>NC_071498.1:50000000-60000000 GCF_028408465.1 Anastrepha ludens | reverse complement strand
TGGACAAAAAGTTAATAGCAAATTGATTGAATTGAAAAGGCAGACAGCGTTAGCTCAGTACAAATAACTTAACAATCTTCGTTCGAATTTTGAAGTTTTCTGCAGTAAACATCACAAAAATTCCTCAAACACACAAAAAAAAACCTTGGACAAGTCATATGAGTGTTGAATAAGCACAGCTAGAGAGAACAGTTTAAGGACTCAAAAGGCCTTCTAAAAGCAAAACTCATCACATGGAACAAGGAAGTTGGAACTCCATCATCGGGATATCAGGCGGAACATACAGTTTGTTTAATAACGCAAAAAGTATCAGCGGAAATAATTGACAGGAGCATAAAAAAAATTTATAAAATTAAAAATTAAAAAAAATTCACATAAGACTATTTTTCTTTAAAACTAGCAAGTAAACCAGCATGCGCTGCTCAGCCGCTAAGGCAAAACACAAGTTGGCGCAAAATTAATCATGCAATCTTGTTCTTGAATAACAGCGGACATAAAAATTGACAGCAGCATTAAAAATTTCATAAAAGTGAATATTAAAAAAATTTTAAATTAAAAAAAAATTTGCGTAAGTTTAATTTTTATTAAAAATATCAAATAAATGGCGGCATGAGCTACTGCTTAGGTTAGGTGGCGCAAAATTAATCATCCAAAATTGTTTCTGAAAATTTTTTTAAATTATTTTGAGTGATGGAAATCAGTATTTTGACCTTTATGTGCTCTATTGCTTGCTTGTTTCTATACTGCAGCTGTGAAATTCACAAGCGTCAAATATAATTAAGGTAAAAACCCATTTGCAAAAATTACATATACATATATCTTCGTGGGATAGGGTGATTAATTTTGCGCCAGCTTATGTGAAATAATAGTAAGCAGAACAAAGGCAAATCAACAGATATATAAATTATAGAACTGAGTTTTTGCATCTTTGCTTTGCCTGCTTATTGAGGGCCTAGTTGGCTTTGGTACACAGCGAAAATAAATACAGGAATTTTTATTTCAAAATTATAATACTAATGAGAAATAACTACTACATTTTATTGACGCGGAATGATAATAAACCTCTCAAAGGGTAATGGGAGGAAATCAGTACCCCAATTGATAGATGCATTTCTGATTTGTAGCAGTTTGAAAAATTATTTTATGATTTTTTAACGCATTTTGGCTTATAATCACGCCTCCTTTTTAAATTTATCCAATTCATGTCATAGAGAAGTTTCCAGGAGAGTTTAGCTTTAAATTACAAAAAACTTTGTGGAAATTGGAACGTTCTGTGGGTAGTTATTAGCATACATACATATTTTGGGACTTTATTTTATGATAGATTCCAATTCGATATTTTTTTTTTAACAAATTAGAGATTAAAAATTTTGTGTGAAGAGTAAACCATACAATACTCGTAATAATAACAATTGAAAGTCCAAAATCCATTTATTTTGTGGATGAAACAATGCGCGCTACTACAACAGTTCCAACCCCTCCTATAGGTAATCCGAACCGAAAGAAAGAAAAAAATCGCACGCAGGGCGGTGCAGAGCTGAGAAGAGCATGCATACATACATTACTTATAAACGAACAAAAATGTGTTTTTTTTTGTTCTTTAACACAACTACTTGAACTGTTATTTGCCGGTTTTTAGCATCGTTCATAGTTCAGTGGCCAAGAACTGTATGCATGAATGCATGCAAGTAATCGTCAAGAGCTATGTAGTAACATTGGCATGTTAAGTGGCATGCCACATTGTGTGCAAAGTGCCCGCCATGCCAACAAGAGAAGAAAAAAAAATGCAAACATTCTTTATTAATGAGATTAATGGATTATTTGTAGCGTTTGCAGAGTTGCTCAATTTCAGTTTCAGTTTCAGTCGTACTTGAGCAGCTCAAGTAATCAATACAAATTTACTTTGATTAGTTAATTGAATTACTTGAATGGAACAATAAAAAATCGGAGGGCTTAAATGGCTTAGCATTTAATTTTTGTGCAATATTAAAGAAGAATACTGCCGCAATGCGAAATTGTTTTGAGTTATGGCAAACGCTGTTCAAAATATGTCCGGAGTTTTTCACAAAAAAAAAAACACCAAGGGTGAATGAGGCAAATTAACCCTTTCATGCGCAAAAATATTACTTACCACCTTTTCTGTGCCAGCTACAAGGCCCTACTATGTTGACAACTTCTTTGCTTGCACGTGTTTCGGCTCGTCTTCGATTTTTACCTATTCAAAACAATGTATCAAAGAACCTGTATAAAATTTTGTGTGAAAAACGAAATTAAGTGCACGAATGCATTCCAAATGTTGACTGTGGACATACGGAGAAGCTACTTTGGGCCAAAGCAACGTTTGTCGGTGATACAAAATGTTCTCAGAAGGCCGAGAAGATGTGAACGACGAAAAGCGTGCCGAACGCCCGAGCACTTCAACAACAGACGAAAAAATTTATGAAGTGAAGAAAATGGTATTGGTCAATCGTGGAATCACCGTAAGAGAAGTTGATGCTCGTGCCATTCGATTTTTTTCAATGATTTTGGTAAAAGACGGGTCACCGCAAAATTCGTACCAAAACTGCTCAATTACGACCAAAAGCAGCATTGCATGAGCATTGCTAATGAGATGTTGGACTCTGTCCGCGACGACACAAATTTGCTCCAGAGGATCATAACTGGTGACGAATCGTGGGTCTCTGGTTACGACGTGGAAACCAAAGCTCAATCATCTCAATGAAAGCTACCGCACGAGCCAAGACCGAAAAAAGCGCGCCAAGTTCGGTCGAATGTAAAACTTTTGCTTACCATTTTCTTCGATTGCAGGAGCGCTGTGCATCATGAGTTCTTACGACAGGGTGAAACGGTCAATTAGGAATATTATCTGCAAGTGATGCGTAATTTGCGCAAAGCAATCCGCCAGAAACGCCCGGATTTGTGGAAGAACGAAAATTGGCTCTTGCCTCACGATAACGCCCGTGCTCACACATCGTTGCTTGTGCGCGACTTTTGGACCAAAAACAACACACTAATAATGCCGCAGCCACCGTATTCCCCAGATCTGGCCCCCTGTGACTTTTTTTTGTTTCCGACACTGAAGAGGCCCTTAAAGGAGAACGCAACGCTACGATTGACGAGATAATGACGGCTGAACAAGATAAATAAAATGAATTTTTGAAGTGCTTCGAAGATTGGAAAAAACGTTGGCACAAGTGCATATTTCATATTCATTACTTTGAAGGGGACGTAATAGATATAAATAAGTAATTTTTGATAAAAACACAAAATTCGCGATACTTTTTGTACACACCTCGTACACACCACACTATTAGAAAGTGCGAATGCACCAATTTGCGTACAAATTACGTTAGATAACAGGGTTAAGAGGGTTTGGAAGCGATTTGTATTCATCACACCTAGACATTCAACTTGTTTTTTCCTAATTCATTACTATGGCGTTCTTCACCTGAAAGCTATTTCGCAGACCGCATCACCGATACAGTGTAATATAATTCCATATTTTGAAATTTATATCTTCTCTGATACCCAGCTGACTATTAAATCTCTTTAAGAAACGACGTTGGCTTCAATAGTTCCTGTGAAATATCGCCCATGTCTTAATAAGACGGATGAAATTTCGCAAGCATATTGCCTGGGTTCCTGGACATTGCAACTTAGAGAGTAACTGGAATATAGGCGCGCCAGCGCTTATTGGCTCCAGCTTAACTCATATTGATTCTCAGTGGACATGCCAGATACTCCTCATCAAACTACAAACAGCAAAACAAGGAAAACTTTTCTGCACTTATAGAGCAAAAGTGGCGTGTGGAGACAACTTGCCAACTTTCGCTGACTGTAAATGCAGACAAAGCGCATAGCAGAAAAGATTTACTCTTTTCCAGTAGACCTAACTTTCGCCTAACAACAGCGGTGCTATTTCGGCCTTGCTTGAGAGAAGTTCTGGCTATAAGAAAATTTACTCAAATCGAGGTCAAATTATAATCAATTGGGTTTTGTGCCGTGAACGTCGTTCGGATGCTAAAGTAGAATAATGGACTGGGTGTGTAGCTGCGTGTACCAAATTTCGGTAAGACATATCGAGCTATTCGTTGCAAGGGCGACTGACAGACAAACATCGCAAAATCGGCGTCTCCCATCATTCCATACTTTGGTATTTCTAAATAACAAATTCAAGTAACAAATTTATAATATCATTGATTATATACTAGGGATGCTAAGGATCGAGATTAGCTTGTATTAAGCTCGGGATCTCTAAACATTCTAAAAGTAGAATTGAAAAAAGTAAAAGCTGATTTCTTACAAAAGTTTATTACAATTAAAGCCTTGCAATTTCCCAGTGACTCGCTTGGATTTACTTATACAAAATTTATATTTATACAGTCGGTCACATAACCACTAGAAATGTATTCGACAAGGTGCAAAGCAGCGAGGAAACGTGGGAGATCATCAGTGGTTTCGTGGAATACCTCTCCTAATGAAAAAGGGGGACCTTAACGCAGGCACACTGACATATACCTTTGTTATGAGAAAGATGGAACGCCACTCTGAAGTAATGCAAAAGCTGTTGCAGGATAGGTGATGGTTCCAAACTAGGCGGAGTTCTTCGGACATACCATTGATGTGACGGCAGCTTTGATGATGCATTACGCATATTAAAGCCGCTCATCCACACAAAGTGAAAAAATGCTTTTAGTTATGGAATATTTACTGTTTTCGCAAAAGTTATGTCCCATGGTGAGTCCTGTTATGAGGCCTAGAGTTACTTTAAAATATTCCAAAGTTTCGAAATCCAAGTTGCCCGCTAATATTGATCCCATTACTATGTATGAAGTACGCAAGAATTCTGCCCGAACCTATTTAACTCCATACTCTAAAGTAGAACAACATTTATTTGTCATCCATTTTTTTATACATGTAAATGCATGTAAATAGAACACTACCGCACGATTTGTGATTTTCCAACAGCAAATCTCAATTTGCATTTTTTCTGGTTTTGTTTTTATTTTGTGTTTTCTTTTTTCGTGCACAGATTAGTCAGTTAGTTTCAACACTTTTACTCTGAAACCACAAAGCCGGTGCCACAAAATGTTTGCGCTTGTGCTCTTACCACATCAAATAGTGCTGAATATTATTCGTATCTGCGGTGTACATTTTTAATATAACAGCAAAAATAACTTTAATTTATGCAAAACAGTTTGTCTAACTTATTTCTATTTAAGCCACACTGTGCATACTCGCACTCACACGTGAAAGTATCAAATTGGTAAAATCTTCCATTTTTTCAAAAGATGGAGTAGGTGGATGTACCTGTCGCCAAATATTTTCGAAATACTAAAGGCCAAAAAGGAAGGCCTTTTTTGGTACTGAGACAATTTTCAGTCTCCCTAATTAGTCTACACTTCCTCAGAGATAAATCCTGGGGCATAAATCCTCTACCTTCGGAGCGTAAATAAAAAAAAGAGGTTGTCTGTAAAGCCGGTTTACTGACGATAGTTTAACGTGATAACGTCATAAGAAAATACTGATTGAATGGTTGCATTTTTCAAAAGAAAATTTTAATTTTATTTGTTTGATAGATATTTTGTATGGATATAGAGAATGAGTTAACATTAACATAACATAATATACTTTAACATAACATAACATAACATAACATAACATAACACAACATAACACAACATAACATAACATAACATAACATAACATAACATAACATAACATAACATAACATAACATAACATAACATAACATAACATAACAAATTACCCCGTATTAAAGCACTTATCAACAGCTTTCATTTGATACCCATATTGTACATACACAACCAAAGGTTACCCGGGTCCACGTTTTGACTATATCTCGAGCCCTATTTCCAAAATAAAATATAATCCATGTTACTCGTGGAGGATGTAGCTTTCGAATGGTGAAAGAATTTGCAGTTCATTCAATGCAATGAGCAAGGTAACTACATATGAGCAAGGTAACACTAATGAGCAAGGTAACACTAAAGAGCAAGGTAACACTAATGAGCAAGGTAACACTAAAGAGCAAGGTAACACTAAAGAGCAAGGTAACACTAATGAGCAAGGTAACTACATATGAGCAAGGTAACACTAAAGAGCAAGGTAACACTAATGAGCAAGGTAACTACATATGAGCAAGGTAACGACACATTTTTTCGTGCGTGCAGCCTGTTAAATCGAATTATAAGACGTTATCACGTCAAAAGTAGTTCTATCTGATGCCATTTGGGTTTTTTTAGATTAGATTTTAATACTTATAACATTTCTCTACGTTCCAAGGGACATCTGCCGTACTAATGCATTTGACTTCGACCGGAAGTGGCATGGATGTAAAGTTCTAAAATTTAGCACTAAATAGAACCTAACTTTATATCTCTGCCACGATTAAATTAATACTTGTCTGATCAAAACTGATACCCGTAGGCGAGAAATGGGCCCTGGCGTAATTCATTATGAACGAAATTTTGAAGAAAAATTCGTCTCTAAAAACCTTTCTCCGATGTATCATCCAGCCTGTTATCACAGCCCAGTACGCGCAAATGGCAAATGCAGCCCTAGTATGGTGAAGGTGGGTTCGCTACATTTACATGGACGGTTTTCATAGCAAAGTACATAGAAAATATATTCGTGTTTAAAAAGTTCTTCCGCGAATTCATAGAAACCGTTCGGAAACAATTTTTACCGACAGTGAGATACATACGTGTCTCTCGTTGACTGGAAGGACGTCATAACTCCACAGATGAAGAGTTCGAGAAAAACGGCTTCAAGGAGATACTCCTAGTAGATATCGCCATGAATCTTTTACATAGCATAAAAGGAGTGATTACCGAAGAATTTGTGTTTGGTATATACACATGTTTATATGTAGGTACCTATGAGCGACTATATGTACCTTTATTTGACCTCATTCAATCTTTTGAAGATTTTATAAAAAAACGGACGTTTTGTGACAGTCGTATTTATGGTATTGGCCAGAAACTTCGGCCGTCGACTTTTTGAAAGTTTTTAAGATTTACCCGTCCGTTTTCAAATCCAGTATTACAGTAAGTACCTTTCGAACATATTTTCGAAAACTATATTAGATAGTCGACTTTTTGAAAGTTTTTAAGTTTTCCCCGTCGGTTTGCAAATGCAGTATTGCAGTAAATACATTTTGAACATATTTGCGAAAACTAGGAACTCGACTTTTTTGAATATTTTTATGAATTTCTTTTTGTTTCGAAAATTTTAAGCTCCACTTCTTCAAACTATTTATGAAATTCTTGTAAAATTTCAAATGCAGTATTGCAGTAAAGCCATTTCGAATATCGTTTCGAAAGCTAGATTTGCAATTTTTTGAAATTTTTTTATGAATTCTCTATCTACTTGCAAATGCAATAATGCTGTACAAATATTTAGAAAAAATTTTTGAAAACTAGATTGTCGATTGGGATTTAGTCGTAGGCCTAATTAAATTTGAAAACTGATCGAAATATCTAAATAGTAAATAGTTTATGCAATTTTCTATGATTCGAATGAATACAAGTATTTTCGGTCCATTTTCAAATGCAGTAATGCAGTGCTTATGTTTCGAACATATATTCGAAAACTAGATAGCCGACTTTTGAAAGTTTTTAAGATTTCCTCATCCGTTATCTAATGGAGTGTTGCAGTAAATATATTTTCTAATGGAGTGTTGCAGTAAATATATTTTCTAAAACTAGAAGCTCGAATTTTTCAAACTTTTTATGAATTTTCTCCCATTTTCAAATGTAAAAGTAAAACAGTAAAAATATTTCGAAGATATTTTCGAAAACTGTATATTCGAATTTTTAAATCTTTTCATTAATTTCTGTTGAATTTTAAATGCAGTATTGCACTAAATACAGTAGATATATTTCGCACAAATTTTGATATTGAAAAGTTGATGGCTTTTTTAATATTTTATGATTTAATGGACAGAGTTTTGTATTTCAACGATTTTTGTGAGAATTGAATTATTTTCCTTTATGATCCCCGAATCTCTGGAATATAATTGGTTTTTGATAGCTTTACATCTGCGTTAACAAATTACTAACCAATACTGTACGTCACACTTCCTCTCACTCTGAGTATTTCTCTTTCTGCTATCCCGTATTTCCTCACTTCTTAAACGTTTTTTGCAGGTTAGATATGTAGTTTGTTGTTGTAGTTGTAATTCTACCAGTGTTACCCTACAATGCTTTTAGTGTTTTAGTATTGTAGCTAGTAGTAGATACGATCTGCTTTCCGTTCTTTAATTCTCTCTTTCTTTTATTGTAGCGTCACGCTTGGCTACCCAACGAGCAACAACGCAACAATCAGACAGCGAATTGAAACAATGAAACAACATAGCACCAAATTATATTTCTGTAGCTCACTTTTCCATAAACTATGCGATGTGTATGTGTGTACAACAATATGGCACTAAAAATTACAATAACAAAGAGAGACGAACGAAAGGAGCCAAAAAAGCAGAAAAAACGAAATTAAGGCAGTTTAATGAACTTTGCTGCAAAGCACAGCTACTTCTAGCTTTACTAATGGTCTACTAGGTAAAAATTTCTAATTTATGTGGATAAAATAAATACTTTTTACAAAATTACAAAATTATGCTCATAAGTATTTAAAAGTTTTATGCACGTATTTTTTTTTTTTTACAAATTAAGTATTAGGTGGCAAGATTCGATACGCGAAATGTGGGGAAAAAGTGGGTGAATGGGTAAAATTTTAAGAAATTTAAAACAATACAAACAAAAAACAAAGATATAAAAAACATTCCGTTTCTTACTACCAGCAAAGAGATTCTGAAATCTGCTACTGTGAAGCCTCATTCCAAAAAGTTTCTTCAAAATCTAAATAACGCACAGAAAAGTATGGAGCGTCGCTGCAGAAACTTTATCTAGCACTCACACAAGATGTCAAGTTGTACTAAGAAATTAAACGGCTGTACGAAAAAATTTACAAAATGAATATTTGCTGAAGGAATCACCAGTGATAGCAAAGCAAGACAAAAGAAGGAATAAACTTGCGCCTGAATTTTTTTCTCACACAGATCAAAACTAATCGAAGAATTTCGAACCGTTTAATTCTTATACCGAAATTACCTTTAAATGGTCGTACTAACTCAGGTTACTGTAGCATTTTTCTAATCCAGTATTCATTCTGCAACTGAAGCAGCAAAGTTAGCAGCCGAAGTAACCACTCACAGCTTTGATATAAATAGCTTATTTAATAGGAAGGCATTCATTATGGTTGAAATAGCAGCCATGAAAAGTTCGCATTGAATACGAAAATGCAGGGCTAAAATGGATGAGTAAAGATTTCTAGCTTCTCTTGTAGCCTTTGCAACCTTAGTATTTGGAATCCAATATTTGGTGGCTCTTCCAGCTTGGTTCAACGTTTAACAAACTTCCGCCTTCCTAAGCTCAGCGCCAAAACAACAAGGAATCGTACGCCGTGCGGATTGCGCCCCTCGTTTCGGTTATGGTCGCTCCGCTCGTCGCCGTTTTTAAGTAAAACTGCAGATTCGAGAATCCACAATTTACTAAGTCTCGCAAAATAATGAATCACAAATAGGATCTGAAAATCTGAAACCAATGACTTCTTAGAAATACAAGATCCAATTCTGGTCTCTGAGTGACCACTATTGATCAGCACGAGATCAACTTAACCTAACGTAAGACTTGATGCTAAAAAATGGTGATTTGGGCTATAATAATGTTTGAAATATGCACAGCCAACTGAAAAGTATTGTAGATACCATACTGAGGAGAGCATGCCATAGACGGTATTAGAACTTTTATTTTCATATATTACATGTACCTTATTAGAAGGTAGAATTTTTTCTGGAAAAAAGTGTATGGGCATTTAATAACAAAAACTATTAACTACTTTTTAATTGTTACCGATATGAATTTGGTATTTCAAAGCAACGAGAAACTCTATCGTCTTCGTTCCATAATGGCCATATCCACACAAATTTCTTACCTGAAAAAGAAAGAAAGCGAACTGATATAAATTTGGTAAAATAGAAAGAATTTTTTTTCTTATTGTTAATTTAAGTATTATAATAGTGGTTTTTATAGTACGAAGAAGTACATTAAATATGACCCTTTCTTTTAATTTCACCTAATACATTTTTATTTATTCCATTTATTAAAAAATTTTAAGAAATATTAAGGGTGTTCAGATTTTCAGATTGAAGGTATTTTTTCCAATAGGGTTTTTTTGACAGATTACGCGTGACCACTGTCAAACTAAATATACAATTTTTCTCAGTATTCATCGACTTTTCATCATGGAAAGACTTACGCTACAACGATGTTTACAAATCGTACAATTGTATCACAAATATCGAGGCTCTGGGAAAAGTGTTAATCGCGCGCTCAGGCCACTTTAGGTGCTCAGCGATGAGGCCCATTTTTGGCTTAATAACTAAGTCAATAAGCAAAATTACCGCATTTGAGCTAAAGAGCAACCCGAAGCCACAGAAGAATAGCCATTACATCTATTGAAAACAACCGTTTGGAGGAATCATCGATTCATATTTCTTCAAAGACGACGCTGGCGCCAATGTAACAGTGAATGGTGGACGCTATCGCGCCATGATGAACGACCAATGACTTTTTGATACAGGAAATTGAAGTCCGTGATCTCCGGAACATTTCGTTCCAACAAGACGGCGCTACTATCCATACAGCTTGTGAGACTACGTCGTCGTTTCGGTGAGCAATTTATCTCTTGTCACGGATCAGTAAATTGGCTAACAAGTTCAAGTGATATCACACCTTTGGACTTTTATTTGACCAGCTTCGATTGAGGCATTGGAAGCCAACATGACTAAAGTTATTCACGAGATATCGACCGAAGTCTTCCAGCGAGTCATTAAAAATTGGTGTTCACGGAGGGCCGAATTATGGCGCAGTCGGAGCCAAAATTTGAAAGAGTTTGACTTTAAAAAATAAATGGAAAACAGCAAAAAGGTTAATGAATGGAAAACCATACATCACTTGCAGTAACTGATAGAAGAAGACATACCCGCTGAGTTTGTTTACACATTTTTTTACTCTCTATCTACTTCGTTCATATATGTTGGAGTCGCCCTCAAATTTTCGGCATCGCAACGATGTCTAGAACTTTCTTTGCCATATCCTATTTCCAGTATATCCAAGAAATAGTTTAATGAGTTCAACGGTATTTACTGACGCTATCCAAGAACAAGCCATTGAATTGTCGATGAAGAAAAATGTATTTCTTGACCTGGAAATCATATTCTACTGTTTTCGAGAGTTGTATGGAAGCTCAACTGGTTCGAAGTCTGATCGGAGTTCACCCTTTAGGGAGTACCGTAGTGTTTATGGTTTAATACCCAAACGTGGATAGAACCTCTTTGGCTTATGTGTGTTTGCATTGCATTGGGTGCCGGACCCCCCGAACCCCACCATGGTTACTATGTAGTGTATATATTCAACACTGCCAATTGGTACCGTAAATGCTTTTGGAATATGAGACACTGATCAACGCATTGCTTTGATCGGATGTGTGAGGTCGACAAGTGGCAACGTAAAGTCTAACGGAGGCTGCACCAATGCAACTTAATCTGAGTGATGCTATAGTAACCAGGTAGGCTAAAAACTATTATGTAGAAGTTGAAAACAATCGAGCTTAGACTCGCATGCGCTCGCTTCTCACAGTCTTCTTAACGAAAAAGCAGCTTAATAGAGTACAGTAATAAAAAAATGTATGTGGGATGAGCTTTTTATTCATTAAATTTTTCAAGTTACTCGCTTTGAATAACTTTTATACATGAAAAATAAGCTAAATCGAATGTATATGACTTTTTAGAATATATTGAGTACAGCGCCACCTATCGTTTAATTAACTTCAACGGGTATCAACGTAATTACTAATCTAAGCTTGATTGCAATCGGTTAAATAGTTGTTTATGTGAAGCACTTTAGAAATTATATCAATCCACTTTGTAAATATTGTCAATGTCTACAGAAATGCCTACTTATATGGAGTACGCTTAGCCCCCAAAGTCTTTATAGTTACAGAATATTCTCACATCCTTAATCTGACTTTCTAGGGGTGCCTTACTTAAAGCGTACTTGTACAGAAAACAACTGCTCTGCTAATTCAGTAATAACTAGTCATAACACTTTCATACATACACACATAAATACACACTCACATGCATACGACTAAACACATGTACACAGCACAATATGCCATCGTTTAAACAAACAAATAAACAAACAATGGAATCTTTGCATAATTCAGATATTCAACTACTCGATATCTTTTATGTGGCATATGTCGTAGGTATGCACATACTCATACACACACATATCGAGTGTCGGTTGCAATGTAAAAGCCAATACCGAATGAATTCTTACTGCAAACCATCATCCGCACTACAATACAAACAAAGAAATTCACATCGTTGAAAGTTGGTTGGCTTTATGTGAAAGGATGTATGCGGGTCTAACCGACAGGAGGGACAATAGCAAATTTCCACAGAAAATGTAAATGGAAATTACAAGGGTTAATGTGAAACAAGCGAAGGGTTAATGAGAAGCAAGTGAATGAAAATTAAATTGTTTGACAAAAGAGGTCGATTGGTTTCTCAGAATTTATCGAGTGACGCATGAAAAGTACAGGAAAAGAAAGGACAAAAGTGGGTGTGCATTATTACGAGCAATTGCAATTACAAACTAGGGTGTTCGATTGGGTGGTGAAAACTCAAGGGTATTTTGAAGTCACTTGAAACACTTGCACTTTGTGGATAGTCGATTACACATCGATAAAAACAATTTTTAGCTAAAATATATAATGAATAAAAAAATTTGCAGTTTATAGAAAATCGGTAATAATAATGGACAGAAAATTGATAAAATATTAAAAATAGATAGTCGATTTAAAAATCGATAATAAAAATATTAGTCGATGATAAAAATAGTATGCACGTATATTTGAAGGGATGGTTGATAAAAACAATGGATAACCGATTAAAAAATCGATAGAAGAACAGCTGATTATCAAAATGGATATTGAATAGCAAAATTTGCAATTAAGAAGAAATCGATTATAAGAAATAATATATCGACAGAAAGTGATAATCGATTAAAAATCGATATTAACAATATTAATCGATAATACAACTCCTATGTATGTGTACTTAAACCAATGACTGATAAAAACTTAATAATCTATAATGAAAGTGAAAATGAAATTGAAAATGGATTGAAAATTGATAGTCGGTATTCGATAATAAAATTAGTACAATAGTACATAACTAGAGGGACGGCTGATAAAAAAATGGACTACTGTTAAAAACTCGATCATAAAACAATTTACCGGTAAAATGGATAAAGAATGGCACAATTTGTAATTAATATAAAAAAGATAATAAAAATAATGTATCGACGGAAAGTAACAATCGATTAAAATCGATAGTAAAAATACTAATCGATAATCAAATTAGTACGCGTGTGTATTTAAGGGATTGACTGATTACGAAATAATAATTTATGACGAAAATGGTTAACCGATAAGAAAATAGATACAAAACCAATTTAACGTTAAAATGGATGAAAAAAAATTTGTAAAAATAAAATTAATATGTATATACAAGTATGTTTAAAGGACGAGATATAAAAATTTAATAATAAATGGCGAAAATGGATAACCCATTAACAATTTACCGATAAAATGGATAATGAATAGCAAAGTTTGTATTTCAGATGAAATCTATTATAATAAATATTATAGCAATAGAATAATTATCGATTTAAAATCGGCAGTAAACATTTTAATCGATAATAAAATTAGTTTTTTAAAGGGACAGCTGATAGAAAAATGGATATTCGATTAAAAAATCGGTATAAAAACCATTTAACGATAAAATGGATAAAGAATAACACAATTTGTTATTAAGCAAAGTAAATAATGATAAATAATTTATCAACAGAAAGTGACAATCGATTAAAAATCGGTAGTAAAAATTTGAATCAGTAATAAAACTAGTATGTATATACTTATATATTTAAAGGGAGGACTGATAAAAATGTTATAATTAATGACGGAAATAAGTAAATGATTAAAAAATCAAAGGAAAAAGAATTTAAGCGATAAAATAAACCATCAATTGCAAAGATGTGTTATTAAAAAGAAATCGATAATCAAAAATAATCTATCGATGGAAAGTGATAATCGCTAAAAATTGATAGTAAAAATATTAATAGCTAATAAAATTAGTACATATGTATATCTAAAGGGATAACAGGCAAAAATAATAGTTACAGGAAAATGAATTTTCAAAAATTTAAATCTAAATCAAATGAATGATTATAAAATCGATACAAAAAAATGTATTGATAAAGTGGATAATGAATAGCAAAATTTGTGATTAAGAAGAAATCGATAATAAAAGGAATATATGGATTTAAAAAAATCGATTAAAAAACGGTAATAAAACTAGTACATGTAAAGGGATAACTGCCAAAAAAATATTAGTTTAAAACGAAAATGAATACCCGATTAAAAACGTCGACATAAAAACAATTTTGTCGATCTTATCGATAAAAAATAGGAAAATTTTTAAATAATAAGAAATCGATAATAATAAATAATAAGAAAGTGATAATCGATAAAAAATCGATTGTAAAAAGAAAATTATTACAGTGTATCTAAAGGTATAAATGCCAAAAATTATAGTTGAAGAGGAAAACTAATAACCGATAGTAAAAATCGATATAAAGGCTATTTATCGTTCGATCGGATAATTGATAAAAATCCGTTTTCTGTGGTAAGGTAATAAATGTGAATGCATATTAATACCGTACAAAATCCTCGATAAAACCATTGCTGCGGTTATCCTATTTTACCATTTCCCACGGGTGGCTTTTTTTCCTCAAGAATTAAAATAAATATTGCATACTCGTACATAAACTTATCAACACAGGTTGGAAACTAAAAGGTTCATAGTTTAAATTTTGTTTGAGCATATTTTGCCCAAGAAATTCACTGCTTTGCAAAATGGGAATGGCATCACATATTGACAAGTATGGCTATTTATTTATTAGTAAATTTGAATAATTTTTTTATAAAAATTGGTTCATTATTTTAATTTATGTTCAAAATTTTGTACAAAATTTATAAAACAATTTCAAATTTTTATCGAAACTTTAAGCTTTCAACTTTAAGCCTTAACTTTAAAACCAAAATTTTTCTGGGTATGCAGTTTAATAACCTATTGAATTTGAATTTACAAATTGCAAGTTTCAATTGTCTACAAAATACCACTGATTTTTGACAATTTTTTCTGCTGACGGTGCTAGGCTTTTCTGCCATATAAAAAATGGTTCGCAAAGAACATTTTAATGTATCTTTAAAATTTTGTATACGATTTATAAAAATGCACATAGTTTTATTGTCTATTCTTTTTTCTGACGGTGTTGAGCCTTTTCTCCGGTTTATTATTCTTAACCTTATTGAACCGGCAATTGTTCGTGATATTCGACTTAATATAAAGAGTGCTATGGAAATGTGGATATATTTAGCACAGCGCTTCAACAGGAGAAAATCACAGAGGAAAAATAAACATAAATAATAATGAGAATGGAGCTACATATTAGACCCAGCTGCATACATCCCTACTATGGGATCTCCCATGCTTATAATCACATTCTTAACCCCCGTTCCTGGAGTTTCATACTTCCGGATTTGTGTAAGTATAATTTATTTTATAATGAAAATAAGGCTTCCAAATATTTAAATAATCATAGGTTGCGCAAAATCAAACACCTCATTGGAGGATTCATAATCTATTCAAATGGTGTCGTACGTCGTTTTGTCACTTGTAAACTAGACAGCTGCAGTAAACAGACAAATAAGCAATGTAAAGTAAAGGTCAAAATGAAGATTTCCAGCATTCACATTTTTTTAAATATAATATTTTATTTACAAAAAATTTATGCAAAATCAAAATTCTATGTAAAATTTTTCGCTTCTTTGTCGTCATAAGGAACGAACGACAATTTTTTTATGCGACGAAAATGCGGAACTTCGCCAAAATTTATCAAAATTCAACGAATATTTTGAGCCACTGCAAACTTGCACTTATTTTTTTTTTCATTTAATGGGCATAAAATTGCGTACCCAATTTTTTTAGCTCTGAACTGACATTTTTAAGACAATATATCGAATTTTTATAAATTTCTTACAAAGATTGAGCCTTTGATTACTAGAGTTTGTATTATACAAATTTGCTAGAAATGAAAACTGCTGGAATAGTTGTGAAAATATTGCAACAGTTCACCCTAGTGGCTATAATTGGCGCGTACACCCTTTCTGGGTGTTTGGCCGAGCTCCTCCTCCTATTTGTGGTGTGCGTCTTGATGTTGTTCCACAAATGGAATACCAAAGCAATAAATGGATGTCGTTCGCCAAATGTGACTGGCAAATATTCTACACACGGAACTTTTGCTGCAGCAATCGCTGACAGTCGTTGACACATACTCGTACATATCTAATAATGTTATACATACATATGTATATATAATACATACACGCATTCGGATCCACATATAATTCTTAGTGAAATTTAAAATGCTAGCAGGTTTTTAAAATGCATAGGGCTTATATTTCAAGAAAACAAAACAAATCCTAGAGGATTTTTTTACTACTTCGTCAGAAGTGTGCTGCAAAAGATAACAAATTAGCTGTGCCGCGGTGCACGTGCACTTGGTGTGCGTGTGTGTTTGCATGACAAAGACAGCAAATAATATAGAAAATTGAAAAAGGCAGCAAGACAATTAATAATAAAGTACAATCATTTCCCTCAACATACAAATATTATAATCAGCTGTCCCTTCCATAATTATGTTGACATTTGTTGCATGTACATGTGAATATGTTGCGTGTGTCTGTGTTCGAAAGTAATCCAGCGCGTGTGTGCATGACAGCGCCGCAGGTTGCAACAAATCATAACGAACTCACATTTCCGTTTCCTTTGCATTTCGCAGCTGCAATATTTTGAGCGCTTTTGTACTTTTTCCCAATCGCATTACCCTCTTTTTATTGCTTTGTTTGTGGCACAGACGGTTGCATGCCTCACTGACTTAATTTGTTTTTTATTCAAATTTTTCTGAGGTGCAGCAATTTTGTTTTGTGTTATTCTTTAATTCTAGCGAAGTAAAAAATCCATTGAGGCTTAAATAGCTGGTGGTGGTATTTGGGCCGACTACTTTGCCGTAAGTTCTGATTTTTAAGCAGAAATGTGTGTTTCAAAATGGCATGCAACAAATTAATAAATTTTATTCATTACTTTTTGAAAGGCATAATTTACTTACAGTTAGGGCATAATTTACATATGGAAACTGTAGGACATCGGAGTGGTGGAGCAATACCAGGATGCTCAAAATAGGTTAGAGAAAAAGCTTGGCTGAAACACCGTTGCGTGCCTTTATTTTAGTAGGAATTTTCAGCAATTTGTATGTGAAAAAATTGACGAAGTAGAAGCTCTGGTAGTCTTTTGTGAACCATCTCTCACGATGCTTTATTGTATCGGGACGTACTGTAAAGGGATTTAGATGCAATAGGACGGTACAAAGAAAGTTATTTGACAGCTTTATGTTTGGTGAAGCTAATTATATCTTCCACCGTTCCAAAATAGAATTAAGGAAGGAGACAATTCGATACATTCTTCAATCCTGTTATGACCAGTGAAAAAGGTTGTTGTTTGTCGTCGCAATGCTACCGATTTCATTCGGCTAATATAGGAGACAAAAATGAGCCTTCCTTGGTAGACCAATCGACCAATTGAGGCAGTCTCCGTAGCCGAATGGTTTGATGCGTGATTATTATTCAAGTGTGCGAAGCAACAAATAATAGAAAAAGTTTTTTCTAATAACATTTTTTTTTTTCTTGACAACAACTGACCAGATTGAGGCAAACGATCGACCAGAAGTGGCCAATTTGCTAATAGAAAGGATGTTGTATTCTATTCGGACACAACTAGGTCACGCACTTTTCTAACGACGTGCCAGAACTTCCTAGGGCTTGAATTGCAACTCCTCTGAATGTCTAACGCAGCCACTGCATAATTGTGACTCACGAAAACCAATCGACTGTCATCTATATAAACATTTACAAAATTTTCCTGATGACACAAAACTAGCCTGAAGAAAGGCTTGTAAAAATGCACTAATCAGGTTTTTTACCAGGAGCATCGAGAATTGACTTAATCGCGAAATTATGAAGTTGCCTTCCGAATGGGCAAAAGTTATTGAATAAAATGAGGCATTTATTAATTCTAACAATCTTAATTTTGATATATACACAAGCAGTTATCCTGGATTGATTCGTCTTCTCACTTTAGCTCGCTCTCGAACGGATGTTCGGAAGCTACACAGAGGATACTTGAGCCCGGAAGTTGTAAGCTGTTTGGACCATATGCAGAAGAATCGACCTAGCAACCCCAAGTGAATGGCGATCAGGTATTTTCAACACTTGTGTGGACTCCTATAAAATCTCCAAAATGGGCCATTGGCCAAAATCGCGAAAGCGGTTAACGCGCCAATCAGGAAGAAGAAGAAGATTATCCTGTGTTTTTGGGCATCGAGACTAGCCGGCAACTTAAATGGTATTAAAAAAATGTGTGCGTTAGCGTAGTACACATAGATAGGATGAGAGAAAGAATAAGAGAGAGAGCAAGAATATATATCTAAATAAATTCACATCATTTGCAGAGAATACAAATAAACAAAATTTACAAAAAACGGAGAAGGGTCGACCGGTGTAGGTAAACGCCGGACACAAACCATGGTAACAACGCGGAGTACTCCGAGCGTTTATCACTCGCACAAGTGCAGCGATTCCAGGACCGCAGCAACGGCACAAATTACCGCAAGACAATACCAATAAATCCGACGCCGGAATGGATAGCACTTTATAGTACGCACAAGCACTAGCCAGGAAACGGAAACAAGCGCCAAAAAGTAGGCACCATAAAAAAATGCCAAAAAAATTGGGACCAAAAAACGGCCCAAGCAGTAGGCACCAAGGAAATATAACGCCAAAAAGTAGGCGCCAAAAATATATTTCCTACAAGTTTGCGCCAAAAAACAAGCGCCAAAAAGTAGGCAGTGTTATTTCTCACTAGAAATTAGCAACCACAAGGAAAACTCAGGAAAAATAGCCTAAAGTGTATCTAAGATATATATAATGTATTGCTCTTTCTCTCCTTTTCCTTTACGTTATATCTTTTTTCTCTCTCGCGTAACGAAAATGCCCAAAACGTTACATGGCCTTGAAATTTTACTCTCCATTCTCGCTCGTCCATCGATGCCCATGAAGTTTCACTTCAAAACCAATTATGCAATTGGTTAATTCGTCGTTGGAATTTTTGTCACAAATAAACTTTTAATTTGCCGACGCAGAGTTTAAAGTTTTTTTCGATATACAGGGTACCTGACGTGGTATTGGCACGCAAAAAAATACTTCGAGCCAAAGCAAGGAGCGACTTTCTGCGACTTTCTGCGTCTTTATTGTAATTTATAATATTTGCATCATTCATTCATTTAAAATGAAAGAAAGCTAGTCATAGTTTATAAAAAAAAATCAAAAAAAAAAAAAAAAAATTTCAAAAAATAAAAAATAATAAAAAATTATTTAATAATTTATAATATTTCTAAAAAAAAAAATTTTTTAATAATTAACAATAAATTTGATAAATTGGAAAAAATATATATTTTTTAAATAAATTGATTTATAATAACTATTTAATTTTTTTAATATATTAAAAAAAAATTTGTAATTAAATTGAAAATAAATTTTTTTAGTTAAGTTGAAAAAATAAAAAAATGTTTTTTTAGTATTTTAAAAATTATACAGCTTGGCGACAAAAGCCCCTCCTCTCGTGTTGAGTTTGACCTTGCGTAATATTTATATGAAAAAAAACCAAAACATGTGCAGATGAAAAACATTTTGAGCAAATGCAAGACTTGCAAATAAGAAATTTGAATTGCAAACTCTGTCGTATTGCAATCAGCCAGCTGAGCATGCCAACAACCATTTGTGTTGCGCACTCTGCAGGAAACAGGATAAGCAAACATAGTAGATACAAAACCTAACTAAAAACCTAAAAAAGCAAAATAATGCAAAACTAAATGTAAAAGGAGTTTGAAATTAAAAAAGTAAAGTAGAAATCAAAACTTCAATTTTTGCTACGCCATAAACTCCATTGCAGTTCCAATTTAGTGTTTGCGAACCCATTTGCCCACGATATAGGAAAAGTAGAGGCAAAAGCATACTTTTTCGGTATTTTTTCATATTTGGTACCATTTTCATTTCATAAAGTTAACAAAACAGAAAAAAAAATATGGACTAGTCCGAAATGCATTTCACCACATAAAATTTTCATAGCATCAAGCTGTGGAGGACCGCAGCAATAACATTAGTGGCCCAGAATAACAATAGCAACAACAAAAAACTGTGTGACATCAACACAAATGGCAAAGGTAGCCAAAAAAATATCAACAACCAAATCCCATGCAAATCTATGTTGTCATATGCATGTGTGGGTATGTGGCTATGAATGTGTGTGTGTGCACTTGGTCATTTGTATGGAAAATACTTGAGGCTGCAAACACGCTCAAGCCTGAATAACAGCAGTAAGTAAGTCTGTGAGCGAGTTTTCAACGACAAAAAGCACACACACACGCACACACATCCGCATACTTGCATATGTGGCACATTAGTATTTTCCTCGAGGTCCGTGCTTGTTTATTTTTATTGACTTATTTTGGCTCAACGCCATCACTCGAATTTTAAATTCGATGCTGGGATTTGTGCAAAGAAAGAAGAAAATACATCCAACACAAGAAGTTAAGTACAAAAATGCGAAAATTTTGCAAAAAAGAAAATAAAGCCAAATAAAGCCAAAAAAAATATTAAGAATCAGTTTAGAAAATAAATTTGTGTGCAAACCGAAAATATTGCAAATGCAGCAGTCAGTCTTCCTGCCCTTCTACTAGTCTCTCCTATAATTCCCCTTTCTCCGCACACTCTCTTCCGCTTGGCATTCCAATAACAATGTTTCGGTCAATAGTTAAATGCTGGCTGCATAACTAAACCGAATTGTTGCTGTTGCTGTTGTTGTTGCTGTAGCTATTTACGTTAGCCCAGGCTGCTTGGCCAGCAAGAGCCATCAAAATAATAACAACAACAACAGTATTTAAAATATTCGAGTGCAAACAGAGCAAAAATAACAGCAAATAAAACGCAAAAAACAACAACAAGTACTACTACAACGACTGCAAAAACAACGACCGCAACCACAACAAGGACAACAGTTAAAAGGGCATATTTTCATTGCACTTAACCCAAATTTTGCACTTTTGTTGCCCAACTAGTGGCGGGGAACAGTTGGCTAGCGGGTAGGGGCGAACGGAAGGGGAAGGAAGGGAAATGAGAGTGACTTTTAAATGTTTAAATACTGCCAGAAGAATATGTGGCCAATATATACAATTTTAGTAAAACGGAAATGAAATAAAATGAAAGAAAAAAAATTGGATTGCTTGATTGGAGAGTAAATTATAGAGCTAAATGACTAAGTGAATGAAATAGCTGCATAAGGAAAACAAAATGCCGCGCACGATAGTTGTGTTAAGCGATTGCTTTTCCTCCAAGGAAGATTCGAGCAGCCACTCTAGCCGAATGCATTGGTGCGTGACTACCATTCGGTAGCGCCCGGGTTCTAATCTTCTGCATGAAACACTAAATGGTGGAAAACGTTTTTTCTAATAGCGGTCGCCCTTCAGCAGGCAATGGGAAACCGCTGAGTGTATTTCTGCCATGAAAAAGCTTCTCATAAAAATCTATCTGCCGTTCATAGGTGACTTAAATGTAGGTAAGTCCCTCTATTTGTCGAAAATCATCAAGTCACACGCCATAAATAGGCGGAGGAGCTACGTCAAACACCCAATAACAGGTGTAAAGGCCATTTATAAATAAGTATGTATGTATATACTTGTATATATGTAAAGGGTGATAACCCTACCCGTAAGGCTGCCCCGCCGAATCACGAGGTAGGGCAGAGAGGTGGAGAAGTCGGTCCTGATCAAGTCGTGTGCACGAACGATAACTTTTTTATTTTTTTTTAATTTAAAAATTGGAAAAGGAATGAATGAATTTCACAATGAATTCAAAAGCATTAGCGGCTAGGCCATCAATAAATTGCTATAAAAACTATTTTCAGTTTTTAATTTAAAAACATTGTCATTGTGAATTGGAATTGTTATAAAAAGATATAAATCTATCATATGAAGGCTAGTGATTATTCGATACCTTGAAAGTAAATACTCCATCATTTTTCACAAAGCCAGTAGTAGTTTTATTATTCTATTCTTTTTGGCAGTATTTGCTATATAACAACGGTATAACTGTGGCCTATCATAAACTCACCATGTAAATTTCAATTTGCAGTTATTTTTTCGTGTTTGCTATTCCTGCAAATTCTACCTGTAATTGATTTTGAAAAGTTTAAACTTCGCAATGCTTCCAATTTTTTCTTCTTAGAAAACCTTCGAAAAATTTGAGTACAATAAAAGTGCAGCACATAAAATATGTAAAAAAGGGTGAAGAATTATCTTGCAACAGATATCCTGTGTTTCCTAGTGAACACGATTAGTTTTGTTTTGTTGAGATTTACCCCGAGACCATTCGATTCAGCTCACCGGTTTACATCGCTCAAAGCATTTTGCATTATATTGCAATCAGTGAATTTTTCTCTTATTAGTATTGCAACACCATCTGCGTAGGTCAACGCATGTGTCCTCCTCTCCTCTAGAGCCTTTAGCAATCGGTTCGTTACCAGGATCCTTAGCAGAGAAGAGAGTACATCGCCCTCCTCACGGATCTGCGTATCATCGAGAGACCCAACGTCGAAATTACAAATCTGCCAGTAGCAACAGTTCGATAATTTTCACAAGTTCCTCAGCGATACCCAAATAAGACTCGCGTTTATTGTGGCACTCGGTAGGATGCTGTTAAAAGCGCTAAGAAGGCTACCAGAGAATACTTTTTATCCTCTATTGATTTCTCCAACTCCATCTAACACAGAGAGATCAGTTTGTTGCAGATTTGGTGTGCCGATTGTATGTGCGAGAGCAGTAACAAGAAGGTTCTGGTCTGAGTCTGTAATTTTTTAAAATATTTTTCCCTGCTATTTTGGATTTCGTCATCGACCATAAGTATTTGAAGATATCAGTGTATGTTCGAGTTTTTCACGTACCAAGCGCTGTTGATTTCACTGCTAGTAGCGTGAATTAAACAATTTAATTGATTTGATCAATTTTAACTACTGTTCTTCTTCATTTTTTCTTTGGTTAAAATGACTTTTCTATACAAATTTAGCTCATTATATAACAAAAACCATGTAAATTAAATTTTAAATATTAAGCAAAAATTAGAAACATGTCTCGAATCTTTTATCCCATATCCACGGATTTTAATTAGAATTTTTGGAAAGATTTTTGGTGCATAGTTTTATAGCTTCTTAAATTTTAGTCTAGTAAAGTGTTAGTTTGGAAAAACTGCGCTAATTTTTTTCCAAAATTTTTTTTATATGGAGAAAATGCGCAACACTATTGGAGAAACCAATTATAAAGGTGAGGTTAGGTTGACCTGGCTGGCTGAAAGCCATCACATAGACCTATTGGTCCTTAGTGGTACCAGTTGGAGTTTGACTCTTACGTTTCCTTGTAGTAGGCTTCTTGTAATAAGCCTGCGTCTTTTGCGAATCTAAGTAGGCTTGAAACTCTAACCCCGAGAGACATTCTAACCTCTCATATTGTAAAGCTGCAAAGAATTTTAATCTGGTTTAAGCTAACGCTGGGCAAAAACATATACGGTATTCTAAAGTTTCCCTCTTTTCCAGTTCATTGAAAAATCTGCAGTTATCACTGTTTGTAATTCCCATCTTGTGTGCGTGTGCCGCTGGCAAATTGGGGCCTGTCAGTAGCCCTTCGATAGTTCTGGTTTCTATTCCAGACAGGGATAGTACGAATCTGACGTATTAATCTGCATTCTGTGTACAGATGATTTTCGCGGTTTTGCAAGTGGCTCGATTATTCCACTTCCTGTCCGCAGCGATGTCATTGTACATCGTATTTAAAGGTTTTAATATGTCGTTTTCTTGTTCAAATTGCAAGTAAACTGCATTCTTGGCAATCTCATCTACAATTTCATATACTGCAATGCCCTTATGTTCGGGTAGCCAATAGATGTGTGGTTGCATGCGGTTGATGTGTGGTCTGTCTGCCGCTAGTCTCTCTATGGTTTGCCTGGTCGCAAGAACATTTTTAGATGAAATTTCATATGAGCTTATTGCCTTTATTGCCGCTTGACTGTCGACGCATATATTTACGTTGGAATTGCTCTATATCTTTGATAGCGTTGTAGCCTTTGCTACCGCCAAGACTTCTGCTTGAAAAATACTGCAATGGTCAGGGAGTTTAATTTACCGCCGGATGCCCTGCTCTGCGCAATAAATCCCTGCACCTACTCCGTTCAACATTTTTGAGCCGTCAATAAATATATTAATCGTATTGGGGCTAGGTTTCATACCTCTTTTCCACCCCTCTTCTTCTATTGTTGTTCATAATCTCTTCACCTTATTGTATTTCGGAGTTATAGTCCGTATTAGTTCGATAACTCATATCTATTGAGCCATGTCCGAATATTTTACAGGTAAATTAACCCGTTGCGTTAAGTCTTGCTGCTAGATCTTCTGCCGCAATGTCAATAGGTAGTAGGCTGAGTATTCTTTCAAGTGCGTTACTGGCCTTTTTCTTCCTCTCCAATACCTGTATCTTGTGCTTCCATGATATTTTGCTATCCAAAATTACTTCAAGGTACTTTGCGTGGTCTTTAAGAGTCAGTTCAACGTCATTTAGCTTTGAGGGGGTGCCAACTCGTGATTTTGTACCTTCTAGTAAAAAGTATCATATCCGTTTTATCGGCGTTTATCCCCAAGCCTGTCTGAGTTGCCCATTGATGCACTGTTGCGAGTGTATTATTCATTATGTCGCTCACGATACCCTAGTATTTGCCTGTTCCTACATGGCATAGCAACATCATCGGAATATGCTATTAGTTTAGATGCCGTGCCTTGAAATTTCGTTAATAGTTCATTAGCTGCGAGTAACCAGAGAAGTGGCGATAGAACGCCATCTTGTGGCGTACCTTGATATGATTCTTTAGAGAGTTTAGCTTCGTTCCATTTCGCCCTTATTGTACAACCTAAAAGGTTCTTTATTCATGAATAAATAGCGTGTATTTGTCATATCTAAGCTCCTTAGAAAGGCTTCCCTCGACACATTGTGTCTAGAAATACTCTTAAAGCGTATTTCCTGTACTCTAGAGCTTTCCCTATGACTAACAGTGAGTGTAACGCAGTCTCTGTGAATCTGCCTTTAGTATATGCATGTTGCGCCTTAGACATAAAGTCTGACATTCTATTTTCTCTAATATGGGCATTGAGGATTTTCTCAAGTGTTTTGAGGAGGAATGAGGTCAAACTGATTGGCCTATATTCCATTGAGTGTATGGTGTTGCTTTTACCTGCTTTCGATATAAGCACAACCCTTGCTTCTCTCCAGAATACTGGCACATAGTTAAACCTCAGCCAACCTGTGTATATCGCTTTTACGCATGGTACCAGCAGATTGCCCATCCTTTGGAGCATGGCTGGAAAAATTATGTCTAAAGTTGGTGATTTAAATGGGTCAAAAGTGCTTAATGTCCATTCTATTTGTTGCGATGCAATAATGCCTTTCGGTATGTTTACTACACTATTTCTTACAGGCTTCTGACCTAAATAGTCTATGCATCCTGGAAAATGACCAGATCTTGTAGCGATTCTTCACAACTATCAGTCTAGTCTCCGTTGGATTTGCGTATTGCGCGTAGTCGGGTATAAAAAATCAAGTGGATTTCCCAGCAGCTTCGCACTCTTAATAAATGCAATCGTGTCAAAAATATTTCAGTTTTGTCCATTTGTTGGCTAATTTTTTCGCGTGCGTCCAGTCTGTGAGCCACGGGGAAAACATGCATTTTCAAAGTTGAAGATAAAATTGAATACGTCTAAGATTTAAATATACATCAGAAGCGTTTATTGCAATACCTCGAATCATTATACTTATATATGCAGTTTTCACTTACCGTTGATACTGTTTTTGTCCCTCACTAAAGTTTTCGGCAAAATACTTTTGTGAAACATTTTAACCCTTAATCAAAGCTGTAATCTTAATATTTTCAGATTTTTAAAAATAAGAGTCAAATTGACCTACAAGCGCAAGACACATTGAGCTAAAATTTTCTACAAAAATATGCGGCATTCAATTTTGTTATGCACTCTTGGAAAATAAAAGAAAAACGAGCTTTTTCAAATAATTTAGATCAACTTGAGATCAAATTAGTAAACTACAATACATTGTAAAAAAAATGTTTTCTAATACTGTGCTGTTCGCTCTATAACAAGAAACTCTTCAAACGTTCAATATAAATATTTTTCCTACAGTTCAATATATCTTTTCTTGATATCAAAGTTTTACTCAAACAATGCGCAAGCCCGATTAACTGCATTAGAAGCAGTTATGCTCAATTTGGAATTTCCGCGCTCTCACTTTCTTGTTTCATATACGTACGCGTCCCACTAGGCGTCGATGATATTATAATACCTAGTACGAAAAGCATCGACAATTTTAACACCTGTAAACGGCGCGGCTTTGGATTTATAAGAAAAAAGGTTCCATAAAGCAGAGCATGCCAATTGAGAAATGAATTAATGTTGTTAAGATAAAAAATTACACTGTGGAACAAATTCAGGTTAGCAAAAATTAGGTCCATTCTGAGAGTGGCGGGTGAAAATAGAGGCGAAATTAGAAGACCCGTATCGCGCCGTTTTTTTATGTTAGTTCGAATTTTTTTTAATCGGCCTTCGAAGTTCGAAATCGGAGCAAAATTTTTTATATGGTTTTTTTGGCTATAACTCGTCAACTAATTGATATTTTTTCAATCTGTAAAAGCCAAATTATTGTTAGAGACCTGTGCAACAATTACAATTTTTGAAAAAATTGATTTCGAAAATTTTTGTGGTACTTATGAAACAATATACTGAAAATCGGCATTTGACTGCAAACTTCGAAGGCCGATTAAAAAAAAATTCGAACTACAATAACATAAAAAAGAGGTTGTCCGTAAAGTCGGTTTACTGACGATAGTTTAACGTGATAACGTCATAAGAAAATACTGATTGAATGGTTGCATTTTTCAAAAGAAAATTTTAATTTTATTTGTTTGATAGATATTTTGTATGGATATAGAGAATGAGGTAACATTAACATAACATACAATAATATACTTTAACATAACATAACATAACATAACATAACATAACATAACATAACATAACATAACATAACATAACATGCTGTTCAAGCAAGGTAACGACGCATGAGCAAGATAACGACGCATTTTTTGGTGCGTGCAGCCGGCTCCATAGAATTATTAGACGTTATCACGTCAAAAAATAATAATAACATTAAAACAACAGGTATTATTAACAAACTTTTAAATTCTTCAAGTAAATCAAATTAATAATAATCAATAAGAAGGCATATGCAAATACAAATACGCTCGCTTAAGTAGGAGAGAGCAAGATGTCGAACGTTTCCGTTCGTTTGCTCTGTTTGCTTTGTCGTTCGTTCCGCGCTTTCGCTTGCAGTTCATTCAAGGTAACGGCAATGAGCAAGGTAACGACAAATGAGCAAGGAATGGTCCTAATTTTTGCTAACCTGAATTTGTTCCACAGTGTTATTTAGCTTTTGTTGTACTATAATACATTTAAAAAAAAAAGAAAAAAACTGCTTGCTTCAGTTGTGCTATAATAAATTTGGAAAAAAATAAAAATAAAAAATAAACACAATTTTAATAACAGCAATAATAATATGAATATCATTAATAATAAATATGACAAAAGTGGTAAAAAATATACTTAAAATAATATAATATAAATTATACTGGCAACCTTTAATACTTTCGTTGCATCACCATTACTACATCACTTTATAATTTCTAAAAAATTTCCATTTTAATATAAAACCGCTTTAATTTGTTACCTATCCGCATCATTTCCATTCTTCCTTATTCCTTTCTATTCTTTTTAGCAAATTAATTTATTGCAAAACCATTCACTACGTTCTGGTTGGCTTAGCTGCTCGGCCATTTGTGGCGTGCCACATGCCGCGTGCCACACACACTTCAGCTGCAGCTGCAAGTGACTGTGGTTTTTATGCTCGTCTATTTATTTTTCATTTTTTTTTTTATTTTTGCCTTTCTCTTTTTTCTACCACATTTGATTTGTTTTATTAACACTTCACCTGTCGTTTTCAACTCTTCGCTTCCATAGAGAATGGAAGCATAAAAGCAGTGCATCTATTAAAGTGAAATTATAATCGAAGTTAGCAAAATCAATTGACATTAATTTTTCTTATTTCTTTTTTACAAGATAGAAGCAGTAAAATTCATAAAAACTAATATTACTGATGATTTGTTCAGCTTAATTGGTTTTTCTTTCGATATTTACTATATTACATTTTTCAATATTTTTTCTATGATCATCAAAAAAATAAAAATAAATAACAGTCGGATATCCTAGATGAAGATTGTGCAGTGATGCTGCAAACTTGGTCCCTGAACCTGAATTGGACCAGAGTCTCATGCAAAAAGGGGACCGAGTTGACATTGCCAAAGACGTGAATTCCAAGACTGAATCCCACTATACATTCATGAGACGCATCATTACTGAAATCAAGACATCAGGCGAGTGAGTAGAGAGCTCCGAACGAATCGAAGTCTAAATAACCACATCGTTTTCAGTCAAAAAAGAAAGCGATGCTCACGCTTTTTATGGATTAGAACTATTATTTGGGTGTAAGCGAGTATCGTATCTGTTATTGGTGGCTCAAGAGAAGACATTGAAAACCGTATAAGAAAAGCGGTAAGCGAAGCAAGCTTTCGCTGTCTGCAACTCCATGATTATCACACGGCGCACAAGAATAAAAATATTTAACTCCAACGTCTTTTGGCGGAGTCAATCAAAATTATTCTAAAAACTACAAAAATTTATAAAAAGGTGATCTCCAATCGTGTGTTTGTTCAAAGCCCGTGGACTTGGCTTATTTCGATACTCAGAAAATTAATTTAATAGTAAAATTTAGAGGACGCATGTCGAACCCTTGATGATATGTCTAAAGAGTTGGATGTTGACAGATCAACCATCGGTAAACGGTTGCACGCGATGGAAATGGTCCAGAAAGCAGGTAACTAGGTGCCACATCAATTAAAGGAGAGAATATCGAGAGACGTTTGGTGACGTTCAAGTGTGAGATGCTTCTTGAACGGCAGAAAAGAAAAGGTTTTCTGCATCGCATCGTCACTGGCGATGAAAAATGGATCTATTCTGATAACCCTAAGCGTCGAAAATGTTGGAGCCTGCCAGGTGAACCAGGTCCATCGATAGCGAAAAAGAAATATTCATGCTTCAAAGGTTATGTTGTGTATCTGGTGGGTGTCATATATTATGGACTCCTTAAACCATCTGAAACCATCACTGGCGATCGTTTCCGACTGCAGCTAATGCATCGCACTTTCAAAGAAAAGCGGCCAGAATGGAATGGTAGGAATGAAAAACTAATTTAGCTGCATGCCAACGCCAAGCCACACGTTGCTAAATCGGTCCAGAAATATTTAGAGGGGTTGAGTTGCGAAAACCTGCCCCACCCATCGTATTCCGCAGACATTGCACCTTTGGATTACCATCTGTACCGATCAATGCAGTCAGCCCTTATTGGAGATCGGTTCTCTTCTTACGAGAGCATCGCAAACTGGTTCAATGAATGGTTCAAGTCAAAATAACTCGGATTTTTCGTCAGAGCAATTCATATGCTGCCGGAAAGATGTAGTAAAGTTTAGCTTCCGATGGCGCCTAATTCACATAATTTAATGTATTATTTAATTGTTTAAATAATTGGAAAGTTTAGCTAAAAAAAAACAAAAAAATAAAAAAATAAGCTGAGAGCAGGCTGAGAAAGCGGAGCGCTGGCAAGTGATCAAGGTTAATTGAAAATGCATTGAAATATATTGAATTTAGTGAATTGAAGGTTAATATTTGGGATGAAGAGCTGAGCCACGTCCAGCGCATATATGGCTGTGAATCAAATTCAATTTCAGATAGCTGGCTATGAAATGAGTAAAGTGGTAAAATATTTGGTTTTTATGGTACGAATTTATGCCTATACAAAAAAACAAAAATTGAATAAAAATACAGCACTTTACCAAAGCCACCAAAAAATCTGGTTTTTCATGCCCTTCAAACAAACGAAATGTAGAATATCGCTTTGAAATACTACACTCAGCTCCACTACATCTACTCCACACTCTATTCTTTAAACATCAAACAATTATCATTTAACGGTGGAAAACATTTAATTAGCTTCATTACGGATGGCGCAATGGAAAATTGTTTTATAGCAAAACTGAAAGCCTAGAAATGTTGGAAAGGCTGCAGTAAGAAATGTGGCCGTAATCGAAGTCAAAAAGGGGTGCTGAGATTTCGAATGGAAACAAACAAGAGGAAGTAGAGTATATAAATATTATTAAGTATATATGTAACTTTATACACATGCATGTATTTGTGCTTGTCTGTGTATGCTTGTGGAAGTATTTCCGATCGTATGTTGGTGGCACGCAAGCAATTGGAACTTGCCCAACTTTAAAAGCGAAAACTATAAATTGAAATGGCCAATGAAGCAAGAAGCCTGGCGAAAAGTGGAGGCCAAACAACTGTCGAAACAGAAACAGAAAGAGAAACAGTTAACTGGTGAGTGAGCGGCAAGCTGTTCTAATTGATTTACTAAAATTTAAATTATTAATGCAAACAGCGCTTAGTACGTTGGTGGCCTTCCGCTACGATGATGGAGTTGAAGTGGCGCGGCGGCAGCAGCTGCGCTAAGAAATGGACGACAAGGCTGTTCAAAATTGGGGCCGGAAACTCCCACACAGACGCTGTTGAATGCATGAATGTAAGAGGCAAGTATTTCCGTTAGAAGTAATTCATAGTAGCTTTCACCCAATAAGTACTGGAAGGAGAGCGAGGAGTGCGAGAATATAGCGCTTGGCTGTATTCTTGGCAATTAAATTTAAATTAAAGCACAATTTTTGGCAACAACCAGACGCAACGCGTGAAGAAGCCGTAGGCGGTAGAAGGTCGTAATAGCATGATAAACTGTCGAAAAATTTAGCCGTCGCACAAGCTGGAAAGGTGGCAAGGCGAAGGCAAAGCATAAAAGGGCGAAAGCATACCATAAAACAGCGCAACCCACCCAGCCGTGGGTGGTTGAGTAGCAGTAAGGGCTGAGTATCAAAGTGGGAATTCTAGCAAAAGTTTTCAAATAATTTTTATTATTTTTTTTAATGTTAACTCCTTGGCCAGACGGTAGCGTGGCGGAGGTGTTGGGTTAGCAACGCTTTTGCAGCTAAAGGCAGTACATTTTAAATGGGTGAAGGATATAAAGAATTGCTGTAGTCAATGAGCAACCAAACGGCCGGTTCATCACTTCCGCCACGCTTTTCATGTTGATGTTTAAATAATGTTGCCTGTTGTTTTGGCAGCATTTTGTGTAATTAGCGTTGTATTTAAAGTACGGAAAATAAATTGTGGAAATAAATTTGTATATAATTAAATTTTGAAACGAATGCAAAGGCGGAAAATGTGAAGTTTATGAAAGGAGAAAATTTGTATAATTTAGAAGATATAAATGTTTTGTGGTGTAGCATTAAGTGAGGTGGAAGTTAGTTGTAGTTGTGTTGAAATTATGCACCCAAGTGAATTGGAAGGTGCATATTTTTTGGTAAATTTTGTGTAAGAGAAATTGATGAACAAATATTTTAAAATAAAACAGCATTATTAGGGAAACATGCGAGTTTTACTAATATCTAATTAATTAATTTTATTTATACTAATTTTTAATAATTTGTAACTTTTTTTGTGTTTATAGCATCAAACGCTATTTTCGAGGGTAGTTTGAAAAGTCCATGCAAAAATAAAAGTTACTTAATTATTTAGGGAAAACTTTTTTTTTAAATCTCGACATAGTCACCTTTTAGGCTTATACACTTCATAGAACGCTATTTTTGCTCTATTCCGAATAGTAGCATTTTTTCAAGTCCTCAAAATATCCATTCGCTTCTGCAATCAGCTCCTTGTGTGAATAAAATATTTTTCCTGCCAGTCGTTTCTTCGAATTGGGGAGCAAATAGTGGTCTGATAAATCCGAGGAAGCCAAGTCTGGAGAATTAAAGGTAAACGACTGCTTGCGACGGCAAATGCTGAGACGTGAGCTGCGTTGTCACGATGGAAAAGGAAAAACACTCGTCTTCCTTGATTCAAACGAATGCCAAGCCCAAAGAAATACACCGATCTGGCTGAAACTTGGTGGGTACTCTTCCAATGGATGCTACTGACTAAACATAATCTTAAAACGCGTCAGTAGTGACACCTCCATGACTTTGCCCGCCCCTCATTCAATATTTTAAGTAAATAAAAATATTCACCATCCATTTTCAAATGATATCATAGAATTTTATGTATGTATTCCTCTTCCTGGAGTCTGGGCGGCTATCTTGAAGATCTTGAGCATGAAAATGGATATTGGGAAGACAAAGGATACTGCGGGCGCGCAAGCCTTTCAGATAAACGGCACTAAACGCGGAACAGTAGATGAGTTCTGCTATCTTAGAAGCGTCATCAAGATAAATGGCAGTTCAGCAGTCCACATTTGTAGTCGAATATCAAAGAGTCACGCTGTGTTTGGTCTTTCGGACAAAGTCACACATATCCAGGCGCACGAAATTGAGGATCTTTGAATCTAATGTAAAGTTTGTTGTCCTGTATAGGTGTGAAACATGGAACACAACAATGCGTGATATACAAGCACTCCAAGTATTTATCAATCGTAGCCTTCACAAAATTGTGCGCATTTTCTGACTTGATACCATCACTAACATCTAACTACCATCACTGGGAATTAACGAAGCAGTTCATCTTAACCAGTTTAACTTGACAGCCAATTTGACGGCGAAAGTGGAAATAAATCGGTCAAACACTACGAAAATCACATGGAGATATCACAAAAGCAGCCCTAGATTGGAACCCGCAAGGCAGTCAGAGATGTAGTAGGCCACAAAAGCATTTCAAGCTGGTCGACCTTGGTGCCGAATCAAATTCTTAGATTAAAAAAATCGAGTTTTAACTTGCCTCAATATCTTCGTTCCACCTAAGGACTACGGGGAAATATACAAAATGCCTCTAATTTTCTTAAGTGCGTCCGTCCATTCGCTCAAAAGGTTCACCGCGTTCAGGCGGCGATGCAGAATCTGTTGCAAAACGCAAAGAACACGAGGAACGTCCGAGACACTGTCCGATCTGCAGAATTTATTCAACCAGTGCAAGCGATGATTGACGAAGAGCCTTCAAAACCAACGAGGGCTTTGCGAGGGAACTTACTGTTTCTAACGGTCATATCCCTCGAGTTGTTCACGAAGATCTGTCAGAGCAAACTGGATAGAAGCAAGTTATTCTATCAAAACGACTTCTTCACAAAATTAAATATCTTGAAGCACCCGAGATATTATGGTTTTTTCTGACAAAACACCTTTTTACCAAAGAGGAGCTTTTTCATGTCAGAAATACACTCGGAGGTATTTGTGGTGTTTTACGCACGGAGATTCGATCCTACGCACTCCCGAATGGCAGTGACACACCAACCCATTAGGCTACGGCGACTTTTATCATTTGTCAATTATAAATCTTCCCAAAAAGTGATTAATTTTGAGACACCTGATAGATTACATCTACCGGAAATACATGAAATTCCATGTATTTTTTATCTTAAAAATTTGCAATAGTTGTCTATAGAATAAAAACGCGATAGTGATTTCATAACATATTTCTAGAAGATTAGAAAAATACTCGCCGAGAAAAATATGTTAAATGACTTTTATCATAAAAATGCGAGACATCGCATTATCAAACGTCTAATTAATCAAGCTGCGTCTGTCGTTTGAGATGATTAGAGACGAGCCAACTAAAAATAATTTTAGTGTTACTGATATACAAAGACATACTGGGTTGCCAGTGGCAAAAAATCATGAGCCCCACATTTTGCGTTCGACTTTTAATATTAAATGGAAGAAGCCAGTGTGCGAGTTCTCGCCTCTTAAACCACAACAAATACCACCACGACTAGAATTTACTCGCGGACATATGCAGTGCACAGATGAATGGAAAAAATTGTGTGCTCCGCTGAGAACTAAATTAATTTAGATGGTACCGAGTTGCATGATCTTCGACGAAAAAATATTCAGTTATCGAAAATAAACTTTGTACGAGGAAGCTTTATAGTGTGGGCGACCTTTCTCTGCTACTGGAACGGCTCACATTTATTTTATTGCTTCAAAAGTGAACTCGGCAATCTACAACGAAATGTTAGTAGACGCTCTTATCTCATTTATGGAAGAAAAAATGGGTCATGACTGCAACTTCCAGCAAAACAACGCAGCAATTCATGTCTCAAGAGAGTTGTTTAAGAGCTTTAGGGACCAGCAGATCTCTTTTTTGCTGGCCGTTGCATGTAATGTATGTAATGCCGATTTAGATCTCGTAGAAAACCTTCATGGTTTGAAGGATTTGCGATCAAAAGCACTGAAATCACACTTTTCACACGATTAGGGAGGTGATTTTGACAATAAAGGAAGTTTTGATTGAAATTGATCCGGGAATAATCCAGAACTTAGTAAATTCGATGCCGATGAGAAGGTTTGGACTGATTGAATTCAAAATCAAAAACTATTCAGAATATTACTTTTGTTTCTCTGCATTGGTGCATTTACACGAATATTTGCTCTCTTTTCATTGATTTTAGAAATAAGTATTTGAAGCAATTATATATACCTACCTCGCTACAAGATGGAAGGGCATCTGCATTTTAGCCACATTCTATATTAGTATTTTTCTTGTTTGTTTAGAATGTTAATTCCGAAGGCGTTTCGCATTTTTTCACATAAAAAAAAATTTGGTTCATATTGTATTTTATGACCAAAAATTAAAATTTAATTCTAATTAAATCGAATTAATTTTTTAAATCAAAATTACAAAAAAAAATTATAATAAAAATAGTCTGGAAATTATAATTAAGAATCATCGAACTGGGATGGAAAGTTTGCATTAAATTGAGAATTCGTTTTCATAAATGCGTTTTTGTTTGCAGGAATAGCTCTTTTATAAAAAAATAATGAACATTCAAGCAAAGAAAAACAAAACAAGAAACATTATAAAAATTAGTAAAAATCATATCAATTAGTAAATAATTTAATTCTGTGAATGAAGCATAAAATATTTTTAGACCGTTTTTGAAGGAAAATTCATTGAACATATTAAATAATATCCGTCTCTTAACATTTTATACCAAATTTGCGAAATGTGAAATTCAATGGTAATTCTCGTTCTTACGTTTCGCAATTTTCAGAGACGTCTAGATATTAAAATAAATAAAATTAAAATGAAAAAGTACGTGTCTTATGTTTTTGGTCATAGAACAAATTTAGTGGAGTAACATCAAAGAAAAAAGAAAAAAAAAACAGTTTTTGTTGGCCCATCCTAATGCGCCTAATAAAATAAAAATTTAAAATTAAAAAAACGGTTTTTGGTCATAGAATAAATTTGGTGAGGTAACCTAAACAAAAGAAAAAACATTGTTTTTGGCCCGTCCTAATGCGCCAAATAAAATATAATTAAAAAATACCTGTCTTATGTTTTTAATCATAGAATAAATGTAGTGGGGTAGCATAAACAAAAACAAAAGAAAAATATTTTTTCGTCGGCCCAACCTAATGCGCCAAATAAAATAGAAATAAAAAAGTATGTGTCTTATGTTTTTAATCATAGAATAAATTTGGTGAGATAACATCAAAAACAAAAAAAATAACAGTTTTTTTTGCCCATCTTAATGCGCCTAATAATATAAAAATTTAAAATTAAAAAACGGTTTTTGGTCATAGAATAAATTTGGTGACGTAACCTAAAAAAAAAATGGTTTTTGGCCCGTCCTAATGCGCCAAATAAAACATAATTAAAAAATGCTTGTCTTATGTTTTAAATCATAGAATAAAAGTAGTGGGGTAGCATCAAAAAAAAAAAAAACAGAAGAAAAAATTTTTTCGTTGGCCTATCCTAATGCGCCAAATAAAATAGAAATAAAAAAGTATGAACCTTATGTTTTTAATCATAGAATAAATTTGGTGAGATAACTTCAAAAAAAAAAAAAACACAGTTTTTTTGGCCCATCCTAATGCGCCTAATAAAATAAAAATTTAAAATTAAAAAAACGGTTTTTGGTCATAGAATAATTTTGGTGAGGTAACCTAAAAAAAGGAAACAAAAATGGTTTTTGGCCCGTCCTAATGCGCCAAATAAAACATAATTAAAAAATTCTTGTCTTATGTTTGAAATCATAGAATAAATGTAGTGGGGTAGCATCAAAAAACAAACAAAAAAAAAAAGATTTTTTCGTTGGCCCAACCTAATGCGCCAAATAAAATAGAAATAAAAAAGTATGTGTCTTATGTTTTTAATCATAGAATAAATTTGGTGAGATAACATCAAAAAAAAAAAAAAAGACAACACAGTTTTTTTGGCCCATCCTTATGCGCCTAATAAAATAAAAATTTAAAATTAAAAAAACGGTTTTTGGTCATAGAATAATTTTGGCGAGGTAACCTAAAACAAAAGAAAAAATTGCTTTTTGGCCCATCCTAATGCGCCAAATAAAATAAAAATAAAAATGTACGTGTCTTTTGTTTTTGGTCATAGAATAAATTTGGTGAGGTAACCTAAAAAAAAAAAGATAGTCATTGTTTTTTGGCCCATCCTAATGCGCTATTATCTACTACCATGAATGAGCATTTTACCAAAATTTAAATTTGATAACTTTGAAAATTTTAAACCAATAATGTCTTCTTGATTTCTTTGTAAATATCAAAAATTTAATTAGGTTCAATTTGATCTTTTATTGTAACGTTATTTTGCAGCCAATTTTAAGCTGATACTTCAGTTCAAATTTGAAGGGATACTTTTATTTGCAATTCAACGCATATTGTGATTTTCTTTTTTTTTGTTTGTTTTCCTGATTATTTTCCATATGGTTTCATTAACTCGTCCTGTGTATCAATTTACATACATACATATATATTTCAACAATAAAATACCATTTACCCATACACAACCAGTCACATAGTGAAACGCACATTCAATCAACTGTAATGAGGCAAATTCCTTTTTATTAATTTATTGCAGAAGTATTTAATCAATAATCTGCTTTAGAACTAATTTGATTTATTTACTTCAACTGGCTGTGTAAGAACCAGCGCTTGTGTATGTATAGGTGTATATTCGTCAATATGTATTTTCAATATCGATTACTTTCAGTTACTGACAATTAATGCAATTTCACATTTAGTGAAATGTAGTAACTTCTTTAGTCACATTTCAAATCTTAAATTCTTAATCTTCTTTTAATTTGAAAATTTTGTAGTGAGTCAATAAATTTGGCGCTGATTGATGTAAAAGTAATTGCTATGAGAAAATCGTTATTTATTACATGAAGAACGTCCGAAAGTATGCTATTTTAAACTTGAATTTTATTTTATTTTTTCTATTGTGCTTCAAAAATCTATGTAGAACGTAAATAGTTATATGTAAGTAGATACTCTAAAATGATTCAATTAATAGAGATTTAAAGCGCTTATAATTAATCTCAAATATGTGATTTTACAAGTGGCGCAAAATTAATCACCATATTGGAAGACTGAAGGTCACCGTATGTCAATCGTATTTGGCAATACAGCTGTAATATACTTATACAAACAGACAATCAATAAAGGTCAAAATAAAGGTTTTCACTACTAAATATGCTTTTTTAATATAGTAAAAATTATTAAAAATAGAATGATTAATTTTATGCCACCTTATGCATAAAGGAACACGAATATTAGAAGGTTTCTAAACTTAAAACGTTATTGAACGCTAAAAACGAAATTGGATGATTAATTTTGCGCCACCTTGCATAAGGATATTTCTCAAAGGAATATCATTCAAAAATCAGTACAAAGCCCGAACGGTATTCGCTTCCAAATACAGAGACACAAAAACATGAAATTCGAAACCTATCTGACTTCTATAAGGTGTTTTTAACAAAAGGATGGCAAAAAATTTCTTCAGAATAAACTAAGAAGTTGGTGGGATGGGGTACTGAAACATTAAATGGCAGAAGAAGTCATTGCTAATAGCGGGTGCCTGTGCGGCAGGCAATGGCAAGCCTCCGAGTGTACGAGTATAGTATTTCTGCTATGGAAAAGCTCCACATAAAAAAAATCGTCTGTCGTTCGGAAGAGGCGTAAAACTGTAGGTCCCTACATTTGTGGAAGAACATTAAGCCACACGCCACAAATAGAAGGAGGAGCTCGGCAAAATTTACAAAAAGGTGTAAGCGCTAATTATTTGTACTTATATGATATATATTTATATTATATAAGGGAAGAGCTTGCGGTTTTGCCAAACGACGTGCTGTAAAAGGTTGCGCATCCGAAAGATTTTTTTTTTTACTATCTGTGTGTCGGGAGTATTATTATTATTAGAAGGCCATTACGCACTGCGACCAGAGTTGATCTATTGTGAAAGGCCTATTTTGTAACCCTAGAGTTTTAGGCTTTTTAGAAATTTTAGCACAGTTTTGGGTTTGTTGTTCCAAAGATTGCATGGAGATACTACGATACCACCAAGGTGGTGAAGTCTTTGTCTGCCCAACGCAGGACATTCACAAAGCACATGTTCTGAGCTTTCTATGTCCATTTCGCAAAAGCGGCAGACATTGGTCTCGGATAGACCAATATTATTTAGATGGTACCTCAGGCTGCAGTGACCTGTAAGGTATCCGGTTAAAAGACGCAGATCAACTCTGTTTAGTGAGAGAAGTTTGTCAGATATTCCTTTGTTGGGACTTAGGAATAGTTTAGCTTGACGCTGACCGGCACAGTTTAGCTAGTGTGCGGCAAGTTTTCTTTCTTCCCATTTCCTAAGGAATTCATTAATGTGGCCTTTTGTTAGTCCACAGAAAGGCTCAGGACCAGTAAGTTGCATATTTGCTCCTTGTTTTGCAAGGTCATCAGCCATTTCATTTCCCTCATGTCCTTCATGTCCCGGAATCCAACATAGTGTTACTGTGTTGAGGTTTCCTAACGTATTTAGAAGGTTTAGGCAATCATTTACCAATTTAGAGGTGATAGTTGTTGATAGAAGGGCTTTTAGAGCCGCTTGGCTATCTGAAAGTATGTAGATGTGAGTACCTCTCATTTTCCTTCTAAGGCATTCTCTCACACATATTTCAATGGCATGTATTTCTGCCTGGAATATAGTTGGGTAGGATCCCATCGGAATCGATTTTTTGAATTTGGGCCCATTGATTCCTGCCCCTGTTCTACCATTTTCCAATTTGGACCCATCAGTAAACCATAGCTGGGAGCCAGGTTTGAAAGTGATAGAGTTAGTTCTCCAGTCTGTTCGTTCATTGATTATAACTTGGAAGTTCCGGAAGAGTATTGGTTTGGGTGATAGTATGTCATCCCTATGAAGAATGGGACTATGTAGGAAGTCTTCTAAGATCTTTAAATGTCCTTTCATATCCCCACTTTTAAGTTCAGATATACCTTTTAGTCTTAAGGCACTCGAGCGAGCTTCCCTTTCAATTAGAATTGGAAGCGGTGGTATGTTCAGGAGCACACCCAATGCATCCGTGGGACACGTTTTCATAGCCCCTGTAATACCAACACATACCAGGCGATGCAGTTTGCTTAATTCGTTTGCCGCCTTTATTTGCTTGACCTTGGGCCACCATGCTAAGGATGCATAAGTGACTATGGGTTTTACAACTGTGGTGAATGTCCAGAAGGTCATTCTAGGGCTTAGTCCCCATGTCTTCCCAAAAAGCCTTGTACAGGCAAAGAATGCCCTTATGGCTTTTGAAGTAACTCTCTCAATATGGGAGTTCCACGTAAGCGTTTTGTCAAGACTAATGCCAAGATAGTTCGCTTCTGTCGAGAGTTCAAGTGTTGTTCTATTAAGGGTCGGACATTTGAGATTTATGTTCCTTCTCCTAGTAAACGGTACAAGTGTTGTTTTGGATGGGTTGATGGAGAGCCCTTTTTCCGTGCACCATTTGTTTATTATTGTAAGGGCTTGCTGCATGCGATCCGAAATGGTTTCCTCATGCCAGCCTAATACATAAACTACTAGGTCATCAGCGTAACCCTGAGTGTGAAATCCTAGGTTATTCAGTTTGTGGAGAAGTTCATCTATGACTAGAGTCCACAGAAGAGGTGAGAGTACGCCACCTTGAGGGCAACCTCTTGTGGCTTTAATGGTCGGGAGTATTGAATACACTTGATGTAAATTTATAGATCAAGATTTTATCTCTGATAATTCGACTGTCTGCTTTTATATTCCTATTACAGCAAAAAAAATATTTTTATAAACTAGTCATATATTTAAAAATATATCATAAAAGTCATGTTTATCCCTTTATTCTGGGTCTTACAACTTTGAGTTCCTTTTTAACCTAAAATGAGTTTTCGTTTGATAGAAAGAAAACTGTGCAAAATAATTAAAATCCGCTACTCAAATGATTGATCTATGAAGATTTACAAATTCGCCAAAGTTGTGAAAACTTTTCCTTGTTTTGGTCGTTCAACAAAACCTGAAACAGAAAAGTTGAATCGAACAATTTTACTTAATCTACACATCTTTTGAAGCAAATAAGCGCCTTAAAAGTACCAGAAAAAAATTTGTTTAGGCTATTCACTTGAAAATTGGCGCAAAAGTAATCACCTTATAGGATGGCGTATAATTTTTACAAAGGTGTGGTACTTCACCGGTATTTGATACTTGTGAACTAGACAGCTGTGTTATACAAATAGACAAGCAGTAGAACCCGAATTGGTCAAGATAAAGATTTCAATCACTAAAAATCTGTTTTTTATTAATTTAGTAAAAAGAGTCATTGAAAAAATTGGATGATTATGCTGCGTCACCTTGTAGGTAGGTAGGTAAGATGGCAAGAGTACCCCAGGTACACTACAAGTAGCATTTACGGGCCGTTTTGATACCATAATGTGGACCACTACATGTGAAAGAATTTAGGGAAGAGAGAAAACCGTCTACAGCCATCCAGTGCTGTTGATGTAGCGGAGGATAGAAAAGGGATCTAGGCTGGAGAATTTCATCAAGTCATTCCCAAAGGGCACGCTAAGGTATCTCAAGCGCCTAGCCGCCAGAGCGGAACATTTGCAGAGAAAGTGTTACACAGTCTCTTTCTTTGCAGGATCCGTACAGCATCTGCAATAGGGGTTGTACGGAATTCCAAGCTCCTCCGCATGAGTGATCACCGCAATGAGTTTGGAAATTGAATGGCGGCGGACTCCCATCACCTTAAGCGTTCTGTTTCTATCGTATTGAGGCCATAGTGCTTTTGAAATAGCACACGATGAGACAGACCTGCATCTGTCTTGCGCTTTTCTTAGAAAGAAGTTGTGTAGTTTCCCTTTAACGACGGCCAAGGGGATACCGATGTCTGAGAAGGGGGCAGCTGGAACCGGTTCTGCCGCCCCCTTCCTGGCAAGCTAATCGGCAATTTCATTTCCCTCTATGTTCCTGTGCCCAGCAACCCAGATGAGGGAAATGTTTCCTGCACGTTCGAGACGTTTGAGTTCCTCCTTTCAGGAGTTCACGAGAAGAGAGCTGCAATACGGCGACGACAGGGCCTTGATTGCAGCTTGGCTATCGGAAAAAATATGAATGTCACCTTGTAAGTCTATAGAGAAAAATACTGAATATGGCATTTGAATGTAGTTCGCAGCATACTTAAAAGCAAGTGTATTACGAAATATCACACAAACAACAAAAACAAGCAATTTATTGCAAACGAAATTGCCGGGAAGAGTCCTCTTATGATATCCAGTAGAGATTTGAACGTCTTTGGATTTAATGCCTTTGTACTATTTTCTGTGACACCAACTCAAAGATGGCACTTATTTCAGTGAATAAGCCAAAAGCAATTGGAGCTTTGAGAGCTAAAATACGGCATCGAATTTTCACAAAAGGATCCAGAGGATTTGAGAATGCCAGTTAGGGCGTCATTTATAAATTGTAGGCCCCTAATGACCTATATCAATATACAAATAAAAAAATCCTACTTTAAATCATTCAAAATATGTATTTAATACGAGTTGAGTGAAGAAATTTGAACTTGAAAGACCCTCTAACAGCTCTTTATAGGCAAATTTCCTGTAGTATATTAAGAAATTGAATAAAACAAACTTCGATTTTTTATGTTAAAAAGTGAAGTTTGTAAACTCTGTATCTTCCACCTTACATCGTTTTCTGTTTTTCTTCTATTTTTCTATTTTATTTTGTGGCACTTAGCGATTCCTATAAAGCAACTATGAAATTACGCGCTTATTTTGAAAAAGAGAGCGTGACACATCCAAAAGAAAGTTTGCGCGTATGCTGATGGAACAAAGAGCGTTTAGAAAATTACTGCAAAATGAAATTTACTATTATTAGAGACAAAGTTTTATTCTGTATAAACAAATAAAAAACAAAATTTTTGGAAAAAAATTGTATTTTTCTCTTGCACTCCCATATTACAACTTTCTCCACAACAGCTCTCCATGGCATTGACCATTTTTAGATTAATTAAGCTGATATGTTCAGCTTCAATATCGATTTTTTTGCTATTTATGGAACTATTTTTTCAACAAACTCCGCTAAAATAACAAAGTTATGAAAACCCTTCGCAAGTCATCGCCTGAAACTTTTCAGTGGCCATTTTAAAGACTAACTGCGAGTTTATAAAAGGAATAAAATGATTGATATATCAGGAGAATCAGCGCTAATGGGCTTAAAATATGTTTGAAAAGTTGTACTCCTTATCGGATTAAAACAGTTTACAAATAATAAAGGAAATCCCATTTTGAAAAAAGAAGATTTTCCAGGCACTCAATAGTTTTGAATCACTAAATGGAAAAGATATGTTTCTGTTACGAGAAGAAGAATTTGTTAAAAACAGTTCAAAGTTTTATAGTGAAAGATACGAAAATTCATAAATTATATTTAAATGTGACTGCAAAAAGTGGATATGCATTTGTATGCCTTACTGGCAGTAGTTCGTAGTCCAAAATCTATGGAAATCTATGAAACAAAGCATCCAAATTATGTAGTAACATTTTTCTTTCATAAGGATGTCACTTCTCGGCAGGCCATAGCAAACGTTCAAGTAAATTGCCTCTTATGAGCAATAATAATAATAAAAATAAAGAAACTGCAGGCGAAGTGCACTCTAACGATCCTCGACGTATATATGTATGTCCTTAGGCTTATCGAATATTAGTTCTGATAGGTAGATTGCCGGAAATTTGTGTATGAAAACTGGCAAAAATACAGCCCGCTAAAGCAAAGTTATTTTATGAATTAATTCATGAAGGCAAAAAACTCGAAACTCGCTCACACAATAACTCAAAAAACTACTCGAAAAAGAACATAAAATTTAATTCCAAAGCCAGCTCAGTAACCTCGATGTAACCACATCCTCTGAATACTCTCTTTAGGACCGTAAACTTTAAAAAAACTCAAAAGGCAAATCTTAACATAGTCAGCCATCAAAATCGAAAATTATAAGTGAGCTAAATTGGATCTTGATAAAGCTCATACATTTGCTCGTTACTTATTTTGAGTCTGTATACCACATGAAGTTAAACCCTCGCTAAGCATTGCCCAAAAAATCAAAGACACACTGAAACTCATCCACCAGATAGACCCACCCATAAAATGTTCGAAAAATGAAGTAAAAGCAGCAATAGAAAGACTGAAAATAAAGAAAGCTCCGGGATATGATCTTATCACTGGAAGAGAAAGTGCAGAGAAAGTGGAATCTTATCGTCCCATCAGCTTATTGCGCAATGCTTCTAATAAGTTATGGAACCCCTTTTTCGAAAAAGAATGATGCCCATAATTCCACACCGAAAATCAACGATTCGGCTTAAGAAAAATACGCGATACCAGACTACGAAACCTCCAATCACATAATCACAGGAATAACTCTCAATTCCATATCCTTTAAGGCAGTAGTCTGCTTTACAGGCTTCAAAAAGTCGATTTTTTTGTTTTGTTTTAAATCTCTTCCAAAACTATCCAAGAATATGTCTTTAAAATTCCAGAGGCCAATTCGACATATTTTCGAAGCTAGAGCAGTTTTGGTGGCCGAGCGTCGAGCAGGTGCGAATGCTCAGGCAGACTTTAAAGCGCGTTTTCTCGAGTTTTCATTTTCACAAGTGTTAGAAAACGGTGCCGGCGATAGCAAAAAGAATACAGTGGCTCAATAAAGAACTCGGACAAACCTTAGTTAAAACTTTGTATAAAAAACACTGCTAAAATAAAGGGAATTTGAAACAATATATTTCGATTTCTAAATGCTTTATTTATATAATCTAAGAAATAACAAAAACATAAGATAAGTCGTGTACACTTCTTTTACAATAACAAAAAACTTTCAAAATGAGGAGAATTCACGCCAAAAAAGAACTCGGACATCTGGCATCACTTCGTAATTTCTGACAGATTAAATGGGGGAATCCCATTTTTTAAATTATATATAGTCAATTTAGGAACGACCGACAGTTTTGGAAGTAAATTGTGTCAATAAAATTGTGTCAAGTACGCATTTTCTTTTTTCTTTTTTGTAAAATGAGTCGACAACGTGGCCAAACTTCGGTGGAAGTGCGAAGAATAATTATTGAGCAACATAAAAATGGAAAAACCATGCGTGAAATCGGCAAACTTGTAAATCGACCGCGAACAACTGTATGTGACACCATAAAACGCTTTAAAGAAACAAAATCTGTAGAAAACGAAGTGAAATCAGGACGGCCAAAGCTTTTTACGGACGCTAACGAGCGTTGGATAGTAAACCAAGTCAGGGCAAATCCTCATTTAAGTGCTCCAAAACTTACAACACAAGTTAAAGAACATCTTGAAATTGACTGCAATGCAGAAACTTTGCGATTAGTTCTAAGAAAAAACTATCTCAATGGCAGAGTCGCAAGAAAAAAACTACATTAGTAAGGAAAATAAAAACAAACGAATTAATTTTGCAAAAACCTATAAAAATAAGGACATTGAACTCTGGAAAGATGTGATATTTTGCGACGAAAGCAAATACAACATATTCAGATCAGATGGGCAGTCGTGTGTATGGAGGAAGCCAAATGAGGAGCTGAAAGAGAAAAACCTGCGTGCCACTGTTAAACACGGTGGCGGTTCAGTGATGGTTTGGGGATGTATGTCCGCCTCCGGACCCGGAAATCTTTTTTTTGTTGATAGCATAATGGATCACAAGCAATATCTTTCAATTTTAAAAAGAAATTCAATTCAAAGTGCTGAAAAATTGGGTATAAAGGAACAATTTTATTTTTACCAAGACAATGACCACAAGCATAAGGCGCTTGATATTCGCTTGTGGTTGATGTATAACTGCCCGAAAGTGCTCGAAACTCCACCACAGTCCCCTGATATAAACGTCATTGAGCATTTACGGGCGCATTTGGAGAATAAACTCAAAAATCACAAAATTTCAAACAAAAAGGACCTCGTAGCTGCTCATAAGGACGAATGGCCTAAAATTGATCCTTCCGTTTGCAGAAATTTGGTGGAGTCAATGCCGAAACGACTAAATGCTGTTATTAAATCCAAAGGGTTTCCCACAAAATATTATTTTTTATTTTTATTGGCTTTTAAAGTAAAATTAATTTCCATGTCCGAGTTCTTTTTTGGCGTGAATTCTCCGCATTTTGAAAGTTTTTTCTTATTGTAAAAGAAGTGTACACGACTTATCTTATGTTTTTGTTATTTCTTAAATTATATAAATAAAGCATTTAGGAATCGAAAAATATTGTTTCAAATTGCCTTTATTTTAGCAGTGTTTTTTATACAAAGTTTTAACTAAGGTTTGTCCGAGTTCTTTATTGAGCCACTGTATATGTCCGATCGAAAAAAACCAAAGTGATCTAGCTTCAGTATTAAATTATCTTCTATTTGAACTAAAAAAGTTGGACAAAAGTATTATTTAAACTACTTGTTTTGCAACTTAAAGTCAATTTTTTTTCTTAAAAAAGTGAATTTTTTTTCAAACTTCGAAAAAATTTGGAATTTTATAACTTCTTCGGTATTTTTTTAGTTCATAAAGAAAAGAAACTTATAAAAATTAAAAAAAAAAATTGGTTCGACTGTTTCAGATGCATCGCACGACCTCCATCACCGGCACCGATTTACAAGTGCAGACTCCAGGCGCTCCAGAAAAATACTTACAACTTTAAAAAATTTCAATATTTTTTAAAAATAAATATTGTTTTTTAAACCTTAAATATAGTACACTATCGTCTTAAAATTCCGTTTACCGCAATCATTTCCTTCCCTTTCAAAAAAAATTTCTAAAAAAACGCTTTTTTTCGGCTTCTAAAGCAGACTACTGCCTTAATGGCCTGAAGAGGAAGTCAACAATGAACTTATTATTCTGGTAAGCAAATATTTTTGGGCAGTGCTGGGTGCTTTCTATACATGTCTAATAAAATGTCTTAGTTTTAAGCAAAAATATTGCTCAGTGTTAGAAAACAGATTGCAATAAATAATTGGATTAAAAAGAAGGTGGTGAATTGATTTTTGTATTTTTTTACTTCATAAAATATGTTGGTTTTTTCATACAAGTCACTTGTGAAAGCCTCCGAAGAACAAATAAAACAAAACGTTTTTTGAGATTAAACCTGTAATTAGTATACGTCGTCGTTTTTTGTAGTAAAAACATAAAATAATGCTAAAAAAATATTCGTAAATTGTTCAGGAAATAATAACAAACATGACAAAAAGTCTCATTCGATCTGACTGAATTAAATATATTCCATGTCCTCTGAATATACATTTTTCAAATGCATTCACATCGGCGCAACTTTTTCTAAATTAGCGGCCTATTTTGCAAACATACTTTTGCTCAAGAACCAGTATGCAATGCTACCAGAAAATTCATTCTTGAGGACATTAGGTCTCTTCTGATTTTTCGGTTATACGACATGATGTTCGAAACTCCACGGTTTTCAAGGTATTCAACTTTAGTAATTCTTTAAACAAATTACCTATTATTTTGGTTTTGCTTCTACGTCCACTTTTTTCAATGTTAGTTCAATGGTCAATAAGTGAATAAAATATAAAAATTATCTAATAAAAAATAAAACAAAAAATTTCGTGTAAACTATTCTGCAGATATGTACTTGTCCCTTTTTAGCTGTTCAAAAAGTTGGTATATTGCGGGCTTAACTGGTGGAGTGTAAAATCTCCAAAGAAAGAAAAAATCACATGAAAGCAAACTTGTCGCGGCAGAAATAAAAATGTTGAGATGGTCAGCCTAGGCCACAATGCTGGACAAAGTGCCCAATCGATTAGTTCTCGGAAGTCGTAAAATCTCCACGGTTGAGCAAAAAATACAAGAAAGTCGCCTCCGCTGGTACGGGGTCCAGGTCCAAAGGAAACCTGAATCAGATATGAGCAAAAACGAGTTCAGCATCGCCCCGGCGCCGCGGAAGCCAGGTCGACAACAACGAAGCAAATACAAAGTGAGACGGGCCAGGATCGAAGAATCTGGAGATTACTTACTAGGAGAGCTGACCTCAAGTGAAATGGGAAAAATGTAAGAAACATAACAATTTAAACTTTTTTATGCAATATAATTCCACCTGGACATGACAGCTACTAATACACAATCTTAGTATTTTGCTTATAAAGGGTGTTTTTTTTAGAGGTTAGGTTTTCAAGTTGGCACTACTTTTTTCGTAGATGGTCTTTTTGACAGCTGTCACTTGATTTATGCTTAGTTTGGTTTGCCATTTCATAATGAATAGACTTACACCTGAACAACGTTTGCAAATCGTGCAAATTTATTACGAAAATAATGGTTCGGTTCGCGCGACGCATCACAAGAAAATTTTGTTCAGCGATGAAGCTCACTTTTGGTTGAATGGGTATGTCAATAAGCAAAATTGTCGCATTTGGAGTGAACATAATCCACAAGCCATTGCTGAGACGCCGTTACATCCTCAAAAAGTCACTGTTTGGTGTGATCTATGGGCAGAGGGGATCATTGGTCCATATTTCTTTAAAAATGAAGCCGGCCATAATGTTACAGTCAATGGAGAGCGCTATAGAGCCATGATTAATGACTTTTTCGTGCCTGAATTGGACGATGTTGATGTGGACGACCTTTGGTTCCCACAAGACGGCGCTACATGCCATACAGCCAACGCAACAATCGATTTATTGAAGGAAACTTTTGGTGAGCGTAATATCTCGCGCCATGGACCTGTGGCGTGGCCTCCAAGATCGTGCGATATAACACCGCTGGACTATTTCTTGTGGGGCTATGTGAAGTCGCTTGTCTACGCAGATAAGCCCGAGACGATTGACGTCTTGGAAGAGAATATTCGGCGCGATATTGCTGACATACGGCCCCAATTGCTGCAAAAAGTGGTCGAAAATTGGGCCTCTCGGCTGGAATGGTTTCGAGCCAGCCGCGGCGGCCACTTGCCCGAAATCATTTTTAAAACATAATGGCAAACCCTTATCTTTATAATAAAGCTAAGTTCTTGGCCATAACATTAAATTATATACGTTTTATTTCATCTTGAAAACCTAACCTCTAAAAAAAAACACCCTTTACATATGAATTTAAAAAAAAATATGTTTCAACTTTTTAAATTGTGCCAAGTACTGAACAGGTAGTTATGTTCGACTATCTGCTGAGTCTATTTAATTGCATTATTCTTAAATATTTGTTGAAAAATGTTTTTCCTAAAAGCGAGAGAGTGTATTTCTGCCTTTAAAAAGCTTTTCATAAAAACCATTTGCCCTTCGGAGTTGGCTTAACACTGTAGGTCCCTCTATTTCTGGAGGTACGCCACAAACAGATAGAGGAGCTCGCCTAACAGAAGTATGGATGCCAATTATTTATTTTTAACTTTTATTCTTAGATAATTACGTTTGTTGGGAACTCCTGATTATTTGATTTGTATATTCTATGTATTTGATTTCCCGCTGATTCTATGCATGCGCGTTTGTATATATATGTATTTATACGAATAAGAAACAATGAAATAAGAACTCTGCATTGACCGTTACCTATTGTGCGGACATACTTGTCCATATGTACAAACGCGCATGCATAGAATTAGCGTTAATTTTTGTACATACATACCGCAGTGTGTCGTTCGTTGAATTTGCCGCTGCCTTAATCTGACTGATTTAATTTTAAAATCAGTCGTTCACCAGAAGAGGAATGAAAGCAGTGATGGTAAATGTAGGGAAAATTCCCTACATGTAGGGATTTTTGTCGAAAAATGTGGATGTAGGGAAAAGAAGGACAGATTTTGTTAAATTCTGTAAATGTAAGGAATTTTCGAGAAGGACAGAAAAAAATTTAAAATAGGTTTCGTGCCAGACTTTTTTTCTTTATGGCAGAATACTTTTGAAAGCGTTAATACGGCAACATTGCCGTTTTTTCTTCGTTAACGCTAACGCTATTTTTTCTTCGCGCGAAAATTGTTAGTTTTCTGGTGCTTTTCACTTTTGAAGTAAGTTTGCAAATAATTTAGTTTTAGCTTTTTTATATTTAAAATGCATATATATTTATATATGAGTTCCCCCTCTTCGACTGACTCTTCGGATGAACACCAGAAAAAACAATGCAAGTATCGGAAACAAAAGTTCATTAACAAGTGGCTTGACGACGACTATTTTAGTGGCTGGTTGGAAACTGTGGCTAACGCTCCATTCAAAAGAAAATGGGCTGCGTGCGACAAAGTTTTGAACTGCGGCAAGTCTGATTTTCAGAAGCACGCCGAATCAGAAATGCACCAAAAAAATATGAAGGCAATAAAAAAGACACCTAAAATAGATAGATTTTTTTAAGAAAAAATCTAGTAAACCAAATGGTTCCAGAAATTACGAATTAAAACTTAGTATGTTCTTCGCTGAGCATAATGTCGGGCCGCAAGTGGTGAACCATTTAATCCCACTCTTAAAAGAAACCGTGCCGGATTCTGAAAAAATAAAAACTCTGCCTTGCTTTAAACAGAACTGAATGTAATGAAAAAGTCTAATTTTTAGTATTTTTGCTGAATTTTTCTTTACATTTGTGTTTACAATATAATAAATATGTGTACTTATATATATTTGAAATAAAATTTGTTTTTATTATAAAGTGTTCAAATAGCACCAAGTCCAAAGCTTAAGCAAATAATTCAATTTTGACGTTGCAAGTGCCTCATTATAATGTAAACACAGGAGAAAAAATGTAGGGAATTGTATAGGGAAAATTTTTTGTAAGCGTAGCGAATTTTTTTGGGCTGTGTAGGGATTTTTCAAAAAATCATTTACCATCACTGAATGAAAGATACACTGCGAAATCCTTGGAAGGTATAATTCGCAAGCGGGTTGACGACAACGTTAGAAGAAATTATTAAAAAAAAATTTTTTAATCAAAATTGCACACTTTTTCTCTAGTGGTGTGTAAATTTATTTAAAAGGAAACGCATATGCCTCCATTTTTACTTTGGTAGGTGGATATAGAAAATTGATAAAACCACTTTTCTTAAAATTTTGAATTTTTTTAGATTGTAACATTCTTCTAGCGAAGCGGGCGATAAGCATGAAATAATTTTAAAAACATATAAATTTAAGCTTTAACAGTAGATATATTCGCATTTAAACCGTAACTTTTGGAATGTTAGTGTTTTCGTGGAAAACCACATATAAGTACGAAATTATTGCAGCAAAAAGTTTATTTTTATTACAAAAATTTATTAGTTTCATAATTTTAGTATTTTTATAATAAATTTTTTATATTTTTATAAAAAAATTTTAGTGCCAATAAAATGTTTTGGGTTTTTTAAAACCTTCATGGCTGCTTATTTAGTCGCCAATATTAGAAATCCGAATGAAAAACATTTTAACTCACCTTAAAAAACTTGATGGAGACTGCGCTTTTATTTATTCCGATGCTGAAACACAAATATTTCACAGCAGCGTAGCATTTTTCACGTATTAAATAGTTGATTTTGTATGCATTTAAAAATTTAACAAAATGCACAAAGTAGTTTTCCTCAAAAGCAACAAATCACCACAATTCACAAATTTACGGCAATGTCGTTTTCTGTAAGTCGTTTTAATTTCACTGCTAAAATGAGCTCACACGCACTTGTCACAATTATTGCATGTATTTGAATATATACACAACTACGTATGCGTGTCTATGCATGTGTATGCACTCAGTTACAGTAGGTCAGTTGCGTATAAAAAGCGTTAGCTGTCAAGGAAGATGACGATGATGCACGCGCAAGGGTTTACTGACACACTTTCAAGCCAACACAGAAGCACAGCTACTCGCACACATCGTCCATAGTTCAGCAGTTAAATTCGAAATGTAAACAAATATTCGCAACTAATGCATAGCCTACTTTTAGGTGTATAAACACATGCGGAGAAAAAAATACGCCTATTCCCAAACAAACCAAAATAAAACTACTACCAAATACTTTACTTACTTTACACTTCAAATTATTTGCATTAAATTATTTTGTTTCGCAACATAGCCACCTCCGCTTTTCACGAAGGCGCACACAACGCACACTCCCGCTCGCATACATGCATCGGCATTTACACACGCGTCGTACACACGGCTATCAAACGCGTAATCGCGTATTTAATGTTACGCTTCACTGACGGCTTGCAAAACTAAGTTCCAAAGGAATTACATGAATTTCCATATACATCTGGTTAGCGTTTTTGGCGGTTTTCATTTAACTTTAGCGTTTTTTTTGTTGGCTTTTCGAAATGAAAACCAATACGAAATTCGTTTTGCCACTTACAGACACGCGAACGTAACGGTGCACGAGCCACGTACCGTGTTTTACGATTTTTGATTATGGTTTATATTAGATTTTCAACAATTACTTTTTACATAAATTTCTCACTTATTTAACTCTTTGACATCTATAATTAGCTAACTTTTCACAAAATAAATTTTCTTGGTTCCTTTCATTCTCATACACACTTTGTATAACACTGTAAACTTTTAGTATTTGTGGCCTAAATGTCGGTTGGTACGAGGCCTTTACGTCATGCGTTTAAGATTTCTTCGACCACCAACCTAAACGAATACCCGGAATGAACTGAAACTGAAACCGTGCAACGAATAATCGGCAGGTTGCTTTGTCGGCGACTGCTAAGAAAAACTCTACCATTAGCAGCGTCAACAGTATTTGTACAGAATCTATTTACAATGCAATGGCATGACGGCACGAAGCGCCAAGCAGTCGTACATCGTCGTTGGCAGATGTGGGAGTTGCTGTTATCAGTAGAGCAGAGTTATTTGTTTTCTAAGATATTATGTTAGGCTCACCTTGCACTGGCTGCACTTGAAGTTGTGGGTGGTCAACAACAGCAGCGCCGTTACAGTGGTTGGCTGCCTTTTGGTAGCGTGCGTTCATAACAGCTGTGCGTTCTCTGGTTCTGCTACTGTTAGTCGCGTTCGTTGGTAACAGCACAACATTCTCTGGCTGAACTAAACCATTGTTGAGTCAGAGAATGTTAATGATTTCATTCTGGTTGAGTTTTCTTTAGCTGTAAGTTCGTCGTCACAGCCGAATGATTACAATTTTCGTTTATGTGTTTGTAGTGGTTGTTGGTATATTGTTTGGTTGGGGTGCCGCTGTAACGAAGGGACGAACATAAAACATTGGTTAGGTCAGGAATTGGCATTCAAGCAGAAATAAGTTAGAATTGAAATTGCAAAACATACACACACGCAAAACATACACACTTGAATGTATGCATACATATAAATGTGGATGCTATTAATTACAATTACTTGCATACATAAAATGTTTGCGCACATAAAGTGTAAGCAAGTACATATGTATATACATACATACATATGTAATAATGTACGTATATACATATCTACGTATGTAAATATATGAGTATATATATGTTATTTTTTTGAACTCTATACATGTTTACGTATATAGGAACACGTGAAAAATTACCAAATATAGATAAATAGAAGTTCATTTTCATTAATTATATAACTTATAAAAATCGTAAATTACAACAAATATATTACATTTAAAAAAATATACAGCATTGACATATTAAGCCGTTTGCCGGAAAAAATATCAGTATTATTCATCTACTACGAGTATATGCAGGCAATTCATCGCAGGCACCAATAACAAAGCTCGTAAGATTTCCCCAATATTTAAAATTTCAGAATTTATAAAATTTCAGATTGGACTGTAAAGTGTTTCCAAAAGGTGCCTGTCGATAAAATTTTAATATGGGGCATCTTCCTAGAAAATGCTCCATTATTTCAATTTCATTTAAGGTAGTAGTCTCGTAACTTATTTTGAAAATTTCGAATTTCGGTTTTTTACATATTTTGAAAGTGCGATATATTGGTAATATACTGTACAAATTTTAGACCGAAATTTGAAATATTGACGAAATTATAGCACATACATGAGAGCGGCTCGTACAAAGTTATGATAAAATTAGATTATTTAGCATTATCCTAACATACATATGTATTTATCTAGGAGCTTAAAACTTATTTTTCTTTTGATTATACAATAGGTTATCATTATTATTTGGAATGTCTTTGGCATAATTTTAAAACTTATTTATATTCTCCCAAAAAGGGCTTAAAAAGGAGATAACGTATATTAAACTTCTATAATTTATTTGGCTATAAATAGATCAATGTTATACTAAATTTTCATCGTTGAAGTTGTAAGTATTGTATCGCCTATGATAATATATTGCTTTACTATTTTTATGTAACATATTATTATTTTTTAGTATTTTTAAATATATTGGTGATAAATATTTTTCTGTTAGAGGTAATGATATTTCCCTTGCCTTTGACAGATATTTAATTATCAGTTCATTTTCTATGAATGTCAGTTTATCAACAAATCTTACTGACGATTTCATTAAGAAAAAGTCTATGCGTGATATTTTACATTTTTCCTACAAACTTTTATTAGAAACTCTTTTCCGAAAAGTACCACTTCTGTAAGGTTGGCGATTAAGACCGCTACAAATTCTTAAAACATATCGTTCAAATCGTATGAGTCTCTCCATTTGGCTCGAAGAAATGTTGAACCATATCGGATGAGCATAAGATATGATTGGTCTAATTATTTGTTTATAAATATTTATTTTAATACAGTTCTATAGTCCACCCTGCCTTCTTAATAAATTACAATAGCTAAAGAACATTTTTTTTGCTTTTGTCAAAATGAAATCTATATGTCTTACAAAGGTGAATTTGCTATCCAAAATTATGCCCAAGTATTTGATTTGTTCTTTGTATTTTATGTTGAATCCATTTATTTTAATTTGAGGCTCATATTTAAGAGCATTTGGATATAAGTTTTTACGTATTCCTTTAACAATAGTTGTTTCGCTTTTATTGAAGTTTAGTTTTAGCTTCCATTTGTGAAAGTATGTATTTAATTCATTTAGGTATGAGTTAACGGCTTCATTAGCTTTGGTTATGCGTTGGTGAGATCCCAATATAATTATATCATCTGCGTATATGAGCACTTTAATATCGCAATTATTAATTTCAGAACTTAATGGTGGGTCAGGGAAATCAGCTAAGAAGATGTTATAGAGAATTGGCCCCAACCAAGAACCTTGTGGCACACCTGAGCTAACGTCTCTTGTCAAAAAATTAAATATACCTTCATTAACATAAAATGATCGCTCTTTTAAATAACTATACAACATTATGCAAAGATTTTTTTCGAAGTTGAACTTCCTGTACATTTTAAATAAGATTCCTTCCACCCAAGCAGTATCGAATGCTTTTTCCAAATCTAGACTGACTAATATCGTCGCCTGTCGTCGATTTAAATTACTACAAATAAAATCAGAGAGTAAAGTTAGTGCGTGGCATGTTGAATGATATGGCCGGAACCCAAATTGATAGTATTTTAAGACATGTCGCTCTTCGATATGTTGTTTTATTTTTTCAAGCAAAAAATCATCCAATAATTTATTGTACTAATATTTGAAAGAAGAGATATTGGGCGATAATTAACAAGAGAACTAAGGTCAGTGTTTGGTTTCGGAATGCATTTTATTTTTGCTGTTTTCCATTCCAGTGGGAAATAGCCTATATTAAGTGAGTGATTAAAGATAATTGACTACTACCTTAAGCTGCAGATAGAGCAGTTTTTCTTATACAGCCTGCTTAGAATAATGCACCCACTTCAAGCTATAAAAATCAAGGGAATTCATCCCTAAAGTACCTGTCGGTACTGTTCATTACACGTTGCCAAATTGTTTCTTTGTCGACTGTTTTATTGAAATTCAGCAATATTTCGCATTTATCATTCCAATTTCTTGTGTAATTTTCCATGTCATTCCATCTGAGGTCATACGCATTTGTTATTTTGTTGAGTTCTCTAAACCAGACAAGTTTTCGTTTTAATACCGCTTTTGATATGCATATGCCCCAGTCTTTCATTCTTGTGTCTTTCATACTTGTATATATTGCAAGATAGATAGTGTAAGAGATATAAAATGCGAAAGTAACTTATGCAAATCTTCAAATAATCCATGCCCCCCACATCTGAGCTGCATAACTTCGAATGGCTCTACAGACAGCCTCGAACATCTTCTACTTAGCACTTAGATTTAGTTTACTTTTCCCCAAAAAAAATAGTCTACATGTATAAGCTATATATACTTGCTATTACCGCGTTATTTTTATTTTCGAACTGTTTTTTAAAGAACATTTTTGATGTAAACAATACCCCTAAGTAGCAATACTCCTTTACAGTTATTATTTCTTTTCCCGTGTACTGCCATTTTTTGTTTTCTTTTCCTAACTTTCTCTCTTTTCTGAAAACCATTATCGCCGATTTTGCAAGATTTACATCCATATTCTATTTTTCGCAATACCTTTCTAAATTTTTTGTCATTTTGCGTAATATATGTACGAGTACATCGTTCCAAAGAAGCACTATATCATCCGGATCCATATATGTATATAAACTCTTCTATGCGAGAGACAGTTTAATTTGTAAATATTTTTTATTACTGATTTTGCTTAACTCAGTCAAATTGATCGTAACCTGCATCTGCCTCAACTGAACTTTTCTTGTGTTTTCCCCCAAAATCTCTAGTTTGTATCTTTCAAATTGCAGATGAGTCCACACATGGTTCAATAATAAAAGGTAGTTTAGGGTAAGATGTTGTCGGCCTCAAGACCTTATTCCGTCTATGAAAGGGATTTTCCATACAATGATGGCCTACCCAGAAAATAGGTTTTTCTTGTTCAAAATTTACTTTGTTCATCAAGAACAACGCAACCATTCCAGCGCTGCACTAACATTTCAAAATCACTTTTGTAGAACGATTAATCTTTCGTCTCAAAACAGGCCCTAGTTTCAGCGATAACTTCTACTTTCTACCGAAATTCTTTACCCGCGAGCATTTCTTTTAGGTCTGCGAACAGCCAGTAGTCGCTGAGAGCCAACTGTGGCGAATACGGTGGAAGTGGGAGCAATTCGAAGTTCAATTCGTAAGTAAACGTGGCACCCGCTTTGAACAGAGTCAAATGCTCATTGCATATAAAGCCAATACGATCTTTTGATATTTGTACGATGACAACTAACTCACTCAACTTCACTTTTCGATCATTCAAAACGAGTTTGTGTATTTATATTTTCTGGTGTTACCCGCCTCGTCTCATTTGCAGGTTCACTGCGTTGTGTATCATCGGTGTCTCTACGACCACGTTTGAAGTCAGCAAACCAGCGTTTTATTGTTGTTTTTGATGTAGGGGAGTCCACATAAAATTTTAGAAGCCATCGCTTCGCTTGAGCGGTATTTTCTCCCATCAGGAAATAGTGTCGAATTAAAACACGAAATTTTTTTCGATCCATTGTTTTGAAAATAACCAAAACAGTCTCTCTTATCACAATAACTAACGAACTAATGAATAGAATGTCGTGAAATTTTAACAGCTACCTTTTTAAGGTTAGTACTAACTTACAATGAGGTGAATGCAATAAAACTAGTAGTGACATTTATGTGTTCAACGCATGTGTTAAATCTATACAATGGCGGTTATCTGAGCGATTACTATTGGCCACAATCAGCTTACCAGGTGGCGATATACTACTTCCCGGAAGCACAGATCCCTTAACAGCTATCGAGCTCAAATATATCTCAAGTGCCTCCTCATTAGCTCTCTTCTCCACCTTAGGCTCTAAACCCTTTCTAAGCAAATTACCTGGGAACCAAAGACATTAGTGTAAATAATGTCAGCTTTGATTTCAAAAGGAGAACAAATCTTACCGAAAAATGCTATTGTCAGATGAAAGGGCAATAGAGAAATTAATTGAAATTTGAAATTATAAACCAATAACTACAAGTGGATATAAAATTAAAGTGGAAGATCAATTATCAAATATATTTCAATGGTTCTATTTCATCCTTGAGATATGTTTACTTAAAAAATTATATTTTTTACATATTTGCTATCAATTTTTTGTTATTTGATTCAGCGACTGGATTTATTTGAATCCATATACACCTACTTACATATATTAAAGAAGTTAGTCGTCCTTCGCATTCGCAACATTTTAGTTAGTGACCTACTAGCAACGCCTTAATAAAATATTTACGAGCATTAGGCATCCTGTTAAATAAAATGCAGTCGATGCATTTAACAGCGTTACCGAATACTATTACAGTGCGCGCAATGCTCTAACGGCTGTAATGCACACTGAGAATGCGAGAGAGGTAACAGCAGGCGGAACTGTTTGGTATTTTATAGTTTAACATCACGCTTTACAATACATGCTGTTGTTAACAGTGATCCGAAGAGCTGCCAAGTGCATGTAAATTATAGTTTGTTCTTATTGTGATGATTATTATATTAATTTGGGTTAGCTAAAGTGAATGGCTCTGAAACTATGACTATAACAAAATTATTGAGCCTACAAAAGGTAATTTAGTTTCCTCCACTAATATTACAAGCTAACAGTCGCGTTTTCTGTTAATGCATTTTGCCTGGTTTATCTCACTCCGTCTTGATGTTGTGAGCAGTGAACATCGAACTTGTTGTGTTTACGTTTGGCTTCACATGCTTCACACTGGAAACTGGTTTGCTTGCCGGTCTGCGCTCAATTTTGAGATAGCTCAGTGATAATGGATTGCTCAGGAACATTGCACAAATACAAAATCAGAAAATGTTGCGGGTTGGCTTACAAATGAGTCAAATTTATTTCATATAAACCATGTATGCAGCCGTCGACAAACACAGCGAACACATCAATATTTTAAAAAGTTTTGATTTTTCCTTTCAAATATTTCTTATTTGTTTAATATAATATAATATAAGTAGAAATATAAATATATTCATCCAATTTTGAATTTTTTTACAAAAACTAGAAAAAAATCCATACATTTTCACTCCAATTCCTCCGTTCTTAACTAGGAACTCTAGATAAAGATTTATGTTAAACAATTTTAAAGCTTATTTAATATAATAAAGCGCAAGTTTTAAGCTGCTTCGACTTTTTTTATAATTGGTTTTCTTGACGGCGCAATACCGCCATAACAAAAAAATTTCCTTGACTGATACAATTTACTCCACTAGAAATATTAAGAATTTCTCCTCTTTCATATTCAAAAGAACAATAGTTTTTCCTAAATAATTCCATTGTGTGATCTTTTTGTATTATCATTCCAAAAAATGTCGTGTAGAACAGGACGAAATAGTTATTATGCACTACCCAACGCTATCCAACAATTTTCTACCAGCAAACATTAAAAATTAGGAATTCAAAATCCAAAATTCAAAGTCCAAAATGTTCCAAATTCAAAACTTAAACTTCCGAATTAGATACAGGTAAAAAATTATAAAATTCAAGGTACCAAATACAAAATTTAAAATTTTAATACGAAATTTATAATTCAAAATTCAAAATTTAAATATGAAATACGAATATGTAAAATAATAACTTAAAATTAAAAACCCATAAGCCGAAATTCTAAACTAAAACTCAAATCCAATACGAGTATAAAAAACTAAAATTTCAAAATTCGACACCCAAGTTTACAAACTCAAAAATTTAAATTCGAAATCCATACAATACTGTTATAAGAAAAAAAATTCAAAGTTCCGAATAAAAAATTCCAAATTTAAAATATAAAATTTTTATTTCCAAATTTAAAATATAAAATTTAAATTTCTTAATTTCAAGTTCAAATTCCAAAAGGAAATATATATAAAAAATAAAAAAAGCTCCGAATAAAAAATTCAAAATTCAAAAATTTGAAATTTACAACTTAAATGCCAAATACAGATATTTGAAATAAAAATTCAAAATTGCAAATTCGAAGCTTAATTTTCCAAATTCTTAACTCAAAATCCAAATACGTGAATAAAAAATTAAATTTCAAAATTCAAAATGTAAAATTCAAAATCTAAAATATAAAATTCGAAAAAAATACAAAATTCAAAATTTAAAATCTAAAATACAAAATTCGAAAATTTACTACATCAAAATGTAAAATTCAAAATCTAAAATACAAAATTCGAAAAAAATGCAAAATTAGAAATGTAAAATTCAAAATCTAAAATCCAAAATCCGAAAATTTATTAAATCAAAATGTAAAATTCAAAATCTAAAATACAAAAATCGAAAATTTAATAAATCAAATCCAAATACGAATATGTAAAATAAAATTTCAAAACTCTAAATTCAAAACCTAAAATTCAAAACTCGAAAACCAAAATTCGAAACCCAAAATTCCAAATTTGAATATTAATATTAAAAATCCAAATACAGTAATAAGAAATAAAAGTTAAAGATTTCAAATAATATAAATAAATAGTATATTTAGGAGTTAAGATTTTCTCACCTCGAGTCTGATTTTCTACTAAGAACATAAATGTTTATATTAATTAATATTATTATCCGAAAAAAAACATCATTTATGTAGCACCAGCAGAAGCGGTGCTCCTTTCGATATATATCGGATGTTTTATTACAAAAGTCCAAATTTAGAATATAAAATTTAAATTTAAAAATTCCAAGCTCAAAACTTAAAATGAAATTCCAAATGAAGGTACTAAAAATAAAAAAAATCAAACTTCCGAACGCAAAATTCAAATTTCGAAATCTAAAATCTGAAATTCGATGTTGAATACTTAAATCTCAAATACAGATATGTAAAATAAAAACTCAAAATTCTGGATTTATAGTAAAACCAAAATCTAAACCAAATCCACAATTCTAAGTTTAAATTGAAAAAAAATAAAAATAAAAAGTGTAATAATAAAAATTTAATATTCCGAAGTCGAAAATACAACATTAAAATTTCAAAACTTCAAATTTGAAACCAAAAATTCCAAAATTACGAATTCAAAACTCCAAAAGTGAAAATTCAAAATACCAAATTCAAAACTTAGAACTCCAAATTGTTAATTCAAAATTAAAATCTAAATATGAGTATAAAAAATAAAATTTGAATACTCAAAACTCAAAGTTCAAAATTCAAAATCCAAATACAAGTACAAAAAACACAAATTGAGGGTTCGAAGTGCAAAATTCTAAATCTTAAATTCTTAACTCAGAAAATAAAATATAAAAACTCATAACTTAAAATTTCAAATTTCAAATTCCAAACTCAAACCTCCAAAATTCAAATATACATACTAAAGCAGCAAAATAAAATTTCAAAATTCCAAATACAAAACTCAAAGTTCAAAATACGACTGTAAAAAATAAAAATTCACTATTCCAAATACAAAATTCAAAATTCCAGATACAAAATTGAAAATTTCAAATACAAAATCCAAAATTTAAAATACAAAATTCTAAGCTCCAATAACTTTTAGTTCAAAATTCAAATTAAAAAATTTAAATTGAACAAAATTCAAAACCCAAATACCCAATCTTAAATAAATATTCACAATGCAAAACTCATAAGCCAAGATTCGAAACCTAAAATATCAAATTGGAAAATTAAAATTCAAAATTACAAATAAAAAAAAAATTTAAAATAAAAAATCGAAAATTCAAGTGACAAAATATCATACAAAACGCTGTCAAATACAGTTAGGGTGCGACCAGAGTGAGCGCTGAAAGCCGAGCCGAGATTGTCAGTGCGATAAAGATTGTCAGTGCGATAAAACTGATTACATACAAGCCAATACAAATAAGCTTGTGTATAACACAGTGAGCGCCGACAAGAGCAGAGAGCAAAGCCGATGAGTGCGAGAAAACAGTTTCAAAGCGTTTTGCTCGCTTTTTTGGATTGTTGATGCTTACTTTTTAGAGTGCAGTTGTGTTTTTAACACACTTTTATTAGGTCGGGTTGTATGTATGTATGTATGTATGTATGTATGTATGTATGTATGTAACGGAATCTTTGAGCGTAATTTTCACTGGCTTCTAAAAATCTGATCGACTTGAAATTTTGCACACCTATCAAGGACCGATGACAGTGCAATAATTTGATAAAAGTTTTCCATTATCCTTATTAGGATTGCCAGGATTAATATTTTCTTTTTTTACCTGTGGGCAAAAAGTAAGGTGAATTTGGTTGTAAAATGAAAAATCTTTATTTATTCTTGTAAATCAATTTCATCCCCTTCAAAATAATCCCCTCTCGATAAAATACACCTATGCCAACGATTTTTCCAATCCCCGAAACATGCCAAATAGTCCATTTCCGGTATAGCCATCAGCACCTTCTTCGATTCAGCTTCTATCTCCTCAATCGACTCGAAACGCGTTCCCCGGAGTGGGCTCTTGAGTTTTGGGAATAGCCAGAAGTCACACGGAGCCAAATCAGGCTAATACGGTGGTTGCGGAACGATATGCGTGGAATTTTTGGCGAAATGGTCACGAAGAACGAGTGCAGTGTGAGACGGTGCATTATCATGATGCAAAAACCAAGAGTTGTTGGCCCATAATTCGGTCTTTTTAGATGAATTGCTTCACGTAAACGACGTATAACGCTTAAACAATATTCCTTATTAACAGTTTGGCCAGGTGGAAGGAATCCATAGTGCACCACACCACGAAAATCGAAAAAAGCTGGCCAATGGAGTGGGGTAGCCGTTTCTCTGGCTCCCTCCACGAAATAAAACACAAATGAACAACAAAATTAAATGACATAAGAGCAAAACACATGGAATAAACAGAATTTCAGCGCTGATTCTCGCATTTACTGTGTTATATATATTACAAATTTTCTTCTCGCATGAAAATAAGCGTCAATAAGCTCGGCTCGGCTCCGCTCGGCATCAGCGTTCACTCTGGTCGCACCCTTATACTCGTGCTGTCGAACAATCAAACAATTTTATTTCCACGCATTCATTGCCACTTCGTGATTTCCCAGAGCAGCAACCACAAACTCGCTTACTATCGAATATTTCCGCCTTCTCTTTTCACTCAAATTACCCTGTAATTTGTTAAGTGCGTTTTGAAAGGCAAACTCTACAGAAAATTGTGTAATTAAATGTTTTTCACATACCCGAGCAGATTGGCTACGCCAAAAAAGCACGCAAGAGGTCACACACAGAACAGCAGACAAAAGAGGAGAATCTTACAAAAATGATTAAAAAAACGCAAGAAATGCAATAAATACGCACAAAAAAGAATTTGTCAAATTGTTGCTGCTTTAACGCTTCAATGAATTCATTTCGAGTTTTCACGCAACAAAACGACAAAAAGCGGCGGGAAATGCGGGTTGATTGCCTTGCCTGAATGGCTAAATGACTAACTAACTGCTTGAGTGGCCAGAATAGGGTTGGTGGTAGTTGTGGCGATAAAAGCAGACCCTGATAAACCATTTTTGGTAAAGTGGCGGCCGTAGTCGTATGTGGCAGCGAAGAAAGAATTGTCAAAAATAAAATAAAATTTAATTTAGCTGAGAAGCGATAAAATAACAATACCAAGCAAGAAGCCAAGGCAAACGGGAATGAATGAGTGAAAAGAATAAAGTTTATGCGACTATATTATTTCACGCTTAATAAAACAGGCACGCCTTAAAGTGTAAATACTCATATGGAATACAAGGGACATATACACACATGCACATACGCCGATTTATATACGTGTGCGTGTGTGTGTGCATGTGCGGGCGTGTATGGGCATGCTACAGTAGAATGAATTCGTTGACAGACGCAAAGGGCACCATATAAATTAACTTGTAAGATAACTGTTTATAAAATGGATATATCCAGAAACTTACTCGAATGTAGACATACAAAAATTGTAGATCAAAATCGGAAAGCCGTTACAGCTACTATTTGCTACTAGTCTGAAATATATGTGAAATAATCAAAAAGCTGCTTAAAAGTATGAGGCTGAAAAAACACAACAAATTCCAATCGCGAAAAATCTCATGATTGCATTTAATGATTGTGATTGCCGGCCGCCAAACTTTATTTTAGAGAAGTCAAAATGGATTCATTACAGCAATCCAAGGATAAGAAAGTCATGGGGACTGCCCGGTCATGCTTCTACGTCGTCGCCTCGGCCGAATATTCACGCTGCGAAGGTTATGCTATGTACATATTTTGTGGGGCCAAGTTGGTGTTATTTATTATGAAAACTGAGCAAAACCATCACTGGGGATCGGTATCGACTTCAATTGATGCGATTGAGCCGAGCATTGCGCGAGAAGCGGCCGCAATACGCGGAGAGGCATGAAAAAGTCACGTAGCCAAATCCGCTAAAACCTATCAGGAAACACTGACTAATGATTCACTTGTAACCATTTTTTCAGAATGAAGTTGTATTTTCATCAAAAAAACAGCGAGAACTTAGTTGCGCTCCTAATAGTTTCCCAAAAAATAGTGAATAATGAAATCAATATAACATAAGTATTATAAAACAAAAACAATTAATTTTTATTACAAAACAAGAAAAAAAATTAAATTTGTGTATAGTGAAAATTCAATCCATGAGTACAAAATATATAAAAATTCAAATTGAAATTAGAACTAAAAGTCAAATTTACAACTATTCGTTGCTACTTTATCACATTTATTGCGGACTGGGCCAAAAATGCTATCAACATTAGAAATGTTCAGTCCATCTGTCACAGATGACAATATTGTGCAAAACGATCGTGATCAAATTGTGATGAAGCCACTCAAACGGTGGCCAAACCCGGACTACGACCAGGAAAGTTCTACTGTGCATTTGATGGGACTTGAAAGGAATCATTTATTATGAGTTTCTTCCGTATGACCAAACACTAAATTCAGATTTCTACTGTCAACAACTGGACCGAATTGGCCAACAGAAGATTTGTCGTGTTTCATCAGGACAACACAAGGCCATACACGTCTGTAGTGACTCTTCAAAAACTCCAGGAACTTGGTTACGAAGTTCTATTATGGTACATCCACCATATAGACTGGACCTGGCACCAAACGGTCACCACCTTTTTCTCTCATTGCAAAACTTTCTGAATGATAAGAATTTTGGTATCAAAAGAAGATTGTGAAAATCGATTACTAGAGTTTTTCGCCAATAAAGACCAAGACTTCTATGAGAGGGGCATTATGACGCTACCTTTGAATTGTCTATATTTTATACAATAAAACGGTGCATATTTCGCACAAATAGGACAACCCAAAACATCTTCAATAAAGTTTTTAATTTGACGCAAAAAATAATGAATTTCTTTTTTCCCCAAACAAATATTAACGGTTTCAGTTGATTTTTTCATGGTATCAAACCTTGTTATTAGCGAGTGTTTTCTGCTTTCTGGAGTTATATAATATATGGCGGCGCATAATTAATCACCCTATCGAAAAGCTTAAATATCTTGCAAATGGCGTCATACGACAGTCATTTTTGATAATTGTGAACTAAACAGCTGTAATATATTGTACAAACAAACAACAATGTAAAGGTCAAATAAAGATTTCCATCACTCAAAATAATGTTTTTATTCATTAAACAATTTTTTTTTTGTTCAGTAAAAAAATGATTTAAATACTAAATTTTACACCACTTTGTACAATATTTGGTAGACGCGACCTAAAAATTACGTTGAAGTTTTTACGCACAATTGGACTTGGTTAGCCCTAAAATGTACGAACATTTCACATTCTTTTAGGAATTAAGTTTTGTTTGAAAAAACATTTTTTGTCTTAATATTCGTGGAAGAATGAAAATTTCGTGTGAAAAAATCTATTAGTGAACCGTGTTATTTCAAAATTCTGTAAAAAAAGACTGCGTAAAAAGAGGGTTGGGCGTATGGCATTTTTGGTTACTAATAACCAACTCACAATTCCTACTTGCGGCATTGAAACCAGAGGCTTTTTCTGTTATTGAACTTCTACAATCTATTTTTTACAATGAACCTTATTTGTGCAGATGAACCTCATTTCCACATCAGCGGATATGTTAATCCTCCGTTGAACACCTGTTTTAAAACCTTCGGTTGGGCATCCCGGTCTGACCAGACCTCTATGTAAAGGGTGGTTAAATTTCAAGGGCCGATGTTGAATGTGAACCACACCTAAACGTCAACGACACCGTTGGACTTCTTTCTTTGGGGTTATTTGAAAGAAACGGTGTACGTCGATAAGCCAGCAACAATTCAAGAGCTAAAGGATGAGATAAATCGGCCAACTAACGGCATAGAACCTCAATTGTGCCTCAGCGTCATCGAAAATGTTGACCATCGGATGGAGGTGTGCCGATATTTTATTCCTTGACAATAATTTCCGAAAAAAAATGTATTTTATTCAATATCAACACCGCATTTATTTTCATGCATTTCTATGGGAATAAGTGGCAAATGCGCCACATTTATAATTTATTTTTAAGTATTGCAGGTATATATTATTAATATCTAAGATTTTTCATTTGTTTTGGTGTGCATTGAGCTACCTACAGAAGCAAAAATAAAGCTGGAAATACTTTATATATACCCTATGATCAATAAGTACTGGGAAGGTGATGTTGACAGTGCACCATGACTACCTTCCATCGGGCCAGACAGTCCAAGAAGAATATTACTTAAGCGTTTGAGAGATGCTGTACGTCGCAAATGGCCGGAAATGTGCGCAAACAATTCTTGAATTTTGCATGATAATAACGCGCCATTGCACCGATTCCAAATTGTGCTAGATTACTTGACCAAGCACTAAGTAAATACCATAGTGCAAGCACCGTACTCACCTGATATGGCCCCGTGCGACATCTTTTTGTTTCCCAAGTTGAAGTTACCACTTCGTGGAAAGATATTTCAGTCGATAGAGGAGATCAAAGATAATGCGACGAAGGAGCTGAAGGCCATCCCTTCGTCGGCCTGCCAGGGGTGTATGGAGGTTTGGGTTAAACGTTGGCACATGTGTGTTGCTTCAGACCGGTCATATTTTGAAGGAGATGAAATAAATTAGCCTCAAACTTAACTCTTTTTAGTTATATTTAAAAATTCCCGGTACTTTCTTCTGAATATGTGTAAGAAATTTTTGAGTGCTGTTGACATACTGGATTCTGGCATGCAATACAATATAAACGAATTTTTCACCTCCTTATAGAAATATTCTCAGGGATAGTAATTGGTTTGTTGATTCCATAGCCAAGAGTTGTTTGATTCCAAAGCCAAACGAGTAGCCAAAGCCATCGATTTTCGATGTTTGCAAGGACCAATGTGTTCGACAAAGTCATCAAAAAATTTCGTCTCGCATCACTGTTTCTTAGCCCATCAACTTCCTTGCAAATGCAAATGACATCCAACATTTTGCAAAAGAAAGCAAAGGTCTATCGACTTTTTGGGCGTTTCGATATGAAATGTGAGACCATTTGATCCGTGCAATCGACGCCAGCTTTGTGTGCCTGTAAATACCCAACCGAAGGTGTAACTCTTTAAACACATTTTTTCTACCTGTTCAAGGATCCTTTTTAAAAAGTTATATCCATGAAACGATGGAAGCTTAAATTTTAGGAAGCTAGTTGTAAGCTCAAGCTTTTAGTTATAATATTTAGAAATATGTTAAATTGATGTCCAAAGCTGAAAAAGGTCTTGCCAGAGCTGGGTGCCTAGCGGAGAGTTAATAAACAGAACAGTCACCTTTGGTGTTTGGAAAATACGCACGCCGTCATGAGGAAGCCGATGCAATCATAATGAAAGACTGTGTGCGCGGATGAAGAAATCACTGTTACAGTCAATGGCGAACACTACGGCGTGCCTTGAGGACATCTCAGAGGATTTAAGACGCTTTACTAACTAAAAGATTCTATAAAACCCACAATCTATATTTTAGACAGACCTTCGTTAAGAATATTAACCACCACAGCTGAGATGGATTCTCTTGTAAAGCAACACTACTACCTCTCTCTCTTGTAAAGCAACACTACTACCTACAATTTCGGCCATGTTATTAATGTGGAATGGATTCGATTCGAAAATAAATTGAAAAACTTTTCAAAGAGTGAGTAGATAACCCAGAGTTGGAAGTCAAGCCAAAAATAAGTACATATCTACATATGTTCCCCTCAAGCTGAGTAGTTAACAACAAAATCAATGGAAATACTGGGAGTCGTTGTGAAGTCGAAATGATGGATGGTTTTGCAAATTTTTCTGTACGCGTGTGCGCATGTAGAAAGTTAATGAAAAAATTAGGGAGATGGGTCTTGTGGGTGGACTGTGGAGATGTGAATATAAGCATACATTTGTACGAGTAAAGGGAGTTTCAATAGGGATATAACACTATTGGTTTTAAAAATGCAAATGAACTTGGAATCTTCACCATCAGCAAAAAAATTATCAAGGGGGTCTTAACGTACATGTGGACTTTGTTTACGTACTCTTCTTACTTATAAAACCACCAAGCCAAGAAATGAGTTTATGGTCAACTGAATATGATTTGTTGATGAAATTCACTATTAACGCTACAAACGGAGAGGGTAAGGCGACTCAATTGTTCAATAGGCGTTTATAGACTATACAGGCAAACATTGAACGATCTCCTTCTTGAACTCCCCACCGCCGAATGTCGTTACCAAGCACTATCCATACAGAGAAATAACTTCAGCTGCCTCGTGAGACCCGCGTAACTTCTGACGTTGTTCCACAAATGGAGAGACTTACAGTTTCAAGCTGATTCCGAACGGCAGATATTTTTATGAGGAGCTTTTTCATGGCAGAAATACACTCGGAGATTTGCCATTGCCTGCGGAGGGACGACCGCTATTAGAAATTTTTTTTTTTTTAATTTTACCGAGATTTGAACCCACGTTCTCTCTGTGAATATCGAATGGTAGTCACGCACCAACCCATTCTGGTACGGCGGCCGCTTAGAGTAATATAGAGGAATATTTTACCATTCCATATCTATGAAGGGCATGGAGTCAACTTATTTAGCTTATTTAGAACTGAAGTACTTGAAATTGAAATTTGGAAAAGGGGATTCAAGAAGCTTCGACGCTAAATAGCTAAAATAGGATGGATAGTCAAGGAGGAAAGAAAGAAGTGGCACAGAGTAAGAGTTAGGATAGAATAAAGACAGAAACAAAAACAGAGATAGCTAATCATGTGAGAATTTTCCATATTCTTTGGCTTATCTGAAAATATCCTCCAACTTGAGAGAACGAATATTACTCATTCCCGTGGCATCGAAACCCGAAATCCATAGTCGTTCTCTAACAAAGGCAGGATACTTACAGAAAAAATTCTGAGTGCTATCCAGCACCTCTAAGCAAGACACGCAAATCGGGTGCTCAATGATTCCCATGGTGGTCATATGCTGACCTCATGGGTTGTGTCCTGTAATAATACCGACTTTCAAACGAGTGTATCAGGTCAGTCCGTAAGTTCGTGCGTATTTTACCCATAATTTCACTTTTGTACAATTTTTGCATACAAAAAATTATTCGCGGAATATAACGGAACTATTAATATTTTCTTTGATATAATATATTGTGCATTCAACAAGTGATTTTAATCGCGGATAGAAGCACGTGTTGTTAAAAAATAAGATGGAATATTCGAACGCGTACAAGAGGCGTATTTTGTATTTTTTTTTTTTATAAAAGTAAAGGTATATTTTCAGTTTTTTGCCCGTTGCGTTGTCTTATTTTTCTATTCAAAACTATAGTAGCGCAACAAAGACGTTGGCTATACATTCTACGCATCCTTTTCTACTAAAATTTTTGTCGAATAATTTTTCGTAATAAAATTAAGTTAATTTAAATTTTTTATATTTTTTTTTTAATTTCTTTTATTATTTTTGCTTTTCCTACCTCTTTTTATTATTTTATTATTTTATTTATTATTTTTAAGTCCAAAGTAATTCTAGCTTAAAAAAGACGTTGCTCTTATTTTCCCTTTTCTAATACCATTTATTAATAGAAGAATGTCTCATCACTATATTTTAATAAAATTTGGTTAATTTTATTTTTTATAATTTTTACTCTATTTTAAATTTCTTTTATTATTATTTTTTTTCTTCTTCTTTTTTTAATTTTTAATTTCTTTTAATATTTTTTTAAATTTCTGGTTTATTTACCTTTTGCCATCAAATGCCCAAATATTTTATAAGGAGTTTCATTACAAAAAAGAAATTTTTTTTGCGACTCATTTTGTCTTATGATTTGGAAAGTTAAAGGCGGTGCTGAAAAAGTGAGCGTGAATTTTTTATTTTAAATACAAAATTATGTTATGCTTTATTTTAAATACAAAATTATGTTATGCTTATTGAAGCACCCTTTACATATAATGGATGTGCACATCATCAAGTCATACTTACATACATAAAAGAGATGCGAGTTATTTTACTGTGAGTGAATGCTTTTAAAAACATTTTGCGGGTTTGTTCGCTCAACCGAAGCGAAAAAACGTACGCGTACTATTTGAAACTAAGCAAAGAAACAACAAAAAAGAATAACAAAAAACAACAAAAAAATGGCAAAACACTAAAAACAGATAAATGAAAAATATATCGTTACTAAAGTCAAAGCAAAACAAAGCAAACAACCCAAAGCGAGTACGACACATACGCAAAATGCAGCGAACCGGAAATGGGTATAACTGCGTGTGTATGCGCGAGTATGTACTCACTTCCAGATGGGATTGTATGTAGTTTGGAATGCCAACGCATGTGCTGACGTAAATAAGTACAAATATACAAGCGTGCAGATATAAACAAATCTTTAGGAATACTCCACCGAGTCCAATAGTTGACTGACTGAGGTTAACTGACTGCTTCTGCCTGTATGGATGGCTGGTTGATTTGTCGCTTGACGGCACAGTTCACCAGGCATGTGGGTGAGCGGAAAAGTTTTAAAGGAAGTTCGTTGCAATTTTTCGGCTTCATTTACTTGGCACGCGCACACAGAGTGCAGAATACGTAGGAAAATTAATCGAAAATATTAAGTGAATTTATTTTCGCTAAAAAGTTGTTGCTTAGAATATCTAAAATGAAGTATACAGAATTAACAGTTAACTAACGCCGTCGAAAATGCGTAGAATTTATATGTATATGTATTTGATTAATATATAATTTATGTATGCATGTGAACGGATATAGACAAGCAAGCTGAAAACGATGAAAACTTACGAACTAGTAACGAAATTGTCAATGAAAGATTGTGTGGCAAGAGCAAAAGCGAAAGCAAACTAGCGAACCAACTAGCAGACATAGCATCGCAACATGTGTCGGCAACAGCTGCTTGCCACAAGATTTCCCTTAGTTGCCGTGAAATACCAAAAAACTTTGGTCAAAGTTCATCAAGAACTTGAGCTCTCTGCAGAGTGAAAGTGAAAGCAGTAAAAATTGATATCGAAGGAGAAGATGATAGCTGCAGCAATAGTGGCTGAGTGCATCAGCCAGAGTATAAAGAGAAGAAAACACAACCTGTAGCAAATATTTCGACAACACAAAAACAAAAACAAAAACAACAACAACTAGTGGATTAATATGTAGAAAATATGCAAAGAATGCAACTTCTAACACTAAAACTTGCTACAGTCAAAAAGAAGAAAGCCAGCGCAGCCAACGGTGCTTAACCATTGAAATGCAAAAGCAGAAGGAAGAGGAACAAACACCGGTAGCATCTTAAAAGTTAGTAACAACAAAGAAGAAACGTGGCAACAAAACAACAACAGTGGAGAGGAAATAACAATAAACAAATGACCGCACTGGGAAACGCATAGGGGGCACAAACATAGCGAAGGACATTCAATAAGAAATCTAAATATTTATGAGTAAAATGAAAAATTAATATACATGCCAAAAAAAAAAAAACGAATAGAAGAACAACCACAGGCACTTTTTCTGAAGAAACACTGATGTCTAAGAATTTTAAGTTTTCTTCCTGCTCGTGTATACTTTAACGTACATACATATACGAGGGGTGCTTTTTATATTTCGGGATTAGAGAACAAAAACAAATTTTAATCATCGAAAATCACTTTATTGTTTTTCAAAATATTCTCCATGAAGATCTATTCACTTTTGCATGCGTTTGAACCAATTGTCGAAGCACTTTTGCCACTCTGAATGAGGTACCTCCAAAACATGCATTATGAATGCCGCAACCGCTTCTTCAGGTGTCGAAAAACGTTGACCTCTCAGTTTGTTTTTTACGTACGGGAATAAAAAGAAATCATTCGGTGCCAAGTCACGACTATACGGCGGATGACCCATTAATTCGATGTTTTGGGTGCTCAAAAATGCAGTGTACCACTCAGAATTTACTGTTCTGCATTGTTCTAGTAGTACGGTTGCGACATGTCCAGTTTTTCCGAAAAAACAGGCGACCATTTGCTTGGAAGTGCTTCGTGCGCGAACAACTTTTGTTGGATTTGGCTCATCTTAAAACACCCATACAGTCGACTGCTGTTTACTTTCGGGCTCATCCGCGTAAATCCATGATTTATCACCTGTCACGATGTCATAGACGTGTTCCGAAGTCCCGCGATCGTATTTTTTGAGCATTTCCTTCGACCAATCGACACGAGCCTGATTTTGAGCGATTGACAAATTGTGTGGGATCCAACGCGAACAAATTTTTTTGACAGTCAAATATTTATGCAATATTGAATGTATGCTGGTCCCACTAATGCCTAAGATTATCTCAATCTCACGATAGGTCACATGACGATCTTGCAATATCAGTTCGCGCACAGCATCAATGGTTTTCGGAACAACAACTGATTTTGGACGACCTTCACGAAATTCGTCTTGGAGTGAACTACGACCACGATTGAATTCACCATACCATCGATAAACACTGGTCCTTGATGGAGCTTCATCGCCAAAAAATGAATTAAGTGCATCCATGCAATGTTGCTGAGTTAATCCACGTCGAAAGATGTATAAAATAATCGCACGAAAATGTTCACGATTTAGTTCCATTTTTGGACCGAGATGAATCTTTTAAGTTACTGTAAACAACACAAATTGCGCTGGAATTTCAAAACATTCTGAGTACGTAAAAGCCAAAAAATGTCAAACTTTGCGATACAGCTGTCAGTTGCCAGACTGCAACACCAGGGTTGCCAAATCACGAAATATAAAAGGCACCCCTCGTAGTATATAAGTGGCGCAAAATTAACTACCGTATATGAACATGTTATAACTTTCCCAAATGCAAAATTACATATTTGACACTAGTGAACTTTTGACAGCTGCAGTATACAAACAGACAAGCAATGGAGTGCCCGCTCTAACCATATCAGGTCTCTTTTTTTGGGCTACTTGCAGTCGCGGGTGTACGAGGTGTGTTCAAAAAGTATCACGAATTTTGTATTTTTTCAAAAAATATTTATTTATTCATTAATATCTATTTTGTCCCCTTCAAAGTAATCAGCATGAGATATGCACTTGTGCCAACGAATTTTCCAATCTTCGAAGCACTTCAAAAAATCATTTTTTTATTTTGTTCAGTCGTTTTATCTCGTCAATCGTAGCGTAGCGCCGTCCTTTTATGGGTCTCTTCATTTTCGGGAATACGGCGGCTGTGGCATCATTAGTGTGTTGTTTTTGGCCAAAAAGTCGCGCACAAGCAACGATGTGTGAGCAGGGGCGTTACCGTGATGCAACAACCAATTTTTGTTCTTCCACAAATACGGGCGTTTCTGGTGGATTGCTTTGCACAAATTGCACATAACTTGAAGGTAATATTCCTTATTGACTGTTTTACCCTCTGGCAGGAACTCATGATGCACAACGCCCCAGCAACCGAAGAAAACGGTAAGCCAAACTTTTACATTTGACCGAACTTGGCGCGCTTTTTTCGATCTTGGTTCGTGCGGCAGCTTCCATTGAGATAATTGAGCTTTGGTTTCCACGTCATAACCATAAACCCACGATTCGTCACCAGTTATGACCCTCTGGAGCAAATTTGGATCGTCGCGGACAGAGTCCAACATCTCATTAGCAATGTTCATGCGATGCTGCTTTTGATCGAAATTGAGCAGTTTTGGTTCGAATTTTGCGGCGACCCGTCTCATGCCCAGATCATTGAAAAAAATCGAATAGCACGAGCCAATCGATATGTCTAGTCCCTCAGCAACTTCTCTAACGGTGATTCGACGATTGGCCAATACCATTTTCTTCACTTCATCAATTTTTTGTCGTCTGTTGTTGAAGTGCTCGGGCGTCCGGCACGCTTTTCGACGTTCACATCTTCTCGGCCTTCTGAGAACATTTTGTACCACCGATAAACGTTGCTTTGGTCCAAAGTAGCTTCTCCGTACGACATAGTCAACATTTGGAATGCATCCGTGCACTTAATTTCGTTTTTCACACAAAATTTGATAAAAGTTCTTTGATCCATCTTTTCTAAATAGGTAAAAATCGAAGACGAGCCGACACACGTGCAAGCGAAGCAGCTGTCAACAAGTAACTGAACATTCAAAATGGCCGAACTCCTCGGCATGAGTGAGAGACATGAGTACCTACATATGGTCACAAAAAAATCGAAATTCGAATATACGTAACCTGCGAAAATTCAAAATTCGCAATACTTTTTAAAAAACACATCTCGTATAACAGGTAATCGCAGCCTTTAACCTGTTAAGCGATTAGTTTTTCATAGACAGCACGATTTACTGTGCTGAATTAATTTCAAGCGAAGACTGTCGATGCAAATCCGGTTTGCAGCCAAATATTGGATTCACCGTGCGCGTTGGCTGAACGATTATGTGGAAATCAATCGACAATAGTCTAGACATGGTAACTCACCATCAACGGAGATCGACGGTCTCATTTGTCAATAAAATCATAAATTTCGAAAGGGTAGAGTGGGCAATTAACTCCTTTAAACCCTTTAAATCACCAGGGCCGGATGGAATATTCCCAGCACTTCTATCCAAAGGCACTGTGGAACTGATCCGAGTCATGGTGAAAATCTTCACAGCTAGCCTAATATTGGAATACATTCCAAAGATATGGAGGAAAGTGAAGGTAATATTTATTCCTAAGGGAGGTAACAAACCCCCTGAGTCTCCAAAATCTTACAGACCAATCAGTCTATCGTCGTTCATGTTAAAGACAATGGAAAAACTACTTGAATACCATCTAAGAGAAGAAGTAATCTTCAAAAAACCCCTTCATAAGCTGCAATTTGCTTACCAAAAAGAGAAATCCACAGTCACAGCACTCCACACACTCGTTGTCAATATAGAAAAGGCTCTAAATCAGAAAGAAATAGCCCTATGTTCCTTTATGGACATAGAGGGAACCTTCGACAACGCAAATTACAAATCCATGGAAACAGAACTCGAGAAAAGAGGTGCAAACCCAATATTAACACATTGGATAAGCCAAATGCTTAATCAGAGGATTACTAAAGCCTCGTTAGGCCAAGCTGAACTTAATGTCACAACAGTAAAGGGATGTCCGCAAGGAGGAGTTCTTTCTCCACTGCTATGGTCCCTACTAGTTGATGACTTGGTGCAGCACTTAAACAATAAGGGATTTATAACCATTGGTTATGCAGATGACACATCTGTTATAATAAAAGGCAACCGTGAAAGGACACTAACAGACTTAATGCAAAATGCCTTGAACGCAACATGGGAATGGTGTAAAAAGGAGGGGCTGTCGATCAACCCTAACAAAACCACAATAATCCCCTTCACAAGAAAAAGAAAGTTAGAGTTTCCTGCATTGAAAATAAATGAAACAGTGATAGAACTAAAGGAAGAGGTCAAATATCTAGGTTTAACCTTAGATAAAAAACTCACTTGGGAATCACATATAAATAACATAACAAAAAAAGCCACGAAATCCTTGTGGACAACCAAACAATTACTAGGGAGATCCTGGGGCCTCAGCCCCAGTATGGCCCTTTGGATATACACCCAAATGGTTAGACCAATCATACCGTATGGGGCACTAGTATGGTGGAGCAAATCTATCCAACAAACAGCGATAACCAAACTGGGAAAAGTACAAAGGCTTGCTTGCCTATGCATCACAGGGGCTATGAGAACTACCCCAACAGCTGGCATGGAAGCACTCCTCAATCTCCCACCACTTCATATAGCAATCCAAGAGGAAGCAGCTACGCAAGCACTCATGCTACACAATGAAGAAAATTTCAAATTGGGCAACCTCACCGGTCACCTAAATATCCTAAATAAAATCAAAAACACCATAAGCATGGCTCAAGTTTCAGACCACATTGACCCAACCCTCTCTTTCACAAAAGGATACACAGTTACCTTTCCTGAGAGGATCGAGTGGAAAACAAACCCGAAATGGATGAATGATGATTCACAAAAATGGTACACTGATGGATTAAAAACACTTTATGGTGTAGGAGCAGGAGTAGTGGGGCCCAGAATCCACAAATCATACACTCTCACCAGGGACACCACTATCTTGCAAGCGGAACTATACGCAATAATGGAAGCAGCAAACATCATGCAACGTAGAAACCACAAGAGAGTAAAGATCAAAATACTCTCGGATAGCCAATCAGTTCTAAAAGCTTTAGATAGCTATACCTACAACTCAAAAACCCTCTTAGAATGCCACAAGGCACTCAGTAACCTGGCATCCAAAAACAATGTTTCATTAATTTGGGCACCAGGACATGAGGGCTATGACGGCAACGAAAAGGCAGACTTTCAAGCCAAAAAAGGGGCAGATGTAAATTTCAAAGGACCTATTCCCATGTTTGGTTTTAACAAAAACAGCCAAAAACAAAAAGTAAAATACTGGGCCAAAACTATATTAAATCAGCATTGGAGCAACGTAGAGGGTCTTAGACACTCCAAAAAGTTCTTAAGTTTCAGTGCTAAAAGAGCTAACACGGCCCTCACGTTAAACAAAAAGAGCATTCGCACTCTCACAGGCGCCCTCACGGGTCACTTCACCTGCAACAAACACTTACATAAATTAGGCATAACTAACACCAGCACCTGCAGATTTTGCTGCGAAGATGAGGAGTCTATAGAACATCTCATTATCGAATGTCCGGGGTTGACGCATAGAAGGAAAAGGTTTTTAAACAAGTCCATGCTTACAGATGAAGACCTTCAATCACTCCCTCAGAAGGAGCTGGTACAATTCATAAGCATACGAAACAGTCAATAGACATGACGCTTAACTTAAAATTTCATAGCAAATGCAGTTTCTTTTTTCGGCATGACGCACATATACGACATTAACTAAAAAGTGAACTTTTGAAATTGGCTCATATATACGACTTAACAGGTTAAAGTGCAGGAATCCGAACAGTTTTTACCACAAATTTTGCGGACAGTCATGGAAAATGTGATAGAAAAGCAAAAATATGTATCAGCACTGAAGCCACTTGACAAACATCATATTTTCCATTTAAGAGGAAACATTTTACAGATCAAAATAAATATAGGGTTATTCAATAGGTGCGCTTCAACTTTTTTCCGATAGGGAGGGCGAACGACGCAATATTTTTTATTTTTCGCTTGTCATTTGTAAACATTTCATCATGGAACGCTACACACTTGAGCAACGATTGCAAATCTTGCAAATTTTTTATGAAAATAATCGTTCTGTTGCTGCTACTTTAAGAGCATTACGGCCATTTTACGGTCCATTTAACAAGCCGTCCCGTTTTGGGGTTATGTGAAGTCATTGGTCTACAGTAACAAACCGGCGATGATTTGTGAGCTCAGAGCCAATATTGAACGCGAAATTGCTGGAATTTCGGCAGATTTATGCAAAAGAGTGGTCGAAAATTGGGTTCAACGATTGGACTTCGTAAAACGTGCACGCGGTGGTCATGCAAAAGAAATCGAATTTCATACTTAAATGTATATGTTCAAACTCGATAATAAAAAAAAAAAATTAGTTAAAAAAGTCAAACCGTTTGTGTTTTATTCAAAAAAGTTCAAAAGTTGAAGCGCTCTTACTGAAAAACCCTATATTTCGATCACTCAAAATATTTTTTTTTATTTATTAAAAAATGTTATTCAAAAAACAAATTTCATCAATAATTGTATTAGCCTTTATGATTATCATTTATTATTATTATGATGTACATTTATAAACATAACTTTCTTAGCTGCAATTTTTAAAGGCTTAAGCGGGTAACTAAATGTATGGTTCACCCTATTAAAATTGGTTTCCGGCTTAAACTCAGATGATGAGGGTGAATTCGAGATTCAGATTATAAAAGTAATTTACTTAACTAAGTTCGAAACAAGCAAAGCGCTTGGAAATAGTATAATACTTTTTTTGTAACACAGTGCAATTACAGAAGTAATAAGTTAAAAATAATTTTTAGATAAAGTTAATTCGGGCTGATTGTTTGAACATCAGAGGGATTGAGGGAAATTTAGACTTAACACTTAAATAGTGGGCGTAACTTTTAACTAACCACAGTAATATTCATGTTGGATTTAAATGGGATTCGCTGTAGGTATTTGAATAACTCGAAAAGATATGGGAAAACGAAACAAATTTGATAAGGCGTATTTTTCAAAAATGACAGTGAAACAATTTTTTTTTCAGAAGTATATTTCGTGGTAAAAACTTAAAAAAACCCCATACCAAAATTTGCAACATTGCATAAATTTCAAAATAATTAATTTCAAATTTTAAAACTCTTTCAGCTTACTTAGCTACTACTCAGGACTAGAAATAAACCAATGTTCAGAAAATTTTTACGACAATATTAATATTTGGGAAAATATTTTAACAAAAAAATTAAATTTATTTCCAACAATTTTTTTTTTCAAAACATGTTTTAAACATATATTAATATATGTTAAAATACCTGAACAAATGAAAGTGTGAGAAGGAGAGGCCGGCCCAGGAGTAGAAGATGAAATATACGAAAGATGAAACTCTCACAACAACGATCGAACGATCGAAAGCGGGTTGTCGAGAAGGATGGAGGTGTACTCGTATTGTAGAGAATTATTGAGGCGTACTGTGAGGAGGCAATGGTCCACCCCGGACTGTAACGCCAAGATGAAGATGATGATATGTAAAAATATGTTTAAATATTAAGAAAAGCTAAACAAATAAAACTTTTTTTCAAAAAAAGTAAAAGTACATTTTATGCTAAAAAAATATATTAAAAAAAACCTTTAAAGGTCAAATATATCCGCAGATATTTACCGGAAAAACTACATACTAAAATTTTCAAAATTTTTCAAAATAAAGGGGTGTTATCTATGGCAATCGAGAGATGATTAGCGATATTTTATGACCGGAATTGGATGGAATTGATCTGGACAACGATTTTTCTCAACAAGACGGCGCTACGTGTCACACAAGCAACGAAACCATTGATCTTTTACCGGAAAAGTTTGCGGATCGTGTTATCTCTCGAAGAGGTAATTACAATCGGCCACCGAGATCTTGTGACTTAACACCTTGAGACTTTTTTCTTTGGGGCCACGTGAAAGAAAAGGTCTACGCCAACAGCTCAGCGTCGATTCAAGACCTCAAAGATGGAATTCGTGGGGCTATAGAGGACATAGGACAGCCACTTGGCAATTCGGTTATAGAACATTTCATCAAAAGTATATTATCCTGTAAGAGTGGTCGTGGTGGTCATTTGCCTGATGCTATTTTCCACTATTAACGGCATACCTTCCTCTTTATAATGAAATAAACATCCGATCACTTATATTAAAAAATATCATTTTTTTAATATCAAAATAACACCCCTTATTGGAAAACCCTTTATATCTCTATATAATATTTTTTTCACAACTTTTTCAGTTTACTTCGCATTATGCTAAGGAATACAAATAAAACCATTTTCAGAAATATTTACAACAATTTCAGTTGTTGGGGCAAAAAATTTGCAAATACATTCAACTTTTTTCAAACAAACTTTTTTAAAATTATATCATTTCCTAAAAAAATATAAACAATAATTTATAAATGTTAACAAGAACAAAGATTTATATAAAGGATGGTTAAGTTTCAAGGGCCGGTGTTGATTTTGAATAGAATAGAATTTTTTTACAAAATTATTGTCATTTCTCTTTATTATAATAATATTGGTATGGCTCAATTACGTATGGAACAAATTATGGGCCAAATGGTCGCCGCGGCCTCGGCGGCACACCTCCAACCGATGGTCAAAGTTTTCGATGAAGCTGAGGCATAATTGGGGTTCTATGCCGTTAATGTGCCGAATTATCTCATCCTTTAGGTCTTCAATTGTTGCTGGCTTATCGACGTACACCTTTTCTTTCAAATAACCCCAAAGAAAGAAGTCCCACGGTGTCAAATCACATGATCTTGGCGGCCAATTGACATCGCCGCGACGTGAGATTATTCGGCCATCAAATTTTTCGCGCAAAAGAGCCCTTGTTTCGTTAGCTGTGTGACAAGTGGCACCGTCCTGTTGAAACCACATATTCTTCACATCCATATCCTCCAATTCGGGTCATAAAAAGTTCGTTATCACCTCCCGATAGTGAACACTATTCCCAGTAACTGCCTGACCGGTGTCATTTTGAAAAAAATACGGCCCAATGATGCCGCCGGCCCATAAACCTCACCAAAGAGTCACTCTTTGTGGGTGCATTGGTTTTTTGCCAATCACTCTTGGATTATCATTCACCCAAATGCGTCAATTCTGCTTTTTAACGAGTCCACTGAGGTGAAAATGTGCCTCATCACTGAAATCTCGAAGTGCGCGATAAGCATTTTGATGTGAACGCCCGTTTTCGTAATAAGCCTGAACAACTTTAACGCGTTGGTTGATTGTGTATCTTTCCATGGTTCAAACTAAGTTAGTCAAAAATTGAAAAATATGAAATGAAATGCAGAAAAACACTTGACGTTTAGGTGTGGCTCACATTCAACACGGCCCTTGAAATTTAACCACCCTTTATAATTGGCGCGTACACCCTTTTAGGTGTTTGGCCGAGCTCCTCTTCCTATTTGTGGTGTGCGTCTTGATGTTGTTCTACAAATGGAGGGACCTACAGTTTTAAGCCAACTCCGAACGGCAGATATTTTTTATGAGGAGCTTTTTCATGGCAGAAATACACTCGGAGGTTTGCCATTGCCTGTCGAGGGGCGGCCGCTATTAGATACAACATTTTCTTCATTTTTGGTACTTGACTTAAAAAAGTAGATACCATAATTTTCAAAATCGTGTATAAAATTGCCAATGATAGGACACAAATTTAATTGGGGGAAGCAATGTTTAGAAGTAATGGCCCTGTATTAATGATCGAAAAGGCAAGGTACATAGGAAGTAATGTCTTTAAGCAGCTGCCACAATGACGGAATGCTATCGTCAGAAAAAATCAGAAGGGGCAAATAATCTGAATATTACCTATAAAATTTTATTGGAAGATCATTTGAGGATTGGGCTCTCAAGTTGAAGGCAATAAAATTGAAACACCAAGCTTGACAAATATCATTTTGCAATAATTTTTTGCACCTTACATATAAGAGGCTATAGTTTTACTGATACTTTTTCCAGCACCTTTTCTATTATAACATCTGCGCGACGCCATTTTTCGGAGACGAAAAACTCCTTTTTCGGAACGATGGTCAGGGAGAGTGGGCTTTGTGAGAGAAGATTTCTCGTGAAAATTTCCATGGAATAGCCATTTAACCCTCTAACTCGTTTTATTAACTGGACATTTTACACTCTCATCGAAACGATAGTACACTTGGACTATTTTTCTTTCTTTTTTTACAGTATAGCTCATATCAAACAAAGAACATATGGCTCAAAATCACCAAGGTGCAGAATTGGCTTTGCTAGCAATTTAATATCTTAAATCTTGACTTATTTGAGAAAAAAAAATTAATAAATTACTTCAACTAACCTGTTTTGAGTGTACATGAAACAATATAACTAATTAATAAAGCAAATTTTAAATAAAATCAATATACATGCATGGATAATCATTTCGGGAACGCGTCCTAATGTAAAATCTTCAGCAACAAGTCCAAAATTTAATATAAGAATTTGAGGTAAGTTACCCATTTCATTACCTAATACATCGTATTTTTTATACAAAATTTAATTTTAGAAAGGATACTAAAAGATTATTTATTTTTAACTATAAAAATATCCAATATAGTTTGTCCGATACCGCACAAGCCATTTCAGTGAACGTTTCGATAATAGATCAAAAATAATTTTAAGTGAATGCAGCCATTCGGTGTCTAACGTCAGTCGAGGAAGAAAACAATAACAAAGCGGGCTGTAAGAGTATTTATCGTCAAATAAAATAAATCTAAATGGTAAGTACATTTCAATTCATTATTCGTAGAGCGTACATCAATAGTCCGTCATTTCGTGAACGTAATTATTACATTTAATTATTGATGAAATTCTTTTTTACGACACGAAATAACAAAGTAAACTCACACATTTTCCTATTGGCAAGCCCAGATCGCATTTAAGATGGCCGCCGTCTAATCAAAGCGCGCGCATATTTGAAATCGTCATTTCGTGAACGGTCATTTCGGAAACGTTCCCGGACATGATGACACGTTCCCGAAATTACTGTTGCGTTCTCGGAATGATGATTACTATTTCTAACGGCGAATCATTTACAATTTTTTAATAAATTTATTTTAAAATTTTGTCTCTTTATAATTACAGCATAATGGAAACTCCTGATAAAGAAAAAAATAAAAAAAAAAATCTCAAAAAAAGCTTAAAAAGGATATTGCAGCTTATTTGCGCCAAAGATAAAAGGCGAATGCTAGAAGAAGAAAGTTTTTGGATAAGATGACTGAAGAGCAGAAAGAAATTAAACGGGCTAAGAACAGAGAATATTATAGAAAACAAGGCGAGGCTGGTCATGGTAAAGGCCCAATGGATGGTGTAGGAGGATACCTAAAAAGAACAGCTGACAGACATGTCTTGATGGGTGATGATGTTAGAACAGCCTCAGAATTCGCCGATTTGTTCAAAAATGCTGCTATCGAAGTAAAAGTAATCCCAGAAGACAACGTGATTTAGGAGAAAAACCGCGTTCCGAAGACTCTGGATGCTATTCCAGGTATAATGGACATCACAAAAGTGTACTGGCAAAAAGGACTAGACGTTTTAATACAATTATATCGATACGAACATTTTCATAAAGAGCTAAAACTATCGAGGCTTTCTAGCCTTTGTAATATGAGTGCAGTTGAACCTGAGGAAGTTTTAATGCCTGCAATTGAATCTCCTGTTGACGAAGAGCCCATAATCACAGATAACGATTTGAGATTTAAAAATAGAGTAAGCATCTATGAATCTGAATACTGGTCATCTTCCTCGGACAATGAAGATTTAGAGACAATATCTCGTCGTCAGCAGATTAAAGTTAAACAGATTGATGTTGAAGCAAATACGTCTTATTGCAAAGAATCCAAATCTCGTATCCCCTGGGACATTATTGCTTGTTAAAGTTCCTACTGAGAAGCCAAATATTTGCTTCAGATATGTTGCTACCTGCCAGACATGTGTCGATGACGATGATGAAGAAATCTTAGTACCCTTTTTGATATCTGCGCGTAACAATATTAGAAAATTTAAGCTGGAATCTAAGGATAAATCATATTTTGATTTTGAGCAAATAAAATTTCAACACCGACGCTAAAAAAAGAAAAAAGTCAAGAATATTATTATTTTGATAATATTATTATTTTGATAATAATATTGATGTTTTTGAAAAATAATAAGTTTTGTAAAAAAATAAACAAATAAATAACTTAATTCTTTAAACGGTTGTTTATAATTTAAATATGTCCTTATTTCTACCTAATTATATCAATATCATCATTTCGAGAACATTTTTGTCATTCCGGGAACGGTTGATCATTTTCGGGAGCATTACAATATTTCAATAAAATACGCATAAATGGAGGTATTAAATATTATATATATATTTATTAGATTGCAGAACTTTTGTCCTGTACATATTACGTTAATTTGATTATAAGAGCTTGAAATATTTTGAAATTTCTTAAATTTTATGCGGAATAATAGCAACTTCTTTAATTTTTTGACGTATTTTGCTTGTAGAAAATTTTGAATGTATTGATTTCATTATTGCTTATTCAATATAGATACATTATATACCCATGTTTTTAAACAAAGCTCAAATTCTGCGCTTTGTTTGGTTTTTGCGGATTTTATGAAACTTAGGAAAACGTTCCCGAAATGATGGTTTTCTACAAGATATTTACTACTAAGCAATATTACTAAAAAAATAAAGAATTCTGTGCGCTGCCCTGTAAAGTTTTAAAAATAGTCAAATTAAGCAACAGTATAAACTAATAGTCATCATTATAGCTTGCAATTTTTTTTGTCATAAAACCGATTTTGAAATTCGCAACCTTGGTGATTTTGAGCCATATAAATCCAATTGGGACGAAAAGTTTGTGCAATTTTCTTAATTTTTTTCTTCCTCTTAAACAGAAGGTGAAAAATAAATACCTTGGGTGACAGCAATGGTTTAAAATGATTTACAAAAAAATTCCGCTTAAAATTTTATTATATATTTAAAGTATTATATTTAGCTCAGATTGAAACTTTAAGCCTTATTTCTAATTTTTTGAAACAATAAATCAAATAATAAATAAATAACAATTAATTAATAAAACTTAATTTGATCATCAAAAAAAGTTGAACCGCCAAGAGTCGAATGTTTCGATGCGATCGTTCTACAAAGGAATTTCCTAACACGTTGACCTTCAAAATTTTTTTTAAAAAGTGTGCTTTATCAAAAGAAAAAGTGTTTAAAAACGTTAAAAAAGCCCGTAGATATTTGGTTTTAAAAACACTTTACCAAATTTTTCAACATTGAATAAATCTGAAAAACTAATAAATTTTATCAAGTTTTGTTCAGTGAACTTTTTATTAAATAAAATCATTTGCAGAAAAATTGAATGCTATGTCCAAAATATTTCAATCACTTCACGTGGAATCTCTCCATAAAAATACCCTTGCCTATAATTCCGCCCGGGTATATAAATGTGGTGACTCTAGTCGACTGGCTTATGTCCTCTTCTTGTTATTGAGTGGCGTGATAACCGTTACGCGATTTTCGCCGAGCCGGCACCAGTTGGACACACACACACATCTGATCAGGAGGCCTTCCTCTTCCTTTTCTACCCCCAGCTGGTGCCGCATCGAATACTTTCATAGCCGGAGCAAACGTGGAAAGGTTGAATACTCCAAGGGACGCCTCATCGGCTGTTGTCATGGTCCAAGCTCCTGCGCCATACGTTAGAACGGGCATGTTGAGAACCTTGTAAAGTGTTAGTTTCATTTGTCGAGAGATGACTTTACTCCTTAATTGCTTACTTATACCAAAGTAGCACTTGTTGACAAGAGAGATTCTCCGTTGGATTGAATGCCCTCATGACAACAAATTTGAACGTCTTTCTTCTTCCTTCTTTCTTTGACGACATTGGGCAAACATTTTGAACCTTATCAAATATCCCATTCCATATACTCACAATATCCCGATTTCATAGAAATTCTCTCAGTGTTTAACTGCTGTGACACAACGTCGTTCCAGTAAAGGTGCTGAGTGTCGACAACGTTACAAATTTTTTAATGAGTAATGGACTACTAATGATCTTACAAGCGTTGCACGTTGCACGTTGCATGTTGCAGTTTGCAGTCAGCAGCGACGTTGAAGTTAATAGCAATAGCAATAACAAAAGGAAGCAAGCAAACTTTTTACTTAACAATATTATGCAAAGCAGCACGAGGACAAAACGTAAGGATAACTACTCACACACATACACATGAGAAGCGAAAATAAGGAAAAAGCGAAGCGAAAGGGAACGAAAGTGACGTACTAGTTAGTGTATTTTTTTGGCTGTTGTTAGAGTTGTTGCTGCGGCATTAAACGAGCAAGCGCTTACGTGAGTTTGTCGATTTGCTCGCATAGACATTCGAAAGCAGGGACAACAGCGAATTTGCCACATTCAGCTCGTGCTCGTCTCAATGCATACTCCCGCCAATGTGTGCCAACGGAGATGCGTTGCCGATGCAGTTGTCAGTAGCCATTAATTTGAAGCAAATTTTCCACGAAACTCCACTAGTTTCTGCCTCATTTCCAACGATTTTCTACGGCAACGAAATCGCAATGTTGCAGTTAAGTGAAATTTATGCACCGTCGTGTGAGGCACGTTGCAATTTAACGAGTGTTGTTACATAGTAAGTGCGACCATTTCTGATGACGAAAATTTGCTGTTGCTGAGTGAGGCTGAGGTGGATGGTGATGATGGTAGGCAACAATAGATTGAAGGGGACGGATAGTTCTAAGAGGAGCTATAAAGTATGTAAGAGTACGCACAGAGTAGCTGGCATCGAACGAGTATTTTTGAGTAGGATTTGGTAGTAGACTGAGATCTGTTTCTAAGCCATCCCGGTTCGAATTACGAAGACGCAAACTACCAACAGTGGAGGGAAGAAGGAAATTTTGGAATAAGATCGAAAGCGTGATTTTATATAAGTCATCTGGCTGTTTTTGTTTGCTGATAAGAAATAAAAATTCTCTGAGCTTTGGAGAATTTAAGGATAGTAGCGTGGATGCAGGTTGACCTGGCTGGTTGAAAGCCATCACTTAGATCTATTGGACCTTAGTGGTAGCAGATGGAGCCAGACCCTTATGCTTCCTTGTATTGGACATCTGCGATATTTGCGCATTTAAGTGAACTTTGAAACTCCAACTCCGAGAGGCATTCAAACTTCTCACATTGTTCTCGTAGAGCTTCTAAGCATTCCAATCTGGTTCCAGCTAATGCAAAGTAAGAATATAGAAGGTATCCTAAAGTTTCTCTCTCTCTTCCAGTTCATTGCAAAATCAGCAGTTATTATTGTTTGTAATTCCTATCTTGTATGCGTTTGCCGCTAGCAAATTGTGGCCTATTAGTAGACCTTGGATAGTTCTCCTTTCTTTTCTAGACAGAGATAGCACGAATCTGCGTATTTATCTGCATTCTGTATATACATGTTTTTCGCGGTTTTGCAAGAGCCTAGAGTGTTCCACTTTATGTCCCTAACGATGCCATTGTAGATCGTCTTTAAGAGTTTTAGTATGTCGTTTTCTTATTCAAATTGTAAGTAAACTACGCTCTTGGCAATCTCGTCTACAAATTCATATCCTGCAATGCCCTTATGTTCGGGTACCCAATAGATGTGTAGTCGTCTGTCTGCGGCCAATCTCTCTCTGGCTTTCCTGCTTTTAAGAACATTTTTAGTTGAAAATTCATGAGTTTATTGCATTTATTGCTGCTTGGATGTCAGTTTAGATATACATTTATGTTGGAGTTGCTCGATGTCTTTCATATTGCTAATTCTGCAGCCTTTCCTACAGCTTCTGCTTGAAAAATATGTACTTTAGTTATCAGGCAGCTTAAATGGCTACCTGATGCCTAGCTCTGCGCAATAGATCCCTGCACCTATTCCGTTCAATATATTCGAGCCGTCAGTAAATATATTAATCGTATTGGGGCTAGGTTTCATTCCTCTTTTCCACCCCTCTTCTTGTATTGTTGTTCGGAATTTCCTCACCTAATGACATTTCGGAGTCCCATAATCTGTATTGGCCCTATAACTCATGCCTATTGAACTATACCCGAATATTTTACAGGTAAATTACCCCATTGCGCCAAGTTTTAGGACAAATTTACCTGTTAGAAATTCCGTCGCAATGCAAATCGGTGGCAGGTTGAGTATTCTTTCATGCGCTGCCATTGGGCTGCTGTAGGGTAAAGTGCATCAAGACGTTGAGGACTTTCCACTCCGTTACGCTCGCCACTGTACGTTGGCAAATAAACCATTTTATTTTGTGAAAAACAGAGTATTTTAATTCAAAATTTTGGACACTTATTGACCTGCCCTGTTATTAAAAACCCTCTAGAAATTATTTCCTCAGAGACCTGGTTAAAACGGTTTGGAATTAGGAGAGCAACCATGAAGTTAAAGGAACCCGGTTTTGGTAGTCTCAGTTATTTTCATATTTTTACGATCTGAATCGTTTTGACTACGACTCTCGGTACACTTTTTTAATATTACAGATGATACTTTTCTGTATTGCAAATATCACTTTTTTATATACATTTTTTCTTGTTAGATTAGATTAAGTTAAGTTAGGTTAGGCTAAATGGTTGGCCCCAAAATAAGAGAGCTCACATGCAAGATATTTTTTAAATTGTTTTCCGAAAAAATGGCGCAAAGTATCTTCAAGCCAATAGGACATAACATTCATTGGTAAGATTTTAAATTCAAAAGGTAGTTTATCATAGCACTAGGGACTCATATATACATACATATGTATTTGTTGTTCAAATTTATCAATAACCTGCAATTTTAGGCTCGTGGGAAAGCACAATAGACCGAACAAGAGGTCACAGTGCTCCACGGCCCGATATTAATATTAATTATAATGTCAAGTTACACCGCATGAACGTCTAAAGGACAATATCCGATTAGAATCCCCGTCTCAAACAAGAGCTGAGGTTTTGCTAGCTTCAAAAATTCACTAAAGCACCTCCAACCAACGCGTAGCTAGAAGTAATTCGCGGCTCTATAAGTTGATGGATCTGCCCAGAGGTCGTTGAGTCAACACGAAGCCTACCCTTTCAGATGAGGACCATAGGCAGTTAAAGAAACTCTAAGCGGAGCCTCTTTACATATGAGACACTACCGCAAAGGCCGCCTGCCTAGCCAGCTCAGCAGCCAAGCAGTTTTCTATTATATGCCCCTGATTTTTTCTTGTTTAATCAATTTTAACTCCTGTAGTTCTCCACAAACTATGCCCACAATAAAATATATTTTTATCTTATCCTATTTTTATTAAAACATTCCATCTCTAATAATCTCTGGCCTTAATCGTCGCGCAGTGTGTGGGTCAAGTGTTTTTATTATTTCTAAAAGTTTCAGTGTCTCGTTCATTAACTCTGCACCGCTTTATTCTAGCCCACCTACTGGCAAGCAGTTTAATAGCGTTTTTTTGTATTTGTTAAATGGTCTTCATTGCAGGCGCAACTCAAAACAGGTAGTTTATCATAGCACTAGGGACTCATATAGACATACATATGTATATACGCTCCTACTTAGACACACACACACATACACATATACAAAGGAGTTTGTTGCAGTTGCAGTGAACAAGTATTGTTGCAGTGACGCTGTTCTCTGGCGACATAGCCGGACGAGAGTTGAAAAAGGCATACAAATGGTCTCGAAGGATTCAAAAGCACACCTCTACCCACACAGGCGTACACACATACATACACATGTATATATTATAAATATTAAAGTGGAGTGACAGACACGGAAAGCGCAGCAGGGTTACTACCACTAGAGCTCGGCTGGCGCGATTATTTGTATTTCTCTTCCTGCTCTCGCTAAATTTTTGCATTTTTTATTAACATGTGTATGTGTGTGTGTGTATGTGTAATATCACTGTAACTATGTAACTTAATTGCACTTAGTTAAATGAAAACGTACAAATGAGCAAAATGTTTCCGTTTCCTGTGTTGTTTTCATAAATTATCTTTTTGTAGTTGTTGGTTGTTGTTCAAGCTATACGAGGTGGGTGTTCATGACACTCAAGGCGGGAGTAACTGGTGTAGCATAAAGTAGTAGTTGTGCCATTAGTCATGCTTTTTACAAGTCACACAAAACATCGCAAATGTCTCTCTTTGGGCAGAAGCGAAGTTCTACTCCTTCGACCAGCGATTCGCTTACGCTGAGGTGTGGGCGCATATTCGAGTGAAACGGTAACAAGTTGGCTTCCAATTTACATATGTTTGTGTGACATGCAATCACAGCAATAGCCAAAGCTTTTGCACTTCTAACTGGTAACTGCTTTGGTGTTGTTGCTGTCGTAGACAACTTCGCTTGGTCGTGACCGGGAGGTAGAAAAAAGAGGGAAAATTGCAAAGAACCCACCAAATAGCGTCATGAGTGGCACAGCTGTTTCCGTTGCGGACGGGAATGATGGGCGGAAAAGCAGCACGAAACTTGTGACGAATGTAATATTGATACAGTGAAAAAAATGTGATCAAGAAAGTATTTCTGAGAAAGTTCAAGCAAAGAAAAGTTGCGCAATCAAAGAGAAGTGGAAAGTAGTTTTAAGCATATTACTGGAAATTTAAAAAAAACTTGTCAGTGTTTTTTCATTTACATGAAAAATAATTCATAACAGGTGCCAACTGCCTTACAGCTAATTTATAGGGAAGAGATACTGCACAAAGTTCACAGCCTTACAAAAATTTAGTTTTTTAAAATTAATTTAATTAATTTTCAAAATACACCATCTGTTCTAAAAAAATCTTAAATTTTTTTAAATAACAGGAACTTCTAAGAGATTTTAGAGTTCAATAGACTAGTCCATAAACTGTAGTCAGAGAATTAAAATTAAAAAAAAATATATATTAACTTTTACGTTAAATTGTTAAAATCATTCATAAAAGGTCAGCCTCTACTTTTAAAAGTATGTAATGATGAGCTCTGCATCTCTCCGGTGTTTTCTAGAATCAGACTTGGGCTGTTGGGGGACAAAGTACTGACTATAAAATTCACTATCTTCCTCTTCCGAATCTCCTAAAATTCATCAAAGCATACAAAAAGTTCGCGGAAGAGTGACGTCAAACCAATTTTTCCGACGAAGTTGGAGGAGTTGTGAGGAGTTAACGTATTAGATACGGTTGGAATAGTAAGTTGGCGAGTTTTCCTTTACCAAAATTCTCTTTTGTCAGGTTGGTGGTTGTTGTTGTTGGTTGGCAGCCGCCGTAACCGAATGCCTTGGTGCGTGACTATCCTTCGGAAGACTGTTCGGATCTCCGGGCATGAAATGATAGAAACAAATTTTTCTAATAGCGCTCGGCCATCAGCAGACAATGGCAAATCTCCGAGTGTATTTCTAACATGAAAAGATACTCAGAAAAAATATTTGTTTCCCTTTGTGGACACAGGTGCAAAAAAGGACAAATTCAGATCGACTATATTGACTTTTGTACTTCAAAAAGATCCAAGAATCATTCGGTACCAGAATAGTTCAACAATGCCTCAGGAATTTGGATTTACGTCCATGTCGGCTTGTGAAGAAGCTTCTCCTGACTAAGAAAATGAAAGGTAAAAGACTTCGGTGGTGCAAAGAACAAAGTAATTGGGACATTGGCGGATGTAAACAAAGAGTTTTTTGTTTTATTTGATGAATCAAAATCCAATCTGATGTAATCTGATGGTGGACTCAGATTCTGATGCAGAAAGGGGACAGGTTAGTACTCGCCTTGGCGTCGGGAGCTACTACTTCGCAGGAAATTGGCTAACGTATCATCATAGGGAGACTCATAAATGTATCAGCGTCTCAGTCATAAATGATAAAGTAGTCATCCATACAATAGAACTACTTCGTATAGAGGATGAGGTGCAGTAATCTCAGCACCTTCTCTTTAGCTGCCCTTCTCTCGCGGTTCTGATATAGCAAACTTTCATATTAAAAATCTGATGAACTTCATCAGCAGCACGAAGCGGTTAAGACAACCGTGACTCAGTCACCATTTGTAATCCACAAATACTGAAATCTCTCTTTCCCTCATCGTCCTCTTCTGTCTCCTTCTGTCGTATCGGTTTTCTCCGCCTTACTTTCAAAGCATGAATTTGATTTCTTCGCCCAAGTGTGCCCCCTCTATAGGCTACCATTTTAACCTAATCTATCCCTATTACTAAGGACACAATTAACATATATTGTTTTTTTATGACAATTAGCGTCCTTGCCACTGTGCCCTTGTAGTAGCTCCTACCGCCTCACATTATTTCCTTTCACTAACTTCGATTCTTTTTTCCTTTAAGTTAAAATTCATTGAGCCTTCTTGAGATTGAGTGTTGGGATTGGCCCGGAAGCAATCCAAATTTGAACCGAATAAAAAATATGGTGTCCATAATGAGAAATAAGGAACCGAAAAACTGCTCACAGTTAAAAACTTCACTTTGGACCATCTATCGCGTTGATTTATAAGTATAAAAAAAATCGAGCATTCGTTTTCTCGTTATTCGATATTGCGTTCTGGCGAGAACGAAACAGTGGCAGAGGCAGGGCTGAATACTCACTCCTTCCTCCTCACTTCCGCAGTAGTGCCCGCTCGGTCTATGTACCATAGATTTGGACCTAGTTCTGTTTTCATTCGCTCTAAGCCAGACATGTCCAATAAACTCATAGATGGGCTCGATGGTTTATCTATTGTTGGTCTGAGCGATATGGGCCGTTCTGATCCGTGGCTTCTTGAACAATCATTAAATTTATCTTACCCTAACTGAGCTCGGAGCTTACATCCCCAGTAATAGTAAATTTGGAAGATGGCCAGCCATAGCTGCACTTTCCAGCTTGTCGGCGACATCATCGGCTCGATACAAGAGTAACCAAGAACCCAGCTCAGCATATCTGCATTTTTTACTACTAGAAGTTGAAGAGGGCGATGACACTCGTGGCTTCGATCTGAACAACAGATAGGGTAGGGTATTAATGGCTGATTGGACATCTGAGCTATAAATAGTAAGCTCTTGAGACGACCAACCTAGTATATCGGGAAAATACGCAAAGCCTACAACCAATTTCGACTTCAAGGAATCAAATGAGACAAAGTGGTTAAGAATTTAATAAAAAAAGCACCAAGCATTTTCAACCAGCGGAAGTAAATCATGACCATCTACATTTAGCTTGTCAAATAATTCTTTCAGCGTAATAATCTGATGAAGTATGGGTGAAAAGAGAATTACTAGAGGTCACTTACAGTGAGCTCATGCAATTTACAACTTCGGAAATAAAGTGCGACAACGCGAGTTGCGTTCGCAATGAAAATAGAAGTTGGCAGAGGTGATGCGAGACGAGCTGCGGGAAAAGGTAGAAGGAACCAGCAGAGTTAAACTGCATACACACACACAACACTTCCACTGTAACCAATGAGAAAATACGAAAAATAACAGATAGGCTATAAGTAAGCGTAAGAGAGTGGGAAGGCAAATAGAAATGCGGAGTCCACTCAGACAGCTTTAACAGCAACACGGCAGCAATGAAGGCTTTGAATGACATTTTTAAAGCGAAATTTGAAGTGATGAGGAAGGCAAGGAGCAGAGACGTTGATGGTTGCTATGCTGCACCAGCTGAAGGTGCAATGAAAGTCACCAGCTGTTAGTTGACTACTGATAACGATGATGGAGATGATGGTAAAAGATGATTGCGGACGCTTGTCGTTGGAAGCAGCGCGGCACGCCACAGCCACATAGGGCACCAGCTGTTCAATGGCGAGTACTGTAAGTAGGTACTGCAGCACGAGTCAAAGGATTAGCAAGCGAATATCCGGCACACATATCCACACATACGTATACATAAATGCGTGTATACATTCAGCTAAAGGACTCGAACAGACAGATGACACAATCAGCAAGCAAGTGGCATGGAGTGAATACTTGTATGTTTAAGTGTACGCTGGGTGGAGGGGAAGCAGAGGCAAAATGTTATATGATGCTTAGTATGGATGTATGTATGTGTGTATGAGTGAATGAGTGTATGAATTAACAGTGACGGATATAAAAATGTTCGCACGGGGGAAAAAAATGTGATAAAAACCATATTTTCTTATGTTTCACTATTACTTACAATAATAAATGACAACAACAAAAAAAAGATTAAAATATTGTAAATAAATAATTATTACTGAAAACAGAGAAACATATTTTTGAGGAGCGGATATTTTTTACAAAATTATATAAAAAAAATGTCCTCCAGTGAAAATATTTCCATAAATAAATATATTGAAAAAAGAAAAATTAGCGGATATCAAAAAAAAATTTTTTATACATTTTTTAAAAATTATACAAATTATAAATATTATTTAAATTATAAAATATTTTATAATTTAATTTTTTTCAGTGAGAGAATATAAATAGTTTCTACCGAAAACAATAAAAAATAATAATATTATTTTTTAGAGCGGATATTTTCAACACAAATATAAAAGAACTTCTTTCACTAGAATACCTATATATATTATATAATTACTATTAAAAAAATTGGACACAAACAATTTGGCGATACTTAAAAAACTATATTTTTAAACAATTTTTTGTTTAGTAGTTACTAAATTCAATTACTATTGAATTATTGTTTTTTACCATTGAAAACAGGAAGAAAAAGTATTTTTGGTAAAGTAGATATTTTTCTAAAAATATTTTTATATTATATTTTTTTTAGTGAAAAACTACTACTAGAAACAGGAAAAACATATTGTATTGTACAAACACGCGTATTTTAAGTATTGACAAAATATTTTAAGCAAACAATTTTTTTCAGTGTAAGCATACATGTATTTAATTATTATTGAATACAGACAAATATTTTTGTCGAGCGGCTACTTTTACCAAATATATTAAAAAAATGTTTCCCGGTGAAAGTGGCTACATAATATCTAATTATATTACTATTGGAAGTAAGAAAAAAATATTTTTATTTAAAAAAAATTTATATTTTCAAACAATGTTTTGTTGATAAGTTAATACTGAATAAAAAAGCAGGAAAAAAATATAGAGTGGGTATTTAAAAAATAAAATGTACTTTTTGTATTGTTTTTGTTAAATTTTTTTTTAGTGAATATACATACATTCCTTGTTTAGTAATTACTAGGCCGGGTCGATTTGTGGGGAGGCAAAAAAATCGCCCATTGCTCTGTGAAAATCATATTCTAGGGATCAAAATAAGAAAATTTGCCGAAGGAACCATACCTCTAAAACGAATTCTGATGTCTCCCAATTTGGGTCGAACTTTTTAGTTTCTTTTCTCATGTAAGGGCCAAAAATGGTGATATTTTGAATTGATTGTATGGGGAAAAAAATATTTTAAAAATGTTTTAGTGAAATCGTCTATATAAAAGTAGATATATGTTACATATATATATATATTTTTAATTAAACATTTTTTTTTTCAGTGAAAGGATATAAATAATTGCCACTGGAAACATCAAAATTTTTTAGAGCGGCTATTAAACAAAATTTTAAATGAGTGTTATTGAAATCAGAAAAAAATAGTGGGGATATATAATTTAATTTAATTTAAAAATGAAATATTGCTTATTTTTTAATTTTTTTTTTGTTTTGCTGGGAAGTGTCGGTATAAATAATTACCCTTAAAAACAGGAAAAATATAGTTTTGATAGAGCAGATGTTAAATAAAAAATATATTTTGTACAAAATTTGTTTCAATAAAATTATATAATATAAATAACTAGCATTTCCCAGTGGGCTTCGCACCACCATATATAAAATGTTTTTTTATATCGCAAGAAATTTTTCATATTAGTTTTTCTTTATAGAACTCGTAAAATGTTTAAACAGTTGAATTAGTTGATTTTTTTCATTCAACATACTTTCTAAAGATGTCACAATAGCCTTTTCTGTACTTTTTTAAAATTTGATTGTGGTGGTCACCTATATACAGGTAAGGTGAAAGAGCCGATAAAAACTTGTAATTAAACTTTGATTCTTTAATTTCCATTTCAATTTTTTACGCTAAATAAATTATGCTAAAATAAATAAAGTTAAAAATGTTCTTCCAGTTCCTCCTGGAGCATTCAATTTTTTATTATATTTGCGTCCAAAATGACTTGCAATTCGATAAAAAATTGATGCGAAAGTTGATTGCATCGCAAAATAAAATTGTTTTCTTGAGGGCGAATCATCAATCGATACGAATAAAAATTCATCGCACTGACGGTTTTCGTTGATTTTTGACCTGCGATGCAAAAATTAGTCAGCGTATGAAAATTATTTAAAAATCATATTTAAACAAAAATAAAATGTGTATGTACCAGTTGTTGGATTTATCATTGGTATGTTGATATGATAGCCATCGTCCCCTCTCCAAAACAAAATGGGGTATTGCAATGCATCATAACAGCGATGGAGTTCTGAAATACGTTGTTATTGCTCATTTCTACGATACAAAACAATATCTCGTGGCTGAAACTGTAACAACAATAGCTACTTCCTCAATCGTTGGTACATTGAATCGTCTGGCGTGCTCCCAATTGGTGATTTATCGGCTTTTATTATGATTTTGTGGCCATCGGTGGGCATCAGATCGAGTGCCACTTTGAACAATTTCCACAATTCATTGTGTTGATGGAACATTGTTTGCAATTCATTCACGATTGATCTTCTCGTATTCGTCGAAATTGCACAGCGCTGATCTAATTCACGATTCTCATCACCAATAAAATATATTTGCAAAAATTGATGGTCACCATCTGGGAATGGTAGCAAAGACCCAGCTCTATGGTATATTTGGCCTTGAATCTGTAAAGTTCGAGAAATATATGTACATAACGGATCTGAATTTTTAAAAACATTTTAACTGGTCGTAGTACATGAGAATGCAATCCCTTAACCTGAAGGCGAGTTCCCAATTGGTCTATATCTGGAGTCTATAGTTACCCAGCGAAAAGAAAAGTCCTCTTTTCATTAGCATTTATCAGCAGCTTCCATTTGCTACCCATATTGTACAAACACATCCTAGGGTTATCCAGGTCCACGTTTTGGTCTATATCTCGAGACCCTAGTTACGGAGGGGCATTAAAAATACTCTATACTATAGCAATCATCAACAGCTCCCATTTGCTACCCATATTGTACGAACACATCCTTAAGTTATCGGGGTCCACATTTTGGGCGATATCTCGAGACCCTAGTCACGGAGCGGCATTAAAAATACCCTATACTATAGAATCATCAGCAGCTTCCATTTGCTACCCATATTGTACAAACACATCCTAGGGTTACCCGGGTTCACGTTTTGGCCTATTTCTCGAGACCCTGGTATCCGATTCTTAAAATTTTAAAACACAAACCATCTACTGAATAGTCCAAACAAAGCCTAAAAATTTGGTAAATTCGATTTCTTTTGCATGACCACCGCGTGCACATTTTACGAAGTCCAATCGTTGAACCCAATTTTCGACCACTCATTTGCATAAGTCGGCCGAAACTCCAGCAATTTCGCGTTCAATATTGGCTCTGAGCTCACAAATCGTCGCCGGCTTGTTACTGTAGACCAATGACTTCACATAACCCCAAAACGGGACGGCTTGTTAAATGGGCCGTAAAATGGCCGTAATGCTCTTAAAGTAGCAGCAACAGAACGATTATTTTCATAAAAAATTTGCACGATTTGCAATCGTTGCTCAAGTGTGTAGCATTCCATGATGAACTGTATACTAATGAAGTTTACAAATGACAAGCGAAAAATAAAAAATATTGCGTCGTTCGCCCTCCCTATCGGAAAAAAGTTGAAGCGCACCTATTGAAAAACCCTATATTATGCCATTATTTATTTTACTACATACGCGTATTTATTTATTTTTTATTATTATACTTAATTACTTATTTTACTTATTGTCCCATTTAAATTAAAATCTTTCCTGTTTTGCAGTAAACATAGATTCCTAATTTAGATTTTCAGTACTTTGTGAGTCTTCATTTATTTTTTTTCACTTCTTTTTCGCTGAAATTCTTTCTTGCATCAAATCGACTGAATTCTGCGAAAGTGTTCCTACAATTTCATTCTGCCACACACTTCCTATCACTTTCTCTAACTCAGCAAGACTTTAGTGTTTCTATTTCATCCCTTCGGACTCTTTACAAGCCTGTCTATCATAAAACGGCGACTCTCAATAGCAAATTGTTTTTTTTTTTTTAAACAAGCTGTTTTATGACAGAAATGCATTCGGAGATCTACCGCTTACAGAAAGAAATTTTTCAATAATTTGGTGTTTCATGCCCAGTGGTGATTTCAAGCGCTCGCTCACTGAATGGTGGTATTGCCAAGGCAGTCGCTATAGATGCTTTCCATTTCAATTCAACCGGGCTATTCGGGTCATGTTCTTCGATTTCGATGTAACTCAAATACATATGTTGGTCTCCGGTCAAAGTAATGAGACACGTATTATTTTGTTCGCCCGAAAAAAAAATTTTTCAAGAGTTATCGCAATTTTGTTTTTCAGCTCAAAATCGATTTTTTTTAATTATATATATTAAGAAAAAATTTTTTTAAATGCCCATAACTTAGTCAAAAATTAACCGTTTTTAATAGTTCTGTGTTCAAAATGATCGTAATTACTTACACGAGCCACTTCATGTAAAGGGTGTTTTTTTTAGAGGTTAGGTTTTCAAGATGAAATAAAACGTATATAATTTAATGTTATGGCCAAGAATTTAGCTTTATTAATATATAAAGATAAGGGTTTGTCATTATGTTTTAAAAATGATTTCGGGCAAGTGGCCGCCGCGGCTGGCTCGAAACCATTCCAGCCGAGAGGCCCAATTTTCGACCACTTTTTGCAGCAATTGGGGCCGTATGTCAGCAATAACGCGCCGAATATTCTCTTCCAAGACGTCAATCGTCTCGGGCTTATCTGCGTAGACAAGCGACTTCACATAGCCCCACAAGAAATTGTCCAGCGGTGTTATATCGCACGATCTTGGAGGCCACGCCACAGGTCCACGGCGCGAGATAATGCGCTCACCAAAAGTTTCCTTCAATAAATCGATTGTTGCGTTGGCTGTATGGCATGTAGCGCCGTCTTGTTGGAACCAAAGGTCGTCCACATCAACATCGTCCAATTCAGGCACGAAAAAGTCATTAATCATGGCTCTATAGCGGTCTCCATTGACTGTAACATTATGGCCGGCTTCATTTTTAAAGAAATATGGGCCAATGATTTCCTCTGCCCATAGAGCACACCAAACAGTGACTTTTTAAGGATGTAACGGCGTCTCAGCAATGGCTTGTGGATTATGTTCACTCCAAATGCGACAATTTTGCTTATTGACATATCCATTCAACCAAAAGTGAGCTTCATCGCTGAACAAAATTTTCTTGTGAAAATCGGGATCGGTGGCCATCTCGTTTTGGGCCCAAATTTGCACGATTTGCAAACGTTGTTCAGGTGTAAGTCTATTCATTATGAAATGGCAAACCAAACTGAGCATAAATCAAGTGACAGCTGTCAAAAAGACCATCTACGAAAAAAGTAGTGCCAACTTGAAAACCTAACCTCTAAAAAAAAACACCCTATAGAAACAATTGCAAAAAAGTAGTTGAAATTTTTTTATTTAGCAAAAAAAAAAAGAAAAATTCAAACTTTTTCGAAATTCAATATTTCAAAAAGTGTATTTTTTTTTTTTATAACTTTTTCCAAATCAAGAGGACACCTCAAACTTCAATGGAGCGGAATCCCCAGTAGCTAAAATGAGTTGTTTTTGAGTAATGAATTTTTGAGTAAAAAACCTGTTTCGCACTTTTTGTTTTTTGCAAAATAAAAAATTTTTAACTACTTGTTTGCAATTGTATCTACATGAAGTCGTTTGTGTAAGTAATGACAATTGTTTTGAACCCAGAATCATTAAAATCGGTTCATTTTTAACTGAGTTATGAGCATTTAAAAAATAATAATTCTTATATAATTCTTAATAATTCTAACAAAATTGCCGATAAATCTTGGAAAAAAAATTTTTCGGGCGAACAAAAAACTACGTGTCTCATTATTTTGACCAGAGAGCAACATATTTGAATTACATCGAAATCGAAGAACATGTCCCGAATAGCGCGGTTGAATTGAAATGGAAAGCATCTATATAACAAATTTAACATACAACATTAACCACGTTTTCCAATCTGTCGCTCTAGCAATAATTTGGCGGGAAAACGTCTTAAAAAATCAGATCATCTATTCGAGAATGTAACTCTGCTGATCATGAAAAGAGATGGTTCTTCAGTTGTTTTTTATAAGCAGCACTGCTTAACGATCTTTCTATCGATGCCAATTGTCTAACACTCTGATAAGTATAAGTATTAAAATAGCCTATACATTTTTTGATGTTTTGAGAAAATGAATTTCAAACTTTTTGTCGAAAGTAGCACTCACTCAAATCTCGTTATGTCTGTAAATATTTATTATTTTTTTACTGACGTTTTGACCCACTTTGTGGAAATAGAATTTGATAAAATTTTGACCACATATAAAATCGACGATGGAAAATCTAAAAATTTAATAAAAAAATAATAGCCTATGAGCACATAGTCTATTGTTATACTAAGGGCACGATATATTTAAATCATTTGGCTGCTTCCCTGTCTAATGGTTTTTCTAACTTAAATAATTATCCGCAAAGAGTTCACCCCATCTATGCCTCCGATGCGCCTTTATATAGGATTCGAAAAAAGTTTTTCTAGAAATATGCCATCCAATTCGTAAACTTCTTTGCCTATTTCAAGTGCTTTCTGCACATTTTTCGATCAAAAATGTCTTCCCAGCAAGTCTTTGCGCAAATAAATCAACAGATTAGCCGATAGCCTTGGTACTTAGCGCGATTATATTAGACTAATCTATAATGGTAACTATATTTTAATAAACATATAATAATAATAAACCTACTTTCCGCTATTTTCTTCCATAAAAACTCTTCTAATATTCTCGGCAGTTTAAAGTTGTTCCTACAAATACCTCATTTTTCGAAAGACATCGTCATGAACGGCGGTTTTCCATACACTACCGGAACACTTTTTGTATTACATGGATGTTAAACATTCAAAAATTTGCTCATGAAAAACCACTCAATATATTCTGCGAACTTGAAATTTTCAATTCATATTTAAGTATTTTTTTAAATTATCTTGGAACTTAGCATATAATATTTTCACTTAGCGCAGTAGTATCGTAAAATGACTGCCCAACTCCGACTTGTTGATTCAACTCAACTCATAAGATCTTTAGATATGCTATCTTTTAATAAAAATAATAATAAATAAATAACAAAAGGACAGCACTCCATTTTTATGGCCCAACCTGTTAACACTCTTATGTCTCCCACTGTACTTACTTAATGCCCGTAACTGTTTTTTAAACAACTACTCGCACTCGCAAACTTTGCAGTTCAGAAGAGAAAACAAAATGTTAAATGAGATTCATATAATTCATATGAAAAAAGTGTAAAAAGTAAAGTGCAAAATAAACAGATGAGCAACTGTAAAGCGATACTGAACAACAAAGTAGAGACTCAAAGCCCTGCTGCTGCTGCTCCTGTTCAAAATGAGTTGATTTCATACATTTGAACGAACAAAAATCAAAGTCGTCAGCCAACTGGAAGAAATGAATGTACAAGAAATTAATGTTGAAATAAAAATACCATTATTACATGACACAAAACAAAAAAAGTACTTAGTTAAAAAAAGTAGCATGAGGTTGTGGGATGGATTGGTGTATGAGGTGACAGAAGTCATCATTTATATGAAGCTTAATGAGTGCGCAAATTTAATTTAATTGCAGCAATTGTCTGCGACAAAATAACAGCTCAGTTAACTCAGCTGAGTTCATTTGAATATCTGAAAATATGTTATACAGCAGCATGGAACAAAATCGTACACATAAATCAATTACATTTTTGATGCTTATAACTTAAATATGAAAGAGGGCTTAAGACAAATTTTTTTAATAGGTACTTTATTTGATACAGCGGATACAGCTAAATGAAAAATAACCGAAAAAGGAAACAAAAAAAAAATAATAATAATAATAATAATTTGTCTACTACCACTTTTTTCAACTATAATACCAACGAAATGGTGCCATATAGCAACTTTCAGCACCTAAGTGAAGCCATACATTACAATTTATTGCGGAACATCTGTTCCATTAGCAACCAAATTCAAGTTAATTATTTCTGAATAAATCTTAAAAATTTTAAAACCATCGAAGAATTTCTAACAGGGCCTTTTAAGTCAAATTATCATCTTACTAGCCTGGGAATGTACTCCAATGGAGATTACAGCTTCTGTAGGAAAGAAGCGAAACCGCAAAACATGTGCTGACATTATATTCAGCCAGTTTTGAAGTGGCCACCTTTAGCACGAATACACAAGCTCAAACGCTTCAAAAAATTTTGGGCTATAGGCCATAGTTCATCTACCGTTATGCCATCCCACTCTCGATGCAACGCTTGCTTCAGGTACTCCAAAGTTTTGTGGCGTTTTGCTCAGGGCCTTCTTCCAAAATCGACCATACGCTGTAATGTAGCGGATTCAGATCCGGTGAGTAGGGTTGCCATTCTTGGGAAGTAATAAAAGAGGGGAAATTGTGTTGTTTTTGCTCTGTGGTACGAAGGTCCAGGGGTTTCTGTAGACCAATTTCTGTCGTTTTGATGATTGTGAGCTTGTTCAGCGGTAAACAGCTTCTCATCCGTAAAGACGATTTTCTCCCAGTCCGTACCTGCGGCCCGACGTTGGAGCGAGCGACATCTTTCGAGTCTTACTTTCTTGTTTTCCTCCGAGAGCAGCTGGCATTTTTGTAGTTTACATATAAAGCTTAAGTCCAAGTTCTTTTTTTGCTACAAGGCGAATTTTCCTCATCGAGACCATAGAATTTGGTTGAACTCTTTTTTGATGATTTTTCGTTTTCTTACTCTTCCAGGACGGTCACCTTCATTACCAAGCTCCTTAAATCGTTTGATTGAACAAGAAACCAATGAACAGGCAATTCCAAGCTTCCGTGCTATCTCGCAGCTGCGTGCTCCTAGCTGATGCAGGGCTATAATAGCTGAGCGACTACTTGACATCGTCACACAAAGTATTTAAAAAGAGCTGGAACTGAAACGAATACTTTTTTTTGTACTTCAGAACACACACAACAATCACAAAATAAGAGCATTCGCTAAAAAAATTTTACATTCATCTAATTGCACACAAAAGTTTGTATACAGTTATTTTTTGTCACACGGTAATGTGAGCCTTGAAATCCAACGTCTTTCTTCCCAATAACAGCTAGTTTGGACTAATTAGGCAATGGTAATCAAAGAATTACTCATTGAGAAGTCACACAAGAACTTTGTCAAGTCAAAGACCTTTTACCTACAATACGAAACTGCATAACAAGCGTAAATGAGACATTAGGAAAATAGTTTTATGACTTTTTATATTTATCATATATATATATATATATATATATATATTTAACTCGTACACCCTTTCACCCAAACATCCAGTTTGACTGATCTACTTCTCCTATTTGTGGCGTGCGTCTTGATGTTTTTCCACAAATGGAGGGACCTACAGTTTTAAGCCGACTACGAACGGCAAATGGTTTTTATGAGGATCTTTTTCATGGCAGAAATACACTCGGAGATTTGCCATTGCCTGCCAAGGGGCGACCACCATTAGAAAAAACTTTTTTTTTTCATTTTAGTGTTTCACCGAGATTCGTACCTACGTTTTCTCTGAATTCCGAATGATAGTCACGCACAAACCCATACGGCTACGGCGGCATCGGTGTTAATACCGCATAAGATTAACACCGATGCTAATAGCAGCCTTGAAATCCAACAGAAAATGTCTCTTGTCAACAACTGCTTCTTTGGACTAAGGAGGCAATAGTACCCAGAGGATTGCCCATCGAGAAGTCACACATGAACTCCGTCAAGCCAAAAGGCGTATGAGATCGTTTACCTACATGCCTAAAGTAGGGATTTAGAAAACAGTTGGTTTCTCTCTTTTTCATCGATTTTTCTTCACATTGGGAATGAGACAGAGTACAGACTCTGTTTGGAGAATAATGAAACCACAGAGCATATCTTGTGCAACTGTAAAAAACTGGAAAAGACAAGACTGAACATCAAGAATGCTCCCGTTGAATATATTGAAACCTGGCAGCAAGGCAGTAAATTTACTGAAAGAATTTGGCGTTCAACCAATTCCCAGCCTCAGACAGGGAGCATCTAGGATGAATATAACCAGATAACCGGATAGTATGGTACTAAAACTTGGACGACGCTAACATTTGAAGTGCTTGAGAGAAACACTGTGCGCAATATTTTAGACCTATTGGCGATAGCGAGTATTGTAGGCGATAGAACAATGAGCTGTATGAGCTTTACGACAGCATAGAGACAGTACAGGCTTCGTTGGTGGGGTTATGTCGTCCAGAAACAAATGCTCCGGCTCTGAAAGTATTCGATGCAGTACCAGCTGGTGGAAGCAGAGGAAGAGGAAGGCCACCTCTGCGTTGGAAAGAACAGGTGGAAAAGGACTTGGCTTCACTTGACGCGCTTTGTCAGACTGAGGCAAAATCGCTTTATAGTCTGGGCAGACGGCGGCGTTAATCGTGATTACCGGCGCAGTTAATTCTGATTAAAATTTTAGTGTAACAGACGGTTGTTACGCGGATTAATGAACAGCTGATTTGTTTAATGGATAGTTTTGTCAGTAAAAGATGGATCGCAGGCGATATATAGGAGTATTAGCTGCGGTGATACCAATAAATAATTCCGACTGCGTCCATCAGGAGCTTCTGAATTTCTCTTATCTGCAAAAATTAGCAAGTTAGTTAATGGGTAATATGGAAAGCGTTAGTTAAAAAGTACACCTGTATTTCTTCGTCAAGTTTTTTTTATTTTTATGTGGATCTATACCGCGCTGTGCCTTTTCGACAGCAATGTCATTGTACATGTGAGCATTTCCTTTTATTCGCCGCAAATTATTTTAATGTTCTCCCCATTTCTGGTCCCTCTCCATCAAGATTAAACATTTCTTTCTGCTTGCCATCTGAAATAGGAAAAAACGCAATTTGAAACTTAAAAATAAAGTACTCAATACTCATTAATTGTTCCAATATTTTAATGCTGCATTGATTGTTTTCAGTCTCTCCTTTTCTTTAAAAGTGTTATTATTTTTCATTCATCATTTTTTATTTTTGCCATTTTTCGGCAATGCTGCCATCGAAAATTCCTCTAATCCGCATAAATTATGAGAATTAGGCTTAGTTGTCAATCCGCATGAGTTACACTTAATTCCTTAATTCGAATGAAGTCATTAGTCTGGATTAACGCCACCGTCTGTCTAGGCTGTAAGTGGTTAGCGCGGCAACCAGGGAGAAGAATAAGATTTTATTGATTGTGGTTACCTTTACATGACTCGTATAGAGAATGCATGGACGTTCTCAACGTCAACTGATTTATAACTCAAATAATTTCGGAATATCTGATAGCGTTGCTATAGTCCGATAGTTTCCTTTAATGGTCGGCATCGGCTTTTATGAAGAAAGATTTTGAAAAATTCGTTCATTGCTGTTAGACAAAATGCCTTGCTTGAGTGAAAAAACGAAAATGTAAAATATTGAAATTTTTTCAAACCTTCAAGAAACACCCATAGACGTTTTAGAAACTGTACCTCGGAGGACTGTGAAATATATCCGATACATTTTGGTACATAAACTTTATTTTTACTTAATTGTAAAATGTGAAAAATTGATGGTTGATATAACTTTTTAATAATTTTTTTTGTAATCAGGACACCAAATTACAAAGTAATTAGTTAAAATTATCGAAAAAGTCTTTTGGTTGTTGGCCTGTGTTATCAATCTTTTGATAGGATGATGAATTTAGCGCCATCTTGGTCTTGGCGTGAACAATCAAAAAAAGGCTGTTCATTTAACATGGAATTCATTTAATACAAGGAAGTTGGGTGAAAGTCGTGAATATTTTTAAATGAACACTTTCTATTTTTCCTTTAATTAAGCTAATATTCGTATACGCTAATTGTACAGAGTAGGAGACAATTGGAAAGTCGGAGACAATATAAGAAGGTTACTAGGGCCGCCAAGAAAGAGAGCTGGAGAGATTTATGCTCTTCTATTGAATCTACGATAGGGTCTGTGAGGCTTAGCCGGATTCTTGGGTCAAGAGGCCAGATGGTACTTGGACTTCTATGGAGGAAGAATCTCTAAAGCTTTTCCTAAATACTCATTTCTGAGATATAGCGCTCACGATAGCAATGCGAGAGAATCCGGCGTAGCCGATGTAAGAGCTATAAAAGAGAAGGTTGGGTAATCAAATCATTTTCATCTTTCACATCTCCACGCCCTGAAGGGATGTTTTCTTAGATGTTACACAAAACTCTTGATAATATTCTACTATGACTAATGAAATTTTTTAAAGCCTATCTAAGCCTAGGTTAGATTCCAAATAGCTGGAAACTTGTTAGAGTCGTCATCACACCAAATGTGGGTAGACGGCTTTTAGAAACACACGTTAAAAGCTCGCTGGTGAGCTCTAGTATATTGTAATGGCATCAGGACTATGGATGTATACTAGGACGAAGATGGGGTCTTCAACCCAAATATACTTTATGGTCTTGATACAACCGGTTAGTTTGGTAGAAAGCTCTAGGGAGAGAATATAACATCAAATTACTAGGCAGAATACAAAGATTAGTCTGTGCAATACGGGTCAATGCAGTCAGATTACTCTTAACGCATTGACGCACATTCTTCCGATTGATTTACATATCAAAAAAATGGTAATCATGAGTGCATTTAGGTTAACTGAAGCAAGTCACTGGAAGGAAAAAACGTATGATCATGCCAATCTATTATTGCGACAAACTCAGTATACCTCGGAGAGGACTGATTATATAATCACGGCTTTTGGTCTGTCGGGGAACGATGAGCCAAAATGGGCATCCTTAACAACACACACTGTCACAGTTGTAAAACACCGGAGAAAAAGAAAAAAACCTTCCATTTCCTCTATGAATGCCCAGCCCTATGAAAGGACACAAATTTCGAGAGTCTCAAAAACTGTATGGCTTAAATGTCAACAACCTAATAAGTTTCTTGAACCGCACAGACTGGATATAGTCATGCTGTAAATAACCGTTAAAGAAGTTCGTAACGAGGATGTGACAACAAAATGGTGCGGAAGTGCTAGCTGGATTCTGGATGAATGACCACTTGAACCAACCAACCAACCAAGCTAACATTCGAGCTTCCTGTACTTTAGATTCAGAATAAATAGACTCTCAAATTCTCAGATGAGAACTTTGCTACCAAAAATAACAACTTAAAAGTGAAATGTGAAAAGTTTAGTGTGAAAACTAAGCAAAAAAAATTAATTATTTCTGCCACATACATTCATACATACATACGTATATACATGCACACATATTATTTGTAAAAAATATATGGTAAATAAAAAATTGTGTGGGAGAGAGAGAAGAGACAGGGCGTGCGCGCTGTAAGCTGCGTTACTTACGTTGCTCCTGCACCGGTTACGTAAATGAAGTGCTGTTTGCCACAGAAGTGACAGCAGCGACGGTGGTGCAATTGCAGCACTGCAACGGCTATTTCAAGCATCAAGTGCGCACTTGGGATCGACTATAGTACAAGAGGCAAGCAACATTTTTGCTACCAACGTCATATAAATTATGCTCGTGCAGTTCCATTGAGGAATATTTCGTTGCATATACGTAGGCGCACAGACAGCGTATGAGAAACAAAGCGTTAAATTATTATAGCAATTTGGGATTGTAGTTGGCGAGACGGTCTAGAAAAGTGCAATAAAAATATTTGCATTTATAAATAAATAAAGAGCAGCGAAGGCAATGAAAATGCTTCATAAGGAAAGTTGCAACAAAGACTTGTAACAAATAAATTATATAAACACCGACCTTCATTAGAGCTTCCAATAATCAAATGCACACACATTTGCGTACCATTTCTTACCTTTTTTCTATTTTCTGCCACCTTCACTCCAGTTCACAAGATTTAATTTAGTGCCAAATTTGGCTCCTCTTTCTGTATAACCAAACGGTAAACTCTGCCGAAGCTTTCATCTGCGAAATTCATGTCACAGCTAATAAAAAAACTTTAAGCTAGTATACAAGAAAAAAATTGAGCACACACATATATACTAAAAAAACCAAAAAAAAGAAACAACACAAACTGAAAAGGAAATTCTCATCATTGACGAGTGTGCTGCACTGCGCTGACCTGAACAACCTCGTCATGTTCCAGTTGATTACGAAATTCTTGCAGCATTTCAGCGATTTTTATTTTCAATTTGCATACCAAAAACTGTGCACACCGATTGCTTTCGCATGCCAACCTCTTTCATCCTCTACCGCCTATTACGACAGCGAGTGTATGAAACAATTTTCTACTCAGAAATTTTGGCAACCAAAATTTCTTGCGCTCACCTCAGCGCAAATGTCTGTGTATGTGTTTCTTTGTATGTTGGCTTGCGCCTTGCAGCTACCTTGCACTTTTTGAGTCCTTTCATTCTCATTCGTATTTCTTAGTTCTTTTATCTGGCTAATTTTCAGCTCAATAATCGCTTTCATTGCATTTGAATTCGCCTTCGTGATATTACAAAATTAAATTTGTCTCCAAATCCCGCATTACTTGGGCTACAACAACAAAAGTTGCAATAACTGTAGTACAAAGCTTTACGCTACTGTAAATGTGCCAACTAGTATGTACAAAGAAAACATCTGCAACAACAAAAACAAATTTTTCATGATCTTTTATTTGTTCAATGGTCAAAAACAGCAATGGGAATTTCAGGTGGAAGAGGCGGTGTCACTTACAGTGTTCTATAAAAGTATCTTATTTCAGCAAAATCAATAGTCTTTTATGGTTAATAAGAAAGTAATTAAATGATAACAATGATATGCAATCTGGATCCGTTCTACTACCTAAACTCGCTTGGCTTATTTACCCACGCAAAAACCTAATCGCTTGAAATAGGACGCATATCGAAAAACATCCAATTGGTGCTTGGCGTAGTAAATTATGCAGTGAGTTTGGTTTGCGGAACAGGCCGGAAATGCAGCTTCTTTTCTTCGCGAGTATGGGTTAGCATATCTCTAAAAATAGAACACATCGTGTTGCCACTTCAAATCCTACTTGTAAATTTTTCTTGCCTTCCTGCTAGTGACTAGAAAGAAGTAACGGCCTCAGATCCAACTTGAGATACATTTTTTCGCAAGTTTTAGAAGATTCGGGATCTCCTGATGATCAGATTTAGTAATTCCACAATCCCGCAATTCGCGCACAAAATATTTATTAAAAAAAAAATGCTTCTAAAATATTTACTTTTTCATTGCAGTTTACATTTTTTGCTTCGTTTTAGAGGTTTAGGTGTCAGCCGGCTAAAGCTAAGCCCTCTTAAATATCTATCATTTTAAACCAATTTTGTATATTGCATTTCGTGTTTTAACGATTGAAATAAGAAGAAAAAAAAAACGAGTAAGTAAATTTATTTAAAACGTGGCAATATTAAAGAAGTCTGGAGTTGAATATTCTTGAACACATGTCGCTTGGTGCTCCCATAAAATTAACTTAGCAATAAAAATATCACGCGATATTGAAATGAAAACCCTAAAAATAACTATTGGACACTACGTTTTTCAAGGAGTAGAGAGTTTCAAGTACCTTGGGGTACTACTAAAATATAACAATGGTGCTCAAGATTGACTTGTTGCAGCAAACAGAGTTTTCTACGCCAACCTGAAACTACTAAATTCAGGCTACTCTCGCGCAGCTGTAAATACAATATTTACAAAACAATAATAAGACCAATTTTTACTTATGGCTGTGAGTCTTGGGTAATTTCAATCGAGGATGAACAAAATCTCCGATCTTTTGAAAGCAGAAAAGTGGTCTAATCCGGGTTGAGGCTGGTTATTATAGAATCAGATACAACGTGAAGCTACTGCAGATTTGCAAAGAAGATGATGTCGTTAAGTTCGCAAAATCGCAACGACTCTAATGGTTTGGTTATTTCATGCGCATAAGTAAGGCAAGTCCCCGAAAATTCTTCTTAAATTGCAATGTGCGGGTCATCCGTTGAAAGAAAGGCCTAGGAAACGCTGATTCGACGACGTCCTCGAAGATATCAAGAAACTGAAAATACATAGCTCGAAGTCTGCTGCCCAGAAGCGCGTAACTTGGAGAAGGCAAGTTGTTGAAGCTAAAGTTCAACGCGAGCAGTAAACACAGCCCGATGATGATGACTTATTCAAGGTTACAAATTGTTTTAGACAGGTGGCAAGCATTTTCTCAAATAAGCCCGCATCAAAGGTCTCTCAACAGCCTTATCTTACCTTATTTAATTAAAACTTTTTTTTTTTAAATGTGGCAGCCCTTTTTACTTTTTTTTATGTTTTAGTTGATTTGAGTGATTTTTTTTAATTTGAGTGCCTCTTGCAGACTTTGCCTGATTATAATATGTACCATAATATCTATATTGCTATGCTTAATTAATTTTAATTTTTAAGCCAGGTGGCAGCTCTATTCAATAGTATAATCAAATTTATTTGGTTTTAAATAACTTTTCTTTGATAACCATCTAGTCAGATTTTAACTAACTTAATTTATTTAATTAATTAATTAATTTTAGTTTTTTTTGACGTGGCAACCCTCTTAATTTTTTTATGAATTTAAATGCCCCTTACACATTTCGTGTGATTCTATTACTGGCATATATTATTAAATTGCTTTACTTAATTAATTTATAGTTTTAACCCTGGTGGCAGCTCTATTCAATTATATAATCAAATTTATTTGCTTTTAAATTACTTTTCTTTGATAACCATCTTGTCAGATTTTAACTAACTTACTTATTTAATTAATTTTTTTTTAAACATGGCAACTCTTTTTAATTTGTTTTACAAATTTAAATCCCCTTACACATTTCGTGTGATTCTATTACCAACAGATATTTATAAAATGCTTTACTTAATTAATTTATAGTTTTAGGATAGGTGGCAGCTCTATTTAATACTATTTTTGAATTCAGCTAGTCTTAAATACCTCCCACCTCATACCACTATTGGATTATTTCAGTTAACTTACGCACTTCATTCATTTTTAGTTTTAAGCTTTGCATAAAAGAACTTTTATTTAAATAGGATATGACTTTTTTTTACTTTACTCTGACGTTCAAATTACTCACTTTCTCTTGACCGGGTTTCCTGGTAAGCTGCAAAGGGTGACTAGTAAAATAGGCTTGACTAAACTTGACATTCAAGTGGAATGACACGATTCTTGTTGGCTGATGTCCTTCAAATACTTATAAGCAATACTTCTTTGAGATTGTGGAATACCAGAGGGGATTTGAATGAGTGTCCCAATCTGAATTCTAGAGTATCTTGCCAGTTTCTCCATCAACTACATACCAAAGCTATGACGGAAAGGAAGAGTGGCCTTCATATCGTCGACCGATCAACTTCTTCTTACTCATACTTCTCTTCTGCCCCAACTGAAGTGATTACAAATCTGATATCGTTCTAAGCGATGACTACATCTGAATCTTCACAAACGGTACAAAAATGTACATTGGAACAAAATCCGGCTTCTTCCCATAGAGAGAAGCTTAATGAGTTTCAAGCCAATACGAGGACTTTGAAATCCACGTGGAAGACGGAAATATCGTGGATTCACTCCCTCTAAACTCGACCATCGAGACCATTAAATACTAACTCGTAGCATGTTCAAGAATGTAAATCTTCTCTAATACTTTTTAGTTAGCACAGCGTCAATCTACAAAGGATCTAGAAACAAAAAAGTGCGTGAGCAAAGGATATCATTCATGAGTTGAGTAAAATCATACAAGCTCCGCTAGGTTTTTGTTTTCACAAGTTGACAATAGAGCTAAAGCGACGTAAACTCATCTCGACATCCGCAAATTATCGCCTTCTCACTTGATGAACGAAAAACATTGAATACACAAAGGCCCTCGAAGAAGAGCTTCACATGTAAGTACTAGCGAAGCACTGGACTGTCTGCCACAAGCACGAAGTAACGTACAATCTTTCCGTAGAAGTTGTAAAGATAATGAGCAAGTAAACTCCCTTCAGCACTGCCTTTGAGGATATCTCGCACTCCAAGGAAAGCACTTCTGAGTACTCAGAAGCCACTTCTTCGAGAATCTGGACAGTTTATGCACATTCTCTATGGAGAGGATTCTGGAATTTGTTCAAAGATCGGGATGGCTTAAGGACAAGTATGAATGAGACTGCGAAAATTTGTCCTGGGCACCACACTGGGCCACCTAGTCGAATGTTTTTGAGAGCAGCTCGTTAAGGTGGTCTATACCAACCTCTGGAATCTACCCGATATTGAATATACAAATCCCTAAGCACATGATCGATTTGAATCCGAACAATTCAAATATTTTTCACTATTTTTCTGCACTCTTACACTGTACATTTACTTAAAGCAAGTCGAGCTTTCGTCTTTTGGGGACATATTTTCAATATTTTCATTTCATTACCAAAGTTGGCACAAGTCCAAATCGAGCCGTAGACATAGCTGTGTCACAAACCAACACAGTAACAAATGTTAGTATGTATGTATTGTTCATCTACCTATGCCTGTGTGCAAGTGTGTGATTATAGGTTGGGAATACAGGCCGGCATGCGGGAAGGCAACACAAATCTCCGCACAAACGCTCATGTGCCTGCTGCAATGCTAGTCACTTGCCTGCCAACAAGGCAACTCAGGTGTGTATGTGTGTGTGTGTACATATATGCAGAATCGGTATGCTGAACTGGGAAATACCGCTTGCAAGCGCTAATAGAGGCGATAAAGCATGGAACGACGTATAGGAGGAAGAAGTGCTGTTAGTGGATAAAGGATTTATAAAACAAAGTAACAGCGAAGGAAACGAGGCATCAAAGTGAAGGCTAACAACAAAGAGTACCTAAGTGCAAGAGAGAAACGGAGTGTCAAAGGAAAGTTGATTGCTCGGTTGGTTATTGGGTTGGTGCGCACATAAAGCAATGCAAAGCATCACAAATTTTGAGTTCCTTTTCCGGACTCGTATTTTTTGTACACTGAGTTGCTTGTTCTTGCTTTTACCCTTTGTCTCCTACTTAATTCCATGGGATAAATTTTCATGTTGACGAGCTGCAGCGAACAACAGCGTAAAGTTAGCTGTGGTGATTAATTTGTGAAGATAAAATTTGCAGAGGAGCGGAGAGGTGCAAGTGCTCACGTCTTACGACTTCCCCCTCCATTGCGCTCGCTTCATAAGTAAAATGCGCAAGACAAAAGCTACGGCGACTGGTGGTTTGCCATTACTTGCGGTTGGGAAACTTCATTTATGTGCTTCATGAAATTTCTTGTGATTTGTCGACAGCAAAGGATGTTCTGGCTTTAGTGCAAGGGGGTTTCATACGATTCGGGACTGCAAGGGGTTCGCTGGGAGTAAGAAATATTAGTTATGTGTGCGTGCATCCATACCATTTTTGGCAGCGCCAATGTAAACAAAAGGAAGGAGTACTCACGCACACACACACACACACACACACACACACACTAACACTGGTATTGAAATGTGAAAGCTTGCAACAAATTGAAAGCTAACTGGCAATGGCGCCAATGCCAGTCAGCGCCTTCATTGTTGGCCATAATAATATTGGCGATTATTATTATTGGTTTCCATTCTCAAAGAAATGAATGAAAGGATTATAAGATACTAAAAGCTATGACAGAAAAACATCGCAAAAATGCGTGCAACGGCAATGGCGCCAAATTTGTTGCAAATGCAGCATTCTTTGTCTATAACTAACGTTAATTTAGCAGTACGACAACCATAAAACTAACAATAACAGTCAGAGTTGGTGCATAGAGGGAAGAGGAGGAAAAACAAAGAGGAAGAAGACGAGCAATGCACAAAGCTGCTTTGAAGAACAATAAAGGCTGGTTTGAGTGAAGTTACTGTACTTAAAGCATTAGCGGTATTCACTAACTTCAGCTACAAGATTTCAATTTCTCAGTTTGTGGGACAAACTAGCAAATACAGCACTCAGACAACATAAAGTAGTTTTTTAGTTTTCTTTAATTCTACCCGACCTCCGAGGAAATCCAGGTAGATCTTGTGGTGCCAAGGAACCAAGCTGGCTCAGTGCCAAAGACCCAAACATGATTCAAGGCTGGGCAGAGTGCACTGTCTGAGATACCTACCCGTCAACAGCCCAGCCAGCTGCCTACAGTCCCTTCTGCTTAATGACAAGACGATCTGCGACAATTGATGGGACATGACAAGTAGCATCAGTTTTGTCCGCCTCTCTCAGCCATCCATGCTCGCTTGTTGCTAACCATGACTTTGATGGCTGCAGAAGAGAGTGACAAAACGGGTTCCGGGCCAAATAAGTAAGCTCTGAGGCCTCTTGTGGACTCTGCCCATGTTAGCATCACGATATTATATCTACCGACATTGTTCTGCCTGGCTTTACAGGACTCAGCTACCCTTGAAGTGATTGTAGGGCTGTCTAAGATCATGAGCGGAGCAATGCTATCATTGCAGATACGTACAAATCTACCTCTCCAAATTTGTTCCCCAACAATTGTTCCACAATTCATTGCTTCTTGAACAGAATACACCTCTTTGAAATACAGATGCGTACATTCCCGTTTTGGCCCACTTTATTCCACGTAGACACCAGGGCCAGAACCATGCAGCGAAAACAGTGTTTGATCTACTCGTACAATAATCCACGATTTTGTGTTGAGTTCAGAAAGTTTCTTGGGCTCTTTGATGCCACTTTTCTCAAATTTATGGCTTATGAGTTTCCTGCAACGAGTTGACCTGCTATTAGAAAAATATTTTTTCTTAATTTTAGTGCTTCACCGAGATTGGAACCTACGTTCTCTCTGTGAATTTCGAATGCTAGTCACGCTCCAACCCATTCGGCTACGGCGGCTGATGCATAAGCGGCACAAATACCAGAGTAAACATATTTTTAGAGAGAGAAGAAAGTAAAACTCAATAAAATATTTAGGACAAATACTAAAATGGGGCACAATAGATATTTCAGGTCGGAGTGCTAAATCGCATAATAATAATAAAAATAATAGTATCGCTGCTATTTATATCGAAATGGTTGCTGCTATTGGTGAAAAACTAGTTTTTGGCTCTTCACAAAATATACTTAAAAAATTTGCTTGAAAAAAAAGTTGTTTGAAAAAAATTGTTTGAAACTTTTCTTATTTTTTGTTAAAATTTTTGGCATTTTATAAAAAAAACACTCTATTTTGTTAATTTCATCATTAATAGCTGCCATTCATAGTCGGATTACCATAAGTTTTCGAGTTATATTCGAATATGTATAGCGGACCAGTGAAAAACACCACGTAACTGCGTATTAATGTTGGTTAGAAGTTTTTTTTTTGGAAAAATCTAAAATTTTTTTTTGTTGTAAAGTTTTTAGTAAGCTTTACAATCGTAGGGGTGCTTTTTAAGACTAACAAAAAAAATTTTTGGGAAAAAGTAAATATTTTTTGTTCTAAATTTTTGTTCTAAATTTTTTGTTATAAATTTCCAAACATTTTATTTTTTTCGAAAAATTTTATTTTTCTCCAAAATTTTATATATTTTTTGTTCTAAATTTTTGAAGATATTTTATTTTTATATATTTTTTTTAATAATTACCCTTATGTAGCTACAATTTAACACCTACACAGCAATTTTAAAAACTGAGTATTTTTCTGTGCAATGAAAAGTATCCCGCATTATTCTCATTCCAACGCCAGGGAAACCTTCAGATATGGTTTCCTCCTATCGGCCTGTGTTATCAAAAACATTTGAAAAACTGTTCTTAAAAAACCTCTAGCCGATTATTGCTCAGAAGAAACTATATAATTCCCAAACACCAGTTTGGTTTTCGCCACCACCAGGTCAATTCTGTATATAACTACGATAGAGAAGCTTTGGAAGGGAGAGAATACTGTGCCCTTGCCTTTTTAAACATAACACAAACATTTGATACAATCTGGCATGCCCAGTCCTGCCTGTTATGCAAGCTTAAAATGAATCTGTCTCTTTGCTATTACAGGATGCTTAAATCATGGCTGGAAAGTTGTCACTTTCTTCTGAAAATTAACAGTGAAGTTACTATAATAGTATTCACGAAATTGAAGCAGGCTAGCATCAGGGTAGTGTTCTGTGACCGGTCCTATACACTTTATTTACTACCGATCTACCCTTGACCAAACGCAGACACACAGTTACATTTACTAACGATACGGCTGTAATGACAAAAAATCATCTTCCTTTCACTTCTTCATCTCCACTGCTGCACAACCTCGACAAAGTCAGTACCTGGTGAAATAAGTGGAGTATAAAAGCCCACCAAAACAAATCAATACGGATAACTTTCACACTCAACAAAGACTTGTGTGCTCCAGTAACTTTAAATCGCTGTTAAACACCTCAACTGATCAGCAAAATATGTGGGTATTCAACTCGATAGAAGGCTCACATAGCTTCCACATAAATTCTTGAAGCGTAAGCTAATATGGACAAATGAATATACTTAATTTTACCCTAATAATTAAAAAGTTACAAATTTATAAAAACTAAAATTAACCGTAACCATTTCACCCTAAAAGCCCTATGCCAAAATTTTCAGCACTGAATAAATCTCAAAATTGTTAAATTTTTCTTAATTTTTCAATTTACTTCTTATTATAGAGTCAAACCACGTCAAGTGGGCCCCGAATTTTCCATCAAATTCCCGATTTTAAAATCAAATGCATTTTTGGATAGATAATTTGTCACATAATAATTGCTGTGAATAGTTTTTTTTTTATTTCGCTTTTTGTTTATGTTATTAATATAACAATTGAATTTTTTTGCATGATATTCTTGTAAAATCAATATCTCAGAAACTATAATTTATAATTTGATGAAATTTATTTCGGTTACCGAAAAATGTTTACTCCACCGATTTAACGTTCAAAAACTGTGTATTTGTTGAAACAATAATTTTTAACAATTATTTTTATGAAAAATCGCAATTATTTTTGCGTTCTTCACGCTCTAAATGGACAATATTACAGTCAGATTAAGCTCACAATGCTCACCTTTAATAACCTGTAAAAAAAACTTTGTTCATCCAATCCGTTCTGAAGATATCGAATTTTTTGTCAGTCGAGGCACTACGCACGAAAACGAACTTGCATGAACATGGCTTTGCAGAGTCGTACAGTCGCCGCAACTTCTAGTGTCAGTGTGCTGTGATTCCTAGTTGTTGTCTATTCTTTTAGGTTAAAAAAAAATTATTAATTGTTATGAAAATGGTTCGACCTGATGAGTGTTGCAATCCGTTGGTGAAAAAAGGTCGTAATTGCGTACGTCATAATTTATTCCAAATAACCGCTCACTGGGATGTAAAATTCAAACAATATAGCGGTAAATACGTTTGCAACTCATGTCGTATGAAGATATATAGAGATGGAAGTGTTACTGACATATATTGTGCATTGAATAGTTATTATTTAGGCAAATAAAGTCAATTAGTTCTCAAAATTTGTGACAGAAAATTTTGATTAATTTTTTCTAGTGCTGACCAAGGAGCAGAAAACGATGAGTCTGAAGCTTCTTCTGATGCAGAAGAATGTTCGGATAGTGAAGCTAATTTTGAAAACCAGGAAATTCAGAATGACCTTAAGGTGAACAATATTTTACAGGAACTTGGTGAACCGCCAATAAAAAACGACGTTTTTCAAAATTAAGTGATATGAATGTCAAAGAGATAATAGCAGAAATCATCAACGAAAAAAAAAAAAAATACAGCGAGAGTAAATATTCAACAAGGAAAAAAAATTGAATTCAGTATTTGTCGAGAATATAAAGTCTGCTTACGTGAGAAAAAAATACAAACGATAAAATTCAAATTTTAACAACGGTACCAGATGAGGTAACATCGAAACAAATGAGTGAAACATTTAGTATTTCGAAAAGGATGACATCAAAAGCCAAACAATTGAAAAAGAAAATGGGGTTTGGATCTGTGCCTGATAAGAAGCGCGGAAAACGTATTCCGAACTCAACTATTGAAAAAGTTAAAGCTTTCTATTTATCAGACTATTGCAGCAGGTTGTTACCTGGAATGAAAGATTGTGTAACTGTTTATGAAAATGGAAAGAAATTGAAACCGCAGAAGAGATTGTTACTCACAATTTGGTGGATTTATACGAACACTTTAAAATAGAGTATCCTGACATTCAGATTGGTTTATCAAAATGTCGATACCTCAGACCCCGTCAATGTATTCTTGCAGACCAAAACGGCACGCATAATGTATGTGTTTGCAAAATGCTTCAAAATGTGGCTCTAAAAATATATGGAATCAAGCAAGAACTTTGCAAACGTAAGATCGCTTTTAAAGAATCTATGGGCGATTACATAAAGCGTGCTGTGGGCAAAAATTCAACGTCAGTTTTTTATTTTGGGGAATGTAAAAAAATGTCCTGGAGTGGCCCCGATCATTGATGAACTGCAAGAAATATTGACTGAAAATAACGTTTAAACCTTTACACAGTTTGACAAAAAATTCGATATCTTCAGAAAGGATTGGATGAACAAAGTTTTTTTACAGATTATTAAAGGTGAGCATTGTGAGCTTAATCTGACTGTAATATTGCCCATTTAGAGCGTGAAGAACGCAAAAATAATTGCGATTTTTCATAAAAATAATTGTTAAAAATTATTGTTTCAACAAATACACAGTTTTTGAACGTTAAATCGGTGGAGTAAACATTTTTCGGTAACCGAAATAAATTTCATCAAATTATAAATTATAGTTTCTGAGATATTGATTTTACAAGAATATCATGCAAAAAAATTCAATTGTTATATTAATAACATAAACAAAAAGCGAAATAAAAAAAAAACTATTCACAGCAATTATTATGTGACAAATTCTCTATCCAAAAATGCATTTGATTTTAAAATCGGGAATTTGATGGAAAATTCGGGGCCCACTTGACGTGGTTTGACTCTATACTTAAAAGCCCACAAATAAACCATGTTTCTGAAAGATTAACGAAAATGTCCAAAATTATTAGATCACGCGATCTGGAGTAGCTCACACAGATCTTTCCGATAAACTTTTAAGAGAACCTCAAATTCGTCTTAAAAACGCTTGATAGGTGTTCCTTCCTCTTTAATCTATATAAATACGAGTAATCCACAAAAAAAAAAAGGAATCGATCTTATCATTCCAGTATTGTTTCTATGGATTTGAGCAAACCTCTTATATTTTTCAAATTCAGCTCAAGCTCACCAGAGTTTCTGCTATTATTTTGTAATTTTTTTGTACATTTTTATGCATCAAATAAATTATGAAATTGATGCAACTCAAACCCATTTATCCTCTTTGATAAACCAGGTCATCTCAAAGTGAGCCAGATGCAACTTCTACATCACAAACGCTCTATTACATGCACTGCTGTTGTACCATTGCATAAATGGCACAACTCTGCATTTTACACAGCCACTTAACATTCAAGCATAGAGAATACCCCTATTGATAGCATAACACCCACAGCGGATATTTTGCGCTAAGCGAATCTAAATGGACGATTTGCGTTATGTTGTAAATTAAATGCAATGTAGCGGATGATGGTAAAGATGGAACTGCGTACTAGCGAAGCGAATGATAGAAATTTTAGTACGGACGTTTAAGAAATTCAATATTGCTCTGAACTCACACATTTTTTCTGAAAAAAAAACCATGTAACTATAATTTTTAGGTTGTTTTAAAGACTTTGCCAATATTGGAGTCGGAAAGGAAGTGGGCAGGCGTCTGTGTGGGCTGTAGATCTATTGCCAGAAGCAGCACTTTGTTTGCTCCACCGAAGATAGATGGCTGGTGGTGGTGTTGTGCTCTTCAACATTGGATGGGCAGAGAACAATTGAATTGTGGGTGGCTAGGACTGTGGTGTGCGGTGACAGAAAAATAGGCGGTGAATATTAATTCAAAATTTGTTTGATATTTTTTCAATTTTTTTCTTTTAAAATTTATAAATGTTAAATTAGTTAAATATTTTCATAGTATTGTAAAAATGTAGGAAACTAAAACATGATCTGGTTTAATTTATTACTTACAAGGTGATGCAAAAGTAATGTACGGACGTGGCGCTTTTTTATGATTTTAACCGAACACCTCTTCCTCCATTTCGGCAAATGGAGAATGCCGAAAAAGCATCCAGACGCACATCACAAATCATAAAATCAGTTCTTATGCCGCCTCCGGATGGCAGATGGTTTTTTATGAGGAGCTTTTAAAACAGAATCACACTCAGAGGCTTGCGATTGCCTACTGAGCGTCAACAGCTATTAGAAAAAGCTTTATGTACCTCTAGTATTTCATAACCGGAGTTTAGAATTTAGGCGCTACCAATTGGTAGTGAAAAATTAAAAAAAGTGAGCTCTGTTTTCACCAAAAGTTTAACTGAAGGTGAGCAATTTATAATATGGAATTAAAAAAAATTGTATCGATCGAATCAATACCTCCCTCCGAAAAAAATTGATCTGATAGACGGTGTTCAGTTTGAGATATTTTAAAAAATTTCATTTTCCGTCCGTTTAAGTTCAAATTATTTATATATATATATATATATAATTGGTGCGTACACCCTTTTTGTGTGTTTGGCCCAGCTCCTCCTCCTATTTGTGGTGTGCGTCTTGATGTTGTTCCACAAATGGTTCAAATTATTTACTGCTACCATATAGAAAAGTATGACTTGGTTAAAATCCCCGAACGAAATATTACAAAAAATTTTAACTTAAAAATTTTTGGAAACTTTTTGGAGTGAAATCGATGGAACCCAGAATAATACATTGGCTATACACATCGGTAGTTAGGCGAATACTCTACTACGGTATTGTAATAAGGTGGAGTACCCCTAGGAAGGGTGTAAACATTAAAAGGGTTGACAAGATTCAAAGCCTAGCAGTTGTTTTTATAACCGGTGTCATGTCGACAACTACGGCACTAAGCAGTCAAACACCTAGAGTCACAGTAAAATTCTAATTGGTATATCGGAGCTTCCTATTTTGGTGGACAATACAAATGCAGTACAATGAGTACACAGATAATGATATGGAACAACGATTGAAAGATGCCCACCACAAGATTCGTCCGACAATTGTGGCCGACTCTCAATGCTAAGCGCACAAGATCTCTGTTAAGTCAAAACGGGCATAGTCACATAGATTTTCGTTAGAATGTGGCCTTGTCTTATAGACACACACGCTCAGGGGCTAGATGTGCAGACATATGATTTCTACAGAAACTGTCTAATTGGGGAAGAGAAAGAGATGATATCGCATCTTCTGTGTCACTATTCAACTTCATTGTGACGTAAATTCACCACTTTAGGTAGACTTTTTTTATAATGAGTTGGAAGATCTTACTACTGCGGAAATCAGGGGTCTTCTAAAATTGTTTAGAAAGTTCACACTGATTTAGGATTTATGACATGACATCACAATGCACTATGAGCCTGAGTGCGTCACATAGTGGAAAACCGCTACAATGTGACCTAATGAGTATTTAATTTTGATCAAATTGGAAACTCGTATAACTGACGAGCATTTTTGTCATATCTAGCAACCTACTTACTCGTACATTTTCTCAAAGTAGTTTATGTAGTGGCGACCGTAAGACCATGCATGGGAAGTTTTGTTTTGTTTTTTACTTTTATAACTTCCTTTAATGTTTGTCGAGTATAAATTTGTTCATTATATCTTTTTTTAAACTAGTTCATTCTCTACTTAAAATTAAATAAATCAAACTTTCATAGTCTATAGGTTAGGTTAGGTTAGGTTAGGTAGTAATGGTTGCCTAGAGAGTGGGCCCACTTGGATGAAGAAGTGTGGTTCATCCTTTGTGATACCATTGCAAGAGGGGGCAAAGAGGGGAAGGAAAAAAGAGGACGAAAGGGAAAGGGATGGGGAAGGTTGAGTGTTTGTGGACTACGAACGGTGACTAGTCTGCGGTTGTGGTAACCTCTTTATGTTGCTGATGAAGTTCATCAGATTAGTTTATACAAAAATTATAAAATTTTTAATCTGAATTTTTAGCTGATTCTTAGAATAAGTGAATATTTTAAGCGGCTAAAAAATCTCTTGGATTTTTAATACTTTTTTACTCCTGACGGCTTTTGCATTTTATTCGAAAACGAATTTCTTGTGGAAGCAAATATCCAAGAGAGTTTGCACAGCAAAAAGTAAAAAGTTTTAAAAATTGCCCCTCTTGCATGAAAAACCGTAGAGAAAATTTTTTTTAAATGAACACGATTTTTCAGTTGTTTAAAACTTCCACTTTAATTTACCAAAACTAAATGGACTCTATGTTAATACTGCATATTTAACAATTTTTCAAAATTTTAAAATTTTTTTTAAATTTTTGTATTTTTTTTTTAATTCCATTTATTAAGGGGTTAGGGGTAGTCAGATGGCCGAAAACAAGATTACTTTCAATATTTTTTTTGCTAGTCAATTGCTTTATTTTACAAAAATAAACATCTAGCGTTAGTACATCATGTTTTGACGTCACTTGAGCAGATTTTCCAAAAAAAAAAAAATTATAATTGTAAAAGTTATCGCCGTTTCTCCAGAAGTCCCTTGCGGTGATCACCAAAAAGTCCAAATTTTTGAAAAAAAATCCTTCATTCAGGGACGAGTTTTTAATGTTTTTCAAAAGCAGTATAAGTTTTATGGAAATCTACCAAGCGGTTTTTAAGTTACAGTGATCACAAGTTCAAAAAACTTAGTTTTGAGAAAAACGCATTTAAAGTTTTGCTATCGTCGGTTGCTTGCAGCTGCTGCTAGCTACTTGCTCTAGAACGCTCCGGAAAGAAACTATAAAACTATTTTTGGGAAATTCTGACTACCCCTAAGCCCTTAATATAATCTGTCTTACATAAAATTCGGTATTAAATGTAATAAAAATTTTGAAAAATGACCTGTGTAAGAACTCCCAATGGACTTCATTATTTAAACCTTTACAGCAAATGGACTCATATATGGTATTGCAGCTTTTATTTAATTTGATTTCCAAATTAGGTATTGTAAATTAATTCAAACTATTTTATTCTATCAAATATATATTAGGCAATAATAATGCACAAAAAAATGTTTCTTGGATTTTATGACATCCTGAAATAACCTCAGTTTTGCGCGAGTGGGCGAAAAAGCAGAATTCAAGTGCAACTGATTCATTTTCAAAAAACGATAACAGAGTAATATGTTAGTACTTTTTGACAAAAAGAAAACGCTTTCATGGAGTCGATATACTCATCTTTCTCGATATATAATATTTTTTCGTTTTTCAACTGTTTTTTCTATGGTTCGGTAAAGAAATGCAAAATGTAAAACAATTTAATATTTTTCTTCTAATATGTCTTCCGATAATTAAATAAAAATATTTCCACCGTGAAACAATTTTTTTCTACGCTTAATTAATTCGTGCAGTAAAAGGCAAATTCTACATTTTAAATCTCTGTGACAAATCAGTAGGCATAAACGTTTTAAGTCTGCGTGGAACGTTGGTTTGTTGTATTAGGTTTGACGCCCGTGAATTTGGCTGGTAAGCAAGCCGGTTGTTATATCTTACGCTGATGTTGGCAATTTCTTCATGTACCGATAGCACTCCAAGATCACAATGAATTTAATCGTTTCAGGCGAACCATGGCACGTTGGTTCACATGCGCAGCATTTCTGGCTGTTGTCAAGATTTGGTTTCGAAGCTGAGCACCAGGTTTGCACTCCATATGGCAAACAAGTTGGTAACGAGGTTGTGGCAACAAAATGGCGCAGAAGCGCTAGTTGCATTCTGGATGAATCACCACTTTAACCAGCCAACCAACTGCTTTATATAGGAGCAGCTCTAATTTTAAGCCAAGTCGCCAATAAAGGAGTGAAGTTATATTCCAAGCTGCTCCGCTTTGCAAATATTTGATAACTCCACGTAAGACGTCGACTTCGATCAAAATTAATGTCTAAGTATTTAGCGTGGTTCGTTTGGGGTATCTCGCAGTTGTTAAGATGCAAGTATCCCTGCGGAAAAATTAAAAAATTGTGAACATTATTTGCGCTGATTTTATTAGCCATGTGCCAAGGCTGACAGGGTTTTGTTGGAGTTGATTAGAAGAAGTAGAAGCGTGTCTATTTCTAGACACTTACTTTTAAAGACAGGTCGGCAGTGAAAGGCGCATAAAGTGCAAATTAAATCTTCAAAATTAAGAAGCAAATTTGTGGAGTTTTTGTATATTTTGTATAAAGTCTAAAAGTTTGATTTATATAGTTTTGGCGAAAGATTGAGTAGTATTACAAACAACAAAGCAAAAAAAAAAAATTAACTAGAAAAACATTGTAAATATTAAGAAACAGCATCGTAATACCACGGCAAGTTCAAAGGATGTTTACACCCCAAAATGATAACAAACAAATTACGCTTTTTCTTTCATAAAATCTCCACAACAATTATCTATTTGAAGACACATACACATACACACAAATATGTAGTAATTAATCAGGACTTGCGGCTGACTAAGCACTTTTCGGCAACACACAAACATTGAATTCACCTATGCACATACATATGCGCTTATGTATGACTGTGTGTGTGAATGCACTACTTAGCCGCCATTATAATAATGAGTAGTTTTGCTGCTGACGCTGATGTTGATAGCGGAAGCGAATATCTAATAATAATTGCCAAGTTTCTTTTATTGGAGCAGAAAGATTGCAAAGTTGTGGGCTTAGTGTGGCAAGGATTGTGAACGTGATGCGAAGCGACATACAAATGGGGCGGGGCAAGATGAATTAAGTAAATGCTTTTGTTTACTTGCCGACAACAGCTTAATTGCAACTTTGCCAAACAACAACTTAGGAAAGTCAATATAAATATAAATGAAATGGAAAAAGTAAAGTCGGAGATATACTACTTGAAGGACAGAATGAGTGAAAGTTCAGGTTGCCGATACGGTGATAGTTTCATACTTTTATAGCAATTTCCTGTGAGTATACATATGATTGTAAGCGGGCAAAAGTATTGAAGTCTAACATATTACTGGCTTCCCAGTAAGTAAATAAATAAATGCAGAGAAAACTTTCCCGTTTGGGCAGTCACCGTATAGTAATTTTTACTTGGTGAAGAGTAAAGTCTGATTAAAGATTGAATAATTAATTAATTTTGATAATAATTTTTTGAAAAAGAAAAGAAGTTCTTGGTTATACATAGATAAACTTTTTACTGTCTGTTTGGCCGAGCTACTCCACCTATTTGAGACGTGTGGCTTGATGTTTTCTCGAAATGGAAGACCTACAAATTTATGCTGCCTCCGAACGGCAGATGGTGCGTATTTCTTGCAATACACCCGAGAGACTTTGGATTCGTAAATCTAAGGGGTTTAAGATAGGTAAAAGATTAGCCTTCCGCATGCGAGTCTTGTATTGAGATGGCTGGCAGATGGGCGAAGAGTTTCAGCAACGCAGATAGAAAGGTTGTGGTGTTATAACTCGATTGGCAGAGCCTCATTGGCTAATGCCTAGGAACGACGGGAAATATGTATATACTTCTATATACTTTATAATAGTACCGAGTACCAAGTGTTGATTAAACACAAAAGTGATTATATATTTGATTTTAAAAAGTTACGCCAATTCTACGTTTTTTTTCACTCCTCTCGGGAGCATAGGGCCTCGGTCTTGCGTTGGTTTCTTTAATCTGTTTTTTTTCTTGATTTTTGACAGGGTAGGGGAATAGCCTGCCGCTACCAGTCCTAAGCACCTGTCGTTGCTTAGGAACAACGCTTTCTTATTGTTTGGATCCCCATCTGCGCCTCAGATTTTTATGGCAGAAGGATCGCACAGATGGTTGAGAACCTCGGTAAATTTGGTGTGTCTGCGCTATTATGGCGATTGTCCGCTTCTTCTTGCTGGCGCCACTGATGAAATGTGTGTTTTTTATTTGTTTGTTTTTTTTTTGCTTGTTTTAGCAGCCACGATGCAAATAATGATCAGACTACTGTGCGTTAGTAAGGATGGAAAGGATACATTTTTGGGGGAATGGAATTGGGACAGCAAAATTTGTCGAATTAATTTTGGGTATTCCGTCAAGCGGAGAAGAGCAACTTCAAAAACACAGTCTTATTCGGCTATTCACTGTATAAAAGTACAAATTGCAAATTACCATCATGGCCCTGCTATAGTTTCCGACTCCTGGAATAACTTTTGGATATCATCTGCGCATAAATAAGTCACCTTCGAAGAAATAGGGGCCGAGGATCCGCCGGAACAAAAATCCTCACCAAAGAGTAACTTTTTCGGAATGCCCGGGTAACTGCTCGTAACTCCAAAATCTGCACATTTTTCTTGTTTACGAAGCCACAATTGAACTTTTGTATGTTAGAAGGCCCAGATCAATCGACGAATTATCCATCCAGTTGACGACGCCGAAAAATCTGGCTATTGCGTGAGAAGCAGCTGATTGCTGGATTTTTTCGCACACGCTGCCAAACAGCAACAGTATTTTTTTCCTTTTTCGTTTCCCCTTTTTATTTATCTTGTGTTCAGACATTACTTATCGCAAATGTATGGATTAAGAGACCCTTTGGGAAAGAGAGATCCATGAAGACAACCTCTGCCCGAGATCCCCAGTGACGGTACCGTCCGAAGAAAATGATCAAAAAGTCTAAAAATTTGTACATGCCATTCAAAAAATTAATTGATGGCATATAACGATTAAACTATAAATTATAAAAAAATAAATTGGATGGATTTGACTTGAACTATTGGAAACAAATAGGAGTACTACTATATAATTTTGATTTGCGTATTTTGCTTGAGAGAGGTTATATTGAAAAACTGAAAAATATAAAATCTTTCTTTTCATTTACTAAGCACCTTAGGTTGGGAACGTATCAACCACGCCATGTAAGTATTCTTGCCAAATTCGATAGTTGTGGCTTGAAAAGGCTAGGCAATGAACGCCGTCAAAGCTCAAGTGTTACTGCCAGACTTAATAGTTACTGCCCCCTTGCATGCACAGCTATTCTCTATCAGACTGATGAAAGATGGACGAAATGTAATGCTGCAGTGGTGATTGCCTTTTGCGTATATTTCGTAATCTCCTTGTAATGCTACGGTGGCGATGGCCTGCTACCAGGTACATGCAACTGTTCAATACGTATAACGAAAGCGTTGCCAGTAGATTGGGCTGGGCGTACTGGTGTATATCAAGTAGCTTACGATTCGTCTATTTTAGACCGGTTTTTTGCTATAGAGGACATGCATAACCACACCTAGACACTTACACTAGAAAGTGGTAGTGGTATGCAGTAGCAGATTTTCATGAGAACCTTTTTCCAAAACGGAGTGTTCTCAGAATTTCTATGCCTGAGAAGCTGCGATCGAGACACAATTCAATTTACTTCAAAAGAAGCACGCAACTTGTTTTGTATCATGATGGAACCCAACATGAAACTGAAGTGGTGCAGTAGAGCTGTCAAGCTATGAATAGGTGAGGACATACTCGCACATGTTTTTCGATAGTCTATGTATGTATATATTAAACCACGGATACTATCGAATACTAATGAAATTAATTATTTGGACTATAGCGCATATGACGTCCTTAAAACATTTATGATGCCGCCATTTTTTTAATGAGTTAGTGCGTTGAAAGTTACATCTCTAGATGACTTCCAGTGAAAGCTTGGTGACATTCGGTTCAGTGGAAGTGAAGTTATTGCGTCTAAAGTGTCAGTATCTTTGTGTCATCGGTACCAAAAGGAGTTTCGAACAAGGAGGTAATATCAAATTTGGTTTGAAAATCGGTAAAACGTTTACCGAAACATTTGAATGCAAAAAGCTTATGGCGATGATTCGTGCTAAACTTCATTAGTGGTTTACAAGTTTCAGAGATGGTTATGATCACATAAATGACGATGAAAATACGGGCGGCCCAAAATCAGTAATCACCGAAAACTCTATCGAAATTGTTAGTAAATTTATCAAAATGAACCAAAACCATCGTTGAAACTCATGAAATCGAAGTTGAATATTTCCAAAATATTGATTTAACTGATCATTTGGGCTTACGAAAGGACAGAGCACTTTTCATTCCGCTCAAGTTAACTGAGGACCAAAAATTGCTCAGAATTCAACATTCGAAAGACCTCATTAAAGAGGCGAGAAAAGACGAGAACTACCTTTACAATATTGTAACTGGTGATGAAACATGGTGTTTCTAAAATGAACCTGAAACTAAGCGTCAAAGTGCCGAATGGAAGGGCCCAGCCGAGGCACCACCCAAAAAATCGCGTTTGGAGAAGTCAAAAATCAAGTCGATGCTCATTTGTTTTTACGATTTTACGAGGGAATTGTCCACAAGGAGTTCATGCCAACAAGCCAAAACGTCAATGCAATTTTCTACATTGCCCTTCGACCTAATTACCGCGAAGGAAGAATCTGGCGCTTATTGCATGATAATGCACCATCTCATTGATCCACTCTTGTGAGTGATTTTTTGTCTAGAAACCGCATTTTAACAATCAACCACTCACCGTATTCGCCTGATATGGCTCCCTGTGACTTCTACCTATTGGGAAATTTCATTTGGCCGTCAAAGGAAATCGTTTTGCATCCGTAGATCCGAGAGACTTGTAGCGACAACCTGAAGGACATTACAGTCTATACCCTGAAATACTCTTTCGAAAAGCTTTTAGATCGCGCAAAACAGTGTATCGGACCCAGAGTCGACTATTTGGAATAAAGTCGAAGTTATCAGAACAAAGTTCCTGTCGTTTTTATAATATTTTAGCACAGTCTTGTTTATTTTGGACTTCACCTTGTATTTGCGGTTAATAAAACCACATTTAAATTTTCTTTAGGAAAAGTTAGCAAATCAACGGCTTTAAGCTTATAATTCTAATTAAGCCCTACTAGCTTCAACTGCAAAGAAAAAATGTATTGTATTTCCAAAATCAGCAGCTTCTGTTATTGGCTTCCAGTCACCTTGAATAAAAAATGTAAACAAATAAGGAATGATATATTTTATAGTTACAGGAATGAAATATTTTATAGTAAACAAATAGAATGAGATATTTTATAACTATAAAATATTCTAATTAGAATTTCAATATATTGACTTCACCCAACAAAGAAGCATATGAACACCTGGCTGGGGATGCATACGGTGACGAAACAACTAAACAAATCCAGCGCAATAGTATCAATACTCGCAAAACCATCTATCAAAAAAAAGCACGCACTATCGATACTATCGGAGCTAATTTGAGAGCTCAATGGCCCAATTCTAAAGTGTCTATGATAGACAGGATATTTGTTAATTATGATTTGGGTGAAAAGGTTGAAGGCAAACCAAATATTTTTTCTTCACTTTACTGCTTAGATAGAGAAAATTAAAGATACATTATTTGTTTTTTTTAATATTCCTCTAACAATAGCTACTGGTTTACTTCAAACAATTTAATGCCATTTCCCCATTATTTGCCCGTAATCTTCTTCTATTTATAATGCATATTTAATTACTTCCATTCACACCCTATGCCCAAGGCTTTCCATGGTCCATTAATTAATCCATTATTTCTAACAATAACTCTTTTCTTAATCTCTCAAACATTTCTTCTCTTCTCCGCTTGCGTTTCTTTGCATTCACGTTAATTTCCGATCCATTTCCGTCATTCGCATTTGTTTAGAAAAGACGTTGACACGCGTCACTCCAAGTGTTTTTTGATTCCGATTACTTGCGCCAATCGAGCGTTGCAAATGCCATAAACAATACGACACTGGTAATCTAAGTTTATTTATTTGTATTCATTCTTCTTTTCATTTCTTGTTTATCATCATTAGTATTTCCTTTCATTTCTCCCATTTAACCTGTTTGCGGTTTGGCTGGATTTTATAGGGGTAAGGCTGATCAATTTATTGTCTCAGTTTACTCTTACGTCCTTTATTTATTTTTCATAGCCAACGCACTAGTAATGCGTTTTGTTATTATCGCTTTGCCTATAGAAAAGATTGTTTTTGAAGAACTTGGCCGAATCGGCATTATTCGACATGCCTTTGAATTTCAGTAGAGTGACATAAGTTGATTAAAGGTGCAGAAGCTGATTAAGCAGCACATAACGGGACTCAATTGCCACACCTCCTAAATAACGAATTATAATTAAAAATCTACGCTTATTGAAAGTTTTAATGCATCTTTATTTTGTTGTTAACATTTAGAGAATGACCGAGTTTTGCCTTCGCTCATGAATTGGCCGCAAAATTTCAGTTCGACTTCAGTTTAGCTTCGTCTAAATAGGTAGGCTCTGTATCTTTGACCCAAACTTTCCCTCATATTTATATCTGATATTAGGTGAAATTCAACATATGTCGATGTTTTCCTAGTAGTTTGTGCACATCCACCAACACTGAGTTTTGATCGCTCGAATTGCCTCTTCTGTAAACATTGGATCATCATCAGAGTTGGCTGGACAGTTCTGGTCGGTTCACGCCTGCTGCAGCAAATGCCTCCAATTATCCCTTCTTGTGCCTCCATGACTGAAATCCCCAAAAAAACTTCGTATTCATCTACACCGTCAAGACATCTGAGCGGCGGGCAACCCCTTCTTCTATGTCAGTAAGGACTTCGCCAGGCGTAACCGACATAGTTTAGTGCCAGCTTCGCTTCTAAGCTCATTCTTAATGATCTGTTTTTCCATGGTAAAGTGGAGTTCAGGTTCTATTAATAACGAGGCCGCAGCCTCTCTAACCAATCTATTCACCATTCCATTCCCAGGTGTACCCTTATGACCTGGGACTCGTATGAGCTGGATAATATTGTGCATTCCTAGTAAATTCAGCCTCTTGATATGCTCAAGGACTTTAGGATTTAAAACTAAATGATGAAAATGTCTTGAGTGCTGTCTAAATCATAATGGCAAATCGCTTATTCCAGAGGTTTCTATATACATAAGTGGGAGCACTTCCGCTTGATAGATGCTAGGAAAACTACCTATTAGAATAGACCGCTTTGTTTTGGGTTCATATCCAGCGCTTATACCTTCAGGTGTCTTTGAGCTGTACACTCTTGAAGTTCTCTTTCGAAAATAGATGAACTTCAGCTTACTTTATTATCCCTAATATCATAGTAACAATATCAGCGGTGGCGTAGCACAGAACAGCTGGTTATACCAAAAATAAATAAAGACAAATAATTTTTATTCACCAACAAATATAAAACAAAACGTTTTTAGTTTCGATATGAACAGCTGCGTAACAACACCCTCAAGTTAAAGTTATGTATGGCGAAGATTTTGTCAGGGTTTGGTGTTGTATGTCGACTTTGGGAGTAGAAAAACTAGTTTTCATAGGTGTCACGATGGGTGAGCTTCTTTATTTGTCCATTTTCAGGGAAAATTTACATTTCAGCGCAGAAAAAATGGCTATAGGAATGAAGAAATTATTTATTTCAACACCATAAGGATTGCGCACATGCAGTTTATGATGTGCAAATGTGGATATTTTCCAACACAAATCATTTGCCCAAAGGCCTGACATAAAGATTTCCATATTTCGGGGTTAAAGTGTGGAAATGCAGAATTTTATGCAAAAGTAATTTTAAGGCCGTTTTGTTCGAGTGCAATTGGAAAAAATTACCTCTCGAATTTCTTCAAAAGCTGGTGGAATCTGTGTAAAGACGCTTAGAAGGTGTGTTTGTTAACAATGATTTCTGACATTTTACGCATTATTAAGTTTACTATATATAAAAAAATAACAATTATTTTTAAGTTTTGCTGAATTATTTATATACATCATTACTGGTCCCACCTTTTAATACCTGGAGAAAAAAATGTATAAATAAATTTACGAAAAATAAATTATACATTTATTTTCATATATGGCTGTGAATCTGTAAATTAGCGAGCGACGTTATTTTCAGTCATAATAATAGGGCTTCCCACAGAACCGGACTGCCTTTCTATTCTATAAAAAAACAACTCAAAATAGATTAAGCGGTTCTTTTGGGTCCTTAATGTTCATAATGACAAAATTTGAGTTCTTATAGATTTCTCGTGCATGAAACTTTGCCACACAATTTTCAATACATACAATGTGGCACAAAAGTAATCATCCAATTCCGTTTTTGAATAACTTCTTTACTTAAAAAAAAAATTATCTTTATTTAACCTCCTTTGTTTGTCTGTTGGTATACTGCGACTGTCTAGTTCACGAGCGTCAAATATGATTGTTGTACGACGCCATTCGTAAAAATGTAAATCTTACTATCATCATCATCATTCCTTCGTCTCCGCTGCGGAGCAAAGACCCAAAGTAAAATTTTTTCCATTTTGTGCGATTCCCGAATATATTTTTCACTGCCAGGTCGTTGTTTTGTCCACGGCTTTGTATTCCTCTTCGATGTAGCGTCGCCAAGAACCACCAAGTCTGTCTCTTCTGCGCTGTCCTTGGCGGTTCTAGTCCAGCGCTTGTCTGCTGATTTTAATGCCACCTTTCCGTAGGGTTATGGCCCTGCCATATCCATTTACGTTCTCTTATTTCAGTTGAGATTGATTTTTGATGGCATGGTCGATGCAATTCGGTGTTAGATATCCAGTTTTCTTGTAGCTTCTGTATAATTTCCGCAGACAGACATCATGTTTCAGAGGCGTAGAGCAGAACTGATTTAACATTGGAGTTGAAAATCCGTATTTTTGTTGTAATGTGCTTTTGCATGGACTGCAACACCGGACGAAGATTTGCAAATGCACCTCTTGCTTTTTGCATTCTTGTAAATACATCCTTTTTGCATCCGCTTTCCGCAGCGAATTGGCTTCCAAGGTATTGAAAAACGTTTACATTTTAAATAGTTTCCTCTCCGATATTGTAGAATGCAACGTTCGCGTGTACTGCCAAATATTTGGTTTTCTTTGCATTGATTTTAAGTCCAGCGGTACTAGAGTGTTTTACGAGATCATTCAACTTGCTTTGCATATCCAATTTGCGTTGAGGGAATAAAATAGATTGGTAATAATGAATCTTTATATAAGGCTATTAATTTTGGCTACCTTGTACTTCAATTTAAAAAAAAAATCTATTTTTCGAAAATTTTATACTGGTTTACGCTTTTAAAGGCAGATAAAAGATTTGCTTGGAATTAAATTTTTACGGATTTCTTAAGCGCTTTTAAAGTGTCGTTACGCGCATATGGAAATTTGTTTGAATTAACTGAACAAAAAAGGCTCTAGACTTTAAAAACCTCCTGTTTGTAATAAGTATAACTGCACCTACCCAAAATTTCGCTAAAATGAGAAAATATTCAGGCAGGAAAATACCAAAATAATAAACAACAATTCTGAACCAAAAAAAGCTACACATTTAATGATTCACTGCTTTCCACACCAAATATGCGTGCTGACGTACATACACAAAATGCCCGTAAATACCTATAAGTCCTTCAGTAAGTCAAGTCAAATCATACAAACAGCAAAAATGACATTTGTAAATAGGCACGCACACTGGCCACTGATTTTTGCAGCTCAACGGTACGCTGTACGCAGTAACCAAGCACTGCTTGTGACACCCACTCACGATGAATGCTCGCCAATGGTGAGTACGTGAGCTGTCAGCAACTTTCGGCAAATTCATTGTTTACTCATTGCTAAGTGACAAAATTCACTAAATTTTGGTGTTGCCCAATGCTCTGTTGTGAGGCAAAAATAGAGACAGTCCTCTTATTTGTGGGCCATCTCTAAGTGCTGATATAAAGCGTAAAGAAATTTGATTGACAGGTCTACTAAGAAATTTGGCTTTTGGCTTCTTGTTTGTTTGCTTATTCTATTAAATATAACATAGAATAAATTCAAACTTAAGTGTATTCGATTTATAATTTTCAAAAAAAAAAGCAAAATTTACTCATCAATAAGCAATTTTAATTTAAGGCGGGGGAATTGGGCTTAGACAACTTACCAAACAAGTTTTTTACCACCCAGCACCGTCAGCAAAAAAATTTGTCAAAAATCAATGGAATTTTTGAATCACTTCAAACTTGCACTTTATTCAAACAAAATTTAATGGACTATCAATTGGCGTACCCGAATTTTTTCTAAAGCCTCTGATTAATAATTTAGTAGCATAAAAACTATCGCATTGAGCAAAATCCATGTTGTTGAGTTTTCAAAAAAAAACGCAATAGCTTAGTTTTTATTCGCGGAATATTTCAAGTAATGGGTAAAATAATCTGTTTTTAAGCCGCAAACTTCTTTATTGCAGATGATCTTTATTGTAGATGATCGGCGACGTTACTCAAGCGGCAGTGACCAGTATCAGGAACATATTATTTTTCTTTGATTGCTCAGGTGGAAATGGAACGAAATTTAAATTTCTAAAATTTGATAACTTTGGCTTACTAGATTTATGGTGACCAACTCACGATGCGTTTAATATTATATTTCCAAAGGATCTGTCGTGACAACAAAAAGTTTTAGAAATGCTTGATGGCTTACTTCAAGGTTTTAGATGCAACGAACTACTCTTCGGTTGAGCCAGTGTATTTCGGCAGACATTTCCGGTTATACCAAATTTAGCAACAGCTGTGATACCCAATTCTTGCATTAGGCAACATATATTTGGCAATACTTGGAATTCGGTGCTTAATCTCCTCGTTAAGACAACAAATACACCGAAATCAATTTTTGAAAAAAGATCAACTGCTTTCGAGTATCCTGCACCTTCATTTACAATGCAATAAAAAAATAAAAAACGAGCCCCCAATTATTGCAAGAACAAAGAGTGATTTCAAAAGACGACTCCGGCCACTAGATGATAATCGCAGTGATCGCAGAAAATATCCACAAAGTCGAAAAATTAGTACTGGCAAATCAAAGAATTCAATTGTGGCAGCTAGCAGTAGAACTACAGATTAGTACAGAGTGAATAGGAGAAATTGTGCATGAATATTTGCAACTGAGAGCAAAAAATAGTGTTCGTTGGGTACCGCTCGACAAGCGAGAGAGTTTTAAACATTTTTTGGAGTTGTGTTAGAGAAATTTGTTTGATGTTTTGATGCCAAATATAGTTAAATTGTTAAGTCCAGAGAACCTATTAATGGGATTTCAGCACACTTTCTACACCGACCGATGTAAGCGCAGTGATAGTAGAGATTCTGTATGATACTTAGACGAAGGCACTAAGTTCTGCTAGGTTACAGGACAGATGGCTACGGTATTTTTAACGGAAGTCTATGCCATCTTCAATGTAGCATACTGGCTAATTGAAAAAAAGTGGCAGAGTAGTTGTATTAGAATTTGTAGTGACAGCCTTTGATAGCACGGATAGAAATCATCTCTATGCCGCTATGTCTGAGTTTGGTATCCCCGCAAAACTAATGCGGCTGTGTAATATGACTTTGCGCGCTACCATAAGCGCCGTCAGAATTGGAAGTATCCTCTCCGAGCCGTTCGATATCAATCGATGTTTGAGGCAAGGCGATTCTCTTTCTTCTGACATTTTCAACGTCTTGCTGGAAAAAAATCTTTCGCGCTGCCGTGCTAACCCGCACGGGTACTATCTTTCATAAGACTGCTAGCATATGCCGACGATATCGACATTATCGGCGAAACGAACCGCGCTGTATGCTCGGCATTCCCCAGTTTAAAGAGAGAGGCGAGCAATGTGGGACTTGCGGTGAATAAGGGTAAAACAAAGTACATACTGTCAACACACAGGGAGTCTTCGCGTCTTGGACAATATGACAGTGTTGACAATCAACAATTCGAAGTTGTGAAGGACCTTGTCTACCCTGGGACCAGTAATAATAACAGAAATAACGTCAGCCAACAGGTGTTACTTTGGGCTCAGTAGGCAACTGAGAAGTAGAGCTCTCTCTCGAAGGACTAAACTGGCACTCTATAAAACGCACATCATTCCCGTCCTAATATATGGCGCAGAAGCATGGAGGATGTCAACAGCGGGTGAAAAAGCTTTGGGAGCCTTCGAGAGAAGAATTCCACGTAAGATCTTTGGTCCTCTTCGCGTTAGTGACGAGTACCGCGTACGGTGGAACGCCGAGTTGTATGAGCTATATAGGGACATGGACATAGTTAAGCGTGTAAAAATACAGAGGCTACGCTGGCTTGGCAATGTCCTCCGTGTGAAAGAAGAGGGCTTCAGTAAGACATATTTACGACACGGTACCAAAAAAAGGAAGGCATGGAAAAGCAAGACCATATCTCCTTTGGAAAGACCAAGTGCTGCAGTCTTTACCCGCTATTTCCAACTGGCACCAACGAGCGCAGGAAAGAAACAGCTGGCGCGCCATTTTGGATTCGGTCGAAACTGACACACGGTTGTAGCGCCAAATAAATAATTAAGTAAGTGACAGTAAAGTTGCACTAAAAGTCCTTACTAACCCACCCTGCTCTTCGAAATTAGTCGGTGAATGTAACAGCTAGACAAAACTGAGCTTTTTGGCAAAACACATCCAAAGTCTGTCTTATTTGGGTGCCTGGACACTGCGGTATTATAAGGAACGATTTGGCTGATAAACTCACCAATGAAGGCTCTGAAAGCATATCACTGGAATGCTCACTGAACCCAGAAAACATTGAAGATATTGGCTTGAGTTGGGCTCCTGCCGAGTAGCCAAGTGTTTTGTGAAAGAACCACACAGGAAATTAGAGACCTTTCTGCTAAAACTTAGTAGGAAAGACCGGTGAGTAATAGTAGTTGTATTCGCAGGTCGCAATGCCTGTAGTTGGTGCTTAACCTGCCAATATACCTATCCGTCGTGAGAATAAGGGCACTGCTCAACGTTTTCTCGGTAGTTGTCCGGCGATTTCCAGAGTCAGACTTAGGCTGTTGGGATGCAAATGCAATGTACTAACTACGAGTAAAATTTATACTCTTCCGGATCTCCTAAAATGCATCCTCCGAACGACAGATACTTTTTTAAGAGGAACTTCTTCATGGTAGAAATACACTCGCAGATTTGCCATTAACTCCCGCGGGGCGACCGCTGTTAGAAACAAAACGTTTTCCATGATTTGGTGTGCATGCGCGGAGATTCGAACCCGTGCATTACCGAATAGGTTTCTACCAACCCATTCGGCCACGGTGGCCACCATAATTTTCACTTATTTACCTTGCGCCGCGCACATGTCAGCCACCCCTCGCATAAATTAAAGCTTTGCCAAAGTTGATATTGATTTCATTTCTTACTTCACACGATTATGGGACGCTACTGCAAAAAAGTCCATTAGAACTTTTATTATTATTATTATTATTATGATTTTCCCGAATTCTGTTGTTGTTGTAATGATGCTTGTGCATGTGACAACGTCATAATAGGAAATATTAGTGTTGACAGCTGTATTGTCTCCAACAGTTTGCCAGCTCTGGTGTTGCTCTTGACGTATCGTACGTCATTGGCTTTGCGTGAGTTAAATTAATGAAGTCCTTAGGCTACGAGTAACTTGAATGTGTTTTCCCCTCTTCCTCTTGATATTTTAGTTCATATTCATTTTGTAGGTATACGCATTGCTTATTTTTGTGCCACTTCCCGTTGTTGTAAGTCGTCCTTGATATTCTAATCTAGACGGTTGGATCTCAAGTGTGTAATGATTTTTTGTGTTGCAAGTAGTTTTATCTTTATTATTGCTTCAGGCCAGCTTACGTAAGTATGAATCAATATCAAAATAAATATCTGCAGATATGTATGTCAGCATATACATAAGCACATATTTTGTATATATGTATATTTACATATAAATTTATGTATACGCACAAGTGTGCCTTCGTATTTATATTCTTCTCAGATTACACTTTTTCATCTTGGCTCGGTGACACAGTTGCTGCAGTGCAATAGTGTGGAAATGGATTCATTTATTTACTCATTAATATTGTCAGGGCACCCTTTCTGCCGCACTTCCTCTTAATATCGTCTTGTTTTGTGACATTTCACTTGTTTGAACTCATCTTCGTTCAACTCGAGTCGATAACCACTTCAGTCGGGAGATGATTGTATTGGTGTGCATAACGGCCTCAACGCTCTCGAACTCCTGGTTCATCAATCATGAAAGCTAGAAAAGGAGTAAAATGCTTCTCGATGGGTGCTAACAAAACCTCCGAATTCTTTTCGGCAAGGGGAAAGTTTTTTCATAAAAACGTTGTGCCTTAAAAACGAAATAAAACTGTAGACGCCATTTTAAGGAGTTGAAATCTACAAACGAAAAAGAGACGAAGAAGTTTCGAAACGATTCCGGCACTCCAAATAAAATAATCAAAAAGGCTTAATATATTGCATTAGTTGGTTATTGTAACAGTTTTATAGGCAGCCGCCGTAGCTGAATGGGTTGGTGGGTGACTACAATTCGGAGTACGTAAGTTCGAATCTCCGCGAAATACCACAATGAAGAAAAATATTTTTCTTTTAATCGCGGACGTCCCTCGGGGGCAATACCAATAGATAGATAGATAATTGGCGCGTACACTTCTGTTAGATGTTTGGCCGAGCTCCTCCTCCTATTTGTGGTGTGCGTCTTGATGTTGTTCCACAAATGGAGGGACCTACAATTTCAAGCCGACTCCGAACGGCAGATATTTTTATGAGGAGCTTTTTCATGGCAGAAATACACTCGGAGGTTTGCCATTGCCTGCCGAGGGGCGACCGCTATTAGAAAAATGTTTTTATTAATTTTGCTTTCACCGAGATTCGAACCAACGACCTCTCTGTGAGTTCCGAATGGTAATCACGCACCAACCCATTCGGCTACGGCGGCCGCCAATACCGCAATACCAATACTCCGCCATAAAAAAGTTCCTCATAAAAAATATTTGCCGTTCGGAGTCGACTTAAAACTGTAGCTCCCTCCATTTGTATTTAGAAAAACATCAAGATCCACACCACAAATAGGAGGAGGAGCTCGGCAAAACACCCAATAAGGGTGTAAGCCCAAATATACACATATTATACAAAATATTCGCCATAAAATTATACCAAGAGTCTATTACCGCACCTATTTAATGCCTTATACGCATGCAGAAGAGTACTCGGTAAGACATGGGATTTATTTGCACGATTCACACATTGGATATACATGGCGATCAATAGACTAGTAACGCCCCATGGTTCGCTAGCATGGTGGACGGCGTGCAATAAAGATACTTATGTGTAATCGGCGCTATGAGCACAACTACAACAGTTGCAATGGAAAGAATTATCAACTGGCATCCAAAAAAATTAGTAGTAAGAAACGCAGCCAAAAGGTTTGCTATAAGACTTAAGATGTCAGGACAATTCTCACGGAGGCTTTCTGGTCACACCACCATTCTGGATTTAAACGGAAGGCCAGACTACGAAATTCCACAAGTTAAATTCGGCAAAAAGCCTAGCGTCATTACAGTGCAAAATGAATGGCAGAAATGTCTGGAATTCGCATACCTTTCATACGCTTTCTTTACAGATGGGCTCAAAATAGCAGAAGGAGTAGGAAAGGCTGTCTTTTGTCCGCATTTTGGTATCCTAAAGTATTTCAGACTCCCTAATTACAGTAGTATATTTCAGCCTGAAGCGGCTATGGAATTAACCCCTCTCAATATTCGCACAAATACTTTCATTGACAGCCAAGCGGCTATTAAAGTAATTATGGCGCTTTGGACCAACTTGAAATGTGTTCAACAATGCAGATGCAAAATGAATGAGCTCTGCGGAAATGCGCAAGTCACTACTTACTGCACACCACTACACAAAGGAATAGAAAGAAATTAGAGAGTCGATGAGCTAGCTAAGGCAAGTATCCTTGCTGAAAACCGTACTAAATGTGAAACTAGCTCAGCAAACGCAGTCGATATGGGAACACTAAGAACTTGGAATACAAACAGTACAAACTTTATTTTATCATTCTCTACAAAAGACTGCAAAATATTGTTTGGATTACTGACGGACATTGTCCCTGCCCACATGCAACGAAGTGAATGCTTAGGTTTCACCTACTTTGCCACTGCCCAGCTCTTTGTAGGACTCAACAAATATGCCTAGGATCAACATATTTGTCATCGTAGGCATATTTGTCATCCTTGAAGGATATGGCAAAATTGAACTGTCGCTTGAAATTTGAAATTGGAAATTGAATAGATCGAGCTAAAGAGCACCAAGAGATTTGGTGGCTCCTAAAACACTCAGGATAAAAAAGCCCATTGTATTTAGAGCTCTGGAGAGAGGGGAGATAGTCAAGGAGGAAAGGGGAAAAGTATCACAGGAAGAGATAGGAAAGAATTGAGACAGAGACAAAGGAGTGAGTCCTGTTAGAATTTTCCAGGTTCTTTGGAAAATCTGTAAATATCTTCCAAAACTCTTAGCCTTGCTCTAGCAAAGGCAGGACACTCACAGAGAAAGTGCTCCATGCTATCCGCCGCCTCCAAGTAAGGCAGACACATGAGGTCCTCAATGATTCCAATGGTGGTTATATGCTGGCCCCATGGGTTGTGTCCTGTAATAATACCGACCATCAACCGAACGTCTTTCCTTCCAAGTTTTAGTAGAAAGTTTGACAGTTTTCTGTTCGGACTTGTCACAAACCATTTTGCAGTTCTGCAGTGTTCTAGACCGGACCATCGCTCTTTATGTAGATTGCCTACATAATCGCTGATCCAATTCTTGATTCCTGCGGGACTGATTCCGATTATTGGCTCTGGCCCCTGTTGGGGCACCGCTGATCCACGGTTGGCCAATTCGTCGGCAATTTCGTTTCCTTGAACACCGGAGTGTCCCGTAACCCATATAAATACAAGCCTGTTCTGTCTTATGATAGAATTAAGGTTTTTCTTACATTCTTGAACAATCTTTGAGGTTTGCTTCGCGTTCTCCAGGCCTTCATTGCAGCCTGACTGTTACTGAAAACACAAATCTGTTTCCCGCTCCATCTCCGCTCGATTATTCATTCGGCTGCCTTAAGAATAGCAAAAATTTCAATTTGGAAACAGTTGTCATTTCCCCCATATCATAGTGATACTTATTACTATCGTTTAAGTACCATCCGGCTTCAGACCCTATTTCATGCTTGAACCCATCGGTAAAGAAAATATCCGTCAAACCTCCCTGAATGCATGGAGGTTAGTTATTATCATTTCCCAAAGCTATCGCGCTATCAATTATGTTTGGAATTATGTTTCCAAGACACTTTGAAATAGCGAGCCGCCTCCTTCAAGACAACGGCCTTGCCGTAGACAGACCTTGCAAATTCCTTGCGTCAGCTTCATTTGTTAGAATACTCATACTGAGGCTCGCCTTCACACATCTCACTTCTAAATGAACATTTGGCTTTAAGGAAGGTGTAAATACAAGATGCTGTAGTCCTCGCCCGTTTTCCAGTAAGGAAACTCCGATAAGATTTATCAGCATACCAAGAAGCAATAGGAATAATTTTAAAATTGGAATAATATTAAAAATGATGAGTGATTTGTCCTTCCAATCGGAAGTTTGTTAGCTAAGCGTACTAAGATTCTGTTTCCTGTCTCTCTCCAAATGATACTTGATCAAAATTACTAGGCAGTAGTTAGCTTCTTGAAAAGCATAAAACCGATTTACTTCAGGTCACTCACAGCCCAATATCAATCAAAAACATGCCCCATTCATTTGGATATATGCCCATAGCACCAACATCTACTCGCTCTGTTATTCATTGACGCAGAACAATTAAGATAACGATTGACTGAAAGTGGCCCTCAATTGTACGAGTAATCCACCAAATGAAATTTTTGTGCAACAGTCAATGCGTCTAACATTTTTTGTGTCGCTTAATCAATGGTCCACAGTAGCCAAATAAAGTTTAGCACCCTGTTGAAAATTCATCAGCATTTTTTTGTTCTCCTATTATTCATAGTCATTGACAAGCATTTCGGTGATTAAAACTGATAAAATTTCATATGTGACAAAAAAACAAGCAAGACTAAATTTTGAAAAAAATTGTAACTAAATGCATTTTACACAATGTAGGCAATAAATAAATATCATCGCACAACCATATTTTTTCCACCATTCATCACTTCACCAACAAAAAAGAGAAAGCCTCGCCTCGTTTTTATGATTTTTTATAAATATTCTTTGTTGATTATTTATTTAACGAAAATACTAAATAGTACAAGTTGATGTGTTGGAAAAAATATGCTCGTTGCCGCTAATTTTTCAGTGGTTGCAACTTGCGTAGCTGGCATATGTTGCAAAGCGGGAATAAGCGAAATTGGAGATTTACAACAATCGCTGAACTGACGCTGTGATGGTGCCAAATAGTGGCAAGCGTTTTTTTTTTTTTCTTGTAGCCATTTTTCATGATTTTTTCCTCTTTCTCCTCGGCTATTTTTTAGAAGCCTTGTGCAAGTACTACGCTTATTTACAGTACGCTGATAGTTGTGGCAGCAAAATACATGCACAAATATGTATACAGTTGCGGGTCATAAAAATTGTGACAGGCAGTAAGCGTTGGAATAGGTAAAGAATGGCGATGGGAAAAAAGTTTTAGCGGGAGGCAAAATGCATGCAACATGTGCGCTTTTAGGGTAAAAAAAATTCAACGTGCTGCCTAAAAAGTGGTAAAGCCATTGCGCAGAAAGTCAAAAAATTACAGAAACTACCATAAGCAAACCTTCAGTAATTTCGAAAGAAAAATGTACTCTCGCATAAATTACTAAAATAGCAGCATTTAAAGAAGAACTGAACAAGAAGAACTAAAGAACTGAGAGACAGTGAGTTTCGTATAGAAGGTAAGCCGTTCAGGATGTGCCAGAAAGGTCAAGTAGGTTAGGTTAGGTAGCGCTGGCTGATCTGTAAAACAAATCACACTTAGACTTCTATCGCACATTGTGTTAACCAGTGCTATGTACCTGGAGTCGAAGATATTTTATATAAATTTTAAGGTGGGGGGTCATTTTTCCCAAAATCACTTTCCCAAACAAATTTTTTCCCAAATTTTTGTTTCCCAAAAAATAATTTTCCCAATATTTTTTTTCCCAAAAATATTTTTTCCCGCTTTATTGTTTTTTCCCGATTGCATGTTTTCCCAAAATAACTTTTTTCCAATAGATAGCTTTCCCGAACAAATACTACTGAAATTAGTTTTTATTATTCTACTATTTCACATTTTTCGACGATTCCGACAATATGAGTGTATATAATAATCAAAAATCTTATACTTAAGTAATCGAAAAAGATTCGAAAAAGTTTTTCAATATACATTTTTCAATTCGGATAAAAAGACAAGGTAACGAATGTATCCAACTTCACTCATATAAACAAGTTTTTTCACGTCATTCTTTTCGTGTCAAAATTTCATGAGCCAAAATTTGCTGCCTAAAGTCAAAATTTCTAATTATGGCGGAATTAATTGAATGCAAAAAATCATTTCTTTTCAAATAATAAAAAATGTACTCGCCAATTCATTGCAAATGTATATGCGATATTTTACAGACGAACGATATTTTGGGAAAAATATTTTATGGGAAAATTTATTGGGAAATTTTTAGTTTGGGAAAAATGGCATTGGGAAAATTATTTTTTGGGAAAAAAAAATTTGGGAAAAAATTTTTTTGGGAAAGTGATTTTGGGAAAATTGTACCCCAATCAAATTTTAAGGCACGCCTTCGCTAGTTTTAGCAAACCGTTTAGCCTTTTATCAGCAATGTCCTTTAAGGAAGAAAAATATGTTGATCCTAGGCATATCTGTCCAGTCCCACAAAGAGCAGGGCCGTGACAAAGTAGGTGCAACCGAAGCATCCACCTCGTTGCATGTGTTGCATGCATCGCTCTGAACTAATCCCATTTTGACTGCGTGATATGAGGTGAGAGAGTGTCCCGTCAGTACTCCAACCAATATTTTGCAGTCTTTTTTAGAGATTGATAAAATAAAGTATGTAGTTTTTGTATTCCAAGTTCTTAGTGTTCCTATATCGACTGCGTTTTCAAAGCTAATTTCACATCCAGTACCGTTTTCAGAAAGGAGAGTGATGAGCATATTTCTGACGTGCTCAATCTTGGCAAGCCAATACTTGCTTTAGTGAACTTATCGAGCTCATTTCTTTCTATTCCTTTGTGTCCTGTCGCCCACCTGCTCATTTCCGTAGAGCTCATCCATTTTGGATCTGTATTGTTGAAGACATTTGAAGTTAGTCCAAGGTGCCATAACTACTTTAATAGCCACTTCGTTGTCAACGAACATATTTGTGCGAGTATTAAGAGGGATTCATTCCAGAGCAGCATTTCAACTTGAAATTTACCACAATAACTAGGGAGTCTGAAAGACTTTTGGAGATCAAATTGCGCACAAAAGACAGCCCCTCATACTCCTTCTGCTATTTTGGGTCCTTCTAACCAGAAATTGTATGAAAGGTATGTGGATTCTAGACCCTTCTGCCATTCATTTTGCACTGTAATGACGCTAGGCTTTTTGCCGAATTTAACTTGTGGAATTTCGTAGTCTGGTCTTCCGTCAAAATCCAGAATGGTGGAGTGACCAGAAAGCCTCTGTGAGAATGTTCTGGCATCTTCAGTCTTAGAGCAGATCCTTTGGCTGAATTACATTAGCTCGGGGGAAAATCCTTCGAGTTAGGTCCGAATTAGATCTGGATTTTCAAATAAGAGGTCTTATTTTGATATTCAAAAAAAAATGCTGTTTTTCATCATCGGATGTTGATTTAATTATAAAGAGGAAGGTATGCCATTAATAGTGGAAAATAACATCTGGCAAATGACCACCACGACCACGCTTACAGGACAATATCCTTTCATGAAATTATCCATAACCGAATTGCAAAGTGGCTGCCTATGTCCTCGATAGCCTCACGAATTCCATCTTTGAGGTCTTGAATAGAGCCTGGGCTCTTTCACGTGACCCCAAAGAAAAAAGTTACAAGGTGTTAAATCACAAGATCTCGGTGGCCAATTGTGATCACCTCTTCGAGTGACAACACGGTCCAGAGACTTTTCCCGTAAAATATCAATGGTTTCATTGCTTGTGTGGCACGTAGCGACGTCTTGTTGAAAAGAAACGTTGTCCAGATCAATACCATCCAATTCCGGCCATAAAAAATTGTTAATAATCTCACTATAGCGCAATCGATTCATTCATAACACCTGCTATTGGAAAACCCTTTATATAGATTTCCTCAACTCTTATTTGGAGCAAGGAGTGTCATAAAGGTTAGGGCGTGGTAAAATTTTGCCAATCAAACCCACTCATTTTAGCTATTTGCGTTAGTTTTCCAAATATTTAGTTGAGTGATCACGATTTTTTATTACTTCTGCGCATCTGCGTGACATGGAATCAATGAGATCACGGCACCTTTTCAGTGGGATTTGCTTCTATGCCCCCTGGGCTGTGTTCCATTCACACTCTTTTCTTATCCGTTCATAGATTTGCTTTAGGGTTGAGGTCAGGTGACTGAGCAGGTCATGACATGACTTGAAATCCATTGACCCCCACTTCGTGGCAAATTCACTTGTGTGGCATATTCCATTCAGCGTATGACAACATTACATTTTCTAAAACTCCAACATTCGTAGGCTTCCTATCCTAGCGGTGAGAGAAGAGGTAAGACTTGTCTCACTATCGAGGTGGGAAGATCGATGGAACACCTCCTATAAAGGGTGATGAACTTATAAAGTGGATCCTTAGTTAAGACCATGGCTCAATCTATCACATGACATAGTTCCTTTTTCGGCACGAAGGCTTTAGAAAATACCTTCATAGGCTTAGGCACGACGATAGCCATTACTGCCCGGTATGCAACAACATTGAGGACGACGCGGAACATGTCAGTTTCCAATGTCCGCGGCTCACGGCAGAGAATAGACTTCCAAAGGTGGAAGGAAGTAGCTGCATTTGTTAAAAGATCTCAGAAAAAGCTGAGATATATTGAACAGGCTAGAGGACACAATAGATAAAATTGCCGAAGCTATATAGCTAACCAACCCTGCGAAGTAAAATGTTGAAGCAGTACCGCAGGGAGAGTAGTGGAGGAGACGGAGTTCAGGGTTTGGTACGTAGACGAACTGTTTTGCAAGTCCAGCACAGTATTTTAGCCAGCAGTATGAATCGTGCATACCGTCTTTGTGACGGTATCTATGAAGATTCCTCCTTAACATCAGTAATTAAAAACAAATTCATTCCACTATTCTACAAGGTGGCGGCAAAATTAATACCCTTTTGAAAAGTATAAATTTTTTGGAAATGGCATCGTACGTCAATTATATTTTATACTTGAACACTACTAAGCTGCCTGTGTATAACAGGCAAACAGTGGAGCGCGTAAATGTTAATATAGATTTCTATTACTCAAACTTTTAATTAAGTAAAAAAATTATTCAAAACCAAAATTTATTTTTGTCATTTCCCAGAATTATGGTTTTGGAATATGAAGTGTCAAATATGATTGACGTACGATGCCACATCCAAAAATTATAAATATTTCTATAGGGTGACTAATTTTGCGCCGCCTTGTACATACACTTGTATTCACTTTTAGTTTTTGTTAGTATTTAGATTGATTTCAGAGTATTTTTATGACCTTCATTGGTAACCTATAGTGTTGTTGGTGTATTTGGTGACATTAAATGACTTTCAGTGTAGTTAGGTTAGGTTTGGCAGCCGCATCGCACATAGAGACAACGATGCCACTTAGACCACGAATTTGAACCATCCTGAGCTTTTGGCAAAGCGTAAAAGGTTGTTGATACCTAAAGTGTATAAATTATCTATATTCGTTAAAAAGTAGGACTTTAAAAATCGGTTCCTGCTTCTGGCTGGAGCTGGGCATGTGCAAAAAAGGTGTTGAATTGTTTCCAACTCCTCTTCATTTCTGCAGCTACGACAGAAGTCATGCGAGTAAACGTCTCATCTCCTTGCATGATTTCCTATGAGACGATGTCCTGTGAGAGCCCTTACTAAAGTCCTAATTTGAAGTCTACTCAACTTTTATAATACTCTTGGACAGATTAAGGACGCACTAATCAGTTGTGCAAATCCAAGATGGATTAGCATCAATACCTGTGAAATTGCTAGGCAAACACGGCCAAGGCTAAGTCTACGTCTGTCCTTCAGTGTAGTTAAAAAAAATTAAAAATATGAAACTTAAATTGTTGATATATAAAATTCTTTAATAGTTGTGTAAAATTACGTTTATTTTTGCTAATTTCGTCTGAGATAACCTCAAAACGGTATCCTAAGAATTAATATTTTGAGACTTTTATTAACTCTTATGCACATAACTTTTCGTTGCTAAGCCACTGCAAAAAAAAAAGAATAATAATAATAACAAAAAGGGCCCAAATATTATTGCTCCAGTGGCTTGCTGCAAAACTCGCTTCAAGAGTTATATTTCTAATTGTTGGTGTCATCTTTGTTATCAAAAAGGTAAGTAAAACAATTTTTTGTATTCCAAAAAATAACTGTTTTACAAAAACTTACATACAAGTCGACGTTATACAAACATTATCTTCTAATTATTAAAATTTAAATAAAACTACATATTTCTTGTTTTATTATTTAAAATGGGTCGGAAAGCAGAGCTTAGTTTAGAAACACGAGCAGTCATTGTAGCACTTCATGGAGAAGGCTATTCAACGCGAAAGTTTGCTTCGAAATGTAATGTCTCTCAAAATGCTGTCATGAGAACGTTACAAAGAAAGAGCGGTACTGGGTGCAATCAGAATCGTCATCGTTCTGAGAGTCCTAAAACTACATCAAAAGGAGAGGATAAGTTCATATGTGTTGTAAGCAAAAAAAATCGTTTCTAACAGCCCCTGAAATTCGCGAACAACTCAATTCCTCGCGCGAGGCTCCAGTATCTGTTTCGACGATACAGCGACGACTAAGAAACTACGGCCTAAAAGGGTGCGTCACCCGCAAAAAACTTTTACTTCGAAAGCAAAATAAAGTAAAGAGACTTAATTGGGTTAAAAAACATAGAGAATGGACAACTGAACAATGGTCTAAAGTCTTGTTCACGGACGAGTTCAAATTTGAAATTTTCAACAAACGACGCCGCCAATATGTTCGTCGTTTTGTCATTGAACGCATGATGAACCAATGTGTTGTTCCCACAGTTAAGCATGGTGGAGGGTTAGTGTTAGTCTGGGGATGCTTTGCTGGAGACAAAGTTGGAGACATTGTGCTAATTAAGGGTATCATGGACAAAAAAGTCTACCACAACATACTTCAACGGCACGCTTTTCCGTGTGGGAAAATACTTGTGGACAGCGGATTCGTTTTCCAGCAGGATAACGATCCTAAGCACACTTCAAAATTTTGCCAGGATTACATTGCAGCCAAAGAAAATCAAAAAGAATTCAAATATTATATATTATATGGAATGGCCTCCTCAGCCGCCGGATTGTAACCCGATCGAGTTGCTGTGGGACGAGTTGGTCAGAGAAGTAAGAATATTGCCACCTACTAATACAAAACGACTTTGGACATTTCTACAAAATTGCTGGAATCAAATAATAGCAGAATCTTTGCGTAAACTAATTGATAGGATGCCCAGAATATGCGTTGCTGTAATACGAGCCAAAGGCGGATGTTTCGAGGAATCGAAAATATGAACAAATACTTGCGGGTTTCATTAAAAGTTAACATATTTTGTATTAAACACAATTACTTTCTGGAAAATAACAATATTAAAAGATCTTTGACGAAGAAACTCATGATTATTTCAAAATTGTTTACAATTTTTCAAGTGAACCCAAACTTTTGACCGGTAGTGTATATATATACTTATTTATACTTTTATATGTATTATACAGTTATTATTTATAATTAAATGAAATTATAATCTGAAGGTATTCCGAGTCATCTCTTTAATAGCCTTAAAAAAAAATTATCACATCCACACTTAAAAAAAAGTTATATTGCAAAAACCTATTTGCTATTTGCTACCCCATTTTTTATGACCGCCACTGTACATTTACACCGACAGTGCAAAATGACTATTGGCGCTTGCGAAGTGGTAGCTACAAAATTAAGTTTGCCTTAATTCGCTCATTAAAAACGAATGAACGCTGTAAATATGTACATAAGTATGTGTGTTGCAATAGAGTGCCTGACAAATACTAGTGGCGTTGCAAGCTAGTGAAGAGAAAAGCACGAAAATTAAACTCGTCTAGTGTGTCGTGCTTTCTGGGAGCTACGCTGGGCTTGACGGGGAAAAAATGGCAGCTTCAAAAATAATTTAGTACCACTACATCCTGTTTACTCCTTTACATACACACGCACATACATATATGTGTATGTATTGTGTATGTGTGCACGCTAATGCTTCTTCTCTTCAAATTAGAGAATGTGCATATTCTGATGGTAAGTTCGCCCTACAGAAAAATCCACTAGCACCAAAGTGGTAAAGTTTTAGTGAATTTCAGACCATTAAAAAAAACAATTCTGCAGAAAATTAGCCCACAGAGGGACATTCGATGGTATATTCAAAGAATTTCGTGCTTTTCTCTTTTATGGGTTTAAATCTGCAAACTCAAAATTAAATTAAAAAATTCAGAACAGTCAATTGAGTCCATTAGTTTGCTAGAAATGAAGCAAACTTCACCCAAAACAATGCAGCTCTTGACTTCAATTTGTTTGTTAAATTAGATCTCGGCTAAGTAGGTGGACATTTTGTTATTCACCATTTATGAAATTGGTATTTAAGACATGAAAACAAAAAAGACATAATTTATTAATAAAAAAATTCTATAGGCAAACTCTTGACTTGGAGCCCCCAAGGAAGCCGCAAGAGAGGCCGACCCAGACTACATGGGGAAGATCGCTGCAAAAGGAAGTCGGTGAATTCGGGAAATCTTGGAACGCACTAAAATTGCCAGCCAAAAACAGAACCAGGGGGCGATAAAGGATTTGGTGATGATGATGAGTCACTGTAGCAACAAAACACCCTATTATTATTCATACTAACATATATATGTTAGACATATACAACAGAAAGCGCAGAATTTCTTTGCATATTTCAATATTTAGTTACTTGTAAAGGGTTTTTCAGTAAGAGCGCTTCAACTTTTGAACTTTTTTGAATAAAACGCAAACGGTTTGACTTTTTTAACTAATTTTTTTTTTTATTATCGAGTTTGAACATATACATTTAAGTATGAAATTCGATTTCTTTTGCATGACCACCGCGTGCACGTTTTACGAAGTCCAATGGTTGAACCCAATTTTCGACCACTCTTTTGCATAAATCGGCCGAAATTCCAGCAATTTCGCGTTCAATATTGGCTCTGAGCTCACAAATCGTCGCCGGCTTGTTACTGTAGACCAATGACTTCACATAATCCCAAAACGGGACGGCTTGTTAAATGGACCGTAAAATGGCCGTAATGCTCTTAAAGTAGCAGCAACAGAACGATTATTTTCATAAAAAATTTGCACGATTTGCAATCGTTGCTCAAGTGTGTAGCGATCTATGATGAAATGTATACTAATGAAGTTTACAAATGACAAGCGAAAAATAAAAAATATTGCGTCGTTCGCCCTCCCTATCGGAAAAAAGTTGAAGCCACCTATTGAACAACCCTATATAACGATTTTTTCTGAGAATGCCGCTAGTGAAATTTTTCTGCAAATAACTTTCTAAAACATTTCAACTCTCTAGCGACCACCCACTGCAATTTTATTTAGACTTAACACAAAAAGAACCTTGTAAAGACTTCTAGTTCTCGGTAGAGAGCTAGGCAACCAGTGCTGTTCTAAAAGTGACTAGTTTCTCACAAGTTTGGAATTAGACCGATTTACTGCAGTACAAATGCGTACGTGAAGATACTTAAAATCTCACTCTTATAATAAATTCTGCTGCTACTCTACTTGTGTATTTAGTTATGCCACAAATCATTGCTGCAACGTTGGTAGCTACGACTACTGCACTTCATTTAAATGCTTTGTTGCAACATTAACTATGCCGAGTAGCTGTGTTGCAGGCAGCACTTCAGCAGTGGCACTAACGTTAATACGCAAGTAGAATACGTGCGTATGTACAAACTTAGTTATTTATTTTTGCAAATGCAAATGACTACTGCAACTGGCGTTCGTAAATTAAGGGAAATGAATAAATGACTCGAAAGCATGAACAAATTACAGAGAAACATAAATTTATAATTATTGAAGGTACAAACATATGAGTTATAAATAAAAATGGTAGAAAATAAAAATATTAGAAAATAGAAAAAGTTGTTACTTGTTGACTGGATTAACTCCGAATATTGTGGGATGCTTTCGGCCATCATTTTCACGTTTCTTCTCTTGAGCGGAGGGGGAAGGAAGATCCATAGAAACATATTTAGGTGCACAGAACGATTAAAGCGATAAGGGTGGCTACTACCACTTAAATAAAAATCCCCTAAATCATTCTCTTCACAGTTACGACAATCAAGCTGCCAGTTTCCTCCAATACACAGGATCAGAATATCGTCGTATTTTTTTTATTCTCTGATATTATTAAATATACTTTTCGATGGCATTTTTAAGAAGAACTAAAGAACTAAAAAAAAAGAAAAAAAATCTCCTTCTACGTATTATTGCTCGTACTCGGAGCACAAGACCGAAACGAAGGCTATCCAACGATTTCTGTCAGCTGTTATAGGTCTAGTTTCCTTCCAGGTGGCGGTGGCAGAGCTTTTATTTAGAATTGTGCGCATCCAAGTTTTTCGTGGGCGTCCGCTGCGCCAGCTCCTTTCTACGTCCCATTGGAAAGCCATTTTGGCGAAAGACTGCCGTAACTCAATCAAATTGAAAGAGGACTTTAAATTTATAGATATATTAATTCTAAAAAAATATATGCCTTTTAAGTCAGTAGCAGAGTCATTTAACCATCTGGGAATTATGCGATATCTGCCTGAAGCTATTCGCCATAAAGAACCTCACATGTGGCCAGAAAGTTCTCCGATTTTCCGCTGCAATAATGCGATGTCTCGTCTTCAAAACTTATTGAAATGAAAATTGCCTCTTTCAGTTCCAAAACCATCTTCTTCACCTGACTTAGCTTCGTGTGTGTTCTTACTATTCACATGGATGACCAGATAAGAATGATTGGAAAAAATTTAAATAAACAACAACATTGTGAATTGAATTGAATTGAATAGATATGAAATTGACTCTAGATAGAGCAACCAAAATAAAGCAATAAAAGTTGGTGCAACCATTGAAGCCAAAAAGTGTAACAACATCAGCAATCATTAAGAAAGTGTACGAGTAGGATATTGCTTTTGATAATCCATGTTTGGCTAAGTCCATGTTTGTCAAATCTATCGCCATGACCTTAGATTGCACAGGAGCTGGTTGTTCAGCTCCAAAAGCGATGAAGTCAGAATGATCCGCAAAAAAGTTTAAGATACTAGTTTTTTGGGATGCGATTTTAATAATTGATTTTCTTCAGAAATGTAAATGTTATTGAAACCTTTTTGATAAGTTTAATGCAAAAAAAAGTTCAGAAAGACCTGATTTGCATTACTTGCTTTCAATACTTTTCAACCATCCTATTGGCTTGCTATTCTTTCATAATGTTTTCTAAAGGCAAAACACACTAGTAAGTGTATGTTCATTTCTGTACAAAATAGTGGAGAAGTACAAGTTTGACCGGTTAAAAATTCTCGATTATTTATTATTTTAATATTTTTCCCTTCAACTCCTATTGGAGCATAGGACGTCAACTACGCCTCTTTGCGCCACGGTTTGACACAGCTTTGAGCTATGTATCCCAGTTTATTCCATGAAAAACCAAGACAGCTTATTTCAGCTTTGTTGAGTGTCTCCAGGGTGGTACCTGGCCTATCCACTCCTCGGCCGGCTTGTAGAATCCCTGTAATCTCTCCGCTAATTTTTAGGGGTGTGGAGATTCCTTTGAAAGAGACTATCAAGTACTTAGGACTCATATTAGACAGGAAACTCACGTGGAAACCTAAAAAGGGTGGTTAAATTTTAAGGCCCGATATTTGATTTTACATTTTTCAATCCCAGATTAACTCAATTTGAACCGTGGAAAGATACATAATCGAGCAATGCGTCAAAGTTATTTAGGCATATTATGAAAACGGCCGTTCAAATCAAAATGCATATCGCGCACTTAGTGGTTTTCTCCGTCATTTTAATCTATCGTGAGATGATAACGAACTTTTTATGGCCCGAATTTGAAGATATGGATGTGGGAGATATGTGGTTTCAACAGGACGGTGCCACTTGTCACACAGCTAACGAAACAATGGCGCGGCGGCCATTTTACCGATATTTTGTTCTATACGTAATTGAGCCATACCAGTATTATCATGAAGAAAAGTGACAATAATTTCCTAAAAAAAATATATTTTATTCAAAACCCCTTTACTTGCAAAACAGCGATCGGTATTAAATGGGGACTACCACCTCGTATTACACATTGGCTCTATACTTCTGTAGTTAAGCCAATTTTAATATATGGAATACTTGCATGGTGGCCATCTGCTCAAAAGGCGAGTTACGCTAAAATCATGAGTAAGGTCCAAAGAACAACTTCTTTATGCATCTTTGGCGCTTTAAGGACTACTCCAAACAAAGCGCTGGAAGTGCTAATCAATTAACCTGCCCTAAATCTGGTAGGGAAACACGTGGCCGCCGCCTCGGTGCGCAGACTCAAAAGTATAGCGTTATGGAAAGACCGGTGGTTTGGCCACGCTTCTATTTTGCACTCTCTGGATAGTCACAAACAAGAAATAGACTACTCTATCCCTAGACTCACCTTTGAAAGGCTCTTCAAGACGAGTATAACGTTAAGAAGGGAGTGGCCGACACCAAGGCCATGGAGAAGGGGGGAATTAAATGTTTATACAGATTCAGGTTTCCAGCTAGACTATAAGGTTGGCTATGGAGTTTTCTCGAAGGAATTAGGACTGGAACTATCCGTTCGACTACCAGACTACTGCAGCGTCTATCAGGCTGAGATTCCAGCTATAAAAGAAGTGGCTACATATCTAAATACGCACGCCGTAACAAAAACGACTATAAATATATTCTCGGAAAGCCAAGCGGCCATCAAATCAATAAATGCGATTATACTCAGATCGAAGGTTACACAGGAATGCCGGACAACCCTAAATGATATTAGTGTCGTATTCAAGATCAGCCTTGTTTGCGTTCCGGGGACACAGAGATATTGAGAGAAACTGTAAAGCTGATGAGCAGCCAGAAAAGGTACTGCTCTTCACCTGCTCAGCGATAAAAATACCATTGGAATACCCATGGCCACAAGTAAACTAATAATAAAAAACAACATTATCCAAGAGAGATGAAGATACATGTGTAACAGCTAGGCTACTAAGGCCGCAAATAAACAAGAAAAGGGCAAATGAATTGCTTAGTCTCTCAAGAGACAATGTCTCGAAGGACGTGGCTTGTTTAACCGGCCAATGGCTATTTGGCAGGCATTCCTCAACACTAGGAGTTTTCTCCCATGAATATTGTAGAAGTTGTAGAGACGAGGAAGAGGAAGAAACAGTTGAGCACTTTCTTTGCAATTGGCCAGCCCTAGCTAAAATCAGAGCAGGTTGTGTAGGTAATAACTTTTTTAATTCTCTTACAGAGCTGTCTGGCTGGGGTTGGGATGAACTCTACGTTTTATAAGAACCACAAAATAGTTCCACGAAGGAAGGTAAATGGGGTTCCCGTGCAGCACAGTGGTATGAGAATGAACCTGTAGGGTCTAAGTGAGTTGGTCGTGCAGGCCGACTACCGCCATAACCTACCCCTAACCTGGACAGTAATTATGCACGGGGCCAAAAAACTCCCAAATCACGGCGCAAGCAGCGGTGACAAACGTTTGCAGGTGGCTTGTGATTGCCGCAGTCACTTTCCTTGTGGTACAACCAGCTCAGATTTAACATTAGTGTTAAGTACGCACAATTTGGTATGAAAGCTGATACGGTTATTTTGCCACAAAGACGCGATGATGCCAAAATATGAAATATCTTTGCTAGTCCTACACTCAAGAACTACCTCAGAGTCCCCTTCGGATGTGACTATGCAACCAAGATAGCATAATTTTTCTACACTTTCAAACTTTTATACGGCCACTGCAATTGGTTCTGCTGTGACCTCATTGAGATGCAATGCATTCGCTTCGCTCGCATTGAGCTTGAGGCCAGTTCCTTGAAGCGTTTCCTGCATGGATAGCAAAGTTTAAAAGCTAGCAAGCAGATGTCACCCGCGTATGCCAGATAAATGAGAAACTCAATGCTATTCTGCTGGTTTTCATAACTGTAAGTAGCGCACATGATGTCCTCCATGAGAAGAATAAACATCATTGGACAGAATATCCATCCTTCTTGTACACCGTTCCGCATTTGAAAAGGTTCAGAAAGCAATTCTTTGTGTGAAACCTTAGTAGCTCTCCCTTATCAGAGCAATTCGCTTATGTGGGATACCTTGTCTTCGCAGAGCAGACTCGATGGGATTTGATAAAGTCTTCTTTGTACCAAAATTTAGTGGGTAATAAAACTGCGTACCCAAAGATGCTGACTAAAAAATTAACAGTTTTGACAAAAAAATTTTATTTAGAATTTTTGTAAATCTTTTACGAAATTTAATATTTTGATTAATTAGAGCTTTTTTATAAAATATGCTTTCATAAAAAAATAATTGAAATAAAAAAAAAAAACTTATTTTGAATTAGTTTTAAAGGTTTTTTTCGAAGATTTGGGGCTTTATTGTGAAAAAACGGTACAAAATATTTTATTTGAAGTATTGGCCATCGCTAGCTACAACTTTCTCCAAAATTCTGGCCGGTGCTTGGCTATCCATGACTCAACCCATATTTTGGTAGCCTCGTACGAGGAGAACCGCTGGTCCGCCAAATCGAGACTCATATGCCGGAACAAATGATAATCGGAGGGAGCTATGTCTGGACTATACGGCGGGTGGGGTAACACTTCCCAGCCAAGCGTTCCAAGGTATTTTTTGACAGGTTGAGCAACATGCGGCCGAGCGTTGTCATGTTGCAAAATAACCTTGTCGTGCCTTTTTACCGTTTCCGGCCGTCTTTCTTTCAATGCCCGGCTTAAACGCATCATTTGCAGTCGGTAACGATCCCCCGTGATTGTTTCGCTCGGTTGGAGCAGCTCAAAATATACGACGCCGACCTGATCCACCAAATGCAGAGCATGATTTTCTTGCCGTGAATATTCTGCTTGGCCGTCGACGTTGATGCGTGGCCGGGCAAACCCCATGATTTTTTGCGTTTTGGGTTATCGTAGTGGATCCATTTTTCGTCGCCAGTCACCACCCGATGCAAAAAACCCTTTCGATTTTGTCGCTCGATCAGCAATTCGCACGTAAAAAGTCGCCGTTCGACGTCGCGCAGCTTCAACTCGTACGGGACCCAATGCCCTTGCTTTTGGATCATTCCCATCGCTTTTAGACGCTTGTAAACGGTTGATTTATCAACGCCCAATGATTCAGCAAGCTCTTCTTGGGTTTGGCACGAGTCCTCGTTTACCAATTCCCCCAATTCCGCGTCCTCGAACTTTTTGGGCTGGCCAAGACGCTCCTTGTCTTCGGTGTGAAAATCACCACTTTTGAATCGTCGAAACCAGTACTCAAATGTTGAAATCGACGGAGTATGGTCTGGGTAGGCCTCCTGCAGCAATTCACGGGCTTGGGCTGTATTTTTTTTCAAATTGAAGCAGAAAAGCAAAGCTTCCCGCAAATTGCGTTTCGACGGCACGAAAGTTGACGTACTCGGAGCACGAAAACACTGCGTTGTTTATACTTCAGCGAAATGACAGATACTGATAAACAAAGCCTAGGGATGAGGCTTTGTCATGAATATAACATATATTCAGTATTGCCAACGCGATAAAGTGATAAATAGCGCCATCTGTGTGTCACCTTTGAAACTAATTCAACCTCCCAATAAATAGTTTTGTTAGTTTGCGTGTCTTTTATAGCCCTTTTTTGTTTCTTGTTAATGAAATTTTTATTTTTATTTTTTGTTCGCCATTTCGCTAAAACATTTGAATTTTGCATTTTACAACAACTTATGTAATTGCTGGTAGGTTGTTGCTTTTGACTTGGTTAATACAAATGGCTGGCGATTTGTCACGTCACTCCATTTGAATTTATCATTTTGGTCTGGCGTTGCTGCCAACATTCCGCAATTACTGTGAGCATACGAGCATATGAAGTCTATTTAATCTTCCGTCTGTGGGCCACTTTGCTTGCAACTACAAATATACTTACAAATCTAAGTCTTCCATCTGGGGTAACTCTGATGGAAAACTTTTTGATTAAGCGGGAAGAAGAATGGAGTAGTTTTCAAACGTATGTTAAATGAGTATAAATATTTTATTTTACTTTTCAATATTTATTCGCAATAACATTGCTGCTGTTTCAAGGGTTGACTGGCTGCTGCTACATAATTATTGAAGCTGTCACAATTTTGAAATTTCGTTAAGTTAAGAACTCTGATTGTATTTATGTATTTAAAAAACCGCGTAATAGCAGAAAGGTAAACAAATTAAGTCATAATCCCTGAGATTCATATAAAGTGAGCCACAAATAACCAAGTATGAGGAAGTTAGTAAAGGCTATAGGTTAGGTTGTGTTATACTGGCTGACCGAAGCCATGCAGACACCATTTTGTCCAATGCTGATATCAGATCAGAGTCTTATTTTTAGCGATGCGCGTACTGTTCGCTAATTTTAGGAGTCTTTTTAGTCTTTCAAAACTTAGAGCACCCAGGTAGCATATTCCAGTTTTCGAAAGAGCCGAACAGCAGCATAGGCGATGTTTCACGGTTTCTTTTTTAACCGGCTCATTACATTCCATCATTAAGTGTTAGATTTAGCTTGTAAGCATGTTTTACAGTTGCTTCTGTCGAACGATATAACCGATTCAGTACGCCTTTCATCGTATGCGCGTTTACACGTTTTGATCCCCTGAAAGTCTTGCGCCTTCTTTAGTTATTTCTTTCACTATCTCATTTCCTTCTAAGCCTTTATGCCCCGGAATCCAATAAACACAAAACCTGCGATTACAAGCGAGCTTGTTAATGACTTCCTTGACTACATAGATATTTTTGGATGATAGGCAATACGATTTGATAGCTTTTATAGGCTATTCACGTAGAAGTTTGTTGCGCAATTTATTGTAGTTTCTGTATATACAAGCCTTGCCGCTTATTTTATAGCAAAGACCTCAGCTTGAAACATCTTATACGAGTTAGGGAGCTTAAATTACTTTTTGATGCTTAATTCTGCTCAACCCTATCTACCATTTTTGATCCATTGGTAAATATTATGCATTGATGGTGCTATTTCTCGGAATCAAACCTCTGAGTCATCCATCGTTATCAGTAACGGTCTTTAGCGGTTCTCCAAAATTTGTAACTAGAACCATATAGTCTGAAGCGGTTCTATATAAATTTAGCTAAAGTATTTCAGATACAAATGATGGTTTTTTACTTATACAAATGGGTATAAAAGAAAAGAGTTGTACTTTTATATACTGTAACGAGAAGCTGAAAACCCACCCAATACCGAGCTAAAGTGAAAAAGAGAATGGGCGTTGGGGTGGCACGCAGTACCCTCAAGTGGAAACCAAGACAAGTCTGTTGATTCGTCAAACTCATCTCCCCACGGATCTACCGCCAAATATTACATTGTGGGGGGCAAAGGCGAATTAGTCGGCGCTCCTACGCTATAGTCTTTCGAGGGCCCTTAGTTTCTTCGTAGTTTCTGCTATGACATCTTCTGATGTCCATTTTTCCCTGCTTTAAAGCGTGTATTGCAAGAATGACTCAGGACCGTAATTTCCCCAAATATGCTGAAAAGCTTCATTCTAGAGCCATTGAATCAAGTACTATCGAAGAATACTGAGATCCGATTCGTGTTTGAACCGATAGAGGCAAGCCATGAATCAGCCATGCCCGGTTAATCCACTTCTTCCTTTTTCCTTTTTAGCCAGCTTCGTAAATTTTGCATGCAGCGATATGTCCAGCGGTCCTTCGTTGTGTTGCCCCATTGATATTGCCAAGTTTGGGTACTAGTTTCCCATGCTTCGAAGCGTTGCGTTTTACTCTCAACTAACATTGCAGCTTCGTTTAGCAGTTTGTCCACTGGATGCATTCCACCGATAACTAGCGCTGCTTTTTCTGACACAGTTTTGAAGGCGGAGCATACTCGAAGTGCACATAAACAATACAACAATACGCTGCCTGTATATAGCGGAGATATGACGAATATTGCGCAGCCAGATGCCAGTATTTGGCTCTTTACAACTCTTGCTAGAAGTCGGTGTCGCCGTTGCTTTGGCCGGCGCGCATTTAGCATTATCCGCGCTAATACTGCTACAGTCGCTGATGCTTTTTCGGTCGCATAATTCATGTATATTGAGCGTGATAGCCGATAACCTCTTGCCTATCATTATTCCTAGGTGTCACGACAGTGTTAACTTTAAAAACTTTACCGGTATCATTTTCGAAGAAGTATGTTCCATTGATCTCGCTAGCTCAAAAACAAACCAAACAGTCAAACGTTGTGGGTGCATCGTTTTTTCTTGACTGACGTGGGGATTTTAAGTACAAATGTGGCAGTTGTTGATTCAGATGGCCGATTATGTTGACCAAAGAAATACGCGAAATGCACCTTTTACCAAACGAAAATTTTCATGAAACGTTTGGATCACTTTTACGTAATTTCAATTGAGGTCCACTAGTTTGCGGCCCATGACTAAGTTTGGCAAAGCTTGTAGTACCAATCGTCTGAAAATAAAAAAAAAATTAACATGCCACAAATAATTTATATCTCATTATTGAATATGTAACTATTGAGTCAGCCTATACCAATGAAGAGATATGAGAATTCAGTGTTTTAAAATCTTTCGCATTGTAGATGGAACTTCTAAATTCTTTTTAGCAAACATTTGCTTCAACCTCTCTTCTTTACATCATTTATGAATCAAACGTAAATATCACTGAAGTCTGTTCAACAGTGGCCAAAAGAAATTAGAAGCTTAGTACTCGTATACTTAATTGGAGCGATTGGTGCGATAGTGTAATTTGCGAACATCCCGCTCCTCACATTTCGAGGAGTGACATCTGAATTCCGAGTGTACTAAAAATTATTAATAGGTCTATTTATAAGTTCGTGCGGTTTTACAACAGATGGCGTAACTTGATTATTATTCCATCGATCCACATTTCCAAACATTCATTGGAGAGCTACTGTCGTAAGGCACAAACGTCAGTATAAGTTTTTTATTTGAAGCGTAAACAACAATATTTTTACCACACTTGAAAATGTCGAATTTCGTGCCAAATAATGTGTTTTTGCGGGGAATTCTTCTTCATTATTTTAATATGAAGAAAAAAGCAGCCGAAAGTCATCGTATCTTGGTGGAAGTTTATGGTGAGCATGCTCTATCTGAGCGAACGTGCCAGAAGTGGTTTGCACGCTTTAAAAGTGGTGATTTTGGCTTGGAAGACGAAGAACGCGAGGGTGCGCCGCCAAAGTTCATGGATACCGAATTGGAGGAATTGCTCGATCAAGATCCGGCTCAAACGCAAGAAGAGGTTGCAAAAACTTTGGGAGTTGATCAATCAACCATTTCCAAACGTTTAAAAGCCATGGGAATGATCCGAAAGGTAGGCCATTGGGTGCCGTATGAATTGAAGCCAAGAGACGTTGAACGCCGTTTTATGGCATGCGAACAACTGCTTCAACGGCACAAAAGAAAGGGTTTTTTGCATCGAATTGTGACTGGCGATGAAAAGTGGGTCCATTACGACAATCCAAAACGTCGGGCAACGTATGGATACCCTGACCATGCTTCAACATCGACGTCGGCGCAGAATATTCATGGCCTGAAGGTTATGCTGTGTATCTGGTGGGACCAGCTGGGTGTTGTGTATTATGAGCTACTGAAACCGAATGAAACGATTACGGGGGATGTCTACCGACGACAATTGATGCGTTTGAGCCGAGCACTGCGAGAAAAACGGCCGCAATACGCCGATAGACACGACAAAGTTATTTTGCAACATGACAATGCTCGGCCACATGTTGCACAAGTGGTCAAAACATACTTAGAAACGCTCAAATGGGATGTCCTACCCCACCCGCCGTATAGTCCAGACCTTGCGCCATCCGATTACTATCTCTTCCGATCGATGCAACATGGCCTGGCTGACCTGCACTTCCGTAATTACGATGAAGTCAAAAAATGGATCGATTCGTGGATTGCGGCAAAACCGACCGAATTTTTCACAAAGGGAATCCGTGAATTGCCAGAAAGATGGGAAAAAGTAGTAGTAAGCGATGGACAATATTTTGAATATTAAATTTGTAACCATTTTACGTCAATAAAGTTTCAAATTTCGAAAAAAAACCGCACGAACTTATTCATAGTCCTATTAGTACTAAAAATAATCAGTACCACAAATTATTAATACTAAAAATAACCTGTTCCAAGAAGTTATCAGTACTAAAAACAATTAATTCTGAGAACGAGCAGTAGAAAAAATTGTTAGTACTGAAAAATCATTACTTAAAATTATTAGTACTAAAAAAGAAGTACTAAACTATTTAGTACTAAAAATATTGAGTACCAATTTGGAATAATCGCTAATAAAATCCAGTGAAAGACTAGTTACGGCACTGCCTATAAAATTCGCCATCAACTCCAGTTCAATGGAAGCTAACCTGAGAATTTCTCTGCAGGGTTGAAGTTAATTTCAGCATTCGCGTATACACAGTGAGGAAAAGTGTATTTTTGTATTACAATATAGTGCCCGCTGGCAGCGGGGACTGTTGTTGGTCTACTATTGCTTTCGCTGCTGATGTTGCTGTTGCAAGGCTTGTGGCTGACGGCGGACTAAAAATGGGCCTAATGGTTAGCGCGCACAAAGAAAACAATGGAATGCAATTATTAGGTGTTTGTGTGTGTGCGTGTGTATTTTGAAACTGTTAATGACTTGTAAAAATTGGATAAAAATGGTTTTTGCCATTGCTTCATGTCACTGTGGCTATTGCTGAAAAGAATTGGGAGCGCGCACATTTTCACTGTTATTGCTATTTTTCGATGAAACATTAGTGTGGATTATTTTTAATCATTGAAATAATTCGATTAATCTAACGTGAGGTGCAAAAAAATCGCCCAATTTGAGCAGTCTAGCGAAAACTGTATAAGTTCTAAAGCAAAACATTCTGATTTTCTGTCAATTTTTTTAATTTTACAGTTCAATGACTGCTTTAATTTAAAGTAAGAGCCAATTCTTTTTCCCCGTCTGGTCAGCTTTGAAAAAATCACAAAAAAATTGTTGCTTTATATAATAAAAAAAGAGCATTTTCGCCATTGTTTAATGTTTGCATTTTGCAAAAACAAAAAACTTTTTTTTGAGCACAAACATTTTTTGTCTCCTTTACTTTACTTTATTTGTTAGCTTGGCGTGCAAGACAAAAGGAAAACTCAAAAATCTCTTTTAATCCCGAAAGATGTGGAGTCCCATGGCAATCTTTCTTCACTTGGCGGCATTTTTATTTTTGGTTATCACATTAGCCTTAGGCTGAGCTTTTGATATTCGTTTGAGTTTGTCGGTATGCTATTTATGTCCACATTTTTTCTTTATGTCCGCTCTTGAAAAAATTTGTATGACAAGAAGTCCTACTGGTTTTAGTTCTCTATTCCGTACGATTATTTCACTTGCCCTTAATCCACCTTAAGAAATAAAGTTTTCAAATTGAAAGAAATGTCAAACAGAAAGCTGGAGGCTGCTGAATGGTAATTAAAAAATTCTGAAGATAAATAGGTGGACGTTACACCATTTTGGGTGTAATTTTTGGCAATCTCTTTCAATACGATATCGATAAAAATTGATTGAGTGCGCTATTTTCCATGTGACTATATTCTCAACCCTAGAAAGATAAGCCCTTTAGAGGTTGCGTTATAAGTAAATTTTATGACTGCATATTAATTTCTATAACTGCTTAAAAAATGTAAAAATTGAAGCCTTCCAAGTCTGAAATTTTATTTTAAATTTTGTTAAGCCAGATTCTGGCAAATTATTCTAATAGAATAATATAATAATAATAGAATAGAATAAATTAATATAAAATTTAATAAATAAAATGGAATTAGTATTAAGTAGCTAATAAAATATTGTTTGAAAATTTATTAAATGGATAAATATGTAAATGGAAATTATATTTAATATTAAGTTAGTTCCTATATAAGTATATGCAAGGTGGGCCAAATAATACCTACTAATGTTAAGCACAAATATCTTTTTTATTTTTTGACATATTTATTTTTCTCTTTTGTAGGTTATAATTGATTGGAAATTTATTATGGAACCCTACCGCAAGACCACCAACAACGTCTACAATACGCTATTCATTTTACACAATTAGCCACACAAATTGATTTTTTAAATAATGTTTTGATGTCGGATGAAGCGCATTTCCATTTAAATGGTTATGTCAACAAAAAAAAATGTAGATTATGGGCTCTGAAAATCCAAGGGCAACACACCAACATTAGTTGCACGAATCTAAATGTACGGTTTGGTGCGGTGTTATGGCCACTAGAGTTATAGGTCCATATTTCTTCGAAAATGAGGATGAAACGCTGGAATCGATTTCTGGAGCTTCTTACAGAACACTGATTGAAAACATTTTGCGGCCAATGGCGGAGCAGTATCCTAATGTGTGGTTTCAACAAGATGGAGCAACTGCGCATACTGCTAGGCAAACTATGGGCCTGCTGCGGGAAATTTTTGGCTAACGTTTGATTTCCAAAAATTCAGATTTCCCTTGGCCACCTCGTTCGCCAGATTTTACTGCTATTTGTGTTTAACATTAGTAGGTCTTATTTGGCCCAACCTGCACATTCATTACTGTATCTCGCTTTCGCTACCCTCTTTTCCTTTCTCTATTTACTTTCGATCATTGACTCTATTTCTACAGCTATAATTTCCGTTCTTCTTATTTCTATTTACTTAACTACATACTCTCTCTAACTCTCCACGTACTGTTCTTCTCTTTCCGCTATTTCTTTTATCTTAGTTTTATGAAGTAATATAAGGGTTAAACATAATAAATAATGTAACTTTTGAATTTTTAATCGGGCGTGTAAGGTGTTATTTTTTTGAATTCGAATCCACAGGCAATATAAAATTCGCGCTTTCCCCTAAGTAAAGTTTTATAAAAATGTATCTTCAGAAATTACTGAAGATTTTTCAGATTTATTTTTAAGTTATTAGAGCAGTTATTACAAGTCTAGCACGATTTCCATATCAATGAAGTTGGAAATATCAATAAACCTTTTTTGATATGAAGGCGCCGCTGGGGTTTTGGTTAAAATAAACTCGTAAAATTTAAAAGTTTTCCCCGCTAGTGTTAAGATTCAATTACCACAATAATTATTTAAATTTTTCTGGTTTTCTGTTGAATTACAGCAATAGCCATCTGAACGATTTTGGTTGAGCTAAACAAAGCGCCTTTCTTCCTCGTCCTTCCTCGAGTTAACCGGCGAAAATAAAAAGCAAAAAATGTGGCAGGTCTTACTCTTCCTCTTCCACCTGCTCACACTCCGTCGAATACTTTCAGAGATAGAAGAGAATTTTTTTCCTTTTATGTGACATAATCTAGCCCATCTTATTGTATGCTTGTTGAATAGTTTTCTTCGCTATTATACATTATACTGCTTCTTAAATTTCTCGCTGAAAGAGAAGTGTCCTTGGTCCAATTCGGCGCCGTCTCTCTTGCTACCTTAGACGCTTAAATGACAGATCAACAACTGTGCTGATGATGTACCCGTTCTATATCTATACAGTGAACCATTCCTGCAGCACTTGAAGGAGGCTAAGCTGCCTCTTGGACTCGTCAGTAGAAATATTCATAATTTGACTGACGATATTCAGGATTGTACTTCACATACACTGGACCTCTCAATAAATAGATATGCCGCAAACAAGATCCATCGGAAGCCCCTCAACACCTTTATGAACTCTCGCTCACCGAATTTCGTTATCGGACTCCAACCACTACCCACCTTGTGAGATCTGCTTTACATTCGCACAGTTATGTTTCGGATACTCCAGCAGGTTTAACCACTACCCACCCAGAATCGACCGAGATATAAAGGTATCCCGCACGACACTAATTTTTGCAAAAGGCGTCGTACGTCAATCAAATTTAACACTAATGAATTGGACAGCTGCATCGTACAAACAGACAAGCAATGGAGCGCGTAAAGGTCAAAATAAAGATTTCCATCACTCAAAATCGGTTCAGTTTTTACAATACTTAATAAAATAATTATTCAAAAAAATTTAATGACTAGTTTTGCGCCATTTTGAATGTCTACTTTTTTAAAATATTAGTTCAAGGGTCCGATTTTTTTATATTTTTAATTGAAGGAAAAGCCAACCAATAAAAATCATCAATAAAATTGTACCCAAGCCCTGACAGTTGAAAATGGCTGCTTGATAAGTTTTAAATTTACGATTTTCCACAAAAGGTTTTCTACTTTATATCAATATAAGAAATCATTTCGAAATTATTCTGCAAATTTATTTCAAAACTAATACCCCTTTTTATCTATCTCTGTGTAAAATATGTGTAAATCTCTATGTATGTGTGAATATAAATAAATATGTTCTGTTTTGTTAGTTTTAGTATTTCTTATTTGTTATTTGGCGCATGACTTGATACGCAATGATTGGTGCCGATATGAAAGAGTGACGTTTTATTAAAAAGTTGTTGCAGCTCAAATGGTGCATCATATTTTGTTTTGAAATTATTTTACTTGCAGATATACATATCTATGTACATACATGCATACGTGCACACACACAAATTTAAGTATATATTCCGAAATGTTGCAAGTATTCGGTAAACAAGCAAAAGTTTGATGAGGCAGCCAAAGTTGCAATAGTTCAATTGAGAGCTTAGTGGTTTGAACGCCTGACATCGCCCAACTGAGAGTGGTGTGTTGCAACAGACGTGCGGAATGTCATACATATATATGGACGCGTTTTTTAGCACTCCCTTTCTCGTTACACTTTATAAAGTCTGGTTGCTCTTCGTTTCACATTTAATAGTCCGCACACTTTTTCAGTAGACACTAAGAACTGCACTGCGATATTGCAACATTTTCACGCACCTTTCTAGAAACCGTAAAAGCACTCGTGAATATTAGTTTACACCCTCTTGTGTGCCGCTTAATTTTACATAAATCAATCAATTCAATAGCGACATACTATTAATATTTTAGCAGCAACCCATACCTGTTTGCTCCTGCAACTTCTATATTTAACATCCTTAGAAAGACACCGGGGCAGAGTATCGCGAGAGTGAGCAAAAATCGGGTAAAATCAATTACAGAAACTCGAACCGTTCCAAATTGTTGAAATCCAATTTATTCGAAAAAATTTTAGAGAACGGCTAGGAATGAAGTGATTTCTGCTTTAGAATTTTTTGGAAGTACTTTTTTCTGTCTTATCTGAACAATTTGCGAAAATGTAAAGAATAATAGGCTAGACTACGCTTTTTCTTCACACTGCTTTTTCACACTGCAGTAATTTTTTCATGACTATTAAAAATAAGTAAATAATCGGCGGGTACACTTCTGAGAGCTGTTTGGTCGAGCTCCTCCTCCCACTTGTGGTGTGCGTCTTGATGTTGTTAAACAAATTGAATGGCACCTACAGTTTTAAGCAGCCTACGAACGGACCATGGTTTTTATGGGGACCTTTTTCATGGCAGAAATAAACTCGCAGATTCCCCACTGTCTGCTGGGGGGGGGGGTGACCGCTCTTTGATGTTCATGACCGGAGATCGTAGTCCCAAATGGTTGTGGTGCACCAACCCATTCGGTGATGCACCAACCTATGGCGGCCGCCTGTTTTTTTATGACTATTTCGACAAAATGCCACTCTTAGGTGCGAAATGTCATAACTCGAACCGAAATCTAACTTAGCTTCTTATAACTCTTGAAAATTATTATTATTAAATAAATAAAAGCACAAATTCTATTCTACAGACTACTAGTTTAAATTGCTCTTTGAAAATAAGTAAAGATTTTGTACGTTGCTGCCTCACTACTTCGGAAGCTGAAAACGAAGCTGGGTTGTTGTGCCGCATAAAAATTTCTCTTAAATATTTAAGGAATTCTGCCGTATTGACATTCCTTGATCGAAAATATATAAATCCGGGTCGTTTCGGTAAACGTCTTTGGCATATTGAAAGCCCGTGCTTGGGTGACTTTCGTATTTCCACTCTCAGATGGCGGAAGAACTTTTATCGTTGTCAAATTGCTCTTGGGCGACCAAAACTTGATCATATCACAAGCTAAGAGATCCGTGGATTATGTACATTCAGGGCATCTGGAAATGGCGCCTAAGATGACGGAAATTACAGCAAAAGCATGTGAAGAGAATGAGTGCCGACCTCGTAGCAAGACTCGCTGTATAGAGTCCACCAATCTCCAATAGACCACCTGGAAGGCCACTGAAACGATGGCATGAGTTTTGGACGTCTGAGTCGCAAAATTACTTAATTGCATATGTATTGAATTGTTTATGATTAAATGTTGAGTATAATTGTAACAATTTTGTATATAAATTTCTACCCTTCTCGTTGTAAATAACATTTAATCTAACTTTAAATAAAGTAGAAGAAGACGAAAAACTGCTCTTAATCCCAGAAGAGGGTTTACTTTTCGCAATTTCTGTAGTAAATCTTAGCATCCACATGACGGATTACCCTTTATACGATTGCACTTGAGGTTCCCTCATCTACGAGTTGCTCACACCTTCTCCCTACAAAGCATGCCAAAAAATTGCAAAGCATTTCTTCTGTAGGACCTTTTCTCGGGAAGTCAGATAAGATTGATTGTACTCTCAAAAATCCATTTGGCTTCCCTATACTCTACTGCCTAGATTCGTGAGTTTTATAAAGGCTCTGAGCTACTGTTACTGCTTTAGCTACATTCGATCGCTCAGCATCATCCACTCTCAAATTTAGCTAACGCAATGAGAGTCACTTCTACCAAAAGTACGGCTCGCCACTTGGGAAGTAACATCTGGCTGTGTTGTCTAGCCACTGTTTGGTTCAGTCGCGCACCCATCAGCCATTCAATCCAGAGGTAAACACCTGCTGCTACTCCATCAAGCCTACTGTTATCCAATGTGGAGCAACCTTTGACTAGGGACCTGCCCGATTGAATAAACCGTCACTTCAGGGCTTTCTTTATCGGATACCTGCTGGTGTCCACACACTATTTGCTATCTACATATGTAACGTTTCATGGACGCAGAAGCTTGGAAAATAACACAATCCGATGAGGAGTATTTGAGAGAAAGATTCTGCGCAAGATTTTTGGATCTTTGCACGTTGGTGATCGTGATTATCGCAGACTTTATGACGGCTTTATGACGTAGACAGCGCATCGAATAAAGTTACAGCGGCTACGTTGGCTGGGTTATGTCGTCCGAATGGATACAAATGCTCCGGTTCTGAAAGTATTCGATGCGGTTCAAGCTGGTAGTATCAGAGGAAGAGTAAGGCCTCCTCTACGTTGGAAAGATCAGGTGGAGAAGGACTTGGTTTCAGTTGGTGTTTTCACTGGCGCCGGTTAGCACGAAAAAGAAACTCGGCCAAAATCGCGTAAGCGGCTATCGCGCCAATCAAGAAGAAGACGATGTTTAATCTCATTAGTTTCTCATTAACAGTTAGGATCACATAATGCTTACGAGCTATTAAGTCATTTGCTGATCCTAGCAGTGCCAGCTCATCGGCTACCTCATTGCCTTCGAAATCACAACATACAAGTAACCAGGACTGTGTACACGTCAATAAAGACGGTTGCTCAGCAGTTGATATATTTAACCGAATATCCAAATACCGTGCAGTGTTTTGCATGTTGGATAAGGTGTGGAGGTCATCAGATATATCTAGGCACACGAAACCCAGGAGTCCAATGCCAAGTCAGTTGAATTAACGCGAAACTTGGAACGCGTCTGTGCGTGACATACATGACCTTCAAACTTTTATCAACCGCAGCCATCATAGGATCATGCGCATTTTTTGACCTTACACTGTCTCCAACAGCACTATCTGGGCTATGAGAAAACAAACGCTTGTCCACCTTGAAATTCGGCGGTGGAAAGTGAAATGGATTGGTCATACTCTACGGTAACCCAATGGAGACATCATCAAAGCAGCTTTAGGCTGGAACTTAAAAGGAAGTTGTAGATAAGGCAGATCAACGAACACGTGGAGGCGACTAGTCGAGGCAGAAGCGCTACAAGCAGTCCGCCCTTGTCGGTAAGTAAAATTCCTAGCTTTAAACAAGTATAATATTAAATTGTTTATTGAGGCCTTATGCTCCACATAGGAACGGCGGAAATATATACATATACAACACATGGGCTGAAAAGTCCCAGGCCTAACAAAGAAAACACGATTTATAGATTTTGATGAACAATTTTGACTATAAATGTTTTGTAGAAGAAACGGATTTCTCCAGCATGGAGCCAGAAAAGAGCCTTTAATTAAAAAATAATTCCACCAAATTCATTTACAGATAGAAGGATATAGTTGAGTCCATCCGAGCAAGTACACCAGCACCGCATTTACAAATGCTGTTTTTATTGATAGTATGATCGGGAGGCAACACAACCATTCGATTTTAGTAGTAACTATAGAAATACCACACGAATGGACTACAGAAATCTTCTTCAAAATACTTGGTTAAGAAGTTTATTAAGAAAAGACTCGTCAGATATTCGCTGTCACTGCTTTTCCGAGTTTCCCTCTACATTTAAAAAAATAAAGTGGAGTGTAAAGTTTACGTCGATTCTGTGATGTAAAACGACCCAAATTTTGAAGTTTAGTAGTAAGACGGTAGTTGGGACTCTCTTCTTCTTAATTGGCGCTATAACCGCTTACGCGATTTTGGCCGAGTTTAGCAAAGCGCGCCAGTCGTTTCTTTCTCGTGCTAACCGGCGCCAGTTGGACACACCAAGTGAAGCCAAGTCCTTCTCCACCTGATCTTTCCAACGCAGAGGAGGCCGCCCCCTTCCTCTGCTACCACCAGCTGGTACCGCATCGAATACTTTCAAAGCCGGAGCGTTTGTATCCATTCGGACGACATGACCCAGCCAACGTAGCCGCTGGATCTTTATTCGCTGCGCTATGTCTATGGTAGTTGGGACACTGAAATGTATTATCATTCTGTAAGATCATCCTTGGACCTTATCAGTGTGGCTTCAGACCTGGAAAGTCTACCATCGACCAAATATTCACAATAAGCCAAATCTTGGAAAAGACCCATGAAAGGAGAATCGACACACACCATCTTTTCGTCGACTTCAAAGCTGCATTCGACAGTACGGAAAGGAGTTACCTGTATGCCGCGATGTCTGAATTTAGTATGCCCGCAAAACTAATACGGCTATGTAAGATGACGTTGCTCAACACCAGCAACGCCGTCAGAACTAGGAAGGACCTCTCCGAGCCGTTTGATACCAAACGAGGTTTCAGACAGGGTGACTCGCTGTCGTGTGACTTCTTTAACCTGATGTTGGAGAGAATCGTACGAGTCACAGAACTGAATCGCTCAGGCACAATATTTTATAAGAGCGTACAATTGCTGGCGTATGCAGATGATATTGACATCATCGGATTTAACAACCGCGCTGTTAGTTCTGCCTTCTCCAAACGGGATAAGGAGGCAAAGCGAATGGGTCTAGTGGTGAACGAGGGCAAAACGAAGTACCTCCTGTCTTCAAACAAACAGTCGGCGCACTCGCGTATCGGCACCCACGTCACTGTTGACCGTTATAATTTTGAGGTTATAAAAGACTTTGTTTATTTAGAATATCCAACGTAGAATCTCTCTTGCCAACAAGTCCTACTTCGGACTAATTAGGCAAGTAAGTAGCTGAGCAGTAAAGTCCTCTCTTGACGAACAAAACTATCACTCTACAATAGTCTAATGTATGGCGCAGATGCTTGGACGATGACAACATCCGATGAAGCGACGCTTGGAGTGTTCGAGAGAAAGATTCTGCGTAAGATTTTTGGACCTTTGCACGTTGGCAACGGTGAATATCGCAGACGATGGAACGATGAGCTGTATGAGCTTTACGACGACATATACATAGCGCACCAAATAAAGATCCAACGGCTACATTGGCTGGGTCATGTCATCCGAATGGATACACACGCTCCGGCTTTGAAAGTATTCGATGCGGTACCAGCTGGTGATAGCAGAGGAAGAGTAAGGCCTCCTCTGCGTTTGAAACATCAGGTGGAGAAGGACTTGGCTTCACTTGGTGTGTCCAATTGGCGCCGGTTAGCACGAGAAAGAAACGATTGGCGCGCTTTGTGAAACTCGGCCAGAATCGCGTAAGCGGTTATAGCGCCAATTAAGAAGAAGAAGAAGATCATCCTATTTATTTTCAGTTCATACCCTTCGTTAGACCAAAGATTTCTCTGCAGATCCACATGTCAGGTGTAGCTTTACCGTAGTAAGCGGAACAACAGATTTTTTATCCTGTCCAACGCTCTGGTATTTTGCAAAGTCAGCCCTCTACCTCTAGAGCAATTGAGTCATGTGTTAGGTTTATATTTTTCTCCAATCTTCTTCTCTGAGTTTTACATATACTAACGCACATCATTATTTCTATTTTTGACCACACCATACGTGCTATACGACACTGTGCACCGTTGCCTCGCCTAAAGTGTTTCACTTCTGTTGTTTGTTTTTCCAAGAGTTTCAAAAAGCTAAAGTTGTAGCTGCTATAGTAGCTTTACTGTTTTGTTTACTGCAATAATTGGAGTCATCTCTGTTGGCATACTTTGCCCCTATCATCGTTTCTTTTCCTACACACACTGAGAAGTTGCCAATTCTCTAACAGCAACTGACAACATGAAGTGACATCAAAAACGTCTACTAGCAAATACTCCCCTTCTTTGCCTTATTCAACGGATTTTCATGCCATCTTTTTGGCGGAATTCGCCAAGTTAAACGCTGCTTACTTCAATATGTTGCAACTCACGAAATTTCTTGGTTTTTTCAGTGGCGCAACTTTTTTGTAAAATTTGTCAATTTCGTTGACTGCCACATTTTTCGTGGCTACTCTATTTTCTTCCTCACTATTTATCTCTACATTTTATTCGAGGAAGAGTTAAAATATGCACCTTTCATGCCACGTCAAAATGTCAGAAGCGCATATGTAGCTGAAAGTTGTTTGATTAAATTAAATTCTTACATTTACTGTACGCTGTCTTTGAAGTGGTAATACTGGTATCTGCTTGCTGTTGATTGATAGTATTGGGGTGAGCCAAGTTACAGAGGTCGCTCCTACAAAGCAAAGAAAAAACTAGTCAAACGCCAAGAAAAAAATTCCCCTTTGCTTGTGGGTTAGAAATCCACTGTGTGATAGGTAAGAAATCCTCAATCCGCCAATTTTCAAGGCCTAACGATACAGAAGAATATTTGGAGAGAGAGCATTATTGTTAATATTTTTAGTTTGGTAAAAGCCTGTAATTTAAGGAGCTAATGCTAATTCACTTCGTTTCTTTCCAAGTAATCTCAGAAGTTAATATTAATTGTGACTCTAAGATTGACTGACTTATCTATTAGAATTAACTTTATGGAGCGATTCCATGTCAAGTGATCCAAGTATTTTGGACTTTTTGGACTAGGCTTGAATATAACAATAAGTTCATTCAGTTTTGTTGCGGAGGCAAAGTAGTTCGTAGTAAATATATTACTTTATATTTCAACTATGCATACTTGCAACCCAATACACAATTTTGTATTTCTCTTGTTATCGTTCTCAATAAAGTTAGCCGTTAATCAGTATTTGAGTTCCTCGGTTCTTTAAGTTTTTTCTTTCAGTCAATTTTGAAAAAAAATATTAATTTTGGGATTTATTCAAGTTGAAAATTTTAGCACACATTTTTTAAATTTAAAAGTTTTTGTAAATTTTTTCGATTTGTTTTCACTTATTTTTTAAAAACGATCCTAACAAAAAAAATGAAAACTTTTTCTGAAAAAAATTATTAATTTTTGTTTAAAATTATTGGAAGTGTGTTTTTTTTTGTTGGTAATTTTTGAGAAATTTACTCTCCATATTTTGTTCTTATGTTTTGTTTTAATGCTTGAGAAAATATTCAGCAACCCCTGCATGTTTCATAATAGCTTTTTATGGGAGAAATACTCTCAGAGGCTTACCATTGCCGGCCGAAGAGGGTCTGCTATTAAAAAAAACATAGAAACTTTCATGATCGCTGCTTCGATCCCAGCTACAACCGTATTTTAGTCACGCAATAACTTATTTGGTTTCAACTAAGATTGCGTTAGTTTGTCTGACTAACATTGAATCCACATATCTCAGAATTTCTTCATACAGGGAGTGTAGGCGATCTTCAGATGCTCCGTTTTGGGAGTTTTAGTGTGCTGTTGATTCTTTCGTGGCTTTCAAAAGGCTACTTGATGATGCAAAAAATGCGCCAAGGTACCTTCAGCATTACCTTTCTTTATATACCTTTCCGGTTTTACTTCCCACTAGTCCTAGTTGTCGGCTTTAACAACGGCCCTAACAACGATTGGCACGATTAGTTCTGCGGTTATCGTGCCAACTTAGAAGCAGCTAAGGCACATTAAACAGGTAGTAGCAGCAAGCAGAAGTGACAAGAACAGTGTGTATATTTTGTATTCGCATGTGGTCCCTAGAGTGCTAAAATCTTTTAACGAAATTTCGCAACCGAGAAACCAAGTAAATGTAAAAAAATCTATTCAGCTGTTCTATTGCTACTACCTGTTCAACGAGTCTTTGTTAAACTATTATTTTTCTTATTGAAAATTGTAAATTACATTTTTTTTTAAATGTTGTACTTTGAATGAAAAAAATAAGGAAAATAATATAACTAAAAAACATAGAATTTTGTCGATTATTTAATTAAAAAAAAAAATTTAAAAAAAATTAAATAAAATACATAAACGTTTATCAATTAAAAACAAAAGTTTTTTTAAATTTTTATCTTTTCTTACTAAAAAAAAATTTATACTTTTTTTACTTAACAAAAGCATTTTTTTTTATAAATTTTTCTACATTTTAATTTAAATAAAAAAATGATTAAAAAAGTTAACATAAAAGACATAAACTTTTGTCAACTAAAAATTTTGTATAAATGTTTATACATCCTTTATTTACAATTTTTTTTTAATTTTTATCCCCTTTTAATTTTAAACATTATTTTTATGCATTTTTATACGTTTCAATTTAAATAAAAAAATAATAATTATTAAATAAATTTAAATTAAAAACCTAAACTTTTGGCAAATAAAAGAAATCAATTTTTATAAATTTGTATATTTGTTTTACTTAAAAAAGCTGTTTTCTATAATTTTTACTAAATTTAAATTAAAAAAAAAGTAATTGGAAAAATTTAAATAAAAAACATCTACATTTCTCAATTAAATACAAATTGTTATACATTTTTTATGCTTTTTTTTTATAAATTTTTATACATCTTTTACATGAAAATTTTTTAAACTTTTTAATTAATTTTTTATATTTTTTAACTTAAATGTAAAAAAATTAGCATAAAAGACATAAACTTTTGTCAAATAAAATGTTTTTTATAAATGTTTACACATATTTTCTTTACAATCTTTTTTTTTTTAATTTTTATACTTTTTTTATACATACACTTTTGTCAATTAAAAGATATGTTTCTTTATACATTTCAATACCTTTTTTTGCTTAAGAAAACTGTTTTCTGCAAATTTTTATTCTACGTAATTTGAATGAAAAAAAGTAATTAGATTATTTAAATGAAAAACATATACATTTGTCAATAAAAAGCAAAAGTTTTTATAAATTTTTATACTTTTTTTTGTAAATTTGTATAATTCTTTTACTTAATATTTATACGTTATTTTATTTTTTTTAATATTTATACGTTATTTTACTTTTAAACACTTTTGTTTTTTAAATATTTTCTACAATACTTCTCAATTTAAATGAAAAAAAGTAAACAAATTTAAATAAAAACATAAAATTTGTCAATTAAAAGATTTTTTTTTATGAATTTCAATATCTTTTTTTACCTAAACACTTTTTTTAATTTTTATACAATATTTTTTAATTTAAGTAAAAAAATAGTAATTAAAAAAGTTTAAATAATAAAATAAACTTTTTCAATTAAAATAACATTTCTTTTCTATAACTTTTTATACTTTTTTATATTACTTTTCGAAAATTTCTTTTTTAAACTTTTTAATTTAAACAAAAAAGAAATCTAATAACAAAATTGAAAAAAAAAATACATTTGTGTGAACAAAAAAAAACAACTACAAATTTTAAAAATTTTTTTGGCCTCCATTTCCTTTATATAAGCGTGAGGCGCAACTTTCAAAGAAAAACAAAAAAAAAACGAATTGTCATGTAGTAAGCCGCCAAAGTTGGCAATAATACAAACTACAAATTTTATCAAATCACTCACATACAAGGCAACCACATGCAACCAAAAGTTTCTCAACATCATCACTTTTGATTAATATAAATGTGACAGTGACAAAATTGCGAAGATGACAAGAGCTGCGAATGACTAGAATACAAAATGTTTCTATGCAAGTATGTGTGTAAATAAATTAGAAAGTGGTGTGCTGTGTGCCAACCGTGCAACATGTCAATTTGCATACATATTTGTGCAAAAGCTAAGCATTCACGAGCACCCAACAGCGACTATTGCATTTCTCATGCGTGGATATGTATAATACAGTAAATACGCATTGGTGCAACGAATACTATGATACAACCAACCTGTGCCGCGTGGTGCTACATCCGCAGTAGTGCAAATACTCATAATGACGTGTTGTGATGCTTTGCTGTGGCAACAAACACTTAACCAGTTCCTTTTGTTAGCAGTACGTGTGTGTCTGGTTTTTCTTGTTGTTGCAGCCGCATATTAACGCTTGTTGTTATTGATGTTGCTGATGTGCCAGCTACTTCTGCGCGCCAAACTTCAACGTCTACGCGTGCTGACATTCAAAAGTTTTACAAGTTCCGTGACGTGCTTGCAACAGTGAAGTGCACGAGCGGAAACTTCTCACATTTTCTGTGGCAGTCGCGACATATAGACAATGTGTGTAATGAAAATTTTGAGCTTGCAACAGCTGTACCGTCAACTACTTACGGCCACAATGTCTGGATGTAAGAATGAAGATTTTGTTAGTTTCTATACGCAGTTGACAGTCAAATTTGTTTGCAACCGCGTAATATTTAGATTTCGCATCTGATCGGTTGACATGTTGTCAACATGTTGACTGCTTTTGTTGCTGTTTTCATCCGTTGCACAGTTGGAGTTGTGGTAATGCTAGAGTTTCGCGAATACAGAGAAATAGCGAAGAATTAAATCAACTGTCTGAGCATTTTTCTCTTGCCGATACTTCTGTCTCTGTATCTGTATTTTTCTTGAGGTTTGCTCCGTTTTATTCGATTTAAGCGATTTCTGTTAGAGTTGATATTTACCATACTTGAGATGAGGGTTTAAGGTGTATGTTGTGTTAAGAAAAGATATTATTAATTATCGCCTACACTTCTGTTTGGTGTTTGGTGGAGCTCCTCCTTCTATTTGCTGCATGCATCTTGATGCTGTTCTACAAATAGAGGGGCCTATAGTTTTAAGCCGCCTCCGAACGACAAATGGTCTTTTTTTAATGAGGAACTTTTTCATGACAGGAATACCCTCAGAGGTTTGCCAATGCTTGTTAAGGGGGCGACCGCTATAAGAAAAACTTTTCTAAAATATTGCTGTTTCATGCACGGTGATTCGAGTCTATGCACTCCCGAACGGTAGTCAGCTTCCTGAGTTATGCCGCTTAAATTCATCGGATCAAAAAATTGTTAAGCGCTTATAACTTCTCAATAAAATTTTACAATATTTTTGAAAAATTTTCTTAGTTTGTGTCAAACTTTATGATTTTCTACCCGTGCAAAAGTAATTTAATTTTAAAAATTTTAAATTATTATTTTTTTTTTTGGATTTATTTAATCTAGAAAATATACAAGACTAGCTAGAAAACAAAAATTGATTGTAGATTATTTCAACGAACCAAATTTAGCATTAAGATTTCTTTCCAACAATTATTTGCCGCGGGTAAGTGGTAGGTAAACTTTCAAGCTGCATTCGACAGCACCAAAAGGAGTTTAATATATGTATGCCGCATTGTCTGAATTTGGTATCACGGCAAAACTATTACGGCAATGAAAAATGGCGTTGCAGCGCCGTCAGTATTGGGAAATACCTCTCCGAGACGTTTGGTACCAAATCAGTTTTCAGATAGGATTACTCATAGTATCGCGCCAATTAAGATGAATAAGAAGTAGTAGGATGAATAGTGGATTATTTTCTTGAGACTGCCTACTGCTTTTAAAGTGCCCTCCTTCGAGATTGAGCGTGAAGGAAAAAACATACTTCCGAGGGTAAATCAATGGATCCTCGCGTTATATCGAATACAAGTGTATTCCCTCTAACTCTTAATGGTCTAGCATGGATTGGTAAACACCTAGAACTATAAGATGAAATCGAATAAATAAATTGTAAGCAACGCCTTCAAATTTTTCAGCGTGACCGTCGCGGTATCGTATATAGATAAGTGTAGCATTTTCTAACTTTCCTCGAACGAGAGATGTTTTCAACAAGAGGGTTCTTCAGTATGAGCACTAGAGACCATTTTCCATTCAAACCACGTAGTTTTGCGTATCTTAAGATTTATAAAAAATAATTTTTCAGCTTGTACTGACGCTTATGTGTGAGGGTATGGTGAAAATTGGCAACACTTTCAGTTGAGAAAATTATCAACAATTTACAAAAATGTACAGGGTGCGCCATCTTTTATGTCGATATGAAAACATTGAATAACTTTGAAAAAAAAAACTGATTTATACAAGTCAGGTGATCTGGGGGGAGGGGGGCAGTCGATGTCGCCTCTTTTTGACATTAGACGTTCCGGAAATTTTTGTTGCAGAAATTCAATTGCTGTATTCGCAGTGTGGAATGGCGCACCGTCTTGTAGAAACCAGTGACCGTCTAAACCCTTCTCACGCATTTGCGGGCAGACATAATGAGCCAACATCCATCGATATCGGTTTCTATCGACCGATTCGTTTTCTCGGTAAAAATATGGGTCAATGTTGGTTTTGGCGCAAATGCCGGCCCAAACAGTTACCCGGTCATGCAATGGCGTTTCATGGATCTCGTCTGGAATCTCAGTTCCACAAATGCGGCAATTTTGTTTATTCACGCTGCCAGAGAGGTTAAAATGTGCCTCGCCATACATTAAAATTTGCTTTCAAAAATTGGGTTCAGTGTCACCCATTTGAGCGACTTTTCGGCCATATTCCAAGCGAAGTGTATGATCTGTTGGCAATATTCTTTGTGTCAATTGCACTTTATACGGAAACAAATTTAAATCATCCTCTAAAATGCGCGGCATTGTGGTTTCACTGACCCCAAATGCTAAGCGCGACACTGTCGGTAAACGACGGAAAAGTACGTTTTCTAGATTCGAACTCCTACAGTGCTTACTAGTGGACGCATGGATACACAGCTAAGCATTCTAGGGTTAACTGAGTAGCAGCTGGCCCTCTGGCACACGTAGCATGTACGTTACGGTAGGGTTTCGGTACGAAAATCGTAGTACAATTGAACAAATTTGCCATTTATTTAAGAATATTCAGTCTTGCTGTTGATGCTCCAAATTTCACAATACAACAATAATGTTTGTTTTTGTTACAATAGATGCAGAGCAAATTCCCTCCACTATTTTTTTTTAATACTACCCTAGTTGTAATTCTCTGTCGACAATTCCCTTTACGGTAACAGAGACTCGACTGTAATGGGAATGGATAGCTGTTATTCGACACCTTCGCTGAGCTTCAATTTATCTGGCATTCTTTTTTGATTTGGTAGCGAAAACTGAGCTTTGCGAATAAACACCCAAAAAACAGAACAAAAAAATTATTCTTCTATATTTCTATTCCTATTTTAACGAAAATGTATAAACTTGCTCAATCAATTTCATATTATCGTCATTCAACCGCATCTCCTCCACTTTCGTAATTATGCACGTAATTATTATCTTTTCCAATCACTTAGCGTTATTTATCATAAACTAATTAATATGATGTGACAAACTACCCACCAAGAAGGCAATATTCGTTCACCGCGTAACCTCAAAGCGGCATCTGCTGCCGCTCATTGGGCAGCGCTGACAATTCGGTTTGGGTCCTTGCCAACTATTTAATAACTTAAGCCTATTGGCAGTTGTTATGTTAATAACTTGTCCAACAATACATTTTTCTGTATAATTTTAACACTGTTAAGTTCCAAGCTTTTTCTTTGCTGCTTTACTTGCTTGTTTGTAGGCTGAAGTTATGTTTTATTTTTTTTTGTTGGTGCTCGACGGCCATTGCTGAAATGAGCTGAAACCTGAAGTGTCCTTTCGTTGTCACTGTCTCTTCATTAAATCCTCATTTCGTATCAAATTAAAATGTTAATCAAGTGGCTGGTCACAACAGTGGGCAGGGTGATGAATGGTTAGCTATGCATTTCTCGCTGTGCACTTTTTTTGGTTTCGCTGTTATCTTTATTATTTTCAGTCTTGTTTTTGAATTGAACCACTGAGTAGTAGTACATTTTTTCCAAAAAAATTTAACAAAATTTCACAAATTATTTTTTTATTTTTTTTTTATTTTTTTATATTTTTTTTATATTTATATATATTTTTTATATTTATATATATTTTTTATATTTATTTATAATATTGTAATAAATTATTTATAAAAATAGTTTAATTATATAATAATAAAAAAAAAATTGTATATACTTTTATTTTACAGTAAAAAATAAAAAAAATATATTACAAATTTCTAATAATTCGAAAAAGAATCGAAGATATTTCACTTTAGAGAATTCCATACCAAAATTGTAATTTTTGTTTAATATTTTCAATTGTTTTCAGTTTTTTTCCTATTATACTCAAGCCTACCAATAAACCAATTTTCACTTCCAAAATACTTGGATCATTGGCATGAAGTCGCTCAGGTTAGTTTAGGTTGAACTAGTTGACTCGCAGTCACACATCGTCTATAGCGATATCAGATGCAGTTCATAAGTTATATGTTTTGAAATAGTCCACCCGCATGACGCCTATTTCTATTGCGAATTTAAGGAGACATTTCAAACCTACCACTGAGATATTTTCCAATCCATCAATCTGTGGTTTCCGTAGATATTTTAAGCGTGTTTTGAATAATGAATGAATGAACATCCGCAAAGGAGATGCTCTACAGTTTCCCTTGAGCCCTACTGCCTACATTCGAGATTCCTATCTTATAAGCATACGCTGCTACTGGGCTATGTGCCGTCCGCATGCCCATCATAGTTCTACAATCTCTTCATGTTAGCGATTTTTTTGTTTGTTTGTCGAAGCAACTAGCAAGTACAGCGTTCAGACAACATTAAGATCATTTTACTTCTATCTGGTTCCTTTTTTAATTTTCTTTGAATCTACCCGACCTCCAAAGAAATCTAAGTAGATCTTGTGGTGCCAAAGAGCCAAAGTGGTGGCTTGTTAACACAGCAGTGTCAAAGGCCTCAAGCCTGATTCCAGCGAAGGCCGGGCAGATGCAAAGAAAGTGGTCCGCGTCTTATCCTCCTCTCCACATAGAAAGTGGCCTATCATCAGTCCAACCAGCTGCCTACAATCCCTTCTGCTTAATGACAGGTGAATCTGCGACAGTCACTCGGACATGACAGGTAACATCAGTTTTGCCTATCTGCAGCTTCCCTCAGCCTACTAAGCTCGCTTATGGGTTGCTAACCGTAGCTTTGACGGCTACAGAAGGAAGTGGCAGAACGGACTCCGGGTAAAAAAAGTTAGCCTAAGAGCCCATCTTAGCTAAATTGGTAGAGGTCTCGTTACTCATGTCAAAGGATCCATGCTAGTATCAGGATATTATGTCTACCGAAATCGTTTAGTCCTGAAATACAGGACTAAACTTCCCTTGAAGTTTTTAGAGGTTTGTCTAAGGCCATGAGCGCAGCTTTGCTGTCGCTGCAGATACATACACATCTGTCTCTCAACCTGCTTTCCATAATAAAGTTTATTCCCTCTTGAATAGCATACACCACCGCTTGAAATACAGATCCGTACATTGCAAAGCAAACTGTAGTTTTGACCCGCTGGATTCCACGTGGACACCTGAGTCGCAACCGTGCTTGGACTTGAAACCATCCGAGAAAAGGCGAAAATAGTATTTGCCGGACCCTTTTTCAGAATTTGACCACAATTAATGTTAGTGATAATATTAGTCGAGTATGACTATGATCGTCATGCTTACACAGGGTCTTAACATTTCTACAAGTGGACAAGCTCTCCCATTTTGTCGCAAATTTTCTGATCGTATTTTCTTCCAGTTCGTTGTATAATGTTCGTATTGGCTTTCGTATTTTCTTGACGAAATCCAAGGTATATATAGATACCCCGGTTTTCGCTATATCATCTAGTTCCTCATGGCCTAGGTTAGGTTAGGTTGAAGCGGTTGTCCCGTGGGACACACTCAGGCTCATAGCCGTTGTGATGCCACGTGGGGAGCTTGTCCCTATCTCTCCTAAATCCAGTGTGTGTTATTCAAAAATTAAAAAATATCTCTGATTTCTATGGAACCGAGGTCTTCTAACTCATTAAAAAATTGTCTACCCAGAATGGTAAACCTGCGTCTGGATAGAGCAGAGCAGTGGTACAGTAGGTGCGAGATTGTGTCTTCATCGTCCTCATCTACACAACTTCTACAGAAGTCATGTGTTTGCACACCCATCCTTTGGGCGTGTCTACCTATTAGGCAGCGCCCCGTTATGACTGAGATCAATGTGCTAAGACTGTATTTATTTTGGCTTAGAAGAGATTCTGTGCGTTTAGCATTTAGAGTCGGCCACAGTTGACGGGCGATTTTGCAGGTGGCTTCATTACGCCATCTTTCGGTTGCTTTCTTTACAATTTCTTCTAGGATGAGTAGCTTACATGTTTGTAAGGGTATCCCTATGTCATTATCTATGTGCTCGTCAGACAATTTAGTGCCGAGTCTTGCTAGTTCATCGGCTCTACAGTTACCGTCAATGTCGCGATGGCCAGGAACCCATGTTACCTTTAGGTGAAATGACTCAGCCATCTCGTTAAGAGATGTGCGGCATTTCATGGCTACCTTGGAGGTTGTCGACTGTTTTGGGAGGGATTTTATCGCCGCTTGGCTATCAGTGAAAATGTAGATATCATTTCCGGATATCGCATCACACTGTATCAATGTCGCGGCTTTTATTATTGGCATCAGTTCAGCCTGAAAGACACTACAGTAGTCGGGGAGCCGAAAACTGAAGGAGATCCCCAGATGTTCGGAATATACACCTCCGCCCACCCTGCCCTCGAGCTTTGAGCCATCTGTGTATACATGGATGGTCTCGCCCTCTCTCACGTCGTCCCGTTCCCTTGAGGGTCGTAAACGATGTAATGGCAAGTATAGGCGGGAGTGCATAGTCCACCAGTCCGGGAAGCCGCAAAGTGCCAGCCAGGATTTAACCGTGACCAAAATCCGTGTTCGACCACTTGTTTAGAGTGTTCAGCTTTATTGCCGAACTGCGTGCGTTATATATTGCCTGCAGATCTACCGAAAGGAGGTTTAATGTCGCATATAATGCTTTCGATGGTGAGGCTGACATGGCGCCGGTTATCAGAACAGATGTTAGTCTTTGCACCTTGTCAAGTTTCTTGATGTTCACACCCTTCTGAAGGGCATCCCACCATATTACAATACCATAGTAGAGAATTGACCTAACCACTGCTGTGTAGAGCCAATATATCATTCTGGGTTCCAATCCCCATTTCTTCCCAATAAGCCTTCCGCAGGAGTACATTGCGGTCATAGCTTTACGTGCTCTGTCTGCGACTGTGAGCCCCCAATTTAGCTTCCTATCTAGTATAGGTCCTAGATATTTTGCCCTTTATATTACTCTAAGTGGTTTCCCTCCTAGGAATATTTGTTGAAGAGCAGGTGTTTTGTGTTTCTACTAAAAAGTATCAGTTCCGTTTTTTCCGGATTTACTTCTAGTCCTCGACTTTTACACCAAAGTGATAGTCTGTTGAGAGATCTTTGTTGGAGGTCACATAATGTTGGAAGATGTTTCCCCGAGATTGCTATTACAATATCATCGGAATATGAGATTATTTTACCTCCAATTTTTTCAAGTTCAATTTCTTGTAGAAGATTATTGACAGTTATGTTCCACAGAAGTATCTCCACTTACCCCACCTTGGGGTGTACCCCTGATCGGAAATTTTTTAACAAATGTGTCATCTAAATTTGCGCTTATCGTTCGCCCAGTTAGCATTCGTTCTATAAACGAGACTATTGCATTGCTTACTCCCATTTCCGTTAGCGAAGTGGTAATTGCTTAAGGATATATGTTATTGAAGGCACCCTCGATGTCTAGAAAGGCAGTGATTAGGCTATAAATCAATAGAAATGTCGCTTACAATTCGCTGTCAAGCTTGCTACTGTATCTGTGTTCTAAATAACGATCTTGGAGGTTGTACTAAGTAATCCAATTGTTTTAATGGCTGCCTGACTACGAGTATCTATAAAAAAGTTTTACTTAAATCTGATCCCAGTAGTATTAGAAGCACACTGCAGTAATCTGGAAGCTTATACGACTTTTTAGGTCTAACTCTGGACAATATATCCCGGTGCCTACTTAACTAAAAATTTTAGTTATTTTGTCCTCATTTAGACCCAGTCCTGCCTGATGTTCCCACTGCTGAACCGATCTGAGAGTCGAAATGTTACTGATGGTTCTACAGTATTTCCGCGTTACTACTATGCTAATGTTATCCGAATATTAGCTATTAGCTTTTTGGGGCCTTCCCACCAAATAAAATCGTTCAGAGATGCTCGCAAAATATGGAGGTGAGTGGTTTCTTGTCATGCCTGTGGAACAACTCTCTCCGCTGGTGTGTAATTCTTATTTAAACATTGTGTGAAAAGTCTTACTCATATACATCATCGTAAATTTAATACATTCACTTTGCTGTCAATTTTCTTAATTAATCAAATAAACAAATCTCATTATGTAGAATAAATTTCGATTTCGCTTTATGTAAAATTGACTGAGTGACTGACTTTGGCGATAACAAAACCACAAATTGGGTTAAGCGAGTAAATAGACCAAATCATTGCAAGAAAAACAACCTACACAGCAATAGAAAAACAAGAAAAAGTAAAATCAAAATACAAAACAAAAAAAAGTGAGAGCGAAAATATATCTGCACCCACACAGACAGATAGATAGACATTAAAACTTGTGGCAAGAAGACAAAAGACAAGTTGCGTACAATTACACCAAACCTAATTTAACTTTTACCAGTCGAATCAACCAAAATTTGAATTCGGAGCTGCAGGATAAATGGGAAATGAGAAAATGAGGTCGAATAGCTAGGAAATTGGTGTGAGGAAATTAAATGCAATGGCACATTCTTCAATTTAAGTAGTAGAAGGTAAGAAGTGATTGAAAAGGAGGACATGGAAGAAGCAGAGCACGTCTGACCGACAAGTCAAACATGAGCCAAACAATATTTGAATAATAAATTAGTTTTACGCTCTTGTAAAAACCAAAAAAAAAACTAATAAAAGAAACAAAAAAAGCAGAAAAACATAAAAACAACATCAGAGAACAACAAATATAAAAGAATTCAGCGTTGTGGGTGATGTATGGAAGAATTGCTTGTAGCGGGTGTTTTTTTTTTCGTAATAGAATTAGAACTTTCGGAGTGCGCAGATGTAAGTCTCCGTGCATGAAACATACATTGATATAAAAAGTGCTTTCTTATAGCATTGACAGAAAACGTTTTTTTCTTATAGCAGTCGCCACTCAGTAGGCAATGGCAAACCTCCTACCATGAAAAACCTCCTCATCAAAAGCCATCTGCCATTTGGAGTTGGCGTAAAACGGTAGGTCTCTTTACATTAAGACACAAACCACAATTAGGAGGAACTTGGCCACAACTTTAAACCAAAATCCAAAATAAAAAATGATTATACATCGTCCCCTTAGTATAACAATAGCCTATGTGCTCATAGGCTATTACTTTTTTATTGAATGTTTGGATTCTCCATCGTCGATTTTATATGTGGTCAAAATTTTGTCAAATTCTAGTTCCACAAAGTGGGTCAAAACGTCATTCAAAAAATAATAAATATTTACAGACATAACTATATTTGAATGAGAGCTACTTTCGTCAAAAAGTTTGAAATTCATTTTCTCAAAACATCAAAAAATTTATAGGCTATTTTAATACTAAGGGGACGACATCTATCTCAGGTTCTTCTGGTGAACTCTCGGTCCACTTTTGAATGACTTTTTTGAATAAATCTGGTGCACTTTAGGTCACCAATTGTTGCTGTTTCGTTATTGTCTCATTTTTTTGTTTTGTTAACTACTGCACTCCTCCACCAGACAATCTCAATCTTAGGTAAGGTTAGACGAGTTGGTTTTGCAAAAGAGTTCTTTCGGTGGCTACAGAGTTATCTGACGTGCCTACAAAAGATGTCCTAAGTCCAATACTTTCACAACCTTCAAAAATTGTGTTATTTTCGTGATTTCAATCAGGCACTCCAGCGAGACTGTGCTTAAATAGTACAAGTCCTCAACGCAGTGGGGTCTTGGAATTCTCAAGCGTTTTTCATTGCTTTCTTGAAAGTGTGGCGCTTTTGAAAATGAAGTCAGGATTGCATTCCACCTTTTCTGTACCTCATCTTTATATTAACTGTTCGCTATGGAAATAGCAAGCGTTTCTCCCTGCGAAGTGTAGCGCAATTGAAAACAAATAATTTTATATAAGTTCTATAGGAAATCGTTGCGTAGCGCCCCGAGTCTGTTGGCCCTATAGCCTATAACTCCGTGTTCATTATTTTTCACGTAAAATCCACATATTTGGTTTTGAGAGCAACAGAAAGTTCAATGTTGTTCATTCATCGAAAGCTGGAAAGAAAATAAATGCTCAAATTTATCCCCTTACTCCTACATTGTAAGCCTCTATGGATATTTAGGTATTCAAAAGGGTTCTTCAATTGCCTATTGGAGACGGCATGTGGACGCTAGCTCCCGCTATTTCTGGGATAATATCAAGACGCGCACCATAAATTGGAGTAGATGCTTCTCCTAAATATCTTTTAAAAAAGTACATAAAAGTACAAAAAAAAAACACATAGCCAATTTGCCACTCATGAGAAAATTCCAGATATGACATAAATTCATTTTTGATATCTGCGCAGGTATATTTAAACAGTTAGGACCATGATCGGCCATAAAAGAAAAATTCAAGTGGCTTTAAATTTCATAAGCTCGAAGGGGAGTTTAGGTTAGTTTTTATGGTATGGAGATTCAGGTGCAATGGAGTGAAAATTTGAAGGAGCTACAGAATTGCGCTGATTGTAGAAACTTTTCTTCTTTGCTGACGCCTTTGAGTGTTTAAAAAATTAATAAATAAATAATTGGCACATACACTTCTGTTAGGTATTTAGCCGAGTTCCTCCTCCTATTAGTGGTGTGCGTCTTGATGTTGTTCTACAAAAGGAGGGACCTACAGTTTTAAGCCGACTCCGAACGGCAAATTGTTTTTATGAGGATCTTTTTGGTGGCAGAAATACACTCGGAGGTTTGCCATTACCTGCCGTGGCGCTGCCGCTATTAGTAACAAATTTTTCTATTATTTGGTGTTCATGCTCGGAGTCTCCTCCCTACACACTCTCGAAAGGTAGTCAAGTACCAACCCATTCGGTTACGGCGAGGATTTACTTTCACTTAGAGTGCACAAGACCACAGCAGCAAAATAAAATTTTCAAAAATAAATGCGATTATTGAGTCATTTGAAGCGGCACTCTATTATTCCAAAACTTAATTGTATAAAAAACTGTGTACTGAAATTGTTTTTGAAAATTCTGACTAAAAATTTCTGTTTCATAACAGAATATTACTATGAGGTTTTGCTATCGCCTGCTGAACTTAAAGAAATTTGAACCACCTCCTGCCCAAGCAGATCGAGGGTCGCATCTGATAGCTCAGTAGAGTTTCTGACAAACCAATGTCCATGTATAATAGAAGTACAAGCTGCTCAGCAATCTTTGATCGTGTTCGCGAAAATAAGACTTCACATTAGCATTATTTCAAACTCGACAGCTACAAAGAGCACTCATCACCTGCAATGTCTCTCTTGTAAGTGAGCTACTACTCAAATTTTCCCACTTTAACTTCATCAACAAAGCTTCATCTATATGATGCCAAAGTTCCAGCAGACCTATGGAAACCCCCTGTGCAAGTAGCGTAGCTTTTGTAATAAGAAAAAAATGTAGGCAGTCAAATAACTAAATAACCCCAAAGAGCAAAGCTTACATTTGTAATTGGGTGCTTCTGTGTTTTTTTCTTTTTTTTGTTTGCTTGTTTTGCAGCACCGCTTGTTATTGTAAAAAAGAAGTTTTAGGTGCGCTAGCCCGATAGCTATGCAAGTGTTGCATGAATTTTTTTTCCCATATGTACCTTTCTTTAACTTTTGCTGTTCTCTCTCCAGTATTTCTTGTAGTTTGGTGTTTGTGTTTCTTTTTTCAAATCAAAACTGTACTACATACCAAATGAGGCATACGGAACTCTGCATTCTATGCCGTTCTGCTATCCTCCGCTTCACATAATCGTACTTTACTTCTAAGGCATAGACACAGGTACGTAAGGTATTTAGGCAGCTTCAACTCCAACTCAAAGTGAGAATACTCCTTTTATGTGCTTAATAGTACATTGTTTCCCAGAAATTATTGCATCATTGCCTACTATTTTATTTCATTGCAATACAAATTTACTAAGGCTTACTTATTTTCTTTTCTTTTCAATCTGTACTACTTTTAGTTTAACCTGCTTCAATAACCAGACCGTAATTGTGTCACTGTTTCCATTTACCACGCGGCAACTCGAACTTTTCGCATGCAAAGAGTGGTTGTTGCTCTTCGATTACGCTATTCATGGGACGAGAGCGTAAAACAAGAGTTGGTTGTCGTAAAAGGCGACTAAAATCGACTCCTATTTGTCTTTTTTTTCCGTGGATGAGAATACGTGCTCTGCGCTTTCTATTGTATTGTTAAGCTTGGACAGAACGGAATGTCCTCTATATTAAATCAATGGAGCTACTCAAGAAACATCCGAGATCGCTCAATACTTGGGTTAAATAATGGTCAACGTTTTCGTATCTTCTAGTTCCCTATTGGCTAATTTTGGGGATAAGTCTTTATGTCCAACGTCCGCTAATAGACGAGTCCCATCTGCTTCAAATTTTTCTAACGAATGCGTTCTGCAGCTTTCTCTTCAGTTGTTGGCTTTACTCTTTGTCCATCATAAAGTTGTCCCATTTCGAGCACAAGAGAATTTTCCAGCGATGACGCAAACCGCGTCCTCTGATACGGCCCTGTAAGCGCAGGCGATTCTTAGTGCATTTCGTCGGTGCGCCTCAGCCACATTTGATGGTTTAGCCCCTGCAGCAGCATACAATATGACTGAATCCATCATCCTTGACAGGAGGTACCGTCTGGCGTCTTACGCTTCGCCTAGACTTGGAAGAATTATTGTAAGAGCACCGTTTTCGACCGATTCTTTGGATTCCACAGTTGCTAAATGTTGCTTAAAGCTAAGCTATGCATCAATCATTACTCCTAGGTAACTTTATTTCCTCTTCCGACAGTATTTCGTGGCCACCTATCCGCAGTTTATTAAACTTTGTTTTCCTTTGCGCAGTCTCGAGTACCGCTTCTTTTTTTGTATTGTCAACTTCAGCCGCGCTGCAGAGAGCTAGAACTAGACTCTATATGCTGCCTACTCAGATTACAGAGGTTTACTACCCCAGCCCGATCGCAATCTGTTGCCGATCCAGTATGCCATAAGCAGGATCTTAATGAAATCAATTCTGAGGGCCCGCAAACCGCACTGTCACATTGTCATCAGCCGCTCCTAATATGGAGAACAGTCACTAGCCAGGTAGCCGCCCACTATGAGTCAGACGCCACTTTTTCATGTTCACCATCGTACGTTGTATGGTGAAGGGTACATTTATTTGTAAAAGGCGATGTCGACTCGCCTTTGACACAGAAACCTCATCGAAACAGCTAGCTTTTATACCGCGCCATTGTCGGGGGTTACTTGTTTGTCAAGATTTTTTCGCAACTAACCTGCTACTACAGGTTGTCCGGCTATCCACAATCTGCTGACTTCCACGGTAGCTTAGATCCCAGCTGAGTCGATTGATCACTAGACAATGTGTACCTCCACTCCTCAGCTTCTTAGTTGTAAGCATTAACTCAGCGATAATGCTGATCGAAACAGGCACAGAAATTGCTTGAGCCCATGGGAGCACTGTCGTTAGGTTAGGTAGTGATGCTTGCCCAGAGAGTAGGGCCCACTTGGACGAAAAAAGTTTGGTTCATCCTTTGTGATACCATTGCAAGAGGGTGAAGGAAAAAAGAGGCGAAAAGGAAGGGATGGGGAATGGTGAGTGTTTGTGGATTACGAACGGTGACTAGTCTGCGGTTGTGTTAACCTCTCCTCTTTGTTATCAACACCTGCTATATCAGCCGGCGCAGAAAAGAAGTGAGAACCAAGATGCTTGAATCTTAGTCCCGCGAAAGCTGGGCAGCTAAGGAGCAGGTGCTGAGATGATTCCACCTCATCGTCCATACAGCTGACGCAAAAAGGACTCGAAGTAATTCCAAGTCTCACGGCATGTATACCTTGCGGACAGTGCCCCGTGAGGATGCCCACGAAATTTGAGAGATGACATTTTGTCATCCCCAGGATATCCCTCGAACGCCTCCTATCCAAACGTGGCCAGAAGGACTTCGCGACCCTACACGTTCGTGTACTCGCCCAGCGCTCCCTGAGTTGGTGCAGAGCCCTTCCTTCCAGGAGTAGAGCGCAGGTTGTCAAGGGGATCCCGATCCTCTCCTTTCGCGGGCACATTACCTCACAGGTCCCTTGTCTGGCCAGCTCGTCGGTTTCGCAGTTTCCTGCAATGTCACTGTCACCAGGTACCTAAATTATCTTTATGTCGAAGAATTCTGATGCAATCGAGAGGGAGACCAGGCATTCTCTGACCAGCTTCAAATGCACCATAATAGAGCCGAGGGCCCTAATAGCCGCTTGGCTATCGGAGTAAATATTTACCTTCTTAACAGTTATTACGCAAGTAAGTAGCCAGGCAGCTGCTTCTTTAATTGCGGCCACCTCTGCTTGGAACACACTGCAGTGATCCGGTAGCCTGAATTTGAGTTTGATGGGGAGCTCTTTGCAGAATACTCCTCCTCCAACTCTACCGTCCAGCTTCGAGCCATCCGGGAACAGGTTAACAAGGCCCTGTCCCCAGGTGTTGCCCCCGGTCCACTCCTCCCTTGGTGGAATATGGGTGGAGAAAGTTCCGCTTGGACTTAGCGAAGGCACACACTGATCCGTCGACGAGGGGATGAACTCAAAGTTTCTGAGGATGCTTGAGTGCCCATATGTGAGATTGAGCTTATAGCCCAAGCCCCTCAGCCTGATTGCGGTACGTGCAGCGGCAATTCTGCCTGCGATGTTTATAGGTACCACATTTAACATTACATTAAGCGCCAGAGTAGGAGTAGTTCGAAGCGCCCCACTGATTCCAATGAGTGTAGACCTCTGGACTCTCTCTAGCTTTTTAACTGATGTCGTCCTCTCCAGTGAGTTCCACCAGACAATGACTCCATATAACAAGATTGGCTTTATTATGGTATTATAGAGCCAAAATACAACTCTAGGCGAGAGGCTCCATCTTTTGCCAATAGCACCCTTGCACCCATACAAGGCGATTGTTGCCTTCCTTACTCTCTCCTCAATGTTGAGCTTCCACGTTAGCTTACTGTCAAGGATTATACCTAGGTACTTCACCTTGTCTGAAAGCACCAGCGGAAAAAACCAAGGGTTTTTAGTAAGAAAGATGAGAGACTGATTGGCCTAAAATCCTTAGGGGAGACATGTGAGCTCTTGCCAGCCTTGGGTATGAACACCATCCTCACAGCCCTCCAAGATCCCGGTATATAGCCCCTGGCTATGCAGCTCGCATAGATAGGGCTCAGCCAGCGGCATGACACCACTACAGATTTCTGCACTACAGATTTCTGCAGTTGGGCAGGTATGATGCCATCAGGACCAGGTGACTTGAAGGGCCCGAAGGAGCCAAGCGGTGCTCATCCAGCAGCCAGCCCCGGTTCTGAAGACAGATTGGTGTACTTCCCATGTTGGTGCTGCTAGATACCGGATTCGTTGGAAAATGAGCGTCGAGAAGCAGCTCTAGTGATTTCTCGCCGCTCATCGCCCAACGTCCCGATTCATCCCTCTTTCGTTTGAATCTTGAAGACTCATGACAGCCCTCCACGCTTCCACAGAAGCTCATCCAAGAGTCCCTCTTGGCCTTCCTAATTTCCTATTTATAGATTCCAAGTCCTACTTTATACAGTTCCCATCCTGAGGGAGACTTAATTCTTTTAGCCCTATTAAAGAGGCGTCTACACGAGGCCCTAAGCTCAGAAAGCTCTGCTGTCCACCAAGGTGGTTTCTTCTTCTTAGGGAGCGTTCTAAGTGGACAGGAGCTTTTGAGAGCCTTATTACAAGCTGAAGTGAAGATCTCCACAGATCATCGATCGCTCCCTGCGAGAGATCTAAATTTTCCCTGGGTGCTTCGGGGAGAAGGTTCAGCAGATTCCTGCCGTAAGTATCCCAGTCCGTTCTCCTCAGATTCCTGTAGGAGGGTCTTTCTGGACGAGTTCCAGTGAGAGAAAATTTAATATACCTGTGATCCGAGAAGGAGTGGGTGTTAAGCACCCTCCAATCGGAAATTCGGTTCAACAGTGAGGAGGAGGCCAGAGTAAGATCCAGCACCTTTTCCCTGGTTGCGGTAATGAAAGTGGGGCCCTTACCCCTATTGCAAATAAACAAATCTTCGTTTAAAATAAAATCAAAAAGTGACTAACCTCTTGTATTTATGTTGGAACTTCCCCAACAGGTATGGTGGGAGTTTGCATCTGTCGCAATTGTACTAAAATATATTGACGAAGTTGGGCTCAGAAAAATACTCTGGATATATGAAGGTGGCACAATAGACCTTTCAGGTCGCAGAATCCTCCTAAACCCCCTCATAATTATAACCGACTAATATCAGTTTTAGCCCACCTGTGGTCTCTCTAGGGTTTTTGGTCAGTCCTGGTATGTTACCAGCAGCTTTTCTTTCATTTTACCCTTAGTTCTGTCGGCTGGCGATTTGAAAATTTTGTTGAGGCTCTGTACTTCAGACGTTCATGTTGTATGTCAGATAAGTAACCTTTTACTTTCAAACGCAAGTCAATAATATCAGGCGTGATGCCATTATAGAACAGCCAGGTGCATGCAGATTATCATAGTGGGCAGACAGACAAAGGCAGGGTCGACTGTTGGATATCAGCTAGCAGCGCGCAGTGGCTGACTGTATCGAAAACCTTCGACAGGTCCAACACTAGGGTAGTCCTCTCGCAGGGGAGCTTTTGGTTAAGTCCGCGATTGACCTGAGTATTTATGGCGGTGAGTTCTGTGTAGTACTGTGCACTCTACGGAAGCCATGTTGATGTGCAGCTGAGGTCAGCTGTTTTGAGAAGAGTTTTTCGTATTTTCCCTTTGTTAGATCGGGAGGTTTGAACTTATGCCTGAAAATGAGAAAGCTGGATAGCAAATGCGTGGTCTTCATAGATTTTGTGCGGTATATTCAAAACATATACAAAGTATTAAGATTTCTACGAAAGTGGCATACATCTCAATTTGTTGCCCGCAATGGGGTCTCGCGCAAATGGAAAGTGTCATACGAAGATTTTCTTTACTTAATCTGCCTTTACTAAGTTTTCTTCGAACTGATCTTTCTTATTTCCTCTGTTATCCTTTGCCTATTGCTAGTATATCTGCTTCCTTTATGCTTAAAATTATTTCCGGTAAAGTTACTTTCGAAAAACTCACATAAAGTAGAAACCATCTATGACGACACGTGAATGTATGTTGATATTATTTGTATATTTAGTTTTAATTTGGATGGAAACTAAAACGAGGATCCGCTCATTCCGGACAACGCAGTGTTGTGAGTTTCCGCGTTATAACTAATATAAATTCCCGCAATTTAATTATAACATCTCGTACATAGTAAACAGTTGAAAGAAAACTAAACGAATATTATATCCATTTGCTTATTTTACCCCTTAACCCATCGCTAACAGCCAACTAGTACTGACCTCTCATCATCTCCCACTAGTCACGCGGTTTCAAAGCGCGTGCAACTTCACTTCAGAGTTAACAAAGTCATTCATTAAAGTTTAACTAAATTTTCCTTCATGAAAGCTTAAAATAAAATAATTCAAATAAAGAAAATTAGTGGCAAGAGCTACAAATATGCCGAGCAAAGTGGCTCACAAAGTCCTAAACAAACAAAAAACGCCAGGAAAGGAGTTAGTCACCAGCTGCCGAAGCTGACTTATTAAGTTGGTTGCATGGCTGCTTTGCTCTCTTCTGCGCTGTGCTATGCTGTAGTGTATTGTCTTGTGTTTAATTAATTTTGCTCAAATGAAATGTAGTTAACAAATCAACAACAACAACAACAACTCTACCAAAAAGCGAAAAAGTGTCAGAAAACCAAAGCAAACAAAAAATAAGCGCAACATAAAGCAGATATTCGCAAAAACGCGGACCAAAGAAGATTGCCGAAGTTTGAGAAATGTGCAGATTAGGATAAATTCATACATACATACATATTTACATACATATACATACAAATATACGAGCAAGTCACTGAACAATACATACACACCAACAGCCAATGTTGACCCACGCGGTTCTGGGGCTCGACTACAGCTGCAAGCAGCATAATTAGGCTGCACTCTTGGATGCTGGAGGCGTTGACAAAAATTCCATTTGTCCATTTGCATGAATTAATTAGCGAAAAGTTGGTCAAGAAACAAAGTCGGTCTACAGCCAATCCGGCAAAAAAGGGGCAGAGTTAGTTGGTCAACATATCCAGTGATGTACGAAAGATGGCGCAAAAAGAACGCGATGAATAAATGCGCAAATCTATGCAAATTTAAATTACATTGCCTAAATATTATAATTGGAATAGTAGCTAAAATGTTTAAGGGAATAGTTGTCAGTAGCCTGGCTGCGGTGAATATGAATTCATTGATTGAACCAAGGCAGTAAACAGTGGAACTTTACAAAGAGTTGAAGTTGCAAAAGTAGTTTGAAATTAAAATTGTTTGTGCATTACGAAATTTTCTAATTATTTTTCGATGTAATTGAAACAAATTTGTTTACGAAAACTTCCTAATGGTAAAACAACTTATTAGCATGTTTGTGGTAAATCCAAAACTTTGGATAAAATTTTGCAGAAAGTGATGCACAAAGGAGGAGAAGTTATGGAGGTGATATTGCTTTCATAGATGGGCACTTTGGATTATCAATAAAATTGCAGTAAAGAGCTGTTTAAAATATTTTGATGACAGATTACTTTGAATAGGAATAAAATAAATATCATAAAATAACAGCATTTCTTGTTTGGTTTTACCACCCCTATGCCAAATCCCATCAGCTTATGTACATGCAGTTTCTGGGATATCGCCAAGTGACGGTCTTGGCTTAAAGATAATGAGAGAGATTATAAAAATTGAATACCTGGAGAACCTGCTAACCGCTCAAAATAGCTGATACATCAAATTAAATAAATTTAATGAAATTTTATATTTTTCGTTCTTGCCTCATTTTTAATTAAAATTAATCGTTTACATGTTATTTACAAAGTTAAAAAAAATATCTTTTGTAAAAAAAATGGTATGAAAATCTTTGTGGTCGGTGTAGTCGAATCGGGGGCGCATGACTCGCAGCCGGTAGTGTATGGTTCGGGAATATTTCTGCCATGAAAATACGTCTGATAAAAAAACCGTCCGCTTGCATAAAACCATTGGTGGAACAAAGAAAAAGAGGTGTGGAAATTATACAAGGTCGCGCAAAATTAATCAGCCTATCGGAAAGGCATCGTAGGTCAATCATAATAGGCATTTTTGAACAAGGCAGCTGCAGTATTCAAACAGACAAGCAATGGAGCGCTGTACTTATCAAAAGCATGGAAGAATTGTGTGGATTTTATTATTATTTTTTAAAGGTTTTTAGTACTCATTTCTCATATCTAGAAAAATTTCAAGAATAAATTAAAAAAAAACTCTGCATTGATATAAAATAATTTCGCTTCGGAAAAGAATTTTAGAACTTAGCATATCAACATTAGTCGATTTTCCAGTAACAAGTTACTAAAGTGGAAAACTGTTATTAAATATAGTTTTATAATTGAAATTTATTAAAAATAATTTATTTTGCACTTTTCTGCTAATGAAAAAAAAAACTTCGGAAAATTTTAGTTTGTTCATTGGTTGACAATTTCTATCAGCCTCTGCAAGACTCAGACTTTTTCTACACGCGTAGACTCCTGCACAGAGAACCACTACTAACGAACAATGAGCAATTTCAAAATATTGGGTTGGCAGCTAAATATTGGGTTGGCAGTTGAATAGTTTGGGTTTGCAGATGTAGTCAAATATAAAACACATTTTGTTATTTCATAGTTGGCAATTGAGCTGTCAATCGGTAAAAAAAGTTGTTTGACCGGTTGCGTAGTTTTTGTTTGGCGTTCGTTAAAAAATAGAAAATCAAAAGAAACATTTTCGTAATATTTTGCTTTTTTTCCGCAAAGGGAAAACCGCATCGCAAACTCATAAAAAGTTATGTGATGTTTCTAGTGACGAAGCCTTAAAAAAACGGCAGTGTCAAAATTGATTTGCCAAATTTCGTTCGGATTGTCACAGTACAACACGTGAGATTGCAGAGAAGCTTCATGTATCGCATACATGCATTGAAAATCACTTAAAACAACTTGGCTATGATCAACAACTCGAAACATGGGTTCCTCACGAATTGAAAGAAACGCATTTAACAGGTGCGATTTGCTAAAGGAACGCAATGAAAATGATCCATTTTTAAAACGACTGACGATGAAAAATGCGTTATGAACAACAATATCAAGCGGAAAAGATCGCGCGGCAGGCCAGGTGAACTCACTGAAACAACATCAAAAGCTGGTATTCATCAAAAGAAGATATCTCCACAGAAACCAAAATGGCTTATCAGTTTATTAGGCAAAAAATCACGCAATATCGCCATAATTGCTCCGGCCGTCTGCGGCGTAGCGCCATCTTGCCAAAACGAAATGTGTGTACTGAAGGCAGGATATTTCAAAAATTCGTATGTATAAGTTTATTTAAGTTATTTTCCTTCATTATTTTCAATGTCTTCCCAACGTTTAGGCAAATTTTTAATTCCCTGCTCAAAATTTTTTTTTGTCCTTGGAGCCAAAATACGTTTCGATATCTCTTTTATAGCTTCTTTTGAGGAGTAGTTCTTCTTACTCATATGGGATTGAAGTTCACGGAAAAGGTGATAATCGTGGTGAAACAAAACTTTGCGTCTATTCACTAAAGACGGTCGAGTTTTGTTAAGTGCCTCATTCAGGTTTGATAGCTGATGGGAATAATAATCAGCAGTTATCGTCTGGTTTAGTTCCAGAAGTTCATATTAAACAATACCGGCCACATCCCACCAAATAGGCAGGAGAATCTTCTTGGGGTGAAGGCCATCTCTAGGGGTCGGTGCTGGTGTTTCATCTTTATCTAACGATTCTCGTATGTGAACCGGATTATTGTAAAGGACCCATTTTTCATCACCAGTAACGATACGGCCCAAAAACCTTTCATTTTTAAGCCGTTACAGCAGCTGAGAACACACATTCACTCTCTGCTGAAGGTTGGTGACGGAAAGCCTATGCGGAACCTATTTTCCCAGCTTTAAAACCTTTCCCAACTGAACCAGGTGCCTGTGAACTGTCCCATGCAATGAATTAAACCTCTGAGCTATCATATCGACTACCAAATTTGGCTCAGCTTCCACGAGTTCGAGCAAGGCGTCAGAGTTAAAGACTTCAGGACGACCAGCGCGCGGGGAATCCTTCACGTCGCAGTTACCACTTCGGAATTTTGAAAACCACTTTTGCGCAGTTCTTATACTCACGGTATCCTCTCCGTGAATAGTGTTTATTTCTGCAGCAGCAGTTGTTGCATTTTTACCACTTTAAAAAAAAAATTCAAAATATGCCTCTTATACGCGTGCTTCTATCCGCGATTAAAATCACTTGTTGAATGCACAATATATTATATCAAAGAAAATATAAATAGTTCCGTTATATTCCACGAATAATTTTTTGTATGCAAAAATCGTACAAAAGTAAAATTTTTGGGTAAAATACGCACGAACTTATGGACTGACCTGATATTATGTACAGTCTGTCTACTAGAAGCGTGACTGCTGTTTTTATAACGGAGCTCCAAGTTTGAATTTTTCCAATCCTGCCTATGAAAGACTTCTAGCATTTTCTGCAGTAGTGTTGGTATTTAATGATGGCTCATCGTATTTATGTTACTCTAAAAATTTAAACTAAGGCAGAAGTACTTTTGCCCCATTTTTTTGCTTTTTGTTTGTTTTAATTTCATAAAATTTACTTGCGCATTCAACCAAAAGTGACGAAAGTAAATAATACCTATTTAATTTTTTTCACATTTTCTCAATGACATAAATCTTTCACAAAAAAAAAAAATAATAAAAAAAATGTACATCACCGTTACGCAGGTACGGGCGGAAGCCGGAATGTGTGGCAGCTGTATAACATCGTGGACACAAGGATCGATGACACCTGCGCGCACATTCATGCGCATGCCAAATACATTTGCGTCTTTTGTGTGTATTTGTATTTGTATATGTCCGCAGAATTTATATGTGTAAATACACATCTCCATATGATAACGGTTTTATAAAACAGAAATATTTTTAGCAAAATGTTTGCATGCAGTAAAAAAGTGAATGGAGAATTTTTCATTGCAATGCAAACATGCGAAGCGAATGTATTTCATTGAAATTTTGAAATTTTTCTACAGGCGGTGGCATTTTTTAATTTCTGTTGGTTTATAAATTGCATACATTAATGCATATGTAAATATACATGGACGGCTAGCAAAATTTGTTGAAGAGGAATTGCAAAATACATTAGCAAATTTGAATTGAAATTTTTCTTAGTCTAAAAAAAAAATTGTTGTTTTTATTTTGAAATACTAGGAATTTCAGCACTGATATTTCAGAAATTATTTCAGGGTTACACAGATCGCGAGTATTTTAAATATTATGGTTTCAGTGACTTCACAGAGACTTCAACATATTTTTTGCTCTATCTATGAATAAATTACAGAATCAAATTTCTGTGAAAATAGCAAAGTTCACGCAATGGATTCAAGTACTCGTAGAGTACAAAACAAAAATATAAAAGAATCGGCAATTTCAAAGCTTACATCTGATTTTTTTTTAGGGAGAAATTGGTGAAGCGGCAATCAGGGTCCTCAGCTTAATGATGGTGCATTCAAAACTGGCCAGGGCTTCACTTTCGATTGCATCCTAATTTTTTGATATAGACTCATCTGAGTTCTTGGTCACAGCGACATTTCGGAAAACTGTGAAGTAATTGAACTGGCCAGGCAAGAGACCGGTGAGGTGATTCTCCCGCAAAGGAGAGGATTGGGATCCCCTTGACCAAAAGCAGTCTGGTCATCGGAAGATCAGCTTTGCGCCAAACTTGTAAGGTCACGAAATCCTTCTGGCCACGTGGGGATCGGGGGCGCTCGGGCGAGCTTCTGAGGTTGACAAAATCTCAACTATCGAACCTCTCACAGGACATTATCCGCGAGGTATGCATGCTGTAAGACTTGGAATTATCTGGAGTCCTCTTTGCGTCAGCACCTTTTTCTTAACTGCCTTGCTTACGTGAGGCTAAGATTTAGCTCTCACTTCTTTGCCACGCCTTTTGATATAGCAGATCTTGGTATTAAAAATCTAATGAACTTCAGCAGAAGCATAATGTGGTTAACACAATTACTACGCAGTAATCATTGAAAATCCACATATAACTCCCCTCTCTCTCGTCATCCTATCGGCCTGCCTTCACCGTACTTCCTTCACAAAGGGTGAATTCGATTTCTTCGCCCAATTTCTGTGCCCTCTCTTTAAGCAATGCTTTGGATCTAACCTAACTTAACCAAGCATACCAATTGCAAGTCCCGTCCTGGGATAATAATTTTCTACTCTTATTAGTCCACACAGAACAACCGGTATACTTAAATTGTACCCAAAGCAACACTCTCGTACTTATACTTGAAAGATGAAAATCTAGTAATAGAAATTCTTTATTTAATTTGTAAAAATTATAGTTAACAATTGTTTTAATTCATAAGTTAATTCATTTAACATATTGAAGTATCTAATTAATAATTAAACTCTGCTATAAAAAAATCTCTATAATGTCAAGCTGAGTATACGAACCAGTTGGCGTTCTCCAATTTTGGCCATTTAGTATATATATTACTTCAGCGTCGTTTGGCTTCTCTGCAATTAAGTATCTTTGTCTGATTTCCTTCAGTACAGGACACCTTCCTAAGATGTGATTCATATCTTCTTCTACGTTTGGGATGCATAATGTGCAAATTTTTCCCGCGTTTCCTTAGGCTATTGCAATCAGTTTTAACAAACTACATCGTGCTTTAAATATTGTTGAGATGTCAGCTAGCCGCACATTTTCTGTACGGTGTGATTTTCTTTTTGAGTGATATAAGAGTTTATATATTCGTGTCGTGTTTGATGGTGCTTTTTGTTTTGCCAATAGTTTAGCTAAAAAACTGCTTCATGTGCAATTAAAGCTAGCTTTTGCTGAATAATTTCTGGCTTGCTCATGTATAGCAAACATTACACTGTGCGACAGTGAAATTATACTTTAATGGAGACCTAGCACAACTTGTGGCTATAGAAAAACTAAGAAAAATGGTATAGGAGAAATTTCCAATACACCCCCAAAATCTCATTTTATGGCCATAAAACCGTTTTTCAGTAGGTTGATGTGAAGAATAACTCCTAACTTCGCCAATTTCCATCCGATTTCGAATTTGCTTTTTTAGTTTGAAAGAACAAAAACAAGCCTTTTTGACAATGTGTTGACAATTTTTATGAAATGACAACTGACGAGACTGTAGACAGAAGTATTTGGAATTTTTTTATTTTTTCTCTATTTTTTCAACTTCGACATAATTTTTACGATATTATCCGATATTGAGGATTTTTTTTAGTACCCTACTGTTATAGTAAATTAAATTTTGCGTCAAATGAGCTATATTTGACTGTCATTGAATTAAAATTAATAGAGTTGTGTGAGTTTTAAGATTTTTTTTTTTTTTTTTACTAATTTGGTATGTAGGTATAGTTTACGCTAAATGGGAATAAGGACGTGTTTTGATGCATTATTATAGATACGTAATATTTATTGGAGTGTATATGTATACATAAGAGTACACTGTACTGCATACAACAGAACTGGTTAGAACTTACGAAAATATCTGACATATTATAGCACATTTTTTTTTTCAATAGAAATATGAAAAGGCTCCCAAGTGTACCAAAGTTCACACTGTACATTGATTAACAAAAGAAGTTTGTTATTATCATTTAACCTTATTAAAACGTCAAAGTTTTATTGTTTGTTTCATTGAAATTCAAGAGATATAAATCAAAACGTTGCCAGAAAAGTCGAATTTCTCAATATTCTCCGATGATGTGGCATCATCAGCCTTATCATAAACCAGATGATTGTTATTTTTGTAAAACGGACGTAAACGATCATCATTATAAAACTCGAAAGCACATAAAGTATGCTGATGTTGCAACTGTTAAGAACCCCGTAGTCTTGGACGACATGATTGACTCAACTGCAGGTCATGAACTGAAGGAAGTTCAACTCATTGCTGATGATGATCAAACTGATAACAATAAACCTGATGAACCTGACCAGACTTTCCGTCTGGTTCTAAGTCTTCAGAACGACACATTGTATCAAATTCAGATTTTCAGGATCTTTCTCGTGATTTACTTCTATCGGGAAGACAATCTGAAACGCTCGCTTCTCGATTTAAACAATGGAATTTAGTTGATGACGACTTCAGATGAATGATGATGATCGAGTTTCTTACAGAGAAGTATTCAAAACTGATGAAGAGAATGACAAGTGTACCGTACCATACTAAACTCCAAAGGGCCGTTTCCAATGCATTTTTAAGTTTGGAATCAATTCGGTTGTGTACTGCACCGTACCGCCCCGTACCATACCGTACAGTGCTGCACTGCACAATACTCCAATAAATATTATGTTATCTTGTTATCATTTTCATGCTTCGAAACGCATACCAAATCTCGTAGTAAAAAAAAAATAAAATCTTAAAACTCACACAACTTTATTAATTTTAATTCAATTACAGTCAAATATAGCTCATTCGACGCAAAATTAAATTTACTATAACAGTAGGGTACTAAAAAAAATCCTCAATATCGGATAATATCGTAAAAATTATGTCGAAGTTGAAAAAATAGAGAAAAAATAAAAAAATTCCAAATACTTCTGTCTACAGTCTCGTCAGTTGTCATTTCAGAAAAATTGTCAACACACTGTCAAAAAGGCTTGTTTTTTTTCTTTCGAACAAAAAAAACAAATTTGAAATCGGATGGAAATTGACGAAGTGAGGAGTGATTCTTGATGTGAAGAAAAACGGTTTTATGGCCATAAAATGAGATTTTGGGGGTGTATTGGAAATTTCTCCTATACCATTTTTTTTAGTTTTTCTATAGCCACAAGTTGTGCTAGGTCTCCATAAAAGTATTGTATATTTAATTTTTTTTTTTTGTCACACAGTGTTATTTTGAATGTGAGAGTGACACCAAGATATTTATATTCTGCTACTACTTTTATTTCCTCATCTTTGTAGACCCATTTTCTGCCTTGGCTAGTTGATCACCTTTTCTAAAGATCATCATCTCAGAATTCATTAAATTTACCTCCACGTTGCATTCAGCGCAATATATTTCTAGCTCTTTTATTACGATTATCTGCCAAGAGAACAATATCATCAGCATACAGAAAAAGGCGTACATTTATTCCATCAATCAGTAGACCACCTTTCAAATAGTCACGTAGATCATTCAGTTAGGGGGCGTCCATAAATTACGTGAGATGTTTAAGGGGGGAGGGGGTCGAGTCAAATCTCATCTAATCTTACGTCGGAGAGAGGGGGGGTATCGGCAAATATCACGCAATTTTTTTTCTGATTGAAACAAAAAAATTGTACATGCTTAAGATTTAATCTCAAGCGTAATCGTGGTATGATTAAGATCATTCACTAATTCGTTCGAAAGAAAATAATTTCATTCATACTTCGACGTTATACATTACTACTGTCAAACCACCATATTTGTTTTATACCAAATAGCTCAATTTAATCTGAATTTGCGGTACAGTGTAGCCCGTCGGTTGTTTTCGCGCCACTATGAGCCGAACGCCCTATCACTCAGGTTGACGTTTGACAATTCCGGACTTTAAAGAACATGACGGAAAATCATTTGCTCCATTTCTAATACGCACGCCTATTGATCTCTATTGCCCAAGTATACGTGATGATTTAGAGAAAATATGCTGCAGTACATGCGGTATTTACTTCGCATCTATCACAAGAGCTGCAGAGCACAGGAGAGCAGCTCACATTGCACCAGCTAAGCAAGCGCGTATGTTCCGCAAAGTGCGACCCTCACGGATTGTCGCAAGACGAGCTAATGAGTTTCTGTGCGCAAGCGTCAACAACTTAGAGTGGCTAGATTAGAACGAAGTTGAAGGAGCACATGATTTTACTGAAAATCATATGGACATGTTGGTCCCAATAGTCTCTCTTGAAACCGCGCATGATTCTCCATGGACTGAATTAGAGTAGATATTCTTTTTTTAATCACAGTAGTTACGATTTAAGTCTTCTATTGTTAAGTTTTTATTACACTTATAACTCTCAGCAATATTGATTACTAATCTTAACTAGTCGTAAATAAAAGCACGAAGCAAATTTTTTTTCTTTTTACAATAACAATGCAACGCGTTTACATAAGAAACCCACATTTTGAAAAATCTCACGTGAGATTGGGTGATGGGGGAGGGGGTTGAATAAAATCTCACGACATCTCACCAGGGGGGGAGGGAGGGTCAGAAAATTGAAAAAAACACCTCACGTAATTTATGGACGCCCCCTTATAATGGGAGGAGCAAAGGTGATAACGGCCATCCTTGTTTCACCCTTATACAGGTTTCAAAGTAATCGGATAATTCGCTTCCCGTCCAAACTGCAGTTCTCCGATTGCAATCAGATTTGTTATTTTGTTGGATAATCCCAACTATCGAAGTTTATAAATGAATAGCCTCCTGGGCACCCTGTGCAAAGCCGCTTTGAAATCCACAAAGTATACTTATAATAAACTTGTTTGTTTTCATTGAACTTTAATAAAAAAACTATAGATGCAAGATTATATGTATATGTTATCCACCTTTGAGTAGTTTTTTCTAAAGCCCGCATTGAAGTTCAGTGAGCATGTTGATGTTTTCTATCCAGTTTGTAAGTCTTTTATTAATCAATGCTATTAAATCTTTTGCGATACATTTCATAAAGGATATTTCCGCATAATTACTTGCTGTATTTGCGTTTCCTCTTTTAAAGATTGGGAAAACTATTGTTTAAAATAATGCTTCGTCGATTTTTTCGGTCTCGAAGATTATGTTGTATACTTTCGTTAGCTACATGATAAATTCTGTTGAGGTAGTCTTTAGTAGCTCATAAGGTATTCTGTCTTTTCCAGGTGCTTTGTTTGTTTTAGGATTTTTAATGCGATCGATTATTGTTACATCTTTATCAGTATGCAAAACAGCTGCATAATGAATATCTTTTGTTAACTAAGTCTTGAAAATAGACGTCGTACTATCTGCACCAACTTTAAATGAGTCTGCCCTTATTTCTTAGCAAGGCTCTACCATTCTTTTGCGGTTTTATTGATTCTCTTTTCCAGTTCTTCATAATAATCCTTCTTCGCTTAATCGCATGCGTTCCTAAAGAATTGCTTTGCCTGCAAATATTTTTGCTTGTTGTTTGTCTTGTTGGACTTTCTGAGATCATTCAAATATTTAAAGGAAAGCTCTCTTGCGTTCAAACATTTCATATTAAACCAAGTGAAATTCTATTACAAGTATAACTCAGGAAAAGTATTATTTTATATTCCTTTGCTTTTAACTTCGTTCATATTTTCTGTTCCTAATTTACCAGCATTTAGGACGATTGAACCCTCTAAACATCTCCTGCACTTCAATCATACTCGTATATTTGCGTAAGTTTGAAGTTTTTATTTTTGTACGCTCAATCGTGTACGTAAACAAATGATATTCAATTTGCTTGCGTTCAGCAGCACACACGCAATCAAACAAATTTGCAAACACGCACTTACATGCAGAGACCCTGAAGGAAAATCTATTGGTAATGAGCTGGTGAAATTGGAAGCAAAATTTGTTCGCATTACTTTTCTTTTTTCCAAATAAATTTTTTATGGATTTCACACAGCGGACAGAGTGAAAGTCAATTGTACCCCGCTCCAACTATTTTTGGTATGCTTTGGGCAGAAAATATACTTATAACCTGGTCTGGGTTTACTCTGGTCAGGAAATATTTACATATTAACTTATTAATTGAGATTTATTACGCGCTGAATCCATTCCGCCAAAAACTTGAGAGACTAATAAGTTCAATTCCTCAAAAAACAAAAAGTTCATTATTCCTTACTTTTATTATATTTTTAATAAATTATTATCTATGTGTTAAATTGTGCACTTTGTGCATTAATCGCACGGGACCATGCCCTCCAGCTGATCCCCTCTACCATTGACACTTTGGCACACTTTATTCGGTGTAACAGCATGACGTAATTATACAAGGTGTTGTACGGTGTCCCATTTGCGGTTTGGCACTTAATTGTAATTTATTGTAAATGAATAATTTTTTTGAATTTACAAATTTGCTGGGTATTTCTGACTTCACATCACTAAAAAATTATGTACGAAACTATTCTGCTGATTAATTTAGAATCTATAATGTCTTTGGAGCTAACTAAAAAGTTACAATATTCTAAGATTAATGTAATTCGGCCGCCGTAGCCGAATGGGTTGGTGCGTGACCCCTATTCAGAATTCAGAGAGAGGTCGTTGGTTCGAATCTCGGTGAAAGCAAAATTAATAAAAACATTTTTCTAATAGCGGTCGCCCCTCGGCAGGCAATGGCAAACCTCCGAGTGTATTTCTGCCAAGAAAAAGCTCCTCATAAAAATATCTACCGTTCGGAGTCGGCTTGAAACTGTAGGTTCCTCCATTTGTGGAACAACATCAAGACGCACACCACAAATAGGAGGAGGAGCTCGGCCAAACACCTAAGAGAAGTGTACGCGCCAATTATTATTATATTATTATTAATGTAATTGAATAGACTCAGAAGGTAGTCCAACATAGCGGAGCATCGATTTCAAACACGACCTCTGGTGAATTCCTTTTGCGGCCGTAAGACCACTTATGTGACACAGCTCATTCTTATTTAATCATTCCATTTTTCCTTTAGTCCACTTATGCGATTCGTCTATGCCTGTGTCTTCTTCAGACTGTTTTATTCGGCTCGTGAACTGGATTTTGATCTCTGCTTGTGAACATGGCAACGTATACCAATGAAGAATAGGCTGGCATCCTAATGTGTTATGGACTCAGCGAAGGAGTGCCAGTCATGTCACGGTATTTTACTCACTCATAATAAAGCCTATAATGGAATTTATCGAATACTACGAAAAACTGGTTCTGTTAGGGGACGTTGCTGTTATGGAGTGACCCGGTAATTTTTACAAGGAACAAGAAATGAGATATGACGTCTCGCGAAGGCAGACTCAACAACTCCTATGCCTGCTGTTTCAAAACAACTGAGTTTGCCTGAGTGGAAGATATAGTCTGCAGTGCATACCACTGGAGAGTAACAATACTCGTATAACTAAAAGCCTGTGCAAGTGGTAAAAAGTGAGGGATTCATTGAAGCGACTAGTTTTTTATAAATTTATGCGGACATATAACACCCGTTGACAGACATTTTTTTTCTAATGCCGGTCGCTTCTCGGCAGACACTGGCAAACCTCCGAGTGTATTTCTGCCATGAAAAGGCTCCTCATAAAAAAAAAAAAACTATCTGTCATTCGGAGGCGACTTAAAAGTTTAGGTTCCTCCATTTGTGAAAAAATATCCAGACAATAAGATTTTGAGGATGCTTTTCGAGCTGAGTCTAAGTTTGAAAAGGCGGCTTTACTAACTGTGCCATAATGCCCTCCATTGAGCTCCAAAATATGAAGACAACCCAAAGAAACAGAAAACGAAAGCTTCACAGAGAAGTCTTAACGTGGATGTCTTAAAACCAAAGATATGGTACTTGACGCGCCTACCGAAATGGGGCAGCTACCGAAAAGAACAAGCATCGTGGCAAGTAATTTAAGGGAAATAACGTGAATTTGTGACAACTGCAGTATAAAAGCAAATAAGTAAAAGAACTCGTAAGGGTCAAAATAAAGATTTCCATCACGCAAATTAATTTTTTTGGTTAGTAACAAAGTTGCCTATTATAAAACAAACCTTGTACTTTGTCACGAAAAGTTTAATTTCTTCCAACTCACATGATTTTGTAAAAGGTCTGTCCAACTGGCCGTGTTCATTGAATATTGTATTGCATCATTTTCATTTGGACTTCAAGTAGATTATATTTACACCAATTTCTCCAAAGCCTTTGGCACTGTTTAGAAGCAGAGCTAAGCTCGCCCCGCTATTAATCAGATTAAAATCGCTTCTATCGCTGCCCTTTTTTATTTAAATTAATTCACGATGACTTGCATTGCATTATCTTCTTTATTATTTTCTCTTATTCCGGCGAGAACTTTACGAAGCTCTTACTCTTTCTATCTCAAGATATTCAAAATGGATATTGAGTTCAATGCTCTTATTGCACGGACTCTGCACGAGTTTGAGGAGATCTCGAATTCCATTTTGTTTGGTTTTTGAATTACTCAAAATCAATTATTTTCTTTGTTGAATGCATCCTTTTAAATAATATTTCTGTTCTTTTATTTCACTTTTTTTATGTGGCAATATTCGTTTATTTTCCGCAACTTTTGAGAGCAAGACATCAACTTAAACCCTACTTTTAGAATTTTAAAACCCCGTTCAGCTCATTCTAAGCTTAAAACTTTCTTTTACAGCCAAAACTTATTTAAAGTTGAAACTCCTTTACGTACCTACCTGCCTACGGGCGATTATCACTCAGCGTGCAGTGCCACAGTAAGCGGCTTGAATTTTGAAATGAAACACAATTTGTGATATCGCACAGTAAGGTCGGTGCAAAGTGGTTATTAATTGGTAAAATAGCACCAGTGCCGCACCAAAAATTCATATCGTCTGGTCACGCCATCCCTACAAGGCTGCTAACTTCCACATTTATTTACGTAGTCTACATTTATCTTCTCCTTTTTTTGTGATTCTATTTATATATGCGAAATTTTTTAATATTTTTTGGCATTTCGTACATTTGTATGCACATTCGAATTACCAATTTAGCGAAAAGTCATATTGCATACGCAGTTTTTTATTTTTTATAAATTTTTTTGTGAATGGTGAACAATTTTTGCTAAAAAAGTTTCCTAACTAGTTTGCAATTTCGTTGTCAATTTTTTAATATTGTAGTTTTGGACGAATTCAGTTAATATGTTTGTACTTCGTGTTGGATATTTCATTAAAATTTCAATACCATTTTTATTTGGACTTTTAATTGGCTTATTTTTTGTTAGCGATTTGCAGCAGAAAATACCTGTGAACAATTTCTATGTTGGTTTTTAGTTTTTGTTTCTTACTTCTAATTTAAATTTAAATTTTGCTAAAATGCATACCACCATTTTTTGTTGTTCACAAATTATTTTCGCGCATTGTCGCCCTGTTAGGTAAGTAACATTGTTTGGCATTTGCGAGCTGAGTACGTTTTGATAATCTCAATTTTAAATATTTACTTTGCTGAATTCTAAAAATGGATTTGAATTTCAAACCACGAGCTTGTATTAAATTTGGCGTTAAAAATATGGCGAAAATTTTAGAAATTTTAAGAACTTCTTTCGTAGCGATACACTAAAGAAAAGCGTGAACGCTTCAGAAGAGACCGTGATGTCCATCGACGGACACATATAGTGGCAGGTCGTCGACATCGAAAACTGATGAAAACACCAATAAAGTGAAAGAAAAGTTGATCAATAACCGCAAATTAACCATGGGAAAGCTCGCAGAAGACTTGAACTTTGCTTATTAGTCCATTCATTGCAATTAATAATTTGGGTTGCGTCGTGTTGTTGCAAAGTTTGTCCTAAAGGGCCAGAATTTCATGCAATTTCATCGCGAGTTGGAGATGGTTTCCTGAATCGAACTCAACATTCAACAAATGCATCATTACTAGAGACCAGACGTGGGCTCACAATCCAGATATTAGGCGACCAAAAAAAACCACAAAACTTTCAGTTAAAACATGAAAGTTGATGGGGGTACCTTTAAGGCGATAGCATAACTTTTGAGGAATAAACTTTTGTTTTGAATTTTCTGAATATATTCCGAAATCTTTGTGATCAAGATGGTATAGTTTCCTATTAATCGAACGTCAGTTCTTCGTGCTTGGGATACCTACGTCTTCCGAACAACCTGTCATAAAAAATGTAAGTAATCAGAAGCCCACTGCGCATTGAATAGGCGTTCGCGTAGTCATTGCTCTTTTGTAGTAAACTCGTCTACTCGTATAACGATTCTGTTCAATGAGATTAAAATGTAGGGAACCATTTCGACTTTTGTCATATTTAAGATCCCAGGAGAAGATGGGAAGCCACAAAAACGGCTTTATTTTGCGCCCGCATACGGGTATATATTAGTAATGCATGTCCATTCTCTAACTCCTTTGTAATGTTTGGGAGAGGTGGTAGGATGCCACAGCTATTGCATTAATTACCAATATAAGGAAGAATGCCGTTTTGCTTCCGTGAACTGCGCTGTACGTGGCTTACGTGGCTCTCTTTTGACCATACCCGACCAAGGTACCAACTTCTTCTTCCCGATGGCATCTCATACGAGATGTCGCAAAAATGTTGAAAGCTCTGGGAATGAGTCGCAAAAATGTCAGGGATCATTCGACTATACACAGAGCTTATTCTGATGACTTTGCAATACGCAATGATCGCTTATTCCCGCGTTCCTTTTGTTTATGTGAAATAAGTTGTGCAATTCCTCTTTAACAACAGGGAGATGCCGATGACCGGATAGAAGATCTTTGAGAGCAATTCAGTCGATCCCTTTCTGGTAAGCTCATCAGAAATTTAATTTTCTTCTATATTCCGATGTCATGGAACCCAGATCAGAGAAATGTTACTTGCACTCCCAAGAGGTTTGATCTCCTCCTTACAGGAGTTTACTAGTTTGGATCTGCAACATGGCGTCATCGGTGTCTTGATCGCAACTCGACTATCGGAAACAATTTTAGTATCTCCCTCGCGCCCACGTTCCCTAAGTATTTTGCATGCCTTCAGGATCGCACAGACTTCTGCCTGATAAACACTAGCAGTATTCGGCAGTTTTAAGGAAAAAGATAAGCTGATTTAGAAAAAACCCTGCTCCGACTACCACTTCCATTTTGAGCCGTCGGTAAAGACAGAGGTACCATCATCAGTGCAGGTTTTTGCCTCATTCTAATGTTGCTTACTTGGGTAGGTTGTCCCGACACAACCATCAAACTCCAAAGTGCGGATAGAGCAATTTGTATCTTTTAAACTTTGCAAAAAAGTAGAGTACTTAAATTAAATAAGTGGGTTGCGAGCTCAAAACAAGTCGAGGCTAAAATTTCATAGAAAGAAAGAATTATAAATCTGGGACTACTTTTCAAGCAACCTTATATTTATAATTCCGACTATATTTGGGGTTCGATGAGTCATTTGAATACATTTAATGTTCATTTTTGGCTTTGAGGTGTTCTATTTGAATATATTTTAGCTCGAACGAGGAAAGCAGTTGTCAATGTTTGGTTGGTAGTAGTGATATTTGAGTGACATACCCCAGACTCAAATACCACAAAAGCTGCCATTTTGGTATACCACTAGTAGAACCACTGCCGTTATTTAGTCAAACCATCTTGATTTGACTATAAACCTGCCTATGCCATCTATTTTCTTTCTTGCAATTTCTACCAAATTGTTCCCGACTTGGGCGCTCACACAGATAGTGAAGGACTGTCTCCTTAGAATCTTCCTGATTGCAGCTTCTATATCTTTCATTGTGCGGTCACCTTATATTTCTAGCATGACATAGGCCAATGTTCGGTTAATTCTGAAGATGTCTGTTCTCGCCCTTCTCTTCTTTGTCAGTTCGGAATTTGTTGAAATCTGGTCAAGTTTCCTTGGCTATTTGGTAGGTACCGCTGTTGGTCCATCTGTCAACAGCCTGCTTCTGGAATTACAAAAAAATATTCCTTTTGTAGACGATTCCGGGGCGCTCACTGCTACCACTTCGGATACTCTAGCGGAATCTCCCTGTCTTGCCAGCTCAACAGCTTTCTAATTTTTTTCCATATTCCTATGGCCAGGTACCCAGATGATGGGTGGTGGTGATTGATTTCTGATTTTCCTGCAAGCTTCCCATATCCCGAGGACCTCTGCTTGAAAGATGCTATTCTAATTCCCCAGGCGAAAGAACTTAGAAGTTTCGAGGCCTTTCGAATATATACCCTCGCTGACGACGCATTCCATCTTTGATACATCGGTGGAAAGTGCGGTGGTATCTTCCTTGACTACTTGACTCATGTTGTTGACGTTTAGCCTCCGACTACTAAGATTTATCAATAGTTTCTTGGTGTTCAATAAGGTGATTGGAAGCTCACCGGATATACAAATTTTCTAGTTCGTAGTGACCTATAACTTACTTTATTTTAAAAGAAAAAAAGCACTCTCTAACTACGCACCAATGGATTATTTCCCTTAGAACGCATTTCACACTTACGCAGTTTAGAGTGAAATTAAAGCTGCTCCATCATTACATGGCGCTAATTGGAAAAACCCATTAGGGCGTAAATGCAATTTGCATAAACTTAATTTTCCGCACACTGATGCATTTTTAGAGTTAGTGTTTTAAATGTTTTTTTTTCCTTTGAAAGCATTAAGCTTATAAAGCAGGCTGATGCCTGTAAGTAGGCAAATCCCGCTGTGAGCGAGCTAAGAGCCGTCGGCTTTCCAATTTCTTCTGCTTCGATGCGAGCTTGTAACGGGTCGCTGCGGGTGGTTAATGAATCGCCAACTGCATTAACGCTAATCCAACCGCGAATGCGCAAAGTAAACAAGCACACACACACACACACACACACACACACACACACACAAAGAAACGGAGCTGACAGGGGAATGAGAATTGGTATTCGTTTGCGTGTTTGTGTGTGCGTAGGCGTAGAGCAACACAGTAAACACATTTAAGTGAGTATTTCTACAGCAAAAGCACCAACAAAGCAACTGTAATGCAATGCCGGTATAGATTTGTGTATTTGTGTTTCGGGTATGTGTTTGTGCCCGGTTGTTTGTGAACATGCATTTGCTGGCGTGTTACAATTACCAGCGTAAATCCGTGCAAATGCACGCGTTGCAATACTTGTTTTTGCGCCACCACTCAAGTAATAGTGTTTATTGTTGTACGCTATGTGGTTACGATAGTTACTCTTATGCGGACTGTTGTTGCTGCCTTAGCGCTGCTGCTATATTGGCTACCACACAACGCATATATCTACGCCTTCATGCATGCATTTATGTAGTCAGCTGTATGTTGGCATAAGCGCCTACTTGAGTCGGAAATACAAGTAAGCGGAAATCCCGGCTAAATACCACGACATGCCCATGGTGGTCGTTACCAGGTAAATGAGCCAAATAGAGCGGGGCAAAACACGCACACAAACACACACTTCAGGCACTTACTTACAAATTTGCTTGCGGCTTTGTGGCAACATTTTGAGCCTATTGCCTTGTAGGTTTGAATATTTTGTCGCTCATACGCCCCGTTGCACGGACACCTTTGCTGCTGTTGACTCTGTTGACCCGCCAGCTCAGGGGGTGTATATATATTTATATAACTCAACTATTATTATCTGCTCATGTATTATGTGCTTATGCAGAGGAATTGTGCATGACAGCTGATTAGTTTAACACACACATACATAAATACACTGAGCTAAATAACTTTATACATCACATAGACTTTTTGACAATTTATTTGCTTTTTATTCAATTGTTTTTTTCCATGAAAATATAGTTCATTCTGCTACAAAAAACGGCTAAATTGAAATTTCAAACTTTGTTCAAATTAAAAAAAAAAATTCAACAAGATCTCGTAAAAATTCTCACTTCTTAAACTGAATTTTTAGACAAATTTGGGCTATGCATTTTATAGATCATTGAATTTGGTATAAGAAAGCTTCATTTTCAGTAAGCCAAAATTGTTTAGTGATTTTTGAAATTCGTTTTTTTGCTGATGATCTTATGCATTTTTTCTTCCCAATACCGTTAGCGAAAAAATTTTCTAAAATCAACGCGATTATGGAGCCAATAAAATACAACTTGTGCAATTTTACAAAACCAGATTAAAAGATGGGAACATTTTTTAACTTTTGTTTTTAATTGCACAAAGTTTGAATCTTTCTTTTATTATTTTTGAAACTGTGATTTATAGGAGAATTTATTAAATAAATTTATTAGGCTATAAAACTGCATACTCAACATTTTTTTTAAATTAAGATTTTAATAAAAATTTCTTAAGTGTTTTAAATTTACACCAAGTTTAGTATAAGGTTTTTAATTTTTTTTTTTTTTGTAGAAGAATAAACTAAATCCCCATGAATAACAAATATTGAAAGCTTGTGAATAAATCATAGTTATTAACGCAGCAACAGCGAACATAATCCTTCATCCACAATCCCCCAATTTAAAAAGCAAATACCTCTCAATTTGGGGCAAAAAGCAACTTCGAGAAGACTGTAATTTTTGCGCAAGACTTTAAGAGGATATTTAACACTTAAGAGCATATTTCAGCCTCATGAAATAATTGATAGCTTTATCCCACTGCCTGTTGCCCAAGAACGCCGCGAAATTGAACCAAATTACCGCTCTTGAAAATAATTCCTCAAATCTCTGAACTGAAAACTAAAGAGGCTCCAGCTTCGACTTGACAACAGCTGAAATTCTAAAAAACCTGACACCTTCCGTGTTGAGCAAATTAACAATGATTATGAGAGCACACATTCCCTTAAAATACATACCAATACAATGCAGTTTCTCAGATGGTATAATGAGACTCAAACCAGGAAAAAATGTAAATGATTCAGCCTCTTACCGCCCAATATCGTTACATCCGTTGTTAGGAAAACTTTTTCAGAAGTTATTTGTCTAAGCGGATGGCAAATTAGAAATTATCGCGCTCAAAGAAGTCATGCTCGCTCAATGGACGTCATGCCTACGATCACCATTGCATCTTTGTCCACAAAGTCTGTAGAAGACCGCGTATGGTATTCCATATGCTTTTGCCACCAAAGATTTCGTCCAACCTGGAGTTGCGTACCGCAGGGTGAGGCTACTTCGTAGCCTACCTTTGCTGCTTTTCGGCCCACCTACGTTTGGAAACATTCTGGAGAGCTCACCGAACATTTTTGACACTTTGGCAGTTGTATATTCCACATGTGGCTCAAAACTAGGCCGGCCATCAGTTATAACAACTAGACGTTTGAGTTAACGTGCGATTTAAGTTCATGTTTTCTTTCGGAAACGTATGGGAACCGTATCCCTTTTCCCCACTGCCAATACCTTAATCCACACAAGTTGTTAATATTTGGTATCTAATTTTACCCAATTTTACGGCAGACTCCCTTAAAAGAAGAACTAACTTTGCAAAATTTGGACAACACCCTGTTTATATTTTTTTTAATTTTTATTTGGATTATATTTTTGCATTAACACATACCATAAAACTCAGTAAACATGATTGTGGTAAATGGTGGAGATGAGAAGCCTCAAGGCTAAAACTTCATTATAAAGATTCTACTCGAGTTTTGATAAAATTTTCCAATTTTGGCCTTTAATATGAGAGAAAAGCAAGTAAGAAGAAGCCTTGAAGGTAAAGCCTTCGTTTGAACATCTTTTAATATCAACTTTTAATATCACAGATTAAAAATGCCTGGGGTTTCAGTAAGATTACTAATCAGGAAGGAGTTCTTCCTCTACTCTCTCAGAACCTGACTGTAGGTATGCTACTCCAAGAAAGTTAATGGGGTGTAGAGAAAATTGTCATCGCTTATGCGGATGAAGGGGATCTTATTATCTTTGCGAGGTGATGCACTATGATTGAACCTCAATGGTTACTTTCCATTTGTGCAAAGATAAGATGCTACGCGCGATTTAAAATCTCTTATCTCTAGACTTTACTTCAGAGAAACATTCCAGTTGTTTCACGAAATCTTGGGACACTCAAATATATTAATAATACTTAGTTTTTGTCCGGAACCATAGTAGCAACTTTCATACAAAAACTTCGAGCTGGAAAGCATAGAGGAAAAACTACTGCACTACACCTGATAACATCGCCATTTGCAAGTTTTAACTCTGGACTCTTTTTTTCAAACTCCTGCTCACTGCAACGTTTTCCAAGCTGAAGTATCTAAACTATTGAAACTGTTGACCAGATCGGAAGAAATAAGTTTCTTCGGTGACTATCAGAAAGATACACAGACTCTATGTACGAGTATAACACTTATAGTTTAGAGCCATTGCTGGACTCTGACCGATTTCTACAACAGATGGGCATTCAAAACAGACCCATCATATTTTTGTTTTCAGTGCAGTTTAAATTGAGAATGTCAGAAACATAACCGAAGTTACCATCACACTCACACATTCCCTCCTTCTCGGCTGATTCTACCCTGGGACTGCTCAAAGCACTTCACCAAGGTGGAGCCGTCTTTGTGCCTTTGAGACACACCAGCCTCCTCTCTTAATTGTGGATGGGGGTTATACACTATCAACAGCCTCCATTCATTTAAGACCAATGGGGCGTCAGAGATTTGCAATACGTTGCTCGATATAGACTTGTCATCTGGTTGAATTCATCTTGAGGCTTACCCTAAGGGTGCGCGCTTGTCGTCTGCTCGTAAATACACTCAGTCTACTAGAGATCTGCTTCAAAACGGCTTCTTTGGTTGACGCACCTGTTGGATGTTCTAGCCCGGTCGCAATCGCCTTGCCTCTACTTTGCGCTCCTATTTTATGTTACGGAGTCTTATTACCATTTTTGTGTTCAGCATTTACATTACCAGACTACCGAGTGTGGGGACGACAGAGGACATTTGCATGTTCGGAGTGATCTTCGTAAAATCTGGCCCAGTAAAAAGTTACGTGCTCTGCACTCTCCTCTTTGCTGTGGAATTCCGGGCTAGGTCGAATTGTCTGCTAGATTAAAACTGTGGAGGTACGAAAGAAAGCCACCATGTCCGCAGAGAGTCTGGGTTAGATATAAATCTGTTCCGTCGTGTTTTCTACTTAGCCATTTGGAAGGGTGATCCAATTTAAAATTCAAAACATTAATCTGCATGAGTGCGTTATTCACTATCATTGCTTTACTCACTTCTCATCGATGTGGATTCCAAGATATTTTAATGATGCTTCGGTTTCGATGTCATGTCCTCTAACCGGAATAGTATGGCTCTCGCTCTACCTGCAATTACTGAAAAGTACCAGCTCAGTTTTTTCCGGCGCCAGCTCCACATTAGCGTCGCTCAACCATCTCGAACCCTTGTAACGCCATCGTTGCACGTATGTTGCAAGCAGTTGCTACGTTTATCAGTTACCACCAAAGCAATATCATCTGTGTAACCCACCACAGTTACATTTGTTGGCATCACAACCTTAAGGATGCAGTCATACATTGCATTCCCCGGTGTAGACCCTAGTACAGATTCTTGTGGAACGGCTCCCCTTACTACCTTCTCCTATGTTGTCCATCATACTTGGATCCCATGTCACAGAGACAGCTGAGCTTACATGGCATGTAGATTCTTCCTAGAAAAGAGAGTAATAGTATATGCGCTACTTAAGGAATTTTCTGGTAGGTAAGCGTTGAACGGAAACCTCACTACAAGCCTCAGTAAGGCTGAACTATCTACTGTAATCGCAGTGCTCCCTGGATTACTGCGCACAACTTAAGGTAGTATTCTGGTAACTTATTTTGAAAATTTCGAATTTCGATTTTTTACATATTTTGAAAGTGCGATATATTGGTAATATACTGTACAAATTGTAGAACGAAATTCGAAATATTGACGAAATTATAGCACATGCATGAGAGCGGCTCGTACTTGCGCGCGCTAAGCCGCTAAAACTTTAAACGCGTTTTTCTCAAAACAACGTTTTTCCGGATGGCCGTCGTGAAAACAAATTTTCTATCTAACGGATTGAGCTGAAATTTAGATATGTTTTTCTACACATCAATAGTTCTGGCGGGTAGTAGATTTAATTTATTTCGTCCCTAACTTTCCATTTTTTAGTCCGATTTCCACTTTAAAAAAAGGAAATTTTTTTACGAAGTCCGCCATTTTGTTATTTTTTGTCAAAATCATTTGATCTTACTACCCGACAGAACGACAAGCACATTGATTAATAAGCAATTTGTTTTTTCTGTTTCAGATGACCACAAGTGACGAAATCACGAAGGCCAGCCACTGTACCTCTTTTTTTTGCCGCTTGCTGCAGTGTACAAAAATAATATCAAAACATTAAAAAAAAAAAAATTTTTTTTTGTACACCTTCTGATACCTTTAATAACATATGAGAAAATCAAGCCGATTGAATTTTATTTTCCCTTCCAAAAAATGTCCCAAACATGGCCTCAAAAAACGTGTAAGTTACCAGACTACTACCTTAAGAGACTAGGATGTTGAAAGTATGGGCATGAAGGTTAAGGTCAGAAGGTTTTGTAAAAGCTGCAAAAATGATTAGTAAGAAGAAACCATACCTCAGCTCCGCTGTTATTGCCGCGCTATAGGCTTTAGCATATCGAGACTAAAAGTTAAGATACTTTGCATGCTTTGTATTAAAGATACTTAAAGAGTTATCAGTAATAGTGTGCAGTTCAAACTGTGCTATTATAATTGACCTCGATTTGTGACCTAAGTGCGCGACACTAGATTCCGTGGCTGCTACTTCGATCTGATCTGGGTTTATTTAAAAGAGGGGCATCTGTATAAATGAGTGTTAATAAAGTATGCCAAAGCGCATTGCTATTTACCCGCCCATATTAACTAGCTTTTCTTAATTGCAATAAAATTTTGGGTACGCGACTTTCAATACAAGCAGATGCAGCTAAAAGAAACAGAAAGAGAAGCTGCATACACAGCTGCTTTATTTAATAGTTTTATGTTAAGTAATTCATGGCAATCGTGTTGATAACTTGGTGAATTTCGATCAAAAGGCGGTGCTTGTATTTTCTAATCACCCTTTCTGACACGTGATTGCTTTTTTCGAAATTTCTCTTCCTTGCAAAATCAATTTGTTGCAAATTGAGGAACGGAAATAGAGACCGCAATGGCGCGAAACCTTGATTGAATCGAAAAGATAAAGAGATTTTGTTTGCGTAAGCGGTTATACAACATGCACACGTGCAAAAAAAAAAAAAACGTAGATAGCATAGATTAGCGAAAGCTAAACGAGAAAAAGATGTAATGAACCAAGTGAAGGCTAACGAAGCCATTAAGGGAATCACTAAATCGCTGCAGTGCGAACAAACTAGTGGAGCCAAAACTTTTGGGAATAACTATGGATGTAGATGTGTGTTTGCGTGTGTGTGGGTAAACGTGTGTAACGAGTGTATGTATGTATGTACGTATTTGAAAGGAGTTAAGCGAATACTAATCGAAATATCACGAATGCAAATGGTTTTGAAAAAAAAACATAAAACAAAAAGGATTTGCAAAAGCAAGCAAACATGAAGCAGAGATCTACAAATGAACAAGTGCCCAAAAGAAAGCAGATTTAAAACATGCATGTATACACTGAAACTTATATACATGTATTTAATGTACGTGTGCAGTTGCAAGCGGTAGTTGCTTGCCGATTTCCTGCATAGAAAATATGCGCATTTATAAAATTATTGCAATCCGACCAACAAACAAAAAGCTTAGGCACTGACATTGGTCAAGAAACTCTAGTTCCATTTAATTGTCCGAGCTGTGAAAGGAATCTAACATTCACAGACGTAAGGGAGTATTTGAAGCCATCTAATAGGGTTTCAGATTCAATAGGTAGTACCTATAATGCGAACAGATCCCTTTTGCTATGAATAATTTCCTTTTCTGTATACAGTAAGATGTTGCATGTAGCGAGAAGTCAAAAATATTCTAGGACTCAAGCGTCGCCATTATGAGACCTCCAACAGGTATATTTCTACAGCCAGCCAGAGCTGTTGATATAATGGAGGAAATTGATGGGATTTAGGTTGGTGCACTGCCACAGGCTTTCGAAGAGAGGACACCCAGTGACCTTAATCGTCTAGCTGTCAAACCCGGACATTTACAGAGAAAGGGCTCAACAGTCTTCTTCTCTGAAAGGTCCCCACAGCTTCTGCATTTCGGTTTAAATGGTAACCCTAGCTTTTTCGCGTGTTTGCCGGTCGTCCAGTGACCGGTAAACACAGCTACGAGTTTGGAAATTAAATGGCGACCTTCTGACTCCTTCGTATATAACTGGGGCCAAATGGTTTTCTAAATAGCTCATAAAGTAATGGAACTCTATCATTTCTGCGCTCTCCTGTGAAATAATTTGTGCAGTTCCCCTTTAAAAAGTATCAGCGGATGCCGACGACCGGGTAGAAGGTATCAGAGACCAATTCAGTCCCCTTCCCGGCAAGCTCATCAGCAATTTCATTTCCCTCTATGTTCATATGTCCTGCAACCCAGATCAGATCCTTACAGGACTTAACTAGTTTCGTTCTGCACCATCGCGTCGTCAGAGCTTTGATCGCGGCTTGACTATCGGAAAATATGTTAAGGCCGGCGGGCCAATTAAAAGGTCAAAAAAATCGATTTTTTTTTTCCTGAAATCAATAGCTTAGATATTCAAGAACATGAGACACAAATTTTCAGAGTTAAATTCCAAGTATTTGCAGAGCTACAGAGCCGAGCGTAGTGCGGCGTCGAGCAACCGTGCGCTTATTGTTGTAGTGCTCCGCCCATTTTCTCGGCTTTTCATTTTCACGATTTTACCTAATTTATGTACACGATTGCAAAAAAACTAAACGAGCTATACATTTCATTCAAAATGCGTTATCTTCAGTATTGTTTTCTCTTCTATGTGAACTAAAAAAAACATCCAAAAACTTTTTTTAAGCGACTTTTTTACCCAGTTGAAGTTTTTTCCTTGAAAAACCACTTTTTTTTTCTACCTTCCCCAAAAATTCGAATTTTACGTGTTTCTCCCAATTTTCTTAGTTCACATCGAAGATAATTACATCAAAATTAATAATCTTTTTTTTTTTTGTTTTCAGATGAAAATTGCAAGTTGTATCTTGTACAGAAGTTGGATACTTCAGTGGCAAGGCGCTCTGGGAATCTATTGATAACTCGGCTTACAATATATTGTTGGAGATTGTAGAAATTTTTTTTCAAATATATATTAAACTATCCCCAAAACTTCATTTGGCTAATTGTTTTTGTTCTCATCCTACAACGCTTCGCGAAAACTACTGAATTTAGGACATCTAATTGGCCCGCCGGCCTTAATATCTCCTTCGCTCCCACGTTCCCTAAGCATTTTGCATGCTTGCAGGATCGCAAAAACTTCGGCTTGAAAAATACTAGCAGTATTCGGCAGTGGAAAGGTGATATATAAATTGGTGGATTTAAAGAAAACCCCTGCTCCGACTCCCGATTCCATCTTGGAACCGTCAGTGAAGACAGAGGTGCAAGCTTCAATGCAGATTTTTCCCTGGTTCCAATACATCATACTCGGTAAGACCCTCAAACTCTAGTTTGGGGATAGAGAGAATTGTTCGAAGTTCTGGGAAATACGGTATTAACTGCCCGGAAATGCTACCATGTCCCTTGAGAGATTGCCTCCAGAAGCCAATCTCCTTTAACCTGATTGCACTTTGAGCTGCGAGTGAGATAACGCAAAAGTCGATGGAAAGTACGAGCAAAAAGACAGTATTTTGGAGATTGTTCTAAACTCTTCCAACTACTGGTTTATTTGAAGGAGTGAATAGAATAAGAAGTAAAATGAAAATATCCAAGGAGAGGCCTTGAAGGCCATCTGTAGGCTGAAACACGATGGGAACTGGTGCGGCCCTTGTCCGGAATTGGAAAACAGAGAAGGCATGGACTTCGATCCAATGATTCTCTCCATGCCCCTTGACTCCATGCCATCGAGAGTCGTACTTGAAAAGAGATAGAGTGTAGTGCTGCTAGAGGCTCATTTGTGGTCAAACTCAGAAAATGAGCCCGGCAAACACTGTTTTCGCATTTTCACGGTTGGCTCCAGGACCGAGCATGGCTCAGGCAGGACAGAACTGCATTTTGCTCTTGAAATGCATGCATCTGTGTTTCAAGCGGAGGTGTATGCAGCTCAAGAAGCGATGAACTTTGTTGTTGAAAACCGATTGAGAGGCAGATTTATATGTTCTGCAGCGACAGCCAAGCTGCGCTTATGGCTTTAGACAGCTCCCCAACCACTGAACTATGTCGGTAGACATAGAAGCCTGATGCTAACATGCGTCCCGGGGCACGTGGGTTCCGTGGGTAACGAGACCTCTGACTCCTTAGCTAATATGGACTCTGAAACCAACTTCTTTGGCCCAGTGCCCGTTTTTCCACTCCCTTCTGCGACCATCGAAGTCACGGTTAGCAAATGGGTAACTACAACCCACGAGCGAGCATGGCAGGCTGAGAGAGGCTGCAGATGGACTAAACTGATGTTACCTGTCATGTCCGATCGACTGTCGCAGTTCCTCCTGTCACTAAGCAGAGGCGACTGTAGGGGGCTAGTTGGACTGATGACGGGCCACTTTCTGGGTCTTTGGCACTGACGTGTTAAGAAGCGACGATCTTGGCTCCTTGGCAATACAAGATCTACTCAGATTTCCTCGGAGGTCGGGTAGAGTTAAAGAAAATTAAAAGGGAATCCATGTGTAGTACAATGGACTTAATTAAGGGGGTAGTATGGTTAATTCGGTGTAAAACAAGCATATTTTTCGAAATTTTTTTTGTCGACACAGTTGATTTATTCAAAATTTTAAAATTAATTCATTATAAAGTCATATTTAAAGAATATTGTGTGAAATTTTCATTGATTTTTATGAAGAAATGAGTTGGTGGCAGCGAATCTTCGCGGACGTCTCATAAAAAAGTTTTATTGCGGTGTCCCTCAGAACTCATTACTGGATCAACTAAAATCAAAAAACCAAATTGATTTCATCAGCTAATAAAGTTTCGCAGGTAACAACGTCGAATTTTTATTTTTTTTTTTTTTTTTTTTATATTTTTTAAAGCGCTTTGAAGTCAAAACACCGATTTTTCATAAAAAAAACTTGAAAACTTTGTTGTTTTAAAATATGACAAAATTTAAAAAAAAAAAACTCGACGTTGTTATCTGCGAAACTTTATTAGCTGATGAAATCAATTTGGTTTTTTGATTTTAGTTGATCCAGTAATGAGTTCTGAGGGACACCGCAATAAAACTTTTTTATGAGACGTCCGCGAAGATTCGCTGCCACCAACTCATTTCTTCATAAAAATCAATGAAAATTTCACACAATATTCTTTAAATATGACTTTATAATGAATTAATTTTAAAATTTTGAATAAATCAACTGTGTCGACAAAAAAAATTTCGAAAAATATGCTTGTTTTACACCGAATTAACCATACTACCCCCTTAATGTCTGAGTGCCACACTTGCTAGTTGTCCCGACAAAAAAAACAAAAAAACTGAAAATTATAAAATAAAAACAATACTATTTTGGGACTTATTCAATGTTGAAAACTTCTGTATAAAGATTTTTAAAGTGATAAATTTAAGCTTATTTCTTTGAGTTTTTTGTTTTCAATGTTTTAAGATAAAATATACTTTACTTTAAAATACTATACTTTTTTGTTCAAAAAAATGTTGGGCAAAAATTATATTATATAAGTTCAATAATTATATAAAACACTCAGGCCGACAAGCCCATTGTAGTTAAAACTCTGGAAAGTGGAAGGGCACATAGTCAAGGAGAAAAGGAGAGAAGTAACAGAAGCAAAAAATAGGATAGAATGGAGCAGTAGAGGTGGTTAGACCTGTGAGATTTTTCTAGTTTCTTTGGTAAATCTGAAAATATCCTCGAGCTTGTGAGTATGAATCTTGCTCGTTCTCATGACATCTAAGAAGACTAGTAGAGTCTAAGACCTGCCGAAGAAAACATCACTTTGCCAGTAAAAGTTTAAAAAGTCCTCAAATTTGCACTGTTGAATAGTCATATTGATTTTTTTACTCTAAAAAGGGACGACTTTGTAATTAAGCTTCAAGTCAAAGTTTTTCAATTTGATTATATTTTTCCAAATCTATACTTAATCTCTAAGAAATTAAAAAAAAAATTCCAGAAATCATATGAAGACATTCTACGCTTTGCGATAGTTGAAAAACCCCAAGTACCTTAGCACCCAAAAGTACTCGATGCGATTCGCGCTGGCAGGCAGGTCTTCTATATTGATGGGTTACAGTATGAAAAGTCTTGTTCTCACTCATCGTATTGACAGTTAAATACTCCAGTATTCATTTTCGAAATGCCCCACCAAATTGTTTCATCAAAATCTGGGTCTTTTGCTTACTGGTAGGCAAAAATATTTATGCAAGTGTGCATGCATACATACAAATATTAGTCACACTTTCGCACAAATCTATTTGGGTTTCTGAGTATTTTTGCATATCTGGCCGCAATAACGGTAAGTGTAGCAGAGTAACATATACCGCCCATTCAGCTTTCAGATCTCACTACAGCCACCCGGTGGCAGAGAGTACAAACCATCCAACTGGTGCTCCCTTCCCAGTGCTTCTAACAACCGTTTCAGCGCCCATTTGTTTCCTTTGGCTTTTGCTTTCGTTGTTTTTTTCAGAAGTTGTTTACTGCATCCTACCGCTTTGTTTCATAAATATTCATGCGTTTCGGTTTTTTAATTTAAATGCAAAAATCCTGTATGAATTGATTGCAATTTAAAAAGAGCAGCAGGAAAATGTTTAGCTACTAACCAGAGGGTCGAAATGGAAAGTATAATAAAAGATAAAAATTAAATAATGCAATAACGCCTCTGTAAAGCTATTTATTTTCTTGGACACAAAATCCAATAAGTTTTAAAATTTTTTCTTGTATTTTTTTAATTTTATTTTTATTTTTATTTTTTTTTATTGAGCACTTCTTTAATTGCCTAGTGCAAATGGTTGCCCATGTGAGAGTCCACTTGGACGAATATACAAAATTTTATGCGTTTTGATATCGTTTTGAAAATAAAAGAGAGAAAAACAGGAAGGACAAAATGTGGAAGAGGGGCGTGTGTTTGGAGGTTATGGGAATCAAGATTGACCGATGACTATTTAAAATTCGATGACTATTCGAAATTCATCAGGTGTGCTATATCCGCAGGTGTAGCAAAAATTGTTGAGCAAAAATGTTTGAGTCTAAATTTCTGGAGAACAGAACAGCTGAATAGAAAACGCTGAGATAATTACACCACATCCTTAAGACAATTGCTACAGAAAGGTCTTGAAGCAATACCCAGTCTCATCGCGTAGATAACTAGTGGACAATACCCACAAAGGACGCCTACGAAATTCGAGCGCTGCGGCTTTCTTAGACTTGGAAGTCCCTCGTGTGTTGTCAATATACTCATGCTCGGAAAGATCTCACGACTTTACACGACTTTACGCTCGTTGACACCCATCGAGTGGATGTCAACTCCACCTTTCCAAGAGCAGACCACAGGCTTTCGCGGGAACCCCAATCATTTCATTTTGCGGAGAAACCATCCCGAAGGTTACCTGCCACTAGCTAGCTCATCCATACATCCGTTCCCACTACGTTCCTGTGAGTACGAACTCAAATAAGACTAATATCGAGCTATTCGAAAGCGATGGTTCGGTCTAGAATGCCGCAGAACTTCAAAGTGTTTTGTGACCAGCCCGAACAGGAAACTGTCGAACTTTCTTCTAAAACTTGGAAGAAAATAAGTTCGGTTGATTGAATTCATTACCGATTTGCCTGTCTTGCGTAGACGAGGCGTATAGCACTGGGCATTTTTTTGTTAGTGCACTGCATTTGCTAGAACGAGAAAAATTCGTTCCCTCAAACTGGAGGATATTTTCAGATTTATGCCTCAATTCTATCCAATCTCTTTCTTTCTGTTATTTCTCTCCTTTCCTTCTTTCTATCTACCCTTTCACTTTCCAGAGATTTAAATACAATGGACTTTTTAGCCTGAGTGTTTTAGAAGTTAGCAAATCTCTTGGTGCTTCCTGGCTCGACTTTTCAAATATTAATTTCAAATTCGGAAACAGTCGGAAGTGAATAAATTGATTAAATAAGAAGTGCAGAAATTTTTTGCTAGATTTGAGACAATATTACACTTCAAAAAGTTCTTCCACACTTTTGTATTATGTGGACCCAAAATAATTTTATTAAGAAGCATATTTTATACTCAAAAATGTTGAAAATTTTAAGAAGAGCCGAAGATATTTCACTCAAGCTAAATGACAAAATGAAAGACAATGACCAAAATACTTAGTTCTCTTGACATGGACTCGCACAGAACCGTTGGTGCATTACTAATAACTGTAAAACAGCAAAGAGTTTCCTAAAAATATCTGACAGCTGGTAGCATAATTTCCTTTCAAACAGAGAAGGAAGAAGAGGATGAGTTACGAACACTGAAAGTATTAATTGCCGGGCACAATACATGGTAGTACGGAGCATTTTCTCTACCGGTGTCTGACTTTCGCCGGACTTAGACCGTACATTTCCTGGTCAGTTGTAATGAACTTTATCTTTCCCCTGGCAAACTGCTTCGATACAGAAAATTATCCGAGAAGTTTGTCTCCTCTATCCTTTAAATGTCTGAAATTCGTGAGTGTCTGGAAAATTGCCACTCACAACTCCATTCTACTGAACCAATACGGCCAAGGTGAAAATACTGAAAAGGCGTGCATAAAAATGCGGTGGATTCAACAATGCCATGTTGGGAGGTTAATAATCTCAGTGGCTAGACTAAACTTCTGTGGGCATTGAGAAAATGTAATACGGAGACCGGTCTAGTCCAGGAATTAATTTCTTTCAACGAATGCCTTAAGAGAATTGAGATAGGACAGGATAGGAAATAGATAAAGGTCCTAAAGGTGCTCAGATTGGAGGTACTTTTTCCAATAGGATTTTTTTAACCGATCCCTAATAAATAATTTTTTTTTTCGTATTCATTGACATTTCATCATGGAAAGACTTACGCCTCAATGCCGCTTATAAATCGTACAATTATATTACAGAGCATCACCGCGATGAAGCCTATTTTTGGCTTGAAGGCTACTTCGAGAAAGAAAATTACAGTATTTGTGCAGAAGAGCAACCCGAAGGTAAGCCTTTATTTCCATTGAAAACAACCGCTTGGTGCGGCTTATGGTCTGGAGGAATCATGGGCCCATATTTCTTCAAAAACCAGGCTGGCGCCAATGTAACAGTGAATCTCGAACACTATCGCATCATGATAAACGACCAACGACTTTTTGATACAGGAAATAGAAACCCATGATCTCTGCGACATTTGCTTCCAGCAAGATGGCGCTACCTGCCATACATCCCGTGAAACAATAGATTTACTGCGTTCTCGTTTCGATGCGCAATTTATCTCTCGTCTTGGATCGTATGATATCACACCTTTGGACATTTAATTGTTTAGGTATTCCGGCTTTGATTGAGGAATTTGAATCAACCATAACTGAAGTTATTCACGAGATACCGACCAAATTACTCCAGCGAGTCACAGTTGCGGCCAACATTTGAAAGGGTTTGCCTTTCAAAGATAAATGTCATGAATGCTTTGCCACAAAATAATAAATATTGTCCAATCGATTTGAATTTCCGTTGTTTTATTCCAATTTAAAATCCGATACCTCTAAGCTGATCACCCTGTAATTGGCTTTGAAATAACTAACTTTTGGTCGCATAAGGTGTTTGTGGTATGGTAGGAGCTTCAAGCAGGTTTACCCCATAGAGCTGCAGAGCTTTGAGGAACCTAGTTCGCGTGAAGCGACGTTGATGACTGTAGACGGGATATGCCTACAAAGCAAGAAGAAGGTTTCTCGCTGAAGCAATAGATTAATATCAATCACTTGTAGAATAAAGGTGATTCTCAAGTAAAAAAAAGAGTGGTTAAGCTTCTCATGTTAATTTACGAGCTCTCTTCAATGCCTGTCTATTTATACTAGATAATTTTACTACTGTACGTCAGTATAAATTTTTTCGAGGAACCGTGAACTTAATATTTAAATTATTTCTGGCAAAAAAATCGGATGACTAAATATGAAATATGCAAAACAACATTCAACTAATTTACAAGAACTTTTATACAACATTGTTGTAAAATTTACGTATTTGAGAACATACAAATTCAAGTCAAATGGCTGTATTGCATTTGAGTTCACTTAAGCAAGCATATTTTCAAGAGTGCTGCGATTATTAGAAAAATAAAAAAGAATGGTGCGGAATAAATCGCTGAATTTCTTCCGATATTACACACAACTACAGTTGCAAGTGCCCCAAACTTGTGAGTTCTGCGAGATGATGCTTCTCTTAAATGCCAAGAGACTAATCACTGCCAAACACATTGAGATGAAATTCACATTTTGAGCTGCGCAGTTAAGCGCTCTTTTATGGCCCGGAACGCACAAAAACTGTCAATTAAGCGACTAATGAGTTTCGAATGGCCAACGCGATTGGAGAGTGAGTGCTCACGAATCGCAAGATTTGCGAGTTTAGCGATACAATACATGCAATATGTGCGCATGTGTTGCAAGTGATACATTAGTAGAGAATCGCGTAGATGTACATATAAGCGCGTCAAGAAGGCTAGGGATGCGGGTTATAGAAAACTCTGTTACAAGCACTCAGAAACTTTTGAAAACTTTGAATTTGCCAATGTACTTACACACCACCTTTGAGCGTATCACCTTTCACACTCATCCGCTGAGAAATACACTCGGAGGTTTGCCATTGCCTTCCGACGCACGACCACTATTAGGAAAAACTTTTTCTTTATTTTGATGTTTCACCGGGGATTTCGAACCTACGTTCTCTCTCTCAATTTCGAATGGTAGTCACGCATCAACCTATTCGGATACGGCGGCCGCCGTTTAATATCTTACCATTTCAATAATTAATGTCTATCGTAAGGTAGATCCGGCAGCCGCATCGCACATAGGAACACCCGCATCGCACAGGGACTGGGCTACATTTCTCCTTCCACATGGAATCGCCTTGAGCTTTGAAAAAAGCGCAAACGGTTGTTGATACCTAAAATGTATAGATCATCCATATTCATTAAGAAGTAAGATATATCGGTTCCTGCTTCTAGCTAGAGCCGGGCATGTGCAAGGGAGGTGTTGAATTGTTTCCAACTCCACCTCGTTCCTACAGCTAAAACATAAATCATGCATTTAAACGCCTAACCTCTTTGAGTGATTTCCAATGAGACGATGACCTGTGAAGGCCCCTACTAAGATTCTAATTAGAATTCTATTCAATTTTATAATATTCTTGGATACACGTAAATTTAGCATTGGTCATGTTTGCCTAGTAATTTCACAGGTATTGGCAATAGTCCATCTTTAATTTACAGAACTGATTAGTGCGTCCACAACAAGAAGCATACAAGTTTCGAGAGCTACTACCATAAAATTATTGATGTTTGGCATACAGGTGCCTTCTCTTGCAAGTTGGTCAGTCCCCTGGGATGCCTCTGTGGCCTGGAAGCCAGCATAAGAGAAGACGATGCTATTTAGCCATTAAGAGATTGGCGACGATGTAAAACACTCCTGGATGCATTCAGATCTCGTAGGACAGCATGGCTGCCTGATAGAATGCGGACATCTTTTCATGATATTCTGTTTATCTCTAACAACCGTAAGGTTTCACGAATAGCGTTTATTTCAGCTTCGAAAACACTAAAGTCATCCGGTAGTTGAAAGGCTTCAGTGATAAAAAGATGTTCGCAATATAACCCGGATCCTACACCGGTGTCCATTTTAGATCCGTCCATGTAGATCTTAACGGGTATGTTGAGTGATGGATCTTCTGCAAGCCGTTCCAGTCTAGGAGGGACTTTCACTGAAAAATTCCTTTCGCAGGAGAGAATAGGAGGATGATAATCAGAATCGCTTTGTATATCTATATAGGAGTCTAAGATGGTTGAATGTCCACGTGTGACAGTCTTCCATTGTGAGCTCGCTTTGTTTGCAGAAAAGATCAAGAGGCAGCAGATGTAACATGGTGTCCAAAGTCACGAATGGTGTGGTTTTCATGACGCCACATGTTGTCAATTCCGTTGATCTCTGCACCTTACTCAATAAATTAGAATAGGTTTTTTTCTGCATAGCACTCCACCAGACAACATTTCTGTATAGAAGAATGAGCCTTACAACTGCAGTGTAAAGGCAACGAGCAACCTGAGGTTTAATTCTCAAGGTCTTACCTAAAGCGCCCTTATATATATATATATATATAAATGGCGCATACACCCTTTCTGGGTGTTTGGCCGAGCTCCTCCTCCATCGTGCGTCTTGATGTTGTTCCACAAATGGAGGGACCTACAGTTTCAAGCCGACTCTGAACGGCAAATATTTTTAAGAGGAGCTTCTTCATGGCAGAAATACAATCGGAGGTTTGCCATTGCCTGCCGAGGGGCGACCGCTATTAGAAAAATGTTTTTCTTTATTTTGGTGTTTCACCGAGATTCGAACCTACGTTCTCTCTGTGAATTCCGAACGGTAGTCACGCACCAACCCATTCGGCTACGGCGAGCGCCCTTGCAGACATAGAAAGCTAGGCTAGCTTTCCTAACTGTTTATAAGATGCTTGACTTCCCAGTCGATTTCCCATCTATGGTTAGTCTCTAGTACTTGGTTTGTTCCGAAATCACAAGAGATTCCCCCTTAAGCATAATTGGACTTAACTGGGAGATTCTATGTTTCCTAGGCAACATTATGAGTTGTGTTTTGCCTGGGTTGACTTCTAGACCACACATTTTTGGCCACCTAGAAAGTATATCTAGAGCATTTTGCATGATGTCTCTTAATAAAGATATGAATTTACCAGAGACCGCAATAGCAACATCGTCGTGCGATCTGGCTCTAACAAAGGGACTTACCCGAAGCACTGTTACCGGAAGCTCTATGACATGTGGGCTGTTAAACTAGCAACAACTAAAAACGGTCACAATAGAGAGATTTCTTTAACAGAATAAACTCTCAATATTAATGAAGATCTTGAACGGGCACTGTCAAATAGCAATTCATAAAGTTTGACTGAATACTTCAAGCAATAACTGCCCTGTGGAGGAGTTGTCTAGTGAATAGCTCCGAAGCTCAGTGCTTTGCGGAGACTATTATTCAGATATCTAATTACTCATTTCAACAACACGTCTGCTGAATCTGCAAGTTCCATTGCAATATATTCGCAGGTTAGTAAGATGCTAATTCAATATGCAGTGCCCTCTTAGAATTCCTGTTATAATTCGAAAATTATTCGTATCTAACTCCATGCAGTCTTTAAAAAGGTTTAGGTTAAATCCACCTATTTATGATTTTGATTGCAATAAACGCTGGCCGCCGTAGCCGAATGGGCTGATGCGTGACTGACATTCGGAATTTCGAGAGAATGTAGGTTCGAGTGTAGGTGAAAGACCAAAATGAAGAAAAGTTTTTTTTCTAACAGTGGTCGCCCCTCGGCAGGCAAGCCTCCGTGTGTATTTCTGCTATGAAACATCTCCGTATAAAAAATACCTGCCATTCAGAGTCGACTTGAAACTGTAGGTCCCTCCATTTGTGGAACCACATCAAGACGCACACCAAATATAGGAGAAGGAGCTCTGCCAAACACCCAAAAAGGAGTAGGAAAAATAATATGTCCTATACCACAAAATAGCTCTGGACCTATAAATGACTAACCCGCCAGTTTCTTGATTAATTTATCTGCCTTTTCGTTCCCAGAAATTCCTATGTGCGTGGAATCCATAATAAAATATGTATCAAGTTGTACAGACGTCAAATATTCAACTTATTAAGGCATTCCAGCATCAGTTTAGATGCAACCTGGAAAGAGTTGAGAGTCTTAATTGCTGCCTGACTATCAGTAAGGGCAACTATGCATCTGTTGTTATATTTAGTTGCGTTTCAGGTTAAAGTGACCGCATATTGGCATAGACTTCCGCATTATATTTGTATTCTTGTCTAGCGCTTCCGTGTATATTTTCCCGAATCCACAGATACCTGCCCCTGCACCTTCCACGGTGAGTGATTCGTCCGTGTAGCATCTTATCGAGTTGTAGTTTATCTCTTTGGCTTTAGGTAACCCTTCCCCAGTATTTTTTATTGCCCAGTTAGTTCAGTCTTGAAGTATTTGATAAAACAGAGCATCAGTATCATCGTGTTCCATGAGATCTCAGGGGTCATGCTTCCTTGTTTTTATGAGCGCCTGAGACAATGGTAGCTTTAGTTGTCCTTAGTATGGCCCTTGGGATTGCATTTTAATGTGAAGAGCTGTGAGTTGTAAAAGAATCTCCATGGATATGTGTGATATATGGAGATATATGTAGATGTGTACATGTTTTCTGTTATGCAAACACGAAACCTTTGCAACCTTTTTAATGGGGAAAATTGATATTAATTTTGCTAGTATTTAATTGACTTATTTCATGCCAAAAGGAAGTTATTGTTAAATCCTCCTTATCTTTTAATCTCCGAAAAATCTTAAAATGCATTCATTTTTTCTGCCAATTTTTGGAAATAATAGCAAAGGTGATACGCTCTTTGCCTCTCCGGAAATAACTGGTTTTGGGCTTATGATTGGTATCATTGAAAAAAAAAATGCTTTCTAGGATTCATTATTTCTTTCTAATCTTGGAGCTGTTGAAATTTTACTAAAAACCGCAATTTGTATATTTTAAAATAACTTGTTCTGAAATGGCTATCACTGATACATACACTCTCGCTTACTCTCTTTAAGTACCTGCTACCTCTCAGCCATAGTCACAGTCTTCATATAGAGAATACAAAAGGTGTCGCCTTTTTGAAACCGCTACTCAACTTATGGCAAATTTGACAATTGAGTGACGTCAGTAAAGAAAATAAACATATCTTTGTGTGCAAATTTATGCACGTGCAGATGTGTGTGTACACGATTTATTCTATATACTTGTCTTGCCTCTCACTTTTGTTTATTCTTCCCCTTCTTTTCATTTATTTATTTCCTGTGTTACCGCCACGGCACTGGGGAAGGTGTAGCTTTATATTCAATTATTCCTGGGTCATAGTTCTGCCAAAGATACATCGAATTTTCTCCTTTTTGTCCTAAGTGTCGGTATGCGAAATCTTTATCGGTAATGTCTGAAAATGTCAACAAAAAACGGCTTAGTTAGTTACTAACTTAATGACAAACTAAACTAATAATGAATTTTCTTACTTTTAAGTAAAAGATAAACTATTTGGGTGACTGATATTCAAACAATGTGATCCATTTTCGCTACATAATTTCCATAAATGTTTTCCTAGGAATATTCCCCAATTGCTGCTATTATTATAATTAAAGTGCTAAATAACAAAATTCAAGTGCTAAGATGCTTAAAATTCCTAACTATTGCCCAACCAGAAATGAGCAAAACTGTGAAAACCAATTTTCCTGAATTTAAATACTAAAAATATATAAACACTGCTTGGCATATTTGCTGGCATGAAAATATGTTGACCTAAAATATTGTCAATTAGAACGAAAATATGTTGAGTCCCTGGCAAAACTATGCTAAGTGCAACAATTGTAAATGGAGAGCGACAAGTGGAAAGCAAGTAGCTAAATAGCAATGCCCGCAGGCAGCAAGCAGAAGGAGAGAGGATGTGAATTGAAATGCGAAAACTTTAATTGCGCCTTTTGCCTTGGAAATTAATAGGTGGGGTGAAGGAAGAGATGGTCAGAGGTAGAAAGAGGATAATTTCAATATTGTTGCATTAGAATGGAATGTACAAAAATTCAAGTAATAGGAATATTGAGGTAAATGAATACGCTCATGGACAATTACGTGTCATTATGTGCAAGAACAGAGAGACGAAATCCTGAAAGCATCGAAACTTTTGAATGAGTTCAACGCTTGAAATGCTTGAGAGTGCTAATAAAAAAATGACAACAGTAGTCACAACGCAATACAAGACAGAGTGTTAACAGTAAACAAAGCCTATTACGCCCGCACAAAATTGCTGAAGTCTAACTGCTAACACGCGACACACGAAACTCTGCCTCGGCCAGTCAATATTTGCTGTCGTACGGCTGCGAGTGCTGGACAATGACAAGCAAATACGAAAGAAAGAGTGTTCGAGCAAAAAGTGATTCGAAGAGTGTTTGGCCCCATACGTTACAACGATTAGTTGCTGAACTTATGCCGGGAAGAAGATATCGTTAAACACATAAAATCCCAAAGGCTTCGACTGTTATTACACACTGTGCGCATGTAGGACAGCCGTCCTCAAAAATCCTCCTTAACAACAAAATCTCAAACGACCCACGTCCGCAGACGTTCAAGATTAACCTGACTTGATAAGGTCATCGCCGACCTGGAAAAGCTACGAGTTAGGAGCTGGAAGTCTGCTGCTATGAACAATGCAGATTGGAAGAGGATTTTGGACAAAGCTAAAGCTCAACCTGATCTGTAATCGCTACTTTATCATTACGAAGATGATGATGTGCGACATTTCTACTTTGGACTTTTATTTATTTAAATAAATAAAATTCCAAAAAAATAAATAAAAGCCCAAATTGGTAGAAATGTCGCACATCATCATTATCGCCATCATCAAGTAACGATATCGTACACTAAATAAACTATTGCGAGTTAATTTTCTGCCCCAGCTCAAATGATTACACAACAAAAACCATATAAACTTTGTTCTCAAACTTTGAACAAAGTTTAACATTTTTAATCAGAATCTGTAGAAAAAATGTTTGTGGAGATCTGGACATCAGTAGGTAAGTAAGTAAAGTGCAAGTTGCAAGTGACTATAGAATTTTTACGATTTTTTTTTTTAATTTTTTGCTGACGGCGCTAGGCTTTTCTTTCAAGTGACGGTGGGATGCCTTAGCGAAAGAATTGTACAAAAATCACTTGTATTTTGTAGTCATATAGAGCTTGTTTACACTGACTTTGCTATACTAAATTCAAAGGTCTTAAAAATTGTAAGAAATCTTGTTAAAAAGGTCAAAACTTTGATGGAAATCCTAGCAACGAAATAATTGTGGTCAGCGACAAAATAGTTTTTTAATGAACTAGTTGAGAAATTTTATTCAAAGCCTTTCAAAATCAAATTACTTTTTTAGCAATGCCTGGTTTTGGCAATCCAATATTGTGTCTTGTGCCAAATATCAAGCAGAATATCTAATAAAGTGAGACATGAAAATCTAATGCTACCTCTCTGAAACCACGTATATAAATAATTTTATTCAAAAGAGGGCTCTTAACAATTATATGGGAAAAATGGCATAATTTAGGTGTCCGCGAGGAGCACAGGTATCACAGGCAAAATCCGCTAAAAAGTCAATTCATGAATGCCTAGTTGTTGAGAACGTCGAGATATCGATGTTGAAGGTTGTTCAGCAACGCTTTGCTTTACAACAGCAATAACCTCGAAAGGACGTCCAGCTTTTAGCCTGCCACAAAAATTGGTGACTATTTCAGACGATTTTTCTCAAGAAAAAAGTCATGAATTATGAGGTTTATTGTTCTTTAAAAGAGACAATTTTCGCAATAATAATTGGAGGTGATTGGCCGCGCTCCTCCTCCTATTAGTGGCGTTCGTCTTGATGTTTTTCCACAATTGGAGGGACCTACAATTTTAAGCCAACTCCCAATGGCAAATGGTTTTCTATGAGAAGCTTTTTCATAGCAGCCGCCGTAGCCGAATGGGTTGGTGCGTGACTACCATTCGAAGTTCAGAGAGAACGTAGATTCAGATCTCCGTGAAACACCGGATTTCATCTGCGCTCTTCGTGGACACTTTGCCATTGCCTGCCAAGGGCTGACCGCTGTTAGGAAACATTTTTTCTATCATTTCGCTGTTTCATGCAGAGATTCAAACCTACGCACTGGCAAATGGTACTCACGCGTCAATCCATTCGACTATGGCAGCCGAATTAGTTTGATAAATTGTATAAAACAATCTTACTATCCACACCTCGTTCGTTTTAATATTCAGCTTTTTATTTATTGTTCCAAAATTTAACTTAAATTCTTTTAACAAAATATTTGGTTTAAAATGCAATGGAAATAATAAATGAATCTTATATTTCATTTACTTCTTAGTTTTCTTATGTTTATATGATCAAATATATTTCATATACATCATCCGCATGCATTGGTTCGCATAGTCGCGTGGCTACTCTTCTTTCCCATAATAGGTTTGATGCATCCACTAGCGCAATTTCTTCTTCGTTGAGGCTCACAAATCTCCCAACTCAAAAGTAAGCACTTTTATTTCAACTGTGGGTAATATATTAGCTATGAGATTTTGCCACAAAATAAAAGTACACTTAGGTGGATTTTCATCTTTTCCTAAAGCACATAAGTGCCTTCTTTCCATTGTATTTCATTTTTAGCTGATACGTTTCTCATCTACATAAAAGATATCTACCGCCTTGTATGAACTGTATGTAGACCAGTTTTGTTATCTCGTCTTGATATTTTCAATTTTGCGGTCATCTTAAAATATTTTATTTTGGTTTAATGCGGCAATTAAAGTTAATCCACTTAAATGCTTATCGTTTGATATCAGCAAAGTGCTGACAAAAGAAAGAAATAAACTTTTACTTTCAAGCGGAATGTTAAATTTGCTTAGCTCAAGTAAAGAAGTGTTCACAATTTCAAGTATTTGGAAATGTGTAAAACTTTCTCACATCGAAAATATGTAAATAAATGCATTTGAATGTTTTTAGACGACAGCTGTGCAACTATTCTTGCCATCATGTCTTTGTATCTGGTGACTAGACAGTATATTTTTATCAAAATTGACCAAAAAAAATGTATGTAGTGCGGAGACAAATTTCTCTGCAACAAATTCTTTTGAATAAAATTTTATTTTTTGTTGTTGAAGATAGATATACTTGTGAACAAGACAGCTGCGTACAAATGCTGGGTTGCCAACTATCTATCAAATGAACTAAATTAATTGAAATAATAAAATATGAAGCATATTTTGTTAATTAAGTGGAATTTAATACAGAAATATTTTTAAATATGATTCCCACCTATATAAAAAATGAAAACCAATTAAATAAGATAGTTAAGAGGAATAAGAAATACAATATTGGTATCAAAGCAAAGCCCTTTGAGAAAGTTTTAATCCAGTTTAAATATTTTTTTTTAAGTTTTTAATAATTTTTGTTTTAAATTTATTTTTTTACAGCGCTACCACTAATCTAAGAATGGGAATTGATGATAATTTGAGGTGGAGATGAAATTAAACGTTGTTATTCCTATTGCTTTTTTGCCAGGACAGACTAGCAAGTATAGCACTCTGACCACATTGTTCATTGTACTGCACTCCGGATCCCTTTTAAATTTTCTTTAAATCCGACCTCTGAAGAAATTTGAGTAGATCTTGTAGCGCTTCTTAACACATCAATGCCAAAGACCTCAAACCTGATTTCTGATTCGTGCGAGGAACGGGTAGACGCATAGAAAGTGGTCCGCCGTCTCATCCTCCTCTCCACATGCTGGGCAGAGTGCACTGTCTGAGATGCCTACCTTTTCCATGTACTACGCCAATAGTAGCCCGTCGTCAGTCCAACCAGCTGCCTATAGTACCTTCTGCTTAATGACAGGAGGATCTGCGACAGTCCGTCGGACATGACAGGTAATATCAATTTGTCCATTGGCAGCCTATCTCAGCCTACCAGGCTCGCTTGTGGGTTAAAGTAACCCGTTTGCTAACCGTGGCTTTGATGGCTGCAGAAGGGAGTGGCAGAACGGGCTTTGAAGCCAACTCCTTTGGAATAAATTCAGCAAATGTTTTTATTTTTATTTTCTTTTATTTTAAATGTTAAAATGAGCTGATATCCCTGAAGTTCCGCTCAAGTATATTCTATTAAGCTTTGAATTTGTAAGTTCACTAAATACTAATGTTGGGTATGGGAATAAGTTTCCGCTCTCGTAAAGGGTGTCGCTGCTGATATTATTTTTGTGTGGTATATTGATCAATATGTACGGTAATCACGTTCCTCCAAATGCAATTTGTAAGGAGTGGTTTCGACTCATCCAAAGTGGCAATTGCGACGTGAGTGATAAAGATCGCGAAGGGGCACAGAAAAAAATCAAAGATATTCAACTACAAGGATTATTGGATGAAGACGCATGTCGAACCGTTGATGATATATCTAAAGAGTTGGCAGTTGACAGATCAACCGTCGGTAAATCTTTGCACGCGACGGGAATGGTCCAGAAAGCTAGAAAGTTAACTGAGTGCAGCATCAACTGAAGGAGAGGGATATCGATGGACGTTTGGTGATGTGTGAGAAAGAAGAAAATGTTTTCTGCATCGCATCGTCACTGGCGATAAAAAATGGATGTATTATGATAACCCTAAGCGTGGAAAAAGTTCGAGCCTGCCAGGTGAGCCAATCCACCGACAGCGAAAAAAAAATGCATGCTTCAAAGGTTATGTTGTGCGTCTGGTGGGATGAGATGGGTGTCATCTATTATGAACTATTTAAACCATCTGAAACCATAACTAGTGATCATTTCCGACTGCAGCTAATGCATTTTAATCGAGCTCTCAAAGAAAACCGGCCTGAATGGGACGGTAGGAATAAAAAACTAATTTAGCTGCATGGCAACGCCAGGCCACTCGTTACTAAATCGGTCCAGAAATATTTAGAGGGACTGAATTGGGAAAACCTGCCCCAGCCGCCGTATTCCTCATACATTGCACTTTCGGATTCTCATCTGTTCCGATCAATGCAGTCAGCCCTTACTGGAGAGCGGTTCACTTCTTACGAGAACATCGCAAACTGGCTCAATGAATGGATCAAGTCAAAAGAACTCGAATTTTTCGTCAGAGGAATCCGTAAGCTGTTTGACAGATATAGTAAGTTGAAGCTTCCAATTGCGCATACCTCACATAATATCATGGATTATTTAATTGGGGAAATAAACCGTATCTTTGTCTAAGAAAAGACGAAAACTCATTCCCATACTCAATGATAATAAAATATTTACCAAATATTAGTTCGGTTAAAAAGAAATCCATTATTTTTGCGTTAGGTTTGCGTTTAAAATGGTTTAAAACTGGTTTATGGCCGGTACTTATCTTCAAGGTGATGCTAAGACTACCAACTTGGCGGTCAACTTCGATTAATTCTGTGATTTTATCGACATTTTCTTTAACATCGAAAATGACGGAACGAAGTCGACGAGACCAAACTGCACCTAATAAGCTACTACACCATCGGCACCATAGCTTCGACACCAAAGCTTCTTCGCAGTTTCTTTCCAGGAGATGCAACCATATAATAGAACGGATTTGTCGTTCGAGTTTCCCAAAGCTAAAATAATAATAATAAAAAGTTCGTTTACTTTCATTAAATTTTCTTCAAATTAGAAGCTAATTAGTTTTACACTCAAGTTGTTATCTTTTTAAACAGTTGGTTTAAACAGCTGACGCACGTTTCGTGTTTTGTTTCACCCACAAACATATTCAGTTTCGTCTATAATTTAACCATGAATCGTCTTACAAACGAACAACGCCTGCAAATTATTGAATTTTATTGTAAAAATGCGTGTTCTGTTAAGAAAGTTTATCGCGCGCTTCTTCCATTTTATGGTCAGTTTAATCGACCCACTGAAGCGGCTATTCGAGCTATTGTGACTAAATTTAGAACCAAATTTACATTATTAGACATCAAACCACCAACACGCTGACGTAGAGTGCGAACTGAAAAAAATATCGTAGCTGTATCGGCCAGTGTTAATGATGACCATCAAAATATCGTTTCGTCACCGTCCGCACCCTCAGCAACGTGGAAGATTTTGCGAAAGGATTTAGGTGGCAAGCCTTTCAAAATACAGCTGGTGCAAGAATTGAAGCCGCACGACCTACCGCAACGCAGAACTTTTGGTGAATGGGCTCTTGGAAAGTTGGCCGAAGATCCACTTTTTTATCGAAAAATTGTGTTTAGCGACGAAGCTCATTTTTGGATCAATGGGTACGTAAATAAGCAGAATTGTCGATTTTGGACTGAAGAAAAGCCAGAAGAATTGCAAGAGCTACCAATGTATCCAGAAAAGCTCACAGCTTGGTGCGGTTTATGGGCGGGAGGTATCATTGGACCGTACTTCTTCAAAGATGCAGCGAATCGTAACCTAACTGTGAATGGTGAGCGCTACCGTGAAATGATATCCAACTTTTTTTGCCCAAAATGCAAGAGCTTGACTTGCATGACATGTGGTTTCAGCAAGACGGTGCCACATGCCACACAGCACGCGTAACAATGGACTTGTTGAGAGGCGAGTTCGGTGAACATTTTATTTCACGTTCGGGACCTGTCAATTGGCCACTCAGATCGAGCGATATAACGCCTTTAGATTATTTTTTGTGGGGCTATGTTAAAGCTCATGTCTATTCAGACAAGCCTGCTTCAATTAACGCATTAGAAGACAACATTAAATCATTTATATGTGAGATACCGGCCGAAACATTGGAAAGAGTATGCCAAAATTGGACTTAGTGGATGGACCATTTGAAGCGCAGTCGCGGTCAACATTTGCATGAAATAATCTTCAAACATTAAATTATATGGACTGTACTATCGACTTAAACAAAAATTTCATGCATTTTTCTGAATTTTGCATGTGTTTTTTTGAAAAACTTTCCTATAACTCTTAAAAATTCACCCTTTACAAATTTTTAGAAAAATTTACGACAATGTCCAGCTTACTCAGATCACGTGTCATAGAATATCTCTATTGTACAATGGGCGCAAAAATACTCATCGAGTTTTGTTTTTGTATACTGCAACTGTCTACTATAGTTCATAAGTGTCAAAAATTAATTATGTACAACGCCATTTGCAAAAATTATAAATCCTCCGATAGGCGATTAATTTTGAGCAAACTGGTAAATTTACTAAGATGATAATTAACAATAGCGCGCAAAGTAGAATATAATTCGAGCTTATTATATGTACTTGCGTATACTCGAATAACGGAATAAGAAATCCAAGTACTTAAAGAAATTAATAATAACGTCCCCTAAAAGCAGGAAATGGAATTGAGTCAAAAGGAAGTGTATGGAAAATAAATGCAAAATTACTACGACAGCAAAAGCGGATTTACAATTTCGGGATGTAAATTGCAGCATAAAATTTGGCAACACATAATTTGTTGCAAGTACAATCTACAAATGTACCAGCAAACATTCTTGCTGCATTCAATCACTCACACGACAACTGTGTCACTACATTTCCTTTTTATTTGCATCGCCAGTCCGCAGTTGGCAATCTATCAACGCCATTGGCGTCGCAATCAAAGGGAGGAACAAACAAACACACGCAACTGCCACTATTGTGGTGGTCATGTACGAGTAGCAGCCTCACATCACCAGCTGCGAATCAGATAAATAAAAACAGGCGAAAAAATGGCAAGCAGTTGTAAGGATTTTATTTAGAGTGCGATTTTTGTTGCGATTGCAGAGAAAAGAAATTTTACTTTTGATTTCTCGCTTTAACGACATTTTAATGGTGCAGCAATAATGATGCACTTCCGTCACGCCGTTGACATGTCACATCCGGCCAACAACCGCACATATACAGACAGCAGAACACACACGCCCGCTATGCTGGCTTGCTTTGGTGCTGGCCAATGGTAGTGGTGGCGACGTGGGTGATAAATGTGTGTGTTGCATGTCACCACTACAAATGCATATCAATGCATGAATGACAAATTGAATTGGTGCGAATAGCGGGAAAGCAAGAAAATGAGTTTTTCCATAAAAAAACACTGTGCTGGCAACGAATTTAAAATTGGCGCGTAGAAGCTCCTCAAAAAACGACAAAAAAAACCAGTCGTAAAAAAATCTATTGCGTGATTATTGTGCGTTGTTTTTTTTTTAAGTTTAATCTTTTCATATTTCCAGGGATTTTACTTTCTCGCTCACTTCTTCTTTCCAAGCGTAACTTAAGAGTTTTTGCCGACAATTTTAAGCTATCTTCTTCTCCTAATTTATGTAGGCAACTTCCGGCAAGTGCAACCGTCGACATTTTATGCCACAGCCGTAAAACACAAAGACACTTTTAACTGGTTAAAATGCATTTACTTACAGAAATTATTTTACACCAACACATGCACCCTTTACACTTATCTAAATATATGTGACTAGGCACGTAAAACGCGAGCAGAAAAACGCACCTGTGTTGAGACGGGTCTGTAGGAATGTGAGCTGCTAAGGTGAGCTACTTGCTGAGCGAAAAGGGCTGAAAGGGAGAAGTATTTTGCGAGGAGCTCGTAATCAGACTCCTCAGGTTCAGGTTACCGGAGCAATACAATGTGTTATGCGCAATCAAAGAAACAGCTAATTTGCTGGTCACCTGTGTGACAACTGTCACAGAAGTAAATATCTATGCCGACAGCCAGGCGACAATCGGAATCGATGACGGTGTATTTGAAACTGGTCGGGGAAGGCCTGACTTTACTTTCAATGGCATCAGAATTCTTTCATATAAGGCTCGTCTGGTTAACTGATCACAGAGATATGTATTACAGGACACTGTAAGGTATGTAGATGGGATGGCTAGACAAGGGATCTCTGACATAGTTCGCCAGCCAAAGGAGAGAATTGTGATAGAACTGCCTGCGGTGATTTTTGTCAGGAAAATTTTACTAATTGAATTTAATGTAAAAAAATTATACTCAAAAATCCCGAGATGTGAATCAGTTAGTCCCGAGATTCGAAAATTTGAAATTAAAAACGTATGGAGCCTCGTAGTACCGGAATATCAAGACTAGTACTCGGACTGGCCAAACTGGTTGGAAAAATAGTTCTAGCACAGCCCTCAAAACATAGTATGCGTATGGAGAAATCTGTACAAAATGCGGGAAGGGAATGAGAAATTTTTCACCAAAATACTACCATGTCGTACAGAAAATTGCCTTCAGAGGCCAACCTCCTTCAATCTAATAGCGCTCTGAGCATGATATCAACGGAAAGTAAGTGCAGAATGACGCTAAGGGCAGCTATGGGGCATATTTTACACGCCCCAGTGATGCCAGTATATGCAGTTCTCTGCACTCTCTAAGTGCATCCAGAGTACGACACGTGGCTCGAGACTAAATTTTTTGCCAAAAATAGATTTACAGGAGTAGAAAGCTTTACTGGCCCTCTTAACTCGATTTTCAATGCACAGCTTCCAGCGCACAAGCACGTAAGAAATTGCTTGTTTAATCTAGAAAGCCTAAATTGTGAAGGTTTGTATTTTCGGATGAATACCATCAACTCCTTTTTATCAGAGTTGACTCTGACTGCAAGCCATCGGCATAGGTACCACCTCTACTGCACCCATGTTAGAACTACGTCAATAGCTACTATCCAAAAGAGAGGTGAGAGGACACCACGCTGTGGTGTACCCTTATGCACGCATCTAGTGTTTCTGACTGTGAAGTTACTTGGTAAAAAATATAGTAAGTCATCAAAAGTACGGAAAAACTACTACTACTCCTTATCACTAGAAAAGTTAGCGAATATTTCTAAAATACCTAAAAAGTCAGTGGGCCAAATAGATCGAATGAGCTACGCTACTCTGTATATTTTTGCTCATCAGCCAATTTCTTACGAGGTGCTACAGCAGTGGCAGTGATTTTGCGAAACTTTTTGTATAGAATTGAACTTTTTTCCTACCTGGCAAAGCCAGCCTTCTCGTCAGCTTTTCAAGATTGTCTATAAAAGTATGTGCGTTAACTAAGGCAATGAGAAAGATCAACACTGGCGGCTGTGTAAAAAGTTTAACGAAAATCTTGGCACTCTTATGCACTTAGTTTGTGTGCTTGTGTGTGCGCGTATGTGTATGTGTTCAAATGCCACTACTAAACCATTTGAGAGTTGTAGCCACTTCCCATCGCTTTCAGTTAGACACCACTGAATCACGCAGAGGTCACAAGTGCCACATTTTGAATATTCAAACTCCGGTTGATGTAGAAAAATCCGCCGCCAGCCTAACATAAAACGTTTAGTCTTTTCGACGGCAACTTGAGCTGAACGTCTACACCCCCGCTGAATATAAGTTTTAAGTAGAAGATACTTAAATAGAAAACTAATGGAAGAGGTTGCGCTTTTCAGTACGAAAAAAAAACGAAATTTTTAAACCAGTGAGTAAAACTAAAAAGTGGTGAGAAAAGTTTTAAGTTGCCGGAAACGTTGCACATCTCTTACGCGCTCGGTGAAAATATCCAAAAATTTCCTTTTTTCGCTGTAATTTCACTCTTCCTTATTTTGACAGAAATTTTGCTTGGCCGTTCTTACAACATAGCTTGCAACCTCACTGGTGCTACATGCAAACGAATATCCGAAATTGTTAGGCTCTAACGCACTTGAAATAAAGTATGCGAAAGTATAACTTTAAAAGTTGAGGCATTTAGCGTTAAAATTTTTAAAATATAAGCATTTATGTGGCATGCAGATTCGTGCGCGATTTAGCTTTACTACTTTGGTTTCAGTGTCACATTTTTGTAAAGTAAAAAATTCAAGGATTCACAACTGAAAAAGAAAGGATGAAGAATTGTGAATAGTGGTAGGGAATTGAAGAATAATCGCTTTTGTTTGAAAGAAATATGGACAGGTAGTATGATATGTTTGTAGCTGAAATTTCATAGGTGCTACTGTGATCTTTAGGTTATTCTTCTTCTTCTTAATTGGTGCGATAACCGTTTAAGCGATTTTCGGTTGATTATTTGCTGTTGACCGTCTGATATTTGACAGTTTATATTTTGTATTATTTTATTACGGGCATCAGTCAACGCTCTGTTTAAATATCGGCTTATTTAATGTTAATCCTTTACGTAGATTTTCCGAATTGTTGCTGCAATGAATGAAAAGCGTTAATTAAAAGGTTTCAGATTGCTCAGACTTGAACACAGGGAAATATATTTCGACATACTTACAATTTCTTAACTGCTAATGGTCGAGCAATCTTTTTGGTTTTAATTATTTCATCCAAGCTCAGATCCTTAGTCGTTGCGTACCGTGAATTAATAATTTTTCAACTAATTTACCTTCAAATATTACGAAAAAGAAAAAAAAAATTGTCCCCGTGTACGTCTGTTAAAAAAGACAACTGATGTTTAGCGCAAAGTTGGATGCGCTTACTCTATTGGGAATACAGGGTTGCCCATGTTCGACGGACCCATGTATTTTTTGGGGCCATTCCAATCGACGAGGCCTGTCCGCAAGCAACAATCTCTGCGTCAATTGAATCTTATACGGAAATAAATGCAAATCAATGCGGATAATTCGTTGTGAAGTGGTCCGTCCAATGTCCAACTGCTGAGAACGGCGATTTTGGGATGTCCTTGGCGACGCACTTTTCACATTATTTAATTTTTCATACGCACGTTGAGTTATCACAATTGACTCTTTTTGTTGAATGTAAAGTTCAACAATTTGTGAGCGGTCGCGTGGTGTGTACTGTTCCATGGTAAAAATCTGCTTGGACTGACGCTTCCAACTCGGTATGTTATTAAGCGATGTGACGTCTCTGTCAAAAGATACAGGGTTGCCAGATGGGTCCGTCGAATATTGGCTACCCTGTAGTATGTAAGCAGTGCTATTTGGTAAAAGCAAGACACTTACGCCGAAGCAAATATGATTTCAACGTCGCTGCTTGGTATTCACAAGGCAGGATTGATTTAAAGAATGTTTAGGAATTAACGCAGTTAGGGCCTCCGCACACGGGTCGTATCGTCAGTGGCTTGTCCGCACACAATGCAACTATCTTTAGTAAAAGTACGAGTTGTCAATATATCGAGCAATGAAGGGGAATTTGTTTGTAAATTTTCTCTATTTGTATTCTCTGCAAATGTTGTGAATTGATTTAGATATATACTCTTTCTCTCTATCTCTCTCTCTCTCGGGTCTCTCCCTCTTTATTTGTCTGCCTGGAAAGTTTCACTTCTGTTACGCACCAACCGATTCGGCTACAGCGGCAGTAAAATGTTGAAGGGACTTAATTATGCGAGCACACGTGTAGCTTCCTTTGAAATTTGGTGGCTCGAAATTGACTTCAGAGCCATGCTCTGTAATGTTTATTTTTTTTTTAGTTTAGGATCTATATCTGCTAGGAACGATGTCGAAAAAACCAGTTTCATACAAATTGGCTCGCCCTAATTCTATATAATACCCTATGAGCAAAAAGTACTGGAAATGTTTAATTTAAACGAATCGCGCACGTGGGTACCGGTATTGCACCATGAGTACCTTCCATCGAGCCAGACTGTCAATAAAGAATATTATTTACCCGTTTTGAAGCGTATGAGAGTTGCTGAACGTCGCAAACGGCCGGAAATGTGGGCGAATAAATCTTGGATTTTGCATGATGATAACGCGACATCGCACCGAACCCAAAATTGGATTATTTGACCAAACACCAAGTAAATACCATCGTGCAAGCACCGTTTTCACCTGATATGGCCCCGTGCGACTTCTTTTTGTTTCCCAAGTTGAAGTTACCACTTCGTGGAAGGAGATTTCAGTCAATAGAGGAGATCAAAAAGAATGCGAGAAGAAGCTAAAGGCCATCCTGTCGTCGGTGTACCACGGGTGCATGGAGGACTGGGTTAAACGTAGGCACAAGTTACTTCATACGGGTCATATTTTGAAAGAGATAAATAAATTTGCCTGAAATTTAACTCTGTTTTGTTTTATTTAAACATTCCCGTATATATTGTATAATGGACGCTTACACCCTTCGTTTCGTTGGTTGGCTGAGCTCGTACTCCAATTTGTGATGGGAATCTTGATGGTTCATCAATCTCAAGAGAGAGTCGGCAGTCTCTTTCATTCCCACCGCGAATTTTCGAGCGATGGTAATTTAAGTAATAGTGATTTGTCAGAAAACCTACTATTTTTCTGATATCTACTCTGCGCATGTTGTGCAATTCTCTATTGCACGTAAGAGGTCTTATAACGAAGTTCTTGTGTGACCTCCCAATGCGTAATTCTTGAAGTATTCATCAAACTATTTACTCTGAATTTAACTTCTGGCAAGTTAATCTCATTGTATGGTTCTTAACCATTTGCTGTCGACCCCGCCCAACCGAGTTAATCAGCAATTTCATTACCTTTTATTCCAGAGTGACAGAGAATCCAGTAAATTGCAATTGCATTTGTTGCAAGTCCATTAGAGGAGCTAAGGCAGTCGTACACTAGTTTCGATTTCACAGAATGTGTAGCTAGTGCTTTTATTGCAACTTGATTATCTGAGTACACAGCTATGAATGCACCCTTTTTGTCTCTCATATAATTTATTCTCGCACAGATTGAAATGGCTTTTATTTCAGCCTAAAATACACTAGGCCATTTACCCATTGGTTTGAAGATTTTAGTGTTTGGTCCATAGATCACCAGACCGACTACAGTACTTGTTTCCGCACCATCTGTGAACAAATCGAAACTTTTGGGATCGACCCAAAGTCTTCCCAGCTCCCATTCATCACAGATTGAGATTATGAATTCAAACTATCGGTTAAAACGCTTTTTGGAATCATATAATTTGTTAATGAACAAATTATATTCTGATTTCTTTGTTATGATAATTTTAATGCGGTACGATCTTCCCCAAGTAAGATTTGCAATTTTAATGCACTTCTGGTTGCACAATTTTAAGGAAACTATTCAGTGGCCGCCGTAGCCGAATGGGTTCGTGCGTAATTACCATTCGGAATTCACAAAGAGGTCATTGGTTCGAATCTCGGTGAAAGCAAAATTAATTAAAAGCATTTTTCTAATAGCGGTCGCCCCTCGGCAGGCAATGGCAAACCTCCGAGTGTATTTCTGCCATGAAAAAGCTTCTCATAAAAAATATCTGCCGTTCGGAGTCAGCTTAAAACTGTAGGTCCCTTCACTTGTGGAACAACATCAAGACGCAAGCCACAAATAGGAGGAGGAGCTCGGCAAAACACCTAACAGAAGTGTAGGCGCCAATTATTTATTTGTAGGTCCCTTCACTTGTGGAACAACATCAAGACGCAAGCCACAAATAGGAGGAGGAGCTCGGCAAAACACCTAACAGAAGTGTAGGCGCCAATTATTTATTTATTTTTTTCTCAGTAGAAACTATTGCTTATATAGCAAGGGTCGAACAGCTGTTCATGGCGCCAGTTATTGCCATGGAGGCTTGTCTTCTAAAACTACGTAGTAGTTGTTTGGTGATTACTCGATTGACTTTCGGACTTCCAAAGAGGAAGTCATAGGCGACGATTGGTCTTTTCATCAACGTTTTAAAGTCTAGATCCCATGTTTTGCCAAAAAGGCTTTGACAGGACCACATAGCTCTAGTGGCGTTTTCTATCGCCGTGTCGAGGTGTGAGTTCCAATTTAGACGTTCATCGAAGCCATTGCCGAGATATTTTACTTCATTGGAATGGCTTGCGGAGGTCCAACCAAAGGAGTAATGATTTTCTTGCTATGATTAATAGGAAATTGGACAGCACGGCACCAGTCTGATAGGAGGATCAGCGCTTAGTTTATGATGTTGGAAGTTGTACCTCAAAATTCGCCTGCCACAATGGCTGCATGATCGATACAGTTTTAATGCAATTGGGTGTCTAAATTGATAAGAACAACTCATTAGTAACAAAAAGTAGGTATTGAATTTAGTTTATTTTTTCGTAAAATTGTCATTTATGAAATAAAATTTTATTTGCCTTCATTTGCAAATAATAATAAATAAATTTTTCTATTGGGTCATTTTGAGACTCAATTTATTCATATGAGGTGGGCATTGAATTAGTGCAGAAGGGCTTTCGTTGTCGAGTCTATATTGAAAATGTCAAGTTTCTTATTTCAATACACACAAATGACTTATATAACTACACTAACACACCGACACACACTATTTTTCCTGGTACCAGTCCACACTCATGCTACGCTTTACGCTTTTAATATCAACTTAACCACTTCTAAATTTATGAGCTCCAAGTGGAAATATTTGTAGTTGTAGCGGTTGGAAGTTGTAATTTTACTGGCGACCGTCGTAGCCATTTCCATGGATGCCAATGCCAATATTTCAAGGATGTGCCATCACAGTGGAAAGCGGCAAAATGTTGCATTGTTGTACATAAATAGCATCATGCAACATGATGTTGCAACAAATATTAAGTGTGCTATGAAGTAAAAAGAGAAAAAAGTTTTCTATAAAATACCATACTACGGGTTTCAGCAAACAAAAATAGCAACTAGAGTTAAAGCATTTGAAATTACGACAACAAATGCTGCTAAGTAGTTGTGGCGAGAGAAAACAGTGTTTTGGTAAACAAAAAAAAAAAACTATATTAAAATTTTAAAACTATAAACTCAGTTGGGTTGGCAAGCAGCTTAGACATGTGCGCAGGGAAATCTGTGGAAAATTAAAATTTTAAGTCGTAACTAAATTAAGAAATTTAACGAATTGGCGCTTCTTGCTAACGAACACTAATTACGAAGCATTAAGCAATGCAGGAGAAAAAATTCTTAGAAGCTACGCTGCTTAGCTTGCTGGAAGGTGTAGGATGCGAAGTGGCTGATCAACACTTTTACGTTGGTTTTACGACAAACAGCTTAAATCACAGCTGCCTGCGAACCCTGCAGTCATCGCTGAATGGCCACTACCTAACAGACACTTTAAATAGAGAGGAGGTAAGCAATTTGAATGCTACTACGGCAGGGCAGCACAAGTGAAATTTTGAGTAGATCGTTGCTTCTAAAGGTGAGAATTCTAACTCATCCATTTTGGGGACAGTAAAGGGAAATGTTGTATGTTGATGATAAGGCTCAGCAGGTGGCTTAGATTTAAGTTTGATATTTCCGCAGGTAAAATTAAAATGTACTACCTAAATAATTAAAGAAAAAATCAAGGAAATAAGACAATTCAATTAAATCGTGCGACAGTAAAAGTTTCTTGGCTCGATTATGCAAATGAGTTTATTTCACGCTCCAGGATATTGAATCTTGAACATTTGAGAGAGAGTTTTGGTATTCGCAGTAGGTCTTGCTTTGTACAAATATCTAGGAGTAGACCTGCCGAAATAGCGCTATATATATATACAGGAGAATGATAGATAAGAATCAGGGTCTCCAACCGAAATTTCACTTTGGTCTTACGCTGCAATTATGAGGTCTCTTCTTACATATTGTTGACTCGTTAAGCGGTCTGTATTATCTATAAGGTGCAACCAAACAAACGAAAACGGAAACCTGGTAAAACGGACGTGCAGAGCATGCTGATGGTATGGAGAAGTCACTTCTCAAAACTACTGAATGGCGATGACGCAAACACCTGCACCAATGGAGAAGTTGATCTGAGTAGTGCGGTTGCTGATGACGATGTCGACGTTGCACCACCCGATTGTTAGGTGGTTTTGAGAGCTATTGCCCAACTTAAAAACAACAATGCTGCGGGTGCGGATGGCCTGCGGGTATATAGGACAGCAGATTGCGATTGACGATTACGAGTTCGGCGTATTCAAGGACTTTGTCCATCTAGCATCCAGCACTAACACCAACCACAACCTCAGCCAAAAAATCCAGCGAAGAATAACTCTTGCCAACATGTGCCATTTTGTGCTGGGTAGGCGATTGAAAAGCAGAGCTCTCTCTCGATGCACGAAAAAAAGCTCACGCATCCTTCCGGTGTTACTGTATGGCGCTGAGTCCTGGGCATTGACGAACCCCGATGGACGGTTATTAGCAGCGTTCGCAAAGATCTATGGTCCGATTTGCATGAATGAGGCATATTGAATAAGATGGAACCATGTACGAGCTATACGCCGACATCGACGTTGTGAAGCGCATTAAAATTTAGCGTTTGTACTGGCTAGTCATGTTGAGCGAATGGACAATAACGCTTCAGCAAAGAAGGTGCTCTTTTCGAAATGTACTGGTGGAACTCGCAAGAAAGGACGTCCTCGTCTACTTTGAAAAGACCAAGTCGACAACGACCTGACCGCCCTTGGTGTTTCTAACTGGCGGTAACGCGCGCAATGCAGAGGCAATTGGCACAACATTTTGGTAGCGGCCAAGACCAACCATCGGTTGTAGTTGCCAGCTATGTAAGTAAGTACAACAAAACCAACTCCGAAGATTATAAACATCGATCTGTATTATAGGAAGGGATGCATTTTTCTCGAATCTAGGCGACACACTCAACTTACTCACGCACATATTACCAATAGATCCAGGTTCAAAGGACATTTGGGCAATGCAAGATCCCGTTTCAAGAACCTTCACTCATTAACATCACCACTGCTGCCTACTACTGAATTTTACCTTCATAAAACATTTATTTGTGGTATTTCCGTCTAGAGCAGATTGGAGAAGGAGGCGAATCTTTATTTTGTGAAGATATCTGTGACAACTGGTCCTAGATGGTCTGTGGTGTTGGGGCAGTATTTTACTATGCATTTCTATAACCGTTCAAGTCAATGCATCTTCTAATGCAACTAGAAGCTAGCGGATTCCAGGCAGAGCTACAAGCAACCACAGCAGTCTTCGAGGCCTGCAAAAAAATATGGGCTGACTAAAATGAACCAAAGACCAAACAACTGCTTGGATATGGCCGACCCGATATTTCAGGTAGAGGTGCACGTGGCGAGTTTAAGCATACCACACAACGACTATGCCATAGTTGTGGATCAAGGAGGAGGAATAATCCCCTTCTCACTATTTTTGCAATTGCCCGACGTTATCAAGAGTTGGATTGTAAACTTTCGGCAAACCTTAACTCAACAACATTGAAAAAATTTCAGGTTTAGAATTGAGGTCTTGTTTTTTCTTCTTAGGCACAACAAGGTGGCTATAGAAAATAGCATTCCTGAACACTGAACCACGAAAACAGCGAATAATTGTGTTACTAAAACGACACCAGTCTATAAGTGTCTGCAGGTTTGAAAAGACAGCCACTCAAACAACAACTAGAGCAGCTCTTCTGACTTGATATTGAGAGAGACAAGAAGAATTTCCGTTAGCAGGTTGTGGAGGAGATATAACTAAAAACTGGTCCGGAAAAAAACTTTGCATTGATAGAAGTATTTTGCTTTCAAAAATTTTGTCATAAAACTGGAAACAAAAATTGAATATTTTCTTTGGGTTTCTGCTTTCCTCTGTATCTGCTCAGACTAATAAGGCATAAGATCTGAATGTAACCTTAAGCTATCACTCGAGATGTTAATGAAATAAAGCACTGACGTTGTTGCCTTTCCTCGTTTGAGCATTGGCTTATTTGCGCAAGTGCCAGAGGGTTGGGCGCATGCATGTTGCGATGATTACTACAGATGTTTCAGATATGAAAGTTAACAGCAGACTTTTGGCAGCTTCTGTTTAATCAGTTTTATTGAGAGAACTATCTTAGGATCGTTTGAGAAGAGTTCACTGCAGGTTTCAAATAAACTTCAACTTCTACAATATTCTCCGCCATCTTAACTCAACCTATCATTTTGCATTTTCCCAATTTGGTTTTCGCTTAATTCCTCAACTGTTTCACTACAAATTTTCTCCTTTCAGTGCATTTTTGATGCGAAAGTACTCCTCCCTCTCTCCCTAAATTTTTGGTTGAGCTGCAAATCGCATTAAGTATTAGAAAATTTTGTATAATAATTTGCTTGAGTTGTTTCGAAAATTTCTCGTTTTTTCACAATTTTGCTTACGGCGTAGAATGAAAGCTGCTTAACTCATATAAAGGAAAGCGAGAGCAACAAAACCAGCAATAACGAGTGGACTTTCACTCAAGAAAAAGCACTTTTGTGTGAAAAATTATTTTCTTCAACGGCAATGAAGAGGAGTTTTTAGCTCAGATTAAAACTCTTCATCATAGATGCAGTGGAAATACAATTAATAAGTTAATACTTAATTGATTTTGAAAGTGTAAGTCTATTTTATTGCTCTAATTTTTTGATATTAAATTGGTTGTGCTATTTTATAAAATAGATTTAAAAAGATATAAGATATAAGCTCTCATTAAATATAAGTAAGTTTATGACATTTGAAGTTTGAATTCTAACAACACCAAAGCGTGCAGTTTAAGCAAATTTATAGGAAGTATTGGGTTGACAACTAAGTAATTGCGGATTTCACAAATACAAGGCTTCAATTGACTTTATAGGTTTGCAGACGTAGTACAAATTTAAAACAAATTTTGTTATTTGATAGTTGGAAACTCAGCTGTCAATCAGTAAAAAAAGTTTTTTGATCGGTTGTGTAGTTTTCGTTTGGTGTTCGTTGAAAAATGGAAAATCAAAAGAAACATTTCCGTCATATACTTTTTTTTATTTCTGCATAAGAAAAACCGCATCGCAAGCTCATTAAAAGTTATGTGCTGTTTATGGTGACGAAGCGTTAAAAAAACGGCAGTGTCAAAATTGATTTGCCAAATTTCGTTCAGGTGATTTTTCACAAGGCAAACTGAGCAGAGTTCAAAGTAAACGAGAAGCTCGCCGTAGCCGAATGGGTTGGTGCGTGACTCCTATTCGGAATTCAGAGAGGAACGTAGGTTCGAATCTTGGTGAAACACCGAAATTAAGAAAAACATTTTTCTAAAGCGGTCGCCCCTCGGCAGGCAATGGCAAACCTCCGAGTGTATTTCTGCCATGGAAAAGCTCCTCATGAAAATATCTGCCGTTCTAAGTCGGCTTGAAACAGTAGGCCCCTCCATTTGTGGAACAATATCAAGACGCACACCACAAATAGGAGGAGTAGCTCGACCAAACACCCCAAAAACGTCAAAGGGTTCCACAGACAATTGCACTTTGCGAATGATATAGAGCTTTTCTCTCAATTTCCCGAAGGTTATAGAAAATAGGTTATAGAAATATTATTGTATTAAGTAAAAAACTGTCTGGAAAAACCGGTTTTTAAGTGAAGAATCTTCCAAAGAAATCTTATAAAAATTCTACAACAAGAGATCCAAAAACGTATGAACCAGAGCTTTGTATGTCAATAAGGATGTCTTTTGCTGCCAGATGGAAAATTAGAAATAAAAAATGTAATACTGGAGTCCGATTCAATTTGCTGAAATAAACTCTTACATGGAAGGCATCGCTATTTTTAGTTTTAGATTGTAAAAAATTAAATATTAGCTCACGAAAAACGGCATGGTTAATATTTGAATTTATTATAATTTTATTTAATTGTTATTTAAAATAGTAGTTTAACCTATATGTACTCTGGATGGAAAATTTATTTTTTTGTTTTTCATTATTTTTAATAGAAACTTTTTTTAACATTGTCTTTTTTATCAAAATATTATTCAAATATTTCCAATACCAAATTCATATATAATATATGCATACATACAGACATACATTTTTTATATTTCTCACTCACAATATTTCTATAACAAACACACACTACCCGTTCCAAATAATCTACACACTCAATTAGTTTAAAACGTTTTTTTGTTTTTTTTTTCTTTGTTTTTATACTTCCCTTTATGAAAGTTTTTTTCAAACGCCCAATCGTCATAATGAATTAAAGTTCAGTTGACTTCAAATGAAAAGTTGCTCGTTATCCTATTACCGTAATATTTTTGCTTTTATTATTATTTTCAGCCATTAACCTTTTCCAAGCACAAAAGCTCATGACCACACACACATGCATACATGCCGAGCGCACCCCAAAAGTTTTTGTTAAATTTCTGACTAGCGTGTCGGACACACACGTAAATCCACTCACAAACTTACATCACTCACTCACTCACATAAAAGTAATTTATTCAATAGTCTATAACTTTTTGCATTCGTCCCCTAACGCTTTTATGATCACTTCGCACGCAGTTAACACTTTCAAGTGGCGGTCAAATGCTAAGGAAAGGCGGGTTAGACAGTAAACGAGGTGTTACTTGCATATGTATGTAGGCAAAGTGTATGTGTGTGTTAGTATTATGCTGGGTGTGCGGCATGACGGCTGTATTGACAACCACTGTGAATAAGAAATATCAAAAATATTTTTTATAATAGCAGAAGCTCCTGCCTGTCTAGGTCGAACCTTCAACCACATTTCGATCAGTAAAAACTTCAGAAATATCTGTTATTTGTAAGCGAATAAAAGTATAAAGATCTTCTATTGCAGTAGTTCACAGGAAAAAGTCTCAAAAACCAGGTCATCCAATTCCTATGTAAAATCTTTCGCTGCCCGTCGGAAATAACGTCAGCATCAAATAACAGGTTTGGCTATCAGAGCATAAAGTGACGAGCTTGAAGAAAGATTCCATCAACAAGGGAAGCTAATAGGACAACATAACTCAGGTATCTAGGACGAAGGAATGATGAATGATGGTTGTTGGTTAACAGTAACAAGTTCAGTAACTAAAAAAAGAAAGCGAATTAAATAACCGAATTTAGATTAAAAAAAAAAGTAGCTAACCGGAATAATTTGTGTATTTATATATTTGTGAAAGAAATTTTTATTGTGCTTCTTAGTAGTTATAAGGGATATTGTGCGCTCCACTTGCCGTCTTTTATATATATATATGTACAGGGCCCGCCATCTCTCGTTACGGATTTAAACTAGGTATTATTTGAAGAATGGTAACACTTAGCTGTCATCTGATTTGACAGAAAATTAGTTTTATTCCTCCGCTGAACGAAAATGGTTGTGTATACGCTCAAAGAATGCTGGGAAATATTGCGACATTACTTTGAAAATCACGGTAATGTTGCAGAATGTGTACGAAAAATACGTACGGCAATGGGATGAAGAAAAGCACCGAATGAAGCGTATATGCGTTACTTTGCGAAAAAAGTAAGAGAAACTGGGTTGCTTATTGACAAGCCAACGCGTGAGCGACCAAAAACCGTGCGTACACCCGAAAATATTGCTGCTGTGGCCGAGAGTGTTCGTGAATCACCAGGAACATCAGTTCACCGTCGTTCTCAACAATTGGACATTTCGGAGACATCTTTGAGACGAATTTTGCGTAAAGACCTTGGTATGACGCCGTACAAAGTCGAATTGGTTCGGCAGCTGAAGCAAACCGACCACCCAATGCGTTTTCGCTTCGCTTCATGGGCTTGGGATCGACTTGAAGAAGATGAAGACTTTTACCGAAAAATCATCTTTTCGAATGAAGCTCATTTCCATCTCGGCGGGTATGTTAACAAGCAAAATTGCCGCATTTAGGGCTCAGAAAACCCGCACGCACTCGAAGAAAAGCCGATGCATTCACAACGAGTCACTGTTTGGTGCGGATTTTGGTCGAGAGGCATCATTAGTCCATTTTTCTTCGAAAATGAGCGAGGAGTGGCATTGAAGAGGAGGATATTGGTGGAATTTGGTTCCAACAAGATGGCGCTACTTGCCACACAGCGAAGGCTACGATCAATCTTTTGCGCACTGTCTTCGAAGATCGCATTATCAGCCGAAATTCTGATATCGTTTGGCCGCCTCGGAGCTACGATTTGACGCCGTTGGATTATTATCTTTGGGATGCCGTCAAAGACCAGTGTTATGCCAACAAACCAGCAACAATTGATGCACTGAAGACCAACATACGTGATGTCATAACTGAAATACAGCGGTATACAATCGAAAATGTGTTGAAAAATTGGACCGATCGTATGGGATGGTGCATGGCTAGCCGAGGAAGCCATATGAATGAAGTTGTATTCCATCATTATCCGAAAAGATTGTACTTCAAAATAAAAAAAACAGTTTGGAAAAATATTGAGTAGTTTCTTTTTTATAGCATTTTTAATTCCGTAAAGTTATATGGCAGACCCTGTATAATTGGCGCGTACACCCTTTTTGAGTGTTGGCCGAGCTACTCTTCCTATTTGTGGTATACGGGTTGATGTTGTTCCACAAATGGAGGGACCTACAGTTTCAAGCCGACTCCGAACGGCAGATATTTTTTATGAGGAGCTTTTCCATGGCAGAAGTACACTCGGAGGATACGGATACGCCATTGCCTGCCGAGGGGCGACCGCTATTAGTAAAAACTGTTCCTCCATTTTAGGCTTTCACCGAGATTCGAAGCTACGTTATCTCTGAAATTCGAATGGTAGTCACGCACCAACTCATTCGGCTACTAGCCGTCTTGTATCCCTTGAAAAATAATTATAAAGATGCTTTTATTTATTTATTTATTAATTTACTTAGAATGTAGTTATACATAATCATATTACAAATTAAGAATAGAAAGTCTCCCGCACCGGATAACACACGCAATATGATGATAAAGAACGAAGGTATTAGCTAATCATATTTTCAAGAAAATATTGGAAACTAAAATGATACCTGACGAATGGTTTGAAGGCACGACGGTTCCCATCTATAAAACAGGAGATAAACAGGGCATCTATAAGCACAGAGGAATAATACTGTTAAATATAACACTTAAGCTCCTAACGAAAATGATCACATACAATTATATTTTCGATCAATCGGCAGTTTATACACAAAATTACTAGTTTAGTGCCTACGAATGTACTTTTTCTCTTGGAATAGGCGCTGGTATTCCATACGGCAGCGTTCTAGGTCATATTTTATACGTATTTTAAACAGTTAGTTTAAACAGCTGACGCACGTTTCATGGTTTGTTTCACTATCAAACATCTTCAGTTTGGTGTATAATTTAACCATGAAACATCTTACAATCGAACAACACTTGCAAATCTTTGAGTTTTATTATAAAAATGCGTGTTCTGTTCAGAAAGTTTATCGCGCGCTTCTTCCATTTTATGGTCAGTTTAATCGACCCATTGAAGCGACTATTCGAGCTATTGTGACTAAATTTAGAACCAAATTTACATTATTGGACATCATACCACCGACACGCTGACGTAGAGTGCGAACTGAAAAAAATATCGTAGCTGTATCGGCCAGTGTTAATGATGACCATCAAAATATCGTTTCGTCACCGTCCGCACCAATTGGGCCTCAGCAACGTGGAAAATTTTGAGAAAGGATTTAGGTGTCAAGCCTTTCAAAATACAGCTGGTGCAAGAATTGAAGCTGAACGACTTACCGCAACGCAGAACGTTTGGTGAATGGGCTCTTGGAAAGTTGGCTGAAGATCCCCTTTTTAATCGAAATATTGGGTTCAGCGACGAAGCTCATTTTTGGATCAACGGGTACGTAAATAAGCAGAATTTTCGATTTTTGAGTGAAGAAAAGCCAGAAGAATTGCAAGAGCTACCAATGTATCCAGAAAAGCTCACAGCTTGGTGCGGTTTATGGGCGGGAGGTATCATTGGACCGTACTTCTTCAAAGATGCAGCGAATCGTAACCTAACTGTGAATGGTGAGCGCTACCGTGAAATGATATCCAACTTTTTTTGCCCAAAATGCAAGAGCTTGACTTGCATGACATGTGGTTTCAGCAAAACGGTGCCACATGCCACACAGCACGCGTAACAGTGGACTTGTTGAGAGGCGAGTTCGGTGAACATTTTATTTCACGTTCGGTAGCTGCCAATTGGCCATCCAGATCGTGCGCTATAACGCCTTTAGATTATTTTTTGTGGGGCTATGTTAAAGCTCATGTCTATTCAGACAAGCCTGCTTCAATTAACGCATTGGAAGACAACATTAAATCATTTATATGTGAGATACCGGCCGAAACATTGGAAAGAGTATGCCAAAATTGGACTAAGCGGATGGACCATTTGAAGCGCAGTTGCGGTCAATATTTGCATGAAATAATCTTTAAACATTAAATTATATGGACTGTACTATCGATTTAAATAAAAATGTCATGCATTTTTCTGAATTTTACGTGTGTTTTTTTGCAAAACTTTCCTATAGCTCTTAAGAAATCAACTTTTACATCTGACATGCCAATGGCGAACCAAACAATCATAATAACATTTGCCGATTATATTTCAATACTTTGCACTCACCGGGTCAATGTTGCAACGTCTATACTACAAAGGCATATAGATGCAAACGTGACTCAAAAACTTGATAATAAAGAAATCAAATGCGTTCATATTACTTTTATTCTAAGGAGTGCAGTTACAATTAATGGTCAGAATATATTACAAAGGAATGGAATAAACTATCTTGGAATTCATTTAGATAGAAGACTCACATGGCGAAATCATATTGAAAAGAAAATGACTAATATCAAGCTTAAAATGAAAAAAGCTACATATATCGGGTGCTTAATTCGAAATCAGTATAACCTCTAGAATACAAAGTATGTAGTAGCATAGCCATACTAAAACTAATATGGGCATACGGTATAAAATGTAGGGAGCTGTTACGCCTTCAAAAATCGAAAAACTTCAGAGTAATCTAAAGCCTTGCGGATAGTTGCGGAAGCTCCATAGCACATAAAGAACGCTAACATTCACAGAGACATTTCCATGCCTCGTGTAGCCGATGAAATAGTACGTTTGAGCAAAAAATACCCAGGTACAATAGTTAGAAGACCATCGCAATAAACTAGGCCGAAATTTACTTCTAAATGAAGGTCACACATAATTGAGAAAAAAAACATTTTCAAGTCTGCACTATCTTAATTATATCATCTCACACAAGGGTCCGTCCACGAAGGCATTAGAATCGCGGCCATTCCGGCTTTCAGTAAGCTCTTATTGTCATAAGAGATAAACGGAGAGAGACTCGACACCGGCTCCCTCCATCCAATCCCATCACAAAAAAAAAAAAAAAAAAGGACAAAATTGCACATAATCGTCTTGAGTGACAACGGAAGCTTTAAGGAAACTGGGAAGAAGGCTTTTCTGGCTCCTAGCTACGAAAAATCGGAAACTGAAAATCGGAAAAATCTGACTCCCTCCATTCATTCACTTGCATCACATTCACTTCCGATATAATCATATAAATATGTACGCATATACTCGTATTTCATTGAACAATAATTAGTTTCTTAGCAATGGCAAGGAAACATAATACTCTAGCACATAAGACTTGTAAACCTTTTGTTAGTTTCTTATACAAAAAAGATTCAATAAATAAAGAAAATGAGGAAAAAAATCGGCAGCTAAGTTTCGAATGCAAATCTCCGAAATGATCCATGTCGAAACAGCCGTTGAGGTGCTGACTAGGGTGAAGCAAGTCATAGAGCAAGTGTGAAGCAAGTCATAGAGCAAGTTATGAGTTTTCAGTACCTGGGATCGACGATAACATCGCATAGGCCTAGTGGAAGAGGTCAAAATGCAAGTTGCTAAGGCAGCTCAAGTTTCCGGGTAGCTGCGAGATATAGTCTGCAAAAATAAAAACATTTGTGATAGAAGCCAAACACTTATATATAAATCATGTGTCGACTCTATCATAACATACACAATACCAGTATACGACTACAACACAGCGTATCCTTACCACCAAAGGAATTCAAACGCTCAGAGCGATCTGTGGGCGCACAAGACTTGTTAATATCACAAACGAGATCAGTTCATTATGCCATATTCAAGGCATCTGAAACGATGGCATGAGTGTTTGATGTCAGAGTCACAAAACGACTACATTATTGAGTTGTTTATCTTTAAATTTTTTGTATCATTGTAACAATTGAAGATATCTCGTGGATGATTTTCAAGTTTTAAGAGAAATTTCGTTGCAAATAACAAGAACTAATTTTAAATAAAGTAGTAGAAGGAGAAGATTTTATAAAATCACGGTAAATAGTAGCAGGGGCTATTGGCCTCATAAATATGTTTTTAATATGTAGTTTCATAATTCAATATTTTGAGCTCAAGTAAATCGCTACTGCTAAGGTCAGCTAACGACATCACAAAATCGATTTTGAGTTGGCCACTTGTTAAACCTTACTTACGTATAGCCAACACAAAAATGAGTACTTTTATTCTCAAGCGAATATGGAACATATAGAGGAATAGAGGATTTTTTTCACTAATACCTTAAATTTTTCCCTTAAAATGCGGAGCTTCAGAAATGAGTAAGGAAAAGCTTTCAAAAACTGTTTCCATATATATTTACTATTACATGAATTGAAAGAGTTTATCTATTTGCAACATAAAACTTTTTTTGTTCCTAAATTTTTGTAAATATCTTGAAAATGCTTAGTTTTAGTGAGTCGCAACGCATAAATAAATGGTAGCAAATTGAATTACCTTTCACCTTATCACTTGCTTTGATCGGTTAACAGATTCTCCAGATATTAAAAGTTTGTATGATCTACCTAGTTTTCTGTAATTCAAAACCGTTATTTGGCGGCATCCCAAAAACAATATAGCAAAAGAAAGTAATTAAATGAGTTTTCCGATGCAGTGATCAACTTTGTTTAGGTCTGGTCCTTAAATAGAAAAAAACATTGAAGAGCACTTCGAAAATTGGAAGAGAGCCAAACCTAAACTCCACTGTTGGACTTTTAATGTCCCTTCAAATACTCACATAAAACGGCTTAAGGATCGTATCGCAGCCAGGTTAACTCTACTATATCCTTCATTTTAATTGTTTCTTCTTTGGTCATTAGTAGTATGTATATCCCAGGGTACAAGACAATATCAAAAATGTTAAAATTTTAACATTTTTATCATTTTAACTCAAAAATTTAACATTTTTACCATTTAACTCATTTTTTTAACTTACAGTTACTCAAAATTTTAACATTTTTTAACATTTAACTCATTTTTTTAGCTTATATTATCTCACAAAATAAACGTTTAAATTTTGATGTGGGTCGAAGAGTCCAACCCTAAATTATTGTTACTCGTAGTTAATATTTTTAAGATATTAAAGATATCTATTTTTGATGTACTAGTAATCAATATTTAGGTTGGTACAGTTAAAATTTTGTGTTGGGTCGATGTCTATTAAGTGAAAAAATGTTAAAATATTGATTACAAAATATTTAAAGTAATCTATTCAAAAAAAAAAACAAAAAAGGATACATTTATTTTTTAAAGTACCTTTCAAAAAAAACGACGAACTCCTCAAAACAAGAGTCTTTGAGTCAGATTTGAACTTGCAACAAAATTATTGTTATAATTCCAACTGCTTAACCAACTCATCTAAACATCATATTCTGAAGTAATGTAATTACAGCTGAGTAGTATGCAAAGCAAGCAATGCTGATCTTATCAACATTGCTCACAATCTATAAATAGAATAAGCATAAGCACAAACCAAAAAAAAAAATGAAATACTGTTGAATACGAGTCACAAACTGCAAGATAAGCATAATATTTGATAAGCTTTTATACATCAACACATGGTTACAAGTGCAGTATGTATTTAGCGTTAGAAGAGGGTGGACGCAAAATAATTGAAACTTCAAATTTGAACTCTTTGAAGTTCAAATTTATAAAATTTACCCAATATTGGTTCATAACTTAAATCTCTTATTAAATATGTTATTGGATTAGATGGATAAATTTTACTAATATAAAATATTTCTCGAGTCCAATTATTTTTATATTTGTTTTCAAATTGTTTTTTATGTGATTGAATTCTTACTTTTTCTCCAATTTTAAAAACTGGTTTTTCTAAATTGTTTCTATTAATTTTAAAACAATTATCAAAAATTAATTGTTCATTTTTTTCATTTACTTCACATGGTTTCATACCAATAGTTCTATGTACATCTTTGTAATTATATTCATATAATATTTTATCAATTACATCAATCCAATTAGTATTTTTCTGAATTTCAAATCGTATTTTTAGTTTTTCATTAATGGTTCTATTAAATCTTTCTACAATTGATGATTTCTTTTCACTAAATGTTTGATACATGTTAATATTGTATTTATCTAAAACTTCTTGGAAATGTTTATTTAAAAATTCTTTACCAGAATCTGTATGAAGTAATTTTGGTGCACAACCTGCTTTTTTAATAATATTTAAAAATGCTTCAGAAGTTGTTTTTCCATCTTTCTTTTTTAATGGTTCTATATAAGCAAATTTAGAAAATGTATCAATTACATTAAGCATATATTTGTATCCTCTATTAATTCTAACATTAACTGTTGTCATAATTAGTAAATCTGCTGCCCATAGTTCATTTATGCCTTTAGTAATAATTTTTCTTCTTTCAAAATTTTTTCTTACTGGTTTATGCAACTCTTTTGCTATTTTAAAATCATTATTTTTAGTATCAATAAATTCATCTTTATCCATTTCAAAAATATTTAAAATTTATTTTAATTAAATAACAATGATATCAGATAAAGTTTTAAAAGAATATATTAAAACACAAAAAGACTTAAAAAATAAACTTCAACAATTTAATTTAAACAAAGTAATAAAACAAGAAAAAATTAATGAAGATCTTCAAGCAATTATTCAACCATTAAATCAATCAGTTATTAATGTTCACAATTTAAATGATAGCTTTAAAAATTGAATAGTAGATTTAAATCAATCATATAAAAAAACAATAGATGGACATTCACAAAGTGAATATGTTTCAACGGAGTCGAAACCGTTTGACAATAATATGAATTTACAAACTAATGAATTTAACGAAAAGCAACTATCACCAATTAGAAAAACAAACAAACAAAAATTAGTTGAAAGTACACCAACAACTAGCACATGTTCACGAAGCGAACAGTTAACTCCATCAACATCAAAAGACGCTCTTTTGCGTAGTGCAAATGAAACGTTATCTACACCAGTACAATTTATTTCAGAAAAAATTGGAAATATGGCAATGAAATATTTAAATTTAAATAATTCTGATATGAAATTATGTGACAATATTTTTGGTCTAAGATCTGAAGATGGAAAAGATTTATGGATTGGTAATACTGAAGTAAAAATTAGTAATAATGATATTATTTTAAGTAATAAAACTTATAATGGAACAAAAGGGTTATGGGAATTAATAACTTTAAAAGAACCATCAACAGCTGTAACAAATAATGATTTACAAAATTATGAAGAAATTATATTATCAACATATGCTTACATGCAAAATAATGACAAAAGTTCTAAACGTATTAAATCTAGCGTTGGAAATAAATATATGAATTTTATTAGACCAATATTGATTAAAAATAAAATTATAAAAGAAAAAGTAGGATCTGGTTTAAATTCAAAAAATAATCTTTCAAAATCATTACAAAATTTTAAAATTAAAACTAGTTTACCTACTGAATATGTTCGTTTTGCGAATCGTTCACAATGTGAACGTGTTTATTGGAATGATATTAATGAATTAAAAGATAGATTAAATTTGTTGTTAGGAGAGTATAATGCAGGAAATGATAGTCCAGAAATACATAATGAAATTATGAATATTATTGAGGAACTAAGAGAAGAAAATATGTTGACTCTCTCCGAAGGAAACGTATTAACTGTTTAATTAAATTACATATAAATTTAAATAAATTAAAAAATTTTTTTCTAATAAATGGGAATTGATAAGTTTGGACAAAAATCTTTTTCAGAAATAAATTCATCTAATGAATATTCTCTTAATAGAATAATATCATTAGAAAATGAAGTTGAAGAAATTCGTTCAAATAGTGATCAAATGAAAGATATTATTAGTAAATTAATGGAATTAAATCAACTACTTCAAAAAGAAGTTGAAAAACAAGAAAAAGATAATGTGGTAGCTTTTGGTGTTGTATATAAAGAAATAGAACAATTAGAAAATAATTTAAATCAAGATATTATTAACATAACTAAACAAGTAGATTTTATAGAAACAAATATTGAAAATTTTAAAAACAGTTTAGAAAAACAATTGGATAGTTATTCGGAAAAACAAATTTTAATTGATAATTATCTTAAAGATTTAGTTTTACAAAATAAAGACAATATTAATCAAAATAATATTACTAAACAAAATGATGAAACTAATAATAAGATTGATAAAAGTATTCAAGTAGATGAATATATAAAACAATTAAATATTGAAGAAAGTGAAACAGATATTGAAGAAAGTAAACTACAAATTGAAACAAATATAATTCAAAAATAATTTAAAAAATTCATACATATATAAATGATAAACAAAAATAATAAATCAAAATAAAAATTCAAATATTCAACATCGTTGAAATATGTTCACATCATATTTCATTTGAAATTAAAAAAAAAAACTTAATCTAATATAATTAATAATTTAATGTATAGTAAATAGGAGGGGTTCGTTTTAGTTACCTACATTTCCTATTTCATAATGTCCCCAGGGTAATTTGTAAGTCTTATTTAACTTATCGTTATCATTATTATTCAACTTTTTATTGAAATAAAACTTATCATCATAGGGTGACAATCCTATTTTATTCTCTTCTGTAGTATATAGTTTATTATCATATGATCTAATATTATGAACAGTTTCATTTTTATTTTTTAAATTAATTAAACAATTCTTATAATCTTCAATTGTTAACTTTTTAATATTATTTTTCTTTATTCCTTTACAAACTTTTTTATCACAAACATCGGTCTTAAATGCATACATTTTACTTCTAAGTCCACAAAATTCTCTAATTGGTATTCCATTATATTCATCTTTAAATTTTCCTGGTACTTTTTTATTAATATTAGATTTTAAATCTTCAATTGGAAAATTATCTATATAATCACTGGTATCATAATTATCTAGATCATCTTTCATTTCAGAATAAATATCAAAATCATCATCAATATGTTTACCTTCAAAATAAAGAATAAATGAATCAGTATCTGTTCCTAATAATTTCATTCTATTACCATATTTAGTTTTAAGTTGTACATACATTTTAAACATTAATAATTTTGATAAATCTAAAATATTTTGACCTCCAAAGATAGGTTTATTTAATTTAATATTTGTATTTTTACCAAACACTACACACATATTATGATCTATTATTTTTCTTGATTGATATGTATTTCTACTTATTAGTTTTCTCATAATTTTTTCAGTTTTAACTATTCTAACATTAAGTCTATTTCTAACATTTTCCATTTGCTTACCATATACACTATTATTCATAAGTTTGAAAAAATCTTTTTCAAAATCGTTTTTAGCTTCTTTTCTAAGTGTTGTATTTTTTTCAATATAATTTTTTAACCATGCTTCTTGTCTACATTTAATACCTCTATGAATTTTAGTTAAAATTACACCATTATTTAAATATTCTTTTAATAATCTTATATCAATTATATAATTTTTCTTTGGTAACAACGTACACATTAATTTTTTAATTTTATCATTTGGTTTACTACCAATCCCTTTATTAATTAAGTCTGTTTGATTTGGTGATAAATCTTCAAATTGTGGAACATAATGATGAGGTGCTGGAGCATAATCATTATAAAAGTTGTGTAATTCCGGAGGAATACTTATATCAACTTCTAATGTATATCCAATATTATTATCATCAAAATCTTTATTTAAAATATTATCAACATTACAAAAATATTTAATTTCATCTTCATTTAACCATTCATGATTACCAACACTTAATTTTTGTGACATGGCCCATCCATATAAATTATTTGCATCTAAATATAAAATATAACTTGTTAATTTTTTAGAATCGTATATACCTTTAAGAGAAGCTTCCTCTTTACTTAATTTATAAACTTGTTCTACAATATCAGCATGTTCCTTTCGGTAACCGTTGACATGGTCAATATGTTCACTCTGTGAACCGTTTCCTTCGGAAATGTAATAATAACAATTATTAGCTTTAGCATAGTTATGTGCAATTTGTGATATTCCACCTCTAGTTCCACTTTCATAAAATTCATACATATCTTGATCTGTTAATAATTCTAATTTTTGTTTGGTTAATTTTAAAGCAGATGAATTACTTAAATGTGGTGAACTTATATAATGTATAGGATCTAAATTATAATTTTTAAAACATTCTTTTCTAAAATTATCAAATACATCACTTAAAAGTATAACATCTAATTTCAAATACCAGTTATGATAGTCTCTAAATGTTTTACAATTAAAATGTTTCCAAAATTTATTTGCAAATTTATAATCGTTAATATTAATATTTCCATTTAATGATGAATTAAAATTTTCAAGATTTGGAAATTCTGTTATACTTAATTTTTTATAATCATCAATAAATTCATATGGATATACACCTTTTCTAAGTAAATAACATTTATTTTTTAATGATAGATTTTTAAAAATATTATTAAAGTTTTCTAAATGATCAAAATTAATAGGTTTTATATTTTTAGTATTACAAACTGAACAAATACTACAAGCATATATTTTATTCTCAGTATTTTTACTAACTTTATAAGATACATAATCCATTTTTCTTATTTTCTTACATGTTACACAATATATATCATTAACATCTAATAAATTTTTAACAGCTTTATCTAATGAAGTATTTATAAATTCCATTGAATCTATAAATCTTAATTCTATTTTTTCGACAACTGTATATAATTCTAAATCTGTTGAATTACAATTACGACAAGTGTTTCTTGTCTTTAAATTATATTGATATTTACATTTTTCATTTTTACATTTTAAATATTTAGTTTCACCTACAATAACTGGTTTTTTAATTTGTTTAAATTTTTCAGTACTCGTTGCTAGAACACTAGTTTCAGTTTCAGGATGAAATTCATCTAAATATTTTAGAAATAATTTTGAATCATAACCTTTTAAATTATGAATAATAATTGGTAAAAATTTTGGCATCTTTAACTTTAGATTACATTTATTACATAAAGCCATTCTATATTTACCAGTTGTATGGTCATGATCCCAACATTTTTTATTTTCTTCAGAAAATGGAATATCACAAATTTCACAATTGTTAGTATTATCAAACTTTAATATCGATTCTTTATCCTGAATTATATTATTCAATTTTCTTACTTCATAATAATCTTTAGCATATTTTATTAAATTATCTAAGAATGATTTCAATAGCACTTTTCTATTAGAAGTATTCTTTGAAATATATTGTTTGTTATAAGTGTTATAAATACCATAACTATTTGGAATGTGTTCATGAAGTAATATTGTATTTTTACATTTGTCAGATTTTTTTTTATTAATTTTTTCCAAAGTACATTCAAAATCAGCATATAAAGTATATGGATGAAATAATTCTGCACCATTAGATTTATATTTTAAAATATTTTCACCCTCTTTAGGTAACTTTATATTTTGTAATAGGTCTATTTATAAGTTCGTGCGGTTTTACAACAGATGGCGTAACTTGATTATTATTCCATCGATCCACATTTCCAAACATTCATTGGAGAGCTACTGTCGTATGGCACAAACGTCAGTATAAGTTTTTTATTTGAAGCGTAAACAACAATATTTTTACCACACTTGAAAATGTCGAATTTCGTGCCAAATAATGTGTTTTTGCGGGGAATTCTTCTTCATTATTTTAATATGAAGAAAAAAGCAGCCGAAAGTCATCGTATCTTGGTGGAAGTTTATGGTGAGCATGCGCTATCTGAGCGAACGTGCCAGAAGTGGTTTGCACGCTTTAAAAGTGGTGATTTTGCCTTGGAAGACGAAGAACGCGAGGGTGCGCCGCCAAAGTTCATGGATACCGAATTGGAGGAATTGCTCGATCAAGATCCGGCTCAAACGCAAGAAGAGGTTGCAAAAACTTTGGGAGTTGATCAATCAACCATTTCCAAACGTTTAAAAGCCATGGGAATGATCCGAAAGGTAGGCCATTGGGTGCCGTATGAATTGAAGCCAAGAGACGTTGAACGCCGTTTTATGGCATGCGAACAACTGCTTCAACGGCACAAAAGAAAGGGTTTTTTGCATCGAATTGTGACTGGCGATGAAAAGTGGGTCCATTACGACAATCCAAAACGTCGGGCAACGTATGGATACCCTGGCCATGCTTCAACATCGACGTCGGCGCAGAATATTCATGGCCTGAAGGTTATGCTGTGTATCTGGTGGGACCAGCTGGGTGTTGTGTATTATGAGCTACTGAAACCGAATGAAACGATTACGGGGGATGTCTACCGACGACAATTGATGCGTTTGAGCCGAGCACTGCGAGAAAAACGGCCGCAATACGCCGATAGACACGACAAAGTTATTTTGCAACATGACAATGCTCGGCCACATGTTGCACAAGTGGTCAAAACATACTTAGAAACGCTCAAATGGGATGTCCTACCCCACCCGCTGTATAGTCGTCTGGACTTGCGCCATCCGATTACTATCTCTTCCGATCGATGCAACATGGCCTGGCTGACCAGCACTTCCGTAATTACGATGAAGTCAAAAAATGGATCGATTCGTGGATTGCGGCAAAACCGACCGAATTTTTCACAAAGGGAATCCGTGAATTGCCAGAAAGATGGGAAAAAGTAGTAGTAAGCGATGGACAATATTTTGAATATTAAATTTGTAACCATTTTACGTCAATAAAGTTTCAAATTTCGAAAAAAAACCGCACGAACTTATTCATAGTCCTATTATTATATTATTATCATCTTTTAATAAATAACATGTTTTTATATGTTCTTCTAATTTATCAGATTTTTCAAAATGTTTAAAACATTTATTACAAATATGTAGATGCTTATCATATTTGTGAATTTTACCACTTAAAAATCCAGATAAATTTTTAATTAATACAAAATGAGATTTGTAATTTTCTTTAGTAATATTTTCTTCTATATATAAAATATTAATATGTTTTCTGAACAATCCATTAACTAAAGAACCAAAAGAATTACTTTTATATATTAATTGAATTTGTTCAGTTGTATCATTTTCTTCTGAATCAAAATGATAAAAATTCATGGTAATATTAAAATAATCTTCTAATTTTTTAACATTTTCTTTACTAACTATAAATGGAAATTCTAAATTTAGATTTTTAAATTTATCATCATTTTCTAAATCTTCAAGATATTTTTTATATTTTGTTGGTCTTTCTGGATGAATTTTTAACACATCTTGATAAATAGAATATAAGATACAATATAAAATACATTTATTATCAGTATTTTTAATATTAACACAATTTCTATTAGTAAATGGAATATATGATCCAGCAAGAATTTGAGACTTATCTCTACTAATATGTGTTTTTACTATTCTAACAAAGCTAGTAGCAGATTTTATTGTACATTTTTCTGAGAATTTATTATTTATTTCCTCTATCATTAAATAAAATTCTTTTGTATAGTTTAATTTATTAACATAATGTATTTCTGATCTATACCAATATTCATATTCTTCAATTTCATTAGTTTTTTTATTAATAGTCGTAAGAATTACCGCTGTTCCTAAAGACACTTTAAAATTACTATATTTTTTAAAACCTTTGAAAAAATATTTGAAACAATTTCTTTTTATTAATTCTAAATGCTTTTCAATATCAAATTCTTCATTATTTGTAAACTCTAAATCAGCAACCATATTGTTAAAACATGAACCATTTAATTGTTTTTCTTGAATATCAATAATATCAAAATCATAATCATCAAAATTTTGAAATATATTTTGAATAACATCATTATTATGCTTTTCTATTAAAACACTTATTATGTTTAATAAACTATTTTTATTTTTATTGTACCAATATTTTGGCAATTGAAAAATATGTTTATTTGCTCTAATATATTTTTTTAAATTTTTTAAATTTTTAGATTTCAATTCTTTAATATTAAATGGATTCATTTTTATTTGGTTGATATTTTTACTTAATTTTTCCTTATTTATATAGAAACATTTTTTTTAAATAAATTAACTTCTCGTCTTTATACAATATAAAATTATAATACTTTAAAGTGTGATGTAAATACCAATTAATTTTATTAAACTTAATTGGATATTAATTTTTATCATTAATTTTTTCATTATTTTCTTTATTATTAATAAATTTAATATGAAATTGAGATTTAAAATGACGTTGTTTATTTGATAAAGTATAATTTACACCACATTCACACTCTATTTTTTTATTTCTACTTGGTAATGTGTTACGATATGCAAATTTTTGATTGTAACATTTTTTACAATACCCCTTATTCAAATTAGAAATATTTGTTTCTTCCAAACATGAAAAACATATTTTTTTACTATTTATAATAGATAAACATATTTTTTCACCATTTACTATTTTATGATATAATCTTTGTTGTTGTTGTATTATTTCACCCATTGTTTCCAATTTATTAACAAATATTTTTTTTAAATTTTATATCAATTTACATTTCTAATATTTAATCTTATACTAATTTTTTCTTTTCTAAAATCAATTAAATTATTATCCTGATCAACAATATAAATAGTTATATTTCTAATAGTATTTGTATTTACTGGATAGTATATTAAATTTTTAGGTATTTCATTTATTTTTTCACCAGGTTTATCATTAATAAAAAATTCATGAATAATATTTGTTTGTTTATTATTTTCATAACTACCTCCTACAATATTACATTTTATTCTAATAGAATTAACATTCATAATATTTACTGGTAAATCAGATGATACTAATGTATTAGGTTGAATAATTTGTTCACTAAATCCTAGTAATGAAGCTATGGAATTTTTTTGTGTAAAATCAATAATATAATTACTTTTAATTTCAACTTTTAATGTTGTCATATTTGGTTTAATAGTAATACCCTTTATTTTCTCTTTTATAAAATTGTTTATATCATTTATTTCATATGAACCAGTTGGAAATGTAATTTTTTTGTTAACACTGTTAATTGTATGTAAATTATCTTGTGAATCATTTCCTTCGAAAATATGTTCACTTTGTGAACCAATGACAGAGTCAACATAATGTAAAATATTATTTTTTAATTTTTCAGATATGTTCGGTATAGAATTATAAGTAGAAAAATTAAGCAAACACATTTCAAAATCATGTTTAACTTCATTTGACTCTGTTGAAATATGTTTATTATCTAAAATTATTGGTTCATCAAAATTACATGAAATTATTGAAGTATTTCCATCTAATGATATAGTCGGCATTATTTAATTAAGTAAAAATTTTAAACATAGATGACCACAAATTATTTCATTTATTTCTTGATCAATATTATTATTAAAAATTACAGTATTTTCATTAGTTTTGAAATATTTTTCTATTAATATTGGTAATTTATTTATAGCAAAGGAATCATAGTAAAAAATATGATTATTATATTTTTTATATGCTACCCAGTGTGTACCATTACCATCATTATTATCTAAATTTATTATTCCACATTCTTTATCTTTTATCTTTTCTGGTAATCTATCTTTCATGAATACACCCCTAAAATTTGCTATATTAAATTTTCTAGCATATTTTTTTAAATCATAATTACTTAATGGTTTAATTGGAATTAATTCAAAATCAAATTTTTTTTAAGTAACATACCATTACCAGATTTTTTAAGTAACATACCATTACCAGATTTTATATTTTTTTCTTCTAATGCTTTATTATGACGTATTTTTTCTTCTAATAATTTATCGTTAGTTTTTTTATCATTATATGCTCTATATAATGTTGTTCCTGCAGTAACTGCAGCTCCTATTGCTGGAATAAGTGGTAATAGTGCTGGTAAAAATCCGCCAATTTTTTCATTATTAAAACTTTGTAACTGAGACATAGATAATTTTAATATAAAAATTTTAAAAGTAGTTTTATTATTATCTAAATGTTTTTTTATTGAATTAATTTGTTTTCTAGTTAATGGTAAATATGTTTCATTCATTACACTTTCTTTAGTTCTTTGTAATTGAATTGGTTCTAATTTTATAGTAATATCTGTTTTATTTTTCATAGCATCATAAACTTGTTTTTGTTGATCCTCATTTAGAGATATTGGATATTTAATATATCGTCCACATTTTGGAATAAAATTAATTTCATTTTCATTTGTATTATGTTCACTTTGTGAACCGTTAACAGAGTCAACATTTATCAATTCTTCAGTTAATGAATTGTGAGTTGTTAAACCCATACCCATTTTTCTTTTAAATTTCATAGCATTAGTAGTTAAATATGCATTTACTTTTTCTGATAAACTAGCATCTTTTGCTGAAACTCTTGACCATGCTTTATCTTCTAAAATTTTATCAGCTTCATGTCTTTTCTTTATATCGTTACTTTTAGAATATGCAATATCATGTTCTTTAGCTGCTTCATCTAATTTATTAATTGGATGTATATCTTTTTCAAGTTTTAATTCAAGATTAGTACCAGGTCCTAAATAATTATATCCTGGAGAATGTAATTCAAATGGAAGATTATTTATAAGATTATTTATAATACCACTACCATAATATCGCACCATTTATTATAATAGAAAATGTGATGTATTTATTTATTTATTTGGATAATTATTAATCATGAACTGAAGGTAAACTTGAAATATCATCATCAACTTTTTTATTAATATTAGACAATTCGTTTTTATTTTTCTTATTTATTTTAGTTACATTCTTTAAAAGTTCCTCTGTTAAACTATTTGATTTAGTCTGTCGAGAATTGTATTCATTTGTCGAGAATTGTCGAGAATTGTCTTCTTTTGTCGAGAATTGTCGAGAATTGTCTTCATTTTTAGTGTTTTTGCCAATAATTTCAATACCAAGTAATTTAAGTCCATTATTAAGAGAATCGCGTGAAATATGATTTTGTTCGCAAAATTTTACTTTAGTTAATTTTAAAGTACTAGCTTGTTCTAAATAATTAATAGCTAAATTTCTTTCTCTAATTTGTTTAAGTTCTTTAGCATTTTTTGGAATATGAATATTTTTTGAATTTCTAAAACTTTTTGTTTTCCCTTGTAGTGATACAAGTGGTGAAACAGTTCTAGTAGAAGGGCTTGGACGATTGTATAAATTAGTTATATTCTTATACATTTTATTAATTTTAATTTATTTATAAAAAAATTTTTTAAAATAATTATATTTTTCTTAGTGTTTCAATATAAAAAAATATTAAAAATTTTTATTATAATAAATGTCGAATATACATACAATTGAAGAATTTAAAACAAATACTGATGTGCCTATCTTGAAATTAAGAGGATCTAGTATAAAACTATTAAATAAAGAAGAAATAGAAAAAGAGGTTAAACAAACACAAGAATTTATTAGGCAACATAAATCTCAGTTTAATAATAGAAGTGGTTTTGTTCAATGTTTAAATGATGCACTTAAAAATAATGATCATGTATGGCATGAATATGCTGTTTGTATTATGAAAAGTGTTAAAAATATTAAAGATTATAATATTGAATTACATTCAGAATCAAATAAAATATTAGTAAATGAATTATTAAATGAGAAAGCTATATTAGAATTTAGTTTAATGAGTTATGAAGAAATTATTGGCAAATTAAATGATGATATGTATGAGTTACAAGTAAATTATGATATTCTTGAATCAGAACATAATAACCTTATAAATAGCATTGAAAATAAAAACGCTGCATTAGCTGAAAAATATAAGAACAATTTTATTAAAAGACAAAAAGCTATTGAAGAATCTAAAACAATGAAGATTGGACTAGTAAATAAAAAAATTACAACACAAAAACTCAATGATTTATTGAAAAGTGTAAGTAAAATGAAATAAAAAAAAAAATATTGTTAATAAATGAATACTTGTGTTAATATTATTCCATATCAAAATGATTGTATATCACAGTTATACATAATTGATGCTAATAATAAATATAATGGAGGATGTAGATGTGTCATAATGGATCCGTCTTTATTAAAATTAATTTCTATTGTAATTTTTATTGTAATTGCAATTCTTATATTTTATGCAATATATTTAGATATACAAAAAAAGGTAATTGAAAATGAATGTAAAAAGATTAACAAAAAAAAAAAATATTAAAAATATTTAGGATTTTTTCTATTGCATTAAATGAATAATTGTAAAAACAATTTTGATAAAAATAATCAATTATCAAAAATAGATTTTATTATTTCAAATGGAATAGATAAAATAATGCAAAATGAATACATTTCAATGGTACTAATTATTATTCTATTAATAATGTTTTTTTATAATTTGATAAGACAATTAAATACAAGACTACAATTATTTTAAACATAGGTTTCGACCTAGTCAAAACATATTAGTAAATTTTTAATAATATTTTTTAGTTAAATAAATGAAAGAAGAAAAAGGTATCGAATCTTATGACTTTTATGAACATTTGCCATCTAATTCTACACTATTAAATGAATATGGAAGACCAATAGAAATAAATATTAATAATCAAGACATTAAAACGTTACCATCAAAAAGTTTACTTAATATTAGAGGTCAAATTATTGCTAAAGATAAAGATGGTAAAATATTAGATAAACTTAATCCTGATAAAATAAATTTTGTGAATAATGGTATAATAAATCTGTTTAGTAAAATTACATATTTTATTAATTCAGTTGAAATTGATAAAATTGAAAATCCTGGAATAACAACAACAATTAAAGGCTTAGCATCATTTTCTAATGATTTATCATTAAATAATGCTGGTTGGCAAATTGTAAATAAAGGTAGTGTTTGTAATAAGAAAGGTTATTTTTCTGTTAGCATTCCATTATGTATATTAATTGGGTTTTTTGATGATTACAAAAATTTCATTTTTAGAATTAATCAAAAATTAGAATTAATAAGATCAAATGATGATACAAATTGTTTAATTATTGATAATAGTTTAAGTGATCATACTTTTTCTATTGATATTAATCAAATTATATGGAGAATGCCTCATGTTAAATTTTCAGTTGAAGTTGATCATGAAATTAATAAAAAAATTTCAAATAATACAAACTTTCAAATGTATTTTAGAAATTGGAGATACTATTGTACTACTGCAATTCCAGCTGTAAAGACTTATACCTGGAATATAACATCATCTAGTGCTAAACCTAGATATTTTCTTATTGCATTTCAAACATCAAGAAATCAGAATAATTATGAAGACAATAGTAAATTTGACCATTGTAATTTAGAAAATGTTGTAGTTAAATTAAATACAAATAGATATCCAAACTATGATATGCAACTATCTATTAATCAAAATAAATTTGATACATTATATAATATGTTTCTAGATTTTAAAAATTCATATTATGGTTCTAGTATAAATAATTTACCAATAGTTAATTGTGATACATTTTTAAAAGAATATCCAATAATATGCATTGATACATCTAAACAGAATGAGGTAATTAAAGAGGCTGCTATTGATATTAAAATTGAATTTAAATGGACAGAAGATTTTCCATCAAATACAGTCATTCACTGTTTAATTATTAGTGATGATAGTTATTCATATAATCCACTAACAAATCAAGTAATGCATGTTTGACTTGTTTTTTTTTAATTTTTATAAAATTTAAATTAACTAAAAATTAATTGAAATAAATATGTAATTAATTATATTAATAGATTAAAAAAATTTGTCTAAAATTCTAAATTATGGATGGTCATTTAAAAGTTACTAAATTAGATAATAAAATTAAATTAACTATTCAAAATTTTGATACTCATAAACCAATAAAAAGATTAAATGAAATATTTCCGAATATTATTAGAGCAATTATTTGTGGACCAAGTAATTGCGGAAAAACAAATGTATTATTAAATATATTATCAAAGATTTATTATTCTGATATAATAATTTGTTCAAAAACTTGCTATCAAGAAAAATATAAATTTTTAGAAGATATGATAATTCAATTCAATAAATTGTGTGTTAAAAATGATTTGGAATCTAAAGATATAAAATGTTTATCAATTCAATCTCTACCAACACCTGAAAATATTAAACCATATTCTGTAATAATATTTGACGATATCTCTACAGAACAACAAGATAATATTGCCAATTATTTTGCTTATGGTAGACACAATAACATTTCTTGTTTTTATTTATGTCAAACATATTCAAAAATACCTAAACAATTGATAAGAGATAATGCAAACTATATAATTTTATTTAAACAAGATAAGACTAATCTGAAACACATATTTAATGATCATTGTAATGATATTGATTATGATATTTTAAAAAATATGTGTATTCAATGTTGGAAAGAACAGTTTGGATTTTTAGTAATAGATAAAGAACAAGAAACAAATGATGGTAGATATAAAAAAATGTTTGAATTTTTCTTTACAATATAAAAAAATGTTTGAATTTTTGTTTGAATAAGATTTTTATTTTTTATTATATCCAGTTATTTTGGAAATCTTTATATTTTTCATTTTTTTCATCAAAAACTATATCTAATATTTTTCTATATTTATATAATCCATCAATGGTTATATCTAAATTTTGCAATTTTTGGTATTGTGTTACCAAAAAGCCTATATAACGTAATTTACAAGCATAGCTTTCGCTTATCTTAAATTTTTTATATATATCTTTCATAGTTGTATATTTACATTTTACACCAATTTTTTTATAACCTTTTTCTAATTGCAATTTTCTTGCATATTCTTCTAAAATTAATCCTATTGTACAATTTATATAAAAAGTATTTTTCTTATTTTGTAATAATAATTTATTAATTTTATATAATTTTGTAATATTATCATCAATACTATCTTTTTGTAAATTTTGTATAAATTCATTATCAATTTTAAAATCTAAACCAACTGGTTTAGATTGGTTTACACGTTTTGATTCCAATAATTCTTTTAAATCGATGAAATCAAATTCTCTTTTATCTTTCTTATAATTTTTTTTATCTTTTTTATCCATAAACATATTATCCAAAAAATTTTTATATTTTTCATTTTTTAATTTTAGGCCATTGCCTTCAAATATATATTTTTCTTTTAGTTGATTAAAAGAAGAAATACGTTTTTCTATACAAAAACTGGTGAAGGTTTCAAGATCTTTAAAAAATTTTTCCCCTTCTTCATCAAATCCATCCTTGCTTTCATCGAAATCCATACTTTCTTCTGAAACAAATAAATAAATTAATAAAAACTTAAAAAATTACAAAAAAAAAAACTTACCAGCCATAGTTATAAAATCTTTTTGTTTTGTTTTTTTTTTGCGTCCACCCTCTTCTAACGCTAAATACATACTGCACTTGTAACCATGTGTTGATGTATAAAAGCTTATCAAATATTATGCTTATCTTGCAGTTTGTGACTCGTATTCAACAGTATTTCATTTTTTTTTGGTTTGTGCTTATGCTTATTCTATTTATAGATTGTGAGCAATGTTGATAAGATCAGCATTGCTTGCTTTGCATACTACTCAGCTGTAATTACATTACTTCAGAATATGATGTTTAGATGAGTTGGTTAAGCAGTTGGAATTATAACAATAATTTTGTTGCAAGTTCAAATCTGACTCAAAGACTCTTGTTTTGAGGAGTTCGTCGTTTTTTTTGAAAGGTACTTTAAAAAATAAATGTATCCTTTTTTGTTTTTTTTTTTGAATAGATTACTTTAAATATTTTGTAATCAATATTTTAACATTTTTTCACTTAATAGACATCGACCCAACACAAAATTTTAACTGTACCAACCTAAATATTGATTACTAGTACATCAAAAATAGATATCTTTAATATCTTAAAAATATTAACTACGAGTAACAATAATTTAGGGTTGGACTCTTCGACCCACATCAAAATTTAAACGTTTATTTTGTGAGATAATATAAGCTAAAAAAATGAGTTAAATGTTAAAAAATGTTAAAATTTTGAGTAACTGTAAGTTAAAAAAATGAGTTAAATGGTAAAAATGTTAAATTTTTGAGTTAAAATGATAAAAATGTTAAAATTTTAACATTTTTGATATTGTCTTGTACCCTGGGATATACATACTACTGTCATTTTATTTGCATTAATCGAGCAAAAAACGTGGTACTGATTTTTCTCTCTTGTGTGGCGCTAAATGCAGAGAAAATGCGGTAAAATCTTAAGCATCATTAAGCCTCTTCATTTCGCCAAGCATTAGCACGTTCCGAGTAGATTGCCTCTTACACCCTTTATTCGGTGTTTTGCTGAGCTGATCCTCCAAATTGTGGCGCTCGTCTCGTTGCTGTCCACAAATGGAGCGACCTACAGTTTTCGCCCACCTTCGTCGTTAAGATTATTACCATAGAAAAAATGCGTAGCAGGCTTTAAAAAAATGTACGCTTTTTATTGACCCAACACATTACCGAGTGAAAAAAATAGCAATAGTTCCAGTGATCGAATTCTGGAAAAATTTACGTCAAAGAAACTCAAGCAGGCCAATCGACGAAATAAGCGATGAAACGATGCAGACGAACATGCATGAGTGCTCTTATATCATTCCTCATACATCGCAAAAATACTACGAGGTGTGTTCAAAAAGAATCGCGAATTTTTAATTTTCGCAGGTTACGTATACTCGAATTTAGATTTTTTTGTGGCGATATGTTAGTACTCATGTCTCTCACTCATGCCGACGAGTTCGGTCATTTTGAATGTTCAGTTAATTGTTGACAGCTGCTTTGCTTGCACGTGTGTCGGCTCGTCTTCGACTTTTATCTATTCAAAAAGATGGATCAAAGAACCTGTATTAAATTTTATGTGCAAAACGAAATTAAGTGCGCGGATGCATTCCGAATGTTGACTGTGTCAGACGGAGAAGCTACTTTGGACCAAAGCAACGTTTATCGGTGGTACAAAATGTTCTCAGAAGGCCGAGAAGATGTGAACGACGAAAAGCGCGCCGGACGCCCGAGCACTTCAACAACAGACGAAAAAACTGATGAAGTGAAGGAAATGGTATTAGCTAATCGTCGGATCACCGTTAGAGAAGTTGCTGAGGACCTAGACATATCGATTGGCTCATGTCATTAGAATTTTTTAATGATTTGAACATGAGACGGGTCGCCGCAAAATTCGTACCAAAACTGCTCAATTTCGAACAAAAGCAGCATCGTATGAACATTGCTAATGAGATGTTGGACTCTGTCCGCGACGTACCAAATTTGCTCCAGAGGGTCATAACTGGTGACGAATCGTGGATTTATGGTTATGACATGGAAACCAAAGCTCAATCATCTCAATGGAAGCTGCCGCACGAACCAAGACCGAAAAAAGCGCACCAAGTTCGGTCGAATGTAAACGTTTTGCTTACCGTTTTCTTCGAATGCAGGGGTGTTGTGCAACGTGAGTTCTTGCCACAGGGTAACACGGACAATAAGGAATATTACTTGCAAGTAATGCGCAATTTGCGCAAAGCAATCCGCCAGAAACGCCCGGATTTGTGGAAGAATAAAAATTGACTCTTGCATCACGATAACGCCCCTGCGCACACATTGTTGCTTGTGCGCGACTTTTTGGTCAAAAACAACACACTAATGATGCCACAGCCACCGTATTCCCCAGATCTGGCCCCCTGTGACTGGTTTCCGAAACTGAAGAGGCCCATGAAAGGACGACGCCACGCTACGATTGACGAGAAGGGGACAAAATAGATATTAATGGAAAAAAAAAACACGAAATTCGCGATATTCTTTGAATACATACCGTGTACTTGTTTACGCAGGTTCTGCTGTGAAGAAGAGGAGCCCATGGAAGACTTAATGACCAATTATGAGGCATTAAATTACAGGAAACACAGAACCCTGGGCTGGTACCTACTAAAGGATGAAGATTAACAAATGTTCCCTCCTAGGGAGCTGGTTCGATTTCAGGCAATACTAAATAATTAAAATGAAGCACTTAGGGGCGCACAATAGATCAATCTGGTCGCGGCTTAAAGACCTTAGCCTAACTCGTACAACCATTATCATTACCATCCGACCGACCGAATTTGTACTTTTTTCAAATAGATATGAAACGTTCCAAACTTTAGGGTTTTCAGTGCTTTGTTATACTATAAACCTTTTCAGCTGCATAAAACGCTGAAAACCATAATACCCAGGCTGCTTAGTAAAGAGTTTAAGCAGTAATGCTTTAAAGGTTCGCCCTGTGTAGGCAACTTGACTTAGAAACTAACCCAGATTTCAAATCACACGATTGTTCTGACTTCTGATGGAGATAACCTGCTTCACTCGACTGTAAAAGTTGGTTTTTTTGTTTTTTGTCTACAACCCAAGTTTCTTCAATACTTAATTATAAATCAATATATAAAATTTTTTTTTTTATTCTGCTTAGATAATCCAAACCTCGCTGACGCATTCGTTTTCCATATATTAATTTGTTTGAGAGCGGTTAGAGAACAATACTGTTATATTATTAGTTTAGCGTAAAAAAAATAAGAAAGCCCCCCAGGATTAAAAGTCTTGCTTCGCCATGGAGGATCAGGAAACCAGGCTTAGAGTTAGGTTCGAGTTACAGGAGGTTGGGACTACATTTTTTAGGAGCATTTCTTCAGCTTATTTTATGCTTACGGTAAGAGTAATTACACTATTGCGCGCCAACTTCAGATTAAAATAAAATCTGTTTTTATTCTAATCAGATATGGAGTATTGAAGTGGAGTATACAATTTTATTTGTTTAATAGTTAATTCATTAATTGCATTACTTTTGGACCTAACTGTACTATGTGTTTTAAAAAAAATACCCATTGCGTATATATCAAACATGTTTTCCTGAGTATAAGCCTTATTTTTTGTATAACTGAATAATTCTCACATTTCTTCCATGGCGAAATAATTGAAAACTTCTTCAATTATGAATATTTACAGTTGTGTAGGTACACATTTGTGCAACACTATGAGCTTCAGTGACAAGGAAAAGAAATTGTATGAAATTCTCTAAATTTTGAGTACTGAATTTATTGCGTATCAAACTCTGTACAGCTGAGAAAGTTTGCTATACAAACAAATGAAAGTTGGAAATCAAAAATCCTTGCACCAGTGACCGTAAAGCCAAAACAAAAAAATTACATGGAGTAATCTGTGAATATTATTTTACAAAGTAAACTAAAATATATTAAAATTTGCTGTATGTGCAAGCAAACATATAATGAAAATTTGTTTGCAACGGAGTTTGACAAAAGTAAAGGCAAATGAATTTGTAGGAAAATGTTATCAGCTATTTGATGTTTAGAAGCAAGATGAATACAAACCTACGATAGTCGCATCACATTTGAATTACAGATTATTTAACATTCATGATAATCAATGACTAATTTATTTTATAACACAGGTTTACAAATAACGTTGGTCCACACATTTCGTTTTTTGAAGTGATACCTCTTAGGCGTCGATGGACGAGCGAGAATGGAGAGTAAAATTTCGAGGCCATGCAACGTTTTGGGCATTTTCGTTCCGCGAGAGAGAAAAAAGATATAACGTAATTTTCCTAAGTTTTTACTTGTGGTTGTTAATTTCTAGTAAGAAATAACACTGCCTACTTATTGGCGCTTGTTTATTGGTGCAAACTTGTAGGAAATATATTTTTGGTGCCTACTGTTTGGGCCGTTTTTTGGTCCCAATTTTTTGGCGTTTTTTTTTTTTTTTGATGCTTACTTTTTGGCGCTTATTTCCGTTTCCTGGCAAGTGCTTGTGCGTACTATAAAGTGCTATCCATTTCGGCGTCGGATTTATTTGTATTGCCTTGCGGTAATTTGTGCCACTGCTGCGATCCTGGAATCGCTGCGTTTGTGCGGGTGATAAACCCTCGGAGTAATGCGCGTTGTTGCCACGATTTGTGTCCGGCGTTTACCTACACCGGTCGACCCTTTTCGGTTTTTTGTAAATTTTATTTATTTGTATTCTCTGCAAACGTTGTGAATTTATTTAGTTATATATTCTTTCTCTCTCTGCCTTGGAAGATTCACTTCGGTTATGTGTAATTTTGTTTTGTCTTTCGAATGCCACCGTTCAATTCGTATGTGAGATTCATTCACTGATTCCGAAGATCGTGTTAATTTTTTTGTATTCCCAAATTTTCGATTTATTTACAATTTACCGTTATTCACAGCGGGATGTTATCTCGCTGTTACTGTGGAACCTAGTCTTAAATGAATCGCTTATTACCATGAGCAAGAAAAGAAAACATAGTTACTTATGAGTGCGATATAGTCATTCTGATGACAGGGAAGTTTCTCGCGACTATCAGCGAGCTCATGCAATCAGCGTTAAGGGCGATCTCTAAGTGGGTGACCTCAAACGGTCTAATGGTTAACCCAGCAGAGACCGAACTAGTTCCGTTCACTAGAAGATATAAGATACCGAATTTTCAGTTACCACTTATAGATAGAGATATATTAGATAGATAACGCTCTCGAATGAACCCTTTCGTGGAAAAGGAACACCGAGGAAAGGAGGAAGAAGGCTTGTAATGCCCTCTTTAATTGTAAGAGGACAGTGGGCGTACAATAAGATCAGCACACCAATTTCGACTTATGGAGCTTTCGTGTGGTGAGTGGCGGTGCAGGCACAATCCTACTTAAAGAATCTTATAAAAGTCCAACCATTAGCTTGTGTAGGAATAACAGGTGTGCTCCGATTGATGCCTCAGGCGGTGCTGGAGGGGATCCTACGGGCCCGACACTCGAAGTGCAACCAATTAAAAATACAGAAGTTTAGTTTAATCAATTCAAAGTAAAAATGTGTGAAAATAGAACTAAATTAAGAATCAATTTACTTTTGCTCTATATGACCACCTTTTGCCTTGAGATGGTCCAGAAACGAATCGCAAGCTGCTCGAATGTATTTTACAGGTATTTTGGGCCTCTCGCGAACAATGGCTTTTTTCAGAGCCTCAAGACTGGCCAACTTTTTAGTTCGGACTTTGCTCTCTAAAATGGCTCAAAGAGAATAATCCATTGGATTTGCATCTGGTGAATTTGCATGCCATTGTGTGGACGTTATGATGTTTGGAATCTTGTTTTTTAGTCATTCTTAGTCCATGGTCTGCCACCGTAATATTTGTCTGCCCACGACTTCAAAGCAACCTACAGAATACTCTCCCGATAATATTTCGCATTTACATTGACGCCAGGTACGATGAAACCGATTGGAGAGCGCCCATCTGTCGCTACAGCGGCCCAAAAATTACCTCTGGCGGGGGCTGCCTCCTGGTGACCAATCGATTACTCAAATTCTCTTATATTAAATAAACCCTATCGTTTTTTTCTCGTCAGAAAACACATTGTTCGGAAGCTGCTTCGCTCTCTCAAGTCCGATTTGTTGCTGCTTTGGTGTGAGATCATGCGCCTTTTGGATGTTGAAAGGCTTGACTTTAACATCATTTTTCAGTATGCGACGGTTGCTACGGTCAGATATTTTCAGTTCTTTTGCCATTTGATTGGCACTTCGTCGGGGTTTTCCTCAAGTCGCTTCTTCACTTTTTGAACCATGAGTTTACTCTGAACAATTATCCTTAAATTGCTCATTTAGACTCCCAGACCGATGCGGCGCCTTCGAAGCTGAGATCTACGCTATAGAAAAACCAGCAAAAACGATAAGACTAATGGATTTACCTCCAGCAAACCTTACTTATTTTAGTTGATAGTCACGCAGCGATCAAGACACTGGCCTCAATGTACATCAATTCAAGATGTGTAAAAAATGCTGGAGGTTACTCTCGCTCATCCAACCACACAACCCCACACTTTGTTGGGTTCTCAGCCACTCTGGAGTGCAGGTAAATGAAAGAGCGGTTGAGTATGCAAGGATAGTCTCTGAGCTGGACTTTCAGCGAGTAGTAGAGAGCATAAATATTCCTCTAAACGAGTTATACAATGCGATTGACTTGAGCGTAACCGCGAAAACCAATAGACGTTGGTCTCTGACTACTATCTACAGGGTCTCCAAAGCGCTCTGACCAAAACTGAATCTTAAAAGGACAAGACGTCTGCTTGGATTCAACAGATCAAGTACCAGCGTCCTCACAGGTGTTTTAACGGATCTCTATTGGCACCCTTGGGTGTAGCTTACAATGACTTCTGCCGGAGCTGTGGAGATTAAGAAGAAATTGAGTCGACAAAACACCTGTTATGTGAATGGCCTACACTTCAAAGAAGCCGTGCCAAATATCTTGACGATTATTTCCTTGAGGACCTAGGAAATTTGCAAAACGTAACACTAGTTACCTTCTTAAAAAGATCTAAGTGGCTTAAGCAACTCAGTTAGGGGTAGGAAAACAAATGCAGGTATCACAGGGGGCCTTAGGGCCACCGAGTGTCTCGTGTTAAACAAGCAACCTGACTAACCCAACCTAACCTACCGTTACTCAGCTAAAAGTCAAGAGTAGGTCCACTTAATCACGCACATCCTAGGAATGAGCTCAACAACTTTAATATTGATTATGGCTTAAGGACAATGAAATTCTCCATATGCCACACATACCTCACTTTTCGATAGATCTAATAGTTTCTGGGAAATTGATTAATCATTTTATAAAACAAATTTAAAAAAATTTAAACAAACAAAAGTATTAATTAAAGCGAATTAAATTTTCCGTCTTTCATTCATAGTCAATAAAATTAAAAGTTTTCAAGATATTTATAAAATTTGAAAGGAAAAATTTTCACACATAGAGCCCGCAAAAAATGATAGCACCGGCACATTTTTACCTGTTTTGGCTATTTTTCTTTATTTTTTGAGCGCTCATTATTATTTTGTGAAAGCTCACTGCCTAACAAAAGCCATATAAATTCAGGATCCGAGTTTTGGGCAAAAAATTTAAAAATTCCACAAGCATTTCATCTCAATTCCTTGGTTTCTAATTCGACTCTCTAGAAAGATTTTTGGAATACATTTTTATGGCTTATGCAATTTTAGGATAACAAAGTTCAAGTTTGAAGTAGCTAAAAATCTCATTGATTTTTGATAACTTTGTACAATAGGAGAGCTCAACAGTTTTATGTCGTCTCCGAGTAGCAGATGGTTTTTATGGGAAACCTTTTCAAGTCAAAATTTCACTGGCTTGCCATTGCCTCTTGCGAAGTGACCAATCTCGTTTCACGTACGCAGTGAGTCTTAGACTCACTGGTCGAAATGTTAAAGCTCTTTTGGCTACACTGCAATTTTATTATACGATTGATCCCCTCTTAATAATAATAATAATAATAATGATCAAATAATAATCTCTTCCACCTCACCTTTTCAAAGTAATTTATTGAAACGTCCTCACCTGGCCGCCTTTCACTGGCGTCTGCCGGGAATTTTGAAATTATGTCCGCTATTCGAATTCACATACATACATACACATACATTTGTATATCTAGTGTTTGTGCCACCTACCAAATTCATTAAAATTAAGCTTACTAACAGCAACACCTCACCATCCATAATTTCCCTCACTCCTCTTCCCAACCACATCGGACTCTATGGAGTTGATTATTCTGTTGACCCAGGTGCACTTGCATTCTCAATGCTTTGAAAGTTTCGTTATTTTTGTTGTTGTTTTCGCACTTTTGCAACTTCCGGCATTCATTAACGTTTAATTTCACTAATGCCGGCGGCCACCGAACACGCTGACCACAAGCATAACCACAACTGCGGCGGCTATAAGGCAATATATGGTGAATTCCTTTGACGGGCATTTGCAATTGCCGCCACGGGACAGTATGCAATGTTTGAAAATTCTGTATACTCGTATAGTGCTTGGAATACTTTCAAAATATTTTTTTTTTCTTTTTTGAACATTCGACCACATAAATTCGAATGATTCATTGGCTTGATGCTGTATTTATATATTTTATATTATAATTAGTGGGGTAGGTGCATATTTAACTAAATACACAGTGGCGAGCATAACTGAGTGCATGGCGGATTTTTTTTTTAATTTACTACGTTGGAATGAGCTAAATCTTTTAGTTTTATTTTTTGTTGTTGTTGTTTTGAATATTGTTCATGCTTTTAGCAAAACCCATGTAAATCAAACTTCAGGCACAACAAATTTTCATATAAATTTTCAACTTTTTAATCTGAAATGGGAAAATTTTTGACTATGTAATTAAAAACAAAAACGTTTTATGCGGCTAAAAAATCCCGAAATTAAATTTGTTTTAGGTTTTACTCTCACCAGGTCCTTAGGTTCTTAATATCGTGAAGAAAAAGTGCAAAAAAAAAAAACATTGACCCAAACAAATACTTAAAATCCACTACGCGGAAGAAAATTCCGAGCATTAACCTTAATATTAGGCGACTAAGTAATAATTGATCGCCGCCGTAGCCGAATGGGTTGGTGCGTGATTACCATTCGGAATTCACAGAGAGGTCGTTGGTTCGAATCTCGGTGAAAGCAAAATTAATAAAAACATTTTTCTAATAGCGGTCGCCCTCGGCAGGCAATGGCAAACCTCCGAGTGTATTTCTGCCATGAAAAAGCTCCTCATAAAAATATCTGCCGTTCGGAATCGGCTTGAAACTGTAGGTCCCTCCATTTGTGGAACAACATCAAGACGCACACCACAAATAGGAGGAGGAGCTCGGCCAAACACCTAACAGAAGTGTACGCGCCAATTATTTATTTTATTTTATTTTAAGTAATAATTGAACAAAAGTATGTTTGTTATATGAGGGCATGTTTTACAAGGTGGCGCAAAACATAATTCCCCCTATCCGAAGATTTATAATCTTTGCGAATTGTACTCAATCGTCGTACGTCAAACATATTTAAAAGAGCTGAACCAGTGAGCTGATAAATACATAAAAACATACAGCTTGCATTTAGCTAAAAAGTGTTAAGAATTCAAGTACAAAAAGTTTCTGCGATGTTTACTTTTATTTTTTAAAATGTTAGATAAAGTTTTCAAAATTTCAAAAAAAAAAATTAAAATCAAAGAAACGAACAATGAAATGAAGTAGAAGAAAATGTCAACTTAAATAACAAAAAAAAGTATAAAAAATAAACTGAAATAAATTAAAATTAAGAAAAAAGTTTAATTAAAAATAAACCAAAATCAAAAATAAATTACAATTAAAATTAAAAACAAACTAAAATTAAAAGTAGATAAAATTAAAAACAAAAATGAAGTAAAACTAAAAAAAAACTGAATTAAAATCAAACAAATAATAAAACCAATTTGAAAAAAAAAGTTTAAACTCTAATGAAAAAATATAATTTCTTAAAAACAGACTAAAATAAAATAAATTAATAATTAAAAAAATTTTATTAAAATAACCCAAAATTAAAACTTTAATTAACAAAAACTTAAACTAAAATTTACTTGAACTAAAAATAAAAATAAAATATATTTGCAAAAAAATTAATATAAAAAATAAATAGTTATTTAAAAAGGAACCAAAATATAATATTAAGTTACAACTAAAAAATGTTTACTAAAATTAAAAATAAACTAAATTTAAAATTAAAAGCAAACTATAATTAAAAATAAAACTAAACTAACTTAAATTAAAAACTAAACAAAATTTTATTAAAAATAAAATTAAATTAACTTTTAAAATAAAAACAAACTAAAAATGAAAGTAGTTAAAATTAAAAATAGAAATAAACTAAAATTTCAAAACAAAAAAAAACGAAAATTAAGTAAAAAAAATGTAAAAAAAATTGTATTAAAAAAATATTTAAAAATAAACTAAAATTTAAAAGAAACGAAGCTTGAAAATAGAAATAAACTAAAATTACTAACATTAAAAAAATTAAAACCTCAATTACAAAAAAAAAATTATTTAAAAATAAACTGTAATAAAATAAATCAAATTAACAACTATACTATACAACTGTATTAAAAATAAGCTAAAATTAAAAATAAATTAAAATTAAAAACAAAGCTCATGGGGATTACTTTGAACGGGACAAAATAGATATTAATGAATAAGTAAATAATACTTGAAAAAAACACAAAATTCGCAATACTTTTTTAACACACCTCGTGTTCTCAGTGAAGCGCGAGTCGTTGAAGACAAAGAAAACAATTAACTGAATATACCTAACATAGCTATATGCGGGTATGGTAATTCAAACCAGGGTGTGAGTTCCATATAATTTTTTTATCTTTATGAAGGGTTGTCAGAAACGTATACCAATGAGATACACGCTGACATTATAACATTATCCCAGCAGATATCTACATACAGTCCACGATCGAAGTCAAATCGTTAGGAGAAGAAACCGGCATTTTGTAAATCATCTACCATGCGTGAATCGCATAAGCAGACTAAAGAAAAAACTAATGATGATAATCCAGTGCTTCAGAAAAAATGTTCACCCCACCTTTTCGAATGGCGTACCAAAGAGGTACTGTTTGTAATCGATAGGCCTCTTCATTTCGCCTTACGCAGATTTGAATTTTGTTCACAAGCCTGATGTTTGTAAGCCAGATTTCAGAGCCATACAAGAGCATCGACAATGCATTTGAGACTTGGAAATTCGGAGTTTTGCATGCCCTCAATGATCATATGGAACAATGTTGTAAGAACACTCTGTTTGCTTTATTTATTCTGGCGGAAGCGTGTTTCGGCGTGTTTGAGGGATAAGAGGTAGATATCATCAGTGTAAGAGAGATATTCAAGGTGGTCATGGAAGTTCTAATGAGTATCACTCCTTTCCCCCTTGATGCGGCTTTTCAAGATATCATCAATCACAATTAGGAATAACAACGGAGACTAAAGACATCCTTGTCGTACCCCAGTACTGGTGGCTATACTTTCGGGCAAGTTACCATTACACTACATTCTACATCTAAAGTTGTTGTAGTGAGCGCGAATGAGCGTAAACGATTTCGTTGAGATATTCCAAGCGGGTAACTCTGCTGTATTCGACAAACGCTAGTTAGAGGATTGCCTGCCATTCTTGTGCTTGTTACACAATGATACGCGAGTGCTGATTTGGTTGATGCAGTATCAGTTGCTTCTAAAGCCTGCTTGCTGTTTCCCCAAAGTGTTGTGTATGGTGACTTTGTTGCGATTTAACAGTACACTGGACAGGATCTTTGTCGCTATTAGAACGCGAGGATTTGCTCAGAACAAAAATTTTGCGTTTAACTAAAATGTACATTGGTAAATTCTACAAGACATAAAACTAAATATTTTGAATTGATTAGCTTTAGGATAATTTTTCACCACAGGTTGTTGGTTAAGTAACCAAATGTATGGACATCAACGCACTTTTCCATTCGTAAAAACACACATCGTTTTGTATCGTATCATATAATTTCGTATACCCTACAACTTCTAGACGGCTCACCAGGCCGTACTTAAAATGCTTCTATGGCTCGCATTTTAGTATTTTGAACGTGACGTGGATGCGGACTTGCTAAGTTATGGTTACAAAAATTTTATTTTTGAAATGTATTTTTTTCCGAAAAATTTCGCGGTCTAGTGGCTGGACGCTCACATATAATTTGTGCAAATATGTTTTTCTATTTTTATGTAGTTCGCTTGAAAGAAACGTATATTTTTTTTTTTTTTTTTTTTTTTTTTTATTAATTTTTTTTTTTATTTGGTCTTGGAAGGTGTGACACCTTAATGTCCTACACATATGTACATATAATTTATTTGATTTTTTAACTCTGCTCTTATTTGTTCATCTGCAGCCACATTAGCGCGTAATTTATCACCACAGTAATTTATTAAATTATTTATTTTCCACAATATTTCGCTCATCCTTTTGTAGTGTGTTTCACTTGTAAAAAAAAATCGAGTTTATGACATAATAAAATAAAATATGGCGGATAAAAATTATCGCATTATTAGGCAAAGAATTTGAATTTTATTTTTGTCCTGAAATTGGTTGTAATTTATTACATAGTCCAAAAAAAGTATATAATCCATAATAATTATCTGGGCTGATTAACAATGAGTGATAATCACAGCAGCATGTACATAATTTTAACATAAGTTTACACTTGAAAAAATGAGTTCATTCCACTTGAAAAATGAGTTCATATGTGCATAAATAAATACACGTGGACGTGGAAAGCTTTTCATGGAAAATTTTACATTTTTTTCGAAGTGTAGCGCTACTTGAACTATGTCGGCCCAAGGACTTTTTAACGCATATCTTGATGAAATTGGCACATTAAAGTAAAATTGGGTAACTGAACTGGAATTAATATTGGACATTTTTATACAACTTTTAGTATCCGAGATATTGGATGTTCACTTAATGCAACTCCGGAACTTATTTTTTGTTTAAATCTTTTTTAACTCAAACTTTTTCAGGCTAAGCTATTTTTCAATAAATAAATATTCTTGCAAACAAATTATAGTATACTACTCAGAATTTACTGTTTTAAACTTGCTATGAGGGGCTTCTTCTGTGAACAACTGTTGTTGGACTGCGCTCGACTTGGAGCACCCATACTGTCGTTTGCATAGTTCTAAGATTCTTCTTCTGTGGTAATGCAAAAGACGTGCTTTGAACCATTGTGGCTGAATTTTTTCTGAGCTTCTACAATTTTTTTTTTTTTTTTTGGTATATTTAAGAGAGTTTGAATAAATCGGTGTGTTCACCAAATGTCTTAGACGTGTTTTTATTCACTCTGATTCTTTTTCGAGTTATAGTTTTAATAATGTAAATTAAAAAAAATACTGAAGTAGTGACTATTGAATTTGTATATAAATAATTGCCAAAGGTGCAAATTAAATCTAGTTTGAATTTATGCAAGAACAAAATTTTTTTATGCAAGGAGTGCCGCTCACTTTCCCTACCACCTGTTATGGAGAATATGCTTTCTCTAGCAGTCGTAAACACCGCCAAGCCAATTACTTCAATTCAAACAAAAACAAAACCCCGGGCTCTTGAGAAGACGCCTGAAGTTGTTGTTGGTGTTCTTCTGCTTTCAGCAATCGAATCTCTCTCTCGCTGTTGCAGTGTTGCCTAGCTTTGGATAAAAAAGCGCACTAAAATGCCCATTTAAAGAAAATAAAACACCAAATTTTTATTGAATTACTTAAAAAACTTTGTATGCGTTGTCAATTGTCTTTAGAATGTGCGTTTTTTTTAAATTAATGTGTTATGCTTATGTACAATTTAATTTATGATTTTTTTTTTTTTTGTTAAGCGAGACTCTTTTGTTAAGGGAACGACTTTTTTGCTATATTTGACGTTATGTAACTATGTAAGGTACTGTTTTTGTAAAAATGTCATTATGGTTCCTTTAGTATTTTCTGGTATTTTTTGGCTTATTTTTACAATGAATACACCTCTTGATGCCCTATGTCCCACTAAGGATTGATGGCCGGAAGAAACGATCACACCTCTATGGTTTTAATTCGCATTCAGTAAGTTCAAACGCTTTTTGAAATGTGTAAAAAGTGTTTCAATCTTAAGAAGAGCTGAAAGAAGAAGATTTAATATTCTTGCATAACCTTAAGTGGAGCCAAAAATTAAATTTCCACTTTCAAATTATCCAATTTTATAATAGTTAAAAAACTTTGATTAGCACTAAAATCTTCTCAGAGTGACCTCTTTAACCTTTTTTTGTTTAATAATATAGTTTTTTTTTTAATTTAAAGTTTCGGTAGCTTTAAATTTAAAAAAAAGGAAACAAACACGAAACTTCAAAATTTTCGCATTTCGGGTATAAAAAAGCACTAAATTTATTGTGAAGAGCAAATGGTTGGCAACACTTCATAACTCGAAAAAACGTGACGTCACGCACTCTTGATGGGCGCAATCTTCTTTCTATCATTCTTAATAACAACCACCCTGCAGAAAAAAATGGACAGCATACATGAAGTTCTCATGTACTTACAGCAAAGTTCCGCTAAAAAAGATGGAGTGAGTGTTCTTATCACTGCAGAGATCAAAACCTCAGAGCTCAAGTCGAGTAGTCAAAACGCACCCAAAAACCAATCAAGTACAGCTACTCGCTCATTTTTTTTAAAACGTATCAGCGACGCTGCTCTAAATTCATCTTCTGATCTTCCCCACTTTTAGTTCGGTCACTGCTACTGCTGCTTATAATGTTTTAAGCTGCACTAATACTCATGCGGCCGCCGTAGCCGAATGGGTTGGTGCGTGACTACCATTCGGAATTGACAGAGAGAACGTAGGTTCACACGTCGGTGAAACACCATAATTAAAAAAAAAAGAAAAACATTTTTCTAATAGCGGTCGCCCCTCGACAGGCAATGGCAAACCTCCGAGTGTATTTCTGCCATGAAAAGCTACTCATAAAAATATCTGCCGTTCGGAGTCGGCTTAAAACTGTAGGTCCCTCCATTTGTGGAACAACATCAAGACGCACACCACAAATAGGAGGAGGGACTCGGCCAAACACCCAAAAAGGGTGTACGCGCCAATTATATATATATATATGTATATATACTAGCTTTAACCCGCGGCCCCGCTCGCGTAGGAGTAGTTTTGAGGGATTTAGGATATGCATACAAAAGAATTACAAACAATAATTTCATAGAAACTAATTTTTTATTAATAACCACAATATTACAATACCCGGCATCCGTTGCTATGCCTCGCTGATTAAAATCAAAACAACCAATCAGAGAAATTCAAGCAAAATTATTTTTATTAATTTTCTATCTCAAACCGTTTTTGAACTTTGCATTCGGGTCATGCTTGGAACAGCTTATGCGGATTATGAAGTCTAGAGTGTACTGTAAATAGTGGGAAATAGGAAAAACTAAGATTTTTTAGATTAAATTTAAGCAAATATTCAATTATTAGTGACGAGTGAGTGTGGTGGCGCGGCCTGGGGCTGTGGGAAGAGAGTTCCATTATAAAAACATGCCTATAACCTTCATTGGGAGAAAATATGAATGTATAAAAGTTTTTACGCCATTTGGTGTTGTCGTTTCGTAGTGATGCGCGAACAACGTACAGACATTCACCTTTATAGCGGTAAAGCGAATAAGAAGATCATCAGCCACTGGTGTTAGTGTAACGACACCGACTTCAGCACTCACTGCTTCTCTCAGTAATGCTTCTGCTGCCGCTGCTAATATCAACACGTCAACTGCGCCCACTCTCACTGCTTCATTAACTAAAATTAATGCTGCTGCTTCGCGATCAAATGAATACTCAAACTTCGTGGACAAACATACAAGGGTGAAGGCATATAAATAATAAAAGGACACGGGATATAAATGTAAGCAGCATTGGTCTTAATTCTAATACTGAGCTGGATGTAGTAGCAATGAATAAGTGGTTACATCTTGCGACCTTTAAACCTTATGTTATTCAGGACAATATTGTTTCTCATGTTGCTAAGAAATTCAAAAATTGATAAAAATGAAATTTTATGTTTCCAATTGATCAAAATGGATACCGATATCCACTGTTTAAAAAAAAAAACTTTAAGCTTGTGGTTCCGCCATCATTATTTGGCCAAATTCTTAAACCATCGGTTTGTACAGTGGACGTCAAAGTTTGCTATTTCAGATTTTTTCAAAGGAACGCTCTCCAGGCAGAAAAACATAGCCAAATTCGGTAGTACTAGTACATCACTAAATTCGTACTATTTCTGATGAGCTCAATCGAATTGTTGTTCTCATGTTGGTTAGCCCTAATACTTATACCTCTGAATTGTTCTCATACTATTTTACAACGATTTGTTTGTTGTTTGACAAAGGGTAGGTAAGGGTATAGGTATATTCGATAGAACTCTTTCCACAGTACATCCAAAACTATGCTAATAGTATTTTTGAGTTATTTAATTTTTTATTAGTTTTGAGGTTTACCCAGGAGGCACAAATAATATTTTGGACACCTGCTCTTTTTTTATTCTCATCGAGGTCAAAAAGTTGTATGGGAGAAGGTGTTAGAGGCACTACAGCACGGATATAGTTTGCAAAGATGAAAAATGGCGACTTTGACGTCGATGATACGTCCCGCAGCGGAAGGCCTTTTGACTTCGATGAAGAAAGTCGAACGTCACTTTTGAAGGATAACGGTCGCCAAACCAGTCGTGAATTGGCGGAAAAAATGAACTGCGATCATAAAACGATTCTGAATCACCTTCGTTCAGTGGGATTTAATGAAACATTTTGAGCCTGGGTGCCTCACGAGCTCAACGAAAAAACGAAGAAAGTCAACTTCAAAATTACTTCTTAGCATCTCGCCAGCCATCGAGCAATGCGTGGCCATAAATAGCGCTTTTTGTACCGAATCGTCACGGGAGATGAAAAATGGTGCTTATTCATCAATATGAAGCACCGAAAGGAGTGGGTGGCTCCAGGAGATACGCCAAAGCCGAGAGTCAAGTCGGATCTTCATCCAAAGAAGATCGTGATATGTATTTGGTGGGACTGGGAAGGCATGGTGTACTGGGATATACTTGATAAGAATGCGACGTTCAATGTGGAGCTCTACATTGCCCAGCTACACCGCGTGAAGGAGACTATTCGACTAAAAAGAACTGATTGACATGGTTAAGTCATACTCCTTGACGACTACGCCAGGTCCATGTTGCAAAAGTCGTCAAAGCCGCATTCGAAGAGCTCGAATAGGAGGTCCTTCATTAAAGACTGTAAAGACTTTTATTGCTTGAAAATACGACTTAATTTTTCTTTTACGCTGAGCTGATGAAAAGTACATTTTACAAGCTCTTATTTTAAGATATTTTTGTCAGACAAAAAATAGTTCGTCATTTTCACTTAAATTTTCGAGCAATCACATTTGGCTGTTTGTGAATTTTTCATATCCAAACGCAACAGATAAATTGACACAAAAACAATGTACTCGTAAACAAACAAACAATTACGCATTATCCAATTGTATAGCATTTTTTTTTTCGTTTTGCTTTTTAATTGGCAATGTGTTTGTATTTACAGCTATTATAGCGCTATAAAATATTCATTTGCACCAATGCTTATGCAATGTTTGCATTCATATTTAAGTATATTATGTATGCCTTTATGTAACTAAAGTAAATCCCAGTGCTTAGCAGCACTCCAAATTCTTGCATATTCACAGAGAAAGGCATTGGTAAGTCAACAAAATTCGGAATTAAATCCGCAACTGCAAATAGGCCAAAATTAATATTACCAGCATACATACACACACACACACACATTTGTAAATAGTTAAACGAACAAATGTTTTGCTCACATATTCAATATCAACTAAAAATTGTTTACTAATACACAGGCAACAAAAAGTTGCATACAACATCCATCGGTGAAATACCAGTTGTCATACAAATAGCAGTGGGGCAATAAAAATACTAAATATCGATTAATCCAATATCCTTAAATAAACGTACATATATATGTTTATATGTGTAGTGTGTGTGTGTGTGCGGGGATGTTGTTAGATGCTGCCTTTGTTTGATTGCATCGTTGCAATTTGCAATGCAACACTTGCAGCAAATGAGAGCATTGAATAAATTCATAGAAATCCAATTTGGTTGTTTGCATGCAACAAATACTTATATGGATATGTAAATGCGCATGGTCTGTGTGATTCAAATGCGCAAAAATATTCACATTAGAGCGGGTAAGAAGCCAGTTCGAAAAAAATTTGAAACATTTTTGGGAAAAAATTCGCTGTTTTTTGATGAAAATACAACTTTATTCTGAAAAAATGGTTACAAGTGAATCACTGACAGTATTGCCCATCGCTGGCTACTACTTTTTCTCATCTCTCTGGTAGATCTCGTATACCGTTGCGGTAAAACTGTTCATCTTTTGAGGCTATCCACGGCTCAAGCCATTTTTTGATGTCTTCATATGAATGGAACTGCTGGTCAGCTAGACCAGGTGCCATCGGTAGGAACAGGTGATAATTGGACGACGCAATATCAGGAGAATATGGCGGATGGGGTAGAATTTCCCATTTCAGTGTTTCCAGGTAGGTTCTAACGAGTTTGGCAACGTGAGGCTGAGCGTTGTCATGCTGTAGAATCACTTTTTCATGCCTCTCCGCGTATTGCCGCCACTTCTCGCGCAGTGCTCGGCTCATCAATTGAAGTCGACACCGATCCCCAGTGATGGTTTCGCTTGGTTTTAACAGTTCATAATAAATACCACCAACTTGGTCCCACCAAATACTTAACATAACCTTCGCAGCGTGAATATTCGGCCGAAGCGACGACGTACAGGCATGAAAGGGCAGTCTCTATGACTTTCTTTTCTTTGGATTGCTGTAGTGAATCCATTTTTCATCACCCGTCACGATGCGATGAAGAAAACCTTTCCTTTCTTGCCACTGGAGCAGTTGTTAACAGGCAAAAAAACGACATTCCACATCCCTTGGTTTTAACTCATAAGGAACCCAAGTCCTCTGATTCTGAATCATTCCCAAAGCATGAAATCGTTTGGAAATGGATTGGCAGGTAACTCCTAATACTAAAGCAAAGTCTTCTTGCGTTTGACATCGATTCTCATTGAGCAATGCCTCCAATTCAGCGTATTCGAAGGTTTTTGGCCTTCCTTCTTTGAAGCGCCGGAACCAATTTGGGCACGTTGTTTCAGCCGCCCTTTTTTTCGAATGAAAGAGCACAAAATCAGACATTTTCACAAAACTAAAAGTTTATTATACCGAAACAAAATCACTAATGGGCAGTTTGTTCACCATGTGTCTGGGCTTGGCTTATGACGTTTAGGTTATGTTAGAATCGACTAGCACGCACTGCTGGTGGCATCTATTGACAAACAGCGGGAACTTAGTTGCGCACCTAATACTTCAAGTAAATATTAAAAAATGCTGTCAAGCGTCATTTTCTAAGTCTAAGCATCTAATCTCTTTCTCATATTTTATAAAGAACTCAGGTCTAGATCCTCTTAATGATAATTACTGATTTGGAAGAAATCTTTGACTCCACTTTTCAGTTTCTTAGTCATTTGAATTTTGTCTTCGCCAAATCGTAATGCACTCTTGCCTTTGTTCGGTCCTTTGCTTCCGATTTTACGGATCGGTACACTTTAAAGTCACTTTTTATTTCGCTCGTACGATCCAAGCTTGTGTCGATTTTTGGAGGCCGTGTCATCAGTGTCACATCACTATACTTGAATGCATTCAAAAGAAATTTCTTTGTTTGGCACTCAGATCTTTGAACTACACTGATTCGATTCCCTTATATAATGCAAGGAGTGCATCACTTAATTTGAAATCGTTGAAAAAAGGAAAAGTATACATTCAGTCTGCTTTTTTTTCGATTTTAGAAATGGGATAATTGACTCGCTTTTATTCTTGGAGCGCTTTCATCTTCACATACCTCGAAAAGGTCTTCATAGTAATGACTTCTCGAAATCACCTTTGATTAGAACATTGAATGAGTGTAACCATATTTCAAGTTCTTTGACTTTCGATTTATAGCTACCTAAATTTAAGTTCAAATTATCACTGAATGATTTTTTTAAATAAATAGTTAGGAGACATGTACATATGTATATATAATATAATTCTTACAAACACTGTTAATTCTGTGTAGTCTGTAAGAAGCATTATATTTCTAAAGTTACTAAATGAATAAACAAATAAATAAATTTACGCATTCGAAAAGGGCTTGACTGTTGCTACAATTATTTATTTTACTCGGAGGAAGTTTATAAAAAAATATGTTATGTACATCTCTTGGGCGGACACTCACCGCCAGTCAGCTTTTGTCCTTCCAAGAGAGATGTCCACTCAAAAGAGGGTAACTTCTTCCGATACCTAACATTTCTTATAGAAAAAAATATCCACTCACGGGAGGTGTCTGGCTAATAGGAGTGTCCGTAAGAAGAGGTTACACTCTGCGTATATATATATGTATATACAGTCAGCGTCAAAATAAAGTGGTAAGTCTTAATAAGAAGTGTTCATCAAAATTTCCAATTTTTACTCAGAGTTTTTAGAAGAATTTATCTTATCATCTATTGAGTTTTGGTATAATATAATAAAGTGTAAGTTTCATGTGACTAAAAACTTTCATTTATTTTTGACAATATTTTCTGCTGAGGGGGTTCGGTGTTTTCTCCCAAATAAAAACGGTGCAGAGTAGGCGTTAAATGGGGAGAATGCATAAGAACACGACCAAAAAAAATTCTCAACAATCAGTGTGATTTTTAATCTACTGCACTTTGATATACCAAAATTCAATGAGCTATAAAACTGCGTACCCGAAATTGTTCTAAAATTTCTAAGTGAAAAGTTTAAAACTTTTATGAACATTTACCGCACTTATACAAACTTAATACAAAGCTTCAAACTTTGTTTTGTATGGTTCTTATTGTAGTATGAACTAGATTTTATTAAAAAAATGGCCAGCTGCGCTATGTGCGCCTATGTGAAGTGAAACTTCCTAATTTCTGGATTAAATTTAAACATTTTAATGAGGATTGAAATGATTTTTTATGAAATTACATACAATAATAGTCGATAATATTATTATTCATTTACTTCGGAAATTTGTACATTAGCCTGTACATTTTGTATTGCTGGTGCAATAGCAGCAGTGGATACAACCGGTTTTTGGTAACTGAAATAGGATATATATGTTCTTGACTCGATTGTGTCCATATAGCGAGAAATTACGCCATCTATGGTTGTTCCTGATTTTGTTGTTGAAATATATCGGTCATTACTCATTTGTGAATTCAGTTGATGTTCTAAAAATTCTACTACTTTTATGGAAGTGCCCGATGCCAAATTTACATTGAAATCTCCAGTTAATATGAGAGGTTTCAGATCGTAGCGTTGAGGAAGAAGTTTACTACCATCATGAGTGTATCTTAATAAATGTAAAACTGCGATAATGTCGTTGATATGTGAATTCGGAGTTCTGTAGACACCCACAATGAGAGTAAGATCGGGTATTGTGGGCTATTCGGGTAATGTAGTCAACATCTGTATTTTTCAAAATAACGAACGTGCACAAGAAAGATTGTTTATGAACTTCGATATTTATATAACGGATGTTTTTCGCTGCTCGCCTTTTGAATTAAACTCTTTACTGATGAGCAGTTGATCAAAATATTTTGTGAAGTGCAGTCGATTTGTTTCTCAGTGGCGTGTAATATTAATGGTATTTTTTTAGCAAGTAATTATTTTTAGAGTGTGAAAGTTGAGATAGAATTATTAAACTATTGTGCATTTTTTAATGCGGTAAGACACTCTGTTTAAATTATTTAAACAAAAGTTTGTAATACTTTTTTCTTGGAAGTGGTACAGTGGCTAATGTGGGCTAGTATTGTGAACTAGTAGCCCACATTACTCCCTTAGTCTTTTCCTAATTTTCGTTAATTTTCCTGTTTTGTATTTCCCAATAGACTAGCCAAAAATGTAGAAATAAGGAAATGGGATACCGGTATGATGAAAAAATCCATTGTAGATGTAAGGAATGAGGAGATGGGAACACTTCTTGCATCAAAGACTTTTGATGTGCCGCGCTTACATTGCAAAGAATGGCAAGGAGTAATGCATACCCAAGCCTGCTATTGGAAACCCCCCGTTTTCTGGCGGAAAGAAATAAAGAGCCAAACAAATTTTCGGTTGGCTGCATGGACTCCTGCGCAGGCACAAAAATAAGTTCAGTTTTCGCTCTCCAACGGGACGTTTTTTAATATGGCAATGGATTTCGCAAAAGGAAATGTAAAGATGTTTTTCAATTTACTTGAGCAAGAGTATGAGAAACACAAATTTCCACCATCTCCTATACAGAATGTGGATTTATATTTACCTAACTTTAATCATTTTTTCTTTTCAAATAGTCAACCAAGAAGGTCATTAATTAAATTTAACAAAAATATATGAATAAATTCATTGACTTATCATGTTTTTGGTGACTTTATCTAGAGGCCCACTTTACCCGAATACCCTGGGCCACATTACTCACCATTTTTCTTTCCATCAACTTTTGAGCCGGTTTGAGTTTTTCTATTGTATATTATCAGACGAAACCGATTATACCATAGTAGGGTATATTTTGCAATAAAATGTAAAGATAATTCAATATCTGTTAGAAAGAAAAAAATTTCACTTTTTCATTACGATTATTTTGGCATAAATTAATATCAAGATAAAATGGTGCCCACAATACCCGACTTTACTACACTATGTTTTGTCCATTTATCGCACGGCACACAGAAATACAAATATCACCGACATCTTCTGCTATAGCTGCATTTGATGTTGACTGTACGGCGGTAAATCGTAAGTGTGGTGTGAGGGCATTCACGGTATCATTTTTGTTGTGGTAGATAGCGACTCCTCCAGTTCGAACATTATTTATTTTACACTGGATGATGCAGTCAAAATTCGGTAAACTGATTTCCTCGTCTTCACACAACCAAGTCTCAGGAAAACCTACCACATTGTATTTTTCCATAACTGAATTCAATACGTCAGTAGCATGAGCACGTAGACTTTGACAATTAAAATAGTATATTGACAATCCTTCTCTTTGTTGTATTGTAAACAATTCATCGACAGTCTTCGAAATTCTGCTTGCAATGATGTCATTGTAGTTGATGGTCTCCGGCCGTGGTAGAATCTCAAATTATCATTGCGTGTAATTATAAACAATCCATCAATGGAAGTAACACGTAACAGTGCGACATACACTAGCGATTGTGACTGCTTTTTATCGTATTCATAGACTATTTCAGAATATGTACCGCCCTGAGATTTATTATGGTACAAATGTGTACGTTTTGCATTTATAGTTTTATTGTGATTTAATGGTATTGTAGCTGATCGTCTAGCTATCGGTACTGCTGTTTTGCTAACGACTACGAAGCACCGCACAAAGCGAGAAAAGATACTAACTTGTATGCCGTAGGCTTATACATTTCGTGACGGTTTTTCGTAACGCTAGCTCGTGTGTTGCGGCTTTGAAATTATACTCTGATGAACGAAAAGAAGTTTTACTTCAAAAATAATTGAAATTACAAAATAAATAAATAAATAGTCAAAACTTAGCAGTGTTTGCTGTACACCTTATTTTGACGCTGCCGGTATGTATCGTCTATGAAATCCATTAATTTTGCTTAGAATTTTTGCGCAAATGATTTAAAGCTGTTCTATGGTCGATCTTTAGTTCTTGGGCTACGACTACAGACATGCCGGTCAACTTCCATTATGTGGTTTTATCCGTTATCGAAAATGACGGAACGGAATCGACGAAACACGAATTGCACAGTAGCCGTTACAGTACCGGCGCCAAAACCACCGTTCACAATTTCAGCAGCCTGACTTGTATTTTCATCTTTATCAAAGAAATACTGTAAAATGTACCGAATTTTGCCTTTGTTGACTTTCATTGCAAACACCCTGAAACTCACAGCTCAATGGAACAAACAAGCACAGCACAAGAAATTTTTAGTGAGAAATGTCACATTGACAATGAGTGCCAACTTTAAATTGCTCGATCGATACTTTACGAGACATTATCCACTACAGCCATTTGCCGACAAAATAGTGGATTTTTCAAACCTTTTTGACGTGATAGCGTCTTATAACACTGTGGAACAAATTCAGGTTAGCAAAAATTAGGTCCATTCTGAGAGTGGCGGGTGAAAATAGAGGCGAAATTAGAAGACCCGTATCGCGCCGTTTGTTTATGTTAGTTCGAATTTTTTTTTAATCGGCCTTCGAAGTTTGCAGTCAAATGTCGATTTTCAGTATATTGTTTATATGGTTTTTTGGCTATAACTCGTCGACTAATTGATATTTTTTCAATCTGTTCAATAAAAGCCAAATTATTGCTAGAGACCTGTACAACAATTACAATTTTTGAAAAAATTGATTTCGAAAATTTTTATGGTACTTATGAGGCAAAATGTTGGAAAAACTATTTTTTTCATGTTTTTGAAAATATTTTCCACAAAACTATGTGTGTTTTACTTTTTTTGTGGTCTATAATATGCTTCTCAGTTTCTTAAATAAATGTAATTTGAAAAGAAAATTACGGGATTAAATACTTTGGCAGCTACTTAGACGAAAGTCACAAAATGTTCGAAAAATTAACGTTTTCCTTATTATTTCTTAATATCTGGCAAGCAACTCACTGTTTTTCGCTTTTTTTCTTATCTAAAATATAGTTTTCAACCCATCACATAAATATCATGGAAAAAAATATAGTATCAGTCGAAAATTTGTGCGATATACACACATTAATTACATAAAACTAATGTAAAAAAACCCAAAATAAAACTTATGTAGCAGTGTCAAGTGTCCAATTACCATTGCCGCACTCAGAATTCGTTCCAGTACCAACATACCGAAGTACTGATCTTCAAACAGGTATCAGTACTACAACCACCGCTGCTACACCCATGGATTTCTCCTCAGAATTCAACCCTGCTGAAGGTTCATCCTATAAAACATCAAAGGACCCAATCCTAATAACACAAAACCAATTGGATGGAATGAATGGCTTCATTTGAAGAATGACTGGCTTCATTTTTGAAAGGAAATAATTTGCTGACGAAAGGTACAAAAGTAACAGCATATCGAAAACGCCAAAAAGAGTTACAAAAGTTCTTCAATCTCTCAAACGATATTGAAAAGTTAATGGAGGCGATAGGGTTAACCTATAAAAAAGATGATTGGCGTCTCTTTATCGATAGTTCACTAATCAGCTTAAAAGTTGTGCTTTTGCACAAGACAAATAGAATGCCTTCTGTTCCGATTGCGTATAGCACTGACACTAGTGAAACTTTCGATAAATTGAAAGACATTCTGGAAGTAGTCAAATATAACGAACACAAATGGCGCATTTGCTGCGACCTCAAAGTAGTTTCCTTGATTACAGGCTTAACAGCATCTGGCCGTCCAAAATATTCGTGTTTTTTGTGCGATTGGGATTCACGATACGGAGAAGGTATTAAAGGAAGAAACCAGTACAAACAACATAACTGGAGTAGTCGAATTGGGGGAAAATGGCCTAATGACAATAGGCTACACGAAAGTCTTGTTCCTGAAATGAAAATTTTGTTGCCGTTGCTCCACATTAAACTTGGCATTGCTAAAAAGTTTTTTGAAATGCATCGCAAAAAGTCCAGCAGTATTCAACCGCTTGAAAGACGTTTTCCCAAGACTAAGTAAGGCCAAAATTCAGGAAGGGGTTGTTAATGGTCCCGACATACGGAAACTAATGAGTCGTCAAGATTTTGAGCAAGTTCTGACAGACCGAGAATTAAATGCATGGCTCGCATTGAAAGCAGTCATCAAAGAACTTTTGGGTAAAGAACGCGAAGAAAACTACAGGCAATCTGTTGCAAACATGTTGGCAGCTTTCGCTGAAATTGGGTTTAATATATCATACAAAATTCATCTCTTGCATCAGCATCTTGAAAAACTAGCTCAACAGTTGCCAACTGAATCTGATGAGCAAGGCGAACGTCATCACCAAACTGCGCTTCCATTTGAAATAAGGTAACTATAGAGTGTGCATATTATGAATTCCTAGATTTTTCTAATATCTTGATCAGAGTGCACAATTTAAACATGTTAACGATTGAAAACTATTTTCGTTTCAGGTAAAGAGGAAAGAAATCTCCAGATGCGATACTCGCTGAAATTTGTTGGTGGTATAAAAACACCTTTGAAGAAGAGGAGGACGAGGAAACAGAGAAAGAAGGGGAAGACACAGATGAAAATCCAGAATATCTGTTGGACGACATAATCGATCTCTCTGATGATGATGACGATGACCAAGAGATTAGAGAGAGCAGTGATGTTGATCCACAGCCGCCTGCTAAACGGCAGCTGGCCAAATTATTAATTTAATTTATTTTATTTTTCTACTTAAAACTTTTCATTATTAACATTTCAAAATTATATTTTTTCCATATTTTTATATTTTCTTTTTCTATGTTTCTTCAAAACCAACACTGAACAAAATTGGTAAATAAAAAATGAGAAATAAATTAATATTAAGCTCAAAAAACGCAAGTTTTGTATTATGACTGTATGCCTAAAGCGCAAATTATCGACTAAGAAAATTTTTTTTCAAATGAAATTCAATAAAGAAACTGAGAAGCATATTATAGACCACAAAAAAAGTAAAAAACCACTTAGTTTTGTCGAAAATATTTTTAAAAACATGAAAAAAAAAAATAATTTTTCCAACATTTTGCCTCATAAGTACCATAAAAATTTTCGAAATCAATTTTTTCAAAAATTGTAATTGTTGCACAGGTCTCTAGCAATAATTTGGCTTTCACAGATTGAAAAAATATCAATTAGTCGACGAGTTATAGCCAAAAAACCATATAAACAATATACTGAAAATCGACATTTGACTGCAAACTTCGAAGGCCGATTAAAAAAAAATTCGAACTAACGTAAAGAAATGGCGCGATACGGGTCCTTTAATTTCGCCTCTATTTTCACTCGCCACTCTCAGAATGGACCTAATTTTTGCTAACCTGAATTTGTTCCACAGTGTAATTCGATGTAGCCGGCTGCACGCACCAAAAAATGCGGCGTTACCTTGCTCATTCGGCGCTATCTTGCTCATGCTTTCATGAATTTGATAAATGTTTCGTAATTTTTCACGTTTGTGTAAATGTAACTTGATCAATTCCATTGCGATTCCATTTACCTCCTTCTCTATATCCATACAAAATATCTATCAAACAAATAAAATTAAAATTTTCTTTTGAAAAATGCAACCATTCCATCAGTATTTTCTTATGACGTTGTCACGTTAAACTATCGCCAGTAAACCGACTTTACAGACAATCTCTTTTTTATGTGGTCGCCGGCCGGCCTTAATGTGTGAAGGTATGTATTTGATTGCAACTACGCTAACCAGTATATTTAGGCATTACGAGTGGCGGCTAATAGCACTACCATCCATACTAGAAACACTAACCATTAAGAGTTAAACCTGCCACAAACAAAAATATCACATCAATATTTTTCGTACTTTGTTGCAGCACGCTGGGATTAAATTTTTGGCTAAAAAAGGAAATACGCCGAAATAGTTTGTGTCAAAAAATTGCAGTTCTGTATGAAATGATAAAAATTGAGTTCGATTGTTTCGGCATGCAAAATAGACTCCCGTCCAAATTATCCAACCGAGATTTATCCAACGATCAGGAGCAAGAAGAAAGTTAAAAGTTTGGCTAGTGCTAATTAAAGATTTAAGTTCAAAGAATTTAAAGATTTAAATTAAATAATTTAATTGGAACAGGCAATAGAAGAACTTTAGATTAGCAAATAATGAATCCAGTTTCGAAGAATGACTTAAAAGTTAACTAATTCGCAAATATTGACCGTACAGTCCGGACTTGGCTCCCGACGACTTTTTGAATTTTGAAAATAAAATAAAAACGAAGCTGTGAAGATGAATAGTTTTGAAAAGCAGGCTTAGAAGGTGCATTCAGTAACTGATCCCTTGAAGAAATAACAACATCGCTCATTAAGGGTGGGGTATTCTCAGCACTACTGTAGCGCCTCACAGTGAATAGTCTGCTCCAAGAACTTGAAAATTTGGAAATAAAAATAGTTTCACACACCGGTGGTATTATCATAGCAATATTGGGAAAGCACTTTCCGGCATTGTCTGATTTTCAACAGATTATTCCATAGGCGAAACCGGATCTGATACACTTTAAAAGGAGAGAAAGGCACTTGTTCCTAAGCAAATATTCCTAGCAAGGAAAAACCTTAAATAACGAAAAGAGTTAAATATTTGGTTTCTATGCTGAAAAGGAATTTAAGCTGGGGACGTATAGTTGCAAATAGGGTGAGTAGAGTAATGACGGTATTGTACTCTTGTAGCAGGTGAATTAAAAAAATGCATAGCTTTATACAGAAATTAGATTCAATTAGGTTAGGCTGTGGTGGGCTCATGGCTTTAGATGCGCTCACTTAGCTCTGGAATCCCATTGTGATACAACTTGTTTGAACTCCAATCTTCACTATTCTTCCTATTGTGGTAAAATTACTTTGGCTGCGGACGTTGGTAGAAATGGGTTTACACTTCCGCCTCATTTCTATCGTTGCAATAGAATTCATTATATGTAGATTAGCTTGTACATTCTCATTAGGCAATATTGGGTGCTTGTATCTACTACTGCGCATGGATAGTGGGTCGAGATAGCTTGATCTATCGCTTCATTCATTTTAAGCCCGACCTGATCCAAACCTTATATATATATTATATATATAATTGACGTTTACAACTTTTTTGGGTATTTATCCAAGCTCCTCTTCCTTTAGAAGAGGATAAATAGAATTTCCTTGAGGATAAAGTGTGTCCCACATGCTGGGCAGAGTTGACTGATTTATGATCACTTCCACTTCTAGCCATCTCTTTTGAGATGCTATTTTCAGGAGTGTATCTATCGATTGACCCAGAACAAATTCACGATGCATTGCTTAGCCTGCCCATTTAGAATAGTTCTAATTTCATTTGCTACTATGAATAAATATTACTACACTCTATAGATATTTTATGGCAGCTTATATATCGAGTAGATAGTGATCGGCTGTGCTACCGCAGGTTAACGCTTGATCCACAGCGTAGCTTCTTTATAGCCATTAGCGGGCTTTATAGTAGCTGGCTTAGGGACAGCTGCAGTACTTCTGATTGCCTTTCGCTACGTACCCTAACATTTAGACTTTTGAACCACCAGTGAAGATAATTACTGAAACTAGGCTCTGGTGATTAGCATTATTGCATTAAAATAATTTTGGAATCTCTCTGGAAAAATGATTGTCAAAGCAGAATTTCGGAGCAGTGTTATTTTCCATGTTATGTTCACACGACAGTTGATTCTACATTACCGGAATGGCTCGGATTTATATCTGGCCAAGGGCTGTCAGTCCTACAGCATTCCACGTGCCTGTATGGTGAATGTTTATTCTGCTACAATAACAACAATAGCAGTGAAATGTAGCTCCTTGAAGTTCAGCTCCCGGAAAAGGTACTAAAATTTTGGATGATCTGAAATTTTACCAGAAAAATATGAACAATAAGAAAATTAATTGTGTTGTGTACGAAAATGATACATGTACGAGGGACGTTAGATATATTCTCGTTTTTTTATTATTCAATAAAATACATTTTTATTTCTAAATAAAATTCTCCATAACCCTTTGTTTTATATCTTGAATTTTTTTTTTTGCTTTCTAAAAAACACTATTTCTCCTTCTCAGAAAAATGTGCGCTTATTGCCATCTTGAGCTCTTCATTGTCAGACGATTTTTTTTTTCCACGAAAATCTTTTTAAATTTTGGGGACAGAAAGGAATATATCAATAATCCAAATCTCGACTATATAGATTTCTTCGAAGCCACAACCTCATACGATGGCCTATTAAATACACAATAACCTGCTTCTAGCCTGTGCCTGATGCCTGGGAAGAGGCAGTATTCCTTGTTTCTTTTTTCCTTTAATTGCTTGCATTAGATTTTGCTATTTTTAGTGCAGTTGGAGTTAAAGGAAAAAAATTATATAATCAACAAAACTTCTTTTGAATTCCACACTGTTGTGGTTAAGATCTTTCTGACGTATGCTGTGATTTTGGAAGTTTTAGAAAGGTCTGCTTCATCATGCCATAGTCTCTTGCTTGCTCTCCGGTTCATAGCGATGACTCCACGTTTCATCTCTGATGTCATCCTATTGGCTAATATTCTTCAGGCCGGTCGCAAATATCCGTCGAATATTTCCTACAACTCTCATATATTTTTGTAGAGCCGTAAGCATTTGAGATAACTACCTTGCACTCAGTTTTGCGACATTAAGATGGTCATGATGCCAATGGATAAGTTAGTGTTCTCTGCAAATAAATAAAGCTTTATTCGGGCATTCTCCAGTACAAGTTTCTCAACTTCTTTCATATTTTCTTCTAAAGGATTTTCCAATAAGAGGTGTTATTTTGATAAAAGATCAATGATTTCGTTGCTTGTGTGGCACGTAGCGCCGTCTTGTTGCAAATGTATCAATGATCAACGATTGCCCAGATCAATACCACCCAATTCCGCCCAAACAAAAATCGTTAATCATCTCTCGATAGCGCAATCCATTCACCGTAATTGTTGGCGCTGCTTCATTTTCGAAAAAGTAAGGTCCAATGACTCCGTAGGACCATAAACCGCATCAAACAGTCACACGTTGAGGATAGAGAGGCTTTCCAACAATACATCTCGGATTTTCTAAGCCTCAGATCCGACAATGTTGCTTGTTGAGGAAGCCATCGAGGTGGAAATGGGTCTCATCACTCAGGATGATTTTTCGATGGAGTTCCGGATCATTTTCATGCATTTCAACGACCCAATTAGTAAAGATACGACGTTGTTGATGATCGGGCTGCTCGAGTTCTGGTGTTAACTGGACTTTATAAGCCTTAAGACCCAAATCTTTATGCAAAATACGGTGTAATGACGGTTGTGTAATGCCTAATTCCAAAGAACGATGAGGAATGGACAAATCTGGGTTTTCTTCAACACTTTCGGCTACAACTGCAATATTTTCGGCCGTTCTTGAGCGACGTGCACTGCTTTCATTCTTCACATCACTAACTTGTCCCAACAGCTCGAATTTTTTCACTAATTTCTGTATTGCGGTCCGACAAGGTGCTTCATGATGACCCAAAACTGCTCGAGTCTTACAAACCTTCTCTGCCAAATTTTCACCATTTTTATAGTGAATTTTAATAATTTCAATGTATTGTTTAAGCGCGTATCGTTCCATTTTTATTAACGGCGTAGTTTCTACTTGTGAAATATCAAAAAGTGAGAGCTTCGAAATTGACTTCTACCGAAATAGGGGGCTAATCAAAATAACACCTGTTATTGGAAAACCCTTTATGTATATCCGCAGTAGCGGGGCTGCTTGAGTGAGAGTCGCCTTCAATGATCTGACTGGTTCTTTTAAATTCACTTGACTAAATTCAAATTGTAGATAATGAGAGTGGAAAATCCTGGTTAGTAGCCACAATTTCTTCGAGTGTGAAGTTTTGCTTTTTTTCTTGTTTTACAAGCATCGTTTGAAAAGTCCGTGCAAAAATGGAAAATAACTTAATTGTTTGTGGTAAATTTTTCTTTACTTTTCGACATACTATAGTCTCTTTTTAGGCTTACACACTTCACTCAACGCTGTTCTGGTTTATTGGTCCCTTCCGAATAGTAGTATTTATCCCAATCTGAAAAATAGCCATTTGTTAAGGCAGTCACCTTCTCGCTTGGATCAAATAGTTCTCGTGAGCGCTATAGATAGATAGATTTCTTCAAATTGGGGAACAAATAGTAGTCCAAGGGATCCGAGCCAAGTCTAGAGAATAGGGCGTTCGTGAAACGAATTGTAAATCTCTTTCCATAAATTTTGCGTCTCAGCTCATAACTGCTGAGACGTGACGTGGAGCGTTGTTGTGATGGGAAAGGCATTTCACTCGACTTCTTCGATTCAAACGTATGCCAAACACAAAGCAATAAGCCGGTCTGATTAAAACTTGGTGTTTGTTCTTCCTACAGATGCTACTAACTAAACATAACCTCGCTAAGCGCTGGCGACGCCATCGTTCTCACTTTGCACGCAATTTTCAAATGACTCTCGAATAAGAAATTTAGCATAAGATGGTTTTCGCTTTTCTGCAACATTGTCGCGTTAGTCATTACGAACTTCTTTCACCAAGTATTACTAGGTTAGGAGTGACCGCAATTATATGAAATTTTGCATTTATACCGTCCTGGAATGTAACTATTTACTGCATTAATAAAACTACCAAGAATTCGTTGAATGCCCCTTGTATCACTCAACACAATTTTCTTATGCAAGAATGCGCTTTTATTTCTAGATCGGGTGACAAAATAAATTGAAAATTTTGTGGTCGTTTTTGCCGAATTTGTATTTTCTTCAGCTGTGACGTTCATCCTGCAAGGGAGCTGAATTTACTTACAGGAATTATTCAAAATGTACTCATTGTTTTAGTAAATTATATGCATTCCTTGCTTACCAAAAAAAAAAGTATGTGAATCATTAAAAAATGTAAGTCTAACCCTCTTTCGCCCCACAAAATTGATCTGAAGTAAAGTTGCTGAGAATTCCAAGCGCACTGGCAAACATACAGGATTTCACCTTACAGCGGGAAACTTTTAATGAATTTTTCTGATACTCGTATAATGCAACTACTCCTCTTCTTTCGCGCCCTGCCAAACGAATGTGTGTATTCACGCCCGATTGACGCCACGATTTGTGCAACAAATTAATTTGCCAAAGTTAGCAGCAAATGAGCGCCGTTACCAGTAAAGCGATAGGGCCAAATGAAATCGGAATGTGAGTGTGTTGTGTGGCGTTTATTGGCGTGTGGCTAGTGGCAGGTGAAATTTAATTAAAAGGCTTCCCTGTAATATACATACATACATATGCATGTATGTAATCGGTGGCGTGGAGCGATGTGCGTACGACGAATTTTACTAAAAGTTCTGGGGAAACACAATGAAGCCACAGTGAGGTAGATAGTGCTGACCACTTTGAGCGCCCGAGGGGCGAAAGTTAAATTAATATGTAGTAATTTAGAGTGTGTGTGTGTGTGAGTGCGTGTTGCATGCGGTATTGATTTGCAAATCGACGGGAAAAAGATGTTAAATAACGAACTTGACAGCAACAACAACATAAACAGCCTTAACAACAACACCAACAGACACTAGTGAAATAACCACAACTCAGTGATTACAACAATCGCAATACTAAAACGAAAGTAACAAACGAAAGGAGAGCGCAAAATAATTACAACTACCACATTTTTTTGCCTTTTTTGTCCAACCTTCCGCTATTGCTTGCCAAGTGCTATTCTCGCAATACAAATCAAATTACGCGCTTTTCGCGCGCTTTCTGCCATTTGCAGCGCAACGATTTTTGAAATTTGATTGAATTTGTATATTTGTTTTGCTCTTTTCTACATGCCAACATGCGGGCAGCGCTGAGTGGCATAGCGGCAGAGCAGCTTTGGTCAACCGCAATCGCCACTGACCGAATGTTCGCTGCGGTGCAGTAAGTGCGTTGGTATGTGTTTTGGGAAATCCGCAAACAGAGAAAACAGCAACTATCGTCGAAAAAAACTTTCGCTTTGCTGTACACCCTAACCATTTGTGAGAAATTTCCCCAAATTATTAGTATTTATGAAATTTGTGTTCTTTTTTCCTTTGGCTCAAATAGTAACACTTCGGCAATAGAGCGTGCGATTGCTTTGCTGTGCGCATAGAAATATGCACTAAGCGTTTAATTTTAATTAAAAACCACATATATAACATGCACAAACACATAAATGCATACACGCATACATACATACATAAACGCATACATCAGCACAGTAATATACAAGAATTTGATCACCAATCATAATGGAATCACGTTTACTCGCAAAATTTGGGCAACTTTGGTATGGTGAGTGTAATGAGTTGTTGTTTTTGGTTTTGGTTTCTTTTTCGGTTAGCAGCCAACGAATCGATAAACCAGAAAAATTACATTTCACCTCACTGCACAATGATATTAGCAATTTGCTGGCGTGGAATTGCGAATTCTATGCCATGTAATGCGTTTAGGTTGCGTATACGCCCAAGAGCGCGTGAAATTTGAATAATTGATGTTACGTATACGCCATAGTAGGTATCATTTGAGTGCAGTGATTGGAAAAATGAAACTTTAATAATTATAATGTTAGCTAAATTTATGTTTATGCTAATACTAATTTAGTTGTTATTGTAACAACATAAACATTCCCTGAAGCTGGAGTGGCAGTCCTTGACCAGATATAAATCCGGGGCATGCGTATGTTAGTCAGTGGTTTTTAGATGGTATTACATTTGAATATTTCGCGACTTGAATACTTTAAATATTATTATAAAAAGAGGAAAACACCTTAAAGCATTTTCGGTATCAAACAAATTCCAGTTGGTTGTAAATGTTTAAAACTTGAGACGTGTTTTTATATGACCATTTCCGCATTACCTTGCATCTTTTTTTTCAAAGCTCGAAATTTTTAGCTCGTTACAGCGTGAATTATCTAGACCGGAATACGAACTAAGCACTTTTACTTACACAGAAATGTATTTATATCCATCAAGAATGTTTAATTTATAAGCAGTGCTGAACCGAGGATTATTTTCCCAGGCAGCACAAAACTTAGATAGTGGGAGTGGACATATATTGACCAGAGAAACCAAAATCTTGCAGTAAGGAAACTGAAATTCTGTTCTTGATCAAAAAGGAAACCAAAATCTTCCTTTTTGAGACAAAATGATGAGAAAATCCTGTTGCTTAAGACGAAATGACGACAAAAATAATGCTCTGGGAAACCAAAATTCTATTGCTTGGGACAAAATGACGGCAGAAAATAACAGTTTATTTCTTCAGCACTTTAAATTACGTTATACCTTCTGCTCAAATATGAACGAGACGTTATCAATAAAACGGTCCGCGTATGACATATGGCAAAAATAATTTTTTTTGTTTTTTGGTAGGATTGTTATAAGCTTACGTGGCAAATTTCAGCGTGATATGTCACATAGTTTGTTTTCTGTGCTACTGTAAACAAGTCAAGCTCGAGTGTGTTCTTCGAATTTAACGATGGAAATTCAAGTTGAACAAGTTGTTATTCCAACAAAATTTCGGCTTCAGACGCCTTAAAAATGTTGCAGACAACCTATGGGGTGCACGTGTTTTCCAGTGGCACAAATCGTACAAAGAGGGCCGTACATCGGTTGTAAACTTGCCTCATGAACGTCGTCCAGCAACATCAGTAAACGACGAAAACATCGGAAAAGTAAAGGAAATTGTGCTTGAAAATCGCACAAATCGCAAAATCGGTTAACGCTGAATATTATTTAGACGTTTTAAAGCGTTTGCGCGAGAACATTCGTCTTAAATGGAAGGAATTGTGGGACAACAAGTCATGGTTCTTGCATCGCGATAATGCACCAGTTCACACATCACGTCTTGTTCGCGATTATTTGAACAAAAATAATGTTAATATCGTTCCGCAGGCACCGTATTCGCCTGATATGGCTCCATGTGACTTTTTTCTGTTTCCCAAGCTCAAGTTGCCGCTCCGTGGAAAACATTTTGAGACAATTGAAGTCATAAAAGAGAACTCGAAGAATACACTCGAGTCTGACTTGTTTACAGTAGCACAGAAAACAAACTATGTGACATATCACGCTGAAATTTGCCATGTAAGCTTATAACAGTCCTACCAAAAAACAAAAAAATTATTTTTGCCATACGTCATCCGCGGACCGTTTTATTGATAACGTCTCGTTCATATTTGAGCAGAAGGTACTTATTTTCACAGCAAATAAAACCTAATACTAATTTTCACAAATAACAAGTGCCGCTTAACCTTAAAATTTTGAACTCAAAAATGTCAAATACTGTTTTAATTTAGATTATAAATGAATATTTGAGTGTTTTAATATTTGTTGTGAATGCCATTCCGGGATCCAACAAGCAGCTTCTCACCTGAGCAGCATCGAGTCGAGTTACGACACATCAATGTTTATTTATTACCATTTTATGGGATGACTTATTGAGTGTTAGATGGCTGCACACAGTGATAAAATAGAAGGAAAAGAGAACAACAGATGGAAAAAGGGAGAATTAGCTTTGAATTAGAGGATGACGAGCAACGGTAGCTAATAACAATTCCGTTAACCGCATCAAATTGCTGACGAAATTCTTCAAGTGATCTGATGTGTGGTTGTTGTTGCTGAATGGTTGAGTATTTCTGTTGGAATTATCCTAATTAACGAATAGTGCTGCTTTACTACCACTGTTCTCGTATGATAACTTTGTTATTGGTTGAATTTTTTTTTGTTTTTGTTTTAGTCAAATCCATTTCTTGAGAGCCAAGTATAGCAGCAACCTTTTCATCTCTATGTCTGAGATTTCATTAATTTGCTACAAGAAGGGCTTACCATGTCCAGAACGATCTCGAGGCTTAGCAAATTTTTGCACTGATCCAGCCCTCGCTGAGTTGACGGCGTAGAGTTGAATAGACAGGTGTATTTTCTCTAAATAAAAAATGCACGATATTACTTTTTGTATGGAGAAAATCGGGAACTCCGCTTAGAGAAATATAAGAGTGAACGAATTTTTTAGCAACTTCAAACTTGCACCTCATTAGACAGGAATTCTATAAGCTGTAAAGCTGCATCCCAAAAATCGTTCCAAAAATTCTAATTAATAGCCATGGAATTAGGATGTAAAGTTTGTCAAATTTTTATATAAAATTTTAAGATCCGTTTTGTAAGTTTTTTTGTGTCCTATTTAACTTGAATAATCTTTTCTAGCCCATTCCTCTACAAAAAAGGATATAAACCTATTCGGTTTTGTTTTATGCATATAGTTATAATATATGGACAGTCACCAAAATAAAAAAAACTGCCAAAATATTCGTCAGCGTCAAAATAAAGTGTACGCCAGATATTGTTAAGTTTTGACTATTTGTTTACTTATTTTATAATTTCAATTATTTGTTTATAAAAATGTAGTTAATACTAAAATAAAATTCATGTAAACTAAGGTTGCAAACTTAACACAAAATTTATAAAAATTCTGCAAATGCTCGGCAAAATTTCACAATTTTTACTAGGAATTTATAAAAAATTTTCAGGTACGCAGTTTTGTAGATTATTGAATTTTGGTATAATAAAGAGTAATTTTTAAGTAAAGCGTTTTTCAGTAAGAGCGCTTCAACTTTTTTTTTAATAAAACACAAACGGTTTGACTTTTTTAACTAATTTTTTTTTTTATTATCGAGTTGGAACATATACATTTAAGTATGAAATTCGATTTCTTTTGCATGACCACCGCGTGCACGTTTTACGAAGTCCAATCGTTGAACCAATTTTCGACCACTCTTTTGCATAAATCGGCCGAAATTCCAGCAATTTCGCGTTCAATATTGGCTCTGAGCTCACAAATCGTCGCCGGCTTATTACTGTAGACCAATGACTTCACATAACCCCAAAACGGGACGGCTTGTTAAATGGACCGCAAAATGGCCGTAATGCTCTTAAAGTAGCAGCAACATAACGATTATTTTCATAAAGAATTTGCACGATTTGCAATCGTTGCTCAAGTGTGTAGCGTTCCATGATGAAATGTATACTAATGAAGTTTACAAATGACAAGCGAAAAATAAAAAATATTGCGTCGTTCGCCCTCCCTATCGAAAAAAAGTTGAAGCGCACCTATTGAAAAACGCCTTACATCCAAAATTACACTGATTATTGACAATTTTTTCTGCTGACGGTATAAGATGTTTTTTCATATAAGAAAATTGTGTCGAATAGAGAAAATGCGCAAAATGCACCTCCTAAACAAATTTTCAAAAATCACGCCTTTGCGCCATACGTTAGGACGGGCATGATGAGAGTCTTGTAGAGTGTTAGTTTTGTTCGTCGAGAGAGGACTTTACTAGTCAATTGCCTACTTAGTCCAATGTAGCACTTGCTGGCAAGAGGGATTCTGCGTTGGATTTCAAGGCTGACATTGTTTTCGGTGTTAATGCTGGTTCCTAATTATACGACATAGCCATTGCGGGGATACCAAATTCAGACATCGCGGCAACTCCTTTTAGTGATGCCGAAAGCAGCTTTGAACTCGACGAAAAGATAGTGTGTGTCGATTCTCCTTTCATGCGTTTTTTCCAAGATTTGGCATATTGTGAATATTTGATGGATGGTAGACTTTCCAGGTCTAAGGCCACACTGGTAAGAACCAATCAGTTGGTTGAGGGTGGGCTCCAGCCTTTAACATTAACTACTACTTACTTACTTTCTATTGTAAAGCAACCTACACTCATATAAGCGGTATTTTGAAAATACGTTGCTGCTTTTACGAAGAGTTCAAGCAACACTTCTTAATGTTCCATTCACAAATGTCGAGGGGAGGGAGCAACAAATCAGCTGCTGCATAACGATTGAGCTTTTGTGCCATTTCTGCTGAAGCGATCATCTTATTATCGGTATATTATGAGAAAGTTTCTGATAAATGCAGCAGAGCATATTGTTCCAAGGCGTTGGTACGATTGCTGTTCGTGTTGTTATTGTTAATGCAAACTTTTTAACATTCATAGACAACCACAAATCTAAGTCAATGCCGGCCAAATGCCACAAAAACCAGCACCAGCACAATTTTTTGTTTTTTTTGTTTTGCCCTACAACAATGCACAACGAATTTGTTTACTGCAGTCAGCAAACCACTCACTCGCACACACATACCAGCTAAGCGTAATTGAAAGCACGCGTAAATGCACAAGCACACTTACACACGCACACACATGCCTTCGAACAACAATGAAATTAAAATCACAATGAAAAGCGGTTGCAGAAAGTTCGCGCGACTTTGCATTTCTGGCCTTTTTGCTTGACTTGTCAGCCAAGTTAGTTGAATGGTACTGCGGCAGGCAACTGCTTTTTTAGGTTGCCCTTTTGGCCACATTTGGCTGCACTTGTGGCCACTTTCAATTCTGCTTCACTCATTCTCTCATATTTTTAGTTGCCGTTTGTTTTTGTGCATGCTTCTTTTTGGGTTTTTGTTGTTTTGGTGTTGTTGCCAACAACAAGTGCCAACACAAATAATATTACTCCAAAAGGTTTCTCAAGTCAAGTCGAAGTTGGAGAAGGCAATGGTCGCTGGTAGTCGATTGGAACAGCAGCTGGGCGTTGGCTTTATTGGCTTCAGCGGACGTTTCCGTTTCCGTTCTTAATTATTCATTGCACTGCCAGAAAGTTTTCTAAGCCACTGCCAAATGGGCAACCATACACACGCACATACTCCAATATACTCACACTCACAAATATATTTAAGCGGGCAATCGCTCTCAGACAATACCACAGACACACCCACATCGCCAAATAGCAATTGAAAAGAGGCGTAGCGCTAAGTGCAAGAACAAGTGAGAACTTTTGAACATCTCCTCAATGTCTCCAGCTTTTCTGCCTTCGCCTTCTCCTTCGCGTCTCTGTTTGTTTCAGCGCAGCACTAACCGCTTGTCTTACATCTACTTTTCGTCTGCGTTTTTCTTTTTCTTTCCCGTTTTTTATTTTTTGCCTGCTGCTCTGCTCTGCTCTGCCTTTGCTGCCCGAACTTTGAATGAAATTTATTGCCCTGCGCGTCGGCAGCCGCCCCATTTGTTTGCTGATGCGTTGCATGCAACGCGTATGCCTGGCTTTTGTTGCTTTTTTTCTCCCATTTTTTATCTCTTTGATTGGCGCTTTTCTATTTTTCTCGTTTACTTTGCAGCCAAGACAATGCAATCAGTCGGTTGTTGGTTTTTATGCGGTAAGACGTTATGCGATTTGTCTAATTCGTGCTTTTTTTTCAATTCATTCTTTCTTTAGAGAATAAAGTTAGAATGACTTTGCACATTAGTGCACCTTTGAGAGTTTCTAACTCATTAAAAATTAAGTTAATTTTTATTGAAGTGCCCACATGCTTAAGTTCTTCTGCGTGCAATGGGAAAATGCACGTGTTGTGTGTAGCGATGGCGTTTACGCAGTATTTGTGTATTTAACTTTACTTTTTTTTGTTTAATTTTCGACAATCAGAAAAATTGAAAAATTCTTGAACATGAAACTAAACTATACATACAAGGTTTCGCAAAATTAATCAGCCTATCGGAAGATTTATAATTTTTGCAAATGATGTCGTACGTCAATCATATTTGACCCTTGTGAACCAAAGATTTGCTTCGCTCAAAATAATACTTTTTTGTATTTAATAAAAAAGTTATTCAAAAAAAATTGGATGATTAATTTTGCGGCCTCTTTTCTATACCTTAAACACAGTCCGATGGCTTTTTAGGAAGGGGAATGATGCCAACTCAGGATGAAATTCCTGGACACATATCGTAGAACCCCTATGTCTGTTTGCATTCTTAAGTTAAATATTGTTTGAGGATCATATTGAGTTTGTATTGTTTTGCATGATAGCTTTTAAAAAAGTGGGGAAAAGGGTTAAAATGCATATTGAAGCGAAATATATAGTTTGTGTGCATATAGAAAAATGGAGCGAGAAATAAGATTACCGAACTTGCCGCGTGAAAAGATCGATTTGGGCATATGTTGTGTGGCTTGGTGCACCATCCTGCTCAAACTAAAGACCATCCTGGCCCACGTCTTCAATTTCCTCGCACAAAAATGGTTTCTCATGCCTCTGTAGTACTGACCGTTGCACAGTGGTTCCGCCATAGGACATTGGATGAAAATAGTCATGTTGAAATTATGCAACAATATTTAGCTAAATGTTAGTTCATTAATCATAGTAGCTTAGAGTACAAAAGAAATTTCAACTGCACAAACAATTCACTTATAATTGTGCCTCCAAAGAAAGAGAATTTGAAAAGTGATAGTTAGCGTGGTCTCCGCTCCGTACTTACGCAGTTCCGGGAAGAGTTATTTTTCTAAGCATTACTGTGTTTATGACCTGTTGTACAATGGAAATTCAAGTTGAAGGTATGTACGACATGTTAAACGTTTTGTTATCTTTTTTAATTATTATTTAATAGGTTTTCAGACCGTGCGAAATTCGTACTTTAAAATTTGCCGTTTATTTTTTTTATAAGAAGTTTGTAAAGTTGTAACTAAGTTCGCACGAATCTGCACAAATGAAACATACATTAAAATATTCTTACGTATGTCCTCTTTAAGGAAAAATAATTTCCAACTGCGATGACCTGCGATTGCGCTTGATATAGGGTCTAATCTGTACCTATGTGTAGGATTTTGAAAAATGTGATTCTACCAAGATTGCTAATAAAGACTTTTTTTTTGTTTTAGGTGTCAATTTGAAGTGTTCATTTACGCGCATGCATATTCTGGACACGTGGTTATGTTACAATAGCATTAAAAATGATGTTGATAGATGTCGCCACGTACTGAAGAACATAATTCAAGCTTTACCAAACTCTGAGAATTTAACCTTAGAAGACGTTGAAAATCGTGTTTCTTGGATCTGTTCACGGATTTTTTCAATACTTTATTCATGTTTCTTATAGAATCGAATTTAAAAGATGGCAAGCACGTTCATCTGAGGAAAAAGCACTTTTATCTAAGAGAAAGGAATTTGTTCAGAGGGAGTTTAGAGAACAATTAGGCTTGATAGTTGACAAACCGCGAAGTGGAGGAAGTGGCACCTCTAATGATGGAAATACAGCACGAAAATGTTTCCTTCATTCAACCATATCATCCGAAATCACAGGAATAGACAAACACGTTATAGACAGATGTAGTTATCTCCTACAATGTCTTTCATCTGGTTTTAAAATTAATTCGAAAAAAAACTAAATATACGCACAAGACAATGCTAAAATTCTAGTTAGTAAATATTCATGGTATAATTTACCTGCATCAGTTCATTAAGTGCTCATCCATGGGTCGGAGGTGATCGATCATTGTTTATTATCAATTGGAGAATTATCAGAGGAGGCAGCTGAATCATATAATGAATTAGTGAAACAAAACAGACGTGACAATACCAGAAAGCACTCAAGAACTGTAACTAATATAATATAACACGGATCTGTTGCACAGACTTCTTCTTAATTCCAATCCATTTATATCTAGTCTACGAAAATTACCATTTAAAAAGAAATCTATGATGTTAAGAGAAGTGTTAGATTTATTGAGTTAAAAGTTTTGTATTTCTAAGTACATTAACTTTTTTGGAAGTGCATATTTTTTTGTTTTCATAAATAAGAATAAGTTAACTGTCATCAAAGTATACTTTATGCTCATCCTTTCGGAATTTAATGTTTTTTTTCTATTATTGTTTATAATTTAAGATTTATGCAGAACTTTAAACGAAACAAAAAAATTTTATATAAAAAATGTGTGTACCTAATATAATTTTCCTTTGACTTTTTATATTAATTAATAGGACTATGAATAAGTTCGTGCGGTTTTTTTTCGAAATTTGAAACTTTATTGACGTAAAATGGTTACAAATTTAATATTCAAAATATTGTCCATCGCTTACTACTACTTTTTCCCATCTTTCTGGCAATTCACGGATTCCCTTTGTGAAAAATTCGGTCGGTTTTGCCGCAATCCACGAATCGATCCATTTTTTGACTTCATCGTAATTACGGAAGTGCTGGTCAGCCAGGCCATGTTGCATCGATCGGAAGAGATAGTAATCGGATGGCGCAAGGTCTGGACTATACGGCGGGTGGGGTAGGACATCCCATTTGAGCGTTTCTAAGTATGTTTTGACCACTTGTGCAACATGTGGCCGAGCATTGTCATGTTGCAAAATAACTTTGTCGTGTCTATCGGCGTATTGCGGCCGTTTTTCTCGCAGTGCTCGGCTCAAACGCATCAATTGTCGTCGGTAGACATCCCCCGTAATCGTTTCATTCGGTTTCAGTAGCTCATAATACACAACACCCAGCTGGTCCCACCAGATACACAGCATAACCTTCAGGCCATGAATATTCTGCGCCGACGTCGATGTTGAAGCATGGCCAGGGTATCCATACGTTGCCCGACGTTTTGGATTGTCGTAATGGACCCACTTTTCATCGCCAGTCACAATTCGATGCAAAAAACCCTTTCTTTTGTGCCGTTGAAGCAGTTGTTCGCATGCCATAAAACGGCGTTCAACGTCTCTTGGCTTCAATTCATACGGCACCCAATGGCCTACCTTTCGGATCATTCCCATGGCTTTTAAACGTTTGGAAATGGTTGATTGATCAACTCCCAAAGTTTTTGCAACCTCTTCTTGCGTTTGAGCCGGATCTTGATCGAGCAATTCCTCCAATTCGGTATCCATGAACTTTGGCGGCGCACCCTCGCGTTCTTCGTCTTCCAAGCCAAAATCACCACTTTTAAAGCGTGCAAACCACTTCTGGCACGTTCGCTCAGATAGAGCATGCTCACCATAAACTTCCACCAAGATACGATGACTTTCGGCTGCTTTTTTCTTCATATTAAAATAATGAAGAAGAATTCCCCGCAAAAACACATTATTTGGCACGAAATTCGACATTTTCAAGTGTGGTAAAAATATTGTTGTTTACGCTTCAAATAAAAAACTTATACTGACGTTTGTGCCTTACGACAGTAGCTCTCCAATGAATGTTTGGAAATGTGGATCGATGGAATAATAATCAAGTTACGCCATCTGTTGTAAAACCGCACGAACTTATTCATAGTCCTATTATATATTAACTATATATTACTTTATTATGTATTATTATTACAATACTATATCTTAAATATATTCTCATTATATATATATATTACTTTTAATATGTCTTAATGTTTTTTTAACAAATAAAAACATTTCTCAACTTAAAAACGTCATTTATCACACCAAAAGTTCTTATGACCGCTCTTTCTACGCGGCGGGACCACTGTGCGTTGACCGAAACAATGTTATCACCAGTTTGTAGCGGTAATTCAACTTCTGCGGTCAGGGATCGCATCAATACCGCCAATAAAACGTATTATGCCCACAGTAACTTGTTCAATTGCGGCTCTTGTCTAAAACTAAAAAGCTAACTTTCTACAAGGCCCTTATTCGACCAATCTTAACGTATGGATGTGAGGTATGTCCTCTTAAAGCTGTTGACTGGGCGCTGAGTGCTAGAATGGAAGGAACAATTTTTATAAAGGTTTTTGGCCCAATAAGAATGGATGATGGGACCCACATAATCTGGTACAACTCCGAGTTAAGCGATCGCACTCAGAACGAGACAAGAAAGCCAATGGGCGTAAGGGGGCGTTCATAAATTACGTAAGGTGTTTTTTTTAATTTTCAACAACCGACGGGCTACACTGTACCGCAAATTCATATTAAATTGAGCTATTTGGTATAAAACAAATATGGTGGTTTGACAGTAGTAATGTATAACGTCGAAGTATGAATGAAATTATTTTCTTTCAAACGAATTAGTGAATGATCTTAATCATACCATGATTACGCTTGAGATTAAATCTTAAGCATGTAAAATTTTTTTGTTTCAATCAGAAAAAAAATGCCGTAATATTTGCCGAGACCCCCCCTCTCTCCAACGTACAATTAGATGAGATTTGACTCGACCCCCCCCCCTTAAACATCTCACGTAATATATGGACGCCCCCTAAAGGCGGTAGACAGACCGAGGAACCGAAAGATTGAGGTAGTGGAAAACATTCTCAAGAATTTGGCAATACGTAACTACGAAGCAAACGCTCAAGATCAACCGGTTTGAGGTAGTACTATGAAGGAAGCTTTAAGCACCCGACATTTTAATGCTGTGAAAAAGAAGAAGCAGCCATTTCAAATAAATTTTAAGAAGATGCACTTATTTCTCGACTATCACGCCCAGTTTTTCCCATTCCCACATGCGGCAGTTTTGCTTGTTCACATAACCGCCGAAATGAAAGTGAACTACTTCCGAAAAGGTGATTTTGACATCATTTTAATTAATGCGCTGTTTGGAACACACAACCTTTACTTTGGAAATAAGGTCGCAACATTATCTTACATTTGTCTATAACATTTTGCGCCTCTGCATAATCATCATGTGACATATTGCAAGATGGAGACAACCTTCTTATTTGTGGGACCAGCGTACATTAGATATTGCATGAGTAATTAGCCATCAAGAAGATTTGTTCACGTTAGATACTGCAAAATTTGACAATTGCCCAAAAAAGAACTCGGTTCAATTGATGAGAAGAAATGTTGAAGAAATTCAGTCGTGGTGGTTTAAAGCTCGTCTGTGACATCGTAGAAAGTGATGAAGCTTAGATATATGCCTATGAGTCGGAAACGAAACAGCAATTGACAATGTGGGGGATGAGATGAGTTTCATGCATCTAAATTTGTTAGTAAAGGAAGCACCTCAATGCGAATGATCGCCTGTTTTTTAAGAAAATCTGGCCATGTCGCAACTGCACCACCAGAAAAATATAAAAAAGTGAATTTTGAGTGGTATAAAACTATTTGTTTTTTTTTTTTGGCCACAAGTTCTCATAGAATCTAGGTAAATGCACCACTGAAACGAATCATTCTTCGCCAAGGCAATGCGACCTCCCACATATCGGCTGACAGAAGAGCATTCTATAGCACTCAAAATATCAAATTAAGTGGTTAGAGGTAATCAGAACTTTCATAACATTGGATTGTTTACATTTTCTTAAAGTATAATAACTTATAAATATTGTGTGAGAATTTGAAGTAAATCCGACAAATACTTTTCGAGTTATTCAACAATTAATAAAGGGCGCTCGAGGGCTTCGGAGCTGATAGCAGAAACTTTAAATGCGTTTTTCTCAAAACTATGTTTTTTTAACTGGTCATCATTGAAACTTAAAAACCGCTTGGTAGATTTCAATAAAGTTATACTGATTTTAGAAAACATAAAAAACTCATACCTGATCGAAATATTTTTTTTTCAAAAATTTCGATTTTTTTTTTAACATTAATTATCTGTTCTTTCTCGAAAATCTGAAAAACATTTCCTGAGACCGCCATATTGTTAATTAAAAAAAAGGAGAAGTTTCGATCAGGCACAAAATGATTTATAATTAAAACTAATTTCTCTTGTCCCATTGATTTTAGATGAATCTCCAAGGACTTGTGATGATCACCGCAAGGGACTTCTGGAGAAACGGGTTCCACACAAATAGCGATAACTTTTACAATTATTAATTTCATTTGCTGAAATCAGGCCCGAAAATGATTTCTTAATTCTATGTTTTTATTCTTGTAAAATAAAGCAATTCACTAAAATTAAATTACTGAAAATCATTATTTTTCGGGCCTTTGACTACCCCTAACCCCTGAATGGGTCATCTTCTTTACAGGCCGGATTTAGTACCTAACGATTTCTTTTTGCTCCCGAACATCCGAAATAAAATGAGAGGACAACGTTTTTCAAAGTCTAAAGAAGCTATTGAAGCCTTTAAGCAGCTCGTTTTGGAGTTATCCACTTCTAAATGGCCTTCAAGTTCAAGCGTATGCAGAAGTGTATGCACTTCTAAGGAAGAAATTTTGAAAAGCGCTAAAGCCTTTTTCACTATTACTTTGCGGTTCTTTCATTACTGGGCGCAAAATGTAAAAGGTGAGCATCGTCTGTAGTGAAACACCTTTTTTTTTTAATTTAATCGAACTATGAATTGTGTTCAGCTTATTCATCTTATTAAGGCTGCCCCTCAACTGTTCTTATTTACAATACAATTTTCAGTATAATCTTCATATACAACACATATATACGAGTATATATATATATTTTTTTTTTTTTTTACTGATATATCTATGTATTTTTTAAATGCAAAAGATTCTTATTTCATTACGCAAAAGCTTAAAAAAAAACAGTCTTTCCTTATTCTACTCAAATTTAAATGCTCATTTACAGCAGTTGTTCACTGTTGTTGATACACTGGGGAATATTTGCATGACGCACTTCGAATATAAAATAAACCAAATGCAAATAAAAAAAATTCACTACAGCTGTAAGTGCATTGCGACCATTAAAAAACTTCTGATATAAGCAACTACCGCTCAGGCAGTGCCTTAAGGCCAAAGGTGTGCCCATTCAAAAAGGTAAAATAATTTTTAAAATAAGTTTTAAACTAAACCATAAACTCACAGCAGTGGAAGCTCAACCCAAAGTTTTTATTGATTAAAATTGTTATTAAATCGAGCGAATGAGTTCGTATGACACCAGCAACAGTTTGCCTGTGAGATAGAAAATAATAACAGGAAATGTGAGCGCTCTTGCTGTCACTAGGGATTTACGATACCTACTTACACATACACACACACACTTCCGTTACCACTCGCCCTTGCACTTTCTCTCACTACGTTCTCCAATTTGTATCAGCACCACGATTAATTACAACATTGAGTACGCGCATAGTTGGAGCAGCGATTGGAGCGACTACTTTTTATTACGATTTTGCGAAAAGTTCACATACGAACGCTAATTGAGCCAGCGACTGCTGCCATTGCTGCCATTCATACGGTTGGCTGTCAAGCTGTAATTTCCTGCTTGCAATGCCTCCACCATTTACATTTCTGTCACAACCGCTCTGTCATTTATCGAATCGAATTGAATTAAGTCGTACTGAGTTAATTTCAAAAGACATTAAACTTGTATGTAGTTCAATGTAAGTGCGCTGGTTATGCAGCAGTGGAACGCCGGAAAGCTACAAATAGTTGGCTGTCGGCGAAAGGGTTATAAATATATGAATGTATATGCGTACGTGTGAATTTACTATAGTCGCGGAGAAAAATTGCTAAAGTCATTACAAATATTTACACGATTTAAAAGTTTTATTGACTGCATATCTCTCGTGATTAAAATGAGGAAATGTGGTTTTACGCCTGTTGATATGCATCAATTCTTCTGCAAATGACATTAACCTATGCAGATAATTCCTGGCAATGATGAAAGAAATAGGAATTGTGGCTGTAATAACAGCGATTTAAACGTAAAAATTTTATGTGCACTATTTTTCCGTTTCTCTATATTCACTATTTCGATTTAATTGCCTTCTTTGAGGTATTGTGAATGGGATTGTCACAGTTTATTCAATAAATTCATCAGCAGGCACGAATATTAAGCGCTTTGGTATACAAAATTATGATATATCGCTTCGAAAACCTATTATTGTTTTGAGTAATTAAATTTAAAGGAAAAATTTAAATTTAAAGTAAAATTTTATTTCCAAAAAGGCCAAAGCCACTTCAGGTGATGGTGGCGAATTCTATTAAGTGTTTTTCTTATTTTACTTTAACACGAATATGCAACCACTGCTTTTTTCAAACCACATCTTAAATCCATATTTTTCGAAGGTTGTGCTTGTGAAGATTTCTTCTGAAGGTGATATGTTAAATCCAAGGAAAAGGGCGTCCCAGTTTTAGGACTACAATTTATGCAACTTTCTTTTTGTTAGAGAAAAAGAGTAAGAACTAGAAGTGTCAGTTTAACTAGTGTGAGCAAACTAAAACTGTACAGCGGAAATCATATGATTCGTATTTTATTTACAGCTCAACGATATAAAGGCTTTGATTCATAACCCATGGCCTAAAAATTCCAGAGCCTAACACATAGATGCCCCTAGTTTTATGGCGTTCACCACTTTTTCAGTTAATACTAACCTAAAAAAGTCACCTGTTAAAATTTCGTGAGTTATTGTGCTAAGAGTGACGCTACTTTTTTTGCTTTCAAAAAAAATTGTTCAAAAAGAGTTTCGTAATTAATTTTATACTGCTTCTTGATGGGAAAAAATTCCGATTAAGCAAAACAAAGCTTGAAAAAACAACAATAAAACGATGATTTGCGGACTTCAGATGATGCACAACGCAGTGGCGTTCACAAAATCATTTTGTATGATCAAAAATTAAAGTTGCGTGAGTTAGCTTACATCGTAAAAATATCAAAAGAAGAATGTTGGTTTTATATTGCATGACTATTTGACTATGAGAAAGCTCTGTTCAAAGTGGGTGCCGCGTTTGCTCACTGTTAACCAAAAATAAGAACGTGTTGATGATTCAGAGCAGCGGCAAAACTATATGAATTGAACTTAGAATTGCTCCCACATCCACCGTACTCGCCAGATTTGGCGCCTAGCGATTACTGGCTGTTTGCAGACCGAAAAAAAAATGATCGCCGGTAAGAAGTTTCGCTCGAATGAAGAGGTTATTGCTGAAACTGCGGCCTATTTTGAGGCAAAAGGTAAATCGTTCTAAAAGAGTGATATTGAAATGTTAGAGCAGCGCTGGAGTGATTGCGTTGTCCTTGGTGGAAATTACGTTGATGAATAAAGTTAATTTTGAACATAAAAAAAAAATGTTTTCTTTGGTAGGCTCGGGAGTTTTAAGCCCATGTGCTAGTTAGCGGAAAATTTTTGAGTACGCTCTATTACACTGCAGCACAAAGGGAAACTTTTTGGAAGTGAACTCTGGTAGAGGTGACAAAAAAAGGACATATGCTTACATGGGCGATTTGGAAGCTTATAAAAGAATTTGTTTTTAGGTATGGTAGGATGGCATAGGAAGCTATGTGATCCCTACATTTTAGATAAATTATATGTTTGGCAACTCTGCAAAAAAAGAGTTTCCTTAATAGATGGACTATCTTAAGAAAACTTCTAACAAAGGTATGTTATGGGTTAAAATTCACCGTTAAAATATATTCCAAAATTCTAGAATTTTCAAAAAAGAAATTTGCTTTGATATTTTGAAAATATAGGCTTTTAAGAACATATTGCCAAATTCTTGGAAGGATACTCCCAGTATTTTAGATTCTACAGCCGTTTTAGCAGTTACGGTTAGATTCAGCACGTAGCCACTCTCAAAACTTTAAACTCCATCATCACAAAACTCCTTTTTTCGGCCTGGTGTCATCAAAAAAAAAAAAAAAATATTCAACCGAATCGTCTGAATTATTATTTTGTTCACAGCATCAATGGCTATTAAACGGAATAGAATCATATTATTAATTAAATTATTTCGTATTTTTTTGATTAAAAAACTGAAAAAAACCGATTCAAATGTCAAATTCGAAACCGCGCCATATTTTTATTTTTTTTCTTATTTTAATAATTTTGTTTTTTGTTTTTGTATTTCAAGTAAATAGAAGAGTCAAAATATGGTAGACAACATCATTCAACACCAATAAAAAAAAAATGTTTTCATTTGTGTATGTTTTTTTCCTTGTTCACTCCACTCGGGAGCATAAGGTCTCGACAAGACGCAGTCTTGCGTTGGTTTCGTTAATCGGTTTTGCTTTCTGCAGGGTATGTGATTAGCCTGCCACTTGTATGTAAAAGAAGTTAAATAAAAAGCATAAAAAATTTAAATATCGTTTGTAATATTTTTTATTGTAAAAAAAATTCCTGAAAATGCCCTAAATTTTCGAGCTCTAGACCACCGGGACCCCTTAATCAACTGAAGCTCAAAATGAAACTTCAAGGGCAAAATAAGGCGAAACGCAAAATGTGTGAGGGTTAATTTAGTTGGTGTGTATTGAAAAGATTGGTTTCGTTCAAATTTTTGAATATGTAATACTGTACTATTTGCAGAATAAGGGGGTTTCGTGGTTTAATTAAACGAAATAACAGTTTACAACAAAAGCTTTTTATCTTAACGTTTTCGGAGTAAAATAGGTTTTAATTTACAACTAAATATGGGAGAAGAGGTTTGGATTATTAATCACTTTTCTTAGAACATTATAAAATAATTGGCAAATAAACTTTTCTTGTCAACTCTAAAAATGAATGTGACATAAAACAAAACGAAAATATTTGACCTTAATCAAGTATTTGAGAAAAAATTATATGCCCCTTTCTTAGACCTTTGCAGATAGATCACGTCACCTATCGCCCTCGTTACAACGATGAATGCCTAACAACCTTCAGCGGTTACAGTTGGGTGGATTATTCTGAGAATCGACACAAAAGAAATTGGGAAAAACACCTAGTAATTTAGTAAGCTGTATGGGCCTTATAAAAAGGGTAGCCCAAGGAAGCCCTGGATTGATACGGTTAATGACAATGAAGATCTTTGGACTGAAAAACTGGAGGATGTGTGCAAAGTTCCGAGATTCTTGGTCGAAGTTATTAAGGGAGGCCAAGGTATAACCCGGATTGTCACGAAAACAATGATGATAAGGATGATGATAGGTATAGACACATATAGATAAATAATATAGATATAAACATATATCTACAGAGATTCAAACCCACGATGGAAAGCATTTTAAAGAATTTGTTGAAAATAAGCAAAGAGTCGAAATTAAATTGTAGTTCTGTTCTGTTTTCATACAATTAAGTATCTTTATTTGTTCCAATGTCAATTGCAATTAATCTGTTTTCATTAAACATTTTTTGTTTTCGTTTCACTCTTAACTTGTTTTAGAATATTGAGAGCGTTTATTTTTGTTTTTTTTTTTTGCCTCCTTTATTAATTACACCTGTCGTATGACACTAAGTAGTTCTTTCTACAGAGAGAATTTAATTCAAAAGTTTTAAGAATCAATACAATGTGACAACCCTATTTTGAACGAAAATAAGTATACATTTGTTTTCAAAAAAATTAAATATATTATATAAATATATTTTGCCCTATGACTGTCGGTTATTTCACATGAATAAAAAATATTTTGAAATTTATATGTATATGAAAAACTTATATAAAAATGTTTTTTATCATTCATTTTTTGTTTTGAAAATTGGGAGAATTTTATTCAAAGAAAATGTAGAGTGGCAACCTTACTTTTCCCCAAAAACTAAAAAAAGATATTTAAAAAAGATAAGGAGAAAAGGTGTACCTGGAGCCAAACTAACTACAGTTGACTGCGTTTCATTTGTGCTTTCTGACAGCCTGAAAGGTCTCGACAACCATTTTTCTTGGAAACCATTTTTCTTGAAAACTAATAATCCATTGAAAAAAATTACATTTTTTAATCAAAATTAACTGGCAATCCTATTTGGAGCAGAAATACATAAAAAAATATACAAAAATGTTTTTTGTTTTCAACAATTTTTTTAATTAAAATTAGGTGGCAAGACGAATCTACTAATGCAATAATAATAAAATTAAATGACAATAAAATTAAATTTAAAAACAATTTTAATTTTTTCAGTCAAAATTAGGAGGAAACACTATTTAGAACATAAATTTATGAACAAAATGTATAAAAATTTTCTTTATTCAATTTTTATTTTAAAATTTTTTAAACCCAAATCTATTGACGCAATATTAATGCCTCAAAAAGTATTTGGCAATTTTTTTTTATTGAAATGAGGTGGCAACACTATTTTCGTGAGATGTATATGAAAAAACTACGTAAAAATTATGTTTTTTTAATTTGTTTGAAAAACTGAGAGAATTTTACTCAACAAATTATTTAATTAAAATATGATGGCTACCCTGTTTTCTAGAATATATATGTTATTTTTTAGGTATATTTTATGCTAAAAAACTAAAAAACATAATAAAAGTATAAAAATAAACCCAAAATATATACAATTATATGGCAACCCTATTTTGAACAAAAATATTTATGAAAACATTAAGTAAAAGTGTTTTTTTTATTTTTTGTTTAATAAAAATAAAAACATAATTTGAAATTTTCTGCTTCAAAATAGGTGGCAACCCGAATCCACTGATGCATTAATAATTTATCAAAAAATATTAAATATGAAATTCTTGCAATCAAAATGTGATTGCAGCCCTGTTTTCTGGAAAATATAAACTATTTACTAAATATATTTTATGCTAAAAAAACTAAAAAACATATAAAGAGAAACCACAGATATATCGCTTTGAAGTGCTTTAAAAAGCTCTATATATCAAAATTTTTAACATTGAATAAATTTCAAAGTAAACCATATGTTTCCGATTTTTGTAAATTTATTTTTTTTATACTCAATCAAAAAACTAAGCCCATTTGTGGAAGAATTGTCGCCAGTGTCCAAAAAAAGGTGGATCATTTGACATAAAATTACTCAGTTTTAGAGCTGTGTTAGCCGAGACTGAAACAAAATTTTACATAACTTAAACCAACCTACCCTACCAGCAACTCCTGTAACCAAAACTCAACTTAACTTAGAAAACATAGAAGCAGTAGGTTTTAGATGCCCCTATTAAGTTTCTGAGTGCTAAGAGAGTCGTGCGAGACTCAGGCTGCCATATAATTTGTTCACCTAGTTTGAATAATATTCCTCCATATGCATCATAAAATGGTTTTTTCGCACTGATATAAAATATATGGGAACGCGTCAAGCCGAGGTATCGAACTATAGACAAAGCAACCAAATAAGACAGAAAATTGTAAGCTTGTAGAATGAAAAACGAATGTGGCTATTGCAATTGTGATGATGTGCTGAGTAAAAACTCTGAGTTTCTGCAAAGAATAAGTTAAACTGAAGACTTAGCTAACTCAGCTCTTAATCTTAAAATATTTTTGATAATGTTGCCATGCTTTTTTTTAACTAGTAATGGTTTTTTTTTTGTGAAAACTGGAACCTATGGAGAAAATAATGATTTACCAAAAAAAAAATATTTTGAAATTAATTTTACGTCGAACAAAAATGTGTAATTTCTTCCCAAACATTTTTTAATAAGGATATTTTATCATAAGAAATTAAAAAAAATGTTTACACAAATGTTACTACGAACCGAAGATATTTCACTTTAAAAAATCCGACACAAAAATATTCCATATTGAATAAATCTGATAATTGTTAAAATTTTTTAAATATTTTTTTCCATTTACTACTTACTCGAAATACGCTATTTGAAAAATCTACCCGCTTATCGAATGAGAAAATCCACTCTACATACTCTAAGTGCTTTTACGCTTCAAAATGTACAAACTCAACAAGATTTTCGCACGCACTGCTCATACACATGTACATATGTATGCAAACATACAGATTGCAAGTGTAATATAAAACAAACTATGCATTACGTATCTTCTGTATTGCATATGCAGCTTGCCGCAATCTACAAACATATACAGCTATAAAAGTGAGTGGTTATGACAATTTATGCGTGGAAAAATGTAGGGAAAATCCCAATGCATATGCGAGCTTTTAGAGCCACACCGACTTATTTTTCAAATTTTTTCGTTTTCGTTTCGAAAAGTACAACAATAAATTACATGAGTTGGCAAATAGGAGTGGGATGCAAAAAAATGCGCAATGCTAGCGACAGTATTAGTAAGCAAAATATATGTACGCATGCCTGGAATATTAATAGCAGTTTGTGTGGCAACTGTGTCATAGGCAACTAAATGCGCGAACGTGCCGCAAAGTAATTGCTGCGGATTCTAAAGCAATTAGTAGCCAGTTTTTTTCCTTTCAGTTTGCAAAGCTAATAATACAACGGGAGTATGTAGTAAATTTTGAATTGAAATTTCACTATGCAAATGACGCAAATACTCGTATAAGCGGAGCAGTGTGAGCATGCGTTGAGCAATGGAAAATTTTAAACACATTACTGCGTACACACTCACTAATGCGCTTGAGTGGTCATAGTGTGCTTTTAGGCTTAAGTTATGGAAAATAGCCAGAAGTAGAAATGCGTGCAAGAGAATGATTAAGATGCTTAATCAGTTTTCGATAGTATTAAGTAATATTTAATTACTGTTGAAGTAAATTACTTTACGAAATGACACGCAAATACATTTGATTAGGTGTATTCATAACTGGATCTAATTATTTCTAACTTGAAGTCACTACAAAGGTAAGTGAATGCTATTTCGTCGGAATGGAGATGCTCGAGACGCAGATGTGTTAAATACAAATATATTTATTAATTTATGACCTTTTGATCAGTTTTGCCTATTTTTTTGCAAACTATTTTTTTTATTTTTTAATTTTTAATTTAATGAAAAAAATCTACTTTGATATACCAAAAACCATATAAATCCAAGTTTTAAACTTTGTGCACATTCTTTAAGCGTTCATCTAATTTCTATTTCAATTTCCGGCTATTTATTAAGATTTTTTTTTATATTTTCAGATCTGTAGATTTATAACCTAATTACGTCGTACTGGGCATACATTTTGTAGTACATTTACTTCTCTTGATGCCACATCAAAGTGGTATTCATACTGAAGAAACAATAGTAAGGGTACCTGAAAGATTATTTGGCAGATATCCATGCACAACATGGCACACTTTGCGCAAAGATCTTCTTCTTCATCCAAAGATCTTCGTATTCAGCAAGTGCAGAATTAAAGTCTCTACTGTTTGAATAGTTTTTTTTTTCTTTTTATCGAAAATTACTGCTCAGTGATGAAGCTAATTTTTGGCTGAATAGTTTCATTAATAAAAAAACGGATTTATTAAAAATGAAATTTTATAAAAACGTTATCACTCAATTTGCTGCTATTAACTTTCCTGCTAGTCAGTGTGCTTTAGGTTAGGTTAGGTGAGGTAAAGGTAAACTATTGTAGAAAGGTAAGTCTGGAAAGGTAAGCTCCTTAGAAGTTACTTTATACGTAAGTAAGGTCAGGTAGTAGTGGCTGTTTATTATTGGGCATACGCAGGCTCATAGCTCAGTCCGATGCCTATGCGATGATTAGGACAAGTTTTCTAATCTCTCCCAAGACCAGTGTGAACTTTCCAAAAATTTCAGAAGGTAATTGATTTCCATAGTACTGAGAGCTTCCAATTCATTACAGAATTGTCTACCTAAATTGGTAAATTCACGTCTGGATAGAGCAGGATATTATCATAGGAGATGCGGAGTCGCCTCATCTACACAGCTTCTGCAAAAGTCATGTGTCTGCACGCCTAGGCTCTAAACGTTCCCGCCTATTAGGCAGTGCCCTGGCTGTGCATTTGGCATTGAGAGTGGGCCAAAATTGAGAGTGAGCTTCTAGGTGGTTTCACTACGCCATAATTCATACGCTGCTTTTATACTTTCCTCACAAATAAGTAGTAATAATAATAAGTGTGTTAGGGTATGCCTATGGCTTTGTGTGTGTACTCATCAGTTAACAATACCTAACAATCATGAAAGAAAATTTGGTCCAGATGTTTGAAAGGATGGGAATTGTGAACAATTTCCAGTACTATTAAGAAGACAATAAAGCACTTGATGTCTATTTTGGCTTATGTACAACTGCCCTAAAGTACTTGAAACACCTCCACAATCTCCAGACATCAATGTAATTGACCATCTGTGGGCTCATTTGGAAAACCAACTGAAAGAGCATGTTACTCAAAATAAGAAAGACCTAGAAGATGCTATTAAAGAAGACTGAGGGTAAATAGATAATTTTTTTAATATTATTTGCTTAACTCTACTATACGTTAAGGTACGAGTTCTTTTTTGTCATGTATTTTGGAAGAACGTAAACGTGTGACACATAAACGCATTAGATTTAATTTTAAAATATAGATTTTGATTCACACTTCCCAGAGTTCTGAGACAACCACATAAACAAAATTTTAAAAAATTTGGGGCTGTCAGCATTGTGAGTTTTTTTTCAATTGGGACTTCCCATAAAAGCAAAAACAAAGGGTTTTCCCATAAAAAAAAAACTTTATGCATTTTGGTACCTGATAAATGGCTGCCCAGGAAAAGTGCCCACTTGGACAAACAATCAAAATTTGCCCATTATGATACCATACAGAAAAAAAGGAGGAAAATAACCAAACAGAGGAAGGGAGGTGATGACGACCCACGGTGGTTAACTACAGTGCATTGGCCGCTTCAAGTTGCTGATGAAATTCCCTGCAATATCCGCAATATAGCAAAAAAGTGAGAGATCAATAGCAGGGCTGCTGAGAAGAAGGTCCTGAGATGATTCCACCACATTCTCCATGCACCTTTTGCAGAAAGAACTTGAAGCAATCACAAGTCTCACCGCATAGATTTCTGAACGAAGTTTTTTTCTTTGCAACACAAATAATTTTGCCAGGTTATCCGTGGTGCAAATTTTACCGAAAAAAGTACATTTTTATCAAATACGAGAGGTGCCTTTTTGCAATCTGGCAACTGGCAGCTGTATCGCAAAGTTTGACATATTTTGACTTTTACGTACTCAGAACGTTTTGAAGTACCATCGCTATGTGTGTTGCTTACAGTAACTTAAAGGATTCATCTCGGTTCAAAAATGGAATTAAATCCTGAACATTTTCGCGCGATTATTTTTTACAACTTTCCACGTGGATTAACTCAGCAACATTGTATGGATGAACTTAATTCATTTTTTGGCGATGAAGCTCCATCAAGGACCAGTGTTTATTGATGATATGGTGAATTCAATCGTGGTCGTAGTTCACTCCAAGACGAATTTCGTGAAGGTCGTCCAAAATCAATTGTTGTTCCGAAAACAATTGATGTTGTGCGCGAACTGATATTGCAAGATCGTCATGTCACCTATCGTGAGATTGAGACAATCTTAGGCATTAGTGGGACCAGCATACATTCAATATTGCATAAACATTTGACTGTCAAAAATATTTGTTCGCGTTGGATCCCACACAATTTGTCAATCGCTCAAAAAAAGGCTCGTGTCGATTGGTCGAAGGGAATGCTCAAAAAATACGATCGCGGGGCTTCGAAACACGTCTATGATATCGTGACAGGTGATGAATCATGGGTTTACGCGTGTGAGCCCGAAAGTAAACAGCACTATGGGTGTTTCAAGATGAGCCAAATCCAACAAAAGTTGTTCGCGCACGAAGCACTTCCAAGCAAATGGTCGCTTGTTTTTTCGGAAAAACTGGACATGTCGCAACCGTACCACTAGAACAACGCAGAACAGTAAATTCTAAGTGGTACACAACCATTTGTTTGCCAGTTGTCTTCCAAGAAATTAGGAAAACCAATCGCCAAAGACGGATCACTCTTCACCAAGACAATGCGAGCTCTCACACATCGGCTCAAAGAACTGCATTTTTGTGCACCCAAAATATCGAATTAATGGGTCATCCGCCGTATAGTCCTGACTTGGTACCGAATGACTTCTTTTTATTCCCGTACGTAAAAAACAAACTGAGAGGTCAACGTTTTTCGACCCCTGAAGAAGCGGTTGCGGCATTCAGAACGTATGTTTTGGAGGTACCTCATTCAGAGTGGCAAAAGTGCTTCGACAATTAGTTCAAACGCATGCAAAAGTGTATAGATCTTCATGAAGAATATGTTGAAAAACAATGAAGTGATTTTCGATGATTAAAATTTGTTTTTGTTCTCTAGTCCCGACATATAAAAAGGGGTGCCCTCGTATCCGAGTTTGAATTTATTTCCCTCTCATCCAAGTACGAGCTACATACATCTACATACATAATTGGCGGTTACACTCTTTCGGGGTGTTTGATATTTTTGCACAAATAAAAAGACTTACAGTTTTACGTCGCCTCCGAACGCCAGACAATTTTTTAACAAGAGCTTTCCGAGAATTACACCCGGAGGCTTACCATTGCCTACGGAGGTGCAACTGCTATTAGACAAACTTTTTCTGTCAACTCATTCCATTACTGCGGTCGCCGTTACCATTATTACAATCGTGAAAATGCGAGAACGTCTGTAAAAATGAAGAAAAACTTTTCATGTAAATTGGAATTTCATGTCCGGGGTTTCGAACCTTTGCACTGCCGAATGATAGTCCCGGCTACAGCGGCCGTCACTTACATCTTCTAATGGAAATAATTTGCTTGTGGTTTATTCAGATAATTTTATTCTGGTTCGGAGATACTCTGGGATCGTTAAGATAGCTTTATTCATAAATGAAGTTTGAAATTTTTTTTAAGAAAATTTCCCAAAATATTTATTAAACATTGAATTTTCATATACTGAAAATGCTGTGTAAAATATTGTATTTCTCACTCGTTCAAGATAAAAAGGTTAAAGGAAGTATAATTTTACTCCTGTCACCTATGAATCTGATTTAATTTTTTTCTTTTTAACGTAATTTAATAAGGCCAAAACAATAAAAATAAAATAAATAATTGGCGCGTTCACTTCTGCTAGGTGTTTGCAAGAGCTCCTGCTCCTATATTTTGGTATGCGTCTTGATGAGCCAAATCAATACATGAGACAAAAACAAGTTTATAAGCTGTTCAAGAAAAATATTTCCTTCTTTCCAGCTAAATTTTGCTATCTTAATAAGTATCTGTATACACTGACTAAAACTGAAAGGAAGTATTTTTTAAATGTCACTTATTTACTGAACCGTAGAGTTGTCAAAGTTGCGCATTTCCGCACAAAATTCAACTTCCCTCAGTTATTTCTATGCCAGAGAAACAAAATACCTTCGCTTTGGCAGAATGAATCCACTATGAAAAAGACAAACAGTTAAATTTCCAAGTTGCGTATTCAATGAACTGTATTAGGCATCAGTCAAACTCTTTATAATCTCCAGTTGAATACTACACACTTCCTACCTTCTCCAATATCCCCCTGCGCAGTCGTCTGCCTCTTCAGCCACCGCTGTGTCAACAAAGTGCGGCCTTAAATCACAGCATGTTATTTCCGTTTCATACTGCTGAGCATTTAACGTTTCCGTTTCCTGTCTCAGCAGCAAGGACAGATAAGATGAGATAAGCGATGAGATAAGATGGGATGGAGCGACGAACAGTTAAGTGAAATAATAAAAAGAGGACAACTACAAATAGCTGTAAACAAATGGAGAAGTAAATTATGTGGCATTTCAGTTTAGAGACTTTTCCTTTACGCATTGGATTGACTTTTTGTTAGTGTAGTGTGGGAAATGGGTGTAGTAATTGGTGGAATTGTAATCGTTTAAGAAATATGGCAAACTGTTCCTCTTTATTTTTTATCTTCTTGAGTTAACAGCTGCTTACTTCTTGTAACGATTGAATTTCAATGTACTATTCCCTGTGCTTACTTTAATGGAGGATTAGGGTGAGGTGCAGTATGAGAAAATAAAAAAAGGCTCTCTGAAAAAGTGTACAGTTGGTTCTAAGTTGGATGGACGAGTTAGAGGAGGCATGCACTACTAAGAGCTTTGAGCTCAATTAATTTGGAATAAAAAATAGGCTTACCGCTACCAGAACAGCAGTCAGGTGATTGCATAGCCACTGATACTACACCTTTTAAAGAGTTCAGTATTTCTTTCTACAGTCAAGCGGCAATTAACGCGCTGTTCGCATTACCAAATGACTCAAAACTAGTCGGGGTTAGACTCATTTCCTTCTCTTTCTCACTTGAATAATTCCTTAACAAGCTGATATAGCTAACTCGTCCCAATGGCATTGCAGTAAAATATGTGGCTTACGAAATGGGCTAGTCAAGGCACTGTCGAGTAAAGTGGTTTCTCGGAGCAAAGTGAGGTAGGAGATCTTTTTGACTACATGCGACCTACTCTTAGACAGGTAAGCCTGACATTATTTCCGGGAATGCTGGGCAAACACTCTTTCACGTAATCTTGGAAAATCCTTCACACTCACTGTTGGAGCGCAGGTAGTGGGTGGAGCTGCTTGGAAATAGCGATCCACCACTGACGAGATTGCTTGGAGTTTTTACCGGAGTCTGAACCCTATCATAAATGATCTCAGTTTCTGTGACACAATACATCTTCAATTCCTTATCGGGCTTGAAGGATGTTGAAGTGAAGTTCTCATCTCGTCAGTTCTCATTCAGTGCGTGAATGATTTTGAAGGAAATTGTTGGCCTGCACCCACTTTAGAGGTCGAACACTCTTAATCTGAATGAATACACCATTCCGCATTACAAGTCGTTTGTTTACAAAATCGCTTTTTTAGTGCCATAGCAGAAGTAAAAAAATCACTTTATAAGAAACACAAAAAACGATTCGCGAGGATTCACACACAGCCAGTACGAGGGCAGAGATAGGATGAGTTTGAGAGGCATTGAAGGTGATAATTCAATATCCAGGTCTAACCAGTATAGCACCGAGAGTCGTAAACAAAGTCAGTAGTGGTTAGAAAAAGTGGAGACAATTCAAGGAAAATTTCTATATCCACTTCAGGTCTAAAAGAAATGGTGGTCGCTTTTGCCTCTTGTTATAAAGGCTGATCAGATTGAAAGTTTTCTTTTTAAATACACAATTTTATGACTGACTTACGGAAAGACTTACGCTAATAGCTAGACAATCGGGCAATTATATTACGAAAATTGACGCTGTGTGAAATGTGTTCATGGCGCGCTCAGGCCAAATTATGGTTTTCAGCTATGAGGCACATTTTTGGCTTAATGGCTACGTCGAGAAAAAAAATTGCCATATTTGTGTTGAAGAGCATCGCGAAGAACAACCATTATATTCATTGAAAACAAACGCTTGGTGTGGCCCATATTTCTTCAAAGACGAGGCTGGCGCAATGTAATAGTGAATGACGATTGCTGTCGCACCACAATAAAAGGATACATGAAATTCAAGTCCATGATCTCTACAACATTTGGTTGCTACTTGCCATACATCCCGTGAAACAATAGATTTACTGCATCCTCGTTTATTTCTCGTCTTGGGCCAGTGGGTTGGCTACCAAGATCTTTTGACATCACACATTTGGACTTTTATTTGGGGGAGTATGCAAAATTTACATATTTTGTGGATGAACCAGCTTGAATTAAGGCATCGATGGCCAACATTACTGAATTTATTCACGAGACCCCGACCGAAGTCCTCCAGCGAGTCATCCAAAATTAGTGTTTACGGATGGCCCGATTACGACGTAGGTCCGGCCGGCTTTTGAAAGGGATTATCTTTAAAAAATAAATGTCATTAATGGCGTTACATAAAAATAATAAAAATTGTCCATTTAATTGTCTTGTTGTTTTATTTCAATTTAAAATCCTATATATCTAAATTGATTATCCTTTGCAAGGCATCATTCATCTTGGGAATTTTGTTAAGCTGGGAAGTGTTGAGATATATAATTTAGAAAAAATGCAGAATTTCAAGACTCCTCTACCTATAAGATATCTGAAATTGAGTCTTTCTGCGGCAGCTCAACGTAGTTCCTTAGTTTGAACTCAAACTGCTTGTGGAGACACAAAAGTGGTTCGAAAAACATGGCCGCAATATAGGTAAACTCTAACTGTATATTCGTTTGCCATTTTTAATCATAATAAATTTAATTTCTATCTTGACTAGATAGTTGAAGTGAGAATGAAATTTGAAAATTTCACTAAACAAATGACTAAGACTAAGCGAATTTATAATTGACAAATTTCTGAAGTTTCCTTGAATTCTTAACATAAAACTACATGCATTTATGCGTTCATATCTATGTCTAAATATTTGTAGAAAGCGACAACAACATATCATCACTGAAAATCCCATATTTATCTTCTATTTTGCATTCCAAAACAAACGCAAAAACTACTGAAAACCTTATAAAAGCAACAGCCACAGCCAGGAACACAAATTCAACATTTCCTACTCTTTCAAGTTTTCTATGCATTTTTAAAAACTTGAAAGCAATATCAATGCTCATCATCATATGTTCATATTCCGTCTTAATTGTATTGTAAATGTTTTGCATATTCGAAACTTCGAAGTACGGCGATTTTAGAATGACAATTATCTATGTAGATATGTATGTCATGGAGATTGCCCAGTAGGACTGGGAAAAGCAGATATCAGTTTGTAATAGGTAGATTTGAGCAATCAACAACAACAAGCAAGCCACAGCTTGGGGCGAATTGTAAGCAGTGACTCATCTAGACCGAAATAAGGCAGACCAAGTCGAGGTGGATTGGTCATACTCTTCGAAAGGATCCAACAAAAATATGCAGGCAAGCACGAGTTTGGAACCCGCAAGGCTGTTTAGGTCTACTTGGAAGAGAACTCTCGAAAAAGAACTTAAGGCTGCAGGGAAATCCTTCAAAGAAGTTAAAGTCATTGCGAAGGATCGGTACCGTTGGAAGCGTTTTGAGAGGTCCTATGTCCCATCAGCGAGGACTGGAATTAAGAGAGAGAGAAAGAGAGGGATTTGAGCAAACACAGCCATGTAGCAACATTTTCATGTTTTTGCTAAGAGTTGGATTGCTTTTGTGGTCTAGGCTGTCCGCCCACACTGATGCACACTTTTTTTTTTAATTTTTTGTCAGCGAAGTTGGGAAGCAGAAATCGTTAGCGGATGGTATATAAAAACGTATATTCTTAATGGACTATGAATAAGTTCGTGCGGTTTTTTTCGAAATTTGAAACTTTATTGACGTAAAATGGTTACAAATTTAATATTCAAAATATTGTCCATCGCTTACTACTACTTTTTCCCATCTTTCTGGCAATTCACGGATTCCCTTTGTGAAAAATTCGGTCGGTTTTGCCGCAATCCACGAATCGATCCATTTTTTGACTTCATCGTAATTACGGAAGTCGATCGGAAGAGATAGTAATCGGATGGCGCAAGGTCTGGACTATACGGCGGGTGGGGTAGGACATCCCATTTGAGCGTTTCTAAGTATGTTTTGACCACTTGTGCAACATGTGGCCGAGCATTGTCATGTTGCAAAATAACTTTGTCGTGTCTATCGGCGTATTGCGGCCGTTTTTCTCGCAGTGCTCGGCTCAAACGCATCAATTGTCGTCGGTAGACATCCCCCGTAATCGTTTCATTCGGTTTCAGTAGCTCATAATACACAACACCCAGCTGGTCCCACCAGATACACAGCATAACCTTCAGGCCATGAATATTCTGCGCCGACGTCGATGTTGAAGCATGGCCAGGGTATCCATACGTTGCCCGACGTTTTGGATTGTCGTAATGGACCCACTTTTCATCGCCAGTCACAATTCGATGCAAAAAACCCTTTCTTTTGTGCCGTTGAAGCAGTTGTTCGCATGCCATAAAACGGCGTTCAACGTCTCTTGGCTTCAATTCATACGGCACCCAATGGCCTACCTTTCGGATCATTCCCATGGCTTTTAAACGTTTGGAAATGGTTGATTGATCAACTCCCAAAGTTTTTGCAACCTCTTCTTGCGTTTGAGCCGGATCTTGATCGAGCAATTCCTCCAATTCGGTATCCATGAACTTTGGCGGCGCACCCTCGCGTTCTTCGTCTTCCAAGCCAAAATCACCACTTTTAAAGCGTGCAAACCACTTCTGGCACGTTCGCTCAGATAGAGCATGCTCACCATAAACTTCCACCAAGATACGATGACTTTCGGCTGCTTTTTTCTTCATATTAAAATAATGAAGAAGAATTCCCCGCAAAAACACATTATTTGGCACGAAATTCGACATTTTCAAGTGTGGTAAAAATATTGTTGTTTACGCTTCAAATAAAAAACTTATACTGACGTTTGTGCCTTACGACAGTAGCTCTCCAATGAATGTTTGGAAATGTGGATCGATGGAATAATAATCAAGTTACGCCATCTGTTGTAAAACCGCACGAACTTATTCATAGTCCTATATTATATTACGGAATATATTCTACTGTTTTGTCAAGTAAGTCCCGCAAACAAGAATGCCAAAAGCGGTTTTCTATAAGGATTGTACGAGGTTCTTTTTGAGGACCCGGAGATTCTGCAGCTTTTTTCCATGCAGCTCTTTTTCTTCAACTAACGCTTTAAGCATATTAAATCAACATCAAACCTCAGCTCAAGATCCCACCGACCTGGGTGTTGTGTTTTAATCTGGTTACGCTTTTGTTTAATTTATTGCCTAACTCCAAGGGCGCTGATTTACGAAACATTTTGAGAGTGTACTGGCCCATACTGCGAAAATATGTACACTATAATGCTCCGGTTCATGCAAAACTTCGATAATACGGATACTCCACAACACCCGTTTTGGGCTGTTCGATTGAACTCCTCCTCCAATTTGTGGTGGGTGCCTTGAGCTTTTTTGGCATATGGAGGAACCTTGCATTTTATGATGTCTCTGTATGACCGATGGATTTTTTCCACAGCTGAAATACATTCGGTGGTTTGTCATTGTCTGCCGAGGGACGACATTCATTAGAAAATAACTTTTTCTATCAATCAGTGTTTAGCGTGCGGGGTTTCACATCAGTGCACATCTGAATGCCAATCAGGTACCAGCCCATTCGGCTATGGTGGCCGCTTCGTTATCCAATTTATATCTTTCAATGGTATCGAAAGTTTACAACTTACATTTGCCCGTTTTGGTCTTTAGTCGCTTAATTTTTTAGATCCTTCACCTGCTTATAGTGCTCTATGTAAGTTTTTTGCTTTAAAATTACATTGAATGAAAAGAACTCTCCCATCACTTATGTTTGTCCATGATTTGATTTGTGGTTTATTGATTGTCCTAATCCAGTTAAGCAAATACTGGTAGGTTTCAATATCCGCAACAAAATCGTGCCTTTTCCGCTTTGCATTTTCAGCGGAATCTTACATTCACTGAAACTATAACATATTGCACTTGCATGGATCTTTACAACGCTTACTGACTTTAAGAAAACCTCAAAAATAACTAAACGTCTAACAAAAAGCCAACAAAAATATGTTCGTCGCAAAATCAAACGACTTCGAAAAGTGTTCTTAAAAATATTCACAATGTCATTCGCTATGCTATGGTGCTACTCATCTTGCTGAAATCGAAAGATATGAGACTTCTACTCCAACTTAATCGATTTCGGTATTAAAAACTCATTCAATATTGTCCAATATCATTCCCTAGTGACGTGTATGACTTTTGCATTGACATTTTCAAAAATAAATTTCTAAAGTATTGGAGATAAATAACAAACTGAAACCTTTAAATTCTATATACGGTGATATCGTTGCGGAAATAAAAATATGGATAGCCACTAGCAAAACAGCGAAAATCATCTCTAGACAGAATGCAGATAAATCGCTATTTTCATACTAGCCCTGTCTAGAAAAGAAAGCAGAACTGTCGTAAGTATACTGACAAGCCACAACATACAAGATAGGAATTACAAACAACCATAGCTGCAAATTTTACAATGAACTGGAAAGGAGACAAACACTAGAACACCTATGTCATTGCCTTGTGTAATTAGAACCAGATTGAAATGCTTAGCAGCTCTGCAATATGAGAAGAGTATGAGAAGTTAGAGTGTCGAGGGTAGAGCTCAGAGTTTACTTATAAGTAGATTCGCAAAAGAGACAGACATATTTCAAGATGTTTACTACAAAGAAACATAAAGGTCTATCTCCATCTGGTAACACTAAGGACCAACTGGTCTACGTGATGGCTTTCAGCCAGCCAAGTTAACCTAACATAACCTACTGGAGATAAAAGAGTCTTATTCTAAGTATTTTGTTTTTCTTTGTTTTTAAGATATTCAGACAGGCAGGCACGCCACCCAAACCGAAGTTCTCGTTGAGTTAAAACCACTAATGTGGTATTACGAAGAAACAGAACATTTTTTTCATAGAATACTATATGTTTGTCCATTTTTAAAGCAAATAAATTTACAGACTATCACCTGTTAATTAAAAAAAAAAATCACAATTATTTTATTTATTTATTTATATGTAAGAGGAATAGTTATAAATAATCAATACACTAAAATTTAACAAGAACTATGGCTACTAAGGCCTTCGGCTCGAGATTTATACTTATAAGACTATTTTAGATAATTTAGAGATAATTTACATTAAGTATTAAAAAAAGAAACAAAAACTTTGTGTTATGCCGGATGAAAGTAACAATAATTTTAAATATTTAGATACATCTTCTAGCGGCTGTGTAATATGGTGCTTGCAGTAGGTTGAGATGATTTTTAAATCAATTTTTGATAATATTAACGCTTTCGTTATATTTATTAGGATTAAAGTATGTACTAAAAAGTGTTTAGACGAAAGATATTTTATAATATTTAATCGAGATAACAAGCTTATTCTAATATATTTACAATGGTCTTTAAATGTAAGTTTTTTGTCAAAAACAACGGCGAGTATCTTAAGAGTGTTAGTGTGGGGGATTATAGTGTTAGAAATGGAAAGGAAAGGGAAGATACACTTATGGTTACGGCAGATGTGGAATGTTGCACACTTGTTCAAAGCAATGCTGGCTCCTGATGATTTAGACCATTCAGAGATCTGACTTGAAATATTTAGAAAATGAGTTTTTATCTGGGAATGGTCATTTAGGTCAGAGAAAATTACCAGATCATCAGCGTAAACAAAATGACTAATAGATGGAAGTGGGGAAATTAAGGAAGTAATTTCATTGAAAACTATGATGAACAAAATTACTGAAAGAGGGGAACCTTGAGGTATGCCATTCTGTAATTTTAATGATATTTATACACGAATTTATTCGGAATTGGTATTTTTATATATAAAACACGTAAAAAATACTTTTTAAAAGTGCAGCAAATAATCATTCTTACTATCGAGATATTCATAGCAATTTGGACAGATTTATCAAAGCATTTTGTATTTGTTTTTTTTTTACTTGGTCTGATTCGAGAAGTGAAGGGTTCGTGTGCAGAAAGTGATACTTCTTATAATAGAGCTAAATAACGCGTCCAACCAGGGTGGTACAGATATGTACCACATAATGTTGAAATATCCCCAATAGGTAATTTATACAATTTAATGTATATATATATATATATATATATGATCGATATCTCATAAAACAAAAACTTTACGCAAAAATAATGAACTTCTTTTTCTCCCAATTAGTATATTACTTGAAAAGTCGATCCTATGAAAATTTTATTTCAGCATTGCTATTCGAAAGTCGAGTCGAAAGGGTTAACTTTATCAATAAAACTTAACTTTGTAAATAACTTTTGGCATAGCTTGGATATGAATACTCTTTGCTGCATCTATAAGCGTGGTCAAACGCATTCCATTGGGATTTCGATAAAAGTACCGAGTTGAAACCAAGCAAAATGTTTGTACCTAATTTACTTACCCAAACAACCAGGTCACTAGGTATAGCAGACGCTTCTTCGAAGTCATCATGAAAAAATATGCAAGTTATTTGCTCAGTTATAACTGCGAGTTCATTGGTGGGTCAGCTCCAGTTCTAATTAGCAGCCAGTCCGGTTACGCAACTGTCCTCGAAATGCCGACACGCTGTTTTTCATGGTTTATGCATCGGAATTTGAATCAATATATGTTGCATAAGGTATGACATATTGTAAATGCAAAACAGAGTACGGGCCACATAGTAGATACCAGGCGATGTCTGAATATTGTTATTGTGTCGATGTAAATTTCTGACTACATTTTCGGAGCAACGCGTGGTAACTCTTAAAGACACCTACTTACAAATACAGTGCAACTAAATACTAGTTCAGGGCCATCAGATTTGTATAGTGCACGCCACTCATGTAGCTTGACAGTTGCGTCAGTAACTATATTAAATATAAATTTATGCAAAACAAACTATTCTACGAACAATTTCAATATTACTAGTTGTGAACTAGTTTGTAACTAACTAGTTGAAATATATTTTTATAGTTCTTAACTGCCCTTACATTCGCTCAAGCAAACTAATTTGTCAACTAGTTTAAATGAACATTTTTTTAACATCTCGCTAATTTGCGCCCACGCCCCGACGGAAGAGAAGGACGATGCGACCAAGGATTCTTTCTATGAGCGCTTGGAACGTTCCTATGAGCGCTGCCCCCGCCACGACATAAAAATCGTGCTTGGCGACTTCAACGCCAGGGTGGGCAAGGAGGGAATTTTTGGTCCCACAGTCGGAAAATTCAGCCTACACAACGAAACATCCGGTAACGGACAGAGGCTGATCGACTTCGCCGGGGCCCGAAACATGGTAGTCTGCAGCACCAGATTCCAGCATAAAAAGATACACCAAGCTACCTGGCTGTCCCCTGATCGAAAAACGCGAAACCAGATTGATCATGTTGTGATAGATGGAAGACACGCTTCTAGTGTATTAGATGTACGTACGATCCGAGGAGCCAACATCGACTCGGATCATTACCTTGTTGCAGCCAAATTGCGCACACGCCTCTGTGCAGCAAAAAACGTACATCTACCTACGCAAAGAATGTTCGACATCGAAAAGCTGCAATCACAACAGACAGCCAGAAGATTCGCCACTCGACTCTCACTCCTGCTCTCGGAGAGCACTGCCCAACACACCGGCATGCGCGAGCAATGGAGCAACATTTCTCGTTCCCTACGTACCGCCGCCGAAGAAGAAATCGGATTCCGGCGAGCCCGAAAAAACAATTGGTACGACGAGGAATGTCATGCTGCCGCCGAAAGAAAAGATGCCGCCTATAGAGCCACGCTGCGATCGGGCGCAACGCGAGCCATGTGGGATCGCTACAGAGAGCTGAAAAAGGAAGAGAGACGTATTATCCGACAGAAGAAACGTGAGGCCGAAATACGTGAGTGCGAGGAGCTTGAGATGCTGGCCAATAGGAACAACGCCCGAAAATTCTACCAGAAAGTTCGGCGGCTTACAGAAGGTTTTAAGACCGGGGCGTTTTCCTGTAAGAACAAAGACGGTGATCTGGTGACTGACGTACAGAGCAATCTTAAATTATGGAGGCAACACTTCTCGAAGCTGTTAAACAGTGACAGCTGCGCATGTCATAGAGAAAGTGAAGATCCCGATACCCCAATCGTTGACGACGGAATTATCGTTCCGTTACCCGACCATGACGAGGTGAGAATAGCAATATCACGGCTAAAGAACAACAAAGCCGCGGGCGCCGACGGACTGCCGGCTGAGCTATTCAAACATGGCGGCGAGGAGCTGGTAAGGTGCATGCATCAGCTCCTATGCAAAATATGGTCGGATCAAAGCATGCCTGCCGATTGGAATTTAAGTGTGCTCTGCCCAATCCATAAGAAGGGCGATCCTGCAATTTGTGCCAATTACCGCGGGATTAGTCTTCTAAATATCGCCTATAAGGTTCTAGCGAGCGTATTGTGTGAAAGGCAGAAGCCCACCGTCAACCAACTGATTGGACCTTATCAGTGTGGCTTCAGACCTGGAAAGTCTACCAGCGACCAAATATTCACAATACGCCAAATCTTGGAAAAGACCCATGAAAGGAGAATCGACACACACCATCTTTTCGTCGACTTCAAAGCTGCATTCGACAGTACGGAAAGGAGTTACCTGTATGCCGCTATGTCTGAATTTGGTATCCCCGCAAAACTAATACGGCTATGTAAGATGACGTTGCTCAACACCAGCAGCGCCGTCAGAATTGGGAAGGACCTCTCCGAGCCGTTTGATACCAAACGAGGTTTCAGACAGGGTGACTCGCTGTCGTGTGACTTCTTTAACCTGATGTTGGAGAGCATCGTACGAGCCGCAGAACTTAATCGCTCAGGCACAATATTTTATAAGAGCGTACAATTGTTGGCGTATGCCGATGATATTGATATCATCGGCCTTAACAACCGCGCTGTTAGTTCTGCCTTCTCCAAACTGGATAAAGAGGCAAAGCGAATGGGTTTGGTGGTGAACGAGGACAAAACGAAGTACCTCCTGTCTTCAAACAAACAGTCGGCGCACTCGCGTATCGGCACTCACGTCACTGTAGACAGTTATAATTTCGAGGTTGTAAAAGACTTCGTTTATTTAGGAACCAGCATTAACACCGATAACAATGTCAGCCTTGAAATCCAACGTAGACGACTAGTTTAAAGGTAACTAATTGTGGACTAGTTATAATCAACTAATTAAAATTGACTTTTACTTTCGTTTAGCACCTGAACGCGTCAAAGCAAACCAATTTATCAGCTAACTGCAAAATGCAAATAGGGATGCACTAGTTTTTAATCAACTAGTTTAAATGTGCCTTTCTAAATAACTACTCAAACACTTAGATAGTATAAAGCCAATACGTTAGTAACTAGTGTTAATATAACTAGTTGTGAACTAGTCTATAATAAACCATCTTCAATTTATTTCTACTTTCGTTTAGCATCTAGTTTTAATATAAATATTAGTAGAAAATAATAAATTAAATAGTCGAAATTTGTTTTTGTATTAACTAACTACCTTCTAAACAGACCAATATATGTATATATATAATTGTACAAAAAAAAAAAACTAACTACTCGTAAGAACCAATTTTTTATAATTAGAATAGAAATATCAACGTAGAAAAAATAGAAACGAATAGAACCGTAGTAAAATCAATATTTATCTACAATTTAAACAACTGAATTTCCTGAAAGCCTCGTGGACAGTACAACGGTAGCAGCAAAATTTTTTCTTATAAGCTTTGTATGTAAAAAACTAATAATTTCCCCACAGGGCACTTGGACGAGTAAATAAAAATGGGAATACTCATGCGTACGGTGGTCCATACCAGTAGCATCACCTGCCCACAAACATTTTCCTTCAGCTCCAACGCACTTAACCCCCACCATTCACCTTCTGATTTCTTATCATTTAGCACTGCGCTTGGTGTACATTCTGCAATAGACAAACGCTTAGACCCAACACATTCGTACACATACGCAGAGACCTTTGAGAGGTTTGCATGCGTCGACAATCAGTGTATTGCTTGTTATGCAAATGCATTTGTGGCAAGCAGATGCAGAGCAATGTAGCGTCGTGTCGTGTCTTCTCCATAGCTTTGTTCATACAACAGAATATATATATGTACTATACCTATGTAGAGCATACATGCATGCATAAGTAGAGCGGGTATGTGTATGCAAACATGTGACTAGCTTTTATATCCATGTAAATATGTCTCATCTTGTGCGGTAACTTCATTACTAGCCGCATTGTTCGACAATCCAACAGATATGACAACATGCTGTTGTCTGACAGAATGGCCATTGCGTCAACATTTCTCTGGCTATGACACATGTCGCCAGCAGGCCAAGTGCTGTCGCAAGGCAATGCAAAGAAATGCAAAAAGCTCGTATACAAAATTCAACAAATAAATATGCAGATTGTGCAAGAATACAACAACAAGCGAAATCATATGCATAGCAGCAAATTTCTTTAGCTACACTCACATGGATTGATTTGCTAGTAATAAAAGTGTGTATGCTCGGAATATTGTGTGTCTTTGTGTTGTTCCTTTCAATGCTGTAATCAAAGAAATTATTGAGCTTAAAGCAAAGGCCATATGGACATGCATATAACTAATTAATTGTATTACAAAGCCAAGGAAAAGGTCCATACAAAACTGATAGAAATTGGGAACAGATGAACAACAAGGGACATACTAAGGATTATTGCACTTAATTTTTGGCATTTTTGAAAAACAAAAAATGAAATACACTATTCGCTATAAATTTGCAAATATGAAAATTCGCGGTTTGTTTCACTCCAGTAATTAATATAAAAACTTACTTTGTTGTTTAACTTTTTTTTCTTCGCTGCTTAGTGCTTACACCTCATTACATGTAGAGGGTACTCATTAACATTCATACTCACTTTTTCCGCACTATCCTCAGTTTTCCAAGAAAGAAAAGGAAAACTTTGCGAAAAACTAATGTTTGTCCAACAAAAGTTTTGTGTTTTCTCGGAAATTTATATGTGTAACTAATTGCAAAGAGTAAATAAATAAGAAATTACAAAAAATTTCGATACATTTTTTTTTTTTAATTAATTTTTTTTGTTATTAAAAAAAAAAATGGTATTACAAAAAGTAACATAGGAGGTATAGCCGCTACGCTAGAGTTACTTCGAATCAAAGTATTCTTTTTTAACTTTTATCACAATGGGCTACATGGCAGATCGCCTCTGCGCAGGCACCCTAGGTAACGCCAAATGATCTGCGGCCTTAACGGACTACCCTTTCAATACTTGAACTCGTTGATCCCTGAGTTGATGGTCGCGGCATTCTGCCGCTGGTGGTGGATCGCCGAAATCATGCGAGTCGCTAAGCGGACGACAGGGAAGACGGTGCCATTTCAAGCGAAGAATGGAACAAACAGGCGTCCGCCGTATCTGCAACCTTTATGAAGGTGATAAGGGGAAACCCTGGACATCCAGGGTACTATGAGAGTGCCGAGTGGCCCTTTGGCACTTTTAAGTGCATTATGTGCGCTGACGAGCGGTCGGCTATAATGTACAGGGCGGTAGTAGCACTGGTGGGGAGGAGAAAAATGATTTGTCTTTGCGTCCGCGTGCCAAGGCCTGGCTTGCCTCTGTACCTTATGCTCAGGAGGAAATTGAAGATGTCCTCTATTATTGTAACCCAAAATTTCCTACGCACAACTGGAAGGTGGTTAAGGTGGAGAAGTCCGTGGGGGTCATCCGCTATGGCTTCGAGAAGGTAGTCATAAAGGTCTACCAAATCGATGCCAGTGGGGATGTCCCTACAGTTGCAGAAGGTGATTGGAGGTGATAGGCCCATGGTAGAGGAAGCTCCCGTGGGGATGGATGTGGACTCGGTCATATCGGATAGGGGTATTGCTGTAAAATTTACCACTCTCGATACCTGTTCTGTTAGGTATTTGGCCGAGCTCTTCTTCCTATTTGTGGCAGATATTTTTTTAATGAGGAGCTTCTTCACGGCAGAAATACCCTTAGAGGTTTGCCATTGCCTGCCGAAGGGTGATCGCTTTTAGAATGTTCAGGTAAGGAGATTCGAACCTACGCACTTCTGCATGATAGTCACGCACGAACCCATTCGACTTCGGTGGCCTGCAGCATTGGTTACATGGAAGAAATCAACAAGATCGCCACAAAAAAAATTATCAAAAATCAACGCGATTTTTGAGCCACTTGAAACTTAAATTTTATTATTGCAAAATTCAATGGGCTATAAAACTGTATGCTTGAAATTTTCATAAAACATCTAATACTACTCAAAATTATCTCCTTTTTTCCTCTGGGGTGGCATTTCAGGCTCTGAGTACTCATCAACTTGCTGCCCGCTATTATTCTTTTTTTGTAGCAGGTGTTTTTTTTTTCTTCTTTAACATTTTTTTTTATCCCAATAATGCACCCACACAACGCGTGGCGTAGTCATGGTGGCCGGGATTAGGAAGGAAAAGAGCAAAAAATCTAGCAAATATTTAATGAAGGTAAAAAGAACTAAGCGCATACTTGAAAATGAAATCCAATTTATCCGTAAAGCCATAAACACAGGAACCTTAATAGCGCCACACCAAATGAGTGCAGCCACTTAGAAATGCAGCAACAGCAACAGCAACATTTGCTCATAAGAGCAAAGTATTAAAATCGACAGCAAAATATTTAAGACGCTTAAGCCAACAACGCGTTTTCATAACTTCCGGCTTGCCACACAGCATTGCAAATTAACTGAGCTCGGTTGCGCTGAGCCGATTCGGTTGCACGCAGAATTTTGTATTTTATTTTATTTCTATTTTTACTTTTTTTCTCAACTTTCATTTTAATTGCAAAATTTATGGCAATATGCGGCAATTAAATACAAAAACAGCATGTCGGTGCTTGTGGTGGAATTAATTGAAAAAGTTGAAAAGGTGCGCAAAAATCCATGTTGCATCCAAGTTGTGCATAAGACTGTATATATATGTGTATGTATGTATGTGCATGTGTGTTTGTGAGTGTGTACATGCAATTTCGCGGTAGCAGTCATACTGCGCCGTTCTTGACGAGAATTTTAATTTATGCCTGTATGCAAGAAAAACGTCAACAGCAACAAAGACCCTCCGCACGAGTAACAGCACCCGAAACTCGCAAATCAGCTCCTTTGCCGCTCTCTTGGTGAAATTCCCTGCCTGTAAAGTTAGTTGCTCTATGTGCAGATATAGGTCGTGGTGTTCTTCTACATATTTTACGCATTTTATGTATTTACGCAAAAAAGTTGTCGCCGGATGCCGCATGCCACATGCAGTGTTTACTTAAATGGCAACATATCCAAATAAATATGTAAAATATCTGTTTACAATGACAAGCTTTTCTAACCAATATTAAGTAGATTATTTGCTAGGCGTATATGTTAAGAGTAACAAAAAGGAGGAAGAAGAAGAGTAACAAAGAGGAAGAGAAAAAGAGTAACAAAGAAGAAGAAGGAAATGAAGAAGCAGCGAACAAATTTCTAAGCACTTACACCCATGCGCATTCTTTGCTTATGCGCTGCTGCTATACATTCATAATCGCTCTCTTCTACAACAACAATGTTCATATGTGTAAGCAGACAAATGGCGATATTATTAGCAGACAGGAAATTGCAAAAATGTTGCCAACAGGATATAATCACCATCACTTCGCCAGCTTTCCCAAGCTAATGAAAAAAAAGGCTTGCGAAACAAATAAAAAATTCGGTGTATGTGTGTATGTGTTTGTGTTGATATATGGTATTGTTGGCCCATATTATTAGCAATCATCTCCTTCAGCCGTTAAATGAGTTTATGGCTAACTAGCCTAATCACCTAAAGCCAATATGAAATTTTAAAATTTTTTAGAAGATCCCTGATTTTCACAGTGCTGATATCTTTCAATTCATTTCAAAATTGTCTATGTAAAGTAGTGAATCTTTGTCTAGATAGAGCAGGACAGTGGCATAGAAAGTGCGAGATCGTGTAAAAAGCGTGTCTGCCCCCTTATAACAGAAATCAATGTGCTAAGTATGCCCTTCCATTTTATTCTTCTCTTCACCAGAAGGAGAGAGCTTGATGGACTTGTTCTGCCTAAGCTGAAAGGAGTCACAATCCAGCTACCCAAGGAAATTAAATATCTTGGTGTAATCTTCGATTGTAAGCTCCTCTGGAATCAATGTTAGCATCAATGGCTCTTTTGGTATCAATGGCTCGGAGAGGTTTTCTTTAATTTTTTTAAATCTACCCGACCTGTAGATGGAGAGACCAGACGAAATGCAAAATTAACAGAACGTTATGGCTTTCCTACTACAAACTCAAACAATCGTCAACATTGTTAAATATGAAACGTCGGGACTCCTGGAGACTAACGGCAGTCATAACTGGTTTTTGGTCTGTCGGAGAAGCAGCCAAAATAGGTATCCCTCACAACACATACTGTCACAGTTGAAAACAACCGGAGAAAAAGGAAACAATCTTCCACTTCCTCTGTGAATACCCTGCCCTGTGGAAGAGCAGAATGTTAACCCTGGGCTAACCGCTGTTCGAGAGTCTCGAACAACTGTATGGCTTAGATGACAACAACCTAATAAGGTTCATAAACCGCACAGACTGGATATAGTCTTGCTGGAAATAACCTTTAAACAAGTAGATAACGAGGATGTAGCTACAAAATGGTGCGGAAGCGCTAGTTGGATTCTGGATGAATCACCACTCCAACAACCCACCTACCCATCCGTCCTCCGAAGAAATCTGGGTAGATCTTGTGATGAATAGGAGCCAAGGTGGTCGCTTCTTAACACATCAGTGCCAAAGACCTTAAGCCTCATTCCAGCGAATGCGGGGCAGACGCACAGGAAGCGGTCGCCATCTCATGAGTCCATCAGAGATCTCGTCACCCACGATACCCACGTGTCCCGGGACCCATGTTAGCATCAGGCTGTTATGTCTAGTGACATAATTCAGGCAGGATTTACAGGACAAGACTACCCATGATGTGGTTGGGGGCTGTCTAAGGCCAATGATGTTGCTGTTGTTGTTGTAGCAGCATAAACATTCCCCGTGCATATACGAGGAATTCTGCTGAAGTGACAGTCTTTAGCCGGATATTAAACCGCGTCGTTCCGGTTACGTAGAACAGACTGTCGCGGAACGACAAAAAAAAATAAAATATAGCCAATGAGCGCATCTGCAAACAAATATATGTAGATCTGCCTCTTCATCTATGTTCCACAACAAAGCTCATCGCTTCTTCAACAGCATCCACATCCGATTGAAATACAGACGCATGCATTCCAAGAGCAAAGTACAGTTTTGTCCCGCTGGATTCCATGTAGACCCCAAAGCCGGAGCCGTGCTCGATCCTGGAGCCATTCACGAAAATGTGAAAACAGTGTTTGCCGGGCTCATTTTCTGAGTTTGACCACAATTGAGCCTCTGGCAGAACCTCATTTTATCTCTTTTCAAGTACGACTCTTCATGTCATGGAGTCAAGGGGCATGAAGAGAATCGTTGGATCAAAAGCCATGCCTTCTCTGTTTTCCAATGCCGGACAGAGGCCGCACCAGTTCACATTGTGTTTCAGTCTGCAGATGGCCTTCAAGGCCTCTCCTTGGTTGAAAGCATCAAGTGGTGGCAAATCAATCAGAGCATCTAATGCCGGGCCTGAAGTAACCGGAAAAGCTCTGGTGCAACAGATGGCCACAGTGCGTTGTAGTATTGTTAAGGTTCTCCTGACTCGAGACGAGGGTTACCTACTTATATATACTTACTTATACTTACAACTAAATATACAAAATAATAAAAAATTAATATAATTAAAGAATTTTTTTTTTCAATATTTTTACTTAAAAAATTCGATATTTTTAATTTTTTTCTTTGAATTACTTTGGGGAAAGAGAAATCGAGAATTTTACTTTGCACGAATGGCTTAAAACTGTTTTATAGTCGATCTTTAGCTCCTGGTCAATGCTACGACTATTAACATGCGGGCCAATTTCGATTATTTCTGTGATTTTAACGCGATTATCCACACTTTCTTTAACATCACCTGTTACAGTACCGGCACTATAAAAAGCATTCACAATTGCTACGCCTGGTGTGTATTTTCGCCTTTACCAAAAAAAAATGTTAAATGCTCCAAATTTTTCCTCGGCTAACACCCTGTAACTCTCAACTGAATGGAACAACGAAAAAACAGCAAAAGATTTTTTTAGTGCGGAATGTCACATAGACAACGAGCATAAACTTTAAATTGTTTGATCAGTACTTTACGAGATAGCGGTCACTACAGCTATCTACCGAGAAAATAATAGATTTCTTTTCCCAAACTAATATTTTATTTGATTAATTTTATTTATAATAAGTTATTATATGCCGAGTTATGTACGAAAAGAACCATAAAATTAAAATTTAAGTAAATAAAACAGTCAATGATTACTAATCGCAGTAGAAATATAACAGACCTGATTTATGGTATAACTTTTGCAGCACCAAAGACACGCTCAGCTTTTGCCACACCTCTAGGTAGGTGATGGCGCAAAATTAATCATCCAATACTTGTGTGTGAAATGTAATAAGTGTGCTGATTGTGGATTTGATAAGATGAGGTTCAAATGGGGAAGAGTGTTAAGAGATACAGTTCTCTAAACTAACTAGTCACTTCACCGACTGTGATTATTTTAGAAAATGTTAGAAGAATCTGAAGACGATACGTTTCCAATGTACTCAACAACAAAAATAGATGATGAAGTTTTAAAACTGAGAAGACAAATACAACATTTTGCTTGGTCGAGCACACCTTCTTAAATGCAAATTTCCGCTGGCCACAAATACACAATCGATATAAAAGAAATGGTGCTAAAGAAGCGAAAAATGCGGTGTAGATGGCATCAAACAAGATTACACGTTGATCTGAACAAAGCAGCAAAAGATCTCAGCCATACAAGTAAAGAATACAAAAATCAATAGTCTATAAACTACGTACAGCAATTAAATAATAAAAGGGATACAAAATATTCACTATGGAAATACACCAAAAAGCTTAAACAGCCGCCAATAAAAATAAACAATAATGGACGGGCAAAAACAAACACAGGAAAAGCAAACATATTTTCAGATTATCTAGCAAAATTGCAACCTGGATATTGCAAAAGCTTTTGACAGGGTGTGGCATAAAGGACTACTGCATAAGCTCAGCCAAATATTACCACGGAATCACTTCACCATTCTCAAAAGTTATCTGGAAAACCGACATTTTTTTATAAAGTTCGAACACGAATGCTCAAGCATGATGCAAATGACAGCAGGTGTACCCCAAGGTAGTGTCCTAGGGCCTCTATTGTACTTGATATTTACTGCAGACATACCGATCCCAACAACAAAAAATTGCATTATAGCCACATTCGCGGATGACACGGTTTTAATGGCATCAGATAAAATAGAAAAAAAAACGCGACTCACATTCTTCAACAAACAATAAATGACACTGTATCATGGTTCGATAATTGGGGAATAGAAGTCAACAAAGATATATCGGTACAAGTAATACAATATATACAAACAGAAAGCCTAAGAAACACAAATTAACAATAAAAAACAATGAAATAAAAATCCTTCCTAGTGCAAAGTACCCTGGCATAACTATAGATGAAAAACTAAATTGGAAACGACATATAGAAAACAAACGAAATGAAATCAAAAACAACTTCAGATAACTATACCGGCTGCTGGCTAAAAATTCAAAACTCAGCCTTAACAACAAAGTAGTGATATATAAATCTATAATCTCACCCATTTGGAAATATTGCATTGAAATCTGGGGCACAGCAAAAAAATCGAATATCAAAATAATTCAATGGACGCAATCTAAACTACTTCGACCAATAACAAAAGCAGGCTGGTATATACCAAATGACGTGATCCACAGCGACCTCAACATCGACACAATTAGAAAATACAGCATCAAGCATATACAACGACTAACAAATCATCAAAATGAACAAATGCGCAAACTACCACAATCGGAGGAATTGGGAAAACGAAGATTAAAACGATTAACTCCAACAGAACTCACAATATAACAAAACAAAAAAAAAAAGAAAACACAAAAAATAATAATTATCACTTAGAGAATAATATAATGTAGCATAATCTTAAGCAAAATTGAATGTTTATCTAGCATAGGTTAGAGAACAAAGAATTTCAATACTAATTTAAAAATAATTACTTATTGTTTAAATTTAACAGATTGTAATTTAAAAAGGGAAATAAAAAAAATCTAGCAAAACTCTTTACACCCAATAGCGACACATCACCAATACTAAATAATGATGGCATAGCCAATGACAATTATGGCGATATAGTACCCGTAACTGAAGATGAGAGGTACGACGAGATACAAAAGTTAAAGTCGAAGAAATCTCCAGGGCTTGATTTAATAACTGCCCAAATCATTAAGCATGTTCCACAAAACATCATTGCAAAACTAAAAAACATAACACTGCTTGCTTTAATCTGCAAAACTTTCCAATTTATTGAATAGTTAGCTGATGTTATCAAGATTTGAAAACCATTTATGCACCAGGATATGCTCCAAACGATGTAGCATCATATCAACCAATATTACTGTTGCCCATTTTATCAAAACTATTGGAAAAACTTTTGTTAAAGCGCCTGAACAATATCATAGAAAATAAACAAACAATACTAACCCACCAATTAAGATTCCACACGTTGAGTGTTTCAACAAATGACCAAATTCACAGAATTACTCGTTTCATCGAGAATATATTTCAAGAAAAAAATCTGTTCTGCTGTATTTCTCGATGTCTCTAAAGCTTTCGATAAGGCATAACAGTCTGTGTTAGAAGCAAAGATCCGGTTTTTCTTCTAAGTTCAAGATATAATTCGTTCTGCTTTTTAATAGTCACATTCAAGGGCTACGACGCCAGTGCCAAATCAGGTTAGTGTCGTTCCGAAACTTTCTCGTAAACGCAAGCAAACAAAAATAAGTGATAATTAAGCGAAGCGTTTTGAGGCAGTATTTTTAAGCACGCATTCGAAAGGGCCGAAATTAATTGCGGCTGCAGAAGTGATAAAAAGATCAAAAAAGCTTCTTGTGATGTGGTATCAGCGAAACAGGGTGTACAAAGATGCTAGGGACTTTGCCGAGCGTGACTTGAAGCGAGTGACGACAAAAAAGCTGGATAAAGTCATCGTCTAACTTTTTAAGCGGGACCCTTCTTCGTGACTATGCCAATCACGACCAGTTCCTGCTAAAAAGGGAAAACATATGAGTGTCAACCATATCGAACGACGACTGAAGGAAGCGTACATATGCTACCGTCCCACATCATCAAAACCACTGCTCTCAGAAAAACACATTGACAAACAACAAAACGAGAAACTGTTGTTACAGTATTGGACTGGCCTTCCCAGTCCGCAGACACCAACCCCTTTGAAAATTTGTAGGGAATTATGAAAACGCATCTTGCCGGAAGGCCAGATTTAAAGCAACGCGTGCGTCAAGTACGCAAAATCTATTCCTGGTTGCCGACGAGCTACGCAGAAAAGCTAGTTCAAAGCATGAAGAAGATGCCAGGCTATATTCGTCAACGATGAAGACTACACGACTTATTGAGTAATTGCGACTACGGACTTTCAGGTATATGTATATTTTTTATACTTCATGAATAATCGCGGTTCCTTTCCTCTGACACAGACTGTATGTCATGCTGGCCTGCCTTGGAAAATAAAAAATCTACTGTCAATCAAATTTTTTATATCTTAAAAACCTACCTGTCGAAGCGCTATTTTCGCATCAGATACGAAGAGGAGTTCTCTGAAATAAAAGCAGGTGTGCCGCAAGGAAATGTGATTGCCCCTCTTCTTTATCTACTTTTTACTGACGACCTGCCGAACAGCAATATTTGCTGATAATACTGCAATACAAACTTTCAGAAAGACAGAAATACAGTCTACTACGCAATTGCAGCTTGTTATTAATAAAATATACAATTGGGCAGATAAATGGCACATTAAATAACTACTTACCAATATACATAAACTGCATTAAAGTACCATACTCGAATAAAGCAAAGTACCTCGGTATGACGCTCGACACGAAACTTGGGTGGAGTGCGCACGTAAAAAAGAAAAGAGAAGAACTGGATCAAAAATTCCAAAATATGCGTTGGCTAATGGGTAAGCAATCAGCTTATCCGCACACAATAAAACGCTGATTTACAAGAAGTTCTCAAACCTATCTGGACCTATGGGGCCCAGCTATGGGGATACACCAGCTACCACATTGCGAATACAAAGATTCCAGACTAAGGCACTCAAGCATGCTATTTGTGATTCATGGTATTTTAGGGCGCAAGTTCTAGTACGTTAACTCAATATTGATTCAGTTAAGGCAACCATAAATAAATTTGCAAAATCGCACGCAGAGCAACTAAACAAGCATGTGAACAATGAAGCTTTGATTCTTAACGATAATACAAAAGTAAAGCGAAGTCTCAAACGTAAAAACCTCTAGACTGAAACTAATAAATAAACAAACAAAAATTAATTAAAATATGAATTGTATTTTGCTGAGGATTAAGAAAATTATTTATGTAATGTTATACTCGTTGCAATGAAAATACTAATAAATAAAAAACAAAAAAAAATTAGAATGAAAAACGTGCGTCAAAAGCTTATTGGTCACAAAGAATTTAATAGAAGTAATGAATTAATCATCCCTATTTATTTTTGAATAACTTTTTTACTAAATAAAATAGAAGGAGTTTGAATGTTCGAAATCATTATTTCAACTATTAGCCGCTCCATTGCTTATCTATTGGGTTAGTCACTAAGTAATTGCGGATTTTTTTTAGAAAATCAAATACAATTTTTTCATGGAACTAAATAACTTTGATCTGTAATGTATTGCCCATTTTAAAAAATGACATTTTGCCATCTTTCAAGCAACATCATAATCCCACGTTCATTCAACTTCTTGTTTTTATTAGCAAAAAACTGAATCAGGTACGATTTGAACATCATCATTATAAAAATGTTTACCATTCAAGGAGTTTTGAAAAGATTTAAACAAAAAGTAATCAGATGGTGCAAGTTCAGGACTATATGGTGGAAGTGGCAAAACATCTCAACCAAGCTCAATATTTTTTTCGAGTTGCCAAAGATGTGTGTGGCCTAGCATTGTCATGGTGGAATACAATACTTTTTCGATTTGTCAATTCGGGCAGCTTTTCTTCAACTGCCTTGTTTAATATCGTTAGTTGTTCAATGTAGACTTCAGAATTGGTCGTTGGGTTGGGTGGTAAGAGTTCAAAGTAGACAATGCATTTGTAATCCCACTAAACTGATAACCAAACCTTCTTTTGATAAATATCTGGTTTTGATGTTGTTTGAATTGGTTCACCTAGCCTACTCCACGCTGGCCTTTTCCGCTTGATATTGTTGCAAAGAACCAAATTTTCATCGCCAGTTATCAGTGGTTTTAAAAATGGATAATTTTCATTACGTTCCTTTAGCTAATCGTAGCTGTTAATGCGTTGCGTTAAATGCGTTTCTCTCAGTTCGCGAGGAACCCATGTATGTTGTATTGAGGGGGAGCCTGGTTTATAAGGTCAAAAAAATCAATTTTTTTTTTTCGTTTTAAGCGATTTCTAATATATTTCAGAATATTCACACAAAGTTACAGAGCCTAATTCTCAATATTTCCGTAGATACAAAGCCAAAGGTAGGCGAGCGTTAGGTAGTTACGCTGTGACCGGACAGCTATAGTACAAACTTTATCTTCTTTTCTCGACTTTTCATTTTTATGATTTCTTTGAATTGGCGTACATGAATGAAAAAAAAAACTAACGAACCTTTTGAAAAGAATCATAGCTTGTTCCCTTCAATATTAAATTCTCTTCTATTTGAACTAGCAAAATAGATAAAAAAAAATTTGTCAAGACTTTTATACCAAGTTGAAGAGAATTTTTTTTTTTTTTTACAGAAAGGCATTTTTTTCTTTAAAACCTCCAAAAAGTTAAAATTTTGGAATTTATCTCAGTTTTCTTAGTTCATCTAGAATAAAAAATCATGATAATTAGAAATCCATTTGAATTTTTTGCTCTAGATAATAATTACGAGCTGTATCTTGTACGCCAATTGGAAACTCCAGCGTTGCAGCGCTCTACTAATTTCTATTACATGTTCATTAAAAGATAGAAAAAACTTTGCAGTGCTAAATTAATTTTTTCCTAAACAATAAAAAATCGCAAAGAGATGCACTTTTTAGACTTTATAAACCAGGCTTCCCCCTTAAGTGATTTTCAATGCATGTATGCGATGCATGAAGCTTCTTTGCAATCTCACGTGTTGTACTGTGACGATCCGAATTGATTATTGCTTTGATTAGGGCATCATCGACTTCAATTGGACGACCAGAGCGTTTTTCATCCTTTAGTGAAAAATCGCCAGAAGGGAATTTGGCAAATCAATTTTGACACAGCCGTTCTTTTAAGGCTTCACCACCATAAACAGCACATAACTTTTTATGAGCTTGCGATGCGGTCTTCCCTTTGCGGAAATAAAAAGGCAGAATATGACGAAAATGTTTCTTTTGATTTTCCATTTTTCAATGAACGCCAAACAAAAACTACGCAACAGATCAAAAAACTGTTTCTACTGATTGACAGCTGAATTGCAAACTATCAACTAACCAAATTTGTTTTACATTTGTACTACGTCTGCAAACCTAAAAATTCAACTGAAACCATCTAAGAGTGAAATCCGCAATTACTTACTTTCCAACCCAGTATTTGCATACTGCAGCTGTTTAGTTCATAAATATCAAAAATTATTGACGTACGACGCCATTTGCAAAAGAATAAATCTTCCAATAGCATGATTAATTTTGCGCCACCTTGTAGTTAGATGAATGCGTAGAGACTAGTTTTAAAGTAGGGAATGTAGCTGCTTATCAACAAGCACCACTGTTCCTCATTACAGTCACTCATAGGGAATGATTATGATAAAAATTAATAACACAGAGTTCAAATGCATCGGTATAGCCCATACAGCCTTTCAGGTTAAGTCAAAAACAGGCAAAAGTATCAAGAAAATAGGCCGTAGTTTTCATACAGCTATTCTTTAAAGCACTGAATGTCATCCAGACCTGCGAGTATGGAAGCAAAAATAAAATGTATAATTGGTAATTAATTACCAGTTAAATACACACTATTTTATAATTACCCATTGCAGTAAATCCACTTATTAATTAATATAATTATGTATTATACATGAGTGGCAATTACAAAACCACTGAAAGTGAGATTCCGCAATGACACTTTTCACTTGTTAAAAATACAAAAAAAAGCAGAAAACAAAAAAAAACATAGACAAATAAATATAGCGGCAGTTGAGTGAACTTGTCATTTGAGCTATATTCTTATATGTTTTTATAATTTTTACAACAAAACAAATGTATAATCAAAATAAAAATGTGTAAAAAATTATGTCGTCAAATGGCAATGAAGCGCATAAATAATAATTAAATGAAAATGTTTGGGCATCACGAGCAGACAACGGCCGAGCGGCAATGAATTATGGCAATGAAAAGGGCGAAAAAAACGCAAGTAGACATTAACCCTTTTAGGGACACCCAGTTACGCGAGGAAATGTTTAATATAAATATCACACCTTTTGATAGCTACATTCCGTTATGGCAGATGTAGCTTAATGATATGAGTACAAGTGCTCAAATTATTATCGGTTTCTTTTTAATTACACTATTTTTATTAATGCTTAGTGCATGCTATAAGATAAAATAAAATAGCGAACTCAGTAAGTTAATTAAAACATTATGTTAGTGAAAACAAAAAAAATAAAAACAAAAATTTATCAAAGGTTAGAGGTCACTACACGGGATGACTAGTTATGTCATCGAGGCAGATATTTCATGGCTGCCGCATCTGAATTATACAATTAATACAAACATATTCAAAGGTTTTCTTTTCAAAATAAGGATTTCCAACACCCAAAATCATTTTTTTTATTTAGTAAAAAAGTTAGAAAAATAAAAATACTTATGCTTAATTTTGCGTCACCCTGTAAAATTATTTAATTAGTTTTTTCTGAAACAATTTTTTTTTGCTTCGATCATATCTTGGCAAATTTAGAATACTTATTTGTTTTTGTTCGCTATTAAGCTACATTTGTATTTGTATCAGCAAAGACTTGTTAAACGTTAGACGGTTCACGATTTATTGAATGCAAAAACAAGGTAACATAAGGTAACAAAATAATAGTGCAAAGAGATTGAGGATAAACCTATTGGAGAATTAGCTTGCACTTAACATAGTACAGCTAACTATTTTTTACAATAAGAATTAATACATATTTTTACGCGAATTTTTTGTTCTAACTCGAATCCCTAAAAAATTTTTTAGTTCTAATTTTGACAGTGTCTTATAAAAACCTATCTATACAGCAATCAAATACAATTGAGGGATTATCGTAACCCCCGGTATAGGTACACAAGTAAACAACCCGTCGGTCGATTTATGCCCATAGATGTGTAAGTGACTATTTCATGGCTTGTTTACTTTACGGAGAATACCCGTTTTTATTATCGCTTTTTTCTTTATCTCCTTGTATCTCAGCTTGAACACAGCATTTCGTTAATCAGTATTGTGTTAAAGTGTTTAGTTCGTAGGACTTAATAAATAATTTCAATAAAGTTCTATAAGTTAACGTTCAAATTAAAGTTTTTTTTAAATTAGGTGGCGAAATTTTTAGTTTGATTTATATTGTTGATAACTTTTTATTACTAAAAAAGGTAATATTGTGTTAAATTTTCGGTATAGAAAAGTTCTATAAGCAATATTATTTTACATCGTTTTTACAGTATCCTTATCAATAAAATGCCTAAACAACAACAAAATATTCCGAAGAGACAAGCAATTTCGTCATGAACCAAAATAAAAATCTTAGACTGTCTGCAGAGAGGCGAAGGTCCCACATCTGTTGGCAAAGCTTTTGGTTGAAGCGAAGCGAATGTAAGAACAATTAAAAAATGAGAATTCTATTCGACAATCAATAATTTCTGGATCAGAACTTAGGAAAAGCACATGGAGTTTTGGATGGAAGATATGCAAAAAAAAAATCTATTGATAGGAAAATTATAAAAGAGAAAGCACTTAAAATATACAACCAACTTCAGAAATTTCAACCATCAACAAGTCTTCAGCAACGAAGAAACGGGTATTTAATGCACGTGAGGGATGGCTGATAGGCTTTCTAAAAAGACACGCATTTCACAATGTAAAAATAAAAGGAAAAGCAGCATCAGCAGACGAAAATGCTGCAAAAAGTTTTCCGGATAAACTAGGAAAAATAATTGAACAGGGCGGTTATACTCCAGTTCAAGTATTTAATGCCGATGAAACGGGATTGTTCCGGAAGAAAATTCCTAAAAGAACGTACATAGCAAAATCTGAAAAATTAGCTGGTGGTTTTAAAACGGCCAAAGATCGGGTTATGTTTTTGTTTTGCAGTAACGCATCTGGTGATAAAATCTTAAAGCCTCTCTTAATCAACAAATCCCTTAGGCCACGACCTTTAGGAGGTAAGAACATTAATCACCTTCCAATTCATTTGATGGCGATTCAGAAGGCATGGATGACCGCGGATCTGTTTACAAATTAGTTCAACAACCACTTTGTTCCTGAAGTCCTGGAATATATGGAACAAAAACGTTTGAAATTTAAAATACTTTCGTTCGTTGATTATGTGCCCAGCCACCCAGTGCTGGATTACTAAAATATTCAATTGCCGCCTAACTCGCTGATTCAGCCACTCGATCAGGGTATTGTGGCAGCATTTAAAATGTACTACATCAAGCAAACCTTTTAAATATATTTTAGATTCAGTAGAAGAAAGAAATTTAAATATTATGGAAGCATAGACAATTTTGTCAACATGCGTCAAAAGTGGAAGTTTCGTAGTACAAAAATCAGCCGTGTGTTCTGGAATTATAAATCTATCGAATGCAATTGGTGGCGAAGGTTTCAACAACATGCGTTAGCCGTTTGCATCGATGAATTTATGCAAGAAAGCCCTTTGGATGAGGACGATTTGATCGAATTTATGCCAGTTTGTAATAATAAAGAAGCTGTAATGATGAAAACGAAGGTGAAGCTCAGCTATTAACGGCTGATTTATTTCGCGAAGGCTTAAAATTTTCTACAAGTATGAAACAACATTTTCTTACTTACTACACTTAGTTTTGTGTAGCTGGATATCAAGAATTATATAAGCAACTTGAGAAACCAAAAAGCCGAACAGCCGCTAATAACAGACTTTATAACAGCAAAAAAACTAGCAGAAGTCGTTAATAACGAATGAAATTCTTCATTTGAATCAACCCAACAGTTGTGCTAGACATATCTACTGATGATAACATTTCTGGAATAGTCCATAATAAACGTGTATGCCTGTTATCAAGTAGCGATGAATAGTTGCAAAATTTATTTTTATTTCTAATCTCAATTTGAATTTTTATATTTTGTACTTATGGATTGAGTTTTCACTGAACACTAATTTTAATTTTTGTGGTAATAAAAATGAATTGTTTTTGTTTTATATAGGTAATATGGATTTCATTATTACTTCTTTCGCACGAATTTTTGGGAAAAGATTTTGAGTTTGTTGATCTTACGCGAATTTTTAAAGATGAGGAAAATATCCTCAAATTTACCATGTGTCGCAAGTATCTTTTTACACGATTTTCTAAGGAATGTATCTACCGTGTAAAAAAAGAGTTGGGTGTATACATATAATCATAAAGTTTTCATTACAATTCCAATTAACTATATTTCCATGTAACGAAAAGTAATTAATGTGATACTCAACTCGCATCTTTTAGCTTTACTTCTTCTTACTTTATACTATAGTCCCATACGTACCACTTATCCTTCATATAGAATTCTATGAATTTAATGGCTTATATCCTGATAATGCGACTACTAATTTTTGTTTTAGAAACTTTGATTTGAATATAATTAATTTAGCAGTTTATATTTTATATTGGGATTATTTATTTACTGAAGTTGAAGTTGCCAATTGTTACGATATTTTCAAGCATAATATAAACGAAATCTGTAAAAATAATATACGAGTGATAATGACTACTTATAGAGTACCGTGGCATACCAAGGAACTGAGATAACTTAAAAATTTGAGAAATAAATATTTCAAAAAGTTTAAGTTTTCTCACTCTATCATAGATCTTTGGATAGAAATTTAGTGCGAAATTATATTCTTAAGTTCGAATCGGACATAAAATTAAGTCATAGTTCCTTCTGGCGATATGTTAAATACATGAAATCATGCTCAAGTATTCCCTCTGTTCTCTTCTCTAACGCAACTAAAGCACTTGTACTTCTATAGATGTAGCCAATCTCTTTGCAACATTTTTTTGTTCCAATTTTCAAGGAGACTTTGATTTAAGTCATGTGTGTCACTCGAACATGAATTCCTCAATCAATATTGGTTCCTTAACTTTAACACTCTTTGATGTTGAAGATGGAATCTGATGTTGATGGGCTATCTTCGTATCTTCTTAAAAACTGCTCTGCAATCGGCTATCCACTTTTATTAACGTTTAACAAATCCCTTGAACGAGGAGAACTCGTAGACGCCTGGAAAGTAACAACCACTAATCCAGTATTCAAAGTGGAAGTAAAAACAATATTACCAATTACAGACCAATTGCGAAATTATCCACGGTTTCAAAATTATTTGAATTAAAAAATGTATTTTGCAATTAATCGTTATATTTCAGCAGACCAACACTGCTTCATGAAAGGTAGATCTACTGTTTCAAATCTTGCAGCGTTCTCCGAATATTGTATATCATCTTTTAAGAAAAAAATCTCAACTTGACTCTGTTTACACAAACACTGTTTACAAAATTGAGTGCTTTAGAATTAAAATGGATTAAATCCTATCTCTCCTCTCGGAAATGTGTTGTTAATCTTGATGGACTGTCCTCTGGTGTACCCCACGGAAGTACACTGGGTCCCTCAGTTTTTATAATTTTTGTTAATGACATTTCTAGTTGTCTTAATAGCGCAAATTTCCTCTTGTATGCCGATGATTTAAAGATATACTCGGGGATAGCAAGTACCGTAGACTTTTTAAGCCTTTATAATCATAAAATAAACCTTGGATACTGTTGTTGCTTGGTGTAAAATAAATAGGTTAGGTTTAAATATTAGAAAGTGTTTTTCATGTTTCTTATTCTAAATCTTGTTCTCTTATACCCACTTCCTACCACATTTGTGGTTCTAGTTTATCCAATCGAAGTGAAATCATTGATATTGTTGTGGCATTTAACTCTAAATTCTCTTTTCAAGGCCATTTAAATTACTCCATTTCAAAGTCTTATTCAGTAAGCTTTTGTGCGTTATGCTTTGCGTTCTTTAAATTTCACTGATCCAATTGCATCCTATAAAAGTCGGTGCTTGCTCATAAATCTAAAATCACTAGATAATAGAAGGACTATTCTCTCCATTACTTGCCTTTTCGATTTGATAAATGGGGTCATTGACTCCCCATTGCTACTCGAGAAAATCCATTTCAATATTCCTCAACGAAGTCATGATTTTTTCTGGTTAGGCATGGTATGAACTAATTATGCTTCCAATGCTCCGATTTCTAGAACTCTGGGAGAATTTAATTCGCTTTCAAATCATACTGCCCTGGATTTTTCTTCCACAAAGAACCACTTAAAATTGTTACTAAATGAACTGTTGAACTAAATCCTTAGTATTATCTAATAATCTTCCTCTGTAAATTGTAAGAAATGTTGGCTTTTTCTTTCACTCATTACAAATGAAACTAGTTAATTATAAGTTTAATTTTATTTTGACTAATTTATTTAGCATTAATCTGTTTTCATATCCTGTAAGAAATACTGCATTTTTTAGACAATTAAGGGGGGAAGCTGGTCTAGAATTTTGAAAAAATCGAAACATTTTTTTTTTGTCTTAAAAGGTGCTTTAGGGTCTTAGAAATAATATACCAAATGAGGGATGCCAGCAAAAATGTCTAAATCCCCAAATTTTTCATTCGACGGCAGTGCCTCGCAGGTATGCCCCGAACGCTACTTACAACTTTAAACGCGTTTTTCTCGAAATCACTTTTTTTAAACTGGCCGAAGACATAACTCGAACAAATCTTTACCGATTCTTACGAAATTTTGACAATACATTCGAAATACCTTTCTCCGGAGACGTACGTAGGATTTTTTATTTATATTACATAGTTTTTTTTTAATCAACAATTTTATGTCGTTCTTTATAGTGAAAATTGTAACTTTTTGTTCAAACGTGCACCATTTCGCGAAAAAACAAAATATCGAAAAAATCCTACGTACGTCTCTTTCTGTTGTTATATAGAAACTAAAAAAATTTATTTTTTGATCCAGGACAAAAATTAAGGAGTTTACGTCTTCGGCAATGGACCCACTAGAAAAAAAGGCGCCTTAGGAGAACTGCTGGACAGCGGCCATTTTGAAATTAATTCAGACGAAAAATTTTGTATTTGTACCATGAAAGCTATATTTCAGATTTTCGATTGATTCCTTTGTTGAGTCAAAATAAATTCATAAAATATGCCCATTTTTTGCGCTCTAGACCAGCTTCCCCCCTTAATTGAATAAATAAATAAAATAAATAATCGGTTTATGCACACATGAGCCTCCACAAGAGTTAATGTAGCAACGTGCACACATACATATGTAAGCATGAATATACGGTGACGTGCGCTAAAATGGAGCCTCACTCAACGAAAGTTTTACAAACTAGACCAAAAACACTGAACGGCAGTAAAAATTATTCAAGAAAAATTGTATTTGCGAGTGAAAACGTAGATTTCTATAGTAAAACTGTGTATTCGGCTTTTTATTTTCACATTAATTTAATTTTTTTAAGGAATTTAAATTTTCAAAAGAATTTTATAAATACGTATACATGATATTCATATGGACATCATCTCTAATTAGTCTTGACATGAATCTGGTCGATGCACTCATTTCCCTAGACATGATTTATAACTTTTATGGCTACACTGGTTGAAGCCACGCGAGGAAGACCAATTATTTTTCTCTCTTTCACTTCAGATGTTTGGGAAAACCGATTGATCGTATTGAGTGCGGTAAAAAAACATTCGCGAAATATTAAGTTTTTTCAACATTTCGTAAATCTCACTTCCACTTTTGCCACACTTTTGTAATGCAATCAATGCAATGCGATTTTCCTTAGCTCACCACTCCATACTTAACAAGCGAAATTTGCCACGAAACTGGGTATAAATTATGAGTAGGCAATGCATACGAAAAAAGCAAAAATAAGGGAACTTTTTTCTGTGGATTCGTTCTCGCCGTATGCATTGTAAAATTTGTAACGGAATTTATGGCAAGATTAAGTATATTCAGGGGGCGCAAAATTAATCTCCGTATCGCAAGATTTATAAGTTTTGCAAATGACATCTATCGTACGTCAGTCAATATATTTGACACTTCTGAACTATACAGCTGTAGTATACTAAGAGACAAGCAATGGAGCGTTCAAAATGAAGATTTCCATCACTCAAAGTCATTTGTTTTATTTTGTAAAAATGTTATTCAAAAACAAAATTGATGACTAATTTTGCCCCATCTTATATTTTAATTCGTTTCAAAGGAAAAATGATGCAACTTGAAAGTACTATCTTCAATAAATTGCTACATTTTTTCTGCTGAAAATAAGTTCCAGTGAGCAACAGAAAATACCAAATGTTTCTTAAAAAAACGTTTTTTTTGTCTTTAAATGTTTGTCTTTCAATGTGTGTTTGAACATTTCTCTAGATTTTTTTTTTATTTTTATTTCGACAATTTTTAAAACTATTTCTAGATACTTTCGAACTATATTCATGTCTATCTGTCTTGTTTTGCCTGTGATACAAATTATTGGGTTGTTCGGAAAGTAATTTCGTTTTTTTGTTGTATAAATGCAAGACGATTTTCATATAATGAATAAATATTTAATTAAATTATATATTAGCCATTCTGATCCAACACATTTTGCCATCCTTCTGGTTGTGGCATGATTCCACGCTCATACAATTTTTGGTCTTTGGTGGCATCAAACAGATCCATGTGGTGTTTGACGTGTTCACTTGAGGTAAAGGTTTTACCGTTTTAAAAATTTTGCAGTGACCGGAACAAATAATAATCCGTCGGGGCCAGGTCTGGAGAATATGCTGGATGTGGCAGTACATCCCATTCAAGCTGTAAAAGCTTTTGGCGAGGGACCGAACTTGTATGAGGTCCCGCATTGTCTTGGTGGAACACTACACCTTTTCTGTTGAATAATTCTGGCCTTTTTTGTTGCAGTGCATTATTCAGTTTGTCCACCTCATGACCGTAGATTTCCGAATTATTTGTTGTGTTACCCACTAAAAGCTCAAAAAAAGTGAATCCTTTAAAATTACACCAAGTAGACAGCATTACCTTTTTTTGATGGATATCGGCTTGAAATGCTTTGAGTCAGTTCATCCTTTCTGCTCAATGATCTCTTACATTTGGCATTGTTAAATACAACCATTTTTCGTTCCCAGTAATGATGTGCTTCAAAAATTGATCATTTTCGTGATGTTTCAGGAGTGAAGCACAAACGTCAACGCGATGACACAAATTTCTTTCCGTGAGGACATGGGGAACCCATATATCGAGCTTCGAGGTTAGACCCAGGCCTTCCAGGTGATCATAAACAGTTAAATTCGATAAATTTACACTCTCACCGATCTCACGTGTTGTTGTTCGCCGGTTTTGCATGAACTAATGCCTTTACCGCGTCTTTATCAGCATCAACCGGCCTTCCAGAACGTGGTGCACCTTCGATATTAAAATTTTCGGATCGCAGTTTTGCAAACCAGTTCTGGTACTGGCCTATTGTCAACACATCTTCTCCATACATATCGGTTAATTTCTTTCACCACAAATAGAAGGAGGAGCTCGGCCAACCACACTAAAAGCGTGTACGCGTCAACTATATATATGTATGTATATACCTATAGTAAAAAAGTAAAATATGACGAAAATGTTGCTAATTGTTCTCCATATTTAAAAGGACACGAACCAAAAACTACTGCTTAAAATGAATTGAACTTATTCACACACAAGCCTTACTATATCAGCTGTCCAAACATATAATGGCAATGCGACTTAAATGTAAAGTTAGCTGTGAAAAAATACAATTAAATCCTCTGTCGGGGAAAAACGAAATTACTTTCCGAACAACCCCTAAGAAATAACTATTTCCGAGGGTTAACTTAATAGTAGTTTATGTAGACAGCTCCTTATGTTTTTGAATAATAAAGTTAATATAATTAAATAGATATAGATAAGAGTTCAAGGAGCTTTTTGACTAATCTGCAATTCTTTCTTCTTCTTCTTGAATAATCTTCAATTCCCTTTCCACTTGAACTTTCCCCCGCAAAAGATGACTTCGACTTCCTCTGCTACCACCAGTAGGTAACGCACCGAATACTTTCAGAGCCGGAGAGTTCTTTTTACGCTCTTTTTCGCCTATTTCTGTGTTTCGTAAAGCTCATCCAGCTCATTGTTGCAAAGTTCGTGACAGGCAATGACAAACCTCAGGGTGAATTTTTGCTGTGAAATAAAAAATTCACCTGCAAATTAGGCAAAAACATTTTAATTGTTGACATAAAACTGTAGGTCCCTCCATTTGTGGCACAAAATCAAGACGAACGCTGCAAATGTGAGGAGGAGCTCAACCAAACACCTAACATAAGAGTACGCGCCAGTTACGGTTTTTTACTATTGTCAAAAAAACATCACCGAGTATGCGGTTCCATTTTCTCGTTCACCACTGCATTTACACTCTTGCATAAAAACATGTCAACACAATCCGCCACATTGCTGGCCAACCATGCAACACTTGCTGCTGTCACTCACTAAATGGTTTTCAGTTATGTAGATAAGTGCAGTACGAGTACCCATACAGATTGTGGTTTTGAAGTGATAGTTGAATGCAAAGTTAACGAAGGACGGCAGAAGCAAAGAATAGCAGGAAATAGGAGGTTCAGTTAATAGTATTACAAATACATAGTGAGAGATTTTTACTTTCAGCCAAAGATTGCCGAAGATATGAGGCATGCTCCTGGCACTTAACGTTACTTAGCGAGATAGCCTTAGTTACTTAGCACATCAGATATGATCATCTGTTGTATTTAGTGGCACAATATAGTGACTATACTCGTAACTATGAAAGACCTGCTTACATTGTCAAATTCTATGAAGTACTACAATAGAAAATTTACTTTGCGGAGCTCAAGTAAAAGCGACGAAGCGTCTAAATAGCTTGCCAAGAAGGAGCTTGGAATTCATGATGGGTGCGCGAAAAAAAGCATCGTTTTAAGAAATGTGCAGTACTCTATCCGATATCATTGGATATTATTTACAGCGCAGAAAATCATGCTGTTGGTGCAGTTATTGTAATAACAAGAAGCATTGTTTCACAATTTTTTTGTGGCATGCTGCTGAAGCTTTAGTTCATGGCCAGATATAACTGGATATACTAGTCATTTCGTAGATGCAGGTCCGGCTACTAGAGGACTGAGTTCAAATAATAAAAATATATTGTACAATTGATGCATTTTAGAATAGTATAAGTTTTGTAAAAAAAGTAAAGGGAATTGATTAACGGTGAAATACAAATATTTATCATGCAAATTAGATCGCTTCTAAAATACTGAACCAGAAATAAGTGACAACGAATAATCCAATCATCAAAATATTTTTCGGATCCCTTACTCGAAATCGACATCAGTGCACACAAAGAATTCCACTTTTTTGCTTCTATTGACTGATAATGTATGCCTCTGAGTACTAACTCAATTTATGGAAAAAAGTCAGTCCGAGCCACAATATCTGAGCACAGTAGTAGCTTGATAATATTTATTGAGGTTCTTGGCCAAAAATTAATTCACAATAATATCCTTCTTAGTTGCTGAATTATCCTGGTCACAAGTCTGCAGTTTTTCGACAACTCTTCTTTATCAAATGTCGCATAACAACCAGAAAATTACTTATACACGATCTCACAATTTTTGGTTTTTGAATTTTAGCAAAACTTTTAAAGACGTATTTGAAATGAGCAATTCTTGGCGCTTCTTACACAGAAAGCAAATGCGTGCATCTAAGTTGTCCAGTTTTCTACGTGTATGTATACATGGGAAAATAAAAATATTCGATTTTTTGCAGGAATGGATGAGTTATGGAATTGTCGAATCAATACTTACACTGATAGTGAAATCAACGAAGAGTCTCTCTTGCCAACAAATGTTATTTTGGGCCAAGAATGATAGATTGCAAGATTCCTATATTTATGGGAGTAATTCACACTGTGACGTAATAGTTGGATTGAATTTTCATAAAGAGAACGGCGTAGTAAACATGATAAGTTCGCTTGTTAATAATGAAAAAAATTTAAAACACGACAACAAAAAAAAAAAATTAAAACAGTTGTCCACTTATTGCGGCAGCTCAATCGCTTATTCAGTCAAATTCACTGAGTGGGGGATAGTGCCCCCTTCTGTATTCTCTCAACTGTCACTTTTTACTGAGTAGGTAATTGAACAAACATGAAAAACATTTTTCTAATAGCGGTCGCCCCACGGCAGGCAATGGCAAACCTCCGAGTGTATTTCTGCCATGAAAAAGCGCCTCATAAAAACGAAAACATCTGCCGTTCGGAGTCGGCTTGAAACTGTAGGTCCCTCCATTTGTGGAACAACTTCAAGACGCGCAGCACAAATAGGAGGAAGAATGTAAGTTCGGCCAAACACCAAAAAAGGGTGTGCGCGCCAATTATATATATATATGTACCTATATATATATAATTGAACAAAAAAGACCTCTCTCAGCAAACAAAAATGTCACTTTATAAGAATCTCATCAAGCCCATCCTATTGAATGGAACAGTAGCTCGGACGATGATAACATCCAGGGAAGCAACTTTTGGAGTATTCGCGAGAAAGAGTATGTGGAAGTGAAATATTCTTGGACCCTTTCGCATAGGCAACGACGAATATTACAGAAGTTGGAGCAATGAGTAACATTTGTATTACGGCTATGTAGGCTTAGTGTAGAGAAGAAAGGTATTTCGAGTCCGCTGATTAGGTCATGTCAGCAGAAAGTTTTCAATGCGCTAAAGACCCTAGTTGCTTTAGCAAGATCAGGTGGAGAAGAAACTTACTGATGTGTATATCTGACAATAGCTAGCATCATGTTGGTTTCATCTGGTGTATCCAACTGGCGTCGAGGAGGTAGAAATAAATAACAGGTTTTATTAAACTTGTGGAACCAGAATTATTAAGGCAGCTGTAGTTACAAACAACAAGAAGAAAAATGAATAATTATCATCCTTTGCTTTACATGGAAAATCATTTGTTTTTTTTATTTTATTTAGATTTATTTTCATAATGGTTAGCATTTAAAGGATTTACTACACATCCTATAAAATTTCGCATGTATTATATTTAAATATATGGGAAAATTTTAAATACATTTTTTATAAAACCCCCAAATATTAAAACTTAATATACAATGGGAAAATGCATATATATATGTATTTATAATTGGCGCGTACTCCCTTTTTGGGTGTTTGGCCGAGCTCCTCCCCCTATTTGTGGGGTGCGTCTTGATGTTGTTCCACAAATGGAAGGAGCTACAGTTTCAAGCCGACTCCGAACGGCAGATATTTTTTATGAGTAGCTTTTTCATGGTAGAAATACACTCGGAGGTTTGCCATTGCCTGCCGGGGGCGACCGCTATTAGAAAAAACTGTTTCTTAATTTTTTTGATCTTTCACCGAGATTCGAACCAACGTTCTCTCTCTGAATTCCGAATGGTAATCACGCACCAACCCATTCGGCTACGGCGGCCGCCGGGAAAATGCTTATATTTTTAAAAATAGTCAAACTATTGAATACAAATATATTGTTCTATTATTATTCCTTGACAATAAAGGGTTTTCCAAAAAGAAGTGTAATTTTGATATTCAAAGAAAAATGCTAATATATTTTTTAATAAAATTGATGATCGGATGTTTATTTCATTGTAAAGAGGAAGGAATGCCGTTTATAGTGGAAAATGACATCAGGCAAATGACCACCACACCACGCTTACAGGAGAATATCCTTTTGATGAAATTTTCCATAACCGAATTGAAAAGTGGCTGCCCTATGTTCTCGATAGCCTCACGAATTCCATCTTTGAGGTCTTGAATCGACCCTGGGCTGTTGGCGTAGACATTTTCTTTCACGTGGCCCCAAAGAAAACAGTCTCAAGGTGTTAAGTCACAAGATCTCGATGGCCAATTGTGATCACCTCTTCGAGAGATACACGGTCCGGCAACTTTTCCCGTAAAAGATCAATGGTTTCGTTGCTTGTGTAGTACGTAGCGCCGTCTTGTTGAAAATAAACGTTGTCCAGATCAACACCATACAATTCCGGCCATAAAAACAGTTAATCATTTCTCGATAGCGATAGATAACACCTGTTAAGGGAAAACCCTTTATAACTTTGTTTGCCCTTATATCTGTTTATTAAACAATTACGTTAACTAGGTTTTCAACTTTTAACCAGTTTTATTTCCCGCGGACTACATAGATTGGAGAAGTAAACTTCGTTAAAAAAGCGGACATCTGTACTTCGGGCAAGCGGTTCGCTATGAAAAATGTGATAGTTCAGTCAGAACTGGATGCCTTAAAATGTATTCACCAGTGCTTTCACCACTGACGTACATGGGATTGCAGCTGTAAAACTAAAATACACCAGACACGAATAAGTCCGCCCTTTGTTCTGACTAAGATCGACACTAAATTGTAACGTTACATACCTGTTGTTTGTATTCAATTTATTGTGAAGGAAATAAAAAAAGTTGCAAATTATTGGAATTGAAAGGATATTTTCTTCTAAAAATTTATAAACATTGCTATATTTTTATTGTTCACCTTGCTCTTCTGTGAAATCAAAATATCTATATATATAAAAATTAAGCCGAAAAAAGTGTGCATTTCTCCGGGGTAATCTCAGCAACGCGTTTAAGGAAAACAATGAAAGTTTCACACATTGTTGGTGTTGCTTTGGCAAAGGTTTCTGTGAAGTTTGGTTTAAATCCGATAACGCGTGTGTGTGCGGTGCGTCGGTTAAGTGAGTGTGTTTTTGCTATTTGCCGCACGTATTTTTTGTACCGCACATAGCATTCATTAGAATTGAATACATTTTGGTCGTGTGTGTCTGGGCCGATTATTATGAAATTTGGTATATATATATATTACAATATATATATTTTTCCACGGAGAAGGTTAGTATAATATGCTTATTGATTCCACTCGCCACCAGGTGGCGCTGCCGAAGGCCAAAACGAGGACCCGGGTAACCCTAGGATGTGTTTTTACATTGTGGGTATCAAATCAAAGCTACTGATGAGTGCTTTAATACAGAGTATTTTTTGGATCTCTGAGTGACCAGGGTCTCGAGATATAGCCAAAAAGGGAGACCAAGGTACCCTTGGATGTGTTTGTACAATATGGGTATCAGATGGAAGCTGTTGATGAAAGCTTTTAAGTGAAGTTATTTTTACTGCCCGTTTCCGGGATAAAGAAAGGAGATGGAGCTGGAGATGGAAAAGGAAAAGGAATAGTTACAGGAAGAGGAAGACCACTTATTATTAAAAATTAAAAAAAAAAATCTAAAATAATTTTAAAGTGTTACATATACGCTTATTATATAAACGTTAATCTGAAGTCAGTTATAGTGAAAAATTCATTGTATCATTGCCGGCGTGATCGTTTCCTTAATTTTTTGCAGAGAGGTTATGCTAATATGAGATATTACCTAAATCTATATATACCCATATATTTACGTATTATCTGTGTACTCACAATAGAACAGTTCTCTTCTCCTTCTCCGCTTTTTCGCACACGTAATTGTATGGGATGAGTGCACGATGGCACATAAAAAGTCACTGGAAGCGCTTGATTTTGGACAAACACTGCCTGTTATTCCTCTAGCAACTGTAGCAGATGAATTGGCTGCATGTTTGAAATCATCATATTTATGGAGACATGTTCAAACACTTAAACTAACTACAAATGCACGTGTTCTAATGCAAAATGATCCATCAGCTGCTGAATTTTCACAGCAATTATTGGATATTGGAAATGGCAAAGTTCCTGTCGATAATTTAACTGGCTTAATAACTTTACAACCAAACTTTTGTCAAATAAGTCAAACGAAAGAACAGTTAATTCAAAGTATTTTCCCAAATTTGCCTCAAAATAACCAAAATCATGATTGGCTTAGTGAACGAGCCATCATGGCTGGCAAAAATAAAGATGTGAATGAAATGAATGCGACTAATTTGGCTAACATACCAAGTCCAGAACAAACATATCGATCCGTTGACACTATTACAAATCAAGATGATATTGTAAATTATCCCACTGCATTTTTGAATTCCCTTGATTTTCCTGGATTACCGCCACACATGCTAAACTTGAAAATAGGAGCACCGATTATTATGTTGAGAAACTTAAATCAACCACGACTATGTAATGGCACTCGATTAACAGTTAAGAGATTGATGAATAACGTCATTGAAGCAACCATTTTGAATGGAAAATACTCTGGTGAAAACGTTTTAATACCGCGAATACCACTGATACCATCGGATATGCCGTTTGAATTCAAACGTCTTCAATTTCCTGTTCGCCTAGCATTTGCGATTACTATTAATAAGTCACAAGGCCAAACTTTATCAATTTGTGGTATTGATTTAGAATACCCATGTTTTTCTCGTGGCCAACTTTATGTTTCATGCTCAAGAGTTGGTAAGCCATCGGTATTGTTCATTTATTCAACAACGCATGGAAAAACGAAGAATATTGTATACCAAAGAGCATTACAATAAAAAAAATTAATAAAGTAAATCACATGAAACGTTTTTTAATTGCTACTACTATTTAAAACTTCTTTCATTACTATTCATGAGTGAGAATTTTTATAAAATACACACAGTATTTTTCGGCTTAATTTAATTAATTAATCTAGATTTTTTTAATGACGACCAGCGGAACGGGCGGGTTTTCGCTAGTTTATACATATAAACTTTTTTTTTTTTTACATATTTGCAGTGGGATTAACAAGTTCACTTTTAATTAACTTGATTCTACTCGTATGATATGATATCCAAAACTAATCCGTTTTCGGAATATTTGATTTTGAATATTTTTTGTTGGTTTGAAGTTCTTTTGTAGTGTGAAGTTTTTTTGCGTTTACATTATTCACTTGTTTTAAATGTTCGTTCAAGAGTTTTGTTTTTTCTGTTTGCAAACGGTATTTTAATTAAGAAAAATCATAAATAAAACTGTAACCAGGCTGTGACAGCAAAACATTCAAAAAGTTACAATATTCTAAGAATAATCTAATTGAATAGACTTAACGAAATATCGATTCAAATCAATACATATTTAGACATCTGGCGTAATTAAACATTTGAAAAGATTGAAAGAACTTTTTTTGCGGTCGGGAGACTCTCTGTGTGTTCGCAAGTTATGCTTCAATTTTCATGGAGTTTTGGTATGTATATGTAATACAAATTTTTGAATGTTAAATCTACACTAATGTGCCTGTTTGAAGCAATGTTTTGTATAAACAAAGCTCGAGAACGGATGTAGTGATTTTATGTTATGGATTCTCTTCTTAAAAGCTGACCTCCACAACTTGAAAAATTCTATAGAAGCTAACATACTCGTACATGCACAAGTAACAGCACTACTCACCGGCAAATCAAAATTGAGAGCGCTCTACAGATGTTAATGCATACAGAATGCAGTATCAGATAGTACAAAGAAGTACATACTATGTATATACATATATACATATAATTGTTAATGTTAATGTTAGTACTAATTGTTATGCTCAATAGCAAATATACATATACGGATCATGGAAAAACAATGTGTGGAACTCTGTTGAGTAGTTAAAGTTACCGCAATGGAATATTTACATAAAAAAATATAGTAACATTGCTGTTAACATTTACAGAAATGGTACGTCCTTCTCTTTCAAACATGTATGTGTTTTATAAACGTTAAACGCGAGCACGAGCCTGTATGAGTATATAGCAAATATCTTATTGCGGCATTATTGGCACATTCTTTACTTTATTATATGGGGTATACATAACTAAAAATAAAAATATTTTTAACCCTAGAGTACGAAACATATTTTACGTACGTTGTAACGAATGATCGTCGAATCGACGACGTATTTTTTAATTGACTACAGCTATAGCTTAAAGCCAAACATACTCTGTTAATAAATGATTTTAATTATTTTGACATCCGATTAATCTATATAAACAACAAATTCAATTTTTATTCATAGGAAAAGGATTTATTTAATTTTTGTACTAACTCATTTCATGTTGTACAAAATTTTGAGATCATAAAAAAGGCAACTAAATATTATTGTAAAACAAAAATAAAAAAATAAAAGCAGTAAAAACTTAAAAATTACACATTCTGAGCTTGATAAAAAGTTAAAGAAAAATTCAAAAAATATTCACATTGAACAAGAGTCACACAGTTCAACTTTGTGCTCACCACATATAGGTTTTTCGCATTTATCACATTTTGACTTCGTCATTCGCCGTTTTTGGTACGGACATGATCTGCACATACTTCTTTTATTTTATTTTTTATCCTTTTTGGTTAACTCCCCGTTGTGTTTACTGCAATTCGGAGTAACAATATTTTCAATATTTGCTCTTGTTTTGCTAAGTAACTTTGGCATTTCCAGTCTTTCTTTTTGCCATGGTTCAACAACACTTTTGCGGAGCTCTTTCATGAATTGTCTGCGGTTGAGAGGTTTTATTCCGGCAGTAAACATATTGTGTGTATAAATTACGTAGCTGTTAATAAATGCTATATTTAGGATACCATAAAATATACACATTGGCCATCTATTTGTCTTTCGTGAACACGCCATGACACGACACATTTGGTCCAACGTATCGACTCCACCTTTTGTTATAATATTTCAATATCACTGCCTGAGTTTCTAGAAAACGGGGAAACATTGTCTTCTTCTGATTCAGAAGAAGTTTTTGAAAAGCTGTCGTCACTTAACACCACGTCGCTTTCGTCTGCATCGCTTTCAATTACATCCTCATTATCAGAATAATCACAACTCTCAAAAAAATTTTCAATTTCATTATCGGTTAATGTTTTTTTATTAATATATAAGCCATTTTGTTTTTCAAATAAGTAAAAAAGGGCAAAGTAAATAATTCCGCAATATAAAAATACAAATAAGTAATGACATTAATCCAGACATAAAAGTCACGCTAGTACTAACCTTCGACGATTCGACGAGCACAAAACAAAAATAAGTAATGTTCTAGCAACGCGGTTTAAAAAACACGACTGCTTGCAACAAGAGTCAATGACCTACTAACACCATGCAAAATTTGAGAGTGTTAGACACACACATTTAAAAGCAATTTAGTAAAAAAAAACGATGCTCGTCGAATCGTCGATCATTCGTACTCCAGGGTTAAATATTTTCATTAACCTTTTTTAATATGTTCTTTTTTATATTTTTTAATATTTAATATTTTTTTGAATATTTTTTATAAGTTTTTTTATTATTATTTTAAGTATTTTCCTTAAAATGTTTCAATATTTTTTTCCATTTTATGTTTTCTGTTATTTTAAATAGTTTTCCTACAATTTTTTTTTAACTCTGTATATTTACCAACCATTTCAATACCTCCTTAATTCTGTTTCAGAAGTGGTCCTTACATAGTAGCCATAATTGAAATAGCTTCATTATTGTAGGAAAAGCAACTCAAGCACGAGTGAATAGTTTTGACAAATTTCAACTGCAACTAATGGATCCTTGAGACAATCCAGTTACAAGCAAAAGCTTTGAGTGCAATTTGTAATGAGAAAAGCGCAATCAGAGAGTCGCCAATTAAGGCTGATTGCAACAACTAAATGCTAAATCTATTAATAACAAAAAAGTCAGAATAGAAAAAGTACCTACAATTTAAAATTCCGGTGAAAAGTTTGAATAACGGTACTTATATTATATATTTTTATAATATATTTATCAAGGATTTATAGATATTGGAACATATAAAGAAGCTATTTTTTATCCAACTTAGTGTCTTTACTTGTATCTGAAAGGTTAAAATCAATTTTTCTCTGTTTCCAGTGAAACGATGTGTCAGTTAGTAAAAATCATCTCAAAAATCTGAGCCTAGCCCCTATGGTTAAAAATGGCTGCTTGATATGGCTTTGAATTTACAATTGGTCATCGAAAAAAAAAATAAAAATTAGGGAAACTTTTCTGCAAATTATTTTGAAAACTAGTGCGTATTTTCTGCTATCCAAAAAGTATTAGAATGATATTCTTAGGTATCTAAAACGACTTTCCTGGTAATCCGGTATGAATTTAAGATTTTCAGTAAGTTGTTGAACGTTGGCAAAATTTTTAAGTCAAGTAGGCCGACATTTCAAGCTCTTCGTAGTAACATACTTCTTCCTCTTTTCTTCTTCCCTCAAATAATACTTTATGAGAAAGTAAGCACGAATGCGTATGTAATAAAGCAATTCAAATCAATTTTTCGCATTCTATTCTGCATTGCCTCTCATTATCTTAAAATATTTTGTCATAGTTTTTTTGGTGTTAATTTGCCGCTCTATTCATTCCACTCATTTTGTTGATTAAACAGAAGAAAATCGTTTACATATTTAAGAAATTATGAGAAAAACTAAACCAAAGGCTGGCTTGTCTCGTACTTGCAAAGATAATAGTAATTGTGTCCTTGCAACAAATTACAAAACTCAACAACACAAAAATAATTGCGCCTTGGTTACAAAGCAGTTAAAGATGGAAAATCCCAGAAAAATAGTTGAAGAAAAAACTACGTAACAATGCAAATGAACCATTAAATGAATGGCAGGCAAATGGACAAACGTGCAATTGGGGAAAAGGGCAATGAAGATGAGCAAACTTCAAAAGAGACAGAGGAAATGAACAGAGAAAGATATTTTCAAAGAAGGGAGTTGCGTTTGCTTGTGGTGGCTTGGGGAAGAAATCAAGAAGAGTTTCAAAAAAATAAAAAAATGGTACTGTAAAACAGAGAAAGGAATGACAGTGAAGATGCTGCCTAAAAATTATGCGCAAATGCATAATGAGAAAAGAAAATAATAAACTTAATGAAAGGAAGAACACCAGTTCGAATAAGTAAAGAGGCAATACAAAAAATCAAAAAATAAATAAAACGAAAAAACAATTAGTACTGTGAGCTAATGACTGTTTTGCGCTTACTGCTGTTAGGTTTCTTCAGAAAAAATGCATTACGTTCACTTAAATCTGGTATTATCTGGTCGATCACAACATATCTGGTATCATAAAAGTAAATTAATTATTCGATTTTATGAAAGCATGCTGTTCTTTTGTAAATTGTTTGCCTAAAATATAACTTATAACTTCTGTGTCTGATATGGAATGACAACGGAATATCAGAGATGAGGTGAGAGAAATTGATTCTATGTTAAGAGATGATCAATTTTTTGCAGAAAGTGAAGGTGACAAAGATACAGATAGCATCGTCGTGCTTCAGCGCGATTATAGCGACGAAGAGCCTAATATCGAGCCAATTGATAAATTAGTCATTCTAATTTAATTCATGGCAATGAAAATTAATTAAATAAAGTCAATGGCGCGACATAAACTTAACAATTTTCTGTAAATAAAAGTTTCTTTGCGGTTCGTAAAACCAAAAATAGAAGGCAAGATGAACAACAAGGAGGTTATGGAGCAGTTTCCCACTAGAAACTAAATTGGAATTGTTTTGGGTAAAATAATTCCGATAAGTATCGGCTCGTAGATTATTTCATCTGTAACTTAAGCATATTTTCCACTTTCAGTCCTTTTTTACAACCGCCAACTTGCAATGCAAATAACCTAATAACCTTAAATACATACAAAAATTTGATTATCAAAAATCCGATGTGTTTCAGCCATTTCAGTGCATTTATTCACTTCAATAACTTCATTAGTAACTTATCTGGAGGGAATACATTCTTTTTTTTTTTTTTTGTCTATCTTCTACTACAATTTTTGCCCTCTAATCGCATTTAGTTTCAACTCTTTCAGACCGTAACGAATCGATTGTGCGAGTAATCGATTGCCACTCAAAGTGATTATAGTGAAGTCCAAAATAAACAAGACTGAGTTAACGGTAGGAGTTAAATCAGAAATGACATAAACTTTGTTCTGATAACTTCGAGTTTATTTATTCAAAATAGTCCCCTCCGGTCTCGATACACTGTTCTACGCGACCTAAAAGCTTTTCGAAAGAGTGTTTCAGGTCATTGACCGGAATGTCCTATAGGATGTCGGTATAAGCCTTTTGGATGGCTTCTACGATCGTAAAACGTTTTCTTTTCATAGCCAAGTCCAATTTTTCGAATAGGTAAAAGTCACAGGGATCCATATAAGGCGAAACTGTGAGTCAAAAATCAGTCACAAGAGTGAATCGATGAGATGGTGCTTCGCGGTATTCAGGACGAAGTAGACGAATGCAATGCAACAAATACGTCAAAACGCCAAGATAGAAAATCGCTTGGGCGGTGTGGCCCTTAGGTGTTGGAAACACCACGTTTCATCAGCAGTTATAATATTGTAAAGGAAGTGCTTGTCTTTTCTCGCCTCTTTAATGAAGTCTTTTGAACGTTGAATTCTAAGGAGAAACGTGCACAGACCTTTCGTAAGCCCAAATAATAAATTAAAATACGTTTTGGAGATATTCAACTCCGATTGCATGAATTTCAACGATGATTTCGGTTCATTTTTCATAAATTTACTAACAATTTCGATGGAGTTTTCGGAGATTAATGATTTTGGGTGACTCGTATGTTCATTGTCATTTATGTCCTCACAACCATCTCTGAAACGTGTGAACCACTCATGAACTCTGGCACGAGACAGACAATCATCGCCATAAACTTTTTTCATCAATTCAAATGTTTCGGTAAACAAAATTTGATGTTAGCTCTTTGTTCGAAACTCATTTTTGTACCGATGACACAAACATACTGACATTTTAGACGCAATAACTTCGCTTCCACTCAATCGAATGTCACCAAGCTTTTAAAAGATGGTGCCATCAAAAATATCTTTATGACGCCAGTCTTGTTAATGTCGGACTTCACCTTATATATTTCATAGACTTGGCCTGCTATAATGCCTGGATGGAGTACCGAAATGCTTGTCGCGTAATCGGAAAGCCGCCAAAAGATACGCAAGTTTTGTTAAGTTTTCCCCTTGCGTCAGCTGAGAATTTGGCGGCAGCTTACAATTTTAATACCGAGAAATGGTGATTTGGATCTGAATCGGCCGAGGTTTTTGACCTTTCACCTGCAAAACGGCACCGCTTAGCCAACCAGCAACCAAATGCAACGTTTTTTATTTATTTTTTTGTAAGGAAAAAATAGTTTCAAACTTTATCGCAATATGAAGGAGTAATAATTAAATTTATTTTATTAAATTTTTATTTTTTTTTATTTTTTATTTTTGATTTTTTGTTATGGTTATTAAAACTATTACAAAGCTATTTAAACACTAAACCATAATACTATAGTTCAATAAGTTTTCATATCACATAACAGCTTCATCCTTAAGACTGCGCGTCCATGAGTCTTGGGGTTGTCCACTTCTACGCGATCTGCATGGATTCCAAAAGAGAGCCATTCCACTGATTTCGGAAGCAGGTGTACTATATAGCCTATTCATAACCGGTTGTTGTTCACTGCGCCTGAACAGTTCTTGGTTTGACGCCAAAGTATCTGACCGCCATTTACGAATAATGACTCCGAGACCTCGATTGTCGAATGCTTGAAGTTTTCTGGTGCTTTCCGCTGGCATATACCACTTTTTGCTCCCATAAAGCAAACCCGATTTCACATTTGAATTGAAAATGCTTAGCGTACCATATTTTCTTTAGAGAGGTAAAAAAGTACCTAAACTATTCTCTCTTTCCTCTCTGATATGACCAAATTGTGGGTGGTGCAACTAGGATGTTTATAATAGGTGTCGCACAGTAAAACAGGCTAACGGAAAAATATTAAATTTTTCTTTATGGGATTTCATACGTACTATTTCTTGTACTATGGGATTTCTTATAAGAAATCACCTTCGATTGACGTATTTTTTTCACATAATTTCTAAGCTTACTTTATAAGTACAAACAGGTTTTTTATGCTAGTGTAATTTGCTACAAATAAAGTGTAATTAACAAAAAAACATATACAACGTGTGTTTATATAAATTTGTGTAAAAACCCATTTTGGGTATCGTCTGATATGAGCCGAGACGTCAGCAGATATGAGCATCTCCATAGATCCCATAATTAAACTAATAACACCACAGCTCCTGAATTGATTGCATTGATTGAAATGAGTTCATCCAAATATTGCGGGCTGCTTACACTTATACATATACATATATGCATTAGGTTGCCCCACCAAAAAAAAAGTGCGACTTTTCCACTTATGAAATTTATGATATTTTAAGACTTCCGTGTGGGGCATCATATTCTGAAGGATGTAGAAGAAGAAAAGATAGTTGAACAGCTTCTATGTGGGTGCATGGCTCTGTGTATGCATCGCGGAAGTTGCATACATAAAATTAGCTAGACCAACTAGATTTATAAAGTAAAGAGGACCAAGTGGAGTAAGATAGAGTAAGAGATAGCTTCGGTGGTATCACAAGAGGCCTCTACTTGGCCTATATGCGTCTCAAGACAACCACTTTACCTAACCTAACCTAAGACATCCATCAGAGTAGTTCGGACAATAAGATTTATATGAGCTGAACACAGATATTCAGAGCAACTGATTTGAAAATACTTCAAAAAACCGAGTTTTTAAAATTAGTTTTTTAAAAATTAACCCATTTCATCCCATTGTACTCGCTTGAGTACAGGAAAAGCATCTTTTTCGAAACGACGTCAAAAGCCAACGCTTACAATTTTTTAAATGTACTCGCCACTTTATAATACAGAGCAATGTTGAAAAGGAATACACATGTTTCTCCTTCTTTTTTTTGAGTCCCGTTATCCGTTATTCACTTGTCTTTGCGTGCACGTTTGCTATTTTTCTTCTTTTCATGGTTTAGTTTGCAATAAGCTCTCTGTTTGACAAAATCTAAGTTATCACGGAAAAAGTTCAGTGTTGAAATATTCATAATACATATAATTTGTATACTTTATAACAAAAATTCGAAAAAAGTTGTGGAAAAGTGCATTTCGGTAGGTTTAAATTCTAGTGTACTCGCATGGGTACAGTGGGAACATTAATATATATTTTGTGTGCATATTTCATGTAGATTTGGTAATGGATGTAAAAAAATTTTACGGAAAGAGGTTTCACAACCTTTCTGCGGCCACCGACTATATTGAATCAAGTGACCGTAGTCACTTCGACTTCGCTATTATACCGCCAAATACCCACTGGGACACAGATGAGGAGGACATTGAAGAGGATAATATATTGCGTGATGATATTCCAAGGGATGTTCCGGGCGAAGTTGACTTATTTTTGAGCAGTGACAGTGACAGTGATGATGATATTCCACTTGCAAGCTTACAAAAAAGGAAAAAGTTGTCAAAAGATCTAAATCCAAAATGGAGAAAGAGAATAACAAGTGCGGAAATTCCAGAAACGCATTTTTAAGAACAATCCCAACTTGAAGCGTGTTCTTTATTGGTAACTAAGAACCCAGTTGAAATTTTTGAAACTATTTTTGACGATGAGGTGGTAAAATTAATAACCGATCAAACGAAAATATATGCCTTGCAGGATAACAAGCATGACTTTTGTTTCAATGAGGAGGATCTTAAGAGGATCAGAAAGAAAGTCTCCCATTAGGTTCAAGGGTCGTCCTTGATCTTTTGGCAAACATTCCACATCCGACCGATCACATCGTATTTTTCGACAACTTCTTTACGTCATATGACCTTCTTAGAATTTCGAAAGAACAAGGATTTAAGGCTAGTGGGACTGTTCGTGAACGGCGGTCCAAAAAATGTCCTCTGAAAACGAACAAAGAACTACAAAAGAAGCAACGGGGAGAGTTTGATTTTATGTAAGTTTATCATAATGATTTATTTGAATAGTTGTTTTGTATCAAATTTTGTAGGTGTTCTGCCTCAGGAATACTTTTTGTGAAGTGGAATGACAATAGCGTTGTGACAGTCGGAACAAACTTTGATAGAATTGAACCTTTACATACCGTCAAACGATGGGCAAGACAAGAGAGGCGCAAGATGAATGCCCATCAGCCGAAGATGATAGCGAAATACAACTCAAAAATGGGAGGAGTTGACCTCCACGACCAAGCTTTGAATACTTACTATATAAAGTTTAGAGGAAAGAAATGGTGGTGGCCTCTTTTCACCACAATGATAAGCTCGTGCGTAGTAAACGCATGGAAGCTTTATAAAATGGCAAGTAAGAGTCAATGCGACTTGTTGCAATACCAACGTTAAATTGTGCGATTTTATTTACATAATTATAATATCCGGGACATATCTTCAAAACGATCGACAACGGCATCAATAGCTGGTTCCTCATATAACCATTTTCCCAAAAGGATATCGAATCAGCTGAGGTGCAGGGAGTGTCACCATAGAATTCGATGGATTTGCGAGTTATGCAATGTAGCCCTTTGCGTGGAGAGAGAATGTTTCAAAACCTTCCATACTGTTAACCGAACTAATAACCAAGGAAGTCTTTGAAAGTGTCTTCTTATTTAATACTCCATATTTTCATATACAGGCAATGTATATACATACATATTATCCCATTGTACTCGATTGGGTACAGACCAAAAAATGCATTTCTTTGATTTTTTTTTGGGTTTTTCTTTTTTAAGGAGCTTAATTACACTATTTCAATAAACGTTTTATAAACGCATTTAAAAAAAAATTGTTTTATATAAGGTTGGGATTTAATGGGTTAATTTTTTGTTTTTTTTTTTTTAATTTTCCGAAATATGTTGGTGAAAGGTTCTATAATTCCGATTGAAAAACTATACCGATTTTTTTTTTTTGTTTTGGTTTGGAGAGCGATGCACCCTAATGCGCATATATGTAATTCTATATAACTTCATTTACCTCTAGCTGTGAATATTTTGTTGTACTTTTTACCAACAGCACAGTTCCATGTCCCCAAAATTTCACCCACCACCCACCACCCACAACCACAGCTTGACACTCTCAGTAAGAATTTTCACTTGCTGAGCGTGAAAGTGTTTCCACGGAATTCACTAGCGCTGCAATCTTGCGGTGATTTCAGTTATTGTTAGCGCTAAAGCGCCCATTACTGTTGTTGTTGTTTTTGTTAGCTTCTATTTCTTTACTGATATGCTACCTATCACATATTCATACACACCTTATGCTGCACACAAAGCAACCAACTTGCAACACCACAGTCGTTGGTAAGTCATTGACAGAAGCTGCTGCCATTACCATCACAAGAACCACTTCATTCAGAGTCCTGTGGTATAAAACCGCATGTAAACGCATGCTTGTGGCGCCACGATATGCAGCAGGCGGGCATCAAATGACAGTCAAATGGCAAGCTTCAGCTCGTGCCTCAGCTGAAAAGCATTGTGCTGGATATTTAGCAGCACCAATTCGCACAGCACTCACACACATTGATGCGCGATTGCCATGGCTAGGTAAGTGCATGTGGGTGCGTTTGTATGTGTGGTGTGTTCTGCGCGCATCCTGTTACCGGGTCCTTAACTGGCACTTCATTGTCCTTGGCGTCATTATGGTTTCATTTGCTTTGGCAATTTGAGTTGCCTTCAATGGTTCTGTGGTAAGCGACCAAGTAGGTGGCAACATCACAGCAGGTGAATCAACTAACTTATGCAACAACACTCGCTTAAAGTTCACGTTCTCTTGCTTTCTTGCGTTCATTTTCTTCTTTTGCTATTTTCATTTAAACACCACAGGCAGCTTTTCATTTCCTAAACAAACGTCTGCTTCCCATCTACGCTTGAGCACAGCTTGGCTGTCTCTGAGGCTGAGGTTGAGGTTGTGTGTGGCGCACACTGATTGCTGATGTCATTGCACTGCCAGCACCATAACGGTAGTCACAAGCCAGCCGCTTTGCCAACAAAGTGCAACAAATTTTTTCTAAGCTCGCATGTGGCAAGCCACGGGCATTCAGCGATTTCAACGCACAGATGAAACTGGCAATTATTAAGAGGTTCAGAAAGGAAAGGGCATGACTGCCATCGGGTGGAGTTAACCATTGGAACATCAAAGCTTTTATGTGTTTCACCTAGAAGTGTAAAGGAGTTTATTTCTTGCTATTATTAAGAAACAATATTTATAATTTTTTTAGTGCTATTGTAATTTTTTTTTTTTTTTTGTATTTTTACTCACCTCAAATGATGTGCGGTAACTGGATGAGGCTTTAAAACTTAGAACAACTTTTTTAACGCATCGCTACAAACAACGCGATGCCAAATTAATCATACACTTTTGTTTTTTGAATAATTTTTTGCTACTTTGCTTCGAAATTAAATTTATTACATTACATATTCATATTTATAAATTTATATGTGCGAGTACTACACTGCGATAATCTCGCTGATGGCTTCATTGAGCAAGCAAGTGTTCAAAAGATGTATATACACAAACATACTTACTTGCCAGTAGCAACAGCAATAGGATTCGGATGATTTTACTTCGAATTAATAACAAAAAGTTGATAAAGAAATTTGATTGTCACTTGACACTGATGCCATAATACTTGCATGTACAAAGCAGTTAGAGAATGAAAGAAGATATGCCTACGCTTAGTTATGAAGCCATCCTTCATGCATAATCCGAAAAGTGATGAGAAAATATTTTAACAAAACTTAAGTGACAATAAAAATCTGTGAGTACTTTGCGAACTTAAACGTAAGCACTGATTCAATAATGTGTGCAAAGGAGAGATGTATGAAAGAAAGCACATACATATGTACATGTACATATTACATTAACAGATACTACTGTAATGAATTTTCCGTAGAAAAAGTGCAGATCCCAACTGGCTCAGGGTCAATTTCATACATAAATCTACACAGAATAGTAAAATGTATTATTTCCAAGCAGTGAAAATTGTAGGCAGTCGCACAATTTACTAACTTCGCACAACACAATTCGCGATTAGCTCCAAATTAGTGCAAAACGGAAGTAGACGAAAAAGTTGATCACACAGGCCCAAATGAAATTTATATCACGCATTCCTTCTGTAACTGATTGTTCTTGGATTCCGCATATTCACAAATGTCGAGACATGAAAAATAGAGATATTTAGCTGGTTTATTATGCAACTTCAACTAATTCTAAGCGATCAGGTGCAGTCGCCTTGCTGGTTATAAAAGGAAGAGGAAGAACGTTAATAGCCGGAAGATGTAGTTGACGCTTCAGTGTCAATTTAGCATTCAACGTGTAGAGCTGTCGATGGCAGCGTTACATTAAGCATCACCTTATATATATATATATGTATATATATATAATTGGCGCTTACATTCTTTTTGAGTGTTTGCCCGAGCTCCTCCTCCTATTTGTCGGGTGCGCCTTGATGTGGTTCCACAAATGGAGACACTATTATGACCCTTTAAAAACTAAATATCTCAAGATCCATGGGCTTAAGAGGTTACATACGTCCAGCAGCGCCAAAAATGCGCTAAAAGAAAAATTGTTCGTAAAAGAGATAAGAGATAATAATAGAAATAATTATAAAAAATTGTCTATTAGTATTTAAACTTAATAGAAAAAATTTATTTAAATTTTTCTTTACAAAAATTAGTATATAAAATATCACGTGACCCATAGTAAAGCGTTTTTCAGTAAGAGCGCTTCAACTTTTTTTTGAATAAAACACAAACGGTTTGACTTTTTTAACTAATTTTTTTTTTATTATCGAGTTTGAACATATATTTTACATTTAAGTATGAAATTCGATTTCTTTTGCATGACCACCGCGTGCACGTTTTACGAAGTCCAATCGTTGAACCCAATTTTCGACCACTCTTTTGCATAAATCGGCCGAAATTTCAGCAATTTCGCGTTCAATATTGGCTCTGAGCTCACAAATCGTCGCCGGCTTGTTACTGTAGCCAAATGAATTCACATAACCCCACAGAATATAGTCTAGAGGCGTCAAATCACACGAGCGCGGCGGCCATTCGACCCGTCCATTTCTGGAAATAATGCGCTCATCGAACTTACTCTTCAACAAATCAATTGTAGCGTGTGAGGTGTGGCTTGTGGCCCCGTCCTGTTGAAACCACAGTCCATACCATTCAATTGCGGCCAAAAATAATCGTTTATCATGTCGCGGTATCGATTTCCATTCACAGTAACGTGGCGATCGTTCTCGTCAACGAAAAAATATGGGCCAATTACGCCGCCGGCATGTAAACCGCACCAAACAGTGATTTGTTCGGGATGCAACGGTGCCTCATGAATCACGTGTGGATTGCTTTCTGCCCAGTAACGCATATTTTGCTTGTTGACAAAGCCATTGAGCCAAAAGTGAGCTTCATCACTGAAGAACCGTAAAATGGCCGTAATGCTCTTAAAGTAGCAGGAACAGAACGATTATTTTCATAAAAAATTTGCACGATTTGCAATCGTTGCTCAAGAGTGTAGCGTTCCATGATAAAATGTATACTAATGAAGTTTACAAATGACAAGCGAAAAATAAAAAATATTGCGTGGTTGGCCCTCCCTATCGCAAAAAGTTGAAGCGCACCTATTGAAAAACGCCTTACAATGAAAAAAGCAGCTCGACGGGCTGCATCATTTCTCCTTGAAATGTTGATGGATCTGTAAGAAGTAAAAAAATTCTTGTAAAATTAAGCTGTAGCTATTGTCGGTCTAACCGGATTTTTGAATTTTGAAAAATACTGCAATTTACAAAATTAAAAAAAAAAGTAATCGATTTACGTTATAAATGTCACACTTAATTTTAAATTAAAAATATCAAAAATTCGACTCGACAGACTATAGAGAAAACACTTTCGAATATTAAAAAAAGCCGCACCAAAAAATATTAAAAACTGTATGAGTTATCATGCAGATCGTGGTAGTTTCGAGAAAAATGAGTTTAAACTTTCAAGTGCATTTCGCTCGAGGCAAATGTAGGTCAGCTACCTGTGCGCATCAAACTCTCGTCGGCCAGTTACATTTTCTACCATAACTTTGTATATGTGTGGAATTTTTACAATCGACTTCCACAGAAATCCGCTTAAAACTATAAATAATAATAATCTGTAAAAAAAATTGATTTTTTGAAAAATCTGGACGTATTTAACCCCTAAAGTTGAAGTTAAAGTTCTAAGCAATTTTTCGCTTTATTTCCACTATAAAATTACTACCCGATTAAGATAAAAAATTGTTTCACCTATCCCTGTGTGATGAAAAAATTGATGTTGAAAAAGCCACATGCTAGGCCGACTCGATGATTTCTATGTAATTCTCGATATTTTTGATTATTAGTCTACAAGAGCGTGTCTTGAATTCATTGTTCATATTACTAGAACTGAGTCACGGGAGTCACCACTTAATTATTGTATTCAATATTATCTTGGGTCCGCAAATAACAAATAAGTTTTCTGCTGCTTACTTCAACTTTTCAACTTGGTCGTAGTGGTACGGAGGAGTCTATCCAATTGCCCTGTCTTGCCTTTATTTTGGAATGCAGCACAACACGCAATAGGCTTCACCATATTCAAACCTTAGAGAACGTTTTTTTGAAGAGGAATATTGTTTTTAAAATAGTGTATTGTCTTTAAAATAGCGTACAGTGGGACCCGATGTAATCTGTATATTATGAGATATAGCTCTTTAAAGGTATCTAGCGGAAAATGTTCAGAATTTTGACTTCGCCTAATACAAATCTATGTTTTTGAGTAACCTCAAGAGTGGCCACAAATCTTGTTGTTGCACCATTAAGTCGGAACATTTAGATACTGAGGTTACTCTAAGTTCAAATTTGATCCGAAAATATGAGTAATAAAATTTTCTAAAGACTAAATTGATTCAAGTAACGTTTACAACCAGACGTGAACACTGTCCTCCAATAAACTTCACTAGAATCGAAATCCCAGTATTCTACGAAATTATTTATTTAGTCATTCATATTGACTCAAAACTCACTTGAAAAACTCACACCCTCACTAAAAGAAAAGCTTTCGGTTTAAAACTTACTTCTCTCTGCTGATTACTTAACAAAAGGTACTGGAATCAACTCAGATATCGTACTACTACGGAGATTTCTATCTAAAGTACTCAGGATAATAATAAATTGCCCGGAGTATGTCCCCAAAGCCCGAATGCACAGGTAGCTCAAAATACCGATGGTTGAAGATGTAATAAAAAACACAGCAACCCACTATAAAAAGACATTATTCGTGCATCCCCAACGTAGGGTCCTCAATAATGGGAATGGCAAAAACGTTCTTTCTTGATAGTGGTTGCCCCTCGGCAGTCAATGGCAAACCTCCAAGTGTATTTCGGCTACAAAAAACTCCTCATAAAAAATATTTGCTGCTCGGAGTGGGCTTAAAGCTGTAGGTCCCTCCATTTGTGGAACAACATCAAGAGGCACGCCACAAATAAGAAGAAGAGCTCGGGCAAACACTTAACAGAAGTGTACGCGCCAATTATTTATTTATTTATTTTTTATTCGTGCACCCAAATACTTTAACACTAGAATCGTAAGATAGTTTTACCCTACGTTAATGCTAATATACGTAAATTTTACGTACAACACAAAAATTTAAAATAAATGTTCAACAAAAACTTATATATCTTCTGTTTTGATTTTATTTATTGAAATACAAAGTTTTATGTTTCTTGAAGTGAATTATAAAGAAATGGATATGGACCTAGTTTATGTTTTATTTTAATAACAGTGTTTAAAAACATCCGCTTTTAATAATATTTACCTGGTCGAATATAAACAATATTCATAGCCATTGTTCTTCCGCTACTACGATACATTGGATTGCTATTCCAAACATGACCATTCCTTCCCAAAAGTGGATTAGAACTGGATACATCTTCAATGTCATTTAGTTGTAGGTGCACAGTTGGTGCTGACTTCTGGTTTTTTGCCGAGGGACTTTTATTTTTTTTTCAGATGCCATATTTTGAACGGACTCCACGGCTTCCATCAGTTCCTCTTCAAAAGTATTTTCCTGGAATTCAGGAGAGTAGTCTGGATCCTCCAAACTATCGTCACTGTCAAAATCAACTTCCTCTTCAAGGTTGTCCTCAGTAAAGCTTACATCGCTGTCAACACTGTCCAGGAGGGCTTCTATTTCTGCATCCGCAAGGCAACGACTTGAGTTTTCCATTATTTTCTTTTATTTGTCCTGAAAACCGCACGGAACACAAATTTCATTTACAAATATGTATACGCTAATAACCAGACCACGTAAAACTTACGTACAAAAATGTATACGTTAATGCTAAGACCACGTAAAATTTACGTGCACACTTTTTTTTAAAGAACGATTATAGCTAAACGCGAAGTAACAACTGTTTTATGATTCACTTGTTAATGCAACAATAAAATAAAGGAAGCACTGCCAAGAGGTCGTAGCGATAGCGCCAAAAGGTAAAGTGTAACTGACTTTTTTTTGCGACATACACGTAAAATTTACGTATATTACGATTCTAGGGTTAAAATCATGTTTAATGAGAGGAAACAGTCGTCATAAGAGGCTAATTACTCTAATTTTAAGGCTTTATTACTCTACTCCGCTCGAATTACTCTACTGAGTCTTTATTTTTGTTCGCGGTTGCATCCGCATAAAATAATAATAAAAAATTTAGTTGTACATTTATTTTAAATATGTTACGACTAAATTAATTAATTAATATTAAATTAAAATAAATTTTCAAATATTGTAAATATCAATTTACAGAAGCAATAAATAATATAGTCAATTAAAAAAAGGTTCACAATAAAATTTAAATTAATATAGATAGCAATACTGTAACTTTTTCAGTTGTTTCAAAATTATCATACGTTTCCAAAAGTAAGCGAGACATAAGGAGCTATACAGAAAATCCAGGAGAAAATTCCCCTAATTTAAATATATTTCGGAAATAAAGCTATATATGTATTTATACAGCGATAATTTGAGTAAAGCAGGATTCTCAGAAAATCTAGGATATATTTAGACATATCGTTCAGATTTTGAGAAAGTATAGTTCACAAATCGTAAAAAAGGAATAAATCTCGTTTTTTTCAAACCGTTTGCCAACATCTGAAAGGCGACGAATTTTAGATTAGGCGTTCTTTTTGAAAGCACCATATATTTTGGAAGCTTTCCAGAGAAAAGTTCTCCGTAAGATCTTTGGTTCCCTCCACAGAAGTGTCGTGTATGATAGAACAGCGAGCTGTATGAGATATATAGAAACATTGAAAGATGACGAAGGGGAAGACAACATCTTCATTGGAAGGACTCAATGCTGCAGGACCGGTCTTTACTCGAGATATCGAACTGGTATCAGCGGGCGCAGGACAGAAACAGTTCGCGGGCTTTTTTGGATTCGGTCAAAACCGGCATTCAATTGTAGCTTCACCTAAGTAAGCAAGTAAGTATACATTAAAACCAGGATATAAATACGGCTTTATACTAGAATACTCTTGAAATTTTGATGAAAACTTGAAACTTCAATTTATATTGTTTTTGCAGAATAATTATCTATATTTTCATAAAAATCTTTTTCAAATTAAACCAGAAGGGAATACATTTTAAAAATTTGTCAATTAATACCTGGTGCTATTGTACCTATATTAAGGGTACCCGGAGGTCTAGAGCACGAAAATTTCACATATTTTGACGATTTTTTTGTTTGCCCTTAAAAATTAAAAAAACGATGTTTCAACTTTTCGGGCTTATTAGCACGTTTATTGAGCATACAAAAATTTTTTTTTTTACATTTGAAACAATATTTATTATTATAAAAATACCGCTGAGGATGACGCTCTCGAAAAATCGAACCCGGACGGCGTAGATGATTTCGAGACTTCTACTCATCTGAAACACAAAATTCGAGAAGATTCTTATTCAGAAAGAGTGCAGCTATAGTCGGAACTAAAACAAATCGAAAAAATGAAAAATTGACAAAATGGCACACCTTTGAAAAAAAAGTTCGTAAAATCAGGTTTTTTCACTAGTTTTTTAGTTTAAAAAATAGGAAATTAATATATTTAAATAAAATTATGCTTCTAGTTCCGACGATAGCGATACATGTTGTGAACAACACATCTAAATTTCAAGTTATTCGGTTGAATAGTTTTTTTTGTTTTCATCCCCGCCGTGCCGAAAAAAGTCGTTTCAAGATAAATGAGTTTAAAGTTTGAGGTACAGGAGCGCGCGGACCACTCTCTACCTAAATAATGGGCTGTAGAAGCTATAATATAGGGAATTTCCGCATGAAAATTTGGCAGTATATTCTCAAAAGCCTATACTTCCGAAATATTGAAAAAACAAAAAATAGATTTTTTGAAATTTCTAAACCACCGCGTCCCCTTAAATTATTAAAAACGCTATATAGATCACAATTATATTTAAAATGAATAGCCCTTATTTTGTCTGATAGTCGAGAAGTTAAGGCAATTTTTATAGAGAAAACAATTAGTTTTTAACCTCTACTTCTTATTTCTATTAAAAAAATGTATTTGTTACAAATATTTTTCATTCAAAATCACTTCGAAACTAGTTACCTTTTCACTAGTGTCGGGCCATATACTTTGAAACTAATTCATAATCATACAAAAAAAAAACATAAGTAACTGAAAAAAATACGCGGCAATACTTTGGAAAGGAGTATCGTCAGATAGGCAGATAGTTCTGTACTAGTCAGATTTACTGCAGGGATTTTATATTATATATGTAAGTAGCAGCTTGCTCAATGTATTAATATATATCATACTCATATCAGTATATCGCACTCGCATAACAGTTTTAATATGTAGCTAACCCTGTAGGACAAGCGCGAAAGTGATGATTTTGTAGTGAATTCGCAGCCATAAGTAGATCGTATTTTCCACTTCTCTCTATACTAAGCTATTGCATTCCGAATTGTTCACGATAATCTTCTAGAAAATGTCTACTGATGCACCTAATCTGTTTTTTTTTTCGAAGCACGGAACGAGTGGTAAATTTATACGATACCCTTTAGGCCAAGAGAGGTGAAAATCGTAAAAAAAAGTACGAGTTCCTTTTAACCAAAACCACTGATTGCTCAGAACATTGTTTTAGAAGACTTACAGTAACTCTTCTAAGAATTTCGAAAGTTTACGAAACTTTTTCCTACGAAATAACTAAAAAATAAATGAAAGTCAAAATTGCATTGCAATTTTAAAGATGATTACAGATTTTTTAATCAGATATCAAAGTTAGTAGTAAAAAATTTATAAAAGTTACGTATAAAAGATGGCGCGATGAACCCACCTGCAGAATCGCCCGACAATTGTGGCTGACTCTCGGCAGAATTTCTGCTAAGCTAAAATAGGCATAGTCTTAGCACACTGATTTCCGAAAAAAACGGCACTGACTAATCGCAGAAACATCCACAAGATGGGCAGGCAGACATGTGACATCTGCAGAAGCTGACGATCTCATACCATTATCCTGCACTATCCCGACGTAGATTCATCATTTTTGGTAGACAATTTTTTTAGTGAGTGGAAAAATCTCATTACTGTAGAAATCCGAAATCTTCGGAAAATTTTAAAAAGTTCCCACTGGTTCTAGGCGCTACAGGGTTTGATTGAAAAGTAATGAGCCTTCCCGCGTGGAGCATCTGCGAAGCGATCAACCGAATCGGTTGGTGGGGAAAAATTATCGTTGGACCTTCCCCTTCCACTAGAAGCCGGTCCCAGTTCGCTGGCAACAGCGGTACAGTCAACATCGCCGGCGCACACCGCCTTCCTCTACACCTCTGCATTGGCCAAAATGGGGTTTCCGGTGCTTCCTCACCCTTCATACAGCCCAGACCTGTCCCCTCCGGTCTTATTCTTATTCTTGCCTGAAAAGAGAGCTGAAGGGGAGGCGTTTCGACTCCATCGAGGCGATCCAAAAAACTGTGACAGCCGAATTGAACGCGATTCCGGCAGATGAGTTTAAAAATTGTTTCCTGCAGTGGAAGGACCGCTACCAGCGGTGTATTGACGCTCAAGGGTCCTATTTTGAAGAATATTAGTTGTTTAAGCCAAAAGGTTTAATAAAACTGCTTTAAAAAGAGCATCACAATGAGCTATGAGCCTGAGTTTGTCCCATAGTGGAACCGCTAAAACTGAACCTAACCTTCCTATAAAGTAACTTCCAAGAGGTTTACCTTTCTAGGGCTAGTGTCCTTTAATTTATTTTTTTTTTTGGATTGTTCCGAAGTGTTCAATGTTGTTATACCATAAGGGTTAAAATTACCTTTCGTAATAAATTCACATCACCTTCTAGCGCGACTCAATTAAGCAACTTACTGCGTCCGAAGCCGAGGTCAACATGTGTCGGGGGCTCACTTTTCCACTTTGCCACTGTCACACGCTGAGAACAAAACGGACAGTTAATTGCGTGGAAATTGGCAAAATAATACTTGCACTGTGCCACAAACGCATTTGACTAGTTCAAGGTTTCCCTGCAGGGTAGTATGTGACTTACTGCCAACTGCTGTTGTCAAATTTAGCTTTCAGTTGACAATCCAATCATCATAATTACACTGGTGCTGTGTAACACACCGCTGCACCCTGCACAAGCATTTGTTTTCTGTATGCGCATCTATGTGTGTGTAAGTTCACATGTACAAGTAAACATACGTGCATATATACATATTTAGATTTGTACTGCAAGCAAGTAGGTGTGATACACATTATTTCGCGCTCGACCTGACACTTGTCATACGCACACATCGCCACAACACAGCACAACACATTCACTGGCAGCAGCTGTGCCAAGTGACAAAAGTGTCAAGAAATATGCCAACCTTATCAGTCAAAAAATGGAGTGATGTGATGGGGTGCGTGGAGTGTATGTATGTGGTAATTGAAGTCCACTGAAAACCAGAGATGGTGAAGCTCCGAATATTTGGGATGCTTTTTCGAAATTTCAGCTTTTTATTTTGATAAATAAGTTCTGATGCTAACCATTGAGAAGTAATAAATTATCTACTCTTAGCTTTTTAAAGTAGCTTTTTTTGATTTCACGTCGATAAAGGTCTAACAAGAGCGGTTCATTCGAGTACAAATATAAGAAAACCACCTAAAATATGCACTTTTGAAATTGATTTTCTAATTATTTATTTATTTACTTATTTACTATATATATTTATTCATTTATTTGTTTCTTAATTTATTTATTTACCCAGCGTAGCGGATAACCGTGATCACAAAGGCGATTTCTCCGGAGCGAGACCTGATCATTGCACATTCGATTGGGTTGACCTCGATTTTTCCAATTTTTCCAATTTTTCCAAAAATTTTAATTTTTATAATTTATAATAAGAGTAAAAAAAGTGTATACAAAAGCGAACTTTGATTAAAAAAATTATTTTTGCTTCTATTATTAACGTAAAATAAACAAAAAGTTGATATTCGGAGGCAAAAATCGTATCGACGGGTGTAAGAACTGTTTTGGGTTTTTATACTTTAAGAAGGGGATATGGAATGGAGAGCTGCTACTACCAGCTGGTACCGCATCGAATACTTTCAAAGCCGGAGCGTTTGTATCCATTCGAATGGCATGACCAGCCAACGTAGCCGCTGGATCTTTATTCGCTACGTTATATCTATGTCGCCATAAAGCTCATACACCTCATTGTTCCATCGTTTGCGATATTTGGCGACGCCAACGTGCAAAGGTCCATAAATCTTCCACAGAATCTTTCTCTCAAACACTCCAAGTGACGCCTCATCGGATGGTGACATCGTCCAAGCTTCTACGTCATACGCCAGGACGGACATGATGAGAGCCTTATTCAGTATTAGTTTTGTTCGTCACGTCAAGTGAAGACTTTATTACCCAATCGCCTACTTAGTCCAAATTAGTACTTCTTGGCAAGAAAGTTTCTGATTGGGATTTCAAGCCTGACATTATTATTGGTGTTAATGCTTTAGACAAATAAAGTCTCTTACAACCTCGAAATCATAACGATCAACCGTCACGTGAGTGCCTGTATGCGAGTTCACCTGCTGTTTGTTTGCTGACGCGCTAAATTCTTTCAGTCAAAGTTCTATAGCCCTCGTTCATCACCAGACCCATTCGCTTTGCTTCTTTACCCGATGACGTCAATACCTCAAATATCATTACCATTAGCATACGCTAATAATTATAAAGAAAATACTGTGCCTACCGATTAAGTTCTGCGGCTCGTACGATCCTCTCCAATAACAGGTTAAAGAAGTAGCACGATAGCGAGTCACCCTGTTGAAACCTCGTTTGGTCATTCCCAATTCTGACGGCACCACTCATATTGAGCAACGTCATCTTGCATAGCCGTATTAGTTTTGCGGGGATACCAAATTCAGACATCCCGACATAAAGGTAACTCCTTTTAGTGCTGCCAAATGCAACTTTCAAATCGACGAAAAGATGGTGTCCATTCTCCTTTTATGGGTCTTTTCCAAGGCTGGGCGCATTGTGAAAATCTCATCTATTGTAGATTTTCCAGGTTTAAAGCTTCACTGATAAGGTCCAATCAGTTGGTTGATGGGGGGCTTCACCTTTCACACAAGACTAATCCTGCGATAATTAGCACAATTGGATTGAGGAAAATAAGTTACCGTTGCGCTTACTTTCGGAGACTTAACATAGAGACTTGTTCTTGCGCTTACTTTTGAAGACTTAACATAGAAGCACATAAGCATTTCTCTAATTGAATCTTTCAGCAACATTCTAAATAAGCATTCTAATGTGCCAGCTTCAAATCCAATTGAAGTGGTGATTCAATATTGTACTTTTTGGAGCTCAGCATCTTTGTAAATACATATCTGAATATACAAATACATACTCAAATACAGAACATATGCAATTTCTCGACGAAACGCCACCCAACATAAGAGCAGTGACATTCAAAGGCGACGTTCATGCACCAGTTCAAAAGGAGGTCTGCTTATTTGACGCTAAATATAGGAGAGCGTTTTTCAATAGAATTACGTGCGTGTGTGTGTGTGGCTTTACGTAAGTTTATGCATGGATTCAGTACACACACTCATGTGCGACATTGATTGTCATCAACTTGTATACATGACACCGCATTATTAATAATTCTTGCTGCCCTCGTTATCTCTACTGCCAACGTTCCGAGTTGCATAAGAACATAATTGTTTGCTTGCATGCACACGCGTCCGTCGATTGTGTTTTTGTGTGCATCGAATGAAATTCCTATTTTAATTAGTGCAACAACATCAGCTGGAGTGCGACGAAGGCTGCGCGGCAGGCTAACACCAAGTGACAGCTGTAATTAAAATTGTCTTCATTTGGTGGTCCGCTTGGGTTGCTTTTGCTGGTGTGTTTATGTTTGCTAACCTTATCTGGATCCATTGGGTGGTGCACTTGCGTTTGTTTGTTTTCTTTGGTTTTGTGTTTTGGTGGAATGCCACTAAACTCCTTGCGCGACTAAGAAAATTCCCTAGAGCGGCATATTTTCGGCGATTGTTCGCGGGTAAATGTGCCAACATGTCCCGATGCTTATCTCCACCGGCTACAACAAGCGGTCTGAAGTAGAAATTAATTACTTTCAGCAGGGATTAAAACAAAATAATTAAAAATGTGCTGTCGCCAGTTGAGTCGAAGTTTTAAGACCACTCAGGATTATGTAAACGCATTTTATTCAAAACAAAAATAAATTTTTGAAAAAAAAAAAAAATGTTTGTAATAGCAGTCATCCGCAGCGGGCAATGATAAGCCGCCGTTTGTATTTCTGATATGAAAAAATTTCACATAAAACCAATCTGCCGTTCAGAGACGGCTTAAAATTTCTAAATATTTGTAAGACAACTACAAGACACACACCACAAATTGGATTGGAAGTCTGCCCTAAATACCTTTTAAAACCCTATAGATTGAGTCTGTGTGCTTTTCAAGGGGTGGTGCGTGACTATCATTCAGAATTCAGAGACAACGTAGGTTCGAGCCTCGGTGAAATGAAGAAAACATTTTTTCTAATAGTAGTCGCCCCTCGGCCGGCAATGCCAAACCTCCAAGTGTATTTCTGCATGAATAAGCTTCTCACAAAAAATATCTGCCGTTCGAAGTCGGCTTGAAACTATATGTCCCTCCATTTGTGGAACGACATCAAGACGAACGCCACAAATATGAGGAGGAGCTCAGCCAAACACCCAGAAAAGGTGTACGCACAAATTATATGTATATACCATAAAGACTTCAAACTTTTTACTAAAAATCTTTATGAAAAAATTTCCACTATGCAGTTTTGGAGCCTATTGAATTCTGGTGCGAAAGTGTCTACTCAAAAATGTATCTTTGCATTTTGTGGTCGAAAATTGGGTTCAACGATTGGACTTCGTAAAACGTGTACGCGGTGGTCATGCAAAAGAAATCGAATTCCATACTTAAATATATATGTTCAAACTCGAAAAAAAAAATTAGTTAATAAAGTCAAACCGTTTGTGTTTTATTCAAAAAAGTTCAAAAGTTGAAGCGCTCTTACTGAAAAACCCTACACATATATACCTATTTATATATATTTATTTGCCCATTGTACCAATTCTAGCTAAATAAGTGGTATGACCTTGTAGGTATGACCATTGTAGGTCTGAAAACAGAGGAAAAGAGACGGACTCTGTTGTCGAGTAAGGTCTGGTCGCAAGGCGCGGAATACATAACTGAAAGAAAGAGAGCAATAGAATAATGAGATGATGAAATTATACAGGCTCCCTTTCGTAAGTCCGTCAGGCGGTCGGGCAGTTGAGATTGCCCCTTGCACTAGAGCAGAACTTACTCTGTTTTTCTGTGTTTATATCTGTGTTATAAGAAAATACCCTGAAATGTGCAAGCATGCACCAGATAAATTCTGTTTTATTTGTGGTTTATATATCTTCAAAGAAAGTGCTCGAAAAAAGCTGACCACGCATTTATTAGCAGCTTACGAGCAAAATATATGGACAAAACGTGGACTCCAAACTCTGTCTGTGCTACATGGTCTGCACGTTTGAACGAATTTACCAAAGGCTCACGGTCATACTTATCTTTTCGTAAGCCATTTGAGTGGAGGAATCCTATTGATCATGTGAGTGATTGCTATTTTTGCCTGACTAAACTTCGAGGAGGAAAATATAGCAAAGCTACGTATCCTGACGTATCATCAGTGACAAAAACCGCACCACATTCTACCCAATATCCAAAACGTGAACCACCAACACCAAAAGCAGAGTCTCTCAGTTCTCAAGGAATAACAGCTTCGATTTCGAATGTCAGCAGTTCCCCAAGCACATCGAGTCAGAAGGCAGAGCCAATTAATCAGAGAGCATTAAACGATTTATGTCTACGAATGTCAAAGAAACTTATGAGACAATGAAAGAGCTACTTCAATTAATTGACTACAGTTCGTATAACTGGAAAATATGCTGTGACTTGAAAGTTGTCGCTCCACTGACTGGTCTGTAGGGTCGCTATACCAAATACAGTTGTTTTTTGTGTCTTTGGGATAGCAGAGCGTATGACAAACATTTCACTCAACAAATTTGGCCGAAGCGTGTGGAGCATGTCTTGGGAAAAAACAACGTTACCAAAAAAGCACTTGTTGTGAAAAAAAAGTTATTTTCCCCCCTTTGCATATAAAACTTGGGCTAATGAAGAATTTTGTGAAAGCTTTGGCAAAAAAATTGGAAAACACAGCCCTTAAATACTTGAAAACCAAGTTCCCAAGATTGTCAACAGAGAAAATCAAAGCGGGTATATTCGTCGGTCCACAGATAAAGAAATTGTTTACGGACACAGAATTTCAACAATGCCTTTGACAGTTCCGAAGCTAAAGCTTTCCAAAAAGTTGTTCATGGATTCTTAGCAAACAACATGAGCAACAACGACCGTCAATTGATTCATACAATGATGAAATACTTTAAAACTATTGGTTAGTATTGTAAAAAGTACATACACCAAAATATATTTATCATATATGTAAATTGATTGGAAAATTTACAATTAACTTTGTTTTTGTTAACAGGTGCTCGCATGTCGTTAAAAATGCACCTACTTCACAGTCATTTGGATTTTTTTCCTCCGAATTTGGGGGCTGAAAGTGATGAACAAGGCGAGCGATTTCATCAAGATATTGCTACGAAGCGTTATGAGGGCTTTTAGGATCAAGGAATGATGAGCGACTACTGCTGGATGCAACTTCGTGAAGATTCCGTGCAACATAAAAGAAGAAGTGCGAGAGTAAAAGCGTATTTTCGACCTCAAACATAGCCAAGTCAAAAGCTGCAAAATCACACGTGATGACTTTATGGGTCATAACTTCTACAATTTTTCGTCGATTCAGACAAACTTAGGTGAGAAAATTGTCTTTCAGAAAACCTATCTTATGTCGATATAAAACAATTTTTTGTTCCAGAAAAAAGTTAATAAACTTTGATAATTTAGTAAAAAACGTCAAAAATGCCTTTTTTTTAACTTTCAGCAGCTGTTTTGCGAAAACTACGATTCCCATTGACACGAATTATATATTTCCATGTAGGTTATATGTGTGCCTTTCGAAATTTATGCACTTCGAGATTGCAGGTAAAAACTGCACTATTGCCCAAAAAACAGGTTTTTTGGGAATATTTCGGAAACCGTTCTTTGAAAAAAAAAAAATAAAATTCATTTTTGGTTTCAGCGACCTCAAATTAGTTTAAAAACGCCTTTTGGTCGAGGACCATTTTTGGTGTAAACTAGTGTTATGTATACATAATATATATTTCGACCCTTTGTGCTGGCATTGTAACCGTTATGTGAACAAAATTATAATAACTTTGTGGACAAGTGCGCGGGTGCAGAAATTTAATTTCAAGTTTAAACCAAATACAGGGCAATTAACGAAAACCTTGGTGAAGTCATAGAAATTGTGAAGGAGAACCAGTATGCGAGCATTTCATTCATTGCCCAGTAAATGAAGATTAAGTAGCCATACAACTCTTTGGAACTCTCGGTACTCTCTCCTATTCAACGCACCACTGAGTTTTGGCCAAATGAGTTTTAGCTAGCTTTTTGCAGCACGAAACCTTAGCCATGACATCATAACAGAAAAGCCTAGTGGAAAACCATTGCCATGAATTCATGCTTAGTATCTTTGGCGACTGCCTTAAAGTGGGGCCTATTCCTGCTTTAAGCGAGATGGCACACACTTATACTCAAAGCCCAGATCAACCGACTCAACCTTGTCATATCGGCATGTTAAATAATGAAGTTACAATGAGAAGGATGTACCTAAACAGTGCACGACTGGAAAATATAGAAGGTCTTTCACCGTGAAACCACAGCTTCGAAACGTCGCATCTACCTTCCGAATGGGGTTTATTTAAGCCAAATGTAAATTTTTTTAAATGTGTAAAGAAAACTCAATTAAATGTCTTCAATATGAATGGTTATTTGCTTAGAACTACTTCGCGCAAAATGTGCTGATCGATACAAAAGAAAAACTATACACAAAAAATCTAAAACAGTTTTTTCGGTAGATCTTTTTTTAGATTAAAAGGTCTATTCCGAAAAGAAGGAAGGTGAAATGGTTGAAATGCTAGTCTGGCACTCCTCAATTAGCACTTAAGCACTGTTTTGATACCATTATGAGGCCTTCAATAGGCAAATATCTGCAGCCAGCCAGAGCTATTGATATAATGGAGAAGGTTGATGGGGTTTACGTTGGCGCACTGCCCCAGGTTGTCGAAGAAAGGAGCACCCAGTTAATCGTCTAGCTGCCAAACCGGACATTTACAGAGAAAGTGCTCAACAGTCTCCTACTATAAAGGGTCCTCACAGCTCCTGCAATGGGAGTTAAATGGTAACCCTAGCTTTTCCGCGTGTATGCCAATCGTTCAGTGACCGGTAAACACAGCTGCGAGTTTGGAAATTGAATGGCCAGGAGTATAAAGGACTTTCTGAGTCCTTCGTATATTGTACTGGACCCAAAGGGTTTTCGAAATAGCACATGAAGAAATTGAGCTCCATATTTTTTGCGCTTTCCTGGTTAGTAATTTGAGCAGTTTCCTTTTAGCAGGGTAGGAGGTCTCTGAGGCCAATTCAGTCCCCTTCCTGGCGAGCTCATCAGCAATTTCATTTCCCTATTTGTCCCTATATTTTGAAACCCTGATCAGAAAAACGTTACTGACACATCCAAGAGATCTGATCTCCTGCTTACACCGGCTAAGAGGTTCTAAAAATTTAAATGTCAACAAAAGAATGAAGCATTTTAAAATAAAGATTTATTTTTGTTCTCATGTCATGTACATTTTTTTGCATTATATATCTGTGAAGATATAAAGCATTTGAATAAATAAAACTAACAAACCAGAATTTTGTTTTATTTTCGCACCTGGGCACATCGCTACTCTCGAAAGAATTTCCTCAACGCTTGACAAAAACTTTAAAATTTCTTTATTGGCCACATAAGCTTGTCATTTTTGATATGAAAATGTTATTCTTGTTTCGGTTCGAATATTTCATAAAATATCTCCCTTAATAAAGAATTCCAATGTGGAAAAATTATGATTAACTTTTGTATCCAGAGAAATGTGAAAACCCTGCTTTATAATCAAAAAGTAGTAGCAATGAAACTACCTGGTTTTTTATGTCTTGAAAAAGAAATAGAAGATACGGCAAATACAACTCAACTGGTATGTTTATAATAACTGTATTCATTTCCACCGATGAACGTAGTGTCTTTTAATGCCCGCTACTAAGCCTTTCCTTTCATTTATTTTACCACTCAAGCAGTTTTTTAAACAGATCAGTCCGACGTCCTTAAAGACTTTTTTATTAAGGCTAATGCTGTTATATTGGCAGATGATATACACCCAGTTTTTCTAAAATCTGTTTCGCCAATTCTGATACCCTTGATATCTTACCCATCCTTAAAACCGACGGTGAGCTTTAGACGAATCGCAATTTTACAGTACCTTTCGAAAGTATTCTAACTAGTCATGCAGAGGCAGTTAAGTGCTCTTCAGAAAGATCCTACTTGTAGAAAGAACTGCGCTGATTGATGTTATCGAAGATATTCGCGAGTCTATTATTGAGGAAAAAAGTTATAATCCTTACCCTACTTCACCACCCCAATTCATTCACTTCATTTTACCATAGCATCTTATTGACATAACTAAATAATTTTTTGGTCTTTCTGCTATTTTTACTGCTAAATGCCTCTTATTTAGAAAATAAGTCATAAGTTGTTTTTAGTGAACAATACTACTACACCATTAACATTGTCTGCTTCAGAAGTAAACAGTGAAATTCTGCAAGGCTTCGTTCTAGGAACTCTGTTCTTTTATTTCTTTATTAACGATCTACCAGCCATTTTCACCTCAATGCGCTCTCACTTGTGTGAAATTAATGTTCAGGTGTATCAATTTTGCATAAATGAGCAACCAAAACTTATGCCATATTAACAAATGGGCATCCGACAATGCACTATGTAGTCTTAAGTGCTTGTTATATTTAGAAAGCCCCTCGACACTTTAACTTTTCCAAAAACCTTACTTAGCAAAGTGTCTTGTCTTATGTGCCTACGGCTAAAAATTTTGAAATGATTTTCAACTAAAGCTTAGCGTGGGATTATAAGGTAAGCAGAAACGTAGTTCTTGGTGCTTGGGACTTCAGTCTCAAATTCACTTCTCAAAATTTAGTGTCTATAAGTAACATGAGCTTATTTAGGTGCGAACTTCAGAGAAACATTAGCACTAAGACAGATAAAATCAATGAAACGAGTTGGAATCCTATTTCTATTAATTTTGCGACCACAGCTGCTGAGGCGTAAACCGGTGTGTTTTCGTGACAGAAAAAGGAGTTCACTCGACTTCCTCAATTCAAACGAATGCCAAAGACAAAAAAATAGGCCGATCTTGCTGAATATTGGTTGGATTCCAAGAGAAGCTACTAACTAAAAATAACCTTGATACGCGCTGTTAGTGACGCGCTTCTCTGACTTTGAATGCATTTTTGAAATGGAAATCGTAAATAAATAAATAAGAGACAGCATGATGTCAGCCAAGGCTAAGCTTCTTTATAAAATGATGCCTCTACAGGCGCGGTTTGAACAGGGAAATATTGTTTAAAGATGGAATTCTTTATCTATACATAACTCCACTCGAAGCTATCAAACACTTTACCAAGAAGCGGCGGCTATCAAACAGAACAGCTCTTAAAATTTTGTGGTTTAATATCTTACACACGGTGAGCTTTGCACCCAGGACATACACAAGTCCACTCCTTGACAAAATATATTTCCAAACTCTCATTCAAATGATACAACGTACAAAAATTGCAAGAGAAATTTCTAAACGCTGAGCAATTTACGCGCGCAACATACATTAGCCTCGTTGCCCAGCGCTGCCTCCACCAATCGATCGGCCAGCACGCATTACCATTGGTATTGGCAATGGTCGTGCTGTAAACGATAAGGCAGCTACAGTATGAGCCAAAAATTCTTTGGCAAACAGTGCCACAGAATGGGGCAAATAGATAAATCAAACACATTGGCGGCCATTGTATGTAGCATACGCCAGCGTGCAGCCATCCGTATACATAAAGCATCAAAATGCGCGCTCTGCAATGCATTCATGTTTTTGTTTTTTTCTTAATTTTTGCTTTTTTGCTTTTTATTTGCTATCTTCCAGATAGCTGCCCTTATTGTGTGTACAGATTTGTGTATGTGCCGCCAACTCGCCGCGCACTCGTACGCACCATAACTCACAAGCGGGTGGCAGTCGATGGCGCATAATTCAAAACGTTGCCGGTGCGCTGCCAAGAGCAGCAATTAGCGTGTAGCCAATGCAACGACATGCGCATCTACCCTATATGTATGTATTTTCTTATATTTGTGCGTATGCTTTCCCTAGCGCACCCTACTGTACATTTGCAGCTCGCCACGCTATCGCTCAGTGCTATTTTTTGCTGGCTGCTTGCAGGTGATTATGCCACAAATCATCCATTAGGCACTGCCACCACGCCACGATCATTAAGTGTTAGCATTCTGTGCGAATTGTGTGCCTGGAAATGGCGCACGTTGTGAATGTGTTTGTCGTTGTGTTTTTTTTTTTTGTTTTTTTGCATCTTCGATGACAAATTATAATGATTCATTTGCTAGACGACTTTAATTTGCCTTGCGGCATTACTCATACGACATGGCATGCAAGAGGGTTGGGGTTGAGGTGCTTTACAGTTTAATAACACCGTGGAACAATAACAAAGTGGCCATTAGGAGAGAACAGCTATTGGATGGGGAAAGTGAGTGAATGTTAAAGTAGTAAAAGCCGCGGCAGTGTAATTTGACTTCTACAGGCTGAAGTTGGGTATGAATAACTTTTCAAATAGTCTAAATAGCGAATATGATCGTAATTTCCTCTCGAATGTGGAAATTTTCTTTTATAGTAGCAACAGAATATTAGAAGATTTGTTTGGAAAGCCCGTGCAAAAATAAAAACTACTGAACTGTTTGGGATAAAACTTATTTTCGCCTGTTAACTTCGTCTTTTTTTTTGCGACTTAGTCTCTTGTTAGGCTTATAAACTTCGTCCAATGATGCTCTAGTTTTTTGATCACTTCCGAATAATTGAATCTGATCAAGTCTGAAAAGTAGCCATTTGTTTTTGCAATCACCTCCATGTTCAAATAAAATCTTTATTCCGCCAGTCATTTCTTTAAGTGGAGAAATAAATAGTAATCCGAGCGAGCCAAGTCTGGAGAAGAAGAGGATGTGAAACGAGGTGGAACCGCTGCTGAGGAGTAAACTGGTTCGTTGTCGAGGTGGAAAATCACTCATCTTCCTAGAAACAAACTAATGCTAAACACAAATAAATAAACCGATCTGGCTGAAACTTGGTGTGAGTGCTTCCAAGAGATGCTACTAATTAAACATAACCCCGGTAAGCGTCAGTAGAGGTGTATCTCCAAACTTGCAGAGGCATATTAAACGACCTGCGTATATTCTATGTTATGCTATTGCAGGAAATCAAAAGTTTTATACTTGGCTTTGTATGACGTGTATGTTTGAAGAGAAGTGGAATGGGTGTGCAAGAGATAAATCGAATCCCTGTATAGGCACAATCTTTGGAGTAAATTTGTACAGTTTTTATGCTTTGTTCTGGTGCAAATCTAACTACTCATTCTGAAAACATTAAATATACACACCCACAAAGAAACTATAGCCGGTTATATATATAACTTTCATTCGGAGCGGCGAAAAACCAACTTTTACAAGAAATATCTTATATCTTCAGCTCCACCTTTGGAATAAAGGTTTTCCGACTTTCTATAAGAAATGTCTGCTTTCGCTCCAGTCTGTTATTTCTAGTTCAGCCAACTTCAGCACATCGCACGAAAATGTAGTAACTGATTTAGCTCTTTTGAGTGATAACTTGAAAAAAAGAAAAATAATTGTACCCTTTAGTGTACAATAATGAAAATTTGTTCACAAACGTTCTCATAACTTTGCCTCATTAGCGCCGCCCTTCATCACTTTACTCTAATTCAACATGCACCACTAATTATCCATCACTTTACTGTTCAAAACTGCACCAAATGCCATGAAGTTCACTAAGTATTGGCTTACATGTGTCAAATAAATACATGCATACATAGGTACATGGATTACATATGTATCTCATATCGAAATACATTTTTTTAGTACTCAAAATACTCCAAGTTATTTTGCCGTAATATTATCACTCATACGCCGTGGCGCCCAACAAATTGAAATTCGAAAATGCCACATGTTTGTAGAACAATATTTTGCACACAAATAAATAAACAGCTAGATAATATGCCTGTCATACATTTAGTATAGCACATTTGAATAATAATTACAAAAACTACCGCAACAACAACAACAAGAAGAACTGTACCAGCTGCAAAAACTATTACCATTAAAAGTATTAGTAGTAATAACGAAATGATAATCCCCACAGCTGCCAGGACAGCTTAGCGAGTGAAATTAAAAAAAGAAGAAAAAAGAAAAAAAAAACAAAAACATGTAATCAACTAGCAACTATTCAAATATTAGTGTGGGGTATTAATACTACAGAACTCATGAAATAACAATTTTCAGCTTATACGCTTACACAAACAGTTACAATAACTTTGTTCAAATATGAATTCATATATTCAAATGTGTACATATATGGGATGAGAGTCATGCTTTCATACAATCTGTTTGTATTTATCCACTTATACATTTATTTATTTATCACGAAATAAGCGCGAAAAGAGATAACGAGACACAGCTTTGGAAAGAGCAAAGGACACTAACGCAAGTATACATGTACGAATACAACAACAATTCAGCCAAAAAGTAAGCTATTTTGAATGCAGGAGTAAATGAAATGACTGTTGCAAAAAGTTATAGATAAACTCTTGACACAGACTGCATATCAAAGGCGTAAGGGGTTAGGGGTAGTTTAAATTTTCAAAAAATTGGATTTATTTATTTTGCATTTTCTTAAAGTATACTATTTTAAAAATATTGTGTAAAAATTTGAAGTGAATGCGACAAACACTTTTCGAGTTCTTCAACAACTAACACAGGGTGCTCGGGTGCTCCGGATATCGATAGCAAAGCTTTGAATGCGTTTTTCTCAAAACTATGTTTTTTGAACCGGTGATCATTGCAACTTAAAACTCATTAATCTTTATACTGCTTTTGAAAAACATAAAAATCTCGTGCTTGATCAAAGGATTTTCTTTCAAAAATTTCGATTTTTTTTAACAATTAATTGTCGGTCTTCTTCTCGAAAAACTGAACATTATTTCCTGAGGCCACCATATTCTTAATTTTGAAAAAAAGGTTCGATCAGGCACAAGATTATCTATTAATAAAACTAATTTCTCTTGTCGGATTGATTACAGATGAATCTCCAAGGACTTGTGATGATCACTGCAATGAACTTCTGGGGAAACGGGCTCCACACAAACAGTGATAGCTTTTACAATTATTAATTGTCTTTTCAAATTTTGCTAAAGTGAAGTCGAAATATGATATATAAATGCTGTGCTTTTAGGGATTACAGGGATCAGTTTTCCTAATAAAACCACACGTCTTGCTCACATGAACACCTTACGCATAATTATAGAGCAAACAAATGCATTTGATCACCACTTTACCTTAACTTCGCTGACTTCTAGGGTGCATTCGACACCTACTCTCAAGGCGCTATATGGAGTTCGTTGCAAAGCTGCGGCGTTCCTGAAAAAACCATCATTATTATCAAAGCCTTCTAGAGCAATGCAATGCAAAGTGTACACTTCAAAGGAAAACTTAGCTGAAAATTTACCATTAACAAAGAGCAACCTCTAATCAGCGCTTTTGTTCATTGTCCATTCTTGATGGCATCTTAAAACTTATAAATGCAGAAGGAGGCTGAACTAGAAACTTAACGGCATAGATTACGCTAACGACACCTGCTCTATGACTCGCTGATTAGCTGGAGCCACGGTAGCCAAATCACAAAAGATGATGGCGCATTTGTAGATGTGGCAGCAGGTATTTGTAAAGCACGAACTGTGTTTCATAAGCCTAGCAGGCTGAGGCGATCTCACACCCTGCCACTAAAAACAAAACTTAAATCCTTCAATACTAAGCGGAAAGTTGGTCCTCCTATATGGTTCTTTGACCTGGCTTGCCTCAGACTACATAAGCCGAGAAATATGTATCTTATTCGGTTTACCCAAAGCTTCCCAGTTAATTGCGATATGAAACGGCGAAAATGGAGTTGGATTGGACATACTGTCCGTAGGGAAGACGATAATATTGGCAAAGTCGACGCAAACTTGGACGCGCAAGATCTCCAACGAGAGTCCTTTCACCACCACCTGGAACCAAATCAAACACGTACCGGCTGACACAAATCGCTGGAAAACATTTGCTTTAACCCTATGTTCCAACTAGGAACGTTATAATATCCATTATGATGTTTTTTTTAAATAGTGGTTTGTTTTCAATTGAGAATGGCATCTACATGTACAACACTGTGCGACAGCAATTTTCGGGCCCAAACCAAACCAATTGCAACTGAAAGTAGAATAGTAAAACCCCAACTGGATTTTGGTCTACCGGCTCACAATTTTTTTACAGTGTATCAAAGTTTCATAATATTGATCAAATGCCATATTAAATAATAAGGTAAATCCAGTATAAATATTGATTTTTCTTAAATTTCGTCTTAGAAGACTGTTAGTAAAATTCAATGATACATTTTTTTGTAGAACATTTTAACCCGTTGAATCCCACCGTTATATGACTATTTCACTCTTTATTTCGAAAATTGTTTAAAAGACCTCTTAAACTGGGTATTAAAGGGTTAATATGTTCTACTAAAAGATTCCGTGAAAAATTTCACTAGGGGTTGTCAAAGATATTGGGCACCTTTGGGTCAAACGTACTAGAAAAAAAGTAACAAAAAAATCCATATAAATCTGGCATCCATTTCTTTTTACTTTATATACACTTTAGATGATCCCTCGGTAATAATTTCTGGTTTGGGCCCGACCCAATGACCTGAAAATTGTCGCACTGTGTAATTTATCGAGTAATAATAAATAAAAAAAGTTAGGAAGCTTTAGACGTTAGAAGTAAGTAAAAAGCCAAAATTCGATGTTTGCTCTCCTTGCTTACTCCTATTCGTGTGAATTGTTCTGTCGGTTGTCCTACCCTTTTAGAAAAAGTAGTTTTGAGTTCCCCTTTTCAGAAACTACGTCTTTTTAGTTGTTCTATGTGGAGCTTTCCAAATTTAGAACGTTTAATTTGCTTCCCTGTCAAAACCCCTTCTATAGCTAATTAGAGTTTCTAATTTTGATCCGGCGCTACTCTATGCAACAGTCCGCAGCCTCTTACTTAATTACCTTTACTTAGTTACATGGATGTGTAGCTAATAAGAATCTATTTCTCATTCACCTGATATGAAATAAAATAAAAACGAATGATTTTTGAACACATCTTTTGCTAAAGCGCTCATTGCTCCTTCATTTGCTGCTACAGCCATGTTTTAATATTTAAGTCGTTCAAAAGATGAATTGCTTGCAAGTTAAGTTGAATAGAGTTGTGATATCCTTTCTCCGCCTCTTGAGGTTTTGGGGTATTATTTGCAGTCAAAATTGGCTTTTGGATCGGCAAACCAACTTCCAAACCAGCATCGTGCGTTCTTAGAAATACGCAACTACTTGTGCTTGTTTCGATGAAAATGTTTTCTATGAATTGCTTCCTAGTGATATCAGTAGTTTTTAAATGATTCTATAAATCCGGATATAAGTAATAATCGAACCCGTTTTCCCGTTAAAATTGAATTTTGATTTTACAAGCAGTTTTTGCTGGCAAATACCTAATATCTACTCCAGGTTTTTAGAACAATTACCTAATTTTTCCACTTTACTCTCACCAAATTTTCTTTCTCCTAAACAACAATCACCGCATCCGAATGGGTTTATGTGTGACTGACATTCGATTGCCTTGGATACGAAACACCAAACGATAGAAATCGTTTTTTTTCTAATCGCGATTGCTTCTGGGTAGACGATGACAAGCTTCCGAGAGCGTTTTTACCCTGAAAAAGCTTCTTATAAAAAATGATCTGCCATTCGGATGCGGCATAAAACTGTAAGCCCCTCCGCTTGACTAAAAACCTCAAGATGTACACTACAAGTATGAAGAGGAGCTCGACCAAACACCCAACAAAGCAGCAGAAGTGCCAATTAATTGCATATATAAGTAGATTTATGTTGCCTTTCTTTATTTCGCAAATTTTATTTTTATTACTCACAGCACTTGCCTGGTATTGTACTTTTGAAACTTACTTCCAAGCCAAAAAAATGGCTTTTCTGCCGAACATATAGAAGTGCATTTTAAGCGCATGTTGACTATCATACCAGACTTAAAGGGCCACAACTGTATAAATTTTCAAACCACTTAACGCGCATAGACACTATTTTAAAAATACCAAATAAATCACATGAAAGGGTTGCGCTTTGCTATAAGCAAAAAGTCAACCGCGCGGCAAGTTAACTAAATAAAACTAAATAAATTATAATATAAAATGCCAACTAACAGATAATCCCTTATCGCATGCATGAGCATATGGACCGCCATTTTTAATAAATTATATAAATTATTCTTCTGCGAGACGGATGATCCCATCTAAAATGATAAGTGCTAGAATGTTTGCTTTTATAGAGCGGTGGAATGGCAAATGGTCCCTACGTTTTGATATTTTATTTAGACTGCACTTATTTAGATTACCGAGGTATTTATGTTATTTATTATTATTTACATAAAACGCCACTTATACCTGAGGCTTTGTGATGCGGGAATAGCTGAAGCAATTTTTGTTTTTCTTTTTTTCTATTAATAAATACAATAAAATTAAATTTTCATGAATATATTTTTGGATTTGCATACGGAAAGTTTTCTCTAATATTGTAGGAAGAAAGTATTTGGAATTACTGACTAAAGTCATTAATAATTAAATGAAATAATAAAATTCAAAGTTATTAATAATCAAATTAAATAATAAATTCAAAGTTATTAATAATTAAATTAAATAATAAAATTCAAAATTAATTTTAATTAAATTATGTTCACACATGCCAGCAAAAACAAGCTATAAGTTATGCTGCAGGAACTACTGGTATGCTACTAGTGAAATTCGGACTATGACTAATTAGCATACCTTTGTTTTCTATAATGCAACCCTACCGCGTCAAATAAGCTTTTCATATAGGGCATGTAATTTCTTTAAATATATGAAATTGGCGCTCCTATTTTGGGTGGAAGACTTGACGTTTTTCAACATATGTAGAAATGGAGCCCACAGTTTTATATCGCCTCCAAACAGCAGATGGTTTTTTATGAGGTGCTTTTTCGTGGCAAAAATTCACTCGGAAGTTTGCCATTGCCTGCCTAGGGGCGACCGGCAGGAATAAAATGATTTCTATCATTTGGTATTTCATGCCAAAGGCGATCGACTGGCAGTCACACACAACCCCATTCAGCTACGATGAACGCTGTTTAGTGGAAAAAAATTTGGTTATCTTGAAGTTAAGTGCTAAATTTAGATAAGGCATTTGTCATCAAAAACTTTTTGTAAACCCAAAATTCACTTTTAACAGGAAAACCTGATCGGAGGCTGTAAAAAGGACTGGTTCGAAAGAATATCGGTTATCAGAAAATCTGAACTTATAGAATTATTTAAAAACTGCTAAAATCACGGGTTCGTGCACTACCGAATAGTAGCCACGCACCAACCTGCCTATGCTTTTAAATTAATTCTCTAGTTCCTTTATGCTAAAAGAAATCTCACGATTTCCCTTCAAAATGGCTTTTTGTTGTCACCTGCACCTCAACTCATCCGTAACCCTTTTTTTTATTTGCAAAACTGAAACGCCAGCTCATTTCAACTTCAACTTGTAAAATAGGTGGGTGCTAGATCTCGTAGAAATCCATGATTCCATGACATTTAAGACATTTCATCTATAAGACTACCCCACGTGGCTGAGACAGTAAATTTGTATAGTACTGACCATTCATTGCAATATCTTGTGGCAAGTAACCAATTAATAAAATTTCCTCGTTATGCTTTAAAATTGTAGCCAAACCTTTGGCACCAACTTTGCCTTAACGAATTTCCAATTTGCTTCCATGAATTTAATTCACAGCCTCTGCCACTCTTTTGCCACAACATCAACTCTTGCTTGAAGTCCCTTGCTTATTTGATACGAATGCATCTAGTCTGTATCAATGGTCGCAATGCGGTTGGAGATATTTGTTGAATTACTTTGATACAACAGAAACCAATCTTTACTACTCTTCAATTGTCACTGCTTACTGCATTTGCGCCAGCCAACGTGCATTATTTTTTTCATCTGAAAATGTTAATATGAAATTTTGTCTTTTCTTTGTTTTTGCAAATAAAGGGTTTTCCGATAACAGGCGTTATCGGTGAATGAATTGCGCTATCGAGAGATGATTAACAATTTTTTATGGCCGGAATTGGATGGTATTGATCTAGACAACGTTTATTTTCAACAAGACGGCGCTATGTGGCAACGAAACCATTGATCTTTTAGGGGAAAAGTTTCCGGACCGTATATCTCTCGAAGAGGTGATTATAATTGGTCACCGAGATCTTGTAATTTAACACCTTGTGACTTTTTTCTTTGGGGCCACGTGAAAGAGAAGATATACGCCAACAGTCCAAGGTTGATTCAAGGACATAGGGCAGCCCCTTTGATTCGGTGATGGAAAATTTCATGAAAAGGACATTGTCCTGTGAGCGTGGTCGTGGAGGTCATTTGCCTGATGTTAATGAAATAAACATCCTATCATTTATATTAAAAAATAACCTTTCTTTTGAATAAATAACACCTCTCTTTGGAAAACCCTATATGTAGTTCTGCCGCTACCTGCTACCATTACTTTCTTCTATTGGCTGGTATTAACTTTTTGGCATATTGTACCTTTTCCCCGACCATTGCCGTTTTTGAGACAATGGCCCCTATTATGAGTTAGATTCGATCTTCGATATTCGTTGGTTGTCGAAGATCGAAAATCGAATGTCAATTTGGTATTATGAGCGGTGCAATGCTGTCGAAATTTTCGTTGTATACCGAATTTAGAGTCGAATGCAATTTTGCTTTCGATTGTGTAGCGTATTGTAGAGAAACTTGTTAAAATGTAAGTTGTTTGCGATTATTTATGGTTTTAGAGTAACCAAATAATAAATATATACTAATGTCTAAAATCGGGAGTACCAAACAGCAATTAGAAAGGCTAGTTGCATTAATGGAAGTGAATCCACAATTCGCAAAAGGGAAGTGCACCAAAGTTCAAGCAGCAAAAAAATGGAACGAATTTACAACGGAGCTGAATTGCTTGGGACCACCAGTGAGAACGGCATCAAAATGGATTAAGGTTAATAATGGTTTTTTTTTTTTTTGTGATGTTTATAGAAATACATTTTTATTTTCCCTTGGCAGGTATGGGCTGAAATACGTAGAGGAACTGAAATACATATATTTTTCGAATGACGAATAATTGAATAAAGAAAATTTATAACAAAAATAAAACAGAAACTGTGGCGTAAAGGTTTCTATTTAATACTTTTTAGATTTTTCTATAATATTCTAAGAATTTCATTTCTTATGTTTTCTGCTTCTCCGTTATTTGACTCCACTTCAATATCTTCAGCATCATCGTACACAGTGGGTTGAGCAAGTCCTAGCATACCTTCATTACCAATACTCAATTGGTACGATCCCTGAGCACAAAATCGCAGAACTGTGGCTAGCTTTAAACTATTTGGAATGGATTTGGCTCGGGTGCACTGCTGCAACTGGTTTTCTGTACTTGACAGTAGGTTCATAAACGCCTCTTTAGATAATCTAAAGTTCTTTAAAAATCTGTAAGGAAATTTCTGTAATATTAAGTACGTCAACACATTTTGAAAATTCTAAGTTTACTCAGTGGAAGCCATTTCTAGAGGGTTGGATGTGCCCCTCAACTGTTTTCTACTTCTAGCTAGTTCCACTAATCTTTCATCGTCCGAGGAATCGTGGAACCACAACTCCGTTGTACTCATTTTCACAAAAAATACTTTTTTTAACTTTTAAAAATGTTGTTAGCAAAGAATTTCAACACAATCGGTTTTTCTTTTATTTTGATTTGCTGTATCAGCTGAGAAAAAATTATCTATTGTAAATGCGTCGAGCGATCGAAATTCACAATAGTCCTATTCTTCAACGAATGAGCACCATAATACCAAATGAAAATTTGTTCGATCAGCACTTTCGACTACGATCGAATGTTGCTCATAATAAGGGCCAATAATTTGAGACAATTTTTACTAGTCTCTCTTTATTGTAGCAGAACCCACTTTTTTACCATCACATATAATCAGCACCTTTAGAAGGGCTATGAAGAAAGAAGGAGTATAGAAAGGAGAAATGCGAAAAGGCATCTGTGCCTCCATCCAGCAGTGCTAAAATTATGAAAAAAGAAGAAAAAGAATTTTGAGATTCCCGTGTGAAAGAGAATAGAAAAAAGCCGTTGCCACTGTATGCAGTACATGCAGGCCGATTGGATATTTATAGAATATTTTATTTCATACATAATTCCAAAATTTCTAACTAATTAAAAAAAAATTATTTGTGTTTTTGCATAAAAAATATATAATACCGTATACATATGTAAGTGTATAATTACATATGTATGAATTCATGCGCGGAGTGATGTAGGAAATTTGTGGAGCCCACAGGAATCAAGCCAAATATAATTAATTCCTGCCGAAACACAAAAAAGTGAACTTAAATATGATAATATGTAAGTATGTACACGGCTACTGTTACATTATTTTATTATACAATATTATATTATATAAGTATAATCAAGCTATCGCAATAAAACTTATACCATTTTGCATGAAATCATGCAGAACAAAAAAGAGTGCCGTGTCTTCGGCTCGACCATAGAAGTTAATTGACGATTTCTCACATTCCTATACATATTTATTTATTTATTAATTTATTTATTTCAGCCTTGATTTAATTATTTCATAGTCTGTGAATAAATACAGATAAAATAAAGAGTTAAAAAAAAATTAATTTAAAACATTAAATACTGGCATTAATTTCGATTGGGGAAGTTTATTATATGAGTGCAAGGGCTTATGCGCACCTTCCAAGAACAAATTAAGATTTCTAAATTAACATTTGGTTTTATTAACCTGAAAATAATTGAAATATTTCTAGGCCAACTAAATGGTCGGAGAAAACATTTTATGCAAATATCAGTGACAAAGACATCCTGGCTAGAAATCAGCTAAATAGTGGAGGCCAGTTAGTTTTCTTCTTGAGGAGTCATAAGGCGTAAGAAACCTGCTAAAGTACTTTGAATAATACAGGCTCCAAATTTTCACCCCGTATTAGACAATAATCTGAGTCAAGATAATTAAACTACTTTAAGAGTCATGGCATCCCTAAAATTTGTGGTATTCCTCAATATTAATCCCAACATCGAGTGGTTTTCATAAGAGACTATATCAAGTGTTTTGAAAAGGTATGTTTACTGTTGAGTTTAAATTTGTGCTGCAAAATAGCACCAGTTAGAGAATAGTTAAAAATTCCATTAAAAGCCGAGGAGTAAATAAAAAAATCCAACCATTACTACTAGTGAGACTTAGATACGGAGATCAAATCGCATTCAAATTAAAAAAATAATTTAACCGTCCGTTGTGTGAAAGTTTTATATTCTTTCGTTGTTTGAAATGGCCTGGCTAGGCCACCTATGAGAACACGTGCCTTATTTATAGGCTGGTACGAAAATTATGTCTGTAATCAATTTAAGTGTAATACCGATTAATAAAAAAAACAGATTGATTAGTGTTAAAAGAAATTTATTTATCAAGGTTCATCCTTCTTACTGTTTTTTAAAAATTATTTGAAAAATTCGATTTATAAATAAAAAAATAAAAATATAAAATTTTAAAAGTTGCTTATGAAGTTGACGTAGTTACTGCAGCTAGACATATGCTGCAAGTGAAGGTTTTGGTTTCTAAACCGTGAGTTAAGTACATTGCATCTTTGCAAATGTGGCAAGTAAATCGGGTTTTTCTTTTAAACTTATCCAGTTTGGTACATAGCTTACACAATGGCCGGTACTGTGAGCTTACGAGCTTTGATGCAGTTTTTTGTGCTGGGGCAATCGAAGTGGATGGTGGATCCTGTGAGAGATACATTATTTAAATTAATTATATATTTCAGTACGAAGTCGGATATTTGTATAAATACTTAAATAAAATACATTGAACTTTTGCATTGCTGTTTTAATTCCTGGTCTACCATATACCCTGGGATTTGCTGCACGTGTTTCCATAAGGGGGATTGTCAGTTATTCAGCCAATTCTAATATAAAATCCCTTCGTTGGTCTGACTTCTTGCTTGATCGCAAATACTTGTATATAATATAAGAAGCCAAGCAGGTAATGTCAAGCATATTAAAAAAATGGCCAATGGCCACCGGTTTGTTGCTCGTTTGCAACTGTAGCCAGAAAGCATTTTGTCCATTGTATCAACCCCAGACTTATTTTCATTGTAGTCTAAGACAGTTGCAGGTTTATATTTGTTTGAAGTTTCTGTGGCTTGCGTGTAATGTTGTGTCGACAATACTAGCACATATTTGTCTACTTTGGCAACGTATGATAACATAGATACATTTTCATCCAGAAAAGCAAACAAAGTTGGATATAGAGGTCGAAACTTTTTATACGGCCTTGTCTGTTTGTTCAACGGAAAGCATAGAGGAACAAATTTTCTATTTGGGCGCACTGTGCCTACGACAGCTAATCCCTTCTGCATAAGAAACTTGGCCAATTCGAGTGATGTGAAAAAGTTATCGCAATACACCGTTAGGCCGGAATTACGATACCTCTCTACCAAATCCAGTACCACTCTTTCACCTTGGTTAATTTCTCGTTCTTAATGTGGTCGTTTTCCTGTGTAAATCTGTCCCTTGAGAGGGTAGTTTGTTGAAGAATCGCAGACCAAACAAATTTTTATTCCGTATTTTGCCGGCTTAGACGGAATATACTGCGTAAACCTAGTTCGCCCACGGTACGGAAATAGTTGCTCATCTACTGTTATTGCTGCATTTGGAGTATATGCTTCTTGCAGATTGTGATTCATCATAGTCCAAATGTCGTCGATTGGTGCAGATTTACTCAAAAGCATACGTTCAGAACGAGTATTAGCTCCATCAAAACAAACAAACCGAAGCAACATTTTGAATCGATCTAACGACATTGTTGCATTATAAATATCAAAATGCCGAGAATGCCATAGATCCTTTGCTTGCAAATTATTACAGTGGAACACACCGGAAAATAATAGCAATCCAAACCAAGCATCAATTTCCATTTCGTCTCTGGGCTTCCACTCTTTTGGTTTACATGTTGGATTAGCCTCGTTCCAGGCCTTGATCATTTCTCCTGCTTTCCGATTCATCTGACGAACAATTATATCGACTATTTCAGGTGACATTTTGTCACGAAAAATAGACATTGGATTTGGCATAAATCGATGAGCAGGTCACTCTGGTCTGGTGCTGGTACTGGTAAATCGGTTCCAATGGCGTGCTCTAGGTGCTGGCGGTGCCTTTTTCCAAAACATATTGTCAATCTTGCACTCGTAACATTGCTCTTTTTCACCTAGTAATCGATTCACTCCACTGGCAACATTTGAGACACTAGGCTCTGGTTCGATTACTTCATCCGATTCAACTTCATAAATTTCTTCGTTTTTAGGCAATTCTTCTTCAACCTCAAGCTCATTCTCAATATCAGACACCTCTCCGTCATCAACAGGAACATAATTAAAGCCATGGGAGTATATAAAATTTTAGATTTACGTCTTTTTGATTGAAAATTTTGAATAGTGCGTATGATGTGTCATTTTTATTTACTCTACTGTAGAATTTAAAAAGAACTTTTTTCTATTTTCCAATATTTGTTTAAATAGGTGTAATTGAATATAATTTTTATTTGCTCCTGTGTCCAACAATATTTTCAATGCTTCTCCACTTCTATTTCTTTACTAAAAATATGGCACAGAAGAGCTGCTCATCCTAAAAAATCAAAAAACCAAAACTTTTATTTAATAAAAATTTCAGTTAAAGTCTAGAGTTTCGTAGCCATGTTGATTCTTCTTCTTCTTCTTCTTAATTGGGGGGATAACGAGTTGAACAAAGCGCGTCTGTTGTCATCTTGATTATTGTGGTAAATTTGGTATTCGTTATACAAAATATTTGTTTGATTGTTTTCTATAGAATGAGCTCGGGGAGATTGGCCGAATGAGTGGGAAAACAGGAACTATTAAATATTTTCCTAGATCGCAGAAACCGCGATTGCTAATCATAGAACACAGCTATTGAAACATTTGTGGGCGCCTATTAGATCTCCCATAGACGCTTAAGTGAATTCATTTACATTCTCTACCCCACTCAGTCTAAGCCACTTGTGAATAATCGCACCCAAATTTTATTTGTTTTATTAAGTATTAAGTTTTGATGAAACTATCTCAGCTCACTTGCCCATATAAATAATTAGGTAGATGCTAATGAATGGCGAGAGTTATTCAACGGTCTACACACTCAGCTTACATTTATTTGGCTGTTACAAAAATTGTGGAATAAGAGAAAAATAGCATGCAATTTCATTAAAGGTATATAAATTACATAAAAAATGTTTAATAAAATGAGCAAACCACGGAAACACACACAAAAAACACAAAAATACACAAACGAAACCAAAGCGAATCAAATTAATGTCGAAATTATTACACTTCGTGAATTGTATGAAGGCTACAAAAATAAAATATTCCCTTTTGTTTGCGGTTTTTGTGCTCTTTTCGCCTACGGCCTTTGATTGTTTTCCCTGTTAGCACAAATTCACCGCAAATCAGTGGAAATTAGGAAATTACCTTTGACCAGGGCGTTGTAATTATGAGTTTTTGCCGAGAAACAAGAGACTAGTAATTAAATGGTTGTGGTGACAAATAAAAATTAATTAATTTCTAAACACGGCGAATCAGTGGTGAGTCTCTTTTTTATCAAATAAACAGATATATAAATAAATACAAATGCATACTTTTGCTGCTACATAAATAAATATAAAAAACAGGTTAAGCTTTTTGCCAAGCTTACTTCACAAAAAAATCATTTCCCATTTAGAATCGCACTCTCATGGGCAAATCCGGCCTATCTCTCACTGGCTCCGTCTAGCGCTAAGCAGAAGAAGACTGCTTACATTCGACGAAAAATTTTGTGAAACCTTACATTGGTATGCCAAATAGGAATAAAGGCATTTGTAAAGTGGATTTTTGGACGAGGTGGTTTGATTTAAAGTGGACTTCGTAGTTTAAAAAAAGCGTGGGTACGGCATTTGGTATTGTAGTAGGGTTTCTCATGGCGTGTCTCGCTTTTACGAGCCATTTCATCATCTCCTACGCATGCAATAGAGGTATTCACACCCATTTATGTAATTATTTTTTATTTGGTATGTAGAAATTTCGGATAATTACAATAACTACGATTGCAATATTTATTTTTTGACTGACTATTGCTTAACAGTTAAGTATATGACTGATTTTTAGATAGCTTTTGTACGGATATTTGTATATTTATATATATATATTTAAATAGCAATGAATTCAAAGAGAATGTTGAACTCGAATATGCTCGTGTTTTTTGGAAATCGAGTGCATGAAGAAGTGAAAAGGTGCACTTTCCGAAAAATTACCAAAAAATTAAAAATATTAGTATCGATCTTAATTCAAAAATGTTTTCGAATAAACACCATCAGGAAAAATATAAAAAAAATTAAATAAATATGCGACCTTATTCAGAAGATTTTAATGCAGAAATATTTTTAAATAAAGTTATATTAAAAAATTGTATGTAAACAATATCGTAAAAATTAGTAGTTAAGGAATCTCTTATTATCTCCTTACGCGTCAATTATTTATTTCACTCCTATTGACAGCATAAGGCCTCTACAAGGATTTACCATCTGAACCCGGCACCGCGCAGCTATTTTTGTAGTGCCCTGCATTATACTGGCTGCTACAAGTTCGCGGAGTGTTGGTCTTCTCCGAGTGTGTTTTGGGTGGTTGCGACTTCTGTTTCCTTGCGAGTTCTATTCAAGCACGGCTCTGATTATGCTGTCAGGAGGCTTTCTTAATGTGTGCCCTATACGTCTGCATTTTCTTACCTTGATTTGCGTTATTATGGGCTTCTCGTTGGTTAAGTTCTAGAGTTCAGTATAAAGGGAGAAGAATTGGTTAGAAATATACTACAATATATTGTCTGCAAAGGATGTCATCTAACAAAAAAATTAAATAACTTAAGTATGGGAACCCGTTAAAATATTACTTTATGCCTATCAAACGAAAGGCATTTGAAGAACCTTTAATTTAGCATCACTTTCCAATAATATTGTCGCCGGTTAAAAAATTAAGAATAACTAAATCTTCGAAAAAATGGATATACAAAAATACCGGCATTAAACGAGAGCTGAGAAAAAAACTGTAAATATGGCTGCCACCTGCTTAAATTTAAAAGTAATTAAATATAATAAAGGGTGTTTTTTTAGAGGTTAGGTTTTGAAGTTGGCACTACTTTTTTCGTAGATGGTCTTTTTGACAGCTGTCACTTGATTTATGCTCAGTTTGGTTTACCATTTCATAATGAATAGACTTACACCTGAACAACGTTTGCAAATCGTGCAAATTTGGGCCCAAAACGAGATGGCCACCGATCCCGATTTTCACAAGAAAATTTTGTTCAGCGATGAAGCTCACTTTTGGTTGAATGGGTATGTCAATAAGCAAAATTGTCGCATTTGGAGTGAACATAATCCACAAGCCATTGCTGAGACGCCGTTACATCCTCAAAAAGTCACTGTTTTTGGTGTGCTCTATGGGCAGAGGGAATCATTGGTCCATATTTCTTTAAAAATGAAGCCGGCCATAATGTTACAGTCAATGGAGAGCGCTATAGAGCCATGATTAATGACTTTTTCGTGCCTGAATTGGACGATGTTGATGTGGACGACCTTTGGTTCCAACAAGACGGCGCTATATGCCATACAGCCAACGCAACAATCGATTTATTGAAGGAAACTTTTGGTGAGCGCATTATCTCGCGCCGTGGACCTGTGGCGTGGCCTCCAAGATCGTGCGATATAACACCGCTGGACTATTTCTTGTGGGGTTATGTGAAGTCGCTTGTCTACGCAGATAAGCCCGAGACGATTGACATACGGCCCCAATTGCTGCAAAAAGTGGTCGAAAATTGGGCCTCTCGGCTGGAATTTATTCGAGCCAGCCGCGGCGGCCACTTGCCCGAAATCATTTTTAAAACATAATGGCAAACCCTTATCTTTATAATAAAGCTAAATTCTTGGCCATAACATTAAATTATATACGTTTTATTTCATCTTGAAAACCCAACCTCTAAAAAAAACACCCTTTATATGTATAAAAAAACTGGCATCAGATGGAGACCTATGTAGAAAAAGTTACTATAGATTTCTTTTAAATTAGAGATGCCACCTATCTAAAAAAAATTAAATGAATGAATGATTAGAATAAAGCTGTCAAGCGAAAAGCAATTAAAAAATATGGTTTTTAAATTACAAATATTTGAACAGGGTTGCCGACTATCTAAAAATTTAAATAAGTTACAGGTTTTAATTTAATAACTTATTCAGAAACATGTATCAAATAATGCTCATTGAGAAAACTTTCTTCTACACATATTTTTTAATATGGTTGCCACTTATCGAAATACAATAAAATGTGTATTTAAGATATTTCAATATGAGCAACAAACGAAAACTCTTTATGAACATTTCACTTTTAAATCAATTAATATAACTAAGGTTGCCATTTAAAATTAAAATGAATTACACGCGTTATGTAAGTATCTTAAAAGGCAAGAGTCTTTAAGTAACATTTTTGCAAAATTGATTTTTACACCACGCAATCAATAATGTCATCATCATCATCATCATGCCTTCGTCCCCATTGCGGAGCATAGGACCAAAGAAAAATTTCCCTATTTTGTGCGCAGAATGCGTCTCAAGCAGCGGTTCACCAATCAAGAATGTAAGCTCCTAAAAAGCTCGGATTAAGAACGGAGGAATCAAGCTCGAAGATTCACATACTTTGTTTTGTCATGTATATTAGTTTTCGAGGATTGTGTAGATTTTAGCGACCAATTCTACGCATAAGAGGTGGATGATCTGGGTGTGGTGTAAAAAATCTTTAATTATTTGGAAGCGAGTGTAATAAGAAATGTATTTCATATCTACCTGTCCATATGGCGATTTGAAAACGATAACAGTAAAACTTAAATAATTTGCTGATTTCAGTGATATCTCTGCTATCAAAGACGTCAAGCTTTTACATCAATCATTCAGTAACAAAGCAACCGGTTCCGAGTGAACTACATCAGTTAATTCTACGCCCTAGCGCGTATTTTGGACCAAAAAAGAAAGTAAGACAGTGGAAGGGCAAAAATAAAAGTATATTTATATATATATTTCTATTTAATATTTATTTTACACAGAATACAAAATACATCTTATATCTTCTTCTGTAACATCGTCATAAATAAATTTCTGAATTATATTCTGATTTTCTGCCAAATTAATTTCCTGTTGAATCATTGGTCCGAATCTCTCATCTATTGCATTACAACTATCGTTAAATGAATACTTTTTGTCTAAGTAGCCTGTTCGTAGTGCATTGGAAGCTTCACTATCAGTTATTTTGAATTTTTTACCCAATTCACAACTTCTTGTAAGCCTGGTTTTATAAAATTACCTCGATGATTTCTCACCATTCTGTTTTCAATATATTCATTGATTTCCATCCGCAACTGATCCTTGAATGACTTGTTTATTGTAATTTGAAGGGTCTGGAGGTAACCAGTCATTCCTTCCGGAATCATTATTTGATCATTCTTCCTCTCAGCAAGAAAGTTATTCATGTCTTTAGCGCGGTGAGTACTGGCTGAATCCTAAAGTAGCTTATTCTGACCCCTCATCAGTGGCGGCAGCATAAAATCAACCCACTTTCTTACAAGTGCTTAGATGCACCAGGCTTTTTCACTTTAAATTTCATAAATTCATGAAACACGTTGAATCAGGTAATTTTTAGCTTTATTGATTAAAAATGGCGATACTTTCTTGCTATCTAGACGTAGTGAACTGTCGTTTGAGCTCCTTGGCCTAGGAATACCGCGGTCTCATCCATAGCAATCATATTGGAGAGTTGGTATTTCGAAAAATCGATGCCATCAATAAAAAGCTTAAACGCAAGTCACGCTTAACAACTTCATTGTCTTCCATCTTAAACAATGGTGTTGGTCTCTTTAGAGATAGTACATATCGTTTAAGGAAGGTGTCCACCCAGTGTGACGATGCTTTAAATTTTTCTATGGATCTATCAAATTCAATCGCTGTTTCAAGGGCAAATTTTTGAATATCAGCCCTGCGCACAACCAAAGCCATTGCTCTCCTTCCTGCAATCCATTCTCAGATGCAATCTTCCAAATCAGAAAATAACGGATGCTGATCCAATTCTACGTTTTTCCCATTTTTTTTACCCACCAGTTGACACGGATAATCGTAGTATGCACGCCATTTACGAACCATACGTTGATTCAGTATATTTTCTTTACAGAATGCTGCAAGATTTACACCACTGGAGTCTTCCACGATTCCCTTTTTGTGCTCGTCGGAATAGCTCTTTCGCTTTGTACTCATTTTATCTGGGGTTAAAAATTATTCACCTTATTTTTAAATAAAACTACGTATGAGGAAATAATCAGACTTACCAGACTTAAATGAATGAACGTTGTCTACCTGCACTGTCGCTCAATGTAGACTGCTGCCTTACCTGTATGTGGTATTTTTAAGATGAATTCGAAGAATTAATTTGAAGCGAATTATACAGGTAAACAGTTAATTTCTCCCAAAATTTTGTTTCAAACATTTCTTTAAAATACAAGTACTAGGAAAACTAAATATTTTATTACGTATACTTAAGGGGGGAATCCCATTCCCCGGCTTAAAAAAACCGATTTTTTTTACCGATTCTTGTTTATTATATATTATAATTTATGTTTATTATACAATACTTTCAAAGAACTCTATGCAAAATTTCATGACAAAATTCATTAAATAGACGAAGTTATGCGTGATCAAGGAACTTGGCGCGCTTCATAATACTGAGAAAGCGCGCGAGCAATAGCCGAGCGGCGGTTTTTATTCCGAGAATTTCTTCTGTCCTTATGCAGTTCTGAGATTTTTATTCGTACTGGTTAAAAGTAGATTAGAGGGAGTACTATATGGTCCTGGAATAGCTGATTAACACGAAAATGTTTCTCAAAACAACATTTTTCTATACGAGCCGCCATGATATCTCGAGAACTATTCGCTCGATTGCTGTCAAATTTGACACGAATCTCGAAATAATATCTGTCTCTATCATAAACTACGGAAAATAAGATACATGCATGACTTCTTTTTTATAAATAAAAATCTGAGGGAAAAATGTGCGAAAAAACAAACTTTGTCTTTCGAATTTCGAATTTTCGAAAATTTTTTTTTTTCAATAGCTCATACTGAAACTATATTCATAAGGAGTACAATGCCATTTGAATTTTCCCTTTCAGACAATCTGGAACTGAGTTATCGTGGCGGCCAGCGACCAGGAATTTTCATAGAAATTTCACCTCGAGCGTTGTCAAAACAACAATTTTCCAGAAAATCGAGTAAAAATATAAGTTGATTTTATATAATGCATAATAAATATGGCTGTAAATTTTTCAAAGGATTCAACTGATAGATTAGATTAGATTTTACGCGACCAAAGAATTTTACTTTAGTTACCCGATTCTATTTAATTCGATGAAATCTACCAATTGTTGTGTGAATACCTCTAATAAGAAAAATAGCCATAACTGCATCGAACGATAAATTCTTCATGCCAGGAAGGGCACTGATATGAAGTCTATAAGTACTAGCCAATATTTCTGATATTCCGTTTAATATTTATCACGCAAAACCTCTGATTGCAGTTACATAATTATTTACATATGCATTTAAAAAAATATCTTCATTTAGTGAGTGCTAATCATTTGCTGCAAATACTTTTGCACGAAAATTTCAGAGAAGATAATTGCATATATTTTTATATACAAGTACACATACATCAGGGTGACCCAAAAAATTTTTTTTTATGCTATCCTCTAGATTAGTTTTGTGGTCAAACAATTTAGACAACACATTTTTTTCACGTGCTCACGCATTCGTCTTTTCAGGACCTTCAGCTTCACTATAAACATTGGTTTAATTTTTTTTTAGTAAAGCGCAGTTTATCATTTTTAGGACATTTATGAAGGTGGTATAAAATATAAAGTTAGGTAATATCGACCGGTAAGCGCTTTATGCAAAATTTACGAAAAATTCCCAATTGCTAAGCAATTTCAATGGTAATTTTAAAAAAATTTTAAAATTCAAAAAAATATATATACAAAATTAAAATAGACCTCTTTTTTTTTGCTTATAGAACAACTTTAGGGGATAGCATCTGGAAAATACAAATTGGTTTTGGGTCAGCCAAAAACAAAAACGTTCTTACCTTCTAATACTTGGTACTGCCTAAGCCGTCCTTCAAGGCTTATTTTCTAATTTGGCCAATCAAATTCACGAAATTTTTCCTTCACTGGGTCTCACCTTAATATGCAATTTTATACGCAGTGTGAAGCTGTGCACACCAACGTTACAAGTACAAGCACCTCTTGCGATTAGTTGAAATATTGCCTTTCTGCACGCGTACAGTGAAAAAGTCATATTAGTTATTTGCTTTATGACATAAGCCAACTATTTCGTAGCATTTCATTTAGAGGATTCAAAAAGCTCTTTCTAATATGTGGACAAATAAAAAGAAGGGAATAACTAATAACATTTTGCTATGTTACTGTGAAAATGAGAGTTAATGAAAATATTGCCACCACAGTGGAAAGAAGCCAAACGCGCGTGCATTATGCGACAATAAGTCAAGCAAAAGCAAAAGGAGCCGCAGCAGGAGACGTCCGGCAGGCAAAGCGGGCCAATTGACAGCCCTTTTAAATTCCATTCGAAGAGTGCAACAGCCAGTGCGATAAGAAACAATTGCGACAGCCATTGGCAAGCGTCGAATAGAAGTAAATGCACGCAGAGAGCAGAGGAGAGGGAAGGCAACAAAGACCCTTTGCTGCGTTGAAGCAGCAAAGCTTTTGCTGATGCTGCCACTGAAAATGCGAATGGCGATAATAAATATGAAAAGTATGCTTAGCTGACAGAAATAATAAATGGAAATGCAATGGAGTGCAAAGCATCATGAAAAATGACACACAAAAGCATACAAATGATAAGACTAATAATAATAATGATAATAAAAATAAAATAATAATAATAATACTAGACTGGCGCATAGGTGCTGGAAGAAAATTTAGGCCGAGATTTTTCTTCACTTAGACTCATTCCTCATTTGTGCCTTGAATATTTTTTTAGAATGCCACCTCCGAAAGACAGTTTGGTTTTCATGAGAAGCTTTTTGAAGTCGGAAAAAACTCAGCTTGCTCTAAAAGTTGGAGCAGAATCACGTTTTCATTTTCTGAGAAAATATTTTCTGGTTAAAACTTGATTTTTTGCCGAATAGAAAACGATGATCAGTTTGGAGGCACTATTTCTAGTTGGGGTTTTTTGGCAGATCACGCGTAACTACTGTCAAACTACATTCTATCAAAAAACTGCCGGGAAGTATTCAATAAAGCGCAAAATAATTGTTTAATCATCAAAATCTATTTTGTCGCCTTCAAAACAGGCTTCATTCGAAGCAATACACATATACCAACGATGAGACCAGTCATCAATGCACCCTTTGAACGCATTTGAAGAGATATTCTTTAGCTCCTTCAGCGAATTCCCCTTAATGCCATCTATCGACTCAAGGCGGCGTCCGCGGAGTGGCAATTTAAGTTTTGGGAAAAAGGAAACGGTCGCAGGGGGCTTAACCCGGATAATACGGTGGTTGTTAGATGATATTTGTCGAGTTTTTGGTCAAAAAAGTGAGCCTTGTGAGACGGTGCGTTTTCGTGGTGCAAGATCCATGAGTTTTCTTTCCGCAAACTGGGTTGTTTGTTACGCACATTCTCTCTCAAACGTCGCCTAAATTCCAAATAATATTCTTTGTTTATCGTAGAGCCATTTGAAATGAATTCAGAGTGCACAACACCAGGATAATCAAAGAAAACGAATAGCATGACTTTCACTTTCACGATTTTGTCTTGCTTTTTGGGTTGCGGCTCATGTGGATAGCGCCATTCAGTCGCCTCTTGACTGGTTTGCATGTCAAACTCATATACCCACGTCTCATCACCTGTTATGATGCGCGGGATAAGCGTTGGGTCCGAATTCACTTATTCACTTGCTCAAGCATGTCTTCAGACACCTTCTTCCGATGAATTTTTTGAAAAAAATTCAACTCTCTTGGACCGAGTCGAGCAGCCATGCGTCTCATGCTCAATTGATGGTATGAATTGTTGCGAATTCATTTGTGAGACTCGCTTCGATCACGAGCTACCTCCTTCAAACTTAAATTATGGTTTTCCAGCCCCATTTCCTTGACTTTGTCGACGCTTCCATTAGTTGAAGACGTTGATGGCTCTATTTGGCCCTATTTGGCTGAAGAGCAATCCCAAGACTTCCAACAACAGCCATTACATCCATTGGAAACAAGCCCATATTTCTTTAAAGACGAGGCTGGCGCCAATGCAACAGTGAATGGGAACGCTATCGCGGCATGGTAAACGACTTTTTGATGCCCACAAAACACTTGATTCTATTCAGTCCGTGAACAATGAGTTTACTCCGGACCAGTGGTTTAGAGACCAAGATCAAGCGATGCGGTACCTTTGTTTGAGGGAGTTTACTTTTCTTTGGGGGGGTATGTAAAGTCTAAATGTTTTGTGGATAAACCAGCTTCGGCTTGGAAGCCAACATTACTAAAGTTGTTCACGAGATACCGACCGAAGTCCTCCAGGGAGATTCCAAATTGGTGTTTACGGATGGCCGAATCCTTGCGTAGTTGCGGCCAACATTTGAAAGATGGTTATCTTTAAAAAATAAGTGTCATGAATGATTCAACACAAAAATTATAAAGATTGTCGAATCAATTTGATTTTCCGTTGTTTTATTACAACTTAAAATCCGATAGCTCTTAGTTCATCACACTTTATTAAATATATTTACAAAGAAATGCACAGAAAATCACATAAGATGCAAAAAACATGTACCCTTGGCAACCCACGATTATTTTATAGTAACGCCTTAAATAAAATTAAAAAAGTAGGGCTAACAAAACTTTGTTCAAAAGAAATAAATCCGCCTTTCATAGTTCTTTCATAATACATTTCATCACCTATCAATTAGTGTAATTATTTTTAAAATCGTTTGAAAAAGTATTGATTTATTTGTATACATACAGATGTGCCATATCAGAAAACGGGAATTATTGTTTTTGTTACCCCTATTTGACATGCGATAGCTTCGCTAATTAAACTCAACATATTATTATTAGAAGGCCATTACGCACTGCGACCAGAGCTGATCTATTGTGAAAGGCCTATTTTGTAACCCTAGAGTTTTAGGCTTTTTAGAAATTTTAGCACAGTTTTGGGTTTGTTGTTCCAAAGATTGCATGGAGATACTACGATACCACCAAGGTGGTGAAGTCTTTGTCTGCTCAACGCAGGACATTCACAAAGCACATGTTCTGAGCTTTCTATGCCCATTTCGCAAAAGCGGCAGACATTGGTCTCGGATAGACCAATATTGTTTAGATGGTACCTCAGGCTGCAGTGACCTGTAAGGTATCCGGTTAAAAGACGCAGATCTACTCTGTTTAGTGAGAGAAATTTGTCAGATATTCCTTTGTTGGGACTTAGGAATAGTTTGGCTTGACGCTGACCGGCACAGTTTAGCCAGTGTGCGGCAAGTTTTCTTTCCTCCCATTTCCTAAGGAATTCATTAATGTGGCCTTTTGTCAGTCCACAGAAAGGCTCAGGACCAGTAAGTTGCATATTTGCTCCTTGTTTTGCAAGGTCGTCAGCCATTTCATTTCCCTCATGTCCTTCATGTCCCGGAATCCAACATAGTGTTACTGTGTTGAGGTTTCCTAACGTGTTTAGGAGGTTTAGGCAATCGTTTACCAATTTAGAGGTGATGGTTGTTGATAGAAGGGCTTTTAAAGCCGCTTGGCTATCTGAAAGTATGTAGATGTGAGTACCTCTCATTTTCCTTCTAAGGCATTCTCTCACACATATTTCAATGGCATGTATTTCTGCCTGGAATATTGTTGGGTAGGATCCCATCGGAATCGATTTTTTGAATTTTGGCCCATTGATTCCTGCCCCTGTTCTACCATTTTACAATTTGGACCCATCAGTAAACCATAGCTGGGAGCCAGGTTTGAAAGTGATAGAGTTAGTTCTCCAGTCTGTTCGTTCATTGATTATAACTTGGAAGTTCCTGAAGAGTATTGGTTTGGGTGATAGTATATCATCTCTATGAAGAATGGGACTATGTAGGAAGTCTTCTAAGATCTTTAAATGTCCTTTCATATCCCCACTTTTAAGTTCAGATATACCTTTTAGTCTTAAGGCACTCGAGCGAGCTTCCCTTTCAATTAGAATTGGAAGCGGTGGTATGTTCAGGAGCACACCCAATGCATCCGTGGGACACGTTTTCATAGCCCCTGTAATACCAACACATACCAGGCGATGCAGTTTGCTTAATTCGTTTGCCGCCTTTCTTTGCTTGACCTTGGGCCACCATGCTAAGGATGCATAAGTGACTATGGGTTTTACAACTGTGGTGAATGTCCAGAAGGTCATCCTAGGGCTTAGTCCCCATGTCTTACCAAAAAAGCCTTGTACAGGCAAAGAATGCCCTTGTGGCTTTTGAAGTAACTCTCTCAATATGGGAGTTCCACGTAAGCGTTTTGTCAAGACTAACGCCAAGATAGTTCGCTTCTGTCAAGAGTTCAAGTGTTGTTCTGTTAAGGGTCGGACATTTGAGATTTATGTTCCTTCTCCTAGTAAATGGTACAAGTGTTGTTTTGGATGGGTTGATGGAGAGCCCTTTTTCCGTGCACCATTTGTTTATTAGTGTAAGGGCTTGCTGCATGCGATCCGAAATGGTTTCCTCATGCCAGCTTAATACATAAACTACTAGGTCATCAGCGTAACCCTGAGTGTGAAATCCTAGGTTATTCAGTTTGTGGAGAAGTTCATCTATGACTAGAGTCCACAGAAGAGGAGAGAGTACGCCACCTTGAGGGCAACCTCTTGTGGCTTTAATTCAACATAACAAAAACAAATTTTTTTTGGCAACCCACAAATATTTTGCAGCGAATAATGTTTTGCTCTTGTTATTTAGTGATGTCGTATTGAATTTATCGTGTAAATACAACTGGATATCTAGCATTGCCATTTGGCAACTATGGGTTATTTCGGGTTAAGTCCATTGCCATCAGTTTGAGCATGAATTTAGTTTTGAGTGTATTTATAATTTATATAATCGTATAATTTGAGTGAAATCGCAGACTACTATATATTGCAGAAGTTTTGTAATGCGTGAGTTAGAAAAAGCATTTAGAGGTTTTAAAGTTCGTCACAGGGAGCAAACCCGTCACCTACAACCGATATGCCACGGACAAATACCCTCAGCACTGACTATTGCGTACGCACATAAATACACCAAATTTGATACCAGCATATACCTACATACAGACATACACTGCCACTTTCTTGCTCACATTCCTATTTAAAAATTATAATATATTTTGTCTCAGTCAATGTTCACTGCGAACGCCCGCATATCGTCAGCGAGTGCCAATGCAGCAACAAACAAAAAAGATTTTCAACAGAAATATGACAAGGGCTCTTATCGGATGCACAGAAGGGCAAAGCGCGTCGATATTTGTTGTTGCATGCCCATTTTTGCGACTGTTCTCGGTTGCTGCTGGTGCAGGGCGCATAAAGTATAGAATTTGTTTGGGTGAAGTGCGACACTGATGACACAGCCGAAGTGAAAGAAATGCGACAAGTAAATTGATTTTGTATACACGCGTAAGCGGCCCGAATGGGTTGGCGCGTGATTGCCATTACGAATTCGGAGAGAACGCTGGTGCGAATCTCGGTGAAACACCAAAATGAAGAAAAAGTTTCTTCTAATAGCGGTCACCCCACGGCAGACAATGGCATGTCTCCAAGTGTATTTTTGCAATGAAAAAGTTCCTCATAAAAAAATGTCTGCCGTTCTGGGTCGGCTTAAAACTGTAGGTCCCCCCCATTTGTAAAACAACATCAAGACGCACATCACAACTAGGAGGCGGAGCTTAGCCAAACACACAAAAATTGTGTAAGCGTCAATTATGTATATCTATCTATGTATATAATCCTTCCAAGGTTCTAGTTTCTTAATATTTTTTTCACCTACCTGCGAATTTTCGACTAGTTCGGATAATTATTTCTATGAAAAATTACGAATTTTGCGATACCTTTTTTTTTTTAAAGCAACCATTTTCATAATAACTTTGAATAACTTTAAACTATATTATTGTTCCATTGTGTAAGTATCCATGGTTAAACTTCTACATCTGATTACTTGGCAAATGTCAAAGATGCAATGAAAAAGGTACCGTCTAGGAATTACTCACTCGTGGTCTCCATATTTTTGATATGGATATCTATTGGAACGAAATGGGTCAGTACATTAAGAGCCTTGCTAGGACACGATCTAATTGCACCGACCTTTGTTGCACAGGCTGATCTTTGTATTCTGCCAAGTAATTTAATATTATAATCGCTTTCAAGAGCTTTCCACCAAACTACCGATCCGTATGATAAAATTGGTCATATACCCGTTATACCGGTATAAAATATACTTAGTTGAAGACGCCATCTTCTTCCAAGCATAGCTTTGCAGCCATACAAAGCCATTTCTGCTTTGCTTACCCATTCTTCTATGATATATTTCTAGCTACGTTTACGCTGTAAGAAATTTTTTCCAATAATTAATTGTAGGGTAAAATTGGGTTCTTGGTATTAAGCGGTAAAAAGCACGAGTTCTGTTTTATATCGGTTCAAACATAAGCCACAGCCTGCGGCCCAAGAATTGAGCTCTCCTAGAGCCCTTTGAATGATCCCACTAATCGTGTTACGACGCAGTCCTGATACCATTACCACCGCTTGATCAGCATACGCCACCTCTTTTACTCCGCCTCTATTGAGTTTAATCTAGATTTTGGTTATCACACATAAGAAGTGCAGATAACACCTCTCCTTGTGGAGTTCCCCTATATACTCACTTAGTTATGTTGACATTTTCCATATCAGCTTTGATGAACCTTGTTCCAGCATATAGATAACCTAACTACTAATGCAATTTCCCACTCCTAAATTTATCAATGCCCGTAGGATGGCATCGGTACTAACGTTATTAAGGGCGCCTTCCATGTCTAGTAAAGCTGTCATGGTATACTGTTTGTTCACTAGAGATTCCTCCATTGTTCGGCTTACCTCGAGAAGCGCTGTCTGCGTAAGTTTGCCTTTGAGTTAAGCGTGTTATGCAGTTGATATACTAGACATCTCCAATGAGCTTCTTAAGTGTATATCCAAAAGCCTATCAAAAGTTTTTAAAAAGAAGGGCGAAGGACTGATCGATCTAAAATGATTTGATGACTCATATCCGCTCTTACCTACTTTTGGTATAAAGGCGACTTCCAACTATCTGGAATATAAGATTAAACAAGTTTTTAAAAGTTCCATTTTTAGGCATATCATACTAATATTATAAAGAGGAAAACTTTGTTTGTTTGTAATGAATAGGCTCAAAAACTACTGGACCGATTTTAAAAATTCTTTCACCATTCGAAAGCTACATCATCCACGAGTAACATGGATTATATTTTATTTTGGAAATAGGGCTCGAGATATAGGTCAAAACGTGGGCCCGGGTAACCTTCGGATGTGTATGTACAATATGGGTATCAAATGGAAGCTGTTGGTGAATGCTTTAGTTCAGAGCATTTCCATCCGCTCCGTGACTAGGGTCTCGAGATAGAGGCCAAAACGTGGACCCTAGAATGTGTTTGTACAATATAGATATCAAATGAAAGCTGTTGGTAAGTGCTTTAATACGGGGTAATTTTCATACCTATTGATGACTAGGGTCTCGAAATATATGCCAAAACGTGGACCCGCCGTGTCTTTGAACCGAATTAAACCAAACTTACACACATTGTTAAGTAGGTATTGAAGATGATTTCCGTATAGTTTGAATACCTATTGGTAGATAGGGTCTCGAGATATAGGTCAAAACGTGGACCCGGGTAACCTTCGGACGTGTATGTACAATATGGGTATCAAATGAAAGCTGTTGGTGAATGCCTTAGTACAGAGTATTTTTCATGCCGCTCCGTGATTGGGGTCTCGAGATATAGGTCAAAACGTGGACCCGGGTAACCTTTGGTTGTGTATGTACAATATGGGTATCAAATGAAAGCTGTTGATAAGTGCTTTAATACGGGGTAATTTTCATACCTATTGATGACTAGGGTCTCGAAATATATGCCAAAACGTGGACCCGCCGTGTCTTTGCACCGAATTAAACCAAACTTACGCACATTGTTGAGTAAGTATTGAAAATGGGTTTCGTAAAGTTTGGTTGTAATTCGGAGCACTCGCAACGGGTACAGCGTTCTTTTGAACCAGCCATAATGTCGCTTACTTTTTTAACCCAAGCGGAACTGAACTGTCAAATTGACAGTGTGAGTTACAATGTGTCAATATTTCTTTCTGATTTGGATGCCATAAGGAAAAAACGTAAGTGCAACATGTAAAAAATTGTTTGTGAATTTTTTTGGAGTGGATTTTGGAACAGTGAATAATTTCTTACGAAATTTGAGAATTTAATGTGAAATCCGAATGAAATTATGTGTTCGTGGAAAAAAAATTTTTTTTCGTTTTTTTTTTTTTGAAAATATAAATGGATAATGATTAAAAAATGCTTAATAAAACATATAAATTGAAACGACAAATTCATGGATGATCAGGAAATAAGACGATTGTTTATTCATATGCGTTGATTTGAAATTTAAAAACAATCTTCTTTTTTCCTGATTTTCAATTTATATTTTATATTTACTCAAAAACAAATAGAAAAACAAAAAATATTGTTTATGCCAAAGCGCTTGAATAAAGAATAAAGAAATAAATAACATGAAAATCATATATTTACTGTTCTAAACCATATCTATTCTATTTTAGTGTGCCCAACGAAGGGGGCCGGGTTTGCTAGTATTTTATAAAAGATTAATCTTTCGATATCAATGCTTAGGGTGCTTCCATGTTGGAGTTACGATAAAAGCGTAGATCTCAGTACTATTATAATAGTGAAACTGTGGAACAAATTCAGGCTAGCAAAAATTAGGTCCATTCTGAGAGTGGCGGGTGAAAATAGAGGCGAAATTAGAAGACCCGTATCGCGCCGTTTGTTTATGTTAGTTCGAAATTTTTTTTCGAAGTTTGCAGTCAAATGCCGATTTTCAGTATATTGTTTATATGGTTTTTTGGCTATAACTCGTAGACTAATTGATATTTTTTCAATCTGTAAAAGCCAAATTATTGCTAGAGACCTGTGCAACAATTACAATTTTTGAAAAAATTTATTTCGAAAATTTGTGTGGTACTTATCAGGCAAAATGTTGGAAAAATTATTTTTTTTCATGTTTTTTGAAAATATGTTCCACTAAACTAAGTGTTTTTTACTTTTTTTGTGGTCTATAATATGCTTCTCAGTTTCTTTATTGAATTTCATTTGAAAAAAAATTTTCTTAGTCGATAATTTGCGCTTTAGGCATACAGTCATAATACAAAACTTGCGTTTTTTGAGCTTAATATTAATTTATTTCTCATTTTTTATTTACCAATTTTGTTCAGTGTTGGTTTTGAAGAAACATAGAAAAAGAAAATATAAAAATATGGAAAAAAATATAATTTTGAAATGTTAATAATGAAAAGTTTTAAGTAGAAACTATAATTATAGTGGGAAAGTGAAGCAAATCGAAAAAATTACTGACACGGAGACGAACAATCATTACATACTTTAAGTACAATTTATCGTTTAATTAAAAAAGTAGACCCGCAAACTCTTTACAAACGCTAACAATGAAGAAAGACAGAAATTAATAGAGTCTCATAGTCTGTATCAAACTTTAAGGCTGCTTTCCGTCAAATTTTCAGAATACATCCGAACTAAAATGTAGAATTTTTATTATATATTATGTTTTTTTTTTGTAGAAGGTCGGGCACTCGAAATGTAACCCATTAAAAGAACCATTGATTTAGTTTGGAAAATTACTTTTATTCAATTCAAAGTAAAAAATGTGTAAAAATAATACAAAAATAATAATCAATTTTCTTTTGCTCGATATGACCACCTTTTGCCTTGCCTATGGCCTTGAGATGGTACAGAAGCGAATTGCAAGCTGTCCAAATGTGACTTGCAGGTATTTTCTTTACTTTTCCGATAATATTTCGCATTTAACTTCACGTCAGTCTCGATGAAATCGATTGGAGAGCGCCCATCTGCGGATACATCGATCCAAACCATTACCTGTGGCGGGTGCTGCCTCCTGGTGGCCAATCGAGGACTTAAATTCTCGTATGAACGGTCGGTCAAATAAACCCTATCGTTATAGGAGTTTACGAATTGCTCAATCGGAAAAATTTCACGTCAGAAAACACAATGTTCGGAAATTTACCGCTTTCGGCCAAGCAAAACAACTCCTTCGAGAAATTCTACTCGACATTTATCAAAGCTAAAAATTTCTTTCTAAGTTTTTTATGTGTCTTATATTATTGCTTAATACAGTGAGTTACAAATCCGTTCCAGCAATGATTTTTATTTTTATTTCTGTATTTTTTATTCCCAGTTTTTTTCCTCTGATGCATGGAAAAAATTATAAAAAAAGTATACGGCAATTTTTTCTCACTTTACTTATTTTTCCACGAAGTCAAGAAAACATAATTTTAGACTGAGTACTAAAACTAAGAATAATGAAAACACGTACATGAATTTGAATTGAACTTGAAAAGGTCGAGCCAAGGAGCACCAGGAGATTTGGTGGCTCCTAAGACACTCAGGCTAAAGAGCCCATTCTATTTAAAGCTCTGGAAAGGGGGTAGATAGTCAAGGAGGGAGGGAAAAAAGTATCAGAGAAAGAGATAGGAAAGAGTAGAGACAGAGATAGAGATAGTTAGTCCTGTGAGAATTTTCCAGATTCTTTGGCAAATCTGTAAATATCCTCCAGTTTTAGAGAACGAATATTACTCATTCTCATGACATCGGAACCCAATACTCGTAGTCGGGCTCTAGCAAAGGCAGGACACTCACAGAGAAAGTGCTCAGTGCTATCCGCCTCCTCCAAGCACGACAGGCATACCGGGTCTTCGATGATTCCAATGGTGGTCATATGCTGACCCCATGGGTTGTGTCCAGTAATGATGCCGACCATCAACCGAATGTCTTTCCTTCTAAGTTTTAGTAGAAAGTTTGACAGTTTTTTGTTCAGACTTGTCACAAAACACTTTGCAGTTCTGCAGCGTTCTAGACCGGACCATCGCTCTTTATGTAGATTGCCTACATAATCGCTGATCCAATTCTTGATTCCAGCGGGACTTATTCCGATTATTGGCTCTGACCCCTGACGGGGCACCGCTGATTCACGGTTGGCCAATTCGTCGGCAATTTCGTTTCCTTGAACACCGGAGTGTCCCGGAACCCATATAAGTACAAGCCTGTTTTGTCTTGCGACAGAATTAAGCTTCTTCTTACATTCTTGAACAATCTTTGAGGTTTACTTCGCGTTCTCCAGGGCCTTCAATGCAGCCTGACTATCACTAAAGATTCAAATCTGTTTCCCGCTCCATCTAAACACGTACATAGTATAATTAGAAACTTAGGTTAGATTATGGCGGTAATCGGTCTGTACGACCAACTTACTTAGACCTTACAAGCCCATTCTGATACCATTGCGCGACACGGGAACCTCATTTATTTTCCTTCGTAAAACTTCGTGGAACTTTGTGGTTCTTATGAGCCGCAGGATTGGTCCATCCCCACACCAGATAGTTCCGTAAGAGAACTGAAGAAATATTTACCTAGAACACCTGCTCCAATTTTAGCTAACGCTGGACAATGGCTAAGGAAGTGCTTAACTGTTCCTTCCTCTTCCTCATTTTTTCACCTTCTGCAGTATTCATGAAAGAAAACTTCTAGCCTCAAGGAATGCCTGCTAAATAGCCAGTGACCGGTTATGGAAGCCACGAACTTCGAGATATTCTCTCTTGAAAGGTAAAGCAGTTCCTCTGTCTTTTTCTTGTTTATTTGCGGCCATAGTAGCTTGGCTGTTACGCATGTGTCTTCATCTCTCCATGACCTATTGGCCTTTAAGATAATGTTATTTTACATCATTAGTTTGCTCGTGGTCATAGGTACCCTAATGGTACTGCCATAACTAAGCAGTTGAAGAGTAATGCCTTTCCTGGCTAACTCATCGGCCTTAAAATTACCCTCAATATCTCTGTGCCCGTGAATCTAAATAAGGCTGACATTGAATGCGACTCTAAAAGGGCAATAACATTGCACATCTTCAAATTTTACAAAAATTCGTATTAAATGATGTTAAACTTTTAATAAATAAATTTTTTTGTTGTTTTTATAAATTCTGTATTCAGTATCCAACTTGATCAGAGCGACTGCAGCGAAAAGACTCGATGAACGATTTTCTTCGCTTTTATCGTTGGTTTTCGTTTACTCTGCTCCAGCATAAGCACAAGATACGGGGTACACATTTACACGTTGATTTTCTATTATCGCAGCTAAGCTGTGAGAGCTTCAGTATTAGCGCACTCTTATAGACCTTTTTTGATATGCATTCAGTGCACTTAGCTCTTACGAAATTCTCTACCTAAAGACTCATTCATTATTTGCTCCTCTCTTCGTAATTCGCTCTCTTATTCGTAATTCAATCCCACACACACTGATTTTAGGAGAAATAGGGAAAGCTCCTCACGCGGCATCGCAGTGGGCTATGAGCCTGAGTGTGTTCCACAGAACAGCCGCTTCAACCTAACCTAACCTACCTTACGAAGTTTAGCTCGAATTTAGTCTTAAATATTAACTATCAAGCCAAAATGAAAAGCAAACAAAAAAAAATTGACAATCATTGAATAATAACCAGAAAAAGTTAAACTTTAATGATAGAAGTAAAAAAAGATATTGTGAAATAATTATTATATAGAGGAGGTTGCTGAGCCCCTCAAAAATTGTGGTGGAGACCACATGATTTTCTGAGGTACTATTGCACCTCCGTGAGAAGCAGTTGCAGCTATTGAAGGAGATTCATCTTCTAAAAACTGCGAAACTATCACTAACTTCTGAAAGTTTAACCTGGAAGAAGTTAGTCTCTTCAAAATTTATATGTACTTGAGAATTGTTACAAATATTTCAAATATTTCACAACTAACAGAGATTCATAATGTCACAAAAAAATGCCCATGACTTTAAAGCCTATCTGGTATTCCCACAAAACTAATATGGCTATACAAGTTGGCGATGAGTGCCGTCAGAATTGGGAAAGACCTTTTCGAGCCATTTGAAACGCAAAAAAAGAGAAATTTTGTAGCAGAATTTATGTGCACTCATATAAGCACCGCTGCAATTCTTTATAGTATTTTTTATATGCAATCAGCCATCACTAGTTATCTTCATCGCACCAAGGAGCGACGTCAGTGATAAAGAATAGCAGATACAGCAACAATAACGGCCAGAGTAGCCACAGCAGAAGCGCTAAACTATTGTAACAAAATATGACAAAAATTATAATGTGCATGAAAACAAAATAACGAGAAAACTTATCTAAAGAATAACATAGAAAGTAGAGAGCGAAGGCAATAAAAATAAAAACGAATGTTCGAAACGATGACCACCCAAAACGAATGCGTCTTATCAGTTGCGTGCAAGTGCCACTACAAGCGGTCCCCTGGCACTTTTATGAATGAACAATCACACATACATGCATATGAAGGAATGTGCTATAAAATGTGTGGTATATAGCGTGTTGCATTAATTTCATAAACACTAAATAATAAATAAGTAATAATATAATAATATATAATAAAATAATAAAAAAATATCAAGTCTCAAGAAAACTTTTTCCATAACCTAATTTTTATTGAACTATTCGCTAGAAAATATTGGAAAAATAGAATAAAGAAAATAAATGCAAGCATGCAAACTAAATAATTTCACATCAACTAAAACTTGAATTTCACTCAAAGAATTACGGAGCCGCTGAGCACCGTTTTTTTGGAAACGCTAGATTATATTACTGAATGTTATAACCACCCAGGAATTTCATTTCTTTATTAAATTTTTATTAAAATTATAAAGTTTTATTTTATGATTTCGAAAAACACTTAAGTGAAATTTATATGTACTACCAATGGGACAGATTTTTTGTTTTAATTTTTTGTTTTTGGCCCAAGTACTAACGGCAAGCGATTTATTTATTTATTTATTCATTTAAAAACCCAAAAATGCATGTTTTTCTTAAGCACTATGCAAAACAGTTACTTAAATACCGATTGGTGGTCTCATAGACCAAGGGTATGAGTGGTCCAAGTCAAGTTATTTTTGTCACTTCACTGAATAAAAATAATTAAACATTTTTGCAAACTAAATATTTTGATTAAAATAAAGAATTTTTACAATTTGTATGCCGATTTGTTTTCCAAAAAAAAACAATTTTCTTCTCAAACCTCCAAAAGGTTAAACATTTTTTTTTTTTTTGTTGGTTTACCCAAAGAAAAAAATTATAACAATTAAAACTTTGTTATGCGCATTTAATTTTTTTTCTTTCTCTCAAGATTTACGCGCCATATCATTCATTCCATTGGACCACTCCAACTCTGCAGTGAACTAGAAACTCTCGGTAGTGTCCACTTGAATTCCACACAGAACTTAATTTATTTCACTTTCAATATTACAATTCATAACTAATCCAAAGCTGCTGGTAGCCTTTGATTGTGCCGCGCCGATTTCAAGAAAATTGGTATTATTTGTTGCCTTCTGCTCATTTGATTCGATGTTCGATTTCCAGGAACTCTCTGCTTAAGCTTTTAGTGCAGATGCAGAAATAAAGCTACTTTATTCGAATATTTGTGACTAGCATAGTGTCAATAAATTTGGGAAAGTAAAACCGAGGCGGCTATTTGCCTTAAAGCAGCATTCTACAAGCTTTCATTCCAAACAAATGTTATAAGAAATTGTACAGGAAACATTTTTTTCTAACCTTTCAAATACCTCTTAAAATACACAAAAGATACATAATATAAATTAAATTAATTTTTTGCCTCGAAAAATTAAGAGATTTAACGCATACCTCAAGAGACACCTTTAAGGGGTTATACGCAGTTATGAAGCAAATAAAAGACGGGTTGTCAAGGATTTATCCTGAAGAAACTTCAGAATATTTTAATTTGAAAATTTTTGGCGGTTATAAAAGCATCCTTCAAGAACGTAACAACATTTTTTATTTATGAAAATGTTGATTATAGAGCGCGCTGCAGGCGATTTTGGGAACCTCCTTTAAAAAAAGACGATTTACGGTGTACATCGTAACTCAGGATTGGATTATCTGAAATCAAAAAACCAAACAAATTTTGTTAATATATTAGATTATCTAGTAATTAATCGTTCGGCTAATCAAAATAGTGAATTTTCACAAAATGGCAGCTTTTAAAAGAAATGATTTCGATTTTTACGTTAAAATTTGGCCGTAAATTGATTATAAAATGGAAAATAAGTATCAGATTTACAAAAGGAACGATTAATTACTAGAAAATGTATCTTTAAAGATTGAGTTAAAATGGCTGACCGATCAAACAAGCCGTTTTCGAGATATCGTGTACACCGACTTGAAAAATGCCGTTTTGAAAAACACACGTTTAAAGTTTCAATACCGGTTGACACATACGAAAATTTTTTTTTTTTTAACTTACATGGTGTCATCTATTCCAGGGCCATATAATAAACCCTCCATTCCTTCAGCAGCCTCCAGCAATTCAATTTGGTGCTGTCTTCGAGCCATCCTTCCCTCTCGTGTCGCTTCGTGCGCTCTGGGCTCGGATATCATGACACGCTCGTTGTCCTCCTTTTGTACATATGCATGCGCATTGGGCCCCAAAGACAGTCCCATTGCATTCATATGGTACAAAAGTGAAATTAAGCCTTCATTAAAGATACCGGCGGCAATATTTGCAGCCATTTGAACAATTTTTGAGCCACTGGGAATGCTTTTCGGCGTAATTTTCCAGATAATCTGGTTATAACTCTCGTTATTATTTTGTGTAAAACCGCCTACACATCGTTCCAATAGTGTCTTGCTGCTGAGGTCTTCGTAAATTGGACGCACAGCTTCAGCAACATCCGTAGATAATGGCTGGTAATCTTGCTCAAATTTGGCCAGTTTGTCTCCTGCTGCTGCTCGCTGCCAAGAACACCATGACTCCGGCCCAACCGGGCACTGCTCGTGTTGTGGATTTGTGTCAGTTGAACAGTAATGCAAATACGTTGCCCATATTGCATTGCACATATCTTCAATAGATTCGCAATTTCTCCTAATTGCTAAACCGTAATAAACTGTCAGTTTGTCGATAGTTTTGCCTGTAAGTTTTCCTTTGCCACCAAGAACTTTGTTTTGGATTTTTTCAAAATCCCCGAGTAAGTTTTCGAATCACCATCGCCGATGTAATTTTTGTACACAACTCCGTATTTTTCTATCGAACACTTAAACATCTCGATTACTGCATCGACCTCCATTTTTCGCGAGGAACCGGAATGATTTGCACAGCAACTTTCTGTATGGCTTTCGTACCACTCATTATATTCTTCAGAACCCATTTTTTTCTCCATAATTCACACTGTTTGCAGTATGCACTTTTCACCGCAATGTCAATAATTTTTCCACTATAGTAACCAATCAATGATGAGACGCCATATAAAGAGGTATATCCTCGTTTTTTTCCACGTCCCATCACCAGATACAGTTAATTCTGTAGCATCGGCGTTGCCTTGATTATCACACGTGAGCTGTTTCTCTTGTGCGCAAGCCTGCTGAAAAAGTTTTTGGGTGACTGTTTCTATGCATCCGTGCATATTATTTATAAGCAAGTCATAAGTATTTTGAGTTATAAAAGCTGGCATGTCCATCAAACCACAAAACTTTTTAGCACCTTTTAATCCTAATCCAAGAACTCTCAGAACGTCTGTTTATTGCGTAAAAATGATTGACAAACGAACACGAATTTACAGAACGCGGAGCACAGTCATCACACAGCAAAATAATTTTAAACCCAAGTCCTCTTTCGCCACTAGTTGGAAACTTTATGTCTTTATTACAAGTTTTGCACTTTACATACTCAGAAATTGCTGCAAGCACTGTAATAAAGTTCAAAATTCTGTATTCTATCGAGGTGTTACGAGGCACTATATTTTTCTCCTGCATCTTGAATTTTTTCGCAGACGCGCTAAAGCTGCTTTCGTCCGTCTCAGTTTATTCGGATTAAAAACGTTTTTTCGTTTTTTATTTCTCGATTTGTGTGCATTTGTAACAGAACGTCGTTCTCTACTAACTTTCATATTAAATTATTATACTAATATATAATTCTGAATTATCTTAAAAATCCGAACGAAATATTTCAGAAAATACGAAAACTAATGCACGACTTCACTGCTTGCATTGGCTGTATATACTGACGAAACGTCTAAAAACTGTTGAATTTTGCTCTCAGGTACAAGGAAAACACTTTTATGCTCTTACACAATGTATAAGAATACAATACACAGGTATATAAAAGGAGCAACGGTCGAGATAAGCGGCCGCCGCTTGAGCCTCTGTCAACCTACCTTAAAACGTGCCGAGGCATCTCTACATATTTAGGTATAACTCCGAAAGTATTGCTTAGATCTTCTTCAAATTTCGTGCGTATACTTTTGAATATATGTACATTACAAAATGCAATAAAAAAAATCGATTTTGTTGAAAGTCATAACTGCGTATAACCCCTTAAGAGCAGCCGACTTCAATCTTCGATTAGACATACTCCTCTTTCTACATCTTCGTCAACAGACAGGCAATCTTCCCTTTCCTCCGATCACATAAAAGAGTAGTAAACGAGATAAAGAGTATAGTTGCCACCGAAATTTCGACCAAATATTTATGTACGTCACACAAAGTGTGTCACTGGCTCGTTACGACTATTAAATTGCCTGCTTAATATAAATCTGATAACTGAATTTGTTTGATACGCGTACAATATTCAATAATAACTATTTATCTCAGCTACATGTCAGCGTATTTTGAAATAGAGATAAGATGATAATGCAGAAAAAAAATCAATAACAAACACAAAATCGCGGAAGAGCGCCACAAACAACAGCAGTCACCGGGGCGTATGAGTAACAGCGAATGTCGAAATGTCGGAAACAGAATGCATTTGAGCCGAGATAACACGGCAATATGCCAATGTGGTTGTGAAACTGACAACAAGAGCCATAATGGAGAGCATAAAAAGCAAACAACAACAAAAGCAGCAATCCAATACACATACATTAAAAGAAAAAAAAAAACTACAAAATACTTATACACAACCACACGTAAGTCACCATATCAGACAACAACAAAGACGTAACAAAATTAAAATGCGGGCACGAAGCCAACTAAGCTGCCGAGTAATTGAAATAGTCAGTGCAATGGGGCGTATGACAGGCGGATATTGAAGTGGAGGAACGAGAATTAGAATGTTAGTAACATGAAGAAGAAGAAGAAGAAGAAAAGTGTGATTGCAATCGCACACAGCTGCAGGATAAGGCAAGGGCGAAGCAATTGGCAGCAAATAAAAGTGTTACAATGTTGGCGCATCTGAAGTGGAACAATTTAATTTGTGTCAGCAAAGAAAGCAGAGAGAGAGAGAGAGTGAGGGAAAGATTCATGCGCTGTCATTTTTATGCCTACTTTTAAATCCTTTTTCGTTTGGTAAACAATTTTTCTTTTTTTCATTTTGCCTCGCGAGTTTCTAGGCACAAGCGCGTTTCGAGCTAAAAAATTTATGCAGCAAAAATGAGTGAAGTAGCACGTAACTACCCATAAACAAACACCAGCCTGATGAGTGCTGAATGCGCTGTTAATTGAGTGGGAATATGCGAACGGTGGCAGACAGCAAAATGGACAGACTGGCGAATATCAACAAGTATTAATTAACAAACCAGCTTAACTAAGTTCAAAGGGGTAGCTTAGTTCAGAAATGTGAAATGTATGTAAGGGTAATTCATAGCGAAAAATGGGAGTAATTATTAAATTTTCCCTTTTTTTTTGGCTATAAACAATAACTTCAAGGCATCTTCCAAATTAGCATTCGAATTTCTTAAATAAGTTGAATTAGTTGCTCTAAGCACTAGCAATTCGTGCCTCTACACTTTATTCTTAAATACGCTGCGTCGGAAAAATATAAACACCTCACTATTTTTTTTTTTAACCCTTCTGTTACATTCAAAAAAATGTGCACATGTGATATTCGGGTCACGAAATGAGCTTACCTGTGTTTTTCTTAGATATCAGTATAAAAGTTTATAATTTTAATAGAAGTTTTTAAAATTCATTAGTTTTATTGATTATTAAGCTGTTATATATATATACATATTTAAAGACATTAGATACATTTTTTTTAATTTGAATGCTCCAAAGAATAGGTTTTTGAAACTGTAACCGTTGAACGATGTTGTGGACACACAGGTTTTTTGCAAACCGTGCAGCTTTCGTACGTTTTGCGACGAATTGAGCTAGGCAAACTGCACAGGTGGCTCGCTGACTTAGTTTTCTTTTTTCCGGAACAGTTCCTGCCGAAGTGCTTGGTTGCTCTGCGTCCGCTCTCATATTACGTACAATATCTACTGATGGTTGAGTTCTTGGTAGCGTTTTTCTGCGTTCAACTTCCCCATGAGCAAGGTCTAAGCCAAGATTTTCGAGGAAAAGTCTAAGTTTATATGTTTTTGCAGCATTTCACGAAGGATTAGTTTCTGTCCATAATACAAAGGCATTGAGATATCTACGATGTTTGCAAAAATTGCTACAGGCCAACGATTAGTTTGTCTCTTGCATGTATATGTTTCTACAAGATTCCAGATTTCGTAGAGTTGTAGAAATTGATGATATCTGGCAACTTGGTGCAAGGTACTTAAAACAGTCACCATCTTAAATTTTTTGGGTAGGATAACTGATCCATTATAGAAGTGTCGACTGCTTAGCACTGGTAGACTCCTTAACTCCACTTTAGTACCACAAACCGGTAAAAATCGTTTATTACTCCTTACGGTGCCTACCAAAGTAATTATTTTCTTCAATAACTCCAGTGCCAAATCCCGAGTAGTAAAAAAGTTGTCGGTTGTAATATTCCGCCCTTCATACCCACTAACGAGATCGAATACAACGCGCTGGCCTTGGTTCCGTTCTGGTGGAGCGGAAGCTGACTCCTTCCCTAAATACATTTGGAAATTAAAGCAAAATTTTGTACGCACAGCTACCCACGCTTTCATTCCATATTTGCTTGGTTTATTTGGCATGTAAACTAAAAAGGGGCATCTGCCCCTAAAAGGAATTAAACGCTTGTCTACTGTAATATTTTCGTATGGAACAAAAAGTAGCGGTCAATTAGCCACCCACTTCTCATACAAATCGCGAATTGGAGCAACTTTGTCGTTCATTTCTTGAGCCCTTCGATTGTCTCTGTCATCGAACCTCAAAACACGATTAATTTCAAGAAACCTGCCAAGTGACATTGTTGCACGGAATAATGGTCGGCCGTGCGCTTCTTCCCAGAGGCTTCGAATACTTTCTCCGTGTGAACGATATACTCCTGTAAAAAAATACATTTATGTCTTCATTTTAGCTATAAATACTGAAAATTACAATATATTGATTTAACTACCTGCTAAAATTAAAATACCCAAATATGCATCGAGTTCTATCTCATCTATTTTTTTATATCCAGCTCCAATTTTTAGTTGGTACGTAAAGCATTGATCGAATGATTACTTGATAGTAGAAATACGATGTACTGCATATGCAGGAACTCTCTATCTTCCGTGGATTATATTTTCTATTCTGGCCCTGCCACTATTGTGCCCAACTGGTTCCATTGACCACTCAATAGCTCTATCCTTGCAATAATACATAGGAACACTGCTTTCATTTTCCTATGCAGGTCCTATATCTTCATCGTTATCAGAATCTAAATATTCGTCAGAGGATCCTTCTGATTCAAATTGTTCCACTATACAATCTTCATCCCCATCTTCACTACACTCATCAAAATCCTCATCATTGTCAATAATATGCTCTATTTGGCTTTGAGTCAGACGATTTGGCCTCTAAACCAAATTTTCATAAATAAACACACCAATAATAACTAAATATTATAATAAAAATACTTACAGAAGCTTGGAATCTTTCCATTTTTATAAGAATTTAACAAATACAAGCTTTTGCAGCAAAAACCTAACCACAAAAAAGGCGCGAAATATACACTTTATATGTAAAACAGCTGATGGCCACCGAATGACCCGAAGGTGCGCTCACGTAACTTTTGATGTTACCACCTGTTTATTAAATCAAAATCATTTTTGTTATGCTTTTTCTATTGGATTTATGTCAATACACAAAGTCATGAAAGGAAATTGTGAAATGTTGTTAATATTATTGTAGCAGATATGATGAAATTCAACAAAAAAAGGTAATGAAATGACCGGAATGTAACAGAAGGGTTAAGAAACATAGTTCATACTGCAACAAAAATCATATAAAGTAAAATTTCAGCTTAACACAAAATTAAAAAAAATCAAAATTCCATCAAAACTTTCAACTTTCTAACCAGTTTTTTTTAATTAAATTGAAAAAGGCTTCAATTTTCAAACAAAGGAAATATCAAAATTTCATCAAAATTTTCAACTTTTTAACACGTTTTTTCACTTAAAGTTTAAAAAAAGTTTCAATTCTTTTTTTTCTAAAATTTTTAAAATATCAGCAAAATGTTCAGCTTTTCAATAGGAGTTGCTAGAATATTTCCGTGTATCCAGTTTTATAGCCTATTGAATTATAGTATAACAAAGTGCAATTCTCAACTGCCTACAAAATACGAGCGATTTTTGACAACTTTTTTCCGCTGAGCTGTCACGACTTTTCTTTCATATAAAGTACGTGCTTGTGCTTAATCAGGAAAAAAAGGCTAGATATTTTGTAGCCAATAGAATCTTGTACCTTATTGTTAAAGAATTCAAAGGGCTATACAGCTCCATATGCAAAAAAATTCTTAAAATTAAGGTTAAAAATCTAAAAGATTTGATGAAACTTGAAACATATTCCAATTTTTTGTACAAATTTTGAAACTTTGCATTGTATGGTTCTTGGGTTCTTGGTTCTTGTATGGCTTCTGAGGTTTCAACCCTAAAAGGACCTTCTAGATCCACACCCAAACGGTAAGACCAATTGCTCTATATGGGGCTTTGGTGTGGTGGGTTAAAACAAATCAAGCTACTGCTATATAAAAACTGTGTAAACTACAAAAGCTGGCGGCCATAAGAACTCGTACTCAGTTTTATAAAGAGATACAAGGTTATCTTCCCGTTTAGGGAAGAGTGAAACACTAACCCAACGTGGATAAATGATGACTCACAAAAATAGTAAAAGGATGGATCCAGAACGCTAGGAGCAGGGATACAGGAGCCTAGAGCACACAAATTTCCAACACTAAATTTAGATACCACGATTTTCCATGCGGAGCTCTTCGCCATAAACTGTGGAAATCATATTCAAAAGACGGTTCGAGAAAGGAAAAATTAAAATACTTCCGGACACACAATCGGTTATCAAAGCCTTGAATAGTTTCACATTCAAGTCAAAAGTTCTAATAAAATGTAACAATGCACTCAACAAACTGGCCACTCATAATCAGGTCTCACTGATTTGGGTACCAGGACATGAGGGACACGAAAGAAACGAGAAGGCAGACTTTTATGCCAAAAGAGAGGCAGAAGGGCTAATTATTGAACCAACCCCATTGGCTTTAACAAAAATAATATAAAACAGGAACCAAACAAAAATCAGGGAATGACACAGGCGGCCTTAATCACTCCATAAAAGTTTTTGAACCTCAATGCCAACAGAGCAAACTTTGCTCTAACCCTAGATAAAAAGGGCCTCAGATTACTCTGTGGAGCACTTATAGATCACTTTGCCTGTAAGAAACACTTTAACACCATAGGATTATCTAGTACAAGATTATGCAGGTTCTGCTGCGATGAAGAGGAGTCTATAGACCACTTAATTACTAGCTGTGAGGCATTAGACAACAGGAGCCACAGAATCCTAGGCTCGTACCTACTAGAGGAGGAAAACCTACACTTGCTCCCTGCTAGGGAGCTGGTTAGATTCCTCGGTACACTAAATAGTTACAACTAAGTAATTAGGGGCACACAACAGAGCATCGGGTCGGAGTGCATAAAGGCCTTCTAAGCCTAACTCGTACAACCATTACCATTACCATAGTTCTTGTTGTAATACGAACCATTTTTTTTTTTTTTTTTGCAAGACGTGTGTAGGGGAAGTGTTGAACAGAATCCAGGACTATGGAAGTACAGTCCCAAGTAAGAAACACGGACACACACGGTTCGTTATATCTTCGTAGTTCAGTTTATGATGTTGTGTACTTATTGAAGGAGAAAACGCAAGTAAGTAATTTCTAGTGATGTACAGAGTTGGATGAATATGTGAATTGATTGAGGGTCGCATTTTAACAAGAAGAAATCGTGGGAATACGCATTAAAGTGGTTAAAATAATTGTTTTTAGTTTCAGCCCAAAAATGGTACAATTTTTCAGAAAGAAAAAAGAAAAAAAGTCTAAATAAAATCAATGATATCCTGCGATAATCATGCAGGTGGCCGCCATAATCGAATGGGTTGGTGCGTGATTACCATTCGGAATTCACAGAGAGATTATTGGTTCGAATCTCGGTGAAACCAAAATTAATAAAAACATTTTTCTAATAGCGGTCGCCCCTCGGCAGGCAATGGCAAACATCCGAGTGTATTTCTGCCATGAAAAAGCTCCTCATAGCTGACGCCTATATTCATGAGGTCATCGGTATCAATCAAGAATGATGAGCCAAAGTATCTAAACCTAGTAACATGCCTTGCAGGACAGTGACAAAGAAGATGTCTGACAGACTCTTGCTCCACCTCATTCTTGCGGCTTCTGCAATAGTCGAAATGAGGTACGATCAGTCTTTGAGCATGTCAATCTAGGAGACAGCTGCCTGCGATTAAAGCAACTAACATACAAGTACAGACGTTTTTGCTGGACCGATTAAGCAGCGCCTTGAGCGCTTAGTGTTGCATTATGGCCAAATTCTTATTGCAGCGGTACATGTCTGGCTATCAATCTATCTCATGTTGGCTGAAATGGCAATGGTGCAAATCCCCACGCAGTTTTTAGATTGAGAGCGGTACACCTACAATCTTCATACCAAGGGGGAGGCGAGTGGTAGTGCCGCCTCTCGCTAATTTGTCGGCCGTACAATTCTTTGGTATGTCACTATGCGCTGGCACCCATATCAAGTGGATGCGGAAATATTCCGCCATCTTGTTAAGAGACGCCCGGCATTTGCGAGCATTGATGGAAATAGTGACAACCCCACCAAGAAATTTAATCGCCACTTGACTATCGGAGTAAATAAATACAGTTAGTCACATTTTTTCCTAACCAGGCAGCTACCACAACAATGGCTAGAATTTCAGGCTGAAATACGCTACAGTGATTAGGAAAACGAGCCGAAACGCTTACTTTAGTTTTCTTACAATAGACACCAAAGCGAACTTTATCGTCAAGCTTTGGTAAAGAACTGCTAATAGTTTCATCCAGGTACGTCTGGTGGGAGTTCTAGTACTAAATAACCTGTTCATCCAAACAATATTCAACAGGATTTGTTGGACCCAGATCGAGTGATGTGGCCAAGTACCTAACACCTAAATCAAGCCTGTCAGTAGTGTTACATGCATTCCTTTTATCAACCAAGTCTAAGGGAGTTAAAATGAAAATAAAGCATCAGAGGGTGTGGTTCTAAGAGCGCCGCTGATACACATAAATGCTATACTTTAAACCCTCCGAAGCTTACTTTTCGTCGTAGTATTTTCAAGAGCCATCCATCAGGCTATAGTCCCATAAATTAGTGTATGTGTGATAACGGTAAGCCATATACAGCCAGTGCGTGTTTTTAGAAAAAAACCCCACCTGCGTCCTATTGCCTTTTTGCATAAGAATAGGTCTAGAGTTGCTTTCCTTACTCTGTTCTCTACATTAATGTTCTAATTTAGTTTCTTGTCAAGAATCTATTATCTTAATACTGAACAGTTTCCCAAAAAATGCATTTGTAAAGATTTGATACTGAATAATTTGGTTAATTAATTTAATTTCAATAACTGTAGCGAAATCTCGATGGAGGTGGCATCGACTTTAAACGGTGTAAAACCACTTACGTTCGAACTACTACTCATTAGCAGACTCTGTCATACCCAAACCTCTCACCAAACAGCTCAAAACTAAACTACAGTAGCTCCACAGCGGATGCTGTTTGACAGGCAAAAATTTCACGCAAGCAAACTTCAAAGTTCCACTGTCTCACTGATGGCCTTACGGTCGACAGGACATCAATAACAGGCTGTAACCGGCGTCATGTACATAAGTTGTATGAGGCCGTGAAGAGCGTTAACTTTCCTCCAGCTTACATTTACTTACCTCGCGTGCTTTCGAAACTACCTCAACACATCACTTGCTTCACATTCACTTTGTCGGGTGCAATGACCAACTTAGAGGCAACAGTGCAGGTAACATGAAAACTTTTCATAATGTAGCAAAAAGTACGTACTAGAAGTTGCATCTTGGAAAGTTTATAGACGGCAAGTCGGAATAAGATAAGGTAGCGAGTGTACTAGGCAGTAGATGAGTGGTTGCATCGAACAGCAATAAGCCTGCATCAAACAGTCAGCCAGCGATGCATGGTGGCTTACATTGCTTCCTGCTCTGGCAACTTCCGTCTCCGCCTCCGTCGTCGCTGCTGCTTATTTAGTTACGGTTGAGACAACACAGCTAAGTTGGCTGCTGCATGCAAATTGACGCATTACTTTGCTCACCTCAAGCACACACACCGACGCACTTCATACATGTCGACCGTATGTTAGTCACATCCGTTTCATGCTCATATCTGAGTACTTACGATGTATCAACAACCTCTTAACTGCCACCTAATTTATGGCTTAAACGTCCGCTAAAAACCTCGATCGAGCATTAGCAAAATGGGTGATTATCTTATCTAATTGCACATATATACCTATGTATAAGAACATGTAGCGAAATAAGTAAGTGAATATTAAATGTTACACATACGCCCCGCCGTCGAAAATGCTCGTAAAAGTGTAATGAGCCAAAGCGCACGCCTACACATTAAAGAATAATTCGAAGAACATTAAAAATAAATAGCACATTTCACCACGCCTGCAATCGGAAGAATGTGTTGAGATATACACAGATTCACAATATATTCACATACTTTCATAAACCTCTTCGGTGTGGTTTTTAGGCTGATGTTGTCAATGTGACGCACTTTTTTGGTATTAAGACGATGTACATACTCATACACATTGGTATGTATTTGGAGAAGCCTCTTTTTTTCGAAATAATGCAGAGCTCTGTACTACTTTTATATCCCAAACGTCGGCTCGTGACGCATAAATTTTATTGGTTAAAACTCATCAGTCCCTTGTGCCAATCTGATCACAGCATCGCTTAATTTTGTAGAAAAAACGTGATGTGCATTGAATATTTTTATACTCTCTATTTATTTTTTAATGTATGTTGATTTGTTTCCATAAATATACAAATTGCTCTTACTTTTCGGTTTTTGATAGCTAAATCTGACTTTTTGATGTTGAGTGAAATGTGCATTTTTTGCCAGGGACTGATGCGTGTTAAAATATTTTGCGGTTAAGTGATACCCTAAAGTGTTTCTGGAGACTACTCTATATCAAATATAATCAAAGATGATATCTATGTATACATTAAATCAGTAGCTGAAACAAAATGCAGCTGGAAATTAGTGATGTAAGTTTGGATTACAGGACTGACTTCAAAAGCAAATTAAGAAACTCAGGTTCAAAGAATCATTCGGTTTGGACCAATGAAGATACAAAAAAAGGTGAAAAATCAGTTCACAATTTTATGACTCTAAACACTTCAAAATGGACAAACTTCTGGATTTCTTCTACTTTGTATTTAATAAGTTCTCAAGCATATTTAAGGAGTCGATTTTGATAAGAATAAAACTCATCAAACACTATTGTTACTTATATATTGTATAAAACTGGCGTTTACACCATTTTTTGGTGTTTGGCCGAGCTCCTCCTCTTATTTGTGGCGCGCGTCTTGATGTAGTTCCACAAATGGAGGGACCTGCAGTTTTAACCCGACTCCGAACGGCAGATATTTTCATGAGGAGCTTTTTCACGGCAGAAATACACTCGGAGACTTGCCATTGTCTGCCGAGGGGCGACCTCTATTAGAAAAAACGTTTTCTTCATTTTGGTGTTTCACGGAGATTCGAACCTACATTCTCTCTGAATTCCGAATGGTAGTCACGCACCAATCCATTCGGCTACGGCGTCTACTTCAAGGACTTAAAATAGTATTGAGCTACACCTCATGGATACCCAACGAACGGAGTGCGATTAATTCACTTACCACTAACGAAAAAAGCGACTTTGTTAGCCCTAGAAGCTCGCTTGACTTCCTCCATTCCAAATGTGGCCGAAAAACATTTGCAACTCTCAAAATCCACGCCCTGTGTTCACTGAGTTGACACGAGAAGTACGTTTTTAAAAACAGACCCGTTATAGCTAAATAACCCACACCCTTTAGAACACCACAAAGGTGTCCTGCTTAAATAGTTCTTTAGCTCTTAAATTCAAATTTGAAAAAGGCGAGCTAAGAAGCACCGAGAGAATGAAAACTTAACACTCAAGCTATTGTAAAAAGCCCATTTTATTCGAAGCTCTGGAAAGTGAAAGAATAGAAAGAATAGTGCACAAGAATAGAATAAAGACAGAAACAGAGATAGCTAGTTCTGCGAGAACTTTCCAGATGCTTTGGAAAATCTCAAAATATCCTCCAGTTTGAGAGATCAAATTTTAATCATTCTGATGACATCGGAAGCCAAAATTCATGGTTTTGCTCTAGCAAACGCAGGACACTCACAAAGAAAAGGTTCAGACAAGTTGCAGGACAAATAAATCTGATAGTCAGTGTTTCCAATGGTGATCATATGTATACTGACTCCATGGGTTGTGCCCTATAACAATACCGACCATCAACCGACCATCTTTTCTTCCAACGTTTAGAAGAAACTTCAACAGTTCTCTGTTCGCGCTTGTCACAAAACACTTTGCAGTTCTGCAGCGTTCTAGGCCAGAGCATCGCTCTTTATGTAGATTGCCTACATAATCGCTAATCCAATTCATGATTCCTGTATAACTGATTCTGTCTATTGGCTCCGGCCTCTGTGGACTGATCTGCAGTTGGCCAATTCAACTGCACTTTCATTTCCTTGATTTCTGGAACCCTTATAAGTACGATCTTATTCCGTCTTCCAACAGAATCAAGCTTCTTATCTTCTTAAACAATCTTCGAGGTGCAATGGGCATAAATTCCAAATACCAATTCCAATAGGTTTTACCCAACAATCTTCCAAACAGAAATACATGCCACTGAGATATGTGTGAGGGAATGGCTCCGTATAAAAATGAAAGGAACCCACAATTACATACTTTCAGATAGTCGGAAGGGCTTTTAAAGTAGCCGTAATCACTGCAAAAATAGTAAATGACTATCTGAACCTTCCTAAGACGTTAGGGAAGTTCAACACAATATTATTAGGTTGGGTTCCTGGATACGTGTATGAAACGACATGAGTGAAATGAATCGGTCGGTCAGCGCCAAGCGAAACAATTTCTAACGCTAGACAGAGGAATTCTGATATGCTACCCTCACTTAGCGAGTAACCTGAAAACTTTAACTGGCTACTTTACAGACCATTGTCGCCAGAAATATCTCATAAGAGGTTAGGGGTAGTCAGAGGTCCGAAAAAATTATGATTTTCAATATTTTTTTTTTGCAGTCATTTGCTTTATTTTACAAAAGTAAAAATATAGTATTAATACACCATGTTTTGTCTTGACTTTAACAAAATTTTACACAAAAAAATTACAATAATAATTGTAAAAATTATCGCTGTTTGTGTGGAGCCCGTTTCTCCAGAAGTCCCATGCGGTGATCATCACAAGTCCTTGGAAATTCATCTCAAGTCAATCGGGCAAGAGAAATTAGTTTCAATAATAGATAATCTTGTGCTTGATCGGAGCTTTTGCTTTCAAAATTTACAATATGGCTGACTCAGGAAATATTTTTCAGATTTTCGAGAAAAAAACCCATAATTAATTGTTTAAAAAAAATCGAAATTTAGAAAAAAAAAATCCTACGATCAGGCACGAGTTATTTATGTTTTTCAAAAGCAGTATACATTTTTTTGAAATCTACCAAGCGGTTTTTAAGTTCCAGTGATCCCCATTTCAAAGAACATAGTTTTGAGAAGAACGCATTTAAATTTTAGCGAACGCTTCGAAGCATCCTTTGTTAATTGTTGAATAACTCGAAAAGTGTTTGTCGGATTCACTACAATTTTTCACACAGTATTTTTAAAATATTATACTTTCAAAAAGTGCAAAAAACAAAAAAAAAACAATTTTTTTGAAAATTCTGACTACCCCTAACCCCTTAAAAAAAGCATGCGCCTTTCTAAGACAGTCAAAATGAAATCGACAGTAAAAATGAAATGGGCACTAGAAATTCAGAACATATTTTTTGTAAATTTTCTGCACTAGGCTACACTGCCTTGATGATATTACCGTGACTCTATATAGATAATGGAAAATGAGCTCCAGAATGTGCTAAAATTCTTAAAAAAACCTTAAAATAGAGGGAAGTAGGCTTTGCATAATAGACCTCTTTTGAAAGCAATGCGCCACCATAGCCTAATAATAATAATAATAGTATTACTTTAATGCAAAAATAAAAAAATAAAAAAATGTGCGGCCTATGTGTGTCATTGCCTTCATTGGCAGTCACTTCCTACTTCCCTCCCACGTTCCACGCTAGTTTATTGACTTGATCAAGCAGGTCTTAGAGGGCAATAACCTCTTTTAAAAGAGTGTGACTTGCGATGAAGGTGCCAACAAAATTATCATGCCTCACTACAATGCAACACTTAATAAGCGCTTTATGGCAAACGAGTTCCAAAGTTTCAACTCATGGTGCCACAACAATGGGTTCAGCATAAAATCCTTATACTTTTATCCTTTTACTGACTTCGTTTTAAGCTATTAAATAAAAAAAACGTCAACCACTTTTTTTCTACAACAAACACAAGCATTTGGCCGCTCAATCAATTCCCATCAAAAGCATAAACATTTTCCAACAGCTTGATTTGCTGCCACTACTCAATCTGGCAATTCGTCGATCCGCCAATATTGCAATTCTGGGCAACAATTGCAATGAACTTTCTGCACGAACAATCAGCAATAACACAAGCAAGCAAATAGCAACAAAAGCAACCACAACGACAGGACTAAGCGACATTGTGAAATGCTGTCAATTGCATTTCGCTACTTTGTGGCATGCAACATAGCAATAGCGCCATTGAAGTTCCGCTGAATTTAATGGCCAAGAAGTGACTGTGTGTGACAGTATGCGGCAGAGTGTGCACTTGCGAATGTGCACGCATGTGATTGGTGTGCCTGTATGGACGAAATGACAGCTACTTTGACAACAATGACAATTACATTAGCGACCAAATGACAACAACAACTAGCCACACTACTAATGCCTAACTATATGCCAACAGCGAATCAAGGAATTTATTGTCGTTTGCGCGCTTGTTGCAAGATTAAAAGCACCAAACATTTTATTCGACGAGGAATGGGAATCTTTAAGGGGGGGTACAGTGGAAAAAATCAAAGTGTTAATGCAGCTAGTAGGCATGCAGCTCCAACTGGACAATAGTTGGGTTGGTACGGTGGCCAAACTATAAATGCGCACATACATGCACATGCACAAGTGTGCCGTTGCATTGTTTCTTTTTATTATTTTTTTTTTGTTTTTGTAAAACCTCTGGGCTGATTTTTAATGAGTGTTTTACGCAGTGTGCACATAATTTTTATGGAACATGAAATTTATGTGCTTGCAACTCGCACTTCACTTGCAACATACACTGGCAGGATGTTCTTCTGCAGCGAGCGCTGATAAAATTAAAACTTTCACGCGACCCAACTGCATGAGGTACAAATGAATGCTCATACATGCGCATACATAAGTAGCCATGTATGTGGCGTGCATTTTAATGGCAGCAAAATATTCATGCCACAAGCAACACCCAGCGAGGCAGGCTACTTGAAGAAATTGTTGAAGCTGCGAGAAACACAGAAAGCAAAAAGAAAAAAAAAAGAAAAAGCGGAAAACAAAGTAGATAAAGTGAAAGCTCACCACCGCTCAAGCGACCACAATCGTTGGGTAAGAAACGCCTAGAGTGACGACAAGCTTGAGCAGCAAGCAACGGAAATTACAAAAGTTTGTTTGTCTCTGAGCGACGCTATATCAAACTTCTGCGGTTTGCTGCTGCTGCTTCATCTATTTCTTCCACTTTGAGTTATTTTGTTGTTGTGTGTCGCTTCAGTGTCGCTCGCTCTTGTATGTACTTATGCATGTATGGCCCGTTTTATTGTTGCAAAGTGTGGCATTTGTTATCAGCCGACACTCAGCGCTCAAGGCGGTATTTTAAACAACACACCCAACACATACATACATACACACATAGGTACAAAACGTAGTGTGAGTAAAGTGTCAAGTGCACTTTGAGGCATCTCACACGCATACGCACCGAATACTTAAGTATGTGTGTGCGTATGTATACATCAACTTAAAAAATCTCAAAAGCGTACACAAAAGAAATTGGCCGCCTTTAGCGACAACTCAATGCGCGCCCAGCAAAAGACACACCTTCAAATGTGCTTCGAATGCAGAGAGAGTTAAGCACACCCCCACTCTACCCCCTTCCACTTCTTTTCCTCACTTAACTGTGGCACTAGGGTAGCATATGACGCCTTTAGTTGAAAGCAAAAACAAAAAAAAAAAAAAAATAGCACAAAATTTAATTCCACCAAACTTAAGTGTATGACTGCAGGCGGCAGGCGAACAAGTAACATAATAGCAGCAACAGCGGCAGCCAACACCAGATACTTTGGCTCCTATCTATTTACAAAAGCTTTGGCATTAAAAATATATACAGATGCAAGCAAGAGTAAAAATTGTGTGCGAGGCGACAGGGGGCTAGTAAACTTGATATTACAGAGTCAAAGGTATTGCGGGTTAAAACGAAAAACTCAATCACATTAAACGTAAGAAAAAATTGCATGCACCCACGCAGTACGTGAAGTCTCCATGTGTCGGCTAACTGGCAGCATTTGGCGTATACGTAACGCAAATGCTTTCACATTTTACCAGCATTAGGGTAATTGGCAACTTATAGACGTATGGGCCGCCGCAGCCGCGTGTGTTTATGCGTGATTATTGTTTGGACAGCGGACAAGCTTCTTATGTGGGCAAGAAACAACAAATTAAAGAAAAAAAAATGTATGACCTTTTTCGGATATGAGAACCTACACCTTTTTAGCCTGTCAATCATAAGACGCACACAACTAAAAGCAGAATATACATATTTATACAAAATATGATTTGTTTTGGATTAAAACCTCGGAAAAAAATTTATAATAATACAAAAAAAATTGTTTTTCGATGAAAATAAATTCAATATATATATAAATTATTAGGTGCACAACTAAGTTCCCACTATTTGTCAATAGATGCCGCCAGCAATGTGTGCTTGTCGATTCTAACATACCCTAAATGTTACAACCCAAGCTTAGACATATAGTAAACCCACTGCTTCGACACATTAGCGATTTTGTTTTGGTCTCATATACTTTTGGTTTTGTGAAAATGTCTGCTTTTATGCCGAATAATCGTCATTTGCGGGAAGTGTTTGGAAGCTTATGGAGATGCTGCTTTAAGTGAACCAACGTGCCGAGAATGATTCCGTCGCTTCATAGACGGTGGTTTTAATGTTCACGATCGTCCGCGTGAAGGAAGACCAAAAACCTTCGAAGACGCTGAATTGGAGGCATTGCTCAATGAGGGTCCGTTTCAAACGCAGTCCTGGCAATCCATTTCCAAGCAATTGCATGCTTTGGGAATGATTCAGGAACAGGATGGCACATGGTCTAGCTGACCAGCAGTTCCATTCATATGAAGACATCAAAACTAAATAGAAACCTATAGAATTTTTTTCTTTTTACAATTCTTATGCATATTTTTATGCTATTAGATTTAATTTTTACTCGAAAATTGTATAACTTACTTCATGTATAACTTATATTAGAATTTTAAAATTTATTGGAGCATTTTAACAATTTCATATTTAGCTCTTTTTTTTTATTATTATTATTAAATTGACAAATTTAAAGGAATGGCAAGTCTAAGACATGATTGCGCTTTAGTCGTCTAATTTCATTGGTTGTGCCCAACAAGCAAATAGCATTTGTGTTTACATGATTTGACAATCGTTCAATGTATTTCTTAGAATATACTGAGATTTCTCTCTTAACAAATGGAATACCTAGATCCATGTGTATGGCTTCGTTTGTGATAAACCAAGGTGCATTAACAAGTGTTCGCAAGGTCTTTGACTGGTAGCGTTGTAAAATCTCCACATTGGACTTACTAGCAGTTCCCCAAAGCTATTTACCGTAGGTCCATATAGGCTTCAATATAGCTTTATACAATCTAACCTTGTTTTCCAGACTAAGTTGAGATTTGCCACCAAGTAGCCAGTACATTCTCTTGGTTTTATTTTTAAGCTGTTGATGCTTAGCTTTAGTATGATTTTTCCATGTGAGGCGTCGATCAAGATGCATTCCCAAGTACTTGAATGTGTCGCTAGTAGGAATTTGATGACCATTTAAATACACTGGAGGACATTGTTCTCTTCTTAGTGTAAATGTAACATGAATAGACCTTTCATGATTAATATTAATTTTCCATTTATTGAGCCAAGTTTCCAAAGTGTGTAAGTGATTTTGTAGCAGGGAGAAGGCCTCTGCAGGGGACTCACTAGATGCGATGAAGGCTGTATCATCAGTCGCCACTTCTACCATTTCTGTTGTCGGCATGTCGTAAGTAAATGTATACAAGACTGGGCCTAAAACGCTACCCTGAGGCACACCTGCGTTGATACGATATATTTCAGATGACACATTTTTTTATTTATATGAGAGAAAAATCTTAGCACCGTCCACAAAAGAATGACAGAAGTTAATGGTATTTCATAACTTGTACTTAGTTAAACTAAAATTCAATGGGCAATAAAACTGCATTCCCAAAGAAATTTTAAAAATTCTGGTTATAAAGTTAAAGACTTGAGGACTAAAATTCAATGGACTATAAAACTGAAGACTTAACACTAAAACTCGATGGCCTAGAAATTCTGGTTAAAAAGTTGAAAGTGTTGATGGAATTTTTTTAAATTTTGTACAAAGTTTGAAACTTTGCATTTTACGATTTTTTTTCTAGTCTGAACTAAGAACTTTAAAAAAATAGTACTATGCTTATAATTTTTCAAGAGGCCATATTTAAGGAGAAGAAATCACAGGCGCATAAATTAATAGTGGTTAGGGAGAGCCTGATTTCAGAATATGCGTACATGAATATGCACCACCCTGTATGTGTGCAGCTATTACGACCCACATTAAAATGTCATCATAATAAATAAAACATAGCTAACGTCTCAATTACGAACGCACAAAACCTGAATCACTTACCCACATACGCACAAGCGCACATGCAGTTGTGAGGCCATAAAAGCCAAACTAGCTGATAACACTTGTACAGTAATAAAATTTTAGCTATAAAGTTGCCGGAAACAGGTGCACCTCAGGTGGTCCCGCGCATCAAGTGCTAACGATCCATATTTCAGGTGTTATTTTTATTTATACATATATGATGTTTCACGCTCTTTACAAGAACAACAATGTTGCGGATTCAAAAAATTGTATGCTATTCATTTAAGTTTGTGAGGACAAAAACTTTTGCCGATCGGTGCATGTGTATGTATGAGCTATGATAAATAGCATGCCCTGAAAACTTAGCAGCATTCACAGAACATGGGAACACAATTTTTTAGAAGAAAAAGGTGAGTTAATGAATGATATCAATGGGAAAAAATTTAAATGATTTTTTATATTGTTTTACTAAAGTTGGTGCGAATTTTTTATAGTAATCTTTTGAGTTATTTTGTCCTCTTTCTTAGCTTCCCTGAGCTTTTAGACGTATAATTCAAAAACCGTATACATATATTTTTTAAACCTTTATTTATTTTATTTATGTGGCGCTACAACTGTGTGTCGGTTTTGGCCGAATCCAAAATGGCGCGCCAGCTGATTCTATCCTGCGCTCGTTGGTGCCAGTTGGAAATAGCGAGTGAAAACAGGTCCTGCAGCACTTGGTATTTCCAATGGAGATGTGGTCTTCATCTTCCACGCATTCCTTTTTGGGGTACCGTGCCGTAGATTCGCCCTTCTGGAGCGTCTTCTTTCATACGGGTGACATGGCCAAGCCAGCGTATTTTTAACCGCTTATGTATGTCCATGTCCCTATATAGCTCATACTACTCGCTGTTTCACTGTACGCGGTACTCCTCACTAACGCGGAGGGGCCAAAGATATTACGTAGAATTTTTCTCTCGAAGGCTCTCAAAACTATTTCATCTGCTGTTGACATCGTCCATGCTTCTTTTCTAAAACTGTGGGAATACGAGGGTAAATTGTTACCAACAATAAATGCAATCAGCAATAGAAATTTCGGTTACATCAAACCACTCCATGAAATATGTGTAGGAAAACTTCTTTCAAAAATATTCAAAATTATACGAGTTTTAACTCAAATTTTAAGTATTAGTATATAGTTTAAAAATATGCGCAATATTCTTTATGCAGAGTGGAAAGCTTTTGTGTTATAAGAATTCAATCTCACTGGTGCTCTGAGGAAGAGGAAAAATCCAAACATTGCTAAACAAATTGCACCAACTTTCATTAAAAATTGAATCCTAAGCTTAAAACTCTCCTAACAGACTGATTTCGATGGCCTTGTGATACGATTTTCCTGCAGTGGCTGAAATCGTACTTATGCGGAAGGCGTTGTGTTGTGGCAAATCTAGGCTTACTTGTACTTGCACTAAATCAATTCTTGAAATTAAATCATTCACAGCTGATAAAAAGATTTATGTGAGAAAGAGGGAGCGAGTGATTCCTATTTAATTATCCTGAGTATCACTGGTCAACTTATTAGTCTCAAATCGGGAGAAAGGTAAAGTTATCATTCTGACCCAGAGTCTCAGAAATTATCGATATATCTTTCTAGAAAATACTTTACTTTGATTTGTCTTTTTAGTTATAGTTTCCAATATTAAGTGGCAAATCAGTCCAAAAATGTATATGGTACATATTGCGAATTTTCGATGAGCGAATCATCTCAAGCAATTGGCCCATCAAGTGGTCATCTGACTCTTTTTGACTAAGATTCTCGGATAACATACGTCAATAAAACAATCGCAATATGTACCTATACATTTTTTAGTTGGAATGTTGGCACAACTGTCCTCTATAGAGTCGCAGAGTTCGAGCGTGATCTGTCAATTAGCTTCTTTTTAGGATGGGATAAGAATATCGAAGAAACAATTTGTCTTAAATGTTGAGTTTTGAACGGGAATCGTTGACAATGTTGCAGAGTGGTGCATATAAGTCTTTTGCAGAGCGCCGAGAAGTCGTGGAAGATTTGCCCCGATTTGGTCGCCCATCAACATCTCCAACGGATGAAAACGTCGACAAAATCAAGGAAATGGTGCTGGAAAACCATCATTCAAGTTGGAGGAAGGTAGCCCGTAACCTTAGCGTGTCTCACAAATCAATTAGCAACATTTTACACCATCAATTTGGCATGAGACGCGTAGCTGCTCGACTCGTTTCAAGAGAGTTGAATTTCTTTCAAAAAATTCATGAAAAGAAGGTGGCTGAAGACATGCTTGAGCAAGTGAGTTCGGACCCAACCATAACCCAATTCCAGCGCATCATAACAGGTGATGAGACGTGGATATATGAGTTTGATAAGAAAATCAGTCAAAAGGCGGCAGAATGACGCTATCCATATGAGTCGAAACCCAAAAATCACGTCATGGTCGGTGAATAGTGAAAGTCAGGCTACTCGTTTTTTTTGATTATCCTGGTGTTGTGCACTCGGAATTCATTCCAAATGGCTTTACGGTAAATAAAAAATATTATTTGGAAGCTATGCGACGTTTGAGAGAGAACGTGCGCAACAAACGGCCCAATTTGTGGAAAGAAAACTCATGGATGTTGCACCATGATAACGCACCGTCCCACAAGGCTCACATTGTGAACACTTTTTGTACCAAAAACTCGAAAAAAATCATCGAGCAACCGTATTCACCGTTCACCATTATTTAGCCCGCCTGTGACTTTTTCCTTTTCGCAAATCTTAAATTTCCACTCCGCGGTCGCCGCTTTGAGTCGATAGAGGCCATTAAGGAGAATTCGCTGAAGGAGCTGAAGAAGATCTCTTCAAACGCGTTTAAAAGGTGTTTTGATGACTGGACTAATCGTTGGCATATGTGTATTTGTTGGAAGGGAGTCTATTTTGAAGACGCCAAAATAAATTTGGATGATTAAACAATTATTTTGCGCTTAAATGAACATTTCCCGATACTTTTTTGACAGAATGTATGTATACAAAAAGCCCTAGATTTTATGCTGTGCACGAATGTTTTTAGAGACGGAAATAGATGTGGTATCTTGATAACGACTTAAGAAAACATGCCCGACATAAATCTTATTGAGATGGAATAAAAACCACGCCCACACTTTCCATATTCAGCCTTAATTTACGTCCGTTCGCCCTCACTTAAATGATTCAAAAAGTTGCGTGCGTACATAAATTTTAGTGTGGGCCAAATTTAGCCCTTTTTTACTTGTATTCGCTTAGTTTTACTTCAGTTCGTTTTCGTTTTTTTTCGTGATAATTATTAAATGAACACTCTGCATAATGGAATGCAAATATTTATCATTATGTTGCCTCGGCCCAATGTAACGGTCTGCAATTCGTTTTCTTCCAACATTTGGTGGCATGCAACAGCCACTTCCGTCTGACTCGTTTAGCTGCTTTCAGTTCATGGGTGCGATTGCATTCAGTTTCATGCTTATTGTTGTTATAGCTGTCATTGTTATTGTCATTCTTTCCCTTTTTTGCCTCTCTTCTTAGCCTTGCACATTCTCATTTCCGTGTTTGCCATTACAAGCTGCCACTTAACTGCTTTTGTGGCTGTGGTTGATTGCAAGTTTCTGCGCTGCCTCAGTACCTCTGTGCAATGTGACGGTTGTAAGTGTGTGTGTGTTGCGTATTTATATATTTATTTGCGCACATTTCGACCATCTCATTATTCCTGATGCTTATGGTAGTTTTTTTTTAATTTTTTTTCCTACATGTTTTGCATTGTGTTTGCTTATTGCACTTGTCTAATTTAACTTTCGCACTTCAGTTCCATTTTATCTGTGTTTTGTTTGCTTCTTTTCGCTGTTTCTATTTCGCGCTCGTATTTTGCTTCTATTGATTTAGTGCCATGCTATGCCTCGCATTTCCGCATGCGGCACATCAGTTGCACACCAAAAGTTTGAATAATGCCAGTATTTTTGTTTTGAAATTTAATTTCCTTGCCACAAAGGAAGTTTACAAATAAAAAATCAATTCTCGATGTTCTATTTACATATATATATTTATATTTATAATTGGCGCGTACACCCTTTTTGGGGCGTGCGTCTTGATGTTGTTCCACAAATGGATTGACCTACAGTTTCAAGCCGACTCCGAACGGCAGATATTTTTATGAGGAGCTTTTTCATAGCAGAAATACACTCGGAGGTTTGCCATTGCCAGCCGAGGGCGACCGCTATTATAAAAAACTTTTTCTTAATTTTTTAGTCTTTCACCGAGATTCGAACCAACGTTCTCTCTCTGAACTCCGAATGGCAGTCACGCACCAACCCATTCGGCTACGGCGGCATACTTCGAAAAAAAAAACCAATAGTCGTTATCTTCATTATGAAAATTAACAAGCTGAATATTAGAGTAGCGCATTTTGGATCCATGAATTGCCATATTTTTTTACTTCTCCATAAAAGGGGGAATCTTGCTTAATCAGCGCACGTACCATTAATTGAAGCAACTAATAATTGGAAGGAGCAACGTCTGGATGGTCCAACTGGTAAGCTAAGACCTCCCACTTTAGTTTTTCTAGATAAATACCATCTTGATCAAAAAGTTCCGAAACTAAAGTGAAGCCCTAAATTAAGTGGCAATATCCTACCATAATTTTATCGCCATTGCTTGACATTTTAATAGTTACGCCGTCTTGAGTAAATCTGCCTCTTCACGTGTTTTCGAATCTGTACAGTTTTAAAATTAGAATTTGCAGGAACGAGTTTGTATTTAATTTAGAATTAAAAATGGATTCAATGGTGCGAAAACCTTATAAATGTTGGAAATGTCGCTAACGGGAATGAGAAGAGAATGATCGCGGGAGAAGATCATGAGAAGAGATCGTGAGCCCATCGAGTGGCTGGCCATCGACATCGAAAAATGCTGAGAAAATCACTAAAGTGAAAGAAAAGTTGATCAACAACCGCAAATTAACCTTCAGAGAACTAGCAGAGAACTTGAACATTGCCTATGGATCCATTTAGGAAATTGTAGTTAATGATTTGGGTTTGTGCAATGTTTTAGCAAAGTTCGACCCAAAGTATCTGAATTTCATGTACCGCGTTGACATCACCAAAAATATGATTTCCATGGGTGGGCTTATTAGTACGACACGCACTTCAGACATCAGGCGAGAGCCAAGAATGAACCAAGGCCAAAAAACCTACGCCGTTTTCAGTCAAAAGAGAAAGGGATGCTCTCGGTTTTTATGGATTACAATGATATTCTACACCACGAATTTTTGCCACAAGTTCTGACAGTTAATAAGGAAAGGATTTTATTTCGGCGTTCCGATTATATTTTTGGAGTTCCAGAAATGTTTTGAGAGTTGGTCAAACATTTGCAGTTTATGGGGAGTAATTCTTTTGCTGCTAAACATGTACAACGCATGCCTAAAAGAAGGAATTTTTCCAGAAATATGGAAAAAACAAAAACTGGTACTAATCAGTAAGGGGAAGGGAGACCCAACATTAGCGTCCGCTTATAAACCGTTATGTATGCTGGATAGCGCAAGAAAACTCTTTGAGAAACTGATAAAGCATAGGCTTAGCGAAGCCGTAGGGAACAGTGGCGGCCTCTCCGAATGGCAGCATGGTTTTAGAAGTGGCAGATCCACCTTAGGAGCCATCCAAGATGTAATAGCTGGCGTAGAACATGCCCAGGCAGGTAATCGATACTCCAAACGCTTAGTATTACTAGCCACACTGGATATTAGAAATGCTTTCAACAGTTTAAGCTGGAACGACGTAATTGAAGCCTTAAAGGTAACATTCAAGATCCCGAATAATCTATTGAAGATTATTCGTAGCTATCTCAGCAATCGCATGCTCTTATACGAAACGCAAGAAGGGTGTAAGACTATACAAATAACAGCAGGTGCGGCTCAAGGATCAATACTTGAACCTGAACTCTGGAATATAAGCTACGATGAAATTTTTCGAATAGAGATGCCTGAGGATGTGCATTTAATGGGATACGCAGATGACATTGCAGCTGTAATAATCGCCCGAAACACCGACGAAGCCAAAAGAAAGTTAAATCAGGTGATGATCCGAGTCCAGACATGGCCAGAAGACCATGGATTAAAGCCGGCCACAGAGAAAACAGAGCTAATTCTTCTAACGAACAGACGTATCCCATTAGAAGTAGACATATTTACAAGCACTTGATGCCACTTTATCCACAAAAAGAGTGGTCAAGTACCTAGGAGTGCAATTAGACACAAGGCTAACCTACTGGGCGCATATAAACCATGCTGCCACAAGAGCTGCCAAGGTAAGCGGCATGTTAAGTAAGCTCATGGCAACCCTTGGAGGTCCAACGCAGAACAAGCGAACACTTTTAATGGTCACGACGAACTCGATTCTCTTATACGGATGCGAAATATGGGCAGATTCACTTAAGGTGCAATGCCGGCGGAAAATTCTGCAATCTGTGCAACGCACCTGTGCTCTCAGAGTGGCTTCGTCATACAGAACAGTATCTGAAGCAGCGGTGTTAGTTATCAGCGGAACCATCCCTATAGATATTCTAGCACAAGAGCGTAAACGGAGGTGGGAGGCAAAAAACACAGGAAACCCAGTACCATATTTCTCCGATAATAGAGTTCAAACACTCACACTTTGGCAGGCAAGATGGAACTCTGAAAGGTATGGTAGATGGGCAGCGAGACTAATACCCGATCTAAAAAAGTGGGTAGAAAGAAAGCACGGTGAGGTTAACTATTACCTCACACAGTTTTTGTCCGGACATGGGTCCTTTCGCAAGTATCTGTGGCGAATGGGAAAAGTGAGCCAACCAAACTGCATATATGGAGATACTGAGTATGATGATGCGGAACACACCTTCTTTAAATGCGAGAGGAGGAACGTAGAGAGAACAGGTCTGCAGCGAGCTATTGGTGTACTTACACCTGAAGAAATTATCGAGAAAATGATGATAGACGAAGAAAAATGGAATGCCGTCGCAAATTTTGTGGAGGATATTATCCGAAAAAAGAAGCGCGAAATGGAAAGCTATGCTGAAGAGCATTGAGCATAGGTTTCTCAAAACAGCCGATCCTGGACGCAGGGTGAGTAAGTAAGTGTCCTTCTTAGGACGCCGTCTTGGCCGTCTTGGCCCTCTACCTCGAAGCAATGCGGAAGCAGTCCCGGGGTGGAGGGAAAAATCCAAGCGAAGAGGAGGGATATTTTTAGTGGAATCACCACACACGTAGTAGCGATGGTTACTATATATGGTGCGAAGGCATTTTTAAACCAACCTCACCGCCAACAAACAAAAAAAAAATGGGGAGTAATTCCAACGCAATAATATCACTTTTAGGAACAAATTTATATTGGGTTGTTCGGAAAGTAATTTCATTTTTTGTGGTCAAAGTGAAAGACAATCTTCGTTAATGAATAAATATTAAAAAGAAGTTGAATTCGATAAATTTAACCTCCTTCTGTCAAATATCAACTATTGCCTTTATCGCATCTTCATCATCTTGAACGGGTCTTCCAGAACGTGGTACATCTTCGACATCAAAATTGCCGGATCGAAGTTTTGCAAACCAGCTCTGGCACTGGTGTAGGTATTATCACCACATCTTCTCCATACACGTCGGTTAATTTCTTTTCTGACTATTCAAGCCAGATTTTTACCTATCCTATAGTAAAAAAGGAAAAAAAGGGAAAATGCTGCTTATTGCTCTCCACTTTTAAAAGGGCACCGACCAAAAACTACTGCGTAAAATCAATTGAACTTATTCACACACAAGCCTTGCTATATCAGCTGTCAAAACATATAATGACGACAAACGAGTTAAATGTGAAGTTAGCTGTGCAAAAATACAATTAAATCTTCTGTCGGGAAAAACCAAAATTACTTTCCGAAAAACCCAATATTTTCAATTTATTGAGTATTTATTTTTTAGTCTATGATTGCAAGAACCTTACAGACTAGACATATACTTATATATTTACTTATATTTATTTCAAGCTTTGAAGTACAAAATTCATATAGACTAACATTAATCTAAATGAAGATCTACCTTAATATTATATATATATATATAATTGGCGCGTACACCCTTTTTGGGTGTTTGGCCGAGCTCCTCCTCCTGTTTGTGGTGTGCGTCTTGATGTTGTTCCACAAATGGAGGGACTTGCGGTTTCAAGCCGACTCCGAACGGCAGATATTTTTATGAGGAACTTTTTCATGGCAGAAATACACTCGGAGGTTTTCCATTGCCATTCGAAACAACCTTCTCTCTGTGAATTCCGAATGGTAATCACGCACCAACAAATTCGGCTACGGCGGCCGCCTACCTTAATATTAGGACAATATAAAATACATGAGCTAGGATGTGAAAAATATACGCAAATATTTAACTAAAGAAGGTCTTTGCCTGAAATCCAAATCTTAAGCATCTTCTAGGAAAAGCAATTTTAAAGAATTCCAAATGGCGAAGAATTCTGGAAGAAATATTAAAAGTGAGCTTTTCTAAAATAAAGCCAGTGACAAATGAGTACGCAAAAATGGATCATATGTCCTGAAGTGTAAGAAGGCTAATTATTTTTTCACGAGAATAGTAAGAAGGTAGTGGTAGGAAGAAATTTAGTGAGCGTACAGCAAATTTTAGACAATTAGTTTGAACTCGCTCAATCGATTAAATAAACGCTGCATACTCCAGCCTTGAATGCAAAATACAGAGATTTAATGGTGTAGGGGCTCGTAAACACTTGACAGTTTCGGCGAATAAAAGCTAACTTCGACTACGAGCGCGAAGGAATATAATCGACAAGGCATTTATATGTCAGCCTGGAAGCAAATACAACACCGAGGACCTTCATTTGGTTCACAGGTTGTGTTGAAGACAGGGTCCGCAATACGAGTACTATGCGAAATATGCAGAATGTTGGTTGGCCTGCGATAATTTGTATGAAAGCATTTATTGATATTAAGCATTAACTGATTTGTACGGCGCCATACATTGACTCTATTCATATCGGATTGAAGGTTGGTTGAGTCGCGTAAATCTGTGATGGTTGCAAATATTTTAAGATCATCAGCGTAAAGCAAGAAATTTGTAAATTTGAAGAATGAGCTAATGTCACGCAATTTTTTGGTCAAAGTGATATAGCGCCGTTTTTTAACTTGGGATTGAAGTACGGATGAATAATTATTATTCAAATAAATTTTGGTCAAAAGTTTGCCTAAATATGCCTCAATAAATTTAAAATTTTTCGGAGAATGTCAACTTCAGAGCCGCCCATAGGATAAAAATAAGTCGCTGAATTGGAGGCATTGCTCAATTAGGATCCGTGTCAAACGCAAAAAGAGCTTGCTTCAGTATTAGGAGTAACCCGCCAATCCATTTCCAAGTGATTGCATGCTTTGAGAATTATTCAGAAACAGGGGACTTAGGTTCCTTATGAGTTAAAACCAAGGGATGTTGAACGTCGTTTTTTCGGCTGTTAACAACTGCTCCAGCGGCAAAAAAGGAAGGGTTTTCTTCATCGCATAGTAAGGGGTGATGGAAAATGGATTCATTACAACAATCCAAGGAAACGAAAGTCATGGGGACTGTCCGGTCATGCTTCTACGTCGGCGCCTCGACCGAATATTCACGCTGCAAAGGTTATGCTATATATTATATTTGGTGGGACCAAGTTGGTGTTACTTATTATGAACTGTTAAAACCAAGCAAAAGCATAACTGCGGATCGGTATCGACTTCAATTGATGCCATTGAGCCGAGCACTGAGCGAGAAGCGGCAGCAATACGCGGAGAGGCATGAAGAAGTGATTCTACAGCATGAAAACGCTCGGCCTCACGTTGGAAAACCTATTAAAACCAACCTGAAAACGCTGAAGAAGGAAACACTACCCCACCCGCCATATTCTCCAGATATTGCGTCGTCCGATTATCACCTGTTCCTATGGGTGGCACCTGGTCTAGCTGACCAGCAGTTCCATTCATATGAAGACATCAAAAAATGGTTTGATCCGTGGATAGCCTCAAAAGATGAACAGTTTTACCGCAACGGTATACGAGATCTACCAGAAAGATGGGAAAAAGCAGTAGCCAGCGATGGGCAATATTTTCAATGATTCACTTGTAACCATTTTTTCAGAATAAAGTTGTATTTTCATAAAAAAACAGCGAGAACTTAGTTGTGCACCTAATATATTACAAAAATTTATGTGTAATTACTTTCCAAAGCATCTCTACTCTATTTTATATTTGTATACGATATGCTATAATTATAATGTGTATAGCTGTTATTTCTTACTCCATATTTTTATCATTTTCCGCTTACTTCGCATGAGTTGACATTTTAATTTAAGTTTCATTATAATTCGCTACTATTTGAAGAAACAATACAAAACAATACAAAACGCGGGGTATGTAGGAATCCTCTTCGATGCTTCAGAGCTCTCTGCATTATGCTTCACTATTATCTACTAATCATTTAAAAGTGCCGCCCATATGCCTACTGTCACACTGTACAACTGACTTAAAAGCTTGCAATATGCCAGAAAACGCTACACTTGGCATTGTTTTCATTTAGAAAGAGACGGAGAGTGGTGAGAGGGAGTGTGAGTGTGGAGCGTACGAAAGTGGACGCAGCTGCTTGGTACGCGCATTTCTTGATTGAAACGCTCAAGGTAACAGCTAGCCAAACAGGCAAATGCTTAAACTTCTGTTATCCACTTCAACTGCATTTTGTGTCATTGTAATGTCGGCTGTTTTGTGATTGTATGTGTGTGATTTCTATTTGTTTTGAGTGGCTTACATGCATTTGTATGCACTCTATTTTATTGTTCTGTTGTGGTTTCTTAGTTCTCTCTCTCTTTGGCATTGTTTCAACTTTTAATGAGCAAAAGTTCTTACCAGCTGCTGCTCATTTCCTTCATTTCACTTTTCGCTTAGACAATGATTGAAATATTGTTGGCACAGGCAGCGGTACGAGTTACATGCATTTTCAATTTTGATTACTCATTTGTGATCAGCCGCCATTGTTTAAATACGCACAGCAGTAGTAGCAACGACAATAAGCGCATTAGTGTGCAATTTATGCGTTTTATAACTTTATGTGCTTGTTGGGTTCGTCTTGCTTCTGAAAGCATACAGTCCACAATTTTTTTTTTGTATTTATGTTACTTATTTGTAGCGTATTTAGTAGTGAACTCTTTATGCTGTGACTACAATTCGAGCGCGGTCCACATATGATGTTTTAATGTTCTATATGATATGGATTTGGCAACATCCATTTGTTCAACATACAGAAATTTATTTTTTTTTATTGTTCCACATCCTCTTAATTGCATCATAGGAAAAATGTAGAAGAGTTCTTCGAAAGAGTGTCACTTAAAAATGACTGAACTATTTTTTACATACTATATTTTACACCGTTTGAAAGTCTATATAAATATATCATAGATAGTTCGTCTGTAACATTGGTTTTAGAAGTGTGTGTTGCCACCTGCTTGTATTAACATTGGTTTTACAAGTGTGTTGCCACCTGCTTGTATTAAAAAAAAGTAGTTTCTTAAAAAGCAAATATTTTTTAAGAATATATATACATATTTCCACTTTAAAATATTTTTCCAAAAAAAAATATATTTTAGTGCTGCCACCTGATTTATTTCGCAAAAATAACAAAAACTGCTGTCCCCGTTTTTCCAATTTTTACACCGTTCGAAATTGCATGTGTCATAAATGGTTTTTTATTTTAATGAAATGTTGCCACCTGTTTGTATTAAAAAAGTAGCAACACTTAAAAATGACTGAACTATTTTTTACATATTTTACACCGTTTGAAAGTCTATATAAATATATCATAGATACTTCGTCTATAACATTGGTTTTAGAAGTGTTTGTTGCCACCTGCTTGTATTAACATTGGTTTTACAAGTGTGTTGCCACCTGCTTGTATTAAAAAAAAGTAGTTTCTTAAAAAGCAAATATTTTTTAAGAAAATACATACATATTTCCACATTAAAATATTTTTTTTTGTTTAGTGTTGCCACCTGATTTATTTCGCAAAAATAACAAAAACTGCTGTCCCCGTTTTTCCAACTTTTACACCGTTCGAAATTGCATGTGTCATAAATGGTTTTTGGTTTTAATGAAATGTTGCCACCTGTTTGTATTAAGAAAAGTCATTTATAAACATATATACACATATACATATATATATAAACATATATACATTTTGACAAATATTAAATATACAAATGTTTTGACAAATATATTTAAGAAAACAATTGTTCGAAAAAAATAATTGTACATGTCAAAAAAAGTAATTTGTCAAAAAATATACCTAAGTATCGCCGTATGTGTATCAAAGCAAATATAATTTTTTAGGAAAAGTGCTTTGCGCAAAAAAATGTTTTTAATGTTGCCACCTGTTTTTTTTTCTTGTTTTTGAAAAAACTAGCACAAAAAATTTACAGATTTTTATATTTTTTAAACCGATGGGAAGGGCATGAGTCATAAATGGATTTAAATTTTAATGAGATATTGCCACCTGTTTGTATTGAAATAAGTCATTTATGAACAATTATACATAAGCATAGAGGATGAATATCAGTACCTAACATATTTTTAAGAAAACATTTTTCGAGAACAATTTTTTGGTGTTGCCACCTGCTGGTATATAAAAAAGGAGTAAGTCACTAAGAAATATACCTAATTATTACAGCATGGGTATCAAACCAAATATTTCCGTATTAAAAATATATTTTTTTATTTATAGTGTTGCCAGCTGATGCCCAATTTAACATTAACAATAAAACATTTTTCGGGAACAGTTCTTTTTGGTGCTGCTACCTGTTAGTACAAAAAAATAAATATATCAAAGCAAATATGTTTTAGAAAAATATTGCGTTAGTGTTGCCACCTGAATCTTATGTAAAAATAGTAATTTTATACTAATACAAATAATAATAAATAATAGTTATAAATATTAATTTCATAAATAGTAATTTCACTTGAATAATGAGATGTATCAAATGAGCGATCTTTAAACCAGTTTAAATAAAAAATATTTTTTCTGATGTTACCAGAAAATTTTATTTATGAAAATAGCAACAATGACAAATTTCATTTGAATTCCAATATATGAATCTTTCTTCCGTGGTGTTAAGGAAACCTAAATAATAAAAAGTGTACATGGTGTTGCCAGTCGGTTTTTTTTTTTAAGAAATTAAGAAACAGCCTGCAAAATATTACCAATTATAAAAAAAAAAATATACATATATAGCTAATAATATTTTTGAACAGTGTTGCCATTAAAATTTTAAATTTTAGTGTGGCCAATTAAAATTAATAATAAATTTATTTAGAAGTTGAGATATGGCCATCAGACCAAATGTATTCCAAAGCATGAGCAAAGTTTTTATTAAAATTATTTGTATTTAGCGTTGCTACCTAGCACTTAAGGTAAGATAGGGGTAACAATACAGACAAATTAAGTTCTAGTTGATATTTTTTATATGCAGCTGATTTTCGCGGATGTTTGAAATGCTCAATGCATCATACTTCCTTTGAGTAGGTTTAAAATGCAATAATACAACATGAAATCTGCCTTCGCACCAGGGGTATGTCATGAGACTAAAAAACTGCCTCTCGCAGATGACTTTAGAAATTACTAATTATTAATTATTATTAATTAATTGGAGTTACTTCATAAAGTTCCAGCGATTTTGATCGGATTGCAAATTATAAAATTACTCATCAAAATTATTACTCGGGGACCAGAAAATCAACTTTTGGATATTTTTTAGGTAGCGATCAGTGCTTTTTACATTCGATTGAGTTCCTTTAGAAAAATGCAGGCTTTAATTTGAGTATAAGTTGCAATCCCGACAAGAGATCTCGATTTTGTTTGCAAATTTTTGAACGGCTCTGGCAAATGAGCAACGAGCACCCACACACCCGATCCATGCCCACTGGTAGAAATTTTCTAGCGTGTGCTCGAATAGATTGAACTTTTCGAGTAATTTACTTGCATTTTTTGGCTTTTTCTGTCAACACTTTTTCTTAGGCTTAACAAGGTATTTATGTACAGTGCAAAAGTTACTGGAAAACTAAAGAAATGCCGCGAAATAAAATTTACAATTTTCGTTTAGCTGCTTAAATTGTTAAAAAACTCGAAAATTTCGAACAGACATTTGAGAAGCTGAGGGATGCACGGGCTTCAAACGAATAGCGATCTATTCACGTTGTTCGGTACCCTGGTATCTGAAGCCCACTTCTTAGCTTGTCAGGTTTTTTAGGGTTTTTACTTGCACTATTCCCAAGCCCATGACATGATGGATACTTTTTGAGAACTAGAATCAAATTCAGCGCACTCGAGTACATGAAAAACCTCTTCTTATAAAAGAAGCCAGGTATGCTTGTGCAATTACAAGGTAGCGCAAAATTAATCAACCTATCGGAAGATTTATAATTTATCAAATTCCGTCGACCATATTTTACACTAATGAACTAAACAGCTGTAGTATGCAAAAAGACAAGAACTAGAGAGTGTAAAGGTCGATATGTTTATGTTTTTAAATTTAGTAAAAGAGTTATTCAAAAACAAAACTGGATGGCTAATTTTGCGCCACTTTGTACAATATATTGTAAGTAGTCAAAAAAAGCTTGTGCATATGTCTATTTTGAAAGTGGTTCACTGTGCTGCGTATTAACTCGATTTTATCCTGAAGGTCTATTTAACCTGTTCGCATACGAACAAATATAAATTTATACATAAATACACTTGGGTTCACAATAATAGCAGCACCCCATATTGCAAGGTTTCGACTTTTTCTTTTCTGTTAAATATAGTTTATGCTACAGCAAAAATTATGAAACTCAAAATTTTGAAACTTTGTGTGAAATGTTGAAAACCTCAAGAAACTTTTAGTTAGAATTTGAAGGAAAATTTTAGGTATATAGTTTAGTAGCCCACTAAATTTTGTCAAGAGTTGATTTTTTTTTTTTTTGGTCGTGGTCTTGATTTCGAGCATACGTCATATGGCTGAAAATGCATAACACCGACAACAAAGAAAATTATCAAAAATCAATGCGAATTTTGAGCTACCTTTAACTGGGACTTTATTGTTTAAAAATTGAATGGGCTACACAGCTGCATGCTCTGAATTTTTACAAATATTCTGTTTAAAAAGTTTTAAATTTTTCGAAAATTGATTGAAATTTTTGGAATTTTTTACATAGTTTGAAACTACATTTTTATAAAATAATGAAAAAAAATTAAATATATCATAAATAAATAGTAACAGCTTTATCACATATCACGCTGCTATTATTGCGCACATCCGTGTACATATGCGCAAATGTTTTTGCACTCGACTTGGTTAGTCATTTTGTGGCAACGATTTCCATGCATTTTAATTAAATTTAAATACGCTTTCACATTTGTACGCAATATTATTTGTGTTAAATAAAGTAAATACATGCATATTTGAATGTGCAAAAAAAGTACGGAAATATCAAATCAATAAAATATATTAAAACACACGAAAGGTTTTTACTTAAGTGCTAGTCGTATTTCAATTACGTTTTTTCCTACAAAAAGTCATACAGATGTAAAGATAAAAAATATTAAAATATTTGGGAGCAATAAAAAACAAGCGAAATGCGAAAAACGCAAATAATCTGATGAAATCAAATAAAATGAAATAAAACCGAAACCACAAATACATTAAATATCAAAGAAAAAAACAAAATTTGCGTCAATCAACGAACCCACAAACCAAAAATCCAAACATGAAAGAAAGTTGTAGTTAAAAAAAAGTGCAAATGTAAATGAGTAATTTATATTTTTTTTTTTTGTCAGAGAAATAAATCTCATAGTTATCAATTGCTAATAGGGCTATGAATAAGTTCGTGCGGTTTTTTTTCGAAATTTGAAACTTTATTGACGTAAAATGGTTACAAATTTAATATTCAAAATATTGTCCATCGCTTACTACTACTTTTTCCCATCTTTCTGGCAATTCACGGATTCCCTTTGTGAAAAATTCGGTCGGTTTTGCCGCAATCCACGAATCGATCCATTTTTTGACTTCATCGTAATTACGGAAGTGCTGGTCAGCCAGGCCATGTTGCATCGATCGGAAGAGATAGTAATCGGATGGCGCAAGGTCTGGACTATACAGCGGGTGGGGTAGGACATCCCATTTGAGCGTTTCTAAGTATGTTTTGACCACTTGTGCAACATGTGGCCGAGCATTGTCATGTTGCAAAATAACTTTGTCGTGTCTATCGGCGTATTGCGGCCGTTTTTCTCGCAGTGCTCGGCTCAAACGCATCAATTGTCGTCGGTAGACATCCCCCGTAATCGTTTCATTCGGTTTCAGTAGCTCATAATACACAACACCCAGCTGGTCCCACCAGATACACAGCATAACCTTCAGGCCATGAATATTCTGCGCCGACGTCGATGTTGAAGCATGACCAGGGTATCCATACGTTGCCCGACGTTTTGGATTGTCGTAATGGACCCACTTTTCATCGCCAGTCACAATTCGATGCAAAAAACCCTTTCTTTTGTGCCGTTGAAGCAGTTGTTCGCATGCCATAAAACGGCGTTCAACGTCTCTTGGCTTCAATTCATACGGCACCCAATGGCCTACCTTTCGGATCATTCCCATGACTTTTAAACGTTTGGAAATGGTTGATTGATCAACTCCCAAAGTTTTTGCAACCTCTTCTTGCGTTTGAGCCGGATCTTGATCGAGCAATTCCTCCAATTCGGTATCCATGAACTTTGGCGGCGCACCCTCGCGTTCTTCGTCTTCCAAGCCAAAATCACCACTTTTAAAGCGTGCAAACCACTTCTGGCACGTTCGCTCAGATAGAGCATGCTCACCATAAACTTCCACCAAGATACGATGACTTTCGGTTGCTTTTTTCTTCATATTAAAATAATGAAGAAGAATTCCCCGCAAAAACACATTATTTGGCACGAAATTCGACATTTTCAAGTGTGGTAAAAATATTGTTGTTTACGCTTCAAATAAAAAACTTATACTGACGTTTGTGCCTTACGACAGTAGCTCTCCAATGAATGTTTGGAAATGTGGATCGATGGAATAATAATCAAGTTACGCCATCTGTTGTAAAACCGAAACGAACTTATTCATAGTCCTATTAAATTGCAAATTCGTTGAACCAAAATCTATAAGCGGTGACCAAAAAAGTTGCGGACGCTGGAGCTGTTGACCTGTGTATTGTAGCTTGTATTAAGCGGTAAGGCCACCCAGATGGCGAATAAGATACTCCCATATATATTTTTACACGGTAGATAAGTTCTTTAAAATGCGTGCAAAAAAATTGTTTAAAAAATACCTGCAACAAATGGCAAATTAAAGGTTACCTTCCACAACTTTAAAAAATTGTGTAAGTTCAAAAAAATCTAAATATAGGACTATGAATAAGTTCGTGCGGTTTTTTTCGAAATTTGAAACTTTATTGACGTAAAATGGTTACAAATTTAATATTCAAAATATTGTCCATCGCTTACTACTACTTTTTCCCATCTTTCTGGCAATTCACGGATTCCCTTTGTGAAAAATTCGGTCGGTTTTGCCGCAATCCACGAATCGATCCATTTTTTGACTTCATCGTAATTACGGAAGTGCTGGTCAGCCAGGCCATGTTGCATCGATCGGAAGAGATAGTAATCGGATGGCGCAAGGTCTGGACTATACGGCGGGTGGGGTAGGGCATCCCATTTGAGCGTTTCTAAGTATGTTTTGACCACTTGTGCAACATGTGGCCGAGCATTGTCATGTTGCAAAATAACTTTGTCGTGTCTATCGGCGTATTGCGGCCGTTTTTCTCGCAGTGCTCGGCTCAAACGCATCAATTGTCGTCGGTAGACATCCCCCGTAATCGTTTCATTCGGTTTCAGTAGCTCATAATACACAACACCCAGCTGGTCCCACCAGATACACAGCATAACCTTCAGGCCATGAATATTCTGCGCCGACGTCGATGTTGAAGCATGGCCAGGGTATCCATACGTTGCCCGACGTTTTGGATTGCCGTAATGGACCCACTTTTCATCGCCAGTCACAATTCGATGCAAAAAACCCTTTCTTTTGTGCCGTTGAAGCAGTTGTTCGCATGCCATAAAACGGCGTTCAACGTCTCTTGGCTTCAATTCATACGGCACCCAATGGCCTACCTTTCGGATCATTCCCATGGCTTTTAAACGTTTGGAAATGGTTGATTGATCAACTCCCAAAGTTTTTGCAACCTCTTCTTGCGTTTGAGCCGGATCTTGATCGAGCAATTCCTCCAATTCGGTATCCATGAACTTTGGCGGCGCACCCTCGCGTTCTTCGTCTTCCAAGCCAAAATCACCACTTTTAAAGCGTGCAAACCACTTCTGGCACGTTCGCTCAGATAGAGCATGCTCACCATAAACTTCCACCATGATACGATGACTTTCGGCTGCTTTTTTCTTCATATTAAAATAATGAAGAAGAATTCCCCGCAAAAACACATTATTTGGCACGAAATTCGACATTTTCAAGTGTGGTAAAAATATTGTTGTTTACGCTTCAAATAAAAAACTTATACTGACGTTTGTGCCTTACGACAGTAGCTCTCCAATGAATGTTTGGAAATGTGGATCGATGGAATAATAATCAAGTTACGCCATCTGTTGTAAAACCGCACGAACTTATTCATAGTCCTATTATATAGGGTGCGCCATGTAAAATTTGCTTTTTGAATCGGCTTTAAAAAAAAACTAATCAATATTTTTTCAAACTTTATTTTTTATTTTGAAGATTGAACATTGTCATTTATGAATAAAACATAATATCGTTCAAATGACTGCCACGACTGGCTTTACAGTAGGCCATTCGATCAACCCAATTTTTAAGCACATTTTCGATTGTTTGGGCTCCAATTTCATGAATGGCAACTTCGAGTTCGTGTTTCAAAGCATCAATCCAGTCTGGATGGTTCGCATAGTATTTGTCCTTAACGGCTCGCCACAAAAAATAGTCCAACGGGCTCCGAGGCGGCGAATTGATATCGGAATTCTAAAACGGTAGCCAAAAGTTCGAGTGTAACTTTGCACCTATTCATCGCTACTTGATAACATAATAAGTGTCCCCGTTTTTTAGGGACTGGACCAAAAATGCTTTCATCAGTATATATGTCCGGTACTATGTCAAATATGTCCAGCGTATCTGTCACACACGATAATATTCTGCGAAAACGATCGGTGTCAAAGCGTGATGAAGCAGCTCAAGCGGTGGTCAAACCAGGACCAAGGGCCAGGAAGGTTCTACTGTGTATTAGATGAACCTTGAAAAGATCATTTACTACGAGTTACTTCCGTATGGACAAACACTAAAATCTGGTATCTACTGTCAACAACTAAATCGTTTGAAACTTGACCAGAAACGACCAGAATTGGCCAACAGAAGAGGTTTTGTCTTCCATCAGGATGAGGTATGCAATGACTCGCCGAAAACTCCGCAAGCTTGGTTGGGAAGCTTTAATGCATCCACCATTAGGTCCGGGCTTGGCACCAAAGCGATTACCACCTTCTTCTCTCATTGCAAAACTTCTTGAGAGATAAGATTTTGGTATCAATAGAAGACTGTGAAAATCGATTACTAGAGTTTTTGGCCAATAAGGATCAAGACTGCTATGAGAGAGACATTATGAAGCTACTTTCGAAATGACAAAAAATTATGCAACAAAATGGTGTATATTTGACCCAAATCGGGCAATCCGAAACATCTTAAATAAAGTTTTGAAATTTAAATAAAAATAATAAAAAAATAGTAGGTTTGCCCTAAATTAATATTAACGGTTTCTGTTGGTTTTTTCGTTGGCATCGTACATCAGTCATAGCTGACACTTGTAAACTGCGTAGCTGCAGTGTACAAACAGAGAAGCAATGGAGAGCGTTAAGGTCAAAATAAAAATTTTCATCACTCAAAATTATATTTTCTATTTTGTAAATGATTCAAAAACCAAATTCGATGATTAATTTTGCGCCATCTTCTACAATACTTTTTATCAACCTAAAGATTACGTTGAAACTTTAATGCGCACTTGGCTTTGAACTTGCTGCTCTTACACAAACATTTTTTACTTAATAAAACATCCTTTTAGGAATTATGCTTTGTTTAGAAAAACATATTTTATTTCATTCGTTTAAAAAAATTTATTAGTGAACTGTGCTACTTCAAAATGGTGTAAAAAAATACCGTGTAAAATGGGTGAGTTGTAAAGAGTGTAAAAGAGTGAGAGTTGAGTGCAGTTGCAAATAATTTTTCTTTACGAAACTAGTAGACGTAGAACTTTATCTCATTAATTTACGTTTCACTAATGCTATCGAAAAATCTGGCCCCCAGAAACACATCTAAAAGCCAATCGGCGACTGGACTTCTTCCAGCAACGAAATGCTGGACGTCCAATTGAGCGCAAATTTTCCCGGTTGCTCATAGGCAATGGGCTACAGAGCTGCATACTCGGAATTTTTACAAATATTCTGTTTAAACAGTTTGAAAGTTTTCGTAAATTTATTGAAATTTTTTAATTTTTTTACAAAGGTTGAAATTACATTTTTATAAAATAATAAAAAAAATTGAATAAATCATAAATAAGTAGTAAAAACTGTATCACTTATCATAGCTGCTATTATTGTACACACCGCTGTATGTATGTACAAATGTGGCAATGACTTTTGTTGGCCAGGGCCCTGGTTTGGACACTGTATTGAATGTAGTACGAAACCACAGAACTACTAGGCCTCTCACGTAAGTACTCGCAGAAAATCTAGAGATACTAGATTCAGTTATTCAGCTGTGGCAGTGCTTTGAGTAAAGTAAATAGGGTAAGTTTGAAAGTGTTGGAAATAAATTAAACGGGTACTCTTTCCGTTATCGCACACTGTTCCCAACTGAGAAGACCCCTACTGAAATTGTTCGTGGAATACTTTTGTGGAACATTTTAACCCTTCGCTGATCCTAAAATCCCCATAAAAAATAAGCGACAAAATGACGCACATCGGTCAAGAATTTTGAGTTAACATGTTTCACAAAAATATGCAGCATTAAATTTTATTATCGACTCTTAAAGGCAGTAATAATGATACATTTAGTTTGGGACGAGTATTTTCAAATCATGGGAAGAAATTTACATTACATTACATTACATTTAAAAAAAAGTTGGAGTTTAGGCATCAACCGCCAAGTGAACCAATATTATTCAGCTGTTCTTGTTGTAGCAGTTAAGTAAACCCTGTCAGTGCGCTGTAGTCACCGGCCGGCTTCGTCTAACTCATCTAACGGTAGGCCCAGAGAACTTAGAGAAGCTGTTTGGACAGGTTGAGTCCAGAGAGATAGGGATGTTAAGTGAGTAGGTTTTATAGAGCATGTGAGCATTAGTATCGTGCGGGCTACCTTCATATTCCGGACATATATTAAGTATGTCGGGGTCGGTTCTATATAAGTGGGAGTTTAATCTACTACAATATCCAAAGTTACTCCGGACTCGCTAAGCAGCTGAAGCGTTTTGTCTACAATAGGTGGTGGTTCGACTCCAAAAACGGCATTTAGGGGTCGGGAGTGTACGAAGGTGCTAAGAGTCTTCCGATGAATGTCATTTAGGGTCGGTCTATATACTGTCCATTCGAGTAGTTTTAGCTATGTTTTGTCCTGGATCTCGTCAATTAGTTGAAGAGATGCCTTCTGACATGCCTGGGAGATAGATCAGGCTCTATCAAATGTCTGCAGGGTTCATACCATCGGTAGTACCCTAGCATTAATTGCTCCCTGAACACTTTTCTATGTTTCTTAACTGGGATCATTGAAACCTCATTGTGAAGGTGTTGCAGGGGGCTCAACAGGTAGCAGCTGTCCTGATTTCAGTATTTCGACTTGTCTGGAGCTTTATTAACAGCGGATCAGTGGAGCCAGGCGAGCAAAGGGGCGCAGTATAATTAAGAACCGGCCGGCCAATTGCTTTGAATGTCGCCAGCAACATTTCTTTGTCTTTGCCCCATGTGCTGCCGGCAAGCAATTTGAAGACCTTGTTACTATTTTGAGCCATAGTAGTAATTGCAGTTGTGTGCGTAGAAAAGGAGAGCAAACTATCAAAAGGGATTTTTGGGGTTGTTAGCTGGCGGTATTGGTGTGTCATCAGCTTTGACTTTTATTTGCAGTTGGAGATTAAGGACGCTATGGATTTAGTTAGGAAAAGTTGGAGATTCCTTGCAATGAAAAAGCAAGAAAAGCTGTGGAGATAAACGTTCACTTTGGAACACAAGCTATCGAAGTCATTGCCCGACACCATTACCAGACAAGCATCAGCATATTATACCAGTGAGACTTCTGCTGGTAGTTGAGGAAGCTTCGATATGTTGAAAAGCAAGGGTGAAAGTACACCACGCTGCATGCACCTTACTTAATCTTCCTCTGTTTTGAGTTTTCATCTTAAAAAAGAACTGATGAATGCCGATCACCCAAATAGTTTGCGAACCACCACTTCAGCCCTAGCGGGAATGTCGACTGTAGAATATCATCTAGTAGCGTGGAGTAATTGATTTTTTTGAAAGCCTTCCTTATCGGTTTAACTGGGTGTTTATAGCAGTGAGTGTTGTGCATTCGATGGAATCCATGCTGATGTGTGGCTAAGGTCAGATGTTTTATGTGGAGTGGGAGTAGGAGGTTCTCAAGAGCCCTCACTACTGGGCCAAGGAGAGTTACCGGGTGATAAGGCTCTCTTTGGTTTAAACAGCTCTTTCTTCTTGTTTTATTGCATTTTTTTTTCTTTTCGTTCCATTTTATCGCATACTGTTAAAGTTATACAATAAAATTGGGCACTTAACACTTTTTATAGGGTTTTTCAGTAAGAGCGCTTCAACTTTTGAACTTTTTTGAATAAAACACAAACGGTTTGACTTTTTTAACTAATTTTTTTTTTATTATCGAGTTTGAACATATACATTTAAGTATGAAATTCGATTTCTTTTGCATGACCACCGCGTGCTCGTTTTACCGAAGTCCAATCGTTGAACCCAATTTTCGACCACTCTTTTGCATAAATCGGCCGAAATTCCAGCAATTTCGCGTTCAATATTGGCTCTGAGCTCACAAATCGTCGCCGGCTTGTTACTGTAGACCAGTGGCTTCACATAACCCCAAAACGGGACGGCTTGTTAATGCCAATGGTTTTTTCAGCGGCAGCTCGCATAGAGCGGGATATATGTGCCCAAAGTCCGCCTGCGTCTGCAGGTAGAGAATCGTGGAGGAGCAACTCCGAGAGGTGAGCGGAATAAGTTTCGGCAGTCTGTTGTGATAGCAGCTTAGCGACGTCTAGCTTTCGTTGCGTAGTGGGGCGCACGTTCTTCGCATTGCATAACCGCATGCGTATCTTGGCTGCGACAAGTTAGTGGTCAGAGGCGATGTTCACTCCACGGAACGTTCGCACATCCTGCACACATGAAGCATGCCTTCCGTCGATCACAACATGATCAATTTGGTTGCGCGTTCTTTGATCAGGGGACAGCCAGGTGGCCTTATGGATGTTGAGGTGTTGGAATCTGGTGCTACTAACTACCATGTTTCGCGCCGCAGCGAAGTCGATCAGCCTTAGACCATTGCTCGATGAGGTCTCGTGGAGGCTGAACTGACCGACAGTGGGATCGAAGACAGATTCTCACCCAACCTTTGTGTTGAAGTCCCCGAGTACGATCTTCACGTCGTGGGCTGGGCAGCGGTCATATACTTGCTCGAGTCTCGCATAGAAATTGTCTTTGATGGCATCGTCCTTTTCCTCCGTTGGGGCGTGCGCGCAAATCAGGCTTATGTTGAAGAACCGTGCCTTGATACGGATTGTGGCTAGCCTATCGCTCACAGGTGTGAACCTAGAGACGTGGGACCGAAGCCTCCCGGTTACAACAAATCCGCATCCTAATTCGCGCCGCTCCGCATGGCAGCTGTAATAGATATCGCAGCCTGCTTACTTAGAGCATGGCGGTGGTATCAGCCTTAACTTTTTCGAGGGCTTCCGCCAACTGGATAGAGGCACCTTCCCTATTTAGGGTTCGGACATTCCAGGTGCATATCCGTAAATCGTAGTCCGGTTTTCATTTGCGATTGTTGTCAAGGTTGAGGTTCATTATCCGAGGCTATTGCGGTCTTCACTGGTTGTTTTTTGTTTTCCGTGGCGGGTCCCAAACCCAGCGCACAACCCAAATTTAATGTCCTGGCGGGACATTCGTCTCTTTTGTTGCTTATTTTTTTTTTCGTGGGTTCAATCCGTCCACAAGACCCAATAAGTTCACATTTGCAAAGGCTTTTCTGGACCTACCAAAAATTATCAAAAATGCAAAGAACAGAAAATAAAATCAAGTGCGACAAATTAACCGCCGCCAGAATTGTCGCTCCCAACAGCAATAAGGGCCACAATTTGAAGCACAAATGTCGCAAAGCAACGTTGCTGCTATTGCAGTCATTTGGTGGAAAGTCAACATAGAGAAGTAGCAGCGGTTGGGCGTTGCAAGCTGCTGACTCACAGATAGATAATCCAAATGTAGTGCAACCGCAAATGGAAAAATGGGCAAATAGTGGAATGAATGTGCATTTGCTTACTCTCGATATAGTACATATATATGTATATATGTACTATGTATATGTATTTATGTGTATGAGGAAATGTGCGTGGTTGCAAGTGCGTGCGTAAGAGAAATGGCTGAATAAGCAGCGCAGCTTGTAGTGGCGAAATGTGGAAACGAAATTTTAGTGGCGTTAGAAAATAGCCACAAAGCGTTGCATTTTTACTTTCCCTCACTTTCCTTGTCCCTTCTGCTGTGCCACCACATCTCACAAATCATTGCAACAGCGCCCAAATGCAGCAAATGTTTCTACGTTGACGAAAATTTATGCAAAAAACATTTCAGTCACCAAGCAAACGCAACAATTGGCCACACATACTTTTAGGCAACTACATACACATCTATGAATGTATGTCGCAAAGCAGCCAGTCTGTCGGTTTACAAGCTCACTGACATGTGAGCTATAAAACACGCCACAGGACATACTTACTATGGTATGTGCTGCATCCAGCAACTTGCCACATAAAACTATCAACACGAACATAGAAGAAATACATTGATGTAAGTGGTGGGACAAGAGTGGTGTAAGAGTGACTGGTGGGTTGAGATGGAGAGCGACGCCTGGGAGCGATTGCGTGCGTCCGTGCGGTGATGCACGTTGGAGGGGCGTGAAATGATGCGCTTCGGAAGCAATTAAAAATAACGCCATAATTTTCGCGATCTTACGCACACATACTTACTTGCTGTCATGTTACTGAAATTTGCGCTTGTATGCGTGGTAATAATTTAGTAACCCATCTGCTGCCACCAGCAAAGCGATGCGTAAACGCAACGTTAGAAAAAGTGTGTGTGTGCCTGTATAAGTGTATTTCTAAGCGTGCTTGCGTATTTATGTGCCCGTTGGAAAATGTCAACTAAATGTAAAATAATATGGAGTTCTGCACTAAGATCGCAAATACACAACTTGTAATATATTTTCTTTGAGTTCTCGTTTTCTTAAAATAAATTAAAATAACTTTCTCAAAATAATCATCTAAGAGCTGCATGCAATCCACGAGGAATAATTTAAACAACCTATCATACGAGCCGCTGTATCCAGTAGTGCCCGAGTTGGAATCTTCACCAAATGATAGAAATGGCTTTAATCTAATAGCGGTCGCCCCTCGAAAGGCAATGACAAGCCGCCGAGTGTATTTCTGACATGAAAAAGCTATTCATAAAAACCATCTGCCGTTAGGAGTTGACTTAAAACCGCAGGTAACAACATCGAGATGCACACCACAAATAGGAGGAGGAGCTTGGCCAAACACGCAAACAGAGTGTAAGCGCCAATTATATATGACATCCGAACAGCCAAAACTATGAACAATTTTGTCTACTACTAACATCTACTATTTCTATACTTTTTCCATTCATATTCCCTCAAAGGAGGAGTGTTCGGGGTGCAACATTTGGAGGCAGGGCATAACAAACATATTTATGGATGGCACGAAGTTGATCGGGCGAATATTCTGCGAGGAGCTCCTCTCAAGTTCAAATTTAGACTTCCGAGCCACTGTAGTGTTTTTCAAGTAGCAGTAGCCGCAATGTATATATCTACTCCAACAGCCAAGCGGCAATTAAGGTCTTGGGTTCGTTGTTTGTGCGTTCGAAATTAGTCGGGAATGTCTGGCTTCTCTCTCGATTTCATCCGAATACTTCGATATCAAGCTCATTTGGGTTCCTGGTCACAGCAGCATAGAGGGAAACTGATGGGCTAATAAGCTAGCTATAGAGGGAACCCTGAACTTAGTCTCATCGTAAACTAAGAGGATTGGGGTTTTCTTGAGGAACTGTGGTCTGCTTCTTGAAAGATGGGCCTTGCGTCAACTCATCGAGCACTGAGCTTGTGCGTAAATGTGCACAGGTACGAGATCTTTCTGGCCACGGGTAGGTCGGGGGCGCTCAAAGGAACTTCTAAGGCACTTACGAATTTGGTTGGTATCCTCACCGGGCATTGCCCGTTTGGTATCCCTGCGGTGAGACTTGGCATTGCCTCAAGTCCTTTCTATAGAAGCTGCCTGAAGGGCCAAATGGAATCATCTCAGCATGCTCTTCTCAGCTATCCCGCTCTCGTCGGGCAAAGATTTAGACGTCTGGGCTCGCAGGTATTCGCTACACCTGCGAATATTGCGGGTTTATATATCACACATGTGGTGAAATTCATCAGTAGCTTGAAGCGGCTAATTACGAACGTAAATTAGCCACTGTTGGTTGTCATCCTAAAATTCCAAAGCTCCTTCTTCTTTTTTTCCTCCTGAATGATTCCTTCCTTCTCCTCTATCGTATTACAATGGATAAACTTTGAATATTTGTCCAAGTGGGGCCCTCCTAACCTAACCTAACAACAACTAACTACTCCACGCTAAGAACACTATGACGATTTTTTAAATATACAGTTGCGATCACAATAACTGCAGTGCGACATATCGCCAAGTTTACACTATTTATTTTTTGTATTCTTTTCATTATTTTAGAAGCCATTAATTTTATTCCACAAGATAGCCCATTTCGACACAGTGGTACAACTACAATTTTTCGAATTTTTTACGAAATTGAAACGATTCAGCAAATTCTGGAATCTTTTAAGCCACAAGCTCTCCCACAATAATGTCGTCCTGACTCTTTTGTGAAGGAATTACAAACAGGCGTTTCATAAAGTCCAAGTGACGCCTAATCGGATATTGTCATCGTCCAAGCTTCTGCGCCATACGAATGGACGGTCATTATGAGAGCTTTTTAAAGTGTTAGTTTTGTTCATTACCACTCAATTGCTTACTTATTCCAAAGAAGTAGTTGTTGGTAAGAGAGATTCTCCTTTGGATTTCAAGGTTGACATTGTTATCGATGTTAATGAGATAAACAAAGTCTCTTACGAGTACAACCTCGAACAGTTCAGTAGAGAGAAAGGACAGAAATTGAGTATGTATGAGTTAATAGGTGACAGGCCATGTAGAGCGTCATGCATATACAGAAAAACCTAACAAATGCAGCAGTTGCCTGAAAAAGTATTTTACTTCAGTTTAAAGAAATGTAAGCAGTTTAATATGCATGGCATGATAGGTGACATGTCATGCAGAGCGTCATACATATGCAGAAAAGCCTGGCAAATGCAACAGTTGCCGGAAAAAGTAATGTATGTCAGTTTAAAGAAATGCATGCAGTTTAATATGCTTGGCATGATCGGTGACATGTCATGCAGAGCGTCACACATATGCAGAAAAACCTGCCAAATGCAACAGCTGCTTGGAAAAGTTATTTATGTCAGTTTCAAGATATTATCTGCAGGTCATCGACTATTCTCCATATCATGCATGTTGCTTGCATGACGCAATTTATCGGTTTCCTACTGGGAACTGGTGCGTAAGTATGCGTGTGGGTGTGTGGGTAGTTAAGTGTTGCACGAGCATAATAAATAGCTAGATCATGCTTCGCTTGCCACCAGCTGGTAGAATCTGCCTTTGGCCTTTTGACCACTCATTGCCCTCACTCAACACCCATGGGTATCAGCCATGCGCATCCTCTGAAATTAGCGCAATATTGTATTTTGCTGTTAATTAAAAATTTCGCAACTGAAAATTTAATAGCAGTCATTTCGTTTCCACTTTTGTTCATACTTTATAGTATATTTTCATTGATTATTTATATTCCTTTTCTAATTTTCGCTATTAACTGACAGCTCGTAATTTATTACAAACAACTGAACTTTAGGGCGAAACAAACTCAATGAAATTGCAGCCAAACCGAACGACACTTGCGAGTACATTGGCCAGGGTTGTGGTGGCCTAATCCAACGAAGGCATTAATTAGGCTATCAATTTATAACAAACACATGCGAAACACAAACGAAACATGTGCGAGTGAGTGACGCTTGGGCAGCGGAATAATGAATGCAACAACAAATACGTGCATACTGATACAAACATACGAGTGTACACTACTTGTGCTCATATTCGCATCACCTTCGCCCGTCCAAAGCACACCTGCTGCTGCTGGCCTACTCCTTTGTTAACCTTGCCCAATGGCACTTGCAAACTCCCACACGTCTGCTTACCTTGGCTTCATTTTGCTCTCTTCCGCTCGGTGCCGTTGACAGTTGTCGCATCATAATTTATGGTTTAATAGAGTGTTGTCCTGCGATGCGCGTGGACACCAGCAATGTCTTCAGCGTTATCAGCTGCTGTTGCTTCTTTAGCAGCCCCTACTTTGCTACTCAGGTCGACCAGCTGAAAAGGATGCGTGCGAATGTAGTTACATATACTCGTATATACATATATACTTGAGTCGTCCATTACCTTAATCTGTCTGTATTCCCCTCTTTTGTAAATCCCTCGCACTTATCGTAAATTTAGCTGCATGCCATAATCCCTTTCAATTGTTTCGTTTCAATTCACCCGACATGCGCAATAAATTTTAAATTTTCTTTTATTGTCGTAGATTAATTGTTTTTTTGTTTTCGTTTTTTTTATACGAACAATAAAATGGTTTGTGCAGTGAATACTAAAATAATCAATAAGTGCTTTTGTGAGGGGAAAATAAGCGGTTGGTTCCTAAAAGGCGAACAATAGATGGTTTTTATAAAAAGTTTGATCGTTTTGGATAAAGATCATTTTGTTCTTAAAAATCGGAAGAAGATTGATAAACAACGTACTCGTAAAGAACGGAAAATGGCATAGAAGAGCAATAAATACAGAACAGAATATTTCATTTGGATAGGGTATAGCATTCAAACTGGATAGCATTAAGTAGGATAGGTTGAGATAGAACAACTTAGGACAGGCTATGCTACGTAAGTAGGTGAAATGGTGAAAATACCAGTCTGGCATTCCCCAACATGCAAGAAAGGGTCGTTCTGACACCACTATGAGACCTCCAATAGGCAGATATCTACAGCCAGCCAGAGCTGTTGATGTAATGGAGATTGATAGAACTTAAGTTGGAGCACTGCCCCAGGCTGTCGAAGAAAGGAATACCCAGTGACTTTAACCGTCTAGCTGCCAAAGCCGGAAATTTACAGAGAAAGCGCTCAGCGGTCTTCTTCTCTAAAAGGGGGGATAAATGATAAACCTACCTTTTCCGCGTATGCGCCAATCGTCCAATTACTGATAAGCATAGCTACGAGTTTGGAAATTGAATGGCGAGGAGTCCCTGGGACTTTCTGAGTCCTCTTTCTATTGTACTGAGACCACAGGGTTTTCGAAATAGCACATGAGGAAATGGGGCTCTATGTGTTCTGCGCTTTTCTGAGAAATAAGTTGTGTAACCGTAACCGGGTAGGAAATCTTTGAGACCAATACAATCGGTCCCTTTCTGGCAAGCTCATTCGAAATTGCATATCCTCCTATGTTGACAATACAAAACAGAAATGACAATACAAAACAGAAAGATTATTGGAATGATTTTTATATTATAATCTGGTGGATAGTTTCATGGCATTTTTTTTGTGAATATGATATCCGAAATATGCCCGCCGCGACTACTGGATAGATGTTCTACTCGATCAGTTCAATTTTAGACTATTCTTTCTAATAAATTTGGCCATATGGCATCAATGGTGGCTTGAATATTATTCGATAGTTGAGCGCGCTGTATGGCAAGTTGCGCCGTCTTGGTGAAACCAATATGTAACTAATTGATTTTTGGAAAGAAAAATGAAATAAGGACCGATAATACCGCCAGTGTTCTATGAACTTTGTGAACAATTTTTTTTTTTTTTCAAAGTAAATTAGCACAACATTGAAGTGTTGTTATGACGTTAAACGATTTCAACACAGTTTTGTATTTCTCAGCAATCAGACAATAGTTGAAAAAAATGAAAAAAAAAAAACAAAATTTTATCTTTAAATTTGTTGCTTAACTTAATACAACTGTTTCTTAGAAAATTATGTTACACATTTCATGAAGTTTAATTTCAAAATAAACAGAAATTTAGAAAATCTGTTGTAGGTACTTTTGCATTTCATTTCAAATCTCCTTAACTTATAGTTCACCTTGAGGCTAATTAAAGAGGAATTTTTAAAGTAGTGACAGGAATTTTAAGATACACTGGTCAGATGATTGACCCATCAAAATTTGTTTTGTTTTCCTTGTTCACTCCGCTCGGGGGCATAAGACATCGAGAAGACTCTATCATCGTACGCTGTTAATTGGGCTGTTGTTTTTGCGCCGTCGAAGTCGACATCTGCTGGCATGCGCAACATCAACCTTCTCGTTAAATATTCTTTACTTTAAGTATTGTTTAGCTGACCGCAACCAGTGCTCTATTCCGAACTCCAGGCATTCTCGTGATGCTATCTGGTGGTTTTCTAAGCGTGTGACCTATCCATCGCTACCTTTTGCGTTTGATTTGACATGGGATGGGTTTCCTGATTCGTTAATCCTCGCAGCGCGTCATTCCTGATAGTGTTTGGGCGTAATATTCTACAGATGATGCGGAGGCATTTATTGACGGATAATTGTAGGCTCTGTGTGATGGTGTTAGAGAGAGATTCCTATTCGTCTACACCTCATTGCGTACATCCATATTGGTTGAAGCCTTCTTATTAACAGAAGAATAGAATAGAAGAATATTTGATTTGGTACTCTAAGTGCTATTCACACGACTAGTACAATTCTAGTTACTATCGAACTAGTACTATTTTAGTCACTCTCAAACTAGTATGAATTCGTCTAACAAATACCAGTCCTTGAACTAAATGTAACGGATGATTTTATAGCTATTATCTTTTTAAACAGTTAGTTTAAACAGCTGATGCACGTTTCATGTTTTGCTTCACTATCAAACATCTTCAGTTTGGTCCATAATTTAACCATGAATCGTCTTACAAACGAACAATGCCTGCAAATCATTGAATTTTATTATAAAAATGCGTGTTCGGTTAAGAAAGTTTATCGCGCGCTTCTTCCATTTTATGGTCACTTTAATCGACCCACTGAAGCGGCTATTCGAGCTATTGTGACTAAATTTAGAACCAAATTTACATTATTGGACATCAAACCACCACGCTTACGTAGCCTGCGAACTGAAGAAAATATCGCAGCTGTATCGGCCAGAGTTAATGATGACCATCAATTATCGATTCTTCGCATTTCGCAGCAATTGCGCCTCTGTTACTCAACAACGTGGAAAATTTTGCGAAAGGATTTAGGTGCGAAGCTCTTCAAAATACAGCTGGGGCAAGAATTGAAGCTGAATGTCCTACCAGCAGAATTTTTGGTGAATGGGCTCTTGGAAAGTTGGCCGAAGATCCACTTTTTTATCGAAAAATTTTGTTCAGCGACGAAGCTCATTTTTGGATCAATGGGTATGTAAATAAGCAGAATTGTCGATTTTGCAGTGAAGATTAGCCAGAAGAATTGCAAGAGCTACCAATGTATCTAGAAAAGGTCACAGTTTGGTGCGGTTTATGGGCTAGAGGTATCATTGGACTGTACTTCTTCAAAGATGCTGCGAATCGTAACGTAACTGTGAATGGTGAGCGCTACCGTGAAATGATATCCATCTTTTTTTTTGCCCAAAATGCAAGAGCTTGATTTGCATGACATGTAGTTTCAGCAAAACGTTGCCACATGCCACACAGCACGCGTAACAATGGACTTGTTGAGAGGCGAGTTCGGTGAACATTTTATTTCACGTTCGGGACCTGTCAATTGGCCTCCCAGATCGTGCGATATAACGCGTTTAGATTATTTTTTGTGGGGCTATATTAAAGCGCATGTCTATTCAGACAAGCCTGCTTCAATTAACGCATTGGAAGACAACATTAAAGCATTTATATGTCAGATACCGGCCGCAACATTGGAAAGAGTATGCCAAAATTGGACTAAGCGGATGGACCGTTTGGAGTCGCGGTCAACATTTGGATGAAATAATCTTCAAACATTAAATTATATGGACTTTACTATCGATTTAAATAAAAAGTACATGCATTTTTCTGAATTTTACGTGTGTTTTTTTGAAAAACTTTCCTATAGCTCTTAAAAAATCACCTTTTATTTTCTAAATTTTCAGGATTTTCGCTGCAGAACACGCACGCTACCATCATTCCCTATGCACACAACTACGTTCGTATGTATGTATGAATGTGTGTGTGCATGAATGCAGATATGACAGTTGCAGCATATTCCCATTATATGCAACAATGATCATAATTTATTTCGCATTTATCAAACATAAAACAACATTAATGCAGACCCACAGAGCTCCCAGCAACAACAAAAAGCGCAAAACGAGAATTCATGTAAATGTGAACGCTTTTTCATGCGTGTGCCCAGCTCGAGAATTCAAGGATAACCAGTAGTTTTGAATAAACCAGGGTATGGTTAAATTATATTTACAAGTTGTGCAGCCTGACGGAAAGGATACTATAAAAAAAAGCGAAACTTTAGTAAAGAAATTTGACTAAAAATCAATAAAAACAGAACTTAAAAAAAAATCATGGACTTCCAACTAAAACCAACCCAAATGGAAAGTACGTTTTGCATGGAATATGGAATAAGCGGTGAGGAAAAAGAAAAAGACATTTTTATGCGATTATGCGCGTAGTCGTCAGAAAACGTGACTAGAATTCAAGTGGGTGTTTATGAGTTTGCACAACACAACCGATATGACTAGAAAGTATGGCAAATGTTCATGTGAAAAGTGCATAAGCATTTATATGTATGTGTACGTGTGTGCATATGTGCTTATAAAAATACATTGACAATGCAGATAGTGACCGCACAAAAAAGCATGGAAAAAATGTATTTAAAAACTTCAAAAAAAGCTACGAATGGTAGTTTTCCATAAAAATTTGAAAAAAAAATTTCAAATTTTAAAATTCTACTTACAAAATAAAAAAGCGATGTATTGAAACAAAAAAAAAAACATAACTTCGGTTGACCAGTATTTGTGGGCTTATTTAAAAAGGTTGACCTACGTAGACCGGCGATATATCCCCAGAAACAATTCTCGCCAAAAAATCGAAATTTGCGCGGTCTCTTTTGGATATTTCCTTTTTTATTGGCGCATAATTTGTTGATTTTTAGCCGTGCATTCTGGCCGATGGTTTCTCATGGGAAGCTTTTTAATTGCAGAATAACACTTGGAGGTTTGCTATTGTCGGTCGAGGGTTAGGGGATGTAAGAAAAAACTTTTTGGAATTGTACAGGGTTTTTCAATAAGAGCGCTTCAACTTTTGAACTTTTTTGAATAAAACACAAACGGTTTGACTTTTTTAACTAATTTTTTTTTTTATTATCGAGTTTGAACATATACATTTAAGTATCAAATTCGATTTCTTTTGCATGACCACCGCGTGCACGTTTTACGAAGTCCAATCGTTGAACCCAATTTTCGACCACTCTTTTTCATAAATCGGCCGAAATTCCAGCAATTTCGCGTTCAATATTGGCTCTGAGCTCACAAATCGTCGCCGGCTTGTTACTGTAGACCAATGACTTCACATAACCCCAAAACGGGACGGCTTGTTAAATGGACCGTAAAATGGCCGTAATGCTTTTAAAGTAGCAGCAACTGAACGATTATTTTCATAAAAAATTTGCACGATTTGCAATCGTTGCTCAAGTGTGTAGCGTTCCATGATGAAATGTATACTAATGAAGTTTACAAATGACAAGCGAAAAATAAAAAATATGGCGTCGTTCGCCCTCCCTATCGGAAAAAAGTTGAAGCGCACCTATTGAGTAACCCTTTATGAGCAACGAACCCACGAGCTATTGATTGCATGGGGAAAATTGTCATCCAATATTCTTTGGCCGTAAGTTTTTATAAATGAAAAACGTTGGTGCTGCTTTTGGATTATGTTTACTTGATGTCATTGTCATATTCATGAAAGCTCAAAGACTAAGCTGGATTGGACATGTTCTAAGACACGTGTGCTCAAAAACTAATAATGCAGCACAAACCTAAGCTAACGAGAATTAAAGCTCACCCGCGTAGGCGACTAATGGGCTGCATAGAGGAAGAGCTGCGAACACTCGAAATAACCAACGGGCAATATATAGCTAGAGGCAGAGACACTTGAAGAAATATCACAGAGAAGGTTAAAACCCACCCCGGGTTGTAGCGCTGAATGATGATGATGTTTTCAATATTTTTCTCATTAATACGAAAAAATGGTATCGGCCAAGTGGTGACCATATGAACCCGATTTGTGGCGTTTCGCAAAACTCTTGCCCGATATATCACGATTTCTTGAAGGGTATCATTTTTGGGTGCTTCAAGAGTCTTATGCTAGTTGGCATAGGTTCGTAACTTCAAAAACCCCATACAAAGCAGCCCCAGAAGAAGAGGAATAACGACTGAATGAGGCGATTTTGCCGGGCAATTCAAATTTCTAAAACAAGGAAATAGGCTACCCAGAAATCCAGCCTTCATAACTTCCATTGTGGCTCATGCACAGGCACGCGCCGCTTCTCCATTCTTTTAGAACTATCTTTTCTCCGGTCTTAATTCCTTTGATTGAGGAAAGAAAAAGTCATTGAACATGGCTCTGCAGCGATCACCATCCGCAGTAGTCGTTTGGCTGGCATCATTTTTGAAGGTGAATAGCACATCATGCTAGTTTTGAGAGAATATAATAGTTTTTTTTAAATAGATTTTCATCGGTGATGTCTGGATATTTAGTGCCCTGGAAGCTATAATTTTGCTTTTTCACATATCCACAGGGATGGAAATGGGCCTCGTCGGTCCTAATGATTTTCGGTGTGAAAAGCTGTCTTGCTCGTGGCCAAGATTTAGGATAACTTGAGCGCAGATTTCATGCTATCAGTTAATTTACTGCCCGTACTTTATAAAAGAACATCTTCAAGTCTTATACAAAAATTCTCTGTAGAGTGCGCCGATTGAGGCCCACTTGTGTGGCACGTCATCTCCTCGATAATCCAGTGATATCTGTATTCAGCCACAGTTGCGTATAATCAGTACAATTCTCAGCTGTGGTGCCAATCCTACTCATCAAACGACGTAGTGTTTACCCAATTACTGTCGTATGACCGGGAAATTACGTCGCGTCAACACCTCCTGCTCAAAAAAATCTTAACAATTACTTCACGTTACTGTGGAGTACAGCAATCTACGCAGTTTTGTTGAGTATTTTGCATCAGTTTACTTCAGAGAGTTGACATTTGCCGCCACTTGCAAAAATTATATAATTATCCAGTAGGGTGATTTCTTTCGCGCTACCTTGCAAATAATCCAATTCCACTAACTGGAACTATCCACTATCTTCAAAATAAATTTAAATATTCTTAAAAGCATTTATACGACCTATTTGAGTTTCACTCATCACTACTTAAGTAGCCCAAAAAATATTCGTACTATCGAATTGAGGAGCGTAAGATTCCATGAGTCTGTGTAAGCAAAGCGCAACACAAAGTTCTAGGAAGCAATAGTTTAAAAAATACTTAAACCGTACCCATCGGTCGTTACAAATTTGTAGTTAAGGAATTTAATAAAGTCGCCCGATTACGTAGCAAACGATTGACGAAGAGAACGATACGGACGTGTTCATACACAAAGAGTCTTTGATGCGTGAAAGCTGTCGAAAATAAAGCTGCTTCTTTATGGCGATGATGACGAGTACCTACTACATACACAAACAAATCGGATGCACGTATACGAAGGTACCTGGCAGGAAAATTTATTTCTACTAAACTGGTGTTCTTCTAGTGATTTCTGAAATGCTCCTAGTTCTTAGATGTTTACGGCAAAGATCGACAAAGTGCCACAAGGTTAGGTAATTTTTCGGTTGTCCGGAAATAGTTATTGATATTTTTCCTGCAGCAACTATAGCTATTATATGGTGAGACAGCGAAGTTTTTAAGTGAGCTTGTAAAGGTCGTAGATTTGGACGAGTAGTTCAAGAAAATTTGTTAGAAAAATGTTCAACATCTTCAAATTCTCAACTTATTACAAAAAAACCGCTTCTGGCTAAACCCTTCTTCCAGTCCCGGAAAGTCTTCCCCTAGTCCCTTTACAGTTCACAAAGGTCCAACATACGAAAGGAAAAAATTTATGACTGCATGGTGAGCGATACATTAATAAATAACTACCCAGTTCAAACCTGCCAGACTATGTAAAATTCTGCCCAAAGAGCAGTGCAATCCATTTCTTGTTAACAGTCAAATAGCGTTGAAAATACCCAGTAAACCTAATCAATACCCATTTTCTTAGATACAGAGTCATATTTTAATAGGGCGTAGAAGCAGCAGACCCATCTGTAAGTCATTTCAACTTACTTATTTAGATTACTCGGATTACAAAAACTTACTGCACCAGCCCGACCGTGCTCTGCACCGAAACAATGGAAGTCTGGGAAATACATGGGCCACATCAGAAAAGGAATATTTAGGCCTTCTCCTAGATGTACACTTCCCAGGCAACAAGCCGGTAGACCATAATGACTCTGCCAAAAATGCGACGCAATCAAATCTAGCAAATTAATTAGTTTGAAAAAAGAAAATTGAATGGGCTATTAGCAGAGTTACAGCAATCACGGGTTGCCTTCTCTCCGTTCATTACTGTCATTGTTACAAGCTGTTTGAATAGGGGCTTCTTCTTCTTCTTAATTGGTGCGATAACCGCTTACGCGATTTTTGCCGAGTTTTACAAAGCGCGCCAGTGGTTCTTTCTCGTGCTAACCTGCTCCAGTTGGACTGAATTGGGGGCTACATTCCTCTAAATTGGAGGGAGTCGAAAATCTCATAACAAGCAGCAGGCTCTCCCCGGCACAAAACGCGGATATAAAAGGCAAATCTACAGAAACTGCTTTACACGCGCTTACCGGGTTCGTGGAAAGAGCCTGGCAGAAAAAGAGTTTACTTTGGTTGCTTCTGTAACCATTGAAGGAGCCTTTAACAATATTCATACTAGCGCAATAACGGGTGCTCTAAACAAGATTTTTGAGTCGAACCTAATGGTGCTACTCTGATCTAGACTATACTTTTCAGAAGAAAGGTAACTGCGAGATTAGGCAACACAATAATAATAAGCAGACAAGTCTGCAGAGGCACTCTTCAGGGAGGGGTACTCTCCCATCTCCTCTGGATTTTGGCAGTGAACTTTTTGCTGCTGACCCTGAAGGGAAGGGGTTGTCCCGTCACAGCTTACGCTGACGATTTAACAATCGCGGTTAAAGGAAAGTATCCCAGCACGTTTATGGATATTCTAAACTCTAATATGGCCACGCTTAGAAACTGAACAGAGAGTAGAGGACTCGGTATAAGCACCAAAAAAACGGAACTAATTCTCCTTACAACGACACATAGACTGTCTTCCCTTTGAAGGAGAAAGTGAAATACTTAGGACTCATATTAGACAGGAAACTTACGTGGAAATCTAATATTGAGAATAGGGTTCAAAAGGCCAGCACTGCACTGCACTGCATACATGCAAAAAAGCGGTCGGAATCAAATGGTGATTAACACCTCCCTTCACACATTGGCTTTACATTTCGGTAGTTTGGCCTATTTTACTATGTATATGGAATATTTGTTTGGTGGCCATCAACTCAAAAGGCAAGTTATACGAAACCGCTGAGCAAGGTCCAAAGAACTGCATTTTTATGCATCACGGGCGCTTTAAGGACCACCCGTAGTAAAGCGCTCGAGGTACTAGTCAACTTGCCTGCTCTAAATTTGTTAGGAAAACACATGGCCGCCACGTCTGCGCTTAGACTTAATAGTATGGCGCTATGGAAGACCCGGCGGTTTGTCTACGCTTCTATACTACATGCTATGAGTAGTTATAACCAGGAAATTGGTTACTCTTTCCGGAGGGGCGAACTCAAAGACCATGGAAAAGAAGGGATATTAATTTCTACACGGATGGATCCAAGCTACAAAATAAAGAAGGCTATGGAGTTTTTTTCTAAAGAACTAGGATTAGAATTATCCGACTTTGGGAATACTGTAGCGTATATCAAGCAGAAGTCCTACCCATAAAGGAGGTAACTGTGTACCTTAACATACGTCGTAGCAAAAACTTCGATAAATATTTTTTCGGACTGTCATCAAATTAATAGACGCAGTTACACTAAGATAGGAGGTTGCTCAGGAATGCCAGGCAGCTCTAAATGATATAATATTAGCACCGTCTCCAAGGTCAGCCTTATATGGGTTCCGGGTTCCTGAAGTATATTCCGGTTCCTGAAGTATATTGCAAGGCCATTGAGCTAGCCAAAGATTACTACCTTCCACGTCTTGAAAACAGAGGCAACATTGGAATTCCTATGGAAACTTGCTAATTAAGGATAAAAAATAACATTATCCAGGAGTCCAATAAAGGTCATGGAGAGAATAAACTACGTGTATTACAAACAGGTGAACTTAGCCAATAGATAAGAGAAGACCAGGAGAGATGCTTAACCTCTCACGGGAGAACATCTCGAAGGTCATGGCTTCTGTCACCGGTCATTGGCTGATAGGTAGGCACTCTTCTAGGCTAGGAATGTTTTCTCAGGAATACTGCAGAAGTTGTAGAGACGAGGAAGAGGAAGAAACAGTAGAACACTGCTTTTGTAATTGTCCAGCCTTAGCCAGGTGTAGACGAAGGTTGTTAGGAAAATACCATTTTGACTCTCACATAGAACTATCCGGTGTTGGAATAAAACCTATACTACGCTTCATAAGAGAGTCTAACTGGTTCCATAAAAATTAAGCAATAAGGTTCCCATGTTACACAGTGGTACCACAACGGAGCTACATGCTCTAAGTGAGTTTGGTTACTATAAGCCAACTACCACAAAAACGTAACCTAACCTACCATTCGAAGTACGTGGGTTTGAATCTCCAATGCATGAAACACCAAAATGAAGAAAAGCTTTTTATAATAGCTGTCGCCCTTCCGTGTATATTTTTGCCATTAAAGAGCTTCTCATCAAAAATATTTGCCGTTCGGAGGTCCCTCCTCTTGTGGAACATCAAGACGCACATCATAAAGGAGGAGTTCTTCCAAATACCTAAAAGACTTGTGCGCGACAATTATTTATTTATTAATGTTTATTACAACGCAACAATATGTTGAATTTCTTACTCCTTCTTTCATATTCTTAAGCCATATACGTGCACTGTCTTTCTCGCAACAGCCCTAGCCTTCTATTGTACCTACAAAAAAATTTCGTACTTCTGGAACGGAGTAACGATTTTTTGGATACATTTAAAGTACAAAATGTACCGTCAATACCAAACTAGTTCGTATTTATGGAGGAAACTCTAGTTGTGCACTAATTGGATTGGTTCTACAGATATCGAGCTTCCCTGCAGGGTGCAATAGCACAAAAAATGTATCTGCATGTAAAAAATGCATGTCCTTAAAATCAGCTCCGGAGTTGAGTGCACACAAAAGCATTGCAACAGCTGAAGCAAAGCGGATTTTCAGCATTGCCAGCTCTACACGACTCATGCTCGCTCGGTGGCCGAAGTGAGAAAGCCTGAGGAGCTATTATGCACTGTATACAAGAAAATGTATGTATGTATATGTAAATCAAAACGCCGACTCAAAAAATATAACAAAGTGTGTAGTGAAACGGAAGTAGAAGGAGGAAGAGTGAAAATATTTTTTAATTTACTATAGTCATTTGCACATTATGCCATCACACGCTGAAAAGTAATAAGCGCGGCATGCAAAAGCTGGACCAGAATACGCTACAATGTGCAAGTGCGCATGTATGTGTATGTGTCGCATGTGCTAAGGGAAATGTGGGAAATTTCTTTTTGAAAACTTATCGCAGTAGTGCAGCATTTGCATGTACGCAATAGTAATCTGGCCTGAGTTGAAGGAATGCGGAATCGGCTGGTAGATGAAAGTGTTACCTATACATATAGGGTGAGGTCGAAGATCATAGGAGTGAAGCTCTATGCAAAGTTTGTGAATAAAAATGTAATACAAAAAAATGTTGCCAGAAGAACTCGTATGTATAGAGCGACGGAAAGCCATGTTGTGATGGCAAACCGAACCACGGGTTTTGAAGGGAATAAAAATAAATAGTAGTTTTTAAAAAATTTTTCTTTTAATTTATTGACTCTATTTCTGCTAGGCTAAGGTAGAGGTACCACCTGAAATATAGGAACTGCTTCAATTTCAAATCCATCAACATCGACTTGGGAACGGATGAGTTCACTGCCTGAGCGGGTATGAATTTGACGGAGAGGAAGTGATAAGAAGATTTATTCCATCGTTGAAACTTCTGCCAAGCTTGTACATATTAACCATTGACGGCAGCATTGGTAGAATCGCATTTCCAACTCCAAACCTATGGATTTAGTTAATATTTTTCCTTTCTGTTCTGGTTCAGCTTCGTATTAAGAGGTTCATCATTATCATTTGGCGCTACAGCTCTGTATGATCTTTGGCCTGTTGCACAAAATGTCTCCATTTGTCCTGAATCGTTGTTTGTTTCCTTTCAGTTGTTGACCTTGAGTTTCCCCATGTAATCTTCTAAATTGTCAATCCATCTTGGTCTTGGTCTGCCTCTTGCTTTCGATGTAAATTTTAAGAGGTTAGTACCAAAGAAATTTTTAAGAATTCGATTTTCGAAGAATTGCAAATTGTAGCAGAATATTTATAGAAAACATTATTTTGGTAAAAGACAAGCTTAAGTACAAGTTGCAGAACGCGAACCGACGAATGCATCTGAAACCCTAAGAACGAACCGTCGGATCAGGTTTAAGTTTCTAGAGTTTATACTATAGCCATATTTTTATAACATGAACTACGATACCGATAATTAATCCTTTTATATTCAAAAAGATTAAATTTATAAAATAAACTTGACTGTGGAGCTTTTATGAATTTTTAAATCTTTTCTTCATATTAATCTTAATCTTGTTGCTAGGATTGCTGGAGTCGTTGGGTTAGGCCTGCGGTGTTGAGAAAATTACTGGCTACCTCGTTGATGTGCCTCTGGAACCTCATAGAGTAGGCTTCTGCTTGGCATTTTATAACAAAAGCGACCGTAAAAATGTTGAGGTCACGAGGAATATCTGTATTGCGAACGTACGAGGCCGGTTCAATAAGTACCAGTGCTTGATGACAAGGGGCGTTCCTGAGGAAAGTTGGTATTAGCTTCGTGTATTCTCATCTATCAGACGACGGCAAAGCAAATTTCAGACTGATTGATAGGTGAGTCTGGATTTGGCAGATATTCGAGTAAGACGTGTTTTGTGATTTTCGCTAAGATGGCAAAAGACCAGTTTCGTTCGGTAATTCGCTTTTTGTTTCCGCATGAGAAAAAATGCGAGGAGATAAAAGCAAAGTTGGAAGCTGTCTATGGGGACGCTTCGCCATCTATGACCACAGTTAAATATTGGTTCCACGAATTTAAACATGGGCGACCATTCGTTTTTGATGAGGACCGACCCGGACACCCGGCAGACGTGGTTACCAAGGAAATCATTCCAAAAATCCACGACATGATTCTCGCTGATTGACGAACGAAAGTGTTCGAAATGACAGAGGCCATAGATGTGTCAACAGGAACGGCACTTAATATTTTACATGTCGGCCTGATTAGTGCCGCAATTGTGGGACAAAATCAGATGCAACTGATATGGAACTATGTAGTAACGACAGTGAAATAGAGGAGGAAATCAAGAGCACTGAAATTTCGAGTAGTGAAGAAGAGGATCCTCGTTCTTAGCATCTGAAACCGAAAATGAATTAGAAAGTATTGGTACATCTTGCAATGAAGAAATTTACACCGAAAACGCTACTGATGGGACTTTGTGAAAACCAGTAGAGATGTAAGTAGGCAATGGCAAACCTCCGAGTGTATTTCTGCAATGAAAAAGCTCCTCATAAAAATATCTGCCGTTCGGAGTCGGCTTGAAACTGTAGGTCCCTCCATTTGTGGAACAACATCAAGACGCACACCACAAATAGGAGGAGGAGCTCGGCCAAACACCCAAAAAGGGTGTAGATAACCTTGTTATACCGTATTCAAAGAGGTTGGAATTAAACCAGAGCAATTGCCTGTGCACAAGGCATATTATACTTAGGCTAGATTACATTTGTGGGGGGTTGGACAAGTCCGAGCACTCAGTCAGGAAGAGCTTTGTACTACACTCATATAAATTACAGTGCAAAGAATAGATAGACAGGACAGATACAGTATGGGTGGTAAAACGGAGATATTGAGAATTATACTTGGTTTTCTAAGTAGTGCTTTCAGAATGATTACTGACGAAAAATTGGATGATATATAAAATAATGCACCGAACTTGAAGCTCATAGAGCCATGCTTCAATTTTGTTGTATGAGTCAAATTATCTCACTTTAGTAAAAATAAGTATATTCAAGGTGAAGTCCAAAATAAACAAGACTGGCGTCATAAAAATGCTTTTAATAGCGCCAAATGAGTTAGTGCGTTGGAAGTTACATCTCTAGCTGACTTCCAGTGCAAGCTTGGTGACATTCGGTTCAGTGGAAGCGAAGTTATTGCGTTTAAAGTGTCAGTACCTTTGTGTCATCGGTACAAAAACGAGTTTCGAACAAAGAGCTAATATCAAATTTTGTTTGAAAATCGGTAAAACGTTTACCGAAACATTTGAATAGATGAAAAAAGTGTTTGGCGATGATTGTCTATCTCGTGCCAAAGTTCATGACTAGCTTACACGTCTCAGAAATGGTTGAGAGGACATAAATGACATGAAATCAGTAATCACCGAAAACTCCGAAATTGTTCGAAAATTTATCAAAAATGAACCGCAATCATCGTTGAATCTCATGGAGTCAGAGTTGAATATCTCCGAAACATCGAAACTGATGAAACGTGGTTTTTCCAGCATGAACCTGAAACTACGTCAAAGTACCGAAAGGAAGAGAGAAGTTAAAATTCAAGTCGGTGCTCATTTGTTTTTACGATTCCAAGGGAATTGTCCACAAGGAGTTCGTGCTAACAGGCCAAACCGTCAATGAAATTTCCCATCTTGGCGTTTTAAAGCGTTTGTTGCATCGCATTCGTTGAATTCGCCCTGAATACCGCGAAGGAGGTTCACTTTAGTCTCCACTTTAGTGACTGATTTTTTGACTAGAAATCGCACTTAGCCATCAATCACTATCCGAACTCACGCATTTGGCCATGAACGGAAGACGTTTTGCACCGTCGAGGCCATCCAAAAGGCATGTACCGACATCCTGAAGGGCATTCTGGTCTATGACCTGAAACACTCCTTTGAAAAGCTTTTTGATCGCGGAAAACAGTGAACAGTGAGGCCAGAGGAGACTATTTTGAATAAATAAACTCGAAGTTATCAGAACGAAGCTCTTGTCGTTTTTATTTTAGCTCAGTCTTGTTTATGTTGGACTTCACCTCGTAATTAACACTCATAAATCTATTGTTAAGACGGATATTGAAATAATTCATGTGGGTAATGGCGGTCGTCGTAGCCGACTGGTTGGTGCATGACATCTATTCGGTAGTGCCTATATTCGAATCGAATGTATAAAACACCAAAGTGATAGAAAAAGTGTTTCCAATAGCGGTCACCGTTCGGCGGAAAATGATAAACTTCCGAGTGTATTTTTGACATGAAAAAGCTCATCATAAAAAAACTATTTGCCGTTCGGAGTCGGCTTAAAACCGTTGGAACCCTCCCTTTGTGGAACACGATCACACCACAAATAGGAGTAGGGGCTCAGCTAAACACCCAGAAAGGGTGTACGCGCCAATTATACATGTATATAGGTATATACATCACCTATTTGTGCGTTTGGAAGTGCAGAAACTAAAGAAAATATAACAAAGAGTATACCACAATGCAACAAATCATAATGCAACACCATGCAACGGATTATGGTTACGGCGAAAAACCGAAATTCAATTCAAATTCTCTGCGGTTATGGTTATGGCCACGGAGGCATGTTACCTCTAATAGATTACATTGTGGCTCAAATGTTGGTTCGATCAGCAAATTTATGGTGCTATGGTTGTGGCACCTCTACTTTAAGCTTAAAGCTGTACGAAAAATTAAAGAAACCCCATAAGCGGACACAATATCAAAATGTAAAAAGATGTCGAGCGTCGAAGAATGTACGACAAGAGTTAAATATTTGCGTGGGAAGATATTAAAAGTGTCATATTGGCCGCAGCATTGAGCAATCAAATGTAAGAGCATTGCTTAATCGGGAAGATAGAACGATAAGGAAAGACGAAAACGGTAAATATACGTACATTCATTCATGCAAATATGATAGATTACAAGGTTTGGTCATCCGAAGCAAAATTGCGAGATTAAATTCTGCCCGCTCATTTTACACGTATCCACACACTCGTCCAATCAGTCGTGGTTCAGAGGACAATACGAGTGTAGATTGTGTGGTTTTTTTCGTATATACCAACACAATCTCAGTTTTTTTTTGTAAATAAACTGCTGTATCCGGTAACGTAGCAAACAAAGTGGCTAGCTCCATAGTTGAAGGTCAAACCTGATAATGCCCATATAGTATATGTAAATCTTATCTGCTTTATTTTTCTCTTTTCTTTTAAAGAGATAGATATTTTCTGTGCCAAGGCAAATCTATTAAAGGGGTTATCGGTAAGCCAGCTGATTTGCTTGTTCTTATTTGCCGTGTACATACGAATGTCAGCATACAATTAAATGACAAAACATCGTTCCATTCGCATTAACGGCGTATGCTTCTAGCTCCTACTTGTTGTCGGCTGTGCAACATAGTTCGTCCTTTTCTTTTCCTCTTCTACTTTCTTTTGTTGTGATATTTCTATGTGCAAAACGTTGTTGTTGGTATAGCGCCATCACCTTTAATGAGTACGCCTTTTTCTATATCATATTTTACTCTTTGAATATTTTCTGTGATCTGTGGAAGCGATAATAAAGAAACATGTAACGCTAGTAATGAGAGACGAATGCCCAAACTTCCTTTGAAATATGTAAGTGCGCTTGGCCTCCCTGCAAGAACTATTTACTAGTCACATTTGGTTGATCAGAAATGTTAGATAGCACCCTTATTTATAGAAATATCAAGTCGCTTAATTTTCAAGGCCGAGTTGCTGCGAGGCTTGGATAATTAATAGTGATTGGAAAAAGCTACCATTCTAGCACTTGCGTGTACCTCGATTTGGCAACAAATACCTTTGCTGTTCACTCGCACTAGAAATACTCGATAATTATACGACTAAGACTAGTATTGTCACTTGCGAAGCGAATGAAAGTATAGGCGAATTTAGCCGTATCGAATTGTTAGTTGCGAATCGCTGGTCAATTCGCCACAAAACAGCGAATTAGTGTCGAAAATGAAGGTTCTGTATTGCCATTGGCGAAAAAACTACATTCGCTTCGCCATTACTGTCAAAATTTGGCTACTGCTTAATACAGAATAATTCACTTTCAAAAATAGAAGCGACGTAAGTACACTTTAGTCTTATGTATATAATCTATTTAATAATTCCAAACGCTTTGAAAAAGAAATTACAAAAATTGCTAGATATACTAGAAAAATGTACGCGTTAAAAAAAAGGGGGAAAAATTAGAAAAAAGATGACACAAAGAAAATATTGAAACGAAGCAAAAGAAACTAGAATTCAAATACAAAACATAAGTTTAGAATTATGAACCACAGCTAATGAGAATGAAATCAAAAGTAGTATAGTTTTAAGTTTAATATTGCATGAAGTGAATGAATTTATTTTTTTTTTTATGAACTGAGAATAATTTTTAATTTTTCCTGTACATAATGTAGAACTCAAAAGTTTTAAATGGAATAAACAAACACAATGAAATAAGGTAAATGAGTTTGAATTTATTCAATAACTCATCCTACAACAAAGCATCAGCTGTTTGTCGTCTATGGACAGTAGGAGCATAAAGAAATATTTGTTCCTTGCTTGTTGCTTCTCTTGTTCGGTAATTTCTGTGCTTATCGAGGGACTGCAAATTTGCCTTCCAAAATGGGTAGTAGTATCTCTAGATATCTTTAAATAAGCTAAACTGTGAATTGAAATTCATTCCCCACAGTTTGTTGGTAACTGCCATGAGCAAGTAATCTTAGCACACAACACAATTTTAGCATTGACGTTTTGGATGATGACTGGCGGCAATATAATTTATCCTTAATTTTGTCCAGCACGAATATGCATCCTTGCTGGGTTGAAAGTTCGTTATAAATCTACAAATGCAAACCTTTAAGTAATAAAAAACATAATTTGTTTAAAATCATTCATGTTTCTTCGAGTCGATTATCGGCGCTAAATACGCACATTGCCGTAGGCAGCTTCATTGGTTGGTTGGTTGAAGTGGTGATTCATTCAGAATCCAACTAGCGCTTCCGCACCATTTTGTAGCTACATCCTCGTTACCAACTTGTTTAACGGTTATTTCCAGCAAGACTAATTCCAGACGATTGCTTGAGGTTGTAGGTGGACCATAACATTCTGCTAATTTTGCATTTCGTCTAGTCTCCCCATGTACAATTCGCAATTTGAAGTTATTTTAGGAAAATTGCACTCTTGACTCATATAATGGCAGATCCCCTCCTTGCCAGTTCATCTGCTTTTTCATTACCTTCAATGCTCCGATGTGCCGCGACCCAGATTAAGGTTACTTGATGGCTTTTACTCAAGGGGGTAAGGCTATTGCTACTTTTTTCCATCACTTTAGAGGTTATTGTAGCCGAACCCAGCACCAGGATTGCAGCTTGGTTATCCGAAAGAATAGCAATATTGCCCTTAAAAGAGAAATTTGCGATTAGTAGCCTACAAGCTTCCCCAATTGCCAGTACTTCCGCCTTGAAGACACTGCAGGTATTGGAGAGTCGCACAGATTTTTTAATTTTAAGTCTATGAGAATATATACCAGCTCCAACACCACAATCCATTATAGAACCATCTGTATAGACTGCAGTGTCGAAGTTTTTTAGTAAGAATCCCTTATTCCATTCCTCCTTAAATAGAAAAATAGTGGCGAAATTCCTATTAAATGTTACCGTCGTGTAGTCGGTCCTCTTCGAGGTCAACTGAGTTTGTCGCAGTAATAGACTCGCATGACCATAAGAGTTTTCTTTCCAGTGACCCGTTTCGTTTAACCTCAATTCATTCATTTTTGCTGTCTTCTCAATATGTAGGTCTATTGGAATAACGCACGTCAGTACATTGAGAGCCTCGCTGGACATGATCTGATTGCACCGACTGTTATTGCTCAGGCTGATCTTTGTATTCTGCTGGGTAATTTAGTATTGTAATCTATCTCTGGAGTTGTCCACCAAACTACCGAACCATACGATAAAATTGGTCACATAGTCGCCTTCTACAACCATAATGTATGCTAAAATTAAAGACCCCATCTTCTTTCAAGCCATTTACTGCCATATAAAGCAATTTCTGCTTTCCTTACCCGTTGTTTGATATTTAATTTCCAGCTAAGTTTGGAGTCCAGAATTACTCCTAAGCACTTTGCACTAGGTACCAAGTATTTCGTGGAAAAAAGCATAAGTTCTATTTCACATCTTGTGGCCCAAGAATTAAGCTCGTCTAACGCCCTTTGGATGATCCCACTGATCGTATTTGGACACAGTCCTGACACCATTAACACCACATCATCAGCGTACGCCACCGCCTTTACCCCACCTTTATTAAGTTTTATTAAGATTTTGCTGATCACACATAACCAAAGAAGTCGAGAAAATACTCCCCCTTGTGCAGTGCCTTATGGACTTTCTTGGTTGTGTTGATATTGCCCATGGTAGCTTTGATGATACTGGTTTCTAGCATAGAGATGACCCAATTACTAATGCAATTGTCCACCCCTACGCCTATCGACGCCCGTTGGATGGCATCTGTACTAACATTGTTAAGGCGACTTCTATATCCAAGAATGCCGGCATGGTGTAATGTTTGTGAAGTGCTGTCTCCGTAGATTTGCCTTTAAGGTACGCATGTTGTGCAGTTGATACACCAGAGCTCACAAAGGTTAATAGGATTGGAGGAATTTCTTATGAAACGCCTCTGACGAAGAAGGTGAACTCCCGGCTCCACATCGGAACTATCCTCGCTATTAAACATTTATAAACACACGTAACGAATTTCAGTTCGTATGAGTACACAATTTTTTTGGCATACAAAGGCAAATGCCAAAAGAGGATGAATGAATTTATTTTTCCTAAATGCAAATTTTATCAAATATCAGCCCAAATATAATATCTAAAGCGCCTAACAAGCAAAGTCGTTACTCTTCGTCTTCTGAATAATTATTTGAATAAATATTATAAAGGGTGGTTAAATTTCAAAGGCCGATGTTGAATGTGAACCACACCTAAACATCAAGTTTTTTTTGCATTTCATTTGACATTTTTCAATTTCAGACTAATTCAATTTGAACAATGGTCAATTTGAACATTCTCCAATGGTCAGAATGGTGGCAGGAAATGGCAACAGTGAATGACCAAATTTCGAAGAAAATCATCTTCAGTAATGAGGCACATTTTCACATCATTGAATTCGTCAATAAGCAGAATTGCCGCATTTGGGCGAATGATAATCCAAGAGTGATTGCCGAAAAACCAATGCACCCACAAAGAGTGACTGTTTGGTGCGGTTTATGGGCCGGCGGCATAATTGGGCCGTATTTTTTCCAAAATGAGGCCGGTCAGGCAGTTACTGTGAATAGTTTTCGCTGTCGTGAGATGATAACGAACTTTTTATGGCCCGAATTGGAAGATATGGACGTGGGCTTGTCACACAGTTAACGAAACAATGGCTCTTTTGCGCGAAAAATTTGATGGCCGAATAATCTCACGTCGCGCCGATGTCAATTGGCCGCCAAGATCATGTGATTTGACACCGTTGGACTTCTTTCTTTGGAGTTATTTGAAAGAAAAGATGTACGTCGATAAGCCAGCAACATTTCAGAAACTAAAGGCTGAGATAATTCGACACATTAACGGCATAGAACCTCAATTACACCTCAGCGCCATCGAAAATTTGGACCATCGGTTGGAGGTGTGCCGCCGAGGCCGATATTTTGTTCCATTCATAATTGAGCCACACTAATCATAATAAAGAGAAATGACAATAATTTCTTAAAAAAAATGTATTTTATTCAAAATCACCATCGGCCCTTGAAACTTAACCACCCTTTATAATAAAAATAGTTATAACAACTACATTGTAACTTCTTTACATTTCCTTTAATTTATATTAAAAAAACAAAATTTATTTTTTTTTTTTTTGCGTAATCTAATTTTCTGCTTAAGCCGATTACGACTCAGGTCAATTCACTTTTTCACACTATTTTTACGTGCTAGTCGTCCTTCAATTTTAAATACATCTGAAAACATTTAAAAGAATAAGAGTACAGGTAGTTGTGAAAATTTTACAAAATTTGTTACTAAATCAAATTTCGTCCACCAGCTTCAAGATTTTCTTTCCCATCATTCATCTCAACGGTACTCGTGTTGTAAAGATTCATGGCTAAGTACCGCAACGCATTTTTTAAGCGCTTAGCGTTTCCCATACACTTCCTGGCCTCAAGACCCATGGAAGTCTGAGAATTTGTTTTATTTATTTTTCTCTTATTAATCTAATTTTTTCAAAACCTTTAAATTTGCAAGTGCACAGTGAAAATCGCCAGCACTTTTACAATTGAAATCGAAACATTTTGATTTCACAAAAGCTTGTCAAATTTAGTTTTGACATTTGTGACAAATTTAGTTTTGACATTGTGACAGTCCTTGGCCGCATATAAATCCGGGTCGTTCCGGTAACGCCCAATGGGAGCTTCTGGTAGTCACCATGTTGCAGGAAATACAGCAGGTGACGCCTTTCGAAAACTGTTTGTGTAAACATACACTTCAATTTTAAAATTTTGTTAAATTCACAAATTGCCACAAACAATGCTTGAAGAGCAAGAACAAACTCTGAAAGTCTGATTTCAATCTTATTCAAATCATTGTTTGATATTTCAGAAAACATTCCGTATTAATAGTTTGTTTATATTGTAGGTACAAATTTTAGTTTGCTACGAAATATTCTAATATGCATATAATTCTTTGCTTCCTCTTACTTCTTATGTTTTTCATTTTATAACGCTAAAAATCTTACAAATCTCAATTGACTAGTGGTTTTTGTTGTTGTAGCAGTAGTACAAGCCCCTTCGGTGTAGTGTATATCACCGGTCGTCTTCTGGCTCATCTAAATGTAGGCCCAGGAAACATGATGTTTCAACAGGTTGGGTCCAGAGGGAGTAGGTTTTAAAGGGCATGTGAAAAGGTGGTTAGTGCGAGCGGGGTACCTTCACATGCCGGAACAGAACTCGTATTGACTAGTAGTCTTCAGGTGCCCTGGAAAAAAATATCACCGCCGTTTATGCTCATGCAAATTAGTCGTTTTTGCACTCTCGCAATATAATGGATGTTGTTTTTTTAGCTGCACAAGAACTATCGATATCAATAACTATGGTTTGAGAGCTGAGAATAACAGTGTTGATATTTCTGTTCCGTAAGGCTTGGTAAGACATCATGAATCGCTTAACGCCAGAACACCTTTTGTTTAAAAAAATTTGTCAGCTAAACATCGATGACATTTGGGTCTAACAAGCGGCGATGTCCGCCATAACAATCGATTTATTGCAATATTTAAGCCATCATACGCGCCATATGGTCAGATTTATTAGAAAAAATAATCAAAAATTGGACTCATCAAATGTAACTTGTAGCCGCGACATTCCAAAAATATTTTTTTATTATTATCATTTTAAACTCTCTGATTCTTAAAAAAACCCCGATTTTTATGACCTGCAGCGCAGCCGCAGCCAGAATTGCTGCCAACGCCAACTCTAACGTAAACATTGTTTTTGTTTTGTATTCACTGGAGTTCTACTACCTCAGTAGTTTCTACTCGCACTAACGATTTCGACGCTGTACCTTTTGTCATCGAATTGTTGTAACAACAACTATATACAACATAGGATAACGCCTCCTTTGTTCCTTTTGCTTAAGCTAGGATATAAAAGGCAAGACAATAGTCATAGAAGGTTATTCCCAATTTTGTTCAAGTAAAGGGTAATTTAAAAGCCGCGCCTACCTGTTAATATAAAACATGTAAAAATTTAGATTCTTTCAGGTTTCACTATTGACAACACTCTTCGCATCAGAGTAGAACAATTAGTCGAGTGGCGCTCCCCGCTTTACATGCTGTTGGTCGGCTTTAAGAAGGCACACTCAAACGAGACGCGATACAAGTATGGCTGGCGTTGAGTAGAAAGCGAGTTCCCGACAAGATAATCTGCTTCATCATAGCTCAAAAGAGTCATCGTGTGGAGTTCCACCAGAGGAGGATTGCCGATGACATTTGCCTTCTCTCTCACAAACTCACTGTCATGCAAGCGAAGGTGGTCATGCACCGTCACACTGGAGGTCAACATCGCCAAGACCAAAGCTACGAGAGTCAACAAAAATAAAGCAAGGCATATAATGGATTCCCGGTGGAATTTGTCGACAGTTGCTGCCACCTCGGCTACACTATCACGGCAGACGCCGAAGCGAATGAAGATGTCAACTATAAGGTTAACAAAGCAAGGGCGGCGTTCGGGTGAATGCAAACAGTATGGGCGAGCTCGAAAATAGCCAGCCGATCTAAACTGCAAATACTTAACTCATGTGTGAAGTCGGTATTGTCATACGGTAAGGAAACATAACTGATTTCTAACACAATCACACAGAGACTACAATCTTTCTTAAACAAATGCCTCACCTCATCTGTAGAATATTCCGACCGAACACCATCAGCAACGACGCGCTGTGGAGACTAACGCATGAGTCTCCCATCCTTTGGCAAATCAAACGCAGAAAGTTGCGATGGATAGGTCACACGGTTAGAAAACTACCAGATAGCATCACGAGAATGGCACTAGACTAGAACCTGCAAGGAAGTAGAGGTCACAGTTGGCTAAAGAATACTTAGGCTACTTGGAGATGTCGCGCCATCTAGCAGATACCGACATCACATGGGATGTCGAAAAAACAACAGTCCAGAACCGTGTATGAAGGAAGAGTCATATCCAGGCCTTGTACTCCCTAACGAAGTGAAAAAAGAAAACCAAAATAATTAGTCCTGCTCTTATTACACTTTTTCTAGAAATGCGTCGTTTTTGTTGCATGCATCAAAAACTTTTACGTACTTCACAGTTGTAATTGGAAATAATATATTTATTCATCGTAAATTAAAATTTTCAAGTACAGACTAGACCAGATCGCGTGTCTTTACGAAAAGTGTGTGGAAAACTGCCGACGGTCCTTTACTAATAGCTTGACGATAAATTTGGCAGTGGTAGACCCCACTGTAACTAGCGTTTTAGCCCGTCTTCCTAATCACTGTAGCGTATTTTAGGCGGGTAGCTGTCTGGTTATGCAAAAATGTGACTACCTTCAGATAAGTCCTTATTTACTCCCATAGCCACAAGTCTGGAGTCCAATCTAATGTTTCTCCTCTGATCGAGACTATACTTATCAGAAAAAAAGTATTTGCAAGATTAGGCAACACAATAGTAAGCAGAGAGGTCTACAGAGGTACTCCTCAGGGAGGGGTCCGCTCCCCTCTCTTCTGGATTTTGGCAGTGTACTTCTTGCTGCTGACCCTAAAGAGAGAGGGTTGCCACGGCACAGCTTAAGCTGACGATTTAACAATCGCGGTTAAAGGCAATTATCCCAGCACGCTCATGAGTATTCTGCGCCTCAACATGGCCACCCTGAGTAACTGGGCAGAGAATAGAGGACGCTGAATAAGCCCCGATAAAACGAAACTAATTCGCTTTACCAGGAACCATAGACTGCCCATAGTCTCACCACCAATTTTGAAGGATATGGAGATTTTTTGAAGGAGAACGTTAAATACCTAGGACTCATATTAGACAGGAAACTTACGAAATCTAAAATTGGGAATAGGACCTCAATATCAATCAGGAAAGTTGCTTAAGTTGCTCAAGAGAAAACATCACGCAGGGCGTGGCTTGTGTTACCGGTCATTGGCTGTTAAGTAGGCACTATTCTAAGTTAGGTGTATTTTTTCATGAATACTGCAGAAGTTGTACAGACGAGGAAGAAACAGTAGAACACTTCCTTTGTAATTTTCCAGGCTTAGCTAGGAGTAGAGCAAGGTTGCTAGGAAAATACCATTTTTACCCTCTTACGAAACTATACGGTGTTGAGAAAAAACCTATCCTACGCTTCATAAGAGAGTCTAACTGGTTCCATGAAAACTAACAGTAAGATTACCGTATTACACAGTGGTACCACAACGAACCTACATTGTGTAAGTGAGTTTGGTTACTCTAAGCCGACTGCCACAAAAACTTAACATAACCTACTCCGACAGCCAAGCGACGATTAAATCTCTAGGTGGGGTTACCACTAATTCCATCATTGCTCGCAAATGCTGGACTTCTCTTAACGAGATGGCTGAATATTTCCGCATCCAAATGCGGCAACCAAACTAGCGAAAGAGAGCACTTGTACTCGCCTCCCTCTAACTGAACGTACCCCATTTCGACTATTGCAGAAACTGCAAGAATGAAGAAGAGGAAGATTCTATTAGATATCTGCTTTGTTACTGCGCGTGACATACAACTTGGTATAGATACTTTTGTTCAACGTTCTTACATGATACAGATGGTCTTAAGATATTATATATAGGTAGGAGAATAAGTGATGGTAATAGAATTATTTCTTCAGGCCGTACGCTCATTTACATATAATCACTTGAAAGTTTCTGAAGAGAATGGATTTGGAAGACAAGTCTTCTAGAGAGAGAGTTGATTCATTTAGGACAGGACATTTGATGCTGTAGAATTTTAGTGACAAAGTCTGTTCAATAAGGTAAGAATAAGCTTAATTCTGTTGAAAGACGGAATAAGATCGTACTTATATGGGTTCCGGAGATTAAGGAAATAAAAGAAAATGAAACCGATGAATTGGCCAACTGCGCATCAATGGCTACCCCATAGACACCAGAGCCAATAATCAGAATCAGTTGTACAGGAATTACGAATTAGATTATCGATTATGTATGCAATTTACATAAAGAGCGATGATCCAGTATTGAACGCTGCTGAACTGCAAAGTGTTTTGTGACAAGCTCGAATAGAAAACTGCTCAGCTTTATTCTAAACGTTGGAAAAAAAGGCGTTCGGTTGATGGTCGGTATTATTACAGGATAATAGTTTTCGTTCGTGGTAAGTGAATTAAATGCACTCTGTTCGTTGGGTATACATGCGATGGGGCTCAATACTATTTTAATAAAATAAGTAACAATAGTGTTTGATGAGTTTTAATCTTATCAAAATCTCCTCCCTAAACAGGCTTGAGAAATTATTATTGGATATTGAAATAAGTTTCCGCCCTCGTAAAAGAAGTGTCGCTGCTGATACTGTTCGCTATGTGATTTGAAGGTGTATCTGTGAGGTCTCGATCGCAGTAATTGAAATCCGTTTGGAGCGTAAAGATTCGGACGTCAAACTGTCTACGTTCGTTCCGAAAAAACAACATTTCCGGAAAGTTGTGGTTCATTATTACCCCTCAAAGAAATGTGAAGCTGAAATGTGCCGTGTATTGATCAATATTCATGGTAATCACGCTCCACTAAATACTACTTGTAAAGAGTGGTTTCAACGCCTCCAAAGTTTCAATTTCGACGTGAGTGATAAAGATCGCGGCTCGCGAAGAAGCACCGAAAAAATTCGAAGATACTTAACTACAACAATTATTGGATGAAGACGCATGTCAAACCCTTGATGATATGTCTAAAGAGTTGGATGTTGACAGGTTGACAGATCAACCGTCGGTAAACGTTTGCACGCGATGAGAATGGTCCAGAAAGCAGGTAACTGGGTGCCACATCAATTGAAGGATATCGGAAGGGATATTGAGAGACGTTTGGTGACGGGTGAGATGATTTTTGAATAGCAGAAAAGAAAATGTGTTCTGCATTGAATCGTCACTGGTGATGAAAAATGGATCTATTATGATAACCCTATTAGTTGGAAAAGTTGGAGCCTGCCAGGTGAACCAGGTCCATCGACAGCGAAAAAAAAATGCATGCTTCAAAGGTTATGTTGTGCATCTGATAGGATCAAAAGGGTGTCATCTATTATGAACTCATTAAACTATCTGAAACCATCACTGGAGATCGTTACCGACTACAGCTAATGCGTGTGAATCGAGCTCTCATAGAAAAGCGGCCGGAATGGGACGGTAGACATGACAAACTGATTTTGGTGCATGATAACACCAGGCCAACGTTTTAATTGGTCTAGAAATATTATATTTAGAGGGACTGATTTTGGAAATTTTGCCACACCCGCGGTATTCCCCAGACATTGCACTTTCAGCTTACCATCTGTTCCGCTCAATGCAGTCAGTCCTTATTGGAGAGCGTTTAACTTCTTACGAGAGCATCGCAAACTGGCTCAATGAATGGATGAAGTCAAAAGAACTCGAATTGTTTGTCAGAGGAATCCGTACGCTGTCTGAAAGATGGAGTACATTTGTAGCTTCCAATGGCACATACTTCACATAATATCATGAATTATTTAATTCTCTAAATAATTCGTTACTTTGGCTAAGAAAATACGGAAACTTATTCACATACTCTATGCATTGGCCAGATCAATGGATTTGCCCTTAAAACAAAATGGTTTGATGAGGAGTAGCAGATTAACAGCTTCTGTGGTATCACAATGGATCGACACCGGCCTAAGTGGGATCGATTGCCACTTCTACCTACCTACCTTGGAGACTACCATTACATGCGGAGTAAATTACTATTTTCAGAATCCGATTTTTGTATTATCCTGCTGAAACATGTTAATTTTTGCGCCGTTACAGTGGATCTCTCGATTTCTATCCTTGTACCTGGCGTTTGCAAGGAATGCATTGATTCATTCAACATCTTAACTGACGTTTGGGCTTATATTAATATACTTCCATAAGCGCCTGGTAGTTTCTTTCACTTTCTGGCAATACATTTAGAGGATTAAAATATTCCACTAAAATGTGCAGCATTGTTTTTTCTATGGCCCTGCTGAACACGTATTAGGTAGGTATATAAAGTGCACTGATTACTTAGGTTAATATGCCGATCTACCATACAAATTTGCCAGAGGTTAAAAACTTGTTGTTTGTGTTATTGTATTGCTTCGCTTATCAACTGAATAGTGAGTGAGTGAGCCAGGTAGCCAAAACAAAAGTGTATACCCGCTTACTTGACAATTCGCTTGAAGGTATTGATGGAAAAGTTTGGTTACGTGTGATAGAATAAATTTGCATTACTGGAAGCAAACTACCAATACATATAAACAACTTCACATACAAATTGTCAATTAAGCAATAAGCCATTGACAGGCGCACTGTGATCAATTGTACGTACAATGGCTTGAGCGGCCGTGCATGAATATTCCTAATTAAGCGGCTATGGAATTTTCTACATAAACAATAACCGAACAGGTAAAAACTTTAGTCTATAATAATTTCATGGAGAAGCAAGTAAAAACATGAAACTAAACGAAAAAGATTAAAGGCAGCTGGTACCTTAGTCTTTGATGTGGTATTTTTGCACCAGGGTTTTAAATATTATGAACATAAGTTTTTCAATGAGGTATAAAAGGCACACGGTCGCGCGAATTTTAACAGTCAACAGCATTTAGTTGTTAAAGTCACATCTCATCCGGAGATATTCAGATAATTTATTTTTTGTGCAACTTAAGTGTCAACATCACAATCATGGGCGGCTTTCAAGCGAAAGAACTCAGTGACGAGCGAAATTTTAGTACAAAATCTCTGTTTTTTAATTACTGGCCGACTAGAGAAGACGTACTGTTAGCTCTCTTCTCATCATTTACGACACTATTCAAAGCAATCCCTGCACCACTTGTCAACTCAGCAGCTGCTGCCTCTAAATTTATATGTAGTACGGCCGCAGTTCTACCGATGGTTAAACGTCTTAAAAACGATACAGAAAACAAAACTCGCACCCAACGTAGGGTTTCATTCGCTATAGAAGAGAGTCCAAGTTCATGTTCGCAGCATATACCAGAAGCATTGGCTGGCCAGTCGAAAACAAATATGAGCCGTCATAGGAAAGCTGATAGCCACTTGCCAAGAACCGAGCACCACAGTCTAGAGACATTTTTTATAAAAGCTTATGAAATTAAAATACAAAATGATATTTTTGAGAATGAAGGTGAAATAAGTGAAGCATCTGATACCTCCTCCGAAGAGAATCGCGAACCAGACTTGGATGATGAAATTGCCGAGCTCCACTCATCGGATAACTTGAAAAATTTAACTTACGAAATGCAAAAACAGTATTATTTCTTGCTCAGTCCAGAAAGTTATGAAGCCGTCATCTCCGAAGGGAATCCCGAACAACACTGCGCTGTTGAAAGCCAAATGGAAAATGAACTATCGCCGAAGTGTTTACCGAAGCCAGAATGTGACTCGCCTTAAATAAATGAAAAAAAATAGGCAAATCAAAATCTGGTCACAGCATCAAATATGATGAAGAACAAATTTATGTTTACATACAAATGAATGAATGAATAGGCTTAGCGCCTCAGCGATGACAACTTGACACTGCAGCTACTGCGCTTGCAAACATCAAAAATTGTGTTGTCCCAAATATAGACGTATTCGGTATTGTTGGAATACTTCAGAAAGAAAAATTGTTTATTTTTGTATTAATCTTGATTTCGCGGAATACAAAAAAGGAATTAAGAAAAAAATTTGATTTTCGGTTTCATCGTAATCTAACTCAATAATGAACACTCCTTCGGCAAAATCCATCCTTTTTGGGCTATCTTTGTCCACTTTTATATGAAGCCGCAGCACTCCGCGTCGTTTACATTTTGCTAGGTGGAGAGAATTCAGAAGGTGTGGACAATAACAACAAATAATCACCGTTAACTGGCTCTCAGCGATTTTGAAGGAATCAGTTGATTTTCCCACATAACAAGCTTCTAACAACTGTTTGTTTACAACAAAACTGTGATTACTCATTTTACTTCGTTGCCGTCTGAACAACAACTGATTGGAATCCCCGATGACGTGAAACGCAAAAAAAGGTATTATTTTTATGAATCAATAAGAACTACTTTTTTCAAAAAATTAATATTTAATAAAAATTTAGGCACTTAATTGTAGAAATAATAATAGAAATTGTTTCAATAAAATTGCATCATAAAATAAGAAAAATCTGTCTTTATTTGCAACGTTAGGAGGTTAAGTTGGGTACAAATTTACAAAGCGCTCTAAGATGTTTGGAAAATTTTCAATATTCATTTATTCATTTGGTAAATCTGGAAATACATACAAGGCTTCTTACAGACTACATAGACTAACGGTATTTTTAAAAATTAAATATTTACATGTATTTATTGGGTTGGAGAATAAGTTCGTAGCGTTTTTACGAACAATTTTTATTTAATCAAAAAGCAATAATTATATCATTAAGTTATCAATTATATATTCACCGTCGCTGTTTACAAAATTTTTCCATTCCGGTTCGAATCACCTGGCCTGGTGTCAAAGAAGTTGTTGAGCCAGTTTTTAAGGACCTCTTTGTTCTCGAAGGTTACGCCTTTCTTTCAGTCGAATAACCTCATTGACGCGGTATAGCTGAGCAACGTAGAGCTCCTTCTTGACCGAGGCGTTCTTTCCGAGTAAATTCCAGTGCACCATGCCCTCCCAGTCCCCCCAAACACATATCATGATCTTCTTTGGATGAATATCCGACTTGGCTCTCTACTTTGGCGTATCTCCTAGAGCCATCCACTCCTTTCTCTGCTTCATATTGATGCATAGGCACCATTTCGTATCTCCCGTGACGTTTCGGTACAAAAAGCGTTGTCTATAACCTCGTGTTATTCGATGGCGGACGAGATGCTGAGAAGCAATTTGAAGGCGACTTTCTTTGTGTTTTTCGTGGAGCTGTGAAGCGCCCAGGCTCCCAATTTTTCGGTTAATCGCATTGAATGAAGGTGATTTAGAAATGTTTTATGATCGCAGTTCATTTTTACCGCCAATTCACGACTAGTTTCCTTCAAAAGCTACGTTCGACTTTCTTCATTGAATTCAAAAGGCCTTCCGCTGTGGGACATGTCATTGACGTCAAAGTCGTTAATTTGAACTTTGCAAATCATTTCCGTGCTGTAGACCCGCCTATGATACCTTCTCCTTATACTTCGCAAATGTTCGACAGCTTTTTGAACTCGATGAAAAGCAAAGAAGAGCAGGCATCGAAAATAATATTTGTGCCCCCTGGGATTTCTAACACGAAAAACTAATAAAAAATTAAATAACTCAAAAATACATTTAACATACTTTTGTAGAGCAGAAAGAGTTCTATCGAATGAATACTTATCATTTGCCAAGGCGCATTCAATAAAGGTGGTGGCACTAGACCAGCAACACTGCTCTGTACGCTTGATTGTCAAAGCAAAGTATTGAGACACTAGAAATAAGTAATGAATTCGCCTTGTTTCATTCTGAGTTGACAGCCACATGGACACGGCGAACGAAAAATAACAACTGAGCTGATTTACCAATATCACCTTTAATAGATTCGCCTTGCTCTTTGGCAAACAGCAAACAAACCATTGTAAAATAAAAGAAAATATAAAAATGCAATGAACTCATTGAAAAAAAAACTTTATTATTATAAAGTTCCTCAGCGATGTCATCTACATACTTATATCTAAGTGCATTGGGTATTTGTCAGATGCATTACAAGCATTTAATTTGTGATAATCGTCACAAGCTCTCCAACCGCCTGTTTTGATTTTGACGAGTTTATAGAGCTGACCCATGAACTGTCTAGGGCCCTGGCAAAACTTTGATCTAGTAAATATTCGAATTGATCTTTAATAATAGGACTATGAATAAGTTCGTGCGGTTTTTTTCGAAATTTGAAACTTTATTGACGTAAAATGGTTACAAATTTAATATTCAAAATATTGTCCATCGCTTACTACTACTTTTTCCCATCTTTCTGGCAATTCACGGATTCCCTTTGTGAAAAATTCGGTCGGTTTTGCCGCAATCCACGAATCGATCCATTTTTTGACTTCATCGTAATTACGGAAGTGCTGGTCAGCCAGGCCATGTTGCATCGATCGGAAGAGATAGTAATCGGATGGCGCAAGGTCTGGACTATACAGCGGGTGGGGTAGGACATCCCATTTGAGCGTTTCTAAGTATGTTTTGACCACTTGTGCAACATGTGGCCGAGCATTGTCATGTTGCAAAATAACTTTGTCGTGTCTATCGGCGTATTGCGGCCGTTTTTCTCGCAGTGCTCGGCTCAAACGCATCAATTGTCGTCGGTAGACATCCCCCGTAATCGTTTCATTCGGTTTCAGTAGCTCATAATACACAACACCCAGCTGGTCCCACCAGATACACAGCATAACCTTCAGGCCATGAATATTCTGCGCCGACGTCGATGTTGAAGCATGGCCAGGGTATCCATACGTTGCCCGACGTTTTGGATTGTCGTAATGGACCCACTTTTCATCGCCAGTCACAATTCGATGCAAAAAACCCTTTCTTTTGTGCCGTTGAAGCAGTTGTTCGCATGCCATAAAACGGCGTTCAACGTCTCTTGGCTTCAATTCATACGGCACCCAATGGCCTACCTTTCGGATCATTCCCATGGCTTTTAAACGTTTGGAAATGGTTGATTGATCAACTCCCAAAGTTTTTGCAACCTCTTCTTGCGTTTGAGCCGGATCTTGATCGAGCAATTCCTCCAATTCGGTATCCATGAACTTTGGCGGCGCACCCTCGCGTTCTTCGTCTTCCAAGCCAAAATCACCACTTTTAAAGCGTGCAAACCACTTCTGGCACGTTCGCTCAGATAGAGCATGCTCACCATAAACTTCCACCAAGATACGATGACTTTCGGCTGCTTTTTTCTTCATATTAAAATAATGAAGAAGAATTCCCCGCAAAAACACATTATTTGGCCCGAAATTCGACATTTTCAAGTGTGGTAAAAATATTGTTGTTTACGCTTCAAATAAAAAACTTATACTGACGTTTGTGCCTTACGACAGTAGCTCTCCAATGAATGTTTGGAAATGTGGATCGATGGAATAATAATCAAGTTACGCCATCTGTTGTAAAACCGAAACGAACTTATTCATAGTCCTATTAGCTTGTAGGACCTCGCCGGTATAACTTCGCTCTCTTTTGAAAATACATTGACAGTTTGGTACAATTCGATATGATGCCGTCACCTCTGATGGTAGTTGGCACTTCTTTGTAGTCGAATCAATGTAATGTTGAATAAAATTTTGCCAATTGATGTTAATTGTGCTGGACACGACTCATGAATTTACTGCATTTAACCTATTTTGGGGTGACTTCATGTGAGTCAAGCTTGTAGACCATAAAAGTTGTTCCGCTTTTACATCGACTAACGAATTAAATTTTGATAAAAAATCTGTGCCCGGTGCAACAGATTTTAATTTGATATTAGAAAGTCTCATTTTAACTTTCTTTTGATTCAGATGTCAAGGATTTAAGACTTTGCCTATCAGGACCAAAATATATTATCTGTATTTTTGTCGAAGGCGCGACATGCGTGCCAACTTTCTATTTATGTGGTACGGCAAGTGCGGCGAAAATGTCAACTGCTTAAAGAACAATTTTGTATCGTGCATATTTTTAACGATGGTTATTTTATTATATCAAATAAAATGCACAAAATAAATGGAACTTAAATGAGTTGGGTGAATTCAAATGCACCCTTATCTTTTCGATAAAAGCTTGAAATAATAGAGAAAAGGCTAATCTAAGTCAAGTTGTCCTGAAAAATAGTTGTCCGCTTTCGGTCGCACCCACTGTCAATGAATACCATACCTCTAAAACGAATTCTGATGTCCCCCAATTTGGGTCGAACGAAAAATCCCACTTTACCCATTTAGAGTGCTCCAATCGAGTCCAAATGTATGACAGACGCCCACTAACTTTGGACGGCCGATCCACCCATGCCAGTGGCACACCCTCTGGAACTCCCCTGGGGTGTTCCCCATACAATCATTTCAAAATATCACCATTTTTGGCCTTTACATGAGAAAAGAAACTAAAAAGTTCGACCCAAATTGGGGGACATCAGAATTCGTTTTAGAGGTATGGTTCCTTCGGCAAAGTTTCTTATTTTGATCCCTAGAATATGATTTTCACAGAGAATATGATTTGACTCTGATATGTAGACAATGTTGATGCTGTCGTCTGTTTCATATACTGACGGCAGCAAATTTAGTTTTCCGAAATTTTAGACGCTGATATATTTGTAACTTAGTAAGTTAGCTGTCAGTTCATCGAGCTTCAGTGCATTTTCATTCATTGAATCTTCCAGGCTGTGACTCTGGCCTCAAACTTTTGTTGCTTTTGAGTATTATTTGCAACGCAAGTACCGAAGCCATTTTTTGAGTCCATCTCATATATATTTGTGAATGTGTTATCGGCGAATTTATCTGCTATTTTATTTATTTCATCTGGGTCTCTTGGCTTTCATGACAATAAGATGCACCTGACGTTGACGTGCAAGCGTTGTAGCCATAAGATGGCCAGATCTTACATTTCATTTTTCAGTGCTCTTAAATCCGCGCAGAAAGCAGCCATGGGAGATGTTCTTCTTTAGAGATATCGAAAAGTTTTTAAGTTATTCATACTTGCCCAACTTGTTCAGGACCATAGCTCTTTTCAATCATCGATCTTCGCTGTTCGTGTATAAGAGTCTCGGGTCCGCCTATCACAAGTTTTTATTGTCTGCTTTTAAGTTCTTCTATACTTCAAACTCTGTACAGAATTTACAGGGCAAATCTATTAAATGTGGTCTCCAAGGATGATAGAAGACAAGGTTGCGCCTTCCGAATTCGTTGTGTATTCAGAGCCCATGAATAATCAAACAAAAAGAGAAGGGAATTACTTGTTTGTGAAGAGGAAGAGTATTCGAAAGCAGTGAAAACAACCAAACACAAAAAGTTATACGCACACACACACACTCTCTTCCCATGCCGTCTTCCGCATAAAAACGCAAGCAAACTGCATTCGGTGACTTTATGTTTATTTGTGCTTTCACAATTTAACACTCGGCACTTTGTTTTCATTCGTTTGTTTAGTTGAAATCTTACTAATCACAATATTGCAAAGCCATTCATTGAATTTTCACAAGTATGTAATTTCTCCTACTTCTGTTTGTTTTGTATTGCAAAGACAGCTGACGTCAGACTTGTCAAAATCGCGAAAAATAAAGTAACTGTTTTGGGAAGGCGCGACCTTTAGTACTCAATTCGTTTTGGTAACCACCATCTGTCACACTACAATTTTAATCAGATTATCTACGCCGATAATCCCGAATAACGCCGCCGTCTGTGACAGTTGTATCCTCTTGTTTTCCTCTTTTTAAATTTCTGCCTTTCTTCACTAATAGGGTGTGCAGAAAATGTGCGGGTCTCCTGTGTTTATTAAACTAACTGATTTATTGAACTTGAAGTCTGTAATAATTTTTCTTCTTCATCTTACTATTTTTTCCGATTTGCTTCACTTTTAAACTATTGGAGGTAAAGTTCTGTCGTATTTTATACAGGCAGGTAATTTTTCTTGTACATAAAAAACACATCTGGCTAGTGCGTCATTGGGATTTTTTTTTTTTTTTTGGTTTTTACCTGCTGTATAATATAATTTTTTACCGTTAATCATTTACTAGTGATATTTAAAGTGAAAAGGAAATCAGAAGATAAAGTGAATTTACGACGCTGCATTTGGTATGAACTCCAAAACAGAAGGAACGCATCGGTTGCATGTATTAGGTCCGTCCATAGGCTCGTGCGTTTTTAAAGGTGGTTTTAAAATTAATTAAAAATATGTTTATAGTATATATTAATCAATAATATATTTTCCTTCATTGTTTACAATGTTTTCCGAACGTTTAGGCAAATTTTTGATTCCCTGCTCAAAAAATTATTTGTCCTTGGAGCCAAAATACGCTTCGATATCATTTTTTATGGCTTCTTTTGAGGAGTAGTTCTTGTTACTCATGTGGGATTGAAGTCCACGTAAAAGGTGATAATCACAAGGTGCAATATCCGGAGAGTATGGTGGATGCGGCATTTGCTCCCATCCGAGCTTGTTCAGTTTGCCTAATGTTTGCCTTGCGGTATGAGGTCTTGCGTTGTCGTTTTGAAACAAAAGGAGAATCTTCTTGGGGTGAATCTTCTCGAGGGGTCGGTTCTGGTGTTTCATCTTTATCTAACCATTGGCGTTTGCGAACAGGATTATTGTAAAGGACCCATTTTTCATCACCAATAACAATACGGTTCAAAAAACTTTCATTTTCAAGCCGTTGCAGCAGCTGAGAACACACATTCACTCTCTGCTGAAGGTTGGCGATAGAAAGTCTATGCGGAACCCATTTTTCCAACTTTGAAACATTTCCCAACTGAACCAGGTGCCTGTGAACTGTTCCATGCGATGAATTTAACCTCTGAGCTATCATATCGACTGTCAAATTTGGCTCAGCTTCCACGAGTTCGAGCAAGGCGTCGGAGTTAAAGACTTCAGGACGACCAGCGCGTGGGACATCCTCCACGTCGCCGTTACCACTTCAGAATTTTGAAAACCGTTTTTGCGCAGTCCTTACACTCACAGTATCCTCTCCGTGAACAGTGTTTATTTCTGTAGCAGCAGTTGTTGCATTTTTACCACTTTTATAAAAAACAAAATACCAGTCTAACGGTTAGACGCGATAGAAGTGAAACCTTCCGTAAAACAAACTGAGAAAGAATGAGACGAAAGCAGCATTAGGAGCGGGATAATTATAGGTTCATTATAATATTGCTATAAAGTTCATGTTTTATTTTCTTCATTTTATTATAATTCATCCTCAATGTTTTCAATTTCAACAAATGATACGAGTGGCTTATGAAAGCTAAAATATGATACAAATGCTTTGGTTTCGATGTTGTCAACATACCTTTGAAATACCGCGTCAATTGTTGTTTTTGGTCGTGTTGTCGATTCAGTGCGATTGTTATACATTTTTAAATTGAATGTTGTATTGAGAAAGTCAATTAAAGGAACCGCTGTGTCCAATGCAAAATTTACGTTAAAATCGTCACTTAAAATCATTGGAACTTTATCGTAATCTTTTCTAAGTATCCGCGATTCTTCTGGTGTATACTTCATTAAATTTTCGTGAATGAATTCCGTGATGCTATTTATTGATTGATTCGGTGAAATATAAATAGCCACAATTAAAACTGTTTTTCCATTGCTCAATCTGGTTTCGCATGCACATATTTATCCCTCTTTAGAGAGCTGAACAGACAGTGATTCTAGTTGCTGTGCATTCAGATCTATCTATGGAGTTACAATACGAGCACCGTCATTTTGATTGTGGTATATTGCAACACCGCCTGCAATTGCGGTAAATATTTAAAAATGAAAATATTTACGAATATAAAAATACGGACGCAATACAGCACAAGCGGTTGCTATTATGAGCGTAGTGACGCGTATATTACACAGACGTACTAACATACACCCAAACATTCGTAGGACGCTTGGTCTAAGCAAGTATTAGGTAGTGTAGTATAGGTATACATAATGCCTTCTCGCTCACCGTGGCTCCTTAATACGTAGGCGCGCACACATACGTACTAGCATACATACAAACATACATACGTATGACGCTTGAACTAAACACCAAAGCAAGTAATAGGCAGTGTAGTATACATACTACAATACTCACTATACTAGCGTGGCTCAGCAGTACGCAGCCACACACGTAGCAAATTTCGTTCCGGAGACCCGAACCTCCAAGGAAGCGATCGTTCCAGATAACCATCCAAGATCGATAACTGAGAAGCATATTAAAGACCACAAAAAAAGTAAAAAAGACTTAGTTTTGTTGAAAATATAATACCGTAAATATAATAATATAAAAAAAAATAATTTTTCCAACATTTTGCCTCATAAGTACCACAAAAATTTTCGAAATCAATTTTTTCAAAAATTGTAATTGTTGCACAGGTCTCTAGCAATAATTTGGCTTTTACAGATTGAAAAAATATCAATTAGTCGACGAGTTATAGCCAAAAAACCATATAAACAATATACTGAAAATCGGCATTTGACTGCAAACTTCGAAGGCCGATTAAAAAAAAATTCGAACTAACATAAACAAACGGGGCGATACGGGTCTTCTAATTTCGCCTCTATTTTCACCCGCCACTCTCAGAATGGACCTAATTTTTGCTAGCCTGAATTTGTTCCATAGTGTTATTCGAGTTGAGTCAATGCTTGCAAAGTGGCATATTTTTGGTACACATTTCTCTCAAATTTTCAAAGAATGTGAGATATTTCTCAGGCACTCTTCTATTTTTTAATGGATGTGCATATTTTATTGACTTTTACTTTAAAAGCAACATATCCTGTTTAACTGTGGAAAAAAGTGATGTAAATTTTCGAGCACTTGCATTGAAATAAGGGAATGGAGCGAGTGCCGAATTCGCTCATCAAAGTGACTGCACCGCCCTCTGTACATATGCATTTATATGCAATTTTTTCGTATGAATGTATTGTACGAGTTCAAATACAGAGCTGGAATCACGAATGTCATTTTTGTAATTTTTTTGCGATCTCGGCATTTTCGGGATCTCGTAGTTCAAACTTCGGGACTAGTCTGGGGATTTAGATATTCATTACTTTTCAACAACTTAATTCGAAAAAAATTCCGTCAGTATTGTTCGGAAAGCTCTCTTTTTTTTAACATAATTTTATTTAGTGGGTCGCTTAGAAGTATAATTCAGCTTGACAGTCAGTTTTTGAATCTTTATCTAATTTAATTGCTTCTTAGCTGATGAAGTGGGCTCATTTTTGTATACGTATCGCAAACAAAGTGTTTTACCCTATAAATAATAATAAATCCTGGGAATACCCAGGAGGCAAAAGTCAACATTTTCAACACCTGCTCTTCTTCGCTGCCGAAGCATTTCGGGACATTTGCGAAGAGTATGGAGAAGGTGTCATAGGCGAGTCTACAGCATGGAAATGGCTTGCAAAAAATGGTTCAAAAATTACGACTTTGACGTCGATGACACGTCCCGTAGCGCAAGGCCTTCTGAATTCGTTGAAGATCGTCTCAAATTGACGGAAAAAATAAACTGCGATCATAAAACGATTCTCAATCACCTTCATTAAATGGAATTTACCGAAAATTTTTGAGCTTGAGGTCAATGAAAAATACAAAGAAAGTCGCTTTGAAATTGCTTCTCAGCGTCTCACCCGCTATCGAGAAACACGCAGTCATAAACAGCGCGTTTCGTATCGAATCGTGACGAGAGATGAGAAATGGTGCCTATACATCAATATGAAGCAAAGAAAGGAGTGTGAGGTCATTCAGTTTACCATCTTCTCCTCTCCCAGTCACACCATATGAAGAGCGTTTCTTGTGATAACAAAGAGGTCCCTAAAAACTGGCTCAACAACAAAACTAGCTTTGACACGAGACCGAGGCGATTTTTTGGCGGAACGGCATCAACAAATTGGTCGAGAAGTGGGAAGAGGCGGATATATAATTGATGAACTTTTTCATTATTGTTTTTTGCTTAAATAAAAGTCTTATGGAAAAACGCTACGAACTTATTTCCAGACCCAAAAATAATATCCGTATTTACTAAAACATTTAGTCAATGTTGCTTATTTTGCCAATAAAATGGAATTTTTCTGTCTCCGTTTGGTATGATTCGTAAGAAGCCATGAATCCCGAAAATATCGGTAGTGCTGGCAAATAGTTCCGACATGATCGGGACTCAAAAACTCCGAAATCACTTATTAGTACTCCCGACTTTGTCGGCACTCCTGAAATTCCGGGTTTAACATCCCTAATTGTAACAGAAATTCCTTGTAATACTTTTACATGTACTCGTAAAACAACAATACACTGGTACATATGTATTTTTTTAATTAGAGTCCAAGAAAAAACCGCTTGGGTGTCAGCAAGTAAAATATACAACATAAATTCGGTATAAAAATTATTTATGTTCTTGTGGACTAGTCAATGAAAATTTTTGCAACATTGACCCGCTTTTAACACCTATACACAGGTACACACACACACACCCATACATCAGCGAAAGAAGTAACACTTTTTGTGCTGCTTAAAATTGTCACTTAGCAGTAGAATTTTAATTGACCGTCAGGGACTCGCATCCAGCAGTGAAATCACAACAAAATAAAAATATTTTTTTAAAGCCCTTTTTATGTGTAGCTGCTCGTGCTGGCAATAAAATTTTTATAACAAATATAAAATGTACGTATACATACATACGAGTATGTCTGTGTTTGGAAAAAAAGCTACATTTACTACATTGTGTGAGGCTAAAGTGGTGTAAAGCAGTGTGCGCAAAATGGGCACGAACCAAAGGGGCATATAAATACGGCTACTTTTCCCCATTTTAACTCGTTTTTTGTGAAACCACTTAGTGAATTTGTTTCACACAACTCCCAAAAGAGGTGAGAAAACGAGCGTTGACAAAAACTAATGCGAGCGCAGATTATGTGCGGTAAAAAAAGCGATAAAAAAGCGACCAGGCTGAAGGTCGCCCGCAGTACCACAGGATATGCGTAAGCAAGACTGCGAATTGTGAGTATCGAGGTCGTGAATTCAAAAGCGCATGCACTCAACATATGCGAGACAGAGAGAGAAAAACTGAGAGCCTGAAAAACTGCAAAATATTTGGAAAAGAAATTAACGACAAATGTTACAAGGGATTGCAAAAACATTTTTTGTATGGAAAATGTGTAGTTAGAACGAAAAAAATAAAGCAGCTGATAGCAAAAGTCATAAAAAAAATAATAATTTAAAAAAGTGTCAGTTAAATAAATATCAAGTAAGCACTGACGTCTCTGTCTGCGACCGCATAAAAAGCGAGGAGGGCAATTTGAGAACCAGTTTTCAATTAATGATGCAATGGCTTTAACACAGTGCTACCACTTCTTACTCTCTTACATAACAATAATAATTGCCGCTTACTCCCTTTGTTGGCATATTGACTAAGCTCGCCCTCTGTTTTTCCGAGCTTCCTAATATTTTTCCTCAAATAGAAGGACCCAAAACTTTATGCAGTCGCCGAAGAAATACACTCGGAGGTTTGCCGTTGACTACCGATGGAAAAACATTTTCTATCAGTTTTGGTGTTACGTTCCTACAGAGGGTTTCGAACCCGGACACTACAAAATGATTGTCACGCACCAATCCATAGGTCTTATTTTTAACTTTGTGCAAATCTAGATAAAAAATCTAAAAAAATTTCATCAAAATACCACAATTTTTAATCTGAATTTCTAGAAATGTTTGGATATGCAGTTGTATTATATAGCCCATTAAATTTTGTAATAATAAAGTGCCAGTTTCAAGTGGCTAAAAATTTGCGTTATTTTTTTCGTCTTATGCGTTCTTGTGAGTTTTCTCCATAAAATACTCGAACCTTTTTTTTTGCATGGAAGAAAACAGCTTTGGGTACAAATTTTGAACAAAAAATTAAAAACCAAAATTTTCTCCAAATCTTTGGCACAGTTTCCATCTGTGAAGTAATTACTTCTTTAATATAAAAATATATCGGAACGTAGTTTTACTTTATTTCTCTAGTACTTGAGCCTCCCATCACATTTAGTATTCTCATAAGTTCCTGAGCATGTGAACATACGTACATATAAGTCTAAGAAACGATAGGACAGACGATGATGATCCTCTGAACTCTTCAGCGAGCCTAGTTGGAGCATTTTCGCAACTGTGCTATTTCGGCTGTCCACCAAAATGTTGGCTTGCGGCTTAGCAAACCGTTGCATCTTGGCATCACTGCGTGGCAAGCTTCTTCTCGTCATCTTGCCACTTGGTTCGCTCGTCCCTGTGCTGTTTCTGCATCATAGCTGACGGAACTGCAGATTTCCTTCCGAAACTACGCTGCGATAAGTCCATGGTTTCACGGGTTGGCAAAAAGCGCCGTCAGCCTTCTTATTGGAACCAAATGTTGTGGAGATCCCGGGCTTCAATTTTCCGCATCAAAAAGTCATTTATCATGGCACTATAGCGTTTGACATTCAGTGTTCAATTGGCGTCAGCCTCGTTTTTGAAGAAATATGGGCCGATGTTTCCTCCAGTCCATAGGACGCACGAAACGGTTGTTTTTAATGGATGTACTTTAATATTGTTCTTGAATAGCTTCGAGTTGCTCTTCAGGCCAAATACGACAATTTTGCTTATTGACGTAGCCATTAAGCCAAAAATGGGCACCATGGATACACCATAAATAGGCCTGAGCGCGCGATGAATACTTTTCACAGAGCGTCAATTTTCGTAATACAATTGTACGATTTGTAAACGTTGTTGAGGCGTAAGTGTTTTCATGATGAAATTTCAATGAATAGTGAAAGAAATTTGGTTTTTAGTTTGAAGGTAGTGCCGCGTGATCTACCAAAAACACCCTATTGGAAAAAATACTACCATTCTGATCACCCTTTAGGTTTAAATAGAATTTACAAGTCTTAGGTAGCATGAGGTTCCTCGTAGTAAAGGAGCGAGACTTTTCGTGCTCCATTGCTTTCCTGTTTGTATGTCTACTGCAGCTCTCTAGCTCACAAATCCCAATTATGATTTAAGTACGCCACCATTTGCAAAAAATATAAATTTTTCGATTGGGTGACTAATTTTACGCCACCTTGTATTTGAAATTTTCATGACATACTACTTTAAATTTTATTATTTTGAATACTATTTACATCTTTCATCCATTCAATTGCGTAATATTTGGTATAAAATTTCTCATATATATGTAAATGTTACAAAAACCACTTCCCAAAGAAATTCCAATCGGTTATTGCTATGCAAAATATTTACATCTGCACAAATATCGGCAAACTTGTTTTTTAATCACATAAACTGTTAGTGGCACAATCTTTTTTCTGGTAACATGCAAGGGTATGTAAAATATGGCTCGCAAACGTCAATTGATATAAAAACCTTTTTGATTTTTTTTTTTGTAGCAACTCTGAGTGTCAGTGCTCTGTTAAAAAGTAGAAAATGAAAAAAAAAAAAATAGGAAATGTTTCATATATTGGCAGCCCAAGCAAATAGCTGCCACTTGACTCCATATGCATACCTACATACATACACAAAGGCAATCGAGCAAAAACAAAATCAAAAAAATCAAAAAAATTGAATTAACCAATTGACCTACTCATCAAAGAGTGCAAACAGAATAGTCAGCGAAAGTTATTCTTAAAATTTACCAAAGCAAATGCCATTTATTTTATTTTTGTTTTAGGTATGTCCTGGTAGTTTTGGATATGAGAGCCATATTCACATGGCTGTACACAATTCCGACTCTTCGTGTGCACTGCTGAACGTATCAACCCACATAGAGCGAAGGATCGAATCAGAGACAAAGCGCGCCAAAGGTGTCGACTAAGTATCCTAGTGGGGTCTCTTTGCCCGGTATGGAAAATAAATACAACTAAACTAAGCAGAGCAAGATACAAAGATCAGGATATATCCTAAGCACAGGAGCGCTTAGCACCAGTCCTACTGAAGCGCTTAACGTGTAACTCATCTATTACCATTAGACTTACCCATAAAAACCATCGCTACGAGCAGTGCGAGGAGACTTAGAGACATAGGAAGCTAGACAACAAGATCGTACAGTCTCAGCAATATCCTCCTACTCAAAAACAAATAAGCTTTCACAATCACTGACCTTAACTTGAAGAAAGATTTTTCGGTACGTTTTCCACCGAAAGCCAAATGGATGAAAGGGAAGGAAATCTAAGTACATACATTGGCAGGTCTATGATGACGTGGGAGCTGACCTCTTTTCGGAGCCGCTCAACTAATCCTAATAATTCGACTTCCTGATTACGGGCAAATTTATAAGCAAACCTGAGAAGCATGCAAATCACTAAATCTTCTTCTTATTCTTAATTGGCGCGATAACCGCCGACGAGATTTTGGCCGAGTTTAACAAAGCGCGCAAGTCGTTTCTTTCACGTGCTAACTGGCGAAAATCACTAAATCACTGCAAAGAAATTGGTGCAAGATTAGCTATTTTTTTGGACAGTCAAGTAGCTATCAAGGCTTAAGACTCCGATCCCAACTAGGTTTACAGCGTAGAGAGAAACTAGAATTGCTTGGTCATTGGCTACAAATTACGCTGATATGGGTTCCCGGTCATCGGATTATAGAGGTTCGGCACTAGAAATAACAGAGGCGGTGCCCCGTTCAACAGAATAAAAATAAAAATTACTTCACACAACCCTGAAAGCCGAAAGAAGATGGAAGCAATTAACTAATTGCATTACAACAAGAAAACCATGGCCAGCATACGACATCCACAACGAATCACCTTTTAAAAAGCTCTCGCCTAAACATCTCACGTTTTAGTGCAATCCTTACAGGTCACTGTAATCAATCATCAATCCCATCTGCAGAAGCTGGCAGTTGAAGGGGGTGATAAATAGTCTTCTCCACTATTTATGCGAATGCCCAAGTCTCGCTTAGCCTTACTTGCAGCAAATTAATGAAATCTCAGACATGGAGATAAAACGTTTGCTGCTAGACTTGGATCTCACGAAATGGATCTGACTCAAACGAAAAAAAACACCAACAGTGGTATTAAAACGACGCTAGTCGCTAATTAGAATTATGTAAGTAGAAATACTCAACCTCTTCAACAGCAATCACAACTACAAGTATATTTTGCCGCTCCCTATTAAGACATTCTCTATACAAATATGTTAGAAAAACGAAGCCTTCTTACGCACTCATCTTAACCTGTCCGAGGCTTTTGTCTTCGGGGGCCTCCACTAAAATTGTTTGCATAAAATTTTCGTGGAACAATTTAACCCTTCAATTGCCTTTTTTAATTAACTTTCATTTTAGAAACTGTCCAAAAAACCCATTTACGAAGACGTTAGAGAGTTAAATTGTACTACAAAAAATGTTTCATACAGCCGTCGCCCCTCGTCAGGCAATGGCAAACCTCCGAGTGTATTTCTGCCATGAAAAAGCTCCTCATAAAAAACATATAATATCTGCCATTCGAAGTAGGCTTGAAACTGTAGGTTCCTCCATTTGTGGAACAACATCGTGACGCACACCACAAATAGGAGGAGAAGCTCGGGCAAACACCCAATTATATATATCGGGCAAAAAGTAAGGTTAATTTGGTTGTAAAATGAAAAATCTTTATTTATTCTTGTAAATCAATTTCATCCCCTTCAAAATAATCCCCTCTCGATGAAATACACTTATGCCAACGATTTTTCCAATCCCCGAAACATGCCAAATAGTCCATTTCCGGTATAGCCATCAGCACCTTCTTCGATTCAGCTTTTATCTCCTCAATCGACTCGAAACGCGTTCCCCGGAGTGGTCTCTTGAGTTTTGGGAATAGCCAGAAGTCACACGGAGCCAAATCAGGCGAATACGGTGGTTGCGGAATGATATGCGTGGAATTTTTGGCGAAATGGTCACGAAGAACGAGTGCAGTGTGAGACGGTGTATTATCGTGATGCAAAAACCAAGAGTTGTTGGCCCATAATTCTGATCTTTTTAGACGAATTGCTTCACGTAAACGATGCATAACGCTCAAATAATATTCCTTATTAACAGTTTGGCCAGGTGGAAGGAATTCATAGTGCACCACACCACGAAATCCGAAAAAACTGTCATCATGACCTTTATTTTTAAACGACTTTGACGTGCTCTTTTCGGTCTGGCCTCGCCTTTAGCACGATATTCGCTTGATTGGTCGGTTGTTTCAGGGTCGTAAGCATAAATCTAAGTCTCATCTCCCGTAATGATGCCTTTGAGCTTGTCCTGATACTCTGAAGGCATTGTTTCACACACATCAAAGCGACGACTTTTTTCCAAGAAATTGAGAGTTTTCGGTACCAAACGAGATTTGACTTTTCGTAGGCCCAAATGGTCTTTCAAAATGGTTTTCACAGATCCTATTGATATTCCGATCATATCAGTAAGGTCTTTACCAGTCAACCGACGATTTTTGAGCACTAACTCCTTCACTTTATTGACGTGTTGGTCATCTGTGGACGTCGATGGTCGTCCGGAGCGCTCCAAGTCATCAACACGTTCTCGGCCCTCTTTGAAGTCTTTGTACCACTTATAAACATTTTTCTGCGAGATGGTCGAATCACCAAATGCCTTCTGCAACATGCTAAACGTTTCCGCAGCCGAAATTTCATTCCGCAAACAAAATTTGATGGCACTTCTCTGCTCAATCAAATCAGACATTGTAAAAATCGAAAATGCACCTTGGTCGTTTGGTAAAAACAAGCGTAAATATATTACTGATAATGACATTCACATGAAAGTTGGCCCAGATGTTATTAACAGTGCTGCCAACTCATGAAAAAAATAACTAGAGCGAAATTTTAATCCCGCGAACTTTGACAAATAAATTCACCTTACTTTTTGCCACACATATATTATATATATATATAAGAGCCTTTCCGTTTCCGTGTAAATAGTAAGTGTCTGAGATAAGATTTCTAATGATCTTGGGTAGCTCTGAATATCTTCGGTGAATATCTTCTTAAGGGCGTATAACTTGAGGTTAGTCGCCTAGAAGAGCGGTGCCCAACGAATTTCACATACTGAGCCAAACGTTAACAACAGCATTGGAAGTTTTAACGGGTTGACAAAAAATTTGGTATTGAGCTAGCAACTAGTAATAAATATTTACATATAAGCATATTTGCTCATGTCTCTTGGAACTATAATACAATATTTTATTTCAGAATACACTGTTAAAAATGAAAACAAATTATCAGGGTTTCAAAAAACAGAAAAACATTTCACCTTTTTAGTTAAAAAGGTCAGCGCACAATAAAAAATTATATTTTGTGTTACAAAAAATGGTTCAGGTTTTATAAAAAACGGCATTCAGTTATCTCAGGCTTTACCTCAAGCTCACTTAAATCAAAATCAACCACCAAACGAACCCCAAAATGTGTACGCTCTCTACAGTTGATCTATAACGAGCCAACTCGAGCCAGTAGTGAATGGAAGGCGATTGATTTTTCTCCCATTTATTTTTTATGAACCAACCCCAGCCAGGCGTCGTCAACGCAAGTAAATGTTTCTTGAGATCATTTAGCCTTTTGTTCTTCCTAAAATGCAGTGTTGTAGGTCACCCAAAGCGAGCGACAATGACGTTTCTATGAGCAACCCTTCTCCTTGTGAAAACTTAAATGAATCGCCGACAACAAATCGCGAATGCCCTTGAATTTTGATCCAATATACTATCTGTAGAAATATCTGTCAGAAAGGCGGAATATGGGCGTGGAGAATTGAGCATTAGTTTTAGTGATAAAATGAGTTGCACTGACCAGGTTTCTGCTTAGAAATGTCCTAATATGTGCCGAGATCAATACCACACAAAGGAATGAATATTTAGAGACGATAGAAATCTTGGATGTCGAAGCGCTTCAAGCGTACCGTAAACCAGTAATATCCTCACTTAATAATCGCTGCCACAATTGAAGAGCACTCTTCAACATGACGGTATAGATATGGGTGCCAATAGGATTAGTGTGGTGAAAAATAATACAGTACAACAACAGAACTGTGCGACATTAGGGTACAATGTGCGAAAATGCGCCACCCACTAGAGTCGCATAATAAATTTACCCCGTTTTCTCTTTAACTATGGTGAGCAAGAAAATTGTGAGGAGAACTTTCGCTTCAACGTCAGTTCGGCAGCCGAGTTCTGCACGATCGAGTCTCACTATTCACCCACTCGTCCAATCAGTCGTTATTCAGACTCAAGCAAGTGTCATTGGTTGATTTTTTTCGTCTTACACCAAACACAATCTCAGTTTTTGTATACACACCCCAAGTGGCGTCAGCTCGTCAGCTAATTCTGTCAACTTCGCTGAGAGCCGATTAACGGTCTACTATATAGCACACCTCTAGAAATATTTTCATCATGCAATAGGTTAAGAACGAGATAGAGAACCTCTCTCGCGCACAAGTGCAAGTAGGAAAGTAGTATAGTCTTCTCTAGTCGAACAAAACTAACTCTTCATATGCCTCTCATCCTCCCGTCCTATCGTATATCTCCGCAGTTTAAACGATGGTAATATCAGATGTGGCGTCCCTTAGAATATTTGAGAAAATAATTCTATGGAAGATTTTTGGACCTTTGCACGTTGAGGACGGAGAGTGTCGCAGGCGATGGAACAATGAGTTGCATGAACTTTACGACGACATGGGTAAAGTGCAATGAATACAGATCCCGCGGCTTCGCTGGCAAGGTCATGTGTTTCGAATGGATACAAACGCTCCGGCTCTGTAAGTATTCGATGCGGTACCAGCTGGTGAAAGAACGTCAAGAGCGATTTCATAAGCAAGCAGCGATTATTTAGCTATGCATTTTGGAGTATGTCAGTAGCTTCAATAATAAAAAGTTTGCAATACCTCTGACAGCAACTAGTCGTTCAGTTTTTAATAAAATGCAAAGCCTTTTTTTCAATTATATTCATATGTACCTGTGACAATCTCAACAAGTCTCGAACATGGGTACTCTTTGTACCCACTGCAAAAACGAACTTGAAGGTCATACAAATGCATAAAAGAGGGGTTCGCTTTTCAATACAATCCCTGGTGTATCGGTATATGCAAAATTTTATTTGTATTTCTGTTTTCATTTTATGTTTTAATGGATGTTGCAATTGACTTCTTCCGCACGCAACCATTTCTCTATAGGTGCCGATGTAAGTGACGGTGTGGCAGCACAAAGAAAAATGATGCCAACTGCACCATGCAACAACTGAATGTGAAAAAATGAAAATCAATATATCAGAAAAAAAATGAAAGAGAGGACAAAATGGGGGCAAAAAAACCGAAATGAAATGAAATGAAGTGAAAGAGTGGAAAGTGTGCCGTGCGTGAAAACAAGAATAAAGACTTACAGCTGCCACAACAGCCAGCACAAGTGAAAATTGAGAGCGGACGGCTATAACTTTCATATTGCACCCGATCCAGTGATATATGTATATTTTATATATATATATATATATATGGATACTGTTTGCTTCACTTCAGCGTTTGAAGCCATTAAAGCATTGATGTATTGCCCTTTGTATGCACATTTTTTGTGTTGCCTGGTTGTAAGCCTTAGCCTGCATGCATCTGTAGGATTTTGTGTAAGTAGAATAAAGGGAGAGTATAGTCATATGCGCGCATGTGTATTTGCGCATGTGTCAGCATATGAAGCTATCAGCTTCACATTTTAGTTCAATATTTGCATTCAATTTAATGATAGCTAATTGAAAAGCCGCTGAGCTGTTTCATAGATACAAACATAAGCTCTTACATACAAAGTATGCTCAGACATTAGATTAGATTAGATTAACTGGTCGTCCACTTGGGCGAGAAATTAAATTCTTCTATCGTAATACTATTGCAGTGGAAAAACGAGAAATGAGAAAGAAATTGAGGGCGGATTGGAGATTTTAATGTTGTGAAAAGTTGTGAAGTTAGGTTGTATTAAACGCTTCATACTCAATTTCTGATAGAATTCTTCAGGTGATTAATATGTGCTCAAAGAAAAGAGCGCCAAGATGTCTCAATTTTAGCCCCACAAGAACAGAATAGCTGAAAAAAGAGGTACTAAGATGATTCTACCTGATCCTCAAAATTCGATAGCTGAAGCTTTGCTAACCTTAAAAGCTCCCTCAAGCGCCTTCAATACAAATCGAGTCAGCAAGATTTCACGACCTTGCAACATAATCTCACAACCCCAGGGTTGTCAAAGTGATCTCAAACCACTCATTTCGTGGGGAAACTACCTCACGAATCCCCTGTCAGTGTCCAGCAATGCCCCTATGACCAGATATCCAAATGAGCTTAAGCTCAAGTAATTCGTATGCATCTAAAAGGGACGCCAGACATTCCATGAACAGTTTCGAACGCCCGATCATCGAGTCCAGGACTCTAGTGAGCTGCCTGTCTCCTGTTTTTTTGAATGTGTGTATTGTGAAAATTATTCAGAGAGTCTAGCCATCATTAGCTCGTTAACCGGCTCTCAACGGGCTTGAAAGAATCAGCTAATTTCCTGACGTAACCGAGGTTGTGAAAGCGGTTTGTTTATGACAAAACTGAGATTATGGTGATATGACAAAAAATACGTGATCTGAATAACTGTAATCTGAATATGTGCGAAATAAGTAGGTAGAGTTCTGCTGCAAGCTCCCAGATGACGTGGAAGCCTAAATCAGGCTCACAATTATGCTTCGGGTGACTAAACCTTGTAATCTATCATCTTTGGATTGTACTTACTTCCGTGTAAAACTTACTGGTGTGGTTCGGTAGCCTGAACTTGAGTTTGATGAGAGCCGCCTTGCAAAATACTTCTTCCATCCAACTTCGAGCCATCCGTGCTCAAGTCCACCAAGCTCTTTCATCATCTTTGCCCTGTTGAGAATATAAATGCTGAACTTTCTACTAGAACCGAGCAACGGTGTATATAAATAGTCACCAGGGGATACGCTGAAAGTCTCCAATGAAACTGAAATGTCAGTAACTTGAGCTCAGTGTATAAATCGAACCTTGCAGTCCGATTGCGGCACATGCCGGGACATTAAGAAGTTTTGTAAATTTTTTGATATCTCAGCATGCCACAAACTTATATGTAGCCTGTAAGAATGTTGAATTGTAAATTATAAAAACTTACCAATTTATTATTGTTATTCCTTTACTTGAACGTTAATAACTGTGTGGCCATTCGTGTTTGTTTTTCTTCCAAAAATTTTCAATAGAATTGGCATCAGGCGACCAAGATTTCAATCAAATTTTGCTGTTTCCACTCTAGTCTCGTCGGCTTCAATGCACGTCTTCGCTGTTTTCTTGTAAAACCCGAACTTGGCTAGTTCTTCCAAACATCTTCGCAGCTGACTATAATAATACTTTTTCGTAAATTTTATTCATCAGAATTACTTTCAAATTAGCGGTAAATACAAATAATTGTCAAATCCGTTTCGGTGAAGCAATTCCAAACAAGAATCTTAACCGGGTGCTTAACAGTTCTTTGAAGTTGCCGATTATGAGCAGTACACGAAGGCAGACGTATGTAAGTGTTCGTTCAAAAGTAAGATTCAGAAAAGAAACATCAGTACTACCTCTGCCCAATTCCGTTCTGAATTTTCCTTAGTCCATGCAAGTCTTTTTGCAATGTGCTCCGGAATTTGTGGTCCTCTGCATGTAAACGCCCCCGAATCGTGTCTTCGCAAATATTAACACCATTTTTCCTCAAAATTGCTTCAGCTTTACGCAACGATAAGTTCCCCCTTCTTCTCAATTCCTGTCATCCCCAGTGGGGCATAGGGGCATATCTACAAAACGCTTCCAACAGTTACGATCCTTCGCGATAACCTTGACTCCTTTAATAGATTTCGCTGCAATCTTAAGTTCTTTTTCGATTGTTCTTTTCCTAATGCACCTAAGACGTCATTTTTTTCCACCGCCTTGCGGGTTCCAATCAAATGCTTGCCTGCATATTTCTGTGGAATCCTTTCGAAGAGTATGGCCAATCCACTTCCACTCTATTTCAGTCTGGATGGGTAACTGCTTACAATTTGCCCAAAACTCTATGTTGTTGATTGTTCTGGGCCATCAAATCTGCAATAAACGTCTTAAACATTTGTTGACAAAAACTTATAGTTCATTTTCGAACGAGTCTGTCTTGAATCCGGGTCTCACAGATATGCAAAAGAATCGATTTTACATTTGAGTTAAAAATCCGCAGACCTACTTTTTTTGCTTCTTCCACCAAAACGTCGGAATGCTTTGGCTTTGTCAAAAACTTTGTCAGTGATCTTCTGATCTTGCTTCGGTGAGGTATATTTTTTAACGAAATTTTTAAACTGCCAATATTTTTAATTTCACAATTTGTGCATCATATTTAACTGCATTCCTCTTTTATTGCTTTCCCATGGCTGCCACTCGCGAATCAAGGCTTTATTTGATATTTCCAAAGTCTCATAATATGCGTACACACACACACACACTCTGGAAATACCGAAACAATGAAAGTTATATGTACACATGAGTTGTATTCTAGTTGTCCAATAGAAATCGCAAACTAGAACCAACAACGCGCTCACACACACACACATACACTTCTATAGGATATATACAGTTGCGGAGATAAAACTCTGGTACAGGCATTTAAAGGATTATATGATTTAGCGGTTCGAAGAACCAGTGTATAGATTATATTTTTTCTGAAAAAAAATTAGTACACAGTTCACGCACCTTCTGAGGTGCGATGAAGTTTAAGAAAATTACCGAAAGAAACCAGGGCCAAAGCTTTCGTCAAACCGAAAGAAAAATGTTCGACCCTGGATATAGGTAAAAAAAAGTAGTATTTGATAAGTCTGTCTTAGAATATGTTTTACAATTTTTTAAAGGATCGGTTGTTGGGTGATAAATGTTTGAGATTCACTCGTGGCAGGGTAGCTACTGCAACATATGAACTTGCAGAATATTTAACTTTATTTTGACGACGATGCTATTATAGTTTCAAACAGTTTTCTAACTTTCCGACTTATTCATGATATTTTTATTGTTACATGGCATTTCTATTTAGTTCCAGACCATTGAAGGGCATTGAAGGAAACGAGATAGTAGGTGATATACCGAAGAACGGGGTGTCTCTATCCTCGGATTTTCGCAACGAAATAGCAAAGTCAATACGAATATTATACCGTTAACTAAACGAAAACATGATCAGAAATTTCAGGACAAGACGAGTCTGTCCACTTGAGGAATGCTAAGATTGTCGTAGAACAATCGTACTCGATTTATACTATCACTAACATGAAGAGATTGTAGAACAATGATAGGCGTGCTGACGGAACGTAGTCCAGTGGCAGCGTATGCTTTTAAGATAGGAATCTCGGACAGCAAGCAGGGAGTACGGAGCAGGGCTCAAGGGAAACTATAGAGCAACTCCTTTGCGAATGTCTTGCGTTATTCAAAACACGCTTAAAATATCTGGGAGCACCACAGTTTGATGGATTGGAAGATATCTCAGCAATGGGTTGCAAATATCTCCTTTGCAACAAGCATCTGGCGGGTGGACTATTTCAAATGGAATAACTAATGAACTTCATCTGGTATCGTTCTGGGCCAAACCAGTCTAAGCGTGACGGCAAGACAACCAGTTCAACCTAACCTAACCTATCTACGATTTTTATGATTTTATCAATATTTTCACCAAACCTTAATCAGTCTAATCACTGCTCCCCTATTGCATTCAGTAATCTATTGGGTCAATAAACAGCACACAATTGTAGACGCCTGCTCCGTCAAATATGCGCCGTTTTGTTCGATGACGAGTTCCCAACGAGATGCCAACTTCATTATGCCCCTCTTATAGAAGCTCGCTTCCCTATTGTCAAAAAACTCGGAGAGCCAATTTTCACAGGACTCTCTTGTGGACAACTTCCGACTACCAAGCTCGTTCGCCATGGACAGAAATAGGTGGTAATCACTTGGTGCGAGATTCGGACTATACGGTAGATGCAAAAGAACCTCCCATCCGAGCTCCCGGAGCTTCTGGCGCGTCACCAAAGATGTGTGTGGCCTGGCGTTGTCCTGATGGAAGACAATTCGGCCTCTGTTGATCAAAGATGGCCTCTTCTGCATGAGTGCTGCATTCAAGCGGTCCAGTTGTTGGCAGTACAGGTCCGAATTGAGCGTTTGGCCATAGGGGAGCAGCTCATAGTGGATGATTCCCTGCCAATCCCACCAAACACACAGAAGAACCTTCCTGGCCGTCAATCCAGGCTTGGCCACCGTCTGGGCAGCTTCACCGCTTTTCGACCACGACCGTTTGCGCTTCACGTTGTCGTAAGTGACCCACTTTTCATCGCCAGTCACCATCCGCTTCAAAAATGGGTCGATTTTGTTGCGATTCAGAAGCGATTCGCATGCATCCATACGGGCAAAAATGTTGTTTTGCGTCAAGTCGTGTGGCACCCATACATCGAGCTTCTTTTTGAATCCAAGCTTCTTCAAATGGTTTATAATGATTTGATGACTCATGCCCAGCTCTTGGCCGATGCTACGGCTGCTACTATGCCGGTCTCTTTCGATCAATTCAGCGATTTTATCGCAATTTTTGACGACAGGCCTTTCGGACCGTGGCGCATCTTCGACCACTTCTGCACCAGAACGAAAACGTTGAAACCATCGTTGTGCGGTGGAAATGGAAACTGTATCGGGTCCATAAACTGCACAAATTTTATTGGCAGCATGAGATGCATTTTTGCCTTTATCGTAGTAGTACTGTAAAATATGCCGTATTTTCTCTTTATTTTGCTCCATGTTTGCGACGCTATAACTCACGAACGACTAAAAGCAAATAGCAATTAATCAAACACGTGTTAGCACGTGAAAAGAGCTTTCCAAAAAGCTCTAGCGTGAACCGATGCGACGAATTCAACTAGAACTACGCGCTTGCAAAGACAAGCTTGCGGAAATACCGCAAGACTTTTTTTATATATACAAACAATTGCACATCAGCCAAATGACCGCCTCGGCTTCGCTGGCTGTGCTTTTAAATGATTTAATTGCTATTCTAATGAGGCAACATGCCGAAACCATTGCAGCTTCCGTTCGACGTAACACAAGCCAGCTGATCTCGCCGCCTTTTTGTGTTCAATATATTCATTACTAATAAGCTACTACTCCACATAGTTATTAACTACAATAAAACCAAGATGCCTTCAACCATTTTCATATAGAAAAATCAGAAATAATAATTAAGCAAAAGGTGGAATTTTTTTGTTGTCCGAATTTTTTGGGCCACCACTGTATCTGCAATTGAACAATGTAGTTCGTACAGCTTTTTCAATATTTGGCCGATGTTTGATAAGTGGATTTTTAGCTTTGCCAACACCAGCGAACGATGTAGACAAAACGAATTGAAAGGCGTGTATGTGCATGGCTGCATAGGTACATATGTATATGCGCGTGTGTATGTGTGTCTGTGCACGAATTTCGCATGTAAAGTGAAATTAAAAATTGAAACTAATTCCACTGGGGAATTAGGTTACAAGCCATAGGTGTATGCATGTATGTATGTGTGTGCATAGTTTTTGTAAGGGTGTAACGGTTACCTAGCGGTAAAAATTCAAAATGGCTATTTGTCGGCTTGAATGGAAATGGTTGTTACGAAATCGAAATACGAAAAATGAAAATTCCAGCGAATGCAACGAGTGAAAGGCGAAGCTATGTGAATTTGATTGTGAAAGTGAATGGAAAACAAGCATTCGTTTGTAATATTTTATGTAGTACTTCAATTAGCACATTTTTATTTATTTTCCTTTATTTTATTTTTAATTCTTTTTTTTTCATGCCTGCATAGCTTTGCAATCTGGTTTTACTTCTGTTGTCGGTTGAATGACTTCCACATGCGAACAAATCTGCATTTTGCACCAATTCTAAACGTTTGTTATTTTTCTTCTCTAACTTTTTTCTGTTTGGTTATCGATCTTTTTATTCAAACTTTTTTCCTTTCAATTACAGTTCATAATTTAAATACACATTGCATACACCTCAGTCACGGTTGATTTTAATTAAAATTGCATTAAATTTGCATGTGCCGGGGAAATTCCATGTGGATTGAATGAACATTGCATTCCTAATTTATCAAGCGGATAGATACAATAAATACGAAGATAAATAAAAAAAAAAACAACTACAGTATTGTAGAGAACTCAGCTGACGCGGGAATGCCGGCTGGCACCTTAATTGCTGTACATCGTGCGGATGAGAGTGAAGAATTTGTATGAAATTTGAATTATCTGCAAAAGAGAAAGAATTTGAGTGACGCTGAAGGTGAAACAATCAAAAACAAAGGAATCAGAACACAGGTAGTATCCCATATTGAATAGGCAACCATAAAAATTGTGCCAGAAATTGCAATAAATTTATACTTCCAAATTAAGCAGTGAAAATTTGGTTACTAAAAGTTTTGAGATTGGATAAATTAATATATTGGAAACGAACGCTTAAAAATAAATGATAATTAATATCTATGCAGGTGCATCTGGGACACCAATATTAAAAAAATTAAAATGTATATACTTAGTGCTGCCATAAGTTCTGTTACAAGACCTGTTACGGACCTCCGTTATAGATATGAAATAATAATACTTTTTCTTTTTCTTTACTTCTTTTCTTTAAATATTAAAAAAAAACACCTTAAATTTTCATTCGAAATGGTAACCATTTGCTTTTATACAAGCCTTCAAACGTTTAAGCCATTCATCTATTGCAGCCCGCACGGTTTCCTTGGATATTGACGTCGGTGCTCGAACCAAAGATTGCTTTAAACTCTCAAAATTTCTGTGAGATCTTCGACAAGCCATGTTTTCTAATTCGGACCACAAACTGCAGTCCCATGAGCTCAGATCTGGGTTTCCAGACGGCCAATCTGCTGTGGCTATGAACCCAGAAATATTGTTTTTTAGCCACTGCTGAGTGGTTTTTGCCTTAAGGGCTGGAGCGGAATCTTACTGGAAGATCCAACGCTCTTCACGGAAGAGAGTACTGCTCAACTGCTTCCCCACGTCTTCTAAGACATCCTCCTGGTACACTTTTGCCACGGCTTTAACCCCTTTTTCGTGGAAATTAAGAGATGTAACGCCTTTGTTAGACACCACTTCCACCAAACCATTACGAAGACTGTATGGTGGCCACGCTGAACCCTTGGAACAACAGCATTTGCAGCTTTAGAAGTTTTAGCATAGATTTTATCATTTTGCTTATTAAAAACTGCCTCAACAGTGAAAACTTTCTCATCTGTGAAAAGAATATTTTCATGGCCGTTAACCGATCGCCACCGACGAAGGTGCTTGCATCTGTCGAGTTTAATTTTCTTCAATCGCTTTGTCAAAATATGACCAGTTGAGCGACGGAAGGCTTTCATGAGGAGATCATCTCTAATTAGTCTTGACATGGATTTGGTCGACACATTCATTTTCCTGGACATGATTTTCTGACTTCTAAGGGGATTTCTGCGAATTGTTTCTCGATCTTTTTTATGGCCGCACTGATTCGAACCACGCGACGATGGCCACTTCTTTTTCTGTCTGTCACTTAAGACGTTTGAGAAAACTATTGATGATATTGAGTGCGGTAAGGATACATTCTCGAAATATTAATTTTCTTCAGGAATTCGTAAATCTCACTACTCCAATGTTAACAAGCGAATTTTGCCACGAAACTGAGTATAGTATAATTAATGAGCACGCAATGCATACGAACAAAAGCAATAATAACGGAACTTTTTTCTGTGAATTTCTTCTCTCCGTTTGTATTGTAAAATTTGTCACAGAATTTATGGCAAGACTAAGTAAATAAAGAAATCGTTCGCAGATTTTTAATAAATCATTGGCACATCGCAGAGCGTACACAGCGCATACAGATCTTGCATTCCTAGAAAAATCTCCTTCCTTTAAGGTTTAATGTGAGTAAAAGGTTGACCTATGCTAAAGCATTCGCAAGCAATCCGAATGAATTTTGGGGCAACTGTATTTTCACCGACGAGTCGAAGTTCCACTTTCTTGGTTCGAATGGCCGCATTCTTCTCTGGAGAAGTGAAGCTACAGCGCACAATCCATCAAATATGGTTGGTACTTTGAAATATAGCGACAGACATTTAAAGATTGAGGGAGCAACGAAGAGGGCTCGTTTTATTTTATTGAAGGCACTATGACTAAAATAAATTATCTAGAAATATTGAAGAAGCATAATCCCAAAACTGTCGAAAAATTACGGTTACCAGCAACGTTCATCTTCATGCACGAGAACGGCCCAAGGCTTATTGCGCTGATTCTAAGGAAATGTAAAAAAATTATTACCCTCAGCTTCCTCAGAGAGCTCAAAGAGAATTAAATAACCGGCAATCAGCCATTGAAGAGATGAAGAAAATATTCCAAATGCTGTCACCAAAACTCTAGTAGAATCCATGCAAAGCTGTCTTAAAGAAATAATTAGTACAAAGGGATACTGCACAAAATATTAATTCACGAATTTTCCATTACTTCCATATTTTCATTACTGTTATACTTTATGTTTGAGTTGTAAAATTAAGTTATTGTTTTGTCTAATGGAAAACTTTCAAATAATTTAAATATTATTTTGTTTTCAATTTTTTTAATAAAATATTGAATCCAATGTAAGGATCATATACCTATGTGGCGCAAGCTTGTGGGTAGTAACTTGGACGATGACATTATCTGATAAGGCGTCACATGGTGTGTTTGAGAGAAAAATTTTGCGGAAGACTTTTCGACCTTTGTACAATGGAGATGGCGAATATTTTATACGATGGAACAATGAGCTGCATGAGCTTTACGACGACATAGACATAGCGCAGCGAATAAAGAGCCAGTGGCTTCGTTGGCTGGGTAATGTCGTCTGAATGGACACAAATGCTCGGACTCTAAAAGTATTCGGTGAGGTACCAGGTGGTGGTAACAGAGGAAGACGAAGTGATGGTAACAGAGGAGCTGGAATGATGAGGTGCCGAAGGTGTGTCCAACTGGCTCCGGTTAGCACCAGAAAGAAACAACTGGTTTCTGCCGTGAGAATCTGCAAAGTCGAGCAAACTTAGATCACCCGCCCATCATATAAAATTCTGACGAAAATTTTTAAATCGCTAGTGCAAGTATGCATATTTGTATGTCTCCTCTATCAGAATCCGTTGCCCGATCAAATTATTTCCTATGCCGATTTACCACGAAATATGAAAAGTCAATGAGCTGTAGATACAGTAAAGATATAAAGTGTATTTTAATTTTTTTTTTGTCCCAATATACATCAACCACAATACAATTCAGGTCTCGAAGAAATACTTCTTTAAAAACCTGAGCCGCCTGGATAGAGTCGTACTGGAAGCATTAAATCAACTTCAAAACTTCAACTTTGGCTAAGGCTACTGTAGGTACCCTAAATACGCCACTACTTCGGAGGAAATATGGGAAATATAAACTGTACCCTTTCCTAGCATAAATATGAATAAAAACAAAGTCTACAAATGTGAATAAAACCAAGGTCTAGAAATTTGTGAAAACGAACTAAAATATTAATAAAGGAAGAAGTAAACACTAAACTAACTAAATAAAAATAATAATAAAATTTATTCTCCCCTCATCTCGCTTCAAATTCTTCATCATACTCACAACAGTCATCGTGCCACGGGAGACGCTCACAAGATTCGTTGCCTTCAACATTGCCGGCTTTTGAGCGCGCGCTGCCATTAGTGCCAATATCCGCTGATAATTGATGTGTGCATTGGTCCAATCGTGACTGAAGGTGGCTTGAGCTATATTGACACTCTATAACAAATAATTGCAGACATTAATTTCAATATTTTTAAATGTAATATCGTAAATTCCCATAAATTAAAATGCGATAAAATAAAAGCAACTTGGACGCCGTTTTACAGCATTTTTTACCTAGAATTCACAATAAGGTCGCTTTTTGCGAGGCAGATAGTGTGTGATTTAGCATTTTATTAACCTTGTTTTTGTCTTTTATTATAATTTGTGCGGACCATTTGTTCACATGGAGCTCTCAAAATTCCATCTGTCTATGTGCAGACCTCAAACAGAAACACCCTGAATGAGCAAATTGCCATGGATAATAGCATTGAGCCCATATAAGACCCAGGATACAGAGATATAACTAGGAACGGCGTAGTGGATGCATTAGCTAGAGGGGCTGCGGCCTCGTTATTAATAGGACCCGAGCTCTTCCTTGGTATGGAACAAAACAGCATCCAGGTGAAGCCTAGAATCAAATAACTAAGATTAAGAGACGTTAGCTGGTACCAAATTATAGTGTTATGCCAGACGAAGTCATTCCTGGGAGGGTATAAAGGTTCAGGCAACTTATAGCAATCCCTACGGAAAATCTGAGAGTGCTCACGGGCATTCTGACAGCACTCTGTAGATTGCATAGTCATCTGCATAGAATTGAGATATGGTCCACTGACTGCTGTCGTTTCCGTGACCAGCCGCGTAAAGAATTATCTCATCACGGCCGGTTGCGGCCAGAAGAAAGACACATACGCTTGCCCAACCCAGCTCTATCTTAGATCTACTAAAGGGACTGGGTTTGGATGAGGTACAGTGATAAGTAAGAAGCTCAAGAGACCATCCGGTTGAAGTTCTAACTTAGGTTAGGTTAGTATGGTTGCCCAGGGAGTGGGCACACTTGGACGAAGAGAGATTCGTCCTTTGTGATAACTTACTTTTCAGACATTCTTTCATTCAGATGACATCCTCAATACTGCTAATTTTGAAAATCGGTAGCTAACATACCTCCTGTTCTAAGACACGAAAAAAAATTTAAGAATTAACTAGTAAAAATCTTAACGTGTTTCTTCTATTTTGCTTAACTTCGGTGATCAAAATAACAGAGTCAGGAATATCCTATTTTGATCAGATGTGCACCGTTTTATATGACAACTTTTGCCCACTTTTTGGATAGTTCGAAATTCTGCAATTGAGGCAGTACTCGCTCCTATTTGTAATCAACGGGATCAGCTCTCTTTCACAAATTTCTCTTTGTGTCATCAATAAAATTATTCAATGCCTTGAAAAGCTGATAATAATTTGGTCTCACTGAGTAAGGTCTATAAGTTGAATGCAAAGAGCCTCTAATCAAGCGCTCGCTGCTCCTACCATTTGGTGCGTAGTTAAGAGATGTGCGAGGTCTACTGATATTTTGTTGGGAGGCAACACCCTTCTGGTTCCACAATTCTAAGTTCTTTTGGGCGATTTTCTGGCTCAGTTAGGTCAGTTATTGATAATAGAAATCCCAATTGAGTGTTCGGTGCTTCTACACCGTGCAACAGTTTTTCTCGTATATGAGAAAACGGCATCGTGCACATTTCGATTTTCTCATGCGTGAGAACAATAATTTAAATTTTACGCACTGTCATGCAGCATCACAAAGCGGATGAGTTCCTCAGAATATAAGCAAATATTCAGTAGCATCTTCTTGGACTTAACCATTGTTTAGATCATCTCAAATTGGTCAAATTTTACTACAATCTGTTATCCACTGTGGGTCTCTTATGTGACAAATTTTTCATCCCCTCTACTAATTCAATTCCGTTAAGCTTCAACAAATAATCGCAGGCGTCAATTCGGTGCAGAAGATTATTTTGCGCTAATTCGAGTGAATTGTACACAACGAGCTTAAGCTTGAGATTCTCTGTGACAAAACAAGTCGGAATGGTTTCCTGGGTAATTTTAAATTCCTAGGCAATGCAATAAGTGGTTGGCTCTAAGATTTTCATGAGATTTTTCAGTGAGATTTCTAAACCATGACTCGCCGTCGATGTCTATATTACCAGAAGAGAATCACTGAAAAGACGATTTATAGAAGCTTGAAAGAGCACGTGGTCAGAACTTTTTCATCTGTTTCACCTACATCAATTGGAGTTGAATATATGTAGATACATGAAGCAATTTAAAAATCTACCGAAAGACATTCACCATTTTAAGAAATTTTTTTTTACACTAAAAGTAAGTCCAAACCCTTCACCCTTTCTGCTCACCGCATCGATAAGCAACTGTCCATAGTGGCAAATCAAATAAATATCCAGCAAAGACGAAAATAAAAACATCGTCAGCTTAATCTTATAATCCAGTCCAGTGTCCATAGTCATTTGGAAGCCTACGAAACAAATGATGGAGGACGAGGCTATAAAGTTGACTAGCATTGGCACACCCAAGACCTCATTTAGAATGTCCGATAAGCTAGAAATTTTGTAAAATTAGTAAGAGAAAGTAAGAAAAAATGTGTATCTGCATTAACTCACTCACCTCAATATATTTGCATGATAGGTTATGGTGTCACAAAGGAATATCATATCCTCATTATATGCGTCCCTCTCCATATTTGACTGGTCTTTCACATTCAATCGCCGACTACTCACTGCCTCATTCATCTTTTGTCGATGACATGCGCCCCATTGCGGTTGATACTCGGTCATCCTTTTGGCCACATAATCGTAATGCATAATAATTTGTGTTCCCAATGCGCATATCAACATATCACTAGCAATCTGTCCGGCTGTTGCATGGTAGCCAGCAAAGCTTTGGAGTAGCCAAATTAAATAGAAACTCCAGTGATTACTCAAATCCCAGGGAACGTAAATTTCATAAGGCAACGCCTTTTCGACGGTACGCAAATGCAGCCAACAATCATAAATTCGACGCTCCACCCAAGGGTACAGATTATATGTACAGATAAGTACCATGAAAATCAACGAAAAAGAGTTCATTACTAAGGAGCTGCGCCGCAAGTAGCGACGCATATTCATTGTTTTTTGCTGCTCCTCGGTGTGTGGAAAAATGTTGTCCATTAGTGTTAGCAGGCGACTCACATCACTCTTCTTGCTCCGTATGTAGCATAATTTGATTAAACCGATGAGAACGTAGCCGGCATAGGAAAATATCATTGTTGCCTGTACTAAGTCTTTGGCCAATTTAAAAACGAAAATCATATCTTGGATTATCCAAAACAGAATATTGCCTGCACTAAAGTAGAATAAACCTCGCTGTATAAAGGTGTCCTGGGTGTTCCACAAGTCAATGCCTGCGGTGCGATAGAAGAAGGTCGGTACACGCAGAAATATTTTGAATGGTGCCGCTGTGGTGCCGAATAGTTTGGCGATCATTTTCGGCTTGAAAAAAGAATATTGATTATGAAGTTTTAAAAACGCCATAAATAACTTAAATATGAAACAACTTATCGAGAACTGTTCTTCTTGAAAACCATATTTTAAGCAATAGATTACGTATTTTTCATTAAATTTCTGCTACTTAGATTACCAAATTTATATAGAGATGTGGCTATTGAATGTACAAGTATTCACAAAACAGACACAGACGCTCCTAAAGCCTTCTATGCTGTATTCAGTGTCTCTTACTCCTGTTCAGATTAGTAACTTTATTTTTATATTTATTTTTATTTTTTCTGTGGCTAGCAATAGAACAATGAATTGTGCTGAAAACTATGGAATTTACAGTGTTTTGAGCGAAGGTAAGCGATGTGCAAAATAATGGCTGATCGGATGATAATGATACTACGCTAGCATCGCGAAACGTCATAGGAGGTAGTCATCAAGAGACTACAACATCACCTGAAATGTTTCGAAAAAGAAGAAGCGACTTGAGCGAAATCCCTGACGATGTGCCAATCAAACGGTGAATGAACTGAAAATGTGTGACCTTAGCAACCGTCGCATACTGAAAAATGATTTCAAAGTCAAACTTTAGAAAATCCAAAAGACGCATGATCTCACACCAAAGCAGCAACAAGTCAGACTTGAGAGAGCGAAGGAGTTGCTTCGCTTGGGCGAAAACGCTCAATTTTTCAAAATGAGCAATTCGTAAACTCATAAAACGATATTGTTTATTTGAATGGTAATGGTAGGTAATGGCAGGTAATGGTTTGGGCCACTGTAAACACAGATGGGCGCTCTCCAATTGTTTTCATGGAGTCTGGTGTCAAGGTAAATTCGAAATATTATCAGGAAAGTATTCTGGAGGTTGCTTTGAAGCCAGTAGACAAGCAGTTCGGTAGCAGACCATGGACGATTCAACAGGACTCGACATTGTCTCACAAAGCTCGAGTGAACCCAGAATGGCTAAAAAACAACGTTCATAACACAATGGCTCTCAAATTTACCAGACGGGAATCCGATGGATTATTCTCTCATTCCGGCAGCTTGCGAATCGTTTCTAGACCATCTCAAGGCCATAGTCAATGCAAAAGATGGTCATATTGAGCAAAGGTTAGGTTAGGTTAGCCTGGTTGGCAGTAAGCCACGCATAGGCCATTTGGTCCCTAGCGATACCAGATGGATACCGACCTCTATGAATACCTAAAGTAGACATCATGTAGGATGTCAGCGCTTTTGGCGAATCTAAGTAGGGCTGGGAGCATATTGAGCAAAAGTAAATTGATTCTTAATTTTGTATTATTTTTACGCCTTTTTTACTTTAAGTAATTTTCCAAGCTAAATTAATGGTAATTCTAATTGGTTACACTTCGAATGCCAGACCCTGTAGATATTAAAAAAATGAGAAAGAAACAGTTGAGCAAGTCCTTTGCAATTGTTCAGACTTTGCTAAAATCAGAGCAGGTTTTCTAGGTAAATGTTTTTTTATCTCTCTTACGGAATTGTCTAGCGTGGGGAAGGGACCAATCCTGCGTTTCCACAAGCAGAACCACAAACTGGTTTCACGAAGAAAGATAAATGAGGTTTCCGTGTCGCACAATGGACCTGTAAGGTAAGGTCTGGTGGTACAGACCGACTGCCACCATAACCTAACCTAACCGATATGAACTAGTACCACAATTTCCTGTCACTCCTCAACCCTGGGAACTCGAAGCATTTCGTAGCACTTTTATGGATTCTCACACACAATTACACACATAAAGTAGCAAATGAAACTCTTATATTTTATGGACTCACTTCTCGAGTGCAAAGTGTTAAGTACCCAACTGAGGTTTTGCAAGATTGCCACTTTGGTGTACTCAAATCACATCGAGAGTTTTGAAGGATTATCGCCATTATTATTTATTAATTTTTTTCTTCTCAGGGATTATTTTTATTTGCATTTTTCATGAGACTAACCAACACTGAAACACCAAAATGAAAAAGTGTTTTCTCTTAGCGGTCGCTTCTGAGCAGGCAATGACAACCTCCGAGTGTATTTCTGCCATGAAAAAATTTCCTTCGCAGTCGGCTTAAAAGTGTAGGTATCTCCATTTGGGGAACAATTTGGAAACGCACGCCGCATATTTTATTTTAAGAAACAGCTAAATTTATTATTTACTTCATTGCAGTTCAATATAATCCCTCTTTTAAGTATAATTTCATCATTCTTTATTTTCTTAGCGTAGACTTCGCAAATTGATTTGTAACAGTGCTTCGTTGCTTAAAATGTGCTTCATTAGTTTGGGATTTTGGCTTTTGAAATACCTTCTAATAAAACAATTTTCAATAAGCCGCAAGATGAATTGATTCAATCAAAGTATTCCATACAATTAACTAACGCCTTGAGGTATGCAACACGACTACTATGTACAAAATAGCTTTATCAGCCTTTATAAATCATATTTGATACAACAATGTATGTCATATGCATGTGTGTGTGTGTGTGTGTGTGTGTGAGTGCCGGAATATGTGTATTTTCACTTGCGTTTGGTCATTTAAAATTCAGTCGAAAATTATAACTTTAATACACAAAGCTTATTATACATATTACAGTGTTTACTATCAGCAGCATGCCACGTTGGCATGTTGCATGCCACATTTATTTTAATAAATGCTTGCAACAATATTTGATGTAAACATTCATTAGGTCAGGCTAATAACATATAATTATGTGATCATCACACACAAAGGCAAACTCGACAGACTTATAATGAGATTAATATTTACATACGTATATGCGCCTGTGTGTGTGCGGTGTGCGCATAAGCTTGTGTGCTTCATTCAATAGCTCCAATGTATGCGCCTTTGTTTTACCCAGGCGAAATTCACTTGCTAATATTAATAATTACATTGCACATACTCGCACAGTTGGTCAAGAAAGTGTTGCTACTAGGGGTGGAAATTATTTTGTATATTCAAATCTATTTTTTTTTTTTAATTATTATGAATGCTTATGGTATTTTGATTTGCAGGCGAAATGACCAATATTTTTTTCTGTAAGCAAAGCTATTTATGTGCTCATTTATTTAGTGAATCTAGAAATACAAAAAAATGCTATCTTTAAGAATTTTTCTTTTACTTTTTTTGCATTTTAAGTTATTTGCGCTACTTGCCATACTTTCATGCGTTGTCCTTCATCTTATGGTGCTGTTACTCTTTTTAAAAAAGAATGTTACCGTACAAGGCAGAATGTCACTAAACAGTATCTCGAAATTTAAACAGCAGTGTATTTTTTTTGTGTGAGTAATATTTGGGAATTCGGACAGGCTCCCGACTACACGAGACTAAATATTTTCAAAGCCTAACGTATGACAAATTAATATCACTGAATAATTTAAGAATTACTTATTACTTATTATATGTCACAATTTTTGACGTGATAACGTCTTATAATTCGATTTAACAGGCTGCACGCACGAAAAAATGTGTCGTTACCTTGCTCATTAGTGTTACCTTGCTCATATGTAGTTACCTTGCTCATTAGTGTTACCTTGCTCATATGTAGTTACCTTGCTCATTGCCGTTACCTTGCTCATTTGTCGTTACCTTGCTCATTGCATTGAATGAACTGCAAGCGAAAGCGCGGAACGAACGACAAAGCAAACAAAGCAAACGAACGGCAACGTTCGACATCTTGCTCTCTCCTACTTAAGTGAGCGTATATATGTATGTATATGCGCATATGTACATATATAAATTCACGTATTTGTATTTGCATATGCCTTCTTATTGATTATTATTAATTTGATTCACTTGAAGAATTTAAAATAAAACCAAGTTTGTTAATAATACCTGTTGTTTTAATGTTATTATTAATTTTTTTATTATATATGAAGGAAAAAATGTATGGTAATATTTACCATATACCTTATAAGATATGTTGTCTATACTAATGTTATAAAGAGGAAAACTTTGTTTGTTTGTAATGAAGAGGCTCAAAAACTACTGGACCGATTTTAAAAATTCTTTCACCATTCGAAAGCTACATCCTCCACTAGTAACATGGATTATATTATATTTTGGAAATAGGGCTCGAGATATAGGTCAAAACGTGGACCCGGGTAACCTTCGGATGTGTATGTACAATATGGGTATCAAATGGAAGCTGTTGGTGAATGCTTTAGTCCAGAGTATTTTTCATGCCGCTCCGTGACTAGGGTCTCGAGATAGAGACCAAAACGTGGACCCTAGAATGTGTTTGTACAATATGGATATCAAATTGAAGCTGTTGGTGAATGCTTTAGTACAGAGTATTTTTCATGCCGCTCTGTGACTGGGGTCTCGAGATATAGGTCAAAACGTGGACCCGGGTAACCTTTGGTTGTGTATGTACAATATGGGTATCAAATGAAAGCTGTTGATAAGTGCTTTAATACGGGGTAATTTGTTATGTTATGTAATGTAATGTTATGTTATGTTATGTTATGTTATGTTATGTTATGTTATGTTATGTTATGTTATGTTATGTTATGTTATGTTATGTTATGTTATGTTATGTTATGTTATGTTATGTTATGTTATGTTATGTTATGTTATGTTATGTTATGTTATATTATGTTATGTTATGTTATGTTATGTTATGTTATGTTATGTTATGTTATGTTATGTTATGTTATGTTATGTTATGTTATGTTATGTTATGTTATGTTATGTTATGTTATGTTATGTTATGTTATGTTATGTTATGTTATGTTATGTTATGTTATGTTATGTTATGTTATGTTATGTTATGTTATGTTATGTTATGTTATGTTATGTTATGTTATGTTATGTTATGTATGTTATGTTATGTTATGTTATATTATGTTATGTTATGTTATGTTATGTTATGTTATGTTATGTTATGTTATGTTATGTTATGTTATGTTATGTTATGTTAAAGTACAATATATTATGTTATGTTAATGTTAAATTAAAATTTTCTTTTGAAAAATGCAACCATTCAATCAGTATTTTCTTATGACGTTATCACGTTAAACTATCGTCAGTAAACCGACTTTACAGACAACCTCTTTTTTTTCTTTGCAGGAATTTTCGTACAACTGTCTTGTACAAGTGTCGCAGAGTTTGAGGGTGATCTGTCAATTAGCTTTTTTTTGGCATTTAATTATATCAAACAACCGCAGGTGCGCTGTGCAATTTTCACTATGGATAAAAATATCGAACAAAGAATTTGTCTTGAATTTTGTGTTTTGAACAGGATTTCGTGTGCCGAATCGTTGCAAATATTGCAGAAAGCCTACGACGAGTGTGCTTTATCAAAAACACGGGTCTACGAGTGGTATACGGCTTTTGCAGAGGGCCGAGAAGTCGTGGAAGGTATGCTCCGATCTGGCCACTCGTCAACGTCTCCAACGGATGAAAACGTTGTCAAAGTCAAGGAAATGGTGCTGGAAAACTATCATTAAATTTATCTCATACTAGAAATTGGTCTCGTCGAAAACTATATAAAACACGCTCATACTCAAGGATACCCGGATTGATAGCCATTTTGACACTCTTTACGACTGTCAAGTAAGTACTATATTTGTGGTGAGCAGCGCTTCATTTTCAACAATAAAATTCATATGTGTGTACACTAGAGTTTTTTTATTTATTTTTATTTTTTATTGAACTAAAATCTACGTACCCTATGATCTGAAAGTACCGAGAATATTTCAATAAAACAAAGTTAACTTTCAGGCAAATCTATTTTATCTCTTTTAAAATATGACTCGCCTGAAGCAACACACATATGCCAATGTTTAACCCAGACCTCCATGCACCCCTGGTAGGCCTCTTTGATCTCCTCTATCGACTGAAATCTCTTCTCAGGTGAATACGGTGCTTGCACGGTGGCATTTACTTGCTGTTTCGTCAAATAATCCAGCACAATTTGGGCTCCGTGCGAGGGCGCGTTATAATCATGCAAAATCCAAGAATTGTTTGTTCACATTTCCGGCCGTTTGCAACGTACATCATCTCTCAAATGGTCCGATAGCGCTAAAAAGTGACAGATGTGTGTCTTACAATACTGCCAACATAAGAAAAAAATATGGGCCGGTTCCCACGTGCGCGGTTCGTTTAAATTAAACATTCCCGGTACTTTTTGATAATAGGGTCTATCTACATATATTAGGTACATTGAAATATATATTTATATGAGCATGTTGCTTTATCAATCTCGTGCCCATTTCATTCGTTGTACATAGTTCGTATGAGTGCGAAGATTCTATAAGATAACTGTATTATCTGAAGAGAAATAAATATATACCTTTAATTAATAGGTCGAGGATATATAAGTACTAATCATATACAATTATACGAGGAGAGGCCGAAAATTGCACGGAATGAAGCAGAAGGCATGAAATTTTCCTTTCCTGTTCGATTTGTTCTCTCTTGATCCTAATAGGCCTGTCACAATGCGTCCGTTGCGTCCGCTGACTTAGAGCAAAATAGATTATGTATATTTAAGTCAAAGGCTCCACATACGCGCCGCACATAGAGTAACACATAATCGGACCCATAGTGAAAGGCATTCATAAATTTTACTTTTTATATGATAATAAAGACTTTTTTTGTCCTCGCCTTTATGAGCCGAAAAACTGACTTTATTTCATCATCAACAGCACTTTTGACGTGATAACGTCTTATACTTCGATTTAGCCGGCTACACGTACGAAAAAATGTGTCGTTATCTTGCTCAATGGTCGTTATCTTGCTCATTCGTCGTTATCTTGCTCATGGTCGTTACCATGCATGAACTGCAAGCGAAAGCGCGGAACGAACGACAAAGATCACAACGTTCGGCAACGTTCGACATCTTGCTCTCTCCTACTTAAGTGAGCGTATATATGTATGTATATGCGCATATGAACATATATAAATTCACATATTTGTATTTGCATATGCCTTCTTATTGATTATTATTAATTTGATTTACTTGAAGAATTTAAAATAAAACCAAGTGTCTCATCAGTGTCTTCAGTGATAGTTAGGCTGCATTGAAGGCCATGGAGAACGCGAGGCAAACCTCAAAGATTGTTCAAGAATGTAAGAAAAAGTTTCATTCTGTCGCAAGACAAAACAGGCTTGTACTTATATGGGTCCCGGGACTCTCCGGTGTTCAAAGAAACGAAATTGCCGACGAATTGGCCAACCGTGGATCAGCGGTGCCCCCACAGGGGCCAGAGCCAATAATCGGAATCAGTCCCGCAGGAATCAAGAATTGGATCAGCGATTATGTAGGCAATCTACATAAAGAGCGATGGTCCGGCCTGGAACGCTGCAGAATTGCAAAGTGTTTTGTTACAAGTCCGAACAGAAAACTGTCAAACTTTCTACTAAAACTTAGAAGGAAAGATATTCGGTTGCTGGTCGGCATCATTACAGGACACAACCCATGGCGTCAGCATATGACCACCATTGGAATCATCGAGAACCCGGTATGCCTGTTATGCTTGGAGGAGGCGGATAGCACTGAGCACTTTCTCTGTGAGTGTCCTGCCTTTGCTAGAGCAAGGCTACGAGTATTGGGTTCCGATGTCATGAGAATGAGTAATATTAGTTCTCTAAAACTGGGGGATATTTACAGATTTTCCAAAGAATCTAGAAAATTCTCACAGGACTAACTATCTCTATCTCTGTCTCTATTCTTTCGCATCTCTTTCTCTGATAGTTTTCTCCCTCCCTCCTTGACATCTACCCCCTTTCCAGAGCTTTAAATACAATGGGATTTTAAGCCTGAGTGTTTTAGGAGCCACCAAATCTCCTGGTGCTCCTTGGTTCGACCTCTTCAAATTCAAATTCAAATTCAATCGATGTTTGAAACTTTTTACAAAATTTATGAAAATCCGCGAAATCGTCTTCAAATAAATTTGAAAACTTTAAATCAAAATTTTCTTGAAATAAATTTCAAAATTTTAAATCAAAATTTTCTTCAAATAAATTTCAAAATTTTCAATCGAAATGTTTTTCAAACAAATTTGAAAACTTTAAATCAAAATTGTGTTCAAATAAATTCCAAAATTTTCAATCAAAATTGTTTTCAAATAGATTTAAAAATTTTCAATCAAAATGAAACAAAAAATATCTGGATATGATTTTGAAATTTTATTATGGGTTTACAGCTCCTTAAATTTTAATATAACAAAGTGTAAGTTTGAAAACAAACGCACGAACTGTTTTTTATATATAATATAAAAGAAAACACCCAACACCATCAGCGAAAAAAAATGTGACAAAAATCACCTCGACTTTTGAGCTACTTGGAACTTCCATTTTTTTAAAACAAAATTTAATGAGCTATAAAACTTCATATCCGAAATTTTATTCCAAATTTTTATTAAGAATTTTGAAATTTTTATGACAATTTGTTGAAGTTTTATAAATATTTTATCAATTTTGAAATTTAACGTGGTTTTTATTATAGAATGAAATACATTTTTATAAATAAATGTAATTTAAATGAAAAAATTGATTTTGTAAGTAAAGAGGCCAATTTCTTTGGTCCGGAGCCCGTTCTGCCACTCCCTTATGCAGCCATCAAAGCTACGGTTAACAAACGAATTGCTCTAACCCATAAGCGAGCTTGGCAGGCTGAGAGAGGCTGCAAATAGATAACACTGATGTTACCTGTCATGTCCGATCGACTGTCGCAGATCCTCCTGTGGTTATGCAGAAGGGACTGTTGGAGCTGGTTGGACTGATGACGGGCCACTTTCTATGGGCGAAACACATGAAAGAATTGAGAAGAGGATCAAACGGGGCATCACTTTCTGTGCGTCTGCCCAGCCTTCGCTCGAATCTGGCTAGTGGTTTTTGGTATTAATGAGTTAAGAAGCGACCACCTTGGCTCTTTGACACCACAAGATCTACTCACATTTCTTCGGAGGTGGGGTAGATTGAACGAAAATTAAAAAGTGAACCCCGGTGCAGTACAATTGCACGAGAAAGAAATGACAGACGCTTTTTTTAAACTCGGCCAGAGTCACTTAAGCGTTTATCGCGCCAATCAAGAAGAATAAGAGGAAAAAGGTGGATCCACAAGGTGGCGCAAAATTTCTTCGCACCTCTAATACTCAATAATAGGAAAAATTTAGATGACTTGTAGGTGGCACCAAATTAATCATCCAATTTTTGTTTTTGAATAACTGAAAAAAATTAGTTGGAATGATGGAAATCTTTATTATCACCCTTATGCTCTCCATTGCTTGTGTGTTTGTATACTGGGGTTATCTAGTTCACAAATGTATTATCAATATTATATTACAATATAAACACCTGATAGGGTGATTAATTTTGCGCCACATTGTAGAATTTTTAAACGGAATATGTCTTATCTATGTAATTTTTCTTTGCTCGCTGAGAGTTCTAATCACAGCGCGAAACGCAATATTTTTCATAGTTGCTGCTGCTTATCCGCCGATATCTCAAAGGTTTTTCCACCAATGTGACTGAAACTTTATATTTGTAGTTATTTTCAGACGCAAAGCAATACTAAGTAAAATAAAACATCCCACCCCACTTCCACCTCAGCATTCTACGCAATTTTGTATCTCTTCTCGTACACAAAATAAATTATTTCACTTTAACTCACATCGGTCATGGTGCCACGCGAAACGCTTATAAAACTTGTTGCATTTAAAATGGCTGGTCTCTGTGCGCGCTTAGCTATCAATATAAGCATTTTTTGGTAGCGAATATCAGCATGAATCCAGTCGTGAAAGTATACAGCATTTACCACATTTGTGCTCTGAAAAATATTATTATAAATTTTCAAATAGCAGTGCCTTGAAAGACCAAAACTGAATTAAATAACTATAGCACTAGAATTTATTGAAAAATTTGGACAATTTACTCGTTTCTTATTTAATCTAATAAATTTTTTTATGAAAATTTAGTTTATTCTCCTACAAAACCATATTAATCCAAGTTTCAAACTTTTAATATAAAGCTCACCGAATCAATTAGCAACTGCCCAAAATGGCAGATAAGATAGACCTGTAATATGGAGCCGAAAAAGAAGAGTGCAAGCTTGATGAGCAAGTCAAGTTGTCGGGTAACTGACAACTGAAAGCCGAGGAAACAAATAAGCGCCGATGAGGTAAACAAATTGACAAGCAGTGGCACGCCAAACAATTCGTTCAAGAGCTGTGACAAGCTGGGGTATAGAAGAGAAAAAAAATTATAACAAATAGGGCACACTGCCTTATCTATTTACCTCAACAATTCCGCATGATAAGCCACGATACCCGAAATATACTGCATATCCTCACGAAATGCTTTCAGCCCCATAACCACGCGAACTCTCTGCGGTACATCCAGTGCATATACCTCGGCGTATTTCGACTTATACTTCTCCAGGCTAAGTGAAATGTAATCGTAATGCATTATCAATTGCGTAGCCGATGTGCAGAGCAATAAGTCGAGCGCCATCTGTGTGCAAGTCGCATGCCAGCCAGCCAAACCTTGTGACACATACAAAACATAGTAGCTCCAATGATCGTGCCAATTCCACGGATAGGATGCACTATAGGGCAAGGTTGGATCAATAACATTCACGTGCAACCAATTCGTATAGATCAAACGAGTCCCAATTGCGTAGAGATTGTAGATCGATATGAGCACCATATACATGGCTGTGTAACTTTTCGTCACGAATTTGCTCAATTGCAGATAATGGCTCAGACGTAAATTTTCTTGCTGTAATTTGGTGCGTGGGAAAATGACTTCTAGGCGTTGTAAAAATATGATCATATTCTTCTTTCTGCGTAGCATGTAATAGTACTTCACCAAAGCAACAGCGACATAAGAGGCATAGGAAAGGCTCATGGTGGCTTCGATGAGATCAGTTTTGAATGTTACCACGATGAAGTATAGTTCGGCGAGGAAAGTTAAGAATAGGTTGTGTACGGAAAAATGAAAGAATAAACGTTGCCACAGACCGCCACTTGGACCCCACAGTACAAGGCCCACACAACGATAGAAAAAATTAGGCAAATGTAGAAATTCTTCGAAGCGCATAATTAAAGCCATTCGGGAGCTTCTGTTGCATGTAAAAATTCAAGAGCAAAAGCAGTTACATTAAGAAAATTTATAGAAGAGTGAGAAGAGGTAATAATCACTACATATTTCAGAAAGGTACAAGTTTTAAAAAGTAAACACACTTTTTTCACATTCTTCGTTCTTTTCTGTTCTGCATAAATTTACTCAGACGATTTCCTCAAATTAAAAACCTTATGGCAATATATGCTCACTTCCAGAAAAATTCCTTCCTTACCCTGATAGAGAAGGAAGCTTTCTCAGGAAAACGAAGACTTCATAATATTTCTACCCAAAGGACCGGATATTTCATAGTCCCGTATGCTTGATTCATTAACTCCTGTGCTAAAGACTCTAGAAGTTTTAAGATATCTATTTTATATCAGGTGCTCTGTGAGACACAAAGTTCTTGCATCGAATCTAACTCGGTAATCTAGTATAAAGATGTGTCGAAACTGGCGGACGGTAGAACTAATGCTGGTGCATTAGAGCCGAACTTGAACGGTTAACCAACAGTCTTTCAAGTGGGGATCCATGGTATAGAAATCTGTAGCGCAGAATGTCTTCGAAGAGGCAGCGCCTCTACATTTTATCAGAAAGGTAGTCCAAATCCAACTCGGAAATCTGATACAGAGAGGGGTCGAAACTTGCAGATTGTAGGACTGGTGATGGTGCTTTAGAGTTAAGAGTCGAACTTTAAAAGATCGATATCTATTAAAAGTAAGTTCGAAGTCTTTCTACGAAGAGGCAGCGCATCTACATTTTATCAGAGAGGTAGTCCATACACCGAATCCAACTTGAAAATCCTGTACACAGATATGTCGAAACTTGCGAATAGCAGAACTGGTGCTGGTATATTTGGGCCGAGCTTTAAAGGATCGAAGCCCATGAGCAGTTATTCCAAAACCTTTCAAGCGGAGATCCATGGCATAAAAATTTGTAGGAGAACATTTTATTAGACAGCCGGGCAGCTTGTGAGCACAGCAAGCTCATATGATATTATAACATTTAACTTCACTGAGAAATACTTCAATGTTCTCAGTACCCTGGGTGCACCACCGTTTTACTGGACTATATAACACAACATGAAGGAGTGGTGGCCGGACTGCTCGGCAAAATTAGGCGTTATTTAAATGTTCCATAGACCAGAATATTTTACGGGCTCACCAAAGCTCACATAGCGGAAGTTTTCAGAGATTGAAAAGACAAAGAATTCATACGGCGAGCGTGTGCCGATTGGGCGAATTCTATGATAAAACTTTCGAACATATTCTCTGCGAATGTTCAGCACTCACAAGGCGAAAACTCGTTCAGCTGGGTGCTTCGACTCTAAATCGATTGCTGATATGCAGCAAATAAGCCGTTGAGGTACTCAAATTCATTAGAAGCCTCCAATTAAAGGCTTGCGGCCAAGCGCAGGAGATCACATAATATTATTAATATTATTAAAAAGGAATTGTAATAATAATAAGTTACGTTACATCGAGGTTGATTAATATACTTTATTTGCTTATCACAAAGAAGGGTCCGATAGGTCCCTCGCGGGTTTGTGTCAACGCAGCAGCAACACAATTATTATCATTGTATCGAATCGAGAGTTATATATGGTAAAGTAGCTGTGCATTGATTGTAAGATCCTTCTACTCAACTTGTTTTCTAAGTATTTCAATGCCGCTCTTTTATTTTATTTTTTTCGGCCTCAAATTTCCTGTTTGATCCACTAGAGTTATAAAACGCAGCCGCAGAAACCGAATGGATTGGTGAGTGATTACCGTTAGGAAGTGCGCAGATTCGAATCTCTGGCATGAAACTCCAATTTATAGAAAGAGGTTCTTCTTCCAGAAGCGGTCGCCCTGGGCAGACAATGACAAACCTACGAGTATATTTCTACTATGAAGAAACCCTCCTCATGAAATACCATCTTCGGTTCGAAGGCGGCGTAAAACTGTGGGTTTGGCGTAAATGATTTCAGAAGCTTCTGTAAAAAAAAAACCAAAAAAGTGTGAAGGATTGTCTAGATCCTCCAGAACCCAGTTGACTCCTAAATATTTGTGCACCCTTACTTTCTGGTAGTTGGACCCCTTTTTTAACGCAGAAGCTAACGTTGCGGACGCGGTAAGATTTCATTAGTTTCATCTACGGCTGAATTCCGATGAATATCATTATCTGGATGAATAGTTAATTAAAATATGTATGTGTTTGATTTGAATTTAGAGAATAACTGGAACTTGAAAAACATGTAATTACTATTTGAAACTTGGAGGTTAGCCTATAGAAGCAATCTCCCAGAGGAGATGGTTTCATTTTTGATCAGCTAAAGCCGCTTTACATACAAATCGTATTATTCAGGCGCACCTTTCAGTTTAATATCAGCAGCATCATCTCTTTATTCCCGACGGGTGTTTCCTATCTACCCTACTTGATAAAGCTCTGTGAGTATTCATTACTAAGTTGTTCAATAAGTTTTGCAGTTCGATAAGAAAAACTCTAATTTACTGTTTGAAATAAACTTTATTATTTAGTATAGTCTCTATGGGCATCAATATACTTGTTCCAATTTATGAAATCCATCCCTGACGTGAGAATCTGCAAGGGCTGCAAAATACATTTCCGCAGTTGTTAGGACTTCATTATTTGATGAAAAACACTTTAAACGCATGAAGTTTTTTTTGATCCGGAAACAAATAGAATTCGACAGGGCCAAATCTCGTCAATTTTAGCCATTGTCAAATTGCTCTTGTGACACGGTGCATTTTCCTAAGGAAAACTACTTTTTTTCATTTGCGAACTGAGTTTTTTTCACGATTTTTTTTCCTTCAGCTGGTCTAAAAGGTTAGGTTGAAGCGGTTGTCCACTGTGGGACACACTCAGACTCATGGCCGATTGTGATGCTGCGTGGGGAACTTGTCCTTATCCCTCCTAAAACCAGTGTGTACTTTTCAAAAATTTTGTAAAATCCTTAATTCCGACAGAGCTGAGATCTTCCAATTCATTAAAGATTTGTCTACCCAAGGCGGCGAGTCTACGTTTGGATAGAGCAAGAAGACATATAAGATGCGGGAGTGTCTCTTCCTCTTCCTCGTCTGGACCACTTCGGCAGAAGTCATGTGTTTGCACAGCCATTCTCTGGGCGTGCCTACCGATTAGGCAATGCTCCGTCTAAAAGATTACAATAACATTCAGAATTTATTACCCTACCAGTTTGCAAGTAATCCCCAAATTAAATTCCCTTCGCATCCCAAACCACTGATGCAACCACCTTCTTGGCCGCTTCGTGGACACGAACTCCTTTCGGAGTCGATGAACCAGGTTCACGTCACTCTTTAGCCTCTTGTTTTGATTTAGAACCATGAGGATAGATCCAAGTTTCATCGATAGTTATGAATTGAGACACAAAATCCACTTAATCCTTTCGAAAACGCTGAATATGTTACTCAGCAAGTCGCATTCGAATGTGTTTTTGTTCCATTGTGCACACAGCTTTCTGAAGTCCAATACTTCAGTCAAAATATTGCCTATACGGCCCAATGAGATGCCTAGGACTCGTACTAAATCTCTTTCAGTCACTTGCAAATTTTCCTATAATATATCCTGTTTTTTTTTCTACGATTTCTGGTTTGTTGTTGTGGCTATTTTTGAACGTCCTTAACGTGGATCGTCTTCGAGAGTTGTACGAGCACGCTTAAATTCCGCAACCCATATTTCTACTATTCCAATTTATGGCAAAAAGTCCTTATACACTTTAAACATTCGTTCATAAGTTTTCTTTTATTTTTAAACCTTACAAAAAAAATTCAATCACTGGACGATACTTGATTTTTTGCATTGTGGAAAATACTGTGACACGTCGATACTAAACGCCTTATAAACAAAAAATGACTTGACAGATTGAAATGAAATTTCCCATACCAACCAATATAAAAAAAAAAATGTTTGCTAGTAGCAACGTCCTCTCTTATTGAACCACAAAACTAACTGAGCAACTTAGTACACATTTTTTATTTTAATTTAATTTTAAAACGCATTTTTATACGTATTCTTCTTTGTGTCCAAGCAAACTTTTTTTGCACTTTCGGAAAATTGTTTCTTTTGTTTGGTAGTCATATAATTACTCTACATAGCACTAAATCGTTGAAATAATTTCTGTTTTAATCACATCGTTGAAGTTTGCTAAAATGTTAAATTTTTGAATTACCCCATCTTAAACCAAAATAATAAATAATTGGCGCATACACTTCTGTTAGATGTTTGCGCGAGTTCCTCTGCCTATTTTTGATGTGCCTCTTGATGTTGGAGAGACCTACAGTTTTAAGCCGGCTCCGAGCGGTAAATGGTTTTTCATGAGGAGGTTTTTTTCATGGCATAATGCACTCGAAGATTTGCGCTTGCCTGTCTAGGGACGAATAATTCTTCTAGTATTTTTCTGTTTCGTGCCAGAGATTCGAACCTACCGCACTCCCGAATGGAAGTCACGCACCCACCTATTCGGCTAGCCGCTCTTACTCTGTTAAAATGTTGCACGTAGGTGTTTAGCTGTTTTTTTTTTTTAATATAACTTCAGCTTTTTTTTAAAATCATCAAGATCAGATCGATTTGAACTTACAGCGCTAAGGGAATTTTTCAAATGCCGTTGTCTCGAAAACTGGAGCCATGGAGCTTAGAAGGCCCCAAATAAGTAGGATCAACCAATTAACAAAATCTTAGCTAAAATTTTATTTTACTTTTATTATTTTTGTTTTTTCTTCAGCCATTGAAAAATATTTTGCAACAATGCTTACAAATAATACAATCACCAAAAACTACTCTCGCTAAAAAAAGCTTAAAATAAAACATTTAGTTACCAGTAACAAGTGAATAAAAATGAAATTTGCTTGGATTCCGAAAAACCAACAAGTACAAACTGGAGAGTTAATATGCGTGAAAATTTAATTGAAAACGGCTTAAATACCAATTGGCCGTTTAATGCAAGACAAGCAAACAAAAAACAGTGAGTTGAATAAATAAATAGTTTATTGAAAAAGGAGAACTAAAACACGGTGGGTGGCAGTGTAAGTTATTAAAAGTAAATTGCTGATGTGTGTGAGTGCGTGTGTTTGTGCATTTTTATGCGCACAATCTACGTGTGTTGTATACCCGATGAGACAAATCATCGTTTTTCGCTTAATGTGTTCACACGCATTAACTTTTCGCACGCTTCCTGCGATCAACAACTACTTATAGCTAAATTGAGTATGTGCGTGCATACGTATACTAGGGTGCATTCCGCTACTTTACATTAAAAAAAAACAACGATATTGTTTTCCATCGGAGTTATAAAATTTATTATATTTCAAGACTTTCACCTAAATATTTCGGAAGACTTTGAAGATTCGTGTGAGCTGGACCGATTTGAAAGTACTTCCATAAATTCTATTATTTTTATTTCGTTGATAGCATTTAAAAATAGGATATGCAGATCTTTTAAGCATAAAGCCTGTCATCATCTGTCGTGATTTTTTACAGAAAATATTTTTAAAAAATTATCTTATATATAAAAAACACAATTTTTGAAGGTCCAGTCGAACTTCCATAACTCAAACTTGTTAAACTAAAATTCTCTGCAACTCGCGTTAAATCGAATGGCAATTCCATAACTCGAACTTCTTTAGCTCGAAAGTCTTCATAACTCAAATAAAAATTTCGGCTTCTCTAACTCGAATTATTAAGGGAAATACTTATGTATGTATAGGTACGTAACCTAGTCTTCAATGAATTGCTTATTACAAGAAAACAATCAAAAGATAGTTGCTTATGTGGACGACTTAGTCATCCTGATGACAGAGAAGTTTCTCTCGACTATCAGCGGGATCATGCAATCAACGCTAAGGGAAGTATCTATGTATGTGGGTGACCTCAAACGGTCTAATGGTTAACGCAGCCAAGACAGAACTAGTTGTGTTTACTTCAAAATATACGACATCGAGTTTTCAGTTACCGTATATATATGGAGTTACACTAACCCTATTGAACGAGGCCAAGTATATTACATTCGCACAATTATGGACTCAAAGCGTTTTTGGAAAAGGGAAACCGAAGAAAGGATAAAGAAAGCTTGTAATGCCTTCTCTATCTGTAAGAGAACATTTGGCTAAAAATGGGGTATATAAACCACTGGGCCTACAATGAGATCATCAGACCCATTTTAACTTATGAAGCTTTCGAGTGGTGGGAGGCGGTAATGTACATCAAAAGCAGACTATCTGGTTCCCAAGATAGATCTGAACAAAGACTATAAAACACGAATACCCGTCAGATGGGATTGGCAGTCCAGAGCCATATCAGATGATAGTGGTCACCATAGTTATACTGACGGCTCAAAGACGGACAATGGCGAGGACTGTGGGAAATGGGAAACTACAATTTTGCCGAATTTATTAGAAAAGTACAACGAATGCGATATTTTCCGAATGAAACAGCTTTGTTCTTTGAATGTTTACCCGTTGAATCATTAGCTTTGTAGAACGAAATATGTCATGATGGCAAAAGGAGTACGTAGCGAGTTACATTAGTGGTAGCAGCAAATATGAATGGTTCAGAAAGCCTAAGATTCATTTGATTGGAAGAATTAACAAACCTCGATGCATTCGTGGTATTAGGTATTATAAAGCAAGTCCCGAGCAATTTTTTGAAGTATAGATTTCGGAACTGGAAAAGCAGTTTCAACATGAAAAGCAAAGGTCGTCGATAATTGTCCGCCACACCAAAAACCAGTTCAAAATGAACTGAAATCCATTGAGTTAATGTTCTTTCCCCCGAAAAGCACTTGACTTAGGTGTCATTCGAAATATGAAGCATCAGTATCGTATCAGGTTCGTACAAAAAGCCCTAAGGCGTATAGCGGAAAACAAAAGACAGGATTCTCGAAATTCAGAATGAAAGGCATGGGTATGGCCTTGTCAGTCTTGGGCATGCGTATTTATCGAGATGAAGTTTATTTATCACAATCGATCAGTCTGAGATCATTGGCATTATACGGAAGCGCTTTGGGATGTCAGATTGCAGTCCATTTCCAATTCCGACGAAACAGCAAAATAAATGGAAAAGCTTCTGTACATGGAAGCAATTGTTTATTTGCTATACGCTGCCCAAAATACCCGTCCAGACATAAGTTATGCTATTAGTTTGTGGAGCCGATTTTCGCAAAATCCTGGTCAAAGTAATTGGTTGGCCGTTAAACGCCTCATGAGGTACCTTAGGAGTACTATCAGCAGAAGCATAGTATACACAAAGAGCAGTGAAGGTATTGTTGAGTATTGTGACTCCGATTGGGCAGCATACGGTGCTAAAAGGCGTTCGAATTCTGGCCACGTCTACACAATGCAAGGTGTAGCAACGTCGTGGTCAATACAGCAACAACGCACCATGACACTATCTTTTATAGAAGCCGAGTTAATGTCAGTTGTAGGTGCAATGCAGAAGATGACGTGGTTAAGGCATTTACCATCAAAAGCCATTCCTGGCGCCTATGAAGCCACAACATTGTATTGCGACAATAAATGCGCCTTTTACTTCGTTCGAAATAATAATAAGTAGTATAATATAATAAGTAATAATAATAATAATAAGTTTTCGTCACATACGGAGCATGTGGGCATCAATTTCCATTAGTCATAAATAGTCAATTTGTATATTGATGCTGCCAGATATGCTATTAATGGCGAGTGTTTTGAAATAATAACAATACACAACAAATAATGTTGCTGGCATGTTGCGCGGTATTTTCACGCCGTGAACTGAGTATCACTTTGCTGTGAGATTTATATGAAGCTTCCCGCATATTTCATGGCAAAGCAATTTGTATAGATTTTGACAGCCATTGGGGTGAAGAAGATGGCATACCTATAATTTTGTTAGTAAGTTTGATGAAGATAAGGAAATGATGCATTCTGATTACGGGCATTGGCTAAAGGTTAATAAAATTGCTTACAGTGCTACTCTTCTGAACCAATTTGAGTTGAATAATGAAGTTTGTGTAGCAGACTTAGGTACTGATGACGACATTATTGAGCACTACAGCATTAACTCAGTAGATTCGAATTCGCGCGGAATGGAAAGTGATGACGAGAGTTCAGTGCATGGAATTATTCGCCAGCCTCCTAAAGACGATGTCAGTGTTCGCTTCATAACTTTCACTTTGTACTTGCAAGCAAGAAGAAGCAATAAGAAAAGTGGGCTTTCAGTCACTAAATTCTGATTTCTTTAATTCATTTTAACTTAAACGTATGAACTTCGAATTATTAAATAATTGGCGCGTACACTTCTGTTAGGTGTTTGTCCGAGCTCATCCACATATTTGTGATGTGCGTCTTGATGTTGTTCCACAAATGGAGAGACCTACAGTTTTAAGCCGACTCCGAATAGCAATTTGTTTTTTATGAGGAGATTTTTCATGGCAGAAATACATTTGGAGGTTTGCCATTGTCTGCCGCGGGGCGACCACTTTTAGATAAACCTACTCACCTCCAAATGGTAGGCATGCACCATTCCATTCGCCTACGGTAGAATAAAAAGGTTTTTTATTTAAGATATATCATCTAGAAATGTATTAGATTTTATAATCCTGATGGAAAAACCAGGACTTTTTCTTAGTAAAACACCCTAATGTATGGAAAATGTATGCAACCCTACTACTGCTAATGCAATTTTTATGCTTTTCAGCACGCCAGCGGCCATAAGACACATTTGAGCCCTTTACTACGACAACAAATTTTCTTATTGTTATTTTTTGCTAATATACATATTTTTTCTTTATGGTTTTTTTGCAATATGACTTACTCACTTATAAATAGAATTTCAAGTGATTGAATATTCGTCTTGCAGCCGCATTAATGGCATTTTAATATTACCCATAGCCCGTAGAAAGCAGCAGCTGTAGCAGCAGTGGCAGTAAGTCATATAAAGGTCACACTACGCCTCAGGGTAGGCTATTTAGTAAGCACGCCCACTTACTTAACGTAGTGGCCGCCCATGGAAGAGAAAGAGGTGAAAGACTTGCTCGCTCAACGTTGCAGGCAATAAGTTGCAAGAAAACAAACCAACAAAAAACCTTCAACACGTTGATATCCAAATAAAATAAATTATGCATATAAAACACATTGTCCCAATTATAAGTGGTTCAGCGATGGCATGGAGACAGCAGCAGAGTATGCAGGAGGAAGCAGAAGATAGGGAAATAGTAAAATTAAGGCAGCAGTAGGTTGAACAATACGTAACGTATACGCACGGGCGGTCATTCACGACAACAGAGACGACGAGGAAATGTGCGCATTAATGCTTGATTGCACAGCGACGGTAAAACGCATACATAGGCAACACACTCACAAGCATATATACAAATGAAACTTTATAAGTGAAGTGATATGAATTGGAAATTTATTTCTTTGTCTCACTCGATGTATTTATTTTACGACGTGCCATCGGCTTGGAGCCAAAAATGAAAGGAAATCATAACGATTGGGGCGATAGGGAAATGTAATAAGAAATATAGTGCAAGTGGTTGAGTAGTTGAGTGGCAGTGGCAAGTGCATATGTTGCAGATCAACTTTACACATTTTAAACATTTTATTTGCATTCGTATAAAAAACAAAAACGAAAAAAAGCAAAGTTGCATTGTTCCAACAGCCATCGAATCAGATATTGTGCCACATTGTCTATGGCAATTCAATGCAGGCAGTACAAAGAGTTAAAATACATATTTACGTATATAAGTACTTGTCGATGCATATACCATTAAAGGTATATAAAGAAGAAAGGGTGTGCATTTTTAACACACTATTTTTATAAGTAACTCGCGCATAACAGTAAAAATTGTATTTCCTTTATTTTTATGGCCAAACAAATTGACGATGTTGTTTGCTTTAACGTTTTTTGTAGATGATTTTGGACCCCATTGAAAGCAAGTTTTGTTAATATTTATTGCAATCGCTATTAACTCTTGATCGAACTCTTTGGTCCCATATTAAATTTAAAATTTTTGAACTGAATTGGCCTGACAGAACTTCCATTGTTTGATTTTTTGGGTTTTTGAAATTTTTGATTTTAAGCAATTAAAATTTCTATACAATTCACTTACTTAGTGTTGCTCATCACTTCACTTACTTTTTGGGTAATTTCCGAACTCATTCTCACATAGAAATATTGCTTTTAACGGCAGTCCATGAAATTAGCCATTTTTTATAATTTCGAACCCGAAGTTGTTATAGAATTTTATTTTGGATGAATAGATCTACATTATTGTCTATGAAATGATGAAAAAAAATGCTCATTACTTCTGTTTCTTAATTATTTTTTTTTTTTGTTTAAGAGAAAACATTAAAGCTTATCCCGTCCTTGTCAGAATTAAACCCGAACTAAACCCCCTACCGTCAAATCACCGACCGCTGGGAAAATTCCGATTAAGCTCAACAATAAAAATATATTAATTGAAAAATCTGCAACTTGGAAAGATCACATCAAAAATAAAATGAAACAAATAAAGAAAAAATTTCGAAAATTGCATTGGACAGTAGGTAGAAATTTTAAGTTCAATATTTCCAACAAACTTTTAGTATACAACGAGGTCATTAAACAAATCTGGACGTACGGACTTCAAGTGTGGAGAACTGCGAAAAGGACTCACATAAACAAAGTATAACAATCAAAAACCTTACGTACAATAACAATGTCCGACAGGTACACAAAAAATGATGTCATCCATAACATACAACGTTCAATATACCATGAATCGTCGAAGAAATAAAGACGAGATATTTTAACGAAATACACCAGCACAAAAACAAAGAAGTCAATACACTCCCACAAATAGAAAAACGAACTTTGCGACGCATGAAGAGAAACCGACCAATTGACCTATTAAATTAAATATGAATTCTCGTATGCTAAAATAAATGTTCTGTGTAAAATGTAATTGCTATCCTAAAATGTCGGCCGCCGTAGCCGAATGGGTTGGTGCGTGACTACCATTCGGAATTCACAGAGAGAACGTCGGTTCAAATCTCGGTGAAAACACCAAAATTAAGAAAACCATTTTTCTAATAGCGGTCGCCCCTCGGCAGGCAATGGCAAACCTCCGAGTGTATTCCTGCCATGAAAAAGCTTCTCATAAAAATATCTGCCGTTCGCAATCGGCTTGAAACTGTAGGTCCCTCCATTTGTGGAACAACATCAAGACGCACGACACAAATAGGAGGAGGAGCTCGGCCAAACACCCAAAATGGGTGTACGCGCCAATTATACGTATATATATATATATATTTGTTTGAGGCGTTTTTCATATTGTGTTGCAAGTTGTTGTTTAATAGTTGTGTGGTCTAGTTTGGTGCTTTGTTGGAAACCCAAATATTTATAGGTTTCGTTTTCGTGCCAATTGTGCATGATTTCATTACCAATTTATTCTGTTTGTGCTTTTACTCACCTTCCTCTTTCCACGTGTTGTGCTTTACATTTACTTATTGCTTTCTTATATCTGTTGAGAATTATTTTGTGATCTTAAGGAGGTTCTTTAACTGGGCCTGTGTTGACGCATATAGTAAATGGTTTAATCTGTTCATATGTTGTGTTGTTAAGTGTGTTAGACAAGGGATTCAGACTAAAACAAAACCGTAGGGCGCTTAAAGAATCTCCCTGAAATATGCCTCTTCGTATAGGTATTTCTTCTGTTATTATTGTATTTAATGGTGTGGTTAAGACTATGCGCGTTGTCCATTTAAAAATGGCAATTGTTAAAAAGTGTATAAGTTTTGGATGTATTTTATGTACATATTTGTAACGCCTTCAGAAGCCTGCTATGGGGCACTCATGTCTCCAATGTGCCATGTAGTCATGCTGAGTTGGTGTTGACCACATTTCCTTCCAATAAAGAGTGATTCCTTCCTTCGTTGATGGATTTACATATATCAGCTGCAGTTGTTTTATTTAGTTGTTTATAGAAAATCTTTTCCTTACTTATGAGTATTTCTCTGAGCCCAACTTTCTTAATAGATTTCAGTCTTTGTCCTATTTTATTGAGTATTATTTCCTCCTCCGGTAAATATGTTTTAGGAAAGAGTCACTTTCAGGAAGTAGAGAAAATACAAAAAAGGGCATACTGGGGTGATTCACCGTACTTATTGCAATCAAAATCTATGATAGGTAGCTTTAACCTAAACCGATTTAAAGACTATATGGAATTAAATAAAAATGTATTTGAACTCCCTTTATCCCAAAGTTTCCTATTTTGTTTCCATTTTTTTTTATAAAAGCAGTACAAAATTTTAACACAAAAATCAGTTCCAAGCTACTCAACATGACACAATTTCTACCGTAGCGATGCATGACGACTCCGGCTAGTTGATAAAAAGGTAACAAAACCCTGTCCATTTCTTAGCTTAAAAATGGAAATATTCTACGAATGAGTTAGAATTTTAAATTAAAGTAAAAATGGAAGATTACCAAAACACCTGACCATTCCTTCATTAAAATTATAGTAAAACAAAAGTTCAATAGAAACAAATGAATCTCAAATCGGTTTCACCACTTGATTGGTACTCAAACTCAAACTCAAAATATTAATTAAAAAAGCAAAATGTGAATATTTGTGTCATTGTACCACTTCAAGTGCTTGGAAAACTCAAAGAACTCAACCAAAATTGATTACACCTGCAGGTTTTTAATTCACCAAAATTCTTCCTATCGATTTTTTAGCGTTCTCAACAGCCGAAATTTCTATTTTTTCACCAGGTTTTTATCGAACTAGGCACTACATCGAAATTAAAATCCCTTCATTTTGCAGTCCTAATTTTGATTGGATTTTATTGGCCCCCTAAACGCACCTCAAGCTCTCTGCCCTTATAGATATTTTAATTACACTATGCACCAAACTGTGAATAGGCCGTAACAAAGAACAAAAATTAATATATTAAAGTGAAAATAACTGGCCACGCGTACGAGCTGATATAAGCGAATTTAAAACTAAGCTGAGTTCCCCAACCCCAAAAAATAAATATTTTTTTTTTGTTGAATTGAAATTTTTTTTTTGTTTTTTTTTTCCAAATTGCACAATTTTTGAAAGTAATTTCTCAATGTTCAGTGCACCTTTCACCAGCCCAGCGCCAATAGTTCAATATTTCTACAAGAGCAAAAAAGCAAAAAACTGCAAAACCAACTAAAATTTGCCACAAAAAACAAAAAAAAAAAACCTGCGAACAACGTCAATTTGACGAATTGAATTTTTGAGCTTTACGGCTGGCAGTGAGCAGGGAACAGTGAACAGTGATGTGTGGCGTGCGGCGTGTGGCATAGTATTAAATTGAAAACGACTTAACGCGATGCAGCCTATGTGGCATGAACGCGTTGTTTATGCTTGCAGTGGCGATTTAAAAGAGAAACTGCATTTATAGTAAATATAAATGTATGTGTACATGTGCATGCACTTATGTGTATGTATGTGCGTGCGAATGATTGCTAACGTTAGTGAAGTGGTGAAACAGAGTAACGACGGCGAGCTGTAAAAAACACTTTTGGGGCCACAGGTTAATAACAGCGCTTAGAATAAATGCATTTCAATTGCCGAGCAAAGCTGCCTTGCACCCTTCTCCATATGCGTGGGTTTGTATGTACGTAGTGTGTGCCTGCCACAACCGCAAACATGCCACTGAGCTGAATACATACGCACCCAAATAAATACAGCACACACACACACACAAGAACAGACAGCTGTGCTACTGCTTCTGCTGCTGCTGCCGCCGCCTCCACCAACGCTGCCAGCCATTCAAGCGCAGCTTTGTTATTTACGTTATTGTTTTGGTTTTTGTTTTTGTACGTACTTATATAGCTTAAATGTAGTTGTGTGCATGCAACGGCATGCATATCGCCGACCGGCATACACAATGTTGCCGCTATTGACTTCCCTTTGGCCCGACGACTTGCGTTTACAAACAACGGAAATTTCGAAAATTACACCAACACAGATCGAAGACCATGAGTCGGCAAGCAAACAAGCAATTTGCCATTTATCACGAATTGGATTGCACGTCCTCGCGTCGTACATATAAATGCGCATGTATGGGTGTATGTCTATGTAAATATGCAACGAAAAACACTATCGCTACATGCTGTAAATTCTATTCGGGGGACGGACAAGCAAACCCGCAGTCGAGTCGAGGCGGTCTGAAATATAATTTTCACAGCTCAAACAACAAAAACGCAGTAATCTTTATGCTGCCACTGAAAGAAAACAATTGCAATACAGCCATTGCAATGATTGAGCGCCACATAATCACAAAATTGCAAATGTGTTGTAATGGGTGAATTTTAAGAGTCGTAAAAAAATTATTTCAAATAAAACACAAGAAAATCAATTAAAATTTGAAATATTTTTTATTAGCTTTTTTGATTTAATATTAACTGTAATAGATGGATCATGCGACAAAAAACAGTGTTTTTTGTTACCACGGAAGGGTCGCCAAAAACAAAAAGTAGGTGGCCATAAACATCGAACGTCTAGTGAGGTCATCAAGGGCAGCAGTGAGATATTGGCCGTCATTGACAATGGAGAAGAGGAAGAGGCCATTCCTAAAGAAGAATGGAGGTGGTTTGAGGAGGCTATCACCGAAGTTTACTTCCAAGTCCTAGAGGAACATTCTGGACCTTCTAAATAGTCGGTAAGCTGAGCAAACCTCGAGCTCGAGTTCGGACTCCGCCTACCCCTGCAGAACCGAACAAATTTTAGCAGATTTTTAGGTCCCACAATAGCGGCCTGCCAATCCCTGACTGGAAGGTAGGAAAAATAGAATTGTCGGTATAAGACAGGTGCTGCTCATCCTCAATGGAGGTTCTCTCGCCCCACTGGCGCAGAAGCGAAATGTTGTTAAGCTCGGGTTTGTTGACGCAACCATTTGAATCTACCTCAGCGACGAGCCAGATTTGGACTCAGATGAGGAGAGCTACAAAGCCGGCTTGTGTAGCGATACTGAAGAAGAGTTGGTGTCAGCAGTGAATGCTCAATCGACTCTAAGAAGCATACCGGTGTGGGAGGGCTCTTCAACGCAGAGGATCTCCTCGCTGCCACTGAGAGTGAAAAGATCTCGAAGATGTCTCAAGAGAGAATATCTCGAGGTTCCTGGCTTGTGTAACCGGTCATTGGCTATTTGGCAGGCATTCCTTGAGACTACGAGTTTTCTCCCATGAATATTTAAGAAGTTGTAGAGATAAATAAGAAGAAGAAACAGTTAAGCACTTTCTTTGCAATAGTCTTGCATGTTCTGAGAATGACCGACGGCTGCTTCGGCAAAACTGGTGATGACCGGGAAATTAAACACTACACGACCGCGAGGAAGACCACCAAAGGATGGAAAGAGTGCTGGAGATCGGGATCAATATCCGATTATTAAGACCACCAAAGGATGGAAAGAGTGCTGGAGATCGGGATCAATATCCGATTACTAATAACACAGATTTTTGTATTACTTATTAATATGTATATAAGCTTTTGTTAGAAATAGGATAAGAGTCCCAAATAAAGGTGAAGAAAATCAAAAAAGATTTCCGTGTCGCACAGTGGTATCACAACCGACCTCTAAGGTCTAAGTAAAATGTGCCAAATTAAAAAGGAGAAGGAGAGTGATCGGACTGAATCCCAAAGATTTATCGACGAATGTAAGCGAACAGATTTGAGCTTCAGAGGAGTGGAGAAGAGCTTTATAAGAAGGATGCGAAGCTAGCGTTCAAAGTGGAGTTCGCATCAGAAAACGCAGTGGGCGAGTTTTTCAAGCTTCCGGGCGCGAATATCTGTGCCGAAGTTCATCTAAGCAGCGATAAAAGGTTGAAAGGCAAGTTTTCTTTCATCTTAAACACACTTTATTAGCAACAAATCCAAATAACAAACCAAAAATATTAGGCAACAAAATCAAAATAGACAACAGCTGTTTCAAATGGGACAACGATGGAAATTTATTTGTGGCAAAGAAGTAGGAGCTAAATTTTTAAATGATTTATGCGATAACAATCTATGGCGTTTAGATATGAATTTTAATAGTATTTTAGCTCAAATTAGCGTGAAAAATTCGAAATCAAAACACTAAGTGGTTTTCATATAAATTCTACCACATGTCCAGTTTGTAACTTAGATGTCCCAGAAAATATTCAGCACGTCGTTGGTACCTGCCCTGTCTATACAAATTTTCGTTGTGAACATTTTGGTGAAAAGAAATAATATATAAATATGTGATGTGAATGGCAGTGATTTTAAACTTCTGTACAAATTCTTATCTAGCTGCCTCAAATACAGGGTGCTTGTTCTTAATGAATTCTCATAAATTGCTTATTATTTGTTCTGTACTGTTTAAATTTTATTTCCATTGTAGGATTAGTTTCTGAATAAGTAGAGAATGTTGAAGAGCAAAAAACTGCCTATGGGATATACCCCCGACTAACAACTTTCGTTATAGTAATGCGTTCTACTATTTATTATTATGTAATTGAAATTATTTGAATTTAATATGAAATAAAGAACAACAAATTGTATATCTGTCTACCTGTCAAATTTAAGAGATGCCATAAAAAAACAATACCGCCTAGGCACTACTGGCATCTAGCCGTTACTTCTGAAAGACCCTTTAGTAATGGTGTGCCCTCAGTTTTTTATTTTCTCATCAAATTAATAGTTTAAAGGACCTTAAAGTTTCAGAGGAAAAAGCATATGCAGGGGTATCCGTTGCGTATATCATAGGAGGAAAGTCAGTGTTGAGCATTTTGTAGTGCCTCTAATTTCTCATTGGTAGTTAAAGTAAGGGTTTCATTTTCACTAAATCTTGAAATCACTTAATCCGCTTATTCCACCTATTATTTAGTGAACTATGCCCAACCGTGAGGAAAATACAACTTTTTACCTTTTTATAAAATAGGCAGGAGAAAGGATTTGGCCTTATTATTTCATATAGGTACATATATGTATACCTTTAACGCACATATTTTTTAAAATTATTCATAACAAAATTTTAAAGATCCTTATATAAATTTTCAAAAGCACATATCATCATCATTGTTTCTTTGAATCTCTAGCGTGACATAGGGCACAAGCAACACCTACGCGCCATCTCGTCCGGTTACTGCATAATGCCTTTACCTTCTTCCTCTCGCTGTGAGTGGGTTCTATTCCATTACCTTCTTCGCTATCTTAGCGTCTTCCTTGTGTAAAGTGTGAGCAATCCACTTCCATTTCTGTCTTCTAATCCAAATGTCTAAGTTCGCTTTTTCAAGCAATTCCTTGTTTGGCATTATTTTTGGCCAGAAAATTTGGAACATATTTCTTGGACAGCAATGCCAACAACTTGTAGGCGACTGGTTAGAGGGTGGTGATTTTCCAGGTAGAGCTACTGTACAGTAGTAGCAACAGCGCATTCGACTTGAAGAGCTTAACCCTAGAGTAATAACCATATTTTACGGTCGTAAAAAGGAATTTATATTCCGCTCAAGTTGAAAACGATCAGAGGTCAACATTTTAAGAAGCAGAGCTAAATACATTTTCTTGATACAAGGTGGCGCTAAATTAATTACACAGTTTTATTTTTGAATAATTTCTTTATTAAATAAAAGAGGTAGTCCTTATCCAAGGGTTATTTGGACCTTTCATTGGAGTGATTTTTTAAATAGTGGGTCCCAAATCCGACGCAAACCCCTATAATCTTGGAGGCTCGCTGCACACATTAGTTCACTATGGACGGAAGTCCGTAGCTTATCCAGGAGACGCCGCGTGGAGACAGTGTGTCAACTTGCGGACGAACTTCCCGTCGAGCTATACACTGGAGGTGTAGAGCTGGCAAACCGCCTGCATCAGCTGCTTTGCAGGATATGGTCGGATGAGAGCATGCCAAGCGAATGGAACCTGAGTGTGTGTGCTGTGTCCAATATATAAGAGGGTGATTCTGCAATCTGCGCAAATTACCGCGTGATAAGTCAGCTTAACATCGCATACAAGGTCCTGCCGAGCGTATTGTATTAGAGAATGAAGCCCATCGTCAACAAACTGCTTGGGCGTTATCAGTGCGGCTTCAGACCTGGTAAGTCTACCATATATTAAATCTTCACAATACGACAAATCCTGGAGAAAACTCACGGAAAACAACTCGACACGCACCACCTCTTCGTCGATTTCAAAGCCACCTTTAATAGCATGGATAGAAATCACCTCTATGCCACTATGTCTGAGTTTGGTATCCCCGCAAAACTAATACGGCTGTGTAAGATGACGTAGCGCGCTACCACAAGCGCCGTCAGAATTAAAAGTAACCTCTCCGAGCCGTTCGATACCAAGCGAGGTTTCAGACAAGGCAATTCTATATCTTGTGACTTTTTCAACCTCATGCTGGATAAAATCTTTCGCGCTGCCGACCTAAACCGAAGTGGTGAAGGGCTTTGTCTGCTTTGGGAGCAGTATTAATAACAGAAATGACGTCAGCCTGGAGATCAAACGGAGAATTACTCTTGCCAACAGGTGTTACTTTGAGCTCAGTAGGTAACACGAAGGCCTAAACTGACGCTCTACAAAACGCTCATCATTCCCATCCTAATAAATGGCGCAGAAGCGCCACATGAGTAAGTAAGTCTTTACACAATAAAAAGAAAAAAACAAATTAAATGAACTTAAATTAAATTTAAAAAAAATATTTGATGTTATGAAAATCTTTATTTTGACTTTTATGCGCTTTTCTGTTTGTATGCTGCAGCTGTTTAGTTCAGAATTATCAAATAAAATTGACGTACGACTCCTTTTGCAAAAATTATAAATCTTCCGTCAGGGTGATTAATTTTGCGCCACTTTGTTTTTTAAGTTGTGGTTTGTTTTACAAATTTGAGAACAATTTTTTGATGTTCCTTTAACCTTGTTAACTATATTTTACGTTAGTGGTAATCATCAAATCGACCAGGCTGAAAGCTTTTATGTATTCAGAGTTTAGCTTTTTATGAACGTAAATATTCTACACCTTTAGATTTCCTCTCCACATACCAGTCGAAAAAAAAGTCCACACAACACTTGGCATCATTAATTTTTAAATTAAGTTTATCAGTCTAACTTTATCAGTTTTCAATCAAAATATAGCTCATTCTTTAACACAACCCAAATGAGTCAACGTTCCGAATTCTGTACGATATTTCTAGGAATTATTTGAGTATGCAGTTTTATGGTGCATTCAATTTTGATACAATAAAGTGCAACTTTCAAGTCGCTCCAAAGGCGCGTTCATTTTTAAAAATTTTTGTGTTTCTGATGGCATTGTGCGTTTTTTCCATGCAAAACACACACACTGTTTACTGACAGCTGCAGAGAACATGGGAAATTAAAATCTCCAAAACACAACTCATATTCTGCTTAAGCAGAAAATGTCTAGAAATCAACACCTTAAAGAGCAGAGTCAAAAACATTTTTGTGCTATTTTTTTAAATTGCAATTTGTGGTTTCTGTTCTTCGTTTAACAACCAACTGTCTACGCACCGAAAATACCACAAATATTCTCTAATTTGTTTCACAAATTTGTGGTGCATTAAATACCACTTTAAAACCAAAAATAAAGCCCAAACATTTCCTGAACATACAAATTGCATTTACAATTCATTTAATTAAAACAAATATTTTGCTTGCTTATTCAGCATTTAGGTAGAGATACAAATTTTTGTAAGTTAGCAGTAAATACACGAGAAAGCTCAAACGAATTGTCCCTTGTTAATTAGTGTTAGATTTATTCAATAGAAAACTAAATGTATTTTAAATAACGAAGACAAATGCCAGCACAGCACTGAGCAGTTAATAGATGATGGTAAAGTATTTAATGCTCTTTTCACTTTTTCCTGCAATACTATAGACATTTAGTGATAGTATGGCTCAAGGACAGAGAGAAGAAAGGTATGGGTATATTAGGCACTTACAAAACAAGAAACATTGGACATTGGTAGTAGCTTTGCTTTCTGAAAGTGCAAAATCTATAAACAAAGGTTTGAAAACTTAGAGTATCTTAAATAAAATTTGACAATTTAGATGTCAAATAAATATAAACAAATCAAAGCGGCTGACCTACTGCTACCACCTTTTGAATGTGCTTTAGTATAACCCTTTTACCAAACGCTTATTAATTTGAGCTCCATTCGAAACTACTATTTTATAAACCATTCGAGAAGTGTAGAGACGTGCTACGAAATCGAAATGATAGTTTGCTGCGCGCAATGCAAAGGAGTGGAGCGAAATTGTAGATTACCGGAAAACTTTCCCAGAACTCAGACAATATTGCCAATTTCACTTAAGGCAGAAGCTTTAGTCGAAAGGATTGGTTCGTGACTACCTTTCGGAAGTACGCAGTTTCGAATCCCCGTGGATGAAAACCAAAGACACACCTCCGAGTGTATTTCTGCTATGAAAAAACTCCTCATACAAAAAAAAAACCATTCAATCAATCAATCTGCGGTTCGGAGTCAGCTTAGAACTGTACGCGCCTCCATTTGTGGTACAACATCAAGATATAAGGAGGAGGATCTAAGTCAAACACCAGAAATGTATGTAAGCGCCATTAATATATACATACTAATAACAAATATACAAACTTAATAGCAAGGGTTTGGATTAAAGGGATGGGTAGAGGCCGGTGAGATGGCAATTTATTATTCCTCTGTAAACTTTTCATTATTTTTTAACAGTATGTCGAGGGAAATATTTCATTAAGTGTTCATTCTCCATGCATCCGATCAAAAAATTTGTCATCTAAGTCTGGCGAAAGCCGGGCAGTGTCTGCCACTGAGAGCAGAAATGCTCTATACTAGCCTCCAAATAATCTGTACGCAGTGGATCGCCGATGCTGCCTATAATGGCCGTATGTCATCACTATGGATTGTGCTTCATTAATAGTCCCATCAGGGCTCTAATCTCACTCCGCTTCTACCTTAGAAGAGGTTTCGCACCACCCTGTCAGGCTTTTAATGGAAGCATTAGGTTGTTTTGCAGATGTGAGTATTGCACGGTATTGTCAAGGTAAGTTTCAGCTCATTCCATTTTGCGACAGGGTTCAACCTCAACTTACATTCTTTGATTATTTTTCAAGCAGCACACGCAGTTTCTAAGACCTTTCAAGCAGCTTGGCTGTCATTACAGCACTAATTTCAATTTCTCACCACCTTTCGCCAATTATCCCGTCTACCACATAAAGAATGGTAAAGACTTCCGATTGGAGGATCGTTTTTACCCTACCTACAAGAGTAATGCATCTAAAATTACTAACCAAATGCTATCCCGCTCCAGTACCACTTTCAGTCTTGTAGGAGAGCTAACATACTTTCTTCCAAAAGGGATCCCAATTATCAATTTGTCTTTAGGTACTAAAAACAGATAACTCTGCTAACCCTTTGAACAACTCTCTGTGTACGGAATTTAAATATTTACTAGCGAGAAAAAAAAATTTGAAACACAATTACCATAGATTAAACCCCGAATGCCAACTTGCATAGGATTAGAAAAAACATCAAATACTTGTTTTAACGACAAAGCTAACCAGTTTGAACCAGTCTTCTGGGGTCAACGGTACAGTGTTTTCTATACACAACCTATTATTTCATTAAATTATCTAATATTTTTTAGTAAAATACATTTCTGTCCCTTTGTATAGGGCTATTCTATATAAAGATTTGCTCTGACTGGCTATTACTTTGTACTACACGTATTTGAATAAATGGTTAGGTAGGCAAAATTATAAGATTGTCCTAAAACCGACACGCTTTGATAGGAAGAAATAACCACTCATTGTAGAACTTTTACAAGTTGTAGAACTATGAGAGCGATGACAACATCAGATGAAGTGACGCTTGGAGTGTTTGAGAGAAAGATTCTGTGTAAGATTTTTGGACCTTTGCACTTTGGCAATGGCGAATATCGCAGGCAATGGAAAGATGAGCTGTATGAACTTTACGACGACATAGGCATAGCGCAGCGAATAAAGATCCAGCGGCTACGTTGGTTGGGTCATGTCGTCCGAATGGATACAAACGCTCCGGCTCTGAAAGTATTCGATGCGGTACCAGCTGGCGGTAGCAGAGGACGAGGAAGGCCTCCTCTGCGTTGGAAAGATCAGAAGAATTATAACAAAGAAGAAAAAGAACTATAAGAAAAAGAAGGAAAAGAAGCCAAATAATATGAAATCGCATCTGAGATGATTTCAGTTTATCGTATTATACACAGCTTCAGGAAATTGGAGATGTGTAGAGTCTCAGCGCGGAAATTCCTATTGGATAGTACTAGGCCAATCAGAGCCCAAAAATCAGTGATACTGAGCTAGTGCCCACCTAAACTGAGTATTGCAGCTTTATTACATAAGTACTTAGAAACTTATTTAACCGATCTACCCACGGCCAGCAGAACAGAGACATCTTGCATGCCAATGTGCCCGCTCAGCGTTGACTGAGCTGACTCGAAACGCGACTGCTCGAAAGCAAACCGCATATAACTAAAGGAACCTCTCTTCATCTTTGAATAAAGAGATGCCTTCAAGGATGCCCTGGTTAGAAAGCTCGTCATACATATATCTCCCCGTAATGCCAGTGCCATCTGGTACACATACAAATTTGAAGCAAAATATTACAATGTTTTGCAGATTCATATATTTTATTTCAGTAACAATTAAATATACCTAAAATCTACTATTACTTTGCAAGCCATTAACTATTATTTAGAGAAAAAAATTTCACATTACAAATTGTTAAATATTTTTCAGAGTGGTGAATTTTACATCGTTAACCGCTAAATCTATCTCAGAATACACTGCTTTAAAAATGTTTTGTCCATTTATTAGTCTGTTATTTAATTTGAATAACTTTTGATGTTTGATATTATGAAAATATAGTTAAATCTCCGGCAAAAATCATTTAAATCTACATAAGTTCTACACTTTATAAAATTTAAAAATGTTAAAAAATTAAATAAAACTAAGTTCCATACTTTGTAAAAATTTAAAATATATTCAAAAATTTGCATAAAATTTTCAATCGTCTTAATCGTAGTCTTTAGAAAATTTCAGAGTATACAGCAGCTATAAGCCTTGAATTTTACGGCATTAAAGTGCAATTTTCAAGAGGCTCAAAAATTGCGTTAATTTTTGATTATGTTTTTTTACTGCCGGCATTTTTCCCATATAACGAATGCTCGCAAATTTCTAATATGGAAGAAAACTGTCAGGGGGAAAAATAATTCAAAAATCAACGTGACTTAATTTATTACGATTTTATATTATTTATAAAATTCAATGGACTATAAAACTGAATACTTTAGATTTTTCTTAAAATTCTGATTAAATGTTTCAAATTTGTATGGAGATTTGTTAAATTTTTTTTTTAAAGTTTGAAAACTGGATTTATATCATTTTTGTAGAAAAAAAAATAATTTCATGAAAAATAATATAGTAAAAAACAACAACAAAATTCAAGAAATGTCGGTCATACATATAGCGCAGTGTAGTCGATTTTACTTCAAAAACTATACTTCAGAATAGTACCTTTTATTTCGGAAGCCCTTAAATATTGCGTTGTCAACTAAGTAATGGTGGACTTCACTCATAGATGGCTTCAGTTGAATTTTTGTTTTAGCAGACGTAGTACAAATGTAAAACACATTTTGGTAGTTTTTGATAGTTGGCAATTAAGCTGTCACTCTGTAAAAAAAGTTTTTTATCGGTTGCGTAGTTTTCGTTTGGCGTTCGTTGAAAAGTAGATAATCAAAAGGAACATATTTTGCTTTTTTATTTGTGCATAGGGAAAACCGCATCGCAAGCTCATAAAAAGTTATGTGCTGTTTATGCTGACGAAGCCCTAAACGGCAGTGTCAAATGTATTTGCCAAATTTTGTTCTGGTGATTTTTGACTCAATGAAGAAAAACGCTCTTGTCAACCACTTGAAGTTGATAATGCCCTATTCAAAGCAATAGTCGATTTGGATCGTCACACTACAACACGTGAGATTGCGGAGAAGCTTCATGTATCACATACATGCATTGGAAATCACTTAAAACCACTTGGTTATGTTAAAAAACTCGATACATGGGTTCCTCGCGAACTGAAAGAAACGCATTAACAGCTGCGATTTGCTAAAGAAACGTAATGAAAATGATTCATTTTTAAAACGACTGATAACTGGTGATGAAAAATACGTTGTTTACAGCATTATCAAGCGGAAAAGTTCGTGGAGCAGGCTAGGTACCAACTCAAACAACATCAAAAACTGTATTCATCAAAAGAAGTTTTTGTTATCAGTTTGGTGGGATTACAAAGGCATTGTCTACTTTGAACTCTTACCACCCAACCGAACGATCAATTCTGATGTCTACATTGAACAACTAACGAAATTAAACAATACAGTTGAAGAAAAGCGGCTCGAATTGACAAATCGTGACAACGCAAGGGCACACACATCTTTGGCCACTCGGCAAAAATTATTGGAGCTTGGAGCACCATATAGTCCTCATCTTGCACCATATGATTACTTTTGGTTTCGATCTTTACAAAACTCCTTGAATGGTAAACATTTCAATAGTGATGATGATGTCACATCGTACCTGATTCAGTTTTTTGCTAATAAAAACCAAAAGTTTTATGAACGTGAGATTATGATGCTGCCTGAACGATGGAAAAAGGTCATTGATCAAAATGGGCAATACATTAGAAAATAAAGTTATTTAGTTCCATGAAAAAATTGTCTTTGATTATCTAAAAAAAATCCGCAATTACTTAGTTGCCAACCCGAGGTAGATACCTATGAAATGAGACTTTCAGCTATTAATTCATAGATGTCGCTAGGAGTATTTTTAAACCTTCCCAAATGTCTTGTTTTTTTCGTCTGTCATCTTTCAACAATATTCAGTTCATTGTTTATTACGTTTAATGCAACAATGCATTTTTGTCGCTCTTAAAAATGTCGAATTTCGTGCCTTCAAACTACGATTTACGGACATCGTTGTCTTTCTGTTATCAATTGAAGAAAAAGCTTCTAAAGCTCATCAAATTCTTATAGAAGCTAATGGTGGACATGCTCTAAGAGTAGAGCACAGTGCTTCAGGTGGTTTGAAAAATTCCGAAGTGGTGATTTTAGCGTTCAGAACGAGGACCGTGGCCGGCCACCGAAAAAGTTTGAGGGCGCCGAATTGAAAGCATTGTTGGATAAAGATGATGGTCAAACGCAAGAAATGATGGCAGAGCAGTTGGGAGTGACCCAAAAAACCATTTCCAAATGTTTGAAAGACATGGGAATGATTTTAAAGGTCGGAAGATGGGTGCCGCATGAACTGACTGAAAGGCAGCAAGAGAACCGAAAAACCACTTGGGAAGTGCTGCTCTCTCGTTTCAAAAGGAAGTATTTTTTGCATCGAATTGGTGGAGACGTGCGATTGGAACCGCTGGTGCCATGCGGCTTACTCACCAGACTTGGCGCCTTCCGATTATCATTTGTTTGCATCGATGGGCCACGCACTTTCCGAGCAGCGCTTCAATTCTCACAAAGAAGCCAAAAAATGGCTCGATGATTAGTTTGCGGCCAAAGACGACCAATTTTTTTGACGCGGCATCCACAAATTGCCTGAGATATGGGAAAAATGTGTCGCTAGCGATGTCTATTATTTTGAAGATTAAATTTGTAACCATTTTTTGTTAATAAACGTTTGAATTTGAAAAAAAAGTCTCACTTCATAGGTATATACCTGCCCTACTCCAAGAATCTTTGCATACACTTTAAAAACTGTGAAATATCACTAATATATTGAAGCATCTTTTACCCTCTCTGAAGTACATTTGACCCTCTCCCGTATATCTTAAATTTTCTTAAAGTAAAATTTACTAGTTTCCGAACTTCTATTTTAAAAATAGTATCTCTCTTTTTTCAATGGAGTTCCATAACGCACTCTCATTTTAATGCTTACCACTGTATGCTTGAATGTTTTCCTTATTTGCATGTCGTAGTACTTTCGTGAACTGCGTGCATGTGTGTGCGTGTTCTGGCAATATTTGCCATTTGAAAGCTGTCACATTTCTTACATTATTTGTAGATACTTTGGAAATGAATTAGTTGACTTTAGTAGAACTTCATCCTACGAGCAATTAAATATGCGTCGTGTTGGATGTGTGGGATACTTTTAATCCAGCGACACATTGGCAGCAAATATATACCTATATACGAATAGTATAGTAGTGATAATTTCTAAGCCGAAACCCATGCTTGTGCTTGCAGATATATTTGTTTAAATAGTTTTGTTAAGTAGACACGTAAGAAAGTATCAGAGCTCCCAGTAAACATTTAAGGCGGGTAAATATAATACAAAATTCCTAGCCTCTCGACTCCAAATCAGTCAAATTTGCCTTGATAACTGCTTGAGTGCCCATATTTTTTTTCTTTTGAGTTTTTATTTCCCAAACAGTTGGCATCAGGCCACTGCGACGAGCAATGCAACATTTCAATCCCATTTTGCTGTTTTCACTCTACACACCTTCGGCTTCGGAGGATGGACCCATTGACTTCTTTAAAATTCAAGATTGGCAAGTTACTCCGAGCATCATCGCACCTTACGATAGTAACAATTTTTGGTAAATTTTATTCATCCAAACTGTATTCGAATTGGCGGTAAACACAAATAAACGACCAAATCATTTTTCAGAAAAGCAACTGCAAATATGAACCATAACTGGATGCTTAACAGTTCGTTGAAGTTGTCGATTATCAGCAGTAACCCAGCACCGACGTATGCAACTATTCGCCCAAGAGAAAGATTCATGCGTGAATAATAAAGGGTTTTCCAATAACAGGTGTTACAGGTGAATGAATTGCACTATCGAGAGATGATGAACGATTTTTTATGGCCGGAATTGGATGGCATTGATCTGGACAACGTTTTTTTTTTTCAACAAGATGGCGCTACGTACCACACAAGCAACGAAACCATTGACCAACGAACCATACAGGAAAAGTTTCTGGACCGTGTTATCTCTCGAAGAGGTGATCACAATTGGCCACCGGGATCTTGTGATTTAACACCTTTCGACTATTTTCTTTGGGGCTAAGTGAAACAGAAGGTATACGCCAAAAGCCCTGGGTCGATTCAAGACCTCAAAGATGGAATTCGTGAGGCTGTCGAGGACAGGGCAGTCACTTTACAATTCGGTTATGGAAATTTTCATGAAAAGGATATTGTCCTGTAAGCGTGGGCGTGGTGGCCATTTTCCTGATGTTATTTTCCACTATTAACGGCATATCTTCTTCTTTATAATGAAATAAACAGCCGATCATTTATATTAAAAAATATAATTTTCTTTGAATATCAAAATAACACCTCTTATTGGAGAACCCTTTACTTTCGCCCAATTCGGCTCTAAATTTCCCTTAACCCATGCAAATATTTTTCAGTATGGGATAAAGAAAGTAGCTGTATTTTCAATGTACTCCAGAGTTTGAGGCCTTCTGCACGTGAAAAACCTCGAATCGTTTTCCATTTTTTCTTAAAACAGCTTCAGCTTAAATAAACATATATTATTCTTGAGGTTAGTTTATAATTTGGAGCTTAGTAATTTGTGTATTTTCCTTGTTTGAGTACAAATTGTTGAAGCCGTCGAGGCATCGATTCGATTAAGTTTTTTATAATATTTTGGGCAGCTTTGAGCATTCGACAATAATCGCTCTTCTAAAGCTTTTAGCGCTATCCAAATGTCTTCTATTTTTGAAAACCTATTGAAGTAGTATTGCCCATACATTTTCGATTCGGTTTAGTTCACGGTTGCAGTCAGGCTATTCCACAATTGGTATTTTTTACGCTGCAAAAAACTCCTTTGTTGAACTGCTGCGTTGTCATACTGGAAAATCAACTCCTCATCGAAATATTATCAAAAAAAGTAATTAATAATTCGTCTGAAATTCATTCGTTTACTCATTTCTGTGGATATGAAACATATAGGCACTTTGCCTTTGACACTAATGGCTGCCCAAGCCATGACAGAACCTTCTCCGAAATTACGAGCCTTTCACTCCTCCTTTTTTCCGTTTATCACTCCAGTAAATTTGGAATCAACTAGTCCGACCATAATGATTTTTTTAATCGGAAAAAATTACTCTTTCACTTTCGTCTTCATAAAATTGGTAGTTTTCTGCAAATGTCAATCTGGTCTGTTTATGCCCTGTGGTTAACTTAGGTTTAGGTACTCGTCTTACATATTCTAGACTAGAATCAACTTAAAAAATGTATTGCATACTACGTGTATTACTTCCAAATTAAGGGTGTGTTTAGTTTTAGAAGGGCTATGGGATGTATTTATAGCTGAACGTTTGATTTTCCGAGCATCTCTAGCGCTAAATTTGGTTTTCTGCCACTTCTCTTAGCACATCCGTACTTTTCTCCCAAATGGAAGTAATGTAAAACCCCAGTATTATTTCTTTTTAAGGCCTCTCTCCACATGCTAAATCTTGCCCCTGCTCAAATTCAGGCAAAGCTTCTCCGCGCTGCATACTTTTTGTTTCTAACCCAAAACATCACCATAAAAAGGAGAACGAAAAAAAGCAGTCAAAAGCACTTATAATATAATAACGTAATAACTTACATTGTATACTTTTAAATTCTGATAAAAATACAACTTTATTCTGAAACAGTGGTTACAAGTGAATCATTGAAAGTATTGCCCATCGCAGGCTACTACTTTTCCCCATCTTTCTGGTAGATCTCGTATACCGGTAAAACTGCTCATCTTTTGTGGCTATTCACGGATCAAGCCATTTTTTGATGTCTTCATTTCGGGAGAATATGGCGGGTGCGGTAGGATTTCTCATTTCAGTGTTTCCAGGTAGTTTTTAACTGGTTTGACAACGTGAGGCCGAGCGATGTCAACCTGTAGAATCACTTTTTCATGCCTCAACGCCTCTCGCAGAGCTTGGCTCAATCGCATCAATTGAAGTCGATACGGATCCCCTGTGATGGTTTAGCTTGGTTTTAGCAGTTCATAATAAATAACACCAATCCCACCAAATTCATACATAACCTTCGCAGGCGACGACATCGAAGCATAACCGGGTAGTCCCCATGACTTTCTTTTCTTTGGATTGCTGTAATGAATCCACTTTTCATCACGCGCCACGATGCGATGAAGAAAACCCTTCCTTTTTTGCCGCTGGAGCAGTTTTTCACAGGCGAAAAACGACGTTCAGCATCCCTTGGTTTTAACTCATAAGGAACCCAAGTCCCCGGTTTCTGAATCATTCCCAAAGCACGCAATCGCTTGGAAATAGATTGGCGGGTAACTCCTTTCTCGTGTGGAGTTGCCTGATCTCCCATCGGGCGCGTCCCAGGTGGTGGATAGGGAGCCCTGGCATCACAAGAGTGGCCTTCCCTCTCGTGTGATGACTCAAAGTTGGCATAGAATCAGGGTGCCATCCGCGAACCAAACTGGCTAGGGAGGAGTCCCGAAAAAAAACCAAAAAAGGTAATGGAAAACAAAGGATCTATTACTCCAGGTGGAATCCACACAAGTGGCAATCCACCCGCTTCGGCGGCAGGGGCATGGATTCTGGAGGCCCCAACCATTACCCAAGTCTCTCAGCTCTACGAGCGAGAGCGCATCCTGGAGGAGACGGGGGTTGCTATCGCAATCTCCTCTCCTTCAGAGTCTGAAAAACGTTTCCCTGCTTCTGAGGGCCTGAGTTGTGAGGTCTCTTCGGTGGCTGCACGACCTCCCAAAGAAGCAGGGAAATCGAAGAGCGCGGCAAGGAGGAAGAGAAGAAAGCGGCGGGCAGAGCTCATGCGGGAGAAATCCTCATGTGGCTCTGCCGGCCCTTCTGCGTCTGTGTCTTCCAAACGACCTCGGTCAGCGGAAGTGACACCCACGGAAACTACCGAGTCTTCGGTGAGCACAGGCACTCCCAAGTTGTCTCGCTCTCGAGGCAAGCGGAGAAAGACGGCGGCTGAAAGCAGCACACCTCCCTGCCCTGCGGTTGCCGCCAATGGCCGAGCCACGACCCCCCAAGGTACGAGCGCGGTCTTGGCGCCAGCCAATGTGGCGGGAAAAGGTTCTGCTGAGCCACGTCCCTATCGGCGCCTCGACAAAATGTCCAGCACAGCTGTCTGCCCGGCGAAATCTTCGTCAGTAGAGGATCGGGAGCTGGACCTTCGCCCAAGCACATCCAAGGGTGCGGCCAAGCCATCCTATAGCGAGAAGGCTGCTGGCCCACGACCTGTGGCTGTGATTGGAAAACTGGGGCCTGACCATCAGCTGACGGATGCAGAGATCAAATACTGCAAAAGCCAGCTGATGCGTCGGGTTATTGCCTCAGGTCCGGAAGCCAACGCGAAGGGCTATGAGACAAAGGACGGCACCATAAAGGTGACGTGCGCGTCTCTGGCCAACTTCGAGTGGATCAGGACCGTGGTCAATAACGCGCCCCCCATGGGGACCACTCGCTTCGCTGTCTACAGCGAGGAGAGTGTACCCCTCAGGAAGGCCATCTGCTGGATTCCGGATCCAGACCTGTCTACGGCGGATGTCCTATCCTGTCTACGTGCCCAGAATCCGGGCATCAACACGAGGCTTTGGCGAGTCGTCTCGTACACCAAGAGTAAAAACCGGGAAGGGAAGGAAGGGGCTACTCTTGTGGTGCAAATGGACGAGGCCAGTGTTGATGTCATGGGCTCACGGTACGGGAACCGTCTGAGTCTCTTCTTTGGGACGGCCAGTTTCCATGTCTTTCCCAAATGATTGACTCGGACGATTCCTGTAGCTATCGTCCCTTGACGGTGACGCAAATTAACTTGCAGCATTCCAAAGCCGCTACTGCACTACTAAGTAGAAGGCTTTCCCAGCTGCACACATTACCCCACATAACAGCAGTGCAAGAGCCCTGGGTCTTTAGGGGCCGTCTCTGTGGCTTAAGTGCGCTGAAAGGGGCCACGTTATTATATGACAGGAGTTCTAGCAGACCTAGGACCGGTCTTATAGTATCATCCCATCTCACTGTGACGGGTCTTGAGCAATTCTGTTGCCAAGACCTGGTAGCGGCTGAGGTGTGTTATAGGGGTAGACGCGGATGGTCGAAGTTTGTGATTGCATCTGCTTACTTTCCTTACGATGCTCTGGAAGGGCCACCACCCGGGAAGGCCACTAGTCTCGTGAGGTTCTGTGAGCGCCGCAGTCTGGGCCTCATCCTATGTTGCGATGCTAATGCCCAGCATACAATCTGGGGCAGCAGCAAGTGCAATGGACGGGGCTCTCGACTATTCGAGTTTATCGCGTCCTCCTGCCTAGACATACAAAACAAGGGCTCAGAGCCAACGTTTGTAACGGCTAGAAGGCAGGAGGTGATTGATCTAACCCTATCAAACTCAAAATTGGGGTGGTCAATCAAGAACTGGAGAGTCCTTGTCGAAGATTCGTGCTCGGACCACAGGTACATTGAGTTTCAGTGTGGCGAGGAGGCACAAATGCCATTGTCCTCTAGAAACCCAAGAAAAACAGACTGGCAGAAGTTTAGGGAGGCGCTGCGGGACCTTGACGTTGCGCCACCAAGACTTCGAAAAGAACAGGCCATTGAGGCGGCTGTTGAGAAACTCAACGCTGCCCTAACCGATTGTTTTGAGTCAGCCTGTCCAATTCGACCTCTCCCGAGCCGGACTCCCGTTCCTTGGTGGAATCGAGAGCTCCAGATGTTGAGGCGTGAGTCGAGAAAACTTCTAAACCGGGCCCTCAAGACTAACCTTGCAGAGGACTGGGAGCGATACCGTGATGTTCAGAAGAACTACAAGAGGCTTATTCGGGAATCGAAAAAAGCCTCATTTAGGGAATTCTGCAGCGGTATTGAATCTCTGAGTGACACGGCGAAATTGGTTAGGGTCCTGAAAAGGGACCCAACGGCAAAGCTGGGGTCACTTAGGAAATCTGATGGCTCCTTCACGGAGCGGAAAAGTGAGACACTCAGCTTGCTGATGGAGTCTCACTTTCCTGGTAATCAGATAAGCATCAGCCGGCAACAGCCCTTATTGATAGAGGCAGTTGTCAGAGCTGCTACACCTTCTCGGCATGACTGGTTCGTTGCCAGATCTGTGGCGAATGAGGCCGCCATTCGATTTGCCATCAAATCTTTTGGCGACTACAAGTCGCCCGACCAGATGGCATATATCCTGCCATGCTGAAGGAGGGTGCGGAGTTCGTGACAGCGGCCCTGAAGAAAATCTTCTCGGCATGCCTGGCACTGGCTTACATACCACGCTCTTGGAGGATGGTGAGGGTCGCCTTCATCCCAAAGGTTGGAAAAGACGACTACACCAGCCCCAAAAGCTTTAGACCCATCAGCATGACCTCTTTCATGCTGAAAAGTCTCGAACGACTGGTGGAACTGCGCATACGTCAGAAGTCGCTGAAGGCTCACCCTCTGTCTCTATTTCAGCATGCCTATCAGAGTGGAAAATCCTGCGAGTCGGCACTGCAAAACCTTGTTGCTAGGGTAGAGCTGGACATCGACAGGAGGGACTACGCTATGGGTATCTTTTTAGACATAGAGGGGGTGTTTGATAATGCCACTTTTGATAGTATGTGTAACTCTGCTAGTAGGCACGGCGTAGACCGGGTGCTAGTAAATTGGATTCGTTCGATGCTGACCCAAAGAATCATTTCGGTGCGAGCAGAGGAAGATCTGCTGGTGTCATCTGGGGTTAACAGAGGCTGCCCCCAAGGCGGTGTGCTGTCTCCGTTGCTCTGGTGCATGGTAATCGATCCTCTACTCACCACCTTAAACGATTCGGGAGTCTACGCACAAGGATATGCAGACGATGTTGCTTGTTTGGTAACAGGCTCATCGCTTACGAACATCTGCAGGAAAGTGCAGAAAACTCTGGATCGGATTGACACTTGGTGCTGTGCGAACGGGCTGTCGGCAAATCCCGCCAAGACTGGTATTGTCCTCTTTACCTGAAGGAGGAAGCTTGATGGACTCGTTCTGCCAAAGCTAAAAGGTGTCACAATCCAGCTATCCAAGGAAATCAAATATCTTGGAGTAATCCTCGATAGCAAGCTCCTATGGAAATCACACGTTGAAACAAAGGCATCAAAAGCGCTGACAGCTTTCTGGCAGTGCAAAGGTGTCTTTGGGAAAACGTGGGGTCTCTCTCCTAGCAAGGTCCTATGGATCTACACGGCTATGATAAGACCCATTATCACCTATGCATCAGTGGTCTGGATGAGCAGACTCTCCCTAGTGGGAGTCAGGAGGACCTTATCGAGACTACAACGCACTGTGGCCATCTGTTGCACCGGAGCTTTTCCGACTACTTCAGGCCCGGCACTAGATGCTCTGATTGGTTTACCACCACTTGATGCTTTCATCCGAGGAGAGGCCTTGAAGGCCATCTGCAGACTGAAACACAGTGGGAACTGGTACGGCCCTTGTCCGGCATTGGAACACAGAGAAGGCATGGACATCGATCCAACGATTCTCTCCATGCCCCTTGACTCCATGCCATCAAGGGTCGTACTTGAAAAGAGATACAGTGTAGTGCTACCAGAGGCTCAGTTGTGGGGAGACTCAGAAAATGAGCCCGGCAAACACTGTTTTCGCATTTTTACGGATGGCTCCAGGACCGAGCATGGCTCCGGCTCTGGGGTCTACGTGGAATCCAGCGGGACAGAACTGCACTTTGCTCTTGGAATGCATGCATCTGTGTTTCAAGCGGAGGTGTATGCAGTTCAAGAAGCGATGAACTTTGTTGTGGAAAAACGATGGAGAGGCAGATCTATATGTGTCTGCAGCGACAGCCAAGCAGCGCTCATGGCCTTAGACAGCCCTCAAACCACATCAGGGGTAGTGAAGTCCTGTAAATCCAGGCTGAACTATGTCAAAGAAGTTGGCCTCAGAGCCCGCTTTGCCACTCCCCTCTGCGGCCACCACGGCCACGGTTAGCAAATGGGTAACTACTACCCACAAGCGAGCTTGGCAGGCTGAGAGAGGCTGCAGATGGACAAAACTGATGTTACCTGTCATGTCCGATCGACTGTCGCAAACCCTTCTGTCATTAAGCAGAGGGGAGTGCAGACGGCTGGTAGGACTGATGACGGGCCACTTTCTGTGGGCAAAGCACATGGAAAGGTTGGGCATCTCAGACAGTGTACTCTGCCCAGCTTGTGAAGAGGAGGATGAGACGGCGGACCACTTCCTGTGTGTCTACCCCGCCTTCGCTCGAATCAGGTTTGAGGTCTTTGGCACTGATGTGTTAAGAAGCGACCATCTTGGCTCCTTGGCACCACAAGATCTACTCAGATTTCTTCGGAGATCGGGTAGATTTAAAGAAAATTAAAAGGCAATCCAAGTGTAGTTCAATGGACTCAATTAATGTCCGAGTGCTGCACTTGCTAGTTGTCCCGACAAAAAAAAAAAAAAAAAAACTCCTAATACTGAAGCAAGCTCTTCTAGCGTTTGACACGGATGCTCATTGAGCAATGCCTCCAATTCAGCGTCTTCGAAGGTTTTTGGCCTTCCTTCATGCGGACGGTCGTCAACATTAAAATCACCGTCTTTGAAGCGACGGTACCAGTCTGGGCACGTTGCTTCACTTAAAGCAGCATCTCCATAAACTTTTTGTACCTCTCGATGGGCTTCAGTCACCGTTTTATTTCGAATGAAAGAGGAAAATCAACACTTCCCGCAAATGACGATTATTCGGCACAAAATCGGACATTTTCACAAAACCAAAAGTATATGAAACGAAAACAAAATGATTAATGTGTCGAACCAGTTTGTTTACCATATGTCTAAGCTTGGTTTATGACGTTTAGATTATGTTAGAATCGACTAGCACACACTGCAAGCGGCATCTATTGACAAACAGCGAGAACTTAGTTGCGCACCTAATAAAATAATAAAATACCAGGAAATGTGGAATTGTTTCCTTTATGAGATACCGTTTAAAACACACAATCAGCAAAACGATATAGGGATATTTTTCTATTACTGCTTTAATAGATATCATTATAATCGACCAAGATTATAGTTTCTTCGAGCAGTGCATTTTTCCTATTGAAAATCTACCCATAAAAACCGTTTGGCGTTCCAAATCAGCATAAATCGAGAGTCTCTCCGTTTGCAGGACAAGTTGAAAGCTCGTACAAGATGGCGTAAAATTAATCATTCAATTTTGTTTTTGAATAACTTTTTTTGTAATAATAAAAAATATTTTGAGTTATGGAAATCTTTATTTTGACATTTGTGCTCTCCATTGTCTGTCGATTTGTATCCTGTAGCTGTTTAGCTCACAGGTGTTAAATATGATTGACGTATGACGCTATTTGCAAAAATTATAAATACAAATTCTTATAATTGTATTACGAGTTGAAAGAAAAACTCAGCAGAATGTAGGCATCAAGGCATTGGTAGCTGTAGACAAGCGGCTAAATCAGCTGGAAGCAAAATGTAACGATGCAGCAGGGAGAGTACAGCAATTGTAAAGCAGCGGCTGTCAATGGCGCACTCACAAGAATCCTTCTTAACATAGGTGGCCTGCAAGGAGAGAGGAGACGACTCATACCGACTGTGATGAACTCTATGCTATTATATGCAGCGCCGATATGGGCTGAGGCTGAACATAGCCATATGCGTGAGGTAGTTCACACCCTCAGACGCAGAGCACTACGTACTGCATGCGCTTATAGAACCGTATCAGAAGACGCAATACGCATTGTTGCTAGAAAGACACCAGTGGATATTCATGCGAGGGTGTTGTATCGCCTACATGGAGTAAAAAGAGTGAAACCGACGGTAGCAGAAAAGGCGGAGAGAACGCGATAGATGGTCGAATGACAAAGAAGATGGAAATGAGTCAACCAAAGGTCGGTGGACTTACAGACTCATAACAAATCTCGAAGAGTGGATGAATAGGAAGCATGGCGATATTGACTACTAGGTAGGTATTTACCGGATATGGCTGCTTCCATGAATATTTGCACCGTTTCCAGCAGGCCGACAGCTTGTTTTGCCCGAGTTGGTCGACTACAGTCGAGGCGCAGAACATCTGGTGTTTTACTGCAAACGTTTCAGTGAAGAACGAGCAATGCTGGCAAAGGCTTTCGAACACCCGCCATCTCACACAAGATTTGTCCAGGATATGTGCTCGACCATCACTAAATGGGACGCCGCAAAAACGTTCGCGGCTACAATCGAGACGAGGTTCAACCGCATTGACTGGGAGTGAAAACCCAGAAACGACAGCAGCAGTTGCAACTGCAGCAACAACAGCGACAGCAGCTGTAGAAGCAGAAAGATAGATTAATAGATCAATACTTTTAAAATATTTAATTAATTAGGTAGCAAGGCCAGCTAGATTATTTCTTAAGTAGTGTACTTAATCCAGCTAAGTCATAATTCGGCAGTTTTGAGAAAAAAATGAAGAAAAAAATAAAACAACCTTAGAAATATTATAATACAGTTTATATATAGTCTATTCGCTTATCAGTAAGTTTTTGTACCTTTGCTAACAGGTGGACAGTGGAGATCAACTGTTTTAGACACACAGACGTGTACCTGACGCTTGAGTCAAACACTCACAACAGTACCAAACAGAAGACAAGACAATAGCTTATGAGTATCGGGCTATTGCAGATTTTCCGATGTTTCACTTCCTTCCCAGATAATCTACAGATAATCTGTAGACGTTTTAGGGTGACTGTAATAATACGGCGGCCGCCGTAGCCGAATGGGTTGGTGCGTGACTACCATTCGGAATACACAGAGATAACGTAGGTTTGAATCTCGGTGAAACACCCCTCGCAAACTTCCGATTGTATTTCTGCCATGGAAAAGCTCCTCATAAAAATATCTGCCGTTCGGGGTCGGCTTGAAACTGTAGGACACTCCATTTGTGGAACAACATCAAGACGCACACCACAAATAGGAGGAGCTCGGCCAAACACCCAAAAAGGGTGTACGCGTCAATTATATTGGGTAGTCGAAAAAGTATTTTCGTTTTTTGTCAATAGCTGTCATTGGAGGCATCTACTATATCTCCAGTGCTACCAATCAAATTGTGTCATGTCATATGGTGTTAGAAAGGTGACATTTTAAGCTTCATTTAGCCAAAAAAAAATTAAATTCGGAAAAGTTGAAAAAAAGTTATAGCTGTTCAAAAATGAGTGAAAATAATGAAGAAATTCGCTATATTTTGAAATTCTTGTATAAAAAAAAGAAGAATGCCACCAAGCCACCAATGAAATTTGTGAAGTTTATGGAGACAATGCTGTATCAGTTCGTGTAGCACAACAATGGTTCGCTCGCTTCCGTTCTGGAAATTTCGATGTGAAAGATGCACCTCGCTCCGGTCGACCTATCGTTGAAAAAGTCGATGAAATTATGGAAAAGATTGACCAGGACCATCACATAGCTGTCATGACATCACCAAGGCACTAAACATTCATCATCAAACGGTTTTGAATCATTTAAAAAAGACTGGTTACAAAAAGAAGCTCAATGTTTGGGTACCACATGAATTATCTGTGAAAAATTTAATGGACCGAATTAACATCTGCGATTCTTAGCTGAAACTAAATGAAATCGAACCATTTCTGAAGCGAATGGTAACAGGAGACGAAAAGTGGATCAAATACGACAATAATGTGCGAAAAAGATCATGGTGCAAGGGTGGTGAAGCTCAACAAATAGTCGCAAAGCCAGGATTGACGCCTCGAAAGGTTATGCTGTGTGTTTGGTGGGATTGGAAAGGAACCATCTACTATGAGCAGGCTGGAGCTCGAACAATTGATTCTACACTTTGCTGTCAACAACTGATGAGATTGAAGCAAGCAATCGAAAAAAACGGCCCGAACTGATCAGCAGAAAGGGCGTCGTCTTCCATCAGGACAACGCTAGGCCACACACATCTTTCATGACTCGGCAAAAACTGGGAGAGCTTGGCTGGGAAGTTTTGATGCATCCACCATATAGCTCTGACCTTGCACCATCGGACTACCATTTGTTTCGGTCAATGCAGAACTCGCTTAATGGAGTAAAGTTGGCTTCAAGAGAAGGTTGTGAAAATTACTTGTCGCAGTTTTTCGCCGAAAAAAAAAGTTTTACATTGATGGAATAATGTCTCTAGAATAAAAATGGCAAAAGGTGGTCGAACAAAATGGTACATATAGTATTTGGTTTAATAAAGTTCATTATAAATATAAAAAAAATTAGTTGAAGTTTGATTAGAAATACGAAAAGACTTTTTCGACTACCCAATATATATATATATAATATCCATAAACGGACACAACAGATATTTTAGATCGAAGTGTCTTCCATTGGGCACACTACAGATATAAAATTATATAATATCCACTAATTAGAGAGGAGACCAAGCTGGTATCACGTACTGCTCTGCAAAGAGTACGAGCTCAGCTATTTTTGGCTTCACATCTCAACTATTTTTCTCTTAAATACTTGCAAATTTGGTGTTCTTTGCAGTTTTTTGATCACCGAGCACAGAAATCTCTTTGCAATGCATGCTACCTCTCATTTCATTAACCATTAATTTCCACAACCACGGGAAAAAGTTGACTCTTTGAGTTGACTCGTAGTCATAAATATCTTTTTCAGTCTGATGTTACACATTGTCGTCTGAATCTGCTGTGTACGTCTCTTATGTACCTACAAGCCGCTGTAGACACAGTGGGTACCAATCGAAATGACTTCCAGCCAGCTGTGCTTGTTGGTCTATATTTTAAGGAAATGTTTACATAGATATATATTTTAGGCTGCAGATGAATCTTACTCATTCGCTTGGAACATTTGTTGACCGGAAATTTGTTACAAAATGTAAAATTAACAATTGATAATGTGACAGTGTGGATATTTAAATATATGCACATACAAGCGTACACATACATGCATAGTCGTACTTGTATCCGCATGAAAATATCTACGTTGTGGCGCCACTAAAACTGTGGCATTTATCTCAATGACAATGTGTCCATCCAGCATGATGATGCAACGTGATCACAAATGTGCCGGTCAAGCTTTTTCGAGTGGCTTGTGCAAATATTTTGCATGCAAATAAACGAGTTATAAATTAAATGTCAATGTATGTGTGTGTTTTCTGAAATATATATCCCATGAGTAGGTGCATGTTGATGTGTGTGTGTGCATTTGCTGTTGTAGCTAAATATTTGCCTATATTAAATTCTGTAATAATGAAAGTCTTTAATTTCACACAAAATCGCCTCAACTATTTATGTGCTCATACATTTTTGGTGTGGGTTAGGGTGAGTCATTTTTGTAGGATGAAAGTGAGAATTGAATGTTTTTAGCTTTTTCAACTAACTAAATTACATTTTTATCAACAAGGAGGTTTGGATCTATAATCCCGCTTCCAAGTAATTTAGTCTGCGTAGTGCCACTACTGAGTAGTCGCATAGAACATATCCTGTTGTTTCTTGTGCCTCTTCACAGAGTCTCCAAGGATCAGTTTATACAATATCAATTTTTTATGTGGTAATTTCTGCTGAGGTTTAGGTATGGCTTTACTTTTATACGTTCTGGATCAATGAGCCTTTTCGATATGATATTGATATTTTCCCCGCAAAAGGTTCAGCACCTATGAAAGGAGTAAAGTTTCCGCAATTTCATTCCCTTCATGTAGGGCCACCCATATGTCCCGATACCCACACAAGACTAAAAAAGTTCCTTGATGAATTTTAAAACACTCCCAGGCGAACCTTGATTGGAATGAGAAGCTATATGGCGATTTCAGAGCTGCTTGGCTCTCAGAGAGAATGTTAGCACCTCGCGTGCCTCTACGAAAACATTTCCTGGCATATAGCTCTAAAGCGTGGACCTCCGTCTGAAAAATGGAAGTCGTTTTTCCAATTGTAATTGCCTTCTTGAAGTGTGGCCTGACTATTCCAGCCCAGGCACTGCCGTCTTCCATTTGGGATCCATCAATAAATTGCACCTGTTTACCCCTATATGCCACTATTTCTCCACCCTGAGCGATCACTGAGGACCACCTTGAAATTCTTGGAGAACTTTAATGTTATATCCATCTTGTCTTTGATCGTCAGGCACGGAAAGTTCGGGATTGAACCCAGAATTCTTACATGGCCTGTAAGATTGGGTTCTTTAAGATGAATTCGGTTGGGAAGCCTGCACAATAGTTACGTCTATTTTTGCCATCATACCAAAAGGGCTTGGAGATCATTGACACTATTATTGTTTTTTAAGACCATATCATCATCTTTGGCCGCAGACCCCTACCGATTTAGAAAAGTTTATCTTTTTTTAGTGATTTATGTATAACAGCACTCAGACCTTCAGCCTTATCTCGTTCATCTCTAAAGATAACAAAGACGAAAAAGAAGTCAGCCAGACTTAGATTATTTATTTCTCTCTTGCGAGCCCCCTTACTGGTATGCTCCCCAGAAAACCATTTTGAACCATTTGTGTAACGCTGATCTACAGAAGAAGCTCTATGGAGCTCACACAAATTGGTACAAAGAGACTTTTGGCTCAAATTAACATTTGTGATTTTTGCTTAAACGAAAGGATATCGACCAATGTTCAAAAGAGATGGTAACTGGCAATTAAAAATGGGTCTCAAACGAGAGCAACAGCCAAAAAAGATCGAGACCAAATCTTACCACGACGAGTCGGCTCCAAATTAACAGACTAGAAGGTTTTGATGAATGTTTGATGGCTTTGGAAGGGAGTCATCTATTAAGAGCTAGTCACGACGAGCCAAATACCTAATTCGGACATCTACTGCAAGCAATTGAGGTAGCCAATTGAACTGAATTGGACACAATTAGTGAATTGGAAGCGTGTTGAATTCCATTAAGACAACCTCTGGTTTCAGCGAGCAGTTTATTTTTGAAAAGATGGGAGATGAGCCAAGATTTTATAGTCCAATGGTAGGTCTGCTTCCTTAGATAGCATATATCTTCTACTTGTCCTATGGGCATGCCATTTATGCACGTTTATACTTATATGTATAGCGAGCCGCTTGATACAAGACAGACGTCCACTGTAGCCACCACTAGCCTGTGGACAGACGCTACATTCGGACTAGCGCCTGAATTGGGTCATGTGGATTTGTCTTAGGTTCGGTGTTCTTACCTCCCTTACTGACTTGGGAGGCCCTGTCGGGATCACTGCACTTGCTGATCCCAGTCATTACGACGAGATGGCAACCCACTAGGAGGATTCACTTTTTAAAGTATTTGCAAAATTTTCTTAATGACACAAAACTATCCTTAAGAAATGCTTGTGAGGTCAAGTAGAGATGGACACTTCAACAAACGCGGATTCATGAAATTGCCTCCAAAATGTAAAAAAATGTATCAAAACAAAAAAAAAACGAAACCAAAAAAAAATATAATAATAATAATAATAAAGCAAAACTCCATTAACCCAAAATAAAAAAATACAAATTTTACATTTTTCAAAAATAAAGAAGTCAAAGGAAAATATTGTTGGAGATAAAAACCTTCTTGGGTGTTCTTCAGGTGAACCTTTTCTATAAGAATCCTGTATGCTTTTTATTTTCCTTAATTTTTGGAAAGAAACAGATTTGTATTTTTTTGGATCAAAGCAGACTTTCATTTTTTCGGCAACAATAAAAATCATGTTTCAACCGTGATTATTTGACTGAAAAAATTAATGTCAACTTTTAATAGTATTTAGTTTCTTCAAATAAAATAAGAGTAAAAAAAAAATTTTCCAAAATTTTTATTACAATGGTTACTATTTATATTTCTGACCTTGGACACTTCTAGTGTTGTCAGGCACCATCTGACATTTCCATAAATATGTTAGACATATTTTACTCTAAACGCACTCAGAACGTTTTGATGTATGAGATATGTTAATGTTTTTTAAAGTGGCTCTAAAAATTCATCTTAGTAAGAAAATGGAACTAAAACCATGGAATTAAACCGTGAACATTTTCGTGTGACTATTTTTCATAATTTTCGACGTGGATTAACAAGACAAGAATCCATCGATGTACCAAAATTTAATATGCGGGTAGTGGCACAATCTTTCAGCACTGAATTCGAGGAAGTTCATCAGTCGTCCAAAGTCAGTTGTTGTTCTAGAAAATATCCAATTTATGGGCGAAACGATTGATCAAAGTCCTAATTTCATACATCAGGAGATTGAGGGAATTAGTACGACGAGCATTAATAAGATTTTGCATGACCATTTTGTGGTAAATAGGTGTATTCCTCTTTTACAAACGCCCTGAAAACGCGACTGAACAAAGGGCTTCGAAAATTGAAGCGCCTCATACTTCTTCTAATCTTCTAATTCTAAAGCGCCACATATTTGTTCTGATAGCGACATAGGGAAGAGAATTGTATGACGCTAACTAATAGGACTTACAGCTGAAAACAGTTCAGAGTGCTCTTCGTGGAAGGCGACCGATTAAAATTGATGAAAGGCATTAGGCCAAAACGAGTGAGCAAAAAGCGAAAGTATTTGCTGAACACCTTGGGAAACCCTTTAAAAACGCAATGAGAGCCGTGTCGTGCACAGTGCTTTTGATATGTTGAGACGTAATTTTTTCTCCCCTTCTAAACTCCACTCCAGCCTTCGTTTTCCTGATGTTCCTTACTTGATTGATTCATCGATTGTAATCTTAGCGCGCAGGCCTGTTAGCACATCTGCATAGCTATGGCCTTCTGTGAGTTTTATTACAACAATTTCTGGCTTTACATGCTGTATTCCCTGTTTCTTCTTTGGCTTATCTCTCGGCTCTTTTGGTTATTTTTCTTAATAACTGTCATGCAGCCCTCATCTTTTTTCTCTGAGAGTCCTTTTTCGCTCCCATTAGTTCTTTTGGCCTGGGCTTCTTACAGCTCTTGGAGGCATTTGGACTGGTGCCAGGCCGCTTCGTACTTATCGTCGTGAGGGTGGAAATATCTGCTGTTGGCTGGGTGGCAGTGTTCTTACGAAGATTTAAGATTACCCTTTCTTCTTCTGTTGCCTTCCAAGAACATCAACTTTGACTTCGTTGCTGGTGTTTTTTTTTTGACGTCTGAACGCCTGCGGCATAGTATCTATTTATGACTACCCTGCATTGGAAGATCGCATTCTTCTCCATTGTTTTTTTTTATCAGATCGAACCGAGGAGACATTTCAATTGCGACAATTGGTGCACGCTCTTCCGTAGCAGTCGTTTCAACTCGCACTATGTTACCGCCTGCTAGGGTGGGAGTGGCGAGTTGTTCTACTGCTGCATGAGGGCTGGTTGGCGTTTGTTGCGCTGATTGTAACCCTCTGATACTGGAGGCATCTTTCTTCTGAGCGCTGATGTTTGTATGCCCGATGCCATTTGTAGGATCACCAGCTTTGACGCCCTTGAGCCCAGTATGAGCTGATCCGCTTCCAGATGCGTTCAGAATCGGTGAATTCTTTACCGGCGGAGATCTAAGCAGTAGGCTGCTTCTTCTAAACGTCATTCCTGGATCCACACTATCTTCAATTTGTCTGCCTTTGTTTCTGTTTTCTGTTGTTTTCTCGCTTCCCCATTTTTTTGTTTTTGTCTAAATTTGACTTTAACCCGCTATCCTCACACGAAAGTGCATTTTCCCTACGTTTCCCCATTGTTATCTATGCGAGCACGGAGGGCATGCGAAGATTAACTCTATGCTTCATGAGCAATAGAGTTCAGAGCCAGGCCGGGAGCTAGTCAGGACTTCTCAACTGAGCCTGCATAACCACTTTATTGGAGACATATGAGGAACGTATCCGAAGGCTTGCCACAGTTTTAACAGGACGGGGGTGCTGCAGCATTAGCCCAGGAGCCATTTCAGCAAGATGTCACTCTTGTTTACTAAGATCCAGAATACTACAGCAACCAGCTAGGGCATCTTCTCACTTTAGCAGGTACCAAGCGGGTGCTATGGTTCCAGTATCCGGGGAGTGCCTGAGCTGATCGCGGATGTTATGAGCTGCTTGGTATGTACATACAAGGATCATGCTGGGTATAACCAGGTTAACGCTGGTCCGACACTTTGCCTTGTAGTGGCACACTTAATAAATAAATGCTTGAGCTTGGTGCCAATATACGGGAAGTTCGCAGAAATTCTCATAATACCCAAACCAGAAAAATTTCCTAATGAAATCTTGTCATATATAATATGTAGACCAATATCGCTGTTACCAGTCATGTCAAACTCATTTGGATGAAATTCTTTGTATTTAAAATATTGGGTAGTCGAAAAAGTCTTTTCAGTTCTGGCCGTTTTTTTTTTCGATTGCTTGCTTCAATCTCATCAGTTGTTGACAGTAAAGTGTAGAATCAATCGTTCGAGCAGGCTGGAGCAGCTCATGGTAGATGGTTCCTTTCCAATCCCACCAAACACACAGCATAACCTTTCGAGGCGTCAATCCTGGCTTTGCGACCATTTGTTGAGCTTCACCACCCTTGCACCATGACCTTTTTCGCACATTATGGTCGTATTTGATCCACTTTTCGTCTCCTGTTACCATTCGCTTCAGAAATGGTTCGATTTCATTTCGTTTCAGCAAAGAATCGCAGATGTTAAATCGGTCCATTAAACTTTTCACAGATAATTCATGTGATACCCAAACATTGAGCTTCTTTTTGAAACCAGCCTTTTTTAAATGGTTCAAAACCGTTTGATGATGAATGTTTAGTGCCTTGGCTATGTCATGACAGCTATGGTGATGGTCCTGGTCAATCTTTTCCATAATTTCATCGACTTTTTCAACGATAGGTCGACCGAAGCGAGGTGCATCTTTCACATCGAAATTTCCAGAACGGAAGCGAGCGAACCATTGTTGTGCTACACGAACTGATACAGCATCGTCTCCGTAAACTTCACAAATTTCATTGGTGGCTTGGTGGCATTCTTCCCTTTTTTAAACAAAAATTTCCAAATATAGCGAATTTCTTCATTATTTTCACTCATTTTTGAACAGCTTTAACTTGTTTTCAACTTCTCCGATTTAAATTTTTTTTTTGGTTAAATGAAGCTTAAAATGTCACCTTTCTAACACCATATAATATGACACAATTTGATTGGTAGCGCTAGAGATAGATGATTCCAACGACATCTATTGACAAAATACGAAAAGACTTTTTCGACTACCCAAAATAAAATGTTTTTTTTTTTTAAATATAAAAAAATGTAATTCAAATTGCTTGTGAGTGTTATTATAACGTCCTTGTATAAAATGCGTTAACAAAAAAAAAACAAGCACACAAAGAAAAGGAAACAAAATATTCTAATTCGGATAATCCTGAATATGTTAATTTCAATGTAAAACAGGAATTGAGTTTTTTTCAAATTTTATTTGCATTCTAAACATAATCTTGTCTTGGACCACCCTTCATATGTGTGTGCGCATGTGCATATGTAGTTGTGTGCATGTGCTGGCTGCTATCTAAACCTATCAAGCTTCAAAATTTTGCAGCAATAATTCGCTTTGTGGCAGCAAATAAATTCGGTTTACAACATGACTCTGCCGCCACATGCCACAGCAGCACAGCTCTGCATTGCGTTATTGTGCGTTGCTGCTGCTGAGTTGGTAGTCAGTTTTGGCGCATTTAAGCTGCTGAAATTGTAGCACATTTTCCATCTTTCCCCCCGTCTTGCATTTATTTTGTAAATACTCCCTGTTGAAAGTTAAATTTCTCAAATGTCAGAGTGGTTTATGTACACAAGTGTGTGTGTGTGTACCTACTTATTGATTCTGTACATCGATACTGCCGGTGTATTCACGTTTACTTGTGTTTGTGCATCGTTTGCGCTTTGATGTTGCAACATTCCTTTCATTTGCTTTGCTTTTATGCGTTCGTTTGCTTCCGTTGCCTTGCCATTGCAAGTGTTAAAGAAGCTGAGCACCTTGCAACATCTTACACTCAGTTAGACATTTCTAATGTTTCTTTAGTTCTCCTTCTTATGTGTGCGGCTGTATGCCGTAGCACTTATGGGAAGCAGGTAGTAGTGCGATTTGTTGTTGTTGTTGTTGTTGCACGAGTTGTACAATTTCTATTGCTTGGTTACCTAACTTTGTTGTTATTATTGCTATTATAGTTTTCCATTTCCACCTCCTCATAACTTTTGTTATTTTCTGAATCTTTTATTTGCCACATTGCACACCTTGCTTGCCACTGGATGCCTTTAATGGATCTCCATCATCTGCAAATGCGCGTACAAATTCAAAATGCCAACAAAAAGAGAAGCTTTTTTTTTTGAAGCATTTTTTTTGCAAAATTTTTTAATTTTGTGTTTCTTCGCTTTCTGTTTTCTGTTTTAATCTCGTGCGCTCATATTTTTTTAAATTTTTCTTACACTACTTGAAAAAGTCTGTTTAGTGAGGAAACAAAAATTGCTCTGTGCGATTACTGCAAAATGTTTAATTGAAGAGTTTTTAAATAAGCCAAATTTTTTTTGGAAATTTTTTTTTTCTAATTTTTTACAATAAATAAACGCATAAGACCTCAAACTATTGTGAAAAAGTTATGTCGATCGGGTAGTATTTAAGTATTTGAGCGTTTGTTGCTACAGGTCGGATTTCTATGCCTATCGACTTTAAAAGAACTAAAACCTTTTACTAACATAACTGAAAATAAAGTCATTTTGAAAATTTGCATAATCCATCTTAATATAATGCACCAGATATTTTGTTATTTATTTGATGGCTTTTTAATAATTATTAATTTAATAATTTTTCGCCAAAATAAGTTTTTTGACTTCCAAATGCTATGAAAACTAAAAATATAGAAAATAAAGTCCTCCCTCTGTTGCGAGTTATGCTGTACTTCATAATATTACTTTTTACAAAAAAAGTTGTAGCAAATCAATGCAACTGCAATTCAGCTTTAAAAGTGAGATTAAAATTTGTTAATTTTTTTTTTTAAGTTAGCGCGAAAATGAAACAAGGTTTATATGATTTTAGTAATTTTTTAGCGACATTCTCCAATAACTAAACTAAAAAAAATTCTATATATTTTTACCAGTGTTTTTAGAAGAATTTCGAGTATGAAATTCTATAGTCCATTGAGTTTTTATATAAAGTGTGCAAGTTTCAATTGGCTCAAGTAGCGGTCTTTAGTGGTTTCTTCCATATAAAAAACTGTCGATCATTCATGACATGGAGGAAATGCATGAAAACGCTAGCAAAAAAAAATCAAAAATCAATGCGTTTTCTGAGCCACATTTAGCTTGCACTATATTATACTAAAATTTAATCTGCTATAAAATTGCATACGCATAACGCAGTGTATATGTCCAGTTGCCGTGTGCTGCACAAGGGTAAGCTATCGGAGCCAATCAAAGTTCGAAGCGGAGTTCCCCAGGGATGTATTCTATCGCCTGTGTTATTCCTCTTAGTAATAAGAGAACAGTACAGGAATTTGCTTACCTCGGCAGCAAGGTTGCCCCGTGCCAGAGGCCATTTCATTCGGGATCGCCAGAGGATCATTCGGGATCGTGTACTTTGTATGGCGAAACAACAACTTGAGTTTCAGTTTAAAGGTTAAAGTAAATGGCAAAAAAAAAAAACATGGTCTCGAATAGAATTCAGCAAAGGTCGCTCATCACACGTAATCTTACGCTCTTCTAATCAGTCGTTATATCAGCAACTCAACCTCTGTTATTCTGCGCACAACAATAGAAATAAACTTGCAATTTTGCCGATCTTTAATCAAGAACCCAAGCATGATAAATTACAAGGTTTGGCAGCCGAAGCAAGTCAGAGAGACTAACTTCGGCTGGCACATCATAGCGGATTCGGCAACAGAATTCTGCCCACGCTTTTCACACATATTCTTAAACTCGTTGAATCAGTCGTTGTTCAAATAGCAGCGAGGAAAAATGTGTGGTGGCCGTGTTGATTTTTTTGTTTATCACCAACAAAGCTGAGACTTTTTTTTTTATATAGTCTCGGAGTTTTTTTTTTTTTTTTTTTTTTTTTTTTTTTTGTTTATCACCAACAAAGCTGAGACTTTTTTTTTTTTTTTTTTTTTTATATAGTCTCGGAGTTTTGGAGGATGGTTCCATGTGTAGAAGTCCACGCAAGTGGGGAAAGTTACTGATCGCCATTCACTTGGGAGTGGCCAGGACGATTCTTCTACATATGGTTCAAGCAGCTCACAACGTCCGGGATTAGCCCACGTATCCTCTGGTTAGCTTCCGAACACCCGTTCGGGAGTGAGCTAAAGTGAGAAGGCGAAGCATCCCAGCATAGCTGGTTGTGCGCTGGGTTTGGGACCCGCCACTTAAAAAGCCCCCCCAATGAAAACAGCAACAAAGCCTCGGATGAGAACTTCCAACACTGATGACGACCCCTGCAAACGAAATAAGGAATACGATTTGAGGGCATGCACCTGGAATGTCCGGTCCCTTAATGGGGAAGGTGCCTCTGCCCGGCTGGTTGATGTCCTCGTGAGAGTAAAGGCTGACATCACTGCCATCCAAGAGATGCGATGGACGGGGCAAGGTAAGAAAAACCTAGGACCTTGCGACGTCTACTACAGCTGCCATGTAAAGGAGCGCAAATTCGGTGTCGGATTTGTTGTGGGAGAGAGACTTCGTCGCCAAGTACTGTCGTTCACTCCGGTGGACGAGCGTCTCGCAATAACCCGCATCAAAGCGCGATTTTTCAACATCTCGCTAATTTGCGCCCACGCCCCGACGGAAGAGAAGGACGATGGGACCAAGGATTCTTTCTATGAGCGCTTGGAACGTTCCTATGAGCGCTGCCCCCGCCACGACATAAAAATCGTGCTTGGCGACTTCAACGCCAGGGTGGGCAAGGAGGGAATTTTTGGTCCCACAGTCGGAAAATTCAGCCTGCACAACGAAACATCCGGCAACGGACAGAGGCTGATCGACTTCGCCGGGGCCCGAAACATGGTAGTCTGCAGCACCAGATTCCAGCATAAAAAGATACACCAAGCTACCTGGCTGTCCCCTGATCGAAAAACGCGAAACCAGATCGATCATGTTGTGATAGATGGAAGACACGCTTCTAGTGTATTAGATGTACGTACGATCGGAGGACCCAACATCGACTCGGATCATTACCTTGTTGCAGCCAAATTGCGCACACGCCTCTGTGCAGCAAAAAACGTACATCTACCTACGCAAAGAATGTTCGACATCGAAAAGCTGCAATCACAACAGACAGCCAGAAGATTCGCCACTCGACTCTCACTCCTGCTCTCGGAGAGCACTGCCCAACACACCGGCATGCGCGAGCAATGGAGCAACATTTCTCGTTCCCTACGTACCGCCGCCGAAGAAGAAATCGGATTCCGGCGAGCCCGAAAAAACAATTGGTACGACGAGGAATGTCATGCTGCCGCCGAAAGAAAAGATGCCGCCTATAGAGCCACGCTGCGATCGGGCGCAACGCGAGCCATGTGGGATCGCTACAGAGAGCTGAAAAAGGAAGAGAGACGTATTATCCGACAAAAGAAACGTGAGGCCGAAATACGTGAGTGCGAGGAGCTTGAGATGCTGGCCAGTAGGAACAACGCCCGAAAATTCTACCAGAAAGTTCGGCGGCTTACAGAAGGTTTTAAGACCGGGGCGTTTTCCTGTAAGAACAAAGACGGTGATCTGGTGACTGACGTACAGAGCAATCTTAAATTATGGAGGGAACACTTCTCGAACCTGTTAAACAGTGACAGCTGCGCATGTCATAGAGAAAGTGAAGATCCCGATACCCCAATCGTTGACGACGGAATTATCGTTCCGTTACCCGACCATGACGAGGTGAGAATAGCAATATCACGGCTAAAGAACAACAAAGCCGCGGGCGCCGACGGACTGCCGGCTGAGCTATTCAAATATGGCGGCGAGGAGCTGGTAAGGTGCATGCATCAGCTCCTATGCAAAATATGGTCGGATGAAAGCATGCCTGCCGATTGGAATTTAAGTGTGCTCTGCCCAATCCATAAGAAGGGCGATCCTGCAATTTGTGCCAATTACCGCGGGATTAGTCTTCTAAATATCGCCTATAAGGTTCTAGCGAGCGTATTGTGTGAAAGGCTGAAGCCCACCGTCAACCAACTGATTGGACCTTATCAGTGAGGCTTCAGACCTGGAAAGTCTACCATCGACCAAATATTCACAATACGCCAAATCTTGGAAAAGACCCATGAAAGGAGAATCGACACACACCATCTTTTCGTCGACTTCAAAGCTGCATTCGACAGTACGGAAAGGAGTTACCTGTATGCCGCTATGTCTGAATTTGGTATCCCCGCAAAACTAATACGGCTATGTAAGATGACGTTGCTCAACACCAGCAGCGCCGTCAGAATTGGGAAGGACCTCTCCGAGCCGTTTGATACCAAACGAGGTTTCAGACAGGGTGACTCGCTGTCGTGTGACTTCTTTAACCTGATGTTGGAGAGCATCGTACGAGCCGCAGAACTTAATCGCTCAGGCACAATATTTTATAAGAGCGTACAATTGTTGGCGTATGCCGATGATATTGATATCATCGGCCTTAACAACCGCGCTGTTAGTTCTGCCTTCTCCAAACTGGATAAAAAGGCAAAGCGAATGGGTTTGGTGGTGAACGAGGACAAAACGAAGTACCTCCTGTCTTCAAACAAACAGTCGGCGCACTCGCGTATCGGCACTCACGTCACTGTAGACAGTTATAATTTCGAGGTTGTAAAAGACTTCGTTTATTTAGGAACCAGCATTAACACCGATAACAATGTCAGCCTTGAAATCCAACGTAGAATCTCTCTTGCCAACAAGTGCTACTTTGGACTAAGTAGGCAACTGAGCAGTAAAGTCCTCTCTCGACGAACAAAACTAACACTCTACAAGACTCTCATCATGCCCGTCCTAACGTATGGCGCAGATGGTTCAAGCAGCTCACAACGTCCGGGATTAGCCCACGTATCCTCTGGTTAGCTTCCGAACACCCGTTCGGGAGTGAGCTAAAGTGAGAAGGCGAAGCATCCCAGCATAGCTGGTTGTGCGCTGGGTTTGGGACCCGCCACTTAAAAAGCCCCCCCAATGAAAACAGCAACAAAGCCTCGGATGAGAACTTCCAACACTGATGACGACCCCTGCAAACGAAATAAGGAATACGATTTGAGGGCATGCACCTGGAATGTCCGGTCCCTTAATGGGGAAGGTGCCTCTGCCCGGCTGGTTGATGTCCTCGTGAGAGTAAAGGCTGACATCACTGCCATCCAAGAGATGCGATGGACGGGGCAAGGTAAGAAAAACCTAGGACCTTGCGACGTCTACTACAGCTGCCATGTAAAGGAGCGCAAATTCGGTGTCGGATTTGTTGTGGGAGAGAGACTTCGTCGCCAAGTACTGTCGTTCACTCCGGTGGACGAGCGTCTCGCAATAACCCGCATCAAAGCGCGATTTTTCAACATCTCGCTAATTTGCGCCCACGCCCCGACGGAAGAGAAGGACGATGGGACCAAGGATTCTTTCTATGAGCGCTTGGAACGTTCCTATGAGCGCTGCCCCCGCCACGATATAAAAATCGTGCTTGGCGACTTCAACGCCAGGGTGGGCAAGGAGGGAATTTTTGGTCCCACAGTCGGAAAATTCAGCCTGCACAACGAAACATCCGGCAACGGACAGAGGCTGATCGACTTCGCCGGGGCCCGAAACATGGTAGTCTGCAGCACCAGATTCCAGCATAAAAAGATACACCAAGCTACCTGGCTGTCCCCTGATCGAAAAACGCGAAACCAGATCGATCATGTTGTGATAGATGGAAGACACGCTTCTAGTGTATTAGATGTACGTACGATCGGAGGACCCAACATCGACTCGGATCATTACCTTGTTGCAGCCAAATTGCGCACACGCCTCTGTGCAGCAAAAAACGTACATCTACCTACGCAAAGAATGTTCGACATCGAAAAGCTGCAATCACAACAGACAGCCAGAAGATTCGCCACTCGACTCTCACTCCTGCTCTCGGAGAGCACTGCCCAACACACCGGCATGCGCGAGCAATGGAGCAACATTTCTCGTTCCCTACGTACCGCCGCCGAAGAAGAAATCGGATTCCGGCGAGCCCGAAAAAACAATTGGTACGACGAGGAATGTCATGCTGCCGCCGAAAGAAAAGATGCCGCCTATAGAGCCACGCTGCGATCGGGCGCAACGCGAGCCATGTGGGATCGCTACAGAGAGCTGAAAAAGGAAGAGAGACGTATTATCCGACAAAAGAAACGTGAGGCCGAAATACGTGAGTGCGAGGAGCTTGAGATGCTGGCCAGTAGGAACAACGCCCGAAAATTCTACCAGAAAGTTCGGCGGCTTACAGAAGGTTTTAAGACCGGGGCGTTTTCCTGTAAGAACAAAGACGGTGATCTGGTGACTGACGTACAGAGCAATCTTAAATTATGGAGGGAACACTTCTCGAACCTGTTAAACAGTGACAGCTGCGCATGTCATAGAGAAAGTGAAGATCCCGATACCCCAATCGTTGACGACGGAATTATCGTTCCGTTACCCGACCATGACGAGGTGAGAATAGCAATATCACGGCTAAAGAACAACAAAGCCGCGGGCGCCGACGGACTGCCGGCTGAGCTATTCAAATATGGCGGCGAGGAGCTGGTAAGGTGCATGCATCAGCTCCTATGCAAAATATGGTCGGATGAAAGCATGCCTGCCGATTGGAATTTAAGTGTGCTCTGCCCAATCCATAAGAAGGGCGATCCTGCAATTTGTGCCAATTACCGCGGGATTAGTCTTCTAAATATCGCCTATAAGGTTCTAGCGAGCGTATTGTGTGAAAGGCTGAAGCCCACCGTCAACCAACTGATTGGACCTTATCAGTGAGGCTTCAGACCTGGAAAGTCTACCATCGACCAAATATTCACAATACGCCAAATCTTGGAAAAGACCCATGAAAGGAGAATCGACACACACCATCTTTTCGTCGACTTCAAAGCTGCATTCGACAGTACGGAAAGGAGTTACCTGTATGCCGCTATGTCTGAATTTGGTATCCCCGCAAAACTAATACGGCTATGTAAGATGACGTTGCTCAACACCAGCAGCGCCGTCAGAATTGGGAAGGACCTCTCCGAGCCGTTTGATACCAAACGAGGTTTCAGACAGGGTGACTCGCTGTCGTGTGACTTCTTTAACCTGATGTTGGAGAGCATCGTACGAGCCGCAGAACTTAATCGCTCAGGCACAATATTTTATAAGAGCGTACAATTGTTGGCGTATGCCGATGATATTGATATCATCGGCCTTAACAACCGCGCTGTTAGTTCTGCCTTCTCCAAACTGGATAAAAAGGCAAAGCGAATGGGTTTGGTGGTGAACGAGGACAAAACGAAGTACCTCCTGTCTTCAAACAAACAGTCGGCGCACTCGCGTATCGGCACTCACGTCACTGTAGACAGTTATAATTTCGAGGTTGTAAAAGACTTCGTTTATTTAGGAACCAGCATTAACACCGATAACAATGTCAGCCTTGAAATCCAACGTAGAATCTCTCTTGCCAACAAGTGCTACTTTGGACTAAGTAGGCAACTGAGCAGTAAAGTCCTCTCTCGACGAACAAAACTAACACTCTACAAGACTCTCATCATGCCCGTCCTAACGTATGGCGCAGAAGCGTGGACGATGACAACATCCGATGAAGCGACGCTTGGAGTGTTCGAGAGAAAGATTCTGCGTAAGATTTTTGGACCTTTGCACGTTGGCAACGGCGAATATCGCAGGCGATGGAACGATGAGCTGTATGAGCTTTACGACGACATAGACATAGCGCATCGAATAAAGATCCAGCGGCTTCGTTGGCTGGGTCATGTCGTCCGAATGGATACAAACGCTCCGGCTTTGAAAGTATTCGATGCGGTACCAGCTGGTGGTAGCAGAGGAAGAGGAAGGCCTCCTCTGCGTTGGAAAGATCAGGTGGAGAAGGACTTGGCTTCACTTGGTGTGTCCAACTGGCGCCGGTTAGCACGAGAAAGAAACGACTGGCGCGCTTTGTTAAGCTCGGCCAAAATCGCGTAAGCGGTTATCGCGCCAATTAAGAAGAAGAAGTCTCGGAGTTTTAGTTATTTCTTCATGACGTTTTCCTAGCCTATTCCAATTAAAATGTAATGTTTATAATTTTGGAAAATATACGTTTTTTAAAAATTAGATCAATAATTCACTTAGTTTTATTTAGCTTTACTTTTTTAACATCTGGTCGCATTGCCTGCGATTGCAGTTGTTGTTGGTGTTCTTCTGTCAGTCAGCAGTCAAATCTCTCTCTCGCCACTGCAGTGTTGCCTAGCTTTGGATATAAAAACTCACTAAAATGCCCATTTAAAGAAAATAAAATACAAAATTGTTATTGAATTACTTAAAGAACTGTGTATGCGTGACAAATTGTCTTTAAAATGTGCCTTTTTTAAATAATTGTCTTATGGTTATATATTATACAATTTAATTTATGAGCTTTTTGTTAAGAGAAACTCTTTTGTTAAGAGAACTACTCGTTTGCTATATTTGAGGTTATGTAAAAAGACGAGGTACTCTTTTTCTAAAAATTTCGTTATAGTTTCTTCAGTATTTTCTGGTATTTTGATGATGTCCTATGTTCCACAAAGGATTGAGGACCGGAATAATTTTGATTCGTATTCAGTAAATTCAAAGGCTTTTTAAAATGTGTAAAAAGGGTGTAAAGAAGAGTTGAGAAAAAAAGATCTAATATTTTTGCAAAAGGAGCAAAAAATTAAATTTGCACTTTCAAAATATCAAATTTTATAAGAATCAACAAATTTTCATTAGCACTAAAATCTTCTCAGAGTGACATTTTTCAACCTTCTTCAGTTTTCTTTAACGTACAGTTTCGGTAGCTTTAAATTAAAAATAAGAAACAAACACGAAATTTAAAAATTTTCGCATTTTGATATTTAGAAAAGTGCTACATTTATTTAAAAGAGCAAATGGTTGGTAACACTGCACAACTCAGCCAATGTGACGTCACACACTCTCGGACGGACGAAATCTTGTTTCTAACATGATTTCTTTCCTGATTCCTTCAAATTCGCTGAGAGCCGGTTAGCGGTCTAATGTTAGCCACACCCTCTGAATTCATTTCACTATATCAGGAATCAGTTATTGTTGTAAAATCGTAAAAATTTCACATAAAAGAGTGGAGATTGCTGCTGAAGTGACAGTTCTTGGCTGAATTTAAATAGAACCACCTGTCACGGGGAGCAGAGTATTAACATTCACTGCTAATTATCATCGATATAAATTCTGTTAAGTTTTTTAAATCCAGCCAAGAGTTAAACTATAAGCAGTTCAATATTTCAAACATTTACAAATATGTTACTTGCCAATAAATATTTTATATCATATTACATGTGGTCTTTCTCCTAAGTCGACATTCCTCCTCGACGCTCTAGTGTGGTGGACTGTGCTAAGAAAACCGACAAATAAAAAACATATGGAAAGTATTCAAAGTCTTGGACCACTCTGCACTACAGAGCCAATGAGAATGTCTATCAGCTAAATCTGCCGTAAGACTCGACTTATAGGGCCAATACGAGTTATATCACTCCGAAATGCAACTGGGTGAAGAATTTCCGAACAACAATATGCTGGAAGAAGAAGGGTGGAAAAGAGGCTAGGAAGATACCTAGCTCCCACCAATACGCTTCATATATACGGTCTGTCATATAACTTTACGGAATTAAAAATGCTATAAAAAAGGAACTACTCAATATTTTTCCAAACTGTTTTTTTTATTTTGAAGTACAATCCTTCCGGTTAATGATGGAACACAACTTCATTCATATGGCTGCTTCGGCTAGTATACCAAGGTCTTTACGCAAAATTCGTCTCAATGATGTCTCCGAAATGTCCAATTGTTGAGAACGACGATGAACTGATGTTCCTGGTGATTCACGAACACTCTCGGCCACAGCAGCAATATTTTCGGGTGTATGCACGGTTTTTGGTCGGTCACGCGTTGGTTTGTCAATAAGCAACCCAGTTTCTCTTACTTTTTTCGCAAAGTAACGCACATACGCTTCATTCGGTGCTTTTCTTCTTCCCATTGCCGTACGTAATTTTCGTATACATTCTGCAACATTACCAAGATTTTCAAAGTAATGTCGCAATATTTCCCAGCGTTCTTTGAGCGTATACACAACCATTTTCGTTCAGCGGAAGAATAAAACTAATTTTCTGTCAAATCAGACCAGGTAACCAGTGTTACCATTCTGCAAATAATACCTAGTTCAAATCCGTAACGATAGATGGCGGGCCCTGTATTTACTGACGGCTTGAAAATGATGGACGGAGTAAGTGCAGGGATTTATCGCGCAAAGCTATGCATCCATCGAGCATTTAAGCTCGCTGATCACTTCAATATTTTTCAAGTAGATGTCGTTACTGTAGGAAAGGCTGGGGAAATAGCATTCACAAAAACATCGAGCAGTTTCAAAATAAATACACACGTGGATAGTGAAGCAGGGAAGCCATAGAGAGACTGGCCGCAGGCAGACAGCCTCATATCTATTGGCTACCCGGGCATAAAGGCATTGCAGGAAACGAAATTGTACGTGAGATTGCCAAAAGCGCTGTTTACATACCATTTGAACAAGAAAGTGACGTAATGAAGCTTTTAAATACGATGTACAATGACGTTGTTGCTGACATGAAAATACGAATAGACAGAAGGTGGAACAATCTAGCCAATTGCAAAACCGCGAAAATCATCAGCGCCAGATTCGTACTAACTTTGTCTAGAAAGGAAAGCAAAACTATGGCAGGTATACTGACAGGCCACAACTTACTAGCGGCACATGCATACAATATAGGAATTACAAACAACGATAGCTGCAGATTTTGGAATCGCTGGAACTGGATAAGAGTGAAACGTTTAAGCATCTTCTATGTTCTTGTCCATTACCTAGAACCCAAATAAAATGTCTAGGAGCTCTACAATATGAGAAGTTGGAATGCCGCTCGGGGTTTAAGCTTGAGGGCTTACTTAAATTTACAAGAAGTCTGCTACCAAGACACGTAAAGCTCAAGCTCCTGCCGGTATCACTAAGGACTAATAGGTCTAATGTGATGACTTTCAGCCAGCCAGGTCAACTAAACCATATCTATATATTTATATTGGAAACCCATTAGACACGAAAATACAAGGTGAAATCTAAAATAATCAAGACTGAGCTAAAATAGAAAGAAAAATGAAATAAATAAATAAAAAAATAAAAAGTGGTCCCTTCTGGCCTCGATACACTGTTTTGCGCGATCTAAAGCTTTTTGAAGAGTGTTTCAGGTCATTGACCGGAATGTGCTTCCGGATGTTGGAACACGTCTTTTGGATGACCTCTACGGACCCAAAAAGTTTTCCTAGTAGAAGTCACAGGGAGTCATATCAGGCGAATACGGTGAGTGATTGATGGTTAAAATGCGATTTCTTGTCAAAAAATCAGTCACTAAAGTGGATCGATGAGACGGTCCATTATCATGCAATAAGCGCCAGCTTTCTCTTTCGCGGTATTCAGGACGAATTCGACGACTGCGATGAAACAAACGCTTCAAAACGCCAAGATAGAAAATTGCATTGACGGTTTGGCCCATTGGCATGAACTCCTTGTGAACAATTCTCTTGGAATCGTAAAAACAAATGAGCATCGACTTGATTTTTGACTTCTCCAGAAGCGATTTTTTGGGTGGTGACTCGTCTGGGGCCTTCCATTCCGCACTTTCACGCTTAGTTTCAGGTTCATGTTGGAAACACCACGTTTCATCAGCAGTTACAATGTTTTAAGGGAAGTTCTCGTCTTTTCTCGCCTCTTTAATGAGGTCTTTCGAATGTTGAATTTGGTCCTTTCGTAAGCCCAAATGATCAGTTAAAATGCGTTAAATCGATGTTTTGCAGATATTCAACTCCGATTCCATGCATTCCAGCGATGACTTCGGTTCAGTTTTGATAAATTTACGAACATTTTCGATAGAGTTTTCAGTGATTACTGATTTTGGGCGGCCCGTATATTCATTGTCATTTATGTCCCCACAACCATCTCTGAAATGTGTACACCACTCACGAGGTAGACAATCATCGCCATAAGCTTTTTCATCACTTCAAATGTTTCGGTAAACGTTTTACCCATTTTGAACCGAATGTCACCAAGCTTTCACTGGAGGTCAGCTAGCTAGGTCAGCTAACTTCCAATACACTAGTTCATTGAAAATATGGCAGCATCAATTTTTTTGGACTTCACCTTGTATGTTTTCATTTCCCCTACAATAAAAAGTTTAAAAATCTTTTAGACGTACGCAATTTGTCAAATTCAATACTTTAAAGTCGAAACAGATTCAAAAAGAAACGTAGAGATATTATATTTAACAAACTTATTGCTATAAGGTTCTTATAGGGCTTTCACAATAGATCAGCTCTGGTCGCAGTGCCTTCTAATAATAATAATAATAAATACTATAAGGTGGCTCGCAGTTAATCATCCAATTTTATTTTTAAATAACTTTTCCACTTAATAAAAAAAAATGTTGAATGAGTGACGGAAATCTTTATTTTGACCTTTATGCGCTCCACTGCTGCAGCTGCCTACATCAGAAGTGTCAAATATAGTCGATGTATGACGCCTTTTATAAAAATTATAAGTCTTCCACCTCGCATAAATAGTTACATATTTTATTAATGTGGAATAAAAAATGCGAGCATTAGCAAAATCCTCAAATGAGTAAACCTCAATTTGAGGAATGCCAACGAACCGAAGCGTGAAACCTGACAATTCATAAAATAAAACACAGCTTAACTAATTGTATTTGCAATAAATGCCAACTAAGCTAATTTCGGCAAATTCATCAAGGCCGATAAAATTACTCTCCAGTCATAAATTTGTGCATACGAATGTGTGCGAGTGTGCATGAATGAGAAATGTACATTTAAATGTGCATATGTGTGAGTGTTTATGTAGGTAAGTATGTATTTATATTATATAGGTATGTATGTATGTATTATACATATGTATTTATGCATCTATGTATTTGTGAGCACACATTTTGTGGCTTAAATTGATGGCAGTTGTTAAATGATGGTGTTGTCATTGCTCGATGAACACAAGTAGATTTGAAGATGTGTGACAGTATTTATAAATTTCTATGCATGTATGTAGTATATTTGAATGCACGCTAGGTATATACATATAAATAGGATATACAAAGAATATTTAAATAAATACATTCGCTTATTATCCCACAAATCTTACCAACGCATGCCGTTTTGAGCTATACCTCCTCTTATTTATTTATTTTCAGGTGGCTCCAGAAGCTTCTCACGATTCCGCCCGCAAAGTTTCTGTTTTATTTAGCACAACAAAAGCGGAACTATTTACAAATTTTTTATCTAACCAAGAATGTTTCTTACATTTCTCACCATATGGGTTCAATTCTTACTAAGGCTTCTTTGGTCTATGGAAACCTATTTTGTTGTTAAGTCAAACCCAATGCACTTTTTAAGTGAAAAACCTTTAATTTTATCTGTGAATATTTATCAATTTCAGGGTCAAATTTTCGAATCGAGTAAAATTTATAAATGCTCTTCTCTGACTACGTTTTTAAATTTCTTTTGTTTCAGAGGCGCGCACAACCGTCGAAAAAAACCCACACCCAATGAAAACATAGTTCATTATTTTGCACGTGCCTGTTGGTATTGATGGCAACTTCAGAGTAAAACTTATTAAAATTCCATGAAAAAACACTAAATTTCCAGACAGCATTAACTTTCTGCATTCGGCCGACGTAGCCGAATGGGTTGGCGCGTGACTACCATTCAGAATTCGGAGAGAACGCTGGTGCGAATCTCGGTGAAACACCAAAATGAATAAAAAATTTCTTCTAGTAGCGGTCACCTCTCGGCAGGCAATGGCAAACCTCCGACTGTATTTTTGTGCCATGAAAAAGTCGGCTTGAAACTGTAGGTCGCTCCATTTGTGGAACAACATCAAGACGCACACCACAAATAGGAGGAGGAGCTCGGCCAAGCACCCAAAAAGGGTGTACGCGCCAATTATATATATGTATATATTAGGGTGTCCCAGGCTACAAGGGGGAATTTTTTTTTTCGGAATTTCAATACGCATACCCTTTATTTTTTTTCCTTTTGACTCTAAAAACTTAAATATAAAATATTATTGAGATCGGATGTCATTAACCCGTGCCGACTTGAAGTCAAACTTTAAGTTTAAAAGTTAGTATGAAAGCTATAGGCTCACAATAGAGAAAGGTTTAATTGAATTTTTAGATTAATTAAATAAATAAAAATAAAACACATATTTCGTATTTATTTTCTTTTTATTATAAAAGGGACATCAATCATCGAATTTTCTTTTCAAAGTTTGCTTTTTACAGTCGGGATATACCTGTCTGTGTTCTTGTACGCAACGTAATAAAAATTGTTTTTGCTCCTCTTGAACAGTGATCAAACCATGGAACTCTTGCATTAACTTAACCGCTCTTTCTGCCGTATCATTAACTGCTTTCAGTCCTAGCAGCTTCTTTTTAGCCTGTAGAAAAGAATCATCATTTGACCACGAAGAGGGGCACTTGTTCAGAAAACTGTCGGCAATCTGGAGTCGATTAAAAAAGAATTTCCTTTTGACAGAGACGAAGTCATCAATGGTTCTCTCTGAAATTAAAACAGATAGATCAGTTATCATTTATACCTATTATAATTAGCAAACTTAGTCATAGAACAAAATCAAAGCTTAAATAACGTACCAAAAAATGGGCTACAGAGTTCTTCTTTGGATGCAATGTAACGTTTATTGTAGGCTGTTGGGCTTTCTCTAGTTAAGTTAGCAATCATTTTTACTTTAGTTTCTAGATCGTCATCATAATCAAATAAAGCCAGAATAGATACTTCATCTGTCAAATACCACAAATGCTGGCAAAACTTCTGCAAAGCTGCTTTTGAAATGCTTTTATCTATTGTTTCGTAATTTTTCATGGCCTTCAAAAAACACAAATCCTGATACGGCGCCTTTACTGCTAAAATACATTGGAGCCAGGGTTTTACGTAGGATGTCACGATGAACAGACATACGTCCAACAGAGCTGCCTTATCCTTGTTTGAAATTCTGAATTGAGAGCTAAGTAACGATATTTTTAATGAATAAATGGCTCTCGCCATCCATCGAGCCTGGTGCATAGCACCTGGAGGGCGAATCTTATATTTCTTCTCTGAATCTCCGCCAAGAAATATAATTGAAAGCTCAATTAAATCGCGATAGTCATCTCTAACGATTTCTTTGGTTAATTCAGAAATTGTAGAATTCTAGCAGCTTGTCAATTTCCGAAACATTAAAACAAGATAGCTTTTCTATACAGCTTGGTTTTTTCTCGGGATCGATATTTTTCCAGTTTTCTCGGAATTTCTTCAATAATGGGATGTCTGGGCTTGTAGTTACTTGACTGATTTTCGCTTCAAACACGCCTTTAAGTACTAATTCGTAAACGTGACGACGACAAGCAAAAATAAGCACTTCTCAACTCAGTTTTTGTTCGAGAAGCACACATGCTCCATTTATGCGGCCTGTGTTAGAAGCAGTAGTATCACAACAGAGAATCTGCGCTTTGTCTTCAAGGTTCCAGTTCGTAATAGCATCCCAAATTGCGTCTGCCTGTTCCCTTCCTGTCGAGCTATCCAATTTAGGAACAGCAATAATTTGTTCTTTATTATCGTAGGTAATAACTACCGGTAGGCGTTCTTCTTTACTTTTACGTGAATCTACAGCTGGCAACAGTTTTCCGTCCCAGTGGACAGTTACCGTGTCCGGGACCTTGATTTGAAAATCTATTTTTATAGCTTCAGCCCGTTCTTTTCGCATTCAATTATAAAGACAGAATCCCTCACACTTAACTGACACCTGTCTAATGCGGCAACTAACTTGGGAGTTATGATAGAAGTTTTATCGGGCTGAGAGGAGGCTTCTCTTGAGCTGGGCCTATTTTCATCCAATTCTATTATTTCAGAATCAGAAGATGACTTTTCTAGTGGTGGTTCGCAAGTTGATGTTGATGGTGCTAAGGATGAGAAATTTTTAGAACGTCGCTTATCCTCCTCGATGATTCTAAGGCGCGTCCTTTCCTCTTTTTTTGTTAGTTTTTTGTCCACTCCGGCTAAGTGACCGGGCCGACCTGGTTCTCTTTGGCGCTGCAAGAAGATCTTATCTTCATTTATTTTAATCGATTGAAGAGCATTGGTATGTGCGATGTCAAACAAATTGTTTAAGTTTGAAACAAACTCCTGTCGACGCTGTTCAAACACTTCTTGAGTTTTTTTCGCATTTTTTTGCGATTCTCTCCAAACTTGGTATAAGTTGACTAGTTTCTTAACACAGTTAGATATTGATCTGGTCGGTATACGTGCCTTTTCCCAATAAATAATACACTCACGAATTTTGAGATTTGCACTTTCATTGACACTTAAGTTCACTTCACGAATATTATAGAACAAAACTGCCAGTACTTGCCCGTTAGAGGGAAGTTTAGAACCGGTAATTTGATGTTTTACGTCCCCTATTAAAAATATCTCCTTTTTGGAACTTCGTAACTCCACTGACATGTTGACTACACGAAAAACCCGCGATTACTAATAAAACAAACAAGTAATTACACGCAATCAATCCGACAGTTCGCGCGCGCCGTACTATACAAGTACCGTTAGGTTTCCCCGCAACTCGGCACGGGTTGCCGTGATTCTAAATAGACGAAACTTTATTTTTAGATGTTTTGAGACCATTCAAACCAAATAAGAGGGTATGCGTTAAAAAAAACACTTTAATTTTTTTGGGACACCCTAATGTATATATATATTAACTTATTATATATCTATAAAATGTTTCAATAAGATTTCCTTTAGCTGCTATAACCTCCTCGATACGGGTCCGAAAACGTTTGCATGTCCAAGTGAAATGCTCTTTATTCATATTGACCTTAAAGGTATTAATTGCAGCCTTTAGTGAAGAATTGGTGTCACGAGGAATGCTTATTAGTTTCACGCTCAACTACATCCCATGCATAGCAATCCAAGGGATTATGGTATGGTCAGTTAGGCGGCCTTAAGTTCGATGCTAAGTAGCTTGAAAGTTTTCAGCCATCCAATCTTGTGTCGCCATCGCTTTGTGTGAAGGAGCAGAGGCTACTTGAAGGATGTATGAACTGTCACTGCGTACACAAACAATCCAGGGTTTCACTACTGTGTCTATGTGGAACCTCAATATTTGCAGCAGGATTCACTCGAAATTCTTGTTATTTTTGCTCAAAACACCTAAAACCATGTCAGTGGCTGGAAACTTCGTGTGCATGACAACAGGAACCTCTGTAGGATTATAACATATCCATCGGTCATTTCTGCAGTTGATTGTGGTTGGGTTTATGGTATTGGTCTAAATCTTTTTCGTCAGAAAAAACCATAACATCTCAGGCGCTTTAGGGTGTTTAATTTTGTTTAGAAGGCGTTTTGATCGAAAAACTCGCTGTTCGCGTATTTGCTCCAACCTAAACTGTATTCTGCGTATAACGGAGGATTTATACCGGAGAGCTTCGTGGAAAACTCAATGGATAAGACCCTCAGAATCGTTAAGCTCCGCCGCTTGCATTTGTTGAATAAATTCTGCGAATCGGACAGTGGCCTATACTTGATGTACGTCGAACATGGAAGAGAATATGATGCTCAAAAACGGGCATACATTTTTCTACAGAAATTCTGACGGTGCACCGAACTATTGTAAACGTACGGACAAGAACTTCCTCATGAGCCGTGGGGGAGATAAAAAGATAGGATTCATTCAGCATATTCCTCCTTTTCTTCAAAGAGTTCGTTTCATATATCTGGAGTACCACTTCACCGACGATATGGACAGTTGCGTGTTTCAGTAACGCTAGCGGTGTTGAATCAGTTCGCCATATGATGGGGGTGGTTTTAGGACAGGATTGGTAAGGGATAGAACTGGTAAATTCTTTCTTGGGCACCACAATCCGACCCCGTGGACACTAAAGGATCTAAACTAACCTATGAACTGAATTACCACTTTCATACGAACTGCGGTTTTCAAATTTTCATTGTCAAAGTGGCGAAAAATAAATTATTTCATAATTTTATTTTAATTTTTAATTCCTATTTTTTATTTAATTTTTGAATAACTTTGTTTTTGAGGGAAAAAAAATTATTTTTTGTGATGTAAATTTGTATTTTGACGTTTACGTGCTCCTTTACGCTTGTTTGCCTGTTTGTACACTGCAGCTGTTTCTTTCACAAGTCTCAAATATGATTGACGTATGGCACCTAATTTACTCACTTATCTGGCAAGCGATAGTTGGTCTTGGCCGTTACCAAAATGTTGCGCCAATCGCCTCTGCATTGTGCGCATTGATGCCAGTTAGAAGCACCAAGGGCGGCCAAGCCGTCGTCTTTGGTCGACTTGGTATTTCCAAATTAGGACGTCCTTTTTAGCGAGTTTCACCAGTGCCTTTTGGAAAAAGTGCCTTCTTTGGTGGAGCGTTATTGTACATTCGCTCAACGTTACCTAGCCAGCACAGCCACTGAATTTGAATACGCTTCACTACGTTGATGTTGGCGTACAGCTCGTGGTTCCATTTTATTCGATAAGTATCATTCACGCAAATCGAACCATAGATCTTGCGAAGAATGACCGGATGAGTGATTGATAGAGTTTTTTTTCGTGCATCGGGAGAGGGATAAGCTTTTCAATTTTCTACGCAGCCCAAATGAGCAAGAACTACTCTTCGCTGGATCTTTTGGTTCACGTTGTTGTTGGTGTTAATTCTGGATCCTAGGTAGTCCTAAGTCCTTGACTACGCCGAACTCGTACTTGTCAATCGCAGCTGCTGTCCAATACCCGTAGACTTTTTGGTTGTTGGCACAAAGCACTTTGTCTTGCCCTTGTTTATCGCATGACCCACCCGACGTGATTATTTTTCAAGACTGATATCATTAGCGTAAGCGAGCAACGTGACAGTTTCATGCGAAATAGTGCCGGATTTGTCGATATTGGCGGCGCGAATATATTTTTCCATCATTAAATTGAAAAAGTCGTGTAATGAAAAATCGTCTTTTTGAAACCCCCTTTCGTTTCAAAAGGCCCAGAAAGATATTTATCAATTCTCACTGCCCTGATGGGGTTTTTTAGGGTCATCCTGCAAAACCGGATGAGCTTGGCGGGAATCCCAAATTCAGACATAGGAGCACACAGGTGATCCCTTATCGTACTGTCGAATGTAGCTTTGTAGTCGACGAAACTATGGTGGGTGTTGATCTGCTTCTCTTGGGTCTGCACCAGAACTCGGCGTAAGGTGAAAATCTGGTGGATGGGGGATTTACCAGGCCTGAAACCATACTGATAAAGCTCAATCAGTTTGTTGACGAGGGGTTTCAGCCTTTCACAAACTACGTTTGACAGGGCCTTGTATGCGATACTGAGTAAGCTTATCCCACGGTAGTTGGCGCGGTTCACCTTTCTTGTGGATTGGATAGAGATTACTGAGATGCCAGTCGCTGGGCATGCTTTCATCCGACTATATTTCGCCTATGAGTATTTGCATGCTTTTCGTCAGCTCATCATCTCCGGCCTTGAATGCTCTGCTAACTGTCCTTCCGTACCCGCAGCTTTGTTGCTTTTAAACTGGGCAATAGTTTTGAAGACCTTGTCTTAATCGGACGGTGGAGCGTCGACACCGTCATCAGAAACTGCACTACTTAGCTCAACTTCTCCGTTTGTGGGCGTGTTTATGTCATCACCATTTAGTAGTTTTGAAGTTTTAGAAGTGACGCCTCCATATCATCAGCATGCTCTACACGTCCAGTACTAGGTTTCCATTTTCGACATACGACACAATTTGCAAAAATTATAAATCTTCCACGTTGTACAAAGCCACAATCATGCATTATAATACTCCTGCACTCTATCGAACTCATCAAACACGTAAGTATTTTTATCGACTTGTCCATGCATACATTTAAGTACATCACACCACTAGTTTACATTACATTTTATCTTCATTAAATTACACCACAACAACAAACATTGATCCCGCCTTCAGCTCATATCACTATCGTATAGATTCACTGGAAATGTGGCAGAAATATCCTCACACGCACAGCTTGCTTACTCACTTCTATTTGTCACAGAAGGAAAATGAAACTGGGAGCTGGAAGGTGGAAGCTGGATAAATGACCGGATATTGTAAAATCCCATTGTAACAAATGACAAGTCGTTGTAAGAAGACATGTTGCAGCAACAATGCGACAACGAAAGCAACCACAACAAAGCACCAGCAACAACACTCAGCTTATAGAGTGCACGAATTATCTCTGAACAAGCTAAATAGTCAAGTGTCTGGTCATGTTGCAGAAGCGAAATCTACACATCTTGGTACACATTGCGCAAGTATGTGAATTGTATACACAGTTGCGAGCATAAAAATCGACCCAATTTTTGATTAGTGACCAAAATTACCATATATAGAAGAACCCTTACCCACATGAGGTACGAATGATTTGAGGTTATTTGTCGCAAAAGGGGCGTAATTCGGGCTTGAGAAGCACACATTTTTAAATCTTATGGCTTACCACCAGGAAACTACCAGATAACAACACGAGAGTGGCACTGGATTGGAACCCGCAAGGAAGCAAAGCTCGCGGTCGGCCAAAGATGAATTGGCGTAGGTCGATGTTGCGCGAGCTAGCAGATGTGCGATGAAAGAGTCTTGTCGAGATCCTATGCTCCCAAACATAGTGAACAATTATATAAAAAAGTAATAAAGGTGTACGAAGAGAATGACTAATCCAAGACGTGTTAAGGAACCAGCTAGAAGTAGTATCGCTTTTCTGAATTTATGAGTTTGCAAAATACAACCTAAGATACTTAAGGGGTTAGGGGTAGTCAGAGGCCCGAAAAAATGATGATTTTCACGAATTTTTTTTTGCTACTTAATTAATTTATTTAACAAAAATAAAAACATAGCATAAAAACATCATGTTTTAACTTGACTTCACCAAAATTTCAAGAAAAAAAATTAATAATTGCAAAAGTTATCGCTGTTTGTGTGAAGCCCGTTTCTCCAGAAGTCCCTTGCGGTGAACATCACAAGTCCTTGCAGATTCATCTAAAACCAATCGGATGAGAAAAATTATTTTTATTGATAGATAATCTCGAGCCGGATCGAAGCTTTTTTTTTTTCAAAAGGAACAAAATGGCGGCCTCAGGAAATATTTTTCAAATTTTCGGGAAAAAACCAACAGTTAATTGTTAAAAAAAAATCGAAATTTTTGAAAAAAAAAAAATCCTTCGATCAGGCACAAGTTTTTTATGTTTTTCAAAAGCTGTATAAATTTTATTGAAATCTACGTAGCGGTTTTTAAGTTACAGTGTTCACCAGTTTGAAAAACATAGTTTTGAGAAAAACGCATTTAAAGTTTTGCTATCGGCTCCGGAGCGGCCGAGCGCCCTTTGTTAATTGTTGAATAACTTGAAAAGTATTTGTCGGATTCACTTCAAATTTTTACACAATATTTTTAAAACATTATACTTTAAGAAAATGCAAAAAAAAAATCGATTTTTTGAAAATTCTGACTACCCCTAACCCCTTAAAGAATGAAAGGCGCGATTTTATATTAATTATATCAATTCCGCTCAAGTGAGATGCACTGTCCACATTGTGATTTAGATTTCTTTACAAAATGGTTTTGCCTTCTTCTTACTGTCGTCCCAAAATCATTATCCGCATCACTCCTTTTTTGAAGGCGATAAATGGAAATAGTTATGGGAAGACAGTAAGCTGTGTGGTCACTTTTGCGAATCCCTTAACTTTTAAGTCATGCCTCGCAACCCGAGCTATGTGAGCGAGCTTGTCGTCTGGCAGAAACGGCGCACCAACTTGTCATGTCGTTTTTTTATGACTACAGACGCTTGATCTGAACCAGTAAATCTGCATGGTCCTAATCCATTACTAATTTTTCGACTTTCTTCAGTCACTACTCTCACTGGGCACCCACGAAGCGCTCGCTCTCATTAGGCTCTCTTCCTTGTTGAAATAGCCCGATTCATTGTTATCCCTATAAAAAATCGTATATACATTTTCTTCAAAAATTTATTTCAAATCTGCCTGTGCGATTAAGAGAGATATCATTGAATATGGCGACACAGAAATATGTACGAAAAAGCATTCGTTGAAGACTTCAAACCGATTTAGCCGCTCGGCATTCTGATCAAATGCGATTTTCACAACGAAAATGAGAGAGCCTACAGCAGAATTGAACTAAAATCTATTGACTAATAGTTTTCCAGTAGCGTCCAAATTTAACCCATTTGGTGCCAATACTGTACCGCATGTGAAAGGAAGAAACTTGGAAGGCTATAGCTGCAAGTACATTCGAAATTCCATTGTTAAGATGATAGCCGAATTTTTTGGAGCGTTCTTCTTATTATGAAATAGAAAACCCCACCATGTGAGTAGTTACTTTGAGGAAGTTTTCTGGCGATTTGTGGCCAATTCGTTCCAAAATGATAAGAGGTATCAAAAATTTCATTAATCCACGTTTTTTCTTTCTTTTTCAAGTAAACATGAACTGACCTCATAATAGTGTCGACCTCAATCCTATGAGCACCCATTGATAAATTGTGAATATACTCGTCCATGATAACCAAGAACGGACCGAAAACTTCACTTAGGGGGCGATAAGTCCTTCGAAAAATTTGCTGCAACGGAATTGTTTCCCGTATTATTTTCACCCCCAACTGTAATCCAAAAAGAAGATTAAGCAGGCAACTTGTCTCCTTGGCTGGACAATGAACGCAGCTGCTAGGAAATAACGACAGAAACAAATCAATAATCGTCAAAGTGTGCACGCTATGTGTGTTCCTTATTAAATGAGCTAAAAGCAGTTGTTGGCTAACAGAATTCTAATGCAGCTCAAGGCACTACTATGGGGGAAAGTGCGATACTCGTAGATATTTTGGAGCAAAGCGTGAAGGAGATTGTGACAGATGCCGGTTGATGGATGAGTGTGGCGATGAAAAGGAGTTTACGGCAGCTGCGGAGAATATTCGAAATTATCTAGTGAGAGCAGGTGAAGAAGACACAATGTCAATGTGGACTCTGTGTCACCAATTTCAGGAGGGAAACAGTAACTTTGATGGTCAATTGAGTACAGCAATGACGAGTAATCAAAAAAATAACAGATCAATACTGTGGTGACTTTCACCAGGCTGCGCTAACACACAACTTAATAGCAAATGCCCCGTGAGACAGGAATAAGTAAGATAGCAAGGCAACTGCAAAACATCATAGCAGTTGAAATTTTATTTTACACTTTAACTCAAGGCAAACAGCACGGCCACCAATTACTCAGAAGGGTATAATACCCACGATGTGCAGAATGTAGAGGTGTGGCCAACATTAGGTCGTTACCCGCCTCTCAGCGATTTTGAAGAAATTTGCTGACGTAACAAGAGATGGCGGTTCGTTAACGAAAAACTGAGATTGTGTTGCTGATTTACGAAGCTTCCGTTAATATTACTTCGTTACCATCTGAACAACGACTGATTGAACGAATGGTTGAGTCCGTGCGAAATAAGGGGGCAGAGTTCTGCTCCCGAATCTCCGATGCCGAAATTTTTCTCTCTCAAAATTTTTCTTGTATTTTATGCTGGTAAATGAGATATATATTGATTGCAGAATTATGGCACAGAATACAGAAGAAGGCAATGATATTAGAGATCCGAAAGAGGAAATGAGGCTGCATCGATCATGTTCTGCTTAAGGTCCGCGATTAGTTGGAACCCCAAGGAAGTGGTAAACAGGGAACAACAGAACACCTGAGACGATTGCTGTAGTCAGAAACCCACGCCATGCAGCTTAGCTAGAATGAGCTTGAAGGAAATTCGTCGTCCTTGAATGAAGGAAATGCGTTGTGGCCTTTTGTTCCACACTTCAACTCTAGGAATTTATGATGAAATGAAACTCTTGCGATCTATACCAAATATTTCATGGCGTTTAGTACATCAAATAATACAATTTCTTCAACTTTTTTACGTTACCTGCAGTATGGAACATGAATGGATGCCGGTTGGGTGGTGTTTGTTTTCTGTTGACGTACTGCCTTGGACCATCTTTCAACTGTAGAATAAAGAGGAGCAGAGTCCCGCAATGCTTTCATCAAATCGACATGTATTTCTTTCATTAAATTTTTTTAAGACAAAAATTGTGCGATCTTTGAAGTGTATCAAATTTTCTCTTAGGCCAACTGCGGGTCAGCAGGGACCCCATAGGTACCAGAGCCAATAATCGGAATCAGTTCTACAGGAATCATTAATTGGATCAGCGATCACGTATGCAATTTACATATCTAAATAGTCATCCATAAATAGATGCAAAGTGTTTTGAGACAAGCCCGAACAGAAACCTTCGAAATTTCTTCTAAAACTTGGTAGAAAATACGTTAGGTTGATTGTTGGTATTATTACAGGGCACAACCCATGGGGTCAGCATATGACCACCACTGGAATTATTGAGGATCCGATTTGTGTGTCTTTCTTATAGGAGGCGGATAGCACTGAGAATTTTTCCATGTGAGTGTCCTACCTTTGCTAGAGCAAGGCTGCGAATTTTGGGTTCCGATGTCATGAGAATGAGTAATATTCGTTCTTTCTTTCATATTTGCCAAAGAATCTGTAAAAGTCTCTCTGTCTCTGTCTGTATTCTATCCTATCTCTTTCTCTCTGTCACTTCTCCCCTTTCCTCCTTGGCTATCTACCCTTTACTTTCCAGAGCTTTAAATGCAATGGGAAAGTTCTCACAGGTCTAGCTACCTCAATGTCACTCTCTATCACTTCTCTTCTTTCCTCCTTGACTATCTATCCGTCCTGAGCTTTGAATACAATGGGCTTTTTAGCCTGAGAGTTTTAGATGGTACCATTCTCTCGGTGCTTCTTGGCTCGCCTTCTTCAAATTTCAAAATTTCAATCCTGTAAAAAGTATTTAATGATAGAAGTAATGGAGACATATCCAGTGGATATACGAAGAATGGCCATCTTTGATTTTTCTACTTGACGTCAGCCAGCTCAAAAAAGAAGGAATTGATTGACGCAATTTTTTAAACTTAACCAAAATCACTCAAAAATTTTATTTTTTTTATTTTGTTTGTAACTAACTGCACATTTAATAAACTTGGTACCTTAACTAGTTTTAAAGGGACTTGTCCGGAACTAGTTCATAGAAACCAATTGAGAGTAATTTGAAGGATATATACACACGCATAATTGGCTGATATTTCAAGCATCTCCTTGAGTAAAGCTATCAAATGAGGATCCAAAATTGCTTCCATTGGTTTGATAAACAAGCTGAAATGTGTTGATTGAAGGCAAAAGTTTTAATTTCTTTTTTAACTTCTCTTATAAATAGCGATAAATTCAATCAAGTAGCTAAGTTAACTGGTCTTAAAGGAACTAGTTGTGAACTAGTTGCGAACTAGTTCCGAAGAAGCGAATCGAGACTAGTTATAGGATTTGAACAAATATCTCCATGCTTGAAACTATAGAAGACAAGCCATACATTATAAATATCTACACACCTTAAACTAGTTGAAAATCTATATCTTTGCAGACTAGTTTATTTCCCTACGAGGCATTTGCACTTAATTGTATGAAACTCCAACCGCATACATATGTATACCATGCATGTGTGATGTATAATAGCATTGGGTAGATTTGCTCCGTAACACCTTAGAGTTAAGTGCACATCCTGGCCATCACTTGCCCTTTGTGTGTTGCATGCATCGCCCGTATTGTGACATTCCTCACTTGAGGCGCTAAAATCAAGGTAAACGAGAAGCATTTTGTGCTGGTAGTTATTGCTTTTGTAAAATATTTGTGTAACTCACCCATGTATGTATGTATGCATGTATGTAGGTATGTATAAACATCGACCGAGATGGGAAAGAGTTTGTGTATTTGCGGCTGTTGCAATTACGTCATTAGCACACACACGCACACAGCAGTAGACTATGCTACATGCGTTAGCAGCAAATGCAATTTGCAATAAAAACATTTAGACACCTTTTGATCTCTCACCACCCTGAAGGCAGACCAGTCCCTTCACTTCACACCTCCTCTCACTTTCTTACCCTGCGGCGCACTTTCCGGTTTGTTGAGCACAATCCCAATTATTATTTTATTATCACACATAAGGACATGATATCCTTTTGAGATACGGCATTTTCGAATCACAGCAAACACGCCTACGAGTATGTATGCATGCATATGTGCATATATGCATTTGTGTTTGTGGGGCTAAGGGTCCGTAAGCCGTACTGTGGCATAGACGTTTGAATTGCAGCAAATTTGTGGCAATGCGACGTTGGATGTAATATCCTAATGAGTGGTAAGATTGCGTATGATTTTTTGTTTTAGTTTTCATTTGACAGTATTTAGACATGATAGTAGGAGAAGATAACTGTAAATTCAATATCCAAAGTAACACAGTGCACAGTTATTAGTGTTAATTAAATTAAGGTAATTTCTCCTTAGAATTAGGAACCGCCGAAGCAGGGTGAGTTTATATGTAACTATTATTATACAGTGGCGGCCGCTGTAGCCGAATGGGTTGGTGCGTGATTACCATTCGGAATTCACAGAGAGGTCGTTGGTTCGAATCTCGGTGAATGCAAAATTTATAAAAAACATTTTTCTAATAGCGGTCGCTCCTCGGCAGGCAATGGCAAACCTCCGAGTGTATTTCTGCCATGAAAAAGCTCCTCATAAAAATATCTGCCGTTTGCAGTCGGCTTGAAGCTGTAGGTCCCTCCATTTGTGGAACAACATCAAGACGCACACCACAAATAGGAGGAGGAGCTCGGCCAAACACCTAACAGAAGTGTACGCGCCAATTATATATATATATATATATTATACAGTTAATTCCCGGTATCCTATCACAGGTGTATCTGAAATACCAAGCGAGAGAAAAATTTGTTTCTAAGGGGTGATCAATTTAGAGGCATCGGATTATAAATTCGAATAAAACAACGAAAATTCAAATTGATTGGTCAGTATTTATTATTTTTGTGTAGAACCATTCATGGCACTTATTTTTTAAAGATAATCCCTTTCAAATGTTGGTCGCCGTAATTCGGCCATCTGTAATCACAAATTTTGAAGGGCTCGCTGGAGCACTTCGGTCGGTATCTCGTGAATAACTTTAGTACAAAAAAGAAGGAATGACTTGCGCAATTTTTGAACTTGACCAAAATCACTCAAAATTTTTATTTTCTTCATTTGTTTATAACTAACAGTACATTCAATAAAGTTGCTACCTTAACTAGTTTTAAAGAGAATAGTGGGGAACTATTTTATAAGAAACCAATTGAGAGCAATTTGAAGGATATATACACGCATAATTGGCTAATATTTCAAGCATCTCCATGAGTAAAGCTATCAAATGAGGATCCATAAATTGCTGTTATTGGTACTAGTTTTCAACTAGTTCCGAAGAAGCGAATTGATAGTAGTTTTAGGATATGAACAAATATCTCTAAGCTCGTTGGAGCACTTCGGCCGTTATCTCGTAAATAACTTTAGTAATGTTGGCTTACAATGCCTCAATCGCAACTGGTTTATCCATAAAACAGTTAGACTTTACATAACACCACAAATAAAACTACAAAGGGGTGATATCACACGAATTTGATGACCAGTCCACTGGCTCAAGACGAGAGTTAAATTTTTTCACCGAAACGAGGACGCAGTAAATCCACTGTTTCACGAGCTGTATGGCTGTATGGCAAGTAGAGTCGTCTTTTTGGACGAAATGTTGTGAAGATCACGGGTTTCAATTTCCGGCATCAAAAAGTCGCTTATCATCGCGCAATAGCGTTCGCCATTCACTGTTAGATTGGCGCCAGCCTCGTTTTTGAAGTAATATGGGCCGATGATTCCTCCAGCCCATAGGCTGCACCAAACGGTTGTTTTTAAAGGATGTAATGGCTGTTCTTGAATGGCGTCGGAATTCGGACACAAAATAGTAACAAATTCGCCAATCGAAATCTGTAGTGCAATTCCGCCTAATCAGCAAAAAATACGTTTTTCCTTAAAGTTTAAAATAAAACGGTAAAAGTAACTAAATTTGCCGTTAAATTGATTTAAACACTTTAATCGCTTGCAAAAAAAAAAAACAATTTCTTCGCACTCGTAAATGCTCATTCGCAAAATTCGCTAAATCAGTCATTTTTTATTTTCTTTTTATTTGTTTTTTTGTTTGCCACTTTTAGTTGGCACCTCCGCTGCTCCGCAGGTTAAACACATTTTCAGTTCTGTTCAATTAAATCCATTTGTACACAAAGTCAGCATTTTACTACAACACTTCGCTTCCTTCGCAATCGCAATCGCACCTTTAACCACAAAGACAACTTCGAGCACTTGAAATGCCAGCACAGCATCGAAGTCTGCTCTAACTAGTACAATTTACAGCTTAATCTCTGCTCTCGGTTTTAATTTTATTGTTTATTTACAGTACTCAATATCGCCACTCTTCACTTCCGTACAGTGAGCGAGTCAACAATCATTTCAACAATCCGACTTCCGCAACTCCGTAACCCCACAGCCACTTTTTTGGTTGCCTTTGACTTTGTTATTGGTATAATAGCAGCTGCTGCTGCGTCAGCCAACAAAGGTAGACAAACAAAAGTTTCGTAAGTTCAGATTGCTCTCAAGTGCGTGGTGTAGGCGTACATACATACATACATACACGTATATAGCACGAATATATAAGTATAAGTATTTTATAAATATATTCCTGATGTGATAGAGAGGAGTAAACAGAAAAAAATGTGCGCTTTCACACAGTTTCTGATTGCTGCAGCCTCTGTCTGTATGCTAGTATTACAATTACATAAGTGCTGAGGTTAAATTGGAGCAAATTCGCCTCAGGTTATTAAAAGATCTGTAGGAGATATTGACAGTTTGTATTACTTTTGTATTCTTAGATTTATTTCTCTATTTCTTTTTTCTTCTTTCTTTAATATCATTAAATGCCCGTGAACTGAAGTATATTTCGAAACAGAGCGTTACAACTGTTTTGAGAATAGAAAAAGACGTTGGATTATTTTTTTTAATGTGGTATAAATTTGGAAATAAAATAAAAGGAAGCTGAAATTTTGTTAGGAAAAACAAGGATTGTAAAATTTATAAATAAAGCCACACTAATGGCCATTGGCGGCCATCGTGGCCGAATGGGTTGATGCGTGACTACCATCGGAATTCAGAGAGTGAACGTCGGTTCGAATCTCGGTGAAAGATCAAAAAATTAAGATAAAGTTTTTTCTAATAGCAGTTGCCCCTCGGCAGGCAATGGCAAACCTCCGAGTGTATTTCTGCCATGAAAAAGCTCCTCATAAAAATATCTGCCGTTCGGAGTCGGCTTGAAACTATAGGTCCCTCCATTTGTGGAACAACATCAAGACGCACACCACAAATAGGAGGAGGAGCTCGGCCAAACACCCAAAAAGGGTGTACGCGTCAATTATATTATATATATATATATATATAATGGCCATAGGATATATCTAAATACTAAATTACAGTAATTCAAACGAAAACCAGTACTTTTTTAAAAAAGTATTTTTAGACTGATTCAGGTCACTGAAAAAGAAAATGAGTTTCATTTATTGTTTGAAAGAAGCATTTTCGAGGTATAGGCGAAAATTTTCTTGGTATTTTCTCATTTATTGCAAGAAAAAAAAACCGAAAAAGCGAAAAGCTATGACAAATTGGAAAAACAAATTAAACTTATTTTCGTATATATAATAATTCAATTCTTCAAATGGTGTTTATTGCGTCAGATTCCTCGACGACTTGCGACTTTTTATCTGGTCTCTAATAAACAGCATTGACGTAAAGTGTACCCACTGTGAACCGTTCCCACTAAGCCCATCTAGGCCTGGATCGCCTGAACGTTCAGGTGACATTTTTTCAGCTCGGTTCGGAATATGTCTCTCAATTGCTTTCATTTATTTTTTGTTAGCGCAACTGAGAAACGAAGAAAATGTGCATACAACCAAAATTCAATGGAAAAGTATAAAATGCGACTGCATACATTTTATTTTTTATCGACATCTTGCAATTAGAATATCTTTTAGATCGCTATCATTTTCATTCCGCAAGGGTGCTTCAACCCTTCGGTCTATTGTGATCGAAACCTGCGAAACCTTGTGGGAAATTTTGCAACCATTACATATGCCAAAGCCTATCGAGGCCAATTTAAGAAAAGTATCAGAGAATAACTGGAATCATTGTAGCTTTCCCAATTGTGTAGGATCCATCGACGCAAAACATATCCGTTTAAATTGTTCAGCGGGTTCCGGATCAACGCCTTTTAATTGTAAGAAATATTTCTGCATGGTAGTACAAGCGACAGGCTAATCGCCTACCCTGTAAGAAATCAAATAGCTTAACGAAACCAACGCAAGACAAGTATTGTCGAGGCCCTATGCTCCCGAGAGGAGTGAGCAAGGAAAACAAAAAAAGTAATACAAAATGCGAAATGCAAATTTTTGGCAATTGAAGTTGGTGGATTCGGCGCCAGAGCGATGGAGGGACATTTGCTTCTTCCGCACTTTACAAAACGAAAAGCTCTCGGAAATTCAATTTCCCGGAAGATGATGGATTACATAACAACACAATAACCATATCATATCATAGCATATCCCCTATTAGACTGGGTACGTCGACCTATTTCTAGAAGAAATGCGGCAATGGAAAATGAATATTCCATTTCCCGTTTATCACGAGCAAGGTGATGTGTCGAATGTACTTCTGGTACAATGAATTCAAAGTGGAGGATTTTATGGAAGTCAATAGAAACTGTTCCGAATACTGCATACGGTTTTTTTACAGCTATTTGTATACTACATAAGACTGTAATGGATTCGGAAGACGTTAAAGTCCACAATGCAGAAGGAGAGAAATTTATTAATAGTGTAAAACAGAGTAGAATAGGAAGTTCAAAGAAAATGGATAGACTAGTTAAAAACACTTTTGGCAGTTATGTTCGTCAAAATAGAAATATGAATAACAAAGAATTACATGAAATATAAACAATTCACTACAGCTTCACTTTTCGCCTTTTTTTGAATTGACGTCTTTGAAAACAGTACCGCCCACTTTCAAGCTAACCGCTTGCGCAACGTCTTCATCTTCGTATTCGGTTTCGTTTCTACTCCATCTACAATCTAACTGTCTGAAGCATTTTAACGACATCGTATTCTTAAACAGTTGTATCGAAAGTGGGTTGTCATCCTACCAGGCCACATGCAACCCATGATTATTTGCAACTCAAATAATATTTTCATTTCGGAATTTAGAGCTGTTTTAAAACCCGGTACTTTATCTTAGACTTCGCGTAAGTTTGCTTAGAATGTCATTATATCAAAAAGATCTTTAGGAAAAAATTGATCAGAGTATTGGTACAGCTACAAAAGATGTAAATCTTGTTGAAAATCTGGTTGGAAGTGAAAACCAGATCCTTCAAATTTTGTTTGCTTTTTCGTCAATACAAATGTTTGATCAGATAACATCGTCTTCAACTATTTCATCAAAATTTTCCACGTTTAGTGAGCGCACGTTTTCTAATAAAACCATATTAGTAATGTAATAAATTTGTAATATTGTAATAAATTATTATAAATTATCTAATTGATCAAGAATTTACAAGTTTCAAAGCTCCTGTGGTCACGGTAAAATCCTGGCTGGCATTTCAGAGCTTCCCGGACTGGTGGAATATGCACTCTCGCTTACACTTGCCATTACAATGTTCACGACCCTCCTACCATCAAGGTAAGAGTAGGAACGGGACGATGCCAGAGAGGGTGAGTCCATCCATGTATACACAGATGACTCAAAGCTCGAAGGCAGAGTGGGCGGCGGCGAATATTCCGAATATCTAAGGATTTCTTTGCGTTTTCGGCCCCCCGACTACTGTAGTGTCTTTCAGGCTGAACTGATGGCAATAATGAAAGCCGTGACACTGGTACAGTGGGATGCGTTGCCTGGAGATGATATCTACATTTACACTAAAAGCCTGGCGATGATAAAATCCCTCACAAAGCAGTCGACAACCTCAAAAGTAGCCATGAAATTCCGCACATTTCTAAGCGAGATGACTGAGTAATTTCTCCTAAAGGTAGCATGGGTTCCTGGCCATTGCGACATTGAGGATAACTGCAGAGCCAATAAACAAGCGAGTCTCGGCACCAAATTGACCGATGTGTACATAAACAATCTTTGAATAAATCGTAAGAGCAGTGCTTTTATGATAGTTTCAAAAACAGTTTTCAGGTTTTATGTTTACAAAATCATTATCAAAACTACTTTTTTCTGAACCGTTTTTCGTTGTAGCCCTTTTGTGTGGGTGTGTGGTCAATTGCCTGATGTTATTTTCCACTATTAACGGCATACCTTCCTCTTTGTAATGAAATAAACATCCGATCATATATATTAGAAAATAGAATTTTTCTTTGAATATCAAAATAACACATCTTATTGGAGAACCCTTTAGAACACGATGTACAAAAGATGAAAATCTCACAACATAGAGCGAAAGCGGACTGTCGAGAAGAATGGAGACGTATTGTAGAGCAGGCAATGGTCCACCCCGGACTGTAACGCCAAGATGAATTTCCATTTCAAAAGACGTTAGTGGGCTTGGAAAGCATTTCCTGCAACAGCTATGTGGTAAAACATAGCGCTATCTAGCGGTGGTTAGCTAGGCACTATTACTTCGTACGCACACTACTATTGCGCGTTTGCTAGTAGTAGAAGAAGAAGCATAAACAACACAGCCAAATGTCAAAAACAGCTGCCACAAGTACTTTGTTTTATTTCTATCAGACAAATGCTAATACAATTTGTTGATTCCCGTTGGCTTGTGTGCGTAGTTTGTCGAATTGATTATACGTAAATTAACTTAAAATTAACAATTTCTGGTTGATGTGCGAGAAAAGTGCGCTGGGTAAAAAATGCGCAAGCAATTAATTTGAAACGGTTGTGCTTTTAATTATTTGTGTAGAACAAAGGCTGTGTTTAATCTTGTGTGCGCGGTGGCCTGTAATAGAGCTGGCCAACCCCGCAAACAACAACAAGGGAAAAGTTAGTGTACACGAGCAACATTTCTTATTTGCATATTTTAGAGTAATTTAATCAAGTGCAATTTGTAGTTCACCTAACCTTTGCGTAGAAAACTGTATAAAAAGTGATAGTGTGACGCTAGATTTTGTAATTCTAATGTGATTGCAAAACAAAGAGCTGGTAATTAAATCAAACAGTCATCCAACATTCCAGCGGCAGTGTTGGGTACAACGGCACTTGCAACCACATACTTCGCAAGTGCATATTGCGCTGCGTGGCCTATGAGAAAATAAGCACCTCCGCGTGTGCTCCATCGCCCGCAGCTGTTTTGGGTGATCGGTGTAGCGGGAAAATACCCATTTGGTCCCCCGCCTCTTTTAAAAAAAGGGGTATAAGGGGGGGTAGAGGGGTGTATCCCCATCTTAAAACTGAAAACAGAACCTACCGGAGGCTTATAGTTTTTAAGTTATTTGAGTTTAAAAATTCTAAAATTGACCAAGAATCCTCCTATTTTGGTTACTACAACCAGCCGAAGTGCTGCCAGACATCGTATAAATAAACAATTTTAGAAGATAATAAATGAATAGAAATACAAAATTTTACAAATTATTTCTATATTATATACGTCTATTCATATATATATATATATATATATATATATAGGTATATTTATGGATATATGTATATATTTATATACATATATATATTAATGCTTGATTTTCAGTAAAGTATGTTTGATTGTATGCATTTTGAATATATGATATATATATATGATATATATATTTTTAATTCCAAATTTTCACTATATTATGAATATATGATATATATATATACATATATATATTTAAAAAAAAAGAAAAAAAAGCGCCGCAGGCGAAAATTTGGAATAAAAAATCGCGCGATTTTTAATTCCAAATTTTCACTATATTATACATATATATATTTAAAAAAAAGAGAAAAAAAGCGCCCCAGGCGAAAATTTGGAATAAAAAATCGCGCGATTTTTAATTCCAAATTTTCACTATATTATGAATATATGATATATATATATACATATATATATTTAAAAAAAAAAGAAAAAAAAAGCGCCGCAGCCGAAAATTTGGAACAAAAAATCGTCTATGCTGTCCACAGTATTTTTGCGTAAAACTTTCTTCTGCGTAGGCGGCCTTCGGCCGCGCTTCAAAAAAATAACCCTCATCAGTCCAACTCCGGCTAGGCAATCCACAGTATTTTTGCGTAGTACTCCTTTTCGCGTAGGAATTTTACGTGAAGCTGAACTGTATTTCGAAAATCACATCGATATTGTATTTATATATATTTATGAACTCAATATATACACCTTAGAGGTTGTAAACCCCCATTCCCTCATTATTCTAACAAAAAAGAGTGTGTGGAAATTATGTTCCTATGTTGCTTCGTTTTCAATCGCATTCTATTTTTTTATTATTTTTTGCTTCTGGCAGCACTCCATTCAGCCATACTTTTCAGTTATTGTAAATTTAGCTGGCGCGTCAAGTGTTTGCAAGTTATAAATGCAATTTAAATTGTTAATTTATGGTATATATCAATAAAAAGAGTTAAAAACGTGTGTGTATGTTAATGTAGTTTGAATATTTATTAAAATAAATGTGATAAGTGCACTTATTGTATCAAAATTTGGTGAAGGTAAAAGACAAACTTTATCAACAAATAACGTAAAAACTATTATTAACAGGATAGTGTTGGTGCTAGTTTTAGCAAAATAAGCACGAAATGAACATCTCCTGTGAATTTCATTGAAAAATTCGTAATATTTCTCTCAAAACAAGTGAGGGGAGAACACATGGAGTCGGAGCCTAATATAGTTTCAATATTTATTAAAATAAATGTGATAAATGCACTTATTCTATCAAAATTTGGTGAAGGTAAAAGACAAATTTTATCAACAAATAACTTAAAAACTATTATTAACAGAATAGTGTTGGTGCTAGTTTTAGCAAAATAAGCACGAAATGAACATCTCCTGTGAATTTCATTGGAAAATTCGTAATATTTCTCTCAAAACAAGTGAGGGGATACTGCATGGAGTCGGAGCCGATGGGATAAATCCTGATTGCTTAGGTATAAATCCCCGACGTTCCGTTAATTTAGAACTCTACTGCCTTGGTAAATGATTGATCGTTTGACTTATTTGGATAGCAATACCATTACTTCATAAATATACTATAGTTACTAGTATTAACCAATTGAAACTGTGCGTTCCAAAAAGAGTTGGTGTAAAGGGGCATGTAAAGATATCACGAGGACTTTCTCTGCTTACCTGTTAACACTCTCGTTAAATGTCGTACAAGTACGTAACAAACAATGGCTAATCCGTCAAGTCCAAAGATTGCTAAATGTATTCCTAAACTGTCAGTGAGTGCACTGAACAGTTTTCGAAAATACCTGGCAGCGGTTAAGATACCCAACGAAATCATACCCAGTAAATATTGTTGTTGTCGTTGGTGTTGTAGCATGTGTAGAGGTAGTAAGTATCATGCGGGTTACCTTCGCATGCCGTACATGTGTTTTGCATGTGATGTTGGTATTATAAAAGCAGGCACAATGGATCGGTAACGGTTTAAGTGAGTTGGTTTAAAAAGTGACTGCCACTTCCGCCTATGCATAAATTACTCGCTATGCAAATGATGTTCAGGTTACATGAAAGAACATTTTGTTATTCTTTGCTGTGATTAGCGAAACCCTCGAGCTAGTTGTAAAAATCGTAACGCAGCATTGGAAATCAAATAAATGTGTACTAGTGTGGAAGTTTCAAAATAAATTTCAAATACTGATGACCGTTTCAGTCCTTCTAGCAGTGAAAAGTTATCAATATCTTATGACTAACTGTGTAAAAAGCTGATCGCTGTTAAAAAAGAATGTGGTTATTGCGCGATGTAATTGAGTGGACAGCGTCAAGTGCTATATGGTGATGCTGTACTCATTACGAAAACTTGTTCCAATGTGATGCTAGGGTTAGGGCCTTCGCACACAGGTCGTATCGTCATCGGCAGTACATGATTTTTTAAAGTAGCGACGATGATGATAAGCTGCTACAACAATAACAGCATATGCTTGCTTGTCCGCACACAATGCAACTAGTACGAGCTGTCAATATGTCTAGCGATTAAGAGGAATTTATTTTATTATATTATCAGCTCAATCGGAGGAGAAATAAAAGTAAAAGGAGGTCCTGGGTGCATGCGTACATTAGGAAAAACTCAAACAGCAGATTACTCATTGCCACGAAATTTCACACATTTTGGATAAGATGTCTAAAAATGTTTTTAAGGCCCTTGTAGAGATTGTGAAGCCGGATATTCAAATTTAAGATTTTGGTGTGGTGGACGCAGTAAAAGAAGATGTGAATATTTCACCTCTACTCCTTAGGAAAAGCAGTGTCTAAACTTTATCAAAAGTTATATCTCACCTCTTTAACTCCTTTATTATAGAACACGGGCAATTTTTTTTTTCTTTTTTAACATTAACATATGTAGATAATAGTTCTGTTCATGAAGCAAATAGTTTCTAACAATTGTTACAAATTATCACGTTTTGGTGTTCATGTACCCAAAAAAACCTGCAAAGTAGGGAGAAGTGAGAGAGCAAAATGGCATTTCATTTTGAGGGGAAGTTGCAAGTTTTTACTGGATAAAATTTACTTCTAAGTATTTGCAGTGAGAAAAACAGCTTCACGCAAAATAAAAATGAACGCGAATTAAAATTTGAGGATGTCAATTGCTAATGGAATGTTCTTCATCTGAAGCGATGATGAAATGGAACAAATGGAGCATTGTGGACAAAATGTAATCAAGTAATCGTTATTTAGCATTTTATTTACTTTATTTTTTTTTTTATTTATTACGAGGTAGCTCAATTGAAAAAAAGTTTTAATTTTTGGATTTCTACTGCCAACAATTTAATCAGCTGTTCGTCAAACTTACAAATTGTTACTGGTTTTGCGTTCATGTACTTTTTTTTGATATTTTTCTCTTAGAGAGAATTTTCGGAAATTAAGTTAATTAATTAAGTATAATTTTTACATGAACAGACCTAATTATTAACACAATTTTTGTAAATTACAAAATTGTTGAGGAAAGTTCATAGAAAAATTCTTAATTGCAAACAAAAATGTTTTAGTTAAAGGATCTAAAGATTATTTCGAACTACAAGCGTACAGGATATTTGACGACTCTCCGATAAGCGTCATGCTGCATACTTCTTTCAATGAGACCAGGTAACTGACGGTCCATGTGCGATTCGCCATTTTAAAACATGTGTGCAACAACAAAGCGTATGCCTCGCGTGCATTTTGTCGCATACGCTACGATGACGATACGACCCGTGTGCAACAACCCTTAGACGGTATAACAAATCGGGAGACTTAATGTGTATTAACTAATAGAGATAACGGGTTATCTAACGAGAACACGCGGGGCTTGGTGGCTTTCCAAAATTTCAGTAGTGAAGCCCAGTACCAAGGGACATTATTCCGACAGCTTTTTTTAAAAGCTTATGAGCCTGCTGCCATAGCAATAATTTCGAAAAATATACGTGATAACTCTAAAAACACATTCTAAACATTTTAGTGATTTCGCTGCAATATTGTATAACAACATAGAATTGAAAATGTTCACCAAATAATCAGTCTACCCTAAAATCTAATTTTTGGCAGACGAAACGCAAAAGTATAATCACTTATTAATGTAGTATTTCTATAATTGCCATCTCGCCACCGACTTCCTGTGACTTGTAAAAAACGCAAATCATTAAGTGGAGTCATACGACTTAAAAGTTATGAGCCGGACATTTTCTCATTAGAATATTATACTTGTATGTATGTGTACATACATATTTACCGTGTTTTAAACATCTCAAGTAATTATTCTCTAACTCTATGTGAGTTACACTTCTTTTAAAATAATTCTGTGTAAGCGTACATAAAATGACCCTCGTTAAGAAATAACTAAAAAAAACATTGAATAATTAAAAATTTTACTCATTAACTTCGCACTGCTGGGAGCAGCACTCTAATCGGACATGTAAGAAGACAATAAAAACAGTAGTTACGAAATGCTTATCGCCATACGTTTGACCATAGTCAACAAAACAAACAACGGAAGAGCTGAAAAAAGTATTATACATACATAAATATGTACGATATGTACGATGAAAATTGTTCAGTCTTTGTAATGAATTTACTATTAAAAAAAATTTACTGACACAAACATATATACGTACATACATATGTGTATTTGCTCTTCGATAAAAAAAAGCAAAGCGTTTAGTCCAGATAAAAATAATAGGCCCGTAAAATATGTGTTTAAATTATATACCCAAGGCACATTCAACAAGGTATAATTGACAACCCAGTCGCACTCTCTCATATCCATTGTAGAGATCCATAAGTAAAAACACACCCAGCTGGTTGTCAAAAAATATCAGCAGCTGAGGTCACCTGATTCCGAAACGCTCTTTTACGTTACATGGTTGCATAAAGATGATTAAATTTCATAGAAAATCGTATCAAGAAGTCAAAAAATTACGTAAAAACGCAGATATTTTTCAATAAAAGCATTATATAAGTATTATATATAGCTAAGAAATATAGGTGTTACAAATATTTGTTATTGAAAATTTTCGAAGCCACAAGTTCAATTTTTTTTTTTGTCGATATTCTATCGTTTTTAATGTTATAGGCATTGGCACATGGCATAGCAACCCTGCCAATTTGCTCAAAGAAAAGGTCCCAGCACTCACACCATCACACACTTATGTAACTGCCTGTCAAACCCACACCAAGGTTGCCTGTCGAAAAATAGGAAAAAGAAGAGTATTTTACTTGTATTTTTATACAATTCTCATACCTGACTATTACTCGTAAGTCAAAAAGAGTAAACAAACAAATTAACCCTTTATGATGCATATTCCATTTTTGCTAAGGTTGTGGTCACTGAAGCTTACATTTTTTGTTACATTTTGTTGCAAAATTTTGATGGAAAATATTGAAACTTTTGTTGTAATATAAACTATATTTATATGAAAAAATAGTGGTGTGCTTTTAATTTTGCAACGGGGTGTAATGAGAAGTAAACGTAGAGGTACAAATTAAAAGTGGTTAGGGCAAGTATATTCTTACATTTGTTGCAAACAACAGTTATGTAAAGCAACTTATTCAACCCTAGTACGCAAGTGCGTATGGGTATAAAATAATGACTAAAATGCTTAATACGTAATAATTGCTTTGTTGTTATTATCGCCGTACAGCATAAAACGTTTTAAATGGGCAGAGTCGTTTTCGCTGATTACTTGATTTTATTGAAATCATTGCATTCGAACTAAGTATAACTTTTTTACACTCATAAATGACGAACTTTGTACTGATCAGATGTTCCAGCGGCATTTAGAATGATATTTCGAACGAACTATGAATGGGACTCGCATAGTTTAACATTAATGCAAGGGCAATTACAAAGGAAACTGCATGTGAGAAGTTTCGAATATACTTTGTGTCTCCTCAAAAAGTCTGCTTTCATAGAGCAATCAACAAGGAGATGCTCGCGATGGGGACTTTATTGAAGGAATCGGGCACTACTCAACATATATAAGGCTATTGTCGACTGGCTTGTAATGAACTAAGGATGCCGCTCTAGTGTAGAACATGGGCATCACGTGTTGGGAGAATCTCCTGCATGATAAAGCAATGCGCTCTATTGCTACTAGGTTTATTCTACTAAAATTTTAGGGTCAAGCATAGCGGGAACAGTCGGGTACATCAGGGTTTTCATTAACAAATCTCACGAGAGCCGTTTTTGCAGTGCTGACACGTGAAGCGCTATGAAGTATTTCCTGGAAAGGCCTGACAAGATGGTACGAAAATTCGTTCCTGAACAGAAAAGGAGTGAGCTACGAGCGCTGACTTATTACTTTGTCACCACAAGCATCATCAGAAAACCACTCTTGGGAGGAATATTTATGTTGTTGCAACAACAACTACATCCACTGTGCACATCTGGTTTGAAGGATAAAGATAATACAGAGCATTTTAGCCGTCTTTCGCCATATATAAATGTTGTTGTAGTTGTTGAGGTGTTTAAGTATTTATACTAAATAGTATTAATTAGCGACTAGCGCCGTTTTATTACCACTGTTCTCGTATGATGTCCTTAGTCAGATCCATTTCGTGAGATCCAGATATAACAGCAAATTTTGTATCTCTATGTCTGCGATTTCATTAATTTGTTGTAGGAAAGGTTTACCGAATGAGCGAGGTCTTGTTCTGGCTAAACCCAGGACATTCGAATAAATAGTGGAAAAGACTTTCTCACCCTCCGCTTGACAGTTTCTGCAGATAGAATTGAAAGGAAGATTGAGTCTGGCTGCATGATCCCCTTAGATCGTACATTTTTGGGTCGGATGTATTGGGAATGCATGGCCTACATTCTCTTTCCTTCGATAAACAGCTAACATTCTTAAAAAAATCTGGGATGTTTGCAGAGAAGCAATGAATTTCCAACCCGACCTAGGACCAAATTGTTCTTGCTAAATTCTTTTAGTCAAAGTTCTATGACTCCCTCCGCTTTCCTCTGATTTGCTTGAAATTTTGACACAAAATTACGGAAGCGTTAACCTTTCTAAAGCCTCACTAGTACCAAGAAATTATTGCTAAGTTCCCCCTCATTTTCTAGCCCCTTAAATCGTTTGGCCAGCGAACATAGTTGTTCCATGACTAGGAGCGATCTTGATTTCTTAATAGTCTGAGCACTTCTGGCACGGCACATCACAGTTTCCAGATACGGTGCATTAGACGGCTTATAACGTATTATGTTATGTAAAATTTATTTTATATCATTTTCTCCCATGTTCTAATACGTTTTGCTCTGTTATACGAGTATTATGTTATTTTGACTTATGTTATACTAGATTACGCTATGAAGTATTATGTTGAGTTAGCTTTATTTTATATTGTTTGCTTCTATGTTTCTCTACGTTATCTTCTGTTATATTATTTTAGATTATGTTTTATTAGTTTACGTATGACGTAAAATTTATTTTATATAATTTTCTTCCATATTCTACCGCATTGTGTTATGTTATGTTAGTTTATGTTATAATGTATTATGTTATGTAAAATTTATTTTATTTCATATTCTTCCATGTTCTACATTGTTATGTTAAGCTATGTTAGATTATGTTATTTTAGTTTACGTTATAACATATTATGTTATATTAATTTTATTTTCTATTTTTTTCTATATTCCACTGCGTTATGTTTTGTTATGTTGTATTAATTTGGATTGTGTCATGTTAATTTATGTTGGACGTGTAATGTTGTGTTATCTTTATTCTGATTTCTTTGTTTGGAATTTGGTTTCCAATTTTATTTTATTTCACGCCACTCTATTTTATTGCATTTACTCTGACCTCCTCGTATCAACTCCTATCTTTACGTTGTTGTAAATTATATTTAAGCATATGCGTGCATTGTACATCCATACATGAATATCAGCATTAAATATAACATTTTTCTGCTTATCACCACAAATACTCGTATCTCTGAAAATCTCTCAAATTGCCACTTCTCTAATCCACACGCCACCATAGATTGACGATTCGTTTAACAATTATCATATATTCGTGTCAATAAAATTTTCGTTTTTCGATTAAGGCTTATCGGTTTATTCGTTTGTTACTGCTGGTTTAGTGGCTGTGAGATTGTGATACATTTGAGTTTAACAGTGCGCACAACGCCCAACAATAAACCTTTCACAGAAAGAGTTACAAAGTTCGGTGCACTAATCCAAAGGTAGCCACACCAAATCCCAGTCCAGTTGTATTTATTTGTTTCTATATTTAAAATAGTGACTTAAACATAATTAAAGCAGAGGAAGAGATATAAAAACAGTGATAAAAGGGTGATAGAGCTGCGCAATCCTATCGTAAAACTGAAAACCGCATCCTCCAGGGATTTACAAGTTTTGTGTAGTTTAGCGGAAACTTAGTGCTGCCAGACACCTGAAATGAACGAAGTTCGTATGCAGATTGCCTTGGAGTTTAGCGAGAAGGGTGTTTGAAAATCCGCGATATTTTTGCGTATAACTCTTTTCATAAAAATGATCCCCATAAATTAAAACGCCAAATGTGTGTGTGTAGAATGGAGCCACGAAACCCCCCATCCCCATCATTAGCACTGCACAGAAATATTTCTTTTTAGTTCATGTTTTTATTTCCAATTACACACGTCTGGCAACACATTATTGTTGACAGTTGCAAAGGGTAGTTATTTTCGTTTGAAATTGTAAAGTGATGGTATTCATAAAAGCATTTGCATTTTATTTTCATTGAAAATGCGTAAAAACGAATGTGTGACTCCATATTTTATGAACTGAAGTGAAGTTTTGAAAAATGTGAAAAAATAAATTAAAATTGCTGAAGTCTTTTTAAAGGCAAATAAACTGCAAAACTTTTAATTCTGGAAGCTTGGGAGTTATAAAGGTGTTCAGGAACCCCTCCCTAACATTTCCACCACGTTTCACTAACTAATATAAATCATTATACAAGGTGAAGTCCAAAATAAACAAGACAAGAGCTAAAATAGAAACGATAACTTCGACTTTATTTATTCAAAATACTTCGCTCTGCAAATGCAATTTTCCGAATAGGTAGAAGTCACAGGGAGACATATTCAGCGAATACGGTGAGTGATTATAGTTAAATACGATTTCTAGTCAAAAAATCACTCACAAGAGTGGATCGATGAGATGCTACATTATCATTCAATAAGCGCTAGCTTCCTCCTTTCGCCAAGATAGAAAATTGCATTGGCGGTTTGGCCTGTTGGCACGAACTCCTTGTGGACAATTCCCTTCGAATCGTAAAAACAAATGAGCACCGACTTGATTTTTGACTTCTCCGAACGCGATTTTTTGGGTGGTGACTCGTCTGGGGCCTTCGATTCGGTACTTTGACACTTAGTTTCAGGTTGATGTTAGAAACACCACTTTTGGTCACCAGTTATAATGTTGTAAAGGAAGTTCTCGTCTTTTCTTTCCTCTTTAATGAGGTCTTTCGAATTTTAAATTCTGAGCAATTTTTGGTCCTCAGTTAACTTGTGCCGAATGAAACGTGCACAGATCTTTCGAAAGCCCAAATGATCAGTTGAAATGCGTTAAATCGATGTTTTGGAAATATTCAATTCCGATTCCATACATTCCAGCGATGATTTCGATTTATTTTTGATAAATTTACCAACAATTTCGATGGAGTTTTCGGTGATTACTGATTTTGGGCGGCCCATATGTTCATTGTCATTTATGTCCTCACAACCATCTCTGAAACGTGTAAACCACTCATGAACTCTGGCACGAAGTAGACAATCATCGCCATAAACTTTTTTCATCAACTCAAATGTTTCGGTAAACAAAATTTGATATTAGCTCTTTGTTCGAAACTCATTTTTGTACCGATGACACAAACATACTGACACTTTAGACGCAATAACTTCGCTTCCGCTGAACCGAATGTCACCAACCTTTCACGAGAATTCAGCCGGGGATGTAACTTCCAACGCACTAACTTATTAAAAAGATGGCACCATCATAAACATTTTTACGATGCCAATCTTGTTTATTTTGTACTTCACCTTGTACTTTATCTAACCCTAATTATATTCTCAAGGTCAGTAATTATAAACTCGTTTAGTAATCAACATATAAAAATGCATCACTTGATGAATTCGCTACAGAAAATTAGCGAAATAAAAATTCCAATTTCTTTACAAGTATTTAAAATCGTTTGAAATGAGCATCGAAAACTTCCATTCAAGTTTGAAATTTCATCTCAATAGCTAAGTAACCGTCTGCCGCTGAGCTTTGCTCCTCAATTGCGCTCGTACTTACTACATGAACTCGAAATCATTAGGCCTATTGAGTGATAAGTGCTTTTGATGTGTGCGGCTCTCACCTCTGCTCGTTATCACGATTGTATGCGAGATGAACTTGTGAAATGCTTTCTGACCCCTTTACTTCGTTTTTTTTTTTAAATACAAAAATGACCTTTCTTATTTCAGTTTGGATTTGTTAAGTGACCTCAACTCGCACCTGCGCTCGCTTTGCGGCAACTAGTAAACATGACGAACGCCTTAAGCCGCTTCCTGCTGCCAGTCCACTGCACCTGCAAAGACTTCAACCATCCATGGACAGATAGTTGCTCAAATGCAGCGGCAGGCATATTGCTTTCCTCGATACCCTATAGCTTACGTATCTACACAATGGTCTATGCGGTAAGCTGTTGCAACAACAAAAATCGCTCAAAGTTCTCCCAATTTACGATTTTTATAATTTTGATTTTCTTATTTCTTGGTTTGTTTCTTTTGCAGCTTTCACTGATTATGCGCCATCGGGTACCACGCCTTGCCGATCTTAAACGCACTTTTCTCGGTATCTTGCAATCGTCCGCCTTCCTCGTCTCCAATAGCTACACATTTATTATGATCAATTGCTTGTTGCGTAAACTTCTCGGCCACTACATTTGTGCTACCGTTGCTTTCGTACCCTGTTTTTTCTCCAGCTTCGCATCGATACTCGTTGAACGGCCTGCACGTCGGCCGCTGCTCACACTCTACGTGGCTAATTTGGCGACGGAAACGCTATGGAATATGGCTGAGGTGCGGGGCTACGTGCGCTCCATACCTCAAGGGCAGACTTTAATCTTTGGTCTTAGCATATCAGCCTTATTGTATCTCTACCGTTTGGGTCTTCACAAAACTGCTTGCAAAGATTCGTTATTCAATGTGTTGCGTTTCTTTGTGGATAAAAGGGAGGAGGGGCCAATTGCAATAAAGGCGACAACATCAGCGGCGGGAGCGGGCTCCCCGTTGGGTGATGCAGCAGCGCCGTCCTCAAATGCTCAAAATTCACGAGCGCCACTTGACTTCCGGAGCATAAATGTGCTTGTTCAAATCTATAGTCGGTTCTTGGATGCGGTAAAAAGTAGACACCCCTCATGTCCACATCGTGATAATTGTTGGCATTATGCTTTAATGGGTGGTCTTAAACCCTTCGTCGGGGGTGTCGGTATACAGGTAGCATTAAGGCTGATAATGAATTTAAAGAAAATTGTGCAATTTAAGTTGGATGTGTGGAAGACTATATTCAAAAAGGACACTCTAAATTTGGGAATATTCCTGGGATGTTTTTCCTTTGTGTATAAGGTAAGTACTAGTAGAGAGTTGGTGATGCATTATACGAATATAAATACAAATGAGTACACGAATAATATGGTAATTTCACTACGAATAGGGCGTCGAATACTAATACGAGTGATGAGAATACGAATACTAAAATGAATACAAATACAAATACGAATATGAACCGGAACGCCAGTCCGAATATGGAAACGAATATTAATATAAATATAAAAGTCGAACTCCGTATCACAATTTCGAGCTGTAAGGAATTTTTAGACTGAGTTTAATCCTGTAACCCTGTTTTTGAACTTACATAGTTTCGTTAAAAAGCTAAAAACTAGCACTGAAAACGCAGTCCTAACTTGGCGTTTACATGGAACAGTTTTGCAAAGACGATAGCAATACATTCACACTTGCTTACTATTACATTCCCAATTCTCTCATTGTCTTCGTCACTGTCTATGATTATTCGGGTCCAGTAAATTTGGCAAATTATTTGACGTAACTGGCCAATTCAGCGACGTTTCGTTATAAGTCAGAGTAAGAAATTTGTACGAAACGGCACTAAATGCTGTTCTTTAAAAGTGAATTGTCTTTATAAGTGTCCAGACGCATAAGTTACTGAGACAATTGTATTTTGTATATCCAAATCCAATTGTCTTCAGATGGTAAAACCTGTTTCAAAGCTCTGTCTCATTAAGCGAGGTGTAAATCTTTCAACAAAAGCTGTTTTGATTTTAAGCTTAAAACCACCATGCAAAGAATATAAAGGTGGCGTCAATCGCAAACCGCTACTTTTTTTCGGAGATTTGCTCCATCTCCGGTCTGTAACGTCAGCACAGAAAATACACAAAACTTCAACTAGCAAAAAAATAAAAATTAAGTACCGGTATTAAATTGCGAGAAGGCGCATAAATATAAAGACTCCAAATGCAGTTTCCTTCCTTGCATTCGATCGCGATATATTCTATCACTCTTGGCTTTCACCTTATTTTCGCTTATCCTTCCTCTTCTTTTCGTTTGTTTATTTTCTGCGTTGGCTTCACAGACCGGGGATGGAGCAATCTTGTGTTCTGTCGTTGACCAAAAACGAAAAGTGTTTTTTTTTGTTTTTTTTTTCTTGGTTTTTTTTTTTTTTTATTTCAGCTCACGCTGAAACTTTGCTGAGGTATCATGACTTACATACACTCGGCTCGAGTTAAAATCATATAATAGATGCGAGGGGAGCAAAGAATTTTATACACAAACTTCGACGAGGAAATCTAGATAAATTAGAAATATGTAAAGCTATTTATTAATTCATCAAAAAAGAGAAAAAAATCTGTAACATTTTTTATTAGAAACTCGGCCAGAAATTCGTTATCTTTCTTTTTGGAACTCCATTCATCTACGTTGGAACTCATTTATATTACTTATTAAAAAAATAAATAATTGACCCCTACAATTCTGTTAAGTGTTTGGCCGAGCTTTTTTGTTGTTGTTGTTGTATCAGCATAAACGTTCCTCTCACATATACAGAGGATGCTGCTGAAGAGATAGTTTTTAGCCGGATATAAATTCGGGTCGTTTCGCTTACGTAGAACCGACTGCCGAGCTCCTCCTACTATTTGTTGTCTGCGTCTTGATATTGTTCCATAAATGGAGGGACCTGCAGTTCTAGACCGACTCCGAACGGCAGGAGCTTTTCCATGGTAGAATTACACTCGGAGGTTTGTCATTGTCGACCGAGGAGCGACCACTATTAGAAAAAACTTTCTTTTGTTTGATGTTCTTGCACGGAGACTCGAACCTACGCACTCCGGAAGCGCGTTCACGCACTAACCCATTCGGCTACGGCGGCCGCTTCTCGTCGTTACTAATTTTATTCGGCATAACTTTTAACGAAGGCAATAAGACTATGCCAATTTTTTGTCTATAATTTTGAAATGTAATTGTAAAATAACAAATAACCATAGTGGAGAGCTAGACTTGAAGAACAAAGAATAAATATGTTTCAACCTTAAATTTGAACTCCAGTTCCCTTCAATACGATCGTCTTAATATTAGACACACGAAACAATATTAGACATATGAGACAATGAAACGGAGTCGAAGCAGAAACATGAACTCAGTGGCTTGAGCCGTACTCTCCCGTTTCAACTCGGAACTCATGCTAATTTTTTCAAATGAATTCGGTAACCTTTGATAATTTTAAAACTCAAATTGCTAGAAAAAACTTTAAACGGAGGAAATAGTTTTTATTTAATGAATATCCCTTTAATAAATTTAATTTATTTCAATTAATTTCATATTTTAGTGATATTTTTTTATATGTTTATTTTTTATAATTTTTTCCATTTTTTTTTTTTTTGTATATTTTGTTGTATTTTTTATTTTTTATATTTTGTTTCTTTTTCTTTTGTTTAAGTTGTTTTATTCTTTTTCCCATTTCTGTTTCATATGTTAATTTTTTTCTTTTTTATTTATATATTTTTTTGTATTTTTTTATTTTTATTTAATTTTTATATTTTTTGCTTTTTCCTTTTTTAAGTATATTTCATTCTTTTCCCCATTAATATATTCTATATGTATTTACTTCTTCCTTCAGGGCGTTTCCTGCACACTGCGACACAGCTTTGAACACGATGATGCACGCTTTGCAATACCAGCGGGGCTACTCGCCAGTGTAGCCTTTACTACGTACCCCGATGTGACAGTGGCGCTCTATGTGATGTGGAAAGCGCTGCAGGTATGTAATTATACTAATGACTATAAAGTTATAAACATTTTCGGAGAAATAAAACACTGATTCTGAAATCTATTTTTATGCACCCTCTTGTGCAGTAGGGTAGTACGATACTTTGTTAATTTTCATTATGTTTCATTTTATTTTTATTCCATTCGACTTTATTAACCGACTTATACACTATACACAAACTAAAATATGTTAATTTTTTTCTTTTTTGTTTTGATAAATTTTTTATTTTATTGTGTTTCGTTTATTTTGCATTTGAATTTATTCTACTTAATTAATGTTTTTCATTTCTTCAAGTTGTTATATTTTATGTTTTCTTTTGTTTTGCTAAATTTGATCAATTATATTTTGTTTTATTAATTTTACTTAAATAATTTTATTTTATACATTTCGGTTTCTTTGCATAATTTCTCCTTTCTTCATTTGTTTTTTAGTTTTCTGTTCTTTTACTTCTTAATTATTACTTATACATTAAATTTATTTTTAATTTTTTTATTTTACTATATTTAGTTTAATTTAAATTTATTGTATTTCATTTATTTTATTGCATTTGATTTACCTCAAATTGTTTTGACTTATTTTATTTTCCTTATATTTGTTTTTTTCTGTTATATTTTCTTTTTTTCTGCTAATTTATTTTATTTTATACCTTTTTTTTTGGTATTTTTTTCTTTTTAATTTAATTTTATGCAATTTCACTTTGTGTTATCACTACATATTATAAAACAAAGTCGCTTTTTCTGTCCCTATGCCCCCTTGAATGCTTAAATCTTTAAAACTACGCAACGGATTTTGATGCGGTTTTTTTTAAAGATAGATTGATTGAAGAGGAAGGTTTATATCAATATAATGTGAAAAAATATATAAAGGGGGAGTGGCAATCGGTCAAAATGTGGCAAAAAAACATACATTTTTTGTTTTCACGGCCATAAATCATAAACGAATCAACCAATTAAAATGAAACTTTCTTGAAGTTTAACTTTGAAATACTTACTTTCGTTCTGCATCAAAAAAATAATTGATTTATTTGTTATTTAACCAAAATTGTTTAAACAAAAGCAGCTCTTTTCCCAAAAAAAGCTGTTTGTGTGTTTGTTCGCTGTCAACCGAATAAAGCAACAGGCGTTAAGCGACAATCTCACCACACCTCATTAATGTTGAATTACATCGTATGGTGACGTATGTATGTATGTATTTACGAATCGCCCGCATTATTTCATTTCGGACGTAATTATAATTATACTAGCAAACCCGGCCCCCTTCGCTGGGCACACTAAAATAGAATAGATATGGTTTAGAACAGAAAATATATGATTTTCATATTATTTATTTCTTTATTCTTTATTCAAGCGCTTTGGCATAAACAATATTTTTTGTTTTTCTATTTGTTTTTGAGTAAATATAAAATATAAATTGAAAATCAGGAAAAAAGAAGATTGTTTTTAAATGTCAAATCAACGCATATGAATAACTAAGAAACAATCGTCTTTTTTCCTGATCATCCATGAATTTATCGTTTCAATTTACATGTTTTATTAAGCATTGGAGCTTTTTTAACCATTATTCATTTATATTTTTCAAAAAAAAAAAAACGAAAAAAATTTTTTTTTCCACGAACACATAATTTCAATCGGATTTCACATTAAATTCTCAAATTTCGTAAGAAATTATTCACTGTTCCAAAATCCACTCCAAAAAAATTCACAAACAATTTTTACATGTTGCACTTACGTTTTTTCCTTATGGCATCCAACCCATTTTCAATACTTACTTAACAATGTGCGTATGTTTGGTTTAATTCGGTGCAAAGACACGGCGGGTCCACGTTTTGGCATATATTTCGAGACCCTAGTCATAAATAGGTATGAAAATTACCCCGTATTAAAGCACTTATCAACAGCTTTCATTTGATACCCATATTGTACATACACAACCAAAGGTTACCCGGGTCCACGTTTTGACCTATATCTCGAGACCCCAGTCACGGAGCGGCATGAAAAATACTCTGTACTAAAGCATTCACCAACAGCTTTAATTTGATAACCATATTGTACAAACACATTCTAGGGTCCACGTTTTGGTCTCTATCTCGAGACCCCATTCACGGAGCGGCATGAAAAATACTCTGGACTAAAGCATTCACCAACAGCTTCCATTTGATACCCATATTGTACATACACATCCGAAGGTTACCCGGGTCCACGTTTTGACCTATATCTCGAGCCCTATTTCCAAAATAGAATATAATCCATGTTACTCGTGGATGATGTAGCTTTCGAATTGTGAAAGAATTTTTAAAATCGGTCCAGTAGTTTTTGAGCCTATTCATTACAACCAAACAAACAAACAAAGTTTTCCTCTTTATAATATTAGTATAGATGTACATACAATTTTACAGTTTACAACAATTCTGTTCTCAGGAGATTTCCGTCAAATCCTACCAGTTGTGACTCGAGGAACGAAATAAATGCTTCGCTAAAAAGATCCCACCTTTGGTCGCATGTCAATAAATTAGAGCTTAAAACAAATATGAGGGTTTCGTCATCTTCACGTGAGAACAGGCTATTTCCAGAGATGCTGCTAAAAGTTGGCAATGGAGAATTAACACAAAGTGAGGGAAGGATTAACCTAGAAAACCTTTGTGTTTTGATAGACAACATCCAAGAGTTAGTCAACAATGTCTATCCTGACATTGATAACATAAGTTATAAGACAATATCTTGGTTTAGAGAAAGAGCTATTCTGTCACCAACTAACGAACAAGTAGATAAAGTAAATAACTTGATTATTTCAAAGATTGATGCGCCGACGAAAATATACTACTCAGTCGATACTGTTCTCGATTTGGAAGATGCTGTTCATTTTCCTACAGAATTTCTAAATTCTTTGAACCCGTCTGGACTCCCTCCTCACAAAATGGAGCTGAAAATAGGTTGTTCTGTTATTTTATTAGAAAACCTAAACCGCCTAAACTTTGCAATGGCACACGTTTGCTGGTAAAATCACTGAAAACTTTCATAATAGAGTGCACAATACACTGCACAGGATGTGGTACCGGAGAAGATGTATTGATTCCCCGAATCCCTCTGATACCATCGGATCTACCATTCCACTTTAAACGCTTACAATTTCCGGTAAAGACATCTTTTGCAATGACCATTAATAAATCTCAGGGTCAAACCTTCAACATTGCAGGCTTAGATTTGAACGTTGACTGTTTTTCACATGGCCAACTGTATGTCTTTCAAGAGTAACCTCTAGAGAAAACATGTTTGTATTGTCTAATGACAAGAACGCTATGAACGTTGTATATAAAGACATTCTGTAATATATTAATTGTTGTAAAAATAAAATAAATACATATGTAAAAATGCAAAAAGGAAATATGTAAAAGTGTAGGGTATGAATTTAGATATTCCAAAGATAGCAGGAAATCTTCATGCTATAAAGAAAGGGGAATTGTTTTACTCCAAATTTAACGCGTTCGGGCCACGGGCAGTAATGAATAAGCCAAAACTACTGAATCGATTTTAATCATTTTTTCAGTGAGTGACAGAGCGTATATATTTTATACCGTGCGAAGCCGGGCGGGTTGCTAGTACATATATATTTTCGTATTAATTTTAATTATTTTTTTGTTCGATTTATTCCATATTCAGTTCTATCGTTAAGTTTAAGTTAATTTTTTTTAATTTTCTATTATTTTACTTTTTCACTTTTTTGTTAATTTTTTAAATTAATTTTGTTAATTTTTTTTTTAATTTTATTTGGTTTATTTCATTTTTGATTTAGACCTTCTTTATTTTTAATTTCATTTAATTTATTATATTTCTTTATTTTATTGCATTGGAGTTTATTCTATTTCATATATTTTTTTTAAATTTGCTTCAAATTGTTTTGACTTATTTTATTTCCCTTGTATTTGTTTTTTTTTCGTTTATATTTTCATTTTGTTTTTTGTATTCTTTCTCCTTTTTTCAATCTAATTTTATGTGATTTTAAGTAACATTATATACATTTTTAAATATATTTAAATATCTCTTTTTTTGTCATATTAATTTTTTTATTTGTGTTTTTTTTATATTTATTTTTTGGGTAGTTTTATTTAATTTCATTTTATTATATGGTAAATTAAAATGGTTTTTCTTTTCACTTTCTGTTATTTTATTTTTTCGTCCAAAATCTTGTTAATATTTATTTTATAAGAATTATATATTCTTTTTATTTATCGATCTTCAATAGATCGGCTACAATTTGGGCATTCAGGAAGGTGTTTTGCCCCGTGTGCCGGGCTTTATGCTGTACTTGTATTCATTTTGCACGGCTCTACTCTTTCATGCAGGCATCCTCGAGCCAAAAACAATACGACCGAGCTACTTCAAGTTCCTCCAAGCGATTTCAGGAGATCGGTAAGTTTAAGTTAATTCCAAAAGGTACTGATAGTCTAACCAAGTAAATGGGAATTATTTATTTTGAAAACGGAAGTTATATGGTTGGGATGTTATTTCTTGATCGCAGATATATAACTTTTAGGGACTGAAAATCGAAGAACTAATAAATAAAATATACTAAAACTTGATTCGTGAATCTATGATGCGATAAGATGAAGCAAAGCGTGCCTTTCAACGTCTATATCTGGAAGCGTTCTCAGCCTCCAGAGCGAGTTTCTTTGGTATCATACATTGACGATTGCTCGATATTGGCGTCCGGCAGAGATATCGATGACTTCTGTTCAAAAGTGAAAGACAGATAAAAGAAACAGATTTTATCACTTGTTCACTGCAAGAAACCATCAACTTTTCCTCTCTAAATGCAAGGCGACGCTATTGACCACCTGGATGAAGGAGATCACTCTGGAACTAAAGGTCAAAGTCGATAACACACCAATACCGACTGTTAACAACCCCAAGTTACTGGGCTTCACATTTGATAGTTTGCTCTCCTTCTCGGCGTGAAATCGCTAACCGCTAGCGCTTGGGGCACAAATACATTTTGCTGGCAACATTTAAAGCAATTAGCCTGCTGGTTCTGAATTATGCAGCGCCCATATGATCGCCTGGTATTAGTGGCACTCAGCGCAAGAAACTGCATACCTTGCCCCAAATACAGGATTAAATTCACCTGCTGGATCAAACAGTGTCTAGAAAGGTCTTAAATGGAATTTATCTCAAGTCTCTTACCGCCTTCTTATACTTCCGCCTCTCGAATGCCGTCATCCAATCACCACCCATCTCAGACGAACAGCTTCAGCTGCCTTATCTTGGCACAATTTCGTTCAGGATTTTGTAGCAAGCTTAACTTCTACTTATCCCGAATTGATCCCGACCTACCCAACAGATTCTCGGCATGCGAAGGTCCTCCGGACGGCACTAACCATCAATTCACATGATCCCTTAAACCCTCTCACCTAGCATACCTCTGCCTTTGGAGTCACTCTTGGGGATTCACCGTGCCTGGAGGAATTGATAAATTTACTCAAAAACAACAACAAAGATAATATAAAAATATATACAATATAATATAATAAAATAATAATATAGGCTCCTTCGGCCAATTCTATAATATAAATTTCAGTAACTAATTTATAAATTTATGAATTGAAAAAAATTGATGTGGCCCTATTTAAAAATCGTCATTCTTGTTTATAAAGCTGTGAAAAATATTCGTAATAATAATTTTTGATCGATTTTCGGCACTGCTCAATCCGTTTCTGAAGTATAATTTTTGATTTTACTTTTGAACATATTTTCTTTTATGATTTCCCTCTTTTAATTTACATTTTCTTCAATTACTCCTTACAGACTTAACCGATTTAATGTTGAACCCTTCGACGTCTATGGCCAAAATGCCAGCCAACAAATGAAAGAAGTATCCAGGAAACTAAATATCATCAACCAAGCACCGCTGCCTAAATGCTCACTTGCCTCGTGGAAATAATACCAATAACACACACACAATGAAGCGATATCTATAAATACATACATACATACATATGTACATGCGTATAGAGAATAGCAGACTTACAAAAGGTTTAGAGAGTGGAAATCGAATGGCGAAGCCTTGTGGCAAACAAGCGATTGAAAATGAAATTGGTAGAGCAATGATATGTGAAAGAATACAATAAATATAGTTAGACAACACGAACAAGAGTGTGCAAAGGAATGTAAAATAGTGTAAAGATATTTTATTAGTTGAGAAGAACGAAATCGAGCAGTTGATAAATAAGAATTTTTAAAACGTATTAAATAAAAGAATGGATATTAGTAATAAAATTAGTTTTTGTAAATTGTGTGTATATGAATAGACTTAAGTGGTTTATTATTATTTTTTAACTTATTTTTATTTATTAAATTTTTTTTTTTTTTTTATTTTTTTTTTTTAATATTTTTTTATTTTTTTTATTTTTTTTTTTTAATATTTTTTAAATGAAAAAATTTTTTTTTTGTGTTTTTAAATTTTTTTTTTATTTAATTTGCTTAGTGGAACTACTGTTGGAACTAATACGTTGTGGGAGGCCGCCGTAGCCAAATAGGTTCTTGCGTCACAACCATTCGGTATTGTCCAGTGTAGGCACGAATCACTAAATTATAGAAAGCCTTTTTTCTAATAGCACTCGCTTCTCGCCAGAAAATAGCCAACCGCCGAGTATATTTCTGCCATGAAAAAGCTCCTCATAAAAACCTATTTGGCGTTCAGTGGCGGCATAAAACTGTAGATCTCTCCATTTGTGGAAAACCATCAAGACGCACACCGCAAATAGCAGAAGGAGCTCAACCAAAACACCCAAAAAGCTCCAATTATATGTATATAAATATCAAAATATATACTTAAATGTATAATATTTACATACCTATATGTAATAAGTTTGGTTATTATTATTATTATTTTTTTTTTTTTAATTTTTTGTTTACCGACACATCGAAAACTATACTATGCCTTTTTTTGTATAAAAACTATTTACCGTTAAACATCCATATGATCTGTGTATAGGCGCACATTTCTTTAATGCGGCGAACTAATGAATAGTAATGAAGTATTAAGTTTTAAAAAAGTCTTACAAAATTATGTTTTCATATGATTACTTTGAGAAACACACACGAGGTTGTGGTGGTCAGAATAGTATTTTTTTTATTAATTTCATTAAAATATAATACTAAATTATATATTATAATATATATTGTATAATATATTTTCATTTTTTTCTATTTAATTAAAAAAATATATTGTATAATTTTTAAAATTTTATTTTTTTGTACATGTTTTTATAAAAAAAAAATAAAAGAAAAAACAACTAATAAAAAAAGTTTGTAATTAAAAAAAATTCAGTAATTTTAATAATTATTTTTTTAATTTTAGAATTTTCTCTTTTTTTTTTTTAATTTTTTTTATAATACCATGTACAAAAACTCAATGTTTGGCATTATACTGGCGTTATTATTATATATATGTACACAACTGTTTTCTAAGGGTAGTTGAGTGATTATCTAAAATTAGGATTAACATTAGTTTATGTATTTCAAAACTCACAAAAAAAGCAGAGTTTAAATAAGATAAATGCAAAGATATATGTAAATATATGAACGTATAGTGATTATAAAAATTAAATAGGTTTTGCAAAATATAATAAAGAAAAAATGTACGTAAGACTAAAAAAGATTAAAATAAAAAAAATGTAAATTAAATAAAAAAAATTAAAATTACAAAAAAAAAAAATTAAGAAAAAATTAATAAAATTAAGCACGCAAATTTATTTATGAGTCATTATGTCCATTATTATTGTTGTTGTTGAAGTGACAGTTCGTGGTCGGATTTTAATCCGATTCGCTCAGGTAACGTAGAACCGGCTGTAGGGGTAATGTTGTCATTGTCGTTGTTGTGGCAGCATACACATTCCTCATGCAAGTACGGGAAATTCTGCTTTCGTGACAGTATTCTGCCGGATATAAATCCGGGTCGTCGAACTGACTGTCCTGAAAACGGTAGGCATAGCGCCCTATTGAATGGTGTAGGAGTATAGACGATGACAAGGATGATAAATTACAAGACTTGACGCCAACAAAGTAACATGGACGAAGGCTGCGTTGATTTCATTCCCATCAATGCCGTTGTCGGAGTACAACCACCACCCATTGCAAACGAAGAGCTTCAGCTGCCTCGTGAAACCCGCGTAACTTTGGACCTGCAATGGCGTATGTCTCAGAATGCTGGCCGAGAAATTAAGAGAAACTCGCTTGCGCTGGTATGGGCACGTTAAGACCGGATCAGAATGCAACAAAGAAATTGGTAACACAGCCGCTACCATCAATGGGAATTTGATCGAGCCTTTAAGTCAACGAAGAGACAACCCCGGACCGAGTAACCTGGATTTTGCATACGAGGAGGATCGACCCCAGGCGAGGTCGAAGAGAAAGAAGACCCCATCATACTTAATCTATGACCGGAATGTGAAGCCACCCCGCACAATACAAACCACCTATTCACATGCCCTCTTAAACCCATTCACCTAACACCCCTCTCCCTCTGGACCCAACTTGTCGAAATAGCTCGTTTCCTGGACCTGCCGTTAGATGAGCTTGACGATGACGATCGGCGACTACACCGCACAAGCAGGACCCAATGAACTGCTTGAACACCAACAACAACCAGTATACAGCGCACTTGGTTACTCAATCGTCGTAGACAAAATTGTCCTACTTTTTATTAGTTTAGGGCACATTACACTTTTACTCACACTCAAATTTCTGCTACATTCGATGTCCATCACCAGACAAGATCAATTAACATTTTTACATCCCAGAGTGGTACTAATTTATGCTAGATGGCCCCACATGCCGAGTTCTACCACCACATACCCAGTTGTTCCACCTCTTTTAAAGTAAGGCCAAATCTTATTAAGGTATCTTAATTGACACCGGGCTAACACTTTAATAGAAAGTCGAGCTCTAGACCACCGGGACCCCTTAACAATGGAAGTCAACAAAGAAAAATTTTGGTACATTTTACAGATTTTCTTTGACAAAGGCGTAAAGGCAAGCCAGGCCGTTGGAATTGTGAATGGTGTTTATGGTGGTTATACTATAACAGCTGCTGTGCATTGCTTCTTGCACAGGTTCTCCGAGCAATACGAAAACGTTTTTAAGCGTTTGCTAGGCGCAAAATACCAGAGCGAGTACAAGGTGGTGATGTTTCGGAGTGAATTCTGTTTCTTTTTAAGTAGATATGAAAGTGTTACCTGTCGAAAGGTTGGCGTTGCCGGAATGGTGCGTTGAGGATCTCCGTGGGGAAACCTATCTACCATAACTACATGCGTATCTGCTAGGATGTGTGCCTCTGATGGCGCGCAGGCAGCTGATGTTCGGTTGCCGAACGGGGTGCTTGTACATGTTGACGCGCCCGATATGGTAGAAGCAATCATGATTTCAGTTTCCGAAGTAGCGCTAGCTGGCCGCATCGATGTAGCCGATTGTGTTCTTTGTCCGCTTTTAATCATAATAATTTTCTTCTAATGGTAAGTTATAATACGTTCACATATACATAAGTAGGTGATCTTCTTTTTCGTGCTTAACTCCCAATCCGTAATTAAAAAGCGAAATTTCACATACAAAATTTCTCTCCCAAAATCTTGGATAATAATCATACTTTAATTGTGCAATTAAATTAGCTATTCCTTCTCCTTCTAAATTAGCTATCAATAATAATTAAACAAGCCAAAAACAGCGAAACATTCCACCAAAATAATTTGTATAAAGAAAAACTTTTCACAACAGTATTGACACCTGATTGTCAATTTTGCAGGTAATCTGCCACATGTGAACGCGTAGATTAATTTTGTGGATTTATTGGTAGTTAATGCATTTGTGAACGTACTTTTAGGCTGCTCTGGCGCGATTGTAGCCTTTCCAACTTCCTGGTTCACTTATTGACTTTCTAGGTTATGGCAATGTGCTTTCCAACTCCAGAATTTCAAAATAGCCGCTACTTCGTTGAGCAGATTCGTTGCTAGAAGCTCACGTATGTTGGATTCACCAAAATATGTTATAACCAACAAATAGTTTAGAATGCGAAGTGGGGTGCGAAATGAAAACCGTACTTAACTCAACACCCAATCACTAGTCAGAATCCAATATGCGCTTTTAAGACAAAATAAAAAATGTTTGTGGAACTTTGCTTTCATTTTTTACAATTCAAAATTGAAATAATTGAACCGTTACAACAATTGAAATCCACCGTAGAATCTCTCTTGCCAACAAGTGCTACTTTGGACTAAGCAGGCTACTGAGTAGTAAAGTCCTCTCCCGATGAACAAAACTAACACTCTACAAGACTCTCATCATGCCCGTCCTAACGTATGGCGCAGAAGCGTGGAAGATGACAACATCCGATGAAGCGGCGCTTGGAGTGTTTGAGAGAAAGATTCTGCGCAAGATTTTTGGACCTTTTCACGTGGGCAACGGCGAATATCGCAGGCGATGAACCGATGAGCTGTATGAGCTTTACGACGACATAGAAATAGCGCAGCGAATAAAGATCCAGCGGCTACGTTGGCTGGGTCATGTCGACCGAATGTATACAAACGCTCTGAAAGCATTCGATGCACTACCAGCTTGTGGTAGCAGACGAAATGGAATGCCTCCTCTGCGTTGGAAATATAAGGTGGGGAAGGACTTGGGGAAGAAAGAGAAGAAGAACCGTTAGAAAAGTTAATTGTGTGAGAGCGTAAAAGTCCAATTTTGGTTTCGTCGATTCCGTTTAGGCATTTTTGATGTTAAAGAAAATACCGAATATGACGATAAAGTCACAGAAATATTCGAAGTGGGCGGTCATATTAGTAATCGTAGCATTGCCGCGGAGGTAAAGATCGACCGTAAAACAGTTTTAAACCATTTGCGCAAAAATAAGGGGATACTTTTTCCCCAAACTAATATTTTAATAACCGTATTTCTTTTTAACATCGCATTCGGCGAATAAACCAGAGGAGGCAGTGTTATCAAGCTCAGCGCGTCTTCTATTTCCGTGGCACGCTTTGCCCTGTAGGACTCTCCGTTGGCGTTGTTGCCTTTTTTTGATTTTGTAGGAGTTTTTAGAAGCAAAGTTCATACTCAGTGCATATAATTTTAAAATTAATCTCTGGATGCATTTCGGTTTCATTGTCATACAAGTATACCCGATAGCGCTCTTCTTAATTCATAAAAAGAAGCATTTTAAAAACCTTGCACGTCGCAGGATTGCTGATTCTTCATTCTATGCAATGACACAAGAACAAAATACAAGCGACAAGTATTTGCAACATCAGGCTATAAATTACAGTGAGATAAGTAATTTGTGTGTTTTTCAATTTACTAAAGTACATATATATGTTTGTATGTATGTATCATATCATTTTGGAATCTCTGTTTAAGTATTGTTGCGGTGTTTGATTGTCGAAATTTCAAAATTGCTTCATTTCATATAATAAATCTGCTTGTCACCCCATACAGATATCAGTGAGGTTAATAAATATGGGCTTAACAAAGCGCTAAGAATTGTTGCTGGCTTTACTGGTGTATTGTGTCAAGTTAAAAAATATCCAAAAATTAACTGCCTTGTTCTTATTGCCACTGCTGGCACTCCACGAATTCCGTAACTGCACTTCAATTTGCATTCCTAATTTGTGAAAAATTACAAAATACAGACTTTAGACATAAAAATGACCATCTAGCAATTTTCTACTTATTTTCTTAAAACATACCCTGCAGGAAAATGAATTTGTTTCGAGCAAGCGATCTTCTAGTGAATTCCGAACTCGAACTTACTCGCTCGGCTGCTACGTTCATTTTAAAGAGAAAAGATTATCACTGTAAATGATTGATATTTAGGGCGTTTTATGGGCAAAATTAATTACCCTATCGGAAAATGTATGGCGTCGTACATCAATCTTATTTGACTCATGTGTCGACAGTTTTCCATGTGTATCCTCTTTGTAGTGTTGTGAAGGAGAGAACGGACAAAAAGAAAGTATAAGAAACGAACTGTGAATGAGTGATCGATGTGTGGGTTTAAGGAGGAAAGTAAAGATGGTTCCTTGGATCTTAAGATATAACAGCAAGCAATTTACAATGTGTAGACTCCATAAAAATTTAAACGAACTGTGAATGAGTGATAGATGTGTGGGTTTAAGGAGCAAAGTAAAGATGGTTCCTTGGATCTTAAGATACAACAGCAAGCAATTTACAATGTAAAGACTCCATAAAAATGGTTTCTGGCACGAAGATGGAACTTCGGGACACAGAGAAATCTTTAAGTTGCTATCTGAGCAGTATCCACTATTTTTGGCACCTACAGACGACCTGATACCCACAGTTTCATTTGGAAGGAAATTTGATGTCAGATCCATCCGAAAGCCCAGAATGCATTCAGGGAGGTTTGACGGATATTTTCTTTACCGATGGGTGCAAGAATGAAAAAGGGTCTGGAGCCGGATGGTACTTAAACGATAGTAATAAGTATTACTATACTATGGGGGAAATGGCAATTGTTTTCCAAACGGAAATTTTTGCCATCCTGAAAGTAGCTGAATGGATAATCGAGAACAGATGGGGAGACAAACAGATTGGAGTTTTCAGTGACAGTCAGGCTGCACTGAGGGCTCTGGAGAATACAAAGCAAACCTCAAAGATTATTCAACAATTTAAGAAGAAGCTTAATTCTGTCGCAAGGCAAAACAGGCTTGTACTTATATGGGTTCCAGGACACTCCGGTGTTCAAGGAGATGAATTTGCCGATGAATTGGCCAACAGTGAATCAGCGGTTCTCCCACAAGGGCCAGAATCCACAATCGGAATCAGTTCCGTAGGAATCAGTAATTGGATCAGCGATTATGTATGCAATTTACATAAAAAGCGCTGGTCCGGTCTAGAACGCTGCAGAACTGCAAAGTGTTTTGTTACAAGTCCGAACAGAAAACTGTCAAACTTTCTACTAAAACTTGGAAGGAAAGACGTTCGGTTGATAGTCGGTATTATTACAGGACACAACCAATGGGGTCAGTATATGACCACCATTGGAATCATTGAGGACCCAATGTGCCTCTCTTGCATGGAGGGGGCGGATAGCACAGATCATTTTCTCTGTGAGTGTCCTGCCTTTGCTAGAGCAAAGCTACGAGTTTTGGGTTCCTATGTTGTGAGAATGAGTAGTATTCGTTCTCTAAAACTGGAGCATATTTACAGATTTGCCAAAGAATCTTGAAAATTCTTACAGGACTAACTACCTTTATCTCTGTCTCTATTGTTTTCTATCTCTTTCTCTAACACTTTTCTCCTTCCCTCCTTGACTGTCTACTCTCTTTCCAGAGCTCTAAATACAATGGGCTTTTTTTTAGCCCGAGTGGTTCAAAAAGTTGGTTAGTTTCAGTGAGATATCCTCACATGGTATATGTATGTACGAGGTATGTTAAAAAAATAAAGTGAATTTTCATTTTTCTCACAAAATATTTATTTCTTCATTAATTTCTATTTTCAAAGTTGTCTCCCTCAGATATAATACACTTGTACCACAATCCTCGAAGCGCTTCTGATACCCATTTTTTGGGATGTCCTTGAGCTCTCTCGGCGTTTCGGTTTTTATTTCCTCAATAGTCGCAAAACGCCGTCCTTTCATGGGTCTCTTCAATCTTGGGAACAGGAAACAGTCGCAGGAGGCCAAATCTGGTGAATACGGCTGCTGAGGCATGATAACGGTATTGGTTTTGGCCAAATAATCTCTCACAAGCAATGAGGAGTGAACAGGTGCATTATCATGAGGTATGTAAAAGCCATGCTTTTTTTTATCAAAATTCCGGGCGTTTTTTTTTCGTATTGCTTCACGCAAACGGCACATAACTTCAAGGTAATACTCCTTATTTCCCGCTCGAGCTTATGGTAAGAACCCCTGATGCACTACGCCATGGTAATGGAAGAAAACAGTCAGCAAAACCTTGACATTTGATCGAACTTGTCGTGCTTTTTTTGGTCTTGGCTCTTCTGGATTCTTCCATTGGAACAATTGGGCTTAGGTTTTGATGTCATAACCATATACCCATTATTCGTCACCAGTTATGACTCTTTCAAACAAATCTGGAACATCGTTGACGTCATTCAGCAATTCCTGAGCGATGCTCATGCGACGTCGTTTTGGGTCAAAATTCAGCAATTTTCGAACGAACTTCGCTGCCACACGCTGCATGCCTAAAATTTCCGAAAAGATTGCAAGGCACGAGCCACCCGATATGCCGACATCCTCAGCAAGTTCTCTAATTGTGATTCCACGATTCTCCATAACAATTTTCTTCACTTTCTCGAGCGGGCGTCGTTATTCACATCTTCTCGACCTTTTATGAAAAGCTAAACATTTTTTTGACTCAGAGTACTCTCACCATATGCCACTATCAACATTTCAAGTGTTTTTGAGCACTTAATTCCATTTTTTACGCAAAATTTGATGCAACTTCTTTGATTCATTTTTTCTTGCCCCATAATGCCTAAAAATAAGCATTATTGCTCAAACCGTGAACATATCTTCGAGACGAATGTATCAACATAAAAAAAATATAATAATCGAAAGTCGAATGTACGTAGCGAAATTTGAAAACTCTTCTTATTTTTTGAACACATCTCGCCTGTTGAATAAATTGGTGTCAATTTGTGTACGTAAGAATTTAGCTAGCTTCCATATAAAGCAAATATCGCTCATTTAATTCAATAGTGTAATAATAAAAAAAATGTTTGATAAGTATGCAGAAATGAGGTTACCATGCCTGGAAACCAGGCCATTCAAAACTTTGAAGCCGTTTTCTCGATATTTTGGTTTCTTGAGTTATGACACTATTGAAGTAATTGAGAGATATGCGTTTGTGCCTGTGAAATGGAGTCTCGGGCGACAGCTGAAGTACTTTGCGATGGTAGAATAGGTGGTGAAATGTAGTGCTGGAACGACTGTTCGTGAAGATGGCGATTGCCTCTCGATGAATGTCACTTAAACGACATCGATATTTTCCAGTGAAAGCTTGGATACATTCGGTTCAGTGGAATCGAAGTTATTGCATCTAAAGTGTCAGTATGTTTGTGTCATCGGTACAAAAATGCGTATGGAACAAAGAGCTAATATCAAATTTTGATTAAAAATCGGTAAAACGTTTACCGAAACATTTGAGTTGATGAAAAAAGTTTATGCCGATGATTGTCTATCTCGTGCCAGAGTTCGTGAGTGGTTTACACGTTTCAGAGATGGTTGTGAGGACATAAATGACAATGAACATAGGGGCCGCTCAAAATCAGTAATCACCGAAAACTCCATCGAAATTCTTCGTAAATTTATCAAAAATGAACCGAAATTATCGTTGAAATTCATGGAATCGGAGTTGAATATCTCTAAAACATCGATTTATCGCATTTTAACTGATCATTTGGGCTTACGAAAGGTCAGAGCACGTTTCATTCCGCACAAGTTAACTGAGGACCAAAAATTGCTCAGAATTCAAAATTAGAATGACCCCATTAAAGAGGCGAGAAAAGACGAGAACTTCCCTTACACTAACTTCCCTGAAACTATGCGTGAAAGTGCGAAAGTGCGAAATGGTCACCACCAAAAAAATCGCGTTTGGAGAAGTCAAAAATCAAGTCGATGCTCATTTGTTTTCCCGATTCCAAAGGAATTGTCCACAAGGAGTTCGTGCCAACGTGCCAAACCGTTAATGCAATTTTCTATCTTGGCATTTTGGAGCGTTGAATTCGCCCTGAATACCGCGAAGGAAGAAGCTGGCGCTTATTGCATGATAATGCACCATCTCATCGATCCACTTTAGTGACTGATTTTTTGACTAGAAAACGCTTTCTAACCATCAACCATTCGCCGTATTTGCCTGATATGGCTCCCTGTGACTTTTAGCCATTCAGAAAATTGCATTTGGCCATGAAAGGAAAAAGTTTTGCGTCCGTCGAGGCCATCCGAAAGGCTTGTACTGACATCCTGAAGGACATTCTGGTCGATAACCTGAAACACTCTTTCGAAAAGCTTTTAGATCGCCCAAAACAGTGTAGCGAGGCCGGAGGGGACTATTTTGAATAAACAAACTCGAAGTTAGCAGAGCAAAGCTCCTGTCATTTCCATTTTTGGTCTGTCTTATTTATTTTGGACTTCACCATGTAATTGGCCGCGTGTTTTATTATGTGGACTTAATTCTGTGGTACAAATGGAGAGTTTTACGTCCCCTCCGAGCGGCAGGTAGTTTTTATAAGAAGAAGAAGATGGTTTTCATGATGGAAATGCACTGTCCGCTTTTATAAGTTTTGATGTTTCATGCCCTCGGTCAGTTTCGATTCCGGTAACTACCCAATTGTAGTCGCGCACATACCCACTCCTCTACCCCATTTCAGTTTCTCTTTAAATTGTGAATTAAAAGTTTAAAAACATCCCTGCGGGGCATTTATCAAATTGTACTCGCACGCATGTGTATGTGTGTGTGTGTGTGTATGTATGGGATGGTGCTATTGTCATTTGCAAAGTTTATCCTTGGAAATTTGTTGGGTTTAAAAATGTAGCATATTTATAACTGGTAGCTGGCTGTTGACTCACAAAAACTCCAGCAACTCAACTCACAACGACTGGTACAACGCGTGGCCACTTATCATTTTTATGCGGCATTGTGGGATTTCATTCGACCGCCAGCCACCAGCCGCCGACAGCTGCCGCAACATTGAGCGCTCGTATATCAACGCTTAAGCCTGTAATAGTGCCGCTTGGGCAATAACAACAATGACTACAAAACAAAGCAGCATTTTAAAAAACAATATAAATGAAATAAAAGTAACAACAACAAGCATACGCTTTGTTGGGCGAATGTGTTTGTGTGCGTGTGTGTGTGTGTGTGTGGGATGCGTGCAGCGCAATTCATTTCCATGCATTTGAGACAAATTATGGTTGGTTTCAAAGCAAAAATAAAACGAAACATGAAATAGCGTAAAAATATTATAAAAATTTTAAGAAAATAAATTTCAGCCTTAAAAGCTCAAGACTAGCGCGTGTCCTGCAAGCGCCGATTGCGCTCAACAATGCCGCTTTATCAAAATAACAAAAACAAGAAACAAAAACAATTTTTAAAAACAATTTACTATTTAGGCCGCACGCAATTGACTCAGTCATGCATTGTTCAAGCTGTCTTCACAAGGCTGCCACGGTTAAAGCTATCAAGTAGCAGTTGGCAGAATAAGTTACTTAAATTTGGTAATAAATTTATTTGAAGTAGCATAACAAAGCAATTGAGTGACGGATGGCCAAAAGTGGCATGTAGCCACACCCACGAAGGCTTTTTACTCCTGCAGGGCTCGCTCCTCCAATGATGGTCGATTAGGAGCGCTTAAGCATAGTGCGCTAATATTTACTGTTATAATACCAACGCCTTTACGCGGAATTAATTATATTTATGTGTGCAATGTCAAATAAGAACTTCTTATAATTTCCTTTAAGAGGTTCGCGGAGCCAAATAAGTAAAAACTGTACGTGTATAGATACATGCGTACGCCCCAAATATTGGAATGGTCGGTTTACGAATCGTCAAAAGTGTTGGCAAACTTTACAGATCATATCAAGAAAACCACGCCGGAAAACACTTACCAAATAAAAACTGATTTTCTATTACCCTGAGATGGTGGTAAATAATGAAAAATATTTTTTTTTTTTTTCAATATAATTATATTAATATATTTAATGCTAGTGAAATGATTCTTCATCATCATCATGCCTAGCACTTCAGCTGGGTGTGAGCCTTAGCTTTCTCCACAATTTTGCTTCATGCATCTCGGTCCACAGCCATAATACGGTAGTTGGTCCCTCCTATGCTACTTAGATCGTCATCAACGTCGTCTAATCAAATTTTCCGCAGTCAACCTTCTTTGTAGCCGTGCAATTAGTATATAGCGATTCATCTATTAGCGAAAAGTTGGCCTATCTTAATTCTGCATTGTTGTAGGTAGGTGAAATGGTTGAAGTGCCAGTCTGGTACTCCTCAAGTAGCACTAAAACGCCCCTTTGATACTATTATGAGACCTCCTACAGGCAGGTATCTACAGCCAGCCAAAGCTGTTATCATAATGGAGAAGATTGATGGGATTTAGGTTGGCGCACTGCCTCATGCTGTCGAAGAAAGGAGCACCCAGTGATCTTAATCATCTAGCTGCCGAATCCGAGCATTTACAGAGAAAATGCTCAGCAGTCACCTTCTTTGAAAGGTCCCCACAGCTTCTGCAAAGGGGATTAAATGGTAACCCTAACTTTTTCGCGTCTGTGCAGATCATCCAGTGACCAGTAAACTCAGCTACGAGTTGGAAATTGAATGGCGAGGAGTCTCTGGGGCTTTCTGAGTTCTTCGTATATTGTACTGGAGCCAAAGGTATTTCGAAATAGCACTTGAAGAAATGGAGCTTCATTTTTTCTGCGCTTTCCTGTGAAATAATTTGTGCAGTTCCCCTTTAACTACTGTCAGGGGGATGCCGATGCCCGGGTAGGAGGTCTCTGAGGCCGATTCAGTCCCCTTCCTGGCAAACTCATCAGCAATTTATTTCTCTCTGTGCTCCTATGTCCTGGAACTCAGATTAAAGAAATGTTACCTGCACACCCAAGAGATTTGATCTCTTCCTTACAAGAGTTGTATAGTTTCGTTCTGCACCATGGCGTCGCCAGAGCCTTGATCGCGGCTTGACTATCGGAGAAAATCTTAATATCTCCCTCGCCCCCGCATTCCCTAAGCATTTTGCATGCTTCCAGGATCGCAAAGACTTCTGCTTGAAAAACACTAGCAGTATTCGATTGTTTAAAGGAGATGGATAAATTGGCTGTTTTAGAGAAAACCCCTACTCCGACTCCTGATTCCGTCTTGGAACCTTGCAAGCTTCGGTAAATATTTTCCCCTTGATCCAATCCTGCCTATTTGGAAAGATTGCCCTATCACGACCCTCAAGTTCTAGTTTGCGGATACAGAGATCTGTTCGAAGTTCGGAGAAGTACGATGTTGACTGCCCGAAAATGCTATTGTAGCATGTCCCAGAGGCCAACTTCCTTTAACCTGATTGCACTTTGAGCTGCGAATAACGTAAAACTCGGTGGGAAGTAAGTGCAAAACGTTATTCAGGGCAGCACTGCGTCAATGCCAATGCACGCAGCTTTTTGCACCCTCCCTAGTTTAGTGATATTATAGGCCTTCCGAAGAGCTTCCCACCAAACCAGGCATCCATACGTTAAAATTGGCAAAACCACTGCGCTGTACATCCACAGCATGACCTGTGGCTGGAGTCCCTATTTTTTACCGATCATGTATTTGCAGGCTATACTGGCCTTCTTTACCTGATTTTCAATGTGTAGCTTCTAATGGAGTCAATTATCACTCCACGACACCTAACTTCCGGGTGGAGGTTTATATTTTCTGGTAAATAGCACCAGCTCCGTTTTGTCAGAGTTGTCTCGGAGGCGGCAAGTGGCAGGACCAAGTCATCGGCGTATTCTACTACCTTAACCCCACCGTTATTTGTTGTCTATAAGGGGGATTAATCATCGGGGCCATTGCTGTGTGGCAACATTTTAAGATATTCGAGCTTAGAGCTTATACAAATATAGAATATCATTTCCATTTAATTTTATTTGATCCATCTATAAGTCAAATGGTGATGTAGCGATGGAACCAAGGGTTTTCCTCCAGCCTTCTTTCCCCATTACTTATCACGTAAGGCAGTAACTTAAAATTTGCATGGGGAAGAACGTCGCATTCTGAGCTGTCGTTCAATAGTCGTATGAGAGTATGGCCGAACGGCGACTGCATTTGTATTTACACTACATTTACTCTACAATCGACTCACTCTCTTCCTAAGCCAGTTACTATGTATTATATTTATTTTATGTCTACCTACTTTATATTTCTCTCACTTTAAAATTTGAAATAGGGAATTTTTCTCTTATGTATTTAATTAGTTTTCATGCATTTTCATCTTCTTATTATGCCACTATTTTTCATAATAAAATATAATTTATGCTTTGTAATTGTTTACATCGCACTTATAAAGTGAGCCAAAGAGCTGTTGGAGCAGAGAGGGTGAGTGTGGACGTTTTCAGAGAAGACCTCCACACAATGGATTACTGCAATTTCTGTTATTTTTCATTGTTCAAGACTTGGAATGATTTGCATAATTTTCTTGTTTACAATTTGTGCAGAAATAAGAAGCAAAACAACAACAACAACAACAACGATGACAACAATAAAAACAGTAAGCAGCATGCCTGACAGTTGTATGAATAAATGAATGAATGAATAAGCTACTGGAATAGATGAATGAACGAACGAAGCAACAAGGCGCTTGCTTGCCAATGAAAGGATTCAAGAAATAACGAAATTTATGCTGCCATTCGCGTCCTCGTCCGCGTCCCTATCCTGCAACTTCGTCGTCAAGGCAAACGATTGACTTAAATGAAGTTACAAAAGCGCAACGACACAATGACAAGTGTGACGACAATAATAAAAACAACAACAATAATAATAAAAAATAACAAAAATAAAAACAAAAACTGCATACAAGCGAAGAGTATTGCAATAAGTGCTGCAGCGTGTAATATATATTATGCATTTAACAACGGCAACAGCAACAGCAACAACAAAACACAAATATGTCGGTGGAGTGTGTAATGGAAGGAAACGGCTTATGTAGGTGTCGCTGTACTTTATGCGCTTTATGTTATTGTTATTATTGTTGGCAGCAAATTTTATAATATTCAATTTAAATGCACTTTGTGTTGTTGTATCAAAGCCAACAGATACGCAAGCAGTGCCATAGAGAGTGAATTAAGGGGGTTGGCACAGTTTGGTTATGAATTCGTATATCCTAAAAGTATGCTTCTACCGAAGCGCGTGCAGCAAACTGAAGCGTACGCCGACGCACCCATTTGAATGGCTGAAACGCAAAAATCCGAATGTTATAGCATCGCTGCTGCATCCACTGCTGAGGGATTAGAAGTTGCAAAGTGATGTACATACACTCTTATTGCAAAATCTTCTTAAGTGATTAATGAGATATGTCATGTTGTTCCCAAATGCTGGCACTGTTGCCGCTTTTGTTAGCGACTGTTGCTGCCAAGTTGGTGTTTTTCTTTTTGTTTTACCTTATTAGTTGCATACTCTTCATTGCTCGACTTTTTCTTTTAGTTATGCAAAATGGCGTAGAAATTGGCAGGCAATGACATGGAAGTAGCTCAATTAGAGTGAGTGCAGTGATTGCTCGGTGACAAGAAGAAACTGTTGTGAATAATGAATTCTCTTACGGTGGCCGGGTAGTTCGGTTGAAGGTGAGTGCTGCCGTAGAGCAACTCTGTAAGTGTATAATGATGCAAATATTTGGAAAATTTAGATTTTTCAACCAAACTTCAGACTAGCTTAGGTTTATTTATTTATTTAATTTAGAAAAAACATAAAGGTTCTTACTAAGTATTGACTTAACGCTAATATAAGAGATGTGTTCAAAAGTAAGGCGAATTTTCAAATTTCGCGGGCTACATGCATTTGACTTTCGATTACTAATTTTTTTATGTTTGTATAAGCTTTTCACAAAATCTCGAGAAGATCTGAATCACTAGGCTCGCTTTGGACACCCCAGCACATCAACATCCGTTTAAAATGTTGAGAAAGTGAAAAAAATGTGTGTGGAGAATCGTCGATACACAATTGGAGAAGTTCCGGAGGATGTCGGCATATCGGGTGGCTCGTGCCATCCAATATTTCCAAACATTTTGGGCATGCAGCGTGTGGCAGCGAAGTTCGTTCGAAAATTGCTAAATTTTTACCAAAAACGACGTCGTATAAGCATCGCTCAGGAATTGCTGAATGACATAAACGATGATCCAGCTTTGCTTATTCGTCATGACTGGTGACGAATCATGGATATGATATCGAAACCAAAGCCCAATTGTCCCAAAGGAGGAGTCCATGGCGTAGTATGATACATCAGGAGTTCTTATCACAAGCTCGTACGGTAAATGAGGAGTATTACCTTGAAATTATATGCCGTTTGCGTAAAGCAATACGAAAAAACTCCCGGAATTGTGGAAAAAATTGCATGGCTTTTACATCATGATAATGCACCTGTTCACTCATCTTTGTTTGTGAGAAATTATTTGGCCAAAAACAACGCCGTTATCATGCCTTGCCCACCTTATTCTCCATATTTAGAACTGAAATTTGATGATCGTACCACGGTAATCTTTCCAAATAGGCAGGATTGGAACGAGGGGAAAATCTACACCGAAGCTTGCACCTCTGGCTTCACTGACGATTCCAAGATGGAATCGAGAGCCGGGGCAGGGGTTTTCTCTAAATCAGCCAATTTGTCTATCTCCTTTAAACTGCAGAATAATGTTAGTGTAAGTACTTAGGGAACGCGGGGGCGAGGGATATATTAACCTTTTTTCCGATAGTCAAGTCGCGATCAAGGCTCTGATGATGCCATGGTGGAGATCCAAACTAGTCAACTCCTACAAGGAGGAGATCAAATCTCTTGGGTGCGCAGGTAACAATTCTCTGATCTAGGTTCCAAGATATACGAACCAGGAAGGGGCTGAATTGGTCTCATAGACCTCCTATCCAGTCATCGGAGTCCGCCTGACTGTTGTTAAAGCAGAATTGCACAAATTATTTCTCAGTAAAGCGCATAAGAGATAGAGCTCCATTTCTTCATGTGTTATTTCGAAAACCCTTTGGCCCCAATACAATATACGGAGGACTTAGAAAGTTTCAGGGACTCCTCGCCATTCCAGAAGCTGTGGGGACCTTTCAAAGGAAAGTGACTGTTGAGCACTTTCTCTGTAAATGACCGGGGTTGGCAGCTAAGCGACAGCCTGGGGCAGTGCGCCAACCTAAATCCCATCAATCTTCTCCATTATATCATCAGCTCTGCTGGTTGTAGATATCTGCCTGTTGGATATCTCATAATGGTATCAAAAGGGTGTTTAAGTGCTATTTGGAAAGTGCCAGAGTGGTACTTCAACCATTTCACCTACAACTTGATCAAGACAATGAAAATTATATTAGCGAAGCGACTTTGCACTCAAGTGACTTTAATCCAATTAATAACAAGCGGAAGCCATAAAGAGGGAAATAGCATAGAAAATTGTATAGATCTTAGGGCATGTATGTCTCTTTGGTGCGGCTCTATCCAACTAGCATACATTATTTCTACCAAAGAGGCATCCAAAAAGTTTTGTTTGGCTGGGGCATTCCAGTAGACTCAAGCTATTATCATTTCCATTATTAGCCTGCCACATCTATAGGTACTCAGGAAAATTAGTAAGGTTGATACAAAATTAAGAATCAATTTACTTTTGCTCGATACGACCACCTTTTGTCATGACTATGGCTTTGAGACGGTTCAGAAACGAATCGCAGTTCTTTCGTCATTTGATTGGAACTTCGTCGGGGATTTCGTTCAAGTCGCTTATTCACTTTTTGAACCATTTCACGTATCAATGTAACGATTAGTGGTGCGATAAACAAAAAAGTTTATTTACTTTATGGTGATCCAGTTCACGAATCGCTGGTTGTGACTTTCAAGCCAAGTGCAATCACAGTATTCCGTTTGAAATCCATTACTGATTTTCTTTGTTCGCGTTTACTCTCGGCAAAATGTTTCCGCGTGCTTGGAAACAATGCTCTGGGCTATCATTTAGCCAATTAACTAACTGCACGAGCGGTCTGAAGTTGGTTACAGTTGTTCTATGCAGAAAATTCGTGGTATAGTCAAGAAAAACATTTATAAAAAATCAACGGAATTTTTCGGCAACTTCAAACTTGCACTTTGTTATACTTTGGATTATAAAACTTTATACTCAAATGTTCCAAAAAATTCTGATAGCAAATTTTGAAACTTTGATGATCATTTGTCGATTTTTATGGGTAATATGAAACTTGAGTTACTCTGGTATTTATTATAAAATGAACTACAATATATTTTTATACGAAAATAATTTAAATTGAAAAATAAATAAATAATTAGCCAAAGTTAGTAAAAATGTTGAAGTGCTATATTTTGTCGTGCCCTAAACATAATTACGTAAGCCAAAATTGTTAACATAAATGTTGTTCTAAATGGCGACGAATAATAGGCTTGGCCATTTCTGTATGCTCATCCGTTTGTTCGCACTCACAACAGCTTGAATTAGATTTTAGATATCTGATTGTAAGAAAGTACATACGTCGGTATTGAAAGTAGAAATTTTGTGCACAGGATGATAAAAAAAGAAAAATAAGATTACATAAAAAATTTGAAAAACGATTTGCTTACGAATAATTCTGCTTATCTATGAACTTTTTTTATTCCGACTCTACTTTATTGCCTACATTGTTTTTGTTCTTATCAAGTATGACTTTCAAATCTACCTAAATACGCTTCGCTGAACTGCCTTTTCAATGATTGACTAAAATAAAATTTGAAATATCTCAACGAAATTTGCCATGGGCTGAAAAGTCCCGGGCCTAACACAAAGATGGCACTTGTTTTATTACATTCACCTCTTTTTCAGTTAGTACTAACCATAAAGAGACAGCTGTTAAAATTTCATGATATTCTACTATTAGTTCGTTATTGTTACTTTTGTTATTTCACAATTTCGTGTTTTAATTTTACACTGCTGCTTGATGGGAAAAAAAACCTTTCAGGCAAAGTAATGGCTTGAAAAGTGTCGTGGGGACTTCGCTCCATCAGAAAGAACAATAAAACGATGGTTTGCTGACTTCAGAGGTGGTCGTAGAGACACCGGTGATGCACAACGCAGTGGACGTCAAAATGACGCGGTAACACCAGAAAACATCAAAAAAATCCACAAAAACGTTTTGAATGATCGAAAAGTGAAGTTACGTGAGTTAGCTGACATCGTAAGATATCAAAAGAAGAATGTTCGCTTTATATTGCATGAGCATTTGACTATGAGAAAGCTCTGTTCAAAGTGGGTGCCGGGTTTGCTCAATCAAAACAATGACAAAACTACGTAAATTGAACTTCGAATCGCTCCCACATCCACCAGATTCACCAGATTTGGCTCCCAGTGACTACTGACTCGCAGACCTAAAAAAATTTCGCTCGTAAAGGTTATCGCTGATACTGAGGCCTATTTTGAGGCAAAAGAAAAATCGCTCTACAAAAATGGTATTAAAATCTTAAAGCGTCGCGTTGTTCTTGATAGAAATTACGCTGATGATTAAAGCTAATTTTGAACAAAAAAAACGTGTTTTCTTGGTCAGGCCCGAGACTTTTCAGCCCATGTGTATGTGGACATACAGAGCATTTAAGAACTATAGTACAGGGACGTTTTGGCAAGTTTTTGCTCTATTTTTTTCTTATTTAATTTTTATAACATTTTACTGAAAATATAGTTCATTCTCATTCTCATTCATTCTGTAATTGCCATATAAACTCAGGTTTCAACCTTTTGTGAAAATTATATTAATAAAAAAAAGTTCCACAAATTTTCATCGAAGTTTTACGCTAATCAGAGGCCTTACAGAAACTTCGAGTAAGCAGAGTTATAGCCCACAGAATTTCGCAAGTTTGAAGAGTAGGAACATAAAATATATTTTTATAACTCTTGAGATTCCGTTAGCTTTTATTTGATATGGGTGTTGCCTCCCACCTGCCAAATAACGATGATTTTTAAAGCTCCCAAAATTGAATATTTCAGTACGAGCGAAATTCAGTTTACATTCTGTGAAAAAATATCGAGAATTGTTTATTTAAAAATTGCGCGTGGCACATATGTAGGTATGTCTAATTTTTTTTGCAGGAATGTTGGGACAACTGTCCTTCGTGTGCCGAATCGTCGAAAAGGTTGCAGAAAGCCTATGGCGAGTGTGCTTTATCAAAAACACGGGTCTACAAGTGGTATAAGGCTTTTGCAGAGGGCTGAGAAGTCGTAGAAGACTTTCCCCGATCTGATCGCCCATCAATATTTTAAGCATCGACAAAGTCATGAAAACGTCGACAAAGTCAAGGAAATGGTGCTGAAAAACCATCACTTAAGTTCGATAGAGGCAGTTCGTGGCATTTTACACCATTAATTCGGGCCCAACGTTTATCCAGCACATAATAATAGGTGATGAGACGTGGGTGTGTGAGTTTGACGTGCAAACCAGTCAACAGGCGGCTGAATGGCGCTACCCACTTAAGCCAAAACACAAAAAACCACGTCAAAGTCGGTCAAAACTGAAAGTCCTGCTACTCGTTTTCGTTGATTATCATAGTGTTGTGCAGTCGGAATTCATTCCAAATGGTTATACGGTAAATAAAGAATATTATTTGGAAGTTATGACAAGTTGGAGAGAGAATATGCGTTGGAAACGGCACAATTTGTGGAAGGAAAACTCATGGATCTTGCAACATGATAACACACCGTCTCACAAGGCTCATATTGTGAACACTTTTTTGATCAAAAACTTGACAAATATCATCGAAAAACCACCGCATTCAACGGATTTAGCCCCCTGTGACTTTTTCCTTTTCGCAAAACTTAAATTGCCACTCCGCGGACGCCGCTTTGAGTCGATAGAGGCCATTAAGGAGAATTCGCTGAAGGAGCTGAAGAAGATCTCTTCAAAGGCGTTTAAAAAGTGCTTTGATGACTGGACTAGTCGTTGGCATATGCGTATTGCTTTGAATGGAGTCTATTTTGAAGACGACAAAATATATTTTGATGATTAAACAATTATTTTGCACTTTATTGAACAATTCCCGGTACTTTTTTGACAGGGTGTCACTGCAAACCAGAATTCATTTATTCGCATTATTATAGTCGATTGCTACCCTCTTCCAGCAGTTGCAAACAAACCCAAACTTTGTTCATATCATACTTACATACTCGTATGTGGGCTTATTATTTCTGGAATGACAAATATTTGTATTAAAATGTAAATAAAGACTTTCATACAAACGCGTCAAACAAATAAATCACTTAAAGAAGGTGTCGTATTATTAATCACCCGATAGATTATAATTTTTGCAAAAGATGTCTATCATATGATAGGTATTTGGTACCTCTGAACTAGACAGCTGCTATATACAAACAGATAAGCCATGGAGCGCGCAAAGGTCAAAATAAATATTTTTCTATCACTCAAAGTCATTTTCTTTTATTTAGTAAACAAGTTTTTTATACATCAAGTTGAATGATTCATTTTGCGCCACCTTGTATATAAGTATGTATATTTCCGCGTTTCCCGCATTTACTCACATAAATACATGTATATAAAAATATATAAGCACAAGCATACAGACGCACGTACATATTTGCAACTCTCATCCACATAATAACTCTAAAATTATGGTCCATTTTTCGTAAGAGATTTTATTCTTCATTCTTCATTTCTCAATTTTATTTTATTTTTTATTCTGTATTTTAATTTTCGGTTTTACCAAAGCCAGCAAAAACCTGCTTAATCTGCCTTTGAGATATGCAGCTCAATTGCCAGGCGCTTTTTGCTGGATTACTTCTCACCATTAAGTTGCTGCCATTTTTGCTGCTCGCTCTTTGCCAGTCTATCTTCGGAGCTTTGTTTATGTTGCAAACTTGACTTGATTTCAATTCATTTGATTCTGCTACTGTTATTTTATCCTGCACAAATAGAAATATGTAAATTAGTGAACGTTGATAGCTAAAAGTTGAGCGAATGAATTGAGTCAGCTGACTGCTGGGGCGGGAAAGGAGATAGGCAGGCAGACTATTTGAATTTAAAGAGAATAGCTACTCGGCATCAAATCCGAAGGTCTTCTTTTGCAGTTAATAATCATTTTGGTTTGATTTCGCTTAAAAAGACTTTCGTATTTCTTTCAAAGAAGAAAGGTTAACTGTATTGAACTGTGAAATAAGCAAAGTAAATCATTAAATGTTATCTTAGGGCGCGTGTTGCTCTTTGCAAAAGTTTGCGTTATGATAATTACATCCCTGCATAGTTTTAGAAAAGCTGCAGCCAATTGAGCTGAAAAGGGGAATATTTGATTTTAAAGCTGATTCCATTACAAAAAAATGCATGGAATAGTCAAAGGCCGGGGAAATGGAATCATGTTTTCACTAAATCATACTTTTGGAACATATTTTTTATTGACTTCAAAGTAGACGGTGTCCCTGCCATTTTCCAAAAGATTTTTGTTATCGTTTTCTGTGATATCGCAATAATCGATTCGGATCGTCACAGCGCAACACGTGAGATTGCTTTTTTTTTTTAAGTTGTTTATTTATTTGGTATTAATAATGTTTTGTACTAGAATAAAAAATAGTTTTAAGTATATAATATGATTATACAATGACTCTAGACGAGTTCTCAAGTACATGACGAGCTTCTTATAGATATACATATTATATATAGTAACATTTTATTAATTGATGGTATTTTAGATGTGTCTGCTTTAATTTGAAGCTTTTATAATATTTTATGATTATATTGCAGAGAAAAAAACCTATAAAAAACTGTGCATGCTTCGCTTTTTTAATAGAAGATAAAATTGTTTAAAAGGAGTTTATGTCGGGTATTCGGCATGAAATAGTGTTTACGTTTGTGTATTGTTTAGCCACCAGCATTTTTTATTAATATCAAGGGCTTCTATTTTGTCTCTGGGGGAGGTGTATGTATCAAAACGTTGGTTTTCTCTGTTCAGGGCTTTTGACGTGACTGTTTTAACGTTGGCTCTTCTATGAATGTGATAAATTATCGGTATATGGTCCTTATTTTGTATAAAATCGTTCTTATCAAGATAGAGGAATGTTTCCGGTGGTGTAAATCCATTTTTAATGGTTGACAGGAAATATTCATCGCTTTCATGGTAAAGTGCCCTTATTACAGTGTTATTATTATTGTAAAGACAGCGCATTATGTGTCTCCTAATTAGATTTATTATATGACAGTCGATTCTGGGTACTTTGGCTGTGTTATATACTTTTGCATTCGTTACATATTTGGTGTAGTTGCTTTTTGCTGTGAGATTGCTGCGAAGCTTCATGTATTGCATACATGCATTGAAATTCACTTACAGCAACTTGGCTATGCTCAAAAACTCGATACATGGTTTCCTCACGAACTGAAAGAAACGCATTTAACGCAACGCATTAACAGCTGCGATTTGCTAAAGAGACGTAATGAAAATGATTCATTTTTAAAAGGACTGATAACTGGCGATAAAAAATGGGTTCTTTACAACAATATCAAGCAGAAAAGGCCAGCATGGAGTAGACCAGGTGAACCAACTCAAACAACATCAAAAGCTGATATTCATCAAATATTCTGTTATCAGTTTGGGGGGATTACAAAGGCATTGTCTATTTTGAACTCTTACCACCCAACCGAACGATCAATTCTGATGTCCACATTGAACGAAATTAAACAATGCGGTTGAAGACAAGCGGCATGAATTGACCAATCGAAAAAGTATTGTATTCTATCATGACAAAGCAAGGCCACACACATCTTTGGCCACTCGGCAAAAATTATTGGAGCTTGGTTGAGATGTTTTGCTACATCCTCCATATAGTCCTAACATTGCCACATCTGAATACTTTTTGTTTCGATCTTTACAAAACTTCTTGAATGGTAAACATTTCAATAGTGATGATGATGTCACATCGTACCTCATTCAGTTTTTTGCTAATAAAAACCAAAAGTTTTATGAACCTGGGATTATGATGCTGCCTGAACGATGGCAGAAGGTCATTGATCAAAATGGGCAATACATTATAGAATAAAGTTATTTCGTTCCATAAAAAAATAGTCTTTGATTTTCTAAAAAAAAATTCGCAATTACATAGTCGCCAACCCAATATATTCATTGTGCTACTCATTTTCCACACAAAATGAAACGTTGATGTGATCAAACTGACAAAAGGGGCTGATCTGCGTGAATTATCCAGAAAAAGTGATGCAGGAGACTTAATTGAACCACTCTATTTCTTTGGTCAAACGATTGATGCCACCTGTCATATTTCACAAAGTAAGATACTTAGTGAGACATCAAAAAAGCTAAAATCTTCATACTCAAAATTTCTTTACCAATATCCAAAAACATGGTCTGAATCAATAGGAATAATCGTCACATAATCGAGAGAAAAAAGAAGCAAAGAATAAATTTGTTTGCCAATTTCATAGGAATTCTAAAGTCTGCTGTGGCTGCTTAAGGGAATTTCTTAAGAAGCACTTTGGAGTAACTGCTTTGAAGCGGTTGAGAAGTCTAGAGTGGCAGTGTCATAAGAACGGCAGTTGATCGCCATTTGTTCCACACAAAGATATGTCTGGCTGTAGTTCCGTGGAGTTCTGTGCTTAACAGACATTTCCTAATTTACTGTGCCCACTGTATGGCTAATATTAGGCACCTAGTTTAACATACCGTGCAGTTAAAGACTAAAGTAAAGAAGTTTCCCAACTAGTCTGGCTAGTTATATATACGTCTGAGATTAAGTGTTTAATATTTATTATTTAATAAAGCACATATTATATGCGCAGGATTTCCACTAATTGTTACCGCAATTTGAGCTTGCTAAGGGTTATCTTATATTAGATATTTTTTAATAGATCAGTTAATTTTGGAAGTCGCTTCACGAATATACAACCAAGTTTTCTCTATGGACAGGTCCTTAACATAGGTTAGCTCAAATCGGCTGTTCCTCAAAAGAGCTATTTCGGAGTCCCTAATAACCATTGTCATACGTATTATAGTTTTCCCTGTTTTCGCTTATTCGAAGGTTGAATGAACTCTACCTTCATGATATGGCTAATATTGTACTGTTAAGTTTTAAATCCAAAATAAGTTAAATAATGTTATTTTCTCATTGGGTGTTTACCAAATTGAATGTTGCCCCGATTAGTCCACCTGATGTTAGATAGTTACTGGTCTTGAATGATTCCACACTTGGATCAGATTCTGCATATACCTTCTCATATCTTTTACTCGTACGTTGGCCTGCAGATACCCATATTTATTGTAAAAGGAAATGCTCTACATATACATTTTCGTTGATAGCCAGGTCGCGGTAAATCTCTCACATCTCTTATTGAAATGGCTGAGTTATTTCACCCAAAATTAACATGGGTTCCTGACATTGCGTCATGGAGGACACCTGCAGGGCCAATGAACTAGCGAGATTTGGCACCCAGCTGTCTGATGAGTACACAGACAATGGCATAGGGATACCCGTCTAGACAAGTAAGCTACTTATTTTTGAGAAAATTGTAACAACAGCGAATAAAGGATGGCGTAACGAACCCACCTGCAGAATCGCCAGACATCTGTGGCCGACCCTCAATGCTACACACACAGAATCTCTGCTAAGTCAAATTAAGCATAGCCTTAGCTCACTGATTTATCTCATAGGCAGACACGCATTATCTCATAGGCAGACACGCCGAGGGAATGATAACAGAACCCTATGGTATAATATAGACGTAGGCTATAAGGCAACTGGAGGAGTTCCTCAAGGATCTGTATTCAGCCCGGCTCTGTGGAACATCAAGTATGAGGGTGTACTACGCATTGAACAGCACGAACAAGCAAGTATTGTTGGTATTCAGATGATTTAGCTGTGGTAGTCGTAAGAAAAACGCTAAAAGAGGTCTCACCAAGGATAGAGGATACCATCAATAAAATTAAGCAATGGCTACAATCGTATGGGCTAAAACTAGCAGACTATAACACCGAACTATTCCTCATAAGCTCTAGACGAAAAGTTGAAAACCTTCAAATAAAGGTTGATGGTCACAATATGACATCAACACATACCATAAAATATTTAGAAGTGACGATCGACAGAAGACTCGGTTTTAAAAAGCATCTGGAATACGCAAGCTCAAAAGCTGCAGAATCCTGCGCTGCTTTATCGCAACTGATGCCCAATGTGGATGGACCAAGACAACTAATGAGAACATTGCAAGCGTCTGTAACTCGATCCTGTTTTACGCTGTGGAAGTGTGGGGCGACGTAGTGAAATACCCCAGCTACTTGAGACAGACTAAACGAGTGTGCAGATTATGTAATGTCAGAAGAGACTATAGGACCATATCTGACGAAGCAGCAGGAGTAATAGCAGGCAGAATCCCCCTCGATATAAAGGCAAAATGTATGAAACAAAAATTCGAGCATACAAAAAACGCGCGCATAATCGCGCATAACAAAGCCTCACTGAAGGACACCCTATGACGATGATACCGCTCTGCAAAATCAGCAGACCAAATAAAGCGATAGTAAGAAGGGAAGGACAACTTTTACTATGATTCCCGACATACAGAAATCCCTCCGAAGAACACACTGAAACGTTAACTTCATGCTGACACAGTTTTCAACTGGGCATGCAAATCGTGCAAATTTTTTATGAAAATAATCGTTCTGTTTTTCAATTGGCGCGGGTCGATTTTGGCGCCCTGTGGCAGCCGTTTTGTTTTGGTGACATCTGTCAAATCTTTTGTTTATTATTCAGTTGTTTATGCCAAATCATTATGGCAAGTTACACGATTGAACAGCACGTTCAAATAATAAAACTTTATTATCAAAATGAGTGTTCATTAACGTAAACGTCGGTAGACGTGGTGGCCCTTCCAATTTCTTATGGCCCATATTGAACCATATGGACCTAGACGACATGTGGTTCCAGCAGGACGGCGCTACGTGCCACACAACAAACGCCATTTCATTCCATTTCAACATCTACCCGCTCTTATTGAAAACCCCTATACAAGCACGCAGACTCCCCTTTTTGTCTATACTGCCAAGGAAAATCTGAATCTCCTGAGCATGCCCTGTTAGAATGCTCTCGATTTGATGGGGAACGAAGCATGTGGCGCTCAAATATCGGCGAGAGCATGACAGCTGCTACTCTAGTACAATATATGCTACAATCTGAAGAAACGTGGTACTATGATTGTAGCGTAGCCTTAAAAATTCTGCGAAGGCTGAGACATGATGATAATGAATGCAGACAAATGAGTGAACACACACATCCTGCTCCTCGAAGGAAATCTTAACCGGTAGTACCGAGGGGGAAGAGCAGAACAGTGAGGCGATGGGGTGGTTTAGTACGTAGGCACTACGAAACTTGGGTCCAAAAGGGCCGGAGAATATTGCATGTGAATCGGGCGTACGTATGAGTCGGCTCATATGTATCTTTAGAAGATTCCACCTCCCAGGCATACCAAAAAAACAAAAAGAAGATGGGAGTGCAAACACATCACTTCTGTAGAAGCTGTCTAAATGAAAAAAAAGAAAGAGATGATCATTTTTTCTGCCACTGTTCTGCTCTATCCACACGCCGACTTATCATTTTAGGTAGACAATTTTTGAGTGAGTTAGAAGATCTCAGCTCGAAGGAAATCAGGGACCTTAAGAACTATTTGTGAAGTTTCCGAATTTTCAAATGGGTTTTAAATGGAATGCCTTCGCGGCATCACAATGAGCTCAAAGCCTGAGTGTGTCCTATAATAAGCGTAGTAAAAAAATTAAATTTTAAATTAAAAAATAAAAAATTGCATATTTTTGATGCCTTAGGAGATTTTGAGCAATTTCAGATGGAATTGAATCATTCGCATAAATTAATTTCCAATGTGAAGTCTCAGGAAAGGCTAACAACAGTTTTCAAAGCCGTTGAATTGTGGAAATACCTATACACAGCTGATTTTTATAATTTGTGATATGTAGTAACTCTTGCCTTAACAATCTGCGAGAAAGAGAAATTTGAAGTTAAAATGTTTGCTAATTCTTGCGATTAAAGCACCTAAAATCAATTTAGTATTATTCTAAACTGAGTTTTTGAGGTTATTGTAAGTAACGATGGTCATCCGCATTGTAAAATAAAACAAATAACAGTTTACGACGAAACGTCTTTTTAACTCATTGTAATGTTTTTTCTCTGCGGTCTTAGCCAATTGGATCAAAAATTATTACTTGACCAGGCAAAGCATGCTCTAATTTTCAACTACCATCGAGAGAAAAAGATTTGTAGCAATCACTTTTTTTTAGAATATAAGATAAATTTGACATAATAACAAAATGAAAATATTTGGCCTTAATCAAGTGAGAGGGTAAACAGACTCCCTCGCAGCCCGATGTCTCAAGAGAGGTTGAATGGAGCTGCACATTTTTATCTCTATAGAGACTTTTTTTGCTGAAAAAAGCAACGAGTCGAAATCAAATTATATTTTTTTTACTTTCATGTGACTGCATGTCTTAATTTGTTCCATTGCGATTTGGATTTAATTTTTCGTATTAAAAACAGTTTTTGTTTTTGTATTATCAATAATTTTCGTTTTTAGAACTTTGAGAAATTGTTACACAAAACACAGGAGTTTATTTACCGTGGCATGAGGACCACGGAATTTTTTTGCAATTATCGGGTGCTTTTTCAACTGCAAAAGAACTATCGGTATTTATAACTATGTTTTGAAAGCTGAGAATTGCAAACTGTGTTGACATTTCTTATCTTTAAGGTTTATCAAGCCACCATGAATCGTTTAACGCCAGAACAACGCTTACAAGTTGTGGAAACTCCAGCCAGGCTGACTAAATTTTTGTTTCCAAAAATTAATCGATGACATTTGGTTCCAACAGGATGGGGCAACTTGCCATAAAGCGCGCTATACAATCGATTTATTGTAATATTCAAGCCACCATTGACGCCAAATTGTCTGATTTATTGGAAAAAGTAGTCAAAAATTCGACTAATCGAATGGACCATGTAACTCGTAACCACGGCAGACATATATCGGATGTCATATTAAAAAAATAATTTACATGAAATTATCTACAAGATTATAATAAAAAAAAATCACACCAATAATATTTCTGTTTCATATCATCATTTTAAGTTCTCAAGCTTTTAAAAAACACCCGATACATAGATGTGACATATGTTGTTTTTGGTGATGCGATTTGGGATTAACCTCCTCCTACCTGACTAGCGCGTCATAGGTGAGAATATACACATATATCACACGTTAAATATAAATATATTAAATATAAATATATATATATAAAATATAAATAAATTATAAATTCATATAAAATCACAAAAAACAAAATATATATTATAGGAATAGCAAAAATTTTGTTATTAATCTTTTTCCTACCGTTTAAGAAAAAATAAATCGTTTAAACAAGAAAGAATTTTCGATTTTTTATTCGGTTGTAAATATAATCTAAGTTTGGGTAGGCACTGCCCCTATTATTTTTCACATAACTGTATATTACGGTTGTTATTTATTTATTTTTTTTTTTCAAACAATTTTCTTTAAAGTAGTTAATACATGCAAGGTGAAGTCCAAAATAAACAAGCTCTGATAACTTCGAGTTTATTTATTCAAAATAGTCCCCTCTGGCCTCGATACACTGTTAAGTGCGATGTAAAAAGCTTTTCCTCTCATGGCCAAATGCAATGTTCCGAATAGGTAGAAGTCACAGGGAGCCATATCCGGTGAATACAGTGAGTGATTGATACTTAAAATGCGATTTCTAGTCAAAAAATCACTCACGAGAGTGGATCGATGAGATGTTACATTATCATGCAATAAGCGCCAGCTTCCTCCTTCGCGGTATTCAGGGCGAATTCGACGACTGCGATGAAACAAACGCTTCAAAACGCCAAGATAGAAAATTGCATTGACGGTTTGGCCTGTTGACTCGAACTCCTTTGGACAATTCCCTTCGAAACGTAAAAACAAATGAGCATCGACTTGATTTTTGACCTCTCCAAACGCGATTTTTGGGGTGGTGGCTCGTCTGGCGCCTTCGATTCGGTACTTTCACTCTTAGTTTCAGGTTCATGTTAGAAACACCACGTTTCATCAGCAGTTACAATGTTGTGAGGGAAGCTCTCGTCTTTTCTCACCTCTTTAATTAGGTCGTTCGAATTTTGAATTCTGAGCAAGTTTTGGTCCTGAGTTAAATGGTGCGGAATGAAAGGTGCACAGACCTTTCGTAAGCCTAAATGATCAGTTAAAATGCGATAAATCGATGTGTTGGTAATATTCAATTCCGATTCCATGAATTTCACCGATGATTTCGGTTCATGTTTAATAAATTTACCAACAATTTCGATGGAGCTTTCGATGATTACTGATTTTGGGCGGCCCGTATGTTCATTGTCATTTATGTCCTCACAACCATCTCTGAAACGTGTAAACCACTCATGAACTCTGGCATGAGATAGACAATCATCGCCATACATTTTTTTTCTTTAATTCAAATGTTTCAGTAAACGTTTTACCAATTTTAAAACAAAATTTGATATTAGCTCTTTGTTCCAAACTCATTTTTGTATCGATGACACAAACATACTGACACTTTAAAAGCAATAACTTCGCTTCCACTGAACCGAATGCCACCAAGCTTTCACTGGAAGTCAGGTAGGGATGTAACTTCTAACGCACTAACTCATTAAAAAGATGGCGCCATCAAAAACAATTTTATGACGCCAGTCTAGTTTAATTTAGTCTTCACCTTGTATTTTGAGTATGAATACAATTAGCACCTAAAGTACGTGATTCGGAATATTTTGATCACAGCTCTTCCTACCCGATAACCAAGAACTCTGAAAGTGACTACATGAGTACACAAAAAAAATGCATACAACTCGGTCAAGCTTGGTTGGTTGGTTGGTCGGTCAAGCTATTTAGCAGGGTACGAATTACAGAAACTCCCACACCGGAATTTTATAAGCACAGATACCAGGAGATAATTTTTTTTCTTAACTGAAATAAAACCAAATGAAGATAATTCAGTTCAGTTAAAATTATTTTATTTTCTTAAATCTTTTTATATTTCTGTGTACACAAGCAATAGACGCATAATTCGAAGGGCATACTTTCGTTCCCACGACAGTCAGTTCTGCGTTATCGGAACGACCGAAATTTATATACGGCCAAGGACTGATATGTATGACTAATGTTTATGCTGAACAACAACAACAACAAAAGGCATACTTTCGTGAAAATCACTATAGATTTTAGTTCTGAATATTAAGCCCATTTGTTTTTTTAAACCACTTTTTAAAAGCATTACCAGAGAGGAAGAAATATCACATAAAAAATTTCATAGCAAATATAACTCAATGCTTTCTTACATAAATCGACATGGGTAGTTACTGCTTATGATTTCCAGATTGCTTAAAGACAACAAGCGACTTTTGTTGATTTGATGATTGAAACCTTTTAATTACTTTCAAACTTAAATATTATAAATACAATAAATATTTACAAACAAACATCTCTTTCACTAAAAACTAACACAGATCAGACTTATTATCAAGTAAAAGTGATAATTTTAATCACTAATTAAAATACACACAGCCATGGCGCTACCGAACCGATCGTTATTTCCGCTGGCACCGGCTCCGCAAATGGATTGTCTGCAACGCCTGCATCACCAGCGGCATTACCACCGCCACCAAAGTCTTGTAGGAATATATTTCTGCGTTCCGGTCCGAGTGGCACAAATTTGATTAAGTAGCTGGACAAAGCGTTGATAAAATCTACCGTCAGCATTATAAAGCCCACCGCAAAAGCAAGCGAATAACAAGCAAAGACTTCCAAATTTTTATCACCCATTTTCACACTTAATCGACGGAACTGCAAAGCTTAAAAGCAAAACTTGTAAAGAAAAGAAAGCGCTATGCAATGCGAGGTGAACGCTTCCAAGACGATACTCGTATGTCTGCTATCGGCGTGCGCTGAGTGCGATCAACTCCCAAGTAGACTGAAAGTGCAACGCTTTTTGTTAGAACACCAAATCAAAGAGCGCAAACCGGAATGAGTAATCATTAAAGTAAACAAGCAGAAATCGTCAAGTGAGTGTGAACTGAGTCAACGAAAGCAGTATTTCCTCAAAGTGTCACAAACACAATAGGCGATATGGAATGTTGCCGTGTTGATCGAAATTAAAGAGAGGTGGTTGATTTTTCTTTATGTACTGATAACAGGGAATTTTGAGTTCTTTCTCGTTTAGACAAAATTCTTGCTTTAGTAGTTGAAGTTGCACTCGCGTTGAGCTCATTAGTTTTGCGATGCGTTAACCCTTTATTGCCAATTTAGTAAATTAATTGAGTAATCATTACAAATTGATAAAAATACAAGTTCTATTTTGAATCTTAGGCTATTTTGCCACTGACTCCTCTTTGAACTCTGAACTAACGGCTTAGTCTAAAAAAATTTACAAAAGTGTTAATCAAAACGAACAAATGCAATAATTACAATAATCTTGATGAAGGATGTATCTCAAACCAACTTCGCCCAAGGCAGTACTAGTCCAGATAGTCGGACTTTTGGTACGAAGGTTAGAGTTTTAAAATTTTGGTCGAAAATGTAATTAATTGATCGAAAATATCAGGTATAACACGACTTCAAATAAAATTTCTGTCGCCGGACTTCAAAAATAGAATTTAACCCCCTAACTCCTAGCTAAATGGACATTTTTGGCGGGTTCTAAAAACAGCTATAATTAAAGGATGTTGAAAAGTGCAATTAGAGGGTAAAATACCCCAATTAAGCAGTCAATTTACGAGGGGTCGCCGAAACTCCTCCTATGCAAAATATAGTCGGATGAATATTTGCCTGTCCATTGGAATCCATAAGATAGGAGATCTTGCAATCCGTGCCGACTACCGCGGAGTTAGTCTCTTAAGTATCGGAAACAAGGTTCGAATATATTTTGCGAAAGACAGAAACCCACCATCAACCAGTTGAGTGGATCTTATCTTACCCTTGGATGCTTAACCCAGCTCTTCCCCCCTATGGTGGTGTGCGTCTTCATGCTGTTCCATAAATGGAGAGACAGTTTTAAACCAACTCTGAATGACAGATATTTTTTATGAGGAGCTTTTTCTTGGGAGAAATACACTCGAAGATTTGCCATTGTCTGCCGAAGGGTGACCGCTATTAAAAAAAACTTTACTTGTCATTCTGGTGTTTCATGCACAGAGATTCGAACCTGTGAACTTCCGAATAGCAGTCACGCACCAAACCAATTGACTACGGCTGCCGCCTGGCGGCATTCGACCTAAAAAGCAACATGTAACCAGATATTTAAAATACATTAAGTCTTGGAAGAAACCTATGAATCTGCATAGCAGAGCCGTTAGAATTGGGAAGGGCCTCTCCGAGCCATTTGATAGCAAACAAGGTTTCAGACAGGGTGACTCGCTGGCGTGAGGCTTCTTTAGCCTGATCCTGGAAAATATAGTGCGAGCTGCACAACTTAGTCGGTCAGGCACCATTTATTATAAGAGTGTACAATTGCTGACGTATACCCACGATATTGTCATTATCAGCCTTAACAATTGAGCTGTTAGCTTTGACTTTTCTAAGCTGAACAACGCTAACACTCTATAAGGCTCTCATCATGCCCGTCCTACCATATACCGCAGAAGATGACAACATTCGATTAGGCGTCCCTTGAAATGTTTGAGAGAAAGATTATGTGTAAGATTTACGGACCTTTGCACGTTGGTGAGGGCGAATATCGTAGGCGATGGAACAATGAGCTGCATGAGCTTAATGGCTACATAGACAAAATGCAGCGAATAAAGATTTAGCGGCTGCGTTAACATATTTTTAGTGCGTTCTAGAATATCTATATCGTCTTCGATATGTAGATGAGTCTTAAAGCTCACTATTAATCGTGAGTACATCTGGGCAACTACCATATCTTTAATTTCGGTATATTGCTGAGTTTCTTAAAGAATTCAGAGTCCATGAATTTTGGTATTCTTGTGAGTCTTCAGAGTGTGTGGCAATCGCATAGTAGGTTCTGACTCTTCTTCATTTTTGCATTCTTTTCTGGAGAAGTCGTTTTATCGTATGTATCTCAGGCTTAAAGCATGTCTCCCAGTAATGATGCAACTTGCTAGCAGCCCTTCCATTCCCGCCTCAGCACCTGCAGCGGGTTCCAGGTGGTGGCGAGTTAGGAGTTGACCGACCTTATAATTTGCAGGGTGGCGATAATGAAATGGAAGTGCCCTTATTTGCAAGCTCGTCTACTAACCTATTGCCTGTGAAAAGCGAAAAACTTAACCTTACCGGTAAGAAAAACTTTTGAGTTATTTGAATTAGAGTAGAGCGCCTTTAGAATAGCTTGATCAGCTGAAAATCTGAAGATGATGCTATTTTAAATCACTCTTGGCTCGGAGGCATTCAGCTTATGCTTTACTTTCCGCCAATTCGGCTTAACCCTAAAGCACACAATTTGAAAAATGACAAATTCACACAAATGAGCCTCTGAGGCTCATATATAAGAAAAAGTAAATATATTGATGAAATGGTATTTTTATAACTCAAATCTTTATTTCATGAAAAAAAAAACATAAATTGACAAATTTTTATTCATTACATATTTAATTCATTTATTGTTTTCGCAATTTTGGCAAATTTTGGTTGTTTGAGAATGCTCATTACAGACGTTTTTGTTACAAATTTTACAACATTGCTTTTGCATTCTTGCTTTTTTTGAAGGGCAAATATAGCAACGTTTTCTTTTATTATTGTTGTCATTGCTACTTACAGGCAATACATCGTTGCGAATTTGCAAAATATCTGAAATTGCGCTTTGTGTCTCCATTCTCATGTGTGGTTTTTTCTGCCTTTTCAATATCATAGGTACCACTAACTGCTCACAAAGTTCTCTGAGAAAAAGGTGTCGACGGTTAGACTTTCCGCTGTTCCATAAAGAATTTTGTTTTGTCCATATAATGTATGCTGCAATTCCTGCTGCATCCAACATATTCATAAAAAATGCAAGAGGCCAACGGTTCGTTTTGCGTTTTGTCATGTATTCATGTACAAGTTGGTCGAATGTATCAACACCACCCTTGGTTTCATTATAAAACATATTTATTTCTGAAATATTTGTTTCACCGTTTTTCAAAATATTGCATGTGTGATGCATTGTTGACAAAAAAATAACTGCCTTGCCGACTTTTGGAACATGTGAAGCAATAGTTATATTTTTCTGAAAGCCAAATATTGTAGATGAAACTGCTCTTTTTCTGTTGGGCAAAAATTCAGGCGGGATGCAAGCCTTATTTTTTCTCAAAGTTCCAACGATAGTGAGTCCTTTACCAAGAAGGTTTTCTGCTAATTCTTTACTTGTGAAATAGTTATCCATTGTTATATTTCGGTTTGTCCCGTAATAGGGTTCACAAAGTCGTTCAACGACATTTTTAGCAAGGCCAACACTTCTCGTATTTCCTTCTTTTCCTGTATAAGGAATTCCTCGAAGAGGATATGCGTTTTTGCTGTCACACAGCCACCAAATTTGTATGCCGTATTTGTCAGGCTTAGAAGGAAGATACTGAATAAAGCAACAGCGGCTTCGACATGGCATGAGTTGTTCATCGACAACTAAATATTCACTTGGCATATAATATTTACCTAAATTGTGATTAACCATATCCCAAATATTTCGAATAGGGGCCAACGTATCCCCTAGTCGTCGTGAGGATCTGGTCAATTTGTCATCGAAACGTATAAAACGCAATAATTCCCCAAATCTGCGACTTGACATACTTGCTTTGAAAATTGATAATAACTCACCGAAGAAAGATAATAACTCATCATTGTCTAGTGCTCTCCATTTTATCGACTGATTAGCATATACCCTTTCCGCTTCTTGATTAGTGTATTGGATTATTTGTGCACAAACTTCATTGGAAATGAACAGTCTGAAGCAATCAAGTATATTTTCCAAAGTTTTCCCTGGAGGCAATAAAACCTTATCAACTTTGCCTTTTATTTTGTTGGAAGATCGAATTTTCGAGGTTGGTGGGGGACTTTTCGACCATATAGTTCCATCTTTTCCTTTGTAAATTGCCATATTTTCTGTTGCGTCCTCAATATTTTCAGCGCCATCGTCTGAAAACTCATCTTCAATTTCCGAAGCAGAAAAAACATATTCTGGTTCCGAATCAGAAGAAAAATCAGGAAGAACGAACTCTTCTTCTTCTTCAACAGAGTTTTCTAAAGCCTGTGCAATTTGTGTATCACTAAGTTTAGTTTTCGCCATTTTCTATAAAAAAATATGTTTTTTTGAATTATTTTCGATATGAGAATCTCGGAATTATGAATTTTGTACTTACCAAGATAATCCAAACGAAATGACGAACGTTGTACCACTCAGCAATTATTGAAAATAAATACAAAAATTTTCGAACGTACATAAACAATGTCTATACAATGATCAATATTCCGTTAGAGATTATCAAAACAGACGGTAGTTATATCAACCGTTATGAATTTTTTTTTTTATATTATTACACAAGTTACTGACACAATCAACGTATTCTTTTTTATTCGAACCAAATTTGCATTGACATAAATTTTTGCAATTGAAATAGCATAACAATAACCCAAAAATATGAAGGAGCTCATTAGGCACATATGTGTAAATGTGTAACATTTATATTAAAAATTTTTTTTGAGATTAAATATATTTATATTTTGAAAACTAATAACACTAAATTAATTAAGGAACTTATATTGAAGAATACCAAAAAGATGAAAGACTTTTTTTTAAAAGCCATGAAGAAACTGCAGTCATGATATAGATTTGAGCCTCAGAGGCTCACTTGTGTGCTTTAGGGTTAAACGTGAATGGGAGACTCAATTAATTCCAGTTTTCTTGAACAGTACTATTATCCGCCCACACTATTTTCCATTTTGAAGGCATACACAAACGCTCCTGGTTGAAGGTGGTGTAAAATTAATCACCCAATTTTAATTTTGAATAATTTTTTTTTTTAAATAATTAAATTTAAATTATTTTGAGTTATGAAAATCCTTATTTTGAACTTTAAGCGCTCAACTGCAGTTGCCTAGTTCTTCACATCTGTCAAATATATTTGACGTACGACGCCCTTTGCAAAAAATAAAAATCTTCCGATAGGGTGATTAATTTTGCGCCACCTGGTATTTGCTGCACTTTGTATACCTTTGATTTCTTGGTAATATGTTCGTGGGTATTAAGAGCAAAGCTCCACAATCCAGCAATAAGCAGCCGCCGAATATCACATTTCCCAATTTTTTCGGGACTAAAATGCGGAATAAAAAATTTAACCAATGGCTACACTGGTAATTCCTGCTACGGCCTGCCCTCACTTGCCCACGACGTGCAGAATTATCTTTTTTGCACTAATCTAATTAGAAATCTACTCTCTGTCAAGCTCTCACTTTACTCGCACGTAGGTATACGAGGTGTATTCAAAACATATCGCGAATTTTGTGTTTTTTCAAAACTTATTTACTTATTCGTTAATATCTATTTTGTCTCTTTCAAAGTAATCTACATAAGATATTATGCACTTGTGCCAACGTTTTTTCCAATCTTCGAAGCAGTTCAAAAAATCATTTTTGTTATCTTGTTCAGCTCCTCCTTCGATGTGGCCTTTATCTCGTCAATCGTAGTGTAGCGTCGTCCTTTCATGGGCCATAAACCCACGATTCGTCACCAGTTATGACCCTCTGGAGTAAATTTGGGTCGCAGACAGAGTCCAACATCTCATTAGCAATGTTCATGCGTTGCTGCTTTTGGTCGAAATTGAGCAGTTTTGGAACGAGTTTTTGCGGCGAACCGTCTCATGCCCAAATCATTGAAAAAAATCGAATGGCACGAGCCAATCGATGTGTCTAGGTCCTCTGCAACTTCTCTAACGGTGATTCGACGATTAGCCAATACCATTTTCTTCACTTCACCAATTTTTTCGCCTATTGTTGAAGTGCTCGGGTGTCCGGCACGCTTTTCGTCGTTCACATCTTCTCGGCCTTCTGAGAATATCTTGCACCACCGAAAAACGTTGATTTGGTCCAAAGTAGCTTCTCCGTATGACACAGTTAACATTCGGAATGCATTCGCGCACTTAATTTCGTTTTTCACACAAAATTTTATACAGGTTCTTTGATCCATCTTTTTGAAAAGGTAAAAATCGAAGACGAGCCGAAACACGTGCAAGCAAAGCAGTTGTCAACAATTAACTGAACATTCAAAATGGCCGAACTCGTCGGCATGAGTGAGAGACATGAGTACCAACATATCGCCACAAAAAAATCGAAATTCGAATATACGTAACCTGCGAAAATTCAAAATTCGCGATACTTTTTGAACACACCTCGTATAATTATGTTTGCTTTTAAATATATATAAACTATGTATGTATATAAGTTTGCATTTCAGTTGACATCTTTCAGTTTTGTTTAGCTCCAGCGGCGATCGGAATTTGCTTGTGAGCTCAAATTTCACTGATAACAAAGAAGTTTAATAAACGAAAGCTTGTTTGGTATTTCCAACTATTTTATGGTGTTCGTTTTTATTGTAATAATTTAAATATACTTCATATATTTGTATGTAGGAGCAACTCAAATGAGACACGTAGCGCAAACAGTTTGTTTATTGGTAGTATGCAGAGAGCAGAGCAGTGACAGAGAGCATAAAAGTGAGGGCTTTTCAACACGTGCAAATTGTTGTATGATATGTACATATGTATGTATGTATTTGCTTTTGTGTACAAATTTGCTGGAATCATTAGCGCATGTTGATCGCTAATAATTTATGTAAATATATAATATTTTGCAAATATTTACAATTTTCAAAATTGCGCTTCTTAAAATACAATCGCAGAAATATGGAATAATTAAGCACTGAATCTTTCAAGTTCGAGTTTTTTTTTTAAGACCAAATCTATGCGAATAAAAGTAAGCATGAACGCACAGCTCGAAAGAGTAGAGAACGTAAGTGGATTTGAGTATCTCGACAGTATCTTGACCCGCGACGCTCGTACAGCGTCTGGCTGTATATATTTTTTGTTTTTTCATATTTTGGTGCCGCACTTATCAATGTTTTTGTTTGTTTAATATTTCACTTATCAAATCTGAATTGCGTCACTTTCACTTACACAAGTTTGCGCAGCTTCGATAATTTTCTAAAGTACTAATGATTAGTTGCGCCTAGGTATAAATGTTTGTTGGCATTGAACAGATAAAGCTGAATGCAACTTATAGGTTTGTTGAGGCTGCTAATTTTTCAGACTTAAATGGCTTAAGGGGTTACATATTTAGGGCAGCGCCAAAAATGTGCTAAAAGAAAAACTGTTTTTAGAAGGGATAACAATAGAAATAAATATAAAAAAAATTGTTTATTAGTACTTAAACTTTATAAAAAAAATTCTTTTAATTTTTCTTTACAAAAATTAATATATGGGTAAGGCTTTCTCAAGTGGGCCACAAAATTACCAAAGTGAATATTTTGCGATGAAATTCAGCCAGGAATGAGTTCTATCATCCAGAAGAACACTCAGAAAATTTTGTTGTAAAATTCCAAATAGTTTTTCTTTTATTAACTATCGAAGTTTTTTGCAGCGCTTGAATAATTATCACATTTCTCGTAAAGTAAGTATCCGATTACAACGATTTTTCAACTGCAGATTGATAAAGGATGATATTTTCCAAATACGTTATTTTTGTTCCGAAACTTGATGTTTTGTTGTTGTAAATAATTTTTTTTAATAAACAATTAAAAATTTAACTAATTTCTGCGCCTCTGGGAAATTTTTAAGGATATTTACGTAATAAACATCTGTGCATTTATGTATGAAACAAAATGCGTGCAATTCGAAAAGGATTAATTACAATTAATTTTTTTGTGCCAGGATGCGCGCTCAGACTTACGCGGACGCGCACGAACACATAAACGGCGGCTCGCGGGCGGCTTGCGAAAAACCGTGTTTTGGACAAGTCTCAACGCGATGTGCTTCCGGAAGATCAGTCTTGCCGACTTTTCCATTACTGGTGTTTACTTATTTTTAAAGATTGGCCATATAGATAATTTACGTTTGACAGAATTTGCGCTTTGACTGACGCGGAAATGCGTAATGATAATTAAATCAAATGTATTCAAAGGAATGTATAAGCTGTCATGCAAGGTTTCATATAATATATACTTCTTTATTGCTAACGTTTCTGTTTACATATCAGATCTATACATTGTAAGTTCAGTCAGCAAATGCCCTTAAAATTTCGCGCTGAAAAAGAACAACAATTCATGAACGGACACAAAAAGTGAAACAGATATAGAAAGTTATACAGATATCGCATATTCATTTGTTATTTCGAGAAAAAATGAAAATCATTCACGCTTTTTACACTTTTCATGTAGTTTGTTTTTACATAATGGGTATAATTTTAGATTGATCGTGGGCTGAAAATATTTTGCACTCGATGGAATTTTTATCTTTTGGAATAAAATAATGGAACTGCCTCGTATTTTTCAAAGTTTGCGCTTTGGAATAGCGCTTTTTCAACTTACTAGAGTGATTTTCATGTTCTTGTTTATTACAGTAATCAAAATTAATTTTCTTAGAATTGACTTTTGCCCAATCACACAACTGTTTCGGTCCAGTAATTTTCACCGGGATTTTATATCGCAAGCTTGCAGGCACCTTTCCCATGTGCAGGGGGAAAAAAGTGCCACTCGGCATCGATGCCAAAATCCTTTTTATGAAATAGTAAATTTATAAAATTGTACTTGTTTTTGTACTGTGAGGCCGCCCCGTCGGAAAAATAATAGATTTTCTTCACATTTCGTTTACCAAACTGTTTAATCAAATATTGAGTCAATTTAGAATTGAACAAATTGACTGCGGAACTGTCATGTTCCAATGCTTCAGAAATTATCACAAAATTCTTATGCTGTTCTACGCCGTTTTCTTTATAATGCCCAACGTAAGGATGTATTGTTGCCTGCGTTGTGTTCCAGTATTCTGATTGCACAGAATTTTGAACACGGCATGCGTAATTTTCGGAGAAATCAAGGCTATTAAGCAATACCAGCAATTCTTCAAGGTTTTTGTCAAATCCTCCGATTTCAGAATTTCAAGAAAGACGCACACTACAGTCAACTCAGCTCGCAGCTAATTTTACTTTTTCTTTGTTTGTTGGACAAGAGGCTCGCCGAATTTTTACCGGGCTCACGCCAAATTTTTCTAGTAAATTTTGATATTATCAATTTTTATTTCGTTATCAACAGCCCAAGTGAAATTAGGATCTTCTTGTTCATTATCTTCAGTAGTAATAATTTCGTCAGGGAAATTTTCAATGGGATTCGGAGGATCATTTTTGAAAGTTAGGCCAACCTGTAAATGATGCATTTATAATTATAAGTACACTTAAAACGGTATTTTACAAGTATGTGGAACATACAATAGGGGAGACGTGAACTTTTCCTTGGTATAAAGATGTCCTGCAAGAAAGGCACACAAATTGTCCAGCTATTTCACTAAATTTCGCATTTTTGTCACTTATTCGGACTAGATTTGTGTAAACACGGCAATGGTTTTGTTTTCCGAAAGGGTTACAACAACGATTTGCTTGTGGCATTTTATTAGTCTATACTTAGTTTTGAACACATTAACGTACGTGATTTACATAATATCACAGTTTTTATTATCATCGAAATCCCCACCAGTATAACACATCACCACAGCAGTCGGAAGGAGACTAGGAGACAAATGACAATGTCGGCAAAACTGATCTTCCGGAAGCATATCGCGTTGAGACGTGTCCGAAACACGGTCGGAGCGCGCACCCTGGCACAAAAAAATTAATTGTAATTAATCCTTTTCGAATTGCACGCATTTTCTTTCATACATAAGTGCACAGATGTTTATTACGTAAATATCCTTAAAAATTTTTCATCCCAGAGGCGCAGAAATTAGTTAAATTTTTAATTGTTTATTAAAAAAAATTATTTACAACAACAAAACATCAAGTTTCGGAACAAAAATAAGGTATTTGGAAAATATCATCCTTTATCAATCTGCTGTTGAAAAATCGTTGTAATCGGATACTTACTTTACGAGAAATGTGATAATTATTCAAGCGCTGCAAAAAACTTCGATAGTTAATAAAAGAAAAACTATTTGGAATTTTACAACAAAATTTTCTGAGTGTGCTTCTGGATGATAGAAATCATTCCTGGCTGAATTTCATCGCAAAATATTCGCTTTGGTAATTTTGTGGCCCACTTGAGAAAGCCTTACCCATATAAAAATCACTTGACCCAAAATACAATGAAAAAAGAGGTTGTCTGTAAAGCCGGTTTACTGACGATAGTTTAACGTGATAACGTCATAAGAAAATACTGATTGAATGGTTGCATTTTTCAAAAGAAAATTTTAATTTTATTTGTTTGATAGATATTTTGTATGGATATAGAGAATGAGTTAACATTAACATAACATAATATACTTTAACATAACATAACATAACATAACATAACACAACATAACACAACATAACACAACATAACATAACATAACATAACATAACATAACATAACATAACATAACATAACATAACTTAAAACCACTTGATAGCAGACGGTCTATTCTATCGTGCTCATTTATTATTCGTATTATTTCTGGATCTATTGATTGTCCTTCCCTCTTAAGTAAAATTCAATTTAATATACCCAATATGAGGCTCCGACAGTACGAAACCTTTAAAATTGGCTTCTCGAGAACCAACTATGGGATGAATGCTCCGATTCCTAGGGCATGTTCAGATTTAAATATGTTTTTCAATTCTTCTGGTGCTGATTTTACATGGCCGTATGGCATCTTAGTCAATCATCTTAAATCGTTCTTTTCTTAGTAACTAATAAACTATTGTACATTAGCTTAATATAGTCTGTAAGAATGTATCCATTCAAAGACAATAAATAAATAAATAAATAAAAACATAACATAACATAACATAACATAACATAACATAACATAACATAACATAACATAACATAACATAACATAACATAACATAACATAACATAACATAACATAACATAACATAACATAACATAACATAACATAACATAACATAACATAACATAACATAACATAACATAACATAACATAACATAACATAACATACACGTTTTGACCTATATCTTGAGACCCTATCTACCAATAGGTATTCAAACTATACGGACATCATCTTCAATACCTACTTAACAATGTGTGTAAGTTTGGTTTAATTCGGTTCAAAGACACGACGGGTCCACGTTTTGGCATATATTTCGAGACCCTAGTCATCAATAGGTATGAAAATTACCCCGTATTAAAGCACTTATCAACAGCTTTCATTTGATACCCATATTGTACATACACAGCCAAAGGTTACCCGGGTCCACGTTTTGACCTATATCTCGAGACCCCAGTCACGGAGCGGCATGAAAAATACTCTGTACTAAAGCATTCACCAACAGCTTCAATTTGATATCCATATTGTACAAACACATTCTAGGGTCCACGTTTTGGTCTCTATCTCGAGACCCTAGTCACGGAGCGGCATGAAAAATACTCTGGACTAAAGCATTCACCAACAGCTTCCATTTGATACCCATATTGTACATACACATCCGAAGGTTACCCGGGTCCACGTTTTGACCTATATCTCGAGACCCTGTCTACCAATAGGTATCCAAACTATACGGAAACCATCTTCAATACCTCCTTAACAATGTGTGTAAGTTTGGTTTAATTCGGTGCAAAGACACGGTGGGTCCACGTTTTGGCATATATTTCCAGACCCTAGTCATCAATAGGTATGAAAATTACCCCGTATTAAAGCACTTATCAACAGCTTTCATTTGATACCCATATTGTACATACACAGCCAAAGGTTACCCGGGTCCACGTTTTGACCTATATCTCGAGACCCCAGTCACGGAGCGGCATGAAAAATACTCTGTACTAAAGCATTCACCAACAGCTTCAATTTGATATCCATATTGTACAAACACATTCTAGGGTCCACGTTTTGGTCTCTATCTCGAGACCCTAGTCACGGAGCGGCATGAAAAATACTCTGTACTAAAGCATTCACCAACAGCTTCAATTTGATATCCATATTGTACAAACACATTCTAGGGTCCACGTTTTGGTCTCTATCTCGAGACCCTAGTCACGGAGCGGCATGAAAAATACTCTGGACTAAAGCATTCACCAACAGCTTCCATTTGATACCCATATTGTACATACACATCCGAAGGTTACCCGGGTCCACGTTTTGACCTATATCTCGAGACCCTGTCTACCAATAGGTATCCAAACTATACGGAAACCATCTTCAATACCTCCTTAACAATGTGTGTAAGTTTGGTTTAATTCGGTGCAAAGACACGGTGGGTCCACGTTTTGGCATATATTTCCAGACCCTAGTCATCAATAGGTATGAAAATTACCCCGTATTAAAGCACTTATCAACAGCTTTCATTTGATACCCATATTGTACATACACAGCCAAAGGTTACCCGGGTCCACGTTTTGACCTATATCTCGAGACCCCAGTCACGGAGCGGCATGAAAAATACTCTGTACTAAAGCATTCACCAACAGCTTCAATTTGATATCCATATTGTACAAACACATTCTAGGGTCCACGTTTTGGTCTCTATCTCGAGACCCTAGTCACGGAGCGGCATGAAAAATACTCTGTACTAAAGCATTCACCAACAGCTTCAATTTGATATCCATATTGTACAAACACATTCTAGGGTCCACGTTTTGGTCTCTATCTCGAGACCCTAGTCACGGAGCGGCATGAAAAATACTCTGGACTAAAGCATTCACCAACAGCTTCCATTTGATACCCATATTGTACATACACATCCGAAGGTTACCCGGGTCCACGTTTTGACCTATATCTCGAGCCCTATTTCCAAAATAAAATATAATCCATGTTACTCGTAGAGGATGTAGCTTTCGAATGGTGAAAGAATTTGCAGTTCATTCAATGCAATGAGCAAGGTAACTACATATGAGCAAGGTAACACTAATGAGCAAGGTAACACTAATGAGCAAGGTAACACTAAAGAGCAAGGTAACACTAATGAGCAAGGTAACACTAAAGAGCAAGGTAACACTAAAGAGCAAGGTAACACTAATGAGCAAGGTAACTACATATGAGCAAGGTTACACTAATGAGCAAGGTAACGACACATTTTTTCGTGCGTGCAGCCTGTTAAATCGAATTATAAGACGTTATCACGTCAAAAAGTTGCTCCACGGACTGCATCATTTCTCCTTGAAATGTTGATGGATCTGTAAAAAGTGAAAAAAATCTTGTAAAATAAAGTTGTAGTTTTAGTCTGTCAAGCCGGATTTTTGGATTTTGAAAAATTTTGTAATTTATTGCATTTTGAAAAACAGTATGCATTTTACGTCATAAATGTCACACTTTAATTATTTTTAATAAATGTTTAATAAAAATATCAAAAATCCGGAAAACGAAGTCTCAAGAAAAACGAGTTTAAACTTTCAAGTGCATTTGGCTGTGTGCATCAAACTCTCGTCGATCAGCTACATTTTCTATCATAACTTTGTATCTATGGCGAATTTTCAAAATCGACTTCCACAGCAATACGCCTAAAACTATAAAGAAACAAAACAATCGATTTTTTTAAAAATCTGGACGTATGCAACCCCTTAATATGATGGATATAATAAGTATGTAAACAATAGGTATCTTCATTTCGCCAAGCGTGGCGAATAGATGAAGCAACTGGTATAGGTAAGTAAAAATTTCGTGGGACGCTGAAACAGAGCTGTTTAAAATAGCATTTGTTTGTAAAATAGTGAGTAATACCAGTTTTATGAGGTATAATCATACCCGATAGCGGCGAATCTTGCTGGATAACTTTATTTTTGCTTTTAGATGCAAATTTTTTGTGAACTGATCAGAGCGGAGAGATCGCGTGGCGATTCGAATAGGCCTAACATTTACTTTGCGCGCATTGGGGAATTTGTGACATTTTTCGCAATTGAATGGAATTTTTGCGTTTGCACAGTCGTTGCTCGCCTTCGGTTGGCATGCGGCTTTTGTCAACACAAATGAACTGTCAACAAACAATGAACTGAGCTCTTTAATATTCAGTAGAATGGAGGGAATGAGGAAACAGTCCAATGCACGCTATATAGTCTGGGTTTAGTTTTCAACAAGTGCACACCCTTTGTCTATATGTCATTATCAGTTTATAAAAAGGCCGCCGGTAAACATTTGTATGCAGTTACACTTGCATAATGAAATTTGTATTGCTTGTAATTACCTAGTTTTTTATTGATAAGCGCTTTCGCCCCTGACTAATTATCGCTTGTTGTATAGATTTCGAGCTTATCAATTAAATTATAGACATTTTTAATTTTTTTTTTTTCTGGACCGGTTTTATTTCCGCAATTATTAACCCTCGGCTGTTAATTTCAGCGAGATTCTTCAACTCCTTAGCAGTTGAATCGCGTTTTTTCGTTTTTTTCGTATTACGGCTTTTGTGGTATGTGAACCGTTACTTCGCGTGTATAGTAACCGATAACGGTTATATGTTAAGCACAATCAATTGAGGCCAATGAAAAGTTATAGACGCGTGCGTATATATGTAGAGTATCGGTCCACTGAATTACGAACGATGAGCAAATATTACAAACCTTAGCCTCACTGAAAAATATACCTCTTCAGCATGTAACGATTATTCGAAGTCGATAAAAGAGTGAGTAAAAAATACATGAAAGAGGTTGAATCTGCAAATGCTTCTGATACTAAAATTTATGTAAGAATTTTACAAAAATTACGAAAACAAAAAAATTTAGTTCCTGCAATTTCGATTTGTTTCAATTTCAAAATTTTTTGTGTTCATAGTTCAGTAAGTAAAAATTGCTTAAAGTCGAAAATTTGGGTGATGCTTAAATTTTTTTTTTGTTTTTTGGAAAATTCACCTAAAGCAGCTTTCGTTGCCGTTTTTGAGACTTTTCGAATAAAATTGGTAGGTCAGGACGAATTTTCGTGCACTTAGGCTACTACACCATTTTCAATTGTATTTTAGAAATGGTCAATTGAATATTAAGAACAGTAAATTGGATTTTGGAAAGGTTAAATTAGATTTTAAAATAGCCTTTTAAATTTTTTCAATAGATTCTTATATATAGGAAGAAAAAGGAAAGAGAAGAAAGTACAAATAAACTTAAATTAAGGGGGGAGCCTGGTTTATAAGGTCAAAAACATAAATGTTTTTTTTTTCATTTTAAGCGATTCCTAATATATTTCAGAATATTCACACAAAGTTACAGAGCCTAATTCTCAATATTTCCGTAGATACAAAGCCAAAGGTAGGCGAACGTTAGGTAGTTACGCTGTGACCGGATAGCTATAGTACAAACTTTATCTTCTTTTCTCGACTTTTCATTTTTATGATTTCTTTGAATTGGCGTACATGAATGAAAAAAAAACTAATGAACCTTTTGAATTGAATCATAGCTTGTTCCCTTCAGTATTAAATTCTCTTCTATTTGAATTAACAAAATAGATAAAAAAAAAATTTTCAAGATTTTTATACCAAGTTGAAGTGAATTTTTTTTTATAGAAAGGCATTTTTTTCTTTTAAACCTCTAAAAAGTTGAAATTTCGGAATTTCTCTCAGTTTTCTTAGTTCATCTAGAATAAAAATCATGATAATTAGAAATCCATTTGAATTTTTTGCTTTAGATAATAATTACGAGCTGTATCTTGTACGCCAGTTGGAAACTCCAGCGTTGCAGCGCTCTACTAATTTCTATGTTAAACATTTTTTTCAACTTATTTTAACCAGTACAAACATTTTTTATACTTTTTAAATGTTCATTAAAAGATGGAAAAAACTTTGCAGTGCTAAATAAATTTTTTCCTAAAAAAAAAAATCGCAAAGAGATGCAATTTTTAGACTTTATAAACCAGGCTCCCCCCTTAAACAAATTTATAGTAATTATTCAAACAAACAAAAAATTCTTTTGAACATGAAAAATCTATCTCAACAAATGAGATCTTAAATGAGAAATAAATTTAATAATTTTTACACCCATTATTGGGTGTTCGGCCGAGCTGCTCCTCCTATTTATAGACACATCTTTTTTTACGAATGACTTTCAAACGGCGGATGGTTTTTATGAGGTGATTTTTCAGGGTAGAAATACCCTCAGAGTTGTTCAATGGCCTTCCGCGGGGCGACCGACCGGGCTCTCACATGAGCACTTCCAATTGGTAAACGCGCATTAATCCATTCGACGGCTGCAGTATTTTTCCTCTAATATCGGCCATTACAATTAATTAAATTATAAATTAAAGGCAATTAAATCAGCCATCTTTCCTTCATGCTGAATTTTTCATTAATATCAAACTCTTTAGTTCAATACAAAGGGTTTTCCAATAACAGGTGTTATTCAAATATATAAAAGGCTATCGAGAGATGCCTAACTATGCTTTTTTATGGCCGCAATTGGACGGTATTGATCTGGATAACGTTTATTTTCAACAGGATGGCGCTACGTACCACACAAGCAACGAAACCATTGACCAACGAACCATACAGGAAAAGTTTCTGGACCGTGTTATCTCTCGAAGAGGTGATCACAATTGGCCACCGGGATCTTATGATTTAACACCTTTCGACTATTTTCTTTGGGGCTAAGTGAAACAGAAGGTATACGCCAAAAGCCCTGGGTCGATTCAAGACCTCAAAGATGGAATTCGTGAGGCTGTCGAGGACATAGGGCAGCCACTTTGCAATTCGGTTATGGAAAATTTCATGAAAAGGATATTGTCCTGTTAGCGTGCTCGTGGTGGTCATTTGTCTGATGTTATTTTCCACTATAACGGCATACCTTCCTCTTTATAATGAAATAAAAAATAGTAAAAAATAGCATATTTCTTTGAATATCAAAATATCAAAATAACCCCAAATGTTCCCTTAGACAATAGTAATTCTACTTGGAAAGGGTTGAAAACCTGGCAACATGCAGACAGAGTACACCGCAATTGTCTAGAGCACTGAGCGAATACTTCTCAACACTCTTAACTTGTGGCTCTAGTGATACGGGCTGTGCTATAAAATTTGTAGAATAGAGTTGATAAAGCAATAAAGAATATCAAAATAACACCTTTTATTGGAAAACCTTTTTAAATTACTTTGATCAGTTAACGGATTTCCCAGATATTAGAAGTTTTTATGATAAATCTTTTTTCTTGGGACCATTATTTGGCGATATCTCGAAAGCTTCATGACAGAAAAAGAAATTTTATGGATTTTCGGATTTTCATCAACCGGTTTTTTTAATGTGAAACTATATTTTGATTACTTCACATTATATGAAATACTAATCACTAAAAATTAAAAATAACTACGCAGTGGCACAAAACTAGTCATTAAGCTATGAATTTAAAGAACTTTTTTATTAAATAAAAACAAAATGATTTTGGGTGATAGCCATATTTATTTTGACCTTTAAGCACTCCATTGCTTGTCTGTGTGTATAGAGCAGCTGTCTAGTTCACAAGAATCAAATTTATTAGTTGAGGTGATTAGATTAGCGCAGCCTTGTATAAATACGCAAAACTATTTTAAAAAACCTTCACACTCTGTTTTGTTGATTAATTGTTGGATTATTTTTGAAAAACTATATTTCATGATAAGTAAGTATTCGAAATAATCAGAATATAGTCAAATGCATTATATATGGATATCGACAGGGTCCGGCACTCGAACCAACAAGAAAGGCCATAAATTCAGTTTGGAAAATTACTTTTTTCAATTCAAAGTAAGAAATGTGTGAAAATAATATAAAATTAAGAATCAATTTACTTTTGCACGATTTGACCACCTTTTGCCTTGACTATGGCTTTGAGGTGGTCCAGAAGCGAATCGCAAGTTACTCGAATGTGACTTGCAGGTATTTTCGCCCACTTGCGGACAATGGCTTTTTTAAACGCCTCGAGACTGGTGAATCTTTAGTTTGGATATTTGTCTCCAAAATGGCCCAAAGAGAATAATCCATCGGTTCCGCGTCTGGTAAATTTGAGAGCCATTGTGTGGAGGTTATGAAATTCGGAACGTTGTTTTGCAGACATTCTTGGTTCACTCGAGCTTTGTGAAACGGTGCCGAGTCCCGTTGAAACGGCAAGCGAAATGTTTGTCTGCCCACGGCTTCAAAGTAACCTCCAGAATAAAATAAATAAATAATTGGCGCGTACACTTATGTTAGGTGTTTGGCCGAGCTACTCCTCCAATTTGTGGTGTGCGTCTTGATGTTGTTCCACAAATGGACCTACAGTTTCAAGCCGACTCCGAACGGCAGATATATATTTTTATGAGGAGCTTTTTCATGGCAGAATTACACTCGGAGGTTTGCCATTGCCTGCCGAGGGGCGACCGCTATTACAAAAATGTTTTTATTACTTTTGCTTTCACCGAGATTCGAACCAACGACCTCTCGGTGAAATCCGAATGGTAATCACGCACCAACCCATTCGGCTACGGCACCTCCAGAATACTTTTCCGATAATATTCCGCATTTACCTTGACACCAGGTTAGATAAAAACGATTGGAGAGCGCCCATCTGCGGTTACAACGGCCCAAACCATTACCTGTGGCGCGTGCTGCCTCCTGGTGGTCAATCGATAGCTCAAATTCTCGTATGTACGGTAGATCAAATAAATCCTATCGTTTTGGTAGTTTACGAATTGCTCAATTTCAAAAATTTTCTCGCAAGAAAACACAATGTTCGGAAACTCCTTCGCTTTCTCAAGTCTGACTTGTCACTGCTTTGGTGTGAGATCATGTGCCTTTTGGATCTTATAAGGCTTGACTCTGAGATCATTTTTCAGTATGCCGCATCCGCGGCACAGTCAGATATTTTCAGTTCTTTCGTCGTTTGATTGGAACTTCGTCCGAGATTTCGCTCAAGTCGCTCCTTCACTTTTTGAACGATTTCACCTGACGTTGCAGTCTTTTGATGACCACCTGCATGACGTTTCGCGTTGCTTCCAGTATCATTGTAACGAGTAATGGGACGATAAACAAAAACTTGATTTACTTTGAGGTGCTCGAGCTCACGAACAATGGTTGTGATTTTCCAGCCAAATATTATGCAGTCAATATATATATGCCCGTGCATCAGCTGCGCGAGCGGTCTCAAGTTGGTTACACTTCGAGTGCCGGAACCTGTAATCGTTATCAAAAGTTGATAGCTTTGATTGAATGACGTTTTGTGGTAGTCATTATTTTTGAGCTAAAAATAATTCCTATACTAAAGGAAACATTTTTAATATAATAATATTGCTGTAGTTAATCTTAACATTAATCTCTTAATAAAACAAATCTAAATGAAACATAGCTTTAATTACTAAGATTCTAATAATAAAAATATCGCTGTAGATTACAAAGATTAAGTTGTTTACCCTATAATCAAAAAGTACCGGGAGGTGATGTTGGCTGCTTTCTTAGATTGCGAAGGCGTACTGCACCATGAGTACCTTCCATCGGGCCAGAATATTATTTATCCATTTTGAAGCGTTTAAGAGCGTTTAAGCGTACGCCGCAAGCGGCCGAAAACGTGGGCAAACAGTTATTGGATTTTGCAGGATGATAACGCGCCATTGCACCGACCCCAAATTTTACTATTGTAGATTATTTGACCACACACCAAGGTCATATTTTGAAGGAGATAAAATAAATGTGCCCTAAAATTTAACTCTGTTTTGTTTTATTTAAACACTCACCTCAAATAATTATTTGATTCGCTAATGTTGCTGAACGGAAATCAATGGTTAATATGTTCGACGCACTCATCCTAGGCAAGCAGATGCCTGCCTTAGCAAGCTCGTCAACTCTCTCATTTGCCTCTATTTCCTGGTGCCCTGTACTATTGCAAGCATAACGGTATAAAAGCTAACTCATCTGGTCCGATGCCCCCTCACAGACATCCCCAAAAGCCATTCTCCCTTATGATCAGGCTGGACGTTTGGTAGTAACATCCAATCCTAGTCATTGTGCCGGTCAAGGATGCAAAGGACGCGGATGAACTGCATGTATAAAATGCAACGGGACTTTACGTAAAGTGTTTTGCCAATTACCATGCTTTTTTAGAAAAGGTTAGGTTACCGAATTGAGACATCTGCTATTGGTAGCAATTCAAGTTCTTTACGCAATCTGTGGGAGCAGAGAGCTTAGAGGTACGTGTACGCTTGAACTATTGTTCCCAAGTCATATATCAGACCCGTTTATTGTATAGTCCTAAGCTTTTTTGTTGCAGAGAACCCCACTATGGCAATAGGTTGAGTACAAATTAAAGCCGTGATGTCGAATAGGTCGTGAAACTTTTTTTTTTGAGTAGGTAGTTAAGGTTTATGAAACTTTTGCTCGAAAGGATTAAAAAAACTCTATACGTAACCTTCATGGAAGTATAAACTGAATTTTTAAATATAAATGTAAACTGTTGCCCGAAAATTTGTTAATAAGGTACTTTGTAAAAAATAATTCAAGTTTGGTTAAAAAACATTGGACAAAGGATATCTAAATTAAATTTATATTATATTACAAAATATCTTCTATCCATAAGTGCGCACGTAGGTTAATTTATGACGATGGGCATACAAACGACTATTTTCAGCAGAGTGTAAAACATTGCAAATATGTTGATAAACAAATGCCGCGTCGGGAAAAGTAAACATTTTCCAGTACCACCCACTCTTACACGAGCAAATTCCTGAGCAGCTGAATTATCAAAAGACTCAAACAAACTGTATCCTTTTCCACGACAAACAGGTTCGATGGAGCATCTTTGTCTTCGCCTAACATTCGCACAACATAGGGGGCAAACAGCCGCCCTCCCTCACATGCTTAATAACAGCAGTGAGAAAAATGTAAGGGTGCAGATGTCGAGGTTTTTTCCACTATATTTAATGTTAGCAGTTAAGTTCCTGTTTAACATTTAACGCAATTCCATTTAAATCCATTTCGGAACTCTTTTGCTGTTCGTTTAACTGTAAATAGAAATCATCTCATTTGCTTCGTGCTCCGCTCTCTGTTACGCGACTGTCCGACATTCCGAATGCACCAGCTGAACGTGACTCTCTTTCTCACCGATTATTTTTCCATTCCATATGCCACCGTATTTCATATTCACATTTTAGGTGAGCAGTATGTTGAGACTCTCGGCCACTGCTGGCTTCGTTGATGCGGCAACAGAAACATCGTTGACGCCGCCGCGGTCACTTTCGTCTTTGTCTTTGCCTTTGTCAAGCGTTATCGCCATCGTAAGTGGGTTACTGGTACAAGTTCAGTGAGTTGTGTCGTTGTACTCGTACGCCTGCAGTGGAAATGAAACAATGAACGAATTGCGTGTCGCCAAAACGACAATTCATGTATTTACGCGACGAACATAATCCTGCAGGTACTTGGCATAACAGCAGCTGTTGATGCTGTAAATGTGACTATAGTTGAAAACGTATAGCAGGAGCATCGTGAAGCCGATACCGACAGCTCACGAATTTGGTATACAAAAGTAATGTATAAGTCAACTATGTAACTCATACGCGGTGGTGGCGAATTGGGCGCGATATGCCTCAAAGCAGATATGCGATAACAGCATCGTTTGATATTGGGATTATTAGCGTCAGATATTCGGTTATGCATAGTAGACGTTGTTAAGCAAAGCAAAGCGATGTTATAGGCAAATCATAGCTTTTTGCTAGCAGAGGAGTTCTAAAAGGGCATTCCGTTGCGTGTTAGACTTTGTGTTATTTTTTCACCTGTAAGATTTTCGGTGACAAAATGAAAATGTTGGCTGAAAGTAGGCAGAACAAATTATTTATGCAAGAAATTTGTAAACACAATAAAAGCTATTGTAAAGAGTTATACCCTTCTAGAGTGGTAAATAAATCAAGATATTCTATGGTAAGTTTTGATATTTGTTTTGGTTTGGCAGTCGCATCGCACATAGAGACAGCGATGCCACTTAGGCCATGACTTCCTATCAGACAATATCCTGTGAGGGCCCCTATTAATGTATTGTACTAATTTGAAGTTTACTCAACTGTATAATATTCTTGAGCACACGTAGATTTAACCTTGGCCATGTTTGCCTAGAAATTTCACAGGTATTGACGCTAATCCATCTTTGATATACAGTACTCATTAGTGCGTCCTTAATAAGAAGCTTACAAGTTGCGAGAGGTGACCCCATAAAATTACTTATGTTTGCCATACAGGTACCTTCTTTTGCAAGTTGGTCTGCCCTACAGTTCCCTGGTATATCTCTGTGGCCTGGAACCCAGCATACTATACTATACTATAATTGGTGCGTACACCCTTTTTGGGGGTTTGGCCGAGCTCCTCCTCCTATTTGTGGTGTGCGTCTTGATGTTGTTCCACAAATGGAGGGGCCTACAGTTTCAAGCCGACTCTGAACAGCAGATATTTTTATGAGGAGCTTTTTCATGGCAGAAATACACTCGGAGGGGCGACCGCTATTAGAAAAATGTTTTTCTTAATTCTGGTGTTTCACCGAGATTCGAACCAACGCTCTCTCTGTGAATTCCGAATGGTAGTCACAACCCAGCATAGGATGATACAATATTGTTTGGCCAAAACGACAATTTATTAAGAGATTAGCGACAATGTAAGGCACTCCTTGATGTTATTTGGAATGCATCCAGGGCTCGTAGGGCAGCTTGGCTGTCTGATAGAATGCAGATATCTGTTGATGATATTCTGTTTATCTCTAACCATTTTAAGGCTTCATGAATATCGTTTATTTCCGCTTGCAAAACACTTTATTGATCCGGTAGTTTAAAGGATTCACTGATAGAAAGCTCTTCGCAATATAACCCTGATCATATACCGGTGTCTATCTTAGATCCGTCTGTGTAGATCTTACCGGGAGTGTTGGGTGATAGATCGTCTTCAAGCCATTCCAGTCTATAAGAGATTTTCATTAAGATTTTTCTGATTTTTGTTTACTCTACTAATTATGCGGTCAATAATTCACTTTAGGACTTTATGAAGTATATTACATAAATAAAATGACGTCATAAAAATGCATCGAACAAAACTGCTTTTTTTATTGGTCATCGATGCTCACTATAGTAATTTTTAACAGTTTGTAAATAAAAACACATATCTTTTTTGTTATTTAAATGGATTTTCTAAAACGAAATACCATATAATTGTAAAATAAATTTTTTTGGCAATACGAGTATACTAATAGTAGCAAATAAAAAAATTTAATTTTTTGAAAAAACCTACTTTAATTTCTTTATAGACCCCAACTATAAATCTTGTGTACTGCCTTAAATAGTTTCTCCAAAAAGCTAGAGTTAAAACTTTACATCGATTGAATAAAAATGGCACGAGCTCGTATAGGTACTGCCAAATTGCCGAGAAAAACGCTTCACGTGTTTACTTCATAATAAAGTGGTTATGCAAATTAAGCAAACAAATAATGCTTACAAGTTTTTCCAATCAATAATTCTTTTTTGATATCATACTTCACATCTACGTCATTTGAAAAAAAAAATCCAGAGCTTTCCTTAAAGTACATTTTTATACCAAGTTCCCAGATCAGTCGGTTCAATGTTGACGAAGTGAAACTGATTTATACGCGGCCAAGAATTGTCACTCACCAAAAAATATATGAGGAATATTTTATACTTTGCTGTTGCAATAAAAACACATTTTTGTGTGCAACGCTCATTTCGCGATAGATATAATACAAGCCAGGTGGCGCAAAATAAATCACCTTATCGGCATATAGGGCAGGTAATAACTGTACTATTGCACAAAAAAAAAAGATTTTTTGGGAGTATCTCAGAAATCGTTCTTTGAAAAAAAAAAAAGTCATTTTTGGTTTCAAAGACCTCAAATTAGTTTAAAAAACGCTTTTTGTTCGAGGACCATTTTTGAAACTGAAAATTTGTAATCTAGTGTTATTTATTTTATTAATTTTTATTTATCGGAAGATTAATAATTTTGGCAAATGTCTTCGTACGTCCGTTTGACACTTGTAAACTAGACAGCTGCAGTATACAACCAAACAAGGAATGGAGAGCGTAAAGATTTCCGTTACAGAGAAAAACTTGTTTTACCCAAAAAGTTATTCAAAAACCAAATTGAATGATTAATTTTGAGTCACTTCTTAAGCAAACTGCTTCAGAGACATATCCCGGCCGTCCAGGTCGCCGATCTTACCACTATGGCCTTTTTCTGTGAGGGTACTTAAAGTAAAGTAAAGCCTATAAAACAAGCCCAGTAATTGACATCCTCAAATCACTGCTCCCGCGAGTGGCACGAAATACGGAGCCTAGATTCAAAGACAATATCAGACGTTACGGTCAATATTTAAGTTAAATAATTAAAGAAAAAATAAAATTTGCACTAGTCTTCTTTGTGATAGTCTTTGAAAAAAGCTTTTATCATTCAGTAATTGTTTTGTTTTAATTTAGCTTTTCCTAATTCAGTCACCGGACACCCGTTCTATAAAAAATGGTTAACACAATCAAAAGCATCTGTTCCCTTAAGCAAGTTTGCAAAATTTCTTGAAGTGAAACTTCTTAGGCGTCGATGGATGAGCGAGAATGGAGAAGAATGGAAAAGATGTAGCGGAGAGGAAAAAGAGAGAGAGAGCTATACCTTAGATACACTTTAGACTATTTTTCCTGAGGTTTTCCTTGTGGTTACTATTTGGCATTATATGTCCATGCCTACTGTTTGGGCCATTTCTTGGTGCCTACTTTTTGGCGCTTATTTCCGTTTCCTGGCTAATGCTTGTGCGTACTATAAAGTGCTATCCATTCCGGCGTCCGATTTATTGGTATTGACTTGAGGTAATTTGTGTCGTTGCTGCGGTCCTGGAATCGCTGCGTTTGTGCGGGTGATAAACGCTCGGAGTAGTGTGCGTTGTTGCCACGGTTTGTGTCCCGCGGTTACCTACAATGGTCGGCCACTCTCCGTTTTTGGTAAATTCTGTCTATTTGTATTCTCTGCAAATGTTGTGAATTTATTTGGAAATATATTCTTTCTCTCTCTCTCTCTCATTCTCTCTTGGGTATCTCCCTCTTTCTTTGTCTGCCTTGAAAGTTTCACTTCTGTTATGTGTACTACGCTACACGCACTTTTTTCTTCAAGTTATATCACAGGAAAAAAATTATTTGAAGTTAAGGAAAATGATCGTGATGCCGCCTATTTTCAAGTAATCCTATTGATTATATTCAACACTTGTAATGGCTCTGCAAGCTAGTGCTCAGCGAATAATTATATGCAACTTTTCACTGTAACTCAATCAATATTTTGGACTGAAAATATGACCTTTGTGGTATTTATTCTCAAACAGATTCTCCCTATTTGGAGAAGGCATTTTTCTGCAAGGCAAACTCTTCAAACCTGTAAACCCTATAGTGCCTTTAGACTTGCCGGCTATTTTGCTTGTTGTGAATATACCTAAAAAAGGATAGTTTAACCTCTTAACAGAATCGAAATAGCCATAAAAATATGTATCATAAAGTGCAGAATATGGATATATTTATTACCTAGTCATGCCTGTATGTTCATCTATCCTTACGTGCATACGGTACATATATACAAGAAATTTCTTATGGTTCCGCGAGAGAGCAAATGGATACAACAGTAGTTTGTGAAAATTGAAATATCCCAACGAAGCTCACGATCTATGTTTTTCTGTGCCCAAGATAGATTGGAAAAGAAAATTAGAAAAATCGGGTACTAACTCCGCCTAGATCTCATATAACAAACTAGAACAATATTTGACGAAGTGTAAAAGGCTAAAAAGAGACTATGCCGAAAAATAAGAAAGGTTTACCCGAAACGAAAGGGTAATTTTTATTTTTGCATAGACCTTTGAAACAATTATCATAGTAAGGCTTGAGGTAATTTAATTTAACTATTTCAATAATGAATTTAAAAAATTTCATAAAAACTGGTATTTGGTGTAACATAAAAATGCTGTATGAATATAAACAAATTTAATAAATTTTAAGAAATAGCTCGAACTAACTGTATTAAGCTTAATACATATATATGTTCGATGATTTTGAAAATGTTGAAACTTCTCCTTAATCGTGGATACTTGCTCCCACATAACAGAAATTTGATTTGATTTGACGCCATCCACACGCCTTCAAGACCAACGCCTCAAGAAAAATGAGAATGGTTAGTATACAATTTTTTTTTTTTTTTATTATTTCCCTTTTTAAATTACAATCTGTTACATTTTAACAATAAGTAATTATTTTTAAAGTAGTATTGGAATTCTTTGTTCTCTAACCAATGCTAGATAAACATTCAATTTTGCTTCAGATTATGCTACATTATATTATTTTCTGTGTTCTAATTATTATTATTATTAATTATTATTATTATTATGATTTATTATTATTATTATTTTTGTTTTTCTTTATTGTTTTGTTAAATTGTGAGTTCTGTTGGAGTTTTAATCTTCGTTTTCCCGCTTTCTCCGATTGTGGTAGTTTGCGCATTTGTTCATTTTGATGATTTGCCAGTCGTTGTATATGCTTGATGCTGTATTTTCTAATTGTGTCGATGTTGTTGTTAAGGCGTAGTTTTGAATTTTTAGCCAGCAGCCGGTATAGTTGTCTGAAGTTGTTTTTGATTTCATTTTGTTTGTTTTCTATATGTCGTTTCCAATTTAGTTTTTCATCTATAGTTATGCCAAGGTACTTTGCACTAGGAAGGATTTTTATTTCATTGTTTTTTATTGTTAATTTGTGTTTCTTAAGCTTTCTGTTTGTAGATATTACTTGTATCGTTTTATCTTTGTTGACTTCTATTCCCCAATTATCGAGCCATGATACAGTGTTTTTTTCTATTTTATCCGATGCCATTAAAACCGTGTCATCCGCGAATGTGGCTATCATGCAATTTTTTGTGGTTGGGATCGGTATATCTGCTGTAAATATCAGGTACAATATAGGCCCTAGGACACTACCTTGGAGTACACCTGCTGTCATTTGCATCATGCTTGAGCATTCGTGTTCGAACTTTATAAAAAAATGTCGGTTTTCCAGATAACTTTTGAGAATGGTGAAGTGATTCCGTGGTAATATTTGGCTGAGCTTATGTAGTAGTCCTTTATGCCAAACCCTGTCAAAAGCTTTTGCAATATCCAGGTAGACAGCTATGCAGAACCTTTTATTTTCCATACCATTTAATATTTTGTGTATAACTCTGTGGACTTGTTGCACAGTTGAATGCTGTCGTCTACATCCAAATTGATGGCTTAGTATTACATTTTTTTCTATCAGAATTTTGTCTAATCTGGCAAAGAGAATTTTTTCAAACACTTTTGAAAGAATGGGCAAGAGTCTGATAGGGTGATATGATGTCGTTCTGATGCACTTTTACCTGGTTTGGGGATTGCCGTTATTTGTGCAACTTTCCAGAGGCGTGGGAAGCATTGTGTCCTTAATATGCTGTTGAATATTTGTCGTATATATGTAATTGCTACATCAGGTAGTTCTTTTAGTATTTTACCATTTATTAGATCGAAGCCCGGTGCTTTTTTACTGTTCAGATTTTTCAAATGATATCTGATTTCTGCTGAGGTTGTCATTTTCATACTCTTTTCTGGGTTACTCGTATATATAGTATAGAAAATATGCAGGGTAAAAGAAACTAGAAACTGACTAAGGAACTTAGTATACAAGTTAAAGTTAAATGATTCTGTGGTGATTTTGAAAATATGCGCCATGTATATAAAGTTTGTTTCCTGGACAAGCTGAGGTACTGCTTTACTTTTTTGGCCTTCTTCAGTTCAACTAGTATTAAAATAAATAAATTGAATAGGCCAATGCTGATTCTAGGCTAGATTGTAAAAACTGGAGAGGTTTGTAATATTTGAGAGGGTGCTTAGAAGGGCAATTGAAATTAGAAGAGTTAGCGTGAAAACCTGCAAGTGAGAATTCCAATGCGAGTATCAAAAATAGTACAGATAAATACAATACAGGTATCATCTCTAACGGAAAATTCTTACAGCGCAACTATAATACTATAAAATTCGCGATAATGTTGGTGTTGGGAGTTCATCCGAAAATTGATTCCACAGGATACACTAACGGACTGCTTAGTTAAATCGAAAGCACAGCAGTTACCAAAGAAAGGGAAGGCTAGATCTTTCTGTACTCAAGCACATAGGTCTCGGGAGAAAATGCAGACTCGAGCAAAAAAACTTGCAATAGAGTGTACAAACAGTGCAAATTAAATTATAAGAGGAATGATTAGTAATTTTTTTTAATTGCATGATAGACAAATTTTATTTGAAATTTGATTTTCATAAATAAAAATCATATTAAACGGTCCAAGCCCCTAAAGCTATTTGGCCGATTACTTTAAAATGTGTGCAAAACATCTTATCTTGTGAAAGTGGCACATAAAGTATAACATATTTCATACTACCTGGCATGGATTTGCCGCTGAACTTTGTTTGTTTTTCCTAGTAAATACTGCTTCAAACCATTTTTGTTTACTTATTTATGTTGACTTCTCAAACTCGCATACACATATATGAAGTATATAAGAGTAAAAATCGTATTGTTGTATGGGGTAAAAATGGTATTCAAGAGGTTCATAAGGTATCATCCAAGTCATATTATAAGTTTTTATACAGTTAAAAAAACTGGTTGTAGTTTCAAGTTCTCTCTCTCTCTCTCTCTCTTCCCTTGAAAACTATACAACTTAAAACAATATGACACTTACCACGCCTTATGAGCCAGCTAATAGTCTGAATTAAACAAAAATATTACCTTTGCCAACATTATGCTTTTTCTGCCTTGTATTAACTGATTTTTCTGTGCCATCGTACTTTACATTGTTACAATTTATGGAGTGAGTCTTAACCCCTTTATGTATCTTCTTCCGGAGTACCACAAGGTAGTAATCTCGACCCACTTCTTTGTATGCCATTTATCAATGATGTTATGCGTATTAAGTAATTGCTTTTCTTTTGCAAATTTCTACTTCGCCCTGACGTTTTGAAGATAGCCTCAATGGCAAGCGGATGCGGTTAACCTTCAAAGTGATATTGATAAGCTTCACTTATAGTTAGTCTTTCATTGAATGCTTCCAAATTACTCAGTCGAAAATATTTAACGCCAGCAGCTAATGACTTCACCAGCTGCGTTTGTTGTGAAATTAATTATAGGGCAGTTCATAATAAAGTGAGTACATATTTTTGGCATCAGCATGAAAAGCCATTTGCTCCTAATTGTGCATTGCTTGAATATGTTTCGTTTACAAATTATAGAAGAAAAACCATTATAATAAAAGTTTTAAACAAAAAATCTTTATTTAAAAATTTTATTTGAGTACAATATATGACATTTTCAATCTGCAGCTGGAATACTTATAAACTAAATACGTATTTATATAAGATTATTAGGGTTAGTGATAGGATAGGAAGCGACATGCGGTTAACCGTGCGAGAAACAACTACTCCGAATATATCTGAATTAAATTCAATCATAAATACGATTTTCTAAATATCCCAACTGCAGCGCCACCTAATGGATGAGAACAGATATCTAATACATAAATTATAAAAAGTTAGTGAAATAGTTTTTGAGCACTGTGCATTGAGCAAACAATAATCACAACTGACTCCGTAGATATAGAACAAATTGGCATCTTGGAGGACCTAAAATAGTATATAGAAAAAGATATTACAATATTAATATCAAATGAAAAGAATTCGAAAAACTTCATGCACACATACAAGCAAGGCTCATTCATTAAAGGTGGTGGCACTAGACCAACAACACTGTTCGCCTCATGGACACGGCGAAAAAAAAACAACTCAGCTGATTTACCAAAGTAACCTTTAATAGATTCGCCTTGCATACAAGTATCTTGCAATTTTTTATTTTTATTTATTTATTCATTTATTTGTAATAGTTAGAGATAATTTACAATACATTAAGTATGAAATACATGGTGATATGGCGAATGAAACAATAAATTTATAAGATCTGAAATTTTAAGAAAGCTTTATTACTATATATGTATCTAAGTTTGTTGATTTCAGGTGGTCACCGGGTTTATATATATGTATATATATAATTGGCGCGTACACCCTCTTTGGGTATTTGGCCCAGCTCCTCCTCCTATTTGTGGTGCGTCTTGATGTCGTTCCACAAATAGAGGGACCTACAGTTTCAAACCGACTCCAAATGGCAGATATTTTTTATGAGAAACTTTTTCATGGCAGAAATACACTCGGAGGTTTGACATTGCTTGCCGAGGGGCGATCGCTATTAGAAAAAACGTTTTCTTAATTTTGATCTTTTACCGAGATTCGAACCGACGTTCTCTCTCTGAATTCCGAGTGGTAGTCACGCACCAACTTATTCGGCCACGGTGGCAGGGTTTGCTGTTGCCAAAAACTGTTGTTCGGATCTAGCTTAATCCAGGGCATTCGTCCAAGCGATGTTGCACTGACAAATCTGATCTATTGTAGCAAGAGCATGCCAGCTTCGAAGCTCCATTCAGTAAATGACTATGTGTGGGAATTGAATGTCGAATTCTTAGCCGTACAAAGATTCTGATACCTCTGCAAGAAGAGTCTGATGAGAAAATTGGTTAAGTTCGAAGAGGATTATTTAATTTGAAGTAGAATTGACAGGTGGCCCAATCGTACGCGAGTTTGCAGGCCAAGCATTTTGGCGTAGATTTTTTGGGGTGAGCTGGTTAAAAAAATACGAGTATTTGCAGGGTCACCAGGGGCTTTTATTTTCGTATATAATATTTCTTATCCTATTGATAAGTAGCAGGTGGTTTTTTGGGTATATAAAAAACTGAAATGAGTAAAATATTTATGTTAGTTAAAATGCTAAATGTTGCCAACTATATAAAAAATTAAATTGATTAAAATATTTAAGTTAAGTAAAATTTTTGGCAAAGCAGGAATAAACAAAAGTAGCTTGAGGAATTCTTAAAATATACATGGTTGCCACCTTTTTAAAAATAAAAAAATTACAATTTATAAGTGAACTAAAATATTTTGAAAGTATGGGTATCACACAAAAGCAGTTTAAAAAATCATTAAACAGACATATTTTTACATAACGTTGCCACCTATCAAAAACTAATACAAATAAGATATTGAAGTTACGGAAGCTATTTTGCAATGCAGGCATAAAGCAAAAGTTATTTGAGGAATTTCTAAAACATATATAATTTTGTATATGGTTGCCACCGTTCTAAAAAAAATTTTGAAAATTTTGAAGACATAAATTAACTAAAATATTTTTCAATATGGATATCAAACGAAAGCAGTTTGAGAAATCATCAAACAGATGTATTTCTGCATAGTGTTGCCATCCATTGAAAATTTAAAATAATTTAAATATTTTAGTTAAGTAAAATATTTTGTAATCTAGATATAAAACTAATGTACCTTGACGAGTTTCTAAAACATATATAATTTTGAATATGCTTGCCACCGTTCTAAAAAAAATGTTGAAGACATAAATTAACTAAAATATTTTTCAATATGGATATCAAACGAAAGCAGTTTGAGAAATCTTCAAGCAGATATATTTCTGCATAGTGTTGCCATCTATCGAATTAAATCTATCTACATATCTATCAAATTAAAATAATTAAAATATTTTAGTTAAGTAAAATATTTTGTAATGTGGGTGTAAAACAAATGTATCTTGACGAATTTCTAAAACAAATATATTTTTGAATATGGTTGCCACCTTTCTAAAAACATAAAAGAATTAGATTATATGATTGTATAATTATATGACGTAAAATATTTTGTAATATAGATATAAAATGAAACTAGTTTGAAAAATTATAAAAACAGATATAGTTTTTAAAAATGTTGCCATCTATACAAAAAATGAATGCAATTAAAATATTTAAGTTAAGTAAAATATATTGTAGTATTTTTAATGCAGGTATAACAAGAAAGTAGTTTAAGGAGCTTCTAGAACCAATATATTTTCGAATAAAGTTGCCACCTATCAAAATATATACTTATTTAGATATTTAAACTGATTAAAATACTACAGGAGAAATATCAAGGGAATGTAAACACTTTCGAATGGAGTTGCCACCTTTCTAAAAATATAATATATTACTGAAATATTTAAGCTAACTAAAATACTACAGCATTTTAAACTAAAAAAAATTTCGAATAGGATTGCCACCTATTTAAAAAAAAATTGTATCAAACTAAAAAACGAAAGGAATTTAAGAGCATTTTAAACTGGAAATACTTTCGAATCGAGTTGCCACCTATTTTAAAATTTTAAATTAATTAAATATGGTTATTAAATGGCATGCTACAATATTTATATCGAACGGAAGCTGTTGAGCACAGTTTTAATCTAGACATAATTTTCAGAATATATTTCTGTGTCTATGTTTAGTCATTCGACTGGCCTTGTGCTTCTAACAGTTCAGCTAAAACAGTTTAAATATTCAATTATTTAAAAAAAGTTATATACTAGAATAAAAATATTTTGTATGCAATAGCTATAAAAAAATGTGAAACACTTGTAAACAAAATAAGAAAGTAAAAAAAAAGCCGATGAAAAGGTAGATTTTTCATTCAAAATTGGCCCACTCGAAACGAAGTTCACACAAGGTGGCGCAAAATTACTCACCCTATCGGAGGATTTATAATTTTTGATTATTTTCTTGGCTAACACTTGTAAACTGCACAGCAGCGGCCTGTCTATTGATCTTTCTGTCTAATCTGTAAGAGTAATCGGTAGATAATTAATAAATATAAATAAATAAGTGAAAACAAATAAATAAATAAGAATTTTTAACAATCAAGCATTTTTGTTTTTTATTTAGTAAAAAATTAGTCAAAAACCAAAGTCCTCCTGACTGGTTTATTCAGCGAGACTAATAGCGCCTTTAAGTTTTGGAGCTTATGAATTGATAAAGAAAACATTCTTCTTAAATATTTCGCCAACCCTAATGTACATATGTATATACATACATATGTGAGCATATCATGTCTCTGGAATGTGTAATATGTGTAGTGTCTTGGCCTTGAATAATAATTTTGTTCACAAGCATTCAAACATTTTCTCGCTAGTTTTGTGGGACAAAATAAATTTATTGCTTTATAAATTTCTTGAGTTAGTCCTTAACTCAGTTATTTATTCCCCAAATATGTACACTGGGAGAAATAAATATAGCACCGGGGAAAAGTGACACGTTTTTGAGAATTTATTTTTTATGGAATGCAGTTCATCCTCCTATAAAAACCATTAAAAACAAAATAAAAAAATTGTTTCCAAATAAAAAATAAAAAAACACAGGAAGTTTTCTTAAAAATTTCAACTTTCTTAACAAAAATGTTTAAAAAACTTCTTCTGCATTCTCCTAAAAAAACCATATAAATGAAACCTTCAACCTTAGTGCAAATTAAAAAAAAAACTTCAGAATATTTTCATAAAATTTTCAAACTTTTTAACAACAATTTTTACAAAACTTCTCCTGCACGTTCCTATAAAAACTGCAAAGCTTCTAACGTTGTGCAAGTTAAAAAACAAATTCAGCAATGTTTCATAAAAATTTCTAACTTTTTAACATACACTTTTTTTGAAAACTTCTCCTGCATTCTTCAACAAAAACCATATAAATGAAAGTTTCAAACTTAGTGCAATTTTGAAATAAAATTCAGCGAAATAGGATACAAATTTAAAACTTTTTAACAAAAATTTTTAAAAAATATCTTCTGCATTCTCCTGCAAAAACCGTAAAGCTTCCAATTGTGTGTAAATTCAAAAACAAAAAATTTTCATAAAAATCTCACACTTTTTATTCAATCACTTCTGGGTATGCGGTTTTATCGCCCATTGAGTTTTGGTATAATAAAGTGCAATTTTCAAGTGGCAGTTCTCCATTTTTTTTTTGCCCGCGTTTTTGTGCATTTTTTCCATATAACGAACACTCGATATTTTTTCTTGGAAGGAAAACAGACGCAACACCGACACATATTTGAAACGGATGATTACTGATGATATAAAATGGTTTACATACGAGCATAAAAGCCAAACAAATTTGCGTAAAGGGCTTTGCTGATACTTCACGAGATTGGAAGGGATACTATACATCTGTGTTACTATGAGCTGGTCGCATAGAGCCAACGCTTTTTACTTCAACTAATATTATTCCTCAGCATTTCTATCTCAATGTATTTTAAATTTAATTATTTTGGCGAAGTGTATAATTTTGTGTATATATTTCAATATCAAACTTATTTTTTCTCTTTGCTCCATTTTCCCTTCACTTCAAACATTTCTCGTTAAATAAGCACCCGTATATTGGCGGCGTATCCGTAAACGACAAGCATCAAATGGTACTTAACAATAAGTACTCGTATCAGCGACTCTTGAGCGAATATGTCTTCAACTAGAAAGTTTGACAGAGGGGATGGGTTGTTACGGAAACTGAAATATCAGCGAAACCAAAATCCAAAGCATACCAAAAGCTCAGCGCCCCTTGACCATTTTCACTAACAATCACCAATCTGTTCCAAATCGGTCATTTTTGTTTTTCAACGTGCGAAATTGACCAAGTGTGAATGCTGAAGGCATTTCGGGTGCAAATGCATTGGACTGCACACACACACACATGAACAGGCATGTGCAGTTCTAAAGCATAGACTTTAGCTTAAGAAAAGTTTCTGCTTACTGCTATTGGCGGGGAAAAGGAATTGTATGCACCTATGCTTGTCTACGTGTGTGTGTGTACAAATATCTGCCAGAATAGCCGTAGGTGAGAGCACTCAAAGCACTTAACCTTAAAACTTTCAAGTGAAACGATTTTCAATTACTTTACAAGCGAAGCGTAAATAAGTTGTAAATCATCAATTACAACACTTGCTCAAAAATTTTATTCCCAAAAAAACAAAAGGCCACAAAAAGAATAGAATGAAATAAAGCCAACAAAACAAAGACAATAGCAGTAAAACAATTACAATATGTATGAGCGTGAGCGACAAACGCATTCACAGAGCAAACAATAAACGGAAATAAAGAAACAACAACTACGGGTGCAATGCATGAGAAAGCCAGTAGCCAGCTATGCATGGAAGACAATAGAAAGAAGCAAAGACATTCCGATAAACACATACATCTTAAATCAAATGAACACACACGTGCACATTTATTTAAAGTTGTTGCGGAAAGTAGCTCAAAAGTCAGCGTAAAAGTTTCAACAAACCATTTCACAGGGAGAAGCTGTGCGAGTATTGCAGAAGCAGCTGAAATAAATTGCGGAATAAATACGGAATAAAAGCGTACATCGATAGTAGAGATATTTCAGAAGAGTTAGAAAAGTAGAACGCAAAATGAAGAAAAACAGTACAAGTTTACCGAGATGGAGTGTGATTGTTACTATGTATATATTCGAACATTAGGATAAACCAGGAAAATACAATTTTTTTGATGCTAGGTTAGGTTAGGTTAGGTTAGCCTGGTTGGCAATAAGCCACGCATAGACCTTTTGGTCCCTAGCGATACCAGATGGAGACCGAACTCTATGAATACCTGAAGTAGACATCATGTAGGATGTCAACGCTTTTGGCGAATCTAAGTAGGGCTGGGAGCTCCGCTTTTGAGACGTCTTCCAGACCCTCAAACAGTGGGGCTCCCAGGCATCTTAGTCGCGTTTTTAATAATGTCGGACAAACGCACAGAAGGTGTTCTAAAGTCTCCTCAACATCCTTTCTGCATTTTCTGCATTTGTCCGTGTTAGCAATCCCTATCTTGTACGCATATGCAGCCAATAGATTGTGGCCTGTTAGCATACCTATGATAGTTCTGCATTCCTTTCGCGAGACTTTTGCTGTTTTGCATGTGGTCAGGTTAGTACACCTAGCTTTCACTTGCCTTTTCATGTGGTCGTCCATTTCGTTGTATATTGTGTTTAGCGATTTTAGTATGTCGTTCTCTTGTTCAAATGGTAGTCTCACAGCACTTTTTGCTATCTCATCTACTATTTCGTTCCCCATAATGCCTTTGTGACCAGGTACCCAGTAGATATGCAGCCTATTGTTTCCGGCTAGCCTTTCTATGGCCTCCCTGCTCCGTCAAACATTTTTAGACTTAATACAATATGAGCTTATTGCTCTTATTGCTGCTTGACTATCCACGTATATATTAATTGTTGAGTTCTTTCTTGTTCTAGTGTAGGCTAGCGGCCTTCCCCACAGCAAACACTTCCGCCTGGAAAATACTGATGTGGTCTGGCAGCTTGATAGGCTGCTTTATTCCTAGTTTTGAGCAGTAAATACCCGCTCCCACTCCGTCTGGAGTTTTCGAGCCGTCTGTATAGATGTGAAAAGTTCTATGGCCAGGCTTCATGCCTTTGTGCCATCTCTCCTCTTCAATTGTAGTGCGAAACCTTCTCTCCCAATTAAAGTACGGAGTCATGTAGTCCGTGCCACCTGAGCTCCACTTTCCTATTGAGCTGTGACCGAAGGTTCTGCAGGTGAATACCCCCGCAGCCATTAGCCTCCTCGCGAATTTCGCTGCCAGGTTTTCCGCCATGAGGTCAATAGGTGGCATGCTGAGTATCATTTCCAGCGCCGCCGTTGGAGTGGTCTTCATTGCTCCTGTTAAGCACAGAGCAGCGAGTCGTTGAATCCTTTCTAGCGGCATTAAGTATGTCAGTTTTTTGTCGCAGTCCACCATACTAAGGTTCCATACAGCAATATCGGTCTAACTACTGCCGTGTAGCACCAATGCATCAGAGAGGGTGATAGACCCCAAGTAACGCCCTGCATTCTTTTACATGCGTACAACGCATTACTGGCCTTTTTCACCCTCTCCTCCTTGTGCTTCCACAGCAATTTGCTGTCCAGTATTACTCCGAGGTACCTCGCATAGTCTTTGAGAAGTAGTTCGTTGTTGCCTAGCTTCGGGAGGTTCCACGCCGCAACTTTGTACTTTCTGGTAAAAAGTACCATGCCCGTTTTTCCGGCGTTTATCTTTTTTGATGCTAGTTACGTCATAAATTTTTTATATTGCCTAAAAAATGAGACACAAATTTTTTCATTTTTTTTCTTGATCTTAGTTAAGTCATAATTTCGTTATATAGGCATAAAAATGAGACACCAATTTGTCATATTTTTTGTATTATTTTTATTTAATAATAAATTGTTTTATTTATTAATAAATTATTTGTATTATAATTATAAATAAATAAATAAAAAATTAAATATTAAAACTTTATAATTACTTCTTCTTTGTCTTTAAATATAGGGTTTTCCCGATTTTTTTCACACAATATAAATTATATTTCATTACATGAGTAAACACAAAATTCATTAAAATATCATCATTAAAATCACAGATGGGTTCTTTGAATTCACTGATCCAATTCCATCCTATAAAAGTGAGTGGTTGCTCATTAATCTAAAAACACGGCACTCGAGGTGTAACCAATTAAAAGGGACATAAATTTAGGTTGGAAAATTACTTTTATTCAACTCAAAGTAAAAAATGTGTGAAAATATGAAACATGAACTTTCACAATAACTGGAATGGCGTAATCAGTGGCCAAACATGCGAAAAACAGCTGTTAGTTAAATTAGCCCAAGCTCATATTTACCCCAGCTGACCCTATAAATTTCAACAATTATTCCCAAAATTGTCATTTAATCAGAAACTTCTGTCTAAGTCGTTCTATAGCCCATTCAATGTTTAGTACAGGGCGGGCCAAATAAGACCTACTAATGTTAAGCACAAATAACTTTTTTATTTTTTCACATATTTATTTTTTCCTTTTTGTAGGTTATAACTGAATTGATGGAAATTTATTATGGAACCCTACAGTACAACACAACGTGTTAAAATTATCGAGTTTTTCTATTCTTGTCAACGATCAATTGTTTTAACGCAGCGTAAATATCGGCATATCTCGGATGAAGCGCATTTACATTTAAATGGTTATGTCTGTTGTGAACCCCTGATTAGTTGTAAAAATATTGGGAACCCCTTATTACTTGTAAAATGTTGGGAACCCTTGATTAGTTGTAAAAATATTTGTTGTACTATATACTTTATGTATTTGATTCCCGCTAATTCTGTGTATGCGTGTTTGTACACAACTAGTGTCCGCACAATAGGTAACGGTCAATGCAGAGTTCCTATTTCATTGTTTCTTGTTCGCGTACATATGTACAAACGCGCATATATAGAATTAGCGCTAATTTGTATGTGTCCTTCGCCGAATTTGCCGCTGCGTTAATGACTGGTTCAATTTCAAAAATCAGTCGTTAGCCAGAGGAGGGAGTGGACACACTGCGAAATAAACGCCCGGCAAGTTAAATTCGCAAGCGAACATTTTATTCCCTCAATTTTTCACAAAAACTTTATTTCGCACGTCCGTTCGAAGGTACATTTGTTCGCCACTTGTTCCAGCCAGGACCTAGTTAACCATGGCGACACCAGTTTCAAAGGCCACTACACCTGCATCAGTAGCCGACCAGCAAAGGGTGTCGGATGCTGGCACTGCCGTCGGTGTAGTGGATTTGCCAAGTGCTCCCGTTGCCGAGGGAGTCACCACTCGTGCTTCATCTGCCGCCCGCCAAGAAGTAATGTTTCAGGCTATGCAAAAACGCATCGCCGCGCTCGAACGCAGCCTGAAAGTTGCCCAAGGAAAAATAAGGGAGCACGAGTTAACGAACGAAGCCCAGCGCGCTGATGCGCAAAGCATAGCCAGTGCACCCAGCGACAGTTCCGCCAACGAATCTGCCTTGCCGTCATCAAGCCTGCCGATGACACAGATCCAGTTGCTTCAGCCGCAGTCGCCGTTAATAACATGTGCTGCTACCTGTGTGCATCAGAACGCTACACGTTATCAGATGTACACCGCTACTCGTTCCTCACCGCTTATTTACACATCCTCAACAAATGGGACGTACAGCAGCTCGACTTTGCCTCCGTGCGACACATTTGTTAGCAGTCTTCCGTCAACGGTGCCAATTTCCGCTAATGTGGGCTCCTTACCCTTGCAGTTTTCAACCCAGCCAAGGAAATTGCAAGATTTGCCGGAGTTTAGCGGGAAACCAGAGGACTGGCCGATATTTTTTACTGCCTACACCGAGTCAACCGCTGTCTATGGGTACAGTTGCTTTGAAAACAACTTACGCCTGCAGAACTGCTTAAAGGGTGAAGCCCGAGAAGCTGTTAAATCGCTACTAATCCATCCGAACAACGTGGCCAATATCATAGAGCAACTTAAGTTCCGATTCGGTCGCCCAGAGCAATTAGTTCGAAGCCAGCTAGCCCATGTTCGAGAAATTTCCCCGATATCGGAAAGCTCAGTGGTAAAGTTGATACCATTTGCGACGAAGATTAGCAACGTCTGTGCATTTTTACGTTCTGCGTGTGGCGGAGAGCAGTATTTAGTGAATCCAACACTCCTCGATGAGCTCGTCGGAAAGTTACCCATGAGCAAGCGTATCGAATGGGCAGTATTTGCGTCATCTTTACAGCCTTACGCAACTGTTCAGCATTTTAGCGATTGGCTCACTCAACTTGCCAATGTCATCTGCACGGTTTACGATGGGGAAGCAGCGAAAGATTCGAAGCGTCGGGTTGTGTTGCACGCTGCCGAATCTCAACGTCATTCAGCCTGCCCTATTTGCCAGGGCCAACATAAGCCAGCCGATTGTACCCAGTTTAGCCAACTTACAGTGCCGGAAAGGTGGGAGGAAGTGAAACGACGTCACCTTTGTTTTTCTTGTCTCAACGTTGGACATGGGTCGCGCAATTGCCAACGGCGCAAACTATGTTCAACTGACGGGTGCAAACGGTGGCATCATAAATTGTTGCACGATATTGCGAAAATAATCGATGGGTCATCAAACCAGACACCGCGGCCTCGAGATCGTCAACGACGTACTTCCATTGTATTAGTACAGGTATTAGTACGAGGACGCAGCCAGCGTCTCGTATTGAACAGCAAGGTGATGCGGGTGCAGCGGTCCTTAGTTGCAGTACAGATAACAATAGCAAGTTATTATTTCGGATTCTGCCGGTCGTGCTGCATGGGAACCAAAAGCGCGTTGAGACGTACGCACTTTTAGATGAAGGTTCGTCAATAACAATGATTGATAGCACACTAATTGAAGAGCTCGGCTTACGTGGCCGGACTGAACGCTTAAACCTACAGTGGTTCGGAGGACGTGCCGCTCAGGAGCCGGCCATGGTGGTAGATCTACTCGTGAGTGGTGCCGGTATGCAAAAGAGACATAAGTTACGAAGGGTTTATGGTGTTTCAAACTTGCAGCTGCCTTCTCAGAGTCTGAGTAAAGCCGATTTGCGTTGCCATGAAAGCCAATTGAATAAGCTGGCAGTTGAACCATACGCACAAGTCAAGCCAAAGCTGCTAATCGGACTCGACCACTGCCACCTCGGTTTGCCGTCAACTACAATGCAGCTAAACAAGTGTGGGCCATTCGCTGCGAATACTGAGCTAGGATGGGTTGTGTTTGGGCCAACAATGAACTCTGATCCATCATTGCCATCATGCTTATTCGTTAACTGCCACACTGATCAATCTCTACATAATATGGTTGCTGAATACTTCGAGACGGAAAGCTTTGGGGTTCGAGCTGCGCCTATCATGGAGAGTGAAGCTGACGTCCGTGCTCGGGAAATCTTGAAGTCTACTACATGCCGTGTTGAAGGAAGGTACCAGACTGGTCTGCTCTGGAAACGTTCCGACATACAGCTACCTGACAGCTATTCTATGGCTTTGAAAAGATTAGCGGGTGTTGAAGCAAAAATGAGGCGCGATACAGGCTTTGCCGCTGAATATAACCGCATCATAAGTTCTTACGTCATGAAGGACTACGCACGAAAGCTGTCGCCAGAAGAAGCCGCTTTAACTTGCAATAGAACATGGTACCTGCCTCATTTTGCCGTGAAGAATCCAAATAAGCCAGGCAAGTTACGCATGGTGTTCGACGCAGCTGCTGAAGTGGACGGTGTGTCCCTTAATTCACAGCTCATGAAGGGTCCGCAAGAGTATCGGTCTTTGCCTGCTATACTATTCCACTTTCGAGAAGGAGCAACGGGCGTGTGTGGGGACATCAAAGAGATGTTTCACCAGGTGCTGATTCAACGTGACGACAGTTGTGCGCAACGATTTCTTTGGCGTCAAGGTGATACTACCAGACAGCCCGAGGTGTGTGAGATGCGCGTAATGACCTTTGGAGCAGCATGTTCGCCTTGCGCCGCCAATTATGTGAAGACGATCAATGCGTTGGAGTATTGCAACAAAGTCAAGGGTGCTACCCGAGCCGTGAAATCGATACTGGACTACCATTATGTCGATAGCTTTGACACAGAGGAAGAAGCAGCTGACATAACGAAACAAGTTCGAGCAATACATAAGATGGCCGGTTTCGATCTTTGTAATTTCGCGTCAAACTCGTTAAGAGTGACAGAAGCACTTAGTGGTGACGGGAATATCCGTCAAATAGCAAATAAAGAAGGAGTACTGGTGGACAGAGTCCTCGGTTTGTTTTGGCAGGCATCAACCGACACTTTTGGGTTTAAACTGAGAACGACAGCATGGGTCCTGCGATTCATTGACGTTTGCCGCCGCCGTAAACCGCCAGACCGAGGCTATGGGTTGACTGCCAAAGAAGTTGAGACTGCTAAGCTTTGTTTGTGCCTCCTCGTTCAACGCGGTGAATACGCCGAAGAGTTTCAGCACATCGAAAGCGGTCGCAACCTGCCACGCACCAGTTCGCTCATTCAACTTTCGCCGTATATAGACGAAGATGGTGTTCTTTGTGTACAAGGACGCATAGAAGCTGCCAGCTGGCTCCCAATAAGCGCGAGACGCCCTATCATACTACCGCCAAAGCATTGTTTCTCAAATCTGGTCGCCATGCACTACCACGTCAAAATGCATCATCAAAATCTAGAAGCCACTATTTGTGAGATACGTCGCCTTTATTGGGTACCACGCCTCAGGAGTTTGCTGCGCAGTATAGTCGCCAATTGCGCCATTTGTCGCTTAAGAAAAATCCATGCCGTATCGCCATTGATGGGCCCTCTTCCGATTGATAGATTAACTCCTTATGTCAGGCCATTCAGCTATATGGGCCTTGATTACTTTGGACCGATAACAGTAACTGTTCGCCGCGCCAACGAAAAAAGATGGGTGGCGTTATTTACGTGCCTGACAGTCAGGGCTGTGCATTTGGAGTTGGCTCATGACCTCAGCACTGACTCATGTATAATCGTATTGCGCAACTTTATAAATCGTCGCGGCGTTCCCGTACGTGTGAGGTCCGATAATGGGAAGAACTTCGTCGGTGCTGACATGGAAGCAAAGCGCTTCAGTGAAGTCTTCGATTGCAATCGCCTGCAGGGTGAGCTGTCGCAAAGGGGCGTAGAGTGGATCTTTAACTCGCCTTTCAACCCGGCAGAGGGGGGCGCTTGGGAACGATTGGTGCAGTGCGTCAAGAGAGTACTACGATGCACTTTGAAGGAAACGTCGCCACGGGAGCACACGCTCAACTGCTTCCTAATCGAGGCGGAAAATATTGTGAATTCTCGGCCGTTGACGCACTTGCCCATCTATGTCAACCAGGAGCAGCCGCTGACTCCAAATGACTTCCTTCTCGGTGAAGCCAACACACCGCGAACTCCGATTGCCAGCGAAGTTCTGGAAACCAAATGCTTTGTTCGACAACAGTGGCGTCTTGCTCGACAACTAAGGGACCATTTTTGGAAACGATGGATAGCGGAATACCTTCCGACATTGACACGCCGGGTTAAGTGGTGCCAACGAACAAAACCTCTGCAGGTAGATGACCTCGTCTTCATATGCGACCCCATTATATTTCGTCGGGACTGGTGTCGAGGCAAGGTGGAACGCTTGTATGCAGGCGCGGATGGTGAGGTCAGACGAGCTGACGTACGCACTTCGAGTGGATTAAAGCGCCGTGCCGTCTCCAAATTGGCAGTTCTGGACGTTGATGATGGTGAATCGGGTTGATTCACGGAGGCGGGAATGTTGTGAACCCCTGATTAGTTGTAAAAATATTGGGAACCCCTGATTACTTGTAAAATGTTGGGAACCCTTGATTAGTTGTAAAAATATTTGTTGTACTATATACTTTATGTATTTGATTCCCGCTAATTCTGTGTATGCGTGTTTGTACACAACTAGTGTCCGCACAATAGGTAACGGTCAATGCAGAGTTCCTATTTCATTGTTTCTTGTTCGCGTACATATGTACAAACGCGCATATATAGAATTAGCGCTAATTTGTATGTGTCCTTCGCCGAATTTGCCGCTGCGTTAATGACTGGTTCAATTTCAAAAATCAGTCGTTAGCCAGAGGAGGGAGTGGACACACTGCGAAATAAACGCCCGGCAAGTTAAATTCGCAAGCGAACATTTTATTCCCTCAATTTTTCACAATGTCAACAAACAAACCTGTAGATTATGGGGATCTGAAAATCCAAGGGCAACACACCAACATCAGTTGCCCCCATCTAAACGTACTGTTTGGTGCGGTGTTATGGCCACTAGAGTTAACGGTCCATATTTCTTCGAAAATGAGGATGATTTCAGGAGCTTCTTAAGGCCGGCGGGCCAATTAGATGTCCTAAAATCAGTAGTTTTCGCGAAGCGTTGTAGGATGAGAAAAAAAACAATTAGCCAAATGAAGTTTTGGGGATAGTTTAATATATATTTGAACCAAAAAAAAAAAATTTGTACAATCTCCAACAATATATTGTAAGCCGAGTTATCAATAGATTCCCAGAGCGCCTTGCCACTGAAGTATCCAACTTCTGTACAAGATACAACTTGCAATTTTCATCTGAAAACAAAAAAAAAAAGATTATTAATTTTGATGTAATTATATTCGATGTGAACTAAGAAAATTGGGAGAAACACGTAAAATTCGAATTTTTGGGGAAGGTAGAAAAAAAAGTGGTTTTTCAAGGAAAAAAAAAACTCTTCAACTGGGTAAAAAAGTCGCTTAAAAAAAGTTTTTGGATGTTTTTTTTTAGCTCACATAGAAGAGAAAACAATACTGAAGATAACGCATTTTGAATGAAATTGATAGCTCGTTTAGTTTTTTTGCAATCGTGTACATAAATTAGGTAAAATCGTGAAAATGAAAAGCCGAGAAAACGCGCTTCAAAGTCAACAATAAGCGCACGGTTGCTCGACGCCGCACTACGCTCGGCTCTGTAGCTCTGCAAATACTTGGAATTTAACTCTGAAAATTTGTGTCTCATGTTCTTGAATATCTTAGCTATTGATTTCAGGAAAAAAAAATCGATTATTTTGACCTTTTAATTGGCCCGCCGGCCTTAAAGAACATTGATTGAAAACTTTTTGCGGCCAATGGCGGTGCAGTATCCTAATTTGTGGTTTCACCAAGATGGAGTAACTGCGCATACTGCTAGGCAAACTATGGACCTGCTGCGTGAAATTTTTGGCGAACGTCTGATTTCCAAAAATTCAGATTTCCCCTGGCCAACTCGTTCGCCAGATTTGACTGCGGCCGACTTCTTTTCATGGGGATATTTAAAAGACAAAGTGTATCTTAATAAACCAGAGACTATTAGACAGCTGAAGCTAAATATTCGAGACGAAATACTAAGCCTTCAATCAGAAACATTATGTGGTGTAATGGAAAACGCGTTAAAAAGAGCCAATCTTTGTATCGAGAAAAATGTTGGACATTTGTCTGATGTAATATTTCATACATAATTTCCATAAAATATATTCATGTATAAAAGCAATTAACCAAAATAAATGATTATTGCAAACGTTATTTGTGTTTAACATTAGTAGGTCTTATTTGACCCACCCTGTATAATAAAGTGAAAATTTGAAGGCGCTGAAAAACAGCGTTGATTTCTAATATTTTTATTTTTGTTTTCATCGCAAACGATATTGCGCATTTTCTGCCATATAAAATACTTGTATTTGTTCCAGCAGCATAAACATTTCCCATACATATACTGGGAATGCTGCTGAAGTGACACTCTTGGCCGGATATAAATTCGACTGCGGTGGGAACGATATAAAAAATGGCTTCTGAACATGTGCTTGGCCACGCATTTTCTCCAATTTGCTGTAAGAATTTTGATCTTGTTCTACAAATAGAGGCACTACAATTTTACGATGCATTCACTTTAGAATAGATTAGGGTAGTTGAAAAAAGTTCACTCGATGAGAGTACAAAGGCACATTGAGGCGCTCAGGAAATATTCCACCCTATTGCCACATGCCTTAAACTGTATCGCTTTTTTGGTGAATTTCTAGATATCGCGCCTTCTTCTTTTAAACGGGAGCAGATTTGATAGATTTCTCCCCTTGAGACACCAATAAATACCTCTTTGTTCACAGTCGATTGAATTTTTGTGCAATTGGACACAAACGTCAACTTCATAAAAATTAGAATTAAGAAATTCCTCTTCAGACCGTGCGACACAAAATGAGAGAACTGACTTCCATGCAACTTTATCAATTCGATTTTGAAAAACGTAGTGCGTGCTGCCAACTTGATTCACCGCTGCAACATATTCATCTAATACAACGATAATACGTTGCAAATGGGGAACGCAGCCGATATTGTCATCTAACTTACCGCCAGCGACTAGCAAAGCTAACAGATTTTTCTTGAGTAATTAAAATAATCTTTTTGGCGTAATTTAATACTATAATACATAATCATATTCATGCACAGATATACAATTCACCTTTTACTTATTTTATTCATTAGTGGAAACGTAAACAGGAGTTTCCATTGCGTATACTTTATTTCAAAAGTTCATTTCATAGTTCAACTATTTTATTCACGTTTCTACAAACCAGCAAGACGAACTCAGTTCAGGAATGATATTATATACTATATATGTATATGTATGTGCTTTTAAAACACCTGTTGTTAATTTTTTCAAAATAATTCATAAGCAAATTTTAAGGATATTCAAGGACAAATTTCCGACGACATTATTTTACTAGATTTGTACGGGAAAGAAGTAAGCAATATTTTTCTTCAATAGCTGTTTGTGCTCTCTTTCGTTTGATAGTCATATTAATTTTATAAATTGATTAAAAGTATTTAAATTTTGTTGTTACTTTCTTCTTCTTCTTTCCCAGCATTAGAACGCGTGGTGCGTCAAAGCTTCCTTCACAAAGCTTCTCCAAAGCAGTCGATCTTGAGCTTTTGCTTCGTAGTTACCTATTTTTAAATCATTGTGAGATCGTTTTCCTTTGCCTCTATCGATCAATTCCTTGGTCTGCCTTTGGCCTTTATGCCCATTAGCTTTCCTGTCATGGCTTTCTTCACGTCACACTCAGGAATATGGGTCACATGACCTTGCCATCTTATGCGCTGCGCTTTAACAAAACGCATAGCTGTCTTGTTCTGAGTGAGGTCGTTTAGTTCGGAGTTGTACCGATGCTTTAAAAAATTAAAATCCTTTAAAAAATTTAATTGATGAGAAAATGAAGGACCGAGTACGCAGCAATCAATAGTTGCGCGTGCGTATGCACTTTCTTCTGAAAAACAAAAAAAGTTTAATTTTGTCGCACGGTGTAATATTCTCTAAAAGCCTCCCGGGTACAAGCTTAGAGACTTGGATTATTTTTGTAGAACTTCGCCAGATGGAACGCGCATGTACTGGAAATATCAGCAAAGGCTTGTCTGCACTTGAAAGGGATAACTGGCACGCCCTCGCAAGGAGAAAGCCAACTGAATAAGTTTTTTGATATCCGCTCGAATCGACAAACGATTGTACAGCCACTATGGAAGAATAAATCAACTAAATTTGTATACCCTGAAGTGCTAAACTCAACAAATTCCATGCTGATTTCTTACACTTCACTAATGCCAGGCGGAAATCAAATTCTCAATTCTCTAAAGGCACATTTTACTTATTATCTAAATTCAGTATGACGCAGCTACTTAATAAAGAAAAAAAATTAAACAACCAGGTGTAAGGCAAGTTAAATTTGCACATTATTCCACCAATCACACATCGACACACATCATTCAACTGCGAATAAATTTTCAACTTTTTGCCACAAAAGGCGCAATATGTGTGCCATCGAGTGCCAGTGCAACAGCAGTCATACTGGCAGAAGCAGTGCCAGTGCCACTGCCAGCGGCAGCGTTAGCGACAGCAACAAAGCAACTAAAGTTTTTAATAACATTTCGAGTTCGAGTAAAATGAGGGCAATCAGCGCACAATTGTCGACAGCGGCGTATTATGCACACCAACAACCACAGCCAGCAGATGCGTGGCTTAACATGAAACTGAAACCAAACTGATGCACGAGAAGAAGTGGCAGCAAAAATTGTAGTTGAGAATGAGTGCAAGTGCTGAGTGTGAGACTGCAGCCCGGGGCGACTGAACAGTAATATTAGTAAAGAAAAAATGCCGGAAAAGGATAAACGAAGGCACGTAGAGGGAATGAGGAGCAAGGAAACTAAGAGTTGGAAGTTGATGGTTACTGGTTGGTGGTTGGCGGTTGAGGTGGTTGGCTGTGTGTGTATAAGTGAGTGTGTATGCGAGGATCATTGCCAATGCTTACCGCACAACAATTCGTGTACATGTGAGCGGATGTGAGCATGTGTATGGCTGTGTGTGTATAAAAATGAATTCCCTTGGCAAAGTACATATCTGTGCAAGGTATCAAAGATATGTTGTAACTGTAATTCCATGGAGTCGAATTAAAAATGAAAAATAGTGAAAGAAGAAGAGAAAGAAAAAGCACAGAAGTGGAGAAGAGGTAGAAAGGAGCACAAACTAAGATTACGATTACACCTATGTACGAATTTTTGTGCGAGCACTGCGAGAAGAACAAAAGCGCAAAGCCAAGACGGCCTTGAATGTTTGCGTTGTTGTCGTTTTTTTGCTGGCTGCCGCTGCTATAGAAATACCAGAGATAGTTCGCACATTAATAGGCACCTACAGGACAATGTTACACTTATTGTACCCGGTAATGGCAGTGGCAGTGCTGATGTCGATAAAAGAGCTAAAGCAAAAGTAAAGCCAATGAAAATGAAAAATAAAAACAAGATAAAAGAAAAAACAAGAAAATTAGATGGCAATACTCCAGATATCGAGCCAACGACATATCGGCTATGACGTTGGTTTGTAGTGTAGTGATTGTGTTGATGTTGTTGCTACTGTGTTGGAGCCACTGCTACTTACTTGTAGACACTGCCATTGGCAGTCGGATGATGTTTTCCGCTTTTGAAAAGCATACACACACAAGTACACTTTTTTTTTTTGTATACTCGAGTATGTATATGTTGTGGCTATGCGACTGCATTGCAACAAGGTAAACCCACAAGACGAAATGCTTCTGCAGCTGCTGCTACTGTTACCACAATTACGAATGCAGCAGTTGTGGCAAGTCGAGCGGATAACATTATACTTCACTGAAAAACATACACACACACATACATATGCACAAAATGATAGCAAAGCATTGAGCAAGCAAAACAAATAATTTGCACGCAAACATACACACAGATGTTCACATTTAATTTTACAAATCAATCGATTGAGCCCAGTAAGAAAATTGGGTAAACGCACTTCCACAGTTTGTAGTAAATCGGGTTCTCTTGTTGAAATTTTTTGCGGAGTTCAAATCGTAATTCTTAGTTCGATCGCAGTGGTCGTCATCAGTGTAAACATTTCTTATCCGCGGCATTGTTTTCGTTTTAATTAGGTTAGATTTTTACGCACAGCACAGCCTTCTCACGTTGGCTCGCTTTCGCACGGTTCTTCGAGAGCTACCCAGAGGCTATTTATGCGAAGCTAGGAAGTTTTGAGCTGCTTGGACCATATGCAGAATAATCGTCCTGACCACTCCCAAGTGAATGACGATCAGGGATTTTCCACACTTGCGTGGAACAACCACTACATATGGAACCACCCGGTTATCGCACCAATCAGAAAGAAGAAGAATGAATCAGGGTATGATACACTCTCAAAGGAATACGGCTTTGCAAAGCATAAAAGAGATATGATTATTGTGTTCATTTTTTTTTCTATCACACCATATAGGTTAGGTTAGGTTTCGGTGGGTGCCACTTTCCATAAGGGTGTGGAGGAGACCCACTTAGGGCTGGAATACTACTATTTTAGACTTTATAATCAGGTCTCACTGATTTGGGTACCAGGACATGAGGGATACGAAAAAAATGAGAAGGCAGACTTTTATTAGGACAACCCCATTTTTCGGCTTTAACAAAAACAATATAAATCAGGAAACCAAAAAATGGATCCAAACTAAAATCAGGGAACACTGGAACGGCACAAATGGCCTATAATAAACATTTTAATATAGGGTTTTCCAAACAGAGGTGTTATTTTGATGTTCAAAGAAAAATGCTATTTTTTACTATTTTTTATTTCATTATAAGGAGGAAGGTAGGCCGTTAATAGTGGAAAATAACATCAGGCAAATGAACCCCACGACCACGCTTACAGGACAATATCCTTTTCATAAAATTTTCCATAACCGAATTGCAAAGTGGCTGCCCTATGTCCTCGATAGCCTCACGAATTCCATCTTTGAGGTCTTGAATAGAACCTGGGCTATTGGCGTACACCTTCTCTTTCACGTGGCCCCAAAGAAAAAAGTCTCAAGGCGTTAAATTATAAGATCTCGGTGGCCAATGGTGATCAGCTCTTCGAGAGATAACACAGTGCGGAAACTTTTCCCGAAAAAGATGAATGATTTCGTTGCTTGTGTGCTTGCACTTAATCACCAAATGTGAGGAGGAAGACCTACAATTGCTCCCTCCTAAGGAGCTGGTTCGATTCCCCGTTTTACTAAATAATTATAATTAGTAATTAAAAGAGTTAATTTTGAATGGCACGCAATCATTTGTTTGCCAGAAGTTTTCGAACGATTAAGGAAAACCAACCGCTGAAGACAAATTATCCTACACCAAGACCATGCGAGTTCTCAGGTATCACCTCACACAAGAGAGTATTTCATCTCTCCAAAGATCAAATTAATGAATCGTCCGCCTTTCAGCTCTGATTTGGTCCTAAAGATTTCTTTTTGTACCCGAACATTAAAATTAATGAGCGTGATTAACGTTTTTCAACGCCTAAAGAGGCTGATGAAGCCTTTCTTCTTCTTTATTTGCCTATTTCATTTACTGAATGTTAGCGATCGCAGCATTATAGTATTATACAAATTTAAAAAAATTGTAAGCACATAACTATTTCACGATAATAGTCACGGTTTCGTGTTGCATGTACGAGCGGCCCAATTGTTCGAAGTACAGTCTATTCGCTTATGTTCCTTCACCAAAACATTTGCTTCCTTCCTATGGCACGTTCGTAAAGTAAAATTTAAAGTTTATGCTCGTTGTCAAGGTGACATTTCACACTAAAAAATTCGTTTGCTATTTTTTGTTTGTTCCGTGCAGTTGTGAGTTACAGGGTGTTAACAATGGAAGTCAACAAAGAAAAATTCGGTACATTTTAGAGTGTTTCTTTGAGAAAGGCTAAAATGCAAGCCAGGCTGAAATTGTGAATGGTGTTTATTGCGTCGATACTGTAACAGCCAATTGGGCTGTTGAATGTTAAAGAAAATGTCGATAAAATCACAGAAATAATCGAAGCTTACCGGCATTTTAGTATTCACAGCATTACCGAGGAGCTAAAGATCGACCATAAAAAAACCAAAAAAAAATTAAACACTAGGAAATCAGAAGAAGCACTACTTTCCCACTGGGCTATCAAATACAAGCAGCTGAAAAAAAACCAAAGCACATATCTGTTTTCAGTTATTTAGTTGGATAGACGGATAGATGAATGAATAGATGAAATGGAATGGAATGGCCAGTAAGTAATCGGTTGGTTGGCTGCTTGTAGAACAAAATATTCTACAAAGTTAACAGAGGAAATGGCAGCGGTAAAGAGAACTCATCAGCCAACCCACACAGATATGAACATACAAGCGTATAATATACAGATGGACTATTAGAAAAATCAACAAAGTGCAGTTGCTGCATCAAAGAAAACGGTGAACAAAACAACGAACAAAAAAATAACCCTCAGTAACTGAAAAAACGAGGGCAATGAAATGAAAGAGGTTAAGAAAAAAAATTTAAACAGGAAGCACTAGGAAGCGACAAAGGATGCACTGGACGGAAACTTGGCTGGATAGATGGATAGTCGATGTGTGAGCGCATAGACGGGCAGATGGATAGATGGATGGTTGGATGGATGTTTGTTGCTGAGAAAAGATAAACGGATGCATGGTTGGGACAGCTGCTTATAGCCACTACCGACAATGGTGCACCAACAGCAAAATAAACGAAAGCCTCTAATTCAATCGACAGCAAGCACTGACCAAGTAACTACTTAATAATTGTACAGTAGTTGCCAAGGCAATGTGAACGGGCGCTCGGTTTGTGTATGTGACATACATATGGTATGTCTGTGTGTATGTTGATGTGTACCCTAAGTGAGTAACACTTGTGAACATGTCGGGTACACATGAACACTACACAAATGTATGTATGTATGTATGTCTGGATGGACTCACACTTGTATGATAGCGCACTTCTGCGTGGGTGTGTGTGTTTGTTTTCAGTAAGTGGTAAACGTATTGCTAATGAAAGGCATTGAAAAGGCTGAAGAAAAATGTTAAGATTAAGCAAGCACAACAACAGACACGAAATTAAAGCCCTCTACGCAGAAGCAGGTAGGAAATTCCAGTAGGAGATGGGAGTAAAAACTGAAAAAGAAATATTTTGTTCGGCTTTGTAAAGATTTAGCTGGAGTGCTTAAAAATTCAGCAGATTAAATGCATCAATGATTGTAGGGATGTTGGTGGAAAGTGAATGAATAAAGGGAAAAATGTAAGCTTCTTAAAGGTGGTAATGAGAAGATGGTGTGTGTGTGTGTGTTGCAAGTGCATTCATGTGTGTGGTGTAACTGTTGAACATTGAAAAAAATATTTATTACGCTGCTTAGTGAAATTGAAGGAATTTATACACGGCTGGGCCGCTCCACGTCTAAAATGATGCAAGCCTACCTAGCTAATATATTTTCTATAGCTTCGCATTGTTTAAAAGCCGGCCTTTGTCAGCTTTTTAATTGAAGAGTTATATAATGCGAAGCCTCGATGATGCTAAACACACGTTTTTTATTTGCAACACATGGCTAGCGGAAGTAGGTGCACTGAGGAAGCAGATTCGCGCCATCGTGCCGGACAACACAATCAACAAATTGCTCGAACGCGAGGACAGCTTGAACGCGGTAAAAAGATACATCGAGGACGTACTACGGAAAAAATCGATAGACCTGGACATATTGCAACAAAACGAAACCTCACAGACAGAGACACAAGAAGACGAGCCTGGAGCATGAACGCTGGCCACAAATACGGTGAACCCAGACATGGGTTAATAGAATTGGACCTTTATGGATGCCATTCTGGGCCTTCCCGAAGTAATGCCGCAAATAGTCCCGGGAAGGGTGTCTCCCCAGAAGAAGAGAAGGGATTGGTTTAAGTGGTCACAGCACTCAATGCAGTGGACGACGGTCGCTGCAAGTGCGAGGCCATTCATTTTGAACCCTACATCACCCACCAAAAAAAAAAAAAAACCAGTGCCCCACAGCTAAGCAGATCTAACTGTACTCTAGATTTACACTCTTTTAATTAGAAAATATAATTTTTCGCCATTGAGCCGTTCAGTAGTGAATATATTCCGAAACAAACCTGTTGAGTATCTCAATTATCGGGTGGTGTTGCTATTGGCTTTATTTTTTGTATTACAAGCGCAAAGAACGACTAAAAAACAAAAATAACAAATCGAAGTATACAAATTATTCTTTTTTTTTGTTTTGATAACTTTTTTATTAAATACAAACGATATAATATGGAGTGATGGAAATCTTTAGTTCGACACGTCATCACTTATCTGTTTGTACTCTGCCAAATGTCAATCGTGATTAACGTAAGACGATTCAGTACGATTTGAAAAAATGTTAAATCTTCCGATAAGGTGGTTAATTATGCCCCACCTTATATATTATGTATACATAAATATTTAAAATTTATGAAATGTGCCTTTTTTGAAATTTACGGTATTGATTTCATATAATTTATAAAAATATAAAAAAACAATAATATTTTCAGAGATGCCAGTATCTACATCACTCCTTCCAATTACTCAAATTTCTTCTTTTTCTTAATTGGAGTTAAACTAAGCGCGCCAGTCGTTTCTTTCTCGTGCTAACTGGCACCAATTGGGCACACCAAGTGAAGTCAAGTCCTTCTCCACCTGATATTTCCAACACAGAGGAGGCCTTCCTCTTCCTCTGCTGCCACCAGCTGGTACCGCATCTAATACTTTCAGAGCCGGAGCGTTTGTATCCATTCGGACGACATGACACAGCCAACGTAGCCGCTGGATCTTGATTCGCTGCGCTATGTCTATGTCCTCGTAAAGCTCATACAGCTCATCGGTTCATCGCCTGCGATATTCGCCGTTACCAACGTGAAAAGGTCCAAAAATCTTCCACAGAATCTTTCTCTCAAACACTCGAAGCGTCGCTTCATCGGAAGTTGTCATCGTCAAAGCTTCTACGGCATACGTTAGGACGGGCATGAAGAAAGCCTTTTAGATTGTTAGTTTTGTTCGTCGGGAGAGCACTTTTACTAATTACTCAACCAGGTTTTCCCGAATCAAGACCAAACTCATGATTGACCGACTCTTGAAATATGACTTTTTAATTTTTAGATGCACTTCTTATTGATAAAGTTTTAGCTTTCAGATTTAGTTGAGCCCACTTTCTGAGGTTATTGTCTTCTGTATTTACTTTTTCAGCGCTACTAGGTACAAATTGATCACGTAACCATCAACACAAGAAGAAGAAGTAATATAAATGACGTATGAAGCCCCAAAGGAACAAACTACGACAGCGACTTTCGTCAAAAACCCTCAAACGTGGCTAAAGCCACAGGTTTGAAAAGGAAGAAATGGAGTACTGATAATCTAAAGGATACCAATATTAAACTAGCGTTTCAAGAGGAAACCGACAAAATAATAAACAATAATAAGATATCCGACAATATAGAGGAACTGTGGAGGATTTTGAAAGACTCAATCACATCTGCTGCAACAATAACAATTGGGAAAACAGTGGAAAAGAAAAACTCAGATTGGTTTGATGAAGAATGCGAAAAGTTCACAGAAATGAAAAATGAAGCTAGAAAGGGCTGGATGAATAAGAAAACCCGTATATATTGAAAAAAGAAAAATTACAACAAAAATTTATCAGAAGAAGAAAGGGAAAGCCTTAAAGAAAAACGTGCATACTATTAGAGAGGATTTTGAAACAAAAGAAACTCGCAAATTCTGTAGCAAAGTAAAAACAGAAAAGAGAGGTTTTCAGCCACGTGTCAACATATGTAGAAACAAGAAGGATGATATTCTTACTGATTCACAAGAAGTAATGGAAAGATGGGTGGAGCACTTTAAGGAGCTGCTCAATGGAGTCGTTTCACACGTAGGCAGTCGCTGTCTGGAATGATACAAGAAGATCAGAACCCCCCAACTTTAACCGAGATAGTAGAAGCGGAATATCCTGGAGAAGACGAGATTACGTGGGAGCTCTTAAAAAATGGAAGCGTGGTATTGATGAAAAAATAACATCATCTGATGACGCTGATATGGAAAGATGAAATGATGCCTAGTCATGCCACTTATAATACAAATCCTTAAAAAGGCAACAAAACAAAGTGTAAAAACCACAGCGAAATATCGTTTTTAAACATAGAAATTACTACCAAAAATCGTCAACACAATGCTTATTAGTTATGTCGAAAAAGTTTTACCAGAATACCGATGTGGTTTCAGACCCGGAAGAGCAACGACAGATCAAATATTCTGCCTAAAACAGTCTATGGGAAAATGCTATGAGCACAACGTTAACCTATGGTACACATGCTGTTTATTGATCTTAAGCAAGCATTAACATAATGAAGATACCTGTAATATTTGAGCAATTTGGAATCCAAAAAAATTTACGCACATGGTAAAGATGACTCGGCGCAATCGAGAGTTTTGGTACAAGACAGATTATCTGAGTCCTCTAAAATACAGGCAGGCGTTAGGCAACACGTTTTCCTCAACAATTTTTAATCTTTTACTGTGCTTCGCAATAGCCGAAGTAACTGATACAAAAAGAACTGGACATATATTTAACAGAACTACACAAATGTACGCGTACGCGGATGATATTGCCATAACTAACAAAAACCTTAATGCATACACTTTCTGTGACATAGAAACGACAACCGGTAAAATTGGGTTGAGAATTAACAAGAAAAAAACAAAATATGTGTTGATGTTCAGAAAAAACGATCTGGTACCTGGTATAATCAAATTCGGGGCATATGAGTTTAAAGCGGTGACAACATTCACGTATCTGGGATTCAAACTAAGCCTCGACAGGGAATGGTGATCATTTGCTCATCCCACGGGTTGTGTCCTATAATCATACCGTCCCTCAACTGAACGTCTTTTCTACCAAGTTTTAGAAGAAAGTTGATCATTTTTTTGTTCGGACTTGTCACAAAAGACTTTGCAGCTCTGCAGCGTTCTACACCGGACCATCGCTCTTTATGTAAATTGCATACATAATCGCTGATCCAATTCCTGATTTCTACGGAACTAATTCCGATTGTGGGTTCTGGTCCCTGTGGGGGAAGCGCTGATCCACGGTTGGCTAATTCATCGGCAATTTCGTTTCCTTGAACACCGGTGTATCCTGGAACCCATATAAGTACAAGCCTGTTTTGCCTTGCGACAGAATTAAGCTTCTTCTTACATTCTTGAACAATCTTAGAGGTTTGCTTCGCGTTCTCCAGGGCCATTCAGTGCAGCCTGACTGTCACTGTAAACTCCAATCTGTTTCCCGCTCCATCTGATCTCGATTATCCATTCTGCTACTTTCAGGATGGCAAAAATTTCCGTATACACCAGAGGACTACGAAGAGCCAAGCATTGAGACTTATGGGCCAACACGTCAGAGTAATGTAAAATTTTAATTGTTAGTTTTAATAAAACCGAAAAATATTACTAGTTAGCTTTGTAGTACTATGAAATTTTAAGAACAGATTGAACCGAAACCTGTTTTTTTTTCTTTTAACCCTCAGATTTATGATTTTACTCTACTTTTCGCTAATAATGCGCAAAATTAATCTTCCCATTTTGTTTCTGAGCCACTTTTTTAGTAAATAAAAAAATCGTTTTGATCGTCCCATTTTATTTTTGAATAACTTTTGTACTCAATTAAAAACAACAAGATTTTGAGTGAAGAAAGTCTCTACCTTTTATACCAGGTGGTTCACACCTTTCTCCTGTTGACGGCACCAGAGTACTTGTCCCACCATAACAAATAAAACCAGATCTGATAAGAAATTTTTCAAAGCCATGCATCTCAACTGTTCAAATTTTATGTGCTTGATAGAAAAGTTTCCTATTGTTAGTGGAACTAAAATAAAGGAAGGCATTTTTGTCAGTCCTCAGATCAGTGATTTGTTCAAAGGTAACATATTCGAATCTGCTTTACAAATACAAAATTTTTGGGGCAACCACAAAGCAAATGACTACAAAGATCCAATAAAACAACTACTATACTTCTGATGTATCAAGCATTTGCCCCCACCAAACTCACTTTCTATACTACCACCTCGACTCCTTTTCCGCGAAATTAGCATACGTAGGCGGCGCACATGGTGATGGAACCTTTCTCTCGAGATATTTGCAGCATGGAACAGGGATGCTGAAGTCCCCATATGATTTTTTTAGACGTTTTCAAGGGACTAGAGGCAAGACAAATACTACAGAAAATTAAGATTTTTAGTTTTAAAAAACATATATTTGCGCTGTATGATAAATGGCCGCCGTAGCCAAATGGGTTGGTGTGTGACTACCATTCGTAGTTCCCAGAGAGAACGTAGGTTCGAATCTCGGAGAAACACCAAAATTAAGAAAAACAATTTTCTAATAGCGGTCTCCCCTAGGCAGGCAATGGCAAAGCTCCGAGTGTATTTCTGCCATGAAAAAGCTCCTCATAAAAATATCTGCCGTTCGGAGTTCGCTTGAAACTGTAGGTCGCTCCTTTTGTGGAACAACATCAAGACACACACCACAAATAGGAGGAGGAGCTCGGGCAAACACCCAAAAAGGGTGTACGTGCTAATTATATAAATTATATTATATTTTTTATTAAATAAAATATGTAATACTTTAACAAAATTCTGCATTTATTTAATATTTTTGTTTTTCATGACAGGCAGCAAAACAGTATCACAAATTTAACGCAACTTTACAACTTTCACACATCAAATTTGTGGCTTTTCTGTGGCTTATTTGAGAATATCATACGTAAAATCTTCTTATTTTTGAGTTTATGAGTTTAAAAAATTATAATAGAATCATTCGGTAAAGGCTTAGTCCGTTGTTTTCTTCGCACTCCAGTAAAAATATCTGAACTCACAGATTCTGCATCACTTTCACTTGTCTCTTCTAAATAACAATCGGCGAAATCTTCAGGAGCATCAGGGAGCACATAAGCATCTTCTAAAATGTTATCTCTTTCGTAATCCATTAACAGTGTATATTTTTACAACGTTACTAAAATTATACACCGGCCTGCAATGTGATGCTCTGAAAATTATGAAGCAACTAAGGCTCTGAATGCTTGCAGGAAATGTCATGACGCGGCTACAAGAGAAACCCTGGGGCATCTTCCTTGCTATTTACTTTCAGGCTCTCTCGTAAACTAGACTATGGTACCTGGATGCATTCAGTTTGGAAAGACTAGAATCTATCCCTGGACTGGAGCCTGAGCTACTCCTAAAATTCGCGTACAGTACGCGCATCTTAAGTGATGGACATTTTCGCTAAAACACAAAAACAAAACACAAAAGCACTCTGATCTGGTATTGCTCTGAACCAAACCTAACCTAATCTAACGCTCTGAAAGGCTTTGCAAATGACTTTCCAATGGCACCACATTGGTGTCACCGGACGTGAAGGTGTTAACGAATCAAAATAGAATAAAAAATATCAAAACGCGTATGTGAGAAATTCAAAGTTAATTTTTGTCGATGAATGATATTAAACAATTGCACTGCGTATCAACAGCTGCCAAAAATTTACATACAATATACAAAAATTTGAATCGGGTATGGAAATAAGCTTTCGTGCTTTCTTAACCAAAGTTACGAATTACTTAAAGAATTAAATAATCCATGATATTATGTAAAGTATGTGCCATTGGAAGCTACAACTTTAGTCCATCTTTCAGGTAGTATACGGATCCCTCTGACAAAAAATTCGAGTTCTTTTGACTTGATCCATTCATTGAGCCAGTTTGCGATGCTCTCGTTAGAAGAGAACCGCTCCCCAATAAGGGCTGACTGCATTGATCGGAACAGCTGGTAATCCGATGGTTCAATGTCTGGGGAATACGGCGGCTGAGGCAAGATTTCCCAATTCGGTCCCTCTAAATATTTCTAGACCGATTTAGTAACGTGTGGCCTGGCGTTATCATGCACCAAAATCAGTTTGTCATGTCTACTGACTCATTCAGGCCGCTTTTCCTGAGAGCTCGATTCAAACGCATTAGCTGCAGTCGGTAACGACGAGCTTTTTACCATAGAAGTTTACCTCCTACTATTGAATTAGCATCTTCTTGACCAGCAATTTATTAAATACAGCTATTTTATTAGACTCATAATAGATGACACCCTTAAAGGAGTTCATAATAGACGACACTCTTCTGATCCCACCTGAATTCTGAATATTTTCGCTGTCGATGGACGTGGATCACCTGGCAGGGTCCAACTTTTTCAACGCTTAGGGTTATCATAATAGATCGATTTTTCATCGCCAGTGACGATGCGATGCAGAAAATATTTTTTTTCTGCCGTTGAAGAAACATCTCACACGTCACCAAACGTCTCTCGATATCTCTCTCCTTCAATTGATGTGGCACCCAGTTAGCCCCCAGCTTTCTGGACCATTCGCATCGCGTGCAAACGTTTACCGACGGTAAACCGTTAAACTCTTTAGACATATCATCAAGGGTTCGACATGCGCCTTCATCCAATAATTGTTGTAGTAGAGTATCTTCTAATTTGTTCGGTGACCCTTCGCGATCTTTATCACTCATGCAGTCACGTCGAAATTGGCACTTTGGAAGCATCGAAATCACTCAGTACAAATTGTATTTGATGGAGCGTGATCGCCGTAAATATTGATCAATATCCGACACGTTTCAGCTGCACTTTCCATTAAAATGTAATAACGGAGCATGGCTTCCCACGAATACTGTTTTTTTCGGGACGAACGTAGACATTTTTGACGTCAAACGAATGCCAACTACTGCGATCGGGACCTCACATATGCACCATCAAATCACCAATATACTATTAGAGCGAACATAAAAATAATATCACCAGCGACACCTCTTTTACGAGGGCGGAAACTTATTCCCATACCCAATATAAAAATTGGACTACTTTTTTCTAACTTTTTCAGTAAGTAAATGCTGTCCTGCAAGTGTGAAAAACTCAGCTAATCCTGATCTCGCTTTGAAATAAAACATCCAATCTAAAAAGAGTCTCCTCAGACAGAGTCTCCCCCCTACGGACAGCATTAGTGTCCGAGTGCATTTTGGTAAAATCCCACTGTGTGGTCACTCCATTTACAGGAAAATATTACACCAACACGCACACTACAAATTAAATATTTGCACACACACAGACAAGTGCATATAGTCAGATAGAGCTTAGTTCCCTAAATCTTCTTAGTTTTCTTAAATAAATTATCTAAATTAAATTTTGGCGAAAAGCCAAAAACCACCAAGACGTAGCAGCAGTATGCTTTAAACTGAAAGCGACGAGGCGTCAAGGCGCCAAGCACACCCGCACAGCAGAAAGGAAATACCAGCAGCACAAAAGGCGCGCTTTGTCGCGCTCTGCTCTTTGTACCACACGGGCCAATATAAACATCTCCACATTCGAAGAATGAAATACGAACAGGGAAAGGATTGAAGGCAAGGCCAATGCAAGCGGTGAGGTTGCGTCAAATTACGAATCAGCGAAAGAGACCTACAGCAACAGCAGCGTCACAAAGAGAACCCATTTTGCAGGCGAACATTTGCAAAGGCCACAGAGAGGTAAGCAGTAGTAAGGCAAAGGCAAAAGAGGAATCATACAGTAAAAGCGAGGCACGTCAGCGTGGTTGCGCTTGATTTTGAGGAAAAATCACTTACTTTTTCTCTGTATTCTCTCTACACTGCATGTATTTGGAAAAAGTGAAAATGCTTCAGCGGGTATTGAGCAGCATATGAGGAAAATAAAAAGCATAGAAAGAACTGCAACACATGCAGCAGCTAACAGCAGTTGCAAGCAGCCCAGGTAGTGAAGTGCATATGTATGTGTAGCTGAAAAAGCAGATGAAATACTTTTCGGAAGGTAGTCAAGCGAATTTTTGAAAAAGTGAAAAAGACAAAATACATCAATAGAATTTAATAAATTCCTTAGGAATAAGAAACGCAGTTGACTAAGAAGATTAAAACCTGTTCTACTAACCAGTATGCATGTATGTGCATATGTATTTGTATGCTGAAGAAATTTTGTGTAAAGATATACCTCAACAAAGTGTCTTTCTACCAAATTTTAAAGATTTTCTGAACGAAATTCCAGTTGGCAAACTCACTGGTTTCCGCTTTGCGAAATCCTTTTACGCGCGTAAGTTGTATCTCAGCAGCAAAGGAGATCTAAAATATTACATAGTAAGTTTGGATTGTATAACGTTTTTTACCTACTTTACCTATTATTTTTGCATTCAGTTTTTCAATTAAGGCTACGGTTTAACTTCACTACAAATGAACTTAGAAAAACTACTAAAAATTAAAGAAAAAGCGTGGCCTACGAGTGTATTTCTGCAATACAAAAAGCTTTTTATTGTTGTTGTTTTAGCAACATAAACATTCCCCATGCTTATACAGCAAATGCTGCCGGAGTGACAGTCTTTGGCCGGATATAAGTACATGTCATTCTGGTTACGTCGGACCGACTGTCGGGGGAACGCAAAAAAAGAAAACAAAAACAAAGCTCCATAAAAAAGAAATATTTTCCTAGTTGTACTAGCACTAACAGATTTTCCAATTTCCTCCGCAGGGTAGCTGCAAGGGCTGAAGTGGATTATTTACGACCCTTGAGAGATTCGCGTATAAGTTTTCAGTAATCACATAAACTAGTCAGGCGTTTTCTTCCACTTTTTTATGTATTATGGCGGGATTTTGTCTCCGCAAGTCGGTTAATAGCACATTCGATTGGGCATCGCTAATATCCATGAAATTGGCAATCTCAACCTGAGACTTCCCTTCCTCACTTATGAGCATTAAAGCGAATCGATTCGTATGGATGGCAAAGTCCAAATAGATGGTAAGCATTTAAGTTCATTATTGAATCGGAAAGTAAAACTTAAGTCCTAACGAGCTAACCGACTTATTATTACTACATCTAAATACCAAGAGCTGTTCTTTGAATAAAAATAATGAACCTGAAAAAATATATACTGTATATATATTATTTTATTTTAAAACAACATCTAGGGGGGATTTTTTTGAAAGACGCAAGTGACGAAAGAGTTTAATTTGATTTATTTACTATTTTATTTATTTTCTTTAACCTCGACAATTTCTGTTTAATTTGGGGGCGTATCCTCCAACAGTCACCACTTTTGAATCCTCTAAGCCTTTAAGCCCGTATTTTCAAAACATAAAATTTTATTTTGCATTTTCCTAAAATATAATATTTTAGAAATATTGTGTAAAAATTTGAAGTAAATTCGACAAATACTTTTCGAGTTATTCAACAATTAACAAAGGGCGCTTAGGCGCTCCGGAAACCGATAGCAAAACTTTTAATGCGTTTTCCCCAAAACTATGTTTTTTGAACTGATGATCACTGTAACTTAAAAACCGCTTCGTAGAATTCAATAAAATCTATACTGACTTTGAAAAACATAAAAAACTCGTGCCTGCTCGAAGGATTCCTTTTTCAAAAATTTCAATTTTTTTTTAACAATTAGTTGTCGATTTTTCGCTCGAAAATCTAAATCTCGATTTTGAAAACAAAAGTTTCGATCAGGTACAAGATTATCTATTAATAATCTCTTGCTCGATTGATTTTAGATGAATCTCCAAGGACTTGTGATGATCACTGCACGGAACTTCTGGGGAAATTGGCGGTAACTTTTACAATTATAATTTTTTTTGTTGAAATTTTGCTAAAGTCACGTTGAAACATGATGTATTAATGCTATGTTTTTATGTTTGTAAAATAAAGCAATTGACTAGCAAAAAAAAAATGATTAAAGATCATAATTTGTTCGGGTCTCTGACAACCCCTAACCCCTTAAAGTATATTTTTTTGTCCTTCATTTGAGTGTTGAATGAAATTTCGCAAACTAAAAAGTAGAGCCTGCCTTTTATCTGCCTTTTAGCCTTTCAACTATACCCCATTTGTGCAAATCGGATTAGAAAATTTCGATGTATAAAGTTTTAGTACCCTCTTGCAAGGACTTTTTTGGTTTTTAGCAAGATTTCTGGGAAGAAATATTAAACAATTTCAATCAAACCATTTCAGTAAGTTTGAATATAAATTTAGTCCATGTGTAAAGTTTTAACATTTAATGTGTAGTGACAATGGGCACGTATATCCATTATTATTACAAATTATTTAAAAACAAACGGAACCTAAGCGCACTTAAAACTAACTTGCTTACCTTATCAGTCCTATTATCGTTGGTGTAATCAAATTAATGACTTTGATCGCTGACATAGTTGATAGGGGATGAAACTGCTTTAACTAAAAGGTGAACCATTGTGTTATTGTTCCAGAGGCCCACATTTAGTATCAATTTTCCAACATCATTTCGATGGTTTCTACCTCTTACTTAAGAATTTCTATTCTGATAAATTTTCTAAAGCCCTGACTACGCTCTCGTTTGACTGCTTAACAAAAAATATTAAAATGAACCTCTCAAAGAAGTTTAGCGTAGCCCAGAGGCGTACAAGTGCTATCGCCAATATGGCTGATTAATTTATAAAAAAAGAGCTTAGCAAGAAGAGATTGATTGATAGACTGTGTGATATAGTGTGTTATCCTGCTAAATTCAAAAGATTTTGAACACGTGCAAGTTCCAGAATCTATAATCATTTCTCTTTAGCAGTCAACTTTGACATATACTGGTAAAAGCCTAGCATCTCATAAGAAAAAAAGATTTTTAGACTACTCCGATGACGAATTTGAACTGCTGGAAGATATCTAATCGCAGTATCGTTTGCTTTCACTTTCTAAGTCAATTTCATCTCATAAACAAAATATCCTAGGCAGGCTGTTGCTTCCATTATTTTCAACGAAGATCCAATAAGGCTCTAATAAGTTACACGCACTCGTTCGTGGTCGCAACGCCTTGTTCTACAATGCAAACCGTGACTTTTGTCCGCTAGCAAGCCAATCACTTAGGAATATAAACAAAATATTTATTAGCCAATTTATTTTTTATTTGAGCTGTATTGTTCTTATCAAAATAACTTATAATATAACAAAAAATTATAGTCAATCATTGTTATGTTGTTGCACGCCCTCGCACTGTAACTAGACTACATTTTTAACGGCGATTTTCTTTCCCTTTGCGAAAATTGAATTTTACCACAACCACACACACATGCAGATGCAGTTTCTGAAGCCATCTGCTGCCTGCAAATCAACCAAGAATCCTCAAAATGTGGCACCAATAACAATTTGAAACACAAAACGCCAACTAATCTTCCAAAAAACCAAACTAAAATGGCAGACTAAGTGGAATTACCTAAGGAAAAATTGAAGTAGAATGGCACATTAAATTTCATGGACATATAATTTCCATAGTGTACACCCATATGACAGAGACCATTGTGGTGTAGGAAAATGTGAAGAAATTGGCGAAAAAATAAGACGAAGAAAATAATACTTCGAAAATATAGGGCAAGAAAAAGTTGTAGTAATGACTGAAGTTTAGAGCCCAAAACAAAGAGAAAAAATTACATACCACTTGCAAAATATAAAATGCAAAAATCGTAGCGAGAAACTACATAAAAAGTACTTAGAATGCACGTGCATATAAGTAAAAAGCACTAACTAGGCGTATGTGCAATCATTATGGAGGCGATATGCATTGGATGTTGCGCATACGCAATGGGGTACGAAATGTTGGAGTTCACATGGTTGTTGTGGAATATTTCTGGAAGGCGCTAATAGTGAATTGCGCTATAAATGAAACAACTACAACAACAACAGCAATCTCATCGAACCAATTCAAACCGACAAGAAGTTACTGTACACCTGGTATATATGTACACTTGTGTTCACAATGAAAGCAACGCGATATAATGCAAAGATTTGACTATTTATTTTTTAGTTATTTTTTTTTTATAAAAATACCATATAACTCCAAGCTTTACTTCGTAAAAAAATTAAAAAAAATCAACGAATTTTTATTAATATATCAAACTGTTTAATCAGAAAATTTACAAAAATATTTGAGTATGCAGCACCAGTGATATAATAAGGTGCAGTTGCAGCGGCTTAATAGTTAAAAATTACGAGCTTTCGTTATGTGGAAGAAAATGTACAATACCACCCATAAAAAAATTATCAAAAATCAATTGTTTTAGTTACTTAAAACTTGCTTTTTATTACACTAAAATTTAAAGAGCTATAATAAATTCTAAAAATTCTGACTAAAAAATTTGAAATTTTGATGAAAGTTTGCTGAATTTGATTTAACTTTATGGAAAGCTTGAAACTTTGATTAATTTTTTTTTATTATTTAAGAAATATAAAAAAGTGCGTAGTACACATAACAGAAGTGAAACTTTCAAGGCAGACAAAGAAAGAGGGAGAGACCCGAGAGAGAATGAGAGAGAGAGATAGAGAAAAAGTATATATATAAATAAATTCACAACAATTGCAGAGAATACCAATACACAAAATTTATAAAAAAAGGGAGAAGGGTCGACCGGTGTAGGTAAACGCCGGATACAAACCGTGGCAACGAGCATTTATCGGCAACGGCACAAATTACCTCAAGTCAATACCAATAAATCGGACGCCGGAATGGATAGCACTTTATAGTACGCACGAGCACTAGCCACGAAACGAAAATAAGCGCCAAAAAGTAGGCACCAAAAAAAACGCCAAAAAAATTGAAACCAAAAACGTGCCAAACAGTAGGCACCAAGGAAATATAACACCAAAAAGTAGGCACCAAAAATATATATCCTACAAGTTTGCACCAACAAACAAGCGCCGAAAAGTAGGCAGTATTATTTCTCACTACAAATTAGCAACCACAAGGAAAAACTCAGGAAAAATAGAATAAAGTGTATCTAAGATATATATAAGGTATAGCTCTCTCTCTGCTTTTCCTCTACGTTATATCTTTTTTCTCTCTCGCGTTTCACTTCAAAAAAAAAATATTCACAAAATAAGTAAACAGTTAAAACTTTGCAAACTTTGCACGCTCCTATTATTATGAACACAGGTATACATACCTGAAATGCATTTTCGTTTCAGCAGTTACTTAATAACAAAAACCAAATACAACGCGGCAATGGTTTCACGTACATGCACGCCACAAAGTATACTTGGTGCATATTCTGAGACATTAACTTAAATTAATGGCAACCATTGTTGTAGCACTGCACTCAATTATGTCATTATGGCAAAACAAACACAACTGCGAAGAAACAATTGGTATATGCGAAGATGATAAGAGAGCTGTTGCCCCTAAAACAAAAAGGCAGACTGTGAATAAGCATCGCACAGGTAAATATATCGCTTAGGAACCGGTCGAACACAAATTATAATCAGCAAGGCTTTCGGCTATAAATTTCTAAGAAAAGTGACTACAAAGAGGTATTCAGTTATCAGGACGCAGAGTTGTATAAAATCGCTTACCTTTACCAAAAACGAGAGGCATGAATAATCAACTGGATTTACTTTATGACTACGCACCGTCACCTTGGTTGCAGCTTCAGCGTAGAACGCAGTAGTTTATCGCACTTCTGTGCAACGTCCAGCGACAGCCTCAGCTTCAATATCATATCAGGGAATTTTGTATTTTTTTTTAAGAGTACTACTGAAAAATAATATTCAAATGGAGAAGAAGGATTGGTACCCCATGTATGCTGCGTCTCAATTAACGACTTCCATTGCCTTTTCATTGTGCATGCACTCTGGTTCCACAAGCTGAACGTAAACAAACTTAATCAAAGCCTGCCTGGAGCTTGAGGGAGGAAATTGATGGCGACGATATACTTAGTTGTAGGTATAGAAGGGGAAAAGAAGGCGGGCGGCAAAATAGTGCACAAGTACGCTTGTAACTCATATGACTATAGTAGCCTGGGAAAACACAAAAATGTTTGCTAGTGTGAATCAGAAAATTTAGAGCGTCCATGCCATGACAGTCTGTCTAAGCGTAGGTAGTGGTTGAGTTCAGGATCATCAGAATATTATCACTCTTGCGAAGTATCCTTAACTTAAAAAATATTTTTAAATTATTTCAACAGAAAAAGTGTGCAGGATAGCAAAACAACATAAAGCAGAATGAAAATTAAATTTACTCTCATCCCAAGTCACTAATTTGGAGTGGATATACTCTTTAACATTCAAATTTGTGCTAAAATGCAACTAAAATCGTTGGTCAGGCTAATCGAAAATCGATTCGTTTTGGCAGGCAACGTATTTCTCCTCTAAAACTGCTAGCTGTAATAATGAAAGCTGTACTTTATTGAAATATGTGCCAATATCGCTTTTCCATTGAAACAACTAGGCTTTAATTAAACAGATTGTGGGTTTTAATATTTATGTCAATGACCTAGTTTCCAGAGCTAAGCAAAAAGTAAACTGCACTTTCTAGAGGCCACTTAAAGATTTTGTTTCGCAACCGTCTATATATTAGTGATTCCACTGGCGTTCAACTGCTTCCTTAGATAATACAGATACGAGACAGATACGGATGCATAGAAATAACTACAGACTAACCATTTGAAAATACTACAGAAGCGTGCTTGGGATAGTTTGAAAATAAATATTTCACCTTAGAGGATAGGACAGACATCATATTTTCGAAGGTATGTGAGCTGACTTAACAAAATTGATCTCTAGTAAGACTATTCCGCCATATAAATGAATAAATAAATAAAAAAGGGGTATGCATTTATATTTATTCCACGGTGTTCTGTACCCTCTACTCATCACAGTACCTCATCCAACTCCAACATATATATGTATATGTATATATATATATTATACAATATATATATATATATATATAATTGGCACGTACACCCTTTTTGGGTGTTTGGCCGAGCTCCTCCTCCTATTTGTGGTGTGCGTCTTGATGTTGTTCCACAATTGGAGGGACCTACAATTTCAAGCCGACTCCGAACGGCAAATATTTTTATGAGGAGCTTTTTCATGGCAGAAATACACTCGGAGGTTTGCCATTGCCTGCCGAGGGGCGGCCGCTATTAGAAAAATGTTTTTCTTAATTTTTGGTGTTTCACCGAGATTCGAACCTACGTTCTCTCTGTGAATTCCGAATGGTAGTCACGCACCACGCAGTAGACTATATCCCCAGACTGTATAGATGACAGCGCAATCTGCTGTTGGAATGTACTAGAGAATTCTCAGTTCGTCCGTAGTGTAGGTTATGTGTTGCCTGAACATATTTTAATTATACCCCTAGAAGTAAGGAATTCGTCTGGCGTAACTCCATAGTTTGGTGTCAGCTTACGCCCGTAGCCTAAGCTCTACCCTTCGAAGATCCTCCTGGGATGTTGTCCAATGGTAAGGAAGGGCTTGGGTGCTATTAAAAACGAGGATGTAGTCTTTTTAGGCAATGTATTCCCAATGTTATAAAGCCCATAAGAGCCGGATGCAGTTGTGCTTACTTAGTAAATATCTCGATACATTCAAGGACTAACAAGGACTTAACCTCAATGTAAAAGCCAGATCCTGACTGTGGTTCAGAATGGCAATTTCCTCATTTCAGAGGTTTTCATCTATGTTGATCTCACAGACCGCTTGGTTTTGGGGCCATATAATCAAATGTCTAAGCTTTCAAGAGTCCTTCAGCTTTATGTACGCTAATGTAGGGTAAGCTGTTAGAGTTTCCTTTGAAGTCCAGGTGAACTTCAGTTTACTTTATCATCCAGTTCGACCTTGAAATTCTCTCAAATTTAATAACCTTAGTGGTATCATCACTGGGTAGCTGAGCGAGTGGAAGCTGCAGGCTCAACGTTTCTATGTTCTTGGATGAGATCACTTTTTCGTTACCAACAGCTTCCCTAGTCATATTCTGAAGAATTCGCTGGGTTGATTGCTGAATAATTACGTGAAGTAATTAGCTGCTCGAGCATCACCTCCATCGCAGCAATAGAGCAGGTGTGGATCACTCCCGGGCTGCACATACATCTTAAGTGTTCAAGCTTAATCAGTGCTGCCCATACTGTCGAAAAAACGGTCCTCGATATCCACGCAACTATTTCATATGTTATCATTGGTCTCATTTTTGTGATGTATACTATCCATCTCAGACTTCTTGGAACATTTGTTGTATCTAAAGAGTCAAGTGCTGGAGTCCCTTACAAATCTGGTACTATGCATACTCGTTTTCTTCCTGTCATGTTAATCTACTTTCCTCTTTGAATTTTGGCTATTTAAACCGCGTATCTCTGTACATTGAGCATGGGATCTTAGGTTTAAAAACTTCTTTGTAGACTTATAAGGATGGGATTTCTGAAATTTTTCTCAAAAACTGTGCAGCTGGTGCTTTTCCTTTCAAACTAATTTTGAATAAATCTTTATCTTCTGGAATTTTTACTAACGATTGGAAAATCAGAACTACCTATTAGCCCTATTTTTAAAAAAAGCAAAAAAATGATGTGTGCAATTATAGGTTGGTCTCGAAGCAAAAGATGTACTTTGCGACTAAAAGCTTAATTTCGCCCAATCAGCATGAATTTGCCTTGCATTTGTCTGCAGTTTCCAACCTAGCTGCTTTTGGTGAATATTGTTTTTCAGCTTTTGCTGAAGGTTTTCAAGTCGATTGTGTTTATAAGGGTTTTTTAACTGCATCTGATAGAGTTTCTCATATAATTCTAAATAGTATGTTAATAAGTCACGCTTGGGTTTCATTCGGTTTACTTTCATTGGTTGAAATCTTATTTATCCGGTAGACGATGTAGATGAATGATCTTCAGGGCAGTATTTTAGGGTCTCTGCTCTTCGTTCTATCTATTAGTGGTATTAGTACCTGTTTTTTGGTTGCCTATTTTCTTCCATATACTGATAATTTGAAAATATTTTCTGCAAATAGAGAAACTGAGAATATTCTTATGTTGCAATCGGAAATGAATGCACTCGTTCGCTGGTGTAGGAATTCTGTCATCTCTTAGAATATCAAGACATGTTTTCATGTTACTCTCGCCAAAACCCATCTTAGACAATTGCTAATAGTTTACTTCAATCTGTTCGTGAATTCAAAAATTCAAAGAAATCAATCATATATATATATGATTGATATGATATATATATATATATATATAAAGGAGAAATTCATCCTTATTAAAATGCAAATTTTACTTGGGAAAGATCTTCCTGATTTAGGTCATACAAGTATAATAGCAGAGATACCGGATCAGAATATAATTTGTTCATTAACAGTTTGTATGGTTCTAAAGTATATATAACCGTAGATTTGAAATCAATCAGGCCGTGATTGATGGCAACTGGGAGAACCTTAAGTTGATTCCAGAAGTCTCAAATGGTTCAAAGACGTTTGGAAACCTAGTACTGGAGTCAGTGCGGGAATCTATAGTGCAAGCATGAAATTTTCCGAACCAATGGGCAAATCGCCGTAGCTACATATTCAGACACTCAAGCTGCATTAACAGCGACAGCTCCACATTCTGTGGAGTCAAAACTAGTGAGCGAATGCCTTATAACTTTAACCTAGTTAGTGCAACAAATAAAAGTGTACTCTGCAGGATTCCGGGTCTCTCTGAAATAAAACGTAATGAAACTTTTAATGAACTTGCTAGGACGGGGTCGGCAGCAGATTTTCACGGACCGGAACCATAATATGGTATCAATTGGGCAGAAGCCAAATCAAAAATAAATATTTGGAGGAGTACTCAAATTTCACAATAGGTGTTTAGGAATTTAACCACAAGTACTTCGGCTAGGTCAAAGTCTTGAAGTATTGCGCAATCTCAAAACTGCCATGAATCTACAGGGTGGCTGATGAATTTTGCTACATTAAGAAATGCAAATAACTTTTTTTTTAGTGTATGGAATTCATTTATTTTTTTTTCAAGTTGAAGGTCATTAAATTTTATTAAATGTAGCTTAACTAGTTTTAAAAATAATTGAATTTAAATGCCCCCCATGCTCGTTGACACAAGTGCGGCATCTTAGTAAAAAGTTGTTCATTGCTGCTTTGAGAGTTGCGACAGGAATAGCCGCAATTGTTGCCCGAATGGATTGTTTTAGTTCATCCAAATTTGTTGGCTTTGTTTTATAAACTTCTTGTTTACATAAACCCCACAAGAAAAAGTCAGGTGCAGTAAGGTCAGGCGACCTGGGGGGCCAACGAAATTCGGAGTTTCTTGAAATCAGTTTATTGGGAAATTTTCGTCGCAACTCTGTCATAACAGTCTGGGCTATGTGAGACGTTGTCCCATCTTGTTGAAACCACACAGAGTTGAAAGGAATTCTCTTTCGGCGTAGTTCTGGATAGAAAAATTCTTTCAGCATTTTCAAATAACGGTCTCCAGTAACCGTAACGGTGTGACCATTTTCTTCAAACAAATAAGGCCCGACAATACAGCGTGAAGAAACCGCACACCACACTGTCACGCGAAGAGGATGCAATTCCGTCTCGTGGAGTATCTGTGTGTTAGAAGTACTCCATATTCGACAATTTTGTTTGTTCACATTGCCGTTTAAATCGAAATGGGCCTCATCAGACATGAAAAGGCAGATTAACATGTTTTGGTCTTCTTCCACCATTTGCAGGATCTTCTGGCAAAATTCCAAGCGAATCGGCAAGTCTGTTGCATTCAGTTTGTTAACCATTTGAATTTTGTAGGGAAATAAGTCTAAATATTTGTGCATTATTGTTTGCAAAGACTGTCGGCTGACACCAAGTTGAGCAGATAAGCTTCTTGTTGAAACCCTTGGATTGCTTTGTATAGCTGCAGCTACAGCAGCGATCGTTTCCTCCGTCCGAACTGGTGGGTTTCGATGATAAGGCCTTCTTGCGACTGTTCCTTGCTCAGCAAAATTATTCACCAGTCTCATTATGGTCCATCTGCTCGGGGGATCGCCGCCAAACATCCGCCTGTACTCTATCTGTACCAAAACTACGGACTCCAGTGCGTGATAGCGGCGGACTATCCAAATTCTTGTTTGCGTGTCCCAGTTATCCATTTTAATAAATTTTAAAGATCAATCTGCAAATTAAAACAAAAATGGAACAGATAACTTAAAAAGAAAAAAAGTTATTCAATTTTTTTTTGGTAGCGGCTTTCATCAGCCACCCTGTATTTTTGTTTTTAATTTGCCTGAGTCTAAAGGGCTAAAAAAACATTAAATGCTTGCACAAGCCTACTTGCATGGTCTTATACATACACTTATTCACACTCAATGGAAAGACCACTTAGGAGGTGTACAGATTTCCCTAAGATACCTTACTTCAATATAAGCGTTTACAGACAAAAGTACATATAACGGATATGCTGCCACGGGTTTACTTATATTTTAGAACTTGTCAAATTTATATCTCATCATCATCGTATAGGAAAACTAACTTAAGCAGTAGTTGTAAGTTTTACTTAACTTTGTAATACGGACATCCGAATCGGCTGCGTCATCCACATCTACAATTTCATTCAGTTAGTAGTCTATGAGTGCAGGGAAAACATCCGACATACTTAGTTACAGTCACTTCATTTGTATGCTGCACTATTTTTTCCATACATTCAGCGCCACAAAGACAGCAACAAAACCGATGTGGCACGTACACTTGAGTGGCACTTTGTATGATTATTTCGCGTACATTCGCACGTTCCTCGGTTGACTGCCGTTGGTCGACGCCAGTCCAAAGACGGACGGTCGTCATACGCCACACGTTCACAACACCCAGCTGTCATTTGTGTGCAATCGTGCATGGATTTTTACGCATCGAAAAGCAGACATCATAAGGTAACACAGTTGTTGCAATTATGGCATTGGCTGTGAAAACAAGAATGTTGGGGGTAGACGAGGGCGCTGTGAAAAAATGACAGTGGCTGACTGTTATGACGTTAGTTGTTATTGCAGCCACATTACTGGCTAACCAGTTCGCAGTCAAATACATACAAGTGCGCAGCTATACTCGCCCAAAGGAAGCTGCCAACTAAGCTTTGTCAGTGTGGTTGAAGTGGCCCCTAAATCCGCTTTGCCACTTAATGACCAAAGTGCAATGTATGTACAAGTAAAATACTGAAATACTCGCCGTCAAGTAGCTCGCGGCCGGCCAGCCAGCCGACTAGCCAGTCAGCCAACCAATCTACCATCCATCCACCCCCTTTAGTGCCTGTCATTGATGATGAACGCATCATGGTAGCTGCGACTAGCGATGGCCAACATGCTAACTATGGCTAGTTGCGAACGCCGCCATCAGCATCGTTGATCAGCGTCAAAGATGAAATGAGGCGCGCAATGTTGCCACCACAGATGCCAATGGAGTCATAACTTGCTGACGCCTCACCGGCTTTTTCAGTGCTTTTGCTGCTGATCAAATGTACGTGTGTATATGTATGCAATGTAGTGTTGCTGCATGAGTTGTTTCCTTTGGAAATTTCAGTTTTAGTTTTACGCTGTATCGCTGATTTTCGCTCTTGTATGACATTTGAGTGTAGCATCTGCCTAATGGTATTTCCGACACAGGGACGAACAGGCACATCAATAGCAAAAACAAAAAGTCAAAGCAGCAAAGTGCATCACATCAGAAGAAAAGAAAAAAGTCATAGCTACTTTGACACAAAGTTTTACCTCCCAGTATGTTGGCGGATAAGCTTGACAGGCTTAGATAACGCGCCTAACAAACATTTGTTCTGCGTGTCATAAAGTTTCACCTACAGAACTTTTTTGTACGATGAAAATGACAATGACAGTATTTTAGTGGTGAAAAATTTCGGTGATTTTGATCAATATTGGACCTTTATGGCATTAAAAAAAAAAAAAAAAAAAAAATAATATAATTGGCGCGTACACTTCTGTTAGGTGTTTGGCCGAGCTCCTCCCCCTATTTGTGGTGTGCGTCTTGATGTTGTTCCACAAATGGAGGGACCTACAGTTTCAAGCCGACTCCGAACGGCAGATATTTTTATGAGGAGCTTTTTCATGGCAGAAATACACTCGGAGGTTTGCCATTGCCTGCCGAGGGGCGACCGCTATTAGAAAAATGTTTTTATTAATTTTGCTTTCACCGAGATTCGAACGAACGACCTCTCTGTGAATTCCGAATGGTAATCACGCACCAACCCATTCGGCTACGGCGGCCGCCTTTATGGCATTACAAGAGAATCAAATATGAAACTTAGCGGACAGACAAGTTAGATTAGATTAACAAAGATGGTTGCCCATGCGAGGACAAACCTAGACGAATATACAAAATTTCGACAGTTGTGATACCATTTTTAGGGTAGAATGAAGAAAGAGAAGAAAGAAAGGATTGGCAAGAGGGAGTTATATTTGGGAGTTTTCGAGAAGAAAGCCAAACGATAACTATTTATGGTTGTGTTAAGCGCTTCCACTTCTGAAAAAATTCATCATTTGTGGGATATACTCGTATAAACCTTCTATATATGCAAGAAAATGCAAAAAAATGGGAGCCAAGATGGCGGAACGGGGCAGCTGAGAAGAAAGTGCTGATTCCTCCTCATCCTCCACACAGCTTTTTCACAAAGGACTAAAAACGATGCGCAATCTCACCTATCAGATAAATTTCCGAGCTGTGGCTTTGTTGACCTTATAAGCGCCTCCTATCTACCCGTGGCTAGAAAAATATCGCAGTTTTGTACGTTTGAGCACTCGCCAAAGTTTCGCTGAGTTGACGCAAAGCTCACCCAGGAACAGACCACAGGTGTTCAAGGGAACAGACAGGTGAGTTGGTCCGTGCTTTTTCTAAGAGAGAATAAACTCTACACAAACCTCAATCCAAGGTGGAACAGCAAATGCCGATGGATGAATGGCTAGTGGGTATCTACTGGCTAATATATGAACTTGGAGCGCTCAGGCTAGGCTCCATTGCAATAAGTGCCTTACTGCACTACCATGGCACTGGCGCGGCGGACCAACCTTTCTCATTTACTCGTAGGTACAAAAATTATCACCGTAAATAAAACTAAAAACAAGGAGGGATAAGCAGGCCTCAAACGGCGCGAGCCAAAGGGTTGCTACTCAAAGCTATAGTGGCAAGGTTTCAGAGCCAGATCTGATTCGGGTAAACATCTTAAGTGTGGTCTCATTAGCTGAAACAGGATCCCATTGGCCCAAAAAAAGTCAACCCAAGACGCTGGTCTGCTAGTATTCTCGGCAGCAAGCATAGTGTGCTTCACGGATGGTCAAAGTGAAGTCAGTTGTTCAGATTAATTCACCTGTAGTTGGTGGATTCAACTAGTGAAAGTAGCAATATTCTCGGTATAAAACCGGTCTAAGTTGACAAAATGCTGTCAGACCCAATAAGGTATATAGACCACAGTTTTAATACACAGGTATTACAGTGCAGTGTGGTGTTTTATTGCTACCGATGTTGAGTAAAAAATATACAGTTAACTAAATGAGCTTAAATACCACACAAAAATAATTAATATCTACCACGAGAATAGTGGAATAGGGGGATCTGTCAAAATTAGATTTTAGCAATTTTTTCAACGCAAATTTGAGGCAGCTATCTCGTTACCAGACATAAAGTCACCATTGGTCGTTGGTACCAGCGGTTTTGTGCGCAGTATTATAGCATCACAGTTCGGGGTGAACTTCCTTTACACGTCAGTCGGTAATCATCTTTCCGGCAGTTACAAGATATGCCCATAGCTTCAAAGTCGCCTTCGCTGTCACCCTTCCATCGTTTCCTCGGCCGGCCTCTTCTTTTGTCGCCTTGTGGATTTGTTTCGAAGATCTTTTTTTAGAGTTTCATCGTGGCTCAATCGTAAAATGTAACCATACAGGGTTTGATTGAAAAGTAATAAGCCTTCCCGCGCGGAGCGTCTGCCAAGCGATCAACCGAATCGGCTGGTGGGGGAAGATGATCGTTGGACCTTCCCCTTCCTCTAGAAACCGGTCCCAGTTCGCTGGCAACAGCGGTGCAGTCAACATCGCTCCGCGCGTGAAAGCTGTTTTAAAAGTGTGTTAGGATTTTGCAGTGGCGAAAATGCAGCGATCGTTGGAGCACACCGCCTTCCTCTGCACCTCTGCATTGGCCAAGATGGGGGTTCCGGTGCTTCCTCACCCTCCCTACAGCCCAGACCTGTCCTTTTCGGACTTCTTCTTATTCCCGCGCCTGAAAACAAAGCTGAAGGGGAGGCGTTTGGACTCCATCGAGGCGATCCAAAAAACTGTGACAGCCGAATTGAACGCGATTCCGGCGGATGAGTTTAAAAAATGTTTCCTGCAGTGGAAGGACCGCTACCAGCGGTGTATTGACGCTCAAGGGTCCTATTTTCAAGAATATTAGTTGTATAAACCAAAAGGTTTAATAAAACAGCTTAAACAAAATAAGGCTAAGGCTAAAATAAGGCACTTTGACATACGTGATTCCATTTGCATCACTGATAAATGTGTCTAAGTCATCGTTGAACCGAATGCAGTAAGTACCATATTCAAATCGTACAGTTTCAAAAGTAAAAGGCTCCTTAAAGCATAACTTTCATTGGGCAATCATTTGGCAAGCGAATTTTTTCAGGAAATATGTCAATAAATTCATGCGATGGCACTTAGACCGGGTCGGTCGCCAAAGGAGAAGAAAAATTTAGAATAGTTGACACCTGGACTTAAGGCTTGCATTGAGGGGATTTCGCCGCCATACCAACTATTTTTTTTATTTTTTATTGTTAAAAACCGCCAAAATGGTTGCTTTTTATTATTGCTTGGATATTTACCATACGATTTTCAAAACCAATACTCGTATGACATTATTCCAGTCTAGAGAAGTTCTATATTTCGTTGTTGTGTTCTTTTGAGGTTGATGTCGATTTCATATACATACATAGTTACTTAGTGTTGTACCCTCTTGAAGTCCTTTATTAAAAATTCGTTTTTAAAATATTTTACTTATTTATAAACAAAAAAGGCTTTTGGAAATCGTATGCCAAATACCCAAACGGAAATCTTCTCGAACTTTAAATGCTGGCGTGGACTTTTACAACCTTTTTCATCAACCCAGTCTACAATTTACTAAATATTATTCGGAAATATTTATTTCTGAAACAAATTAATGGTAAACTGTCTCGTCTTTTGCAAATGACATATTCTCCTGCTGCATGCAACAATATGACCGGTTGCCTGCTGAATGCGCTAGCGGAGTATCGTCCTTTAAAACTTAATGATGTCAACAACAATTCCATAACATTTGTCACTGACAATAATGAGACAATCGACAAACCAAATGACAGCAGAATAGTAGGCAGGCGGACAAGCAGACGGACAGTATGAAAAGACAGGCTGGCGAAAGGATAACAGGCTTGTGGTGGAGCTGCACCATTGCGGTAGATCAGTGAATGGCATGCGCATAAATTTCACAGCAGGACCAAAATAGATCGAAATGAATGAGAAGGGAGAACGAGTACGAGCACGAGAAATAGAAGAGATGGGGTAAGATGAGGTGAGCAAGTAGGCAATTGAAATTAAATGACAACAAGACGTCGGCGAGGGACAAAAGTTGTGCACAGAAGCCAGTGGATGTGGACAAGTTAGTGAGTACTTTACCCTTAAGTATACGAGTTTGCCGGCAAAACAGAGCCGTAAACAGAGGCAGCCCATGTAAACATAAACAACCTGCAATGGCAGGTTCAACACACGCACACATGCACACATATACGCATGCACACAGGCACAGGAATAAAAGCTGCCTAGTTGTTTATAAATATGAGAACGTTTCCATGTATCTGTGTATGTATGTATTCATGTAAGTAGAAGTAGAACGCACGCCAATGAGGCCCAAAGAGTTGGCCATTGGCAGTAGGTGGACGGCAAATGATGAGAACTGCATCAGCACCAACAAAAAATACGAGCAATAATGAATGAATAAATGCAAGTGACAAGTTGCTCTTTCTCACAACTCAGCAGCTACGCCAGCATCAACAGCAATGGGCAAGATTTAACTCGTGGCACAAATCAGCAGCAAGCAACACAAAGCTGTAGCCTACAAATGTGCTGGCGGTACGTGTGGCAAGAGAAGGCGTAATCAAAATCCAACAGCAGATGGAAACAAAGGCGTACAGCGGCGTTATGTAGGTAAGTAAGTTAAGCAATTCGGACAGCGCAATCGGTTGACCGAGAAATGTGTCAACTGCCAGCGGTTGTTGGCATAATTTGTGTGATTTTATTGCATTAAAATGCAACATGTTGGCTGCTACTAGTTGGGTGGAAAAGCCACTAACCGAGCTAGCATGGAGTGCCTAGGTAGTGGGTATGGCAGTCATTCCCTTTGCAGTCATTGGCATGGAAATGTATAAGTGGCTCGAACGCAGACCAACAAAACTACATTTTAATGCTGTACTTATAGACGAACAATATTAAATGTTCAAAAAAAAAAGCTCTTAAGTTAGTTGGTGTAATAGTAGCAGCTTTGGTGGTAAGCAAGTATTGCGTGCATGCATCGGATGAATAGCTAAGTACATAGTTTATGCGGCATGTTGTACAACTCGCGTTATGCCTGTGTAAAGCAGGGCTGCAAGTATTTTATTTTGGTGGCAGTTCATAAAGAGAACTACATATGTGCATATGTTAAATACAGGGTGGAGAAGTAAATGGTAAATGCAAGTTGTTGTAACTTTTCAAGCTGCATCTGTTCAATGTACCGTCACCTAAGTTTCATCAATTAAAAATAAAAAAAAATTAAGGAGTATACTTTATTTTTGGCAACCAAATGTTGGTTGGTTGGTTGGTGCGTGACTACCATTCGGAAGTAAACAATATCCGGGCCTGTAGGTAGATAGGTAGGTAAGGGTGACTGTCGCAATGGCACACTTAGACCCTTCGTAGATCCATTGTGATACCACTGGAGCTTATCCTTACCCTATGGGTTCCTTTTTAAACCATCCGGTAGCTTTAATAAACGAGCAAAGCTTCGTTAGTTTTAGATGCGCTATGTCCGCTACATCAGTTAAAAATGCCGTATCAAGAGTGCGCAGCCTCCTCACAGCTAAGCTTTCACACTCACATAATAGATGTCTGACTGTTTCCTCGTCTTCTGTATTAAGACAGCTTCTACAGAAATCGAAGTACGGGAGTCCTAACCTTCTAGCGTGGCTGCCTATTAAACAATGACCAGTTAATACCCCTATCATTTTTCTTATAGCTTTTTTGTAAAATCTTAACAAGCTTTTTGATCGATCGCTGTTTCATTTCGACCATGTCTGTCTACTTAGTTCGCATGTTGTGAGGTTTTGCCAACTTGTATTTACCTTGTTGAATGTTTCCCTATCTCCAAGTAATTTACAAGGTATAGGTATCAGCGTCTTATCCGGTTGGAGATTGAGCGTTGTGCCGGTTCGAGCAAGTTCATCTGGCTTGCAGTTCCCAGCGATATTCCTGTGACCTTTCACCCAAATAAGGTGTACTTTGTGCTATTTAGATATGTCATTTAGAAGTTTAAAACATTCTAACACTGTTTTTGTCGAATATGTTTTAGATTCTAGCGCTTTTATTGCCACCTAACTGTATGGGTATATAAAGACTTAATCATTGGATAATACACTCGTTTTTATTACCGTAACTCCCTCTGTTATGGCAATGACTTCGGCCTGAAATAGACTGCAATGATCAGATATGCGAAATGATTGGCTAACTCCGAATTTTTCAGAGTCAACCACTCCACCTATTCTGTTGTCCAGTTTTGAGCCATCTGTATAGATGATTATACCATTTTTGCTAACTATAAGCCCATTGTCCCATTCCTCTTTGAAAGGAAATACTGTAACGAAGGAAATACTGTGACGCTGGAAATGCCCACCTCACTTGGAAGGAAATAGCGCGTCAGGTATTCTTGCGAGTTCTAGCATTTGTGTAAAGATAACAGGGATGTATCTTCTAGCCTGATTGTTACAAAAGGCAAAGTTTGGATTCATCACAATGAGTTTTAGTCGAAACAGAAGTCTTCTAAATGGCGGAAAAGTATTCTGCAATGCCTAAAGTGCAGATATCGCCTGAAAATACGACGGCTACAATATTTTAAGGTTTAGAATACACTTTATTAGACGATTATGAAGAAAAAGTGGGCAGTATCGTATGAAAATACTTTTAGAAAAACCAAAAAAAATGTGCAATATCATCAAGAACAAATATATAAAAATTCAACGAAAATTTTCAGCCTTCAAAATTGCACTTTAATATATTATACTAAAATTAATTAGGTAGGTGGAAGTGGTAGTCAGTCCTTAAGCCATCTCACTTAAACCGTTGCCGACCCATTGTGATACCACAGTAGCAGTTCACCTGCTACTTCTCTTTTAACTATTCTTTTTTAATGCATACCCATTGATTGACTGACTCACACTTATATCCCCTAGGTGATCGGTACCATCAGTACAAAAAATATCAAGCCTAAGCATCAAAGTATCTAAACCTACTGGCATGCCACGTGGGGCAGTGACAAAGAGGATGTCTGACAAACTCCATATCATCGCAGTTTCTTCGATAGTCGAAATGAGAAACGTCCACTCTTTGAGCAGGTCGACCTAGATATCGTCTTGTGATCAAAGCAGATGGCATAGAGACGTTTTGCCTTGACCGATTAAGTAGCGCCTTGAGCGCTGGACGTCCCATTCTGGTCATTTCTGTTTTTTTAGAGGTACATATCAGACTATCAACCCATCTCGTGTTGAGTGAAATGGCATTTCTACTTGCTCCCTGCAATTTGTAAGTTGAGAGGGGTGTACTTACAATCTCTGTATCAAGAGGGAGGCGAGTAGTTGTTCCCTCTCTCGCTTATTTGTACGCATTCCAGTTCACTTGTACGAGTATGTCCCTATGCCCTGGCACACAAATCAAATACATAGTTGCGAAAATATTCCGCCATCTCGTTAAGAGCTGTCCGATATTTTCGAGCAATGATGGAATTAGTGGCAAACCCCACCAACAGATTTTATCGCCACTTACCTATCAGAATAAATATAGTTTTCTCTAAAGGTAGTCACATTTTTGCCTCATCGGTGGCGTAAATTTCAACCTAGAATATGTTACAGTGATTAAGAAGACGATCCATAACGCTTGCATTTGGCTTCTTACAGTAGACACTAAAACAAACTTTATCGCCAAGCTTTGAGCCATCCGCAGAGAATCGTTAGCAGTTTTCCCGACCAGCCTAGCTGAAATTCAAGTACTAAGTGACCTATTAAAATATGGTTCATCAAAATAATAGTCAACAGGTTTGTAATTGAGTCTAACAACTGCAGTGTTACTTGCATTCTGTTTACCAACCAAGTCTAAGGAAGTTGAGTAGAAAAGAGTTTACATACAGAGCTTCAGAGAGTTTGGTTCTAAGAGCGCCGCTGATACATATAAGCGGCATACGTTGAACTTTCTGAAGCCTGTTTCTAATCGTCATACTAAAATTGATTGAGCTATACTAACAATTTTCTAAATATTCCGAATAAAAAGTGTGAAATAATTATGGAAATCAAATGAGGGTTTAAATATTTTGCACAAAGTTGGAAACTTCGATTTATGTGGTTTTAGTTTTTGTTAGAATGAAATATGTTTTTATACAAAAACTAATCAAAATTAAATGAAAAAATGTGTGTTAAAACATAAACCTATCAATTTGTAGTGACCTTGACATTATTCACTCGCTTATAAAGCGTTTTTCAGTAAGAGCGCTTCAACTTTTGAACTTTTTTGAATAAAACACAAACGCTTTGACTTTTTTAACTAATTTTTTTTTATTATCGAGTTTGAACATATACATTTAAGTATGAAATTCGATTTCTTTTGCATGACCACCGCGTGCACGTTTTACGAAGTCCAATCGTTGAACCCAATTTTCGACCACTCTTTTGCATAAATCGGCCGAAATTCCAGCAATTTCGCGTTCAATATTGGCTCTGAGCTCACAAATCGTCGCCGGCTTGTTACTGTAGACCAATGACTTCACATAACCCCAAAGAAAATAGTCTAGAGGCGTCAAATCACACGAGCGCGGCGGCCATTCGACCGGTCCATTTCTGGAAATAATGCGCTCATCGAACTTACTCTTCAACAAATCAATTGTAGCGTGTGCTGTGTGGCATGTGGCCCCGTCCTGTTGAAATCACATGTCATCTAAGTCCATACCATTCAATTGCGGCCAAAAATAATCGTTTATCATGTCGCGGTATCGTTTTCCATTCACAGTAACGTGGCGATCGTTCTCGTCAACGAAAAAATATGGGCCAATTACGCCGCCGGCATGTAAACCGCACCAAACAGTGATTTTTTCGGGATGCAACGGTGCCTCATGAATCACGTGTGGATTGCTTTCTGCCCAGTAACGCATATTTTGCTTGTTGACAAAGCCATTGAGCTTCATCACTGAAGATGATTTTTTGGAAAATCATGCTCTTAAAGTAGCAGCAACAGAACGATTATTTTCATAAAAACTTTGCACGATTTGCAATCGTTGCTCAAGTGTGTAGCGTTCCATGATGAAATGTATACTAATGAAGTTTATAAATGACAAGCGAAAAATAAAAAATATTGCGTCGTTCGCCCTCCCTATCGGAAAAAAGTTGAAGCGCACCTATTGAAAAACGCCTTATATATTGTACTTTTCTACAAACAACGAGTAAGCCAAAAGCCATTATTTTCATTTAATTGTGGAGAAACTGGTAAATTATTAGGGGTTGGTAGCCTTAGTAAGTTTTGATGAAATTCTTAGACTAAATTCTAAGTATGTATGGATATACGTGTATGAGTATGCGTATGTATGTATACATGTATGAATAGCCTCTAACCTCGTGTGTTTTAATTCTCATCGCCACATGTGAGCACATACGCACTTAAGTAGATCACTTAAAAAAGGACACTCAACTAAAAATTTAAAGCCCAAACGGCAAAAGACATGCACGCATACATACCTATAACAGGCAAGATATTAAAATTAATTTGAAACAATTACGTGCTATAGTTAGGCTAATGAAAGACACCCACGGTATGTTGCCACTGACGGTCGGAACAAAACCGAGTGTAATAAAAGCAATAAGTTGCCTTGAGTGTATAAAACTCGAAGCGAAAAATAACCACACTTGGAGAAAACACAACATAAATATTATGATAAAAACCATTATGTAAAACAACAATAACAACAATATATCTTGACAACAATGACTTCCATAAAATAGCCGCACGCATCGTTAGAGGCCATTCAAGCCCAAAAATGAGTTGTGCTGAGCTGAGTTGAGTTGAGTTTAGTCAAGCTGTGTTGCCTCACGGCAAAAGCAAAACTAGTCGAGCCATTCTTAAACTAGCACACTAAAATAGAGTAAAGGCAGACAAAAATTGTTGTGCCTTTTAGTTATGGGGCGGCACATTTTTGCACATCCTTGCCGGCTACACACGCATACCTACACACCCAAACGAAGCATACTTGCCGGCAGCTATGAAAGGACATACAAAATGAAGGTAGGCCAGTGGCCACATACATACTTGCATACATATGAGAGGTTGCGTGTATGTATGTCGGTAAGTTGCGGCAGACGCACCTTCCAGCCATTAGCTGACAGCAGCCAGCCAACCAGCCAGCCCATGATTCCATTTGCCTTTGCCAGCCTACAGCAGCCGCCTTATTAAATGCTTTAACGCCTTTGAACGCCTTTGCTTCAGTCATTTCAGTTACAACTTTACAAGGCAGTGTGGCAGCCGCACTTAAGTCTCAAAAAAAGTGTTTGCTTTTATATGGTTTGGTCTGATGTACAGTGCATATGTATGTATGTATGTAAGTAGCCTTCTTTTTATGTATATAGTCTCTTAATCTGCCGCCACTTCATCTTCATCTCTATCTACATCCTCGACTTTGACTCTTTGGGCACTTGGTTCTACGGCTTATTGTTCTACCTGGCACTTTTGTTTATTTGCTTTTACTTAGTATATGAGACCCTTTTTGGTTGTTTAATAAACTGCTACCACTTCAATATTCCGCTAATTGAGGTAAGTTGCCCACGCTGATGAGCAAACTTAGGTATGCTGAGCTCAGAAAGGAAGAAAGCCAAAAGAAAGTGTGAATAGCTTATGAACTCATTTATAAACTATTTACTCATTCACTTGTTGTTGCACTTAGTTTACAACAAAAACAATAAGCTGCATCACTTATGCTACTTATAAGTATGTATGTCCATATGTATGTGCAGTTGTTAAGGAAGCCAACCATTTAAGTTGTAGCGTAGAATAAATCTTTTAAGGGTTTTGCAATGCTAATGTTAAAATTTGTTATGGATCAAATAGGATTCACTTGATAAGACACAATTCATATTCATATTTCTATTTATACTTATACTCATACTCATATTCATACTCATACGCATACTCCTACTCGTACTCGTATAAATATTCATATTTTTGTTCACATGCATATGCACATTCATACTTATGCTCATATTCATGTTCACATTTATACTCATATCCATACCCATACTCATACTCATACTCATACTCATACTCATACTCATACTCATAGTCATACTCATACTCATACTCATACACATACCCATACTCATAATCATACTCATAGTCATACTCATACTCATACTCTTACTCATACTCATATTCATAAGCATATTGATATTTTTATTCATATTCATTTGAATATTCATACTTATACTCATATTTTCATTCATGTTCACATTCATACTCATATTCATACTCATACTTACATATTCATATTCCCATTAATATTCCCTCATACTCCTAATCATACTCATTCTAATATACACATTCAGCTTCACGTTCATACTCGTATTTCTACGCATACTTATATGTATATTCATACTTATATTCATATTCATACTCGTACTCCCAATCATAATTATTATCATAATCAAGTTTGCGTTCATATACGAGTACATATTCACATTCATATTAATTTTGAATCTTCTACTTTACTACTATCTTTAAATAGTAAATTTCTGCCACCTCATTTCACCCCAACCTCTTCAAGACTCTTAACCACCTTTGGTATTTTATCTATTCACAGTTTCCATTACTTTTAGCTGTTTAGACCACTCTAGCATTAAATAGCCACGTTAATTGCACTTAGGACAAAATGTTAGTACTCTTTCAACTACTTATTCTTTGATAATTGCGCACATGTGCTTGACTTCAATACGCGTACATGCGTTTATTGCATTGGCGTATCCAATACCTCCACACGAGCACTGCTTAAGGCACTTAACCTTTTATTAAACTTTGCTTTTAGCGACACGTGCAACACATTCAGCGTTTATTGAATGGCAATTTGACAATTATCGACAGAGTTGCCACAGTTCAAAAGTTCCTTATCAACTGTGTAGGAAACGTTGCAAATTCGTATGTGTGTTCTTCTGGTTAATTAGTTTTAAAATGTGATGCGGTTGAAGAATCCAAGACAATGGAAAAGCATTTTGCCTGCTTTGTTCAGAAAGAGATAGTACACAAATACAGGGCCCGCCATCTATCGTTACGGATTTGAACTAGGTATTATTTGAAGAATGGTAACACTTAGCTGTCATCTGATGTGAGAGAAAATTAGTTTTATTCTTCCGCTGAACGAAAATGGTTGTGTATACGCTCAAAGGACCGACCACCCAATGCGTTTTCGCTTCGCTTCAGGGACTTGGGATCAACTTGAAGAAGATGAAGACTTTTACCGAAAAATCATCTTTTCGGATGAAGCTCTTTTCCATCTCGGCGGGTATGTTAACAAGCAAAATTGCCGCATTTGGGGCTCAGAAAACCCGCACGCACTCGAAGAAAAGCCGATGCATTCACAACGAGTCACTGTTTGGTGCGGATTTTGGTCGAGAGGCATCATTGGTCCATTTTTCTTCGAAAATGAGCGAGGAGTGGCCGTAACCGTCAATAGAGAGCGTTACCGGGCCATGTTTAACGAATTTTTGTTCCGAGAAATTGAAGAGGAGGATATTGGTGGCATTTGGTTCCAACAAGATGACGCTACTTGCCACACAGCGAATGCTACGATCAATCTTTTGCGCACTGTCTTCGAAGATCGCAATATCACCCGAAATTCTGATATCGTATGGCCGCCTCGGAGCTGCGATTTAACGCCGTTGGATTATTATCTTTGGGGTGCCGTCAAAGACCAGTGTTATGCCAACAAACCAGCAAGAATTGATGCACTGAAGACCAACATTCGCGATGTCATAGCTGAAATCGAAAATGTGTTGAAAAATTGGACCGATCGTATGGGATGGTGCATGGCTAGCCGAGGCAGCCATATGAATGAAGTTGTGTTCCATCATTAACCGGAAGGATTGTACTTCAAAATAAAAAAAAACAGTTTGGAAAAATATTGAGTAGTTTCTTTTTTATAGCATTTTTAATTCCGGAAAGTTATATGGCGGACCCTTTACAAACGTCATTGTAAATATCCTTTTTTTCTCCCATAATATGGCTTTAATTTGAATACAAAAGACAGCACCTAGCCTTTATTTTCCAAGAGCCCAGTCATCAAACCTACCCCAAACTAGCAGAACGTGACCTAACCTACAAACTATGTGGTGTATTAGATTAACAAAGTTCAATATAAGTAAAATAGTTGTTGTTGTCTTGCTTTTCTCGAAATACTACCTGATTTTTTTTTTAATCGCAACTTATTCTAATTGATTTAAAAATTAATTACGAACAAATTCTTCTGATATCCATCTCTTACAAATAATTTATTTCAATTGTTGCATAGCTCTCCACTCAGAAAACGAATATTTTGGGTTCTTGGATACACGAAATAATCAGCACTATAGACATACCATACGCCATTTGTGATCTCCTAAAACATTTGATCACAAACGTACATATATAAATATATATATATAATTGGGGCGTACACCCTTTTTGGGTGTTTGGCCGAGCTCCTCCTCCTCCTATTTGTGGTGTGCGTCTTCATGTTGTTCCACAAATGGAGGGACCTACAAGAACTCCTCAGAGAGCGGTACTTTCAACCCTATTCTGGAGAAATTTAAAATTTGGGCACCCAGAAATGCTAGGAACTTTTTAAGCTATTTGATCCAGAGTCAGTGACTATTTTCACTGATGACTTGACTCACTGACGGACTTGAAGCTAAATGCTAAGGTCGATAGTAGCATTCACTCAGAACTACTAAAATAGAAATTAGGCTTCCGTATTTCAGTATTTTTCAAGCGGAAATAATTGTTATAAAAGAAGCTGCTTTATCAGGGGTAGTACAGCCGCCCGCATTAAATGTAAACAGTGCAATAACTCTGCCCCTAAAGTATCAATTAAATATGTATACAGTGGCCAGACAATTTATTCGTACACTCTCAGTTTATAAATAGATATACCTGATACTTTGCACGATTTATACAAAAAACGAGTATTCAGTACTTCGTTAAACCGCCTGTAACTTTTACGACTGTTTCCAAACGGCAATGCTAATTTTTGCCAATACCTGAAATTTATCAATTACTGGAATTTTCTCCCACTCAACACTTAAAACTGTCTATAATGACACCTTTGATGTTATTTTGTGCTTCCTGATTCTCCTTTCTAAGAGCTCCCATACATGATAAATTGGATTCAGATCCGGTGATTGAGGTGGAGTTTTAAGCTACTTACATCGGTAATTAAGAAATTCTTGTACGATATAATTGGGTAGTTGTCTTATTGAAACAAGAACCCTTTAGCATCCAGTCCAGGTTTAATGGCACTATCATACAAATTATTCTTTAAAATGTTTAAATACAGATGTTTGTCCATTTTATCATTAATTAAAAGCATTTTTCCTACTCCAGATGCTGCTATGCACACCCAAACCATTGTATTTCCTTCTCCATGCTCAACGGTAGGACTCATTCACGATTTTTTCATAAACTTCTGTATATATTTTCTTTTCGCCTAACTTTTGGAGGGTCATCTGATCCGAAAACATTAAATTTCGACTCATCACTGAATATGACGTTTTCCCAAAAAGAATCTGTCTCATTTACATAGGTATATAGCGTTTGGCGAACTCCAATCTCTTCGTTTTGTTAATATCTGAAATGTAGAGCTTACGGCGTGCCACTCTGCTATGATTACCAGCGTTTTGCAGACAATTACGGGCTGTTTGTGGGCTTACTTTTTTACACAAAGACTCGGAATAGTATCGTGGAGGTTATTTTGGGATTTTGCGCGGCTGATGCTACTATGCTGCGTTCCTCACGTGGAGTCAATATTTTTCGCCTTCCGACTTGGTGGTAATTAGCTCTGAATTCACCAGTATTAACGTAATTAGCAATATCACTTTGCACTGTAGAATGCGATTTACCAATTGTTTTGCCGATTTCGCGCAGAGACTTGTTTTCTAAGTACAATTTAATAACAATTTTACGCATTTGTAATGGTAAATCCGCACTTCGTCCTATTTTGTCACTCTGGTGCATTTTGCTACGTCTGCCTGCTTTCTTTGGAATCCTTAGAATCCAATGTGAGTTGACATAATGGGAAACTCATTTGGAATGTAACATTCTTACAGTGACCCAAAAGAAATATTTTGCGCAAAGCTAAAGTTTTTTACGCACTACGCATGGTGTACGAATAAATTGTGTGACCATTGTAGTTTTCATTGCACATACCAACTATAGATGAGCCGTGGATCCCATATGTCGACCGAACTTATATTAGTTCAATAGTTGCGGTCACTATTATGCAATGTCTAATCGGAAGACATCGGGAACACATGGAGCTTTTACTAACAACTTCTGTCGAAGCTGTGGGAGTCAAGAGGAAGTGGAGAGTGCTACACATTTGCGCTACCACTATTCCACACATTGCCAGAATGCGACATTGCTGTCTAAACTCTTCTTTCTATGAATGTCTAGCGGAATTAGAATTCGGAACCATTACTCTAGAAACTTGATAGATAGTAGCTTCGAATTGTTTTTGAAAACTTGCCGTAATCAAATTAGGCAAGCCGTAGAGAACTGATAACTGGGCTATCGATGTTTCCGTCACCGTAACGTCACGTTATATAGTCAAATTTAATACAAATTTGTTCAGCACCATTTACCCCAGACCTAATATGGTGTGAAATCTGTTTCATTCTAATTAAACTATCAAACTAATTTCTGCAACTTTAGGTTAAGTAAGAATTTTAATAACAGCGTTATTGTCAGAGTAGACTGTGAACGGTTTTGCTGCAGTAGACGGGTGCCTTACTAACAACGCTAGCATACGTATACATAATTTTTGCGAAAAATTGAGCAAAAAAAGATTATTAAATAAACTTCATTTTTAATATAATTTATCTTACAAAAACATTGTTATAAATTTGTTCAGTTTACATCTTAATATAGATAGATTACTGCGAGGTTTGCACTTAGACCTAATGAACTTTTGTGCCCTCTGCTCATCACAGTACCTCATGCAGAGCCAGTTCCCTTATTATACTCAGGAACTGGCTTTGTTTTGAACCGTGAGCATTCACAGTTTATCCTTGAAGTGGGTTGTAAGTTTTGTAAACCTCTTTTGGTTGTACCCTCCTAATAAGGATTTCGCCTACCCTAGACCCATAGTTTGGTACCAACAAACCTCCCTTAGTCTGAGCTCATTACTCCTAAGCTTCTCCTTGATGGTGTGTTATCCCATAGCAAGGAAGGTCTTGGGTTCTATTAATGGCCACAGTTATAACCCTGTGTCCTGGGATCCAAATTAGCCGGATGCGATTGTGCGTTCCTAGCAGATTCTGTCTCTCGATACACTCAAGAACCAGTGAGGACATAATCTCACTAGAGAATCGCTCTAGTTAAAAATATTTGCCTCATATGTTTTTATATTTTATTTTTTCGGCTTCGAGAACAGTTTTACGATTCTAATCAAACTGAGAGAGTTTTTGTAAATCAATATTTTAAAAGTAAATTTAATTCGATGTCAAATGAGATTTTTGGATAAAATTGTTTGAAAATATGTTAATCAAAACCGTGTGAATTTCATAATCTCCAGTTAGTGATCGTTGCTTTGGTACAAGTGGCTGCAGTGTCTGATTAAGTAATAAATTGACCTTCTACTCGTACACTGTTTAGGAATTGATTGTGTCAGTGTTAATCTTAAAATTTTAAATCTAATACGTAAAAATATATAAGAGCCTGAAGAATGTCGCACTGTGCAATATTTGCAACGAAAATCTTGACGTGCAGCTCGCTTGTAAAACCAGTAAAATTCTCACAGCTGAGAATCGATAACTTTAGATTTCACTAAAAATTTCAGCTTACCGTAAATGTAAATGCTAAGTATAAATCCTCGTATACCCTCACAAAGTTTCAAACTAAGCTCATGATGAAATATATAAAAATGTTTGTCACAAAGTGTGTCAACACTTGCCACTATGTTGCCCTCATTTCAAATCAAGATGAAGCAACTATAAATAGCGAAGAAAACAGACGAAACAGGAAAAAGGAAAGAGTGACAAAACACTTGTATGGCATTGATCCCGAAATATGCAATAATATATTTCCTCTCATATGCATACACACCTACATAGACATACACATAAACACACCCACATGCAAAAACTTTATAAACCACTCAAAGTTTAATATTCGTACGAGCACAACTCACCAACCGGTCGACGTTGTTCGGTCATTTGTACAAATTCTATATCCGCAAAGTGTTGAATTCAAATTAAAGACACTTCCGTGCTCATATCCTGTCAACAATTTCAGCCTATTTAACAAAACTGTTGTTGAACAAAATACGAAGCAAAAAAAATTTAAAAATTAAAATAAATAAATGAAATAAAATTAAATATAAGAACTATTTTGTTCCCTATGCACTTAAGTAGGAAAGTATTATGCAAGTTTAAGCCAGACTCATGTGTATGCACGTACGAAGCTGCATAGTTACTTCACCCATCTGCTCCTACAAGGCAAACGATAATACACTTGTAAGTTTTGCGGGTATCTTCACACAAATTAAGGTGCGTTTGTTGTAAGTGACTTAGCCGGTTGCTTGCTGATAAACCTTGGCATGGGTGGCTCAATTTTAATACAGCTTTGACTAATCGTATGTATCTATGTCCTGATATGTAGCATACTCATACCTCTGTATACACACTTGAGTCCTCTGCAGAAAATTGGTCTACCAGTCGAAGGGAGAGTTTGACAGTAAACGTCGAAGGCCTTGGCATGGAGTCTAAACCGACTATACAGTAATTAAGGGTTATGATTGACTTGCGCATGATCTTCTGCGACTACGGGGAGAAAGTCAACACAAAAGGCGCCGTAGTTACAAATGCTCTAACACGGCTCCTGCCGAACACTGGGGGAGCATAACGTGCAAGAAGGAGGCTTATATCTACCATGACAGTCTCCATCCTGTTATATGCCGCTCTCATTTGGTCTCAGACCCGAAAAACACACCTACGAAAGGCCAGACAAGTTTATAGGGTGAGCCCCTTTAGAGCGCCCTGTGTTTACCGGACAGTATGGGAGTATGCATTTTGCGTAATTGCAAGAAAAATCCAACTGGATATCGAAGGACGTGAACTAAGCCGGCTCTATCCAAGGAAAGGTGCAAAAAAATCAACAAGAGCTCAAAAGTTGGAACAGCAAATTGCGTCACTTAAAGAATGGCAGCGAAGATGGGGTATAATAGCCGCTGAGCGCACGAACTCATGTCTAGCTTTGCTACATGTTTACGACGAAGACACGGAAAAGTGGATTACTTCCTCTCTTACATGCAAAGCGGACGCGGCTGTTTCCAGCATTATCTGCATAGGTTTGGTCCCTCAGCCTTACCAAACTATCCTACCTGCCCAGAGGAGGTTGAAGAGACGCTACACGTACTCTACTACTGTCCAAGGTTCACAAGAAAACGTGTGAAGTTAGCCACGATCTTTGGAAGAAAGCCAAGTGAGCTACGTAAGCAGGATGAAGGAAGGCGAATATAGAGCTGTTTCACAACAGCAGCTAGTGTCAAATAATATCGATGCCATTGGCCGCGTTTGAACTCAACCGATTTTCTCGACAAGTGCTGAATTTAACATGAAACAATGTTCCAAAGGAGGTAAACTCAGGCGTACCGACGACAAGTCCAGACGCTTGAGACGGTAATGTACATGACCTTATCGCACCCCTTCGAGGTCCCACCTGTTTCATAACGAACGTGATGGAGATTATCAGCAACGTATAATATCCATACGTGATATGTAGAGAACCTGGACTCAGGGTTTTTTTGTGGTTAATAGACACAACCACGGCTCCAATGTAGTGCAAATTCGGTCTCGGAGAGAAGCGGCGGAAGAAGTGAGGTTTGTTTTGGTGGGAGCATGCTCCACATATCATTGGTGGGACAGCATCAATCGAAATGTTGCTGACATTTTTATCCCTCCTTTCCCAAAAAACAAACGAAAAAGAGTGGGTCTGCCATCAAACTATAAGTAGAGCCAGCTAAAGGAGTTTCATTGAACGCATTGAAAATTAACTGAGAAATTGGATTCACAAGTCGTGTTGAACCTTGGCAGAGCATATTAAGGCAAAACACCTCAAACTTATTCTTGGATGGTCACGAAAACCACTAGATTGGCATCAGCGAAGGGTAAAAGATAAATGCGATGCGCTGGCGTGACAGGTTATGGCTGCCACGAGACGGCTTACAAATATCGAAACGATTCAAACCAAAAAATTCAATGTGTTGGTTTATCTCAATGAATGAAGAAGTACATACGAAATTAAATTTAAATAAGGGCGAAATTTAACAACACTAAAACACCGTAGCGGTGTGAGCTTGTGCATGATTAGCATTTGGTAGCTATGGGTACAACAACAATTGCGGACATGAAAACAAACATAGATAGAAACAGTTGTTTTTCTAACAGTGGTCCTTCAGCAGGTAATGTCAACCCTCTGCCATAAAAAATTTTCTCGTAAAAAACATCTGCCGCCTTATGACGATTTACATGAGAATGTAGCTCTTTTCATACGTACACGACAAACTGGAGGATGGGACAAACATGCAAAGAAGGCTTACACGCCGATTGCAAATTTAATAATATAATTAAGCGTAACCAAAAACAAAAAAAAAACCTTCTCAAAGCATTCACATACAGATTTGAAATTGGATTAATATGGTTTCCTTTAAGTTTAGATGAACTATATTTTTTTGAAATCTAATTGAATTATGAAGCAAATTTAGGATGAAAATAATGTCAATATCAAAATACTGTGAAAGTATTTTTTAATAACAAATTAGCATCAGCAACACTAAATACATGGTTGTTAGCAGAAGAAATACATACAACAACACTTATTTAACAAGCAACAATGCCCCTGTAGAAAAAGTAAATAAACTTAGATACCTCGGTTGCCTTCTCAACGAAAACTGGGATGTCTCAACCGAAATAAGATGTCGGATCGAAATGGCGAGATCCGCATTTCTTAAATATGGCAAAGTCCTAAAATGTCGCGACTTCAATCTTCAACTAAAAATGGGCTGCTATGGACCGACCACGTTTCGAATGAAGAAGTACTACAAAGAGTAGACGTCGACAGACAACTACTCAAGTGCATCAAACGAAGAAAAACTTCATATTTGGGGCATATTCTACGGAGCCCGAGACATGAACTGTTGCAACCCATATTGGCGTAGGCAATTTTCTTGGTTGAGGAACATAAGGTATGCAACCTGAGGGTCTCCTCTTGGAAGTAGCTAGAGACCGCGAATTATTTTCAAATATAGCTGAAAATTTGTGTTAACAAAAAAAAAATTGTAAAAAAAATTGTATTAATTTTAAATTGCCTATCAAGCTGCCAGACCACAGCAGTATTTTCCAAGCGGAGAGCCGCGGAGCTAGCCTACACTAGAACAGGAAAGAACTCAACAATTAATATATTCGTGGACAGTCAAGCAGCAATAAAAGCAATAAGCTCATATTGCATTAAGTCCAAAAATGTTCGACGGAGCAGGGAGGCCATTGAAAGGCTAGCCGCAAACAGTAGGAAGAATATCTATTGGGTACCTGGTCACAAAGGCATTATGGGCAACGAAATAGTAGATGAAATAGCAAAAAATGCTATTAGACTACCATTTGAAAAAGAGAACAACACACCAAAACCGCTAAATACAATATACAATGAAATGAACCACGACATGAAAAAGCGAGTGGAAGCTAGGTGGACTAATATGACCACATGCAAAGCAGCTAAAGTTATGTGTAGAGCTAACGACAGAAAACTGACTCAATTCGTACTTACGCTCTCGCGAAAGGGCTGCAGAACTATCATAGATATGCTAATTGGTCATAATTTATTGGCTGCACATGCGTACAAGATAGGGATTGCCAACACGGACAAATGCAGGAAATGCAGAGAGGATGTTGAGGAAACTTTAGAACACCTTCTGTGCGTCTGTCCGGCATTGTTAAAAACGCGTTAAAAATGCCTGGGAGCCCCATTGTTTGAGAGTCTGTAGGACGTCCCCCAGCTCTGCTTAAATTCGCCAAAAGCGCTGACATCCTACATGATGTCTAGGGACCAAAAGGTCTATGCGTGGCTTATTGCCAACCAGGCAACCTAACCTTTAAATTGCATAATCGCTTACATTCGATTACGAATAGCAAATAAAGAAGAAGAAGGTTACCTACTTGTCGTAGGTGGCGATTACGACCCTGCCGTGAATTTTTCACTTCGAATTGGGGCTCAGTTCGATTAACGAATTTAATGTTTTGCTACTGCTTTCAACTTAGTTGTCCTAAAATTGCAAAACGAAAGATTTTCCAAACTTTATTAAATGTTAGTATCAAAATTCAGTATTCACTTCAATCCACTTATATTTGTATGAACAAATTTGAAGTGAACTTTTTCAAAGTACGTAAAGCGCATAGCTTGTGGCAATTTACTGAAAATTGAAATCGATAAGAGCTCTCAAATATTTCGATGTGTGTGCACAAGCGCATGTTTTGGATGAGTGAAATTTTCCAAAACCAAAAAAAACAAAAAAATGAAAAATAAAGAACCAGAAAAAAGTAAATAAAACTGAAAAATTGCTGCATGCCAGACGCACACATTCCCATCGAAATAGTTGCCGTCGCCTCAATCCTTTGCTCGAATTGTGGTGCATAACCCAAAACTGTACGGCAAATGTGTTGCGAGTTTAATCCACAAACATGACTTTGCTTTTACGCTTTACGATTTCATTTAGACTAAAGTTTTGGGAATTACCTTACGGTGAAAAATGGATTAAACTGACATAAATACAGGTTGGTTGAAAAATATTGAAAGCGACATCGATTGAACAGTAGATCAATTAAAGTTTTCCTACAAATGTCATCTAAAAATATAATATAAATATAATCTTGTCAAGTAATTAAAAAAAAACAAAATGTATTCAAACAACTTTTTTTCAATCGAATGTCGTGTAGTGATAAAATTCTTTGTTTTACAAGGTTTATGAGCGACAGAAATTCATAGCAAAAATACATAGCAAACTTCCACCTGTGCAGCGACCCGTGTATTAAGCAGTGCGAGTAGCTCGATTCTCGGTCCAAGCTCGTTTCTTGCTCAGCTGCTCAATTGTTTGTTTGAAATTTTCAAGCATTTGAGCACCTAAACAAAAATTGTCACTTCTATTTGTCAGGAATTCTTTAGTTTCCCAACCACGTTAGAACTGTGTACTGATATCAATAATTTATAAAACTTAAAAAAATACTGACAAAAAAGTCTAAATAATTAAAAGTATTGCTGGAAGTACTGGAAAAAGAAGTACTCGTTGCCCATTTGCCCGGGCTCTAGTTTTAGGCTCAAAAGTCACGCTCGTCTGGTCCGAGCGGTACTTGTTCCATTCATATTCCCTCAAGGGAGAAGTAGGTTATGTGCAATATTTGGAAACAGAGCATGGCAAATATGTTTAGTCATGGTTCGAAGTAGCACGGAAGAGTTGCTGGGGGAGTATTATGCGAGGAGATTCTCATCAAGCTCAAACTTAGTCTTCCCAGCCACTGTAATGTTTTCCAAGCGAAGGTAGGCGCAGTTAAGAGAGCAGTGGATTGTTTGTTTACTTCTGTAATTACTGTAAAGGACGCAAATATCTACTCCGACAGCTAAGCAAAAATTAGGGCCTTAGGCTCGTTGTTTGAGCATTCGAAATTAGTCGGGGAATGCCTGACCTCTCTCTCGAGCACATCCGAATACTTTGATATTAGGCTAATCTGGGTTCCCGATCACATCGGTATAGAGGAAAACTGCTGGGCTGATGAACTGGCTAATCAGGGGACCCTGGGTTTCCTGGAACCCCTGGTTGCCTTGAAAACCTATGGTCTACTCCTGTCGCATCGCATCAACTCAACGAGCGCTGGGCTAGTGCGCAAACGTGCAAAGTTCCAAGATCGTGCTGGTCACGGGTAGATCGTACGAGGCTAACTAAGCGGCAGCGATTGCTTGAAGTTCTTTCAGTAGAAGCTGTCTGGAGAATGAGGTGGAATCAACTCATCTGCCCTTGTGGCCAAAAACTCAGATATCTGTGCTCTCACTTTTTTGCTACATCTGCGAATATTGCAGGCGTAAATATCACACAACTGATGAATTTCATCAGTATATTGAAGTGGTTAATACAAATATAAGTATACCCAGTCGGTCGTCATCCTCTAATCCACAACCCCATCTTCGTTTTTTTCACCTTTTTAGTTCTTTTACCTCTATTTTCCCCCTGTATGGTAAAAGAATGGATGAAGTTGAATTCTTTATTCAAGTGGGCCGCTCTTATGGCCAGCCATTTATCCTATCCTACCATCCTAGACTCAAAAGAATAGATTATGGTCGTAAAATTATATTTATTTCGCGAGTATTTTCGTCATGGCTCTTTAAGGGCTAATGTATAAATGTATAGTCTTCATCAGCGGCCCCATCAGCTGGGTGCGTTCGATTTTCCACAAAGTACTGGTATTTGGTCTTTAAAAAGTATATTATTGATGTATTGATTATCGTATTTAAATCTCGTGTAATGCGAAATCATTGTAAATTCTATCTGGACTCGGCACATACTAAAATAACATGCGATTCCTTCATTATCAGTGCTTTCAATCAATTTTAACCAATAAATTAAATTTTCCCCCCACAGAAACCATAACAACAAAGAGACATTTCACATGTTATGTTATGTATGTATGTATGTATGTATGTATGTATGTATGTATGTGTGTATGTATGATGTGAAGACATTTGATAGCAAGCAGTGATTTAATCCAGCTTCCTCTCTGCGACTTGATTTAAAATGCAAATATTATCTTTTATTTTATAAACTTTTTTTTGCATTTTTTATTTTCATTAATCAAATTGAATTATCAAGAACGAAGTGCTCGTATTGGTGGTGCCTTAAGTACAACGTCATACGTGCACAAATTTTATGTATGCACATATTCGTATGCGTATATATTTGGTAAACCCTGCAGGTAATCGAACTAGTTTCGAATTACTTACTTTTGAAGTAGTTACTTTTGGGATAGTTTATTAAATCAAATTCTGCAAGTAAATAAAATAAAAATTAGCGTGCTACGATCTCAATGGCCGTTAGGTTATGATATTGATGTGGCATTCACTGTGGTCATTGCCAAACATTTGATGTCCCTATTATGGTACTTTTTTGAACTTTTGAATAAATGTCAATATTTTTTTATTTGTTTTTCAACATTAAACTAAAAAATCCAAAAATGTTTTTTTTACTAAAAATTTACTAAACAACTTATTTTACTATAGGGTTGTTCAATAGGTGCGCTTCAACTTTTTTCCGATAGGGAAGGCGAACGACGCAATATTTTTTATTTTTCGCTTGTCATTTGTAAACTTCATTAGTATACATTTCATCATGGAACGCTACACACTTGAGCAACGATTGCAAATCGTGCAAATTTTTTATGAAAACAATCGTTCTGTTGCTGCTACTTTAAGAGCATTACGGCCATTTTACGGTCCATTTAACAAGCCGGTCCGTTTTGGGGTTATGTGAAGTCATTGGTCTACAGTAACAAGCCGGCGACGATTTGTGAGCTCAGAGCCAATATTGAACGCGAAATTGCTGGAATTTCGGCCGATTTATGCAAAAGAGTGGTCGAAAATTGGGTTCAACGATTGGACTTCGTAAAACGTGCACGCGGTGGTCATGCAAAAGAAATCGAATTTCATACTTAAATGTATATGTATGTTCAAACTCGATAATAAAAAAAAATTAGTTAAAAAAGTCAAACCGTTTGTGTTTTATTCAAAAAAGTTCAAAAGTTGAAGCGCTCTTACTGAAAAACCCTATACTAAATTTTACTATCTGAAGTTTGTTTCGTATTTAAATATCCTAAGCCTCTTTAATTTGATATGATTTCTAAAATATCTTACTTATGCACAGGGATGCGTTCAGCGATGAGGAACATTTTTGGCTAATGGCTATGTCAATAAACAAAATTCCCATATTTGGGCTGCAGAGCAACCCGAAGCCTTTCAAGAACAGCTATTACATCCACTGAAAACAACCATTTGGTGCGGACTATGGGCTGAAGGAATCATCGGCCCTTTTTTCTTCAAAGATGAGGCTCTCGCCAATATAATTGTGAATAGTGAACGCTATTGCGCCATGATAAGCGACTTTTTGATGCTAGAAATTGAAATCCGTGATCTCCACAACAAGGCAGATCTGGTTCCAACAAGACGGCGCTACTTGCCATACTGCCCGTCAAACAATAGATGTATTGCTTTGTCGTTTCGATGGGCAATTTATCTCTCGTCTCGTACCAGTGGATTGGCCACCAAGATCACGTGATATCACACCTTTGGACTTTCATATGTGAGAAGTATGTAACATCTAAATGCTTTGTTGATAAACTAGTTTCCATTGAGGTATTGGAAGCGCACATTGCTAAAGTTATTCACGGTCGCCGACGGAAGTGCTCCAGCGAACCATTCAAAATTTGTGTTTATGGGTGGCCGAATCACGGCGCAGTTGCGGCTAGCATTTGCAAAGGATTAGTATTGTTGAAAAAATAAATGTCATAAATGGTTCTACACAAAAATAATACAGACTGCCCAATCAATTTGAACTTTCATTACTTTATTTCAATTTAAAATCCAATACCTCTAAATTGATCACCCTTTACTAACATTGGTACAGACTACCTCTGCAGCTTAACTACTTGATTTAAAATTTTTGTATTTAAATGGCAGCCCTATTTGAAAATTTTATAGTTCAGAATCCAAGTAAATAAAATAAAATAAAATAAAATAATAGGTGGCGCAAAATTTAACATCCGATTTTGTTTTGAATAACATTTTTACTAAAGAAATACTAACATGATTTTGAGTTATGAAAATCGTTATTTTTACCATTACGTGAACCATTGCTTGCTTGTTTATATACAACATTAGCCACAATTATAAATCATCCCAGAGGGTGATTAATTTTGTGCCACCTTGTGCATGTTGCTTGATAGCATTATATATAATATTACATAACACAAATATTTAATTCATCTACATTTTTGAAATAGGTGGAAAAACTTTCCTAAAAATTTTCTCTAATAAACCTTACTTAAACTTACTACTTAAGAGCTCTTTCAGTTTATTTAAATTTTTGAAATAGGAGGCAACACTTTCCAAAAATATTTTGTAGGTAATGAAACTTTCTTAAACTCACTTCGTTTGATAATCATATTGTAACACCTTTTTCAGTTCATTTAAATTTTTCAAATAGGTGGCAGCACTTTTCAGAATTGTCTCTGTAAAGAAGACTCATACAGGTTTGATACTCATATTGTAATAACTTTTCCAGTTCATTTCAATTTTTCAAATAGGTGGCAATACTTTTCAAAAAATTTTTCTGTGATCAAGCTTTCGTAAACTCATTTCGTTTGATACTCATATTATAATAACATTTTCAGTTCTTTTAAGGGGTTAGGGGTAGTCAGAGGCCCGAAAAAATGATGATTTTCACGAATTTTTTTTTGCTACTTAATTAATTTATTTAACAAAAATAAAAACATAGCATAAAAACATCATGTTTTAACTTGACTTCACCAAAATTTCAAAAAAAAAAATTAATAATTGCAAAAGTTATCGCTGTTTGTGTGAAGCCCGTTTCTCCAGAAGTCCCTTGCGGTGAACATCACAAGTCCTTGCAGATTCATCTAAAACCAATCGGACAAGAAAAATTAGTTTTATTAATAGATAATCTTGTGCCTGATCGAAGCTTTTTTTTTTTTCAAAATGAACAAAATGGCGGCCTCAGAAAATTTTTTCCAGATTTTAGAGAAAAAAACCAACAGTTAATTGTTAAAAAAAAATCGAAATTTTTGAAAAAAAAAAATCCTTCGATCAGGCACAAGTTTTTTATGTTTTTCAAAAGCTGTATAAATTTTATTGAAATCTACGTAGCGGTTTTTAAGTTACAGTGTTCACCAGTTTGAAAAACATAGTTTTGAGAAAAACGCATTTAAAGTTTTGCTATCGGCTCCGGAGCGGCCGAGCGCCCTTTGTTAATTGTTGAATAACTTGAAAAGTATTTGTCGGATTCACTTCAAATTTTTACACAATATTTTTAAAACATTATACTTTAAGAAAATGCAAAAAAAAAAAAAAAAATTTTTGGAAAATTCTGACTACCCCTAACCCCTTAAATTTGAAATAGGGGGCAACACTTTCCGAAAATTGTCCTGTAATAAAGCTTTCTTAAACTCACTTCGTTTGATACTCACATTCAACAACTTTTTCATTTCATTTAAAATTTTCAAATAGGTGGCAGCACATTTAAAAAATTTTCCTGTAATACAGATTGTCGGAAAGTATACCTCGGTGGTATATTTACCCATGTTCTCTGAACACTTTGAGATATCTAAATAAGTATAGTTTTCTATCTACTTTTACGTTGCACTATTTCACAGTCAATCAAAATCTAAATCAAGAACTAACTGACCCACTTTTCGTCTGTTTGGCACCAGTCCGAAGTTAGACAAAAACTGTAATCAGTATATGTACAAATATAAAAATGCTATACATAATCGAGATTCTTGTATATTAGTATGATATGTTGGTGTAAATATGTACATAGATATGTAGTCGTATGCTCCAAGATTGACGTAGCTGTCATTAACTTCACTTCAATATCAATTAATGTTGATGACGAATACCAGAGAATACCACAATGGAGCGAAACCAACGCGATTGATTGTGCCATGTGAAAGCACTTCTCCGCAGAATATTTAATCTTCCCCTCCAATATTTTTTTTTAATGGTGTAACAAAAGCGAGAAGCAGAATAAAAACAACAATTACAAACACAATGACAAACAATTTAACGACATAAATAAGGTAAAACCAGCACCGGCGAGATGTAGAGAGGAGACAAATGTCTCTCAGATCTATTAAAAAACGATCTGTGGTGACAATCAGCGTGCAGCCAACTGAACAGTGATTAGAGAAGTTATGTACAGCATACACCAATACAAGCATATCTTTCGCATGCTCAACATACATACATACGTACTTATGAAGGTATGTGTATAAGTAGAATCTATTTGCACTTCTGTTTGTATTGCTTGAGTATGTTTGCTAGTGCACATTTCTCTTGTCTGCCACAATCCACAGCAGCCTCGTTTCCATCACCAATATCATTCAAGCGCAGCCACCAATCGAAACTACCAATTGTCTGCGTCCTTGCTGTCCGCCAATCAACCGTTCAATTTTTCGGTTTTTCGTTGGTCAATCCAATACACGATGCCTTCGCCTCGACGGCAAATCTGTTGCTGCTTTAGCTACGAATGCTATTATTTTTCAATTTCTTCAGCTTTAGTCTTTGCTTGTTGCAGTGCTCACTGTTTGTTCTTGGTCGTTTTTGTTTTTGGTTGTTCAAGAGATTTAAATTTGTAGTAACAGTTTTCGTCGCCTCCTTTCAATTTATTACATGAATTTATATATGAAATAAAGTATATGTACATGGGAGCAAACATACACACTAAAAATCAACGTTGGAAAGTAGCTAACCCATGTCAAGGACATCAACGAAGGCATTGGCATCGTTTTAGACAGAAGTGAAACAATTAGAATAACAGCAGAGCGGCGTCTAGCAAAACTTTGATTATTACTACAATATAATTTTTTTAAACCATACAACTCAAAGATGTTTACAAATTAATAAACAAAATTCCACAAATTTACAAATTTAAAATATTTTGAAACCCATTAAATGTTGACTTAAAATTGTTTCTCTTAAAGTGGCTCAAAATTCTCCTTGATTTTTTATATATTTTTTTCTTGACAGTGTTAGGCATTTGTCTTCCTTAGTACGTAAATCTTGACGAGTTGACTGTACCATCGGTTTGCTTAGGTGGCATACCATCAGATGGAGGTCAACCTGGAGATGTCAGACTAACATGGGTACACAACTGTGTGGTTCGTCACTAAACATCTCGCCCCCAATCGTGAATAGCACATGTCCATCGAACTTATTTGCAGTTGGGATTAACAGACTGTATTTTGGTGCACATCTGTGACATTTGCCCACCTCAGTGAGTAGCTGTGAGCTGGGCTTACTATGCTTTTGGCGACTATGCCATAGCGAATCTTCCCAAGCGGAGAGCAACCGGATAAATTTTGATCGGCGCTGACAGAAAGTACGACATGTAAAGTGACCGACTCACGGAATTAAAGTGGAAGACAACTGGGATCCAAAGATGTTGTAACGTCAAAGAGGGCTATCCTAAAGCAAAGCGTGATTACTGGGCAGGCTTCTATGGGAAACCAGAAAAATGACTGATATGAGTGGCGCATGTACCAAAATCTGCCTATGCTATCTCTAAAAAGAAGTTATAAGACTCAAATCAGAAGATCCTAGGTTGCACTAAATGTACTCCAGGGGCGTTGAAACGCGGCGCTGCTAACATCAGGTCAAATAAAGAAGGGCACAACCTACAAGTAAGGACAAAAAACCTGAAGCTTGGAGTGCAATAAATTTTGCACCTAAAGCTGCCCATAAAACCAACTTAATTTCTGGGAAACCAAGTGTTAGTTAAGCTGCCATCGTTAAGGGCTTAAGACTGCCCAAATCTTGTCCTACACAAATACTCTCACAGGAGGAGCAGGCAAAATCTGAGTAGCTCCTGAAATATGTATATAAGAGGAGCAAATCCTGACTTAAACTCAAAGGTCTACACGTTTGTAGATCTTAATACTAGTACATTGTTCAATCGAAGGGCTGCCAATTGTGCACACGCCAAAACTGTCCAAATGATTGGCATTGAAACAAAGAAGCTTCGTGACTCCACTTTTACAAAGGAATATGCAGAAGTAGGCAGAAATCAAACCGACTTCAACACAACGTCACAAAAGTGATGGCATCGCTAACGGTGACAGCGAGTTCGCGGCGTTGAGATGACTCGGAAGTGAAACTGCAAAATATGTGCTAGGATCGTGCACAGGCCAGAGGACGAAAATTTATTGAGAAGTTGGGTTCAGGAAAATACTATTGCTCCATGAAGGGCACAATAGATCGCACAATAAATCTTCCCTCTCATAATAATATATATAATCCTCTCATATATAAAATTTGTATTATATGGAAGAAATGCACATAACATATCACTCATTGCACAGATTCTGAGCGTCAGGGTTGAGGGGTTTATATTCATTCGTATGATAAGGTCTAGCCAGCGGAGCCACAGACCATATCTATGTCACAGTAAAGATCATACAGCTCAACTATAATATTACAGATAAGCCAAATGTTTCCTCCACATTCGAAACGTTTGATCTCCTCCTTACAGAAGTTACTAAACCAGAGCTGCAATATGGTGACGGCAGGACCTTGATCATAGCTTGCCTATCGGAAAAAGTATGTATGTTTCCCTACCAACAGCCATGCCCAAGCATTTTGAATGCCTGCAGGATCGTAAAGACATCTGCTTGAAAAACACTACTAGTCTTCGTCAGTTTAAAGGAGACTGAAATATTGGCTAATCTAGAGAAAACTCCCTCTCCAACTCCATATTCCATCTTGTATCCGTCGGTGAAAACTGAAATACTAGCTCCGATGCATACTCTCCCCTCCTTGGAAAGATAGCCCTAGCACAACCTTCAAGACTCAGTTTCCGGATGAAGAGATTTGTACGGAGTACAGAGAAGGAAGGAGAAATCTGCCTCAAAATGCTACCCTATCTTACAGGAGATTGCCTCTAGAGGTCAACCTCTTTCAACCTAATAGCGCTTTGAGCGGCAATGCATTGGACTTGAAGATTAACGGGAAATAAGTGCTGAATGAGGTTAAGCGCGGCAGTGGGGCATGTTTTATTCGCTGTTGTCTTGTCATATATTCTGTGAGAAATATTACAATGCATACGGCGAGAACAATTTCGCAGAAAGAAGTTCCGTTATTTTTGCTTTTGTTCGTATGCATTGTCTCCTCTTAAATTATACTCTGTTTTGCGGCAAATTTCGCTTGTTAACAATGGAGTGGGAATCTAAGGAAAATCACTTGGCAGTGATTACATTACAAAAGGGTGGTAAAAGTGCAAGTGATATTTACGAATTGCTGATAAAACTTAATATATAGAGAATGTTTGTTTACGTCTGAAGTGACCAGGGCAGCCCTAAAAGCCGTTCGAGAAATAATTCGCATAAATACCCTTAGAAAGTAAGAAATCATGTCCAGGGAAATGAATGCATCGACCAGATCCAAGTTCACATGAAAGCCTTCCGTCGCTCAACTGGTCATATTTTGACGACGCGCTTGAAGAAAATTAGACTGGATAGATGGCAGTTGCTTCTTCGAAGGTACGCGGTTAACGGCCAAGAAAATATTCTTTTCACACTTGAAGAAGTTTTTAAGAAGCAAAACTACAAAATCTATGCCGTAACTTCTATAGGCGCCAAAAATGTTGTTCCAAGGGCTCAGTGTGGCCACCATCCAGTCTCCGTAGTGGTTTGGTAGGGAGTGTCTTGTAAAGGCGTTACATCTCTTCATTTCTGCGGAAAATATATTAAGACCGGGCCAAAATGTACCAGGAGGATGTCGTAGAAGGTGTAGTGAATCATTTGGGCAGTACTCTCTTCAATGGAGAGCGTTGTATCATCCTGCAAGATTCCGCTCCAGCCCATCAGGTCAAAACAACCCAGCAGCGTCTAAAAAACAGTAATTCTGGGTTCATAGCCGCAGAAGATTGGCCGTCTGGTAGTCCAGATGTCCATCCATTGGACTACGGCTTGTGGTCAGAATTGGAAACAAAGCCTGTCGAGGACCTCACAGGAATTTGGAGAGTCTCAAACAATTTTTAGTTGGAGTAGCACCGTCAATATCCATGGAAACCGTGAGTGCTGCAATAGCTGAATGGCCTAATCGCTAAAATAGGCTTGTCTAAAAGCAAACGGTGACCATTTCGAATGTAAGTTTAATTTTTTTTATACTTACATAATTAAATAAAACTAGCTTCAGTCAAAAAAAGTATAATAATTTCATTTCTATAAAGGAGTGAACTTGTAACACAACTTATAGCAGGACTAAGTATTCTAGTGTAATTTTTCTTTCTAACCGAATAATTTAGACTCATTTATATTTTTCTAATTCGCACTTACCGCAAATCTTCAAAACGGTTGCGTCCCACATATGGGTATTTATACCAATCATTTGTTTGTGGAGACCATTCAAGTCATAGTTACTTTTCCATTTTACCGTTATAAATTTTCGTTCACAACTATTTCACTTCCTCTTGCCAAAACATCACAGTGGCATTGCCATCGGTAGCCGCAATTAATGACGCTAATATGTAGAGTTTCCTACCTAACCCTCAGTAGCACACATTTTTCCACGTAGACACCAATACACGCGCATCGTCTACAAATATACGCTCAAAAGCGACTTCGTCGATAAGAGAATTTTTAAGTAGATGTCGTCTAGTGATTAAGTGGTTTGAGTCTAGGCACACCCACACCATTACATATGTACATGTACTTGGTTAAGTCCAAATATAGCGGAATACACCAAAGGTGATGCCTTTCCATGGCACTCTACACCACTTCATCAGTCACGTCACGACGGGACTTTCAATTAGTCAATCGCATTGAATCAACCAACCTGGGTGCATAGTTACTTGCCACTACTAATCACCTCAATTTGTCAGCTGGCAATAGCGAAGTGATTAGTTAATTAGTTGTGCTAGTAATTGAGGCGATTAAAATCGTAAACCAAAACCATTTTATACAAGTGCTCTCAATGCTCCGGAACCATGCATGCATATGCCACAACAGGTGTGTGAAAGCGAAATGAGCGATGCGTGTTTGTGTGGCCGTGTGGCTGAGTGTAACCTACAAGGGCGCGTGCTGAAATTTCTTCCAAAACTTATGTGCCCCTTAATTTTGTTTTCCTTTTAGTTTATGCTTATTTATCTATCCATTTTAAGCGGCTTATTTGTTTTTTATTTTTATTTTCATTTTTGTTTTTATTTTATTTTTTTTTTTTTCTAATCGATTTTTCCAATTTAAAGTTGACCCATATTCCTTTCGATTCCTATTCCGCATCGGCGCCCTTATTCAATGGCCTTCACACGACGGCCCATACATTCGCTCTCGCTTGCTGCTGCTCCTGCTTGCCGCTGGGAGTTTGCCGCAGATTTACAGATAAATTGATTTAAAAGCGGCTAAATGTGATTTTTATTTATTGCCATTGGGATGTCGCAGTTGCTGCGCCCGACTATGTCGCCGCTAACCAATGTCATTGGGAAAACGGTTCTGGTGTCGCGCGCACTTTTTCAAGCAGTCCGTTAGTATTGATTCCGCTGTCGTAGCCTCAATTTATGGTTGTGTTTTTGTTTCCTTCTTGTTTTTTTTTTTTTTTTTTTTGAACTACTTAACTGCACTTCAACTTCATCGCCTTAGTTCCTAACAAGTTCTTGCTGCGGCACCGGCGACAAGTTTCCGTGCAATAGACACAATGGCATTAGCGCCCCCTCCGCCAAAAGCGGCAGCGAATCCAGATACCCTCAATCCCTTTTCAAATTCAATGCGCTCTTACAACACCGGTTTTCCTCCCGAGCAACCACTTCAGCACCAAATATGTGTACGTGAAGGCAAGCAACGGTGTTGACATGATTTGTGTTTACGTTTTGCAGCCGATTTTCTTATTTTTTTAATATAATTTCTTTACTTTTTCCCCTGCCATCAACGAGAGGCTGCTTAGCTCTGCTAGAAAAAAGTATGTTTTTCACATTTTCATGGGGTATTAAATTGCATTTTAAAAGGCAAATAGGAGTATTTTTGTACTTGTGTATATGTATGTGTATGCGAGTGCATTTAGTGATATGCATTGGGGTCGCCATTGACCCATTATTTGCGGCATCATTAAACATAATTCTTCGAGGGTAGCTGACATTGAGCAAGCGGCAACGGTAAATTAAGGCATGCTAAATTTAATATCATTAAAATATATGTACGCAAATACATATGAGCGACTAATACATACATATGTAGATGTATATAGAATTGACCCTGTACAGCCATTCTCGGTATTTGCACGAGTTCCTTCTCTTATTTGAGACGTGCGTGTTGAAGTTTTCCACAAATGGAGGAACCCAAAAATGTACACAAGTTCATTCTTTCAATGCTATTTTTAGAAAGTTCCGTTAGATTTGCAGAAAAACCGGTTTGGCGTTTTGAAGATTGAACATTTCAGTGTCAATTTGTGTTCGTTTTGTCCAAGTATTTTGTGATGATATTTTTGATTTTTGGCCTATGGACGCAACCAGTGTGCACTGTACCGATTTTAAATCGAGTTATTTATAAATAAGGGGGCGTCCATAAATTACGTGAGGTGGTTTTTTCAATTTTCTGAACCTCCCTCCCCCCTGGTGAGATGTCGTGAGATTTTATTCAACCCCCTCCCCCATCCCCCAATCTCACGTGAGATTTTTCAAAAGTGTAATAAAAATTTAACAATAGAAGACTTAAATCGTAACTACTGCGATTAAAAAAAGAATATCTACTCTAATTCAGTCCATGGAGAATCATGCGCGGTTTCAAGAGAGCCTATTGGGACCAACATGTCCATATGATTTTCAGTAAAATCATGTGCTCCTTCAACTTCGTTCTAATCTAGCCACTCTAAGCCGTTGACGCTTGCGCACAGTAACTCATTAGCTCGTCTTGTGACAATACGTGAGCACTTTGCGGAACATACGCGCTTGCTTAGCTGGTGCAATGTGAGCTGCTCTCCTGTGCTCTGCAGCTCTTGTGATAGATGCGAAGTAAATACTGCATGTACTGCAGCATATTTTCTCTAAATCATCACGTATACTTGGGCAATCGAGATCAATAGGCGTGCTGATGAAGGCATTCAGCGGTTGAATCGGTACGCGTATTAGAAATGGAGCAAATGATTTTCCGTCATGTTCTTTAAAGTCCGGAATTGTCAAACGTCAACCTGAGTGATAGGGCGTTCGGCTCATAGTGGCGCGAAAACAACCGACGGGCTACACTGTACCGCAAATTCAGATTAAATTGAGCTATTTGGTATAAAACAAATATGGTGGTTTGACAGTAGTAATGTATAACGTCGAAGTATGAATGAAATTATTTTCTTTCGAACGAATTAGTGAATGATCTTAATCATACTACGATTACGCTTGAGATTAAATCTTAAGCATGTACAATTTTTTTGTTTCAATCAGAAAAAAAATTGCGTGATATATGCCGAGACCCCCCCTCTCTCCAACGTAAGATTAGATGAGATTTGACTCGACCCCCTCCCCCCCTTAAACATCTCACGTAATTTATGGACGCCCCCTAACATTAATTTAAAAAAAAAAAATTTCCAAAAAATCACTTTAGATAGTAGAAAAGTTTAAGATTAAAAGGTCTGCATGAATGTATATTATTTAAAAATTGCACCAACGGAATCAAAATAATGAAATTTTTGATGCAATTAATTTGTTTTTTTTTTTTTTTTTGGAATATAAGATAAGGAAAACTTGAAACTCACCCAATCCTGAGGCCAGGATTTCTTTGAAAAGGTATTTTTTTGTAAATATAATTTTTTTTGATAAAATTTTTATACAGATGTTTAAAGCTTAAACACTCTTCCACTATCTGAGGTGGTTCGTTGCAAAAAAAAAATATAATTGTAAAAACTAATTGCACAATTGGCGCAAAAATAATCATCCAATTTTGTTTTTGAATAACTTAATAAAAAATAATAATAATTGGCGTTTACTGGGCGTGATTAGCCGAGCTCCTTCTCCTTTTTGGGGAGTGCTTTTCCATTGCAGAAATACAAGCGGAGATTTGCCATGGCCAGCCGAGGGGCGAACGCTGTTAGAAAAAAACATATGCATTCCCGAATGGTAGTCACGTACCAACTCATTCAGCTACGCTGGCCACGAATACGGCGGCGGTTAACCGTGATCACGTAGGCGGTTCTTCCGCAGCGAGACCTTGCATATACAATTGGGTTGACCTCTGCGATTATAAATTTTTTACTAAATAAAAACAAAATGATTTAGTGTGATAGGATTCTTTATTTTACCCTTTACGCGCTCCGTTGCTTGTCTATTTATATACTGCAGCTACCTGGTTCACAAGTCTCAAACATGATTGACGTATGACGGAATTTGCAAAAAAAATTGTTAATTTTATTTTACTTATTTTATTTGTATTAAAATAATTATTATTGTATTATTTTGCCTTTTCCCTTTTCAAGTCGGTCTAGCTCTCATGAATTCTAATACTTTCCCAACATTTTTTGGGCGGAAATCTTCAACTATAATGAATTTTAAAATTGCGATGGAAAAGTATTAAAAATGTTTCACCCTAATGTACGTATGCACGTCAAATTACACACATCCCCTTGTCAACACTTAAGTCTGTCAACACCAAGTCAAACAAGAATTATCTTCGCCTTCACAAAAACTCAACTTCCTTTTTTTGCAGCAATAAAAAGTCGCTTTCTTAAATTAATATCTACTTTGCGTCGAAATTATTTGCTTCGCTACCAAAAAAACCACTAGAGAGTTATGCGTACGTACGTTTGTTGTTTTGTTTGCTTGCTTTTAGTCTCTGGTTGTGGCTGCTATCGCTAAATTCACTTTCAAGCGCTGACAAGTTCATTGTTATCCCAACGCCAGTATTTTGATTCCGCTCTCGCCACGAACACACACACAAACACACAAGCTGAAATTCTCATTACTTATTGTTACCATTGTGGTTGTTATTGCATTATACATATTTACTTGACGATTATGTTTCAATACCGTGACAGTGAACCAACACTTCCGTGAAGCATAAATGTCACCACAGAGCACCACTTCTACTTCTCCGCCACACCCTAGACTCACTGGTATTTAGTTTTTTTCTTTTTAATGAATGTCTTATGCTGTTTATTGTTGTTATCGTCGCAGAAGCATAAAATAAAATGCTTGAAACTTAATCGCAATCGAAGGAGCATAAATTATTTACGTGGCTTTTGAGGGTTTGGTAAACAAATTGGCGGCATAGTTAACATTAGCGACGTGGTGAGTGGAATAATCGAGTGCTGCAGGTTCTTCATACATGGACTTTTATTCACGGTCCCTCGATTGCTTAACTTAAGGTCATTTCCTTAACTAACTCACACTTCGCCGAAAAACGGCAGTTAAAATCGATGGAGAAAGAAAACTAATCAAACTTTTAGAGAGAAGAACAGGAAAGACTGGATGCAATGCTAGTTTGCACTAACTTGTTGATGCCGTTCCGCCAAAAATCACCTGGTCTGGTGTCAAAGAAGTTGTTGAGTCTGTTTAAGGACATCTTTGTTATCGAAGATAACGCCCTTTGACAAGAGCGGAAAAGATGGCAATCGCAAGGACCGATGCAAGGGCCGGAGAATACGGCAGATGCAGAAGGACCTCCGACCGATTCGAGCTCTTGGAGTGCGGCTTTGACGCCTTATGCAACATGGAGTCTGGCGTTATCGTGAAGGAGTATGGTTTGACCATGTCGATCAGGTTTTTTCAGTCGAATTGCCTCATTCATGCGATGTAGCTGGGCAACGTAGAGCTCCATGTTGACCGTGGCATTCTTATCGAGCATTTCCCAGTGTACCATGACTGGGTCCCACCACACATATCATGATTTTCTTTCGGTGAAGAGCCGGCTTGACCCTCGGCTTTGGCGTATCTCTTGGAGCCACCCACTCCTTTCTTTGCCTCAAATTGATGTATAGATACCATTCCACGTTTCGGTACAAAAAGCGCAGTTTATGACTGCGTGTTGCTTGATGGCGGGCGAGGTGCTGAGAAGCAATTTGAAGGCGACTTTCTTTCTTTTATTTGTTGAGCTCGTGAGGCACCCATGCTTCAAACTTTTCGGTAAACCCATTAAAAGAAGGTGATTGGGAATCGTTTTATGATAGGAGTTCATTTTTCCGCTAATTCAAGACAGGTTTGGGAACCGTTCTCCTTCAAAAGTGATTTGAGACGTTCTTCATCGAATTCAGAAGGCCTTGATCTATAGTGCGTGTCATCGATGTCAAAGTCACCATTTTTGACTGTGCTGTAGACCCATCTATGACACCTTCTCCATATACGTCGTAAATGTCTCGGGTTGCTACGGCAGCTTTTGGATCTTGATGAAAAACAAAGAAGAGCAGGAGCCGAAAATGTTGATTTTTGCCATCTGGGTATTCCATTTCAAAGCCTCAAAACTAATGAGCAATTAAAAAACTCAAAAATATAATTAACATTAATTTTGTAAGACAAAAAGAGTTGTATCGAATGAATACTAATCCTTTACCAAACATCAAACAAATCGTTGTAAAATAATATAAAATATAAAAACGCTATGAACCTATTCCCCAACCCAATAGTGTCTTATATATGTAAAGCTAAGGCTCAATCAAGGATGTACGAGCCTACTATATTTATATACTAGCAAATACCCAGCAACCGTTGATCTATCGTTAAAGTATATCGGCAGAATATGTCCCGATTTACACACAAAGGCATTTAGGAGACCCTGTAATTTGTTTTTTCAAATTTTATTGGCAGTCACAGGGGCAAAATAGTTTTCGGTGTTATTATTTAAGTGCGACAATACGAATAAGAAGCACAAAGCGTGTCGTCAATATGCGAAACAAAAGCCCCTCTCTCTTGCCCGTGAGTTTTTCTCCGATGAACAAAACATTAAAGTGTATAAATAGGGACTATATACTTATACTATCCGGGTAAAATGAGCTTCAAAATATAAGCAATCCTGTGCAAATCTTACATACAATACATAAGTATTTTATGACTTTATCAGATGTAGAGAAATAAGAAATTACCTTAAGAGCGCAACCAAGTCGATTGTCCCTAATACTTTTACCTTCTGCCTGGTAACTCATGTTGCTGGCTTACGTTCAGGTAGTCAGCAGCCATCATTGGCTCTGGTATTTTGCTCAACGGTCAATTTAGTAAATCAAATAAGATGCGCAGAGTCATATTCTAGGAAATCGAAATATTTAAGATGAGTATACCAAAGTACAAATACTTTGTCCGAGCAAGGTAATGAAGTATTTTTCCCTGTTTCAAGAGAATTTAAGCGCTTAAAGAGATATGTTTATCTTAGGGATAGATAAGGAACCGAGCATAGCAGGAGTGTTACCAAAGCATCGGAATGAACTTATTTACAACTTTATTTATTTGAGCTCGACAGCTCGGGAAGTTTTTATTCGCGCTCACAAGTGTAATACTTTTGATGATTTATTGAGCCTTTTGGCTATGACTAGCAGAAAGATTTGCTTTTACTACGTCAGGTTATGTCGAGGCAGTTGTGTACTGCGGGGCACACTCAGGCTCATTGTGATATCGCGAGGGGAACTTGTTCTCATCACTTCTAATACCGGTGTGTACTTTTAAAAAATTTTAGAAGATCCCTGACTTCCACAGCACTGAGGTCTTCCAATTCATTAAAAAATTGTCTACCTAAAATGGTAAATCCACGTCGGGATAGAGCAGGACAATGGCACAGAAGATGTGAGATCGTTTCTTCTTCCTCCTCATCTATATAGCTTCTGCAGAAGTAATGTGATTTTGCTTTTACTATCAATAGATTAATCAAAGCACTTACCGTACCCATCCATCCAACTGCCCTTCTATCCAACTTTGAGCCATCCTTAAACAGATTCTAAAGTAATAGGAATACACAGGCATTTTAAGATATCTTAATTTACTATTACTGGCATCAGCCTACCAGTTTTGATTTTGCAGTAAATAAATGAAACTCACCTCCAACTCACGTCCATTTCTGTGCCATCATATAATATGATAATGTGTCGTTGCTTATTAAAATTGACATTTCCTCGTTACATATATACCGCCATCGCTGTTATTTTCATTTTTTCCTCCTTATTAATAAGAAATTTTCATCTCCTATGCACATTCCCAACCACATCATTACCCAAATTCCTGTTGGTTTAAGCGCTGACAGACATCCTCACATTGAAGGGTCTTCGGTTTTTCTTTCTGCATTTGTTGTAACATAAACTTCTTCATGATGTCATCAACAATGTAAAATTATAATTTACGAGCTCAATACTGAAACGCTTTGCTTCTTATTTGTATCCAACAATCACTGCTGACTGGACGGCCAACACACTCGTAAAAGTAGTTCTTCATGTTATCCGGACTGAAGTTGTTCATTGTGCGCCCAACAATTGTCAGAGCCTCAGCAGTTCATTCATATTTTATCCCTCGCTCATATAATCATTCAATTATACAATGTTGGTAAATTTTCAATTAATCAGCAATGCGAAGCCGCTAACAATGGAGAAATACCGAAATAAATATTATATTTTCCTTCACATGCGTATACAATTATCATCGTTGTGTTAACAGCAATTGTTGTTCTTGTCGGCGCTATTATACACGTATGCGGGCATTCATATATGGATATACGTAAATACAGGGTCCGGCACTCGAAGTGTAACCAACTTCAAATCACTCGCGCAACTGATGTACGGGCATCAGCTGTCAGGGTAGTGTTTACAAGCTCGCGGAAGCATTTTGCCGAGACTTAACGCGAAAAAAGAAAATCAGTAATGGATTATAACCGTAACAGTGTGAATGAATTATATTTGTCTGGAAAATGAGCTCAAGCACCTTAAAGTAAATGAAGTTTTTGTTTATCGCACCATTACTCGTTACAATGATACTGGTAGCATCGCGAAACGTCATGGATGGGGGACATCAAAAGACTGCAACGTCACGTGAAGTTGTTCAAAAAGTGAAGAAGGGACTTGAACGAAATCTCTGACGATATGCCAATCAAACGGCGAAAGAACTGAAAATATCTGACCGCAGCATCCGCCACATACTGAAAAATTATGTCAAAGTCAAGCTATACAAGATCCAAAAGGCGCATGATCTCACACCAAAGCAGCAACAAGTCAGACATGAGAGAGCGAAGAAGTTGCTTCGCTTGGCCGAAGGCGGTCAATTTTCGAACATTGTGTTTTCTGACGAGAAAAATTTTCAAATGAGCAATTCGTTAACTCCCAAAACGATAGGGTTTATTTCACCAACCGTTCATACGAGAGTTTGAGTAATCGATTGGCCACCAGGAGGCAGCACGCGCCACAGGTAATGGTTTGGGCCATTGTAATCGCAGATGGGCGCTCTCCAATCGAGCCTGGCGTCAAGGTAAATGCGAAATATTGTCGGCAAAGTGTTCTGGAGGTTGCTTTGAAGCCGCGGGCATACAAACATTTCGGTGACAGGTCATGGATGTTTCAACAGGAGTCGGCACCGTCTCACAAAGCTAGAGTGAACAAAGAATGACTAAAAAACAACGTTCCGAACTTCATAACACAATGGTTCCCAAATTCACCAGACGCGAATCCGATGACTTATTCTCTTTAGGCCATTTTGGAGGCAAAGGTCCGAACTAAAAGATTCACCCGTCTCGAGGCGCTGAAAAAAGCCATTGCCCCCCAAATTCCTGCAAGTCACATTCGGACAGCTTGCGATTCATTGGTGGACCGTCTCAAAGCCATAGTCAAGGCAAACAGTGGTCATATCGAACAAATGTAAATTGAGTCTTAATTTTATATTATTTTCACACATTTTTTTCTTTACTTGGTTAACTTTAACCTTTTTAATTGGTTACAGTTCGAGTGCCGGACCTTGTATGTACAGGGAGGCCCTATTCTGGGAGTCTAGTGGAAACGATTGACAAAATTTTGACAATCAGACAGCGTCAGCGCAAAAAAACAAAGCATGTAAAACTTGTTGTTGCTATAGCAAACTCATCTTCTATGAATTCGCGTTGCTCTCAGAGCTCTATGTTTACTGATTTGTTATTGTGTTGCTCAATACTCTTCCGTATATACTTTGCCTTAACCGCAGATCAGCACATGCAGGATATTTGCTAGTAGATATAAATATAGCAAGAGTAATAGAAACAATATTGCGCCGATGAGAGAGCGCGACGTCGCATTGGTGCAGTTGCTTGAGAGCGAGATGAAAATGCGAAGAGGAATGCAAGAAGAAGACTTTACATAAGCAGCACAGGAATAAATTGCATAAGTGCGACATCACACACATAGCGATGATGTCAACTGCGCTGAAAGCAAAATAGCGGTAACACAATCAACCCCACCTTATTATTCTCTCCATGGTGTATATATAGTTTAATATATCGGCAGAGAGCGATTGTTTGGTGCCGATTTCGAAGTGGTGACATCGCCGATCTATTTTTTCGAAAATACTGTTGAAAATACCAAAAAGGTAAAGTATGAGCACTACAGATCCTTGATTGTCAATTTTTTGTTGCCTTTATTGTAAGGTATGAACTAAATTGAGCAATCAAGCAATTGATATTCACACATTAATTTGGTTAGTCGTGTTATCAGCAGTCTCGTCAATGTTAATAGACTGGATCAGAACTGCGATTTGATTCCGTTAGACTTTGCTTTTTGTGGATAAACGCATTTATGAGATAAGGCAGTAACATTCGGTTAACAGATTTCCCCACTCACAAGCCAGACACACAAACGAAATCTTGTTCAATAAATATTGAATATTTTTATTACACCGTGTGAAAAATCACATTATTTCACCGGCCCAAATCACACATAAAGTAGTCGACATCTCCCGAAACTAGAACTCAAATATATATAATAACTTTGCGTTTTTAGTATTAAGTTTTTCACAAGACGTGCGTTTTTTTTCGTAATTATCTTGAATTTCCAACATACATAAAGAACTTTTTTCGGTGTTTTAAAACAAAAAACTACTCAAAACTACTTTGTATGTAAAAGAAGTTAAATAAAAAGCCTAAAAAATTTAAATATCGTTTTTCATTTTGTTATTGTAAAAAAAATTCCTGAAAATACCCTAAATTTTCGAACTCTAGACCACCGGGACCCCTTAATTTTTTTGTTATTGAATATTCTTGAGAATTTTCATTCAAGACCTTTAACAAAACATAATTCTAACCCGTACCTTCATTACTCTGGACATCAGAATTCCGAAACATTTTTTCTGTGAAACCATTAATGGTTTCCGATGTTCCTTCACTACTTAGCTCCTTGTCGATTACATTTTCTCCAGCGTTTGACGCTCTTGTTCCAAACGCATGTGTTAGAAGAAAGTGTGTTCGGCGACGCCTTCGACAGCATAGCCGTATATACATGTAAGATGTTTGCATTTCCCTATTTTGAACAGGTTTTTCTGGGAATACGCGTGCCCCGAAAGCATTCAGGTTATAAAAAAATTTACTTCACCAGCGGTCTTGCCATAGACTTAGCATTTCATGATTTATTTCCCACGCTGCAGGTTTGCTGCCTCCGTCTTCCAATTGCTTCTTTCTTTACTGACCACAACTTTTTCCTCTCAAAGGCTAGGAAGTCTATCGGTATTGAACCGCTTTTTACGTTAACAACTGGCCCGGATACTGTGCGGTAGGTGGGCACAACTCTGCCGTTCGTTGTACCGATACCTTTGTTTTGAACGCATTTTCGCACAGTTCAGCTTCGTAAAAGAGTATGGAGGGCGTGGAAGCCATCATTATTTCCCGATTCCTTTGAATTGGTTCCCCTATGTTTGTCATCAGTTTAATGAGTAGGGATGCCGCATGAATCTAGCCACGTTTGTGTCCGTATCATAACTTGGTTAAGTTCTTTATGGGCTTCTTTAGAGTTTCCTGCTGGGATGACTACAGCAATATTATCTGCGTATTCAATTAGAGAGGTACTATCTCGTCGTAGCTGATGTTTCACACATCGGGACCAACAATTGATCCTTTAGCCGCTTCTGATGTCACGTTTATACATCGAGGGCCCTCTTGGGTTTGATAGACGCGTTCGGAATCTCGCAAATATAATTGCTTTAAGCTCTAGGAGTTTATGATGATATAAGGGCTAAGGATCTTCCCTATATGCTTTATAGTTTGACTTTTTTCGTGAGAAATTCAAAATCTGCACGAAACTACATTCTTCGAATAAAAGAACGATTTTTTTTGTAGCCTTTAGTAAAACACCTAAAAAAGTATACTTTAATTGTTATCATTGAATACTCTCGAGCAAAGTTTTGGCATTCTGCGCAAAAAAAATCTAAATACGAAAATTTATTGCACTTGAGGTAAAGTTTCGCGCATATATCGGTTATCTCATGTGTTACAAAAATATAATATTTAAATTGTGTAGCACGGTGCTGAATTGAGTTTTGTTATTTTTATTTAATGTTCAAAAATATACATACTGGTAAATGGAGCACCCTGCGCATGCATACGCACATACTTTATCCTTACGTACATTCAATATTTGCAACTGATTTATGTACTCACGAATTAAGGTCTCATTTAATTAATACAAATCTCAAGCGCTTAAAAATTATTCGCCAAAGTATATCAGGACAATTGGAAAAAATGGACTTTGCTTCTCTGCAAAAAATGCCATAATTTCCATGGTTTTAAGTCGATTTTAATGAATGATTAACCTGGGAATAACATTGAAATCGCTTTACTAATAAAATAATTAAAAAAACGAGTGCGCCCAGCTGTACAGAATTTTTAAAACCATTTGAGAAATCATTGTACGAAGTAGTGGACTATTAGTTAAGCTCATTGCCGCCATTACAGATCAAAAGTTATACGTGTGTGTTGTTCGAGGTCAACAACACGCGGTATTGTGTTCCCAAGTGGTCTCCCATCTAAGTACTAACCGCGCTCGATGCTGCTTAATTTCGCTGATCGGACGAGAGCCGATGTTTTCAGCGTGGTATGGTATGAGATGACGAGACTTATAACTTTGGCAAGAGGCGTCGTAAATCTGGACAGCTGCAGTATACAAATAGACAAGCAATGGAGCGCGTAAAATTCAAACTAAAAAAGGGGTTTCCAATAACAGGTGTTATAAATGAGCGAATTGTGCTATCGTGAGATGATTAACGATTTTTTATGGCCGGAATTGGATGGTATTGATCTGGATAACGTTTATTTTCAACAAGACGGCGCTACGTGCCACACAAGCAACGAAACCATTGATCTTTTACGGGAAAAGTTTCCGAACCGTGTTATCTCCCGAAGAGGTGATCACAATTGCCCACCGGGATCTTGTGATTTAATCGGATCGTGTTATCTCCCGAAGAGGTGATCACAATTGCCCACCGGGATCTTGTGATTTAACACCTTGTAACTTTGGGGCCACGTGTTAGAGAAGGTCTACGCCAACAGCCCAGGGTCGATTCAAGACCTGAAAGATGGAATTCGTGAAGCTATCGAGGACAAAGGGCAGCCACTTTGCAATTCGGTTATGGAAAATTTCATGTCCTGTAAGCGTGGTCGTGGTGGTCATTTGCCTGATGTTATTTTCCACTATTAACGGCATAGCTTCCTATTTATAATGAAATAAACATCCGATCATTAATATTAAAAAATAGCATTTTTCTTTGAATATCAAAATAACACCTCTTATTCGAAAACCCGATATTTCCATCAATTAAAATCATTTTTTTATTTTTATTTTTTTTTTTTATTTAAAAAATTGGAAAAGTAATGAATTACAATCACAATGAATTAAAAAGCATTAGCGGATGATTAATTTTGTGCCACCTTGTATTTACTTCAACGAATTTTTAAATAAACTTATTTGCGCTGTGTGCTTTACAAATTTATGTAGTTCAAGTTGTATCTTCAGGCGTAACTAAGAATGCAATTCAGTGATGGGCTTCAGGTTACATTTTCGGCAAAATTGGTGCATGTGAATACAATTTTATTACCTTCAATGTCCCTCTTAACTCTACTTCAACCGACCACTGCCTTCCAAGTTTCCACATTTCTGGACTCCTTTACCTGTGCTGACAAATAAGTATATGAATGATCGCATATATGTATGTATGGTGTGACTGTAAGTGCATTTAATCATCAACTAAATCACAGCAATTATTTGTTTGTGCTTCATTATTTGACCTCAACCAATGCAACTGCAATTACGTTTAAATACTAAATGTCGAATAGCAAATGCCAAATGTAAATTTCCGGAATTTATTTTGATTGTTCGCTGCACTCGTTAGTGTACATATGAGTATCGGTAAGCTCACAAACACATACATAGGTGCAAGTGTATTTTAATAGTGCATTTTCCTGCTTGCTTTCGTGAGTAATTTGTTTTGTTTGAACGTGGCTCGATTGGTCGCTTCAATGTGTTGGTATATAATTGAAATTGTTTGTGTTGTCACTTAATGCCGTCACCAGCCATCGATTTGGTCCGCCTCAATATTCGGCTGTCGCAGTCAATAGGTAGGTATGTTTCAGCCCATTCGTATGTGCATGCATGTGTATGTATGTATGTAAGGCATGCTACGCATTGAACTGTCCAATTGTCCACATGTCAATGTGCCTTCTAAATTGAAATGCATTTCCAATGCACTGCGAAAAATTAATTGCGGATAATTTTTTTATTATTATTTTTTTTTTATCTTATATTTTATATTATTTTTTTATATCATATAGTTATTTTTTTTTTTTTTGTTTTTGTATGGGATCGGTTTCTTTACTTTTTTATTTTTGAAATACAGAACAGTCAAATAATCAACATTTGCGCTTTACTAGCTTTCAAATAATCTCAGATATACAAATCCCGCGAAAAAGTATAGTACCACAATTTTGTAACCATTTTTGCCTACATTTCTTTGGTTTTGTAATTTTTATAATTTTTTTCATATTATAATTCATTCTACAACAAATAACATATATGTTAAACAAAGTTGTAAACCTTGTACAAGATTTATAAAAATTCGAAAAATATTCATAAAAATGTTTAACTTTTTATTCAGAATATTTAGAAAACTTCCAGGTGTGCAACCCATTCAATTTCAGTGCAACAAAATGTTAGCCTGAAATCGCTCAACAATTTTTTTTTGTACACACCGCACAGTGTTCTGAACGTGTACAAATATGCAAAAATCAAAAGACTTGAAACTTGTGCTTTCTGGTGGCATTTGAAAGCTAAAACTCCAACTAAAAACAGTTTGTGAATTATTTCGTGATAAAAAAAATGCCTTAAGCTTTATACATCTCCTCAAATGGCAAGTAATTTGTACGCACTATTTCACTTCCATGCTCAGCATATATATAAAAGTAGTTATGGTAAAAAATTTCTGAAAAATATCATACATTTTTATCCTTAACAAGATGTACAGATGCTAAAGCTAAAAAATTAGAAAATTTAGAGACAAAAAAACTGACTAAAACCTTGTATATTTTTTTATGGTTTATGAGGTTAGGGGTACTCAGAGGCCCAAAAATATGATGATTTTCAATATTTTTTTTTTTTGGTAGTCAATTGCTTTATTTAACAAAAATAAAAACACAGCACCATATTTCAATGTGACTTCAGCAACATTTAAAAAAAAAAATTAATAATTGTAAAAGTTATCGTTATTTGTGTGGAGTCCGTTTCTCCAGAAATCCCTTGCGGCGATTCTCACAAGTCCTTGGAGATTCATCTAAAATCAATTGGACAAGAGAAGTTAGATTTATTAATAAATAATCTGGTGCCTGAGCGAAGCTTTTTTTTCAAAATTAACAATATGGCGGCCTCACAAAATATTTTTCAGATCTTCGAGAAAAAAACCGACAATTAAGTGTTTAAAAAAATGGAAAGTTTGTAAAAAAACGAGTTTAAAAAAATAAATCCTTTGATCAGACACGAGTTTTTTATGTTTTTCAAAAGCAGTATAAATTTTGTTGAAATCTACTAAGCGATTTTTAAATGAAAGTGATCACTAATTCAAAGTTACAGTGATCACTAGTTCACTAGAGTTACACGAATTATTTAATTACTTACTCTGCGTCATCTATTTCTGGGCCATATAATAGTTCTTCAGCCGTCATAGAAGCTTCCAAAATATCGATTTGTGTTGTCTACGTAGCATTCTACCTTCTCCAGTGCTATCGTTAGCGCACTTATCTGCCACTTTCATACGTGCAGCATCCATTTGTTCAGCATACGAACGCTTCGGAGCGCCCTTTGTTAATTGTTGAATAACTCGAAAAGTATTTGTCGGATTCACTTCAAATTTTCACACAATATTTTTAAGATATTATACTTTAAGAAAATGCAAAACAAAAAAAAACTAAATTTTTTGAAAATTCCCTAACCCCTTATATGGAAGCAAACCCTCAACGGCGCACAGTGCTCCGACTACATACAAGCAATGGACAAAAATACAAACAAAAATTTTAACTTTACTCGCAAAAGAACTACATCACGTTAATTTCAAAAATGAAATCGGTTTTTCCGTACCGAATAGCAATTTTAGGAAAAAACTTAGTATTTTTTTTAACTTCTTTATGCCAAGAAGTGTGAATAAAACCGACTACAGAAAACAACACAATTTTTCCTAACACAAAAAAAAAAAATAAAGGAAGCTACAAATTGATTATCTATTCATTGCGTATTATGTATTCGTTTCTGAACTGATAATTTATGCCAAGGATTCCATGCTATCATCGGTTTCTTCGTTTTGATGTATTGATTAATACTTAATTCGGTACTCCTTGATGATGTGTTTCCTTGTTTTAAGTTACTTCGAGATGAAACTCATGGACCTGACGATAATAGCAAATGAGTCAATTATTGGTATGTTATGTACTATCCAAGTTTTTCGAGCAAGAGAAAGTAGATATTTTTAAGGTAGATAGTTTAATTGCTGCGCTGCCTCTTACTTATGTGGGTATGTCCACATATATATGGATGATACACCACTGCAGTCGCTGTTATTAAATAAAGTTCGTTCTTGTTAATTGATGAATTAAGTTAAATTTCCAATTTTCAACAGATGGCAACCCTCTTTTAAAATCCAAAATATGTATATTCCAAGTGTTAGGCAGAGTTATCAGCGATTCGTGTGCCAAGCTCCATCGAAATCCGTCCAACCGTCACGAGGTGAAGAGAAATCTCTCATGGTGTCGATTTTTCGTGTCATCTAATTTCAAGCCACACTCTGCCACAAAATCGATAGATTTTCTAATATAAATACATATACAATTTTCTAATTTTCGAAAATAAAACATTATTATACACCTTTGATACAGCTCTTTAATTCAACACTTCATTTTTGAAAATCGAACTAACAATGCGGGCCTGATGACATTCACAAAAAGCTTTCGCGTATTATAAAGTAAATATAAAAAACCTAGAACAAATACGAAGAAGGGCATACAGGCACTTCTTCAAAATGAAATGTTTTCGCGAGGTGGAAGAAGATATTACTTTCCCCTAGTAATAGAGGATTCAAATTGCTATAAGGGGTTAGGAGTAGTCAGAATTTTCAAAAAATTGGATTTTTGTTTTTTTTGCATTTTCTTAAAGTATAATATTGTGTAAAAGTGAATCCGACAAATACTTTTCGAGTCATTCAACAATTAACAAAGGGCGCTCCGAAGCGTTCGTATGCTGAACAAATGGATGCTGCACGTATGAAAGTGGCAGATAAGTGCGCTAACGATAGCACTGGAGAAGGTAGAATGCTACGTAGACAACACAAATCGATATTTTGGAAGCTGCTATGACGGCTGAAGAACTATTATATGGCCCAGAAATAGATGACGCAGTGTAAGTAATTAAATAATTCGTGTAACTCTAGTGAACTAGTGATCACTGTAACTTTGAATTAGTGATCACTTTCATTTAAAAATCGCTTAGTAGATTTCAACAAAATTTATACTGCTTTTGAAAACCATAAAAAACTCGTGTCTGATAAATGGATTTTTTTCAAAAATTTTGTTTTTTTTTCAAAAATTTCGATTTATTTTTTTAATTTTGATTTTTAAACACTTAATTGTCGTTTTTTTCTCGAAGATCCAACAAATATTTCCTTAAGCCGCCATGTTGTTAATTTTGAAAAAAATCTTCGATCAGGCAAAAGATTATCTATTAATATAACTAATTTTTCTTGCCCAATTGATTTTAGATGAATCTCCAAGGACTTGTGATGATCACCGCAAGGGACTTCGGAAAAAACGGGCTCCACACAAACCGCGATAACTTTTACAATTATTAGTTTTTTTTTGTTTAAATTTTGCTCAGTCGAAACATGATCTATTAGTGCAATGTTTTTATTTTTGTAAAATAAAGCAATTGACTAGCAAAAAAAGTATTGAAAATGATCATCGGGCCTCTGACTACCCCTAACCCCATAAAGCACATGGTCGCATTCCTTTTATATGAAAGCGAAAAAAAATTACTATAATATTAAAAGGGCTATGAAACTATACACCCAAGACTCCTATAACAATTCTGCATCAAAAATTTTGATGTACTTTTAATTTTTTTTTTTTTTATTTTCTTTTTTTTCAAATTTGTTAAACTTTTGTGAATTTTATACGAACTTGGAGCTTTGAATTACATTTATAGTTTTGACTGTACAGTGCACCATACCTTAGACAAAAAAATAGTTAAAATTTAGTGATCCTGGTGTATACTAGCGCCTGGCAAGAGCAGCATTTCACATTAATTTTTCACTGGTTCGCTGTACGTATTTGAATATTACTCGAAAAATTATGGGAGTTCACCATAAAACTTTCAAGGAATACTAAACATAGTATCTGCTATTAATTATTTTATTTTTATATATGTACACATCGAGGTTTAATCAATAACCACTGGGTCCACCATGACCTTCAATGACTTTTTGTATTCGATTTGGTGTAGAATAGATAATCCAACAGCAGGTTTCTGTGTGAAAGGGTCTTTGATTTTTTGCCATAAATTCTGCTTAGTTTAAATTTTTTCTGCCAATTCGCCTCTTTAAGTCCTCCCAAAGGTTTTCAATGGGGCTTAGGTTAGGGGACTGAATTAACTAATCCATAAGTTTAACATCATTTTCTAAAAAACCACTAACGTCCTAACATCGATAAGAGTTTTGAGTTATTATCTTGTATAAAAATCCATAAAAGTGGCGTATTCTCCTAAGCAAGTGATAGCATCACTTTTTTAAGTGTGCCCTTGTTAAGAAATTTATCCGTTTTATTGGTTATGAGGTGAAAAGGGACCCACTCCATACCAAGACAAGCATATTATTATGTTGGCACCACCATGCTTGACTGTTTTCATTATTTTTTTTTTTTTTTTGTGAACCATGATGACAGCTCTTGTCCTTTAGGACTTTAGGACAGTTCGCCTAGCACCATTTCCAAATGTATTTCTATCTGTTTCATCGCTTCAATCCACACCATGACTTGTTCTTTTGAGCAAAACATTTCCTCTTGTTGTTGTTGTTGTTGTTGTAGCAGGAACTTTGTCCTGTTAGTGTAGTGTAAATCACCGGCCGTCTTCGTCTAGCTCATCTAACGGTAGGTCCAGGAAACAGGAAACAGCTGTTTCTACGGGTTGGGTCCAGAGGAAGAGGTATGTTAGATGAGTGGGTTTGATGGGGCATGTGAAAAGGTGGTTAGTGTCGTGCGGGGTGCCTTCACATGCCGGATATATCATATGTTTAGTATGTCGGAGTCAATTCTTGATAGGTAGAAGTTTAACCTGCTACAGTATCCAGAGTAATTGTACCAAGGTTATTCTCGAGGAAATTGGAGCTCTTCGTCTGCAATGGGTGGGGGTTGGACTCCGATGACGGCATTCGGGGGTCTGGTGTTTAAGAAGGTGGTAAGAGTCTTCCGATGAATGTCATTCATTGTCTGTCTGTATACTGTCTGATCCTGGAGTGGTCTGCCCGTTTTGTCCTGGAACTCGTCCGCAACTTTTCCTCTTCTTTAAATTTGCCTGGTTCAACAGAAGAACTTGACGAGCTATTCTGCCTGGTGGGTTCGTTGTTCGTGCGAATGTTCGTTGTTGTACGTACTATACATTCGACATCGTACAGTTCTCGCTAATTATTGATTTCAGCTGCAATAGACTTTGATGACTTAAAAGGACACCTCTTGGCAAAAGTCACAATTCAATTATAAGTAGTGCAATTCGTTTTCTTCTTGTCACTACGTTGTTGTGTGGATTTTTTGGGCTTACTCTCCATGGGGAACCAGACTTTTTCGACTTTGGACGTGAATTTCAGATATTTCTATTATAGCTAACGGCTTGAGCTTCAAGGTAGCTTCCTAAAATTTAATTTTCTATCGATTTATATTATATATATAACCTTCTAAAAAGAATTTTCGAACAGGACTAAAAAAGGATTTTAAAAAAGAAGTCCAACGGAAGGTTAAGGTCATTTACAACAAAATTTGACTCAGCGATAAATTTGTAAATGTTTTTTTTGTTTTTGTACAATATATTGACAACGAACCATCGCTACTCAACTGCGCCATGCTGCGCACGACGCATATTTGAAAGAAATTCAAATTTGTTACTAAATAAACTTTCTAATTCGCTCCTTATGTTACATTCAATATTTTTCATTTAATTTGTTAAAATGCAAGGCTTATTCGCAAAGTACCTATTTTTGTGATCACACAAAATTCCACTTTATGAAAATAAGCGGACCTGCGCTACCAAAACGGCGATTTGTTATAATGGATATTTTAACACACAACGAAACAGTGATACCATTTGTAAAAAAAACGAAATTTCAATAATAGCTTTAAGTTTATAAAAAAGGCAGCGTACCTATTTTAATGACTATATGTGTACATATATTATTAAAAAAAAATAGAAATAATATATGTTTTATCGCAAACAATAAAACAAAATTTATAAAAATGTCAAAAAAATATATACCAAAATGTTTAAATTAAATAAGTCTTAAAACTACTAAATTTTTTCAGCCTACTTCTTCTTATACTCAAGCCAACAGAGAGATCAATGGCCAAAATAGTTGCATCATGGAACCACTCATTAGATGAATATTAGACATACGATGAGTCTCTTCACCATTATAGCACAACAGTTCGAGGTGAACCATTGATTCCGTTACAGTTCGGCTCCACGTCAATCGGTCATCAACTTTTCGTTTGGTATACTCAAGATATGCCCATAGTTCCAATGTCGCCCTCAATGTCATCTCTCCATCATCTTCTCGGTCAACCTCTTCTTGCGTCGCCTTGTAGATTTGTTTCGAAGATCTTTTTTAGAATTGTATCGTTACTTATTCATAAAATTTGATTGTATCATCGAATCCTTTGCGTTTTGCTACAACTGATTACATTTGCACCCCTGATAAATTAACTCGTCGTTGTACCGAATGCGGTAGGTACCGTCTTTTAACAGTCGATATATTTTTCTTAGAATCTTCCTTTCAAAATAGTTTAACTGATCGGTTTCATTGGATTTCAGAACCCAGGCTTCGCACCCGTATGTATAGGTCTTAAGACTCAACGTACGGCCAAATCGATCATTCGCATTGTATAAAACCGGCCGATTGTATCCCTCTTCGTTGTAATTTTTCATAGTTAAATGAAGAGAAATATTGAGTTGGTTTTACAGATATCCTCATCGATATGGACATTGCTATGACTCAAGAGGCAATTGAAAATTGTAGTTTCCCAATGTTAGCGCACTACTCTTTCTACCTATGGCCCATATTGTTATTTTTGCTTTCGCGAGAAGAACTGAATTCCTTCTCCGTGTATCCCATTTTGCACAAAGTGTATTTTCTTTTTACTCACAATGCACGAAAACCGATTCAAATCTGATTTTAATTAAGGTCAGCGGGCAGACAATTTTCATTTATTTGATGTTGAATAGAAGCATAAAAGTGGTTTAAACTATCCGAAATGGTGCAAATGGCAGTTCACAGCGATAAAACGGCAAAAAACTGGATGAACTGTTGAACGGAGTTGCCAAATGAAGTAAAAGCCAGTAAAGAGTTAAAAAGGTTTTCTAGCTGTATACACACACACACATAACACATACACGTATACCTAAAGAAAAATGACTGGTTTAAATACTAAACATATTGATTTAGCAAGAAACTGTCATTTGTAGTGGAAAGACATCGCTACCAAAGACCGCTTCGAGGTATATGAATACTTAGACGCACCGATGAACGCTACCCTAAACATTACATACAAATCGTAAGTGGCGGTTTTAACGCCAAGGTAGGAAGGGACATTCAAACCGAACCGCAGAATTCCAAAAGATCATCAGTCGTCCAAAATCAGTTTCAGGTGCCAGAAAATATCGACACTGAACACTAAATAACAAACATCAATAAGATTCCGCATGATTGCCTTGCGTGAAAAATAGTCTATTCGCGTTGGGTCCCAAATAATTTTAAAAACGCTCTGGACACGCGGCTGGACAGAGTACTTTGAAAATTTATTTGTGCGTATCAACAGCTACGTCACTGTTGAAATGATTTTGAAGGAGGAAAACGGTTCGTTGATTTAAGAACCAGCACCTGGACACCAACTGCAAAAGCGCGACGTGGACAATGAACTGCATGATGCTAGAGATGCAAGTGGCTGAAGAAGAAAAATTGCAGTAACTCCCTCACTTTTGATCTGATTAGCCTGATACTTTGACATATTACCTTCCAGCAAAAGTGCTATAACTCGCTCAGCTTTTCTCTGATTGGCTTGAAATTTCCCCACTTAATTGCAGATGCTTTAGCCTTTCAAAATATGTAAAAATCATGAAAATCGGTTATCAAACAACAAAACTGATATGCACCGATGTACACACATATGTATTTGTGTATATTTCTTTAATATTGCGTCACACTAGCTGCCAATATATATTGATTTTATAAACTTTTCGTGACAAATAGAAAACGGGAATTTCTAGCCTAAAATCAATATTTGTAGTGTTGATGGAGGTAATTAACAAATTTAGTGTTTATTGAATAACATTCCAGTAATTGCATACAAACCCAATTGAATATCTAAATGCGTATAGGGAAAACCACATCGATTCAAAGGCTTCTGGTCAACCCAAGCAAATATAGTACACACACACCTCCATATATTACAAGTATGCGTATATGTTTGGATGTATACAAGTGGAGTGACATAGGTTTGGGCAGTGCCACTGAATGCAGTAAAATTGTCTGTCAACTACAGATGATGATGATGGTGTCGCTGATTGTTATTGTGTAGACAATAACCGAAAATTAATTAGCAACATAGTTCGACACAGCTTTGTAAAGTTTTAGACAGTGAAATACTTAACTGTACATAAGAGCGAAAGCAAAAGTTTTTCTATTATAGATAACTGAAATGTTATAGCTTAACTTTTAATTGGCCTACAAGAGCAAAGGACAAAAGAAACGAAAGCCAGAATAAGTTCAGAATCAAGGCCAAGAAAATCAAAGCCAATACGAAACAGGTCACAATAAGTATCCGAAATCAAGTTGTATATCAACAGCAAGAAATAAGTAGCCAAAGCAAAGAGTAAGAAAAAAGCAAGCGCAAATGCAAAATCAAAACACGGAATATTACTTATAGCAGGACTTATAGCAAGACCAAGACCCGGACCACGATTATGGGCATAAGCGTGAACATGAGCAAAATCAAGACAAGGTCAACCTTAAGACTGACCATGAGCGTGAAGACGAATTTGACCAAAACCAAAATGAAGACGAATGTCCAAGGTTGTGCTAAGCTCAATTCGATAGCCTTCAGAGAGATCAAAGCTCCATATAGGCATTGGAACCACGGCAAAGATCGAAAGCAGGTCCAAACTCAACAATCAAGGCAGGGAATATTACAAAAACTAAGCCTAAAAGCAAGCTATACTCTTCTTCTTCTTAATTAGAGCGATAACCCCTTAAGCGATTTTGTCCGTACTTAATAAAGTGCCTCAGTCGCTTGTTCCACGTGCTAACCAGCGCCAGTTGGAAACCTTTCTTTCAAAACTCCAAGGGACGCCTCATCGGAGCCTTATAGAGTTTTAGTTGGGAGGATGATTCCGTGTGTAGAAGTCCAGAAAGTCCCTAGAAGTAAAGAAAGTCCCTGATTTTCATTCACTTACGAGTAGCCAGGACGATTCTTCTGCAAGAAGTCCAAGTAGCTTACAACTTCCACGCTTCACCCAAGTATCCTTTATGTAGCTTCCAAGCATCTGTTTGTGAGCGAACTAATGTGAGATGACAAATCCACTCAGGATATTTGGTTGGGCACTGGGTTTGGGACCCACCACGTAAGAATCCTCCTTCAATGAAAAAAACCAAGCAAAGCCTCGGATGAGAGGACCCCTGGAAACTATACTCCTACGTATTAGACGTTTGGCCGAGCTTCATCTCTAATTCGTCAATCAAATCAAGCAGTTGTTGTGCTACAAATAGAGGGAGTTTTATACCACTTTCGACAGACTCTTCAAGACGAGCATATCATCAATAAAAGAGTGGCAAGCACCACAGTCATGGAGAGCTGGTCAATTAAATTTTTATTCAGATGGTTCCAAGCTAGCGATAAGTTTGGCTATGGGGTATTTTTGAAGGAACTAGGACTTGAACTATCCGTTCGTCTAGCAGACTAGTGCAGCATTTATCAGGCAGGAGTTCTAGCTATACCATAAAAGAATGGGTATGTATTTAAATACGCATGCCGTAACAAAACTACAATAAATACAATCTCAGACAGTCAAGCGGGCATTAAATCAATGAACGCGGCTATACTAAGAACAGAGGTTGCACAAAAAATAAGGGTCCTAATGATATTAGTATCGTATTCAAAGTCAACCTTATTTGGGTGCCGGAGCACGGAGATATTGTAAAGCCGATGAGCTAGCCAGGAAAAGTACTACTTTTCAACTGCTTAGTGACATAAGTACTACTACCTTTAGCATTACCAAAGAAGCCAATAGGTCACGGAGAGATGAAGGCACATGCGAACAGTTAGGCTACTGTGGTCGCAAATAAATAAGAAAACTACAAAGGAACGTGGGTCGTGGCTTGTATAACCGGTCATTGGCTATTTGGCAGGCATTCCTTGAGACCAATAATCTTCTCCCATGAATATTGTAGAAGCTGTAAAGATGTGGAAGAGGAAGAAACATTTGAACACTTACTTTGCAATTGTCCAACCGTAGCTTAAGTCAAAGCAGGCTTTGTAGGAAAATATTTGTTTCAATTCTCTTACGTAACTGTCAGGCGTGGGAATTGCACCAATCCAACGCTTCATAAGAGCTACAAAATTGCTTCTTAAAGATAAATAAATGTGGTTCTTATGTGGCACAGTAGTATCAAACGGACCTGTAAAGTCTAAGTGAGTTGGTCGTACAGACCGATTACCATCATCTGACCGACATACCGCACTGACTATAGCGGCAAACTGGAAGCAGTTGAAGAAATAAAGAAACAACTAACTGGCACCTACACTAATATCCAAATAAATACCAAAACTATTTTAATGGCCAATACCAAGACCAAGTGTCGCTGGCCTCGATTGAATTGAAAGTGTTTCAGAGCGGAAAAAGGAAAGCTAAAATATTTGGTCTAAAACTGTTAAATGAATCATAAGTAAGAAAAAGTAAGATTATTTTGTATAAAATGTGCTCGAAACACTGGCGGATTATTTTTTTCTCGTTGCTAAATATATTGTATCGTTCAGTTATATTGCTAGAGTGGGAACCCCGAACAGCAACTCGTTCTGCTTATTCCAATAACTCAAAGGCATTTTCTAAAAGTGCGAAAAAAGGGAAAGGTGGGTGCGAATAATGAAAAATATTGGCAGTTCCAAGTTATGCCCTCGAAATGAGCAACTAAATAAATAAAAAGTAGCTAATAAAGGGTTTTTCAATTGGCGCGGGTCATTTTTGGCGCCCTGTGGCAACCATTTTGTTTTGGTGACATCTGTGAAATCTTTTGTTTATTCTTCTTCTTAATTGGCGCTATAACCGCTTACGCGATTTTAGCCGATTTTAGCAAAGCGCGCCAGTCGTTTCTTTCTCGTGCTAACCGGCGCCAGTTGGACACACCAAGTGAAGCCAAGTCCTTCTCCACCTGATATTTCCAACGCAGAGGAGGCCGCCCTCTTCCTCTGCTACCACCAGCTGGTATCGCATCGAATACTTTCAAAGCCGGAGCGTTTGTATCCATTCGGACGACATGACCCAGCCAACGTAGCCGCTGGATCTTTATTCGCTCCACTATGTCTATGTCTTCGTAAAGCTCATACAGCTCATCATTTCATCGCCTGCGATATTCGCCGTTGCCCACATGAAAAGGTCTAAAAATCTTCCACAGATTCTTTCTCTCAAACACTCCAAGCGTCGCTTCATCGGATGTTGTCATCGTCCAAGCTTCTGCGCCATACGTTAGGACGGGCATGATGAGAGTCTTGTAGAGTGTTAGTTTTGTTCGTCGAGAGAGGACTTTACTGCTCAGTTGCCTACTTAGTCCAAAGTAGCACTTGTTGGCAAGAGAGATTCTACGTTGGATTTCAAGGCTGACATTGTTATCGGTGTTAATGCTGGTTCCTAAATAGACGAAGTCTTTTACAACCTCGAAATTATAACTGTCTACAGTGACGTGGGTGCCGATACGCGAGTGCGCCGACTGTTTGTTTGAAGACAGGAGGTACTTCGTTTTGTCCTCGTTCACCACCAGACCCATTCGCTTTGCCTCTTTGTCCAGTTTGGAGAAGGCAGAACTAACAGCGCGGTTGTTAAGGCCGATGATGTCAATATCATCGGCATACGCCAACAATTGTACGCTCTTATAAAATATTGTGCCTGAGCGATTAAGTTCTGCGGCTCGTACGATGCTCTCCAACATCAGGTTAAAGAAGTCACACGACAGCGAGTCACCCTGTCTGAAACCTCATTTGGTATCAAACGGCTCGGAGAGGTCCTTCCCAATTCTGACGGCGCTGCTGGTGTTGAGCAACGTCATCTTACATAGCCGTATTAGTTTTGCGGGGATACCAAATTCAGACATCGCGGCATACAGGTAACTCCTTTCCGTACTGTCGAATGCAGCTTTGAAGTCGACGAAAAGATGGTGTGTGTCGATTCTCCCTTCATGGGTCTTTTCCAAGATTTGGCGTATTGTGAATATTTGGTCGATGGTAGACTTTCCAGGTCTGAAGCCACATTGATAAGGTCCAATCAGTTGGTTGACGGTGGGCTTCAGCCTTTCACACAATACGCTCGCTAGAACCTTATAGGCGATATTTAGAAGACTAATCCCGCGGTAATTGGCACAAATTGCAGGATCGCCCTTCTTATGGATTGGGCAGAGCACACTTAAATTCCAATCGGCAGGCATGCTTTCATCCGACCATATTTTGCATAGAAGCTGATGCATGCACCTTACCAGCTCCTCGCCGCCACCTTACCAGCTCACCCGGCAGTCCGTCGGCGCCCGCGGCTTTGTTGTTCTTTAGCCGCGTTATCGCTATTCTCACCTCGTCATGATCGGGTAGCGGAACGACAATTCCGTCGCCAACGATTGGGGTATCGGGATCTTCACTTTCTCGGTGACATGCGCAGCTGTCACTGTTTAATAAGTTCGAGAAGTGTTCCCTCCATAATTTAAGATTGCTCTGTACGCCAGTCACCAGTTCGCCGTCTTTGTTCTTACAGGAAAACGCCCCGGTCTTAAAACCTTCTGTAAGCCGCCGAACTTTCTGGTAGAATTTTCGGGCGTTGTTCCTGTTGGCCAGCATCTCAAGCTCTTCGCACTCACGTATTTCGGCCTCTCGTTTCTTCTTTCGGATAATACGTCTCTCTTCCTTTTTCAGCTCTCTGTAGCGATCCCACATGGCTCGCGTTGCGCCCGATCGCAGCGTGGCTCTATATGCGGCATCCTTTCTTTCTGCGGCAGCATAACATTCCTCGTCGTACCAATTGTTTTTTCGGGCTCGCCGGAATCCGATTTCTTCTTCGGCGGCGGTACGTAGAGAACGAGAAATGTTGCTCCATTGTTCGTGGATGCCGGTTTGTTGGGCAGTACTCTCTGAGAGCAGGAGTGAGAGTCGAGGGGCGAATCTTCTGGCTGTCTGTTGTGATTGCAGCTTTTCGATGTGGAACATTCTTTGCGTAGGTAGATGCACGTTTTTTGCTGCACAGAGGCGTGTGCGCAGTTTGGCTGCAGCAAGGTAGTGATCCGAGTCGATGTTGGGTCCTCGGATCGTACGTACATCTAATACACTAGAAACGTGTCTTCCATCTATCACAACATGATCGATCTGGTTTCGTGTTTTTCGATCAGGAGACAGCCAGGTGGCTTGGTGAATCTTCTTATGCGGGAATCTGGTGCTGCAGACTACCATGTTTCGGGCCCCGGCGAAGTCGGTCAGCCTCTGTCCGTTACCGGATGTTTCGTTGTGCAGGCTGAATTTTCCGACTGTGGGACCGAAAATTCCCTCCTTGCCCACCCTGGCGTTGAAGTCGCCAAGCACAATTTTTATGTCGTGGCGGGGGCAGCCCTCATAGGAGCGTTCCAGGCGCTCATAGAAAGAATCTTTGGTCGCATCGTCCTTCTCTTCCGTCGGGGCGTGGGCGCAAATTAGCGATATGTTAAAAAAACGGGCTTTGATGCGGATTGTTGCGAGACGCTCGTCCACCGGAGTGAACGACAGTACTTGGCGACGAAGTCTCTCTCCCACAACAAATCCGACACCGAATTTGCGCTCCTTTACATGGCAGCTGTAGTAGACGTCGCAAGGTCCTATGGTTTTCTTACCTTGCCCCGCCCATCGCATCTCTTGGATGGCAGTGATGTCAGCCTTTACTCAACCAGCCGGGCAGAGGCACCTTCCCCATTAAGGGACCGGACATTCCAGGTGCATGCCCTCAAATCATATTCCTTATTTCGTTTGCAGGGGTCGTCATCAGTATAGGGAGGTCTCATCCGAGGCTTTTTCAAACTTTTCATTGGGGGGGATTTTTAAGTGGCGGGTCCCAAACCCAACGCACAACCAGCAATCCTTTTGTTTATTATTCAGTTGTTTATGACAAATCATCATGGTAAGTTACACGATTGAACAGCACGTTCAAATGATAAAACTTTATTATCAAAATGTGTGTTCATTAACGCAAACGTTGCGCGCATTGCGCTCATTTTTCGGTAGGCGTGGTGGCCCCTCAAAGTCGACTCTTCAACGTTTGGTGGCCAAATTTGAGACGACCGGGTCGGTAAACAATCAGCCAACACCCGTACGTTCAAGGAACGCAAGATCAGCCGAGAACATTGCCGCGGTCTGTGAAAGTGTACAGCAGAACCCGTGGCAGTCTATTCGTCGCCGTGCACAAGAACTTGGCCTTTCGCAGACTTCAACTTGGCGAATTTTGCGTCGGGACTTGGGCCTGCACCCATACAAGATCCAACTGACCCAGGAGCTCAAAGCTGATAACCATAGACAACGCCGTTTGTTCGCTGACTGGGCTTCGAATCGTTTGGAAGAGAACCCCAGTTTTGGGCGAAAAATCATTTTTAGTGACGAGGCGCATTTTTGGATGAATGGCTGTGTTAACAAACAAAATTGCCGTATATGGGACGCACCAATCCACACAAGGTTCACCAGGTGATAATGCATCCTCAAAAAGTTACCGTTTGGTGTGGATTATGGGCCGGCGGCGTCATTGGTCCGTACTTTTTTGAAAACGACGTTGGTGAGGAGGTCACCGTCAACAGCGAGCGCTACACAACGATGATAACCAATTTCTTATGGCCCATATTGAACCATATGTACCTCGACGACATGTGGTTCCAGCAGGACGGTGCTACGTGCCACACAGCAAACGCTACGATTGACATTCTGCACATCTACCCGCCCTTATTGAAAACCCCTTTATATATGAATATATAATTAGCACTTACACCTTTTTTGGGTGTTTGATCGAACTCCGCCACTTATTTGTGGTCTTGATGTGCGTCTTTGATTTCCACAAATGGAAAATTAGCTGAGATTTTGCTGAACTCGTCCAAGTTCTCTTAAGTGATCGCTACGTGAATTAAAAGCCACTTCGGAAATCGGGTTCGATGGTACACCATTCCATTTTATGTTCGTTCTCCACTACCACAAAGGTCCTGGTCCTACTTTTATTAAATTTACTCCTCATAGATCGCTGCAGCAAACTGCAGGCTAATTGCAGTGCAAACAGGTTGAATATAACTCGAATTCAATACCTATTCTTACAAATGGCTCGAGTCTTAAAGACTGGACAGGTAATGAAAATCACTATAACGAGCTCGCACTAAATCTAAAAGTTTGTCCACCTGACCACTGCCGCGTGTCTTTCGTGCTCAAGGGACAGCAATAAAAGAGTCCGCTCGTTTGGCTCATAACTTTTACCACTAAGGAACGAACTTGATGTATTACATAGAACCATTTACTCTAACAATCATGTCGCTATTAAATCTCAATTATCAAACGTCCCCACATCGACAATAGCCATGGAACATAGAAGAGACCTGAACGAGCTGGCTTCACAACGCAGTCACAAATATACAAATATCTTGTCTGACGGATATTCCTGGAAACGGCACCGCAGATGAACGAGTCGAAAGATTATTCTAGGAAAACTGCGTCCATAGTGTAGGGGGCGCATTCACTATCTTTTTGTAACTGCTGGCTTAGATTTTTGTTTGAAGAGGCGAATAACAGATGGGTTACAGAATGTACTTTTCACTTTGAATTTCAAGGGCCGATGTTGAATGTGAATCACACCTAAATGTCAACGACACCGTTGGATTTCTCTCTTTGGAGTTATTTGAAAGAAAAGATGTACGTCGATAAGCCAACAACAATTCAAGAGCTAAAGGATGAGATAATTCGGCACATTAACGGCATAGAACCTCAATTATGCCTCAGCGTCATCGAAAATCATTTGGCCATTTGGCCGATATTTTGTTCCATTAATTGAGCAATATCAATATTATCATTATAAAGAAAAATGGTAATAATTTCTTAAAAAAATTGTATTTTATTTAAAATCAACATCGGCCCTTAAAACTTAACCAGCCTTTATATATGTAGTTTTATGAATCTTAAAGTAAAGATTTATGCCTGTGCCTATGGTTCAATATGAAGGTAATACACAAGCGAGCGCTCATTTACTCGTGGCAGACATCTTAAGTTGATCTAACCCAATTGAAAAATTGGGAAGGAATACTGAAATAAATAATTACCTACATTTTGGCAGAAAGTGACTGCTTAGAAGCTCACGAAATAGATTCGCATGAATAAATGAAGATTTTCAAATTTATAAAAAAACCTTCACTTCTCTGTTTGTTTCACTAAAATCATCCTACGGATATATAAAGTCGCTTAGAAACTTCATTAATTCTTTTAATGTATTTTTAGTGAAATTTCTTCATTCGTTTCCAGGCAATCTAATCTATTTATTTGCAATACGTGATTTCCCATGACTATTTCTGTATAGCTACGTAATACAGAACGCTCATCCACATATTTTTACATTGCGAGTTTATTCAAACGGTATTTGCAGTAAATATTATTACCGTGTTCTACATGAACAAATCAACACCACGCGCGAAAAGTTGTAAAACTTCTAATAAAATAAAGCCAAAGCGATGCGTATGCCAGAAAAGTCAGCAAAAGGATAGAGAAATAAAAAGAATTAGAAGCAACGTTAGAAAACAGTATTACTTGCATAAAAATGAAAGATAACAAAGAGTTAAATACAAATTAGCAACGCAACAATAACAACCAATCGTGCACTACAATCCGCTGCTATCAGCAAAGGGCTGCGAAGCGAAACGGCTCACAATGGTACGGCTCCAAATACTTCTTAGCAAAAAACTCAAAAATTTAACGGACGGTTCCGATATATATTTTAATTTTTTCTATAAAATTTAAGAAAAAAACGAAAATGGGTATGCTGGGTATATTATAGAACCTACCTTCCATACAAAGTAAATCTAAACGGGGCTACAAAGTCCATACAAAATAATGTAGAAATTTTTTGGTCATAAACGCAAAGTAAAATAGTAAGCCGGCAATCCAAAAAATGGGCGAGATAGTAGCTTCTTTCATTTACTGTATTTTCCAAAAACAAAAATCTGCAAAAAACAGAGAAAAATTACTTTAGATTAGTGCCAAATAACTTGGCAATTGTTTCTTCGAAGACTTGGGACATTTGTACAATGCCTCACTGGACGCATTAGTTACCTTCTAAAAAGATCTAAATGGTGTAAGTAACTGAGTAAGTGGATGGAAATCAAATGCAGGTATCTAATGGGCCTTAGGGCCACTTGTCTTCGACAAGCCTAGCTTAAACCTACTCCATATCAGCTATTCGGCGACTACAGGTATACACATTCTGATCCATTAGAGACGACAGGCCCGCAAACCTATCGCTACACATCCCTCACCCTCATCTCTGCGACTGCTTCAATGTTAAACAGCAGGTCTGCTGACCAGGCTGTCATAAGGCCCATAGATCAACGCCGCATTAGTATTCCTGTGAGATACCGTAAGTTTGGCTCAGCGAGTCTTAGCAAGTTCCCAATTCTTCGTTTATTAATTCGCGTGTAAAGTAAACGTAATATTCAGCAGACAGATTAAAATTAATCCATTCATTAATTAATTAATAAACGCCCGTTTCAGTGTTCATACCAACTTGTGAGAGCTTTCACTAGGTTCTTCAAGTGCTGACTCAGAAACTTTTAATCGCGCGCCATTATATACCGGAACCCAGTTTAGATTGACAAGAGATTGCAAATGTCTTCGACATTCTTGAACGCGTTAGTCGATGCCAACCTAACAGCCTTGATGGAACCCAAATTGTCTACAAAGAAGACGAGTTTAAAGTAGCGCGTTGCACCAGGCTTACCAATTAAACAGAGGTGTGAAGGCTTTGGTGCTTCAGTCAATGGGAGCTGCTGGAAGAAAATGTTTTTTTTGTAAGAGATGGAAAAGCAATCGAAAGCCTTAGTCACTAAAAGTACCTCACGTCCGACTGATCATCCTAAAGGGACACCAATTTGATAATTACAGCTGGAGGACATCGTCAGCAATAAGTTGAATCGTCAGTTCCATTCGTCTATACGGTCAATACGGCAGTTGTTTTTGCTGCTGCGTGCGTCTATCATCATCCCTTAGCTTCCAATCAATGTTGCGAAATTCCACGACAATTCGTGTTGCAAAAGCTTGCACCGCCCTCCACTTTTCGTCCGACTCAAGCATTTGTGGGAGTAGTTTATTGGGCGTTAGAAGCACACCAGCTTTTTTTTACTTGGTCGTTGCGTTCCTTAGCGAACCTGCTGCAATAAAAAGCCACATGTTCGGCAGTCTTCTCTTCGTTCAAGCATTGGGAGCAATAAGGGCTACCAGCTAAGTCTAGGCGATGAAGATATTTTTCGAAGCCTCCGTGTCCGCTTAAAAGTTGCATCACGAAAAAATCAACTCCTCCGTGTTTTCGACATGTTCACTCGTTAACCTTTGAGATTAACCTATGCCTCCACCGGCCCTCGGGTGACTTGTCCCATTTTGATTGTGATTCAGCTGTCGAGGTAGAACGTTCTGCTTGTTTGCTGTCACTGCTTAGAACGTCGTCAAACTCCATGTCACTTGTGTTGCCAAAACTGATTTGCCTAACTTAATAGTCCAGTTTCTATATTCTACTCCGACTCTTTCTCTAGCAAAGTCGGTGCATTTATTCATGGCTCACTGCCTTAGAAACGAGAGTTGAAATCTTGAAATAAGGATCGAAATGGTTTAAGTATACTTTATGGTTATATAAGGCGATTATACGACCAATTTTATAATACGGATCAGTAGTTTGGTGGAAAGCTGTAGGGAGATATTACAATATCAAATTACCTTGCAATTGGTTAACAAATGGATTGTGATGTTGGAGCAGGTATATATTCCCATAGACTTAGAATTGAAAAATCTGTGCGTTGTTCCAATACTTGTAGTGTCTTCCAGGTGGAAGTATTAGCAGTAGGGCAAACTTGTAAGCTACTAATAGCAGATTTCTCTTTTAAGGTATTCTTTTGGAAAGGTAAGCTGCAATCCAAGCACTGAATTCGGCTACAACAACCTCTAAATTGGTGGAAGAAAATAGAAACACCCATACCATCTCGAGCGTAAGCCATAACGTTACCTTAATCTGGGTCCTGAGGCATCTGAACATTGAAGGTAACGAAAAAGCAGATTGACTGACAAGGGGAGGAATTGCCATGAATAATTTAGCAGAATCGGTATTCACACCAGTGGATGCAATCAAGAATGCAATTTCCCTAAAATACCTCCGAGCCGCGGATTGTAGATGGAGTGATCAGACGACCCGTAAGGTCAGCAGAACATTCTAGCCTATTTATATTATATCCACAAACAAACGTCAATACTGACAAATATGAAAAGAAGGGATGCCTACAGACTCACGACGGGGATAACTGGCTTCTGGTCTATCGTGGAACAAGCAGCTAAAATTGGCATTCCTCACAACACATACTGACACAGTTATTAGCAACCAAAGAAAAATTAAACCATTTTCCATTTCCTCTGTGAATACCCTGACCTATCGAGTCTCAAACAATTGTCTGGCTTAGACTTCAACAACCTAATAAGGTTCTTAAAATGCACAGACTGATAGAGTCATTCTGTAAATAACCATTGTACTGGTTGGTAGCGAGGATGTGGCAACAAAATGGTGAAGAAGCGCTAGTTGGATTTTGAATGAACAACCACTTAAGCCAACCAACCAACCTAGTGAGAGCATTAAGGTTAATGGTTTGCAAATTAACTCTGTGAAAATTTGAACTTTTAATATTACTCAATAACAGGGTTTGAAAAATTGATAAGCTTTAGGCGACTATTGTATGGGATAAGTTCAGAAAATTTCTTAAAGTAAGAAATAAATTGGATTCTAACGAGCCATAAACTTGAATAGACCGCTCACTGGGTTTTGTAAGGTACATTGAAGTCTTCGCTATGAGCTCAGGAAACCTGGATTAGTAAAAGCAAGTGTCTGTCATTTTCATGCGCTGGACAATGTAACTCCAGAATACATCCTCTGCGAATGTGCAGCTCTCACAAGGTGGAAACTCAGCGGTTTAGGTGGAATTATCCCAAATCCATTGTTGTTATTTTTTTCTTTTTTTTATTTCCATTATCAATTACGATCTGTTAATATTAACAATAAGTAATTGGTGTTAGGGTTTGGAATTAAAATGTCCCTTCCCTTTGAAAGAGAACATTATTGTCTTTGGTGGTATTTAGTTACAATTTTACTAATACATAGTTTTCTATTTATAATTTTATTTTATTTTATATTACAGTACGAGCAAGATCTGTTGGTGTTTTGCGCTTTAGTCTTTTTGGTTTAAGTTCCATTTCCGGTATCAGTCTCATCTCATGGTTTTTGTGCTCTAATAGTCGCAAGATGTGCTTACTGCTGCTTCTTTTTACTGCTTCAGTGACAGTGTCTATGCCGAGGTCGAGGTGAATATCGTCATTTTTTATGTACCAATTTGCGTTTGTGATTGTCCTTAGCATCTTATTTTGACTTGTCTGAATGATATGTAGGTTTGATTTACTGGCAGTCCCCCAAACTTCTAGTCCGTAGGTCCATGTCGGTCTGATTATTGATTTGTATATCATTTGTTTGGCGTATATTATATGTTGTGTTTTGTCTTTATTGACCTCAATGCCCCATTTTTCAAATTGTTGTTGTGGAGCAAAACCCCTGAGAAAGTGCGCAAATTCATTAGAAGTCTCCAATTATAAGCTCATGATCATGCACAGTACACCTTATTAGATGACGCAGTGCACTATGAGCTAATAAAAAGAAACAAACAAAGGAATATCTTTCTTACTATAGATCACTTTCGATTAAAACGACTTGATTTTGATCTTGTCAACAAACTAAGCTTCTCTCGTCAAAAGCAGTAAACGGAAAGAAATTTTAAGACCCTCTTTGCAACATCCAAATCATTTGGGTTTAACCGCTGTTTATACAAAAAATTATATTTTTCTGCAGAAAAAGTTATGAATGCTTCATGCTTACGTATTAAGCCACCAAATTGTATGAAACTATTTTCGATAAAGTTGACATGAAAATGGCAATGTTCCCCAAAAATCAACCACTGTGCGACTGTTTGTAACACCGCTGGCACTTCCGTTTCCACACGCTTTTGCTATGCATTTTATTTACAGTTGTATTTTTCTTTGGTCTCTTTTTATTTTGTCTTCCATTTCTTATTTATCCTACTAATGCAGTGAATGTGGATTACTTCGTAAGCTTGTTGCATACTTGCAGGCGCATTGCAAGATAAAATAAACAGTACTTGTTCTTTTACAACACTTTTGACGCGCAAAGAATGTTGGCTGTTTATTTTTGTTGCTTATTTGTTTTTATTGCTGTTGTCTGCTTGCCGTTGGCCATCCAACATAAATAAATAATTATAAGCGAGAGAACTATTCGACAAACTAGTGCCAGTGTACTAGTTTGGAAGCGATGAAAATGGGTGTGAGGTTTTATATACAATATATATATGCAGCTACTATACATATACATATATATACATATATACACGCACGTACGCACACATACACCCACAATAGTGCTTAAAAAATACGTATTTACAAAATGTTGGCCACCACTACCCGCCTGCAGCTTAGGTTATACAAACTTGCATACAATTATATACACACGCACATACATACATACATACATTCAGATATATACATACATATATACATATATTCATACATACATAAACACATACATACATACATAAATTACAGTTCGCACACTTTGCAACCACAAAATTCATAAATTTTTCATTCGTTGCGGGCATTAAAAGTGAAATAAATTAAAATAATGCAGAAAAACACGTTCGGAAAAACGAAATTTTGCACTTTTCACTTTTTCCCGTTGCATAATACTTGGCATAACATAAATAGTTGTGGTAAGCACAGCACTCGTGTAAAGCTGCTTTTTACAGCTGGTGCTCAGCTTGTTGTCCCTTTACGCGTTTGTCCTCTCTTTGCCGCCTTCGCCCGATGTCTTTCCCTGCTTGCGCACAACCTTTCACAAGTTTTGTTGTTGTTGCGCTTTTGGTGTGCCACTAACTTTGCATTCATTAAATTCATTTACAGTTACAGGCAAACTCTTCTCTTTCACCCGCATCAGTCCATCATATTGCCCCTTCTACCTTATTAACTTCCGCGTCTCCATGATTTGCTTTTTTACATTTTTTGCACCATTCAATTTTAGTTGAAAATTTTCGCATTTTAGCAATTTCCGTTTTTTTTTCTTTTTGTATTTTTTTTTTTTTGCTCCATTACCACCATAAAGCTAAAACCAAAGTGTTGAGGCGTATGAAGTTACAACGCCGTAAACTATACAACACCAGCTTAAAAGCACAATTCCATTCAACATGACTCCTAAATTTGGCGTTGGTAAATATGCGCGTGTGGAGTTTGGCAGCAGCATTGCGAAAAAAAAGAGACAGCCATAAATGGAAAATGAAAGACAAAAAAGGTTTAAAACGTTTGAAATTATTTATACGCAAAAAACGGCGGCTTATTGCCTTCTCCAAGTACCACAATTAAACCCGTGAGTTAAAACCAGCCGCAACCTAAATGCCGCTCATGGATGTGTTGCCTTTAGTGGAAAAAAGAAAAATCTTTTGATGACATGAAAAAGGGCACGCTGCTTTGTACTGATTAGTGCTTTTAATATACCTGTAGCTATCTTGAGACCAAATAAAGAGGGGCATTCTAGACTCTTTAGTCACACTTCCAGAAGTACGCAAATAGTCTAGTCTAACTACTTCTTAGAAAAGGAACGCAAAAAGAGATAGCTTCCGAAGTTTATCTCTTTAATGGGAAAAGTAGAGATATAAGTTTCATCTATCATTTATCGAGTGCTATTTATACTGATAGGAGGAAGGAAAAGCAAGTGCCCAACTGTCAACCCACTTCCTGGACGCATCTGCTCTGGAACTGTATCCACACTCCCGAAGACAACTTAACTGGTAGTTCTCAGGTTTAAGTGGCATACCTCTGTCCTGTACCCCAATCAGGTACCGCAGCAATTACTTTCAAAGCTCGCGCGTTCATACGACATGGTCGTGGTCTTTATTCGCTGCACTATCTAGTCCCCGGAATGCTCATACAGCTCATTCCAACAGCTGCGATATTCTTTGTCGCCAACGCGCAATGCCACACAAGTTTCCTTTAGAATCTTTCTCTTCAACACTCCAAGAGCCATCTCAACGAATTGGTTTTACACTAAAATCAGTCTGAAGAAATACGATCATTAAGAGCTTGAGAACTTAAAATTATCATATATTTTTTGAGAAAGATGTACGGCATGCGTTCACCGCGGCTTCGAGTTACCTGGTCCATTCGATCAGCCCAATTTTTGACTACTTTTTGCACTCGCCATTCACCGTAACGGCAGCTCTTTCCCCATTCTGAACGAGACAAGGAGCGATGATGCCGCTAGGGTGTAAACCACACCAAACAGTGTACTTTAATGGATATAATGGTGACTCGTTAATCTTATTGGCGTAGCCATTGAACCAGAAATGGGCTTCACTACTAAACATTATTCTTCGATAAAAAAACGCATCTTCGGGCAGCTTCGAATGAGCCCAATCGACTTATCCAATCTCAAATTCGACTCAAACGGTGATCCTTTGGCTTCAATTCTTGCACGAGCTGTATTTTATAGAGACATAAAAATTTCCACAGAGCCGAAGAACAAGGGCCAACAAGTTGACCACGACGATGGATCGATATTTCACCATCTTCATATGTAGTGCAGAGAAAGTGAAGCTGCGCTACACTATTCTACATTCGAACAGTAGGGAGAAGACTCCTGGTAGCTGTTATATGCAAAGCAGGGAAAAATGCGATTAACTAAGTCTTTTGTACTCAAAGCGCATACTACTCTACCCTAATCAGCATGGATACAGAGCAAAAAGGCCCTTGGATACTGCTCTGTATCAACTAACTAGCGGAATACAAAGTGTATTTGACTATGAAGAAGTATTACTCGTGGCTCTCTCGTATCCCAAAGTTCTAGGCAGCGTATCATATGCAGGCGTTTGCCAAGCATTAGACAAGAGCATAGCGTTCCCACGACAGTCCGGCCATGGACTGTAACTTCAGCAGCATTCCGTGTATATGTATGGGGAATATTTATGTTGCTCCAACAACAACAACAAGCATGGAGCAAACATCTATCTGCAGATGAGTGTAAACTTTTTTCTGAAACAGAATACCTGGATATGGTTTAGCGGAAAATGTAACACAACTAATAATCTATAAAGGATACCGAGTTATGTCCCGCAAATGTGAGTGGATTTTTAAGAAGAAATTTTTGGTACTTCAATTTTAACGCACATATGGTGGCCAAGGGTCAGCCGCACAATAAATCTCTCTGAGATGTTCATCACGTCTTTTACCAATAAGGAGCCCTACCGAGAGTGAGGAAAATGAGTGTGAACGGATGGAGTGGACAATGTGAGGTATATAAGCTCCATCCTTCGGTGCGAAAATCCACGTTGGCCCAACTAGGTCCAATACGAAAACTAGTCTAGCAAAGTACTTACATCTCACACATATGCTCAAACTCCAGTCAGAGATGGATGTACATATTATATTTAACCCCAAAGGCTTAGCGCGCAGACATCCGATATCTGCGAACGATTATGCACCTTCTGGGCCACTGTACTGCTCTATGTAGGCAGAGATTCACCATATTAGATAGAAAATTTTAAATGAGTTAGAAGATCTCAGTACTGTGAAAATCCAGGATCTTCTAAAGGTTTTGATCAGTTCGTATTTGTTTTATAATAGATAAGCACAAGCTTCCCATGCGGCCTCCCTATTGATTATAAGCTGGCATATATCCCATAGTGGGCAACCGCTACGACCTAACCTAAATTAACTTACGGAGTGGTTGCTTGCTCTACTCTCTTAAGACGAGCAGTAGATAGGCGGTGGAGTCGATGAACTCGTAACATTTGATCTGAGACACCAATAAAAATATGTAAGAGAAGAGGTGAGATTAGAAAAAAAGGGTGGTCAACTTACTTCAACTGAGTGATCCGAAGAAATACTTTAAAGCTATGCCTCACGAGTGTTGCATAACTGTACATACACGTTGCAGAGGGCACAGAGAATACAGGCTGTCCATCCTATTGCACTCACCATTGTCAAAGCTTATGCCAAATGTGAAAATAAATGAAATTGCCACGCTACTTTTGCACCCTCTTCTACTTCGGCAATATTAAGCCAACTGACAATATCACGTCGGTTGCATCAACACGTTTTCTCTTGCATTTTTCTTTGCATTGACTTTATTTCCCTTTCAGCTGCGATTTCTGTCCCTTGTGTATATTTTTGTTTCACAAGCAATAAATAAATAATGGAAAATTTTTAAATGCGCTCCACGGCGCGTTGCTTTCATTTCCACAAGCTACCATCATCCGCAAGCACATTAAGTGGGCTGATGAATGTCTTACTTGCGACAAGCGATGACCTCGCGCAAATACTGCGAAAGCGTAGCATACTGGCTGGCAGTCATGTTCCGGGAGTGCAGCTGTTGCAATGTTGCACACAGCAAACCAGTAAATGCACAATGGAATTCCAATATGTTTTTCGTTTATTCCGCTGTGGCGTTGAAGTTACTCTACTTGGAATTTGGTCGGTACGAGAGGAGGTCAAAAAGTCAATCGTTGGATTGAATCGGAGAAAAGTAGGGAAACCTTTTTTTTCTTACTTAGCACTTCGCTGCCACTCTAAGGAACTATAAATACTAAGTTTCACTCAAATCGGTTTACTAACCGTGGAAATATTGTCAGTTAAATAAGTGAATCCGGAAGAATACAAGCTTCATAAGATGAGAAAATTCCGCATTAGGGAAAAAAATATCTCAAATCTTTATAGGAAAAATATGATTTGGCCAGGGAAACTCTCATTTAGAAAAAATATTGATTTATAAGCGGTATAGTCTGCAAAAGCAAGATAAAGAATCTGTTGAAGAAGATCAGCGATCACGCTGGCTGTTTGAGCCGGTGTCTTAATACATAGTTGAAAAAGTCTGAAAACTTATTCTAGAAGTTACACGTTTGAAATGGACAAAAATTACATAAATGGTTATAATATCACCAAGAATCGTTTAGAAGTCTTCATGAGCTTCTTGGTGTGTCTAAGGTCAGCACAAGATGACTGCCGAAAATGTTCACACCCTTTCAGGCGCAAATGAACTTTGCATGTTAAGATGAGTTTTTGAATCAGTGTAGCCAGAACAGGGATAAATTTATGAAACAGATGTTTGTTCGAGAGCAGGACTGTGTATACCGCTATGAAAGTAAGTCGAAGCAGAAGTCTATACCGAGTCTCAAAATAGGTACAATATGATGACTACTATTCTATGGGATTCAAAAGGCATATTATTGGATTTTTATGAGGAATAAATAACAATATTTGTAATAGGGGAGAAGACTAAGCTAGACCTTTAGAAAAAGTAAAGAGAAGCAAAGGGAAAGCTAATGAGAAAAGATAGAAAAAGCCAATAAGGTTGTTTGCGCTATTTTACACCAAGAACGCTCATGTACAGGAGCCATATTGCGATGGCTCGTTCAGCCTCTTTAGATAGCACTGTAAAACGAAAAAATTACTCTTTTCCAAAAAACGGTGTCAAATATGCTACCGTTTGCACTTTCTTATAGTGAATCGGCATAGAAAGCCATCTCATCCTTATATTCTAGTTATATGATATGTTCAGAAATTCTAAAAAATAACGAACAACAAAGCTAACTTCCCAATAGATGACCCTTTTTGGTTTTTTGTGGAAAAGGGCAAAAAATATACTTAACAAATAAACGAGCAAAAATGTACCATAAAAATATGTGCCATAAATTGTGTAACCTTACTAACTCTTCTTGATCATTACAAGGCTTTTGACATAGTCAATCACAAGCTAATGTGTCTGAAGTTAAAGAATTTATTTCACTTTTCATCTTCGCCGGTAGTCTTAAGCAGCAGAAACATTCAACACAGTGCACCGCTTCTCCCTCGACTACTAAATTGTTGGGATTTGTTTGATTGAGTCGCATTCCTAGCATTTTCTTGGTATTTATTTCCAGGTCAAGGTTTCGTGCAGCAATGACGATTTTGGCCTGCATGTCGGAATGTACTTGTGAAAGCAGGCAAATATCGTCCGCATAGTCCGGGTCATGTAGTTGGCGGGATAGCGTCCAAGTGATGGCATGGCTTCCTTTTTCCACCTTTTTCGTTACTTTGCCAAGTGGAACCGCACATAGACGTGGCAACAGTGGTCAGCCCGGTCAGCTTACACCGGACCTTGGCCTAAACAGAGTGCTAGTGGAAGAACGGAGTGCTAGAGAAGGTCATATTGCTTGACGGTATCAAACGCTTATCCATGAGCACCATATAAAGTGGAGTGTTCCATTATAAAAGCTGTCCAATCATTATTCTTAATTGGCGCGATAACTGCTTACGCGATTTTTACCGAGTTAAAAAAGTCGTTTCTTTCTCGTGCTAACCGGCACCAGTTGAACATACAAAGTGAAGTCAAGTCCTTCTTTACCTGATCTTTTCAACGCAGAGAAGGCCGTCCTTTTCCTCTGCTACCACCAGCTGGTACTGTATCGAATATTTTCACAGCTGTGGCGTTTGTATCTATTCGGACGACATGACATAGCCAACGTAGCCGCTGGACCTTTATTCATCAGAACTTATTCAATAATTATCCTGAGAGTATTCGCTTGATCTACGCAGTTCCGGTGAGGACAGAAGCCCGCTGGTTCATGACGTAGTGACATTTCGACCGGTTGAAGGCTATACAGAATATTAGTTGCGATCATTTTATAAATAGTGATAATCAGCGAGATGTCTCTCCGGTGGTCATATTCCCGAAGGTCGCCATTTTTCGTCAGCTTACTGCACCGTTCTGGGGGTGTAGAATCGATGCGATATTGCGGGGATAAGTAATTCCGTAGGGATCCCGTCATCACCTGCCTCTTTGTTTCAGTTGAGTTTATGAACTGCACTTTTAATTTCGTTTTATACAAGGAGTGAGACTGGATATTGCCGAGTTAGGCTTACTGATGTTTGAGTTCTCTTCTTAAGCATGCTGTTCCCCGCGTAGTAGTTAGAGATCGGCGTTGGTTAATAGTATTATTTGATATCCTTGGCTGTATTTATTCCTAAATTCATACCCAAGATTGTTCAATGCGACCGGCTTTACCGCGTCGGTTATCTGCTCCCAGGAAGTATCACCGCTATCTGTCAATATTGCGTTTAGTTCAGAGTTGTAGTGAGTTTTTATATTGATGTGGGCCAGTTTTTTTTTTTATATTACTCCTTCTTCTTCTTCAAATCATATCAGAGCCTGACTATGGGTAAAAATATCCAACACAGAATTTGTCTTAAATTTTGTGTTTTGAACGGGATTTCGTGTGCCGAATCGTTGAAAATGTTGCATAAAGCCTATGGCGAGTGTACTTTACCAAAAACACGAGTCTGTTGCAGAGGGCCGAGATGTCGTGGAAGATTTTTTCCAATCTAGTCGCCCATCAACGTCTTCAACGGATGAAAATATCAACAAAGTCAAGGAAATAGTGCTGGAAAACTATAATTTAAATTTGAGAGAGGTAACTCGTTATCTTAGCATGTCTCACGAATCAATTCGCAAAATTTTACACCATCAATCGGGCTGCTCGACTCCATCCAAGAGAGTTGAATTTCTTTCAAAAAATTCATCGGAGGAAGGTGGCTAAAGACATGCTTGAACAAGTGAATTCGGACCCAACATTTATCCAGCGCATCATAACAGGTGAAGAGACGTGGGTATATGAGTTTGACACGCAAACCTGTCAACAGGTGGCTGAATGGCGCTATCCACATGAGCCGAAACACAAAAAACCAAATCAAAGTCGGTCAAAAGTGAAAGTCCTGCTACCTGTTTTCTTTGATTATCCTGGTGTTGTGCACTCGGAATTCATTCCAAATGGTTCTACAGTAAATAAATAATATTATTTTGAAGTTATGCGACGTTTGAGAGAGAATGTGCGTAGGAAATGGCACAATTTGTGGAAAGAAAACTCATGGATCTTGCACCATGGTAACGCACCGTGTCACAAGGCTCATATTGTGAACTCTTTACTGACCAAAAACTCGTCGAAAAATATCATCACACAACCACCGTATTCGCCGAATTTGGCCCCCTGTGACTCTTTCCTTTTCGCAAAATTTAAATTGGCACTCCGCGGACGCCGCTTTGAGTCGATAGAGGCCATTAAGGAGAATTCGCTGAAGGAGCTGAAGAAGATCTCTACAAATGCGTTTGATGACTGGACTAATCGTTGGCATATCCGAATTGCTTCGAGTGGAGCCTATTATGAAGGCGACAAAATAAATTTTGATGATTAAACAATTATTTATTTTTAATGTTTTATTGAACAATTCCCGGTACATTTCGACAGAGTGTATATGTATAAGTTACGGAATTTTTATTATTTATTTCTAACAAACTAAGCCAAAGCTTTCCCAAAAAATGAATACTACTGATAATGAATTTTGAAAGATTGACCAAATAAACCTTAGAAAGGATCTTCGAATTGTATTAGGCATAAAGAACAAAAAATCGAAATAAAAAAAACATTTCATATATCATTTAAAATTTCTTTGCGCGTAATTTTTGATCTCCCTTTCAAATGCGAGTTTTTACTGTTTTTGCTTGCGTGCTGCCTTTGCTTCATATATAATTTTGTTACATTTTGTTTGCCAACATCTTTCTTACACACTCGACTTTATTCGATTTCTTCAACGTTCCTTACATTTCCTCTGCGCCAGCGGCTTGCAGGCACACATACACACACGCATACTCCCACTGCCGAATGTATTGCATGGCCATATTTTCCTGTCAACATAACTGTTCTTGCCACAATATGTTGCAAGACAATGACGACGATTGCCTTGTCGACGAGCCGCACCACCAACGGGCAGTACCGACTCCCCGAGCGGCCTGCAGCTGTTTAAAAAAAAATTTTGTCCTCACATACACACATTTATTCGCACAAATGAGAGTTGTTTTCTGATTATGCATATTTTTGTATGTATGTATGTATGTGTGTGTGTGTATGTAGATGCATGCCAGTGCTTGGTGTATGTAGTATTCGCTGATGCTCGAAAATGGGGCAAGGAAAACTCACAACAACAATTGTATAATAGTCGGCAATGTGGCAGAAACATTAATACAGCAAATGTGGCACTTGATTGACAGGCTGTCCACATTGCGCAAATTGTCCTTGGCGCACTTGCAACATGCAACGACGATATAGCGATACACCAATACGCATACACACAAAAGTATTGTAGCACATGTACTTGTTTGTAAATGACACACAACAACAGTGTTAATAAGTGTGTGGCATGTAACTAAGCAATCGGTGCATTGTGCTCGCTCGAATGTTTCGTATGTGACAAGCAATGCATGTTGCATGTACCTACACTTGTATTCGTATGTGTGTGTGTATGTATGTGCATGTGGGTAATATGCAACAGCAGCCAGCGTCAGGGGAGCTGTTCCAACATTTTGCTGTGTTGCCGCTAGCAGCAGCGGGTCATTGGGGCAGTGTGGCACTCTGCTGACTTCATCGCACACACACATATGCAATCATACATGCACACACACGTCCCACCTGCCATGAGAGTGGTCGTGTTGCATGTATGCATGCAAATTACCCGCGCGGCGCAACTTTACCATTTCAATTCTTAATCAAGTGCGTAATAAAGGCAGAAATACTCAGCGTGCAATCGGGCACGTGTTGCAAGTGCTTGCCGCAACATTGTTATGAACCAAAAAGTCGTTGCAAAGGCCTTCCACTTACGTGTTTTTCAACAATCCATTCACTGTTAGTTTGCAAAAATTTCTCAATCGAAAATGTGGAAATTCACTTGCAACAAGCATGTTGCAAACATTGACGCGTATGTTCCAACAACTGCGAACTGTTTTAGCAATACAAATATTTTTTGAACTTTTCTACAACATAAAACCATTTTCGCCGACTGTGTGGCGGACTGTGTTTTGTGTGGCATGTTGCGCTGCGCTGTGCTACTCAACGTTGCCTCTACACAACCAGTTTTGCTGCGATTTTTGTTTTGCCACTCAGCATTGTTATGGCATCTGCTTTATTTGTCAGCATTTGCATGTTGCAACAATGCCACATTTGCATGTGAAAGTTTTATGTTGAATAAATTGCAACAGTTGCCACATTTTCGAGCACAGAAATTGGAAAATTTTCCTAAAGGAAAATTATTAGGCTTTGTGTCTTTCAATTACAAATTGCTAAATGGATAATGGCTTGGCTATTAATAGAAAAGTGGATAGAGTAATTACACTGTGTAACAATTCCGTGGTCATTGTCCAACTCTGTACGAAAGACCTCAACCCATATAGTAAAACCTCCAAAATCGTTTTGCAGTCTTTGGTCAAATTTCTTTAGCCATTTTAAATTTGCAATATTTTGCCTAAGTGTTTTTAGAATAAATGAAAAAATACACTAGTTTGCGACAGTTTAAATGGGAGTGAAATATTGGCTCTTAGGGAAAACCCGCACATCTATTTCAGATTGCATCTTGGATCCGTCGGTGAAAGACACAGCCCTAGTTTAGCCCTCAAAACGATGGAACGATCTGTGCGAAGTACAGAGAAGGAAAGATAAATCTGACTCAAAATGCTACCTACTCCACAGGAGATTGCCACGAGAGGCCAACCTCCTTCAACCAAATCGCGCCCTGAGCAGCAATGGATTGAACTTGAAGATCAACGGGAAGTAAGTGCAAAATAACGTTACGCACGACAGTGGGACATATTCTACACGCCCCAGTGATGCTAATGTATGCAGTCCTCAGCACTCTCTCTAAGTTAGTGGTGTTATAGCCCTCCCAAAGAAATACCCACCAATCTAGGCAACTGTGTGTCTAAATTTGCAGAACCACTAAGTTTTACATCCATAGTACGACATGCGGCTTGAGACCCCATTTCTTGCCGAACATAGATTTACTAGATTAGAAAGGTGGCCTTCTTAACTGGGGTCAAGTGTTTCACCAAGATATTTAACTTCCGACGAGAGCGTAAACAACTGGTTGTGTATTCTAGGAATAGCGTGAACTCCGTTTTGTCAGAGTTGGCTCTAAGACCGCATTTGGCAGCCCAACGACTGCGTACAACTAATGCTCCTTCCAAAATTTCACCCATGACCGAGAATCAAGTATAAAAACGTCTAAGTTCTATTTTGAGCAGTTTTCAGTTAGTGGTTACTTAATATTTGCCTTGTCTTTTCGCCACTCGCTAACGCATGGCGAATCGAGGGTGCCTAACTAGTATACAAAATATATGTTGGTAGCACTGGAAAAGTGCTGCCAAAACTACATTTGTTTGGAAGAACTTAATGAGTATTAGTAAGACTGCGTTCACACAGGGCAAGTTTTGTTGCTTCAACTCGTTACTTGTGATGCTCGTGCTCTGTCAACACCGATTGTGTTTTCGATCTTCTTAATGTTGTTATTGACTGTAGACTAAAAACTAACAATTGCGAGGTATGTGAGCACGACGGGCAGCACTAAAAAAGAATTATCTCTGTATGAACAAGGACTAATGAAACTTGCCTAATATCGGAAAAGAGAGTTGGCAGCACTGAAAATAGTGAGTTATACCAGTTTTATGAGGTATAGTAGCGAATCGTGCTCGATAACTTTTTTTTTGCTTTCTCATGCAAATTGTTTTTCAATTGAGCAGAAAAACGGGGAATCGGTTCGCCAATCAAATAAAATCTAATCAATCAATCTTATGAGAATTACTCCGAACAGAAACTGCACTCCGATTTAAATCGGATTTTTCACAGAGGGGGCAGCGACATTTAGAAAGCGTAATCTGTTCTGCTTTGATTAGTAAGTCAATTTCCCGTTATTGTTTCGTAGTTTTCAAGATGCCTCATATAAAAAAATACGCACAGCCCGCGACAAACGATAGCACCACAACATTTTGACCAGTTTTGACTATTTTTTTTTTTAATATTCCTATTCTTTTATTAAAGTATAGCTCATTAACTAACAAAAAACATTGCAATACAAATATCAAACTTTACACAAAAATTATTAAACATTCACAAAATTTTTTTAAATAATTTTTTTTAATTAGGATTCTCAAAAAAAAAATTTTGTTTGCAGTTTTTAATTTTTAATGCAATAAAAATCGAGTTTAAAGTTGTTGATTTTTGATAATTTTCCCTATGAAAAAATGTGCTTTCATTGTAAGGAGAAAATGTGCAACTCCGTCAGAGAAAAGAATTGTGAAAAATTAATGGCATTTTATAAAAATATAGTTCGTTCTATAACTGATGCCTTATTAATCCAAGTTTCAAACCATCAACAAGATTTTTAAGTATTCAGCAAATTTCCATACGATTTCAGACTTTTTAATCAAAATTTTAGGAACCAAATTCGGGTATGCAGTTTTATAGGCCCTTAAATTTTAGTTTAATAAACTGAAAGCTTGAAGGAGCTCTAAACTCTGATTGATGTTTGATAATTCTTTTCCTTGACTGTTGCATATTTTTTCCACCAACACATTTGTTGTTTTTTGTTTTTTAATTATGCATTATCATATTGTATAGGGTGGGCCATGTAAAATTTGCTTTTTGAATCGGCTATAAAAAAAAATTAATCAATATTTTTTCAAACTTTGAACATTGTCATTTATGAATGAAAAATAATATCGTTCAAATGACTGCCACGACTGGCTTTACAGTAGGCCATTCGATCAACCCAATTTTTAAGCACATTTTCGATTGTTTGGGCTCCAATTTCATTAATGGCAACTTCGATTTCGTGTTTTAAAGCATCATTCGTCTCTGGATGGTTCGCATAGCATTTGTCCTTAACGGCTCCCCACAAAAAATAGTCCAACGGACTTAAATCACAGCTCCGAGGCGGCCACTTGATATCGGAATTTCGGCTGATTATTTGGTTTTCAAAAACGGTAGCCAAAAGTTCGAGTGTAACTTTGGCAGTGTGACAAGTTGCACCGTCCTGTTGAAAACAAATGTCGTCCATGTCATCCTCTTCAATTTTTGGAAACAACTCGTTGAGCATGTCACGGTAACGCTCGTCATTTACTGTAACCGCGGCTCCTCGCTCATTTTCGAAAAAAAATGGCCCGATGACGCCGCCAGACCGAAAACCGCACCGAACAGAGACTCGTTTTGGATGCATTTGCTTCGCTACAGTAACGTGTGGATTTTCTGAGCCCCTAATCCGACAATTTTCCTTATTGACGTAGCCACCGATGTGAAAATCAAAAAAGAAGAAGAAGACTCACCACTTTGGAAATAGATTTTCAATATTTCCCAATTTTGTTCAAGCGTATAGCGTCCCATTTCGTAAATGTCAAACCTTTAAGTAAATTATGAACACATTTGACATGTCATTTGTGTTACCATTCTCAAAAAAATAGGTGGTTCAAAAAGCAAACGCTATATGGCCCACCCTGTATTATCACTAGAAGGCGTATGTGAGCCACTTAAGATGCATTAATACGCCCTCAGTAAGAGGTTTTGCGCTTAATACCACAGGAGCCGCCTAAAAGGGAACCGGTGGGTGTTCGCGCCTCTTCGTCTTTAGACGCCCAGATATCAAAGCCATTTGAAAGGCGCCCTTGACTGAAGGAACTGGTATTGCCAAAGCTCTGTCCATGCGTGACGACGGGACTGGTATGAAATGTCACATTGTTTGTACAAAATTATTAAGTCATTATCTAATTTGACTTTTTTTTCTTGCTTCTACTCATATTATAATTACACATACCTGTCCTTAATTGCCTAAAAATACTTATCCTCAATGAGCATTACAGATAAATCTAGTTTAAAGTGAACTATTCATAAATAACAAAGGCTACCCAAAGTAAACCTAAACTCATAGACATCATTCGAATATTTATTCACACACCTAGAAACTAGCTTTTCTCTGGTATGAACTGGGATATGTCGGGTAGGATCGTACAGATCCGATTCGGTTGACACTCTCGTGGAATAAACGGGTAATAATCACCTCAAAAAGTAGTTATGGGTCATCTTTCATTGCACTTAAAATTTAATTCCACATTCGCCCTTAGGTTGTGTTTCCTGTACTGACATTTATGGTGCGCTTTTAAAGTTTCGTGCGTGCCTATTAATTGCTCCATTTATCGCCATTAAATAGGTATTTATTTTTTAATGTCCGTATATTGCCTCCATGGCTCTTACCTCTTACGATTACACTGTTCAAAATTAAGACAAAAAAATACGGTAAACAAAAATATGTTTTTGAAAAGCTTTGAATCGAAGAAGCATGAAAGAAAACTTAGCGTAACTGTTCATTCCGGAAAAGACTTCAGTAGAGACCAGTAAATTTTCAAATGTCATTGCGATCACTGCAAATCTTAGTGTTAATAACATGGGGAGCGCCAGTCTGGTGCTTCAACCATTTCACCCATGCCAGGCTCTTTCATGCTAGGGAATATAATTGGTCAGTATATGATTTTAATTACGACATTCATTCATGCCATCAAGTCAATACCAGGAAATCCAAAAATGTCGCAAAAGTAACTTTTAAAGAAAGCTACCTATTGAAGACCGAAAAATTCTAAAGGTGGAATGTATTTGGCCTACCTATAAGCCTGCGGCAACTGTTTATAATCTAATGCTCAGAAGATCTAAGTGAGGCGCGTGGCGAAAGCATTTTGGTAGCAGCACATATTTCCAGTCTGAAGTGTATTGCCTTCAGAAGGCCTTCAAGCTGTACCATTCTAACGGGCTATGCACAAAAGCAGGTCGGGCATATGCTGACTCTTTGGAAGCAACCAGTAAGCCTCTGCAAGACTCATATTTGTGGATTGTGTTTTTGAGAATATCCCAAGGCAATTTTTTTCATTAACAATATGCTCTCTGGTCTAGTGGGTAGGTCCAAATATGTAGCATTAACTCGCCAAGTATCATATTATCTTAACATCTGGTATAGTCGTCAGAACATTAGCAGGTCTACTTATTGTCGACATATCATCAAATTGAAACCAAGTTAAGTGATTTTCATACCTAAAGCTAGGCCCAGACAATTCGGTTCGGTTAGGCCTTAAAAATTAATGCTCCCGCGTTATTTATTGGTCATAACCACGCCCCCTCCTACGTAAAGCTGCGAACAGTAAATAAAAGAAAATAATATATAGCAAAATTACTCATCTTTAATATAAATTATTTACCCAAAACACAAAAATACAAGTAAAAAAAGTTCAAAAAAATTATTTTAAATTATATTAAAATTATTTAATAAAACAAAAAATAAACAATAAAATTCCCATTAGTTATTGGATTCAAATATGACATGAATATCTTTGAGATCGAATAAATTCTCACCCATTTTCTATTTATTGAGAACAAAGTTTAGATCGTTTTGCGAATTTCTGCAAGGGCACTAATCTTGAATTTTAATTAAATTTAATTAATCAAGTAAATAAGTTTATATTAAGAATAGACAAAATCGATCAATAACCACGCCTACCTTCCATATAACGGCAAATTTTAAAAGCGAAAAACATCAGAAGGTGGTAACTATGTCATAAATGTAGTAAAATTATTTAAATTGTATAGAAGTGATAAGCCCGAAAAAAGAATAGAAAATATACGAAAAGAAATATGAAAGAAAAAAATTGGAAAATACACAATGTCACACCCATTTCCGTATAAATGCTTATTGGCTCCTCATCGCATGAATCTCATAAGTGGCTAGTTTAAGCCTAAACTTAAAACATTCCATTTAGATCTGACATAAATACTATTGAGATCAGATAAAGACCACGTATCTCTGGTGTTATTGCGCTATAAATACCATTGTCTATGATTTTGTTTGATTACCAAAATCATCAGCTTGCCCAAACTAAATTTTAATGAAATGTGCGTGGATATATACAGATCAGTTCGAATAGATTTTAGATCTTAGATATTTCAACATTTTTGTATAGTTTAGTGGATCTCTGGGGACCTCTGCTCCCTTGCGGGTTACAGTCCAGTACCAATCTTGTGATGCTTCTGGTGGTTTTCTAAGCGTTTATGCACGGGTTTCTCATTCGTTAATCTTCACAACGCGTCGATGCTGGCGGAGTTTGGCCAGAATATTCCACAAATGATTTGTTGACAAAAGGCATTTGTTGACAAAAGATTGTAGCTTCTGGGTACTTCCGTACAACAATACTGATTTCACACATGGGCTGTTTGCATTTGCCCGTATGCCGCCCTTGCTTGGTTTAGCCTGCAGTTGACATCTTCATCTGCTCCACCGTTTGCCGCGATAATGCAGCCGAGCTGGCAGCAGATTTCGACAAATTTCACCAGACTTCCATCAGATATTTTATATCTTGCTTTATTCAGGTGGGCTCTCGTAGCCTTGGGCTTGGCGATGTAGACCTCCGTGTACGCGCTAGCGTGACTAGTCTGTCCGTCTGCGCACGCATCTCAGCGAGTTTGTGAGAGAGGAGGCACATGTCATCGGCAAAGTCCAAGTACTCCAGATGTCTGGTGAAACTCTCTACGATGCCTCTGTTGTGCATGGTCAATCGGTTAATGACGTGATCTGGGACGATGGCGGTGGAAAGGGGACAGGAGGCGAGACGGGTCACAATCTTACCTTACGCCTGGTTTGGTGGTGAATAGGTGACTAATATTACCATTATGTAGCATTACCAGTTCGGAGTTCCTTATATGTGCACAGGCATACATAATATAATAGCTGGCTCAAAATTAATCACCCTATCCTATGATTTATAGTTTTTGCAAACGCCGTCATACGTGTAGACAGCTGCAATATACAACGAACAAGCAATGGGCTCGTAACCAACTTTTTTATTTAGTGAAAAAGTTATTTAAAAACATAAATCGTATGATTTATTTTGCGCCTACTACATAAATCCATATTTCCCCATGTATATCATGTTTTTAATTCTTATGTGCTTTACATTAATATATATATTTATATATGTATATGGTCCTAAGGCTCCACAGAGGTAGCAAAGAGATAACGATTGGTGAAAACCTGCAGCGAATGGAGCTCAGAGGCTGCAAGTTTCCAGATTTCGGAACCGTACATAAGAGCGGACTTCACGTTGAAATTAAATATTTTTATTTTTGTGCACCGCGTGATAATCGTGGAGTTCCACACAAAATTTCGATCACCAAAAGTTTGCTTCCTTTTTTTATACGGTTTTCGATGCCATCTCTTGAGCCACCATTAGCAAAAGCAGTCCATGTCTTCGAGCTCAACGTTACTGACTTGGAACAGTTAGTGTTTAGACGCACCATCTTTATTATGGCAATGTCTATTTTTAAGCCTACTTCTGCGGCAGTTTGCGCTACTTACGTTAATGAATTACTTAAAATCAAATGCTTATCTCTGTCTTCAAAAATTTTCCAAGTGTAAACAATAATGCGCAAATTATTTCAATTATGCCACGTGAATATACTTCCGTTTAAAAATATAAGCACACTTAAGTGCTCACGCGCCCATATATACCCGGGAGCTCATCTGCGCTGCACGCATAATCAGTCGCAATGCCTGAACATCCTGACCATCCTGTCCATTTCGAAAGCTTCAACTATCTAGCCAATATATTCTACGCCAGCTTTGGCTTGGATGCCTACGAGAAAGTGGGAGTGCAACCAACGAAAAGGGCTTTACGATTACGTCGCTTATTGCAAAAAATATATTTCATCATAGTAATTACCAATAAAAATATATGTTTGCTGAGCGAGTTGATGTATATACTTTTAGCCTTCGCAAACAATACCAACTTTGTGGAGGCGACTATGCTCACTTCATTTATGGGCTACGTCATAGTCAGTGATATAAAAGTTTTTAGCATCTGGAGTCAACGTGCACGTATTGGCGCCTTAATGCGTGATCTGTACGCGCTGTATCCCAAAACTTTGGCCGAACAGCAGTTGTACAATGTGAAAGGTGAGCTGCAACGTTATAGACGACTTGCTTATGCTTTTATTTTGCTGCACGAAGTGTTAGTCTGGAGCTATAATCTCTTTCCGCTGCTCAACTATCTAATTTACGACTTTTGGTTGGGGATACGTGAAGTGGTCATAGAGTTGCCCTATAATTGTTGGATGCCATTTGATTGGCATGGTAATTGGCGCTTCTATCCGATGCTGATCCATCAAATCGCTGCCGGACAGGTGTGTTTCTCCGGGCAATTTGCCAATGATTTGCTCCTGAGTGCAGTAGCCGTGCAACTAATTATGCACTACCGCCGACTGGCCAGAAAGCTTGAAACGCATGCTGCGGGTTTGGGAAGCGATACCGAGAAGAAGCACAAGAAAAGTGTTTTGGCGTGCAGTGCGAGGGATTTGCAGTTCCTGCGTGACATTATCGTCAAACATCAGATGGTTTTGAAGTGAGTGAACATATTTGACTTTTCCAACAATTTGCTGCAGTAAATTTCTTATTTTTAGACTCTCACAGGAGTTTAATGAAATTTTTGGCATTTCGTTGTTCATCAGTTTTACCTTCACCGTGCTGAGCATCTGTTTGGTGCTCTTTCAAATCACCATTGGCGCCAGCATTGATTCGTTACTGATGTTGGTGTTCTTTCTCTTCTGTTCGTGGGTGCAAATTTTTCTCATCTGCTATTATGCACAGGGAGTTTTAGAGGCGGTAGTTAATATTTTTCTATAAATAATACATTTTATCTATATGGCTTCCTCTCTCTCTCTCTCCCTTTCTCTCTCACTCTCTTAGAGTGAAAATATCAGCCAAGCTGTTTACAATCACAATTGGTATGATGCTGATTTGCGTTATAAAAAAATTATATTACTAATAATGCAACGCGCCCAAAAACCAGCCAAGTTGCAAGCTACTTCCTTAGTTACTGTCACTATGTCTACGATGACGGGTGTGGGTACCGTCTAGTTGAACTTTATGTGATTTGAGAATTTAAAAAAAATATTTTTTTTTTTTGCAGATCCTTCAAATAAGTTATAAGGGATTTGCCGTTATACGCACCATGTATGCACGTGAACCCAGAAAGGTTTAAAATTCAAGTTTTTGTAAAGACAAACCATATGTAGTGTTTACAAATTACCAATAAAACGAATCTCGAAACTCATCATAAAAAATAAATAATTAGCGCGAACACTTTTATTAGGTGTTTGGATGAGCTCCTCCTCCTATTTGTGGTATGCGTCTTGATGTTGTTCAATAACTGGAAGGACCTACATGTTTATGAGAAGCTTTTTCAAGGCAGAAATACCCTCAGTTTCCCGTTGCCTGCCGAGGGGCGACCGGTACTAGGAAAAACTTTTTCTATAATTTTGGTGTTTCATGCACGAAGACTCGAACCTCGCACTCCCGAATAGTAGTCACGCACCAGTCCATTCGGCGGCCGAGAATCACCATACTTAGGTATTTATAATAGAACGAACTCAAAGTAATAATTCAGCATGAACCGCTTCAAATCCCCGAAACTATTGAATTATTTCCAAAATCTGTATTGAAACAGATCGCATAAGAAAAATCTCAGGTCATTTAGAGAAAATATTTTACTTTTCCTTTTACTCCCCGCTCACATTGTTCCAGTAGCCCTCCAGCCTAGGAATTCAAACTGCACTGAAAATTGAACACAGTGATTAGATGGTGATTTACTTTTCAACCCAGTGCGGGATTTCCAGTGCAATTGAAGTCGTGAAAACGGAGAGAAAGGTTTATTCTAATACCGAGGGGTTGTAAATGGGGCAAGCCCCTCCATTTTGTTAAGAACATCAATACGCACGTAACAAATTGAAGGAGAAACTCGACCAAATTCTCAACAAAGAGAGAGGAGGTTTTTACTGCTGAAATAATGTAAACCGACCTTAAATATTGTAAATACAAATGTGGACTCCGCATAATTAATGGGTAATATTTCCCTCTGAAAAGGCGTCTAAGCCTTTCCGGCTGTCTTTTCAAACTGTACACCAATAAACTCAAGCCATTAGAAACATGGAATGAGTTATCAGAGATAAGTTCTTTGTAACCTCTTTCCAAGGCAAAGTATATCTCCTACATAGAAGGATATGAGAAATCGGATGAACTGGCAAAACTGGGGACATCCTATAATGCGCGCGAAGCGGTAGAAATAGGCTGTCCACAAGGCGTGCACAAAGCATTATTCCCGAAGCAGGCCGTTAACAGATGGACTAATAGGAATACCTGCAAAATAACTAAACAAACGTGGCCCAATTTCGACACATCCAGAACTGACGAGTTGTTAAGAAAGCCACGAGCAGTCATATTCAGAATTACGTCAGCAATAACCGGTCACTGGCCTTTGGGAGACCGTGCAAGGAAGATGGAAGGGCACCCCACAGCGATAGATGTAGAAGCTGCAATCAAGAAAAATCTAAGGAAACAGTGTGTATGTGGGAGTGCCCAAGTCTGGGTGCTCTACGACATAGAACGCTTGAAGAATTATCAATGGTTAACTTGAAAGAAATTGCAGAAAAACAAATAGACGAAATAGGCAGATTCATAGCCAAATCAAGATGGTTTGACTTACAAGAGGCAATGCTTCTAAAAGCGGGGTATCAAAATGGCATCTTTTGTGCTAATAGGTCTATTTATAAGTTCGTGCGGTTTTACAACAGATGGCGTAACTTGATTATTATTCCATCGATCCACATTTCCAAACATTCATTGGAGAGCTACTGTCGTAAGGCACAAACGTCAGTATAAGTTTTTTATTTGAAGCGTAAACAACAATATTTTTACCACACTTGAAAATGTCGAATTTCGTGCCAAATAATGTGTTTTTGCGGGGAATTCTTCTTCATTATTTTAATATGAAGAAAAAAGCAGCCGAAAGTCATCGTATCTTGGTGGAAGTTTATGGTGAGCATGCTCTATCTGAGCGAACGTGCCAGAAGTGGTTTGCACGCTTTAAAAGTGGTGATTTTGGCTTGGAAGGCGAAGAACGCGAGGGTGCGCCGCCAAAGTTCATGGATACCGAATTGGAGGAATTGCTCGATCAAGATCCGGCTCAAACGCAAGAAGAGGTTGCAAAAACTTTGGGAGTTGATCAATCAACCATTTCCAAACGTTTAAAAGCCATGGGAATGATCCGAAAGGTAGGCCATTGGGTGCCGTATGAATTGAAGCCAAGAGACGTTGAACGCCGTTTTATGGCATGCGAACAACTGCTTCAACGGCACAAAAGAAAGGGTTTTTTGCATCGAATTGTGACTGGCGATGAAAAGTGGGTCCATTACGACAATCCAAAACGTCGGGCAACGTATGGATACCCTGGCCATGCTTCAACATCGACGTCGGCGCAGAATATTCATGGCCTGAAGGTTATGCTGTGTATCTGGTGGGACCAGCTGGGTGTTGTGTATTATGAGCTACTGAAACCGAATCAAACGATTACGGGGGATGTCTACCGACGACAATTGATGCGTTTGAGCCGAGCACTGCGAGAAAAACGGCCGCAATACGCCGATAGACACGACAAAGTTATTTTGCAACATGACAATGCTCGGCCACATGTTGCACAAGTGGTCAAAACATACTTAGAAACGCTCAAATGGGATGTCCTACCCCACCCGCCGTATAGTCCAGACCTTGCGCCATCCGATTACTATCTCTTCCGATCGATGCAACATGGCCTGGCTGACCAGCACTTCCGTAATTACGATGAAGTCAAAAAATGGATCGATTCGTGGATTGCGGCAAAACCGACCGAATTTTTCACAAAGGGAATCCGTGAATTGCCAGAAAGATGGGAAAAAGTAGTAGTAAGCGATGGACAATATTTTGAATATTAAATTTGTAACCATTTTACGTCAATAAAGTTTCAAATTTCGAAAAAAACCGCACGAACTTATTCATAGTCCTATTAATTGGGTCTGGACTGTGTCACTCAGACAACACCTCCACAACCACCACCACGCTGGTTGGCTTTGTTTTTTATTTTAAGACTATGACAAGAATACAGCGTTCAGTTCCTACCAAAGTGTTACGAAGGGTTTATCTCTTAGAAATATTTACTAGTAAAAGTGGGAATTACACTTTACTTTAAGCTACATTTTAAAGTATTCACCAGGTTATGGTATCAACCAGCATTTATAGTAGAACTTCTTTATACAAAAATACAATATATTTCATAATAAAAAATAGTTTAAAAAAACTAAAAAACACGCTTTTATTGCTAGTCGAACTAAAAAGTAGAAAATAAATTTTAATGACAAAGAGACCTATAATGAAGTAATAGCAAATCGAACGATCAGTCATAGTCAACTACCTCAGAACAGAATTATAAGAAAAATTAAGATGCAAATAGAGTAATTCAAATTAGAGTTAAAAGCTTTATTTGTCAAAATTTTGTTCCGTAAAATTATTTCAAAATTTATGTTTTGATTATTTTATTGTAATTAAAAAAATTACATCTATTAATTTTGAAAATTATTTCATCTTATATGAACATTGAATAGAGTAAATTTGCGTGTATGAGACTTGTAGTATCTACGCATGTGTAAAGACTATACAAAGTGAGAATGCAACTACCCTGAAAACGTTTTAGCGTCTATTTGTACTGCAGTGCCGCGTGCCCGAGCAAGTTCGAATTCGAAAGAGTAAGTCGTAGACTCCCGAAATCAGTAAGAGTAACTCGGAGAGTGCAGGCATGCGCAGACCGCGCATTAGCTCTGTCGTTCTTACTCTTCTACAGAAAATCTACTGCTGTGGGCAAAAAGTAAGGTGAATTTATTTGTCAAAGTTCGCGGGATTAAAATTTCGCTCTAGTTATTTTTTTCAAGAGTTGGCAGCACTGTTAATAACATCTGGGCCAACTTTCATGTGAATGTCATTATCAGTAATATATTTACGCTTGTGTTTACCAAATGACCAAGAGTACATTTTTCGATTTTTACAATGTCTGATTTGATTGAGCAGAGAAATGCCATCAAAATTTGTTTGCGGAATGAAATTTCGACTGCGGAAACGTTTAGCATGCAGAAGGCATTTTGTGATTCGACCATGCCGCAGAAAAATGTTTATAAGTGGTACAAAGACTTCAAAGAGGGTCGAGAACGTGTTGATGACTTGGAGCGTTCCGGACGACCATCGACGTCAACAGATGACCAACACGTCAATAAAGTGAAGGAGTTAGTGCTCAAAAATCGTCGGTTGACTGTAAAAGGCCTTACTGATATAATCGGAATATCAGAAGGATCTGTGAAAACCATTTTGAAAGACCATAGATAAAAGCTGAATCGAAGAAGGTGCTGAGGGCTATACCGGAAATGGACTATTTGGCATGTTTCGGGGATTGGAAAAATCGTTGGCATAACTGTATTTCATCGAGATGGGATTATTTTGAAGGGGATGAAATTGATTTACAAGAATAAATAAAGATTTTACATTTTACAACCAAATTCACCTTACTTTTTGCCCACAGGTAAAAAAAGAAAATATTAATCCTGGCAATCCTAATAAGGATAATGGAAAACTTTTATCAAATTATTGCATTGTCATCGGTCCTTGATAGGTGTGCAAAATTCCAAGTCGATCAAATTTTTAGAAGCCAGTGAAAGTTAAGCTCAAAGATTCCGTTACATACATACAACCCGAGCTAATAAAAGTGTGTTAAAAATTGAAGGAGAAACTCGACCAAACTCTCAACAAAGAGAGAGGAGGAAATGAAAAACCAAAATATGTATTTAATTTAGGTACTGTAATAACTACACAAATTTGAAATATTGCGTATCACTCTTCTTTAAAAAAGTCACCAATTATTTTCTACCATTATTAAAATTAAAAATGTATCCTGTCTATTTCCTATTTATATTGAATTGTTATTGTGTTGTTCACTGCCTTTAAGATATAGTTTGCCTTGACTGCAAATATTACCCTTTATCATAATAAAAATATTCCCGAAGCACGCGACTCATATTTAATTTGTCTTAGTCGTATAACCAATTCAAAATCAAATAAATAATCACAAATTAGTATAATAAATATATTTCGACTCCCAAGCTGAGTGTATCATTAAAGGCTTGCCACATTTCTAAACGCCCACAAAATTATATATTAAAAAATGCGTGCTTAACAAGTGAAATCAATTTCCGTTAATAACTTTACATAATCAAGCAATTGAATATTTGCTCACGACTCACACTCATCCCCAATCTAAACTGCAATTACACTGGTCTACAGCGAAAATATTTTTTCAATATCCAAATATGCACGTGAGCGAAAAATGTTAGCTGCATTCACATTTTTCGAAAAAATTCTAACCAAATCTAAGTCTCAACCTGCTTTTTAGTCTACTTATTTTATAATTTACTGTTAATACCTAACAAGCCAACCTCGGCTCTAAATGTTATGCTGAATTTCTGAGTAATTAATTTATTTTGAAGACCATTAGGAGCCAAAACGGAGCCTAAGGGAAACATCGATGCTCAACACAAACAAACGAGAGCACTCGCTCATACTTAGTATGTCTCTAGGTGTTCCTAATACCACCGAATTTTGTTACTCGGTGAATATATACCTAGAGAGGGCTTATACACTCCATTTTCCATCCAGAGAGGACTGGAAAAATGGTGTAAGAAATAATGAAAACAGGGTCAGTATTTATACGGATATCTCCAAACTTCATAATCAAGGTGGGAGGTGGTGTATATTCGGAAACTATAGACACCAATGTATCTTTTCGCTTTCCTGATCATTGCAGCTAGTTCCAAGCCGAAATCTCGGCAATCTCAGAAAGTTTTTAAGTGCTAAATAAAGGCGTAGCAATCCATCTACTCTGGATAAACCAACCAACCAACCAACTAACCAACCAACCATCCAACTAAGGTAGATGAGTTAGTTAGATTGGGATCCTCGCTAATTAGTCAGGACAAGGTTGGCATACCTGAGCCCTTGGCAACACGCAAACTTCCAATAGACAGACACCCAATTGACGTTGCTCATTCAAACTGGAGACAGGTAAACACCTGCGCTATCAATAGGCAAACAAGACCCGTATGGAATATGGGTGCACTAAGAGTCTACTTAAATTAAGTAGGAGGGATCTAAGAATCGTGGCCTATCTAGGCAGTGTCTAATAAGACACCGTCTAATGACTATTACCCAATAATAATAGGGGCAGCATCTAATGACTTTTGCAGAAGTTGTCAGGATATACAAGAGGAAAAGGCAGTCGAACACCTTCTATGCAGGTACATGGCTCTGTGCAGAAGACGGTGGAGATTGCTCGCTCTCACTTTTCTGGACAACATTGCGGATATCGCAATTGTCAAACTAGCTTGTATATATAACTGGCATTTTAAATGCCATGCAATGGCTTAGGACCAAGTAAAGTAAGGATAGAATAGTTCGGGGGGTATCACAAGGGGCCTCCAACTAGCCTAGGCCCGTCGTAGAACAGCCACTGCATCTAAACTAGCCTAACACCTGATGATGATGCTTATAATTAATTGTTATCACTCCTATAACTGGACGCTAAGTGCCTGTTAACGCTTGCTTCACAATAAATAGTTTATAAAAATTATTATTAACATTTTTTTTTTTAATGTTTTCAATTTACTTCTTATCAATTCAAGCCTACAACCAAACCAATTTTTAGAAGAATTTACGACAATTTACAAAATACTTGCATCACTTGACATGAAATCGCTCAAATCAGATATATCCATAAAAATATAATTGGTGATTCCACTCTTTTTGCGTGTTTGGTCGAGCTCCTGCTCCTATTTGTGAGGTGCATCTTAATGTTTTCCACAAATGGAGGAACCTTCAATTTTACGCCGCCTTCGAACGGCGGTTGATTTCTATGAGGGCAGAAAGGTTTGACATTTGTTTGCAGAGGAGCGAACGCTATTAGAAACATTTTTTATTGTATATCAATTTGAGTTTCGCACCAGGGTGTTCGAACCAGTGCACTTCCGAATGGTAGTAACGCTAGAACCCATTTGGCTACAGCCATAATGAAATACCTTTAATAAATATCTGTGGAACACTTGCGAAATGCATCGAAAACTGACTATCTGGTTCCCAAGATAGATCTGAACAAAGACTATAAAATACGAGTACCCGGCAGAAGGGATGGGCAAAACGGAGTTATATCAAATGATAATAGTCACCATACTTAGCTCACGGCTCAAATATAGACAACGCCACTGGATAGGGAGTTTACTCGGAACAATTATCCTTAAATTGCTACTTTAGACTCCCAGACTGGATAGCAGCACAAACGATAAGACTAATGAACTTACCTCCGACAAACCTTACCATTTTTATTGATAGTCAAGCAGCGATCAAAGTACTAGCCTCAGCGTACACCAATTGAAGATGTGTTAAAGAATGCAGCAGGTCGCTGCCCCTTATCCAAGAACACAACACCACACTTTCCTGGGTCCCAGGCCACTCTGAAGTGGAGAGAAGTAACATAGTGGATGACTGTGAAAGGAATAGCTCTAAGCTTAACCTTCAGCGAGTGGTAGAGAACATAAACAATCCTCTAAACGAGCTGTACACAGCGATTGAGCGTAATCGCGGAAACCAATAGAAGCCTCCGACTACTAACTGCAAAGTCTTCAAAGCGCTCTGGCTAAAACTGAGCTCAACCATCAGCGTTCTCACAGCTGTTATAACGGGTCACTGAACTATTGGAACCCTAGCCAGTAGAATTAGTGTGCTTCACAATGAATTCTGCAGGAGTTGTAGAGATGCAGAAGGAATAGAGTTGGTATAACACCTCCTCTGTGAATGTCCTGCACTTCAAACAATACATGCCAAATATTTATCTTGATGATTATTTCCTTAAAGACCTGGGACTAGTTCTTAAAAAGATCTAAATGGTTTAAGCAAGTTAGGGAATGCGAATCAAAGAAGGTATCACAATGGGCCTTAGTGACACCGGATGTCTTGTCTTGGACAAACAACCTGGCTAACCTAACCGTGGCGTTCCTCCACAAACCAGCGAATTGCTCTTAGCAGCTAAGGCGCTCTAACACATCGCGTAGCTTTGAAACAAGAAAAAACTGAAAATTTGCTGCACGCTATTACCACCCCGCCACATTTTTTTTCAGTTAAACTATTTCGCTTATTTATACTCAACCATGCTTCTGTTGGCGCGCATTTCTCAGTAAGCATGTCGCCGAAAACAGTCTCTTTTGGTGCATTCATTAATCGAGCCAATTTCTGGTACAAAGCAAATGGGCTTGCGACCTACGATGATGTGTACGACGATGAACCAGCGGAAAAGTCAACAAAGAAAGGCATAGCAGCATCACGCGTACGTCTACGTAAGCTTTTCTGCTTCATCAGCCTTCTCAATATACACGTGGTGCTGCTCTCAGAAATTGGGTTCGTTGTTGCTACTTTTGTGGAAAATGCAGATTTCTTACAAGCAGCCACAAATTTGTGCTACATAGGTTTCGTTGTAATGGCAGTAATTAAAACTTGGAGTAATATACGACAACGTACACACATAAATGTTCTTCTGCAAAAATTATACAAAATATATCCAAAGCACGCCGCAGATCAACTCGAATACGATCTACAAAGACATCTTGATCAATACAAACGAATGAGTTTTATATTCGTTTTCATATACCTCTGTACGGTTTGGGGCTACAATTTCCGACCGTTATTCCATTATTTAATTTCCAAATATTGGCTGCACCAAGGAGCCTGGGAACGAGCAATACCCTATTATGTTTGGGTACCTTTTGAGTGGCGTGACAATTGGCTTTATTTTCCGTTTTATGTCCTCGAAGTATATGGGAGCCAAACTTCTCTTGCTGGTTATGTGGCTAATGATTTGTTATTATGTGCCACAACAGCTCAGCTGATAATACATTTTCGGAAATTGGCTAACAGCATAGAGCAGTATAAGGTTGGTGGTGGCCAAAGTGAGGTGCAAGTTGTACAAAATCAGCAGGACGAAAAAGATTTGCGCTTCTTGTCTGCCGTCGTTTGTTATCATTCCGAAGCACTAGAGTGAGTTGGTGGATTAATTTTTCATAGTTAAAAATGCAAACGTAAAACTTATTTTTCGTTTTGTTTTACTACCTTTGCAGGCTTTGTGAACTGATAAACGAAATATTTGGGACGCAAACACTGGTCAACTTCATCTCGACTTCTTTCGTGATGTGCTTTTTGGCTTTTCAGTTTGTCATTGGCGTGCCCCTTGATGAACTAATTATGCTGGTTTTGTATATGGTGTGCTCGCTCTTTCAAATCTGTATGATTTGCAGCTATGGACAAGAACTCATAACGACGGTAAGTAAGACGCATTTTGTTAAATAACTGTAGCACTAGGATTTGTTGGCCAGTTATGAAAATAAATTTGCTTCTTATTTGATTCTAATAATTTTTTTCTGAAAATATGTATGTCGTTCGCCAATAAAATCAATATAAATTCAAGTTTCAAACCTTGTGCAAATTGGAAAAAAATTCAACAAATTTCCATGAAAGTTTCCCAATTTTACATCAAAATCAGAATAAAGTGAAGGCCACCGCCGAATGGGTTGGTGCGTAACTACCATTCGAAAATGAGCAGGTTTAAATATCCGTGCATGAAACACCAAATAATAGATAATAGCTTTTTCTAACAGCGATCGCCCCTCGACAGGCAATGGCAAACCTCCGAGTGTATTTCTGATTTGAAAAAGCCCCTCACGAAAAACATTTGCCGTTCGGAGTCGGCTTAAAACAGTAAATCGATCCCTCCATTTGTGTAACAACATCAAGACGCACACCACAAATAAAGGATGTTTGCGTTAATTATATATACACTCACTCCTACCTTATTTGATACAGATAAGATTTTTTTGTAAAGTCAATTCTCAATATAAAAAACGAAAAAGTGTTCACTCATTTCATTGTAATGCAAGGAAAAGTAAAAACATACAGACAATTGACGCCGCAGCTTTAATGATGCTATTAAAAATAAGCAACTATTTATAACTAATTTTTAAAATTTTAAGTTATTTAGTACTTTGATAGATATCCGTTTTTATCAATTACAGCTTGAAGTCTTCGTGGCAAGAGGTCAACCAATTTTTTTGTGTATTCTGAACTAATTTGCTTGCACTTATCATGTATCGCTGACCACAAATTTTCGATGGCGTTCAAATACGGTGATTGTGCAGTAGTTTCAACAATGTGTGACACATATATTATATATTAACAATTTTTGTATTATTTGTGACTTGTGCCTAGGGTCATTATCTTGATAAGAACGAAAGTCATCTTCAATTTGTAATTTTCTAGGGCCTAGAACCACATTTTCTTGCAGAAATTTTAAATAATCCTATTTGTTCATTGTTTCTTCGTTAAAGATCAAATTTCCAACTTCATCTGATGACCTGCATGCCCAAAACCGTGACGTTCTCACCGCCGTGTTTTATAGGAGCTCCGTATTGGCCTCGCGCCATATAAAACATCTGGCAAGTGGTCCACATAAGTTAATATTTACCTCGTCTGCAAAAAGTACGATCCTCCAAAATACTCTGGTGCTATTTAGATGGTCACGCGCAAGCTGCAAACTTTTACTTCTATTTCTTGCACTTGCGAAAGGTTTATTACGGGCTATTCTATCATTTAAATTTGATTCATTTCAGTTAACTTTGGAGTGCTTGTTGCTGGATTTTTCTTCACTTGGCGCACTAACCAATGACACTCTTTTTGTGCTTTATTTAGGCCCCAAATAATCGTCCCTTATTTACCACACGATTTTCACCCATAAGGCGTTCAATGATGCGCTGAGCTGTTGACGAACTTAAATGCACAATTTCCGCTGTTTTACGATACGATATTCCATTTCTGAAATGCTCTAAAACTAACACAAGCTTTTCTATCGAAATACGCGGTCCCATGGCTAAAAAACACAAGCGTACATAAAATTTAATATTGATTCTTGGGGTTAAGGGTAGTCAGAGGCCCGAAATAATGATGATTTTCAATCATTTTTTTTTTTGCTAGTCAATTGCTTTATTTTACAAAAATAAAAGCATGCATTAATACATCATCTTTCCACTTGACTTCAGCAAAATTCAGGAAAAAAAAGGTAAAATTTATCGCTATTTACGTGGAGCCCATTTCTCCAGGAGTCCCTTGCGGTGATCATCACAAGTCCTTGGAGATTCAACTAAGCGCCCGAGTGCCCTTTTTTAATTGTTGAATGACTCGAAAAGTATTTTTCGGATTCACTTCAAATTTTCACACAATATTAAGATATTATTCTTTTAGAAAATGCAGAACAAAAAAATCCAATTTATTGAAAATTCTTAGGGGTACTAATCCTTTTTGTCAAATTCACTCTACAAACTCTCGCATACTAAATATTCGTTTGTTGATACTTGTGCCGGGAAAAGCGGTACTTTTAACTGTATCATTTAAGCTGCGGCGTGAATTCTCTGTATGTTTTTTTTTTTTTTTGTTTTTTGCATTACCGGGAAATTAGTGGAAATTTTTTTGTATTTCATGTTGCGAAATGAAATAAAACAAAATAAATAAAATATCTGCATGCTTGGTTTTTCCATTTTCGCAAATTCTTATGGCGAATACCATGTAAATTAAGTGAAGAAATACAGTGCAGATTTTCGAAACAATTAGTCCAGTAAATCCAAATGTTATTATTTGTAGACTTGAATATTATAAAGATCGAAAAAAGTCACACCCCGTCCATCCATCTGCTATTACCAGACTATATCTCTCATTGTCTATGAGTTTGTTTAACCAAAAAAATAAACACTTAGTTCAAAATAAATTACTAAAGTTACTTAAACTGCGATCCGAACCTAATTTTGCACTTCCTATAATATAAAATGTTTATAACAAAATAAATTTGTAGCAATTATTTAATACTTTTTTTTATTTTTACTAATTTTTTAATTTCGTTCTTTTGCAAAAGAGTGAAAATATAGGTCACGCCGTGTATAATCACAATTGGCTTGTTGCCGATATTCGCTACAAGAAAACAATGACGCTGATTATACGACGCGCCCAAAAGCCGGCTATGCTAAGAGCCACATCGTTTGTAGATGTGAAAATGGAAACTGTAACTGATGTGAGTAAAAAATGTTGAGGTTTATTTAAAATCTTTAAATGAACGAGATTTTTAATGCAAATTTTGGTGTTTTTTTTTTGTTTTTTTTTTTGGAAGATAGATTCAATAATAACTTTAATGATTTAAACTTCAAAAGTAACATTTACGTTCCAATTTTTATTTTTTTCGAAAATATCAATACAGCTGCCTCCCATTGGTTGTGTAATTACAGTTTTTAAACATTTTTATGCAGACTTTTTAAGTTTAAACCCTTGTTTTATCTGAGCTGATTTGCTGGAGGAAATATTTAAAAAAACGGATTTTATTTATAAAAAAAACTAGATGTTTTAAGGTATTTTCAAATCAGTACACAAAAATACTAATAGTTTTGCAAAATATTTTGACGGAAGTCTTACTTACTTACTTATGTGGCGCTACAACCATCCGGTTTTGTCCGAATCCAAAATAGCGCGCCAGCTGTTTCTATCCTGCCCTCGTTGCGGCCAGTTGGAAATCTCGAGTGAAGAAACGTTCTGCAGCCCTTCGTGCTTTCATTTTTTTAGTACCGTGTCGTAAATTCGCCTTGCAGAAGCATCTTCTTGCATACGGCTGACAAGGCCTAGCCAGCGTAGCCGCTGTATTTTTACACGCTTAACTATGTCCATGTCCCTAGATAGCTCCTATGACTCGCGGTTCCACCGTACGCGGTACTCTTCAGTAAGCCGAGGCGGGCCAAAGATCTTACGTAGAATTTTTCTCTTGAAGGCTCTCAAAACTTTTTCATCTGCTGTTGACATAGTCCATTCTTCTGCGCCTTATAGCAGGACGGGAATGATAAGCGTTTTGTAGAGTGTCAGTTGGGGCCTTCGAGAGAGAGCTCGATTGCCTACTGAGCCCAAAGTGATACCCGTTGGCAAGAGTTATTCTCCGTTTAATCTCCAGGCTCAAATCATTTCTGTTGTGAATGATGGTCCCAAGGTAGATAAAGTCCTTCCCAACCTCGAATTGTTGGTTGTCAACTCTGATATATTGTCGAAGAAGCGAAGACTCCTTGTGTGTTGGCTGCAGTTAATTTGTTTTGCCCTCATTCACTACAAGTCCCAGATTGCTCGCTTCTCTTACCTTGTCTGAAAACTACCTTGGTATCGAACGGCTCTAAGAAGTTACTTCCAATTCAGACGGTGATTCTGGTAGCGCGCAACGTCATCTTAGACAGCCGTATTAATTTCGTGGGGATACCAAAATCAGACATAGCGGTATAGAGGTGATTTCTATCCGTGCTATCAAAGATGACTTTGAAATCGACAAAAAGATGGTGTGGGTCGAGTTGTTTTTTATGGGTTTTCACCAGGATTTGACTCTCGTGAAGATCTGATCTATGCTGAACTTACCAGGTCTGAAGCCGCACTGATAACGCCTAGTCAATTTGTTAACGATGGCCTTCTTTCTCTCACACAATACGCTCGTCAGGATATTATATACGATGTTAAGCAGGCTTATCCCGCGGTATTTTGCGCAGATTACAGGATCACCCCTCTTATGTATTGGGCAAAGCACACTCAGGTTCCAGTCGCTTGGCATGCTCTCATTCGACCATAGTCTGCAAAGGAGCTGATGCATGCGATTTGTCAGTTCTAAGCGTCCAGCGAACCTTGGCTGACACAATGTAATGATCCGAGTCGTGATCTCGTTGATTGATCTGGAGATAGCCAGATAGCTATGTGTCGATCAGCCTCATACCGTTGTCGGTATTTTCGTCCTGAAGGCTAAATTTTACGACGGTTGAGCCAAAGACATCTTCCTTGCCAACTCTGACGTTAAAGTCATCAAGCACGATTTTGATATCGTGGCGGAGGCAGCGGTTGTAGGTTTCTTCTAGACTTCCGTAAAAGCATTCTTTGGTCTCATCGTCTAACTTTGACCTGGAGTATGGAACTGTGAGACAAGATGGCGCAGTCTCTGGCCAACTACAACGCCTACTCCGAATTCGTCCTTCGTTTAATGATAGCTGTAGTAGATGTCGCAGCAAGGCATTTAGAGTATCTATTCTGCCCGGTCCATCGCATTTCTTGGAGTGCAATGAAATCAGCCTTGTATTCATTGAGTGCTGGTTGATAGCGGCACCCGATCTGTGGAGAGTTCTGAGGTTCCAGGTGCGTATCCTCAAATCGTTGTCCTTATAGCTAAAGCGGGGGGCGCCATCAAACGAAGGAGTCCTTGGAGTTATTTGGATCTTTCGTTGGAGTGATTTTTTTACAAGAAATAAATATCGGTTGTGACATCGGTTGATCAGTGATCGGTTGCCATGTTAAATGCAATCACGCACTTTGCTTTGTGTTTCTGCTTCCTAGACCCCCGAAAGACAGAAGTCTTAATAATAAATTGTATAAATTCTTAAACAAAAACATAACCTTTTTTGGATAGAGAGTAATACACCCTAATGTACATAGGTTTCCTAAGCACTTGAAATATTTTAAATTATTTACTTTTTTTTGAATAGTAATAAAATGGTGCTACGAATACAACTTTGCTGAATTAAGACTGTCATTGATGAAATGGTTAAGTATTTGACAACGAAAGGTCTCAATTTCTCTATGGTCAAAAAGAAATAAACTCAATCTTAAGGTGTCCACAGTTACCTGGCATATTAAAACGAGTTGCAAATCTAAAACGCTTCAATTGGCTACTCACTATATGCATTTCCCTGTGTCTTAACACCTATTCAATTACCTTTGCTTTCGTCCCACCCTAAGAACTCTTATATTAATATCTCTATAATTTGAAGGTTATTGAAGCATAATATTAAGGTAATGTTTTTCAATTTTATGTATAGATTGAGTTAGATTGCGGTGATACTCCATAAGGGTGTAGAGGCTACCGTCTTAGTCCTAGAATCCCTCTATGATACCACTGGTATGGACTCAATTTCCCCCTCTACTTCCCAATATAATAAAACTACTAAACTTAACAAATGATAAAGTACTGTTGATGACTGCAGTAGTCAGATAAACGTAGACATAGGGTCAGCTGCAGCACTTCTGAGTTGATTCCACTATCGACCTTATTATTTAATATTGAGCCGCCAGTGAAGATAGCCACTGACCTCGGGTCAAAATTCTGAACGTTATCCCATTTACATCTTTCTGGAATTCGTGCTGAAAAAATATTTTCTAAACAGAATTGGGAATTAGTGTAATTTAGCTCATTCCGTTCCCGGAGGAGTTTCGAAAATGTTCGGGTGCCCAAATCTGAAATCTTTATTTGGTAGGCATTGCCCGAAATTTGAAGTAGCCGAAGTAGATATCAATGGGGAAAATTTAAAATTGTGTCTCACGAGCGTCTTACGAGTCTTGGTTGGTGTATAAGGCAGTATTCTTGTGAAAAGCGCTTAATGGATACTGCCCTTTGTACCTTTTCCATTTTGCTCATATAATGTCTAATTTGCCAATGTTGCAAATAGTGACCCCGTAGGAGAGGGAGGTACACAACCGCACTGTTCAGTCAGAACACTTTGTGCAGTTTAAAGCCTCATCTCTTACACCTATAGGCGTTTTGCATAATAAATAATACATAAAATGCAACGACCACTTTTCTTGGCCTGTCTTCGATATTTCGGTTCCAGTTGAGTTTACGATGTAGAAAAATCTCGCGGTACTTAACCCCGGTAGCAAGTGTAATTCCCACCCCATTTAGTAAGGTGAGCTTGAAGCCAGATATTTTATATTTGTTTGTGATTAGCGCCATTTTGTGCTTTATGGCGTTGACATAATTTTATAAATATAAAGACTTTGTCTCATTTGTGTATGAATAAATAAATATATTAAGTGAAATTGAGCACCGAACATATCTTCGTTGTGAGCCGATTTCACTTTTAATATTTATTTAATTTTATTTAAATTTATTTATTTTATAAATGAAATTTATTATATATTTTCTATATGTATTTGTATTTATCTTTCAGTTACTACAATTGTCCTACAAGTTCTTCGCCCTCATACGAACAATGTACGTGCGATAAAAACTAAGTCGCAGTTAAGACTCATGAGAAAATAAATGAAGACCTCGTTCTATTGACACAGACACACATAGGATGTATATATTAGGGATGCTAATGACTTTTTCAACTCCGGAAAATAGTGGGATTGCACGCACACAACACTGGTCATTTCAGGATTTGTAATTTCTAAAGCGGCATATGAAATGGAGTCGGAAAGTCCCTTTTAATAGCAAAAAGCAACATTGGCTTTAACTTTTTAGCAAATACGGACACGTTTGAAGGTTTTTTGTTTTGTTTTGTAATATAAAAAGCAACATAGAAGGAAAGTAAGTAATAGCACTGGCTAGCCTGATTTTTTATTTTAACATAAAATAATATGTCTTAAAACCTATTACTTCCCGCTAAATCCACCTAACTTGTACGAAATTAAAAAATATATGAACTTCTTTCCTTCAACCACAAAAATACATTTGCTTACTTTCTCCGAATTTTTAATCGATATTTTTTCGACATATCTTAAGTAGGTTCAATGGATATGATTACACACTCAGATATTATTAAATACGCATAAATGCAACCATCAACCTTTTCTGTCGTTACTACTGAAATTATATTGACTTAAAGGTAAAATGTATATTTAGAACCCATTTATGTATTATTTATTATGTGGAAGGAGAACTTCTCAAACACTATTGATGGAATTTCTTTCGGGTTGTGTAAGTTGTGGCAAAATAATGAATACCTAACACTTTTAGTACCGAGCGAAAGGAGCGGACCTAAGCGAAGAATATCGGGTAGGGTCGGCGCATATGTAGAGGTTTGGAAAAATGCTTCTAAAAGCGAAAGTAGGAGTGATATTAAAAATATTTAAGAAGCAGCATATTGCGAGGTAAACGGAGAATAAAACGCCGCCAGTTGTGTTTACATACAGTCTGTGTCAGAAAAAAGGAACCGCGATTATTCATCAAGTATAAAAGATATATATTTAAAAAATTTTTACATGAAAGTATGTACAAAACTATGTTGTCGAGTATAGCCTGGCATCTTCTTCATGCTTTGAATCAGCTTTTCTGCGTAGCTCGTTGACAAACAGGACTAGATTTTGGGAACTTGACGCACGAGTTGCTTTAAATCATGGACTGGCCTTCCGGCAAGATGCGTTTTCATAGTTCCCCACACATTTTCAATGGGGTTTGTCGTCTGGGAACTGGGAAGGCCAGTCCAATACTGTGACGCCATTTTCTTGTTTTGTTGTTTCTCAATGTGTTTTTCTGAGAGCAATGGTTTTGATGATGTGGGACTGTAGCATATGTTCGCTTCCTTCAGTCGACGTTCGATGGTGCTGATACTCACATCTATTCCCTTTCCAGCAGGTACGCCAGAGGCACAAAGAAGTTGGACGATCTCTTTATCCTGTTCTTTTATCGTCACTCACTTCAAGCCGCGCCCGGAAAAGTCATTAACATTTTTATACATTTTATACGAGTATCGCTGATTCCGCACCACCACAAACTTTTTTGATTTCTTAATCACTTTTGCAGCCGCGGCGTAAGATAATTTCGGCCCTTTCGAATGCGTGCATAAAAATACAGCCTCGAAACGCTTCGCGTACTTCTCATTCATTTTTGTTTGGTTGCGTTTACGGGAAAGTTTCTAACGACACTAGCCTGAGTTAGCACTGGCGTCGTAGCCCTTGAGTGGGACTATTACGCAGCAAAAAGCAGGACGAAATATATCTTGAAGTTACAAGAAAAAAACCGGTTCTTTTCTTCTGACACAGAATGTATATATTAAATTTTTCCAAAAATGTAGCAAAAAAACTAATAAAATTTGTCGCTGCTAATTTTGTGTCTGTGAAAACGTTGATGGGTTTTGAACTCTGAACACTTGAACACAGTCTAACGGATCAGGAAAAACTAAAAAAGATACAGGGTTCGCAGTGTCGATGCCACTTGAGTTTTCTGATAACTATCACAAACATCGTGCAGATTGCGTTTACGGTGCAGAGAAGTTATCTCGTGTCAGCGGATACCCGAGGGATACCTCATCGCTCTAGCATATACAGATCCTCAGCTCTAATCAGCATAAGAGGTAACAAAATGTCCATTTTTTTCATTTTTGTTGCAATTAATGTGAACCATCTTAACATTTTATAAAGTTATTTTGAAATACAGACCTGTTGTGATGAGTATAACAAGGTTCCAATGGAGGTGCAGCGATATACATATGCTGTTGTTGTTGAAGTGGTTGAGTATTTCCACTGAAATAATCCTAATTAGTGACCAGCACCGTTTTACTACCACTGTAATGATTTTTATTGTTCTAAGTCAGATCCATTTAGTAAGGTCCAACTATTGCAGCAAATTCTGTATATCGATGTCTGAAATCTCAGTAATTTGCTGCAAGAAAGGCTTACCGAAGGTGCGGAGTCGTGCCCTAGCTAGCCCTGGACATTCACATAAGTAGTGGAAAAGACTTTCCTTCACCCCTTCCGCTTGACAGCGGAACAGATGTTTGGGCGAGAGCATCCTAACAGATCATTCGTTCTTTGGATTTTGAACGACGGAAATGTGTTTTTTGTTGTAACACACGTAGTTAATTGCTTTCATCTTCTTTCAGCTAAAGCATGATAGTGTGAAGCCGTGGATCCTTTTAATGTGTTCAGTGGCCTCTGCTATTTCCGGTGTCGAACCTTTTCTTGCTAGCTCATCCGCTACCTCATTACCTCGTATGTTCCTATGGCCGGGAGCCCATATCAGAGTAATTTCAAGCCGATGACTAAGTAGTTTTAGTTCCTCTCTACACTGTAAGACTAGCTTGGATGAAATGGAGTTGGAGTCTAAGGCCTTGATAGCTGCTTGACTGTCTGAAAAGATGGCTTTTGCACCAACATACTTGTAGAGTTTTAGTGGCTTGCATGCTTCTCTGATCGCTAGAAGTTCTGCCTGGAACACGCTGGCATAGTTAGGAAGTCTAATTAATTGAGATAGGTTGAATAGCTCGGAATGGAAGCCAACTCCCACACCACAGTTCACCTTAGAACCGTCAGTGTATATTTCAATGTCGTATCTTCCAATCACCTTTGTTCCATTCGGCTCTCGGTGGAAAACGTACCGCAAAGTTTTTCTTCAAGTTAAGGTCGGGGGCTGTGTAGTTTGATCTGTTTTTCAGCAGCGGGGGTACCTGTAGGAGGATCTTGCTGTGACCGTACGACCTTGTTGTCCAGCTTCCTATGTCTCTGAGTCTCACCGCGCTGCAGGCGACGATTGTTTTTATATGTAAATGTAATGGTAGCAGATGAGTTAGTATATTGAGCACTTCAGTAGGACTGATGCTAAGCGCTCCTGTAGTTAAGATACACGCTGTTCTTTGTATCTTGTTCAGCTTGATTTGGTTGTATTTCTTTTCTGTTGCGGGCCACCAGACTAGTGCCGCATATGTTAGTATTGGCCTTGGCTGTGTAGGTCCAATTGGATAGTTTTGATTGGATACCCCATTTTTTACCCAACATTCTCTTACACGTGTAAAGTGCTATATTCGCTTTCTTTACCCTGTACTCTACATTGGACCTCCAGCTGAGTTTGGGATCTAAGATAACACCCAGGTATTTTGCCTGTTGGGTTAACGTAAGACTAACGCTATTTAGTTTTGGGAGATTAAAGTCTGGTATCTTGGTTTTCTTAGTGAATAGCATCAGTTCCGTTTTGCTCGGGTTTACACTTAAACCACAGTCTGTGGCCCAGTTACTGAGTAATACCAGAGCTCCTTCCATAATCTCACTGATTATGGTTGGAAATGTTTCCTGAAACCAAGAGCACTATGTCATCCGCGTACGCCACTACTTTAATTCCATTTCGATTGAATTTGGTAAGGATGTTGTTAGCGACTAGTAACCACAGCAGAGGGTATAAGACTCCTCCCTGAGGGGTTCCTCTGTTAACAGAGCGTTGTACCGTGCTACTGCCTACCTCACCGATGATTATTCTAGTTTTAAGCATGTTCTCTATCCATTCGTTGAGACCTATGTCTATGCCTATCAATTATGGATCTTGTGCTAACATTGTTAAACGCCCTCTCTATGTCGAGGAAAGCGACTAGTGAGTATTGTTTGTATTCTATGCTCCTCTCAATCGTACTTAAAACTTCGTGAAGAGCTGTGTCTGTGGATTTTCCTTTGAGGTAGGCATGTTGGGATGATGTGCTTGAAATCTTCTCTCTGAGATATACATTCAACAATCGCTCGAGAGTTTTGAGAATAAAGGAGGATAAGCTTATGGGTCTGAAGTCTTTCGCTTTATCATGACCGCGTCTACCGCGTCTCCTCCAACTTTTGGAGTATGCCCTAGCATAAGGCTTTTTTTGAAAAAGACCTCCAGCCACGGAATCGTCGTTTCTCGAGTGCTCCACAGGATGGCAGGGAATATCCCATCTGGTCCGGCTGCTTTGTATGGCTCAAAGTTTTTCATCGCCCATAGAATTCTATCTTAGGATATGATGCGGTTGATTGTATTGGATGACAGGTTGGTCGTTTGAACACTGTTACTATTGTTCGCAATATAATATGTGTTACCAGTGAAAGATGTGTTTATAAGATACTCTTGTGTATCGGTCGAGGATTTCGTCCCTTCTCCGTCCTCTTTCCTCAAAAAGGAAGGACAGGAGTGTTATTTGGATAAGAGATTACCAAATCTGGCCGCATCATTGGTTGATTCGATAGAGCTACAAAAATCTCTCCAAGGCTCTCTCCGAGACTCTTTGATCGCTTTCTTGTATTCCCTAAGGCAATCTTTGTAGGGTTTGAAGTACTTGTGTTTGTAGCAGATGTTGAAGATTTCTCTTGTCATTTTTCTGAGTTGACTTAAATCTTCATTCTACCAGGTGGGATAAGTTGCTTTGCCATATGTGGCAGGGCATGAAACTTCAAGCCCTTTCGTCAACGAAGCTTCGAAGCTCTTACATTCTCATCCAAGTCTTTACTTGACGTTATGGTTTTCTTTATATGTTGAAGTTTAGACTGGGTTACTCTACGGAAAGTATGTCGGTTTCTTCTTCTGGGGTTTCTATATAGGATCGGTTTCTCAAGCTTGAGATTGATATCGAAGAGAATCCAACTATGGTCCGAAAGGATTTCTTGTCGGACACCCTCCGATTTGTGACTATTTGAGAGTTATTGTTTGTGCATAAAGTTGAGTCTAAGACCTCTTCCCAGCTTGGAAAGTTTTCCGAGCTGGTCCCTACATTGCATATGTCGATATATGTCAATATATAGTCGTTGGTATTTTTGGCAAGTGCGTTTGGTGATATATCGTCGTTCGATACTAAAAGGGTTACATTTCGGGATCCAGGTTTTGTAATAAAGAGATCCCGAAAATACCGGGATCATAACAATTGAAAAAAGTTACATTCATGGTACGAACATGTAAATGTGCTGTACTGCAAATTATTTATTTATTCATCGAAATTATTAAAATGTTTAAGACCACGTAAATTATTAATTTATTCAATGAATGTCGTTCAAATAAAATGAAATGCAATAAAATGAAAAACCGTATTACATATTTTATTTATTTAAATTAAATTACACCTCTCTAGCCAAACTTTTAAATCGCACAATTTACACTTTCTAGGAAAAAAGAAAGAAATATTAACTAAAAGGACACTTTTCGCAGCTGCCAACAAAATTGGAAAAATATTAATACATGAATACATAAATATTATTTGTAATAATGCGTAAAACGCGCAGAAGGTTTGTAAATGCGTATGTGAGCGTCTAAACGTAAACTTGCGCCATATGCATACAAATATGCCATATGCCCAAGTATACGCTTAGACGCATTAGTGCATGGGAGGATAGGGGGATGGTTCCGTGTGTAGAAGTTCATGCAAGTAAGGAAAGTGGCCAGGACGATTCTACTGCATACGGTCCAATCAGCTAACAACTTCCGGCTTCGCCAGGTATCCTCTGGATAAATCCCGAACATTCGTTTGAGAGCGAGCTAATGTGAGAAGGCGAAGCAACCGACTCCTTCCCCCAATGAAAACGACAACAAGGACTGGGATGAGAACTACTTATTTTAATGACGATCCGTGCAAACGAACTAAGCACTATAATTTGAGGGCATGCACCTGGAATGTCCGGTCCCTTACTGGAGAAGATGCCTCTGCCCGGCTAGTTGATGTCCTCGCCAGAGCAAAGGCTGACATTACTGAGAATGACTACTACAGCTGCCATACAAAGGAGCACAAATTCGGTGTAGGGAATAGAGAGTTATGCCAAGTACTGTCCTGCACCCACCGGAGTGCGTCTCGCAATATCCGCATCAAAATAAGATTTTTTAACATCTCGCTGGTTTGCGCCCATGCCCCGATGAAAGAGAAGAACGATGCGACCAAACATTCCTTCAATGAGCGCTTGAAACGTTCCTATGAGCGCTGCCCCGACCACGGCATAAAATTCATGCCTGGCAACTTCAATGCCAGGGCAAGGAGGGAATCTGTGGTCCCACAGTCGGGAAATGCAGACTGCACAAAGAATCATCCGCTAACGGACAGAAGTTGATCGACTTCGCCGAGGCTCGAAACATGGTAGTCTGCAGCACCAGATTCCAGCATAGAAAGATACATATAGCTACATGCGTGTTCCCTGGTCGAAAAATGCGAAACCAAATCGATCATGTCGCGAGAGGTACGTACGATCCGATGACCCAAGCCAGAAGCTTCGCCACTCGACTCTCACTCCTGCCTTCAGAGTGTACTGCCCAACAATCTGGCATGAACTGCATGCAAAGGAGCAATATTTCTTGTTCTTTACGTACCACCGTCGAAGAAAAATTAGGAGTTCGGCGAGCACGAAAAAACAGTTAGTACGACGAGAAATGTCTTGCTGCCGCCGAAAGAAAAGATGCTGCCTATAGAGCCACGCTGCGATCGGGCGCAACGGGAGCCATGTGGGATCGCTACCGAGTGCTAAAAAAGGAAGAAGACGTATTATCCGACAGAAGAAATGAGAGGCTGAAATACGTGAGTGCGAGGAGCTTGAGATGCTGGCCAATAGGAACAACGCCCGAAAATTCTACCAGAAAGTTCGGCGGCTTACAGAAGGTTTCAAGACTAGGGCGTTTTCCTATAAGAACAAAGACGGCGATCTGGTAACTGGCATCCAAAGCGTGCTTGAATTATATTGTGTGAGGGTTACTTCTCAAACCTACTAAATAATGACAACTGCATATGTCACAGAGAATGTGAAGATCCCGATACTCCAATCGTCGGCGATGGGACTATCCTTCTGTTTCCCGACCACGACGTCGTGAGACGATATTCACAATACCCCAAGTCTTGGAGAAGACCCACAAACTAATACGGCTATGCAAAATGGCATTGCTCCATACCAGTAGCACCGTCAGAATTGGGAAGGACATTTTATTTGAATCACTAAACCAGTAAGTGGGGTGCCTCGTAGAAATATAATCCTAATTAAACGCTTGCATCGATTGGAAGACTTCTCGCCCTCTAGGTGATATAAGGCGTGAGCCCCATTGCTTGTTGTTATAGTCGCTGCCTGTTTGAATCTGGGTGATTTGAAGTAAATTTCATATTCATCTCTTTTAATGGAATGGTTTGGTGGGCAATAGGCAGATGTAATTATTAACGAGCCCCTGCTAACTGTGACTGTTATTAGCGGTTTATTGCAAATTGAAATTGTTGGTGCTTCCATGAATTGAATGTGCAGCAGTTCGCGATAAGTGGGAATAAGCAGGCAAGGTAAATATGAAAAATTAATGCTCTCTATTTATATCGAATTGTTATTGTGATGCTCACTACTCCTTTAGAATATACACACTTTACCTTAACTGCTAAATTACCCTTTCTTGTAATAAAAATATAAACTCTATTTTCGAAGCAGGCGACTCATAATCAAATACGTTCAAAATCAAGCAAATAATCACAATTTATTATAATAAATATATTTCAGCTCCCGATCTAAGTGTATCATTAAAGTCTAGCAACATTTTTAAACGCCCATAAAATTACACATTGAAATGTGCGAGCTTGGCTGGGAAAATCAATTGCCGTGAGTAATGTGACGTAATCCAGCAATTGAGTATTTGTGCACGACTAATGATGTTAAAAAAATCATCCCCAAACTAAATTTTAATTACACTGGTCTACAACGAAAATACGTTTTCAACATGCATATCTGTACGTGGGCGAAAAAATGTTAGCCGCATTCACATTTTTCAAAAAAAATATCTAAGTAAAATTAAGATTTCACTCCGCTATTTAGTCTTCTTTCTTTTATAATCAACTATTAATTCCCATTTCACAGTACATGTTTTGTAAGAATTATTATTTGTTATTGATTGGGTTGAAATTTTTTTCTTTTCTTGCGTATAGGAAGTGCGAACTAATTTTCCCCCATTTTCACTGCTTTACGCACTCTAAGCATTGTTGTTTGGATTGTTGTGCCATTCGTTGCTGGTATTCTGAAGCCTAGTAGTGCCATTTGACGACAATTACGACGCAGATTTTATCCGAACTCGAACTGTTTCTCGATAGAACACGGCGAGCGATTAGCTGAGGATAAAAAATCTAAGATTTCCATATTAATTAAATACGAACTGATGTGCAACCACCGAATTGCCAATAAAGTAAACCGAAGTGAAAAATGTGTGTAAAATTTTCTTAAAAATCGCGGAATTGATGGCAAAAACAAACATAACGGCCGGCCATCGACCATATCAAACAGCGCAAAAACGAGGCTTAATACGAAGTGCTCCAATAGCTCAAGTCTGTCCAGTATTGAATGACTGAAAATATTTTAACGAAAGGAAGGCGGCGAGTTCAGTAAATTTTTCGTCGTTCCTTACGCTTGAAATACAAAAAAATAATGCGAAAGCCAGTGGCAACACCAGGCGATAATTAAGATACTCGACAGGTTTGTTTTGTATTAAATTCACTAATGAACGGCTCAATGGCGAAAAATTGTATTTTTTAATTAAAAGGGTGCAAATCTATAATACAGTTACTTTTGGCATTTTTTTTTTGTTTTGGTGGGTGAGGTAGGGTTCATAAGACCTTCGCACTGACAGTTACCGTCTTGTACTGCATCAAGTAGTGTGGCCACTAAAACCATCCTTCTTCCTCTTTTGGTGATTCTCCCTTCCCGAGACTACTTTCTGCATTACTTCTGGAGGTCCCAAAACGACGTCTATGAAATGAACCAGTTCTATTCGCCGACGTTTGGGTTCACAATGCTTGAATCCAGCTTCATGCTACAGACTCGTCTTCTTATGTCGCTGTCTGTCGCTTTGTTGTACTGCGTCGAAGTATATACTTTTTCTCCGCAATCCAGTTATCCTCGCATTCAAGCAATCGGCAATCACATTGGTCGGCGCGCTGTCGCCAATCCACTCCCTCAGAGCATCTCTTTCGCAACTACAGAACGCATGCTCGGCTTCATCGTTCGGTGCTTCGGAGTATGCGCACCTGTGATCACTTACCTTACCCATGCGGTGTCGGCATCAGTGGCCCAAGAGGAACTGAGTCATGAAATATGTAGTCCATGTAATACTATTCTTCTTCTTCTTAATTGGCGCGATAACCGCTTACGCGATTTTGGCCGAGATTAACAAAGCGCGCCAGTCGTTTCTCTCTCGTGCTAACCGGCGCCAATTGGACACACCAAGTGAAGCCAAGTCCTTCTCCACCTGATCTTTCCAACGCAGAGGAGGCCTTCCTCTTCCTCTGCTACCACCAGCTGGTACCGCATCGAATACTTTCAAAGCCGGAGCGTTTGTATCCATTCGGACGACATGACCCAGCCAACGAAGCCGCTGGATCTTTATTCGCTGCGCTATGTCTATGTCGTCGTAAAGCTCATACAGCTCATCGTTCCATCGTCTACGATATTCGCCATTGCCAACGTGCAAAGGTCCAAAAATCTTACGCAGAATCTTTCTCTCGAACACTCCAAGCGTCGCTTCATCGGATGTTGTCATCGTCCAAGCTTCTGCGCCATACGTCAGGACGGGCATGATGAGAGTCTTGTAGAGTGTCAGTTTTGTTCGTCGAGAGAGGACTTTACTGCTCAGTTGCCTACTTAGTCCAAAGTAGCACTTGTTGGCAAGAGAGATTCTACGTTGGATTTCAAGGCTGACATTGTTATCGGTGTTAATGCTGGTTCCTAAATACACGAAGTCTTTTACAACCTCAAAATTATAACTGTCAACAGTGACGTGGGTGCCGATACGCGAGTGCGCCGACTGTTTGTTTGAAGACAGGAGGTACTTCGTTTTGTCCTCGTTCACCACCAAACCCATTCGCTTTGCCTCTTTATCCAGTTTGGAGAAGGCAGAACTAACAGCGCGGTTGTTAAGGCCGATGATGTCAATATCATCGGCATACGCCAGCAATAGTACGCTCTTATAAAAAATTGTGCCTGAGCGATTAAGTTCTGCGGCTCGTACGATGCTCTCCAACATCAGGTTAAAGAAGTCACACGACAGCGAGTCACCCTGTCTGAAACCTCGTTTGGTATCAAACGGCTCGGAGAGGTCCTTCCCAATTCTGACGGCGCTGCTGGTGTTGAGCAACGTCATCTTACATAGCCGTATTAGTTTTGCGGGGATACCAAATTCAGACATCGCGGCATACAAGTAACTCCTTTCCGTACTGTCGAATGCAGCTTTGAAGTCGACGAAAAGGTGGTGTGTGTCGATTCTCCTTTCATGGGTCTTTTCCAAGATTTGGCGTATTGAGAATATTTGGTCAATGGTGGACTTTCCAGGTCTGAAGCCACACTGATAAGGTCCAATCAGTTGGTTGACGGTGGGCTTCAGCCTTTCACACAATACGCTCGCTAGAACCTTATAGGCGATATTTAGAAGACTAATCCCGCGGTAATTGGCACAAATTGCAGGATCGCCCTTCTTATGGATTGGGCAGAGCACACTTAAATTCCAATCGGCAGGCATGCTTTCATCCGACCATATTTTGCATAGGAGCTGATGCATGCACCTTACCAGCTCCTCGCCGCCATGTTTGAATAGCTCAGCCGGCAGTCCGTCGGCGCCCGCGGCTTTGTTGTTTTTTAGCCGTGATATTGCTATTCTCACCTCGTCATGGTCGGGTAACGGAACGACAATTCCGTCGTCAACGATTGGGGTATCGGGATCTTCACATTCTCTATGACATGCGCAGCTGTCACCGTTTAACAGGTTCGAGAAGTGTTCCCTCCATAATTTAAGATTGCTCTGTACGTCAGTCACCAGATCGCCGTCTTTGTTCTTACAGGAAAACGCCCCGGTCTTGAAACCTTCTGTAAGCCGCCGAACTTTCTGGTAAAATTTTCGGGCGTTGTTCCTGTTGGCCAGCATCTCAAGCTCCTCGCACTCACGTATTTCGGCCTCTCGTTTCTTCTGTCGGATAATACGTCTCTCTTCCTTTTTCAGCTCTCTGTAGCGATCCCACATGGCTCGCGTTGCGCCCGATCGCAGCGTGGCTCTATAGGCGGCATCCTTTCTTTCTGCGGCAGCATTACATTCCTCGTCGTACCAATTGTTTTTTCGGGCTCGCCGGAATCCGATTTCTTCTTCGGCGGCGGTACGTAGTGAACGAGAAATGTTGCTCCATTGCTCGCGCATGCCGGTTTGTTGGGCAGTGCTCTCTGAGAGCAGGAGTGAGAGTCGAGTGGCGAATCTTCTGGCTGTCTGTTGTGATTGCAGCTTTTCGATGTCGAACATTCTTTGCGTATGTAGATGTACTTTTTTGCTGCACAGAGGCGGGTGCGCAGCTTGGCTGCAACAAGGTAATGATCCGAGTCAATGTTGGGTCCTCGGATCGTACGTACATCTAATACACTAGAAGCGTGTCTTCCATCTATCACAACATGATCGATCTGGTTTCGCGTTTTTCGATCAGGAGACAGCCAGGTAGCTTGGTGTATCTTTTTATGCTGGAATCTGGTGCTGCAGACTACCATGTTTCGGGCCCCGGCGAAGTCGATCAGCCTCTGTCCGTTACCGGATGTTTCGTTGTGCAGGCTGAATTTTCCGACTGTGGGACCAAAAATTCCCTCCTTGCCCACCCTGGCGTTGAAGTCGCCAAGCACGATTTTTATGTCGTGGCGGGGGCAGCGCTCATAGGAACGTTCCAAGCGCTCATAGAAGGAATCTTTGGTCGCATCGTCCTTCTCTTCCGTCAGGGCGTGGGCGCAAATTAGCGAGATGATAAAAAATCGCGCTTTGATGCGGATTATTGCGAGACGCTCGTCCACCGGAGTGAACGACAGTACTTGGCGACGAAGTCTCTCTCCCACAACAAATCCGACACCGAATTTGCGCTCCTTTACATGGCAGCTGTAGTAGACGTCGCAAGGTCCTATGGTTTTCTTACCTTGCCCCGTCCATCGCATCTCTTGGATGGCAGTGATGTCAGCCTTTACTCTCACGAGGACATCAACCAGCCGGGCAGAGGCACCTTCCCCATTAAGGGACCGGACATTCCAGGTGCATGCCCTCAAATCATATTCCTTATTTCGTTTGCAGGGGTCGTCATCAGTAAAGGCAGTTCTCATCCGAGGCTTTGTAATTCTTTTCATTGGGGGGGATTTTTAAGTGGCGGGTCCCAAACCCAGCGCACAACCAGCTATCCTGGAATGCTTCGCCTTCTCACGTTAGCTCACTCCCGAACGGGTGTTCGGGAGCTACCCAGAGGATACGTGGGCTAATCCCGGCCGTTGTGAGCTGCTTGAACCATATGTAGAAGAATCGTCCTGGCCACTCCCAAGTGAATGGCGATCAGTAACTTTCCCCACTTGCGTGGACTTCTACACATAGAACCATCCTCCTGTAATACTATTGCATTTAGGTTATATTTGCCCACAATTTGGTGGTGGGTCTGTAATATTATAGCGTGTCATTGAGTACTTGATTAAAATGCCGTTGTCATTCAGTGAAACTAAAAAGAGGATATTAACAGATAGTCAGCCCCATTTTTCCGCTTATGTCTACGAATTCGCTCAACTTCGAAGGCTGGCAACTTCTACAAGTTAACGCTTCATTTCAATGCGACCAGAGTAACGTGGAAAGATTTTAAGCAGCATGCATGAATTTTTTACCTATTGTTCATCCAATTCAACGAATATTAACAGCATCAGCACTGCCCGCCCAATTTTAGCTCTAGTAGTGTACAAAAAAGGTTGAAATTTTAACAGCTAAGGCAAATTGAAGAATGCCATTAAGTCGGCGTGCAGTGCATCTCGCAGTTCAAAATCGAAGCATTTCTTATATGCCTTCTTAGAAAATTTTCTTTCTACCGTTGTACGTTGTATTTTTTAATAAATCAAGCATTTAACCTAAACATTTGATAGCATTATTTTGCAAAAGGGCTGTACAGCAATCAAAAATGCATAAATGTGGCATTTAGCCAGTTCTAGAGTAGTATTTCGCTCTGATTTACTGCATGCATGTGAAAATAGCTCGAAAAGTTATGAAGGCTGCTATTATGAAACATACGCGGAATAAAAAACAAGGTAAAAATCTAAGGGTGGTGTTTTTTCAAAAATTCTAAGAGGAACATTTTTTCAAAAATTTGGAACCAAAAAGTGTCGTTTTATACCAAAAATTTATAAAAATGTTGAAAACATGGTAAAAAAAATCATATCAAAATTTTAAACAATGAATAAATCTCCAAATTATGATTTTTTTCATTTTTCCAGTTTATTTCTTTACATACTCAAGCCTACAAATAAACCAATTTCTACAATTGACGATAATTTCCAAAGTTCTTGGCTCACTTGACGTGGAATAGCTATAATGAGATTATGTTAAAAAATATAGGCATGCATATTCCAAGCACTACAAAATAAAAACGGGTGATCATTTCAGGATACTTATCTAGCATTTTTTTATTTATGTCAAGTTATGACTTTCTTCCAGAAATGAGCGAATTGCTCTTAGCAGCTAAGGCGCTCTAACACGTCCCGTAGCTTTGAAACAAGAAAAATCTGAAAATTTGCTGCACGCTATTATCGCCCCGCCACATTTGTTCTTCAGTTAAACCCTTTCGCTTATTTATACTCAACCATGCTTCTGTTTGCGCACATTTCTCAGTAAGCATGTCGCCGAAAATAGTCACTTTTGGCGCATTCATTAATCGAGCCAATTTCTGGTACAAAGCAAATGGACTTGTGGCCTACGATGATGTGTACGACGATGAACCAGCGGAAAAGTCAACAAAGAAAGGCATAGCAGCATCACGCGTACGTCTACGTCAACTTTTCTGCTCCATCAGCCTTCTCAATATACACGTGGTGCTGCTCTCAGAAATTGGGTTCGTTGTTGCTACTTTTGTGGAAAATGCAGATTTCTTGCAAGCAGCCACAAATTTGTGCTACATAGGTTTCGTTGTAATGGCAGTAATTAAAACTTGGAGTAGTATACGACAACGTACACACATAAATGTTCTTCTGCAAAAACTATACAAAATATATCCAAAGCACGCCGCAGATCAACTCGAATACGATCTACAAAGACATCTTGATCAATACAAACGAATGAGTTTTATATTCGTTTTCATATACCTCTGTACGGTTTGGGGCTACAATTTCCGACCGTTATTCCATTATTTAATTTACGAATTTTGGCTACAGCATGGAACCTGGGAACGAGCATTACCCTTTTATGTTTGGGTACCTTTTGAGTGGCGTGACAATTGGCTTTATTTTTTGCTTTATACCTTCGAAGCACTTGGAAGCCACACTTCTTTTGGTGGTTATGTGGCTAATGATTTGTTATTATGTGCCACAACAGCTCAGCTAATAATACATTTTCGGAAATTGGCTAACACAATAGAGCAGTATAAAGTTGGTGGTGGCCAAAGTGAGGTGCAAGTTGTACAAAATCAGCAGGACGAAAAAGATTTGCGCTTCTTGTCTGCCGTCGTTTGTTATCATTCCGAAGCACTAGAGTGAGTTGGTGGATTAATTTTTCATAGTTAAAAATGTAAACGTAAAACTTATTTTTCGTTTTGTTTTACTACCTTTGCAGCCTTTGTGAACTGATAAACGAAATATTTGGGACGCAAATACTGGTCAACTTCATCTCGACTTCTTTCGTGATGTGCTTTTTGGCTTTTCAGTTTGTCATTGGCGTGCCCCTTGATGAACTAATTATGCTGGTTTTGTATATGGTGTGCTCGCTCTTTCAAATCTGTATGATTTGCAGCTATGGACAAGAACTCATAACGGCGGTAAGTAAGACGCACTGTGTTAAATAATGTAGCACTAGGACTTGTTGGCCAATTATGAAAATAAATTTGCTTCATTTTTGATTCTAATAATTTTTTTCTGAAAATATGTATGTCGTTCGCCAATAAAAGCAATATAAATTCAAATTTCAAACCTTGTGCAAATTGGAAAAAAATTCAACAAATTTCCATCAAAGGTTCGCAATTTTACATCAGAATTTTTAGAAAAATTTCAGGTATGCAATTTCATAGGCCATTGAATTTTGGCATTAATAAAGTGCAAGTCTCAAGTGACAGAGAAGTCCAATAATTTTTGACATTTTTTTTTTTATTTGGCGGTCTTGTACATTTTCTCTATATAACGAATGCTCAAGAATAGGTTGAATTTATTAAACAAATTGTATATGAGGAAGGCCACACTTCGGAGTCACTATATTCTACTTTGAATATGGCCCATGAATACCAACATCCAACCCAAGGCTCTTACTGACAATAAAATAATTCCTCTATTCCATTTGAGAAACAACATCAAGACGCACTCCACAATTTGGAGGAGGAGTTCGGCCAAAACCCAGAAAGGGTGTACGCGCCAATTATATATGTATATCCAATAAGGGAAAAGGAAGGTTAATGGTGTAAAAATGCACTTTTTTTAAAAGGTTTTTCTGTTTATAAGGATAGTTTAAGTTTAATCAGTCAATTTCCGTAGAACAAGCAGCATTTCAGCAACATTTTCCTAATATTTATCACAAACTTTCTAAAATTGAGTGAGTGACAGTAAATCTGTAAAGCACTTCGCACTCGCAACAGAATTATCTGATATAATTTGCGATGATATCAGACTATTACTCTCATTGTCTATGAGTTTGTTTAACCCCAAAAGTTAACAGCCAGTTCAAAATAAATTACTCAAGTTACGATTCGAACCAAATTTGCACTTCCGCTATATATAATATAAAATGTTTATAAAAAATAAATTTAATATATTTTTTTTTTATTTTTACTAATTTTTCAATTCCGTTCTTTTGCAAAAGAGTGAAAATATAGGTCACGCCGTATATAATCACAATTGGCTTGTTGCCGATATTCGCTACAAGAAGACAATGACGATGATTATACGACGCGCCCAAAAGCCGGCTATGCTAAGAGCCACAGCGTTTGTAGATGTGAAAATGGAAACTGTAACTGATGTGAGTAAACATTGTTGAGAGTTATTTAACCTTCGGTAGGCACACCTATTGTTTTTTTTTCAGTGTCACACAGTGCCACAAACAGTGACAAAGTTTTTATATAAGTACACTTTTTCTTTTAACATTTAGATAAAATAAATTTCAAATTAATTGTTTAATTTAATTTATTCAAAGATAACAGAAAATATATTATAATAAAATGTTTGGATTTTCTTCACATAAAGGCAATTTCTATCAGAAATAGGCTATGCGTTGTAAAGAAAAAAATATATATCGGAAAACTATTTTGGATTCAAGAAAACTATATAAACTAAAAGTACAAAAGTAAGAACACGAAAAAATAAAATAAAAATATAATAACACGCCGCCGTAGCCGAATGGGTTGGTGCGTGATTACCATTCGGAATTCACCGAGAGGTCGTTAGTTCGAATCTCGGTGAAGGCAAAATTAATAAAAAAAAAAAAAAAAAAACATTTTTCTAATAGCGGTCGCCCCTCGGCAGGCAATGGCAAACCTCCGAGTGTATTTCTGCCATGAAAAAGCTCCTCATAAAAATATCTGCCGTTCGGAGTCGGCTTGAAACTGTAGGTCCCTCCATTTGTGGAACAACATCAAGACGCACACCACAAATAGGAGGAGGAGCTCGGCCAAACACCTAACAGAAGTGTACGCGCCAATTATTTATTTTTTTTTTTTTTAATAACACAAAAAATAGCAAATTCTTAAAATTTAGTTAATGAAGTATTAATTAGTTTGTGAGCTATATTTGAACTATATTTTTGTTTAAAATTAATTTAAAATAGGACTTGTCAATATGCCACTTGTCACCTTCCTTTGACGTTGTCTGTATATGCAAAAAAAAAAAACGTTCGCGAACTACACACTGGGGAAAACTTCACCCCATTCGTTTTTTAGATCTGCATAAATTCGGTGCGCACAAACTACTGCGGAGTTATTGCGCGAAGAGTAAAATCGGCGTTGCTAAAATACAGCTAACGGTATATTTCCAGATGCTAGAAATTTTTGGCGGGGAGATGATAGCGAGACTTTTCATGCAATTTTTTCTTTTTTTTTTTTAACAGTTGTACGAAGACACTTTACAAGTAAGGATTTTCTCCCCCTTTAAACGATATCCTACCTGGTGTGGTTAAAGTGGCTAATCTGCGCATTAAATTGCGACGAATACGATTCAGTTGCGGGACTTCTACGTTTCTTTATTGAAAGGTTTATTTTTTTGCCCCCAAATACCCCGAAATAAATGATTCACATCGAAACAGATTTGCTTTCACAGTAACTGCATATACTACGAGCAGATTTGTACTTAGACTTACGGTGTTTTATTCTGCCAAGTCACAGGCTTCCGCGTATTCTTGCTGAGGAGACTGTGCACCACGCCGTTCATTGAATAAAACAGTGGAAAGATATTTCGCTAATGTTAAATATGAAACCTCTTAATGCTTTCACTTCTGAGTATTTTTCTATGCTCATACCTTCGTTTTTAGACAATCTTAACAATAAAAAACTTTTGACTTTTCTGGACTCTGCTGTTAAATCAAAATTAACCGATTTATATGCTAACTTAGGAGTCAGAGAATTTTAATATTTCAGTGATGATTTTTCTGCCTACACTATTAGCTTAATTTTTCATACAAAAGGAAGTCTTCTTAACCTAAATGCGAGACCTTTTCAAAGCATTTTGATGATTCGACATTAGATTTGCTTAATATTACAAACACCTTATAAATATATACATACCTATATAACTTGCATAAATATTTATCTGCTGTCTCAAATATAGAGAAATGATTTTAAATGAATTTTCATAAATACTCCTTGACTTTAAATAAATAATATTTTGTGTCTACTGACGTTTTAGTTATTTTGCATTTTATAATTAACTCTTGAATCTCTATTCTTTGAATCAAAAATGAAGAGAAATGCGCCATCTTATACTTATTTTGAATTACTCCGTCTGGCAACTTATCAATATTATGGTCGCACGTTCTAGTTATAAGTACCCATTGTAGGTATATAATTATTAGGCCGGGTCGATTTGTGGGGAGGCAAAAAAAACTCCCATTGCTCTGTGAAAATCATATTCTAGGGATCAAAATAAGAAACTTTGCCGAAGGAACCATTGCTCTAAAACGAATTCTGATGTCCCCCAATTTGGATCGAACTTTTAGTGTCTTTTGTGGGGAGGCAAAATAATCGCCCATTGCTCTGTGAAAATCGTATTCTAGGGATCAAAATAAGAAACTTTGCCGAATGAACCGTTCCTCTAAAACGAATTCTGATGTCCCCCAATTTGGATCGAACTTTTAGTGTCTTTTGTGGGGAGGCAAAATAATCGCCCATTGCTCTGTGAAACTCATATTCTAGGGATCAAAATAAGAAACTTTGCCGAAGGAATCATACCTCTAAAACGAATTCTGATGTCCCCCAATTTGGGTCGAACATATTAGTTTCTTTTCTCATGTAAAGTTAGTAAGTTAGTGGGGGTCGGTCATACATTTGGACTCGATTGGAGCACTGTAAATGGGTCAAAGTGGGATTTTTCGTTCGACCCGAATTGGGGGACATCAGAATTCGTTTTAGAGGTATGGTTCCTTCGGCAAAGTTTCTTATCTTGATCCCTAGAATACGATTTTCACAGAGCAATGAGCGATTTTTAAATCGGGCGGGTCGATAATTATGTAATTATATTTTTAAAATAAACAACATAAGAATTAACTAACTAACTATATATTGTATATATTTTTTTCTTTAATTTTATTTAGAAATAAATATACTAGTTACTGTTAATGCATTTATATATTGGCTATATTTAACATATTTTCATCTTTCAGTTACTGCAATTGTCCTACAAATTCTTCGCCCTCATACGAACAATGTACGTGCGATAAAAACTAAGTCGCAGTTAAGACGAATGAGAAAATAAATCAAGACCTCGATTCTATTGACACAGACACACATAGGATGTAAATATTAGGTATTTCAATGTATTTTTCAACTCCCGAAAATACCGGGATTGCACGCAAACAAAACTGGTCATTTCAGGATTCGTAATTTCTAAAGCGGCATATGAAATGGAGGCAGAAAGTCCCTTTTAATAGCAAAACGCAACATTGGCTTTAACTTTTTAGCAAATATGCACACGTTTGAATGTTTTTTTTTGTTTTTGTTTTTATTTTACACTTATACAAAAACCAATATATGCATATACACTGGCTTACACTGCTTGCCTGATTTCACATACATTTTTTTTTCACATTTTCCACATAAATTAATATGATTTAAAACCTATTCCCTATAATGAATACATAAATTTCGGATTTCGTTATTGAAACAACAGGATCTGGAAAATACAGGGATCACCAAAATTTTAAGAATTGACATTCCAACTATCATATGTTTGTACACACATGAATATGTGCTTTACTACAAAAAATTAATTTCTTCATCAAATTGACTAAAATGTCTAAACCACCTAAATTATGAAATATTTTTTATGTCGTTCAAATGTAATAAAATGAAAAACCGTATGATCAGAATACAAAATGCGTATTTTATTTACTTCAATTAAGTTATCTTTCTGTAGCCAAACTTTTTAAATCGCACACTTTACATTTTCAAGAAAAAAAGAAAGAAATGGACACCAGTAGCAACTGCCAAGGAAATTACAAAACGAATTAATACATGAATATATAAATACATCTATTGTATATTTGTAAACGCACAGTAGGTTTATAAAAGCATGCATATGTGAGCGTCTAAGCGTAAAATTGCGCATATGCCATATTTGTTTGTGTATGTGTGGTAAATCTATATTCTTTTTTCCCCCATTTTCTTCATTGTACTTTTTCAAAAGCTTTTATTATAATGTGTAACATTGTTGCTGTTTTTTATTATATCGTTCTCCTCCATTGTTATCGTTAACGTTTTTGTTTCGCTTATACTGATACACTTCCGAAGTAAAGTGTTGGCACAGTATAAAGTCAGCTTTGACAACAAAAATCGCTACAACGAAATAAAAATTCGAGTAGTACATATTTAGTTTTATAATAATACGCGCTTTTGAAATACATCTAAGAAAATACGACAATAATTTGTTGTATAGTTAAGGCCGGCGGGCCAATTAGATGTCCTAAATTCAGTAGTTTTCGCGAAGCGTTGTAGGATGAGAAAAAAAACAATTAGCCAAATGAAGTGTTGGGGATAGTTTAATATATATTTGAACTAAAAAAAAAAAATTGTACAATCTCCAACAATATATTGTAAGCCGAGTTATCAATAGATTCCCAGAGCGCCTTGCCACTGAAGTATCCAACTTCTGTACAAGATACAACTTGCAATTTTCATCTGAAAACAAAAAAAAAAAAGATTATTAATTTTGATGTAATTATCTTCGATATGAACTAAGAAAATTGGGAGAAACACGTAAAATTCGAATTTTTGGGGAAGGTAGAAAAAAAAAGTGGTTTTTCAAGGAAAAAAAAACTCTTCAACTGGGTAAAAAAGTCGCTTAAAAAAAGTTTTTGGATGTTTTTTTTAGTTCACATAGAAGAGAAAACAATACTGAAGATAACGCATTTTGAATGAAATGGATAGCTCGTTTAGGTTTTTTGCAATCGTGTACATAAATTAGGTAAAATCGTGAAAATGAAAAGCCGAGAAAACGCGCTTCAAAGTACAACAATAAGCGCACGGTTGCTCGACGCCGCACTACGCCCGGCTCTGTAGCTCTGCAAATACTTGGAATTTAACTCTGAAAATTTGTGTCTCATGTTCTTGAATATCTAAGCTATTGATTTCAGGAAAAAAAAAATCGATTTTTTGACCTTTTAATTGGCCCGCCGGCCTTAAATCATATTAATTCAGCGAAGTACCTTTTTCACCTGAAAAATAAGTATTGGCACAAATATTTTTTTATATTAAAATAGCACTTAAATGCAAAAATTTAATACGTTGTTGGCGCACTATTTTATTTTACCAACTTTTACTTAGTTTCCTGCCCTTATCTTTGACATTCTTCTAACAGGGCTGCCTTTAATTCTAATTTGCTGGTAACGCATCTCTATCGCAAGCCCCGTTCCAGTTCTTCCCACAGGTGGTCGATTGGACTTGTCGCTTTATATTCCAGACATCGCGGACCTGTATCTTGTCGTGTTAGAAGGAATATGACGTATCAAGTTCGGTTTTTCAGCGCTGTTTTAAGGTTACCGTTTAAAATATTGATGTAAACTTGTTTATCGATTATGGCTTCAATGAAGGTCAATTCACCCACATCAGAAGTGGCTGCATAGGTCCGCACCAAAACGTCTCCATTCATCTGAAAACACAACACGCTCCCAATAGCTTTTTGTCTTTGTAGCCTTTTGCATAGGTCTTTCTCTTAATTTGGTACCGTGAATTTCATTACCAACCTCTTTATTTAATTGTACTGCTATTTCGTATGATTGCCACTTTTCGTATGATTACGGTCCGTTCCCTAAGCGCAGAAGCTTTGATGTTGACAACATCCGACGAGTATCGTAGGCGATGAAACTATGAGCTGTATGAGCTTTACGACGCCATAGACAAAATGCTGCGAATAAAGATTCAGCGGCTACGTTAACTGGAGTATGCCGTCCGAATGGATACAAACGCTCCAGCTCTGAAAATATTCCGAGCTGGTGGTTACAGAGGTAGAGGAAAGCCTTCTCTGCGTGGGAAGATCATTTGAAGACGGACTTCACTTCACTTGGACCCACCAACTGGCGCCGATTAGCACGAGAACGAAGGTCCGCTCCCGATCTTTATCGCTCAAAAACTTGCGCAATTTTCTGACTCTTTGTAGCGGTCCACTCGTTAAAAAAAAATAATAATAAAGGAAAACGCGTTTAAACTATGCGAGCAAATGAATATAGAATAGCGCATCAAGTCATCATGACACTTCTTCAATAGCGTTGCCAGATGGTTGAAATGATCAGTTTAACAGATTCTTACAAAATTGGAAGTAAGCCAATACTTTTTTGCACGCAATAAAGGGGTTTTTTTAATTCCATGAATTAATTTGCTTTAACTATTTAATAAATTATTGTAGTGTTTTCTTAAATATATTTAAAAAAACACGTATTATTATGGAAAAAACCAAATAATAAAATTTAGGTTTCGTTCAAAACAATCATTTGTGCCAATACTTTTTTTCGTAAGTGCATGTACGTATGTATATAAGCCGCGCTGCCATAATCACAGCACTCGTAGGAGAATAAAAAATAATCACCAGATTTTTATCGCCGCACTAAACTGTAAGCACATTGCCTATTTTTAGGCGCCTGCCCACCCGTGGCGCACATTCCCTCATATAGAAATATGTTATGCCAGCGATTTCGAAGAATAAGTTCAGCAATTTTGTGCAAATGTAGTTATTTGTAAATGTGTGCTCAATTGTAAAATTAAGCGCTTGTTAAAAATGTATAAGCCGCTTAGCACAATTTCAATTAATTCTATTAATACGAGCATAGGTGAGCATTTTTACATTAACTGTATTTTCTATTTAATTTCATATGATTCAAATTTATGTAAAATGGCTACAAGCTTTCTCTTTCCACAAGGCATATGGAAAATGCCAAAGCAAAGGTATTTGATTGGCTGTAATGGTTTATAGCTACCGGCAACTCTATTTTTTAGGCGCTTTATTAGCATTTGAAATATGCGTACGCGCCTCACTTTTTAGTTCAGTTGAAGGCTGGAGATTAACAGCATTAAGCATGCTACGAGCTCTATATGAGATTCAATATTTATTTATATATGTTTGGTGAAGTAAAAATTCTTAATGTTTTCCGCCCCATAGTGAGCCAATAACACGAGGAATACGTAACACCACATGGTGGTCCCCGCTTAATAAAACCAAAAAATTAAAAATCAAAAGAACAAATCCTTTTTTGTCATTTATATTCTATTATTATAATAAGTAAAATGTCTAAATTTTTTGAAAATTTAAGAATTTCACACCAAAATTGGATTTAGTCCGGAAAAAAGTTAAGAAGTGCGCGGATGGCCTTAATACTTTTTTTCCTTTTTCTGTGACGAGTTGCCACGATTTTGAAGATTAAATTTTCGTATTAAAACCAAGTGGGAGATTTAAATATTCTGCGATGGATATTTTGAAAAAAAGGTATGTATTTTATATTACGCGCTTTTTACCTTTTTTGTTCCTTTTAATGGATGTTAAATTTTTGATGGAGTTTGAAACGTAAATTTTTTTCTTAAAAAATTTGAGTTATTCTAGATTCAACAAAGATTTATTTATTTATTTATTGATTTATTTACAGTAAAACCTCTCCTAATGCACGCCACTATTACACGGGCATCTCTCTTGAGCGGACCCTATTCTCTATATCAAGTTGAAGTATAAATTTCGGAACAAATTACTCTCTCTTAAGCGGGCACTTCTTGGCCGGACGCGGACAATTATTGCTCATAAAATTTACTCAAAAACCTCTATTGAGTGGGCGCGAGCTTCTTATCAAACGACATTAAAATTTCTAAAGGGGGACTAAATATAAAAAATGGACAACGCAGCATCTCACTCTAGTGACTTATGTTTAAAGAATATGAAAATAATTTTTCTACATAGTAATACGACTTCAGTTTCCCAGCCTTTAGATCAAGCAGTGATTCGAAATTTTAAATTTTATTATCGAAACCTTTCTTACAAACCATAGGAATTAATAGCTAACTACTAAAAGCACTTGAAGCAGTGGCGTAAAACCTTAGAAAAGTAAAAAATTGAAAATAAGTGTTCAAAATATTTACAAATTCTTATTTGTTTTTAGGAAACATGCAGTTTTAGAAAACACGCAAACATTTGGCGCGTACACTTCTGTTAGGTGTTTGGCCGAGGTCCTCCTTCTATTTGTGGTGTTCGCTTTTAATGGTGTTCGCTTTAACCCTAGGACTTATACCCAACTTTTACTACGACTTCTTATACCTGGGTACAGGTGTGGCCAGTAGCCTGTTTTACCCGTTTTTTCTCATTTTTTCTGAGAAACAAGTTATTTTTTTTAATGCAATGTTGTAGCTGACTGTCTTACAAACATTTTAAGTAGTTATAAACATATATTTGTAGCCTGCTTCTAAGAATTGCGCGCATTCTAAGTTATTTCTAAGAAGTCAATAATTTCTATTGTCGTTAGAATTTTTAGAATACAACCTTTTTCGCGCACTCTTAATTATTTAGAAGAAGACATTATATTATACCCTTGCTAGAATTTGCTGACAAACAACGTTTGATATAATCCAACTAATATACCTGGCAGGTAAGAAATGCTTCCAGAAACTTAAGGGTTGCAGCTATATAAACGGCAGTTTTGCGAGTTTATATTCATTGTAAAGCGTTCTTTTGAAGTGTGAAGTTGATTTATATTTGTGAAAATAACAAGTCAGAAAAAATTTAAAATATTACAACATGGATAGCAGAAGGAACATTTGTCTTCGAATCAATATATGAGGTAAATACAAATAACTCAAATATAATTTCATAAATGGAATAAAAATTAATTATTTTTATATAGATTATCTGACGCTGAAAAAGAGCAGCACATACAAAACCTGTTTGACGAAATCTCAGATGATGAATTATTTGAATTTTCCGACCCTGAAGGGGATGAAAGCGAACAAGTAGCAGTAGCAGATGGCATGGTTGAGTCGGATGTAGAAGACCCTGATTACACAATTGACAATGCCCCGGTAGATGAGGCTGATTACGAAGAATCTGACAATGAATCCGAGGAGATTAATGATGATTCCGAGGAGATTAATTTGCGTGCAGCTGAATTCGTAGCACGTGATGGTACCATATGGAGCTCACAGCCACGACTTGCACGCCAAACTAGTCAATAAAATATTTTGCGACAGCGAAGTGGGCCCGCAAGATCAACTACTATGATGTCAATAGTCAATACATATAAATGTTTTATGACTCCGGAAATGGTGGATATTATAGTACGCTGCACCAACAAAAAAGCAGAAGCTACATATGCGGAATTAAACGCAAAACATCCAGAGGCGGAACCAAAAACATGGAAGAAGGTTACTTTGAGCGAAATGTATGCGTTCATTGGAGTGCTTATTATGACTGGCGCTAACCGCAGCAATGCCGAATGTGCGCCGGACTTGTGGTCGGTGGAAAATTGCCCATTATATCATGCGTCAATGGGCATTAACCGATTTCAGGCCATACTGCGGTTTATAAGGTTTGACGATGGCAACACACGGGCACAATGTTTGGTAACTGACAAAGCTGCACCAATATCCGAGCTGTGGACCATGATGAACTACAACTTTGAGCAGTCATATAAGCCAAGTGAATATCTAACAGTAGACGAGCAGCTCTTTCCATATCGTGGCCGCACCCGTTTCACGCAATACATCCCATCGAAACCGGCAAAATATGGCATCAAAGTGTGGTGGGTATGTGATGCCAAAAACGCATATTCACTGTATGGACAAATATATACGGGCCAAGCACCTACGGGACGGGAAACTAACCAGGGTGAACGCGTGGTGAAGGATTTAGTAAGCCGCTTTCATAGAACCGGCCGAAATATAACGATGAGCAATTTTTTTACATCCCTAAATCTACTGGAAAGCTTGTCATCCATGAATTTGACGGCAGTTGGAACTCTGCGGAAAAATAAGCCCTACATACCAAAGGAGATGTTGACGCACAAAGATCGTGCTGAGAGGTCAAGTACATTCGGTTTTAGGCCCAACATATCCATATACTCAATATGCTATGTGCCGAAAAAAAACAAGGCAGAAATGATCGAGTTTTATTACAAGACAAAAGGATGAGTGGACGTGATGGACCAATTGCTTGGAGAATATACTTGCCAAAGGATGACAAAGCGTTGGCCGTTGTCCTTATTCTTCAATATGATTGATTTGGCGGCATTGGCAGCGTACATCACATATTATGAGAATAATCCCAACATCAGATGCACCAATGCGCAGCGTAAGAGATTTCTTCGCCAGCTCGCCAAGGAACTGTCTATACCCATAATTGAAGAGCGGTCGGTGAATCAGCAAGTGATGCGGAACTTCAACACAAAAATTGCAATTGCGAGTTTCATATGTACGGCCTTGCAAGGAAGTGCTGACAATAGGCCATCAACGTCTGCAGCTGCTGGTGCAAAATCAAAGAAACAGCAAGTTGGAAGCTGTTTTCTCTGCTACATCCATGACCAACACAGAAGACGAACGCGTAACATGTGCTGAATATGTCAGCGCCCAATATGCATACAGCATTCTTCAAATACATTTACATGTAATAATTGTGAAAATAATGAAGACAATTGAATAATTTAAATTTGTTTGCATACTTAGTTATAAGATATAATCAATAAAATAATATTTTATAAAGAAAATAATAAATAAAAATGAGAAAAAACGAGAAAAAAAGCTACTGGCCACACCTGTACCCGGGTATAAGAAGTCGTTGGTGTCAACTTTGAAAGCTTATATCTCATCAATGCATGGACCTAACATGACAAGTAAGACACCAATCGACGTATATTTACTTCGTTTTCCTATATCAAAAATTTCAAGTCAATATCTTTAGCGATTTAGGAGCTGCATCACTCCAAAGTAGCTACTGGCCACACCTGTACGTGGGTATAAGTCCTAGGGTTAATGTTGTTCCGACTCTGAACGCCAAATGGTTTTTTTTCTGTGATGAGCATTTTCATGGCAGAAATACACTCGTAGAAAAACTTTTTTGATGTTTATGCACGAAAATTCGAACCTACGCACTCCCATTTGGCTATGGCGGCTGAAAAACAGTTTCCACTACGAAATATTCACATTGAAATGGTCTAGTAAAAAAGTGAAATCCAAAAAGCCAGTGATGACATAAACCTAAAGCACAGTTAGAGAGCAGATCTCTTAGCTTGGAAGGTTACTAGAGCAAGCGAGAGCTATGAGATGGCGTAAGTTCAGAAAAGTTGAGCCATCCCAAAGCGAATTTAAGGAACACTTTCTAATCGCGCCCAATACGATTAATAGAGCTACAGTAAATGGCCTAAAAATGAACGGACCAACGAACGTAGGTAAAAATTTCCGCCAGGTAGAGAACCCATAAGAACCCCAGATGAAACAACAAGGGATGTAGAAAAGATTCCATTAATTGTGACGTATCATCTATTAGAAAGAAACACTGAATGATTTTTAAAGTAGAATGAGCAATTTTATCAAATATTTTAGAAAACTTTTTACGTATGTAAATGCTTCTATACAGACCACCTGAAATTCCTTGTAAAATACGCGATGCAGTATTCACCAAAAAGAGCTAAGGAATCTGTTAAACGATTGGAAACAAATCCATTCGGACCATATAATCGGCAAAACTGAGGCATGCCCTGGTAGATCGAAATTGTTGATAAAAACCGGGAAATCATCGACTCCGGCCGACATGTGAGAAGGTAGTCAAGAAATTGTTTAAAAGCATTTACACTTGCATACATTAATTTTAACTATTATAAAATTGTTCCATTTGCACGCTCTATAAATGTTCATAAATTTTGTTTGTATAGTTTTTAACAATTTTTATATGTGCTTGGAGGTGTTTTTTAGTATTGAAAAAGACGTTTCTCCGAAAGTTTTCACAAAGAAAATTTTCTGTCTTTTTAAGTAGCTAAATAGATTAGAAGACCCAAGTGCGTCAAAATCATAAAATATGTAATAACTGCAAATGATTTCCTACCTGATTCCCCAAAGTAGCTCTACTGGCGTTGGTCTTCTTACGGTGCCTCATTATTTCTCAAACGATTTCCTGCACTGAGAAATTTTAAATTTTTGGCACAGATTTTGAATAGTTGTTAATAAATGGCGCATGCTGAACTTTTTATTGATTTAAGGTTGCACAATTCTTTTAAAAATTCGCCCCATCGCTTGCATAAATATATATAAAATGGACAGATTCTACCAAACTAGAACAGGCGAAATATATGGGATTTTTGTATCGCTCATATTCACATAAATAAGTTCAAATATATTTACATAAATACCCACATATATATACACAAGTGTAAACATATCGCACCCTAAATACAAACGGGTCACAACTCAAAATGTACCTTCTGCTCAAATATGAGCGAGACGTTATCAATAAAACGGTCCGCGGATGACATATGGCAAAAATAAATTTTTTTGTTTTTTGGTAGGACTGTTATAAGCTTACATGGGAAATTTCAGCGTGATATGTCACATAGTTTGTTTTCTGTGCTACTGTAAACAAGTCAAGTTCGAGTGTGGAAAATTTTGAGTTGTGCCCCTTTTGTATTTAGGGTGCGATATATGCGCATATCATCCTTTTGCTTGAAATAAAACCACGTACGATTGTCATCTGTTCGATGCGTGCTTTGACAGGTGTCGAAGCTTTCCTCGAAGTAATAATATGAATATTAGCAACGGCTACATACCCCCAGAATAAATGGAGTTCATTAAATTCATTTTCAATTTTCATAAATCAAATTTTCAATTAACGTTGCGTATACGCACTGTTGTACTCTGGCAGCTATAATAAAGAAATATTGGCCACGCAAGCCAGTTGTTTTGATCCTTATGTAACTTGCATATACCGCCATAGCGATAAGGCTCTATTAGTCATACAAGTTCCATAAAAACTTAAGTAAACGGGCTGCGAAAAATGTGCTTTATAAATATCAGCCGTTCGATTGCGTCACTTCCACATTTTTCTTTTAGACGTCCGATGGACCCTATGAGACATGTGCCACAAGGTGTAAGCGATCATCTTAAAGCAATGTGGGATTATAAATTGAGTGCAACCAACAAAATCGTGTCTCGCATGAGGTTTATTTTGCGAAAGAGCAGAGAACTTCACATCAACCTTATATATAAAAATTGTAAATGTACAAATGAGTGCAGTAAGTAAATGTAAGAACTACTTCTACAAATACTACTATTACTACAAATCAATAGATGACAGGGATGAATATGCATCACGGGGATCAAGAAAAAGCCTGCAATGAAACCCCAATTAGGTGTCAGATTTCTTGATTCCTTTTTTTTTATTTCTGAAATCAATGAATTATTGGATTATACAAACAATAGTTAGTCAGGTAGGCGAAATTACCTAATTGACGGGCGATCAGTCCTTTTAAAACAACAAGAACGAAATAGCAATTGAACAAAATATATATGCATTCCACATCGAATAGTTACCGGAACAACCTCTAGGTGACGCTCTAGTCAACTAATTTGAGGTCCTAAAAAGCTTTGATTGCCATTGAGTAAATCTTCCTCTCCAAGTGTTTTCGATTTTTTACAATTGAAAAATTAGATGTGAATATGCAGCAACAAGTTTGAATTAAATTTACGGGAAAAATGGATTCAATGTAGCGAAACCCCGGAAATGTTGGAAAACTGTTTCCGCAATGATACTTTAAAGAAAACAGCCGTTTACAAGTGGCATGATGGCTTCAGCAGAGTTTGTGAGTCTATCAAGAATGGCGAACGTAGTGGCAGTCCGTCGACATCGAAAATTGATGAAAACATCAATAAAGAGAAAGAAAAGTTGATCAATAATCACAAATTAACCATCAGACCAGACAGAGTTGGCAGAAGACTTGAACAATGCTTATGGATCCGTTATGGACATTTTAGTTAATGGTTTGCGCTTGCGCCGTGTTGCTGCAAAATTGTCGCTAAGGACATGTGGCTGAATCAGGGCTGAATCCGACCCAACAGCCATCAAACACATCATTATTGGGGACAAGACGCGGGTCTTTGAGTACGACAAGCAATCCAGATAGCAGGCAGGAATATTTCATGGTCGTGAATTTTTGACTAAGAACGAAATGAATACCATAAAACAGCCATCAAATGCACCTGATATGACACCCTGCTATTTTTTTCTGTTTTGTCGAATCAGAAAACCACCATGAGGAACGCGTTTTAACAGCCGAACGGAGGTAATGAAAAATCGGAGACGGCTCTGAAGGTTATAACGAAAATAGAGTTCCAAAAATGTTTCTTGAGCTGGAGCAAACGCTGACGTAAATGCGTTACAGCTGCTGGGGAGTACTTTCACGGCGATAATATCACTTTTTAGGAATAAACTTGTATTTGAAATTTTGTGAATATTTCCGTGAGCTTCATATACAATATAAGTACTTATACAATACTAAAAAATTTGAAGACTGTGTTTTTCAAAAATGACAATCAAAATGTTTGCTAAAAATTTGCAAGAGTATATTTGTAATTTATTTATTAATATAATTTATAAAAATACTAAAGAAAAACGTTTGCCTTTCAAAAACTCCAACCAAATATTAAAAATCGGACAATTATTTAATTTTGTTCAAAGTTTTTTCACTTCACTTCTTATTATACTTGTTAAAGAGGATGATGAATTAGCGATACAGGGAACCTGAACAAAAAAAATTAAATAATTGATTCTTCCCGCTGAAATACTTGCCTTCGAATTATTACATTTACCTATTCTTGATTCACTTACCTCATCATGAATTCCTTCACTACTCGTTTCGTTAGTTAGATCATACATTCAAACACATCCGCCGCATGCTCTTAATATTGAGACAGGCAATTAGTGGCAGACACTTAAATATCGCCAAAAAATACCGACAAACCTTTAATACTCAAACCTACAAATAAACGAATTTTCTGAAAAATTTACGACAATGTCCTAAATACTTTAATCACTTAACCACTCGTCAGCACCACGATCGCATACATAAAAAGGATAAGTAAAAAGGAAAAGTGAAACTCAACAGCTTACTGAAGGCTCTGAGGTGGACTAAAATACTCTAAGAATGATAATTTCAACTTTATGAACTTGAAACTCTAATTTGAAACTTTGGTACTGTCTCTCACAGTCAAACTAGAATTGAGAAACCAGTACAATGGCGAATTGAGTTAAGTATTTTATTGAATTATTACGCCACTCCCACATCTTCAGCACCTTAAAGACTTCTTTGAAATCCATCAATGGTACGTCATTGTAATATTTGATGAATGCAAATGTAAAGACTGAAATTCAAATGTGAATAAAAATATGTAATATGTGAAAAAATAGAAACTGTGAATTACTGAAAATGTACGACAGCAGTTGCAGCAAAAATAGAAGAGCAAAAGTAGGAAAACAAAATGTGGGTTATGCGAGTATTCCACAACCATATTAGGGATGCACTTCTTTTCACTTTTCGAATATGAGTTTTTGTTTATAAAGTTAAAGATATTACCGCAGTTGAATGCGTTTGCTGGATAGAAAAAGTTTTTTTTTTTAAATAGCAGTGGTGGCAAATGGTAAAGTTGCAATGGAATCTCTGTCACGAAAAACTCCTCATAAAAACCAACCGGCGTTTAGTGGCGGCATAAAACTGAACTTTGGTACCCTCAATGGCTCAATGTGCTGAATAAGACCAGAAATTCAATAAAAGATGTACTCTATAATTCTCAGAGGCATATATTATTTACTTACTTTTTTATTCTCATTGAACTCCTATGCACTTTCAAGCACTCGCTGCTTGCATACGCTAGAGCAGGCACCCTTCTCAGAATTCCCGAGCCATAAGCACTGTTGTCGCTGGTCTGTCCTCTAGATGGTGGTAATCCGCAGGCTCACAATCAGCTCAAGTCAGCCTTAAGTAGTGAATTTGAAGAAAAAGTATAGTGCAGTTTCAAAGTGTTAAAATAAGATATGAAAATATTAGAAAAAATACTAAAATAATCAGAGTAGGTATATTCGGTATTAAACGAAGTTGTAATGCAATAATTATGCAGTGGTTTTAAATAGAATTTCCCGTGAATACAGTCAACAAAACTTCCGCTGCGTGGGTCGCAATCAGACTGAGAGGCTCGGACTACAAGATCGACCTTAACTACGGGCACTGCAGTATCCTTGGAAGCACTGAGTACATCATCATGTCAACTGATCGACACGGAATGAGTAGGGTGTGCTAGTAACACTAGTAGTCACGGGTCGTTCTCCATTCATATTCAATCAAGGAAAAATTGGACGGGTGCCGCATTTGAAAACAGAGTATTTTGAATTTGTTCACGGATTGTTCGAAGCTGGATGGAAGAGTAGGTAAAGAAGCATTCTTTAAGGTAGTAGTATGGTAACTTACACGTTTTTTGAGGCCATGTTTGGGACATTTTTTGGAAGGGAGAATAAAATTCAATCGGTTTGATTTCCTGATATGTTATTAAAGGTATCAGAAGGTGTACAAAAAAAAAATTTTTTTTTTTTTTACTGTTTTGAAACTATTTTTGTACACTGCAGCAAGTGGCAAAAAAAAGAGGTACAGTGGCTGGCCGGCGTGATTTCGTCACTTGTGGTCATCTGAAACAGAAAAAACAAATTGCTTATTAATCAGTGTGCTTGTCGTTCTGGCGGGTAGTAAGATCAAATGATTTTGACAAAAAATAACAAAATGGTGAACTTCGTCAGAAAATTGCCTTTTTTTAAAGTGGAAATCGGACTAAAAAATGGAAAGTTAGGGACGAAATAAATTAAATCTACTACCCGCCAAAACTATTGAGGTGTAGAAAAACATATCTAAATTTCAGTTCCATCCGTTAGATAGAAAATTTGTTTTCACGACGGCCATCCGGAAAAACGTTGTTTTGAGAAAAACGCGTTTAAAGTTTTAGCGATTGATTATTTATAGCGCACGCAAGTACGAGCCGCTCTCATGTATGTGCTATAATTTCGTCAATATTTCGAATTTCGGTCTAAAATTTGTACAGTATATTACCAATATATCGCACTTTCAAAATATGTAAAAAACCGAAATTCGAAATTTTCAAAATAAGTTCCCAGACTACTACCTTAAGTTTATTATGACGAATGCGCTAACGCAACGTTTCACGTCCTACCGCTATAAGCAAGACTCATACCAAAAGTCTCCCGTCCGCAAGGCTCACTAAATTCATAAAATATAAATAAAAAAATTTTTAAATTGTAGGAAACCACAGTCTAGCAGAAGTTTTTCAAAATTCTTTCCAATGTAGAGGTCGTATCAAGATCGGTCAAAGACGAATGTGTGAAAACAAACCTTCACCTTTAAGAGGTTATATATATAGTTAGAATTTTCAAAAAATCGATTTTTATATTTTCATTTTATTTTTTCTTAATGTACATATATTTAAGAATACACACCGAAAATTTAATATCGTTCCGGTGAATATTTTCGAAGTTACACACAAATTTGAAAAGGCGTTTCAGAGTATTTGAAAGAGCTTTTCACACTTTTAAAGTCAAAATGGTGTTTTCAAAGTCGGTTACCAACATTACTCGAAAACGTCTAAATCGATTAGTCTCACATTTTAACACGAGCTTTTTAAATATATTTTTTAGTAATTAATCGAAGATTTTTCCTCACCATTTTTGTTTGTAAGCAATTTAAGTCCGAAATTTTGATCAAAAACCAATTTTTTTTTTTTTTGAGAAACCGCCATTTTGTCAAACAAATTTATTTTTCTGATTCCTTCGATTAATTACTAGATTTAACATTACTTTAACGAAATCTGTTTGGTTTTTTAATTTCAGAGAATCCAGTTCAGAGATATAGTGGTCACCGCAAAACGTGAGAGGAGCTCCCGGATATCTGCTGTAGCTCCTTTCCAAATAAATATTTTTACTAATACTAAGGCTTAAAGTACAGTTTAAAGATAACATAATATAATATGTGTACAAATTTCTAGATCAATAAATTTAAAAGTTTTCTAAGAAAAAAATTTGGTAAATTCGGCCTTTTTTCGGCCTTCTAACTGTATATAACCCCTAAATAACTAAATCCATAGAATTATTTGAATTTGTATTTTATTTTGCAAATATTATCCACATACCTCTAATCCACTTCAAATGACCCAACCTAACCTATCCTATTATTCAAACATCAAAACATCATACTGCTTATAAAATATATAAATTTATTTATATTCATTCAGAAAAATTAATGTGCACCATCTGCACAATTGTCAGCCCAAATGTATTTACATAAGTTAGCACGAATACGAGCTAAAACAATTCATGCATTGGATATCCACTTACCAGCGCTACGCTTCAATTGTTAACTCATTGTCGACTTCTTTTACAGCAACTCAAAACGAATGGGGAGAAAGGTGCAACCAAGTGAGTGGAAAATTGCAACATAGCATAGAAATGCAAGGATCACAACTGTGGTTAGCAACTCATACAAAAAAATAAACTTCAATCCCCATTTGCCACCAAAGCTGACTAAATAGTAACCTATGAGTACGTAACACGTCCTTACTGTCTTTGTATGTATGTATGTGTGTTTACTTCCTGGGGATCATTTTCTTGAAAATGTCGCAAATGTGCTTATAATAATGAAGATATTGTCTGTTGCCTTTCGTTGCCTTCCGCACTCGATTTGCATATCTGCTTTGCAACTCTATGCGCACACACCTTTAGCAATGTGATTATGTATGTATGCATACGTGTGGATAGATATGTGACCATTTTCGCTTGTGTGGCTCGTGTCAATGCTGTCATTGCTTCTGTGGTTGCTTGGTAGTATTTTACTTTGCCTTAAACTCTATTTGCTACGACTTTAAAGTTTCTCTCATAGAAAAGCTAGAATTGACTGCTACGACTTGCAAGTTGCCAACTACTTTCCTCGACTCTAGGGCTTGATAACTCGGCTTCAACTTTTTTCCGCAGCTAAAAACTTCGCTATCAAGTATACGTCAACTGTAAGGGGTGTATAGCCTGCACTTTCACTTCACCTCTTAGTCATGCCACATATATACATACATACAAGGAATGAGCTGATAGCTGTTGCAGATAAACGACCGCAGCACCGCCTTGACTTTGGTGGCTTATTGGTTATCTCCATTTAATATGTTTATATATACACCAGTGTTCACAATAATAGCAGCGTGATATATTGCAAAGTTTTTATTTATATTTTTACTTAATTCTTTTTATTTTTTATGCAAATATAGTTCATGCCACAACAAAATCCGTATAAGTTTAACCATCGAACTTCGTAAGAAATTTAAAAAAATTCAACAAATTTTCTTTAAAATTTTAAAACTTTTGGTCAAAAATTCTAAACAACAATTGCATATAAAAATTTTAGAAAAATTCTGAGTATTCAGTTTTACAGCGCATTAAATTTTGATTGGAATTTGAAAAGTCAGTTTGAAGTGGCTCAAAATTTGCCTGGATTCTTCGTAATTATTTTCGTTGAGGATGTTAGGTATTTTTTTCTATAGAAAAAAGATGTCAAGCATTCATTTTACAGAGAAAATGCACAAGAATTGTATTAGTGTGGGGAAAAATAATCAATTATTATCTCGATAGATGGCTGTAGTGAGCGATACCTCGTAAAGTATCGATCAAACGATTTAAAGTTTTTATGCTCATTGTCAAGGTGACATTTCACGCTAAAAAAATGCGTTTGCTGTTTTGTGTTTGTTCCATTCAGTTGTGAGTTACAGGGTGTTGACAATCGAAGTCAACAAAGGGGAAACGGAAAGGGTATGTTTTACAGCTTTTCTTTGATAAAGGCGAAAATACAAGCCAGGCCGGTGAAATTGTCAATGGAGTTCATGGTGCTGATACTGTAGCAGTTATTTATGTGCAATTTTGGTTTCGTCGATATAGTTCAGACAATTTTCATCTTAAAAAAATGTCGATAATGTCGAAGTTGACCGGCATAATAGTAGTCGTAGCGTCGTCCAAGAGCTAAAGACTGACTATAAAATAGTTTTGAACCATTTGCGCAAAGGTGGATTCACAAAAAGTTCGCTGTTTGTTCTGAATTTTTCATTATTTTCAAAAATCAATGCAATTTTTAGCCACTTGAAACTTGCTTTTCTTACGCCAAAATTTAATACACGAAAATTCATTTGTTTTAATATTCTGCCTAAATAGTTTGAAACTTAGATGAAAATTTTTTGAACTTTTTTAGATTTTTTACAATGTTTGATACTTTAAGTTACACGATTTCTGTTGTAGTATACAAACATTTTTTGGTAAAAATAAAATTAAACAAACAAAATTTTTCGAAGCCTTGAATTATGTCGCGCTGCTATTGTTGTGAGCACAAGTGTATATGCACATATGAGCCCTCTAATAGATATATATTTAAATATGTGTGTGTATGTGCGCACGTGTTCTTCTTGCCATGCAGTCTTATTTAACATGCGCATAAATATGACATTGATGGATCCAAATAGAGTTAGCACGCTCTGCGCCCCCGAACAAAAAGGACATCGTAATGAGTGTTGGCAACACGTTCGATATTGATGGCACAAAAAAGATAATAAACTACTCACGGCGAATAAATTTAGACTATAAGTAGCTATATATTAACTGAAATATATTTAATAGAAGCTAGGGAAAACTCCTTCGAATTTGCACTCTGCGAGAAGTCTGCGAAGTAACGGGCATTGCGAGCAATGATGTGCGGGCAGCTAAGGTCAGAGGGTAGTGTTAAGTTTTTCGTTAGCTTACGAATATACAAGGCGGCGCAAAAGCATGCAATTTTGTGTTTGAATAACTTTTTCATTAAATAAAAATAAAAAACAATTATTTTGAGTGATGGAAATTTTTATTTTGACCATCACGCGCTCATTTGCTTGTCTGTTTGTGCTTATATATTGCAGCTGTCTAGTTCACAAGTGCCAAATATGGTTTACATTCACAAAGCCATTTGCAAAAATCATACATTTTCCGATAGGGTGATTAAATTTGCGCCACCATACATTTAAGCTTTAAAGTTATTGAAACTTATTATGAAAATGGTCGATCTTTGGGAACAAGCTATTACAAAATTCGTAATTCTCTGGGTGAAAATTATCATTTGAATGAGTCGACAAATAAAAATGTAGAAAAATTACTGGCAAACCAATAGCGCAAGCATCGATATCTCGACGTTCTCAACAATTAGGCATTCATGAATCGACTATTTGGTAGATTTTACCTGTACCAGCTGTACTCCTGGTGGGCATAATTACCTAAGTAATGGTAGTAAAATCCTTACGCTCCCAGTGGTGTACTCGGATGAGTTTTGCTTTTTATCCAAACAAAGTGAGCATAAAAAATGTTATATATACAGCAAAATATACACAGTGCACGCTTGATAATGTGAAAGAGTTTACATTTAAAGGGTTAGGTGTAGTCAGAATTTTCAAAAACATTGATTTTTTTACATTTTCTTAAAGTATAATATCTTAAAAATATTGTGTGAAAATTCGAAGTGAATCCGAAAAATACTTTTCGAGTTATCTAAGAATGAAGAAAGGGCGCGCGGACGCTTCGGAGCATTCGAGAGCAAGTAGCAAAACTTTAAATGCGTTTTTCTCAAAACTATGTTTTTTGAGCTGGTGAACACTGTAACTTAAAAACCGCTTGGTAGATTTCAATAAAATGTATACTGCTTTTGAAAAACAATGAAAAATCGTGCCTGGTCGAAGGATTTTTTCAAAAAATTCGATTTTTTTTAAACAATTAGTTGTCGATTTTTTTTTTCTCGAAAATCAGAAAAATATTTCCTGAGCCGCCATATTGTTAATTTTGGAAAACAAAAGCTTCGATCACGCACAAGATTATCTAATAATAAAACTAATTTCTCATATACGATTGATTTTAAATAAAACTCCAAGAACTTGTGATGATCGCCGCAAGGGACTTCTTGAGAAACGGGCTCCACGCATACCGAGATAACTTTTAGAATTATTATTATTGACTAGCAATAAAATTACTGAAAATCACTGACTACCCCTAACATCTTAAAATAATCTTAATATAGTAAACTTAATATAGTATAACTCCATAATTTTTTCTAACAATAAAAAAACAATTATATACTTAACAAAACTTAATTAGATTTAAGAGCCTGGACTTAATATGCCCAGCAGTTATAATGTCCTTTTCTAAATATTTTTATTTGCCTGAAATGTTAATATTTTCTTCTTTAGTTATTAATTCTCTTAACTCATATTAAACTCATATTAAACGATCTCTATAAATAATTATAAATTAATTTTTACTTAAGCCGAAGGTCCTGGTAGCCAGTGCTTTAGTATTTAAGTGGAATAATTATTTAAATTTTTTTTTCTTTTAAATAAATAAATTAAAAATAAATCTTTAAATAATATGCTCCGCAGACGACGCTGCGTTGAGAGCAGAAAACAAAGACGGCCTGCAGAGACTACTGTTCCAATTTGAGAAAGTGGTTTCATCTTAAACATGCAGATATCGATGAAAAAGACCAAGGCATGGTAATATCCAAACAGCCAAACGGATGTAATAGGATGGAGTTCACATAATTGAGCTCGCAAATTACCAGCAGTAAGGATCTCAGGAAAGAAGTGAAGACTGCGACAAGCAAAGTAACAACACTATCTGGCTACCTAAAATTGGCGATATGGAAGAGCATGAACATTGAAAGCAAGATAAGAATATATAAGTATAAGTATATACATAAGATATGCATTCGACCCATTCTAACGTATGTATGCAGCGGAAACAAGGGAGACACTTCCATAACCCAGCAGTAAATTGCAATTGTCGAAAAATACTACGGACAATAACAGGACACACATTGCAAGACAGAAGACCAAATGACGAATTTAAAGAGATGTCTGATGTAACAAACGTAAGCCGGTGGATAAGAGGAAAAAGCAAAATGTGGAGAGATCATGTGAGCAGAATGTTGAGCAAACGCAAAATATGGCGATGAACGGCGGATAATCCACCCTGACCACCGAAGAGATGGCACGATTTCTGGACAGCCTAATCCACTGAACTAAAGTAAAAGTTATCCAAATATACTTATATTGTTGTAAAAATAGGAATTTTTCTAAATAAACGAAGAGGAAGAAGTATACATTTTTCGTTTTGACTTATTTTTTAGCGTCTAGGTTGAGTTTTGAGCTGTGGTGTATTAAGGGGTTACATACGTCCAGAATTTTAAAAAAATCGATTTTTTTTACAGATTATGATTCTTTATAGCTTTAGGCGTATTTCTCTGTAAGTCGATTGTAAAAATTCTCCATACATATAAAGTTATGGTAGAAAATGTAACTGCCCGACAAGAGTTTGATGCGCACAGGTAGCTGTCCTTCCTTTGAGACAGCTGGCCGTTTAAACTCGTTGTTCTCGAAACTACTTTTTCCGACACGGTCTGCATGATAACTCATACAGTTTTTAATATTTTTTGAAGCGATTTTTTTAAATATTCGAAGGTATTTTTTCTATAGTTCACCGAGCCGGATTTTTTGAAATTTTTATTAAAAATTTTTATTAACATACTTAAAGGGTGATATTTATGACGTAAAACGAATCCTTTTTTTTTAAAGTGCCAAATTTTTCGAAACTCAAAAATCCGGTTTGACAGACTATAAGTACAGCTATGTTTTAAACAAATTTTTTTTTGTTCTTTTTACAGATCAATCAACATTTCAAGGCGAAATGATGCGCACCGGGCAGCAACTATTTTTCTCATTGTACATTGAGTCACGTGATTTTATATACCAATTTTTGTAAAAAAAAATTAAAATTAATTAATTACTCTATTGAGTAAATATTTTATGCAGCAAATCCAAGGAAAATCACACCATGAAAGCGGATCCTCCAAGTTCAGAAATATTTGAGTTCAATGTAACGCTTTGAAACGCTTATTTTTCATCTTATAGAGCTTTCCCGCCTTGCTCACTTGTTAGAGTAGTCATTGCACAAAACATTTTGTTCACGCTTTGAAGTGTTCATGTTTTGGAGTGTAGATATGTGCATTTATTTATTTGACATAAACAATCAAAGCAACACTCGATGGCGCTCAATTTGCATTTTTCCCCTCACTAAAACATTTACACAGAAGGCAATTAAAATATTATCCACCTGCTTTTACTAGTATAAGGCAGACATTTATGTACATACGTGCGTTCAATCGCCCCTCTGCTCCGCATATCTACTCTTCCCGGCGCACATATATATGTACGTGTTTCACAAATACCTGTTTTTCATTTTTCGAGTGCTAATAATTTTCGCATTATTTACTCATGTTTTGGCATGCAATCAATCATTTGCTTAATTCACACTTACGCAAACATAAGCGATTTAACATACATTTGCGAATTTGTTTAGTGCTATTTATATACATAGACGTATTTATTTTAATTTTAAGACACGCCACCGTGCTTTAAACTTTTCTAAATTCATTTATTTTTATTTTATTTTAAAACAAAATTCGAAAGTGTCATTTATCTTTTTATTAATAACTATTGCTGATTGATGGCTTTTCACTATTCTCTATGGAGTTGAATATAAATATGTGAGTACGCAAAATTTAAATTGAACAGGCTATAGTGGAATAAGTTGGCGTTAAATGGCTTCGCATGGGATCTGCAATAATTTTTCAATAAATGATATAAATGTACGACTTAGGTGGGTATATTTTTCGTTCCTAAATAAATAATTTTTAAAATATCTTACTTAACTTCAACCTTAGGTTAGGTTAGGTTAAATGGCTGCCTTATCTTGGGGCCCACTTGGACAAATATTCAAAATTCGTCCTTTGTGAAACTTCAACCTTAAACTGAAGCCAAGCTGATGAAAAGGGTAACGCCCAACAATGTAGTCAGGTAGGTAGGTAGGAGAATTGGTTGAAGTGCACCTGGCACTCCTCAAGTAGCACTAAAACGCCATTTTGGTACCTCCAACAGGCAGATATCTACAGCCAACCAGAGCTGTTGATATAATGGAGAAGATTGATTGGATTTTGCTTGGCGCACTACTACAGGCTGTCGAAGAAAGGAGCTCCCAGTGACCTTAATCGTCTAGTTGCCAAGCCCGGACATTTACAGAGGAAATGCTCAACAGTCTTCTTCTCTGAAAGGTCCCCACAGCTTCTACAATGGGGGTTAAATGGTAATCCTAGCTTTTCCGCGTCTATACCGATCGTTCAGTGGCCGGTAAACACAGCTACGAGTTTGGAAATTGAATGGCGAGGAGTCCAAAGAACTTTCTGAGTCCTTCGTATATCGTATTGGGGCCAAAGGGTTTTCGAGATAGTACATGGAGAAATGGATCTCCATCTTTTCGTGAGAAATTCTTTGTGCAGTTCCCCTTTGACAACTGCCAGGGAGATGCCGATGCCCAGAGGTCTCTGAGGCCAATTCAGTCCCATTCCTAGCAAGCTCATCAGCAATTTCATTTCTCTCTGTGTTCCTATGTCCTGGAACCCAAATCACAAAAATGTTACCTGCACACCCAAGAGATTTGATCTCTTCTTTACAAGAGTTTACTAGTTGCGTTCTGCACCGCGGCTTGAGTATCGGAGAAAATGTTAATATCTCTCTCGCTCCCGCGTTCCGTAAGCATATTTCTTGCCTGCAAGATCGCAAAGACTTCTGCTTGCAAAACACTAGCAGTATTCGGTAGTTTAAAGGAGATAGATAAATTGGCTGATTTAGAGAAAATCCCTGCTCCGACTCCCTATTCCATCTTGGAAACGTCAGCGAAGACAGAGGTGCAAGCTTCGGTGCAGATTTTCTCCTCGATCCAAATACGGCGTCCCTTGAGAGATTCCTAGTCAACTAAGTTCAATTATCAACAGCTTTGCCCAAGTTTTAACTTTGGAAAGCAGAATGAATTGAAAACCCCATAAAAAATTATAGTACGCTTAATTCTCTCTTTAGACGAATTTGATTTAACACGAGTTAAAAAGAAACAATTTTTTTTTAATATTTAATGAATTTTTTCTGAATCTCATAGAGCAAATAGAGTGGAGCTTTTTCACGCATGTACAAAGCGTTTAAATTAGTCTCAGAAAAAGTCTCTGGGTCTCGGTAGATTTTGCTCTCGCCGCTTAATAATTGATTTCTTATAAAATATGTTAGCCCAAATTAATTCTTAAGTGAACTTTAGACTGAATGTTTTAATATTGTTTTCACCTAATTCTCGTTTTACACGAATCTTTTTAGACACATTTTTTGGGAACAAATCTATGGTGAAAAAAAAGAAGTGGTGTACAAATTAATTTTTTTCTAATATTTAAAAATTCTCAAATGGCTGGAATTCACAATAGTATTTACATTTTGGGATCCCGAACTCAGTAAATATCAAAAAGCCGTTTTTATAAATTCTATAAATATTTGAACCTAAAATGTTATGGTAGGTATTCAAAAAAGAATTGGTAGATGTGAGAACTGCCAACAGAAGTGAAAACTGAATCTACCAAATAAAAGTGAAATTTTCATAAAATAAATTTAAATGTTTTCATAGAAAATAAAACAAAAATTATGTGGTATGAGAAAAAGTGGAAGCCACACTTGCTCTATTTTTCGTCGCTAAATACATATACAAGAGTATTTTAAACAATAAAATTTAAAAATAATTTAAAAAAAAAAATAAATTTATATATCTATATACAATAGTATATGTCCATGATTTGGTATAGGCCACCAAAACAAAAATTATAATTTATTTAAATTAACATTGCTTTAATTTAACTATGTTCACTAAAATTTTTCTACATGATGCATTCGATCAATAAAATTTTTGACCGTATGGCGTCAAAGGTGGCTTGAATATTGCAACAAATCGATTGCTAAACGCCCTGTATGGGAACCAAAAACGCCGTCCATTGGAACCAAATATTCTCGATGTCTCACTGATTAGTTTTTCAAAACAAAAATTCAGTCAGCCTGGCTCGTTAGCGCTCGCCATTCACCGCAACAGCAGCTCCTTCCTCATTTCGAAATAAATAGAGACCAATGATGCCGCCAGTGGTCTATGAACTTTGCGAACAGTACTATTTTTTAAACTAAATTTCCATAATTCGGAAGCGTTGTTCTGGGGTTGGAAGATTATTATGACTTACCAAACCTTACTGAACAGAAATGTCAACACGGTTTGTTATTCTCTGCTGTCAAAACATAGTTATCAATACCTATATTTCTTGTGCAGTTAAAAAAAAGCCCGAAATTACGATGAATGATGACGCGGTCCCGATATGGATACCATCGCCACCCATTAGTAGCTTTTTTTACGGTCATCCTTTAATATCTAGGTCTCATCTCTGATGACTTCCAAATTCATTGAGTATTTCATTTTCAGAAGATTTCTCAAGGCTTACTAGGTTGTTCAATGGTTTTGCAGTTTGATTAGAAAAACACAATTTCATGATTTGATATACACTTTCTTTCTCCCTGAATATCAATACACTTCTTCCAAGGAGAATTCAATTTATGAAATTCATCCCTGAAGTGAGAATTTGGAAGGGCGGCAAAATACGCTTCCACAGTTGTTATGACCTCATCATTTGATGAAAAACGCTTTCCACGTATGCATTTTTTAGGCCTGGAAACAGATGGAAGTCGCTGGGGGCCAAGTCTGCTGAATACAATGGATGGTCCAACGATTCGAAATTTAATTCATGGATTTTAGCCATTGTTAAAATACTCCAGTGACACACTACATTGTCCTCGCGGAAAAGAATTTTTTTCTTTTGCAAACTGGGTATTTGTTCATACATTTTTTGCTTCAATTGGTCTAAAAGGCAATAATAAGAATTTATTTTTTACCAGTTTTCAAGTCATTTGCAGACGAAATTTCTGCCAATTTCTGGAGACGAACTCGTTTCGGAGCCAAAGAACCAAGTTCACACCACTCTTTAGCCACTTGTTTTGACTTAAGGTCATGGTGATAAACCCAAGTCTCATCCATAGTTATGAATCGATGCACAAAATTCCTCTTTATCCTTTCGAAAACGCTCTAAATGTTGTTGAGAAAGTCTCATTCGAATGTGTTTTTATTCCTTTGTTAGCGAGTGCGGCACCCGTTGTGCACACAGCTTTCTGAAACCCAATACATCGGTCAAAATATTGCTTACACTGCCCAATGAGATGTCTAGGGCTTCCACTAAATCTCTTTCAGTCACTCGAAGGCTTGTACGGCCGCATTCAAATTCAGGAACCCATCTTTTTGCTGTACTAATTGATGCCGAACAGTCCTTTTAACATTCATTTATTGGAGGTTGAACTAGTTTTAAAGGTTTTTTTCGAAGATTTGGGGCTTTATTGTGAAAAAACGGTACAAAATATTTTATTCGAAGTATTGGCCATCGCTAGCTACAACTTTCGCCCATCTTTCGGGCAATTTCCGGATGCCGTTTCTCCAAAATTCTGGCCGCTGCTTGGCTATCCATGACTCAACCCATATTTTGGTAGCCTCGTACGAGGAGAACCGCTGGTCCGCCAAATCGAGACTCATATGCCGGAACAAATGATAATCGGAGGGAGCTATGTCTGGACTATACGGCGGGTGGGGTAACACTTCCCAGCCAAGCGTTCCAAGGTATTTTTTGACAGGTTGAGCAACATGCGGCCGAGCGTTGTCATGTTGCAAAATAACCTTGTCGTGCCTTTTTACCGTTTCCGGCCGTTTTTCTTTCAATGCCTGGCTTAAACGCATCAATTGCAGTCGGTAACGATCCCCCGTGATTGTTTCGACGTCGCGCAGCTTCAACTCGTACGGGACCCAATGTCCTTGCTTTTGGATCATTCCCATCGCTTTTAGACGCTTGCAAACGGTTGATTTATCAACGCCCAATGATTCAGCAAGCTCTTCTTGGGTTTGGCACGAGTCCTCGTTTACCAATTCCCCCAATTCCGCTTCCTCGAACTTTTTGGGCTGGCCAAGACGCTCCTTGTCTTCGGTGTGAAAATCACCACTTTTGAATCGTCGAAACCAGTACTCACATGTTGAAATCGACGGAGTATGGTCTGGGTAGGCCTCCTGCAGCAATTCACAGGCTTGGGCTGTGTTTTTTTTCAAATTGAAGCAGAAAAGCAAAGCTTCCCGCCAATTGCGTTTCGACGGCACGAAAGTTGACATACTCGGAGCACGAAACACTGCGTTATTTATACTTCAGCGAAATGACAGATACTGATAAACAAAGCCTAGGGATGAGGCTTTGTCATGAATATATATTCAGTATTGCCAACGCGATAAAGTGATAAATAGCGCCATCTGTGTGTCACCTTTAAAACTAATTCAACCTCCAATACAAATTTCCTTTGCTTTTAAAACTTCTAAAAATAAAAATTCAATCACTGCACGATATTTGATTTTTTCCATTGTAGAAAATACTGCCACACGTCGCTACTGAATTGCTTGTAAATAAAGAATGAATTGGCAGATTGAAATTAAACTTCACATATCATAGTTTCATATGAAGAAGCAATGCCTTCCTTGGAAAAAAACCGTGCTTACTATCTCAAACTTTGATTGTAACCAAGGCGAATCTATAAAAGGTGGTGTCCGCACGGTGACAATCAAATGTCTATGGTCTAGTGCCAAACCTTTAATAAATGCGCCTTGATTGTAACTAAAGGAAGTCGGTGCAGTGTTGCTAGTTTTCGAGTTATAGCTAAATTCCCTGCACTCAATTACTTTGGCTACTTTAAGTAACGAACTATACGAGTATTTATATAGGCTTGCCTGCAAAGTTCACGAATAAAGCACAATAATTAGGTTTAATCAAGTGTTGTAAAATTAAGCGAATAGAAATGAATAGCAAGAAAATCTGATTAATAAAAACGAAATGCAATCTGTGAAAAGGAATTGAATTCCACTTCAATTTGTTTACGTTTCGCAGATTAATAGTTTACATGGCATCCATTGTATAAATTGCAAACATACATGTATACATACGAATATGTATGTGGGTTTAGTTGAGAGCACGAAATGCACAAACTCGACTACTTATTGGTAATTAATTTACTCAAATTTCAAATAACTCGGAACTTATGAATACCAATAATCAGCTATTTGCCTCTAAGAAAACCAACACAAATACAAGGGGCGTTCAAATTATTCTCGGTATTTTATTAGTGAGGTGGGATATTTAATAATTGCAATTAATAGTTACTTTACTTGGGTGTTTTTTCTAATGGGATGACGCCCGTGAAGAGGAAGCTCTCATGAGTACTGCTATACCGGCACGACTTGCAGCCTCAGAGCTACAGCTGCGTACTAAACAAGTCTCCACTATCTACCACTCTCTCCGCGAAGCTGCCATAAAAGGATTACCTCAGGGGCTGATAAGCTCAAAGGATCCTAGTTATTAGGTGATGTCAGCATAAAATTCACAGTATTTTCTCCGCTTAAAAGTTTATCCGTGTCGGGAGCATAGCATGAGCATTGGAACAAGACGTCTCAGACGTGCAGATTGAGCAGTTTGACGAACTGTCATGGCCAAATCTATGGAGGTACTTCCCAATAATCCTCGTGCCATGGTTCTCTTTCAGCCACCTCGTAAGATATCTTCGGACCTTAACGTGGCTCTACCCAGATGTTATACTTTTGTGCACCCAGGGCAGAATTAGACGAGGTAGAGCGTTGTTATAGTGTTAGTGGGAGTGTGCCCCACATACTATTGGTGTAACGGTACCTTTCAGATATTTCTGACAATTTGATATAAACCTCCTTCAGTCAATGAGCGACCGAACGACGCCTTTCTTCTGCTGCAATTTTTTAACGCCTTGCTCTACTCGTCGTGTTCGGATATCCTTATATCTACGGAGATTAGTCCTGTAATTACGAAGATGCTTCGTCGGAAATTGTACGGAAGCCGCAGATAGTTCGCGAAGCTCTTAACCGGTAGACGGCTATTTGTTTTCTTGCGTAGCCATTTATACTCAAGGTATCAGCCCAGATCGGTGCCGCGTTCAAAAGGACCGAGCTGACAACCCTACCATATAATATAATATTCTTTTTCTTTGGCTAGCGCCACCAATCATGAAACCTAAATATTTAATAGCGGGTTTTGATTTGATACTTATTAGAACCACATCAGTTTTGTGCTCGGCTAATTCCTGGTTCATGGACATCCACCAAGCCTTGGTCCCATCTACTGATTCGCTGGCGTTCCTCTCAATATCTTTAATGTATTTTACCACTATTACCACCGCGATATCATCCGCAAATCAGATAACTTTGACTCTAGGGGGCATTTCCAGATTAGAACACCGTCATACATTAGGTTCCATGGTAGTGGACCTAAAACTGATCCTTGGGGGACTCCTGCTATTGCATTGTTCTTTAGAATGCCTTTGTCAGTTCTAAACCTCAGTTCAGGAACCTCTAGGTAATACCTTAAGAGCCCCTCTTGGTAATATAAATAAAAAATTGCACATAATTACGGTCTTGAGTTATCAAGTAATCCTCGGTGAAAGAAAATCGTAATGGCTCACGCGACACTGTTGTAGAAAATCGAACACCGGGGCTGTGATTAAATTTCTTAAAAAACAAGGAAGAAATCAAAAATAAATGCTCGCAGAAATTGCGTCCGCTTAACGCTATTTCGCACTGTCACTATCTGGAATTTAAGGGTGGTCAAGTGAATTTAAAAGGTGCAGTAAGAGTATTGAAGATGGCCCTCGCTCAAACAGCGCTTTTACTGCCACTACGGAAGAAAGTGTGAAATAAGTTAAGAAACTTGTACTGCTGGATGCCCGAATAAAAGTTAGATTATTTGCAGGGAAGACTAGCCCATCCATTGTATGATGTCACAGTACTCTTCATGATCATCTTTATCTCTCTCGGAAGTGAGAGTAAGTTGGGTATCGCGTGTGCTCACGGCACCTCAAAAACAAGTGCGAGTGGAGTACAGTAGAGAATGTTTGGAGCTCTGTGAGAAAATTGAACGAGTATTTTCAATTGTTTGTTTGTTTTTTTTTATTCATATAAGTTTTGTTAATGAAAATACAAGTTTCTTACAGACTATACGAAAATAAAAAGGTTATAACTAAAAGCACTAAAAATTTATTACAAAAACTTTATAAAGTATGAGATTAAAAATAGGAGTTCAAAGAATTAGTAAATTTTATTTCTTTAAAGAAAAATTAATTGATATACAAATAGAAATTGAACTTTGAAAAGGCGAACCAAGAAGCACCGAGAGATTTGGTAATTCCTGAAATACTCAGGCCATAAAGTCCATTGTATTTAAAGTTTTGGAAAATGTATTGATAGATAGTCAAGAAGGAGAGGAGAGAAGTAAAAGAAGGAAAAGATACGATAGAGTAGAGACATTTGAATTTTCCAGATTCTTCGGTATTGAAGATATCCTATAGTTTGAGAGAATAAATTTTAATTGGAACCAAAAATTCGTAGCCTTACTATAACAAATACAGGATACTCATAGAGAAAATGCTCAGTGCTATCCGCCTCCTCTAAGCAAGACAGACAAATCGGGTCCTCAATGATTCCGGTGGTGATCGTATGTTGACCCCATGGATTGTGTCCTGTAATAATACTGACCATCAACCGAACGTCTTTCTGCCAAGTTTTAGTAGAAAGTTCGACAGTTTTCTGTTCGCGCTTATCACAAAACGCATTGCAGTTATGCAGCGTTCCAGCTCAGACCATCGCTCTTTATGTAAATTGCAGACGTAATCGCTGATTCACTTCATGATTCCAATTGATATAGAAGTCGAAATCTTATTTAATTTTCGACTGTATTGTTACTGGGGATGAGACTAAGATGAGGCCTTAGTGATGGGCCCTGAAAGTAAACAAAAGTCTATGCAGTGGCTTAAAAAATTTGAAGGCACTTCATCCTTCATGACAGTGGAACTAGAAAAGATTTTTATTCACTGAGCACACGAAAATCGATGGAACCATAAACGAAACATCCTACGTAACCACTTTGCATAATTAAAGACAAACAATTAAAGGAAAAAGGCGCAGAAAACTGACTGCCGGTGTGTTGTTTCTCCACGACAACGCACAGGGTTCACACAACGAAAGGTCGATGTAAGAGATTGTGGCTTCGACGGCATCAATCCCCTACTGGTCCATTATGATTACTTTTTGTGCCCAAATTTGAAAAAAAAAATGTTCATAGAAAAATTTTTATCACTATGAAGAGCTGAAGGATGCCATAAACACGCATTTTTTGGACAAGATTCCTCCTTTTTATTTTTTTTAGATCACATTAAACCACTTATTTAAAAATATACAAAATGTATTGAGGTTGAAAAAATAAAATAAAAATATATTATACTGAATTTACTTCGAGTAGCTTTTCATAATGATACCAAAAATACACTGAACGCCCCTCGTGCGTGCAGCTTTAGCATCTCCCAAGCCTAATCCAAAATTATGCCATGAGCGCTGTTTTCAAATGCACCTACATACATGCGTACATACATACATATGTATATGCAACGGGTGGTTTTTTTTTTTTGTTCATAAAAGATTTTTGGACTTTTGCACGTTGGCGACGGGGAGCGTCGCAGGCGAGGGTACAATGCGCTGTATGAGCTTTACGACGACATAGACATAGGGCAGGGAATGCAGCTGTTATACCGGTACCTGTGCTTGCGTGTGTACCTGGGTTAACCCATTATATCAAAAACAAATAAATAATTCCGGCAGTTTAGAATATTAGTTTGCATTAGGAATGTGAATTGAATTTATTCCACATCAGAGTGTTTCTAAACACGCATATGTACCTACATACACATGTTTGAGTAAATAATGCCATACGCATGTAATAACTCGATTGCTGGCGTGTTTAGTTGTAGATAAACCAAGTTAAACGCAAACACTTGTGGTCAAACTAAAGAGCTAAGTTACATTGGAATTCTTGAATTACCCCTGCTGTCGTTGCATCTCAATATAACGATTGCTCATTTTGCATAATCGAAATTATCTTGCGAATCCCACACGAATATTAGCTGCTATGTGAATATCTTGGATATTAGCAAAGTATTTATAGAAAGTAAATACGACAGGTATTTTGGTAAAATTAATATTTACACTAATCAAAATTGATAATTGAGAAAATAATGAACAAAATTGAAATGGAATACAAATCACTCATACGCCCCACTCAGTATGCTAAAATGTATTAAAGGTACAGTATTCCTTTCTTTGGATTGCCTTTACAGCAAGCTTGGTCACATGTAAACATTATCCCAACACCGCATTAGTAAGTTTCATAAATTTGCTCTTTGCCAAAGAGGCCAAATTTTGGGCTAAATTTTGCGTAATTTGCGATTTATTATTTATTTTCTGCTTCTATTCGAAGCACACTGTAGCTGAAGCTAATTGAAATGCCCATCTAAAATACCTTTAGAGCGACTATAATTAGTGAAAGCACATAGCGAGATATTGTATGAACGCTTCAAGAGGGAAGGAACTGAATGTCATTTTCCGTATTTGTTGGCACCAACTCGTTGTGATAAAGAGAGTACCCCAATGATAAAGTCACCACATTTTGTTAAGTTTTGGTTACATAGTGTTTTTCAAACTTAATTTAATTATTTTTTTTTATAAAAATATATTTCATTCTATATCAAAAGCTACATAAAGCCAAGTTTCCAACTTTGTCCAAAATTTTAAAATATGCATCCGATTTCCACATATTTTAAACTTTTATACAGAATACAAAGTGTAAGTTTGAAGTGGCTCAAAATTGTCGTTGATTTTTAATAATTTTTTTTTTTGACGGTATAACGCATTTTCTCCATATAAAAAATACACGACAATTTTTTTCTTTTTTTTTTGTGATATGATTTACATCAAACTTTCGCTTTATATATATATATATATAATTGGAGCGTACACTCTTTTTGTGTGTTTGGCCGAGCTCCTCCTCCTATTTGTGGTGTGCGTATTGATGTTGTTCTACAAATGGAGGGGCCTACAGTTTTAAGCCGACTCCGAACGGCAGATATTTTTATGAGGAGCTTTTTCATGGCAGAAATACACTCGGAGGTTTGCCATTGCCTGCCGAGGGGCGACCGCTATTAGAAAAATGTTTTTCTTAATTTTGGTGTTACAACGAGATTCGTTCCCTCTGTGAATTCCGAATGGTAATCATGCACCAACCCACTCGGCTACGGCGGCCGGCCAAACCCTGTATCTAAATTTTTTTCCAAAAATTCTGCTTAAAAAGTATAAAATTTTGATGAAAATTTATCGAGTTTTCATAAATCGTATGTAAAGTTTGAAACTTGAGCTAATATGATTTTTGTTTTAGAACGAACTCTAATCCAAAGCCTCTTCTTCCTTTTCCAAAGCCTCTTCACGTGTCTGGTTCTTTTTCCTCTGTTTCCTCTCCCGATTGTTATCTCAATGAAAGAGTTTTTATTATTTTTCAAAGTAAGCCCTTTGCATGGGCAGAATCCGAACTGCAGATATTTTATGAGGAGCTTTTTTTATATATATATATAATATAAAAAATATTATTATATATATATATATATTAATCAATATTAATTTTAATTCAAAAACGCCCTTACTGATCTACCACCATCTTTTGCTACTTGTGTTACTTGAAGCGGCCCAGTTGATTTTAATCTCTACAGGCCACATTACTTAAATTTTTTTTGCAATTAAAATTTAAGATAAAAATTACTCCGAACTCTGTTTCCTAATGCATGCGCTGCATCAAAATACTTCCATAACGACTCATTCCTTTCAGTCAGTATTGGCCTCTTCTTCTCGTTCTTAATTCTTATTTTCCTAATTTTCAGGATGCTCAAAGTTTCATGCTCATGCAGTAGAATTGATTTCAGATATCCAAAACATCCACCGCACCAAAAGTTCCATTGTGACTGCCACGGTCTTAGCTCTTTTGTTGACATGCAAGGAAAACTTCCAAACACTGCTCAACTCAGTGCATCTGTGACAACCGACGAAACAAAAATTGATTTAAAATATTTAAAATTTGGTTTTTAGAGGGTTTTTGAATCTATAAGTAGTTAAATATACGACTTGAATTATTTTTTCGTTTTGTAAGGAATTTTTTTCAGGAATTACATAGTAAAAGTTGTCAAGGAAAAATTTCTTATGCCCTTGAAGCTATAGATTTTATATAGTATGACTGCATACTCAGTTTTTCATTTTCAGATCCATTTAATTTATATTATGTATAAAGAACTAAAATTTCATAGGACTAAATTTTCCATAAATAGTTTTAAATACTTTTACTTTCTATGAAATTAATATAGATGTGAAACGAAAGAGGATATATTTAACTTTTTTAATAATTTTTGTTTCCTTCGGCCAGCACAAATTTGGTGGTTCTTTGCAAATGCCAGGATACATTTGCATTCTGGCATTCTGGCATTTTGTAATCAATTATTTAAAAAAAAAATGTATGTTAAAGGTAGTTAAATGCGGTAATGCACACCTCTTGTTGTTGTCTAAAAAGATTAAAAAACAGTTGAACTTTCCGCCTGTGAAATGAAGTATATGCCATGGACACCTCTCTTTAAACTGCTCCTGATGAAACTTTAAAGCCTTTTACGGTATTTAGTTAATGAAAAATTTACAAACAAAGTATGCAGTGTTACTATATAGAATCTTTTGTTTCTCGTACATAATAAATTTTTCCCGTATTATGTAATAATGTACTTTTCAGAGACATTTAAATGCCTAGTTTGTCAAATTAGACAACGTATTTTTCGTTTATTTTTAGTAAATCTAAAACATAGATATATATATATATATATATTTTAAAGCAAATACTGGCGATTTGAAGAAGCCCAAATATTTGGAACAAGTTAAATTAAAGTTGCAGGCCAAGAATCGAATAACTTTGTTTAAATATATTAGGAATTTAAGCGCAATACTATTTTTATTGTATTATTTTTATTTTTTTTATTAATTCATTTACTTATTCATTACATTTATTTATTACAACTATTTCACTAAATTTAGCAAGAGCTCTGGCTGCAGTGTCCTTCAACTCACATTTTAATATATGTTGCACATAAATTGTTTCTATAAGCCCACAGCCCTTAGCTGTGCACCTCACTATTTGATATGTGCAAACATCCAAAAACGTGCCCAAACGTAATTCGCTACAAATCATTCAATCATTACCATCTTTGATTACTAAAGCGATGATGAATAACATTGTGGATTATTTCTACTCCCCACCTATTAGTTATTTATTTCATGCGCTATTGTTTGTTCTGGTTTTGTTTGGTGCCGCTTTCGTTTAATTTCTGAAATATTTCATTTCATTTGTTTGCTTGTTTTAATTAGAAACCAAACTTTTGTGGTTTAATACTCAATACAATTAATCATTTAATTGATTTTCTCCAGAGACGAATTGAGTGAAATTGGCCAAATGGGTCAAAGTCAACCGCAGAATTTGGTGAGTTTAAGGAATGAAAGAACATTTTGCGCTAAGTGGCAGCGAAAGCTATGAGTGACACAGCTGAATTTGGAAATGCGAGCAAATGAATGAAACAACAAAATAATAAATGGGAGAAGTAAAAATTAGATCGAAAACAAATCGAAAAGTAGACAGTTAACTAAGTGCCTAATGAGCTATAAAACATGGTAAGCAGAGATTATTATAAGCCAGTAGAATTTTTTTATTATACAAACAGTTGCGGATATTAAAGCCACCCGGCAGTGCTTTAGGATAGGTGTGTAGAGTCTAGAAGTTATACGACTTAAGAAGTAAGCCATTTTTTTTTAATAAAAATATAAAGTTTTCCAATAACGGCGGGTCAATATTGAAGTGAAACAGGAGAAGATGTGCATAAATAATAATTATTAACGCATTTCATTTTTAATTTATGATTCAAATGTCTGCTGAGACTTCGCACGGTGGCACCTATGCGGCTGGTGTGGCACCTATATGGGTGGTACAATGACTCTGCTCCATAAATTTGAACAATGACCCAAATTTTGTTATGATTGAAAGCATCTGTCGATCACGGTTTGTGGGTATGGCCAGCATCTTTGGAAAATGTCTAACAAAAATTTTAGCGGAGCTAACTTGCATGACCTTTGTGGCCAATTCATATCATATAGTAAATGCGCATAAATCATATAAGCTGAATGATCATCGTGGCTTTCGCTGTGTGGCACGTAAGTAAACCTTCTGCCTTGGTCCACAGAATCCAAATCTATTAAATTCAGTTTGAGCCAAAAAAATGTGTTGCCACAGGCTTTGAGCATAAGTCGTTGAGGGTGACCTTGATCTTCATTTTCGAAGAAACTCTGACCAATAACGCTGTTGGCTCAAAATCTGGTGAGCCTCAGTAGTCCTGGGCAGTAATCCTTCATAAAGCAATTTGGTTCGCTGGTTCAATACATCTGTTTGAATATAACTCCGAAAGTTAAGAGAATCGCACTATGAAACTTTCAGCGAATACTGAGGATAGTCTCAGCTATTAATGAAAAAAGTAAAATATTTGATGTGGAAAGTTATCGTTCATAAATGACAAACAATGTGTTTTTCAAAAATTAAAAAACAAATTTAAAAAAAGTCTCCCAAAATATTTTTTTCACATTTTATACTTAAAAAATTTTTAATTTTATATTTCCTTATAAAAAGGAAACAATTTTTAAATGTTAAAAACAACCGAAAATTTTGAAATAAAAAAATTATTTCCTGCAAATGATTTAATAAATGTATTCTTAAAATTGAAAAAATTTAAATTTTATATTTCATCATAAAAAGGAAAAAAAAATTTTTTAATGCTTAAAAGTTAAATATTATGTAAAAAATTTATACTTAAAAAAAATTAATTGAAAAAAATTTTTTTTCATGTTAAAAAACCCGGAAATTTTGAATAAAAAATAAAAAAATCATTTCCTACAAATTATTTTCAAAATTTATAATTCACAAAAATTTAAATTTTATATTTCATCATAAAAAAGGAAAAAGAATTTTTAATGTTAAAAACAATCGAAAATTTTAATAAAAAATAAAAAAATTATATCCCACAAATAAAATAAAAATTTATACGTAAAATTGATATTTAAAAAAAAAATTTATTTCATGTTTCATCATAAAACGAAAAAAAAATGTTAAATGTTTAAAACAACGGAAAATATTGAATAAAAAAATAAAAAATTAATTTCCACAAATTATTTTAAAAATTTATACTTAAAAAAATTTAATTAAAAAAAAACAATTTTTTTAAATGTTAAAAACAACCGGAAATTTGGATAAGAAATAAACAAATTATATTAAAAAATGTATACTTAAAAAAATTTAAATTTTATATTTCATCATAAAAAGGAAAAAAATTTTAAATGTTAAAAACAACCGAAAATATTGAATAAAAAATATTTCTCACAAATTGTTTTCAAAATGTATACTTCAAAAAAATCTATTTTTTTATTTCATCATAAAAAATGAAAAAAATTTTTTTAAATGTTAAAGTCAACCGAAAATTTTTAATAAAAAATAAAAAAATAGTTCCCACAAATAATTTTCAAAATTGATTCTTCAAAAACAATTTCATTTTTTACTTCATCATAGAAAAGGAAACAAATTTTTAAGACTTTTTAAAAAACTCCAAACCAATTGTATTGATAATCATATTAATTCTTTCTCTCTCGCTCCCTCTTCAAATATGACTAGTTTTGTGCTTCTGAGGTTTTATTAGCGGTCAACGTTTAGCGGCGCCGCCAATCTCTTCTTTGACGGCTCGTAATTAATTGCTGGTCTTTGGCACGACCATAATTTTAATAATTCAACAAATTTTGCGATGGCGATGTGCAAGAGTAGCGTCAAAAGCAAAAGAGAAAATCGCTGACAAGAAAAACAAAGAAAAATAACTTTTTGAAAAAGAAACCCAAATCCACCGCCGCTCTATCAAGACAAACCGTGAATGTGAATGCGAAAACCCGCAAAGAATTTCAATTAAATCAACGCAGTAACAAAAGCAAAGTGGAAAGACAAAGTCAGTCAGTGGCCGAAGAAGAAGTAGATGGTGAGTGAAATCTGAAACCGTTAAAAAAAACAATGTGAGCAGATGCGCTGCGTAGGAGAAATCAGTGCTAAGGGGAGAAAGGGGAAGTTAAAATTGTGATAGAGACTGTGAGTCTGTGTGCGTGTGTGTGTGCAGCAGCGGTATATGAAAAGCGTGGCAAAACAACGACGCGGAAGCGGAAATACGTAGTGTGAAGCGTAAAAGCGAGTTGTAATGCGGAGTAAGCGAAAATTCGGTTAGTTGTTTTTTTCCCCGCCCCTTCGTGTTGAACACATTTCTGTGGCAAAGCATTGAAGACGAAAATAAACAAAGTGAGTTAGCGTTTTTTTTTTGTTTTGCTTTCTTAGCGTGAAGAAAGACAAAGAAGTGCTGCAAATTTGGACAGCGCAAACTAACAACGATAAAAATAACAACGAGTCAATGACTACAACAAAAATTATTGTAATATACGCGCGGTACATTTTGTATTGAAGAGGTGAGAAGATGGATGGTGGCAGTGGCAGCATTACTGGCGGGACTAGCGAGAAAAGCGAGAAAAGCTTGCCAACGGGTGTTTTTTAGTGTTAAGCAAATAATCACATAAAAATAAATAAGATGAGGCAATACGAGGTGTCATTATTATATAATGAGACTGACGCTGCTATATGCAGAAGAAGTACCAAGCGCTAACGGCTGTCAGCTGTTCAGTGCGAAGTCTTCGCTTGTGAATGCAATAACTCCGACTAATCAACAAGTAGAGTCAGTTATTATAAGCACAGATTTTGTTAACTTTTTATTGTTTTTTGTCAGATTTTAAAGGTTTTAATTGTAGGAATGGAGCAATCATACAAGGGCGGCGGTGCTCTTTGGCTGTATTAGTTTTTATAAATGAAAAAATTTTATTCATGAACACGGGAAAATGTTATCAGCCAAGTGGCCGCTACCAGAATTGATGACCGTACTGTTCCAACTTGACATAGACCCCAATGGAGTCGCTGATCATGGCTCTGCGACGTTCTTAATCCAAAGTAGTCACTTGGCCCGTGGCGTTTCCGAAAAAAGGCCCGATGACACCTACAGTGTAAACAGCATCCCCAGCAGTTACTTTGAACGGACGTGATAGGTTTTTCAGGAGTATATTTTCGATTCGGGAATCTCCTGTTTGAGCTGTGTGCACTTCGTATAGAGACATCTTCTAGCCATTTAATAAAACTCCCTTCAAAAACCGCCAATTGATGCCCAATTGTATAACACGCCATGTGGTCGATATTCTGAGGCCTTCTGCGACATCTTCAACCACAGCTGCAATATTCTCAGCAGGATAACTGTACTAGAGCCGGCCAGGTCTGGCAGCATCTCGTGTTCTTCCGCACTCCTCAACGCGAGCAGCTAAATGCCTTAGTGTTTGGGCAGTTGGTGTGGCATAATTGACGAGTATTTTGTATCCATTTTCTGCACAAATATCAAAACAGAACTCTCGTTTGCCGCCATCCGAAAACTGCAAACATTTGCAAACATCTGCTTGTGCAAAATTTTGAAAACCTATTAGGGCTTCTTCACCATTTTTTGCCACATCCTAGTTTCCAACTTGTTGAACGGTTATTTACAGCATGACTATATCCGGTCTGTGCGATTGGGAACCTCATACGGTTGTTTACGTCTATACGTCTTTACGAAAATAAAGCGATAACGTCTGGCACAGTTCAAGGATCTATTCTCGGCCTCGATCTCTGGAATCTGAGCTATGACGAGATATTGAGCATAGAAATGCCAGAAGATACATATCTGGTGGGATACACGGACGATATAGCGACGGTCATACCAGCTCGGGACACTGAGGACGCTAGAAGGAAGCTGAACCAAATTATGATAAGGACCTGGAAATCGTCAAACATAAAACCGAAGCCATCCTTATGACGGAGGTCACATGCCACTCTAGGTCAGCATGCAAATAGGTGGCACGTCCTTAGCAATCCAAAAAGTAGTGAAATTCTTAGGTATTCAACTTGACTTACTTACTTTCTGGGCCCAAATACGGGATGCGGCTATCAAAGCTACAAAAGTCACGGATATGCTAAGTAGATTAATGGCGGCCCAACACGGAGCAAAAGAAAGCTAATTATGGTAGCCACAAACTCAATTCTCCTGTACAGCAGCGAAGTATGGGGAATTGTGTTAAATTGCAAAGCCAAGCGCAAATCACTGTGCAACGAATAGCGGCACTCAGAGTTACCTCAGGCTACCGCACTGTCTCAGGCGCAGCAGTTTTTGTGATCAGCGGGCAGGTACCCGTCGACCTCATGGTCTGGAAACGAATGGATGCATTCTTCCAAGAAGAGACACGTTATCACTATCTTCTCAGAACGGAGATGCCAAACCATTCTGCGCTGGCAAAGCCGATGGAACACTGAACCGAGTAACTGATGGACGGCGAAACTTCTTCCACCAATTGACAAATGGGTCCAAAGGAACTTCGGGGAAGTGAACTACTTCTTAACTCAGTTACTCTCGGCCTATGGATACTTCCGGAGATACCTATACCGCATGGGTAAGGTAACCGATTCCAAGTGCATATACTGCGAAGCGCTGAGCGAGGACACTGAACACACGTTTTTTAGGTGTAACAGATGGCTCGCGGAAAAAATGATCTGAGGAAGCAGAGCAATATTAAAGAAATACATCGAGAACGTGCTACGGAAAAAAAAAGGTTGACCTCGACAGAGAGCAACAAAGCGAAGCACAGATAGAAACACAAGAAGACGAGCCTTTAGCATGACAACTGGCTACAAACATGGTGGACCCAGACGTGGGTGAATAGAATTGGTTCTTTATGGATGCCGTTCTGGGCCCTGCCGAAGTAATATAGGAAGCGTTCCCGGGAACGGTGTCTCCCTAGAAGGAGAGGAGGGATCGTTTTAGTAGCCACACTACACGACACACTAGACGACGGTCGTTGTAAGTGCGAAGGCATTTTGAACCCTACCTCACCCACCAAAAACAAAAAAATGTTGACTTTTATTTGTGGTTTTAGGTAGGCCATAACATTCTACTGACTTTGCATCTTGTCTGATTCCTCCATCTACAATCCGCAGGGCGTAAATATTTTGATAAGATTGCATTCTTGATTGCTCCCAGTGGTGGGAATTCCAATTCTGCAAGACAGTTATTCATGACAAATCCTTCTCTTGCCAGCTCATATGTTTTTTCATTACCTTCAATGTTCAGATTTTTCAATTCTACGTCTCTGGGATATTCCAGCTGCAACACTACAATCCATTTTAGAACCATCTGTGTGGGCTGTAGTGTCGAGGCTGTTTAGTAAGAGTCACTTACTCCATTCCGCTCGAGATGGAAGGAGAATGGCTAATGTCAGCGTTGGGACGATGTAATTAAACCTCTCCTGGTTGAAATGGGTTTGTTACAATAATAGACTGACATAACCTTTTCCTTCCAGCGACCCGCTTTATTTAAGCTAATTGCACTTCATCAGAGTTTACTGCAGAGAAATATTGAAAAGCACGTCCTTGCAGCTAGTTTGAAAAATATATATCTCGCAATATCTAGAAGTCAAAACGAAAACACCCGTTACATTGTAGTAGAAAATTTCAAAATATGAGATACGTTAAAGCAAATACTCATACATATAAATGAAAGCTAAACTACGAGTAAGCAAGCAGCCAAACAGCTCAAATGACCAACAAGGAATAAATATTACTACACCCATGGGATGCTGTGAGACATTAGCTGTAAATTTCTGGCTAGCATTTCAGCAAATAACTTTCTTGGTTGGTCAGCTGCTTCTCTCTTCTTCTTTCACTCTCTCTCTCTCATGCACAGAATCTTTTCTTTCATTCTCCATTTTCTTCGCCGTCCAAAGCATTTTTTCATATTTTCCTGCTTTCATTTTGCCTCGAAATTTCATTTTAATTGCGTTTCGCATTACTGCAACGTTCAACGTCACATTCCATGCGACAAACGCATATTGCGGCTTGCTGTGGTGTTCACTTATTTAAATTTTTTGCGTTAGCGGCGTAAAAAAAATATTCTTCGAATGCACAGTTTTTCTCATTTGGTTTTTAAAGGTTCTTCTAGCTATTTTGCGGTTTCTGTGTGGCTTTTTACTTCCTTCTTTTTTTGCTGCCCTTCACTCTAATAGCATCACTAGTTATGCTTTTAATTAAAATTTCTTTAAGTTGTTGCTTTATTCAAATACTCTTGTCAATTACTCGAGTGTCTCGACATAAAACCAAACTGGCGTGTAGGGTTGCCACAGCATGGTATTGGGCAGGGGAATAAGTTCATAGTGTTTTATATTCTATTTCATTTTACAACGATTTGATTGCTGTTGGCAAAGGGTAAGTTTTCATTCGATAGAACTCTTTCTGCTCTACAAAACTATGTTAATTGTATTTTTAAGTTATTTAATTCTTTATTAGTTTTGACGCTTAGAAATGGAATACGCAGGAGGCAAAAATCAACTTTTTCGAGACCTGCTCGTCTTAACTTTTCATCGAGGTCAAAAAGCTGGCGAAGCAACCCGGCACATTTGCGACGTGTTTGGAGAAGGTATCATAGGCGAATCTACAGCACGGATATGATTTGCAAAGTCCAAAAATGGCGACTTTGACACGTCCCGCAGTGAAAAGCCTTCTGAATTCGATGAAGAACGTCTCAAATCGCTTTTGAATGAGAACGATCGCCAAACTAGTCGTGAATTAGCGGAAAAAATTAATTGTGATCATGAAGCGATTTTCAATTACATTCGTTCAATTGGATTTACCAAAAAATTAGGAGCCTGGGCGATTCGCGAGCTCAATAAAAAAAACAAAGAAAGTCCCTTCAAATCGTCAACTCGCGGTCATAAACAGCGCTTTTTATATTGAATCGTTACGGAAGATGAGAAATGATGCCCATACATCAATAAGAAGCAAATAGAGGAATGGGTGGCTTCAGGAGATATACAGAATCCGAGAGTCAAGTTGGATCTTCATCCAAAGAAGATCATGGTATGCCTTTGGTGGAACTGGGGAAGCATGGTTTACTTGGAAATGCTCGAAAATAATGCCACGATCAGCAAGAAGCTCTGCATAGGCTATTTGACTGAAAGGACCAGATCGACATGGTGAAACCATACTCCTTCAAAACAACGCCAGTCAAATGTTGCACAAGTCGTCAAAGTCGCACTCCAAGAACTCGAATGGGAGGTCCTTCAGCATCCGCCGTATCCTTTGGACCTTGCACAGACCGAAAAAGTTCTTTCGAGATAAATCAGTTTAAAGTTTAAGGTACAGGATCAGACTGCTCTCTATTGGGCTGTAGAAGCTGTAATATTGAGAATTTCCACATGAAAATTTCACAGTATATTTTTAAGATACTATACATACTTTCGAAATGTCGAAAAAACAAAAAATCGATTTTTTTGAAATTTCTGGACCACCGGGTCCCCATAGAGCTCTTAAACGGTCCAGTTATTTTATTACAGCGGCACGTATGATTTCATCGTAATGAATGTCGCTGCTACAAAAAGTGTTTGCTTATTTAAATTACGGTACCAAACTTTGCACGCGAGACTCTTTAACTAACTATGACTACAATTTCTAGTTGAGAGGATTTAAATATTGGCTGCCCGAGAGTCAATCTTCAATAGAAATAAAAGCTGGAATATTCTACTCTCACCGCTCTTGGACAGTTTTAGCTTCATTTGCCTCTCCAGAATCTTGCTGAAATACTCAGTGCTCTCCATTACTAAAGACCGTTACTGTTAAACTCTTTACTGCGCCTTCGGAGACGTCTTGTTGATATACTTGTGCTTCAGCTTTTATCCCAGTTACGCAAAAATGTAAAGAATGGGATACTCCCGATCAAACCGTCACGTTTGCTGGATAACGAGCTCTCTGACTCTTGGTACAATATTTTTCGCATTTTGTGTTATTCTTGCATAGACTATGTTACTTCATTCATTAAAAACATCTTCTGCTGAAAATATTTTCTCATACATAAAACAAACATTTTCATGGCCGCTGCTGGCTCGACACTCCAAAAGCTCTTTGCATCATTCCAATCTCATTTTTGTTAATAATGGAGTTAAATAGAGGGAATCATGGATTAATTGTGGCATGTATCTGGAAGACATGTACAGCTCTCTAGTCATGATTTGCCACTTCCTCAAGGAATTTCAGCGAACTCGCTCCCAAGCAGCTTTTGTGGCTCTACTCGTACGAACAATGCGCGGTCGTCCGGTTCCGACTTTGTTTTCCACTTGAGATCATTCTAAAAATTGTTGGTACGATGCATAAATATTCTGGATATACTGAGTTTTAGAAACGTGAATATACAACTCGCTTTTGAATTTGGGAAAAGTAGTTTTAAAAAATTTAAAGTTTTACGAGCACTTACGAGCAGCTTCCAGGCGTGACTATCAATTCGAGAAATAAATAATTTAAAAAACTATTGTATGTTCGCTATTTAGCACACTGAATACTGTTATCTAAACTCTACACTACAGCTGAAATAACAGAAAAGAATTAAATCGTTTTTTTTTCAAAATCATTCTAGGATTTTTTACTATGATTGATTGTTTCGTTGCCAAAAACAGTCAAATCGTTCGAGCAAAAATAATCAGGTTTAAGAAGTAACGGAAATAATGTTAACCATAAGACATGGAATTTCTCTTAGGGTAGCACTACTAGAGACAGTTTAAAAAATTATGGCCAAAAAGTTATCAAAATATGTTCTACGAAAATTTAGCAACAACGGCGAATACTCCCAAAGGACAAGAAAAAGTTACCGACGCAGAAAACCAAAATTGTAAAACAATTAAATGGTTGGCTAATACTTAGTTTTGATGCCGCCCTCGGAACAGTTGAAAACTAAAAAAAACCATTTGGAATTTTGAATTTGTTTTTTTTAATTTCTAAAATTTTTAATTTTTTTATTTTTTTATTTAAAAACTTTTAAGCACATTTTTCCTCATTTAACGTTTTTCTCTTCTTCTTTTTCTTTCTCCTCCACCTTCCTTATTTACTGTTTTTCTCTTCTCTCTCCTACTTCTTCGTCTTAATATTAAAATGTTTCTGCTTCTTCCTTTTCTTTCTCTTACTCTTCTCCTTCTTTGATATCTTCATCATCTTTCTCGAATTCTTCTTCCTTTCTTCCTTCTGTGTACTCATTTTTCTTCTTCTTCATTTTTGTACACTTCTCTCCTCATTGGCTAATTGTCCCATTATTTCACTTTTACTCTCCTTTTCTTCCAAACTTCCTGTTCTTATTTTTCTGCTTCGTTGTACTTCACTTTTAATTTCTTTCTCCTAATTTTGCTTTTTCCTTACTCTCTCCTTCTTCTCCCTAATCAACTTCCTTATGTTTTTGTACATCTTTTATCTTTTTGTTAATTTTGTGTATACCTCCTTCTGTTCTTTGTTGCGTTGTCTTAACTTTTTCACGTTTTCTTCATGGTCTTGTTTATATTGCTCTTCTCAGTTTACATTTTTACCAAGACCCCTTATATATTTATATGGATAGAAAGAACTTTGCTTACTGGCACTTAGATCCTTTCTGGATGTTTGGCCGAGCTCGTTCTCCTATTTGTGGCGTGCGTCTTGATGTTGCTCCACAAATTGAGGGACCTACAGTTTTAAGCCGACTCCGAAAAGCAGGTGGTTTTTTTATGAGGATATTTTTCATGGCAGAAACACACTTGGAGGTTTGCCATTACCTGCCGAAGAGCGATCGCCATTAAAAAATAAATGTTTTTCTTTCATTTTGCTGTTTCATGCATGGAAATTCGAGCCCACGCACCTCCGAATGGTATTCACTCACCAATCCATTCGGCTATGGCGGCGCTAATAGGCTCCTAAAATAAACATCCTGTATCAGGCCTAAACAAGGCTCAGTCTTTAATTCCTCACTAATTTTGACAAAACTTGAAAGGTGAAAAGGTATCCCCATTTTTTCAAAGGAGTCTTATAACATCTTCCTGCTTCTCGCAAGGAAAACGTAGTAATACTGTGTTGCGTGTCTGGCCGCTACGGGATTCCAGGAAACGAGCTCCCGCACATAGTGACAAGAAAAGATTTTTCGCTTACTTTGTGGCCTTAGCAAATTTACGTCTAGAGAAATAATAAATCAGTAGACATAAGCGGAAGTCGGGGATGTTCTTGTCTGTATCGGATTTTTATGTACTTATATACTGTTGACATCTACCGGAAGATGAGGCATCCAGCAAATTTTATGTGTTTGTCTAACCTTTGCAGCATCCATGCCCATATTTTTAAACACTAAGTATAGCTTAAACTACGACTGTTAAACTTTTAATCTTTCTAACGAATCTATTAGAAAGTAAGGTGGGTGAAGGCGCTTTAAATATTTAAGGATAGTGATGTAATATCATCATATAAAATAAATTCTAAAATGCAGTGTCCCCCCACCCTGCGAATATTATAACTTCCTTATCTCTCTAGTGCTTCCTCACAAGATTCGATGTGGATAATCGATTATGTCTGGAAATGAAATTTCTCTTAATTGATGTCACCTGTATTGAACCAAATATTCCTAAGAATCGCTACACCAGCAAAGCAATATTTATGGCAACTCTTACACTGCTGCTACTATTTATCACCTGGTATTAGAATCAACACTGGCTTTGTGCTGAAAATACAAATACCTCCATGCTTTACATCTGCATTCCCTCTTCTCCTGGTATTGCTTGATTCTTTGTCAGCAACACCGACTCGACAATTACTTTGATTAATAGTGTCTCAAGACGGCAGCAACAACAGCATCAATTTCTCACACAGAAAACACGTTACGTTCCGGCAATCAATTTATTTGTACTTACGCACGCAGAAAGGAAAGGAAAGCAGAAACAACTAGTCAAATAGCCTGGTAGCCAATAGCTAGAGGCACACATTGCCGTCGCTAGAGCTACTTGAAGACCCTCAACTGTCTCGTCCAAGTGAGTGGACGATAAGACGGAAATGGCGTCAGCGGTAATGAAATTAAGACAAACTATTTCCGTTTACCAATTGAGGTAATTTTTTGCACCTCCCCAAAGTTACTTTTGCTACTTTCAATCACCCACCAATCAGGTGTGGGCGCATACCTGCCGTGGGCCACTCCTTGCACTCGAAATGCATTTGCGTTTCAAGCGTCCTTTAATATATAGAAAATAGTTTATAGAATGTGGTAGGTATGCGCTCGTATGTGTGTATGTATGCGGCATACACCCGCATGTAGGCGCATTGCTGGCTACGCTTTTAATTAGATTATGGGCTGTGGCAGCCACAGTGAATGCAAACACTCGTACACCGCTGCTGCAATTGCAATGGGCGCGGCTATGCGGTTTGGCGGTAGTAATCAACGGCAGATACCGGCGAGTACTTAATTGCAAACAGCGATGGCACAGCTATCGAGTGCCAACACTTCAGGCACTCAACGACGACGCTCACCAACGTCACTATTTAATGGATAGAACATTCCCATTCTCTGCACACGAACTTGCATTTTATTTGCGCTTCTTCCACTGTCAGTTTGATTGTCAGATTAATTTTAATTGAAAAATGTACGCCATTTCCTACATTTCAGCATTTTGCTGAAAGGTCATTGCGTTGCCCGAACAAAGCGTGAAGTAGGTCCAATCGGACATGGCACATGATTTAGTGGTATTAGTCTTTTTTGTCCTATTACTTATGCCTTGGCTGTCATTCCTATTCAATGTTTTCGCTAATAGCTGAGACTTAGAAGTGTCTAACTGACAATGGGTCTGTCTGCCTGGCTGATGGGATTTGCTGGATGGTGGCGGGTCAACGCTAAAAAAACGCTAAAACAATTTTCATTTATTATTAGTTTTTAACTGTCAGCAAAGATGTTTAATAACTAATACACAAATTCACGAAGAAATATTCATTGCGCACAATAGTCTGTAAATGAATGTTTTGTAAAAACTAAAAAAATTTAGTATTGAAGAATTTGTGCGAAATTGAAAAAAATAAAATAAGTGAAATGAAATAAAGTACCCAACAAGTGCTGCTGTGAGCTTAGTAGGCAATTGAGTAGTAAAGTCCTCTCTCGACGAACAAAAAAAACTTTATAAGTCTCTTTTCATGCCCGTCCTATTGTAAGCGCAGAAGCTTCGAGCCCTTGAAGTATTTGAGAGAAATATTCCACGGAAGGTTTTTGAACCTTTGTAAGTTGGCTACCGCGAGTACTGCAGGCGATGGAACAATGCTGTATGACCTTTACGGCGACATGGGCATAGTTCATCGAATAAAGATCCAGCGGCTTCGTTGGTTGTGTCAAGTCGTCCGAATGAATACGAACGTTCTGGCTCTGAAAGTATTCGATGGAGTACCAGCAGATGGTAGCAAAGGAAACGGAAGGTTTCGACTCGCGGAAATTAAAATAAGTAAAATTAAGTTAAATTAAATTCCAGAATACAACAAAATTTAATAAAAAATTCGGATAAAATAAATTAAAGTAAACTAAAAAAATTATATATATGTAGAGTAAGAAAATTGAATTAAAATTTAAATAGTAAACTAAAATAAAGTGGAATAAAATGGAATAAATTAAAATTAGATATACCAAATAAAACAAATTTAAATTAAACCAAATTAAATTAAGAAAAAGTAAAATAAATTAAGACGTAAATACAATAAAAAGAGTAAAAATTAATATAAATAAAATAAAATAAAGAAAATAAATTTACTTTAATTTAAAAAAATTAAATAAAATCAAGTGAAAATAAATTAAGATTAAACAAAATAAGTTAAAATAAAATTAAAATAAGTTATTTAATTTAATTACGAAAGTTAATTTAAACTCAATTCAATTAAGAAAGAGTAAAATAAAATACAAATTAAATTAAATGAAAAATATAATTAAATTTAGTTTAAAGTAAAAATAAATTATTTGAGAAATTATAAAAGAAGATTAAATTAAATTAAGAAAAAGTAAAAGCAAATTAAAATAAAATAAAGAAAATAATATTTAATTTAATTTAAATTTAATAAAATGAAGTACAAATAAATTAGGATTAAATAAAAAAAATTAAAACAAAATTACCATAAATGGTTTAATTTAATTGAGTTAAATTAAATTAGTAAAAGTAAAATTTACAATGAAGAAAATTTAATTCAATTTAATTTAAAAAAATTAGAATCAAGTGATATCGATAACGTCAAACCGACTGTTGCGTCCTCAAAAAACAGTAATAAAATCAAAAATAATCAGCAAAGTACATTGGGAGTTACCCAGAAATTAATTCATCCTTCTTTCATAACGATTTCTAACAAAAAACCTGCGTGGGTCCTAGTAAAAATTTTCGTCAAATCGGTTTGGCGATCATGTGACAAGTCATTCAGCCGGAGTATAACACAAATTACAAGAAAATATAATTCAAATGTAGTATAATAAGCACTAAAGGAGGTATACAACGACAGACGAAACACCAACGGATACATAAATATTGAAGCCTCTCATCATTCTGTGCATTTTGGTATACCTACTGGTATAACTTTACCTGTCACAACTCCGTTAGATTGTTGCAAATCGCAATGCTACAAAATTAGAATAAAACAAAGAAACTTAGCAATAACGTCAAATTGCCTTACAATACTAAAAAATGCAAGTTATTCTAGACCTTTTATGATTTTTAAATCTCTAAATGCCACACTGTATATCTCATTACATACCTGCACCCAAATTCCCACCTTCTTGTAAAACTCAAAACTCTGAGAAGAGCACGACAAAAGAGAAGCACCCAGGCACACACGCACACCCATACGCGGACATAAACTTAATCTAAAGTGTGAATCATTCATTTCCCTGTATTTTAATGAATTCCAAATCAATCATTTCACAAATTCCGAATAATGGAAAGTGTAGCAAAAAGCTTAGCTGCTGCAGGACTTAAGCTTCCAGATTATTACTGAATACCAAATGTAATTAAAATTCACTGAATTCGTTAAAGCAATGCCAAAGTGTGGAAACGGTCAAAAAACAATAAGAAGCCATTATAACGGTTTTCATTATAACTCACTACGTTGCAATGCAATAAAACTTATTTGAATAAAATATACCTGGTGTAATATTTTGAAAACGGACACAAAGGCAAAATTCCAAAGACACTCGTACATGCATAACAAAGTAAAACTTTAGTAAGAAGGCAATAGGAAACTTGGTGTAACAATTTAAAGATACTTATGCATATGAAATACAGTAGAGACTCAAACAATAGAACTCTCGCACAAAACTTATCAGAAAGCCACAGCTATTGAATATAAATTTTTTTGAATGATATTTTTTACTTTTTTTATTTTATTATTTTTTAATTAAATTTTTTTTATTTTACTTTTTGCAAATATTAAAACTCGAACAAAACTTATCATAAAGCTATAGCTATTAAATATATTGTATATTATTTTTTAATTAAATTTTTTTATTTTACTTTTCACAGAGCCACAGCTATTGAGTATATTTTTTGAATAACATTTTTTTTTAGAACTCGCACAAAACTTATCAGAAAACTATAGCTATTATATATATATTTTTTTAATTCATTTATTTTCATTTTATTTTTTACAGTAGAATCTCAAACATAAGCACTCAGCTATTGAATATATATTTTTTTTTACAGTATAAACTCAAATATTAGAACTCGATAAAATTTATCAGAGAGTCATAGCTATTAAATATATTATATATTTTTTTAATTCATTTTTTTTATTTTATTTTTTACAGTAGCCACAGCTATTGAATATATTTTTTTTTAATTACATTTTTTTTAATTTTTTTAGAGTAGAGCTATTAAATACATATTTCTTTGAATTACATTTTTTTTAATTTTATTTTTTTACGGTAGAATCTCAAACATAAGAGCTCGCGCAAAACTTATCAGAAAGCTGTAGCTATTAAATATATATTTTCTTGAATTAAATTTTTTTATTTTTTATTTTATTTTTTGCAGTAGAGGCTCAAATATTAAAACTCGCACAAAACTTATCATAAAGCCATAGCTATTAAATATATATTACTTTTTAATTACATTTTTTTATTTTACTTTTCAAAGTAGCCACAGCTATTGAATATATTTTTTTGAATTACATTTTTTTTTTAATTTTTTTACAGTAGAGGCGCAAATATTAGAACTCGCACAAAACTTATCAGAAAACTATAGCTATTATATATATATATTTTTTTTAATTAATTTTTTTCATTTTATTTTTTACAGTAGAATCTCAAACATTAGAACTCGCACAAAACTTATCAGAAAGCTGTAGCTAATAAATATAAGTTTTTTTGAATAAAACTTTTTTTAATTTATTCCCACAGTAGCCACAGCTATTGAAAATATATTTTTGTGACTTTTTACATTTTTGCTTTTATTTTACATTTTTTTAACTTTTTTTATTTTTTATTTACAGTAGAGGTCCAAATATTAAAACACGCTAAATTTTACCAGAAAGCAATAGCTCTTAAATATATACTTTTCATCACTTATCAGAAAACTATAGCTATAAAATTCAAATTTTTTTTTTTTGTTTTTAACAACGCCAAAAGTAGCGCACAATAGCTGTACAAGTCTGGAAAGTGGAAGTATAAAAATATATACATTTCTTATTACGCCAGAATCCATTCAATACTCGATATGCAAATATAAAACACCTAGATGAATACACCTCAGCGTGACTACCTCTTGAATGGCCTAGACAATTTAGGTTCAGACTCACTGAAAGTGCTGAATGAATTCGTCGAAAGAGGGAAATTATTTAAGGAAGTTATAATGAATCTCTAAAATTTGCGTAGCTTTGTTAACAGTATTTAATTTTGGCAGCTGTCAGCAAAATCTTCTGACGGATTTTAAGTAGAAAATATACAATTCTCCGAGAACCTTTGAAAAAAATTAAAAGAGCCCGAAATAAAAACGTTAACCGAATAATTTTAGTCGGTACAAAATCTTGCAACATCAGCGTTTGCTCCTGCTGGCCGTGCAATTGAAGTGCCGCTGTAAGTTTCTGAGAAGGTCAAAAAGTGGCTAGATATGCGGTTATCCTCACCGGATTTCGATATCAAGTTCCACTTGTAATCGCATAATTAAGCCATCTCATTTTATTAGAATGCTCGCAATATTTTTCACGCCAATTTTTTTTATTCATTCATTATTATTACCATTCAAATTTGGTAATAATAAGGTGGAAGAATGAATTTTAGCATTTTTTTTTCATATAATGTTGAGCATTTCGATCTATTTAAAAGGTTTCTGAATGTGTCCAAAATTTGTTTAATAATTTCTCATATGATAATGTTCGATGTTGGAAAATCTTAGAAAAATAATTGCCACAGGAACAAAGTAGTTTTAATTCGTGACCATCTACTGTAATAGCGTAACGAATACACCCCTGATAGTTTTCCGCAGGAATTTTAATGCATACCACATCATTTTCGTGTGCGACTTTTTCTGCAGTGAACAGAAGTGAGCATTAAAAAGCCATTAATTATTTGATGCAAAATTAATGGCAATACAAAAAACTAAAATAATTAGTTTTAGTGCGCTTAAGAAAAGTTGGCCAGTAAAAAATATTTGCAATACTACTTCAGCAAAGGAACAACGGAAAACTAAATTTTTTATTCGTTTCTCGGCGGTTGCTGTAGCTTAGTATGTTTGTACGGTTATTGCAGCTTACAAGAAGTTTGTAATCGTTCCTCTGCAGGCAATGCCAACTACCGATATTGTTCTGTCATGACAAATATCCTCTTGAACACCCATCGAAGTGGAAAATTAGCACATAACTACTTGTAAGGGGCTCGTCATGAATGGATATAAAAGCAAAACCTCATAATTGGCCAGATTTTATGCACCACACGTCTCCGACCACAGGAAGTTGGAGATAGGGTCAGGAACGCATCTACCATATAGGTAATATAGGCAGCCTAGCATGGCAAATTTTCAGAATCTCGTTCCAGTTTAATATTTTAGATAATCACTTTTAATTATCTATGACTTGTAAACATCAACGGAGAAGCCTTGAGAAAAGTTTAACGGTATTACCTGATTTGACCAGTTTACAGCTGAAAAGCCCAAGAACCGGATTATCCAGTTCCTATGTAAAACCGGTCGCTAAGTTCGAAAACTCAGATTTTTTTCTGTCTGCTAGTAACTTTCGCAGTAATACCAAATATCGGCGTTGGATTAAAGAAATTTTGTTTAAATCTTCTAATATCTAGCCGCTTACCGATCGAAGCATGTTTATAAATCAAATTAAAGGAAAAAACTTTATAAATCAAATTAAAGGAAAAAACTTTGGAAAAATAGTGTTGCCAGATTTTCGAAATTTCAAAAAAAAACCTTAGTTTCGAACGAATGTATTAAAATATGCAATGTAGGAATATTAAAAAATTTTGATAGGGTTACCACTATCGACAAAAAATTTAATTAGGGTATTTACATATAACATGACAACACTGCCACCAAACGAAATGTGTTTGGAAAAATAGTTGCCATAACTTTATGTAGGGTTACCACCTATTTCAAAAAGGGTATTTAAATATACTAACGTATACAACATGACAACACCGCTATCAAAAAGAGTGTAAGCGCCAATTATATATACACCTAATTCTGTTTTTGCACGCTCTTTTTTACACGGTTTTGATACAATATAACACAAAATATTTTTAATTACAATATTTTACACGATTTTATTCCATTTAGCACGATTTAAAATTTTTTGTGCTTACATTTTTTTTTGTCAAATTTAATTTTTGCGAAATATGTTTATATCACAAATTTAGAGGAATTCCCTTGTTGTGCATACAAGCAAATTTACTGATCAGAGCAATTAAAATGTGTTAATATTTTGTGAATTATCAATGCAATCAGACGTGTTTGGTAAAGAAATTTTTTATTGAAAATTTGTTTTTCCAACGTTACATTAATTTTAACGCATAAGGTAAGCCAAAAAATATTTTATATTGTATTTACTCAGTTATTTATATTTTTTTAATTTTGTTAAATATTTTATGTAACCCTAAAAGAAAATGTCAAATACAAAACTAAAACGTAAAGCAATTTCTTTGGAAACCAAAATTGAAATTTTAGATCGCCTTTGAAATGGAGAAAGCTCAACATTTCTTCGGTTTAAATGACCACAATAAGAACTATAAAAAAATATGAAATTTGAATTAGGCAATCGGTGATTTCTGGAGCGAAACTATCTGTTAAGTCTTCATCATACACTAGAGATGCTACTAAAGAAAAAATGGAAAAGGCACTCATAATATGGCTTAAGGACAATGCACAAAAACAAATTCCCGTAGACAGACAGTATGCATGTCCAGATCAGGTTTTTAATGCCGACGAAACTGGTCTTTTTTAGAAAAAAATGCCGAGAAGAACATATGTAGCCAAATCGCAAAAAAGCGCTGGTGGTTTTAAAGTTGAAAAATATCGAGTCACAATTTTATTTTGCAGTAACGCTTCTGGAGATTGAATGTTAAAGCCCCTGCTTACCAATCGTGCACTTAAGCCTCGAGCAATGAAAGGTGTCGATTTTGGTACATTACCGGTTAATTGGATGGCCAATAAAAAAGCGGGTGACAACTACAGTTTTGACAGAATGGTTTATTAAATATTCTGTACCAGAAACGAGAAAATATATGGATGAAAAAGGCTTAGAATTTAAAGTTCTTCTGTTGGTAGACAGTGCACCCGGGAATCCTCAGTTGGAACCCGAAAATGTACAAGTTTTGTTCCTGCCACCGAATACCACATCCCTAATTCAACCACTGGATCAAGGAATTATCGCAACATTTAAAACTTACAACATCAATAGAACATTCCAGTACATTATGGACACTTTGGATAAGGATAAAACTCTTACAATAATTGATGCTTGGAAAAAGCTTTCTATTAACACGTTCCCTGTCCGCTGAGCCACATATGGTTCAGGAAACGTGCGCCTGATAAGCACTGATACGTTCCTGAGCCATATGTGTGTCAGGGGGTATATGAAACTTCTAAAGCAAATTATTCGACTGGACATAACGGAACTGTACAATTTCTGCACTGGACGTGCTGGTACGATAATAAAGTAAAGAAAAACGCCGGGACATACGAAAAAATATTTTTATTTTACGCAGAAATCACAAATTATTTTTAATTATTTCTTATTACGACACTCCCAGGCTTATCCAAATCAGCAATCTCGGGGTCACGCCCTATGTAAATATCATAATTCCAGACAAACCCCTCTTCTGTGAACAGTTTATAGATTTTCAAGCCGTATTTATGAGCTTTTGATGGGTTGTATTGACGGAAAGATATCCTGCCTCTAAACGGCATCATCGACTCGTCAATGACGATATATTCACCAGGTGTTAGTAAGCTCTTCCAGTTATTGATAACAAGGTCCAAAAGTGGTTTTATTTTGTATAGACGTTCGTTTTGATCCCTTCATTATCTTCAGTATCAACAAAGTGCCAGCAACGTAATATTGACGAGAACCGATTATATGACATGTTTACGTTGTGAAATATTGGACTTGTAGGTCAATTTTGCATTTTTGTATTGGGACAGGGAACGTGTTAAAGATTGCGTTAAACATGCTGCTTTAGCATTATCAGGTTTACGACCATCAACCTCAAACGGATGTTGGACAGCAATTTCGCCAAAAAGTGTAAAAAGTAAAAATCCTGTGGATCCAAATATAAAAAAATATCCCAATATAATTGATTTGGCACACGCAGTTGGTGGGCAGGGTTTGGATGACTTAGTATTCGATGACGTTGATGAACTGATGATTTATAAAGTTCTTAGCGAAGAGGAAATATTACATTTTGCCGCACAGAATGCTGATTCTATAGAGAGCAGTGATAGTGAAGAACCTATAAAATTAACAGCAAATTTAATTCAAAAAGGACTTCAATTTGCAAATAAATTAGAACACCATTTCATCTCAAATGATTCCAATGTCGAAAGAGCTGCACAATTCCAACGTGAGCTGAATTGTTGTATGGCTCGTTACAAAGAATTATACAAAGAGGTAGCAAGAATTGGCGAACAACGGCTCATAACAGAGTACCATTGTAAAAAATGTAGATCTCAACGAGCAAGAGAAAGTCCAGTTCAAAATTATTCCAGCAATGATAGTGATTGTATACGCGTTCGAAGCAAGCGAATTCGAGTAACTAATGATGACAGAAATTAAATTTATGTTCCTGTATTTATGATTACCACTTTTTTTAATTTTTTTACCTTAAAAATTTAATAACCTATTCTTTTCGTTAACAACATAGCTGTTTAACATAATTATTTTGAGTTCCTGAACTTGCCATACATTTAATTTATATTATTTTTAAGATTAGAGTGCATATCTTTGTTATCTTTAATAACTATTCTTGTAAAAATAAACATTGTATATGTGATTTAATTAAATAAACATGAATACTTGTTCTTAAAAAATCCTTGTTTTTCGCTAGTTTTAATGGCTTTTAGAGATTAGGGACCAATCACCTATTTTTGCATACGATCAATGTCTTTTTTTACACTGTTTTTTCTGGAACCAATCTACCATGGGTAAGGCTTTCTCAAGTGGGCCACAAAATTACCAAAGTGAATATTTTGCGATGAAATTCAGCCAGGACTGAGTTATATCATCCAGAAGCACACTCAGAAAATTTTGTTGTAAAATTCTAAATAGTTTTTTTTTTATTAACTATCGAAGTGTTTTGCAGCGCTTGAATAATTATCACATTTCTCGTAAAGTAAGTATCCGATTACAACGATTTTTCAACTGCAGACTGATAAAGGATGATATTTTCCAAAAACGTTATTTTTGTTCCGAAACTTGATGTTTTTTTGTTGTAAATAATTTTTTTTAATAAACAATTAGAAATTTAACTAATTTCTGCGCCTTTGGGATGAACATTTTTTAAGGATATTAACGTAATAAACATCTGTGCATTTATGTATGGAAAAAAATGCGTGCAATTAGAAAAGGATTAATTACAATTAATTTTTTTGTGCCAGAATGCGCGCTTCGACATACGCGGACGCGCACGAACACACAAACGGCGACTCGCGGACGGCTTGCGAAAAACCGTGTTTCGGACACGTCTCAACGCGATATGCTTCCGTAAGATCAGGCAATTTTGCCGACTTTTCCAATACTGGTGTTTATTTGTTTTTAAAGATTGGCCATATAAATAACTTACGTATAACAGAATTTGCGCTTTGACTGACGCGGAAATGCGTAATGATAATTAAATCAAATGTATTCAAAGGAATGTATAAGCTGTCATGCAAGGTTTCATATATACTTCTGTATTACTAACGTTTATGTTTACGTATCAGATCTATACATTGCAAGTTCAGTCAGCAAATGCCCTTAAAATTTCTCGCTGAAAAACGACAACAATTCACGGACGGACACAAAAAGTGAAACAGATATAGAAAGTTATACAGATATCGCATATTCATTTGTTATTTCGAGAAAAAATGAAAATTATTCACGCTTTTTACACTTTTCATGTAGTTTGTTTTTACATAGTGGGTACAATTTTAGATTGATCGTGGGCTGAAAATATTTTGCACTCGATGGAATTTTTATCTTTTGGAATAAAAGAATGGAACTGCCTCATATTTTTCAAAGTTTGAGCTTTGGAATAGCGCTTTTTCAACTTACTAGAGTGATTTTCATGTTCTTGTTTATTACAGTAATCAAAATTAATTTTCTTAGAATTGACTTTAGCCCAATCATACAACTGTTTCGGTCCCGTAATTTTCACCGGGATTTTATCTCGAAAGCTTGCATGGTACGCATCTCTCTTTATAGCACCACCAATACCATCGCAGGCACCTTTCCCATGTGCAGAGGCAAAAAAGTGCCACTCGGCATCGATGCCAAAATCTTTTGTGTGAAATAGTAAATTTATAAAATTATACTTGTTTTTGTACTGTGAGGCCGCCCCGTCGGAAAAATAATAGATTTTCTTCACATTTCGTTTACCAAACTGTTTAATCAAATATTGAATCAATTTAGAATTGAACAAATTGACTGCGGAACTGTCATGTTCCAATGCTTCAGAAATTATCACAAAATTCTTATGCTGTTTTACGCCGTTTTCTTTGTAATGCACAACGTAAGGATGTATTGTTGCCTGCGTTGTGTTCCAGTATTCTGATTGCACAGAATTTTGAACACGACACTAAGTTTCGCATTTTGGTCACTTATTCAGACTAGATTTGTGTAAACACGACTATGGTTTTGTTTTCCGAAAGGGTTACAACAACGATTTGCATGTGGCATTATATTAGTCTATACTTAGCTTTGTACACATTAACGTACGCGATTTACATAATATCACAGTTTTTATTATCACCGAAACACATCACCACAGCAGTCGGAAGGAGACTAGACACAACTAATGACAATGTCGGCAAAACTGATCTTACGGAAGCATATCGCGTTGAGACTTGTCCGAAACACGGTTTATCGCAAGCCGCCCGCAAGTCACCGTTTGTGTATTCGTGCGCGTCCGCGTATGTCGAAGCGCGCATTCTGGCACAAAAAAATTAATTGTAATTAATCCTTTTCGAATTGCACGCATTTTTTTCCATACATAAATGCACAGATGTTTATTACGTTAATGTCCTTAAAAAATGTTCATCCCAAAGGCGCAGAAATTAGTTACATTTCTAATTGATTATTAAAAAAAATTATTTACAACAAAAAAACATCAAGTTTCGGAACAAAAATAACGTTTTTGGAAAATATCATCCTTTATCAGTCTGCAGTTGAAAAATCGTTGTAATCGGATACTTACTTTACGAGAAATGTGATAATTATTCAAGCGCTGCAAAAAACTTCGATAGTTAATAAAAAAAAAACTATTTAGAATTTTACAACAAAATTTTCTGAGTGTGCTTTTGGATGATATAACTCAGTCCTGGCTGAATTTCATCGCAAAATATTCACTTTGGTAATTTTGTGGCCCACTTGAGAAAGCCTTACCCCCATGTAAAAACAGAATTAGGTGTATATGTACCATATAAGTTTATATTGGTGTAGGTGTTAAAAACCGTTAAAGGCATAAAGACTTATTTTTGATAGACATATATTCTTCTTTACAATTAATTAATATCATCATCATAAATGCCTAAAGTTCATGATCTTAGTCCTAAAGTGTGGAAGATAGTACAGTATCTTATCCTGCTCACATTAAAAAATAAAAAATAAATAAAAAAATCTACTTAAAAAGAATTAAAAAGAAAATATTTTGTAACAATAAATTTAAATTTTGAAATTTCTATGCAAATTTGTCGAATTTTTATAAATTTTGTAACAATATATAAATGTATTTCTAAAAAATATCATACAGTCTATCTAATAGAAGCGTGATCGCCATAACTTGGAAACTATTTGACCAATAGGATTCTAACAAACTGCTTTCTATGGGCTTTTTTAAACACAATATATTCCATGAAATGTATAGTCGTCATCATTAGCTATAATGGCTTCACATCTTCGAGTCATACTTTGTGTTATTTTCTGCGCAAGTTGTGGCTCCAAATCAGCCGAATTCGCCTTGATAACTGTTTAATAGTCCATATATATTTTCCTTTGAGTTTTTAATATACTTATTTATTATCCAAATATTTTCAATAGAGTGGACATCAGGTGACTACGAAGGCCAATCCAACATTTCAATCTCATGCCACGGTCTCCACTCTACACAACTTCGGCTTCGATGCTTCGGATTGTTGTCTTCTTGTAAAATTCAGGGTAGGTTAGTTCTTACAAACATCTTCGCAGCTGACGGTAATAATGCTTTTGGTAAATTTTATTCATCAAAACTGAAGAATCTTCAAGCATGAGTCTTAACTGGATGCTTAACAGTTCGTTGAAGTTGTCGATTACCAACAGCAAATCATGACTGACGTATGCAACTATTTACCCAGAAGATTTATCCGTGAATATTGCGTTTGCCCAATTCCGTTCTGAATTTGCCTTAGTCTATGAAAGTATTTTTTCAATGTGTGTTAATGAGAGCAGCGGAATTTTTAAAGAGCTCCGGAATTTGTGGTAAATGTACTTGAATCGTGTCTTTGGATACATTAACACCGCTTTTCCTTGAAACTGCTTCAGATTCACACAATGATAAGCTCGACTTGGTCACAAATAAATCACCCGCTGCTTTGGAGAAGTATATTTTTATTGGAAGTCTTCAACTTCCGTTAACTCCGGTATGCCATTGCCCCCCTTTAGTTATGAACGTATTCGACTTCTTCAAAAATTTTACTGCAGATCTACATTTTAGGAGCTTTTGTGAACCTAATGTGTACATAGTAAACATTGCTTTAAATCGTCTTCCATACGCAGAACTCTTTTTGTAATAACAACGCGCACTTTCTAAATTGCTTACAAAACTAACAACTTGCACAAGGCGTATTGCGAAAAGACGTATTGCATTTACATTTTTTTATACCGGAACTCTAAGTTTGAATTTTGCCGCTCACGCTTTCATTTGACAAACTAATTGGAATTAAAAAATAAATAAATTGCCCGAACTTATCAATATGTGGAGTTTTCAGAATTTTATTTTTATCTTTGTATATAGAGGGATAGAGATAAGACTAAAGTGAGACTATGTTCATAAATAAAATGACTTTTTTTTCAAATATGGTGCCTTTTATTTAAATTTTTGTGTAACCAATATTTTGATCTCCAGGAATCGGGCTCCCTGGAGTCTGATTGCTGAATTTGCTGTAATTTCAAGGATATTTCAATATCTTTTTTAGCCTAACTACTAAACACTAACACTGCATATTTAATTTTTTCAACATTCATTTCTTTAAAGTCGCCTTCATGAAATTTTATGTTTTATATAGATTTTCAACCAACATACAAATTTTATTACTTCCACTTCGACGTTTTATTTTGGAGTTTTATTTTAAAATTGGTTTTCTGCCTCATAAGCAAACCAGATTGAGATTTCACATTCTACTTAATCCAGACACAATAAATAAGCTGGTCAATAGTTTCTCGATATAAAAATATAAATTTTTCTATTATTGTTGCACAATTTCACTTGATCGCTTCTACAACAAAATTCTGGCAAATACAGGCTTACTATTCAATATTTACTTTCTCACAATGTAGTGTGCGCTTTTGGATTCTTTTTTTTTTACAAGTATTCCAATTTTTCCACCAATACTCGTACTTGCATATCCTACAAATTTACTTACGAGTATGTAATATGTACGTTTGATAGATGGTATTTGTGCTCGATTTATTGTCTGTTTTCTCACTTTGCATTGAAAGAAAATTGCCCGCATACAATCATTCGCAATTTTTCTTTACATATTTTTCTTTATTTTATTTTATATTTTGTATTTTATTTTTTTGTTGCATATACTTTTCCCATTTTTTTCCTTTTGGTTTCCGTAGAGTGTCTTGGGTGCGGCCATGAACTTTGCTCAGCAAACTTACATACAACTCGCCGCTGATTTGAAACCGAAGCACGACCAGGAACAGAAGTTGAGGCAGAAGCTGCAACTACTCGTCTTCTTAGGCATTGCCTGCCTTTGTGCCATATGAACTGTTTTCTGGTTGTTAAAATATCAAGTATACGAGTATATATATATCTGTATGTACATATCTGCTTGGCGGTCGGTTGGTCCATTGGCCTGCATGCACAATTACCTTCGACTTAATATTTGCATCCCCTCTTGGTGCTATGCAACGTTTGGCGATTTATTGATTCGGTTCATATGCAACGGCTTGAGTGTGTATGGATGTAAATTTGTACAATATGTATGTGTGACTTGTGCAAACAATTGACATAGCGTTAACTGGGGAATGAATTCGGATTTCTACTTGTTCCATAGTTAAACGCTTTCAATTTACATTTTGTTATGGATGAAATAATGTGAAGAGTGGCTGCATATATTTGACTAGCACACAAGTTCATGCATATATGTGTGTATATATGTGTATGTAGATCCTTTAAGTTTTGAGCCCACATAAAATTCGTTTTATAATTTGTAACGAAATATGCCATCTAACTACTAAAATATATTAAAATAGCAAAGCACATCCTCAAACTCTCCTTTTGGGCGATTCACAATATTCTAAAATGCATCACTTAGTCCGAAATATTAAATAAAGAATAGTCTGGATAAATATTGAATTAGGCAGCAAAAAAATTATGCTTTATTTTTTAATATATTTATGTAGTATATTTTTCATTTCCCAAATAATTTTTATACCCTTCAAATAATACGATTTTTCGAAGCCTTTGAAATGTGAGATTTTTTCATTGAAGTGATGCCTTTTTTGCCGTAAATAACGTTCGTTATTTCAATTTTCGTATAACCAATTTTCTCGGTCGAAACATTTACCACTGAGACATTTTCTTCATGTTTGGAAATAGGAAATAGTAAGAGAAGTTAACTCTAGATAATTTGCTATACATATATATATTATATATATTTGATCCTTTTATTTTTATATGGAACATAGGCTCTCAACAAAATTGTTTCCACTTGTCCCGGTTTTGAGCTAGCATTTTAACTTCACTCGATGTTTTGTTCGTCTTTTCCATATGGGTCTCAATAATCCTTCTTCAAGTGTTAGACGATCTTCCTCTGCGGCAGCTGCCCTACGGGTTTCGGTCAACTGCAGTTCTAGTGACGTCGCTAGTTCTGAAGAAGTAGATCCATTCAGCATGTTAGTTGTTTTAGCATGGCCCAGGAGCTAAAGATCGACCATTTGCGCAAAAATTGTACGCAAAAATAATCTCCTTTCTCTTTTTCCCCAAACTAATATTAAATTATCTCCGAACTCAGTAAAACTTTATTAAATTTCAATTTATTTTAAATCACTATTAAATAAATGCTTATCATTAAACCATTTCATTTCTATAATTAACTAGATAAAATTTCATTTTAAAATATGGTGAACAATAGTAAAGTAAACCCGATGGTGAAAGTATTTTCTAAGTTAGCATTCCGATATAACTAATTGGAAAAATTTCGCGAAAATTATGGTGAGAATTATGTTATGGACATGATCATCTAAATGCTCAACGCAAGGAGTGCATTAGTCCTTCATTAATTTCATGAGCTTTGATTTAGATTTTAATATAGCCAGTAAAAAAAATATGACTACTCAACATTTTGGCAAATTTTGACTATTTATTTATATTTTAATTAAATATTTTTTTCATAAAAATGTAGTTTCTTTATAATATTAGCCATATTAGTCCAAGACTTAAAGCTTTGCACAAGATTTATAAAAATTTAACAAAGTTTCATTAAAAATTTGTATCAGATATAAAAAAAATAATACGCAGTGTTGGATATGAATGAATAAAAATGAAATAATTTTGTTTCCTTGTTCACTCCTCTCGAGAGCATAAGGCCTCGACAAGGCTCAGTCTTGCGTTGGATTCGTGAATCTATTTTGATTTCTGTCAGGGTAGGTGTTTAGCCTGCCGCTATCAGTCCTAAATAGTGGGAATGCCACCTGTCGTTGCTTAGGAACAACGCTTTCTTATTGCTTGGAGCGTCATCAGTGTTTCACATTTTTCTGCCAGAAGGATCGCACAGAGGGTTGAGGACTTCTGCGCTATTACCGCGATTGCCCGCTTCCTCTTGCTGGCGCCACTGATGCAATGTGTAACTGTGTGTTTTTCTTTGTTCATGCTTGTTTTAGCAGCCACAACGCAAATAATGCGCTGATTACACTGTGGAACAAATTCAGGTTAGCAAAAATTAGGTCCATTCTGAGAGTGGCGGGTGAAAATAGAGGCGAAATTAGAAGACCCGTATCGCGCCGTTTGTTTATGTTAGTTCGAATTTTTTTTTAATCGGCCTTCGAAGTTTGCAGTCAAATGCCGATTTTCAGTATATTGTTTATATGGGTTTTTGGCTATAACTCGTCGACTAATTGATATTTTTTCAATCTGTAAAAGCCAAATTATTGCTAGAGACCTGTGCAACAATTACAATTTTTGAAAAAATTGATTTCGAAAATTTTTATGGTACTTATGAGGCAAAATGTTGGAAAAATTATTTTTTTTCATGTCTTTTGAAAATATTTTCCACAAAACTAAGTGTTTTTTACTTTTTTTGTGGTCTATAATATGCTTCTCAGTTTCTTTATTGAATTTCATTTGAAAAAAAATTGTCTTAGTCGATAATTTGCGCTTTAGGCATACAGTCATAATACAAAACTTGCGTTTTTTGAGCTTAATATTAATTTATTTCTCATTTTTTATTTACCAATTTTGTTCAGTGTTGGTTTTGAAGAAACATAGAAAAAGAAAATATAAAAATATGGAAAAAATATAATTTTGAAATGTTAATAATGAAAAGTTTTAAGTAGCAAAATAAAATAAATTAAATTAATAATTTGGCCAGCTGCCGTTTAGCAGGCGGCTGTGGATCAACATCACTGCTCTCTCTAATGTCTTGGTCATCGTCATCATCATCAGAGAGATCGATTATTTCGTCCAACAGATATTCTGGATTTTCATCTATGTCTTCCCCTTCTTCCTCTGTTTCCTCGTCTTCCTCTTCTTCAAAGGTGTTTTTATACCACCAACAAATTTCAGCGAGTATCGCATCTGGAGATTTCTTTCCTCTGTACCTGAAACGAAAATAGTTTTCAATCGTTAACATGTTTAAATTGTGCACTCTGACCAAGATATTAGAAAAATCTAGGAATTCAAAATATGCACACTCTATAGTTACCTTATTTCAAATGGAAGCGCAGTTTGGTGATGACGTTCGCCTTGCTCATCAGATTCAGTTGGCAACTGTTGAGCGAGTTTTTCAAGATGCTGATGCAAGAGATGAATTTTGTATGACATATTAACCCCAATTTCAGCGAAAGCTGCCAACATGTTTGCAACAGATTGCCTGTAGTTTTCTTCGCGTTCTTTACCCAAAAGTCCTTTGATGACTGCTTTCAATGCGAGCCATGCATTTAATTCTCGGTCTGTCAGAACTTGCTCAAAATCTTGACGACTCATCCTCTTCCTGAATTTTGGCCTTACTTAGTCTTGGGAAAATGTCTTTCAAGCGGTTGAATACTGCTGATCTTTTTGCAATACATTTCAAAAAATTTTTAGCAATGCCAAGTTTAATGTGGAGCAACGGCAACAAAATGTTCATTTCAGGAACAAGACTTTCGTGTAGCCTATTGTCATTAGGCCATATTCGACTACTCCAGTTATGTTGTTTGTACTTGTTTCTTCCTTTAATACCTTCTCCGTATCGTGAATCCCAATCGCACAAAAACACGGATATTTTGGACGGCCAGATGCTGTTAAGCCTGTAATCAAGGAAATTACTTTGAGGTCGCAGCAAATGCGCCATTGGTGTTCGTTATATTTGACTACTTCCAGAATGTCTTTCAATTTATCGAAAGTTTCACTAGTGTCAGTGCTATACGCAATCGGAACAGAAGGCATTCTATTTGTCTTGTGCAAAAGCACAACTTTTAAGCTGATTAGTGTACTATCGATAAAGAGACGCCAATCATCTTTTTTATAGGTTAACCCTATCGCCTCCATTAACTTTTCAATATCGTTGCAATAAGCGAAATTTTTTGCATCATTGACATTGAAGAACTTTTGTAACTCTTTTTGGCGTTTTCGATATGCTGTTACTTTTGTACCTTTCGTCAGCAAATTATTTCCTTTCAAAAATGAAGGATTTCTGATTTTTTCTGAGTCAAACACAAATTTGCAACAATTCCATCCAATTGGTTTTGTGTTATTAGGATTGGGTCCTTTGATGTTTTATAGGATGTACCTTCACCAGGGTTGAATTCTGAGGAGAAATCCATGGGTGTAGCAGCGGTGGTTGTAGTACTGATACCTGTTTGAAGATCAGTACTTCGGTATGTTGGTACTGGAACGAATTCTGAGTGCGGTAATGGTAATTGGACACTTGACACTGCTACATAAGTTTTATTCTTTGTTTTCCTTCTATTCAAAGTTTTATTGTAGTTGGTACATCCATAGCAATTTTCTTCTTGATGTGGGCTATTATCTGACCACATCATTGGTACACCAAAAGGCATAGCCTTCTTCTTTTCACTTTTCCATTGCATAAGACTTGAATAGCAATTAAAGCAAACTTTTTTAGGGGCATAGTTTACGTCATTGATAAACTCTTGCGAGAAATATTGTCTATAGATTTCCAAAAAAGAATCAGTCACATTGCCGCATTTTTCATCGCTTACTATGAAACGTCCACTAATATTACAAAAATGGTTCATTTTACATGTTGGTTCCGACATTTTTAATACAATATATATTATAGAATGTTTTTTTTTTGTTATTTTTATGAAACTGATACACTTAACTTAAATCACTCACAAAATGAAATAGGTTCCAAAAGAATGAATAGCAAATTTTATCACGACCGAGCGAAAATTAAAAGACATCAGCTTCGGCTGAGTTTCGAGTCTTAACTGAATCTTTATTTTTGAAATTAGTTCGCATGCAGATTGTTAAATTTTTTAGTTCTCATGCTGTTGTAATTTGAAAGTTTCCACTCTTGAAATAACAAGTTGTAAATAATAAGGTCTACAAGTCGCAAAACGTGCTTAAATGTCGCTATGCCAGTAGATTATGATCATGGCAAGGGCAAGTAGTAAACAATTCGCCGAAATACCTGTACCGGACTATTTGGACCCCCTCTCCTGTCGGTATGAATATTGTGTGGGTCATAGTATGGGAAATGGAATTTTGTTTTTTTCAGTTGTCTGCCGACTTTTGCTAAGAGCACTGCGTGCTTCTTTTCTAATACATTATAACCGTTATTTAATCAATAAATATTACACTTAATTAAACTGTTGTTTTAATCATTGAGATTTCAACACAAATGTTTACAAATATTATTTTAATAGCTATTGATTGTTCCTGGAAATTCCCTTTCTTAATTGTATTCTGGGAATTTCCTTTTCCTTAATTATTTTTGGAACATGCTTTCTTCTCGGAAAATCCCTTTTTTAATCCATACTTAGCATTTCCTTTTCTTTAATTGTTTTTGGAATGTTCCTAATTCTTGAAACTTCCCTTTTTAATTACTTCTACCGAAATCGATATTTATTTGGGGATTTTTAATTACTATGTGTTTACCAGGAATTTTGGGTTTTTTTACATTAGTTTTATGTAATGAATGTGTGTATATCGCACAAATTTTCGACTGATACTATATTTTTTTCCATGATATTTATGTGATGGATTGAAAACTATATTTTAGATAAGAAAAAAAGCGAAAAACAATGAGTTGCTTGCCAGATATTAAGAAATAATAAGGAAAACGTTAATTTTTCGAACATTTTGTGACTTTCGTCTGAGTAGCTGCCAAAGTATTTAATCCCGTAATTTTCTTTTCAAATTACATTTATTTAAGAAACTGAGAAGCATATTATAGACCACAAAAAAAGTAAAAAACACTTAGTTTTGTGGAAAATATTTTCAAAAAACAATAAAAAAAAAAATATTTTACCAACATTTTGCCTCATAAGTACCATAAAAATTTTCGAAATCAATTTTTTCAAAAATTGTAATTGTTGCACAGGTCTCTAGCAATAATTTGGCTTTTACAGATTGAAAAAATATCAATTAGTCGACGAGTTATAGCCGAAAACCCATATAAACAATATACTGAAAATCGGCATTTGACTGCAAACTTCGAAGGCCGATTAAAAAAAAATTCGAACTAACATAAACAAACGGCGCGATACGGGTCTTCTAATTTCGCCTCTATTTTCACTCGCCACTCTCAGAATGGACCTAATTTTTGCTAACCTGAATTTGTTCCACAGTGTTATTGTGCGGGGGTAAGGATAAAATGGTTAAGTTTTTGAGTTTGAGGAATGAGATTTTTTTTTTTTTTTAGAAACAGGGAAAGTAGGTAAATTTGGAAAAGTGCGAGGGCCGTGCTTTACGTGGTATTCGAACCCACAACTTCTGGGATGGCTTTTAGTATATATGTAGTATTAAAAACCTAGTTTCAAGAGGCTCAAAATTATCTTTAATTTTTCGACTGCGCAACACTGTCGAAAAACGTTTTCTTTTAAGTAAACCGGATTTTCTAGCAACTCCAAATTCGCACTTTATAATAAGAAAATTTAATAGTCTACAAAACCGTGTACCCAAATTTATTTTTAATTCTGAACTTAGCTGCATGAGAACTACCGATGTCGATAACTATAGTTTGACAGCTGAGAATAACAAACTGTTTTGACATTTCTGTTCAGTAAGGTTTGGCAAATCATCAGAAATCGTTTAACGCCAGATTATGGCTTTCATATTGTGGAAATTTAGTTTGAAAAAAAATGTTCGCGAAGTACATAAAGCACTGGCAGCATCATCGGTCTCTATTTCTTTCGAAATGAGTGAGCCGGAGTGTTTGTATCCATTCGGCCGACATGATCCAGCCAACGTAGTCGCTGGATCATTATTTGATGAACTATGTCGATGTCGTCGTAAAGCTCATATAGCTCATTGTGCCATCGTCTGCGATATTCGCCATCGCCAACGTGCAAAGATCTAAAACACTTCCGCAGCATCTTTCCCTCCACCACTCCTCATCGCATGTTGTCATCGTCAAAGCTTCAGCGCCATACGTTAGGACGGGCATGATGAAAGTCTTGTAGAGTGTTAGTTTTGTTCGTCGAAATAGGACTTTACTACTCAAGTGCCTAATTAGTCAATAGTAGCACTTGTTGGCAAGAGAGATTATCCGTTGGGATTTAAGGGTTAATGCTGTTCTTAGATAAACAAAGTCTCTTACAACCTCGAAATTATAACTGTAAACAGTAACGTGGATGCCGATACGCGAGTGCACCGACTGGTTGCCTGGTGGCATGAGGGACTTCCTTTCGTTCCCGTTTATTACCAGACCCTTTCGCTTTGCCTCTGTATCCAGTTTGGGGAAGGTAGAACTAACAGCAGGCCGACCATGTCACTATCGTTGGCATACGCCAACAATTGTACGCTTATAAAAAATTGTGCCTGAGCGATTAAATTCTGTGGCTCGCACAATCTTTTCCAGCATCAGGTTAAAGAAGTCACATGACAGTGTCTGTGAAATCTCGTTTGGTATCAAACGGCTCGGAGAGGTCCTTCCCTTCAATTCTCCTTTTATGGTTATTTTCCAAGACTTGGCGTATTGTGAATATCTGGTCACAACCACACTGATAAGATTCAATCAGTTGGATTATGGTGGGCTTCAGCCTTTCACACAATAAAGCTCGCTAGAACCTTATAGGCGATATTTAGAAGACTACTCCCGCGGTAATTGGCACAGATTACAAAATCACCCTTCTTACGGATTGGGCAGAGCACACTTAAATTCTAATCGGAAGGCATGCTGTCATTCACATGGACCTTACCATCCTCCCTCTTTGTCATAACTTACTATACCAAATATGCTGAACTGCGAGAAGACCACTTTCCCCTCCTAATTTTTGCTCTTTATTTATTTTTTTACTATATTTATATATGTAGGTATCTCTGAAAAATTTAGTAACACTTGCAATTCTCCATTACCCTATTTCGCTAGATTTCTCGAATTGTAATAATATCCATTCGCCAACGCCAGAGCCAACCATCACCAGCTTGTCGCCATTGTGCTTGTCCAACATTAGTTTTTGGACGAGTGTAAGGAAGCTGAAAATTGAAAGCAAACATTATCCATTTTCAAAGATTATACGCCAAATGGATATGCAAGAGCACTTTACATCACACATTCATTCAACTCGCATATTCGTTTATCATTTTACGCTTATTCCGTCTTCGTTGCAAAGCTCTCTTTGGCTGCAATACTCACAGCTACGCACATAGATCTTCGCTACTTTATAACAGTTGGTAGGCTAACGTCTTCGAATGCTCTTGCATATTGCGAGACTGCGGGCTTCCACGCCATTGCTGCTGCTACTGCTGCTACCGGTTCTTCTGGACTTGTGCAGATGTATGTATGTATGTGTGTTGCGTAAAAAAGGAAGTACAGTCAATAATCGAAATCAGCTTGCAACTCTGCAAACTCATAATGGTCGCCCCATTTTTCCGCTTCCTGTTTTTTCTCACTACCTAAATGGTATTCGTTTGCTGCCCGCTTTTTATTTCATGCAACTGCTTGTATTTTCTTTGGCAATCGTTTTAGTTCGAAGGTAGTGCTACTCAATTGTTTGTTTTTTCGTATTTTTTTTTTTTTTATTTCTTTGGGCACTTTTTGTTTGCTTGAATAACAACGTAAATTGCACAAAGTTGCGGATACGATTTAAACTGTGTTGCGAATAGAAAGACTGGCACTTTTATTTTTGTTTTTGAAAATTGAATAGTTAAGTCGAAATGTTTGGGGCTCAATGACGCCACTGATGTACTCATGTATTGTTCAGACTTTAAGCTCTATCATTCATATAGAGCAAAGAAAGAAATTGGATTTCAGTTAGCCCGAAAAAACAACTGATTGCGACAGTAATGCCAGCTGCCGCAGAAAGGACAGGCGCTGTCTGTCATTCCAAGAAAGTGAAGAGAGATGTGAAGAACAAAGTCGGTGATCCGGTAATTGAGAGAATACTCCTCCAACCTGCTAAATGCCAAAAGTGTATATGAATACTATGATCACCCAATCGCTAATGACGAAATAGTCGTTCTGTTATCCGATCTCAATGCAATAAGAAGTATAAATGGTAATGGACGGCTAATGAACAAAAACAAAAAAGAAACTTAAATTAGCCTTTGTAATATTACAAATACGAGTAATACCCCGTCGAGTGTTTCGTGTGAAATCCTAAAGACCGGCATGAATTAACTCTTTTGACCTTATCACTGGGGCTTTAGGAGACCAAAAATATGGGGAGCAAGGAAGGGATTAAAGGAAGAGATAGCTTTCCGTCGAATATGTATGTAAACTTTTCAGTTTTGGGCCAGACTAGGATCTCATCGTAAGAGTGAATTAACTTCACAGTTCGTCCAGTTTAAAACTTCCCTCGGTATCGAATGGCTTAGAAATGTAATTTTAAACGGTGATAAACGATTTGTGGGTATGGCGTATTTTGTCATAGCGACATTTAGACAAAATTTTTTAGAGCTATCAAAAAGAGCTTTACAATCCACAAATAAATTTAATGTGCCGATCTTTACTCAAGACTCAACAACTCAACTATGGCGTAGTTACGGCGACCATAAACATGAATTGAAAATGCAGAACAATTTTTCATCCTTACATCACTTTATTGGGGTTTTGGCCAAATTCCTCCTCCTGTTTGTATTGTGCGTCGTGATGTTGTTACACAAATTGAGGGACCTACAGTTTTAAGCCGACTTCGTCGATTGCAGAAATACACTGGGAGATTTGCCATTGCCTACAGAGAGGCAATCGCTATCAGAAAAAAACCTAGATTATAGTTTTGGTGTTTCATGCTCACAGTGAGTCTCCAACCGTAACATTCGGCTACTGCGACCGCGGTGCCCTAAACTAGATATCATACTTCAAGCGCCGACGAAGGCGTTCAAAGTGTTTTGTATAACTGAATGAGTTTCTTGTCACATCTGCATATTTTAGATTTAGACCTTCATCAGGAAATCGTATATCCGTGGCTTTGTCTTGCGTTGGTTACGTTATCGTTGGTTACGTCACGTCATCTGCAGAATATTCTGGCCAAACAGCATCAGTAACGACGCACTGTGGTGATTAACGAACAGGAAACCTATCCTTAGGCAAATCAAACGCAGACAATGGCGATGGATAGGTCACATATTTAGAAAACCACCAGACAGCATCACCAGAATGGCACTGGACCCGCAAGGGAGCAGAAGTCGCGGTCGACCAAAAAAACACTTGGAGAAGGTCGATGCTGCGCGAACTAACAAATGCCAACATCTCATGCGAAAACAACAGCACAGAACCGTGTACGATGGAAGAGCCTTGTCGAGGCCCTATGCTCTCGAGAGAAGTGAACAAGGAAACAAAAAAAGTCCTTCATAGTAATGCCAAAAGTATATTATTTATCCAGCAATTGAAAAACCTGAGCCTTGCAAAATTAGTAAGCTAAATTATTTTTTATTTCGTCGGTGGGTATTGTTAACTTTTCTGGTTGTCATCATCTGAGTCAAGGTAGGTAGGAGTGTAGGTGGATAGGTTGAAGTGGCAGCCGATCTATTGTGACACCACAGCAGTAGTTTATCTGGATCTGGATCAATAGAGAAGTGAGACTGGATGTGGTACTGTGACGAGTAAAAGGCACAGAAGACCATGAGGTCGAAGTATAAACCTCAAATCAATCTATATCTAGTAGTTTGCTGCTACTCCTCCCTGAACCATTTTGTTTTAAGGGCAAACTCATTGTCAGAACAGAAACATTTTACTTGGTACCGTCGCACCAATGATATGTGGGCGTGTTTCCTCTAAAACATACCTCCCCTCTTCGGTTGACTTTAACCCAGGACTGCATATTCCCATTATAGTACATCGAAGTGGGCCGTGATTGTGTGTATTGACCACAAGTGGAACTTGCGTCCAGGCCCTTTGCCTGGCATGTATGAAGGTATTACTTCGAAGATAGTCTCCAGCTAGTTGCACTGTAGGTGGCATCAAAAACAGCATCAAAAGTGCGATAATATCACGACCAATACCGTCTTGTCACTATGTGATTTAGTCGTGAGTGATGAGCTCAGGAGTCTGTGATTGTGTCAGTTCGTCCTAGTCGGCCTTCATTGCAACTCTGCTTCTAAATGAATACAGGCTAAGGCGTCATAGCCATTAACCTCTAACTGCTGCTGTTGAAACAGTTCCCTTCTTCGCCTTTCTTCATCGAGCTCAATTTGCGATCACATCACCAGCTCAGCAAACTTGCACGCTGCATGCCAAGAGCGTCTGACGTCCCATTCTGGGCCATTTCTGGTTTACAGTACATCATCAGACTATCAACCCATCTCGTGTTGGCTGAAGTGACAATAACACTTAAACTATGCTGTTTGTAGATTGCGAGGAATATTGTAGGTACTCCATATTAAGACGGAGGCGAGTGGTAGGGACTACACTCTTTCGCTAATTCGTCTGCCTTACAATTCCCTGGTATGTCACTATGTCCTGAGTCTGTGCAAAACAATTCCTTAAAGAAGCCAATCAACAGTAATCCTTTTTCCCCAACGTTAAAACTATTTATATCTGAGTTCGTGAAACTTGCTGCTCAAGGCACTGACACAACATGAAGTAAATTGCCATTTTAACTAGGCGAAGTTAGCCAGGCCATCTTTTAACTATGTAATTATAATTTTCAAGCGTTATATTTCTGTAACTAAATAGAGTTATAAATAGTTTCGGATGAATAATAATAAAACAGAAAGAATTAGGAGTACCTAAAAATAATTAAAAAAAATTGGAAAACGGGCATGGGATACATACAAGTATAATTGGCGCTTACACCATTTTTGCGTGTTAAGCCGAGCTTCTCCTCCTATTTATAGCGTCCGTCTTGATGTTGTTCCACAAACGGAGTGACCTACAGGTTTATGCCGACTCCGAATAGCAAGTATTAGGTGCGCAACTAAGTTCTCGCTGTTTTTTTATGAAAGTACAACTTTATTCTGCAAAAATGGTTACAAGTGAATCATTGAAAGTATTGCCCACCGCTGGCTACTATTTTTCCCCATCTTTCTGGTAGACCTCGTATACCGTCGGAGTAAAACTGCTCATCTTTTGAGGCTATCCACGGATCAAGCCATTTTTTGATGTCTTCATATGAATGGCACTGCGGAACAGGTGATAATCGGACGGCACAATATCTGGAGAATATGGCGGGTGAGGTAGGATTTCCCATTTCAGTGTTTCCAGGTGGGTTGTCATGCTATAGAATCACTTTTTCATGCCTCTCCGCGTATTGCGGCCGCTTCTCGTGCAGTGCTAATCGGCTCAATCGCATCAATTGAAGTCGATACCGATCCCCAGTGATGGTTTCGCTTGGTTTTAACAGTTCATAATAAATAGCACCAACTTGGTCCCACCAAATACATAGCATAACTTTCGCAGCGGGAATATTCGCCCGAGGCGACGACGTAGAAGCATGACCGGACAGTCCCCATGACTTTATTTTTTTTTTTTTGGATTGCTGTAATGAATCCATTTTTCATCACTCGTCACGATGCGATGAAGAAAACCCTTCCTTTTTTGCCGCTGGAGCAGTTGTTCACAGGCGAAAAAACGACGTTCAACATCCCTTGGTTTTAACTCATAGGGAACCCAAGTCCCTTGTTTCTGAATCAATCACAAAGCATGCAATCGCTTGGAAATGGATTGGCGGGTAACTCCTAATACTAGAGCAAGGTCTTCTAGCGTTTGACATGGATCCTCATTGAGCAATGCCTCCAATTCAGCGTCTTCGAAGGTTTTTGGCCTTCCTTCACGCGGACGGTCGTCAACATTAAAATCACCGTCTTTGAAGCGACGGTACCAATCTGGGCACATTGCTTCACTTAAAATAGCATCTCCATAAACTTTTTGTACCTCTCGATGGGCTTCAGCCGCCGTTTTTTTTCAAATGAAAGAGGAAAATCAACACTTCCCGCAAATGACAATTATTCGGCACAAAATCAAACATTTTCACAAACCAAAAGCATATGATACCAAAACAAAAATACTAATGTGTCGAAACAGTTTGTTTACCATATGTCTAAGCTTGATTTATAACGTTTAGGTTATGTTAGAATCGACTAGCACGCACTGCTGACGCCATCTATTGACAAACAGCGTGAACTTAGTTGCGCATATTTTTTATGTGGAGTTTTTTCATGGCAGAAATACACTCGGAGGTTTGCCATTATCTACCGAGGGGCAACCGCTATTAGAAAACATTTTTCTTCATTTCGGTGTTTTACAGAGTTTCGAACCTACGTCTTCCGAACAGTAGTCACGCACCAATTCATGCGGCTACGGCGGCTATTGGAGCGCTTAGTTTCAAATTAATATTACTTACCTCTGAAACTGATATATAAAACTCGACCGAACTTGGGTGTCATTTTGATTTTTTTAAACTTGATTTTGAAAATTATTAAAATCACTTTAAATAAAAAACAAATCAAACTTATCCTAACTTGGCATATATCGGATGGCAACCCAACACTCACACCCTGCTTAGCATGAAAAAAAGCAAAAACTCCCTGCATATAGAGTCCGGTTTCGCACGAACTTTGACTCTTCCACTATAGGTACTTATTTTGATTATAGATTAATCTGCTAACTTTTGGCAATACTGAAAAACAAACAGTCTAAATTATATACGCAATACTCAAAATTCAATCTTCACTTGCCAATATTGCATTCCATTGAGCGAAATTGTCACCAATATCCGGTTGCGATTTCAACAATTTTTGCGCAGATAGTACACTTTTCGCCAAAACAAGTACGTACAGCGAGTGTGCTAAAGCTCGGTCGTAAACAATGTTGCGTACAAAAATATACAAATATGTACATATAAGTAAAAGTTAAAACCAAATTACATAAGAGACTAGTTTTTAACTGGTCACATTGCGACTGTGGTGCACCCTACCAAATCAAGAGGCCAAAACAATAGCTGAGGCTTTTGTGCAGAACTGAAGAAGGAAGAAAGCTCGAGTACACAGTATTTAAAGAGATGTGTTGTTGAAGAGCGGATTAGGAAAACACGTACAACAACCCTTGCACCCGCAATCGATTGGAATGGTCGAAAGATTCTACTTCACCCTGGAGAAGCACTTAAGAAAGGTAGTGGGAAAGTGCCAGCGAAATTGGGAATAGCACTTCCAAATGTTGCTGTTGGCCTATCGCTCAGCTGTACATGAAACTACCGGCCAACTGTTCGCAAACACCATCTTGGGAAGCGATTTGAAGCTTCCGGGTGAACGCTGGGAAAAGGTGCCCTCCTGCAATGAACCAAGGTAGTCATTGGGAAACACTGCAGAATGACACGGATAAATTACACATGTGAAGCAACATACCCAAACTCCATGCCATCGTAGTTGAAAAGAGATACAGTGTGGTGCTGCCAGAGGCTCAATTGTGGTCAAACTCGCCAAATACTGTTCCCGCATTTTCACGGATGGCTCCAGGACCAAGCACGTTTTCGGCTCAGGTGTCTACGTGGAATCCATGGGGACAAAATTACACTTTGCTCTTAAAATGCGTGCATCTGTGTTTCAAGCGGAGGTGTATGCAGTTCAAGAAGCGGTGAACTTTGTTTTGGAAAACAGATGGAGAGGCAGATCTATATGTGTCTGCAGCGACAGCCAAGCTTTACTGCAGTTGGACTAAACTGACCCACCTATCATTAAACAGAAGGGACTGCAGGCAGCTGGTTCGACTGATGACGGGCCACTTACTATGGACGAAACACATGGAAAAAAGCTTGTGAAGAGGAGGATGAGACGGCCGACCACTTTCTGTGCGTCTGCCCCGCTTTCGCTCAAATCAGGTTTGAGGTCTTTGGCACTGATGTATTAAGAAGCGACCACCTTGGCTCCTTGACACCACAAGATCTACTCAGATTTTTTCGGAGGTCAGGTGGATTTAAAGAAAATTAAAAGGGAATCCGAACGTGTACTTAATTTTGTTTGAGTACTGTACTTGCTAGTTGTCCGGACAAAAAAAAGCTAATAAGTAATAAGAGAAAGGATCGATTTGGCCCTCGCTGTGAACTCCGAAAAATTTAGCAAAGGTAGGTTCGTACTTCTTTATAATCCACAAGGGAAGAAAGGGGCTTCTCCGAAACTGCAAACATTCTAGGAAGGTCGAAGTAGTTTACCTAGAAGGACTGGCTTCGTTTGGATCGAAAAATTTTGTATTTAAATAGAACGTGCAGACTTAAACTGGATTTGTCGCACTGCCCTCATGGGCATTCGCCAAACGTCTGGCAATAATACCGAACGAATAAAGCATGAATGTCAGATGACAAGAAAGAAGTTGTCTGAAAACACCATATAGAAATTACGATAGTTATTAGCACATTTACAAGGTGGCGCACAATTAATCACCTTATTGAAAAAAGTTATAATTTTTGCAAATGGCGTCGTACGGACAAACAGACAAGCAATATCTGTCGATATTTTTACCGGCAATGGGTCGGTGGTGTTGGCACAGGGTGAACATCGACTAGTAGACAAACATTCCGGGGCTTAACTGCTCGACTCGAACAGACTGAAGCCACACGAGATCTTGCAGGGCCTGACCACCACCGGTGCAGCAGTGTCTCTGAGAACAATTGAGCATCACCAACGGACCCTAAAGCGAATTTTAGCGAAAAACTTACACATATTCCCGTAGAAGGTGCAAGCAGTGCATCAGTTAATGCAAGCTGACCGTCATCAATCTCAGCAACAAAGAGAACCATTTTGTGTCGAAAACCATCATGAACAGCGAGGCGCAGTACAACTTCAGCGGTTACGTTTTGGAGCACTGAAAATTCGCGCGTGATGCAGGAACAGCCATTACAGAACCAAAGCAACTGTTTGGTGCGGCGGCGTTCATGCGTCGCATTTTTTTTTTTTTTTTTGTTTTTTTTTTTTTTGAGGATGTTATCAGCAATACGGTCACTGTTATGGGTGAATGTTTTCTTCCTGCCGGAATGGATGAACGGGTCTTGGTTACCATATGGTTTCAACAAGATGTTGCAACCGCACACACATCATGAGCTGCAATGGGCATTGTGAAGGAAGCAATTCCTGGTCGCGTAATATTCCGTTGTGTCGATTTGGCATGGCCAACAAGACCGCCCGATTTAACCTTCCCAAACTTCTTTCTTTGGAGTTATGTGAAGTCGCAAGTTTATGACAATCAACAAGCCTCAGACAATCACAGCGCTTAAGGAGAATATTCGGTAAGAATACGAACTGTTATTACCTGAATTCTTGTGGAATGTCATGGCAATTGCGATAGAACGGGCACAAAGGTGTGTCAGCACTGGCGGCAGCCACTTGACGGATATCATCTTTCCACTTTACAGAAAAATTTTAAAGATCTAAATAAGGATTTCCATGACTCAAAATCATTTTAATTTTATTTATTAAAAAAGTTATGCAAAAACAAAATTGGATGATTTATTTTGTTAAAATGAGAAGAAGTGTAAGCGCACAAAATCAGTCTTAAGTTGAACGTGTAAACGTGAAGTAAAGTGATTAGGCATTAAGATTGAAGAAAGCTAGTAAGTTTATGAATTTTATTTAGCAGTCCAGTGATGTAACTTAGAAGAATTATAGAGATAATTTTTGTTTAAGAAAAACTTAACCTAATGTTAGAACAGTGGCTAAGTAATTATGGAATATGGCATTGTTCAAAATTCTTTGAAATTTGGCGCCGATATGAGACGTCAAATTGCCAATGACTCTACTATGATACATACCTTCTGCTCAAATATGAACGAGACTGATTTAATAAAACACAAACGGTTAATTATTGTTCAATTTTTATTTTATCTCCTTCAAAGTAATCACCATTTGTAGATCTGGCTGAATTTGAGCAATGGCATGGGCTATGTTGACTTAAACGATATTGGTCGATTGAGGCTTATTAACATAGACCTGCGACTTTAGAAAATGCTGCAAAAAAAATCTGGTGATATAAAATCGCACGCCACCTCCCCGAGATATAACTCTACCCTCTAATCTCATCGTAATAAGGTTTTATCATTCGCACTTGCTGTTCAATCGTGTATCGTACATCAGTGGCTGAAGAATAAACAACAGATTTGTCAGATGCCATCATAGCCTGCCAACATCAAACCGTCGCAATTAGAAAATGCTATGGGTTTTGAGACGGTGCCATCTAATCTTTACCAAGACTGCTGCCGCAAAAGGAACTCGAACTTATACTTACGTATACAGTATCCATGGTAGGAGCTCTCTTAATCGACTCTATTGCAGCCATGGGTAGAAGGACTTTGCAAAGCACTTCTCATTCCCCATTCATGCACTTGGAAGCAACCTTAGATATACCCTGACTAGCCAACTAATCAACTTGCGTTCATCCCTCCTGGCGGGCCTATTCCCTGTAACTTTGTGACCATATTAGATTGATAGCGAGAAATTCAACTGCAACTGAAAAGTAACGCCGCCAAACGCCAACTAATTTCAGTCTAGAAAGTCTAGGGCCTTAATTGCCACTTAATCAGATGGTACGAACGCAATACCAGCTCACCATGCTAGCAAACTTTGCAGCGTAAAAGTACACAATTGAATGCCGTGGATATATTTGCTAAACAAAGTCAATCCGTTATACTGCTGGGTATTTCTGGACATACTTTCGTAAATATGCATTTCTTTGTGATGGAATGCCGAACGTATATTATACGGCACGGACTATTGCGATGGAAAGCCAATAATGCATTGTTCGACTGCCCAATTTGAAATGCGAAAAATGCACAGCTCAAGCTTTGCTTGAAGGATTTTCAAACACAAACGCTCATACTTGAAGTAAATGTTTTGCACTTTGGTTGCAATTGCATTGCATTTTTTGCTGCTGCTCTTTATGGTAGTACGCACTTACGTACGTCCAGGGCAACAAACAGCAATCGCATCAAGACACTTAAACTTAGCCGCCTACTTCTGTTCCTTACATGTTTTGCCCATCCATCCGCTTCACACATGCTTCAGAAGTGCGCGTGTGTGTGTGTTTGTACTTGAGCTTTAAAGATATATGAGTTCTCGTATATTTGTTTTTGTTTTTTCTTTCATTTTATTTTCACCCTTAATAGAAAAACGCGCTTTAGAAAGAATGTCAATATCCCTTTATTTTGTTGTTCCGAGGGCGTTCTTTTTTTTTGTGTTCTTCTTACGCAACCAATGTCTCACGAGTTCTTTGCTAACCATGTGTCCATTTTGTGTTTGTTGATTTTCTGTATGGCAACATTTTTAGTCGTTGCCTTCGCCTCTTGTTTGAGAAATTGCACAATATTTCGCTTTGGCAGCAACAGGAAGAGAGGGTAAGCGCGTTTTGCGGCCACACATACCCTGCAGGGAAAAAAACCAATTGTGAACTAATGGCCAAAATCACATAAGCGATTATCGCGTCCATCGAAAAGAAGAAGAAGAACTCAAATACTACCAGTTCACTTTTCAGCTCAACCAGTTCGAGTTCTATCTTTTTCATGTTAGCAAGTGATATTTTTAACGCGCTGATGTCCTATGGAAATATCAATTGGCCGGCCATGCATCAGCAAAATAACAGTTAAAATACTATTACCAATACTAACCAAAAAAAATTCTAGTCCAATATGTACCTAAAATAACCAGTTTTAGACTAGTGAGGTTACGGTAGTTGTCACGCTTCATAAGGTTGTAGAGGGGGCCCACTTACTCCTAGAGACTATTTACGATAGTACTGGTTTGGGCTCAAGTTCCCTCTCTACTTCCCAATATGGCGAAACCACATTCTAAGAAGTAAGAGTTTTGACAGCGATATCGCGTGCTGGCAAGTGCGCGGCAGAGGCAAAGGAAGTATTGAATACTCTCTACCTCGTTCCTGCAGCAGCGACAGCACCCATTTGAGGGCAACCCCATACGTTTCCCATGAGTTGAAATTAGGCATTACCCGATGTTATTATCATCACAGGCCCGATTTGACAGAAGCTGAGCTGCATATGCAATCGTACACCAAAGAACTGAAAGGGGCACACAGGTTAGCCAATTTCAGAGTTTGTAGAGCTTACGGTAGAGTCTCCGATGAAGCAGCCGCTGTACTCTGCTGCCAGGTTACCCATTGACCTCGAAGTTAGAGCACCGGAAGCAAAGTGGCTTCGCCGCTAACAGGGTGATTGTGAACCTGGAGGGAACGGAAACATGGGAAACTGAATTTCTATGTGGCTCAATTCCTTTCAGGTTATGGGTGTTTCTGTGTCGATAAAGTCGAAGGGCCTGCACACGCAGTGTTAGAATGCGTGCGTTTCACGGAACTGCGGAGACTGCCCGAACGAGAACTGAACTGCAGACTGAGTGCATATGAACTCGTTCGACAAATGTTGTCTTCACCTGAAAAGTGGGAAGCTGGAAGCTATATAAAATCAGTAATGATAAAACTGCGGGCAGGATGATCAAGCTGCTAAATGTAAAAAAAAAAGATTATGACCCCGACCACCACACTAATTGACGGTCAGTCTTAATTAATGAAGGACCGGGTTCTGTGCTATTTCCTTCTAGGCCAAACCTGTCTAGTTTTCTCGCAAGTGGGCTCCGCAATCCAGAGCATGCTTAAGGATAAAGAGCTACCCACATATTGGGCAGAATTGACTGATTTAAGATCAGATCCCAACTCAGCCAACTCAACTACGACGTGTCCAGTAACTCAGACAACACTCGTGGTACACCGCGTAGCCAGCTCATTAACAATAACTCTACATTCAATTGCTACTTTGGAGGAAGTATTATTACAATGTAGAGATTTTATGGCAGCTCCTCTGGTAGAATAAATAGTGATCGGTTATGCCGCAACAAACGAGTCCCTGGCTAATAATGCAGTCTACGTTTTTGGTATTAGCTCAGCTTGAAAAACGCTGCAGGAGTCAGGCTTCAGCTCTTCTAAAAAAAACACAAATCCATTGGTTTTAAAATATTATCTTTCATATTCAAAGTGTAGACAGAATTGTTTTTTTTTTTTTTTAATTAAATAAAACTTCTTGCAGATACTTTATATTGATTGAACATTCAAAAATTGATTCAAACTTACACTATAACAAATTCTAAACCAACTCTTTAAAAAAACGAATAAAGAAATAAAATTTAAATGTATTTACTTTGAGATCATAAATAAAATGAATGCTAGTTACGATGGTGAGCAAATGTTTGAGGTCTAGCCAAATCAGACCTTTAGCCGACTCTCAGACGGGGTAATGAATCGGTTTGTTAACGAAAAAACTAAACGAACGCACTGCCATTTCGTTGCCGTCCGAACAACGACTTATTGGACGAGTGTGTGAATGCATGTAAAATGATCGTGCAGAATTCGGCTTTCTAATCCTCCGCGACGTGGCAGCCGAAGCTCCCCTCACAATTTTTTTTTTTATCACCATAGTTATTGGTCAAACTATCACCCTTGGCTAGTTACATTTTGGTTTCATATTTATTTTATGTTTTCGGTTGCTGTTTTCGGAAAACCCGTATTTAATTCCATTTACGAGGCTTAAACCTTTTTATATCTAATCATTTAACTATTAATATTTTTTAGTCAATGCCGAACTATTTCTGATGTCTTCTTTAAATAAGAACTGAACTCCAATGTTTCCATGCTAGTTAGGCTTTTCCCTGCAGGGTACTTTTACACACAGGCTTACACATGGGTGCGTGGTATGTGTACACCGATGTACTTATGTGTATGTATGCGAGTGGGAGTATTTTTCCGCTTTTGCTGTTTTTATTTTTCTACTCTAAAGAGATAAATAGCCGGAAGTTCATGCTATAAAATCCAAACTAAATCTCACCAAGAGAGGAAGGCCACTGAAGCGATGATAAGACAATCAGCTTAAGGAAACAGAACAATACAGCAAATTTTTGCTTATTGTATTTAGTGCTTTTCCTCTGATATCGCACCTTGCGGCGGTTATCAATTTCTTTTCTCAAAATTTTTGCATGTATGTACACCTGATTTCTTGTTGAAAAATATGTTTTATGTGTTGAAAGGCTTCGGCGATTATTTGGTACTCCTAAGATAATTTGCCAATGGGCAGCAGCCGCAATTGGGTGAGTTTTTGCAAGACTATCATTCGGTTGCCGCGGACTCCGAGTCACGTCTACTATGATCATGAAGTTGTAAAATGATAGAAACGTTTTTATCTAATAACGACCACCCTTCAGGTTGCAGTGGCGAACCTCGACGTATATTTCTCTCATGAAAGAGCTTCTCATAAAAACCACCTGCCATTCGGCTTAAAACTATCATACAAGTCCATCCATTTGCAGTGCAAAAGCAAGACACCCACATCAAATAGGAGGATAACGAAGTATTTACGCGCTGGCTATATGTAGATATATGTATATCTATGCAAATTTTATTAAAATACATTAATAAACAGTTTTTCGAGCATCAGTAACCAACCCTCCAGCCTTTGCGTAGTCCAAGTAATTAGGCAGCGTAGCAGCATTGACTAAGTAATAAGATAGAGCCACAACCCCTCATCTATAAACTCAATGGTGGTAGTGCGAGATGACTGAGTCATTTCACCCAAAGGTAACATGGGCTCCTGGCTATTGCGCCATTGAGAGAAACTGCTGGAGCGATTAACTGGCAAGACTTGGCATCAAGTTGGTGGATGAGTACACAGACATTGATATAGGCATACCCTTACAGACTTGTAAGCTACTTATTTTTTTTTTTTAATCTAAGAGCAGCGGATGTTAGGTGTCATAACGAATTCACCTACAGAATCATCTGACAATTGAGGCAGACTCTCTCAATGCTAAACATACAGAATCTCTGCTAAGCCCAAATAAGCATAAATTGAGTACACTGATTTCCGTTATAATGGGGCGCGCTGCATAATAGGCATGCCTAGGACATGCCCAGAGGAGGGGAGCGCAGACACAGGACTTTTGCAGAAGCTGCCTACACGACCTTCTACGCCTTTGTACTGCTCTATCCAGACGTAGATTCACCACTTTAGGTAGATAATTTTTGAATGATTTGTCAGTACTGTGGAGATCACTGTTTTTAGGTGTGGCAAAAACAAGTTCCCCAAGTGGCATTATAATACGACTGTGTCCCAAAGTGGCCAACCGCTACAACGCGGCCTAACCTAACTGCCATTTTAGGGTCTCAACCAAACCTTAATTGATAGCGATAGTATCCGTGGATAAAAGATGAAAAATTTCTACACATTAAGATGAGTGGGGAAAAAAGCTTGTAGAAGTTAAAAGTCTTCGGTTATCATCAAAGTGTACATAATTAGCTTTAACTAAAAAACATAAATTGAAATTCACTAATTTTCACTGAAGTAAGAGTTGGACTATTGAAAATATGATATTAGGTTTCTTCATGAAGCAAATAGTTTATTACATTTGTCAATTATCAATTTTTGATGTTAAAGTATCCAAAAAACTTGCAATGTAGGGGAAAGTGATATAGCAAAATGGCATTTCATTTTGATGGGAAATTTCAAGTTTTTACTGTATAAATTTTTATTTGTAAAAATTTGCAAATGAGAAAAACAGCTGCTCGCAAAATAAAAATAAACACGAATTCAAATTTGCGAATTGAGGCAAAATTCTAAATTCAATTAAAAATGTTGATTAAAATGGAAAATGTAAGTAAATGCAATATATTTTAGATAAAATTTATAGTTTATTTGTGTCATATACATACTAATAGGAGTCAGGCAATGATATAGAGGTATGTACCCCTGAATCACAGTCTCCAATCACTTTTGCTGCAGTTTGCGAAGTACAAATCGAAAGCATTTTTATTTCATTTAATACCTTTATTTGCAATCTATTCATAGAACAATAAGCAAATTATATTGTAACTTATAACGAAATCAATAAAGGTATATTTTGTGTTTTACGCGTGTGCTTCTTGGTTATTAACTAATTTGGCAACAATACAATTGCTAAATGAATGTTCTATATCTGACAGCGCTAATAAAGTGGAAGAAATTATTGTGGACAAAATAAAATCAAGTGATGTTCAGCTCATTATTTTGTATTTTATTTGCTTTATTATTTTTTTATTTAATACCAGGTAGCTCAACTAAAAACACTTTTAATGTTTATGATTTTTCCGGCCAACAATTCAATCAGCTGTTCCCAAAAGTAGTAAATTGTCCCTGGCTTTGCGTTCATGTACTTTTTTTGATATTTTTCTCTTTGAGAACAAATTCTCAAAAATGAAGTTACTGACAAGTTGTAATTTTTACATGAACCTAATAAGTCGGTGAAACTCAGTATTATTTTGTATTGAAATGGAAGTGTGTGTGGAAATAATATTATATAAAAAATGTTATCATACATATTTTTGATCATTTAAAGTTATTCAATCTATGCAAGCTTATTTTACTGAAGAGCCCATGCTACCTTACGAAAAAAACACCGAATGCAATGTGAGCAAAGTTTTGGTTGGTCGAAATACTACACTGCGTTAAAAACTATAGCACTACGACTTAAGACAAAATTTGATAATTTCCTTGTTTCTTATTTAATTTGAATAATTTTTTTACGAAAAATAGTTCATTCCCCTAAGAAACCATAGGTATATAGTATATACAATAGTATGTAAGCATTTATATATGTAGTATGTTAAGAATGACTTTTGTGTTATTTGTTTTTATTGCTTTAGTTGTTGCTTTTCTAAAGAATTTGAAGTTTCTTTTATTAATTCCCTTTAAATGCTCTGAGTAAATATGAATCAGTACAGAAAAGAAGTCAATGACAAATAAAGAGTGCTATTTTTTGTTAATGAAGTCGAAAAATTTAATTTATTTTCTACGTCAAAAGTCATTCTTGACGAACTGTATATCCAAGTTTCAAACTTAGTAAAAATTAAAAAACAGTTAAAAATATTTGTATAAAAATTTCACGCTTTTTTATTAAAATGTTTGGAAAAGTTTTGGGCAGGCAGTTTCATAGCCCAATAATTTTTGGAATAATAAAGAGCAGATTTTTTAATTTTGTTTCGTTGACAGTATTGGGTATTTTCTGCTTAAAAAAAATATTCACATAAAAAAATGCCCAAGAGCAGCACCAAAAAAAAAATATATATCAAAAATCGACACGAATCACTGCGTTATTCGGTTCGTTAAAAAAACTGCCAAATAATTAGCAATTGAAGGACCAACTACAAAGTCGTGTTGATGCACTTCAACTATACTTTTCACTATGAAAGATAATTTTTCTTTTACAATGTTCTCAAAACGCTTAGATTAGAGAAATGACAGTTTAGAAATGAGAGTATAATTTGTCATTTAATGTGATTTAGATGTTGAAAAACTTTGTAAAAAACTTGATCAAATCCATGGCTGGACGACTTCATCAAGTTATAACTAAAGGAGGATATAACACAAATTAATCAAATGTATATTATAAACTAACACCAAGGATTGTATATACATATTTAAATATATTATATTATAATGTAAGCAGCTATACAGGGCTATCGACAGCCGAATTTCGCCCGATCATTTTACACGTATTCACTAACTCGGCCAATCAGTCGTTGTTCAGACGGCAACGAAGCAGTTTGGATATACATATATATGTAGGTTGTGTTGCTTTTTTTCTGTATGTCACCAACACAATCGTAGTTTTGCCATAAACAAACCGCTTCATAACTCCTGTTACATCAGCCTATCAGCTGATTCTGTCAAATTCCTGCAAGAATCTTTTCACCATGTTAACTTAAGCGTTTAATCAAAACATAACCGGCAGATGACTAAATATCAGGGTTAGGCGTTTACAACATTTTTTGGATTGTTTACACTTACATTGTAAACAATTGTAAATAATGTAAACAATTGTAAACGTTTACCAGCATATGTCTAGAACTATATACGAACGACGTATTGAGCAAGCGCTTAATGTCTACTCTCTAGCAGCTTATTATTTGTATCCATATCATGACCGAAACAAGTTAGATCCTGATAAAACTGCAAAAGTAACGGATTTCCTTTTTAATACTATGAGTGGAGAAGCTTTGAAGGAGCTTGACCTATTTTTGAACAGAAGATCCTACTTCGGCGTATTACAGTCAAAAAACTTGAGCGAAGATGCCTGTTTATATTGGAGAATGGCATCAATAAAATATCCACATCTGGCAGAAACCGCTTTGAAATTAATTAATATACCCACCCCTTCAGCGCAAATTGAACGCTTATTTTCGAATTTGAATTTTATTCATTCAGATTTGAGGAACAGACTCTCGTATGCAAGATCCAAAAAGCTACTTTTTATTTATTATCAAATGAAAATTGACCAAATCAATGAAGAATCGGACAGTGAAAATTATTAAAAATATTAAAATACTAAATATTAAAGCGTATTTTTTTATTATTTTTATTACAAGCTTGGAAAACTGTTTAAAAAATTGTGAAAATGCTTAATTAGTAGATTGTTTCTGACTCATAAAAAAAAGCAAAAAAAAATGACTTGTTTACAATTGTTTACAAAAATGAATTGTTTACGTAAACAATTAGCTTGTAAACAATTACATTGTTTACATGTAAACAATTGCTGTAAACAATGTAAACAGTTTACAGGCCCAACCCTGCTAAATATAATTTATCAATGTCTTGATAGCGCTCATCTAACAGCTTGATTCCGATGTGCACTTTTTCGCTATTTTTGAAGTATATTTCGTTAAACAATCTATACTATATATAAAGGTGAAAAAGTGTACGTTGTCCGCGCATCACTACGAAACGACAACACCAAATGACGTAAAAATGTTTATACATTCATATTTTCACCCAATGAAGGTTATAGGCATGTTTTTATGATGGAACTCCCTTCCCACAGCCCCCAGGCCGCGCCACCACTCTCATTCGTCACTAATAATCTAATATTTGCTTAAATTTAATCTAAAAAATCCTAGTTTTTCCTATTTCCCACTATTTATAGCACACTCTAGACTTTATAATCTGCATAAGCTGTTCAACTATGACCCAAATGCAAAGTTCAAAAACGGGTTGAGATAGAAAATTAATAAAAATAATTTTGCTTGATATTTTTCTGATTGGTTGTTTTGATTTTATTCAACGAGGCATAGCAACGGATGCCGGGTATTGTAATATTATGGTTATTAATAAAAAAATATTTTCTATGAAATTATTGTTTGTAATTATTTTATATACATATCCTAAATCCCTCAAAACTACTCCTACGCGAGCGGGGTCGCGGGTTAAAGCTAGTATAATATAAATATAATTTATATGTATTTTTTTAAGTTCACATTCGTTTTGCGGACATTCACCACCGTGTTGGAATATTTATTCACTGATGTGGTAGATGTTTTCGGGACAAAACTCTATTGTGAATAGACGAAGTGTTTCACAAAAATTTGCCTATCAGAAACATCAAACGGAAAAGATTTGTCATTTTCGGCGCTTGCAAAAGTTTTAAAAATTCAATTAAACGTCAAACATGAGCTTATTAAGTGCAAAATACAGTGTGCATGTAGAAATATGTCTGAAACCAAATGAAAAGTAATTTATAGTTCAATAAACTAGAAAAATTGCTCAAATCTATGTTTTTACAGCCGTCTTGAAGTGCTGGAAAAGTTGCTAGATGTGCCTGTGCGCGACTACATTACTTTGGTGAAAGTACCGCTGGGCCAGTCTGTGAAATTGGATGAAAATATCCTTGAAAGTAATTCTGCATTGGGTGACTTGAAATTAGTCGAGTCACTATTAGTGGAATGTGAAGTCAAACACATTGGAGAGGTTGTAGCGCTAAATATTTGTACCATTTCAACTTGTGTATATTCGTTTTTTATTTTATCTTACCTAGTTTCTCAATGAGGCCGATTTGAAGCACTTAATTTTACACTTCTACAGTCCTCAAAGACGCATAATGGAATTGGAAACATTTGATATGGAATCAGGCGATGGGGGTGATGGTGATACAGTGCCTGCGTCCAGTCATTGGCTTTTGCCTTCCAGCAATTTTCTACAGTTATGGGAGAATTTAATTTATGAAGATGGCTTGAAAGAGAAGGTGAGTAAGAGTTCAAATACCCCTTTTTCTAATATTAATGAACACCTAACACAACATTTACCCATTGCAGCTCTTAAAGTTTGCGCTTTCTGCCCTGATATTCTCACAGCATAGTGTCAATCCGCACATCATATCATGTAATCGTCTGCTGCTATTGCACGGCCCACCAGGCACTGGCAAGACGAGCTTATGCAAAGCTCTAGCACAAAAACTAGCCATTCGTGCGCGTCGTACATTTCGCCACACACACCTAATCGAAATAAATAGCCACAGTCTGTTTTCAAAATGGTTTTCGGAGAGCGGCAAATTGGTGATGCGTCTCTTTGCGAAAATACGCGAAATCGTTATTGATCCACACAATCTAGTATGTGTGTTAATCGATGAGGTTGAATCGCTCGCCTATGCACGTAATTGCATGTCCGGGCAAGAGCCAAAAGATGCCATGCGCGTGGTTAATGCATTGTTAACACAGCTAGATGCGATTAAAGAGCATCCTAATGTTTTAATATTGGCAACATCCAATTTAGCTGATACCATTGATTTAGCATTCTTAGATCGTGCGGATATCAAACAATATATTGGAATGCCAAGTGTAGCGGCCATAAAACGCATTTATGAAACAATGTTGACTGAAATGATGCGTATCGGCATAATAAAGCGGCAATCACTAAATGAGATCGATCAACATGAAGGATTGCTGTCAGCATTAGCTGAGCGTAGCATTGGTTTGAGTGGACGTAATTTACGAAAATTACCATTCCTGGCACATGCAGTGCATACGGCCAGTTCAGATTTTGATGTGGATGGAAAAATTGACTTGTGTGATTTTTTAGATGCAATGTTGGAGGCAATCGAACAACATCACTGCGATCAAAAGTTGATGAAAAGTTGAGTAAACCGAGAATCGAAATATTTTTTCATTCAATTATGTATTTCATATTCAGCAAAAATATCGATAAATTTTAATAGGTATATTTTTCTATGTATGCAAAGACTTAAAACTAAATAATAGTTCCGATGTATTAGCTGTTTAGGAATAATACAGTTGGTTAAATTTTTTTATAAAGTTACTTTTTTCCCGTTCTGAAAATTTGTTTTCTTAATAAATAACCGTCTACAATTGAACATGTGTTGGGAAAAATTTTAATTGGAAAAGAATTGCCAAACGCTTGTGCGCTCAAATACTATTTGCTAGTGGATTCAACGTATCACTAAGAACACTGCTAACACCATTCCGTTATTATGGGAATTTAAGTGAGGTGAAGTGCAGTTTTGTCAAATTAGAGTGAAAATCGAAAATGCTTCTAGAATACCGAAATCACGCTTCCGTTAAATAATTCCACTAGATTTTCAAAACGTTGAAGCGATCGCTAAGCTGGTTAGATCATGTTGCGCTCTTTATAATCTTTGTGCTGAAATTGATGACTTGTTTGGCTTCAGCACATAAATTGATTATTTTCAGAAATTCATTTCAACATTCTTGTTTAAAAATATAGGGTAAATTTGTTTTAACAGACTTGAATTATTAATTTTTATGATTAGATAATAAACGGTTCACTATACAGGCGGCTGCCGTAGCCGAAAGGGTTGGTGCGTGATTACCATTCGGAATTCACAAAGAGAACGTTGGTTCGAATCTCGGTGAAACACCAAAATTAAGAAAAACATTTTTCTAATAGCGGTTGTCCCTCGGCAGGCAATGGCAAACCTCCGAGTGAATTCCTGCATTAAAAAAAAATATCTGCCGTTCGGAGTCGGCTTGAAACTGTAGGTCCCCCCATTTGTGGAAGAACATCAAGACGCACACCACAAATAGGAGGAGGAGCTCGACCAAACACCCAAAAAAAAAGGGCGCACGCACCAATTATATATACAGGGCTAGTTTACTGGGGTGGCAGCCCTTGGTCGGGAAAAACCCCCAGGTCATTCCGGTAACGTCCTTTTCCTTCACCTCTTTTTCCCCCTCTTGCAAAGGTAAAGGATGAACCAAACTGCTTTCGTCCAAGTGGGCCCACTCTCTGGGCAACCATTACTACCTAACCGGTAACGTAGAACGTCTGCCATGGGAATGTTTATGATTGGACCCACCCCTTGTTTGCATGCCAATTTATTTTTAACAGGAGATTGTTTTACATTATTTAAATTAGTAAAAATTTAACATACATATCTTTTTAATTTAAAGTACTAAGTTTTTGGCTTTGTTGGTTGGTTTTCGTCTACAATATGACGGTCGTCATAATAACTCGTTTGTGATTAATTTCAACTGGTATACAACAAATTCGTGAGCAGCTGGTGTATGTTATTGAGCGACTCCATCTTCTCTCTATGTCGCCGCTCCCTCGCTTCTTCTTTTCTTTGGGCTATTTCGAGCAGCGTCTCCTGTAACGTTTTCTTTTTATCTACTTCTTTCTCCATCTCCAATGTGCTCATGTACACCTCCTGTTCGTTATCAACCCTTTGCCTCTTTTCTCTTGATGTGTGCTTATTTTTCCGGTGCGCCGTTTTTCTTTTTTTCATGACAGTTTTAAATCTCTCCTCACATTGTTTCGCTGTTCTTCCCTCTATTTCTTCGGAAATCATTTGCCACATTTCCTTTTTATTTCGAATCTTTCCCATCGGCCCAATTTCAGGGCTGTAGCTATCGTACCTGTCGAGCAAAAGGCGCGTCTCCCTGTCTGACCACACTGCAACAAAAACATTAAATATTTTCCACGTTAAGCATTTCTGCTATACCTACTTGTTATTTGCTTAATGTGCGGGTTTTCGTTTGATAACTGCTCCATTTCTTTACTTTGTGAGAACTTCAAAAATATAAAATTTATGCTGTGTATTTAAAGATGTTTTCTTTTCTCGTAATAATGTTGTATTTATTCCGCCCTGCGCCAGATGTGTCCAATTTTCGCGTTCTTTTCTCACACTGTTGCACTCTAAACAGGCAAATGTGAAGCTAAGGCGAATCTATATAAGGTGATATCGGTAGAGCAGCTAATTTGAAATTTTGATACTTAATACCAGCTACACACAAGGCGAATTCGTACAAGCACTAGAGCAACAACTATACCTACATGAACCTTGTTTTTACAACTAAGTGCGTTGAATGTAAAAATTTTATTCAGAATGTAAGCAAAAAAGCAAAATAACAACAAAAATGTAGGCTACTTTGATATTTTGTTATCACAAGAGAAAAAACAAATCTGGCACTCTACCGATATTATCTTGTATAAATTCGCCTTGGCTATATATTTGCCAGAGTGCAACAGTTTGAGAAAAGAACACTCACCTTAATGCTGGAATTCTTCTCGAATTTAATGAGATATCAAATTCTATATTGTTAGATTTTACAAGTTTAAAAATCAATTATCTTGTTTGTTGAATGCATCAAGTAAATCGCTAATATAATTGTTATTGTTTTGATCGAGTTGTGTTGAATTTTATGAACAAGACGAATGCATCCTCCTTTTTTCGTATCTATTTAAATGTCGGGATAAAAATTACAAAATGCCAGGATATTCCACCATCTGTGAGATCACTATTTCAGTTTATATAGTCCAAATTGAAAATGTATATCGGCATGGGACTGTACTGTACTGTTATTACGGTAGCTCCTTATTTTTATTTCTAGTGCTATATTTTGAATTGAGTTAAATTATTTATTATTTAAAATCGCTAGTTTGACATTTTTTAGGGCACGGGCATCCTCACAGGCTACTGCAGACTGCGTAGTCATCTACACATGACCGGGATATGGTCCACTGATTCTATTCGTTTCTGTGACCAACCCCAGGAAACTCTAATGCACCTCCTCCTTAAATGTAGCACTATAGCGCGGAGCAGGCATCTTGGCCAACTGCAGCCAGAAGAAAGGCACATACGCTCAATCCAACCCAGCTCTATCCTTCGTTTAATAAAGGAACTGGGTCTGAACAGAGATCTGTTAGGGGGAATTTAACTGCAGACGTGTTCATGGTGAACATTTAAATTATGTAATTTTTTTCTCTAGTTATCGAGCACACTTACAGACATGGCTAAATCGACTCCTCATCATTCTGAGCTCTTTGTATGTGTCTATCTCGATTCCTTCAAGCTTTCACGCAACCGTATGTGAATAAAATTATAATACCCTTTGACTCAAGTGCGCGAGTGTAAATATTGAGCTTACAAAATAAATACATATGTAAATACGAACTAAATTTCCACCACAAAGCTTTGATGTTTTCTAAAGAAATTTAATATAACATTTCATCATACAGCCAGACATATTAATTATCGCAACTAACTGAAATTTCAGTATTTTATCGTCTCCTCAAGGAAGTATTTATTAAATTTTTTCCAACCATAACGCTTCTTTGGATCTTTCTTACTCCATGCTGGCGCCAAATTTGGCATCAGTCCCGCTTTCTGTGCCATAGTTACCATGGAACCAATACGTTTCTGCTGCCTTCGGCATAATCCGGTAACACGACGCGGTAGCATGCAGCCATCGGAGCGCAAATATTGTGACAAGATTAACACATCGGTATGTTTAATGTCCAAACCAAGTGTGCATTGCGGACAAAAACCTGCACCACATGCTTCTTTTAACATACGTTCAGAGCGTGGTGATGGAACTTGTACAGCCTGTAGAACAAGTGCACTTTTCTCCACTTTTTCTTCAACTGCAAATCAATTAATTAACTATTAATTAGTGTATGGAAAGGTTATGAAACAATTGTAGAGCATGAAGCATTCAATTCTTTACCCGATACTCACTTTCTTTGGCCAGCGCAGGAGTAGTAGTTGTTATGCTACGACTGATTTGAATTGTATTGCGACCGATGATTTGACCAAAAAAGCGCAATAAGTTGGACATTTTTATTCAAAACTTAAAAAAGTTTATTTTATTTACAAAAACATCTGACCGAATAAAATACTTGCAAGAAATATTCACAATTCACCATATTCGAGGGAAAAACAGTTCACAATGACTATATTTATTATATTATAACCTCTCTAAACACAGCTTTTCTACACTCTACCAATTATTGGTTTTGTTCATATACGCGTTAATTCGCAACAATTACTGCAATTGTTACAAACTATAACGTTTTGGTGTTGTCGCATGCAAAATCTTTCAAAGAAGGAGAAATTAAGAGTATAAACTACTAATTGATTTTGGGAGAGTTAGACGTTTTTACTTATAGCATTTGCCAGTAAGAAAAGCGTCTGTTCACAAACATACTCATGCAACTTTCAAATGAAATGTTGAGTTTTGGAAAATCTGTAAAAACAAGTTTAAATAGAAACTAATTAATATAATATATTATATAATAAAGTGTGTAGCAGTTCTTGGAGGCCCTATGCTCCAGTGGGAGAAATAGGAACCGATGATGATGAATTCTTAAGCTGTAGCCTAAATTACATTTTCCATATTAATTTTATTGAATTGCGCTACACAAGAACTTGCAAATTTAGTTTTCGTTTTCGACCATTTTGCATGTTTTCCCTCTGAGAGTGAAATATTTCAGATTCCTGGAAATTTAGCTGCTAGTGCCCATTTACACGGGGAGACAACTGGAAGCAAGGCGAATTTATTACAGGTGACAGCAAACACATATAAGTAAAACCCTACATGTATTTGTTGTTGCGTTTGGTGCAAGCATCATGTCAAAATCAGAAAGCAAATGTAAACATACGAATGTAAACATACCAATACATACAAACAAAGCATATCATTTTGACGTAAGCCATACCTACGGCGAAAAATTCAGCTCGGTGAATGCTGTCACCTTATTAAATCCACCTGGACTGGAAGGGAAACATTTTGTTCTGGGGTGAAGGACGGCCGCGGAAGAGAGAAGGGAATTTGTCTCCTGTACTGGCAACACGCTTTGCTCTTCTTATTCGTATTTCCAATCTTAAAGCAATTTTTGACAGTTGCTTCATTTGTTTTCTTCTTTTGTGGGAGAAGGTTCTGAGTTATGTGTTGGTTTTCAAGCAAACGGAAGATAACAAAGATGACAAACATCCGAACACTGCTTGGGAAATGCACGATTATTTTTGCTAGTAAAGTAGGTATAATTTAAAATATATTATGGGGCATGTTTATGTTGAATTCTAATTTTCCCCGCATTTCTAGATACTCAAGTTAATTTTAAGTTAATTATTTATGTATGAAGTATTTTTAATTTAATTTTTTTCATTCAAGTACAACAATTTATAAATATATATAAATAAAAAAAACACCAGTCTAACGGTTAGACGCGATAGAAGTGAAACCTTCCGTAAAACAAACTGAGAGAGAATAAGACGAAAGCAGCATTAGGAGCAAGATAATTATAGGTTCATTATAATATTGCTATAAAGTTCATATTTTATTTTCTTCATTTTATTATTATTCATCCTCAATGTTTTCAATTTCAACAAATGATACGAGTGGCTTATGATAGCTAAAATATGATACAAATGCTTTGGTTTCGATGTTGTCAACATGTCTTTGAAATACCGCGTCAATGGTTGTTTTTGATCGTGTTGTCGATTCAGTGCGATTGTTACACATTTTTAAATTGAATGTTGTATTGAGAACGTCAATTAAAGGAACCGCTGTGTCCAATGCAAAATTTACGTTAAAATCGCCACTTAAAATCATTGGAACTTTATTGTAATCTTTTCTAAGTATCCGCGATACTTCTGGTGTATACTTTATTAAATTTTCGTGAATGAATTCCGTGATGCTATTTATTGATTTTTTTTTCTGTCGATATTCACGACACTTTTCTGCATTATTTTTCGGCATAATTGCGGTAAATATTTAAAAATGAAAATATTTACGAATATAAAAATACACATGCGGTTGCTATTATGAGCGTCCCCAGCAAAACCTGCGTGACCGAAACTCTAACACAATTACATTTTTTTAAATGTTACAAACACATATGCACGCAGGTTTTGCTGGGGCGTGACCGAAACTCTAACACAATTACACATATGCACTCGTATTTGTTTGAAAATCGACTTTTTTTTTTGGTTCTCCGTCACCTTTGGAAAATGTGTAAACAGTAAGCAAACTTTATTCATATATTTTTCCTCATTTTTGCATCAGTAAAATTAAACAAACGCCGTAGCCGAATGGGTTGGTGCGTGACTACTATTCAGAATTCACAGAGAGAACGTCAGTTCGAATCTCGGTGAAAACACCAAAATTAAGGAAAACTATTTTTCTAATAGCGCTCACCCCTCAGCAGGCAATGGCAAAACACCGAGTGTATTTCTGCCATGAAAAAAAGCTCCTCATAAACATATCATAAAATAAAAAAATAAAATAACTGTATAAAAAAATTTTTTTTCTTGTGATTCGAACCAAGGATTTTGGATCGGAAGCTCACATTGCTAGCCGCTCGGCTATCGCGCCATGCTGTCGGCGCTGGCCTAAAAGTTATTTAGTTCGTCGCTACGTGTATATGTAATATTCGTAGCCAAGAGTGTCGCTTTTTTCGTTTCACTTTTTCTCAAATCACTCCCAACGATTCTAAAGAAGTTTTCACTTCAAAAACAACAAATTATTTATTATTTAACCAGTTTGCATTTTTCATTCATATATTTAAGAAATTGTTGACGAACGTTTTCCGCTTTACATGTAAGCGCGTGCGAAAATACATCCGAACCAGACGATGCTAAAGCATTAAACGTCAAAATGTTGCCGAAAACAATTTTGCCCGTGTGGCCGCGAATGAGACATGAAAAGAGAATTTCCAGTGTCTCCCTTCCAGATGTCTCCGTGTGTAAATCGGGTGCTAGCAGCCGGTAATTCTTACTGGAAAGATTATTAGTACAACTATTAACTTCCATTTGATAGTTCGCTAGGAAGAAATGTTATAACACGGTGTAGAATACAATGCTTCGCAATTTTTACGATGATGATGATATCAGCGACACAAATAAGCAAACAAAAAGAAGAAAAGTTACTTGGTTGTGAACTTGGTGTGTTAAATTGTCAAAGCACGAATTATAAAAATATCCCTAAATGCAGTTTTTTAATTTGCTTTTTTACCAATGACTCTGATTGCTTACTCCTCCTTTTTGTTTTGTTTGTTTATTCACTATACCGACATCACGGAAAATGGGAATGTATGACCCGATTTACACGAGGAGACATCTGGAAGGGAGACACTGGAAATTCTCTTTTGATGTTTCATTCGCGTACACACGGGCAAAAATGTTTCCGCGACATTTTGACATTTAATACTCTAGCATCGTCTGGTTCGGATGTATTCTAGCACGCGCTTACATGTAAAGCAGAGAGCGTTCGACAACAGTTTCTTAAATATATGAATGAAAAATGCAAACTGGTTAAATAGTAAATAATTTGTTGTTTTTTTTTTGAAATATATTTATAAATTCTTATACTTGAATAAAAAAAATTAAATTAAAAATACTTCATATGTAAATAATTAACTTAAAATTAACTTGAGTATCTAGAAATGCAGGGAAAAATTAGAAATCGACATAAACATGTCCCATAACTATTTTAAATTATACCTACTTTACTAGCAAAAATAATCGTGCATTTCCCAAGCAGCGTTCGGATGTTTGTCATCGTTGTTATCTTCCGTTTGATTGAAAACCAACACATAACTCAGAACTTTCTTCCACAAAAGAAAAAAACGAATGAAGCAACTGTCAAAAATTGCTTTAAGATAAGAAATACGAATAAGAAGAGCAAAGCGTGTCGCCGAGTACGGGAGACAAAATCCCTTCTTTCTTCCCCGACCGTCCTTCGCCCCCAAACAAAATGTTTCCCTTCCAGATGTCTCCTCGTGTAAATCGGGTATATTCCATCATTCTTATCTCGTTCGTTGAAATGTGTCCGATAATCTTAAAAGAAATTTAGACGATGATTAATTGCATTGTTATAACGAAATGTATATTGCCATGTGGCAACGCTACCTATTAAACACACCTTTAAATGAAACCTCCTCTTATCTCACTCGCACGCCCGCCATCTATAGCTTTTTGCAAAGAGTTTACAGTCATATCTTCCTATACGCAGTCAAACAGTTAAAACGTTAAAATTTTTTCGTGAATTTTCACTTCCCGTTGTGCATTAAACCAAAGTAGTGGTGTGTATTTTTAATCCAGGCAAAGTTTTATTACATTTTCTCGGCCGAGCTAAATTTTTTTTTGTTTTAATCGTAAGTACAATATAAATAACATATAATATTTGTGACTAATAAAAAAGTAAAAGCTTGAAAATGAAAAAACTGATTATAAGATGCTGCTGATTCACCCAAAATGGAGGTCTGCGTTGAACATAATCATGTGAAAGTGCAGCTACCACATGCTTAATAACTTTTAATACTTGTTAATTTGATAAAGAAGTTTAACTAGATAGTAACATTAAGTGATTTGTGGGAATTTGTAGGCAGTTTATTGGACGAGGTCATAGTGGAATAGTGGGCAGGTAATTGTTAGTAGGATTGTAAGAGACGTGTTGGCGCGGTGCAGAGGCCACGTTTCGCTACCCACACAAACTTGCACGTAAATGGAATGCTGTGTTAAATCTTTCGCAAAATGAAAATGGCGTCGTGCAGCACGAACGCAATCGGTTAATTTTCGAGAATGGTTTAGAGTTACCATCAACTATTGTTGTTCCAAACAAGGCCAATATTTTTGGGATGTTACCTCACTTCTACACTTTCTATTAAATATGTCTTAACATCTATCAAAATTCTGTTTTGGCTTTGTCCCCTTTTCTTACGTAGGCAGCTTGCTTTCTTAAGATTTCGTTTCCATAGTAGCATCAAGCAATCAGATCACTATATTCCCGCGAGAAAAAGGCACGGTAAGCGGTAAAATGAAAATTGAGTTGTCAAACTTCGAAATCACACTGAGGGCGAGAAGTTCAGTAAGACAGATATGTTACAACAAAAAAATTCAATAGGCCCACCTAACTTTTCTGTTTTTTCAGAGCTTTTCTAGCATGATGGATGTGGGATTACAGTTACTTTATATACCATAAACACATGCACTATGATTATTTAAATCATTAGTAAGTTTTAGTGAGCAAAAGTAACTGTAACAGATAAAAAAATAGGTGTGATAGGGTGTAGACACGTAAAATGGAACGGTAACTCTGTCAAATGTCAACGGCAGGGTTGGTTTTGCATTATCGTCTTCACACTTCGTTTGTACCATTCGGTGATAGAAGTGTGATCATACTTTTGGTCGGCGAGAATTTCGCCTATTTACAGTATTTTAATTTTTTAATACCATTAGTTTTGTACTTATTTGCCAATTTTATTTAAAAGAAAGTAACTGATCGCGATAAACTACAAAACTGAGCAAAAGAAACCTTAAAGGCCTAGAAGAGGAAAAAATCCATTTTAATAGTGAGTGTGTGCGTGCGTGTCATTTCTTATGCATGAATAAAAAGGCGGATGTAAAGAAGAATTAACAAGAAAAACAGGAAGGAAAAAGAAGTAGCAATAAGCAGAAGGCCTTTGAGTTAATTAGTGTACGTGCGGGCTAGCTTGAGATTTCTTAAGTGAACAAATAATAATTTGGTGACTGTTGTGTGAGATCAAGCGTCGGAAGCTCGTTGAGAAGGCATTTGAACTTTTATTTCCACAGTTTGAACTCGTAAGTGTAATCCGAATAAAAGTGGCATTTTTAAACTACTATTTAGAAACCATGGGGGCGAAACGAAAGGATTTTGGGAAGCTGAAGGATGTTTAAACTAATTTCTTCATATATTTAATTATTAGTGCATGAGTGAACATTTCAAATATGATAATGCCCATATTCGTTGATGTGGCTGCTGTGTTGAGCATTGACCTCAATTGAGTTGAAAATTTCATTTCGCTTATCAGCTTTCAAAATGAAGTTTTTTACATTGGTGTGTGCTTGAGTCGGTGATTAATGCCTTGGGACCGAGGGTAAATGATGTCGGCACAATTAACACGAGCACCAATTAAAAAAAAATTAAAAAGTGGGGTTATAATGTAATTGCAATTAGGAGTGATCTATCAGTTTCTAAGTTTTTTGGAGGTAAAAAATAATGAAAGCGTGCTTTTGCTTATGTAAAAAAAATATAATTTGATACTTTCACCTTGATGCGTACTTTAGGCATTACTCAGCTTCGCCATGTAGAAGTGGAAGCGGAAGGCAGAGTAGAGAGCGTAAAAAAATGTGAAGTATTTTCACACCACATGCTTTGTAATAATGACAGTATTGAGTATCACAGCTGTTATTAAATTAAGGCATTTTAATAAATAAAATAGATTTATATGGACTTTTTCGAACAACTAAAGTCAAGTTAGCACTTTTAATGCGCTGCAGTGAAATCTATTGCAATACAAGTTGGTTTTATAAGTAAATTTCAGGTTCTAATGACTTAAAGCAAAAACTTCCAAATCCAAATCAGTCGATTTGTTCATATAAACCACCTTTTTTATTTTAATTAATATTCCATCGATAAAAAAAAAAAAGTTACGAAAAATCCTTACTTTCTCTTGCAGCAATTTATTGTATGAGTCAAAAAATTGAAAGACCAGTACTATCAGGTCAGCGCATCAAGACCAGAAAAAGAGGTAAGTTTATTAACACGATGCACGATCTATTTACATATATATGTATCTGAACCTTTTTTGATAAAAATTTTATTTTTTTGTCACAGATGAAAGAGAGAAATATGACCCAACGGGATTCCGTGACGCGGTCATTGCTGGTCTCGAAAAAACTGAAGGTGACTTGGAACAAATCTCTAAATATTTAGACAGCGCTGGTAACAAACTCGACTACCGTCGCTACGGCGAAGTACTATTTGATATATTAATTGCTGGAGGTCTCTTAGGTGTGTAAATACAAAGATTTGTAATAAATATGGAAATATGTATGAAATATATCTACATAAATTTAATATACTTGTAGTTCCGGGAGGATCAATCTCTCAGGATGGCGAGAAGCCCCGCACAAGTTATTGCATATTCGAAGCAAACGAAGACATTGAGACGATGCGCAGTCATGAGCAGGTAATAAAAATTATTTATTCTAAGGTTAGTTCGCATACAATTAGAGCCGTCCGCTGACTGGCAATTCAATTGCTCCATGTTGCGGCAGATGGTGTCGAATGTATGCGATAGTAAACGTAACATGTTTACTTGTCTTTGAGTTGTTTCACAAAGTGCAAATCAAAGATTTCTTATGTTGCGACAATATTAGTATATGAAAATATTCTTTTGTTTAAAAATTCGTATTTTTTAAATATGTGTTAAATTGAAAATTTCGTGGTTTATTTAAATTTCTCAGGTGTTTGTCAAGCTCATGCGTCGATATAAGTACTTGGAGAAGATGTTTGAAGAGGAAATGAAGAAGGTGTTGGTATTCATTAAAGGTTTTACTCCAAGTGAACGCACCAAACTTGCGCGTATGACAGCGCTCTGGTTAGGTAGGTATTGTTTTTCGACGGTTCTGGTCAAATTTCATTTCATTCCAACTATCCAAATTTTGTTTGAGCACTTTGTATTCAATGTGAGAACTATTAAGTAGTTGGAATAGTAAATATTTTTTGGTGTACTGACTTTTGAATTATTTGTCAGATTCAAAAGACACAAATCCAAAGACATGTTTGTGTTAAAAATGTTAAATATTAAATTTTATTAACAACTATACTAATTAAGCGATTATCTTTGTTTTGCAGTTAATGGTTCTGTGCCCCCAAATGTTCTGTTGGTACTGAACAACGAACATTTGATTAAAGATGGCATTGCTCTCGACTTCCTTATCGAGGTATTTGTCGCTTTCAAAATAGAGAAGGGCATGGCATATCTGGTACAAGCTCTCAAAAAGGGTGGACTTGAAAGCAAGTAAGTAAAAGTATTATATTATTTACAACCATTTAATGTTATATATAGAATTTAAATTTATTCTATGATTCACACATTTTATATAGAACTAGTTTCGTAAACATAGATTAGTACAAATTTATATTCTTTGGCTGTAATTGGTGTATTAGTCAACAAAGTAAAATTTCTTCCTTTAAGCCGCACACTTTGAGAATGTCTTTGATTCGATTTAAAACGTCGATATATCAATTACGTTGTACCAAGTGTGCAAAAGTAAACAAAAGCGGTTGGGTGTCCAAACTTCTCTTTTTCATAGAAAAATTGGCCAATAATCGTTTTAACAATGCCATTCTAAACTAACTGGTTAATTGGATTATCTAAGTTGAAATAAATAATGTTGTTGGTATTGTTGTAACAGCATAAACATTCTCCATAAATATTAGGGAGAATGTTGCTGGATGGAGTGATAGTTTTCGGCGGGATATAAAGTCGGGCCATTTCCGTAACATAGACTGTCGTGGAATCAAGATCTAATCTGCACATTTCATAGCATAATGAATCTCATGAAATGCCACATATTTTCATTGCAATAATGTGCTACAGCAAAATGAAGCGATTGGGTGTCCAAACTTCTTTTTTTTTCATAGAAAAATTGGCCAATAATCGTTTTGACAATACAAGGCAAAACTAACTCGTTAATTGTAGGATGATCTAAGTTGCAATCAATATCTAGCCGGCACACTTAATTGCATAATGAATCTCGTGAAACGCCACATATTTTCATTGTTAAAGCGTGCCAGAGCAACGTAAAGCGGTTGGGTGTCCAAACTTCTTTTTATCATAGAAGAATTGGCCAATAACCGCTTTGACATTGCATTGAAATTTACATTTAGAGTCCATTTTCTCGGAGGGCTTCAGGTTGAAATTAATATTACTACCTGTTAATTTCATTAATTAACTCTCCAAGATAAACCATGAAATTTTATCACACTCGCGAACACGTCCATCGCGTGTTCGGGTTTCAATAGAATTTCAAACACTTAATGTAAGCAGAAAACTGCATGTTTTAATAACAATATCAACTATATAGCCTTAAGTACTTTGACCATTCCCCACAACTGTTTATATCTAAATACCATTTTGTTTCCTTTACTATTTTTTCAGACTAATGGACTTTTTCCCACCAAACAAACGTACTGAAGAATATTTAAAACAAGTTTTTCTTGAAAAAGATCTAGCCGAAATTATAAAATTACACAAAGCACAGGCCAGTCAAGAGGCCAAGCGTGAACTCCAACAAACGCTTATCGATGATATTAACGACGAGAAGGCACACTCCGAAATCACAGTAGACATTAAGGAATTCGCTCTGCGAAATAACATTCCCGATCACGAGATTATAATCATAGTAAGTCTATCGAATTGAATTAGGTGCCGAAAGCTCTTATATAAACAAAATATTATGTTCATTTACAGATTTGGTCGACTATAATGTCGCTCGGTGAATGGAACAAGAAGGAAGAGTTGGTCACCGACCAAGCGGTGCGTCATCTCAAAGCCTATTGTCCATTGTTGCAGGCTTTCGCCACAACTGATCGCTCTGAGTTGGCTTTAATTTTGAAAGTACAGGAATTCTGCTATGAAAACATGAACTTTATGAAGGCCTTCCAAAAGATCATATTGCTATTCTACAAAAGTAAGGGCATATGTCGCTTAAGAGAAGTTAAATCAATTATTTTAACATATGTTTGTTTGCGTTTACAGCCGAAGTAATATCAGAAGAGAGCATACTCCGGTGGTACAAAGATGCTCACTCCAACAAGGGTAAAATGCATTTCCTAGAACAAATGCGTAAATTTGTCGAATGGCTGCAATCAGCTGAAGAAGGTTAGTATCCAGAGAGATAATTATGTTGGCTATTTTATGATATAAAACATATATGGCATTGCCGAAAATGAGAGTGTGGGCACAAGAACACTTGCATTGTTAAACATAAATGCCAAAGCAAATTTAATGTTTTTGCTTGCCTAGAAGTCGTGAATTTGCTTTGCAAAATATAGATTTATTAGGCCAATGAAGACTTTTACAAAACAAAACAATTAATTAAGTTTTGTAACCGGCTTTCCCAGCAAGTGCTAAAATACTTTATTTTACATATTTTTCTTACAGAATCTGAATCCGAAGATGAACAAAAGGCACAAAGTAATGGTGAATAACATAATGTCATGGACATTATAATTTGGAGAGGATTTTAAGATGCAGCAAATGAACCGCATTGTACCGTTTTTCTCTTACGAGAATAGTTCTAGTTAAAAGATGAAGATGAAAAGTAACCAACCACCTCCACCTCTTCCTGCTCCTATAACAACGACTCTATCGACGATTGCATAAACTGGCAGATAACAATATGAAATCATAATCTACATACACATACCATCAAGTATACATATATACACAGCATATAAGATGAATCATTTCTCACATTATAGCTAAATGTTTACAAATATGTTTTTAACATACAAAAAATGGAAAAAGCAATGAAAATATACTATATTATACATTAAATTACATACATTTCTATATAAAAGTTATAAATTAGAAAAAAATCACTACTATCGATCGTGAGACACCACTTACACATAGCAATATACGGGCGTATGTACGTAAAGGGAAGTACTAATAGTTAGCAAGCTGACAAAATATACCATATAAACCTGAAAAACAGTTGTTTGTGTTAGCGTTTAGAAACGCCAGCCGCCATTAAAATACAACGGTGCAACGATGAACTGTTAGCGAGGCAAAAGATTGGTATTTGAGCAGAATAGAGGTTAAAATTAAAAAAAATCATATATACGCCAAGAAACGTGAACAAACTAAAAAAGGCATCAAATCTATTGGTGAAGCAAAACTAAAAATTCGAATTTTGTGAGTGCCGCTTTCTTTTTTATACTATAAGCATAATTGATTTTAATTGCCAAATTGTAGGAGGAAAGACGTAAAATGCATCGTGTCCGATGAGTGTGTAGAATTAAAAGTAAAAGGGTCTATATTTTGTTGTTTTATATTTTTTTGAACGACAGATTTGCATGCAAATCCGACCAGTCAACTGACCAACCAAGCTATAGGAAAAAGAAATGCCATCAATTGTCAAAAGAAGGCAAAAAATATTCAAAGAGAAATACAAGAAATCATGAACAAAAAGTTGTAAAATATATAAGAAGAAAATGCTATATGTGTAAAACATTAATCGAACAAAATTTTTAAAACTTTAAAGGTTAACAACAAAAAAATAAAATTAAATACAATTTAATTAATGTATTATTAAGGGCGAGAAATGTGTTTATTATAAACATAAAATAACAATTACCATACATATTGCAAAAAGAAGAAAATAAAATAAATACAAATAACGGGATACAAGAAGGCAATTGAGTTGGAGTATTTTTTATTTGAATGAATTTTCTTGTGGTTTTTTAAGGTAATCATAAGCCAAGGCGAATTGAGTAAGTAGGTTGTGCCTTGCCAAAACAGTTGCTTTATTTTTTTTTTTGACAAATTTGATGTCAGCTCTGTACTACGCATTGGCTCATCGAGTAAAGTTAAGTTCGTGATTTACATGATTCCGCGAATAGGTGTATTCGCACTTTCAGTGAACGTTTTCAATATAGCACGTTATTGAAAGAAAAAAACAAACATTCCTACGCGAATATTTTGAAAAACATTTTAAAGCCAGAGCCATATGATAACCGAAATTATTTTACGTTGTCAAATGAAAATTATGCGCACTTTTGGCGACCACATTTGCAAACGAGAGAAATTTTAGCAAAACTGACGAGCCTGATCGACAATGTGTTCTGCACAAAAATGTCGGCGAATTGAGTACTGAAGGAGGCAACAGTTACTCTATTTTTCGCGATTTTGACAAGTTTGACGTCGAGCCCCTTACTAATACAAAATAAATAAACAAAGGCAGGAGAAATTGCATGTTTCTGAAAATTCCGGGAATGGCTTGGTAATATTTGTGAGATTTAAACTAAACAAACTAAAGAAAATTAAGGGCCGCGTGTTAAATTGTGAAAGCCCAAATTTATATAAAGCCTCGGAATTCGGAAGACACAGCCTTGTCGGATTCTAACTGAGAACGTCTACATCTAGAAAATTTCCACGAGAGTAATGTCTGCGCCATCGAAAGTAGTCGGTTTTATATACGATCAATGATAATTTGTATGCTATTCAAAGCAGTACAATAAAAAATGACAACTGTACTTTGTTTAAAAAAATGAATTAAAAAGTTTTAATTTTGCTATTGAAATCTTGTAGACCAGTGAATATCACGGTAATCGAACAAAGCGGGCTTTGTTCCTATTTATTTAATCGAAAATTGTTTTCATTCCACACACCCTGCATTGATAAGCTCACAGCTGATTAATGGAACTATCTGACTGCAACAAGAATTACATACAGCTGTCTTCAACGTCAAGCAGGCATTGAACTCCAACCGCTATTCTATTAATAAACAAAACAGTGCTTATCAGGCGAAGGATGCCATCGAAAAAATAAGTTTTCAAAAATACCATCTTAAAAAATTTTAATTTAGTTGGTAGCCGGACGGTAAAATAAGAAATGGAAGGCAACAAGGACGTGCCGCACATGCACACACAATATTCCTTTCTGCATTCACTTGTGGTAAAAAGAAATGGTATATGTATTCCAAACAAAGCCAATAAATTAACGTTCTACTTGCAGGCAGGTGGTGTCGCTGGTATTGTTGTGGACATTGCATTGTTCCCCATTGATACTGTTAAAACGCGACTGCAAAGCGAGTTGGGTTTCTTGCGTGCCGGCGGTTTTCGAGGCATTTACAAAGGTTTAGCGCCTGCTGCTGCTGGTAGTGCACCCACTGCGGCGCTATTCTTTTGCACCTATGAAAGCATTAAACGACATTTAAGTAATGTCACAGGTGCAGCTAATTCACCATATATACACATGGTTTCGGCATCTTGTGCCGAAGTTGTAAGTGGAAGATTGTGATATGACAATATTGATATAGTATATGTATGAATGTGTAACAATTGAATTCCAGCTAGCATGTTTGATACGTGTTCCCGTTGAAATTGCCAAGCAACGTCGCCAAACACTTGGAACTACCCAGAAAACTACTGCGTTGCAAATACTTTGGCGCGCCTATAAACTTGAGGGATTACGGCGTGGACTTTATCGTGGCTTTGGTACCACGGTGATGCGTGAGATACCATTCAGTTTAATACAATTCCCATTATGGGAATACTTTAAGCTACATTGGACTGCGACTACTGGTCTGGAATCAACACCATTTACTGTCGCATTATGTGGTGCCATGGCGGGGGGCATTGCAGCAGGTTTGACTACACCACTAGATGTGGCCAAAACGCGTATTATGCTCGCTGAGCAAGGTACCGCAACAAAGAAGTTGAATGCGCACAATGTGCTAAGGACCGTTTATAGGGAACGTGGTTTTGCGGGGTGAGTACAAAATAAGTAATAACATTGGAGTATAGCGCAACTTATATTAATAGCAGCTGCATTTTATTGTTCCATTTATTTTAGCTGAACACCTTGATAGCCATGCCTTTTCAGTAGATTATTTTTTTAATATTTTACTGATAATAAATAAATAAGTCAATAATAAGCGTTTATTCCGCATTCAATTAATTTAATTATATTTTTAGCCTCTTTGCTGGTTTCACCCCTCGTGTGCTGTGGATTACCCTGGGTGGTGCATTCTTTTTTGGATTTTACGACCTCACCTCAAGGCTATTGAGCGCCAATGCTTCAACTGATAATGCAAATATTTAATATGACAATATGTGATTTGAAATCATAGGATTTTTAAATGCGTAGACTATCCATATTTAATGAATTTGTGCTAAATTGGTTCTATATCGTATATGTACTTATCGCCTGTAAATAGATATAAACATACTCAAACACAAAAGTAATTGATTATTTGTAAGACAATTAATTTATTATGTATAACGATTCTATTTTAATAGCCTTATGGCTAATGTTTGTATACTAAGCATGATCTAGAGTATAATTTAGTATCGATAACAATTTTTTTATATGTTATAGTGCGAGGAATGCTCATGAGCGAGACTATCAAGGTGCTGTCAATTAACGTTGAATGCAACAAAGAAGACAACATAGAATAGCAATGTTATTCACTTGTTCTTTAATAGTTCTAGTGACCACTATTCTTGTCATAATTATTTTCATTTAGGTATAAAGATCTTTGCGTAGTGCGTTTGCGTAACTCTGGGAAGAAAAAAAATTATATATGACATAAGTACTTATGTACATATTATTTAAAACATTTTAAATTATTTTTCTGTTACGTCGCACTCACATTATCGATTTGCAATTTCCCCTTGAGCAGGCATTCGCTGGGGTCATCGAAATCGTAACCATCACCTTGCTCTAGCGTGGAATCAGAATCATCATCAAATGAGTACCTACGTTCAATTCTTCGACGACAGTAGATGCGCGCAAGACGGCGTCGATTTTGTACAATTAAGAATACCTGTGCGCCACCATCAAAATAAAAATCAATATGTATACAAGGCGCTAAACCTAATATTATATTGCTTTGTTAGAAATCTCACCACTGCGGAAAAAGCTATGATAAATAAAAGAACTACGAAGGGAATGAGGATGAAGTGCCCATTTTCATTCTGCTTAATATCCGTATCCGTTGGCACAGCATCTGCGGTTTTGTTGGTGGTGGTAACTGATGCAGGTGTCACTTGGAGCAAAGTGGAAATTGTCGAATTCCTATTATGTTCTAATATGCCGTTCGTGGCCGTTAACAACGCAGAAGACGAAAACATTTCGGTTGTTGTAAGGTTTTCAGTCATTAATTTTGTATAATTCTCCATTCAAATTTATTGATGCAATTCACCTGCACCTGGAATGCACACAGAATTTATTATTTACATAAACACAATGACAGCTGTTGCAATACAAAGCGCAGGCTTGTCTCGAACTCGCCGTGCTTATATCTGTTCAGATTCATACGATATGGCAACTCCCAAAACAAAGCACGCCAATCATTCTGAAAGCTGTCACTGAACGAGCATCAAAATATTGGTGAAGTGATTTCAGGTAGCAAAAATAAATATTATTCGTAAAAAGTGTTTTTAGAGGGTATATAGGAGAATACAATTCGAAAAGGCGCATATTGCAATCGAATATGATGCAATCCGCCGAAAGTGCCATTCCTTTGTCCGATAATCCAACGGAGTATATTGATTTGTCCGACTACTGTCGGCTCTGTCTGCAAGTTCCAGACGAATCGCAATTACTCGATTTACAGCTTATTTACGATGAAGAGGAGCAACTGAGTTACTATGATTGCTTCACCGTTTGTACGCAAATCGATTTGCGTGCTGGCGGTACTAACGCGCCACACCAGCTTTGCAAGTCATGTGGATTGGAGTTACAGGTGGCATATGATTTTCACAAAAAAGTGGAAGAGTCAAAGATTTTCTTAGAGCAATTGGATCAATCACAACAATTGGGGGATGAAGTATCACCGTTGACGACGACAATGAAAATAGAAAGACATGGAGAGCCAGAAGATGTGGGCGAAGTTGAAGTTAAAACAAATGAGCCACAACTCGTAGAATCTCTGCCTGCCGAAAGTGAGCCTATTGAAAATGATATTGTCGCTAGCCAAGATGACACTGTTGGTAATTTCGAGACGTCGATGGAATATGAAGAGTTGGAAGATCAAATAGATATGGATGAATATCAATCAGTCGATGAGCTGGTGGATGAAGGTGAAAACGTATATTATTTAGCACTTTTTTTTTTACTTTTTTTTTTGTTATTTTTGTTGTTGTGGCAGCATAAACATTCTCCATACATATAAGGGGAATGGTGCTGAGGTGACAGTTTTTGCCGGGTATAAAACCGAACGTACTTTGTTTTGTTTTAGACTTTAAAATTTGGAAATTAATGGTGCCTTTTTATGTTTCGCGTTCTTCATCTTCCGCCTCGGAAGGACGAATGCCAGGAAAATGCCGGTGTCTATAGGCGGCATGAACGTATAGATTTAGTGCAGTAGCTTCGGCTTCCTTGCCACGCCGGAGGAAATTGAATAATTAATTTTTCTGTCTCTGTGCAAAACATAAATGTTGTTAAGCTTCTTGTGGGACGCTCCGGTTGATTAGAGCTGAAATATACAGCTCTATGTCTTTCCAACAGCTTCTCAGATCACTGTAATGACTCTGCTAGGCCCGTTGGTGTGATGCAGCAAAATCTAAACGCACTTTGGTCATTCAATGGTTGTTTCGGCGGCTTCCAAATAGAAAAAAATAGACAAATGAGTTCTTTTGAGGTGCTAAGTGGATGGACATTTAGTTTGCTATATAAATTTTAAAAAGCAATGTGTTGAACATTTATGCTATCATATCTAGACGCGGTAGGTAGGTACGGTTGATGAAGGTTGTGATGGTCCGACATTTATCGGCAGATACAGTGTTGTGGGAACATACTGAATCTCACCAGTATGTTAATAAGGGAGAAATACTGTGGCTCAGCCGGTAGGAACTTTTTTGTTTAAACGTTTCATGTTAAAAATTACTGATGATTATCAACCATACAGATAATTTGTCGTGTACCGTTTCGGAATCGATGAGGGAGAGACCTTTTTTATATTGTTGTTGTTGCTGTACCAGCATAAATATTCCCTATAATATATGTATATAACATGGCCTCATTCTTGCTCGGCCTAACACAACCACAATTTTTCAATGAGTCGGCAGTGATCTGGAAGGACTTGAAGTGTTTGATTCCTATTGAGCATCGATAGATTTTTTTGAGTATGTTTTGCGAGCATGATAAAGTTGCTTATATTCATTTCTTATACTAAATATCGTGACTTTACGTAGCAGATTAGAAATTAACCAACATAAATACATACTTATATAAAGGGTTTTTTAATAAGAGGTGTTATTATTTGATATTCAAAGAAAAATGCTATTTTTTAATATAAATGATCGGATGTTTATTTTAATATTTTCATTATAAAGTGGAAGGTATGCCGTTAATAGTGGAAAATATATATATATATATATATATATATATACAATATATATAAATAATTGGCGCGTACTCCCTGTTTGGGTATTTGGCCGAGCTCCTCCTCCTTTTTGTGGCGTGCGTATTGATGTTGTTCCACAAATGGAGGGATCGACAGCTTTACGCCGACTCCGAACGGCAGATATTTTTTTATAGGGAGCTTTTTCATGGCAGAAATACTCTCGGTGGTTTGCCATTCCCTGCCGAGGGGTGACCGCTATTGGAAAAATATTTTGCTATTATTTAGTGTATATACAAATTTGAAAAACTTTAAAATTTTAATGCGAAAATATTTGTAATGTTTCCTCAATTGTTTATTGAATGAATCATAAGTTGAAGTTTAAATTTGAGACAGTTAAAATTTTAAAGTTAACAAAGTTTAATATTATATTAATTTTTTGTTGCTTTTTTTCTTGTACGACTCATTTAATAAACAGATGCGGAAACAGTACAAATTAAAATCGACAACGAAGAGTACCTAATACGAAAAATACACTTAAGTGAAAAATGTAAGACCGATGTGTTAGTCGATCCAGTGCACAAAAACCATCGTGCGTCGAGAACAAAACTTTCCGAATGTAGGAATAAAACTAAGCCTTCGAGCGAAGCAACTAATTTAGATGTTGAAAATGATAATCACGTAATTTTCAAAAATGCGAGCACCGAAAGCGAAAGTGAATTAACAAATAATAAACAAAATGTTGCAAAGATTGCCGAAGTGGATGCCGAAGCGGATGCTGAAATTGATGTAAAATCCGTAGTAATTTCGAAAAAAGGCGATGTAAAACCGCGACGCCGTTACAGCGGCAAATTTACCTGTGATTATTGTCAGAAAGTGTTCAAGAATCGATCACGCATGCTAACACATCGCCGTTCGCACGAACCCAACCGACCGAAATTCGAATGTGAAGAGTGTGGCCGTCTCTATGCCACAAAACAGGCTAAGGACGTACACATACGCACTTTTCACAATAGGAGTGGACTTAAGTGCCCTATTTGTGGTAAAGTTTACGTTATTAGTAAGCTGCTGGAAGTGCACATGCGCTATCACACGGGCGATTTTCCATATGTTTGCGATTTATGTGGCCAGAAATTTGCACAAATGTGCCACCTGAATACCCACAAGAATGTAAAGCATAATAGCGTGCGCTATTCATGCGAACATCCTGGCTGTGGAAAATTTTTCACCTCATCCGCATCGCTGCGCAATCACGAATTCTCGCACAGTGCAATGCCATTCGAATGTGCATACTGCAAACGTGGCTATCCGGCAAAGGCCAAGTGAGTTGTTAAAATGCAATTAAAGTAAATTCTTAAATTGACATGATTTTTTGGTTGTAGATTAAAAGTGCACATACGACAGAAGCATGGAATTGAGGCGTCGCTCGAACAAATGGAAGATATGCGTAAATTTCATGTGATGCGTTCCAAATTGAATTTGGTGAAGATATCTGAGCAGTAGTGCGCGACAGAAATAGCAATTAATAATATATTATGAGTATTTATGTATGAATATCAAAACGATTGTATTAAATGATTCCGAGAACATCTTCTACATTTTTTATACAGAAAAAGCAGAAATTATTTTGATTACCTATAAATTGTTCCTGCGCATGTACAAATCTTCACAATTAAAGATGAATTTGAAAACACTTAATATTTAAAGGATGCTGCCGGAGTGACAGCCCATGGGCGCATTTGCATTCGTATGGTTCAGCAATGCAAAACTTGGTTTACGGCCATAGGAGGTTCTTGTTTGCCGTTTCATAGCTCGCGAGGTTTCAGATAATTTGCTGTTTTAAAATAAATATTTTGGGAGCTGTTCAGATATTATGTTTTATAATCGAGCAACAACCGTGCCGTGGGTTCTGGCTTTTTAAAACGGGATAAAAAGGGAGGCGAATGAGTTCTGTGATGGACGAGCACTAACTGGTGCAGCGGTAAAGGTGCTTCTTATTGACCTCGGTGACAATGATAATATAAATATACTTAGTCTTGCCATAAACTCTTTGACAAATTTTACAATGCATACGGCGTCAACAAATTCGCAGAAAGAAGTTCCGTTATTTTTGCTGTTGTTCGTATGCATTGTCTACTCATAAATTATACTTAGTTTAGGGGAAAATTTCGGTTGTTAGCAATGGAGTAGCGAGCCAAGGAAAATCGCATTGCAGTGATTGCATTACAAAAGGGTGGTAAAGGTGTAAGTGAGATTTACGAATTGTGAAAAAATATTGAATCAATATTTCGAGAATGTTTGTTTTACCTCACGATTAATCGTTTTTTCCAAACGTCCGACGTGACAGGCAGAAAAGAAAGTGGTCGTCCTCGCATGGTTCGAACCAGTGCAGCCATAAAGGCCGTTCGAGAGAGAAAACCCAGAAATCCCATTAGAAAGCAGAAAGTCTTGTCGAAGGAACCAGATCCATGCCACGACTAATTAGAGATGATCTCCACATGAAAGCCTTCCATTGCTCAATTGACAATTTTTTTACAACGCGCTTGAAAAAAATTTGACTCGACAGATGCAAGCTGCTTCTTCGGTGGCATGCAGTCAACGGCCATGATAATATTATTTTCACAGATGAGAAAATTTTTACTGTTGAAGAAGTTTTTAATAAGCAAATGACAAAATCTGTGCTGAAACTTCTAAAGACACAAAAAATGTTGTAAGAGTTCAGCGTGTCTTGTAAGGTGTTGCATCTCTTCATTTCTGCGAAAAAGGGGTTAAGACCGGGGTAAAAGTGTACCAGGAGGATGCCTTAGAAGGCGGGGTGATGCAGTTGAGCAGTACTCTCTTCAATGGAGAGCGTTGGATCTTCCAGCGAGATTCCGCTCCAGCCCATAAGGCAAAAACTACGCGCGTAGTGGCTAAAAAGCAATATTCCTCGATTCATAGGAGATTGCCCGTCTGAAGTCCAGATCTGAATCCATTCAGACTACAGTTTGTGGACAAAATTGGAGAACATAGCCTGTCGAAGATCTCACAGAAAATGGGAGAGTCTCAAACAATCTTTGGTTCGAGCAGCGACGTCAATATGCTAATCGATCAATGGCTTAATCGTTTGAAGGCTTGTGTAAAAGCAAAAAAAAATTTAATAACAATTTTTTTTTTTTTTTTTTTTTTTTTTTTTTTAATTAGAAAATTGAAAAAGTAATGAATTACAATCACAATGAAATTAAAAAGCATTAGCGACTAGGCCATCAGCTTTTTTTTTTTTTTTTTGTTTTTAATAATTGCATGAGGAATTAAAACTAACTTCATCAACAAAAGTATTATAATTTCATATCTATAGAATACTTAATTAACTTGTAACAGAACTTATGGCCGGACTAAGTATATACTCGTACAATTGGCGCATACACCCTTTTTGGGTGTTTGGCCGAGCTTCTGCTCCTATTTGTGGTGTGCGTCTTGATGTTTTTTCCACACAATTGGAGGAACCTGCAGTTTTAAGCCGACTCCGAACGCTGGATATGTTTTTATGAGGAGCTTCTGCCGAGCGGCGACGTCTATTAGAAAAAAATGTTGCTATTATTTTGGTGTTCCATGTACGGAGATTCGAACCGACGCACTTCCGAATGGTAGTCACGCACCAATCCATTCGTCTATGGCGGTCGAATATTTAATTTAAAATTTTTACAATGGTCGGTTTTCATGCCGCTCTATTTCAGTCAGTTTTGTGTGTATGAGAAATTGATTTAAGTTTATTTTAAGTGCTTTAAGTTTGTTCACAAAACCTACCAACGCGCTAACGAACACTTTGTAACACATATTCTAGACATTCAAAAGGACGAGCGTATTCTCTCAATTAAGCTTGAAGAGGATTATGCACATTTTCCGGTGGAAGTATCCTACGAAGAATCCTCAGCGCATTGCTCACAAAATGAGACGTCAAAAAATCCACCCGTACTTATGAATATGGCTCCTCCGTCAGATGCTGATGATATTAATTTGGCGGAATATCTCTTTGAGAATCCCGACTTTTTAACGAAAGCCCACGCTGCCGACGAACAATTGCATATTTTGTCGAAACCACGAAAACGCGGACGTGCTCCGCTCATTCCTGGTGGTCCACCATTTCAGTGCGAATATTGTGATCATAAAAGTCCATCGCGCTCACTCTTGGCATCCCATCGACATCGAAAGCATCGCTTCAATAAGTCACCGAATAGATGTGCTGAATGCGGCAAAGAGTTTGCAACAAAGCAACAACTTGAACGTCATCAACAGCGAGTGACTTGCCAATCATATCCCGTATTCAATTGTGAGTTTTGCGAGAAAACATGCATTGGTCGCGCCAATTACCAGATACATCTGCGCTTCCATAAGAAAGTATATCCATTTGTTTGTCATATATGTGCCAAGCCATTTATGATGGCCCAACATCTGAACAATCATGTGAAAACGAAGCATGAAGGACAGCGATTTATTTGCGAGCAACCAGAGTGTGGAAAAATGTTTCAAACTGCGCATGCGCTCAAGAATCATGCATATACTCACGTCGATCAATTGCCTTATCGTTGCGACTACTGCCAGCATGATTTTCCAACCAAGGGCAGGTGAGTGTCATCAGTGAGTAACACTTAATTTACAGTACAATGTTGTGATATTTTACATTCAATTTTAGATTGCGTTGGCACATCAGCCGAATACATAGCATTGAGCATACGCTGGACGAGCTCGATTGCATGCTGGTGGCCAAAGAGATTAAGTTAAAAGCACAATTGCGGCCGGTGCTGACACCGGAGCCCGAAGTGATTGCTGCGAACGAACTTGAGGGCTACGCCGACTGATGTCAATAGCAGGAAATAGTTCTTACATTTATATCACTATATTATAAGTAGTAATATGCGATTAAGCAAAATGCAAAAGTATATCGTTTACTTAGGAAACACATATTTACATTGTCATCGTACACTTAAGTATAATTATAAATGAATTGTTTGAAATGGTGCATTATACTTATTTGGATTTATTTTTAAGTATTGTTAATTTTGTACCAAATTTAATTTTACTAAATTTATATTATACATATGTACAGGGTGACGCAAAATTAATCAGTCTACCAAAAGATTTATAATTTTTGCAAATTACGTAATATGTCAACCATATTTGACACTTGGAAATTAGACAGCCGGTAAAAGTCAAAATAAAGATTTCCATAACTTAAAATAATTGTTTTTTAATATTTCTTTAAAAAAATAAAATTGAATGATAAATTTGCGCCACTTTGTATGTCTAAAACGGTGATATAACATGGCTGATTTCAGATTTAAGAGTTTAATTACTTACATAGCGATATTATTGAAAAAAAAAAAAAAATCATTATACTACTGCAAATATTGATTATTTGACTTGATAATATCATATTTCAATAAAAATTTTGAAATGAAAATTTTACATTGTTTCTTTTAAAAAATTATACATCCATTCCTGTATTACACACTTTTTTCTGATATTCTTTTTATTTCTAACATATTAGCTTTAAATAATTTTATTTTGATTTTACAAATTCTGTACAATTTATTTTATTATTTTCAACTTAATTTTAATTATGAAATTTTTCCAAATCGCAAAAACAAAAAAAATACATATAAATGTTGTTGTTGCTCTACCAAAGTAACCTTCTATGAATTCGCCTTGGGCAAAACTCCGGGTGTTATTCTGCCATGAAAAAAGCTCCTCAGAATTTTCCATTTTTAAATTTTTATTACCTTTTCAAAGAGGTGATCAACTTTTGCCTCCTTTTCCCCTTATTTTCAACTTGCAATGTCTATGGCGTCGTAAAGCTCATACAGCTCATCGTTCCTTCGCCTGCGGTATTCGCCGTCACCAACGTACTAAGGCCCAAAAATCTTCCCCAGAATCTTTCTCTCAAACACTTCAAGGGACGCCTCATCGGATATTGTCATCGTCCAAGCGCCATACGTTAGGATGGGCATGATGAGAGTGTTTAGAGTGTTAGTTTTGTTCGTCGAGAAAGGACTTTACTACTCAATTGCCAACTTAGTCCGAAGTAGCACTTTTTGGCAAGAGAGATTATCCGTTGCATTTCAAGGCTGACATTGTTATCGGTGTTAATGCTGGTTGCTAAATTGTTGTGAAGCTTTACACAATCTTTTATTATTGAATCATGATTTTAAAGTAAATGTTTGCAGCCGTCTCTAAAAGGTGATGAAATTTTGAACACTGTTATGATTTCTTTACAATTTCAGTACAAATGGACTACATTTTGGTTGAAGAACTTGTTTCGACGCCTAGTGAAGTCATTCTACCATACCCCAATGTGAGCAGCAACCATGTCTCAATTTGTAACACCCTTCCCCCCGTTACAACTCCTGCGCAGCACGCAACAGCAAATAAGCACATGCCGGTAGCATTAAATGCGCTTACATCCACAACCCCCAGCGAAACGTCGCTATGCGTAGTTTCCTCATCGCTAAACAATTACACTACCCGCACCGCAACCGAAAGCCACAATGAGGTGAATAAGAGAGCAACCGCCGTGCCATCAATTAAATGTGAACCGAACAACCCCCTGCCATCGCGTGCCTGCACTCCTGATCTGCCCATACAAATAATTCGTCCCAAACGCTCGAGTCGCGTCTGCTGCGATTACTGCCAGAAGTCGTTTACGAGCCGCAGTAAAATGCTATTGCATCGGCGCACACACGAACCGGATCGACCGCGCTTCAATTGTTCTTTTGAGGGCTGCGATCGCACCTATTTATCACGTCAATCCTGTGAGCTGCACTACAAGCAGACGCATTGTTCACGCGAGGACTTTCAGCCATTCGAGTGCCTTCTGTGTCACAAAATATTCGCCATTTCACAAACCTTGGAAGTGCATATGCGTTATCATACGCGTCAATTCCCTTTCGAATGTCCGCACTGTGAGCGTAGATTTGGACAAAAGGGCCACCTTACGTCGCATTTGCAAGTCAAACATAACAATTTGCGATATATTTGCCCGGAGACGGGGTGCGGCAAGGTGTTCAAAAATACTATATCCCTACGAAATCATAGCTTTTCACATACCGGTATGCCATTCCGGTGTACCTATTGCGATAGAGGATATCCACAGAAGTCGAAGTGAGTTGAATTGTTTTATTTTTGTGTTTTGGTGTCTAAAATTGAGAATACATTTAATTATCCCTATTTGTGCTCATTTCTTTAAAGGCTCAAGGTTCACTTGAAACTGAAGCATGAGGTTATTATGTCCCTGGAGGAGTTGGAATCAATGCGAAAACTCAAAAGCGCTCGCACGCGTCACTCATTCGTAAAATTGGATATACCAAAAGGCGTTTCAGAGGGTATGTCGGAAGTTGCGGAGGACAGTTTACACAATGGCTCTGTATGCGATGCAAACTTTGAAGATGTTGTAGAGGAAATCGAAGTAAATGTGTAACTATGTAGACTGAGGGACATACGACGCAACTCATGCTAAAGCAGCGCTGTGAGCAGTACTTATGTACATAAAATAGGCTGATATCGAAGTAGAATGTTTAATTTTTAATTTTTTTTGTTTTTTAATTAACGAACAATGCATGTAAGTACAAAACTTGTTTTAAGTAAAAAGTGTTCAGATTTTATTCGCTGTTTTGGAGATTTTTAAGCAAAATTCTTTGTGAGAAATTTATTACCCACAAATAACACACCAGTATTGGATATTTTTAGATAAAACGATATATATGTGAAATTTTTAAATAAATAATAAAAAAAATAACAGAACTGAATACAGAAAAATTTCTAAATAAATTAAATTAACAGCGAACATCCTGAATTTAATTGCTGCTTCAAAATATGTTTACCAACTAGGACAGCTCATCTTGGTATTGACCTTGACATGGTCGACGCACCTCGTTCGGCGTTTATGGGGTTATATACAGTTAGAATTTTCAAAAAATCGTTTTGTTTTTTTTTCTTAATGTAAAAAATATTTAAGAATACACACAGAACATTTAATAACTTTCCGGTGAATGTTTTCGAAGTTACACGCAAATTTGAAAAGCCGTTTCAGAGAATTTTCATCCTATGTAAAGTGCTTTTCAAACTTTAAACGGGTTTTTCTCAAAATGGTGCTTACAAAGTCGGTAACCAACAATACTCGAAAACGGCTAAACCGATTAGTCTCAAATTTTAACACGAGCTTTTTAAATATATTTGTTATTAATTAATCGAAGAGTTTTTCCTCACCGATAATTTTTTTTTATAAACAATTTAAAGCCGAAATTTTGGCCAAAGATAGATTTTTTGTTTTGAGAAACCGCCATTTTGTCCAACAAATTTATTTTGCTTATTCCTTCGATTAATTCTAGATTTAACATTATTATTTCGTAAAATTTCTGTTTGGTTTTTTAATTTCAGAGGATCCAGTTCAGAGATATAGAGGTCACCGCAAAACGTCTTTTTTGTGAGAAGCTACCGGAGATCAGCTGTGGCTCCTTTCCGAATAAATATTTTTACTAATACTAAGTCTTAAAATACAGTTATAAGGTAACATAATATGTGTAGAAAGTTTTAGATCAATAGATTTAAAAGTTTTCTCAGAAAAAATTCTGGAAAATTCGCTTTTTTCGGCCTTCTAACTGTATATAGCCCCTTATGGTATCAAAGTTGTTGTTGTAGTAAGGGTATGCCTATATCAGATAGATTTAAAAGCTTTCTCAGGAAAAATTCTGGAAAATTCGCTTTTTTCGGCCTTCTAACTGTATATAGCCCCTTATGGTATCAAAGTTGTTGTTCATCGGCTCTGCAGTTACCCTCAATATCACAATGGCTAGGTACCCATGTTACCTTTAGGTGAAATAATTTAGATGTGCGGCATTTGCTGACCACCTTAGAGGTTGTCGACTGCTTTGGGAGAAATTTTATCGCCGCTTAGCTATCAGTGAAAATGTAGATATCATCTCCAGGCATCGCATCACACTGTACCAGTGCCACGGCTTTAATTATTCCCATCAGTTCAGCTTGAAAAGACACTAAAGTCGTGGGGAAGCTGAAAACTGAAGGAGATGCCCAGATGATCGGAATATACACCTCCGCCCACGCTGCCCTCGAGCTTTGATTCATCTGTGTATACTCTTCCCTTGAGGGTAGAAGGGTCGAGAACGTTGTAATGGCAATTGCAGGCGGGACTGCATAGTCCGCCTGTCCGGAAATCCAGTTGTTGTTGTAACCAAAATATAATAATTATTTCATAAAATTATAGAAACAATGTTTTTAGGTTTGCTCATATCGCAAATGACAAAATGAGAAGATTGATGAAGATGAGATTAAGTAAAAAAACTTTTTGCCGACGGATTGCGATCGGCGAAGATGTCTAGTGGTGCTCTTCCGATGCCTATTGAAATTTTGCATTTATGGAATAAGCCCGAGACGGCCCATTCTTTTGTTTACGTTGCAACGCTAACAGAGTAAATATTTTTTTATTTGTGTTGCTGCAGTGCTCGCACAACGAAACAAATTCCAATTTAAAAAAGTTAAAATAACTCATAACACATACATATATTATTAAAAAAATCTTTTTTTTTGAAGGAGTCAAAAGTGGCAAAAATGTTAAAAGCTACATAAAGCCACAATTTCAAATGAAGCGAGCTTGTTTAAGTTATGTTGACAAATGAGTTTTTTTAAGTATGCTCACACAAATATAAACCTTTTTTTTAATTAAAACCATAAGTAACCACCAATTCCTGAATTTTTCATTTAATACTTTTAGATTTTTGGCAACAAAATTTGAGAAATAAGAGGTTAAACTTGAGTAAGCACCACCAGAGATGTTGGAAAAACATCTATGCAATGAAAATATTGATGATTTGCTTCGATACATTGAAAACTTTTAATTCATGTAGCATCGTAATGGGTGACGACGTTGTCGCGGAAGAGGCACATCAAAGCAAATGATCGTCCGTTTCTTCGGAAATCGCAATTGTGCTTCAGAGAAATTCAAAGCAGTCTATTCTGAGTGGTACATAACCATTTGTTTGCCAGAAGGTTTTGGATAATTAAGGAAAACCAACCGCCGGCTCACACTCACATACAATCTTTCGCCCCTAATGATTTTTTTTTATCCCGAACATTAAAACTATAATGCAAGGTCAACGCTTTTTAATGCCTGAAAAAGCTGTTGAAGCTTTTAAATAGCTCTTTTGGAGGTTTCTACTTCTGGGTAAAAGTGGTTTGAAAATTGGTTCAAGCGAATGCAGAAATGTATTGACTTCCATGGAGAATATTTTGGAAAACAATAAAGCAATTTTCATTATTATTTTTCTGTGTTTTGATTATTGGACTCAAAGTATAAAAGGCAACCCTTATATAAAGCTTTAATTTCTCACATTGCACAAAGTGCCGTATGAGTATCTTACGATCTTTGCAATTTGGTGCCCTCTGAAAATTTATTCAGAGGTATAGAAGGGCTTATAGCTATTGTTTTATCTTTGTTGACTTCTTTTCCATTTATCGATCCATGTTACAGTGTTACGAGTATTTTTGACTTGTTGAAGAATGTTAGTAGTGTTTTTTTCTTCCATTTTTCTAATGCCATTGAGACCGTGCCATCCGCGAATGCAATTTTTGTGGTTGGGATCGGTATATCAAATCAGGTACAGGTATCAGTTGAAAACCAGGTACAATAGAGGTGTTAGGACAGTACCTTCAGGTACACCGTTGTCATTTACATCGCGCTTGAGCATTCGTAAGTAACTAAGTAAATTTGACTGAGCTTATGCATAGTCCTTTATGCCGCACCCTGCCAAAAGCTTGCTATATCTAGGTAGCCAGCTGAGCAGAATCTTTTATTATCCATATTCTTTAATATTTTGTTTATAGCTAATCCACAGAGCTTCAGCACAGTCGAATGCTGTCGTCTAAACCCAAATTGATGGTTTGGATTTTTATTTTTCTCTCAGTATTTTGTCTAATCTGGCAAAGAATATTTTTCAAACACTTTTGAAAGAATGGTCAACAGACTAATGGGGTGATATGAAGTCGTTTTTGTTGCATTTTTACCTGGTTTGGGTATCGCCGTTATTTGTGCAACTTTCCAGGGGCGTGGGAAGTACTGCCTTTTTCTTTTATATAAAGCAAACAACCAACTCCATGCCATTTGAGTATTATCACATTTAATTAAAACAAGAAAATTTCTTTGCACGTTTTCAGTTACATCAAATACAGCCAAACACACACACATACATTACGTACATTTTAAATCACTTATGCGTATTTTCGTTAACATTTATGATATTTACCAACTTTCAAAGACACCATTCAATATTTCTATAGTAAAATTGTACATTACTTATGCCATTTGTGTGTAATTGCACGACAAAAATAAGAAGTTATTCAAAGAAATGATAAACAAAATTGTTTACGAACACATTTATATATAGTTATATAATACTAGATTTATGCATACATACATACATACCATATACTAAACTACATGTAATCAGTAATCAGTATGTATGCATGCATGTAAATGCTTTTCAATTTCTTTGGTAATATAAACTGCTACGGCATTTGTTGTTGTTGTACTCGACATTTTGAGGTAGCAGATATTGTACATATGTAGCTGTGTAGATACATATTGTTGCACTTAAGGCTGTATATGTATGTGTACTTATTCATAAATCTAAGAATGTACGTATAGACTTATATTACTTATGTATGCACTCGATAATTTATGTGGGAATACCCGCTCAACCACTTAGAGGTGTCGAAATACCATATATGTATATCCATGCATGAATTTAGATAGGGGGGGCGGAAAGTAGGTGCACTCAGTGATTCACTGTCAGCGGTATGGCTTTCCCCGAAGAATCATCTAAAAGGAGGAAACAAAAATTGTTCATATTATTGAAATGACCTCCCAACAAGTTGAATCGAACCACCACACAACTCATTGATATTGAAACTCACCCGGATTTGATGATGCCGTAGCGGTAGCAATCGTCGTCGCTAGACCGTTGGAGGGCTCAGCCCGACGTCGCGATGTAATTTTCTTCCAACCGCGTAGCAGAATTTGATTGCGATATTTTGGCGTGGTGAATGTGTAGAGCAGCGGATTGACAGCGGAATTCAGTGGTAAAATAAAGACTACCAGCCAGGCATAGATATCGTCTGCTCGTAAAAACAGCACAGACAAACACACACACAGATATTGGAATAAAAGTATATATATGTATGTATGTACATTCCGCGTGCAACATTGCGTATGAGTAACATAGAAATGTGTAATAAAATTTACGGCTTTGCTCACCCGAAATGTTGTAGTTGAAGAAAACCCAAATCTTCACAGCAATAATGGGCGCCCAACACAACACATCTGTCAGCACAATGAAGAAGAAGCGCACCGCAAACTCACAGTCGAGCAGGGAAAGTGGTGTAGCTTTACGCGTACGCCAAATTGAGATGAGCAAAGCGGTGTAGAGTAGGGCAATCATCACTAGCAAGAATAAGTTCACGCCCAAGAATATAAATGCCGAATATTGCCAACCAAGTGGATATGGTTCTTGTATGTGGAGGGGAAAGCAAGTGCCCGAGTAGGTGCCGTAGAATTTGGTGCTAGAGTGCCAAAGCGCAACGGGCGCAATAGCAATACCCATGCCCATCAACCAAATGACCAGGAGGGCAGTAAAAATGTTTTTAATATCGATGCTGTGTTGGCCACGAAACGGATCGGCGATAAGTAGAAAGCGTTCGAATGACATGAAAGCGAGTATTAGCATAGAAACCTCGGATGAAGTGACGGCCAGGGAGCCGATGGCAGTACACTGCCAGGAGGTGATCCAATCGAGCGCGACTCTGTGAAGGGAGGGCGAGAAAGAGAGAGCGAAAAACATAAGGAATAGAAATTAAATAAAGATTGGGATATACAATAAAAATAAATTAAATATAATTCACTAGAATATTCTAGTTTACCTCTAGACGAGAAGAAAGTTTGAATTTTTTGTCAGGAAATTTTTCAGCTGGAGTAATTTGAGAACGAATATGAACATGAATTTGAGTATGAATGTGAATACGAATATGAATATGAGTACATGAACATAAAAATGAGTATGAGTATGAATATCGAAAATAGTATGAATACAAATATGATATAATATGAATAGGAATGTGAATAAGAATATGAGTACTTGATTATGAATACAAATATGAGTGAATATGAATATGAATATGAATGTGAATACGAATATGAATTATGAATATGAATATGAATATGAATATGAATATGAATATGAATATGAATATGAATATGAATATGAATATAAATATGAATGTGAATATGAATATGAATATGAATACGAATATGAGTGAATATGAATATGAATGTGAATATGAATATGAGAATTCATATAATACGAAAATACTTTAACTTCAAGTAATTAACCTTCATCTACGTTACTCTGGAAAATATTTTAAGACTCTTCTACTCACTTATAATACTCGTTCCGATAACGGTAATCCTGCACACCAATTGTTATCAAATAGAAGCCCATTAATATATCAGCCAGTGCCAAGTTGCGTATAACCATAGTCACGCCAGCATTCTCGGCTCGATAGATAAAACGTCCCCAAAGTACCATCACATTTCCGATTACCGTCACAAAAGCCATTATCCATGCTGAGTAGCGTAGCACTGGTTTGCTTAGTAGATCGCGAAATGAAGAAATCCCATCACTATTCGGCTTGCACATACGAACTTGAGGAGTCATCGAGCAGAAGTAAAAACGATCAAAGACGATGTATTTCAGGTTGGGTATCTGACTGATGGCATCAAATTCGATTTGTTCGAAATTAATTCCCGTCAAGTTAAGATAGGAAACATTTAAAGATCGTAGTAGTTGATGGCCGATGTGTAGTGGAGTGTGACTAAGGGAACTGAGATGAAGTGGGTAAAGTGTTAATTAAGAATGAGAAGGCTGTTCAAGTTTTTACATTGAGGGGATATTAAGAGTGGAAAGCTTATTAAAAACCCGCATTGTAAGCGCACTGTTATAGACATTTAGGTAATTATATTTTAAATTTGTGTACTCAATACTCACAGCGCTTCCAAGCAACTACTTCGCAGAAAGACTTCACCAGATAGCTCTTTTAGCGGATTGCCAATAAGTCGACTATCATGTGAACCCAATTAAATGAAGAAATAGAAACAAAGTTTGATTGCTTTATACTATTGATACTTTAGTATTTCGATACTTAATGAAAATACTTGTCATATTCTACTTCTCAAGATTCTTAAATACTTATACCTACATTCGACTTGGTGTGCGGTGGCGTATGAGTGACATCCTTACAATAAATTGAACGCTCGCTGACAACGTTGATGGCTATTAACACGCATCAGTCTCCTGTGTCAATTTGATGCCAACACCGCTTCCTTTTTGTGTGGAAAATATAAAGCACAATAAATATTTTTTTCATTTGGTATTTATACTATATTTCAATATATTTCGATTTGTTTCTCCTCGCTTAAGTTAGATTTTTTGGTGCTGAGTCAAATTGACACTTTTTGTCTGATGCGTGTTAAATACTTTATTGTCGTTCGCAATGGTAGAACAAATGTGAAATTTATAATGCTTGCTTCGTATTCAAATAAAAATATATTTTTTAAAGTTAAATAAAATTTGCAAAAATCGATGGCTTCTCAAAAGCGCGTCTTATCAACTAAATTTTCAAATGAATTGTAGGCCGGTTCTGTCTATATCTCGCCGCTAATCAACCATTATTCAAATGGACAAAAGGGATATGTACAAACTAATCCTTGTTTCTCTGGACACTGGGGTACTCACACAGTCAAACTAGGACTGCTGACATAGATCTAGTTTCCCAGGAGCGTAAAGGTGTTGAAGGCTCATTCCTACGACTGCTCAGCATTGTGTAGGACTCAAATGAGGAGTTTGGGAAATCTTATCTTAAGTTTACCATATTTAAACGATGCTAATGTACTGAATTTACTTGGATTTCCAAACTCCGTGGGTTGAATTTAATAGAAATAGGAGGATTTCCGAAATTCGATAAACTAAGAAGATTCATCTCACTGAGGCTTTCAAAAAATCAATCCACGGCTTCTCATGGGTGTACCAACAGGACACTAGTTAGATTATATTAGATGAATGCTTCCACGGAGAAAGACTTGCTTGGACGTGACTTTAATTCGCCAGTTGTACTACCATTAGAAGTAGGAAGAATGAGAGAAAAAGAGAGGAGCGGAGGATGGAGGATGTCGATATTTGAATGATGACGAGTTACTGGTAACGAGTTACGTTAGCAAAAAAATATTGCATGCAAATTATGACATTCCGCAAGTGGCTCATATCTAAGCCTTTTAGCGCCACAGGTGTAGTTAGAAAGCGAAAGCGAAGAAATGTGAATTTTAGCAGCGCGTAAGCAGAAGAACTGAAGTGCAAGTGCTGTGTCCTTCAGACAGCAAAATATACAATACAAAATGGATTCGAATTCATGTTACGCATCATCACGTGGATACTCAACGGATAATGTCCGGTTAGATAACCCACCACTAGCGAAAGTTCCGGCTTTATTAGCTTAAAAGGCTCCCTGGAGTGCCTCCGATCCAAATGTGGTTCTCGCGAATTAAAGTATTAGAACTCAGTGCTTGCTGATCTAATTAGAGGCTCACGTTTCCCAGATTCCAAGGCTGGAACACGTAGTCAACGAAACGTGTGCCCTTTTCTTGTGCTGAGACAACACTTTGAAAGGTACCTGCTTAGCCAGCTCATCAGCTATCAAGTTTTCTGCAATGCCCTTCTCACCTGGAATAAATATGATTTTGATGGCGTATTATTCAGATGCCAAAGAAAGTGAAATTATGAGTTCCACGACTATATTTGAATGCGACATCACTGAGTGTGATTACTGTCGGGCTGAAAAAAATTTTTTTATTTGTGTTTCAATAGTGTAGTAGCTAATTCTGTTTGGAAAAGACTACGGTGTTCCGGAACCTAAACGTGAGCTTTAAGGGACACTTCTCGCAGAAAATTCCTTAGCACACATTTTCTTCCAACTTCGAACCATCCGCACAAAGGTTGACTGCGTACAGTTTCCAGACTTTAAGCCCGGTCCATTCTTACCTTGCGAGCATGTAGGTAGCACCCGTTTGGATCCCACGTGGATGTGTACAGATCAGTTACGGCAGATTCGAAGTATCCTGAAGTGCCCATTAGTTTATTATTTTATATTGTATAAACAGGGCACTGGACTTTTGCCGAAACGTTCGCCAGGATTGAAGCGTCCCATTCTATTGTCGATAATGCAGGAGCTGAATGGACGAGGAAGAGGTAGAGTCCATTCAACATTTTCTCTACAACTGCCCTGCACTTCCAAGAATACGCCTCATATCTGCGAAATTACTTTTTGGAGCATTTAGAAAGCTTAGACACAGACTTGGTGGAAAGAATGATTGGGTTTCCCAAAAGATCGGTATTGTTTAAGAACATGTGGGAAATGAAAATATTCCGTGAGCTTCACAATTACCCTCCGTGGTCAACTAGTGAACTCTTTTTAAGAGCAGCCATAGGCTAGATTTTCTGCGTACCTTGAGATTATATGGAACAATTTAGATCCTGTGCACCTACAATAGTAGTACCAAGTTTAACCCTTTACCTAAAATAACTTCCGCGCTAATCTCCCTTACAGGCGAATGGCTAACATTACCTCAATTAGCATTCATTGACAAATGCAGCACTTAATCTTCATTCCATGCTTTTACGTGTCGAAGACTATGAATTATTTTTTATTTCCATTTGAAGTTGTTGCTCAGTATTAGCAAAGTAAATATAGCTAATAAATTTTCATAGCCTCCAAATGTTATTTCAAGTAAATTGCAGCCTATATTACAAATGGCATGCAATTACATGCGTACATATGAATATAGCAATATTACTTATACGACACGTTGACCTATAAAATTTTATTGAATTCGTGCAGCATTTTTAACAAATTCTAGAAATGAATGCAACTACTGTTTGCACAAGTACGTTCATTGCGTGTCACCTAAGGCCTTAAAGGATTACATATCTAAACAGTTTTGTTACCTCGAAGCTAATAATACAACAACAAAGATAAACAAGCGAGGCACAAAAGAGTACATTTAGCTTTGACGCAATCACTTAGGATTCAATGAAACGTGCCATTTGGTAAAAAATGCGCCATTATGGGTAAATTTTCGAAGCAACATACAAAATCAACTTTCGCATTGCTATGCGCACTCACTCATTTACACACATACAATGATGCAAATGTATACAAATAAGGTGGTACGTTGGCACGAACCGCATATTGTGGTACAGTGAAAGTTCACCTAGACGGACGGCCTCATATTCTGATATCTCCTATAAGCGGGAAAATTCTTGGGAACGAACAAGTTTTGTTCCTTTTCCATAGAAAACGCTCTCCCATACACAGACACGGAGTTTTTGTAATCTCACATGCGCGAACGCAAAGTTCTAATAAGTGGATAATTTGTCTTTTTTTATCTTTTGCCTTTTTTTTGGGCGTCCGTTCAACCCATTACCCACTACCTGCTACAATTCTGTTCCGGGCCTTAGTTGTAAGAAAACAAGACAATATCAAATGTAAAAATGATCCTCTAAAATTGATAAGTTGTTGTTGAAGTGGTTTTCTAACGCAAGGAGCCAAAATACTACAATATGTGGTCCATTAGTACAGACTAAAGCAATATAAAACGCAGTGAGTAGTGAGAAAAGCTCTCGTTCACGGCATCTGATGGGTAGTTGCAAGAATGGCTCATACAACGTAATATTTTGTTTTTGTATGTGAATACCCATTTTTTAAATAAACTGTTTCTTTTTATACGCAATCTGTTTTTCGATAAAATGGCAACTATGCCAGGCTTTTGTCTGTAGTATTCTGTAGTATTTGTCACAAATCATTATTAGCCACGATATGCATAAGGTAAAGGTGTGGCCAATATCAAACCGTTACTCGGCTTTCAGCGAATTTAAAGAAATCAGCCAATTTGAGGCGTTGTGACAGTGATACGGCACAGGTCAGCGAAAAATGAGATTATGTTAGCGAAATACGAAAAAATCAATGCAGCTAAGGTTCATATTACTTCGTTCCCAGCTGAATGAAAGAGCGTAAGAATACCTGTGAAATTAGGGGGCACATTTAGTTTGACAAAGTCAAAGTTAGTTTCACAACTTGGTTTGACACAAGCCTTGTCTTCTATCATCCTTGATTATTAGCTGTTACAGCCAATGTTGCCAGATTTACACATTTAACAACAAAATACGACTTTTTTTCTTGTAGTACAAATTACATTATTTTCGAAATTTCAGAGTTGAACTAATAAATTTAAATATATTTAAAATAATTTTTTATATATTTTTAGAGAACAGTGCTTAAAAGTTATGTTAAGATATATATATATACTAGCGGACCCTCTGCCTGCTTCGCTAGGCGTTTCAAAATTAGAAATGAATAATGAACACTCGATTTAAATTCACTCTATGTGTATTTATTCTTTTTTTACAATATAAAATTAATGTCAATTTTAAACTCAAACTAACATAAAGCCTTTGCGTAAACTACATTTTTTGTTTTGCCCTGAGTTGTGGTATACATAAACAGAACTGATGGCTTACCTACGCGTGAACATGATACATATAATTGTCCGTGGGAGAAGCATGGATATTCTAAGTCAATTCCTTGTGTTTTGTTTATTGTCATTGCAAATGCAAGACGTATTGGAAATTGCAATCTTTTGAAGTCAAAAGCTAAATCTGGTGGAGTCAGCGGAATACGCGGAATCAATACGTCTTCACCTTTGAATTTTCCTTTTAAAATTGTTGCTTCAATAAGATTCTTTATGACCTTTTTGACTGCTAATCTTGTTCCGTTACACAATCGTGGCTGATTTAAATTTCTAAGTAAAATAATTGGTGCACCAACTTTCGATTGTAAGCGATGAGCCGGCAGTCCAGGTAAATCCAAGGAATTTAAAAATTCTGTTGGATAACTTACAGCGTCATATTTATTTATAACTGTATCAATTGATTTAAATGTTACAATCTCACCAGGCACATCATTTAAAATATTCGCATTCAATTGACCAACATCCTTATTTTTCGGAGCCAGTATTGCCTTTCAGCTAACCAATTGTGATTTTGATAATTTTGCGCAATATTTGGAAAAACACTTGAAACTAATTCTTGTTTTGTGTGTGCGAAATTACAAAAATTATCTGGCAAAGTGATTAAGCCAGTAGCAGCATCAATAGGAATTTGTCCATTTCCTATTTTCAGAAGTTGTCTTGAAAATTCGTCAGCCGATGCATAATTTTGCAAATAAACTCGGAGATTTGTTTTCAAAGTCAAAGTTTTTACGTGCCTCCATAAATGGGATGTCTTTAAACATGCTTTTAATTCATCTGCTGGTGTTGAACGGGGAATTACTGGCAAAGTTTGCAGAAAATCACCAGACAATAATATTAAAGCGCCACCAAATATTTCTTGATTATTACGTAAATCTTTCAAAGTTCTATCCAATGCTTCTACTGATTTTTTATGTCCCATTGTACATTCATTAGACTTTCACCACAAAAAAATTACTCAAATCCATGAACAAAGTTATACTACAATAATAGAAACCTGATCTTAATACTCGAGCTACCATCGAATTAACACATTTTATTTTTTAAAAGAACATTTATGGCGACTGTCGATCCATATTGATGGATTTCAAAAAATTTATGGATTCAACCGCTGAATAATTTCGTATATTTTAAATCCATCTGAACTTTTACATTTGCGCATTTATATATATGTATTTAACATTTAATTTAAGTAAACGTTTCAATATTTGACCAACAACTTTGAATTTCGAAAAATACAGGCTTATGGTTATTAATGGAATCAAATATATTTAACGAATTTTTATTTTATCTAAATCATAAAACGTTCAAATGAAGCTCAAAATATTTTCCCAGTTTAAAAAAAAAGCAATGGGATTTGATGACGTGTCACGCATGCATAAAAAGGAAAGAAAAGAGAGGACGACTATTGCGTTACGAATAATACAGTCGCATACGTCACTCAACATCGAAACAATGTTATTCATGTCTGTGTATATTCTATTCATTTGCGTGTATTCTCATTCCGTATACGTAATGCCCGTATAAGGGAAACACGCAAATATTGTATTTTTCACACTTACATAACGCCCGCATACTTTTACCGATTTCTTTAAAACTTCACATAAACCATCTATGGACCAATACCAATGATCTGTGAAAGTTTGATTGAAATCGGTGAATGCGTTTAGGCGTGAATCGGCGACTAACGAACACAAAAAAACGTCTCCATTTTTATATATAAGAATATAAGAAGAAGATATAATTGGCGCGTACACCCTTTTTGGGTGTTTGGCCGAGCTCCTCCTCCTATTTGTGCTGTGCGTCTTGATGTTGTTCCACAAATGGAGGGACTTACAGTTTTAAGCCGACTCCGAACGGCAGATATTTTTTTTATGAGGAGCTTTTTCATGGCTGAAATACAATCGGAGGTTTGTCGTTGCCTGCCGAGATGCGACCGCTATTAGAAAAATGTTTTTCTTAATTTTGGTGTTTACACTAAAAATAAAATTAGATTTTGAAAATGAATTTTTTAAAGCTGTGAACCTTTACTTCGAAGAAATGTTTTAAATAATTATCTTTAGGTTTTAAAGGATTTTAAAAGCCCTTTTGGAGAATGTAGTCAGAATTTAATTGTATTTTTAAGCGCTAAGTTTTTAAGAGCATATTTTGTGTTACCATGGCAATAAGCAATGAAGAATTACTGGCAGTGCTGACGTGTGGCGGAGATTACGCCACATTAATTTTGCTAGCCTCAAATTAATTGCTGACACTCATATTGAGATATTTTGGGAGCAAATTTTTAAGGCAAAAGGAGGCGATGCACCGGCGTTTTTTTCAGCTATCCTTTGTATTCTAGTCCCTATAGCAAATGTGGAAAAAATATTTTCTTAAATCAGTTTGAATAATACAAAAATAAGATGTATGGATATTATGAATTCCAGCAATCTCTGGATTTCTTTAAGAAATGCCTAATTTTGTACTTATCAAAAATATAAAAATCAACTGTTTAAGAAAATTAACAAAGCAATTTACGAAAAAATATTAAAACTGAATTTCATTAAAACAAAATGTGATTTATATATACCAGTTTAAAAAACAGTTTTTTTAGTTACATAAATATAATTTAAACTGTTAAAGTTGTTTTATTTTAAATGATTCGTTCTTTGTTGAAAAAAATAAAAAACCTTCATTTTGTAAAAAAAGCTCTTCGTTTCGGCGGTTAAAATGATTTGTTCTAAAATACAGTTTTTGTTTTTGGAAATTTACAATAGTTGGAATGAATTGCTTTCTTTAATTTTTTGAATATGGTATCCGACATACATATGTATGTCCATCACGTCTACGAGTTGGGTGATTCATTCGATCAACCCTAGAAATCGATAGTTGAGCGCGCTGTATGGCAAATTGCGCCATCTTGTTGGAACCAAATATCCTCGATGTTTAACTGACTAATTTTTGGAGACGAAAATTCAGTCAGCCTGGCTCGATAACGCTAGTCATTTACTGTAATAGCAGCTCCTTCCTCATTTGGAGAGAATTAAGTATCGAAGATGCCACCGTGCTCTTTGCACTTCGCGAACAGATTTTTTTTCTTTGAAGAAAATTTTAACAATTTGGGAGCATTTTTCCGCCGTTAAACTATTTATGATGACTTCCCAAACTTTACTGAACTGAAATATCAATCGAGTTTGCAATTCATAGCTATCAAACCATAGTTATCAATATCGATAGTTTAATACAGCTAAAAAACACCCTATATAAATGCCATATAAAATAAGTACCACGATTATTTTTTATGAAATTCTCATTATGACACGTCTCATAAGCGGACAAAAAGCAGGCGACCATCAGTGTTCGCTTATGGGAGGTTTCGCTGTACACACATACATACATACCTATATCCTTACATACGAATACTGTTATGAGCAGAGCGCATGCAGTTATTGTTGTTGATTTATCGAATACTTCAAAAATGACCAGAAACAGTTAAATATTTGCTCTGTTGTTTTTTTTTTTTTTTGTTTATTTTGTGCTTTAGTTCGGCTCTCAGCACTTCAATTTGCGTGTAGATATATATGACCAAGGTGACAGAGAGCATATTGTTGGGTGTGTATATGTATGTGTAAAGCACCGTATCAATGAATTTTGTAAAAATTATGGTAATTGCGCTTCTGCGGCTGCCAATAATTTACGTCAACGGGTTGCTTATAAAATAATGAATTGGAAAATTATATGCAAATGCAAACGTTGCGCCGGACCCTTTTTCACTAATTTCCAATACTAACGCCGACGCACGAAAATTCTACAAGCTCTTTACTTTACCGCTTTTCAATACTTCCCACTTTTATTTGTTTGCTTTCAGGCTAACTGAGCTTAAAATTTATTAATATAAGTGTGTATGTGTGTGTGTAAGCGAGCGTGCGAAACATAAATAACAGCAGCACGTACCATTTTACATACGCATAGTCGTAAATTCACTCATTTGACAAATTTAAGGCTCTCTTTATACACCAAAAAAAAGGGACCAGTGCCTAAGGAAGTAAGTGTTGAGAAAACGCAGTTGGTCAAGAAATTAAGTCTTTATTTTTGTTGCTCATTATAAAATAATGAATCTTAACAAACGGTAATGAATATGTTAATACTGATTGAATAGTACAAAGTTCTGTGTATATGTGTTTGGCACATCGATGGTTAAGCAATGAGCCATGATGTTAAGAATATGAGTCTAAAAGATCTGACCCGTTCATTTTATTTTTCATTCTTTTCCTTGTCGACCCACCCTAATGCAGTTACCTTAGTGTTTTGTTGTTATCCTCTGTTTAGGTTGGAAGTTTTGCACTATCAATTTGTTGTTGTCTTCATTTTAATCTTAGTAGATATTTTTATTTTTAATTTCCTTAGCGTTGTTTTTTTTTTGCTTTTGTTTTTTATTTCGATGACTAGCCTTTTTGTAAGTGTTGTTAGAAAAAACTTTTTTACAGGGAAAAGTGAGTGGTATTTGGTATATTTGATATATTTCCTTTATAGTTTAATCATTTTTCCATTCATGATTTTTTACTTCTTAAGTGTGGCAGCCGAAAGCTTTACAAAATATTACGATGCTTGGCGTAAGAAAACGGCCCCAGAATTCTCTCTATCGCAGTATTGATGAATGCATTTGGAACCGTTTTCTTTTCATATCTTTAAACCAGCAGCCTCGAACCTCGAAATAGCTGCCACTGCAAATATAACACGGGACATTAACAGCAAATAATTGGGCGATATGTGCATGTATACTGGAGAATTCCTGGACTGGAAGTGTACCGAATTTCTAATTCAACCGATTCAATGACTACGGAAATTTGCTTCGGCCGAAAATTTCTAGTCAGATTTTCAAAGCGAAAAGTTTGGAGAAAAGTACTTGTATCGTTTGATCCCAGATATGAATTATTGGTTCGTAACTTGACCAAGAAGAAGAAGAAGAAGAATTTTACCAATAATAGAATCTATACAATCAATAGAATGGCCAACAAAAATCTTTGCAGATCGATATTTTTAGATCGTCTTTTTTAACTTCCCTGCGAAAGCGTCAGCTGCCAGTTGCCTCAATTGCAGTATTAATTGTTGTTATAACTCTCATTTGTACAATAATTATGTTTCATGCAAATAAATAAATAAAAATTTATCTTCACAAAATGACACCGAGAGTAAAAAAAAAGCAGATTAATATTTTTTTCTTTTTTAATTTTTTTTTTTATAATTATTTAGGGTTTTTAGGCTTACTATAGAAAATATTTCGTTAATTTTTTTAAATAAAGCTTGGGGATTAATTTGAGGGACGTTTGTCTAAGGAAATCAATAGATTAAATGCAATTGGATTGAAAAAATTAATTTTTTTCCAAAACTATTTTTTTAAGAAGATGTTAAAAAAATTAAAAAAAGCAAAGATTTTTCCCTTTAAAAACTCTATACCGAAACTCACTACATTAAATAATTCTCAAAATTATAAAATCTAACTACGGATCTCTCATTTACGTAAGTAGGTTAGAATCCTTTCAAAATTAGTTTTTACCTTTGCCTTAACCTTAGACCCATGGCTAAATTAGTTCTGAAAATTTTAGAATTTGTGGTCAATGTAATTTTTTTATCTATCTAATTTGGTCTGTCACATGTCCTTCATATTTTTCGATGGATAGTAAAGTTTACACAATTAATATAACTTTTTTGGTAACTTTTTTCAGGGGAAAAACCACCTCTGTAAAATAAGTTTTCGCCCTCGTAAAAGAGGTGTCGCTACTGATACTATTTTTGTGATCGCTGTAGTAATATACTGGTGATTTGAAGGAGTATATGTGAGGTCTCGATCGCAGTAGTTGACATTTGTTTGAAGAGTAAAGATCGTTTTTTATCTGACGTCAAAAATGTCTACGTTCGTCCCGAAAAAAACAGCATTTGCTTCATGCTTCATTATTATCTTTTAAAGAAAAGTGCAGCTTAAGCGTGTCGTATATTGATCAATATTTACCGTAATCACGCTCCATCAAATACAACTTGTAAAGAGTGGTTTCGACGCTTCCAAAGTGGTAATTTCGACGTGAGTGATAAAGATCGCGAAGGGGCACCGAAAGAATTCGAAGATACTCAACTACTACAATTATTGGATGAAGACGCATGTCGAACCCTTGATGATATGTCTAAAGAGTTGGATGTTGACAGATCAAACGTCGGTAAACGTTTGCACGCGATGGGAATGGTCTAGAAAGCAGGTAACTGGGTGCCACATCAATTGAAGGAAAGGGATATCGATAGAGAGAGACGTTTGGTGACGTGTGATATGCTTCTTGAACGGCAGAAAAGAAAAGGTCGTCACTGGCGATGAAAATGGATCTTTTATGATAACCCTAAGGCCGCCGTAGCTGAATGGGTTGGTGCGTGATTACCATTCGGAATTCACAGAGAGAATGTTGGTTCGAATCTCGGTGAAACCAAAATTAATAAAAACATTTTTCTAATAGCGGTGGCTCCTCGGCAGGCAATGGCAAACCTCCGAGTGTATTTCTGCCATGAAAAAGCTCCTCATAAAAATATCTGCCGTTCGGAGTCGGCTTGAAACTGTAGGTTCCTCAATTTGTGGAACAACATCAAGACGCACACCACAAATAGGAGGAGGAGCTCGGCCAAACACCCAAAAAGAGTGTACGCGCCAATTATATATATAAGCGTCGATAATGTTAGAGCCTGCCAGGTGAAACAGGTCCATCGTTAGCGAAGCAAAATATTCATGCTTCAAAGGTTAGGTTGTGCATCTGGTGGGATCAGAACGGTGTCATCCAGGTTACACGTTGCTAAATCGATCCAGAAATATTTAGAGGGACTGAAATGGAAAATCTTGCTCCAGCCGCCATATTCGCCAGACATTGCACCTTCGGATTACCATCTGTTCCGATCAATGTAGCAGGCCTTACTGGAGAGCGGTTCACTTCTTTCAAGAGCATCGCAAACTGACTCAATGAATGGATCAAGTCAAAATAGCCCGAATTTTTCTTCAGAAGAATACGTATGCTGCCTGAAAGACGGAGTAAAGTTGTAGCTTTCAATGGCTTTCAAATGCTCCCTTTCTACAATAGCACCAAAGCATTTCAGGCAACTTTTCTTAAGCCATGTAAAACAAATTCGACCCCAATGAACCATTTCGATTTTAGTGCCAAAGCACATTTTAATTCAATACGCAGATTTTCACTCTATTTCAGATATACTCGGATATTTACTGGTAGGAAAACGATGCTATTCCCTCTCAATAAATGATCCTGCAGCTTAATAAACTAGTGCCTTTCTTGGCTCAACGTCCAAATAAAAATTATCCGTAATGAAGGAATGAATCCATTGTATTAAAAACCACACCAAACAAGCAAACGCCTAGCATGCACTGGCTTCTTATGACTATGGATGGGTTTTCCGGGCACAAGTGAAGTTCCATCCGAGATGAAAATGTGCCTTATTCAACAAGATGATTTTTTTTTTTAAATCGGCGCTATTTCCGAACTGCTCCAAAGCCCATACAGAGAAGCGATATCGTAGAGAATCGCCTTAAACTCTGAGTTAATTGAGTTTTAACAGCAAATACGTCGATGTCTTTATACAGAATTCTCCCAATATAGTGCGCCTAATATACATAGATACGCTGAGGTCATCAGATGAGTCATAATAATTAAGCATCCTTGGAAAGCATTCTGCAAATTGTATATTTTGCGCCTCGAGTAACTGCCACACAAATTAATTATGTTACGACTTTTTGGTGCAAATCTATCATTTTTATAAGCAAGCCAAAGCAGAGAAAATCGATTGACGCAAAAGAATAAAAAGTGTCGCCAACAAAAAATTAACTGCAGATTGCCTACTGCAACTTCAATCAAAGAAATTGCATATGCCAGCAAAATTAGCAGACAGATTCGTATGCGTGTTTGAGACAAATGACTGAAACACAAACAATTTATTTGCGCCAATTACAGTTTTTGTTTTTAGGAACTCTGTTTTGTACTTTTTTGTGCACTGAAAAAAGCAGAGTAGTATACTCGTTTTTCATTAACTAAGAGAGAAAATTAATGGAAAAGATTATAGGAAACAGTGTTGGAATGACTGGCTGGTTGTGCATTTACATTTGGATTCTAGGCTGTTAGACTTAATTCATTTAATTCGCTTGTATACGTGCCTGCAGTTTGGGTAATTTAATAGCGATGTGAGTAGGCTGGACTTTCATCGTGCGCAACAACGTCTGGAGAAATTATGTAGATATTACTTTTGGAAACACGCACCAATACAGGCAATGAAACTGATAAGAACTAGAAAAAGGCGTGTGCCCCGCATGAAATTTACAAAAAGTTGCGAAAAAATCAGCGCTGCTTCAAGGAATTAGTTTGAAAACTATAAATCTCTACAAATACAAACAAGCTGTGCTGTAATGGTCAATGCTCGGTATCCGGATAAAAATTTTGCAGGCAAATGGAACAACAACGATATAATACTGATCGAGATCTGATAAAAATTATAATACGTTTTGTTCGTTTTGTTGTTCATCATTAGTTTGGCAGCACAGCCTTTTCTTATTTGTAACACTGAGAAGGGACCGCATAAATAAATATGAAGTTATACCTATGAAGTAAATTAGAAAAGTGCTTCACTTCTAGGCATAACTTTGATACCTAATAATATAAATCACTATTAGGCATAATTACGACAAGTTGATAAAATTTGAATTGATTAGGTCTTGAAAACCGCAGATTTGAAATGTTGTTGTTTTCTAGAAAATGTGTATTATTTACCGGTCCTTCACCTTCAATGATGTCATGTTTCACATTAATCGACATTAAATTATTTTTCCTACGATTGAGTCCAAGCCTGTAGGTAGGTAGGTGAAATGGTTGAAGTGCTGGTCTGGCACTCCTCAAGTAGCACTAAAGCGCCGTTTTGATACCATTTTGAGACCTCCAACAGGCAGATATCTACAGCCAGCCAGAGCTGTTGATGTAATGGAGGAGATTGATGGGATTTAGGTTGGTACACTGTCCCAAGCTGTCGAAGAAAGGGGCACCCAGTGACCTTAGTCATCTAGCTGCCAAACCCGGACATTTACAGAAAAAGTGCTCAAGAGTCTCCTTCTCTGAAACGTCCCCACAGCTTCTACAATGGGGGTTAAATAATAACTCTAGCTTTTCCGCGTGTGTGCCAATCGTCCAGTGACTGGTAAACACAGCTACGGGTTTTAAAATTTCATGGCGAGGGGTCCAAAGGACTTTCTGAGTCCTTCGTAGATCGTATTGGGGCCAAAGAGTTTTCGAAATAGAACATAAAGAAATGTAGCTCCATATTTTCTACACTTTCCTGAGAAATAATTTGTGCTATTCCTCTTTAGCAACTGCCAGGGGGATGCCGGTGACCGGGTGGAAGATCCCTGAGGTCAATTCAGTCCCCTTCCTGGCAAGCTCATCAGCAATTTCATTTCCCTCTATGCTTCTATGTCCTGGAACCCAGATCAGAGAAATGTTACCTGCACACCCAAGAGATTTGATCTCCTCCTTACAGGAGTTTACTAATTTCGTTCTGCACCATGGCGTCGTCAGAGCCTTAATGCGGCTTGACTATCGGAGAAAATGTTAATATCTCCCTCGCTCCCGCGTTCCGTAAGCATTTTGCATGCCTGCAAGATCGCAAAGGCTGCTGCTTGCACAACACTAGCAGTATTCGGCAGTTCAAAGGAGATATATAAATTGGCTGATTTAGAGAAAACTCCTGCTCCGACTCCTGATTCCATCTTGGAATTATCAGTGAAGACAGAGGTGCAAGATTCGGTGAAGATTTTTCCCTTGATCTAATCCTGCCTATTTGGAAAGATTGCCTTAGCCCGACCCTCAAACTCTAGTTTGCGCATAGAGAGATCTGTTCGAAGTTCGGAGAAATACGGTGTTAACTGCCCGAAAATGCTACCATGTCCCTTGAGAGATGGCCTCCATAGGCCAACCTGAATGCATTTTAAGCTGAGATGGTAATAACGTAAAAGTCGATGGGAAGTAAGTGTAAAAGGACATTCAGGGCAGCACTGGGGCAAGTTTTACATGCTCCTGTGATTTCAACATTAAATTATTTTTACTACGACTAAGTTTAAGCCTGTATTTTCCTTGAAATGCTGTAAACGTCCGAATTTTGTTTTAAGCCCCCCGAATCCATTTTCGACAACAATTCTTATGAAATAATGCCATAAATTTCTTCTTCTTCGTACTACCAATAAGAAGTTTTAAATCAATACTGTCAATACCCATGAAAGTGATCTGGATTATAAGGAAATACGCTAAAATACTCGAAAACATAGGAAGGTTGTCTTTTACATCTTGCGCCTAATAATGAAAATGAAATAAAATAAAATAATAATGAAATTTGCTTTATTGTTTTTCACACTATTCTTCTTGAAAGTCCAGAGATATATTGATTCCAATAGTGTCTTCAGTTGTTGAAAAATGTTGAGCTCGCATTTTACTTTTGATGTTCGATAATAAAAGGAAATCGCTAGGTGCCAAATCAAGGACGTAATTCGATTTTTCATGTACTCCAAAACTCTCCTGTGTGAGCCGATACGTAAGACCTCACATTGCCTTGGTGAAGGATGAGTTGTCTTCGGCGGTTTGTTTTCCTTAATTCTGCGAAGATTTCTGGCAGGAAAATATTATATTGCACTAAGAATTGACCGTTTTAAGTTTCTCTAGTGACACACTTGCAACATGACCAAATTTTTCGAGAAACACGCGAAGATTTATCATACTTTGAGGTGCGAACAACTTTTGCTGGATTAAGGCGACCCGGTGGTTTAAAAATTTCAAAAAATCGATTTTTTATTTTTTTTTGAAATTTCGAAAGCATAGTATCTTAAGACTATACTGTGAAATTTTCATGCGAAAATTCCCAATATTATATTATAGTAACTTACTGTACCTAATTCTTTAAACTCATTTATCTCGAAACGACTTTTTTCGGCCTGGTGTTGTCAAAAACAAAAACAACTATTCAACCGAATCGTCTGAAACTTAAATATATTGTTCACAACATTAATGTCTATCTCCCGTACTAGAATCATATTATTATTTCAATTATTTCGTATTTTTTTGTTTAAAAAACTGAAAAAAAACGATTTTTAGAGCGTCAGATGCAAAACGGCGCCTTTTTGTCAATTTTTTTTTTATTCTAGTACGGCACATACTGATCAATAATTTTTTTGGTTTTTGTGTTTCAGATAAGCAGAAGAGCCAAAATGGACAACACCGTCCGGATCCAATTTTTCGGGAGGGTCAACTTCAGCGCCATTTTTTAAATTAGTAAAATAAAAATAAAATTTTTTTTTTCATTTTTGTATGTAAAAGAATATATATCTTCCAAAAAACTTGAATGCCTAAAAATTTAAATATCGTTTTTAATTTTTTATTGTAAACAAATCCTGACCACCACCGGGGCCCTTTAGGCTCATCTTGCCACATCCATACTGCCTATTGCTATTTTGTTTCCGGCTCATATGCATGTTAGCATAACATAGAATACAAATCTATACGCTAACAAAACAAACAAACAAAATCGCTGACGTTGCAGCGCGTGCAGAGCCAAGTATCAAATACTATTGATCGCGCATTTGCAAAAACTGCTGACGATACGTCTGGCCATAAGACACCCTTACGCAAAGCCAACGTATTTCACCTATTGCAATTCCACATTCTGAAATATCGGATCACGTTGAAGGAAACAACATCACCTGTGCGAATGGACCACAAAAGGAAGTGCTCACGTTAAAGTAAACAACTCCGCCTGCGGGAACGACAAAAGCAGCAGAGTATCGAGCGGCAGCGGCTACATTTAGATATAAGTAGGGTAGAAATAATTATAAAGTTCAGTTTGTTAAAATAGGCAACACAATAAGGAGTCCTTTTTTTGTCTATTTGGCAATCGACAAATTACGTGGTATCCAACTAGAACAATGCTGATCCCACTAACGCACAAGAATGCCTTCATCTCGCGATATGCCACATGACAATCTTGAGTTACTTTTGACGCACAGCATTGATTGTTTCTGTTACAACAACTTTTTTTGGGCGGTTATCACGAAATTCATCCGCTAAGGATCGACGGCTACGTTGGAACTCGTTGTACCAGCGTTTCACAGTACCTCAGTGTGGTTTTACAACGCCAAAAGTCAAAATAAGTTGATCAATGTGCTCCTGTCTCGATAATCCACGTCGAAAATCGTATGAATAAATAAACGCAGATTTTAATGAGCTAATACCATCTTTTGGGTGAGAGTAATTTTTCAGCTAGAACTATACTGCGTTAAAATCCAAAAAGAAAATAAGGAAGTTTCAATTTCGCGCACACTTTGTATTATTACACTATGACACATGCGAATTACGAGTAAAATGGGTTACCATTTTTTTCAATTAATTTGACATCATAGAACATTTCTTATGAGAGCTCTGTCAACTTTTATCACACTTTGTTAAATATATATTATTTTACTTATGACTTCTGCACTTGTTTGTCGCAATTTCAATCGAGCAAATTGCTCGCATCTTTGTATTGCTACAATGTTTCACTTATTCTACTTCTACCTTCCAATGAAGTTTTCGAAAGACTATTGAGGATTGCAAAAAAAAAGAAACAGAAAGGTCGCAGTGAAAATATGGTATACGAAAGTACAAAATCTCAGAAAAAACGCCACTGAAAGTAAACAAAGAATTCTCCGACATATTTGAGCTCGTGGGAAAATGATATGAAACTCAAAGCAGAGATTCACATTTGAAATTGGTGCACTTTTTTGGTTGAGGCCTGCTTTTTATTTGTATTTTTTCTATTTGTTTGCACATTCGTAGCTGTTTCGTGTTCATTAATTTTGTGGCATAGCTTAAAATTGTGCGCCTACTAATAAATTCAAAACACGCCTGTCAGCCGGCAACGCCTCTGCGTCACCAACACTGCTACGCCCCCGAAACTTTACAATGATTTTTCATAGAATTTTTTGTTCGCTATGAAAATTTGCATGGAAGCGCAAATATAACTTATCCACACTGGATTTGTCTGCTTTGGCAACGAATTTATTAGAGTGGATAAAAAAGTAAATCCAAAAAAAAAGAAGAAAAAATAAATAAATAAATAAACATCGAAATGAAGTGGAATATGCGCTGATTACAATAACAAAGTAAAATCTTTTAAGTATGGTTGCTTGCAGGGAACTGCATATCACACGCACACGCACACAAATACACACATATATTGACCTTAATGTGGGATCGAGTTAAAATAGGCAATATTAAGGGAATCAAAAAAAGAAACACAAATTGTTTTTAACAATATTAATGCATTCATGCGTGAATACATGCGAAAAAGTGCTCAGTTCTATTGGATATAAGTTCGTACATTTGGGCTTGCATTTCAAAACAATCAACCTAGAAATTTTCAAAGTTTCGCACGCGAACCAGTGCCTGAATAGGGGCAATGAAAAACGTTAGTTTTTGATTTTATAGTTATTGCTTTGGGAATACTGCCAAAGCATAAAGTGTAAAATTATGCCAACAACATTGAAAGTCAAACTAACAACAACAACTCAATTAATTTGTTATTTAGCCAACGCGTTGGAGTCTGACTGAAGGATTCCCTGAACGTCCATGGCCGATGCCCAGGGCGACATTGAACGCCACACAAAAATCGATAATAGTGACAGACAATAATATAATATCTATAGAGCGCACATACACAAGCATATATGCATGTATGTATGTATGTGTGCTCATATGCTCAATCCGCAAACACGTCCAGTAACCTCTTAAGCTAAATATTATTGCAGTTGTCGACTAACTTAAGTCTTCCCCAACCATCCGGCATTTGCTTGGCGTTTACTTTTAATAATGCACTTAGCACAACTTTAACTCCTCTTGATGGACTGGTCACTCAAAGCAATTAACCCGCTCTTGCATTGAATTTAATTCGCATGCGTTTTGCGACTACTAAAGTTGATTGGTGCGAATAACCTTTGGATTTTATGATAACGAACTCAAAACTTTGCACCTAAAACTATTTATTTTCTTTGCGTTTGATAAACTTTTATAATTAGAAAATGAGACTTTCATGAGTTCAGACAACTTTTACAGCAACTTTAAAACAAGGGCATATCGACTTGAAGTAGTACTAAAAATGATTGATGCAAATAAAAACAAAAATGGGGTAAAAAACCATTTCTTATAAATAAATAACTGTTTATATCGAATTATTTTAGTTATTTAGTATACAAAATATGGTATCGGTATGTGTCTTTTGGCTAAAATTTATTGATGTCTTCTAATTTTATTTACTTTTCCTTCGATCGAATTTAAACCTTTTCAGAACCAACAACGCATAATAGGCAATACTTTGTTTTATTTTATTAAAAAAAAATACTAGGTTGTTCAATAAGTATTGCGGTTCGATAAGAAAAACACATTTTTATGTTTTGAAATACACTTTATTATTCAGTATAGTCTCCCTGAGCATCAATACATTTGTTCCAACGAGATTCCAATTTATGAATTCCATCTCTGAAGTGAGAATCTGGAAGTGCCACAAAATACACTTCCACGGCTGTTATGCATTTTTTTAAGTCTGAAAACAGACGGAAGTCGCTAGGGGCCAAGTCTGTTGAATACCGTGGATGCTCAAACAATTCGAACTTTAATTCATGGATTTTAGCCATTGTCACAATGCTCTTGTGATACGGTGCATTGTCCTGATAGAAAAGAATTGTTTTCTTTTGCAAACTGGGTATTTTTTTACGATTCTTTTCCTTCAGCTGGTTTAAAGTTACTATAGTATTCAGAATTTATTGTTTGCAAGTAATCCACACTCTTTTCGCATCACAAAAAACTGATGCTAACTCCTTTTTGGCCGATTTCTGGACTCAAACTCGCTTCCGACCTAAAGAACCCGGTTCACACCACTCTTTAGCCACTTGTTTTAATTTAGAGTCATGGTAATAAACTCAAGTTTCATCCGTAGTGATGAATCAAGATACAAAATTTACTTTATCCTTTCGAAAACGTTCTAAACGTTGCTGAGAAAGTCCCATTCGAATGTGTTTTTGTTCCATTGTTAGCGAATGCGGCACCCATTGTGCACACAGCTTTCTGAAACCCCATACTTCAGTAAAAATATTGCTTATACTGCCCAATGTCAATCAAATTGACAGATTGAAATAAAACTTCACATACGTTCTTATGAAAAGAGCACAACATAACAAAGAAAAATTTAGGCCGTCTCTTATCGAACCACAAAACTTATTGAACAAAATAGTACGTAGCGATTTTAAATATGTACTGAGAATATTAGTCACAGATTACCTATTATTTGAATCCATTAATTTTAGTCTGTCCTTGTACTTAAAAAAAAGAAACACAACATTTTAGGTCATTAACTCAGAAAGCTCTCCAGGCAATAGTTGCTAAATATCTTTTTATTTTTTAATGGTAAATACATATATTCATATGTAATTTATTGGGTGTTTGGTCGAGCTCCTTCTCATATTTATGGTGTACGTCTTGATATTTTTCCACAAATGTAGAGGCCTACAATTTTATGTCGCCTCCGAACGGCTGACGGCTTTTTCATGGCAAAAATACACTCGGAGGTTTGCCATTTCCTGTAGAGGAGCGACCACGATTAGAAAAAACGTCTTCTATCATTTCGCGTTTTGTGTCCCTGGTTTTGAGCCCGTGCACTTCCGAACAGTAGTTACGCCCCAGTCCATTCTGCTGCGGCGGCCGAAAAAAGAGCACACACCTAAGTTTAACTTATATTCTTATTTTTAAGCGATCTCTGACCAAGAACTATGAGTAATTAAGTAATTGCTGAAAATGTAAAATGTCAAAGAACTTTAACACATTGGATTCCACTGGTAATCACATCAAATACCGTTCTCCATATTCTCATCTCTGTAATTTCGATTCTACCTATGGAGTAGAATGATTTTGAGGAAGCTTATGAATTTATATTAAAAGAAAACATATTTCATTCCATAGACAACAAAAGAAGTGGCCCATATTACTTAAAAAAAATTAAAATAGTAATCAACTGCAATTCATAAACATGGCTGGTACCTGGGAATAGATTTTCGATGTACTCGAGACCAATGCCATCCAATTCCGGCCATAAAAAATCGTTAATCATCTCTCCTGTTTAACACCTAACACCTGTTATTGGAAAACCCTTTGCATATGTATTGTCTTTCATATATGAAATTTGGATTTCTGTGGCTTTTATTAGAAATTTTACTTTAAAGAAATCTTTAAAATTGGTCAAAATATAAAGATGATATATACCCTAGTGGCTGTACCTATTCTCCTGCTCCTTAAATTTGTCTCTATTTTTGACTCTATTGGCCTCTGGTGACGATACAGCATGCTTGACTGAGCTTTGTCTGTGTTAGTGCAGTCGGGTGGCGTCGTGTCACACATACTTGTTGTCGGTAAAAATCAAAAATTTTAGATATTAGCGTCAAGCACCCGACACGCACACATATAAAGTTCTTGTCAAACAATGCTTGACCGTCACCAGAGGCCATATCTTTACTTATTTTGTTTTTATCTTCGCCTTTATTATTTGCTTTACCTACATATTCACCTTTACCGTCTTTCCTTAATTCAGTATCAACAATATTAAAGCATACATTTAAGGCACATTTGTTTTAGTATTAGAATATTTTAATTGATTTTTTCGTGTTATATTAAACTAAATTGGAATTTGATTAATTTTCTGCCCTTCAGCATAAAAATATCTTTCGAGTGACAGAAAAATAATTGTTTATACCTTAGAAATATACTTCAGCCGTAAAATGGATATAAATATGCCTCTGTATATATATGTGGAATACTCTCATTTTGAAATTTTTTATTAATAAAATAAAAAAATAATCAAATAATTATACAAAAATTTCGTAATTCTTTTTGTTTTTTTAATATGTAAGCATCCCAAGGGTTAAAACCTTCCCTTTACCTGTCCATTTATGAATATATCTACAAGTATTGGATACGAAGCGCTCACAATCAACAATCGCAACTAAAAAAACAAAACCTCAACAAAGGAAGCGACTCCGGTTTATTAAAAAAACATTTCACATCTTAGCTTATTGCTGATGCTGCGGCACCTACGCATACAAACGAACATGTGTAGGAGAAAAGTTCAAGAAACACATGTATGTATGTATGTACGTACTTATGTAAATGCGAGATGTTGTACATTTTCTAATCGCACTATTCACACCCACACTTACACACATGGATTTCACAGCAGACGTCTAAAGAGTACGTCTGGCATTTTGTATCTTCATGAATTTTATTTTGTTTTGTTCGTCTGCCAATCGCCAATCTGTTGCTATTTGTGTCCATTTCTGTTTTTGTTTTTGTTTGTGTTTATTTTATTTTTCTATTTGTTTATTTTATTCTTGAAAAGAAAGTATTGGATTTGCTGCAAACAATTTTTTATGGCTATATTTTAAAGTGCGAGTACATTTATACATACACACATGCACGTTTGCATATTATTTTTCTTGAAAGTATTTTTAAATGAGAAAGTGAGTAGTGAATATTTGTTGGTCACTTATTACTTTTTTGCAAGTTTCTCATGAACTTTGGTTAAGGTTTTTCTTCCTCCAACATTCATATCAATAACAGAACTTATCTTGACAGAATTTTCAAATAATTTCACATTGGGATTTCTATTGATTTATATTCACTTACTAAATACATACGTGGGTGCATGCATGTATGTATGTAGGTGTACATTCTCTTGAGTTTAACAGGAGCAGCGACTTGTGAGCGTTTCTAAGAATTTAATTCAATTACTATTTCTTTAAGCTGTCATCTTAGAAAAATTTGCAATTTTTTTGTCTGTTTTTTTTTTACATTTGCAATTATTTTATCGTGTTGTCCAATCCTCCAGGGCGTATGAAACGTTAATATACTCGCATGCGTAGTGTCTCTTAAGGACGTAGAATAGTCTATTATCGTTCATGCATCACACTTTATTGTGAGTTTATGCAAATGTATTTGAAATTGTGTAAGTTGTTTATTGAATGTGTGCGATAAATTTTACTTATTAAAGAAGCATAAAGCAAAACATTGTGCAAAGAGTATATGTAAATATGATTTCAAATCTTTTTTCAGCTATTTTGTAGGCAGTTATCTTAAGTCTATCGACCACACAATAGTTTAAATTTATTTGGAGGGTATAAATTTGCGGAAAATTGCTTGGTATTAAAGTTTGTTTTTTCGCTAAGTGAGTGAAAAATATTATGTAAAATTTGATAGATGAGGGAGCATTCATTTCAAGTGTATATTAAAGCAATTCTTAAAGCTCAGAGTGGATTTATTAGATATGAGTAGAAAAAATCTTGCAACGAACTAACGAAAGCCTCAAAGTACCTACAGTTTTATGCCGCCTCCGAATGGCAGATAGTTTCTTACGAGAACTTTTTTCCAGGGCAGAAATATACACCGCTATTCGAAAAATACTTTCTTATTATTATAGTGTTTCGTGACTACAGCGGTATTCGGACCTGGGCAATACTGAATGGTAATCACGTACCAACCCATTCGGCTACGGTGCGCAATATAAACTGACGACAAATTGAGATTCTGAAGAAAGTGCGGCAAAATGGACTGATGAAATCAAGTCAATAACCATCTGCTGACGAGATATGAGATAAATCAGAACATAAAATTATATTGAAAATACTATTGCCGATCTAGGCTGGAACTAAGCAAATACAAATACTATTGGGTTGGTGAATAGATTCATTGTGCTTTTATATTTACTCTTATTTTAGAAAGAATTGTTTGCTCTTTGGCAAAGGGTAAGTATTCATTCGCTAGAATTCTTTCTGCTCTACAAAACTATGTTAAATGAAGTTTTAAATTTTGTATAAGTTTTGAGGCTTAGAAATGGAATACCAAGTCAAAAATCAACATTTTCGATACCTGCTCTTCTGCTTTTCATCGAGTTCAAAAAACTGCTGAAGCAGCCCGGCACATTTGCGACGTGTATGAAAAAGGTGTCATGGGTGACTCTACAGCACGGAACTGGCTTGCAAAGTCCAAAAATTACGACTTTGACGTCGATGATACGTCCCGCAGCGGAAGGCTTTCTGAATTCGTTGAAGATCGCCTAAAATCACTTTCGAAGGAGAACGGTCTGCAAACCAATCGTGAATAGACGGAACAAATGAATTGCGATCATAAAACGATTCTCAATCACCTTTGTTCAATGGGATTTACCAAAAAATTGGCAGCCTGGGCGCCTCACGAGCACAACGAACAAAAATTAAATTCAAATTGCTTCTCAGCATCTCGCTCGTCATCGAGCAACACGCGGTCATAAACAGCGCTTTTTGTACCGAATCGTCACGGGAGAGGAGAAATAGTGCCTATACATCAATCAGAAGCAAACAAATGAGTGGTTGGCTCCAGGAGATACGCTAAAGCCGAGAGTCAAGCTGAATCTTCATCCAAAGAAGATTGTGATATGAGTGGCTCAGTGCCATCCTTGCCTAACCCTCAAAATTTCACATATGAAGTTATTATGCGGCACTACTTAGAAATACTCCAAACTATCCGTGCTAAAGTTGCACATTCCTAATTTTTTAACGAGACAAGGCTGACATCTAATTAAATGATTCAAACCTTCCTAAAAAGGCTGTTTAATTTTTAATTACCTATTAACTTTGTCACTAATTATAATTAATGGTCCAACAACTTCTTTGACACCAGACCAGGCGACTTTTGTCGAAACGGCATCAACAAATTTATCGAGAGGTGAGAAGAGGTAGTATACAGCAACGGCGAATATATAATTGATTAACTCATTGATATAATTATTGTATTTTGTTTAAATAAAAGGCTTCGGTAGAAACGCTACGAACTTATTCACCAACCTAATATTTACCTTTGATTTAGGGTCCTTTTTTCTTAAGTTTTACTGCCTAACCGACGCAGTCGGCTAAATAATTAAAACGGGTGATATAAATTGTCTAATATTGTATTTATATCAAAGTAATAAATTATAGAAATTTCATTATTCATTTTTCATTCTTTTCATGCATGCACCGATTATTCTCTTTCTCAAATAACTTTCATATGAACTACGGATTTTACACCGTTTAAAATTCTTGCGCTTAGCTCTGACACAATATAATTCTCTCTGACCACTATTTGCAAGTAAACAAGATTCTTTAATATTTGAAATTTTAAAGCAACTTACCGGCTCTGTGCATCAGTGTGATTCTTGATTGACATACTTCCACTCGAACGTTGCTCATACACACTGAAGGGTAAGGGTAAGGTACTTGAAGTTTTATTTACAGTAAAGTGTTTAGCACATTAACATTTTTTATTCAATTCACCAGTTACTTGTGTTAATTCTTTGACTATTATGCTGTTAATGCACTGCCAGTTTCAGTATTTTATGTAGCCAGCTGAGTGCGGCAATATTTCTTCCGCGCCTAACAATTATTTATACAGCACAATGCTTTCACTTTCTGTCTTTAGTACATAGAATGTGTATAATATCTTAGAATATGTATCATATCTTCATACCTACACTCTCTTTAACAGTGGGCTATCATTCTTATTTAATAGCTAAAGAAGTAGCATAAAAACACCGTAAATCAGCAGTGAGTTTTGCCTTACGATTTCCAGAAGCAGCAGCATTTATTTATATTCGTATATTTGCTTTCATATATTTGCCGAAGTACCGCTAATAGTAAAAAGTCAGCGGGAAATGTGCATGCATAAGTGTGGCGTGTTTTACTCACATTCTTTATCCTTATATCTCCAGATTATCCGCCACACTTATTCCGGTCTCTCTGACAATCAGTGCTTGAATGCTAGTAATGTGCCATTTAATAGCTGTGATGCGTTCCATCCTCTTTGGTATGTGATGCACTTGTCAGGTCAATCAACGTGCAGAAATGTGGAAGCCAACATACATATACATATATACGTGTGCACAATTTAACGTAGATCTTTAATACATGCACCTACATATACAGAGGACAAGTAATTGTCAAACATTCAAGAGAAAGTGAATGCTTGGATATTTGTGGCCAACTTTATGCACACGAAGGCTTCAATGTAAAGATTGGTCCTTGTAGTGGTTTCTTCTCAAAAATCCAAAAAAAATGACTAAAATATTTGTTCAAAGAGGGGAGGCAGGGAGTTTTGAGGTTGAGTGTAACACAATTGCAATAGTTCGCATATCTTCGAGATAAGAGATAAATTTTGGGGGGTAACAAATGCTTCAGAGTGACTAGGAATATTTTTTGCTGATCATTTGTGGACTCTGAATGGAGAGCAATATTTTGAACTTATACAAACTGAACTGCCTTCCTATGGGAAGAAAATCCAATTCTTGAAATTGTTAGTAAAATTAGTTTCCAAAATCATGGATGTTTGCCGCATAACCATATCACTGTTGGAGAATATCTTGATAATTGGTTCCCTAACAGCTGAATAGAAGGACTCTGATGACTAAGCTAGAGTCATTGTTTATTTAGACACTTCGGAGCATTTGACAGAAAGAATGAGGCATACCTTTGTAAAAATTAAATAGGGACAGAAAATTTATTCAAAACAAAGTTCTCAATTCGAAAGTACATAGCAAAGGAAACTATCAATAAGTCGCTTATTTCTCCATCTCAAATGAGTATTGAATGAAATCGGAATCAGCTTGGGTGTTCGCGCTCTCATTCTGTGAATTAGGCTGCTATCTTCATGTACGATATCAAAATCGATGGGAAACTAATTTTTGAAGTTTTTCAGTGTATTTAAATGCTTCCGCCTACTTTGTGATATTTATTTTTTCAGAGCCAACGTAAACGCGATTTTAAATTTCAATTAGGAATGTAGTACAGGGATAAATAAGACGTGGTTGCGGTGAGATTCTTCTCTGATATATTTGTACATTTCGGTGTATGCTGTTAGAGATATTATTTTCCATGATATACGTTACCAGAAATAAGAATTGAACCCATTACCTTTGTAGCCGATGTGTCACATACAAATGAACTCGGTTATGGCTACACGCCTGGACTTGCACTTAATATTCTCCACAACTTCAGTAATGCAGTTTTATTTTCCGCAGCAACACTTAAGTAAACATTTACTTGGCTCATAGTTCGCAGCAACAAACTGAGAAATGCAATAACATTTATGTGGCAAGAGAAGACAAGTTGAATACAAGTACTTTCTCAGCTTTGCTTCTTCATGGAGGGTGGTTTTAATTTATGGACAATAAAAGAAAGTGAAAAAATCAGTGTAAATGTAGTGAAATCTGAGATTTGTAAAACGAAGATGACAGCAGTCAACAAACACGTTAGTTGCTAAGATAACTACTAACTATTTAACTAACGATTAAAATAATTTGCGAGATGCTTTAAAGAATGCAAGACATGTAGTTCGTACATATATAACTTCCACAGTTAGAGGGAAGTAGGACATAGACTTACAATTGAAACAATTGTTTGCTTAGCTGATTTAAATGAAAGTATATATAAAATATTTTCATGTACAGTTAAACTTCTCTGTAGTGAACTTCTGTACAACGATGTTTTCTCTGTCGCGAGTCAAACTTAAGAATGTTACTTTTTGCGTCTTCTTTACGTGTATTTTGTTCTCTGCTGCGTTCAGTAGAGCTCCCAAAATTTAGAAAGGTGAATTTATAATCGGCGGCCGCCGTAGCCGAATGGGTTGGTGCGTGACTACCATTCGGAATTCACAGAGAGAACGTTGATTCGAATCTCGGTGAAACACCAAAATTAAGAAAAACATTTCTCTAATAGCGATCGCCCCTCGGCAGGCAATGGCAAACCTCCGAGTGTATTTCTGCCATGAAAAAGCTCCTCTTAAAAATATCTGCCGTTCGGAGTCGGCTTGAAATTGTAGGTGCCTCCATTTGTGGAACAACATCAAGATGCATACCACAAATAGAAGGAGGAGCTCGGCCAAATACCTAAAAAGGGTGTACGCGCCAATTATATATATAATTATAATTATATAATATATATATATAATTACTACCGAAAATGTGCCACCGCCCATATTTATGGCAGCTTTAATTAGTTGCCGCGATAATCAGTTGAGAAATGGATCCGCGTATAAGCATTTCTTGGGAAGCATATCAATAAATTTACGCCACTAGCTATTTCCAAGGTTATTACTGGCAGCGAAAGGTTATCACCAAGGTTATCACTGGCAGATTCAGAAATTCAAATATAACAGGTCATATATTCAAGACTGCGGGAAGTCTAGTGCTTGGGCTACTTTAATTCGCCGACCCTATAAATCTACGGGTTTTGGTATCATTCCAGCTGTGCTCCATAGAAAAACAGCCATAGAAGGGCCTTGCTAATGGCAATTTAAAAGTAAAGTCGCTGCTTTAGGCACCATACATACATACCACAGCTTTGGAAGGAAGCATGAGCGTGTTTCATACCCAAAGTAAGGTCTATGGTATTGCTGTTTTTTGACCGATCAAAAGTAAGAACTATTTACTTGTTTATTCTAGTTTGGTGATCCCTTCGAATTAATAGGATTTGTCGAAGTCTGAAAAATAGCTTTCCATCTGCAATCATCTCCTCCTTCTTCAAATTAAAACGAGTATGAACCCTATTTCCATTAGTTTTGTGACCACAACTGCTGAGACGTGAACTGGTGTTTTGTTCTTGACTCAAACTAATGCCAAATACAAATAAAAATACCGATCTGGCTGAAACTTGGTGAGAGGGTGCTACTAACTAAACATAACCTCGATATGCGCCAGTAGTGCCATCTCTCTGACTTTACACGGATTTTTCAAACGACCCTCATACGAATTCTGCTCATATTGGGTTCATTTGCACCATATGGGCCAAAGATTTGCGTTGCATTTTCGTTCAATTTCAAGTAGAAATTTTCAGTCAAATCACATTTTTTTAGCCATTGAGGTAGAAGGTGTGGAAGTTCCCAGGGCAGAGATTTATCTCTTACTAGTAGAATAACAAAGTATTAATTGGACGGACGCTTGCATTCTATTACCAATAAAATTCGTTCGATTAAAATCCTACATGTTTCCATTTCGATTGCATATTAATCTTATTTTACAATAAGCTTCAGCTCTCAATAATCCTTATCTGTGAATAACTCGTACTTTTAAATTGCTGCTTTGTATTTTTCTTCTAAATTCGTTAATTTGCAAGCATTTGAGCTTTCAAACAATAATAATTTTAAATTGCAGCAGCAGCGATAGTATCAAAAAAAGGGGGAAAAAACGAAAAAATCGTGAGTTTCATTTGAATTTTTGCTTACAAATTTAAGATATTGAAAGTCAGACACAAACCATTTAATTTTGTATTTGTAACTGTATGGATTTGCCTTCACACTCGTAAAATCGTATATTTACAACCTACTACATTCATATATATGAACATACAAAGAAACTTATCTGACCGTAAGTTTTGCTTTGGATCAATTAATCATTGAGACAATCACAGGAAAACTTAACATTTTGATTCAGCTTTCATTGACATCAATTCTCTGGCTATAACTATAAATGATTAATTATTTAAATATTTCATTAGAAATTTCAACAAAGAGTCACGTAGAAGTTTCGGGTGTGTATTAGCATAAGAACTGTGATTTGACAGCTGAGAATGGCAATCCGTGTTGACATTTCTTTCGTTTAGTTTTGGCAAGTTATTCTTCCAAATTGTGCCAATTTACTTTGAAAAAAAAGTGTAAAGAGCACTGAAGGCATCATCGCTCCTGCCGTTACGGTTAATGGCGAGCCATGATGGCTTAATTCCAAAAATTAATCAGCTAAAAATCTATGATATTTAGTTCCAACAAGACGGCGCAACGTGCCATATAGCGCACTCAATAATCGATTCATGGCAATATTGGCAATGAACTGGTCGAAGAATATCCACTGTTTTTGGCACCTAAGGACGATCCTATGCCCATAGTTTCATTTGGATGAAAATCTCAGTAATCCAGAGTGCATTCAAAGAAGTTTGACTAATATTTTCTTTACCGATGTGTCCAAGAATAAAATAGATTCTGGGGCCGGTTGGTACTTAAACGATAGTAATAAGTACCATTACGCTATAGGAGAAATGGTAACTTTTTCCAAACGGAAATTTTTGCCATTCTAAAATTAGCAGAATGAATAATTGAGAGGAGAAGGAGCGGGAAAGAGATTAGAGTCTTCAGCGACAGTTCGACTGCACTGAAGGCCCTGGAGAACGAAAAGCAAACCTCAAAGATTGTTGAAGAATGTAAGTAGAGGCTTAATTATGTTGCAAGATGGATCTAGTTTGTACTTGTATGGGTTATAGAACACCGCGATGTTCAAGGAAATGAAGTTGCCGATGGATTGGCCAACTACGAATCAACGGCTACCCCATTAAGGACCAGAACCAATAATCGGAATCAGCTCTACAGGAATCATGAATTGGATCAGCGATTATGTATGCAATTTAGAACGTTGCCGAACTGCAAAGAGTCTTGTGACAAGCCCGAACAGCTCCCTGTCGAAATTTCTTCTAAAACTTGGTAAAAAGGACGTACGGTTGATGGTCGATATTATTACAGGACACAACCCATGGCCATATGACCACCATTGGAATCATTGAGCACCCGATTTGCCTGTCTTGCTAAGAGGAGCCAGATAGCATTGAGCATTTTCTGTGAGTATCCAGCCTTTGCTAGAGCAAGGCTACGAATTTTGCTTCCGATATCATGAGAATGAGTGATATTCGTTCTCTGGAACGAGGACATCAATTTTCAGATTTGCCAAAGAATCAGGAAAATTCTCAAGGGACTAGCTATCTCTGTCCCTCTCTCTATTCTATCCTATCTCTTTCTCTCTGCCACTTGTCTCTTTTCCTCCTTGACTATCAACCCTTTTACAATCCAGAGTTTTAAATACAATGGGCTTTTTGGTCTGAGTTTTTTAGGAGTAACCATTCTGTCGGTGCTTCTTGGCTCGCTTTTTTTTCAAATTTCAATTTCAACTCGCAGCCGCTATAAATGCCATAAATTATCTACCAGAATATAAGTATAATAAAAATAAAAAAAGCATCCCAAAAATATTTCTTCTTTGTGTTATGATTTTAAGTTCGCAGAAATTTACAACAAAAAATGAATTGATCGTGAGTATGAATAGTAAAAATGTAAAATTTTGAATGAAAATTTGAGTTGTGCCACTTCTGAAGAATATGTGTAATATAATATATATACATATATATATATATATATATTTATTCCATTCCATAGTGAAGCATATGGTTACGATATAATAATAATAAAATACTCGTATACAAAATCCTAAAAATCTACTGTGGCAAAGAAATTTCAATGTCACTCATACGCACCGTCATAGCAAAATTTTATATCGCCAACTACATAAATCAATTAAAAATTATCTGGTTTAATTACAATATAATACATTCACTACAAACCATAAAATACTTAAGCTGATCAGTTAAATACTTTACTTACATATCTCTGATGTCATTCAAACCCCAAAATGCTCGCGGATGTATGTGTGTAATCCGATTGTCATTGAGATCCCTTCGCAGTAGCCATAAAACAATCGTCCAGCATGAAATGGTAAGAAACACATAAAACTTATATCAAAACAAATTAATCACTGTTGCTTACAATATTAAGCACATAAATATTGGTAGGTATTCGATTGACATACACACACCAGCAAATAAATCATTTTGTCCCAAAAACGGTGATGCAAGGTGACAATAATAAGCAAATGCCAGTGGGAAAAAAGCAAGCAAAAGACGTACATACATATTTACCAATGGACGTGGGTAGGTTTTTTTTAGTAAATGGTCACGGTGTGGTCCATATTTATTGTTGTAACTGTAGCACAAATAACGGTATCAATAACTATAGTGGCCATAAAAAATTGAATGACAGCAACAATTCAAAAGCGCTAAGGTGTCTGCGACGCATGTAAATTTCATCAGAGCTTTGATAATTTGTTGCAGTTGAAGCCAGACGGTTTTTGCTTTTTTTCAGTCTCTTCTGGGTTAATATATTGTGCTTGCCGCGAGTCGTGATTTTATGCCGACTCGTCTGTGCGAGGCAAACAGATTTAATGCTTCGCGATATTGACACTAAATACTGCGCTCCCTCTTCACTGCGTTTGTTGACAGTGAAAAATGATTGGCATTCAATAAAAACAATGTAGACAATTTATTAACTGAATACTTGCACACACACACATAAGAACTGATTGTGCCTCCGTATGCCTTGCAAGAATATGTAGACGTATTTGTATGCGCAAGTTGCATACCATAACAGAGTGGCTGGGAATTTGAGTTATATAAAGTTTTAAGATACCTGAGGTAGCAAATACCATTTGTTTGATCGCTAAACATGTCACGCAAAATCGATTTAAAGTTAAAAAAAAAAATCCTTATATTAATTTAAAGGATTTAAAAAGAATTCAACTACAGCCCATCGCTTCTTATTTGCTTTTATACACTTTTATAAAACATTTGTAGATTTGCTCTCTGGATTTGCACGCTCGACGAGTAATTTTTCACCCAGCAACAGAAGATGAAGTTGTAAAGTATCATAAATGCTATAAAATTCAATGATATTTATGTCCATGGATATGCCTTTCATAGATATATGTAGAGGGTGCTTTTAAAAGCATCAGGGCGGTGTCAATTGTCACTGCGTTAGATAGACTAGAGGTGGAAACACCTATCTGTCTTTGGATCTCGTCCCTTTTTGGCTGCAGGGAAGTTAATGCGGTGGCAAGGGGACGCCGCAGGGTGGTGTCCTTTCGCCCCTACTTTGGCTAGTTACTAGTGTCGGCACCGTTTCCCTCAGTCATGGCTGAGATTATGGAAAGGTCACTGGCTCTACTCAGTCGCTGGGCTGGCGGCCTCCGAGTCAATTCTGACAAAACGGAGCTGGTGCTATTTACCAGAAAATATAAACCTCCACCTTTTTGACTTCCCAAATTAAACAACCACGTTTTCCCGCTTTCATCGAAAATTAGGTACTTGGAGTGATACTTGACTCCAAGCTCCATTGGATGCTATACATTGAAAATCAGGTACAGAAGGCCAGTATAGCCTTCTACTCCTGCAAATCTGTGTTCGGTAGAAAATGGGGACTCAAGCCACAGGTCGTGCAGTGAATGCACAACGCAGTGGTTTTGCGAATTTTAACGTATGGATGCCTGGTTTGGTAGAAAGCTCTTCGGAAAGGCTACAATATCACTAAACTTGGGAGGGTGGAAGGGACTGCATGCATTGGCACCACCGGAGCATGTAAAACTTACCCCAGTGCTGCCCTAAATGACGTTTTGCACATACTTCTTTTACATTATTTCCATCGCAGCTCAAAGTGCAATCAGGTTAAAGGAGGTTGGCCTCTGGAGGCCATCTCTCAAGGGACATGGTAGCATTTTCGGGCAGTTAACAGCGTATTTTTCCGAACTTCGAACAGATCTCTCTATCCGCAAACTAGAGTTTGAGGGTCGTGCTAGGGCAATCTTTCCAAATAGGCAGGATTAGATCGAGGTAAAATCTTCACCGAAGATATGTTCGGGTCAACATATTCACTACTGAATGTTCCTGTGCCTGTGGTTCAATGTAACGATCGACGTACCGAAAATAACGCCGCTGGCGGTGATTCAGTTCAAAATTAATCAAATCATGGTATCGCCATTCACAGGAATTAATTATTTTTCACTCCAGGCAGTGAGGCTATTGTTGATTTTGCAGTCGTTCATTAGAAATTGAAGCTAGTCAATAAACTAATAGGACTATGAATAAGTTCGTGCGGTTTTACAACAGATGGCGTAACTTGATTATTATTCCATCGATCCACATTTCCAAACATTCATTGGAGAGCTACTGTCGTAAGGCACAAACGTCAGTATAAGTTTTTTATTTGAAGCGTAAACAACAATATTTTTACCACACTTGAAAATGTCGAATTTCGTGCCAAATAATGTGTTTTTGCGGGGAATTCTTCTTCATTATTTTAATATGAAGAAAAAAGCAGCCGAAAGTCATCGTATCTTGGTGGAAGTTTATGGTGAGCATGCTCTATCTGAGCGAACGTGCCAGAAGTGGTTTGCACGCTTTAAAAGTGGTGATTTTGGCTTGGAAGACGAAGAACGCGAGGGTGCGCCGCCAAAGTTCATGGATACCGAATTGGAGGAATTGCTCGATCAAGATCCGGCTCAAACGCAAGAAGAGGTTGCAAAAACTTTGGGAGTTGATCAATCAACCATTTCCAAACGTTTAAAAGCCATGGGAATGATCCGAAAGGTAGGCCATTGGGTGCCGTATGAATTGAAGCCAAGAGACGTTGAACGCCGTTTTATGGCATGCGAACAACTGCTTCAACGGCACAAAAGAAAGGGTTTTTTGCATCGAATTGTGACTGGCGATGAAAAGTGGGTCCATTACGACAATCCAAAACGTCGGGCAACGTATGGATACCCTGGCCATGCTTCAACATCGACGTCGGCGCAGAATATTCATGGCCTGAAGGTTATGCTGTGTATCTGGTGGGACCAGCTGGGTGTTGTGTATTATGAGCTACTGAAACCGAATGAAACGATTACGGGGGATGTCTACCGACGACAATTGATGCGTTTGAGCCGAGCACTGCGAGAAAAACGGCCGCAATACGCCGATAGACACGACAAAGTTATTTTGCAACATGACAATGCTCGGCCACATGTTGCACAAGTGGTCAAAACATACTTAGAAACGCTCAAATGGGATGTCCTACCCCACCCGCCGTATAGTCCAGACCTTGCGCCATCCGATTACTATCTCTTCCGATCGATGCAACATGGCCTGGCTGACCAGCACGAACTTATTCATAGTCCTATTAAGAGGAGCAGAAAAAAAATATTGAAATCATACTCCTATACGTACTTACATAGCAAATTTCTGAGTAGTGGGCATCGTTTTGCAAAAAAAAACCCATCTAAGTTTTTTCTGATGATAAACCAACCTTTTGCCTAGAAACTCATTTAAAAGAGGATGCATGTCCATTTTAATTCTACTTGATTAAATTTATTACGATTAAACTTGCTTTAGATCTTAGAAAGCTGAGCCATTCGCCTTCCACAATACATATTTTCCATCAGCTTCTCAACTCCAACCCTAGCGAAGCCGAAAATAGACAAAAAGTGTTCTGCTGTTTTATGATCCTCAGAGGCATGCTGTGTTACAGCGACCATCTTCCTCCTCTACGCTAAGCTATCTTCTAGGTAACTTTGAAAAGATTCACCGTAGGTATGTGATGATTTCATTCACTCCATGGTGTCTAGTGGCCGAACACGTTTGATACTAGGTAGATTTTTAAAAACCCTTCAACATAAAAAATGCATTTTGCGTTCACCTACTTTCTGCCCCTATGCGATCTTCCTTACAAAATCATTAAGTGCTGATTCAAAAAATTTTTCATACTAACAGGCATGTGGATTGCCGTATATATATACAAAAAATAAATTAGTGAACTCACATTCCTATTCCGGATACAAAATTAAAAATAATCTCACCTTTATACAAAATTACTTACAGCAAATTCAAATTCGTCAAATAAGCAAAGGTATCATCTGCAATATATTCAATGCGATTTGAGTCCAAATAGCTGCAAAGCAAAAAATAGCAAATAGTTAGTAAAAAATACTTATGTGCGTGTATTTGTAAATATATGGGCATCAATAAAATAATATATCTAAACTTGTAAACTTAAAACTAAATGAAGTCATTTGGTTGCCGTTGAGGACTCAGAATTTGTACCCGTGAACTAGAAAGTATATAAACAGACATGCAATGGCGCGCGTAAAGGTCAAAATAGAGATTTCCATTACTCGAAATCATTTTTTTTTTTATTTAGTAAAAAAGTTATTAAAACAAATTCGTATGATTAATTTTGCGCCACCCTGCGTATTGCAATGTCACGATCCGCTGTTATGTTCAAACTACTTAGGCTGTCTAGTATGACTTGGAGATCTCCATTAGCACTAGCCATACAAACTCAAAAGAAGAATCTAGATTTTTTCCTCTTCTTCAGTATGTATTTTTGGATGCTAACCTGAAGTCATCAAAAGAAGCAAACGAAATCTCACATAAACTTCACATACACCTTCACTTCCCTACCTAGCTTACTCTACCTTCAGGAAAATAAGTTTACAGAAGTATGTTTCTAGTCTGTCCCAATGACCGCCGTATCGGTGCCTCTGCTTTGGCTTCATCAAGGAATCAAGAAAGATATTTTTTGGCCCCTTCGTTACTATGTATGTTTCTATGATCAAGAAACTAAAGGAGTGAGGTGCCTATTGATTCGGTTAACAAACTGAAAAGCGACTTTCAATCCATGAATATTCTTGAAGTTTTCGTATACAAAGGCGCTGATTGCAGACTTTGTGCATCACTTCGAATTACTTAGCTCATATAACGTTTTCAAAAGTTTTTTGAGCAATTTCTGAGCTGATTTTTTTAAAAGCTTTATTTTTAGAATTCCTGTGTATACTTATTCATATTTACTACACCAATTTAATAAATGCAAAAATATTGAAAAATCTTTCAGCGAAAATATTGCGAAAAAATTCAATCTACCTACATATTAGAATATACAAAAACTTTCTTGTCGGCAAACAGCAAGACAGCAAGGAAGTATTAAACTAGAAAAATTTAATAGTAAAAGCGACTCAAGTTGCTGCGAAGAGAAAGGAAGTCAATTGAAAGGAATCATGTTAGCAGCGCCTGAAATGCTGCTATGTCTACATACTATTGAAAATGCACGTGAGGCAATTACTTGTAAAATACCAGTGAGCAAAAGTGGACGACTTTGTTAAAATTCTTACATTTCGGAGTGCATTACAAAATAAGTAAAATAAAAGGACCCTAAAATTATTAATTATTAGTTTTAGTTTTATTTCATAGTGGTGAGTAAAGCAACCCCATCTTTCTCTCTCCAATCCCTCTAGCTTTTTGGGCTCCTCCCCTTAACCCGAATTTAGACAAATTCAAATAAATCTGTTTGTAAATTGAATCCTGAATGTTTGAGTTTCCGCTCATTGTCTCTACATTCATGACTTCTTCCTTCTTCTGCGGCTTCCTTTTGTATATATATTGAGAATACTAATATATATTATATCAAATCTTTTTTATTTGAGGCCACTTCAAGGTAGTATTCCAGGTCCGAACTCATTTGTTATATTTATTAATGTGTTAAACAGTGCAAATTTCACTGTACGCATTTTAGAATTTGCAGATAGGATCTTGTGAACCTGTACACAGATGGTTCGAAGTTGGAAGGAAGGGTTGGTGGAGGAGTATTCTACAAGGAGCCTCCCATCCGACTCAAGTTCAGGTTGCCTGCAAGGGAGGGAGGGCTTCGCATCAATTTAGCGAGCGTTCGGCGAGTGCACAAATGTGTAAGGCACGTGACCAGCGTGTGGATCCGAGGCATTCGAGATTGCCCCAGGTTAACAAAATTTCAGCTTGCGAATTTCATGAGTGACTTTATAGGTTACTGCCCACGACACTGTTCGCGAGGTATGCATGCTGTGAGGCTCGGTATTACTTCGTGGCGGATGAGCCAGCTAGGGACCTATGACGTAATTTCCCCGCGAAAGTAGAGGATTAGAATCCCGTTGGCAACCTGCTTCTGGAAGGGTGGTCTTCGCATAAATTCAGCGAGTGCTGAGCGAGTATACAAACGTGTAAGGTCGTGAAAACTTCCTGGCCACGTGTGGATCGGAGGCGTTCGAGGGATCTTCTAAGATTGACAAAATCTGAGGTCTCAAATTTCACAAGTGAACTTACAGGACATTGCCCGCGAGGTATGCATGCTGCGAGACTAAACATTACTTTGAGTTCTTTTTGCGACAGCTTTATGAAGGATGAGGTGGAATCATTCCAGCACCTTCTCCTTAGCTGGCCTGCTCTCGCGGGACTAACATTTATGCAGATTGGCATTCATATCATTTCAGGCCTTGATATTAACAACCTGATGAAGGGGTTAATACAACCGTAACTCAATTATCGTTCAGTCGACATCCACAACAACCCCCAAGCATCCCTACACCCGAAAGTCGCTTTCTAACTTGTTAGTTCGTTCAAAATTAGTGGGGGGCTTCAATAATCTGAAATCCTCTCTATAACTCCCACGCCGATAGAAGCGAGGGAGTTCAATATAATTTCATTCGTTTCGTGGTCCTTCAACCATTTCACCTACCTACCTATTAGAGCATTTATTGAGCTTAATAAAATCTATATTTCCCTTGATCTCGATTTTGCTCTGCCGAGATCTCTGTGTGTGTCTAAGATTACACCTTTCTATTTATAAGAAGTCAGTTGTATTTTATCAGTAAGAAATTAAAATTAAATTCTGCTATATTTCTAGTCTGCAAATTTCTGAAATCATAGACTTAATAATAAATGAAATTAAATTTTATCTCATTTCTACAACTTTTGCTTGTTGGGTAATCACGCGTTCTGGTGAATCTGAGCAAAAGATGTCGGCGAATGTGCGAATGTGTGTGTGTATATTAGTAGCATGTATGTTTATAGTAGCTGACTAACGTTTTCCCAAACATTGACTTTTACGACTCACATGCAAACCCAACGTTCACACACCCACACATGTGTAACATTCGCTCATACTTGGATCTGCATAAGTAAAAGTGGATAAAGGCACGCTTTACTCACTACTCACATTTCATAGAGACGCTGCATGTGCGGAAATTTTTCGTTTCGCAGTGTGAGCAAATTATCACTCAGCATCAACCATTCGAGGCGTGGCATGTCCGCAAATTGCGTCAACGGCAACTGACGCAGTTGATTCGAAATGAGAAAAAGCCACACCAGAAAATTCATGCCACGAAATATGCCGACTGGCAGCGCGCTGATATTGTTATGCCGTACATCCAATTTCTCCAGCTGGTGTAGGCCATTAAATGTGCCCAGTGGCACATGCGATATGTTGCAATGCTTCAGTGAGCTGCCGCAAGAATGATGGGAAGTAAGAAGAAAAGAAATAAAATATATAATAGGAAAAGTAAGAGAACAGAGTGAGAGCAGAGAAAGAATAAATATGTGTTGTTATAAATTATAGTAAATACACATAAAGATTAGCGTACAAGCCAAAGCCCAAAACCCAAAAAAAGGTAGAAGGTCAAAGGCCTCAATCGCACGCTGCTCTTGTACACCACCCGCTTTTTTTCGCTTCCGTTACTTACAGCTTCAGCAAGCGTTTCAGTCCAAAGAAGCAATTCTCGCGCAGCGTCAAATTACTGCGTCCAATCATTAAATACGTCACCTGCAAGAAATATTCAAATGCCATTGAGCGCTTAAACCAAATCCATGCGCGCCTACTGTGCTTAACTTTAGCATACCTCGGCACTCAAGCGTGGTATTCGCGTCAATTTCGCCTTCCGACCGCAATACAGTATTGTGCGCTGCCGACAGGTGCAGACACCTTTAGGATATGTTGTAATTTCTGTAATGAATGGACGAATGAATGCATAAAACTGAAATTCACACATATTTTGTCACATGATGTTGGCGCAAAAATGACTTGGCATGAAGAATGTATCCGCTGAGACATAAAATGCGGCGCTATACACTTTAACGAGCACTTACCACAATTCGCAACTTCTTCGCTGGCACTGTTTGTATGCTTGTCCGCTACATTACCGCTTGCGCCACTACTTGTGGCGACTTGCGTTCGACGTCCACCATTTACGCTGTCAATAGGAGGATCTTCCTCCTCTGGCGTCACTCCTATGCTCGTCACATTTATCAACTCGTCCCTGTCCCTGTCTCTGCCTTTGTTGCGTCCATCAAGAAATGGCTCTCTATATTGCTGCTGCTGCTGTTGTAGCTGTTGTTGTCGGCGTCGTTCAATTGCATTGCCGACAATTTTATCGGTCAGTGCCTTACTGCCATAAAGTAGGCCACACTCGACCGGGTGTTCGTCGCTGCCATCCTCGCAATCTGTGCGATTGTCGCAAATTTGGCGCTGTGGCACGCACAACGTGCTATCATCGCAGGCGAAGGTGCCCTGTGGACAGGGTCCTGTAACGAAAGAGTGAAGAGTGTGGGGTTAGCGCCAAAAAAGAACGGTGAGTATGGAAATTAAAGCTTGAGAATTTATGGTGGAAAGTGCAAATAAAATGAAAAGCATTAAGAGAAAAATGTCCGAATGGAATTGATGTTGTACCCAGCGAAGGCAGGCAAATTAAAAAGCTGCAATGGTGAAAATTTCAATGTTAATAACACTGCATTGCCAAAAACACTCAGTGACTAGAGAGCTGGTGGTAGTCGTTGAGCTGCGACGAGCGGCAGAGGCGGCAAATTAAGACAACCGCTAACTACCCGCAGTAGATCGTTAATTTAAAATAATTGAAATAAACTTTTGCAAGCTGTCTGCGTTTTATTTGTGATCCACGCGTTTTTATTGCTGGTGCAGAGGAGGAATTGAAAGTGTAACAATTGTTGAAGGAATCACTGTAGGAAATATCAATCAACTAATAGGTTGTTTATGAAATAAGCAAAAAAAAGAAGAACTATAAGGACTTGTATATGTGGTGCTCAAATTCTCTAGTATTTTTATTCTGTTCAAAGTAAAATTTTTTTTAGAATTCTTTAACTTAAAGTATCGCGCCTAACCTAACTTAAACTTGTCTATACGAGGGTTGCCATATATATTTCTCATCTAACAATATGGAAAGGAACCTTAATTTCTTTTTTCCTAAACTTGTATGTGGCCATAACTTTCCGAAACCATAATTTTTCATTTTACTCTTTTTTAAATAAGACATGTAGAATTACAACTTAGCTCAAGGAAAGCAGAGACATGCAGTTATCGTAGCTATGTGTGCAAATCACACCGATTTATGTGGAAATTACTAATTTTCTTACGTGACATGGTCCGATCTGCAGAATTTATTTAACAAGTGCAAGCGAACATTGACAAAAGCCCTTCAAAGTCAATGAGGGCCCTTCCGAGTGAGCTTAATGTTTCGTAGGGACTTATCCGTCGAGTTGTCTATAAAGTATAAATGCTTCGTTATTCACAGAAGGCAGTTTATGTCGGAGCAAACACAATAACAGCGAATTATCGAATCCAAACGTCTTTTAAACAAATTCAAACAAGCTAAAGTGCCTGCGATTTTATGATTTTTTTCCGAAGAAACAAAAGATGAAAACAATATTATTCAACACCAATTTGGATTTAGAGCAAAACATAGGACATACATATATGAAAGTCCTTTGAGAAAAAACAGTACTGCACTGACAACGACAAAACCTATGTTAAAATTTCTAAAGACGTCTCTTCATTGCTGCGAAAAAGATGTTAAGACCGGGGCAAAAGACCAGGAGGATGTCTTAGAAGGCGTGGTGAAGCAGTTGAGCGGTACTCTCTTCAATGGAGAGCGTTGGATCTTCCAACGAGATTCCGCTCCAGCCTATAAGCCAGCTAAAAACTCGGTTCATAGCCGCAGAAGATTGGCCGTCTGGCAGTCCAGATCTGTTGCTGTTGTTGAAGTGGTTGCGTAGTTCTACTGAAATAATCCTAATTGTGATGATGATGTTTTTTTTTGGGGGTTTTCCTAGTCAGATCCATTGTGAGATCCAGGTGTAGCAGCAAATTCTTTATCTTTTTGTTTTTCCTAAGTCAGATCCATTGAGATCCAGGTGTATCAGCAAATTCTTTATCTCGATGTCTGAGATCTTATTAATTTGCTGTAAGAAACGCTTACCGAAAGAGCGAAGTCATGCCCTAGCTAGCCCTGGACATCCACATAAGTAATGGAAAAACTTTCCTTCACCCCTTCCGCTTGACAGCTTCTGCAGATGTGATTGAAAGGAAGGTTGAGTCTCGCTGCATGATCCCCTGAGCCCAGATTTAAATCCATTGAACTACACTTTGTGATCAGAATTGGAGAACATAGTCTGACGAAGGTCTCACAGAAATTTGGAGAGTCTCAAACAATATTTCGTTCGAGCAATATCCATGGAAACCGCGCGTGCTGCAGTAGCTGAATGGCCTAATCGTTTGAAGGCTTGTGTAAAAGGAAATAGTGACCATTTCGCATGAAAATTAAATTAAATTTAATTTTGATATTTACATGATACATTTAAAAATAAATTCATTAAAAAAAATATTATAATTTCATATCTATAACGGACCTAATTTGTATGGCAGGGCTGCACAAATTATTTCTCATCAAAGCGCTAAAAAGATGGAGATCCATTTCTTTATGTGCTATTTCGAAAACCTTTTGGCTCCAGTACGATATACGAAGGGCTCAGAAAGTCCTTTGGACTCCTCGCCATTCAATTTCCAAACTCGTAGCTGTGTTTACCGGTTACTGGACGATCCGCGCACAAGCGGAAAAGCTAAGGTTAATATTTAACCCCCATTGCAGAAGCTGTGGGGACCTTTCAGAGAAGGAGACAGTTGAGCACTTTCCCTGTAAATATCCGGGTTTGGCAGCTAGGCGATTAAGATTACTGGGTGCGCCTTTCTTCGACAGCCTGGAGTAGTGCGCCAACCTAAATCTCACCAATATTCTCCATTATATCAATAGCTCTGGCTGGCTGTACATATCTGCCTGCTGAAGGTCTCGTAATGGTTTCAAAACGGCGCTTTAGTACTGGAGGAGTACCAGATTGGCACTTTAACTATTTCGTCTACCTACCTTCCTATGGCAGGGCTAAGTACATATTACTTCAGCGTCGTTAAGCTTCTAAGTATCTGTTTCTGATTCCTTGTCTCATAAGGTGTAAATTTTCACCGCGTTTCCATAGGCTATTGCATATAGTTTTAGCAATCCGCACCTTGCTTTAAATATTGTTGAGATGTCGGCTAGCCACGTATCTGCTCTAAAGCGTGATTCTCCTTTTGAGTAATTTAAGTGTTTGATTTTGCTTTTTATTTTGCCTTTTTTACATTTTGCAATTCCATTTTTCATAAAAGCTGGATACAGCGATGCCACTCCGTATCAGTTATAATTTCCTCGAACTATTGTGGAACACTATTTTGCAGAGCTTCCGGGAAATCATTACCGATATGGTATTGAATTGTTGGAGAATCATTGGCATAAGTGTATTGTAGTTAGAGGAGAATTAAAAACTAGTTTCTTTAAAAACTCGCATTCTTTTAAATTTGTTTTCATACTTTTCAACCAACCTGTATCAACCAACAAATTTCATCCTTGCCAACCCAATAGTTAGTACTCCAATTTAATTTCCTCCTTATATCTTAATATCCAATCTAAACTTCACAGACTAGATGAATTTTCAACCACAAAGGTTAAACAAATAACTACAAGAACGCCACGTATTGCCATGCCGCCGCTAATATGTTGAGTGCATATGGTTTGACTTCACTTCTATGAAATCAGTGTGAACAGTGTGAAGCACATTAAGTCGACACATAAAAATTTACAATCGATTTTCCTGCCTATTTGTCTTAAGCCAAGGCAATATTTAGATGCCTGCAAAGATTCTAATTTGTACCCACATGAGCCTATGCGAGTATGTCTACTCGATTCTGCAATATCAAAGACTTTGCCAATTTGGCGGTGTAGAAGGATAAGCCTACAGTGTGGTCGTAAGTGCGCATATGTGTTGTACGGCGCAGACGGCTCGTTAAGGAGCATACGCGAAATCGGTTTTATTGTATTGACACTCGCATTTAAGGCAATTATTCGTATCAAAAGCATATTGGCGCTTCTGGTTAAATTGCATGCCTTCGCTTGTGCCTTTATCGGCAAATATCATGAGTGGATAATAGAGAAACATACGCTTATATGTTTATATCACAATTTATATTGTGCCTCTAGTTTACTTGCTTCTACATACAAAATGTACGTCAGCGCTCTTCCTCTGCAGTCATGAAATTAGCCAAACTATAAAGATTCACTGATTGTTATAGTCGCGCATTTACATATTATATTTTTTGGAATTGATTTTTCCGCAGAATTAATATTTATGTACCGAAATAATAGTAGTATAATACAATTACAGTAACAACAACAACCATAATCATAATCACCAATTGGCGTTATGAATTGCCTCAAACACGTAAAGTTTTCCAAATATTGGCCGTTGCGATGTGTGCTTCATCGGAGTGTAACAAATTTAATTAAGCGACGGAAAATGTGTAGCATAAACCGAGCTGAAGCCGCGAGTGATTAAATTTCTTATATGTACTGTATTTGCCCTTGATATATTTATATAAACGGCAAAATATATAAATGCTAAGAATTTGACTATTAATTCTTCGTTTTGAATTCCACATTCTTAAAATTCTTTGCTACAATTACTCTCACGTATGCGCCGCACGAAAACATTATAAAACCACGATGATTATGATGATATCTTCTTGTTCTTGCGCGCTTTTGGCCGAGTTTATCAAAGCGCGCCAGTCGTTTCTTTCTCGTGCTAACCGACGCCATTTGGATACACCAAGTGAAGCTAAGTCCTTCTCCATGTGGTCTTTCCAACACAAAGGAGGCCTTTCTTTTCCTCTGCTACCACCAGCTGGTACCGCATCGACTACTTTCAGAGCTGGAGCGTTTTTATCCATTCGGACGACATGACCAAGCCAACTTAGCCGCTGGATCTTTATTCGCTGCATTACGTCTACGTCGTCGTAAAGCTCATACAGCTCATCGTTCCATCGCCTGCGATATTCGCCGTTGCCAACGTGCATAGGTCCAAAAATCTTCCGCAGAATCTTTCTCTCAAACACTCCAAGTGACGCTTCATCGGATGTTGTCATCGTCCAAGCTTTTGTGTCATACGTTAGGACGGGCATGATGAGAGCCTTGTAGAGTGTTAGTTTTGTTCGTCGATATGATATCTAATAAAGCATAAATGGAAAAATGTCACGCAAATTCTTGTTCTGTACAAAACGAAAGTATTATAAAACCAAAAACGTTTGGTTTTAATTTTAAAGTTTAAAATGTAAGTTATTACGTTAAAATTATTATATTAAAAGTACTTTTGATCGCTTCATCTCGTTCTCATATTTATGTGGTTGTTTCGGTTTAAAAACAAAAAATATGCCGCACGGAAAAGCTTTGTCTGAATTTGAGCAGGGAAAATTAAATTTTAATTTTAGCATAGCAAAATTAAAAAGAAGTAAAACTGTGGATTCGCATTACTTCCATTTGGAGATTTTTTTATATTTTTTTTTATAGATAAAGTACGGATGTAACTCATGTGTTGAAAAGTCCTGGGCCTAACAAAGGAAACAGTTTCTTTTTATTCAAAATTAGCTTTATTCCTCAACATAATTTCCATCAAGAGCAAGGCAATCCTTCCAGCGCCGCTCTAACATTTCAATACCACTTTTGTAGATCGATTTATCTTTTTCCCCAAAATAGGCCTACTATAAATTTCAGCGATAACCTCTACATTTCTTACCGGAGAGCAATTTTTTAGGTCTGCGAACATAGTCTCTTTCTCATAGTCAAATACTCACGCAATATAAAGTCAACCTTTGATATCTTTACGATGTCACCTAACTGACGCAACGTCACTTTCCGATCATTGAAAACTATTTTGTGGATTTTTTTGATGCTTTCTGGTGTTACCGCCTCATTCGGACGTCCACTGCGTTGTGCATCATCGGTGTCTCTACGGCCACGTTTGAAGTCAGCAAAATTATCGTTTTATTGTTGTTCCTGATAGAACGGAGTCCCCATAACACTTTTCAAGCTTGCTTGCTTGCTATTTTTTCGCATCAAGAAGCAGTGTAAAATTAAAGCACGAAATTTTGTTTAATCCATTAATTTGAAAATAACAAAAGTAAAGTCACCCTTGGCACAATAACTCACGAACTAATGGATAGAATATCATGAAATTTTAGCAGCTGTCTTTTTAAGGTTAGTAACTGTCAGTTAAAAAGCGCTGAATGCCATCTATGTGTTAGACCCGAGCCTTTCAAGCCCATGAGCTATTATTTTGAGACTAAAAGAAATCAATTCTGATCGATATTCCGCAAAGTATCAACCAAACAATTTAAAGCTTATGCTCGTTGTCAAAGTGACATTTCCCACTAAAAAATTCTTTTGTTCTTTTTTGTTTGTTCTATTCAGTTGTAAGTTACAGGGTGTTAACAATGAATGGTTCCGATACTGTAACAACTAATTAGGTACAATTTTGGTTTCGTCGATCCCGTTAAGGTATTTTTGATATTAAAGATACACCTCTCACAGGCAGGCCCATTGTGGAAAATGTCGATAAAATCACAAAATCACAACTTCGTCTGACTGGCATGTTAGTCGTCGTAGCAGCGCCTAGGAGCTAAAGATTGACCATAAAACAGTTTTAAGCCATTTGCGCAAAATAAAAAATAAAAATAATAAATTTCTCTTCCTTCAAACTAATATACTTATATATAATATTTCTCGTGGTTCCTAGGACTCCTGGGTTCTTTTACTTCTTTCTTACAGCATTTTTATCTGCTTGAATAAATTTTCACTTTTATAATTACTTTTTAATATGCTTTCATCTAATACTTTCTAATCCACGGCACTTATCCTGTTAGGAGATGCTATTCTAACATTGCAAAAGTGACAGATATTTGCTCGATTTAAGCATTTCTGTCGCTTTAGTCATGTTGTCGTAGGCATCGTTGAACGATTTAATCTTAAGCACAACGAACAACATTTTTGCTTGAAGCCAGCAGTGCGGCAAAATATTTCATACAAATGTTTATATGTCGAAATGAACAAATAAATATATTATTATAAGAAGCGAAGAAATTGCGAAAGAATAGCAAAGAAGCAATTAATACTTGTAACTTTATTAAGTGGATATGGCAGCCAACACCACAAAACTACGCATGCATTAACAATTATCAATTTATTTGCACGAATAAGTACGTATGTGTGTGCATGCTCGTACCTATAAGCCAAGTAGACAAGTAGTCAAGAAGACAACGAAACTGAGCGCCTAGAAATAGACACGAAAATATTCACACGAATTTGCCATTGAAGAAATTAAGAGAGAATAGAAGTATATTGAGTATGAGCGACAGAGGGCCGTGAACAAATCGAAAAGGGCAATAACGGCAAACGTGCGCCAGAATGCGAATAGCGTATTGCCACAAATAGGTTAATTTGAACGTACAGCCCGTGGGAGTGCAATACGTATAAATGGCAATTTTTTCACACCGCACAAACGGTGAACTGTGAGAAGACTCAAACAAAAAGGACATTCAATAAATAAAAATATACCTACATACATACAGTAGGCAGAAGAAAATAAAAGCAAATGACAAATGGACAAGTTCAGTTTTTGGTTGGTACTGTGTGTCAAAGGCCAATAGGTCGCACTCATATCACTATAAATGGGTTATAAATATCAAAATAGCTAAGTAGACAGTTGACAATGATCAGTGGTCAATGGTTAATGGGCGCAATTGATATGCAATGGCAAACAGCCAGTTTGTCAGTTGGGCAGTTGGACAACTAGGCAAATGAGATTAAATTTTCTCCGCCACAAAATGGTACACATACACTGCGTTAAATACCTATAGCAGAGGAACTTATTCACAACTTTTGGCAATTTATGTACTTCTTATTTTATTTTAATCATTCTTTTATGAAAATATATTTAAAAGGCACTCTTTTAGTTTAAAAAAAGTTATTTAGTAATAGTGTTTCAACTTTATTAGAGCCCTATAATGTCAACAAAAAGAAAACCCAAAGAAAGGAAAACAATCAGTGGAAAAAACTGAAGTTTTAGGCAAACTAAAATCTGAAGAATTGAATAACAAAATTGAACAAAAAGTCCACATTAAATTCATGCCAAAAGTCATATGGCTTGAAGTAATAGTCGAAAAAACGTGACTTCAACTGAAAATGTTTATGCGAATATCACAGAATGAACTATCTATTGGTAGCCAAGGATTTGGTGATTTGGATATTTCAGATTGTGAAGAGTTATTTGAGAATGAAGAAAATTCAGATGCGGATCTCGTGGAATTAGTACCACAAAATGTTCTCGAAGATAATATGATACAAGTTCTGATGGTGACAATTATGAAGCTGAAAAATTTGCTGGAAAAGTAAATACTGAAAGGCTTCCAAAAGTAAATCCAGTTTTAATAACCAAGCTAAAAGGCGTAGAACTGACTCTTAAAGACCACGCAAAGTACTTTGAAGTAATTTTGGATAGCAAAGTATCATGAAAGTACAATATATTGGAGAGGAAGAAAAAGGCCGGTAACGCACTATATGCATGTAAAAGAATGCTGGGAGTTACATGGGATCTATCTCCTTCAATAATGTATTGGTGCTATCCAGCTACAGTAAAGCCAATATTACTCTATAGTGCTCTAGTGTGGTGGACTGCATTGAAAAAAATGACACAAAACACCTATGGAAAGTATTCAACGTCTTGGTGCACTTTGCACGGCAGAGGCAATTAAAACTACTCCTACGGCAGCACTTGAAAGAATACTCAACCTACCACCGATTGACATTGCGGCAGAAGGTCTAGCAGCTAGATCTGCCGCATGACTTAACGCAACGGGTGAATTTACCTCTAAGATATTCGGACATAGCTCAATAGGTATGAGTTATCGGACCAATACGAACTATATGACTCCGAAACACAATTGGGTGAAGAGATTCCGAACAACAATAGAAGAAAAGAGGTGGAAAAGAGGTATGAAACTTAGCTCCAATACGCTTAACATATTTATCTACAGCTCGAAAATGCTGGACGGAGTAGGTGCAGGGATTTATTGCACAGAGCCAGACATCAGGCGGCCAATTAAGCTCCCTGACCATTGCAGTATTTTTCAAGCAGAAGTATTTGCGGTAGGAAAGGCTACAGTAATAGCACTAGCAAGGACATCGAGCAACTCCAACACAAATATATACGTTGACAGTCAAGCGGTAATAAAGGCAATAAACTCATATGAAATTTCAAATGTTCTTAGCACCAGGAAAGCCATAGAGAGACTAGCCGCAGACAGACGGTTACATATCTATTCGGTACCCGGACATTGCAGGAAACGAAATTCTAGATGAGATTGCCAAAAGTGCTGTTTACATACAATTAAAACAAAAAAACGACATATTGAAACCTTTAAATACGGTATACAATGACATCGCTGTGGGCATGAAAACACGGATAGGCAGGAGGTGGCATAATCTAGCCACTCGCAAAACCGCGAAAATCATGTGTACACTGAATTCAGATAAATATGTCAGATTCGTACTTACCCTGTCTAGAAAGGAAAGCAGAACTATCGTAGGTATACTGACAGGCCACAATTTGTTAGCGGTGCACGCATAGAAGATGGGAATTGCAAACAATGATAGCTGCAGATATTGCAATGAACTGGAAGAGAGGGAAACTCTTGATCACCTTCTATGTTCTTGCCCTGCATTAGCTAGAACCCGATTGAAATGTTTAGGAGCTCTACAATATGAGAGGTTAGAATGTTTCGCGGGGTTAGCGCTTGAGAACTTACTTAGATTCGCAAAAGTCGCAGGCTTATTACAAGAAGCCTAATGCAAGGAAACGTAAAAGTCAAGTTCCATCTCGTACTACTAAGGGCCAATAGGTCTATGTGATAGCTTTCAGCCAGCTAGGCCAACCTAACCTAACCTTAATAACCAAGTGAAAAATATAGCCAATATCTCAATTAATGAGGCTGCACCTATGAAAAACGTTCATGAATTTTCTGTTAGTGACCCGGGTAGTGATGTTACACCTGCACTACTAAATAAAAGAAGAATTCTCGCTTTGTAAAGCTCAGAAGAAGAGTAGAGGCTGATTCTGATTCTACAGAATATAGTTTTTTTTTACGTTTTTCATTGTTCTTATAAGAAAGGAATATTGTGAATTAATGTTTATGTTTAAATTTTCTGAAAATAAAAACTTCTTTTCCAAATATTCTATAACATAATAAAATTTAAGAAACGTTCACCGGAAAAATAATAGAAAGAAAAAGTTTTGCCGCAAAAAATCAGTGTTTTAAAAAAATGCTTACTTATGGAGAATTAATTTATTATTTCGTAGGATCTTCTGCTCGTTTTATGACTTTTTCACATCTTCGATGCAATCTGCAACGGCCATTCCAAAACATTATATTTTTTAAACAACTCCTTCGCTAATTTTGATGAACGCTTGGGATTCTAATCCCGCATTAACTTTCAATTTTTGAGCATTTGTGCTCTTGCATAAGAAAGTAAAACCATATCAAATATTCTCACATAGTCCACTATACACATTTTATCTTTTATCCAAAATATTGAACCTACTCCCTCCTCCGAAGAGCATCCCCACACCATCATTGATCCGCCACGGTGCTTTACTGTTCTGTTTTGTACAACATATCTGGGATCAAATGCTGTACTTGTTAGTTGTAGAACTTATTGTCTTCTGTCAGATCCAAACCTATTTATTTTTTTTTAATCCGTTCATAGTATATTTTTCCAGTTTCGACGAAAGAGGTATTTTCTTGCGAATTAAAGAAGTTTTTGTTCGAAGCCTTTTGTTCTGTACTCATCGAGGTGTTCTTGCTATTTGGCTTAGCTTTAAGCTCTTTTGGAACTAAGTGATACAGTCGTTTCGAAAAATTAAAGTTTACTGTCTACTATATTGTACTACAATGTGCGAGTACTTTCATATAAAGTACAAGTTTCAAATTATTTAAAAATTTCATTGATTTCTGACAATTTTTTTGCTGACTCTGTGTTGATATTTTCCTCTATATATATAAATAAATAAATAAATAATTGGCGCGTACACTTCTGTTAGGTGTTTGGCCGAGCTCCTCCTCCTATTTGTGGTGTGCGTCGTGATGTTGTTCCACAAATGGAGGGACCTACAGTTTTAAGCCGACTCCGAACGGCAGATATTTTTTTTTTGAGGAGCTTTTTCATGGCAGAAATACACTCGGAGGTTTGCCATTGCCTGGCGAGGGGCGACCGCTATTAGAAAAATGTTTTTCTTAATTTTGGTGTTTCACCGAGATTCGAACCAACGTTCTCTCTGTGAATTCCGAATGGTAATCACGCACCAACCCATTCGGCTACGGCGGCCTCTATACCTAGAAAATTTTTGAGTACTCGTTATATGGACAACATGCACAAGACCGTCACCGAAAAAAAGAAATTCAAAAATCAACGCCTATTTTTAATTCATTTGAAACTTGCACTTTATTATACCAAAATTCAATGGGCTATAAAACTACATACTCGAATTTTTTCTAAAAAATCTAACTAAAAATTTTGAAATTTTGATGGAATTTTGTTTATTATTTTTAACTTGAATCTTGGAATTATATTTTTTTGTAGGAAAATGAACTATAATTTCATACAAATTATTCAAATTAACTAAGAAACAAATAAATTGTCAAAAATTGTCAGTGCTAAAATTATTAAACGCAGTGTAGACATTAAAAATTATAACAAACAGGCATAAACAGGCGGCAGCAGCAATGAAATTGCAAAAATTGCGCGCGAATGTTGTAATAAAAATTTTCCATTTAGCATATGAAATATTTTTAATAGCATATTTCGATTTCTTAAAGTGGCAATAAAGCGTTTGAAAAAAATATAAACAACTTTTATTACAATTAATAAATAAATACCCTCAACTCATTGAAATGGCGAGCGTAGATGCTTATCGAGAAACAAAAAAAAAATCGACGGTCCATAAAAAACTGTTGAAAATACTAGTGAAATAAATTTTATTTATGGACTAATATTCCACAAATAGAAGGAGGAGCTCGGCCAAACACATAACAGAAGTATACACGCCAATTATTATTATTATTTTATTTTTAATATTCCGCCTTTATAGGATATTTATGTTTATTGGTAAATTTATTCAGCTTTCACTATAAGTGAAACCAATCGAGTAACAGAGGTTAACGGATGCATTTATCATATCAGAAGGTGAGAAAATTCCATAAAAATTTAAGGCACTGCATTAGATTGGCTGAGTATTGTCTAAGAATGTATGTATGTCTGCCTATGTGAGTGAATGGCTATAAATTGTACATCAAATTACATAAAACAACACTAGGAAAAGAAAGTTTTGTGCTTAGTAAAATAATGCGGCCTCCGTAGCGGAATGGGTCTTGTATTCAATTTTGGCTTTACCTGCGTCAAGGCACAAAAGTATCAAAATTGTTGAGTTTTAATGTACTGTTCAGAAAATATAATCATATATTTGATAAAAAATACAAAAAAATTTTCTAGAACTAGTGTTATTTTTTCCCTCTCTGAAATAATGCTTATTTTTGAGTTGTTATTTTCCTATTTATCATAAATAATTATTATTTTTTGAGTTTGAATTTTTTCATCAAAAATAATGATTATTTTTAAGTTAAATTTTGTTGATCAAAAATAAAACTCACGTTCGAAACTCTGACACTTGAGAGTTATTTTTCTCCTGAGAAGTAAAAATTAGTTCTTGAGCTTTGTATTTTTCGGTAGATTGAGAAATTCAACTCACCTTATACAAGGCGAATGGAGTACTACTTATATGGGTGGCAAAAAACAAACAAAAGGAGGAAAAAATACGTGTTTGTGAAAATTCAGTGAATATCTTGGTAATATTGGGATTTCTGATATTTAAACTAAACAAAGTAATCTAAGCGAAGTGTCGCGTGTTAAATTTAGAAAGCACAAATGAATATAAAGCCTCCAAATGCAGTTTTTTGCGTTTTTATACGGATGATGCCGTGGCAAGAATGTGCGTGCGTGTGTGTGTATCATTTCTTCTGTTTTCCATTGTTTTTGCCCACTCTTTCTCTTCACAAGCAAACAATTCATCTTCTTTTTGTTCGTTTATTCATGGGCTCCGACGACACAGCGAATTCGGAAGGCGCAACCTGGCATTCTATCATTCTTGCTACACACAGTTATATATATGTACAGTCCACTACTAGAGGTCACCTGGCAAGTTACTGCTGCAGAGAAATTAGACTCTAGATGTAGGTTTTTTAGAGTTTGTTGGGGAAGCGTCACTTTCGGGAATCGTTCGGGTTTCATTTCGTCTTCATTATCGAATTCCACTTCAAATTTACTTTGTCCTCCACTTACTTTATCACCTGGCTGCAACTCTCCGGTTGCCAGCTAGTAGTGTACAATAGCAAAAACGACTCATTTTCATGGCCGTAATTTAACGCAAAAGAAGTTAAGAATTAAGATTTAAGAGCTAACAATTCATAGGTGAAAAATCATGTGGAAATCATGGATGATTTCATACAGACAAGACCAACTGAATTATTATTCGAGTCTTTTGTGGTAGATAATTTTTTGTATTTTACCGTTTTAGCAAAAACAAATATATTTTTTGGTTACCCGATTCGGCAGCATGCAACAAATGATTGGCCATGTCAAAAGCAGGGATAATAATGGTGGAGAATAGTTTGCACGTCGCCTCTGAGTGACAATTTACACGGTGGTATACCAGCATGAGACCGAAGTAGCCGAAGGGATTGATACCTGACTACTATTCGATGGTGCCTGGGTTCGAATCTTCGGGCATGAAACACCAAATGATAGAAATCGTTTTTTCTAATAGCGGTCGCCCCTCGGCAGGCTATGGGTTTGCCATGAAAACAGCTGCCCATAAAAAACCATCTGCCGTTCGGAGGAGGCATAAAGAGTAGGTTCCTCCATTTGGGGAACAACATCAAGGCGCATAGAGGATGTAAGCGCTACTAATATATATTAAATATATATATTATAAATTTGCAAGAGACTTCGGTTGGGCTTGGCTTCACTTGGTGTTTCCAACTGGCGCCGGTTAGCACGGGAAAAAACATTCTGGCGTGCTTTGTTAAACTCGGCCAACATCGGCTTAAAGGGTTATCGTGCCAATCAAGAAGAAGATGCATATATATATGTAAATAGTAAATTTAAAATAGCAGTTAACATATAAAATAACCCTGCATGAACCAAAGCAAAGAGTGGTGCAGCGAGGGACACAGTAGGTTGTAGGTTGGCTTGCTATAATCCTTCGGCAGATATCCGGGCAAGCATCTCGTCCAACTTTTTTAAAAGTTAAGTTTGTCCTACAACAATTTTAAGGCCATCTCCTGATCGTTATTCAATCTTCATTCCCCTTTTCATCACTTAATGTCTCAACCAATTGCACAAACACCACACGGAAAGGTGGTCGCGTTAAGTAAATTGAGGTTGCAAAATTAAAGTTTTTTGTGCACCCTCACTCATTTGATTTTCTTAATTAATAAAGGGGCGTATTAAATAAAAGTAATTAAGAAATGTGACACACTTATATTATCTTAATTTAGCAGACCATTAAAACAAGTCTCGTTTAAAAATTATTATTATGGTTGGGTTTCAAATTATTTGTATAGTAAATTTTGAGCTCATAAATAACGAGTAACGGAGTTAGATACTTACCTAAACTTAAATAGAAAATTATTGCCGAGAGTGTAATGACCAAAAGCAGCAGGCAGCCACCGATAGCGATGCTGCGTCCATAAACCATTCTTCAAAAATTAAACAAGATTGATATATGTATGTATTTGCTATGGTGCTTGGTGAAGATTTGCGTTGCAAGTAGCGTCGTTTATCAGTTCATTTGATGGTGAATTAAAATACTTCTTTTTTCGCTTTAAGCCTTTGAAGGGCTTGTGTAGGTACATACATACATACGTATGTGCGGCACATAAATTAAACTTTCGCTTTCAGTTCTCTTTCATGCGCTTGCATTTTGTCATTAAAAGTGCGCAATTATGTGAGTACTCGTAAAATAAATAACCTAGCGGGCGAAGCTTGGCAGCCGAAGAGTAGTGAAAGACTTTGACTCACAGCCAAACGGTTAAAGCGTTTTTCAGTCACGTGACAACAATTACCAAACAAAGCACTTCCGCGCCGTTTAACGATTAATCACGCTCTTTGTCGTTGGTACCGCCAATATTCCGCCACTACGAAAAGCAGCTGCTACAGCAACGGCAGCAACTGTCATCAGCAACATTAACATTAACATTAGCGACATGATTATACAGGATATTAGTATTTTGCTTTTGTCCTCTTTTTAATTTTTGCTTTCACTCTCCTCTTTTCTACCCTTGACCACTTCAAACACCAATCACTTTGGGTACATCAATGTAAATATTAATTTATACTGGCTATCAACATGGAAATACCAACATCATCACCAATAATCCATCACTATCAGCATACTCATAAACATCATCAAAATCTATGAAATCTCCATTATAGACAAAGTGACGGACGTTTGGTTAAACGCTTGTCTGACAGTCTTTGTTTTTTTTTTTTTTTTTTGTTTTTTTTATAACTCTTTTACCCGTTTATAGCTTTCGGCGCTTTGTCGTTTTTAGTATATTTTATAAGAGTCACGGCGTTTGTCGTCCACTTGTCCACAGTAGAATACTTTGTTTATACTAATACTTAGTTATGCACACATATGTATGTTTGCCATACATTATGGGTATGCCTTTTTATTTCAGCTTAGATCGCCTGGTAGTGGATAGTCGAAGAAAATGACATCTTTTAAATGCATTTATAATAAGCAAAATTTTTTAAGATTGAAAAAACTGTTACCTTTCCGAAGAAGCTGAGAATTAGAAACAAGTTTTTTTAAGCCACAGTGATACCAGAGTAATAAAGATACTGGCTAGACCTTCTGAGCTCCTTTATATAACATATATTTCTTAATAGAAAATAACCATAAATCTTAATTCCAAACTTCAATAAAAAAAAAATTGTGTCAGAATTACTTTGAAATATATTAATATTTCCTGCTATTGAAAAAAAGGTAGTGAATACGTTTCATTTATTTCTATCTATTTAATTTATTTTTAACTTTTTTCTATTTTTAGTTTAATTTATTTTTCTATTATTTATTTATTTGACTAATTTAATTTTAATAGTTTTCCATGTAAGTAAAAGTTAAAAAGAAAACTTTAAAATTTCTTGTTGCCTTATACGCGTATATACCTACTAGAATAGATAGCAAGTAAGAATATATTCAAGCTTTTAGTAACCTTAAATGAGAAGCACAGCAGTAGTTCCAAAACGAGGAAAAAAGTAGGAACAGGTTTTTAAGCCTTAAGTTTGGTTATGGTGGTAGTTAGACTGTACGACCAACTCACTTAGACCGTCAGGTCCGTTGGGATACCACTGGGCGGCACGGGAACCTAGTTTATTTTCTTTCATGGAACCATTTTGTGGCTTTTATGAAGCGCAGGATTGGTCCTATCCCCACGCCAGACAGTTCTGTAAGAGAATTAAAAAAGGGTTTACCTAGACAACCTGCTCTGAGTTTAGCTAAGGCTGGATAATTGCAAATGAAGTGCTTAACTGTTTCTTCTTCATCGCTACAACTTCTACAATATTCATGGGAGGAATTTCTAGCCTCATGGAATGTCTGCCAAATAGCTAATGACTGTTTATACAAGCTATGGCCTTCGAGATATCATCTCTTGAGATGCTAAGCACTTCCTTTTGACCTTTTGCACCTTTGACCTTAGTATAGCCGCAATCATTGATTTAATGGCCGCCTGACTACCCGACAAAATATTTCTAGTAGTTTTTGTTACGGCATGCGTATTTAGGTACGTATCCACTTCTTTTATAGCTAGAACTACTGCCTTTTTTAAGCCTTGCTTTCCCAGTGTCACCCACAGGCGACAAGATTGAAAAAGGTGTTTAATCTAAATCGACACCAGAGTAATAAAAACATTGGCTATACCTTCAATGATCCTTTGTCGAACATCCATTTTTAAGGAAAATATATCAATTAATATTCCCCTGTTAAATTAAAAACAAAATTTAATCCAATTTCTTTGAGAGAATATTTAGACTGTTATTATTGCACAAAAAGTGGGAGTACGTAGTAAATAAAGTGTAGTAGTACAGCTGAACTAAATTCAAAGATCAGCGTGTATCCTAACCACAGTGACCTTAGCACCAGTCCTGCTGAAGCGCTTAACATTATAACATATCTATTGCCATTGTTCGTACACATAAAACCAACCGCTACATGAGACACAAAGTCATAGAAAGATGGACAACAAGATCGTACAGGAGCCCTCACTACTCAAAATCAAAATTATCGTTGTTATATTCACTGTTTTCATCTGCCGGCCATATTCAAGGCAGCTACTCATAATCAATTGTTAATCGGCAGATGTTCGGTAACCGAAGAATAAAATTAAAAAAATCGCTTGTTTAATCAACTTCCAATTATCGTTTCATTAAGCGTTTAATCAGATATTGAGTAAATGGCATTTAAAACTTATATTTTAGATATTTTTCTGTCTTCTATATTACTTTTTCTACTTTTTTCGCCAAAAAAATTTCGGCATTGCAAGGATTCCAAATTTTGGCTTATCATTGTTCCATTGACTGCCGAGGTGCGACTGCTATTAGAAAACACTTTCTCTATCATTTTTGTTTCAAAATGGGTAAAACGTTTACCGAAACATTTGAAGTGATGAAAAAGTTTATGGCGATGATTGTCTACCTCGTGAGTGGTGTACACATTTCAGAAATGGTTGTGACAATGGATATACGGCCCGCCCAAAATCAGTAATCACCAAAATCTCCATAGAAATTGTTCGTAAATTTATCAAATATGAACCGAAATCATCTTTTAAATTCATGTAATCGGAGTTGAATAACTCCAAAACCTCGATTTATTGCATTTTAACTGATCATTTGGGCTTACGAAAGGTCTGTGCACGTTTCATTCCACACAAGTTAACTGAGGACCAAAAATTGCTCAGAATTCAACATTCGAAAGACCTCATTAAGGAGGCGAGAAAAGACGAGAACTTCCTTGACAACATTGTAACTGGTGCTTTCAACATGAACCTGAAACTAAGCGTCAAAGTGCCCAATGGAAGCCACCAGACGAGCCACCACCCAAAAGATCACGTTTGGAGAAGTCTAAAATCAAGCCGATGCTCATTTGTTTTTATGATTCCAAGGGAATTTTCCACAAGTAATGCATGCCAACGGGCCAAACCGTCAATGGAATTTTTTATCTTGGCGTTTTGAAGTGTCTCTTGCATCGCATTCGTCAAATTTGCCCTGAATACCGCAAAGGAGGAAGCTGGCCCTTATTGCGTAATAATGCACCATCTCATCGATCCACTCTTGTGACTGATTTTTTGACTAGAAATCGTATTTTAGCCATTTATCACTCACCGTATTCGCCTGATATGGCTCCCTGTGACTTCTAACTATTCGGAAAATTGCATTTGGCCATGAAGGAAAAGCTTTTAGATCGCGCAAAACAGTGTATCGAGGCCAGAGGCGACTATTTTGAATAAATAAACTCGAAGTTATCAGAACAAAGCTCTTGTTGTTTCTATTTTAGCTCAGCCTTGTTTATTTTGGACTTCACCTTGTAATAAATACCTGAGCTCACCTAGGAGCTCTGATTAACTTCATTTACTCCTCTTAATAACCGTCGATCCTCAGGCATTGAATCTTTTTTTCACAAGTTTTCAGTAGTGAAATAATGGCGTCCTGCTGGAAGAGCTCCTGTTAAATTAAAGATATGGCATACACTTTCCAGCTCCTCAAATATTTTCAATTTAATTTAATCTAAAACAAATTGTACTTACAATCCACATTTCTCATAAATAAAAATGGTCATACCCCTAATTTGCACCGTTATCAGAATTTTTGGTGTAAACTTCATTTTTTGCAAATTTCCTACAAACTACACTTGAATCTCAATTGACTTCAACCCATCAGCTTCAGAAAGTGTGTAGGTTATTTTCAGTTTGCATGTGTGTGTTTTACATGAGTGCTCGCGTATGTATGCATATGTGAATATACATACATATGCACAGGATATCTCTTTGTACCCATTCTAGGGTCTTCTCACAATCCGTTTTTCTGAAACTCATCATCAAATATTAGTACTTACAAACACTTTTATAAATATGTAAGTGCACACCTTATTTATGCACACACATACATTTACAAGCACATATCTGCGCGTAAGTTTCTTTGTAAAATATCCCAACATTTTTTGTTGTGTTTTTAAACACATTAGAAGTCGTCGACTTGTCCTCTTGACTTTTTTTCTGGTATGCCATGAATGCTGTAACAAATGTTTGGACACTAAACTGCATACAAAGTAAGCACAAAATAACGTAGCGATGCCGACAAATGAACTTACGCGCACTCATACACACTTACGATAAATCGTATACATGTGTATATGTGTGTATAAAAAACATTTAAGCTTTCTATGAAATTTTTATGCACACCAACCCATAAATACTCGCAAGTATATTAGAGTGAATCATTAACTAAAAAAAAACACAAAAACAGGATACGGTTGCCACAAAAAAAGAAGAAATTCTGCTTAATTGGCGCATTAAATATTATTAGCTGAATGGATATCAAATAATATTTAAATGGATGATCGGATTAGAGTTACTTTTTCCAATAGGGGGTTTTTGACAGATCACGCGTGACTACTGTGAAACTAAATACATTATTTTTTTTCAGTATTCATTGAAATTTCATCATGGAAAGACTAACGTCTCAACAACCTTTACAAATCGTACAATTTTATTACGAATTTGTGAAAAGAGTTCATCGTGCGCTCAGGCCAACTTATGGCGTTCAGCGATGAGACCCATTTTCGGTTTAATGACAACGACAGCCGTTTGGTGCGGCCTATGGGCTGGAGGAATTATTGGTCCACGTTTCTTCAAAGACGAGGCTGGCGCCAATGTACGACTTTTTAATACCGAGAATTGAAGCTTGTGATCTTTACAACATTTGGTTCCACCAAGACGGCGCTACTAGCCATACAGCTCCTGAAACAATATATTTACTGCGTCGTCGTTTCGGTGAGCAATCTATTTCTCGCCCCGGACCAGTGGATTGGCGACCAAGATCGTGTGATATAACACCTTTGGACTTTTATTTGTGGAGTTGTGTAAAGTCTAAATGCTTTGTGGATAAACCAACTTCGATTGAGGTTAAAGTTATTCACGAGATACTAGCGAGTCATTCAAAATTGGTGTTTTCGGATGGCCGAATTACGTCGCAGTTGCGGCCAGCACTAGAAAGGAATTATCTTTAAAAAATAAATGTCATGAATGGTTCTACACCAAAATAATGAAGATTGCCCAATCAGTTTTATTTTGCTAGTTTTATTTCAGTTTAAAATCCGATACCTCTAAATTGATCACCCATTATTATATTACACTGGACACAAAAAATATTCAATAAACGAGAATATTGAGAAATATGGCCTTTTCAAAGTTAGTTTTAATAAAAATCATAACTACATTATTATTCCTATTACTATGAGGGGATTTACCACTGCAAACTGAAAAATCTATTACGGCCCTTTCCTGGAGTCAGAGTATTTCGTCAATAGATTTGGTTACTTGTCCTATTTTATTGAGTTTTATTTGCCCTCCTCCTCTAGTAAAATATGGGATTTATGAGTACGGCACGCAATAAAAAAGCGCGTCCTTTTAGTCAAAAAAGGAAGCGAAGCTCTTGGTTTTTATAGATTACAATGGTATTGTACAACACGAATTTTTGATAGGACAGACACTTAGATTAGATTAGATTTGATTAGATTTGAATAAGTTAGATTAGACTAGTCTAAGCACTCAGTCAGGAAGACCACCTGGATAGATTACAGTGGAAGAAATAGAGAGACAGGGTAGCTACAGTATGAATGCTAAGACAGAGAAATTGGTTTGAGGCCATTCTTCGCGAATCTGTTGGACTCATTGATGAGTCTTAAGAGATCCGAAATAGGAAGAGTATGAACTTTATCAATGCTTAGTACATCCCACCCCAAAAGCATACGTCTGATACGGGCAGAAAAAATGCTCGGCAGTCTCCTCATACACACAACAAGATAGGCATATTGGATCGTCAATAATTCCCATGATAGCCATATGCTGACCACAAGCGTCGAGCCCTGCGATTACACCTACCAGTAATCTCAAGCCATTTCTACTAAATTTTAGGCGAAAGATCGTTAATTTCCTGCTTGGTTCTTTCACAAAGCACTTAGCTACTCTGCAGGAGTCCAACTCAGATCAACGTCTTCTATATCTCAGGTCCCAGTGTTATGCTTTCAGAGCCTTCATTAGCCTGTTTATCAGCCAACTCGTTCCCTGCAATATCGCCGTGTCCAGGCACCGAAATAAGACAAACTTTGTTGTGTTTTACAACACTGTTCAGTTTTGAGTTATATTCACCGATTAATTTCGAAGAGCAGAGTGGGTTAGCAAGAGCTCTTAGTGCAGCTTGACTATAATTACGAATTCCAATACTACTACAACGCCACTTTTCCTCAATTAGTCAGTATGCTACATTCAAGATGACATAGATTGTCGTTAAGAACACCATAGTTATCTGTCCTGTAGCGCAAGGTCAGACAGTTAATAAGGACTATTGTTTATGTGAAGCAAATTGCCAAAAAGGTAGGATTTGTGAGAAAACAATTCGTGGATTTTGCACTATGATAACGCACTGTCGCACAGTGCCAAAACTACGCGCGAATTTTTGACCAAGAACGAAATGAATTCCATCCAACAGTCATCTGAATGGCCCCTTGTGATTTGATGGTTATACCGAAAATAGTGTTCCAAAAATGTTTTGAAAACTGCTAATAAATCAAAAACTACAAATAAACCAATTTTTAGAAAAATTAACGACAATGTTCAAAGTGCTTGGATCTCTTGTAATGGAATCGCTCATGACCTGATAGGGATATCAGTAAAAACCTTGCGATCCAACGAAGTGCTCATCCATCGCTTTCAATTCGGTATATCGAGTTTTCACTGTATTTAAGCATAGAAGTATGTGAGTGTTTTTATTTTCGCCACCTAAAGGCATTCCCAGCTGTGTGCCCACAGTAATTTATGTAATGTATGCAACCACCAAAACACCTCCTAACATTACTCCATTTTTAATTAATTTTAATTACGACTATTAAATTCACAAATCCATGAGCACCACACATTCCTTTAACTAGATATTACTTAATTCCAAGCATCGTAAAACCGGAAAACGAAACATTAAGGCTGTAGCTAAGGCTTTGCACAGTCGGGCAGAGGACAAACGAAACAACCACACAATGCAACAACAAATTAATTCATGAGAATAGCCGGCTGTCAGTTCAAAAAGGGGCATAGTTTTACATTTTCAGCAAGAACTACATTCAGCATAATTGGAGGCGCGAAAATATGTACTTATACATATATGGAAACATTCATATGGATATATAAATGAAAAAAAAAACCGTATGAGAAATAAATTAAGAGAGAACTTCATAACCGTTAATAGTTCACATACAGAGCTTGCCTGAGGGCTAACCAAATATAGCCTGATGTGGGCGTTATGATTATACCTAACTACTTATGCAGCTACGTGTATATTTGTAAATATGTGCTGAAACGGCTTGTTATAATTTTTCATGAACATCATCACAATCGCATCATTACGCAAGGAGACAAAGATTCAACATAATTTGCTAAAAGTCACATGAAGTCACCATTTCTTTCACCACATAACCAAGGTTATGGAAGGCACTACATATACGTGCATATACATGCATATACATATATGTACATATGTATGTACTTGCGTGTATAGATCTGATGCATTCTCATACAGAGGCCACTATTTTGTCGTAACATTCTTCCGTTTAGGGTCAAGTTAGGCTCATTATCTGGGTATTAGTGTTGATGTCCATATTAGGGCTACATACACATACATTCGCAGTGGGAATTATCCAAATTAACCAAATTAACCACTGTACGCTCGAGTGTAACAACATTACCGAAGCCAGAAGCCAAAATAAAGTAAAGGGTCGACAAAAGAGGCCGACACAACAAATGACACAAATTTGTATAATGCCCAAGAAAAAAAAAGTAAACGAGATCCCAAAAATACTATCTTTAACGAAACGTAACCACAATCATCATTTGAACTATTGTACACATTTCTATTTATCTTCACTTTTCAGCAGACGCCTCTTCACTACCAAAAGTAGTTTGATTATATATTTCGCAGCATTTGATTCCACGAACATAGAGGCGCACAAGAAAGCATGGCAGATGGAATTGTAAATCAAAGCGCGTCCGAATAGATGCTTTCTAGGAAAAACACGCATTCACAAGCTCTGAGCCAACTACAAACTGCAAAATGCATTTTGACAAGTCAGTGAAAAGTGTGAGCTGAATATGGCTTACCGAAAATTTAGGCAAACTTGGCTGAAATAAGATTAGAAACCGTCACCAAGTATATATAACACTGTGTAACAAAAATCATATTTTGTTGTTAGCCGGGCAAAATTTTATATGCAAGTGAAACTAACGAATATAACAAGTGGCGCAAAATTAATCATCCAATTTTGTATTCGAATACCTTTTTACTAAATGAAAAAAGCAAATATTTTGGGTGAAGGAAATCTTTATTTTGACCTTTACCGCTCCATTGCTTGCCTGCATGCATGCTGCAGTTGTCTAATTCATAAGTGTCAAATAAGATTGACAGGCACGACGTTATTTGCAAAAATTATAAATCTTCCCTATGGCAATGCTGCAGGGGTGGTGTCTCACTTTCGGAACACGAATATTTAATTTAATATCTGACCTCCAATGCCACTCATTGGGTTAATTTTCGGCAAAAACATTATTTATGAGGTACCCAATTCCAATTCCGAATTAAATCAAACCATGAACACGATTTTTAAAAATATCTGTACTACTACGCCCCCTAGTGGTTTTTAAATTTTATTGCGGAAACTGCACTTTTGCAAAGGATACGATCTGGAATTTCCTAATCCAATTCGCAAAAATGACAGACGTTTGCTTCTCCTACTTCTCGTTTCCTGAAATGATAATGAAGACTACAGTGGCCCGTATAGTATCCAGTATAAGTCCTCACTATCCAGGTTTGGGAGTCTATTTTAAGTTTTACTGAAGGGGAGAATAAACTGTTGAGCCCGCCTCTGTCCTAGACCATAGACGTATATAAGAAACCACAGAAAGATACATACATAGATTGTAGTTAAAATTATTGTGTGCTTCAGAAATAGACTCCAGTAAATTCTAGACTCCAGTAAAATCAGAGATAGAAACGAAGGTATGCCCGCAGCGCTCGTTTGCTGCGAGAATGTCAGCATCTCATTAGATGAAAGTGTGTCTTTATTTTTACTTATTTTTTTTATGACGTTCAAACAAGCGATTTCCTTGTTTTTTTTTTTTAATATAAATATTTTTTGTATGAATTAATGTATAAGTCCGTACGTATCCGAAACTTTGACAACGAACGCAAAGCTGCAAACGTTTATAAACAGGTGGCTGCGTAATATACTTAAGATGTAGTGGCCAAAAGTTATAACAAACGAGGAACTCTGGAAAATTACACACCAAAATTGCATCAACAGTGAAATAAAGAAAAGAAAAAATGGAACGTCTGCGAAAGCCTTATGAGGATATACCGCAATGAAACTGGAAAATCGAGAGATTTATGTCTAGAGATAGAAATATTTGGAAAACTTTAGTTGAATCCTTAAGCTCCTAAAGGAGTGTGGAATAATAAAAAATTATAAAATTTTTAAATAAATAAATCAATTTTTTGACACAGATGAACAAATTGTTTACAAGCAGTTATGTATGCATGTGCACAGAAATGTTTATACCGACCACTCGTTTCTTAACCCCGAAAATTACCGGAAGAGAATAAAATCAAGAGCATAGAAATGTGAAAGAGTAGCTAATTTCAGCCGATGGAAATTTATCTTCTACTTAGTAATAGCTTCTGTCGAAAAAATGAGATGTCCGAATATAAATAAATAAACAGAAGTACATAAATAAGAGGAATTGCGCTGACTCAATTGTTTTATACACATTTTTCATGTACTTTTTTTTCTATTTGAAAGTAAAATTATGATAAAAAAAGGAATTAATGCACAAAAATGCCAAATCAATTTGCAAAGAATTTAGTAAAATACCTTCAACTCTGGATGCTTATTTTTCGTGTAGAGCAAATATACTCGCATACGCAGAAATGGAAATATTTATGGCTTTTATGTGCTCAATTTTTTATATAAAGTATTGTGGACTCAATTGAACTTTGTACAGTCGGAAATTTTTAAAAAATATTATAGTAATTTTAGCTCAGTTATAAGTACGAAGATACGCATTTTGGACAAAAAATCGATAAGTGAATTTGCTGTTATTGGAGTAAACACAATCCAGAAGGGCTCGATCAAGCATCACAAATATTGGCTGTTTGATTCGGTGTATGACATGGCGGCATTATCGGGTATTATTTCTTTCGAAATTATGAAGGATATACTATTACCGTTAATGGTACTCGCTGTAAAGAGATTTTAATCGGTTTTTTGTGGATAGAGCTCAAGAGCATCGGTATATAGTATCTCGAGTTGAGATTCCATGAATAAATTTTCATAAAAGTTTCAAACATCTTAAGGGGTTACATGGGTTTCGTTGTTTCAAAAAATCGATTTTTTTTTTTTGCTTATTAATTTTTACAACATCTCAGGAATATTATCCTAAATTTTCAAGTCGATCCGAATAATAAATTCTGAGATACAGCCTTTGGAATGTGTGCGCTCCAAGCCACTTTTATTGTTACTCACACTTTAAACGCGTTTTTCTCTGAACCGTGTTTTCAAAGTCGGTTGTCAAATGTTCTCGAAAACTACTTAACCGATCTTGATGAAATTTTGCACAGGTGTTCGAAATACAATTTACTCGTGCTTGAACGAAGGATTTCGACTTTTTTTAATTACAACTATTTAAAAAAAACAAAACGTCAAGCAAATTTGACCGAAATTTTCATTTTTTTGCAAAAATGTCTGCCAAAATTCCAATTTTTACTTTTTTTTTCTTTCCTTCGTCACAATGGAGCAGTTTTAATTTTTTTTTCTGAAAATTTCAGAAATTATTCTTTAAATATGTATCTATAAGACAGAAAAAAGTTTGAATTAATAAATAATTTTTTTACATAGAAAAAAAATATTGAAAATAGGCCTTTTTTTACCGACGAAACCCATGTAACCCTTTAATCAGAAGTTAAAAAAATTCGGCTGCACAATTTTATAACCCATTAACATTTCGATGATTTTGAAAATTTTTTTATGAAGAAATTAAAACTGGTGATATCTATGTATTATCGGCTTCTCATAAGGTCAAAATATGTCTTTACTTCTAATCAGGAAGGTAGAGTGTTTAAAAAAATGTTAAGCTATTCTTCTCGAGCTTTTGATATTTGCGCTATAATATGAGCGATTTGTAATTATGATACTCTGGCTACACATAGAAGTATGTACGAAAACCACGACTAGAAGAGAACTAATTTGTTTACCTTTTTTTTGAATATGAATGATCCCATTATTTATTTAATTTTTTTTAAGTGGTTCCACTTTGAAATATTTGATGCAAATTTTGCTGCCATTGAACTTGCGGGCTTTAACTTTGCGAACGCCTCACCAGTAAAATAGTTTCACAAATTTCAATAGTTTTTTGACAATAAACAAAGCTGCTGTTTTTAACATTTACCAACTAGAAGCAATTTAAAACCAATTAGTTTTTTGTGTGGTTAAAACGTAGCGCATAAGATGGCTAGGTCATGTTACCCGTATGCCTGCTGACTGTGCCGTGAAGAAAGCCATGACAGGAAAGCTAATGGGCGTAAAGGCCAAAGGCGGACCAAGGAACCGATAGATAACAACAGTGGAAAACAGTCTCAAGGATTCCGGAATACATAACTACGAAGTAAAAGCTCAAGATCGACCGCTCTGGAGGAGCATTGTGCAGGAAGCTTTGACACACCTCGCGTTGTAATACTGTACTCGTAAAAGAAGAAGTTTTTTGTGTGGTGAAATATAGTACCCGAGTTGCGGTAGAATTGTGAACAGGCATTACCCCTTCTTGAATTCATATTTGCTTTTCATGTAAATATATATTTTTTTCATTAAAAGAAATAAAGAAATCGGTCGTTTAACCGACCGTTCGTCACTTCTATTGAAAATAAAATAAAATAAATATTCACAAAGATACCAACAACTATTTTATTAAGGTATGCTATTAATAATTTAGTTTAATTTATAATATGTAACTCCAAAGCGCGTTGAGTTTTCGTTGAGTCTTACTTTTCTTCTTACCTTATTTACTTACGAAGCAAATATCACTCATACGCACTGTTGGACCAAATAATACTCGTTTTCAAAATATTTATCATTGCTGGAATGCATGCAATAAATTAAGAACCATTTTTCATTAGACATACTCATATTGAATATGTAAGGGAACCTCATTTATTTTTCTTCGTGGAACCATTTTGTGCCTCTTATGAAGCGCAGGATTGGTCCCATCCCCTCGCCAGACAGTTTCGTAAGAGAATTGAAAAAGTACCCACGAATTAAACATTTCTTGTTGTATAAACATTTATACCTATTTTAAATTTTGTTTGTTTGTTTTATTTTGGTAGTTACGGTGGAATACTCGGGATTTTCAAAAAAAAAAAAAAAAATGTATAAAGACAAATAAATACTCCTCATGCGTATAAGGCATAAAGTTTCAAAAATTTTACATAATTAGTTATGTTATTGTACTCTTTCTTTTCGTTATCATTATATTTAAACGCGATCACATTCAGCATCCGAAGATTATCCGCAATTCTAGTATCCACTTCCTACATTAAGCTATATGGCATAAATTATATATATAATATAATATTTTCTTAAATTAAACTGAGTTGAAAATTAAAAATGTAATTGCGTTTACAACCAAAATGATAGCTTCTTTGTTCACTTGAATGTACAGTCAATGTATGTCTTCTTTTTGAAACGAGTGTTTATTAGCTACCCCATGTAATTCTACTTAAACTGCTGAAAGTCAAGCTTAATCGCCTTGTACATTGAAAACTGTTCCTATCTGTTACTTAATATGTGAGAAAGCAGCCGAATCTGGCACGTCACGCACCAAGTGAGCAATCTTATGCCAACTCTGCCCAACAGTTTGACGACCTTGCTGTTTAAGGGGTACCAAAAGTTTAAGCTTAACGTATTATTGTTTAATTAGCGTGAAAATGTGTAAATATGCAAACAGAAATCAGAAATAGGCACCATGGCTTCATCTCTTCAGATATATGTATAGCAACAAACGTGCCGGTCAAATATTTCTTCAGATTTATACTGGCATAGATTGAGACTACCGAAAATGCAGCCCGAGTCATATAAAAACATTTAATAAATTAAATGGAGAATTTAGTAACTAAACACTACTGCACATGCATGTATATATATATGTAGGTATATGGTCTTATATGTGTACTTGTATGTAATATTGTATTATAATACGCGCGTGCAACAAAGTATCATACTTATTGGTTCGGAGTCCAGATTTAAGATGTTTTCTTTTTTAACAAGTCTCTAGTTTTGAGATTTCGGCTCATACCTCTGTTCCAAAGCGATTTTCCCTCGGCATTACAACAGAAGCGCCGTACCAACCCTAGAATGTTCTCCACAATTTTAAATTATATTTTAATTCTACATGATGTTCAAATTCCCTTTTGAAATAATGTCTTATTAAGGTTCATAAACTATTAGTATTATCTTCATAAGACAGGTTTTGCAAAAAGTTAATATGTCCATTATTTATAGGATAAAATACGACTTGGTGGCAGCCCCAATTAAAGAAATTGTTTAAATGGTTTGAAGCTTTTGTCGATATTGTAGCTTTCTAATAGACACCTGTAGTCCTATGATAAGCTATTTTATCAAGGTAAAATTATTTTATTTCAGGTTTTTTAATTTTATTTTGCTTTACTTTATTTTACAATAATTAAATTTATTTTTGCCTTTATTTCATTTTATACCATTTTCTTTTAATTTATTTTCACTTAAACTTAGTTTATTTTGCTTTATTCAATTTAATTTATTTTATTTTCTTTCATTGTGTTCTATCTTATTTAATTTTATTTATTTATTTTATTATTTCGTTTTTTTTTTTTGTTTTTATTTTTATTTTATTCCATTTAATATAAAATATTTTATTTTATTAATTCTATTTCATTTATTCAATTTAACTTAAATAAATTTTATTTTACTTTATATCATTCTATTCCGTTTTTATATATTTATGATCTCATTTTATACTAATTTATTATATATACAATATAATTTATTTTATTTTATCATATTTTGTTTTATTTTATTATATTTTGTTCCCTGTAATTTATTGTATTTAATAGTATTTTAATTTTTATTCTATTTTACTTTAATTTAAATTTATTTTATTTAACATTATTCATTTCAATTATTTTATTTTATTTTATTTAATATTAATTAATTTTATTCAATTTAAATTAATTTTATTTTATTATTTCATTTTGTTTGATAATTTATTTTATTTTATTTATTTAATTTTTATTTCATTTTATTTTATTTCGTTCAATTTGACTCAATTCCATTTAATTCAATTTTATTTATATAATTTTTTAATTGGATTGATCTAATTTTATTTTATATTCTATATTTCATATTGTTTCATTTAATTCAATTTGATTTCACTTATTTTAATAAATTTAAATTTATTTTATTAAATATTCTTACATTTTATTCAATTTAATTTAATCTAATTTAACTGAATCTAATTTTATTATATTTGTTTAATTTTGTAATTTAATTGATTTATTTTATTTCATATTCTTACATTTTATTTATTTTTTTTTTCTTTATTTAGTTTAATTTTATTTATTTTTTTTTTCTTTATTTAGTTTAATTTCATTTTATTTATTTAATTCAATTTTTATTTTATTTTATTTAGTATTGAAAACAAATTCAACCACAAACACATACGCAGATTATCACACTTAGCAGGCGAGTGCGGATGCCGTGATAAGCGGCCTAAACCAATTTAAATTTGAACACATTTTCAAATCGTCATTCTTCTCTCATTTCACTTTCCTGACAATCAAAGAGAACACACACGCGAGCATTATTTATGTCATTTTCCACATTTAAAAGGATTGTAAACTGGGAATACCAATAAATTCTAGAACCGCTTCACCGATACGCCAAGAAAGTAAAAGCGTTTTGAAGAAAAAACACAAACGCGAATACAATCACATCTATTCGTTAGACAACGACAACGACAATGAAAACGTACTTGCACCGGCACGCACAGCATCCAACTGAATGAAAATTGGCGAATTGTTGCTGATTTTGTCAATGTCCACAACGACAACGACCACGACGCGCACGTCGACGCATCGACATCGACTGCGATAGTAACGACAGCCAACAGCAATCCACAGTAGCAAAGCAGCGATGATGACGAATAAAAGGAAGACGAAGACACCGTGATGAGCCAGCGATAATGACCAGCAAACGTATGATGCTCTAGCAAATACAACTACTGAAGGAGAATAGCAGCTTACGCAGCGACAGCGGCAGCGGCAGTAGCAGAAATAACTGCAACAGCAATAAGTGCTCGATTTACCATGGTAAGCTCATGATGATGTTGTGCATTCCAATGATAAAGATGTTCCATGGAATAATGGCCTTTATGGTGCTGGTAATTAAGTGTTTATTTTCGCAAAGCAAAAATAATGATGATTATTTTCAAAAATTAGAGCAGGGGATAGAAGCAATATAACTGATTGTTTTGTACGAATTCTTTTTGGGGGCAACTGAATATGTGATGATAGGTGGATTACTTCTGCAATAATAAAAGTTAAGGCGTTCAGTAGTGAGAGGTTGTAGAGAATTTGTTGTTAGTAGGACAGGTGTAATTGAAAATAAAGGTCAAAGGAATTATTTTATAAAATTTAAATGCAAAAATACTCGAAGAAATTTGGATCGATTAGTGATTCATACGAATTAGTTAAAAAGGATAACAAGGAATGTGTCCGGCTGTGCCTGCATAAAAAGGAATTAATTCTGCCTAAAAAGTTTGAAATTTTCATAAAAATAATTTTTTTTTTTTAATTTTTTACAAAGTTTGATATTTTAAGTTATATGCTTTCAGTTGTAATATGAACTATATTTTTATAAAAAACAAAATTTAAACAAATAAATAGTTAGTGTAATGTGTTGTGAACAGGAGTGTGTTAACTAGGATGGCTAAAAAAATGGCTTTTTTATTTATTCTCTTATTCCATGGCCCAAAAAAGAGGTCTCTATTCTTATTTTTTGTTCCTATTTAATATTTAACCGCTCGGCAAACGCCTTTAATGTTGCGATTGAACTCCCATAATAAAAACTTACTCTTCCATAAATTTTACGTAAAATGTTTGCAGATCGATGTTATTTAATCTCTGTTATTCGCTACGCTATATCTATGTCGTTGTTAAGTTCATCCAGCTCATTGTTCCATCGCCATTACTCCCGTCGTCAATGTGCAAAGGCCCAAAAATCCTCCGCAAAATCTTCCGCCCAATGAAAACGAAGCCTTGGATGAGGTATGCACAAATAGCTAAAGCTAAGGGAGGTTTGCCGGCACCAAACTATAGGGCTATGCCAGGTAAAATCCTTACTGGGGTGGTACAACCAAAACAAGTTCAAAAACCTCATACCTCTCCCCAAGGATAAAATGAGAATGGTCACGGGCATTCTCACAGGCCATTGCAGACTGCGTAGTCATCTGCACATGATCGCGATTTGGTCTACGGACTTTTGTCGTTTCTGCGACCATTTCTGCGAGGTTGAGATATATCGGCAATTTGCAACCGGAAGAAAGGCACAAACGCTCAGCCAAACCCAGCTCGATCTTCAGTTTAATAAAGGAACTGGGTCTAGATGAGGTACTGTGATCAGTAGAGGGCATAAAAGACCATGAGGTCAAAGTGAAAACCTCCAATAAATCTAAATCAAAAATCTAATAATATGTATCTCGAGCAAAAATGGCAAAAATAAATATTAAAAAGTTGACGGAACTTTTCGTCTGATATTAGAAAGATGTGACTCACATCATAACATGGGCATAAAAATATGTACAAATATGAGTTAATCTGCTAAAAAAATAACAATTCATATAGAGGGCACTAGAATGGCGCTATTTCTCTGGCCATAACTGTATGTTTTGGGAATAATAGGCCCACCACATTGGGTCCGAAAAAGATTATGTGTACGTGTCGTACGCCATGCCGGAATGCACAAAAACTGACAGCTTACTACTTTTGCCATACGGCAAGGGCGGTGAAAATAACAACTGTTTAAAGAAGTACAATTTTCTATGGCGCAAATTTATATCTATGGTGATTTTTATTATATAAAATTAAAATGTGCTCTTCGATTTTCACTATGGATAAAAATATCGAACAAAGAATTTGTCTTAAATTTTGTGTTTTGAACGGGCTTCGTATGCCGAATCGTTGAAAATGTTGCAAATAGCCTATGGCGAGTGTACTTTATCAAAAACGCGGGTCTACGAGTAGTATAAGACTTTTGCAGAGGGCCGCGAAATCGTGAAAGATTTGCCCCGATCTGGTCGCCCATCAACGTCTTCAACGGATGAAAACGTCGTCAAAGTCCAGGAAATGGTGCTGGAAAACCATCATTTAAGTTTAAGGGAGGTAGCCTTAGGCATGAGACGCGTGGCTGCTTGACTCGTTTCAAGAGAGTTGAATTTCTTTGAAAAAATTCATCGGAAAAAGGTGGCAGAAGACATGCTTGAGCAAGTAAATTCGGACCCAACGTTTATCCAGCGCATCATAACAGGTGATGAGACGTGGGTATATGAGTTTGACATGCAAACCAGTCAACAAGCGGCTGATGTGGCTGAATGGCGCTATCCACATGTGCCGAAACCCAAAAAACCAAGTCAAAGTCAAAAGTGAAGCTCAAAAGGGAAAGTCATGCTTACTCGTTTTCTTTGATTATCCTGGTGTTGTGCACTCGAAATTCGTTCCAAATGGTTCCTTGGTAAATAAAGAATATTATTTGGAAGTTATGCGACGTTTGAGAGAGAATGTGCGTAGGAAACGGTCCAATTTGTGGAAAGAAAACTCATGGGTCTTGCACCATGCTAACGCACCGTCTCACAAAGCTCATATTGTGAACACTTTGTTGATCAAAAACTCAACAATTATCATCGAACAACCACCGTATTCACCGGATTTAGCCACCTGTGACTTTTTCCTTTTCCCAAAACTTAAATTGGCATTCCGCGGACGCCGCTTTGAGTCGATAGAGGCTATTAAGAAGAAGATCTCTTCAAACGCGTTTAAGAGGTGCTTTGATGACTAGACTAATCGCTGGCAAATGCATATTGCTTCGAATGGAGCATATTTTGAAAGCGACAAAATAAAACAATTATTTTGCGTTTTATTGAACATTTCCCGGTACTTTTTCGACAGAATGTATTTCACAACCAACACATTCCTCGACATTCACAACATGAACATATGTTGCTTTTTTGCAATACTTTCATTGTAGCACCACGGTATGTTTTACACGTCACGTCAGACAAATGCGTTGCGGCAAAGTACCCATTATGACAGCCCTATGATGCACATCCTATGACGAAAAAACAAACTTAAAGTACGTTCACATATGAATTAATTACCAATAAATCCACAAAATTAATCTACCCGTTCACGTTTGACAGATTACCTGCAAAATTGATAATCAGCTGCCAATACTATTGTGAAAGGTTTTCTTCATAGAAATTATTTATTTTGGTGGAATATTTCGTTGTTTTTGGTTTGGTTAATTATTATTAACTTTAGCTAATTTAGAAAAATGAATAGCTAATTAATTGCGCTAATAATAATCAGTTGGAGGAAATCCGTAAACGACGTCTACTGAGGTTTCAAAAAATTATGGCAGCAATACGTACTCGAAATTCGACATTACATTTTATAATAATTAATAAGGGGGCACACCTTTTTGGACACATGTTTTTTTCTGTAAAATGAATCTATTATTAATAATACCTAACAAACATTTTATTAGAATTATGTCCACAAACCTGTTTTCTTTGCCGGCATCCATTTTATTTAGTTTTTACTTTGACGTTTTTCTTTACACGCGTAAAAATAATGATCTATTACACAGAAAATACAGGATTGTATGTCAAAAAGTATCGTTATTATCTGAAATTATTGTTATACAATCTCAGATTTTGGAAGAAATTTTGTATGTGAAATCTTACTTTTTAATTACGGATTACGGAGTTAATCTCGAAAAAGTAAATAATCTACTTATATATATATATATATATATAATTGGCGCGTACACCCTTTTTGGGTGTTTGGCCGAGCTCCTCCTCCAATTTGTGGTGTGCGTCTTGATGTTGTTCCACAAATGGAGGGGCCTACAGTTTTAAACCGACTCCGAACGGCAGATATTTTTATGAGGATCTTTTTCATGGCAGAAATACACTCGGAGGTTTGTCATTGCCTGCCGAGGAGCGACCGCTATTAGAAAAATGTTTTTTGCTTAATTTTGGTGTTTCACCGAGATTCGAACCGACGTTCTCTCTGTGAGTTGCGAATGGTAGTCACGCATCAACCCATTCGGCTACGGCGGCCGCTTATACTTATATGTGAACATAGGTATTATTAGTTATTATTGAATTTTTCCAATTTCCAAATCGATTTTTTCGCATTTTTGCCCTGGCGGGCAGATACGGCTAGATCGATTACTACTTAATAATCCGAACTTTTCCGTATATGTATGGCTGCATAATATCCATTTGGTTGTTAAAAACAAACGTCATGTTAAGGGGGAAGTCTACTGTGACAAGGGGAAAAACAGGCTTATTTTCCGGATTTTATTTCTAACAAAATATTGCTCGTACATAAAATCTATTTAAACTCTTATCTTTATTATATATTTAAGTTTTTGAAAAAAAAATTTTAAGTCAAAATATTCAAAATGGCCGCTGTGGCACTTCTGCAAGCGCAGGTCCGCTTTTCTTAGGTGCCTAAACGGTGTACATGAAATCTTACGTTTCGGTGATCTAAAACAAAAAAAACAAAATATTGTTATCATATACATAGTATTGACTCTCGTCTGACGTAGGATTATGTCGATAAAAAATTTTGGCGTTGAAAAAAAAATTCTTGAAATTTTTTTCTTTTTTTTTGCCTAAAATTGATGTTACTATTGTTTATAACAATTTAACAAATAACGATATCAAAAAAATCCTATGTCAGACGAGAGACACTATTACAGAGAATATATAATTAAATTTTTAAGCTGATTCATTTATCAGAACTCGAGATATCGTGTACACCGTATACAAAAACTTAGTTTCGAGAAAAATGCGTTTAAAGTTTCAGTATAGCAGGTACGCGCTTTGGAGCGCTTCGGGAAAAGGTCGAAATTTCAACGAAGAAAAATTTAGCCAGCTGTAACACATATTGTACCTTATTTAAGAGGGTTCAAAGTATTTTTTAAGCTAATAAAAAAAAATCGATTTTTTGAAAAATTCACAGTAGACTTCCCCCTTAAATAATTAGAACACCCTAGTATTCCAGTGTGGATGAATATAACAATGAAGACCTCCCCAACATCATCTTTTACCTGAACAGCGCTCTTGCAGGTTTTTCTTGAATGAAAACAAATTCGTATTCATATTTTTTAAATTTGCATATATTTTCTAAAATATTGAATTCTTTGCTAAATTGCAATTTGCGTTGTTGATAGATAGTATTCAATTATTGTTGTTGGATCGTTGTCCTTGCGTTTGTTTGCTCTAGTGGATTTAGTTATGGAATTATTTAGGTGCTGTGTGTGTAGACTACAATTTGCTGCTGATTGGAAATGCAAAAATTACATAATTTTTTTTTTTTTTTGTGTTTTGCAATAACAATTTTTTTCATGCTATTCAATTATAGTTAGAGGAATAACGTTTTATATGATAAGCTACTGCAATCTTTTGACACAGTTTAAGTACAATTCGTCTTTTATTTTTCATGCGTATATTCGATACATTTTACAAGCATTGCACGCAGAATAATAGTCGTAAAAATATGACTTGTTTTGAAGGATCTAAAAAAATGCATTTTAGTGTTCAATATTAAGAGTGTAAGTGTACGAGATGTGAGTTTTGATATGGTTCCGTTAAGATATGCATGTAGGATATTTATTCCTTTGTTTTTGTTTTTGTAATCGTATAGATTCAACAGTGTGCTCGGTGTAGATATGCGATAAGATATGCGTAAAGAGAAGAAATGGCCTAAAGCTATTTAAAAGTGATAGTGTGAAATATATTTTTTCATTATTTTTTATTAATGTTTGTATTGGGTATTTTTTAAGAACTTGAGAACTTAAAATGATAATACAAAACAAAAATATTGTTGGATTGGATTTTTTATTTTTTAACATAATCTGCGAGTTAATTGCATTTATTTTTTTTATTATTAATTTTTTTTATATTTAATATCCGGCATATGTCCCCACGGCTACGATTTACATGATCCATTCGACGAGTCCAATTTTTAACTACTTTTTCCTGGCCGTATGGCGTTAATGTTGGCTTGAATATTACAATAATTCGATTGTTAAGCGCGCTGTAACTCAAGTAGCGCCGTTTTGTTGGATTCAAATTTCGTCGATATTTAGCTGATTACCTTTTGGAAAGAAAATTCCGTCAGCATGGCTCGATAGCGCTTGCCATTCACCGTCACGGCACTTCCTTCCTAATTTCGAAAGAAATTATACCGAAATTCACTGTGCTGTGAAACTACATACAGAGAATTTTTCCTAAAACTCTGACTAAGAAATTTGATATTTTTATGGAAATTTGTTGGATTTTTTTTTTAATTTCTTGCAAAGATTGAAACTCAAAACTCAAAATATTCTAATTAAAAGGTTTGAAATTTTGATGAAAATTTTTTTTAAATTTGTACACAGCTTGAAACGTTAAGTTATATTTTTTTGTTGTAGTATGAACTATATTCTTATAAAAAAAAATGAAAAAAAGTTAAAATTTGCGCTGCTATTAAGTGAACATATGTGTATATACAAGGTCTGTCTCAAAAGTTCACCAAGTAATGCAAATTTAAGAAAGCTAAAGAAAATTTAATAAAATTGGTTTGTTTTTTTTTAAATAATTCCCTTCACCACTTTACATGGTGCCTTGGACGCCGTTTTAACGAGTTTATAGTAGATCTTTATATTGCTTCTTTGCTCAAAATTTATTCGACCGACGGTTCAAAACATGATTCGAAATAATCGTCGCAATTATCCAGTTTCATACAGAAATCTGATTTCGGCGAGCCCGAAAAAACAATTGGTATGATGAGGAATGTCAAGCTGCTCGCGCAAGCTAGCCATGTAGGATCGCTACCGGGAGCTGAAAAAGGCACAACGAAAGACCGAAATAAGTGAGTTCGAGGAGATTGAAATGCTGGCCAAAAGAAAAACGACCGAAAATTCTACCAGAAAGGTAGATCGCGGTGTTTTCCTGTAAGAACAAAAACGACGATCTGGTAACTGACGTCCAGAGCGTGCTTAAATAATGAAGGTAACACTTTTTGAACTTGTTAAACAGTGACAGCTGCGCATGTCACAGAGAATGTGAAGATCCCGATGGAATTTAAGTGTGCTCTACCCGATCCACAAGAAGGGTGATACTGCAACCTGCGCCAATTACCGCAGGATAAGTCTTCTAAATATCGAATATAAAGTTCTATCGAGCGCATTGTGTGAAAGGCTGAAGCCCTCCATCAACCAACTAATTAGACCTTAGACCTTATTAGTGTGGCTGGCACATCCACCGTCGACCAGATATTCACTATACGCCAAGTCTTGGGAAAGATCCATGAAAGGAGAATCCACACACACCATATTTTCGTCAACTTCAAAACTGCTTTCGACAGTACGATGCCGCGATGCCTGAATTTACCCCTCAAAACTAATACGGCTATACAAAATGACGTTGCTCAATACAAGCAGCGCCATAGGAATTGGGAAGGACCTCTCTGAACCGTTTGATACCAAGCGAGTTTCAATAACTCGCTGTCGTGTGACTGTTTTAACCTGATGCTGAAAAGATCATGCGAGCCGTAGAACTTAATCGCTCAGGCACAATATTTTATAAGAGCGTTCAATTGTTGGCGTATGCCGATGATATTGACATCATCGGCCTTAACCATCGCCCTACGAATTCTGCCTTTTCTAACCTGAATAAAGAGGCAAAGCGAATGGGTCTGGTGGTGAACGAAGACAAAACGAAGTACCTACCGCCTGTCATCAAACATACAGTCCGCGCACTCGAGCATCGGCACCCACGTCAGTGTTGACAGTTATGATTTCGAGGTTGTAAAGGAGTTCGTATACTTAGGAACCACCATTAAACCGATAACAATGTCAGCCTTGAAATCCAACGTAAAATCTCTCTTGCCAACAAGTGCTACTTTGGACTAAGTAGGCAATTGAGTAGTAAAGTCCTCTCTCGACGAACAAAACTAACACTCTATAAGGCTCTCATCATGCCCATCCTAACGTATGGCAGCTTCTGCGATGACAACATCCGATGAAGCGACGCTTGGAGTGTTTGAGAGAAAGATTCTGCGCAAGATTTTTGGACCTTTGCACGTTGGCAACAGCGAATATCGCAGGCGATGAACCGATGAACTGTATGAGCTTTACGACGACATAGACATAGCGCGGCGAATAAAGATCCAGCGACTACGATGGCTGGGTCAGGTCGTCCGAATGGATACAAACGCCCCGGCTCTGATAGTATTCGATGGGGTACCAGTTGGTGGTAGCAGAGGAAGAGAAAGGCCTCCTCTGCGTTGGAAAGATTAGGTGGAGGACTTGGATTCACTTGGTGTTTCAAATTGGCGTCGGTTAGCACGAGAAATAAACGAATCGCGTAAATCAAGAAAGAAGAAGAGAGCCAACGTGACGCCGCTGCAGAAATGAATTACCATCAGAGTTACGTACAAATTTTTTCAAAACGTTAAAAAAACTTCAAAAATTTCAGCTCAACGAATCTTGAATATGAACCAAAAGTAAGGCTCTACATCGCAATATCCAGGAAAGGAGTTTCGAAGCCTTTGTTCAAGCCAAGATGTTCTTGGCCGAATGTAAATATGGGTCGCTCCGGTAACGCAGAACCGTATGTCGTGGGGACGCTACTCTTATGGCTAGACTAGCTAGACGTAAATGTGACAACATAAAATAAAAAATAAAAAAACAGCAAATTATTTACTACACCCACTTGTGGAACATAATACTCGTATATGCTGTCAAAACAGCAACAACTCAATTCTAGTAGAATGATAAAATTAAAGGCCACAATGCCAATTCTTGACTAAGAATGTATGTATGTATATATATAAGGTATTTTTAAAACGTAGACAATTTTAAAACTTAAAAGTATTTTCTAAGTGAGATATTTTTGTTTTAATTGCACCACTCTAACTATTATTATACTTTTTATCAATATATTTTTAGTTATTTAAAAGCAAAGCGAATCTATACAAGGTGATATCAGTAGAGCAGCTGATTTGTTTCTTTTGCCTGAAATATTAGGATGTCAGCACAAAATGAAGTGGCGAAAGCTAATCTATTTTATTACAACCATTGTACTTAAATTCAAGTAAAAACACTCTTCTTCTTCCTATTTTTTTGCAGGTACCATTTGCGTGAGTTTGACAGGCACCCAATTGTGTGATAGTGTGCGTGCTTCGCCTTTTTGCGTATTGGTGGGGTTGATATGCCAAATTAGAATTTGTATGGTAATATTAAAAATAATATAAAAAAATATTGAAAAATTGGAATCAGGTGGTATCAGCTATGGGCATTTTTTGACAACCAGCTGAAAGTGTTTTTACTTATGGATCTGTACCAAGGCGAATTGAGTACCATAGATGGCGCCTTTCCAAAACAGTTACTTTATTTTTCGCGATTTTGACAAGTCTGACGACAGTTCCCTTTCCAAGACAAGGCAAACGAACAAAACGAAAAAAGAACTTGCATGTTGGTGAAAATTCAGTGAATGGCTTGGTAATATTTGTGAGATTTAGGCTAAAAACACTAATAAAAGCGAAGTGTTGCGTGTTAAATTGTGAAAGCACATGTTAATATTATAAAGGGTTTTCCAATAACAGGTGTTATTTTGAATAGTCCGCTATTTCGGTAGATGTCACTTTTCAAGCTGTCATTTTTTGATATTTGATAAGTAGAAACTACCCGATTAATAAAAATGGAACGATACACGATTAAACAACGCATCGAAATGATTAAAATTCAATATAAAAATTTTCAATATAAACATTTTTCGGTCATCGTGAAGCACCTTGTCGGACCGCAATACAGAAATTGGTGAAAAAATTCGAGCTGTTGGGATAAGTTATTGATGTGAAGAATAAAACTCGTGCACGTCGCTCAAGAACAGCCTAAAATATTGCTGTTGTAGCCTAAAGGGTTGAAGAAAGCCCAGTTTTGTTCATTCTTCGTCGTTCTTTGGAATTAGGCATTCTACAAACGTTATTACACCGTATTTTGCATAAAGATTTGGGTCTTAAGGCTTATAAAGTACAGTTAACACAAGAACTCAAATCGGCCGATCATCAACAACGTCGTGTCTTTACTGATTAGATCGTTGAAATGCATGAAAATGATCCGGAATTCCATCGAAAAATCATCTTGAGTAATGAGACCCATTTCCACCTCGGTGGCTTCATCAACAAGCAATATTGACGGCTCCGGGGCTCAGACAATCCAAGAGTTATTGTTGAAAAGCCTCTCTATCCTCAACGTGTGACTGTTAGGTGCGGTTTATGGTCCGGTGGAGTCATTGGACTTTACTTTTTCGAAAATGAAGCTGGAGCAACAGTTACGGTGAATGGATTGCGCTATCGAGAGATGATTAACGATTTTTTATGGCCGAAATTGGATGGTATTGATCTGGACAACGTTTATTTTCAACAAGACGGTGCTACGTGCCACACAAGCAACGAAATCAAACTTTGAATATCAAAATAACACCTCTTATTGGAAAACCCTTTATAATGCCTGCAAATGCAGTTTGCTTGCGGTTTTATACGGGTGGCGCATTGGCAAGAGTGTGTGTGTGTGTATTGTATAATTTTTTCTGTTTGATTGTTCCCACTGCCTACTCTTCCTCATCACAACAAGTAATTCCCCTTTCTTTTGTTTGTTTATTCATGGACTCTTACGACACAGCGAATTCGCAATCTATTTCTCTATTCTTCTTGGCTGGTACCGGTAAATCAGTTGATTTGTTTTTTTTCTTTCGCCGAGTCCATACGGCTGTCAGCAAAGAACGAAACAAGGCGAATTCATTCTTTGTTTTCTACTTTGTCAATACTTTGCTTTGACAATCAAACGTGCAAAACTTTAATGAATGCGCTTTGTTATTACTACTCTACATGCGGACTGATGCACAAAATATTGTTGTTCTTGTGTCACCACCAGGTATGAATTTGCCTTATTTAAAGGGGTTTGAAATTTTCGTGTTTGATAAACAGCGTTTTGATGTGTAACTTTTTTCATTTAATATGCCTTTAAATATTTTCTTTTCTTTAGCTAACACAAAGCAAAAGTACTTTTTTTATATTTTGTATGAAAAACTAAGATAAAGTAGAAACGAGATTTTCACATTTAAAAAATTAAAACTTTCAACAATTCAAATAAAGCTTAACGTCGAAAAAAAAATAAATTTTATATTAAAACATCCTTAATGCTCAATGGAAAGTTCACTTAACTATTATACATATAAAGCACATGAAAATTAAAGCACTATTATTTAGATGAAATATATTTGTTGCGAATAGCTTTTAAGTATTAATCTAACAGCACGCGACGGGGCAACTTTAAGTTTATCAGTTACTTCTCACAGTTATTGCATAGAAATTATTTAGCTAATAAGAAATATAATAATTATAAGTTGCTTAGCAAACTAAAAATTTACAATTTAATATATCATTGATGCTCTTCTCGCTTAAAGTAACTCAATATGGAAATTATAAACTAAATAGACTTATGGATTTTCATTCACATATCAGACTCCTTTCTATCAAAATGAAGGTTTTTGTTTTTAACATATTAATTTTCGTGGGTAAATTTGCACTCTCAAGTCTTTTTACTAAACTATAAAAATTTTTAAAATTCAATATAAAATCGGCTACAAAACATATTATTGTAATAAACTTAAATCATACTTGACTTGGTTAAAAAAGGCAGTTTAAGCTAAAAAAAAAATTCTAAAAAAAATTGGAATGTTAAAATATGCAGCAGTAGTTGTTGTAAAATTCAACAAAATGGAATGCGTTTTTATAGTCTTAAGCTGCAAAGTGTTTGAATTGCACATTAAAACACTTATAATTTTGTTTATATTTATAATCATAAGAAAATAGATCACTCTAAGTAAGTCTAAAGCAGCAAAATTTCTTTTCGAAATTTTTCATACGCTTATTGTGGCATACGAATTATAGTATCGGGTTGGGTTTATATGTATTAACAAATTACTTATAACTGTTTTGTAACATTTAAAGTTTCAACAGAGATCTTTAATTGTGAATTTTAGTCAAAAATGAAAATGTCTTGAACTTTCTTTCTATACATAAGATTATTTATGTTAAGTACATATTTTAAATTTAATATACCATAAAAGGTGGCTTTGAAATAGTTTCCTTAATAAATCTTTGAATAATGTATTTCAAATGGGTGTATATGTAGCTCCTTGTTTGCAAGATATGTAAAAAATGTGCAGTTGAGTTTCTAAATTTAGTTCTTTCCATTATAATTCGTCTGTAGATCAGCAGCATATTTAGTAACACAAGTATTTTTGCGTTTTTGATATGCACATTGTTGTCGTTGTTGCTCTTAAAATGTTGCGATTTACAATAATTCGTATCTCGGCTTGAAAAACAATTAAATGATAGAGCAATAAACGTGCGCTAGTCACTAACTGTCGAATAACGTCTTCGAAAATATGTAGGTATTTTTTGAAATTTTCAAAGCGCTCAATTTTTATAATTTAATTTCGCTTACTTTCGTCTTGCGCATTTCATATTTCCTGCATGGATTATTTCCTCAATTATAAATTGTTTTATAAGAATAATTTCAGAATAGTAATTTTCTACTACGCCTTACAATTAAACCCAAACCCCATGCGGATTTTTGCTGGTGGGTACCGCATTTTCCAACTGCCTAGGTGAGCCGATTATGCGACGACTACTGCCGGGTTTATTGGAACCTTCAAAGTAAAAAGCATTTATGTATATATGTATGGTATATATATCTCTTATAAAAACATAACCTAATAAAACTAATTCACTTACCTTCCATAAAATGCTTAATTTCTTCGGACGTAGTGACCGTCAGACTTTGCAAATTTACTTCTTTCATTTCGTTGACCAACTGTTCCACCTAAAATATAACAAAGTTGTTAATTTATATATTTTTGCCGCCATTTTTTCTCTTGCACACCTGACGCTTCTTTTCTGTTATCGCATTCTCAATTAATAAGATTTCTTTCTTCAAATTTTCTGCAGTTTTATTTGACGTGTCCGTGTTATGTATAGCCTGGTCGATTTCGCTTTGTATGCGCTCCATTTCCATGAGAAAGTCACGCTCAACATTTTGACTAAAAATAAGTAAAAAAAATAACAATAATTTAGGTTCATTCTAATATTTGGTACTTAATGGAGCAGTAGAAAGTATTTACTTCTTTATTTATTATATACTTAGTCCTACCATAAGTTCTGTTACAAGCTAAGTCCGCTATATATTTAATCATGTAAATATAAAAAAAAAATAATAATTTTCATTCGAAATGGTCACCAATCACTTTTACACAAGCCTTCAAACGATTGGACTATTCAGCTATTGCAGCACGCAAGGTTTCCATGGTTATTGACGTCGCTGCTCGAACCAAAGATGGATTGAGACTCTCCAAATTTCTGTGAGGTCTTCGACAGGCTATGTTCCCCAATTCTCTCTACAAACTGTAGTCCAATGGATTCGGATCTGGAGGAAACGAGGAATATTGCTTTTTAGCCACTGCTGCGTAGTTTTGGTCTTATGGGCTGGAGCGGAATCTTGCTGGAAGATCCAACACTCTGCTCAACTGCTTCACCACGCCTTCTAAGACATCCTCCCGATACACTTTTACCGCGAGCTTAACATCTTGTTCGCAGAAATGCCTTTACAAAACACTCGCCGCCAAACCATTACGGAGGCGGCATAGTGCCCGCGCTGAACCTTCCAAACAACATTTTTTGCGTCTTTAAAAGTTTTAGCATAAATTTTGTCGTTTTGCCTATTAAAAACTTATTCAAGCGCTTTGTCAAAAACTGACCAGTTGAGCAACGGAAGGCTTACAAGTGGAGATCGCCTCTAATTGGTCTTGACATGGATCTGGTCAATACATTCATTTCCCCGGACATGATTTTCTGCTTTCTAAGAGGATTTTTTTCGAATTCTTTCTCGAACAGCTTTTATGGCGGCACTAGTTCGAACCAGCCGAAGACGACCACTTCCTTTTCAGTCTGTCACTTCAGACGTTTGGGAAAAACAATTGATCGTGCGGTGAGCAAACATTCTCGAAATAATAATTCAATATTTTTTCAGCAATTCGTAAATCTCACTTACACTTTTACCACACTTTTGCAATGCCATTTTCCTTAGCTTCCCACTCCGTTGTTAAAATGCGAAATTTGCCACGAAACTGAGTACAATTTATGAGTAGACAATGCATACGAACAAAAGCAAAAATAACGGAACTTCTTTCTGCGAATTTGTTCTCGTCGTATGCATTGTAAAATTTGCCATTGAATTTAGGGCAAGACTAAGTATACATTTAGACTTCGGACAAGGGCTTTTGCTGGGCCTCTTACAAATTTCTTCCAGGCAGAAACATATAATTAGAAAATTAAACATTTAAAATTTATAATTACCGATTCGCCTTCTGTTTAGTCACATTACTCCGCTGCTCCACTTCAATATCGTTCATCAACAGGCGAATTTTGTTCTTGCACTGCAGCAATTCAGTTTCGCAATTAGCCAATTTGGAACGTAGCAAAGCAATTTCAGATTTCAAAGTCTTCTCCTGCTGCTTCACTAGTTCATTCTCTTCCTCAACATACTGTAGGGTTTGCAACTGTAAGAATAATCAATATTTTGTAAATGTGTGTATTTATCAAGCCACCATCATTGATATTACTAAGCACGATAGGTGAAAATTATTCAAAAAATTCGTACACGATCCATATTACAGGAATTTTCAGTTTGTTTTCCGTGTCACGCATAATTCAAGTAAAAGCTGAGATATCTCATTGAAACAGCCGTCTTCAATAAACGATATTTTAGGCAATTTAAAAAATTAGATGCTAAAGAGCTGATTGTATATGCATAACTTTCATTAAATTAGAAATAGAAATCGTATATGATTTTGATATTTATTATATTTATATATTTATTTTCAAAATATTTGTTTCGACCATATATTGATTCCGAACGTAGACACTTCTTTTAGCTGCAATTAGTGGTGCGTAGCCATAACGCCACAGCCGCAACATTACAGCATTTGTCTATTAGTCGTGCCGTAAACATAAACAGCTGATATTGAAGTAGAATTAAGGAGAACAAACACGAATAATTTTCCACCAAGTCTATTAAGTTTCGTCGTTCATTTCAAATTTGTATTGCAAATATCAAAACAAAGGTCAAGTATTTCACAGCTGCTTACTGTTACGGCGAAAACCAAAAATTCGATAGATACATACGGCTGCGGTTATGGTTACGGCGTTATGTTGTGGTATCTATATTCGTTTAAAGTTATGGTTACAGTTACGGCTGAGGTACCGCACCACTAATCGGAGCTTTATTTATTAATTTCGATATTTAATTGGCGCGCGCACGCATTTTTTGGGTGTTTGGCCGAGCTCCGCTTCCTATTTGTGGCGTGCGTCTTGATATTGTTCCTACAGTTTAAAGCCGACTCCGAACGGCAGATATTTTTTATGCGGAGCTTTTTCATGGCAGAAATACACTCGCAGGTTTGCCATTGCCTGTCGAGGGGCGACCACTGTGGTAAAATGTTTCTTCATTTTGGTGTTTCACAAAGATTTGAACCTACGTTATTTCTGAATTCCGAATGACAGTCACGCACCAACCCATTCGGCTCAGCTACCATCTTAAAACATCCATTCAAAAAAATGCATACTATGCTTACCTGCTCACTCCCCTGTCGAAAGATCTGATCGGCTTTAGTAATTTCACGAGAAATCGCTTCAAGCTCCTGAGCTTGATCACGTTCTTTGTTTTCCAAATAAATAATCTCGGCATCGTACTGAAGGTGAAATTAATCAAATATTACACATTTTTCAACTAAAATATTTCAATAGGTACTTACTTTACTCAACTCCAGTTGTTGCGCTGAAATCTTTTCTCGTTGAAATTTGATCAACTGCATCAAATCATTGTATTGGGTTGCCTGAAATATACTTTCGCTCTCCTCTATACTGCCGACACTGCCACCACCTTCCCTTACTCCTACACCGTTGCTACTGCCGCTCAAATGCTGAAATTCAACGTCGTAATCGCTAGTGTTGTTGTAATCTTGGTTGTAACTATTCACCACTGCAGAGCCCATTCCAGCTGATGACATTTGCTGTGTATGAAATTGCTGTTGCTGCAATTGCAAGGGGCTATTGCGCGGTGGCGGAGGATCACGGTAGGGTGGTGGAACTAGTGCCCCGTTCGCCGATATTGTCGGTGCATTTTTATACAATAAATCTGGGGGCATGTCACCGCCACTACGATTCACATTACCATTGTGAATATCGAGGAGATTTTCGCTACTACTACTGCTACAACTGTTGCTGCTATTGTTATTATTGTGCTGATGGTTGCTGCTGCTATTGAAGTTTTTGCTGTGCGGTGTAGCATACAGCACATCCGGACTGTCTGCGGCTATGCGACGATCAAGCGATTCTCGCACAACAGCCAAATTGATTTCATTGATTGATTTGCTAGTCTGCGTACCTAATTGATGATATATATTATTGTTATTGTTGGTGTCACTGTTTGTGTGCTGCGAATCGTTAAAAAATCCGGCACCGTCGGAAAAAGTGTGAGCATGCGTTCGGGACATTTCAGTGGGATTTGAATGTGATTTCTCATGGCGCGGTATGAGCTGCGGCAGTGGCGAAGAGTTATTGTTGTCTGCAGTTGAATTAGGTGAACGTGAGATGCGCGTGTCGTGAGGAGAAAGTGGTGAGCTTGTGGGTGTGGGTGATTTTTGGAGCGGCACATGTTGTTGGTTGTTTACATTATTATTATTATTGTTGGTACTATTAATTTTACTGTTATTAGGACGCTGTGGAATACCCTTAACAATTCCAATGTTTTCAATGTGTTTAACATCATGAGCTCTGCAAGAATTATAGGGTTAAATTTAATTTAAAAAAAATTATTCTAAAGTCATACGCACCCAAAACTTTTCTTTTTCAATTCTCGCGATATTTCTAGGTGTGGCGATATATTCAAATTCGAGTTTAATTCGGACAAGTGTGGAGACTTTACTTGCTGTTGATTATAATTACTGCTATTTGTGTTGTTATTATTGTTGTTGATATTACTATGACTATTACTAGTATTATTATTATTGCTATTGCTTAAGCCTAGAGGCTTTCTCAACATCACAGCTGTGGCATGGTTAGTAGTACTGCTGTTGTTATTGTTGCTAGTGTTGCTTGCAACAGTGTTTTCTATGCGTGGCGTTTGTTGTTGTTGTATTTTATTTTCCGAACGCTGCAGTATAAATTGCACATCATTGGCATATTCACCCCATTCTATCAATAGCTTAAGCGGATTTTCATTCGGCGCCAGCAAACGTTCATTGTTGCGCCAACGTTCTATAAGCGTAAAGCGGCCCACTTTACCAGTGGCATGCGCCAGCGCGAAAACCACATCCTATTAAACGAGAAAAAGCATTGGTAATATTATTAAATATACTCATAATGGAAAATAATGTATTTTAACAATATATAGCTCGGTAACCACATATCTACCAAGTATTAAAATATGTGTGTATGAAACATAAGTGTGTGCCTTTGATAGCCACGGATCAATATGGGCTTAAATTACACACCCATTATATACAATTTTCTTTTATACCTAAGTAGCTAAAATTAAATTGTATTTAATTGGGTTTAAATTTTAAGAGTGAAATCTCAAGTTAACAATCACGAACCTGACATGTTGTGTTCACTGTAACGCCACACACAATCCGCTGAATGCCTTCCACCCATACTTTTAATTCCATTGTTAGACACTATTTGGGCTTAATGCGCCAATTTAAAAATTTTTCTAATAATTATTAGCTCTAGATTTTATCGTACTTCATTGGGATATCATCCAAACTTCAACCGAATGGTTTTGTTACCAATATTGTAGTGGTTGGTTTCTGCAGTAAGCGCAAGCACGACGCGTCTGCAACTGAACGCTCCAGTGAAGCGAAATAGATTTGCGTTGTTATTACGGTCACTAATGTTCTTACTTTTTTAATGCATTTTAATTCTTGCAACATGCAACAGAAACATTAGTATCAACAGTGTACGCCCTACTGTCGCAAACATCTTCACACATTATATCAATTCCAAATTGTTATATGGTCTAAACTTTTGTATTTTGGCATTTTGTATGCATTTTCATTTAAAAATTTAACTTTGAGCATCGGTCTCAGAGGAAGTTAAAAATCGATTCGTCCAAACAAAATCTCGCAGAAATTTTCACTTTCCACAATACACATTAGATGTTTCCCTTTCTCATCACCAATTATTGCCTCGTCACTTCATTTGTTGTTTTCATCTTGAGTGCTGCAAAAACTGCACTTGACAAGTTCTAGTTGTGCATTACACAAACACCTGTGTTGTTGTATGTGTTTCGGAGAAGAGTGCGAGGAATGTTATTGAGGGCGTTTAATATATGATTCACTAAAAATTCCTCTAACTGGGTTAGCTTTTTTTTACATTTTCATTGATTTTGTATACTTATTTCCTTATGAATGGTTTTATTAATGCAAGCTTTTATAATACAAACTGCAATGTAATTTATTTTCTCTAAGCTTTACTGCACAAAATTTATAACTTGTTCTTCCTAAAATTCCTCACTGACAAAAAACGCCATTTTGCCCTTTCGTTTATCCTGTTTGTGACTGACATTTATCGTGCTTGCAATGCATTCTGTTGTTTAGACATAAGCGCATAAACATAAAGTCAACTGAGTTACCTACTTCCTGGCTAAAAGTTTAGTAGTAACAATTCTAAAATTATACACTGTTAATTTTCCTTCTGATAACGAGATAAATGTACTGCTTATGAGAATTTGATAAGTTTGACGTCGATTAGAATTTGATTAGTTGACAACTGACAAATTGGAAACATTTGGTGAATATACATATACATCACTCTATTGCTATTGGTATTGATACCTACAATAATGTTCTAAAAAACAAGCATGAACTTTTTTTTTAATTTTAGGTTTGGTATAATTCTTTCTTGAATTGATTTTTAAAAAAGGTTTATGCTTAAAAAATTAAATTTGCAACTCTGCAGCTCTGTTTTTGTATGGTTTGTATTCCCTGATTTCCCAATTGAGAGTGTTGCCCTATCGCACTCTTATAAAATCCATAATAATTCATTTTCGAATATATTATTCGAATTTAATCATTTAAAACCAAATTTTATCATAAAGCTGTCTTTTGAAGTTCATACACTTTGTATTAATACATATTTCCCAATTAATTTATCGTGCCTAAGAATCACATTGAATTTTTCTTCTGCATTCGTACGCTATTAAATCTAATCGGAATAGTACTCAAAGCTGGCAACTCGTCGAATTTCCCAATTTTTGTCTTCGTATGTGAACTTTTTCAGTTCTTTGCAGTGGTTTTTTCAACTCAGCAATGAATGTCCGACAAAGTGTTACACTGTTATTCTATTTCTGCTGCAGTTATTAAAATTTGTGGAAAATGAAAAATTTATTGATTTTGTTTTGGAAAAATTAATAGAATTTATATTTTTTTCTTGTGAAATGAACAAACGCGTATTTAACGACTTTATGTGCAAAAGAAAAGTTATTTTGCAGTGTGGTTGGGGGAAAGTTCGTAGGCAGTGAATGAAAGTCATAAAAAAGACGATTGGAGGATTGTGTTTGTCTGGTTGGTATGTGGCTAAAGTCGCGGATACAAAAAGAAAGGTGTGGAGCTGTAAACATAGTGGATGAAGTACGTTGATGCCACAAGGACAAAGCGCACACAGCTTTGAGCAATACAGCAAATTCATAGCTAAACGAGAACAACTGAAACAGAGAAAAAAGTTTACGAAACAAATACAAACAAAAGGTTTCCCAAAGCGGAAGTTATTAACTTCCAAGCAAGTGGTTCAGCGTTTTTGCTGCTGCTGCTGCTTGTTTGGTGATTGTAGTGGCCAGTCTTGAAAAAATCGTTAAGTATAACTGGCATTATAATCATAATCCTACTGTGGAAGAACCTGCTCGCTGCGACCGTTCCAACATGTCGAGTCGCAGTCGGGCAATACTCAATGTGAACCTCGATGCCGCAATGGCCAACGATCCATTGCGTGAACTCTTCGAAGCATGTAAAACGGGTGACATTGCAAAAGTAAAGAAGCTCATAACAACACAGACGGTGAATGCGCGAGACACTGCTGGTCGCAAATCGACGCCTCTACATTTTGCAGCAGGTAAATGCGTATTTTAATGTTTAAGGCTAACATTGGAGATGGTCGTTGGGTGTGTTGCATTGATGACGCTGCTGCTGCTGCTGATGCAGCATGAAGTACATACACAGTTAGCTACATAAGCGCACGCTCATTCAAGTAAACACACCAGCTAGGTATGAGCGTCCTTAACTTAATTCGTCCTTGAATCACTGGGGCATGCGACTGACGCGCTGCATGTAGTCTCTGCGGCTGCGATTGCGTCTACAATGCAAACGTTGCTTTGACCCAGTTTGCCTGCTGAGTACATGTGCTGCATTTCGGGGTGCGAGGTAATGCGGTACCAAGGGTGGGATAGTTCTCACAAGGGCAAGGGAGTGACTGAACACTATACTTACTATGTGTCGAATAGAATGGTTTTGATGAGGGGGTTTCGGGTCGGTTGTGTTTTGTTGTTATATATATGCAGTTAGTGACGACTGAAGCTGCAAGGAGCTTGTTGCATTGGTCCTTGCTTTTGCTGCTTCTGTTTGACTTTGCTCTATTTTAGCTTAATTTTGTTTTTCATCCAATGTTGTTGTTACGAATAATAGCTGCTACACATTGTTGGCGCTGACGTCTTTCGACATATCCTGACTGTTATTGTTTTACTTATTCACCTCACTGGAAGCGTCAACGGTGCGCACATTTTATGCTTACGTTTATATGAATAAACGCGTTCATCAATCAATGCGCGTTCAAGCGATGAGCGTTTCTAATCACGGCATCTAATCAGTTGCAGCAAATTAATTTACTGGTGCTTATGTGCATGCATATTTGTAGTTTTTCTTAAGCTTGGTACACATGTATGTGTGACTGCACTAGGCTAATGCTAGAATCCAGCTAATAGCTTAAGACACTTAATTCACCTTCACGAATTTATGTCAGCTTAAAATAGTGTATAAATACAGTGTAGGACAAAATCCAAATAAAATTGGCTACTTTGATGAATTTAGATCAAAAAAATTTCTCATCAACTTGACAAATTAATTATTTCTTTTCTAGTTTTATTCCAAAATAAGGCTTGTTATACATTACACATTACATTAGAGGTCTTATAATGATATCAAAACGATGCTTTATTGCTGCTGGGGAGTGCCAGTCTGGTACTTCACCTACTTGCCTACACATCACGACTCACTAGGTTAAACCCATCACAAATCCAAATGTTTCTTAAGCTCAATTTTTAATTTACTATCCAACTTTTGTGAGCTTTTCAAATTTAAAAGGTTTTGGAAAATAATTTACTAAATAAATTGATTCATTCTGTTTTTGTATCATAAATTAGATTAATTTCAAGTGTGTAAGATTAATTAAGTGTTTTTGTATCATAAATTAAACTAATTGTAGTAAAATAATGAATATTTGAATATAAATTGGTGATTTATTGCTCAGATCATTGTTCAGTATGATAGTCTTGTAAAACGAATTTTTGGGAGATGATATTTAGGTGTCAATTCTTGGTTTCATAAAAAATAGATCATTACGGTATTGTAGATTCAACAACCGCGGGACGTGTTTAATTGCTGTTGTACCAGCTTAAAGAATAGAGCGCAAGTGTGAAAACGTTCGAAAATCCACAAAGCAACGAATGACACTAGCTAGCTTTTCATATGCTCGCTTAAGCACATTTTGGGCCTGGGTATACTGTTGTTGTTGTTATTGTGATATTGTAGCAGCTTGCTAAGCCCTGTAAGGGCAATTTTGTTACAGGTCGTCTTCGTCTAGCTCATCTAAGGTTGGGCCCAGAGGGTGGTTAGGTGGTTAGTATCATGCGGCGTGCCTTCTCATGCTGAACATATATTGGGTATGTCGGGGTAAATTCTGGATAGGTAGGTGCTTAGTCTGCTACAGTATTCAGAACGTTCCGGTTGCGTAGAACCGATTGACGTGGGAACGTAGTGAGGTAATCGTTTACTTTTTCGCGCTGGCCATCGATGTCATTGCCCGACGCTATTATCGATTTCAAACGATATTGATTGCAACAACTTTGGTTTAACCGCTCTAAGCAGAGATTTGTATGCTGCTACAACAGTAACTTTCTTTAGTATAGTAAAATTCTGTACTTGCATACAAATATTATGTTGTTTTTTTGTAACCATTTATGCTTTGTTTTTGCTGTTCAACTGTCAAATAAATAGTTTATAAGAGCAGAGGCTAAAATAAGCAAAACTGATAAAACTGATTTAATATGCCTCAGTAAACTAATTAAGTTTGCATTGAGTGGCAGAAATTTCTTTCGAAATAAAAAAGGCTAAAATAAACGAAACTAATAAAACTGCTAGTTTAAAATCTCTCACTTAAATAATCAAGCTTGCATTGAGTGGCAGAATTTGTTTTTGTTTGTACCCCTTCTCAACTTCAAACCAACAAAATTGTATTTGCTTTTTTTTTTCTTTAGCTCACGATCTTTTTCGGTATTATTTAATATTCCAATTGTGTCGCTGCAACACTTCACTTGAAGTTAACATCAATTTTAAGTTTCACTCTTTGCATGCGCTTGTTATTGTTAGTTAGCCCCACAAACTTACAAAAAATTCAAATCACCTGAAAGTGAAGCGTTTGTCGGCGCACAACCACTTTTTTTACTACATACTTAGTTATTTCCTTTCATTTTATACTTTTATTTTCATTTTACGTTCGACTAAACTTGACTGCCAGCTGTAGTTCGTTACTACTAACTTAGTTTCCATCACATGTTGTAAATTTGTGAAACTCGGCATGCTACTTCCCTTTCACTTACTTCATCTCTAAATGCACCTATTCGCCCGGTTTGCGTTGTTTAACCAAAACCAAGACACCAGCCAATAATAATAATAAGTGACGACCAACGACGACTCATCGTCTCTTTTTTTAACAGTAGATACTGTTCGAATTTATTATTAGAGAAAAAATATGGGCATATGCATATGTACGTATGTAAACATGTACTTTTATTATGTTTATCTGTTGGCTTTTTGCGATCAGATTAAAAATTCTTGGAAATGCCAACTTGTAAACTGCTTTCCAAGCAATTTGTTGAGTGTATTAGTGATAGGCTTTTGGTTGCTGTCAAACGTGTAAATAACATAATAAAGGGGGGCAGGTGCTCATATTTGCAACTCTTATAGCAATTATTGCATACCTGCATCCTCTGTTAGGTGCTTGGAAGAGATTCTTGGTGTTGTGCCACGAATGAAGTGACCTACAGTTTAATGTTGCCTCCGAGCGACGAATAGGTGATTTACGAGAAGGTTTTTCATGCCAAAAATGCACTCGGAATTTTGGCACTGTTTGTGGAAGAGGGACCGCTATTAGAAATATTTTTTTCTAGCACTGTCGGGTAACACAAATTTTTTGTTGCTGTCGAGCATTTGTATCATATCTCATGTGTATGTATTTCAGGGCGGAAGTGTGTCAACTAAATCGACTAAGGAATTAATAATTTTCTGCAACCTGCGAAAACTCAACGGTATTTTTGAAACTTACACTCAGTTATACTAAAATATTCCAAAAATTCTGATTTAAAAGTTAAAAGTTTTCAAGAAATTTAAAATAAATTTGTGCAATGTTTGAAACTTTGCATAATATTTTTTTTTTGTTTTTGTAGAATTTAATATACTATATTTTTTACTAGCTTTAACCCGCGGCCCCGCTCGCGTAGGAGTAGTTTTGAGGGATTTAGGATATATACTCGTATATAAAAGAATTACAAACAATAATTTCATAGAAAATAATTTTTTATTAATAACCATAATATTACAATACCCGGCATCCGTTGCTATGCCTCGTTGAATAAAATCAAAACAACCAATCAGAAAAATATCAAGCAAAATTATTTTTATTAATTTTCTAACCGTTTTTGAACTTTGCATATGGGTCATAGTTGAACAGCTTATGCGGATTATGAAGTCTAGAGTGTGCTATAAATAGTGGGAAATAGGAAAAACAAAGATTTTTTAGATTAAATTTAAGCAAATATTCGATTATTAGTGACGAATGAGAGTGTTGGCGCGGCCTGGGGGCTGTGGGAAGGGAGAGCCATCATAAAAACATGCCTATAACCTTCATTGGGTGAAAATATGAATGTATAAATTTTTTTATGTCATTTGATATTGTCGGTTCGTAGTGATGCGCGGACAACGTACAGACCTTTATAGTATAGATATCCTGGTTCACTCGGGCCTCGACAAGACTTCCATCGTATACGGTTCTGGACTGTTGTTTTTGCGCCGTCCCATAAAATGCCGCCATCTGCTAGTTCGCGCAACTTCGAACTTTGCCAAGTGATTTTTGACCGACCACGACCTCTGCTCTGTTCCAGCCGAATGCAATTGTGGTGATGCTATCTGGTGGTTTTCTAAGCGTGTGACCTATCCATTGCCACTTTCTGCTTTTGATTTGCCATAGGAGGGACTCCTCATTCGTTAATCTCCACAGCGCATTGTTGCTGATGGTACTCGTACTTGGCCAGAATATTCTACAGATAATGCGGAGTTATTTGTTGACAAATGATTGTAGCCTCTGTGTGATGGTGTTGGAGGCCAGCCATACTTCACTTGCATACAACATTCATACTTCTCACATGAGCTAAATATTCGCAGTTTAGTGCATCTGGAGATTTGCGAACTCCCCCCTAACCGTATGAACGCCGAGCTTTCTTTGTTTAGCCTGCAGTTGACATCTTCGTCTGCTCCGCCGTGTGTCATGATAGTGCAGCCGAGGTAGCTGAAGTTTTCGACAAATTCTACCGGACACCCGTCAACCATTCTAGGTCTTGCTTTATTGTGGTTGACTCTGATTGCCCTGGTCTTGGCGATGTTGACCTCCAGTCCGACAGTACGTGCCAGTCTGTCCGCCTTCGCTTGCATGCCAGGCAAGGTTGTCCCCTGTCGCCCCTTCTCTTCGAATGTACTATATTTTTATAAATTAGTGTTGTGTTTATAACTTTGCAACGGGGAGGGAGTATACGTTATTAGAAGAAATTGTACTAGTACAAATTAATAGTGTGAAGGACAAATATGTATGTACCAATGTATTATATGTTCAGTTAATCTCACGTTTTTAGCCGTTCATGGTTATTAAAGGAAAAGCTGACGGGTCGCATTCAAATAAAAAAATATATTTTTAGGCAAAATGTCGATTTTAATACTGCAGAAACTCGCCGAGCCTAAACTGTACCTATAATCATTTCGATTACCTTCATTATTCTAAACCTTTCCTTATATATTAGTATGTCTCCACACAAAAACAAAAAAATGTTACATTTTCGCACTTGTGGTCCAAGTTGGCTCAAGTTAGCTCCAAAGCAACTCTGGTGATAAAGGGGTGGTGAGTCATGTCAGAATATTTGAGGTATTGTACGGACGGTTTTCGCATGGTGGGCAAATCTTTTTCGGTTTTCGAATTGGACTTATCATACCAGCCAAATCGGAGTTGGTGGAAATGGGTAATGGCCGGATGTAACTGCTCATTACGTGGCATGGTAATATTATTCTATCTTTCATATTGAAATTTGGATGGTGAGCTTTATAGCATTCTAACGGTAATTGTTTGGGCATAAACATATTGGACAATCTCACCTATATAGGGGCAGTATAGTAACCTCCTCCATAATTTATATTACTTGGTTTACTTTGGATATTGTTGGTCCTGGTCTTTTAGATTCCCATTGATAAATTATTGCAATTATTTGGGACTGTGGTCAAAAATTACTTCTTGCTGTAGCTGAAAAATCAGCCGCTTTCTGGATAACCGATGAAAAAATTCGATATTTAAAAGAAGATATTGATAAGAAAAATATTAGCTTGTTAAATAAAAATTGATTGAAATATCGTTAAACTGTAGGAAGGGTAGGTGAAATGGTTGAAGCACCACTCTGGCACTCCTCAAGTAGCACTGAAGCGCCGTTTTGATACCATTATGAGACCTCCAACAGGCAGATATGTACAGCCAGCCAGAACTGTGGATGTAATGGAGAAGATTGACGGGCTTTGGGTTGGCACACAGTTAAACTGTTATACTAAAAAAAATTTCATAAAAATTCACTTTACTGTATGAATTGCTCCTTCAGTATTGACTTATCTAAAATTTTACTATTACGTTATCATAAAATATACGGATTTCGATGCATTTTCTAATGTTAAATTTCGAATCTAAAATAATATTTATTTTTATTATATTTATTGCTCGTTTTGCTTTTTTCTTGCAAATATGAGCTACACAAACCAATGTATTATTTTTTGTACAGTTAACAATGCATTTCTTTGAGAACGGACGAAGACAGAGCAAACAAATAGATAACATAAGTACGTGCATATCGCACCCTAAATACAAAAGGGTCACAACTCAAAATGTACCTTCTGCTCAAATATGAACGAGACGTTATCAATAAAACGGTCCGCGAATGACATATGGCAAAAATAAATTTTTTGTTTTTTGGTAGGACTGTTATAAGCTTACATGGCAAATTTCAGCGTGATATGTCACATAGTTTGTTTTCTGTGCTACTGTAAACAAGTCAAGCTCGAGTGTGGAAAATTTTGAGTTGTGACCCTTTTGTATTTAAGGTGCGATATGTTCATGGTTGTGGTCATTTTTTGGTACACAATACGACCAATAGCGACAAATCATAAGGCGCAATCAGACATGGCAAAGAAGGGGTATTTTTAACTCATTTTTTAATCACTAGAAAATACTTGGAAAAAATTCTTCTACATTTTTTGGCAGTTAATTTCGAAGAGGAAAATTTGGCATCTTCTGCTCTTCTGCAGTCATCTGGGAGTAAATCAATGTGGAAAGTTACTTTCAGCGTTGCACTGGCAAGTTTCTCTTTTTCTGAACGCCGATTCCGGAATCAGTGTCTGCAACTTACTTATTCGGAATCAGTGTCTGGAACTTACTATCTTTATGACATGTAATTGGGTGATCACCAGAGTACAGTCAAGACAAATTTCTCTAGACGGATTAAGTTGCTGCACTTCCCCACATAAAAAAAGCTAATGTTGGAAAACTTCTGCAAAATTTCAAGAAATTGATTTAGGTCAATTTTATTGACTTTGTGTTATAATTTATGCTCCCTTTAACCCCTTGGGTACATTTGATGGCTGAGACAGTTCATGCACTTGTTTACCCTAGAAACGAATGACGTGCCGCTGTTATTTGTTATGCAAATATAATTACCTGAAGTCATCTCAATACTACATATCCCACTAATATTTTATAAATAAATTAATTCTTACATGGTGAAAAGATTTAATGATGTGGCCAATATCAGACCGTTAGCCGACTCTCAGCGAATGCCCTGCTTTTACATACTACTCCAAGCAACGAAAAATAATCCGTTCTACATGCTAATCAAATAAATCCGTATCTAAGTGGTTAAAAACGCCGTTTTCGGAACTTTTTTTTTATTTTATTTTACATTGCGACTAGTTACAAAGAAAAAATTTTATTAACTAACGAGCAATTTGTTTAGAATTTAGAAAATAAGGTATATACAACAGTTAACGCTAAGGTGTGGTTAGTACATTAAGTCTTTGGGCTTTCTGCGTTTCAGTCTTCTTCTCCAATTAGCTGGATTAGCGAGAATAGTGGCCTCCGTATTGACGTGGTTTTTTAACCTTTCATCATGGGCTTTTGCTATCTTTTTTATCGTGTCTACCACCGAGTCAATATTTAGGTCGCGTTCAAGATCGGAGCTACGGATATACCACGGAGCACCGACTGCACATTTAATAATTTTGTTTTGGAGCCTTTGTATAGATTGAATGTTACTTTGGCTGGAGCAACCCCATAACTGTGCGCCGTAGGACCATACAGGCTTCAGAATTTGTTTGTACACAATCATTTTATTATTGGTGGATAGTGCTGATTCCTTTCCCATAAGCCAATACATATTTCTGTATTTTAATTCCATTTCTTCTTTCTTTTTCTTTACATGGGCTTTCCATCTTAGCTTGGCGTCTAGAGTCATGCCCAGATACTTTGCAGTATTTGAGTATGGAACCTGTCTACCATTTAAATATATTGGAACATATTTGATTTTGTTTTGGGTGAAATTTATATGCACAGACTTGCTTTCATTTAATTTAATATGCCATTTATTGGTCCAGTCATATATTTCATTTATGGCTAATTGTAATTGTGATGTCGATGTGTTTTCCGTGTTTCCTATCGAAAGAATAGCTGTATCGTCGGCAAAAGTAGCTGTTACGCAGTTTGAATTGCATGGCAGATCGCATGTAAAGAGCAAATACAATAAAGGGCCAAGTACGCTTCCCTGGGGAACCCCTGCTTTGATTGATTTGAGACATGAATATGAATCTTCTTGTTTTACTCTGAAGTAACGGTCGGATAAATACGAATGTAGGATGGTGGAGTACTGCTTGGGTAGCAACGCATTTATTTTCTTCTGTAGCCCATAGTGGCATACTTTGTCGAACGCCTTGGATATATCAAGGAATACCGCAGAGCAGGTTTTTCTTTCTTCAAAAGCATTTTCTATTATTCGCACTATCCTATGTACTTGATCGATAGTCGAATGCTTCGTGCGGAATCCAAATTGGTGCGTCGGTATAATTTTTTTGTTTTCTATTATTATGTTGATCCTTTTGATTAACAATTTTTCCACCATTTTCGATAGTATTGGAAGAAGGGAGATAGGCCTGTATGATGTTACATCGTGAGTATCTTTACCTGGCTTATTGAACATAACGACTTCCGCTGTTTTCCAATATATTGAAAAATATTTCAGCTTAAATGTGGTGTTGACGATATTCGTCAATACAGCAATAATATTGTTGGGGAGCTGTTTCAATATTTCAGCAGTAATGAGGTCGTAGCCTGGCGATTTTTTTATCTTAAGATATGAAATTTCTTTCGGGACTGTCTGTTATGTATTTATATACTATCCACAAATTTAATTTAACATTTCAATTCATTCGCTAAAATTTGTCGCTTCGAAAGTACCATTAATTTTGCTTGTAAACATGAAACAGCTGATAGACAAGTTTAAATTTTAAATCACAAATTATTTTCGGTGATGGTCTTTTATTGTGAAAATTGCAATGGAAAATAGAAGTGTTTTAATATTCAAGCAGAAATTTTATCATGATGAAATATTGTTGCTGATTCACCAAGTTAATCAAATCTAGAAGGAGCTATTTTTCTTATGCTGTGGCGTTTTGACACTTTTTTTCTTTTATTGAGGATCCATTTTTTATTTAGGATTAAACTTTGTTTATGTTTTTAAATATCATAACTGCATAATATCTGAAAAATATTGCGTCAAGTTGATCGGAGTAAAACTGACGAACATATGAGTATTTCAGCGTCTGTTGCTCCAAATCGTGACTCTATCCAATCCGAGGTGTATCTACGCCATAACTCAAATATACTGGATCTGCAACCATCAATGCTATAATTAGCAAATGGGTTACTTCAACCCACAAGCGAGCTTGGCAGGCTGAGAGAGACTGCAGTTTGACAAAACTGATGTTACCTGTCATGTCTGAACTGATGACGGGCCACTTTCTCTGGGTGAAGATGAGACGGCGGAGCACTTTCTGTGCGTCTTCCTGGCCTTCGCTCGAATCAGGTTTGAGGTTTTTGGCACTGATGTGTTAAGAAGCAACCACCTTGGTTCCTTGGCACCACAAGATCTACTCAGATTTCTTCGGGGGTCGGGTAGATTTAAAGAAAATTAAAAAAGGAACCCGAGTGCAGTACAATGGACTTAACTCAGACAACAAATGCTGTACTTGCTGCTTGTCCCGACAAAAACACACCGATTTTTGTTTTTAAAAACCGGTTGTAGGGTTGTAAGTGCTACGAAAACAAAAAAAAGCCAGGATAGCCCGAGAAACAACTTTGACAAATGCATTTTGATTTTTTTTTTGTTCAGATTATTATATTGCGAATAATGATCGATACCGCAAAAAAACGTTTTTTCGAAACACCTCTACCACCAGATACATATTCACTGTCATGCGCTCTTTTTTCAATACTAAAAAAAAATGAATTTGAATTTTTTGAAGTGTAGGAAATTCTTATTCAAAATTATAACTCTTATAAATTGACTGAATAAACTAACACCGTCTGTATCGACAAAAAAGTCTTAAAAACATCACTTTTTTCACCGAATTAACTTGCCTTAGCATAAGTCCGCTGTTCATATGCCAACATTACATAAACGTTTTACTAATTACTCTCTCTCCCAGATTTAGCACTCCTGAAACTATCTTTAGTTTCTTAAAAGTAATGTATGGCGCACCTATTTTGCAGGCCTCGAGAAATCGTATTATTTGGAAGGTGTTAAAATATTACTTAATTAAATTTTTTAGAAACTTATGAATCCACCCTCGGACAAGTTCGCTAAAAGCACTTTCTTTGCTATAGTCAGTACCGCGCAACTACTGACCTTGCTTGGTTACTGCTACTGTTATTGTTGTTGTTCTTGTTTTCATTGTTATACCTGATATGAGCATTGTTGTGGTTACTAACACACAATGAAACTCATTTGCAATGCTGGCCAAGCTACAGCAGCGGGCGCATTTCAATTTATATAGATAAACATAAGCAAAAATTATAAATTAGCAGAAAATTTAAAACATACCAAAACGGCACAACCAAATAACCAACTAACTGATATTTATGTGCGTGTGTGTATGTATGAATTTCTTACATACATTTGTCTGCAGCTAAAAATGTGAATGCGCTGCTGAGATTGTACGTATTGCTGTTGCTTTACCTTTGTGTCGTTGTTGTTGCTTTCTATACAAAATTCAGATATCACGTTTTACCCATGGCACTAAGCTTAACCACTGCAATGAACCATTGCCAAGTAGTCGCTTGAAGGCGATGACTAATTTGTGGCAACACATCTGAGAAGTAGCTTGAAAAAATCTCTAAATAAAACCTACTTTTGGTCTCTAAATATTTAAAATCGAGTAAAGAGTTTTGCAAATCAAGGAAATGCGTAATTTTTATGAATCATAAGGGAGGAGTTCGATGTTGCTGCGCTCTTATATTGAAAATAGCAACACAGGTTTGGCAATTTTTCGTGATTTTGATATGTTTTATTTTTATTTCTAAAAATTTTACGGCCGCTGTTTTTTTTTATTTAATTTTTATTGCGTTTAGGACAGGTTTAAGCTTTTTGCCCACATATGGCTGATATTCACTAAATATTGGGAACAGCTTTTTAAATAAAATAAATTATAAATTCATCGTCTTATGCTGTGAGTTTTACAATCCGTAGTCTTATATTATATCTAAATCAGCATATTATTTGAATTTTGCCGTTTTTCGCGCAAATAAAGAATACGCAATTAGTATTATAAAAGATATGCCCATTAGTATTATATCTTGGCGGTGCAAAATGGATCGCTTTACGCTTAAGAGTTAAAACCAACATGACGAACTGTTAGACGTAGAACTTTTTCACATTTATTTACGTTTAGTACCTTAATCAGCTTCAAAACGTATATATCTCAAGGACTAATTTTTCAAAAAATGGTTTTAACTATTTATACTCATTCTATGATATTCGAATGGATATCAAATAAAAGATGATATATCCACCTATTAAAAAATTGTATGTACACTTTTCGCCCGAACAAATATCGTGGAATAATGTACTTCGAAAAATGTATCCTTAAATATCCCCGAAAATTCTTAATGATTTATTTGAAAAAAATGTGTTAAAGGTTTAGGTTCCGCATAAAAATAGAAGTAATTTATATAAAATTTACTTTAAACTGTTGGCATAAAATGCCTTCAAAGCTTTATAAAACGAAAAAAAAAAACAAATCAAAAATAAAAAAATTTTTTACCGAGATTTTTTATAGCATTTTTAAAAGGATAACGCACCGATGGTTCCATTTTTCTATTATATGCAAAATTAATACGTTAACGGCTCCTTCACCACTTTTGCCTCATAGTGTAGCTGGCGGTATGACCTCTTATTTTTGGATTTAAAATCTGGTGAAGCCAATTTGTCCAATTTTCTAAATTGTCTGTTTAGCTAGAGCTCTTTTCGAACATCTTCAAAATACTTATTAAAATTTTTGTATTAATTTTGGCTCCCAAATGGTTATTATTGTTGTTGTAACAGCTGCTGAAGTGACAGTCCTTGGCTGGATATAAGTAAATCCGGATCGATCCGGAAAAAAATCGGGGAAAAATGGGAAACAAAAATGTCGATAAAACAAATTTTCCGAAAAAATTTGAACAAAAAAATTAAATTGCTTTTTAAGAGAAATTTTTCTTAAGTAAAAAAAAATTAAAGAAAAGAAATTTTTAAAATGTTAAAAAGGACCCATAACGTTTCACTTCAAAACCTTTATACCACAATTTTCAACAATGAATTGTTTACAGAATTATTAAACTTTTTTAAAAAATTTTACATCAAAAACTTTTAACAAAAAATTTTAATTTTTCAAAATAAAAACGTAAGTGTTTTTATTAATACAAAATTTTTTCTTCAAAAAATTATAAAATTTGAAAAAATCCTAACATAATTTTTATTAATAAATCATTAATTGTAATTTTTTTTTCAAAATTCTTACTTTCAAAATTTTTAACAAAAAGAAATAGAATTTTTTCAAAAAATAAGATTATTTGGATCAATAAATCATAAAATTATAAAATTTGTTCCAACATTTTCAACGCAAAAACTTTTAACAAAAAAAAAATTTTTTTTATTGGAGGTTGAATTAGTTTTAAAGGTGACACACAGATGGCGCTATTTATCACTTTATCGCGTTGGCAATACTGAATATATATTCATGACAAAGCCTCATCCCTAGGCTTTGTTTATCAGTATCTGTCATTTCGCTGAAGTATAAACAACGCAGTGTTTTCGTGCTCCGAGTATGTCAACTTTCGTGCCGTCGAAACGCAATTTGCGGGAAGCTTTGCTTTTCTGCTTCAATTTGAAAAAAAATACAGCCCAAGCCCGTGAATTGCTGCAGGAGGCCTACCCAGACCATACTCCGTCGATTTCAACATGTGAGTACTGGTTTCGACGATTCAAAAGTGGTGATTTTCACACCGAAGACAAGGAGCGTCTTGGCCAGCCCAAAAAGTTCGAGGACGCGGAATTGGGGGAATTGGTAAACGAGGACTCGTGCCAAACCCAAGAAGAGCTTGCTGAATCATTGGGCGTTGATAAATCAACCGTTTGCAAGCGTCTAAAAGCGATGGGAATGATCCAAAAGCAAGGACATTGGGTCCCGTACGAGTTGAAGCTGCGCGACGTCGAACGGCGACTTTTTACGTGCGAATTGCTGATCGAGCGACAAAATCGGAAGGGTTTTTTGCATCGGGTGGTGACTGGCGACGAAAAATGGATCCACTACGATAACCCAAAACGCAAAAAATCATGGGGTTTGCCCGGCCACGCATCAACGTCGACGGCCAAGCAGAATATTCACGGCAAGAAAATCATGCTCTGCATTTGGTGGGATCAGGTCGGCGTCGTATATTTTGAGCTGCTCCAACCGGGCGAAACAATCACGGGGGATCGTTACCGACTGCAATTGATGCGTTTAAGCCGGGCATTGAAAGAAAAATGGCCGGAAACGGTAAAAAGGCACGACAAGGTTATTTTGCAACATGACAACGCTCGGCCGCATGTTGCTCAACCTGTCAAAAAATACCTTGGAACGCTTGGCTGGGAAGTGTTACCCCACCCGCCGTATAGTCCAGACATAGCTCCCTCCGATTATCATTTGTTCCGGCATATGAGTCTCGATTTGGCGGACCAGCGGTTCTCCTCGTACGAGGCTACCAAAATATGGGTTGAGTCATGGATAGCCAAGCAGCGGCCAGAATTTTGGAGAAAGGGCATCCGGAAATTGCCCGAAAGATGGGCGAAAGGTGTAGCTAGCGATGGCCAATACTTCGAATAAAATATTTTGTACCGTTTTTTCACAATAAAACCCCAAATCTTCGAAAAAACCCTTTAAAACTAATTCAACCTCCCTAGAAAAATCATAACATTATTTTTATGAGTAAATCATAACATCATTTCTATTAATAAATCATAATTTGTAATTTTTTTTCAAATTTCTTACTTTCAAAATTTTTGACAAAAAAAAAAAATTTTTTTCAAAAAATCATAACGTTATTTTGGTTAATAAATCATAAAATTATAAAAATGTTTCCAACATTTTTAACTCAAAAACTTTTCATAAAAAAATAGAATTTTTTAAAAATGATAATATTTTGATTAATAAATCATAAAATCATGGCCTGCAAGTAAATTGTATTAGTTAAATGGATTGTAAATGCGGAAAATTCTGACAAAAAAGTTTGAAATTTCGATAAAAATTTGCTGAGTTTTTGTTTAAAACTTTGCGTTTTATATAATTTTTGTTGTAGTATGAACAATATTTTTATGATTTATAATTTTTATAAAATAAAAATAAAAGATAGAAATATTGTTGGAATGAATTAATTTCATGCCATTATGATATCGAAAGAAATAAAGACCGATGATGCCGTCAGTGCTCTATGAACTTCGCAAACAGAGTTTTTTTTTTTCAAGTAAATTTACACAATTTGTAAGCGCTTGTGCCGTTCTGTTTCAGCGAGTTAAATTGCTTTTTGCCCGTAATACTTTTTTCCGAATTGAAATCCCATTTAAATTATTCCTAACACTGAGATCCATGTTTTGAGAACCATACATTAGGAGCAGTTCTAACATTTCGCTAAATGAAATAGATTTTGTCTGATAATTCCCCCGAACCCACATCCCGAAAGTGGCCTCGTCGCAGTAATGAAGACAGAATTTAAGCCATCATTCACCTCAAAGTTTCGAAAATTCATTATGAGTGAAAATCTGATTCGGTAAAAAATTCATTTTAATTATACTCGTATGTATGATAGTAAATCCATTATCACGTAATACCTTCATTTTCATGACGAAAAAACCTTACTCGATGACCTTAATTACACTTTTGCTATCCAGCACAATGCAAAGATTTGTGGACAACGACAACATACTTAGTATCCTTGTGCATCTCCTGCCGTATTTACCTGTCGCATAGTGCATAGAATAGGCAAAGCTACCAACGCCCGATGACCCCAATTTGCGTGGTCGCACAGCTTTATTCTGTGAACCTGTAAATGCCAATCTCCCTTTACTACTTTCACATGACTTTTTCGTATGCGGCGCTGGCTTTTGTCCAGTTTGCCGTTGTTCAATAGTTGTTATGTGTGATGACCACGATTACCAGCCAGCTTATTTTTGTATTGTACAATACATACAGTGGTGGCAAACAATCTAAGTACAGTGCACCGCTATTCCTTCTTTCTATTATTATTCTTGTATTCAAAGATATTTTTCTATGCGGTTTGTTTGTTGTTATTATTTTATTTACACAATATGAAGGTAGGTATATATAAAATAAAAAATGAAATAATTAATAAGTAATTAAGAACGGCTTGAAAAATGTAACGTTTTTATTAAAAAGCTTAAACATCTTTTAATATATTCGGAAAGCTTTCATTGCCTATTAACTTCCATCGCCGTGCTTTAATGCTGTCAAAGCGTATTTGTGGTGAAATTCTGTGCTTATTGCACTGCCCATCGAGCAGAAGAGATAGAGCTCCATTTCTTCGTATGCTATTTCGACAACCTTTGCCCCCAGTACAATAGACGGAGGACTCAGAAAGTTCTGGGACTTCACGCCATTCAATTTCCAAACTCGTAGCTTCGGTTACCGGTCATTGGACGATGGGCTCAAACGCGGAAAAGCTAAGCTTTTAACTTAACCCCCATTGCAGAAGCTGTGTGGACCTTTCAGTGAAGAAGATTGTTGAGTACTTTCTCTGGAAACATTCTAGCTTCAGTTTTACAGCTCTCAAGTGTACCTGAGTGTTCTCAGTTTTGTAAAACTAGAATGTATGCCTGAACTGAAGCTTGAGAGACTCCTAAAATTCGCGCATCTCGAGTAATGCATATTTTCGCTAAAATAGGACTTTGATCTGGTATCACTATGAATCAAAATGTCTCTGCGTGGCTTGAGCCAGCCAGTATAACCTAACCTAGCCTAAATCCTTTTCCTGAATTCCTTTGAAAGTTAAAAATTGATCTTTCTTTTGGCTGCACGGATTATCCGCCGCTCTATCATTTCATCCATTTTACGCTGTCGTCGGCGTATGGTCTTCAATTTCTTAGCTGTGGTCTTAAATTTCTTAAAATACACCCCTCTTCCTTGGAGGGGTGCTTTAGCTCGTTTTCTTTTCTCAAAAAAAAAAATCTCTGAAAACTCGTAATTTCAGTACCTAAAATTTGGAATTAATTTCTTCAAAATTTTTATATATATTGTATAATACAATAAAATATTTATAATATAATTAATTTGCACATATGTAAGAGTAAATATATTCAGGTAACCAGATTTGAAATTTTCAAATAGAAATTAAAAAAAGGCGTTCTTATTTAGTCCGCCTCCACTGTATCCATACATTTATTCATGAATGCTTGTATATGTAAATCTCTAGGCATTACAAGATAATGTTTTGTTATGCTTAACTAATAACTTATGCATTATTTTGCCATGTAACCCTTTAGGTTATGGTCGCCGCGAGGTGGTCGAGTTTCTATTGAATGGTGGCGCTTCTATACAGGCTTGTGACGAGGGTGGCCTACATCCGTTGCATAATGCCTGCTCATTTGGGCATGCTGAGGTGGTGCGATTACTGCTAAAGGCCGGCGCGAGTCCCAACACAACGGACAACTGGAATTACACACCGCTGCACGAGGCGGCGAGCAAAGGCAAAGTGGACGTTTGCATAGCGTTGCTGCAGCACGGTGCCAATCCGAATATACGCAATTCGGAGCAGAAGACGCCACTGGAATTGGCCGATGACAACACACGCCCCGTGCTGACAGGCGAATATCGAAAGGACGAGCTATTGGAAGCGGCACGCTCCGGCGCAGAAGATCGCCTTCTGGCATTGCTTACACCACTGAATGTTAATTGTCATGCCAGTGATGGTAGGCGCTCGACGCCATTACATTTGGCTGCCGGCTATAATCGCATCGGCATTGTGGAGATTCTATTGGCAAATGGCGCAGATGTTCATGCCAAGGACAAAGGCGGCTTAGTGCCATTACACAATGCCTGTTCGTATGGACACTTTGAGGTGACAAAGCTGTTGATTAAGGCAGGTGCCAATGTGAATGCCAACGATTTGTGGGCGTTTACGCCATTGCATGAGGCGGCATCAAAGAGCCGGATCGAGGTGTGTAGCCTGTTGCTGAGCAAAGGCGCGGATCCTACGCTGCTCAACTGCCACAATAAGTCAGCGATCGACTCGGCGCCTACACGAGAACTACGTGAACGCATTACATGTACGTTGCTTAAGTGTCTTGAAGTGCTGTTGTGTTTCCAATAAAATTATTTTGTGCTCTTATTACTTACAGATGAATTCAAAGGACATTGCGTGCTAGACGCTTGCAAAAAGGGCGATATAGCGCGTCTTAAAAAATTTCTCTCTTCCGAAACTGTTAACTTTGTGCATCCATATTCCGGTGATACGCCTTTGCATGCCGCCGCCGTGTCTATCGATCCAAAACGCAAGCAGATTACAGAAATACTCATACGCAAAGGCGCACTGTTGAATGAAAAGAACAAGGCGTTCCTCACGGCGCTCCATCTTACAGCCGAACACTTGCACTACGACGTGATGGACACACTCTTGAAGAATGGCGCCAAGGTGAATGCATTGGATGGTCTGGGTCAAACTGCGTTGCACAAGTGCGCCAGGGATGAGCAAGCCGTGCGTCTATTACTATCTTATTCCATTGATACAACTATCATTTCGTTGGAGGGCTACACAGCTGCACAGCTCGCGTCTGATGCTGTGTTGAAGATACTTAAGGATCCGCCGGATACGGAAACACATTTGTTGGAAGCCGCTAAAGCGGGCGATCTGGACACGGTACGCCGCATTGTGCTCGCCAATCCGCACACAGTGAACTGCCGCGACCTGGATGGGCGTCATTCCACTCCACTGCACTTTGCCGCTGGCTTCAATCGTGTGCCAGTTGTTGAGTTCTTACTGGAGCACGGCGCGGAAGTGCATGCCGCCGACAAGGGTGGATTGGTGCCACTGCATAACGCTTGCTCGTACGGTCATTACGAGGTCACAGAGTTGCTGGTGAAGCATGGCGCCAATGTAAACGTGTCGGACTTGTGGAAGTTCACACCTCTCCATGAAGCAGCAGCCAAAGGCAAATATGATATTGTGAAATTACTACTTAAACATGGCGCCGATCCGTCGAAGAAGAATCGCGATGGTGCCACGCCAGCTGATTTGGTCAAGGAGTCAGATCACGATGTAGCGGAATTGCTGCGCGGTAACTCAGCGTTGCTGGATGCCGCGAAGAAAGGTAACTTGGCGCGTGTACAACGTTTAGTCACGCCGGAAACGATCAATTGTCGTGACGCACAAGGGCGGAATTCAACACCACTGCATCTAGCGGCTGGCTACAATAACTACGAGGTCGCAGAGTATCTGCTGGAGAATGGTGCCGATGTCAATGCACAAGACAAAGGTGGCCTAATACCGTTGCACAATGCATCCTCTTACGGGCACTTAGACATAGCAGCTCTGTTGATTAAACACAAGACTGTGGTGAATGCCACCGATAAGTGGGGCTTCACGCCGTTGCATGAAGCCGCCCAAAAAGGCCGCACACAATTGTGTGCGCTACTGCTCGCGCATGGCGCTGATCCGTACATGAAGAATCAAGAAGGCCAAACACCAATTGAATTAGCGACTGCGGATGACGTAAAATGCCTGCTGCAGGATGCAATGACCACATCATTGGGCGACTCGACACTTAGCTCATCACAACAGTCCCTCATCAGCAATTCTCCTTCACCGGCACCAACAGCAGCTGGTGCAACAGCGAGTACATCAGCAGCTAGCGCTGGTAGTTTAACTGCCGCCGCTGCAGCCTGCAATGTCCTTTCACCAACAACTGAGACCGTAACACTGCCTTCTGGTGCCTCGATGACGCTTAGTGTGCCGGTGCCTCTACCGTTGTCAACGCGCATGAGTCCTGCGCAAGGTGCCGAAGCGAACTCTGGTGACTTGACCAGCAGCGACGAGGTGCCCGATCCCGAGTCTATTACCAATGTGGCCAGTTTCTTGTGCAGCCAACAGTTGGAGCATCTAATCGATCTCTTTGAACGTGAACAAATCACGTTGGAAATACTAGCCGAAATGAGTCATGAGGATTTGAAGCAAGTGGGCGTGTCTGCGTATGGATTTAGGCATAAAATATTGAAAGGTATTGCGCAGCTGCGCGCCACTACAGGTGAGAAAGCGGCTGAAATGTAAAGTAAAAATATTTGAATACATAGCTTTGTTCTTTAACTCCACGCAGGCATTGGTAGCAATGTCAATCCAGGTACTCTGTTAGTGGATCTCTTGCCAGACGATAAGGAATTTCTCGCGGTTGAAGAGGAAATGCAGGCTACTATACGTGAACATAGAGACAATGGCCAAGCGGGTGGCTACTTTACACGCTACAACATCATACGAGTAAGATACGAATCAATAAAAATATGTGCATTTTAAAAAATAAATTCGAAATTAATGAATTTGTTTGCAGGTACAAAAGGTACAGAATCGCAAACTTTGGGAGCGTTATGCCCATCGTCGTCATGAAGTGGCCGAGGAGAACTCCATACAAGCCAACGAGCGTATGCTTTTCCACGGCAGTCCTTTCATCAACGCAATCGTACAGAAAGGCTTCGATGAGCGCCACGCCTATATAGGCGGGATGTTTGGTGCTGGAATTTACTTTGCCGAACACAGCTCGAAGAGCAACCAGTATGTCTATGGCATTGGTGGAGGCATTGGTTGTCCCTCGCACAAGGATAAGTCTTGTTATGTCTGTCCAAGGTGAGTCTAAGTGGCCATTATGTTAGTGAAAAGTTGAAAAAAAGAAAACAAACTTAAAGCAATTAAAGTAGCTTAACATTTCCGAATATACTTTTAGTCTTCCTCTTTTAGCTGAAAGATCCAAAACGCGGAATTCAGAATCATCTAAAGCACTTGTATAGAACATTTTATAAGTTTAATTTTTCATTTTTGACCCTTCTTGTGGTTGGCTCTTCTAGTAATTTCGTTGAAATAAAATCCGGCTGCCTGAGACATTCGTTTTATCGAAAATGTATTTCTTCTTCTATACTTTTCTATCAATTCATAATAATACTCAGGGTTGTATAAGTAATTTTTTGGTTTCTATCAACCCAAAATGGTGGACATTCGGTGTAAATAAATATCTATTATTGTTTGATTGTTGTCAATTAGGGACAAGCACCATTTTCAGGTTATGTTTATATAATTTGTTTAACTTTTTGACTCAGACCACTTTCATAATTAACATTTAATGAATTCCAGATAATGTTGAAATTACAACCGCAATCTAATAGTTCGTTTTTGGCGTTATCGTAAAAATTATATTAAATAAATTCAGTTTAAAATAATGTGGTGCGAAATAACTGATAAACTCGTTTTGTTTTTACTTTTGACTTAGACCACTTTCATAATTATGGGCACATATACAGTCTGTGTCAGAAAAATGGGCACCGCGATTATTCATGAAATCTAAAAAAAATATATTTCGAATTTTTTTACATGAAAGTATGTACAAAATTAACAGACGCAATTACTCAATAAGCCGTGTAGTCTTCATCGTTGTCGAGCATAGCCTGGCATCTTCTTCCTGCTTTGAACCAGCTTTTCTGCGTAGCTCGTCGACCAACAGGACTAGATTTTGCGAACTTGACGCACGAGTTGCTTAAATCATGGACTGGCCTTCCGGCAAAGTGCGTTTTCATAGTTCCCCACACATTTTCAATGGGGTTGGCATCTGGGGACTGGGAAATCCAGTCCAATACTGTGACGCCATTTATTTGTTTTGTTGTTTCTCGAATGTGTTTTTCTGAGAGTAGTGGTTTGGTCGATGTGGGACGGTAGGATATGTTCGCCTCCTTCAGTCGACGTTCGATGGTGTTGATACTCACATCTATTACCTTTTTAACAAGAACTGATCGTGCTTGGCGTAGTCACAAAGAAGTCGGACGATCACTTTATCCTACTTTTTCGTCGTCAGTCGCTTCAAGCTGCGCTCGGAAAAGTCATCAACATTTGTTTACCTTTTATACCGCTGATTCCACATCACAACAAAATTTTTTGATTTTTTAATCACATTTGCAGCCGCGGTGTAAGATAATTTTGGCCCTTTCGAATGCGTGTATAAAACACCGTCTCAAAACGCTTCGCCTACTTCTCACTAATTTTTGTTTGGTTGCGCTTACGGGAAAGTTTCTAACGGCACTAACCTGAGTTAACACTGGCGTCGTAGCCCTTGAGTGGGACTTTTATGCAGCAAAAACAGAACGAAATATATCATGACGTTACAAGGAAAAAACGGTTATTTTCTTCTGATATAGACTGTATATACCTAAATTTGATATGCTACTAATGTGAAATTCAGTCTTCAAAAAAAAAAAAACATGTATTTTGATAAATTATTTAAAATTTTAAACTTTTTCTCAATTGCAAGGCAACTGCTTTTGTGTCGTGTGGCACTGGGCAAATCGTTCTTGCAGTATAGCGCAATGAAAATGGCCCATGCGCCGCCAGGTCATCATTCCGTAATTGGTCGCCCGTCGGCCGGTGGCTTACATTTTGCTGAGTACGTAGTCTATAGGGGAGAGCAGGTAAGTGAAATATAAATATATTACATTTTAATAAAACCATTTTTTATAAAACAAATGTTTTGCTTTAACGCTTTCTTAGGCTTATCCCGAGTACTTAATTACGTATCAGATTGTCAAGCCCGATGACAGCAGTAGCGGCAACGAGGAATCGAGATGATGGCCCTCAGTTGGTTCAACGCCTACCACTACTTCGCCTGCACAACAGCAACACCAACATCCGCAGCCACAACAGCAGCAGCAGCAACAACAACAGCAGCAGCAACAGCTAACGTACCAACAACCTCAACAGCAACAGCAAAAACACCACAATTCGATAATAACAACAACAACAGCCACACATCACTCGCATTCGCATCCGCACACGCACGCGAAATTGCAACAGCAGCACTCACTGCCACTGCAACTGCAGTACCAACATCACTCGCACCACCAGCAACAGCAGCTCGTGACCACCACACAGCCTTCACCGGCTGGCACGTTCATCAATCAAGCGGCCGGTCTTATCACAACAGTCGCCAATAGCGATATGTTGGGCCACAATGGCGACATTTCTCCTCTCTCTTCCAGCAATTCCTTTTCGTCAGTGGACACCAATCAAACACTACTCAACTCGATTGCCAATCAAACGCAACTCCAACAGCTCCAACATCAACAGTCGTCGCACATGTTGACCCAACTGCCGCCGCCGTTACCGCCGCCTACAAGCAATAACAGCAGTGCCAACCGTCATAGCGCAAGCAATCACTCCTATCGCACCAAGTATGGCCAATTTATGATCATCACACCAGCGGTCTCGATTGACCGCGATTATGACCACGATGAAGCGTTTGGCAGCGGTGGTTCTGCTGCAGCCGCTTTAACCAACAATTTTGACTTTGATGAGGATGCCTATTGCAATGACAACAATACCAATGCCAATGGCAACAATAGCAATGCAAACAATGGCAATATTTTTCGCATGTCACTACTGCAAAATAGCAGTAGCATCGATAGCGGCAACAGCAGCGACAGTTCATTCCGCTCCAACTATAATCCCTATCTGCATCACAGTCGCCAACATTTGCTACCAAAAACGGCGCCACACTTCTATACGTTCTCGTCGTGGCGTTGGTGTACACTAATTTGCGCAGCAATGCGTTGCTTCGGTGGTGGGCATAGCTCGCATGGCCCGTACAGCACCAGCTTTGCGCGACCGCCATATCAACGTTCGCGCAGCTCGGGTGCGCAAACGACCCGTTCCTCGCAGCCACATCGTCGACTGCGCTCCTCTTCCTTCACCGCCGAAACGGCTTTTGAGCATTTCTCGGCACCCTTTAAGGCGCGCAAAACGCGCGATCACCTCAATAACATTACCTACGAATTGTGACGGTGGCGGCAGCGATCACGACGACACCAATGCCAATTCGAATTTGAGCCAGCAATTATGATGGTGATGATGACAACTACAATTGTACTACTACGAACAATTCGAACGACTGCAGCACAGAAAGTTAGCGCGTTTTTTGATCTCGTATTCGTATTTATATTCGCTTTGCTAATCGGCGGCGCAACGCCTCAGCCATGTTGTGGCAGGAGTAGTAGTGTCAGTACCGGCAACGCGCTGTCGTCGTATTCCACTTTGAATGTTTATTATATTTACTTATTATGAAGGAAAGAAAAAAAAAAACACAAAACGAAAATGAACAACAAAAAAACAAAAAACTATTACTCGTATTACACTCTTATATTTACTCCATATTTCTTGTACTTTTAACTTATAGTCGTCGTCGTCGTCGTCGTGTTATAGAAGAAAAAAAACAAGAAAAAATATACAATATAAATTAGCACGTAAAATTTAGGTAGCGAACGTTTCGACAGAAAGCAGAAAGACTCTTAGAAAGCGAAGCAAAACGATTTAAAAACCACTAGCGACGAAACAATGAAAATCAAAAGCAGTAAAGAAAGAGGCGCAAGCAATAAAAATTATAAATAAACAGGCTTGAATGCGTTGTTGAAGTAAGTTTTGAAGCGAAACGTTTACTTGCCCTAGCCACTATTAATACGCACCCTACAATTTCTACTCGTTTACAACCCGTTGCACAATTGTAAACACACCACTATATTTTTTCATAAATATATAATTTTTTTTTTCTTTAAATATAATATTTATTTGTAAAAATATAGTACATAATATAAAGTGTCAAACATTGTACTAAAATTTTCAAGATTTTATCAAAACTTTTAACTTTTTAACCGGAATTTAATAAATGTTTCTAAATATGATGTTCCTCAGCCCATTGAATTCTAGCAAAGTTCAAGTTTTTTTGTTGGCGTTGCTAGGATTTTTCTTCCATATAAAAAAAATTCGAAAATTTACTTACTTAAAATATATCAAAAATCAACGCGATTTTATATTCACTTGAAACCTGCACTTTGTTTGTTAAAATTTAATGGGCAGAAAACTGCAAACTCAGAATAATTCTGAGTAAAGAGTTGAAGGTAGGTAGGTTTGAGTAGCACGGGTACACTAGGAGTGGCACTAGAGTGCCATTTTGATTCCATAATGTAGACCACTACCTGTGAAATATTTCACAAGGACTGCCTCTGGCTATCCTCAAAAGGTAAACTAAAAAACCTCAAGCGCCTAGCCAGCAGACTCGGACATTTGTAAAAAAAAGTGTTCAACAGTCTCTTTCTCTGCCGGATACCCACACAGTTTCTGCAATGGAAGTTGTACAGAAGTCCAAACTTCTCTGAGTGAAAGTTTTGATCAAATTTTGTACAAATTTTGAAACTCCACGCTTCGTTTTTGGCGTTCTTACGATATTAAGAATTTTCTTCCATATAAAGTGCGTGTTCGGAAGTGTTTTAAATGGAAGAAAATGCTCAACACCTCGCGAAAAAAATTATGAAAAATCAACGAGAAGTTTGAACGACGTGAAGCTTTTAATTTGCTATTTTAATATTGAATGGGCTATAAAACTGTATACCCATAATTTTTCTAAAAATTCTGAATAAAAAGTTGAATTTTTTTAATTTTTGTGAATTTTGTAAAAATTCTGATTAAAAAGTTGAAATTAGGATATGTTTTTGAAATTTTTATTTATTTTTATTTTTGTGAATTTTGCACAAAATTTGAAACTTAGCGTTATTGAATGGGCTATAAAACTGTATACCCATAATTTTTCTATAAATTCGAAATAAAAAGTTGGATATTTTTATTGTTTTGTTTTTGTATTTTTTTTTGTTGTTTATTTTTTTTTTTGCTTTTAATTTTTGTGAAATTTCTACAAATTATTGAATTGGCTTATAAAACTGTATACCCAGAATTTTTCTAAAAATTCTGAATAAAAAGTTGGAAATTTTAATTTTTTTTTTTTTTTTTTGATATTTTTTCTATTATTTTTATTTTTGTGAATTTTGTGCAAGTTTGAAACTTAGAGTTAAATGGTTTTTGTTGTAGTATGAATTATGTTTTTTGAATGGGCTAAAAGACTGCATACCCAGAACTTTTTTAAAAATGCTGAATAAAATATTGGAAGTTTTGATATTTTTTATTATTTTAATTTTTATTTTTGTGAATTTTGTTCAAGTTTGAAACTAAGCGTTATATGGTTTTTGTTGTAGTATGAATTATGTTTTATAAAAAAAAATAGTGGTGGTTATAATTTTGCAACGGGGAAGAATCCTAGGTTACGAATCAGTAGTGGTCAGAGCAGGTAGTATCAAGCGGCTCGTTCTTATGCGGTTCAACAAGTCGTCAAATTCACATTTACAGTAAAAGCGCGGCCAGCTCCCATAATAAGCGGGTATCTCTTTTAACCGAATAAATAAACATTTTTTTTAGTTACCATGACAATCGGTTCTTCCTTTCCGAAGGGACCCGAATTTTTTAAATCAAAATAAGGGCGGTAATTTCAGGACCATTCTTCAAAAAATGTATGAAGAGTGTTTTTTGTGGTTATTTTTTGTTCCTACTCCTTTTTGCGCCTACTCGACAAGCAAATACCTCTCTTGCAGCCGGACAAAAGCTCTGGAAACGTGAGTGCGGCCTATGGAAGCAATTATTGAGTATATTTCCTTCATTTTCTGCAATTACATGTATGAAGAAATTTTGTTTTGATGGCTTGATATGCCTATTCCTCGATAAAAAAAAGTGTTCATAAATGAATTAATTTCGTTTTATTTAATTTAGTATTCCTTCTTTGTAATGCCCGAAAGTATGGTTCTCCCGCTCCATTCAATGCATTGAAAGATCGCATATTTATGTAGTGCCGCTAAACCAATGAAATGTTAAGCTGCAATTAGAGGTGCCATATGTCATACCATAGCCACACGTATGGCATAGAATAAACATATGTTAGACCACGCAATATATGCCACAAATATGCATACATACATATGTGACTTAGTAATTATATTCCATAGATTCATGTCGTACTATAGACACATATAATGCCATACCATAGGCGCAAAGACACTTGTGAATGCAAATTGTGGCACCAGAACCTTTAAATCTTTACGTAGCCGTTCATATTTGTCGAGTTTTGATTTTTCCCTGTGGCCGTAGACAACTGGCTTGTTGTGTTTATGTTATTCCTTTGGTGTTATTTGGTTTATTAGGTTTCCTAAAATATATAATATATTTTTTTTAGTATATTATCAACACTTTTTTCCAATTTGTTTCATGTTGGCAGGATAAACCACTCTCCACACATGCATACATACTTTGCTAAGTACCCTTGACCGGTTATAAAAACGGGTCGTTCGAGTAAACTGTCTATCCGGGGCCCGTTTTACCCATTTACAGCTAAAATACGATTCATTAGCTGTAAAGTTGTTTAGCTATAACAATATTTGCCTGTGTGTCATGGGGGTTAAGACGCCTCTAATGCAGCTTAAAATGCGCGCTTCGTTTGATGATAGGTTTATAAGTAGAACGGAACAAGCAAGCAAGCGAATCTGAAAACAACAACAAAAACGTCTATTTTGTCGTATATGAAAACATGCAGTTACACCAACAAACATACATATACATATAAATTATATATATACTTATATATACATACATACATATATTTTACTTAAGTGACTTTGAATGCGTAACCTTAAGTGTTTACAATTTACGATCTTCAATCCATTCTCTACCTATATATTATTATTGATATATAAATGATAATTGTATGAAGATACAAAACAGATGATGAAAAATAAAACGCAATGTTTAACTTCAATTAAAACGAATATGAAAATTTGTTGTTGTTTTTAATTAAAATTTTCTAATTAAAGTGAGTTTTATTCAAATTTCAGAAAGAGATGGCCTTGGTTTTTTTCCTTGTTCACTCTTCTCGGGAGCCTCGGGTTTCGACAAGACTTGTCTTGCGTTGGTTTCGTTAATCTATTTGATTTCTGACAGGATAGGTGATTATAGCCTGCCGCTACCAGTCCTAAATAGTCTGAATGCCTACCTGTCGTTGCTTAGGAACAACGCTTTGAGCGCCATCAGTGTTTCGAATTTTTCTGCCAGAGGGATCGCACAGATGGTTGAGGACTTCGCTACATTTGGTGTGTCTGCGCTATTATTGCGGTTGCCCACTTCCTCTTGCTGGCGCCACTGATGCAATGTGTAACTGTGTGTTTTTCTTTGTTGATGCTTGTTTTAGCAGCCACAATGCAAATAATGCGCTGACTATTGTGCGAGAGTAGGGATGGAAAGGATTAGTTTTTGGGTTTGAGGAATGAGTTTTTGTTTTTTTTAGAAACAGTGAAAGTAGGTAAATTTGGATAAGTGCGATGACCGTGCTTTACGTGGCATTCGAACCCACAACCTCTGGTATGGCAAGCTAATGCACTACGCTAGACTACCAAGGCCTTGATTGGGCACCCATAAATAAAAAAATATAAACGCACCACTATATTTTTCATAAATGTATTATTTTTTCTAAAAAGTATATTTTTTATAAAAATATAGTTCATACTATAAAAAGTGTCAAACATTGTGCAAAAATGTTCAAGATTTCACCAAAACTTTTCATTTTTTAACTATATTAAAATTTTAAAATTTCTTCTGAATATGATCTTCCATAGCCTATTGAATTTTTGCAAAGCGCGAGTTTCAAGAGAATACAAAATACCGGTGATTTTAGAATTTTTTTGGCGGTGCTAGGCTTTTTCTTGCATATATTCGAACATTTACTTTGCATGCAAGAAAAGGCGTGACAGCGAAAAAAATTATCAAGAATCAACGTGATTTTGTGTTCACTTGAAACTTGCAATTTGTTATGCTAAGAATGGGCTATAAAACTGCATATCCAGAAAAATTCTAAAAATTGTGAAAAAAAAATTATAATAACCTTGGGTACAGGTGCCTGCCAGTGTAATAAAAATATATTTTTTTGTTGAAATCTGATAAAAACCTTGGTTTGCAAACAATATTGTTCCGTCAACTTGATGCCATGAAAGTCTTTCAAAAGATCCGCTAGATGTTTTAAAATGAAACATGTAGAATTTATAAGTAGATTCTTTCAGATTTCTCTATTTTTATTCACTTATGGCTTTTAACTATTATGTGTCAAAATGATATATTTTAAATGTCCATCGAGAGCAAGAATGATAGATTACTAGGTTTGGCCAATAACTTTGGTGAAAAACAAAATTGTGAGGGGAACTTCGGCTGCCACGTAAAGGGGGTGATTCGCCAGCCGAATTCTGCACGATCATTTCACATGTATTCACACACTCATCCAATCAGTCGTTGTTCAGATGGCAACGAAGTGTGATTGGATGATTTTTTCGTATATCACTAACACAAACTAAATTTTTTTTTTAACACATTCCAAGTGATGTCAGCCCATCAGCTAATTCTGCCATTCTGTCGAATTCGCTCAATTTTCAATAATTTTAACGCGTTCTTGTTGTTGTTGTGGGTGAAGCAGCACTAACATTTCCCATACATATACGGGAAACGCTGCTGAAGTGAGAGTCCTTAACCGGATATTAATATAGGTCATTCCGGTTACATAGAACCAACTGTGGTTGGAACGAATTTTAACGCGTTGTTTTATCGTGTAAAATTGTTCAATTCTACTTGTCAAATGTCTAATTGTTAAAAATGTCAAAGATGACGTAAAAAAATTTACTGTCCAGGAATTATCTCTACTGACATATAGGCGTCACTTTTGAAATTCACTTTATAATTGCTTTGTAGCTGCTCTTCTAAAAATATAAGAAGTGTTAGGGGTAGGCTCCAACGATATTACAATATCGAAAAGACTGACTGAATTAAATTTGAAAGGTCGAGCCAAGAAGCACCAAGAGATTTGGTAATTCCTAAAACAATCAGGCTAAAAAGCCCATTATATTTAAAGCTCTGGAAAATGAAAGTGTAGATAGTCAAGGAGGAAAGGAGAGAAGTAACCGAAGAAAAAAGATAGGATAGAATAGAGGTAGTTAGACCTGTGAGAATTTTCCAGATTCTTTGTTGAAAATGAAAATATCCTCCAGTTTTAGAGAACGAATATTACTCATCCTCACGACATCGGAACCCAAAACTCGTAGCCGTACTCTAGCAACGGCAGGACACTCACAGAGAAAATGATCTGTGCCATCCGCCTCCTCTAAGCAACACAGGTGTAAATCGCGTCCTCAATGATTCCAATGATGGTCATATGTTGACCCCATGGATTGTGTCCTGTAATAATACCGAACATCAACCGAACGTTTTGTTTTTTTAGTTTTAGAAGAAAGTCCGACAGTTTTCTGTTCGGGCTTGTCACAAAACACTTTGCAGTTTTGCAGCGCTCTAGACCGGACAATCGCATAAACATAATCACATACATAATCGCTGATCCACTTCTTGGCCAATTCATTGGCAATTTCATTCCCTTGAACCCCGCAGTGTCCCGGAACCCATATAAGTACGAACTTATTCTGTCTTGCAACAGAATAAAGCTTCTTACATTCTTGAACAGTCTTTGTGGTTTGCTTTGTGTTCTCCAGAGTCTTTAGCGCAGCCTGACTCTCACTAAAGAGTTTACGGAAAGTCATACTGTGATTGATTATTTACCTCATCCCCGTTGTACATCCACTTCTGTGACATCCACATGGCGTGAGCATCAGGGAGATAGCGAAGCTGGTATGAAGTTTTATATATCAAAGGAGTTAAGATGCAGCTTGTACCAAGATTGCAGATTTTTCTGCAAAAATAGCGTCACATGGCAATTCGCTAAGGAATAATGGATGTGGTGTGATCCACTGTAAATGCTTTTCACCAGAACAAACAGTAATTAAGGATTATTATTTCAGTATAGTGAGGTCGCCGCTCCCACGATAGTCGATTTTACATTGCCAGAACAACCCAGATTTACATCTGGTCAAGGACTGTAACTTCGGCAGTAATCTCGTTATACTGATACTGTTAATAACAACAACAAAAAAACATTCGTCACCAGAGACCGAAATTGTGCAGAAACAACTAGTGATTTCTTTTCTACGACAACACTTCGGCCCGCACATTTCCTCTTCTACGTAACTATTTGGCTAAAAACAACAATATCACGCCGTCCCGGGAGCTCCGTTTTCATCAGACATGGCCCCAATTGACTTCCTGTTCTCTACTACTCAAGGTGTCATTCGCGAGTGTTTAGAGATTATTTAGACGATAAATCACAATTCGTTGAAAAAGTGAAAGGTGATTCCAAAAATGCGCTATGAAAAGTATTTTGAAGATTGGAGATTCCGTGAAAATTAACAGTTTTTATTATATGTGACAAATTTGAATAGAAATATATTGATATATTATATTAAGTAAACCATATACATTTTTAATTTGAATATCTATTAATTAGTGACTGTTAACATTGTTGTACCACACTTGTGCTTGATACATGTTGCTAGCAACATCTATATTACAATTAATTTTTTTCTTTTTTGTTAGCATATTATCTTTACACACATTCAAATATGTATGTGTGCGGAGCGCACGTTTTGCATCCCGTTACCCATTCGTCAGCTGTCAACCGAAGCTTTAAAACTCAGCCTGCAGGCAGCTGCAATCATTTTGTTTTACTTTAATACCTCCAACAACAACAGACACGAATTAACACAAATAACATTTCCAAAGAAAAAATGATACATGACCGAATGCCTAAAATTGTAAGAAAATATAATGCGACTGCTGATCATTAAAGTGCAATTTGTAAAAGCTTTACTTTTTGAAAGCCTAAACGAAGAAGAGAACCAATAAAAACGAAACTGAATTGTCAGTGCGGTTAAGGTAGCAGGGTAGTCTGAAAAAGACGTGAACAACAATGTTCTAGCTAGAGTCCGGCGGCAATGCAAATATGTACTCCACACTTCGCCCAACCCAAACACTCGTCACCGGCTGTTCATTCATTAATTTTGCAGAGTTGTTGTTGGTTTGGTATCTGATGTTGCTGTTAATGTCGCTTTTGTTGTTGCTGCTGTGGTTATGTGTTTTTGAATGACTGACACTTTGCGGCTTTTCCGTGTATCCACGTTTGGCTGTATGCATACAGATGCATGCATATGTACAAGGCGTATGTATATGAGCTCATATGTATGTGTACGAAGTCTCACTTCGGCTTACGTATGCTTATACGAGTTATGCTGACTGAGCGCAACATTTGGAGCAATCTCGCCTGTAATGAGATAATTACAAGGCGCAAACATGGTATTCGGCATACGGCATGCAATTTATAAAAATATGAAAAAATAAGTAATTGTATTATAAATTTAACCCTTCAAACCCATAGCTACAGTACTTTTCAAAGTTTTACAAATTTCCGAACCATTATATGCTTTTTCAGCCTAAAACATAATTACTTTCTTAATTTGATCTACCATATGTCCATCATAATTTTTAAGAATTAATAGAAATCACGCGCGTCATATGAATTCGAGCAAAACTTGACATTTTTAATAGAAAACAAGCAACTTCTTTTATTAAAATGTGTATGTATGTGTATAATATTTATAAATTTTTTTAATCTATACTAATATATAGTATATTTTGAAAACTGTTTTTGTTCGCAAAATTTGAAAAAAATATACTGTTTTTAGAATTTTAGTTATAGATAGAAATGCAAATGTTTCTTAAAAATGGTACTTCAGTAGTTTGAAAGATCTTATGGAGGCTAGTATCCCAAATATGATGCTCACCAAATCCCAAATATGAACGAAAACTAACTACGAATTACCAATATTAACGCCGAAAAATTACCATTCAGTTATAATAATTCATATAATTCTATACAAGATATTAACGGAGATGAAGTGACGTATTTTCGATAGATGAATGAACAATTAATTCATCCAGTCAAATTTTAATATACATATATATATAGATACATATATATATACATATATATATAATTGGCGCGTACACCCTTTTTGGGTGTTTGGCCGAGCTCTTCCTCCTATTTGTGGTGTGCGTCTTGATGTTGTTCCACAAATGGAGGGACCGACTCAGGCAGATATTTTTATGAGGAGCTTTTTCATGGCAGAAATACACTCGGAGGTTTGCCATTGCCTGCCTAGGGGTGACCGCTATTAGAAAAATGTTTTTCTTAATTTGGTGTTTCACCGAGATTCGAACCTACGTTCTCTCTGTGAATTCCATATGGTAATCACGGCTACGGCGGCCGAAATCCAGAAAAAATAAAAACAAAAAATGTCACTAACAACAGAAGTTATTTGTCTCTCCCTCTCAAAAATGTATTGGTGTGTTTTATTTTGATACTTTGTAATGAGATACGAATAGTATTTGCGATACGAAAGGAAAGTGTGTTACAAAAACAATGAGACAACAGTCTGTATTAAGTTTCTTTCCAACTATATTTCCCTTAAGATATACAGTGAGTCAAAAAAGTATTGGCACACTCGAAAAATCAAAATTCTCAGTGCCATAACTTTTCTTCTAATGAAGGTATAAAAAAATAGAAAATGGTATTTTCTAAATGTAAAGCGTTTTTCAGTAAGAGCGCTTCAACTTTTTTTTTTAATAAAACACAAACGGTTTGACTTTTTTAACTAATTTTTTTTTTTATTATCGAGTTTGAACATATATATACATTTAAGTATGAAATTCGATTTCTTTTGCATGACCACCGCGTGCACGTTTTACGAAGTCCAATCGTTGAACCCAATTTTGAACTCTTTTGCATAAATCGGCCGAAATTCCAGCAATTTCGCGTTCAATATTGGCTCTGAGCTCACAAATCGTCGCCGGCTTGTTACTGTAGACCAATGACTTCACATAACCCCAAAGAAAATAGTCTAGAGGCGTCAAATCACACGAGCGCGGCGGAAATTCGACCAGGCCATTTCTGGAAATAATGCGCTCATCGAACTTACTCTTCAACAAATCAATTGTAGCGTGTGCTGTGTGGCTTGTGGCCCCGTCCTGTTGAAACCACATGTCGTCTAAGTCCATACCATTCAATTGCGGCCAAAAATAATCGTTTATCATGTCGCGGTATCGATTTCCATTCACAGTAACGTGGCGATCGTTCTCGTCAACGAAAAAATATGGGCCAATTACGCCGCCGGCATGTAAACCGCACCAAACAGTGATTTTTTCGGGATGCAACGGTGCCTCATGAATCACATGTGGATTGCTTTCTGCCCAGTAACGCATATTTTGCTTGTTGACAAAACCATTAAGCCAAAAGTGAGCTTCATCACTAAAGACCGTAAAATGGCCGTAATGCTCTTAAAGTAGCAGCAACAGAACGATTATTTTCATAAAAAATTTGCACGATTTGCAATCGCTGTTCAAGTGTGTAGCGTTCCATGATGAAATGTATACTAATGAAGTTTACAAATGACAAGCGAAAAATAAAAAATATTGCGTCGTTCGCCCTCCCTATCGGAAAAAAGTTGAAGCGCACCTATTGAAAAACGCTATATTTATTTATTACGTATCTGACCAAAAAAAATAATTTCGACTTAGGTTTACAAGCTCAACCTTGAAAGGTAAAATAAGGCACAAATTCACATCAAAAAAGTATTGGCACATTCTTTATGCTCGTTTATGCTTTTGGCATTGCAATTACCATTCCCATCGCATTAAATAAAGACCCCAGGCTTGTAAATATGTAATTCGCTTATATTACAACAGTTAATGTAATTTATAAAGAAATATCACAACTTACTTGTTTTTGTTTTTGTAGCAGCATTACTATTCCCTATTAAAGGTCGGGGAAAGACTGCTGAAGTTACAGCCCTTATATATATATAATTGGGTATTTGGCCGCGCTCCTCCTCCTATTTGTGGTGTGCGTCTTGATGTTGTTCCACAAATGGAGGGACCTACAGTTTCAAGCCGACTCCGAACAAGTTACAGCCCTTGACAGGGTATAAATGCAGGACGTTCGGATCAGCTTTGTGCAAAAATTTCCTCAGATAACAATTGATTAAGCATTTAAATTCAATTCCAATTGAATTTGGTCGGAAAACCTCTTCTTGGACGAGGCTCATTCTCATCTCGGAGGGTAATTTGACAAAATAAATTGCAGATGTGAAAACCTCAACATAATCCTCGGGATGCCAATGCATTCACAATTTTTTTAAATGTTTGGGTACTTAAACGCCAAAAACTCCATGAATCAATTTTTATTTGAGTTTTTAGTTTTTAATTCGGTTATTCCTGGATTAGATACTCATATTGAATCATTGTTTAATCAAATAACAAATAAATACATCTGCTGGTTGTTGTTGTTGTAGCAGCTTACAGACGCCTGCAGTGCAGTGAAGACATCAGTCATCGTCAATCTCATCTAACGGTAGTCCCAGGATTCAGATGGTTGCGAAAGGGTGTGGTCAAAGGAAGAGGTGTCATTTGGAGAATATTTATTTATTTATTTATTTATTTAAGTCTATGAATTACAATCCTTACAGACTATGATACAAAAGTTGCTTAGATTAAGCTACAAATATATTATATGTATTTAAAAACTATACTAGCTACTAACTAACTATAATATAGAATTCAAAAGATTTAAAAGTGCTGTTCTTGAAAGCGAGAAATCAAGAAGAACATCATTATGAACGGCATTTAATTCCCGTAAAGCACGAGTAATGGGAGCATTGCTGGCATACGTAGTTTTAAAGTTTCCCCCATAATAAGGGTAGAAGTTCCTAAGAGATCGCTGGGGAACATTAAATCGAATCCTTTCCAACAAGTAGGGACAATCAATTACTCCAGTAATAATATTATGAGTAAAAGACAGATACAGTATAGTCCTACGAATCTCTAAGGACTTGAGACTTATAAGCATGAGACGAGCAGAATATGATGGCATGGGATCAATAAAATTCAGGGATCGAAGGGCATATTTGAGAAATATTTTTTGCACACGTTCGATTCTATTAATAGCTTGCTGACTACAAGGTCTCCAAATAAAAGCAGCATATTCTAAATGGGATCTAACAAAAGATGTATACAGTAACTTAATGGTATAGGGATCAGAGAACTTAGTGGCTTTTCGTCTGATGAAGCCCAACATCGAAAAAGATTTAGAAGTAATATAATTTATATGGTTATTAAAAGAGAATTTGTTATCGAAGATGACGCCAAGATCCTTAAACTCACTAACACACTGCAGGATACATGCCGAGATCCTGTACTTAGTGCACAAAATATTAGATGTTTTAGAGTAAGATATTTGGAAGCACTTAGATAAGTTCAGCGAAAGTCGTGAATTCTGGCACCAGAAATAAAGCCTATTCATATCGGCTTGAAGTCTAGTGGCATCCTCTTGCGTCTTGATCGCTGAGAAGATCTTAAGGTCATCAGCATAAAGCAAAAATTTAGCAAATGTGAAACAACTTTTGATGTCATTAATAAATAACACAAATAAAAGCGGTCCCAAGATACTTCCTTGCGGAACACCTGAGATGGCAGCAAAGGAGGTAGATGAAATACCATCGATTGTTACAACACAGCGTCTATTGCTCAAATAAGAGTTTATCCATTGCAGAAATGTAGAATGAAAGCCAAGACTAGCTAATTTTTTAACTAAGATTCTATGAGAAACTTTGTCGAAGGCTTTCGAAAAGTCGGTGTAAATACAGTCGACCTGGAAGCCAGCGGAGAAAGAATCAATGCAGTATTCACTAAAAACGGCCAGATTAGATACTGTAGATCTGTTAGCAATAAACCCATGCTGATTAGGGCAAATTAAAGATTTAACGGCAAAACTCAGCTTTGCATAGACCGCATGCTCAAAAATTTTGGAGATAGTCGACAGCTTAGAGATAGGTCTATAATTTCTAACGTCATTTTTATTGCCACTCTTAAAGAAGGGCGTAATGAAAGAGAGTTTCCATGCGTCAATGAAACACCCCGACGATAAAGATTTGTTGAAAATAATTTTCAGGGGATAGACGAAGGCCGGACAGTTTTTTATCAAATATTGCTGCTGCTTCTGCCCCCCGCAGGAGATTAATGGAGTTGTTCCTGCAGTAGCATGCCAATAGTTATTACTTTTGTTATTTTTGTTGTAAAAACTCATTTTTTTTCCTGCTTGCTTATTATGGTGGGTGTGTGCGCCGCACTCAATAATTACAACAATATTGCAACCCTGCTACTTTTTTGATACCCTGTTGCTGATACTCAGGCCTGATTAGCTGCCGCAATATTGCAGAAGTAAGGCCGCAGTAGCCGAATGCGTTGGTGCGTGACTACCATTCGTTGGGTCGAATCTCCGTGAAACACCAAGATGGAGAAAAAGTTTTTTCTAATAGCGGTCGCCCCTCGGCAGGATGCGGAACAACATCAAGACGCGCGCCACAAATTGTATATAACAGGTGGCGCTAAAGTAATCCTCCTATCAGAAAATGCTATAAATTTTGCGATTGGCCCCTAATGTCAGTTCTGCAAAATACACGTTAATAAACAATGTTACGCTACACTGCTCCAGAATGCGGAATATTGCTGACTATTTATTTGACCAATAATCGGTCGGTGACTTTGGCACAACGCGAATTTCGTCGCAGATTTCCTCGCCGCCCAACGCCTACTGGTGAAACACTGCGACGTTTAGCCGCTCGCCTCGAAGAGACTGGCACAACACGAGATTCTGCCAGGCATGGCAGACCCCGGAGTAGCCGTTCTGCAGAGAATATTGCTGCTGTAGCCGAGGATGTCATGGAAGCGCCGTCGACATCGACCAGACGACGTGCCACGCAAATGGGTATCAGTCGACGGTCTTTACAACGAGTTTTGGTACAAGATTTGAAGATGTTTCCGTACAAAGTCCAGACGGCGCATTAGCAGTTAGCTGCTGACCGCCAATCGCGTCTAACATACGCTCAAGCCGTCCTTAATCACCACCAAGAGGAAGATGATTTTTCATCAAAAATAATCATGAGTGATGAGGCCCATTTCCATTTTAGCGGATACGTAAACAAGCAAAATTTACGCTTCTAGGGCACTGAAAATCCGCGTGTAACCCACGAAGAGCCATTACACCCGCTCAAAGTCACTATATGGGTGTGCTGTTTTCGCTGGAGGAGTCATCGGACCTTTTTTCTTCGAAGACGTCGCGGGCCAAACGGTTACTGTGAATGGTGAGCGCTACAGAGCAATGATCAACGAGTTCTTTTTGCCGCAACTTGATGAATTGGGATTGGAAAACATGTGGTTCCAACAGGACGGTGCAACGGCACACACTGCACGTGCCACAACCGATATGCTGAAGGATGCATTTCCCGGGCGCCTAATCTCCCGTTTTGGCGATTTGCACTGGCCAGCAAGATCGCCTGATTTGACCGCTCCAGACTTCTTTTTGTGGGGCTTTTTGAAGTCGCGGGCTTATGTCAACAAGCCTCAGACTCTTGCAGCTCTTAAAGACAATATCCGTCAAGAATGTGAGGACCTATCGCCGGAAGTTTTGGCCAAAGTGATGGAAAATGCCATAAAAAGGGCTCAAATGGCAATCAACTGTGGCGGCGGCCATTTACATGACTTCATATTCTCGACTTGATGTAAAATAAATTAAAAGACCAAATAAAAATAGTCCACAAGAAGAATCAAAGTTTTTCATTTTTTTTTTAAATTACAGCCAAAAAACATCGTAAGGCTACTTTTGCGCCACCTTGTATATTGTATATACGGCCCAAAATAGAGGAGTCATAGCCATAAGTCCATAAATTTGCTGATCGAACCAACATATGAGCAATATGGTAATCGAGCAAAGTGATAGTTCCATACAAACGAGCCGCTCATTTTGTGCTATAGACATTTTAGTTGGCAAAAATTATCCATCACGGAATGATCTGAAAACAGGATTGAGCTTTTTATGAACCAAATAGTTTATTTTGTGGAATCTGGTCTTTTGTCCACTTCTGCCCATTGCACGGGTTGGAAAATTTCAGTTTATATAAATATTATAATTAAATCATTTAGCAACAAAAAACGTGAGTATATAAAATATATATTTATGGTCAGTTTTTCGCACAGCACAAAAATTTGTGAACAAGCTCAGCTAATATGTTGTTGTTATTGTAGCAGCATAAACTTTCCCCACACATATACGGTGAATACTGCAGTGAATAAGTGACAGTCCTTGGCGGGATATAAATCCGGGTCGTACCGGTTACGAAGTACTGAGAGTCGTGGAAACCAGCTAATAGTCCGGGAGCCAGGGGTCATTTTGACCTCATCATTTCATGCCGACTGATTTTAATACTGAAGGCAGACGCCATCCAATGGATGACGAAACCAACCGTCAGCTGGTTCAGTAGCGGTGGGTACGTGCGTGGGATGCTGTGAAACGTGTCGAAAAAAAATTTTAACAACTCATTTAATACCGGCTGAAATTTTTTTTGTGTATTGTTGACATTTAGTAGAATAAACAAAAATAGTCAGCTGCGCCGTAGAGGGGGAGAATACGTCAGCTGAACAGGCGAACTTGTAAAATAAATTAAAAAGTAAAACTACTTTTAGTCCGGTAGCCAGAGGTCGTTTTTGGACTGCGTTTTTATACCGTTAAATTCTTGACTATACTTCTGATTTAGCTTTCATGAATAACGAAAATGAACGTCAGCTGGCGCTCCCGCGGTGGGTGTAATTGTGGGAGGGTACGAATCGTGTCGAAAAAAGACCATCAGCCGAAGCACGAATGTATCATTGCGTTCATACATCTGGGCGGCGCGCGGAATTTTCAATGCTTCGGCTGACGGTCTATTCACCGCTATAAACGCAGCTGACCATCATTATTGTATTTTCATATGTGTCCAAAATTATGTAAAAAAAATTTCAATCGGCATAAAGTGGTTTTACTTTTTAATTTATTTTACAAGTTCGCCTGTTCAGCTGACATATTTTGCCCCCTCTACGGCGCAGCTGACTATTTTTTTTATTTTACTAAATGTCAACAATACACAAAAAAAAATTCAGCGGGTATTAAATGAGTTAGTTGACATTTTTTTTCGACACGTTTCGTACCCTCCCACAATCACACCCACCGCGGGTGCGCCAGCTGACGTTCACTTTCGTTATTCATGAATGCTAAATCAGAAGTATAGTCAAGAATTTAACGGTATAAAAACGCAGTCCAAAATCGACCCCTGGCTCCCGGACTATAACATGTCTTCGTCTTCGCCGGTGTTTGCAAGTGGTGGCAAATTTTGGCGTTTGTTAACTCTTTTGCTTTTTCTGCTATTTGGAAGTGAATTTTCGCGTACGCTCTTGATTTGGTTTGCTGGCTGATGATGGCTAATTTTGTTATCGAACAGAACTATTGCCAACATTTTATTGGCAAAGCCCGTGACGTTAGCATTGTTGCAGAAATTTTATGACAGAACGTGACGTCATTTCATAAAAAGTAGCACTGCCGCATTATTACAGCTCGATCCTGGCTGGTTGTGAAGACAATGTGCGGACGATATCAGAATGCATGCCATCGGGGTGTTGATTGTAGTGTTTTGGTAGGCTTTTTTTGAATAAAATGTGGCCCACATTTTTTGCGAAAAACTGAGAGTATTTATGGCTCCTTTAATTTGCGCCGTGGAATTTACAGCCTCTTGTGACCAACTGGAATCAACCAGAAACAAATTTTTCATTAAGGGGTTATATACAGTTAGAGTTTTCAAAAAAAAGTACTACGGCACTTCCGAGCTTCAATTTTTGACTTCGCGCATGAACGCACAGGACTTCAATTCCGTGTTAAAAACGGCTTTTCCGCATTTCCAAAACCTTTTTCAAATCCTGCAGTGGACTTTCCAGCATGATAATGCTCCGCACACCGCCCGATCCGTAAAGTCATGGATTAAGGCCAAAAAGTTGATCTCATGGAGTGGCCACCATACTCACCCGACCTTAACATCATTGAAAACGTCTGGGGATGGTTGGTCAGGAAAGTGTATGAGTCCGGAAAGTAGAATAGTACAAAAACAGAGTTAATCGAAGGTATCAAACACGCTTGGTCAACCATATCATTGAATTATATTGAACAACTTTATCAAATTTTTGAAGTAATTTCAAACAAAGGCGGGACTACGCACACCTAATATTACTTAAAAATGATAGAAATTTAATGTACAGGCGTTATAAACTACCATTATTGGTCATCAGCTTAATTAAATTGAATTTAACGCAGGGGGCGCTAACCTGATGACCAAATTTTGTTACATTTTTTTTGTACCTTTCTCAAAAACATTCATTAAAAAATATTCCTTATTGCTACAGTAGCCATTGTTGTTTTATTTTAAAGAGAAATGGATGTAGCACAATATAAAAAAACTTTTAAAGCTGGAGCTCTGATGGTTTCGATTTTATTGAGCATTGGCGGTGAGTGTAACGGGGGGCGCTAACCTGATGACGCGCAGTGTATTTAAGAATACACACAGAAAATGTAATATCGTTCCGGTGATATTTTCGAAGTTACACGCAAATTTGAAAATGCGTTTCAGAGTGCTTGAAAGTGCTTTTCAAACTTTAAACGTGTTTTTCTCAAAATGGGTTTTTTCAAAGTTGGTGACCAACCTTACTGGAAAACGGCTAAACCGATTAATCTCAAATTTTAACACGAGCCTCTTAAATACATTTATTAGTTCCTTAATAATCGAAGATTTTTTCTCACCGATAAATATTTTTTTATAAACAATTTAAGGCCGCCATTTTGTCAAACAAATTTATTTTGCTTACTCCTTCAATTAGTTACTAAATTTAAATTACTTTAACGAAATCTGTTTGGTTTTTTAATTTCAGAGGATCCAGTTCAGAGATATAGTGGTCACCGCAAAACGTCTTTTGTGAATGGAGCTCCCGGAGATCAGCTTTAGCTCTTTTCCAAATTAACAAAAGATAAAATAATATGTGTACAAATTTTTAGATCAATACATTTAAGTATTCTCAGAAATTCTGGAAAATTCGCTTTTTTCGGCCTTCTACCTGTATATAACCCCTTTAAAAGAGGTAAGCACTAAGAAAAATAAAAATTTGAAATGAAAAAGAAAAAATTTGCACTTTTTTTATCAAATTGATCAAAACAATATTTTTAGTGAAAACTAATATATAAATATAAAAATATAAATTTTAAGTTGATATCTTGATTATTTTTAAATTATTTATATTCGACCGTGCGAAAAAAAACGTATTTAGAGAAAAATAAAAATTAATGGAAAATTTGAAAGTGCTGAAGGAGCTGAAGCAGCTCCCCTCTAAAAAGCTTCCTTTAACAAAATATTTTTGCTATGTTATACTGCTGTGCATATTAAATGAATGCATATAAGATAGCTTTTATTGCTTTAGAAAATAATTTCCTTTTTACAGTTGTCATGATAATCCGATCTGTTTCGCACTTTTTTATACTTACCTCACCTATTTATAAAATTCATCGCATCGCCATGTTGGTTATGCCAAAATCTGCAGGCCGGGACTAGTGCAATTTGAGACTCAAGAGTAATTAAAACAAATTAAGCACCAGGCACGACCTACGCAAAATGACACTAGAGAAGGCGATTAAATGAAAACAAATTACTAGCGAATATGGTGATAATGATATTCACAAATGTTGTAAATAAAAAATGGCAGCTGCTCTTCGCTCACTTCACACATCTATATGAACATACTCGTACAAAATGCCGTAAGCGAATTTATTTTTATCACATTTACTTTACATTACTTCTTACTTATTTTCATACCATTTTTGTTTGTTCTTTAATGTCCACCAACCGCCGTGAGCGCCGCCAAGTGACTTGGGCAATTAATTTATTGAAATGTGAATGAGTGAAACTACCGTTGGTGTAGTTGCGGTGAGTACGGCTGGAAAAAGTAGTTGTATGTGGAGACAGCATCATCAGCAAGCAAATGCATTCCACGACGCCTGCGGTGTTTCGAAGATCTTCATTCTGTGGTTGCAAAAAATATGTAAGTATATGTGTATGTACATTTGCAACAAATAAGAATATTTTCAAGGTAATATTTTACACGAAATATCATTACTTTTAAATTTTTTAACGACTTTTGCACTTCGAAAAAAAATTCTTTTCCAATGTGAATAAAATGAAATATGTGAAATAAAAAATAAATTTAAATGCAATAAGAACATTCAATTAAAATAAATTTAGATGCAATAAGAAAATTAAATTAAAACAAATTAAATGCAATAAGAAAATTAAATTAAAATAAATTTTATTACTTTTGAAAATCAAAATAAACTCAAATGTGTGTGTTTTTAAATGTTTTACCTTCTAAAATAGAAAAATATAGGAACAATTAATATCTGAAAATAAGCGTACAAGGTTACCAATTTTATGACGTCTCCACGACAGTCGGTTCTTCGTAACCGGAACCACCCGGATTTATATTCGGCCAAGGACTGTGACTTCAGCAGCAGTCCTCATATACTTATATACGCATAGGGAATTTTTATGCTGTTACAACAACAACAATCAATTTTATGACTGCCATTTCAGCAACATTCCCCGTACATGTATAGGGGAATGTTTATGCTGCTACAACAACAATAACAAACTTTATAAGTTACTTCAAAATGAATTAAAGCAGCATACATACCATTGGAAAGAGTTTTCTCCAAATTTTTAATATAAATATATTTTTTTAATTGTTACGAAAAAAAACATAATGGAGCAAATTCAACGGCATTCAAAAACTGATACTTTAACCCAGATTAATTATTTTTTTCAGGGTGCTGCGCTAACAGTGCTTAAAATTTGCTAACCGATTCGTTGTGTTACAGAACATAGCACATGAATAAATATTTTAAATTTCAGTGTTTTAAACGAAAAGGAATTTAAGAAAATTGTTGCACTAGCAAATTCGTGCACATATGTATGGGTTAATATGCTACTGTTTTTTTTTTCGAATAGAAAAAGTATTCGCAATGCTTCATAACCTCAAATAGAGGTCAAAATAGCGTTTGCAAATTACGTTTTTTGCACGTTTAGACAAAAAAATCTCAGTTATGACTCCGTACTTGGATTCAGTACGTCAAAAACCTTTGGAAAATATTAATATGGTTTCTGCAAAAATTTCTTGGCACCCTGTGTGTTATTTAAGCAGTTAAAATCCAATACACCATGAATAAGGTGATACTTAACGAAGGATTATTTTGAAAAACATGTAGCTTCATCACCCTGCAATTTTGGAAAAGGTTCTTCTTTGGGTTAGGAAATAGTTTTTGCGAACTCTATACGCCCAATAAATATTAGTTTGGGGAAAAATATTAGTTTTGCGAAAATGATTTAAAACTGTTTTATGGTCAATCTTTAGCTCCTGGGCGATGCTACGACTAACTAACATGCCGGTCAGCTTCGATTATTTTCGTGATTTTATCGACATTTTCGACAACGGGCATGCCTGTACGAGATGCACCTTTAACATCAAAAATGCCTGCACGGAATCGACGAAACCAAAATTGCACGTAATTGGCTGTTACACTATCGGCCCTATAAACTCCAATCACAATTTCAGCGGCTTGGATTTTCGCCATTTTCAAAGAAAAACTGTAAAATGGACCGAGTTTTCTCTTTGTTAGCTTCCATTGCCAACTTCCTGTAACTCACAACTAAATGGAACAACCAAAAATCAACAAACGAATTTTTTTAGTGGGAAATATCACCTTCACAATGAGCATAAACTTTAAATTGTTTGATCGATACTTTACGAGATATCGAACACTACAGACATCCATCGAGAAAATAATGGATTTCTTTTTCTCCAAACTAATATCGGACGTAGAAAGCAAATTTTATGAACCACAGCTATCGAAGGTAACGTTCCCACGACAGTCGTTACTGGGACGTCTCGAACTTATATCCGGCTAAGGAGCAGCATTCCCCGTGCATGTATTGGGAATGTTAATGCTACTACAATTCGAACATTCGAAACTTTTTTGAATTTTTCTATTTCATTTCTCAAACTTGTCGTTCCGACACCTCTATTATCCGCGCACTGCTACAAAACCTGACAAGTCTTTCAAACAAAGTTTTGTTAATTTCATTCACAGTAACATTTTAATATTGTGCTAGTAGTCCTAGTTTCCATGCAGTCATTCCACATCTATTATCCAAACACTCTAGTACTCCGGTACGGCCTCGAGATTCTGTATTTGTATTATTGAAATATGCATATATGTAAATTTTTAAAAATATTTCATTAAAAATAAAAAATAAAATTAAAGAAACTCTGAGACCCCTACCTACCCCCACCCCATAAAACAACGTAACTTCTTTAAAAGCACATGCGGATAACTTTATTCAATATACAAGCGTAGTCAGGCGCTCAAATATGCGCATTATTGTATTATTTGTAAGAAATAACTAAAAATTACGAGTGCGAAAACACTGACAGTCAGTCAATTCATTTAAAAATAATTAAAATTAAATAAACAAAAACTTTTGCTCTTGTTTAGAACAAAAACATATATGTATGATGTACTTCTTAAACGCCATTCACTGCTTCATTACTAATACTTCCATTAATTTGTTGAAATTGCGGTGACACCTGCTGCGGCGGCTGCTGCTGTTGCACCACATTTCGTTCAGTTTCTTCTTGTACACCTTTATCTTTGCTTTCCAACAGCACACGCACCACCTCCGACGTGAACTTTTCTACCAACTGCAGGGCACGTTGTGCTGGCAACTCCAACAATGAGGCGGACACAAAATCACCAAAAGAGGCATACTTTTGCTCCGAATTGCTCAAACAACGACGACTTACTTGCAAGCTGAAGGGTGGGCGTGGCGCCAACGGAGTGTACTCCTGCTGTCTTTGACGAACAGCATTTTTGTTAGTGTCATTATTGTTGAAACTACTATGCGGAATGTTGTTGGGACGCGGTTGTAAATGCATAACACCCGCCGATGCACGCTCTTGCATCGTATCCAAGCGACGTATTTTGATGGATGCCGGCAGCGCAGCAGGTGAAGCTGAATATTTCAATGGACGTTTATTTAAAGCCATTGACGACGACGTAGTTGACTTGTTAAACGGCGAAATGGAATGTGATTGGCGTTGTTGCATGCTAAGCAGCGTGGATGCGGCACTTAGCTTTAAAGGATGAGCGCTATTCGTGTCTTCGGTGCCACTTTGACTGCCACTAAAAAATAAAAACGGTAGAGTAAAATAGTAAATGCATTACGAAAGTTATTTAAATAATCATTTATTACGATTCAGCATCTGCGGCATTTGCATCATCAGCGTCGGGTTCCTCCATTTTGACAGTTAGCAAGCCATTAGCGAAAGTTGTCATATCAGCACTGTTATTATTGCTACCAACACCGCCACCGCCGCCACCATCACTGAACGAATCACGCCCACCAGCTGCAGCCAAATGTTGCTGCTGCTGCCGCTGATGCAGCTGTTCTGATCGCTGTTGCTGCTGCTGTTGTGAGTGTTCATCCTCGTCGTCGCCCGTTTCTGCGAGCGATGTACGCGGTTGCATGCTTTTATAAGAGCGTCGCGGCCGTATATGTTCGGAGAGGAAATGTAAATGTTCAAATAGGGGCCATGGTGACTCAATCTGCTGGCCGGGATTCTCATCGCGCAACTGCTCAAGGCGACGCTTCTCGAGATTGTAACGATTGCGCAGCTGTAGCATGCGATCCTTTAGCAAAGAAACTGGAAATAAAAATAAAACAAAATTACAGCAAAATTCGTTATTGAAATGAGCAACAAATCGTAGAGTGAAGATGGTGTAACATATCTCAATCTAATTTTCTTCGTGCTCTGAAATTTAGTTGTAGACAAACACCACTAAATTGCGTACCAACCCATCAACCCACCCACCTACCATCAGCCCACAGTAAATGTCACTCACAAAGCCTATACGGCTACATACATAGATACGTATTAAATAAAACACATGCTGCTATAAGCAACAGTCTACTATACAGCAACAATAATAACGGCGAGGTTTGTTTACAAACGATTTCTGTTCACATGTTTTGAGATTTTTTCATTGTTGCTCATTTATTTTTTGTTTGGTGGGCACGTTTGGTATTCTGCTCTCTTGGCGCAAAAAGCGGTGTGGTTGTGATTGTTGTTGCTATGCTCACACAAAAATCAAAACAAACAACTCAACTCAATGAAACCACTACAATTTATTAACCGCCTCAATACTTCCGTTGCCAGGTTTGTGCATTTTGTTTTTATCTACGCTTGCATTATCGTATCTGCCTTTCGCTCTTTGGCTTCGAATTAAATATTTATTGATGTAAAAGCAATTGCTCAAACATACTAAAAAACGAAACTATTGTGAATGCACGCATACGAAATACCACTGAGTTTATTGAAATCAAAAATATATTTTTCAGCATTACGTTAAATTTTTTGCAAATATGCAATGTCATAATCATTTCATGAGAAGTAAAGAGTAAAAGATGCAAAGAAAGGCGAGTGGGCGGAACCGAATTTCACTTATCGCACTGGTTTCGAGACATTTTTAGAAAACTTATTTATACATTTGTACTACATGCGTTTACTGGTAATAAAAAAATCGGGTCTTGCTGAAAATTTCTGCCTAAATAGTTATGATGTTGTCCTCGTCCTACTATATCACGTGGCACTTCTGAAATTAATTTTTCTTTTTCTTTCAGCAAAAACTTTGAGTTTTGTCTCTTTTAAGAAATACGCACAATATAAGAGGCACTAATCACTAAAGTGACTGAATGCTGTTTGATTCTTCAAGTAAATGTCACGAAGTTTTTTTGGGTACTTTTTTTAATTTTCATACCTTTTTATAATATATGGCTCATTCTATAATAAATATCATATAAATCAGAGTTTCAAACTTTGTATGGATTTATAAAAAATACTACAATTTTTCCTCAAAATTTCAAATTTTTTAATCAGAAATTAAAAAAAAAAAATTGGGTACTCAGCTTCATAACCCATTAAATTTTAGTATAATAAAGTGCTAGTGAAGTGGCTCACAATTCTCCTTAATTTTTTATAATTTTTTTTCCTTGACGATGTTGCACTTTTTCTATATTTAACGAATGCAAGACACGACTTTTAAATTACATAATAAAAAAAGAAAACTAGTTAAAACAAAATTTGGCTCCCGGCGACTACTGGTTCTTCGCAGAGGCTGAGATCTATTTTAAATTTTGAGGCAAATGATAAATTGTTCTTCAAAAGAGGTATTGAAATGTTAGGCCCATGTGTTAAATGAACTATGAAGTGCGACTTCTATAGTGAGCAAGTTTTTAGTTATTTATTGCTATAAAAATATTAAAATTTAAGTGAAAAAAAAGACAACAATAATCTATTACTCTTCCTACTTCCTTTCCTACTATTTGAATTAACTGTTAATTGTTCAGGTTCTGTTCTTCACTTCTGAGTGAATTCCACTGAAATTGTCTGATAATATACAAAACAATTAGCAATTAGCCACTCACCATCGAAACCCAGTTTGTTGGAAATCTCTTGCCATTGATGTGCCGTTTGCAGTTTATCCTTGAAACTAACCGAATTGCGGTCATAGAAGCCAGGTCGAGCACGAAATTCTCGTATGAGACTTAAATCGAATTCGCCCATTGGTGCATAGCCACGCCCGCGCTTAGTTGCTGGCGGATAATCATAATTCCCGTAATCCACAGCGGTAGCGTTGTTTTGATTTATGTTGTTTGATGGTGCTGCAAAAAGAGGCGTTGCCCGATGAAGGGATGTTAAATAAATTATTTAAAAAGAAGAACTACATTTACATATACTAAATGTACATCTAAGTTAATTTTGATGCTTCAATTATTTAGAGTTTAAGGCGTTTGCTTTTCCTATTTTTGCAAATACATATTTATGAAGTCAATTCGACAGAATTCTAAGAATACTTTTACTTTGCTTTTCTTAGAAAAAAAAAGTGATCGTAATACTACATAACCTCAAATATAAGCCAAAGTGGCTTTTTTTGCATTTTAAGGTTCAAATATCTCGAGAGGTATCTCTTTGGCAAATTATACTTTGGTTTCTGGTTAAATATTTAATAAAATTTTATTGATACAATAATTTATCTACAACAAATACAGGAAATTTTATTTTCTTCGATGCAAGATTTGAAATAGTTTAAAACTAGATTTTTATTAAAAAAAAATTGTTTTTAACACAATTCGTTTTTAAATACATTTTTTTTTTCAAAAAATCACCCTAGATTACATAGTTTAAGCTTAAAAAGTATGCATTACTTTCACAAATGGGTTCAAGATCAGTAAAATCTTAATTTTTTCCGAATATGTATTTTGACAGAAGTCATAGAATTTATAAATTTTTTAATGGCAATGGAAAAATATAACGGAATCAATTTTAGAAAACGATTAACTACACAGTAAATGATTTTGAGTGAGCAGATTTTCAAAATTTTACAAATTTTATTATTATTATATGGATATGTATGTATGTACATCTATTCAAAATAATAGCAGCGCGATATATTGTAAAGTTTTGACTATTTATTTATTGTATTATTTTTTTACTTATTTATTATTTTATTTATTTATTTATTATTTTATTATTTTTTTTATATATATTTATTTGTTTATATATTTATTATTTTATTATTTGTTTATCATAATAGTATTTTATTTTATTTAATATTGTTATTTGATCGTATATTTTTTTATTTATTTTGTTTCATTTTATTTTATTATTAATTTTTTCCCCTTCATAATATTTTATAAAAATAAAATGTTTACTACAACAGAAACCAATTTTTAAAACTTTATGCAAAATTAAAAAAAAAAATTAACATATTTTCATCAAAATTTCAATCGCCATTTTTAGAAAAATTTGAGTATGCAGTTTTAAAGACTATTGGAATTTGGTATAATAAAGGGCAAAATTCGAACATTCGTTATATGGAAGAAATCAATGCAAACTGCTTCAATATTACCCCAAAATTTTATTTGGCCACATAACTGTAACCTAGAATTTTTCTAAAAACTCTGACTAATTGGTTTGAAATTTTGATGAAAATGTTTGAATTTTTTTTTTTAATTTTGTTTCATTTTTAAAACTTCTAGTCTCAAGTGAAAACAAAAAAATGGCAACATTAAATTTTAATTTTCCAAAAACTAGCGCTAGATATACTTCTTTTATGTGAAACAATCGCGTCGCTAAAGAAGAGGCGTTAATATCCTTTTCCCACACTTAAAATCATCTATGCAATTTTCTTAACGTTGATCGCCTTAGCATGCCGCCGTAAGGGCTTTTCAAAATTTATGAGACCCGAAATATTCATGCCATATGTTCAGTGAACTTCTGTATAAAAAACTTATGTATCTGACTTTAGCGGCTATGGTGAATGCAGGCTTAACGAAGTCGCGATATTTTGTTGAAATGGATTCCTAGGGCTTATAAATGATTAATAGTGTAAATCTTGTAATTTTAGTACTTAAAAGCAAAAAAAAAAACAATCTAGCAAATTTTTCATCCAACGTAATTTCACATTTTTTACTCGACGTTTCATCTGCCGCATGACTAAGAAATTTTACTTCTAATGAAATAAACATATTTTCCATTTAAAAGTTTGCAATCAAAGAGCTTAATTCGGTTTAATTTTTCATCTCACGTCTCTTTTTATATATTTTTATTTTATTTTTTATTTCACCATAAAATCATATTTGTACATACTACATACATACATACATATGTATACATATACGATACACATACAACAAATTTGAACTGAGCTTTGCATACAACCCCCTTTTTTATTCATTGGACTACATTTTGTTTATTTTTGGTAAATATGCAAATATGTATGCTCGTATTCGAGTAGAACTAGCGCAAGTTTGCGAAATTCACAAAACCGATAGACAACGGAAAATTTCAGTTTTAATATTTGTGCTTTCTTTGCAAGTAAATTCACATTTTTATGACTCAAATTTAATAGTTGTGTTATACGTATTTGGTTGCGTTTATTTTAATAGATTTTTATTTATCGTAATTACGTTTTGTTTATATTTCCACGACGTTCAATTACGATAATTTTTTTGTTTGCATGTATGTATGCCAGTTTTCGCCGTTTCGTTTTATTATCACTTTTTTAATAATTTGTTTTAATTAACTTTGTGTCTTCTATGATTAAGCAATGACTGTGGCAGGCATCTAGCAAAATGTTACGCTTCCAATTGAAATTAGAGAGAAAACATTAAAATTCTCCAATTATTATATTATATATGGTACAATGTGAAAATTTCAAGCATAAAATGTCTTACACGAATATACGTAGTGCAGCGAATAATATTACAATATAAACCAAAGGGGAAAAAATCTAAATTGTGCTATATTTTATATCAACAAGAGATACCAAATTATTATTTTTTTCCAGTTTAATTAAATTTTATAAGTCAATAAGCAAGCAGCGGCAGCAGTAGAAGCATTTTATTTTGCCACCAACACTATGCCACGCCACTTCGCAAAAAGTCACTCGCTCACTAGCTCTCAGAGGTGCGCGCGCGCTCTCTCTCTATCTCTTATTGCGTTTGGTTTGTAAAAAGATTCAATCGTTTAACGGCAAATTAACGATGGCAATATGAAATGGTCTCGTATTCTTATTTAATCACTCCACTTCACCGCCCTCTCAATCAACCACTAACTCTCTCTCTCTCTCTCTATCCTACTCACTTTACACATTCGTGCACTGTACTGCGCAAAGTTAAAGAATAAAAAATAATTTTCTACTTACACAAGTTATAGTAGAGCAGCTAACAACTTTTCAATATTTGCTGCGACTGCTGTTTAATCCAGTAAAATAATATTAATGAAAAAAAAACTTTGAACTTTAAGTGAAATATAAGTATATATATATGTATGTATGTATACAAAATTTAATTAAAAAACCGCTGCCACCGCGTAATTACCTACACATACTGCGACGAAGGGCTACCAGGCACAAAGGGAGCAAAAGCAAATAAATATACATAATGAAAGTTTAGGAATCAAACGTTTTATAATAACGTGTATTGATTATATTGAAAGTATATAAAAATAAAAATAAAAAAAATGTGTACAAGTATGTGCACATGTATGTACATATTTTTTTTTTATTAGTGACAGCTCGTTCGTCGTCGCATGCCCTATGCTACCCACTATATCTGAATAGAAAAATCCATGTTATCTATTGTAATACGCGCCGCGCGGCCTTTCTGACTGACTATCTGTTTTCTCTATTGTGAATTGCTCAATTTCCATGTAGTATTCCACTTGAATGTATGTACATATGTAGAAAATATTTATTTGCAGATATAAAATAATAAATACTTACCCGCTAGATTTTCCATTTAATATCGGTCGATCTGTATTAGTTTCACAATGTACAAATTTCCACGAAAAAATAAATATATTTTAGTTCCAATCTTTTTTTATGCTTAAAAAATACGTCAAAATTCGATTTTTAGCCAACTAATTTTTTTAATTTTTATTTTTTTAGCGTTTGCTTTTTTTTTTTGTATTGTATTTCCATAAGTAAAATAAATTTAAGTTTTAAAAAAATGTTCCTTTCAGCAAATAACTCATCACGCCAGTGAACGTACGAACGACCGCACACAACGACAATAATTTTAAAACTAAAATATGAAATTTTATTATTTTGCTTTAACACTTACGCCGCTCACTCAACGTTACGCTTAAATATAATGAAAATGTAAAAAAGACGAGCCAAGGCAACAGAAGAAAATATATAAAAATATAATAGCACTTCACATGTATAAGTTTTTCGAATATTTGTAAAGCATAAAAACACGAAGGCACGCGCTCACACCGAACGTGATAAAAACAAAATGCAGAATATACTCATCCATACACACACACAGGCACACTAAAGAGCGAAGAGTTCATAGTGTGCTGTGTGTTTGGTTAAAAATGCGTACTCACGCGCTCATATGCCAGCGTGCGCTCTTTGGTGGCAAGAAACTAAACAAAGAGTAGGAAAACATACCGGTTTCGTGTCTTGAGTTGCGAGTCTTTGCACATGCAACATTGGCTATTTGCAGCTAATCCCAAGCAGCCACAAGGTGTTTGTTTTGTAGCACGTGTAAGAAATTGGGAAAGCATTGCAATAGATTGACGTAATTGAGCAGATGTGAAAGATGAAGGCTTGTACACCAGCAACGAACGGAACTTTAACACAAAAACAAAAGACTGAGTGGTTTTCAGTTGATAATAATTGGTTTGAATTGCTTTTTTAATAGAGAAATTCCTACCGAACTAGAATTAGACGAACGGATTGCAAAGCTGTTTTTTTATATAAATATACAGAAATTATCGCCAGCTCCTTTTTACATTGTGAGAATAAATCCATGGCAATATCAATTAACAGTATCTCATTAAATGAAAACATGTCGGTAACAAAGTGTATTAATTTCATACGTTAAACTTCATGCCCTAACCAAAGTCCTGATAAGAGCGGCCTCCATTTGTATTACCATATATCGTACGAGGTGATTTGCATGCGATCAGCGTATAAAAATATAAGACAAATAATTCATAACAAAATATACGCTTTTATTTAAAGATGAAGGATTTTTTACTCTATAATAATTATCAATGCTGAATATGAATATGTCTATATTTAGGTCGACGATTATTTAATGAGATTATTTTCTGCGTCATTTTTAAAATGAGATGTTAAAAAAATAATTAATTTCAAATGCATACCATTTTGAATAAATTGCAGAATGAAGCAAAATTAACAACAAGTCGTCCTTTCAGGGTTTCTTTAATTTTGTACACATTTTTTGTTTGTTGGGTTACATTATCAAGTTCTCACCGATTCCTGCGAATCCCAGTCGCAAAAAACCATGTACTTGCAAGCAGCAGTCAATAATGAATAAAAAAAATTAATGAAACACCTAAGTTTTAGAGCGCCTAGGACAAGACGTGCAAAACAAAGACAATTTTCCTAAGCTGCTGGAGAAAGAAAGAAAGCATTTCAATAAGGAACAGAGGTGCAAGCATGTATTGTATGTATGAACACATGCGCGCACACTATGTCGATGTGATTTTAAATGCAAAGTCATAGTCATAGTTGGCGTTGAAAGCGTGGTTGTAGCGAATTAAAGGGTAATTTTTTAAATCAAAGTAATTTTGATGACACACTTTGAGTTTACAAAATTTTGCTTTGTAATATTCGAGAATCAAAAATGTATAGAAAAAATCGCAGAAGATATGTATGAACAAAGTGTAGTAACTGTATTAAATACACGTTTGGATGTACATACATACATACATGCTATAAGAGAAAAATTAATTTACTTTCAACTATTTTTAATTAAATATTCTGCCTGACTATCTACCTTTGGCAGTATTATTATTGTTTTAATTTGTTTTTGTTTTTTACTATTCACGTAAGTGTGTATTGCCCATTTTCTATTGTGTGCGTATTTCCGCCAATGGACTCTCAACCCGCACACATTCACACATACACAAGTTCTCAAGCAAGTCAACTCTACCGCTTATGCTCTTCTTTGTCTCTTTTCTCTCTTTAGATGTCGGATATTTTATTTACTTTTAAGTATTTACTTTTATATTTCAATTTAATATATACAAAATGTGGGTAGAGAAAATGTTTTGCTGTAGAAAAAACAAATTAAAATGATAAATAACCTAATATACATATGAATAAATGAGAAAGCAAAGACAAAATCGATAAAGATGTATGTATATCTTGTGAGGTTATTTTTAGCAAACATGAAATGTAGAGAAAAAATTTAATTAAAATAATAAAAAAAATTATGTTTATATAAAATAAAAAGCGTTCAAATTCGGTTAATTTAAAAAAAAAATATAATTTTATTTTTTTGTGGTAAGGCAAATACAAAAATTATGTAGCCACTCAAATAGTAAACACGAACAAATCAAACACAGAAGGTTCAAAGAATGAACACAAACCTGCATATCTCAATTATGTGAAGGGACTGTTTTTCATCGAATTTTCATGAGCTATGGCTTATGTCTTCCCCGGAATATGCAAAGCGAACTCCGTGGGAAGTTCAAAGTGTGCACTTCCAAGAAATTGGCAATCCGAAATAACGTCTTCCCTAGAAATATTAGAACGTTGCAAAGTGTACTACACAGTGTTTTCGATATTTTAGTTCACAGTGAAACGCAATGTCTTATCTAAATTTGTTCATTATGCAGCCAGTATGGAAGGAAGGAGTAAAATCTACAGGGTACAACCATGAAAGCTAATCCGAACAGTTTCTTTTCGTGTTTTTTTTTGCAATGTCCATCATCATTTCGTGCTAAATTCTTATGAACATATAGTTTATATTCTAACAAAAAATTTATATTGTAAACTTCTAAAGAAATTAAATAAAGTTACATACTTTTCGCGTATAATTTTCTGAGTATGTAGTTTTGTAACTCGTTAAATGGGGTACAATTCTGAAGTAGCCATTAGTGACAGTGTGGAAGAAGTTGCAAGGTATTTTTGCTTAACATATTTTTTATATACAAAATTAAGCATCCAGTTTTGCTTTTAAATATGTAACTTTTTTTCTAAATAACAAAAAAAGCACTTTTGAATGATTTTATGTTCACCTTTACGCGCTTAAATTTTTGCAGCTGTCTAGTTTACAAGTGTCAAATATGACGTTTAAAACACTTTTCAGGGCGCATAAAAAATCCCGCTTAACCTATTCGAGACCGACTGCACCCCTCGCATGTGCAATGATATTGAATTGCAATTATCAGCCAGCCATCATCTCATGAGCCGTCAGGACAAAACTGTATGAAAATAAAAATTATCTTAGATTTTAGAATTATTATCTTATATTATTATAGAAAAATTATCTAATATTTGATGTTCAATTTAACCCCTAAATGAGTGAACCATAGCTAGGATCATCAGGATTGCAAAAAAGGAGCAGTGATAGTGAAAGTGATAATTTGTCGTTTGCAGAAAATTTTGGCTTAATTTAATAGAAACTTTGAATTTCATTCAACCTGCACAAAAAATATTTACCATTAACAACAAAATGGAATTTTATCAGTATCGTTTGGTGATTTTAGATAAATTAATTGGAAATCCCCGAGACGATTCATTGACCAAACCAGTATCAAAAGATCACCTACCTGTAATTCTACCGAGAGGTAAGAATAGAAAAGGGCAAAGAAAGATTTGTCAACACTGTTAAATGAAATATGTTTCTAGAAAAAGATAAATATACACACACTAATTACCTTTGTCCTGCTTGTGTCGATAACCCTGGATTAAATTGTCCCAAATTTCAAGCGTTATCATTACGCACAGCAAAAGGGTTGTTTTTCCAGAAAATTTCTTACCTTGTACTGCTTCTTAAAACCTATTCTTATTTAAGTATATGGATTATATTATTTGTTTGTTACTGAACTGAGAATTCGTGTTACCTGACTATTTTTAGAATAAATATTAAATTTAATAAGTACATATTTTTTCTTTTATTTAACATCGCACACTTAGTTCAATCCGTCCGTCGTATTAAAAATATTCAGAGCAGCTACATACATATGTATATATGTACCTGCACACACGGTGAGCAATCATTACAAAGCCACTGATTTCTATTGTAAAGATATTTTTTGTTTGTCAAAAATGGTTGATATTATATAAAGCAAATAAAATTTTACGCTCCTGCTGGTGGTCTCCAAAAAATATGTGCTCTCTCGAATGGGTTAAAGATCTCTTGGGTCTCAATTAAAAAATACCAAATGAAACAACTGTTCTTATAGATAAAATTACATATATACATATGTATAGTCACTGTACTTTACAAATTTAAGAATGTACAGAAAAGACCAAAGGTTGCCATGACACCAAACAAAAGGAAAAAAACATAAACAACACATAAATATCATTCGGGTAGTTTTGTATGAATTTTTTTAAATACACCCAACTCTGTTTTTACACGGTACATATGTACGTTCCTTAAAAATGTCATATAAAACGCTACATATGGTAAATTTAAGCATAGGTTATACTTCTTTAAAAAATTGTAGGGTCTTACTTACAAGAGAAAAAGTCTAAAACAGTAAAAACAAAAAAAAAACAAAAAACAAATTAAACAAAAAACAAATTAAACAAAAAACAAATTAAACAAAAAACAAATTAAAAAAAAAAAATTAAAAAAAAAACAATTTTAAACAAAAAAATTAAGAAAAAAAAACAAAAAAAATTCCAAACAAAAAAACAATTAAAAAACACAAAAAAAATCCAAAAAAAAAACAAAACATTTCTAAACAAAACATTAAAAAAGAAAAAAACAAATCCAAAAAGAAATTTACGAAAAAACCATTCTAAACTCAAAAAATATAAAAAACATATTTAAAATTAAAAAAAAACGTTTGTAAACAAAAAAAAATTAAAAGAAAAAAACATTTCTAAACAAAACAAAATTAAAAAAACGTTTCTAAAAAAAAAATGTCTGAAAAACAAAAAAAATCTAAAACGAAAAACATTCTAAAAACAAAAAACAAAATGTCGAGAAAACAAAAATTTCAAAAAAAAAAAAACATTCTGAAAAGAATCAAAAGAATTCTAAAAACAAAACAAAAGAAAATTTAAAAGTTTGAAATTTTTTAAAAGTTCAAGTTTAATGTGAAAGAATTTTTGACGAAAAAGAGCATCTTCCTGCGCACCGGAATGAATAAGCTGTGAATGCGTTGTTGAACGAAGTATTACGAAAATCTATGTACCTAGTTTTTTTATACGGCACTTTTTTATGCCCTACATATCATGGGTTTCTCAAAACCCTGACTTGCTGTTATAGAGGCCTCTCAACTTATACTCTTACAAAAGCTTACATCTTGCACTACAATAGCCATACATAAAAAAAATTAATAAATAATTGGTGCGTACATTTCTGTTAGATGTTTGGCCGAGCTCCTTCTCCTATTTGTGGTGTGTTCCACAACGGAGAGACCTACAGTTCTAAGCCGACTCCGAACGGCAAACGGTTTTTTATGAGGAGCTTTTTCAGTTGGAGGTTTGCCATTGCCTGTGACCGCTATTAGAAAAAACTTTCTATCATTTCCCTGTTTCATGCACGGAGATTCGAATTGACTCACTCCCGAAAGCACTAAGCCATTCGGCTATTAGTTTTGCTGTTTGGTCTTAAGGCTTGGAAGTCCATTTTGAATGTTTCATCAATAATGGTTTTACATACATATATAAATAAGAAACCGTAAAAAGTAATTTTTCCTTTAAAAATATTTTTTTTTCTCTCAAAACATTTAACATAATTTTTTTTTTCTCAAAACATTTAACATAAAATATATTTTTTTCTAACAAAAATATCAAACGATCTTTGTTGCATCATCTAGCAAAAGTTTCACAATGAAGCACACATCAAAAATTGATCTTTCAACAAAAAAAAAAAAAATTAAATTTCTTCAATGAAATACGTAAAAAATAGATAAAATTGTACGACAGCGCCACCTTGCTGGCAACTCTAACTGGCACTCTTGTGTGTAAATGAGTTTTATGAGAAATGCGGAATATATCAGGCACCGATTATAGCGGTACTTGCTCCTTACTTGGTAAGTAACTTTCCAAAAAAAAAAAATTAGTAATTATTTAGTAAACTAAAAAAAAACATGTTTTCTTGGCATAGCACAAAAGTGCTAAATTCGTGACTACCACTGTGAATCTCCACTTTGTTATTAAATTACATTGACCTAAACTCTTAAAGTGACTATTCGGGGGCTTTTTGGAGTCACTTCATTAAAAATCCTGATTATAAAATAGCAAATGACGGATACAAGATGGCGGGCAGAAAATAAAAAAATTAGAGCTAGTGTTCAAATACCTCGAAAACTGCGACTTTTCGCCTATGACCAGTAGCGCAGAGGTTCAGAAACTATAAGAGGATAAGTAAAGAGATTTTCAAGTTTATTTCTAAGAAAGCTGAAGATGCTGAAACAATAATAACATTTAGAGCAAAGAGCAAACTTTGGAAGCTGAACGATTTCAAAAATACGTGAGCATAATATGAGCGCGCCTTTTCAAGAGTTAATATCTCTATCACACCTCTCTTTCATTATTGTACCATTACTTCAATTTTATTTACTTTACGCCCACAATGTGAAATTGAATGCTTTGCCTTATTCAAATTTCAAAATAAAAAGCTCACGTGAAAATCTAGTCTAGTACATTTTCTGCTCCAACCAGCTCCAAATACAAAGAGTGTTATTGTAAACTCGAAACAAAAACAAAAAATAATAAGCTTAACAAATGTTATTTTACCTCCTTATATACATATGTATATATGCATATGGTTTGCATATTACACATTAAAAATAAAATTAATAATAAAACAAAGAACAAAAAATAGTAAAAGACGGGGGAAAAAAACAAAATTAGTAAAAGACGGAAAAAACCAAATTAGTAAATAGGGGGAAAAAATTGTAAAGAAAAAAAATCGTAAAAAAGAAAAAAGTAGTAAAAGAGAAAAATAAAAACATTACAAAATTTAAAAAGCTTAGTTATAATAATTATATACACACACGTACATATATACGCCAAATTTGTATCTACAAAATAAATATAATACAAAATATGTACATACTTACATACATACATATACTTATGTACAACATATACCTTCTGCTCAAATATGAACGAGACGTTATCAATAAAACGGTCCGCGGATGACATATGGCAAAAATAAATTTTTTGTTTTTTGGTAGGACTGTTATAAGCTTACATGGCAAATTTCAGCGTGATGTAAACAAGTCAAGCTCGAGTGTGTTCTTCGAATTCTCTTTTATGACTTCAATTGTCTCAAAATGTTTTCCACGGAGCGGCAACTTGAGCTTGGGAAACAGGAAAAAGTCACATGGAGCCATATCAGGCGAATACGGTGCTTGCGGAACGATATTAACATTATTTTTGTTCAAATAATCGCGAACAAGACGTGATGTGTGAGCTGGTGCATTATCGTGATGCAAGATCCATGACTTGTTGTCCCACAATTCCTTCCTTTTAAGACGAATGTTCTCGCGCAAACGCTTTAAAACGTCTAAATAATATTCAGCGTTAACCGATTTTGCGATTTGTGCGATTTTCAAGCACAATTTCCTTTACTTTTCCGATGTTTTCGTCGTTTACTGATGTTGCTGGACGACGTTCATGAGGCAAGTTTTCAACGGACGATTTGTACCACTGGAAAACACGTGCACGCGATAGAGCAGAGTCCCCATAGGTTGTCTGCAACATTTTTAAGGCGTCTGAAGCCGAAATTTTGTTGGAATAACAAAATTTCAAACAAATTCTTTGTTCAACTTGAATTTCCATCGTTAAATTCGAAGAACACACTCGAGCTTGACTTGTTTACAGTAGCACAGAAAACAAACTACATATGTGACATATCACGCTGAAATTTGCCATGTAAGCTTATAACAGTCCTACCAAAAAACAAAAAATTTATTTTTACCATATGTCATCCGCGGACCGTTTTATTGATAACGTCTCGTTCATATTTGAGCAGAAGGTACATATACATATATAGTATCGTAAGTATTGAACGAGTTTTTAAATGCTTTTATTGCTTTTTATCAAAGATTGTATTAAGATTTCCTCGCTCTTCATTTGTTTTAGATCACATATTATTTATTCTACCGCCGTTGCTTAGATAAGCCATTTGGAAGAGAAAGAATATACAGAAAAAAAGCAGATAAGTACCTATTAATTCATATTTTAAGTACATATGTATGTATGTATGTACATACATATATATAGTATGTTTGGTTTGTATGTATGCATTTATCGTTGTTTTTAAGTATTCTTTTGCTGTTGTTTTTTGTTTTGTTTTGAATTTAAATGACTCAATTGAATTGTCGCCTGTAATAATAAAGATTACTTGTGCCCGAGGAGCTCTATAAAGTAGAAAAATCAATAATGAAGCAAAATTGCATATATGTTTGTGTGTATGCACACTTACAACAATGTGCTCGTTAGACATGTAAAACTATATTAGAAGTTCTACTAAGAAATATTTACGAATAACGAGATATACCATACATATGCATATATGTACAGTGGCTCACAGAAGTATTTTGCATAGACTCGAATATGTATGTAGAGATTTCCAATTATTTAAGTAGACGATTGTTTTTTAATGTGTATTCTAATTGTTGCACCCTTAGTAAAGAAAATGGGTTAGTCAGCAATCACCAATATTGTAACGTTAAGTAATTGTAAAAACAAAAAAAAACGTGCGGCGCAATGAGATTCTGTGCTCACAACAGTATTTTGCTTCTTGTTTTTGAAACCGTCTTTCGATTTATTTTTTTATTTAAAGCTGAGCCGGGGTTACTAGTATATATTGATATTAATTTTACTTTCAGATGTACATACATATGTATGTTTCAATTAATTTTGTTTGTAATTCTGGTACTGTGCATAACGAAAATGTCGAGGGATAAAGAAATAACTCGAGCTGAAAAAAAATCTTTTATATCTTCACAATGGACGAAAATCTACGAAATATATTCGTAATACGTTTAGTCGGTGCCGTCAAACGGAAGAAAAACGATAGCAAATGTAATAAAATGGTAATTTGGAAAATATAACACGCAGTGGCTGGTGAAATTTGCTGAGAAAATATCGAAAATCCCCATGCATCAGCCCCAAAAACCAACGACAAACTAAAGACAATACTTCACACCCAAGTGTGCGATGAAGAGTACTCAGGTAACGCTGGCCACGTAGCCGGTTATATAAAAATAAATAAAGAAAAGCGACTTTTATTCACAAACACCTAGAAAAAAATTTGTTTAGCTTTAGAAGATCGTAATCTTTAGTGACAAAAGCAAATACACAAATTTTTGGGTCGTTATTGTTGTCCCCATATACATATGTACGGAGAACGCGACTAGAGCGGCAATACCTGGCCAGATATAAATCCCAGTCGTTCCGGCTACGATCGATTTTTTTTTTACAGATTATTATTCTTTATAGTTTTAGGCGTATTTCTGTGGAAGTGGATTGTAAAAATCCCCCATACACCCAAAGTTATGGTAGAAAATGTAACTGCCCGACGAGAGTTCGATGAGCACAGGTCTTTCGTTAGCCAGCTGGCCGTTTAAACTCGTTTTTCTCGAAACTACTTTCTCCGGCACGGTCTGCGTGATAACTCATACAGTTTTTAATATTTTTTGATGCGGTTTTTTTTTTAATATTCGAAAGTGATTTCTCTATAGTCTGTCGAGCCGGATTTTTGATATTTTTACTACAAAAATTGTATAATCATAATTAAAGTGGGACATTTATGACGTAAAACGCATACTCCTTTTTAAAATGCCGTAAATTGCAAAAAATGTTTCGAAATTCAAAAGTCCGGCTCGAAATACTATAACTATACATTTATTTTTCAAGAATTTTTTACTTTTCACAGGTCCATCAACATTTCAAGGAGAAATGATGCAGACCGTGAAGCAACTTTTTTTCATTGTACTTTGGGTTACGTGATTTTTTATATACTAACTTTTGTAAAGAAAAATTAAAATAAATTTTTTTATAAAGTTTAAATACTAATAAACAATGTATAAAATTTTTGTATATTCATTTTTATTGTTATCCCTGCTAAAAACAGTTTTTCTTTTAGTGCATTTTTGGCGCTGCTGGACGTATGTATGTAAGCAACGGATTCTGGTTTTTTATACGTACCTACTGTTAAGTTTATATAAAAAATAACAATTATTTTTTAAGTTTTGCTGAATTATTTATGTAGTACCAAGATTTAGTTTTAATAATTTCTTAAAAAATTATAAATAAATTCCAAAAAATTACAAAAGTTTAAAGATTTCGTTAATCTCCTTCACATCTAAAATACTTAAGTGAGCCACTGTATGTACAAACTCTATTTGAATGGATGTGTTATAATAAAGAATGTGTAATTTATAGAAGTTTTTAAATTGTAAATGTTAGCCGTACAGTGGCATTGCGATAACTCGTAAGTTTGATAAGTTTCAAATCGCGATAATTCATAACAAAGTCCGGGTTCTTAGATATCTCGTATAAAAATTTTTGTAGTGTGGCCCCTTCGATAATTCGTATTTTTGTTTTCAACAGAACGATGCTTCGTTAACTTTTCCCTAGTCGTTCGTTCGTGTCTAACAAAGATGCTATACAACTCGTAATTGACGAAATGGTGATTCCACTGCATCTAACTAAATAAGATTATATTTGTTATTTTATTATTGAAGTGTAATTCGTCTATAAATAAAATCTTGTTTAAGTTTTTAATTTTTAATATACTTGAGCGTAATTCAAGTAATATTTGTTGGAAGTTTGCACTTAAAGCTCGGCATGAGTAATGCACACATACATACATAAATGCATACATATACGTACGTGCAAAGAGAAAATTCAACCGGTAAAACGCTCATATTCCAAATGTGTTGCAAAACGAACATAACTTAAAACATTTGATTGAAAAAGCGTGCAATTTCTTTCATGTTCATTCTCGCTAAAATATTTTTTCTGCTGTGCATTAGAAGGCAAAAGGAAAACGAAACGCGGAAATAGAAAAAAATTTGCAAAAATTGGAGTTGGAATATTTTTTGCCTCAGTTCAAAGGTAAAAATTGAAACTAGTCTACTGCTAAACTTAACTAATAAATAAATTTTTTTGCAGGTGCTCGAATAGAATATCGCCATCTAGATTTCTTGAATGAAATGGACATTTTGCCGATACTACGAGCAGAATTGGAGACAGAGCTGAGTTTAGTGTAAAACTTTTAGAATGAAGAGAATTTTTGGCAAGATTGATTTAAAATTTTTTTACTAATAATTTTACATTGTTTGCCTTTAAATTGTAGAAACCGACCAGTGTGAAAAAAAAAAAAAAAGTTTGGAAACGAACGTAAGGAGGAATGATTAAAAATGTTCATATTAAAAGCTAAAAAACAAAAATTGTAAGAGCAAAATTTAAAACAAAACAAAAAAAAATTGCTTAAAAACCGAAAAAAATACACTTTTCAAATATAAAACAGACCTTTTAGAATTTCATTCACAAAATACTAATTTTCGTATAAAAAAAATACAATAATTGTCAATCCAGATTCTAGCAAACTATTCTAATAGAATGAAATAAAATAAAATTGAATTTGATAAAATTAAAATTAACATAATAAATTAATAATTGATAATTAAGTAGCTAATAGAAATATTATTAATAATATATAATTTATTTTTCTATATAATTATATACATTACTGTTTCTCGCTTTCGCTATCTTCTTTACCTTTCTCTATTTACTTTCGATCATTGACTCTGTTCCTACAGCTATACTTTCCGTTCTTCTTATTTCTATTTACTTAACTTACTCACCTATACTCTCTCTAACTCTCCTCGTACTGTTCTTCCATTTCCGCTATTTCTTTAATCTTAGTTTTAAGCATAATATAACGACAGAAGGTAATAAAGAATTTCACTTTTCAATTGTTAATCGGACGTGTACGGTGTTCCTTTTTAATTACGCGACTACAGGCAATATTCATTTTAGTTCGCGCTTCCCCCCTTATAAAGTGTTTAAATAATTTAAATATCTTCAAAAATCATTGAAGGTTTTTCAATAATATTAAAGGATTTTATGTAAATATTCGTCTCGTATTAAAATAAATATTTACGACGTATCCATCAATTCCTTTTGTCACTTTGACAACAATTTAATTTTGTTTGAAAAATATGAAGCACAACTAATATAATACTTTTTTTAATTTGTATTTATTTTTCAATTTATTTTGATTTGTTTTCTATAAATATACATACTTCCGACTTCTCTTACTTTTCCATTCTTTATTCTTTAAACATTATTTTTTTAAAGTCAGTAAGGTTGACATTTTTAGCCAGGAACTGATGCGTTGATGCGTGTTAAGTTATCAATTTTTAATTTTTTCTTACAACAATCAATGGCTAAGTTCGGTTAGTTAGTGCTGAATGATCTGTAAAAAGATCTCAACTTAGACCTCTAGAGGCCATTGTGTTGCCAGTGCTATGTATATGGAGTCGAATTATTATTTTGATTTATTATTCAATGACTAATAAATTTATACATTAAAATCCCATGATTAAAATCTCAGAAATAAATGGAAATTTTCGATTGAAAAAATTTAACTTGTTACTTTTTTAGGCAATCTTCATGCAAGAAAATGAAATTGTACCAGAAAAATACTAATAAAATTGTGTTGCTTTCTTTAAAGATTTTAAAACACTTACCCTTTTCGAAACAAAACGTATAATTTTTAAAAATCATGAGGTAAACTGAGTACTTTTTTAGAATTAATTTTGTTCCACAATGGATTCCAAGCAGGTAGGTATGGCTGATGTTGAAATCTGTAAAGAGAAAATAGAAGGTATAATTTAGTGAAAGAACAAGAGAGAAGTGAGGGAGAAAGAGCGGCAAATTTATAAGCCATTTATGTATATGTATTAGGGGTGGGACTATTCGAATAAAAATTATTCGAATAATAAAATCTTTTATTCGAGAGGTATTCCTAATTCGAATAATATTTATTCGAATTTTTTATTCGTTTATTCGAATAATGCTATTCGAATACCTCACTATTAGAATACCTCACTATTCGAATACCTTACTATTCGAATACCTTACTATTCGAATACCTTACTATTCGAATACATCACTATTCGAATACTTCACTATTCGAATATTTTTGGTAAATATTTATTTAAATTAGCGGACTACTAATCGGTTTATGTACAAGTGCATGCACCATGAGAAGGGCCAATGTAATTTTTATATTTTTAAAAGCATTTTCTCCCTGATGTTAATGAATATATAGTGAGGTATTCGAATAGTAAGGTATTCGAATAGTGAGGTATTCGAATAGTAAACTATTCGAATAGTGAGGTATTCGAATAGTAAGGTATTCGAATAGTGAGGTATTCGAATAGTAAGGTATTCGAATAATGAACTATTCGAATTATTTGAAACGAATAGTATTATTCGTTTTATTCGAATAATGTTTATTCGAATATTATTCGAAAATAATCCCACCCCTAATATGTATATAGAGTTATTGAGTTTTTCTTAGTGGTTTATTCATTGAGTGTTGAGGTTGTAAAAATTATTTAGCTCAGCTGAACTTTTTTTAATGCCGCGAAGTAAGCTGCCTTACTACCTCGCAGACTGATTAAGGCTAGTGGTAATCATCCAGATTACCTCCAGCATTGCTCCCAGTCAGGTAGTACTTAGAAATATGTGCATATAGTGTGCTAGTATGCATAACAAATTATTCTTTTCATATGCCTGACGAGAATTGCAGGTATTAGCAGGGCATAGTAACCAGGAAGCGCGTTCAGTAGTTTGTTGTTTTTGTAACATCACATAATAGAATAAAACAGTTTCGCGGCCGGATATAAAGTCTGAGTAAACCCTACAAATATTTTTAAATTGATTAAAACACAACCCTTTGGTTGGGCACCTATTGCGGCGCGTCCCAGGTGGTGGATAGGGTACGCCACAGTTATCTTCTGTGGTTAAGTAGGTCATAGCCTTGGTAAAAGCCTACTCGCGAACCAGCCTAGTTCTCGTCAACCAACAACTATGGTAGGGGGAACAACATGTAGTGCAGTGTTACTGCACGCGTGCCGTAACTGCCATAATTGCTGGCAGTGACCCATATCCACTTCGGTGGAAGGCGAGAAGCCACTCGTATTAGTAGGTCATGTCTCTGCTAATACGAATGGAGTAAACATGGACTCACGGGGAGAAGGCCACTTCCTTATATCAAAGGCTACCAATCCAAGGTGGAACAGCATACGCCGAGGGATGCATGGCTTAGGGTGAGCTAAGTCGCTAGTATGCGGACTCTGGGGCACCTGTCGCACCCCAGTTTAAATTCGACTTACCACGGCATAGGGCTCTGCCGTGGCGAACCCCATTATTTCCCTACGAATATCTCTGGTTACGACTGCTGACTCGTCAGCTGAGTGACCGCCCCGCAAAAATGAACAAAACTAACATAAAACAAACAACACAACAAAAAATTCCTTCCCGACGCGGAAGACCCGTTGGCTCCACCAAACTTATGGCGGGGTCAAAAACCACCCCTTCGGTGGCTAAAGTGCTCACTAAGAGCAAGACCGTCAAGGAGACACCACCGCACTCCCAGGTGGCTTCTACTTCCTCCAAAACCGACTCGGGTGCGGAGAACCCATTGATCACCAAATCTGTTTTGCCAGAAACTGGGAAAACAAGTCGGACAGAAGTCTCCAGAAAACCCATCCCTCCTCATCTCCGTCGATACAGAGATCGAAGACGCGCCACTTTCCTTACGGAAAAGTTCGGCAAAACCCCTGAGGAGGAGCTGTCCGACCAACAAAAGTCAACTCTCGGTTGGGCCCGGGAATTCCTTCGGAAGTATGAGGCGTCCAAAGAGAAACCGAGTGCAGCTAAGCGGCAGCGGTCTTCAGAGGATCCTTCTAGCTCCAACGACCCCAAGAAGCATAAAGCTTCCTCTGAGGTCAAATTACGCAAGTTCTGCGAAGTTGCCAGAGATAGTCTGGTCATGGCGGTGGTGGATAAGAGCCACCCTGACGGTTTCATCTCTCCATCAAACTGGAAGATTGTGGAGAGAAAACTCCAGTTGGGATACCTGGACGTTCTGAAGCAGAACCCAGGGCCTCCTCCTTTCTGCTCTGACGCGGGATGGTTCCAGGCAAGGGTCAAGTTGATCGCGTGCTCGGATCAACGTTCGGTCAGCCTGTACGGCAAGGCCCTCGACCGACTCGGCGAGGTATGGCCCGGAGCGAATCTCCAACTCATCAAAAAGAGTGAAATTCCCAACAAACCCCGCGGCAGAGCAAGAATACCTGTAGAGCCATCCGATCCGGAAACCATCCTGGAGCTACTGAAGATCGGAAACCCGAACCTACCCACCGAAAACTGGAGGGTAGTTAAGGTGGAAGAGCCTTCAGGAAACTCCAGACATGTCACGCTGCTCCTGGACCAGGAAAGCGTTCAAGCACTGGACGACCGCAAGGGGATTGTGGCATTCGGGTTCACTACCACTCCCATTTGGACCTATCAGCCGAAAAATCTCCTCGCACCCAGCGAAGAGAGTACGGCGGCCCCCGAGATGGATGTCGATAAGCCTCTCTCACAAGATTCGACGATTGAGTCCGACTCGGAATCAAACAGCGAACTTGTGGGAAACTTATTTAACATTCAACTCGGGGACGAGGATAGTCTTTTAGATAGCGGTGATGACGCGAACGCCACAGTCATCGAATGTCCGTCTAAAAGTGCTGCAGATTAATCTGCACCACTCTAAGGCTGCCTCGGCAGCCCTCATTCTTCGTCTCTCTGACCTCAGAGAAGACATCATTCTCATCCAAGAACCTTGGATATCAAACAACAAGATATGCGGCCTGAAAGATAGGCACTACACCTTGTTTCAAGGTGAGGCTAACGTTAGATCGCGCTCTTGTATTCTCATTCGAAAACATATTAATGCTTTTCTTCTTCCCTTTAGCAATGCTGACACCACTGCCATAGAGGTTGAAGCTGTCCACGGCCCGATTTGGATTGTGTCGGCTTACATGCCTTACGACGCAGCGGAGGCGCCTCCTCCTGAAGCAGTGAGGAGGCTCGTCAATACGGCGCATCTGATCCAGAAACGCGTCATTATTGGAGCAGACGCTAATGCACATAATACTGTTTGGGGCAGTACAAACAACAACACACGAGGTGAGCAACTTTTTGATTATATTCTAGCGAATAAGCTTGATATATGTAATAGAGGTGATGTCCCTACGTTTCTTAACTCGTCTAGAAGAGAGGTACTCGATATTACTCTTGCTAGCGAATCATGTACACAACTGGTGCAGGACTGGAGCGTTGATAAACAGCACTCTTTTTCCGACCACCAATATATAACATTCACTGTAAAAGCCGAAACGGCAAAACCCATGAAGTACCTTAACAAAAAGCGTATGAATTGGATCAAATATAAAGAACATCTTGCCAAAGGACTTCCTGATATCAGGCAGTTTGAAATGGCAAATAAAAACGATATCGAAAACGCTGTCAACATGATAACGAAGACGTGTCAAAGCGCAGCACGACAATCTTGTCCCCTGACAAAAACAGGAGGTAAGCATAAACCTTTTTGGTGGACTCCAGAAATCTCAGAACTTCGCAATCGAACTCGGAAACTCTTTAACCAATCTAAAATAACAGACGAATGGGAAGAATATCGACAATGTCTTAAAGACTTTAAGAAAGCTGTCAGAAGTGCAAAACGCACATCCTGGCGATCATACACTCAAGAATTAGAAAACACCTCAGAAGTAAGCAGACTACGCAAGATTCTTGCTTCAAACCCAGTCTCTCCCAGTTTTATCATGACTCAAGATGGAACTTGGACTACTTCAACTGACCACACTCTTAGAATACTTCTAGAATCTCACTTTCCAGGCTGTGTTGCCAACTTACCTGCACTTCCCAGCACTTTTCAGAGTAATTATGGGAATAGATCAGATCTAATCAGCTCTAATAGCATCTCTACAGCAATACTAAGCTTTAAAAAATTTAAATCACCAGGTCCTGACAACATCATTCCAGCAGAACTTCAAGAAGGACTAGAAATTCTACTGCCTTGGTTAACCAGGATCTTTAACAAGTGTTTAAATCTGTCTTATCTTCCGACAATTTGGAAGAAATCGAAGGTAGTATTCATTCCGAAAACGGGGAAGCCTTCACACTGTAAACCAAACGACTTCAGGCCCATTAGCCTAACCTCTTTTTGCTTAAAGGCTTTTGAAAAAGTCTTAGATGAGCAAATCAAAACCCAACTTGATACTAAGATGATCTCAGAGGCACAACATGCCTACACTAAAGGGAAATCGACTGAAACGGCACTTCATTCACTGGTGCAAACAGTGGAAACTTCCCTTCACAATAAGGAGTACTCTCTTGTCGCATTTATGGACATAGAAGGTGCTTTTAATAATATTGAACCCAACGCTATTTTGTCTGAAATTGCCAAATTGGGTATTAATTACTCCATCCGAAAGATGATCGAACAAATGCTCCAAAGTAGAATAATCACTTCAGAGCTTGGGTTAAGCCGCATGAGAATGTACGCCGTCAAAGGCACTCCTCAAGGCGGAGTACTTTCACCCCTTCTCTGGAATCTCGCTGTAAACAGTTTGCTCCGAAATCTCGAAAAAGCAGGCTGCAAGGTTGTAGCCTATGCAGATGATATTGCTCTCTGCGTGTCAGGCAAACACCTGAATACTCTTACTGAGCTCATGCAACGCTCAATCAATATTCTGTCAAAATGGTGCACCGAGTGCGGACTAAATGCGAATCCAGCAAAGACAGATCTTGTTCTCTTCAATAGGAAACAACAATCTCCTCCACTGCAAACAATAACCTTAAAAGGGGAATCACTACTCCTATCTGATTCAGCTAAATATCTAGGAGTTATTCTAGATAGGAAGTTGAGTTGGAAATTGAACATCGAAAACAGATGCAAAAAAGCTTTCATAGCTCTTTATACTTGCAAGAAAGGTATAGGCAAAACCTGGGGTTTTTCACCTCGGATCATTTATTGGATATATACCTCGATCATCAAACCGATACTCTTCTACGGTGTGGTTGTATGGTGGGCAGCACTCGAAAAACGGTGTAGAGTAGCCACAATTGATCGAGTTCAAAGAACAGCCTGCCTCCTGATAACAGGATGCTTAAGTACAACACCTACTAAGGCTCTAAACACATTGCTTCACTTGTTCCCTATCGATCTGGCTGGCAAAGCGATTGCAGCGAAAGCAGCGACACGCATGAATGCTATATCGAAATGGAATAAGTATCTTGGCCATTCGGCCATACTGAACAGGAACACTGTTATCTCTTCTGACACAGACTATCATGTAAGTCTTCCATCACCACCCTTGCTATTCTCCTGTTCACTCCCAACTAGGGAAGAATGGAAGACAAATCTAACCGAAATCAATGGCCCTCTGACTATATATACAGATGGTTCAAAACAAGACGGCAAAGTGGGATTTGGAATCTTTTCCAATTCCCCTCACATCAATCTATCATTTAGATTACCCGACTACTGTAGCGTATTCCAAGCGGAAGTATGCGCTATCTGGTATGCTGCGAAAACTCTTTTAGAAAATAGAATATCACTAGAGGATATCCGCTTTTTCACCGACAGTCAAGCGGCCGTTCGAGCACTCACCTCCTCTTATACCCACTCAGATGTGGTTCGATCCTGTCTCTTATCTCTTAACGAGATAAGTGTTCAGAATTCTGTCCAAGTTATCTGGATACCGGGTCACAGTGGATTCGAAGGTAACTGCAAAGCTGATGAGCTCGCAAGAGCCGGAGCTGCGCAATCAAATGTTAGTAACTTACCCACAATCCACATTCCGCTCTCAACATGTAAATTACTCATTGATCGAGAATTTCACATCATTGCTGATCGGAGGTGGAGAGTGGAAACTACTTGCGTTACGACCAGACAAATCTGGCCATCCTACAATCTGAAACAGACAAAAACCCTTATAAGTCTTTCGAAACACGAACTAAGGCATATAATATCTCTTATCACCGGCCACTGCCTGTTGGGCACTCACGCACGTCGGCTCGGGGTTCCTCAGAACGACCTGTGCAGATACTGCGAGGACGAAGATGAGGAAGTATCGAGTAGACATTTGCTGTGCAGTTGTCCCGGTCTAGCCAGAAGTCGCCTCGCTCTTCTTGGCTCTCCAACAATTGACAATCTTTCAGTACTCTCGAGCCTGAAAATCGAATCTCTCATCAAATTCTCGAAACGAATTAATATCTTTGACCAAAATCCACAATAAAAATCTCGGTTAGGTGGGGAAATCATGTAACATAATGAGCTCTAGGGCAACACAACGGACCCAACTTGCGGTCTATGTGGCACTCCGATGCGGGGTCACCCTTAAACCAACCAACCAACCCATTAAAACACAATATAAATGTATAGTTGAAAACATATTTTATTTATTTATTTCTTCAATACATTCTAAATTGACAAAAGCAAAAGAAAATAACGACATTCCTCACTTAATTTCTTACATAACGGTAAATAATTGCAGCAACCACAAAAATATTCCATTTTTGGGTATTGCTTTACTTTCGCAACCCTGCCTGGAGCCGCTGCTTAAATAAATAAAAAATAAAATAAAATAAATAAATAAAAAAATAAAATATAAAAATAAAAATTAATTTAAAACATTTAAAAATAAATTAATTAAAATAACAAACAAAATAAATAAAAAAATAAACAAATAAACAATAAATAAAAAAATATGTAGATATATGTATATGAAACAAATTCCTCCGACCGAATTGAAAATTTGAAACAACATTCTTGAGACATTACGCATTTATTTAAAAAAAAACTAACTTTTTTAAACAAAAATCAAAAGTTAGATTAGGTGGATGAACCTAGGAATTGAAAGAGATTTAAAAAATAGTAAAGAATGTAAACAACAAAATAATTAAAAGAAAAATTTCGTCAACCCACAATTAATTATTTTCAATAACCGAGTAATGGTACTGCGATGAGCTTGACCTCCTGTACTCTCTCTCAACCGTGCTTCATTTCCATACACAGGCGCTATTTATTACAAAAAAACATTAAAATTAGAAACATGAAAAAATAGTATTGCATTTTTTTTAAGTAGACGGCAGTCGTAACGGGATACGCCACACTTATAAAAGAAATGAACAAAATCAATAAAACATAAAATAAAATTAGAAGATAACACAATTAAAATATTATTTGGAATTTAGTACATATCGCTCGTTTGCTGGAAAACGCCATAACTCAAAATATCAACAATTCGAAAAAAACGGCGTCAAAGCATTAAATTTATAATTAAGGGGGGAAGCTGGTCTAGAATTTTGAAAAAATCAAAAAAATTTTTTTTGTCTTAAAAGGTGCTTTAGGGTCTTAGAAATAATATACCAAATGAGGGATGCCAGCAAAAATGTCTAAATGCCCAAATTTTTCATTCGACGGCAGTGCCTCGCAGGTATGCCCCGAACGCTACTTACAACTTTAAACGCGTTTTTCTCGAAATCACTTTTTTTAAACTGGCCGAAGACATAACTCGAACAAATCTTTACCGATTCTTACGAAATTTTGACAATACATTCGAAATACCTTTCTCCGGAGACGTACGTAGGATTTTTTATTTATATTACATAGTTTTTTTTTTAATCAACAATTTTATGTCGTTCTTTATAGTGAAAATTGTAACTTTTTGTTCAAACGTGCACCATTTCGCGAAAAAACAAAATATCGAAAAAATCCTACGTACGTCTCTTTCTGTTGTTATATAGAAACTAAAAAAATTTTATTTTTTGATCCAGGACAAAAATTAAGGAGTTTACGTCTTCGGCAATGGACCCACTAGAAAAAAAGGCGCCTTAGGAGAACTGCTGGACAGCGGCCATTTTGAAATTAATTCAGACGAAAAATTTTGTATTTGTACCATGAAAGCTATATTATTAAACCTATTTCACAGATTTTCGATTGATTCCTTTGTTGAGTCAAAATAAATTCATAAAATATGCCCATTTTTTGCGCTCTAGACCAGCTTCCCCCCTTAACTTAAATGAATGTTAAAGACAAATTTTCAGCTAATAACACATTGTTAATAGATAACACCATGAATTCCTTTAGACAGCAAAAAAAAAAAAGAGTTGCTAAAACAACAACAACAGTTGGCGGTCATTTCCCCATACACATGTGTTCCAAATATTAGGAGCGCGGCGAATTACCCAGTTTCGATTATATTTTTCTGTATTCGGTTTTTTTTATATTTTGTAAAAGTATAAAGTATACAAAAAAAAATCCAAATACCTCAAAACTTCAAACTTTGTACAAAATTAAAAAAAAAAAAAATTGGAAAAAAAAAAATATAATTAAATTAAACAAAAAATTAAAAAAAAAAAAAAAATATCAACAGCAATTTCAACTTTTTAATCAGAATCTTTAGGTACGCTGTTGTACGAGTATAGCCCCATTCAATTCAGTCGCATAGTGTGTAACTTTCAAGTCGCTTAAAAATCACTTGAATTTTCGAGCAATGTTTTTTGCAAACAAATCTGCGAAAAAAATTTGAGATAAATTTGAGACACTTAAAAAAAATTGCACTTTATCAAACAAAATTTTAAAAAGCTAATATATATAAATATTATGAGTAAAAAGTTTGAAATTTTAATGAAAATTTGATGGATCTTCATACATTTTGCACTTCTTCATACAACTTTGCGTTGCATGGGTTTTGTTGAAGTATTAAATATACTTCTATAAAAAAATTAATTAAAATTTGAAAATAAATAAATAGTCAAAACTTGTCAATATTTGGCGTACACTTTGTAAGGCCGTCGGGTTTGAATGCGCTACTCGCATACCATAACCATAAAAAATATTTAAAACAAAAAAAAAATAATTACTAAAACGTGGTATCTAACTCGTCGCGCTCCTATTATTTTGAACATAGGAAATATACATATGTATGTATGTATTTTTTGGGTTATAATATTTTCCCAGTATTCACCACTTCTTTAGTTTTGCCATTCACTATCGTAGACTTGTTGCTCACGTAAACCGCACATAGGCCGGGACAAGTGCAATATTAATTTTTAATTGAATATAAAACATTGTCACTTTCCCGCCCTGCGCGCAATTCCATGCTACATATATTTATGACTGTCTCATATATGTATGTATGGATACATATTTATGTATGTGCATATGGATGCAGAAATACGAAACGTTGAGTACAAAGATTGCATTCATATTTCATATATCTATTAAACTATATACATACATACATATGTATGCATGTGTATGTACAAGTACATATGTATGTATAACGATCCAATTCGGCGCTTAGTTATTTTCAAGTAGATATACAAGTAAATACTTACCCATCTTTATACATACATACATATTTATATGAGCCTATGTATGTACACGTGAAAACAACTTTTCGTATAAATAAGACATATGTATGTGTAGACAGAAAAAAATAAAAAAATATTTTCTCAACTCTTTTATAAGAACAAAAAATTTCATTAAATCTTGTAGCTTAAGTATTAAATTTCCGCCCTTTATTCAGTGTAGTTAGCACAGAAGGGCATCCCTTGGCACACAAAGCAAAGAAGTATGAATGCATCCTGCTAGACTGCAGTCGCCATGCGCTCCACTTCCTCCATTCTCCTCCCGTCTTTGCGGTGTAAGTAAACACCCGCACAATACACAACATTCATTAACCGTCATTGCGCGCCACTTCAGTAATGCTCCGTCGCCAATTGAGTTACTCGCACCTTGCATGCACAGCAGCAGCAGACGCATGCAGTCCCAATAAACAACAAGTGAACCGAATCCTTAAAATTTTGATTTAATAGCGACATCATATTTGCAGCGACATGCAAACATACATACATATGTGCATACAACATACATACTCGCCGTACGTAACGCACAAACAGGCAGTGAAGTGAAATTGGCAGGCAGACAGTCATGTCTGGCGTAAAATTTGGCAAGGTAAAAAACACCATGTGGTCTGGGTAGGCAGCAATCAACAACGCCTCCTCCTCTTCTCTTTCACCTCTGCTACTGCTTACGTTTGTTGATCATTTTCTAAGAGCTTCCACGTCGCGGCGCCCCCTCCAGCGCATTCGCAGCTGCCAACTGATCGCAGCTCCATTTGCAGACTGCCTACATATGCACATACATATGTACATAGTCGCATATCCTCCGCAATTGTGGATGTATGTATGCATGTATGCATGTAGGTGTGCGCATTTGTTTATTCTATAATACTTCTTTCTTCTCATTGCCTCCTCTTCGATCTCATCGATTTTTTTGCAATCTACCTTGTCGCAGTTACGACGACGATTACCTCTTTGGTGGAGGATTCTGGACTGCGAAACTCCATAGCCTTCTTTCTACATACACAGACAGACACATTTATTTATACCAGCACTGGCGCTGTTGCTTTTGGTTTTTACCTTTTTGCTACTCCTGTTGTCGGTTGTTTGTCGTTCTGCTTCTTCTAGTTTCTCGCTTCCCAAACAAATCATGCGGAAAATGCTTTTATTTTCAGTTGAAATGCTTTTATTCTTCAGGTATTATATGTCAATACATTTTTGGCGCACTAAATAATGGGACAAGCTGTAGGGTCTGCATTTCACAGAGTGGTTACCTGAGCTTGGCCTGCTGCTGCTGCTGATGATGATGACGATGATGGCTCAACATAAAACACAAACATTTTTGCTTAAAAGGTGCCACAAGAAACGAAGAGGCATCGATCATGTCTATCTTTCTGCATATGCACGGCTATGCACTCGTACATATGTATGTGAGTACTTACATACATAAGTGAAATATGCGTGGTTCGGTGTCTGTACAAATATACGCGGATATTTCGTTGTTGTTAGCAGGTAATTCTTGTAGCACTACTAACACTGGTACAAGCATGCTACATACAGGGTCCTTCAAGTTCTATTTTCTTTTGCTGAAATTTTTCAACAATAGGCTATTAATATGTGCTTAACTCCCAATCCGTAATTAAAAAGCGAGATTACCCATAAACAAATTTCTTTCTTCTTTAGATTAGATTCGATTTGCACTTCGACCTTATGGTCTTTTGTGTCCTCTACTCATCACAGTACCTCATCCAAATCTAATTTTTTAAGTAAACCTAAAGGTGCAACTAGTGGTGCCGTAGCTGTAACGTCATAGCCGTAACCACAAACAGCTGATATTGAAGTAGAGTTAATGACAGCATTTGCATTTTGTCATAAAATAAGGAGAATTTTCCACTAACTCAATTAATTTTTCGTCGTTCATTTCTAATATCCAAATTTTTATCGCAAATATCAAAATGAATGTAAAGTATTTCACAGCTGCTTAAGGTAATGGGAAAACCCCAAAATTTAATATATGCATACGGCAACGGTTATGGTTATGGCGTTATGGCGCGGAACTTATAATCGTTTACAGTGATGCCTATGTTTGATCAGAGCAGCTGATTGCTATGGTTACGGTTATGGCTACGGTACGGCACCATTAATTGCCGTTTAAGACGAGATGGAATGGGATACGTTGTCTCTTGACTGTTGAGTCTCCGAAAACTGTTATAAGGGAAATATCTTTTACGTTGTTTCAATCAATTCTTCTGAGCGACACAAACATTTGCACTATGTATAAAGATAGTTGTGCCCAATTGTCCATGAAGTTAGGCAATACTTTAAATAACACAGTAATGTCCGGTATACTTAAGTATGAACCCAATTCTCTCAAATGGCGCAACGGAGCATAAGTGCCCCCAGCTTTTTAAGTACTCTTAAATATGTAAGGGAATATTTAATAAATTAAGTGAGGTGGTATGGGGTTAAATATTAAAAAAAAACAGCGTTCACAAAAGGCTTTGCACTTTTCTTGTGAAAAATATACTTTGACAAAAAAAAAAAAATCACTTAAAAAATATATAATGTTTCTTCATTTTTAGTTACGAGGCAACTTAAAAAATGTTGAAGATTAACAAAATCAAAACAATTTTTCTAGTTTAAAAAAGTTATGAAGGCAACATAATATATCAAAGCAGGAAAATAACTCTTATCGTAGCTACCTTTTTTGGTTTTTTGTTTTCATAGCTCCATTTTCGTAGTGGATTTCATTTATTCTTCAGCGGTCCACGAGCGAAATCACACCAATTGTAGATTTCCTATTTAACATCTGCCAAAAGATACGTCATCGAAATGTGAAAGCTGTCACAAAGCAAAGTACTGTCAAAAACGAAACTCGAACTAGACAGACCCTGTACAAGCAAATATACATATGTATATACGACCACATAAATGAAGAAACACTTGTGGCATAGAAGTTGGTAGCCGTATTTAGGCTCAGATAATTTGATCCTTTCGATATACATACATATGGATGTACGTACATATGTATGAATACGCATATGTATGTAAGTATCTACGTATAGTATTTCTTTCTACTCTTGTTTCACGTGTTCCCTTTCTTGCTCGTGGCAATTTTACCCGCCGAAAATGTGGTATGTAGTAGCGGATGCAAATTTTCAAAATGTTATGCCAAAAATATTCAGGCTGTTGTAGCAGTTTAGCATTTGGGTCTTAATTTCTGATGGCACGTGATTCTAGAATAGTTCATCAAGTTGTATAGTGGGATACCAAAATCATGTAAATCTGCACATTTTAACATGAAGAAGGTTTTCGCGCGAGGGATACCGATGGAGTGTTAGCCGAAGAACCCATGCACAAACGACTACGCCACCGCACATCAAGTTAAAGTGGGTTTCAAATTGTCTGCCTCCCTGTTCTTCTGATTTTCGGACATCTCTTCTAGCCTCAAGGAACAGCTCAAAAGCGAATATTTGACGAAGTTAGCGAGGTGATATTTGCTGCTGTAGAAACGTTTTACGAGGACTAAGAAAAAGAGCACCTTTAAAATGAAGAAGTTTAAAGGAATAAAAAGCTTTAGGAAAAGAAATGATGGACTAAATATCTTGACAAAATTATTATATTATATTTGTTTGATGAGCCGTATACGTATGTATATGGGACAACTTATATTGGCAAAATTGTTGATACTTTTAACACTGGATATACATATATTTTTGGAGACCGCCGTAGCCGAATGAGTTGGTGCGTGATTACCATTCGGAATTCAGAGAGAACGTAAGTACGAATCGCGTTGAAACACTAAAATGAAGAAACAGTTTTTTTCTAATAGCGATTGCCCCTCGGCAGGCAATGGCCAACCTCCGAGTGTATTTCTGCCATGAAAAAGCTCCTCATAAAAATATGTGCCGTTCGGAGTCGGCTTGAAACTGTAGGTCCCTCCATTAGTGGAACAACATCAAGACGTACACCACAAATAGGAGGAGAAGCTCGGCCAAACACCCAAAAATCAACGCGATTTTGGTGCCACTTCAACTTGCACTTTAAAATTCTTCGTGAAAATTCTGGCTAAAAAATTTAGAATTTTTAAGAAGCTTTTTATTTGAATTTTCTAAAATGATTTATAAAGTTTGAAACTTTAGGTATAAACTATATTTTTATAAAAACATAAAAAATGTGTCGCGCTACTACACAAATATATATTTTCATAAGAAAAAAAATAAAAATAGACAAATAAATAGTCAAAACTTTGCAGGAAGTCGTCATAAAAATTAAATAAAAAAAATAACTAAATAGTTAAAATATTTCGTATAAAAATTAAATAAATAGTCAAATCTTTGCAATATGTGTCGCGTTTCTATTGTTATGAGGACAAGTATATGTACATATTTTCCAAAATATAAAAAAAAAAATAAAAAAATTAAAGATTACAAAAAATTAATAAATAGTCAAAATTCTGCAATATACATCCATATAAAATTAACGAAAAAATTTAGCATGAAAAATATTGTGAACATCGTAGTAAAACAACCACTGTGCCAAAACTTTTTGGACTGACTGTATGCTCGTAGGTGGTACATACATACGTTGGAAAAAGAAAAGAAAAATCATTATCCTAAACAAGATTGCCCAAATAGTTTTTTCTTAAACAAAGTCTCTTTCCACTTCACTGCTTTTCACATGCAATGCACAAACATACATACATATATACCACATAATCAGTTCCTCAATTTACATAAAGATCTACTGACGCAGCAATTAAGCGGCAAAATTTTTCACACCAATACATATTTTTCTTTTTATAAAAACAAAATAAACAAAAGCCAATTGAAATCAAAACTTTTAAAAGCATTGCACAGTTCGTATAAACAAAACGATGGAACCACACAAATTAATGCGACAAAACACAAAACGTTTTAGTTTATAATTTGGCATCGGTCGGTTGGATTTACTGGAAAAGGAAGTTGCCACCAGCGCAAACTCAACGACAACGCGACGACTACTACACTGCCACATCACCACCACAACCACCACTACTAAAAACGCCATTTGTATACTACGGCGAATGAGCAACAAATACTTTTGAAGCAGCAGTTAAACAATTCGTGGAAAGAATTCTATCCAATCGCAAATTGATCTGCGATCTTGCTGAAGTGAAGCTGAGCTCAAGAAATAATCTGATAATAAAAAAATGGAACGGAAAAAACAACAACAACAGAGACATACAACATAACAGAGCTGACGCCGCACAAAAAAAGTTTGAAAATTTTCAAAGATATTTGGCTTTTGTTTGTGGAAAGTACAAGCAACGCAACGCATAAATGAAACGAAATAAGTACCTTGTATGTTACACATACTAATGCACATATGTATGTATGTATGTATGAATGAATGAGAAAGGGAGGAAGTAAATTGGTTTCATGAATCGTAATAATCTATAAGCAAATAAACCCAAATTCATGGGGAGAACAAATTGAAGACGCACTACTAGTACTGCGTACAAAGCTCAAGAAATGGCTTCAAAGTTATAAAATTTTAATAGGTGCAAACATATGTACATATGTATGCATTTGTATTGCCGCAATATAAATCATAAAAAGGGTAACAAACAAATATTATATAAACAATAACAATGTAACGTCTCCTCAATAACACAAATAAACACATACGCATTTTGCACTGTTTTGACATTTAATTTTTTTTAAGTTTTGATAATTTGTTTGTTAACGGTGTTACGCATTTTCTTCCACATAAAAAAAATTGAGTATTCGTTACAAAAACATCCAACATGTCAGTAAAAAAAAAATTGCCAAAAATCAACAAGATTTTTGAACTACTTCAAACTTACATTTTATTGTTCCAAAATTTAATGGTCAAAAACAGCATACTCAGATTGTTTTAATTTTGTTCAAAATTTGAAATATTTGAGTTATCTGGTGTTTATTATAGTATAAAATATTTATTTACTTTTTATTTAATTTAATTTTTTTTTTATTTAATTTAATTTAATTTTTATATTAAATTTTTATTTTCATTGTATTTAATTTTTATTTAATTAGTTTTATTTAATTTAATTTAATTTTTATATTAAATTTTTATTTTCATTGTATTTAATTTTTATTTAGTTTTATTTAATTTTTTTTTATTATTTTCATAAAAATACATTGATATTCCAAAGCTTTGCTAAACTTTGGTGTGCTTTTATTGTGAGCACCCCTGTATGGTTTGAAATTGGGGTGCAAGTTGTTTGCCTAAAACACGGTGCGATACAGCTGGCAATATGGGGTGGCGCGATGGCGCTGAAGGCAAATAAATGGCGTGCGATATTTGTAATAAGAAACACTTACATACACATGTATGTGTTCACAATAATAAATACGCTTTGCTTAAGGATAGAAATATCTGCAGACATGCGCATACAGTTGCCATAAAAAAATAGTAGAATACCCAGAGAAAAACCAAATAAATATATGTAACGTTCGTTTTTGACAGGTTTTATTTACTTTTTTCTGTTATTTAATTTTTATTTTCATTTTATTTAATTTTTTTCTAATTTTATTCAATTTAATTTTTATTTTACCTGATTTTTTTGTTTAATTTTTATTTTCATTTAATCAAACTTTTATAATATTTTTTTAATTTCATTAATTTTAATTTATATTTTATTTTATTTTTATTTCATCGACAGTTAAAATTTTTTCTTTTATTTTCTCAAAAGAACCAAATTACCTGCGAAAAAAGTGAAAGGTAAAAGGGTAAATTCAAGAAATAAAATGGTGAGAAAATGGCTTCCAAATGATACCTTAAAACTATAAATTTGTCCAGATACAAAGTCCCGATTTATACAAGGAAACACAAGAACGGACGGGGAAGAGAGGGTTTTTTATTTACCGTACTGGCCGCCGTAGCCGAATGGGTTGTGTTTGTGACTATCATTCGGAATTCAGAGAGAACGTAGGTTCGAATCTCTGTGAAAGACTAAAATGGAGAAAGTTTTTTCTAATAGCGGTCGTCCCTCGGCAGACTATGGCAAACCTCCGAGTGTATTTTTGCCATGAAAAAGCTCCGCATAAAACATATCTGCCGCTCCGAGATGGCCTGAAACTGTAGGTCCCTCCATTTGTGGAACATGTTGAAATCGGGGCAGGAGTTTTTGAATGAATCTATTTCGAAGAGATTTCATACGTTTTTATAGATGTAAAGAGATAAAACAACAAATATAATTCAGAAACGATTGTAGTGCATTAAACTTTGAGTAAAGCAGGCCACTAAAACGCAACAAATCATTCAAAAGGCATCTATCAATAACGGGATCCAGCATCCCGAATCTCGATTTGCCGTGCTTTTTCCGTGGCCCGAACATTCGAGCTGACACCGCATTGTTTTGAAAGGAAACTTTAAGAGACTTTTTACAATAATTAGCTGATTTTGATGCACGAGCAACGTAGCAACGTTCGAATAAAATAAGTCACTTTTGCAAGATATCGCTACCTTTCTAAAAGAAAAACAATCTCATAACAAAAAAAATCAAAAATCCAGCGGCTGAGCAGTTATCAATTTGCCATGTCTTCTTAAGTAAAAGTAAATACACATTTTCATCTAATACTGATAACAATCGCAGGGATTTTTTATATGGCAAAAAAAGTGTTGTAGATAGCGGAAACTATGCTTATCTAAAAACAAAACATAATAATAAAAAAGAACCAAATAGAAATAAGTTTTTTTATATTTTGGATATGACGTTCTTCCAGCATTATGAGCGATATGAATTGCATTTGTCTAGTGTTATCTTATCCCCAATTTGTTTAAAAATATTTACAAATATATTCAAATTCAAGCGCCTCCTTAGGAAACCCCTTTAGCTTTGTAAGCAGCTGGGTGAAATTCATTACTTATCAGACAAGCAAGTAAATAAGAGAAGGGTGTTAAGAATCTAGGAATCGTTGCGGTAATCATAGGCAAGCCAAGAAAATAGCTTAACATACGAAAAACTCGATTATAAAGCGCGCGTGCTCCACTACACAACTTTAGCAACGCTGGCAATGACAGCAGCATACAGCAACAATAACAATAACAGGGTCTACACATAAACAAAAACAAAGTCGGTGATGCAATTGCTGCCAACTACAACCAGATGATCGAATAAACCAGCTCGGTCGGTGGCGCAGCGCCACTCAGCCCACCGCTGCAGCGTCCAACAAGCAGCATATTATGCCACAATCAAGCTAGTAAATAGGAATAAAATGTGCCCCACTAAAAGCAACAAGCTGTAACATTAGCAGTGCCACAGCGACAATAACAACTACAACAACAATAGCAATTGTAAAGCTGTAATCAACCACTTGTGAACACGCGAAAGGTAACAACAACTGTTGCAACAGTAAAAGGAGCAGAGATACCAGTTGCAAGGCACAGACAGACACACACACACACATACATACACACATATATAGGTGTACCATTTACGATAGTAACAGCTGCAGCAGCTGTGCAGCTGAAGCACGAGTGTGGTGGCGTTCACTGAGTGGACAGCGCAGACTATTTGCTCGGACATCCATTCAGTTAGTCGTTGAATAGACGGTACGCCACCACCATATCCACATATCGTGACCGGGAGGCGGGGATGCTAATGGCAATGGCAGTATGCCACTGTGAATGCTGCCCAAGTTGGTTGGTGGGCAGATGAGGCTAGCTGACTGGTTGGGTGGAAAAATGCAACTGCAACTGTAGCAAAGCAAAGTTGTTGCGAAATCAGCATTTGCTACATATACTAAAACTGTAACGGTGCTTTGGCTAAGTTGTGGCATCCTGTGTACGCCAGGCGCGGTGAGTCTACGCCCTCCACTTTCTAGCTGCACAACCACTACGTTCTTAGTTTGACGTACACACACACACATGCAGGCAAACACAGAACTCGAAACCGTTGTGTTATGCACTCTCCTCTCTGCAGGAAACCAGTTTTGCACCTTTTTGCAACCGAGTCCTCCTCTATGCTAGGCACTTTTGTTCTTTTTGCTGTTAGCTGCACCTTCCAGCTGACTATTTTCTTTTTTTGGTTGTTTATGCCCAGCTCTCGTTCAAAGCAGGGAAGGTTGGAAAAAAAAAGTGGTGCGGTAACGCGGCGTTTTCCAGGTTTGGCCTAGAGACAGCTAAAACAAAAACAACCACATTTATGGTATTTTAAAAAGAAAAATTTACCAACTCCAACAACAACATTAATAGCGTCTTCATGTACAGTAATGGGCGCTGTAAGTTTTCGCGCATGCGTGGCACATTGGCTGACTTGCTAGCTGGCTTGGTTGGTTTGGGTCGGTTATCGGTGAATGCGCTCCATTTTTCGTTTCCTTCTTCCTACCACACTTCATTACAATACTTTCAACTATCTACGACTTGTAACTGTTACTCTGTTTGCTGCACCTCCTACTAACTATGACATGTAACAGTAACGAAAACTCAAACGACTTCGCTTTTTTTTCCATTTTTAAATTTATTGCAATGTGCGGCCCATGTGAGTGATAGGTAAGTGCATAAGGCGTGCATACATTATTGGCGGGAACCAAATTTTTGAAATATGAACAATTTCAACTATACTTCATTTTATAATAAATTTAACTAAACTTCATTTAATAATAATTTTACCTTACTTCGGTCCTCATAAACTTCAAAAATATCTATACGCAATTTAGAATATCCGAAATATTCCCTAGTCGCGTCCACGGCTTCAGAGAGTAAATTACTACATTGAACGTTACTGACCGGATTTATAGCCGACCAAGGATTGTCACTTCAATGAAATTTCCCCAAAACTAAATGGGCTGGCGAGTTGAATGGGTTGGAAGTGAGTAGGTTCGAATCTCCGTGCATGAAGCACCAGAATGATAGGTCTTTTCTAATAGCGGTCGCTCGCAGGCAATAGTAAACCTCCGAGTGTATTTCTGCCATAGAAAATAAAGGTCTTAATAAAAAACAATTTGCCGTTTGGAATCGACTTAAAGCTTTAAGCCCCTCCATTTGTGGAACAACATCAAGACGTACGCAACATCATGGGAAATGTTTTATGATGCCACAAAGAACAATATTCGAGATTATAATCCTAAATGACTACGCTATTTTGTTTGAGAAATTTTAAATTATTTTCCAAACCTTTTAATATTTTTGTTGAAATTTTTTTTTCTTTTTTGAAAGACACTCTCTCGAATTGTTTTCTTCTAAAGTAGTATTTTGATTTAAATAAAAAGTATATTTTCGTTGACAAAAAAAATAAAAAATTTTTTTAATGTTAAAAAGCCCCGAAGTGCATTACCCTTTAAAAAACTGTGTATCAAAATTTTTAACATTAAATAAATTTTAAAATAACTTTTTTCGAAAATTGTTTCACTTCACTTCAAGACAACAAAGAAACTAATTTTCATAAAAATTTACTTGGATCAGTTGACATGGGCCCTGTTGTGGTTGTTGTTGTTGTAGTATAGCAATCGCGTTCTATTCACCGATCATTATCGTCTAACTCACCTAACGTTAGGCCCAGAAAACATGCTGTTCAGACGAGGAGGGGTATTAGGTGAGTGGCCCTGTCTAGTGCACTGACATGGACCCTCATATGAGCCGTTAGCTAGTTTTATTAAGGTACTGTGTGTGAAATTAATCATATGATACAAAAATAAATCAATTTAAATGATTGCGGCACCAACCAAAACATATGTATCTACTGGGAAAAAAATAAACTGATCAGTCAACGATGATTTTCCCTATTAGACACTACATAAATCATATATACCAACTTTCTCTAGACAAACACACATACGTACATACATGCATACATATGTTTGCATACATCTACTGATTACTTAAGTAACCCATTGACTTCGATATGTAAAGCAGTTTTTGCCAATTCGAACACATAAAAGAAAAAATTAGTATTGTTGATTGTTTCTCTTTTCGTTTTTTTTTAGGGTACCAAACCAATTAATGGGATAATTTCTCAGGCTTTACCGCTGACTTGCTCCACTTATTTATAAATCGACAAAAATGAATAAATAAAATACCTAGAATTAAATTCGCAGAAAAAAGGCAAATGATGCGTCGCAACAAGCGAGACTACCTGCAGTAAAAGGCAGAGATAAAAAAATTTTATTACTGAGCAACTAAAATGCCTGTAGAAATTTGGTTTCGTGAGCCACCAGACGAAGTATTAGTAAGTGGCCACGCACCAAAGCTAGAAATTTTAAAGCTACGCCGCCGCCGTCGTCTTTGTGTAAGAAGCGAGTATCAAAAAACGCAGGAATGAAATTTATAAAAAATAGCATCGACATAATCTTGATTCAAGACATATTAATATGACAAAAAAAAAGGATTCACGGCATATACGGGACGTAAAACTATCCGCTGCTTACTCAGACCGCGGTGCAGATGTTTTTATTTTATTTTTGGTTTTTTTTGTCCACAATTAGGTACACTAATGTGACCGTAAAATGCTTAACAGTCTCATAAGGAAGCTGCGCAGGAAGGAAAGCCGGTTTGCGCGCGAAATTTAACGAAGAGTGAGCAAAGCAACGCACAAAAATGTGAAGAAGCCGAGTTGGCTGAAAATGAAAACGGTTTATTGAGATAAGCTAATTATGATGGCGTTTAAAGTGTAAATTAATAGCGAACATTTGATATAAAATTACAATAAATAATTTTGAATTGAGATTTTTTTATGTGTAGGTGCATATGTACATAAAAATAGGCTACAAATGTTTTAGTAGAATGAACAGCAAATATTGCATTCCAATTAGCTAATTTTAAAATTTATTTAACATATTTTTTAATTTTCTTTATTTTAGGACGGCCGAAAAATTTTCGCTGAACACATTGAAATTGAAAATGAAAACTGGAATAAAAAAATAATAAAAAAACAGTAAAAAGTTAAAAAAAAAAAAAACAATAAAATAATAATAAAAACAAAACAACAAAAAACGTTAAAAAAAATTATAAAGAAAGTTAAAAAAAAAATAATCATAAAAAAGTTAAAAAAAAAAATTAATAAAAAAAGTTAAAAAAAAAAAATTATAAAAAAAGTTGGAAAAAAACACACAGAGCAGCAGAGCTGGACAGAACATTAAAGCCCTACAGCAGAAGTTAGCGGCAAAAGTAATGATTTAATTAATTTCTATGGAAACTGAACAAACAGTGAATACAGGTGAAATACGCTCGAAAACTTGTAGGAAAACCAGATATTGACCGATTTAAAATTACAAGTTTTCACTGTAAAGGTATTTCTACCATTTTCATTCGTTGTTTGCTCTTAACCCATTCAGGACACCTTCGTTTTGTTGACTCTATTGATCGAATTTTTACACATTTTTATGCAGATATTTTAGCTTAAACCCGTCCACCATCTGAGGTAATTAAAAAAAAATTATTTTATTGAAAAACAAACTTTTTTTGAAGAAAAAAAAATATTTTTAAAGAAAAAAATAAAATATTTAAAAACAAAAAAAATAAAATATTTTTAAAGAAAAACTAAAATATGTTTAAAGAAAAATAAAATATTTTTAAAGAAAACAAAATTATTTTAAAAGAAAAAAAATATTTTTAAAGAAAACAAATATTTTTATTAAAAAAAAAAAATATTTTGAAAGGAACTTCAAATAAAAAAAAAATAAAATAAATAATTGGCGCGTACACTTCTGTTAGGTGTTTGGACGAGCTCCTCTTCCTATTTGTGGTGTGCGTCTTGATGTTGTTCCACAAATGGAGGGACCTACAGTTTCAAGCCGACTCCGAACGGCAGATATTTTTATGAGGAGCTTTTTCATGGCAGAAATACACTCGGAGGTTTGCCATAGCCTGCCGAGGGGCGACCGCTATTAGAAAAATGTGTTTTTATTAATTTTGCTTTCACCGAGATTCGAACCAACGACCTCTCGTGAATTCCGAATGGTAATCACGCACCAACCCATTCGGCTACGGCGGCCGAAATAGCTCTTAATATTTTTCCAGAATTTTAAAATTTAATAAATTTTATAACTCATCGAAAAACAGTACCGACTTGGTTTTGCGGTGCGACGCACCCTAATGTATGTTTTCTCCTGCATTTTGCATTTGTTGTGCAAATCTTCAATTCAACACTTAGCTTCTTTAACACTCCTTTTTTTGTTTTTGGTTTTTGTGAAATAATTTCCTTAACTAATTCTACCTACACAAACTTTTTCCACTTCTTCGCTTGGCCAAACTTTAGGTCTGCTATTAGTTTTGTTCATTTGCGCTTCAAAGTAGAAGAGAAACCTCAAAATAAGATCAATAACATTTTGCCGACCTTTTATTGCTCGCTTTCTTTTGCTCCCTTTGCAGACAGTTTCTGCCTACTGCTAGACTGGTTGCCCTTGCCCACCCTTCGTTTACTTAGATATGTAGAGTTTGGAAACTGATTACCGCAATGCACAGCAAAGCGAAGATTTTTAAAGTATTCGTTCAAGCATTTCAAATCAAAAATAACGTTTTAACGTAACGACATGTATAGAATTGTTTGGTTGGTCTGAAGAGTGCCTTATCTACACACTAGACTCTATTTTTCCATTCAAAATTAGTAGAAGTATCTAAGACGCCTACACCATCAACATTGAGTTTCGCAAGAGAAATCTACAGGTAGTGGTGTGGTATCTTTTTTACAAGACATTGCATCCTTAAGCGGCTTGGGTCATTAATACATATGTACATGACGTTCTCCAAGAGTCACAGAATATTGGCATATATTTTTATCTGCTTTTGTGGCAATTCTCGCTAAAGCAGATATCCTTGTAAAAATCACTTCGAGCGGATGGTGGTACATTTCTTTAAAAGAAAAGAGTGCCTGTTGCCTTGTGGACAGTTGCAGTTCATAAAGCTGATTTTATGTGCTCACGCCGTGCGTTGCTTGTTTTATCGACCACCTGTGGATGGGAATGATACGTGTGCGGTACCCTAAACTGTGAATTTTTGAGTATTGTCGACTAATTGGCGGAACGTAAGTGAAACAGCATCGCCATACAATCTTTGCTATAAAGACTTTGACTAGCGCAAGCATATTTCAAATAGTAATAAGGGGAGCTGCGGGAATTCCCAGGATTTTACGATAGGTAAGAATCCATATACTGAGGTTTAGGCACAGTTTTATGTAGTTTTTATGGTGAGGCTGGAGAATACATACATATGAAGGTCTAGGATGTATGCCGAAATATAGTCAATAGTGCAATGCGACTAGAAAAAGTTGCACTCTTTGAGAAACATTTGAAATGAAATTCAAATCATACATTACAAGGTGCCTAGACCTAGGCACATAGTCATACAAATGCGGTTATCAACATAGCATTTATGACCTCATAAGTAATTTTCATTGAAGGACTTTTTTCGGCAAACTAAGGCGGTCGCTTCAGCGTAATTATTATCAATTAAGTGTAGCAAAAATAAACAAAAAACAAATATGCATAAATACTATAATAAAATGAATGAAAGTCAGACAAACATGGCAATTCTGAGAAAATACTGTAAATACACACACATATAAAACTACTTACAAGTACACACATGCATACATTCATACAGATCTACGTCAAGGCATTGTGGTTTAGTTTTGGCTGGGGCGCGGTGCAGCGAAAATGCGTGTTTCACATGCCATCAATAGCTAACAGCCGAAAGACAGACAGCCAAGCAGACAAGCCCAAAACGGCAAGGATTCATCAGACCGACTGATGATAATGGCTCATCAACACTATCGTCATTATCGTGTCATTTCTGATGTTTTGGGATAAGGAAAAGTTGACGAAAATAAAGCAAAAACTGGTGCAGTGGATATAATGGCAAGGGTTAAAGTTTAAAAAAAAAAAAAAAAAAAAAAAAAAAAAAAAAAAAAAAACTGGTATTATCAAAAATTCAAATTCAAATTTAAACAAATTATTAAAATAAAAATGAAAAATTCAAGAAACTAAGATACTCGTAAGATTTATAATTATTGGAAATATGAATCATATATGTACATATGACACTAGGGAATTAAATTTATTTAATTTATTCAAAAATAAAATTGGAAAATTGTATTTCAATCAGGAGACGAAAAATTCTCCAACATTTATGGTCCTTCTAACGTAACGCATGTAACAGCAAAGTGGTGCACTATCCAATCGACCAAGAAGTCGATATAATCATGGAAATCATAGAGTCGGACGGACGCGTAAACTATTACATCATTGCTTAAGAACTGAATATTACACAAAAATCCGTTCGGAAAGACTTGCCTAAGGTTGATCTCAAAGGGAATAAAAAGAAAAAAAAAAAACTTTTGCACCGAATTGGCGCCTATAATTCCTTTCTGAAACGTAATGAAATCGTCACATTTGTGAAATGGGGTTTTGTCGTTGTTGTTGTAGTAGTACGTACCAAATATATATACATATATGAATGTTGTTTCTTACTAAAACTCAGTAACAAATTGCCTTCGTTATTAAAGAAAATAAACGCAGTTCTAAATGTTTAGTTCCAATTTAACTAAACCTGGATCTAAGGAGGCATTTATGATTATGAGGGCAGGGTGGGCGGATGTGTATATTCCGAACATCTCGAGATCAATCTCTTTCAGTTTTCGGCTCCCCGACTACTGTAGTGTCTTTCAGTCTGAACTGATTGCAAAAATGAGAGCTGCGACACTGGTACTGTGTGACTCGATATTTGGAAATGTTATATACATTTTCACTGATAGCCAGGCGGTGATAAATTCCCGACAATCTCCAACGTAACCATAAAATGCCGCACATCTTTCAACAAGATGGCTGAGTTATTTCACCTAAAAGTAACATGGCTTTTTGGCCACTGCGACATTAAGGGTGTAACTGTAGTGCCGATGAATTAGCGAGACTCGGCACCAAATTGGCTGATGAGTACATAGACACCGATATAGGCATACCTTTACAAACATGTAGGCTACTTATCCTTGAGGAAACAGTAAGAACAGCGAACGGGCGATTCTGCAGCGCCCGACAATTGTGGCCGGCTCTCAATGCTAAACGTACACAAACTCGGCTAAGCCAAAATAAGTACTGATTTCAGTCATAACGGGGCACTGCCTAATAGGTAAACACGCTCAAGTATGAGAGTGCAATCACAGGACGGCTGTGTTCGTAAATGCGACATGACTTGCAGCATAAGCATCAGTGGCAACACTGCAAGTTTGACATTTGATACTTCTTATACAATTTTTAACAATTTGCAAATACGTTTGTTTGCATTTTTGAACGCGTATAATACTGAAATGGAAATTTTGCTGAATCTATTGTAACACTAGACGAAATTTGTGAGCAAAGAAAAGACAGATTTTTTTTAAATTTAAGAAAAAGAAGGCTATTGAAGTCAAAGAGAAAAATGTTTAGGTACAAATGTTTGTCTTTAAAAAGAAAAATACCTAAAAACAAATCGTTTATTAAAACAATAAAGTCCAAGAGATTTAAGAATTTTCTCTGCGCTGTGGTGCTGACCAGTCTTATATTGGGATTTACATTTTTAACTTCGGTCACAACTTTCTTCCACAATACATTTTTTTTCCTTCCACCCGATTTAAACTCGTCCTCCATATTCAACCGTACTCTCAGCAATAACTGTGTCTCCGCATTACTGAGATTTTCACAAAAATTTAAAAATAATAATTTATACAATTATTATTAACATAATTTAACCAAATTTCAATACAAAAATTAAAATAAAACAGTTTTGCATTTACTTTTCATCAGACATCGTAGTTAAATGCAGTAAAAAATTTTTTGATAGAAATTATGAGTGACTACTGATAGAATTGTTGTCTTTTTGAACGCTTGATTATTGCAGTGCTGCCATATTGGCATTTCTGAACGTTCTGTTTGTTATGCAATTGTATTTTGCGCGTCATGTTGCATTTACGAACACAATCTCGCACCTTCTGTGCCATTGTCCTGCTCTATTCAGACGTAGGTTTACTATTCTAGGTAGACAATTTTTTAATGAATTAGAACATCTCAGTTCTGCAGAAACCAGGTATACTCTACAATTTGTGAAAAGCACACACCGCTTTTAGGAGAAAATAGACAAGAGATAAGGACAAGTTCCCCACGCAGCAACACAATGGACCTTATGCGCCTAAGATTCTAGGTAAAATTACTTTCTATTTTTTAGTCCATGTTACATATTATATAGTATATTACAATATATTAAAAAAAATTATTTGACTTTTATTGATGGCCCATTTGCTAGAGATCAACTGCTACTGATCCTGAATACTTCTACACTTTTTGTTTATTATAGAATGTCCAAATATGTGATTATATTTATTTATTTTTTGCATCATTGAAGCCTCTGTGAGCGAAAATAAGGCTATTGCGCTTGAAAAAGTGAAAAACAAACCGGCATAGGGGGGAAAAATTCTTATCCTCTGTTTATTTATGTACTTACATATGTTTGTACGTATGTGCGCTCAAATATTTCTCTCGCTTATAGGTGCTCCTATTGGTGCTCCACTGTATTAAGTGCCAAAAACGAATTGTGAAATTATAAAAGCTGCATTGGCGTTTTTCGGTGTTGATAATAATGATGCAGCATATTTTCTACTGTTGCTACGACCGCCAATTTAACAAAAAAATTTTATGACGATTAATTGCAGGCCGAAAAATAAAAGAAAAAGCAAAACGGAAACGTACAGTGACTCAAAAACAAACGAAAAATTTAGCATCACTTTTTCTTAACCGTAAATTTTCAAATCTATAGCTCCCGCTTGGGCTACTTACACACACATGTTTGTACATACATATGTGCGCACAACCGAGTACGTATGCCACGCTTATTGAATGAACACGTGGTATTTTCAACAACTCAACCATTCAAAAAGCGGATGACTCATTTGTAAAACCACCAAACGAGCAAACAATCAGCCAGCAAGCAATAAGTGCGCATAGCAGCAGGGTTTTTGTGCATTTAACTCCCCCAAATTATAGTCCAACTACGGCAAATAGCCAGCGCAACAAACTATTTGGTGACGAAGTCTTTGAACGCCCTTTTCGTTAGTACTACTGCATTACACTCGCTACCAGGCTTTGGGGCATTTGCACGCTTGCCAAAGAAGCGGCCAGGCCAATAATTTAGTACGAATTTTAAGGGCTGCATAAATAATACGAGTACTTACACACATACTTACATTCAAATATATACTGCATACTGCGCGTCATGTGCGCTCTTCCTCCCTTTTGTTTTTTGTGTTGGAATGAGTAGTAGTAGTCAGCTATTGAGTTGGATTTGATTTGATTCTCAAACATTTGTCAGAATTTTTCTTTTCTACGGCGCAGCAGCATGCATGAGTCAGTCTGACAGATAGTCAGTGAGGTGAAGCACTGAGGCAATGGCAGGTTTGGTTGGTGGACACTTTGTGCAATTGGTACACATTTTCCACCCATTAAAATTATAATTATTAACAACGTAGATTTTTAAATTCAATCATAATTCTTGTAGGCGGTTTCCTTTATTGTAGTAAGGGAGTGAGCATGAGCATCATCATGCCGTTCGATCGCTGCTGCTGGGTGGGTATATTGCTGCAGGCGTATTTTTCAGGTCTATTGCGCCGTTGAGTGTTTTCCTAATTTGTTTATTATTGCTGCGTAGTGTAGGGTTTCAATTGGATTTGTTTGTTATTATTGAATGCGCTCTTGATGGTATGTGTCGCTTGAAATTGGACGACAGCGAGTGGGTGAAGTTGTTTTAAAGTTAGTGTGCACATTATATAATGCGGCGCAAAACTAATCACCCGGGAGATTTATAATGTTTGCTAATGGCGTCGTACGTGAATCATATTTGACACTTGTGAACTAGACAGATGCATCATACAAACAGACAAGCAATGGAGTGCGTAAATCTTTCTCAAAATAAAGATTCTCATCACTCAAAATCATTTTTTAACAAAAAAGTTATTTAAAAACAAAATTGAATTACTAATTTTGCGCCACCTTGTATATATTGCATATAGTGGAAATTACACTGGAAATTTAAATTTTGTTTTTTATTCACAAAGAAGATAAAATTTCACCAAAGCTTCAACAATTTTAGTCAGATCCCATAGAATAGGGTACGCAGTTTTACATATAGCTTAGTCAATTTTTGTAAAATAAGGTGCTTACCACAAAACTCAGCGTTCCCACGACACTCGGTTCTACGTTACAGGGACGACGAGAATGTACGATATCCAGCCAAGGACGCATTAGCATTCCCCAAAAATTTATGAGAAACGTTTTATGCTTCTACAACAACAACAACCATTAAGCTTATAATTTTTGTTTCTAAAAAGACACAAGACTGTCAATCATGTTTGGTAACAGTAGCTTCCTCAAATTTGCGTGTTCATAGACAAAACTGCATATAGTAAAAAAAATCGAATTGCAATTTCGAAGAAATTTTGTCAATTTTTGTAGGTTTCCTTTAAATGGGTAATTTACATCTTTTTTCAGAGTATGTGATATAGGTATTTCATATCCTATTATATTTTTAATAAACTAACAAAACAAATTTTAACAATTTTAAAAACATTGTCAAAAAATCTATACAACTTTTTGTGGCAGTCACTGTATACTGAAAATACACTGGTGATCAAAGGGTCTAAAGGAACAGAAATCAGAAATTCAGAATATAAGGTTTTCAAATGTGTTATTTTGATATTGAAAGAAAAATGCTATTTTTTAATATAAATGATCCGATGTTTATTTCATTATAGGTATTTCACATTAGGCAAATGACCACCATGACCACGCTTACAGGACAATATCCTTTTCATGAAATTTTCCCAGAACCGGATTGCAAAGTGGCTGCCCTATGTCCTCGACAGCCTCACGAATTCCATCTTTGAGGTCTTGAATCGACCCTGGGCTGTTGGCGTAGAACTTCTATTTCACGTGGCCCCAAAGAAAAAAGTCACAAGGTGTTAAATCAAAAGATCTCGGTGGCACGTAGCGCCGTTAGATAACACCTGTTATTCGAAAATCCTTTATTAACAACAAATTTTACAGGGGGTAGTTATACCAGTTCTTCTACTAACAGAATTTATTTTCATCTATCATCAGTTATTCCAAACAGGACAAATGAAAGGTTAGATCATAAAGTACAATTCTCTGTTAAAAGCGTAAATTACCAGTCATTAACCCCTTGTAGAAAATAATATATGTATGTAAGCCTGCCATTTCGCAAATAATAAGTCGATATAACTCAAAGGAATCCTTAGTTAAAGTGAATTCTGGCGGAAGACCCCGGGAAACTTCGCGGCATAGAGGCCAAAAAATTATTCGCGAAATTCGCCCGAGGCCTTTTGAAATGTCGACTGGATTAGCAAGAGCGATGTGCACAAAAACATTTTTGAACGTGCATCGAAAATGAAATGTCTTTTCTCACACACAGCTTTATTTTAAACTGACGAAACATTAAGCTTTTCATTATTATAAAAAATTGTACAGCTAACATGAATGTTATAGGAAAATCGCTCTAATTTTGCCCATCAATGTATGTATATTTATGTAGCAATACGTAAAAGTCCAATGCCCGGCCTAAACTCCAAACATTAAAGGTTGGGCAAAAAACACAATTGCAGGAAACTATAGTATTTAAAACTACATTAAATTTCGTGGACATAAATAACAGAGAAATTACAACAAAATACACAATTGTACCAGTCTACCAATAGTGAATGCTATGCTCATCTACATGTGTATGTATGTATGTACGTACTTACCGAGTTATATTGGGTAAACTTCTTGAAAGACGATCAACAGGGGCATATGAGGCAGATTTTCAGCAGCAGCTTGAGAAGTAGGTACATATTTTTTTAAACAGAATAGTGCAATCATAAAAGCTAACGGCACTTTATTACCTAAGGCTAAAATTACCTTGGCAAAATCAACAGCTACGGGAGCAAGAGCAGCAGGAATACCAGAGTATGGGTATCCACAGTCCAATCAACAATAACAGCAGCAGCAGCTAGGAATACTGAATATTGCATGCTCTTGAACGAAACACAAAAAACCTGAATTTGAAGCTAGTCAACTATAGACTGCATCAAATGGTCCAGTAGAACAGTCAGACCAGTTTCCATGAATGAGGAACTGATGTTCATCTGTATGTATGTACATATGTATGTGCATAAATACCTACATATCCACAGAGGAGCGGATAATCTAGCAACATTTGACCATGGTAATGGCTATGGTATGCCACGCGTTGTTATGCCGCCACGAAGACGACGACAAGAAGGAATCACTGTGGTGATCATCACATGGCAAATGATGAGTTGATGCCAAGTTCTGTGAGGAGTAAACCAAAGATCAACAGTTGTTCGTGGTGCTGCTTTAGTAGTAGTGTCACTATGCTAGCTAAGCGAGAAATGGGCATAGTTGCTTGACTAGTCCAATAACGTATACATGTATGTATGCGCACACTTACAAACATATGCGACCTAAAGATGAGCTGTCGTGGTGTCTCGTGTCATTCAGGCTCATTTTACGCCCAATAAGCAAATAATTTTAATTGTGGAGATGCAATTTTGTTAATATGGACAATAATGTTTCAAAGGAATATAAATCAGATTTAGCTAGTCAATCAGTTTATACATCTTCCGCTTTAATGCTTTTATTTTGGTTTAAGGACAATTTGTTTATTTGTTTTTTCTGCGTTCTGTTCCTGTCAAAATAAGGTTAAGTTCTCCAGAAAATTCGGCATCTTCGAATAACTCGAAAAAGTACTAAATTAAACTTGAAAAATTACAATAATATTTTTGTACATATATTGAAATGAAATAAAATTGCGAAATTTTGTTAGTGATAAAGTTATTTGCATTTGAATGTTTAAAAATAATGTTGGTATGTTCGGCCAAACAAAAATACAGAATTCGACAGACGATCATAAAAATGCGATATTTACAAAGATAATGACATGACCAGATCATTGAACATCTAAAACTAAACACATCCAAAATCTGAAAAAAGGTGGATACCATAAACAATTCGAAAATTTTGGTAGTCCAATAACGGACCAAGAGTACAGCTTATCAATCTTAGATGTCTCTGGCACTGTACACTATGTACGACAAAGAGCCAGCATTGACGACAGGATCTAAAGCCTGACTATTTTCTGTACCGCTAATATGTATATAAAAATAGTTAATGTGCATAAACCAGAAAAAATTTAAAGACAGCATTCGGCGCGTAATCTTCTAAGACAGAATCCTCAATTATGAAAAACTGCAGACATTTGGATATCATGATTTATGTATAGCTCATAAATTGTAGGCTCTCCATTATGTACAAGCATATGTATGTATGTACATATGTATGTATATCAATACAAAGATAAGAATTTTTCCTTTCAAAATATGTGACCAATTCGTATTTAGATAGAAAACTCGAACTTGAAAGAGCCTGTAAATTTCGTGATTCTGGCAACCAATATTAAATTTTATTATATTATTAAAAATTAGTTATGTGTGAAAAATCTGTTGATTGTATTTTCTAATTTTACTTACCATCTAAGCAACAGGCGTTCGAACATTTGTGCCCTAAAGCAAAATTACTGGATTCACTATGCGCTGGAAGACCGCGAGTTAGTTTCATCAACAATTATACCCAGTTAATGTCATCTTCATGTTAACAACTCACTTCCTGCTATCTTTGGGAGATTCACTGGACGTTTCACATTTTTTTTTACCCATTACTTTGTTTTAGTCTAAGAATGTTAAACTGAGCAGACCCAGTATTTTTATATCCTTTTTAAAATTATAACGTTAGGTAGCACGAACTAGCACTATTGTATTTTTTTCTTGAATTTGTCAAAGCACTGGAATTACACGAAAAATCGAAAAAACATTAACGGTTTTCCATTTTTTTCTCAGTAGTCAACACACGCAGGTTCATACAAATTACACTGGAAAAGTTCACAATACGGAACAAACTGTTAATTTTAGTTGGACTTGATTGAATACACCAAACAGCTAGTAGTTCGCATTTTTCTCCCACGCCAGAAGTAGAATTCCAAATCAACTATATTCTATAAAACCTCTCTATGTCAATGATAGTTATTGCACTGTGTGATTTCCTCAAGAAGGTTTCGCCACTCTAGCCGGCCTCGCTAGTCTGATGAAAATTGTTCCAAGCGAATCTTATAAGAGAACAACCGTCCATTTCGATGGCGCGCGTACAAGTGATTCCTTCTGTGTCACAGATTCGCACAACGGCTATTTGCCTCCTGCTGCTGCGCTGCTGTCGCTACTGATTCTACAAAAATGCTCTGCCTACCAACTGAGCAGCGACTACGCCAACTATAATTTCAGCCACAATGCACACGGCAACTTCAACTCCTCAAAAATTTCAAACTAGAATACCATCGAACGAACAAACGGAAAGCAAGAAATAAACGAAAAAATAGCAGTCATACAGCAGAGCAACAACTACAACACAGTAAAACAATGACCACGTAAATAACTGCACTCAATAAAGGCAGTAGCGTCAGCGATTGCTAAAGCGACGTCGAGCATGTTCGTACCGCATGAAGGCCACCACCACATAAACGTGCACATACACAATGCGACCAATATCATTTCATTGGCACTCACAAGGCGTGGAAGGAAATTCAACCAAGACGATTTTTTTGTTTGGTTAATGTGAAGTTTGCCTGTTTGCTCTTTGTGTTTGCAGCTGCCGCTTCTCGCCTCACACCGCAACGTAAGCAGCTGGATCATTCGAATATATGTGGATGTTTCGGCTGCTCGGCTGTTGTACGCAGCGTCGCGACTGCGCAGCGTATATAGTCAGTGCGCAGACACCCCTTGCTATTTTCTTTAAATCTCTTATGTCTCTGCCGTTCTTCGTTCCTTGAGCAGAGCTGCTCTTTGGCGTATACGACACGACATGTATTTATTATATTTTAGTTCGATGAGGATGGAGTTGGACACAACAATTTGCGAGCACTTTGCGATCAGTGCTGTCACTAAAAAACCATTTTGCTGATTTTGACCAAAACTTGGTGAATGCTGATAGAGTGACAATCCTTGACCGGAGCATTGCGGCGAACGTAGAACTCCCTGTTATGTTGTTTGTTTTTATTCTAGCAGTTCACGGTTCAGCGGATGAACTTTGATTCCTCTGATCCTCAACTAAGGTTCGATGGGGATAGAATATTTTTAGCACTAAACAAATCGGCCAATAGACGTCTTTATTTGTCCAAATCAATAAGATTAATAACAAAAGTATTTTCTAATAGCGGTCGCCTCTCGGCAGACAATGACAAGTGTCCGAGTGTATTTCTGCTATGGAAAAGCTCCTCATAAAAAACCATTTCTCGTTCAAAGTAGGCTTAAAACTGTAGGTCCGTTCATTTGTGGAACATCATCAAGACGCACGCGACAAATAGGAGGCGGCCAAACACCTAACAGAAATGTATGTATGCGCCAATTATTTATGTATTTACTTTTTTATAAGTTGTCTTTATCTTTGAAAACTGTCGAAATACATTTCACCTTATGGGACATCGAGAAGAATTTCAATAATACCCTTGATTACAGGGTTAATGATGACTTGATCATTTGAGACGAGGGCCTCTATTCTTTGTGCAAAGTGGTATGCCGAGAGGAGTAAGTCCCCAGTAACCAGTTTTCTAGCCTGACTCCAAACTCTCCACCACAATGGGCAAATTGCTGGCAATTTCGAGCTGCGGCAACATAAAACTCGTCAAAGGTATGAAGTCTGCATTTATTTATTGGCATATTTTTAAATGGCCATATGACCATGAAGGTCTTCTATGATCGGATGTTTACTTCCAATCTTTTCAAATAGTGCTAGAATGGCACAACAAACCTTTCAGGCTCTGTGGCTTACGGCACTAATAACTTAACTGACGCAGAACAGAATAAATGTGACAATATTACGAGAAAAGAAATAAACTTTATTAAAATTGTACGGACGATGCTATATAATCGAAGTTCGAAAAGCGTAGAAAGCCTGAATGAAAAGTCGAATTTTCAACTGGAGAGTCAAAAGTCTAAACAACTTCGAAAGCTACAATGGAGTGGAGTTCTAGCCTGAACAAAATCTAATTGTTCCATCAATCTATTTATTTTACCATTTGTTGAAAGTATTGTTGTTATGATATAAACTATCGATCATTAACAAGTTTTTTTATAGCCGATAAGAAGTAAAAGCCAGGAGTTAGCTCGGCAATTTCTGACCGAGAAAATGGGGTTTATATCGCACTCAATTTATATCGGGTGTTTTTTTGGCTGCATGAAAACTATCGATAACTATGGTGTGACTGCTGAGAATGGAAAACTGTGTTGACATTTCTGTTCAGTAAAGTTTTGGAAGTCGTCATGAATCGTTTAACGCCAGACTTACGCTTCCAAATTGCGGGAATTTATTGGAAAAAGAGCACTTTGTCCATTTTACGTGCGACTTACACGCTGATGACATCATCGGTCTTTATTTCTTTCGAAATGAAGAAATCAGCTGCAGTTACGATGAATGGCGAGCGCTAAACTCTCAACCGCAATGGGTAAGTTGCCTACCCGCCTTTCAGGCTGAGGTGCTGGCAATTTCGGTCTGCGCTAACATAAAAATTGATAAAGGACTATACCCAATCTTTTTAGAGAAATGCTGGCTGAATTTTTGATTCCAAAAATGTTATCATTTCAAGTTCTCAAGCTCTTAAAAAACACCCAATATTTTGCTACTAACACGGTAGAGAAGAGCGAATTTATTCAAACACTGATCCTCGTTTCGGACTACTTAAGGCCGAATTGGCTGTAATGTGAGAAGCTGTTAACAGCTACCAATAAATGCTGTCCCAAAAAAATTGTATTTATATCTACTCAGAGATCTAAACAGTTATCAAGGCACCTAGTGTTTCTGTCAGGATTAATTCGCAAACAGTAGCGAGCTGCCGTAAATCGTAAATGCCGTAAAACGTGACTGCAAAGTAGCACACGAGAAGAGGGATATGTGTTAATATAGAAGTAATATAATAGAAAGAATTTTACCGATATACTGAAGGTTGAAAATGCAATAAAATGTGTCACTATTAGCCAGGTGCTTTTGTATATTCGAACACAAAGAAAGTTCTATGAACAAATAGTTAGGTTAGGTTAGGTTTTTGTGGCAGTCGGCTTAGAGTAACCAATTCACTTTGACCATATAGGTCCGTTGTGGTACCACTGTGTAACACGGGAACCTCAGTGTTTACTTTTCATGGAACCAGTTAGACTATCTTATGAAGCGTAGGATAGGTTTTTATCCGAACACCGGATATTTTCGTAAGAGAGTCAAAATGGTATTTTCCTGCTTCTAGCTAAGGCTAGGCAATTACGGATGAAGTGTTCTACTGTTTCTTCCTCGTCTCTGCAATTTCTGCAGTATTCATGCGAAAGTACTCCTAGCCTAGAAGAGTGCCTACCTAACAGCCAATGACCGGTGCCACAAGCCACGATCTTCAAGCTGTTCTCTCCTGATATTTTTATTTTTTTTTTGACATAGGAATCCCAATATTGCCTCTGTCTTCAAGCAGTGGAAGATTAGTACCCTTTCTGGCTAGCTCATCGGCCTTCCAATTTCCTTCAATATCTCTATGTCCCAGAACCCTTATAAGGCTGACCGTGAACTGACTCCATTGATTTTATGGCTGCCTGGCATAGCTGTCCGGCAAGATATTTATCGAAGTTCTTGTTACGGCGTGTATGTTAAGGTACACAGTTGCCTCCTTTATGGCTAGGACTTCTGTCTGGTAGACGCAACAGTAGTCCGAAAGTTAGGCACATAATTTTAGTTCTAATTCTTTGGAGAAAAATAAAGTAGGATATTATTTTCTAGCTTGGATCCATCCATGTAGAAATTAATTTCTCCCCTTCCCCATGGTCTTTAAGTTTGCCACTCTCTTCTAGATGGGATGCTAGTCTTGAAGAGCCGGTCAAAAGTGGGTTTAGGGAAAGAGTAATCAATTATAACTACTCATAGTATGTAATATAGAAGCGTGACTGAACTCCCGGGTCTTCCATTGCGCCAAACTATTAAATCTAAGCGCTGAAGCTGCGGCCACGTATTCTGCTACCAGATTTAGAGCAGGCAAGTTAACTAGCATCTCGAACGCTTTATTAGGTGTTAAGAACAATCAAATCCTTACCTAAGGCGCAAAAAACTAAATTTTAAGTAGCAGCTTTCTGCATTCGCAACGTAAATGCCCATCAAGGGAAGAATAAAAAGTGTTGCATATCTTAAGGAGAAACTGAAGATTACTTGATATTTTAGTTGTGCAAACTATCATATTTCTCGTGAAATTCTACAATTGAGTCCGAGTTAGGTATTTCGCTCAGATATGTATTTGAACCGCTTTTTCTACTTTTTCTAAAAGCGCTCCGCTGAGAAAGCAAAAACCTTTGGGGGCTTTATTATATGGCTCTAGTGCTTCCATCTCATGATGGAAAGAATAATGAGATGGGGCCTATCGAGGTACCATTACTTTTCTCTCAGAAAATTTGACAATGAGCGGCGTCATATTAGCACAATTGGTGACCAGTATGGCCAGATTTTCGTAACTTGATTTAGCTTTTTTTTGTTATTTAGTCTCGGAGTTTTAGTTCTTTCTTCATGACAATTTTCTAGCCTGTTCAAATTAAAATGTAATGTTTATATGTAATTTTGTAATTGTGTAATGTAATTTCTTCAATAATTCACTCAGTTTTATTTAGCGTTTTTTTTGTTTTTTTGAACATCTGGTTACATTGCCCGCGATTGTGGTTTTTGTTAATGTTCTTCTCCAGCAGTCAAATCTCTCTCTCGCTATTGCAGTGTTGCCCAGCTTTGGATATAAAAACGCACTAAAATGCCCATTTGAAGAAAATAAAATACCAAATTTTTATTGAATTACGTAAGGAATACAATTTAATTTACGAGTTGTCTGCTATATTTGAGGTTACGCTATATTTGAAGTTATGAAACGAGATACCACTTTTTGTAAAAATGTCATTGTGGTTTCTTCAGTATTTTCTGGTATTTTTTTGTTTATTTTTACTATGAATACACCTCTTGACGCCTTATGACCCAATAAGGATTGAGGACCGAAAGAAACGATTACACCTCTATGGTTTTAATTCGCATTCAGTAAATTCAAACGCTTTTTAAAATGTTTAAAAAGGTTTTCAATGTTAAGAAGAGAGTTGAGTTGAGTTGGCTAAAGTTGAGAGAAGAAGATTTAATATTCTTGCATAACCTTAAAAGGAGCAAAAAATTTTATTTTCACTTTCAAAATATCAAATTTTCAATTTTTATCAAATTATTAATTTAAAAATCAACAAATTTTCATTAACACTAAAATCTTCTCAGAGTTACTTTTTTGAACATTCTTTTGTTTAATAATACAGTTTTTCTATAACTTGCTGTTTCGGTAGCTTTAAATTAAAAAAAGAAAGAAACACCAAACTTAAAAATGTTCGAATTTCGTGTATAAAATATCGCTATTAATTGTGAAGAGCAAATGGTTGGCAACACTGCAAAACTCAGCTAATGTGAAGTCATACACTCTCTGATGGGTGCAATCTTGTTTCTATTGTTCTTGCTTTCATCCTAAATTGGTTTCAGTGCGCCCCCTGACAATGGCCCTGAAAATCTTGCACACTGTTACCGAGCCGTGTATTTGTATTTTGGAAAAAATAAAAAATCGGAAGAAAACTATTGTTATTTTCATTTTGGAACACAACTTTAACGCCTGTGGAAACATATTTTTATTCTCTTTTCAAACGTGTCGCATCAAGAGGATTAGCTCACCTTAAAAAGGGGAAAATAGTTTGACAAACTGTGCTTACGTACATAAATGAAAACATGTTTGTACACGTTTATTTGACTATTTGCAGCAAGAAAGGTTATGCATACATATGTATCTTAAAACTTCGCGGATAATTTCGTTGCTTGAGAGGTGCAAACCCTTTGAGAGATCTTTTCTCGCACAATTAGAGCGATTCTTCTCAGTCTGTAACCACAATTTTTGTTCATCTGCATATGCATACATATGTATGTGCACACATACACGTACTTGTACACATGAGACTAACATTTTTTATTATGCAAAATAGAAGCTGAAAAATCTCGCATGCAATATTCACATTCACGTTTATATGTATGTACGAGTATATATAATATAAAAATGGGTAAAGACTCGTGTCCTCAGCGTCCTCTTTTGAATAGAATAAAGGATCTCTGGTTTCGTACAGAGATGTTGAATTTTCACAGCTTGTTTTCGCCTACTTTGTCCATTCTTATGCATCTCCTTCATCCTTATTGGTGTACAGTTTGTGTTGTCCCATAATTTCCAGCGCACGTGTAACTCCTTGCTTTAGTAGACATTGTACAAAGTTTAATTGGGGTTGAGTTGGGTCTAACCTTGGATTTTCTCAAGAACCATTGCAGGGTGGGAAATCTCAACAATTGCGCAGGGTTGTTTGTATTGATTTCCCTTTGCTTTGGATTACTACGACATAAATATTGCGTAGCAATTTACGCACTTTCCCAACAAGTTTTTTCTTGCATATGTATGCAATGAACATACATACATATACACATACATACGCACACAATGCAAAATACATATACTACGTATGTATATGTGTTAGTAGACATGTCAGTAAGTACGACTTTATATGCGTAACGTAATAGGACTATTTTTAAGTTCGTGCGGTTTTACAACAGATGGCGTAACTTGATTATTATTCCATCGATCCACATTTCCAAACATTCATTGGAGAGCTACTGTCGTAAGGCACAAACGTCAGTATAAGTTTTTTATTTGAAGCGTAAACAACAATATTTTTACCACACTTGAAAATGTCGAATTTCGTGCCAAATAATGTGTTTTTGCGGGGAATTCTTCTTCATTATTTTAATATGAAGAAAAAAGCAGCCGAAAGTCATCGTATCTTGGTGGAAGTTTATGGTGAGCATGCTCTATCTGAGCGAACGTGCCAGAAGTGGTTTGCACGCTTTAAAAGTGGTGATTTTGGCTGCGTCGACGTCGGCGCAGAATATTCATGGCCTGAAGGTTATGCTGTGTATCTGGTGGGACCAGCTGGGTGTTGTGTATTATGAGCTACTGAAACCGAATGAAACGATTACGGGGGATGTCTACCGACGACAATTGATGCGTTTGAGCCGAGCACTGCGAGAAAAACGGCCGCAATACGCCGATAGACACGACAAAGTTATTTTGCAACATGACAATGTTCGGCCACATGTTGCACAAGTGGTCAAAACATACTTAGAAACGCTCAAATGGGATGTCCTACCCCACCCGCCGTATAGTCCAGACCTTGCGCCATCCGATTACTATCTCTTCCGATCGATGCAACATGGCCTGGCTGACCAGCACTTCCGTAATTACGATGAAGTCAAAAAATGGATCGATTCGTGGATTGCGGCAAAACCGACCGAATTTTTCACAAAGGGAATCCGTGAATTGCCAGAAAGATGGGAAAAAGTAGTAGTAAGCGATGGACAATATTTTGAATATTAAATTTGTAACCATTTTACGTCAATAAAGTTTCAAATTTCGAAAAAAAACCGCACGAACTTATTCATAGTCCTATTAGTACTTGATTTTTGATTGAAAACAGTCGATACACTGGAAAGAATTTAAGTAAATACATAAACATCTATAAGAAATTATGAAAAATTGTGCACGGATTTTTAACTTTCTTTGGGTAAAAGTTTTGCAAATGTTTGGGCAAATGGAGTTTTGCATTAGACCTTAGCTGCTGTGCCTAATTGGGGCCGCCAGGATTTAGGTTAGGTTAGGTTGAGTGGCTGTGGTCCGACATGCTTAGGCCTGAATAGACCGATTGTGATACAACTGGAGCTCGTTCTTTACACTCCTGAATCTTCTCTGAACCAACCTGTGTATTTAAGGGGTTAGGGGTAGTCAGAATTTTCAAAATATTGGATTTTGTTTTGCATTTTCTTTAAGTATAATATCTTGCGAAAAATATTGTGTGAAAATTTGAAGTGAATCCGACAAATACTTATAGAGTTATTCAACAATTAACAAAGGGCGCTCCGGAACGTTCGAGAGCAAGTAGCAAAACTTTAAATGCGTTTTTCTCCAAACTATTTTTTTTTTTGAACTGGTGATCACTGTAGCTTAAAAACCGCTTGGTAGATTTCAATCCAAAATTCATACTGCTTTTGAAAAACATAAAAAACTCGTTTTCAAAAATTTCGATTTCTTAAACAATTAATTGCCATATAAACTAACTTCTCTTGTCCGATTGATTTTAGATGAATCTCCAAGGACTTGTGATGATCACCGCAAATGACTTCTGGAGAAACGGGCTGCATACAAACAGCGATAACTTTTATAATTATTAATTTTTTTTTGTTGAAATCTTGCTAACGTCAATTCGAAACATGATGTATTAATGCTATGTTTTTATTTTTGTAAAATAAAGCAATTGACTAGCAAAAAAATTATTGAAAATCATCATTTTTTCGGGCCTCTGGGGTAGTCAGAGAATTTAGAATTAAGAAGAAAGAATTAAAAAAAATGTTTTTTTTTTATATCTGCTAAAATTCTGCACAAGACTATTCTTTAACGTTAGCTCATTTATTTGTGAAAATCATCAAGACTCGAGCAATTTAAAATTAAACTGTTGTTCAAACATGAGGAAAAAACACATTAAAATGTATTACAAATTGTTTTCGGCATCGTTTATTATACTACTCCTATATCATTTCCTTCCACGGTCGCGGTAGTCCAATGGTTCGAAACCCCGCGCACAATAACCCAAACAATAGAAGAAGTTTCTTCTAATAACGGTCGTACCTCGGCAGTCAATGGTAAGTCTCCGAGTGTATTTCTGCCATCAAAAAAACCATTTGCCGTTCGGAGGCGGTATAAAATTATAGGTCTCCCCATTCGTGGGAAAACTTAAGACTCACACCACAAAATTGGAGAAGGAGCACGGCCAAACACTCAAAAAGGGTGTAAGCAACCAAAGCTACAACATTTTTTCCGTCAGTCAAGCTGCGATTAAGACACCATGGTGCAGATCCAAATTGGTCAACTCCGGTAAAGAGGAGATCAAATCTCTTAGGTGTGCAGGTAATATTTCTCTGATCTGGGTTCCAGGACATAGAAACATAGAAGGAACTGAAATTGCTGATGAGCTTGCCAGGAAGGAGTCGACTAAATTAGACTCAGAGGTCTATTAGCCGGTCGTCTGCATCTCCTGACTGTTGTTAAACGGTGCGCTATTTCGAAAATCCTATGGCCCCAGTACAATAGACGCAGGACGCTTACACTATACAATTTATTTTTGCTCTTTAATCAAACATAGCCAATCTTTGTACAAATTTCTTTTTCAGTGGTAATCAAAGAGAAAAAAAATACAGGCCACTGAGTTTATGACTATAGAACAGAATTCGCCGACCCTGCTCCCGTCGAGATCTGATACACCAATGGCTGCAAGATGGGTCATGGGCTAGATATTCCGCTGACTCTTTGCAGGTAAGAAGGCCTTCGATCTGGTTGTTTGGCTAAAGTGGTGATTCATCCATTCATCGGCACCATTTTATTATCACGGCCTAGCTAAAAAAACTTGTTTAACGGTTACTTCTTAACATGACTACAAGTATATCCAGTCTGTGTGGCTTAAGAACCTTATTAGATTGTTGATGTCTAAGCCAGACAGTTGTTCGAGACATTCGAACAGTGGTTTCTCTCCTTCCATAAGGCTGGGCATTCATAGAGGAAATGGAAAATCATTTAATTTTCCAGTGAAAGCTTGGTGACATTCGCTTCAGTGGAAGTGAAGTTATTGCGTCTAAAGGGTCAGTATGTTTGTGTCATTGGTACAAAAATGAGTTTCGAACAAAGAGCTAAAATCAAATTTTGTTTTAAAATCGGTAAAACGTTTACCGAAACATTTGAATTGATGAAAAAAGTTTATGGCGATGATTGTCTATCTCGTGTCAGAGTTCATAAGTGGTTTACACATTTCAGAGATGGTTGTGAGGACATAAATGACAATGGACATAAGCCCAAAATCAGTAATCACCGAAAATTCCATCGAAATTGTTCGTAAATTTATCAAAAATAAACCGTAATCATCGTTGAAATTCGGAATCGGAGTTGAATATCTCCAAAACATCGATTTATCGCATTTTAACTGATCATTTGGGCTTACGAAAGGTCTACACATGTTTACTAAGGAAAAAAATTGCTCAGAATTCAACATTCGAAAAGCCTCAATAAAAAGGCGCGTAAAGACGAGAACTGCCTTTACGACTTTGTATATGGTGACGAAACGTAGTGCTTCCAACATGAACCTGAAACTAAACGTTAAAGTGCCGAATGGAAGGCAACAGACGAGCCACCACCCAAAAAACCGCGTTTGGAGAAATCAAAAATCAAGTCGATGCTCATTTGTTTTTACGATTCGAAGGGAATTGTCCACATTGCCTCGGCGTTTTGAAGCGTTTGTTGCATTCTATTCGTCGAGTTCGCCCTGAATACCGCGAAGAAGGAAGCTATAGCTTATTGCATGATAATGCACCATCTCATCAATCCACTCTTGTGATTGATTTTTTGATTAGAAATCGCATTTTAACCATCAATCAAACAACGTAGGTATTCGCAAGATATGGCTCCCTGTGACTTCAACCTATTCAAAAAATTACATTTAGCCATGAAAGGAAAAGCTTTTGCCATCCAAAAGGACATTGTACTGACATCCTGAAGGGTATTCCGGTCAATGACCTGAAACACTCTTTCGAAAAGCTTTTAGATCTCGCAAAACAGTGTATCGAAGCCAGAGGGGACTATTTTGAATAAATAAACCCGAAGTTATCAAAACAAAGCTCCTGTCGTTTCTATTTTAGCTCAGTTTTGTTTATTTTGGACTTCACCTTGTAACTTAGCTGTAATAAAATTGCGTAAGAAATTTGGCAATATAACCGTAACAATCAGCTGTCATTGACGATTGCAAGTTACTGCAAACTTTTGCGTTCGTTTGGGAGAGAACACTTCAAAATTAGCCGCAATTTCGTTATTGTCAGGAATTTTCGATTCTTACTAGAATTTGCTGTTGCTTTCTAATAATCCACACATTTTTCTCACAGTTCACATTCAGCAACCCCCATTAGCCCAGGTACCAGCCAAACTACCAACTACCCCAATTTTGACGACTATAAAACGCAATTATTTTGGCATTTTATCGCATTGAATTGAAATCACATGCTTTTCGGCTCATTCTTTCCATTCAACTAGTATTCATTCAACTGGTACGCGAAACAAAAACGATTACAATCGAATTGGACCGAAGAGGCTATCACTAAACCAAAAATAAAAAACAAAGAATAAAAAAGCGCATATGGGACGAACGTAAAATTGTTATGGATTTTTAAATGGGCAACAATCGCATGCCAATGAAGTACTAACTTTGGCAAGGAGAAGTCTGCAACAAAGTAAAATACATGTATGTGTGTGTGTGTAGATAATGGCATGCATACATATGAAGTATGTTTACGAGAGCGACGAGAAAGTGATCTTGTTTCTTTACTTTCTTTATTATGATTGAACGAAATTGACTATGCCGGGCTATTATGCGTTCCTCTTTCCTCAGTTACGGCACTGTGACTGATACTTTAATGAAGAGAAACGAATTATTGAATACCTTGCATGTTTGTATGCAGGAATGTGTATATGTATGTGACTATTTGTTGCACACCTTTTTTAAAGTGTGTGTATGAATATCTACACCCAGCTTCCTGCCACATGACGCTAGTTGTTTTTCTACATGCCAGGATTAGATTTGTTTGCCTTGCAAGAAATTCCATTACACGTACCAACATCTACTCGTACAAGGAGTTCATACGTCTTCTGGTTGTGTTCCGTTTCTTTTAAAATATGAAATTCCTCTATAGGAGGTTGCCTTGCTTGCGATGCAAGGCGTTCGGCACAAATGATACATAAATTTGAATGCTTTATAACTAAAACTGTATTTTCTCTTCGCCTAATGCATACCTGGTTCAAAGATGTATATGAGGTGTGACTATTTATTAAAGAAACTGATGCTGCTCTAGAAGAAGAACGCATGCGCCAAGAGCCCGTGAGCGCAAGCTGCTTATGTTAGGTTAGATTACGATGGTTGCCACTCTCCGTTTAGACCTCTAAGCTCATTTTTATACTACTTTTTTATACTCATATTTCCTCCTCTAATTCCCAATGTTTTGGAGCCACCACGTCACTCTAATAAAACATGAAATATTGGGAATAGCTGCGGATTCTAAATCTACGAAGCATCCAAAGAAGTTAGCGTTTAAACAGCGACGTTGCGTTTGGCAAGAGCGGGTAAGTGGCAGAGAATTTGCTCAACACTCTCCTTTTCCTCCTGTTATTATTGTAGCAGTTCACAAAACCCTACCAAGATCAGCGAAGTCATCAGTCGTCTTCGTATATCTCATCCAACGGTAGGCTCAGGAAATAAGCTGTTTCTAGAGGATGCAACCAGAGAGAGAGAGAGGTGCAGATGAGTGAGTGTAAGCGGAGTATCTCTGGGTGAATTCTGGATAAGTAGACACCATTCCTGGTGCCTGCTTATCCAGTTCATCCAGAATATTTCTACATTCAATTGCTATTTGAGAAGAAATCCCTGCACGGTAGGGGTTTAATGGTAGTTTGAATGTTAAAGTAGATAGTGATTGCGCAAGCTTGGGTTAACACTTAGAACACACAGCAGTGGTCAGGTTTAGGTCAAAGGATTAAGTTCAGCTGCAGCACTACTGAGTGAAACGCCACTATCTTAACGCCACAGGTCTTATTAGCTAGCTTTGATTCATCTATGAACATAGCCACTGACGCAGGGTCAAGGATTGTTTATCCCCAGAATAGTTCCTAGAATCTTTGAGCCCAAATCTGGAATCACCAAGGGTAGGTATTCATGTAGTCTAATTGCATTGTAATTAAAAGAAGTCCGCCAGCTGTTGAGCACAAAACTTTCTCTTTCTACCTATCGCTTCTGTAGGCAAATAAATATTTTCAGAGGCTTGGTAAGCAATTGATTTGTTTTTGTTCTGCGGGGAATATCTCAACCGAGGCTGAAGATGTCGCAGAGAACCAGAGTATCGGTGAACCAAAGTGTCACTCAATTAAACAGTATTTATAGATAACTTTGATAAAAGACTTGAAGACGTTCCTTTTAAAAATATAAGCAGTGGCTGCCAAACTCGTGAAATCTGCTCTCAAGCCATACTAAATCTCGACCACGAGGAAGAAAACCTTTGATCGAAACTTATTATGAGCGATCAAGCCCGCTTTCATCTCTATGGTGTGTGAAGAAGTAAAATTATCGCTCCCAGGATATTGAAAACCCGCGTCTAACTTACGAAAAGCCACTAAATCCACTAAAAATTATTGCCTGGTGTGCTGTTGACGCTGGAGGCGTTATCGGGTCTTAATTTTTCGAAAACGCTGCGAGCCAAACAATGCACGGTGAGCGCTACAAGGTTATACTCAAAGACTTTCTCCTTCCTAAATTGAGTGGAGCAACGGCGCGTACCACACGAGCTACAATCGCTTAATACCTCGTTTGGCGATTTATATTGTCCAGCAAGATCGCTCTATTGTCAGCCAGTTTCAGACTTTTGGAGCCCTGGAAAACGTATGTATATTCTGGCAACAGTTTTGAATGTTTTGGACTTGGCCAATATCATTTTGTCTTCTTAATGAAAATAATTAAGGCATAATCTTTCAGATTACATACGGTTTTGCCGAGCACATCTTTCTGCAACGTATGCTTCACTTCCCAGAGGGGTTATAGGTATATATAATTCACGCATACATTTGTTGACGGTCTGGCCGAGCATATCTTCCAGTTTGTGGTATGCTACAGGAATCAATTAAACATTATTCAAAAACAGAACTAAAACTTTTCATTTATAAAATAATTACAGCCAAGAACAATGGATGAAAATTTTTTGCGACACCTTGTAGCCGAGTACAGCAACTCAGTGATAAATTATCCTTCTCGTTCGACTGATATTGCACCGACCGATTTCTGTTTGTATTCTAATATGGAATCTGTGCTAAAATTATCGAGTTTTACAGCGTTAACCATCATTATAGTTCCTCGAGCTCCGTTGCGGAGCGTCGGACTAAAGAAAATTTGTTCCACCTGCCTCTTACTTACAGCGCCAGTCCCACTCTTTGATAGCCACACCTCGTATATATTCGTATGTATGTACATACATTTGATGCTCGAATCTAGAAAGGACACGTGTGACAGCATTAACAGAAAGTAACAACTTCTGATTCTCGTCCAAAGCAGAAGCAACTAGTCGAACGCAGGCAGGCAATAACAATTAGATGATTGCTGAGGGATAAAAAGCGAGGCAATTTTATGTTCACAAAATATGTATGGATGTAGGTATGTATGTGCATATGTTCACGATCAGCGCACGTGTTGCATATGCTCGATCTTTTTAGATCGACACGAAAGGATTGTATTGTAGCTTATAACTATCATATTTGAATGTGTAGTTGAATAAATAACAACATTTGTTTATGGTTGCTGTATTTCGTAAAAGGATATCTGAAACGAGATAGAGGACTTGCATACATTCGCATATGTTGTACAATTGTATGTATGTATGGACCATTTCAAAAGAGTTTGTGTTAATTTTATTCAAATTCCGATTTTTTCGTTTGTTTTTATGTTTTTTAAGAAGCATTGAAATATAACTTGAAATAAAACCAAAGGAGTTAGAGAAATGATAATCTTTTTAATAAACGGATAAGTAGCTCCAGGACGTTAATGATGGCAAATGATTTACGGCAGATGACCACAACGGAAGCGTCTAACAAATATCATCCGAGGAAAAACAATCGGGTGCTACTTTCTCAAGCATTTGAGGCCGTCACGAATGGTGTAACTGATGTTGGCTTTCAAGGCTACAATAGTTCTTTGTTTGTTGGTGTTTGGGCCCACAAGAGGAGATCAGTTGGGGCAAACTAACCAACGACTCTGCGGGAAAAAAATTAACATTCAAATACAAAAACCAAAATATAGTTGATGTCATTTTTATAGATCGTAATTATTTATCGACTGTTGGACAAATTTGTTCACATTATAGAATAAGAAAGATAGTCCAAATGCCTGCAAAGAGGCATTCAGAGCAACGGCAGATATTGGATGAGTCGGATGTTAACTAGAGATGAGACTTGAACATTTGAGTATAACCCCGAGGCACATAAAGAAAATCAGCAGTGCATGAAAAAGGGTTAGCACCAAAGCGTGAATGTCCAAGTCGCAACTGAAGGCGATTTCAGTTTTTTCGATTACCAACTGCACTTTACACTAACGGACGTTAGATGGACTATGGCATCTGAGCCGGTGTATATTCGAAAGACCTTGCAAGTCTTTTCGCCTTTGGAATTGGAAGAGTACTTTTCAAGTAGAAGTTCTGGGGTTACAGAAGCTTGCAGGATAATTAGAAACCATCCACAATCATCGAAAGTTTTTCAGATAGTCAAGCAGCCATCTTAGCTTTAATGCAGCCTATAACTAATTCAAAAATCATCATTCAATGCAAAGAAGAACTTATGTAATGATTTAGCGCGCACAACAGGCATCACTCTCATCTGGGTAGCTGGTCATAGGCTGATGAACTGGCAAGACAGAAGGTATCCTATAACGAAGCCGGAGCGGTAGAAATAGGCTGTCCCTAAGGTAAGCATGAAAGGGAGATCTTCGCGCTATTCCAGTAGCAGGCTGTTGACAGATGCCTGCAAAATAACTCAACAAACGTGACTCAATTTCAACAAATCTAGAACTGACTAGTTGTTAAGAAAGCCAAGAGTAGATATATTCTTAATTACGTCAACATAAATCGGCCACTGATCTTTGGAAGACCATGGCAGAACGATGGGGTGGCCCTGCGATGATAGATGCAGAAGCTACAATCAAAAAGAATCTAAGGAAACAGTATTTCCCAATCTTTGTGAGTGCTCAAGTCTGGGTGCTCTACGACATAGAATGCTGGGGTAATTCTCTATGGTTAACTTGAAAGAAATTCCAGAGAATAAATTAGACGCCATAGGCAGATTCATAGTCAAATGAAGATTGTTCGACTAATAAAAAGCAGTTCTATAAGTGGCGCCTCAGAGAAGAGAACACATGAAAGGGGCGTTTGAGATGTACGCCTGAAACCTAAGCAAGTTTTGTATGAAAAAATCTATCAGCTGTGAAGATGTTTGAAAGAATTAGCCAACCTTAGATTTTACAAGACGAGAAAAATCACAAGCATCGAAGCCAAAGGTGAGTAGAGTAGAAACAGCAAAATGGGATTGAAACGTTGAGTTGATCTTCACGGTCGCCTGATGCCAACCTAATTGACAATGTTGAGCAAGAACTCGAAGGAAATCAAATATGGAGGTCAAACAGTTATCAAGGCAAATTCGGCTGATTTAGAGCCCATTACCTCCCCTATTTGTACAGAACTTAACAAAAAGTATGACCCGAAGCTGTCGTAGACGAATGGGTTAATGCGTGACCACCATTCCAAAGTCCGCAGGTTTGATAATGCAGTTTTTTCTAATAACGGTCGCCCCTCAGCAGGCAATGGCAAGTAAGGTTTTTTTTTGCTAGATCACGTATGACTACTGTCAAACTAAATACATAATTTTTTCAGTATTCATTGACATTTCACCATTGAAAGACTGGCGCCTCAACAACGTTTCTAAATCGTATATTTGTATTACGAAAATCGACGTGAAAAATGTAAATCGCACGCTCATGCTAACTTATGGTGTTTAGCGATGAGATCCATTTTTGGCTTAATAGCTACGTCAATAAGCAAATTACCGTATTGGAGCTGAAGAACAACGCGAAGCCTTTCAAGAACAGCCATTACTTCCATTGGAGACAACCATTTGGTACGGCCTACGAATCATCGGCCCATATTTCTTCAAAGACGAGATTGGTGCCAATGTAAGAGTGAATGGCGAACGCTCCCCCGTCTTGATAAACGATTGGTGCCGGAAATTGAAGTCCGTGATCTCCACAACATCGGGTTCCAACAAGAACCCTACAGCCCGTGAAGCAACGGATTTACTGCGTCGTCGTTTCGGACTAGTGGATTGGCCACAAAAGTCGCGTGATACCACACCTTTGGACTTTTATTTGTGGGGTATCTAAAGTCAAAATGCTCCATGGATAAACCAGCATCGATTGAGACATTGGAAGCCAAAATTACTAAAGTTATTCACGAGACACTGACGGAAGTCTCCCAGCGGGGCAAACTTGGTGTTTACGGATGGCCGAGTTACAGCACAGTTTGCGGCCAACATTTGAAAGGGATTATCTTTAAAAAATATATATCATGAACGGTTTTACACAAAAATAATAAAGATTGCCCAATAAATTTGAATTTTCGTTGGTTTATTTCAATTTAAAATCCGATACCTCTAATTTGATCATCCTTTATTAGACAGACTGTATTTATATCGGAGTGGTGTCCGATCGGAGTTGTGGTTTATTATGGATTTTGGTAATGTTTTTTACGTCGTGATATAGCCGCGTATGGCAGAATTGGATTTTAGTAATGTTTTTTATGTCGTGACAAAGCCGCGTATGGCAGAATTGGCATCGGGAAAATTATCACAGGAAGTAGTAAATCTCGTGCAAAAACCGACGACCTGGCACTCAATGTGTTAAGAAAGCTAGCAATTTCGAAGCCGACAAATTTTATTTGAAGAAATACAACATTCCCAATGTCTTGCAACCCATTACTTGACGCAGCTTTAAAAAATAAAAATAAGAAAAAAGGAAAAACTCGAAGCAATGACGCTATCCTTCACATGCATGGACGAATAATTAAACCGCTACCACACGAGCGAACAACAAGAAATTCGCGTGACTCCAGCGACAGCTGTAAAAATACTTTTGCAAATTTCGAAGTGGCCCGCATCAGGCTTGCGACTATCATACGAATTCATACCAATGCATATGTATACATATGTAAAAGTGCAAATACATAAAGCAATTTATAAGCTCGTGCATATGTGACTGTGCTAAAGCAGGATCTATGCCACAGATGTGCGCAGCGCACTCTTATAACACGTGCCAAAGAGGCCAACAGCCTTAAAAGATCCATGAGCCAGCGAAATCTGCCTAATGCACAGCCGGCTTTAATAGCCCAAACTAACAGCAACTACAAAGCTACTCCATCGATCGCAAAGGCAGGGACGATCGTCCTGTGATAGGTGCTGCCGCAGTAGAAAAGTGTTGGTAAAGTGTCTTGAAGCAGGACTCGTGGACGCCGCACAAGTCCAGGTGCTGCTGTTATTCACTTAAGAAAACATCCGTATTTGCCTCCAACAACAAGTTGCCTCCTGTGGCTAAAGCAGAGCGACCAATATGAAGCGACAGGATAATTCCTTGCGCATAGCTGTAAGGCATAGATGGTTAGCCTTAGTATTTTTTTTTGTTTTTTTTTTTGTGCCTTCAGTTATTATACTCATTCGTGGTCCGAAGTATTCTTGCTGCTGCTGCTTCTTTTCGTTGGCATTACTCGTTTTATTCATTTCATTTGTACTCAGCTGGAGTTGAGTTCCATAAAAACATAATACATATGTACGTATATACACACATACATGTATAGAAAATTGAATAAAAGCATTAAAAGATGGTAAATGAAGAAGCAGACGAAATAAAGGAAATGTTGGTAACATCTGCTCAAAAAATATCCACAATTCCTGTGTCTTGTAGTTGCTAGAAATACAAACATACTTGCACACATCCATACATACATACTTATGTCCATATATACACGACGATATAAAAAGCGGCTGCTGCTTTATTCCTGCGCGTCTGCTTGCTTTTTTACTTTTATTTATTTTTTTCTTCCTTTTTATTATCCTTAAAAGTCCAACCATGGCAATGGCTTTTGGTTCTTCTCGAACCAGTAGCACAACTATGTATGAATTACGAATAATATCTATAGTTCAACCGAAGACAATAGTTTTTATTGCCACGAAAAGAGTTCTGCTCCCCATTGCCGAGGCGCTAAGAGCTACTCCAGCTTGTTTCTTCTAATACAATAGTCTTCATGCTTTTCAAAGAACTACTTCGGCAAGGATGAAATCATAAAAACCGTTCACGCATTTTAATTTCCAGGTGATACGTGTGCGCCACTGAGAAAGTGCGTGTCATATATTGTCTTCTGTTTTTTTTTTTATAGAAACATAGGGTGTTTTGTTATAAAACTTGTTTTCAATTTTGATTTATTGCATAAAAACATATTTTCAATTTCTTTATTCGGTTTCAACGGTAGCCTCCATACTTGAAATCATAACAGTTCTGTGATATGCAAGATGAGGCAAAAAAAATTGCGAAATGAATAGGAAGTGGTGTGAAATTAAATTTGAGATTATTATTTATTATATATGTACATACATATATATATGTATATATAATTGGCGCGTAAACCTTTTTTTGGGTGTTTGGCCGAGGTCCTCCTCCTATTTGAGGCGTGCGTCTTCATGTTCTTCCACAATTGGAGGGACCTACAGTTTCAAGCCAACTCCGAACGGCATATATTTTTTATGAGAAGCTTTTTCATGACAGAAATACACTCGGAGGTTTGCCATTGCCTGCCGAGGGGCGACCGCTATTTGAAAAAACTGTTTCTATCATTTGGTGTTTAATGCTCAATGATTCGTACCTACGTACCCCCGAATGGTTTGGTGTGAATGAGCTTCATAAATAAAAAGTTCGAAAAGAAGAAGACGGCCGCCATAGCCGAATGGGTTGGTGCGTGACTACCATTCGGAATTCACAGAGAGAACGTAGGTTCGAATCTCGGTGAAACTCCAAAAAGAAGAAAACAAACTAATAACGGTCACTCCTCGGCAGTCAATGGCAAACCTCCGAGTGTATTTCTGCCCTGAAAAAGCTCCTCACAAAACCATTTGCTGTTCGGAGTCGGTTTAAAACTGTAAGTCCCTCCAATTGTGGAACAACATCAAGACGCACAGCACAGATAGGAGGAGGGACTTGAACTTTGCATTTGGGTCATAGTTGAACAGCTTATGCGGATTATGAAGTCTAGAGTGTGCTATAGGGTGCTAGTAGGAAATATGAAAAACTAAGATTGTTTAGATTAAATTTAAGCAAATATTCGATTATTAGTGACGAATGAGTTGGTGGCGTGGCCTGGGGGCTGTGCGAAGGGAGTTCCATCATAAAAACATACCTATAACCTTTATTGGGTGAAAATATGAATGTATAAAATTTTTTACGGCATTACGAAACGACCGTAGTGATGCGCGGACAACGTACAGACATTCACCTTTATAGTATAGATAAATAACCACTGTGTCCACCATGATTGTCAATGACTTTTCGGATTCGATTTAGCATAGAATTGATAGTCCTACGGCCGGTTTCTGCCTGAGTGGAATACCATAGCTCTTTGAATTTTTGCCATAAACCCCTCTTTTTGAATGCATTCCGAAATCATTATGTTGCCGCCACCGCACTTGACTGTTGTTTTTTTGGTGAACCGCGGTGAGAACTCTTGTGTTTAGGACGTCTGACATTTCGCCCATCGTCATTTCCAAATAAATTTATTTTTGTTTCATCGCTCCAAAGTATTTTATACCTACCATTTTTTCATACTCTCTGGACCACACCATGATTTGTGTTCTTGAGCAAACTTTTCCTCTTTCTTAAATTTGTCTGTTTCAACAGAGAAACTTTACGAGCTATGCTGCCTGGTGGGATCATATAGCACGATCGACACCGTACAGCTCTCGCTGATACTACATCGTTGATTTCAGCTGCAATTGCAAGAGTCACAATTAAATTATCAGTAGTGCGAGTCGTTTTCTTTTTGCCACCAAGTCGCTCTGTGGATGTTTTGGGCTTAACTATTTTGCATCATTCGACTGAATGATCCGTGAACAAAAACTTTCCCTTATCACCAAGAGCGGAATAGTCCCCGCGAACAAAAACTCTCTCTTACATCAAGGACGGAATAATCCGTAGTAATTTATTTTTTTGTTAAAGTTTGAGGAAACTAAATAATTTGGTAATCCACAATATGGATTCTTTTTCATTGGAACAAACAGTATATCAGGCGAATACGGTGAGTGATTGATTGTTAAAATGCGATTTCTACTCAAAAAATAAGTCACAAGAGTGCATCGATGAGATGGTGCATTATCATGCAATAAGCGCCAGCTTCCTCCTTCGCGGTATTCAGGGCGAATTCGATGAATACGATGCAACAAACGCTTCAAAACGTCAAAATAGAAAATTTCATTGATGGTTTGGCCCGTTGGCACGAACTCCTTGTGGACAATTCCTTTGGAATCGTAAAAACAAATGAGCATCGACTTGATATTTGACTTTCCAAAGGCAATTTTTTGGATGGTGGCTCGTATGGGACCTTCCATTCGGCACTTTGACGCTTAGTTTCAGGTTCATGTTGTAAGCACCACGTTTCGTCATCAATGTTGTAAAGGAAGTTCTCGTCTTTTCTCACCTCTTTAATGAGGTCTTTCGAATGTTGAATTCTGAGCAATTTTTGGTCCTTAGTCAACTTGTGCGGAATGAAACGTGCACAGACCTTTTGTAAGCCCAAATGATCAGGTAAAATACGATGAATCGATGGTTTGGAGATATTCAACTCCGATTCCGTGAATTTCAACGATGATTTCGGTTCATTTTTTGATAACTTTGTGAACAATTCGATGGAGTTTTCGGTGATCACTGATTTTCGGTGATTAGCTCACTCGAAACTCATTTTTGTACCGATGACACAAACATACTGACACTTTAGACGCAATAACTTCGCTTTCACTGAACCGAGTGTCACCAAACTTTCACTGGAAGTTAGCTAGGGATGTAACTTCCAACGCACAAACTCATCAAAAAGATGGCGCCATCAAAAATATTTTTATAACCAAATCTGCACAACCAATGACGCAATTTAATATAACTGGTTCTTTAAATTCACAACGAAAAAGCGGTATGAAATCTTTCAAGCGGCACAAAAAAATCGATAGATAAAGGCAGCGTACTAATTTTAGTGACCATATGTGCATATATAATATTTACGTACATACGTGTGAACGAACCTATTTTAAAGTAGTTCCTGTTTCTTCACTAGAAAATTCCAAACATTCTTTGCTCATCTCTTTATTGATTTTCCAACGTACTGTTGCTTTACACCGTACTTTTGCTTTACCGTCCGAATAAACAGGACTGGTTTATGCTCCAATTACAACCAGCCGCAACATCAATGAATCATAAAATGCGAATTGACATGCGTTTACTCATTGCCATTATGCAACACATTTAAATTCGCAAAGAAGGAGGATCCGTCAAGACAAAACAAATTACCACAATTACATGGCTGCATAACCAAGACAAGGCAACCCACCAAACTAACCGCCTAGCTTCAATGATCATTTGATAATTGATTTTGTAGTCAATAGAGATTCCTTCAAAAGCCAGTTAGTTTTGCTACTTTGATAATAGGTTTTCGCCAACGCCTTTAAGTGTTGCCATATATTTTGTTAGACATTTAAACGTTATCACGGCGTTTGCATCTTGAATGCACGTAGATATATTGTGTATATGTATGAATAAATAGCTCTGATTCTTACACCAATTGCACCAATTGACAAGCCTTTTTACTGACTAAAATGCCCCTATGTAAGTATGCATAAGTATGTATTAGGCCGCTGAATATGAAATGCCCGGTTTTGTTTTTTGTAGTTTATTATGAAAAAGTATTAATTTGAAATATGCACAGAAATGCAGCAAACTTTTAATTAAAGTAGACATAGAAAAAAGTATCTACCCAAGCATTATTAATAATATTTTAAATATCAGCAACAGGCGGGAAGCTCACCAATACTAGTAAATGCCACTTTCAGGCGTCCAAATCCAAATCCTTATGTGCCAAAAAGTAGTATCTCCAACGGTACGTAACTAACTGCTGATAATCACAGCAAAATCAAAGATAATGTGATATGAAACGTTCTCCTTTTTCTGCTGAGAACGGTGGAATAATCTCGTTTTTTAGTCTGTCAGCAAAGCCGAATCGATCCCCCGAACCAGTTCCCGAAATAGACCACCAATTGGTAGTAGTTACATACAAAATGCTCCGCTTCTCAGCCGAAAAATACATTTCATTTACATTTGAAAAACTTTAACTAAAAAAGGATTTTTAATTTAAGTTAATACAAGGTGTCGCAAAATTAATCATCCAATTTTTTAATTTTACTAACTAAAAAAAGGCTTTGAATGATGAAATTTTTATTTTGACCTTCACACGCTCCATACCATATTTTATTCATACAAAAAATTAAATAAAAGGCGATTTTTAAATTCTAAAATAATTTTAGTGCTAATATAAAACAAAGGGGTGCAAAATTAATCATCCAATTTATACGCTTCATTGCTTGTCTGTTTCTATACTGCAGCTGTGTAGTTCACACGTGACATTTATCATTGATGTACGACACCATTTACAAAAATTATAAATCTTCTGATAGGGTGATTATTGGTATAAGAAAGCAACAACACTAACCACCTATTCACATGCCCCTTAAACCCACTCACCTAACACTCCTCCCCTTTGAACCCAACACGTCGAAAAAGCCTGTTTCCTGGGTCTGCCGTTAGATAGACGATGACGACCGCTGAATACACCGTATTGGCAGTGCTTAATGTACTGCTACAACCAAAAAAAACACTAAAAAGTATCTAAAAAAATTGCATTTAATACAATTTGCAAGTTTTATCAAATTAGAAAAATTATAAAAAATCCTTCTTAGAATCCCATAAGTGAATTTTTGTTGAGGTGCAACTATTGGAAAATGTTGGATATACAAAATCCGCATTGTGGGAGCGTTCTCACGCATGGTGAAAAAATTTAGAATGTGTAGCCAGTTTTTTCATAAACAAAAGACTGTCATGACCCCGGTTACGTCAGCCAACAAGCTGATTCTATCAGATTCGCTGAAAGCTAGTTTACGGTCTGATATTAGCCACACCTTTTGAATTGTTTTCACTATGCTATTAATCTACCTGGTGAGTAATCAAGGACGAGCTCTTTAACAGACCGTTATTCGGCTTTAAGCGAATTTGACAGAATCAGCTGATTGACTGACATCATTTGAATTGTGTTTACAAAAAAACTGAGATTTTGTTGGAGATTACGAAGAAAACAGCCAATGACACTTCGTTGCCCTCTGAACAACGACTGATTGGACGAGTGTGTGAATACATGTGAAATATACGTCCAGAACTTGGCTGCCGAGTCCACAAGTTCCCCTCACAATTTTCTTTTTCACCATAGCTAAATAGCAAACCTGGTAATCTATTATATCATCCTTTATCTCACGAAACTTACGAGTTTCATCTCATATTATATGAGGTCAGTCCATAAGTTCGTGCGTATTTTACCCATAATTTCACTTTTGTACGATTTTTGCATACAAAAAATTATTCGCGGATTATATCGGAATTATTTATATTTTCTTTGATATATTGTGCATTCAACAAGTGATTTTAATCGCGGATAGAAGCACGTGTTGTTAAAAAATAAAATGGAATCTTCGAACGCGTATAAGAGGCATATATTGTATTTTTTTTTATAAAAGTGAAGATATACTCTGTTCACGGAGAGGATACCGTGAGTGTAATTTCGAAGTGGTAAGTGCGACGTGAAGGATGCCCCACCTGCTGGTCGTCCTGAAGTCTTTAACTCCGGCGCCTTGCTCGAACTCGTGGAAGCTGAGCCAAATTTGACAGTCGATATGATAGCTCAGAGGTTAAATTCATCGCATGGAATAGTTCACAGGCACCTGGTTCAGTTGGGAAAGGTTTCAAAGCTGGGAAAATGGGATCCGCATAGACTTTCCGTCGCCAACCTTCAGCAGAGAGTGAATGTGTGTTCTCAGCTGCTGCAACGGCTTGAAAATTACAGTTTTTTGAACCGTATCGTTACTGGTGATGAAAAATGGGTCCTTTACAATAAACCTGTTCGCAAACGCCAATGGTTAGATAGAGATGAAATTCCACAACTGACCCCTAGAGATGGCCTTCACCCCGAGAAGATTCTCCTCTCTATTTGGTGGGATATGGCCGGAATTGTTTATTATGAACTTTTGGAACCAAACCAGACGATAACTGCTAATTATTATTCCCATCGGCTATCAAACCTGAATGAGGCATTTAAAAAAATCGACCGTCTTTAGTGAATAGACGCAAAGTTTTGTTTCACCACGAGTATGAGTAACAATAACTACTCCTCAAAAGAAGCTATAAGAAGGGATATCGAAACGTATTTTGGCTCCAAGGACAAAAAAGTTTTTGAGCAGGGAATTAAAAATTTGCCTAAACGTTGGGAAGACATTGTAAATAATGAAGAAAAATATATTATTGATAAATAAATACTTTAAACATCTTTTTTATTAAATTTAAAACCACCTTTAAAAACGCACGAACTTATGGACTGACCTGATATTTGACAGACTACCATATCCAATATATTTCTTCTTCTTCTTCTTAATTGGCGCGATAACCGCTTACGCGATTTTGGCCCAATATATTTCTAATAACAACAAAACGAGTTGGGAACTCACCAAATGCTATGTAAAGGAGCCAAATTCGCTTTTCATCTTATGTACAATATATTCAACGATAAGTTGAAATAATGTTTTCGGATCAGAATGCCCTACAAAATTTATCCAGTGATACAATTTTAACCTTGCAAACTCTAAAAACTAAGAACAAGGTGCCGCAAAACATTAAAACAAAAAAAAGTGTTACACTGGTTTCAGTTGACTTTGGATCTCTTTTGAGATATCTAAAAGCTCAGTTAAATGTTTAAGACGTGATTTACGTAACCTAATATTTTGCGCAACTGCAAAGCCGTGTTAGTGGTTAGTTACAACTTAACTTAATTTGACTTAAGAAATTCAGGAAGCTGTAGATTTTAAGAAAATTGAAAGCGGTGAGAGCTCGGCCATTTTGAATGTTCAGTTAATTGTTGACAGCTGCTTTGCTTGCACGTGTTTCGGCTCGTCTTCGATTTTGACCTATTCAAAAAGATGAATCAAAGAACCTGTGTAAAATTTTGTGTGAAAAGCGTTGCAAAATGTTGACTGTGTTATACGGAGAAGCTACTTTGGACCAAAGCAACGTTTATCGGTGGTACAAAATGTTCTCTGAAGGCCGAGAAGATGTGAACGACGAAAAGCGCGCCGGTCGCCTGAGCACTTCAACAACAGACGAAAAAATTGATGAAGTGAAGAAAATTGTATTAGCCAATCGTCGAATCACCGTTAGAGAAGTTGCTGAGGGCCTAGACATATCGATTGCGCTAAGCAAAATGCCAGAAACGCCCGGATTTGTGGAGGAACAAAAATTGGCTCTTGCATTACGATAACGCCACTGTTCACACATCGTTGCTTGTGCACTTTGCATTTTGGCCAATAACAATACACTAATGATGCCACAGTCACCGTATTCTCCAAATCTGGCCGCCTGTGACTTTTTATTGTTCACGAAACTGAAGAGGCCCATGAAAGAATGACGCTAAGCTACGATTGACGAGATAAAGACGGCATCGAAGGAGGAGCTGAACACGATAAAAAAATGATTTCTTGAAGTGTTTCGAAGATTGGAAAAAACTTTGGCACAAGTGCATAATATCTCATGGGGATTACTTTGAAGGGGACCAAATAGATATTAATGAATAAATAAATAATTTTGGAAAAAAAACAAAAAAAAGTGTATGACAGTTAAATTTTTCTTGAAATTGGTAATAATAAATGTAAAGCATATTAAATACACACAAACATTGCGCAAAATTAAGCACCCTATCGGACGATTTACTTTTGCAAATGACGTCGTACGTCAATCATATTAGGCACTTGTGAACTACTATAGACAGCGGCAGTATACAGCCAGACAAGCAATGGAGCGTGCAAAGTCAAAATAAAGATTTCCATCACTCAAAATCATTTTTTATGTAGTAAAAAAGTTATTCAAATACAATATTGGTGGATTAATTTTGCGCTACCAGTTATAAGCACGCAAGAATCATAAATCAAGCTCTCACCTTTTACAAGTCTTACGGCTTAGCAAACTCTGTAAGCCTGCATTTCGGATTAATGAAGCGTCACAGTTCTATGTAAAAGACAAGGGGGAAACATTTTTGTGGAATATTTTAGCTCTCTACCACCTCAATAGGTAGGCCTCTTTTACCTCTTTTGTGGGGAAGGCCAAAAACTAATCCTAACCGAGGGATATAATGGGTTAAAACGTACTCCTAAGTTATTTTCCATAAAATTCAACTTACACTCCAGGAAAAAGTCAAAATGGAAAATGCGTTTAAGGGTCAATTTACTAGGTTGTTCAATAAGTTTTGCGATTCGACAAGAGAAACACGATTTTATAGTTTGAAACTCATTTATTATTCAGGTTAGTCTCCCTGAATATCAATGCACTTGTTCCGACGATATTTCATTTTATGAATTCCATCCCTGAAGTAAGATTCTGGAAGGGCTGCAAAATACGGTTCTGCAGCTGTTATGACCTCACCATTTGATGAAAAACGCTTTGCACGCATGCATTTTTTTAGGTCTGGAAACAGATGGAAGTCGCTAGGGGCAGATCTAATGAATATGGTGGATGCTCCAACAATTTGAACTTTAATTCTTGGATTTTAGCCATTGTCAAAATGCTCCTGAGACATGGTGCGTTGTGCTGATGAAAAAGAGTTTTTTTTGCATACTGGGTATTTTTTCATTTATCTTCTTCTTTCCTTCGGCTGGTCTAAAAGTTTATAATAATATTCAGAATTTATTGTTTTACCCGTTCCATAATCCCAGTTCCCAGTAATCCATAAACGAAATTCTTTTCGCATCCTAAAAAAACCTTATTGGCCCATTTCTGGACTCGAATTCGTTTCGGTGACGAAGAATCAAGAATCACACCATTCTTTAGTCTCTTGTTTTGATTTAGGATCTTGAGACCCAAGTCTCATAGTGGTGAATCGAAGCACAAAATCCTCTTTATCCTTCCGAAAACCCTCTATATGTTGCTGAAAGTCGCATCCGAATGTGTTTTTCTTCCATTGTTAGCGAATGCTTTCTGAAAGCTAATACTTCAGTCAAAATATTGCTTACACTGCCCAATGAGATGGCTAAAGCTTCCACTGAATCTCTTTTAGTCACTCGACGATTTTGCAATACGATATTCTCTATTTTTTCTACGAATTCTGGTGTTGCTACTGTTTTTGGACGTCCTTAACATGGATCATGTTCAAGGCTTGTACGACCATATTTAAGATCAGCAGCCTATCTCTCTACTGTACTAATTGATGGCGAAAAGTCCATACACAATTTCAATATTCAATAATAAATTTGCTTCGCTTTTAAACCTTTCAAAAATAAAAATTCAATCACTGCATGATACTTGATTTTTTCCATTATAGAAAATACTGTGATACGTCGATACTAAATGGCTTGTAAACAAGGAATTAATTGACAGATTGAAAAGAAACTTCCCATACGTTTCTATGGAGAGTGTGCCAACATAATAAAAAAGATTTAGGCTAGTAGTAACGCGTCTGTCTTATCGAACCGCTAATCTTATTGAACAACCTAGTAGATTGCGTATATTGAAAAAATCGTCAGGAATTTTTGGCTAGTGTAATCCTGGATCACCTTCTATGCCACTGTTCGGCTCTCTCGAAAGCTAGACTATGCTACCTGGGTGCTCTCAATTTTGAAAGACTAGAATCTCTCCCAGAACTTTAGCTTCAGCGACTCCTAAAATTCGCGAGCAATAGGCGAACCTTGAGTGATGCATATTTTTACTAAAAAAAGGGACTCTAATCTGGTATCGCTATGGACCAAACTGGTCTCCGCGTAGCTTCGGCCAGCTAATATAACCTAGCCTAACTTTTGGCTAATACAAGTAAAGTTACAAAGCACTGAAAAAAAGTTAGTTTTAAGTTTTTAGTAATAATAGTAATGCCTTCCTTCGTTCATTGCATAATTGCAGACGTCGTAGAATCCCATGAAACTAGTCACTTGGGCGACGATTATTCTTTGCTCCTCTTTATCCTACCTTTGCTCAGCTGCCAACTCATTCTGTCAATCAAAAAATTTCAATAATTTCAAAAAATCCATAATATCCAACTGAATTCTTCATACCGAAATATGTAGGCCACAATTTAAAAAAGATTCAAATTAGAATTACGAGTATTTGCAAATGTAATTGCGAATTTTTCGTACGAGAAATCTCATTGGAGCAAAATCAGCACTTATTATTTGCTGAGAATATTTTTATGTAAATTTACCTGCCGGAAACTGCAATCTTTATTATTTCGAAGCCATCTGCGCGCCAACATTCACACATACATACATATGTATACATATATGTACGTACATTTGTATTCATGTAGATAAACTAGTAGATCTTTTTTTGCCAACTTTCTTTGAAACAGAAAAGGATCCTTTTGAACAATAGGCCGGGCAAACACGTTCCATTGTATTCGCAAAATTGAGAATTTTTGTAATTTCAAATTTTGTTGTACGCAGGATTATACTTATTCAAAAAAACATAAAAAGAAAAACAGTCTCCAGCTTAGCAGTCCAACTTAATTCCTGTAGAGCGAGAAATGCAAATTTTAAGCAAAAACCCATACAAAGAGAGGTTCAGGCGTTCAGCATTGCCATTTCAGCGGCAGATGTGCAAACGTATCAAGATCCTTTTGTGCAATTGGCTTACTGCTGCTCCTTCATTTAACCCTCTAAGGCACAAGTACGCATATTTTGGGCATTCGTTTAAACTGTACCAGTAATTGTAACTTTACAAATTTTATTTTATTTTTGAAGTTCATTTCTAGTAACAAAACGAGACCAATTTGTACAATTTAGGTAAAAAATTGCGAAATTATTTTCAGTAGAGTGCCACTATGCACAAGGAAAATTGCTGAGCGAATTGTTTCTTAGTTCCAGATTTCAAAAACCATATTTCTAACAGCTGTAATTCAATATTATTTCACCGGTATTTCAATATCAATTAGTAGAAAAAGTGGGTTCAGGCTTCATTCAGGCAATCTCACTTGGCGGTTAAGCCAAATGGAGGACCTAGTTTCTTTTTCAATCAAAGTTTATTCTGAGAGTGACAGCTATTCAGCACCAACTCAGTATCTACGCTTGAAAAATGTTTCGAAATGTTAACAATTCATTTCGCAAATGTCATCTAAAGTAAATAAATAAATAATTGGCGCCTACACTTCTGTTAAGTGTTTGGCCGGGCTCCTCCTCCTATTTGTGCAGTGCGTCTTGATGTTGATCCACAAATGGCATCGGAATTCGCACGAAATTGTTAGGAAACCAATTCATCTGCAGAGAGTACCGGTTGATGTTCTCCGTTTGGTCCGGGAATATCTGGCTTTCCTTTCGATAGAAACTGATTGCTTTAAAATTGGGCCCACTTGGGTATCTGGTCACAGGGCCATAGCGGGAAGCTGTTAGGTAGATAAACTAAAACCATTTAGGATCTCTTTAACTACCTATGGTTTTCTCCTGGAAAGCGAGCACTGGGCAAGTACAACCACTTGTAAGGCCGCAAGTTGATCGAAGGTGCTCGAGAGAGGTCCTAAGGTTAACAAAGTCGCTGTTCTCGAGTTCTGTCGGTACTCTTATCGGACATTGTTTGTATTTCGACTACGGCAGCTGTCGATAAGATGAGTTGAAATTATGTTAGCTAGTTCTACTAAGCTGTCTAGCTCTCAAGGCGCTGAGATTTAAACATATTCGCTTTCACTTCTTTGCTACGTGTATGCATATAGCAGGTCATTATATTCCCACTTGATGGATTTCATCGGTACCATCGCACAACCGTGATTAATCATCGTTCGGTCTTTTGTTTTTCATAACCCGCGATGTCTACAGACTCACTCTATCCTCTTTTCTACCATTCTTTCGCTACAAGGGCATCACAAGGGACGAGAATGAAATTTCGTCCAAGTGGGTCCGTTCATGAGCAGCCATATAAACTAACCTAACAGTTTAATGCAGCTTTTTTTTGCGAAAATGCTGCTGGAAATACCAACTCGATTTTTACCGACTTTTTGTTGGGTGAATATGAAGACATGAATTTGAAGGACGATCTTCAATTCCTGCATAATCGCACACCATTTCACACAGCTAATTAAGCAATCGATATTTTGGGCACTATGTCCGACCATCTTCTTTCCAATGGTTATGGCCATGCCGGTCGGCCGTCTCGGAGCTACGATTTGACACGGCGGAACTTTGTTTGTGTCGATTCACAGTAGTTTAAATTTGTTGCTTGCAGTTTAGAGGGTTAAACGCAGTCGTGTTGTTGTGTTACCTGTTTATTGTTCACCTTTTTGCATAGCTTGTTCGTGTTGTTATTAGTTTGACGGTTATGGCTCCATTGTGTTGATGCTCGGCCTTTGCAATCATTCATTTGAGCGAAGCAACAGTATGTAGAGTAGCGAAACCTGGCATTGATCTTGTCATGGCTGTGGAAGTGCTGCGAACTATTGAACTAACTTTGTCGGAGCGGTGAAATTTTGAAAATGTCCCGCGCACACAGCTTGTGTGTGTATATGCATACATATACGTACATATGTATCTAAGTATTTCCAACGTTATCTATTTTCATGTAAGCTACTTTCTAATCGCCTGTGGCTCTCTTTTCCTATTTGTATGTCCTATTAGTATTCCTGCAGCTAATCTCCCATTATCCTGGCCGGTCCATTCTACCTGTACTGCTGGCAAAAACATTAAGTAAGCAATATGCGAATTTGGAGAAGCATTTTTCACACTTAGTTTTGGTTTGGATCGAAACATTACATTATACGCATGTGTGTGTGTGTAAATAAACCGGTTTTGAGAGCAGGACACGCTAACTAAAATTCTAAACCTGTCTGACATGAATTCTTTGAAGTTTTTATGCATATTTGTTTTTTTTTTTTGGACAAGAAAGTGGAAACACGTTAAGTGTACAAAAATTCAAAACCTCCAAACAAGCAAAACAAATGAGATGAGTTTTAAGCATATGTGTATGAACATTTTTAATACACATACATACATACATATCTCACTATACATACATAAGTATGTATGTAAGTACTTGTACTTTGCCTAAACGAAAACAAAGTAAGCAAGTAGCCAAAAAAATATCGGGTTTCGAATTGAATGCCACGGGCACAGGAAGTCTATACAGAATTAATAGAGACTTGCAACTCAAAATGATACTTCTGCACACACCCAGAGATATACATATAAATACATACAAGTGTACATACATATATAACAGTACATAAAAGTACAAGCACATAGTTTGTCAGGATTCATTAAATTTCGAATCGCAAGTACATTCGTCATTCATCGAGTTTTCTATAAAAATTTTTATATTTATATACTTTATAAATTTTATAATATATAATTTATAATACCACACTGTAATATTTGCTGTATTCTTTTGCACCCAAGGTACAAAAGGAATACCCAAAATCGGTTATATTTCACATTTACTCACAGTAACTCAATTTATTTCATTTTATTCGTGCATCCTGTAGTTGGACTTTTGGTTTTATTCAAGACGTATACATACCAGGTGATGGTACTAATACAACGCCCAAGTTCGCATGTTTTTCACATATTTTTGTTTTTGCAGTTTGATGGTTTCAATGTCAAAATTTCAAAAGAAAAAAATGCAGTTCCTTTGACATTGAAGCTACAAAATCGCATGTAAAAAAAGAAAACAACTACTACTATCAACTAGTATGCACACGCCTAGGTTTTATGTGTGTATCCAGTAGTTTGACGTTTAGTTGGAATTTCCCAAGTATATTTCGGCGACCAGGGCCGTAGAGAGCATTTCCGGGCCCCGGGGGAAAATTGCAAATGCGGGCCCTTTCCAATGATGTATAATTCATATAAATACGTATAATCTCGATTCCGGGCCCCTCTGAAAACTCCGGGCCCGGGGGAAAAAGTACCCTTGGCGGCCAATCGATGACTTAAATTCTCGGATGAAAGGTCGGTCAAATAAACTCTATCGTTTTGGGAGTTTACGAATTGCTCAATTTTAAAAATTTTCTCGTCAGAAAACACAATGTTCGGAAATTGATCGCTTTCGGCCAAGCGAAGTAATTCCTTCACTCTCTCAAGTCTGACTTGTTGCTGCTTTGGTGTGATCATGCACCTTTTAGATCTTGTAAGGCTTGACTTTGATATCATTTTTTAGTATGCGGCGGATGCTATAGTCAGATATATTTAGTTCTTTCGCCATTTGATTGGCACTTCGTCGGGGATTTCGCTCAAGTCGCTTCTTTTCGAACCATTTCACGTGACGTAGGAATCTTTTTATGACCACCTCCATGACGTTTCGCGATGCTACCAGTATCATTGTAACGAGTAATGGTGCGAAAAACAAAAACTTTATTTACTTTAAGGTGCTCGAGCTCACAAACAATCGCTGGTTGTGATTTTCTAGCCAAATATATTGAAATCACACTTTTACGTTTGAAATCCATTACTGATTTTCTTTTTTCGCGTTTACTCTCGGCAAAATGCTTCCTCGGGTTTGTAAACAATATTCTAAACTGTCATTTAGACAACTAACAGACGGCGTATGCACGGGCGCGAGCGGTCTGAAGTTGGTTAAAAAAAAGTTATGAATCCCTGCATAAGTTCTGTTACAAGTTAAATCCGTAATATATATAAAATTATAATACTTTTTTTAATGAAGCTGGTTTTATTTAATCATGTCAATATAAAAAAAATTAAATTTTCGTCCGAAATGTTCACCCTTTGCTTTTACACAAACCTTCTGTCAAGTCTAATTTTCTTCAAGCGCGTTGTCAAACGATGACCAGTTGAGCGACGGAAGACTTTCATGTGAAGATCATCTCTAATCACTCTTGACATGGATCTGGTCGATACATTCATTTCGCTGAACATGATTTTCTGCTTTCTAAGCGGATTTCAGCGTATTCTTTCTCGAACGGCGTTTATGGCTGCACTGGTTCGAACCACACGAGGACGACCACGTCTTTTTCTGTCTGTCACTTAAGACGTTTGAGAAAAACGATTGATCGTGCGGCAAACGAACATTCTCGAAATATTAATTAAATATGTTTTCAGCAATTCGTAAATCTCTCTTACACTTTTACCACATTTTTAAATTGCAATCACTGCAATGCGATTTTCCTAACTCCCCACTCCAGTGTTAACATGCGTAATTTGCCACGAAACTGAGAAAAAAATTTATAAGTACATAGACAATGCATACAAACAAAAAACCCAAAATAACGCAACTTTCTTCTGCGAATTTATTCACGCCGTATGCATTGTAAAATTTGTCACAGAATTTATGGCAAGACTAAGTAGATATACATATGTATGTGAAAACTAGCATCATTTAAATGTCCACCAAAAGCATGTCTGCATGTAATATCCGCCAAACAGTCGATTCATGAATGTCTAATTGTTGAGAACGTCGAGATATCGATGAAGGTTGTTCGGCAACACTTTGCGCTACAGCAGAAATATTTTCAACAAAACGTCCAGTTTTTTGGTTTGCCAGTCGTTTTTTCTATCCTCGACAGAACCTGTTTCTTGAAATTTGTTCACCAACCTTTAAATTGTCGAATTATTTAGACTGGACGATTGTTTCCACCAAAAAAAAAATCATGAATTTAGCGATATGTTGTTCTTAAAGATCGACTATTTTCATAACGTTCAAAGTTCTCATAAAGTATTTGCAAAGAGTTTCAATAATTTTAAAGCGTTATTCTATTGTGTAAAATTCAAAATTTGTCCCCTTGGCAAATGTCAATCACAAAGATAACATAAAAGAAGGTACCGTCTAGGAAATTACTGCCCACTGACATCTAGGCATTACTTTTGATCGACACTTTACATACAAATATTCATTTACCCTTACTTTTGAAGCTTCCGTAAATGTTATTATTCATAATTATATATGTACATATATGTAGGTATATGTTCATAAATGTATGCTTCAAAACATAACTCATTTCAATTATTTTGTGTAATTTCTTGCTGTTTTTGTTTTTCACAATCTATATTTATTTTTCCACTGCTTCACTGCCGTTTATTGATTTTCTTGGTTACTGTACATACTTTTTAAATTTAAGTTAAATATTTACCTCGATCATAAGTAGTGTAAAACAATAAAAACGGTCTCCTTGTAACCAACAATGGAATTTGCTTGGACGCGCAGCAAACAAAACTAAGTGAATATATACAATAGTGATTAAAAAAATAGCAGTATATCAACACAACTAAGATAAAATCATGGTGTTTCGTAAAAAATGTATGTAATATATATAGAGGGCGAAAAAAATTAATCACCCTATCAGAAGATTTATGTTTTTTGCAAATGACATCGTGCAGCAAGCGTATTTGACACTTGGAAACTAGACAGCTGCAGCATGCAAACAGACAAGCAATGGAACAAATGAGGATTTCTGTCACCCAAACTAGTTTTTTTTAGTAAAAAAAATAGGATGCAAATATTTTGCGCCACCTCATGTGAATAGCTGTAAAAGTGCACAAGAATCTGGGTGTTGTTAAAAGAATTTAGTATGCAGTTTTATAGCTATAGTTTAAAGTTTCTAAAAAACACCGTTGATATTTTATAATTTTTCCCTTGATGGTGTGGCATATTCAATTGTTGTCTCCAGTGTCTTATAAGAAATTTTCGGACTTCAAATACAAAGATGTAAATCCGCTAGAGTTTCTTAAAGTGCTCTATAAGTTTGGCACAAATAATACATATTTTGGAAATACGTATTTATGATTTCTACTTTGTTCGGAATGTAAAGTTTTATCAAGAAATCATCCAATTTGTAAAAATTAGTACAAACTACAAAGCGCTGGAAATTTTGGCTTTCAAGAATCAGCAGGAAAAATAGTTGTTTAATAACAGCTGATTGAAAATTAAGTGAATAAAGAAATTGGCTTTAAGAAGACATAATAATTAAGAAAAATAATATAGAAAAAACTTGTACTATAATTCAGAGAATGGCATACTTTTTCAAAGCTTTTCAATGTGTTCAATGAAATCCATTTGAGGCTCTATCATATTATTTTATTCTTATAAAATACTAATCGACTATTTGATGTCTGCGTGGCCCTTAGTTCCTTTCTGAATACTAAGAAATATATTAATTTAAATATTTTTAAATGCGCTACCTCGGTGGAAAAATATATTGCAGCAGCTGAACGATTAAGAAGCTATGCATGGTTTTTTTTTGTGGAAGAAAGGCGACGATGCTACTTAATAATACGTTCAAATATATGGTAAGTAGATGATCTACTTTTTCACGCTTAACTCAAAATCCGTAATTAAAAAGCGCGATTTCCCATACAAAATTTCTCTCAAAAAATCTGAGATTATAAAATAATCCTATATAATAACTATACTTTTCGACATACAACCCTGTGTTTTCTATGTTATCGATAATTATTATTACGAATGTAAGGAGAAACATCAAAATAAAAACTAAATGGAATGGATGCCGGCAGAGAAAACAGGTCTGTAAACATAATTCTAATACAATTTTTGTTCCATATTATCATTTATGGATTCATTTTATAGAAAAAAAACGTGTGTCCATAATCGTTTTGTCCTCTTATTACTTATTATAAAATGTAATAAAGAATATCCCATCTGCCATAATTTTTTGCAACCTCAATAAACTTCGCATACGGATTTCCTCCAACTGTTTATTATTAGCAGCCAATTAATTGCGCAATTAAATTAGCTATTCCTTCTCCTTGTATTTTCTTCATATCGTTAATAATTGACGAAAGGTGGTGAGGACTTAAAATCAGGGTCTGCAGTGACATCAGAGCTGCTCTAAAAACATTATAAAGTACACTAATCTCTCTGAAAATAGTCAGAATGTAAGTTGAGGCTAAAGTCCGTTGAAAGATGGAATGAGGTTGGGCTTATGTGGAAGTGCTGGGACACCGTCGGTTTCAATGCAACGAACTGGCCGAAGAATTGGCGAAATGCGATTCTTTAGAGGGTATTGACAAATGGAAAATTACCAAGTGTTTTCTGAAAAAGCCTGATAGGGAGATAACAAAATTCCTTCTCAGACAAAGGAGGAGTGAGCTGCCAGTCCTCATTGCGCTAATTACGGGGCACAACCGATGGGGACGACATATGTATGGTCACTATTGACATCATCGACGATCCACTGTGTACATCTTGTCTGGAGGATGAAGCGGCGTTTTCTTTGCCGCTGTTCAACTTTCGCCAGTCCTATGTACACATTTTAGGATTTATCTTCACTTTTAAAAATAAAAAAGTCATATTTCAACAAATTCATAATAAAAGTAAAATTGAAAACTTCTATAGCCTGGATTATTTAAAAGCAAATTTGTTTAAAGTTTTATGCCTCACAATGGGCTAAACCATTTCATTGATTTTTCTGTACATTTGTATGTACACCTACATGCATACATAAAACTCCTTCTGCATTATCTCCCACTCGTTCATTGAGTTCACACGCTCGTCCGAGATCACAGCTTGCGTGATAAAAAGGAAACATGCACATTTTACATTTACTGCTGCGGCTGTCGATCGGCAGACATCCGCGTATTTTGGCAATCGTTTGTATCTCCAAAAAACAAAAATAAATAAAATGAAGAGAAACAACTTAAAACCAAGTTTATGACCATCAATGATCATTAGTTACCCAACAGAATCCTCTTTGACGACCAGTGAACTTCCGCAGACAATCAACGCAGGGCCAATGGAAAGGTAACATGTGCAGCAGATTACTGAATGCGATCGGCAGAAACAGACGTCGGTAAAAGGACATGTACATATAAGTACAATACAGGAACACATATATATATATATACACATACGTACTTATGTACAACCATAATAACCCAGCAAAAAAATTACGACTTATCTTAAGAGCCGAGTTTTCTTAGATTATTCGCTGTTAAGAAAATAAAAATGTCGCTTGAACGTTCTGGGTTTTAGGGTGGATGGTTCGTTTTTAAAAGTGTAGTAAAATAATCTGAAATCAATTTGAAAAAATGTTGATATTTTAGTGAAAGTAAATATATAATCATAGCATTTGGCTGCTCAGACCAGCTTGACGGCCTTTTATTCTGTGAAGTTTATTTAATAATAAAGTATTAATGATTGTGTGATTTTATACCTGACACTAGAGTGTGCATAAAATTTCAACATAACCTGGTATAGCTGGATATCAAGAATTGTATGAGGACTTTTGAAACCAAAATGCATCATTTGAATCAAGCCCGACAGATACGGCTAGATGTAGGCCAACTTCCCAGATGTTCGGAATATACACCTCCGCCCACCCTGCCCTCGAGCTTTGAGCCATCTGTGTATACATGGATAGACTCGCCCTGTCGTACATCGTCCCGCTCCCACTCTTCCCTTGAGGGTAGGAGGGTCGGGAACGTTGTGATGGCAAGTGTAGGCGGGAGTGCTTAGCCTACCAATCCGGGAATAAGCAAAAGATCTTAAAAAATACGCGCCTAGATGTTGTTTTCAAATAAAATAGTTATGTACAAGTTTAGATTCTTTAAGGTTAGAAAATGTGTATTCAGAATACATTTTATTCATTCTTAAATTGCATCATTTAAATGCCCACCAAACAGTCGATTTATGAATGCCTAATTGTTGAGAACGTCGAGATATCGATGCTGATGGTTGTTCAGCAACAATTCGCACTACAGCAGTAATATTCTCAACAGAACATACATTTATTTGGCTATCCTCGACAGAACCAGTTCCTTAAAATTTATCCACCAACCTTTGGATTATCGACTCATTCGAACGATTATTTCCACCACGATTGACATGTCTGTAGTACTGTAGGTTGTGAGAATTGTCTGAGGAGACGCTTAAACGTGGGAGTGTGCTAAACTTTCTAAATTGTCTCAAGTTGGAGATATACCATCGAAAATAATTTATTGAGAGAAGATAGTAGCGTTTTCTTGATGGTAAAAAGCGTCACCGATATATCAAAAGCGCTGGAGTGAAAATTTAAAGTTTGATAGAAGGATCGAAATGGTTCATTAAGTTCGTAATTTGTTTTACTTGATTTAAAAAATAAGAGGCCTAAAAATCCTTGATATATCCGAGAGGGGGCATCAATATTAACTAGAATTCGACTCAGTGAGCAGTTCAAATAATAAATACTATTCCTGTCAGTTTTCTACTACTAGCAAGAATGGGAAGATTGATCAGCTTTGGACGACTATTGTATGAGGGAATGCTTTGTATGTACGAGTTTGTCATACTTTATACATGGCACATATATATATAATTTTTTATGATATTATATAGATATTTTTTTATGAGGAGCTTTTTCATGGCAGAAATGCACTCAGAGGTTTACCATTGCCTGCCGAGGGGCGACCGCTATTAGAAAAAACGTTTTCTTCATTTTGGTCTTTCACCGAGATTCGAACTTACGTTCTCTCTGAATTACGATGGTAGTCACGCACCATCCCATTCGGCTCCGGCAGCCGCCATAGCACATAGAGTGCTCAAAAGTTACTCACCCGTTGGTGCAATTTACTGCTGGGAAAATATTGACAAAGTAGAGTTTTGTGATCAGACACATGTTGCAAATGGTAAATCGCAATGCCGAAAATTGGCAGATGCGTTTCCTCGCTTATAAATGCAACAGAAGTAATGCAAAGATGGAGGAAATTGGAGAAATCGAAGGAAGGAAACATTAAAGGAACGAAAATGAAGAAAAGGATTGTGATGCGTCAACGCATCAAACAACTGGCTTTTGAAGTCTTACTTATTTTACTTTTTCCGCCGAAGAATAAATTTGTGCGACAGGTGTTTAAATTATTATACTATAGTACACATGTACGAGTATGGGTATACTCATGCACAAGTATTTGTGTGCAGCATTAAAGCTGTTGCACGAATACCGAGTTTTGGCTACAAAGTTAACAATTCGTCGAAAATCGCTGCCTTTGTAGTGATAAGAGGAAAACGATGAAAAGCTGTATACGAAATTAATTTTGCAATCGAATAAAATAAAAAATTCCCTATAACCATATGAACGAGTATACTGCTCTTACAATAAATTATAAGTATCAACGCGAAAGGGGTTGTTGGCTACCGTTTTAATAAATAAGAAGAAAATATTTTATTCAAAATGATGGATTACACAACGCGACACTAAAACGATGATACACTCGTTGGATAGGGAAGTGGAATTGCAGTACTGTGATTGACGCTGTATTTTGGCCTCTAAGCATAATTTATCTCAACCGTCGTAATCTTTTTAAGTTTTATCAAGTAACCGGCATACACATACATACATATGTAGCTTTAAGGGCTAACAGCATCTGTTCAGTTAGAAATCAGTTTCCATCCAATTAAAATTGGAGCAAAGCTGCATTGTAATAATATAGGGTGACCCGATAAAAACGATAAGAAAAAAAAGAGGTTGTCTGTAAAGTCGGTTTACTGACGATAGTTTAACGTGACAACGTCATAAGAAAATATTGATAGAATGGTTGCAATTTTCAAAACAAAATTTTAATTTTATTTGTTTGATAGATATTTTGTATGGATATAGAGGAGGAGGTAAATGGAATTGCAATGGAATAGGTCAAGTTACATTTACACAAACGTGAAAAATGACGAAACATTTATCAAATTCATGAAAGATATCTTCAATTTCGATTGTGCATCAGACGTTAATAAGTCAACAACACTAAGAAGCACCATCATCGATTTGCCTTTTTCAAGACACTTTAAACTCGAAACACTCCTCCTTTCATTTCCTACTTTTTCTATCATCGTCCTATTCTCAACAGAGAAATGGTTCATTACCATGCACACAGGAAGAAGGCATATGCAAATACAAGTATGTGAATCTATATACAAATGCGCATATACATACATATATATGCTCACTCAAGTAGGACAGAGCCAGATGTCGAACGTTGCCGAACGCGGGGACCGATTGTGCTCTTTGTCGTTCGTTCCGCGCTCTCGCTTGCAGTTCAAGCACTTAGCTTACATTTGCTTGCGTACGGAATAGATTCGTATATTTGATATGTCCATATGATTTGTATGCATCTTTACATATAGATTTCTTCTTTTTGAAAATTGCGCGAAATTGTATATGTATATGCATGATATACATATATTAGTATTCAACATATCTTATAAGGTATATGGTAAATATTAACATACATTTTTTCCTTCATATATACAATAATAAAACAATTAATAATAATAATATTAAAACAACAGACTTGGTTTTATTTTAAATTCTTCAAGTAAATCAAATTAAAAATAATCAATACGAAGGCATATGCAAGTACAAATACGTGAATTTATATATGTACATATGCGCCAGTGGCGGATCCACGGGGGGGGTTTTCGGGTCCGGACCCCCCCCATTGGAATCATGCTCTAAAATTTTATGTTTCAATTCTGTATGAGTCAAGTTAAAAAAAACAATATTTTTTTATATGCATTAGCAGTTTATTAGATTTTTCTTCCAGTTTTAATTTATTTTATAATAAAAACAATTATAATACGACGGACGCAATTCAAAATTTTGAATAATTACACAGGCCTGCGTAATTTCATTTTTGTCCAATTTCTAAAACGGCTACGAGTGTCTCTTGAAATTTTTTTTGTGCTGAAAACGAATTTGATCTTGAAAATGCTCCAGCACGTCAGGACTTTTGGCAATTTGTGGTTAAATAGTCAAGAAATGCCGATTTTGGACGTCTTTATGAATTTTTTTTGAGTAAGGTAAATTTTTTTTTATTTTCCACAACGGAATCGCAAAGTAATACTCTGTAGCTTTAAAATCCATTTTTTAAAAGACTTCTAGGATGAATGAAAAAAAAGTTATACTATTTTGAATTTAAGACTTTTAGACATGCAAATTCATTTTCTTAACGCCCTCTTTAATGGCGCAACAGATTCTTAGAAAACTATGTATGTTCGACATTGGTGTCGATGATTACAAATCTGATGTTAGTTTTTTAAAATTCAAAATGGCAGATCCAATAACAAGTTTCAAGCGAATTACATTAAATTTTCGAAAGATCGTCCGCCATATTGGATTCGTCACCTTCAGCTCGATATCGTAATAGTGCACGAAAATTCCCTTCGTTCAAATATTGTCCTGTAGTTTTGTTATTCGTGTCAGATTCGTCGCCGTACAAACATCCGTCGTCTCTATGGCCACGAAGTGCAATTCCTTGACGTCCACACAAAATTACAGCGCTAACTATGGGTTTCAGTCTCTCATGATTTTCTTCTTTCGTTTTTTCAAGTTGGTTGTCAAGTCGTTCATCGATAGATTTAGTTTTACCGAGCTGAATATCACGTAAATTTTCAATACCGACAACGGATTTTTTATGGTAATCAAGGTTTTCGTGGTTTCGAAAAGTTTCTTTTGCGTGTTTCCAAGTATTAAACGGCTTTTTGATGAGTTTCCCTAGACTTACATTGCCTATTCCACCGGTTTTTATGCCAAAAGCTATGCAATACTTACAGTATGCACCGTTTTCTTTGGCAGAATATGCCAACCAATAAAATTCCTCAAGCCATTTTCTTTGAAACGATAATTTTTTTGTCAAGCTCTGCATGTTGAGTTATAATAAAAATATGCATGAGTTAAAAAGATTTGGAGTGAAAACACTTGTATACACAGAATGATTGTTTACAGTAAAATATCTTGTACAAAAAACGTTAACTTTTTACTTACAGTGGGTGTTCAAATTATTAGAATCATACTGTAGAGGAACAAATTGCCGAGTTTAATGACGTGTAGTTTGCAAAAATGTTAGGAAATGCTACTTTTTTGTATAATGTGAAACATTGTAGCAATCAATGCTTTGTCGAAATTACCGTTCGATATATTTGGCTTTTTGTGAGCAGCTTTTTGGAAGAGCAAAAAATTCAGGTTCTTAATTGGCCAGGAAACTCACCAGACCTCAATCCAATTGAGAACCTTTAAGAGTCAACAAAGACAGAAATATCGAAAGATAATATTACAAATAAAGAACAACTGAGCGAAAGACTGCAAAATATTTGGAAAAATGACGACCAAATAAAAACAAACTGCTTAAAATGCGTTGAAAGCATACCCAAAAGGATTCCGGTTTTAATTGCTGCACGAGGTGCTCACGCGAAATATTGATTTTTTGATTTTTTTTTGATATTTTTTTAATAAAAGACTGGTTTGAATATTGTTTTTGTCGTATTATAGAAATTTAATAAACAACATATTAAAAATAGACTATTCTTTGATTATTATCAGTTAAATGGCTGAAACTTGAATTTTACATAGTGATTCTATTAATTTGAGCACTAACTGTACACTGACTGTTCTTGGATACAAATTTTTAACTTTACCTGTTTTTCCTTCTTTTTTATTTTTGGTTCTGATTCTGGATCAAGGCGCTCGAAATAAGAAAATAATGTTCTCTTCATGTTAGGAGGCGTATTAACAATCACATTAACTACTTGTCAACAAATGCTCGACACAATGTATTCTGCTCGTTGAAAGAAACAAAAGAATAGAAGCATGTTCATGCATGTTTAAAGATAGCCTAGTTATTCACCAAAAAAACTTAGGGAAAAATCACTCGGCGCCGTCATCGTGATTTCGTTGGCGCGCTATTTAAAATTTCGAGTTAACAGTACACAGGTTGAATTGCAAGTTGGCTCCAACACATGTTATAATATATTGTATCTTAAATAGGCGTAATTATTTATGAAGGTGTCCCACGATGTATAAAAACAGCCAATTATTCTTGTAATTTTGAATCAAAGTCCTTTACTATTTTTAGAATTTTTTTTACAAGATATCTAGAGCTATTAGTTTTTTCATCGGCTAGTCACGACATGCAGCGCGAATAATGCCATATTTTATTCACGAAATTGATTTTTAATAAAAACACCCTTCTAAAATACCCCGGACCCCCCCCCCTTTATGAAATCCTGGATCCGCCACTGATATGCGCATATACATACATAAGGCTAATAGGTGATAATTCAATCAACAATGGCCTGTTAGAACCCCTGTGATGATTCCAAAACTATTCTTTTTTAATTCCACACAATCTTTTAAACGGTTAAAATTTCCTATAATTGATTTTGATTCCGATAGACTCGCTAGACTGTCGCAGTATGATATTCTTTGTTTTTCCTCTACTTCCCAAATAAGAGAGAAGTTACCATTTCCTAGGTCACAAAATAGCTCTGAGCCTATAAACGGGAAGGCCGTTTCTTTCCTGACTAATTGATTTGTCATTTTGTTCCTAGCAATTCCTATATGCTCTGGAGCTCATACGATACATACCTGATTATTCTGGCGTAATATTCAGCCGTAATACCGGGCGCCCTTCAGCAGGCAATAGCAATCCTCCGAGTGTGTTTCTGCCATAGAAAAGCTCCTCATAAAAACCATTGCCGTTCGGAGTCGGCTTAATTATTAATTAATTAAGCTAAAGTATTAATTGCTGTCTAGATATCAGAAGGACTGGATATTCTTCTTTTTTTATAGTTGCTTTCAACGTTAAAGTGAGTGCGTCCGAATATCTTTTCACCTGTCCACAGATACCAGCCCCTGAACCTTCCCCGGTTTAATTTGTAGACTTTAGATAACCCCTCAATGCCTTTAATTGCCCAGTTCAGTCTTGAAGCGTTTGACAAAACTGAACATCGATAGCATCGAGTTCAATAGCTCAGGGTTAGTTCAGCAAGAATATCAGACTTCTTGCGATTTTTATGAGCACCTGAGCCAGAGGTCCTCCTCGATGGAATTGAATATCATATGAAGATGTGTGAACCATAGAAGAAGCTCCATTGATGCCGTGAAATACGTACGCATGACTTCTGTTATGCATGTACACGCAAGTTTTTTTTTGGTATGGGGACCAGAGAGGTGGAATCTTCTAAAGATTCATATGCAACATATCCCAGCTCGTTTTTGAGCCAAGATGCGCTAGTGCCTACGGACGAAACCCCCCTATCGCCTCGCTGTTCTGCTCTTTCCCCTCGGTACTACCTTCGAGGGGGCAGGATGTGATTATCGCGCTTTTTGTCTGTGTTCATTATCATCGTGTCCCAGCCTTCGCTTAATTGGTGAGCGTAAGTTACAACCATAGTTCCATGATTCTTTGTAACTATGTTAGTCTTTGTAATCTTGTCAGTGTGTTTATTACTGTTTTCCTGATTTGCTTTGTCGTGCAGTTCTCTCAGACTACGGTCCCGTAAGAAATTATAGGTCTGACTATAGCTGTATAGATCCGTCACAGTAATTTTCGTGTACATCTTTTCCCTGCATTCGGTTTACATGTCATGAGTACTGTAATTCCCTTTCTCGCCATCTCTTCTATATGTGCCTGCCATAGTAATTTTTGGTCAAATGTTATATCCAAGAATTTTATATTAGTTCTTAGCTGAAGCTACATTCATGCGATTGATGACCTCGGTGCAATATATGCGGTGTTATTTTAAAGTGGAGCCCCGAATGTTAGTGATTGGCAAAGGTTACACAATTCATTTTCCGCTTTTAACTTTCAATATACTCACACTTTTTCACTAACACTCTATTATTTTACTACTTGATTGAGCAAGTGGCATTGAGAATTGAAACATTGAGATCCTTTCAAATGAGTTTCAATTTTGTTTTAAATTGAAGAAGAAAACAACAGCATTCTTTTCTCGAATTACATGCAGCCTATAGCTTTCGATTTTGACGAATTTTGGACAATAAAAAGAGGTGAGAAAATTTAAAGGCAAAATTGATAGTGTGGGATCAACATAAAGTAAGGAATTGATGTTTATTTAAGAAAAATAATCCAATAGAAAGAACGATCCTTCATCAATTTCACAACTTCACACGACGCTTATGGCATGCAGCGCCGTCTTGTTAAATCCTCAGCTCAGATATATCGACATTGTCGAGCTCTGACTACAGAAAGTCGGTTAACAGCGTTCTATATTCTATGCAGCAATGGTGTCTCCTTCCACATTTCGAGAAAAAAGAAAAATTCAATATTCGTTGATGTGGCCATGCTATAAACCGCACCAAACAATCAATATTTGTGGATTCACTAATGCTTGGTCGAATCTTATGGATAGTATTCGATCCAATATAACAGATAAACTATCTTATATGTAATTACAATCAATTTTTTCTTTGTTTCTTCCAAATGCAAATGTTTCACACTTAACCCAGTACGGCCATAGGACAACAGAAAGGTTAAGGTTAACTGCCTTTGTAATTATCAGCTGCGCTTTTGTTGTCTTGCCATACATTTATTGCATTCGATGGCTAACATTTGCTGTTGCTGCTGTGGATGCACCAGCATACAGATGTTGTTGTACCAGTATGTATGTCTGTATAAATAATATATTATGTGTTAGGGGTGTACTTCAGTTTAATTAGAACTTCTCAGTTTTGTTGTAAACAACCCGCCGTCACATTTCCTGTTACCAATTCTCTGAGAGCAGGTTAACGGTCTGATATTGCCTTTCGAAGGCAGCATAAAACTGTAGGCCCCTCCATTTGGGAAACAACATCAAGACGCACATCACAAATTAGATTAGAAACTCGACGTTAGGACTAGCCGGTTTAGATAAAATGCTGTTTTCTTTAGCCAATTTTCAGTTCCTGTGGAGCCAAGTCGTTGACGATTTACTGCATTTGCTCACTAACTATAGCATCCGCTGTAAAGGATATGCGAATAACGTTGTAATCACAGCAAGAGGTATGTTCGAAAATATCTTTTGTGATAAAATGAAAAGATTAGCTGAGGGATCTGGCCACCGACTCCTTTTGATTAAGCGACCAATCCCCAGAAACTCCAACACACATCTTCTCTTCTTCTTAATTGGCGCGATAACCGCTTACGCGATTTTGGCCGAGTTTAACAAAGCGCGCCAGTCGTTTCTTTCTCGTGCTAACCGGCGCCAATTGGACACACCAAGTGAAGCCAAGTCCTTCTCCACCTGATCTTTCCAACGCAGAGGAGGCCTTCCTCTTCCTCTACTACCACCAGCTGGTACCGCATCGAATACTTTCAAAGCCGGAGCGTTTGTATCCATTCGGACGACATGACCCAGCCAACGAAGCCACTGGATCTTTATTCGCTGCGCTATGTCTATGTCGTCGTAAAGCTCATACACGACACACATCTTCTTCTCAAATACGATGTCATAGCGAGAAGAAGGAGTCTACTCGACCGGTCTGGTATGGCCAGAAAAAAGGCTTAACATAGCTCTATTTTAGGCCAGGTTAGGTTAGCCAGGTTGCTTGTCTAAGTCAAGACACTCAGTGGCCCTAAGGCACATTGCGATACTTGCATTTTATATCCAGTTGCTTAAACCACTTAAATCTTTTTAAGAAGGAAACTAGTCTCTCCAGTGAGACATTGTGCAAATCTCCCAGGTCTTCAAAGAAATAACCGACAAGATATTTGGCACAGCTTCTTTGAAGTGCAGGACGTTCACAGAGGAGGTACAACACCGACTCAATTTCTTCTTCTCCTCCACAACTACAGCAAAAGTCATTGTGCCAGCTCTACTGGCTAGGGTGCCAATAGTGCAGTGACCCGTTTTAACCCCTGTGAGGATGCTGGTAGTTTGTTTAAGCAGACATTTTGGCCCCTTAAGATTCAATTTTGGCCAGATCGTTTTGTAGACCCTGCAGTTAGTAGTCAGAGACCACCGTTTATTGGTCGTTCGTTTAGAGTAATGCTTATGTCCTCTACCACTCGCTGAGCTTAGAACCTTTCCTTACTCAATCATCCGCTCTCTCATTTTCCTCCACTCCACAAGCGTGGTTATGAGTTGTTGGATAAGCTAGAGCAACCTCCTGCATCCTTTAACATATCCGGTATTGATGCGCGTTGAAACCAGTGACTTGATCGCAGCTAGACTATCAACAAAAATAGTAAGGCTTGCTGAAGGTAAGTGAATCAGTCTTATCGTTTTTGCTGCTTTGTCTATAACGTAGATCTCAGCTTGGAACATGTTACCCCAGTTTGGGAGCTTAAAGGAGCAATTTAGGAATAAGTGTTCCGAAATTGCTGTTGTTGTTGATCCAGTTCGTTGTCCACCTTTGAGTCGTCAGTATATATATGCCCACTATCATCTGATATGACTGTGGTCTGCCAATCCTTTCTGTTGGGAATTCGTATTTTATATTGTTTGTCCAGATCTATCTGGGGAACCAGATAGTCTGTTTTCGATGTATCTTGCAAGTGTTCCACAGTTAGTAGAACTGACGCATTACCATACGTGTTTTCTCTTAAGATGCCTGTTACTTTTATCCCGGAATCAGATTTGGTCGCTTTACCTTTAACATATACATCAATGGATGGAATATGTAGGATCACTTCCAGCGCCACCTAAGGCGCCGATCGGAGCGCTCCTGTTATTCTTATACAAGCTAATCGTTGGACTTTTGTGAGATTCTTTAGGTACAGATTTATTGAGGAACTTGAGGGAACATCAAGTGCAGTGATGAGTTGAAGGCGCAAAAGATCTTTAGGTCGAAGGGCTAACCTTCTTTTGTTCTATTATATACCATCGAATGTCGATTTAATATACTTGGGAAGCCAAAGGGATTTAAATTGCACTTTATGTAACTTAAATGAATTAGAAGACATCACACATTTCTTAGGAAAATGCCCGATACTTAAAAGAATTCGTCAAAGATTTTTTGGAAAATATATTGTAGTTTAAACCGAGATGAAATCATAGACATTTTAAATGGTGTTGGTCCTTCTGGATAATAACTTATTTAAGTTCATCACTTGTGCTATAGAATATAGAAAATTAATTTTAAGCGAATTCAATACATAGTACCATAGGAACATATAATATGTAAAATGTAAGATTTTTTTTTTCTTTTTTCTTCCGACAAACGACCTAGTGTCACTGTCGTACGTTCTAATGTTAATGATTAAAAAGGAAATGTAATGTTTATTTTAAAAAAGTCGAACAATAAATAATAATAATAATAAAATAAAATACTATCGAATGTTGTATTTGTTTACTTCCATTTTGGAATGATATAACAAACAACTGGCTTTCTTTTTTTTTTTTTTTTTTGTCGGGACAACTAGCAAGTGCAGCACTCAGACATTAATTAAGTCCATTGTACTACACTTGGATTCCCTTTTAATTTTCTTTAAATCTACCCGATCTCCGAAGAAATCTGAGTAGATCTTGTGGTGCCAAGGAGCCAAGATGGTCGCTTCTTAACACATCAGTGCCAAAGACCTCAAACCTGATTCGAGCGAAGGCGGGGCAGACACACAGGAAGTGGTCCGCCGTCTCATCCTCCTCTTCACAAGCTGGGCAGAGTACACTTTCTGAGATGCCCAACCTTTCCATGTGCTTCGCCCATAGAAAGTGGCGCCTCATCAGTCCAACCAGCCGTCTGCACTCTCCTCTGCTTAATGACAGAAGGGTTTGCCACAGTCGATCGGACATGACAGGTAACATCTGCAGCCTCTCTCAGCCTGCCAAGTTCGCTTGTGGGTGGTATTTACCCATTTGCTAACCGTGGCTGTGATGGCCGCAGAAGGGAGTGGCAAAACGGGCTCTTGGCCAAAGAAGTTGGCCTCAGAAGTTGGCCTCAGAGCCCATCTTAGCTAAGGAGTCAGAGGTCTCGTTACCCGCGATACCCACGTGTCTTGGGACTAGGGTTTCTCTCTCGGGATTTCCCGTTCCCGATATCCCGGGTAATCCGCAAAAATATCTATTCCCGATTTCCCGAAAAAAAACGTAAATTCCCGGGATTATTTAACATTTATTATCATTTAAAATGAAAAATTCAAATTACTTTTTTTATTTAAAAATATTCAAAAACAAAGTAAGCTAAGCAAGCATTGACTTTCTTGTTTTCGTGATTATACAGCTGTGCAACACAAATATTTGAAAAGTCATAGCGTTTGGGTGTCTTTACTTTTTATATTTTAAAAAGTTATATATTAAAAGTGGTTAAAAGATTTCTTTGTGAATTAAAGTAAGTTTAATTGAATTTTAATAACAATTAGTTATTATTCCACTGATATTTTAAATATTAAAATTAAAGGGTTATTAAAAAATACGAATGTCGTCAGAAAGAAATTGGAGATTTTATTTTACCATTGATTCTACTAATAAGGACAAAGCAAAATGCAATAAATGTAATCAAGTGATTATGAGAAAGGGAGGTTCCACAAGTGGAATAAATCGTCATATGCAAATCCAACATGGAATAGATTTGGTTACCAAGAACAATAAATTCGACGCTCCAAGTACTTCATCGCCGGACAAATCTGATAAATCAATTTCAGGAAATCAAAATTCCATTTTAAAATATGTAAAGAAACAATCATTGGAAGAAATTCTTGCAAAACTAGCAGCTGTAGATGGAATTTCCATCAATGTTATTTCGAAAAGTACGTTCATTCGTGAATCTATTTGTGCGAAAGGATATTTTCTTCCTAAAAATCCTTCACACATAATGAATCTTATATTCAACTATTATGCCGAAGTTAAATCAAAACTTAAATATAGATTTTCAACTATTCTAAATGCAAATCAAAAATTTTGCTTAACTGTAGATGAGTGGACAAGCAGCCGTAATCGTAGATACATGAATATCAATGTTATGTCCAATGGTGGGATATTTGAAAATTTGGGATTAATAAGAATTGAAGGAAGTTGTGGAGCTGAAAAAACATTAGATGTAGTTAATGAGCGGTTAAAGGAATTTAACTTGAATTTATCTACAGATATTATTGCAATCATAACTGATGGAGCAGCCGTTATGGTGAAATTTGGAAAGTTAGCTCCTGCCTTCCATTTACAATGCTACACACATGGGATTCATTTGGCTGTTCTGGATACCCTTTTTGGTTCTACTAAGACAGAATTATTATTGCAAAAAAATCAGCAGCACCAAGTAGACCAATTATTAGATTCAGATGATGATAGCGACATTGATAATTATGATTGTCTTGACAAAGACGAAAATACAACATTTGAAGGGATGTCATATGAACATGATACAAATATAAGTGACCTTAAATTCAAAGATCTAAAACCTCATATCCAGGATGCAATAAAACAAATCCGCAAGATAGCATCATTTTTCAGAAAATCGCCAGTACGTAACACAATTCTTCAGCAAAATGTCAAATTAGAATATGGCAGAGAATTAAACCTATCATTAGACTGTACGACAAGGTGGAATAGCTTATTAGATATGTTGGAAAGATTTGAGCAAATAAGAATTCCGATTAAAAAAAGTCTATGCGAAGTTAATGCTACACATCTACTTGAAAAGGAAGATCAGCTGTTCCAAATTGTAAGCACATTAATTACTTGTTTACGTCCAGTAAAATTAGAGTCCGATGCATTATGTCGACGTGATATGGATTTAATAAAGAGTGAGGGAATACTATCGTTCCTAATAGAAACGTTAAATGCGTTAGATAATTCAATATCTCGAGAATTATTACAAAATTTTAAATTCCGTATGACAACTCGAAGATCCAAAATTTTAATTTCATTGGTAAAGTACCTAAATAATTCAAGTTTATTGTACTCCAATCAAGATGATATGTTTTTTGAAATGTCGTCGAAGTCTGAAATGGTTAAATTATCTAAAGAATTGTTACACCGCCTATTTCCAGTTAATATCCTTGAAGACACCACTGTACTTGAAAATGAAGAAAGCGTATTGATTTCCGAAACGGAAAACAATATAGAAGCAGAAATGCCCGCGAATGTTTTGAAACGAAAGCTTGAAAGTGCTATAAATAGTATGAGCGCCAAAAAACAAAGTACTGGAGATACAGAATATAAGACTATATTAAAAGAATTTAATTTATTTGAAGCTAGTGGAAAGTTAACCAAAAATTTGAAAATGCTCTTAGATGCTCTTCTTTGCATTAAACCAACTTCAGTGGAAAGTGAAAGAGTATTTTCGACTGCTGGCCTTTTTGTCACCAAAATTAAGACAAGACTCAACGACAATTCAGTTAATGCGCTATTTTGTCTCAGAACTCATTTTAAAAACTCTTCTAATAAATAACTTTTTTTTTTGTTTTACGAATTTGAATAAATATGAATTTTTTTGTTTTATGAATATGAATAAAATATGTGAAAATGAATTTTTTAATTGTTTTTAAATTAATAAATTTATTTTAATTAGTAAATATAAAAACTCGATTTTCCCGGGAATCCCGGGAATATTTTCGAAATATTCTCGTTTCCCGGGAATCATTATGTGACGGGAAATGAGAAACCCTACTTGGGACCCATGTTAGCATCAGGCTATTATGTCTACCGACATAGTTCAGCCTTGATTTACATGCTGTCAAAAGTGGCATTATCAAACGCCCCCTCTATGTCTAAAAACATGCCCATAGCGTAGTCCCTCCTGTCGATGGCCAGCTCTACCCTAGCAACACGGTTTTGCAGTGCCGACTCGCAGAATTTTTCACTCTGATAGGCATGATGAAATGGAGACAGAGGGTGAGCCTTCAGCGACTTCTGACGTATGCGCAATTCCACCAGTCGTTCGAGACTTTTCAGCATGAAAGAGGTCATGCTGATGGGTCTAAAGCTTTTGGGGCTGGTGTAGTCGTCTTTTCCAACCTTTGGGATGAAAGCGACCCTCACCATCCTCCAAGAGCATGGTATGTAAGCCAGTGTCAGGCATGCCGAGAAGATTTTCTTCAGGGCTGCACGGACTCTGCACCTTCCTTCACCATGGCAGGATATATGCCATCTAGTTCGGGCGACTTGTAGCCGCCAAAAAATTTGATGACAAATCGAATGGCGGCCTCATTCACCACAGATCTGGCAACGAACCAGTCATGCCGAAACGGTGTAACAGTTCTGACAACGGCCTCTATCAATAAGGGCTGTTGCCGGCTGACGCTTATCTGATTACCAGGAAAGTGAGATTCCATCAGCAAGCTGAGTGTCTCACTTTGCCGCTCCGTGAAGGAGCCATCAGATTTCCTAAGTGACCCCAGCTTTGCAGTTGGGTCCCTTTTCAGGATCCTAACCAATTTCGCCGTGTCACTCAGAGATTCAATACCTCTGCAGAATTCCCTATATGAGGCTCTTTTCGATTCCCGAATAAGCCTCGTGTAGTTCTTCTGAACATCACGGTATCGCTCCCAGTCCTCTGTAAGGTTAGTCTTGAGAGCCCGGTTTAGAAGTTTTCTCGACTCACGCCTTAACATCTGGAGCTCTCGATTCCACCAAGGAACGGGAGTCCGGTTAGGAGAGAGGTCGAATTGGACAGGCTGACTGAAAACATTCGGTTAGGGCAGCTTTGAGTTTCTCAACAGCCGCCTCAATGGCCTGTTCTTTTCGAAGTCTTGGTGGCGTAAGGTCCCGCAACGCCTCCCTAAACTTCTGCCAGTCTGTTTTTCTGGAGTTTCTAGAGGGCAATGGCATTTGCGCCTCCTCGCCACACTGAAACTCAACTGGCTTTAAACAACACAAATCTTTAAATCGCTAAAGACTTCTACCGAAAGCATTGATTGTTATTTCAATTGTATTTGCCGCCATAGCCGAATGGGTGGATACGTAACTACTATTCCAAGCCCGGGGCACGAACCTCCAATTGATAGAAAAATTTTTTATAATAGCGATCGCTCCTCGGCAGGCAATGACAAACCTCCGAGTGTATTTCTGCCATCAAAAATAAAGGTCCTCATAAAAAACCCTCCATTTGTAGAAAACGCCAAGACGCACACCACAAATGGAAGTAGGGAATGCGCCAAGCATCCAATATGCTTATATGTGTACATACTCGTATATATTGTATATGTTGTTTCTTTATCACTACTATCAATTTTGTCCCGTGCTTATGTTTTTTTTTAGCAACATAACGCACCCATTAATAGTGGCTAAAATCTTATCTTCACTAACCTACCTACTGTAACTTGGAATCATAAGGACCAAGAGAAATATTTATGTATGTATGTAAATGCAGCAAGTTCTTACCACTAGCACTGACCGACAGACTCTGGCACTTATTTAGTGGTTTGTTTGTTCTATTCATCTGCTCGAGTTTGACAACGCACTTCAGTTTACTTTTGTGGTTTCATTTTACGTTGAGTTATTGGTTTAGAAAATATCCTACAAATCTATGTACCATAAAGATCTATGTTCCATAAGAAAATATTGATGGAATGGTTGCAATTTTCAAAACAAAATTTTAATTTTATTTGTTTGATAGATATTTTGTATGGATATAGAGGAGGAGGTAAATGGAATTGCAATGGAATAGGTCAAGTTATATAATATTTACACAAACGTGAAAAATGACGAAACATTTATCAAATTCATGAAAGATATCTTCAATTTCGATTGTGCATCAGACGATAATAAGTCAACAACACTAAGAGGCACCATCATCGATTTGCCTTTTTCAAGACACTTTACACTCGAAACACTCCCATTCATTTCCTACTTTTTTTATCATCGTCCTATTCTCAACAGAGAAATGGTTCATTACCATGCACACAGGAAGAAGGCATATGCAAATACAAGTATGTGAATTTATATACAAATGCGCATATACATACATATACATACATATATATGCTCACTCAAGTAGGACAGAGCCAGATGTCGAACGTTGCCGAACGCGGGGGCCGATTGTGCTCTTTGTCGTTCGTTCCACGCTCTCGCTTGCAGTTCAAGCATATTAGCTTACATTCGCTTGCGTACGGAATAGATTCGCATATTTGATATGTCCATATGACTTGTATGCATCTTTACATATAAATTTGTTCTTTTTGAAAATTGCGCGAAATTGTATATGTATATGCATGTTTATATACATATATTAGTATACAACATATCTTATAAGGTATATGGTAAATATTACCATACATTTTTTCCTTCATATATAATAAAAAAATTAATAATAATAACATTAAAACAACAGGTATTATTAACAAACTTGGTTTTATTTTAAATTCTTCAAGTAAATCAAATTAATAATAATCAATAAGAAGGCATATGCAAATACAAATACGTGAATTTATAGATGTACATATGTGCATATACATACATATATACGCTCACTTAAGTAGGAGAGAGCAAGATGTCGAACGTTGCCGTTCGTTTACTTTGTTCGTTCCGCGCTTTCGCTTGCAGTTCATTCAAGGTAACGGCAATGAGCAAGGTAACGACAAATGAGCAAGGTAACACTAATGAGCAAGGTAACGACACATTTTTTCGTGCGTGCAGCCGGCTAAATCGAATTATAAGAAGTTATCGCGTCAAAATATGATATAGAATCAAGCATGTGGATAATGAGGGCTAGAAGTGACATGGTAATTTTAAATAACAAAAGATTTGACACAGAAAATAAAACTTGATCAATGTGTAATTTAGGTGAGCTTGAAAACATAGCACATTTCTTGGCGCGCTGCCCAATATTGAGAGAATATAGAAAAGTCTTTTTCGGAAAATTTACCTTAAATGATTCACAGCTGATTGAGATTCTCAATGGGGAAAATGATCACTGGGATAAACTTTTGCGTTTCATTAAATATGCCTCTAGATACAGAGACTACTTAATAAAAGAGTTTAACTGGTTTTAAAAAACCGTAAACCGAATAATTGTTTTGTACGAAAAATAAATCGACAGACGGCTCATGCCATTGTCGTTAAATTATTGTAAATATTTATTTTTTCTTAATATTACAATAAGTAACTTTGTATAATTTACTTTCTTCTTCTTCTTAATTGGCGCTATAACCGCTTACGCGATTTTGGCCGAGTTTAACAAAGCGCGCCAGTCGTTTCTTTCTCGTGGTAACCGGCGCCAGTTGGACACACCAAGTGAAGCCAAGTCCTTCTCCACCTGATCTTTCCAACGCAGAGGAGGCCGCCCTCTTCCTCTGCTACCACCAGCTGGTACCGCATCGAATACTTTCAAAGCCGGAGCGTTTGTATCCATTCGGACGACATGACCCAGCCAACGTAGCCGCTGGATCTTTATTCGCTGCGCTATGTCTATGTCGTCGTAAAGCTCATACAGCTCATCGTTCCATCGTCTGCGATATTCGCCGTTGCCAACGTGCAAAGGTCCAAAAATCTTACGCAGAATCTTTCTCTCGAACACTCCAAGCGTCGCTTCATCGGATGTTGTCATCGTCCATGCTTCTGCGCCATACGTTAGGACGGGCATGATGAGAGTCTTGTAGAGTGTTAGTTTTGTTCGTCGAGAGAGGACTTTACTACTCAATTGCCTACTTAGTCCAAAGTAGCACTTGCTGGCAAGAGAGATTCTACGTTGAATTTCAAGGCTGACATTGTTATCGGTGTTAATGCTGGTTCCTAAATAAACGAAGTCTTTTACAACCTCGAAATTATAACTGTCAACAGTGACGTGGGTGCCGATACGCGAATGCGCCGACTGTTTGTTTGAAGACAGGAGGTACTTCGTTTTGTCCTCGTTCACCACCAAACCCATTCGCTTTGCCTCTTTATCCAGTTTGGAGAAGGCAGAACTAACAGCGCGGTTGTTAAGGCCGATGATATCAATATCATCGGCATACGCCAACAATTGTACGCTCTTATAAAATATTGTGCCTGAGCGATTAAGTTCTGCGGCTCGTACGATGCTCTCCAACATCAGGTTAAAGAAGTCACACGACAGCGAGTCACCCTGTCTGAAACCTCGTTTGGTATCAAACGGCTCGGAGAGGTCCTTCCCAATTCTGACGGCGCTGCTGGTGTTGAGCAACGTCATCTTACATAGCCGTATTAGTTTTGCGGGGATACCAAATTCAGACATCGCGGCATACAGATAACTCCTTTCCGTACTGTCGAATGCAGCTTTGAAGTCGACGAAAAGATGGCCTGTGTCGATTCTCCTTTCATGGGTCTTTTCCAAGATTTGGCGTATTGAGAATATTTGGTCGATGGTGGATTTTCCAGGTCTGAAGCCACACTGATAAGGTCCAATCAGTTGGTTGACGGTGGGCTTCAGCCTTTCACACAATACGCTCGCTAGAACCTTATAGGCGATATTTAGAAGACTAATCCCGCGGTAATTGGCACAAATTGCAGGATCGCCCTTCTTATGGATTGGGCAGAGCACACTTAAATTCCAATCGGCAGGCATGCTTTCATCCGACCATATTTTGCATAGAAGCTGATGCATGCACCTTACCAGCTCCTCGCCGCCATGTTTGAATAGCTCAGCCGGCAGTCCGTCGGCGCCCGCGGCTTTGTTGTTCTTTAGCCGCGTTATCGCTATTCTCACCTCGTCATGATCGGGTAGCGGAACGACAATTCCGTCATCAACGATTGGGGTATCGGGATCTTCACTTTCTCGGTGACATGCGCAGCTGTCACTGTTTAATAGGTTCGAGAAGTGTTCCCTCCATAATTTAAGATTGCTCTGTACGTCAGTCACCAGTTCGTCGTCTTTGTTCTTACAGGAAAACGCCCCGGTCTTGAAACCTTCTGTAAGCCGCCGAACTTTCTGGTAGAATTTTCGGGCGTTGTTCCTGTTGGCCAGCATCTCAAGCTCTTCGCACTCACGTATTTCGGCCTCTCGTTTCTTCTTTCGGATAATACGTCTCTCTTCCTTTTTCAGCTCTCTGTAGCGATCCCACATGGCTCGCGTTGCGCCCGATCGCAGCGTGGCTCTATAGGCGGCATCCTTTATTTCTGCGGCAGCATGACATTCCTCGTCGTACCAATTGTTTTTTCGGGCTCGCCGGAATCCGATTTCTTCTTCGGCGGCGGTACGTAGAGAACGAGAAATGTTGCTACATTGCTCATGCATGCCATTTTTTGGGCAGTGCTTTCTGAGAGCAGGAGTGAGAGTCGAGTGGCGAATCTTCTGGCTGTCTGTTGTGATTGCAGCTTTTCGCTGTCGAACATTCTTTGCGTAGGTAGATGCACGTTTTTTGCTGCACAGAGGCTTGTGCGCAGTTTGGCTGCAACAAGGTAGTGATCCGAGTCGATGTTGGGTCCTCGGATCGTACGTACATCTAATACACTAGAAGCGCGTCTTCCATCTATCACAACATGATCGATCTGGTTTCGTGTTTTTCGATCAGGAGACAGCCAGGTGGCTTGGTGAATCTTCTTATGCTGGAATCTGATGCTACACACTACCATGTTTCGGGCCCCGATGAAGTCGATCAGCCTCTGTCCGTTGCCGGATGTTTCGTTGTGCAGGCTGAATTTTCCGACTGTGGGACCAAAAATTCCCTCCTTGCCCACCCTGGCGTTGAAGTCGCCAAGCACGATTTTTATGTCGTGGCGGGGGCAGCGCTCATAGGAACGTTCCAGGCGCTCATAGAAGGAATCTTTGGTCGCATCGTCCTTCTCTTCCGTCGGGGCGTGGGCGCAAATTAGCGATATGTTGAAAAAACGGGCTTTGATGCGGATTGTTGCGAGACGCTCGTCCACCGGAGTGAACGACAGTACTTGGCGACGAAGTCTCTCTCCCACAACAAATCCGACACCGAATTTGCGCTCCTTTACATGGCAGCTGTAGTAGACGTCGCAAGGTCCTATGATTTTCTTTCCTTGCCCCGTCCATCGCATCTCTTGGATGGCAGTGATGTCAGCCTTTACTCTCACGAGGACATCAACCAGCCGGGCAGAGGCACCTTCCCCATTAAGGGACCGGACATTCCAGGTGCATGCCCTCAAATCATAATCCGTAGTTCGTTTGCAGGGGTCGTCATCAGTATAGGGAGGTCTCATCCGAGGCTTTTTTACACTTTTCATTGGGGGCGATTTTTAAGTGGCGGGTCCCAAACCCAACGCACAACCAGCTATCCTGGAATGTTTCGCCTTCTCACGTTAGCTCACTCTCGAACGGATGTTCGGAAGCTACCCAGAGGATACGTGGGCTAATCCCGGCCGTTGTGAGCTGCTTGAACCATATGCAGAAGAATCGTCCTGGCCATTCCCAAGTGAGTGGCGATCAGTAACTTTCCCCACTTGCGTGGACTTCTACACATGGAACCATCCTCCATTTAATTTTACTTTATTTGCAATAAATACTACTACTACTACAAAACAGTCGTCATACGCTTTAGACGCAACCTGTTGCATCTGCCTTATGTGTCCTTTTTTTAGTCCCTTTTCTTTTTCAACCACGGACAGTTACACATTTTTTGGCAGGTGCCTTGTCAATTAGTATAAGTTAATTTATCAATTGGTGGTCTGTGTAGCGAGCTAATATTCATTATTTCGTGTTATCTTCCATGCGGCGTAAGTGTCACTATTGGAAAACAAGCAAAGACGTGTTAAAGTTCGGGCGGAATTTTCAAAGCCAAAGTAAGGGAGTAGTGATGTAAGCCTTAGGCAAATTACAAATTTTAACCCTTTTATGTAAGTTCTGCTCGATTCTGCTAAAATTAAAATCATTGGCGAAATCTTGCCCGTTTATCAGAATTTCTATAAAATAGCATAATTTTATTTAAAATGAAAGTGGCGAAAATGTACCTCTGAAAAGTGGCGAAAATGTACCGAAATCAAGTTCTGAAATTGGGTAAATGAGCTGCTCCAACTTATTATATATAAATAAAAGTGCATTAGGCCCAAGTTGCAAGCAGAGTGAATAAATGTTTTTTTGCTAGTAAATACTTAGGCCCAAGTTACAAGCAGAGTGAATAAATGTTTTTTTGCTAGTAAATACTGAAGCTTTGCAACTCGTTGGAAACCACGGTTCGGTTTTTTCGGAAAACTGTCATATTTCTTAGTTCTCATCCGAGGTTTTGTTTGTGTTTTCATTGGGAGGGGGAATTTTTATGTGGCGGATCGCAACCCAGCACACAACCAGCTATCCTGGGATGCTTCGCCTTCTCACGTTGGCTCGCACCCGAACGGATGTTCGGAAGTTACCCAGAGGATACTTGGGCTAGTCACAGAAGTTGTAAGCTGCTTGAACCATATGTAGAAGAATCGTCCTGGCCACTCCCAAGTGAATGGCGATCTGTAACTTTCCCCACTTGCGTGGACTTTTACATATGGAACCATCCTCCAAAGCAAATGGGTCTGGTGGTGAACGAGGACAAAACGAAGTACCTCCTGTCATCAAACAAACAGTCGACGCACTCGCGTATCGTTATGTTATAATTATGATTTTGAGGTTGTGAAAGCCTGCGTGTATTTAGGAACTAACATTAACACCGATAACAATGCCAGCCTTGAAACCCAACGTAAAATCTTGCCAACAAATGCTACTTTGGACTAAGTAGGCAATTGAATAGTGAAGACCTCCCCCGACGAACAAAACTAACACTCTATAAGGCTCTCATCATCCCCTTCCTAGCGTGACCGATGACAATATCCGATGAAGCGTCGCTTGGAGTGTTTGAGAGAAGGATTTTGCGCAAGATGTTTGGCAAATTTTAAGAGCTTTACGACGACATAGACATAGCGAACCAAATAAAGATCTAGCGGCTACGTAGGCTGGGTCATGTCGTCCGAATGGATACAAACGCTCCGGCTTTGAAAGTATTCGATGCGGTACCAGATGGTGGTAGCAGAGGAAGAGGAAGACCTCCTCTGCGTTGGAAAGATCAGGTGGAGAAGGACTTGGCTTCCCTTATAGTGTCCAACTGGCGCCGGTTAGTACGAGAAAGAAACGAATATTAATTATATCATTAGGATTTGAGATATAAAAGTAGTTACAAGCTTTCTTTTACTTCAATAGAATGTCAATTTTTAAAATTCAAGTGATTTTAATTTTGAACTAGGACTATTTTGTTTCTTGGACTATACACTATAAAAAATTCAGGCCACTTTTTGCAACTTTTTGGACTCTTGGCTATTTAATTAAAAATCCGAAGCCAGTTTTGTTTGTCTTGTATCGCCTGCAGTTCGCCCACAACAAATATAGTTTCCAAGGACTACAGTAATACTATTTTTGGAACCTTTTTTAATTTTTAAGTAATTAACTTTTTTAATAGATTTTTCTAAATTTTATTTATTCTTTATTTCAACTTTATACATTTTTTTTAATTCTTTTTATTTTGACATTTTTTTTTTATTTTCTTGTATGTATTTTTTTATACATTTTTTTATTATCACTTTTTTAATTTTTACAATTTTTTTAATATTTTAGAATTTAGAAAACTAACTTAGGATTCACAACGAGTGGTCCCAAAATTCCTATATTAGTAAGTAGTAATTCTTTATTTGTTTATAAATATTGCAATTTCAATAATTTATACAAGACTTCATTTAAATATATAAATACATAAATTTGTGGCAATAACAATGTTGTCTGTCACAGCTCAAAAATTAATCAAAAATTAAACTCTGCAAAAAGAAATTCTCTATAGCGTATTATATACGAAGTTTAATTATTGTAAAATGCGAGGATTATTTTTAAAATGTATATTGCTTATATTTATATTAATTATTAAATTTATATTATTTATTAAATTAATATATTTATTTTTTTATTTAATATATTGTTCAATTCTTAGTACTTTTTATATATTTTTCTCTTTATACATTTTTTTAATTCTTTTTATTTTTTATTTTTTAATTTCTTGTATATAGGTACATTTCTTTAAATATTTTAGAATTTAAAAAAACTAACTTCAGTTCCCTAACAAACGTCCCCAAAGTCCACTTATACGAAATTTATTTAAAGTACGATAATTATTTTTAAAATTCGTCCTCCATGCTGGATCTGCCATTTTGAATTTGAAAATCTAATCAGAGAGGGTTCTGGCCCAGAGGGGCTGTTTCTTGATGAACATTTTTGTACGAAGATACGTAACGAAAGAAAAGTAAGTGTTCGCGTGTGTCACCATTTTTCGATATTACATGACAATTTGGGCTGGATAGGCAATTTAAAAGCAGAACCATCTCTCGGCGCACATGGTGAAGCGCATTAAAATTCAACGGCTGCGCTGACTATGTCTCGTTGAGCGAATGGAAAATAACACCCCAGCAAAGAAGAATTTTCATAACTTCCTTGTATGGAGTGTGTGATTCGGCATCGGATTTAAGATTAAGTCCTCATTAGTGCTTGAGTGCATGGAGAAATTAAATATACACACTAGCAATGCACAATCGAATCTGGCTTATATGAGCCCAAGGACACAGGTGGAGGCATTTGCTAGAAATTCTGCAGCCTCATTACTAATAGCTCAGAAGCGAAAAGTTGGGGCAACGAGGCGTAAGTTGACACCAAACTGTGGGGCTATGTCAGGCGAAGTGCTTATTGGGAGAGTATAATCAAAAGAGTTTTAAGCATCTAATAAGCATTCGTAAGGACAAACTGAGAATGCTCACCGTCATTTTCACAGATATCTGCAAATTGCGCAGCCATTTTAGGATGGTCACAGCGCCAGTCAGGAAGCGAAAGTTTTATGAAGGAAAAGACCAAACATTTTACAAAAATATAAAAAATTGAAACAACTTAAATGAATTTTTGCAATATTCCCTTCTATTCTAAATCTTTTACGCTACGACGCGGAATTGGCTACCAAAAGTTAAACGTCACCTTCTACAAGTTTACGTCTGGTCACTCTAAACGTGAAGTAAACAGCTGTTCAAATGTAAACAATTCAACTCGAAATGCATTATATAGATAACGGCACAATAGAAAAGAACCAAGCCTGGGTGCAGTAGAAAAATACCTCCTGCAGTTTTCAATGGATTTAAAAAACTTAAATATCAGTGAAAAGCTAGTACCTCCAAATTACCTCCGTTTGGCGGAAGATGCTCAAAAAGTTAAGGAAAGAGAGCGGCAGGAGCTGTTGCAGAAGGTAAGATAGATAAGATTTGAAAGGTAGATATGCAATTTCTTTAATATCTAAAGTGACTCATGAAAAAACATTTATTTAACAGCGTAAGTTGCCAGTGCACGGTTGGACGGATAAACACATCGAAGAGCTGGTGCAACAGCTGTCAACGCTGGACAGTAACAATTTTCCCAAGAAGGCAGGAGTGGGTGAACGCGAAGCACGCATAGTATGCCGTGAGTTAGCAAATAATTTACTTTTAAAATGTTTAAATAATATACCTTTATTTAGCGCTTGTGGCACGACGCCATTATAATTTCGGCCATGGCATTGGACGTTCGGGCGATTTGTTGGAAGCGCAACCAAAAGCGGCTGGCTCAACACTAATGGCTAATTTAACAAACGCACTGCTCCTTGATCTCATACATGAAATGGGTGTGCGCAGCTGCCGCAGTTGTTTCCTCGCCCCGCTTGCTACTGGTATGTCACTGCTATTGTGCCTACTCACACTGGGTAAACAGCGACCAAAAGCCAAATATGTGTTATGGTCACGCATCGATCAGAAATCATGCTTTAAAAGCATAATAACAGCAGGTCTCACACCATTGATTGTCGAGCCGAAACTCCACAACGACGGCGCGCTTTCCACCGATTTGCACACATTCGAGCAGAAAGTGGACGACGTAGGAGCAGAGAATATACTTTGTTTTTGCACAACAACCAGTTGTTTTGCACCACGTAATTGTGATGATATCATTGAAGTGGCAAAATTGGCTGCGCGACATGCAGTGCCACATCTAGTAAATAATGCATATGGCTTACAAAGTACATTTCTCACACATCAGCTGGAGCAAGCACAGCGCTTGGGTCGCCTGGATTTGTTTGTGCAGAGCACAGATAAAAACTTATTGGTGCCTGTTGGCGGTGCAATCATTGCTGGTTTTAATGAACAACTGGTGCACAGTGTCGCAAAGGCTTACCCAGGACGCGCTTCATCGGCGCAAACGCTTGATGTATTGATGACACTGTTGTCACTGGGTCGTGAGGGTTATATGAAGCTAGTGAAAGAGCGAAAAATAAATTTTGATTATCTGCGCATGCGTCTATTCGAATTTGCCGAGAGGCATGGAGAACAGGTGATTGAAACGAAAGGCAACCCAATTTCGCTGGCTTTAAGCTTAAAACAATTGCAGGACGCTGGTGCTGAACTAACCAAGTTCGGCTCAATGTTATATACACGAGGTATTTCCGGTGCACGTGTTGTAGTTGTGGGTGATAGGCGCGAAATTGAAGGGCATACATTTGTGAGTAAGTAAAATGGCTAACGAATAAGTTCTTGACTTAATAATAATAATAACTGTTGATGTTTACACCCTCTATTGGGTATTTGGCCGAGCTCTGCCTCCTATTTGTGACGTGAATAGTGATTTTTTTTCCACAAATGGAGAAACCTCAAGTTTTATGCCGCCACCGAACAGCAGATGAATATTTATGATGAACTTTTCTATGGAAGATCTTGGTTTACCTTTCATATTAATTTAAAACATTTTTGGTTTTTTTGTAGATTGGGGCACACACCACTCAAATACTCTAACTGCCTACTTAACAATGGCCGCAGGTTTGGGCATTACAAAGTCAGAAATCGATGATTGCCTCGAAAAATTAAATGAGTGCTGGAAAACATTTTTGCATCAAAAATTAAAAAAATAACAAATATGCATATAAATAAGTTATTAAATACTCAGTAGGTTGTTGTTGTTGTAGCAGCATAAACATTTCCCATACATATACGAGGAACGCTGCTGAAGTGGCAGTCCACAACCAACTGTCGTGGAAACGTATTACTTAGTAGCTCTTACGATTAAAAACGATGTTAAATGAGCATAATTACAATATAAAATTCTATACTAAAAGCTGAGTCATAAAAGTTTTGCACTTATAAATTCAATAAATTGTTGATTAATTATACAAGTTTCTTTTATATTATATTTCCTTTCTTTTCTCTAAATAAATTGCAGTCAATTTCGTAAATCTAGAACAAATTAACAAACCGGTAGATTCACCTAACATACAAGTAAAATTATTAATAAACGTACGATATATGATTTTCGTATCCATTGCCTTAAAGAACAAATTAGTTTTTCCTTTTGTTTTCTTTGTCATAGCCTAATTCGTGCCGTTTCTCAATCGATGCAATAGCGTCTTTCATCTGCAAAAAAATATGTACATATATCCTATTTTGGTTAATTTAATTGATATTCAGTAGCGGCATCTACCTCTCGACTTTTTACCTCCAATGCCTCCCTCATGCGGATTTCGATCTTGGCCACCGAAGCATCATATTCGGATTTAAGGCGATCGTATTCGCGCAGCATGTGCGCTTCCTTGTCTTCCGCATAGCGCTGCATAGGAAGAAAGAAATATTAAAAATATGAATGGCATGTTGGCTATTACTTCGGCAGTTTGGGGGTCGAACCTAATTTATTGGTCAAGAAAAATTTAATTTTATAGGAAAATTAACCAATGCAAACCCCAAAGCCGAAACCAAACCACAAAACCGAAACCGAAGCTAATATATATTTTAAATTTGTGCTAAATCGGACAATAAATACGAGTTATAGCGGCAGGCATACGAAAATTCTACGATTTTTTTCTAATTTACAAGACAAACTTATGCGAAAAGACGCCCGAATTTTTCTATTTAAGATTGCAATATTTTTTTTACACGTTTTGCGGTTTAAAGAGAAGAATAAGGAATGTACCGCGGTGTACTAAAGATTTTGGACAAAACAGATGTTACCCATCATGTCTGACCATCTGTCGCAGATCCTCCTGTAATTAAGCAGAAGGGGCTGCAGGCAGCTGGTTGGACTGATGAGGCGCCACTTTCTATGGGCGAAGCACATCGAAAAGGTAGGCATCTCAGACAGTGCACTGTACCCAGAATGTGGAGAGGAGGATGAGACAGCGGCGCACTTTCTGTGCGTCTGCTCGACATTCAACCGAAGAATGTAGGTTCGAATTTCCATGCGTGAAACACCATAGTGATAGAAAACGCTTTTCTAACAGCGGTCGCCCCCCTCAGGCAATGGGAAACCTTATGTACGAAGCGCCTTTAACAGCTTACGATGGAGAGACATTATAAGGGCACTACGAGAAAGGTTTCGAATACCTGCATACCTGCTAAGGATTCTCCAGAGCTACCTGAGTGAGCGTAAACTGTTGTACGACACACCAGATAGGCAGGAAACAAAGCGGTAACGTCTGGCACAGCCCAAGGATCTATACTCGGTCCCGATCTCTGGAATCTGAGTTACGACGAGATCTAGTTACATATCTAGTGGGATACGCTTACGATATAGCGGCGGTAATACCAGCCCGGGACGCTGAGCACGCTAGGAGGAAGCTGAACCAAGTTATGATAAGGACGCAAATATGGCTTGAGGACAAAGGGTTGGAACTCGCCAAACATAAGACCAAAGTCATCGTGATGATACGAGGTTACACGCCACTCGAGGTCAGCATGCCGTTGAACGACTCGTCCCTAGTGACCCAAAAGTAGTGATATACTGGGGTATTGAACTTGACTGCAGACTTATTTTCTGGGCCCAGATACGGCATGCAGCTACCAAAGCGGCAAATCATGGGCAAAAATCGGTGGGCCAACACAGAGCAAAAGAATTCTAATCAAACTCAATTCTTCTGTGCGGCAGCAGAGTATGGGAAGATGCACTAAACCACAAAGCACTGAAGGCTGTGCAACGAACAACGGCACTCAGAGTTGTCCCAGCGTACCACACTGTCTCTGGCGTTGCAGTCTTTGTGATCAGCGGGAAGATACCCGTCGACCTCATGGCTCGGGAACGAATGGATGTGTGGGACTCCAAGAGTAAACACGTCGTCACTAGCGTCGCGGAACAGTGGCAAAGCCGATGAGACACTGAACCGAGTGGCAGATGGACGGCAAAACTCATTTCATCAATTTGGTCCACATCATCATTTGGGTCGAAAGGAACTTCGGGGAAGTAAATTACTGCTACTGCTAAATTCAGTTCCTCCCGGAGATACCTTTACGGGATGGGCAAAGTAAGCGATCCCAAATGCATATACTGCGAAGCGCCAAGCGATGACGCTGAACACACATTTGTTATTTACGACAGATGGCTCGCGGAAAGAGATGCTCTGAGGAAGCAGATTGGCGACATCGCGCCGAGCAACATTATGAGCAAAACGCTCGAGCGCGAAGACACCTGGAACGCGGTAAAGAGATACATCGAAGACGTACTACGGAAAAAAGATAGACCTCGACACAGTACAACAAAGCGAAGCCGCACAAATAAAGACACAAGAAGACCAGCTTATAGTATGAAAGCTGGCTACAAATACGGTGGACCCAGACGTGGTCCTTTATGGATGCCGTTCTGTGCCCTCCCGAAGTAATGTAGAAAGTAGTCCCAAAAAGAGGGATTGTTTTAATGGCCACATCACTTGACGAACACTCACCAGTACATGCTGTAAGTGCGTTTTGAACTCTACCTCATCCACAAAAACAAAAAAAAGCAAACCGTTCGAAATCGACTTAAAACTGTAGATCCCCCCATTTGTGGAACAACATCAAGATGCACACCACAAATAGGAGAAGGAACTCGGCTAAACACCCAAAAAGAGTTTAAGCGTCAATTATATATACATATATATTTATTTTGCTTTGTTGTTAAATCTAAATTACCTTGTAATTCGCCGCCGTATGCTTGGCCGAGTTGTATTTCTTTTGCCACGCTGCCAAAGCTTTCTCATGCGTACGCGCCAACGACTCCACTTTATCTTTCCATTCACTCTCAATAGCATCTGCATGTTTACGTTGCTCTTCCCATTGGCTCATCACCGCTTTCATAGATTTCCGCTCAGCTTCAATTTGCACTTGGCGCTCTTCCAGCTCCTTGGACAATTGTCCTACACGCTGATTCTTTGCCAATAGTTCCTCGCGACATTTATGTAATATTGCTGTTTGTTTTTCAATCATTTCGTGTGCTGCCGCATCCTTCTGCTTCAGTATTTCCTCTACATGTTCGCGCTCCGCCAAAATGGCTTGCTTCAGCAACTCCACTTCGGTTTGACTTTGCTGCAAATCGTTAGTCGTAAGTTGGTATTCGCGTTGCAGGCAAAGATTTTTCTCTTCAGTTTGGTGCATTTTTATTTGGAAACGCTTTATTTCGCTAGCAAACAGCTTAGCCATTTCATCACGTATACGTGATTCAATTTGTTTTACCTCGTTACTGGGTAGGCGTTTGCATTCTTCCGTATTGACACCCTTTTCATCGCTAGATGTTTGTTTTCGTGGTGACGGTTCAGACGCGCTGCTTTGACTCTTTACGTATTCCTCGAAGCGTGCTGCTTTGGTTTTGAGCTCACCTATGAGTGCCTCTTGCTGTTCGGTGAGCTTTAGTTTTTCATTTAACTCGGCAATTATAGCTTTGGACTCATTCAATTGTTGTGTGAGATCATCGATTTCCTTTTTGTTAATGGAATTAATGTTGCTTAACTTAAGATTTTGTATTTCAAACTACAAAAAAAAACATTCAAAAATGTATATAACATTATTGTTTAATATTTTGCTTACTTTCGTTATTTCAGACATGTAATCAATGCATTTGCTGCAGTTGTTCGAGTTGTCTGCCTTTGCTGCTTGGAAGTTTGCGGCCTTTTCTTTTTCGAAACGCTCCTTCAACTCCTTCACATCGCGCTCATGACACACTTTTTCAGTTTCAAGTATCTTCGCTAATTCGGAAGATTTCACTTCGGCCAGTTGCAGTGCTCGCTGTAGATTTGCTACCTTCTCGCGTTGCTCTTGCAGCTCTTTCATGTTATCCGTATGGCGTAATTTGTCCACCTCATACCTCAACGCCTCCTTAGCATTTGAAATCTCAATATAGAGATTTTTCAAGCGATCACATTCGGCCTGTGCATCTTTTAGCAGAAATTTGTGCTTTTCTAAATCCAAACGCATTTTATCCGCCGTTGTGCGGCTGCGCAAATTCTGATTCTCTTTCATAATTTGCTCATAATTCATTTTCATGCTTTCATGTTCTTGCTTTAGCTCCTCCAAATCCACTTCAACATTACGCAACTGCAAATCCAACTTTTTACGCTCTATCTCGTGATTTTTACACTCCGTTTCCAAACGTTCGCACTGTTCGCGAAGTGCTTGTTTCTCGGTTTTCAATTGTTGTTGCAACGCCTCAATATCTGCTCTGTGGCTGGTGTTATTTAAATTGGCCATTGATTTGTGTTGCAACTCCTCGTACTCTTGTTCAAGAAGCTTAAGCCGGTTCTCCAGTCGCGCATTTGTTTCTTTAAGCGTTGTAATTTGCACCAGCGCCTTATTCTCTTCCTCTCTCAGCGCTCGGTTTTCGGTAGTCTTTTCATCGAGGCTTTGCTGCAGACGTCGGATTTCCTCTCGCTTGCCTTTTATGTTTGCCAATGCACGATATAGTTCTTCTTTAAGGCTGCCCAAACGGTCGGTGGTAGTCAAAGGCGTACTACCGACAACTTTACCCTGTGTCTGACTGAGTCGGCTTGGCGTATCTTCAAGATTATGATGGTGCAGCACACTATCCATCACATCCAGTTCAGCAGTAGTATACTCCAAACGCTCATTTAGTGAAGCTATAGTTTTTTCCATACTTTTAATTTGCTCTTGTAAACTGGCAATAAACTTTTGCAAACGCATATTTTCCTAAAAATGTAAAAAGTAATAATTTGCTAATTAAAATGTTTGTAATTTCCAAATCTACCTGTTGATAATCATGACGTGCCCTAAATTCTTCACACGTCCGCTGCGCCTCAGACAATGCATTATTTAAATCATTTATTTTGCTGGCCTTCTCCACCAACATATTTTCGTGACTACTTTGTAATGCTTGATAGCGCGCATGCATACTTTCCAGCTCACTAACTTTCCTGTCAAACTTGCAGGACAATTGCTCCATTTGCTGTTGCATAACTTCAATTTCTGCGCGATGTCGTTCTTGCATATGTTTCCGTTGAAGCTCCGCATTGCGTTGACTATTTTTACCTAGATTCCGCTCTACCATATCATACTTTGCCTGCACATCACCCAGAAGCATTTGTGCTGTTTCCAACTTGCCCAACACTATATTATGTTCGTTCTCCAAGAATTTCTTCTCCTCACGCAATTTACTTATATTATTTTCCAGGTTCGAACATTTCTCTTTGCACTCTACCAGCAACTCGTGTGTGCTCTTCTTACTTGCCAATGCGCGATCCAACTCTGCTTCAGCTATACACAAGCGCTTTTGCAGTTCATCACGTTTATTTTGCTCCTCGCTGGCCAACTTCTTAAAATGTTCCGATTCACGTGTTTGTGACTCAAGCAACATTTTCAATCGGTGTATTTCCGCCTCGAAAGCGACTGGCGGCAAATGTGTTGGATGTTTGTTGTTTGTTGGCATCTGATGAATCCCATGCGTTGGTTGTGGCGGATGTTCATCACTCAGATGCGTTTGAAAATTAGTAGTTGAATCAACGGTGGTCTCGTCAGCCTCCAAATCATCAAAGGCATTTTGCAACAAATTACACAGCTGAAAACAATTTCCTAATTAGTATCGCTAACCGAATATGGAACTGAATTTTTGCAAGAAATGTCTGTACAAACCTCTTCCTTGTGGCGCCTTTGATCTGCTAATGCCTCCTCTTCGGCAGCACGATCAATACTTGTGTTTACTTGGATACTTTCCCCTCCTTGAAATAAACTCATTGTTGTTGATCTATATATTTATCACAGTCCTTTCAGTACATATTTTGCACTTTAAATGAGAGTATTTTGAATAAATTGAATTATTAACCGACTATTGTATCTACCGCGCCGGCGCTGTTGTTTTTATTAATTTGACACTTGCTGCCTACGAATTATAGTAGCGCTACCTGGTGCTGGGTAGCTAAGACAATGTGCAGCTGTACAATAACTGAAGGCATGGGCAAGGGTGTATGCAGTACAAATTTTAAGGTGCCTACACAGTTTATGTCATTATACGATAACATGTATCGATATACCAAGGGGAAACTGAGTGATTTAATGAATTGTATAATTTTAGAGATATCATAATATTTAAAATAATAGTAATGTATATGTTTTTTTAGGCTAAGAACTAAATACAGATATTTAAAGCTGCTTATGCCATAAAAGAAAACTCATTAGGAAATATAACAAGAGATTGGTGTTTCTCAAAACCGTTTTTTTTTTTAATTTGTGCATAATTTTTTTCCGTAACAGGATTAAATAATTATGTTGTATATCTTCGAGGCACGAAATAATATTAATGAAATGCTAAAAACTTCAAAGTTACTACTAAACTTATTTGTGCTAAGCAAAGTTGATGGTGAATATTATGGTTAAGAAGAGTGGTTTGCAAAATTTAAAAAAAGAAACAAAAATTTTCTACCCTCATATAATAAGTACATATTAAAACATTATTTTTTTTTAACATTTTAATTTCTGACAAAGAACCGCGATTCCTCGAAACACGATTTTTTGGAAACGGTGTCATCCCTAACCTCCACTAGCGTGGTTTAAAATAGCAAAATTTTCTACTTTTTACTGGCGTTCGAGCCTCTAGTGACAAACAGCTGTTTTGAATATTGGTTATTTTCCGAGTGAGTTCGAAATCGATAACTCTTCCTACAATTTGCAAGAAAATTTGTTAATATGTACTTGAAAATGGTCTTGCGATACAATAAAATTTTTATAATTGTTTGAAATAAAGAGTTTTTTTTCTTATTTTTATTCTTTTTAACTTAACCTACTGTTATTCTCTACTACTTAGTCGATAAATTACTTGTCTGAAAATTCTTCTCTTAACTTTTGTGTTTTGGTCGTATGCATTCATTTCGGAGATTTATGCACTGTACTACTTTTTTTGATATTTAAAAGGCTGTTAACATAGATTAAATTGTCAAACAACTTTTAATTGAATGGTGAAAAAAAACTTTCAACAAAGTTCGTCGGCAGCGAATTTTCAGTAGTTCAACTTTTTTCGCGCAACCCTGGTTTCTTTTATATTGTAGACCATACAGTAATTACTAATAAATCCACAAAATTAATCTAACCGTCCACATATGCCAGATTACCTGCAAAATTGGCAATCAGTTGTCAGTACCGTTGTGAAAGGTTTTTCTTCATAGAAATTATATTGATGAAATATTTTGGTGTTTTTGGCTTGTTTAACTATTACTAACAATATGAAAAAAAAATACAAGGAGAAGGAATAGATAAACTTATTGTGCAATTTTTTGCTACTAATAGACAATTGGAGGAAATCCGTAAAGGACGTCTACTGGTTACAAAAAATGTTGGCAGCAATATGAATGCGATATTATATTTTAAAATAAGCAATAACAGTGTTTAACCCTGTCTTTTCTTCGTTATCGATAAATATTAAAACAAATCTAGGGAGAGACGTCAAAGTAACAACTAAACACAATGGACGACAGCAAAGAAAAGAGGTTTTTTAACATAATTCTAATGAAATGTTTAATAAATTTTATTAACCCTCTAACCGGCCAAATTGAAATCGCCGACGGAAACGGTCGAGAATTTTTTTCTAAGTTCTTTTATGACTAAATAACACAAAAAAATCATCCCCGCGCATTTACCTATATTTTATGACCTCTCAGGTAAAAAAAGCTAATGTCCGTCTCAGGGCGGATGTGCCGGTTTAAGTCAAAAAATGTGTTACACAGATTTTTTTATGGAACATATTAAAAAAAAAATTTTTATTGAAAATTATAAAAGGTAATGATGAAAAATAATGAATAAATAACTATCATTATAAGTCATAAATGAAAAAAATTATAAAATCAAACAATATGATTATTCTTGTTGGTGATATTCGGTAAAACAATTTTTGTTGGTTGAACAACACAAATGCAAATTGCATTTTGTGCAAACACATTGAGTTTCTGATTTGCAACCCGAATTTTTACATTGTTTTTTTCCACCGCTCTTCGGCAACCACCGTGGGAAATGATCCTGTCCATCATATCGTAAATTTTCAGTTGGATGTTTCGGCTTTCTACCATGAGCCGAACTACCTGGTAGTGGTAATAGTGGTTCATCTACCGATGTGCGCTTACCTGACGTTTTTGGTCGTCCGACCGATTTTTTCTCGGTAAATTTTACCAGTTTATCAGCAATTTCTTCACGAAATTCTGGCAAATTCAACAATTTTCCTCCCACATCATAGTTTGAATCCTTTCTTTCGGCATTAATACGACGATAAAGCGCGTATGAATTTGTTAAAGCCATATCGAGGAAGTGCTAGAACAAGCGGACTATTGCATCACGCGATTTAATTCTAATGTGGTAGCGGCCCATTAAGCCTTCCATTAAATCAACACCACCCATGTGGCTATTATACTCACGAATAATTTTCGGACTGTCAACTTCGATGAATTTTTTTTTTTGATCGATCATATCGTGCAGCTTTTGCTGGTTGTATATTCGGATTGTTTCTTTGAAAATCATTTACGCCAACATAAGTTGATACTAAACGAACCGACTTGTTATCTTTCCACAACACAGTTGAGATATCCACTCCATATGCACTACCAATAAATTCCGTTGAATATCCACGTGGTTCATCTTTTATGTCTTTATCATTCGGTAGTTTACAATTCGGAATTCGATTCGTTCGTATTGTTCCCAAACTGTAAATTCCGCGTGCACGTAGGTATACTTGATGGAATCATTTTCCATTTAATTAACCGCTTGCTCTATCAATTCTTCACCTTCCGCGCTTATTTCATCAATTTCATAATCTGGATCACTACTGTTATCATCTTCTGTTTCTGATTCAATAGATTCAATAGACTCCATCAATTCGATAACTTCTTCATCGGAACAATGGCTAAGATTGATTCTCTTGCGCAAATCCATGTTTCTTCTATAAAAAAAAAAAATCAATTGTGCACTTTTTTCAAATTGTTGAACAAAAATGTATGACGCAATAAAGGGGACACTTTTTATGACGTAAACCGGCACACAGGCGGACCTCACAAAAGTTTCTCAACGCATCACTTTTTTTTATATTTTTGATAAAACTTGATATATATACTGAAAATTAAACTACCTACCTTTACGAAACCAAAATTATTGCAAAAAAATAACGCCAAGAACTTCTTTTTTTTATGCTCAAAAAAATTGAAAAATGAAAAATAATTTTTTGTCCACACAACGTGAATTTTCGAATTCAAATGAGCATAGCGGTGTAACCAAACGTCATATTACAGTTACCCTCACACTTTTGTGTAGGTTGGGATAACAGCTACCATATATGTACATGTAAATGTTTTACGATACACAATCTGCATTTCATAATTTTTTAATTTTTGTGAAGCAATTCGTTCGTAAAAAGGCAAAGCATTGCTGGCGCAACATAAAGCCCTGCTTAACACGCTGAGTGCCATGTGAGTCCAGGTTGGTCTCACAGTGCGAAGGGACTTTCAGGCCTCGTGGTGACACTTGGTCTCACGGTATAATGTGTGAGATTTCGGTTTGTGCTGATGCAGCTGCTTCATAGAGGCTATTAGTAGTAGTGTATTCACGCCATACTAGAGCCATTGCATTGTTTATGCTGCTTGGCCTATGGGTATGAGACCAATGTGGCATCATATGGCCTATTCAAAAATTCAAATATTCTATTGTATTATGTAAAAAAAAATCGTGGCCGGACGAACCCCATTTTTTTTTGTTATATGGTGGCACTCAACGTGTTAAAAAACTGGTCGGTGCTTCGCCTACAATACTCTGATATGTTGCGTTGATGAAAATGTGATTTTTACAATTATGCAAAATATCCATTTCTTTTATTTGAACTAATAATTTTCAATTCTATTTAGCTTCATTTTTTTAGTATCTGATCAGATTATAGGCCATTGCGATTTTTGTTGGCATTGGTTATGATTCGAGTGTTAAGCAGGTCAGAGAGGGGCAAGCGAATCGAAACAATCGGCTGAAACTCATTTCGCCACACACGTGTGAAAAAGAAATTACATGCGGATACTCATCTCATCTTTTTAACCAGACCTCTACTCAATCATGGCAATCATTTTTTCGCGTTCCATGTTCACTCAAAAACTAACAACGGGAAACTAAAGTCGTCAACAAATCCACACGTGAGGAATCAACAGTTGTTTTGATTTGTTTACCCTCTGTGGCCTGCGTTATTTTGTTCTTTTTCAAGTTTGTTTTTCTTCTTCTTTTCTAATGAAGCTTGTCTAAAGTAGGGTACAGATGACGAACATGCTCGCTGTCGTTTGCCACAAACGGCGGGCGGCTCAAATGTGATTTCGTGCTGATAACGTAAATATGGATTATAGGTTATTTATACCTGTTTAAAAAAAGGGGCAGAAAGTAAAACACAGAAAAGTAAAGAAAAAAAAGCTATTAAATCGTCTTTAATTGTCGGATTCTAGATTATAAAAACGTATAACTAAGTTTTCGAATTGGTAACGCCTGCAATTGTTAAAAGAAAAATAAAATTTTTATGCGAGGCGCGATTACGCCAAACGAGAGGTTATCCGCTTTGTTCAGATTCCTTGCCTCAGGGTTGAGTCCAGTCCTTTGGCTTAATAGTAGTATACACATGTCCAGCAATTATTTCTGCACTAATTTTTAATTTTTTTATATAATTAATTTTTTATTTGCCATAATGCTAGTTCGTTTTTTAGGCACTCAATTAACTGCACTTTTAATTTTTGGCTCAAGCTCATTTTCTTTTCCGCCGATGGGCACATTTCAAACGTCAATACAAAATGAGATAGTTTTTTTTCGAATGTTTGCGCACCTCATCAATTTTATTTTTATTTTTGGCGAGCATGCAGCGGGGCGTGAGAAGAATTTTATTCAAGAATTACTATTTTCAATAACTCTGAAACTCAAATTGTTCTAAAGTAAAAAAAAATCAATTCGAGGAAACTCCAAATATTTAAAATAAGGGACTTGAAAAAAAACGTTAACCCACCTATTATAACTAACGACTTGAGCTTCAAGTTAGTTCCTAAAATTTAATTTTCTATCAATTTATGGGCATAACTTTTTAAAAAGGATCCTCGACAAGGGCGAAAAAGGCCAGACCCGAGTGCCCAACCGAAGGTTTTTAAAAAGGTATCCAAAGAAGGGTTAAAAACTTGAGGAATCCAATGCTAGATTTAGTACCATCTTCTGCGCTTTTATTAAGGAACTATACTAACATAAGTAGAAGCAAATGCCCAAAGCACTTCCCTAAGTATTCTCTCAAGCCTCATGGATACCAACAATTTAAGTAGAAATAAAAAGTGCGTGTAGCGTAGTACACATAGCAGAAGTGAAACTTTCAAGGCAGACAAAGAAAGAGGGAGAGACCAGAGGGAGAAAAAGAGAGAGAGAGAGAAAGAATATATATCTAAATAAATTCACAACATTTTCAGAGAATACATATAGAGAAAATTTATAAAAAACGGAGAAGGGTCGACCGGTGACCGTGGCAACAACGCGCACTACTCCGAGCGTTTATCACCCGCACAAAAGCAGCGATTCCAGAACCGCAGCAACGGCACAAATTACAGCAAGGCAATACCAATAAATCCGACGCCGGAATGGATAAGACTTTATTTTTATTTTATTTTTTTTATTTTTATTTTTTATTTTTTAGAGCTTACATGATAATAAAATTAAAAGTAAACTAAGCAAACGCAGCGCTAGCAGCAGAGGCTTTCGGCTGTCTGGTGATGTACTATATGTTGAATCAGATACGACGGAGTAGGTCGGTGTCCTTCAGAAATTTGTAAATATTTTTGATGTTTTCTTCAGTGGCTTCTTTTAGAAGTAGAAGAGGGTCTGTGCTCCTGAAGTGGTGATGCCTTTGAGAAGCAAGTTCTGGGCAGGATACCAGTAGGTGATGTACACTGACTGTTGCTTGGCAGAAGGGGCAGGTGTTGGGTGTATTACCCTGTAATAGGTGTACGCTGGTGATTATGGTGTGCCCAATACGGAGTCGTGTGTATGGGGTAATGTGGTTGGTGGGTACCGATGTTGGATATGTAGGTTTGGAACGTTTAGGGTTGATGTTGGAATAATGATGTTTGTAATACGACCATTCACGAAGTAACTTGGTTTGCCTCTGTACATGAATGAGTCGGTGTATGTCGCTAGGTAGAATGATTTGTGATGTGACTGTTGGGGTAATGGACATGTCTTTGGCAATTGTATCTGCCAGTGTGTTACCCTGGATGCCGGAGTGCCCAAGTATCCACATAATTTTGATGCTACTCCGATGGGTTATTAGTATGTTTTTGATACTATCGATTATTTTGCTTGATTTTTTGTTGTTTTTAATGACTTGGAAGCAGGACAAACTATCGGAGCAAATTATATGCTTACCCTTACTTTTGGCGCAGTATTGAACGGCTTGTAGTATGGCGGTTGCTTCAGCGGTGAAAATAGAGCAGAATGAAAATAGAAGGCCGTACGCGATAACTTCCTGATTTTCTGTTACCACTGCGTAAGAAGTGTGGGATCCTTTTGACCCATCAGTAAAAATCAATTTCCACCCGTTAAATTTGTATTCTGCGATGGATTCGGCGAACTTGGCCCTGTAAACCGCGTTTGGGGTATTCTCTTTCCGTAAATTAACTAGGTCGTTGATAAAAAATTTGTTGCTAACCGCCCACGGTGGGTGATTGCTGTACCGCAGAGTGTGTAGTTTAGAGGGTAGTTCCGCTTGCTTAGCAAATAAGGCGCAGGTGTGTATTGATGAGGGTATTTTTGGTGTAGATACGCGTGAGGTTGCAGATTGAAAGTCTTTGCCAATAAAAAGGTTGAGGCTTAGAGTAAGCTTTGGATAGAGCCTGAATATTTTGTCCTCCATGTTGTCGTGTAGAGACGGAAGGCCCGATTCGGCAAGAATGGCCTTTATGGGCGATGTCGGAAAGGCGCGTATGGATCTGCGCACTGCGGCATGGTAGGGGGCAGCAAGCACCTTTAAGTTTTGTTTGGCGTGTAATCCATAAACAGCTAGTCCGTAATTAATGGTTGATAGGATGAGGGCTTTTACCGCGTTGATCAGAAGAGTTGAGCTAATTAGCGAGCGTTTGCTTGATAAGTATTTAATAATATTTAATTTAACATATAGTTTTTCCCTAACATATTTACAGTGTTGTTGGAAGGAATATTTGGAATCGAATATAATACCAAGAAACTTAAGATTATCTGTATTTACAATATTTACGCCATTGAGGGTAAGGGAAGAAGGAGGGCACTGCCGTTTTTTACATATATGAAGCATTTTGGTTTTACTAGGACAAATTGAAGGGCCTGAGGATAGAGACCAGGTGGATAAAAGGTGTAGGATTTTGGAAAAGGTTCGCATTACTTCCGCTTGATCCTTGGATTTGGAGAATAGCAATACATCGTCTGCGTATATTTGATGTTGGATTGTTGGAAACTTGTACAAAATGGTACTAATTTCGTTAAAGGCTATAATGAACAAAATGACCGATAAAGGGGATCCCTGTGGAGTGCCATTATCGAGTGGAAAAATGGGAGAGCGGGTGTTGGATATAAGGACACGTAATTTCGAGAGAAAAGATTTTATGAAATTGTATAATTTGGGACCGATCTTCCATTTGTCGAGTTGTCTGAGTACAACCTGAATACCAATCCGGTCAAATGCTTTTTGAAAGTCGAGTGAAAGCAAGGAGATGTGGTTTTTGCTGGAAAGCGCGTTTGAAATAAAATGGTCAAGATGTAATAGGGCATCTGTTGTGCCTTGTCCCTTTTTGAAGGCCACTTGATTTGGGTGGATGAGTTTGTTTGAGTGGGCATACCAGGTTAGTCTGGTAGCGATTATCTTCTCCATTAATTTGCCTAGGCAGGGTAGGAGTGAAATTGGGCGATAGCTGTTGACGTCGCAAGGTGATTTTCCGGGTTTTAGGAGAGGAATTACTGCGCTTGTTTTCCATACGTGTGGGTAGTAACCTGTGGTGAGGATATTGTTGTAATGCTTGATTAAGCGGCGAAAGAGGGAGATGCTTAATCATGGGATAGGATATTTTGTCGATGCTGGGAGTCTGGCCTTTTGTTGCGGCCAGGGCAAGTTTGAGCTCAAGGAGAGATATGTCGGCTTCTAAGAGTCTGGCAGAGTAGGAGAGATTAGAAGGAGTGGTACGATTTTGGGGAATTAGCGAGTGTTTAGCGATAATAAATTCGGGAGGAAAAGTGTGGTCTGAAGAGGCATTAGAAAAATGGCTGGCAAATTCTTGAGCTATATCGCAAGGATATATTAGATTGCCGCGAGAGGAGTTAAGGGAGTTGATTTGGGAATTGCAAGGTGCACCATATTCTCTTAGGGTCGGATGATGCAGAAATGCTGCTGGTGAACTTTTGAAAACAGTGCAGCTTTGCATTCTTGATTACACGACGAAATTGTGCGTTCAATTTTCTGTATTGAATGAGATTTGAAGTGGATCGATTGCGTTTAAAATGGTACCAAGCGTGTTGCTTGGCTTGCCTAAGGGAGGCAATTTCTTTGTTCCACCATAATGGAGCTGGTTTTACTGGTTTTGTTGAGAACAGGGGTATGGAGGCGTTGGCCGCACGTCGAATCGCTTTATGGAGGTTGGAGGTTTCCAGGTTAATATTGAAAGACAGTGGTAAGGAGTTGGAATAGGACTCGCAAGCAAGTTCGAATTTGTTCCAATCCGCTCTATCTGTTTTAAATTTGATTCTAGGGGAAAAAGGAACAGTGGGTCGGGAGGTGTGAATTTTGATGAGGATAGGGAAGTGATCGCTGCCGTGAAGGTCGTCTATGAGGGACCATGATGAGTTGTTGGAGAGGGAGGGAGATGACAGGGTAAGGTCAATATGGGTAAAGGTTGAGTGAGTTGAGAAGTGGGTGGGAGAGCCGTCATTCAGTACAATACAGTCGGAAGTAAGGATTGCGTCTTCTATAGCGCGCCCTCTCTGATTAGAGGAGGTAGAACCCCACAAGGGGCTCCAAGCATTAAAATCGCCTGCAAGGATATAGGGTAGAGGAGGGGAGGGAAAAAGGTTGTAAAAATCAGCGGTCCTTATTGATTGACTAGGAGGAGAATAGGCGCAAGTTATTATGAAATTGGAAGAGGTTTGTAGTTCTATGGATAGTGAGGAGATATTGGATGGGGTGGGAAAGTTGCGGTGGGGTAGGTTACGCTTGACAAGAATATCGATTCCTTGTTTATTGGTGTTGATGTGGGGAAGGTTATGGAAGTGCCCTACGTAAGTTTTGGGAGTGGTGGCATAGGAATTATGGGCGAGGTGGGTCTCATTTAGGAGTATGACGGAGGGCTTATACGTCTTTATTAAGATTTCAAGTTCTATGTAGTTATTGTTGTACCCGTTTATATTCCACTGTAATAATGTTAACATAGGATAGGTAATATGTATGTGTGTGTTTATGTGTTATTGCTAAGTTAATGTTATGACTTATCTAAATAATTGTTTGTATTTTGTACAGGTAAAGAGTTTTTGTATGTGTTTGGTGTTATGAGAACGTTTATGTCGGGGAATTTTGCTTGTAGTTGACTAAAAGGTGTCAACTCGTTGTCGCTGTTAATTGGACTGGAGCGTGTGGGTGTGAGTGGGCTAGCGATAGTTGCTGTATATCTGCTGGTCGTCGGTATTTCTAGTGCACACGAATTAGTTGTTGTGCACGAATTAGTTGGTGTTTGTGGACTTACTGGTGTTGTTGTATTGTTAGTCTGCTGGGATTTGGGTATGTTGTTGGATGTTGTTTTCTTGGCTGCGCTGATATTTGCTGTTGCATTTTTGTTTGTATCTTCTTCGTTGGCTTTATGTGCCGTATTTGTTTGCGAGTTATTTGGTTTGTTTACTGTTGTTTTCTCGACCGTTGTTGTGTTTTTTACAATTTGTGCAAAGGATGGAGACGTTATATTTTTTTGGGGGGGGTTGAATTTGGTATGCGTTAGGGTTGCTATTATAAGTTTTCCACGCTTCTCTAATAGTGCATCGCCGCTCTATTTTTATTTTGTTAACGGATTTGTGTTTCAAAAAAGTGGGACAGCAAGGATCGTTGGACGAATGTGTCTCTGCTTGACAATTCACACAAAATAGTCTAGGGCATGGATGATGTGGCGGTGGAGTGGCGCACTGGCTACATACCTCAATGTTGCGACATCTGTTTTTTGTGTGGCCTAGCCTTTGGCAGGTTTTGCATCGCATCAGATTAGGGATGTGTTCTAGCACACGGACCCTTTCCTAACCTAATTTAATGAATTCAGGTCTCCGGATAAGATCGAACGTCACGATTGCAGCACCCGTAGAAATTAGTTTGTCCCCTTCTTTACGCATGATTTTTTTAACTTCGATCACTTTTTGGTCTATCAATCCTTCAGTTAATTCTATTTCAGAGAGGTTGATGAGGTTTCTCGAAAAAATTCTGCCTTGAGTTGTGTTTAAACCTTTGTGCGATGTAATCTTTGTAGGTATGATGCCTATGTGGGTTGCTTTAAGGAACTTTTCGGCTGATTTGGTATTTTCGACCTTGAGAAGCAGGTCACCTGATCTTAATTCCGTACGACTTTATAGTACGCACAAGCACTAGCCAGGAAACGCCAAAAAAATTGGGACCAAAAACTCGCCAAACAGTAGGCACCAAGGAAATATAACGCCAAAGAGTAGGCACCAAAAATATATTTTCTACAAGTTTGCACCAACAAACAAGCGCCAAAAAGTAGGCAGTGTTATTTCGCACTAGAAATTAGCAACCACAAGGGAAAACTTAGGAAAAATAGCCTAAAGTGTATCTAAGATATATATAAGGTATAGCTCTCTCTCTCCTTTTCCTCAACGTTATATCTTTTTTCTCTCTCGCGGAACGAAAATTCCCAAAACGTTGTATGGCCATGAAATTTTACTCTCCATTCTCGCTCGTTCATCGACGTCTAAGAAGTTTCACTTCAAAAATATATGTGTAAAATTACACTTCAAAATCTAACCTATAGCGAGTTATTTACTTTTTACATAAAAAATAAGTAGCAAATTGTGGCAATTTTATAAATGACGCGATTATTTTCGGTCCCTGGTTTTAATATCGGCGAAACAGGTGATTATATCGTTGAACAAAAAAACTGATTGTCATCCCATTTTAACAAAAGTAATGTAAGCATAACTCAACGAATAACTTAAATTTCTTATGTTCTTTTATTTTTCATTGTGATTTTTACCTTATTCTCAAAAAAAGATTTTTTCGTGTTTTTTGTATATTTTATTAATATTATACAGACTGTCCATTCATGTTCACTAACGCAGATATATTGGGACATTTATCTAATTTCTCGGCGTCGATTTGGAAATCCTTGGACATACGTTTCCAACTTTGCGCATCGAAGTAGTAGAATTTTCCTTGATTATTTCCAGGAATTCGAGTAATCCATATTTTCTCTTCTATGTGAAATCTCCAATCGCGGCCATAACTATAAAACATAACAAATAAATAAATAAAAGAATTAATATTTTCGAATAGGTCGAATTGTGTCGAAATACAATTGAGTAAAATGTGGCTAAATTTTTGAACAAAAATTTAAATTTTTTAATTATAAAATTAAGCTCTTCTAAAATTTGTATTTATTATTTTTAGCTCAAAACTTTTTAGCACTCCACACTTTTGAACTCAATTATATTTCTTCATTAAATTGTGGTCATTAAATTATTCTTACAGTTCCGCAGCGGCCATCATTTGCCAAATGTCGCCGATATTCGTGTAAAACAAGAAAAATAGCAGATCTTCTTGCAGCTTATTCAGTAACGGTGCGGACAGTTTATCCTTTATCGCATAATTGATCAGATATTCGGTTGGCACGTTGCATTCAACGTCTTGTACTCTGCAAATAAATAAATATTTACGATTAGTAAAACACATACATACATACATGGAATCGGAAATGAGTTTCTGGTTTACTACCAAGGATGATAGAGTACTCAATTTGCCTTGGTTTACTATAGGTACATACCTGCAGGGGTGATCCGCAAACGGTCCAGCGAATGTAGGATGTAAACTTTCCTGTGAATTCAAATTCAGACCGAGGCCGGTAAGATCATTTCCTAACGCTAACGTCACCAAATTTGGATCCGATTCCGCCGCTCGTATGAATGTAAGGAGACCCACCATGCCGAATTGGTTATTCACCATACTCGCTGGGATGTTTGTGACCTTGCCTAAAGGTGGAAAAGTGGTAAATAGTAAGAATTCAATGTTAATAATGAGGAATAATTTAACGTTAATACAATTGCCTCATATATGTATGTACATACGTAGATACTTTGATGTGCATGGGTACTGTAGAGATGGGAATAGAGAAAGCAGCAATGTACTTATGAATAACAATTTGTTGAAACAAAAACAACGATAAATGAGGTAATTTTACACATTAAAATTGCAAAAGAAAATTTATTATTTAATGGAACGATGCTGTTGCATGTAAACTTCGATTTGATTTGAAATGAAATGAATTTTTGCGTTAAACTTTAAAAGTTAATTGTTTTTATACGCTACATTTATATTCTATCAAACGATAAAAAAACGCGCTTCGGAGGCAGGCTTGATGAATAAACTAATCAAATAAATCGATAACTTACAATAAAATAATAATTTTCTACTTTCATTGTCGTTAGTAAAAGAGAGTTCTCGTAAAATGGAAATACATAACTCATGACACACTATTGACTATCAATACATAAATATCGATAAATAGAAATCGAGCAATAGAGCATTGAACAATTGATTGTTGGTGAAATGGCTGAAGTACCACACTGGCTGATTGTTGGTTCTTCTTTTCAAGAAATTATTAAGTTCCCATAATTTTCCCGCACGGCTTGTACAATATTATGTTCGTTAAAGGCTTGCAATAATATATTAGGGGTATTCGTTTAAACGCTTAAATTCTTCGTACATTGTGCATACTTCATAAATTTACCAGTTCGTAACATCTCGTCAAAGTCTGTCAAAACTTGTATGGAAAATTCTTTACACAGTCGTTGATTTTGGCTCGTAAACGGGTTGGTAAACTGTCGACCCAGGCAATACAACTATGCCAAGTGTAAATTATTATTGTCAAACAGCTGGTAAGCAAAGTTTAGACAGATATTTGGCAGATGCGTGCATATAACAGCACTTGTAAATATACAAGTAAAGCCGTTTTCGAACAGACACGACTATCGCCTACCCAAAAACAAGACATTAGTGTAAATTTTGTCGTTTTTTCATAGACTTTTTCCAAGAAAACTATCTATCTTCATAATTGAGGTGCATAGACTTTTTGATTTTTACATATTTCGAAATACTAAAGTTTCTCGGGGAAAATATGACGACTTAATTTAATATAGTACGAGAACTAAACTCTAGCTAAACTGGTAGGTTCACTAATCCGGCTTATTTTTTAGTAGTTTTAACCGTTTTTTAGGCAGATCACTGTTGATTCGATTAAATAATTTTGTAAAGCTATAGCAAACAAATATCATAAAATATGATTAACTAAAAATATCTGTTGCTGATTCCGGTATTTTTTTTTTTCAATTTGTTATGATGCATACACAAAAAAGAATAAATGACAAAATACACTGAAACGTTCTCATCACTCCCATCTCCAACATTTTTTTACAACTTATTTTCTTCTTAAGCAAGTATTTGTGTGCGTGAGTGCATTTTGCGAGAACCAAAACAATTGAAAAACAAAAAAAAATCAAATATGAGAGACGCTTAAAAATTTACCATCAGGTGAAGTTTGCACTCCGCTTTTCACAAGTTTATCATTGCTGGAATTATCGTGCTGATGGTCGATTCCTCTACCACTACTGCCGCCACCACTACTACCGCTAACGCCAACGCCACTCCCAACGGCACCTAACCCACTGCCGCCCACAATTGAGTTCATCGCCTTCTCCGCACCGTCCAAATTGTTCTCCGTGATGCCCGAGTTCGTTGTACCGTCGGAGATTTGAGTACCCGGTAACGCAGGGAAATCTTCATTCGACATGGTGAATTCCGATTGTTCCGACGTTGGTTGTTTCACCATGCCGACTGTATAATGTACATCCATACAAGCATACAGATATATATATGATGTGTGCATCAGGGTGTAGAATGACGGATTGATCGGTTTTACGTACGGGAACGACGTACATAAATCGAGACGAAAACGAGAACAAGAAAACAGAAACGGAAAACCCCATTATGAGGAGAGCGTTGCCACATAACATTGACTATTGTCTATATAATATTGTATCTAAATATTGTAGTTACTTGGTATTTTTTTGTTTTGTTTTTTGTTATGCATGACACTTTGGATTAATTATTGCTGTGTTTTTATGATATTATTTACGAATACTGAGAATGTTATCCAGTTACATATGCCCTGGAGTTGGCTACGCCACAACCACAATGTGTTTTTGCGCTAACAGGATCCCCTCTACACATAGAGCATATTTGTATGTATGTATGTAAATGAGTTTAATGTTTGATTAGAAAATCCAAACATACATCAGTATTAAGTATACGAATGTATTGAAAAAAGTCAAAAGAAAATATGTATTAATACAACAGTATATAATTTTGTTTTTGTGTTCATAATAATAGCAACACCTATGTATTTCATGGATAATTTCGAATCAACTTATGTTTACATATAAATAATTACCGCAAGTACATTCCGGCAATCAATCGATCCGTTCATAAAATTAGATTTAATGCAATATAGATAATGAGCTGCAAAGATTTTTTGTCTTTTTATTGGTACTGAACTGAGTTAAATATTAATAATGGCATGAAAAAATATTAAAACAAGCAGTAATTAATTTTATTGCACATTAACGCCCACAGTTATCAAGGAATATTCATTAACTATTCTATTGGAGCACATTTCCAATCTCGTCTCCTAGCCGAAGTTCATTTTTGGAAAGAGGAAAATTTTCAAGTTTCTGCTATAAATAAACAAAAAAATAATAATAATAATTGTCGCGTACACTTATGTTAGGTGTTTGCACGAGCTTCCCCTATTTGTGGCGTGCATCTTGGAGGGAGTTTTGTGAGTTTCTCCTATACTTCGCTAAAATAATCGACAAAACAGGATTGTACATAGAAAATTATCACTATCATCCTAGATAAAATTGTGGTCCTAAATAACCGAGGAACAATTCTGTACAAACTGCACTTATCGTCATACTACATAACAGTACAGAGAAATATTCAATCAAAGTTTATTGTTTCAGTCAAATGTATTTTAAAGCCGATAGTCAATGGCCTTCGGTATACACTTGTTAAACAAACAGCGTATTTAAATGCTCAAATTCCGATGCAGTTATTAAGCTCGTACTCTCTTTCAGAACGGAGCTGAGTAAACTTTTCTGACTTAACAGAGTATGTTATGTTCACAGTACAGTCATATCGCTTTTTTCAGACACAGGTAGACCCGTAACTATTCCAACAAAAGAGGGATTATTAATAAAGTTTTGTGTAGTAGAATATTCATAGAAGAGAAATTGTTTTTATTTAATTTTTAGCATAAATATATATTTTACCTAGGTAATAGAAATGACAAATGTTAAGCAGGTAAAGCAACAATATGAAACTTGCAAAATAACCTCTTCACCCGCTGGTAGCCAAAAAGTAATTAACCGCAAACAAAAATAAGCTGGTCATCACAAATCACAAAAAAAAAAAACAATTTAACTCTTAAATGCAGTTAAATTTGTGGAAATTGATGGAAATAGGTTATTAATTCGATCTAAATTTAAATCAAACGGTATACCCGATAATGTGCTTCACAATCTATTTGAATAAGTAAAACGATTTCTTTATAAAAAATCCCTTCTAATTTATATACATATTTTTTATAAAGGTAAGTGTTGAATTTTTTTTTTAATAAAATCTGTATATTAACCACAAATCGTTTATAAATGGCGCAATAAAATTGTTTGAAAAGCAGGTTCGGTTTTCTGTTTCCTCCTTGCACCACAGCTAACACACATTAAAGATAACAACCGAAAAGTCTCCCTTAATTTTTATGTGTTACATATTAGTATTTTTTGCAACACATATTTGGCTTACATCTGTCTATATTTCTCATGATTCCATTAGAGTGTACAAACAAATATTATGTAACAAAACTGTAGTAGTAAAGTAAAAAAAAAAATGTAATTCAATATTGTCGTATCACGGCGCATCGCACAAAAATCGTTGCATTAAAAAATTGTGCCGCTATTTTTGCATACTTTTAGGAGGGCGTAGGTTGGAGCATAACACTCATGTGGAGTTTTTCCAAAACCCATTAGTTTGTATATTAAAATTTGATTTTATTTTTAGGTGAAGCAAAAAAATGTGTTAATGAATTAAGCGTCACTATTGTTATGAACACAACTAAATGAGTATCAATAGAAAAAAACAAGAGATATGACTAATTGTATACGAAAGAGGAACAGAAGCAGCGGCCAAACGTGCGCATGCGCCTTTAAAATTTCTAAAAAAAAAATTTTTTTTAACCTACTAATATTGCTCCAGCACCGCCACCTTAATGAATAAACAGAATGCTCAATGTATACGATATTCAGTATGTGCATAATAACTACATACATAGATATTGATTTTGTTTTAAATAATAGCACTCAAAATCTCTACATCAATGAAGATTAGTGAGGCAACTGTATGTATGTATATCTGATATTTTATTAATTTGATTTACCTTTTTCTTAAATGCGTACATTTTAAGAAAACAAAATTAGACAAACGATTAAACAATTTATTAGTTTGTTGAATTTCTATCAATATTTAATTATGTTCAACGGTGTAATAGATTTGTACCGACTGAAAATGAATTTCTTTACTTAAAAAGGAGTAACTTTTCTTTGGTAAGTTATAGTGAAAACATATTCGTAACAGAAGAAAAATTGTTAATGGCACAGATATGTGCATAATTAATAAAATTGGAAATTTCATATTAAATGTGTTTCGATGTTGTAAATAATGTAAAAATTGTTTTTGTTATTGTACACAACTTTTCATACACATAGAGCAAACTTGTATCACTTAAATTAAATTGATTTAAGTATAATAAAGAAAAATTGTTGAAAGGATATCGTTGAAGAACTCACAAGAGGTAAAGAAATTACCATAAGGTTTGCTTCCCGGTGGCTGGAGGGGATTCGTCTGAGGCAGTGATTGATCATTCTGGCCACGCACATTCGTCAACGATGGAAATTCCGTTGGATCGAGCAGCGCGGGCGTTGCTGTATCTCCACTGCCACCAAAAACAGTGGGAAAACCACTTGCACCGCCTCCACTACCATAGCCACCCCGTCCCGATTGCATGAAGCTGCCCATGTTTGACTGAAATACAAATTCGTTTATTTATGAGCCACAGATTTGATAAAGCGTATTTTACAACTTACCATAGGGCCGCCACCTAACGCCTGCATTGCTCGCCGCTCGAAGGTTTGTTGACCAAATATATTCGCGCGACCGCCTCTCGATAACGCCGGACCGCCCACCGACAATTGTGCATTGCGATTCGGTGAGAGTTGAGGTTGTTGCGTTTGTCCATAATTTGCACCGCCTAAAGAAATGCGATAAATGATATATACATATATTATTTGAATATTTAAATAAAATGCAATGAAGTGGACTTGGTATAATGAAAGTTGGCAATTTATTGCGTTGCATGAGTGGCAGAAAGGTTTTTTAAGTAACACATCTACTGTTGAGCACTTTCTCTGCAAATTTTCGGCTCTGGCGGCTAGGCGCTTCAGATTCCTTAGCGTGCCCTTAGGGGATGGGTTGAAGAAATTCTTCAGTCGGGATCCCATTTCTATCCTCCACTACATCAACAGCACTGGATGGCTGTAGACGGTTTTCTCTTCCCTAAATTTTTTCGCAGGTAGTGGTCCACATTATGGTATCAAAACGGCACGTAAGTGCTATTTGTAGTGTACCTGGGATACTCTTTCCATCTAACCTACCTACCTAACATATCTGCTACAGAATTAGGTTCTACAACAGTATAAGGATCAATGCTAATATAATACTAATATTAGGAGTAAAATCAAATGAACTTCTCCATATTGATTTGATGGAAAGTAATTCTTTTACCCATACTTGCTAACCATTGGCCACAAACGCAACCGAAATGATACTGTGATGTGTAAGAATGTGGAAAGCAAATAACGCGAAACGCCATTCGCCCATTTTTTGCAGCTCTCGTATACACGTATGGCTTATTCAAACACACTTCCTGGATATAAACTTATCGGTTCATTAGTCGTAGTTTGGATCTGTGAGCAATTTGCACCTGTATCGCCAATACTTGCAGAAAATGCATCTGACTAATGTTAAGTTTGAATGAAGTTTGCATTAGCAAACGCAGAAGAAATTATCTGCTGATCCAGGGTTAGGCTCAATGCAAGCTCGCATCCGATAAATACGAAACTAGGATATAACATTAACCGTGTGACGAAAACCTATCTTTAGATCGCTGAAACGACCGTCCCAATTTATTTTGATATATAGCAACGATCGCTTTGGAAGTGTTCAATATTTTACTAGGACTTCTGTGAGCAACTTTAAAACAACATAAAAACAAACTTACCCGTTGGAAACATGCCAGACGTAGGTGTTATATGACCGGAAAGTGAACTACCACCAAATCCAGCTGTAGTTCGCCCCGTCATTGAGGCGTTTGCTAAACTTCTCGGAGGCTGTTGAAAATTTAAATTCGCCATGGTCTGTAATATACAATACATATATTTTTATTAAATGCTTATTCTTTGTATATGTATTTATGTACATAAGTATATAGTAATACCTTTTATTTATTTATTTATTTATTTATTTATTAAAGTCAAAACATACAACCATAGGTTATTTTTACAAATGATTATTGTATAAAAAAATTGTTTGCCCTGCAAGATCAGAGAATGGCAGATTTTTATACTTCAAAATGCTTTATACTCAAAAAAAAGTGTAATAGTACATACACGCCTGCGCGTATATGGGAATTCGCGAACACTAATATTCTTGCAGTAAAGAGCAGTCTCACTGGTTCGAAACGGATTCAAAGAGAAATAGTGAACTCGCAACACCTATCAGCGGTTATGTTGTCGACTAAGTTTGATATATGGTAGTTAAAGTAATGAGCATGAACCAACTTATAATCAACTAATAAGATTATTATCGCTTACACAGAAAATCAAGAATTTGTAAAGTTATGCCCTAGTATTGCTCCAGTCCGATTTTCTACAGGTATCTTATTGCAAACCTTGCAGACATAAAAATGTACACTCACTCTCACACCTACCAATAACATTAACAACAAAATGCAAGCGAATATCGTAAGTGGCAACGAAACTGCAAAACAAAATGGTTTAGAATGAAAGAAGCAACGAAATGAAAAGCTAACTGCTATTCAGCAAGCTCAATACACAGATGGATGTTACATACATAGAAAATAAAGGAAGTGAAGACGTTTGGACGCTCTTTTTTTATTTTTTTGATGTTTGATTAAATTTTGTTCCAATACATTAAATATTTTGAAAATGGTATATTTCAATTAAAAAAGGTACTTGAAAATGTTTTATACCAGTTCTCTTATAAGTGGGGCAAGTTTATATTTTGTATGTAAACATCACATATAGCTGTACTAATTCCACTCACATAACCATAATTGTACAAATCTCACTATTCTAAAAGTTTCCTGGACAAGCTTTTACAATCGAACCGTTTTTGTTTTAGCCTACACTCTTATAATTAATCATTCTTATAAATAATATGCCCATCTTTCTGGTTGCACACGGACTACGAGCCAAAAAAAGTAATCGCTTAACTAATCGCATTATTATTTTAACTTTTCACAAGAATGTAAACCACTTTTACGTTTCTACCCTTTTTCCATCAATGATCGGCTCAAACAGATGTATGACTACCGCAGGTGTTGTTGTTGTCGTAATAGCATAAACATTCGCCATAAATGATTGGGGAATGCTGCTAAAGTTCCTGGTCGTTCCGGTAACGAACCGAGGAAACTTTGTATTCGATAGTGAACGCCTTTGATGGTTTTAACAGGTAATGTAATACGCCCAGCTGATTCTTCGAAATTAGTTTCGACCTAAGAGTATATGGCTTTCACGTCACCTTAGATTATCGTCAAACATCGAGAATGGAAATATTGTTTGGTGTTACAACAGCAGTAATACAAATAATATTATAACCAATAACAAGAACAAGATATATTGGTAGTTTTATTTCACTCAAGAAGGTGCAGCCGTCCTAGTAGCTCCCTATCGATACTGGATTTTGGCTTGAAGTAACTAATCGTATTATCTTACGAAACGACAACACTAATAACAAAATTTCCCCCGATAGTCAGATCTACGTTACCGGAGCGACCGAGATTTAATTACGGCAAATCGAATCCGACTACGTCTAGGCGGCTGTTATACTAACACGAATTGAAATACTCTGTTCGTTAATCAGAACGGCAAGCCAAGAATGGCAACAAAATTACAGCCAACGGTTCTAATTGAGAATCAGCAAAACACTATCTTAACAACACTAGTTTACATATGTACATACATGCATGTGTTAGCACAAACAAAAGCATGTTAACCAAAACGGGAAGTTAAGAATCAGTCAGTCAGCTGCGCTTAAATATAAAACCCTTGAGCATTCAGTCAGCTAACCAGCTAGCCAACTTGCCACCATATAACAAAAGATTCTGTATTACTTCGTATTAAACTGTGCCTATACCAACACCTCCCTTTCAGCGAAGGTGTGCGTGCTTTTATGGTACACATACACATGTTTACCCCTGTATTGACAGTGTATAAACCTGTACAGACACGGTGAGCGTAAAATAAAAGGGGGCTTGCATAAAGGATAGCATCGAAGTCAGAAATAGAACCAAGAAGAAAAACATTAACTGCACGATAGCGAGGAAGAATTAAAATTATGAAGCATAATATTATACTCGTATATGTTCCCTTATAAACGTCTTTTGTTTTTATATATAAACCTAGGTAAACCGAAAGTGGTATAAGAAGTAATTAAGTTTTCGTAAGAGTAGAGTATTGGGGGAAATCCCCATTTGTTCTCCCGCCCCTTTTAAAAAAAGGGGTATAAGGGGGGGTAGAGGGGTGTATCCCCATCTTAAAACTGAAAACAGAACCTACCGGAGGCTTATAGTTTTTAAGTTATTTGAGTTTAAAAATTGTAAAATTGACCAAGAATCCTCCTATTTTGGTTACTACAACCAGCCGAAGTGCTGCCAGACATCGTATAAATAAACAATTTTAGAAGATAATAAATGAATAGAAATACAAAATTTTACAAATTATTTCTATATTATATACGTCTATTCATATATATATATATATATATATATATATATAGGTATATTTATGGATATATGTATATATTTATATACATATATATATTAATGCTTGATTTTCAGTAAAGTATGTTTGATTGTATGCATTTTGAATATATGATATATATATATACATATATATATTTAAAAAAAAAGAAAAAAAAGCGCCGCAGGCGAAAATTTGGAATAAAAAATCGCGCGATTTTTAATTCCAAATTTTCACTATATTATACATATATATATTTAAAAAAAAAAAAAAAAGCGCCGCAGGCGAAAATTTGGAATAAAAAATCGCGCGATTTTTTATTCCAAATTTTCACTATATTATGAATATATGGTATATATATATACATATATATATTTAAAAAAAAAAGAAAAAAAAGCGCCGCAGCCGAAAATTTGGAACAAAAAATCGTCTATGCTGTCCACAGTATTTTTGCGTAAAACTTTCTTCTGCGTAGGCGGCCTTCGGCCGCACTTCAAAAAAATAACCCTCATCAGTCCAACTCCGGCTACGCAATCCACAGTATTTTTGCGTAGAACTCTTTTTCGCGTGGGCGGCCTTCGGCCGCGCTTCAAAAAAATAACCCTCATCAGTCCAACTCCGGCTAGGCAATCCACAGTATTTTTGCGTAGTACTCCTTTTCGCGTGGGCGGCCTTCGGCCGCGCTTCAAAAAAATAACCCTCATCAGTCCAACTCCGGCTACGCAATCCACAGTATTTTTGCGTAGTACTCCTTTTCGCGTAGGAATTTTACGTGAAGCTGAACTGTATTTCGAAAATCACATCGATATTGTATTTATATATATTTATGAACTCGATATATACACCTTAGAGGTTGTAAACCCCCATTCCCTCATTATTCTAACAAAAAAGAGTGTGTGGAAATTATGTTCCTATGTTGCTTCGTTTTCAATGGCATTCTATTATTTTTTTTATTTTTTGCTTCTGGCAGCACTCCATTCAGCCATGCTTTTCAGTTATTGTAAATTTAGCTGGCATATTTGGAGTTAGCAACTTAAAAATGCAATATAAATGGTTAATTTGTGGTATAAATAAATAAAAAGAGTTAAAAACGTATGTGTATGTTAATATAGTTTCAATATTTATTAAAATAAATGTGATAAATGCACTTATTCTATCAAAATTTGGTGAAGATAAAAGACAAACTTTATCAACAAATAACTTAAAAACTATTATTAACAGAATAGTGTTGGTGCTAGTTTTAGCAAAATAAGCACGAAGTGAACATCTCCTGTGAATTTCATTGAAAAATTCGTAATATTTCTCTCAAAAGAAGTGATGGGAGAACACATGGGGTCGGAGCCGAGTATTGTCACAAGCAATCAAAGAGAACCCACTTTTAATTTTAGGCACCGTTAATGAATGTTGACTTTCTATGCTGAAAAAAAACGAGATCACTCGGAAGTTTTTTCCCGCTCTTTTCTACATTCATTTTTTGTCAGCTTTTTTATAATCCTTTCACAGATTCCCGCTATAAACCCACATTTAAATTTATGCACTTGCTGCATGAACTTACCCAGGCTTTTCCCTTTCTCCTCTGTTCTCTGCTGCTGTTTTTCACACGATCGACACACTGTAGTTGTTGCGTTCACCGCATCTAACATTCCAACTGACCTGTTTTTAGCAGGAGTTCGCGCGTACGCCAAAACGTCGCTACTTCTGCCGCGCTGCGTCTAAATTCCTTAACTTAATCAGTGCCGCGAATTGCGTTTCTAATCCGCGTACTGACTTTGATTTTAGAGCACAAAATTCTTAATATAACAATGTTGAGAATATCTCCGAATGTATGGTGGATTACTCAGCTAATCCTGCCACAATCGTTGCCTGTACGACAAATGTTAAATCTGATAAATTCAAACATACACAACAGGAGATTTTTAAGCTTACGATAGCTGTCGTAGATTAGTAAGCGAATTCCAATCAGATGCTACAATTGGTTTAATATTGAATAGCAAAAACCAACTTAATGCATTAGCATACAGCTGGTATCGGTTTATTAGCCGATCCAAGGCGACGTTGGCTCATAGGCTTTTCAATTTGATTTCTTCTTTTCCTATACTGTTTCTGTTTCTTTGTTCTTCGGAAAGAAACACTTTGCGAGCGCCTCTTGTAATGCCTTGGTAAGACGAAACGAAGAAAATTTTCCACTTCCCTATTGGCGCTTTGGAATAGCCTGTTCACGGCCGTATTTGAGTCCTTTTTCTTATGCTTCACAATCTCCACAAGAGAGAAATTGAAATTCCACTAGCTACTTGCACATAAAATGCGCTTTTGGTTTCTTTGCACTTGCACTTTTAACACTTTTTTGTTCACCAAAAATTGATTTCAATTTTTCACACAATTTTTCTAACACTCTGCGATACGACAATGGCGACACGAACACCACGAACGAGTCGTCGAGCGAGTAGCTGAATTAGCGCTGAATAAACACCAAGGCTGAGGTTGCGCAGAGTCGTATCTGAATTAAAAAAAAAACTCTTCTAAATACTGAAAATAATGTCTAATTTATTAAATAATTCATATAATATGATATTTCAAAAACTTAAAATTCAGAAAAATATTTTGATATTGAAAAAATAATAGAAAATGTTGGAAACAACCCCACCTTATATAACAAAGTAACGACACACAAATAACAAAAATGTGCGTGTAGCGTAGTACACATAACAGAAGTGAAACTTTCAAGGCAGACAAAGAAAGAGGAAGAATGAAAGAGAGAGAGAAAGAATATACAGTAGGTTCTGTTTTTATGCGGTAGATACGTTCCGCAAGAAACAGCATAAAAAAAGCTACTAGTTCTATAGTAAAACTATAGATACGTTTCAAATGCTAAAACCGCATAAATCTGAAATAATGTAATAAAATCGCATAAAAAAGGGCACTAGTCCCATATTATAACTATAGATACGTTCCATACACCGCATGAATCTGAAATAATTAAATAAAATCGCATAAACAATATAGTGTATTTTTGAAAATTATATCTTTATTTAAGAAACGTCAGAATCGAAAAGTAAATTTAAGTCAGAAATAGAATCAGACAATACCCACATGTTGCGCGTTCGTTTAGGATTTGGCGTAAAATCACTTTCGTCACTTTAGGAAATGTACACGTCTGATCTAGATAGTTATGCAGGCGGTTCCATACTTGTAGGGTTAGCATTTCTGATGTAATCTGTGATGAGTTTTTGCTTAACTGGTTTAGAATCTTGTTTATATGTACAATTCCCGATAGGTCGACATGCATTTTGTAATTTAAAAAAAAACCGCACATTTCAAAATCGCATAAAAAAAAGCCGCATAAAAACAGAACCTACTGTATATCTAAATAAATTCATAACATTTGCAGAGAATACAAATAGACAAAATTTATAAAAAACGGAGAAGGGTCGACCGGTGTAGGTAAACGCTGGACAAAACCGTGGCAACAACGCGCACTACTCCGAGCGTTTATCACCCGCACTAACGCAGCGATTCCAGGACCGCAGTAACGGCACAAATTTCCGCAAGGCAATACAAAAGTGTACGCATGTTTGCGAATTCATTTAAGGTACAACTGGAATGATAGAACAACAACAGCAATGCAAAATTATACCTTCCGAATTCGCTGTGACGTCATCTCATCAAATAAATAAACAAAACGAAGAGAAATTACTTGGTGGGGAAGGGGAGTAGTAAGCGAAAGCAATTATTTACACACTTTCGTGGAAACTACAGCTGAAATACACTTGGAGCTAGAAGCATCAACGGTGGGGCGAATGAAACGGCTTTCCATTGTTCGTTCAATTTTGTGCTGACATCCTAATGTACACGACGTTATTTGCGTTTTAATAAATTTGCGTTGCGCTCAACGTCTTGAAGTCGTCACCAATGTTGGCTTCGATTAAATTTAAACTGCAGAGCCAAAGCGAATCCACACAAGGTGAGTTCACTGTAACATCTGATTAATTTATTCTCCTTGCGATCCACTTTGTGATTTTGATATATTAATATGTATATATCAATATAATATTTGATATATCTGATTTTGATAATGTATGTGTATATATATATAATTGGCGCGTACACCCATTTTTTGGGTGTTTGGTCGGAGTTTGTTTTGGAGCAACCTATTTGTGGCGTGCGTCTAGATGTTATTTCACAAATCAAAACTGAACGGCATGAATCAGAACCTAGCTTAATTAAAATTTTTTGCTTACGAGATCAGTTTGATATTGACATGCGAGCAGCCTTCAATTTCGGATAACTTTTTGGCGCGTATACAATGGAGGTAAGAGCGTATTTCCCTATAAAGCTGTAATGGTCCGTATTACAACCGAGGTTTAAGTTGAAGTTAAGGTCGTAGCTAAATACAACTTAAGACTTTTTGAAAATGTGCGATTCACAACACATACGTAAGGATAGAATATATTTGGCTCTTGAAAATAGTGGTTGAGTGAGAAATCTAAAATCTCTGAATATATAATAACCCATCTAATTGGAAAAATTACAATTTCCACGGCATGTGGAAATCAATTTACCGATTACACATTTTTTCGATCATGCAATCAATTTTGCATTTAAATTTGCTCACACCTATTGTTTGTCAAATATAAAAACTGAAAGTTATTGCGAAGGCTGCATTCAATTTGAAAGCCGTCTCCAAGAAAACAACAATATATTGAAAGGAAATGAACTCATTTGAAAGGAAACATTGGAAGCCAACTGCCCATTCAAGTAGTAAAATAAGAGTATGTTAATGATGAAGTGTTAGTGTATTGATAATTGAAAACCTAAAATTAATTGTGTAACTTCGAAGTTAACCAGAAATTTTATAAAAACAAAATACACGATAGAAGTTAAAAAACAAGGAATAAAGCTTGAACGAACTTGATGTGAAAACCACTAATATAAAAAAATCAAATGACAATTCGAAATTGAGGAATTCCTAAGCTGATTACAACCCTGTATTTACTTTAAAAGGTATTTGGAAGGGACATTATTTCGAAGTGAGATATTCCCCAATCATATGATCGAAAAAAGGTAGTCGTCAATCGAAAATTTTTACACGACGGACTGAGTTTGAGTGATACACACGCACACGCACACTTTCTTACCTACTGCTTTTCTGCAAGTAAAATTTTTGTTTCAAATTAGCTATTTTGCCAATTATTTAAATAATATATAATTGGGAAACGAGCGTTAATATCAATTTAATGTGTATCAATTTGAATTTACAGGTATCGTGAAATAGTGAAACTTATATTCCCTCGGCTAAATCTGAAAATATTGTGTGAAAAGTAAAAAAAGAAAATTTGCAAAGATGGCACTTAGCGACGCTGATGTACAAAAACAGGTGAGTAGAATTTTGAAACATTGCTGAAAATGTATGTAGCTTGTTTTACCAATTAGCGTAGTTTATCTGGGCTTAGTTCATTAGCAAATATTCTAACTAGAAATTTAAATGCAGTTGCAGAAAATCGAACAATGGCTGCGAAGCTGGCAGCCATCATGTCATGGGATGTATGTCATGTGAATACGGTATAGAGGTGTGATAAGTAGTTGTAAATACTTCTGCTAGAGGCGTTTTACCGTCCTATAAAGTACTATTTTTATGGATTGCAATTAATAGAATGATAATTTACATAATTTTCTATAACGTTTTCTAAAAAAGTTAGTGGTTTTTAGTTGGCAGTTGGGAGAATTTGATTAAAATAATAGTCGGGGTAGTCATGTGACACACTGAAGGTTGTGCCGTTGGTGTGAATGAAATAACATGAGTGTCGAGGATGAATAAAGGCGCATGAATGGCAGTTATCTCATTTTAATCAACTGTCAAGTGCTAATGAATATAAAGAAAGCAGTAGTAATAAAGAATGGTGCGCTAAAAATGGTTAGTGGGTTGAGTGGGTGGTGAAGGATTTCTTAAGGGAGAACGTAGTATTCGGGGGAAACAAACGTGCTATCACATATAAACAAGAATTTATACTATTTAGACATTTATTGATAACACAACTGGGATCCTTCACATAACCTGGGCGGTGGATGATTTTAGTTTGTTTACATATCTACCCATTCGTTGTTTTAAATGCGTTTTGATAACAGAATTGTTAAAAAACCTGTATGTCAAACGAATTTAATAATTTTTTGAAACGTAAGATGTAAAAACTATAAAATACTTATGAAAGATTATATAAAAACGTTTATTGATCAATGTATTACAATGATTTTCTCATGTTCCTTTCATACAGATTAAGCATATGATGGCTTTCATTGAGCAAGAAGCCAATGAAAAGGCCGAAGAAATCGATGCTAAAGCCGAAGAGGAATTCAACATTGAGAAGGGTCGTCTGGTGCAACAACAGCGTCTCAAGATCATGGAGTACTATGAAAAGAAGGAGAAGCAAGTTGAACTGCAAAAAAAGATTCAGTCTTCGAATATGCTGAATCAGGCCCGTTTGAAGGTAAACGAATTATTTCATAGTGTTATTAATCTACAAAAAATCTTCAGTACATATGTATTTCTATATTTGTTCTGTTTTGTTAACTTTTAGGTTCTGAAAGTGCGTGAAGATCATGTACGAAATGTGCTCGATGAAGCCCGCCGTCGCCTTGGTGAAGTCACCAAGAATCCTGGGGAATACAAAGAGGTCTTGCAGAAACTTATTTTGCAAGCGCTGTTCCAGGCTATGGAATCCAGTGTCACTTTACGTTGCCGTCAGGCCGATGTTAGTCTCATTAATGAAGTGCTGACCGCCACTCTTGAAGAGTACAAACTCAAAATTGGCAAAGATGTCAATGTACATATTGATACGGAAAATCATCTATCGGCGGATACTTGCGGTGGAATTGAGTTGATTGCTCTCAATGGACGCCTAAAGGTAATTGCTGATATTTACGGTTTACATTTTTTAGTACCCCCTATATATGCCGATATTATTGACCACTATATAGCCACAGTTTCGTTAACAGCATTTCCCAAGAAAAAAAAATGTTATGAAAAGTTGTTTGCTATTACAACAACAGTAATAATAACAACTTCGCTTCCACGACAGTCGGTTCTACGTTACCGAAACGACCCAGATTTATATCCGGCCAAGGACTGTCACTCCAGCAGCATTCACCGTATATAAGTATGGGGAATGTTTATGCTGCTACAACAACAACAACAAAACAAGTTATTTTGGTAGTGCCCTAGAGATAATTTTCACTCAAGAAGGCGCCTTTTCGAGACTGCATGCCGGCGTGGTGTCAAAGCCCATACGACTTCAAGGAACTATTGATATGCCATTCAAAAACGGTAACTCTAATATCGAAAAATCTCCCGACTGACGCTACCGCAACGACCCGGATTTATATCCACCCAAGAGCTACCAATTCAAGCTTCACACATTCCCAAAAAATTGTGAGGTAGTGCTTTTGTGACTGAGTGTTCCGGGCTAATATTGAAACGTTGGACGCTACAATTGATTGATTTTTTTGTTCTAATCACATTAATTGCAGACAACTATTAAACTACTACTATCGGTATTACTCAACTTTAGCCAACCAAAACAGACTGAATGCTTTTTGTGACGCAGGCGTGTCGAGTTCGCCAGAACAGTAGACAGTTTGGAGCGAAGTGTCGCGATAACAAGTTATTGTATCAATTTTTATTAATATTTCGCACATTACTGGCGCATATAATCCATTTTTCGTCTTTCGACTTCGGTCAGTTTCTGCAACGTTTGCAATAGATATTCGACTTATTAAATTATTTACTGTTAATTCATGTGACCCTAACACATCGAGCTTTTTTGTTCAAAACTTAACGCTGCCGTGTTGTTGTAACATCAAAAACATTCCGCAAAAGTGTCTGGGATGATGCGGTGTCGATTTTGCAATGTAGCCGTATCTTGACAGTTTATTTATCAGTTTTCGTCTTATCATTATTGCAATACGTACATCATACGGTAATTTGTTACTGAACTCTTTCGAGAAACCAATATAAAACACTTTTTAAGGGTGTTTTTATGTATGCAATTTCGATTTGTAATCAATTTTTGTTTTCATATTTTAAGGTACCAAACACCCTGGAGTCCAGATTAGAACTGATTGCGCAACAACTTGTGCCAGAGATACGTAACGCTTTGTTCGGTCGCAACATCAATCGTAAATTCACCGATTAAATATTTTAGGTGTAAACACTATGCAACACACAAAACCAACATACATATAAATCCTACATACATAGTTTAAAGACGAAAACAAGAAGAAACACAAAAGCAAAAAAGGTAGTTGAATGCGAGTTTATAATATAATTTTAAAATGCAAATAAGAGTTAATTTACCGAAACTAAATTGTTAGCTAATAAAATTGTCAAGTTATATATGGATGGTAGGAAATGAGCAATGCAGAATTAAGATACTATTGCAGTAGCAAGAAATCAGAGTTTGAAACAAAGTGAGCTTTTTAGGAGTGAAAGCGCGAAAGAAGAGAAGACAAACGGAGCCACTTCCCTATAATTATTATGAATATAATTTAGATGTTAACAGTATAATATAATCAAAAACACTGCATTCCATTCAAAGATTTGCTGCCGTTATAGAACACAAACCATCGTGTATGTATATTTGTAGGCATAAAACAACTTGCCGATATGATAACCAATTCGTATTAAAATATATACAGAGTTATCGAAAATACAAACTATTAATGCAGGGAAAATTGGAGGAATGGAATAGGCTTTGATAAGTAGACAACAAATTAATGGAACACAAAACATTTTCTGATTTTCAGTTGTTCAATTAAATACTTAAATCCATAATATACATAAACCAATGCATGCATAAACTGTATAAATTTAATACACACATTTATATACATTCCTGTACAAAAAAAAAAAAAAAATTCTGCTCACTGTTGAATTTGAGAAATTGTTTTGTTCGAAAACCGAGGCAGATAATTTAGAGCCTGAGGCCATTAATTACTTTGCCTAACACTACATTTCATCTACTTGGTTCTATGTCTTGGACTGAAGCATATATGTATGTCAATAAATTAATCCATATAATTTTTGTTTAATTAACTCGACATGCATGTTCCGCGTTTGGATTTAATTTTTTGTTAAAATCTTCTGTATGTACGATCAAATTGTTCCCTTTATTTAGTTAATTATGAATTATAACAATGCACTATTAATAATCGTTTGTTGCCTAATATTAAGCAAATTATATAATTATATTCTAGCTTGATTAGAAGTAACAAGAAAATTATACAACATATTATGGCACAGCAACCAGCTTTCCAAGTCATTTGCACGCCAGAAATAGCGAATGGGAGGAAGATAAATGCTACAAGCAGAACTGCGGGCAGTCATATGCAACTGGTGCTCGATGCGCCTCGAATTATGCAACTGTGTGCATGCGCCGCCAGAAAGGAGCAGTGAAAATCTTTGGTAATAATGCGCTGACAGTTATAAGTGTGTGGCATGCAATAGTGAATTACATGAAATTTGTGCTCACGACGCGTGCCTAAATGGTGGACTAAAAATTCTCAGCATCGCCACATTTCAAACACTGAAATAAGTGCTCTTTATGTCACATTATTAGCGTGACAGAATTGAGTTGATTTCACTGTGCGTAATGTAGCACCCACCGATGGGATGCGTTTTGATAACAAATTTTTATCAAGTCGAAAAAACGTTATCGACATGGTTGTTTGTTTGTTGGTTGAAAATGTAAGCAAAATGCGGGATTTTGCAATTAAAAAAAAAAAAAAAATAGTACTCAATGTTGGTTCTTCTTTGCGCAGGCGTGTTACTAAAGTTTTTAAGTGCTGAATTGTTTCTATTTCAAAGGTATTTTCAAGTACTTAAGAGTTTTCTTTTTCACAAGACTGTAATAAATGTGTGTTGTTGCTTCTTTGATGGTTTCTCACTAATGTTTATTATAATCAAGTGTGTATATGTTTGCCACAATTCTTTTAGTGATCTAAATGTTATAAATAATTAACAAAAAAAAAAAAATACATAAAAAATTTGCATAAAAATGTTGGAAATTTTGGCTGCTGCAAGATAAATGAATAGCTATGCGTATTTAAAAAAAAAAAAACAATACTAAAATAAAAAAAGAACTCCAACTGCTGCTTTCTACGCGCAATTTGATTGCTATAAAAGTTGCAGGTTTCCTCGTTGCTGTTGCTGCCTGCCACATTGCTGTTCATATCAATCATATGTGTAAAGGAATGCTTATAAATTATGAAATGGTTTTGTTCAATTTACCGTTTTAGATTTGTTTTTCTCTTCTTTCGACTTTTGTTAAGTTTTGAAATATTTCATTTGTAAATGTATAAATTAGTTTATTTTCGGCCATATATTCAAAAAAAAAAAAAAAAGAAATTCTTAAACGAAAATTGCTTTGTCTTTTTTTGCTTTAATTGTATATGTAAAGTTGTTAGCTTATAAATAATGCAATATTTTAGAACTAACACAAACACACAGATATAAATAATTTATCTAAATAGCCAATGATAGGACGCTGCATAAAATTTGTTGTCTTAATTGTTCCAAAAAAGTATACATATACATACATACCTACATACATATAAAATGATATTTAATATGAATAAAACAGTATTTGATTGCAACAAAGCGTACGGAAACGGAAAACGAAAAATTTGAGTCTTGATTTTTGTTGGGGGTGCGTGTGGCGTTTGACTACTTGACTTCGTTGGCATTAATAAATAACGTTAATACGTATACATACATATATATATATATTGGTTGCCAGTTGGCCAGTGATGATAGCCTGCTCAGTGTCTGTGTGTAAGTCTCCGATACGATGACAGAGTAATACATTATTTATTACTGAACACATTTCATCATGGCTGTGTTTAAGCAAAAGGCTGTTTCGCTACATTTTTATTTTAATTATGAAATGTGGCTATCACGTGGACGCCACTGCTTACATACGTGTATGTATGTGTATTCAAGTATTATGCGTTCTCCTATCGTAATATTTTGAGACGTATTTTCATGGTTAAGATAACGGTCAAAAGACACTAATTCAATAAATGAAGTTCTAAAAAACCAAATAATTCATTCAAACCAATTTATTTTGGAATAATTATTAGTTTGAGTCTTTTACGTTGTAGTAATTACTTTTTATTATTTTTATGAAACACATACATAGGTAAAATGTGAATAAAATACTTGTTTTGGCGTTTAATTTTCCATATTTTAATACATAAATTTATCTGTATATTATATGTACATAGATCTGTCGCTCTGTTCCCAGATACAATAAAATAAATATGTTAATATTCTTATTCTTGATCGATTTACTCTTGCTATACAAGTAAATTACATTTATTAAATACACACGTACATATTGATGTAAAAGTTTATACATAAGTATCAAGATTATAAAAAATATAAATCAACTGCAGTGATTATCGTCTCGTTCAATTTTTTGTAAAAAGTTATTGCAAACAATATTTACGAAATAACATATATAAATAAATACTATTGCATTGATATAAAAAGTGCAATTTATTATTAAATATTCACGTGATTTTTTAGGTCAAGTTTTTTCAATCAAAAATAAAAGTTGAATTTTCATTTATATTATTCAGTCAAAAGTAAAAGTTAAAAGAACGATGTGTAAAATCGCAGAGAATATAAGCAAAAATTTGTCATTTGTTATATGAAGGAAAATATCGAATGTATTTTTTTCTTTCAGCATCACCGTTATGACTAAATGTCAAATGGTTGGAGTACAACTCTGGCACTCCTCAAGTAGCACTAAAGCGCCGTTTTGATATGACTGAGTGTAAAAACATAAAAAATAGTCTTATTCCATTCATTAATGTCTCATTTGCTTTTGCTTGGCTTGCCACTACACTGTTATTTTCTACCGAAAAAATAAAAGCAAAATTTTTATTTTATGTTTGACCAAAATAATTATAAATTATAACTTTTATATCTGAGCGAAAAAATATAAATCAAATTTTAGCTTTTATTTTTAACTGCAAAGATAAATAGTTTTATTTTAATTTTTAATTGGAAAAATTTAATTTGAAAATTAACTCTTATTACTGATTAAAAAAAAATGGTAAGAAAAGCGCAAAAGAATTTAAATCATATCGGATGTGTTTTTAGCTTTATAAGATCTATCGATATCGATAGCTATGGTTCGACTGCTGAGAATGTCAAACTTCTGTTCAGCAAGTCATGAATAAGCTTTTAACGGCAGAACAACGCTTCCAAATCGTGGAAATTTACTTCTTAAGAAATATGTTCGTGAAGTTCATAGAGCGCTGATGGCATTATCGGATTTTATTTTTTTCGTTGCATGGCGAGCGCCGTCGAATTTTTCTTTCCAAAAATTAATTAGCTAAACATCGACGACATTTGGTTCTAGCAAGACAGCTCAACTTGCCATACAGCGCGCAATATTCAAGCCACTACTGAAGCCATACGACCAGATATATTGGAAAAAGTAGTCAAGAATTGGACTGATCGAATGGACTATGTAACTTCATGTAACCACATGAAAATATCTACCAGATAATAATAAAAAAATTCATTCCAAAAATATTTATGTTTTGCTCTATCCACTTAAGTTCTCAAGCTTCTAAAAAAAACATCCAATATAAGATTAAAATTCCTTGGCTAACAAGCACTATATTGCAACATATGTATGTATATAAAATATTTAATACCCAATTTCTCTCCGACTGACTTTTAAATTTAAATTTTGAAAATAATTCCCTGTATTTTTTAGGACAAGATGAGGAAATTTTACTACGATAAAAGAAAAAAATAACTTACGAGTTGGTTTCCAGTGCCAAAAGTGTTGTATTCATTATTATGAAAAAGTGTTCACATTTGCTTCGATGTAAGTGCTTATTTATTAAAAATGTAAGAAACTATGCTATTCAAATATTTTAACTATTCAAGAGGGAAATATGCTAGTGCAAAATGGCAATGTACTAACTTACATAATAAATAACATACATAATACATTTTAATTTAAACATTTAGTAAAATTGTATGAAATTAGCTTTTGCCTTCTTTTGATACCATTTTCATTTTGCCGCCATAGCAATGTTTACCATTCTGCGGACGACATTCACATCAGTGGTAGTATATAGCTCAACGTCTTGCTTACCCATTGTGACATCACAATCCATACACGCCAAACCGCCATTTGTTGATATAGCGCCTGCCGCAGCTTGCGCTGAAGCATGAAATTCTATGCACTTTGTAATCGTTAGCAATTCATCCAAATTGCTTACGCTAATACCCGCACCTGGCATTATAACTATGTCACGATGTTTAGCAATTAACTGTGCCAGATTTTCACTGCCTTCAATAGCAGTGGCACGAAAACCGCTACTGAGTAAACGCTTAAAACCCAATTCCTTAATAGTGGTCACAGTTTCATGCATCAATTGAGGATTACTGAGATCGAATGCTCGATGAAAGGTAAGTGGCATTCCCGCAGCGCGTTCCATAACACGTTGGCATTTTTCTATATCGATGGTACGTTGCTCGGTGAGCGCACCAAAGACAAAGCCATCAGCACCATGCGCGCGAAGTACTTCCAAATCCAAAAGCACCGATTCCATTTCCGCTATTGAATAAACGAAATCATTGCCGCGCCTTGGTCGTAGCATACAATAAATGGGTATGTTAATTAGCTCCTTGAGTGTCTTGAGAGTTCCTGGAGAAGGTGTTAGGCCACCTTCGGTCAGAGCGGAGCACAATTCAATCCGAGCCGCACCACCCTCAGCGGCAGCTAATGCAGAGGCGATCGAATCTACACAAACTTCCAATTTTATATCATTTGAGGACATTGCGACCTTTTTATTTTATGTTTATTATTTTAAAACCGTGTTCTTTCTCCAACGAATATCAACCGTGAAAATGTAAGCAAAACAAATTCATGAATGAAATTTTTGCAGGTTGCCAAGTTGACAGAATTCAATTTATTAAAATTACGATGCCAGAAAATAACAAAATAATCACTGCAATTTTTATTTTTATTTACACAAATAAATGATTAAAAAAAATGTATTTCAAGTTAACAATAATTTTAATTTTCGTTAGTCGGTTATTTGTTTGTAATTCGTTTCGTATAAATTTTTACGATAGCGACGGAGAATTAAATAAAATTATCAGCACCACAGATTCATCTACACATAAAAGTTTTTTTATTTTCTGTATTGACGTCGCTCTATTGTCACATTTGGTAATGAAGGTTAAAGTAGAAAAGCGTCAAGAGAACTTGATCGCTTTGAAAATTAAGATGTCGCCTATGCATTTAAAAAAGTGCAATCAGCATTATATGAAAAGTTACCAGAATTACGAATCAAGCATAGAATAATTCTGTATTAATTTTGATCTCCATAAGTTCATCCCTCGGAAATGCTTATTCAATTAAAATATTAACACTGAAAAGTTAAAATAAGTTTTTAATAAGTTTCATGTAAATAAATTTAGAGGTATGAAAGAGAAATCTTAGTGAATACGTCATGCCCTTGAGGGTAAACTGCTTCAATAACATGGCAGTACTGTTCGAAACAACTCAGCTGATCCGTGCAAGCTGGGTTCTGCGATTATTTTGAATATAATTTTTATGGGATATTAAATGAGTTTTTAAATTAAAAAATGCGTTTATCAAGTACGTTAAGTGCAATACCCGTCAGGAAGCCAGTATACCCAAAACGAACTGTAAGTACATCTGCACATATGTAAATTGTTGCTATCAACGCACCACTACAGCAATAAAATGGTCCCGATTCCTCTGGGCACTGTCTAATTGGGAATCATATTTCAAATTATACGAATTTCCAGTGAAATATGCTATTACAAAACGTTATCAAATAATTTATTAATGTTCCATTGCTTTGCAGAGCAAAATAAAATCTTTGGCTATTGTGACCACTGGCGCGGTTATCTTTCATGCCGGCTTTTGCATTTACAAGGGCAACGAGAAATTCTATAAAAATACATTAATGCCCTTGACGCGTTACTTACCGGCAGAGATGAGTCACAATTTGGCAGTGCTAGCTTGTAAGTATAAGGTGTTCCCGCAACCACCACAACCGGACTCACAAAATTTGGTACGTAAGCACCGAGCATATAATTTGAAGTCTTTTAAAAACAAATTTATCTTCCAGTCTGTTGGATTCTTTAACAAACAAATAACGAACCCTATTGGAATTGCTGCTGGATTCGATAAGCAAGGTGAAGCTGTCGAAGGTTTATCAAAACTGGGATTTGGTTTTGTTGAAATTGGCTCAGTAACGCCTGAACCTCAGCCCGGTAATCCGACTCCCCGCGTTTTTCGCTTACTTAATGATAAGGCTATTATAAATCGCTATGGGTTTAACAGTGAAGGCCATCGGGTGGTTTTTGAGCGTTTGAATGAGCTGAAAAATGTTCGCGGTTTTGATGGTGTGCTGGGTGTAAATCTAGGAAAAAATAAAACCTCAGGTTCCCCAATAGCAGATTATGTAAATGGCGTGAAGATGTTTGGACCCATTGCCGACTATTTGGTGGTTAATGTGAGCAGCCCAAACACACCGGGACTACGAGATTTACAAGGCAAGAAAGAGCTCGAAGAATTATTGACGCAAATTGTTGAAACACGCAATTCTTTACCGGTTAACAATAAAGTACCTATACTATTGAAAATTTCTCCGGACATTACCAAACAAGATATAAAAGACATTGTTGGAGTTATAAATAAGAAAAAGTGCGGGGTTGAAGGCTTGATAGTGTCCAATACTACAATAGCACGCGATAGTTTAAACGAAGTTGAACTGGCTAATGAAGCTGGAGGACTGAGTGGTGCTCCCCTACGTTCTAAGTCCACACAACTAATTGCCGACATTTATGCACAAATCGGCGGTAAGATTCCCATTGTGGGTGTTGGCGGCATTTCATCGGGGCAAGATGCCCTAGAAAAGTTGGAAGCTGGTGCCTCGTATTTACAGTTATACACTGCCTTTATATATGAAGGACCACCGGTGGTGACGCGTATTAAAAAGGAGCTATCACAACTGTTAGAAGAGCGAGGCTATCAAAACGTACAGGATGCTGTAGGGAAAAACTATAAGAACTATTTGAGTAAATAATAAATAATGTAATTTCAAATACATACATATATAGTGTAGTGAAGTAGAAAATTGTGAATTTTATAGTTTAACTAAATGCTTTTAATAAATGATTTTTGAATACAAATATCTTATTGGACATTGTTCAATTACAAATTAATTATATTTGCTGAGCACTTATATATTTCGTAGATTATGCTGCAATCGCGTTATGAGTTGGCTGGCTGGACGTTGAGTACACGTCCTTCGATGAAATGGGTATTTTTATTAGAGGCACTATTGAAACCATCGCGGCTGCTAAAGGACACAAATCCATAGCCTTTAGAGAAGCCAAGCTGCTTATCAAATACAACAGCGGCGTTTGCAACATGACCAAAATTTGAAAAGTAGGACTGCAGCTCTTTTTGGCCAATTGTCCAAGGCAGATTACCAACAAATAGTTTGTATGAATTACGTACTGCTCCAGACATTGTAAGTTTGTTTCTGCTTAAAGAAAAATAATTGCTTAAAAATAAACCACTCTCAGCGCTCTTTTGTTATTTCAATCAAGTGTATGGTATGTCCGCCCATTAATTCCACCAGATCAATACCAGAGCTTTTGCCAACGTTGTCAAGAGTTATCGGCACAGCATGCAATTTCCACTTCTTTAGCAATGCTTCAATAGACCAATCTGCACTGCGCTCTTGATACGTACAAAGAAATTTTGCACCCGTATTACGTTCCAGTAGAAATGAAATGCTTACTAGTATATCTTCGAATACGCTTGGGTCGTAAAAGCAATCAGCACCAATTATCAAATCAAGTGGTCCTATATTGAAAACGCTATTCAATAGTAGGCCCCAACTGAGGCCAATTACTTCTATGTCCTTCCCTGGGACGAGATTATTAGTCAAACAAGACTTTCGTATGTGTGCTAATGATTTGGGTAGTATGCAATTGTCGCTAAGTATAACTCGTGCACCACACTTTGCAGCCAAAATGCCAGGAAGCGCTGTGCCCGCACCCAATTCAAGTACACGTTTGCCGACAAGATTCCGCCGCCTCTCCCATAAAAACCAAGCCAACACGGGGGCACAAGGCCAAGTGTAGAAAGAGTAACCGCTTTGTAGAAGCTTTGCAAATAAAAACATATATTCCCATTAAAGCATTGCGGCATGGTTAGATAATACAGATGTAAAACAGCTGTTAATTATTTAATAATAACAATGTTTGCTACATGTATACCTCAGGTATTTTAATCTCCAATTTTTCTAAAGGTTCCGCTGTTGCACCTGATTCAGAAACATTTGCGCTTTGATTGGTAAAAATAAACTTTCTTATATGCTCCGCAATATCTCCACTGCTTCCACTGCATGCACTGTCGATTTGCGTATTGGCCGAACTTGTTGTTGCTGTCACTGTTGTTGTCGAATCTGTTGTTTGTTCATTATCAGTTCCTTCATTCTGTGTATAACCGCTAGTCATTTTTGGAAAAACTCAAAATTAAACAATGCTATGTATTAACGTAAAATGAAAATTTCTTATGTTTCGACAGAAATTAAAACCCAACGGGATTAAAACTAGCGGGGCTTTAAAACTTCAAGCCGATATCATAGATAATCCGATAGCGAAACTGAAATTTCCCAATTGGTACAAACAAGTAGTAAAAACAATTGGCAGCACTTTTCAGGGAAATAACGGAGAGAAATATTTACAGAAGAACCTTCTTTTGCGATAATTGTGTAAATTGTAACATTTTTAGAGGCTTGTTGGCAAACGTAAAGTATTTTTTTTTTTATAAATTTGATTGTTTATTGCAACGAAAATGAATGAAATAGAAGAATTCTTCAATTTCACGAAAGACTTCAAACGTGAGCCTGCACTTCGTGGTTACATTTCAGGAGACCTCGCCGCAACTGCGGGAAAATTTGATAATGGAAAACCCATTAAACGCGAATATTTTGGAGATCAGTATTCAAAGCCTGTTGCTGAAAAGGAACGGAGGAGAATGCTGGATGCAAGTTTATAGCAATTAAAAGAGTCTATTAAAAATTGGGCAAATAATGCTATCTGTTTTCTCTCTTTATTATAATAGGAAGATGTTTCGATGGAAGAAATTCATTCTTCACGGCAAGGTGCGACTTCGTCTACTTGTATGGATGAACTTGAAGATTTGAGTGAAGAAGAAGATGCTAAGCCAAAAATACTCCGAATCGACGATGGTGTATACTCCAAATATAATTTCAATCTGAAGCGCGATGAATCGTTGCCTATACATGACAACAAAGATCAAATATTAAATGCCATACGTAAGAATCCTGTTGTAGTGCTTGAGGGGGATACTGGCTGTGGCAAAACAACGCAGGTAAGTTAGAAAATTAAGCTACTAGAAATGGTTTGAAGATTACACAAGTGTAAAAAGCTATGGAACTTCTAAAAATTGTATGTTGTAATGTTTTCTAAAACAAAAGAAATGGGGCTACCCATTTAATTTAATTTTTTAAATTTACTTTGTGGATTTATTTGTTTATATAAATAGTACATAGTAAGACTAAGGTCTTTTAATAGTATTTCAACAATATTATATATAACTAGAATATTTTTAACAAACAAGTTTCTTAATCTAAATTTTACACCAGTTCATTTATAAATTAATCCAATATATTTAACTTGACTATAATAATAAGAAGAAAAGAAGCAGTAGGAAAAGAAAAGAAGGATTTAGAAAAGAAAAAAACAAAAGTAGTAATTAGAGAATGTAGAGAGAAATTTAATGCCCTAATTCATCATAAGGAATATATAACTTGAAAACTGTGGGCTTGCATAGCTTAAATGGTGTATTTGGACAGGGTCGCCCTTCCAGCTTTCCAACGGTATCCCTTTTATTCCCCAAAATCGGTTATCCTTACTTTAAAGCCAACTCTAGCTTTCCAACGCTTTATTCCCCCTCATTTTAAAGCCAACCCCAGAGTTTTAACCCGGGTTACTTGAATGTATCGTTTTTATTGGCGAGATACATATATAAAACCCATATTTGTTTTAATATAACCCAGTAACTTTAATCCAAATACATATATTTCAGATAATATAATTATTTCAGATAATATAATAATTAATAATTTATTTAATTTTCTACATCTTATCTTCTAAAGTCTTTGTTAAATCTTATTTTTACTGTTATTATTATACATATAAATTTCTCCGGAAATTTTACAGATTTTACAAGCTATTAATTTGGTGAAATCAATTAGCAGTTGAGTTAATTGTTTTTTTTGGGGGGGATCGTTATAAACTCTTCGGTTAATTCTGCTTCTAATAAATCATTTAATTGTTGTTCAATCGCTTTTTGCTCTTTTCCATGAGGATTTTCCAGCAAAGCTTCAGTTTGCTTTTTATTTTCGTGTGAATCTGTTAATTTTACATTTATTACCTCTAATGCGTTATCTTCAATTACATCGGTTTCACCTGATTCCATTGTTTCCTGCTCTTCTAAGCTGTCTGTAGATTCTTGCTCTTCCAAATCTTCCAACAAATCCGCAGGTAACTCATCAGTGAATACCGTACGAGCTGACATTCGCCTCAATGTTTTATATTTATTTGACTTCTCCTCGTTAACTACTCCGTCGTCATTTTCGTTTGCATCATGAGTGTTACTAAAACCTTTGCGCTTCAAATTCCTCCTTTTATTTTCTATTTGCATTAATTTTTGTTTTTTTACTCCACCCTCCCTATCGTCAATTATAGACTGTATATTTTGAAAGCACTGTTCAATGCTCTTGAAAATCGTAGTGCATGGCAGTGATTGTTTATGCATGCCATTTGTGTTAGTTTTAATCAACATTTCTTTCATCTCATTATAACCATCTTCAAGTACTGATAATGCCGGTAGTATACGCCGAGTAGCAGGGAAGTCTTGTAATTGCTGTCCAAGTTCCTTGCCGCTATTTTTGGACCAAAATTCTGTGTTTTCTTTGTCAGTAAGTTTATCAAAGTCCACCAAATCTTCCAAGCCGACGCAATAGTTTAGGGCGGTAAATCGGAATGCACCCGCTTCTAATAAACGCCAAAATACGTAACGAGCTGCATCCATATCTGCTGTCATGGGCAATGAATCTACGAAGTTTTTTAACGCTCGCCAAGTTTCGAGGTTTACTTCAATTTTGATAAAATGCTCCGTAGGCTGCTTGAAGTAAATGGCATATAGTAGATATAAGCAACCGATTTTTCGTCGCATCTTTTCTTCCGTAAAGTGTTGTGCTGTCGTATTTTTTGTGTTATCCTCTGCTGGGACATTTTTGTGATTGTCATATTCCTGATGATAGCACAAGTCACGCTTTGCACAGTGTATGATAGTCGTAGTCGTTTGCATTATTTCTATATATGAAGTTTGCGCAGAGTAAATGTGTTGGAATTGCAGCGCCTTCCATTGTTTACAAAATGAAGGGAAATCGTTATTGCCGGCGTGAACAAACATATCTATTAGTTTCCTGCAGTCTTCGAAGACGGCCGATTCCATGGTTAATTCGCTGTTTGCAGGCGCAACAAAAAGTCTAGGAAGTGTATTAAAAACAAAGCCGTTTGTGTGTGCATAAAATGTCACAACCTCGGACAGTGTGGCCCATCGAACCACTTTATTGTTATTTTGGTAATGCGGGGAAATTTTAGATGTTTACGTGGAAAATTACAATATTTAGAGTTAGGGTGGTTTTTTATTATTTTATTATATTATGATTATTATTTTATTATTATTACTATTATGTTATTATTATTACTATTATGTTATTATTATTACTATTATGTTATTATTATTATTTTTTAGTATTTACAATACTTTACATTACATTTTATTGCTTAAATACTTTTTTTTATATTCTTTACATTCACGTTTTTTGCTTCCATCGGTAATGTATTATACAATTTCAAACCTAATTCTAAAATTTCTATTATTTCTTTATTCCTATTTTTGCACTTTCGCGTATTCAATCCTATCCGTTAAAAATAATGGTGCATTTTTATCTTTGATTTTGTGTAGCCATAAGTGTGTTTAGTTCAAATCGTTCTTTGATGTTAAGCCACCTTAAAGTCTCGAACATAACCTTAATTGATGTGTATCTACTACATTTCAATATGTGTCGCATGCCCTTTTCATTAAATTTAAGCTGGATCATCTTTGAGATATATGCATGTATTATTTTATCAAGTAATTAAATCAGAAGCACGATATTCTTTGTATTTTTCAATATAATCCTCAATAATGTTCTGGAAATAAATAACAAACCATCATCAAAGCAAATTCTTACGCCTTAGAAATACTCAGCTTGCTTTGACAATCTGAAAACGAAAAGCGAAAACAAAATACATGTGAGATTTGTTTTTGCACCTTGCTCTTAAGCTCTTATAAAATGTTTACATATAACTAGATTATCCTCTTTTGAGCTTAACTCCCAATCCCTAAATAAAAAGCGAGATTACCCATACAAAATTTTCCTCTTGAAATTCGAGATTATAAAATAATCTAAGATTATAAATATACTTTCTGCTGTGCAACCCTGTGTTATCGATAATTATAGTTACTAAGGAGAAACGTAGAAGTAAAAACTAAATAAAATGATTACCGGCAAAGAAAAGAGGTGTGTATACATAATTCTAATAAAATTTTTGTTAGATATTATTAATTAAGCATTCAGATAACAGAAAAAAGCCTGTGACCATAGACGTTTTAACCTGTTATTGCTTATTATAAAATGTAATACGAGTAATTGACGCGTACACTCTTTTTGAGTGTTTGGCCGAGCTTCTCCTTCTATTTGTGGTGTGCGTCTTGATGTTGTTCCACAAATGGGGGGACCTACAGTTTCAAGCCGATTCCGAACGGCAGATATTTTTTATGAAGAGCTTTTTCATGGCACAAATACACTCGGAGGTTAAAACAAAACAGTTAAGTCCTGCCCAAGCCACATTAAACAGGTAGTCGCAGTAGAACAAAAACAAGAGCAATGCATTTTGTTTCTTCAGCAGCAACATGTATGGGGAATGTTTATGCTCCTACAACAACAACAACAACATCAAAGTTCAAGTGCATTGAAACCTACCGAATTATATGCAACGTAGGATTCAAGGGAAATTTTGTTCACTTGATCACTACTGGTTGGTGAGCCGAAATCACTTTATGTTAAACAACAACAATTATTACACTGTACAAAATAATATTGGAAGTCTCGTCGTATTATCTGTAGTTTAGTTTCAGTAACGATTGAAGGTGTCGAAAAACAAGAAAATTCGATCCATTACTTACCACTAAGGCCAAAGTGAAAAGTCAGAGCAGGTGTGCTGTTTATAGACCCAATACAATATTGAATGCAACAGCAAGTCTTGAGAGCACTTATTATCTCATTGTTCAGAAATTGAAGATTAGTCAGAAAACTGGTATGAAAGGTTCCACGCCCCTTTTTCCAATACCTAAAGCTTTTCGCCTTATCTAACAGTATGCAATTTTAGTACCTTATCATAAGCGCTTCCAGAGAAAAATTATATATATGACGGTTTCAGTTAGTATGGGAGGTTTTACGCCCCTCTTCCAATACCTACCACTTTTTACTATATACTATTTTTGAGATGTTGTTGTAGCAGTATAAACATTCCCCATTCTTACATACGGGGAATGCTGCTGGAGTGGCAATCCTTGGCCGGATATAAATCCGGGTCGTTTCGGTAACATAGAACCGACTGCCGTGGAAACGACTATTTTTGAGATCGTGGCGGCCGCCGTAGCCGAATGAGTTGGTGCGTAATTACCATTCGGAATTCACAGAGAGAACGTAGGTTCGAAGCTCGGTGAAACACCAAAATTAAGAAAAACATTTTTCTAATAGCGGTCGCCCCTCGGCAGACAATGGCAAACTTACAACCGAGTGTATTTCTGCCATGAAAAAGCTCCTCATAAAAATATCTGCCGTTCGGAGTCGGCTTGGAACTGTAGGTCCCTCCATTTGTGGAACAACATCAAGACGCACACCACAAATAGTAGGAGGAGCTCGGCCAAACACCCAAAAAGGGTGTACGCGTCAATTATATATATATATATATATATATTTGAGATCGTGCCAAGTTTCAGTTCCCTAGCTTAATTGGTTTTAGAGATATATTGGTTATCACATTTTGGTCCGTATGTCAAATGCCAGGCCCTCTATATTAATGTCCTCGAGATTAAACCTACTAAAGGAAGTTATTTACTTCAAATCGATGTAGGTTTCAAAAAAGGGGTTTAAATATTTTGGTGCGGTGCATTTATAACACATGGGCTGAAAAGTCTCGGGCCGAACAAAGAAAACCGTTTTTTTTGTGCTCAAAATTAGCTTTATTCATCAACGTAATTTCCATCCAGAACAATGCAATCTTTCCAGCGCCGCTCTAAAATTTCAATACCACGTTTCCACGACAGTCAGTTCTACGTTACCGAAACGACCTGGATTTATATCCGGCCAAAGACTGCCACTCCAGCAGCATTCCCCGTATGTAAGCTCCCCATGTTTATGCTGCTACAACAACAACATTTCAATACAACTTTTGTAGAAAGATTTATCTGCGAACAGCCAGTAGTCGCTGGGAGCCAAATCTGGCAAATACGGTGGATGTGGCAGCATTTCGAAGTTCAATTCATGTAGTTTTGCCATTGTTTTGATTGACTTGTGACACAGTGCCTTGTCTAGAAAGTGTGCAAACGCGGCACCCACTATGAACAGAGCTTCGCTTTAACGGCATTTTTAAAACACGAAATTCTTTTTGATCCATTGTTTTGAAAATAAAAGTAGCGTCACTTATTTCAACTCACGAAATGATAAATAGAATATCATGAAATATTTAACAGCTGTCTTTTTAAGGTTAGTACAGACTGAGGTGAATGCAATAAAACTAGCGTCATCTATGGTATGCATTAGGCACGGGACTTTTTAGCACAAGTGTTATAATGATGTTAACTTCATTGTCGAAATAAAGCGATACATTTTTGAGAATTTCTTATTTCACAAAACATAGTTTGCATGTGATTAGCGAGTTGCGCCTTAGTGTGCGCTAACAGATTCCCGAGCTATAAAATTAAATTAAAAATCTTTAACAAAACATTTCTCCCGCTCTTTTGTTGTTGTTGTAGCAGTATACTTAACCCTGTCAGTGTAGTGTAAATAACCGGTCTTCTTCCTCTAGTTTATTGAACGGTAGGTCCAGGAAACCTGCTGTTTCGACAGGTTACGTCCAGAGGGAGACGGGTGTTATGTGAGTAAGTTTGATGGGGCATGTGGAAAGGTTAAAGTCGTGTCGGTGTGCCTTAACATGCTGGACATATATTGGATATGTCGCGGTCGATTCTGGATAAGTAGGAGTTTAACCTGCTTCAGTATCCAGAACGTAATTGCGCCAAGGTTACGCGGGACTATCGGGGTAGCTAGAGCTCTTCGACTGTTATGGGTGGTGGTTGGGCATCGATAACGGCATTCGGAGGTCGGGAGATTAAGAAGGTTGTAAGTGTCTCCCGTTCCTGGAGTTTATAGTCTGTCTGTACACTGTCCGGTCCAGTAATTGTCGATCTGTTTTGGCCTGTATCTCGTCATCTTGTAATTGAAGAGGTGCTCCCGCAGGCCTCTCTATCTTCGGTCTGCCAATTTCTTTAAGTTAATTTTAGATTTAAATGAAGTATTAGTTTTGAGCTGTGGGAATCATTCTTCCATATTTTATAGCGCTTATTTTTCCACATAATATAGTAAATTTCGATAATAATCTAATTTGCAGGTGCCTCAATATATACTTGACGAGGCCTATGAGAATCGAGACTACTGCAAAATTGTCTGCACACAACCACGCCGTATTGCGGCAATATCAATTGCTAAACGTGTCTGCCAAGAAAGAAAATGGGAAGAAGGTTCTGTGGTCGGTTTTCAGGTAAGCTGGTGGTAATCAATTCACTTAACAATTTCTAATTGCTTTCTTTATTTTATAGGTTGGCCTGCATGCCAATATTAGCGAAGATACACGCTTGATATACTGCACGACTGGTGTGCTGCTACAGAAACTGATTAAAGAAAAATCACTCAAACAATTCACACATATAATTCTTGATGAGGTGCACGAACGTGATCAGGAAATGGATTTCCTACTTATAGTCATAAGAAAGTTGCTAACTACAAATTCACGTGATGTAAAAATCGTACTTATGTCAGCCACCATTAATGCAGGAGAGGTAGAAGTGTTGAGAGTATTTTTGTGTTTATTTAAGAATTAAATGTACGATTTTATTCTAGTTCTCCGACTACTTTACTATACGTCGCAAACCAGCGCCAGTGCTGCGTGTGGACTCGCGTCGACTTTTTCAAGTACGCGAATTCTACTTATCCGATCTGGGGCGTATAAATAGTGCAGTAAGTTCCAAGTATTTTGTTTACATTGTAAATTGATAAATTGATTTTCTATGTTTTATTATTTTGTAGAACATCGACGTGGACATTTCTGATCCTGGCATCTCTAAAGAAATGTTTAATATCGCACTTAAATTGATTATTGTTATAGACAATATAGAAAAACAGGAAGCTGCTGTGGCAATAGATAATGGCCCTTTACAACAAACTTCGATACTCATCTTTTTGCCGGGTATCAACGAAATTGAACAAATGTCCAGCAAGTTAAGATTACTAAGCGAATCTGATGAGTACGAATGAATGAATTCATTTTTATTAAGCTGAAATAATTGAATTAAATCGCAATTTATTCGTTACAGCAACAATGTAAAACTCTATCCCATACGTTTACATTCTTTAATCTCGCCGGATGAACAGAACAAAGTATTTAACAACCCACCTGGGGGATTTCGAAAAGTAATATTATCTACAAATATTGCAGAGAGTTCTATCACCGTGCCCGATGTTAAATATGGTTGGTGAAAGAAATAAAAGTTAGTTTTCATTGAAAATTGAAAAAATTGAAATTTGTACTTTCTATTTACAGTCATTGATTTTTGTTTGACGAAATCGCTAATTACTGATACTGCAACAAATTTCTCTTCACTGCAATTGCATTGGGCGTCGCGCGCAAATTGCCGTCAACGTGCCGGCCGAGCAGGTCGTGTCATGAATGGCCGCGTCTATCGTATGGTCTCAAAGAATTTTTATGATGTATGCTAAGAAAACACTCGGTCAACTAATTTCTTTTTAAGAACTATTCGATAATTTCAGCATTACATGGAAGAGTTTAGCACCGCGGAAATGCTGCGTTGCCCGCTGGAGAATGCTGTGCTGAAAGCCAAACTGCTCGATATGGGTCCACCGCCTGATATACTCGGCTTGGCAATGACACCGCCAAATCTTTCCGATATACACAACACCATATTGACGCTGAAGGAGGTGGGCGCACTCTTCACAACTGTCAATGGCGTTTACTCAATACAAGATGGTGATTTGACCTTTATGGGGCGTGTGATGGCCGGCATGCCATTGGATATACGTTTAACACGTCTCATATTGCTGGGCTATATCTTTAGTGCTCTGGATGAGACGATTATAATGGGTAGATTTCTAATTGTAATATTTCGCACTTTCTTCTTTGCTAATGTATGCTGATAATTTTTTGTTTAGCTGCCGGCTTAAGCGTGCGTTCAATTTTCAAGTCGAGCGTCGATCGTCGTGGTCAGGGTGAAGCAGATGCATATATACAAAAACTTGTTTGGGCAGATGGTTCTGGTTCTGATTTATTTGCTATTTTGAGTGCTTATCGCGTAGGTTTAGAACACTGTAATATTTCATATACCAACTCTAACCTCTTGATTGTTTTAGGTTTGGAGTTCAATGCGCGAACAACAAAACATCCACGAGGAAGGGCCCGAATACAATTGGGCCAAACGTTTCTTCATTAATTTACGTTCAATGAAGGAGATGCATTTGTTGGTTACAGAGTTGCGTAGCCGTCTAAAATCATATGGCATACGTGAACAACAGGCTTATCAACGCGTTTGTTGGATTGATCGGGAGATGACAATTATATTGAAAATAATCATAGCTGGCGCATTTTATCCCAATTATTTCACACGTTCCAATTTGAATGACACGGAACGTGAACGTGGCATTTATCACACACTTTGTGGCAATGATCCTTGCAACACAGTCTATTTTACTGGTTTCAATACACGTCACATTGGTCAGCTGTATGCGGGCTCAATTAAAGATCTGTTTCGTGCTGTGCGCATACATCCTAAAAATATCGAGGTACGTTTTCAACCGGGCGCCGAGCGTGTGTTTGTCACATTCAAAAATGATCGGGATGACGATTCTGAAGGTGGAGCCTATAGGCTGGTTGTGCCAGGACGTGTATGTCCTGAGGTATACAAGGCCGTGCGCATGCGTATGCTTGGCATGCGCACCACCATGCGTGTTATGGAGTAGGTGTTTGCCATTTAATGGAACTTTTTTGATAGAATTTTGTATAATCTATTTCTTTTAAGCCCACGCAACGAGGTGAAATATGCGGAGGAGCGCCATATTGGCAGGATGGTTGAAGGCATTTGGCAGCCGACTAAGAAACAAATAAAAAATCCCGAGTTAATTGTATTGCCATCGGTTTTCCAGAAAATGATACGTGGCTACATTACACATGTGAGAAGCTCTTGCTTATTGTTATGCATTTTATATACAAAAAAAATATATATTTCCTTTCAGATTGAAAGTTGCAGGAAATTTTATTTCCAACCGCTATCTGAAATGGAGCGCCTACGCGAAATTAATGCCTTGTTACATAACCCTGAAGACCTGGAGCGTGGTCGTTTCAGAAACCCTGCGGCCATATCTAAAGGCATGATGGTGGCGGCACCGTTTGAAAATAAATATCATCGCGCTACAGTCTTGAAAGTGTTGACTGCGGCTCGGCAGCATTGTCAGTTTAAGGTATTTGATATTATACATTTTTAATGTTTGACTTCTCCATTCAAAATCAAGATTTTTGTAGAAACATTTAATATTAAATTTAATGGTTTTTGGTACAAATATTGCGTTAAATTTAGCAATTTTATGCTAAAAAAGTCCAAAGTGTTGGGCTGATTTGAATTTTGTAATGTTTGTAAATGATTTTCCTACTGATGGAAGCTAGTCTTCAAAGAAAATCCGTTGTTTTTTTTTCATAAAATTCATATATCCTTGTTTTTATCCAAACAATTAACTTCTTAGGTATTCTTCGTCGACTATGGCAACACTGATGTTATAGATTTCGAACAATTGCGTCGTTTGCCCTATCGCTGTGAGTCCCTCGTTGACATACCGCCACGTATGTTTGAGTGCCGCTTAGTTATGGTGGAGCCATCATCGGTGAAGTCGCCAAGCGGAAAATGGCCCGAGGAGGCTATGGAATTTATGCAGCAGACAGCCGATGCTGGTGTAGTCGAAATAGAAGTTTACTCCGTGGTTGCCGGTGTTTCGAATGTCATTATAAAAACCGCCACAGGCACGCTGAATGACATACTGGTGGAGAAGGGACTTGCCCACAAGTCAGATGAGAATTACATGTCCAAGGTTCACTATTATTTGTGATATCCATTTTGTGAAATATTTTAATTTTCATATTTTATACCCGCTAATTTACAGGCCGATCATGATTTTCGTTTGCGTAAACAATCAGTTGCTACACGTTTCCTAGATGAAGACCATTCCAAACAAAATGAAGAGTATATGCGTTCAATACAACAAGAAACCGACTTGGAAGTCGATCCACCACCACGCGAGTATTGCACCAAAGCTATTAACTTGCGCGGTCCATTTAGTGCGCTAGAAACAAAGATTTGTTCAGCTGTCCGCATAGGTACCTGGAAGAGTGTGAATGTCGAACGCGACTCTGTGAATTCGGTGTTGATCGATACAGATCCGCAAGATGTGCATGAGCGTCTCATTGTCGCGGCCAGTATAACGGAAGCTCAAAGTGCGGAAACGCTTACTGCTCGCTCTACTACGCTAATGCCAAATATACACGGTTTTGGTGCGTTAATGACGCTGCTCTTCTGTCCTACTATGCAGATAAAACGGAATAGTAATAAGACCAAATATGTTACGGTACTTGCGGGATTGGGTTACAACGAAGAAACATATAAACCACTCTATGAGGAACATGATATCGTGTTAAATTTGGATGCAGAAATTTTGAAGGATGATATAGAATTGGTGAGATGTTAAAAATTTATAAAAATAGAAATTCTAAAATGTACCTAAAAAAATTTTAAAATTATACAAATGGAATTGCCTTTTTTACTTAGATCAATCAACTACGATATTGCATGGACACAATGTTGTATACCGATCCAGGTTGTGAGACTTTACCGATATTGCCAAATACGCGCGCAGATTTGTCAGCCAAAATTAAAAACTTAATTATAAGGTAAGCAATTTAAATTGTGTTATTTTTTATTTTTTTATACTTTTTTATTTTTTGTTTTGTATTTATCTAAATATATTTGTTTTTAATATATTCGAGTTATTATATTTGTTTTAAATTTATTTAATTATATTTGAATTGTTAGGTTGGGGAATAAGTTCGTAGCGTTTTACCGAAGACTTTTATTCAAACAAAAAACAATAATTATATCAGTAAGTTCATCAATCATATATCCGCCGTTGCTGTTTTAAACATCTTCCCAACTCTCGACCAAAGAATTTTATGCGCCAGTTTCTAAGGACCTCTTTGTTATCGAAGGTAACGCCCTTCATACGGTTTGACAGGGAGCGGAAAAGATGGTAATCGGTCGGTGCAAGGTCCGGAGAATACGGCGGATGCTGAAGGACCTCTCATTCGAGCTCTTGGAATGCGGCTTTGACGACTTGTGCAAGATGGGGCCTGGCGTTATCGTGAAGTAGTATGGTTTAACCATGTCGGTCAGGTCTTTTCAGTCGAATAGCTTTATTCACGCGGTGTATCTGGGCACTGTAGAGCTCCTTGTCGATCGTGGTATTCTTTTCGAGCATTCCTCCAGTGCACCATGCCCTCCCAGTCCCACCAAAGGCATATCATAATCTTCTTTGGATGAAGATCCGGCTTGATTCTCGGCTTTGGCGTATCTCCTGGAACCACCCACTCCTTTCTCCCGTTACGATTCGGTACAAAAAGTGCTGTTTATGACCGCGTGTTGCTTGATGGCGGGCGAGATGCTGAGCGCAATTTGAAGGTTGTTGTTGTTGTTGTAGCAGCATAAACATTCCCCATATTTACATACGGGGAATGCTGCTGGAGTGACAGTCCTTGGCCGGATATAAATCCGGGTCGTTTCGGTAACGTAGAACCGATTGTCGTGGAAACGCAATTTGAAGGTGACTTTCTTTGCTTTTTTCGTTGAGCTCGTGAGGCACCGAGGCTCCCAATTTTTCGATAAATCCCATTGAACGTAGGTGATTGAGAACCGTTTTATGATCACGGTTTATTTTCTCCCAATTAACAACTGGTTTGGTGCCTGTAATCCTTCAAAATTGACTTGAGACGTTCTTTATCGTCCGCTGCGGGACGTGTCATCGACATCAAAGTCGTCATTTTTGAACTTTGCATATCACTTTCGTGCTGTAGACTCGCCTATAACACCTTCTCCACACAGGTGTCGCAGGTGTCGAAAATGTTGATTTTTGCCTCCTGGATACCCCATTTCTAAGCCTCAAAACTAATAAAAAATTAAATAACTGAGAAATACATTTAACATAGTTTTGTAAAGCAGAAAGAGTTCTATCGAATAAATACTTACCTATGCCAAGCAAACCAAATGCCAGACAATATATGAAACCGCTATGAACTTATTCCCCAATCCAATAATATATTTTTTTACGTGGTTTAGTTGTATTTATCTTTGTATATTTGAATAATTAGTTTTTTTTCTATTAGCTGTTGCCCCTCGGCAGGCAATGACAAACCTCCAAGTGTATTTCTGCCATGAAAAAGCTCCTTATAAAAACCATTTGCCGTTCGGAGTCGGCTTAAAACTGTTGGTCCCTCCATTTGTGTGAGTAAATCAAGACGCACACCACAAATAGGAGGAGGAGCTCGGCCAAATATCTAACAGAAGTGAACGCGCCAATTATTTATTTATATTTGAATTACGTAATATTCTCTTTTTGTTGGTTTGCTTAAAAAACCGAAAGTTGTTTCTCATACACCAGACTTGGTTACGACGGCCATGAACGTGAAAATGACTTACCATTTATCATTTATCTTTGATCATTTATCATTTATCATTTATCATTTATCATTTATCATTTATCATTTATCATTTATCACTTATCACTTATCACTTACCACTTATCACTTATCACTTATCATTTATCTCTTATCATTTATCGTTCTTCATTTCACTTCTCAATTTATTTTAATTTTTATAACCGTAAACTTGTGTCTAGGGGTATCAAAATTTATTTTACTGTTCTTTAATTTGCTTTCCCTTTTTATATATCATGTTTTTTCTACTTTTATCTATTTTAATTTAATAATTTTCTGTGTTTCATTTTCCAACAGACTCTTAAATAAAAATCGCAAATATATCGAGACCCACGTAGATAGCCTCGACAATGTCTGGCAACGTTACGATCCGGAAGAAGTGATCGAGACAGAACCCATCTATGGTAAACGTTCAATATTTCCTTTACACGCTGCACTCAAGTTGTACGATGAGAAATTCGATCGCATACACGCTTTGGGTGTACACTGTCAGGAGCTGCATCGTTTGCGTCAATTGTAAGTAAATTTATAATACAATAACCTTAATTGCATTAAATTTTATTAATTTTTAATTTTGTTGCAATTTTTAGTGATGGCTCCATTCAACCGATCACTTGTCAGCTATGTAATCAATCACTGGAGAATATCGTACAACTACGCATACATTTGCTCTCACAGTTGCATCGTGATCGCGAATATCAGATACGTTTCAAAATGCCACGTTAAATGGCATAGCTTTTAATTAAGAATTTGCAAAGAATTTATGTAATTTGCAATTACTGTAACTTTTATCGAAATGTTTTCGTTTATGATCTTTAAAAATTGAATTGTATGTTTTAGTTTCTTTTTCTATGAAGAAAATATCCGCAAATTTTCTAGATGCACGACCTTTCTTTATGTAAATTAAATGGACAAAGAATTCACAAATTTTCTAGATTTATGAAACTTTTTTACGTAAATTAAATGGAGAAAAAATTCACAAATTTTCAAGATTTATGACACTTTTTTTATGTAAATTGTACACCCCTCGAATTAATTGAAAAGGCTTTTATGTTTTTATGTTTCATTAAATAACACAGAATTGTCATTAGATCTCAGTTGATTTTATTGTATCTCCTCATTAATTTGTGTTTCAATTTTTACGCTATGAATAAAAGTGCAATTCTACAATCATATATGCATATGCAGTTATACGTAGGATAGTGGATAGTGCAGCTGCATCCGCCTGCTTGCTATCCGCGCTTCCGAACTTGTAACTTCTTAATTCTGCATGCAGAGCGTGTAATTTTGCATTGTATTTAATGGTTTGCTGCAGAGACCACACATTTTGCTCTTGTAGAGGCCGTAAATTTCGAAATTCAGCACATTGGATAAGTCGAATTGTATGTTCGAGTGCATTTGCGCATTATCAACGATTAAAATATTATGTTCGGTTAATTCCACGCTGCAATATTTCATATAAGTAAAAATAGTTAAAATATCGAATCAATCATTTGTGTAAATGTTGGTTGTTATACTCACTGGAAATCGTAGTCGGTCTCATTCTCTGGATACCGATACGGATTTTCACGCAAATTTATCAATGCCTCATTACTATTGACAGTTATATATATGGGCGCATCGTCCTGCAGCTTAGTGTGATTGTCCACCGGCCTAAAGGTAAAGTAATTCTGTCCAATATAAACACGCAAACCATAATTTGCGCTCAAACCACTTTCGGGCGAGGGCAACAAGAATATGGCCATCTCTGGTAACGCTGAACAATCGGCTGCCAATAGGGTTTGACAGTGATTCGCCACCGTCACTTTCGTGTATTCGCTCAAATTGATTAGGTAATCATCGAAGGTATTAATCATGCCATTTATTACCGAGCAGGAACCTGCAAAAATTAAAAATTTAAAATTTTCATTTACTTAGTTTCATTTAACGAGACCGCTTATGTGAGCTCTCTCTCTTAACTCACGTTTAAGACCCGAATCATAGGATATCTCGTGGGAAGCATCGTACTTTGAGTCCAATTTTTGTAGGAAGGGTATATGATAGATGCGCCAATTGACGCCATTCATTTCCACTGTCAACCAGAAATAATCGTTTGGTGCATGCAGTGAAAATTTGATCTCTTCATCCAGATTAAGGCTTTCCACTTTCTTCTCTGACAAGGCAGAAACAAAATGATCGAGTCGCGTGGACCACAAGTCAAACCAGGCCGGCATCTGTGTTGGAGGGAAAGTCGTGAAGTTATTGTGATCAATAGAAAAACTTAGATAAGTGAAACTCTAAGGTGTTATTGTTCTCATACGCGTAGTAGCAAATAAGTAAGTTTTATTAAGACCCGGGCAAGTTGGCGTAATTGTTAAGTTTTGCCTTGTCCTGAGAACGGACTTATTTAGAATCAAAAGGAAAGGCACGGTGATTTTATACTGTTTATACTAGACAGGGCTAGTTTACTGGGGCGGCAGCCCTTGGTCGGGAAAAACCCGAGTCATTCCGGTAACGTAGAACCGGCTGCCATGGGAACTAAACGCGCTGATGCTGAAGTACCTGGGACTTTTGGGAGTAGGATTTCTCACAAGGGTCTTCAATCTGTCCCTGGCCACTCTCTTCATTCCTGACAAGTGGAAAGCAGGGAGAGTGGTCCCACTACTGAAACCTGGGAAACCCGGCAACCAAGGGGAATCTTATCGACTGATAGCTTTCCTTTCCCCAGTAGTGAAGACACTCGAAGCCCTCCTACTCCCACTCTTCACGAAACACCTGGCCCCAGCCCCACATCCGCACGGCTTCCGACGAATGCATAGCACCACCCCCGCACTCACCGCCATAAACGCCCAGATAAATCGCGGGCTTAACCAAAACCGGCACTGCGAGAGGACTGTCCTAGTAGCGTGGGACCTGAAGAAGGCTTTCGATACAGTCAGCCATTCCACACTACTAGATGATATTTATCAGTCGACACTCCCGCCAGGGCTGAAGAGGTGGTCCGCAAACTATCTGAGCGGTCGTCACTCGTCAGTGACTTTTCGAGATCAAACATCAAAGCAGAGGAAGATAAAGCAAGGTGTACCGCAGGGTGGTGTCCTTCCTCCCTTGCTGTTCAACTTCTATGTCTCGAAGCTCTCCCAACCACCAGCGGGAACTGTCCCTTAAGGTAAAAGTCGATGACACACCAATACCGACAGTAAACAACCCCAAAATTTTGGGTGTAACCTTTGACAGTTTGCTCTCCTTCTCAGCGCACACAACCGCAATTGCCACCAAAGTCCAAAACCGCAACAAGGTCCTCAAATCGCTTGCCGGCAGCACTTGGAGCAAAGACAAAGAACTGTAACTATCGACATTTAAGGCAATTGGTCGGCCGGTTCTAAACTATGCAGCGCCTGTCTGGTCGCCTGGAACTAGTGACACGCAGTGGACAAAGCTTCAGACGTGCCAAAATACTGCCATTCGGACAACGACCGGTTGCCTCCTGATGTCCCCGGTTCAACACCTACACAACGAGGCACAAATGCTCCCAGTAATGGAGCATAACAAACTGCTCAGCAAGCAGTTCCTGCTGGGATGTTACCGCAGGTTTCACCCCTGCAGACACCTGATTGAGCCTGAGCCGCCTCCCAGGCACGTCTCTTAGACTACGCTAACGAAATTCAGGACAAAACTGACCGCAATTTACTGGACCTGACAGTATTTAGACAGTTAATAATCGACATTCACCGGGAGACCGTCACCACCTTCTTAAGCTCCCGTCCTGTGAATGCCGTAATCGGAGTCCAACCACCACCTACAGCAGATGAAGAGCTCCAGCTTCCTCGTGAGACACGTGTAACACTGGCACAATTACGTTCTGGATACTGTAGCAGGTTAAACTCCTACATATCCAGAATCCACCCCGACATACCAAACATATGTCCGGCATGTGAAGGCACCCCGCACGACACTAACCACCTTTTCACATGCCCCCTAAAACCGACTCATCTAACACCCCTCTCCCTCTGGACCCATCCCGTCGAAACAGCATGTTTCCTGGGCCTACCCCTAGATGAGCTAGACGAAGATGACAGGTGATATATCCGACACTGGCAGGGCTACTATTACTGTTAACAAACAAGCAAACAAGTATGGTGGTTATGGTGGGAGCACCTCCTCCCATTTTTGGTGTGCGTCTTGTTGTTGTCCCACAGACGGAGGGACTTACAGTTTTAAGTTGACTCCGTACGGCAAATGGTTTCTATGAGGAGCTTTTTCATGGCAGAAATACACCCGGAGGCTTGCCATTGATGATTTTGATTTTATTTTATTTTTGTAGCCTAAAATGTGAAACCCTGTCTGAATCGTAAAACTTTTAATTATTGATATCGATGTGATTAGTAAAGGCGTTGCAGCTAAGAGAAGGTCTTTAGATGAGTTGATTTAAGCGCTAAGACTATGTCGTCGTAAAGCTCATACAACTCATCGCTGCAGCGCCTGCGATACTGGCCGTCACCAACGTGCAAAGGTCTAAAATCTTCCGCGAATCTTTTTCTCAAACACTTCAAGTACCGCCTTATCAGATATTGTCATCATCCAGACTTCTCCGTCATACGTTAGGACTGCCATGATGAGAACCTTACGGGATGTTAATTTTGTTCGTCGAGAGAGGACTTTACTACTTAATTGCCTGCTTAGTCCAAAGTAGCACTTAACATCATTAAATATATCCTCAGCGTATTTTCTGCATAATGGGTCCGCCTGAGCCAATTCTGAGAGTTTAATTCGCTACATTCTGGATCTGCTGCGGCTTTTGCAGTAGTAACGTCATATACTCGCATATTCTCTTAAATGTTTGGGGAATGCTGCTGGAGTGGCAGTCCTGGGTTGGATATAAGTTCGGGTCGTTCCAATAAAGTAGAATCGACTGTCGTGGGCACGTACGGCAGCAGCAGCCACTTGCAGACTTGGAATATACATAAATGCTAAGCTATGCAGATATTGAAGGTATCCCATTTACCGTCATCTTGACGCTCATCTCGGCCCGACGCTTGTCTGGAGGACTTTGTTATGATTTTGTTGACTTGCTTTGGATTTCATAATATTTGTAATGAGAGAAAGATGGAAAGAGAGATGGAGAGTATCATTACCCTATTTCCTACTCCGTTCAAACGATGTTAATCTTAGCTCCTAAATAAACGAATTCCTCTACTACTTCGAAAATATAATTGTCTACACCTTGAGCACCAGCCATCAGGGCAAGGCGCCATAATTGTGTAGACATCAGTATATGACACCAGGGACGGATTTTTACAGATTTTGGGTTTTGATATTAAATTCTTCTGATTTGCGGAGGAAGCGAAACGTTATCTCACATAACCGGCTATTCTGTAATTAGGATCACAATTTATTTGGATGTTTATGGTGATGTGCTCGTAAAGTTAATAAAAGCCCTCTTAATCAGCTATTGGGTTAATTCGGTTTGAAAGCAGGGGGACTATCATATTTCTTCATCAGTAAAAAATATATGGATTTGGTAAGTTGGTGGAGTTCCATTAGTGAAAGTGGCATACTTTCCACATTTCAGGGATAACATCGTGGATGTTCAAAATCTGGCAAAGGTTTTGATAGTTGGTCTTACTTAATCACGACTTGATAAATTGAATGGTGTTGTGTCAGATTGGCTTCAGTTTTGAAGGTAAAGGTATTGGAAAAATTTGATTGGGAGCTAAATGCTAATGCAATCCAGCATAGACATCAGCGTATAAAGATCCAGTCGCTCCGTTGGCTTGGCCATGTCTTCAGAATGAATAGAAACGCTCTCAAAGTATTCGATGCGGTGGCAGCTGGTGGTAGCAGAGGAAGAGGAAGGTCTCCTCGTAGTTGAACAGATCAGGTGGAGAAGACTTGGTTCCACTTCGTGTGTCCAACTGGTGCCGGTTAGCACAAGAAAGAAAGAAATGACTGGCGCGCTTTGTTAAGCACTGACAAAATCGCGTAAACGGTTATCGCGCCAATCAAGAAGAAGAAGAAGATTCAATATATGTAGATGATTTACGGAAATATCTGAAGTTATATTAAAAAAATCGTCTTTTATAAATTTTTTTATTTTTTTACTTAAAAAAATGTTGAAATTTAAGTATATTTAGTTAAAAAAATTAATATGAAATTCTATTTCAGAATCTACGATGGAAGATTGTTTCTAAATGAGCTCTTAGCGCTCCAAAGGAAATGTTTAAGTACCGTTATATCGAAAACTATAGCCAATCTGTTAAACTGTGGCACATCATTGAATTTATAAGGCACCAATTAAGTGCATAGGAGGCCGCCGTAGCCGAATGGGTTGCGTAGGTGCGTAAGTTTGAGTCTCCGAGCATGAAAAACCAAACTTATACAATAGAAAAAGTGTTTTAATACCTATCCGCCCACGACAGGTAATGGCAATCCGAGTATATTTCTGCAAAAGCTCTTCATAAGAAATATCTGCCATTCGGAGTCGGCTTAAAATTGTAGGTCCCACCATTTGTGGAACAACATCACGACGCACGTCTCCTCGAATAGGAGCTCGGCTAAACACCCAAAAGGGGATAGACGCGGGGGCAAACGATGTAAAAAATTGGGAATTCGTAACTGCGATGCAAAAGGTCAACATCGACCGCTTTGAAGGAGCATTCTGAAGGAAGCTTTGACGCACCCCGCGTTGTAGGGCTATAAATGATGATGATGAATTAAGCACAGTACCAGAACCAAGTGGATTTAGACGTGTACTTCCTGTTCGTTGATTTCAAGCAAACATTTGAGAGTATTCTCCGAGACAAAGTCGCAGAAGCGCTTGCTGACTTAGGTGTCAGCGGAAAACTCATTCAGTCGGTAATGGTAACTCTGACTAACACTACTGGAAAAGTAGTTGTGCAACAAACAGTGTCAAAGACCTTTGAAATTCTGTCTTTACTCTCCTTCAGCACTGTGCGATAAGAAATGAAGTCAAGTTGGAAACCTTCTTAGTCGCTCAGGCATAACAATCTCGTATGTGGATAACATCGCAATAGTGGCAAGAAACAAAAGGTATCGATTTGAATCCTTTTCCAACATTGAAAAACGTCTTATAGCAGTAGGCCTTAGAATAAATGAAGGAAAAACTAAATATCTGAAGATATCGCGCAGCGAAGAGAGACGAAATCATGAAAACGTCGAAATCGGGAGGGAGTTCAACACTTCAAATATTTGGTAGTGTTAATAAAAAGTGACAACAATAGGCACGACGCAATACAAGACAAAATATTGGCAGCAAACAAAGTACATTACGCCCCCACAAAATTGCTGAAGTGTAAGCTGCTAACACGTGAATGTAAAATCCTCCTCCACCAATCAATAATACTGCCGGCCCTGTCGTACGAGTCTGGACAATGACAAGCAAAGGCTTCGATGGTTAGGACACACATGGAGGACAGCCTCCCTCAAAAGTCCTTTTTAGCAACAAACTCCCTAACAACCCTGCCCCGAGTGCATCCAAGGTTAACTTGGCTGGAGCAAGTCATAGGCGACCTGAAAAAGCTATGAGTTAGGAGCTGGAAGTCTATTGCTATGAACCGGGCAGATTAGAAGAGAATTGTGGACGAAACTAAAGCTCACCCTGAGCTGTAATCACTACTTTATGATGATGATGATGATGAGGACCAGGCCCAAAAAGTACCAAAACTTTAGCCAAAAAAATTGAAAGTCTGAGCACAGAGTAATTACTCTCAGCTTCCTGACGATCAAATGGAACTTGTGGCTATTATTTGGGCCGTAGTAATCTGCAAAATCATTAAGACTTCGTAGAAAATTTTTTGTTTGTTTGCATATTGGAACCCTGCGTGATGTATAATTTCGTAAAACAACAAACATTTTTTTTTGCCTTGTGATTAACTTACGTTATTGAATTTTAAATCCATATCGTATTTGGTGATCGATGTGAAATTTTCAAAATTACTTCGCTTGCAATATTTTGATGTTGGTATGGGACTGAACTTAAGTACTTCCTTCGGGCAGAAGTCAGTGTCGGTGAGTGGATTGTCTGAGAGCAGGAAATCGCGCGCGTAGTCCGATGGCTGAATAATTAGAAATACAGTAATTTTAATAAATTGTTTGATACGCCATTCAACTTACACCCGCCCTTCCGGAAAAGTGCACTTTTGATGTATTATGTGGGTTTTCGTTGGTTTTGCTGGCATTGCCGAATACAACATCTAAATAGAAGGTGTGTGGCCGCTTCGTAAACACGAGTGGTGCATAAGTTGCGTTGATTTGTGCCTGAAAGAATTGAAAGTATTACAGGAATGTTTTAAAATTCATATGTAGATGTCCAGGAAAGGATATTTTAAGAAAATAATTAATGTAAAATTTTTTTAAATAATCTTATTTCCGTCGCAGGGGACCTAGTACGGTAAATGCGGTGATGGAGGTATGATAACGGTGCTGTTTTTGGCAAAAAAAACACGAGCAAGCAAATACGAGTGAGTTGGTGTATTATCGTGATGCCATATTCCCTATAGAAAAAAATTACCCCACACACCGAAACATATCGGATCTTTATACATACAGTCACTCACACCTTATTTGATACAAATACGTTTTTTTTGTAAAGTGTTCTATATTTCGCAATATTTTGCGAAAATGCAAAAACAGAGTATGCAGATATTTTATTTATTTTATTTTATTTCATTTCGCAACATAAAATATAAAAAAAAGTGTTCACATATTTCATTGCAATGCAAAGAAATCAAAAATATACAGAGAATTCACGCTGCAGCTTAATTGATGCAGTTAAAAGTACCGTTATTCCCGGCGCAAGCTAAAGCAATATTAATAAAACTTTCATAGAGAAAGAGTGTCAGTGGTAAGCGTGACAAGGGGAAAAAATCCAGCAACAAGCGTTCCAAAGTTAACTGAAATGGCCAAGAAGAATTTAGGTAAGACTTGCCAGCCAGAAACTGTTAGAAGAGCACTGAGGGAATGGCAGAATAGTCCATAATAAACCTTTCTTTCGTAAGTGCAAGGAATAAAAGTAATTGATTGATTGGACGACCTTAACTACGTCATCGGCGGATCACGTATCTAGGAAGCCAAATCACACTGGATTGTGTAGCAATAGACAATATTGATGCTAGCACCAAGAAAGCTAAGGCGCCTTTGCAAGCCTCATAAAATATCTGGTTTGCAAACCACTGACAAGGCGCATTAAGCTCCAACATTTTTAATTCGAATGTTAAATTCATCCTATTGTATGGATGTGAAACGTGGTTGGCGTCTGTATCTGCGACGCGGAAGTTGCAAACATTTGTAAGCCGATGTCTTAGAACCATTCTCCGTATCTGGTTACCCGACAACTGGATTTAAAACGAACAACTTCTTGATCGAAACAGGCAACAACCAATATGCATTAAAATACGACAGAGAAAATGGAAACGGATTGGCCATACACTGCGCAAGCAAGCGACCGACATATGTAAGTAGAATGACGCTGGATTGCAATCCACAAGGATCGCGCCGCAGGGAATGCCCTAAAGGATCTTGGCGACGTAGCCTTAATGAGAAATTTTCGAATTTAACAAATCTCTTTCATGGTCTCAAATTAAGACGAAAGCGAGAAGTAACTAACATTGGCAAAGTCAAGGCCTTTCGGCACTACGAGTGCAAAGTCGGCACAATAGCAACTAATAATAATAATATATGTACTTATATTCGACGCGTACATCATTTTATGGGTGTTGGGCCTAGCTGCCCTTCCAATTTGTGGTGTGCGCCTTGATGTTGCTCGACAAATAGAGGGAGCTACAGCTTTAAGCCGATTCCGAAGGGCAGATGGTTTTTATGAGGATCTTTTTCATGGCAGAAATACTCTCAGAGGTTTGTCGTTATCAGCCGAGAGGCGATCCCTATTAGAAACCTTTTTATTATTGGTGGCTCATGCCAGCAAACCCTAGACCTACCATTATATTTATGCCAACTATGAGTTCCGAACTCAAGCTGTTTCCACTTTGATGGAATGTGAGCACATATTCGACGAGAAAATGTATATTTTTTAACAATATGTTTACATACATATGTATGCATATATCCACATATAGCTAAGTAAAATAACAAATACATATTTAGAAAAATGCATAACACGTAAGTTTAATGAAACCCATAACACAAAAGTCTTTCGCGTGAATTACAACGAAAATAGCTGTACATTAAGGATATGAGCACAAGTACGCTTTGTATAGCATACATGTATGTGTGTAGCTATGTATGTATGTATACTTATTTGCACTGTAGGGAATTCCACTGACTCCATACTGGTGCGCTTCAAGTGAATCTGGAACTATAGCTAATTTGGCTAACTCGATTTATGCGGCGTGTCCTATAAAGTGCAAATAGTCCTTCATTTTTGAAAGCCTTCGTCGGTAGTGTTGAACTTTGCAATTATAAAATATGTATATTTAGAAAGAACTGTAGTTTCATATTAAACATAGATAGGAAGGCAGGTGGGTGAAATGGTTGAAGTACCACTCTGGCACTCCCCAAGTAGCACTAACGCGCCGTTTTGATACCATTTTGAGATTTCCAACGAGAAGATATCTATAGCTAACCAGAGCTGTTGATGTAATGGAGAAGGTTGATGGGATTTAGGTTGGAGCGCTACCGCAGGCTGTCTAAAAAAGGAGCGCCCAGTGATCGTAACCGTCTAGCTGCCAAACCCGAACATTTACAGAGAAAGTGCTCAACAGTTTCCTTCTTCGAAAGGTCCCCATAGCTTCTGCAATGGGAGTTCAATGGTAAATCTAGCTTTCTCGCGTGCGTGCCGATCGTCCAATGACCGGTAAACACAGCTAGAAGTTTGGAAATTGAATAGCATGGATCCCCCAGGATTTTCTGAGTTCTCTATCTATTGCACAGGGGCCACAGGGGCCACAGGGGCCACAGGGCTTTCGAAATAGCACATGAAGAAAAAGAGCTTCATTTTTTCCGCGCCTTCCTGAGAAATAAGTTGTAGAATTTCCCTTTAACAGCAATCAGGGGGATGCCGGTGACCGGGCAGGAGACAAAAAGTACTGAGGCATCGTCTGAAATATTTGTCTTCCCCAATATATATATATGTACATATATGCATATATGTATATATATAATTGGCGCGTACACCCTTTTTATGGGTGTTTGACCGAGCTCCTCCTCGTATTTGTGGTGGGCGTCTTGATGTTGATCCACAAATGGGGGGACCTACAGTTTCAAGCCGACTCCGAACGGCAGATATTTTTTATGAGGAGCCGTTTTCATGGCAGAAATACACTCGGAGGTTTGTCATTGCCTGCCGAAGGGCGACCGCTATTTGAAAAAACTTTTTCTTCATTTTGATGTTTCACCGAGATTCGAACCTACGTTCTCTCTGAATTCCGAATGGTAGTCACGCACCAACCCATTCGGCTACGGCGGCTGCCAATACCCCAATACGTTAAGATAATTAGTCTTGTTTTTTTGCTCTGCAATATAATCATAAAATATTATAAAAGCTTCAAATTAAAGCAGACACATCTAAAATACCATCAATTAATAAAATGTTACTATATATATCTATAAGAAGCTCGTCATGTACTTGAGAACTCGTCTAGAGTCATTGTATAATCATGTCATATACTTAAAACTATTGTTTATTTTAGTACATAACATTATTAATACCAAATAAATAATCAACTTAAAAAAAAAAGAAAAAGATAATTAGTCTTGTACTACTTGCTCACCCCAGACCAATTCGTTTAGTTTCTTTAGTTCAGTTTAGTTAGCAGTTCGTTTGAGGCAAAACCAGCAGCAGGTCTTACAACAGCAGTTTTGTTTTGCAGCTCGCACAATCCTCTCTAAAATTGGATTGCTCTTGAGTCATTTCTCAGACATAAGACCTGGTATGGAATTAAACGTTTCGGAGAGGTCGTTCATACTCCATTGAAGTTGGCCGTTTTGCTCTACGTAATTTTACACAGCCATATTAGTTTTGCAGGAACAATAACTTCAGACCTGGCACCACATAGGCAATTCGTTTTCGTTCTGTCGAAAGCGGCGACCTTTTCTCGGATATTACGAATATCTGGTGGATGGTAGATTTGAGAAGTTTAAAGCTGCGCGGCAATGCCCATTTAGTTCATGATTGAACATTTGTACATATTTACAGTAATATTATAAAATTTAAATCCGCAGTAGTCGCTCGAATTACAGCATCACCTGCCTCACAGCTCACTGAAATTGTAAAGGGCAGGCATGTAATTATCCGACTATATTCTGCATAGGACTTGATGGATGAACCTCACTAGTTTTTCGCCACCGTAGTTTTGTAACATAGCCGGCAGTTCAGATTAGATTTTATTATTCCTTGTTTCTAAGCTAAGCAGCTTTGGTAATTTCTGGACTATCAATAACTAACACCATTCCCCTGGTTATAATTTTCCCTTGAATATTGATTTTCCCATTAAAAAAAGTACAGTAAAAAAGTAAAAAACAAAAAAAAAAAATAGTATTGACAGAGCTAGAGATTTGTTTTCCTGTAGGGTAGCCTTACCTGTGAATAGACAGACAAAACAATTTAAAGAGTTGTTGTACTGAAGTGTAAAGACATGCCACAAATCAAAAATGCCACAAATGACAAGCATAGATGCGAAGAAATGAGCTGAATTAGGGATGAAGAATATGAGGGTATGTCATATGTAGGGGGAGGCATATAGAGTTGAAGGTATTAAAGGCTGTTTAGATGCGCTACGTCTCGGAAAAAATCTATGTTTAACCTGGGAATCAATTTTGGTGCATCATTAAATATTTATGTATGTAAATATTAGTTGACCACAATAATCAAAAACTGGTGGTACATAGGGAAATTCAGTGTCAAAAATCCATGTTTCTCTGTGTAATAAATGACACTTTTGTACGTGGCAGGCTGAAATTAGGACACTGATATTAAAATAAGTACAAACTCTTTGGAAGCGCACATGCTTCAAATAAAAAGACCCATTTTCGGGCTTAACAAAGAAGTGGAATAGTTGTCTATTGAGGCGCTACCCCATCAGTCGGTTCTACGTTACTAGAATGATCAGGATTACTAACCGACCATGTACTGTCACTTCAGCCGTATTCCACAAAAGTGCAGAGTTGTGACCATAAAAAAAAACAGTTACTTTCTTTTACGCTGAGCCCTGAATTGCATTTTTCGTTTTAAAATTGGGGTTTTTAATTTATTCATTAATAAAATACATATCTATGTAAATAAATACATAAAAAGGTTTAACTTTACGTTTAGCTGAAATATTAATGCACATTTCCGAGTGACCGTTCGTTCCCAAAACAAACAAAAAAATAAATTTGGCAACCTTTATACGCACAGACTAAATTCCGCATTCATTACTCTTTAAAAAAAAAAATGAATTAAATTATTTAGATTATAGCGCTATAAACCTGATACAACTTCGGTAGAGCCGAGCCCAAGCTAAACGCATAGCTTAGATGATACGACGTTTATAACGACTGGCTGAAATTATTTAAAGGCGCTATAGATGGTTGTTCAACCGATAGAAGTTGTTGTAAATAAGCTACATAAATAAGTTTTTCGGTTAGTTAATCCACTTTTGTCAATTTGGTCGCTAAGTTGAAGAAAAATCAAATTTTTTATACAGGTTGACAAACTTTTTGTGCTGTGGGTACGGAAGTTGACAACCTTAGTAAGCGATTTTATTTTATTTTTATAAATTTCGTCTTGTCGTTGGCATTTTTCTTTGTTGGTTCGTTTTTTAGTCAAAATACTTAAAATTCATGAACTGGCATCGGTAGAAATAATTATTCAGATTATATGATAAGACACGTTATAAAAATTTCATCATTGGCCATCTTCCCCAATCAAAAACTTTAACGTTAATGAAATCTTTATGTATCAGGGCGCATGAAACAGGTGCAGGGTGGTAATTTTCATTGTTTTTCTTTCTAGTTGATCTTTAAATTGCAAAATTTTGTTTAAGTTACTCTAAACTGTCAGTCATTGTTTATAGGCTTCTTGGGGCAAAAAGCAAGAAAAAAACTGTTTTAGCTTTTCTGCTACTGCCTTTTTAATGTGTCTTGGCCTGTACCGAATTCCAGCTGAACGATAAATCGGCCCGTCTATCCGGCCTATTAAAAACGATCGATTCACAATTTCGCTTGTAGTCTATATTAGTACATATATATATATATATTGTAAGCCGTTTCCTTCTGTTCCGATTTAGTTGAAATTTTGGTTATGGATTCTGAATAGGTTGCTCATTGTCCTAGGACCTAGGCAAACGCTTTTTTAATATTTAGGGGGCGTGGCACTTTTCAAACTAACTTAAATTTCCATACTGCATATCTCTGGTAGTATTTGGCATAAACACATAGGTATGTTATCAATTCCATGCCCATACTTCTTATCTCTGCAAGTATTTGTGGTAGAGTACTGAAATTTCGTATGGAGACATACGTTATTAATCGCATACTGATGGAGAAAAATTGTGGTTGTAGGAAAAAGGGGGTGACACTTTCCATACAAACAGAGTTAGAGGTAGAGTATTGAATTATGTAGAGTACCTGCTGCTGTGTATGTTATCGATCTCGGACCCAAGGAGAAAAATTGTGGTTATGGAACTTCTCTGTGGTTATTGGACACTTTCCATAAAAATTGAGATTTTCTTACTATCATACATAATTGAGGAGTGCCAGACCGGCACTTCAACCATTTCACCTACTTGTTTATGAGATGTGGTATGGAGGCATATTTTATCAATGCTACGTTAGCGAATCATAGCTGGAATCATTAAACCCGTGAATATAAGATAATTTTTTATAATTTCCAAATATTGCTTGTTCCTGAACTTCACCTTAATAAAAGTGTACGCCTTAAATGGCATAATAAAATGAATGAAATAGTAAAAAACCGTTATGCCCCAATTAAAACATTTTATATATTACTTGAATTTTCAAGCGAGTTAACACTGGGACAGTTATAGGTAAAGCTATTGCCTTGGACTGTCATAGCTATGCCAACATCGGCTTATAAGCGTTTGAAATTCTTTTATAATAACTGTTCGTGCATTCATTTTTCAAACTATCCACTACAGTGCAATGTAGCTCACTCATTTCCATGGCGGCGGCTTGTTAGCGTCTACAGTTGCCACAACAAAACGAAAGCTTTAACAATGCATAACTTTCCTTACACTCGCCTACCCATTGGGCTTTATTCTAGCCATCTTTGCTGCATTATGACTACCTTGTCGTGTTGTTAAATCCTTCAACAGTTCGTTGACAGCGTTGGGTGTAGGGTTGTATTAGCCTACTTCTAGCTGCACAACCCACTATCTAAAAATATTCTTCTTTGCCCAGACATGTTGGCTGTGTCTCCATTTCCACCTCATAGCCTCCAATCTGCAGCTTTGTATGTACTTTGCACGTCGCTTGCACTCAGTCCGTACTGTTTGATCAATAGAGTAGTGTGTTTATGGTTTACGTTTTCGATTTACGTCAGATTTTGAAATCTTTTGAAAAACGAATACAAATGAAAGTTTGGTTTTTAGGCAGCTTAAATTTCCGTACTTCGTATGAAAGTTGCAACGGTCGTAATTCGCTAGCGTGTCAGAATTGAATTGGTTGGAAATTTAAAATTAAATAAAATACGAGTTTAATACGCAAGTTAAATTCAATATTCAATTGGCATTGGTAAACAAGTTTAGCTACCATTTTAGTGCTTATAATTGGAAAAAAAGAAAACTTCCCTTCCCAAAACAATTAATCAGCACGCATAATGACTTCGGTAAGTTCCGTAATGAGTTAGCCTCCCCTTGCGGAAGCTAAAGGTACGTTGAAGCTTTACGTATTGTCTTTTTTTTCAATAGATTGAATCTAAACGCGTGCAGTATCGTAAATACCTGGAGCGCGCCGGTGTCATTGACGCACTCAGTAAGGCGCTAATCAAACTCTATGAAGAGCAGAATAAACCGGATGATGCCATACGTTTTGTGCGCAAGTTCATGTGTGAGTCTTGCCCAGATGATGACCAATTCGACATGATGAAGTCTGATCTTGAAGAGGCCAACAAGACTATTGCACGGCTTGAACAGGAGTTAGAACGTTTGCGTAGCCAAATGTAAGTGTATTCCGTTTATTTATACTCATACATTCCACTCACACCTCATTGTGCGCGTGCAGTAAGAAAACTCCTGAAGAGATTGCAGAGCTGTTGGAGGATGGTTTTAAGAGTCTCACAGAGGATGAAGAGTTCAATAACTCACTACTGCGTAAGTATTTGACGCGTGAAATATTGGACGAGTATTTGATGACAACCACTGCGCCGCCCACCGAGGCTAACCTGTTTGATTGCATACAATCGGGCACAATGCATCACAACTCCCGGTGTGGTGTCTATGCAGCCGATGCCGAGTCTTACGATGTCTTCACTAAGCTCTTCGATCCGATCATTAGGGACCGTCATGGTCAATTGGAGAATGAGAGTGATATTTTGCAGAAGGATACAGATTGGGGTAATGTGGATGAGATTGAAAATTTGGATCCGGAACGCAAATATATTTTGTCTGCAAGAATTCGTATTGCACGCAATCTCGAAGGGTATCCGTTTTTTCCGAAGTTACGCGAAAAGCAATATATTGAAATTGAAGAGAAGGTCCGCTCGGCAGTTGAGACATTGGATGGCGAACATACGGGCGCTTATTATAGCATGGGTGACCTTGAGCCAGATATTCAACATGAACTGGTCGCGCGTCATGTACTTTTCAAGCGTGGCGACGAGTTTTTGACTACAGCAGGCTGCTATCGTTTCTGGCCAACTGGTCGTGGTATATATAACAATCCAGCTGAAACGTTTTTGATTTGGGTAAATGAAGAGGACCATTTGGGTATTATCTCAATGGCTAAGTGTGGTGATTTAGGTAAAGGATAAACCACTATTTGAGATGTTTAACAATCAGTTAATAATTTTTCTTTGTAATTTCTAAGGTGATGTATACAGTCGCTTAGTTACTGGTATATCTGAATTGGAGAAGATGTTGCAATTTGCACACCATCCACGCTATGGCAACTTGACCGCCTGTCCCACTAATCTTGGCACTACGCTCCGTGCATCGGTGCACATTCGTTTGCCACTGCTGTCGCAACAAGAAGACAAACTCCAGGCCATGGCTGATGAGCTAAATTTGCAGATACATGGCACTGGTGGTGAAAATACCCCAATAGAGGATGGTGTAATGGATGTTTCCAATCGACATCGCTTGGGTTTCACTGAATTTGAGTTGGTTAAGACGCTGCAAGAGGGTATAGTTGCGTTAATAGCCGCCGAAGAGGAACTTGAGGCCGGTGGTGGTGATGACTAAACACATGCAGGGTGGGCGTTGCAAGGAGTGGGTGTGGTGTCGGCAGGAGGTAAAAAGATGCGAAGAATGAAGTAAAAATAATATTTGAAATTATCCGTAATGTATAATTGGCTTTATGTTTTTACACTGTACCTTGTTATTCATTTAAGTTTTACCCATCGGGGTGTTAATAAACTTTAAAATCACTTGTTTTCTGAACCGAATGCATTTTCACTATTAGGAGAAGTCAAGATTCGATGGATAAATTATTATATGTAGTTTTGTAAGACACCCTACGCGCACTTAGAAGAGAACTCTGGGAAAAGAACTTAGGGATGCAGGGAAATCTTTCAAGGAAGTCAAGGTCATCGTGAGGGCTCGTGATCGTTGGAAGTTTTTTGTAGAGGCCCTATGTCTCATCAGGCAGAACATTAATTAAGAGAGAGTTTTGTAGGTTTATAAGTAGGGACATAACCATGTTGTATTTAAGTACTAAAACAACCTTACAGTAACTACAAGTTAACGAACGAGAAACGTTTGGAAAATATTAAAAATTTCTGCCGAGGTTCTGAGCCGGTGGTCGAAACTTTAAAGTAACATAAGTATGAATTGTCCCATCCCAAGTACTATCTGTGGATACTGGAGTGAATAAATTCAAGTCGATATATTAGCTATTGAATTCTCCTCGTCGAGTGATATAACGCACCGGTGGAAGTACCGAAAATATTGTGAGGTCGGTCGGCATCATGGCTTCAATGCGTAAGTAATTCATTGCGCCGCGGAAAAGTTTAACGTTAGAACACTCTTTTGGATCTTACCAACCAGGAGAAGTAGAGAAAACATAGCTGCCGTAACTGTCATACTGAAGAAAATCCAGATATATCGATTCGGCGACGTCCAGCTGAATTGATCATCAGAGAGTAACACCGTCTTATTTTGCGGTTGCATACTGGCTGACATCCCTCTAAGATTGTGCTGATGCAATAATCGCTTTTGTATGGTGAAAAGATTTTTAGAGGTGTGCTATTTAGAATACTGTTATTAGGCTCTGAGCAAATTTGACCGAATCAGCTGATGAGCTGACGTCACTTGGGATGTGTTTACAAGAAAACTGAGATCGTGTTGATGATATACGAAAAAAGTAAACGAATGACACTTCGTTGCCGTCTGAGCAACGACTGATTGGACGAGTATGTGAATATATGCGAGAAGATTGTGCAATTGTGTTAGTGATATACGGAAAAAATCAACACAATCTCCACTTATGTATGCCGCTCTGTTGTTATCTGAACAACGGCTAATTGCACGAGTGGGTGTGAAATGATCGTGAAAAATTCGGCTGAATCTCCTAAGTAACGTGGCGGCCGAAGTTCTCCTCACAATTTTCTTTTTCACCATAGTTAAAGAGCAAACCTGGTAATCTATCATCCTTGAATTCCTCGCTCTCCTCAATAGCAACTAACCTCTCTCTCCACCAAGCCAAGTCACGTTAGGGCCGCTAGATTTCTAATGATGTGCATCATAGCGAGGTGGATGCGTGCTTTTAGTGAACCTATTGACTTCTTAGTATCTAAAATATTCCCTATATCGTTAAGTCTTCAATTAGGTAATTGAGTGCTTGAGGTACCCGATTATTTGGTTGGACTTAAACTGAAATTTGAAATAAAGCTCCACCACTTCGCAAATATTCCAATTATCTAAAAACAGTAAATTTAAAAACTCCTCTGACTGGAAGCCTCGTGGCTAGTGTCGCTTATATAATTTGTACTGTAATCTACAATATTATTATATGAATTGTTATAAATAAATAAAAATAAAAACTCCTCTCAGCTCACCTTCCAATCACGGGTGTCAATCTTCGATGTTCGCTCCAAAGTGCCAATAACATTAAACCAATTATTCTTGGTCGAGGAATATACATCCATTGTAACATTCCAGCTATGCAAAGCTTCGTTGACATCTAAATTACTCGAGTGCTCCATCGTTAAACTGAACTGTTGTCCAATTTTATTGGCTGTGTTAAGTAGATCTTGCTTACAAATCGAGCCATCGATCTAAAAAAGAGAAGTTTGATGTTTTAGCGAGTTATATGTATGGAGCCAGAGGTCACAGTGCGTTATGACCAAATAATAATAATAATAAATGGAGCTTAAATAGAGGATGTTCCATTGAGACTACGTATTTTGAAAAAAGTGAAATTTTTTTTCGGTCGTCAAGCGATGGTTTCTGACAGCTCGCATGTGCGCATACTTACGCATTGAGCATTTAGGCAGTGCGGGTTATGCGGAGACGGTTCGCGACGCGGATCTTTGAATTGCAACCAAAGGCAATCGATGTCGTCCAAAATTTTTGTAAAAGACTAAAGAATGCTTCAACCACTATACATACATAATCTCTATGTCTAATTGTCGCGTACATGCTTTCTTAGACGAGTTTCTTCCATTTGTGGTGTATGCCTTAGTATTGTCCAACAAATGGAATGACCCATAGTTGTATGTCCCCCGAGGGATCAATAGACGAATAGAAGACACGCACAAATCACTCGGCTACTACATTCGGCGGTCTACGATCTTCATAACGTCAGCGTTTTTCGAAAAATACTGCGTTTTTCTTTCTAATTTTAAACTTAACAAAACATCCATTAGAAAATGTTATAGTAGTAGTAGCTCTCGCTATGGTAATTCTAAAAAATTATGGAAAAGTTTGAAAATAACAGTTTAAAGGCATTGGTGGCTCTGATACAATTAAAGCTAAAAATACTTTGGGACGAGTCATTTGTCACTAACCTTCGTTGGTTTCTCATTCTGTACAAGCATTGTAAAGTTTCGATCATGCCCAAGATGAATAGAACTCAACTGCGCCACACCAAAGGCATACATCAAAAAGTTTATGACCACATTCCGTGAAAAACCGCTGCGAAATAATATAGACGATATTAAAAAAAATGACTAAGCAAACTCTGCAAATACAAACTCACTTTTCCATAAATTCCGACTTGAGCAGCATGCCGCGATATTTATTTAATTCGTTAAGATTCGTTTTGATGGACATTGAAATGCCCAAATCCTCCGTATCGTATTTGAACAATTGAAACTGTAGGGAAATTTTACTTAATATGAATGAATTCTGCCACTAAAATTGTGTACTGCAACTTACCACATCTACAAGACGATCCGGGTACATAACTTCCTCGAACGGCTGAGTTGCCTTTGTTATCTGACCACGAGTCGAAGTAATCGAACGTGATTTAAACGAAAGCCCACTTGTCATATTCTCCGGACGCTGGAAGGAGTAACGCAAACATTTGCTAGTGATATTCATATTCAGATCAGTATTGAACGGCACATAGATGAGAAAACCCTGTTCGCGATTAATTTCATGATCCAAGTTCAAGAATGGATTATAGCTACGACTGCGACACGATGCATACGAGGAGTATCGCGCATCAATCTCCAGAGCTGATTTCATTAAATCGTTGGTGCGATGCTGTGTAATGTTGCCACGCAGTGAAGTGAGTACCGTGGTTTGGAGTAGCACATCCGAGGCAGTGCCCAATACGGTGGGTACCGAATATTTATTCATGAAAGGCCAGCGAACAGTCTGCATATTGATGTGGCTGTCGGCGCGTATAATGAAGCTAACGCGACTAATGACTAAAAAATGCAAAATCAGTAAATGAGAAACAGCGCAACTAGCAATTGATGCTTACGATCTGTATAGGTTAGTTTTTGAAAAGTTTTCTGATTCAAGTAATATGACAACACTGTTTTGCCCTCCATTTGTAAAATAAACTCAAGATGCAATGGTTTCGATTCTATAATTGGCGCCTTCATTGCGTGAAGTAATTCCTTGATGTGTTCGAATTTTAATGGAGTTGCAGCATTTTTAAGGAATTTGTGGAATATTGCATCGGGAAGACCGCGTGCTTTAATGTAGAGCTGTGGAGGAGAGAAATAAATTTGAGTATAAAGGAATTAAACATTTCCCCTCAAGACACTTACCGCCAATTGTCCGGTAAATTTGCCCAATGCTTCTGTATCGAATTTTAAATATGCAACCACGGGCAAATCTGATTTCGAGTCGCCCACCAAAAAGACCTGTAACATTGCGCCAATACCGAATTTCGAATCGCGATAATCGAATATATAATTTCCAGTGACCCAATAACGTGATTCTGGTTTTTGCGGCAAATGTCGATGCATATACGAAAGCAAACGGCGTCTAAGAGAGTTTGAGGGATAAATATAGAGAGGGATGGAGATTAATGCAGGAACATTAAATATTGAATCAAATTATAGCATTCGCAAACGAGATTAATGATTTGTTTCACAATAAGTGGAAAGAGAGGCTGCAGATGGACAAAACTGATGTTACCTGCCATGTCCGACCGACTGTCGCAGATCCTCCTGTCATTAAACAGAAGGGACTGTAGGCAGCTGGTTGGACTGATGACGTGCCACTTCCTATGGGCGAAGCACATGGAAAAGGTAGGCATCTCAGACAGTACACTCTGTCCAGCATGTGGAGAGGAGGATGGGACGGCGGACCACTTTATGTGCGTTTGCTCGGCCTTCACTCTAATCAGGCTTGAGGTTTTTGTCACTGATGTGTTAAAAAGCGTCAATCTTGGCTCCTTGGCACCACAAGATCTACTCAGATTATCTCGGTAAGATAACCTTAAAAAAAAAATACAGACCCTCTGGGCCAGTACAATCTTCGGCAAAGTAGATTCTGGAAACACGATCTTTCGTAATTATTTGCGCTTGTTCGTATTGAATAACCAGAGTTGGACAGCGCTATTACGATATGCAAATAATTCGGATGGAAATATCTAGTTGGGCAGTGAATTCGCGCAAAAGGTATAATAGTTTGGTGCGTGACTACCATTTTGGAGGGTCTGGGTTTAAAACCCAATGTGGACACAAAACACCAAATGATAAAAACGCCTTTTTCTAATACCACCCTGTGGCAGCCAATGGTAAACCTCCAGGTAACATCTGCTATTCGAAGGCGGCATAAAACTGTAGGTCACTCCATTTGTGGAACAACCTCAAGATGCATGCCACAAATTGGAGAGGAGCTTAGCTAATCTTCAAGCAAAGGATGTACACGACAATTATAATTAAAAAAAATAAAGGTAAAAAAATCTTTGTTGTCACTTACAGATGTTGGTAACAGGGATAAGTCGTCTCAGATATACTCGTGATGGTTGTGCGATAGTAGTTAATCATATGCGGATCTGTTTCGCTCTGTATAATGCGATGAATACTGATAAGGCGTGCTGCTGTAGGATTTGAAATCAGCAGTAGGGTAACGGCGGTGACACGCAACTCCAAGCTGGCGTTGCGGGATTCAAAAATAGGCCAATATATTTCATAGATCTGTAAAAACAAAAAGAAAAATGGAAACAATTTACTACAGTTTATGCTATAATTGTAAGACCAGCAAACTATACTCGTTCTGCCCGTTCGGTGGCTAGTGATAAAGTTGCCCAGGCGGCTAGAAATTTGATATCTTCATTTTCATTCGGATCTCTAACAATGGGATCCAGGTAGTTGGCTACATTGCCCACTTGTAGATTGCTCAGACCTTGTAGATACAGCATTTTCTGTTCATAATCGCGGCTATCTGTGAATAATGGCCAAAAGTATGTAAGATTAATTTGTTTAGGAATGTTTATGATTATTCCAGCATTTAAGTTTAAGCGATCAATCTTAACACACTCAGAATATTGCGCCTCAAGCGCATGTTAAGGGTCGATGTTTTCACAAAATCTGAAGTTTGGGTTGGGGAATAAGTTCATAGCGGTTTCATATTTTGTTTTATTTTACAACGATTTGTTTGCTGTTTGGCAAAGGGTTAGTATTCCTGTTGATTGTATTGTATTTTTTAGTTATTTAATTTTTTATTAGTTTTAGGCTTAGAAATGGAATACCCAGGAGGCAGAAATCAATATTTTCGACACCTGCTTCTCTTTGCTTTTCATCGAGGTCAAAAAGCTGTCGAAGCAGCCCGGTACATTTCGGACGTGTATGGAGAAGTTGTCATAGACGAGTCTACAGCACCGAAATGATTTGCAAAGTTCAAAACTGGCATCTTTGATGTCAATGATACGTCCCGAAACGGAAGGCCTTCAGAATTCGACGAAGAACGTCTTAAATCACTTTTGAAGGAGAACGGTCGACAAAGCAGTCGTGAATTGGTGGAAAAAATGAGCTGCGATCATAAAATGATTCGCAATGGGATTTACCGAAAATTGAGAGCTTCGGTGCCACACGAGCTCAACGGGGAAAAAAACAAAGAAAGTCGGGATTCAAATTGCTTCTCAGTATATCGCCTGCCATCGAGCAACACGCGGTCATAAACAGCGTTTTTTGTACCGAATCGTCACAGGAGATGAGAAATGATGCCTGTACATCAATATGAAGCAAAGAAAAGAGTGGGTGGCTCCAGAAGATACGCCAAAGAAAGCACGACCAATAAGGAGCTCTACATTGCCCAGGTCACAGCATGAATGAGGCTATTCAACTGAAAAGACCTGATCGACATGGCCAAACCATACTCATTCACGACCACGCCAGGCCCCATTTTGCACAAGTCGTCAAACCCAGACTCCAAGAGCTCGCCGTATTAAACTTAAAAATTTAAATACTTAAAAACTGGGTCAACAATTTCTTTGGCACAAGCGCAGGCGATTTTTGGCGAAACGGCATCAACAAATTGGTCGAGAGGTGGGAAAAGGTTGTAAACAGCAACGGCGAATATATAACTGATTAAATTATTGATATAATTATTGTTTTTGTTTAAATAAAAATCTTCGGTAAAATCGCTACGAACTTATTCCAAAATCCAATATTATACTCATTGGCCCTCATCTTATTTACTTACTCAAATAGAGGTTAAAGTACTTTTGTACATATTCCTCGAATACGTCCTTATTGATGCGTCCAGCCATGAAAACATTGTGCACCAGTGTGGCAAAACTCAAAATTGCCGCTTGGTGCACATCTGGACGATCAGGCCCTATAAGACAAAAATAATACTTTAGCTTTAAAAGTGTTCTTCTAAGCCACGTTTATCATTTCTCAAATAACCTAATGTCAAAAAGACCTCGCAGACTTTCACCAATTCCAGCGACAGCTCGAATATATGAAACGGTATTGATATTAAGAGTTGTACCGCAATCGTAGACTTCAGATCCTTTTCCAGCACCAAATCTTTGGTTAAAAATACTGATGCCTTTGTGCCGATGCGCGGTATAATCTCGTGAAAGATATTGCGTATTGTCTCTTGCCGATAAGAGGTACCGATATCCACATCTCTATAGAGTTTATTCAACGAATCATAGTCCATTTCGGACAGAACTTTTATCAAATCCGAAACGGCAGTATCATAAGGCTCCCCAAACTCTAGTTCGGAATTTTCTAGCCCCTCTGCAAGGCTATTGAGCATGCTGGAAGCAGCTGTGATTAGTGATTCCTGTAATTGGGGATTGCGTCCACCCGTTGGGTCGCTAACTTCGTTCGGTAATAATTCCAGACCGGAAATTTCTGTGCACATGGACGTCTCAATGTCAATGGGATTGTCTATGGAGGTCTCATTCAAAAAATTGAGTAACAACCTGGTAACAGGAAAGATAAAACCAGCTTAAATCATATTTGGACAATTTAAATTTTCGACAATACTTACTCTGAGTTAATGTATTGCGCCTCGCCAGTCGACTCAAAGGTGTGTATCAAAGTTGTGCCTTTTACATGGGCCATGCTAAGAAAGTAGCCAGTGACTGGATGTGGTAGCATGCCATAAATGGCCTCATTGCCTATAATCACATTCTTTTGAAAGTCGAACTCGCACGTGTTGGAGGGCACATTGCTACGTGTGACATGTATGGCTTCTGAGAAAGGTGTGCAATTCTTCAATTCCGGTGTTTTACGTATGGAAATGTAATTGGTTTTGTTCGAGACAAAATACTCCGTCGAACATTTGCCGTGTATGCCGATCTAGGGTGGAAAATTCATAAGTATCGAAATTGAAAGAAAGAGTAGACTGAATGCGTACCTCATCCACTACAAAAGCACCTGTAGATTCAACTTGAAATTGGAGTATAGATGCAATGGCACGCTTGAAATTTGTTGACCAAATAGGATCTGCTTCTTTGAAGAAGAGATGTGAGACTGTGCCTTCTGGTGTGAGCACGATTTTGAAGGGCTTGTATGGCGGATACATTTCCTTATTCTGCAGAAATTTTTCACCGGAATTATTAAGTGTTATGTCATCGATGACGAGCTGGAAAGAAAATAAAAGCTCATTATAAATTAATAAAAAATAGGGCAAAATACTTAACGGCTATAAATATACCCATTTTTTTTAGTAGAAACGTCCATAGATTACATATTACAGTTCTTATTTCCTATATAAACCACTATTATTTTATAATTTTGTATGAAACGTTAGAGAAAATTTAGTTTTTAAGACATGGAGCAAGAGTTTGAAAAGCTTATAAAAACAATGTTATTATATCTTGTGTAAGAAGGATGATTTCGCGGGCAGATGTCAATATTAATTGGAAAAATTATTGACTGATAATTACCAACACGTTTCTGGAAGTTCACAACTTGTCATTTCGGTCGTGCTTCCTCGGGAGGGAAGAGAGAAGGCGATTTATAATGGGGTCCATCAGACGTAACCTACTTAAGGGCCTGCAATGTCTGCTCACCAGTACGGTTATCATATAAGCTTGCCATTAAATAAATCCGTTTCAGGATATGGCTGTGTAATACGCTGGTAAGCCTCTGGGTAAAAAACTTCCAAATAATACAAAAAAGCCTCGAAGATGAGTCTGCCTGGTTGGTTGATGTTCTCGTAAGAGTAAACTTATCACCGCATCCCAAGATATGTGAAGGAGGTCTCAAGGCAAGAACAACATCGGACCGTACATAGGCGTCGCATTGGGATAGGAGAAAAACTGTATAACCAAATAGTCCCATTCACGCCGGCAGGCAGCCATTTCGCCACAATACGTATTGAATTTGAGTTTCTTTAACATTTCGCTCATCTGCATCGACATCTCGATTGAAGGAAAGATGACGCAGCCCAAGATTGTTTTTATACGTGTTATCTCTTTCCCGACATAAGAATCGTGCTTGGTGATGAGCCGCACCGCGACGTAAGCTTATTGAAAGAAATGAAACTGAAGTAGTGCTACTGGTTAGGTCATGTCGTGTGATTAAATACAAACGTTTCAGCTCTGAAGGTATTCGAAAGACTCCATAGTATAGAGATTTACCTTATGGTCGACAATTCAACTACGTATATACTGAAATATGTAGAATGTTTTCAGAAATTTCATTTTAATATCAGTTTTCCAGTTTACCATTATTTAGGAATAATCTACTGGTTGAGAAAGACGATTAGAAAGCTTAAGTCCATATTTTGAAATGCTCAAAATGTTGAATAGACCTCGCCTTAGTCATTATCGAGCAAATAACCGAGCTGCAGGAATATCTTGTCTTCGTTGATTATGAAAAAGGTTTTGATTGACCTAAACACCCTCGGGGGAACTTGTTATCCTTAGAGGGCGCGTCCGCAGATGGCGGACCCACCCTACAGATATGGGTGGTAGGACAGAAATGAAATATCTCCCGCCGATCTCACATGTAAATTTCGTTAAAAAACTAACTTTCCTCAACGTCTGTTTCATAATGTGAGATGCGGTCGAAAGCGGGTGTCTGTACTTGGAGCCAGTAGGATTACAAAGAAAAGCAGTTGCTGACAAAACTATAGAGCTAATTAAAGTACGAGGTACGAGGCTTGCGAGTGCCAAATCTTATATGACGGAATCTTATAGGAAGCCATCCAAACTGAGACTTTTCCTTGTCGTCATTGATGAGATATTAGCTACATCAATCGACCATGCACGTAAAAGTGGATTGCTGTGCCAATCGATTTCAATGTTTCATCTTGAAGACCTAGGTATTGCCGATGACATCGTACTACTCTCTCAAGGCAAATCGGATGTACAAAGCAAGTTGAAGGACTTTGTGAAACACTGGACTTAAAGTCAATGTTAGAAAACGAAACCTGTGACAGTGCACGTGAGCAATACATTATTCAATATTGTAGAGGAAAGTATTGAAAATGTAAATGTTTTTCAATATCTTAGAAGCCAATTCACCATGCATAGTGGATACAAATATTATTTAGGTACCTATTAAGTATGAATAGCACGAAGTCTATTTGCTATTCTCCGTCCGGTGTGATAGTCCGAACAAATTCTCGTGACAAGAAAAATCCGGATTTTTAACTCCTATATGCCTGTGAAACATGGTATCTCTCAGTGGAAATTAAACAAAAGCTTCAAGTATTTGTGAGCTGCTGCCTAAGGCGTATTTGGTGGTCAGACCATTGGATATCCAAAGTTGAATTGCAAAGGCGGTGCCAACAAAAACCTATAGCAAAAGAAATCAGAGAAGACAATTGAGGTGGATTGGCCATACCTTGCGGAAAGGAAGCATTGAAATCAGCAGACAAGCAGTGGACTGGAACCCTCCAAGTCAAGGCAGATTGGCGAAGTTCGATAGTGGAGGAATTTATAGCCGTGGACAAAGTCCGAGCGCCAGCAAATGAAACTAAAACCAAGAACCATACAGAATGGACAAATTTCACTTTGGCCTTATGCTCTGCAATGGAGATCAAGGAATGATGATAACGATGAAAAGAAAATTAAAACATGCAAGATCATAGTTAGGAAAGAGGTAGTTCAACGTCAAGTTAAAATGATCCACGCATTTGTTGACGGTTGGAGGTAAGCTGTAAGTACAAATTAATATCCAAGTGAGTTATTTTAATAAAAAAAAGTGTAATTCATAGCGGGTTCTAAATAGTGAGATGCATCCACCCATTATAGATCAGTGAATGTAAGTTCGATGGAAAGGTTTGGAGTGGTCTCGGTTTAGAAGACGTATGCATATTACACAATTTTTTTGCGCTTGTATGATTATTGCAGTATTTTTAAATGTGAGCTGGTGGCTATTTCAAAGGCCGCATCATTCGTACAGTGTAATATGAGTCCGTACCATGTAATCGACATTTTAACTAACAGGCAGGTGGCCACAAAACCCTGGAAAAATCTTTTCATGCCTCAAAAGTGGCTGTTAAATGCCGCCAATCTGTCTCTTAAAGATGGTTGTCTCATGAGATGGCTAAAACATAGAGGGCAACTGCAAGGCTGATGAGCTAGGTTGTTACTGGCATCAGAGTTGCACCAGACATTGTCTTGTAAATTGGAAAGTTGTTAGTCTACAAATAGTTTTGTGTGGTTGCGGAACAAAGGTGATGTGCGGAACCTATTTCCAAGTTGCTCGATAATTTTGGCTGACAATAAATGTTCAACGCTCAAAATCTCTACTGATTCTCAGAAGTCAGGACATTCGGCCTATATACTGTGGTCCTTACTAGGCATTACTTTAGTAGCTCATGCGCTACCAGATTGGACGTTCTTTGGAACTATTTCGGCAGAGGTCGGCGTGATGTGGGGAAGGAAGAGACTTCTGCAATGCCTTCTTTGGGTGTCTCCGGTTTTATGTAGGCGAAGGGCTCAAATTTTCAGTAAATATTACTTTTAGAAACTTAAGGATCTCAGTTGCATAAATATGGGAAACTTGTCTATGTTTATTTCAAGTACAAGTGTTTATTTTATTTATGGAAATTAAATATACGGTAGGTGAGTCACGGCACTGGCAGCTTGAGTACTAATTGGTTTTAGGGCATAAGGTAATTGTAAACCTCTTGTGGCATTACAAAAGTTAGGAGTCTAAGTGTGCTTCACTAGAAATGACGCTCAATCTAACCTAACCTAAACCTAAACCTAAACCTGAGGGACATAATAATAAAAGTATAACATTTGAACCATTATACACTTGAGCCTTCAAAGAATTCTATTGGACTAGATTGGTAATATGATAATTGATGACTGCAAACAGATTGTTAACATGGAGAGAAAAATTTTAAGATTTTTTGCCCAATAAGAATGCATGGCGGTACCTATAGAATCCGGTAAAACTCGGAACTAAACGATGTTACTCAGAACGAGATAACGATGCGATTTGTTATGGCACAGCGCTTAAGATGGCCAGGTTACGTTACTCGTATGCTTGCTGACCGTATCTTGAAGAAAGCCATGACAGCGAAGCTAAGCCAAAGGCAGACCGAGGAACCGATGGATAGTTGCAATAGCAAATGATCCCGAAAATTTTGGAATAGTAACTACGAAGCCAAAGCTCAAAATCGAACGCTTTGGAGGAGCCTTGTGAGGGTGACTGATGATGATTGATTATATTACTACTGACGAGAAGAGGCTCAGTATAGCAACTATGTCCCGATACATGAAATTCTTTCTCTTTCATCGCCGAAACTATGCATTTTTTGAACCCTAAAGAAAACCATTCTGAACAAGCAACAATATGGGGCTAAGTCGTAAATATTCGTCAATTGTAAATATGCTGAAAGTTATGTATTTTTTAAATCTGCAATTAACGTTTCACATGACGTCAGTGATAAGACCAAAGGCTAGCATATGTATGCGTACTATGTAAGTGTGTATAGGGACGTATCTACATACGCCATGTACATGCATAGCTACTACATAACATACACATGCACATATTTATTTACGTTCCTTAAGTGTTAAATGGTCATCAGAGGTAATCAGCTGTTTGTCTGATAAGACTGTTTTTTTGCTTTATGTTGCTCAACATGAGCATTTGTTGTGCATATCTACAAGTACGTATTCATGTATGCACAGATGTATGCTGGCCGGCCGTTGTTAAACATAAGAATACGTTTGGAGTTATTCTCAGATTAATCATTGTGGGCTTGTGCGAGTATGCGATGAGTAGGGTTGTGGGAATATTCTTATTTCTTTTTGAATATTACACACATACATACATATATGCCTATGTGTGAGGCTGCTTGGGTTATGAAACGTGACACCGTTTGCCACGATTCACCGACTAGCTGGCGATAGTTGGCAGTCGGCTGAGTTCCCACAATCCCTACGCCAATCTGTAAAATATCCCAGTAATTGCCGAGTGTGAGTGCGTGCAGTTTGATGACAATACCCTGCAGGAAAAATCTTAACTTGTAATACAAATTATAAAAACAGCTTAGCGCTATTTATTTCTCCAAATTAGAAGCAATTAGGTGCTGATTAACTATTATTTTTTTGCTATTTCCAAAGAAAGTATACAACAGAGGCAGACAATTTTAATTTTTACGGATATAGCCACTTAAAATTTCGGTTGGTACCGGGTTCGATATCCATTATGAATAAGGAATATCTATTACGTGAAATTTTGACAAAAACCACTTATTTTTACTTTAACAGGTTTCGCTTTTAGATTAATATAATATTTCATAACCTTCTACAAAACAGATTCACTATTTTGATGAAGTTTTTATTAAGATGGATTTGTGCGTCTTGATGTTGCTCTACAAATGGAGAGACCTACGAGGGGTGCCTTTTATATGTCGGGATTAGAAAACAAAAACAAATTTTAATCATCGAAAATCACTTTATTGTTTTTCAAAATATTCTCCATGAAGATCTATACACTTTTGCATGCGTTTGAACCAATTGAACCAAAACATGCATTCTGAATGCCGCAACCGCTTCTTCAGGTGTCGAAAAACGTTGACCTCTCTGTTTGTTTTTTACGTACGGGAATAAAAAGAAGTCATTCGGTGCCAAGTCAGGACTATACGGCGGATGACCCATTAATTCGATGTTTTGGGTGCTCAAAAATGCAGTTGTTTGAGCCGATGTGTGAGAGCTCGCATTGTCCTGGTGAAGAGTGATCCGTCTTTGGCGATTGGTTTTCCTAATTTCTTGGAAGACAACTGGCAAACAAATGGTTGTGTACCACTCAGAATTTACTGTTCTGCGTTGTTCTAGTGGTACGGTTACGACATGCCCAGTTTTTCCGAAAAAACAGGCGACCATTTGCTTGGAAGTGCTTCGTGCGCGAACAACTTTTGTTGGATTTGGCTCATCTTGAAACACCCATACAGTCGACTGCTGTTTACTTTCGGGCTCATACGCATAAATCCATGATTCATCACCTGTCACGATGTCATAGACATGTGTCGAAGCCCCGTGATCGTATTTTTTGAGCATTTCCTTCGACCAATCGACACGAGCCTTTTTTAGAGCGATTGGCAAATTGTGTGGGATCCAACGCGAACAAAATTTTGACAGTCAAATGTTTATGCAATATTGAATGTATGCTGGTCCCACTAATGCCTAAGATTGTCTCAATCTCACGATAGGTCACATGACGATCTTGCAATATCAGTTCGCGCACAGCATCAATGGTTTTTGGAACAACAACTGATTTTGGACGACCTTCACGAAATTCGTCTTGGAGTGAACTACGACCACGATCGAATTCACCATACCATCGATAAACACTGGTCCTTGATGGAGCTTCATCGCCAAAAAATGAATTAAGTTCATCCATGCAATGTTGCTGAGTTAATCCACGTCGAAAGTTGTAAAAAATAATCGCACGAAAATGTTCACGATTTAATTCCTTTTTGGACCGAGATGAATCTTTTAAGTTACTGTAAACAACACAAATAGCGCTGGTATTTCAAAACGTTCCGAGTACGTAAAAGCCAAAAAATGTCAAACTTTGCGATACAGCTGTCAGTTGCCAGATTGCCACTCCAGGGTTGCCAAATCCCGAAATATAAAAGGCACCCCTCGTACAATTTTAAGCCGACTCCGTACGTCAAATGGTTTTTTATGAGGAGCTTTTTCATGGCAGAAATACACTCGGAGGTTTGCCCTTGCTTGCCGGGGGGCGACCGCTAACTTTTAATTAGAAATCATAACATAAATCCCCACGGGTAGAAAATGTTAAGTTGTTTCTAAAAAGTCAGACGTGATAGAAATATTTTTTTTTATTTGGCATCTTCGAGAACATTTGAGACAAGAAAAAGTTTTTCAAAAAAATCTTTCTCTCGTTGATTTTTTCGAATCGTTTTTCGATGAAGTGTTGAGCCCTTTTTTCCATTTAACTAAAGTACTTCCGAACAACTGCAACACGATTTTTGAGTGACTTCAAGCTTACACTTTATTATACTTAAATGGAATGAGCTACAAAACTGCGTACTTCGAAATTTTCTAAAATTTCTGATTAAAAAGTTTTTTAATTTTTGAATTTCCTGTGAATTTTGTGCAAAATTTGTAGCTTTGAGTTATATGGTTTTTATTGTAGAATGCACTATACTAAAAAACATTAAAAAAAACATACAAAAAAAAAATATAAAAACAAGAAAAAAGTTTAGACTTGGTAATTCATGGCGCACCTATTATTTTAAACACAGGTGTCAGTGTATAAAACCTACTGCCCCGATTTTATCATTTTTTACGCCATTGAAAAGCCTCTGAGTTTTTATGTTTAGTTTATCCCTTAATATCATTGTGATACCACTGGAGGTCGCCCTTTACACTTTTGAGTCTTCTCTGAACCAAACTGTGGATTTAATGGATTTTAATAATTTTGGTAACACTATTTGTGAGACCTCTTCAATGCTGTCAAGAAAGATGAATTCGAGCGTTGAAAGCATTTTTCTATATAGAGCAATGAATGTACACAGCAGGTGTTCCACGGTTTCGTCTACTTCAATATTGTGACAGCTTCGACAAAAGTTTGTATCCCAATTAGACAATGCCCTGTTGGTAACCCTATCGTATTTCTCATATCCTGTCTGCTAAGATTCAGTTGTGATTTTGTGCGGCCGTAGTTCCGTCCTGGCCAAGTTTGTCTGCTTATTTGGGTGGTGATTGAGGGTGATTGCCTCCAACGGGCATTAGCAGCATTGAAGATGTTTCTATTTATTTTTAATTTGTAGTTGTAGGAACCGTACCTTATCTGGGTGAATATTTCGTGATTTACCTTACCTTGCGAGCTCATCTGCTTTGCAATTCTTCTCCTTCTTCTTAATTGGCGCGATAACCGCTTACGCGATTTTGGCCGAGCTTAACAAAGCGCGCCAGTCGTTTCTCTCTCGTGCTAACCGGCGCCAATTGGACACACCAAGTGAAGCCAAGTCCTTCTCCACCTGATATTTCCAACGCAGAGGAGGCCTTCCTCTTCCTCTGCTACCACCAGCTGGTACCGCATCGAATCCTTTCAAAGCCGGAGCGTTTGAATCCATTCGGACGACATGACCCAGCCAACGAAGCCGCTGGATCTTTATTCGCTGCGCTATGTCTATGTCGTCGTAAAGCTCATACAGCTCATCGTTCCATCGCCTGCGATATTCGCCGTTGCCAACGTGCAAAGGTCCAAAAACCTTACGCAGAATCTTTCTCTCGAACACTCCAAGCGTCGCTTCATCGGATGTTGTCATCGTCCAAGCTTCTGCGCCATAAGTTAGGACGGGCATGATGAGAGTCTTGTAGAGTGTTAGTTTTGTTCGTCGAGAGAGGACTTTACTGCTCAGTTGCCTACTTAGTCCAAAGTAGCACTTGTTGGCAAGAGAGATTCTACGTTGGATTTCAAGGCTGACATTGTTATCGGTGTTAATGGTGGTTCCTAAATAAACGAAGTCTTTTACAACCTCGAAATTATAACTGTCTACAGTGACGTGGGTGCCGATACGCGAGTGCGCCGACGGTTTGTTTGAAGACAGGAGGTACTTCGTTTTGTCCTCGTTCACCACCAAACCCATTCGCTTTGCCTCTTTATCCAGTTTGGAGAAGGCAGAACTAACAGCGCGGTTGTTAAGGCCGATGATATCAATATCATCGGCATACGCCAACAATTGTACGCTCTTATAAAATATTGTGCCTGAGCGATTAAGTTCTGCGGCTCGTACGATGCTCTCCAACATCAGGTTAAAGAAGTCACACGACAGCGAGTCACCCTGTCTGAAACCTCGTTTGGTATCAAACGGCTCGGAGAGGTCCTTCCCAATTCTGACGGCGCTGCTGGTGTTGAGCAACGTCATCTTACATAGCCGTATTAGTTTTGCGGGGATACCAAATTCAGACATAGCGGCATACAGGTAACTCCTTTCCGTACTGTCGAATGCAGCTTTGAAGTCGACGAAAAGATGGTGTGTGTCGATTCTCTTTTCATGGGTCTTTTCCAAGATTTGGCGTATTGTGAATATTTGGTCGATGGTAGACTTTCCAGGCTTTGCAATTACCTTGTATAATTCTACGATCTAGCACCCAGATCAGGTAAATTTTAAAATATTGCGAGACTTTGCATAATAATTTGTTATATTCAACTACCGTTTTTGACATGTGTTTTTCTGATTCTTACGATTTCAGAGCTGCCTGACTATCCGAGTAGATATATACTTCTCTCGTAGTTAGAAGTAGTCTCTTCTTTAAGAGCAATATGCCCTCTTTTATGATAACTTCTGCCTGAAAGACACTACACTGAATAGGTAATCGAAAGGATGCACTGATGCCCAGCCTTTCAAAGTAAACTTCTCCATCTACCTGTTCATTAAGCTAAGATCCGTTAGTAAATATATTGACTCTATTTTCATCATCTAGTTTTTGTGCAAAACTGATTCATTAGAAGCCTCCAACTAACGGCTTGCCCACTAATTATAATAAAAATGCTCTCTATTACTCATTTTAGTAGATTGTTTCCATTTGTTTGTATTTGAAAAATGTACTTTATTAAAAAATATACAGAAGTATTCCAGCATAGGTATCCAGACAAATTTTTTTAAGAAAAATTATAACAAAAACATTTTTTTTTTAATTTCAATTGCAAAAGTAGTGACATATATCAAATTTGTATTTGAGTACTAAAATATCGGTATGGAATGAAAGGCATTCAACAATCTATGTTTAACTGGTTTTGCCACCTATTTTTTGTGTAAAGTAATAAATTGATTGCAAAAATATATCAATAGATACTACCAAAGAATACTACTGAAGCAAATATTTTGCGGGTTGCGGAAAAGTAGAACCTATTTTAACATCATTTTATTTTTCTATTTTTTTTTAATAGGTCGACCGGAGCGAGGTGCATCTTTCACATCGAAATTTCCAGCACGGAAGCGAGCGACACTTGTTGTGCTACACGAACTGATACAACATCGTCTCCGTAAACTTCATAAATTTCATTGCTGGCTTGCGTAGCATTCTTCCCTTTTTTATACAAAAATTTCAAAATATAGCGAATTTCTTCAATATTTTCACTCATTTTTGAACAGCTATAACTTTTTTTCAACTTCTCCGAATTAAATTTTTTTTTGGTTAAATGAAGCTTAAAATGTCACATTTCTAACCCAATGTAATTGGTAGCACTGGGGATAGATGACTCCAACGACATCTATTGACAAAATACGAAAAGACTTTTTCGACTTCCCAATATTTTCTGCATTTTACACTTTTTTTACATATTAAAAAAATAAAAGTTACATTCATTCATGGCACCACATTTCTTTTGAATCACATCGTCACTAGTTCCATATATTTTTTAAAATGTCATGCTTTTTTCTGCAGGGTAGCTGCTCGAGCCGGTTATTGCTGCTTTTTTTGCAGTGTCTGTGTCCATAGTTAGTCAAAGCAATTAAAAGTGATTACACGTTCATGACAGTGAGGCTCACAATAGGCATTCAGGCGACAAGTGTTGGTGAATATCGGTTCGTCGAGGTTCAACACTGCTCGCTTGAAAAAGGTTAAATTGTTTAACATCGTCATAAACAACAACAACCACACAGTAAACTAGCGAGCAAAGACAATAGTCTTTGCGTATTTAATTGATGTTTGCCTTTTTGTTATTTCATTTAATTTAATTTTATTTTATTTTATTTCTCACTTTTTTGCTGATTAATTTGCTTTCTACTTTACGTTGACTTTTTGGTTTTCATTGAAATGGAAATTTTTTGTTGAGTGAAAAATAATAGGGGTTAAGGAGTAAAAGAGGCCACTGCCAAAATAAAAATAAAATAAAATTAATTAAATTCAAATTAAAAGGACTTTGTTGCTTAAAAGGCAAAAGGTTCACACATTTGTGCTTTCTAATAGATGCAAATAGATACATGGATAATGCACACATGCACATACATTTGTATGTATATACATATATAAAATACATTGTTTGGGATTCTAAAAATACATATTTTGTTCACAGATATGTTCGAAAAAAAATTGTCATCTAAAAGCTGTTAGTGTCTCACACAACTCGTTTCAAAAGAATACTATTCAAAAATCATTTCTATGAGTTTCTGGCGCGTCTTTACGGATGTTACCTGAGCTACTATACTACAATCGAGGTTAACGCATACCGCTGTTATCTGGAGGCCGTACCAAATACGTATCTCTAATCGGGTTGAGAGAGTTCAGAAAGTTTTGCTACGATTTGTGCTCTGACCTTTAACCTTCCGCGGTCGTATGTCTACTCCCTGCCAACACAGCAAGGAACCATACTAAATTTATACGATGTTTTTTGGCTGACTTAAAAACAGTTGATAGCTGATGATCTATTCCATCGTGTTCATTTATTATTGATATCATTATCGACACTATTGACTGTCCTCCCATTCAGAGTAAAATTCAGTTTAATGTTCTTTCAACAGTTTGAAAACTTAAAAATTGGCTTCTCGAGTCAACCATCTTAAACGGTTTTTTGTAGTAATTATTATACTATTATAAATGCTGATCAGATTGGAGCTACTTCTTCCAATAAGCTTTGTTTGATAGATCACGTGTGACTACTGTCAAACTAAATACATACTTTTTTTCAGTATTCATAGAAATTTCATCATGGAAGGATTCATGCCTCAACAACGTTTACAAATCGTACAATTGTATTATGAAAATCGACGCTCTGTGAAAAGTGTTCATCAGGCGCTCAGGCCAACTTATGGTGTAACGTGATGAGGCCCATTTTAGGCTTAATGCCTACGTCAATAAGAAAAATCGCCATATTTGGGCTGAAGAGTAACCCGGAGCCATTTAAGAACAGCTTTCATTGCATTACATCCATTGAAAACAACCGTTTGGTGCGGCCTATGGGCTGGAGGAATCATAGACCCATATTTCTCTAACGACGAGGCTAGGCACAATATAAAACTGTCAATGGCGAACGCAATCGTGCATGATAAACGACTTTTTGATGTCGGAAATTGAAGCCCGTGATATCTACAACATTTGGTTCTAACAAGACGGCGCTACTTACCATACCGCTCCTGAAACAATATATTTACTGCGTCGTCGTTTCGGTGAGCAATCTATTTCTCGTCTCGGACCCATGGATTGGCTACCAAGATCGTGTGATATCACACCTTTGGTCTTTTATTTACGGCATATGTAAAGTCTAAATGCTTTGTGGATAAACCAGCTTCGATTGAGGCATTGGAAGCCAACATTATTCAAGTTATCCATGCGATACCGACCGAAGTCCCCAAGCGGATCATTCAAAATTTGTGTTACGTTATGTAATTGTAATTACGGTATAGTTGCAGTTAACTTTTGAAGGGGATTATCTTTAAAAAATAAATGCCAAGAATAGTTCTACACAAAACTAATAAAGATTGCCTAATCTATTTGGATTTTCCTTAATTTATTTTAATTTAAAATCCGATACATCTAAATTGATCAGCCTTTACATTAGCTTAATATAGTATGTAAGAATATGTCCATTCAAAGACTTTATTTACAAATAAATAAATAAAAAATTTCGCTTGGTCACTTCAACCGTAGAGTGGGAAAGAAAGTTTCATTCAAAATTTAACCTACAGAGATTCTTGGCTGGCAAAAACCCTCTATAACCTCCAAGCCGTTGCCGACTGGGCAATGGGTATCACTGACCTTCTTGAGGCCAACTTTACATGTTAACCCAAGTAGAGACAGTGGAGACGAATTGAGACAACTGATCGGGCGGGCTTTCTACGCAACAAAATCCCAATTTGCTGCCTCTGATCCGAAGTATGCGAATCGGATTGAGGAAGAAATAACCATCAAAAGATAGCGTCCCGCGGATAGGGAAGCCTCAGTGCCATAGAAAAAGCATAATCACAAATCTCGTCTCGGCAAAGTTAGGAAATCGCGATAGGCAGAAACCCCGATGACGTCAAAAGTAGCGGCAGCGGTCAGTGAAATTGCCAGAAAACATTTAATAGTGGCACTCATTGACGGTAGTGACAAGCTGGGGCCATGCAAGGGGATGGAGATGAAGCTACTGGAAAACCTATTAGCGAAAATGTACGCAGAGCTGAATGCACCCATGGCAGAACTTGACGGAGCAGTATGGTTTAGCGGCGTCATAATAATAAAATACGTGAACGACTCTACGCTCACTTGGATAAAGGAAGTAGTAAAAACGTTTCAAGGACTGTGGGAGGGGGCTTCGCTCGACATAGTTGACCTGCAGCTGTCAACAACAAAGGCAAAAGAGAGTTAAATGTTTGTGTTGTTGCTAAGAACACGAGATCAGTCCAAGGCAGTATGCATGCAACAGTTCATCATTAGTGCATTCATATTGGAGAATGAATTGAATGCCTACGAAAGCTAAGAGTAAGAGTCTGTTTTATTGCCACTAGTGAAATAAGTCTATCTCGACTCCTTCACGATGTTATATAAAACAGTTAGGAGCACAAAAATAATCACTGCTGGAAAAAAAACGCCAGCTTAAACGACCCTGTACTGTGTAAATAGAAAAGTTCCAGCAATCGTCTTGCACTTGTGCGTAACACATGGGCTGAAAAGTCCCGCGCTTAACAAAGAAAACACGTATTTTTTTGTTCAAAATTTTCTTTATTCATCAACGTAATTTTCATCAACAACAACGCAATCATTCCAGCGCAGCTTAAACATTTCAATACCACTTTTCTGGAACGATTTATCGTTTGCCACAAAATACGCTGAAACTGCGTAACCTCTCACTCGAGTGAAATTTCTTACCGGCGCGAATTTTTTTAGGCCTGTCGTCACTGGGAGCCAAATCTGGCGAATATGGTGGGGGCAATTCGAAGTCAATTCATGTATATAAATATATATATAATTGGCTCGTACACCCTTTTTAGGTGTTTTGGCCGAGCTCCTCCTCCTATTTGTGACATGTGTATTGATGTTGTTCCACAAATGCAGGGACCTATAGGTTTAAGCGAACTCATGGTTTAAGCGAACTTCATGGTAGAAAAACACTCGGAGGTTTTCCATTGTCTGCCGAGGGCGACCGCTCTTAGAAAAACTTTTCAGTTCATGTAGTTTTTGCCATTATTTTGATTGACTTGTGACGCGGTGCGTTGTCTTGAAGAAAGACAATTTTTTTTCTTTGTCATATGCGGACGTTTCTTTGCAAGTTCGGCCTTCAAACGCTCCAATAACACTATATACTTTAATATTCGCCGTTGAGGGTATTTCCCTTCTCAAGATAGCAGATGAATATTACACCACGCACAACCCAAAATACCGAGGCCATAAACTTTCCAGGCGATTTTGGTGCCTTCGGGTGCTTTGTACGAGGTTCTTCTCGACAGATGGCGATCGTTTTGATTCCGGAGTGAAGTGATGGATCCATGTTTCATCCGTTGTCACATATCGATTCAAAAATTCCGGTTTATTACGTTTAAACATGGCCAAACACTGCTCAGAATCAATAACAAGCTCTGGTTTTTGGTCAACAGTGATCAAACGCGGCACCCACTTATAGTTGAACAGAGCTTTCTCATAGACAAATACCAATGCAATATAAAGCCCACACGTTTTTTTGATATCTCTACGATGTCAGTTAACTTAAAAACTTCACTTTTCGATCATTCCAAACTATGTTGTGGATTTTTTATTGTTTTCTGGTGTTACTGCTTAATTTGTCTCCATGACCAAGTTTGAAGTCAGCAAGCCATAGTTCTATTGTTGTTTCGCATGAAGCGGAGTCCATATAACACTTCTCAAGCCATTGCTTCGCTTTAATGGTATTTTTCCCATCAAGAAGCAGTGGAAAATTTAAACACGAAATTTTTTCTAACCTATTGTTTTGAAAATAACAAAAGTAGCGTCACTGTTAGCACAATAACTCACGAGTTTATGAATAGAATATCATGAAATTTTAACAGCTGAATTTTTAAGGTTAGCATCATACTAACTGAAAAAGAGGTGAATGCAATAAAACTAGTGCCATCTATGTGTTAGGCCCGAGACTTTTCAGCCCATATGTTACTACACTTTCATTGTAAATGTCGTCATTAATGTAATATTTTTATTTTTGTTTTTACTTACCGCTGCGGCTAAAACGTTAGCCGTCTGGCGTTGTAGCGTCAACTTGCCGCGCACAATCCAACCGGAAGTCGGCGGAGCCGGATGTTCATCTTCTTGTGGTGCCTTCGCACCCACCACCACCGTACCGACATACTCATATTCGTATTGGCGATTCAAAGCGATGATATGAAAAGCGCCCACACTCGTACTGAGAACGGCCAACAACAAGAAAACTGACGAAGATATTGGAGTTTGAGAGATTAGAGAAATTTTAATATTTGAATTTTTCTTTTTTCGTTTTATGCTGAGCTTATTCATTATTTTTAGATGTATAAAATATTATTTTAATATTTTGCAAAAATATGCGCCCATGTACGTACATATGTATATATGCATGTATATAAAAGAAATTATAAAAACTTTTTCTCTTCTTGTTTCTTATTACCAAAAAATTTTATTTTGCACTTCCTCACTTGTTGAATTTCAAGCCATAATCAAAATAATAATTTCCTGGTATTGCAGTATCAAATATTTTAATAAAATTACGTCATCGCTGCTATTTATTTACAAAAAAATATTCACAAATGAAATCAAATCTCGTTGCATATGCAATCAATAGAAAAATTTTTACACATAAATTTCTAGGTATGTGACTTGTGGATGTATTATTTTATACATATGTACATACATACATATATGTGTGTGTATGTAAATCGGATTTTCTACGTACACACTAAACTTGAACACCTGTTGCGCTTCATTGTGGTGAAAATACTCGATTCGAAGGTTTTTTTGTTTTTTAATTTCCTCCCAGATCCTTTTTTAATTTTCTTCTTAGATTCTTTAAATTAATTTTGGTTGAATATTGCACTTTTTCGTTTGATGATTATTAACGCTTAAGTATATTTTTAACGATTACGTTTACTATGCGCGCAATTCATTGGTGGTTCAAAGATTTTATATCTCACAGGCGCTTCATTCAATTTTTGTTTAAATACAAACAAATATGATTTTTTTCGGAACTGATAACAGGCGTTTCTACATATGTATTTATATACGTATGTATTAATGATGTTCAGGGCACATACACATACATGTGTGCACTCTACAGATGTATATAAATATATGTATGTATATAAAAAAAGTATTTTTTTTATCGATGATTTTAAAATATATAGGTCGTTTCAAATTCCCACGTTCCACAGATTCTATGTATAATATGAATATATATGAAAATATCCGGTATCAAATATGACTTCGCATATTTATAGTTATAAAATTTGCTTTCAATTCGAACACGCACACACGCATATACACCCGGAAACTCGAAATCGCTAAACTTCAAAATAGTTCGAATGCCCTTTCTTTGGTAAAATTTCCTCTTCGATTGGTGAGCTTCGTACGCGACGCGTTCAAAACCCCTACTAAAGCGTTGCTTGACCGCAAGCTGGAACTATGGGTGCTCGACTTGATGCTCGTGGTCGTGTCACTGTAGTTAGCCATTGGGTTCGGTATATTTCGCTTTTCAGTCTTGTTGATAAGGCTGCAAGAGAAATGAGCGTATATATGTGTGCATACGTGCATGCATGTGGGTGTGTATTTAAATTTTTACATATATATATATATGTACATTCACATGCATAAGTACATACAGACGTATGCATGTTTTGGGACGATGAAGGCGCTGAATGCGGTTGTGTAAAATATAGTATTTGTGAGAAGCATTTGGTGAAAGTAAGTGTTGGGGGCAAGATTTGTGTTTAGTAACATACGAATGTATGTATGTATGTATGTATTACAAGGAGTTGCAAGAATTATGAATGGAACGCATGTACGAGTATATGCATGCGAATCCATGTGTAGTTGTAGGCGCGTATCCCTGTAGGAAAGTTCTGGTGATACAGGACTAGTACGAAACTGTTGAAATGCGAGTGCTTTTGTAGTCTGGAATGAATTCATCTCTTGTAACAGAACTTAAATAATCTTGTCGAATGGAGTCGCTGGCATAAGTGATAAATTAACAAAATATTAAGAAATGTTGGCCCCGATAAGCATTTTACGTTCAACAATGAAGTTTACAGTTATTTAGCATTTTTGCACCGATACTCAAAGGCCCGTATACGAGGAAGTTCTTTACAACTCTTTACTTTGTTGAAAATTGGCGTGTGCCATGCTACTAAAAGCGCATCCCTTTTATAAATGTTTATAACAAAATCTAAAAACAAAAAAATAATAAACATTGGTTTTTCATCTCCGATGCCTACTTTTAAATCCACCTTTGACGCTCTGAACTGTTAGCTTATATTGGAATGACAGGAGGTATTTAATAAAATAAACCCAGCCAACGTAGCCGTCGTGGCCGAATGAGTTGGTGCGTGACTACCATTTGGAATTCAGAGAAAGAACGTCGGTTCGAATCTCGGTGAAAGATCAAAATTAAGAAAAAGTTTTTTATAATATCGGTTGCCCCTCGGCAGGCAATGGCAAGCCTCCGAGTGTATTTCTGCCATGAAAAGCTCCTCATAAGAAATATCTGCCGTTCGGAGTCGGCTTGAAACTTTTGGTCCTCCATTTGTGGAACAATATCAAGACGCACACCACAAGGAGGAGGAAGAGCTCGGCCAAACACCCAAAGAGGGCGGAAGCGCCAATTAGTACAGCTCATACAGCTCTTTGTTCCAGCGCCTGCGATACTCGCCGTCACCAACGTGCAAAGGTCCAAAAATCCCTCTCTCAAGCATTCCAAGCGACGCTTCATCGGATATTGTCATCGTCCACGCTTCTGAGCCATACGTTAGGACGGGCATCATGAGAGTCTTATGAAGTGTTAGTTTTGTTCGTCAAGAAAGGACTTTATTACTCAATTGCCTACTTAGTTTAAAGTAGCACTTGTTGGCAAGAGAGGCTCTACGTTGGATTTCCAGGCTGGCATTGTTATCGGTGTTAATGCTGGTTTCTATTATAAATAAACGAAGTCTCTTACAACCTCGAAATCATAGCTCTCAACAGTGCCGTGGGTGCCGATACGTGAGTGCGTCGACTGTTTTGGTTGATGACAGGAGGTACATCGCTTTGTGCTCAATGTTTAATACATTTTTTGTTTTAAGTAAAACTCAAAGAAAAGAAAAATCAATTCACGAAATTAATTTGTCTCGACAATTTCAAAACAAGTGGAAGACTTACCGGAAGACGTACATTTTTTTTTTCATTTCAATAAAACACCGATCATAGCCGCTGAAAGATTTTTGTGACTTTAAGGTAGATATCCAAATGACGGAGGGGGAAGATGTATAGCACCTTAAAGCACATAAAGCACAAATCAAACTATAAGAAAAGTAACCTTTCCCCTATGCCACCCCGTTGGACCCATTTTAAAATGAGACCTAAATCCATTCTCAGTATTTTTTAATCCGAGATAGTTTATTTTAATTAATTATATTGTCTTTAATAAATTTTTCAGAACTCGTTTATATCACAGTTGCAAGCAATGAAATGAAATGTAAACAATCCATTACAGCAAACAGTTCGTTTTTGAAAACAGTATCGCATAGTTTCAAGCCAAGGAGGATAGATAACTAGGTTTGGCCAATAACTATGGTGAAAAACTAAATTGTGAGGAGAAATTCGGCTGCCACGCAATGGGAATCGCCAGGCGAATTATGCACAATCATTTCACACATATTCACACACTCGTCCAATCAGTCGATGTTCAGACGGAAACGAGCTGACATTGTGTTATTTTGTTTTGTGTATCACTAACACATTCTTCGTTTTTTCGTAAATAAGCCGATTCATAATTCCGGCTCCGTCAGCCCATGAACTCATTGTGCCGAATTCGCTGAGAGCCGTCAAACGGCCTGCTATTGGCCACACCATTAAAAATCTTTCCACCATGGTTTCAAGCCATGCGCGATGTCTTCATCTTCGTTTTCGCTGAACTGTTATCATTTTCATATGCTTACGACAGCACTGTTTTCGTCTTCGGCTTCACTTCTACTCATTCGGAACTCACAGAGAGAACATTGGTTCGAATCTCGGTGAAACACCAAAATTTAGAAAAACGTTTCTCTAATAGCAGTCGCCCCTCGGCAGTCAATGGCAAGCCTCCGAGTGTATTTCTGCCATGAAAAAGCTCCTCATAAAAAAATATCTGCCGTTCGGAGTCGGCTTGAAACTGTAGGTCCCTTCATCTATGGAACAACATCAAGACGCACACCACAAATAGGAGGAGGAGCTCGGCCAAACACCCAAAAAGGGTGCCAATTATATATACATATATATATATATACCTATAAATATATATATACATATATTGCAAATACATCCATTTACATTGTGTACCCCTAAATTTGTGTTGATTCTCATTCGTCTTGAACTCGTCGTTTATTTTTAAGCATCTTCATTTGCTTTTTTGTATTCCTCGATTCATTTGTGCTGAACTTTTTATTTATGCATTTATTTGTTGCCATTGGCCTCTGCAATGATCACAGCATCTTCAGTTAAAAGGTCAACAACCCAGCAGACATAAGTTACCGAATTCGCAGACTTTGCTCAAGTTCTTGGACACAACTCCAGTTTTAACTTTTACTTACAAGTTTTATAAAGGGTATTTCATAAGTGACGCCCAGATGTCAGTGGTGAATAGTTACTAGACGGTACCTTATTTTATGCCATCTTTGACATTTGTTAAAGGTTCTTCTCTCTCCTATATCTGAAGAGGTTTTTGTTCTTTGTGCCACAGCGATCGTTTTTGGAATATATACAATAATATTTAAATTAACAGATTGATTTTATAAAGTTTTGTATTCTAAATATGTAAGTCAATCTTTTTTTTTTAACATAGTTGCAAAGGGAAAATAATCCTTATAATCTAATATTATTTTATAATGCTGGATTATCGAAGGTTTAATTTCGCAAGACTTTTCTGTGTATTTTAATTGCGTAAACATATTATCATGTCACTTATGTATGTATATTTGTGCCCAATGTCGCCCTTGGAATGAATTATAGTGGTATACGGATTCGGTAGGAAATTTTTATGTAATCGAATTCTTTACGAACTTGTGCTTCAGTATCGTTAGCTAAATATGCTCAGAGCTCGTTAATGAATTGGAGTCCCAAACAAGAAAAAATTTGCTAATTTTTTTTATTTGCCACAACTGCCACTTCTTTCAATTTCTCCAATTTCTCCAATTTTTGTTTAGTAGGCATGCATTCATAATCGTGTATAAACACACACATACAAATATTTCAAATAAATGGTTGTTCCATACACTTGTAGTCATTTGCATATAGGTATGTGTGTAAGCTCATATCGGCAGTGACTTTGGCGGGTATGCGTGATCGCTCCCTTATCACTCGGTAGGGGATAAGCGATAATCCGATTCTGAAGTCGACCTATTCATGTGAGTAACGTAAGAATCTCTCGATAGAGGGTGGGGGCTTATTGCTTTGAAGCTACAAAACTGTAAGAGGCCTTGAATAGTATTTACATCGGCGGAGTTTGAAAATATTTACGAAGTATGGGTCGAGTATTCACTATGACCACAGTCTTAGATTAGATTAGATTAGATTTGTGGGGGGTTGGACAAGTCCAAGCACTCAGTCAGCAGACCATTGTACTACACCCGGATAGATTTCAGTAGAAACAATAGAGATAGGAAAGAATAAAAAGTGGGTGGTAAGACGGATAAATTAGTTTGAGGTCATTCTTCCACAAATCTGTTGGATTCATTGATGAATCTTAAGAGATTTGGAAGAGGAAGATTATTAACTTTATCCATACTCAGCATATCGAAACCCAATATCCTAAGTCTGATTCTGGAAAACGCCGGACAGCTACAGAGAAAATGTTCTGCAGAGTCGTCATCCTCAAGACAGGATAGGCACATCGGGCTGTCTATGACCCCCATGGCAGCTGACCGCAGGTGTTGTGCCCTGCAATTACACCCACCAATACTCTAGAATACTCTCTACACTCGGTATAGAAAGTGTGCTGATATCCCGTTAATAAGTTCTCTGGACTTAACCATTGATCTCTATCTGGGATCAAAATATCATACTTCCTACCGAAGCTAACGACGGGCACCCGATTGTCCACTAGCATCGAGAACAGCGTGCATCGCTCCGAGAACTGGTGGTACATCTGACAGTAGCCAGTGCTTACTTCATTTCCCCAGACTTCTTTTAACTTGACTCTATACGCCGCCTTCATCGCTTCCTTTCGAGTTTGAAGATCTAGACGTTGCCAGATGTCGTACTCATGGCACCTGTGATACCCAAGCATACACTTCTCTGTAGCCTGTTTAGAAGTTTTGCTCTGAAATTAACCATTGAAGCCTCCCACCATACTACAGAGGCGTATCTAATAATGGGTCTAATCAAGGTGATCTAGAACCGGTGTACTATCGCCGGCCTTAGACCCCATGTCTTGCCAAAGGTTCTCTTATACTGCCAGAAGACTTTTAGTGTTCGAGAGACCTTCTGCTCGAAGTGCTTTTTTCAGGTTAGTTTACTATCTAGGATTACTCCTAAGTATTTAACCTCAGACCTCAGCCTTGAATTATTAAATAATTGTGTGAATGAATGTAGATTCGTATAAGTTTTCCTTCAAATTGCGAACTTAAGGTTCGTTTGTCATGAAAAGCTTGTCATAAAAATACATACATACAGGCAAGTCTCCGAGCTGAGCTGTGCAATTCACTCTTAGGGTATCAGATAAATTTTTGGTGCAGCTAAATGAGCTCACGTTGTTTATCGTTATGTCGATATCTCTCAAGGATGATAGAGTACAAAGTTTGGCCATCCGAAGCAAAATTGTTAGAGTAACCTCGGCTGACACGTCACCGGGGACCCGAAAGCAGAATTCTGCCTGCTTATTTCACATGTATTCACAGTCTCGTTCAATCAGTTGTTGTTCAGACGAAAATGAGTAAATATGAGTGGAGCGTACGTTGGTTTTTTCGCTTATACACCGCCGTCAAAACCCCCATGACATAAGCAAATCATCTGATTGCTTCAAAATCTTTGAGAGCCCGTTGACGGTCTGATGTTCGCCACACTTCTGCATTCTAATATATATATCGCGAATACATCTAATATAGTTTATCTTTTTCCCGCTGATGGACTGCGAGCACAGCTCTTCATCTCATTTTTTCATCGAAGTTGTAGTAGAGTACGTCTTTCGAACTCTCTAAGGCCGCAGCATATAACTCTAACCCCAATTTTTTTGGAGCATGCCGCTAAAGTGGCAGTCTTTTACCGGTTTAAATTATTCCGGTAGCATCGAATCGACTGTCTGGGGAATGTTGCTAACGTTCAGGCCAAATCCTTAACCTACAGCCCGTGATAAATGATAGCACATCAAAATTTTGACCAGATTTGCCTATTTTATTTTTTTCTTAATGTTAGTTATTTTTCTTATAAAAGTATAGCTCATTGACAGGGTTCCCGGCATAGACGGAAACTGCTAAGCTGAGCTGGCTCGAAAAAGGATCCTGGAGACGGTGTCATCGCAAAATAAGAGGATCGGGGCTTCCCTGAGAGTATGTGGTCTACTCCTGGAAAGATGGAGTGCTGGAATAGTGCGCAAACGAGTAAAGTCGCGTTAAGTGTCCATGCGGTGAGTCTTGGGATTGCTTCTAGTGCTTTCTGCAGAAGCTGTTTGGAGGATGAGGTAGAATCATCTCAGCATCTTCCTCTCAGTTGCCCTGCTCTCGTCAGGCAAAGATTTTGATATCTGGGCACTCAATTTTTTGCTACACCTGTAGATATTGCAGGCTTAAATATTACACACCGGATGAATTTCATCAGTAGTTTGAAGCGGTTAATACAAATGTAATTAGCCACTGTTGGTCGTCATACCCTTCTTCTTTTTTCCTCCTGTTTGGTTCTTCCCTCCGTTTTTTGCCTTCGCTATGGTATTTTCCCTTATGGTATCCCAATGGGCTATATTTTATTCTTTGTCCAGCCATTTATTCTGTCCTATCCTATAGCTCAAGAAAAGCTATATATATCCAAATTGTATGCAAAAGTTAGAAAAATCTCGCAAACTTTGCATCCCCATTCCTCAGTTTTTAATTAGAGTTTTTAGAAAGATCTTTATTTTTGAAGGTGGGAGTTTTAGGTTTTGTATCTCATCGAGAGAACTTGACTTCTCAATTATTTACTCAATTCAAAGGCTTTGCATTTTTTGCCGATAGTCATTATTTTCTGTTGGATGCCAGGTTGAAATTTTAGCAGTCATCAAGATTGTCGCGCTGACCGTTTCTTTGATTACAAGTGACTTTTATGCAGTTTGCTGCGCCAATAATCTTCATTAATTAACTTAATCCTGAGAAAGCCGCGCTGCCGTGAAGGTATCCAAAAACCAATCGGCTTGGCATTTAAGGCTGGTTACAGAAGGAAGTTAAGATCTGCAGTGCGTTACAAAGTGGAAATGGATTAGGATTGGGTTTCTTTAAACCCTTTAATGGCTCAAAATGTGCAGAGAATTTTTTTGACAGTCATAGAGGAAATGAAATAGAGGGATGTTTCTGAAACTTGAAATAACCTACCGATCTTCACTTGCTCGCCATTGGAACTTTTTTTTTTAATTAATACATTAGATCACGCTGGACTCCTTCGACTTTACTTAAGCTATGATCTAAAGTTATTTTAACCTGGGATTATCGAGCAACACTTTTTAAGCGCTCGGAAATTTTTAGGAAAACAAGTGAAGAAAAAAATATAAATACAATTTTGAGGAGAAAAAGTATAGCTCGGTATACATACAAAGTAAAACATGCCTTGGAAGATAGGACGCTTTATCGGTGCCTCTTGCGTATCTGGGAATATCTCAATATATTGTCTTATTTCAAATGTTACATCACACTGTAAGTTTCCTTGCTCGCCCGATGCCTCAAACTGTCCATTTTGTGGTATTTTTTGTCGGTTCTCCGACTCACTAGGCCGAAGTCGCCCAGAAAAAAAGTCTGGGACGAGTTTTTGAAAACCGTCAAATTGAGTGGTTAATTCCATATTTTGTATAAGAAGAAGAGAAATTAAAAACAACAATAAAGAAAAACAAATACCTTTGACGTTTTGTTTGGGCAAGAAATGATGCTTCTGGCTGTTTACGCTTTATTAATAGGGCATTTCGTTGTTTGCGATAATTTAAACAAAAGCGATCTCATTGGTTATTTCCATACATACCGACATATTCGGTTGAGAATATACATACATACATATATACGTATATGCTTAGAAAGTTTATTTTTGAGTAGCTGTTGCCGGAAATTCCAGTTACTTTAGAAGATTGACCGCATACTGATAGCGAATTCTGCAATACAGTGAGTTGCAAGCAGTACGTTTTCGATATTTTTTTACAGATGCACGAATCTGAAGACTCTTGAGCGAGTTCTGAAGGTCAGATAAGAAAGAAATTTCTTGTCTGCCGATAGCTCTAGTAAATCTGCCAAGTTATAGTAAAAAGTTCTCTTGTCATCTGCCACCAAGTACTCAGCTGACTTAATCTATTTGTGTTCCTTATTAAGTTCTACTCCAATTTCCCATACACATTACTTGATATTACATATTTGATTTCTTTTGAACCTCTTTATTCTCCGCTATCTTTCAGATCACTGTTGGTTGCATATCTGGCTATGAGTTGTCTCGTTAGGGTGGGTATTGACGCTTTAATGTGACCTTTTGCCACTGAACTTACTTATAATGATCTCGTAGACATCTACATACAGTTGCGCACCTAATAATCCGTACAACGCAAAAATTGCAATGTTTCTGCATTACATTTTAAGGTACGAATGTTTCGATATTTTTTATCAAAAAATATGCTTGAAAATAAAGTTATGTATCAAATTGATACCTACAGGGCGGCCGCCGTAGCCGAAAGGGTTGGTGCGGGACTAGATTTCACCATTCGGAATCCAGAGGAAACGTATGAAGAAAACGTTTTTTCTTATAGCGGCCGCCCCTCGGCAGGCAACGGCAAACCTCCGAGTGCATTTTTGCCATGAAAAAGCTACTCATAAAAAAAAAATATTTACCTTTCCTTTCTAGGATCCAGTTCAGAGATATAGTGATCACCGCAAAACGTATTTTTAGCGAGGAGCTTCCGAAGATCAGCTGTAGCTCCTTTCCAAATAAATATTTTTACTAATACTAAGTCTTAAATTTTTAGATCAATAAATTTCAAAGTTTTTTCAGAAAAAACTTTGGAAAACTCCCTTTTCCGGCCGTCTAACTGTATATACATATATATAATAAATAAATGGTATGAAACATGCATCATGCAGTAGTTAACAAAAAATTCATCGGATAAGTGTTATAGAAAAATTGATGATTTCGCAAGCAAATATTTTTATTTGTGATCGAATTGGAAGGTAACTTATAAATTTTGTAATCTTTATTTTTGCTTTCAAGTCTACTTTGTTCCTTCCAAAATAATTAACTTCTGATAAAATAATTTTACACTAACGTTGTTCTAAATCCAAAACTGCTGATTTCTGAAATTGGTTTCAGTTCGCATTGAATCTTTTCCATGGACTCAACAGTCAACTTAGGGGCTCCAAAATAACAACGAATTCTTCAAGTTTGTGTAATTCTAAATTCTCCTTGTATATTACTCGGTACTAGCTGCTCTATGATTTTTCGCAGTAGTCCGTTAGCATACGAGGTTTGTCCAAAAAGTAAGGCGAGTTTTCAAATTTCACGGGCTACGTATATTCGAATTTCGATTATTATTTTATTTTTTATGTTGGTACAGTCGTCTTGAAGATATGTTCACGGTTTTAGCAATATAGCCTGTTTAGTTTGTTTGTGAGAGGCATAAATAAGACAAGTGTTTTGCGTGTTCGGCGATTTTCTGCTATCGAAAAAATGTATCAAAGAAGTTGCATCAAATTTTGTGTAAAAAATTGAATCAGGGGCTCAGAAACACTTGAAATGTAGACAGTGGCATGCGGTGAGGGTATTCTGAGTAAAAAAATGCTTACAAGTGGTACAAGCTTTTCACCCCAGCACATCAATAACCGATGAAAACGTTGAGAAAGTGAAGAAAATTGTTATGTAGAACCGTTGAATCACAATTAGAGAAATTGTTGAGGATGTCCGCATATCGGTTGGCTCATGCCATGCAATTTTTTGGGACATTTTGGGCATGAAGCGTGTGGCAGAAAATTCCTTCAAAAATTGCTGAGTTTTGACCAAAAACATCGTCGCATGAGCATCGCTCAGGAATTGTTGAATGACGTCAACGATAATCCAGATTTGCTTAAAAGGGTCATAACTGATGACGAATCATGGGTATATGGTTATGACATTGAAAATAAGCCCAATCGTCCCACTGGAAGAGTCCAGGAGAGCCAAGACCAAAAAAAGCACGTCAAGTTCGATCAAATATCAAGGTTTTGCTCATTATTTTCTTGAATTACCACAGCGTAGCACATCAGAAGTCCTTACCACAAGGTCGTACGGTAAATAAGGAGTATTGCCTTGAAGTTATGCGCCGTTTGCGTGAAGCAATACGAAAAAAACGCTCGGAATTGTGGAAAAAAATGCATGGCTTTTGTACTTGCACTTGCTCACTAATCCTTGCTTCTGACAGATTATAAATAACACCGCTATCATGCCTCAGCCACTGTACACCCCATTTGTCCACTTGCGACTTTTTTCTGTTCCCAAGATTGAAGAGACCCTTGAAAGGACGGCGTTTGGCGACGACTGAGGAGATAAAAACCGATTCGCGGGGAAAGCTCAAGGACATACCAAGAAGTGCATATCAGAACTGCTTCGAACGCTGGCTCAAGTGTATTATATCTGAGGGGGACTGCTTTGAATGAGATAAAATAAAAATTGATGAATAAATAAATATTTTTTGAGAAAAATTAAAATTCACCTTATTTTTTCAACACACCTCGTACGTCGTCTAATAGTTGCAATCAACCGTTCGATGTATTGAGCAAATGTGTCGCATTAGAAGATATGTGCTTAGCTCAACGTTCTTTTAAAATGATTGAATTGCTCCTTACGATACGCCAATAGCATTGCCAGGGTCCTTAATGATCATTTGCCTTTTTTTGAACTCTAAGTCTGAGATGTCCTTGTTGTCGTGTTGTTCATCAGTTGACTTCTTGGTTTGCAGGAAACCACGATTTTTCAACACTTTTCCACAAAAATGCCTTCTAAGGGAGTTCCCAATAGTGATGGTCCTCTGTTACATGTTGTGGGAGCCACTATGTCTGGTGCTGTCTACCAAATCCATTGTTTATTATTGTGTCACGGATGCCAAATCACCATGGCAAAATACCCGATTAAGAAGAGCCTTATTATCGACATGAGTGCTCGTTAGTGTAAACGTGGCGAACGTCGTATTTGTAAAAAAAGTCATATTTACGACGAGGCGAAAGACTATGTTAACAAGCAAAAATGCCGTATATGAGCCGAATGCAATACACACGTTGCTCACCAGGTGGCAATGTGTCAATAAAAAGCTCATGTTTGGTGTAGATTTTGAATCTACTGGGTTTTTATAATTCATACTTCTCGAAAACACCGTTGGTGAAGCTATAAACGACAAACGCCACAAATCGTGATAAAGTATGTTATTTTTTTGGTCTACGTTTAACGATATGGACGAGGACATGCGGTTCCAGTAGAACAGCCTACTTGTCACACAGCGAACGCCACGAGTGGCCTTTGGTATGTACGGTTCGGGTGTAGGGTTATCTCCTGCGATGTTGCGTGAATTGGTATTGTTTGATTTAACCTCGACTTTTTCTTGTGGGGTTACCTAAAGTCGCAGGTCTATACAGTCGACAAAGTCCAGTTTAAAAATTTTACCTCTCGGTCGGTCGTGTCACCATGCAAAGCTGCGTGGAATATTTGAACGATGCCATATTTTATATAATAAGGACTTATATGGGCTTTTCAATTAAAAGAAGAATTCGTTAATATCTCACATACATCATTTCTATCTTCTTCAAAGGCGAGACATTTGTTGTTTTGTGCCTTCAACAAATTGAACAATTTTCTAGATAAAGTTCATTTTAGGGCTTTTGCCACAAAACTCTATAGCTAAAAGATCCATATAACGGTCACTTATCTAACATCATAATAGAAAAAACACCAATCATTCAGATACAACGTTTTGTAACGCCACTCTCTTACAAACGACAAACCGTTGGTACTATAAGAAAATTAAATGGGGGAAAAGAAATCCATTATTCTTATTTTTATTTTGCGCAAATGGTTTAAAAGTGTTTAATGGTCGATCTTTAGCTCTTGGGCGATGCTACGACCACTAACATGCCGGTCACCTTCGATTATTTCTGTGATTTTATCGACATCAAAAACTCCTGAACGGAAAAGGCGAATACAAAATTGCACGTATTTATGTGTTATGGTGCTCACACTCCCCAACGTAAACGTACGCCCGTATCAGCTGACACAATGAAAGAACCATCTACGATACTACGGAACGGAACGGTAGTGAGAATTGATTTACATGGGGCTCTCATTAGTTTCATCGTGTCAACTGATACGGGAATACGTTTAGGTTTACCATTACAGTATGGGCACCATAAACACCGTTCACAATTTCAGCGGCCTGGCTCGGATTTTCGCCTTTATCAAAGAAAAACTGTAAAATGTACCGTATTTTCTCTTTGTTGACTTTCATTGTTAATACCCTGTAACTTCCAACTGAATGCAACAAACAAAAAATAGCAAAGGAGTTTTTTGATCGATATTTTACGAGATACCGATCACTACAACCAGCTACCGAGAAAACAATCAGTGTACAGACAGGCCATAAACGACATTCATCGGGATACCCTTACCACCTTCTTAAGCTCCCGATCCCCGAATGCCGTTATCGCAGTCCAACCACCACCAATCGCAGACGAAGAACTCCAACTTCCCCGAGAGTACCGCGTAACCTTGGCACAATTACGTTCTGGATACTGTATCAGGGTAAACTCCTACTTATCCAGAATCGACCCCGACATACTAAACTTATGTCCGGCATGTGATGGCACCCCGCACGACACTAACCATCTTTTCACATGACCCATCAAACCCACTCATCTAACACCCCTCTCCCTCTGGACCCAACCCGTCGAAACAGCTAGTTTCCTGGGCCTACCGTTAGATGAGCTAGACGAAGACGACCGGTGATTACACTACTCTGACAGGGCAAAGTTACTGCTAAAACAACAACAACAACCGAGAAAATAATGTATTTTTCCCCAAACTAATATTGAAATTTAAAATCCTCTGAATATTAAATTTTCTGCAACCCATTGTTATATAATTTGGGAGTTGTTAGGCCCCTTTTTGTTGTCAAAGGAGGATTTTTGTCAGAATGCCGCGCGGTTAAACCACCTTCTTCAAGTCACTTAGGAACTTTTCTGGAACACACCACGGTGATGCCGTCTTAAATGATTTCTAGCCTATAGACTCCGATTCTATTCTATTTCGGAAACTCATAATTTCCAGATAGCGTTAATTATTCGAACTATTTTTTTATGCGTTCTGCGCCGGTTTTCCTTCTCATTCACCTGGTAAATGGTTCACCTTTCAAGATGGTACACATATCCGACGCTGGATTTGCCAAACTCTAATTCTTCACTTATTTTCATTTATTTCCCTACGATCAAAATGTTGCTCTTGTCAAATTTAGTCATTTTCAGCTAATGCCCTAAAAGATTTGAAAAGTACAAAGAGCACATTTGTATATTAAAGTGTAGCCTCCCCGCTGAGTTGCATACTTCTAGAGTCTATATCCTACATATAACCCCTTAATGCCAGTCCGGATTTTTAGGTTCACAACTGTCTGAAGCATACGAGCATAAACGAATGTATGTACACATTAACTCGCATATCGGTACTCATGAACTTCATAGATGATTTTGGCGAACACGCAGATTGGAAAGATCACTTGTTGTACTTGAGTAACGAATGGACGTCATTGCGCTTGCTAGCCGGCATGACGACGATGAGTTGTTTTGTGGACGGACAATTGTGCTGTTGCATATGTACACATGTATTTATTCGCATGTGAGTTAGCAATCCTCATCGTAGGAAAACATTCACATGTATATGTATGCGTATGCGGGCCATGCGATACGCTACGCGTAGGCACAGGGTGCTTCAATGAGTCCGTCTATTTTCTTTTCTAAATAAAATATAACAAAAGTTGTCTCACATATTTTTTTATTTTTATTTTTACTTATAAATAATTTTTATAAAATAAAATATATATACATATAATAATATCCGTTAAATACCCACCACAATTCCTCTGGCAACACATGATGCGCATATCAAAATTTTCCAGGACTTTTTGGCAGCATATCGCTTGAAGACGCATTATTTCGTTCTTCATTTTACTTTTTACCCAGAGAAATAAGTCTAATGATATTGTGGTAATCAGAGCTTTCTTCATACAGGGTTCAATTCGGCTGTCACAGTTTTCTGGATCGCCTCCATGGAGTCGAAACGCCTCCCCTTCAGCTTTCTTTTCAGGCGCGGGAACAAGAAGAAGTCCGGAGGGGACAGGTCTGGGCTGTAGGGAGAGTGGGGAAGCACCGGAACCCCCATCTCGGCCAATGCAGAGGTGCAGAGGAAAGCGGTGTGTGCAGTGTCATGATGAAGGCTCCAATTGTTGACAAGGTCGAGCCGAACCCGGCGACCCGGTTTTCCACCGAAGGAGCATTTCTTTGTTAAATGCCGCGTTTACATTGCTTTCTGGAGGTACAAATTCCTTGTGGACGATGCCAAATTTGATCGAGTAGCGATTGTCAGCGAACTGGGACCGATTTTTAGTGGAAGGGAAAGGTCCAACGATCATTTTCCGCCACCAGCCGATTCGGTTGATCGCTTGGCAGACGCTCCGCGCGGGAAGGCTCATTACTTTTCCATCAAACCCTGTATTTTCCTTGCTTCCGTCTATTCATGTATGTATGTATATACAATACATACACATAATATATTGCCAAAGCGGTTAATAACCAAGAAGTAGAAGCATAAAACAAAAAAGATACCTTCAACGTTTTCGATTTGTATTTCGGAAACTGCACCAACTGTGGCTGGAGGCTGTGGTTCAGAAGTACATACTTCTATATCATTGGCCGATTCCTATTCAGTATACGACTTCAAATAAACTATGCATTTTAACTAAAATATATTTTCTTATGTTCTGCATTTCAATCACCATTTTTATTTAAATTTAGAATTTTGACTCAATTTGTAAATTTTAATTCGTGTTTATTTTTATTTTGCGATCAGCTGTTTTTCTCACTTGCAAATTCTTACAAGCAAACATTATACAGTAAAAATTTGCAACTTTCCCTCAAAATGAAATGTCACTAACTTCCCCTACTTCGCAAGTTTTTTGGATACACAAACACCAAAACTTGATGCTGTTGCTGTTGCTGTAGCAGCAAAACATTCGCCATAAATGTACGGGAGTCCTTGGTCGGATATATAGTAAATCCGGGTCGTTCCGGTAACGTAGAACCGACTGTCGCGAGGGAACGACCAAAACTTGATAGTTTGTAACAATTGTTACAAATTATTTGTTTCATGAACAGACCGATTGACAATGTAAAGCACAATACGGTACTTTCTTAAGTACTTTACAGGAAAGTCGTGCCGATAAAAAAAAACATCGAAACTTTTATTCACATACACCTGTGCTTAAAATAATAGGAGTGCGACGAAACCAAGTTTTAACTTTTTTCTTTGTATTTAATTTTTGTTTCATGTTTTCTTAAAGTCTAGTTCATTCTGCAGCAATACCTTTATTATTTAATACAATTTGAAAAAAAAAATCAAATTGAAAAGAAACCAAATTTTACAATTTTTATTCGGTTTTCTTATATTGGTGTATGTTAGCTTTGACATACCCAAATTACGATTCGCTGCCGGTTACGAAAGTAGTCGGTTTCAGGTCTTGATGTTGTTCCACAAATGGAGAGATCTACAGTTTTAAGCCGACTCCGAATGCCAGATCATTTTTATGAGGAGCTTTTTCACGGCAGAAATTCACTCGGAGGTTTGCCATTGCCTGCCGAGGGGCGACCGCTATTAGAAAAAACTTTTTCTTCATTTTGGTGTTTCACTGAGATTCGAAACTACGTTCTCAGAATTGCAGTCACGCACCAAATTCATTCGGCTACGGCGGCCGCAACTGCCACTCATTTTTATTGATATTGGTGCGTTTTTTCCTACAATTTCTGTAAAGGCTTGCAGTATCAAATAAACTCTCAAAATAAAAAAAAATGTAGCTCCTTTTTTATAAGTGTTTTATTTTTATAAAGTAGAATTCTAATACATATCTCTAAAATGTTCCATAGTACAAACCACAATCTGCACATACAGTTCAATAACATACCATTACACCATTCATCCAACAGTTTTACAAACATAGCATTTACGGTTACGCTTGGTAAGCATACAAGTACAAGTAAATTTCTAAATTATAATTTTGCGTCTTTCGCATGTCAGCCGAGAATTAAATTCTTATACATATAAAGTCCATAATTGTATGAGCATAAGCACTTGCTAATTTTTTTTCTTGCATAACGACTTCAACGAGCACCTCCATGCGCATGTCCGGCGCGTAATAAAGCGCCGCTACTTCCACTACCATCCGGCGCGGGTTTAACGGGCGCACTCTCGTTTTCCTTGTCACTCTCCAAGTTCTTGAGCTGTTGCATCCACATCTCAGCATAGACGCCATCCTTGCGTTGCAAAAGTTCTTCATGTCGTCCACGCTCTGCAATGCTGCCATCCTTCAGCACGAGTATTTCATCGGCATTTATAATTGTGGAGAGACGATGCGCAATCATAATTGTCGTGCGATTGGCGCAAACACGCGATAGAGCCGATTGAATATTGCGTTCAGTATTTGTGTCAAGCGCTGATGTGGCTTCATCGAGCAACACCAGCACCGGCGCTTTGAGCAATGTGCGCGCTATAGCGACACGTTGTTTTTCACCACCACTCAGGCGTAAACCGCGTTCGCCCACCTTTGTTTCATAGCGCTCGGGGAAGCTTAGAATGCGATCGTGAATATCGGCTAAGCGTGCGGCCTCGTATACTTCATCGGCACGTGCACCAATTTTGCCATACTCGATGTTGTAGTAAATGGTGTTGTTGAAGAGAACTGTGTCCTGCGGTACTACGCCTGTTTAGTAAAGCAAAAAATATTTTAATAAATATAACATGGAGATGTAAGTAAGTACTGCATTTGACTGAATTTACCTATTGCCTTTCTCAAACTTTGCTGCTGTACTAACTTTATATTCTGGCCATCGATTAACACGGCACCTGATTGCACGTCGTAGAAACGGAAAAGTAAGCGCACGATAGTACTCTTGCCTGCACCAGATGGCCCAACAATAGCAACGGTTTTACCAGGGGGCACAATAAAGCTCACATTGTGCAATACAATCTTTTCTGGAGTATAGCCAAATGTAACATTAGCGAACTCAATGCCTGCACCAGCGGTTATTAGCGGCGCAGCTCCAGGCGCATCAAACACTTCTTGATCCTCTTTTAGCAGATCGAACATATTTTCCATATCGACGAAGTTCTTTTGTATGGCTCGGTAGTAGGTACCAAACCAATTGAGCGGCATATACAGATCCATTAGATAGGTAAAGAATAGCACAAAATCACCAACAGTGAGTGTTTGATGATGTACGACAAGATAGACACAAAGCATTGATCCACAAAGTAACCCAAGGCAGAGTATGATGTTTTGCGACGTATTCAATAAGTTGAGTGTGAACATTGAGAGAAATTCTTCTTTCTGCATAAAAAAGTTTTTAAATGGAATCAGGTTAATGGCACAAAAACGCAATGAAGTTTAGATACCTGATATTTTAAAATGGCCTGACGATATTTTTCTACTTCATACTGCTCAGCACCATAGTATTTTACAGTTTCAAAATTTAACAGAGAGTCAACGCTGCGTGCACGCTGCTCATTATCGGCTAAATTCATGCGACGTTGGTATTGTGTACGCCACTCGGTAACCAGAATGGTGGCCACTGAAAGGAGATTTATGTATGTAAAATACTCGCTCGCTATAGCTTACGTCCCATTAGATCTTTATACATCATCACATCACTTACAAATATACAGGAACATGGTGAGGAACACAATCAGCCCGAACCACCAATTGAAGGCATAAATGAAGTAAATCACAGCCACCAGCAAATCGATAATTGTAGGTGCAATGGAGAATATGATGTAGTTTAGCAAATTATTAATGGAGTCCGTGCCACGATCCATAACACGCAACACTTCGCCTGTTTTGCGTTGTAGATGCCAGCGCAACGAGAGCTGATGCAAATGATTAAATAAATCTACTTCAATTTCCCGAGTTGTATACTGTTGCACGCGTATCCACAAGAAGGAGCGCAAGTTATTGAAGAGCCCCATAGTGCCTGTGCCGCCACCTTGGACAAAAGACAAGGCCACATAGATGAGCACGAAGTCCCAACGAAAGAGTATGGGCGGTATGGTGAGACTGTCGACTAGAACGAATTAAATCAAGAAGAATTAATTACAATGGACAGCTTAGCAGGCGTTAAGCATTATTGCGCCTACCTAACTTTTTGCGGTAAATTGGCAAAAACAGCTTGATAACACGCCCAGATATTACCAACAGTATGCAGACAATAACGGTTAACTGTAGTAAGCCATCCTTCTTTGGCCACAAATACGGAAATAATTTGCCCAATTTTCTGAAAGCATTGCGAAAAGTGGAGCCTTGTGGGACATTGTTGGTGTTCTCATTATTGGCTGGTTCATCGAGTTGCACATAAGGGCGCATAATGCCAGGTGCCTTAAGGCCCAGTATGAAGATCAGCAGCGAGGTAATGAAGCGTGTAACGAAGAGGCCCATTTCAATTTGATCTTTATTGCTGTGAAATTAAAAAAAAGATAAAGCATTAGCATGAAATAATTGACTAGAGGAATGGATGAAAAATATGCTAAAAAACATTGTAACCAGAGAAAGTGAAATGAAAATAAACGTTACAGGTATAGCGAAATGTCTATGCATAGAAACTCTTTTCGTGCAAAAATTTATGGTAATTCAGGCAGTAAAGCGTAGGACCGGTGACACATTAGATTTGTAGGATTTTTATCCATACTGAAAATCGCAGAGCACCTGCGGTTGCCTGATATAATTAAATGCCAAGCTAATTGACACATCACGCTCAAACTCTGCGACACTATAGAAAACAGTTATACCAACAGTCCAGCGCTTTTTAAATGAACAATTCCCGATATTTTTTTGACAGAATGTACATCACCATAGCCTATCGCTTATTTAAGTTGAATATTAAAAAAAAAGTACTTATTATAATTATAATTCTGCGAAGATAAAATTAAGCATTGCCTACTACTTTCTTCTTCTTCTTCTTCAGATCCTCAATCCCTCGTGGGACATAGGACATTAACCACGCCTGCGCGCCATCTTGTGCGATTTTTGGCAATGCACTTCAATTGGTTCCAGCTCTTTCCAATATTTCCAGCTTCCCTTTCAACTGTTTGCCTCCAAGTTTCCCTTGGTCTACCAGGCTTGCGATCAACATTGTGCCCAATCCGTCTCCATTTTTGGCGTTTTATGAGCATTTCGACTGGCTCCATTTGCGCCTTTTTCAGTCGATCTAAGTTCGAAATTGTTTTGGGCCTAAAATGCGGAAGATATTCCTCGGGCAGTGATTTATAAAAACCTGAAGGCTCGTAGTAATGGAGGGTTGGATTTTGAAAATCTCATTTTTGAGTGAACGCTGATGTTGTTACTGCGGCTCCAGCCTTACCATCTTTGACATCTTCATTCGTACCACCAAAAGCTGTTATCCGGCTACCAATGGAAATTGCTTAACACATGCCTCTGGTTCACCCGAAATATTTACAGTTGCAGTTGAGTTGCCAGACAAACTTAAAATGTTTGTGTTACTGCAATTAATTTTTAAGTCTGCAGTTATAGCATTTTTGTCTAGTGATTCAACCATACTGTTCAATTCTGGTATTTTGTTGTTGTTGTAGCAGCATAAGCATTCTCCATATTTACATACCGGGAATAATGCTGGAGTGACACTCTTTGGCCTGATATAAATCCGATTGGTTTCGGTAACGTAGAACCGACTGTCGTGGAAACGTAAAATTGCCCCATCTCAATCCGCAGTTTCGATGCGGTAGCAGGACAACTTCCAAGACATCACCAATAACAAACAAGAACAGCATAGGTCATAGGGTACATCCTTGGCGAACGGCGCTTTGTATATCAAACGGGTCAGACAGTTTATTTTTATGTAGCACGCGGCGTTAAGCATTTTCGTATGTTGCCCGTGTTAAAGATATAATTTCATCAGACACATTTCTTCCTCCTAAAACCGCCCAAATGAAATTGTTGTTGCTGTTGTTGTAGCAGGATAAACATTCCTCGTGCATATACGAGGAATGCTGCTGAAGTGACAGTCCTTGGCCGGATATAAATCCGGGTCGTTCCGGTTACGTAGAACCGACTGTAGTGGGAACCCAATTGAAGTCCCGCTTAACGCTTTCATAAAATCTATAAATACAACATGCAAGTTTGTGTCATATTTCGCACTCTGCTCGATGATAATTCGTAGCGTATTAATGTGCACATACGGAAACGTATAAAGCCGTTTTTACTCGTACAAGGATCACTCTTGCTATGATTTTTGCCACAGCAGCGAGTACATCTTTTTTTGGATCTTAACGATTATGCCTTCATTCCACTCCTTCGGGAAGTGTTCATTATTCTAACTACATTATTCTGTGTACTACTGCATTACTATAAATCTTTTTTTTAAGTAGTTATCTACGAAAAATATAATAAAGTTTCCATATACTAACGTTTTTAGTGAGAACCACCAGTCTTCATGTCTCAAATTTATAAACGCCAATGATTCATTGATAAATCCCAAAGTCCAGAACAGCAATAAAATGAGACCATGGCCACGAGTTGGTAGCGATGGCAATTGATAGAAGCGCTCTTTTAAAATAATGCAAATAGAAAAGGGATAGGATATACAAATTAACACCGTTGACAGTATCTAAAAAAACAAGAGATCAAATAAATTAATGTAAGCAAAGACATAACAACAACTTCACAACACTCACCATATAACCATAAACCGCATGATCATTATAGATGCGCGCATTCAAGAAAAATCGAAGCAATGCCAACATGGGAAAGAAGAACAGTAGGAAGAGTTGTAAGGCGTAAAGACGCGATTTGGTGATATGTGTGGGATCATTGCGTGTGGCATATTTGCGATACATTAATAGCTGTACTGTGCCCAAGAGTAGGATGAAACCACTTGCTACTGCATTGCCGACCGTATCCATGAAACAATGCGAAATACCATTGTTAATCCAAACTTGGGAAAACGTAACATTCGGCGGACAGTAGAGCATTTTGATGGTGTTCTCGTTTGCTGCAGCGTTCAAGAAATTCTGTAAGAGTAAAATAATAGTAATTAGCAAATATGGTGCAATAAATACGAGATATAATAGAATAGGTTTTTGTAGGCGATTGCGGGTTTATCAATTTTGCACCCGGCCACTGCTGTGAGCCTGTGTAGTTTTCGTTTCTTTAATACCTAATAATTTCACATGCATTCATATCAATGTTGCTGAGTGGTGAATTAAAGCTTTGACGAGTGTTAGATTGATAAGCGCTACACTGCTGGTGTATCGTGTGAATCATTGCGAAATCAACGAAGTGTAAAATTACAACTTAATTAGAGCGTTGGAAAAAGTTTAAATATATTTTTTTGATGCTATACCGGGGGCGTATGCACCCGCACCAACGCGTTACATTATCACTATTATTTTTGTGAGTACTATTACTATGTCAGCACCTATCAGGAAGAGGGAAGCAAATGTTTGTGCTGGAAAAACTATCAGGGAATAGAATTTATTTCTTAGATTTACGGGGAAATTAAATTGTGCACACAGATACACGCACATATATTTGATACTTTAAATTCAAAACACTGATTGACATCTAACTCGCGTTTAATTTACACACGCGTGCCAATTAAAACAGAAAACTATACCCAATAATAGAACTGGCAACAAGCAATCAATTGTTAACCTCTGCTTTTAGGGAACAAAATATCAATGTAGAAACATATCACTGTTTGTTCCCGCATTTGCATTTGTTTTATATATGTTTGGTGTTTTATATAATATATAATATAATGTTTTTGACCAATGCGACTGATGTTTGGCTGTGTTTTGTTTTGTTAACAATAAAAACACCATGCACATACCTGCGTATATTATTTTTCGTTATTTCACTTGTTCACATACATGGAACTGCTGCCTGACTAAAGTTTTGTATGCCTTTACTTTTTTCTCTTTGCGGAAAGCGCTGAAATCGAAATTTAAATAAATGCTACTGAGGCCGTATAATTATGCAATTTTGGTATTTACGCACTTTTAATTTTGAGTCTTTCTTCTTGGGGATGACTTTCAATTTTTAATGGTGCTCTACTCTTGCGCTATTTGCCCTCTACGGGCTATAAACTTAGTATTATTTCACTGGCTATAATGCACTTCACTATCCGCTGCTTTAAATTAAAATAATATTTATTTTTTTAATTTTTAATCGGAGAAAATTAAATTTCTCTCACACAACAAAAATGCGGTTGCTTTAATTATTGCACAGCTGACCAACAGTCAATGGCAAAAACATTGCTAATAGAGATGGGAAACTGCACAGTAAAACTAAAAATCGATAGATCTGATTAATATTTAGTTGACATATTTGAAATATCCGGAAAACAGCTTTTAAACATTTTATATATACATACATGCAGTTTTTGCTACATTTTTTAAATTACATAACCCAAATTCTACTTCATTCCGTACTGGTTCGATAAATATATACTCCGTGGATTTTTGACGAATTTTACATGTAAAAAATAATGATAGCATACAATATTGCGTTTTTCGAATTTGCTGCGACGTCAACGCTGAAGAATATACAAACAAAAGGAATGAAATTACTTGTTTGTGAAAAGGAAGCGTAAGCAATGCAGGAAATAGAAACTACCAAACTCAATAAATTACATGCACACACATACTTTCTTGCGGCGTAATTGTCGAAATGGTGAAACATAAAGTAATTGTTTGGGAAGGCGCCACTTATGATACTCTATTCGCCTTGCGTGGGCTTAATAATTATCGTAATTTCTAGATTTGGCAACTCGTATCTTCTGGTGAGTTCTGTCTCGCTATTAGCCCCTGGTCACGCTCAAGCATGTATGTCCAGCAGGCTTATATGTGTGCGTGTTGGGTGACTTGTTGCTTCGTGTCACACATACTTGTTGTCGGCTTTTGCATGATGAAAATGAAAAATTTTAGATATTAGCGTCAAGCACCCGACACGCACACATATAAGCCGCAGAACATGCATGCTTGAGCGGTACCAGGAGCTATATCTAGTGTCAAGGCGAATTCATGTTTTTGTTTTGGTATCTCATCCGCTTGGTGCCAGTCGGATCGTGAAATTTTTTACTTCGCTATAATACGTACTTCAGTTTCGATATTTTTAGGCAAAGAAATTTGGCATTCGACTTTTTGTGGTTTTTGGCGCTTCTAGTGCTTGCTAATTAGTTTCGTTTCATCCACTGAAAGAGAATATCCATCTTATATCAAATTTTTGCGTGCAAAAAAATTACTTACTTTTTTCCTCAATTTTATAGTTTAAAGTTCCACTTCACGCCTGGTAATCAAATGTCAATTGTAAAACAGCTGATTGTTATAATTCCAACCACCGATCAGAATTATCAAGCTGGCTACCGCAGCGCTTTCTTACTTGGCGTTTAGGCGTTTTGAATTAAAAAAAAACTTAGAAAACGACAACTGCCAAGTACCGAAGCAACGAGCTTGGTGTGAAGACCTCTAATATATTTCTTGTGTACCACCCTGTGCTTGCAGCAGTTTCGTTAAGTTGAGTTCCTGTCTGTGTATTGCTAAACCAACGGAACAGGAAATCATTTTAAAAGCTTTGTGTTGATATCTCATCGTTGAAGTCGTTTTGATTAATGAAGCAATATTGAAAGGTGATGTAAGTAAATCCGTAATGCCCTCTCGGAAAAGCTACTTTTTATTTCAGACCAAATTTTAAAGAAAACGTACTCGAAAGTATAGAAATGAAAAGTTTAGCGAAAAGAGTTACCAGGCAATACTGTTGCTGTGCCATAAAACGTTGGCAAAAGAGGGCGTTAAGTTTGTTTTGGATCAGAAGATGGCGATGTTGTCTAGTGATGTTTTCAAGCAAATGAAGTGTAAAGTGTAGTTTTATTTAAACGAATTTCGATTAATATCATATATTCATTGGAAAAAGAAATGGCCCATCTTAAGGAATGACTTGTAAAACTGGATACATTCAAATCCAACGTCAGTTAAATACTTTCTGAGGAGTAGATTAAAGAGTAGCTAATATGTAACAAATCCACGGGAATAATTAAATTAAAAATATAAATAATTAAGTACGATTTATAAAATAACATAAAATTATTCTATGGTTCACATCGGCCTTTTTACTTTTTTTCAGAAAGGGGAAACCTTATGCCTCTTCTTCCCTTACTTCCAAATTGCGTCAATGGATTGATTAGCATGCGAAACTCTAACCTGTTTTCATAGCAATTTATAATCCAGTTCATTTTGAAAAACGGCTTTTAAAGGACATATCATTGATTCGATACCCTGTTTTATATTAGCTTTATGGTGCGCGTAAAGCAAGTCCATAGTGTTTCCTTGTGAAAATGTATCATGTACTAGGTTGTTCAATAAGTTTTGCGGTTCGATAAGAAAAACACAATAGTATGGTTGAAATCAGTTGTCAAACTTTACACAACTTTTTATTATTGAATCATGAGTTTATAAATGAAATGAAAATAAATAAATAAAATATAGTGAAATGAAATTCAAAGACTACAAAAAATATGGCAAAACGAAAGTATTCATCGAAAAATAATGAGGGTAATGAAATAAACAAAATATTGGGGATATAAACAATTAAATAATACCTGATATTATGTGAAGAATGAGCCATTGGAAGCTACAACTTTACTTCATAGGTAGCATACGGATTTCTCTGACGAAAAAGTGGAGTTATTTTCACTTGATCTATTCATTGAACCAGTTTGCCATGCTCTCGTAAGAAGTGAACCGCTCTCCAATAAGGGCTGACTGCATTGATCGGAACAGATGGTAATCCGAAGTTGTAATGTCTGGGAAATACGGCGGGTGGGACAAGCTTTCCCAATTTAGTCCCTCTAAATATTTCTGGACCGATTTAGCAACGTGTGGCCTGGCATTGTCATGCAGCAAAATCAGTTTGTCATGTCTACCGTCCCATTCCGGCCGCTTTTCTTTGAGAGCTCGATTCAAAGGCATTAGCTGCAGTCGGTAACGATCGCCAGTGATGATTTCAGATGGTTTAGGGAGTTCATATTAGATGACACCCTTCTGATCCCACCAGATGCATAACATAACCTTTGCAGCATCAATATTTTTGTTCGCTGTCGATGGACCTGGTTCACCTGGCAGGCTCCAACTTTATTGACGCTGAGAGTTATCATAATAGATCTATTTTTTATCGCTAGTGACGATACGATGCAGAAAATCTTTTCTTTTATGCCGTTCAAGAAGCATCTCACACGTCACCAAACGTCTTTCGATATCCCTTTTCTTCAATTGATGGGGCACCCAGTTACTTGCTTTCTGGACCATTGCATCATGTGCAAACGTTTACCGACGCACATACAGGTATTTGAAAGATCTACGGGATCAAAAGTCCATTTAACAAAACAATAAATACATTTACAAAAATGACTTCCTGAGGTACCTGACCCTTACGAGAACAAAAGCCAGCCCCTCCCGCGCACCCTACAAGCATTTGACATACGATAACGGCAGTCGAAATTCGATCGTATCACCTCGTGTACGTTATCTGTTCTCGGCACTCTTGCAAAACCCAAACTTTAAAAGAGATATTTTATGTTTTTGTGTACAACAGTGGAGTAAAGAGTTATGGATTCTGAAGCATCAGGTTAGTAATGAATGAAATGAATTAGAATCTTTATAATTTTCAAGTATTAAAGTTAACTTTTCAACCCTATAAGTACACACCTTCTCAAACTACTTTTTTTGTCTTAAAATAATATTTGTTAGTCAATAAGTAATACTATCGAGATAGATCCGGTTAAGATTCGATTGTAATTGTTTAGTATGTACCTTGTTTTGACAATTCATCAAAGAATTTAATCCGGATAAGTCCGGATAAACGGTATTTTAGTACTTTGATTGTTGTTGGTAAAATTTTATGAAAAAGGTCTTCTCCATTACAAGGGATTAAGCGAAATATTTATTTGTTGTAGGTTCAATGGGAACATCGGGAATGAAGATTGTGACTAGAAAATACTTGTTTGACCTCATGAACAATGAAAATTTACCCAACATAGAGGCAAGGCTAAATTTCTTGAAAGATCAGTTTATGTCTATTAAAGGATTCTCTGACAATCAAATTCAGACGTTGAAAAGCAATTTTGCACATTTCAAATCAGAATTTAAAAATCGATGGACTAAAGCTCATTATAAAGAAGCGGTATTCCTAAAAAGTAATGAATCTTGGCTGAACGGAACCTTCGCCATTCCTGTTGTTGCTGACAGTCCTTCAAATCGAACAGGACGACCGAGTAAATCTTTTGGAGATCTGAGCGAAAGAAGTAAAAGAAGAAAAACTGAGGAAATGCGCTCTAATTTTGATCAAAACCTTATCGTGCATGCTGCGCAAGTAGAATTAAGAAAGTCAGGAAAACGAGATGCTTCGAATGTGCTAAAAGAAATCATTACTTCGCCAACTCGCGCAACCAAATATAAAAAGGCCTATTATCGAACAAAGTTATCAAAAGATAAAATTTGCCCCTTATCTGTCCAGGAAGCATTGCAAATGTTCATCGCTGCAGATCTAACACGAGACCAATACGATACAATAAGAAGAACAAATAAGAAATTCTTTCCTTGTTATAGTCTTTTACAAGAAGAAAAAAAGAAGTGTTATCTGCCACCAGAATCTTGTACTGTAAATAGTACAGGTGCGGAACCCGAATTGCAATCTTTGGTCGACCTTACCGTTAGACGATTATCGGACTACCTGGAAGAGGTACTAACAACATTGAAGGTCCAAGAATGTGGGACCCTTAAATTAATTTGTAAATGGTGTTGCGACGGGTCCCAACAGACCCAGTTCAAACAAAAGATTGAAAATGATACGGATTCAGATACGAACATTTTTCAAAGCTGCTTTGTTCCTGTAAAATTAGTAAGATTTTTCGACAATCCTTAATTAGCATCCGATATAACAGGCATCAGCTACGAATTAATATATAGACTGAAAATTATTCTAGAAACAATTTCTAGTGGTCATAAAATTAATCCTGAAAAATATGATATTTATGCAACAGAAACTGCTCGATTATATGTGGATCTTTATCCGTGGCATCGCATGACACCCACAATGCACAAAATACTTATTCATGGAACTGTTATAATAAAGAGTGCTTTGTTACCAATTGGCCAGCTCTCTGAAGAGGCTGCAGAAGCCCGAAATAAGCAATTCCGCTCTTACCGGCTAGATTTAGCCCAAAAATTTACTAGAGAAAATTGCAACAGGGATATTTTTAACCGCCTCCTTTTAAGTTCGGACCCCTTAATGAGCTCTAGGAGACAAATAAAAAGAAGAAAGTCCCAATCATTTCTGCCAGAAACATTGGAAATGCTCATGCCTGCCGATCCAAACCTAGAATTTTCTTCACGTAGCGATGAAGAAAATATAGATAATACCATTTGATTGGATGTTTTTTTTAATTGTTTATATTTTTTTATGTTTGATCTTGTAAATCTTTCTTCGTTCTCATATTATATTTCATTCAATAAATGTTTTAAGTTCATTATTTTAGTTGGTTTTATTCAGAAACATCCATTAGCACACGTTAAACCCAAAAAATACTTTTGGCCCCTTAGATTGTTCAAATACCCCTATGTGCGACGGTTGATCTGCCAACATACAACTACATCTAGGGTTCGACATGCGTCTTCATCCAATAATTGTTGTAGTTGAGTATCTTCGATTTTTTTCGGTGTCACTTCGCGATTTTTATCACTCATGTCGAAATCGCCATTTTGGAAGCGTGGAAACCACTCTTTACAAGTTGTATTTGATGGAGCGTGATAACCGTAAATATTGATCAATACAAGACTCGTTTCGGCTGCACTTTTCTTTAAAAGGTAATAATGAAGCATGACTTCCCGCAAATGCGTTTTTTCGGGGCGAACGTAGACATTTTGACGTCAAACGAATGCCAACTACTGCGATCGTGATCTCACATATACACTACAAGTCACCAGTGTATTACTAGAGCGAACACAAAAATAGTATCAGCAGCGACACCTCTTTTACGAGGGCGGAAACTTATTCCCATACCAATAAAATCACCATTTACTTATTGTACTTTATTCCTCCCCATAGCTTGAGAATGAAAATATCATAAATTAATATTTAAAATAATTAACTACATGCTTTATTTTTTAATCTACAGTTTTTTTACAATAATTTAATTATTTTTCTAATTAGACTATACGATAGTTAAGTAAAAATAAAAAAATAAATACAGCTTAAAAAAAATTTTTTTACACATCAAAATAATTTGTTAAAGTTTTGAGAACAGCCACTGGGGAAGGATAATTTTAAAGAAATACTAAACCATATGTATACATTCAGTGAAGCTTAGCACACAAGCAAATCATATAACTTACAAACTATTTGTGATGATCATTTATTAAGAAAATGCATTTACAGTTAATTAATTAAAATTCATTTTTTAGCAATAGTTAAAATTTGTTGCCTACATTTTGCATATTGCTACAACTACAATAATTTAACATTGAACTGGGAGAAATTTCTGTTATGCATCACTAATTTATTTTACCCATGAGTAATTTTTCCAACCAGTTTTATTTTTAAGACAGTACTGAGTACAAGTATTTGTGAAGCTTTAATTTTTGTAACTATTTACTTATGGTTTAAAACTATGTAGATGTATAGACTTACTGCTTAATATATTTGTGTGTACGCGCATTTTAAATCTACCTATCATTAAATCCATAACACATGCATATGCGCGTACAAATCAGTATTTTTTGTTTGTAAAATTTTCGTATATTTTTTTTCATGAAAAATCCAAAATATGTAGTTTAACTTTTTTAAATATCTTCGTAATTTTCTTGCTTTCATTTTGATTGTTACCCAATTATTTAAGCTACTCCGCAGTTTCCTTTCAATAAAAGCAGTTACCCTAACAGTTACTCTCGTTACAATAATTGTACGTGTACAGTTCACTGCGTAAGCGTACAAATGTTCCACCTCAATTCCGCATTTGCTTTGCAACAGAAAAGAAAAAATTTGTTTCCATTTTACCTATTTTACCTATTTTAAAATCTAAAATAAAAATCCATACTAAATTATGAATTAATTTTGCCTAGCAACGGCTGTGTCGCAGTTCCCACTGAAGATGGCGTTACTGCCACAGCGTTGCTGCTGCCTCCACCTGTTCCCACACTCACACCGCCCACAGTCGCGCCATTCCCTCGATTATCCATAGGCGCTGCAGCTTTGCCTATAAGATGCAAATTTTTCGCATTATTCGCTTTTACAATGTTGCTGTAGCTGTTGTTGTTGCTATGGGATGCACTATTCCCATCGCTGCCGGCACAGCCACTTCTAGTTATAGCAATATTATTCACTTTGCTGCCTTCCAACAAATGCGCCTTACTACTATTCAGATGATTGTTTAAGGGTAGGTCGTCTTCATCGTCGGCATTACTGCAAAGGTTGCACATATCCGACCCTGTGCCTGATATGGGTCGTTGTTGTAAGAGTTGGGCTGAAGCATTCGTTTCACAGGTGTCATTGACGGCGTCATCTTCATGATCACCATCATCATTGGCTACTTGAAATTTGATGCGTAAGCCACTCTGTAGGCTGCCATTGTCGGGGCGCGCACTTGAAACTAATGTCGAAATTGTCGGTGAGGGTTTCATACGTATGCGTGGCGCCGCCGATACAGTAGGTTGAAGCACGCCACTTAGATTGGAATTCGAGTTGGATTGCAGCAAGTGTGTATAGCTGTTGCGGTGATGATTTGTTAGATTGTTATTGTGATTCTTTAGCGCGCCAGATAGCGGTAGCCGTAAGTTGGCCAATTCGTTGTGGCTCTCTTTGCGCGGTTCATGCAATGAACTGCTGCTGTAGATGTCTCCAGCCAGTCCAGGCGACTTGCAGATAGCCAAATTATGATCCTTACCGTATTGTTTAGTGTTGTCCAGGTAGTAATTGAAGTCTTCCGGCTTAAATTCGTTGCCATTCAATTTCGGTGATGATGAGGATATTTTACGCTTAACGCGCAAGGTCGGCGTTGTAACTGAATTGCTTTGCTCAGTTATCACAGGTGGCGATGTTTGTGAGTTTTGTGAGATCTCTGAATGCTGTTTTTGCAGTATAACACCATGGCGTTGGGGCGGATGCTTCAGTGAACAGCGCCTCGAATTCAGCAATTGTTGCGAGGGCACCGAAGGTGATTCTGGCTTTGGTACTTCCCCTTCCAGCCAATAGGTGAGCATTTCACCCTTGCCCTTCATGGGCACATAGCCACGTTGTGTGGTAACGAACGTGCCGAACTCGTCGAGCGCCTTCTTGGTATTTTCACTAATATGTATACGCAGCGCTTCACCATTCGATTCCATACGTGACGCCGTATTCACTGTATCGCCAAAGAGACAATAGCGTGGCATTTTAAGGCCGACAACACCCGCAACGCAAGCGCCGGTATGTAGGCCGATACGCAACTTCAGTTGGTCTTGCGGTCGATGGTGTATTCTGAATTTGTGCACTGCACCTAGCAACGCCAATGCTAGACGCGCAATCTCGCGTGCATGCTGGCTGCCATTACGTATAGGCAGGCCAGACACAACCATGTAAGCATCACCAATTGTTTCTACTTTATAAACATCGAAATTTTCGACGATGGAATCGAAGCAGGTGTAGAGGTCATTGAGAAATTGCACCACCTGCATAGGTGTGCTCTCCGCAGAGATGGCGGTGAAGCCAACAATATCACTAAAGTAAATGGTGACTTGATCGAAAGTTTCAGCCACCACTGGTTGGCCGCTTATCAACTGCGCTGCAACGCTCTGCGGCAAGAGTTGGTATAGCAGCTTTTCACATTTCTTCTTCTCTTCAATGTAGTCTTGTGTGCGTTCTTCGACGAGCTCCTCTAGATTATTCGCGTACAATTCCATACGCTTGAGTAGATTATCGACAATATTGCCAGTCTCGTTGTCCCTGAGTGAAAGAAGGTTGGATTATAAGAAAGATTTTTGAGGTATTTTACGTGGCGACTCGTACTCACTTATTTATACGACGTATGATTGATTTGAGTGCATTGAAGTCGGGACGATCTATAGGATCCTCGGACCAACATTTAACCATGAGGTTGTTAATATCAAGATATCCATCGTGGTCATCGATGTAGGGACGAAATGGTATGGATGTTAGTTCTGGATAACATTTGACTAGTTGAATAATTTCTAAAAACAAGAAAAAAGTTAAAATGTAGTGTTGAGGTTTAAAATGATGTAATGAAAAATTTCAAAATAATTTGTTGAAATGAATTAAATCTAGACAGGGTTGATGGCTACTGTAGCTGATTGGACTTGCGCGCGGAATATCGTTTGTTGTTCGATCACACCTTCACTGATTGCGATTTGTTTTCAATAAAAGCACTGTTTGTGCTACACAATGTTGGTCTTCGGCCAAGATTTCTAGCGCGAAAGAGCTGTCATTGTCAATCTAACAAACAAAACATTACATGGACTACCCTGTATAAGATCGTAAATGCTCGTAAAAGGTGTCAAGCATAGCGACCATGTACTTGGAGTCATTGGCTTGAAGAAGTTTCCGTATAGCTGACTTCTCATTACTCTAACATTTTTTCATAGAAATTTATACTCCAATACATTTTAAAAACAACTTTTAGAGGACGCTATCAGTGTGTCGACACCCTTGAAGCACCAGCTTTTTATTTCAGCCTGATAAAGATATCTGCTGCGCGTAAAGCAAGCCCTTAGCGTCTTTCCTTATAAAATGTTTCATGTACTAAGTTGTTTAATAAGTTTAGCGGGTCGATAAGAAAAACTTTATTTTATGGATTGAAATACATTTTATTATTCATTAGAGTCTCCCTGAACATCAATACCCTTGTTCCATTCCAATTTATGAATTCCGGAAAAATTCGCTTCCACAGCTGTTATGAAAAACCCTATACACGCATGTGTTTTTTTTTCAGGTCTGAAAACAGATGGAAGTCACTATGGACCAAGTCTGGTGAATAGGTGGATGCTCCAACAATTCGACCTTTAATTCATGGATTTTAGACATTTTCAAAATGCTCTTGTGAAACGCTGCATTTGTCCTGATGAAAAATATTATAATTTTTTTCTACGTCCTTGACGTGGATCGTCTTCAAGGCTTGTACGACCACTCATCTTTCTACTCTACTAATTGATGGTGAAAAGTCTTTATACACTTTTAACATTCGTTCATAAATTTCCCTTGCTTTTAAACCTTTCAAAAATAAAAATTCCATCACTTGGCTTGTAAACAAAGAATGAATTGGCAGACTCAAATGAAACTTCACATCCAACATAACAAAAAAAAAAAAATTAGGTTAGTAGCAACACCTTCTCTTGTCGAACAGCAAAACTTATTGAACAACCTAGTATATTTTTAAGTAAAAGTAAAAAAAAATGTTTTCCCTAATAAACATTCTTCTGATTATACAATCGCAACCGTATTTATCTTCTGTCATATTTCAATTTGAAATGATCTTTTACAAAAATAAAATTAAAATTAATACATATATATGGAAGTTATATTTTCTCTAAAATTGTACAAACTTTAAGAACAACGAGTGGCGAGCTTTGAAAACTAAATACGCAAATTATTATACTGAGAATGTTGCTTTCTTTGTCTTGAATAAAGTTGGCCTCCAAAAATCTGGGTGTAGTCCGAAAAGCTAATATAATATTTATCGGCCGAAAATCATTGATGCTCAATAAAAAGAAGAATTACAGGTGAAATGTCAAAATGCAGGCTGGAAAAGGAAAGTGCAAATAGGAAGTGTAGCTCCAGCAAGGAATCACTACGAAATATTTGGGCTGCTTCGGTTACGCTTGGCAAGGGAAGTGATACATTAACCAATTCAAAGGCTTCAAAGGAATACGAAGAAAGCAGTAAGTCGAAAAGTCAGTATCGGGCGAATCCAAATATAACAGCGAAACAACATAGATTTTCGCGACTACAATCCACAGAAAACCAAGATTCTACAGATTCACATGTTGCAACTGTAGCGTCTGACAAAACAGAAAATTTTACTACTATAACATTCAATTTACCAAAGCACAACACTTGGTTAAGGAATACCAAACCTAAGCATGCAAGGCAATCATTTCTATATGAACATTATCCCCTCAAACCTTCACTGCTGTATGGTAGTCCATCAAAAGTCGGACATGATCATCTAAAACTTTTGGACCAGATTTCTTATTTGCCACAAAAATCACTGCATTCCATTTCCGCATCATTGACCACTTTTCAATGTGCTTTGGTGAATCCGCGAATCAGTCCAGCGGATAGGCAGGAAAATTTGCAGCACACACGTCTAGGGAGTGGAGCGGAAGTAAGCAGCAATAACGAAGCTGTCATTTCTGATACGGCAAGGAAGACAAGAAGTGCGTATAAAGCAGAAGGGGAAACAGTGGAAAATGTTTGTGCGAAATGTCGCCGCAATGCATTTTTAGTCTCACATGGCTCGCAATATTCCACGGACACTAAAAGCACAATTAAAGTTAGAGATGTGAACACTACGAAGAGTTTAGGCGATACAACACAACCGAAAGGCCACACTACTTTGTCTGAGAAAGATAAATCCGACTTTGATGACCAAACAAATTTACAGCAACAGGATTCACTGTTGTTGTATCGCAACAAGCAGCAACGTTATCCGCAAGAATATAAGGCAGAATTAAATGAGGGCAACAAGGATGTGCTTCCGCTGGCTTCGTCGCAATCCAGCGTAGATGGTAAGTCTTGCCAAACAAACACTTGAATTAAAAATTATCTAATATCTCAGCTGAAATACACGAAAAGCATTAAAAATCGACTTAAGAAACATTTTTCAGTAGAGAAAGTGTCAACCGCACAAGCAACCGCCTCCACCAATTCACTCGCACCGGACTACAATGCGTCTGTACCCATTTTCGAAGTGCTAACGGCAAACACTGTCCACAACTACACTAACCAACTGCCATTAAAACATAAGGATTCGCTATTGCTTTATGCAAATTTAAAGAAAAAACGACGGAAGTCATGTAGCGTTAAAATTTTGGAAGTTCGGGAGGGTAAACTTTTACGTTTTGTTAGGTTTTCTGACGAGGGTATGTATGCCTTATAAATATGTACTTGTATATGAATATTTATACGCGCGCATTTATTTGTGCCATTAATCCCGTTATTTACGTACATCTAGCGCATCTCATACGTAAGCCGTCAGACGAGGATATTATTTTTAGCAGTGCTCGAAGATTAAACCACAAAGCACAATGCTGGGATGAATCACGCATTGCTTGGCTGGCTGAGTTGGAACGTCGCCAGGAGGTTCGTAGGCGGCGAAAGAGACGCTCAGAATATCAAAAGTCGAAACAGAATGCAACCAAAAGCGTTTTTGGCCAATGTACGTTCTTGTGTCAAAGAATACGTTTGTGGCTGGCTAATTTGATCATTTAATGCAAGTAGATGTACTGATTAATATGTATATTTTTTATTCGAAGCTTCTATACCTTGTTATTGACTCATTTAAAGAGAAAGTGAATTAGTTAAAAAAAAATTACGTTAGCAGTTGAAATAAATTGTTGATTCTGACGATTACCTTGAATGCCTTGAGTGCATTATTGCTATACTACGCAGATTATAAGGAGATAATTGTTGGTAAAATCCTACTGAGGGTCGTCGGATTATTCGACTAGTTTGATACAAACGTGTTCAAATCAGCATGGAACTTGGAGAAACACGCCCGTTAAGATCTAAACGGACGGATCTAAAATGGATACCGGTGTAGAATTAGTGTTATATTGCGAAGAGCTTTTTATCAGTGAATCCTTAAACTACCCCATCACTGTAGTGTTTTCCAAGCGGAAATAAGCGCTATTCATGAAACCTTAAGGCCGGCGGGCCAATTAGATGTCCTAAATTCAGTAGTTTTCGCGAAGCGTTGTAGGATGAGAAAAAAAACAATTAGCCAAATGAAGTTTTGGGGATAGTTTAATATATATTTGAACTAAAAAAAAAAAAATTGTGCAATCTCCAACAATATATTGTAAGCCGAGTTATCAATAGATTCCCAGAGCGCCTTGCCACTGAAGTATCCAACTTCTGTACAAGATACAACTTGCAATTTTCATCTGAAAACAAAAAAAGAAAAGATTATTAATTTTGATGTAATTATCTTCGATGTGAACTAAGAAAATTGGGAGAAACACGTAAAATTCGAATTTTTGGGGAAGGTAGAAAAAAAAGTGGTTTTTCAAGGAAAAAAAAACTCTTCAACTGGGTAAAAAAGTCGCTTAAAAAAAGTTTTTGGATGTTTTTTTTAGTTCACATAGAAGATAATTACATCAAAATTAATAATCTTTTTTTTTTTTGTTTTCAGATGAAAATTGCAAGTTGTATCTTGTACAGAAGTTGGATACAGGCGCTCTGGGAATCTATTGATAACTCGGCTTACAATATATTGTTGGAGATTGTACACATTTTTTTTTTAGTTCAAATATATATTAAACTATCCCCAAAACTTCATTTGGCTAATTGCTTTTTTTCTCATCCTACAACGCTTCGCGAAAACTACTGAATTTAGGACATCTAATTGGCCCGCCGGCCTTAAGATGGTTAGAGATAACCACAACATCAGCCAAAGATATCTGCATTCTATTAGACAGCCAAGCTGCCCTACGGGCTCTGGATGCATTCCACATAACACCAAGGAGTGCCTTACATCGCCGCCAATATCTTAATGAGGTGGCTAAATAGTATCGTATTACCTTATGCTGGCTTCCAGTCCACACAGATTTACCAGGGGCCAACTTGGAAGAGAAGGTACCTGTATGCCAAACATAAATAATTTTATGGGGGTACCTCTCGCAACTTGTAAGCTTCTTCTTATAGACGCACTAAACAACTATGTGAAATTGCTAGGTAAACATGGCTAAGACTAAATTTACGTCTATCCAATAATATGTAATATAAAATGGAGTAGATTTCAAATTAGGACCTTAGTAGGGGCCCTTACAGGACATTTGCTCATAGGAAATCACGCAAGGAGATTAGGCGTTTACGTGCATGTTTTCTATCGTAGCTGTTGGAACGGGGAGTTGGAAACAACTGGCTCTAGCCAGAAGCAGGAACCGATATTTAAGATCCTACCCCTTACTGAATTTGGATAATCACTTTAGGTGTCAACAATCTTTTACGCTTTGTTCAAAGCTCAGTATAGTTGAATCTGGAAGGGGAAATGTAGCCCCTGCGGCTCTCAACGGACCCATTTCGTTTTCTAAGTGACATCGCTGTTTCTATGTGCGATGCGAAACACTATTTTAGAAGAAAGTTCGGCTGGTTTTGGCAACGCACAATATAAATCGAACCGAACTTTTTTGGCCGAAGTGAAAATGGCTTGATCTCTGGCTGAGCATCGTCAAACGTGCATAAATAAGTGGTTTTCCAATAACAGGTGTTATGAATGAATGGATCGCACTATCGAGAGATGATTAACGATTTTTTATGGCCGGAATTGGATGGTATTGATCTGGACAACGTTTATTTTGAACAAGACGGCGCTACGTGCCACACAAGCAACGAAACCATTGATCTTTTACGGGAAAAGTTTCCGGACCGTGTTATCTCTCGAAGAGGTGATCACAATTCGCCACCGTGATCTTGTGATTTAGCACCTTGTGACTTTTTTCTTTGAGGCCACGTGAAAGAGAAGGTCTACGCCAACAGCCCAGGGTCGATTCAAGACCTCAAAGATGGAATTCGTGAAGCTATCGAGGACATAGGGCAGCCAATTTCATGAAAAGGATATTGTCCTGTAAGCTTGGTCGTAGTCGTCATTTGCCTGATGTTATTTTCCACTATTAACCTTCCTCTTTATAATGAAATAAACATCCGATCATTTGTATTAAAAATAGCATTTTCCTTTGAATATCAAAATAAAACCTCTTATTGGAGAATCCTTTACAAGGTGGCGCAAAATTAGCCATCAAATGTTTTTTGAATCATTCTTTTACTAAAAAAAAATTATTTCAAGTGATGAAAATCTTTATTTTGACCACTATGCACTCCACTGCTTATCTTTTTATTTAGTGCAGCTGTATAGTCTGCAAGTGTTAAATTTAATTGACGTACGACGCCATTTGTAAAAATTATAAGTCTTCCGACAGGGTGAATAATTATGCGTCATCTTTTAAAAACTTTCATCTACTATTCCACAAAAAACAAAAAAAAAGCCTCAAATTATCTACAAATTTATTGCCCTTAATTTTTCTGAAAGTATTCAAGGAAAGTTGAGCAACGCCTTTTGGATGAATGCAGAGAAATACGAAGTTGAAAAATGGCAGAGCAAACATTGGCAACTAAAAGAGTTATTTGTGAAAATGCTATTTATTCCAGGGATACATAGGGATACATCCAAAGTAAAAGCAATGGCAATGTATATGAAAGCGAACCAACAGTTCCCTAACGAACGCGCAATACCAACTCAGGTAACATTCTTCCAAACGCATTTATATCAACCACAAAATGGCTACACATTTCTCAACGACAATCCACCACGAAGCAGCTTACATAAACTTCAAGCTCCCACAAATTTAGGAGATCATTCAAATTTAAATGAGCAACTCCCAAACACACAACAGAACCTTCATAAGAACGATTATGTGGAGAGAAAATAGTTGCAGTGGAAAAAGGAGAAACAAAAGAATGTGAAAGGTGCTCAACTAAGGAAACATATTCCAATGAATCAGTGATTTACTTAAATTTGAACAATAAAAGAGAATCGGTAGCATCACCGCCCAAGGAAGAAATGCAGCCAGTACTCGGTGACACTAAAGAGCGATTGACGTATATTAAGTTTTTCGAAGAAGGTATTTATAAAGTGCATTAGTTGACTTAAGAGTTTGCGCTTGCAATTAAAAGCACTAAGTTTAAGGTACACTTATGCCACAAGGAGACAATACAGATATTACGCGTGCGAGTGAAACAAAACCAACCGTAGTTGAACGTGGATATTTACTTTGGGAGGTACGAAGCGCTGGCGCAAAAGTTTTGAATTTAGAAACGGTGATGAGTCGCACAATTGAGGAATTAAATCCAACGCTTGAAAAAGAAAGAAACTAGTTAAGTATTAATGGAACTAACATGTAAATACATAAATGGTCTTGAAGATAATTATAAAGAAAAAATCCATGGAATATACAACTACATTCAGAAGGCAATAGGTAGGTAGGTAGGTGGAAGTGACAGTCTGTTTTTAAAACAACTTATTTCGACCGTTGCCGACCCATTGTGATACTACAGTAGCAGTTCACTTGGTACGTCTCGTTTTAAGTGCAAAACCCATTTATCTGGTTGACACTTTTGCCTCCAAGATCATCAGTATAATTCAAGAAGGATGAGCCAAAGTTCTAAACAAAGTGGCATGATACGCGGGACAGTGACAAAGAATATGTCTGACAGACTTTCCTCCTTCTCATTCTTGTAGTTTCTGCAATAGTTGAAATGAGATACGTCCGATCTTTGAGCGTGATCCTGTAGTGCCTTTGAGCGCCTGACGTTCCATTCTGGCCGAATTCTTTCGGTACACGTCAGACTATCAATCCATCTCATTCTGGCTGAAGTGGCAAAGTGCCGATGACTGGGTAGGAGACGTCTGATAGTATTTCAGTCTGCCCTTCCTGGCAAGCTCATAAGCAATTTTATTTTTCTCTATGTTCCACCCAAGAGATTTGATCTCTTTACAGGAGTTGGCCAGTTTGGATTTGCTACATGGTGTCATCAGAGTTTTGATCGCGACTTGACAATCGGAAAAAAATTTTAATATCTCCCTAGCTCCCACGTTCCCTAAGCATTTTACAAGCCTGCAGTATCGCAAAGACTTCTGGCTGAAAAACACTAGCAGTATTTGGATAAATTGGATAAATTTGTTGATTTAGAGAAAACCCCTGTTCCCTGTTCGACTCCATTTTGGAGCCGTCAGTGAAGACAGAGGTACCAGTATCGGTACAGATCTTCCCCTTGTTCTAATTATTGTCTACTGGAAAAGATTGTCCTGGCACGATCTTCCAACTCCAGTTTGCGGATAGAGAGATCCAAAGTTCGAGCAACAAAAAGTCTATGGTCGGAGTCCAAACGGACATGGAGAACAAATGAAAATATGGAACTCGTCGCTGCAAGCTTAAATGATAATCCGCGTGAAAACCATCTATTCTAGGGCCTACGGTTGGATGAAATAGGCGATGATGGCCGGTGATTACAGCCTACTGGCAGGGTTTGATGAATTGCTGCGACAACAACTGAGTTCGTCAGCAACCAATGATACATGACGTAAATATGGTTTAGCAAAGAGGTTTATCGTTCCTGTCCGAACAACTTATTATTTGCACTACGGTTCTCCGTTCAGCGCTGCACATTTTATTTTCTTCTTAAGTCAAAATACATTGAAACTTTTGCCGACGTGCAAAATTTTGATTTTGATAAACATAAGTTTTTACGAAGCGGATAAAAAAGGAGATATTGGAAATCCTGTTCGGGCAGAAAACATTTTTGTTGCACTCTTAGTGAGATAGAGTGGGAAAAGCACGTGAAAATTGCCATCAAAAAGTTATCTGGTAACGGTGAATCTGCATTTAGATTTTAATAAGTAATCTACATGTACCTTCTGCTCAAATATGAACGAGACGTTATCAATAAAACGGTCCGCGGATGACATATGGCAAAAATAAATTTTTTGTTTTTTGGTAGGACTGTTATAAGCTTACATGGCAAATTTCAGCGTGATGTGTCACATAGTTTCTTTTCTGTGCTACTGTAAACAAGTTAAGCTCGAGTGTGTTCTTCGAATTCTCTTTTATGACTTCAATTGTCTCAAAATGTTTTCCACGGAGCGGCAACTCGAGCTTGGGAAACAGGAAAAACTCACATGGAGCCATATCAGGCGAATACGGTGCTTGCGGAACGATATTAACATTATTTTTGTTCAAATAATCGCGAACAAGACGTGATGTGTGAGCTGGTGCACTATCGTGATGCAAGAACCATGACTTGTTGTCCCACAATTCCTTCCTTTTAAGACGAATGTTCTCGCGCAAACGCTTTAAAACGTCTAAATAACGTCCTACCAAAAAACAAAAAATTGTTTTTTGCCATATGTCATCCGCGGACCGTTTTATTGATAACGTCTCGTTCATATTTGAGCAGAAGGTATTTTAAGACTCTCAAATCTGACGACTTTTTAACTAATAACAGATCTTCTACGTTGCAATTATTTCCATGCCATAAATAGGTCATAAAAAAAGAAGTATAATCGTAATGCCTTCAGAAATATAAAAAAAAATTACCATTTAATAAAAATACACCCCGCTTGTTTCACTTAACACGCTTGGGCAAGCACTGCATGTAAAATATTTTCTCTAAAACACAATAAAAAATATTTGAAAAATTATAGTGTGTTTGTAATTATGCAACGGGGTGTATACTAGTTTTTCCACGCCTAATACCCAGTCTATCCAATTTAAAGCATAACTTAGCATACATATTTTTCTTACGAACTTACACTTTCCCCTCTCGAGGGAAAATCTTCTCTTTTGCTCACAAAAGTCTAATAAATGCAAATCTTCTTGGCATTTATTTAACTTTCATAGTTGTTGTTGTTTACACAGTTAGTTTGCAACTTACCTTTGGGTGATTTTTCTATTTCAGTCTTGCCCAGGTAAAATGGTCCTTGTCTTGTACTGATTTCGTGCACAATTATGCCAAATGAATAAACATCACCCTTTTGTGTGCCCTCTGGTGGGCGATTGTTTTCCATTTTCAACAACTCAGGTGCTGTCCAAAGCAGTTCTGCAAGTGAAAGGGCAGCAACGGCAAATACATTAATAAAACAACCATACTGATGGTGAATAAAAAAATGCCAAAAAGTTTAGATGTAGCACAAGTAAATTTATAAGTTAATAAGCCTAATTGTAAAGGGTGGGTCATCACAGATTTATTTTATTATTTGTTTTGACACTGACATTCTATGCGCACTCAAGAAGTTCTCAATTGCACTTCGACACTGTTTCGAAATAATGAAAGTTTATTTTCAAAGTGAGAGTTGGGTTGCCAAAATTGCTTCGAACGAGTTGCTTTTTCGCCTTAGCAAATATATATACAAGATAATTGGCGCTTACACTCTTTTTCGGTGTTTGGCCGAGTTCCTCCTCCTATTTTGTGGTGTGCGTCTTGATATTGTTCCACAAATGGTGAGAGGTCGCTCCAGCTATAAACCGACTCCGAACGGCAGATATTTTTTTATGAGGAGCTTTTCATGGCAGAAATATACTCGCGAGCGCTATTAGAAAAAAACTTTTTCTCCATTTTGATGGTTAAAGGAGATTCGAACCTACGTTTTTCGAATTTCGAATGATAGCCACACACCAACCCAATCAGCTACGGCGGCCACCTCAGCAAATATGTTAACAAAATTTGCGCAACTGGTGATCTCAAACCGTACACCCAATTGATTGCCACGAAGCAAACGTAGCCACTGAGAGGGACCAAATTTTGTTTTTTTTTTAAATACTCATTTAAATGTTATTTCGGTTACGGAACCATCATTACCGATGTTTCTTGAGCTGAAATGAAGATATGAAGTTGGCCGAGCTTCGGTGCCAATAAGATGCCACACTAAGTCAGAAAGCCCATTAAACAAATAATCTTGATTGTCGTGACGAACCCAGTTGCCGCCATTGGAGCTGAATGAGGCCTTTTTGTGTAAAATTGGATCGAAAGGATGCTCTAGTGGGCTGTACGAGGAAATCATCCTTTATTACCCTTTATTGGGTGTTTAGCCGAGCTCCTCTTCCTCTTTGTGGTGTGCGTCTTGATGTTGCTCTAGTTGTGAGCCGCATCCGAAAGGTAAATGGTTTTTGTGAGGAGCCTTTTTATGGCAGAAATAGACTTGGAGGTTTGAGAAAAATAAAATTATCTATAATTTAATGTTTCATGGCCGGATATTCGAATCTACGCACTTTCCATTCGACTATGTCGAATGTGAAACTACACTCCACAATTAATTGGAAGGAAAAATATTAAATGTTTTTTTATCGCACTTTCAAAAGATACCACCCATTGACCCATCCTTTATAAAGGCTCTCTCTTTAAATGTGCTTTAAATTTTGTGTTAGTGAATAACCAGAGTTTGAGCTGGTAAATATTTTATTCGAATATATTCGAACGTTTACTTACTACTCCAATACGCATGACTATTGCAATCCTCCACATCGTTCTCCAATGCTTCGGGTCGTGTGCGTTTTAGCGTATGCAAGCCAAAATCTGTTATTTTCAAAACGAACCGAGAGTCCACCACACAATTGGAGGACTTCAGATTGCCATGAGATCGTATAACTGAGTTGTGTAGAAAATGCATGCCGCGCACAATATCGTGCATTAGCGACAACTTAATCATCCAGTCCAGCTGGAATTGCTCATTCTCCAGTATGTCCTGTAGTGAACCCTTCGGACAATATTCGGTGAGTAGAAAACGCTTCGGTGGCTCCAAACACGCACCATAGAACTTCACCAAGTGGTCGTGTTGCAGATCCTTCATACTCTTCAGTTCCAACATTAGCGAGCGTGTCAAATTGATTTGTCGATTTTCGATGGCCTTAATTGCTACTTCACAACCACGATACATACCCACTGGTATGAAAATTTGACGATCACCGCACAATGAGCGCAGATCCTCGGACATAAGCGTTAATTGAGAGTTTTGTCGCACCAGCGAATGGAAAGATCCACGTATGCCGCGTCCACCCAAGTCGGGACATACTAAGTCACTAATTGAAACCTTCCATGTCATGGAATTAATCTCGGCTTCTGATTTGTAGTGGCGATAACCGAAGAAGAAACAGACGGTCATTAGCACAACTACAACACCGAGTATGATAGAGAGTATTGCGTATCCGGGTAGTGCTGAAATAAGAATTTAGTTATATTACATAGAAAAAATATATAAATTTTTGTGGGCTGACAAAACCTACAATTATCTGGACATAGTGAGCCATCATAACCGCATATCGGCGTGCTAGGTGGTGGCTCCTTGCGACCACCTGCCCAATGAATCTCTTTGCCCGGCACAAAGTCCAAACGATTGTGCATGAAGTCGGCAACGATTTCAAATTGTCCCGTATCGGGATTCATATCCAATAGCGAGTAAGCTGAGATGCGATCTCCATTGGCATCGATAGTTACATTACCGGTAATACCTTTGAAGCTGCGACCCCACATGCGGCGCACCATATCCGTGCCGTTTATAGGCCGTGTCAACACAGTCGGATCTTCCCGGATACTATCATTGAGCGCTTTGGCATAAAGCAATACTCCGTCAAAGAAGGATGTCACAAAAGCAGATATGTCCTCATTTTCTTGGAATGTGTAATTGTATTTTTCGGCGGCGATGACTTTGATCTGGAGAAAATAAAGGAGTTAATTAGTTGATACTGCGTAAAAAATTCGTGATCAAAACACTTGAAATTTATTAACTGTTCAGTTAACCACCTATGTACCTTGTTTGAAACTTTTATGTAATCTTCATCATTGGGTTGCTTCGGCGTTAAAGTCAATATTGCTGTATAGGCCTTCCGAGCGCGTTCATTATTTTCTTCTGTATCATTTTTATCATACCAAGGCTTCCACGTGAGGTGAGAGGCGCTTTAAATGGAACAAACGAAAAAACAAGTTCTTGATTAAATACTCTGCCGAAAAAGAGAACATAATATAAGGAGATTCAAGAGTGATGCGGATATATGATAGAAATTATTGCTGATATGTTATTTGTTTTTAGACAACTGGTACTACTGGCTTTGTCAAACTTAGTCATGGAGCGATACACAGTTGAACTAGGCGAAGAAGGTGAACTAAACGTTTTATGAAAATGGTCACTCTGTAAGAAGTACATTTCACGCACTTTTATGGATGTATTTGAGAGCAAAGCTATACAAATTGTTTTTATACCATATACATCTGCGCTCGAAATAACGAAGTCATAACTATTGTACAATATTTGATTATGTGTATTGAGATTTTTTTGTTTAATTTTGTTTATGTTTTTATAAGAGTATGACGCATTCCACAACAATCATCATATAACACAAGCCCCACACATTGTACGAAATTAAAAATTTCGAGTGACTCAAAATGATCGTTGATTTTTGACAATTTTTTCTGCTGCCGATGTTGGGTGTTTTCTTCCATGTAAAAAAGGAGTAAATGCTCAATACCGCTACCGACAAAAATTCTCAAAATCCAATCAGATTTTTGATCTACTTTAAACTTAGACTTTATTATACCAAAATTCAATGATCAATAAAACTGCATATCTGAAATTTTTCTAAAAATTCTGAATAAAAAGTTTGAAACTTTGATGAAATTTTGCTGAAATTTTACACATTTGTGCAAAGTTCGAAACTTTACTTTATAAGGTTTTTGCTGTAGTATGAACTATACTTAAAAAAAAAAAAATAATTGAAATTACTAAACAAATAAATAAATAGTCAAAACTTATCAATATGTAATGTACACTTTCTTTTGACGTTGACTGTACGAGATTAAGTGACTCCACTTTTGTAATCAGATTTGGCTGAATAATGGCAAATATCTCAAATATTTGTTCATAAAAAAATTTTTTCGAAAAGTTTTTAGGTTTTCGGTATAAGTAGTAGTTCGCTCGTTTGTAATGATAGAAACAAGTTTGCGCCCATCAGAGAGTGCGTGACGTCACTTTTGCCAAGTTGTGCAGTATTGCCAACCATTTGCTCTTCATAATAATTTTAGTGCTTTTTTATACCCAAAATGCGAAAATTTATAAGTTTGATATTTTGAAAGTACTAATTTAAATTTTTGTTCCTTCTAAGTTAAGTTAATTCTTTCAACTCTTCTCAACATTGAACACCTTTTTATAATATATATTTTAAAAAGCGTTTGAATTTGCTGAATGCTAATTAAAACCATAGAGGTGTAATCCTCTATCCTTAGAGGGGCATAGGGCATCAAGAGGTGTATTCACAGTAAAAATAAGCAAAAAACGACCAGAAAATACCAAATAAACCATAACGACATTTTTACAAAAAGAATACCTTATCTTGTTACATAATCTCAAATATAGTAAAAAAGTCGTTCTATTAACAAAAAGCTCATAAATTAAATTGTATCTACATAATAATAACACATTTATTTAAAAAAACGTACATTTGAAAGACAATTTGTCACGCATACAAGGTTGTTTAAGTAATAAAAATTGGGTTTTTATTTTCTTTAAATGGGCATTTTAGTGCGTTTTTATATCCAAAGTTAGGCAACACTGCAGTAGCGATAGAGAGATTTGACTGCTGAAAGCAGAAGAACATCAACAATAACAGCAAACTCGGGCAATGCAACCAGATGTTAAAAAAAGTAAAGCTAAGTAAAACTGAGTGAATTATTGAACTAATTTAAAAAAAATATATATTTTACAAAATTATAAACATAACTTTTAATTAGAACAGGCTAGAAAAATGTCATGAAGAAAGAACTAAAACTCCGTGACTAAATAACAAAAAAAAAAAAAATGCTAAATCAAGTTACGAAAATGGTAATCTGGCCATACTGGTGCTAATACGACGTAACTCATTGTCAAATTCGCTGAGCGCAAAGTAACGGTGCCACGATAGGCGCCATCTCATTATTCTTTCTATCATTTTGTATGGAGACATGCGGAGGAGAAAAATATCAAAATCTGTGAACCAATGTTAACTTCTTTTAAAGATTTTCTTACGAATATCACCAAAACCAGAAAGTATATGGCTGAGATGGAAGGATCTTAATGAAGCATCTCTTACTGATTTGTGACCAGAGCGAGTGGAGAGGAGTAGCTAGTGGCTAACGGAAAATGGGACAAAATGCACCTAAGATCCATTGGATGTGCAAGTAAAATTGCAAAATTCATTTTCCATTTTTCAATTTCCCAAGCACAAGTTCTCATAAATAAAATCAAAAAAATTTCCGTTGTCAAATTGAGTAAGCTAAATTGAGTGTGTATGAACGCTAAAGACGATGACTCAATTTAAAAACTAATTGTTTCATTAAGATGCATGCCAGGACATACATAGCGCAAAACTTGGAGGTACGAGTAAAGTAAATTCTGTGTCAACAAGCTCGAGATGATTCCAGAGCTCAAGACCGCGTATGGTTTGAAATATACTCGGATACAACTCTAACTAAAGCAAAAAGTGATGGACAATTTTGATATACGCATTCTTGCCAGAGGAGTAGCGGTGGGAATTTAACGAATATTGTATTTTTTCTTTCTCTATTATAGAATAAAAAAAAATGATGAAATAACAAAAAGAATAAAAAATAACATTATTTTTTTCGACTAATTTTGTTAGGTTTTTTATATACATAATATATATAAAAATCTGTAGTCGTAATGAATCACCCGGCAGCTTTTGCAAATTTTGAATTTGATAGGGATGATTGCCACATCGGCAATGGAATAAATTTTTTTATTATAAACTGGTAGATAATTTCATGGCATTTTTTTTTTTAATATGATATCCAGGATATGTCTGGCGCTGCTACGAGTTACATGATCCTCTCGATCAGTTCAATTCTTTACTACGCTTCGCAATTAATCTGACCGTATGGCTTGAATAGTGGCTTGAATATTGCAATAAGTCGGCTGTTCGGGCGCGCTGTATGGTAAGTTGCGCCATCTTGTTGGAACCAAACGTCGACGATGTTTAGCTGATTAATTTTTGGAAAAGAAAATTTAGAGAGCTTGGCTCGATAGCACTAGCCATTCATCGTAACGGTAGCTCCTCCTCAGGCCGATGATGCCGCCAAGCTCTATAAACTTCGCGAACATATTTTTTTTAAGTAAATTTCCACAATTTGTAAGCACTGTTCTGGCATTAAAATACATTACGAGTTGCCAAACTTTACTGAGCAGATATGTCAAGACAGTTTGCCATTATCAGCTGTCAAAGCATAGCTATCATGCAACTAAAACACACCCGATACTTATACATTTGTAGAAACAATATTGGAATTGTACTGGTTTTTCTAGGTTATTTTTAATTCCTATACTTTTAATCGCATGCTCATATTGAGTAAATTATTACCTACGTTTTTAATTATTATCTTACTGGCATACTGACTATATTTTGTAATGAGCAGGTACTTAGTTTTTAGTGTTCCTAATTTGCATAGTTAATCACGTTTTTAAAACCGCGAGCAATAGTTAATTAGGGTACTAAAGCTTTGGTCACCTAATGATTTTATTGTAAAAGCCTAGCAGTATTTATACAAAGACTTATTGCACATAACATACATATCTACTACTTGTATGTATAAAAATGTTCAAAATGATGAGAATAATTTATTTAGCACGATGTAATTTCATACGTCTATCTGGAAAACAAATAACGTGATCAAAAACTGAGATATCGCTACGAAACTGGGTAAGTGGATATAATCAAGATTGGACCTATCGCCGATAGTTTTCAGGAATGCATAAGAACCTGTATCTCATTAACTGCTAAAGAAGGATTGTTAAAATTTTTTAAAAGTGATGACTTCAAATAAAGATATACGATCATTTAAAATAAACAAGGCCTTGACAGTGCCGGCTGTTCAATTAACACTTTACCAACCATTTCCTTACTTAGCACACATAATGCAATTTGTTCTCAAAAACCATGGTACTGAAAATGAATGAGAATAGATGGCAACCATACACACTCTATGTCCGTGGGCTGTCGCCATAGCTGAATAGCTGAAATTACTATTTGGGAGGGCCCAGGTTCATGATCCGCTGTGGCATGAAATAGCAAATGATAGAAAACGTGTTTTCTAAAGCAGACGCCCCTCAATAGGCAATGCCAAACCTCTGAGTGCTTTTGTGCCCTGAAAGAGTTTCCCATAAAATCCATCTGCTCTGTGGAGGCGACACACAATTGGAGGTTCCTCTGTTTGTGAAACAACATACAAGCTCTGCCAATGTACACACCAATTACACTGTGCGACAGCCGAAACCGTTATTGAGTGAAACAAATTGCAAATAATAGTTTGAGGTGCCAATTATAGGTCTAATGGCTTTTTTGGAGATTAGCTCAAACAAGGATACCACTTACCGCTTAATTTGGTCAAGTTTTCGAAACAATTTCTCAGAAAATGCTTATATTTCCCTGCCTACTATTAATTCGTACCCCTCTACCATTTCTCCTTATCTACACCACGTTGCGAAATTATAAGCACACATATAATTTTTTGTACAATATACTACAACAGAAACAGTATAATGCAATGTTTCAAGCTTTGTTAAAAATTTGTCTAAATTTTAGAAATATTTCATCAAATAAATATTCGTAATAATTTTCACGAAATTTTTTTTTTTATTTAAAAAACTTATAAATTAAAGTTTGAAAATTTGCACAAAATTTACAAAAATGTAAAAAATTTAAAAAAATTGCCATCAACATTTTCAATTTTTCAAAAAAAATATCTGCCATTCTTAAAACTGTAGGTCCCTGCATTTGTGAACCAATATCAAGACGCACACCACAAATAGGAGGAGGAGCTCGGCCAAACACCCAAAAAGGGTGTACGCGCCAATTTCAAAAAAAAAAAACATAGACTTTAAGGTAAAGTTCTTCACGCGAGAGGAATGATATTTCAATTCAGTAGTCAAAGAGAATACAACTGTGAGTTACACTGACGGATCCAAGATGAATTGCGGCGTTAGCGCCGGTGTATATTCGAAAGACCTCGAAACTTCCAAGCCTTTTTGCTAGGGGGATTGGAATAGTATTTTTTAAGCAAAAGATCTCGGATTAAGGGAATCTTGTAGAATAATTAGAAACCATACACAACAAATATCGGAAGTATGTATAGATAGTCAAACAGCCGTCTTAGCTTTAAAGTCATCTATAACCAATACAAAAATCGACAGATAATACAAAGAAGAATTCAATGCTTTAGCGCGCACGAGAGACATAACTATCATCTGGATATCATTTGACCATAGGTCCATAGAAGGAAATGAGAAAGCTGATGAACTGGCCAGACAGGGGCAGCATCATGTAGCGAATCCGAGGCGGTAGAATAGACTAACCTCAAGACGTGCGCAAAAGGGATCTCTTCTCGCTATATCAGAAGCAGACCGTATATGGACATATGGACTAACAAGGATACCTTCAAAATAACTAAAGAAAAGGGGCCCAATTGCAGCAAATCCAGAACTAACGAGTGGTTAAGAAAGCCACGAGCAGACATTTCCAGAATCACGTTAGCAATAACCGGCCACTGGCCTTTGGAGACCATGCCAGGAAGATGGGGTGGCCGTGCAACGATTGATGTAGAAGCTGCAATCCAGAAGAATCTAGAGAAAGAGTTTTTCACTATCTATGTGAGTGCCCAAGTGTGGGTGCTCTACGACATAGAACGCTGGGGGAATTCTCTATGGTTAACTTGAAAGAAATCGCAGAAAAGAAATTAGACGACATATGCAGATTCATAGTTAAATCGAGATGGTTCGACTAATAAAAAGCTGTGCTTCTACAAGTGGTGTATCAAAATGTCATTTTTGTGCTAATTAGGTCTGGGCTGAGTCACTCAGACAACACTTGCAACACCCCTACCTCAGTTTTATGGCGTATTTTTCAATTTAAGTATATTAAAATGAAAAATCGGGCTAATTTCTTTGTTGGCATACAAAGATCGGTAGTCTTTTATATGAAAGAAAATGCTCAGCAACATATGCCAAACACAAAAACAATGTCAAAAATCTATGCGAGATAATTTTAGTGTTTAAAAAACGAATATACAAAAATCAAATAATAAAACGAAATCAATGAAAGTAGTATGAGTATGTATTTGGAAATTGAATACTCTAAACTAGAACTTCAATAAGCTGTCATTTTTATGCATAACAGTACTTTTGTAGTTCCAGATAGCACGCAAATCATCATTTTCCCAATCATTTAATGCGTTCTTTGACTTACCGCGAAAACATTTCAATATTAATAAATACATATTCGCCGCTATCAACCATATTCAGCTCCTCAGCGGTCAGCATAATTCGACGAATGTTCTCCGGTTCCGCACACATAATGACAACTGAAAAGAGAGGCAAGCGAGACGGAATTTTTAGTTTATTTATTTTTATTCTATGTTCTAAATATAGCATTTATGGAAGAAGAGGCAAATCGCTTGCTAGCTGAATGCTAATTAGCCTGAAGACCAACCACTTCTACTCGTACGTGCCGAGAAAATAAACATAATTTTGCATAAAATACATAGTAACCCTTGGGTATACTTAAGAGCCCTGAATGTGGTGTCTTGTGACCGAAATTTAGACAGTTGTTTGATGAACTGAATATTTACATTCTGCTAGGAAAGTACCGGAAATTGATTATTTAAAAAGCACGTTTACAGGGGTTGTCAATAATGAAAAAACACGGTTAGTTCCCAGATAACAAATATTATGGAGTAATTTCGTCAATAAAGGCCAGATTTGTGGAAATACTTATGGATTTTGTATCGCTAAAAATCACTATTTCCCAAGATTATTATTGTGCATGAATTTCGTGTCCAGAAATCCGAAAAGATCATCGCATAACTGCCATAATTGGACAATGGCACTGCCAAGCTGAGATTCTAAGCTGAGATCTACGCAATAGACAAAACACTAAAAATGATAAGACTAATGAACTTACCTCCGGTAAACATTACCAATTTTGTTGATAGTCCAGCAGCGATCGAGGCACTGGTGTCAGCGCCCATTAATTCAAGATGTGCTAAAGAATACAGGAGGTCGCTTTCGCTTATCCAACACCACACTTTACTGGGTCCCCGGCCACTCTGAAGTGGAGTGAAATGAAAGACCGTATGAGTATGCAAGGAGAGGCTACTCGTATGAACTCCACCTTCAGCGAATGAAAGAGGACATAAGCATTCCTCTAAACGAACTGTACACTCCGATTGACTTAAGCGTAATCGCGGAAACCAATTGAAAGTGGTCTCTGACTACGAACTGCAGGGCATCCAAAGCGCTCTGACCAGAACTGAATCTAAAAAGGTCGAAATGTCTTCTTGGATGCAACAAATCAACCACCAGCGTCCTTAAAGGTGTTATAACGAGTCATTGCATTATTGGCACCATGGTCAGTAGAATGGGTTTACCTCATAATGACTTTTGCAGGACTTGTGATGATAAAGAAGAAATTGAGTCGGTACAACACCTCCTCTGTGAATGTCCTGCTCTTCAAAGAAGCCGCACAAAATATCTTAGCGATTATTGCTTTGAAGATCTGAGAAATTTGTGAAATGTCTCACTGGATGGACTCGCTACCTTCTTAGAAAGTGGTTTAAGCAACTGAGTTATGCGATGGAAATCAGATGCAGGTACCACAATGGGCTTTAGGGCCACCGAGTGCCTTGTCTTAGCCAACCAACCTGGTTAACCTAACCTAACTGCCGTATTCACTTGAGACCCGCCAAACATAAACATTTTGACTGGGTTTCTTTATTTTTGAATATTCAATATTATTATTTCTTTTTTAAATTTAGCTCATTTGTAAACAAAAACAATATATGCAATTTTAAAATTTTATACAAAAATTATTAAAAAATCCCACAAGGTTTTTTTCAAATTTCACGGATTTTAGTTAGAAGTTCTAGTAAGGTTTTTGGTATGCAGTTCTGTAGTTTATTAAGTTTTAGTGAGATTAAGTACAAGTTTGAAGTAGCTAAAAAATCTCGGTAATTTTTTATAATATTTTTTCTTTACGGTGATGCGCATTTTCTTCATATAGGAAAAAAAATTCATTAATCCTTTCTTAAAATTCTATTGATTAAAAATCGTGGAATTGAGATTAAACTGTTGAAAATTGGATGAATATTGCTTTTATCAGAAAAATATCAATATTTTTACACAAAAATACAACACATTAAAAAAAATAGCCAAGTGGTAAAAATGTTAATTTGCTATAATTTTTTGCCGGCTGTATGTGGCTCCGCCTGACATTCTTCTCTTTCCGAAACTGAAATTATCACTCCACCCTAGCACCCGTTTCTAGTCGATATAAGCTATAAACGAGAATTTTTAAAGCGATTACGGAAATTTTGTTTTTTTGATAATTTGAAAAATGTTACGATGATTCCAATCATATCTGTAGGCATAAATGTATTACCTACTTCGGGAGGGGCCTTTTTGAAGGCGATACAAAAAATTTTAATTAGTGCTAAATATCTTGTGTTTTATTGATCAATTTCCAATCCTTTTTTGACAAAATGTATAGGCACAAGTGTTCGCATTTAAGTTAATGACTGATCTTTAAATAGGCTGCTTACCTAATTTGAGAATAAGCGTGTTTGCACATTCTCTAGGTTTAGTTCATAGTTCATTTGTATTCGCCACACTTCTCGCTGGCAGCTATCAAATTTTTATTAGGTTACTAAGCAATAACGTAAAAAAAAATTATGATGCATATTTAAAGTTAATGACCATAAAATACCATTTATTTATTTAAATTATTTTTGATTACATACATGCATATATAATCGTGTATGCGAGTTTGGTTAAAAAAAAAAAAACTAAAATAAAATAAAAAAGTGCGTGTAGCGTAGTACACATAACAGAAGCGAATATTTTGAGGCAGACAAAGAAAGAGGGAGAGACCCGAGAGAGAATGAGAGAGAAAGAGAGAGCGAAAGAATATATATCTAAATAAATTCACAACATTTGCAGAGAATACAAATAGACAAAATTTACAAAAAACGGAGACCGGACACAAACCGTGGCAACAACGCGTCCTACTCCGAGCGTTTATCAACCGTACAAACGCAGCGACTCCAGGACCGCAGCAATGGCACAAAATACCGCAAGGCAATACCAATAAATCCGACGCCGGAATGGATAGCACTTTATAGTACGCACAAGCACTAGCAATGAAACGGTAATAAGCGATAAAAAGTAGGCACAAAAAAACAACGCCAAAAATTTGGGACCAAAAAACGCCCCAAACAGTAGACACCAAGGAAATATAACGCCAAAAAATAGGCACCAAAAATATATTTCCTACAAGTTTGCACCAACAAACAAGCGCCAAAAAATAAGCAGTGTTATTTCTCACTAGAATTAGCAACCACAAGGAAAAACTCAGGAAAAATAGCATAAAGTGTATCTAAGATATATATAAGGTATAGCTTTCTCTCTCCTTATCCTCTAAGTTTTATCTTTTTTCTCTACGTTACTCTCCATTCTTACTTGTCCGTCGACGCCTAAGAAGTTTCACTTCAAAAAAATATTTACAATGTTTCTCGTGTGAGAATTTTTTCTGTTTATTTTGCTTCATGTTATCAATTCTTTAACCTCAATCAAATGAGTCAAACATTCAAGCTTTATACAAAATTTAGAGAAACTCAAAGAATTTTCTCAAAATTTAAATTTTTTAGAAATTTTCATCTAAACTTAAAGATTGTTATTTTGAATTTTTAGAACATTTTCGGGTATGCAGAAACATGCCTCATGATATTCTAGTAAGACAAGCAGAAGTCTAAAGTGTCTAAATTGCTCGAATTTTTAATATTTTTTTCCGACGGCTTTTTGCATTTTATTTTATATGAAAATGAAATTATTGTGGAAATCAAAAATAAAAAAAACCCAACTTTAGATGTTTTAAATAGTTCTTATGATAAGAAATACCCGCAAATCACCAAATTTTTGTTTTGTAAAAAGGTTCAAAATTTAGATGAACATTTTTCAAGGCAAATTTATTAAAGGTGGTATCATTAAATCAGCTGATTTGCTTATTCTTCTTTCACTGTGTCCATGTGGTTATCAGCCCAAAATGAAACAAGGCGAATTCATTCTTTGTTTTCTCCTTTGCTTTGACAATCAAACCTACAAAACATTGTTGTTTGTCTAGTGTCACCATCTTTAAAGAATGCGCCTTGGCTTTTTAAAATTTTTTTAAGTTTTGTATAAAGTTTCAAGGTTTGATTTATATGATTTTGGTTAAAGTACAACGTGGCGCAAAATTTATCACCCCATTGGAAGATTCTTGCAAGTCACATTATACGCGAATCATATTTGACACCTGTGAACAAGACAGCTACAGCGTACAAAAAAGTGGAGCGCGCAAAGGGCAAAATAAAGAATCAAAATCATTTTTTTTATTTAGTAGAAAAGGTAATTCAAAACCAAAATGATTATTAATTTTATGCCACCTTGTATAAATAATATTTCATCATGTAATCAGTTATGCTCGCGGCTGTATGTGTGTCTGAGTCAGCAATCGCCAGCTGTTTAGCGTGAAGCCTCCTCTTTCGAATGCTGTAACTCTCGCTTCTGTAAACAAATGAGGCTATCGATAGCATTTGTTGGCACTCGAGAGATTTCTTTTGCTTCCCTCGAAAAATGTTAATTGCAGCAAAACCTTAATGAAATATTTGCGAAAGTTCATATGAAGTTACTGATGAAGTTACTGTTAATTAAGATGTATTGAAATGTATAGGTGGATGGCAATGAATATTTATCGCGTACACGCGCTTTTGAATAGGTTCATATTTTCAATATAGTCAAGAAGACTTTTAAGGCGATTTAAGTTAGAAGCGAATGATAATTTTGTAAAAATTGGTAATCTGGCTTGAAATTATCGTCAAGTACTTTGCTACCGGCTGAATTGGAACAATGATCTTTAATATGTTAGCTTTGAGGACAGCGATCAGTTGCGGCTTATTTGTACAAACTTGAGATTTCAGAAAATCGAATTAGTAAGATCTTGGTGATCAATTTACGCCACCTTCTTGAGAGGTAAACATACCCATTGTTCAATACTGTAACTTGCCATCGTGATTTTGCATCAATTACTAAATAATAAATAATAGATTTAGATAGATAGATAATAGAATCGCCAAAACAATATGGCCCGTACAGCCTACCCAACATACACCAGTCCCTATTCGAAAATCTGACATTTATATAAATTGCTACTCGTTCTTCATCTTCTTACTGAACTCTACTAAAGAATAAGGAAATAAAGCTTCAAATTGTGGAAAGCCAAGCCTTGGTCGCTCCATCAAAATAATCCGTCGGCCAATTAGTTCTTTCGCGGAATGGTAATATGAAATGGCTACATTTGGGCATATTAATCGCCTATATTTGTTGTTGTTATAATATTCATACATTCTTGGGAGGTACCGGAATATACTACCGTAGCTGAGGTCCGCACTGGAATTGGTGAAGCTGAAGTGTAAATATTGAAATATTTGGAAATCAAGTTTAGAGTATTTTGCATGAAATCCAGGGGACACATTGTAAAATTACTTAAAAAGGCAGAAATATTAGTTTGATGACTACTGTGAAGGTTAAATAAAAATAAAAAAATACGAGGGGCATTAAATACGAAAGCATTTTAAAACAACCGCGAGAGCAAAAGAGCTGTGACTACAGGTTACTTGGCTGGGCATAGGCACACTAAGATATCATCTAGACAGTAATCGTCCGTCTTTTTACGGAACCTAAAAAAACCGAAGTTCCGAACAATTAATTCATATTTATGACCTTATGAGGTAATGCCATGCAAGCCGTATTAATCAAATTTCTAATATGGATATAAAAGTGGTCTCTCATATTTATTTTGTAAATTCTTTACTTTAAACTCCAGTAAGGGTAGCGGTCGCCATAGGATGGTGCGTGATAAAAACCATCTTCCGTTCGGTAGGTAGGCAGGTAAGTAGGTAGGTGAAATGGTTGAAGCACCACTCTGGAACTCCCCAAGTAGCACGAAAGCGCCGTTGTGATACGATTATGAGACCTGTAACAGGCAGATATCTACAGACAGCCAGAGCTGTTGATGTAATGGAGAAGTTTGATGGGATTTAGGTTGGAGCACTGCCTGAGGCTGTCGAAGAAAGGATCACTCAGTGACCTAGCTGTCAAACCTGGAGATTTACATAGAAAGTGCGCAATGGTTTCCTTCTCCGAAAGGAGAAAAAAATAATCTTAGCTTTTTTGCGGGGGTTAAGAGGTAATCTTAGCTTTTCTGCGTGTGTGCTGATTGTTAAGAGTTTGGAAATTGAATGGCGTGGGGTGACTAGGAATTTTTGAGTCCCCCATCTTTTTTACTGGGGCCACAGGGTTTTCGAAATAGCACGTGAAGGAAAATGGAGGCCCATCTTTTCTGCGCTTTCCTGAGAAATAAGCGTTCGAAGACGGCTTAAAACCGTAGGTCCCTCCACACCATAAATAGGAGGAGCAGCTCGACCAAACACCAATTAGAGAGTGTGAGTGCTAATTGTATAATACCCTATGCTCAAAAAGTACCAGGAAGGTGATGTTGACTGTTTTCTTGGATTGCCAAGGCGTAGAGCACCATGAGTACCTTCCATCCGTTTGCGAGATGCTGTACGTCGCAAAGGGCCAGAAATGTGGCCAAATCCAATGATGATAACGCGCCATCGCACCGAGCCCAAATAGTGCTGGATTATTTGACCAAATACCAAGTAAATACCGTCGTGCAAGCACCGTATTCACCTGATATGGCCCCGTGCGATTTATTTTTGTTCCCAAGTTGAAGTTACCACTTCGTGGAAGGAGTTCTGTCGATAGAGTAGATCAAAGAGAATGCGACGAAGGAGCTGAAGACCATCCCTTCCGCGGCGTACCAGTGGTGCATTTAGGATTGGGTTAAACGTTGGCATATGTGAGTTGCTTCAGACGGGTCATATTTTGAAGGAGATAAAATAAATTTGCTTGAAATTTAACTCTGTTTTGTTTTATTTAAACATTCCCGGTACTTTATGATCATAGGGTATGTGTACTATATATGGGTAGCTTTGCTTGAGAATAAAAAAATGTTGAAAGATGAAGATCAATTCAATCATCTTGTTGGCGAAATTTAGCCGAACAGCTTTATAATTTCTGTACACATATTTTGATGGGCTTAGTATGCACTTACATCGTGCTAAATTTATATGACACAAATGATGAAGATTACAGCATTTTTGCCTCACGATGAGGACATCATTTTTGTTATTTTATATTACTCACGTACGCTTCTGAAATAGTCCCTACATTCACAAGAATATGGTTAGTATAGGCATAACACCTGCGTTAAATTGAAAATATATAAAAGTAAAGGGTGATTTTTTAAGAGCTATAGGAAAGTTTTTCAAAAAAAACACACGTAAAATTCAGAAAAATGCATGCAATTTTTATTTAAATCGATAGTACAGTCCATATAATTGATATAATGTTTGATAATTATTTCATGCAAATGTTGACCGCGACTGCGCTTCAAATGTTTCGGCCGGTATCTCACATATAAATGCTTTAATGTTGTCTTCCCATGCGTTAATTGAAGCAGGCTTGTCTGAATAGACATGAGCTTTAACATAGCTCTAAAGGCGTTATATCGTACGATCTGGGTGGCCAATTGACAGGTCATGAACGCGAAATAAAATGTTCACCGAACTTGCCTCTCAACAAGTCCATTGTTACGCGTGCTATGTGGCATGTGGCACCGTCTTGCTGAAACCACATGTCATGCAAGTCAAGGTCTTGCATTTTGGGCAAAAAAAAGTTGGATATCATTTCACGGTAGCAATCACCATTCACAGTTACGTTACGATTCGCAGCATCTTTGAAGAAGTACGGTCCAATGATACCTCCAGCCCATAAACCGCACCAAACTGTGACCTTTTCTGGATACATTGGTAGCTCTTGCAATTCTTCTGGCTGATCTTCACTCCAAAATCGACAATTCTGCTTATTTACGTACCCATTGATCCAAAAATGAGCTTCGTCGCTGAACACAATTTTTCGACTTTAAACTTTCTTAACAGAACACGCATTTTTATAATAAAATTCAATGATTTGCAAGCGTTGTTCGTTTGTAAGACGACTAATGGTTACATTATAGACCAAACTGAAGATGTGTGACAGTGAAACAAAAGACGAAACGTGCGTCGACTGTTTAAACCAACTGTTTAAAAAGATAATAGCTAAAAAATCACCCTTTATATAATATATCATATTCCGGGTCACCCTGTGTAAGAAGGCGTCCATTGCATGCAAGTAAATATTAAGCAATTCTTATACTTCTACTAGGGGAGCACGTTGCCGATCCACGAGCACCTACTTGATTGCTTAGCAGATTATGATAGTATAATTATAATACGTAGCTATGAATGTCTGGATGTATGAATATGTTTGCAATACTGAAGTGCATTTAATTATTCATGGCAATTTATACTTCATTTCAAAATGAACTGTGGACAGTAGTCGTTACGATGAATAGTTGTGCGGTCAGAAATCGTCAATCAAATTAAATAATAAACGCGGATTGATGAACTATTATAAATATTGACATTACACTGGTCTAAATGATTTACCTACTTACAAATTTATGTGTAAATCAAAATCAATGTAGCGCAACCTACAATGTAAGACAGTTAGCTGCTTTTATAAAATGCTTCCAACGCTAAGGAAGGTAAGGGTAAGGGAAATGAAAGGTAAGTGTGTATGTATGTACATGCATACATCTGTGTTCACAATAATAGCAGCGTGATATATTGCAAAGTTTTGATTATTATTTGCTTTTCTATTTAAATGTTTTTTATTTACATTTTTTTTTATAGAAATAAAGTTCATATTAAAACATACTCTTTTTTGGCGCAAAAATAATCATCCATATTTGTTTTTGCATAAATTTTTTACAAAAAATGATTTTGAGTAATGGAAATCTTTGTTTTGATTTTAAAGCCTAGACAGACCGTGGCGTTAATCGGGATTATCAACTTAATTTGAAATTATCTCAGGAATTAATTCAACTAAAGCTGATTGCTAACTAGATCTAATTCTTATAGTTTAAGCGGAATTTTCAAAAACTCAACAACTTATACTCAAAGTTTCAACCCATTTAATTAGAATTTTTAGAATGCCATTTTATAGCTCATTGAATTTGGGTATAATAAATTGCAAGTCTGAAGTGGCTGAAAATTCGAGATGATTTTTGACATTTTTTTTTTTGTGTGGCCGGCATTCCAGAATCTCAGCTAAGACGAGATAAGCACAGTCTTAGCACACTGATTTTAGTCATAATGGGGCATCGCCTAATCGGCAGACACGACCAAAGGGTGGGTGTGCAAACACATCACTTCTGCAGAAGTTGTCTAGGTGAGGAAGAGAGGATTCAGCACCTTTTGTGTCACTGTCCAGCTCTATTCAGGCATAGGCTTACCATTTTAGGTAGACAAATCTTTAATGAATCGGAAGATCTTCTGTTCTGTTGAAATCAAGGCTATTCTAAATTTTTTTAAATTTTGCCCACGCGGCATCACAATGGGTTATGAGCCTGAGAGTGTCTCACAGTGGCTAACCGCTTGAACCTAACCTAACCTACAGAGAAGAAAATGCATAGTACCGTCAACGAAAAAAAATTATCAAAAATCCATACGTATTTTGAGTCACTTTAAAGTGGCATAATATCATACCAAAGTTTAGTACTCTACAAAGCTGCACATCTAGAATTTTTTTTTAATTCGGGCTAAATAGTTTCAAATTTTGATGAATACTTATTGAAATTTTTAAAATTTTGAATTAATTTCTGATATTATTAGGTGCGTAACTAAGTTCTCGCTGTTTTTTTTGATGAAAATACAACTTTATTCTGAAAAAATGGTTACAAGTGAATCATTGAAAGTATTGCCCATCGCTGGCTTTTCTTTTGAGGCTTTTCCACGATTAAGCCATTTTTTGATATCTTCATATGAATGGAACTGCTGGTCGGACGGCGCAATATCTGGAGAATATGGCGAGTGGGGTAGGATTCCCCATTTCAGTGCTTCCAGGTAGGTTTTAAGGGGTTTGGCAACGTGAGGCAGCGGGCTGTCATGCTGTAGAATCACTTTTTCAGGCCTCTCCTCGTATTGCAGCCGCTTCTCGCGCAGTGCTCACCTCAATCACATCAATTGAAGTCGATACCGATTCCCAGTGATGGTTTCGCTTGGTTTTAACAGTAAATAACACCAACTTGGTCCCACCAAATACGTAACAATACTTTCGCAGCGTGAATATTCGCCCGAGGCTACGACGTAGAAGCATAACCGGGCAGTCCCCATGACTTTCTTTTCTTTGGATTCCTGTAATGAATTCATGCTTCATCACCCATCACGATGCGATGAAGAAAACCCTTTTGCCGCTGGAGCAGTTGTTCAAAGGCGAAAAAACGACGCTCAACATCCCTTGGTGTTAACTCATAAGGAACCCAAGTCGCCTGTTTCTGAATCAATCCCAAAGCATGCAATCGCTGGAAATGGATTGGCGGGTAACTCCTAATACTGAAGCAAGCTCTTTTTGCATTTGACACGGATCCTCATTGAGCAATGCCTCCAATTCAGCGTCTTCGAAGGTTTTCGTCCTTCCTTCACGCGGACGGTCGTCAACATTAAAATCACCGTCTTTGAAGCGGCGGAACCAATCTCGGCACGTTGTTTCACTTAAAGCAGCATCTCCATAAACTTTTTGTAGCTCTCGATGCGCTTCAGCCGCTTTTTCGAATGAGAGAAGAGAAAACCAACCGCAAATGGCGACTATTCGACACAAAATCAGACATTTTCACAAAACCAAAAGTATATAATACCAAAACAAAATCACTAATGTATCGAAGCAGTTTGCGGCATCTATCGACAAACTCTTTAGTTGCGCACATAATATTTGCTATTAAGGGGGCGTCCATAAATTACGTGAGATGTTTAAGGGGGGGAGGGGGTCGAGTCAAATCTCATCTAATCTTACGTTGGTGAGAGGGGGGGTCTCGGCAAATATCACGCAATTTTTTTTCTGATTGAAACAAAAAAATTGTACATGCTTAAGATTTAATCTCAAGCGTAATCGTAGTATGATTAAGATCATTCACTAATTCGTTCGAAAGAAAATAATTTCATTCATACTTCGACGTTATACATTACTACTGTCAAACCACCATATTTGTTTTATACCAAATAGCTCAATTTAATCTGAATTTGCGGTACAGTGTAGCCCGTCGGTTGTTTTCGCGCCACTATGAGCCGAACGCCCTATCACTCAGGTTGACGTTTGACAATTCCGGACTTTAAAGAACATGACGGAAAATCATTTGCTCCATTTCTAATATGCGTACCGATTCAACCGCTGAATGCCTTCATTAGCACGCCTATTGATCTCTATTGCCCAAGTATACGTGATGATTTAGAGAAAATATGCTGCAGTACATGCGGTATTTACTTCGCATCTATCACAAGAGCTGCAGAGCACAGGAGAGCAGCTCACATTGCACCAGCTAAGCAAGCGCGTATGTTCCGCAAAGTGCGACCCTCACGGATTGTCACAAGCCGAGCTAATGAGTTACTGTGCGCAAGCGTCAACGGCTTAGAGTGGCTAGATTAGAACGAAGTTGAAGGAGCACATGATTTTACTGAAAATCATATGGACATGTTGGTCCCAATAGTCTCTCTTGAAACCGCGCATGATTCTCCATGGACTGAATTAGAGTAGATATTCTTTTTTTAATCGCAGTAGTTACGATTTAAGTCTCCTATTGTTACATTTTTATTACACTTATAACTCTCAGCAATATTGATTACTAGTCTTAACTAGTCGTAAATAAGAGCACGAAGCAAATTTTTTTACTTTTTACAATAACAATCCAACGCGTTTACATAAGAAACCCACATTTTGAAAAATCTCACGTGAGATTGGGGGATGAGGGAGGGGGTTGAATAAAATCTCCCGACATCTCACCAGGAAGGGAGGGAGGGTCAGAAAATTGAAAAAAACACCTCACGTAATTTATGGACGCCCCCTAACTTAAAACAAAATGGGTTATATGGTTCCTCTTATATCTTTTAATAATAATAATGGTAGAAAATAAATAGTCAGCACTTTGTAATACTTCGCGCTGCTATTACTGTGAACACAGTTGTAAATCCCTCCGCCAAGTAACGCAAACAGACGACAACAAATGTTGGTACGGCAACCGCACAGGTACGCGTGTTTGTAAATTTGTGTTATTGACAGTTTCAAGTCTAATGGTTATTAAATTTTCAATTATTTTTATTACATTCGCTGCCATATGTAAAAATTTCATTGCGTTATTATTTTTACTCGTACGCTTTGTAATATATACACATGCAATGCCGAGTATCGTACGCTTACTACTCTTTGACCATTGAATGTGATGCTTATTGACGTAAGTTGTTGGCGTATAATTCCTATGAATGAGCATCTAAACACCATTGACTACAAACGATTATTAAACAAATGTAAACATGCATATATTTATATGTATGTGGCTATGTATGAGCATAAGCATTTCTAGTAGCATATATACTCGTATGTATGTACTATGTATCGCGTGTGGCGTGTGTGTTGTGAGGACAGCCGCACGCAAATAAAACGTGACGTGTAATTTTTATTGCCCACAAGCAGACTTTATGGCGCTACAGCTCGGCGCCCACGGTCGCTTGATACTTCGGAAAATGGCAACGTTTATATTCACAATGCAAAGGTAAAGGTGCTAGTAAATTGACAATTAATGTGTGAAATAGTCGCAATTAACACATTTCTGGAGAGTCCATATATTTGTTTGTAGTTTCATTATGAGTTTTTCATTGCAATGAACGAATGTGCGATGATGGTTGTTGACATAACTAAATGTACAGATATACATATGAGAACAATGAATTGAATGATTCAATGGATTGAAAATGTGATGAGCTGTTGGGTAGGAGAAAAAACAGAATCATTTAATTTGAATAATTATTGAATGAGTATGGACATAATTGAATAATCGTTGTAACACTTTTAGGGCCGTTGTCTCAATGTCCAATTAAGCGATCATTCAGAGCAAAATCGGTAGATGACTTCAATGACATTTATTAGCAGATGTGCTGAAAAAACAATAACTGGCAGCCGATGGCAGAAAAAATATTAAATAACATTTCGTTTTGCTATCGTTCACTTCGTATCTGTATTGAATCAGAGGCTCTTTAAGTATTACTGCTGATTTCTGTTGAATAAGTGCGACCACTATAAGGGTGATGATGATTTTAAATAATTTTGTTTGTTTTTTTTTGCTTTATTTTACAAAACTAAAAACATAGCATTAATACATCATGTGTCGACTTGACTTCAGCAAAATTAAAAAAAAAAAATAATAATAATAATAATGGTAAAAGTTATCGCTGTTTGTGTGGATCCCGTTTCTCTAGAAGTCTCTTGCAGTGATCATCACAAGTCGTTGGAGATTCATCTAAAATCAATCGAACAAGAGAAATAAGTTTTATTAATAGATAATCTTGTGCCTGATCAAAGGATTTTTTTTTCAAAATTAACAATATGGCGGCCTCATGCACGAGTTTTTTATGCTTTCTAAAGCAGTATATATTTTATTGAAATCTACGAAGCGGTTTTTGAGTTGACGTGATCACCAGTTCAAAAAACATAGTATTGAGAAAAACGTATTTAAAGTTTTGATACCTGCTCTCGAACGTTCCGGAGCGCCCATTGTTAATTGTTGAATAACTCGAAAGTATTTGTCGGATTCACTTCAAAATTTCACACAAATTTTTAAGATATTATACTTTAAGAAAATGCAAAAAAAAAATCAAGTTTTCTAAAATTCTGACTACCCCTAACCCCATAAGTCGAGTAAATATTGAAGTGAAAGCCTTTTTACATATTGTTTTTTAAATTCCGCTTCCCTTTTCCTCTTATTTGATTCAATACAATTGGCGGCCGGTGCTAACGATAATTTATTTATTCGACGCTCAAGAAATTTTGTACCCGATTTCTTGTACAGTAGGTTCTGTTTTTATGCGGTAGATACGTTCCGCAAGAAACAGCATAAAAAAAAACAGCATGAAAAAAGCTACTAGTTCTATAGTAAAACTATAGATACGTTTCAAATGCTAAAACCGCATGAATCTGAAATAATTAAATAAAATCGCATAAACAAAATATTGTATTTTTGAAAATTATATCTTTATTTAAGAAACGTCAGAATCGAAAAATAAATTTAAGTCAGAAATAGAATCAGACAATACCCACATGTTGCGCGTTCGTTTAGGATTTGGCGTAAAATCACTTCCGTCACTTTAGGAAATGTACACGTCTGATCTAGATAGTTATGCAGGCGGTTCCATACTTGTAGGGTTAGCATTTCTGATGTAATCTGTGATGAGTTTTTGCTTAGCTGGTTTAGAATCTTGTTTATATGTACAATTCCCGATAGGTCGACATGCATTTTGTGATTTAAAAAAAAACCGCACTATTTCAAAACCGCATAAAAAAAAGCCGCATAAAAACAGAACCTACTGTACATATCTTCTATTATATGTAATAATAATTTAATAAAAAGCAAAACTTTAAAATTACGCCTGAATTCTAATGATATTAAGCTCAACTGATAGCCTAAACAGACGGCAGCGTTGATAGGGATTACCGGCGCATTTAATTCTGATTAAAATTGTAGTGTGACAGATGATTATTACGCGTATTAGTAAGCAGCTGATTTGTTTAATGGATAGTTTTGCCAGTAAAAGAGGGACCGCAAGCGACAAATACGCGTATTAGCTGCCCTGATACCAAGAAATCATGATTTATTAAAAAAATCTTAAATTGGAATTTTTCAAACTGTTCTGAAAGATAGAAAAAAATTATTTTTTCGAAGGTGTTAGTGCAAAGTAGCATTGCATCCAGTCTTTATTGTTCTTCTCTTTAAAAGTTTGATTATTTTACTATTATTATATTATTAATTGCCGTTTTTCGATAATATTGTCATCGAAAATTCCTGCCTACCGCTACCGTCAGGCTAGGCTCATTTGAACACATAGAAATTACAATACCTACCTTCACCTCTTAGAGCACGGGGTTTAATAACTCGCAAACTGCCAACTTATAAATAAAACAAAACTATTTTTGTGTGGGGGTAAGGGTTAATTGAATTTCGCAACAAAACTAACTCCCAACTGCAAAATTTAAAAATTACGAATTACTCAAATTAATTTGTAAAATTTAATTTGAAAATCGGTATTCTTAATGGCAATATTTCTTTTTGTACTATATTACAGTGTCATATTCGAAATTACTTTAAAATGCTATTCGATTCGAGTTTTTCGGACCGACTTTAACGCCAGCTAATCAGGCGACGGTACGGCAAGTAAAAGTAAAAGCCAGCATCTTGCCTGATAAAGTGCTTCAAAAATTCTACATTGAGAGGACTACCTATTAATCTACTCTATGATAACGCCACTTTCATAAGGTTGGCAGTAGAGGCAGTATCAATTCATATGGCAAAGTTCATTGTACATACATAGGTTGTCAAAAAAGTTTTGCGGTATTTTTATTGAATTTTCAATTGTTCATAAAATTGGTTATAATAATACGATTTAAGTCAAATATGCGCCGTTTTGTTCGATGACGAGTTCCCAACGAGATGCCAACTTCATAATGCCCCTCTTATAGAACCTCGCTTCCCTATTGTCAAAAAACTCGGAGAGCCAATTTTCACAGGACTCTCTTGAGGACAACTTCCGACCAACAAGCTCGTTTGCCATGGACAGAAATAGGTGGTAATCACTTGGTGCGAGATTCAGACTATACGGTGGATGCAAAAGAACCTCCCATCCGAGCTCCCGGAGCTTCTGGCGCGTCACCAAAGATGTGTGTGGCCTGGCGTTGTCCTGATGGAAGACAATTCGGCCTCTGTTGATCAAAGATGGCCTCTTCTGCATGAGTGCTGCATTTTGCGGTCCAGCTGTTCGCAGTACAGGTACGAATTGAGCGTTTGGCCATAGGGGAGCAGCTCATAGTGGATGATTCCCTGCCAATCCCACCAAACACACAGAAGAACCTTCTTGGCCGTCAATCCAGGCTTGGCCACCGTCTGGGCAGCTTCTCCGCTTTTCGTCCACGACCGTTTGCGCTTCAAGTTGTCGTAAGTGACCCACTTTTCATCGCCAGTCACCATCCGCTTCAAAAACGGGTCGATTTTGTTACGATTCAGAAGAGATTCGCATGCATCCATACGGGCAAAAATGTTTTTTTGCGTCAAGTCGTGTGGCACCGATACATCGAGCTTCTTTTTGAATTCAAGCTTCTTCAAATGGTTTATAACGGTTTGATGACTCATGCCCAGCTCTTGGCCGATGCTACGGCTGCTACTATGCCGGTCTCTTTCGATCAATTCAGCGATTTTATCGCAATTTTCGACGACAGGCCTTCCGGACCGTGGCGCATCTTCGATCACCTCTGCACCAGAACGAAAACGTTGAAACCATCGTTGTGCGGTGGAAATGGAAACTGTATCGGGTCCATAAACTGCACAAATTTTATTGGCAGCATGAGATGCATTTTTGCCTTTATCGTAGTAGTACTGTAAAATATGCCGTATTTTCTCTTTATCCTGCTCCATGTTTGCGACGCTATAACTCACGAACGACTAAAAGCAAACAACAATTAATTAAACACGTGTTAGCACGTGAAAAGATCTTTCCAAAAAGCTCTAGCGTGAACCGATGCGACGAATACAACTAGAACTACGCGCTTGCAAAGACAAGCTTGCGGAAATACCGCAAGACTTTTTTGACAACCTATATTATTATATATACGAAAGTTTCGAAAAACTTTTTAAAAAATGACAATTGCAATGTAGTTGAAACTATTTGCTTTAGAAAGGTAAAGGACTGCGAGATTGCATCGCCAAGGCGATTCAGCTATTCGTTTAACTTCGCTTTTCTGTATTTTTGGATATTTTTCTCTTTGAGAAAGGATTTGATTGACTTCTCTGAATTTATTGAACTCTCAGAATTTGATTGAATTCTGAGAACTAGAGTAATTTTCACTGAAAAACAGCATGAGCGGGGCTTAAAAAGCATAATTATTAATACAAATTTATAGTCATCGCCCAATTGAGACGGCTTTAAAGACTGCCATTTGTTTCCAGTTCTTAAAACTTTCTACAATTTTGGACTTGCGAAAGTACTTTATATGACGGAATTTGAAGAATTTAAGAATGGGACCGATTTGTAAATGAAAATACTTGCAAAAGCGTATACAAATTATTTTTGAGCAAACATTAATATATATATATTACATATATATATATATATATATATATAATTGGCGCGTACACCCTTTTTGGGTGTTTGGCCGAGCTCCTCCTCGTATTTGTAGTGTGCGCCTTGATGTTGTTCCACAAATGGAGGGACCTACAGTTTCAAGCCGATTCTGAACGACAGATATTTTTATGAGGAGCTTTTTCATGGCAGAAATACACTCGGAGATTTGCCATTGCCTGCCGAGGTGGTATACCCAGACCATACTCCGTCGATTTCAACATGTGAGTACTGGTTTCGACGATTCAAAAGTGGTGATTTTCACACCGAAGACAAGGAGCGTCTTGGCCAGCCCAAAAAGTTCGAGGACGCGGAATTGGGGGAATTGGTAAACGAGGACTCGTGCCAAACCCAAGAAGAGCTTGCTGAATCATTGGGCGTTGATAAATCAATCGTTTGCAAGCGTCTAAAAGCGATGGGAATGATCCAAAAGCAAGGACATTGGGTCCCGTACGAGTTGAAGCTGCGCGACGTCGAACGGCGATTTTTTACCTGCGAATTGCTGATCGAGCGACAAAATCGGAAGGGTTTTTTGCACCGGGTGGTGACTGGCGACGAAAAATGGATCCACTACGATAACCCAAAACGCAAAAAATCATGGGGTTTGCCCGGCCACGCATCAACGTCGACGGCCAAGCAGAATATTCACGGCAAGAAAATCATGCTCTGCATTTGGTGGGATCAGGTCGGCGTCGTATATTTTGAGCTGCTCCAACCGGGCGAAACAATCACGGGGGATCGTTACCGACTGCAATTGATGCGTTTAAGCCGGGCATTGAAAGAAAAACGGCCGGAAACGGTAAAAAGGCACGATAAGGTTATTTTGCAACATGACAACGCTCGGCCGCATGTTGCTCAACCTGTCAAAAAATACCTTGGAACGCTTGGCTGGGAAGTGTTACCCCACCCGCCGTATAGTCCAGACATAGCTCCCTCCGATTATCATTTGTTCCGGCATATGAGTCTCGATTTGGCGGACCAGCGGTTCTCCTCGTACGAGGCTACCAAAATATGAGTTGAGTCATGGATAGCCAAGCAGCGGCCAGAATTTTGGAGAAACGGCATCCGGAAATTGCCCGAAAGATGGGCGAAAGTTGTAGCTAGCGATGGCCAATACTTCAAATAAAATATTTTGTACCGTTTTTTCACAATAAAGCCCCAAATCTTCGAAAAAAACCTTTAAAACTAATTCAACCTCCCAATAGTTGCGCACCAACCCATTCGACTAGGAATATCTATTTTCGCTTCCATTTCCCAATGCAGAGCCATTGATGCAGAACCAACACTTATAGAGAGCCTTCTGGCCGTCACAGTGGTACATTGTAGTACAAAACTCGCATATGATATTAAAAGAGAAAAAAATGAAAAGTAGAGGATGCAAATTAATTTATGTCCTATGAGGAACAACCAGTTCAGGTGCAGTAACAGTTAAGATGTTTCAGTTCTCATGATTCACTGGATTCTAAATTTATTCTTCTTGCGTCAGTATTATTAATCACAGCATCATTTCCGTTACTTGCAGCCTTCAAACGCAACATTGTTGACATTTATGGATATACAGGTTGGTTGAAAAGTAAGAAAGCGAAAATAAGAGAATGTGAATTAGAAAATAATAATAATAAAATACTATAAATCCAAAATATGATTTAGATTCCATTGTACTTGAATTATGGTTTTAAATTGTTGTAGCGTCCATTCTGTGACGCTACATATGCACCCACATATCTTATTCCAATGATTCTTCAGTAATTTTATATCTGCAATGATTTTCCAAAACCTCTGTGAAATAAAATTCTAAAACTATATGTTGAATTGTTAAAATATGTGGCATTGACTTTCCGAATGGATTTTCCATATGATAGTATCCTTGTAAAATACTTGTTCATATCTGCAATTCCACTATTGGTCAAATATGAGTCTTCACGAATACCATACATTTCCTCAATGATATTTAATGTTGTTGCACTTTTTAGATTCATCTTTTAATCTCTAAAATCCATCCCATGCGCAGTTGGAAATGAAGGAGAAGATTCCTTTAATACTTTCGCCATATTTCTATGAATTTATGTTGCCTATAAACCTTCGAAAACAAAGTATTTTATGAAAACCGATGTTCGTTTCTTTCCATAATAAAAACAACAAACACTGAGACGTGGCTTGTAAATAAAGAAAGATTTGACAGATCGAAACACAATTTGTTGTGTGTTCGAACGAAAAATGAAATATTAAAATGGCGTATTTCTAGCCTCGACCACTTTGTCATTACGTACAAGGCAGTGTTGTTGGTCTAGTGCCATCACGTTTATTGAATGCGCCTTGCATAAATTCATAAATGAATTGTTTACAGTGCCTCTAAAAAGTCATCTCAACGAAAAAATTGGAAAATGAACATTTTCGTCCTATTATTTTTTACAATTTTCGACCTGGATTAACTAGACAAGAATGTATCGATGAACCAAAATGTGTATACGGAACGGAAGGGAAAACAAGAATATACAAATCTGTGATAAGACCCATTCTGAGGTATGGTGCAAAGGCGTGAATGGAAAATGCAAAAACAAAACAAATGCTACGCACCACAGAAATACAAATTTTAAGATCCATCGCAGGAAAAACTCGTCCAGATTGTAAGGACTAGAAGACGAGCTTGGAATGACCATATGTGATGGAATAATAAGGATTGCTAGAGATTCTAAACCAAACGGAAGACGTGCACCGGGAAGACATACAAAACGATGGAAGAAGAGCTGGATATCTACGTCAATTGAAGACACATAAAATCCGTTTTTATTATATTTTGTTTATGAATTTTATGTTTTTTTGTGTAATGAAATGTAATTTACTTACAAGTATTCCGTGAAGAAAAACAGGCAAGACGCCTATAATAAAAGACAAAGAAGAAGAAAGAGGGTACTCGCTGATTAGGCATAGTGAACTTTGGAGTGAGTTCGTTTTTCAACAGAGCAAAAAATATTGAAATTTTCGGAAGTAGAAAGCTTAAAATTTTTTGCATAAATACAGACGTAAGCCCAAGTACCGTTTCCGTTATACTAACATTTTACAATTACGACGATTTTTGTTTTTCTATGGATAGTATGTTGCACCCTGTATACACGTTAGACGCAATGCACTTTTATCGTCGCAATTTTCATCGCAATAATAAATTTGATCATAAAATTTGCTACGGCAATAAATTTATGAAAAATCATTAGCACACCAGCTGAATTTTGGGAAATATTTTTTTACGATTTTTTTTAATTAGTTGGAACATTTTTTTTAAGTGGAAAGGGTTCAAATAAATAAAATGGCGATAAATAGATATGACAACGCGATAAAAATTAGAAAAACAGCATGAAATATGTAGATATTTTTGTTAAACAAAAAAGACAATCAAACTGAAAATTTTCGGTACTGGCTTTCGTAAAATTTTGCCTTAAAAATTAAGTGAAATTAAGTCCGAACACTACGTTTATTCACATATATTTAAATTAAATTTTTAAAAATTCATACTTCCTTATTTAAATAATTGCTAAATTAAAAACACGTGTGAACTTTATTGGTAATAAACTTGTTTTTAAAGAAAGATAGCGAAATAAGTGTCCGAGTGCAATTAGTGTTGACATTTAATGACCTACTGACGCAGCGGACTTGAGTATACATTTTGCGTAAGTACAAGTATATTTACTTGTGTATGTATGTAAGACTATACTAATGCAAATACGTACTTACATACATTGAATAAATTATTGATTATAAATAAATAATGAGCGAAAGACATATGTTTAATTGTATGTAAGTCAAAAAAGCTGTGCGAAAAGCTGGTTCAACTTGTGCAATCATTGATGGCGTTCATTAACCTTTCGTGGGTTCTCATTTTATACATTTATATATGTAAGTACAAATGTATGTATGTTATGTAGCAACAATAGTATTTATTTATTGCAGTTTGCGTAAATCGGTGCCACATTTGCTATGGTAGCTGCCTTCGTAGCCTTCATAGCCGAGAATGCTTAAGCCTTACTTAGTAGCCCCTTTTTCTACCTGCGCTACTTGGCTACTCAATATACAGTCTGTGTCAGAAGAAAAGAACCGGTTTTTTCTTGTAACTTCAGGATATATTTCGTTCTGCTTTTTACTGCGTAATAGTCCCACTCAAAGGCTACGACACCAGTGCTAACTCAGGTTAGTGTCGTTCGAAGCTTTTCCGTAAACGCAACCAAACAAAAATGAGAGGGAGAAGTGCGCGAAGCGTTTCGAGGCGGTATTTTTATGCACGCATTCGAAAGGGCCGAAATTATCTTACGCCGCGGCTGCAAAAGTAATTAAAAAATCAAAAAAGTTTGTTGTGATGTGGAATCAGCGGTTGAAGTGAACAAAGTGAATGCTGATGACTTTTCCGAGCGCGGCTTGAAGCGAGTGTCGACAAAAAAGCAGGATAAAGAGATCAAAAAACTTTTGAAGCGGACCCGTCTTTGCGACTACGCTAAGCAGACAAAGTTCTTGCTCAAAAGGGAATATATGTTATTACCAGCACCATCGAACGACGACTGAAGGAGGCGAACATATCCCACCACCCCACATCATCAAAACCACTGCTCTCAGAAAAATACATTGAGAAACAACAAAATAAGAAAATGGTGTCACAGTAATGACCTTCTCAGTTCCCAAACGTCAACCCCATTGAAAATGTGTGGGAAATTATGAAAACGCATCTTGCCCGAAAGCCAGTCCCCGATTTAAAGCAACTCGTGCGTCAAGTTCGCAAAATCTGGTCCTCTGTCGACGAGCTATGCAGAAAAGCTGGTTCAAAGCATGCCGAGAAGATGCCAGGCTATACTCGACAACGATGGAGACTATACGACTTATTGAGTAATTGCGACTCGTACTTTTGTACAGACTTTCATGTGAAAAAATGCTTAAATATATATATTTTATATTTGAATATGAATAATCGCGGTTCCTTTTTTCTGACACAGACTGTAACTACGAATACTAAGTTTCAATCAATTTGTCACACTGATCTGTGAGATTTCGCCGGATAAAACAGTCATCCAGATAGAAAATATCAACTCTGGAGAAACAAATCAAACCAAACAAGGAAAAATACCAAATATCAGTACGCAAGATGGGCTACCAGTTTTATTTTTTAAGAAATCCTAAAACTGCTGTGGGCTTAAAATCTACCATGGTGGTTTGGATCATTAACCTCGCTTCCCAGGTAATTTAGTCAGCGTCGTGCCACTGCTGGGCAATCGTATAGAACAAGTTTTGTTGTTTCTTGTACCTCTTTACAGAGTCTACACCAATCATTTTAAGCCACACTAATTTTTGTCATGTGGTAGTTGAGTTTACAATATGCTGTTAGTAGTTCAGTGTAGAATTTTATGTCTTTTCTGCTGAGGTCAAGTTTTGCCTCTACCTTTATACATTCTGGATCGATGAATCCTTTCGATTACCGCATGCCCGTTTCGGCTCTCCAGTACTCGATTAGGCTTCGTTTTTCCCGCTCACGTAAAAAGCACTTTTGAAGCTGTTGTTTACCCCTCACATAGGTTCAGGACTAATGAAGGGAGTGCTTGTATCTTTTTTCGCAAAGTTTCTTGATGCTAGAGTTTCGAGAATTTTAAAGCATTGCCAGGCCAACCTTGATTGATATGAGAAGCTATCTAGCGATTTTAGAGCTGCGTGCGAGCCTCGCGGGCCTCTACGAAGACACTCCCTGGCACATAGATCTAAGACGTGAACCTCTGCCTGAAAAATGGAAGTCTTTTTTCCCATTGCAATTGTCAAGTGTCATCTGAGTCTTAATTTGGTCTACTTTTGGCCATCATACCAAAGAGGCTCAACTCCTCTTCCTATTTGTCGTGTGCCTCTTTATGTTTTCCAGTTAAAAAAAAAAAAATCGGTCAAATTAGTCTAAAGGTGCTTGATCAATGCAGGCTGGCTTTGCTTGCTGTACTTGTTTTGCTTGGCTTTGAAAACTTGTATGGCCAAATGGGCGCTTTGAAAGCTGTCACAACAATCAGATGATTCGTAAAAGGAAAAAGAAAAATTTTTGAATCATATTGCAATTTTTTCTTTTAATAGTAAAAATATACAAGATAAGACACCGATCACGCCAACCATGAAAACTTGGATGCGCGAATTATATTTAGATCGACAAAAACATTGGCACATTCAGCTTTGCGTAAGCTTTCAAGAGACAAGGAACGATTCAAGAACGATATGTACATCTATGCTTTTCAATGGCTTTTATCAAATTTTCTTCAAACATTTTTGAAAAACAAATCTATATGTGACCTTGTCTATGAAAAGGTACCTTACGTGTCAAAAAATCATTTTTCACTTTTTTGTTGATTCGAATAGTGTGTGAAAGGCTCTTTAAAATGGTGAAAACCAGAAAGTCATAATTTGCTTAAAAGTTTGTTAAAAGTAAAAAAAAAAGAAAAGTACAAATACGAAAAAGACTGATTTTTTTAGAAGTTTAAACCTTAACTGCCGTTTTCTCGAAAACTTGTTTTCGCACGTAAGGTACCTTTTCGTAGACCAGGTCACATATAAACAATTTTTAATGTACCGAAAATTCACAAATGAAGCTAAACAAAATGAAATTAAATGAAAGACAGAGGTGTTCGATTCCTAATGGTAAAAGCGCTGCAAAAAGAACATGAAGCTGAGTGAAACTTCGCGGTACTTTAAGCGCTTCAAGCAAAGCTGCCATTTAGTCCCATTTCATATATTTTATTGTAGTATTATTCTATTTATTTTTGACAGTTACCGAAGTCAGGAAAGCAAAGCCAACCTGCATTGCCTCACTAGTACCAAGTTGCCTTTACCATACAAAGAATGCCGATGCTCGAATTTGTATATGGAAGAAAAAGCCTAGCACAGCAGACAAATGATGATATTGTAATAAAAACTGCGTTGAAAGCATTTTTAGTCTCTTAAAAATAATAAAATTGCCTAAGAAAATATTAAATATTTAAAATATAAAAATTCAGGCATTTCTGGGTTAATGCAGGTGAAGTTTCGGTTCACTAATAGGAAATTTAGTTGGAGCAGGAGGATGCGCAAAAAAAAAAATTTAGCGCTGCCTAAGAAGTTTAAGGGAATACAATTGGCTGAAAAGGTGATAACTACAGTCGCATTAAGAAATGGTGAATAGATGAAGCAACGGCATAAATAAACATCTGTTGGCAGTACTGGAAAAGAGCTGTCAAAAATTAAGTTACAATAGTTTGGAAGCTCTTAATGAGTGTGAGAACGCCTTCATATAGGGCAACTTTTGTTGCTTCAACTCGTTACTTCTAGTGCTCGTGCTCTGTTAACCCCCTCTGTGATTTCGTTACTTTCAATGCTATTGTTGACTGTAGGCTAAAAACTAACAATTGCAAGGTAGGGAATGCGAAGAGTCTAATGAAATTCACTTGAGAGAGAGTTGACAGCATTGAAAATAGTGAGTTAGTGGGGAAACTTGCTCGGTCATTTTGTTGTGGCCTCACTTACAAATTTTTCGTCAAGCGAGCAGTGTTCAAACTAGCGAGCAGGGACGTGGTGAATCGAAGGCGCCTTAAATTATTTTGACAACAAGAGAAATTATGTTTTCAACAATTCAATCTTAATTTAAAAATAATCAAATAAAATAATAAAAAGCTTCACTTTATTTGGCAATCCCACCCAAATATTCTTAAATGTCTACCCCCATGTTACTTACTTCGGACCTCCTTAGACAATTTCTTCAGCATGTTGATGATCTTCGTGCCATTCCAAGTATTCCTATCGAATCCCTGCTGCATGATCGAACGTGTTCCCAGCTTATCGTGAATCACGTATGAACAGAAAAAACACACAGAATATCCTTTGTCATCGATACTGTCCGACTCATAGATTAGCGCCGTGCGTGTCCAATTGAACTCACTGATGATCGCAAAAACCGCATTGCCCAAATTGTTGCCTTGTGTGCCACGCAAACGTGTTAGGGTTGGAAAATTGCCAGCTTTCTTGCCAAATGCTGAAGCACTGCCACCAGTTGTTATAACTGGGATGTTATAGGCGCCAGCATAGCGTGAGATCGGTGCCAATACATATTCACATGGCAGACCGAAAATGGCATTTAAATCCGGTTGTCGCAAGAAAACCTCATAGAAGCCGATGGGCCCATAGATGGATGAACAAAAGGAGTCGCGTGCAATGAGTGTAAAATCGATGTAAGCGTTATGAAAGCCAATCTTCTGCACGACATCAAAACCCAGCTCGAGTGCGGGCAACATTTTCGCCATGAAGCAATCATTATTTCTATCCGGTTCAGTGGTTGGCATCATGGCCAACATTATGATGTGATACTGAGCATAGTTAGCGGTGTCATTGCGACGTGGCGCTATAAAATTTTGTATAAGTTCGCTCCTAACACCTTTCGCAACAAAGGGCAATGTGCGGTTGGCAATCTGGGTGGGTAGTAGTGCGGGTCCCGACAATACTGGCGCCGTCAATTGGCTTGCGCTAGTGTTGGTGGCAGCGATTAGGTGGAACAGCAGCAGCGTATGAGTGACTAAATACCACAGATGGCGCTTCATAATACCACCTGCGCTTCCCATAGCGTTGTGATGAAGGTCGTGTGATTAGAGCATTTTACCGCTAATGGGCGGGTAGTTGGACAAGACTTTTGACGATTTGTCATTAATTGTTGGGATTCTTTAACGTTTTCACTCTATGTATAAGCAAACTGATATGCATATTTTAGGTTTTTGGTATTACACTTGGTTTACACTTTTTAGGGGCTTAACGATTTTTCCAAGTTTACGATGTTTCACATTTCTGCTACGATATTACTCATTTCTACGAAAGCGTAGACTTTTTATGTCATTTATATTCTATTGAGATCTATTATGAGGAGTAGAATATATATTAAATTATTATAAATTAGCGATGAAAAGTTAACACTTATTTTCTCGTCAACTGCAAATTACCGAATAAACGCGGAATTAAATTTGTATTTCTTTCATTTTGTTGTATTGAATAGTTTATGTCCTTTATGAGTGAAGAATAATATCTACGTCTTACAGTCGTTCTTTTTTGTTTTTTGTAATTTTTGTTTCAACATAATCACACTTTCTATTGGTGACCGGCTTATACATAGTGGCCACAGTTTTATTAGTCTCGCGGTGTATAAAATTTGTAAACATTAATAAAGGAAGGCATTTTACGGTACGGTGTAATTTTTTTTATCATATACAGCCGTTGACAGCTAATTAGAAATGTGACATTTTGATCAGCTAAGACTGCTTTTGCTTTCTTTTGTTTTATTTTTAATAATTTCCTATAAAAATTAAGTTTTTTCTAAAATAAATATACTATAATATAAATCAAAGTTTAAAACTTTGTGCAAGATTTATAAAAATTCAACAAATTTTCATCAAAGTTTTGAAATTTTTTAATCAGAATTTATTAAACTAAATTAGATAATAATAAGACATGTTTGAAGTGCCCAAAAACGTTCGGTGATTTTTGATAATTTTTTCCAGAGGGTGTTACGAATTTATTCCAGATAAAAAATGTCTGACATTCAAATTTTTTTTCACGTAAAACTTTTGTTTTACCTTTTGATATACTTTTTTTTGACGTTTGTAAAGGGAAATTGAAAGAGAAAATTAAACATTTTATACCAAATGGTAATTTTCAATACTATTTTAATTAGGTTTACTAGTTGCGGGGGAAAACAAGTCTATGACATCGATTTCATATTTTCTCACGTTCTCGGTGGACATTATTGAGTACTCGAAGGCATCCGAGTGAGTTATGCATGCACTCTAGTTTTTGATTCTATAATACTAATATAGCTTATACCCAAGAATGATAGAAACAAGATTGCGTTCGTCAGAGAATGCATGACGTCACTTTTGCCAAGTTGTGCAGTGTTGCCAACTATTTGCTCTTCACAATAAATTTAGTGCTTTTTTATACCCAAAATGCGAGAATTTTTAAGTTTGGTGTTTGTTTCTTTTTGTTTTTAATTTAAAGCTACCGAAACTGTAAGTTAAAAAAAACGTATTATTATTAAACAAAAGAATTTTTAAAAAGGTCACTCTGAGAAGATTTTTGTGCTAATGCAAACTTGTTGATTCTTATAAAGTTTGATATTTTGAAAGTGCAAATTTAATTTTTTGCTCCTTTTAAGTTAATGCAAGAATATTACATGCCCCCCTCTCAACTCTTCTTAACATTGAAAACCTTTTTCCACATTTTAAAAAGCGTTTAAGTTCACTGAATCTGAAGTAAAACCATAGAGGTCTAATCGTTTCGTACGGTCCTCATTCCTTAGTGGGACATAGGGCATCAAGAGGTGTATTCACAGTAAAAATAAGTAACAAAATACTGAAAAAACCATAACAACATTTTTACAGAAAGAGTACCTTATTTTGTTACATAACCTGAAATATAGCAAATAAGTCGACGCACATTTTAAAGACAATTTGTGACGCATACAAAGTTCTTTAAGTAGTTCAATAGAAATTTGGTATTTTATGTTCTTTAAATGGGCATTTTAATGCATTTTTATATCCAAAGCTAGGCAACACTGCAGTAGCGAGAGAGATAACACCAACAACAACTGCAATCGCGGGCAATGGGAACAGATGTTAAAAAAGTAAAGCTAAATAAAACTGAGTGAATTATTGAACTAATTTATAAAAAAAGGTATATTTTACAAAATTATAAACATTAATTTTAATTAGAACAGGCTAGAAAAATGTCATGAAGAAAGAACTAAAACTCCGAGGCTAAATAACAAAAACAAAAAAATGCTAAATCAAGTTACGAAAATGGTAATCTGAACATATTGGTGCAAATACGACGTAACTCAGTGTCAAATCCGCTGAGAGCAAAGTAACGGTACCACGATAGGCGCCATCTCATTATTCTTTCCTTAATGGCTTATATCCATGGAGAAAAGATTTTAGAGGTGTGCTATTTAGTAAACAGCTATTTGGCTATGAGCAAATTTGACAGAATCAGCTAGCGTTATTTGGGATGTGTTTACTCTAATTAATTGCGCTCAAGAAGAAAAGTACTGACTACGAGGTTCGATAAAACATCAGTTGGTTCATATAATATTAAAACAATTACGAGGTAGATATATTTTGTTTTTTTATTTTTTAATTTAACGTTAAGGAAAAAAATTAGTTTATGCAACATTTTTTTTTATCTATTTATAAATTGGAAAATTCGTTAAATTAAGGTGTGATTTTTTTCAACTTTGGGAACCCTGTACTGATTCACATAAAGAAATAAAACAAAATTTTATTATTCTTATTCTACGTGATGTCTCTCGATCGCTTTAAAAAAAACGTACTTTACTAATGTGTATCTCAATTGTTTTTTTTTATAAGCGCAATCTTCCACAATTTATATAAAACAATTACTTGTTAAGAATGACCTTATTTTCAACAGATTCTGTGTATTTACAGTTAACGCTATAAGCGTTCAAAGTTATCAGTGGCCATTGAAGCTTTCAAAGTGAGGAAAAGAAGTTCGCACTGGTTCAGCGACTTAAGGGGTTATATACCTTGTGTTTTTCAAAAAAATCAAAATAAATTTTATTTCTTTATCGTAAAGTACAATCCCTTGAGAACATTTTCCAAAAATTTCATAGAGATCTGAGCAATAGATCGAAAGTTACAGCGTTTTAAATTGTGCGTCGTCACGTCCTGAGCGTACGGCCTCATGCGGCGCTTGAAACTTTAAACGCGATTATCTCAAAAACGTGTTTTTCCAAAAATGCTTTTGCGGTGGACGCGATTGCAAAAAAAGTATTCAACCGATTTTTATAATTTTTTTTTTTAATTGTTCGTAATTGATGTCGCCTCTTAGTGAACGATCAACTTTTTATGTATAAATTTTTATTTTGCAGATATGAATTTTTTAATGCCAATTTTAGGACTGTAGAAGTGGAGTTTTTTAAAAACATGTTCCTATTTTCACAAAAATCAAAATATTTAATATATTGATCGTTCACTAAGAAGATATAACCCTATACTAATGAAATCTTTTCGATTTTTTGATTTCAGTTGACTTGGTGGACTTGAATCGCGTCCACCGCAAGCCTCTTCCAAAAAAAGGGTCTTGGGGGAAAACGCCATAACTCCGCCATTTTTAAATATTTTTACACAAACAAAGCCTTTTTTTTTTCTTTAAACATTGTAATATCCAATAATAAAAACTTTTATACAATAAAATTATTGCTACATATCTTTAAAAAAAACCCAACTTTCGCTAATTTCACCGGACCACAAGGTATATAACCCCTTAACAGATCAGATTTTAAGTGCAAAAGTGCTGTCACCCGGATCACTCGGTACTAATTTTCAATACATACACATTTATGTGTCCACAATAATAGCAGCGCGATGTATTGCAAAGTTTTGACTATTTATTTATTTTTTTTTTTGATTATGTGCGTCTTGATGTTGTTCCACAAATGGATGGACCTATAGTTTTAAGCCGACTCCGAACGGCAAATGGTTTTTATGAGGAGTTTTTTCATGGTAGAAATACACTCGGAGGTTTGCCATTGTCTGCCGAGGGGCGAGCGCTATTAGAAAAAAACTTTTTTCTATCATTTTGGTGTTTCATGCTCGGAGATTCGAGCCTACGCATTACGAATGGTAGTCACGCTCCAAAAAATTGGGCTACGGCGGCCGCCGTTATTTTATTTATTAATTTTTTTATAAAAATTAGCTCATACTAGAAAAAACCGTATAATTGAAAGTTTCAAACTTTGCTTAAAATGAAAAGAAATAATAATCAAAAAATGTTTCACAAACTTTCAAACTTTTTAGTGGGAGTTTTTAGAAAAAAAATTGCTTAAATTGACGCACTTCTTTATATTCAGAAAATGCACAAGACTGCCAGCAAAAATAAAATTAAAAAAAATCAACACGAGTTTTTAGCCACTACAAACTTGCGCATTCTGGCATGTTCTAAAGGGTGTTTTTTTAGAGGTTAGGTTTTCAAGTTGGCACTACTTTTTTCGTAGATGGTCTTTTTGACAGCTGTCACTTGATTTATGCTCAGTTTGGTTTGCCATTTCATAATGAATAGACTTACACCTGAACAACGTTTGCAAATCGTGCAAATTTATTACCCAAACGAGATGGCCACCGATCCCGATTTTCACAAGAAAATTTTGTTCAGCGATGAAGCTCACTTTTGGTTGAATGAGTATGTCAATAAGCAAAATTGTCGCATTTGGAGTGAACATAATCCACAAGCCATTGCGGAGACGCCGTTACATCCTCAAAAAGTCACTGTTTGGTGTGCTCTATGGGCAGAGGGAATCATTGGTCCATATTTCGTTAAAAATGAAGCCGGCCATAATGTTACAGTCAATGGAGAGCGCTATAGAGCCATGATTAATGACTTTTTCGTGCCTGAATTAGACGATGTTGAAGTGGACGACCTTTGGTTCCAACAAGATGGCGCTACATGCCATACAGCCAACGCAACAATCGATTTATTGAAGGAAACTTTTGGTGAGCGCATTATCTCGCGCCGTGGACTTGTGGCGTGGCCTCCAAGATCGTGCGATATAACACCGCTGGACTATTTCTTGTGGGGCTATGTGAAGTCGCTTGTCTACGCAGATAAGCCCGAGACGATTGACGTCTTGGAAGAGAATATTCGGCGCGTTATTGCTGACATACGGCCCCAATTGCTGCAAAAAGTGGTCGAAAATTGGGCCTCTCGGCTGGAATTTATTCGAGCCAGCCGCGGCGGCCACTTGCCCGAAATCATTTTTAAAACATAATGGCAAACCCTTATCTTTATATTAAAGCTAAATTCTTGGCCATAACATTAAATTATATACGTTTTATTTCATCTTGAAAACCTAACCTCTAAAAAACACCCTTTATCAAAATTTAAGGGGTACAAAAAATTTAATAAGAAATATATAAATAGTTAAAACGTTGCAATATGTCTCGCGACTAGTGTTATTATGAACACAAGTGTAAGTGCAATCTACAAAATATTTTGAAGTCGTCGACTGCCCAACGCAATACGAAAGGAATGAAAGTGAAATAAGGGACAAAAAATCAGTAAAAAATTCAATGGTTCTTGTATCTAACCAGGCCTGAATTGTTTGACCTTCAACTTTGTTGGCGCACAAAAATGTTCGAGTGTATATACAAGTACATATGTATATGTGTGTACCTGTGTGTATGCGTTCGAAATCGTAAGTTATTTTGTTAAAGCAAGTGCGTTTTTGGCAGTTTTAAAAATGTAATTGCTTGTTTTATGTCTGGCTAAAGGTAAATAAATATGTTTGAATGTATAACGACTTTGAAATGAGAGTTTCGTGTTTATTGACATACCTACATATGCAGTAGAGGGTCTACAATTCACGAGTATTAATGATAAATTATAATTTTGAGATGTGAATCCGTTTGTCAAAATTTTCAATTTAGGCATAATTGGGCCTCTGCCTTAACAATTTCGAGCCGAATATACAAGTAAGGTATTTTTCAAACCTTAAATTGTTTCTGATTCCTTCATATAAACTCTATCTTTGACATAACAGCTCCATTGCGGCCTAATATCGTGAAATTATTCTTCCAGGAGAATTTCGTTTGCCAATGAAATGTTGCTAAGATATGTCGATATCGAAAACCGTTGATGGAAAGTGCAAATAATTGTGTACGCTATGCAAATAATTTGTACGAATTATCACAAATTTTGATGCCGTTCGCAGAATCTACAAAATTAGCAAGGAAGGGGAAATTGAGAGAGCAAAATGATATTTCATTTTGAAGGGAAGTTGCAAATGCTTGCTGGACAAACAGCTGGTTGGTAGGTTGAATTTTCTTTAGGCCAAGGTTGCATTTTCGCCGAAAGTTCGAAAAATTTGTATATATTCAAATATGTAAGAATGAGCAAATCACTCAAAGGAGTAAGTAAATAAATTTGTATCCTTCTATCTTTACGGCGGTCACCGAAATGGTTTGTGCGTGAGTATCATTCGGAAGTGCATAGGTTTGAAACCTCGGGTACGAAACACCATATAATAGAAAAAGTTTTTTCTAATGACAATCAGCAGACAATAGCAGCTCTCCACGAGTGTATTTCTGCCATAATAAAAAAATCTTCAAAAAAACCGTGCGGAGGCGGTGTAAAACCGTAGGTGTCTCCATTTGTGGAAAACATTAAGACGCCCACCACAAATAGCAAGAGGAGGAGCTCGGCCAAACCAATAAAAAAGGTGTAATTGTCATATATATAGAAATATATATTTATTTATTTAATTGCAAAAATTTAAATAAAGTATCTACCAAAAATTGCATTCATGATCGGAGCTCCGTGCAGTTGTTTACTACAGTCATGTATCCTACTGTAGAAAGACGGCAGTCCAAAATTGGGAACAGTGCGGGTACACATTTTTAAAAATTTCAACACATTAAATAATTTTGCGCTTTCACCGTGAAGTTAGCTGTGTTAAAATCACCCCAGAAATTTGCTCTGCAACCGTGACAGTCAGCTGTCATTGAAACTTGCAAGTTTTAGCGAATCCCGCGCTCGCGTAAAAATGTCCAAGTATCTCTCTTTGGAGGGCTGCACATCTTTCATCGAAACCAAATGGATCCGAATGAATTCAAGATATTCTGATATTTGTCCGCAAGGCGGAAAATTTACTGACAAAATTTGGGTTGCAATCAGTTCCTAGCCTGGGGCTGGGAACATCTAGGTTAAATAGGGCTTGATGTAATATCTCAATGGTAGTAGTGACCCTCAATAGTACTAATATGAACTACTCCTAAAATATGTAGTATTACTCAAAAGATTTTTTAGGTCGAAGTGTCGGCCATTGGACGCACTAAAAATACAAAGTTATTATTTTTATCTCTCTTCGGGAGTTTAAAGTCTTTAAAGTTCTCAGGAATTTTGTTGCTAAATTATTATTACTGGACTTTACACGAACGTACCTAATTTTGATATTTGGCAATATTTACTCCCTTGACCTACGGCAGTCGGATTAATATCCGGCCAGGGACTGCCACTGCACCAACATGCTCCATACATTTGTGGAGAATGTGTATGCTGCGACAACAACAACAATTGAACCACATTTAATTAATTTTTTGAATCAACATTTTCATCAATATTGGACTATGTTGGACGATTAGAATAAGGAAAAAAATTTCGCAGATTCACTATTTTTCGAAGTTTTTAAATATTTTTTTTTTATTTTAGTAAATTGTAAAAAGAGACACCATCCAGCTGTGACAATAAAATAAATAAACGCTGCTAGAAAGGAAACTCGATCTCAAACGAACCCTGCATGTTTTTGACATTTTGATGCTCCTTATGTTATTACTCTCTAAATTTTCTTCCTCTCCCCTTAAAACGAGAGTTATTTCTGATTTTGAAGAATCTAAATAGTATTGCTCGCCATATTTACTAGCCATTTTTACTTTTGAATGTCGCTAAGGTTGCTCCAATTCCTTTTTTCCCCGAACAACAAACTTTTTTAAATTTATAAATTTCTGAATATTCCAGGAATGTGCAGACGTCAAACACTGGATTAATATTTTATTAGGACAAAGAAAATAAAACTTGTACTTGTAAATGCTGTATATGTATATTTTATTTATAAAAAAAAAAAGAAATCGTGATGCTACAAAACCAATATTGCATTTTTTAGGTTAAAAAATCTGAGAATCCTGAGCAACCACAGCAATTATGTCCCCGAATATAAACTGGTGGACGCCGTAGCCGAATGGGTTGATGCGTAACTACTATTCGGAATTCGGAGAGAACGTAGGTTCGAGTCTCCGTGAAGCACTAAAATGAAGAAAACATGTTTTTCTAATAGAGGGGCGACCGTACGCAATGAAAAACTATATTTCTGCCATGAAAAAACTCCTCGTAATAACCATTTGCCGTTCGGAGTCAGCTTAAAATTGTGTCCAATAGAATGTCAGCACAAAATTAAATAACGTCCATTGTTGTGCTTCTAGCTCCAGCTACATGTTAGCCGTTCACGCAGTTCGTCCTTTCTGCTTTTCTTTCTCTTGCTCTTTTTCTTTTCTAGTTTTTTTTGTCTCGTGATATCCTAATGTACAAAACGTTGTTGCTGATCTAAATCCACTAACTTGAATTCGTCATGGGTTGTGCGGGTTATACATTTCACCAGCCGCTTAAGCTAACAATTAAGGAAGATATGATATTTGATTTCCTATAGGGAACATAAATACAAAAAATTTAACGAAAGCTGTTAATCGTATGGCTGGTCGGACACACAAATATTTTTCTCTATATTTTTATGTGTATTAGTAATGTTACTTTCCTGTTCCTTTTCTCCTGGCTCGCTAACTTTAACTTTTTGGGGTTGGCCGCGGTTTGTGTTTTCTGTGCAAGCGATTTTTTTTTTATTTTGCACCGAATGCTTGCAACTCATTAAAATCGCGTTTGGCTTCATTTTTGGGTTATTAATTTTTTACTTTCATTGTTTAGACCTAAAGCTGTTGAAGAGAACAATAATTTTCTAATTTTGTGCATATTTTTCACATATGGACATTAGGGTACATCACTCCCCATACTAAAACCAAAAACAAAAAAAATCGGAATAATAAAACTCTTTATATTTTAATACCTCCGCCAAAATATTTCAGAAAAGTTTTAAGAATTACGTGAACTGAACCGATTTCGAAGTACTTCCGAAAATAGGATCATTATTTTGATCTTGTCGATGAAACTTTCTAACGTTTTTAAGCAAATTTTTCAGACCCAATACTTCTATCATCTAAACGCTGTTTTGGAAAAAAATTTTGCAAAACTAGTTTTTTAACAGAAAACTCGATTTTTGAGGTATTTTTAAATCGGTTCAGCTACGTAAATTTTAGTGTTCCGAAATAGTTCGCAGAAGACTTAAAATATAATAAATTTTATAATTTCGGTAGAAAACCTACAACTTCTTTTGACGACCTACCCTAATGTACATACATATGTATGTAAGTATTTGCATCTCAGCTAGCTTTATTTATTTTTGCAACGAATTTAATTGAAATCTACATATGTGTTTCCATGTTTATCCACAATTAATATGCAAATATGAACGAGTATCAGAAGTCATAATGACTTCGCTGTTTTTTTTCTTCACATTATAATTGCTTTCGCACCTTAATTTTATTCAAATTCTTTATTTTTCTGTCGATGAATGCCCAAGCTGTGGATAGGATGCTAAATATAGAATTACCTACTGAAGCTCCGTTTTAGTTTTGGCGTGCGCATACAGGTGCGGTCAAGTAAATAGTAATGGGTTTAATCAACAGCGAATGAGAGTCGCTGCTCTTTGTATTTAGTTCGTATTTCTGATTGTGAATTTTAATGTATAAGTAAGATGGCAACACTGATTCGCAAGTCGAACACTGGCATAAGAAGTTTACCTTAAATTTACCATTTCATGATGTGAACCAAAGAAAGACCAATTCACTGGACCAATGAAAGATTTAATAAAGCACCTGATCCCGGAAACCATCATTAAGCACGTCATTGACACCATGCATCAAATAACTACCCAGGTAAAATGTGCGAGTGGGCTAACCCAAAGCTTTAACATTAATGTAGGCGTACTTCTAGGCTCATCCTTAAGCCCTCTTCTCTTTAATCTGGTCATGGACATCCTTACGCGTGAATTCCAAGACAACCTCTCTTGTATGTTGACGATGTAGCCCTTCTCGAAAGCAAGAAGAAAATCTGAACCGTTGCGTTACCGTCCTTGAATTGAATGGGCTACAAGTAAGCCGGACAAAGACCGAAGCAATCAAGTTTAATTTTACCACAGCGATTTCTGAGAGTCCTACTCGTACAATAAATAACGCCTCCCTCAAAATAGTTTATAGCTTTAAATACTTGGCCTCGCATGTCAGCGAAGATGACAACTTCGAACAAGAAATTGCTCACCGAATTGAATGTGGATGGTAAAGCTGGAGAGCAGCCACCGAAGTCCTCTGCGACAAGCAAATTCCACAAAAATTTAAAGGTAAAATCTACAAAAGCATGATCAGACTGGCAATGACATGTGCACCCAAGTGACATGACATGAGCACCCATGAGCGGCGTTACACTGCTGGAAAATATTCAAAACACTTATATTCCTGGTAGTGTGTATCCTTATATTTGGGTGGAAAATCACAACCAGCGATTGTTCGTGAGCCCGAGCATCTTAAAGGAAATAAAGTTTTTATTTATCGCACTACTCCTCGTTACAATGTTACTGGTAGCATCGCGAAACGTCATGGAGGTGATTATCAAAAGACTGCAACGTCACGTGAAATGGTTCAAAAAGGGAAGAAGCGACTCGAGCGAAATCCCTGCCGAAGTGCCAATTAAATAGCAAAAGAACTGAAAATATCTGACGGTAGCATCTGCCACGTACTGAAAAATGATTTCAAAGTCAAGGCTTACAAGATCCAAAAGGTGCATGATCTCACACCAAAGCAGCAACAAGTCAGACTTGAGAGAGCGAAGGAGTTGCTTCGCTTGGCCGAAAGCAGTCAATTTCCGAACATTGCGATTTTGGCGAAATATTTTTTTCAAATTGAGCTATACGTAAACTCCCAAATCGATAAGCTTTATTTGACCGATCGTTCATACGAGAATTTGAGTCATCGATTGGCCACTAGGAGGCAGCATCCATTACAGGTAATGGTTTGGGCCGCTGTAACCGCAGATGGGCGCTCCCCAATCGTTTTCATCGAGCCTGGCGTCAAGCTAAATGGAAAACATTATCGATGGATTATTCGCTTTGGACCATTTTGGAGAGAAAGGTCCGAACTAAAAGATTCATCAATTTCGAGGCGCTGAAAAAAGCCATTGCCCGCAAGTGGGCCAAAATACCCGCAAGTCACATTCGGGCAGCTTCCGATTTGTTTTTGGCCCTTTCAAAGCCATAATCGAGACAAACGGTGGTCATATCGAGCTAAAGGAAATTGATTCTTATTTTGTATTATTTTTACACACTTTTTACTTTGAATTGAATAACAGTAATTTTCGGAACTAAATTTATGGCCTTTTTAATTGGTTACACTTCGAGTGCCGGACCCTATCAACAAATATATCGAATTAAGTTATATTACATTGAAAAAAATTGGCGCATTTTAATTAGCTTTTATTTAAAAAAATCGCATAAAAAGTCAAGGTTCTTATAATTGATGTCTTGACTGGATGTACTATAGTGGTATTATTTTTATTGCAACTGTATATAAAATATAACACAAAACCGCCACACATACAGCTTTGGACCAATCTATACATGCGTTTTTTTGGATCATTGCTAGTTCTGACACTGAAAGCTCTGTGCCGATCAAAAATGTGTATGTCAGTTGGGAATTTGTCTTTGAAGAACGAAATTAATAACTTTACGCGTGAACGTCGTTGACAAATATTGCATTGCTGGTGCTGCTTTAATTAAAGTGAAAATTTGGTTAAAAAGTGACGGCATCATTGTCCAATTTTTTCCGAAAAAGCTGCTTGAAATATAATACCATTTTGGTTAAAGATCAATGAAGAAGTTATATTTTCCCTGCTAAGCTTCCATTTTGCAATCTTCAATTTGCATTTTTCTTGCTGCTTTTGTGACAACAGTTGACGGCCTCGAAGTTTTGTCTTAACTCCGCTGGTTTTTATTTTTGTCATAAATAATGGAACTTTAGAATACCATAAAGATGGATGATATGAAACGAACTTCGCCTGAATGCAAGAGATAGATAACTGAAGATGACGGGGAATTGGTATTGAAAGAATGTTCCATTTTGAAGCCATCGATGCAGCCGGTTGAAAGAAATTCTTATTCATAAATAATGCTCTCTATCTAGTGATAATAAATAAGAAAATAAGAACAAAGAACGACCCGAATTGGGGTAGAACAAGTAATGGGTTGTCTCCCTAGGCAATGCGGCGGCTCATTCAAAATAACATTTCCTTTATTCGCTGAATTTAGCGTCTTGATATTGTTCCGCAAATGGAGGAACGTGCAATTTTAAGACAACTCTGAACGAGGAATGCTTTTTATATATGAAGCTTTTCCATGGCAGAAATACACTCAGCGGCTTGCCATTATCTGTCGAGGGGTGGTCACTATCAGATATAACTTTCTCAATCATTTGGAGTTCCAAGAATGGAGATTCAAACCTGTACACTGTGAAATTTCAAGTAAAAGGAACAAGGTTTGAGTCTTTAGAAAGCTGTGAAGTAGATAGCGGCACGCGCCATGAAGGAGCTGGGAGGAGATTTTCAACACTGCTTTGAAAAACGGAATATAGACACAAATTGTTGTAGGAATATTATTAATACAAGGTGGCATACAAATTAATCACCTTATCAGAAAATGTATAATTTTTGCTATTGGCTGCTGCTATACCTGCGTACAAGTAGGTTAGGTTGAAACGGTTGTCCTGTGGGACACACTCAGGCTCATAGCCCATTGTGATGCCGCGTGGGGAGCTTGTCCCTATCTCTCCTAAAACCAGTGTGTGTTTTTCAAAAATTTTAAAATATCTCTGATTTCTATAGTACTGAGGTCTTCTAGCTCATTAAAAAATTGTCTACCCAGAATAGTAAACCTGCGTCTGGATAGAGCAGGGCAGTGGCACAGTAGGTGCGAGATTGTCTCTTTCTCGTCCTCATCTAGACAACTTCTCAGAAGTCATGTGTTTGCACACCCATCCTTTGGGCGTGTCTGCCTATTAGGCAGTGCCCCGTTATGACTGAGATCAATGTGCTAAGACTGTGTTTATTTTGGCTTAGCAGAGATTCTGTGCGTTTAGCATTTAGAGTCGGCCAAAGTTGACGGGCGATTTTGCAGGTAGCTTCATTTCGCCATCTTCCGTTTGCTTTCTTTACAATTTCTTCAAGGATGTGTAGCTTACATGTTTGTAAGGGTATCCCCATGTCATTATCTATGTGCTCGTCAGACAATTTAGTGCCGAGTCTTGCTAGTTCATCGGCTCTACAGTTACCCTCAATGTTGCGATGGCCAGGAACCCATGTTACCTTTAGGTGAAATGACTCAGCCATCTCGTTAAGAGATGTGCGGCATTTCATGGCTACCTTGGAGGTTGTCGACTGTTTTGTGAGGGATTTTATAGCCGCTTGGCTATCAGTGAAAATGTAGATATCATTTCCGGATATCGCATCACACTGTATCAGTGTCGCGGCTTTTATTATTGCCATCAGTTCAGCCTGAAAGACACTACAGTAGTCGGGGAGCCGAAAACTGAAGGAGATCCCCAGATGTTCAGAATATACACCTCCGCCCACCCTGCCCTCGAGCTTTGAGCCATCTGTGTAAACATGGATGGACTCGCCCTGTCTCACGTCGTCCCGTTCCCACTCTTCCCTTGAGGGTAGGAGGGTCGTAAACGATGTAATGGCATGTATAGGCGGGAGTGCATAGTCCACCAGTCTGGGAAGCCCCAAAGTGCCAGCCAGGATTTTACCGTGGCCATAATCCGTGTTTGACCACTTGTTTAGAGTGTTCAGCCTTATTGCCGCACTGCGTGCGTTATATATTGCCTGCAGATCTACCGGAAGGAGGTTTAGTGTCGCATATAATGCTTTCGATGGTGTGGTTGACATGGCGCCAGTTATCAGAACAGATGCTAGTCTTTGCACTTTGTCAAGTTTCTTGATGTTCACACCCTTCTGAAGGGCATCCCACCATATTACTATACCGTAGTAGAGAATTGTACAAGTAAAAAACAAAAATATTTCCATTACACAAAATTATTATTTTTTGAGTAAAAATCTTATTTAAAAACAAAATTGGACAATACAATAGCAATTAATATGACTTTATGATATAGCTCAAGCTTCATTTATTTGGTCTAAAAGAACTCGGATTAATTTTTTCCAAGTACATTTGCTTTTGCGCGAAAAACATTTATTTTTTGGTAGATAAGACATATTTCGAATATAAACCGAATGGTATTTAAAACCAATTCTGCGGAAAACGATACATCTCTTACGCCTCTGTTAATTGTTTGCTATTTTTAAGTCTATAGTAAAATAAATTATACGTATGCGTGGATGTGTGTACCCGTATGCCATTTGAATAGAATTGACAGCTCATTAATGTTGCTATTTATGGTATTTGCATTTTCTATAAATTATAATTGAAAAAAATGTTAACTCGTGGCTTATTCATGTCAACGACTTGTTGCTTAAAATTCAGAGGCAAAAGCAATACATGTAAATTTATGCTGTACCCTGCAGGAAAATTTGAACTAGTGAACAAAATTTTTAGTTCAGAATTCTTACGCTTTTGATGGTTGTAAATCACTTCGTTTTGCGGGTAGCGACGACTGTCTTCAGAATTTGAAAAGTAAAAAAAGCATGCATCATTTTTCTCGCACAGTACAAACACCAAACATTTCTCATAAAGCTTGGAGAATGCTACTGAAGTAATAGTACTTGGACGAGTATAGATTTGGGCCTGACGGCTGTAGTACTTCAGTTCGAATCAACCTAAATTTAAGTATACATAGGGACTTTATTTTTTGGGTCAAAAATAAAACTCATTTTTCGAGTGTTATTTTTTTATTCTCAAATAATGATTTTTTGTGAGTTGTTATTTTTTTGATAAAAATAATAATAATTTTGAAAACCCTTTTTGCGAGCAATATTTTTTCGTTCTGAAATAATGATTTTTTGTGAGCTGTTATTTTTTTGATAAAAAGTAGTCGTTATTTTTTAATAAAAAATAATGACATTTTTTGAGTTTTATTGTTTCATCCTGAAATAATGATTTTTTGTGTGTTGTTTTTTTTTTTGATAAAAAAATTAAATCTGAAAACCAAATTTTCGAGTGCTACTTTTTCGTTCTGATCCACAATAACCGTTACTTTGGGGGCTCTATTTTTTTATTATTATTATTAATTGTGTTTTATTTTTTGATCAGAAATAATAATTATTTTTTTAGTTTTATTTTTTGGTCAGAAATAATCTATATTTTGAGAGTTTTTTTTTTTTTATCGGAAATAATCATTATTTTGGGACTCACGTCATCTCATCTCATGAAACGTATGCCTTTGTTCCATGGAGCTTGAGTTTAAGAAAGTCTTGACGAAACTACCTTCAGCCCAATCTTATGTTATGTTAAGAGCGAGGCATACAACTATCGAAACTATGGAAGCCCTTCATTTTTTTCATTGAAAATTTATAAATAATGACTATGTGACAGACACTTCTGAATGCTCCAATTGTAGTTTCGAAATTATACAATGAACTTCAGAAAATGTAAAATGTATTTCAGTATAGTCAACTGTACTTTAAGACAAATATTGCATAGGGTACTAGTTCACATTTGTTGAATCTATAACCAGTTGCGAACTATCGAAAAGGAAGAGCAAACCAGTTCCTTTCTGCCAAATTTATTACTCGATCGAACAATTGAAGTGGTATAATTAACATAAGAAATGGAAATTAGAAATAACGCGCGCTAGTGACTTTCCCTACAGGACATAGTGCAGACTACGTTTGCTATTGTGAATTCAAAATGCGTGTAGCGACTCAGATAAATAGATATGTTAATGGTATTTTGCCTGTGCCAATTATGTTTAGAAAATTAATGACTTTGCAGAAACCACGCACAGACAGAGATAAACAATTTTTTCTTTCTCAGACTTCAGCACAGAACGAGTGTTGCATGGAGTTGTAGCTTAATAAAGTAATGAGTAGTGCATACTCAATACCACGGCAGAGAAAATCTGGACTGGTGAAAGAAATTACCAATTCAGAACTAGTAGGATTTCAGCAATTATGGACTACTTAGCTACTTACGCAGTAAAAAAGTGAGTAAAAGTCTTGAAACAGTGTGCGACAGTTTTAAAGCTGAAAGCCAATATGACTACACAACCTGGGAAGGAGGGATGCGGTAGCAGTGGAAATTCGCGATCTCCATTTGCCAATTCTGCGCAAATTGGTCAAAATCGATTATAATTCATCAAAAAAGAAAAATTGAATGAAAGTTTCGTTTCCATGTAAGGATAAGGTTTTTAACAAAAATTTAGATAAATGGGAATTTCTTCTGTTCTATTATTGATATAATTTGTTATTGGTTTTTAGTATAATATTGGTGCTTTTTTCCATTTGTTTTTGTTAAAAATTTTTATGTATTCCATGTGCAAAATTTTACATGAACCGTCATATTTGGTACCCGTGCCATCGCTTTGTGATCAGACCCGTGTTTGCAGTTTTATAGTCCATATAATTTTATTGTGACAAAGAGCAAGTTTCAAGTCACTCCAATTGAATTTGAAAAATCCACATCACGCAGAAGATGGAATTAACTCGTGAACATTTTTGTGCGATGATTTATTACGAGTTTCGAGACAGGAGTGTATTAATTGATCCACTTCAACTTTTGCCGTTGAAGTACCACATTTAGCCACTGTGAAATGCTGGTACAATGAGTTTCAATATGACCGTCGATCCTGTAAGATGAATTTCGTGACGATTTTTGTACCAGAAATTGATCTTGAGCGCCAATTGATAATGCAAGGTCGGAAACAAACAGCAATCGCCAGTGTGAATTTTCCAAGTCGAGCTTTATCCGACAAAAGTTGTTTGCGGAAAAAACAGCTAAAAGCTAATGATCGGTTGTTTTTTCGAAAAATCTGGTCATGTCACAGAGAAACCTAACGCAGTCAATTGTGAGTGGTACACAATCAATTGGTTGTCAGAAGTTTTCGGATAATGAAGGAAAGCTGACCACCGCAGAGGAGTTATCCTTTACCAAGGCAATACGAACTTTCTCGTATCGTCTCACACAAATGAGTTTTGAGAACGCAAACGATCAAATTAACGGGTCACCCGCTTCACAGTCCTGATTGGGACCGTAACGATTTCATTTGTTAATAAAAAAATAGATATTTACATTTCTCAACGTCTGAAAAAACTATTGAAGTCTTTAAACAGCTGCTTTAGAAGTATCCACTTCTGAGTGGAAAAAGTGATTTGCAAATTGATTCAAGCGAGGGCAGAATAGTATTGACTTCCAAGGAGAATATTTTGAGCAATAAAGCAATAAAGCTCGGCCCAAAAAGGGTGTAAGCACAAATTACATATATATATATAGAAGTAATTTTTAAGGTAAGAGGACGTCTTTAAATCCGCAGCAAAACAAATATATTTTTTTATTTCTATTTATATATTGACTTTTTATCTATTATATTCTATTTATTTATATATTGGCTATCTATCTATTAAATAGCAGCTAGATAAAAAAAACAACAAGTATTATAATATTGTACAATACTAAAATGCCTACTCCCATTCATGACTGATCACCATAGGCGGCAGAAAGATTAAAAAACTGGAACTCGGCAAAGTTCAATCAATCAAAAGACAAATAAAAGTAAATTTTGGCCACACGTGTTGGACTTTGACCGTTAGAAACACTTACTAATAAGTAAATATGAAAGTATCTTCAGTCAACGTTTTTGCAAGCTGTGCTAAATATAAAAAAAACGTGTGTGTAGACCACTAACAGACTGAGATAAAATTTATGAGTATTCATTCATAAAGCTTAGACTTTCTAAATTGTAATGTATGTATGTAATTAATTCAGCACACGCGCATAACAAAAATTAAAACTAGAAATACAATGAACTCCACTTAATCCGTTTTGCTGATAACTCGGAATACTGAAATGGAAGATAAGGTCGCGCATAATTGAATAATTCGGTTAAGCAGAAAAATATTTTGGTACCAAAATTTGAATTTATACCGACTCAGCGTTATCTAACGGAGGATGTATTCTTGCTTTTACCAGCATTCTAAATCTGTTTTCTTTTATATTTAGGACCTAGAATGCCGCAGTTTCATGAAACTCGGAATAAAATAATAAAGCGTTGGGTTTAAGCAAAAAGCTACCGCCCACTCTATTTTACTATTGAGAGTTTCCATATCATTTCAAGTATTTTAGACCTTATCGTCAATTAAAAAAAAAAATTGGTTTATTTGCCGGCTTGAGAGTAAGGAAATAAACTGAAAACTTTTTGGAAAAAAATAGTAGTAATTGTAAAATTATTCAACGTTAAAATATTGCTATGGAGTTTTTTACAATGTAATATTTAAATATTGAATACAAACTTTTTGAACAAAATTTTGTGTAGAATTTTTTTATTTATATTAAAAAAAAAAAACACCTTTTTGTTAGAGAAAACCTTTGTTTTTGTTTTCGAAAATCACGCAAACTCAGATTTTTTCTTATTTTTTCCTTCAACAGCTGGAAATGTGTAAACTCATTTTAATATTTCTTTTTAAAATTGTAAATCAAACATATTTTGCTTGTAATTTTTCAAAACCACCCCAATTCTAAAATAAAATACAAACTTAAAAACACATTTTTGTTCAAAATTTCGGAGAAATCATTTTCTTGTTGTTTTTTGAAAATCTTCCCAACTAAATTTTTTTCTTATTTTTTCCATTAATAGCTGAAGAAGTGTAAAATTATTTTAAATATGATATTTTTTTAAATTCAAGTAAACATTTTTTAAAATAATTTTTCAACATCACCAAAATTCAATATCTAAAAGTTAAAATGCAAACTCTTTAAAAAAAGTTGAAGTTCAGTTGAATCTTTTTTTATATTTTTGTGAAACATTTTAGAGAAAACATTTTCTTTGGTTTTTTTGAAAATAACTCCAACTTAGATTTTTTTCTTATTTTTTCCGTTAAACTGGATATCCATAAACTGGAAATTATTTAAATATTTTTGCTCAAAATTTTATAGCAAAATTTGTTTCTGTTTTGTTTTAATTTTTCAAAATTACCCCAATTCAGTATCTAAAAGATACTTAATTTTTCCATTTCTGTTGAAAATTTTAGACAAATATTTTGTTTTTATAATTTTTAAAAATTACCCCAATTCAATATCTAAAAGATAAAATGCAAAATTTTCAATTAAAGTTTTGAGCTGAAAATTGTTTATTATATTTTTGTTTAAAATTTTTTTTGTTGCTTTCGAAATCACACCAATTTAAATTTTTTTCTTATTTTTTCCATTAATAGCAGGAAAAGTGGAAATGTTTTTAAATTTCTGTTTATAATTTTGGAGAACAATTTTTTTTGTAATTTTTAAAAATCATACCCACTCAGAATTTTTTCTTATTTTTTCCATTAATGGCTGAAAAAGTGTTACATTTCTTTTATTTTTTTTTTAATTTTTCAAAATCTTCTCAATTCAATATCTAACAGATAAAATACAAAGTTCTTAAAAAAAGTTTAAATTGAATTTTTTTTGTTGTTTTGAAAAATAGTCCCAAATTAAGTTTTTTTCTTATTTTTTCCTTAATAGCTGAAAAAGTGTAACATTTTTTTAAATTTTTGCTTAAAATTTTAGAGCAAACTTTTTAAAAAAATTTTTCAAAATCACCGAAACTCAATATCTAAATGACAAAACACAAAGCTTTTAAAACGAGTTTTGAGTTGAATTTTCGAAATTTTTTTGTTGGTTTGGAATATCATCACATCTCAGATTTTTTTCTTATTTTCTGTTCAAAATTTTGGAGAACAATCTTTTTTGCACTTTTAAAAACCATCCTCGCTCAGAATTTTTTCTTATTTTTTTCCCTTATTATACTTAGTAATGCCTAAGATTTTTATGGAGAGTTTCTACTAATTATTTGAGTTATATTCAGATTCGTTCAAGGAACCACTGAAAAATATCATTCAAATATCTGCTTACTGATGTCCGTAGCGACGTTTCAATCGATTTACGGACGTAACATACAAGTTCTTTGTTAGTTTTTTACTGAGGAGTCAAGGCATACCATCTTGCTCAAGGAAACATAAGGAAATGGCCAAAGCCAGCGACCTAACTATATTTTACGAGTAAGTGAGCTAAATATATCTGAAGCATATTCCGTTTGATATTTTACTAAATTTTTTATTCGTTTATGCAGCTTTAATAGGTTGCATCACTGCATAAATTATACAAATTATGTTTCAATTAAAACCTTCGTTCAATTATCTTTCGTACGACATCGTAATGATACATTAAATTTTATTCCCATTGCTAAAAAATTAAATAAATATTTTATGCAGATGCAAGCTGGCTTCCGTCCAGCTACCGCGTTGTTCATGCGTCGACGGTAGAAATACCTTGAGGCTGATAGTGAAGGAGTCGGCTGAGTAGCGCACGCCTCTCTGCCACTGCTTTATCGATTTTGAAAAAGCGTTTGACACTCTCAAACATGAAACAATTTGGCGAGCGCTTGCACGCAAAGGAGTGCCTGAAAAAATATCATTCATGCCGGGTGAAATACGAAAATGTTTTAAGTGGTGGCAACGTAGTTAAAACCGTTTTCTCACCTTTTGTTCAATGGTGACTTAGGTAGCAATGCGAAAGTCTGTGCGGTTAACAGAGGCATTTCCTGGGGGTTGAGGGGTCGCCTTGAAGATCTAGAGAGGCGGAAAATATTTTCTGCTATCACACAAAGATTCGCATACTATATATCAGCAAAACTACAAAAGGTAAGCGGCGCTGCGGCATGAGCCGGACTAAGAATCAACATCGCAAAAAACAAAGGACAGACCATCAATACCACCGAAACCCAAGTGGAATGTGGACGAATATTGTTACCTCGGGAGCAGTATTTCAAAAACTAGCAGATAAGCAGCGCACATACGCACGGGAATATCTAAGGGACGCGCTGCGTTTGGTACGCTGGAAAAGGTATGGAGAGCGATTCACATTTCCAGCGTACGAAGCTATGGATATTCGACGCTTGCATGAAATTAGTAGCTTTAGGTATATGGATGCGAAACGTGGAATATAACAGACGTTGTAATCTTTCCTTAACCGTTGACTTCGTAAGATTATACGGATATTCTGGCTCGACATTATAAGCAATGCTGACCTTTGAGGTGCGGCCAAGCAATTACTTATCTCCAGAGAAATCCAGCGTCGTAAGTGGAAATGGAATGGACATACGCCTACACTGGATCCCTCAAGGAAGTCGGAGACTCGGGAGACCAGCCAATACGTGAAGACGACAAGTTAAAGCAGAAGCAAAAAAGTAGGCCATTCGTGGAGCCAAATTAAATTCTTCTAAAACTAATTATAATTTGGAAAATTTCCAATCAAATTATATTTTAGTATAGGAACTACGGGAATATATGTATTAATTATTAAAAATTATTAAAAATGAGATGGCAACCCTAGAAGTAGTATTTCAAAATAAATGTTGCCTCAAATACCTCTTATTGCAATTATTTGTTATTGCACTTTGGCAATATTTTTGTGTTCTTCTTGCATTAAAAGTTAGCTGGCAACCCTGTTAAAACTTATACTCCATTAAAATATTGATTTTAAAACCTCTCGACTGGTACCAATACTGTTACACTGTATGCTCCACTCAAATTGCTAATCAATAAAGAAAAAATTATCGGCTTTAAAAAAAAATTGTGGCAACGCTATGAAACTTGTTCTACTATTACATTCCGTTCATTTTATAATCCCATTTATTTTTTATTATTTTTACTCTTTCACAAGATGTACCGCTTAATACACGCTTAAACAACGCATTGAAATTATTAAAATTCACTATAAAAATGGTGAAAATTTGGCAGAGACGGTTCGTAAAACTCGAATATTTTTGGGTCCTCGTGAAGCACCTTGTCGGACCGCAATACAGAAATTGGTGAAAAAATTCAAATTAGTGATGTGAAGCATAAAACCCGTGCACGTCGCTCAAGAAAAGCCGAAAATATTGCTGATGTAGCCGAAAGCGTTGAAGACAACTCAGGTTTGTCCATTCCTCGTCGTTCTTTGGAATTAGGCATTTCACCAACGTCATTACACCGTATTTTGCATAAAGATTTGGGTCTTAAGGTTTATAAAGTCCAGTTAACACAAGAACTCAAGCCGGCCGATCATCAACAACGTCGTGTCTTTGCTGATTGGGTCGTTCAAATGCATGAAAATGATCCGGAATTCCATCGAAAAATCATCTTCAGTAATAAGGCCCGTTTCCACCTCGGTGGCTTCGTCAACAAGCAAAATTGTCGTATCTGGGGCTCAGAAAATCCAAGAGTTATTATTATAAAGTCTCTCTGTCCTCAACATGTGACTTTTTGGTGCGGTTTATGGTCCGGCGGAGTCATTGGACCTTACTTTTTCGAAAATGAAGCTAGAGCAACAGTTATTGCGCTATCGAGAGATGATTAACGATTTTTTATGGCCGGAATTGGAACAACGTTTAAAACAACGTCGTTGAAAATAAAACAAGACAGCGCTACGTGCTACACACGCAAAGAAACCATTGATCTTTTACGGGATTAACACCTCTTATTGGAAAACCCTTTATTTGTACCCATTATACATACATATGTACATACATAAGTGCATAGACTGATAATTTTGTTTTTTGTTTACATAAATTTAAATACTCCTGCATACTTGCGTTAATTCTGCAGAAAACTTTAATTGCAAGAAACGTTAAAATCGTTCCAAGTAAACAACTAAGTCATTATGAATATTTTATTATTCTAAGATAATTTATTATCCCTCGCACCGCTTTAAAACCAGTTATACAAAAAGTCAGCAAAGCCACTCAAAGTCAGACAGATAATTCAAAGCAAACTGTATAGAACAAAAATAAACTCTATAAGCGCCGCGGTCGAAGCTGCCGCTAAAAATAGACATGCAATAGAAAAAAACAAATAAAAGAAAAAAAAATGAAAAAGTAAACAATAGAAAAAGAGTCAATTGATTATTTCGGCAGCAATCACGGCGAAAAATAGCATTGGATATGTACACAACGCACAATGAGGGAAGTATCACCTTTCCGTATGAATGTGTGCGCTTATAAATGTGCATAAGGGTGATCCAAAAAAAGGTTGAAGTATTGAATATTTATTACCATACAATCAAAAATAGTTTTTTAATGACATAAATAAATAAAATAAAAATAAACGTACATATACATATGGGCTGAAAAGTCCTGGGCCTAACACATATATGACACTAGATTTATTGCAGCCACCTCTTTTTCGATTAGAACTAACCTTAAAAAGACAACTGTTAATATTTCGTGATATTCTATTCATTATTTCGTTTGTTATTGGCTAAGAGTGACGCTATTTTTGTTACTTTTATATTTAATGGATCAAAAGGAATTTCTTGATAGGTAAAATACCGTTAAAGCAAAGCAATGACTTGAAAAGTGTTATGGGGATTCCGCTCTATCAGAAATAACAATAAAACATGTTTTGGTGACTTCAAATGTGTTCGTAGAGATACCGATGATAACAACGGAGTGGACGTCCAAATGAGACGGTAACGCCAGAAAATAAAAAAAATCCACAAAATCATTTTGAATGATCGAAAAGTGAAGTTGCGTAAGTTAACTGACATCGTAGAGATATAAAAAAAAAAATGTGGGCTTTATATTGCATGAGCATTTGACTATGAAAAAGCTCTTTTCAAACGCGGCGCTCACTGTTGACCGAAAACAAGAACGTGTTGATGATTTTGAGCAGAGCCTAATAAATGGAAATTTTTGCATCAATATGTGACAATGGAGGAAACATGGATCCCTCACTTCAGTCCGGAATCAAAGCAATCGTCATCTGAGCGGCACCTTTTTAATGAGTTAGTGCGGTGGAAGTTATATTCCTAGCTGACTTCCAGTGAAAGCTTGGTGACATTCGGTTCAGTGGAAGCGAAAGTGTCAGTATATTTGTGCCATCGGTACAAAAATGAGTTTTCAACAAAGAGCTAATATCAAATTTTGTTTTTAAATCGGTAAAGCGTTTACCGAAACATTTGAATTGATGTAAAAAGTTTATGGCGATGATTGTTTATCTCCTGCCAGAGTTCGTGAGTGGTTCACACGTTTCAGAGATGGTTGTGAGGACATAAATGACAATGAACATACGGGCCGCCCAAAATCAGTAATCACCGAAAACTCCATCGAAATTGTTCGTAAATTTATCAAAAATGAACCGAAATCATTGTTGAAATTCATGGAATTGGTGTTGAATATCTTCAAAACAGCGATTTATCGCATTTTAACTGATCATTTGGGTTTATGAAAGGTCTGTGCACGTTTCATTCTGCACAAGGTAACTGAGAACCAAAAATTGCTCAGAATTCAACATTCGAAAGACCTCATTAAAGAGGCGTGAAAAGACGAGAACTTCCTTGATAACATTGCAACTGGTGATGAAACGTAGTGCTTCCAACATGAACCTGAAACTAAGCGTCAAAGTGCCGAATGGAAGGCCCCAGATGAGCCACCACCCAAAAAATCGCGTTTGGATTCCAAAGGAATTGTTCCCAAGGAGTTCATGCCAACGAACCAAACCGTCAACGCAATTTTCTATCTTAGCGTTTTGAAGCGTTTGTTGCATCGCATTCGTCGACTTTGCCCTGAATACCGTGAAGGAGGAAGGTGACGCTTATTGAATGATAATGCACCATCTCATCGATCCACTCTTGTGACTGATTTTGTGACTAGAAATCGCATTTTAACCATCAATCACTCAGCGTTTTCACCTGATATAACAACTATATTTGTCCGGAAGTGAAGAAATTATGAAGTCTTAGAAAATATTTATTAATTTTGTGCCATTTATAGTTTTGTATCTGACGTCGTACGTCATATTTGACACGTGTGGACCAGACAACTGCTTTATAGAAACAGACAAGCAATGGAGCGCTTAAAAGTCAAAATAAAGATTTCCATCACTTAAAATCATTTGTTTATTTAGTAGAAAAGTTATTTAAAACCAAACATGATTGATTAATTTTGTGCCACCTCTTTGTGGTGTCGTCCAGTACTTAGATTTTTTATGTACCACCCTAACGCATACTTCGAGGTATGCAAATGTGAATGCTTATGAAGCGCGCAAATATCGATTGGCCTAGAAAGACATTTTTATGAAAGCTTGATTCAGCTGGTAAATAGAGTTGATGCTCAAGCACTGAAAAATAGCTACGCCGTTTTTGTTATTGCAAAAACAGGCCGGCCTGTGGATTTGAGATTGCGGCATAGATTTTTTATGCAATTTAACTACTTCAAGAATTCTCTGGCAAATGTATTTTGAAATATTTTGTGAAACACTGTTGCCACTCAAGTGAAGTAATTTTAAGAAATTTGAGCTTGAATGATTACGTAGAATACAACTCAAAAGATGTCTGAAATATATTTAATGTTATATTCAAGTCTCTTTGTACCTCTGATTTGTAAGCTTTGTAACCATAGAAATGAAAATGAAATGGAACGAAAATGTTTATGTGACTAAAATTAGAAGAATTCAAGTATTGCGCCAAAACCCGAGCTCAGGAGAACAAATCTTAAGTCAAGGATGCATTATATGGTGTTCCCTTGAGTTCGATGAGAGCTCTAACAATAGAGTACAAAAAAAAATAATAGCTAGCTTTTATTAGCTTGACGTGAAATGGAAAATGAAAGCGCAGTATTCGTTGCAGAAGCGCAAAAGTTTATGCAGTTCCCGGAAATCAATGAAACCACTAAATGATATCATATACAAATAAAAGAGCCATAAAAAAGAGGTGTAGGTAGCATATAATTATCTAACAACTACAAAACGCCCACCACAAATTGGAGGGGGAGCTCAACTGAACACCTAACGAAGGATGGAAGGATGCACGGATGTAAGGATGGAAGGATGCACGGATGTAAGGATGGAAGGATATACAATGTACATGTACATACATATATTATAAATGCCATAACATTTTCGCGCTAATAAATTGAACATATTTCATTATTTTATTATTATTGTGCATTTTTATTGAATATATGTATGGCAAAGGAAATTAGATGAGCAAATTAGCCGGTAAAATGGAAAGGTGCCAAGCAAAGGCTTGCAAGCCTTCAATAAAAAATTAATATTAAAACTAAAAAATATGAGAAAAATGTAAAAAATTGCAAACCAATTAAATGTAAAGCAAAGTAAGACAAAGGTAAAATTAATTAAAATTTATAATATCAGATTTATGTGTGTGTGCATGTAACTAAATATGCAACCTGGGAATGAAACTGGCAGCTCTCGAACCACATCCGGGCCGTGGAAGCTACATTTTTTCTCAACTTTCAACTTTTTCCACAGTAATTAATTTTTTCAATGCTTGTATGATAAAATAAAATAAAATAATTCTAAAAATAAATATTTGTTTTTTATTCCTCAAATGATTAACGAGCGCCAAATTTACTTTTAATAGCGAATATCACGCGCGCATAAAATTCACAGTAATTTATGCTAATTATAAAATGAGAATAAGAATTTTGTATTAATTAGCATAATGATTAGATGGCTATTAAAACGGAAATGGTTTCTAATTCTTTAAGAAGAAGCTGAAGACTAAAAATACGAGCAAAATATAAATAATTTATGATATGCCATTAATAGATTTATGGTGTTAACAGAGTTGTGGGGTTGGTTTTGAGGCACATAACAAAACTTGTTGGCTTAAACTGTAAAAACTATGCTACCATTGATGATTGATATCGATGATAGTTAGCTAAGGTGGCGCAAATTTATTCACCCATTTTTGTTTTTGAATAACTTTTTTACTAAATAAAAACCAAAATGATTTTGATTGGGGGATTTCTTTATGTGGACTTTTAAGCGCTCCATTGTTTGTTTGTTTGTATGCTGCAGCTGTTCATTTCACAAGTGTCAAATAACATTGACATACGGCGCTATTTGCAAGAATTATAAATCTGCCGATAGGGTGACAAATTTTCCGCCACGTTCTACTTATATTTTATTTCTTACTCTTTGACTTTTGTGACAGAGCTATATAGAAAATGGATTAAGCCGCCAAAACTTTACTGACCAACCACGAAAATATAATATTTTTTAGAATAATTGGAGCAATTTTTGAAGAAAATAGGTAGCAAGTCACCCAATTTTTGTTTCTGTACAAAAAATAAATAAATTACAAAAAAGTAAAAATAAAATAAAATATGGTGGAATAAAACTAAATAAAATGAATGAAAAAAATGTGTTAGATTAAAAAATGAAATAAAAAGATTAAAAAAAGTATTATAAAAAAATATATGAAAGAAAGTAAAACTAAATATGTTTAAAAAACTAAATGAAAAAATATAAAAGAAATTTAATTAAAATGAGTAAAATAAAATAAAACTAAATTAAATTAAGGTAAATAAAATATTTTAAAATTAAAATGACATTTTATGTAAAAAATATCGCAAAAATAAAAAACGATTACATCTAAAAAAATAAAGAATTAAGTGTAAAGGTACTTATGTATATGTACAAAAATAGGAATAAGCTAAAAAATGAATTTAAATGAGATAAAATAAAAATTAAAATTAAAAAAACTAAATAATAAATATAATTAAATTAAGTAAAATAAAATAAAATGGAATAAGATAAAATGAGATATAAAAATAACAAAATAAAAATTAGAATAAAAAAATGAATACAAAATATAAATAAAAAAAAATTATATACAAAATATAGCAAAAGAAAAAACAATTTGATGTAAAAAAATAATAAAAAATATAAGAAAAAAGTATTAAGCTCAAAAAATAGAATGTAATGAGATAAAATAAAACTAAATAAAATAAAAACTATAACGAAATGAAAAAATATAAAAAAATTAAGTAAAATAAATTTAAACAAAATAAAATGAGATATAAACAAATTGAAAAAAATATAAAAAGTGGAATAAATATTGTACAAAAAATAAAAAATATCAAAAAAAAAACTATTAGATGTAAAAATATAAAAAAATTAAGTATAAAGGTATCACACTTATGTACAAAAAAAATAAAATGAGATAAAATAAAAAATGAAATAAAATCAGATAAAACAGAACCAAATAAAATTTAAAAACCGAATAAAAAATATAATTAAATTGGGTAAAATAAAATGGAATACAATAAAATGAGATATAAATGAGAAATAAAAATATAAATAAAAAAAATCAATAAAAAGAAATATAAAAAAAGAAAAAAAAAACAATTAGATAATTAGAAAAATAATACAAAATAAAATGTATTGAGATTAAAAAAACTTAATAAAATAAAAACAAAAACCAAATGAAAAATTCAAAGGGTTTAATTAAATATAAAGATTAAAAAAATATTACAATAAAAAAATAAAATAAACATATCAAATTAAAAATTAAATGTTAGAATTGTAGCAAAAAACAATCAGATGTAAAAAATAAAAAAATTAAATATTCAAGTGTAGGTACAAAAGATAAAATAAATTAAATCAAATGAAATAAAGTAAAATAAAATATAACTAAAATAAGAAATAAAATAAATGAAGCTAAATTGAATAAATTAAGCTAAATTGAACAAAATAAAATGGAATAAACTGACTAAAACGAGATGCAAAAAGTAATTAAACATAAAAAATAAGAATACGAAAAAATAGATGTAACAAATATAGAGAAAACAATTCAGCATAAAATAAAATTTAATAAATAAGTTTAGAAGTATATGTACAAAAAAATATTAGGTGCGCAACTAAGTTCCCGCTATTTGGCAATAGATGCAGTGTGTGCTAGTCGATTCTAACATAACCTAAACGTCATAAACCAAGCTTAGACATATGGTAAACAAACTGCTTCGACGCATTAGGGATTTTGTTTTGGTATCATATACTTTGGTTTTGTAAAAATTTCTGATTTTGTGCCGAATAATCGACATTTGCGGGAAGTGTTGATTTTCCTCTTTCATTTGAAAAAAGTAGCGGCTGAAGCGCATCGAGAGCTATTTACAAAAAGTTTATGGAGATGCAGCTTTAAGTGAAACATACATGCCGAGATTGCTTTCGTCGCTTCAAAAACGGTGATTTTAATGATAATGACCGTCCGCGTGAAGGAAGGCCAAAAACCTTCGAAGACGCTGAATTAGAGGGATTGCTCAATGAGGATCCGTGTCAAACGTAAGAAGCGATTGCATGCTTTGGCAATGATTCAGCAACAGGGGTTCCTTATGAGTTAAAACTAAGGGATGTTGAACGTCGTTTTTTCGCTTGTGAACAACTGCTCCAGCGGCAAAAAAGGTAGAGATGGGGAATCCTACCCCACCCGCCATATTCTTCAGGTACTGCGCCATCCGATTATCACCTGTCCCGGTCGATGGCTTAGCTGACCAGCAGTTCCATTCATATGAAAACATCAAACAATGGCTTGATCCGCGGATAGCCTCAAAAGATGAACAGTTTTACCGCGACGGTATACGAGATCTACCAGAAAGATGGGGAAAAGTAGTAGCCAGCGATGGGCAATACTTTCAATGATTCACTTGTAACCATTTTTTCGGAATAAAGTTGTATTTTCATCAAGAAAACAGCGATACCTTAGTTGCGCACCTAATAATAAGTTCAAAAAGGGCAATAAAATAAAACAAAACTCGGTACAATGACCAAAAAAATTAAAAAATGGATTGAAAAGAATGATGAAATAAAACGAGGTAAAAAAAAGTTTTAAGAAATTGAAATATAAAGTATATACTAAAATACAAAGAGAAATTAAATAAAATAAATACACAGATAAATACAAAAAATCTATTAAATCAAATTCATTAAAAATAACTTCAATCAATTAAAATTAACCGAAATCAAACGGAATGCTTGCATTTTTTGTTTTGCTTTGCATTACTTTTCCGCATCCAAAATCTGAACTAAAATTAATTTTATGTTCTTCTCTGTGAATGGTGTTCCTCAAATATCGAATAAACATTTATACAAAATTCTTTTTATTTTAAACTGGTTAAATTAATTGCTCACAATATTTTTCGGTTCGTTGGCAGGGTTTGGCAATTAAATTCAAATTTAGTGGCACATTTAGCGGAGAAGTTTGTTTTTGCTATCACCTCAAGCCAGGTAAAAAATGTTTAACTTTTTAAAATTAGCGTTTTTGCACACGTTTACGTTTAAACAAATAAAGTATCGGGTGAAGTGATTTAGTGATCGTTTGGGGAAAATAACTGAGCAATTTCTATAAATATTTACACAGCGAAAGCATTTGACTTTTTACTTGGCTAAAAAATAGATGAAAATTAAAGAATTCCATAAATGACGGCAGGCAATTCGTTAAATGTACAGCATAAACTTTGACACACACACATACATGCAAGTTTATATGAACCCACAGATATAAATGTACGAATATTTATTTATCTGTGGCGTATATTGCTAACCAGATGCTCATTTGAATGGGTTGCCTTTTTTTGTTGCGTGGCCTTGAACATTTCACGACTGGAAAAATGTGCGGTTAATCGCGCAATGCACTCGTGCTTTTTTGGAGTATAATTTAAAGTATTTTTATTTATTTTTTGTCGCATATCTTAGTCTTGATTTAGTGACAGCAGGAACGTCAGCATTTGTAATGAAAGATTAGTTGCTATTAGTAGCAAAATAAGTTAAAAAAAAACGGTCAAATAAATTACGTTACTAGATTAACTGTAGTTAGCTAAGTTGGGTTATGTTGGAGTCAAAGCAAGCCATTTTATGCACAATGCCATATAACAGATAAACGAAAACTATGAAAAAAATTATATGAAAGTGAATACTGCATGACTGTGAGCCCCCCTATCTGCAAGTAATGCTCAAAACGCTCAAATTAATTCGGTTACCTCATAGCCATGAAAAAGAGGAATTCCAAATTCCAGCCAGAATTGATTGATTTCACCGGATGCGGCGATTGCGCACACATTTCTACAAGCAATCGATCATTGATGGCCATTCGCCAATTTTTTTGATTAATTTAATAGGTATGAGTAATATTAGAGCTAATTTAATTATGTAGTCGTTTGACAACTTCGTACGGAGGCATTTTAGTATTTATAAATAAAAAAAATGAATATAAATATGAAAGCAAATGTATCTGGTAGACTAGACTGTAGAATCTATTGACAGCTATAACAGTTAATATTCATCTCAAGTTCTGAACTGTAATATGTACTACTAATCATGATTATTGAACACCCCCATTGTCAATGGTTTGTCTGACAAGAGGTCTTGATGGGACTGGTTGACGGTATTATTACCAAAAAAAAAAAAAGCAAAAAAAAAAAAAAAAATTAGAGCTCATACAATACCGAAAGTTGTTTGGGCTTGCGTCGAGTTATTTCTAAAATCGTACGACCAAATAAAATGCGATCGGTTCATACTCAGAATATAAAATGTTAGTTTGAGCAAAAAGAAATCCATTATTTTTGCGTAAATGGTTTAAAACTGTTTTATGATCGATCTTTAGCTCCTGGGCGATGCTACGACTACTAACATGCTGGTCAACTTCGATGAATTCTGTGATTTTATCGATATTTTTGATATTTTCGACATTATCGACATTTTATTTAACATCAAAAAAGCTTGAGGGGAAGCGCCGAAACCAAAATTACACGGCTTAAACATCATTCACAATTTCAGCGGCCTGCCTTGCATTTTCTTTTTGCCTTTATCAAACTGTAAAATCTACCAATTTTTTTTCTAATATTGTAAATGATTACTATAAGTAGAAGGAGTTTAGCTCTACGGTCTGTGCTCACTTAAGGGGTTATATACCTTGTGTTTTTCAAAAAAATCAAAATAAATTTTATTTCTTTATCGTAAAGTACAATCCCTTGAGAACATTTTCCAAAGATTTCATAGAGATCTGAGCAATAGATCGAAAGTTACAGCGTTTTAAATTGTGCGTCGTCACGTCCTGAGCGTACGGCCTCATGCGGCGCTTGAAACTTTAAACGCGATTATCTCAAAAACGTGTTTTTCCAAAAATGCTTTTGCGGTGGACGCGATTGCAAAAAAAGTATTCAACCGATTTTTATAATTTTTTTTTTTAAATTGTTCGTAATTGATGTCGCCTCTTAGTGAACGATCAACTTTTTATGTATAAATTTTTATTTTGCAGATATGAATTTTTTAATGCCAATTTTTGGACTGTAGAAGTGGAGTTTTTTAAAAACATGTTCCTATTTTCACAAAAATCAAAATATTTAATATATTGATCGTTCACTAAGAAGATATAACCCTATACTAATGAAATCTTTTCGATTTTTTGATTTCAGTTGACTTGGTGGACTTGAATCGCGTCCACCGCAAGCCTCTTCCAAAAAAAGGGTCTTGGGGGAAAACGCCATAACTCCGCCATTTTTAAATATTTTTACACAAACAAAGCCTTTTTTTTTTCTTTAAACATTGTAATATCCAATAATAAAAACTTTTATACAATAAAATTGTTGCTACATATCTTTAAAAAAAACCCAACTTTCGCTAATTTCACCGGACCACAAGGTATATAACCCCTTAATGGATGCAGAGCATTTCTCCCAGCTCAACCTTCTCAAGGTACTCAAAGAGATGCCGGCTTATTTATCTGCTATTTCGATCCCACGAATTCTTATTTACCCTGGAACTTATAGGATATATACTTGGTTGCTCTGGCCTAAGATATTCAGTTTATCAAGACAACATCAAGATGCACAAAACAAATACGAGCAGAAACTCAGCCAAACTTTGTTGGGTACAAAGGGTGTAACGCCAATTATTAGTATTATTAAAGTGAAAGTTGGGAGTGCCTCAAAAATCATTTGGAATTTGGAAATTTTTTTTTGCTTGTGGTGTTGAACTTTTCCTTCATATCAAAAATGTGTTCTACAAGGAGAAAATGGTATTACGGTGGTATTCTAACAAATTTTGTTTTTAAATCAACGCAATTTTTGAGGCAACTCAGATTTTCACTTTGTTAGACTATAAAAAATGTGCATATGTATTTATAGTATAATACCCTCTTTTTTTTCTTCGCCTTCGCCGTGTTCCCTTAGATGGGGTCGGCCCTCCTATTTATGGATTAATACCCAGGTACAAAGAATTCGATAGTACGGTCACATTTTGCGAATGAGCAATGAAAGAACTGTAAAAATATCTTCGCAACAAATCTATAAGGCGATAGAGAAGAGGTTGCCCGAGAAAAAGATAAAGAGAGATGGCCTTGAAGGCGATTTTGGACCTATGGGTATATCTGATATCAAACGAAAAGCTGATGTAGAGGTGAATTGTAACGGAAGCAATGGTTCACTCCGAACTTTGATGCTATGATGATGATGATGAGGAATGTTTTTAATACAATTTTTTTAATGCATTGCATACTTATAGTAGATAGTGTATATGTAGGCAACTTTTTTATTTTTTCAATTTTAATTTAAAAGTTTAGCACTATATTTTTTAGGCAAAATAACATACAAAAAAAATTCAAAAAATGTTATATTAAGAGTTTTCCGTTTCCAATGAAAAAGTTCGCCAATCACTTATTGTCTGCGAATCGATGTTTTTTGCATGGCCAGTTTATTTATCTCCGGGTAAAATTGCGTAAGGGGTTATCGCGTCAATCAAGAAGAGTTTATTTGCCTTTACGCAGAATGGAAAAACACTAAAATAAAGAACTTTAAAGCACCAGAACAAAATTATGTATATTTCAATTTCAAACTAACTAAAGAAAGAAAAAACAAACAAATGAAAGCGAAGAAATTAATAATTAATCGTACTTTCAACACAAAAGCCAGCCGTGTAGGTACATACCTATTTTACTCCAAGACCCCTAACAGCGGGGGGTCACCTCATTTTTAAACAATTTGCTTGTAATTTTTAAGGAAAAGGTGGGGGTTTTATGTAAATTTTTATATCATCTTACGTTTAAATTTATTACAGCTGCCTTTATAGTAGTCACTATCTATACATATGTATGTGGGTATGTATGTATGTATTCATTCAGATGAACTCTTCTTTAGCTTGAATTTATGCAATTACCCTGCGGTCATTATAAAGTAATATACTTCGACTTAAACCTGTTTGGCCCAGTCGACAAAGCACATTCCATAATTCGTACACATTTTTTAGTATGTGCAAGGGATGATAAGCTTGGGAACACGGGATTTTCGATATGAAATGTAGGTGAAAAATTGTTTTTAGTAAAAAAAGAAAAAAGAAAAAAAAAGAAAAAAAAACATTGACCATAACTTCGGGGTGTCTGAAGGTTTGTTTTTGATTTTTTATACAATTTCTTCGAGTTAAGTTGTTGAAAAATAATGAATATGAAAATTTGAGGGATAGTAAAAACTGAACATTTGACAACTTCGGTATGTACATATATAATAGTATATGTATATATGTGTGTAGAAATGTTTTCAAAATATTCAGGACTCCAACGAAATCCCGAAAATTTCGAGATCGTAAAAATCGAAAAAATTTGCATCACTAGTAGGTACACACATGATGGTAAATGATTTCTAAATAGTATTTGCCGGTCGTTCAGTAACTAAGTGGCTGTAGGTAGTAGCATTCATAAACAAAGGGTAATTATTATTTTTGTGAGGCGTGCAATGCACATACGCGGACGGAACTCAAATTACACGACAACGATAACTATTGACAATACCCAGTGTCATTGGCAATGAAAACCAAATGAAGCACCTGAAATTCGTCACCGTTAATTAAGACATGCAAACACTGACCCACGTCAATAAGTTCGAAAAGATTAAAGGGGAATAATTAAAACATTACACATTTGCACTCAAATAAATAATTACCGATAGTAAAAGTAGGTTCAAAATAAATAAAATATTAATAAATGTGCAATGAAATTGAAAGTTCGAGTTTTTAATAAAAATAGTAAAATGAAAAAAATATATTAGTTGAAAAAACTTACACTTAAAAAGAATTTTCTTATGAAATGAAAACGGTTAAATTTATTTCTTAACTTTTATTGTAATTAGACTTGGCTCTTCCACCATTCAATCGACACCACGATAATCCGCATGACGTACAATAAAAAACGCGTGCATCTTGATGTTGTTCCACAAATGGAGGGACCTACAGTTTTAAGCCGACTCCGAACGGCAGATATTTTGTTCTTATGAGGAGATTTTTCATGGCAGAAATACACTCGCAGGCTTGTCTGCCGAGGGGCGACTGCTATTAGAAAAATGTTTTTCTTAATTTGGGTGTTTCACCGAGATTTAAACCTACGTTCTCTCTGTGAATTCCGAATGGTAGTCACGCATCAACCCATTCGGCTACGGCGACCGCCTGTTGCAGATACTCAACTGATATTTAACCTAACCTTGCACTCGCGAAAAGGTGAACTAATTAAAACCAAGAGCGTTCACGTTTGCGAATTGTTCACGTTTTCGAATAGAGATATTTACTGGAAAACGGTGTTACATATTTTTATAATTTTTTCTTTGCAGGTTTTACAACAAAAACGGATTTTAGGCGCAAACAAATGAGGGAAGATTTATTTGAAAAAATAATTTCATGAACACAAATTACTGAAATTAAAGTATATTTTTCATGCGCAGTTTGGCGTTTTACTCGTATTAATAATAACGCGCATTTCAATGAGTTTTTAAAAATGTCACTAAATTTTTTCTGCTGTTTTTTCATCATGAAGTCATTCAGACTCGTGCGGAGCTTTTATAATCAGTCGAATCCGAACTCCGTTTTACATGAAATAATTAAACATCCATTCAGCGCTAGAAAAGACAAGAAGTGGCACAATTTTGCGTGACAAGAATAAACATATGAATGTATTCTTGGAAATTGGTATACCAAACGTGCATAATTGTCTAAAAAGGGATTCCCAAAAACTAGCAAAAATAAAATTTAAATGTAATTACGCAAACGTGTTGAATTATTTGATATTCATGCTTTAGAGCTTTCTAATTTTCTTCTTCTTTTAGAGCAGTCAATGTAAAAAAATTTGTTTATTTTAAGCGGTATTCACGATATGCCGTGTTCACCTTTTCGCGACTGCACTGTAATGACTTTTCATAAATTTAGCGGTAGACAACTTTTCACGAAAATATAAAAAATCCTGCGGAAAAGAGAGTAGCTTATGACTGAAATTTTAAAGAAGAGGGTCGTGACGAAATCGGCAAGTTTCTTCAAAATAATTCAGTTGCACGTATGTTCGAACGAAAATAATTTTTTTTTTACAATTTCAGATGCTGAAATTTCCATAAATTTCAAATAATGCTTTATGCAGTAGTATCTCTAATTGAGCCTAAAAAATCATGATAATTTCATTAAAAATTGTGTTTGTCTTGACTTTTCTTCTTCCATCGCAAATTTTACCATTCTTTCATAATTTTGAGCGCATTATATGTCGCGAATGCCGGACATTCGCAAAAGTTGCAACATTTACACATCGAACATGACGCTGTGCAATATTGCCGCATAGCATAGCATGGGCTCGAACGAGCCCTGTTCCTCAATGATTTCTAGCCTATCTATGGAAATTCGGTAATGCAGATTCCATATTACTGAACTATTGTATATTCCAGTAGCGCTCTGAATAATAAAATCAGGTATTCTCATTGACTATTTGGTGTGGGCACACCAAGATAATACAAACAAAAACGAAAAAGAAGAAAAAAAGAAAGGAAAAAAATAAAAAAAAGAAAAAAAAGACCTTAAAAAAAGCTATTGAACTTCTGTTTTTGGATTTCGGTCCATTTAAGAAGCTCCATTACGATGATTGCTGGTTCGCTTTAATGTCATATTCATAAATCCATATCCCGTCATCGATATTGATGCCTTTGACAGCATTTTGCTACAAAGAAAGCATTTATTTTTTTTGTAAATTCTAAATTTTTGGCATTTTGGGTGTTTGGCCGGAGGAGCTCGGCTTATTGTATGCAGCTTGACGTTTTTCGTCAAATGGTGGGACTTACAGTTTTATGCCGCCCCCAATTGGTAGATGGTTTTTCATGAGGAGCTTTTTATGACAAAAGTTCGAACCCATTAGGCTGCGGTGGCCGCCAATGTTACTCTCGCAATTTTGCCTCGGATGGTCAAACCTTGTGATCTATCAGCCTGGGTACAATTCTATGCTGTAGCAAAGCGGTAGTATTCGTACCAGTGTAACCTGTCTGCACATCGATCGAAGCTTCGCTAGGTAGATTAGTAAGCAGATCCTCGGTATTTTTTGTTGTTTACAGTTGAATATAATTCGATAAGTTATGGGAATTCCATAATAAAACTGGTAGATATCACTGTGTGACAAAAAAAAAAATTAAATATACTTTTATGGAGACCTAGCACAACTTGTAGGTATAGTAAAACTAAGAAAAATGGTATAGGAGAAATTTCCGATACACCCCCAAAATCTTATTTTATGGCCATAAAACCGTTTTTCAGTAGGTTGATGTGAAGAATAACTCCTAACTTCGCCAATTTCCATCCGATTTCGAATTTGCTTTTTTAGTTCGAAAGAACAAAAACAAGCCTTTTTGACAGTGTGTTGACAATTTTTCTGAAATGACAACTGACGAGACTGTAGACGGAAGTATTTGGAATTTTTTTATTTTTTCAACTTTGACATAATTTTTACGATATTATCCGATATTGAGGATTTTTTTTAGTACACTACTGTTGTAGTAAATTTAATTTTGCGTCGAATGAGCTATATTTGACTGTAATTGAATTAAAATTAATAGAGTTGTGTGGGTTTTAAGATTTTTTCTTTTCTTTTACTACGAGATTTGGTATGCGTTTCGAAGCATGAAAATGATAACAAGTGTCATTATAAACACATAATATTTATTGGAGTATTGTGCAGTGCAGCACTGTACGGTATGGTACGGTGCGGTACGGTGCAGTACACAACGGAACTGGTTCCAAACTTAAAAATGCAGTGGAAACGGCCCTTTGGAGTTTAGTATGGTACGGTACACTTGTCATTCTCTTCATCAGTTTTGAATACTTCTCTGTAAGAAATTCGATCATCATCATTCATCTGAAGTCGTCATCAACTAAATTCCATTGTTTAAATCGAGAAGCGAGCGTTTCAGATTGTCTTCCCGATAGAAGTAAATCACGAGAAAGATCCTGAAAATCTGAATTTGATACAATGTGTCGTTCTGAAGACTTAGAACCAGACGGAAAGTACTCTTCATCATCAGGTTTATTGGTATCAGTTTGATCATCATCAGCAATGAGTTGAACTTCCTTCAGTTCCTGCAGTTGAGTCAATCATATCGTCCAAGACTACGGGGTTCTTAACAGTTGCAACATCAGCATACTTTATGCGCTTTCGAGCTTTTTAATGATGACCGTTTACGTCCGTTTTACAAAAATAACAATCATCTGGTTTATGATAAGGCTGATGATGCCACATCATCGGAGAATATAAAGAAATTCGACTTTTCTGGCAACGTTTTGATTTATATCTCTTGAATTTCAATGAAACAAACAATACAACTTTGACGTTTTAATAAGGTTAAATTATAATAACAAACGTCTTTTGTTAATCAATGTACAGTGTGAACTATGGTACACTTGGGAGCTTTTTCATATTTCTATTGAAAAAAAAAGTTCGTAAGTTCTAACCAGTTCTGTTGTATGCAGTACAGTGTACTCTTATGTATACATATACACTCCAATAAATATTACGTATCTATAATAACGCATCAAAACACGTCCTTATTCCCATTTAGCGTAAGTTACACCTACATACCAAATTAGTAAAAAAATAAAATAAAATCTTAAAACTCACACAACTCTATTAATTTTAATTCAATTACAGTCAAATATAGCTCATTTGACTCAAAATTAAATTTACTATAACAGTAGGGTACTAAAAAAATCTTCAATATCGGATAATATCGTAAAAATTATGTCAAAGTTGAAAAAATAAAAAAATTCCAAATACTTCCGTCTACAGTCTCGTCAGTTGTCATTTCAGAAAAATTGTCAACACACTGTCAAAAAGGCTTGTTTTTGTTCTTTCGAACTAAAAAAGCAAATTCGAAATCGGATGGAAATTGGCGAAGTTAGGAGTTATTCTTCACATCAACCTACTGAAAAACGGTTTTATGGCCATAAAATGAGATTTTGGGGGTGTATTGGAAATTTCTCCTATACCATTTTTCTTAGTTTTACTATACCTACAAGTTGTGCTAGGTCTCCATAAAAGTATAATTTCACTGTCGCACAGTGTATTTCTCATCTATTAACAAAATTTTTAAGAAAATTTCGAAAATGAAAAAAAAAATTTCCCAAAAATTTTGAACAAAAAAATATATTTTTCTCAAATAAAATTTTTTCTCAAAATTGTGAGCAAGAAAATATATTTTACGGAAAAATAAAAAAGAAAAAAAATTCTTTCCCAAAAATTTTTAACAAAAAATGTATTTTACCAAAAAAAAAAAAATGTTTTTTCTTTATATTTTTCCAAAAAAAACATTTTTTCCCAAAAATTTTGAACAAAAAATATATTTCTCCTAAAAAATAAAAAAATTTAATAAGTACATTTTATCCTAAAAATTTAAAAAATATATATGAGAAAGTTAAAAAGAACCGAAGATATTTTCTTTTAAAAAACTGCATACCAAAATTTTAAACATTGAATAAATATCAAAAAAAAAAAAACATTTTTTTTTTATTTTTTGAGTTTAATTCTTATACTCATGATTACAAATAAACTAATTTTTGAAAGCATTGATGACAATGTCCAAAATATTTGGATCACTTCATGTGGAATAGCTCTTAGCGAATTTAAGACGCAATGGACTGTCCAATTTTATCAAATTGAGTTGTTGAGAACGGCGTTGAATCGACAAGATCTGAATCCTCAGAAACATTTGTTTCTATAGCAGATACGCCTCAGCTGCAGTTACTAGTATAAGAGTGAATCGTGACCCCAATGAAGCCATCGTAGTCCTGTAAGTTACACTGACGGACGATTGAGCGCACATGGGCGAAGTGTTTTCTACCCCACTCGGCTTGTACATACATACATATGTACATAGGTTTGCACTTACCCATTTTGTATTATACTTTCTATTACATTTTGCGTTTTATTGCTTCACAAAGCGTACATATCTAGATCCATCCATAAACCAATCCATATACACGTACATACATAGGTGCATAAGTATTTGCACACATGAACGCACGTACAAAGTGCGAATCGATTCACGTGTGAAAGAAATTGAAATCGACGCAAACGAAAGGCATAAAAATGCAGTCAATGTAAAATGCAATGCAAATGTCACGTTGCGATTGTCATTTAGTATTTGCTTTTATTAATGGACACTCTTTGTGCGTTTCAGAAGTTTCAATAACTTGGCAAATAGATTATCGCCTATCGGCAAGCACATAGAACGCTTATATGTGTGCATGTAAAACAAAAGTAGATCAAATTTGGGCCAACTATTAACTCTCTAATAGCCATTGGCAACTTAAGTTACATCCTAGGTGTTGCTTTTCTTTGCGTTTTGAATGTGAGAAGGACGAAAAATATAAAAAAGATGAAAAATGTGCAGGGTACATACGGTAGTTGAGGACATGTAGCTATAACTTCCCGAAACCGGTACTTTTCTGTTTGCTTTTTTTTAGATAAGACATGAAGGACTATAAACTTAACTCAAGAAATGCACGCAGTTATCGTCGCTATATATGCAAAGTCCATGAGGTCGAAGCTGATTCTATTCTATGCGCAAATCACACTGATTTAGAAATCGCTAATTGTCTTAAGGGGGGCCTCTTATCAGTGGCTTCAAAAAAAGCTGTTTTTTCTCTATTTTTTTTTTCGAGGCGAAAAAAGCGACACACAGGAATAATCTTTTGCATTTGTTTGAAGGCATGATTGAAGAGTAATAAACAATTTTTTAACATCATTAAAAAAAGCAAAATGGCGGACATATGAGGGATCTCGCACAACTTCTCGTTGCGCGCCAGTAAAACGGCGTGTAAGATTGCGGAAAAAATGAACACACAATTAATTATTAAAAAAAGTGCTTTTTTTCGCTTTTTTTTCAAAAAAGGGGTTAAATAACATTAAAAAATACATTTTGTTTTTGTATTTTGTTAGTTAATTAGTTGCGCATTTTAATTATCTTTATATAGATTATCGGTTTGAAACGATAACTTTCGTCGTTTTTTTTAATCTTACACGCCATTTTCAAAAACATGGTTTTGAGAAAACGTGTTTCAAAGTTTTCAGAAGGTAGATACTGTCTACTGGTAGATACTGTACTCACAAGGACGATACACAGGCTTGTAACTCCGAAATCACTTTGAATTCCGCTATAAAATTTTGAGGGCACATTCTCCTGAAGCGGAAGCATGTCTATGAAAATCAATTAGGGTTCTTGCGAGGGAGCTCAATGTTTCTGAGGGTCTTATACGTAGAATTGTCCACGAATATCTCTGTTATGGTTCTGGGTGTTGTGAGTAACAAAGGGGATTCATGTGATCATTTTACTCAATGATTTCGAGTGAATTCTGCTGCATGTATCGAGGTTCTAGATATAATACAATATTGGGGGGCTGAAACATTTCCATGACCACATAACATCGAACTTATGGCCGCCGAACTCCAATGGATTACTCCCTTGGATTACTACGCGTGGGTTGAAGTTGAACATGAAATCAATGAGCATCCTCATAACACCATTTCTTCTCTGCAGGCTGTAATTAATAGTGTTAGGGTCAATACGAATAAGGAACATTTGATTCGGGCGTGCAATCATTTCCGGGTCCGGATCGAAGAGGTTATTGCAGCTAGTGGGAATTTTATTGAATGATTTTATAGATACATAATAAGGTGATGTAACGTAATAACTTCGTGAAGTTTCATTATATTTTTTTCATAGTAGACGCTAAATAGTTTTACTCTCAAGTTGTCCTAAAATACCGTACGCATATTGTAAAGAAATATATTTTTGTGCTCATTCAAACACTCTCTGTGGAGTTGTCTGTCTCCCATCGGATACGTCCCCAGACGGAGGATCGGGAAAGGCTCGGCATCATGCAGGGTAAGTAGGAAATAAAATACCACTCGCGGACCAAAACAGGCAAACACCTGCTTGGAGGTGCGGATAGTTCACCTATCACCAAGCAAGGGTAGGAAGGCTAGCAACCTACTTATATAAAAGGTGGATTAAAAAAAAACAACAAGCGTTTATCTCAGATTGAGTGGCACCCTGGCGAGCGTCTGTTCTCTGTGTAAAGAGCGGTCGTACTAATCACTTAATGCGAATGGCTATGAGCCACTGTTACCTAAGCATACGGAGTGAAATCTGACAAAAATGGCTTTCAGAAGGGTTAATGACATCTCGCCGCCTCGTTCAAATCTGGCAGGTCCCACACAGCGATCAAGGAGTGTAGTCTTAAGTGATCACGTAGGTCGGGTTGAGATTATAAATAAATAAAAAAAATAAATAAAAATAAATAATTGGCGCGTACACTTCTGTTAGGTGCTTGGCCGAGCTCCTCCTCCTATTTGTGGTGTGCGTGTTGGTGTTGTTCCACAAATGGAGGGACCTACAGTTTCAAGCCGACTCCGAACGGCAGATATTTTTATGAGGAGCTTTTTCATGGCAGAAATACACTCGGAGGTTTGCCATTGTCTGCCGAGGGGCGACCGCTATTAGAAAAATGTTTTTTATTAATTTTGCTTTCACCGAGATTCGAACCGACGTCTCTCTGTGAATTCCGAATGGTAATCACGCACCAACCCATTCGGCTACGGCGGCGCTCGGGTTGAGATTACTTCCCATTAATTCTGGCTTTAAGTCATGGTTGTTTTTCGGAGCACCTCTATCGGTTTAATCTGGAGAACACCTCGTTCTGCCCAAAATGCAACAACACAATTGAAAGTGTGGAACTCTTATTCTTCTACTGCGATCGTTTCAGAGAGTAGCGTCTAACACTTGCATCACTTCTGGGTAGATAGCTGTGCCCGGAAAATGAGAACCAAGATGAAAAACCAAACCATTAAATACTTTCTGGAATGTAGTCAGAAATTTTGCAACAATGATAGTGCTATACCTTCAATGCACAGAGTGGCAACGTGAAGAAATCAACAGCAGCTTTCGACTGGAGATGGACTGCCTACGAACTGACGACAAATCACAGGATTTGGATACTATCGATAGCATATAACCTCCATACGCTCATGTGAGAGGAACTTGGACGCAGGTACCTGTTGTGTCAATAGACACAAACGCGGCTCCACCTTGATGAAATGTTACTACCGTCCCAGTGTGGAATTTAGTCGAGAAAGAGGATTGATATAGTATTAGTATGAGCATGATCTACATACCAAGGGTGCGACGGCCCCCTTGATGATGTTTCTGACATTTTTATTTAACCCTTCTTAAGAAGAAACACAAGAAATTTGTTCTTTATCAACCAAATCGAGATCAGTGCATATTTTTTGAAAATAAAAGTTTTGGGCAATAATGTGTAAACTCTTCGGGAGAGAATATAAATAAAAGGCTAAGAGGATTATACAGTTATCACATATTAGGATTGCGCTAAGCTAAACTTGTTACTTGGAGGGCGCAACCATGGGAGCTTTGAACACCTTACATACCTACCTCTCAAAAAATATTTTTTTAAAATGCTTGCAGACGGTTTTGCGGGCAGGGCATATGTTCGTTTGATAGCGACATCAATGCTCCTGCTCCTCGAAAGCAATACCATTTCGAAAAGTAGATAAAACCAAATTGGATCAGCATTACGAAAAGAGGAGCACATGCGTTGACTACAATCCAGTGAAATTTCTGAGTTTATAGGGGGTTTGGATGGAGTATGATGAAGAGGAGAGAGGAGAATATCCCTGCACACCTCAGACTGCTGTCAAGTAATCTATTTAACCAAGCTATCGATACTTCAAAATTCCGAATTCAATTACACTACATACTTTAGGATGATTCGCGTGATCCATAACCTATTTATTCCTAGTCTATTTATTAATTGACAAAATTATCAAAGAAATGAGATCACAACACGTGTTCCTTCCCTATCTAATCAAATGATCGCTCTCACTAGTCAATCAAGTCAGATAATCAATATTAGTCGGCAAGCAGTTTTCGAGATTAATTATATTTTCTTACTTCACAGCACATCGATTTATGACCGATTCTTTCTATTCTATTCTATTCTATTCTATTCTATTTCTATTTGTTTATACAAATTTCGTGCATAAAATTCGCGCGGTGCCTTTCATTGTTTTTCATGGTTTGAAAATTTTGAAATTGCTTTACTATTGCCTCAACCGCATTACTAATATGCATGAATTTGCAACAGTCAACAACAATAAACGTTCATTGCACAAACAATGAAAAAATATACAAACAACACAAAAAAAAAAAAGTGAGTGCAACGAGTAACTAATACATCCACATAAATTAAAATATGCGTGATCAAGTATCTTTATGCCCAAGTTGGAAACCGAGACCTGACATCTTACCATATAAGACATGAAAAATCTTCTATGAAATTCCAATGAATTTTTCAAACAGCCATCGGGTTTTCCACGCTCTCCTCTGGATTCAAGACGCTCAGCATGACATGGCACATATCATGTCATGCATCTTAAGCTGCTTTTCGCGCTCTTCTGAACTGCTTTTCTCACCTGACTCATCAGAATTATCACGTCAACATTGTGTGTCTCTCAATGTTTTGTCATGCATGGCACCCAGTATGCCATTTAGACTGTTATGCATTATAGATTATTGTGACATCATTCCCTCCTCTCTTTTTAAACTATAAACTAGTAAACTCCGTGAGAGCTCATATATAGATTGTTTAAATTTTGTAGTAAAATTTTATTTGAGTGCGAATGAAATATTAAGTTAGGTTTGGTTAACTTAGCGGAGCAAGAATGATATCACAGATACTAGTACTGGCCCCTAGTACTGTTAAGTGATAGAGTGTTTGGAGGCGCTTTAGTGGATTGCCTATCATTTGAACAATCGATATAAAGAAAAATTAATAAATATTATTTCTCAAAACTATCTTAGGTAAAAAACCATTGTCATCCTCAAGTAGCGATTATAGCTCAGGGTGAGCTTTAGCTTCGTCCAAAATCCTCTTCCAATCTGCACGGTTCATAGCAAATGATTGGCAGCTCCTAACTCGTAGCTTTGCGAGGTCCGCTATGATTTGGTCAAACCAGGTTCACCTTCAACGTCCTCGGGCCCAGGTTGTTAGAGAGTTTGTTGATAAAAATAATTTTTGATGGCGGCTGTGTCCTAACCAACGAAACCTTAGAGATTTAATGTGTTGAACGACATCTTCTCTCCGGCTTAGCATATTTGGTACGTTCCATCGTTGCAGCGTATGGGGCCAAATACCCTTACGAGCAATTTTCGCTCTAATTCACAAATTTTAATATTTAAATTATTTTTTGCTACTTCGCAATTAGTTTTTCGGCAAATGTGTTTTGTGTCATCTGTTCTTCAATGTTTTCATCATTAAAATAAATTTATAATTTTTTTTACCGCTTTTATCCCTGAGATTGTGTGTCTTTATATGACTAAATTTGTGTTTGAACTGAATTTTTGTTTATAATATTCACAAAATTCCTTTGAAAAAATTTCACAACCTAATGGCACGAATCGATGACTAGCGACATGTGAAGTCATCGGGGAGGTCAACTGTTCCATGCTAGTTTAAATTTTTTAGAGAGTTCTGGCTATGGATGACCTACTGTATGAATTTCCATAGAAACAAATTTTAACTAACAAAAATTATTTCTTTATCATTGTTTTAAAGTAAACTCCATTGGAAGTACGGTAATATCAGTTTTAAATGAAGACAGGCGGGGAAATTTAAGAACACTTTAAATGCAGCGGAAACAATTGAAATATGCCTTTAATCCTTTGGAAATGGATGACAATTTGTAATGTATGTAGGTAAGTGAAATGGTTGATGTTCCAGCTTGGGGAGCTCCCCAAGTAGCACTAAAGTCTCGTTTTGATACCAATATGAGACCTCCAAAGGGCAGATAGTTACAGCCAGCCAAAACTGTTGATATAATGGAGAAGATTGATGGCGCACTGTCCCAGGCTGTCGAAGAAAGAGAAACCCAGAGACCTTCGTCTTCTAGGTGCCAAACCCGGACATTTACAGAGAAATTGCTCAACAGCCTCCTTCTTCGAAAGGTTCCAACAGCTTCTGTAAGAGGGGTTAAATGGTAAACCTAGCTTTTCCGCGGTCGTGCTGATCGTTCAATTACCGGTAAACACAGCTACGAGTTTGAATTTGTAAGGTAATCAAGGAAATAAGGAAATAAAATAATGCTCTCATCTTACTACCTGTAATTTACCAATTTTTTTATTAATTGATCCATTAAAAATATGTATTGCTTCTGAATTTTATTTTGAAACTTTTCTCCGACAACCAAAACACGTTGTAATAAACTCCCTGCAAAATCTACGAATTAGAACTATTAGAACTCAGGATACGTTTTTTCCTAGAATATATGAAAATCCTACTACGAAGGATTCAGTAAAAGGGCTGATTATCTCTTTATTAACATATGACAAGCCATAAATTAAATAATTCGTTAACCGTGTGGCACTGTGTTTTAGGAACCACATATCGTCAAAATTCATACCATCAGAAAAAAGCAAAAATATGTTGTTGTTGAAGACATGAGACAAGAAGTTGCTTAATGTTGGGTACTCACCACGCACGCCAAGTAGGCTTATAACTGGCAGCCAAAGGGACCTCTCTCTTTTGCGCTGATCGTGACCAGTCAGAAAACTAAGCGGCCAAAGGCAAAAAGCAAAAGTAAAAGTACTGAAAACATGAAACAATGCTTAGAGAGCAAGCCGCACAAAAGGGCGAGAAAAGCAGAAGATTAAAAAATAATATTAAGTAAATTTATGTACTTTTGTTTGGTTCATAACTTAATGAATAAAACTGTTAACAATACAACGAAATAATAACCAGTTGTTAATAAAACTCGTTATCCTAATCTGTTGTCATTAAAAGCAATTCCAGCTACATATTCAAAAAAAAAATGGCTGGACCGCACCACAAGATCGGGACAGCCGGAATAATTGGGATAGCTGTGACGACCGTCCAACTCGACAACTTTCGATTAACTTCTTCACATCGGGCTCTGCCAAATATTCTAATCGTATATACGATTTTAAAAATGTTGTTTTCTTAAATCCACCATTTTCTTATTCGATTTCAATTAATTTTATACGACTCTCAATTGAAGTCGAACTCATTTTAGTGAACTTAAGACGCCATTGAACTATGGCAGCACCGAAGCCACAATTTTTTATAAAATAACTCAAACATCAATGAACTTGTATATGCAAGTAGTAAAAACTAAATGATTTATCGTGTCTGGCTGCTCTCTGAAACACCATCAATGACTTCATAGCACTGCCATCCATGATTAATTTTCCAACAGGGGTGTGTTTAGGTATACACATACATGCATACATATTTCTCTTCGACTGTGCGTAGAAATGTTGTGTTTGCCCAATAAGCACAACGAATTCGGTTCGAATTCAAGAATAATTTGTTTTCTCTGATTTAGCTAATGAGATGATACAGCGTGACGAAAGATCGGCGAAGTCTAATTCGCAGGCGAGTCAACTATCGTTAGCCAAACGAGTATTTTTAGTTTTTCGAATTGTTAGCAACTTGAGATTTCAGCTCGTTGGCGATTTCAGTTTGTACTATATGCGAATTAAAGTTTTATAGGTTTTAAGTACTAGCAAACCGAAATGAATTGTGGCACAAAATTAATCACCCTATTGGTAGATTTATAATTTTGGCAAGCAGATTTATAATTTTAACAAATCTTGACTTAGCATAATATGTATTTGACACTTGTGAACTAGAAAGCTGTAGTATACAAGCAGACAAGCAAAGGAGCGCGCAAAGATCAAAATAAAGATTTCCATCACTTCCTATTTTTATTTAGTAAAAAAGTTATTTAAAAAGAAAATTGGATGATTAGTTTTGCGCCACCACAATTATAAATATACAAATGGTAAAAAATTATGAATTGTAAATTAATAGTCGGAACTGATTATTTTTAGAAAAAAAAATTCCCAAAAAATATCCCAAAAAAATTTCCCCAAACAATTTCTAAAACAAAGTTCCAAAAAAATATCCCCAAAAAAAGTATCTCAAAAAAATTTCCACAAAAATTTGTTCACAAAATTTATTTTCTTGAGTTCGCTTCGTATGCGTTACTGTGCCACCTTCGTTTTCGTGTTTATTCTGTACAATGTATGCGCTTTTGGTCGTTTGGCTAGGCAATGATCTTCAAAGTGAACATCTGTCCATATATGTGTGTGTATGTGTATGACAATTTGTTTTTGTAGAATAGTTTGATGTTTACGCGCTGTCATATCAAATACAATACATTTCGACAGCCGCTGTTCTGCAATCCAATTGAACTTAATTAAATGATATTTTGCATTAAGTATACACCCGCTCACCCCTACAGTTATGCAGATCTATGGCAATGATAGACAGTATTTTTAAAAAAATATTATCATGAAACAATTTGAAATGTGTGAAGGGCAAAATGCAAGTGTATGTGGGTAAACATTGCGAATAGCTGTGGGAAAATCTTCGATTGCGAGAAATTTTACACGGTGGCGCAAAATTATACATCCAATTTTGTTTTTGAATAACATTTTTACTAAATAAAATAACAAAAACACAAATTATTCTGTGATGGAAATCTTTATTTTGACTCTCACGCGCTTCATTGCTTGTCCGTTTTTATATTGCAGCTGTTTAGTTCACAAGTGCCAAATATGATTGACATACGACGCCATTTGCAAAAATAATAAATCTTCCTATAGGGTGATTAATTTAGTGCACCTTGTACATAAGTTATGGATTAATATACACATTACGCGGATTAAGGCAACTTGCCGTTGAAGAAAGTTTCAAAAGGGCTGCCAGCATTCAATTCAATTACTGATAAACTAAATATGAAGAAATATTTTTATAATGTTCTTTTATTTATAATTCAACATTGTTTTTTTAAATACAATTTCCGATATTAGATTACATGTGTTTTCTGTTGCTACCAATGCTAGTGAGTTCAAATGTGCTTATCCCTCCAACGTTCTTAAGGACTTTTTGATGCGCTTCAAAATAGAAAAATGCCTTTCTCCATGGCTGTGTTTGCCAATCATGCAAAGATTGCTTGCTATCAGGATTAAAAAATATAAATAAAGATAACCGAGATTATCATTGACTGAGACATTGAGTTTAACTTCAATTAGCACTGCGACACTGGCGTACTCGGCAGCGGAATTCTGCCCGCTCATTCCACACACATTCACACACTCGTCTAATCAGCCGTTCTTCAAACGAAGTGAATCGTATATTACCAACACAATCCTAGTTTTTTCGTAAACAAATCGATTCATGACCCCTGCTACGTCAGCCCATCAACTGATTCTGTCAAACTCGCTGAGAGCCGACTAACGGTCTGACATTGGCCACACCCTTAAACATCTTTTCGCCATGTTCTGCCACTTCCTAACGCATGGTGAATCGAAGACGTCTAATAAAAAAATAAAAAGTACTTTCAAATCGGCCAGCTCACGCAAATTTTAATATTTTTCTGAAATATTTTGGAGAAAGCTTTAAAATATAAAATATATTATGTATGAATATATAGCAAATTTTAAAATAAAAATTTATAAGAAAATTTATATTTATAAAATGTATACGAAAATTTTTATTTCCGGTGGAAAAAGAATATTTCCCATGAAAAAGGCTACCGAAAGTGTGATTTATATGGCAGAAAGTATAAAAATTTATAGAAATATAAGCAGCACGTTGAGAAACAATGGACTCAAACAATTCTGAATTAATTTCATTTATATGACCACTTTTCTCTAACTAAGTTACGGCTAAACAAAGACAGTAATATTATACTAATAATTTGTGCACAAATCAACAATAATTGTGAGTTATGAATCCAACATATTTCGTGTTGCATTTTTATTGAACCCATTCGTACATACTACATGTATCCAATTTTTTTTGTTTTTTGCATTTCTATTTATCAACCCAAGTTGATTGATGATGCATGGAATATCTTGAAAAATTAAACTATCTGAAGTTTAATTTTGTGTTTAATTAATTTTTGTCAGATTACGTTTGGTTTTGTTACATATTTATAGCACTAGTACATACAGACATTAAGTTTTCACGCAACTATTTCCAAAGAAATGTTGGCTTTCAAGTATGTACATATGTAGGTATGGCGGCCGTTGTAGCCGAATGGGTTGGTGCGTGACTACCATTCGGAGTTCAAAGAGAACGTAGGTTCCAATCTCGGTGAAACACCGAAATTAGGAAAAAGCTTTTTCTAATAGCGGTCGCCTCTCGGCAGGTCATGGCAAACTTCCGAGTGTATGATATGAGTATAATAAATGAATAACGGCGGCCGCCGTAGATTATTATACTCATATCAAAAAAAGGAGTTGACAGCATTAAATGGTGACTTTTCTGTCATGTGTATATGTGAGAGCAACAAAACAATCGGGCGAATCTCGATTCCTTATTTTGATATGAGACAAGTTTTATTATACCGCGTTCACACAGGGCTACTTTTGTTGATTCAGCTTGCAACTTGGGGAAGCAGTGGAGACGAGGAAGGGGGAGGGGGGTCGAGTACATGCTCTGTATTATCGTTCTTTTAAATATTCTTGTAGGTCGTTGACTAAAAACTCTGCATTATCGTTTTTTCAAATATTCTTGTAGGTTGTTGTCTAAAAACTAAAACAATTACAAGCAACGGAGTTCCCATATATGAACACGACGGGCAAAACCAAAAGAAAATTTGCAAAGTTGAAGCAAAACAAGTGTTTACGGGTTTTTCCAGTGCGGCCAGCATACGCTTATTTATGCCAGTAAGACTTGGCTTCTTAAAACATCCCAAACGAGTGTGATGTGGTTTATGTTTTCTTGTGGTAGCAACATAAAACATTCCCCATGAATTGTTGCGGTACGCTACTAACGTGGAAGTTCTCTATATATATTAGCATATATGCATAATTGGCACCCTCTTTTTGTGTTTGGCCGACCGCCTCCTCCTACGAGGAAAGATTTTTTATGTGAAGATTTTTCGCTAAAGAAGAAACACATCACAAAATACTCCTTCAAAATAAAGGAAATCATTGAAATTAAGTAATCTAGCAATGGAAGTTTCTAATTGACAGTGAATCATGGTAAAAAGATTTTAAAGGTGAGCTCTTTAGCAGACTGTTAATCGGTTCTGAGCGAAATTCACAGAATCAGCTGGATGGGCTGACGTCATTTGGGGTGTGTTTACAAAAAACTGAAATTGCCATTTCAACAACGACTGGTTGAACGAGTGTGTGAATATGCGTTATATGATTGCGCAAAATTCGGCTGCCGAGTCCCCAAGTGACGTGGCAGCCAAAGTTCTCCTCACAATTTTCCTTTTCATCATAGCTAAATAACAAACCTGGTAATCTATCATCAACGATAGAGAATAGTCGCCATACAACTTTTCAGGCTTTTGAGCGCTTTGAGTGATGATTTTGATTCATTTTTGCTAAATGATCTTTCTACTACCAAAACCTTATACATCCAAGTTTCAAGCTTAGTTGAATTAAAAAAAAATTTATAAAAATTTCAATATTTTCATAAAAATTTTCAAATTTAAAATTTTGGAAAAAAAATTGATTTTGAAAAATTCAATTTTTTAATCAGAAATTCTCGAACATTTTTGATAATACGGTTTCAAGCATAGTTTAGATTTAAAAATATATACAATACATATATTAAAAAAATGTTCATAAAAAATATAAATTCTTCATAAAAATATACAATACAATTTACAATTTACAAATACAATTTAACCAGAATTTCTCGAACATTCTTGAGCATACTGTTCTATAGGCCATTTATTTTTGTATAATAAAACGAAAGTTAGAAGTGGCTCAAAAACCGCGTTTATTTTCTACAATTTCTTTTTACTGGCTCGAAATTTTTTTTTATATGGCATCATTCCCTAAGCAATAGTCATCTAAAGCTTATCAATCTGTTCACTTAAGCCTCCTTTTTTAAAACCTTGTAAAACAAATTACGATCTCAGTGAAGCATATCGATCTTATTAATCTAAGATTTTAACTCACGCTCCACACTATATCGGACTCGCATTTCACTGTTAAGAAAATAATTCCTATATTTTTTTTGCAGCCGTGGAATTATTCTGTAGCTGAATAATTTAAGATCTCCACGCTTAACAAATTAAAGTTGTCTTTAAATCTTTAGTAACTGTAACAATCATTTTGATGCAGTCTAGAGTTAGATGCAAGTTGGGCAGCATAGAACTACTACTCTAATGAGCTTGTGTCGTAATTTTTATTCCACGCACATTCTACGAGTATACTTGAATTCAAACATCTGCGGAATGACATGACGTATTTCTGGCAATGAGTTCTAAAAATACCAATTTTGAATTTTTTCTGGCTTATTGATTCTGCTGCTAGTTGTTATTTTTTATTTGGTGCTCTTCTTTGTTATTTTAGAATTTATACGCATACACACACACATGCATATGTACTTTAGAACTATGATAAATGTATGTGTAAATTAGATTTTGCTTGCCATAAACATGAAATTCTGCATAGCTAATTCTCTATGATAAATTCCGAGGACGATTTTTTAAGTTTTTCATCTGTTTGAAATATTTGCGCAAATATTTAAGATTTTGAAGGTAAGAAAAGAATTAAAAGTTGGCAAAAGCGTCAAATAGCTTTCATTGCGATTGAAATTCTGCGAAGTGATCCAAAAAAACAACAAAGGAAAATTTAGTGCAATGCGAATGGAAGCTGATAAACGTCATTTCACGTAAGAACAGCTGCCGGAATGACAATAGAGAATCTCGGCGTGGTACTATATATAATAAGCACAGAAGTTTGCGGCCGAACTAAGTTACTGTGTTTGTGCCGAGGATGTTTTGCACAAGCGGCTATAATGCGAGGAAACACATCACAAGACATTGCAGTAAAATCACCTGACAATGCTGAAATAAAAAAAAAATTCTCAAACTCGCCATACTCGCTCGATTATAGCTTCTTGTAGATCTATATTTTTCTATCTATGGATTAAGCATTAGCATTGAATTAGGCACTTAAAAATACACAAAAAAGATCAGTGACGCATTATAGTAAGAGAGGGAAGTGATCGCGATGGTAAGAATAAAACTCTTGTCTCATCGCTTATACGTTTCACATAAACGCGAGATGGGATGTGATTGGTCTCTCAACAGAAGTTTTCAAGGCGATATGTTGGCATCCGATGTGTTAATTCGACCGTAGGTGTCATGGCGAAAATTAGGACCTCCTAATCTGAAAGAGGCTTTAATAAATATTATTTAGCCTTATCAAGTGGTGAAGTATCAAAGGATAGTTTATCGAGTGCCTAAACCAACAACCCGACGACGGGGCAAAATATTATTGCTTAAAAAAAAAAAAAAAACTACTCCATAATGCCTGACATAGAAAATCAGATCAGAAATTAGCACGCTTACCAAAATATATGTATGTTATGTAGATCATCTCCAGTTGATTGACAGAGTATCTTCCGCAATATATCGACGTATGCATCGGAAGTCAGTCAAATACTAAAACAACTCATATGGGTACATACTTAATAGAAATGTAGCTAGAAAGGAGAAGCTTCTTCTAAGAAGAGCAAAACTTTGGTTTAATGGGCCTTAACGACTTTATCGAAATATTATCAAGTTTCTCAATCAAGAGTTGTCGATCAAAGATGAGAATGCGTTCTGAGCATTCTATACAACTATTTATCGGAAGATTTATGGATCTGTTTGCGTGGACGACACTGAAAATGGAATGATGAACTGTACTGTACGAGTCTTGTAATGTCGTAGATACTCGTATAGTCAAATGCATAAAAATACAACTACTCCTTGGAAATAGACGATGAAACTCCTGGGAAAATGCTCCAGTTTCAGAATAAAGGAACAGTGTTAATTTATAGTATATTGTTTTTTGCCTACTTTTAATATTTACCCCCTTTGAGCTCGATTTTTCTATAAACTAGTGTACTCTGGTAGATAAAACAAGTGCGAACACAGCTTCAAACTTAGAGAACATAATGAAATTAAAGGGAGGCTCGCACTTCGAATTAAAGGTCTTTTGTGATCTCTGCTCATTACAAAACCTCATCGAAGCTCGGTTTCCTCAGTAAACCTAAGATGGAGCTAGGTTGGGTTTCGGACTTAGCAAATAAGCTAGAACGAAGGGGGCAGAAAACGGATAATTGATTTTCGAAATTGAGTATATTGGTTGCTTTACTTAAAATTAAAGATACGCATGAAATGTTGAAAGGAAGTAAGAATGAACATATAGAGGGCCAAGTGAGGACAATTGCATGAAATAAAAAGAGCCACAATACTGCCAATCAGCTTCACATTCTTTGATGTTGCAATGGTGCCACCAATAATAGGGATGCAAAAAATGTATCGATGTATCGAAAACATAGATGTTGCGATACGAGTATATCGTATAAAGCCGATGTAGCCGGTGTATTACATTTCTTTAGTACTTCAAAATTCTTCGGAGAAAGAACTTTGTCTAAATCTTTAAAGCTTACTTCTTCCTCACAGAAAATATTATATTTTAAAAAGCCAGCTTTGTATAACAGAGGAAAATGTGAGTGGTGTGAATGAAAGACATAACGAAAAATATATTCGTCGAATACTAACCATATAAAGCAAAGAGTATTTTAGAAGTTTTCAACCATCCAAATGATCCTTATTTCAACTTATTCCTGGAAACTGGAAATTGAACGGAAAGTGTTTCTGTTGAGTTGTAAGATTTAGTATGTCTTCATTAGATTGGCCATGCTATTTAGAAAAAAAAACAGAAACAAAGTTTCGATTTTAACGCGGTACTGGGCGCTGAAAAAATCAAGGTTATGAGATTTAAATTTTAACTGCCGCACTCTGTCGTTTAACGATCACTTAAATGAGCGTTTAGTGAATATATGAAAATATTTACTCTCAGAGTCAATTAATGTTTTGTTAGCGCCATTAAAGATACTTAAATTTAAGTAGCGAAAAGCCTTTACTTAATTTTTTTAATGATCGATTTCCATCGTTTTTGTTTGGTTTTCTGTTGATTGTTAAAATAAAGCAATTATGTGGAAAATTTATTGAATTTGCCCAAGACGTTATTTAAGTTATCATCGTGATCTCTTTACTAAATACTCGTTTAAAGGATTCCATGTCTGAAATGCGTCGATTTACTTCTCACTCTGTAGATAATATTATTTTACCTCTACTGGTTTCTAAATTAAAAAACCCATCAAGAGAAGGACGTTGCGGTACTATGTGATCTTGCTCGAGTTAACAAGGGCGATAAGTACGTCACCTAGTGTACCGAAATATTTTTTTCCCTGATTTTCCCAATGCAAAAAGAGATCCTCTTCTTCTTCTGCTACCACCAGAAGGTACCGCATCGAATACTTTCAGAGCTGGTGCGTTTTTATACATTCGGATAACATGATCTAGCAAGCGGATCCGCATGATCTTTATTCAGTCCACTATGTTTATGTTGCTCTGAAAGCTCATTGTTCTGTTGTCTGCGATATTCGCCGTCGGCAAAGGTTCAAACATCTTTATCTTAAACAAACCAAGGGAGATGTTGTCGTCGAACAAGCTTCTGCGCCATAGGATAGGACGGACATGCTGAGAGACTTATAAAGTGTAATGTTTGCTCGTCGAGAGAGGACTTTACCACTCAATTGCCTACGTAGTCTAACTAGCACTTGTTGGCAAGAGAGATTCTTCGTTAAATTTTAGTGCTGACATTAATATCGGTGATAATGCTGGTTCCTTAATAAATTAAATCTCTTACTACTTCACTGCTTGTTTGAGGAGAGAATGTACTACGTCTTGTCCTCTTTTATCAACAGCCCCTTTCTTTTCACTTCGTTATCCAGTTTAGAAAAAGCAGAACTATCGCCGGCATATCACAGCAATTGTATTCTCTTAAGGGGGGAAACCGGTTTAAAAAAAAAATAAAAAAATCGGTTTAGATCGATCGAAAAATCAATTTTTTTTTATTGCATAAATTGTATAACTACTCAAGAATATGTGGTAAAAAATTTAAAGCGAAATTTGCATTATTCTCGATTCTATGAGCACTTAAGTGACTGCCCGTCGGTTCCACACCGTAGCGCGCATTAGTTAGAACGACGTTTTTCTCGAAACTACTTTTTTTCAACTGGTGGGCATTCTAGCTTAAAAAGTTATCGACCAATCGCTCTAAAATTTTTCGAGATTTTTTGTTTATTCAATTCTAATTTATATGAACCTTATTCTGGGATTATATTATTATTTAAAATATGTTTCTTTAAGCAAAATAGATGAAAAAATATGGTATAAAAAAACTACTTTGTGTTCAAGCGCTTCAAAAGCATGTAATTTTCAATATTTTTTTACCACAATTAGGTTTATATTCTTAGGACATATGTTGTTAATAAAAAAAAAAAATTGCTGTTGATTTCAGAGAAAGATTGCAACTTCAGGAACTCTCACCAGCAAGACACTCGGATGGCGATCGTCCATGGACAGCACGCTCTAACGCAACTATCTCCCGTGGAAATAGCTTAAAAAAAATTTAAAAGTGTACCTAAAAATATAAATAAAATATCCTCTGAACTTCAACAATTTCTGATTATTCCTTTTTTGTTCAAAAAATTCTCGAAAAACACCAAAATTTTGACCTCCTAAACCGGGTTCCCCCCTTAAATGATGCGTGTGATGGCTGAGCTATTAAGTTATGGTGCTTGCAGAATCTTAGTATTAAATGGCTTGAAGAGATCTTTCCTAATTCAGTCCATACTTAAAGTCCTGACGAGCATAAGCTTATCCGACCACATTTTGCAAAGGAGCTGTTCCTTACCAACTCCTTGTTGCGGCGCCTGAGCTATGTGCTTTATTGTTTTTAGCCGCACTATTCCAGGTCGCACCTTGTCATGACCGGGTAATGGATCGATAGTACCCTCCTTAACGATTTGACGGCCTTTTAACTTTCCCTCTGACTTGCACTGCTGCCACCATTCAGCAAGCGCGGGAGGTATTCTCACTATAACTTAATTATGCCATGGAAGTTAGTCTTCAGATCGCCGTCTTTGAACAGATTGCCGTTATTGATTTTCGAAACACGATTAAGTTATACCCAGAAGAAGAACTTTTAGAGAAGTTCCACGTGTAATGAGTAAGGGATGCTATAAAAAATGATCACAAGATCATGGGGGAGATACTTCCAACTAGTATTAACAAATAACCGATTAAATTATGCATCTAAGATGTATAGTTTATTATTAAGTATCGATAATTATTTATGTGATCGCTAGGAGATATTTTATAAACGTTTCTGAGCGCGTCAGCTAGAGCGCCCGTTTTGCAATTGCAGCTCAATCGTAGTAACATTTTGAACGAAGTTTACTCTGAAAGAACCTTTGGACTTAATTTAATTCCACGCTGGAAAATTAACCAGCTCTACAAAAATATATGCACTTATGAGTATAGCAATGTGATTAAGATCAAACGGCTGTTTTGATTAGGTGATTTTTCGTTGTTGTTTTAACAGTACAAAACATTTCTCATACATTTGTGGGTAATACTGCTGTAGTGGCGGGTGGGTTAAAACCCTGGTCGTTCTGCTAATAAAGAACCGACTGTTGGGGGAACAAAGAGATGCGCCGTATTATTTACCTTTAGTAAATCGCATATTTACTTATAGGACCAGATTTTAAAATTGCTTTGTGTTTTATTAAAAAAACGAAGAAAATAAATAAGCCCGCATTGTTTCTTCTTTCGCATTTTGAATTTTTCGTTTTCAGGTGATTTTTATTTTAAAAAATTACGAATAAAGTATTTATTTCTACTTTCACCTTATTTGCTACTTGTTTAAAGACGAATTTATGGCTGTGAAAATAATTTGCATGCGAATTAGGCGACTAAACCACATTATTTTCAATATTCGCATTTGATGTTGTCAGCATTCATAAGCACAAATTTCAGTATTTGGTATTCCAACTCGTTTGTTTTTTAAATTTGCAAACTCTAGGTATATACGCGTTTATGTTTTTTATTTTTTTTTATTTTTTCACTGCGAACTCGTGGCTAAGATTATACTTTTTTTGGGGGGTTTTCAGTACGTATGTGTTATGGAGATTTTTCTCTGTATGTACATACATTTGCACTTCTTTAAAGTTTTTCGAAGATAATTAGACATTTTTTTCCACATTTTCAACTAATTCTTCCAAGCTTATCAGTTTACAATATTTGAGCACAAATATATGACCTCTGCTGTTATTTGGCATGTTTCGTTTTTTTTCCTACATTAAATTAAATTAAATTTATGCGTATCTCATTTGCTATATATATAGTAATTAGCCTTAATGAGTAAATCAACGACATGGATGTATAATTTAACATTTTTTTCAGTTTCTTAAACATTCAAAAATAAAGTATTTATTTAAATTTTATTTTTTACATTTATTGAACCTTCAGAATTTAACGATCAGCTTATCAGCTGAAAAAATATTAAATAATTGCGGTTCAACCACCGGTTAAAGAAGCAAAATATTTATTTAACACTTTTGTTCCAACTTGAATCTTTGCCGTCGCCCACGTCAACACGATTTTACTATTCTTGAATTCCTTTTTTATTACGCAATTCGATACACTAGAAAAATATTAAAAAAAAACAACGTCACAAAAAGCGCGCATTTATAATATATGTTTGCGCCATTTGAAGAATAAAAACTACATAAAATTAAATACTGCAATGCATAGAGCGTATTTTTTACTATGCTTTTACTATTTATAATTTTTCACTTCCCACTTTCATTTACAACATTCATGCATATACATTTTTTTTGCACAAATCAAACACATTTTCCACCAGTATGTTTTTTATGGATACATACATACATTTGTTTACATAAAACATCACAGAGTTGATTAATTAATCAAATCAAAATATTGCACTGCAATAATGGCAAAATTAGCTTTCAAATGACTTCGATTTTGACGACTAAAAAGTATCGATGCCGACAACGAGGTCACCAAAGATCGCGTTCCGCAACTTTATTTGTACTTCGTCAACCTCGCACGCGTCGCCGATTGTGCGTCGATCTTGCGCGCGCGTTCGTACCAACAATCGACGCGACCAAGACGATAAACATTCGTCTACCAACACAATTCAAATAGTACTGATCGGTTTGCCTGCCAAGCGGTTCGCTGTGAGTTGATGCTTGGCTTTGCGACACAGCAACGATTGCTGTACCGAAGCCGATGGGGGGGTATTATTCTGCATTGGAGCAAATGAACAACAAAAAATACTAAATGAAATCGAAAGCAAGAGAGACTGCGCTTTAGAGTGAAAAGTAAAACTTTTGGAGCACAATATTTTACGTTGTTTTTGCGGGAGTGATTCTGTGAGTGAAAAGTTTTAGTGAGTTGTGGCAGTATTGAGTATATTAAAATTCAAAAAGTAATGCCGATGATTTGACTGATGTTCAAGAAGAGTTAAGAGAGTGTGAAATATGAAAAGGAATATGAGTATGAATATGATTATGGATTTGATTATGAATATAAATAAATATGATTATGAGTATAAATATTAATATGAAAATGCGTATGATGATGGATATAAATATGAATATGATTATGATTGTGGATATGAATATGAATATGATTATGAATATAAATAAATATGATTATGAGTATAAATATTAATATGAAAATGAGTATGATGATGGATATAAATATGAATATGATTATGATTGTGGATGTGAATATGAATATGAATATGATTATGAATATGAATATGAATATGAATATGAATATGAATAGGAATATGAATATGAATATGAATATAAATATGAATATGAATATGAATATGAATTTGAATATGAATACGAATATGAATATGAATATGAATATGAATATGAATATGAATATGAATATGAATATGATTATGAATATTATTGCAGACATGAATATGAATATGAATATAATTATGTATATAACTAAATATTAATATGAATATGATTATGAATATGAATATGATTATGATTATGTTTATGAATATGAGTATGAATATAAATATTATTGTGGATATGAATATGATTATGTATATAAATAAATATTAAAATGAAAATGAATATGACTATGAATATGAGTATGAGTATGAGTATGAACATGAATGTGAATATGAATGTGAATATGAATATGAATATGAGTATGAATAAGAATATGAACATGGATATAAATATTATTGTGGATATGAATATGAATATGATTATGTATATAAATAAATATTAATATGAAAATGAATATGATAATGGATATAAATATGATTATGATTGTGGTTATGGATATGACTATGAATATAAATAAATATGAATATGAATATAAATATTATTTTAATTATGAATATGATTATCAATATAAATTTGAATATGCCCTTAAAAATGTGATAAAAATTGCATAACAAAAGATCAAAGGAGAAGAGAAGGCAAACTACGATTTGAAAATTGAATTACAAATAGCGTAGTAGTTAAGCAAATGATGTATTCGATGGCATTCGGCTGAGTGAACTCCGACAGTGTAACGAACTTATTGAACATTAAGTGTTGGAGACCACTTATGACTTTTGCTACGTAAGCAATCAAGTTGACGCGCCTCAACACCTCAACAACCGATCGCCCACTTCTTCGCAGAAAAAGTTCGTAAAAGCAAAAAGAATGCAATCAATTCAATCTCGTTATCAGCTTCGTCAAACGTTGCTGTATGTCCAACAAGGAATGCTTCTCAAAGTCTCTGGAGCTCAAAAGCGGAGAGTCGCTTTAGTAAAGCGAAAAGTTGGGATAAATTGAGCTAGATGAGATCATTCAGAAAGCATATAAGTATATATGTTTGGTTCTATTTGTCATATATTGTTCCTTTTGTCTGTTTGGTAATTGTCACACATGGCCAAGACTCGAGCCTCAATCCTCTGTAGATACTCATTTTTCTTTTTCTTGATTGGCGCGATAACTGTTTACGCAATTTTGGCAGAGTTTAACAAAGGGCGCCAGTCATTTCTTTATCGTGCAATTGGGCGCCAGTTGGAAATATCAAGTGAGGCCAAGTCCTTCTCCAGTCGATATTTCCAACGCAGAGTAGACCTTCCTCTTCCTCTGCTACCACCAGCTGGTACCGCGTTTCTATCCATTCGGACGACATGACCCAGCCAACAAAGCCGCTGGATTTTTATTCGCAGCGCTATGTCTAGGCCGGCGTTAAGCTCAAACAGCTCACTATTCCTCCGCCTGCGATATTCGACATAGCCAATGTGCAAATGCCCAAAAATCTTCCACGGAATCCTTCTCTCAAATACTCCAAGTGACACCTCTTCGGATATTGCCATCGTCCAAGCTTCGGCGCCTTATGGAGTATAAGTTTTGTTTGCCGATAAAGGATTTTACTACAAAGTAGCTATTGAGATACTCATTAAGTGGAATAAATTCAGTGACTATACCCAGCACAGTTCTTAGTTACGATTTTCCCAGCATCACATAACTTTTGACTCGCTGCCTTAGTCTGAAGCGTGAAATAATACTTTATACTACCGTTATGAATTGGGACTATCCATAGGAATCGCAATTCTGCTTTGGCAGAGGCAGCTGATAACCGCTTTCGCACAGCTAAGCTTCAGCCCACAAAGGGCTGAGGTTCAGACAATTTTTCCATTAATACTTGTCTTGCTTATGCATCAGCCTTAATGTTATTACACCACTATACTCGATTATTACCCGTGCTGAACTTATTCAGCCTGCAGATAACCTCGCCAACCACTTTCAAGTTTTCTAATAGCTAATTAGGTAATAATAGCATTTAATAATAACTGCTTCGCTAATAGAGCAGACAAATACTTTGCGTCTCGTTCGCCCTCACTGTGGCAGACCCACGGCTATGACGAACACCTCCAACTGAAATAGAGTGGAGCTGTGGGTTAAGGGAAAGATGTGTTCAGTGCGGTAGGTGTATGCAAAAATGTCAACTCAAAAGCTGGAATTAATCAGGGAGCCATCCGTGAGCCCACTAACAGCCAAGTGCGCTCACATAACGGGAAACACTGCTCTACACTCAGCATTGCGAATCTGAACATTAGCTCAGCAGCTTCAGTTCGTAGTCCCCTTATCTTTTCAGTGGCAGATTCCTGACAAATTGAGCTCGGGCAAAATCACTCGTTTCGCCGACGCTGTGAATCAAATACGTTCCGAGCAGCCTATTAAAACGGTGTGATGCAGTTAGGGTTTCATTCTCTGTAAATAGGGACGGTATTGAAAAGTATTGGTGTGCCTATCTCAAGCCATGACCATAGTCAAGTCGGTTTTTAGCGACAATCATTTGGTGATACACATTTTTTTTAATAATATTTGCCGCTCGGTTATCAAAGTAGAAGTATCGAGGGTAATTCTGCTATCAGGAAGTTTCTCATAAAAACCAACAACCGCTTGGAGTCGGAAACAACTGCAGGCTCCTCAAATTGCACAATTACATCAAAAGTCACACTACAAATTGGAGGGGTGGTTCGGCCAAACACTAAACAAAGGAAGTATGCGCCAATTATATACATATATAAGTATATATACTTATCTTTATGTATTATTATATATAAGTATATCTGTCAGCCCTAAACTCAGCATCATACTCAACAAACTTTATTGACTCGATTCAAAGGTGCTGTTGCTAACGGTGCTGGTTAAAGTTCAATGAATAAACTAATAAATGTTGATTAATTATATGTTACTTTCGATTTTTGCCAGCGAAGTGTATACAACAACAAATACATATGCCTAGTGGGTGGTTGGAAAAATATTGCGGATATAATCGATGATTGGATGGTCGGTGCACAGCACTCAGTAATTTGTTGAGCAATTTAGCTACAAGCACAATACACTACGAGCGGTGACTTGGCGGGCTAAGGCACTTAATAGATGAAAAATATATTGAATTTTTATTTTCAATGCAATTTCCTCCAGTTGATCAAAATCGAGTGAAATTTGATAGACTCGATGCTGCCGAAGACACGATGCTGCCGAAGTTCAGTACTTTTTTTGTTTTTTTTTTGGGAAGAGGAGAGTAAAAATGTCAGAAACATTTCGATTGATGCCGTCGCACCTATGTTATGTGGGCCATGCTCCCACTAAAACAAACCTCCCCTCTTCGGCTAACTTCCACTCCGGAACCGCATTCGCCCTACATCGCGGGAGGAGCCGTGAGCCGCGAAGTCTATGGCAACTTGAATGTAAGCGACATTGAGAAGAAAGAGGCGGGGTAGTAGTATTGGAAATTGTAGTGGCAATCAAGCTGCATTAAAAGCCAAAATAACCCACGCTGCTCTTTGAAATTAGTTGGTGAATGTAAGACAAAACTGAACAGTGTTGCAAAACACAACAGAGTTTGTCTAATTTGGGTGCCTGCTGGACATTGTGGTATTACAGGGAACGAGTTGGCTGATAAACTGGCTAATGGAGGCTCTGCAAGCATGCCACTAGGCCCTAAATCTTTTCTGAGTGTCAATTCTGCATCGATTCAACTATGGATTGACATCTTCATGGAGTCTACCCATACAAGGCGTTGGTCTGAGTTGGACTCCTGCATATTATCTAAGTGCTTTGTGAAAAAAACAAACAGGAAACTAACAACTTTTCTTCTAAAACTTAGTAGGAAAGACTTAAAAGTACTGGTGGGTCAGCATATGGCTACCATGGGAAGCATTGGCGACCCAATATGCCTACCCTGTCTTGATAATGAGTACACATCAGATCATTTTTTCTGTAACTGTCCGGCGTTTTCTAGAACCAAACTCGGGATGTTGAGTTGCGATGTACGGAGTATGGAGAAAGCTCCTACTCGTCCGGATTTCTTAAGATACATCAATGAATGTAAAAGAATTGCGGTTAGGTGACCTCAAAGCAACTTTTCCGTCTTACCATCCATATTGTATCTATCCTGTCTCTCAATTCGTTCTACTGTATTCTATCAGGGTGTAGTACAATGGTCTTCCTGACTGAGCGCTTGTACTGGTATACCCACGTACAAATCTAATCTAATCTTATCTAAGGGCGTTGTGAATGGACGTATATCTTGCAGGGAATACATTTCGCGCGCCAACTTTCCACGCCCCTTTTGTGCGTTTGCTTCATGTACCAGTGCTAGTAAATTAGCCCAGTACTGGCTGTTGATTGTAGTCCTTTCAGGCTGTTAGTCAACTATTAAAATCTCCCCTCATAAAATAGTAACCATAATCTTCGACGCCGATTTTGGTGGTCTTTCTCCCTTTTCTGTCCACTGCATGAACACTTACTGAAATTAGGGATCACACTGCTGCTCCACGTTTAATCAGCGATCAAGAATTTTGAACAAGAAAGTCAAAAAACAAAAAAAAAAAATGTAAGCCTTTACAGTCGTAGCTGCTGGTTGAGCGGTGAGAGTATTCGGTAGTTCCAATGGGCACTGAGTTTTTTAGAATGAAAACGTTCATTAACATTTTTTCTATTCTCTGTTTTCAATTTCGTCAGTCACTGCCGTCCCTGGCCGACTCGAGCGACGATCGTCATCACAGGTTTCTCTTCCTTGTTGAAATAGCCGAGTCCATTTTTTCACCCATTGTATATGAAGGTGCAGAATCCTCAGAATCGATGGCATTAAAAGTCTTTCTCTTTGACAGTCTCTTTAAATTATAGCGAGAATTTCCGGCGTTTGCTAAATTGGTGTTGTTGCTATTAATGAACTAAATAAATAAAGCGGATATTATTTACACCCGCAGTTAGTCACGCAATTATTGTTATCTGTAACGAGTAATCCGTAAACACCGTAGGTCATAGTGTTATCAGATGCTTCTCGTATGTACGCAAAATTTATTGCGTAAATTATCACATAAATAATTAGCTAAGCACTATTTAATTGTAAAAGCTCAGCAAATTATATTTTTATAGCTAATTATTATTTTTACTGCTGATTTTCGGCATGCTTTGTTGCGCCTTGTAAGTACACGATTTTGTATTTTTATGAATTTTTGTGAATTATTTACTTATGAATTAATTTCTCTATTCCGATTTGTTTAGATGGAAATAAATCTGGGTTTAAAAACAATTCGATTTCTCTCGCTCTGGCTGAGTTTTTTTTGTTAAATTTTGTTTACCTAAAAACAGAAGGCAGCCGTAGCCGAATGGCTTGGTGCGTAACTATCATTCCGGAGTGCGTAGGTTCGAATCTCCGTGCATAAAATGATAGAACAATTTTTGTTTGATAGCGGTCGCTCCTCGCCAATCAATGGCAAATCTCCAAGAGTATTTTTGTCATGAAAAAGTTCCTCATAAAAAATCATTTGCCGTTTTGAGTCAGCCTAAAATTGTAAGTTCCTCCATTTATAGAGAAACGTCAAGACGCACACTACAAATAATAAATAAAGGAGGAAGAGCTCGGCCCAACACCTAACAGTGTACGCACCAACTATTTACCTATTTTTAAGAACTCAATGACCGATACCGTGGTGGAATGCCAACTGGTTTTATCAATGAGTTTTACTTCTACTCGTTTTCTGATCTACCAGCTTTCTACCTTTGCCCCCTGTATAGCGTGCACAGCTTCCCTTCTCATACAACTTAGAATGAAATTTGAAAAGGTCGAGCCAAGGAGCACCAGGAGATTTGGTGGCTCCTAAAACACTCAGGCTAAAGAGCCCATTGTATTTAAAGCTCTGGAAAGGGGGTAGATAGTGAAGGAGAAAAGTATCAGAGAAAGAGATAGGAAAGAATAGAGGCAGAGATAGAGATAGTTAGTCCTGTGAGAATTTTCCAGATTCTTTGGCAAATCTGTAAATATCCTCCAGTTTTAGAGAACGCATATTACTCATTCTCATGAAATCGGAACCCAATACTCGTAGCCTTGCTCTAGCAAAGGCAGGACACTTACAGAGAAAGTGCTCAGTGTTATCCGCCTCCTCCAAGCATGTCAGGCATACCGGGTTCTCGATGATTCCAATGGTGGTTATACGCTGACCCCATGGGTTGTGTCCTGTAATAATGCCGACCATCAACTGAATATCTTTCCTTCTAAGTTTTAGTAGAAAGTTTGACAGTTTTCTGTTCGGACTTGTCACAAAACACTTTGCAAAAACCTCCCTGCATGCATTCTGGTTTGCACCATTGCTCACGCAATGGAAATCTGACATCAAATTTCCTTCCATACTCATACAACTTACTGGCCCTGCTTTTATAGTAATTCAATTTTGCAGCGAAATAAGTTAGGCTTTGCTTAGGTGATTGTCACTCTACCACGGGTCACCTAAGCGGGTATATATGATACATATATTCCTATTCAGCTATTGAAAAAAGAGTTTGTTTACATTTCGCCAGAACAAATATATGTAATATATTGAGTTTTTAGAGTTTTCATTCGCTTACTTTATTTCAAAGGAGGAAAGTTGACCTTTTTTATGCTCTTATAAAACAACAAGAAGAATGAAGTGACTGGATAATTAATAATAGCAGAATATATTCCCTTAAGTTTCAAGTGCAACGAAATATTTTCTGATAACTTAGCTTTTCTAGTCAAAAAATAATCTTACTAGAGCAGTGGGCCGTATGCTCTGGCTCTTTTTATTGCAAAATAATAATTTATTGTTATTTTTCATATATTCAAAAAGTAAACATTTTCGGTTCGAAAAAATCCATACCATAGAATATTGAAAGATGAAATAAAAATTAAATGGCTTTTTTCCTTATTTTACTATTCATTAAAATAGGCCACCTCTTTATTTTTCAATTAACTTGGTAAGCTCATAAGACTTTTCACGCTTCAAATTTTAATCACAGAAACTGCATGCACCTTAATTAATTTCTGTGATTTTGCGCATGTTTACCCATTCAACAAAGTGGCTGGAATTGGACAAAAATCTCGAACATTAGTTATTATTGTAAAATATTACTATGTTTGAAACTCTGATTTTCGGTGCAAGATTAGGCATTAGAGGCATATCATCATCAGTAATTTAATGAGGCGGGTTAGTAGCGCTTTCTTGGTTGTAAAAAGCGGGTCCGATATATGAAAAGTGCTGGAATGAAAGTTAAAATATTAGCATAAGGATCGATATGATTCATTAAGGTCGTAATTTGTTTTAGAAGGTTTTAAGGAAAGCAGCTTGAAGTGTTTTCATGTGGAGAGAGAACATTATTATTACGCTAAAAGAAATGGACTAGAAATTCACTCGGTGAGCAGTTGAACTATAAATATTATTTGTAGCATTTTTTTACAACCAAAAAGAATAGTCGAGATTTGAACGAATATGGCATGGAGGAACATCATTTACCGAGTCCCATCAAAAATCTCTAAGGCAAAAGGAAAAACTGTGTTTCAAATGGTTTCTAGGTTATCTATGTAACGTAGCAGTGTTCGAATTATGTTGTTAAATTTATGTTGATACTTGTCTTCGAAGACTTCTTTTGCCGAGCTTCTATTGGCTGTTCGCTACTCGAGAAAATTAATATCAATATTCCTCAGCGAAGCAGGAAATCATGATAATTTCTGATTAGGACTGGTTAGAACTAATTATGCTTCAAATGCTCTAATTTCTAGGACTCTGAGAGGATTTAATTCGCTTTCAAATCATATAGGAGTAGATATTTCTTGAACAAAGCACCACTTCAAAATGTTACTAAATGAATCCTTGAACCAAATTCTAAGTATTATCTAATATTCTTTCTCTGTATTCTCTATAAGAAAATGAAATAAAAAAATTATACGTTTAATTTATTTTTAATGTAATGATTAGCTTAAATTTGTTTTCCATAGTCTGTAATACTGTATTTTTAGATTATTAAATGAATAAATAAATAAATGTATATTTTCGCCTCGATTGAAGACGGTTAAGGCGCGTGGTGAAGAGGACAAAGTTCAGATTCTTCTATACAGACTTAAAAAAATTAAAATTAAATGAAAATAAACAAAATTTAAATATATTTTTTAACAGATCGGCTATGATATCTTCTACTATAGTAAAATCGATATTACTATAGTAGAAGTTTTGAGTAGTAGATAAAAAAATTAAATTTTTTAGTCTTCATGGTCTTCATGAACTTCGGCCGCCTTAATCGGGGCCAAAATTTATATGCTATTTCTCTGACCGTCGTATTACCAATTAAGGGGTCAGGCTAAGAGAAATAGTTAATTGGATTTTTGAAGGACCACCTTAATGAGCATCGATCATATATTCATGCTGTTGCTGTGTGGTGCGCACATTGAAGAAATGAAAACAGAAATAAATTTTCAAAAAACTTGTCATAACAAGTCTGTGCGATGTATTTAGATTCTTCGCTTTGCCAAAATCAATAAAAATTTAATATTAATTTTGATTTTTGAAGAAATAAATAAAATAAAAAAGTAATTATTATTCTGAGTAAGCAAGAATCATAAAATGACAGTTGATGCTGATCAAAAAAGCAAGAAAAAGGAAGTAAGAAAAAAATATATCACCGAGCTAACAAATAAAACTAAATAAAAAAAAACAAAGAATAATTTTTTTAAGCAAACAAATTAAGTTTGAAAAATATTACTGAGTATTACTGAAAAGTATTACCGACCATGAAGAAAAAGTCGCAAAATGTTTTTTCTTACCCACCGCCTTGCACTATAAATGCTAGTCCAGACGTTTATATTTTGACTCTCTTTTTTTTCTATTTTTAGAGGTTATTTTATCTCGAAAGGTTCAGTTCTGATCCAGCTTCATTCAATTAATAGAAAGAGATATATCTGAATAAACTGTGAAACTGTGCTTCTGAGTAAATAAGGGAGAAGGAACCTTATTTGTACCCACCCATTTTGTCCATCCCACTGTGTAGAGGTCGCTTGAAAATGGCACAAAACTCGAAAGATGTTTGGCCATTTTGTTTACTGGATAATTTCCGCCATGGAAAATTTTGAAAAAAAACGTACTTAAACGTGTATGAACAGATTTATGCCAATACATATAACCAGCAGTGCTGCTGGTTTTTTAGATACAGCAGAATCAGCTTTACTCTGGCGTGATGATAATTCGACGCCTCGCTATTGGATTAACTGAGATAAATTTCAATTACTCATATTTGATGAAAGGTACCACAAGGTGGAGGAGTCATGCATTCGTAATCCTCTTGTGTGTTTATGAAAATTTGAAATGTTGAACTTACTAATGCCCATGTGTATACAGTGACGCACATAAAATATCGAACAAGTACTAAGCAAGTATAAGTAATTACGGTCCGGGTGCGTGGTGATCATTGGAGCGACTAGATTTTGTGTTTAATGAAGGCTTTGAATGTAATTTGCCATAATCCGACGTTAGATCTATTTATAAAACTTCCTAACACTGAGGAAACTAGACCTTTAAAGACACAACTTTTAACACATAACTTTAAGACTTTGTGTTGCTTTCCTCTAAGGGGCGTAAAATTAAATAAATATTAAATATTTACGGAATAACATACATATGTAGGTAGATAGATATATTAATTTTTTCACATAAAAATTTTACAAAACTATTTACTCGTACAATATTTTTTAATTCATTTAAATGGATAACTTTAAACTCTTCTGCCGGGAAAATTAGGCACATATTTATTTACAAAACTATTCGGTGGCTCAAAAATTTAGGGTATTTTCAGTAATTTTTTTACAATGAAATTAAAAAAAATTGTAGGGGCTTTTTATTTAACTTCATTTAGATGCAAAAATGAAAAAAAAAAATTTTTTTTTATTTTAATAATTTTTAAAAATGGCGCTGAAGTTGACCCTCCCAAAGAATTGGTCCTGGACGGTGTTGTCCATTCTGGCTCTTCTATTTATCTGAAACACAAAAACAAAAAAAATATTCTACATATTGTTGCTATTAGATAAAAAGAAAAATATTTGACAAAATGGCGTGATTTTGAGTTTGTCAGTCAACTTCAGCTCTAGTTTTAAAATTATTGAAATTAAAAAAAAAAATGAATTTTTGTATGTAAAATGAGTTAAATAAAAGGCCTTAAAAATTTAAATATCGTTTTTCATTTTTTTATTGTAATGAAAATATCCTGAAAAAACCCAAATTTTCGAGCTCTAGACCACAGTCTCAAACATGCAGTATCCCACTTGCCCCGCATAGCTTTAGACTGATTGAAACATTTTCCATTTCACATCTAATTTCTTTTCCTTCTTTTTAAAAAGTTATTCCAAGTGAAGTTTAAACTTGACATTGCGGCGTTAGTTCTTTTTTCTAGAAGTTTCTGGCAAACCATTTTGGGTGTAGGAACCACATCCAGGTAGCAGTACGTGTCTGTTATAATGATATTCTATCGTTTACATCGCCATTTTACTTTTTTCGTTAGTTTGCCCCCACGATGAAAAACCTTTATTACCGATTTGGCCATATTAACCTCCATGCGCCATTTTTCACAGCAAGCTTCTATATTATTTATAATTTTTTGAAGCGAAGTATTGCATCTGCCAAAATTCATATTTAGATGGTAAACTTTCAAACCACTACCCACATGCTCATGCAAGCCATTTAAATAAAGCGCAAAAAAAAGAAGACATCAGACACCCTTGCTTTACTGCAGAGAACGTTTCCAAACAATCCGAATAATCTTCCCCTGCTCATATTATAGATCATGTGCCTAGATATGTATTCCCGGGTACTTTGTCAAAAGCAGCTTTAAAATCAACAAAAGAGGCATATAACTCTTTTTCTTCTCCTTAAATTTTAGGTGTACTATGTATTAAGATAATACTAAAGATATTGTGAATCGTTTAATATTTTTGCTGAAAACCAGCTTGCAACCCTGCGAGCAAGTTATTTTCTTCAACCCATTGAGCCAGCCAAGAATTTGAAACGCCCATTAGAATTTTTGCACTGCTGCTAAATAATAAAAAATATTCTTCTGTAATTTATGACTTCCCCTCAATGTATCACCTTTGTGAATTTCCCCAAGCTGGTCCAAAAGCACACTGGATGGTTTTGAAAAATTCATATGAAATCTTGTCTTGTTTCTTTTCGTTTAACACTTTAACTATTTCGTCTACAGTGATTGGGTAGTCCAAGAAATCATTTTTTTCTTCCATAGCAGCGTAGAGAATGTTATTTGTTGTCTGCGTTGGATTTAAAGGTGTTTTGAAACATTCCCTAAGCAAAGACGGACTTATATTCAAATCAATATCAGCTTGTTGACCTCCTATTTACTTTGCCAGAGCCCACCAATCTTTACAACACTTAATATAATTTATTTTTTCTCTCAATTTCTTTACGGAATATACGGAAATACGGAATATTTTAGATCATCTGAGAACCGTGAAGTCTCTAAAATGAAGTATGGGTTAGATGCGGGAGTCTATTCACATAGTGTCTGTATCGAAGTGTCTGTACGATTATCAAACTAAGTGAGTATGTTTCAGCTGGACTCTTTAGCCGCTAAACGACTTGGGACTGATATTTCTATCGTTTTGGATGACCAGACAGCAATAAATGTTCTTATCTCATTAATAGAGCGAGAGCGCGAGAATTGGGTGGCTACGATGTAAGACTGGAACTACGGCACAATATCTTAAGTGGCAGATGTAATTACCCAGGGACGGAAGAAAGTGTGGAGTGTCTCTAGGGCAATCTTTTAACAGTTTTTGGGACTAAGTTGAAGGGTTTATTATTATTTCCTATATGTAGTTGCAGGGAGGAACAAAGGAGCCAATTGAAGGGTTTGGGCAAATTTTATGTTGAGAGCTTAATAGATCTCAGCCACATCAATTAGTTACATTTGCTTTAGTTTCTAAACTCGATCGGGTAGATTTAAGTGAAATAGGAGTTTTTTCGTATCACGGTCCGGAAAAATACTTGAAAGATCTGGTTCAATGGCTCATTATCCTACCAAATATCTACTTTTTCCGTCTTCATTTAGCCAAATGACGCCAAATAGTCCTGGTGATAGCCAAATGGTTTGGGGGTGCCTTTGCTGTTATATTTATTACTAGGCAGCTGATTTTCTAAGAAAAAACAGTAAGCCCCATTAGGCTCTGGGCAAGGAAGTTTGACCACAGTACTAGGGTGTCTTTGTAATTATGATATCAGACAGGTGATTTTAGTAGCTGGAACAGTAAACTCCATAAGTACTGTAACGAAAGTTTAATCACAGTGGCTGAAATACTTTCTTTATAGAAAAATTATCTTAATTTTCAAAATAATTGTACGATCTCAGTGTGGAAATAGAAGGCCTCCAATATAATTTCATGGTTGTTTTATTAGCAAACTATTTAAGACATTTCATTACTCTGTTTTTCCTAAGCAGGTGGAATTGTATTTCTTGGAAATAGAGATTTCGGTAATGTACATTGTCATGAAAATAGTGTTCACACTACCGCACAGAGAATCTTCGATACATTTTGAAGGCGCAGATAAAAGCAAAAACCGATGCAGGATTTTACCTTTGCTAGATATTATTCAGGTATAGTGTAGACTAGTGTATTCTACAGCTATAGAACACCAGCAAAGAATCAGACTAATCGGCGCTACCTCTCTATCAGTGTAAAACCTTTTCATCCCGCCCCCGTACTTAAGTAGATGCTGAAGAAAAATGTTCGCTTGTTATATACTAATCCTTTTTTGGTGCCTGATTTTTTATGTCCGCAACTGTATGTGTGCTTAGTAGTTTAGTATATATGTATGTGTATGTATGTAAACGTTCTTCCATATGTTTCATGTACGCACTAGAAATCAAATACAAACACGGAGCACTTGATTATTTGCAAATATTTTAGGAAAAACCTACATCTTAATTGAAACTTACCATTTAAGCTGAGCTGTAAATTTTTTCATATTTACTGCTTTTAGTAGCTCAATGGAACATTTTTTGTGAAATTATATGAAGTGGAAGGAGAAATTATTTGTAAGAAATCCATATAAAAATTGTTTACATTTTGATGCTCGTTTTAGATACTGTATGTCTTTATATTATATGTTGCCATGAGCATAAGTTTACGTATAAAGTAGTATTCTTGTTTTTACATGCCGTTTTACTGAATATTTAAAAGTAAAAAAATTCTCTTGGGATTAACCTACGGGAGTTCACAGTCAGAAGCTTACTCGTACTCGTAAAATATAAAATCATTCCCTTAAGCTAAGCCCATTCGAGTTTATAGACAGAAGTACTAAATATCCAGCAGAAATACAATCATATTATCCTCACTGTTCTGGGGTTGTTGCACCGCGAGCTTCTAAGAATTCTATGGGTTGCAACAATTCATAAATATAGGATGTTGAGGTACTTAGAATGCAAATGAAGACTGTGAGGGAAGAATGCCTATTACAGATTCTTTTAATAATCAATAAATAAGGTTTGACAAGTGAGAATGGCAAATTGTGTTGACATTTCGGTTCATTAAGGTTTTGAAAGTCATCATGAATGGTTGTGGAAATTTACTTGGAAAAGACGGCCGAAGATGAGCATTTTTATCGAGGAATTGTGTTTAGTGATGAGGCTCATTTCCGGTTAAAATTATTCGAATTTATAGTTAAGGATAAGAATAAATTACTTCGTTAAAAGTTTAATTTGCTCTGGCAAACATGGTTTTGACACGAGGGTTCCACAGTTTCGAGCATTGCAGTGACAGTATTCATCGCAGCGTTTTCTTCTGGAGGCAAAGTCGACTGCATCTACACAGATTTCTCCAAAGCATTCGATAAAGTCTCTCATTGAGTACTGATTCATGAACTAGCTTGTCAATGGCTTAAGTGGTATTTAAGTAATATGTGGGGTGTTGTCTCTGTTGACGGCGTGTCATCTTAACCCTTCCGTGCAATGTCCGTCGTTCCTCAAGGCAGTATTCTGGTCCGCTCTTTTTCATATTGTTCGTTGATGACATTACTTCTTGCTTTTTATATGCTCAGTTTCTGTTATGCCCTGATGACTTGTAAATAAATTCCGCAGATGATATGCCGAATCTTCAAGCTGATGTAATATTACTGCCACTTATGTAAATATTACTGCCACTTACTCAAAATGGTCTTTTAGACCTGGGTGTTACTTTTGATACGAAATTTACATTAATTAATCCCATTAACTTTATCATTTCAAAATCGTATGCGATTCTTGGTTTCATTCGGCGCAATAGCTCGGAGTTCTCGTTACATTAAAATTGCTGTATACATCTTTTGTACGATCTCACCTTAAGAATGCCACTACAGCATCCGACACTCAAAGTGTAACCAATTAAAAAGGTTATAAATTTAGTTAGGAAAATTACTGTTATTTAATTCAAAGTAAAAAATGTGTGAAAATAATGCAAAATTAACAATCAATTTCCTTTTGCTCGGTATGACCACCTTTTGTCTTGACTATGGCCTTGAGACGGTCCACAAACGAATCGCAAGCTGTCCGAATGTGACTTGCAGGTATTTTTGCAGGTATTTCGCGGAGGATGGCTTTTTTCAGCGCCTCGTGACTGGTGAATCTTTTAGTTCGGACCTTGCTCTCCAAAATGGCCCAAAGAGAATAATCCATCGGATTCGCGCCTGATGCATTTGGGAGCCATTGATTGGACGCTATGAAGTTCGGAACGTGGTTTTTTAGCCATTCTTGGTTCACTGGAGCTTTCTGAGACGGTGCCGAGTCCTATTGAAACGTCCATGGTCTGCCACCGAAATGTTTGTCTGCCCACAGCTTCAAAGCAGTCTCCAGAATACTTTGACGATAATATATCGCATTTACTTTGGCGCCAATCTCGATGAAAACGATTGGAGAGCGCCCATCTGCGGTTACAGCTACCCAAACCATTACATGTGGCGGATGCTGCCTCGTGGTGGCCAATCGATGACTTAAATTCTCGTATGAACGGTCGGTCAAATAAACTCTATCGTTTTGGGAGTTTCCGAACTGCTCAATTTGAAAAATTTCTCGTCAGAAAACACAATGTTCGGAATGTTACTGCCTTCGGCCAAGCGAAGCAACACCTTCGCTCTCTCAAATCTGACTTGTTGCTGCTTTGGTGTGAGATCAAGCGCCTTTTGGATCTTGTAAGGCTTGACTTTGAGATCATATTTCAGTGTGTGGCAGATGCTACGGTCAGATATTTTCAGTTCAGTATTCAGTATTTGATTGGCAATTCGTCGGGATTTCTCTCAAGTCGCTTCTTCACTTTTTGAACCATTTCACGTGACGTTGCAGTCTTCTGATGACCACCTCCATGACGTTTTGCGATGCTACCAGTACCATTAAAACGAGTAATGGTGCGATAAATAAAAACTTTATTTTCTTTAAGATGCTCGGGCTCACGAACAATCGCTGGTTGTGATTTTTCAGCCAAATATAATGCAATCACACTTTTACGTTTGAAATCCATTACTGATTTTCTTTTTTCGCGTTTACTTGGAGCAAAATGCTTCCTCGCACTTGTAAACAATACTCTGGACTGTCATTTAGCCAACTAACAGACAGCTGATGCCATTTCGGTGTTTCCTTAAGAAACGTTGCGACCCCCCCCCCCCCCCCCCCCCCCCGAAATAAATTTCCGGCTACGGCCCTGTGTACAAATACATATTCATATGCATGTGCTATGCGTAAATTTACGCGCATCTATGCACTTCAGTTGACACTTGTGCAGATTTAATGGTTTGAAAATTGTTGAAGTGCCAACTCCGACACGCTTTCATCGAGCGCAAGGTACGCATGCTTGACAAATTAGAATATATAGCAAGTACGTATGTGGGCATAAAAATGCATATCCATTTACAAACATTCATGTGTATACACCTACACGTTAAATCAGTATAGTTATGAGTAGTACTGAAACCATTTTGCATGACTGACGCAATTTAACCATTTTTGCCCACACAAATTGCAAATAGGGTATGCGCCACCATACCACGTTCGAATTCAAATAAAATATTATCATAAAGAAAGTTCAACATTTTTGCGGTGTTCAGGATATGTTAGCAAATGACAGTGCGGTGGGTGTTCGCTGTTCTAATTTGAAGGTTAAGCTGCAGCGATGTGATATTGCGTTGCCACTGTCATTACCTGCCGAGGATTGACGGCTATTTAGGAAAAAAAAGATCCATCATGCAGGCTGTTCTACTGAATATTTGAATTAAGTGTTTGTGAGTTGTATTTTTTTAAATTAATACTTTGCGCAGGGGAAATCTATTTAGCAACGATAGTGCAAAAAATGATACTTCGACGGAAATCTTTATTTCTTGCATTCGTTATATGGCGTAAAATTATAAAAATAAAAATTATCGAAAGTCAGCTAGAGTTTTGAGCCAATTCATACTTACACTTTATTAAAACATAATTAAATTGCCATAAACCGAATTTCCATAAATTTTCTACAGATTCTGAATGAAAAAAGGTGAAACTGTGATGGGGCTTTGACGAATGTTTAAAAATTTTGTATAGGGTTTTTTAATAGGTGCGCTTCAACTTTTTTCCGATAGGGAGGGCGAACGACGCAATATTTTTTATTTTTCGCTTGTCATTTGTAAACCTCATTAGTATACATTTCATCATGGAACGCTACACATTTGAGCAACGATTTCAAATCGTGCAAATTTTTTATGAAAATAATCGTTCTGTTGCTGCTACTTTAAGAGCATTACGGCCATTTTACGGTCCATTTAACAAGCCGTCCCGTTTTGGGGTTATGTGAAGTCATTGCCGGTAACAAGCCGGCGACGATTTGTGAGCTCAGAGCCAATATTGAACGCGAAATTGCTGGAATTTCGGCCGATTTATGCAAAAGAGTGGTCGAAAATTGGGTTCAACGATTGGACTTCGTAAAACGTGCACGCGGTGGTCATGCAAAAGAAATCGAATTTCATACTTAAATGTATATGTTCAAACTCGAAAAAAATTAGTTAAAAAAGTCAAACCGTTTGTGTTTTATTCAAAAAAGTTCAAAAGTTGAAGCGCTCTTACTGAAAAACCCTATATAAAGTTTGAGTTTGTTTTTTGTACTTTGGTTTTAGAATGAAATTTATTTTTTACAAAAAAAACAATAATTCAATTTAATTTGAAAAAGAAATATAGCCATATAATAATCACCAAATATTATTATAATATAATAATTTTTTATTGGTAAACATAGAAAATTTCTTCTAAGGAGCACCACTCCAAAAATATTGCCCCGATTTTAACATTTTTATAACGTTGTTAAGCCTGTGTTTGGTATGTACAGTGTGCCGTTTGCATTAAAAATTTATTTAATTAAATTAAATTAAATTTATTAAAAATAGACAGACAGTAGCAAGACACTTACAGTAGCATTTCAACATTTTTTTATAGCGTTGCCACCAGAATTTTATTGCAATAATAGCTACTTTTCACAAATTTCACTTCATTACCCAAATATAGATATCACATGAAAAATGTTAAAAAAAAAATTTATAAAAAAATGTTAAGCTGATGTTACCACCTATTCCAATGAAAGTTAAAAAATTGATTACGTAAATATGTTAATTGTACAAGATTATGAATAGTTGTATAAACATATGTTAATGTACAAATAATGATAGCTTTAGTTTAACAAAACTTTTAAATGATGTTGCCATTTAATTTAAAAAATTTAATTTATAACAAAACCTAATTAGAGTACGGGTATCGAAAAAAATATGCTGCAAAGAGTGAAAAAAGCTTTACTCAGAATTTATTGCGCATGGCGTTGCCACCTGAATCTTAAGCCGATAAATATAGTACGGATAAGTTAAGTATTAGGATGTGGGTATCACGCCAATTAAGTTTAAAACGTTTTAATAAAAAAGTACTTTTCAATGGCGTTACCACTTATAGTACAGCGCACGGTCAATAACGTGAACGCTCTAAAGCGAGAACAGTCGTTTTTGTGCGTTGACTACTCTAAAACGTGAATAAACCCAAAAAGCTCTATAACATGAACAATAAACGTTACAATTATTTGAATGTAGCTTACATTGATCTGAAGTAATTCTGGAATTGGGGAATCCCCTAATTATAAAATAGGCATTTTATTCGTAATTGCATGTAAGGAGTAAAATATTTCAATCGCGGTTTTGGTTTTGCAAAGAGTGTTTCGTCTTATGTTTTCTGGTGAAAATGAGTTCTCAAAAACCCGTGTGCTTGACATTAAAACAAAAGGCTAAAATTCTCGGCTTTTTAAAAAAAGGCTCATCTGTGACGATTTTAGCAAAGAAATATAATGTTGCTAAATCAACAATTTGTAACATTAAAGCCAAAAAGCAAGTGATTTTAAAATGCGTAAACAACACGTATTGTGGACCTGGAAATGGAAAAACACTGCGTTCTTCAGAGTTGCCCAAAATGGAGAGAGGTCTTTAGCTAGTGGATTCGTTTAAAGAAAAACTTAAACCTAAAATGGCCGAATTGAAGTTGTGCAACGATCAGTTATATAATGCTCATGAGTCGGGGTCATTCTGGAGGCTTTTGCCAGAGAAAACGTACGTGTCAAGTTTGGAGAAGAGAGCCCCAGGGGTAAAGTCCGAGAAACAGCGAATCACGTTTTTATGCTGTTCAAACGCCACTGGATCGCACAAGCTCAAGCTTTTGGTAATTGGAAAGGCGAAGAATCCACGCTTCTTTAAAAATTCTCAGTGTACCACCAACTAAAAGAGCTCAAAATCCGTCTGGATGACGTCGGCTATTTTCAACCAATGGTTTCATGAGTCATTTGTTCCACAGGTGAATATTCCTTTTAAGTTTGCAGCGACAAAGTCTGATTTGCTCGAGTCGTTGAAAAAAATGAACTTAAAAACAGCTATATTATAATTCTTTTGGATGCGGCTTGGTTTCGCGTTGGTGAAGCAACATTAGCTAAGTGCTAGAGCAGTGTTTTAAATTTTGCGGTAAACAATGATAATCCCGAAGATAATGTTCCTTTGGCAGTTTTAAAAGAAAAATGGGAAGCTGAACTTCGCACCTTGATGAGCAACATCGTCGATCTCCTTAGTAGTTTAAATCCTGAGGTTCGTTCGTGTTCGCAGATATGCTCAAAGATATGTATGTGGGTTATTGAAAAATTTTTTATTAAAAATTTCAGACTGAATTCACGTTACCAGCCATTCATGAATGGAACGAAGATATTGAAGAGGGCAATGAGGATGACGATCATCAACAAGAGGACGAATCCGATGATGACAGCGCATCAGAGCAACTGGAGAAAATTAAGCCGACTGAAGCAGTTGAAATTCTCAACAAGGCGTTAATATGGGCTGGTCATGAAGACGTCGATCCAAATGATATGAGTGTGCTAAGACGGCTAAGGTTTTAGAAAAACAGAAGATACAAAAAAAGATTACCGATTTTTTTTTAAATAAAATCAGCGCATGACTTAATTTTCAATTAATATGTAACGAAAACAATAATAAAATGTGAAAAAATATATTTACTTAGTCTTTTGGGCATTCCAAAACGTGAACACTTTTGTTAACGTGAACTGCCATGGTTTGAATTAGTTCACGTTATCGAGCGTGAGCTGTATTATTAATTTAAAAAGTATTGAAAATATAAATTATCTACATCTACTTTTTGAAGCTGTATTAGCGAAAACCATGAGCGGATAAGTCGCGTTCTCCAAATGGGATCTGAATCAAGAAATAATTCTCTCATATTTGTTTCCCTGACTCTGCACGCATAAAGTTTCCATATAAAAAAAGTTTGGTGCAAAAATCAACTGGAATTTTGGTCCACATAAAATTTGCCCTTTAACAGTTTAAGGACTACAAAACAGCGAAACTTTTTTCAAAAAAAAAAAAAAAAAAAAACATAGAAGAAAAAAATGTCGTGACTGAATAAGTTTTATTTAAGTATGAGTTTTCAAATATTGTAAATGTTAATTAGCAGAAGCTGTAATTAATTAAGTAAATATAAAAAAGAATTTTTTTTTTGAATTCTGATAGAAAAATTTGAAATTTTGACGAAAATTTGCCGATTTTTTATAAATTCTGTACAAAGTCAGTCATTTTGCTTATTTTTATTTTCATAGAAAAGTTTGAAATTGAAAAAAAAATTTGTTGTACTTTTATAAATTCTATACCAAGTCAGTTATTTTATTTATTTTTATCTTATTTTTAGTTATTTCCTTATTTATTTACAATTTTAGTTAATGAGTTTTACAATCTTCGATATTTGTTGTAGAATGAACCATATTTTTTATAAATAAGTTACTGAAAATTAAAAAAAAATCAAAAGAAAATGTAGAGTGGCTAAAGGTTTTTCCGTTCTGAGCGCGCTCTCATTTTATGTGGGAGCCCGTCCTGGAATTTGTTTGATTAATTGGCAGCACTGCCAATACCTGTGCTGAAATAAAGGTTGTCAAAAAAGTCTTGCGGTATTTCCGCAAGCTTGTCTTTGCAAGCGCGTAGTTCTAGTTGTATTCGTCGCATCGGTTCACGCTAGAGCTTTTTGGAAAGCTCTTTTCACGTGCTAACACGTGTTTGATTAATTGTTGTTTACTTTTAGTCCTTTGTGAGTTATAGCGTCGCAAGCATGGAGCAAAATAAAGAGAAAATACGGCATATTTTACAGTACTACTACGATAAAGGCAAAAATGCATCTCCTGCTGCCAATAAAATTTGTGCAGTTTATGGACCCGATACAGTTTCCATTTCCACCGCACAACGATGGTTTCAACGTTTTCGTTCTGGTGCAGAGGTGGTCGAAGATGCGCCACGGTCCGGAAGGCCTGTCGTCGAAAATTGCGATAAAATCGCTGAATTGATCGAAAGAGACCGGCATAGTAGCAGCCATAGCATCGGCCAAGAGCTGGGCATGAGTCATCAAACCGTTATAAACCATTTGAAGAAGCTTGGATTCAAAAAGAAGCTCGATGTATGGGTGCCACACAACTTGACGCAAAAAAAAATTTTTGCATGCGAATCGCTTCTGAATCGCAACAAAATCGACCCGTTTTTGAAGCGGATGGTGACTGGCGATGAAAAGTGGGTCACTTACGACAACGTGAAGCGCAAATGGTCGTGGTCGAAAAGCGGTGAAGCTGCCCAGACGGTGGCCAAGCCTGGATTGACGGCCAAGAAGGTTCTTCTGTGTGTTTGGTGGGATTGGCAGGGAATCATCCACTATGAGCAGCTCCCCTATGGCCAAACGCTCAATTCGGACCTGTACTGCCAACAACTGGACCGCTTGAATGCAGCACTCATGCAGAAGAGGCCATCTTTGATCAACAGAGGCCGAATTGTCTTCCATCAGGACAACGCCAGGCCACACACATCTTTGGTGACGCGCCAGAAGCTCCGGGAGCTCGGATGGGAGGTTCTTTTGCATCCACCGTATAGTCCGGATCTCGCACCAAGTGATTACCACCTATTTCTGTCCATGGCGAACGAGCTTGTTAGTCGGAAGTTGTCCACAAGAGAGTCCTGTGAAAATTGGCTCTCCGAGTTTTTTGACAATAGGGAAGTGAGCTTCTATAAGAGGGGCATTATGAAGTTGGCATCTCGTTGGGAACTCGTCATCGAACAAAACGGGGCATATTTGACTTAAATCGCATTATTATAACCAATTTTATGAACAGTTGAAAATTCAATAAAAATACCGCAAGACTTTTTTGACAACCTATGCCAAAAAGAGCTGATCGAAACCGTTAGGTATTACTTTATTGTCGCGATATACATATTTTCTGGGAATTTATATTAAATTAAAAAAGAAAAATAAATATGAAGGAGGCAAATATTAAAGTTAAAGTTAGGTTTATGTGTTACGCTAATAAATTTAGCAAGAAAATATCAAAAGTAAAGAATAAGAGGGTTCGAGGATGCGACGAGAGACAATGAGTTTTCAACTTCCCAAGTCAGGGGGAGATAATTGCATTGCAAGCTCTTCAATTTATGATCTTAAAAAAAAAGAAAAATTCTAACCCATAAAACAATTTTAAGTTTTCTTTGTTAATTTTCTGTTGTTTTTTTACATATTTGTTTTTGTTACCCACTTCTTATGTTATATGCAAAATTTTAAATATCTTTTATATATCTTTATAATTACGATTTTCGCATCTCCGCGTAAATGAGAAGAATGGCGGAAATATTGTTTGTACAAGAGTTTATAAATCAAAATATAAAAATAGAACTCTAATTTAAATATGAAATAACGCCATCAAAAGAAATAAAAAAAATTATAACTCAATGCTATTAAGTTATTGTTTAAGCATCCAGCGCTCAAATTCATTTCCGCCTTGAGGTATGCAGCAAGTCGCGCTTTTGTTTTTCATTTCATTTGATTTGCTTAGTAGATCGCTGAAATTCTCAAAGGGATGGGCGCAAACTGCCGCCTTATAACCTAACCTCGATAAATAAACCGGTAAAGAAGTCCGCAGAGCTTACTTAGATTCGCAAAAGACGCAGGCTTTTTACAAGGAAACGTAAGGGCCAAGCTCCATCTGGTACCACTAAGGACCGAAAGATCTATGTGATGGCTTTCAGCTACCCAGGTGAACCTAACCTAACCTAACAATAGTTTTAAGCCGACTCCGAACGGCAGATGGTTTCTACTTTTTCATGGTAGAAATACACACGCAGGTTTGCCATTACCAGCAGAGGTGCGACCGATATTAGAAAGAAGTTTTCTATCACTTTGCTGTTTTATGCACGGAGGTTCGCCCCTGCGCACTTTCGAATGGTAGTGACGCACCAAACTATTCGGCTGCCGCCAACATTCTGTGACATACCAATTGAAAATTCTTACCTCCCTTTTTTTAATTTAATTTGTGCCGCCTTCAACTTTGCTTTTATATGAAAAATTTGGTAAATTTTTCACTCTATATTTTTTATATTTTTTAATTTTTCATACAGCTCGAATTCTCAATAGTTCTTTCATACTTCGTAGAATGAGAATTTATCCCAACCGTGATAAAAATTATGACCTCTTCAAGGATATCCATTTAAATTCAATTCCTTGATATTCATACATACATACATAAACATAAGTTTGTCTTCTATATGTAAGTGTAAATGTATATATGTAAGCATGCACTTAGGCAAATTAAATTATCAATATTTGCATAAATTTGAAAAGTGAATAGGAGAGTAACTTTACTGTTTTAACAGTTTTCCAAGGAAAGTGGAAAAAACTTTACTTAAATTTACACTTAACCATTAAAAAGTTTGTGTATAAATTAAAGTTTTGGACAGTTCATGAATGTGTCAATTGCTTTACTTTATATTCTTCTTTACTCTACAAACTTTGAAAACAAGGAACACAATTCCAAGAAAATATTTATATACTTGTACTATATTACATTAGGGTGCACCATTCTCCATTACAAAAATGCAAAAAAAAGAAGAAAAATTAAAAATGTTTTTTCATCGGCATTACAAAATTTATTATATTGGAAGACTTCCGTCAAAATTTTATTATTTATATATTTATTTCAATAACCTACAGTGCAAATTACCTTACAGACTAGACAAAAATGTAAAGAAAAACAAGCCAAATTTGGCAATTAAAATATTATACATTAAAAATACATTAATAAGCAACTGAATTTTAATTTTTTACAAATTTAGATCTAGATAATGGGAAATCAGGCAGGCTGGAATTGGATAATGAATTATAGTCGCGAAGTGCGCGAGATGCATTATTCGCAAATTTAGTCTTACAGTTTTCCCCATAAAAAGCGTAAAAGTTTCACAGGCTTTTGGAACATTAAAGCTTATCTGTCAAGTAGATCTAGAGAGTCGACGATACCATTAACAACACTGAAAATAAACGAAAGTGTAGGACAGTCCTTCTCTTTTCCTGAGATTCTAAATTAACTACCTGTAGTGGAGAATTATAGGGGGGAACTGGGGACTGAAATCGTAGGGAATGTAATGCCTACTTAAGAAATATTTTTTGAATGCGCTCAATTCTATTTATATAAAGTTGGTCGTAAGGTGTCTAAGTGAGAACGAACAACAGCCGTAAACAGATGTTTATAGCTATGCGGATCAGAAAATTCTGATGTTTTGCGACGAATGAACCGAATACGATTTTGAAAGAATAAAAGTAATGTGAACACTGAAGGAAAATTTCGTATCGAATAAAACTAATATACAAGATCTTTAAACTCTGTTGGATGGATGTGTTTGAAATGCACTGACGCTTCGAAAATGTTAAATGAAAACATTTTTTAATATTCAAAGACCAGACGCGAGCTCTTACACCAGCGATGAAGTTTGTTCACGTTGAGTTCAAGTTTCTGAGCATCCACAGAGTCCCTGACAGATGAGAAAATTAAAATTAAAAAAAAAAACATCTAAAGCGATTTTTAAAACCAATTTTTTTTATTGTATTGTATAAAAAACTTGTTTTTTAGAGTTATTTTAAAATCGCTTCAGCTCACGTAATTCTTAATATTTTTCCGAAATATTTTGACGAGTGTCTTAAAATTTAATGAATTTCATCATTTCTGTGGGAAAACGGCAATTTTTCTTTGTGAGCCCCCTAATATATAAACATACTGACATATGCATGAAGTCAACATGTGTTAGTGCAAAGCTTTACATGGCAGTGGGTGCTACTGAAAACTTTACAGCTATTTTCTTGCAGTGGGCAATGCTTTCAATGTTTGTTGTTTTTGGTACATAGCCACTTATAGAAGTATATTGCTCATCATATCCTTATAAAAAATAGCATATATCAACGTCCAATTTCCTTGAAGCTAATAAAAAAAGTCATTAAAATTTGGTGAAACTATTAATCATTTTATTAAATTTTTTTCAGCTTAGAAGTTATGAGGTACATATGTCGTTGGGCATTCCCCTCATATTTGTTTCTAAGGGGCAAATACGCAATGCTTTCACCAAAATTCTATAACTTTTAAAATTCTATAACTTTTAAATTGCCGCGGGAACCACTTAAAATTTGCTATGCGAAATGAGTAGTGAACTTGAATGAGCTACAAAACTGCATGCCGGAGAATATTCTTAAAAATCTGAGTAAGATTTCTCAATTGAAATTTCATAAGTTCTGCCAAAAAGCAGGGACAATGATTTATACTAAAACAAGGTTCAGACAAAATCTGTACCCACAAATCTAAATTGCGAATAAGATGACCAAAATTACTATTTCGAATGGAAAGTTATTTATTCTAAGTTAAAGCAAAAATACTAAAAAAAATTTTTTTTGAAGGAAGGAAAAAAGTTATTTGTGCGAAATTGAAATTGATTAAAGCAAAAATAAGAGAAGAACATTTTTTTTAAGGAAAAAAATGCATGCATGCTTCTCGATGGATAACATCGGGCGTTGAACATCCACCCTGTTCATTTATGCGGCAAATTTATTTTAGGGTGTACGAGGGTCGTTTGAAAAGTGCATGCAAAAATAAAAAATACTTAATTGTTTGGAGTAAACCTTTTTATTTCCGGCATAGTCACCTCTTATGCTTATATGTATACTTCGTCCAATGCTGTTCTAATTTGTTCATCCCTTCCGGATGATAGGATTTGCCCAAGTCTGAAAAATAGCCATTTCTATCTGCAATCACTTCCTCGTTTGAATGTAAATCTTTTTCCTTCCAGCCAAATTCAAATTGGTGAACAAATTGTAGTTCGAGGAACTTGAAGGAGAGATCAAAGTCTGGAGAATAGGTGACATGTGAAACGTCTTGCAACCCTACTTACATTACTTTTGCGACCATGTCTCCTGAGGCGTGAGCTGCAGTGTTGCCGTGATGGAAAAGGAAAATCCCCCTACTTTCTCGATTCGTACACAAATAAATAGACCGATCGTCCTGAAACTTGGTGTGCGTTCTTCTAAGAGATGCTACTAACTAAACATAACCTCGATACGTGCCAGTAGTGCCATCTCACTGACTTTGCCGGATTTTTCAAACGCCTCTCGTATAACATTAAATTGAATTTTTTACAATAGCGCTACTTCTCATCAATTTATATTTCTCCATTGCCCGGTACATTTCGATCGGTCGAAGCTGTGGGCAATTAGGTAGATTTAACTCTTTCGCTACTATGTATTCACGATTAAATGCGCGTACGATTTTTAATGGCCCTTACTGTATTAAAGTATGACCATGATTTTTAGTGCCGGACTCACTGCAAAACAAAAAAAAATCAAGCAATATTCCTATATTTTTTATTCAAATTCTTTGCAAAAAAAATAAATAAATAAAATATGGGTGCGATTTTTAATGACGTATACAGTATTGAAACATCCGTGCGATTTTTGATGACAATCAGTGCAAACAAATATATATATATATATGGGTACGATTTTTAATGGCACATACTGTATTAAAATATGAGTACGTTTTGTAGTGACGACTCACTGCAAAAAAAATAAATGTATTGGAACGATTTTTATTGAAATTCACTGTATCGAGGTATGAGTATGATTTTTAACTCACTGTGTAAAAAAAAAAACAAATTTGGATACAATTTCTATTGTCACTCACAGAAGGTACGAGTATAATTTTTAGGGATGACTCACTGTAAAAAGAAAATAATAATAAAAATATGGGTTCCATTTTTAATGACGCATAGTGTAAAAAAAAACAAAACTAAAGAAATATGAGTACGAGTTTTAGTGATACTCACTGTAAAAATTATATAAATAAAATATGGGTGAAGTTTTGTAATGACGCATAGTGTATTGAAATATTAATACGATTTGCAGTGACTACTCACTGTACAAAAAAAAAAATATAGGTACGATTTTTATTGGAACTCACTGTGTCGAAGCATGAGTATGATTCTTAGTGATGACTCACTGTAAAAAAAAAAAAAATAATAAAAATATGGGTACGACTTTTAATGGCAGATACTGTATTGAATTTCTAGTGACGACTCACTGCCAAAAAAAAAAAATATAATATATAGGTATATGGGTACGATTTTTATTGGCACTAACTAATGTATTGTATTCGGCCGCCGTAGCCGAATGGGTTGGTGCGTGGCTACCATTCGGAATTTACAGAGACAACGTAGGTTCTCTCATTTTTCTAATAGCGGTGGTCCTCGGAAAGCAATGGCAAACTTCCGATTGAATTTCTGCCATGAAAAAGCTCCTCATAAAAATACCTGCCGTTCGGAATCGGCTTGAAACTGTAGGTCCCTCCATTTGTGGAACAACATCAAGACGCACACCACAAATAGGAGGAGGAGCTCGGCCAAACACCCAAAAAGGGTGTGCTCGCCAATCATATATATACTATATATATAACTGTTGTATAGAGGTAACCAAAAAAAAAAAAGGTAATAAAAATATGGGTACGATTCCTAGTGGCACCCACTGTATGTAAAATTGAGTGCGAGTTTTAATGACTCCTACTACATGTAAATATGAGTATTTGTATTATAGGCAAGCAAGTGCAGACATTTGCCGCTATTGTTCTTTTTTTGTTGACTCATGTAACGTATTAATAAATCTTTACTTAATTGAATGATTCAATCGGAGAATGGCGTAAAAGTTTAGAGAGAGTTTAGAATGAGAGGGACTTTTGTCTTTTCAAAATGAAACGACTGAAGATTTTTATGAATATGGCTCGCGCGATGATAAATATTTCGAAAGTTATTTCTGGTATTTTTGCGTCACTCTCATAGTTGCCATGCAGGGAAGCTTGAGAGAAATCAATTAGCTAATTTAGTAATAGTACATAATATTTTTATCTCACAATTGCGAGGAATTAACCACACAACCCTATAAGAATTGGGTGGTGAAAATTTGTTTACTAATACAATAGGTACATAAGCAAATCTTTTTGTTTCGGATATAAACTAATATGAGAGAAACTTTACTGGTCTATTTTACATGCGGGAGTTGCATTTTTCATGAGATAGAAAGTCAAAATTTATAATTTTTTTTCAATTTTTGCAGCTTAAAAGCGCGCGGCCCCCAGCATTGGAAATAAATGCAAGCTTTTGACACTCTTATGGTTGTTTATTTCCAAGAAAAATTATTAAAAGCAGAATTTTTTCAGATCGGTGATAAGTCGGAAATAACGGCGAAGAACAGAATGCGTGAAGGCCAAAGGTCTTCAAAGAGTGGTGTACTGAGCTTGCCGCGGGACGGGCGAAAATCGAAAGGCAAATATGAATAATAAATAATATGAATAATTTTTTTTCATTTTTAAAAATGGAATCGAACGTGGAGAATTGTTTGACACTCTAAAGAAAACAGACGTTTACGAGTGGCATTAGCGCGAGTGGCACATCGTGAGTTCATCGAGAATTACAAATGTAGTGACAGAATGTCGATATCGAAAACTGATGAAAACATCAATAAAGTGAAAGAAAAGTTGATTGATAACCGCAGATTAACTAACTAGTAGAGATCTTGAACTTTGCTTATCCTTTCAGGATATTGCAGTTAATGATTTCAGGCTGCATAGTTGGTCTCAAAGGACATACATTTTATGCAAAAACAGACCGTGTTGACATACCCAAAGGCATGATTTTCAGGGCTGAATTCGACACAACATTCATAAAACGCATCATTACTGGAGACAAGACGTGAGTTTATGAGTGCGACACAGGAACTGTCGTTCCGAATAAATGAAGACCAAAAAAACTACGTCGTTTCCAGTTCAAAAAGGAAAGAGATGTTCACAGTTTTTATGGATTACAACGGTACTGTACACCATGAATTTTTGCCAGAAAGACAGACTATTATTTCGGCGTAATGAGACATTTACGTAAAACCATTCGCTAAAACCGAAAGGATTTGTGGGGAAACAACTTGTGGATTTTTCACCATGACAACGAGCTATTGCAAAACGCCATCATTATTCGTGAATTGTTGATCAAGAATGAAACGAATAACATCCCACAATCATCGAACCGAACGAGTTTTAACAGTTGAAAGGAAGCAATGGAAAAATCCAACACGGCTCTGATGGCTCGAGCGTAAATGGAGTTCAAAAAATTCTTCGAGATTTGGGCCTAACGCTGGCATAAGTGCGTTGCAGTGGATGGAGAATATTTTGATGGCGATAATATCACTTTTGAGGAATAAACTTGTATTTTGAATTTTGTGAATATATTTCGAGAACTTTTTGATCAAGTGAAATGAATCATTATATGAACAAAAATAAATCATTACAGGTGAATGAAATTTTTGTGTGAGAAGAGCCATAGTGAATTTTTTCCAGGGCTATATTTGTAGAACCATTTAATCCTCTAACTCCCTCTTTTACAGGCAATTTTAGGTACTTATTAAATAAAGGATCAAAAATACCTACTATGAGCGAAAATAAAGGATTAAAGAGTGTTATGAAAAAAATGAAATTTTAGATTCATACCTTGAACATTTGTTTAATTACTCATTATTCGAAAGAACTTATGTTGTAAAACTTTTGTTGCGTTGTAAGCTTTTTGACCACAAAAAAAAATTGATTTCCATAAGTCGAGTCCTTTGGACTTTTTATATAATTATCCGACTTTATTTCAATCTTTTATTTCAGGACAGTTTTAATTTATTTACTTTTTTCATTTGAAACTGAGCTCTTTGATTTTCCCAAAGAAGCAAACCGGGTCCTTTTCGCTTCATCACTTATAGCCTTGGATTCCTTCTTACGCTGTGCTAATAATTTAACATAATTAGCAGCGGATTCTTCGGAAAAAAACAGTCTGGAGTTTTTGTTTCAAAGCAGTGCGTCTACGCTTTCTTTGTAGTACAACTGAAGTAGCCAGCCACTGAATTCTCGGTGCTTTAGATATGACATTGTTATTACCTTTGCGATCATCATCCTTTGTCAAGTTGTAAATTTTGCTCGCTCTTTTTGGGACCAAGCCTTCTTGGAAAAGTTGTGGCAGTGAGTACGGGTAGTTCTAGTTTAGTTTTCTTTACAATAACGAGAGCTAAAGCCGACAATGCAATCGCGTACAGATTTTCTTTTTTTCTCACCAGTGCGGCGAGGTATGCGGTAAGAGTGAACTTTTTTCAACAATACACGTGTACATGATCATGGGACAACACGCCTCGTTTGATTGGGAAACCTTGTTTATCATTTCTATCAGCAATGGGCAGCTGTTAACTTTTCCATTCATCTCCGAGCACATCAGTTTCCCATTTTTTTCTCTTACTAAAGAATACACGAAGCTTATGCTCATCCACAATTTCGAACAACTTTTCGCATTCAGCGGCCGGGAAAGACACGTTAAGCTTATTTTTCTGCTTCAGTTTCATGGAACACCGAACATAAAAGGGCAAAGGCATGTTTCATGTGTTGATTACTTTGTCGCTTAGTATTACCAAAAGTTTTTATTGACGGCACACGCGCTATCTGAATATTTTTAGTTGTGTTTACAAGAGTTGAATTAAATACTTTCCAGAATCCCTAAATATTGAACGTCTATTTTTTTATTGAAAATATTCTCTCTAATAGATATTCGTGTAAACCTGGTTATATGAACTCAACTTTTCCAACTTTTGCAATATTTCGCTAGCCATTTGCGGGCGATGTGCACTCGTACTCGTACATTCCTTTTGTAGCGTAAATCAATATACATACATATCAATGTAAAAGAGACAATAGGAAGTTTAACAGGCATATTCACATACATATGCTTGTAGGCATTTCTGTGTAAGTATATACGCATTTCAAAGTTTCCTATTCATAACAAACACTTGAACATTTGCGGGAATACACTCGAATGCATACGAAAGTAACCTGTAGGAAATAAATTTAGGTTGAAATGCACTTATTTAAATTCTTTTTTCTTTATCTTTTACGATGCGAGCTCTTATATTTTAGAGAAGCAGCAGTTCCAAGAAATGCACAACTTTTTATATTAAAAACTAACAAGGAACTACGTTCAAAGTAACCTAAATATGGCAATAGTTTGTGTTTTCTTTCAATCGTCGTTATTTTCATTCTCAGAACACTTCTAGAGCAATTTCGCTTCACATTTTGTTGTTTGTAAGAGACAGTAATACCATAGGTTGATATAAATACTATGCACGTGTGTGAGTTGCGCACTCGTAGGTGTAGCAAAATGGACAGAATGAAGGCAATAATTGATTTAGCCAATGATTGAACTATTAAGAATACTTTTGGCATGGAGTTGATAGGCATACTTGGAAATGCAAAAATATATTTGTAAATAGGAAAAGAGAAAGAATTTTTTTTCTCGAAATTGTTGTGAGAGGGAATCCTGATCAAGTAATCTAAGTTTTATTTACATTGTCGTTAATTCTTCTAAAAACTGGTTATTGGTAGACTTGGCTATAATAAAAAGTAAACTGAAAAATTTTCGAAAAAATGTTTCATTATTTTATGACTAATTCAATGTTGAAAATTTTAGCACAGATTCCTAAAGTCAATTATTTTAAATTGTTTGATGTCATTCTGAGGGTTTTCGTTGGAATCTTTGATGCATCTCGATGTTTGAGTTAGCTGCATTGCCCCAAAGTTGAAAGCCGTCCATATCAGTTTCAAGATAGCTGAGTAAAGTGAAAGCTTACCTTCGAGAGAAACATGAGAATTTCGATGTAGTAACCCATATAGGCCGCCGTAGCCGAATGGGTTTTTGCGTGACTACCAATTGCAGTTTTAGATTGTCGATCAACCATTTGTCGTTCTCTTATTCAGGGTGATTAATGCCCTTTTCATTTATGATTGTATTTATTTCATTCAAGCGTAAAGCAAAACGTTTCAACACCTTACCTTCCATCGCCCATTATGGTGAAGAAGGAGGTCGGAATACAATAAGCGAGTATAAGTGGCTGAGAGATAGAATCGGTGGCTAATATTCGTCAATCGATTCAGTACGATTTTTAAAGGGTTTTTTTTTTGAAATAAAATAAATAATAATTGCGGATGGAACTAAAGAGCTGCAGCTACACATCCAAAGAGTCGCATGTGACTCGCAAGCGGCAGGTTGCCCAGCCCTGACATAGACCTAGAGGTAGTAAAACCTTCAACATTTTTTGCATCATCTGGTAAATTTTTTGTATGGCCATATTAAATTTGCAATATTTTGCCTAAGCCATTTTGTTGATAATTTTGTAGAACCCTTTAACCCATTAACATCTTTAAGAAAGGGTCGTTGAGACACTTTGTTTGGAACGTCTAAATAACTTAGAATTTAGGAGGTCACTTGTGGGATGCGATGTGCTTTTATCTAATATTAATAAATATTATTAGTTCTTTCTTGGCTTAGTTAAATATTATCCACCAGTATCAATTACAGTGGGTTAAAATGTTCGCCGAAAAATTTTATGATACTAGCACTGCCGTTTCAGGCAAAATCTTTATACATTATAAAACACGTAAAAGCCTCCAGAAAAAAAACGCGCCTATATAACAACTATTCGAATAATAGCTTTTATTTTGCGAATGTACGTAGTTGCTACTTTATTTATGTGTAAACCTAATGAAAAATATACCCTTGCCTATAGTTGCTTTTTGTAATCCCCTTACGGAACAATGCCCCTGCGATCCTATTGTGAAAATAAGTAGCCTAAGTATAAATAGTATCCTCTGCTAAGCAAATTGAGCTTAAATATGTGGACAATACCCCACAGAAAGTTCCTTTGTTATTTTTGCTTATTATTTCATTTGCCCAGAGTTATGTAAATACGCAGCTTGTAAACTGCAACCGAGCTCATTACATCACTGCTTCATGTCACAAGCTAATATAAAGAATTGAATGTACAAAGCGGCGCAAAATTAATCATCCATTTGCTTGTCGGTTTTTAGTTCACAAGTGTCAAATATGGCTGACATACGACGTCATTTGCAAAAACCAGAAATCTTTTGATAGGGTGAATAATTTTGATCCACCTTATATGTGTATAAAATACCCCATATAACCCTGTAACCCTAAGCTTTATTTAATAAAAATTTTCAACTCGTTTTTGTACCCTGGAAATTCCCAAAAATTATGATGACGAGAGAACCACAGGTACACTCCAAGTTGCACCGCTTTGATACCATAATGTAGACCACTAACTGCGAAACTACAAAAACCACCCCAAAAAACTTACACGAAGCAAAACCATCTACAGCCATCCAGTGCGGAAAAGCGATCTAGGCTGGAGAATTGCCTCAGGTTATCCCCACAATGCATTTCCAGCACATAGCCGTCAGACCCGGACATTCGCAAAGAATGTCTCTGCCGGAACCCCACAGCCTCTGCAATGGGGGCTGTACGGAAGTCGAAGATTCTCCGCATGAGTTTCGATCACCCTGTAGCCAGTGAACTCCGCTGTGAGTTTGGAAATTAAATGGCGAGAAGTCCCCAGCACCTTACGCGTCCTGCTTCTGTCGTTCTGAGTTCAAAGTAATTTTGAGAGAGCACACGATAAGATAGACCTTCATTTGTCTACCGCTAGTTTAAGAAAGAAATTATGCAGCTTCCCTTTAACAATGGTCAAGGGGAAACCGATGTCTGCGATGGGGACAATTGACACCGGTTCTGTCGACCACTTCCTGGAAACTCATCGAAAATTTCATTTCCTTTAATAGCCCTGTACCCTGGAACCCAGATAAGAGAAATATTTCCAGCACGTTCGAGACGTTTGATCTCCTTCTTAAAGGAGTTCACCAGAAGAGATCTGCAATATGGCGGTGACAGGGCCTTGCTCGCAACTTGACTATTGGAAAAGATATTTATATCTCCCTCCCAACAGCGATCCCTAAGCATTTTGCATGCCTGCAGGACCGCAAAGACCTCTGCTTGAAAAACACTACTAGCTTTCGGTAGTTCAATGGAGACTGAAATATTGGCTGATTTAAAGAAAACCTCCGCTTCAACTGCAGATTCCATCTTGAATCCGTCGGTGGAAACAGATGTACATACGAGTATGTCCGTGAAGACTTTCCCCTCCTTCTAGTCCAGTTCTTCGCTTGAAAAGATAGCCCTTGGCCAACGCTCAAAATCCAGTTAGCGGATGGAGAGATCTATATGAAGTGCAGAGAAGGAAGGAGAATATATAGTATACCAAATTTATGGAAGAGTTGATTTTCTTTTTCTATTCAATGGTAATTTTCGAAGCGAAAGCATCACAGGTAAATACTAAATAAAAAATGAGGTGTATCTGTTTTTTTTTTCTTTCTGACCATAGAATGAATTTAGTGTATCCATTAAATTAAAAATTTGAGTCCTACTATAGATATGTGCAAGGTGACTCAAAATTAATCAAGCAATTTTGTTCTTGAATAACTTTTTTATTAAACAAAAGACATGATTTTGTGTGATGGAAGTCTTTATTTTGACCTCCATTGACTTCTGTTTCTATGCTCCATAATACATTACTAAACCATTGATTGGATTACAATTTTCAGCAAAGAAAACTTTGTGTATGGAAACTATTCTGCAAATTACTTAAAAAACTAAGTTGCCTTTTTGGCTGTCCAAAAAGATCAATTTTTTTAGGAATATGTTATAATCGAATAGACTCAGCAGGTGGTCCAACATACTGAGACATCGGTTCCAAATAATAATTTCAATAACAAACAAGTTAAGTATATAAAAAAATTAAACAATTTAAAAAATAAAAAAACGGTCGAGCTCTTGAAATAACATTTAAAAAAGTTGACATACGCCAAAAAAAAACAATTAGGTGCGCAACTAAGCTGTTTGTCGATAGATGCCGCCAGCAGTGTGTGCTAGTCGATTCTAACATAACCTAAAAGTCATAAACCAAGCTGAGACATATGGTAAACAAACTGCTTCGCCACATTAGTGATTTTGTTTTGATGTCATATACTTTTGGTTTTGTGAAAATGTCTGATTTTGTGTCGAATAGTCGTCATTTGCGGGAAGTGTTGATTTTCTTCTCTCTTTAATGAGGTGAAGATTATGCTATGTATTTGGTGGGACCAAGTTGATGTTATTTATTATGAATTGTTAAAACCAAGCGAAACCATCACTGATCATCGGTATCGACTTCAATTGATGCGATTGAGCCGAGCACTGCGCCCGAAGCGGCCGCAATATGAGGAGAGGCATGAAAAAGTGATTCTATAGCATGACAACGCTTGACCTCACGTTTCCAAGTCCCTTAAAAACCTGCCTGGAAACGCTGAAATGGGAAATCCTACCCCGCCGCCATATTGCGATGTCCGATTATCACCTGTTCCGATCGATGGCACATGGTCTAGCTGACCAGCGGTTCCATTCATATGAAGACATCAAAAAATGGTTTGATCCTTGGTTAGCCTCAAAAGATGAACAGTTTTACCGCGACGGTATACGAGATCTACCAGAAAGATGGGGGAAAGTAATAGCCAGCGATGGGTAATACTTTTAATGGTTCACTTGTAACCATTTTTTCAGAACAAAGTTGTATTTTCATAAAAAAACAGTGAGAACTTTGTTGCGCAGCTAACGTTAGTGAAAAGCAGAACTGAGGCGATGAGCACGCAAAATCTTGAATATATTCGTATATTCTCTACTCTACTTTTCAATCCAGTAAAAGCTGCTTTTTATAATTAGTTTACAAATTAATTAAGTCTGACATTTTCTGTTGAAAAATAATTGATTAAATTCAGATTATTTTTAGTAAATTAAAAGTCTTCTTACAGGGAATTCATTTGCTTCTGTAGATTTGTATTTGCGTACTCTTTCTTTGCGTGTGTGCTTTCAAGTGACTTTCGTAACTTTTCACCTTTTGTTTGATTAGAAACAATGAAAAGCGGAAAAGCCATCTGACAATGAAGTTGATTTGAATTTGCTTGCCTTAATGGTGAACTTTGAGGATATTTCAATTATGCGAAAACAGCTTCGCGCTCATTTGCTAACTTTTTACATGCATAGGTATGTATGTATGTGTATGTGTCGCATGAATGTACATAGAAGATTTAAAGTTTAGAATATTCAGTTCAAATGAATTGAAAATAATGTATAGCTTGTAGAAAAATATATATGTACATAAGTATAATTTACCTTTACATCTTATAAAATATATAGATATAACTGACGCGTACACCCTTTTTGGATGTTTGGCTGAGCTCCTCCTCCTATTTGTGGTGTGCGTCTTTATGTTGTTCCACAAATGGAGGGACCTACAGTTTTAAGCCGACTCCAAACGGTAGGTACTTTTTTTATTAGGAGCTTTTTCATGGCAGAAATACACTTGGAGGTTTGCCATAGCCTGCCGAGGGGCGACCGCTATTAGATAAATGTTTTTATTAATTTTGGTGTTTCATCGAGATTCGAGCCTACGTTCTCTCGTCTTATAAAATAAAGTCCCAAAATACCATATGTATGTATAGGGTGGGCCATGTAAAATTTGCTTTTGAATCGGCTATAAAAAAACGAAACTAATCAATATTTTTTCAATTTTTTTTTTTTTATTTTGAAGATTGAACATTGTCATTTATGAATGAAAAATAATATCTTTCAAATGACTGCAACGACTAGCTTTACAGTAGGCCATTCGATAAACCCAATTTTTAAGCACATTTTCGATTGCTGAGCTCCAATTTCATGAATGCCAACTTCGATTTCGTGTTTTAAAGCATCAATCGTCTCTGGATGGTTCGCATAGCCTTTGTCCTTAACGACTCCCCACAAAAAATAGTTCAACGGGCTTAAATCGAGTGTAACTTTGGCAGTGTGACAAGTTGCACCGTCCTGTTGAAACCAAATGTCGTCCATGTCATCCTCTTAAATTTTTTGAAACAACTCGTTGAGCATGTCTCTGTAACGCTCGCCAATTACTGTAACCGCGGCTCCTCGCTCATTTTCGAAAAAAATGGATGCATTCGTTGTGGATGCATTTGCTTCTCTACAGTAACGTGTGGATTTTCTGAGCTCCAAATCCGACAATTTTGCTTATTGACGTAGCCACCGATGTGAAAATCAGAAAAGAAGAAGAAGACTCACCACTTTGGAAATATGTTTTCAATATTTCCCAATTTTGTTCAAGCGTATAGCGTCCCATTTCGTAAATTTCAAACCTTTAAGTAAATTATGAACACATTTGACATGTCATTTGTGCTACCATTCTCAAAAAAATAGGTGGTTCCAAAAGCAAACGCTATACGGCCCACCCCGTATATATGTAAGCTAATAACTAGCACTAATTACTTAAACATCATAAAATTAATTTTAAACTACAACAAATAAAAAAGGCTCTAAATTCTGAGGGAACTGTGTAAGGAATATGATAAGTTTTCGGCAGTTAAAAAGGTACTATTGTGGAAAAAAATATTTCTAGAGTACGGAAAATGGAAGTTAACAATTTGATACTGATGATTTTGCGTAGTGTCATTGTGTGAAAATCGCCATACGACAGTTTTGCGGACGCTACTTACGAATATCGGATCGAATAAAGTGGCCAACTTATTTGCAATTTTCTGTCAAAGATCGCACTATGCTTTAGTTCATGGAGCATGTGAGACACGTTTTCGTCTGCTTTCAATGACCTATTTAGACCTTAAATGTGGTCTATGGAACTGAGCTTCCATGACTGCGTTGGTCAGTCAAATCTTAGCAGCCTTTTTTATGTCATTTCATAGCTGCCCATTATGCATTAAAATCTAGCTCAAAAAAATGTCTCGGTAAATTCTACCGTAGGAGCATGAAAACAAAAATTTTATTTGAGGCCTTTTATACATGACATTTTCCATACATTAATTGCACTTTCGACTAAAATGTTAAAACTTGGAAAAAATTCGACTCTTTGATCGCTGGTCCCTGATTTCCACAGTACTGAAATCTTCCAACTCAATTGTTATTGTCTACATAAAATGGTAAATCTTCGTCTGGATAAAGCAGGACAATGGCACAGCAGGTGCAAGATCATATCTTCCTCTTCCTCATCTATAAACTCCTGCAGAAGTCATGAGTTTGCAGGCTCATCTTCTGGGCGTGTCTGCCTACTAGGCAGTGCCTCGTTGTAATGGAAATAAGTGTGCTAAGGCAGTGATTGTTTTGGCCCAGTTGTGCATTTAGCATTGAAAGTCGGCCACAATTGTCGGACGATTTTGCAGTGGTTTCTTTACACTATATATCATTCGCTTTTATTGCTATTTCCTCAAAAATAAGTAGCTACCAAGTCTGTAAGGTGATTCCTATGTTATTGTCTGTGTTGTTGTTCACACAATTGTTGTGATGATGATAAATGAATTAAAGTACGAATTGCTTGAACACAGACCGTATTCAACGGATTTCGCTCCCATCCAGTACTTCCTAATCAGAAATTTGAAACAATCATTTTCGTGGTAAGCGTTTTTCGTCGAATGAAGAAGTTGTGGGATAGTATTCTTCAGAGCTTCCGGAAAATCTTTGTAATGAAAATATGATATAAAAAAATTGGAGCTTGATTGAAATAAGTGCATTGAAGTTGAAATAGTTAATATTGAATAAGACACTAATTTCATTTAAAAAGTCACGCTCTTTTACTTTTGCTTTCTTACTTAATTAAAAAAATAAAATAAATAAAAAATATAAATATTACATTTAATAATGCACTAATCATCGACAACTATGTCAACCAACTAAAGCTGAGTGAGATTAGCTTTTTTTTAATTTGGTCCTTGCACAACCGTCGTCAGATATGTATATGCACTTATACATCCGTACATATGTATCGGGTGTTTTTAAGAGCTTGAAAACTTAAAATAATAATGCCAAACAAAAATATTGGTAGATACAGCCGTTGAAAAATACTCAAGAAGGCATCTCTTTTATCCAGTACGACACCATAAAGCAACTTTTTGCCCTTGAATATATTTGCTGTGATCACCTTTATTGAAATGCGCTGATTTATCTTTTTCTCTTGAAGGGTTCGCACTGATTTTTTGCGTTTTAGTAGGAGCGCAGATATTTTTATGAGAAATATTAAGGACGATTCGGTTTCGTTCAAAATTTTGTGAACTGCTTTTTGTATTGCAACTGGCAAGTAATTAAAAAATAAAGTATCTGAAGTACTCCAATAGCAAATTACGTTTTAAACAATTCAATAATGTAAAGGAAAATTGCACTCCAGCTCTTCAAAAAGCAATCATAGAGTTGCAAAATCCCGGATTATCTAAAGTGTTACTTGAACATAATTCAACTACAGTTTTTAATGATTTGTTTTATTTTTCGGAACATAAAGCACCAAAACATGTCCCAGAAAAAAGAAAGCGCAAAACACTACTACCCATATTGATAGGATGATCATTAGATTGTCAAAACAGGATTCCAGGAAGAGTACAGCTGATATCCATTGAGAAAGATTCCTTCGTCTGATAAAGCCAACAATGAAAAGAAAAGGTTCAAAAAAAAAGAAAGGTCATTAACGAAAAGAATAGTTGCTCTTCGATTGGCAAAAACAGGGCTTCACGGCCGACTGACATTGAAGAAGCCATTGGTAACAGCATCGCAACGCCAACGCCGAATTGAGTTCGCTCAAGATCACATATCGAGAGCACACTCAAAATCAGTGGCGTTATATTTTATGGCAGGAAGTACTTGCGACGTTCAAAACGCGCAACATTCGATTCTAAGTTCGTCTCAGTAATCATAAATCACGGGGAAGGTTCAATAATGGTGTGGAGTTGCTTTTCGTGGAACGTGAAAGTTATATGGATGTGGTCAAGAATGTTTAGATATTTCAAAACGTAATGTTACCTTATGTGAATAAGAATTTACTGGTGATTTGAAATTTGTACAAGGCAATGATTCGAAGCACACTGCTCGTATGCCAAAAAGTTTTTCGAAGACAATTCGATCACTATTCTAGATTGCGTATCTTCGAGTGCAACCTTAAAGCCAAAAAAACATCTTTGGAACGATGTAACGATGCACTCGGTACGCGGAATATCACAAATTTGGATGAGTTATTTGAAAAGCCAAGGCACCATGGAAATCAGTTTATGTTAAACGTTGTAGAGGTTTGATTAAGTTTATTGCAAAGCCGCTGTGCAGCAGCGGATTTAAAAGCAAAAGGGATCTGCAGTAATATATGTACTTTCGCCAGCATTTTTATATTTGACTATTATTTTGCTTTGTTCTTAAGTATTTTTCTCAAAAGAATTTCGGAATGTATTAATTTTTGTGCATGAAGTAGAAAAATATATGCTTTTTTGGACAAACAATTTATAAAATAAAACCTAATATGCAAAATATTTAAGTGACTTTATTGAAAAGAGTCTCAAACGTAGGGAACTGGGTATAATTCTTAAGTATTTTTAGTATTTTCCAATGGCTGTAATTTCTTGGCATTTATCTAGCATATGCCCGTCGATTATCGCGCCAATCAAGAAGAATATATGTCCACCACGGCTACGAGTTACATGGTCAATCGACCAGCCCAATTTTAGACCATTTTTCCCAATAAATCTAAATGTGGCCAATCAGCAAAAATACAATGCAAAAGATGACCATTTGACTGCAATTCTTGTGCGAGCTGCATTTTGTAGGCACGTAAGCTAAGATCCTGAAGCAAAATTTTCACGTAGTTGAAGGACAAAGGCGAACAAGTTGAGAACGACGCTGAATCGTCTATACTGAATAGAAGTGTCAGCAGAGTTTGCCATTATCAGCTGTCAAACATATTAATAGCTGTTATAGTTACCATGCATATCATGTCATTCTCCATATCATTTGCAGCTAAAAAAACACCCGATGAAAATGCACGTATCCCCCATATAATTTTCAGCTGAAAATATAAAACATCAAATACCATAATAATATTGTTGAATGTAATACTAATATACAATAGAAGTTCAGTGCATTAAAAAAAATTGTTCAAGCTTATTTAAGCGCATACTTTGATGAGCGCTGATACATACATTCAGATGTACATAAGTATTCCCATTCTCTATTTGGACGCTAGTTTACCACAAATAACAGATGTCTATATTTTCTGTGTTTTATTTCTTTACGACTGCCACAAATTTTCAATTTCGCTTGCCACGAAGAATACACAAGGAATGCAATGCCAGCATTTCATGGTACAGAGCGCATCTTTGTTATTGATATAACTACAGTAACCCAATCATGGTACTGTTTACACAAGCCCTCAGAAGGAATGTGTGCAGTCCCCGATCGAGTGACAATGGTGCGGTTTTATTTTTTATTTTTATGTTTTTGGTAAGCCTTATGCTTTTTTCCTACGGCATGTAAATCGCTCCTCTATTTGTAAATCATCTCCCAATCAGAACATTTGGAAAGCGATTTATCTAGTATGCGAGTAATTCAGTCTCAATAATATTGCGATATACGAATTCCCTAATTTTTACCGGTAATTTACCGAAATTAGTGTCAAACCCAAAAAGGAAAAAGTCCACAAAAAGAAGATGAACAAATGGTGAATAATAACCAGAAAAAGTGATTTTATAGTAATGTAGGCAAAAACAGAAAATGTAAAAAAAATGATTATGTTGAGTAGGGCTTCTGACCACCTTAAGAATTGAATAAATCAACTCTTCAAATCCTTTCACCACGCAGAAATTGAAATGCAACTAGACCCAATCAAATATAGGCTTGCTCTAGGCCAATCACAATCATAGAGAAGAGCTTTCAGTATTTATCGATTCACAGGACAAATGGACACCGATCCACATATTTTGCACACGAAGTGATTCAGCTGCTTTTTAGTATCCCCGTTACTCGGGCGTAGTTACGTTTTAGGTATTACATGCTCTTATTCAGGCTACTTATTCAGAATCGATCCGAAAAAAACCAAGCACGACGCAAATAATCTATTCATTAGCCTTGTAAAACAGCTCATTGAACATCCCTTTCTCTTTGGTCGAACCCAACTACAACGAGTAATAAACTGATCTAGGCAAAATGTGGTAACTTGGATTCAACAACCAAAGTAGCAGTTATGAGTAATCACACACTCTAGCCAAATGTTTTTTAGATTAATTGTGGGATGGTCTAGGGAGTTGAATGGAACGGAAGCTGTTTCACAGCGAATTTCTGCCTCAGTCAAGTAGGAGCTTAGATATGACGGTTTATATTTACCCAACTGGAGTGGAGACCTTCTTTCAGCTTTCATTCTAAATCTTATCTGTTTCCAAATGTAGCAATTCAAAATTAAGGACCAGCGATTATAAAGCGCACCTAACATGCACCAAAAAATGGTTTCTAAGGCCTTTGAGAAAATTTAGGGTCTCAAGCTGATATTTCCAACTTTAGAAAAAATTATATTTCTCAAATGGGTCTCTAATGCAGTTCTTCAATTGATATCTAACATTTAGAATAAAAAGTCTCTCCAAAGAGCCATTTCCCATGGCTTTGCACTAACTTTGAACGATATTTGGGTTTTATGCGAAGTTTTTGCGAAAGAAATACACTTAGAGGTTTGCCATTTCCTACCTAGGGGCAACCGGCAGTATAAAAAATGCTTCCCAGAATTTTATGCTTCGTATCTCCAAATGGACTCTGATTCATATATGTGTCCGAAGTACAACAGTCGATGTACGAAGGAATACTGATTTATAAGATATTTTTGATTTAGAAAATCAAGTAGTAAAATAAAGACTAGCTATATTGTTTACTTCATAAAAAAAAGCGTGAAAAAACAACCCAGTGGTAAAAGGAGGAGTAAAAAGCATTTACAGAAAAGCTTCTCTAGGATGAAACGAGTTTAATTGCAAGGCATTGCGTATTTACTTTCGGAAAAACAGCTCCTTGAAAAACTGACTTTTTAGGTGTAACTGGTTTAGGTATTTGTTTAATACATTGCCTACTCAGTCCATGAGCAGGAGCACTGAGATGTGCATTGCACTTGTTCACCAACCGTTCTGAAATAGTTACCTTTTACATGGAAGGCCTTGACAAATTTGCTTGTAAGAAGTGGTGAAACAACTACTGACACAGAAGCGAAAGACCGAGACCCAATCTATCATACACTCGATATCGAGTAGTGGGAAGAACAAAATTTCTAGTGTTGCTCAGCATCCTTTAAGAACTCACCAGATACTTTCTTTACTAAATTTATTACTATACCAGTTGGTCTGTTTCTTTCACTTCTGAAAAAATTCCGGCAAATTAAGAATTAAATTAATATTGACTGAATTAATTTGCTATTATTATCAAAGAATTAAATGAATATTGACGGAATTTTAAAACTAAATTAATTTCCCATTTTATCTTAGTTTTAGGAGCAAATTTTAAAACAAAAGGACAATTTTGAATTATGCCACTGAAATCAACGGACTGAATGAATGACTTAATAACGTGTGACATCAAGTTGGCAAATACATATATTTTCTTCAAATTGAGATACACAATTTTTATGCTTTTGGTTGGCAATGCGGTGATTCTCGATTGGTGACACAGTTGAGAATCAACGTTGACGCTTATGGAAATACCCTTCTTTTCAATTTGCACACAAGTTGATCTCGACGCAAAATGTTTATATATTACAAGTATGTGTGTAAGTGCAAAGTGTTCATGTGTGTATGTGCATGTGCATGTTGCATCATTTTCTTATTATTTTTATTGGTGTTTTTGGGTGTATGCACGAAGGGTTGATAATGCACTTACTATTTGTTGATTTACTTTGTGCACTAAAATATTGGTATTTGTTTATAAATATTGCTTACTTGGTTACATATGTATGCATACTCTATTATGCTATTTGAACAAAGTTAAGGATGCGAAATTGATTTGTCTAGGATTCTTGTGCACGCATGACAGAGAACTTTTCTTGCCTTCAACATACACTGTGCTAAAAAATATGGGACTTATTAATAAGTTTTCACAAATTATTTTTTTCCATTTAGTTTTCATAATTTTTTTTATGAATTTATAGTTGATTCTCTTAGAAAAGCCTTAAAACTCTTTTTTGTAAATTAAAAAAAAAATATCAAAACAATTTCATCAAATTCATCATATTTCCAACTTTTTGATCAGAAGTAACCCAAAAAAAAAAAAAAATAAAAGAAAGTAGAGTATGGATGAAATGCACAAAACTGTCGCAAAAAGAAAATAAAATTGTCAAAAATGAAAGCGATTTGACAGTTATAAAATGCGTCAGCAATTTTTTCCTTCACTCACTAATTGACGCTAATTAGGAACACCAACTGAATTCTAATCGTTGTCCGCTTGATGTTTTCAACGCGGAGGTGATTTTCGTCTGTTTATCTTTTTCTGGATTGGGACAATAACAAAGCGCGCCAGTTCTTTCTTTCTTGTGCTAAGCGGCACCAGTTGGACACACCACCTGATCTTTCCAACGCTGAGGAGGCCTTTCTCTTCCTCTGCTACCACCAGTTGGTACCGCATCGAATACTTTCAGAGACGGAACGTTTGTATCCAATCGGACGACATGATTCAGCCAACGAAGCCGCTGGATCTTTATTGGCTGAGCTATGTCAATTTCGCGGTACAGCTCATAGAGTTCACTATTGAAGAGCGTGCGGTACTCATCGTCGTCAAAGGCAAAGGTCCAAAAATCTTCCACAAAATGTTTCTTTTAACAACACAAAATGTTTCTCCACAAAATGTTTCTCTTAACAGTCCAAGGGACGCCTTATCGGATATTTTCATCGTTTAAGCTTCTACGCCATACATTACCATAAAAAAAACCCACATCGAGTGATTTTAGCGTTGGCGCTCGACATGAGTCAATCCGCTGGATCTTGATACGCCACTGGAAAGTTCATTTTTATTGTTATGAGGCGATATAGCATTGCGATCTGAAAGATCTATTGTGCCCCCTTCAAAGCAGTATTTCTCGTAACCCAATTTCCCTAATAAATTTTAGTATTTGTCTTATTTTATAGAGTCTTATTTAGTAATGTGGCACATGCCGGCACATGTTTAGTGGTTTCATCTTTCTTCGTACAGAACCTGCAAGTTCCATTGGAGTATATAAGTATCTGTTATAGAACGGACATGATGAGGGACTTAGGTCCATTGTGATACCTGTAAATGTTGTTTAAATCAATGAGATCCTTTTAAGAAGGTAATAAGTCCCTCCAGTGGGACATTTTGCACATTTCAAAGATATAAGCGCCAAGATATTTCGCAGCTTCTTTGAAGTGCCGGGCATTCACAGATGAGGTGTTGAACCGATCAAATTTCTTTTCCATCTCCATAACTCCTGCAGAAGTCATTGTGAGGTACACCCTTTCTACTGGATAGAGTGCCAATAGTGGAGTGACCCGTTATAATACCTATGAGGACGCTGGTAGTTGATCTGTTGAATCCGAGCAAACATTTTGTCCTTTTAAGAATCAGTTTTGGCTAGAGCGCTTTGGGGATCTTGCAGTTAGTAGTGAGAGATCAGCTTCAACTGGTTTCCGCGATTACGCTCAAATCAATTAACTATACAGTTCATTTAGAGGTATGCTTATGTTATCTACTACTCGCTGAAAGTCAAGCTCAGTATCTGTCCTTGCACACTCACCCCATCTTTTATTTCTCTCCACTCCAAAGTGGCCGGGGATCCAACAAAGTGTGGTTTATTGTTGTTGGATAAGCGAGAGCGACCGTCTGCATTCTGTAGCACATCTTTAATTCATGCGCTTTGAGAACAGTGCCTTGATAGCTGCTTGGCTATCAACAAAAATTGTAAGGTTTGCCGGAGGTAAGTCCATTAGTCTTATCGTTTTTGCTGTTTTCTCCCTAGCGTAGATCTCAGCTTGGAAGACGCTACGGAGGTCTGGGTTGAGGGGCTCACAAAGTGCAAGTTTTTGTTTGCTCAGAGAGTACTTCGCTTCTCAACTACCCACTTAGTGCAAAGTACCATTGCACTATGATTTAACAATTCTATAGCCGGGCTCCCTGCAAGAAATGGGCTAATAGGCAACTGACAATATGAGGAAAGCTTTAGCTGATTCGAGTTACAGATGCCGTAAAGGAATTGAATTCTTCACAATAAATTATCCACAACTTGAAGACTTATTATAAACTTGTATTGCTTTGAATAATAATATTTTGGGCAAATCGTAACTTTTGTTGTCTTCATGATTTCCTACAATGCACAATATTGAACTGCTGGAAGCTGTGAGTGCGCGCAACAATGAAGTTTTCAAGTGGCAAACACTGCTTTCTCATCCCTTAAGGGGGGAGTAGGGTTTCGCGCTAAAAAAAAAACACTTTTTTTTTGAATTTTTTACAGAAATATGGCTTAAGATACTTTAATAAAATCAGTTGCATGTTATTGTACATCTTTTCAATAAGTTTTTAAAAAATATTAATAATAAAATATTGACAAATAAGCCCATGACAGAGTTTTTTTGGAGATATGTTTTTCGAGAGGTGCTCTGTGGTGCCAATCGGCATTCGTCGTAGAATCATCTGAAACTAAAAAAAGTCGAATTTTTCAGTTAAAGTATGACGTAATGCTCCCCCCTACATTAATAAAAACTTTTTTTTTCATTTTTGTATATTAGTTTCGCCATATTTGTAAGTGAAAAACAACCTTAAAAAAAAAAAATTAAAAAAAAACAGTGTAGGGGGGAGGTATTTTTGATTTAGAAAACGTGTGCCAAATTTGAAAAGAATCGGTTGAATAGTTTCGGAGTTGTGATTGGCACCGACTTTTAAGAAGTCGTTTCGGGAAAAACGCGTTTGAAAAAATGACTCTGAGAAATTATCGATGCTCCGCATTCGAGGTAGAGTGCCTACAAAGGCTATAACTTTGAGAGTTCTGCTCCGATCCACTTAAAATTTTGACACAACATTCTTGAAATGATTTACTACAAGATGAGTGAAGAAAAAAAATTTCGATTTTGTGACCCTACCCCCCCCTTAACGCATTTTATCTGTGCATTAATGATAGCCAAGTCGTCTACGACACCAAACAAGATTCAAGACAGATTCACACTCACGCACACTTTACTATTTTCAGGAGCAATACTTCTTAAACGAGTTGAAAATAAATACATATATACACAGCACACGTTGAATAAGAGCACAAGGTAAATTAGGCGGCAAATTGTGTAGGGCGAACTACAATAAAACTTTCACAACAAGAGAGTAGATAAATAAAAAGTTTTACCAAACCAAAATAATGAAAGAAATACTTTTGCTGCATGCATAATATGAGCACCACACCTACACATGTTTATGTAATGCCCAGAGCCGGAGGACGTCCAACAAAAATTAAAAAAATGGCGTCTGTATTCTTATATTTTTCAGATGTGAGAGGCGACTGCGAGGATAAACAAAGATAGAAATAGAGCAAAAGTTACTGCAGCAGGCTACTTGAAAGAAAGGCGAGCAGTTAGGTGATGCATTGCAAGGTAAATTTTTTAAGGCAAAAATATCGTTTTTCTAATTTAGAAATAAATCTCAATTGCCTTACAAACTAATATATTTTTGAATTTAGATATACATAAAGCATATTAGCAATTCTGGGTTGCTGCCGGTTAGGTTAAGCAAGATGAAACCCATTTTGCTATAATCTAAAGAAGCATCAAAGGTTTGCACTCATTACAATCAGTGGGGCACATCGAACCACTTCTACTCTAGCGCTTAATGTAATGTTAAATGTGGTACTTGTAGACATCGCAGGCAAAACTGCGCTGCACGTACCGAAATAAGTTGAGAGGTTTGGGCTGCAGGCTCGAAGTCACTTACGGACACTCAAGTATCATTAGAAACTTTGGGTTAACCCCTCGACAACGGTTCAGTGTATAGCCTCGCTTAGTCCAAGCAGAACATTCTCCATCCACATTCCATCCAAAGAGAGGAGTGGACTGGGTGCAACACATTCACTGATGCCTCGAAGTTGGATGGAAGGCTTGACGGAGGAGTATTTTGCGATCACACTCAAATTCAGGTTACCGGATCCCTGCAGTGCATTCCAAGCAGAGATAACTGCAATCAAGCAGGTGATTGGCTACTCACTTGCGTAATAACTGTTCAGAAAGTAAATATTTACTACGATAGCCAAGCGGCAATTAGGGCCCTGGGCTCAATGACGGTGCATTCGAAACTGGTCAGATTTCACTTCCGATTGTATTCGAAGTCTTTGACATAAGGCTCAGCTGGATACCTACCTGAGCATAGTGATATTGCCGGATACTGCGAAGCGGATAAGCTGGCTAGACAAGGGAAACTGTGAGGTAGTTTCCCCGCGAAAGGAGAAGATTGGGATCCCCTTAAAAAACCTGCGCTCTACTCTTGGAACGATGGCCTCGCGTCAACTCAGCGAGCGCTAGGCAAGTGCTCAAACTTGTAAGGTCGTGAAATCTTTCTGGCCTCAGAGACATTTTAGAGATCTTCTGAAGGTGACAAAATCTCAGCTCTCAAGTTTCGTTGGTGTCCTCACTGGTCACTATCCGTGAAGTATGCATGCCGTGAAAGTTGGAATTATTTCGGGTCCTTTTTGTGTCAGCTATTGGTTGATGATGATTTCATTTCAAATCATCTCAGCACCTTCTCCTTAGTCGCGGGACTCAGATTTAGGCATCTTGGTTCTCACCTCTTTCCTACGCCTGCTGATGTAGCCGCTCTTGATATCAAAAATCTGATGAACTTCATCAGCAGCATAAAGCGGTGAGAGTAATATTGCGAGGTACTGCAAAGAGGAGGGACCTGTGAAGTAGTTTCCCAGCGAAAGGATTGGAATCCCCTTGACAACCTGAGCTCTACCTCCTTGTAAGATCACAAAATCTTTCTGGCCACGTGTGGATTGGAGGCATTCGAGGGATCTTCTGAGGATGTCAAAATCTCAGTTCTCAAATTTCGTGTGTGTCTTCACAGGTCACTATCCGCGAAGTATGCATGCGGTGAGACTTGGAATTATTTCGAGTCCTTTTTGCGTCAGCTATATAGAGGATGAGGTGGAATCATCTCCGCACTTTCGCCTTAGCTGCCTTGTTCTCGCTGGACTAAGATTTAGGCATCTAAAGGTTACTGGATTTTTATTTGATTTTTTTATTTTATCAACGTCAATGAAAATGTCGATCACAGGTCAAAGATGGTCACTTGCGCGATATCGTCTTCTAAAAAGTAGTTGCAAACAATTTCCAAATGAACAATAAAAACAAAAATTGTTTTTTTTTGTTTAAGCGAACGATTCCATCTTAAATGCCAAACAATAAAAGTGACCAACAAACAACTCGAAGTCGACTTGGTACAAGTAGCCCTCCTTTACTGAAGCCGGGAGAAGAAATTAACTCAGCTGTACATAGACACATAAACATTTTACAACTAAATCCCTTAGTAGCTAACTCACAAGAACAACAATTGGAAATATGTGCACAAGCTCCATGACTATTCGGTATACAAAAATAAATAAATATATGTATATACAAGTACATGCGTACGAGTATATATGCATGCCACTACAATATTAGCTATGAGATTTTGAAAGAAGAATGGAAACTTGTAAGGCAAAGGATATTCAGACTGTTGACCTGACACATCAAATTGCTGTTGTTGTATATAATTTGTGTTTGACAAATGAATTTACTAACAAGTGGACTGAGCTCTAAAGCAAAGTCAATTTTACATGTAAGATAAATCTTTGAAATTCGTTGTGGAAAATTATAACAATTGAGAGATGAATAAAATAAAAGTCTGTGAGAATAGCAAAATGTTTTCACAGTCTTGAGCAAAAGTTTAAGACCACTGTAGTTTGAATAAACTTCGTCAAGTTTTGAACCTAGTAACTCGTAAAAGTTGTACCAAATTTTAAGTTCAAATTCAACTAATTTCAAACTCATGCCAGACATAAAGGGATTGAAAGTAGAGAACGACGGAATATAATTTTTCGATGCAGGAGCGGGACCGAGCTTCCGGGGCTAATTTTATCAATGCTAGGCCCAAAGCGAATTAAACCGAAAATATTCAAGGATACAAAAAAATATAAGAGGTAATTTAAAAATGATTATTAATTATTAATTTTTAAAAATATTCTTTTTATTCGTATTATCTTATTTATTTTACCTCTCATTAATTTCATTTCACTTTAATGTCACATTTAAAAACAAAAAAGGAAGCAGAAACACAATTTGATTATTTTGTAGAGACTTAACATAAAATATTTATAAGTATTCAAAGTAATTAAGTAAATGTACAGAGTGCCCGGTGGTAGAATTAGGTTTTAAATTAAAAATTTACAGCCACCTTCCCAACATGCATACAGCAAAGGCAAATCAGGGGGACAGCGCTCCAAGCGCTAGTTGACAAAGTTGAAAAATCACTTCACTATCAAGGGTGCCGTCAATCCCATATATATATTTTTTTTTTTTTGTTTTCTTTTTCACTCCCCTCGGGGGCAAAGGGCCTCGACAAGGCTTAGTCTTGCATAGGTTTCGTTAATCTATTTGGTTTCTGACAGGGTAGGTGATTAGCCTGCCGCTACCAGTCCTAAATGAATGCCCACATGTCGTTGCTGCTTGGAGCTCCATCTGTGTTTCACATTTTTCTGCCAGAAGGATCACATAGATGGTTGAGGACTTCACTAAATTTGGTATGTCTGCGCTATTATCGCGATTACCCGCTTCCTCTTGCTTCTTTGTGTTTTTCTTTGTTTTTGCTTGTTTTAGTAGCCACATTGGGAATAATGCGCTGACTAGTGCACATACGCTAGACTACCGAGGCCGCTAATAACATATTACCGGAGCAATTACCACTTCGCTAAAGGAAATGGGAGTAACCAGTGCGCTAGTCTCGTTTATAGAACGAATGCTAATTGGGAGGACGATAAACGTAGATTCTACTAAGAAATTTCAGGTCAGGGGTACACCCCAGGGTGGGGTAATCCCTCCACTTCTGCGGAGTCTGACTGTCAATAATATTCTTCAGGGACTTGGGAGGTAAGATAATTTCATATATTGTAAACCAATTTTGGGTAAACACCTTCCAACATTTTGTGATTTTCAACAGACTATCAGTTTGATATAGAAATGGAGCACTAGATAAAATCCAGAAAAAACGGATGTGACATTGTTTAGCAGGAAATATAAATCACTTGCTCTTACACAAATATTCCTAGTGGAAAACTCTTAGTGTAACAGAAAGGGCTAAGTATCTATTCCTGGTACTGGATGAGTTGTTAAATTGGGGTCTCACAATCGCAGACAGAGTACGCACGCAGTGCGGGAATAAGGCTGAAGACTTTAAGTAAGTGTGCAGACACAGACTACGGTCATAGTAAAATCCAAGCTGGCATTTCGGAGCTTCTCGGACTGATGGACTATGCACTTCCGCCTATACTTGCCATTACAACATTACATTACATTATTCTCAAGGGAAGAGTGGGAATGGCATGATTTAAGACAGGGTGAGTCCATCCATATATATCAAATGGTTCAAAGCTCAAACACACGGTGTGCAGAGGTGTATATTCCGAAATTATGGGGTTCTCCTTCAGTTTTCGGCTCCCGGACTACTGTCGTGTCTTTCAGGCTGAACTGAATGAAAGCAATGACACTGGTACAGTGTGCTGCGATACTTGGAGACGATATCTACATTTCCACTGATAGCCAGGCGTTGATGAAATCCCTCATAAAGCAGTCAACAACCTCCAAGATAGCTATGAGGAGGATAGCTATCTCTTAACGGGATTGCCGAATCATTTCGCCCAAAGGTAACATGGTTCCTGGTCATTTTGGCATTGAGTGTAACTGCATGGCTGACGTACTTGTGAATTTAGCACCAAGCTGACTGATTAGTATACAGACAATACTATAGGCATACCCTTACAGACTTGTAAGCTACTTTTTGAGGAAATCCTAAGAGCAGCGAAAGAAAGATGACTTAATCAAACGACTTGCAGAATCGCCCGACAATTGCGGCCGACTCTCAATGCTAGTCTTAGCACATTGATCTCAGTTATAATGGGGCACTACCTAATATGTTGGCACACACTGAGGACGGGTGCGCAAACACATGACTTCTGCAGAGCCCCCTTCTGTGGCATGGCCCACTGGCTTTATCCAGACATAGGTTTATTATTCTTGGCAGACAATTTTTTAATGAATTCGAATATCTCAGGGATATTCTAAAATTTTTGAAAAGCACTCGCTGGTTTTAGGGGACATAGGGCCAAGCTCCCCGCGCGGCATCACAATGGGCTGTGTGCCTGAGTGTGTCTTACAGTTAACCGCTGCAATCGCCCCAAGCGAAGATTTGATTTGTTCATGAGTGTAAAGGTTCCGGGCAACAAGTTCGGTGGCTAACACCACACGGCCGGGGTCCAGCCGGATATCGAGAACAAATGAAATTATCGAACTTGTCGATACAAGTTCGCATGATAATCGGCCTCAGACTGTGTGCAAGAGAGCGGCTGTCCTGGGACTTCCAAAATTGTTGTGTACTAAATATTGCGTAAGGATCTTCAAATCGTTCAACCGCCGAAGCATAACAATTACAAACGAAAAAAACATCTTTTGCAGGATTGAAGCAAAATTGCAGTCATTGGTTATCTAAAGAAGAGAATATACTATCAAAACATAGAGATCTACTTCACACTCCCCAAATGACTACCTGGTATGCATTGTCAACTGTGGAACAATTGACCCATATCTTTCATTGTGCACCGGCCCTTTTGGCGTAATATAATTTGGTTAGACCTTTATAACATTTTTACCTTTAAATCTAGCGGTTACTAACTTTTGCTCAACACTGTATGTTTATATTAAACTTTAAAAACTGTTTTGGGTGATTGTACAAAAGCAATCAACTGCAGGCAGCAAAACCTTTTATCAAATGTGAACTAAATATAAAGAAAAAGACGGAAAAACACGAAACTAAATATTTAATAGAGATGTAAAATGAAAGTTGATATATTATATTAAATTTTAACTAAAGGGAATATTTGTGGTTAATTATATGTGAGATCTGATCACTAAAGTTGGTGCGGATAATTAAATTTTACGGGAGCTTTAAATTTAGTGTTGTGGAATATTCCAGTCATAGCTACGGTTTTTTATTTTATTTTTATTTATTGGGTAGATGCCTATTAAAATAATATAACGCAGCTTAACATAACCACATACGATATAACAAAACATAACTGACGTTCCCAATCATTTCATAAAAAAAAACTCAGCATACCATATCATGACATAAAGTGCAGTAAGAGACTGTCTATTTTGAAATTTGAAAGAGGTCAGTATTTAATTAAAAACATTTGCTCCTTCTTAATGTAATGAAACGGATAAAAAAAGAATTATTAATGCAATGTTGCACCTGGAAGAAAATATTTAAGGAATTCCATTCACGGTGACTGCATTTTTGAAGAAGAAACGACTAACCACTTCCTAATGACTAATATGCGGTCCATCGTGTTAGAGAAATGTGATACTAGGATGGATCAAAATATAATTTCTCATATTGCGCTCTAAATTTGTTTAGTATGGCCAAAAAATGAGCCACCTATATTTTTATTTATTTCTCTGTTAATATTTACCTGTGTTGCATACGCTTTCAAAATTGCATAGGAAAATATGCACTTTTCCATAAATTTGATGTTTACAGATCGATAGTATTGAATCTTTCTTTTTTTAATTTCTCTTTACAAATGTGCAAAAAATAATATCAAAACAAAAAAGGCGGGATTAATATTTTAAAAAAATTTTTAAAATTTTATAATTTAAAATTTTTAATTTAAAAATTTTGTATAAACTGGGCATTTTTTAATAAAAATTTTTAATTAAAAACAAAAATTTTAATTAATTTTTTTTTTTTAAGCCTCGCACGTTTGAGGCTTACCACGAAAACAGTTAATTATTATTTTTTAATTAAAGCACATGGTGTCATTTGAGAAGAAAAATGAAAACAGGCGATTAAATAATATCGATCTGTAAACATTCTATATCAAATATTATATACAGGTATCCCTCGTATAACGCGATAGTTACGTTCCAGAAGAATTGCGCGTTATGTAATTCCGCGTTATCTAAAACATAGTTTTCATATAAATTTGGGGGTTATGTTCCAATAGGTTTTTTTTTGTTTTTTAAATACATACAAAATAACAGATGCTCATATATTTCAACTCAATACTAAAGTTCAGACTTTCTTGTACAATTAAAAACACAAAACAAAAAATTTAAAAACAAACTAAAACAAATTAAAGGTTTATTAAAAACTTTATTGTTATTCTTCAAACTTCATATGGTAATTAATCTGTTTCACTGTCTTCAAAGATCTTTGCACGTGGGCGTTTTGGGGGAGCAATAGCTTCATCAGAAGATATTTCTTTAACATAGTTTTCACTATTGGATAAGAAACTAGTTGTGGGACCTTGTGGTTCTTCTACTGGTTTTATAATTGCAAAATCTGTTATCAGTTTTTGGTGGGTGGTTTTTTTAAGCTCGTTTTCAATTTCGTAATAAGGTGCTAGATTAATATCTATTCTATCTATCTAAGGCAAAAAAGGGCAATTCCCGGTTTACATTAAAAATACATTACATATTATAAATATGTGGTACGCAAATTAGTGTTTTCAGATTTTATAATTATGTATTTTCCCCTTCGCGTTATATAAGCCTAAATTTCGCGTTGTACTGAAACCTAATTTTTCCAAATCGCGTTATATCGAAACCGGGTTGTATAAGACCGCGTTATACAAGGGATACCTGTAAGTATATGGAAATTGCTTTTTTTCTAAATATATAAATTTTTTCCAAGCAAATATTTAATAAAAAAAGTAAAAGTGACGGAAACTCAAGCACGAAATGCTCCACATTAGAAAAGTTTATATTCGTCGAAAAACACCATTTACACGTTGTTGTTTTTGTTATATAAATTCTTCGAATTTATGGTGGAAATCTCTCGCATACTCCGCCTTAAAAAGTTTTGTCAATTGAATCGTGCAAGTCGTTGTCTAAAATTTGTTATAAAATGCTCTTTGAAAATTTCAGTTGCTGAGAACAATGAGAAACCGAGGTTGAAGAAGGACTCTGGTCAATATGCGCATTAACTCTTGCAACGCTTTTATTCCTTGGATTGAGCTTTATGAACATGAACATACCTCTTCTGGCCTTAAATTCAACTAATAACTAGACATTTCTCCATTAATTGCCATTTTCTAAGGTAAAATTCTCACGATTTTGGTAGCGGTTTTCAAAATTTCTATGTGAAAGCCTCGGGATATTCTTGAACTCTCTCCATACAACTCTGACTATTTGGGTTGCTGGTTCTCATAATTGCCGTGCGCAATGTGGCTCTGGAATTGACTAGACTACTCGTAAATCTCTGTGCTCACACATGACTGCTGGCCAACTGTAACGCTGTGCAACCCATATAAATAACTGGCGTTTAATTTAAAATAGACAGAATTTTTGGGAGAACAACGAATATTACGGTAACTCATGGTTGGCCATATATTAAATAATATATAAAAGTGAGCATAACAATTTTGTATATCCTCACTTTGCAGCTATGACCCATTAAAACTACGATTGTGAGCAATGAAGTGTTTAACGCATTTCGCTCACAATTTATTGGTATTTTGGCATACAATTTCTTACACTTTTTGCAGTAGAACTGAATACTAGAGAAAGTTACTCCAAAACTTTTTTAATCGTTGCTAATTTTGGATGTCGATTAATTTGTTGTACTATATTTGAGTAAGTAAGTGAGTGCATTGATTTTTGGGTAGGATGTGGGCGTTTTTAAAATTCAATCGCAAAATTTTAAAAATTTTGGTTTGCCTTTTAAGGCAAAGGCAAAATTTAATTTCGTAGGTCGTACATACATACAGGTTCATAGATACATAGATACACATATTTATATGTACAAAGAAATAAAAACATAAGAATTTAATGGAAAAATATATTACAATACATTTATATACCAACATATACATATCCTTTCACTTTACTTTAGCTTAAGATAAAAACCTGTAGGTGTAAGAAATGCTTGGGGACATTACATATTTATCATCTGCCCTTAAATGAATATCGATTTATGGATGTATGTAACAAAAACTCATTCTTAAGTTAGCTGGTAATTGACTAAATATGTTTTCAAGCGGAATGCCTGCACGTGCATGCACGTTAATACTGACCACTATCTAGTGGGAGTAGACCATCGTCGTGGGAGGGTCTATTAGCAATATTTGCTTTCTTTAATCAAATTGAAATATAAAATACGCAAAATGTAGGGCGAAGGGAGTGATGCGCAATGCTGTTCTCGATGCTCACAACAGATCCCTAAATACCCGTTTTTTTAATATGCAGAAAGGATAATACAAAATATCTGCATTATAAGTTTACCATAATTTTCATTTTTTTCCCTTATTAAACTTAAGATAGGACTGGGTTTGGGCTGAGCGTGTATGTTTTTCTTCTGTCTGCAATTAGCCGAAATTTCTCAACTTTCTCCGCGCTATAGTGCCGCATTCAAGGAGAAGGTGTATTGGAGTCTCAAGGGATTGGTCGCACAATCGACAAGAGTTAGTGACCATATCCCAATAACTGTGCAGATGACTGCGCAATCTACAATGACCTTAAAAATGCTCGTGAACAAATAATTTTGGTTACAAAAAAAAAGCTTGGTAAGACATAACTGAGTTCTCAAAAGAGGAAAGTTAATAATTTTGTGGAGCTAAAGTAAATCAGTAACGTGGTACAGGAAAGTAAGTTGGGGCTTAACTCAGTTGCAAGGTGGAATGAGCTTCTGCCTTTGAGAGCCAACAAACTGGCTAACTGCCGTTCTTTGGAGCTTCCGATTCTACCCGAGCCAATTTTATTGCGAAGAATAGGGGAAATAATCAAGATTTGAATCGATAAAGCTTATAACAGGCGTTGGTGCACTACGGGCACCTGCAAAACCACCAAGTTTTTGAAAAGGCCTAGAATTCACAAAAACTCACTACTTAGACAGAGTAATCGACACACACCACACAGGAAAGCAGCAAACGAAAAGAATTGCATTGAAATTGCTTTATGGTAAGTGGCACAGTGAACTTAAATTGAACAAAAGCGAATGACTACCTTAACGCTAAGGTGATTAATTTTGCGCCACTTCGTAAATAGAGAGGTTAAAGAAACATTTTAAAAATGTTTTACCGTTTCAAAATCTACTACAAGTACCTATTGGTGTCGGATTGGTAATTCAAAAAAGCTCCATCAATAATCTTTGACTTCCGGTAAAAAAACATTCGTTTACTGTCATCTGTCTAACAGGAGCCCAGGCAAAGGCAACTCACATATACTGTGTGCAAAGAAACCGCGCGAGTGCCCCTTTTCTGGTGCATAGGCCAAACGGTTTTCTGCAAACATTGCTGTTCATATTAATTTGGCAAAAACTCTGAAATTCTGAAGTAATCAAAAAGGAAGCCAGTGATCGAGTTTTCACGGTTTTATGACCAATTTTCATGCTCTTTGATTTTTTGACGTGGAATGCGTGCTAGAGTAGAGTGTTGAGGGAATGTGTTAAGCGGTGGTGTTAACAGTTCTACAGCTACGTAAAATTCTTTTAGAATCTTGCGTACATCACCCCACACTTGTAATTGCTTTTATGAGATTTGGAAGCACATTTTAACATTTTAGCGTTTGCCAAACTAAAATATTTTACTAGAAATCAATCGAAGTACGAGCCCACTGAGTGTGTAGCCGTATGTTTTTTTTGTTTTTTTTTTTAATGGAAATACTTTATTTGCAATCTATCTTAGAATACATATTCAGCAAAAGAGATCTTATTACCTAATGACAGCATAGTATTTACACTGGTGCAAAACTACACAGAAAACTATAGAATTTTTTCCTTTTACAATTCTTATGCATATTTTGTGTTATTAGATTTAATTTTTATTCGAAAATTGTATAACTAACTTAATGTATAACTTATATTAGAATTTTAAAATTTATTGGAGCATTTAAACAATTTCATATTTAGGTCGTTTTTTTTTTTGTTTTTTTTTTTTATGATTATTATTATTAAATTGACAAATTTAAAGGAATGGCAAGTCTAAGACATGATTGCACTTTAATCGCCTAATTTCATTGGTTGTGTCCAACAAGCAAATAGCATTTGTGTTTACATGATTTGACAATCGTTCAATGTATCTGTTAGAATATAATGAGATTTCTCTCTTAACAAATGGATCCTAGATCCATGTGTATGGCTTCGTTTGTGATAAACCAAGGTGCATTAACAAGTGTTCGTAAGGTCTTTGACTGGTAGCGTTGCAAAATCTCCACATTGGACTTACTAGCAGTTCCCCAAAGCTGTATACCGTAGGTCCATATAGGCTTCAATATAGCTTTATACAATCTAACCTTGTTTTCTAGACTAAGTTGAGATTTGCCACCAAGTAGCCAGTACATTCTTTTGGTTTTATTTTTAAGCTGTTGATGCTTAGCTTTAATATGATTTTTCCATGTGAGGCGTCGATCAAGATGCATTCCCAAGTACTTGACTGTGGCGCTAGTAGGAATTTGATGACCATTTATATACACTGGAGGACATTGTTCTCTTCTTAGTGTAAATGTAACATGAATAGACTTTTCATGATTAATATTAATTTTCCATTTATTGAGCCAAGTTTCCAAAGTGCGTAAGTGATTTTGTAGCAGGGAGGAGGCCTCTGCAGGGGACTCACTAGTTGCGATGAAGGCTGTATCATCAGCAAAAGTCGCCACTTCTACCTTTTCTGTTGTCGGCATGTCGTAAGTAAATATCGTTTACAAGACTGGGCCTAAAACGCTACCCTGAGGCACACCTGCGTTGATACTATATATTTCAGATGACGCATCTTGGTGCTTTACATAAAAGTGCCTGTCGCTTAGATAAGATTTAAGCACTAAGTAAAAATGTGCTGGTAAAAGTTTTTTAATTTTAAAGAGTAGTCCCATATGCCAAACTCTATCGAGTGCTTGTTGTACGTCAAGAAAGGTTGCAGAACAGTATTCTTTTCTTTCAATCGCATCGGTAATAACATTCACAATTCTGTGGCATTGTTCTGGTGTACCATGCCCAACTCTAAACCCAAACTGATGTTCAGGAATGATATTTTGATCCTCAATTACAGGTAACATTCTTTTCAAAAATATTCTTTCGAATATCTTCGAGAATGTTACGAGCAAACTAATAGGGCGGTAGGACTTGATGTTATTTTCAGGTTTGTTTGGTTTTGGGACCATTACTACGACACCACACTCCCACTGTGTGGGGTAATGATTTACATTCAAGATACCATTATATATTTGTGTGAGTAACTTTATAGCATTTTGTGGTAAAGCCTTCACAACTCTACTATCAATATAGTCATATCCAGGACTTTTACAGTTATTCAGTCGGGAAACTTCTTCAGTAACTTCGTCATCTGATATTTGTGTGATGGGGAGGTCCATTTGGCACGGAGATTCGATGAAGTTTAGAGTATCTGTATTGTTATTATTCCTATTCGAAGTATTGGGCTGAAAAGTCAGATAGAGGTGTTTGGCAAAAGCCTCTGCTTTTGTTTCATCACTCTTACACCATAATCCATCAAGATTTTTAATGGCAACATTACGTTTCATCGGTCGTTTTAGGTACTTAGTAGCTCTCCAAAGTTTGTGCTCATCATATTTTGTGGGTTCCAGTTGTTTCAAAAATGAATTAAAAGACTGGTTTTTTAAGTCAGCTAGCTTCGATTTTAGTTCTTTTGTTGCTTTATTTAGAGCCCTTTTATTGTTTGGGTATCTATTTTCCTGCCAGATTTTTCTTAGCCTTCTCTTGGCATTTATGAGTATTATTACATCAGCACGGACGTGTATTTGATCGTTGGGAGGTGATTGCTCATTCGAACTTGACATATAGGCGACCTCGTGAATAAGGTTTGTTAATGACTGTATATATCGGCACATTTAAGTTAATATGATTTTCGATCCAGTTTTGAAAGGATTTGAGGTCAGTTTTTGTGTTTAGGACCTTGTACTTTTTGGACGTATGGTGGACATTATCATCAAAAGTTACTATTAAAGGTGAGTGGTCGGAACTAAGATCATTACTAGCACATATTGTTTAAGAGAAACAATGCTTGTACATTAAAGCACTTTCCTACATTAAATAACTTTCTACTCGGCCGAATTTAGTCCCAAAATAACTAGTACAAAATGGAGTAGTATGTAACCATTTTTACCACTTTCCATGTTGAAATTCACTTATTCTGCATAGAAATATACCTACATATATCGACTAAATGACTCTTCTCAACCATGTGCAAATAGTCCGAACTCATGGCATTGGCAAATTATCATGACAACATAACAAAAAAAAAATATATTCGTAATTGCCTTCATAACTCGCAAATGCCGTCATCTCAGGTCATTTGGTATTCGATTTTGAATTGCCCCACTATATTAGCAAGTACATAAATATGCATGCACGGTGATTACGTCTGTTAATTTCACAATTTTGGCTAAAAGCCAGAAATGCTTGCAACCCCAACCTACCACAAAGCAAAACACAAACAAAAAGCAACAATGTAACACTTTCGTTTTCCGTGGGCGCCGATTTTGAATTAATCGTTAAATAAATATATAAGCATTTGCCCGTTTAATTTGAAATATGTGGACACAAAAAAAAAAACAAAAAAGAAAAAAATAAACAAATTACGAAAGTCACCAAAAACAATAAATGTTTAATGTTAATTTGTGGGCATTTAAACGAAATTGAAAATTCTCGTTCCACGCTGACAGAGAGGCCGCATATACTCGTACAGTGGGACTATACACAGCCCGCGACAAAACGAAAGCATGAAAATATTTTGACCAGTTTGAATTATTTTTCTCTTCTTTTTCGGATGCTCGCTCTTATTTTTTATACATAAAAATTTGTCCCATTGGGTAACAAAAACCTTAAAAATACAAATTTCAAACTTTATTCAAAAATCAGCCAAATTTTACAAGCTATTCCCTATTCCATGGATTTTAATGAAACTGTTTGATTTGCAGGTTTAGAGTTTATTAAAAGTAAAAGAAAGAGCAAGTTTGAACTTACCAAAACATTTCGTTAATTTGCTTTTTTGTTTTTTTTGTAACGGTATTGCACATATGCTCCATATAACGAATCATTAGGAAAAAAGAATTTGAAAATTGCTTGGGAAATAAATAAATGGTCGAAAATTGTTAATGTTGTTGTAGCAGCTTACTAAACCCTGTCAACGCAATATAGTTACCGGTCGCCTTTGTCTAGCTTATCTAACGGTAGGCCCAGGAAACTTGCTGTTTCGACAGGTTGGGCCCAAAGGGAGATAGGTGTTAGGCGAGTAAGTTTGATAGGGCATATGAAAAGGTGGTTAGTATCGTGCGGAGCCTTCACATGCTAGACATATGTTGGGTTTGTTGGGGTCAATTCTAGATAGGTTGAAGTTTAGTCTGCTAGAGTATCCGGAACATAATTTTGCCGAATTTACGGGTGTCTCTCGGGGTAGCTGAAACCCTTCATCTTAACTAGGTTGGTTCGACTCCGATTGCGGCATTGACAAGTCGGTAGCTTAGGAAGTTGTTAAGTGTCTCCCGATGAATGTCATTAAGCATCTGTCTAAATGCTGTCGGGTCCACTAGTTGTAGGTTCGTTTTATCCTGGATTTCGTCAGAATCATTGAAGAGATGCCTCCTGACATGCCTGGGAGGCGCCTCAGGTTCTAGCAGGTGTCTACAGGTTAGACACTCAAGTAGAAACTGTTTGCTGAGCATTTTGTTGTGTTCCTTGACTGGGAGCTCCACTCGCCGCACTGGTTACACCAACCGATGTGGAGTCCGGGTGGAGCCGTTTTTGAGAAACGCTGCAGTAGTAAACTGCGGGTCCAGGGTTGGGTTCGATGCCAGCTCTGAAATGAAGTACTTGGAGCAGACTTGCTGCATAGTTCTACTCCTGTACCGATAGACGACGGGTAAGATACAATGAACTAGACATGGCTAGTTTACTGTGGCGGCAGCCCTTGGTCGGGAGTCCGAGTCATTCCGGTAACATAGAACCGGCTGACATGGGAATGAAAAATGGTTAACAAGTCTGGTAGGTAGGTGAAATGGTTGAAGTGCCAGTCTGGCACTCCTCAAGTAGCACTAAAGCGCCGTTTTGATGCCATTATGAGACCTCCAACAGGTAGATATCTACAGCTAGCCAAAGCTGTTGACATAATGGGGAAGATTGAAGGGAGTTATGTTGGCGCACTGCCCCAGGCTGACGAAGAAAGGAGCAGCTAGTGACCTGAATCATCTAGCTGCCAAATCCGAACATTTACAGAGAAAGTTCTCAACAGTCTCCTTCTCAGAAAGGTCACCACAGCTTTTGCAATGGGGGATAAATGATAACCCTAGCTTTTCTGCGTGTGTGTCGTTCGTCCAGTGACCGGTAAACATAGCTACGAGTTTGGAAATTGAATAGCGAGGAGTTCAAGGGGCTTTCTGAGTCCTTCGTATATTTTTCTGCGGTTTTCGAAATTGCACATGAAGAAATGGAGCTCCATCTTTTCTGCGCTTTCCTGAGAAATAAAGTGTGCAGTTCTCCTTTAATAACTGTCAGGGGAATGTCGATGACCGGGTAGGAGGTCTCTGAGGCCAACTCAGTCCTCTTCCTGGCAAGCTTATCAGCAATTTCACTTCCCTCTATGTTCCTATGTCCTGGAACCCAGATCAGAGAAATGTTACCTGCATACCCAAGAGATATGATCTCCTCCTTGCAAGAGTTTACTAGTTTCGCTCTGCAACATGGCGTCGTTAGAGCCTTGATCGCGGCTTGATTATCGGAGAAAATATTAATATCTCCCTCGTTCCCGCGTTCCCTATTTATATATATTAGAGTACCAAATAACCGAATAAATCGTTCTACCCAGTGCCTGAATGCTTCTTAATTTAACGCTATTTGCATTGCATTTTATGCTGAGTAAATTAAATTAAATGTCTTAGTACTCATTTATTTGTACATACACACATGCAGGTATGTATGTTCACACATACGTACATATATGCACTGATTTTCAAAAGCATTATTGTTATTTTGTGTTATTGATGTGGATATTGCGCGGCATCGTTGCATTTTAATTAGAAAATTAAATGTGTTAAGTGAAGCGCGCCATTAAAAGCAGCCCCGCATTGCCATTTATACGAGGTGTGGCAGTCAAATGACGATATTGAAGAGAGATTGCAAGGATTTCATTGAGTTTATGTATTATTTTTATTTCACACATATTTACGTATTTGCCTTATTTACCATATTTCATTCAATAATACTTTTCAATAATCTGCCATTGTTCGAAGCGTTGTTGGAAGTCTTCTTCTTCTGACAGCTCCTTTAGGGTGCATGCCGCGTGAAATATGATTTTCTGTGAAATTATTTTTATAGAAGCTCAAACAAAAACCAAAAACAAGAACAAAAAAAAAAAACATTTCAGCAAAGTACCTGTATGCTCGCACATGCATATCCCTGCATAAGTAATGTCACGCAGCTACAGTACAACAGAATATAAACTTGATATATTTGCACAGGTCGCCGCATTTCGGTAATGTGATTGATTGAGAGGCAATTTGTATTGCCTGCTGGCGCATAAATTCAATCATTTGTGTTGTGCACACACGACCTCTTACATACCGTTTTATGCTTACCCCAAGGGTATCAAAGCCGGATGCATGTAACCAATACGTCCCATCTGGCAAACTAAAACACTTCAATTGAAACATTGCAATTGTTTTATGCATTTCGGATTTGCGTGATGCCACTTCATCACATTTTAAAGTAGCTCAATAACGTAATACTAGCTGCATATGCATATAGTGAGTCCTAAAAGTATGCATACAACAAACGTTTATTTAAATTGATATTTCATGTTAAACCTTTTCCACCATATTCTGTCTAATAATAGGTGGCTCTCAGTGTTGAACTCTGAAATATGTAGTTTTTCGCTTTTGGTCGCGATTCGTTGTACGTTTTTGTGCTTATTACTTCCCCTCAATGGCCACTTACAGTTACTTTACTTAGATAAGGTAAAGTTTTGACGTGATAACGTCTTATAATTCGATTTAGCCGGCTGCACGCACGAAAAAATGTGTCGTTACCTTGCTCATTAGTGTTACCTTGCTCATTTGTCATTACCTTGCTCATTTGTCGTTACCTTGCTCATTTGTCATTACCTTGCTCATTGCCGTTACCTTGAATGAACTGCAAGCGAAAGCGCGAAACGAACAAAGCAAACGAACGGCAACGTTCGACATCTTGCTCTCTCCTACTTAAGTGAGCGTATATATGTATGTATATGCGCATATGTACATATATAAATTCACGTATTTGTATTTGCATGTGCCTTCTTATTGATTATTATTAATTTGATTTACTTGAAGAATTTAAAATAAAACCAAGTTTGTTTTAATGTTATTATTATTCATTTTTTTATTATATATGAAGGAAAAAATGTATGGTAATATTTACCATATACGTACCTTATAAGATATGTTGTATACTAATATATGTATATAAACATACATATACATATACAATTTCGCGCAATTTTCAAAAAGGACAAATCTATATGTAAAGATGCATACAAGTCATATGGACATATCAAATATACGAATCTATTCCGTACGCAAGCAAATGTAAGCTAATGTGCTTGAACTGCAAGCGAGAGCGCGGAACGAACGACAAATAGCACAATCGGCCCCCGCGTTCGGCAACGTTCGACATCTGGCTATGTCCTACTTGAGTAAGCATATATATGTATGTATATGTATGTATATGCGCATTTGTATATAAATTCACATACTTGTATTTGCATATGCCTTCTTCCTGAGTGCATGGTAATGAACCATTTCTCTGTTGAGAATAGGACGATGATAGAAAAAGTAGGAAATGAAAGGGAGTGTTTCGAGTGTAAAGTGTCTTGAAAAAGGCAAATCGATGATGGTGCCTCTTAGTGTTGTTGACTTATTAACGTCTGATGCACAATCGAAATTGAACATATCTTTCATGAATTTGATAAATGTTTCATCATTTTTCACGTTTGTGTAAATGTAATTTGACCTATTCCATTGCAATTCCATTTACCTCCTCCTCTATATACATACAAAATATCTATCAAACAAATAACATTAAAATTTTGTTTTGAAAATAGCAACCATTCCATCAATATTTTCTTATGACGTTGTCACGTTAAACTATCGTCAGTAAACCGACTTTACAGACAACCTCTTTTTAACTTTAATTAAGTTTTTAAACTTTGAAGTTGAATTGAGATACTAAAATACGCATATTTTCTTCTTCAGGCAAATTGCCAATGAAAGTCAGCAAATACAGTCAAGTCTATCTACATTTGGCCTTACCGATGCAGCGCTCAATTCCCAGTAAGAGCTGCTTAGACTACTTTCAATATTGGAGTATTTGTATTCACTCTTACGTCTGGTTGTAGTCGGTAATCGGGCGCTGAATCATAATGCGCAGGACTTTGTGGGTAAATAGAATTGGTGATTGCCGTTCTGGGCCCTCCCGAAGTAATATAGAAAGCAGTTCAGGGAAAGGTGTCTCCCCAAAAGGAGAGGAGGGGTCGTTTTAGTGGCCACACCACACGACGCAGTAGACGACGGTTGCTGTAAGTGCGAAGGCATTTTGAACCCTACCTCACCCACACAAAAAAACAAAAATAAATAAAAAAAGCTCATGTGATACATTTTGACGTGATAACGTCTTATAATTCGATTTAGCCGGCTGCACGCACGAAAAAATGTGTCGTTACCTTGCTCATTTGTCGTTACCTTGAATGAACTGCAAGCGAAAGAGCGGAACGAACAAAGCAAACGAACGGCAACGTTCGACATCTTGCTCTCTCCTACTTAAGTGAGCGTATATATGTATGTATATGCGCATATGTACATATATAAATTCACGTATTTGTATTTGCATGTGCCTTCTTATTGATTATTATTAATTTGATTTACTTGAAGAATTTAAAATAAAACCAAGTTTGTTTTAATGTTATTATTATTCATTTTTTTATTATATATGAAGGAAAAAATGTATGGTAATATTTACCATATACGTACCTTATAAGATATGTTGTATACTAATATATGTATATAAACATACATATACATATACAATTTCGCGCAATTTTCAAAAAGGACAAATCTATATGTAAAGATGCATACAAGTCATATGGACATATCAAATATACGAATCTATTCCGTACGCAAGCAAATGTAAGCTAATGTGCTTGAACTGCAAGCGAGAGCGCGGAACGAACGACAAATAGCACAATCGGCCCCCGCGTTCGGCAACGTTCGACATCTGGCTCTGTCCTACTTGAGTGAGCATATATATGCATGTATGCATTTGTATTTGCATATGCCTTTTTCCTGTGGGCATGGTAATGAACCATTTCTCTGTTGAGAATAGGACGATGATAGAAAAAGTAGGAAATGAAAGGGAGTGTTTCGAGTGTAAAGTGTCTTGAAAAAGGCAAATCGATGATGGTGCCTCTTAGTGTTGTTGACTTATTAACGTCTGATGCACAATCGAAATTGAAGATATCTTTCATGAATTTGATAAATGTTTCGTCATTTTTCACTTTTGTGTAAATGTAACTTGAACTATTCTATTGCAATTCCATTTATCTCCTCCTCTATATCCATACAAAATATCTATCAAACAAATAAAATTAAAATTTTGTTTTGAAAATAGCAACCATTCCTTCAATATTTTCTTATGACGTTGTCACGTTAAACTATCGTCAGTAAACCGACTTTACAGACAACCTCTTTTTTTTTTTAATTGTTTCCTTAATTCTATATTTTAATATAACCTTACCGCTGAGTTCTAAACGAGCCGAAGAAATATAGGAATGAGATTTGCCATTAGTCAGACTACTTCCTCCTTGATAAAAAAACATAATATGAAGGGGAGTTAGGTTGTGGTTGATAGTAATCGTAGTCAAAATAATCACAAAAATAATATTCTATATGGAAATCACAACTGGTAGCTCTGATGTGTTTTATAATGGAGAAAATTGTATACTACAATTAAGAAAAGTTACTCACAAAACACAATACACTCATTACATTCGGAGACTCGCCCCGCTGTAGGCTGCAGTAAGAGCGTTGAAGCTGTGGAGAGCATTGCTGCCGTTCGCATGAATACTACCAATACTATCAAGCGAGAAATAAAACGAAGAATATTTTTTGCTAAGAGGTGTTCTTATGTTCTCGGTAAAAAGAGCAGATCACTCTCAATAACACTATATTAGTCTCTCATTATGTCGATCCTCTTGCGATGCACTTAAACGTGAACAAAATGGCGCAAGATATCAATACACGCTATTAGTACCTGTATATGAGAATTTTATTGTCCGCAAAGTTTATGGTCTGCGTGAGCGAAAATAATATAATACTAAAGAAGATTTAATAATGACAGCATTAGGTTGGCTTTATGTACGAACAATTTCGCTATGGTTAAATATTATTCCTTTCGCCATTCATGATTGAAGAACAAAGACCTGAGTGAATACAATAGAGAGAGCAAGTTCAGCAGCTCTTGACATGAGTACTTGGCGTTGCACTGCAAAAAAAGAAAGTCAAGAGGGAAGGTTTTAGTTCAAAAGTAAATATTAAACCGACAAACGGTAGTAGATAGAGTAACAAAGAGAGAATGAGAAAAAGTGGCATAATAAGAAAAAGAGGAAGCGATTATTTTTATTTTGTATTTTTTGCTCAAAGTTGGATTGAAGACTGATAAAAACGTTGGAATAAGTGAATTATTATTCAGGGGGATCACTTTGAAGATAGATAGATAATAATAAGAAAAAATAATTTTTTTTTTGAAATATGCGATGTGGTGTAAAATTAGTTCTAGCAGCATGTTAAGTGGAGTGTAAAGTTTTGTTTTTTTTGTTTGTGTAGAAGAATTTTTATTTTAGAAGATTTAAAATTTTTACAAATTACATCATACGTCAATCATATTTGCCACTTGTTACCTAAACAGCTGCATACAATTTGGCCGTGAAACCATCCTAGCAGCATGAAAATGGGAAGGTTAGAACTTTTTTTATTTTTGTTTTTTGAAGAATTTTTATTTAAGAAAATTTATAATTTTTGCAAATAAGCGCGTAAAGGTCAAGATAAAGATTTCTATCACTCAAAATATTTTTTCTGTTTATTTCGCAAAAAAGTTATAAAAAAAATTGGATGATTAATTTTGCGCCATATAATGTATACATATATAAAAGGCAACCTTACTTTTTGAACCCAAGCAGAAAAAAGTTTCTACATATTTCGAGGGGACATATTTGTTTTTTATTTTTAGTGAGCTTTTATGTTCTTTGTATAAAGATTTTGTCTGATAATGCCCTTAGTGAAATTTTCCGCCGAATAAATTGTAAGTTTTGGAACATTTGAAAACGCTAGCGACTTCCTAAAGGCTGTTTTATTTATACTTTGCAAAAGAGAGGAAAAGGACCCCTTCGGGAAAGAGCGAATGGGTTCGAGTATTCTGCAAAATTATTCCACGCGAAAATTTGCTATATGAACCTGGACTACATATTTCATTTTGATCGGAATTTTAACCCTTTTCTCCGTTTATTTTAAAAACACTTAGGGAAACACTTTTTTGACGTATTCCAAAAACACTCAGGCAAAAACTTGCCTGCCCATATATATTTTTCTTCTCTAAAATGCAGACAAATTTGGAAGTTTTACTGTACGGGCTGATGACTTTCATCCTAATTTGGAATCATGCCGCCATCAGAAAGGGACGTTGAAATTGCTGCAGAGCGTAATTTATCAATTTATTAATTGAACGTAGTGGCGCATAATTAATCATCTAATTTGGTTTTTGAATAACTCTTAATTAAATAGAAAAACTTTAACTTTTTACTAAATAAAGAAAAACTAGAAACTTTATTTTGGCCATTACCCGCTCTATTGCTTGTTCGTTTACATACTGCATTAAAGTGTCAAATATAATCGGCGTACGACTCCATTTGCAAAAATTATAAATCTTCTAAAATAAAATATTCTAATAAAGACAAACAAAATGTAACCTTCCAATTTTCATGCTGCCAGGATAGTTTCCCGCCCAAAGTGTGTAGGGCATTACATTCTGCTATACAACCACTAAAATGAAACCCGTAAAACAATACACTCAGCGGCATCGGGAAACTTTTCGAAAAACATGAAAATTGTGTAGCCGACTGTATATGCCTCTATGAGCAAATGCGCTAATTAACTTTCATGCATATCTGCTGCTCATTTGTACAGTACTTGTGACAGTATGCAAATTGCATCAGTGCACTCATAGTTTCTCATTATGCTGCGGCAAGTGCAGACAAATTAGTGAAATCTGCAACAAAAAACAAACAAAAAAAGAAAAAACAACCAACAACAGAAACTCCAATGGGGAGTGTTAATAACAAACTCAAACGCAAACTTTCGAATATTTATTACACAATGAAATTGTATTTGTGTTGAGGGGAAGTGTGCACTTGTTGTTGCGTACAGATAAAATTGTATTGTGGGGCATTTTTGGGTTTTCACATTTTCCAATTTACACCTTTTTAGGCATCACTTGAACACTCGCACGTACTCGAGCAGAGTTTCTGAGGCTACAGGGGAGTAGCTGATGCATTACAATTTGATAGCACTCCGATGACCACATTTTTCGTACCCCAGTTACCAGGCACCCTACACAGCATTACTTTGTGATTGTTTGCCAGTAGCTGGTAGGGGGTCCTTTACTTGCTTCGAAGTGAAAGTACGACTAATTAAAGTTCTGATAGCTGCTTGGCTATTTGAAAAGGTGACAATAAGTGTATTTTGCGGACATGTTATAATATTTATGCTAACATTGCATTTGGCATTGGCATTTCTTATCGAAAAAGATTTCTTTACTCATTGAGTGAGAGATCTGGCTCCTCCCCAACTCAGTGAGGGGTAGTTGGTGGCCATCTACCTTCTCACTTTGCTTCATTTTCCATTAGTCATTTGCAATTGCAGAGGCTGTGTGTAAAGACGTAGAAAGAGAACACTTTCACATCGATACTGCGTTCGAAGATAGAATACTCTCTCTGCTGCAGAGAACTTAACCGTATGTCGGCACTGTATAAACCCTCCATATTATTTTTAAGTTTAGGCCCATGTCCCTTTAAAAATTTTCTGCAAGCCCACATCGTCCCTGCGGCATACATACTCTGATATTTGATCTCTTCAGCGTTTTTGAGATCTGTGTCCAAATAGAGACTAGAAGGTCTTGTTTAGTTTAGCGAAAGTGGGTGAACTGAGGATTCAGGGAGTGTTGGTTGAATTTGTGGGTGAGCTGGTTTGCATTGCTTGGAATTTTTGCTTTTCAGTTATATATATCCTTTATGATGATTTTCTAAGGTTTTGTGAAGAAAAATTAAGAGTAAATGAAAGGATTGTTTTCTGAAGGGCGTCTTATGTGACAAGAAAATGCCATTAACGGGTAAGGGTAAAGTGTACAAACCCTGCTGTACGGGTCGGAATGATGGACAATGCAAGCTAAGCACAATCAGAAGATGCACGTGGAATGACCCGTGTGAAAAAAGTGATAAACAGTGAAGGTATGAGAAGATATGAAAATTGCACCAATCTCAGAGAAAATGAGACGAGTCAGGCTAAGATGGTACAGGTATGTATTGCGTAGAGACGAAGACCACATCGTCAAATTCGCCATGAAAATAAATCAGCCAACAAGAGCTAGAGCTAAATACGTTACAAGGGGACACAAGAAGCATTTATTCATAAATCCTAGAGAAGGTAATTATTGACCGATTGTAATATTTTGTTTCTTAAAATGATAGTAAATGATTTTGGGAGAGATTGTCTAAACCCGAATTCTTTTTTCATTATATCAAAACAAACCTTTGAATAGGGATATCTTTGTCAAGAATTTGGAAAAACTTTAGAAATATACAATTGTACGTATTCAAACTTGGTTTGGCATCTTTTTATTGCTGAAGCACCTTGATGAAATGTGACGACGCAGGACAGAGGAATCTGGCGCATGAGGGCGAGGAGGGCCGAGCACAAGTAGGGACAAGGCAAAGGGAGAGGGAGTCGGATAAAAACTAAAAACAAAACTCGTACTTGGTAACATTTTTTTGGTGTAATTTTGTTTTTGTTAAATTTTGTTTAGATGTTTTATATTTTTTGTTAAATTTCGACATTTATGATTTTCTTTACTTATGCTCAAATGAAAGTTTCTAATTTTTTCTTTAAAATGGTATATAACTTTTTATCGAGAGAAACTTAGAGAAAAGAAAATACGTTTTTTTCTATAGGATTTCATCCATGGTTTTCGATAAAAAATTCCAAAATTTTTTTTTTTGGTAAAATTTTTGTTTTTCAACGTTTTCCATTTGCCTTTTTTATTTCATTTTATTGTTGGTTTTTTCTTATTAAAAATCTAATCTAATCTTAGAATTTTTCCTTTGAAATGATACCTAACTTTACATAAAAATAAATTAAGAGAAAATAAAATAAATGTTTTCAGTAAATTTCAATTAAAAAAAAATACCGAAAAATTAACCAAAAACATTTTAAGGTTTCTTCTACTTTTTGCAATTGTCTGGCAAAATTTCGACCTTTTTGATTTTTTTTTAATTATTATGAATATTTTTTTTTCAAATGATACCTAAAATTTGATGGAGAAAAACTAAGAAAAACAGAATGTTTTTTAAAAGTTTTCCGTACTTTCCAATAAAAATTGTAAAACAAAAATCAACAAAGTTTTTGGAAAAAAATCTCCTTCAAGCATTTTTTTCAAATTTTCTAAATTTATGCTTAAATTAAAGCTGGGAATTTTCGCTTTATCCCTTTGTGGAAATTTTCTATTTTTTTGTGAAGAAAAATTAAGAGTAAACAAAACTAATTATTTCTATAGGATTTATCCGAAAAAAATTCCTTGCAGTGGTTTTTGATACAATTTTCTTGTGTAACTTTTTGTTTTAGTTCTTCCGTGAATTGTTTTTTTTTTTTCGAATTTCCTTTTTTGCTAATTTTTGTTTTTTAATTTTTCTCAAATTTCGATATTTTGAGTTGTTTAATTATGTTGAAATGAAAGCTTTAAAACGATGCCTAATTTTTTATGGAGATAAACTAAGAGAAAAGCAAACAAATATTTCCCACAGAATAGAAAATGTACTGACAATTTCGATAAAAAACTTAAGACAAATATATTGGAAATTTTTTCATTTTTATTATTCTATATTTCTTTTCTTTATTTATTTCACTTTCTGTGAATTTTCTTTCAAAGTTTTTCCTAATTATTATGAAATTTTTCTTTTAAAATCGTGCCTAAGTTTTTATAGAGAGAAACTAAGGAAAATAGAATGCTTTTAGTAAAAGTTTCCCATGCTTTCCGATAAAAATTAAAAAAAAAACAGAATTCGAAAAATTGTTTGTTAAACAAGTCTTATTCAAACATTTTGCTCAAATTTTCTAAATTTATACTCAAATAAAAGCTTGGAATTTTTGAGAAGAAACTTTTATCATAGAATTTTGACGTTAAACGCATTCTTCTGCCATGGCGCTGTGCAATCTACGAACGTAAATTTACAACACACAACGTAGTTTTTTTAAAATCAAAAATCAATCACATGTTATGTATATATTTGCAACTGGCGCGTATACCCGTTTTGTGTGTTGGCCGTGCTCCTCCTTCTATTTGTGGCGTGCGTATTGATGTTGTTCCACAAATGAAGGGACCTATAGTTTCAATGGTTAAAAAAGCTCCAATGCTTAATAAAACATATAAATTGAAACGAAAAATTCATGGATGATCAGGAAAAAAGACGATTGTTTATTCATATGCGTTGATTTGAAATTTAAAAACAATCTTCTTTTTTCCTGATTTTCAATTTATATTTTATATTTACTCAAAAACAAATAGAAAAACAAAAAATATTGTTTATGCCAAAGCGCTTGAATAAAGAATAAAGAAATAAATAATATGAAAACCATATATTTTCTGTTCTAAACCATATCTATTCTATTTTAGTGTGCCCAGCGAAGGGGGCCGGGTTTGCTAGTCGTCTATAAACGGCTTTATGAAGATATGAAAAGATAATATCTCTGCTTGCAAAATGCTTCCAGGTAAGAAGTAAATTTATTTGCGATGCGTTCCGAAAATAAAAAAAGATGATAAAATAAATTTATCAAGGACTTTGAGCACAAACATATCTTTATATACCTATTATTTTATGCAAATGTATTTGTACGCATTTACTTACATACATCCGCACACTCAACCCAAAGTCAATGTTGCGTATACGCAATGGCGACTACTTTATTCTTTGGCTGAGACTTTAAGTAGGGAAAAAGCAGCAATGATGAATATGCATACGGGGTTGTTATATTGTAACTTCCTAAAGTCAAGAAGCGAAATCCTGCACATTCATATAACAGTAAAAGCAAGCATATGCATGTTTTTTAAGCACCTTAGCTTCTTTAGAAAACGCCACTAATACAAACACAGCCCGTAAAAAATGCATATAAGTATGAAGTAATGAGCGTTTACTTCAACTAAACCCCACTTACTGCCCTTAGTGCGGTTTTCTGTGCGGTTTTGTGTGCCTTCCCTTGCAGGATGATCCTTTGTTAGTTTGCGCAGGTATTCAAAACTTATCTTGTCACCATAAAAGCTAAGCGGAAACACTGCTACAACAAAGAAAACAGATTTTCTCATTTGAATGCACATTGTTTTTACTTTGAAGAGTTGACAACCAGAAACATTGCACATACACTTATGGGCACAACAGACGTTAATCCCGAAATTGCGGTTTTAGGGCTATTAATTTATGGGAGACATAAAGTGTAAGAATATAAAATCTATGTTATTTTGATAAGACGTCCTTCGTTTTGCACAAAAACTGTGATGATTGTGTATTTAGATTTCACAAAAACTGTTCACTTTATTTCAACTGTACTTTGGCCTGCCATAAGTTCTGTTACAACTGAAGTCCATTATAGATATGAAATTATAATAATTTTTGTAACTAAGTTAGTTTTATTTAATCATATAAATATTAAATCCAAAAAATTTACCTTTTCATTCTAAATGGTCACCCTTTGCTTTTACACAAGCCTTCAAACAATTAGACCACTCAGCTTTTGCAGCACGTACGGGTTCCATGGATATTGACGTCGCTGTTCGAGGCAAAACTGTTTGAGACTCGCCAAATTTCTGTGGATCTTCGGCAGGCCATGTTCTCCAATTCTGATCGCAAACTGTAGTCCAATGAATTCAGATCTGGACTTCCACATGGCTAATCTTCTGCGACTATTGAATTTTGCTGGAAGATCCAACGCTCTGCATTGAAGGGAGTACTACTTAACTGCTTCACCACGCCTTCTAAGACATCGTCCTGGTTCACTTTTACCCCGGTTTTACCTTCGGTTAGGCAGAAACATCTTTACAAGATACTACCCATCAAACCATTACGAAGACTGGATGGTGGCCACGCTGAATACTAGGAATAACATTTTTCATGTCTTTAGAAGTTTTAATATGGATTTCGTGATAAACGGTTTACTAGATAGGGCTAGTTTAGTGGGGCAGCAGCCCTTGCTCGGGAAAAACCTGATCATTCCGGTAATGTAGAATCGGCTGCCATGGGAATGAGCATAGATTTGACGTTTTGCTTATTAAAAACTTCTTTAATAGAGAAAATTTTCTCATCTGCGAACATAATTTTTTCATGGCCGTTAACTGCGTACTACCGAAGAATCTGCTTGCATCTGCTGAGTCTAATTTTCTTCAAACGCGTTGTCAAAAGATGACCAGTTGAGCGACGGAAGGCTTTCATGTGGATATCATCTGTAATTAGTCTTTTCATGGATCTGGTCGATACATTCATTTCCCTGGACATGATTTTCTGCTTTCTAAGGGAATTTATGCGAATTCTGCCTCGAACGGCTTTTATGGCTGCACTGATTCGAACCACGCGAGTCCGTGGTCTGTCTGTCACTTCAGACGTTTGGGTAAGCAAACTTTCTCGAAATATTAAGTTTTTTCAACAATTCGTAAATCTCAGCTGCACTTTTAGTATTTATTTATTTATTTAAACTTATGAATTTCAATCACTGCAATGTGATTTTCATTAGCTCCCCACTCCATTGTTAACAAGCGAAATTTGCCGCAAAACTTTGAATAATTTATGAGTAGATAATGACGAGAACAATAGCAAAAAAAACTGAACATTTTTCTGTGCATTTGTTCTCACCGTATGCATTGCAAAATTTGTCACAGAATTTATGGGACGACTAAATAGTTATAATACACTATTGCTTGAGGTGGAGAATTTGACATCATAACAATTTTCACTGCAAATAGTTGCTTTTATTAAATTTCAGTTATGTTTTTATCTGTGTTTGCTTATCTTTATCTACTTTCTCCCTCTCTCTCTCTTTCTCTATCTCTATCTCTATCTCTATCCTTGTTTCCATTTCGCTCATGTTCTTTATATTTATATTTATCTTCACCATTGAAAGATCCTCCCAAATAAATCTGATCGCTTTAAAAAAATTCTTAAAAACTCAGGTACTCACCCTCTATGTATCGACGTATCTATGTATATGCACTTGTAATGTTTGCTGTTAGAATGCAGGAACCAAAGGTGCATAAAATTTTTACTTCGTTAGTTCAAAATCATTAATGCGTCATACTTTGTGTGTGGTAAAGCAATTATGTTAAACGCCCCACTAAGCTGTGCTAAGTGCTCCCACGGGTGGCGAATTTGCAAGCATCATCCATCCATGACCTGCTCCCTCTTGGCTCTACAGTAATTGGCAATGCATCTGGTGACATAAACTTGGCACAAGTTTACGTAATTTAAATTAACATTAGTATGTGTACGCACTAATATCTGTAGTACCTACGTGTACACACACATACACATTCTCACTTTGCTGAGGCGAAGTGCCACATAGCCACACAAAACTGTTCTCGCACACTTATGTGGTTTAGGTAGTTAGGCTACTCTGGTCTGCAAGCAGGCGTTTGCGATTTATTTGCAAATTTATCAAGCAGGTGTTGGTATCTGCTGTGTGATAGATTTGGGTAGGTGCTGCTATCTCTAAGGAATGAAGAGTAAATTGAATGGATTATATAAATTTGTTGGGTACCCGCTTTTATTTTGTGCATCTTTTCCCTCCGTTTGTGCGTTTTTAAGTTAAATCGGCATAGGAAACGATGTGCTCTTAACATTTTAGATATATGGTGTCTTCAGCAGTTCTATAAAAAAACAGCTGGAAACATTTCTGCGGAGTATTTCAACCCCCTAATTTCCCAATAGATGGGTATTTTCTATAATACTCTTAACAGAGGGACATAACGAGGTAAAATGTACCAAGAAAATATGTTTCAGAAAGTTCTATCACAAGCCTCTTAATAGGCCAACGCTAAAAAATTCAGCTTATACACTAGAAATAAGTCAAATGGAAAATGTGTGAGGGTTAATTTCTTTGTTTTGTATTAAAAAAAAGTTCAAAATGCTTATATGTATCTAAGTTACATATCTATCTCTCTATCTCGTTTTTTTCTTTAACTTTTATACCTGTCTTCACTCTATTTCGGCCCCTATTATCTTATATGCGTCTCATTTATCGGCTTAGATTTGAGTCTTTATACAGGGTGCGCCATCTTTTATGTCGGTATGTAAACGCTGAATAACTTTGTCATTTACCAACCGATCGACTTCAACATACATGCTTTCAATACGCCAATTCAGTACAATTTCATCCATGGAACGCTTTACACCGAAACTACGCGCTGAAATAGTGACGCTATACATCAAAAATAGTCGTTCTATTGTTCTAACTCAACGCGCATATTGCAAAAAGTATCGTGGCAAACAGGCATTTGCGCCGAAACCATCATTGGGCAATATTTTTACCGAGAAAACGAAACGGTCGATAGAAATCGATATCGATAGATGTTGGCTCATTATGTCTGCCCGCAAATGCGTGAGAAAGGTTTCGACGGTTACTGATTTTATACAATTGAATATCTGCAACGAAAATTCCCGGGACGTCTGGCCCCCCAGATCACTTGACTTAACCCCCCGAACTTCTTTTTGTGGGGTTATCTGAAAATTACTTTTTACGCCGATATGCCGCAGACTATTGACCAGCTTAAGGCAAATATACGTGCCGAAATCGACGCTATAAAACCCGAAATGCTTGACAGGGTGATGACAAACGTAGAAAATAGATCACAGTTTGTGATTGCTAATAAAGGTGGCCACTTGATTGATATTGTATTCCAAACCATTGTAAATAACCAAACCAAATACAAATAGCTCACTTATACAAATCAGTTGTTTTTTTTTCAAAGCTATTCAATGTTTTCATACCGACATAAAAGATGGCGCACCCTGTATATCCCCGTGGAAAATATTTTCATCCCACATGAAAGTAGAAGTCTTTCGTGAAATTAAGTCTTGCGAGAGTTATGTGTCGCAATAGAGAATAGACACCTATGGTACGACACGTTTCGGCGAGCTAATCTATACAAATTGAAGCAACATTTTGAATAGAAATTTTCACAATATTCAAACTTTATTCTAGAGTAACTCTCTTCCCACTGAAATAATATTCTACACTGAAGGTATATCACCTGCCAATTGTCGTCAAATGCTTGCTGCTAACTATCATGTGTGGATACTTGAGGTTTTACCATCCCTCAGGCTTTACTATCCCTTTTTTTTTTACTACTTACTTTTTTCACGTTTTAGTATTACTATCTTCACCAGCGGAATATGGTGGTTAGTATTAATATAGACAACAACGTTGGCTTAGAAACCCCACGAATAATCACTTAAAAAGTAGAATTTGGGATCCAAGTATAAATTCTGCACTCTTTGGAGGTGACACATTCCATTCTTCCAATTTTTACACAGAGGCCACAGCGATAATGATACTTTAATCGTTTTATGCGGCATTAGACCAAATCCGTAGCAGCCGGCAACTCTTTGTGAATACATTGCCACTTGGTGAACCTCTTGTGGCTTGGAGTCGTACCGATTACGGAGCCATTGAATAATAAAGATCAAATTTGACAGTTGCAGCTTCAAAACATGGCCGTTGTAGCCATTTTAGAATCTAATAATTGGATAAATCTTAAGCCTTCAAATAGTGCCTGCATCACCAAACCTTTACATAAGCTAGTAGAGAATTCCAGACATATGCTAGGGGTTAATCAAAAGCGCTACTTGGTTAAGAGTATTGCATATTTACATGCGAGAGGAACAATAGGCGGGCTCCCCTTTCACTGAGCGCACTGGCAGGGGTGACATTTTTTGGCGTGAACGAAAACGGGTTTGAATATAGAAAATACATTCTACAAATTGGTCCTACAGTTATTATGAAAGCAAAAGTAATCCATAGAAAAAATAATTTTAGTGCTCTTGCAAATATTATTTCAAAAAAAGAATACGAATAAGTGCGAGATAAGCGAATATTAATTTCTTGAAGGCGTGGAGCGAACTTCGTCCATTTTTGCACGTTCTTAATCAAAAGGAGAAGTTCTCAAAGACGATTTCAAAGAACAACTTACAGTAGTAAAGAGAAGCATCGGCATGAGAGCCCGAGAGCATTTGCCTTTCGAGCATGGTGCTGCTCTAAATGCATTAGTGAACCCTCCCACTAAGAAGCCTCCAGAAGCCTCCAACTAAGGGCTTGCGGTTCAGGACAATATACCACATCAGAAGTTGCTGTGAGCTAAAGCCCAATATTAACTCTTTGTCTTTTAAACTCAAATTGCGATTTCTAATTGGGGTCGTTGAAACATTCACAACATAAATTTTTGGTTAACAAGCCGGAGTAAGAATTTCGATGAATTCTACTTGGGTATATAAAAAAAAAAGCTTCAGAGTAGTGCACACATTTAGAATGAACCCAACAACATATTCCTGTAGAAGAGCATCACCGAAACGTTTCTCTTACTTCAACGAATCTTTGAGAGACAAAGTGTCAGTCGTGCGTGACGATATGTTGTTGTAAGAGTTGTTAAGTGCTTATGAATTATTAAAGTTACCTACCTAAGAGTGTTAAACTTGAAACAGCAAAAAAAGGAGTTTTCACTTAAGTGAATATTTCTGGTGCCTCAGATATGTTCTCGCTTGTTTGCAAATAATTCTTTTTTATAAGCGAAAATTCTAAAATTTGCGCCAATAAACACTAGAAAAGCATTCGAAAATTTTGCTTGCTCACTTACCGAAAAGTTTACTTTTTCGAGCTTTTCAACAAAGAAATAAAAAACGAAACTTGTGATAGTTTGATAAGTCTGCAAACAAAATTTTCCACTTCAATACCACCGTTGCATGATGAAAATGAGAAAGTTTGGCTCTTTAGCTTTCTCTGCTTCCAATGCATTGGCCTGCGACGTACATATGTCTGCATGTAGCTTACACAGAAATATATGAATCCACACCTTCACAGAAGTTTGTTAAGAGGAGTGCGAAAAAGGTAAAATTACTAGGAATTACTCTCTTTCCCCAACTTTGCTGTACTTTTTGCAGGTAGTGTATTTGAAAATTTAAGCGAGTTGTGTTATTTGCTTACTTTTTCGTTTGCCCACAGGCCGCGCTCCTTTCCAATTCCCAACGTTTTCTTCTTCTTCTTGTTTGGCGCAATAACCGCTTACGCGATTTGGCCGAGTTTAATAAAGCGCAGCAGTTGTTTCTTCAGCCGAGGTGCTCTTTTCATTTTCATTGGGAGTTCCATTTTTACGTGGCGGATTCCAAACAGTCCCAGCGTCGAAGCAGATAACCTACAAGGATGATAGATACTAGATTTGCTCATTAGGTATAGTGAACAAAACATTTTTTGAGTGGAACTTTGGATCTACGTCATTCGTTTTGCGTTTCACAAAATTTAGCTTTAGCTTAGTGAAACACAAAACGAATGACGTCGGCATATCTGTCGAATTCGCTCAGAGCCGTTTAACGGTCTGCTAGGTAGTACACCTTTAAAAATCTTTTCACCATGGATATCCTAGGCTGTTTCGCTTTCTCACATTTGCTCGCTCTCAAACGGGTATTCGGAAGCTACCAGAGGGTAGTTGGAAAGTGTGAGCTGCTTGAACTGTATGCAGAAGAATAGTTCTGACCACTGCTAGGTGAAGGGCGATCAGAGACTTTCTCCACTTACGTGGACTTCTACACACTGAACCATCCTCATCAGTGGTTTATAAAATAATCCATTGAGAGCGCACTACAGCGGGAGAGATTGGGTATATTCATGGCGATTAAAACTCTTCTCATCGAATACTTCTGCCCCAAAATTCTATTACTTTGAAATAAACGTCAGTTACCCACCCCGTATACTATTACTTCATTGTAATACCCTCGTATTGCAACTTTTATCTTATGAAGAATTGTATACTATAAAGCTGAAACTCCATATCAAGCGTTCCAAGCACAATCGATTTCTGCATTTTATGCAGCCATAAAATTGTCAATTGAATAAAATACTGAAAGTTATAACACCTGAAAGGCTTAGGTTTTAGCTTAATAACAATATTAATTCAAAAATTTACTATATGGAAGATTGTTTCACCTTTTCCTTCTCTACAATTAACACACAGCCTCATTAAGCTAAAATAACAAACAAAAAAAAAAAAAAGCAATGAGTGCAGTAGCTTTATTAGCTTGCAAATTAGGCATCTAAGAGAGGCATTTACCCATGTGAAGCGGTGACCCTCTGTATTCGAAGCGCCCTTGCTTCCGTTTTCGAAACTTCCAATGATTTGTCACTGGAGCCTCATACATGTTTACTTATTATTAACTTCAATATATACCCTTCTTCTAGCCATTCAATTCTCCATAGGAATATTCTTTTATCCGAATTACATACTGATGAAACTATCCTTTTATCAGCTCTTCCGGAAATCATGTCACTTATTAGTGTGCCACAAATTTATTATTTATAAGTAATTATATATACATATATATAATATAAAGAATTATTATTATAAATAATAGTTAACTTCCACGATGCAGAAAATAATGAAATGGCGCCAATCGTAGTTCCGTTACTTTGCTCTCAGAAAATGTGATAATATTGGTGGTCAGTGTGACCATTTTTTTTGTTCTCTAGCCCTGGAGTTTAGTTATTTCTTATTGACATTTTTCCAGCTTCTTCTAATTAAAACGTGATGTTGATAAACATATAAAGTTTTTAAAAATCAGTTCAATAATTCACTCAGTTCTACTTAGCTTTACTTTTCTTGTAATCTGGTCACTCTATCGATTATTGTTGCTGTTGCTATTTATTCGTGTGTTAAGTGGGCCACAGATCGGAAGCAAATCGAAACAATCGGTTGAAATTCATTTCGTCACACACGTATGGATTTGTGGACGATTTTACCTTCACGATGTTCGTTGCTGAGCGAATATGGAATTCGGAAAAAGGTGTACCATGTATGGTACTTATTTATGCGTGAAAAGAAGGACGAGGAAAAAACTCGTCCAATTGGCTGCAGGGCTGGTTTAAAAGGCAACATGAGCATTCGCATATACAGTCTGTATCAGAAGAAAATAACCGGTTTTTTTTATAACTTCACGACATATTTCGTTCTGCTTTTTGCTGCATAATAGTCCCACTCAAGAGCTAAGACGCCAGTGCTAACTCAGGTTAGTGTCGTTAGAAACTTTCCCGTAAACAACCAAACAAAAATTAGTGAGAAAGACGCGAAGCGTTTCGAGGCGGTATTTTTATGCACCGAAATTATCTTACGCTGCGGCTGCAAAAGTGATTAAAAATCAAAAAAGTTTGTTGTGATGTGGAATCAGCGGTATAAGGTGTTCAAAAATGTTGATGACTTTTCCGAGCGCGGCTTGAAGAGAGTCACGGCAAAAAGCAGGATAAAGTGATCGTCCAACTTTTTAAGCGAGATCGTTCTTTGTGACTACGCCAAGCACGATCAGTTCTTGCTAAAAAGGGAATATATGTGAGTATCAACACCATCGCGCAACGACTGAAGGAGGCGAATATATCCAACCGTCCCACATCATCAAAACCGCTACTCTCAGAAAAACACATTGAGAAACAACAAAACAAGAAAATGGCGTCACAGTATTGGACTGGCCTTCCCAGTCCCCAGACGCCAACCCCATTAAAAACGGGTAGGGAATTATGAAAAAGCATCTTGTCGGAAAGCCAGTTCACGATTTAAAGCGACTCCTGCGTCAAGTTCACAAAATCTGGTCTTCTTTGTCGACGAGCTACGCAGAAAAGCTTCAAGCATGCCGAGAAGATGTCAGGCTAACTCGACAATGAAAAAAGACTTTTAAAAACCTATCCGTGTATTTAAAACTTATGCTAGGGGATCTATGAAAAAAGGCTAAAAAATCGATTTTTTGTTGTATTTGAGGTTATGTAACGAGATTAAGTACTCCTTTTTCAAAAAGGTCGCTATGGTTTCTGTAGTATTATCTGTTATTTTTTTGTTTATTTTTGTTATGAACACACCGCTATGGCTTTAATTCATATTCTGTGAATTCCAACGGTTTTTTAGATTTTTAATAGTTTTAAATGTTAAGAATAATTAAAAGAAGATTATTCAAGATTCTTGCATAACCTCAAAAGGCGTGCGTTCTGATGATATTCCGCAAATGGAGGCAGCTACAGTTTTAAACCCACTCTGCTTTTTCATAGCAGAAATTCACTCGGAGGTTTGGCATTGCCTGCCGAGGAAGCGACCGTTATTAGAAACAACTTTTTCTACTATTTGATATTCATGCACGGAGATGCGAACCTACGCACTCTCGCACTGAACAATAATATCAAAAATATTTGACAGCTGGTTTGATAGATATTCATTTGCTTGTATATTCTACTTGGGTGCCTAAAACAGAGGGTATTTTACTTTCTTGCACTAAATCTCTAGGAATTGTCCCCTACCTTTGTTGTAAATCTGGTTGTGTGCCCCTTAACTATACACTAAATTAAAATAGTACATTTTTTATATCGAGTCTTCTGCAACTTTACATTCAACCTCTTGTTCGCAAATAATTGAAGTATAGCTTCTTTTTTTAAGTATTTAATGCCAGCCGCTGCTAACGCCAAAGGCGCTTCCGCAGCTGTGATGTAAAGCTAAAACTGTTAATCAAAATATTTCTTTGAAAGATGTAATAAGGGAGAGAACAAACAAGGGTGGTTGAGTAAATATTTGCTGTACTTTGAGCGAACTTAGTGTTGTGCATTTCATTGCAGGCCAAATTACAAAGAAATCTTGCAAATGTAGTTGGTAATTACGAGCAGTGAGCGCAAAACAGAACAATACTTATCCAAATACGCTCGTTGACTGGCTCGAAGTGTAGATCTGCGCAGCATACTTTTCACTACACCAAATTTATTCTAATTTACATTAGAGGCTATGGGAGACGTACTTGGACAAATCAATGATTTGTATCAGACGTCACATTGACTAATGACAGCTTGACCAGCAATCTGTTATATGCGCCGTCAATGGTGGTCTGGGCTTAAATAAACTCGCGATATTAATCTGTTATTCCATTCGTCTGCAGCAACCGCTGTAGAAACAATGAAATGTTAGTATATTTCATTACTAATTTATAGTCAGTCTCTTCTCAGTTGCAGCCCTCATGAATAGGGCCATTGCGCTAAAAAAAAGTAACAGTAAGTAAGCCCCCACGATCACAGATCAAAATTGCACCCAGTTTTCAATGCTGACAAGTGATCAGTGATATGTAATCAGTGGCTGACCAGTGATCTGGTTTACGTTTGGTGTTAGCCAGCCGGAGCAGACACTTTATTACAGAGCCATACACGGCCAAAAAATTAGTCTGATTTGAGTTATGTTTAAGAAGTTTTATTTAAGGGCTTTACAGGGAATGCAACATGCATTCCTGAAATTTTTGCTAACAAGAAATGCGTGTTTGTATCGAACTACTTGCTGTAGTCTGTGGTCTTACTAAACTGAAGCTAAAAACCCTCTTTAGTTTACTATTTCTTCTATTTCTGATCAAAGAATCCAATCTGTTTTTCGCTCATTTGTTGCAAACACAGAAGCTCTTTTATATTCCATCACCTCCCTTTTTCATTTGTTTTTCTATAGACAATACAGTAAACTTAGCACATCAAAACTTTAAGAAAACAGGCAACGTTACAGAATTTTCTGAATAAAGTTCGCCTATTTTTGCACTCAAATCAAATTAACTTAATTGTAAGGAGCAACTTGACTTGTCAAAAGTACTACGTGCAGCCCGACTAATATAAATACGCGAAAGCAAATCATTCTTTGTTTTCAAAATAAAGTGTAACTGTACATAGTTGGCAAATCAACGAAATTGCAAATGGGAAAGAGCAAAAGTTATGCCGATACAAAAGCGCAGCGAATAGGCAAATGGAAGTTTGGTGAATGATTTTAATTAAATTGGTAGGAACTCCATTAGAATTCTATAGCCGCGTGTGCTTGTGTATGAAATACCAACTGTTTGCCTGAGTATTGTGGGTTCGATCCCAATGTAATGGGTGATTAAAAAGCAAGCACCTGGTTGCAATCACCTATCGATACTTTAAGCTGTCTCTTATATATTAAAGCACTGAAAATTATCACAGCGCCAATATTGACTTCTGACGCAGGACACCTTTTTATTATCATATATTTCTCCTCATTCACAACCTGCAAAAATATCGAAACATTACACCAGTCCTGTGTCGTCTGCCACTTGGTGTTTCATGCCTGAAGATTCGAAACTGTGCATTTCCGAATGGTAGTCAAGCATCAAGCCATTCAACCCCCTTCTCCAAAAAAAAAAATAAACAGACGAAGCCGGAAGGCAAGATCCACTAACATTTTAAATTTAAAACTCAGGGGGATGGTTCCATGTGTAGAGGGTCTGTGCAAGTCAGGAGCAAAGGCTTGCATCACTGCCATTCAAGAGATGCGTTGTCATAAAGCAAGAAGAACATTGAACCTTGCGATGTCTCTTACATCTGCCATGTAAAAGAGCGCAAATTCGGTGTTGGACTTATAGAGGGAGAGAGACTTAATCGCCAAGTACTTTTGTCCACTCCGGACGAGCGCCTCGCAATAATCCGCATCAAAGCGCGATTTTTTAACATCTCGCACATTTGCGCACTCGGCGGAAGAGAAGGATGATGCAACCAAATATTTCTTCTATGAGCGCCTGGAACACTCGTATGAGTGCTGCCCCCACCACGACATAAAAATAATGCTTGGCGATTTCAATGCCAGGGTGGGGAAGGAGGGAATTTTTGTCTCACAGTGGGAAAATTCAGCCTGCGCAACAAAATATCCGGTAACGGACAGAATTTGATCGACTTCACCGGGGCTTGAAACATGATAGTATGTAGCACCAGATTCCAGCATAAAAAATACGTAATGCTTCGTGGTTGTCTTCCAACCGAAAAACGTGAAACCAGTTTCTAGTGTTTTAGTCGAACGTACGATCCGAGGACCCTACATCGACTCGGATCAGTATCCTGTTGCAGCAATAAACGTTCATCTAACCATGCAAATGATTTGTGACACCGGGAAGCTGCAATCGCAACAGATCGCCAGAAGACTCACCGCTCGACTCTCACTTCTGCTGTTAGAGAGTACTGCCCATGAAACCGGCATGCAGAAGCAATGGAGCAGCATTTCTTGTTCTTTACTTGCCGCCGCTGAAGAAAAAATGGAATTTCGGTGAGCCAAAAAAAAAACAATTTTAAAGACAAGGAATGTCATGTTGTCACGCAAAGACAGAATGCCGCCTATAGGGCCACGCTGCGATCAAATGCATCGCGAGCCACGTGGGACCGCTAACGGGAGCTGAAGAAGGAAGAGAGATGTGTTATCAGACTGAAGAAATGAGCAGCCGGAATGTGTGAGGAGTTTGAGTTGCTGGTCAATCTTTTAGTTACTTTTCTGATACATATTTCTAATATTTGGTTGAATGCAGTACGTTGGCAATGTCATCCCCTATAACCAAATTCAAGGCAGTAAGGAAATTCAAAGTAGAATTTTGCTCAGTATTTTCGTCAATGATCATCTCTTCTAATTCGTTTCTCGGAAATGTCAATATCGGAGGTGTCACTGGGATGCCATCTCGTTCTAATCCAAAGACGAATTCAAATAAATGCATTCTTGGGCTAGCAGGAAGACGATGATTAGACATCTAAGGTAGCAAGAAAGCTCTGGCTGGACTACTGCAGAATGAAGGCAACAGACCAAGGGGAGACGGGTGTAGTATAGTACTGTACTAGTATTTTGAATATAACGAAGAAACGGGTCATCATTTCCTATACGAATACGCAGTTTCCTTAAGACATAGAAACGCAATCAGCACACTCATCCGGTCCAAATAGTTGACCTGAATAAATTTATTAGATACTCAAAGGTACTTCATACTTTAGGCTGAGGTAGATTGCGTGTATTATTCGCGAGTGGGGCAACAAAATTGCAATAAACTGGCTACGATGTAGAACATTTCAAAATTTCGCTTTCAAAAACATATTTTTGACCAAAACTTTTACAAATATACCCACGGTGCGCCTGCGGTTTCAAATAGTCCAAATGGCATGAATATGCATGTCGAGTGTTGCGCTTATAGCTGTCGTTTACACCAGAATGCGCTCTAGATGCCGCATTGCAGATAATTTATACATTTGTCGTTTTATTTTTTGAACATCGCATCTTTGCTTAAAAAAAATAATATGAACAATTTTTAACTTTCGAATTGGCAGAAGATATGTGTGAGTACATTTATGTATGTATGTTTGCATGTTTGCATGTAGGAATGCATATATACTACAATTTACAGTATTAATTACAGCTGTAAGCAAACTCGCATCACCCACTTTATATATTTTTATGGCACCCACGCTGCTATTGATTTGCTTTTGTAGTTCTTTGCCTTCATTTCATTTCATTGTCCTCCTCGACAATTAGTTTTGATGACAATAATTTTAGTGTAATTATTTTTGTATATTCATGAGTTTCTATAAATATTTGTATATATGTAAGTATGTATATCTACATATATTAGCTTCTACATATATTAGACCTTTTCGGTGTAGTACACGCCTGTACTCAGTTTCGGTGAAAATGTGAAAAATGCCACTAATATGTGAAGTCAGGCCAGCCTCTTAATTAATTTTGCGCCAGTTTTCTTAATGACAATTGGTTGGAATTTGACCCTAGGATCGGATCTTTAAAAAATAATAACCTTAACATTCTACGACGATTCGTCGTAAGAATACTTGAGTTAAAATACGTACACAAATAAAACTGGTCGCAATTGAAACTTTGTAAAACTTTGGTTTATGAAATTCAAATATAGTTTTATAAATATATTAACACTTAAACTTAGTTCTAGTGAATTTCGGCAAGAAAATGTTCGAAATGATCGAAATTCCGTTTTTACGTCCTTCATATGTTCAAGTATAGAGACTTTTGTGATTTACTTGAAAGCTTTTGCAGAAGAGCAGCAAGGACCGGCGGGTCCTAAAGATGTCATCTTTATCTTAATCCAACTCTTCGAAAAGGCTATGGAATAAAAAAAAAAACATTTTTTTATGTTTTATCGACTTGGCCAAAGCATTTAATAGGGTTTTGCTTAAGGCTGTAATTATTGTAAAATTTTCGAAAAAACACAATATTGACAACAAAGTTCTGGCAGTAATTGCCAATCTCAACATCGAAAACACCATTTTGTCATAATGTCAGACAACGAAGGCGACCTTCAGCGTATGTTGCATGCCTTCGAGAAAGCTGCTCTGTTTTTAATAATGCAGATATCGGCAGCCAAGACGAAGAGCATGAAAATATCGACATAGTCGCTCAGGAGTAAGCTTGCAGTATATGGAAAGAGTGTCGAACAGGTTATGGAATTCTGATACCCTGATACCATAATTACATCATCGAAAGAACTAACATCAGAAGTAAGAAAACGCTGGAATGAATGCTGGACATCCAGCTCTATCGATAACTAATATTTTTTTTACATACCTGTACAATGTAATCCAAACAAATTGTTTCTCCTGTACAAAAATTGTTGAAGAACAGGATTTAATCCTATAATAAAGAAGAAGAAGAGAATACAAGTCAGCAATCATATGATTTTAAATTGCTCTACCCTTTTCACAATTTTCTGGGCCTCAAGAAGTGTGGCTTTCATAATGGCCCAGTGGTTTTCGATTGGTCGAAGTTCTGGGCAATTAGGTGGATTTACCTCGTTTGCTTCCAAGGACACCCTATTGCATATATATATATATTATAATAACAAGTCGTATTGTAATGCTGTCATATAAGAGGTAAAAACTGCTTTTACAGACATTCTTTAATATAAATTTCTTGGTTGATTGTACCAGTGCCTACAAAGGGGTCACTTTTGAAGCCACATTGGCAAGTTGTCTGCGAAATGAGATATTTTTGTAGGAAACTTAGCAAGCTTTATATTCTTAAATTTAACTGCAATATTGCCTCTTTTATTTACAGTATAAAAATCGTGACCTTGGATTTGTTTAACACCTGCTTTTGGGTACGATTCCTCACCCATAACAATACAGCCAAATTTATAAATAAGATTATCGAGCACGTTGCTTCGCCCAAAAATTTTGTTTATTGGGAGCAGCATTAACCTTGAACGAGAGAAGTCCTGCTAGTTTGCGTACCTTTCGCACATTTGATGAAGACATGTTTACTTTTTTTCTGTCATCTCTTACCGAAAATCCAGTGTTTCTCTTAAATGCTCTTACCACTTCCTTTGTCTGGATTTGTCACTACCATACATTCTTTTGAACGATAAAAATCGTTATGTCTTCTAGTCTCTTCCGAATTCTAGTTTTTTAGCGATCGTTATAGGACAGGGTAGGATTTTCCAGCTTTTTGAGCAAAATTAACTCCCAATCGACTTATTTAATTATTCCTCGTTCCTAATCTAATTCTAGTTACTGAAAATCGCTCAACCAAAAATATCGGCTATGTTCTAGGCATTTTAAATAGGCGTTATTTTATTTATTTTACAGTTGTGATGTACGGAGATACGCTAGCTTATATACTTTATGTACGAAAATAGCGATTTAGTGATTTTATTTTTCTATTTTGAAGCTGTCATACTTTATGTGAGAACAGGCTTAGCGTCAGATAGAATATTGGTACGATAATACCATCATAAGCTCGGTGGCACTCCATATGATGGTGCGAATTTGTTTGCGGAATTTTACAGTTCCAATTCTGTTGCTGATAATAGGAATTTTTCGTTTGATTTTACCCATTACTTAAGCTCCACTTTAAAATTTGGTTCGCTTAGCCTTTCCACTGATGATTTATGATGATTCTTCTTCTTAATTGGCGCGATAACCGCTTACGCGATTTTGGCCGAGTTTAACAAATCGCGCCAGTCGTTTCTTTCTCTGCTCACAGGCGCCAATTGGCCACACCAAGTGAAGCCAAGTCCTTCTCCTCCTGATCTTTCTAACGCAGAGTAGGCCTTCCTCTTCTTCTACTACCACCAGCTGGTACCGCATCGAATACTTTCAAAGCCGGAGCGTTTGTATCCACTCGGACGACATGACCCAGCCAACGTAGCCCCTGGATCTTTATTCGCTGCGCTATGTCTATGTCGTTGTAAAGATCATACAGCTCATCGTTCCATCGCCTGCGATATTCGCCGTTGCCAACGTGCAAAGGACCAAAAATCTTACGCAGAATCTTTCTCTCGAACACTCCAAGCGTCGCTTCATCGGATGTTGTCATCGTCCAAGCTTGTGCGCCATACGTTAGGACGGGCAGGATGAAAGCCTTGTAGAGTGTTAGTTTTGTTCGTTGCGAGAGGACTTTATTGCTCAGTTGCCTACTTAGTCCAAAGTAGCACTTGTTAGCAAGAGAGATTCTACGTTGGATTACAAGGCTGACATCATTATCGGTGTTAATGCTGGTTCCCAAGTATACGAAGTCCTTTACAACCTCAAAATTATAACTGTCAACAGTGACGTGGGTGCCGATACGCGAGTGCGCCGACGTTTGTTTGATGACAGAAGGTACTTCGTTTTGTCCTTGTTTACCACCAGACCCATTCGCTTTGCCTCTTAATCCAGTTTGGAGAAGGCAGAAGTAACAGCGCGGTTGTTAAGGCCGATGGTGTCGATATCATCGGCATACTCCAACAATTGGACGCTCTTATAAAAAATTGTGCCTGAGCGATTAAGTTCTGCAGCTCGTACGATCCTCTCCAACATCAGGTTAAAGAAGTCACACGACAGCGAGTCACCCTGTCTGAAACCTCGTTTGGTATCAAATGGCTCGGGGAGGTCCTTCCCAATTCTGACGGCGCTGCTGGTGTTGAGCAACGTCATCTTGCATAACCGTATTAGTTTTGTGGGGATACCAAATTCAGACATCGCGGCATACAAGTAACTCCTTTGCGTACTGTCGAATGCAGCTTTGAAGTCGACGAAAAGATGGTGTGTGTCGATTCTCAGTTCATGGGTATTTTCCAAGATTTGGCGTATTGTGAATATTTGGTCGATGGTAGACTTTCCAGGTCTAAAGCCACACTGATAAGGTCCAATCAGTTGGTTGACGGTGGGCTTCAGCCTTTCACACAATACGCTCGCTAGTCCCTTATAGGCGATATTTAGAAGACGAATCCCGCGGTAATTGGCACAGATTGCAGGATCACCCTTCTTATGGATTGGGCAGAGCACACTTAAATTCTAATCGGCAAGCATGCTTTCATTCGACCATATTTTGCAAAGAAGCTGATACATGCACCTTACCAGCTCCTCGTCGCCATGTTTGAATAGCTCAACCGGCGGTCCGTCGGCGCCCGCGGCTTTGTTGTTCTTTAGACGCGTTATCGCTATTCTCACCTCGTCATGGTAGGGTAGCGGAACGTCAATTCCGTCGCCGACGATTGGGGTATCGGGATCTTCACATTCTCTCTGATATGCGCAGATGTCACTATTTAACAGGTTCCAGAAGTGTTCCCTCTATAATTTAAGAATACTCTGGATGTCGGTCTTTGTTCTTTCGATTATTTGAATTAATTCAGAGCAGAAGTGTTCAGTAAATCTACTTGCGCGAATAAATGAGGAACAAGTTAAGTACTAAAAGTAAATATACTTATACAGGGTGGGCCATATAGCGTTTGCTTTTTGAAACACCTATTTTTTTGAGAATGGTAACACAAATGACATGTCAATTGTGTTCATAATTTACTTAAAGGTTTAACATTTACGAAATGGGAAGCTATACGCTTGAACAAAATTGGGAAATATTGAAAACATATTTCCAAAGTGGTGAGTCTTCTTCTTCTTTTCTGATGAAGCTCATTTTCACATCGGTGGCTACGTCAATAAGCAAAATTGTCAGATTTGGGGCTCAGAAAATCCACACGTTACTGTAGAGAAGCAAATGCATCCACAACGAGTCACTGTTTGGTGCGGTTTTTGGTCTGGCGGCATCATCCGGCCATTTTTTTTTTCGAAAATGAGCGAGGAGTCGCGGTTACAGTAAATGGCGAGCGTTACCGTGACATCCTTAGCCAGTTGTTTCCAAAAATTGAAGAGGATGACATGGACCACATTTGGTTTCAACAGGACGGTGCAACTTGTCACACTGCCAAAGTTACACTCGAACTTTTGGCTACCGTTTTTGAAAACCGAATAATCAGCCGAAATTCCAATATCAATTGGCCGCCTCGGAGCTGTGATTTAAGCCCGTTGTACTATTTTTTGTGGGGAGCCGTTAAGGACAAATGCTATGCGAACCATCCAGAGATGATTGATGCTTTAAAACACGAAATCGAAGTTGCCATTCATGAAATTGGAGCCCAAACAATCAAAAATGTGCTTAAAAATTGGGTTGATCGAATGGCCTACTGTAAAGCCAGTCGGAGCAGTCATTTGAACGATATTATTTTTCATTCATAAATGACAATGTTCAATCTTCAAAAGAAAAAAAAGTTTGAAAAAATATTGATTAGTTTTTTTTTTATAGCCGATTCAAAAAGCAAATTTTACATGGCCCACCCTGTATAATAATTATTTTTACAGGGTGCGCCATCTTTTATGTCGGTATGAAAACTTTGAATAACTTTGAAAAAAAAAACAACTGATTTGTATAAGTGAGGTATTTTTATTTGGTTTGGTTATTTACAATTTATTAAAACTATTTTTTGAATACAATATCAATCAAGTGGCCACCTTTATTACCAATCACAAACTGCGATCTTTTTTCTGCGTTTGTCATCATCTTGTTAAGCATTTCGGGGTTTGTAGCGTCGATTTCGGCACGAATTTTTGCCTTAAGCTGGTCAATAATCTGCGGCTTGTTGGCGTAAACCTTACTTTTCAGATAACCCCACTGTTGGCTTCTGGGCAACGCTCTCCCTCACTGGTTCCACAAGTTCCTTGGAACCTCTTGGTTGTTGATGAACGGCATGTTGACGATCTTCTACTGTCCCGTGTTCAAAAAAATTCGACACCAAACTACGAAAGGTATTGTCAGACGGTGCCTGTTTGCGGCGATACTTTTTGCGATATGCGCGTTGCTTTAGAACAATAGAACGACTACGACTATTTCCGATATATGGCGCCACTATTTCAGCGCGTAGTTTCGTTGTAAAACGATCCATGGTTGAAATTGTACTGACTTGGCGTATTGAAAACATGTATGTTGAAAATATGTATGTTGGTAAATGACGAAGTTATTCAGCGTTTACATACCTCCTAACTTTTATCTTCTCTTCTGGTAAAATATATTCACTCAGGTGTTTGTGTCGCTTATGTGTCAGTCCAACACATGTTTGGTGGTTTCATCTTCCTTTCTTAAGTCTTATTGGTGTACAATGTATTGTAGCACAAAAAATAAACTCATTTAGGTTATTTTAAGCCGATTTGGTCCCCTCGAATTGTCCCTGTTGTTGTGGTGTTGTTAATATCAAAAAATAGCTTTTCAATCACTTCACTTATTATTACGCCAATAACACAGGTCACATGTGAGACTGGTTTCCAATGAATTTTTGTGCGCCGAACACAATTAGGGGGTCCGTATCACTCTTGGTTATCAAAAAATCTGTCTTTGCAAGCGGAAATATTCAATCCAATATAAATTTTCATTATCCTAAGTGAACGCTAACATAAAATCATTTGGATTTTCAATGCAAGCGCAAGCATTTAATTCGACCTTAAACGCTCACAAATACAAAAACAGTTACAAATACATACGTACGTCATCAAACACGCTATGATAATTACTTATTTAGCGTCATTTCAGTTGTGACGGGATGTCAGCATTTACGTTTAATGTGGGGAAATCTATGCAAATATTGATTTTTACAAATCCACATACACGAACATATATTTACATACATGCATGCATGGCAGGCACAGATAGCGGATTAAACAATTTGTGTTATGCTTATAATATAAATGTAGATAAACCGCAAAAAGTCAATGTATTGTAGTTATGTAGCTGTGTCGGAAGACGAGTCTCAAACTACAAATCACGCAATATGTGGGTAGAGCTGGTGGCTAACCACAACAAATCACCCACACAGACACTGGTATTCATGTGCATGGCGTTGTCTGCAGGCAATGTGACAACAAAAGGAAGTTACAGCAGAGTAAACAAGAAAATAAAATAGTTTTTGGCAATACTAATTTATTTAATTTTGTTTTTCTATTCAATGAAGCGAATTGTTCGACTTAAAAGCATTTTGTTAGAGTATTTTAGATAGTTCACCGGAATTTCCTTTAGTTATTTTTGCATGTTTTCTCCTTTTATAAAAGGAGTTTTTCTTTTTATTGGTGAAGAGGTAAAAGTAGTGCTGAATCCAGCGAAGTTGTGATTTTCAGTCAAAAGATTGGGCTCAAGCACAGGTCGATGGAGTGGTGCATTATTTTTATATGTGTCCGAGTGTAGGGTACGAGTGTGCAGGGTTCCTAGAAGACTCGTCTTAGTTATTTGAGGACATTATTATTTAGCTAATTTTTTATTAATTTGGCCATACGAGGTGGCACAAAATTAATCATCCAGTTTTGTGTTCGTATAAATTTTTTAATAAATATGTAAAAAACAAAAATGACTTTGAGGGATGGAAATATTTACTTTGAGCTTTACGCACTCCATTGCTTGTCTGTTTGTTATTGCAGCTGCCTGGTTCACAAATGTCACGACGCCTTTAGCGAAAATTAGAAATCTTTCGTTAAGGTGATTCATTTTGCGCCACCGTGTATGACAATTTGCGTTTCAACGTATTAGATTTAAACCCCTTCCGGCCAAAATCGCCATTCATCAAGATAGAAATTTTTCCTCTGAAATACCAACCCTACCATGGCTAACTAAAGGTAAGCATCAAACTTTTAAAAGTGATTTACATTGAAGAATACAGCCTCCTAAAATATGTACAACTAGCAACCCGCCCTGCTTCGCACGGGTATAAAATATATACCCATGTCACTCACTGAAAAAATGATTAAAATCGATCCAGTAGTTTTGGCTTATTCATTATTGCCCGTGGCCCGCCCGCGTTAAATTTGGAGTAAAACAATCCCCCCTTCTTTATAGATTTCCTGCTATCTTTGGGATATCTAAATTCGTACCCTACATTTTTGCATATTCGCTTTTTGCATTTCTACATATGTATTTATTTTATTTTTACAACAATTACTATATTACAGAATGTCTTTATATACAGCGTTCATAGCCTTCTTGTCATTAGACAATACAAACATGTTTTCTCTAGAGGTTACTCTTGAAAGAGCGACATACAGTTGGCCATGTGAAAAACAGTCAACACTGAAATCTAAGCCTGCAACGTTGAAGGTTTGACCCTGAGATTTATTAATGGTCATTGCAAAAGATGTCTTTACCGGAAATTGTAAGCGTTTAAATTGGAATGGTAGATCCGATGGTATCAGAGGGATTCGGGGAATCAATACATCTTCTCCGGTACCACATCCTGTGAGTATTGTGCACTCTATTATGATAGTTTTCAGTGATTTTACCAGCAAACGCGTGCCATTGCAAAGTTTAGGTGGATTTAGGTTTCTTAATAAAATAACAGGACAACCTATTTTCAGCTCCATTTTGTGAGGAGGGAGTCCAGAAAGAATTTAGAAATTCTGTAGGAAATTGAACAGCTTCTTCCAAATCGAGAACAGTATCGACCGAGTAGTATATTTTCGTCGGCGCCTCAATCTTTGAAATAATCAAGTTATTTACTTTATCTACTTGTTCGTTAGTGGGTGACAGAATAGCTCTTTCTTTAAACCAAGATATTGTCTTATAACTTATGTTATCAATGTCAGGATAGACATTGTTGACTAACTCTTGGATGTTGTCTATCAAAACACAAAGGTTTTCTAGGTTAATCCTTCCCTCACTTTGTGTTAATTCTCCATTGCCAACTTTTAGCAGGATCTCTGGAAATAGCCTGTTCTCACGTGAAGATGACGAAACCCTCATATTAGTTTTAAGATCTAATTTATTGACATGCGACCAAAGGTGGGATCTTTTTAGCGAAGCATTTATTTCGTCAGCACGTGTTCCTCGAGTCACAACTGGTAGGATTTGACGGAAATCTCCTGAGAACAGAATTGTACATCCACCCATAGGTGAATTTTTGTTGCTCAAATCGGGCATTGTCCTATCCAATGCTTCCACAGACGTCTTGTTTGACATGATAGCTTCGTCCCAGACTATTAATGAGCAGTCACGCATCAATTTTCCTGTATTGCTCTGTCTAGAAACACTACAGACGCTGTTATCATCATCGGTGGCGATTTTCAGCGGGAGCTTGAATGTAGAGTGTGCGGTTCGGCCTCCTTCCAAAGGAGTAGCGGCAATGCCGGATGACGCAACAGCTAACGCAATTTTTCCGGTAGATCTCAATTACTAATTACTGATGAAATATCTTGAAAAATATTGTTTTTAATTATATGCTGTAAAGAGCCATATACATAGATCTATATGAAAACAACAATGTATTTAAGGTATTTAATTGGATAAGGATTAATGTTGTACCTATTTGTTGAAATCGCTTCGAAAATAAGCTATTAGTTGTCGTAAAAAGTAAATGACAAAAAATGTTATTGTATGGAATCGATAGCAAGCTAAACGCGCTCCGAATCAATAAAAACTATTCAAAAACTGTATTTTAATTACAGTATGCAAAATTCGTATTAGTACACCCCCTAATAAATAAAAAAACCACGTATATTTTCAAATTAATTTTAAAACAAATGCTTGAAACCGTTTTATTTTATAGATAATTAACTAAAATAAGGCCAAATAAAAAAACCGCTCACAAAGTGTATTGAAATGCAAAAAAAAAAATAAGAAAGAAAAAAATGAACACTTTTCACAGAAGCAAAATTCGTATTAGTACACATGTATTTTTAATGATTTAAAGAGTAAATAAAAAATAGTTCAGAAAATTAATATTTTGTAGGATACCCTCGTTGCCTTAGAACAGCAGACAATCTCTTCGGCATAGATTCCACCAATTTTTTTGTGAGATTTGGAGAAATCTTCTTCCATCTGATTTGAGGACTTTTTTTAAATGTTCTCGGTTCCTTATTTGATGATGTTCCAGCTGCTTTTTGAAAATCGACCATACATTTTCTATGGGATTAATATCCGGGCTTTGTGCTGGTGTTTTGAGATAATTTGGACAGTTATAAAGCATCCATAACCTTGTATCCAACGCCGTGTGCTTGGGGTCGTTATCTTGTTGGAATATACATTTTTTTTTGCAACCCAATTTTTTGGCACCTTTGCGTAGATTCTTTTTTAAAATATCAATATATCACAGTCATAATTCCATCAATAAAATGCAACTTTCCTACTTCGTTTGCCCCGAAACATCCCCATACCATCAGAGAACCACCACCGTGCTTGAAAGAAGGCTGCAGATTTCGTTTTTGAAGGCCAGTATTACACTCTCTCCAAATTTTTATGCGTCCATCGGACATTTTTATATTAAATTTACACTCGTCTGAAAAAATTACCCTTTTCCAAAACCGCATATTTTTGTTTAAATATTGCCTGGCGAATATAACACGCTTTCTTCTATTGACTGAGCTTACATACGGTTTTCTAACCGCAGTTCTGCTTCTAAATCCCAATTTTTTTACATAATTGCGCACTGTTTGAGGTGTAACTTTGATAGAAAAGTATTTTTCTAGTTCTGCAGCTAGTGAAACTCCACTGACGGTGGGGTCTTTTCTCATAAGGCGTTTCAAATAAGTCTTGTGCCTCTGCCCAAGCTTTGCCCTGTTCACATTTCGAAGCTTTTTGTCAATCCTTCCACTGTCTCTAAAAATTTTGACTAAGTTTTGTATTGTAGACACACTTTTCTGCAATGTTCTCGCAATTTCGCGTAAAGACTTTCCGTTTTTGTTCATATTTATTATTAATCTCCTAGTTTCGTTTGACTTTGGCGACATTGCAAGCTAACTCCGCGAACTTGAACAAATGGCTACTAAAACGCAACTGCCCAAGGTTAAACATTGAATCGTTTCGAAAATAAAGGTAAATACCAACAAATTGTTTACAAATTCAACGCATACTAAGTGTACTAATACGAATTTTGCCTGCAGTAGAAATAGCTACACTGCTACTAAAGCTATTTTTTTCAATTCTATGCAAATGTTTCGGAGTTTTTGTTATTATTCTATTTTTTTATGAATTATACAATACCGCACTACGATTGAAATCAATTGCTTTAAAGTAAATTTGAAAGTATACGTGGTATATAAGAGGGTGTACTAATACGAACTTTGCATGCTGTACGTGCGATTTACTAATATAGAACGTGAAAATAGCGTTTTATTTCGCTGTAAAATTGTATGTGCATATAATTACATGGAATTCAGTACATACATAGATACATATGTACATACGTCCGAAATGAAATAATGCGAGCGATTCGTAAATACATACATACATACATACGTCACCATACGATGTAATTCAACATTAATGAGGTGTGGTGAGATTATCGCTTAACGCCTGTTGCTTCATTCGGTTGACAGCGAACAAACACACAAACAGCTTTTTTTGGAAAAGGAGCTGTTTTTGTTTAAACAATTCTGGTTAAATAACAAATATATCAATTTTTTTTTTGATGCAGAACGAAAGTAAATATTTCAAAGTTAAACTCTAAGAAAGTTTCATTTTAATTGGTTGATTCGTTTATGATTTATGGCCGTGAAAACAAAAAAATTATGCTTTTTTGCCACATTTTGACCGATTGCCACGCCCCCTTTATATATTTTTTCACATTATATAGATACAAACCTTCCTCTTCAATCAATCTATCTTAAAAAAAAAAACCGCATCAAAATCCGTTGCGTAGTTTTAAAGATTTAAGCGATTACGTGGACATAGGGACAGAAAAAGCGGCTTTGTTTTATAATATGTAGTGATGTACTGTACACTTTTATTAATGTAAAATGTGCAAGTGAATTGCAACCCTGATTACAGGGTTTGATAAAAAATAATAGGTCTATTTATAAGTTCGTGCGGTTTTACAACAGATGGCGTAACTTGATTATTATTCCATCGATCCACATTTCCAAACATTCATTGGAGAGCTACTGTCGTAAGGCACAAACGTCAGTATAAGTTTTTTATTTGAAGCGTAAACAACAATATTTTTACCACACTTGAAAATGTCGAATTTCGTGCCAAATAATGTGTTTTTGCGGGGAATTCTTCTTCATTATTTTAATATGAAGAAAAAAGCAGCCGAAAGTCATCGTATCTTGGTGGAAGTTTATGATGAGCATGCTCTATCTGAGCGAACGTGCCAGAAGTGGTTTGCACGCTTTAAAAGTGGTGATTTTGGCTTGGAAGACGAAGAACGCGAGGGTGCGCCGCCAAAGTTCATGGATACCGAATTGGAGGAATTGCTCGATCAAGATCCGGCTCAAACGCAAGAAGAGGTTGCAAAAACTTTGGGAGTTGATCAATCAACCATTTCCAAACGTTTAAAAGCCATGGGAATGATCCGAAAGGTAGGCCATTGGGTGCCGTATGAATTGAAGCCAAGAGACGTTGAACGCCGTTTTATGGCATGCGAACAACTGCTTCAACGGCACAAAAGAAAGGGTTTTTTGCATCGAATTGTGACTGGCGATGAAAAGTGGGTCCATTACGACAATCCAAAACGTCGGGCAACGTATGGATACCCTGGCCATGCTTCAACATCGACGTCGGCGCAGAATATTCATGGCCTGAAGGTTATGCTGTGTATCTGGTGGGACCAGCTGGGTGTTGTGTATTATGAGCTACTGAAACCGAATGAAACGATTACGGGGGATGTCTACCGACGACAATTGATGCGTTTGAGCCGAGCACTGCGAGAAAAACGGCCGCAATACGCCGATAGACACGACAAAGTTATTTTGCAACATGACAATGCTCGGCCACATGTTGCACAAGTGGTCAAAACATACTTAGAAACGCTCAAATGGGATGTCCTACCCCACCCGCCGTATAGTCCAGACCTTGCGCCATCCGATTACTATCTCTTCCGATCGATGCAACATGGCCTGGCTGACCAGCACTTCCGTAATTACGATGAAGTCAAAAAATGGATCGATTCGTGGATTGCGGCAAAACCGACCGAATTTTTCACAAAGGGAATCCGTGAATTGCCAGAAAGATGGGAAAAAGTAGTAGTAAGCGATGGACAATATTTTGAATATTAAATTTGTAACCATTTTACGTCAATAAAGTTTCAAATTTCGAAAAAAAGCCGCACGAACTTATTCATAGTCCTATTAGATGTATCTTATTATGTCAAATTACATACTACAATATATTAAAAAAAAACTTTTTTTATATAATATATTTTCTGCTTCTGAAGCTAAGAAAAGGTTAAAAAGTCAAAATTGAAGGGCACTGCCTAGTTGCAGCGTATGCTTGTGAGCTAATTCTTACTCTTAATGATGCTTGCAGGAAATTTATTGAGTCGGGTGCAAGAGAAACCCTGGAGCATCGTCGAGGCTACTTTCCGGCTCTCTCGAAAACTAAACTATGCTACCTGGGTGCTCTCAGTTTCTTAAAACCAGAATCTATTCCTGAACTGGGGCATGGGCGACTCCTAAAATTCGCGAAGAGTAGGCGCTTCTTGAGTGATGCATATTTTCGTTAACCCAAAAAAAGGACTCTGATCTGGTATGGCTATGGACCAAAATGGTCTCTGCATGGCTTCGGCCAGCCAGTGTAACCTAAGCTAAAAAAAATTACTTTTATTATATAATTTTTGTATCAATACTTGAAAATTCTTATGAACGTGGAGAGTTTTATTGCTTAATTTTAAGAAGGAAAACATTCTTTTATTTCGGTCTATGGCCTAAGGTTCTACGTTAATATTTAATTTTAATAGGAATTCGTAATAAGTTACGAAATAAAATAATATACTAGTTAATTTTTATAATTTTTGGAATTGGCGTCGTACGTTAATTATATCTGACAGCTGCAGTATACAAACAGAAAACAGCAATATAAAGATTTCACTTGCTTCTGCTCACTGTACCGCTTAACGTAAAGCAATTTCAATGCTATTCCTTACGTTTCTTTTTATCCTGTACTTTGCTGTAAAAAATGAAATTGCTGTGCATAATACCTTAGTTTTCTTTTTATTTATGACCACAATCTGTCTGTATGCGGGTGTGAAATGGTAATGCCAAAGACCACCAAACCGCTGCCAAGTAGAATATTACGCCGAAGCTTTAAAGTTTGGCCAAGTCTAGCCATTTGGCCAACTTTCACATATTAAAGTATATTTCTATTATTTGCCGATTGTTTTTGTTGTTGACGAAGCAAAGCAATCGTGCCTTAGGCCGGCATCCAAACGAGCATAGCAAAGCGATGACAAGGAAAGTAAGTAAATAAAGTTAAATAAATATAAAAAACTGTGGTGTATTTTTATGATACAAGGTGGCGCAAACTGTGAATAATGTTTTTGAATAACTTTTTTACTAAAAGTAAATAAAACAAATGTTTTTGGGTGACAGCCGTAAGCCTCTATAGCTAGCGCTGCATTTTTTATGGTTTATTTTTTGAGTTTTTTTTTTATGTAAATAAAATAAATTATAATAATTTTCAGTAATGGAAATATTTATTTTGACCTTTTCACGCTTCATTGCTTGCCTGTTTGTATACTGCAGCTGTCTAGTCAAGTTTCAAGTGCCAAGCGCCCAAATGTTATTGCCGTATAACGCCATTAGCCGAATGGGTTGGCGAGTGACTACCATTCGGCATTCACAGAGAGAACGTAGGTTCGAATCTCGGTGAAAACATCAAAATTAAGAAACAGTTTTTTCTAATAGCGGTCGCCCCTCGGCAGGCAATGGCAAACCTCCGACTGTATTTCTGCCATGAAAAAAGCTCCTCATAAAAATATCTGCCGTTCGGAGTCGGCTTGAAACTGTAGGTCCCTCCATTTGCGGGACAACATCAAGACGCACACCACAAAAAGAAGGAGGAGCTCGGTCAAACACCCAAAACGGGTGCAAGCGCCAATTATATATATAGCGCCATTTGCAAAAAACATACATCTTGGATAGGGCGATTAATTTTGCGCCACCTTGTATTTTACTTTTTACACACTTTAGGTGAGGTTTCGAAATAATGGGTTAGGAAATAATATTTCTACAAACTTTTAAATTCATCGTTTCAGCCATCAAATTCATCGTTTCAGACTTCTCAAAATAAAAGGGCCTAGTCGAACACTCCTTGAGAAATTTAATAGGGTAAAATTTTCTAGAAAAAGAGTTTTAGACGAGATAGTAGACAACGAAAAACGGGGACTCTCTATCCTCGGATTTTGTCAACCAGTAGGTGCCAAAGTCAGTGCGAATACTATACCATGAACTAGGCGAAAATATGATCACAAAATTCAGGATAAGATTAGAGAGCTTGAGTAAATGACGATCACAGTCGTACTCCATTTATACTATCACTAACACGAAGAGATTATAAAACCATGACACTTGTGCTAATCGGACATATCCCAGTAGCAGCGCATGTTTATAATATAGGAATCTCGGACAGCGAAGAATGCAAGGAATCTGTAGAGCATCTCTTTTGCGGATGTCCTACATTATTCAAAACTCGCTTAAATGATCTGGGGCACCACAGTTTGCCGGGTGTCTTCCATCTCAGCAGTGGGTTGGAAATGTCTCCTTAAATTCATAATAGAAACAGACACTATGTAGGTGGACGATTTCAAAATGCATAACCAATGAGCTCCATCTAATATCGCTATGGACCAAACTGCCCTGTGCGTGACTGCAAGTCAACCCGTTTCACCTAACCTAACGCAGTTATTGTGAAATTTTACTAAATATATGCATAAGTACAAGCAAGGTGAATTCCTACAAGATCAAATCATCAGGGCAACAAAAACATTTACAATTTGGTTGTTTGAATCTCAAAACTTCTGCCAGAATATAAACAAATAAACAAAGCAACAACAGAAAAGCAAACTTCTTTCACATTTAATACCAAATTGAAAAGAAAAAAATTCAATTGTTCAAGTAACAACACCTTGTATGAATTTGTCTTGCTATACCATACACGGACATACATATTTGTCCAAACTATATATGTACTTTTCTCAGACAAGCATTTTAAAAGTTTTTTGCGCTCAGTTAGGATATCAGTTCAGTGCCATATTTCGAACATGCATCCAACAACATGGGAGACTTAAGCGAAGTGTTGAGTCACAGATTGCAAGGCACTGCACTTTTCATAAATTGAGAACATCTCAACTTAATTTACCAGCACATATGTTTACATACATATAATCATATTTACTTATATTTGTACACATGTATACGCTAACATTGTTAAAGCTAATGTTCTCAAAATACAAAACTAATTAATCTCCTTTTCTTGATACATAAGTATATACATATTCGCTAATATTTAGAGTTCTACCTATTTGTCAGTGGTGTCCTATTTGTTGTACATTCTCACAAACGCACATACTGTAATATGCATATATGCACATATGAGTATGCATACTCACTAGCATTGTCTCTCTTGAATACTGTTCAACTCTCATACCAAAACTTTCTGTGTCCATATGAGCACCCTATATATACCTATAGAAATACCCATAGACCTTTTTGTGCATGCACTTATGATGAACCTGAAATTTGTGGAAAAAATCTCTCGAATTATTGACCATCACATAAACGCATCGTTTTCGCTTTAATTAAGATCACAGCTCAGCTTAATATTTCGCTGTTTTCATAAGCAAATTCGTTATTGAGGAAAATACCTCCAATCACGACGAGCAAAGAGAATTGCTGCCTTAAGCCATATTAGTAATGCGAAATAGAATCGAGCCTATAGAAGATAGGATGCTCATATGGTGGCATTCTATTCTTGTGAAATCTTCGAAAAAAAACACTAAAGATGTAAAAAAACCCCTAAGCGTGCATGGGAGCTGTGGTAATACTAGTGGTAGAGAAAATTTTAAATGAGCTGCAAACAGAGTAACGATAAGAATAAAGAATCGTTGAATCGAGGCTGATCTAAAACAAAAAAAATAATGACGCTTAGTTTTGAGATCACCATAATTGACCCATGCTCGCAGCCAATATGAAATGTTTTTGTATCTACCTTTTTATTCCGCGCGCAGTTTTGTGCTTCGACTCCTACTTCAAGGATCGTAACTCTTCAAGTAACTCTCCCAAGCTATGTTAGACTACTACTACTGATTTCCGTGAAGTAAAAAACCGAAATTCGATGTTTTGAAAATAAATCCATAAATCCATGTCCACTAGTTTAAAGTTTCCTTGGTTTCAAATCTCCCTAACTAGACTACTTCGGTTAAAGTCATATATCGCCGTAAGTTTTTTCTAATTTCCTTGAAATTTTGACACAACATTTAAGAAGTGTTATTTTACCACTTGACTTTATTCGTCCGAGTGCCATAATATTTCAATGATACGACCAAGGATTTACCTTGCCAACGAATGTAATTGAGAAGCAACTTTCATCATAACCGTAGACGATGAGATTCATAAAGTTTGCGTCACTCAATCAAAAGTTGATGAATTTTTTTCTTCTCATGCCATTTGAAACATTTTACCACAACGTTGCTAAACTCATAAACCACATGGATTCCGCAGTAACTGTATCTTCACAATGTTGAGTTTTTTTAATTACGAAGTAAACTTTTGGACAACATTTCAATGTCGAATTATTACAAATTTATGTCCGCAGTATTGTTTTCGGCAGCCGATGTCACATTTCGCTGTCTGTACAACAAAATATTGCCTTGTAGTTGACACTCTTCGCTGCCGAAAAATTGTAGCTGTTGTGGCGCAGCGGGAAGCCGGTGCTGGCTCATCATTATATTGCGCTTGTATATGATTGTGTTTAATTGTAAATGTGTGTGTATGAATTTACATGGCTGTGTGCACTGTTTTCTGTTTCCTTGGCCTAGGATCCAGTTGACTGAGGTTGATTGGCGACGGGTGTTTATTGATTAAATTGTTCTTAGTTTTGAGTAATTTTTTTAAGTTAAAAATTTTTACATCACATTAGTGTACTCTCGTACTTTGTTTTTTTTCTGATTTAGGAAATTCCAGATAGCGGGAAAGTTGCCTTTTAGTATCAGTTTTAAAACTTTTTATGAGGCAAATCAAATGAAATTAAATTAATGAAAGTGTTGCTCCAGTGTGATGAATTTCAATAAAGGAAAAACTGATTCAATAGAAAATTATATACAAAATACGCGTTTATTTTATTTGGAAAAAAAAGAAAATATATAAATAAACAGTTGAATAGTTAAAAGTATACGCAAATAAACTGAAATCACCTATCTGGCAGAGCTTCGAGTTTTTGAACAAAAAAAAAGTAAACAAAAATTCCATGGTCAAAAAGGGTTGTGAGGAAACTAAAATTCGCTGAGGAAACTTTTATATAGCGTTTGCTTTTTGAACCACCTATTTTTTTGAGAATGGTAACACAAATGACATGTCAAATGTATTCAAAATTTACATAAAGGTTTGAAATTTACGAAATGGGATGCTATAAGCTTCAACAAAATTGGGAAATATTGAAAACCTATTTCCAAAGTGGGGAGTCTTCTTCTTCCGCGGTTACAGTAAATGGCGAGCGTTACCGTGACATGCTCAACAAGTTTTTGTTCCCAAAAATTGAAGAGGATGACATGGACGACATTTGGTTTCAACAGGACGGCGCTACTTGTCACATTGCCTAAGTTACACTCGAACTTTTGGCTACCGTTTTTGAATTCCGATATCAATTGGCCGCCTCGGAGTTGTGATTTAAGCCCGTTGGACTATTTTTTGTGGGGAGCCGTTAAGGACAAATGCTATGCGAACCATCCAGAGACGATTGATGCTTTAAAACACGAAATCGAAGTTGCCATTCATGAAATTGGAGCCCAAACAATCGGAAATGTGCTTAAAAATTAGGTTAATCGAATGGCCTACTTTAAAGCCAGTCGTGGCAGTCATTTGAACATATCACACAAGTGGGAAGGAGGCCAATAAGAAAGGAAGCGCAGATCTGGAAAAAGTAGGAGGCGTACAGTATTACGTTACAAATAGCACAAAATTTAATAAACCAAACATTTTTATAACTGCTTTGTTGTAACAACTAATACTAATTTTGTTATTATTCAACCAAGCAACATTTGAACGAATATTAGGCAAACCACTAATATATTTTTGTAGTCTACATACATTTATTTCTTAGGTACTCCTTTAGGTATTGAAAGTAGTACTAATTTAACTTCATTACTGATTTTTACGTTGACGACAGGGAGTATCGCCTGAAAAAGCTCTAGTAAAATTTTCTACAATATTTGAACCCTCTAACGACTTTCTAAACTTATTTTCTACGATGTTTCTTGAAATAAGGGTGAAAATTACCCTTTTAGGTGGGATCTAATGGGTTAAAATATTCTACGAAAACATTTTTCGTGAAATTTTACTACACAAGTTTCAACCCTTTCTTTCGCTGAGTCATACATTTTAAGTATTTATATTTTCCACTTTTTTGAAAACAACTTAGGATGGGACACGAAAACTTTAGTAGGCTATTGGAAACACCAAGTGCAGCCAAGTCCTTCCTTACCTGACCTTTCTAACGCGGAGAAGGTCCTCCTCTTTCTTTGCTACCACCAACTAATACCGCATCAAATGCTTTCAGAGCCGCAGCGTTTATATCCATTCAGATGACAAGGCCCAGCCAACGAAGCAAAGGTCCGAAAACCTTCCACAAGGGACGCCTTATCGGATACTGCGACCGTCCAAGCTTCTGCGCTATTCATTAGGACGGGCATGATAAGTGCGTTGTAGAGTGTTAGAGAGTGTTCGTCCAGAGAGGACTTTACCAATCAATTGCTTATTTAGCCCAAAGTAGCACTTGTTGGCAAGAGAGATTCTTTGTTGGATTTCAAGGCTGACATTGTTATCGGTGCTAATGCTGGTTCCTAAATAAACGAAGTCTCTTACAATCTCGAAATCATGGTTGTTAACAGTGACGTGGGGGTCAATACGTGAGTACGCTAACGGTTTGGATCGTCTCCTATTGTGACATTTAATAAATCTTCAGAAATTCCAAACATATTTTTGGCTTGGTCTATCTCCGGTTTGAGACTATCTGGCAGACATCGTGACAGTTTAAAGCTAGCTCTGGCGAAGAAGGTGTTTGAAATAGTAATTGGAGGTCGACAGCGAAGAGGGTGTTTTCGTGTTTGGCTGAAGGACCAAATTGAAGATGACCTGGTCTCTCTTGGCTTAAGAAACTGGACAATTTGTGCGGAAAAAATTACACATGGCGATAAATTATTTGGCAGGCTGTAACTCTGTAACGGGTTGTTATGGCCAATTAAGTAAGTAATAAGAGCAAGTCTCCTGCTTGGAGCCTCCAAACCGCAAGGTGCATCGAGCTTTGTTATATGAGCTTTATTTCATTGTCTTACATTCATGCCTCCAACTCTCATCAAGTTTAAGCCATGCGCTAAGGCTTACTGGATGTGTGTCCAAAAACTGCAAAAGTAATAAACTCTTTGCCTCATATCTCTCCTTTTTTCTCTTTCTCTGCCTCTCTATAACTCCTCCTACTCCAATTAAGTTCCCTCGAGTTGGGTTACTACAGGGTTACAAGAATGGTTGATCTCTTCAGAGAATTTTTGATGCTCATTTTTGTGCGAGGTCACACTGGTGCAGTTGTATGAGAGAAATGTGAAAAAGCAAAGAAGAGTGCAAGAAGAAGAAGAAATTACCTAAATTACACGCTAAAAAATTCCGATGTTGACAATCACCACTTGCACAAGTTGGAGGTCACACACACAGTGATTCTGTCAAATTCACTGAGATTTGCTCTCAGTTGTGAGATGAGCACCACCCAAGAATAGGGCCAACATTAGACCGTTAGCCGGCTCTCAGCGAATTTGACAGAATTAGGGGATGGACTGTCGTAGCAGGGGTAATGAGTGGGTTTGTTTATGAAAAATACAGGAAAGCGTTAGTGATATATAAAAAAATCAACACAACCTTCGCTGGTGATGTTGGTTCGTTGCTATCTGAACAGAACTCGCCTGGCGAATCACGCCCCTGACGTCGCAACCGCAATCTCCCTTGGTTGCCGCTGATCACAGCAACTTCAATTGCCATGTCACAGGATCCCTGACAGCCGATTTTTGCGCGCTCGTTTCTCACGTATTCATACATTCGCCCAATTAGTCGCTGTTCAGCTGGCAACGAAGCAAAGTAAGTGAGGGCTGCGTTGATTTTTTTCGCGTACCACCAACACAATCTCAGTTTTTTGATCATTTATTAATTTACTCATATATCAATTTATTCTATGAAAATATAAGTTTTTTACAGATTATAGGAAAAAAAGTTTACTACTTAAAGCACTAAATTTTACAAAAACTTCCTAAATACATTCCCTATTTCGTCAGCTATTAGCTGGTTCTCTAAAATTCACTAAGAGCCGGCCACACCTGTAAATATCTTTTCATCATCGACACCACCTTTATAATCTGTACATCGCCACATAGCTTTGTCTCAAACCAAAATATTTACTTAAGTTGTATTTATTATATCTCTCTCCTACCCGTATGAAATTCTTAACAGAAATTTGCTTTCTGAACACTTCATTCAATGAAACACTGCAATGTTGCATCGATCTATGGAAGCCAATGAGTTTTCAGCAAAGTTTTTGGAAAAGAAAGCCAGTGGGCATAAATGCTAAGCTTTTTTTTTGAAACGCATCGGTAGTCATCTGTTAGTCACCTATAGCCAGTGCCCTTCCAAATATGTTTATTTTACTTATTCCCACAGCTGCTGGGCAAGAACTAAATTCAGGCACTGAGCTCTTCGTTCTGTGAACAGTTTTAATTAGGAAACTTTTTTGGAAATAAGTTTCTAGGAAAACAGTATGAGTGTTAAATTAAACGCTCTGTTGCTAAATTTCTAGCATATAAAAACGGGTTTTTAAAATGAGTGTTTGCAAGCTCAGCAAGAAAAAGCGGCTAGGGTTTGTGTTTGCAATTTTGGCAGCAATACTTTGCTAATAAATTCTTACGGCTGCATGAACTTTGAGGAGAGTTAGCGACAGGGTTGTAGTGCAGGGTTAAGGTATTTTGTTCCTTGCTCTGAAAAAGAATCTGAAAGTGTGAAAATAATGAAACTTAATATAATATTTCTTTTAACGTAGTAGACAATTATGGTTTAATAAAAAACAACAGTGTTAAGCGATGATGGCAAAAAAAAAAAAATTATAATAATACAAATTTTTGTTCACCATAAAATATATCTTGAAAATTGTGAAAATTAAAAAAACACTCCACCTTTGTTGAGAATATTCGACTGCTAAAGTTCAGCCACTTAATGAAATTCTCATATTTCGGGTTTTTAAATATATTTTCGCACTTTTACTCTCGGAAATTTATCGCCTTAAGCATAAGCGCCCTAAAGTAGATTGTAGTGTTTGAAGTGAAGCTCACACATACTCGTGCGTACTACGCACACATGTGAAAGTGTAAAACAAAAACTCCACATAATGAAGTGAAAGAAAAATGTGCACTCCGAGCAATATTACAAAATAAATATATTGAGCTGGCAAAATTGTATACACAGTAGCTACTGAAGGTAGCATGTCAGAGGGGAGCATGAATTACCACTTTTATTGGTAGTGTCTACCGCAGATAAAAATTACTTCATAAAATCGAAGAAAAAATGCTGGAAATACCAAAATTGAACACAGAGTACGCGAAGGGTGTCAATGTTGAAAAATATGCTTGGAGCTTAGCTCGCGGCTTAACCTTATTGGGGATTAAACTTGCAGGGTGAGTAAAAAACCATTTTATCCATAAAGGTGTACAGGAATGCCAGGAAAGCTGGAAACGACTATCAGATATACAGGAAATGATAAATGTTGAGAATAGTGTTTCAGACAACGAGTTGATTCCTAGGGCAAGCATAGCCAGATAAACTGTAAGTAAATTGAAGGCATTCAATATGAACAAAAACAAACGTGTTTTCTTTGTTAGGTCCAGGACTTTTCAGCCCATGTGTTAAAGAACAGCATTTACATTCCGAACATTAGGTAGCTGCAGAGTATACCTTGAGGCCGTTATATTTTATATTTCTCCAGACCACTATCGCAGAAGGTGCACGAAGTTATGCTAGAGATTCCAATTGAGCAAAGCCCGCTTTAGACTGCGACCATCAATGAGAGTTGGTTCTACGTTGACCGCAAAAGTTCTCTCTACCATCTCCGATACACATGAGGCCAAACACTTGAGAACTTACTTATGTAGGTATATCACAGTTCATGCCCAGAGTAGCCAAGTGCTTTGGAAATTAGCGACATTTCTCTTCAAACTTTATAAGAAGGACCTGATAGTACTGATAGGTGTAATTTCAGGGCACAATGCCTGTGGTCAGTATATGACTGCTATGGAAATCATTGGCAACCCAATATACCTCTAGAATAAGGACAATGCAGAGCATTTTCTCTGTAGCTGCCCGGCGTTTTGTAGAATCAGACTTAGGTTGTTGGGTTGCGATGTACTGAGATCCTCTTCCGGATCTCTTAAGATCCAGCAATGAATCAAAACAATTTGTGGAAGAGTCACTTCATAACATATTTTTCCGTATTACCATCCATATACTATCTATTCTCTCCGTATAATGGTCTTCAAGATTAAGTGCTTGGACTTGTTCACAAATCTAATCGAATCATGCCTAGTATTTGCTGGGCTGACTCGAAGCTAACCTATCCAAGAACAGACCACAGATAGCTAAGAGCATTCACATCGCAATCTTAGTGGAATATTGCCATTGCCCTTAACGATATTAGTATTTGTATTTGTATTTGTAGCAAAGCATCTCCGATGGATTTGAATGCCCATCACTGAGGACGGGTTTGACGTCGTTGGACTATCATAATAATTATTTACATATATCTGACTTAGTTGACGGAAGAAAATAAAAGTAAAATACTTATAAGAGTGCTCCGTTTTGGTACAATATTACTTCGGCAGTAGTATTAGAGTAAAAAGAAAGGAGTATAGGGATTGTATTTAATGAGCAGGTGGATGCATAAAGAGTTGATGTGATCCTTCTGGATAAGCTGTAACAGTTGAGCGTCTGCACTCAATCCGGACTTCTGCTTCTTAGAGCACTGAACAAAAAGCCGGCAAAGGAGCCAGCGGAACCCCACTCTCAAAAAACCGACTGCACCTTATTAGTGTGAGTTCGGACGTAGAAAATCAACTATTGACTTGATATTCACAATACACAAAGTTTTGGAAAATATCAAGCAAGCGTCAACTCTTTGTCCATTTCGGAGCCACATTCGATGGCATGATACCGCGCTGTCTATAAGCCGCGATGTCTGAATTAGGTATCCCCGTCTGTGTATAAAGGCTGCATAAGGTGTCACTCTGAGTGTTGAGTTCGAAATTATTAAAGGCATAACACAACTTTCTCACTGCCTAACTAGTTAATTTGTCGGGACTCAAATAATGACGAGGCTTCCCTTCTTGAGTTAATTTGTTTTTGTAAGGGTGGCGCTAAAATTTTCATCCAAATTCGCTGCAATGTGGTGCGCCATTGCGTTATTTTGAACTGAAGCACTGACGACTCCGATATTTGATTCGAAATCAACTTATGTGAATATAAAAGACTTAATATTTTTTTATATGTTCTTAAAGCTCTGTATTGAAGGATACACGCGAGATAACTTTAGTGGGATACAAATATTGCTTGCTCATATATGGACATTTGCTTGCATTTTGTTTCGTTTATTTCTTTGGTTTGGTTACTTTTATGTATTCGTAATTTCCCCTAACGCAAATTGTTTCTGCAGCAAACAGGTTTGTTTTACACGTGGAATTCACTAGCAAATACTTGTATGCATTCATATGTATTGCGGTTTTCATAGTCAAGTGCTTTTGATACTACTATTTGGTTCGCTATGGGTTCGATGTTAGCTGTACAGCAGCATGAAACAGCAGATCATAGAAATTGGTAGTTTGTTACGAGTCTTAACAGGCCCGCAGGCTATTGTAAGCCTCCGAATTTTGAATTTCTGCCATGAAAAATTAAAAAAAAATCATAAAAACCATCTGCCATTCAGAGACGGCGCAAAGCAAAAGGTGCCAATGAAGCGAAGCATACAGTGCCAGCCATATATTATACATAAATACCTATGTATGCATATGTCTCTGCTTGAGAGGAATTAACGTTTAAGTTCAAAATTACGCTTACTAGGAAAATGTCAAATCTTGAAAAAGACCCACGAAAGGAGAATCGACACACACCATCTTTTCGTCGATTTCAAAGCTGCATTCGACAGTACGGAAAGGAGTTATCTGTATGCCGCGATGTTTGAATTTGGTACCCCCACAAAACTAATAAGGCTATGCAAGATGACGTAGCTCAACACCAGCAGCGCCGTCAGAATTGGGAAGGACGTCTCCGAGCCGTTTGATACCAAACGAGGTTTCAGACAGGGTGACTCGCTGTCGTGTTACTTCTTTAACCTGATGTTGGAGACCATCGTACGAGCCGCAGAACTTAATCGCTCAGGCACAATATTTTATAAGAGCGTACAATTGGTGGCGTATGCCGATGATATCCTTATCATCGGCCTTAACAACCGCGCTGTTACTTTTGCCTTCTCCAAACTGGATAAAGAGGCAAAACGAATGGGTATGGTGGTGAACGAGGACAAAACGAAGTACCTCCTGTCTTCAAACAAACAGTCGGCGCACTCGCGTATCGGCACCCACGTCACTGTAGACAGTTATAATTTTGAGGTTGTAAAAGACTTCGTTTATTTAGGAACCAGCATTAACACCGATAACAATGTCAGCCTTGAAATCCAACGTAGAATCCCTCTTGCCAACAAGTGCTACTTTGGACTAAGTAGGCAACTGAGCAGTAAGGCCCTCTCTCATCGAACAAAACTAACACTCTACAAGGCTCTCATGATGCCCGTCCCAACGTATGGCGCAGAAGTTTGGACGATGACAACATCCGATGAAGCGACGCTTGGAGTCTTTGAGAGAAAGATTCTGCGTAAGATTTTTGGACCTTTGCACGTTGGCAACGGCGAATATCGCAGGCGATGGAACAATGAGCTGTATGAGCTTTTCGACGACATAGACATAGCGCAGCGAATAAAGATCCAGGGGCTACGTTGGCTGGGTCATGTCGTCCGAGTGGATACAAACGCTCCGGCTCTGAAAGTATTTGATACGGTATCAGCTGGTGGTAGTAGAGGAAGAGGAAGGCCTCCTCTGCGTTAGAAAGATCAGGTAGAGAGGGACTTGGATTCACTTGGTGTGTCCAATTGGCGCTGGTTAGCACGACGAAACGACTGGCGCGCTTTGCTAAACTCGGCCAAAATCGCGTAAGCGGTTATCGCGTCAATTAAGAAGAAGAAGGAAAATGTCAATTATCAATTAGCACATACTAGGTAGTTCAATAAGTTTAACGGTTCGATAAGAAAAACACATTTTTATGTGAACAGTTTTAATTAGGAAACTTTTTTGGAAATAAGTTTCTAGGAAAACAGTATGAGTGTTAAATTAAACGCTCTGTTGCTAAATTTCTAGCATATAAAAACGGGTTTTTAAAATGAGTGTTTGCAAGCTCAGCAAGAAAAAGCGGCTAGGGTTTGTGTTTGCAATTTTGGCAGCAATACTTTGCTAATAAATTCTTACGGCTGCATGAACTTTGAGGAGAGTTAGCGACAGGGTTGTAGTGCAGGGTTAAGGTATTTTGTTCCTTGCTCTGAAAAAGAATCTGAAAGTGTGAAAATAATGAAACTTAATATAATATTTCTTTTAACGTAGTAGACAATTATGGTTTAATAAAAAATAACAGTGTTAAGCGATGATGGCAAAAAAAAAAAAAATTATAATAATACAAATTTTTGTTCACCATAAAATATATCTTGAAAATTGTGAAAATTAAAATAACACTCCACCTTTGTTGAGAATATTCGACTGCTAAAGTTCAGCCACTTAATGAAATTCTCATATTTCGGGTTTTTAAATATATTTTCGCACTTTTACTCTCGGAAATTTATCGCCTTAAGCATAAGCGCCCTAAAGTAGATTGTAGTGTTTGAAGTGAAGCTCACACATACTCGTGCGTACTACGCACACATGTGAAAGTGTAAAACAAAAACTCCACATAATGAAGTGAAAGAAAAATGTGCACTCCGAGCAATATTACAAAATAAATATATTGAGCTGGCAAAATTGTATACACAGTAGCTACTGAAGGTAGCATGTCAGAGGGGAGCATGAATTACCACTTTTATTGGTAGTGTCTACCGCAGATAAAAATTACTTCATAAAATCGAAGAAAAAATGCTGGAAATACCAAAATTGAACACAGAGTACGCGAAGGGTGTCAATGTTGAAAAATATGCTTGGAGCTTAGCTCGCGGCTTAACCTTATTGGGGATTAAACTTGCAGGGTGAGTAAAAAACCATTTTATCCATAAAGGTGTACAGGAATGCCAGGAAAGCTGGAAACGACTATCAGATATACAGGAAATGATAAATGTTGAGAATAGTGTTTCAGACAACGAGTTGATTCCTAGGGCAAGCATAGCCAGATAAACTGTAAGTAAATTGAAGGCATTCAATATGAACAAAAACAAACGTGTTTTCTTTGTTAGGTCCAGGACTTTTCAGCCCATGTGTTAAAGAACAGCATTTACATTCCGAACATTAGGTAGCTGCAGAGTATACCTTGAGGCCGTTATATTTTATATTTCTCCAGACCACTATCGCAGAAGGTGCACGAAGTTATGCTAGAGATTCCAATTGAGCAAAGCCCGCTTTAGACTGCGACCATCAATGAGAGTTGGTTCTACGTTGACCGCAAAAGTTCTCTCTACCATCTCCGATACACATGAGGCCAAACACTTGAGAACTTACTTATGTAGGTATATCACAGTTCATGCCCAGAGTAGCCAAGTGCTTTGGAAATTAGCGACATTTCTCTTCAAACTTTATAAGAAGGACCTGATAGTACTGATAGGTGTAATTTCAGGGCACAATGCCTGTGGTCAGTATATGACTGCTATGGTAATCATTGGCAACCCAATATACCTCTAGAATAAGGACAATGCAGAGCATTTTCTCTGTAGCTGCCCGGCGTTTTGTAGAATCAGACTTAGGTTGTTGGGCTGCGATGTACTGAGATCCTCTTCCGGATCTCTTAAGATCCAGCAATGAATCAAAACAATTTGTGGAAGAGTCACTTCATAACACATTTTTCCGTATTACCATCCATATACTATCTATTCTCTCCGTATAATGGTCTTCAAGATTAAGTGCTTGGACTTGTTCACAAATCTAATCGAATCATGCCTAGTATTTGCTGGGCTGACTCGAAGCTAACCTATCCAAGAACAGACCACAGATAGCTAAGAGCATTCACATCGCAATCTTAGTGGAATATTGCCATTGCCCTTAACGATATTAGTATTTGTATTTGTAGTTGTAGCAAAGCATCTCCGATGGATTTGAATGCCCATCACTGAGGACGGGTTTGTCGTCGTTGGACTATCATAATAATTATTTACATATATCTGACTTAGTTGACGGAAGAAAATAAAAGTAAAATACTTATAAGAGTGCTCCGTTTTGGTACAATATTACTTCGGCAGTAGTATTAGAGTAAAAAGAAAGGAGTATAGGGATTGTATTTAATGAGCAGGTGGATGCATAAAGAGTTGATGTGATCCTTCTGGATAAGCTGTAACAGTTGAGCGTCTGCACTCAATCCGGACTTCTGCTTCTTAGAGCACTGAACAAAAAGCCGGCAAAGGAGCCAGATTCCTCGCTTTCTGAAGAAGAAGTTTTATTTCGGCAACTTCAAAAGTAATTGGTTACGCTGCCGCAGAAAGAAAAGACGGCCTTTGACCCAAGCAGGGAATGGGCTCAACACGATCCATGTTGGATCACCACCGAGCGTTGAGAAAGGAAGATATGAAACGATAGGTCGAAATACGTAAGTTTAAGAGCCGATCAGAAAAACAATTTCACCACTAAGTTCGATGGCTTATAGAAGATTTTCATAGTGAGGCCATTTTCTCTAAAAACAAAGAGTAGGAGGGAATACTTTTCGGGATGCCCGGAGATGATGTCACCCGGAATGGTGATAAAAGTGGCTGCTACAGGGAAGGTGAATATCCCGTTCTTCCAATCGTGGACTGTCGTTCCATTACACGATCATGATGAAGCAATGGTGTGTCTGGAGAACAAAAAAGCTGCGGCAGCCGACGGGCTTCCAACTGAGTTATTAAACTAAAGCAACGAGGAGCTGGTGTGCAATATATGGATGTATGAAAGCTTTTCGATTAGAATTTAAGTATGCTCTGCTCAATCTAGAAGAAGGTTGATTCTGTAATCTGGGCCAACTATCGCGGAATCAGTCTTTTAAATATCGCATACAAGGTTCTATCGGGCGCATTGTGCGAAAGGCGGAACCCCACTCTCAAAAAACCGACTGCACCTTATTAGTGTGAGTTCGGACGTAGAAAATCAACTATTGACTTGATATTCACAATACACAAAGTTTTGGAAAATATCAAGCAAGCGTCAACTCTTTGTCCATTTCGGAGCCACATTCGATGGCATGATACCGCGCTGTCTATAAGCCGCGATGTCTGAATTAGGTATCCCCGTCTGTGTATAAAGGCTGCATAAGGTGTCACTCTGAGTGTTGAGTTCGAAATTATTAAAGGCATAGCACAACTTTCTCACTGCCTAACTAGTTAATTTGTCGGAACTCAAATAATGACGAGGCTTCCCTTCTTGAGTTAATTTGTTTTTGTAAGGGTGGCGCTAAAATTTTCATCCAAATTCGCTGCAATGTGGTGCGCCATTGCGTTATTTTGAACTGAAGCACTGACGACTCCGATATTTGATTCGAAATCAACTTATGTGAATATAAAAGACTTAATATTTTTTTATATGTTCTTAAAGCTCTGTATTGAAGGATACACGCGAGATAACTTTAGTGGGATACAAATATTGCTTGCTCATATATGGACATTTGCTTGCATTTTGTTTCGTTTATTTCTTTGGTTTGGTTACTTTTATGTATTCGTAATTTCCCCTAACGCAAATTGTTTCTGCAGCAAACAGGTTTGTTTTACACGTGGAATTCACTAGCAAATACTTGTATGCATTCATATGTATTGCGGTTTTCATAGTCAAGTGCTTTTGATACTACTATTTGGTTCGCTATGGGTTCGATGTTAGCTGTACAGCAGCATGAAACAGCAGATCATAGAAATTGGTAGTTTGTTACGAGTCTTAACAGGCCCGCAGGCTATTGTAAGCCTCCGAAGTTTGAATTTCTGCCATGAAATTTAAAAAAAAAAATCATAAAAACCATCTGCCATTCAGAGACGGCGCAAAGCAAAAGGTGCCAATGAAGCGAAGCATACAGCGCCAGCCATATATTATACATAAATACCTATGTATGCATATGCTTCTGCTTGAGAGGAATTAACGTTTAAGTTCAAAATTACGCTTACTAGGAAAATGTCAAATCTTGAAAAAGACCCACGAAAGGAGAATCGACACACACCATCTTTTCGTCGATTTCAAAGCTGCATTCGACAGTACGGAAAGGAGTTATCTGTATGCCGCGATGTCTGAATTTGGTACCCCCACAAAACTAATAAGGCTATGCAAGATGACGTAGCTCAACACCAGCAGCGCCGTCAGAATTGGGAAGGACCTCTCCGAGCCGTTTGATACCAAACGAGGTTTCAGACAGGGTGACTCGCTGTCGTGTTAACTCTTTAACCTAATGTTGGAGACCATCGTACGAGCCGCAGAACTTAATCGCTCAGGCACAATATTTTATAGGAGCGTACAATTGGTGGCGTATGCCGATGATATCCTTATCATCGGCCTTAACAACCGCGCTGTTACTTTTGCCTTCTCCAAACTGGATAAAGAGGCAAAACGAATGGGTATGGTGGTGAACGAGGACAAAACGAAGTACCTCCTGTCTTCAAACAAACAGTCGGCGCACTCGCGTATCGGCACCCACGTCACTGTAGACAGTTATAATTTTGAGGTTGTAAAAGACTTCGTTTATTTAGGAACCAGCATTAACACCGATAACAATGTCAGCCTTGAAATCCAACGTAGAATCCCTCTTGCCAACAAGTGCTACTTTGGACTAAGTAGGCAACTGAGCAGTAAGGCCCTCTCTCATCGAACAAAACTAACACTCTACAAGGCTCTCATGATGCCCGTCCCAACGTATGGCGCAGAAGTTTGGACGATGACAACATCCGATGAAGCGACGCTTGGAGTCTTTGAGAGAAAGATTCTGCGTAAGTATTTGATACGGTATCAGCTGGTGGTAGTAGAGGAAGAGGAAGGCCTCCTCTGCGTTAGAAAGATCAGGTAGAGAGGGACTTGGATTCACTCGGTGTGTCCAATTGGCGCTGGTTAGCACGAGAAAGAAACGACTGGCGCGCTTTGCTAAACTCGGCCAAAATCGCGTAAGCGGTTATCGCGTCAATTAAGAAGAAGAAGGAAAATGTCAATTATCAATTAGCACATACTAGGTAGTTCAATAAGTTTAACGGTTCGATAAGAAAAACACATTTTTATGGTTTGAAATATACTTTATTATTCAGTATAGTCTCCTGAACATGAATACACTTGTTCCAAGGAGATGCCAATTTATGAATTTCGGTAAAATACGCTTCCACTGCTGTGACCTCATCGCCGAATTGTCCTGATGAAAAAAAAAAATTTCTTTTGCAAACTGTGCCATTTCTCATGATTTTTTTTTCTTTAGCTGATCGAAAAAGTTACAATTATATACAGACTGTATTACTTCACAAATTTGCAAATAATGCACAAGCGAAATTCCTTTTGCATCCGATTTCTGGACACGGGCTCGTGGCGGAGTCGAAGGACCATGTTCACACCACTCTTAAGCCTCTTGTTTTGACTTCGGATCATGGTGATAGACGCAAGTCTCATCCATAGTGATGAATCAATGCACAAAATCCACTTCATCTTTTCGAAAACGCTCTTAATGTTGCTGAATGTATTTTTGTTCGATTGCTAGCGAATGCGGCACCTTTTGTGGACACAGCTTTCTGAAAGTCAATACTTCAGTCAAAATATTGCTTACACTGCCCAATGAGATACCTAGGACTACTACTGAATCTATTTCAGTCATTCGACGATTATCCAATACGATATCCAGTATTTTTTTAAGATTTTTGTTGTTGTTGCTGCATTTGGGCGTCCTTGTATCCTTGAGTGTATCGCCTTCAAGTTCTCTACGACCACATTGAATTTATGTCGAAAAATGATTGTACACTTTCAACATTCGTTCATAAGTTCCCTTTGCTATTAAACCTTCCAAAAATAAAAACCACTGCACGAAACTTCATTTTTTTCTCTTTAGAAAATACTGTGACACGTCGATACTAAATGGCTTGTAAAGAAAGTATAAACTGACATATCGTAATGAAACTTCACTAACTTTCATATGAAGAGTGTACCAACAACCGAACCGAATTGCAAAACTAATTGCAGAACCTAGTACTTCATCGAAAATTAGAGTTTATAAAAAACGTTTGCTGAATCTTCTTTTGACTGAGAGGCGAACGCTTGAGTATGACAACCTCTGCCGGGTTCACTACTATCTATAAGTAATTGCAAAAGGTGGCTGTTAGAGATCGTTTAGGCAATAAAGTGCGCCCATAGTACATGGCGTAATTCCTGCTTCTAATACGCAGCTTCATTTGGGTGGAAGGGAAGATCACCGAGGAATATTTTCAGGGTATTTGGGTTATTCTCCCAAAGATAGGCGATCTATCCCAGTGCAAAAACTAATATACCACGAAGTTATGCCTCCATCCATCACTACTTTTAAGCCACATTAAACCAAATCTTCACCAATCTCTCAGAAAGCAGCAAGCTGGTTTTCATCTAAACCATTGGTGTATTGACCAGATTAAGACGCTATGCGGTATAGTTGAGCTAATGAACGAATGGCAGTCGACCCTCGAACTTGTTCTCGTTGATTTTAGCACGGCATTTGTCGTAGCCGAAGTTGGTTTGAATCCCCGTGCATGAAACACCAAAATGATAGAAAGTTTTTTGTAATAGCGGTGGCCCCTCGGCAGTCAATGGCACACCTCCGAGTGTATTTCTGCTATGAAAAAGCTCCTCATAAAAAATATCTGCCGTTCGGAGTCGGCTTAAAACTGTAGGTACCTCCATTTGTGGAACAACATCAAGACGCGCGCCACAAATAGGAGGAGAAGCTCAGCCATTCACCTGAAAGAAGTGTATGCGCTAATTATTTATTTAATTTTCTGACGTATTTGGGAAGCGCTCAGATCAAGAGGTGTTGACAGCTGACAGCTTTAATCAGATCACAATATGCGACTTTCAAGTGCAGAATACTTCACAACGGCGAGCTCTCAGACAGCATCACAACCAGCGCAAATGTTCAACAAGGATGTTTACTTGCGTTGATCCTCTTTCTTATTGTGACTTATGACATCCCACATAATTATGTATGATAAGAAAATATGCATGTACTGGACTTTCACCGAACATATTGAAAGCCTCGCTTATGGGGATGACATTGGCTTATTAGCAGTAAAACACTGACATGCAAGCAAAACTCGACGATCTGTGCGTCGAGTCGAGTAAATTTGGCCTTGAAATCAACATTGATAAAACGAAACCAATAAAAAATCAACACGGAAAATTACAACAATTGTCTGCTCCATGGCAATGGCATTGAACGAGTCGAAGATTTTACCTATCTAGGCAGGGTAATATCTGCTGAGGATAGTGCGGGAAAAGATATTCTCGTCAGAATAAATAGAGTAACTGGCTGATATGCTCAGCTGCGCCATATCTGGAACTCATCACAAATATCCTTCCAAAGAAAAATGAGACTGTTTAAATCAAATGTCATCTCAGTATTGCTCTATAGATGCGAGAACTGGCTTGTAATCGACCATTTAACCGGAAAAATTCAAAGGATTGTAAACAGATGCCCCCTGCGTATTCTCAAGATGTGGGGGCCAAGCGACATCAACAACGATGAGTTATATTAAAAGTGAGACTTGCAGCCAATGTCCATTCATATAAAATTACGAAAATGAAGATGGATATGTGGCCTTATTGCGAAAAGATGCAACGGAAATCTGTCGACAAGCTTTTGATTAGAACCCCCATGAAAGCCGCAAGAGCCACCGACCTAAGACTACATGGAAAAGATCGCTACAAAAAGAAGTCGATGAATGCAGGAAATCGTGGAGCGCACTAAAACTGCTTGCCAAAAACAGGACCAAGTGCAAATGCTTTATTGTGGCTCTATGCTTCAATGGGAGTTAAAGGAAATGATGATGATGACAAGGTGGCATAAAATTAATCATCAATTTTGTTGTTGACTAACTTTTTTACCCCATTGTATATGGTTGTCTGTCTGTATATCGCAGCTGTCCAGTTTGTAAAAAAAATAAAATAAAAAAATGCAATTTGCAAAAATTGTAAATCTTCCCATAGGGTGATTAATTTTGCGCCACCTTGTACATTATACATCAGCTAATTCCTTAATATTATATGAATAAATTTTGGAAAAATAAAAAAAATGGTTAGAAAGGTAATGATTCCACGCCCATACCGAGTTTTGTTAGCAGAATACGACTAATTTTTTTCGGAAGTGTACTTATTTTTTTATTGCTTGCAACCACATATGTGTAAGTAAGTAAATGCATGTACACATTTCCCTTTAAGGATGTATAAGTCCAGTAAACATTTCACTTATATCATTTTACATTCTTTTATTCCTTTGCATTCTTATCTTAATACGAGTATTCGCATTAATCTCTGGTGTTTATCTGCATGCATTACAACCAAATATCTCCAAAGCTTACAAACAAGTAAAATGGTACTTGCATCTTTTTGTGGTTGGGATTAGTGTTTAATGGGAGCGTCGACAAAAAAATTTAAACTTAGAGTTTTACAAAATTAGAAAACCGATTTGAAGCAGTGCTCCCACGTACCCACCATAAATGTCCAAAAATGTTACGTGTATCTGCAGCAAAATATTTCAAGAAGTCGAGAACATTCATAAATAAATGGATGCAATGGCATAACGAGGTTAAAAACGTTGGCGACTTCCCCGAATTAGGCAAACAAAAAATCAAAAATACCTCTCCAAAGCAAGATCAGCACTGCGTAAAGGCCAAAATAAATATTTCTGTCACTCACAATCAGTTTTTTTTTCTGCTTCACAAAAAAGTTATTCCAAATTACAATTGAATAATTAATTTTGCGCTACTCTGTGCTCAGCTTTATTCATGCGGTTGATGCTACTAGAAGCGCATAAATTTTAATTATGATAACTAAATAAAAATTATTGCATTGCAAATGGAAAATAAACAACCTTGTAAAATAGCTGTGATGAAAGTTTAATAACTATTACAAAATACAGTTTCCAGCACTCATAAAACTCAAATAAATAACCAGCTGCACGCAAAACAAATAACAAAGGACCAACATTGAAACAAATGTACAAAATCCGACAATAAATGTTTTTCACGCATTTTATTTGAGCAAGACAATATTGGGAATATTTTATCATTGCTGCCAGTGCGGCAGACACCGTAAATGGAAGCAAAAAGCGAGTGATAAAAAAGTGATGCAATAAATGAAGAGGTAATAAAAAGCGATGGGTAATATTATTGCCGAAAAACGAAGTTAATGAATATGCGAAGCCATTTATTTTGATAGTCAAATCTATTGGCATTGAATGACACTCGGATTTTTGGCTAAAATTACTTTCTGATAACACAAAGTGCTGATAAATCATTATGGTGTAGCGGTCATAGCTTTGCTAGATTTTGGGCCGAATTTTTCCACCAAGCCCAAAAGGTAACTGAAGTGAAAATTGCTTGGATTATTAAGAAAATCTGTTCCATGGTAGATGCAACCATCTTTTGAGTGGCGATTCACTTTTATTATTATTATAAATAGTTTGCTTCAGCTATGTGGTGCATAGTGCAAAAGATAAGGGGTTACATACGTCCAGTCTTTTTAAAAAATCAATTTTTTGTCCATATTTCGAAAGTATTGTATTTTAGGAATATACTGTAAAACTTTCATGTGGAAATTCCCAATATTACATATAGCTTCTACAGCCCATTAACTAGGTAGAGAGCAGTCCGCGCGCTTCTGTACCTCAAACTTTTAACTCGTTTTTCTCAAAACTACTTTTTCCGGCACGGTCTGCATGATAACTCATACAGTTTTTAATATTTTTTGATGCGGTTTTTTTAAATAGTTGAAAGTGTTTTCTCTATAGATTTGATTTTTGATATTTTCATTAAAAAATTTTATAAACATAATTAAAGTGTGTCATTTATGGCGTAAGACGCATACTTCTTTTTTAAATGCCGTAAATTGGAAAATTTTTCGAAATTCAATGATCGGGCTAGACAGACTTTAACTACAACTTTATTTTACACGAAGTTTTTTACTTTTTGCAGATCCATCACCATTTCAAGGAGAAACGATACAGATCGTGGAGTAACTTTTTTTCACTGTGCTTTGGGTCACGTGATTTTTTATATACTAATGTTTGTAAAGAAAAATGTAAATCAATTTTTTTATTAAGTTTAAGTACTAATAAAAAATGCATACCAATTTTTTATATTTATTTCTATTGTTATCCCCTTTTGAGACCGTTTTTTGCAGCGCATTTTTGGCGCTGCTGGACGTATGTACCTCCTTAATGATTTCCACTTATTTCTATCGTTTGCGCTTTGCCTCAATTGAGTCCAGGTAAAATCAATGCGGGTTATTTCGTCATGCAGGCTACGGTGCCTGGATTCTTTTGGTCTACACCTGCGTCTATACCCTTGTGGGTTCCACTCCAAAGCTATCGTTGGTATTTCTTGGGTTGGTTCTCTGAGAGTATGTCCAATCCATGGCCACTTTCGCTTACAGATTTCGGCTTTCTTTACAATTCAGCGTTCGCTTTGCAGTTTTCTGGCCACCAAGCGCTTATTATTGTAAGGAGGCATCGATTTACACACGTTTGCAATTTAAAAACATTCTCCACTGATGTTGCCTAGGATTCACAGCCGTACAATAAAACCGATTTGATATTCGAATTAAAAATACGTAATTTCGTTTTCTCCGCAAGCTGCTTGGATTGACACACTTTTGGCCAGCAATGGTGATATTATTAGGTATGGGTAGCATCTACATTAATTAATTTCGTTTCCTTAGTATTTGTTTTGAGATCCTCCTTTAAAGATTGGTCACGCAAATCATTCTGATTGGACTGCAGATGAGGCTGTTTTCTTGAGAAAGGAACGATGTCGTCAGCATAACTCAAATCGCTTAGATGCTCAAAGGTTATAGGATTCCCTACAACACCTCTTCGGACATTTTTGTCAAACGCATTTTGTTAAATTTCATCAATTACAATCAGAAATAGTAAAGAAGAAAGGTTACATCCTTGTCTGATGCTCGCAGCTACTTCGATTGGGTCTGAGAGCATTGCTCGAGGCATTACTTAACATTTCAAGTTAGAATACTGCACTTTTATTAGATTCGCGGGTATTCCTTTTCGATGAAGAGCATTCAAATAGCTTTCGTGCTTAACATAATCGAATGCCTTTCCCACATCTGCTAATGCCATGTAGAAAGGTTGGTGCATTTCATTCATTTGTTCAATAATGATTCTAATGGAAACAAGATGGTCAATACAGGGTTCGGCACTCGAGGTGTAACGAATTAAAAAGGCCATACATTTAGTTTGGAAAATTACTTTCATTCGATTTAAAGTAAAATTTATGAAAATAATACAAAATTAATAATCAATTTACTTTTGCTCGATATGACCACCTATTGCCTGGACTATGGCCTTGAGACGGTCCAGAAACGAATCGCAAGCTGCCCGAATGTGACTTGCAGGTATTTTGAACCACTCGCGCACAGTGGCTCATGCAAAATGGCTCAAAGAGAATAATCCATCGCATTCGCGTCTGGCGAATTTGAGAGCCATTGTGTGGACGTTATGAAGTTCGAAACGTTGTGTTTTAGCCATTCTTGGTTCACTCGACCTTTGTGAGACGGTGCCGAGTCCTGTTGAAATGTCCATGGACCCCCACCAAAATTTGTGTCTTCCCACGGCTTCAAAGTAACCTCCAGAATACTTTACCGACAATATTTCGTATTTCGAATTTTCAGTATGCGGTGGATGCTACTGTCAGATATTTTCAGTTCTTTCGCCATTTGATTGGCACTTCGTCGGGGTTTTCGCTCAAGTCGCTTCTTCACTTTTTTAACCATGTGAATTCGAGACACGGAAACCAGTTGGTTCCTTCCGGAGTGCCTTATCTTGTATGCGGTTAAGCAAGATTTGGCGGAAGACTTTAAATGTTGAGCTAAGCAGCATGATTCCTCTCCAGCTAATGCAATCAGTTGGCGATTTGGATTAGTATGCCCTGTAACCAATCAGATGAATACTCCTTAGTTTCCCAAATAGCTTTGAAAAGAGGCCGCAACGTATTAGCATTTGTCTTGGCGTTTGATTTGAGCATTTCACTCGGGGTACCATCAATACCTGGGGGTTTATTTATTTTGATAGATTCTATTAACTTTTATTTATGTCCTGTCTGGGTACCGGCTATTGATCCTACTTATGCGCCATATTCCCGTAACTGTGCCTGTATCTTTAAAAGCGTCTCCAGAGGGTTTGGGTGCGATTTCCCGAATTTATTGGAAATGTTCAAACCACTTTTTGTGATTGACTGCGATTTGGCGATTTAGTGCTAAAGCATAAATAATTCTGAAACAATTCTCTCTACCATCAACGAATCCGCGAACCTCGTACCACTAGCCAGGTACATCAGATTACAACCGCTCATAACCACACTTGGCAGCAACAGTTGCGAAGAAGTGTGAAAAAATTTGAAGTGAAAAGCTGTTAAGCAAAAATATGTTATCGTAACGGGACAAATGGAGCGTAAATCATTTTGAAGATTAACAGTGTGGAAATGACATCTGCGAGTTATCGTTATTATTATTGCCCTATTTTGCTTTTATTTGTAGAAAGCGACGATAGAATTTCATTTGGTGGAGCTTTTGCAATTGGTTTTATTTATAGATCGTTGATATTATTGGAATTGGGGAATTGATTACTTGTACTCAAAACATTTTGATACCAAACGCGATTTCAAAGTGGGCGATTCTCTAGAGGGTTAATTTCTTTAACACTTTAACTCTTCACTGTTTAATTTTGTTTGGAAAAACTTTTTTTGCCTGCTTCATTATTTTCCAGCGAAGATGAGTATACGGGACTCTGCTGTGCGTTGGTTTTTTAGAAAATATGTATTTGTTGTTAACAAACAAAATGTATTTCATTGTGAAAAAATATATCATAAAAAAGGTAGAATTAGGGTATTATGGGAATGAAAACAGAAGCACTGAAATACCTTGCACAACAAGTAAAGCAATGAAACATCGTACTTCATGAACAGTTGTTGGAAATAATTTTTTAAATATTAAATTGCTTTTTAATTCCGATTTCATTAGGTCATTATCCAACATTTTTTCCATGTAAAATAAAGGGTTGGTTTTGTAAGATGAAGGAATACGGAAGTGCTTCCGTGGATTAGATAAAAACTCTACAGTTTTCGTTCTCCACCTACAGCCACCCATGATGAATTTGAATTATATTTCTTTCCTTTTTTAATTCATTGAATGCTCCATTTTCAACACTGCTCTCTTGAAATGCATCCCTATTATCTGCAATGTGATCACTGCTTTCAACATCTTCCTCACTGCCACCTGCTTCTTCACCACTGTTCTCATCGGAAGAGTATCATTATCATTCTTTTGCCTTTTTTTCTGTTTAAAAATATATCTCCATAGGTATGGTAATAATTGATCTGGTGGGGATAATTAAAATTATGTATTTCCCAAATTTATTCCTCAAAAGAACAAAAGTACTTACTGTTACATTTCCTGTCCATAAATTCCACAAGACTCTTACGAATTTCGTTCTATCATCGCACAATTAACTGTATGCATTTACAAAATGCTTTTTTGTTAAAAAAATCCTTTTATAAGGTACTTCCTTAGAATTTGTTATTTCAGCTAATATAAGCTTTTGCATATTAAAATAAATAAAGTCAAGGTTGCGAATACTCTAAAATGTACATTTTTCCAACTATTTTTATTTGCCCTCTTCCAGAGGCAACAATTTTTGTTGATTCGTTGAATAATAATACGAAAGCGATGTTTTTTATCTTTACGACGAGTATATTGGACATTATGCGAAAAAATTTCGTTTTGCTCTGACGAGTATACTAGACATATAGTAAGCAGTGAGAAGGTTAATCGCCTCAAAAAAACGCATTTTGTAGCTGCGCTATTTAATTGCCATTTTGGCAGAATCCTAAAATTGATGGCATATACCGTCGTTTCTTCGTTGTTGCTTAATTTAAGAAGCAGCAAGGCGAAGGAGATACGAATAACAAACAGCGCCTTACCCAACTAGTGCCCCTTTGATACTCTACTTATATCTATAAAATAAGTCAGAAGGAGTGGCCAACATCAGACCGTTAACTGGCTCTCAGCGATTTTGATGAGATCAGCTGATGTTCTGACGTAACCGGGGTTATGACAGCGGGTTTTTTAGGACAGCAAAAACTGAGATTGTGTTGGTGATATACGAAAAATGAACCCAACCAACACTTCTGTAACTTGTCTTTTGAACAAGGATTGATTGGACGAGGGTAAGAATACGTGTGAGCAGAATGCTGTTGACGCATTTTTGGACGACGTGGCATCCAAAGTTACTTTCAAAGTTTTGCTTCGGATGGCCAAATCTTGTAATCTATCATACTTGGATGGTATCTATTGAAAACATCTTATTAGAACATGAACATTTTGGTGTACCTTTACTTAGTGAGGCATAATGATTGAAAACTTTAAAGCAGTTTTTTCGACATTTTAGTTTTTTGAAATGAATGAGCGATATCAAGTTAAAGATTTACATAAATATCATCTGTGACTCCAAACTAACACTTCTTTCACATATTAATTAAATTCATTATTTCAAACTCATTTCTCTACTAAAAAGAGAAGTTAAAAGGACATCTCACTCTACTTCTCTGCGTGCCTTTAGTCTGTAGCAACTTTGAAAGTTGAGTTCCTCTTTGGAGTCTCTAATATGTTTTCTACTCTCGTTAGTGATTATCTAGACAATTTCACTAAATTTGCGCTTAATAAAATGCAGACGCTTAATGCTATCTCGTATGGGGCTCTCAATGCGAATCCTAAATCAATAGTTCGTTTTTATTCATTCCTCATACATTTGGTTTGTATTTATAATCTGCGATAGAGATAAAAAATAAGCCCTTAAATAGATTATGCTTACAATGGCAAAAAGGGTAATCTAATAAATCTAAAACGTTTTTATAAAAGATTAGTTCATCCTCACAATCATTTTACTATACATACCCAAGCTTGCATTATTTCCAGTACTTAAACTTATTTCCACAGCGTAGTGCATTCATCTAAACTGTTTTTAATTTAATGTTTACAATGGCACTTACGCGCATAAAATACATACTTATATGCATGCAAAATACTGCCCTGCACACTATGGCGTATACGTGACTTTCATGTCTGGTATGTTGGTGCGATGAAATTAAAATGCCAGCACGTGCTTTTTAATACGTGTTTTTGTTAGCATAAATGATACTAAAGCAATATCCCTCAGTAAATTTACATAACATTTTATTTGAATATTTATCTTGTGCTAAAATATGATGGTTGGAATATTTCCAAAAGCCGGTGACGAGTCGGTGGAAATAAAATTGCATGTGTCGAAGGTGGGAAAATAATTTTGAAGCAAGTGAATATTTCAAATTAAAGATTTGAAAAATAAATTAGATGTTTTCATGACAAGTAGTGTTCTAAGAAACCACGATTTAGTTTAGATCTAAAAATACGTTTTGTGTGGGGCAGAAAAACAGCCTACCTGGGTCATATACCTAAGCCGAAATATTACGAATAACCTCCTGGAACTTATACTGCAAGGAAAGATTGAAGGAAGACGAGGCAATGAAATAAAAGAATTATCCTGGTTTCGAAATATACGTCAGTGGATCGGAGTCCAAAATAACGGTTGTCTTTTGCAGTTAGCCCGAAACAGACATTTTATCAAATAAAACAAAAAGTACAAAAAAAAATTCTCAAAATCTGGGAAATCTAAATAATCTTCAAATAAGTAAAAAAACCACAAATTGATAGAAAGCAAAACATTATTAAAAAATATGAAGTAAATCACTTAAGGGGTTATATACCTTGTGTTTTTCAAAAAAATCAAAATAAATTTTATTTCTTTATCGTAAAGTACAATCCCTTGAGAACATTTTCCAAAAATTTCATAGAGATCTGAGCAATAGATCGAAAGTTACAGCGTTTTAAATTGTGCGTCGTCACGTCCTGAGCGTACGGCCTCATGCGGCGCTTGAAACTTTAAACGCGATTATCTCAAAAACGTGTTTTTCCAAAAATGCTTTTGCGGTGGACGCGATTGCAAAAAAAGTATTCAACCGATTTTTATAATTTTTTTTTTAAATTGTTCGTAATTGATGTCGCCTCTTAGTGAACGATCAACTTTTTATGTATAAATTTTTATTTTGCAGATATGAATTTTTTAATGCCAATTTTAGGACTGTAGAAGTGGAGTTTTTTAAAAACATGTTCCTATTTTCACAAAAATCAAAATATTTAATATATTGATCATTCACTAAGAAGATATAACCCTATACTAATGAAATCTTCTCGATTTTTTGATTTCAGTTGACTTGGTGGACTTGAATCGCGTCCACCGCAAGCCTCTTCCAAAAAAAGGGTCTTGGGGGAAAACGCCATAACTCCGCCATTTTTAAATATTTTTACACAAACAAAGCCTTTTTTTTTTCTTTAAACATTGTAATATCCAATAATAAAAACTTTTATACAATAAAATTATTGCTACATATCTTTAAAAAAAAACCCAACTTTCGCTAATTTCACCGGACCACAAGGTATATAACCCCTTAAGGCAGTTTAAAATAGTATATTAGTTGGGGGATATCATAACCGCGCTTTCACAGCAAAAGTATTTCTTAGAATTCCATGCCATTTTTGTTTTGATTATCTTTGCCATGCATTGGTTCAGCTATTCCATATGAAGTGATGCAACATCATTGTAGCCAATTTATTTGTAAATTCCTTTATTTGTAGACTTGATAAAAAGTAAATTGAAACAATTTTGAGGAAAATTGTATATTTTTCAGATTCAATGCTGAAAATTTTGGTATACTTTTTCAAAGTGAAGAATCTTTGATTCTTTTTAATATAATATTTTTATGTTTTTTTAATTTTTAAAATGTCAGGAAAAAATTCGCATCTTAAGAAAAACATTTTGGAAAAAGTGTTTTTTTTCAAAATTTTTTGAAAAAATCTTTTTTTGCAATTTTTGAAGAACACCCCTAATCAGACTTTTTTTCATATCCTTTCGAGCTATATTCAAATACGCAGTGGGTTTGTGCCTGACTATCATTCGGATTCAAAAGAGAAACACCAAAATTAAGAAAAACTTTTTTCTAATAGCGGTTGCCCCTCGGCAGGCAATGACAAACCCCGAGCGTATTTCTGCCATGAAAAAGCTCCTCATGCAAAAAAAATATCTACCGACATCAAGACGCACACCACAAATAGGAGGAGGAGCTCGGCCAAACACCCAAAAAAGGGTGTAATCGAATTTTTTGTTAAAAAAAAATTGGGTATACATATGTTTCTAAAAATATTGTAGTCTTAAAATAAATAAAAATCATAAAAATGTTATAAAGAACCGAAGATATTGCACCTGAAAACATTCTATACCAAAATGTTAATCATTGAAAAAGTCGCAAAATCAATAAATAAAAAAAAAAGTTCTTCTTTTATGCCATTGGAGCTTATAAATACCTTACTTTCAGAAAAATTAATGACAATGACCAAAATTAAATAAACAGTGCAACGTTACGCGATTAACAAGTGTACAACGAGCAGTCTGTCCCACAATAACTGGATCTATGAAATCGTGGCCAGCAGAGCTTTGAATTAGAATCTAAGGTAAAGTACTCCACCGTAGCCGAATGGGTTGGTGCGTGACTACCATTCAGAATTCACAGAGAGAACGTTGGTTCGAAACTCGGTGAAAACATCAAAATTAAGAAAAACATGTTTCTAATAGCAGTCGCCCCTCGGCAGGTAATGGCAAACCTCCGAGTGTACTTTTGCCATGAAAAAGCTCCTCATAAAAATATCTGCCGTTTGAAGTCGGCTTGAAACTGTAGGTGCCTCCATTTGTAGAACAACATCAAAACGCACACCACATATACGAGGAGGAGCTCAGCCAAACACCCAAAAAGGGTGTACGCGCCAATTATTATATATATATATATACTCCACGAGAAAATAATGGACAACTGCACTTAACACTGACGATCCAAGATGGGCTGCGGCATTGGCGCCAGTATATAATCGAAAGAATTCAAAACTTCTAAACCTTTTCGCCTGAGGGATTAGAATAATATCTTCCTGGCAGGCAACTTAGAAACCATCCACAACAACTTTCGGAAATATGTATTTTCTCAGATAGTCAAGCAGCCTTCTTAGCTTTAGAGTCTCCTATAACCAATTCAAAAATCATCAGACAATGCAAAGAAGAGCTTGGGGTCTTAGCGCGCAGGACAGACATTACACTCATCTGGGAATCTGACCATAGGGTACGTAGAAAAAAGTGAGAAAGGTGATGAACTGGCAAGACAGGGGGTCTCCTATAACGAGTTCGAAGCGGTAGAAACAACGATAGATGTAGAAACTACAATCAAGAAAAATCTAAGGAAACAGTCTTTAACTATCTGTGTGAGTGCGCAAGTTTGGGTGCCCCTTGATACAGAATGCTGTGGGAATTTTCGATGGTTAACTTGAAAGACACTGCAGAAGAAAAGTGGACGACATAGGCAGATTCATAGTTAAATCAAGAAGGTTCGACTGATAAAAAGCAGTGGTTCAACAAGTGGTAAATCAAAATGGCAGGTTAGCAGTTTAATTAACATTTTCGTATTGTTGGTGTAGACTAATTACTGAATTCAGTTCACAAATTAAGCCTCAAACTGCGCTGAAATGGTTTAAAATTTACTTTTAAAGTTTATGTAAAACTCCTACACGTACGCCGTCGACTCTCCATTTACTGCAGTTGGCTGCAATATTTGCATATTTTCTCTTCTGTTCATTTTCTGCATTTTTATTGGCAAACTTTAAATTTGAATTTTTTTCAGTTTGTATTTTCAACTTTGTTACCATTAAGCCATTCGAAACAGAAAAAAATGAAAAAATAAAAAGAAAACAAAAAGCAGAATGCAAGGACATGCAAAAAGTAGTGGAGTAATCAAGAGCTTAAATACAGCCCAGAAAAATCCTACGCCACAACTAATTTCGTACGTATATATTGTACAATTTAATAGGTACACGGAATTTTGTACATACTTACATACCTTAAGATTGCAATACTTTTCAAACACATTTTTACCCATTATGCCCTTTCGCTTTTGCACTGAGTTACTGGGTAAGTTAAGCTGTAGACAATTTTTTAAAGTCTTTATTATATCACGAAGCATAAATACTCTTCCAAATACATATACATGTTTGAGATCGCTCAAATATGAATTATGAAGTAAACAGAATTTCAGCGAAGCTTACAAACGATAGCCCCAGAAAGGCTATTATTATGAATTTACGACCATAAATTCTTTGGCCCTTTCTGTTTACTCAACATTTCAACTGGAAATTGGCTATGGCCAGCAGTTTTTCTTCGCTATGTTTATCGTTTTGATTACTCTTTCGCTCAGTTTTCGCATATTTCCACTTTCTTTTCCTCAAGCAAATGAATGGTAAAAAGCACAAGCAAAACAAAACAATTCATTCTTCAGAGAAGCTTTGGCTAGTAGAGAGTTTAAGAGTGTACGTAGATAAAAGAGTTATGAATTTTGCAAGCAATTTAAAAGTAAATAGTGATTTTTTGTGTGAACTCATTAAGTATTGGCACTGAAGCTGCTAAAGAAGCTAATTAGCAAAATTGAAATTTCATTAAATTTCATTTCTTTTACAATATAAATGACACAATGCTTACTGGGGTCGCCAATATTAGCGGAATTTCGGGATTCATTAGGGACTTTTAACATTTTTTTACTGACGGCTGTTGAGTGTCTTTTTTTTTGTTTTATTTTATTTATTTTTGTTTTGTTTTGCTACCGGTCTGGCCATAAGAAACTAATTTTTATATGTAATAAAAGTGTGAAAAGCCGTCTTACCTATTTAAGAAGAATTACATATATGATATTTCCTACAAAAAACCAATGCCTGGAAGTTTGCTCCTTTAAATTGTGCGAGTGTAGTTGCTATTCGATTTCATTATACTCAAGCGAAACTTATATGAACCAAAGTCATGTTAACTTGAATGGAATTCCATAAACATTTCTACATAACTTACAGTTCATAAATATCCACTGTCTCAAAGGTAAGTTTACGCTTTCGCCTCGTACGATTTTATCATATTTTTACCTCTCTTTTTAGAAATACTCTTAATACTCTTTTGCATTAAGAAAAAAAATTTCCTTTTTAAATAAAATGCTATATACGAGGTGTGTTCAAAGAATAAGGTGAATTATCAAATTTCGCGTGCTACGTGCATTCGACTTCTTATTATTTTTTTTTTTAAGTTGGTACACTCGTCTCGAAGATATGTTCAAGATTTTAGCAATATAGAACTTATAGTTTGTTTGTGAGAGGCATAAATAAGGCAAGTGTCTTGCGTGTTCGGCGATTTTCTGCTATCGAAAAAAATTGTGTGTAAAAAATGGAACTAAGTGCTCAAAAACACTTGAAGTGCTGACAGCAGCATGCGGGAAGACTTATCTGAGTCAAAAAAAAATGTTTACAAGTGGTTCAAGCTTTTCACAGCGAAGAGGCGAATGACGACGCTCTCTTTGGACGCCCCAGCACATGAACAACGGATGAAAATGTTGAGAAAGTGAAGAAAATTGTCGAATCACAATTAGAGAAGTTGCTGAGGATGTCGGCATATCGGCTGGCTCATGCCGTGCAATCTTTTTAGGAAAATTTAGGCAGGAAGGATGTGGCAGCGGGGTTCGTTCCAAAATTGCTGAATTTTGACCAAAAACAACGTGGCATGAGTATCGCTCAGGAATTTTTGAATGGCGTCAACGATAATCCAGATTTGCTGAAAATGGTCAAACTGGTGACGAATCATGGGTATATGGTTAAGCCATCGAAACCAAAGACCAATTGTCCCAATAGAAGAGATGAGGAGAGCCAAGACCAAAAAAGCACGCCAAGTTCGATCAAATGTCAAGGTTTTGCTCATTAGTTTCTTCGCCTACCACAAGGTCCTACGGTAAATAAGGGGTATTGCCTTGAAGTTATGCGCCGTTTGCGTGAAAAAAACGCCCGGAATTGTGGAAAAAAATGCATGGCTCTTGCATCATGATAATGCACCTATTCACTCAGCTTTCCTTTTGACAGATTATTTGGCCCAAAACAACACCGTTATCATGTGACTTTTTTCTGTTTTCAAGATTGAAGAGACCCTTGAAAGGACTGCGTTTTGTGACGATTGAGGAGATAATACCGAATCGCTGAGAGAGCTCAAGGACATACCAAAAAGTGCATATGTGAACTCCCTCGAGGATTGGAAGAAACACTGGCACAAGTGTATTATATCAGAGGGGGACTACCTTGAAGGAGAATAGAAAGTGATGAATAAATAAAAAATTTTTGGGGAAAATGAAAATTCACCTAATTTTTGAACACACTTCGTATGCCTACTAACTGTGTTTGCTTTAGCATAATTTTTACTAACAAAAACAACACCACAATACGCACGTTAACATTTTCATTTGATCTTATCAACATACCAGCCATAGAAGTCACGTATACGCCGCAGTGTGCTGGAGGGAATTTTGCATACAAATTACTAGACATTTTATGCGCTTCAGTACGGGTGTGAACATTAAATTGAAAACAGTTTAAATGAATACACTTTTATAGGGGACAAATGAAATTAAATTATTAAATTAAATTAGAAATATTGCAGACTATTTTATGGAGAGCATTGGCTTTTGAGCAGCAGCTACACGTTTATAAAAGAAATTAATGAATACCGTTGCGAGACCTCAATAAATAAAGTAAAACCAATCAATTAGAAAATAATTTAACAAATAATATTATTAATTTTTCATCTCCAGCGGTTAAACAACATTTTCGGTGTTTCACTTTGAGGCCAAAATGAACAATTTATCCGGAGTAGCAAATCTTGTCATTGGCATCGTTTGCCATCGGTTCCAAGTTCAATCCAATCACATTCAAAGATTATTTTTGGGCTTTATTGTCTTCATTTGAAATTTGATCTCAAATCGGTAGCAATCACTTTAATAATGAAATCAGCACATTTTCTCCGCTCCATTTGCCGCCGATATTACATATTTGCCTCAAGAAGGGGCTAAGGGTTTGCACTTTCAAAAAATCAAAAAACAAATTTTTTGTCTTATCTTATTGTTTAACATTTCAAGAATATATTCCCAAAATTTTAAGCCGATCTGAGTAAAACTTTTTGGAGTTATTGTCCAATTAGTCTCGAGTCTTAGCTCTGACAGGTGCGAGCGGTCGGGCTCTCAAACTTTTAAACGCGTTTTTCTCAAAACTACTTTTTGAAAGTCGGTGATCACTGCCATTTAAAAACTACTTGACCGATTCATTCCAAACTTGGCACACATTTTCTTAAAAACAATGCCACCCCGCAACGTTTAGTTTATTTATTTTTTTTTTTTCAAATGAAAGGGTTTCCCGCACACAAAATGGCGGAAATTTTCCTTGAAGGTAGAAGTTTTCACTTTAGACCGCCGCCAAAAATTTTTAAACGAAGAAAAAACATAAATAAGCGGACAAGGTTGGGGGGGGGGGGGATTTAATGATACTTTGACTAAATTTGAATTGGTTTTGGTTTAAGATAATTTCCGACCGAGATACAGTGATCACTGCAAAATGATTTTTTTTAGACATTCCCGGGCATGGTCTGTCACCGGCTTATTTTTAAGTATTTCCGCATGAAAAAATTACGAAATATAGTTAAAAGTATGCTTAATAATGTACAAAAGGTTTTAATAAATTTGCTCAATCCATATTTAAGAAACAAAATTCCCAAAAATAGTGGTTTTTTCCCCTGAAACCCTTACCCTCGTAAAACAGAACTTATGCCTTTTACCACCAGATACAAGGTACCAACTTTTACCCTACCAAATATCAACGGACAAACTCTTTTACTTTCACCCAGTGCAAAGTACTTAGGGGTAATTTTGGACTCCAAACTTAGCTGGAAATTAAACGTCAGGTAAGGAAAGCAGAAATTGCTTTATATGCCTGTGAACGTATGCTTGGAAGAAGATGGCGTATTCTTCGTATGGTTCGGTAGTTTGGTGGAAAGCTCTAGGGAGAGATTTCAATACCAAATTACTCTGCAGAATAACAGTCGGTACAATCAGAGCATGTCTTAGGGAGGCTTTCAATATACTGACACACATTATTCCAATAGACCTACATATAAAAGAGACGGCAAGCATGAGTGCATTTAGGTTAAATGAAGCGGTTCGCGGGAAAGAAAAAACTGATGGTCACGCAAGTATATTATTGTGACAAACTCAGTTCCAACGGTAACTTTAAACAGGAATTTTGCCACGCTCTTTCCATATAAGGAAGAATGGAATAAGGAATTCTCGCTAAACAACTTCGATACTACAGTCTATATACATAGATGGCAGCAAAATGGATTGTGGTGTTGGAGCTGGTATATATTCTCATAGACTAAGAACTGAAAAATTTGTGCGTCTCCCTAATACCAGCAGCGTCTTCCAGGCGGAAATACTGCCAATTGGGGAAAGTTTGTAGGCTACTATTAACAGATTTCTCTTTTAAGGGTAATAGCGATATTCTTTCGGAGAGCCAAGCTGCAATCCGGGCACTGGATTCGGCCACAACAACCTGTAAAGTGGTGGAACAAAGTAGGAATAGCCTTACCACCTGGAGTGAAAACCATAAAGTAACCTTAATCTGAGTCCCGGGACACTGGGACATTGAAGGTAACGAAAAAACAGATGAACTGGCAAGAGGGGGATCTGTCATGAATAACGTTATTGCAGGAAACCATCTTCCATTTCCTCTGCGAATGCCCTGCCCTATGAAAGGGCAGAATGTTAAACCTGGACAAACCGCTGTTCGAGAGTCTTGAGCAAATGTATGGCTTAGATATCAACAACCTAATAAGGTTTCTAAACCGCACAGACTGGATATAGTCTTCCTGTAAATAATTGTTGAACAATTTGGTAACGAGGATGTGGCAACAAAATGGTGCGAAAACGCTAGTTGGATTCTGGATGAATCATCACTTTAACCATAGTCTAACATACACGGCAAGGAGGTATTTTAGTAGGTACTGAACGGGTAACTGAAAATGATTGCGTCAGCAAGCCCTGGTGTTAAACCTAATGGGTTACATATGTCCAGCAGCGTCAAAAATGCGCTAAAATAAAAACTGTTTTTAGAAGGGATAACAGTATAAATAAATATAAAAAAATTGTGTACATTATTTGTTAGTACTTAAAATTTATAAAAAAATTAACTTTTATTTTTTTTTACAAAAATTAGTGTATAAAAAATCACGTGACTCAAAGTGCAAGGAACAAAAAAACAAAAAAAATTAAATGTTGATGGATCTGTAAAAGGTAAAAAAATTCTTGTAAAATAAAGTTGTAGTTACAGTCTGTCGAGTCGGATTTTTGAATTTCGAAAAATTTTGCTATTTACATCATTTTCAAAAAAAGTATGCGTTTTACGTCATAAATGTCACATATTAATTATATTTATAAAAATTTTTTATAAAAATATCAAAAATCCGGCAGCCAGACTAACACTTTCGATTATTTATTCTATTGCTCGCTCTCCTCTTGAATTCAATGAGAACTCGAATTCTTTCGAATTAGTTTCAAACTATGTTTTTTTGCTCAATTAAACGGTGTATTGCAATTTAACTTTTTGATGCCGATATTTTTTTAGTATGAAATCAGTAAGATTACTGAATAAGATTATTGAATAAGAATAAGTAAAGAAAAAAATAAACTCCATATAAACATACTTTGTTTAGCGGCAGCCATCACAACTTAACTTAACTACATCTGGTTACTAACTGTCAACAGATACCCCAGTGGGAGGTATGTACATACATTCTACTGGCACTCATAGCGTCCATTTACACTCAATGTCCGAAACAGACCATAGAAAAGCATCAGCAATGTTCATGGGGCAGCTAAAGAATGAAAAAGTAAGTATATCAAAAAGTATAGCAGGAAAGAAAAAACCATTTCACGTGCGATCCATACACCTACGTCTGCGTTTAAGTGTATGCAGCCACTCACCAGCTGCAAACTCGAGGCAGCAAAAACTTGCTGAATGCTTTTCATTCATCACAATTTTTTCCACGTGTTGTCGGCAAAAATGAACCAGAATGTCTTCCGCCAACGACCATCAATAAAAGCAAGCCGTGGTCAAGTGCTCAAGTTATTGGTAGTCAGGACAGCTGCGTTCTATTGCACTGTGTTAGTGATAGTTAGCAAGTCACTTGTCTGGCCGTGCCTGAGTTAGTGCAAAGTGCCGCTTATTTGCATTTATAAATGGACGTCCTCAAGATTGAAAGGATGAGGGTGAGGTCTAGGAGAGAAAACTGGAGCTTTTTTCTGCATTCCATGTCCGTCTTTCGGAATTTTATTTCTATTATTTGACTAAATTTAAATGTGCGTGAATAAGCTTTAGGAACTGGAATTTTATTGACTTAAGTAAAAAAAACCTGAGCATGCCATGGCTAATAGTGCTTTTATGCGAAAAGTTAAATTTTTCGCTGAATGAGACAAGTTTGTAGCATATTTCGACCAATTAGGTTGGGTTAGGAGATATGGGCCGCTGCTCTTAGAGAGAATTTACTTTGTCTCAGTGAAAATTTTGAAAATAATAATTATGTTGATCTATGTTGATTTGTTTGGTTTTTGCTTGCTTTGCACCGTAACTTTACAACATTTTCTTATTAGATTTCGATCTTTTGTCTAAATTTGGTTTGTCTCGCTTTGGTTCTTGGCTCATACAGTTCTTCACTGTTTGTACTAAAATTTTGTAACTCGTCATGACTTGCTGCTAATAATCTTTGTATTTGCGCGGTATATTTATTTGCACTAGTTTTTATGACATGCCCAAAAAATTAACTACGACGATTACACAATAAAACCAAACTTTAATATAGCCTGAAAATGGCCAAGCACATGATGGATGCTCGAGTAAAAATAGCGCCAAAAAACAAAAAAAAAAAAAAAAATATCCACAAAATTAATATCAGTGTTTAAGCTGTACACAGCAGGCCCGTGCGCAGACCCTCAGATTTAGGGGGGGGGGGGTTCCAACTTTTGTTGCAGTCTGGTACAACTTTGCTTGTGTTTATAAATTTATGACACAGTACACGCTTAAGTCATATGATGATATGGATATGATGAATCATTGATTGGTGATAAGGATAAATAATAATGAGAACATGCTTTATTCGTATATAATTTGTTTTCCCTGTACATCTAATCGATCTGTGTCATTACCTATTATCAGATTTTATAGAAGTAATTGAACATATACTATACATTTATTACTATTTGAGTAAAGACAAATGTCTATTTTTTTTTTCATATCGATTCATGTCAAACAAATTTTTAAAACTTCGGGGGGCCCCGTGCGCGCGGGCCTGGTACACAGTAAATAATTGTCGATCATATATGACGGTTTTTTCATCGAAAGCGATATACGAGAAAAATTTAATTTTGGCATAAGGATATATAATGTAGGGGCTTTGCATATTTCTATATGTAAATTATATCAAATCAGATATGGAATTCCCAAAACAACGCGGGGCGTACACATGATAAGAGCTTTTCTGATGAAGAGCTTGAAACTGTTAATTTATGGTAGATTTGCTGAAGAGAACTATGAATGTTATAACAAGAGAAGACAAGAGAAGAAAAGGGCTTAACATATTCGAGGAGAATTTCTGTAACACTTCAACGCCTCAACTCAGCCTACTTTACTGAAACTTAAATGTATGGAGAGAGCGAAGGCTGACTATCTGTAATGGAACATCATAGGCTTATGGTGCTCACACTCACCAACGTAAACGTACGCCCGTACGCCCGCATCCGCTGTCTCGAGGAAACAACGATTTACGATACTACGGAACGGAACGGTGATGAGAATTGATTTACATGAGGCTCTCATTAGTTTCATCATGTCAGCTAATACGGGCGTACGTTTATGTTGGTAAGTGTGAGCACCATTGGGCAAAAAGTACAGTAAGCAAAAGGAAGACGCATGATAGATAACGAGATTTGGCCTTCAGGTATGGCGAAAAACGAAGTTGTGATGGTAACTTCGGCTGCCACACGATAGGGGATTCGGCAGTAGAATGCTGCCCGCTCATTTCCCATGTATTCACACACTCGTTTAATCAGTCGTTGTCCAGATGGCAACGCAGCAGCATGATCGAAGAAGATCGAAGAGTCCATAGCACCACCACGGCACTCACCGCCATTAACACCCAGGTAAACCGCGGACTCAATCAAAACCGCCCCTCCGAGAGGACTGTGCTAGTAGCATTGGATCTAAAAAAAGCTTTCGATACAATCAGCCACGCCACGCTACTAGATGACATTTTACAGTCGACACTCCCGCCAGGGCTGAAGAGGTGGACCGCGAACTACTTGAGTGGCCGTCATTCGTCGGTGATATCTCGAGACTAAACACCTGAACAGATGAAAACAAAGCAAGAAGTTGCGCAGGGTGGTGTCCTTTCACCCTTCCTTTTCAATTTCTATATTTCGAAACTCCCCCAGCCAGCAGAGGGAGTCTCCCTAGCCTCATACGCCGACGACTGCCCGATAATGGCGTCGGGCAATGACATTGATGGCCTATGCTCCAAGGTAAACGACCACCTCACCAGCCTTTCTCGCTTCTTCACTGCGAGGAGCTTACAACTCTCCCCCACTAAATCCACGGAGACCCTTTTCACCACCTGGACAAAGGAGATCAAGTTACAACTCAAAGCGAAAGTCGATGACACATAAATTCCGACGGTTAACAGCCCCAAAATATTGGGAGTTACCTTTGACAGCTGGCTCTCCTTCTCAGCGCATACAACCGCTATTACAACTAACAACCGCTATCGCAACAAGGCGCTCAAGGTGCTTGCCTGTCAACGAGCATAACAAATTGCTCAGTAAGCAGTTTCTGGTAGGGTGTTACCGCAGGCCTCACCCATGCAGACACCTGCTTGAGCCTGAGCCACCTCCCAGGCACATCAGGAGGCATTTCCTCAACTACGCGGACGAGATCCTAGACAAAACAGAGAGACAGCTACTGGATCGGACAGTGCACAGACCGGCCATAAACGACATTAATCGGGAGACTATCACCACCTTCTTAAGCGCCCGACCCCCGAATGCCGTTATAGGAGTCCAACTACCACCAATCGCAGACGTCGAGCTCTTACTTCCCCGAGAGTCCCGCGTAACCTTGGTACAATTACGCTCTGCATACTATAGCAGGTTAAACTCCTACTTATCTAGAATCGACCCCGACACTAACCACCTTTTCACATGCCCAACTAAACCCACTCAGCTAACCTCCCTCTGAACCCAACCTGTCGAAGCACCTAGTTTCCTGGGCCTACCGTTAGATGAGCTAGACGAAGACGACCGGTGATTACGCTACACTGACAGGGCTAGTGTACCGTATCCCACCCCCAATCTCTCAAAGAATGTTTTGATTTTTTTCGTATATCACCAACAGAGTCTCAGTGTTTTCGTAAACAAGTGAGCCAATCAGCTGATTCTTTCAAACTTGCTGAGAGCTGGTTAACGGTCACTGATATTGGCCACATCTTCTGAATTCTTTTTACCATGAGTAAAACTATTTCTCTCGGCTCTCTCTCTCTCTCTCTCTCTCTCTAAAGAGACTGGCTGCCCACAAGAGAGATTTTGGTTGGTTAATTGTCTGAAGTCGTTCACAAGTAGTTGCTTAGAGATCAACTAGTGTAAGGGCATTAACTAACGCAATAATATTTGCAATTATTGACTAATCGTTAAGCAATGCGACATGGCTTAGAAGTTTTTTTATGAAAAAGTTTCAAACCTTTCAATTCAGAAATTTAAATTCCAAATTCAAATTTCTATTAAATTTTTAAACTTTTTAATCAGAATTTTTAAAGACATTTCTAGTACACAGCTTTAAAGGCCATTGAATTTGGTATAATAAAATATAAGCTTAAGATGGCTAAAAAACTGGGTTGATTTTTGTTTTTTTTTTTTTGTTTTTTTGCTTGCTGACAGTCTTATGCCCTTACAACGAGTGCTCGACATATTTTTATTTGCAACAAGGAAGCAAGCAAGTAAATCAATGAAATGGACTACTCGCAAGAATTACATACAGTTATATGCTAGTGGAGCAATATTTTTCATAGATTTGCTGTATATATTTGAATATAAATCGAAAATGTATGGGACCCCCATTGTGAAACTTGCAGCGATAATTGAACATAATCTCAGCTACTACTAAAAAAAAGAAAACAATTCATATAATCCAACTTGTTTTTCAAAAAACTAAAATAAAAAAAGAATAAATTTGTTTTGTTAAAAATTACAAAAAAAAAATTTTTTTAAATAATTAAAAAATTTTAAAAAGCATAAAAAATATTTGAATATTTTTCTCGAATAATTTTAACAAAAATTTATTTTATGTACAATACAAAAATATATACATATTTTAGCCTAAGCATTTTTTGAAGAATTTGAATAGTAATTTTAGCCTAAAAAACGAAAAAAAAATTTAAAATTAAAAAGCAAATAAAGAAAAAATGTATAACATTTTCAAAAATGTATAAGTCTCAATATTACTAAATTTTTCTCAAAATTTAGTCAGTTTCCTTCTTATTATACTTAAGTCTACAAATAAGCAAATTTATAGAAGAATTGATGGCAATGCCAAAATACTTGTGTCACTTGAACTGCTCAATGAAGTGAAGGGATTCTATGAGAGGGAAGTCAGTTACCGAACAAAACGTGGCGCATTTGACCTCAATTCTACCATTCTAACTATACTAAATAAAGTCTTCCTTGCGATGAGAAATAATACTTATATATTTCTTTTTATTATACCAAGTAAACTATATTTCATCAACCCACTTTTGCCCTAGTTTATATTCTTTCCCACAAATTTGCATACTACCGCACCATCTACGAGTACCTACAACTTTTTTTCAAACCACATTTATCTGCCAAACGCTACATCCGTTTACGGAAATGCAAAATAGTTTGTATGCTTTTCGAGAAATCACGTTTGAAGCTTTATTCGATATTGAGTGCAACGTTGAATTATTGAGAAATTGTGCAAATGCAAGTTTTATGTCAATAAACGATTTCTCACAAGTCATGAATTTTATAGCAGCCAGTTGGTTCTGTGGCCGCTAGTACTGCGCAAACAACGTTCCACTTATCCTAAGAACTTAGTGAAACCGGTGGGAAATGTGCTATCAATATCAGTCCGTATAATTGTTGTAAAATGTTGCCAACACAAAAGTCGTTTCTGGTGTCAATGACTCCACGCATTTTCGCCTACATAAGTATTTGTTTATGAATGCATGTTAGGGTGGCTTACTTTTTTAATAGATGCCCGCTAATTTGATGAGAACTTAATGAACCTTTGCCTAAAGCCAAATCGAGCCAAAGAGCGCACTCTCCTGAAGTAGGGCCGTGTGATAAGTGTTTAGATGTAGATATATAGTATGTACCACCTGTGGTATTAGTATAAGCTATGAATGTTACCGCTAGAGCCATAGTTACACTCCGATATCTCTTCGGCTAGGGCGAAATATAGGATCAAGAGGTCAAAAATTCTTGTACTTCTAACGGATCTAATAAATAGGTTACTTGGACTGGCACGTGAGCACTTATTCTATTGCCCAGGGATTCAAGACTAGTAAGTAGACTGTTATGGACAATTCGCATTAAGTTAACATTTCTTTGTTAAAATAAAGAGCAGAAACGTTTAGAACTTTTTCTTTCATCTCAGGTGGCGCCGAATTAATCAAACAATTTTGATTTTGAATAATATAAATATAAAAATGAATCAATAATAAATAAAAAATAAATATAAATAATTAAATAAAAATAATTAAAAATAATTCAATAAAAAATAAATAAATAAAAAAATGATTTTTAGCGATGGAAATATTTATTTTTACCTTTCCGTGCTCTATTGCTTGTCTGTTTATATGGTCCTGTCTGCAGTTGTCTAGTTCACAAGTTTCAAATATGAAATCTTCTTCTAGGGTGATTAATTCTGTGCCACCATGTATTAATATATCATACTAGATTTTCCACTGATGCGATCATTTGAAATTTCATATTTCTCTAAACCTAACCGATTTAGTTCAGTTGAGTAGGTGAGTTGATTAGCTTAGGGAGAGTTCGGGAACGGAGGTTACGGGAGCGATCCTTGCGCTACGGAGCGAACTGCTGCTTTATTTAATAGAGTTTGATAGTTTTTAAGACCAGTTTGCGCACGTCCAATGTGGTGCAGCTAAATATGTTTTGATTAATTTATAGAGCATCGAGGTTTATGAGACTCTTTGAAAAAAAAACGAATTGTGTTTATGGAAAGAAGCTAGGTGGGATTCATAGCTGTAGTAAAGAGGCACTGTATGCTTTCAGTTTACTATTTGATAAGAGATAGAGCGCTTTTCTTGGCAAAAAGCTAATTGCAGCATACTTACAGGGGAGAAAGAAATGACACTCAACTGCCACTCTCAACACAGTAGGCACATCCAAACTTACTAAGCTTCAGTGACTGTATATACCGAAAAGAAACACCAAAAGAGGTTTGCTGTAATTTTTGAAAAACTGTAGAGCTACAAACTTCTAAATTTCTTGTTGATCTTTGGTCTGTCAATCAAGCCGAAAGCCAAATTGAGCTCATGCGCTCGTTCTTTTGTTATCAGAACGCGCCATGCTAACCGGCGCTAGTTGCACACACTAAGTGAAGCCACGGCCTTCTCCATCTGATTTTTTCAACACAGAGCTCCTCCTTCCTCTTCCTCTGCTACCACCAGCTGGTACCGCATCGAATACTTTCAGATCCGGTCCGCTCTAATCCTTTCGACCGATACAACCTAGCCAGCGGAGTTGTTAAGTTATTGAGAGAACTGTTATCGAATTTGCTAAATAGTGGCAATCGTGAATGTTACAGAGAATGTGAAGATCCCGGTCCCCTAATGTTTGATAACAGGGTTGTAGCTTCGTTACCCGACCATGCAAATTTTTTAAAAGGAATAATGCGGCTAAAGCATAACAAAATCGTGGGAGACAGCAGACTTTTCATCTATCATCTTCAATATGTTCACCTGTATCCTCTCGATTCCTTCATAAGACTAATCCTTTGAATCTAACATTTCTTAAAGTATTCTTTTCCCGAACTCAATTAGATTAAAAATTAAAATGAAACCCGAAAAAATATAGTTCAAACTAGCAACGCCAGGAGAGTACAGTGAGTGAGGTAAAAACTCTCATTTCAGTGTTCAGTGGACAACCCTTCTGGGGCATATGACCGAACGTTGTCGAGCTAGAATATAATTTTATCGTGATGATGTGACTATTTATCCTTCCGTTCTCGAGTTAAATGCATTAATTGCTTTCGTTGGTGAGCTGAGGTTTTTTTAGAAGTTTGTTTGTTCTTTTGTATACCATTATTTTTCTTTGTTATTTTCACTCTCTTCCATGGCCACTTTAAGGGGTTAACCCGCTTTAATTTCTAATTTTTTTTACAAATATTAGCTACATTTTTCTCTCAGTTCGCTCCCATAGCTCATCTAGGATACATCGCGGTCAATTACTCTCAAGATGCGATGCACATCTGCGTATTCTCGTATTTTATTGTTCTTGCAGCTAATATTGATTATTGATAATTATTGATAATCAATATTTAACCTCTATCTTTGCTGTTTGTTTGGTGCTGCGTATACCTGTTCGCCGACTGTTAATTCCCTTCAAGCTCTTACGCTTCTATCATAGCCATCAGATGTTTCTTATGCCACTGTCAGTTAAGCAGGAATTGTGAAATCCACGACGAGTGTTTCCGCTGCTGTGGCTGCATATTTGTTCTACTTTAACTGTGACTTGAAGTGACTGCAAAGACAAATTTGTTTGCTGTTGTTTGTACATACATACTATGTCCTTTTCCTTACCTAGGTACCCCACCTGCTATTAATTATAACTAATGAATCTAAGTCAACTGTAAGCATTTGCTAGATTCCCGTGTGGAACGCTATAACCAAAGTAATCGCAGAAACTGATATCAACTTTTAATTAATGCACCCAACAATACCAATAAAATAAGTATTACATGATATAGCTGCACATATCTTAGCTTGTGTGACCAGGTCGAGAAATAATATTATTTTACGAATAACTGCATCAAACCTTTCAGGTGTCAAATGCTATGATTTGCAAGACTTACAGTGGATCTGAACAACCAAAGGAATCAGTGATTTTAGAGCTAAATAAGGCTGATGTAAGAGTTATAATGAATGGGTAGAAATACCTCAGACGTGCAAGTAATCGATGCAAAACCATTTGATGGTAGTAGAGCAAAAAGAAGACCTACTCTGCCTTGGAGAAGCATTTGGCTATATTCGACTTTTTTACTTTGCCCAGGTTGGCCAAAACTCTTAGACAGCTACAGCGCCAATTAAGCAAAAGAAAAAAGACGATGTCCATAGTGATATATACCCATAATCGACGTCTGTGGAAGTTATCAGACCGAAGAAGTTATGGAATCCATTTACTCTTTCCTGTGTTAATGTTCTGAGTTGCAGTCGAAGTGATGCAAAGATTTGTAAAAGCGATAGAAATAGAGATAAAAGAGATAGTATTTTAAGACTTCCACAATTTTGTCTAAGATACTTAGTGGGATGTGATTTTTTCCTAAGCTCACAGAACGCATTTTGTATGAGAAATTATTCTTTTGGGGTAGAGAAATATATATTTCCTCAAATCATACCCTCGAACCGAACTCAGCTTATCATTGATTCGCTCCTAGCAGATATCATATTCTGTGGGTTAAGAGAAACCACAGCTGGGATTATTGTCGTTGTTGTAGCAGCATGAACATTCCCCACACATGCACGAGGAAAGCTGCTGTAGTGACAGCCCTTGACCAGGTATAAACCCGGGTCGTTCCGGTAACTTAGAACCGACTATCGTGGGAACGAAACAGACGGGATAATTTGGGTTAGTGATTTAAGCAGTAGTAAGTGAAAAACCAATCGGCTGAGAAGATTATTACACTAACGAATTTTATTCAGTTTGTCCTTCAGCTGCTTCGTGTTTCAGATCCTCTTCCATTCTCCTCAGTAAGCAGCTCGTTGAGGGCTTAAAGATTTCAATTCTCTCTAAGGTAGCCGATAAGTAATAAATTTATGTGGTTTTGATTTAATTGAGGTCTTAACCGCAAAATAAATATTATCAAAAAGTCTCGAGATACTTGAATGCTAGGAAATCGGCCATTGGTTGCGTTATCCATTATTTCTTCCACTTTTTAAAAAAGATTTGGTGGTTTGAAATTCCCAGTACTTCAAGAAAGGGCTTGAAAATATTTATTAAAGATGATCTCTGGATGATAAAATTCCCAACGCCGGACATTTATTAATCAAGAAATCTGAAACCCCATCAACATCAGTATGCGACGAAGGTTTGAGAGAAATCATTCCCTTGGTGAAGCTTTCAGATGAAATTTGATATGATAATTCCGATGTGTATATGCAAAAACCGTTTTATTATTCAAAAAAAAAAAAAGATAATTATTTTCACCTAAAATCAAAAATACACTGATATGTCAACCTTAAATGACATATAAGCCAAGAATCCTGATAACTGATTGATCGAAATAAAATTTTGTGTGTGTTGAAATGGAAGATGAAATACTAAAATGGTGTATAAATTTTTACACCTCAACTGGATAATAGTTGTCGCTTTCCCTACTTTTCAACTCATTTGTATCAATATCTTGATCTTGATCGCACAGCTCAAAAATATTTCTTACGTAATTTATACTTTATACCAGTGGCTATAATAAAAAAAATGGGTCATTTGTTCCTTACAAAAATATAGTTTATTCTACTACTAATATCACGTGAGGCAAAATTTCAAATTTTGTGCATGATTTATAAGATTACAAATTCTTATTGTATAATTTTCCCCTTTCATATTTTTATCGCAATTTTTTGAAATATTTTTACAAATTAAATTTCCTGAAAATTTTTCTAAAAATTTCTACTTCGCTTACGACAAGTAGAGTGGAATAGCAACAAATATCACACATGTGCATCAAATACCGTTTTTTTTCTCCTTACTTGGCAGAGCAAGTTACAATATGGATGTGAAGATGCATGTATATATGTAAGCATTAGTATGCAGGTGAGGACGGAGCCACTGAGTTGAATCGTGGATTGCGCTGCTTGCGCTTGTTTCACTGTTCGCTTGGTCTGCATAATCAAAGAATATTCTAAATACGATTGAAGTCAGATCTCGACTTCAGCACCATCTAACAGATTTAAGTGATAGGTAAATTCCTAAATAAAAAACCAAAAATCAAAAAAATCATTAAAGTGTTCAAACTGTGTAGGAGGAAATTTACGCATACATGCAAAATGGAATTTCACTTACACAGAATATCTAATAGCTTTTCCACTTGACATTTGAAATTAATAAGGTGTCCCAGAGCTATTTGTAAGGTGTCCTAAAGCTGTCAGTGCATGAAATTTCGGAATACTGTGTTAGCAGTTATTAACCATAGATATATGAAGCTTGGTTCCATCTAATAAAAGATTTCAGTTAATGAGAAATGGTACACATTTTACACTCAAACGCCTTCTTATGCAAATGCAATCAACTGCTCAGCAAGCAATTCGTTCATGTATGTATGCATGTATGCACATTTGTTTCCAGCTCATCGCTCACTCGTAACTCACAGACAATCAGAACAGAAAATGCATCTCTTGAGTGAAAACTTTGAGCTTTGACAGCTTTGATTTAGCTAAGCTAAATGTGCATTGCCACTCTCTAAATGCACTCTGGAATGCATTTGTTGACATTATCATGTCGCAAGCAACCTTCCGTGTGGCGATAACGTGGCCATTAGTCTGTCGTTTGTACGCTGGTATATATGTATGTAACCATGCAAGCGAGCTCGTATGCTCGTTGAGAAAAGCCTAAGGCGACCTTGGCCGATGGCGGTCGTCGTTAATGCGGCTTTGCTGTAAGTAGTCTGCGAGTATAAAATACTTATCGATGTGTATTTAGCTGCTTGTAAATGTGCAATAAATTTTTATACGAGTAGACGAACAAGTTTAAAGAGGGAACCTACGGGGACGACTTTGGTAACTTTATAATTATAAGTCGTGTATATATGTCATAAATTAATGGCTGAATTCTGTTCGTGATCATTAGTTGACAGTGAATATTTTATATTAATATTTCATACTGATCTATCACTTAATAAGAGTAATATTTCGATGAATAGATTTGGATTATGCATAGGCGGGCAGTTACAAATGTGTTTTTATTATTTTATATTATGTTTTATTATTTTATTTTGCTCGTATAACGGTTGCATGTTACATTTACATATGTATTCATTTGCTTCTAAACAAGTTGTAACAATTTTGAGTTTGGTGAAGTCAGTTGTCTGTTATAGAGGTCCAAAATAGAGGTGCCAAAATATAAAATTCGCCAAGGTGAAAAGTAGAAGCAGGTGGCAAAAATCATTTGTATTATTTATAGACCTATTACGGTATCGATCCCATTGTGGTGATATAAATGTGGAAGATGAGGCACGCTATGTACAGCAATAGCAGAAATCGTTTATAAAATCATGGAAATCGTAGAGACGTATCCGCATGCAAACATTGAGCGCAGTAAATAAGAGGGACACTTTTTTCAAAAATAAAAAACTATGAAAAAATAAATTTTGTTTCATAAGCTTTATTATCATACAAAATAAACATTTTTTACAATAACTTTTCAAGATAATTTCTTTCAAAGCCCCTTTCTTAATGAGTTTCTGGCTTAACCTGTATATATATATATATATATATATATATATATATATATATATATATATATATATATATATATATAATTGGCGCGTACACCCTCTTTGGGTGTTTGGCCGAGCTCCTCCTCCTATTTGTGGTGTGCGTCTTCATGTTGTTCCACAAATGGAGGGACCTACAGTTTCAAGCCGACTCCGAACTGCAGATATTTTTATGAGAAGCTTTTTCATGGCAGAAATACACTCGGAGGTTTGCCATTGCCTGTTTGTTGTGTTTTTGTAATGTTTTTCTTAATTTTGGTGTTTCACCGAGATTCGAACCAACGTTCTTTCTGTGAATTCCGAATGGTAGTCACGCACCAACCCATTCGGCTACGGCGGTCTTATAGATGTGAATATTTTGAGGTAGATTGCAGTGCTTGCTTTCAGCGATAAGAAGCTGATATTTTCTTAGGACTTTACATCAACACTCTGCTGTGCTGCACTTTGAAGGGTGTTTTTTTAGAGGTCTGTTTTGTATGGTGAAACATAATTATAAAGCTCACAGATATAGCACTGAAGCTGTTGGAGGGTTCATTTTATGCCTATTATTATTATTATGCAGCCGCCGTAGCTGCATGGGTTGGTGCGTGACTACCATTCGGAATTTAGAGAGAACGTAGGTTCAAATCTCGGTGAAACACCAAAAATAAGAAAAAGTTGTTTCTAATAGCGGTCGCCCCTCGGCAGGCAATGGCAAACCTCCGAGTGTATTTCTGCCATAAAAAAGCCCCTCGTAAAAAATATCTGCCATTCGGAGTCGACTTAAAACTGTAAGTCCCTCAATTTGTGGAAGAGGCACGCCATATTATATTGAGATTAATGCGGCCCATATTGGTCCCCAGTTGGTTTACATGCGACCTTACATGCGCGTACAGAAAATACCATTGTTCTAGTCGCAAAGTGTATTTCAACGTTCTAGTAAATTCTGTTCGGTACTGAATACCGAACATTCACAGAAGTACAGAAATCTGTATTCTTATCAAATTTTCGCGGATATTTATCCAATGTTTTTTTTTCACTAAACAAAACGAAAACATGGTTTAGACTCCACGCAGTACAATAATATGGATATAAAACTAAGTATGAATGTCATGAGAATTGAACAAAAGCCCTCCATTAATTTAATATTTTTCTAAAAAAAGTTGCGGAAAATTAAATTTTAAAATCGGGTTGAATTTTAATAATTTCTTTCTTGTCGGCTTTTTGTAAATTTATTCCATATAAAAATGATTTTCCTTAGCGCCAAAATGTGCAAGATTGATTGTAAAAAATGTTTTTGTTTTTTAACGAACGCCAGTTTTTATAATATAAATTGCACAGATCTCTGGTGGCCAATTAACTAAAATTATGCGGTCACGAATGCCTCTTAAGCAGCAAAAACATCTTCCATACATGTATGGGGAGTGCTGCTGTAGTGACAGTCCTTGGTCGGATATATACTAATTTTGGGAACGTCTCGCGCTCTGGCATTTTGGTGGACAAAAGCGTCTTCACATTGAGGCCAGTCAAGTGGTGTACAAAACGTTACTAAAAATTGATTTTTCGTGCCATCAGTTAACTGTAACATCTTTACCTTGACCCGCTTTGAAAAACATGCGCCAACGTGTCTCTATTTCTACAAATAGTGACTTTTGTGGATATGCGAGATGTGCCGATAATTGCTTTTATATTTTGTTCTCACCGAATCGGGTAATTTTGGTTGTTTGAGCGCTCATTGAGCCGTCATCAGCAAATCAGTTTCACAGATAGACTTACTTTCTGTACAATTTATGAGCGCACTTTTGGCGTAAATGGCATACACATTAAGCACACACCAGCTGTCTCTTGTCAAATTGTTTATCAAGATTATATACAATTGTTTATTCATTGTATTGATAAGGGGAAAAACAAAGCTCTCAAAAGAAACATCCTTTATATACAACATATTTACATTGATTGAACTGCGCTATATTTAATTCTTAAAAAAAAAATTCCATTTCTATATTCATCTACACTTATGCACATTAGGGCGGCCCATTTCTTCTACTTTGTTTCGACGATTGTAGTAAATATTCCGCTGACAATTATGAATAAAACAGACCATAGAACCATTGCTCTAAAATGGATTTCGAGCCTCCTTAATTTTAATTTTAATTATTAATCCCCAATCGTCAATTATCAATTAATTTAGTGTTTCCTTTATTTATTTTTTTTGTAAGCAAATCTATGTATGTATTTTCTGGGTACGAGAAATTCATTTCTGATATTTATTTTGTTTAACACCTACCGCAATGAATCATATCATCAGCTAGCGGCTGCAGTTTTTCCATTAATCCCAGAGGGCGAGAGAGTGTAAGCTGAGGACAGTGGCTCACGTATTTTCGATTTTTCCAATGCGTTATATTAACGACAAGTTGGCGGTTTAATAAAAAGTAGAACACACAACATCTAATGTAAATTTTTTAAATGTATTTCCAATCCGTCTAATTACACTACACAACGCAGAAAAAGGAAAAAAATTTTCTGACCAAAGATCAGTTTTGTTTTTTGTCTCTAACTAAATTAACTCTTAACACATTTTCCTTTTCCTTTTTATCTTATTTCTGGCGCTTAAGTTGAATTTTGATCTTAGTGGTATTAAGAAACTTATGGTACAATTTTATGATAAATATTTTTGTGGTATATTTTATACAATATTTAAGCATACACGATAAAGTATTGTACATAGAGAAACTTAGCGTGATCATAAGAAAATTATAAAATTCGTAATACCTTCACATCACCGAGCTGCTTAACCAATAAAAAGTAGTAAAGCATTTCATCAGACAAGGACTCCATACAGCGTTACTGGTTTTAATATAACTTCGTAAAAGTAATTTTGTTAGGATAGATTTCTCATATGTTTTCTATAAGCTTCTGCAGTAATGCATGCCAACTGAAGTCTTGTTAGTACTCTCCTCAAGATGGCCTTTTTGCAATAGATTTATATCCAGCTAGATACTTCACCTTGTGGGAGGACACTCCCACCACTAGAACAGTTGAGTTTCAGTTATATTGTATATCCTCTTAAATAAGTGGAGCTACCTCTTGAAAGGAATAAGGAAAGTTCCTAAGGGCCTCATTTGCATCATTTCATCAGACTATTCAGACTCAGGAAAAAGTTAAGAACTCTCAATTTTTTTTTTATTAAAATGAATGTGGAAAAAAAGCGTATAAATTATGTCACAATTTTGGTGCTGCTCAAGTGAGAAATATTGTATTTTTACCGTTATTTTCTACATTCGAAATTAGAAAAGCGACGCATTGATTTCTGAATTGTGGCTAGCGACTCTACATCCGCATATATTGTAGCAACACTGTTAAACAAAATATTAATTTGTAGCGCTATTCAAAATGAAAAAACTGTGTAAGCATTTAAATTTTTTTTTATGATATACCTTCATACTCCGACACTCCCTTAAATATATTAATACTTTTGCAAGAAGCTAAATATCTTCTTTTGAATGAAGTACAACACTTTTTAAACATAAAATTAGGGGTAAGTGCCAAAAATTAATCATCCAAAAAATTAATTTTGGCCTTTATTGCTTGTCTGTTAGTATACCGTAGCTGTCTAGTTAAAAAATGTAAAATAGAATGAACGATGCCAATTGCAAAAATTAAAAATTTTCTGATAAAGTGATTAATTGTGTGCCACTTGCTTCAAGCCTCTATGTAAAATTGATTTTTCGACGGGGATTCTAGATTCTGAGGGTCAATTCAAAATACGTAGAATGAAGTTTATTTGTACTTTACAAAGCCTGAGAAAAAGTATATTCCAAAAATTTTGTTTGCCACACAGTGAAAAATAAAGTGGATCGAATTCTTTAATTTTACTGCTGCATTTTTTATTAGCAAATACTTTTATATATTTTATAGATCATATTTGTTTTCAATTATTTTAAGTAAAATACTGCAATTAAGTAAAATAACTGAAACCCTATAAACTTTCGTGGCATACTAAGAGGCTGAAAAAAGTTAAGAATCTAAGAAACAAATACTATAGAAAGTTTAAATCTACAAATGACCAGATCTTTTATAAAAAAATATCCTCAGTATCTGAAAGAGTTCAACTGTCTAGACAAATTTTTGTACCGAAATTATATCATTAATTTTGAACTACATTTTAAGTCTAATAATCCGAAGCCCTTCTGGAATTCCATCAAATCAAAAAAGTATGTTCCACAACTCCATCATCAGTCTTCTTTAACGGAAAATCTGCGTGCTCTACGCATGCCGCAGTTAACTTATACGCTGATTTTTTCAAACTAACGAACTACGTTGCTCATGATGATGCTTACCACAATAACTTTTCACTTAATTTTATCATCATACATCATTCGGTTTCGGATCAATTTTCCTCTCAACTGAGAATATAATAACTGGGATCTCAAAACTCAAAAACTCTACCCGAATTGACTTTGAGGCTTTTATTCTATTTCCATTTTATTTAAAAATTGCTCTGTTCTGGTGACTCCGCTCAAAATAATTTTCAATAAATCATTATATTCTGGCGAATTAACTGATGCTTGGAAACTCGCTTCTATAGCTCCTATATTCAAAAGCGGCATAGGTACATTTGATTCCAAACATTTTTATTGTACAAAATAAAAAACGATTGGGGACTAATAACTTAAATCAAAAGTAAGCCTTCTCGATGTCCAATTAAGAACTATGCTTTCGTAAGTGGTTTTTCAAAACGGGTAGCACCATTGAATTTAGAAGGCCGTGATTAAGCAATATCAACTATGAAAACTTTTGCCCACATTTTGAACTTAGACTGGAATAAGTCGGTTCTACATTTTTACGAATAAATTGACCTGCCCTAATGTGCATACCACCTATAAAATGCAAAAAAAAAATTGTAGTCTAATCAATTCAATCTTGTTAGCGGTCTTTAATTTGCTTAGCTATTTTTGTTGTTTCCCTATTTTTTACTTCGGTGTTTGCATACGAGTATAATTGTAATGCACTAAAGGGTCAAATAATCAGTCTAGTCGGCTTGCAATTTATTGAACGCAACGTACATTTTAATGAATATGCAATTATAGTTAGCGGCAATTAATATTAATTAATACCAGTGCGGTGCTCGAGTGTAGTATTAAGTACTACTAATTCTTCTGAATACATATACAGGGTTACCGGGAAAGCCGGTGTATATACTTTGGGTAATTTCTGTTCACCCGTCAAGTCATACAGTCAGAAGAAGATGCAGTTCAAAACAACCAAGCCAAGTTCCAGATATTTTCCAAATCGCATAAACAGACTAACGTAGGAAAGAACAGTTAACCGACAGTGAAGCTTGCATAAAGCGACCACAATAAAAATTTCAGCCCGCCTTTTTCGATTGTTTAAATTTTACCAGGTACTAAACGGGTAGTGTTTGGAATCGATGTTCTGTTATGTTGGACTACCAACTAAGTCTATTCAGTTACATTATTCTTGTCTAAATAACAATGTCCTTAACTACCTATAAAGGCTTTCAGAGTAACATTGCGCATCTGTAATTTTTTTGGTAGTCTACAGTGCAAATTACCTACAGACTAAACAAAAATGTAAAAAAATCAAGCCAAATTCGGAAAGTAAAGTATTAGTAGCAGCATCAAGCAGACTGGAATTGGATATTAAGTTAAGGCTCGAAGTGCGCGAGCACTTTACGACTATTCGTAAAGTGTTTCCCATAAAAAGGGTAAAAATTGCGATGGCTTCTTTGTGGAACATTAAAGCTTATCCGCTCAAGTAGAACTGGACCGTCGACGATGCCATTAACAACACTGAAAATAAACGAAAGTAAAAGAGTGTCCTTCTCTTTTCCAGAGTTTCTAAATTTATTAGCTTTAACTAAGAATTATAGGGTGGAACAGGAGACTCGTATCGTAGGGAACGTAATGCTTGTTGAAGAAATATTTTTGAACGCGCTCTATTCTATTTGTAAAAAGTTGGTTGTAAGGTCTCTAAGAGAGAACGAAGGAGAACCGTAAACAGCAGTTTATAGGTATACGGATCAGGATATTGAAATGCATTGCGATGAATGAAGCAGAATAAAAGTAATGTGACCACAGAAGAAAAATTTTGCATCGAATAAAACTCCAAGATTCTTAAACTCTGTTACACTTTATAGTACTTTACATTACTAGAAACGTTGTAGGATGAGTTAGAAATGTATTGACGCCTCGAAAAATAAAACAATTTTTAATATTCAAAGGCAGATGCGACTTTTTGCATCGTCGGTGAAGATTGTACCAGTCGAGTAATAGCTTTTGACCATCAACTGAGTCCTTAACCGATGAGAAAATGTTTAAATCATTCGCGAAGAACGAAAAATTCGAAAAGGAAAAACATTTGCTTATGTCATTGATGAGAAGTAGGGTCGTCTAAGATGTTCCCTTGGGGGACACCTGAAATGGCAACAAAGTGGTTCGGTAATAATAATTCTTAGCCTCTTACTTTTGAAGTTCTGGTATGACATATTTTTTCGCATATCTCACCAGGTATCCCTGGGAGGTTTTTTATTTCCTTTTAATAATTACGAATATTACAAAACAATGACAGATTAACCGAGTTGTTTTTAGCTAAAATCATTTTTTGGCTTCCAAGTGCTACGAAAAATTTAAGAATCTAAAGGTAAAATTTTCTCAGGAATACCTCGAAGAACATATCCTTTCTGCAAATGCGTTTCGATTCTTTCGGTTCAGATGATTCTGTTGCGTGTTGTGATGTACATCGCAAAACAAGCTATTTTCTAGGCGCCTCTGTGGATTCACTGGCTCTCGTTAAATTTTTAATATTTGGTAATACAAATTTAGGGAACCTTTGCACAAATGTTACATTACACTATGCCTGAATTTTCAACTTTTTTTAGGCAAACGTTTTTATAGTTAATCTTATTTTATTGCGGTCTCCTAAATTCAATGGCGTACTTCGTTTTGTGAAGCTGGATCCAGCGTTAGAGATACGGAATTAGAAAATTTCCCTTGGAGCCGCCGAGAACTCATTTAGTAACAACTTTGCTTTATACATTTTGAAATATAAAAAAATATGAAATTAAAGTTTAAATAAGTTGTACATAACATGTCTAGAAAAACTTAACGTGAAATACATTTTTATATGTATTGTTTAAAATATTTTTTTTATATGATTTTTTATAAATTTTTATATTTTATATTTTTATAGAATTTTCATTCTTAATTTTTTTTTATGGTATAAATTTTTTTATATGACTTTATATAATTTTTTATAAGTTTTTATATTAAAAAACATTTTTTTAGTATTTTAATTTTTAATTTTTTTGTTTTGGTATATATTGTTTTTAATGAAACAATTTTTTTTAAGACTTTATTGACAAGTTTGCTTAAATTTTAAATATAATTTCAGTTTATTCTGAAAAGCAGGAGCAAGATTGAGCCCCTTTAACTTATAGGTCCCATATAACTGGCTGTTAATATATGCGGCACTCCGCGGACACAATTTTAAAATACCGTTATTTCGAAAACTGGAGCCAATCTAACAAAATGGGTAGCACCATTAAATTTAGAAGGCCATGATTAAGCAAGATTAACTATCAAAACTTTTGCCCACATTTTGAACTTAGACTGTCTTATAACATGGAAATTGATTGAATAAGCTAACACTATCTGTATCACAAAAAATTATAATATTGCCCTTTTAATTGACTCACTTCATGCCTCTTACAATACATTCAACATTTTTTGCAGAACGATTCAACCAAGCTTAAGTAGGAGAACTGCAAATACGTTTTGATTGCCAATTATTTTTGTTTATTTGAGACGTTTTGTTATTTTCAAGTGAATAAATAAATAAATACATTTAAATAAAATATTGTATTTAATTACAAAATTGCTATGCCTTATTTAACAACCCATTACATGCCATAATTTCCTTTTATTCTCGACTTTATTACCCTCAACATTGTTGATTAAGTTAATGAAAATATTATTACATTTCTTTATATAAGTTTATGGATGTTACGAGTATTAAAAGATAAATTCATAAAACGAGGTACTAAAAATGATAAATTTCATACACAACAAGTACATATTAAATACTACATGAGTAACGAGGAATGTTCATATTATAAACTATTTTCATTATATGTATGTACACTACCCGCAAGAATGCTTTGAGGCAAGTTGCTACACCGCGTGAGTTTAAAATAGCGATGTATAGTATGTCTACTACTCAAAAAAATATAAAATGTAGGATTTTAATAGCGATTGTCTCTGGGCAGATAATGGCAAGCGTCCGAGTGATACCATTTAAGTGACTGATACTAGATAAATAGTAGGCATAGCAAATGAGAAATTACACAAATTTTTTGAATTTTTACCTAAACGCATTACCACTGCAATCGTAAATTTGTCAATTAAATGACAAACGTAAATTTCATATTGAACTAACAATATTTTAAAAATATTCTTACTTCCATAATGGAATCTAAGAGCTCAATTCTGTAGCTGATATTAGTCAAGTTTCAATGCAGCATGAAGTAATTTTTCTAACAAGCAACATCTTCCACAAACAATTTATATAGTACTACTAGCTATACCCGGCGCGCATTGCTACGCCAACAACTAAAATAAAATTAAGAAAAATAACTTTAAAGAAAAATCAGTACACAAATATTCAGTTCATTCTAAACCATTATATCTAAACTATATTATTTATTCGATGTTTATTAAAGTGCTGTGGGATATAATAGGACTATGAATAAGTTCGTGCGGTTTTTTTCGAAATTTGAAACTTTATTGACGTAAAATGGTTACAAATTTAATATTCAAAATATTGTCCATCGCTTACTACTACTTTTTCCCATCTTTCTGGCAATTCACGGATTCCCTTTGTGAAAAATTCGGTCGGTTTTGCCGCAATCCACGAATCGATCCATTTTTTGACTTCATCGTAATTACGGAAGTGCTGGTCAGCCAGGCCATGTTGCATCGATCGGAAGAGATAGTAATCGGATGGCGCAAGGTCTGGACTATACGGCGGGTGGGGTAGGACATCCCATTTGAGCGTTTCTAAGTATGTTTTGACCACTTGTGCAACATGTGGCCGAGCATTGTCATGTTGCAAAATAACTTTGTCGTGTCTATCAGCGAATTGCGGCCGTTTTTCTCGCAGTGCTCGGCTCAAACGCATCAATTGTCGTCGGTAGACATCCCCCGTAATCGTTTCATTCGGTTTCAGTAGCTCATAATACACAACACCCAGCTGGTCCCACCAGATACACAGCATAACCTTCAGGCCATGAATATTCTGCGCCGACGTCGATGTTGAAGTATGGCCAGGGTGTCCATACGTTGCCCGACGTTTTGGATTGTCGTAATGGACCCACTTTTCATCGCCAGTCACAATTCGATGCAAAAAACCCTTTCTTTTGTGCCGTTGAAGCAGTTGTTCGCATGCCATAAAACGGCGTTCAACGTCTCTTGGCTTCAATTCATACGGCACCCAATGGCCTACCTTTCGGATCATTCCCATGGCTTTTAAACGTTTGGAAATGGTTGATTGATCAACTCCCAAAGTTTTTGCAACCTCTTCTTGCGTTTGAGCCGGATCTTGATCGAGCAATTCCTCCAATTCGGTATCCATGAACTTTGGCGGCGCACCCTCGCGTTCTTCGTCTTCCAAGCCAAAATCACCACTTTTAAAGCGTGCAAACCACTTCTGGCACGTTCGCTCAGATAGAGCATGCTCACCATAAACTTCCACCAAGATACGATGACTTTCGGCTGCTTTTTTCTTCATATTAAAATAATGAAGAAGAATTCCCCGCAAAAACACATTATTTGGCACGAAATTCGACATTTTCAAGTGTGGTAAAAATATTGTTGTTTACGCTTCAAATAAAAAACTTATACTGACGTTTGTGCCTTACGACAGTAGCTCTCCAATGAATGTTTGGAAATGTGGATCGATGGAATAATAATCAAGTTACGCCATCTGTTGTAAAACCGTAACGAACTTATTCATAGTCCTATTACAATATATCTGTTTTTTCTATCTGGTGCGTAGACGAATAAATCAGAAGGTTTTCCGACATGTGAGCAAGCCACATAGAGCTGTCTATGTGAGAAAAATGGCTAAATAGAAGCTATGGTGAGCCTAATTTCCAGCTAACGCAATTTTTGACAGGCCATGGTTGCTACCAGAAGTATCTACATCGCCTTAGGATACGTGATTCGCCTTTATGTCGAATATGCCATGAAGAGGAAGATGCAAGACATGTATTTTTTGTATGCCCGCGATTTGTGACTATCAGAGAGGATTTAGCTTCAGATGATCCGATAGTACCAGAAAACATAGTGGACATCATGATGTCTTCAAAGTATGCGTGGGATAAGATCTCGGCCGCAATTAGCCAAATAATTTATGCATTAAAGCTCGCAGACATATCCGAGGTCAGCGGCAGATAAACAGACGATACTTGACAAAGGAACGAACTCTTAAGTCGACGTGTGACAAGTATGGTGGGAGGGGGTGGACAGGCCCAACTGGGGTGGTTTGCTTCGGTAACAAACAAAACTGGGGGAGGATTAAAGTACATGCAACTTTTGACGGACTGCATGTGAAGTGTAACTGACGTAGAGCCTAGAGTTCAACCGCCTTCCCGACGATTTACTTAACGGTAGTACCGGGAGGGGATCGGTACATGGACGGTAGGAGGTTTAGTTTGGGTTAAAGTCCTACACTGACGGGGTACAGGCTTTCGATGCTTCCTCCTCGTAAAAAAAAAAAAAAAAAAAAAAAAAAAAATGTGAGAAGCATAGATTCTCCAAATTTAATCCACACACTTGTAACGATTGCCCTTGTGCTTTGTTAATAGTCATTGCGAAAGCCAGTCGCATCGGGCACTGTAAACGTTTGAATTCGAATGACATACCTGTCGCGATCATTGGGATGCGTGGCAAACAGTACGTCTTCACCTTTGAATTTTCCATAACATTGTTCATCATTTTCTTGACTGAGAGTCTGGTTCCGTTGCATAGTCGTGGTGGATTTATGTTTCGAAGAAGAATGATGGGTACGCCAATTTTCAATGTAAGAACGTGCGGATCAGTTGGATAGTTGACAACCTCAACCACAGTGAAGTTGATGGTATTGACATCGATGTTTTTTGCTGCTAATATAGCACGCGTACTGAGCCACTGATGATTGTAGTTTTGTGCAATGTTTGGGAAATTTTTTTGCACCAATTCGTCGATGCTCTCTGTGATCTTACAGAAGTTTCTGGCAGGGTGATACATTGTGTAGATTCATCAATTTCCATTCGCCCATTTCCAATATCCAGTAATTGTTTTGCAAAATTTAGTTTTCAAAGTCAATTTCTGTAAATGATGCCATAGAACTGATGATTTAAGACATGCATTAAGTTCATCAGCGGGTGTTGAACGTGAATGGGCAGTGTTTTTTGGAAATCACCATACAATAAAATGAGTGCGCCACCGAAGATCCGTCTGTTTCCTCTCAAATCTCGCAGTGTACGATCAAGCGCTTCCAATGCTTCCTTGTGAGACATTGTACATTCGTCCATATGATAATTTGACACGTTTGGAGTACTTTTCCCATTCCAGAGTTTTTGCTGATGTTGCATGTTGGTGCTTCAGTGTTTTGCAAATTCAACGGAAGTTTCAATGCTGAATGCGCTATTCGGTCACCATCCAAAAGAGTTGCCGCAATTCCAGATGATGCAAAAGCCATTGCAATATTATTTTGTGATCGTATAGGTGCCAAAATTAGTCAAAGAAGAAAAGTCTTGCCTGTACCACCGGGCGCATCTATGAAAAACAGTCCACCACTTTGTTCTGTGATTGCACGCATAATTCTGTCAAACGCAATGCGTTGTTCTGGAATCAACTGCGGAAGATTTGTTCTAACGAATGTCCCCAGTTCGTCAGAATCATAGTGTGTTTCTCTTGCAAATCACGACCGAAAAGGTTGTGTGCAGATCGGTTTGGAGCAGGCATTCCTTGTTAGCGATTGTCAAACATATGTCTTCAATTAAATTCGTCATATCAGTTTCCTCTGTGTAAAAATACATGGTCATACTAATTTTTATTACAATCGGTTGAACGGGTCAGAAGTTGCTACTCTGCAGCGCCACCTGGTGGCGAGTGGCATCATTGAGCATATTCTACAAACCTGCTCCGTGGAATAATACATATATATTGTACATATATACCAATTTTGATAATAATCGGTCCAGTAGTTTTTGAGTTCATCGAGGACATACAGACAAACATTCATTTTTATATATAAAGAATAGACTATTTCACATATAAGGTAGATTGCAAGTAATAAAACATGTTTCCGGATATTTTTTTAGAATAAACATATTTCAAATATCTGATATTTTGCCATCGAAAATGTGTTCTTAATCGTGTGAACAACAAATCTGTCTGCATGGCGCCAATAGTGGCTTGAATATTACAAAAAATCGATTGTTAATTGCGATGCATGGCAGTTTGCGCCGTGTTGTTGGAATCAAATGCCGTTGATATTTAGCTGATTAATTTTTGGAAACAAATATTCAGTCAGCATGACCGGATAGCGCTCGCTATTCATCGTAACGGCAGCTCTTTTCTCATTACGAAAGAAATAAGGACCAGTGATCTATGAACTTCGGGAATAGATTTTTTATTTTTTCAAAGTAAATTCCACAATATGGAAGCCTTGTCCTGGTATTAAATGATTCATGATGACTTTCCAAACCTTATTGAACAGAAATGTCTTTTCTTTTTGATAATCAGTTGTCAACCCATAGTTCTCATGCAAATGAAAAAACACCCGATATTATTACGATAATATCTTTCTTTTATTATGTTTTATTATGCTTGCTATCGATTTTTGAAAAAGCCAGCTGGATAAGAATCACTACATAAGTAGTAAATTTAGTTTGCCCAAGAACCATTTCCATTTTTTCGCAGTCCGAAATTTCTAAAAAAATGTAAATATAGCTAGAAGCCTGCAAAACCTGCGTGAGGAATGTTCAAGTTTCATCACTTACCACTGAATGTGTTTGAGGAAACACATTTACAAACTTTACCTTAAACACGTTTTATTTGCACCTTTACTTATGAATATTTTTGATTCGCACCACTTGCTTGAACAGGTGATCTTACAGACTCCTCCGTGAAAACAAATTGACAGCAATTCCTTGTAAAAATGATAAACACAGCTTTGGAAGAAGATACTTAGGTCTTAAGTGAAAATATTTATTTTTGAAATAATTAATTTTTATTATAAGAAGCCAAAAGCTATTTTTTTTCTTTCATACGAATAAAAAGCGAAAGATTGTAGGTGAAAAAATTATCAAAACCTGCTAAAATTTTTAACCACTTCAAATTTCCAAAATTTCTCAAATTTTTATAAAAAAAAAAAAATAATAAATAATTCAAATTAAGAAGTAAATAGCCAAAATTTCGCAATATTTCCAAATTTTCAATCGGCTTATCGTCAATTAGAAACGAGTTCTCTTCTTAACCTTATATCCTTTGGTAATTCTTTTGTTAGGAAGTAGTATCTTTGCATAGAAGGGACTGTAAAAAACTTGCTAAATAAAACAAAATTGAAACGAAATGCATCGCTCTGCTTATTCCCATCGCTACAATCTAACGCTATGCGTTAATACCACTCAAATTGAGAACTCTAAAGAAAATATGGCTACATGACATTTTCTAGTGCGTCGGCTGCTTACAAATATGCAACAGCCTTCCTTGGTATATTATGTAATTTATTTATATAATTTTTTCATTCCCGTTTTTTTTTTAATCAACATCTATCCATTATAAATCCGATAGACAGAAATTAAGTTCTATTTAAATATTACTCGTATTGAACTTGGAGCCTAACAGACTCCGTCAGCACTTTGTTAAGTTATTTAACTAAGCTAATACACACCGAAGCGATGAAATTTCCCTAAACGGCGGTAGTTTGACAAGTGAATTCGAAGCAAGCAGAATACTCGGCGGCATGCTGAGAGAGGATCGAATAATTCTCAGTAATTTGAAAGCTCCAAAAATCTGTTAGAAAACACTTTAAAAATTTCATAATTTTTTGTTCAATTTTTAATTATGTACTAAATATATATTTTTTAAATTTTCTTTGCTTTAGATAAAATCATTTTAAGAGGCAAATTGCCTGATTTGATATTTAAATACAATAATATTTCACTTTATAAACTTATAAGTTTAGTTTAAGTTTAAGTTTGTTGTGATTACTATTATCGCAGCATTTTGCAATTAGCTTATAGGAAAGGATTACTTAAAACGTTGCGTGACTTTTTTAATTTTTTTTTAAGTAATATTTTAATATCTAAGTCTATCTCTCTAAGTGTTAGCCCTGACTATAAGTATAGGGTTGCCACTTCTTTTAATTATTTAAAAGCTAAAAAATTGAAGGTTTTGTATTTTTTAGTAGCTTCAAGCCTAAAACATGTTTTTATGGTATAATACTTCGTCGAAAAATATTTTTAATGGGGTGACCAGTAATTCTTAATATTTTACTACCTAAGTATTGTATATCACTCTAAGTGTTAGTCCTGACTATAAGTATAAGGTTAACACTTTTTTCAATTATTTAAAAGCTAAAAAATAGCTGATTTTGAATTTTTTTGGACAGCTTTAAGCCTCAAATATCTTTTTATGGTATAATATTTTGTCGAAAAATATTTTTTAATGGGGCTGTCACTAATTCTTAATATGCAATTATGATTTAATTAAATACTTAAAAATTACGGAAATAATAACATGCGCCAAAAATAAATTTTTTTTGTTACCCATAAGTAATTCTGTGTACTAAGTTTTTCGTGTTCTCATCAATTTAGTTTTTTAAAGGACTTGAAAATACATAAATATTGTGCTTACACTTTTAAAAGACTTTTGGATATGAGTATAGTATAAACAGCAGACGAAAGAGGATATATCCAGCTGTCGAAAAGCCATTGAAGAACAACCATTACATCCATTAAAAACAAACGTTTGGTGCAGCCTATGGGCTGGAGGAATCATGAGCCCATATTTCTCTAAAGACGAGACTGGCGCCAATGTAACCGTGAATGGCGAACGCTATCGCTAACGCTATATTATGATAAATGACTTTTTGATGTCTAGTGTCGGAAATTGAAGCCCGTAACCTTTACTACTTTTGGTTCCAACAAGACGACGCTGCTCGTTATACAGCTCGTGAAGCAATGGATTTACTGCGTCGTCGTTGCGGTTAGCATTTTATCTCTCGTCGCGGTTTAGTGAATTGGCCACCAAGATCGTTTGATATCACACCTTTGGACTTTTATTTGTGTGGGTATGTAAATGATGAATGATGATGTATGAAATGTCTTAATGATTTTTGGATAACCCAGTTTTGATTGCGGCATTGAAATCCAAAATTACTAAATAAATTCATGAGATACCGACCGAAGTCCTCCAGCGAATCATTCAAAATTAGTGTTTATGGATGGCCTAATTACGGCGTAGTTGTGGCCAACATTTGAAAGGGATTATCTTTAAAAAATAAATATCATGAATGGGTAAACACAAAAATAATAAAGATTGCCCACCAGTTTGAATTTGTTTTATTTCTATTTAAAATCCGATACCTCTTAATTGATCACCCTTTATTTTCTGTTATGTACGCTTTATTTTATAGGAGGAAAGCTGAACGTGTTTGCCCTATTCTATAAAACAGCAAGAAGAAAAGTAAATAATAGCTGGATATATTTTCTTTTGTTTGATATTTATATCATAGAGTGAGTATAGGTATTTAAAACATTTTTTGAATATTTAGTCTTTTGAAACTTTTACTACTACATGTATAAAGCCTATAGATTCACGTCCATACGGAATTTCCTCTGTATAACTCTTACTGTTGTATGATGTCGCCACCTGTGAGGCCACATCACATAAATTCGAAGCAAAAATAAAAAGGCCATAAAAACATCTTGTAAACTTTGTAGTCTTATCACTCTTAAGGCCGTAACTTAAGAACTTAAAATGCCAGGTTCTTAAGTTTCTTACGGTAAGTTGCTTTTTGATTAAAATGCTTACTAATAACATTATTGGTAAAAAAGAAATGTTAAGTAGAGTCAAGTTACGGAAGTTTAATATAGACTAACTGTGCCTGAAAGCTTTTTAAACTACAATTTATTTGATACACATATAACGACATTTCATTTTATTTTATTTTTGAAAAAATTTAACACTAAAATTCGTGAAATAATAACACCATTTAATTGGCGCCCATCAGTTCATGTGTAATAATTAAAACAAACTCTTAACAAATGAATTTGCTCATACAAATATTATATTTTCAATATTGATTTTTAAAGTGCACCGATTACTATAAATACATTACAAACATCATCTGACAATATTATTTTATTTTTTTTTACCACCAACACTTCACTTTCGATTTTAAATAAAAGCCTCCACTGATATTTTATAAAGCCTTTAATTAAGGTTCAGCTTTCGCTGCTGCTTGCCCTGTAGTTCTCTGCCGTTCACATTTAAGCACTTATTCGCCCTTCACTACTTAACTTGGCCATTAAATTTTAAATCCCTTTCACTGCTTGGCAAAAATACTAATAAATTTTACACTACGCCTTTGCGTGCATATCTGCACTCAGTTTCATTCATAAAAATGCATTTTTGTAAATACCGCACATGCATAGGTAAGTACACAAACGAATATTTGCTTTTCAACATATTATCACTCGCATATAAAAGCTTATCACTACTAAATACTCGTACTTAAATTTCTTCATCCACCATCACGGACATTTTTTCTCCACAAATAAAACGCATACAAAATTAAATATTCTTCAGGGTCTTATTTCCTTATCTCCCAGAATTTCCGCTTATCCCCTATTCAACACTTGGCAGCAGTCCAATCCCGGCGTCAACTATCCACTATTTCGCTTGTCAAATGGTATTGCACTTTTTACTGTTAATTCGCGTGACTATCCGCTATCAACGATTTCGGTTGGAAAATTCACGCACAACTGTTGGCTTTTCGGTTTGTTGCAACTGGTAATATTCTCCAAATACCGGCAATTACTATGCGTTTTTTCACTTTCAGTTATTGCATCTACATTCGTATGCATACATACATATAGAGTATACATATATAATTTTTGTTGTCATAGTCGCACAGCTGATTTTTGTTTTGTTGATGTTCGAAAAAGCTCTAAAGAAATGCACGTGCTTGTGCTGAGTTTTGGGGCTGCAAAAGCTTTCGACATATTTTGTTTACATTTCCAAGGCTTTGTTAGTTTATGTGATTATGTATTCCCTATAAGCACCCTGCCGGAAAATCCACTAGAGATGAACTGGTGCACGTTAGAGATGCAGAAATTAGCAGTAAACGGTAATCCCGGGATTTCGGGATTTCGAAATAATTTTGATGCTATTACGACCACGGAAGTCGTTTCGTAATAAAACTTGCTCAGATTCAGTAAAAGTTTAGTAAACTTAGTGTTTTTTTACGAAAACCAGAAGCATTTTGATGGCGACAGTATAAGCCGATTGAGATTGTGTGTGATTACTATTTGGTAGGTCCGGAATCGACGCTCATTGTGGCTATCAAATATCTAATTATAGAAAACGTTTTGATTTTATTGTCGGCCGCTTCTCCGCAGGCACTGAAAAAACTTCGCGTAAAAACCATCTGCCTACCATGTCTGAAAAACACAAATCCTCATCCCCCTCTTAATAATGTATCAGTTAATAGGCTTCGAATATTATTTATTTATATTATATTAGTTAAAAAAAAACATGACATAGGTTAGGTTAGATTGGATTGAGCTGTTCGACTTAACAGTCACGCATAGACCGGTTCGGTTCATTGCCATGTCCAATGGAGTTCATTAGTTATGCATTTTGAAATAGTCCACCCACATGATGTCTGTTTCTATTGCGAATTTAAGAAGACATTTCCAACACACTGCTGAGACGGAAAACATGCGTCAAACTGTGCTGCCCCAAATATTTTAAGCGTGTTTTGAATAACGCAGGACATCCGCAAGAAGATACCCTTGAGCGCTGATCCCTACATTTCCTGCATTCCTCGCTGTCCGATATTCTTATTTTATAAGCCACTGGGAAGACCGCCTATCACAGCTCAACAATATCTTCGTGTTAGTGATAATATATTTCTGCAAGTGGGCAGACTTTCCCATTTTGTTCTGAATTTTCTGATCATGTTTTCGTCTAGTTCATTCATTCATTCAAGATTTTTTGCTATATCGTCAACTATGTCGTTTTCGAGAAGTGTAGCTTACAATTAGCTGCCAACCTTCCTACTGCCTCCTTGCTCTGAAGAACGATCTTGAACGTTATATTAAGTGATGTAATTGCTTCAGGAGGATGGTTCCATGTGTAGAAGTCCACGCAAGTGGGGAAAGTTACTGATCGCCATTCACTTGGGAGTGGCCAGGACGATTCTTCTACATATGGTTCAAGCAGCTCACAACGGCCGGGATTAGCCCACGTATCCTCTGGGTAGCTCCCGAACACCCGTTCGGGAGTGAGCTAACGTGAGAAGGCGAAGCATTCCAGGATAGCTGGTTGTGCGCTGGGTTTGGGACGCGCCACTTAAAAATCCCCCCCAATGAAAAGAATTACAAAGCCTCGGATGAGAACTGCCTTTACTGATGACGACCCCTGCAAACGAAATAAGGAATATGATTTGAGGGCATGCACCTGGAATGTCCGGTCCCTTAATGGGGAAGGTGCCTCTGCCCGGCTGGTTGATGTCCTCGTGAGAGTAAAGGCTGACATCACTGCCATCCAAGAGATGCGATGGACGGGGCAAGGTAAGAAAACCATAGGACCTTGCGACGTCTACTACAGCTGCCATGTAAAGGAGCGCAAGTTCGGTGTCGGATTTGTTGTGGGAGAGAGACTTCGTCGCCAAGTACTGTCGTTCACTCCGGTGGACGAGCGTCTCGCAATAATCCGCATCAAAGCGCGATTTTTTAACATCTCGCTAATTTGCGCCCACGCCCCGACGGAAGAGAAGGACGATGCGACCAAAGATTCCTTCTATGAGCGCTTGGAACGTTCCTATCAGCGCTGCCCCCGCCACGACATAAAAATCGTGCTTGGCGACTTCAACGCCAGGGTGGGCAAGGAGGGAATTTTTGGTCCCACAGTCGGAAAATTCAGCCTGCACAACGAAACATCCGGTAACGGACAGAGGCTGATCGACTTCGCCGGGGCCCGAAACATGGTAGTCTGCAGCACCAGATTCCAGCATAAAAAGATACACCAAGCTACCTGGCTGTCTCCTGATCGAAAAACGCGAAACCAGATCGATCATGTTGTGATAGATGGAAGACACGCTTCTAGTGTATTAGATGTACGTACGATCCGAGGGCCCAACATCGACTCGGATCATTACCTTGTTGCAGCCAAGCTGCGCACCCGCCTCTGTGCAGCAAAAAACGTACATCTACCTACGCAAAGAATGTTCGACATCGAAAAGCTGCAATCACAACAGACAGCCAGAAGATTCGCCACTCGACTCTCACTCCTGCTCTCGGAGAGCACTGCCCAACAAACCGGCATGCGCGAGCAATGGAGCAACATTTCTCGTTCACTACGTACCGCCGCCGAAGAAGAAATCGGATTCCGGCGAGCCCGAAAAAACAATTGGTACGACGAGGAATGTCATGCTGCCGCAGAAAGAAAGGATGCCGCCTATAGAGCCACGCTGCGATCGGGCGCAACGCGAGCCATGTGGGATCGCTACAGAGAGCTGAAAAAGGAAGAGAGACGTATTATCCGACAGAAGAAACGAGAGGCCGAAATACGTGAGTGCGAGGAGCTTGAGATGCTGGCCAACAGGAACAACGCCCGAAAATTTTACCAGAAAGTTCGGCGGCTTACAGAAGGTTTCAAGACCGGGGCGTTTTCCTGTAAGAACAAAGACGGCGATCTGGTGACTGACGTACAGAGCAATCTTAAATTATGGAGGGAACACTTCTCGAACCTGTTAAACGGTGACAGCTGCGCATGTCATAGAGAATGTGAAGATCCCGATACCCCAATCGTTGACGACGGAATTGTCGTTCCGTTACCCGACCATGACGAGGTGAGAATAGCAATATCACGGCTAAAAAACAACAAAGCCGCGGGCGCCGACGGACTGCCGGCTGAGCTATTCAAACATGGCGGCGAGGAGCTGGTAAGGTGCATGCATCAGCTCCTATGCAAAATATGGTCGGATGAAAGCATGCCTGCCGATTGGAATTTAAGTGTGCTCTGCCCAATCCATAAGAAGGGCGATCCTGCAATTTGTGCCAATTACTGTGGGATTAGTCTTCTAAATATCGCCTATAAGGTTCTAGCGAGCGTATTGTGTGAAAGGCTGAAGCCCACCGTCAACCAACTGATTGGACCTTATCAGTGTGGCTTCAGACCTGGAAAGTCCACCATTGACCAAATATTCTCAATACGTTAAATCTTGGAAAAGACCCATGAAAGGAGAATCGACACACACCACCTTTTCGTCGACTTCAAAGCTGCATTCGACAGTACGGAAAGGAGTTACCTGTATGCCGCGATGTCTGAATTTGGTATCCCCGCAAAACTAATACGGCTATGTAAGATGACGTTGCTCAACACCAGCAGCGCCGTCAGAATTGGGAAGGACCTCTCCGAGCCGTTTGATACCAAACGAGGTTTCAGACAGGGTGACTCGCTGTCGTGTGACTTCTTTAACCTGATGTTGGAGAGCATCGTACGAGCCGCAGAACTTAATCGCTCAGGCACAATTTTTTATAAGAGCGTACAATTGTTGGCGTATGCCGATGATATTGACATCATCGGCCTTAACAACCGCGCTGTTAGTTCTGCCTTCTCCAAACTGGATAAAGAGGCAAAGCGAATGGGTTTGGTGGTGAACGAGGACAAAACGAAGTACCTCCTGTCTTCAAACAAACAGTCGGCGCACTCGCGTATCGGCACCCACGTCACTGTTGACAGTTATAATTTTGAGGTTGTAAAAGACTTCGTGTATTTAGGAACCAGCATTAACACCGATAACAATGTCAGCCTTGAAATCCAACGTAGAATCTCTCTTGCCAACAAGTGCTACTTTGGACTAAGTAGGCAATTGAGCAGTAAAGTCCTCTCTCGACGAACAAAACTAACACTCTACAAGACTCTCATCATGCCCGTCCTAACGTATGGCGCAGAAGCTTGGACGATGACAACATCCGATGAAGCGACGCTTGGAGTGTTCGAGAGAAAGATTCTGCGTAAGATTTTTGGACCTTTGCACGTTGGCAATGGCGAATATCGTAGACGATGGAACGATGAGCTGTATGAGCTTTACGACGACATAGACATAGCGCAGCGAATAAAGATCCAGCGGCTTCGTTGGCTGGGTCATGTCGTCCGAATGGATACAAACGCTCCGGCTTTGAAAGTATTCGATGCGGTACCAGCTGGTGGTAGCAGAGGAAGAGGAAGGCCTCCTCTGCGTTGGAAAGATCAGGTGGAGAAGGACTTGGCTTCACTTGGTGTGTCCAATTGGCGCCGGTTAGCACGAGAGAGAAACGACTGGCGCGCTTTGTTAATCTCGGCCAAAATCGCGTAAGCGGTTATCGCGCCAATTAAGAAGAAGAATTGCTTCAGTGGCTGCCTGATTATCTATGTAAACGGTAACTTTGAAGTTAGTTGCAGTAGTAGCATAGACGAGGTCTGATGCCTTTCCAACTTCGGGAACCTTAGCTTGGAATACACTGCAGTAGTCTGGAAGCTTATACGACTTCATTAGGTCTAACTCTGAACAGTATATTCCCGCGCCTACTCCAATAGTCTTTAGAACAATTTGTAAAAAAGTTAAGTGTATTGCGTTTGGAGCTAAAGCCCTTACGCCATCCTTCTTTTTCGATAGTTATATTGAACCTGTGTTCCCTTTTAAGCACATAAGCCAATTAGTCCATATTGGCTACTCTTCTGTTCTTCGTCTTCCTGGAGATTTCGCCGGAAAGAAGATCTGTCGACGGGAAGTCAAGTATGTGTTCGAGGGCCGCCGGAGTACTCGTTTTTAGCATTCCTGTAATGCATAAACCAGCTAATTGATGAACCATTTCCTAAATCTTATTTTACTAATTTTTTGTACCCATTAAAATAGCAAACTTAAGAATACTATAGAAATAACATAAATATTACACGAGAATATATCCCTCTTAGTCAGAGCACAGGGCGAAAACTAATTTCGACTAGTGTCGGCAGACCTTATGTCAGTCTAAGCAATTTCATAGGCCAATGCTCTGAATATACGGTCGTGGTCCACGTGTTTCGGAACCTAACACTTTATAAGGTTTTCATCATGCCCGTCCTAACGTACGGCGCAGAAGCTTGAACGATGACAACATCCGATGAGGCATCCCCTGGAGTGTTTGAGAGAAAGATTTTTGGACCTTTGCGCGTAGGCGAGTTTTACGACGACATAGATATAGCGCAGCGAATAAAGATCCAGCGGATTCGTTGGCTGAGCTATGTCTTCCGAATGGATACAAACGCTCCGGCTTTGAAAGTATTTGATACGGTATCAGCTGGTGGTAGCAGAGAAAGAGGAAGAACTTCTCTGCGCTGGAAAGATTAGATGGAGAAGAACTTGACTTCACTTGGTGTGTCCAACTGGCCTAACTGGCGAACTGGCCTAAACGACTGGTGCGTTTTGTTAAACTCGGCCAAAATCGTGGAATTATTACGACAATCAAGAATGGGAAGAAAGTTTTATATATTGACCACTCACTTCATTTATCACGCTCAGTACTGTAAATAAATGCCTATTGAAAGCTTTTGAATGGTTTTGAACTTTGCTCAAAAAAGCAGAGAACTTGGAATTTTCTAGTAAAGACCCAGATAACAGAGTATGTTAATGACAGAGCATATTGAAGACAGAAAATGTTAATGAAATAAATAATGTTAACTCTATTTGTTGTTAATGATGTTAGCAGATAATGCTAATGAATGTTAGTAATAAAATAAATGTTGTCATTGTTGAAAAGTTTATAACATTCTGCATAATAGCAGCAGGTACCTTATCTTACATTTAATGAAAACGAATAGAGTCGGCTGAGTTGGCATAACGGTAGCGGAAATTGATTTCATAATTTACACCTCGTTACTCGTAATTGCGAGTAAAGTCTCAACTTGGTCTTGTTTGAACGTCAATACTTGTTGCACCAGCCTTCAGGAGATTATTTAAATTAATTTTCTTTTTTTGTTCAAAATTAGTGCGACTTAACTTTAGAAAGCTTTGGCTTTTATATTTATACATTTCTAATGCTTCCTTAAAGATGCGTGGATGTAGATCATTTTGCGTTATAAAATTTTACAAAAATAGTTAATTTAATCGCCTTTTGGTATTAAATTTTTTATATTTATAATAATTTTGTGTTTTATATATTTATTATTTCTGTTAAAGCTTCTTTAAAAGAAGAGACAATAGTGATATCAAAAGATTATGTGCCATACAAATCGCGCCGGTCTGACACGCGTATTTTATATTGATTTGAGCACTTAAGTTTCCCAAAAGAAACCTTATCTTCCCTTAGTATTTTTCTTCAGTAGGTCTAATACGAAAGTGCCCCAGGTACACATTTCTTATATTATAAATCAGAAAGCTATTTTTGTTATTAAAAATTATTTGAAATATATCTCATAATATTGTCAGCGTCTCGGCCTTACTAAAGCTTTTTATATCAACGGCTCCGTGAGGTCCCTTCAGACTTGGCATAGAAAGGTTACAAAACTATTTGTTGTAGCGTTGCAAAAACCAAGGCATTGCATGCTTCATATTTGCCATTACCCGTATCGAACATATTTTATATGTATATAGTAATATGCAATTATTTTCTTACTTACTCGTATGTTTATTGCCAATTTCACGTTTCACTTCTTCGGTGCGATTGTGCAGCTCCGGCATTAGTGAATACTGTGCGAATGTTAAATTTAGGTCTCGCATTTCGTCGCCAAAACTTTTCATCATTAGATAGCAGCTATGCTCACCGGCGACATCTTTCCGGCCATCACGCTCGTAAAATACAATGGAGTTGGTCCAATTGTAGCTGCATAAAAGAGAGAAGACATAAAATAGAAAAGTAATCAAAATGATATTATTTTTCTTAATTTTCAAGTTCTTGGATTTACTTGTGAAATCATAAGGCAAGGTGAGTCAAAAAGATAAATATTAAGTTCCCAGAAGTGAGAAAAGAGGGTGTGAAATTAAGTAGACAATTATTTTCTTTCTTCGATATAGATAACTTGAAGCTTTTACTATATATTTCTCAGTTAATATTCAATGTTTATTCGTACCACCGATGAATTACTATTATTAATATTTTATTTAAAAAAATATTTATAAATTTCTTCAATAACAATTCTGATTGAAAATATATTTTCGAATACGAGAACAGCAGTTTGGACAGGAAGAGAAGTATCAGATTACTTTGAAACCGGTACAGGGGTGAAACAAGGTTGTCCGTTATCACAATTGCTCTTCACATTATACCTGAATGATCTACATGACTGTTTGAAAGGTGGTGTACTGATTGACTGAATAAATGTACGCCTTCTTCTATATGCTGATGCCATTGTTCTCTTAGCTTCTAATCCTAATGCCATGCACTCTATGAATAAAAAACTAGAAATATATTGTGCTTAGTGGAACATGGAAGTAAATTTAATGATATCTGAGATGATGGTCTTTAGAAAAGGTGGCATAAAAATTGTGGTACAAAGGTGAGGAAATAAAAGTGGTAGCAGAATATAAGTATCTTGGTGTCCTTCTCACATTCCAAATGGCGTTTGCTAAACATGTGTAAGCCAGAAATAATTCAGCAAAAGCTAGCATTAATAGTACATGAGAAATTTCTTAGCTAAGCCTTACATCTCATACAAAGTTAAATGGAAGCTGTTTCAGGCTGTGTGCAGAGCCATACAAACATACGCTGCTCAAACCTGGGGCTATATGCTGTTCGAAGTAGTATATAAACTTCAGCGTTATTTTATTACAAAAATTTTCAAATTCCTTGATTTCATCCCGATTTATGCAATAACGCTAGAAACTAACGTAAAAGATAGCTACTTATATTCGTTAGAACTACATATGAAATACATTTGGAAAACTATCTATAAATACAACAGCAGTAGACTCCCGCACAAACTTACACATTGCATATTACGAAAAAACGTGTTTTGGCTCAAACAACTCAATGACTTAGGTATGGAGTTTAGCCTAAAGCTTGAAGAAAACATAACTGCTGTTCGAAGATTGCTGTATCCAGCTTTTATCAAACATTAAACTACGAAATTTAAACATGGCAAAACAAAAAGCACTATCAAGCACCACACGAATATATAAACACTTAGATCACTCAAAAGGAGAATCATACTTTATAGAAGATATGCGGTTAGCTGACATAACAACAATATTTAAAGCAAGATGTGGTTTTTTAAAACTGAATGCAATAGTTTATGGAAACGCGGTAAAAATTTGCACCTATGCAACTCAAACGAAGAAGAAGACATGTATCACTTCTTAGGAAGGTGCCCTGTACTGAAGGAAATCAGACAAAGATATTTAAATACAGAGAAGCTGAACGACGCTGAAGTAATATACTACATATACTAAATGGCCACAATTGGAGAACACTAACTGATTTCATATACTCAGGCTGGCACTATAGACAGTTTTTTATAGCAGAGTTCAATTATTAATTAATTTGAGAGCTGTGACAGACAACATCGGTATTGTCACAAACATTTTTATTTATTTCTTTATTTACTTTAATATATTAAATGAATTAATGTATGAATTAAATCAATTGTTAACCATAATTTTTTATAAATTAAATAAAGAATTCCCTACTACTACTACCTACTACTAAATTTCTTCAACAAATATTTTGCCTCGGCCTCGAAAATACTTGTAGGATGAAGGCATCATTAACTTATTTTCCACAAGCTCATTTTTCATTTTCATTTTTAAAAATAAATAGAAAACCGATTAGTCTTTTCAGACTAAACGGGGGGTGGTTAAGTGTTCATCTGGTGGTTAAGTACTCATATTGTGTATGGAAGTTGTGGTTAATTCATTAAAACCTGCACTTGTGTAGGGCAGCCTTCGCTGCAAGATTTTTGTGCAAATAAGTGCTTATCCAGCCCATTTTCCATTTATCTGTTAATGACAACTTATAATATTTTTGAAAGGGTGGAGTTGAACTTGTTTTATCCCGGGTTTACTCTGAACTAGCAGCCGTACTTGAAGCAGTGATGTATGCTAAGCGCAGTAAGGGCAAGCTTATCATTTCTACCGACAGTAGCTCATGCATTGATGCTATTGAATTCCCACTCAATGATCAAAATGAAATATATACATATATACAATAAGCAATACAATACACAATATACAATACACTATTAACTGCTCCCAGAAAAATCAAACTGATGTGGACTCCTGGACACGTCGGAATCAAAGGCAACGAGAATGCAGACACGGACGCCAAAAGCGCTGCGATGACTCCATCTGCAATGTTCAGTAACACGACAAAAAAATATATCATATCTTCGCTGCAATTGCAAGGGAGACATACAAGCAGCTAATTGACATTTGGAAAACTTACAAACATCACTATTCTGGTAGCAATACATGCAGAACCAAACTCAATTTTCCCGCTGACATTCCTATACTAAAGATAAAGCTTTTCATCCATCTACGCCCCATTTTAACACATGTGCATATTTTTCTACGTCCCCTTCTGGCAAATGGCCATTTTGCGATGAGTATGCATTGAAAATACACATATTGGAAGAATGTCAAAACATTGACACACTGCGACTCGCAATCTTTGGAGCATTCGACCCTCTCAATTTTCTGAAACAGACCGATCTGTTAAGACGAATATAATATTAATCACTAATCCATTATAAACCTACTTTTAATTTAAAGACCGCCGAAGGTAACGATGAACTTGGGGCTAGTCAACATGGACTACGCAGTTCACTAATTCGCCCTCTTTCTCCTACGCACTTTCATTAACACGAGTAAGCCCATTGCTTCCGTACTGGATGAGCATTCTCGAAACATTATCCAAATGAGAGGAGTAAGCATCGATTTACGAACTTTTTACATGGGGATTGGAGGCTAAATTCTTGGAAAACAGCTGACTCATAAATATATATCCAACCGTAAGCAGCCATTCGGGGCTAACCGCCCTATTAGATGGTTAAGCTTTTGCAATGCTACTTAGCATATCATGTCCATGTGTACCTCGCTTCTGAATTTATTTTCATCTTTACGCTTCAAGCAGATAGAACGGTTGCAGGTTTGTGTCAACAGTTTAAAGCAGGGACATATCGTTAAAAAATTTAAATCAATCTATTGTAAGAAATGCTCAAGGAATTATACGATTTTGCTACATTTATCCGCAAACGCTGAAGCTGCTTCTGAAAGTAAATATATTACTTCAGCTACCGCAGAAATGTCACTTATCACAAACCCTAACTCTGCTTTTATCCCAAAGCAATAAGTCATGCGGATGTGAAAGCACCGACTGTGGGCAAAAAGTAAGGTGAATTTGGTTGTAAAATGAAAAATCTTTATTTATTCTTGTAAATCAATTTCATCCCCTTCAAAATAATCCCCTCTCGATGAAATACACTTATGCGATTTTTCCAATCCCCGAAACATGCCAAATAGTCCATTTCCGGTATAGCCATTAGCACCTTCTTCGATTCAGCTTTTATCTCTTCAATCGACTTGAAACGCGTTCCCCAGAGTGGTCTCCTGAGTTTTGGGAATAGCCAGAATTCACACGGAGCCAAATCAGGCGAATACGGTGGTTGCGGAACGATATGCGTGGAATTTTTGGCGAAATGGTCACGAAGAACGAGTGCAGTATGAGACGGTGCATTATCGTGAAGCAAAAACCAAGAGTTGTTGGCCCATAATTCTGGTCTTTTTAGACGAATTGCTTCACGTAAACGACGCATAACGCTCAAATAATATTCCTTATTAACAGTTTGGCCAGGTGGAAGGAGTTCATAGTGCACCACACCACGAAAATCGAAAAAAACTGTCATCATGATCTTTATTTTTGAACGACTTTGACGTGCTCTTTTCGGTCTGGCCTCGCCTTTAGCACGATACTCGCTTGATTGGTCGGTTGTTTCAGGGTCGTAAGCATAAATCCAAGTCTCATCTTCCGTAATAGCTTGTCCTGAAAGCATTGTTTCACACACATCAACGCGACGACTTTTTTCCAAGAAATTGAGAGTTTTCGGTACCAAACGAGATTTGACTTTTGGTAGGCCCAAATGGTCTTTCAAAATGGTTAGAGCACTAACTCCTTCACTTTATTGACGTCGATGGTCGTCCGGAGCGCTCCAAGTCATCAACACGTTCTCGACCCTCTTTGAAGTCTTTGTACCACTTATAAACATTTTTCTGCGACATGGTCGAGTCACCAAATGCCTTCTGCAACATGCTAAACGTTTCCGCAGCCGAAATTTCATTCCGCAAACAAAATTTGATGTCACTTCTCTGCTCAATCAAATCAGACATTGTAAAAATCGGAGTTCAATAAAGTTCTTTGACACAAGAAGACGTTTGACTTCTTTTCTATATGCACAAGCTACATATATATTAGTTTGGGGAACAACAAATTGAACTGGTTCTTTGCCCGTTGAAGACTATTACTAGCAAGGTGCTAGTACAAGGCGAAATGTCTGAACGCGTTCAGGTCCTGTCTGGTGTTAAACAAGGACCGCTCTGATTTTCAACCTTAGGTTGCACACGGTTGTAAAAGAAATTAACTTGTCCGGAACAATATTTGGCAACGGTTTTCAAATATGTGCTTATGCTGACGATGCTCACATCATGGCAAAAAGCAAACTAATACGCATATTCAAGCTGTTAAAAACAAAAGCGAAAATTATAGGACTGAATGTCAACGCCGAAAAAACTAAGTTTATGCTTCGCTTAGCACGTAATATTGATGCCAACAATGTAGCCATAGATAATTTTGTTTTTGAAAATGTAAATGAATTCAAATACTTAGGATTTGTAGCGAGTAAAGACACTTGCAATAGATGAAAGAATTAAATCTGCTAATAAGACATACTATGCAAATATAAAATTGTTCAGATCAATGGTTTTATCACGAATGCAGAAAATCAAGATGTATAAAACTTTGATGCGTCCGGTTCTTACTTATGGTGTTGAAATCTGGACACTGAAAGCTAATGATATAAATCAGCTATTGCGATTTGAAAGATCCATAATGAGAAAAATCTACGGTCCTATTCGGCTTGAAAATGGCATGTATCGCAACCGTTATAACAATGAAATTGAAAACCTTATTGGTGGTGAAAATGTATTACCTTTTATTAAAGCGCAACGGATTAGATGGATTAGCCCCATCATAAGAATGCCCAACGAAATAATCCAAAAAAGGGTGTTTACTTTGCGTCCAATTGGAGGAAGAAAGAGAAGCCGATCAAAAAAGAGATGGCTTGATGACGTAGAAGCAGACTTAAAAGCGATGAACGTTTGTCATTGGAGAAATGAGGCAAGAGAGAGACTGAGTTGGAGAAGGAGTGTTGATGAAGCTATGGTCCACCACAGACTGTGAAGCTAAGAGAGAGAGAGAGAGAGAGGAACAACAAATCCATTATTTTCTAGGTAGATGGTTGTAGGGATCGATATCTCGCAAAGTATTGATCAAACAGCTTAAAGTTTATGATCGTTGTCAAGGTGACATTTCACACTAAAAAAATTTTTTTTTTTGTTTGTTCCATTCAGTTGTGAGTTACAGGGTCTTCACAATGGAAGTCAACAGAGAGAAAATTCAGAATATTTTAAAGTTTTTCTTTGATAAGGGCGAAAATACAAGCCAAGTCGCTGAAATTGTGAATGTGTTTATGGTGCCGACACTGTAACAGTTTGAAACCATATCCACAAAAATTTACGTAAAAATAATGGACTTATTTTTCCCACAATCTAATCTATTCGAACCTGTTCTGCGATATTTGGAAGCTGATAATTTTATTCATTGAAAATTTCAAAATAAATGATTATTATCCGCAGCTGTTGTTTATGATATGGATCTCCACTGGTGCTCATGTATGCAAATTTCTTACCCCACCATTGTGTATTAAAGGCAAAAAATGCGCGTGGTTTTTAATTATTCTGCACCGACTTCCACTGGAGTTTCTTTAAACTATATTTTTTTGCCTTGGCCCACCAACCTGTTTATCACAAAAGTTAATAAGCCGATTAGACTGAAACTTAGGGTTTATAGTTGCGTGGAGCGGCCAAGTAGTGAGAAGTAAAAAATAAAAAATAAAAATAAAAAATCTGTGCTAATACTTCATTCTGTGAACTTTTTTTGCCCAAAGTGTAACCAATGTAAAATAGGGTTGATATTTTTTGTTTTTCACAAACTCAGAAAAAGTCGAAGCATGCACGTCTTTACTTACTGTTTCAAAAGTTCAATTATCATCACGGAGATACTCTTAAAGCTAAGCAGGCCGGCGCGCAGCAACATGTAAAACTCATCTGCACAGCTGGTCTTCGGAAACTCAAAGCTATCGGTGGCGCCGCCTACAGAAATCACTGGAGTTCCATTGCTACTAAAGTATTTGGCGATGCGGCTGACGGCGGCTGGCGTGGGAAAAATTAGGAAGAGAATCATGTTACTAAACTATAACCTAAATTTTCTCACAATAATTTCATAACACACTCACCCAATGCATAATCACACACCGGCCCGAACACGACATGTGCACAATTCCTTGCTATACCATCCATAGCCTTGATGGTTGCATAGGCCGCCTCGCACTTCACATCTCCTGTCATCCATTCAAAATGCAACTGTGGGGGCAGCAAACTATTTTTGCGCAAGTATTGTTCAGCTAAATACATAACGGGCATGGTGCTACGCATTGACGCGATGTACGTGTCATCATCCGGAAGTAGGAGAAGGGCACGCAGCGTACAATTGTGACCATCGGGCGTGCATATGGCCTCACATGGACGGGCGGGTTCGTCGCGACAAGCAGCGCATGTCAAGGGTAGTGCAGTGAGGAGTAAGAGTAGTGTAGAGACAAATAGTTTCTTCCTTACTAGGCCTCTCCATAGATAGGGTAAGTGAAGATGACTCGAAGAGGCGGCAAAGGGCAATGCCTCCGAGGGTGGAGCTCGACAGCAGCGCCCACCCGGTAGTGATGATGCCGGTGTTGAGCGAAATAGCCAAGAACACCAGTTGTGGCGTAGTGGTGCAGCGTTAAAGTTGTTGCTAAGTTGTGAAGTGTTAAAAGAGCTGCACGGAACTTGCTTGTGTAAAGGAATATGCTCTTCCGAATGATCTTTGTTACGACCATGAGCTGGAGTATTTTGCCGCAAACATGTCTGACTTTGAAATAGACACTCAGTGTGGACATCGCTTTGCTGCTCGTAGCTGGAGGGATCTGACTGACTTACTAACTGTCTGCTAGTACTGAAAGTGGAACTCAAGTTCTTGACTGCAGATGTAAAGTATTCTTGGATGGAGTGATTTGGATGCTTGTCTGATTCAGTGCGTTCGAAAGTCCGTTGTTGATACTGATTGGACTGCGTGGATGTTTGTTGAATCCTTTTGAGTTCAGAGAAAAGCTGGGATTGTGCGGGGAAAAAGGGTTGACTTTTAAAATGATTTTGTGGCGCGAATTCTGGTTTAGCTGTAGTAAAATCGCTAGCCTGCTGAATTCCAGAAGAATTAGTCGTTAGTGGAGCTAGAGTTTGATATGAGTTTGAAGACGATTGTGTTTTAAAATATATTTGAGATCGTGTAATTGGTTGGTTGGGAGAATGCACTGGAGTTTGCTGACTAGTTTGCCGTTGATCCTCAAGAGCGGCGTCGTATTCATTATGGGCCTGAATTTGGTGACAGAATGGCAATAGATCGGGCGCATTAATTAGGAGGTGTTGCTGTATTACACTTTGTAAGTGCGTATTACTTCGAAATTGAGTGCGAGCTGGATATTCACATTGGAGTAATGTAGGAGTTTGAAAGTGTGCTTGAGCCTCCAGCGGTGCACTTAGTTTGTGCGTTTCGCAGCTGAGTAGTAGAGACTTGCTCGTTTGCTCAACTGCTAATTTTGGAACTTCAAAATTCTTTGCCCTTCTTAGTCCGTCCATACATGCGTAATCTATTGTAACCTCTCCCGGTAATTTTTGAGGCACGCATACATTCCTTACAGATTCCGTTACATCAAGCACCTTGATTATTTCGCCTCTCTCACATTTGTGCTGCCCACTATTCCCTTTATCCTCGCCACTTTTGCACTTAGCCTCAATGACTTCACGTAGCCTAATTGTCTTTATTATTTTCCCATCTTCTCTCTCGAAATTTCCTTCCACACACTTTACCGCTTCGCCTCTACTTGAAAATGCTGCAGGTTCTTGAATACTTTTGCTGGTTGAGTCTCTCGGGCGTCGTGACCCATTGCAGCTGTTGCGAACTTGTGGCCATTTAGTATTCCTAACGACAATTGCGGTGTTATGTTTTTGCAAATTTCTTATTATTTTAACATTTCCCACAATTCTCACAAATTTGACGGCCGTTGCCAAGTTACGCCTTGCTACGATTAAGAGAGATTTTGGTGTACCACGGCGCTGTACACGTACTTTTATCATCTCAGCACGTTTACTCAATTTATTTATTTTACTCACCCGCATCTTCTCACTTCGCAAGTCTTGCCATTCGCTTTCTCTTTCACTCACCGCCACTCTTACTGCCTGCGGCTGTTGCTTGCACTCTGCCACATGCCTCTTTTCCGTACTGTCGCCCACTGCAAGTGGTAACTTATCAAATCTCGTGGCTCCTTGCTTCTTGCTTCCACTCAAAATTCTATGTTTTCCAAATTTTAGAATTTTATTTCTTCCTCTCCTTCTAGCTGCCGAAATGGTTTGCATTGTAAGTGCGTATTTACACCGTCTCAATGTCTTAAATGTGGGACGTATGTCTACGACTACCTCTCGGTGCGGGGAAATGTTGCATCTGTCAGCAGCAACATGAGTTAGTACCTAGGCTATTATTTACTCTGTCTCAGCAACACTGTAAATAACAGCTTTCGCTCGCATTAAATTCTCCTTTATTTTAAATTTCTTAGCGTAGTTTTTCGTTTAAAATTAAAAGTTAAACTTTGCAAGTTTGGATGCGTGGTGAAGTTGATACTCTAAGTGTACTAATCTCTATTGGCATTCTTCTTGTTAAAAGTGGCTGTATCGCTTGGGAATTTCACGAGCCAGCTGAAAGAGGAAAGATGAAAAGAAAATAATTAATTAAGAAACTTGAAGTTTGGCGCATCCAACAAATTTAAATAAGCGTCAAAAATGATAACCAAAACAAAAAAAAAAGAATTTAAATCTAACCAAATTTGGAGATATGTTTACTTGCTTCCTTCAACCATTGCCTGCAGAGCGGTAAATTTCATTTATTGATTTTATTTAAATGCCCTTTCTTTAAAGTACTGCATTATATATGCACTTGCTAAACACAGTTTCCCGTCTTTAATAGTTTTCTACTTTAGCCTTTTATTTTTCTGACCGGTCACGATCAGAACACAAGAGAGAGTCCTGCCCTTCATGGTAAAAATATTTAATGGCGTCAATATCAGACTATTAGCCAGCTCTCAGTGAATTTGACAGAGTAATCTGATGGGCAGACGTAGCAGGAGCTACGAATCGGTTTGTTGACGAAAAAACTAATAAAACGTCACTTCGTGTCAAATGATCGTGCCGAATTCGGTTGGCGAATAGACCCGTGACGTGGCAGCTGAAGTTGCCCCACAATTTGGTTTTTCACCATAGTTTTTGCACTTTTGGCTGCCAGTTACAAGACTGCCTGGCGTGAGTGGTGAGTACCCAGAAGGAAGCTACCTACACTGATCAGGTCTCATGTCCGCAAAATGCCGGCGGGCTTGCGGCGTTGTGCGTTGTAGCAGCTCTTGCCAGTTTTCCATTGGAAGCCTCGGCTAAAGGTTCATTCGTTAAGGTTGCGCCTGTTAGTGATGGGTATGTTGAGTTTGCATCAGTTGAGCAGGTATCAATTGGAGAGGCATAAATTCAGGATGCTTTACTTGAGATTGCATCAGTTGAGGATGCTTTAGTTGAGAATTTTTAGTTAAGAATTTTGAGTTTATGAGGGTCCACACCCTTTCTTCTTTGAGTTTTCAGTTTAAGTTTAGATTTTTTTCTTGAGTTTTGAGTTTAAGTTTGAGCTTAGACCTATGATTCCTATTTTGGGCTTGGGTTTATATTTTTTTTGTTGAGTTTGGAGTTTGAGTTTAGATTTTTGATTCCGATTTTGGTTTTGAGCCCGATTTTCACTTTGTGGTTGAGTTGTAATTTGAGTTTGAGCTAAAATTTTAAATTGGTTTTGGTTTGATTATGCGTTTGAGTTCGAGTTGGGGCTCAGGATTGAATTTGAGTTGGCGGTTTATGCTGAGTTTAAAGTTAAGCTTGAATTAAAATGTTTCTTAAAATTTGTTTTGGTTTTTGGTTTAAGAATAATTATCCAATTAAATTACTCTTAGAAATGCAAATAATTGGCGCTTTGTTTGGATATCTCACATATAAATGCTTTAATGTGGTCTTCCAATGCATTAATTGAAGCAGGCTTGTCTGAATAGACATAAGCTTTAACATAGCCCTACAAAAAATAATCTAAAGGCTTTATATCGCACGATCTGGGTGGCCAATTGACAGGTCCCGAACGTGAAATAAAATGTTCACCGAACCGGCCTCTCAACAAGTCCATTGTTACACGTGCTCTGTGGCATGTGGCACCGTTTTGCTGAAACCACATGTCATGCAAGTCGAGCTCTTGCATTTTGGGCAAAACAAGTTGGATATCATTTCACGGTAGCGCTCACCATTCACAGTTACGTTACGATTCGCCACATCTTTGAAGAAGTACGGTCCAATGATACCTCCAGCCCATAAACCGCACCAAACTGTGACCTTTTCTGGATACATTGGTAGCTCTTGCAATTCTTCTGGCTGATCTTCACTCCAAAATCGACAATTTTACTTATTTACGTACCCATTGATCCAAAAATGAGCTTCGTCGCTGAACACAATTTTTCGATAAAAAAGTGGATCTTGAACTTTCTTAACATAACACACATTTTTATAATGAAATTCAATGATTTGCAAGAATTGTGCGTTTGTAAGACGATTTATGGTTAAATTATAGACCAAACTGAAGATGTTTGACAGTGAAACAAAACACGAAACGCGCGTGAGCTGTTTAAACCAACTGTTTAAAAAGATAATAAAAAATCATCCGTTAGCTGTGATTACCGTTCATTGGCCGATCGGTACTCACCCAGAAAAGCTGGGCTTATCATTTAACTTCATTGCAGAAGCTGTGGAAAACTTTCAGAGAAAGATACTATTGAGCACTTTCTCTGTAAATGTCCAGACGGCATCAAATACAAATAAATAACCAACCATTGTTTTGGAGAAGCAGCCTTAAACTTGAACCTTTACTGGATACTTAACAGTCATTCAAGTTGTCGATTATGAGCAGTAAATTAAGGCCTGCGTATGCAACCCAGAAGGAAGATGCATCTATGAATATTGCGTTTGTCTAATTCCGGTCTTAATTTGACTTCGCCCTTGGAAGTCTATTTTCAGTGTGTGATATTGAGATAAGCAGTCATTTCAATGTGCTCCGGAATTTAAGGTCCTCTGCACGTAAACGTGGATTTTTTATTTATTTAATTTATTTTTATTAAAATTATTTTTATAACGGAACTTTAAGTTTGAATTTTGCCAGCCACGTGTCCATTAGGCAGACTATATGGATGCTTTTGCAAACGAATAAAGAAATAAAATGGCATGTAGTTTTAAGGAATACACAAATACCAAATTCAATACAAAAGTAAAGATTACATAAAATGTGCAAGGCATTTGCTTTGTTTCCCAAAGGATACTTAACATTCTTTATTTACATGCATACAGAAATAAGTTTTAATACCATATAAGTGCACAGGTGACCACAGGATTTTGCGGTACTTGAATACTTGTATAAGGGCATAATAACTCTAGTAAAGTAATCCACATGTAACGATCAAACATACACATATGCACGCAGACATATATGGCATGCTTCTTTGCTCGTTAAGCCATGCAAATGAATTGGCAACAATGTCGCCACTAAAATGGGAGGATAAACTTCCATATACATACACACAAGTACATATATATGCTATTGTGATATCACAATGGATAGGCAACGACTTAAGGGGGTTGGTTTAAAGACCAAGTGCCACGTCTTCCTACCTGCCTAGCTATGTATAAGTATGTATAAAATATAAATAAGTAAAGTATACATGAAGAATCTTTCAAAAGTGACGCGCGGATGTCAGTCGTGAGTAATTCTTAGGCGGTACCTTTTCTTATGCCATCTTTGACTTTGTGTGCAAAAGTACAAGTGGGCAATAGTATAATTTTAAATTATAGAATAACGCGTTAATATTATTGAAACTTATTATGAAAATGTTTGATCTTTAAGAACAAAATTTCGCAAAATTCGTGATTTTTTAGTGGAAATAATCGACCGAATGAGACGACAATTCAATTCGACCAAAAACATCAAGAAACAGGTTCTGTCAAGGATAGAAAAAGGACCGGCAGACCAAAAACTGGACATTCTGTTGGAAATATTTCAGCTGTAGCGCAAAGTGATGCTGAACAACCTTCACCATATACATATATGTTCCTTGACATTCTCAATAAGGCATTTATGGCCAACTATTTGAAGGATTTTATCGGTAGACGTGCTCATGGTGGTCTTGTCAATGATGTTATTTTCTACATATAATTGCTATGAACCATATTTTGAATATTAATAGTGAAACCCGAAGGAATCTAAATTTTTACATTTTTCATTTTAAAACAACGTCTAGGCGCGCCCCTGAAACACCCTTCAGATAACCGAAAGACTGGATGAGAGTCAATGTAAACCATTTATGCTAACGGCCTGCATGCTTCATTTGATGAAAACAGATTGGAGGATCCTGAACTAAAACTAAACCGTCATCATCGAGGATTTTGACAAGGTTCTAACGACAGTCGGTTCTAAGTAACCGGAACGACCCAGATTTATATCCGGCCAAGGACTTTCACTTCAGCAGCATTCCCAGTATATGTATGGGGAATGTTTGTGGTGACACAACAACAACAACAACAGGAGTTTGACAACTATGGGACTTCAACATTTTGACTAGTTTTTAATCCTGTTTTGTTTTGAATCTATGCTTTTTTAATATTACCTATTTTTATTTTTTCTATAAAAGTATTATAAATAAATAAATTTAAATTTCATAGGTTATTCAGAAATTATAGAAGTGCAACAAAAAAAAATTGCAATCTTTGGAAAAATAATTGGAAACTTAGTCTTAATGCACACTAAAGCTTTAGTAGAGGGAATGAAATTGGCTGAAGAATTGGCCAACTGAGGATCAGCGGCTAACCCACAGGGACCAGAGCCAAAAATTGGAATCAGTTTTACAGAAATCATGAATTGGATCAACGATTTTGTATGCAATTTAGATAAAGATCGATGGCCCAGTCTAGAACGCTGCAGAACTGCAAAGTGTTTTGTTCGAAGCCCGATCAGAAAACTGTCTAGCTTACTTTTAGAACTTGGTAGAAAGGCGTTCGGTTGATGTTCGATACTATTACAGGACACCATCATTGAAATCCTTGCGGACCCGCTTTACCTGTCTTGCTTAGAGCAGGCGGATAACACTGAGCATTTTCTCTGTGACTGTCCTGCCTTTTCTAGAGCAAGGGTTCCGATGTCATGAGAATGAGTAATATTAATTTTCTCAAACTGAAGGATATTTTAAAATTTATCAAAGAATATGGAAAATTCTCACGGAAGTAGTTCTGTCTCTGTCTCTGCCTCTATTATATTTTATATCTTTCTCTCTGTCACCTCTCGCTCATTTCCTTCTTAACTATCTACCCTTTAACTTTCCAAAGCTTTTTAGGTCTTTTCAGCGGTTTTTAGTCTGAGTGTTTCAGGAGTTACCGTTACCTTAGTGCTTTTTGGCTCTACTTTTCAAAATTGAAAATGTCAAAGGCTTAGAAGATACATATATTAAAGTCGCACTTGCACTCATGGAAATTTGAAATGGCTTAAAAATCTCGTTACATGAAGAAAACGAACAACACAGCCAGTGAAGAAAATCATCAAAAATCAACTAGAATTTTGAGGTACTTCAAACTTGCACTTTCTTACGGTAAAATTTAATCTATACTAATATTATAAAGAGGAAAACTTTGTTTGTTTGTTTGGTTGTAATGAATAGGCTCAAAAACTACTGGACCGATTTTAAAAATTCTTTGACCATTCGAAAGCTACATCAGCCACGAGTAACATGGGTTATATTTTATTTTGGAAATAGGGCTCGAGATATAGGTCAAAACGTGGACCCGGGTAACCTTCGGATGTGTATGTACAATATGGGTATCAAATGGAAGCTGTTGGTGAATGCTTTAGTCCAGAGTATTCCTCATGCCGCTCCGTGACTAGGGTCTCGATATAGAGACCAAAACGTGGACCCTAGAATGTGTTTGTACAATATGAATATCAAATTGAAGCTGTTGGTGAATGCTTTAGTACAAAGTATTTTTCATGCCGCTCCGTGACTGGAGTCTCGAGATATAGGTCAAAACGTGAACCCGGGTAACCTTTGGTTGTGTATGTACAATATGGGTATCAAATGAAAGCTGTTGATAAGTGCCTTAATAAGGGGTAATTTTCATACCTATTGATGACTAGGGTCTGGAAATATATGCCAAAACGTGGACCCGCCGTGTCTGTGCACCGAATTAAACCAAACTTACACACATTGTTAAGGAGGTATTGAAGATGGTTTCCGTATAGTTTGGATACCTGTTGGTAGATAGGGTCTTGAGATATAGGTGAAAACGTGGACCCGGGTAAACTTTGGTTGTGTATGTACAATATGGGTATCAAATGAAAGCTGTTGATAAGTGCTTTAATACGGGGTAATTTTCATACCTATTGATGACTAGGGTCTCGAAATATATGCCAAAACGTGGACCCGCCGTGTCTTTGCACCGAATTAAACCAAAGAGCGTAAGACATTGTTAAGTACGTATTGAAAATGGGTTTCGTAAAGTTTGGTTATAATTCGGAGCACTGGCAACGGGTACAGCGTTCTTTTGAATCAGCCATAATGTCGCTTACTTTTTTAACGCTCGGGGCGGAACTGAACTGTCAAATTGACAGTGTGAGTTACAATGTGTCAATATTTCTTTCTGATTTGGATGCCATAAGGAAAAAACGTAAGTGCAACATGTAAAAATTGTTTGTGAATTTTTTTGGAGTGGATTTTGGAACAGTGAATAATTTCTTACGAAATTTGAGAATTTAATGAAATCCGAATGAAATTATGTGTTCGTGGAAAAAAATTTGTTTTCGTTTTTTTTTTTTGAAAAATATAAATGGATAATGGTTAAAAAAGCTCCAGTGCTTAATAAAACATATAAATTGAAACGAAAAATTCATGGATGATCAGGAAAAAAGGCGATTGTTTATTCATATGTGTTGATTTGAAATTTAAAAACAATCTTCTTTTTTCCTGATTTTCAATTTATATTTTATATTTACTCAAAAACAAATAGAAAAACAAAAAATATTGTTTATGCCAAAGCACTTGAATAAAGAATAAAGAAATAAATAATATGAAAATCATATATTTTCTGTTCTAAACCATATCTATTCTATTTTAGTGTGCCCAGTGAAGGGGGCCGGGTTTGCTAGTTGGTTATAAAACTAAAACGTTCCTAATTTTTTATTTTTTTATTCTGATTAAAAAGTTTGTAATTTTGATGAAAATGTTTAAATTTTTTTTAAATTTTGTAGAAAGTGTGAAGCTTTGATGTATTAGCTATTTGTTGTAAAAGCAACTTTCATAAAAATTTAGTGGAAATTAAAAAGAAACAAAAGAAGAGTAGTCAAAGCTGGTAAAATCAGTTTTTTCGCGGACTGTATTCCATCGGCCTTAAAATTATTTTACCGCGAAGAGTGTATGCAAGTCTAGTGCAAAGAATATCGCGTACGTACATACCTCAAAATATATTATTAATCTTAAAATAAAATCAAGCATTCCAGCTTTGCTAATTTATTTCCAGTAACGCTTTTTGTTCATACTAATGCGGCTCATCGCAAATATTTCCATCACCACATCTTTTCTCATATCTACATTTCCCCTTACTTTCCTTTGCTACAAAGCTTTTCTCTTTGTTCTTTGCCACTTGCAACGAAGCAATACAATAAAGTTGAGAATAAATAAAATTGCATTTAAATGGTAGAATCATATTGATGTTGTTTTTTATTTTGATTTTATTTGTATTTTTTTTGTTTTTGTTTTTTGTAAACAAGCCAGTGACGTGCTCACTACATTGTAATTTTTTGCACAACCAACAAAGGTATTGTTCCACATTGCAAGTAAATGTTGATGTGTATATATAAATCTTTACATTCATTGGATGGTGGCCAGCCTCACAACTGTAAGTGTGTCCAATGTAGCATAGTTACAGGCGTAGTATTCTGGTGCTAAATTTACCTCTCAAATTGCATTTGTTAAACATTTTAAATTTAGTTTTTGTAAAGCGTTTAAAATGCACAATAATTCGCCTCAAATTGCTTTTAAAATGTACCTAAGTATGTACGTACGGATGTGAGTAAATAATTCAGTGTTGCGCATACGCCCAGTGGGTTCGGTTAAATTAATTAAATACTTACGTGGTTATGTGGGCTGATGGTTGTGAATTACAATAAAATAGCATAGTCAGCCAATGTTTTTGGAAATATTGTGCAAATCTATGCATATATTTATATTAGGGTAGGTCAAATGCTTGCTCTACTTTAATTCGGTGAGTTATTCTAGAGGCACTAAATTGGATATCGAATCTTCTAATTTTTAAATTTAGTTATTAATCAGCAATCAAGTTTTTTTGTTTATTTCGTTACAAATCTTTGTAAGAAAAGGTATGAATGAATGTGGGTTTAGTGTGCGAGAGAGCAAGTTTTGCTATTTATTTTTGTTATACCTCCGGATAGTATCACTTACAAAGTGTAGTTTTACACATTAATCGAATTGTACTACCAACATTCTAGCTGAGGTCCGTAGGTTTTTTTCTTTTTATTGTGACTAGTCGATATATTGTAAGTAACTAACGAACAATTTGTTTAGGGATTTGCTTTATACAAATAGGTTATGATGCTCTGCACACTCTTTGCAGAGTAGTTGGCTGCTGCGAGAGGGGATGCGGCTTTTTAACTCTTCAGTCTTTCTTTCCACGTATTCCAATCGTTCAGAAATGAAGCCTCGCTATTAGCATGGTGAAGGAGCCTCGTTATGTGCGATATGTCAATTGTTTTAACTACCGCAGCAACTGGCTCAACACCAAGATTATGTTCGAGATCGCTACTGCATAAGTGCCAAGGCGCGTTAAGGCGGGGGCTAGGGTTTTTAGGGTAAAAAAAAATCGGTTTTGGTTTATTTGAGAAAATGAATGTACATAATCTCAAGAATGTTGTGTCCAAATTTTAAGTCAATCGGTGCAAAACTCACAAAGTTAGAGCATTATAACCGTTGGCCGCTCCGACTCGGCTACCTGCTATGGTCGAACTTTAAATCGATTTTCTGGAAAACGTCGTTTTTCAAGTCGGTGGACACTTTTTCTCTGAATCTACTCGACCGATCTTCCTGAAATTTTGTACACACTTTCTCTACGTAATTACCAAGGTAACCGTGGGAGGCTTTTTTTCAATTTTTATTTATTTTACAATAAACAATATTATGCGATTCATCGTCTAAAAATCGCACTTCTACTTCAAATGTTAAAAAAAATTGAAAAAAAATTTTTTTTATAAAAACTCGACAGGGTTACCTTGGACAATTGATTACCTCATGAAAACTCTTTGATTTTTTGATTTCAGATGATCCAATGCTGAGAAAAACTGTCCACGGCAAATTGCCTTTTTTTCGAGACGTCTGCGTAGATCTGCTGTCAACGGCTCAATTTTGTATATTTTCTTGTGAAAATTTTTGAAAATGTTTTTGAAATATGAGTTTACAGTATACTAATTGGATAAATAAATTTATATGAATCATCTTTCCAAAAAAAATTCATAAATAAGTGCATATTTTTAGTGGAATTAACCCTAGCCCCCCCTTAATAGCACACCTCAAGACATAGTTTTCAAACATTTGTATTTGCAAGGTATCCTTAGTGCTTGAGTAAGCTCATAGTAGGATTCCATACACCCAAACTGGTTTGAGCATCTCGTTATGTAGCGGTGTCGATAAAGCAGATCACTTTCGCCCATAAGCGAAATCATGTTTTGGTATTTTATTTCCAACTCTTCTTTTTTCTTTTTAACATGTCCGTTACATTTCAGTTTAGTTTCTCGGGATGACCCCAAGCCTTTAGCGGTGTTGTGATGCGCGATTTGTACTCCGTTGATCGCTGTGGCGCATTTCTGATTGATGGGTAAGTCGCAAGTAAAAAGTTGGAAAAGGATGGGCCCCAATACACTACCTTGTGGAACACATGCTATTTATTTGATTGCCGAGTATGTAACGATGCATTTGAATCGAAAAAAGCGATCTCACAAATATGAGTTTAGTAGGCGATACTGTGTTCGTAGTAGTGCAGTAATCTTATTGAGCAGACCATCGTGGCATACTTTGTCGGCTTCGGACACGTCAAGCAAAGCAGCGGAATATACCTGGTTTTCTTCAATGGCGTTTTAATTAACTTGAGTAATTCTACGGACTTGCCCGATGGCTTAATGCTTTGCGCGAAAATCAAATTCGTGAGTAGGAATTGTACTTCTCTGTTCAATTACTTGATTGAGGACGTTTGACAAGTAATTTCCCCATTAATTCTGAAACCATAGGCAAGCGAGACATAGGACGGTATGATGTTACATCATGTGCGGATTTTCCTGGCTTGTTAAACATGATCACCGCAGCCCTTTTCCAGTAGATGGGAATGTATTTCAATTTCAAAGTGACATACACAATTTTTGTTATACCTGATACTTTAAGTGAGTTGCTTTAGGATTTCACTGATGACTAGATCGAAGCCAGGTGACTGTTTTAATTTAAGCTTTTCAATTTCGGTATTTATTTCAGCATTCGTTGTGTGAGGAACTTCAGCGTTGTTATTAGAATGGGAAGAGGAAATTCCGAATTGATGTATTGATGTGTATTGATGCCTAACTGGCAACACATTAACACTACTTCTACCATAGTTGTCAAAAGACACCTTTTAAAATGTTGATTTGAAAATATAATATAAATTGAATAATTTCTTTTCAATTAATGTTTTCACTTTTCGTATAATAATTGTGAAATTTTTTTGGCAGCATTATTTTCTTGGTATCAGTCAGTGGTATTGCTCCGTAGGGACATCAGTAAAATTTTTTGAAATTGCCATTTCAAATATAGTATAAATAGTAAAATTTTTGTAACATTGGCAACTATTTTTATTTTTAATTTATTTCCTATTTCTTTCTAAGGATGTCCAGAGAAACCAGAATCGGTATTGCAATAAATAAATAATATAACTGACCAATGCTCTCAGATTGATGAAGGCTCACAATCTGAAAGGGAAGATGACTTGGATAATTTTTCGAAAGTGACCATGAAATTACGAATAGTAAACATGAAAATTACAGGTCAAATATTGAAGAAGAGGAATATATTTTGAGTGCAAGTAGAAGATGAAAGAGAATAAGGTTGCTGACTAATTCTGAGACGGCAGTGGATAATATGATGAACAGGAGAATATTGAAATTGCTGTTGATGATGCAGTTTAGAAAAAAATCGTACTATTTTCAAAGAAGTATTTATTCCAACTGGGCATGCCAAAAGAAATATTATGAAGGATAAGCATAGCATTTCATTTAGTATTTGACAACCATATTATGGAATACCTTATAAAATGTACGGAATTGGAAGCACGGAGAGTTTTGGAGAAAGAATGGCATTTACCTCGAGATAAACTAGAGGCACTTACAGCTATTTTATATATACGAGCACCACACATACATATGAGCAAAAAAACGTCGAAAAAAGTACTGCTACTAAGTTCTAAGACTAAATCTGTGCAAATGGACCGTAGAATAAATAATTGTCTTTCTGCAACAATTAAATTTTACAACAGCACAATATTTGGTGTCGATATGATTGATCGAATGGCAAGAAAAGGTAGTATAAAATGTAAGTGCCGCAGACGGCCTCGATTTGATTAGACTAAACGTATGGGTTCTATACAAGGAAACGACAGGTGAAAATATTTCACGGAGAGATTTTTTATTTGAGTTAAGAGAAAAACATGCAGCTGAGGAAACGACAAATGAAAATATTGAGAGTTTTGTGTTTTTTTTTTTTTTTTTTTTAACTTTATTTTGTATTCTGTCCATACTTACAATTCTTAGAAGACATTTTACAAATATTTGATTACATTTAAGAGTGGCTTTAATTTTAGTATTAAAGGAATATTTCCAGTGAAATATCCTTTCTAATAAATAAATTCAATATTTTATAGATGGCTCTTGGACGAGCTGAATTGGTGTTTTTCTTTTCAACCTTAAAAAGACACATGATGGTGACATGAGGGTAGAGGCCAGTTCATTTGGGTGGGATTGAAGTCGATTTCGGTATTTACTGGTTACATTTTGTATTTCCTATTTTATTGGAGGGATGTCTAAGTCCCGATGAATTCGGGCATTTGTCACGTACCACGGAGTTAAGAGAAAAACATGCAGCTGAGTATAAAGAACGCCTTGGAAGAACAACAAATACGGCGACATCTTCAAAAATGTCATGTAAAAGTACTTCCTTTTAAAAAAGGGAGAGGAACTGCCAAGTAATGGAATGATCAGGTAATAGAGTAACTAGAATTTGCTCTCAGTTATGAAATAAACATGCGCAAGGAGCTTAGTTGAGCAATTATTCATACGTAAAAAGTGTGGTATTGAAAAAGGAAATTTTTTTAATGAATATTAAATTTTTATGTAAAAAGTGTGAAAGTTTGTTAAGTTAATAATATTACAATGTTTAATTATGTATTTCGTTATTTTATTGTATAATTAAAATACAAAAAAACATTTTCTAATAATTATTCACACAGTTATTTGTAGTCAAATGCAAAGATGTCAGAAGAAAAAGTGTCGAAAGGCACCTTTTGGTCGAGATAGATATACACAAAACCGTGGAAGATATAGTGTTAAAATGTAGAACAACTATATAGTGATATTTTTAAAAAATTATAATGATTTCTTGTAATGGGGACAAAAAATTATTTGGATGTCGGCGACTCGGAAGTTTACGTACGAATTTTATTTAGGGAGAGAAAAATGTTGATCCTTTTGCACATTCTTATGGAAAATCAGCATAGAGAAATATGTATATGTAAAAAGAACAGTAACTTTTTGGTGAAACTAAGTCCCCAATAGATAGGATTTTTTTTATACCTAACAATTTATCCCGTAAATATATTTTCGTTTTGACTTATTTCTGGATTTAAGTTGTATTTTTATCTTTGGTTTACTACAAGGCTTATATGACAATTTTATGACAAATATCTTTTTCCGTCATACCATTGGCATATGAGTATGTATCGCTCCAAAGCACCAAAAAACCAAAAAAAAAAAAAAATTAAGTTGTAATTCGTAATCCACCTGTGCAACAGTAGAGACTATAGATGTAGTTAAATATATAGATATATATGTGCTCATATTGTGTGGCCTAACCTAAGTCAAAAAAGCATTTGAATTTTATGGTTTTTCTGTAGGCATCACCTTCCCAACTGTTAACAGACGAGTGGTAGTGATTGTTGCTCTTGCAATTTTGTATGAAAGAGTTTTTGATATACAGTAGGTTCTGTTTTTATGCGGTAGATACGTTCCGCAAGAAACAGCATAAAAAAAACAGCATAAAAAAAGCTACTAGTTCTATAGTAAAGCTATAGATACGTTTCAAATGCTAAAACCGCATAAATCTGAAATAATGCAATAAAATCGCATAAAAAAGGGCACTAGTCCCATATTATAACTATAGATACGTTCCATAGACCGCATGAATCTGAAATAATTAAATAAAATCGCATAAACAAAATATTGTATTTTTGAAAATTATATCTTTATTTAAGAAACGTCAGAATCGAAAAATAAATTTAAGTCAGAAATAGAATCAGACAATACCCACATGTTGCGCGTTCGTTTAGGATTTGGCGTAAAATCACTTTCGTCACTTTAGGAAATGTACACGTCTGATCTAGATAGTTATGCAGGCGGTTCCATACTTGCAGGGTTAGCATTTCTGATGTAATCTGTGATGAGTTTTTGCTTAGCTGCTTTAGAATCTTGTTTATATGTACAATTCCCGATAGGTCGACATGCATTTTGTAATTAAAAAAAAACCGCACTATTTCAAAACCGCATAAAAAAAAGCCGCATAAAAACAGAACCTACTGTACTTGACAAAATAATTTTTCGATAACACGAGTAGCAGCCGTTTTGATTGGTGCAGGGCATGTGAATATAGCGTCGATTTTTGCTTAGTCATTATCAAAGATTCCAACGGAGCTCGTGCCTTTTTTTGACACTTTCAGAGTAAAGATATGACTGAAGTGTGCAGTGTAGATTTGATATTCTTTATAATAAAGCGAAGAATTCAACGGAAGCTAATTATCTTTAAAATCTTAAAGATTTAATGGAAGCCAATTAACTCAAACCTTACCTTTTCTAATAAAATACAGTCGAATTTGTTTATAACGAAGCGCATCGAGTCAAAAGAAAAATTCGTTTATTCAAAAAAAAATATCAGCGTGTGCACAAAGCATAATAAATTTTCAATAAACGGAAGTGTCACTAACTGCGCTGATTAGGCACTTAAACACAAACTGCAGTATTAATAACAACAACAAAAACGATATCAAGACAATAAAATTAATATGAAATGACTTGCTTCGCTTTGACTTATCTTAAGTAGTTGCCGACTATTTTTAGAAATATTGACATTCTTGTCACCTCAATGCAATTGAAATTATTAAAAATAAATAAAAGATGCTCCACTACATACGTACGAGGGGGCGGATCAATTAGTGTGTGAAAAATATTGCTGTTTTTGCATTTGTGCATTGGGCCTGCAGTTGGCAGTTGGGGAGGGAGTAATCAAAGCACAAAACAACAAAACAAAAACAAAACCAGATAATTTTAATTAAATAATTTAAATCAAGCAAAAAGTTGTACGAGTGCACACAAACGCTCCGCCCTGAAAATATTCAATGCAGTAACTGCTGATAGTGGGCAGAAAAAGGCTCGCTGCTGTGTTGGAAATAAAAAGTGGATAATGACTTTATTTAAATGGGTATTTCTAATTAATTCTTTGTTGAGTGCCCCAAAATTGCTTATGCGGCTATTTCGCTTATTAGCGCTTTTGGGGTTGGCTGGGGTGGTGTGATATATTTTAACCGGCCTCAAAAAATAAAATGGAATTTAAGTTACTAGTACACAGTTGAATATTTAAATTAAATTTGTTTACTATACAGTTGGCAATTTGACTTTACACATCTATGGCTTCTATAGGCCTTCAGCTTTATTGGTCTGTATGTACATTTATTGGGGCAGTTTTTTTTAAGATATGGAATGCTGATATACTCACATAAGTAAATAAAATGTTTGGCCTACATTTGGCCACCGTTACTGATGCCTAGTACTGTGACTGATGCCTATGCAGGTTGCGCAAAATATTTTTGTGATCAAATGTTCTGTATTCAAGGTTCTGTATTCTACTTTAATTCTATATTCTGAATCCATTGATTTCTACTTAATGAAATTCTTCAATGCGAAAAAATGTATTCTAAAATTGCGAAAAGTTTGCTTTGCAAAATTCTGAATTAAAAATTCTGAACTACCGAGCATTCATTATATGGAAAAAACAATGCACACGACCATCTGCAAAAAAAAAAAAAAAATTATTTTGCAAAATTAACGCAAATTTTAAACACCACAAACTTGCTCTTTATTAGACAAGAATTCAATGCGCATTAAAGGTTTGTATTCAAAATTTTTCTTAAAACTCTGAATAATGACTTTTTTTTTAACAAAAGTTCTATGTATTTCAATAAAATTTACGCAAAGTACGAAGATTGTACTTGGGGGTCATCCGCATGGCTCCCGCTACAGAGGTACCCCGAAAATCTTGCACTAAGACTGAAAATTTAGAATACTGGCCTACGCAAATTTAGCATGAATTGTATTGGTCTTTCAGATCTTCTCTATTCAATGAATACACGACATTTTTTTACAGGAAAAAAAACACCCAATACTGTCAACAAAAATCGAAGAAATTTTGATGTTCCTCAAACTTGTATTTTGAGAAACCAAATTTCAATAGCCTACAAAACTGTGAAAACTATTATTCACAAACAAAATTATCATTCAAAAATTTGAGATTTTGATATTCTCTTTTTTTGTAAAGTTGCATAAAATCCTAAACGTTGATTTATATGAGTTTTTTGGAAAAAATAACTACATCTTGATTAAAAAAAAATTTTTTTACAAATAAGTTGTCAAAAACTATCAATAATTTACTGTGCTATAGTTATTTAACGCATTGTACATATACAAGGTGGCGCCAACTTAATCATCCAATTTTGTTTTTGAGTCACTTTTTTATTAAATAGAGAAACAAACTATTTTGAGTGCTGTAAATCTTTATTTTGACCTTTCCGCGCCCCATTGCTTGTCTGTTTGTATACACCTGTCTGCTCTTGTCTAGTTTACAACTATCAAATATGACTGACGTACCACGCCATTTGCAAATATTATAAATTTTCCGAAAGGATGTTTAATTTTGCGCCACTTTGTCTATCTTAACACCGATTCAATGTTTTATAGCTACACTTGTTTTTTGTAAACAACTTCAATGCAATTTAGATAGTTTTAAATTGACCGATTACATTGGGCTAAGAAGTCATATTAGATTTTATTTGCGAGTGTGAGACTCCTGCTGAAGGCACATTCAGTCCGATCCTTAATAGTCCCGGAGAAAAAATTCTCCAATTATGAGAAGAAGGTGAAGATGTTTCTCAAATAATTTGAAAGATGTAATTTCGGCCTTCAAATCAGCTGTTTCGAGCACATTTGAAATTCCTTTTAAGGGCAAACAAGTTAACAAATTACCCAAACACATTTTATTCAAGTTAAACAAGCTGAAAAGCGGTTAATTTCAAATTTAGTTCTTGCTTTGTTTCTAACAGCAGAGGAGGCAAAGCTCGAAGCCGTACCGGAAGGAGTTGCGCGAAGAAAACTAGGGAACTGATGAAATCTTGTGAAGTTGCCTGAGTGAGCTGTAAGCTTCCAGACCATTTGCAGCAGTTTTTGGTGGCACTTTCTTTGAGGCCAATCTGCTAACTTTTGCTGTTGGTGAACTTCTTCAAATACACATTCTTCTATTCCACATGAATTGGGGACACTTTTTTTACTTTAATCGATTTTAAGTTTTGAGCTGCTTTTTGACAAACATAGGTTCTTTTTGTTCGGTCCGAACTCAAGAATAATCAAGTAAATTGGGTACTTGTTCGATAGTTATAAGCAAGTTTCTTCCACTCAGTGACATTTTTATTGGTGATCCTGAAGAATTTAATTCCCTCTCGGCGTTCCACAAGGAAAGGGCAACTATTGCTGAATCTTTTGCCCTAAAACAAAAAATAAATTCTCTATTCTATTTTAAAATAAAATAAAATTTGAACTAGCTCCCTTATAGACGTTTGACAAAATATCTACCGAAATAATTCAAACAACTCTCTTCTATTTTGACATTAGTGATACCTATTGTAAGAGGACGAAACACTAAGGAGAGAAAAGTGGCGGAGAGTTTCTATTCAGGATCGGTCTGATATAGACTAGTGCAAGAGACTCTTATGGGTATGCTTTATTCAAGAGAAAGACTTAAAAAGAGTTTCGTTAAACGTATCCTGATCAAGCAAAAAAAAATGTATAAAACAAATGCCAAAAATATACCTAAATACATGCGTCTCCCAGTTCCAGCTTTCGATGCTTCTCCCAGTATGCCAATGGGGGGTATGCTACTACTTACAAACTAGACCTTTTCAGATAATTAGTAGCTGCTAATTTTTATAACTTTTAAACATTTTGCATGATCTGCTTAATTCTATAAAAGTCCAAAACCTGAGTCGGCTCCATTTTTATGTCGACTCGTTCTAAATTATTTGAAATCACTTAACATGAAAAACCAAAACAAAAAATTTCTTTATGTATTCAGAAAGGAAAAGTCTAATTAAGGTTACTTTGCACATCTTTATCTTTTTTGAGAAAATAAATTATATGAAATTATTATAAATTTATGCTCTTTTAAACTGCTTACGAACTAGACTCACGCATACTAGTCCACATTAGCCACTATATAACTAGTTGTGAATATGAAATCTACCTTAAGACTTCATAGACTTTCCATTGGATAAAGGCAATAGGAGAACTACTGCAATCGCACTTACGTATTTGAAAAAAGCAACAACTAAGCTGGTAGAGTTAACAACATTTGCACTCACTCAAGTGGCAGATACTCAGACATTGCAAATATAAAATAATGAAAAACAAAACAAAAACTTAGTAACACATGTTTATATCAGAAATGACATTGGTGGCAGTTGTTTGCTGTGATACTTTATTTTTACCTTTTTTTTTTGGTGCTGCCAATATGCCGTTATCAGCGAGATTGTCAAGTTATTCGGCTTCGCTGACAATTATGCGTTGCGGTGGCACAAATAGGCATGAGCCTAAAAATTTCGATAAATATGTACAGAAAGGGCGTATTTTAGGGTTACTGAATGAATTTGGAAGGTAAAAAAATTAAGAAAATAATTTCGAGAATATGGCTAACTCGATTATGTCCTACGGAGATCATTTGGTTGCTTCTTTCTTCTATCACATTCTCCGGCATAACCAACATAGCGGCTTTATTTTGCTATAGGTTGGCTTCCAAGTCAACAACCGTAGTTGATTTAACAGAACAGACAAGTGACCGTAGCTATCAAAACATAATGAAATAAAAAAATCGACCTTTCCCATTCCGATTGTTTTCCGAAGGCTTTCCCGAAAGCTGTTTGGGTCCTGGATGTGAATTTCGTGTAAGCTAGCGGAGCCAGTGAAAATAACATAGATTGTTTAAATTCAATTGACTTGCAGAGTTGGAAAAACCTGTTGATCAAGGGAAGAACGAAGGTGGCTGGGAGTGAAAACAAAGGATACAAAAAATTACAGTAAATCTCAACGCTACTATTAGTCCTTTCTGCAGCATATTTACGAAGAATGATGATGTGGTGTGGTCTATGGGCTTGAGAAATCCTCGGCGCATATTTCTTCAAAGACGAGGCTCGCGCCAATGTAACAGTAAACGGTGAATGCTAGCGCGCCGTGGTAAACGACTTTTTGATGCCGATAATCGAAGCCCGTGATCTGCACAATATTTGGTTACAACAAGAGGGTGATACTTGCTCATGAATTTATCTCTCGTCTCGGACCACTGGATTGGCCACCAAGATCGTGTGATATCACGCCTTTGGACTTTTATTTGTTGGGATAAGTAAAGTCTAAATGCTTTGGTGGATAAACCAGCTTCGATTGAGGCATTGAAAGCTAAAATTACTAAACTTATTCGTGAGATACCGACCGAAGCTCTCTAGCGAGTCATTCAAAACTGGTGCTTACGGATGGAACAGTTGCAGCTAACATTTAAATGGGATTATCTTTGAAAAATAAATATCATGAATGGTTCCACACAAAAATAATAAAGATTGTTCAACTATATTAATTTTCGTTGTTTTATTTCAAATTAAAATCCGAAACCTCTAGATTGTCCACCCTTTACTACGCTACTATAGGAGCTATCGTCTTCTGTAAACAATGAACGAAGCTACTGGCTCTCAATAAATATTATGTCCATATTCTTCCGCGGTATTTGTCACGCGCATAGTTTCCTTGTTATCCGCGAGCAGCCTTGATAATTGGCTAGGCATTTCTTCTTTCACCCCTATTTTTAGTATGTTTTTTTGTTTTGTTTTTATTTTTCATTCTTGATTTCCAAAGCAAATTCACAAGCAATACCTATGTACGTGTGTATATTCTCGTCTCTGTTAACTTATCATAGTTATTGATACTCAATAAGCGTTACGTACGGCAATTGATTTTTTTACGGACAAAAAAAGGTGGTTCTTCCCTACATAGATAAGATTAGCTATAGGCTGGCCATTGACATCAAGTGTTGCCATTGCTGTTATTTGTGCGTATGCCTACTGCTGTGCATGAACTGTGTAACTTCCGAATTATTTTATGAAATTTCCCATAGCTCATAAGGAATAGATTTACTATACTTGTAAATCTTCTGCTTTTTATACTCAATTGTCAATATCAAAGGGCGCTATAACTTTGCTCACTTTACGGTTGTTTGCGAGTGTAGTGAAAAGAATGCGTAGCATAAATTACCAAAATTATGAGAACAGACTTGGTTATACTTTTATGACGATACCGCAGAAGCTTTCAACAAATTATGATGTATAGTTTTAATGCCTCTTTAAGCTTCAATTGTGGTCAAATTAGAAACTAAGAAGTAAGTACTACGAAAATCTAAACTATATTTTAGCAGTTTGTAAATGTTACAATAATATATCGGTGACTATTTCAGTCCTAGCCAAAAGATAGACAGATTTTATGGAGGCCATAAAAAATTTATTTTGGTAATTAAATGTTGTAAAAAATTGGGTGTGTTACGAAAGGTGGTGTCGGAAAAATTCAATTATTCAAAGAGTTAGCTACATCTCCCAATTAATTTTGAATCAATTTTATTTTTAAATAAGTTTTTTACTAAAAAATAATAAAAAAGATTTTGAGTGATGGAAATTGTTATTGTATCTTTGCAATTTTTTTCTTAAGTGGAAAAGATGGCATCCGCCAAATGGCCGTCGCCAGTGTTGATACTCAATTGGGCCTGTTTTCTCACTTTTTTCTACATTTTCGCAAGATTTATGGTAGTTACTAATCTCTTTCCTGTCGGTTATTCTTCTTAAGGGCTCCTACTTTCTGAGGCTTGTTGCCATAGCCTTCAAGTAGCCCCAAAGAAAGAAGTCTGGTATGGTTGAATCAAGTGATCTTGCTGGCAATGTTAAATCACCAAGCTTCATTCACAATATCCATTGTGGTCCGTGCCTTGTGAGCGGTTGCACCATCTTGTTGCAATCACATATTCATCAAGCCCCGCTCATGCAACTCCAACAGTAAGAAGTCATTTCTCATGTCCTCAAATAACACGGCTCAATCACTCCCCCACGTGAACGCCGCACTACACGATGGCTTTGAGTGGGTGTAATGGCTCTTCGTATGTGTGGTTCTAATCTACTCGAATCGTGCAGCCAAGCACCGGAATGTTTACTCTGTTGGCGCGATACGATTGTTAAATCAATGTCGCTATTCACGCTTCAACAACATTACCGACCGATTGGTCAAAAAAGTAACATTGCTTATCTGCTTGTATATCGCAGCTGTCCCGTTTACAAGTGTCAAATATGACTGACATTTGCAAAAACTATAACATCTTCTTGTTTGTACTTATAGAAAATTTCATTTCAAACGCATTTTATTATTGTTATTATTATTCCCACGCCACTCTCTCCTCCCGCATACCGCGCGAGGCGGGGTCCATTTTCACCAAGCCTGTTGGCAAGTCGTGTTGGCACTTTTGTGTTGAGTGTTCTTTATATTTTGTTATTTTATATAGAACTAGCAAACCCGGCCCCCTTCGCTGGGCACACTAAAATAGAATAGATATGGTTTAGAACAGGAAATATATGATTTTCATATTATTTATTTCTTTATTCTTTATTCAAGCGCTTTGGCATAAACAATATTTTTTGTTTTTCTACTTGTTTTTGAGTAAATATAAAATATAAATTGAAAATCAGGAAAAAAGAAGATTGTTTTTAAATTTCAAATCAACGCATATGAATAAACAATCGTCTTTTTTCCTGATCATCCATGAATTTTTCGTTTCAATTTATATGTTTCATTAAGCATTGGAGGTTTTTTAACCATTATCCATTTATATTTTTCAAAAAAAAAAACGAAAAAAAAATTTTTTTTCCACGAACACATAATTTCATTCGGATTTCACAAACAATTTTTACATGTTGCACTTACGTTTTTTCCTTATGGCATCCAAATCAGAAAGAAATATTGACACATTGAAACTCACACTGTCAATTTGACAGTTCAGTTCCGCCCCAAGCGTTAAAAAAGTAAGCGACATTATGGCTGGTTCAAAAGAACGCTGTACCCGTTGCCAGTGCTCCGAATTACAACCAAACTTAACGAAACCCATTTTCAATACTTACTTAACAATGTGCGTAAGTTTGGTTTAATTCGGTGCAAAGACACGGCGGGTCCACGTTTTGGCATATATTTCGAGACCCTAGTCATCAATAGGTATGAAAATTACCCCGTATTAAAGCACTTATCAACAGCTTTCATTTGATACCCATATTGTACATACACAACCAAAGGTTACCCGGGTCCACGATTTGACCTTTATCTCGAGACCCCAGTCACGGAGCGGCATGAAAAATACTCTGTACTAAAGCATTCACCAACAGCTTCAATTTGATATCCATATTGTACAAACACATTCTAGGGTCCACGTTTTGGTCTCTATCTCGAGACCCTAGTCACGAAGTGGCATGAAAAATACTCTGGACTAAAGCATTCACCAACAGCTTCCATTTGATACCCATATTGTACATACACATCCGAAGGTTACCCGGGTCCACGTTTTGACCTATATCTCGAGCCCTATTTCCAAAATAAAATATAATCCATGTTACTCGTGGATGATGTAGCTTTCGAATGGTGAAAGAATTTTTAAAATCGGTCCAGTAGTTTTTGAGCCTATTTATTACAACCAAACAAACAAAGTTTTCCTCTTTATAATATTAGTGTAGATTATAAAATATTGCTGTTGTGAGGAGGATATCTCACTTCTCTTTTTAAATATAACTTGTTATATTTCGTTAGAGATTTAAGAACTTCCTTGCTATATTGCACGTTTTAAGAATCACTATTTCTTTGATTCTCTATGTTTTCTGTTAATTTCCTATGTATATTTGCATCACTTGAGATGCTAATTTCTATAAAGAAAGTGGTTTTATTGGTTTTGTTAATAAGTGTTATATCTGTTATATTGTTAATTATGGTTTTATCTGTATGTAATATATTACTATGTCCCAGTATAGTGTATATATTTCGTTTTCTATTATATTGCATGGTGTGTATTTATAAAATGATTCTTCGTTTTCCAACACTTGTAATTTGTTTGCTATTGCTTGGTGTAGAATTTTTGCAACAAAATATATTATGCATTGCTATGTATTCGGTACCGGCGAGTAAAGGACATCCTGTGATTATGTGGTCTATAGTTTTTGCGTGTATTTGGCATCTGCGGCATTTATCACCTGAGGCATTGGGATCTTTCAAAATGTATTTTTGGTAATCTTTTGTGAGGATAACATGATCCTGTATGCCGATCGCAAATCCTTCAATTTCAGGATGAAGTTCTCCTTTTTGTAGCTAGGTGTAGCTGTTCTTCTGGTCAATATTTTGGTCCCGCATTATGTGTAAGTGACTACCGTGTAGCTCTTTCTGTGCCCAAATTGTTTTTTTTTTTTGTCTATTGTTGTACGTATTATTATGATATATGGTCTAAGTTGTGAAGGTTTAGTGGGGAAAAGTTTCTGTATGCTTTAACTATTGATCTATGTAGATTAGATGTTTGGCTTCAGAAAAATTGTTTCAGATTATTTATTTGATTGTTGTGCAGGTTGTGAATCTCTATAACACCTCTTTCTCCTTCTGTTCTTGGGATTGTAATTCGTTGTATGCATGATTTTGGATGTAGCTTTCTATATTTTGGCATCTGTTTTCAAGCTGCTATTTCTATGTTGTTGAGATTTGTGTGAGACCAACGTATGATCCCAAATGTATGATAGTATGGGATAGCATATGTATTTATGGCTTTGGTAAGATTTTTGGAATTCAAATATGTTTTAAGGATTTCTTTGACGCGTTATTCATATTGTCTAGTCTGGTCTAGTTTGATGCTTTGTTGAAAACTCAAATATAATATTTATAGGTTTCATTTTCTTGTAAATTGTCCAAGGTTTGATTACCAATTTTTTCTGTTTGTGCTTCTACCCATCTTCCTCTTTCCACGTGTTATGCTTTACATTTACTTATCTCGAATTGCCTTTTGTGCCCCTTTAAAGATTTAGAGAGAAGCATGAACACTTAGTACTTGGAACTCATCGTGCCATCCGCTATTAAACGGTTGCCCAGGACTTTTTTACCTATTTGCCTCAAGGCAGGGAAATCCTCAAGTATGCGACTTGATGTTTCGTTCTCTACTCTACAGAATCTGTAGAAATTAAATCTGAAATTAATATCAGATGCGTATAGATGGTCTCGCGTGAGACAATTTTGCCGGGTGATAATTAAAAAAAAAGTTTTTGGATTTTTGAAAGAACTACTAATTTGGCTTTAGATATAATTGGCTTAACGGACATTCGTAGAATATTTCAATATTTTAACTCATAGAATAATTTTGACCTGTACTCGTATAAAATGTGCGATATTTAACTAAATACGAGTATACATCCTTTTTGGATGTTTGGCTGAGCTCCTCCTCAAAGTGGTGTGCGTTTTGTTGTTGTTCCTCAAATGGATAAGTAACTATGACACTGAGAATTATTGGCAAGCTCTAAAATTTTTTTGTAGAAGTACGAGTATCTGTAGAAATATGAGTAATATTCCCTGTAAGAATCATATAAATTCAAGTTTCAATACAAAACTTTGTCAATACAGAATTTCATCAATACATCATTTCGGCAATACAGAATATTCTATATATTCTATAATACAAAATTCTGTATTTCAGAAATTCTGAAATACAGAATTTTGTATACAGCATTTTGTAAACAGAATATTGTATCATACAGCATTACGTACCCAACCCATAATAACATATCTACTATAAAATCAAAACAATTGCATTTTATTTTCTTAAAAAAATTCCTAAAAAATATGTATAAAAAATGAGTATTTGATCGGACTACTACCATAAGTCGAAGTACTACCGTATTTAGACGATAAAAAGAAAATAGTTGTATTTGGTTCAAAATGGTTCTCTGGCTAGTCGTCCATTCCGTGGTAATGAAATAAAAGCTCACATGACTGCTCAAATCGACCATTTCCATTATTTTATAAATATTTTGGATGGTTCGCATACCAGATCGCGCCCCACATTTCACATCAATATTAGGCCTCTTTTTCTCGCCAAGCGCTAGCAAGTGGCGAATAGATGAAGGAACTAATATAAATGTACATACCTTGGCAACGCTGGAATAGAGCGGCTTAAAATTACATGCATTTTTAAGATAGTAAGTTGTACTCGTACCAGTTTGATGAGGTATAACCATATTCGCTAGCGGCGAGTCTTATTCTATAACTTTGCACTTTAAATGCAAATTTTTCATACATAGAGATAGTGAGCAGAGAAATGGCGAATAAAAGGCGCCTATTGTTAGAAAAGAATCGCGGAAATCACGGCCTTGCAGCTGCATTCGAAGTTGTATTGAGTTCATAAGCAGCACACATTTTTTAGCCGCCGGCTTCGATTTCTCAACTCGAAAATAGTGGTAATGAAAAATATGCGAAATTTCTCTTTTTTCTTACAAATTTAGAACATTAAAACACAAAAATGACGTAACCAAACACAATACTGCCAATAACGTCTCTTAAAGTGCAATGCTACCTTGAAATCGTTGAATAGTTATATGACGCGAAGTATGGCACACTAAAAATTTTTTAAGGAAAATAGTCGAAACTTTTTACTTCTCCTAATATCTGAGACTTTATGTATAGCCAGCGATACCTTCAATTAATTTTTTCAGTGCCGAGTGCGTAAATACTTTGGTCGTGGACTTCAAAAGGGTAAATGGGAGGTTAAAGGGAGTGTTCGTGACTTAAAGTTAAATCTGCCCTACTTTTACTCATTTCGACTAAAATGTGCATATTTGACCTCTTTTGGAATTGAAAATAATCTGCATCATATTTCTCGTTCAAAAAGATAGGGGCTCCTCCCTTGTGATAAGCCACCCGCCATACTCCACTTAACTGTGTTTTTCCTCTTTCTTTTTTTTGTTTTGAAGACAAGCACCTCTAAATACGTGTATGTAAATATATGTTAAGTCATTTTTATGTTTGAATTAGGAACACTTGTTCGATTACTTCGTCGATTACTAATTAATTAAACTTTTAGAACCTTGGAGTTATGGGAAATTCAATATCCATGAATTTTATAGTTTTTCAAGTGCCGTCGACAGATAAAAATGAGCACGAGGACTGTGAAATATACTTACTTGCTAATATATACATATATACATATATATATTATATATATGCATATAAAAAATGCTTAATTGGTGCTACGAATATTAAGCGAATCGTGCTGAAAGCTGAGACCGATTAGAATTTTGCTGCAATTAGACAAGTTTCGTTATGTATTAAAACCGTTAAGAGAATTACTAAGTGCATTGGAAAAATAAATTCTTGTTGACAGATAGCTCAACAGACGGCATCATTTATTAGGATTAACGACTTAAGGGGGTCCTCTAGTTTCTCGTCTGTTTTTTTTCGGGTTTTTCAATCATTTTTAACGGGCAAACGATCAAAATAATAAATCTCATTGTGTTCACATAATCTTTAGTAACATTTAAATGAGCTTTACAAATTTTTTGAAGACAAAATATATAATAGAATAAAAGTTATAGTGGCCGACAAGAAGACATAAAGTAAAAGAGGTGCTTGACGGTGACCAAGATTGCGGCTGTTTGGCTTATCTGAAATCGAAAAACCAAACGACATTTCAATCTTCATATTTAAGACTAGCGATTGAACTAGAATGAATTCTTAATTACAAAAATTAATTTTTGTATACACTTTTGAAAATTAAATTCTATTTTTTACTTATTTTTTCTTAATTTTTTCGCTCATAGGAAAAAAACTATCGAAGCAATCATGATAATCCTAGTTCAATCGCTGGCTTATAATATATTAAAGATGAGGTATATATTTGAACAAGATCGGTTTAGTAGTTTTTGAAATATTGTGGTCACTATTTTGAAAAATAGTGTTTCGAGAAAAACGCGTTTCAAAGTTCGCGCATGTGATTTATAGCGTTGAGCGCGCTAAGTATACCTGCTCCGTTCAAGGCCGTAACTTGCCGTAACAAGCCACTTCGAATATCGAAAAATCCTTCAGCACATACTTTTAACACATGTTGTAAATGTGATTTATGAAAAAAAAAAAAATTCGATATTTTCGACCCAAGAAACTAGAGGACCCCCTTAATTCGGAATTATCTAAGGAATTAAGCGCAACTAATGCAGATCAACTACTCGACTTACAATACGTAGATGATCTATTTGTTCATGCTTAACTCCCAATCCATAATTAGAAAGCGAGATTTCCGTACAAAATTTCTCTCTCAAAATCTGAAACTATAGAATAATACTAGATAATAACCATACTTTTTGGCATACAACCCTGTATTTTCTGTGTTATCGATAATTATTAATACGAATAAGTAAGGAGAAACATCAAAATAAAAATTAAATGAAATGGATGCCGGCAAAGCAAAAAGGTCTGTAAACATAATTCTAATACAATTTTTGTTAAATATTATTAATTAGGGATTCGTTTTACAGAAAAAACGTGTGTCCATAAACGTTTTATCGTCTTATTATTTACTATAAAATGTAATATCGAATTTCGAATGAGTATTGCTGCCATAATTTTTTGCAACCTCAGTAAACGTCGCAAACGGATTTCCTCCAATCGTTTATTATTGCCAGCCAATTGCGCAATTAAATTAGCTATTCCTTAGTAATAATTAAACAAACCAAAAACACCGAAATATTCCACCAAAATAAATTCTATGAAGAAAAACCTTTCACAACAGTATTGGCAGCTGATTGTCAATGTTCCAGGTAATCTGCCATATGTGAACGGGAAGATTAATTTTGTAGATTTATTGGTAATTAATTCATATGAGAACGTACTTTTAATTCTTATAATTTAAGCGGAATAGAGGAATTTTCGATGGTAACAATGCCGAAAAATGGCAGTGAATATCTATTGTGAATGAAAAATAATGAAACTTTTAAAGAGAAGAACAAGAAAGACTGGACGCTAGTTTTCACTAACACGTTCGAAATTACATTAATTGTTTTGATATTTCGGAGCTGTTGAGAAATTGAATTTAAGATTTTTTTTAATATATAATTATTTCTAACTATCAGGGCAGCTAATATTTGTTGCCTGCGCTCCGTCTTTTACTGAAAAAAATTATCCAATAAGCAAATCAGCTGTTAACTAATGCATGTAACCACCGTCTGCCACACTACTAAATATTTTAATCAGAATGAACTGCGCCGGTTATCCCAATTAATGTCGCCGTCTGTCTATGCTATGATATTAGCAGTATACCTAAGATCTACATTTACTAGTACGTTATATAGCAATGACACAGTAATTTATTGACAAATTTTGATAAATTATTAGTTTCTGATTCAGTTTTAATACTTTTTTTAATTAATGAAAATTGGATGAAAATTTGTTTAATATTTTTTAGTTGCCCAAAGTGTGAACCTTGGATTTATATGGGTTTTATAGAAGAACGAACTATATGCTCTTTTATAAAAACCATATAAATCCAAGTTTCACACTTTGGACAACTAAAAAAAATTCAACAAACTTTCATCCAATTTTCAACCTTTTTTTTTAAATTAAAAATATCCGAGTATGAAGTTTTATAGTCCATTGAATTTTGATATATGATAATTAAGGCGAGCTTCAAGTAGCACAAAACTTACACTGATTTTTCATTTTTTCCTTTTTTTTACCAACGGTGTTGGGTGTTTCTTTCTGTATAAAAAATATCGTGCTTTCGTTTTATGGAGAAAATGCTCAAGAGCGTTAGGGAGTAAAATTGACAAAAATTAATGGTAATATTGAGTTACTTAAAACTTGCTCTTTACTTAGTATATAAATTAAATTTAATGGGCAATAAAATTGCATACTCGAAATTTTTTCTGAAAACTGTGGAATTCGGATCAACATTTTTTTTTTAATTTTTATAAATCTTGTACAAAGTATTATTTATACGACATTTTTTGTAAAACTGACAATATTTTTCGAATAAATTAACGAAAATTGAACACAAAAAACAAAGTAATAAAAAGTAGTCAAAACTCGTAGAAATATCGCGTTGCAAATTAAGTGCTTGCAACAGTACATACATTCATACATATATCAGTTTCTACTTGACTTAAGTTAGGTTAACAAAGCTGGCATTAAGCCACTCATAGACCTTTTGTCCCTAGCGATACCAGATGAAAATTGACCTTTATTAAGATTTAAAGTAGACATCACGTAGGATGGCAACGCTTTTAGCAAACCTAAGCCGAGCAGGAGGATCTATTTTCTAGATATCCTCCTGACCCTCAAACTATAGGACTCCCAGACATTTCGAGCTAGTTTTTGGTAATGGCGGAGAAAAACACAGAAAGTGCTGTAAAGTTTCCTCTAGAGGGATCCTTTCACTTCCTGCATTTGTCGTTGCTAGCAATCCCTATTTTGCGCAATTATTACAATTACGACCTGTCAGCATACCTATGATAGTGTGCAGTCTTTTTGCGAGGGTGGAAGTACGAATTGAGTCAGTTTTTGGTCATAAGTTCTACACGTGCAGTTTTGCATGTGGCGAGATTTGACCACCTCGCTTCCGCTTGCTTTTTCATGCAGTCCTCCATTTCGTTGTATATTACATTTAGCGGTTTCGTATGACGCTATCTTATTCAAAAGGTAGGTTAACAGCCCTTTTAGCTATCTCATTTGCTATTTCGTTTCCTGTAATGCCTTTGCGACCCGGTACCCAATAGATGTGGAGCCTTCTTTTTGCGGCTAGCCTCTCTTGGCTTCCCTGCTCCGTTGGACATTTCTGGACTTAATATAAAATGAGGCTATTGCTTTTGCTTTTTATTGATGCTTGACTGCCCACGTAAATATTAATTATTGAGTTATTTTCAGTTTTTATGTAGACTAGCTTCGCGGCTTTCCCAACAGCGAAAACTTCCGCTTGGCAAAAACTGCTCTGGTCCGGCAGCTTGATTAGTTGACTAATCCCTAGTTTTGAGAAGCAAATATCCGCTCCCTCTCCATCTAAAGTTTTGGAGCCGTCTGTGTAAATATGAAAAGTCCTACGATAAGGCTTCATACCTTTGTGCCATCCATGCTCTTCAAATGCAGTATGAAACCTTCTTTCCCAATTAAAGCCCGGAGTCATGTAGTCTATGCAACCTGTACTCCTCTTCCCTATTGGGCTATGCCCGAAGGTTCTGTAAGTAAATACTCCAGCAGCCACTAACGTTCCCGCAAATTTTGCTGTTGCAATTGCATTAAATATGTCAATTTTCTTGTTGCAGCCCACCATACCAAGGCTCATACAGTAACATCGGTTTGACTATTGTCGTGCAGCACAAATACATAGATAAACAAAGGAGTGTGCAAGGGTCGAAATAAAAATTTCCATCACTAAGTAAAAGTATTTAGTAAAAAAGTTATTCAAAACCAAAATTGAGTGATTAATTTGGTGCCACCTTGTACATCGACCCTATAGCAAAAAAAAAAAATAAAATAAATAAATAAATAAAAGTACTAGTAGGCAATGAAAGCTAATCTGTCCCAAAACAAAATTGTCAAAGACAAATGATGATGTAATTATGAATAAATACTAAATACTCGGTTTGGGTCATCGAATCTAGTGATAGCTGCAAACAGTTAAAATGTACGCACGCTGAAAGTGCCACTGAATATCTACATATATGAAAATATGTAATGCCACAATTTTTGACTTATCGCTTCAGTGCGCATATTTTTAGACATTTAATATAAATTTTAACAAAATTTCTTGAAGCTGATATTTGCATAAGTTTTAGTTTCCAATTAATCTCAAGTTATTTTTACGTTCAAGATAACTGTGACATAGATATATTATATATATGCTCCGAATTTATGCACTGGATTCGAAATCATTGCAAATATCACAGTTGTCTAGAATTTATTAAAATTTTCACAACTAATTTATTATGAATAATGACAGGAGAACTCGCAGTGACTTTTATTTGTAACAAATAAAATTTTGAATTTATAATTAACTCAATCAAATGCGAAAGCAAACAACAAAAATTCGATAAATGATAAATGGAATATTTGTATAGGCTGATTATTGTGCACCCGGTAACTAATGAGCTATCAGCACGCGTGAGTGACGAAAGCAATTCTAGGGGGCTACACATGGACATTAGGGTACTTCACTCAGGGTATACAAATAATTTGCACTCTTTTCCATCAGATTTATAAAATTTATTATATTTTAAGGCTTCCGTCAAAATATTTCGGAAAAATTTAGTGACTTACGTGAGCTGTCCTGATTTGACAGTACATTCACAAATCGAGTTTTTTATATAAAAAAATTCACTTCTTAAAAAACCTCTAGAAATCAAATTATTTATTATATAAAAAAAATTGTTCCTAAAATTACTTTTTCTAAGTTTATGCTTAAAAGTCTGCATAAAAATGTTTTAAAATTTTATAAATATTTTTTATCAAAATTTGTATCAAAAACGGGCGATATTTGAAAAACAAAAAAAAATTGTTGCGTGAATGGGTTTAACTCATGAATCCCAGAAATTAATAGGACTATGAATAAGTTCGTGCGGTTTTACAACAGGCGTAACTTGATTATTATTCCATCGATCCACATTTCCAAACATTCATTGGAGAGCTACTGTCGTAAGGCACAAACGTCAGTATAAGTTTTTTATTTGAAGCGTAAACAACAATATTTTTACCACACTTGAAAATGTCGAATTTCGTGCCAAATAATGTGTTTTTGCGGGGAATTCTTCTCCATTATTTTAATATGAAGAAAAAAGCAGCCGAAAGTCATCGTATCTTGGTGGAAGTTTATGGTGAGCATGCTCTATCTGAGCGAACGTGCCAGAAGTGGTTTGCACGCTTTAAAAGTGGTGATTTTGGCTTGGAAGACGAAGAACGCGAGGGTGCGCCGCCAAAGTTCATGGATACCGAATTGGAGGAATTGCTCGATCAAGATCCGGCTCAAACGCAAGAAGAGGTTGCAAAAACTTTGGGAGTTGATCAATCAACCATTTCCAAACGTTTAAAAGCCATGGGAATGATCCGAAAGGTAGGCCATTGGGTGCCGTATGAATTGAAGCCAAGAGACGTTGAACGCCGTTTTATGGCATGCGAACAACTGCTTCAACGGCACAAAAGAAAGGGTTTTTTGCATCGAATTGTGACTGGCGATGAAAAGTGGGTCCATTACGACAATCCAAAACGTCGGGCAACGTATGGATACCCTGGCCATGCTTCAACATCGACGTCGGCGCAGAATATTCATGGCCTGAAGGTTATGCTGTGTATCTGGTGGGACCAGCTGGGTGTTGTGTATTATGAGCTACTGAAACCGAATGAAACGATTACGGGGGATGTCTACCGACGACAATTGATGCGTTTGAGCCGAGCACTGCGAGAAAAACGGCCGCAATACGCCGATAGACACGACAAAGTTATTTTGCAACATGACAATGCTCGGCCACATGTTGCACAAGTGGTCAAAACATACTTAGAAACGCTCAAATGGGATGTCCTACCCCACCCGCCGTATAGTCCAGACCTTGCGCCATCCGATTACTATCTCTTCCGATCGATGCAACATGGCCTGGCTGACCAGCACTTCCGTAATTACGATGAAGTCAAAAAATGGATCGATTCGTGGATTGCGGCAAAACCGACCGAATTTTTCACAAAGGGAATCCGTGAATTGCCAGAAAGATGGGAAAAAGTAGTAGTAAGCGATGGACAATATTTTGAATATTAAATTTGTAACCATTTTACGTCAATAAAGTTTCAAATTTCGAAAAAAACCGAAGAAAAAATGAAGAAATACTTTTCTAATGAATCCTTAACAGTCTAAATCGATTAAAATATGGCTGAGTTATTCAAGTTTTCCTTAAACTTCACTTTCAGGAAAGTTCAAAAATAGCAATACAAATCAGGTTGTTTTGATTTATAACTTCTAAGCTTAAGCTTTTCTGTTAGGTTAGCTTCGGTTGAGCGGCCGCCATGCGACACTCTTAGGCCCGAATAGTCCCATTGTGATACCACTGGAGCTCGTCTTTTACATTCCTAAGTCTTCTCTGAACAATCCTGTCCATTTAATGAATGTTGTCAATATTAACAACTCTATTTCTGAGTGCTCTTCGAACTCTATTTGTGAGCTCTTCTATTATTAATGCCCCGGGCAATGAAATATCGTTAGAAAGCTTTTAGAAAGCAAATCCAAAGCACACTCTCATTTAAGTTCGAAAAACTATCAGGAAATTCTTAGAAATAACTCTTAAAATATTGCAGCAAAATTACATTTTTGCCGCATTTACCTACACCAGTGGTCATGTGAACTCAACAAAAAATTGTATAAATCTGCGTATCAAGATTTTTTAATGATACCCTAAACACCAAATGCTGCCTGTCCGCAGAAAAGTCATACAAGTTTCTTTAATTTATTTATGCCATCCAAATATATGATTTCTCAAAAACCGTGAACGGGGCGTTTGTTTCATCGATGACCTCTTCATTTGAACCAAATTTCTTACCACCGTAAAGAGGAAATGGTTGCAAGGGTATAAATCTGCGGAATATACTGGAATTGTGACAATCGTCTACCAGACCAAATAGAGCAAAGTAGCAATTCTTTGACAAGGGAGCTGATGGACTGTATTTCAAGGCTCGAATAACAGTGTTCATGCCGGTTATCATGTAAAGAAATTCCTCTACTTCTTAAAAATTAGAACTGCCAACAAGTGAGTGTGAAGAAGTCATACGATATGGATACACTCTCTAAGAAGCCTTGTTTGGTATCAACTGTAGTATTACACTGTGGAACAAATTCAGGTTAGCAAAAATTAGGTCCATTCTGAGAGTGGCGGGTGAAAATAGAGGGGAAATTAGAAGACCCGTATCGCGCCGTTTTTTTATGTTAGTTCGAATTTTTTTTTAATCGGCCTTCGAAGTTTGCAGTCAAATGCCGATTTTCAGTATATTGTTTCATAAGTACCACAAAAATTTTCGAAATCAATTTTTTCAAAAATTGTAATTGTTGCACAGGTCTCTAGCAATAATTTGGCTTTTACAGATTGAAAAAATATCAATTAGTCGACGAGTTATAGCCAAAAAACCATATAAACAATTTTGCTCCGATTTCGAACTTCGAAGGCCGATTAAAAAAAAATTCGAACTAACATAAAAAAACGGCGAGATACGGGTCTTCTAATTTCGCCTCTATTTTCACCCGCCACTTTCAGAATGGACCTAATTTTTGCTAACCTGAATTTGTTCCACAGTGTTATTCTAGCTCGTTTTACACAGCGATATTAGTTTTGAGGTGACACCAAAATCGGGAATGGCTGAATGTAATCAACTCAGTTTCATGCAGTAAAATGAGGCTTTAAAATCGACAAATAAATTATGTACTTTAATTGTTTTCTTATCTCTTTTTCAAGTCTTTCCGTTTTATGAATATTTATGCGGCAGTGGATTAGCCAGTCCTGAAGCGACACTATTTAGACTAAAATCAGTTTATTGACGGTGGTGTTTTTGTTTCCCACACAAAACTCTCGTCAGAACTCTATAAACAATATTAAAATGAAGCTGACTTTGCAATAATTGGAGCAGATTGGAGGATAGTTATTCGTGTGGAAGGATTATATCACTTTCAATCGACAAACATGCATTCGTCCGACCTCATTCTGCACGGAAGTTGACGCAATCACTATTTGTTCATGCGGCTTTACACTCCATTACAAAATTATGAAAGCAAGAGTTATGGAGAAGTTTTGTCTATTTTATATGTACAAATATAGTTCATTCTTTAACAAATACCATACTAGTCCTGGTTCCAATTAGGTAGAAGATTTACAAAACTCCAACAAATTAGCATTAAAATTTGTAACTCATTTATTTTCATTTCATATTTCGAAAATTTCTGGGTATGCAGTTTTATAGCCCATTCACTTCTAAAATAACAAAGTGCAAGTTTAAATGAAACAAAACTTGGTTTGATTTTTTTTTTAATTTTTTTCGCTGAGATGCTGTCCATTTTTTTCCATACGAAGTACATTCTCGGACATTTTATTAAGGTTAGTACTATTAAGGCCGGCGGGCCAATTAGATGTCCTAAATTCTGTAGTTTTCGCGAAGCGTTGTAGGACGAGAAAAAAAACAATTAGCCAAATGAAGTTTTGGGGATAGTTTAATATATATTTGAACTAAAAAACAAAAATTTGTACAATCTCCAACAATATATTGTAAGCCGAGTTATCAATAGATTCCCAGAGCGCCTGTATCCAACTTCTGTACAAGATACAACTTGCAATTTTCATCTGAAAACAAAAAAAAAAAGATTATTAATTTTGATGTAATTATCTTCTATGTGAACTAGAAAACATCCAAAAACTTTTTTAAGCGACTTTTTTACCCAGTTGAAGAGTTTTTTTTTTCCTTGGAAAACCACTTTTTTTTCTACAATACCTTCCCCAAAAATTCGAATTTTACGTGTTTCTTAGTTCACATCGAAGATAATTACATCAAAATTAATAATCTTTTTTTTTTTGTTTTCAGATGAAAATTGCAAGTTGTATCTTGTACAGAAGTTGGATACAGGCGCTCTGGGAATCTATTGATAACTCGGCTTACAATGTATTGTTGGAGATTGTACAAATTTTTTTTTTTAGTTCAAATATATATTAAACTATCCCCAAAACTTCATTTGGCTAATTGTTTTTTTTCTCATCCTACAACGCTTCGCGAAAACTACTGAATTTAGGACATCTAATTGGCCCGCCGGCCTTAACTTCGCAGCCGTGAAATTTCGTCAGCAACATGCATTTGGCTAAGCGTGAAATGTTGCCACCAATATTGCTTGTCAAGTGAGAAGAACCAAAATTTTGGTAAGAAAACGGCGAGATACGGGTCTTCTAATTTCGCCTCTATTTTCACCCGCCACTTTCAGAATGGACCTAATTTTTGCTAACCTGAATTTGTTCCACAGTGTTATTCTAGCTCGTTTTACACAGCGATATTAGTTTTGAGGTGACACCAAAATCGGGAATGGCTGAATGTAATCAACTCAGTTTCATGCAGTAAAATGAGGCTTTAAAATCGACAAATAAATTATGTACTTTAATTGTTTTCTTATCTCTTTTTCAAGTCTTTCCGTTTTATGAATATTTATGCGGCAGTGGATTAGCCAGTCCTGAAGCGACACTATTTAGACTAAAATCAGTTTATTGACGGTGGTGTTTTTGTTTCCCACACAAAACTCTCGTCAGAACTCTATAAACAATATTAAAATGAAGCTGACTTTGCAATAATTGGAGCAGATTGGAGGATAGTTATTCGTGTGGAAGGATTATATCACTTTCAATCGACAAACATGCATTCGTCCGACCTCATTCTGCACGGAAGTTGACGCAATCACTATTTGTTCATGCGGCTTTACACTCCATTACAAAATTATGAAAGCAAGAGTTATGGAGAAGTTTTGTCTATTTTATATGTACAAATATAGTTCATTCTTTAACAAATACCATACTAGTCCTGGTTCCAATTAGGTAGAAGATTTACAAAACTCCAACAAATTAGCATTAAAATTTTTAACTCATTTATTTTCATTTCATATTTCGAAAATTTCTGGGTATGCAGTTTTATAGCCCATTCACTTCTAAAATAACAAAGTGCAAGTTTAAATGAAACAAAACTTGGTTTGATTTTTTTTTTAATTTTTTTCGCTGAGATGCTGTCCATTTTTTTCCATACGAAGTACATTCTCGGACATTTTATTAAGGTTAGTACTATTAAGGCCGGCGGGCCAATTAGATGTCCTAAATTCTGTAGTTTTCGCGAAGCGTTGTAGGACGAGAAAAAAAACAATTAGCCAAATGAAGTTTTGGGGATAGTTTAATATATATTTGAACTAAAAAACAAAAATTTGTACAATCTCCAACAATATATTGTAAGCCGAGTTATCAATAGATTCCCAGAGCGCCTGTATCCAACTTCTGTACAAGATACAACTTGCAATTTTCATCTGAAAACAAAAAAAAAAAGATTATTAATTTTGATGTAATTATCTTCTATGTGAACTAGAAAACATCCAAAAACTTTTTTAAGCGACTTTTTTACCCAGTTGAAGAGTTTTTTTTTTCCTTGGAAAACCACTTTTTTTTCTACAATACCTTCCCCAAAAATTCGAATTTTACGTGTTTCTTAGTTCACATCGAAGATAATTACATCAAAATTAATAATCTTTTTTTTTTTGTTTTCAGATGAAAATTGCAAGTTGTATCTTGTACAGAAGTTGGATACAGGCGCTCTGGGAATCTATTGATAACTCGGCTTACAATGTATTGTTGGAGATTGTACAAATTTTTTTTTTTAGTTCAAATATATATTAAACTATCCCCAAAACTTCATTTGGCTAATTGTTTTTTTTCTCATCCTACAACGCTTCGCGAAAACTACTGAATTTAGGACATCTAATTGGCCCGCCGGCCTTAACTTCGCAGCCGTGAAATTTCGTCAGCAACATGCATTTGGCTAAGCGTGAAATGTTGCCACCAATATTGCTTGTCAAGTGAGAAGAACCAAAATTTTGGTAAGAAAAGTGTTTTTAAATATATTACACAAACAAAATTTTAAAAAGGTTTACTTACACTCTTTGCGAAGATGTTTCGCTTAAAACTTCCATATCTTCGTAGTATTAGAACTCAGGCACTTTACTCGCAAAATACGGGCCAGTTTTAGCTAAATTTTAAATGAAATATCCGTTTTAAATTGGCATAAAAAAAATTGCTTGGATATTGCGCTGTATTTTTAAGGCGTGAACTGAGTACTACTCTGGCGTGAGATACATTCGAAATTTCATGCATCCTCGTATTTTATGGTAACGCAATTTGTATGTATTTTAACAGCCATTTCACGTGAAACGCGGTGCTATATAAGACAGAAGCAACCAAATATCTAAAAATCAACGATATTTCTTAGTTACTCAAAACTTGCTCATTGTTGCACCAAAACTCAATCAGCTATAAAACTGCATTACCGAAAAAATTCTGGTTAAAACGTTGTTTTCTTGATGTCATTTTCAAAATTTTGAAGAATTAGACTTTTTTTTACTGTACAAAGTTTGAAACTTTATATTGTATGTATTTTATTGTAGTATGGACTATATTTTTGTAAAAAGTACTAGTAGACCTAAAATTTTGCAACCGGGCGTATATGGGAAGAAATCGTAGTGGTACGATTTAGTAGTGACTATTAGAGCAAATGTTATAAAAACCTTTTAGGATTAAACCTAGCGCCTAGCCTTAGCTGCTGGCTGTTGTAATTCTGTAATATAATTATTTCCCTGTATGTTGATAGCTTTTTTACTTTATGCTTACTTTTTTACTAAATAAAAAAAAATTATTTTGAGTGCTGGAAATCTTTATTTTGACTTTTACGCGCTCCATTGCTTGCCTGTTTGTATACGGCAGCTGTCTGTTCACAAGTGTAAGATTTGATTCCATTAAACCGCCATTTGCAAAAATTTCAAATCTTCCGGTAGGGTGATTAATTTTGCGCCACCTTACATATATAAATATGTAAAAAAATAAAAATTGTATTTTTCTCGCAGTCATTTACATAAAGCATTTGCTTACGATTTTTGTACTACAATATTATCAACGGCTTTTATTTTTTCTTACAGTCAAACAACATTCTGTTTTTATCCATTTGATGATTTCCTAGCTCACTTGATTCACAATCTGTGTAAGTAGTTGTACTTTTCTAAAAAGGAAATAAAGCCAAAGTAAAATAATATAATAAGGCATGAAAATAAAGGGTCTCTCAAAAGTGAAGCCTAGATGTCAGTGGGGAATAGTTCCTAGACGGTACATATTTTATGTCAACTTTGACATTTGACAAGTATGTTAGATATGTGGTAGATGTACAATTTTACACGATGGAACAATGCGCTAAAATTATTAAGACTTATTATGAAAATAGCCGATCTTTCGATATCGCAAAATTCGTGATTTTTTGGTGGAAATAATCGTCCAAATGAGTCTCCAATTCGTGATTTTTTTGGTGGAAATAATCGTCCAAATGAGTCGATAATTCAAAGTTTGCTGAAAAAATTTCAAGAAACCGGTTCTGTCGAAGATAGAACAAGGCCGTACAGACCAAAACCTAGACGTTCTGTTGTGAATATGGCTGCTGTAGTGCAAAGTGTTGTTGATCAAGCCTCAACATCGATATATCGACGTTCTCAACAATCAGACATTCTTGAATTGACTGTTTGGCGGATTTTACCTGTAGATGTGCGCTGTTCACGGTGGACATTTAAATGATGTAATTTTATATATACAGATCCACAATTGATACTTGAAAGAATCTAAATTTTGAATTTTTTATTTTAAAACACCATCTAGGTGCATGTAGTCACATGGAGTACATTGCAGATATATAAAAAAGGTATTTTTTGTTATCAATTTAATTTAATTAAAGCGGTCTATAAATAGCCACTTTTCAAGTGCATAAGTATGAGTGTATGCTCATAAGTGTAATGTTATGAAAACCAGCTGCGTTGATTGCGCAAATATTATATATGATAGTTTTTTTTCTCTCAAACACAAAATATTACTAATAGATTATTAAATAAGTTGTTGCCTACTTCGCGTATGTATATGTATTTCTTAGCCTTGCGAATGTCTGAATTTTTTAAAGCCAAAAATTGGGCTACGTCATGGGAACCCCATTTACAATATGCTGAACAGTTGTGCTTGTAGTTGTACAACATATGCCACTGCATCCTGTTTAGTTACGTACAGCTTAGTTTCACAAGAAATACCACTTAGAACATAGAACTTCTTCTGAAAGATGCATATTTGGAAAAGAAGCAAATTGCATAAATGGCTGGAATATCATTTGCGACCATTTTGAATAACCTGCACGATCACCATGTTGGGTTTAAGTTCAGCGCAAAAAATGGACCGACAATGCTTACATTGCCACAGAAGGAACTACGTCTCGAGAGCTCAAACGAGGCTTTAAAGCTGTGTAATAAAAACAGAAGTCCCCGTAACAGAACGAGCTTCTGAGTGACTATAATTTGGAAGTGCTTGGGTTTGAAACCCCGTGCTGGAAACAATAAATAATAGAAAAGGTCTTTTCTAATAGTGGTCGCTCCTCGGCAGACAATGGCAAACCTCTGAGTTTATTTCTGCCATGAAAAATGTCCTCATAAAAAATCATCTGCTGGAATTAAACTGCAGATCTCTCCATTTGTGGAAAAACATCAAGACGCACATTATAAATAGGAATGAAAACTCGTCTAAACACCCAAAAATTATGTAAATGGATGATTTTATGAGCCCTGTTGTTACTTGAGATACAGTTTGGGCTATAAAAGTTTTCTTAGTACCTCTATGAAGGTGGAGAACTATGTAAGAAGCTCGAGGTGTCATTTTTTGATTCGAAAAGCATCATCCTATTGTTGGCAAAGCCGATGGGATACTGAATCGAGTGGCAGATGGATGGCGAAACTAATTCCAGCAAATGGGCTCAAAAGAACTTCAGGGAAATGAACTATATCATGATTCAGTTCCTCTCTGGCCACGGATACTTCCTGAAATAACCATATTGCATATGTAAGGTAAGCGACTCCAGGTGCATATACTGCAACATAATGTTTAAACGCGAGGACAGCTGGAATGGGGTTAAAATATGCACTGAAGACGTATTACGAAAAAAAGTATGCCTCGAAACAGTACAGCAAAGCAAAGCCCACAGACAGAGACATAAGAAGACGAGCCTGCAGCATAAATCTGGCTACAAATATGGCGGGCCCAGACGTGGGTGAAGGGAACTGATCCATTTCATAGGTGCCTCCCGAAGTAATGCAGAAGGTAGTTCTGCGAAGGGAGTCTACCCAGAAGAGGAGGAGGTATTGTTTTAGTAACCACGCCACTCAACGCAGTAGACTACGATCGTTGTAAGTGCGGAGGCATTCTGAGCTCTACATCACCCACCAAAACAAAAAAAACTAACTATCTTTAGCTAATCTAAAAAATGATTATAGTATGGACAAATTATACGCAAAAATGTGTCCGTTTTAATAAAAGAGTGGGCGTTACTTTCAGAAAAAATAAATATAATTGCAGTGAAAGAGAAAACATTAAGAAAAAATTGGCAATGCGCGGTTTCACAAAAGTCATGCTGCGATGGCGACCCTAGATACATAGGTGTGTCTGCGAAACGTTAGCCTAGGATATATCCAGACTATTATTTACTTAAAAAAACTAAAAAGGGGACTTTCAGGAAAAGACGAGCATAATGTAAAGTTAGGAAAATAATCACATAGAGAGGAGGGGAGAAAGAGCGAAACAGTAGGTGGTGGGTGCCACTGAGCAGTGGATGAGGGCTAGCAATTGGCACTTATTGGTATACTGAGCGTGTCATTTGGTCAGAAGCGCGACCGGATGCAAAATAGCCAATTGACACGTAGTCGACAAATAAACAAGTAATTGCCGAGTATAAGTAGAAAAAGAGCGCATGTGTGTATGCAGGCACAATAATCAAAGTGAAGTAGATGCAAATTAAAATTGGGAAAAAGAATTAAATTTTTTGCAGTTCAATGTGCAATAATCAATGAAAAAATGAAAAGGGTAAAAAAAAATATTGCATATATACAATAGCGCGTATTTATTTATTGAATAAGAGGCTTTTTCTATAGAGACATGGTATAATCTTTCGATGCTTTAAATGATAAACAACTGCGCTTCTTTAATTAATTTGATGATGAAAAAAAAATTTGATAATATGAAAACAAAAATTTTAGCACAACAAAAAAAAAACTAAATTTTTTTTTTAATTAAATGAAAATATTAAAAAAAATCAAATAAAAAAAACAAGTTCAAATAAAATTCAAAAACAATTTTTTTGATGTTTCGCCCATAGCTACTGCTGTAAATGATAGTAAATTAAAATTTGAAATGATTTAGATAAATATTATGTTCCTTATTACCAAGCGAAAATCGCTCAATTCTGTTGAAATTCAATGCATTCATTTTAAAGGTTTCTGCTAACGATACTAAAATCCGATTTTTAAAAATTGACTAGCTCAATAAAAATTATATTTGGCTTACAACTGAACAATTAAAAATTTGGTTTATATCCTTGTTCACTCCGCTCGGGAGCATAGGGTCCCTACAAGACTCTTCCATCGTACACGGTTTTGGGCTGTTATTTTTGCGCCGTCCCATGTGATGTCGGCACCTGCTAGTTCGCGCCACATCAACCTTCGCCGATATTTGGCCGACCGTGACCTCTACTTTCTTGCTGGTTGCAGGCCAGTGCCATTCTCGAGATGCTATCTGGTGGTTTTCTGAGCGTGTTACCTATCCATCGCCACTTTCTGCGTTTGGTTTGCCTAAGGATGGGTTCCTCATTCGTTAATCCCCACAGCGCATTGTTGCTGATGGTATTCGGCCGGAATATTCTGCAGATGATGCGGAGGCATTTGTTGACGGAAGATTTAAGCATCTGTGTTAGGGTCTTGGTCCTCTTCCATAAAACAATACTGATTTCACTCATGAACTGAATATTCGCGCCTGGATATTTGCGAACTCGCCCATACTGTATGCATTCGCCCGAACGCCTTTGCTTGGCTTAGTCTGCAGTTGACATCTTCATCTGCTCTGCCGTTTGCCGTGATAGTACAGCCGTGGTATCAGAAGCTTTCAGCAAACTCCAACGGGAAACCGTCAACCAATATGTATGTATCTTGCTTTATTGTGGTTGACTCTCATAGTCTTTGTCTTGGCGATGTTGACCTTCAGTCCGGCAGTGCGTACCAGCGTGACTAGTCTGTCCACCTTCGCTTCGATGTCAGTGAGCTTATGAGAGAGAAGGAAGATGTCAGTGGCGAAGTCCAGGTCCTCAAGATGTCTGGTGAATCTCCATACGATGCCTAATTTGTTCAAAATCAGTTGGCTCATGACATCATCAAGGACGATGGCGAAGAGAAGGGGACAATCTTGTCTGACGCCTGCATTAGTGGTGAATGGGTCATTGATGTTGCCGCTGTGAAGTACTCTGCCAGTTCGGAGTTTTCCCTTTCTACTTCCAGCTATATGGAGTCTCGTTTGATTGTGTCGAATGCCTCCTTAAAGGCGACGACCAGCATGTCAGTCGGGGAGTGCCACTCAACTGATTGTTCTACTATGAAGCGAAAAGTGTGGGCTCGGTCAACACAGCTTCGGTGAGGACGAAATCCAGCTTGTTCGTGTTTCGCTTTGTATGGTCGTGACTAGAATTTTGTAGGTAGCATTTATCAGGATTATTTCTTGCCTGTTGCCGCAGTCACGCAAATCGTCTTTCTTGGGCAGTTTTACGATGAAACCTTTTATCCAGGACGAAGGCAGCTTTTCATTGTCCCAGGCGGTGATGTGGCAATGCAGAATTTTCGCTGAAATTGGCGGGTCGGCGATCAGTAATCAGTATCGTCTAAAAATTTTTCAGACAATATCTATGTATCAGTCATTTCCATTATCACCGATGTTAAACTTAATACAGAAGTTTTTAATAATTTATAAATTTTTAGCGTTTTTTCTCATACGTTTCATCACAGTATGTATATAGTTGTGTTAAAGGGTTGTGTGGAAAATTGAAAAAAAAAACTTATAGGAAGTTCTACAGTCGTTGAATATAAACTTGGTAAAGGCTCAAATTCAAAAACCCGAACTAAGACAAAAATAGTCAAATCAGTAAAATTTCGTAAAAAAAATTCTGTCTTGTTACTTTTTTTTTCTCTCAGTTTCTCCATTTAAAAAAGTATTGTATCCATATATGGAGAAAATGTCAGCAACGTATGACAAAAAAAAATTGTAAAAAATCAATGGACTTTTCTAAATACCCTTAGCTTTATATGGAGAAAATACACAAGACCGCCGACAAAAAAAAAATGTCAAAAATTAACGCCACTTAAAACTTGCATTTCATTAAATAAAAATTTAATGGCTCATAAAACTTCAGACCAAACATTTTGCTAAAAATTCTGGTTAAAAACATTACGGTTTTAAATATTCTGCTTCAAGCTCCTACTTTTCAACTCTTCACAAGGTCGAACGTAACTTTAATCATCAATAATTTAGCCCATAGTGGCAAATAAAAAACAAAAAAAAGGCAAATAGAATGTCAACAAATAGCAATCAGTGGCAGGCGCGTGCATTAGAAATGAGCGAATAAGCAGGCGACATCGCCTGTTTGTGGTGTTAATCGATCACTTTGGGACAGCGACGATAAGCTTGTCATAAAAATTCGTCAAAAATAGAACAAAACTACTTACACTATGTTTTTTATCACTAAAACTAATTGAATTTGGTACACATATATCATACATATAGGCACACCAGTATAGTAGGGTAGTACTCGTGTGAGTAGGGAAGGGAATATGTTGTAATTTAAAAAAAAAAAAACACAAACAAATATAAAAAAAGCAAGTCATTCCAGCTGTTGGTACATACTTTTTATTTACGATTGATTTAATTGCATTCCGATTATCGTGGCCGTTATACTGAGTAAACTGAAACTGACGTCTGGAAATGAATCCTGCGCACGCGCTGTCAGTATTTGTTTGTTTGCTGTTATTTTGTACACACGCATGTATGTATGTGTGTATGTATGATAAATACATGTATGGCGGAGCATTGATGCACGGCTGCGGGTTTTGTGGCCAATTTATTGCATGCAGTATTGGGCACGCACGTGGTTTTTTAGGGATTTCGTTTGTGTGCATCAGTAAATTTACGCTTATATGAGAGTTCACTCAGACGAACGTAAAGTAAATATGTAATATACTTACAGGGTAATATTCGTGAGAATTTATCAACATGGCAAAGGCTCAATCCGTGTGTGTAAAATCATCTAAATACTAAATAAATTTTACTTCGTGGGTGGTCGTAATAGACCTTCAAGTGCACTATTTGCCATTCGCTCATTTTCTGTTATATGCTGACCACTTCAAAATATTTTTAGCTAAAAATAACTCAATTGATAGATGTAGGCTTCAAGTAGTTACAGACAAATTTGTTGTGTGGGGTCACAAATCACGACTTTGTTTAAATATCAAAAAAATGCAATCATGTCACTTTTTCCAAAATACCCATACTTTTTATAGCATATCTTATATCCCACATCAATCCGTTACAGAATCCAAAGATTTATACGTAAATTTTGACAGCCGTTTTTTATCTAATAGTAGAGGTGGGAATAGCGATAACGCGGCTAAAGAACAATAAAGCCGAGGAAACTGACAGACTGCCGGCGAAAAGCTGGTAAGGTGCATGCATCAGCTCCTAAGCCTGTTCAATCCATAAGACGGCTGATCTCTCAATCTGTTCCAATTATAGCGGGGTTAGTCTTCTAAATATCGCCTATAAGGTTCTAGCGAGCGCATTGTGTGAAGGCCCACCATAAACCAACTGATTGGACCTTATCAGTGTGGATGTAGAGCTGGGAAACCTATGATCGACCAGATATTCCCAATACGCCAAGTTTTGGAAAAGATCCATGAAAGGAGAATCGACACACACAATATTTTCGTCGATTTCAAAGCTGCATTCGACAGTACAAGAAGAAGTTACCTATATGTCGCAATGTCTGAATTTGATATAGCCGTAAAACTAATACGGCTATGCAAAATAACGTTGATCAATACAAGCAGCGCCATCAGAATTGCGAAGGACCTCTTCGAGCCGTTTGATACCAATCGAAGTTTCAGACATTGTGACTCGTTGTCGTGTGACATATTTAACCTTGTTTAATTGTTGTCGTATGCTGATGATATTGGCATCATCGTCCTTAACAACCGCGCTGTTAGTTTTGCCTTTTCCGAACTGGATAAAGAAGCAAAGCGAATGGGTCTGGTAGTGACCGAGGACAGAAACAAAAGGTTTTGAGGTTGTCATCAATCCAATAGTCGGCGCACTCGCCTATCGGCACAGTTATGATTTCGAGGTTGTAAGAGACTTCTTTTATTTAGGAACCAGCATTAATACCGATAACAATGTAAGCCTTGAAATCCAATGAAAAATCTATCCTGCCTACTTTGGATTAAGTAGGCAACTGAGTAGTAAAGTCCTCTCTCGACGAAACTAATACTCTACAAGGCTTTCACCATGCCCGCCCTAACGTAGCGCAGAACCGTGGACGATGACAATATCCGATGAGACGTCACTTGGAGTGTTTGAGAGAAAAATTCTGCGGAAGATTTTAGGACCTTTGCATGTTAGCGAGTATCGTACGTGATCGAACAATGAAGCTGTATGAGCTTTAAGGCGACATAGACATAGCGCAGCGAATAAAGATCCAGCGGCTACGTTGGCAGGGTCATATCGTCCGAATGGATACAAACGCTCCGGCTCTGAAAGTATTCGATGCGGTACCAGCTGGTGGTGGCAGAGGAAGAGAAAGACCTCCTCTGCATTAGAAAGATCAGATGGAGAAGAACTTGACTTCACTTGGTGTGTCCAGCTTGCATCGGTTAACACCAGAAAGGAACGACTGGTGTGTTTTGTTAAACTCTGTAAAAATCGCGTTAGCGGTTCTCACGTTAATCATGAGGAAGAGGAACTGAATTTTTTATAAAGACAGCTTTAGCTTTTTGCTTTTAATTGTAATAATACGTTCTTTTATAAAAATATACATACATTCATGCATAATAGTTCAAGTTTTCAACTATGTACAAAATTTATTTATTTTCTAACAGCGATCGCCCCTCGGCAGGCAATGGAAAACCTCCGAGTGTATTTCTGCCATGAAAAAGCTCCTCATAAAAAAAATATCTGCCGTTCGGAGTCGGCTTGAAATTGTAGGTCCCTCCATTTATGGAACAACATCAAGACGCACACCACAAATAGGAGGAAGAGCACGACCAAACACCCACATCAAGGGTGTACGCGCCAATCATATATTTGCCACAAAATTTATAAAAGTTAAAAAAAAAAATTTCAAAATTTTTATCAGAATTAAAAAAATTTGTATCAGAATTAAAAAAAAATCAAAATTTTTATCAGAATTTTTTTTTTTTAATTTTGGTACGCAGCCTCTTAAGTTTTAGTGCAATCTAAAACAATTTTCAAGGCGCTGAAAACTCTCGTTCAGTTTTGATAGTTTTCTCTCTTGAATGTGTTGCGTAGGGCATACCTATAAGGAATGTTTGAATTTGTTTTTACATGGGAAAAACGAGCATGACTGCCACAAAAGCCATGTTAAAAATCAACGCAATACGAACTTGCACTTTATTGTCCTAATTTTGTCTACTATATTTTTCAAGCTGTTATTAAATCAGAGTTGCGTGAATTTTTTTACATTCTTTTTAAATTTGCAAAAAAACTTGAACTGAGATTTATATGCCTTTGTAGGAGACTGAACTATATTTTCATAAAAAAGTGTTAGAATTAATAAGAAATAAATAAATATGCAAAACTTGTAGCATACATAAGTGCTTGTGCTATGGTTATTTAATGCAATGTACATTTTTTGAACTTTTTTTTTGATTCTTTTGGTCCCTGCTACGACCTTCTCAAATTTTTTGCATAACATTTTTAATATCTCTTATAATTTTGTAGCCATTGAAGTCTCCTTAAATAACCCACTTAGCATTTGCGTATCGAACTTTGCAAGAACAATATGGAATAAAATCGAAACTCATTTACATTTGTATCATTACTGGAGACACCTAAGGCAAGTTGACCAGCAGCAAAAAAAAAAAAACAAGGGAAAGGTAGTGGTGTGGAAAAATATGCTGCAATATTTGAATAGAAAATTTTAAAACGGCGATATTGGGTTGCAAGATGAACCAGCATTCGCCGACTCTCTGCTCAACTTAATATTTCTCAAACATCAGTTCTCAGTCAGCCTCTTCTCTTGGGAGAACCAACAAACTGTGGTGTGCACAGAAGTGCTTGCTAAGTTGTTATAAGAAGAAATATAACACTTTTGATGCCACCTAATATTACATTAAGCACATTTTTTTTTGTTTATTTTTATTTATTTTTTGTATAAATTTTCTTTTTTATAAAAAAATATGTGGCATGTCATTTGCACAGTTAATAAAGTGCAAGAATATTTGTTTTTAGATTCAAACAGCTGTCAGCAGCCAGCGATCACTTTAGTGATTTTGCTTACTAACACAGAATGGAGATTATTTTTCGAATTCCAACACTAATCAAGCAACGCACATTAGCTATCAACTACATTTAATTAGTATCAAAACTGTTTCCCTTTAAACTGCGATTTATTATTAATATTTAAATTTGCTTCTGGGATATTTATGACATTTAACAAGAACCGCTGTCATCATCTATTTCACCAGTTATCTTTTGGTTAATAATATTTGCTTACTTACTTACTTAGGTGGCCATAACAACCCGTTACCGAGTTACGGCCGACCTCACTAGCTCTCTCCAGGCGCCTCTGCTCCGCGCGCGCCTTCTCCAATTCTGTACACCAAGCGAGCATAGGGTTTCCTCCACCTGGTCTTTCCACCGGAGCAATGGTCTTCCTCTGCGTCGGCTTCCTTGGACTTCGCCCTCGAACACCTTCTTTGCTGGAGCTTCTTCATCCATACGCACGACATGCCCTAGCCAACGCAGGCGTTGGATGGCGATGCGTTGAACTACGTCAATGTCGGCGTAGAGCTCATACAGCTCGTGGTTCATTCTTGAACGGTAGTCTTCGCCAACGCGCACAGGACCGAAGATCTTACGAAGAACTTTTCTCTCGAACACCCCAAGAGCGGCTGCATCGCTTTGTGACACTACCCATGCCTCTGCCCCATAAAGCAACACGGGTATGATGAGCGTCTTGTAAAGTGTCAGTTTGGTCATGCGAGAGAGGGCTCGACTACTCAATTGCTTACTTAGCCCATAGTAACACCTATTAGCAAGAGTGATTCTCCGTTTGATCTCCAGGCTGATATCGTTGTTGCTGTTAACGGCGGTGCCAAGATAAATAAATTCTGGCACAACTTCGAAAGTATAGTTGTCCGCAATGACGTGCGTTCCTACACGCCGTGTGTTCCGCGTTGTAGACAGTATATACTTTGTTTTACCCTCGTTCACCGCCAGACCCACTCGTGATGATTCCTTCTCGATAGCAGAAAACGCAACCGTGACATCTCGCTTACAGCGGCCGATAATGTCAATGTCATCGGCGTACGCAAGGAGCTGGACACATTTGTAGAAAATAGTGCCATTACGATGCACACCTGCTTTTCGGAGCACCCCTTCCATCACGAAGTTGAAGAGGTTGCATGACAGTGGATCGCCTTGTCTGAAACCTCGAACGGTACTGAATGGCTCGGAGAGGTTATTTCCTACCTTGACGGAGCTGGTTGGAGCTGTTCTGCAAAGCCGTATGAGCTTCGCTGGTATACCGAACTCAAACATGGTGGCGTACAGGCAATCCCTTATCGGGCTATCGAACGCAGCTTTATAGTCGACAAAAAGATGATGGGTGTCGACTTGCTTTTCATGGGTCTTTCCCAGGATTTGGCGTAATGTGAAAATCTGGTCGATGGTGGACTTACCACTTCTGAAGCCGTACTGATAAGGCCCGATCAGTGTGTTGGCAAACGGCTTAAGTCTTCCACATAGTACGCTAGACAGGACCTTGTACGCGATGGTTAGAAGACTGATGCCCCGGTAGTTGGTGCAGATCGTCGGGTCACCCTTCTTCAGTACAGGACAAAGGACACTGAGATTCCAATCGTCGGGCATGCTTTCTGCTAGCCATATTTTGCAAATGAGCTGATGCATGCTCCATATCAGCACATCGCCGCCAGTCTTGAACAATTCAGCGGGCAAGCCGTCAGCGCCAGCCGCTTTGTTATTCTTGAGCCGCTGAATGGCAACTCTGACTTCGGCATGACTAGGTGGTGGAACGTCCAAATTATCGTCGATTGGCGGTATCTGGTCATCTTCTACTGGGTCGGAATTGTGTGCGTCATCGCCAGCAAGTAAGTTGCAGAAGTGTTCCCTCCATATGCCCAGTGTGGACTGTGTATCCATAATAATATTTGCTATTGACTGTTATATGCGCACCTGTGATTACAATAATAGCAGTCCGACCTATGACGAGGTTTTGACTATTTATTTATTTATTTTTTTTTTTATAAAAATTTAGTTCATCCTACAACAATGACCATATAACTAATAGTTTCAAACTTTGTACAAACTGTGTGTGATTCGATATTGTTTTATATTTTTTAACAAAAACTTTCATATAAACTTTTCATTTACGAACTTGACTTGTTCTTCTTTTTCAGTGAGTTGAAAAATTTATATCACCCAAAAGGGGGAATTAACCTTCGAAAATTTTTGTGCGATAATTTATTGGATTATCAAGGTAGGAGTGCATTTATCAGCAGACCAAGTGGGCACTCACGAATCGGTTCACCAAGATAGATTTTGAGCTCTCAAAAGTTCGAATTAATGGGTCACCCGCCTTATAACCCTGATTTGGCATCTAATGATTTCTTTTTGTTCCGGAGCATCAAAAATAAAATGCGAGGTAACCGTTTTTCAATGCATGATAAAGCTGTTGAAGTCTTTGGATACTCGTTTTGGAAGTATCCACTTCTGAGTGGCAAAAGTGCTTTAAAAATTGGTTCAAGCGAATGCGTTCGAGAAAGTACAAGAATTTACCTACCTGGGTATCAAAATAGCAGACAATAAGGATACGTCATTGAAAATAATGGATCGAGTTTTAGCGGCAAAAAGTCTTAATTTTCTAATTTGAAGCTGCCTAAGTCTAAATTATTATCTCGCGACCAAAAGTGATGGATGCATAAAAACTTGATTCGCTCCGTGCTTACTTATGGTTGCGAACTATGGACGCTAAAAATTACTAACATTAATCGGCTAATCGTATTTGAAACAAAAATATTGCGAAAAATAAATGGAACTGTAAGACTGCAAGACGGTACTTATCGAATTAGATATTAGAGAAAAATTAGCAAAAAAAGAAACTGTGTTAAGATTTGTAAAATCTCGGAGGATAAGATGGCTTGAAAACGTGTTTAAAATGCCCATGGAGAGAACAACTCGAAAGGCAGTTGATCTACGTCCTGTTGGAGGCCAAAGAAAAGGACGCCCCTGAAAGAGATGACTCAAGGACGTGGAAGTTAACCTTGAAAAGCTTGATGGCTTCGATAAAGATAGATGGCGCACGGTTCTGAATGAGGCAATGGTTCATCGAAGACTGTGTTGCTACCAAGAAGCAAAAGAAAGAAGAAATGTATTGAGTTTCAAAGAGAATATTTTGAAAAATAATACAAAAATGTCTTTATTATTTTCCTGTGTTTCATTATTGCGTGCAATATATAAACGGCAACCTTCGTATCATATAAAGAACGCTACCCCCAAAGCAAAAAAAAAAATTAGTAAAATCAGCGCAATTAATAAGATATTCCTGAAAATTGCAAAACTGCGGAATTTTTCTAAAAATTCGGTAAAGCTGAAAATTGAAACGACTGAAAGTAGGCATTTTTAAGCTACATACATATATAATTTAGTTTTTTAGAATAAACCAGCTCCTTATAAAAGAATTTTAAAAAATATTTTCACATAAATGTGTATGCATCCTATCTACAATGTGGTGCAAAATTAATTATTCATTTATGTGTTTCAATAACTTTTTTATTAAATAAAAAACAATATTTTGAGTGATAGAAACTTTTATTTGACCTTTGCATGCTCTATTGTTTGTCTGTTGTATACGACAACTGCAAAGTTCATAAGAGTCAAAAATGATTGACTTGCGACGTCATTTGCAAAAATTATAAAACTTCCGATAGGGTGATTAATTTTGGGCCACCTTGTATACCTAATAATATGAAACTTTCCTGTTTTGCTTTTTTCCTAGTTATTTGAGTGCGTCATTCCTTTATCGTAAATGCCATTTTTTATGGTTGCCATAAATTTTCTGAACCAGCAGATGTTATTTTGCATATCCAATCTCACTAACCCCGGTGTCACTGTTTTGATTTATTTCCTTTTAATGCCCTAACAGCGACACTTTACTATTTCCAACCCGATGCTCACTCATTTGAGTAAATTGGTTTGCCCATCCGTTCAATAGAATTTATTGGTAGTGAAATTATTTATTACAGTTGGCAGTCTCCTGTTTTAGTGCCAACAAGCACTAATTCCTACGGAAATGAATTAGATTTGAGAGGCGTAAATTATGAAATAATTATCTGGCGATCCTTTTTGCATATTTGTAGTCACACAGAAAAGTAAACGCACTACTAACAAATATTTCAGAATAATAATTCAGAAGAAAATTTAATTTTTGTGTTATTATTATTTTGTGAGCTTATATGAGCATCCTGCCTTAACAATAAAATAACAAATTAAATTATTGCATTTGGATGCTTTATATTCGTTTGTGGTCTCACAATTAAACACGCGGCATTTCGTATCCATGAGTTTGCTTAGTTTAAATCTCACAAATCATAGGTATTCATCAAATTTTTTAAACATGAAATTTATCCTCCTTTTGTTAGTTTTGTAATGGAAAAGAGCCTGACGTCAGACTTGCCAAATCCGAGAAAAATAAAGTAACTGTTTTGCGAAGACGGCACATTGGGCGAATTGCAATACGGAACAGCTGACTTTTCTATACGGCAATAATTTTAAAGTCATATCCGCATTTTCTATGACATATCAATCGTAACTGACGCAACGGACACATTTTGCCAGGCTTACTACACTCTTGTCCATACCTGGTCCACTTATTATATGGTACCTAAGGATATTTAATTTAATAAACCAAATTGCGAATAAATGATTATAAACATAAAGATGTAAACCAATTAAAGAACAATTATTGTAAACACAAACAACAATGTAACAAATGGTGAACAGTGGTGCAACTTATTGCTAAAGACAAACAATTTCCCATCAAACTCGCACAAGTATACGCCGTCAGGCCCACTATGCCTCTCTCTAATGTTTCTTTTTGTTAATTACGCACATTTACAATCACTGTTACCTATTATCTGTCACTTGTCAGGAATCGCATTTCGTCAGTCATTGATCATTTTTGATCAACCATTAGTTATCATTCATAGCACAGGGTTACAAAGTTTTTTTTTTTTTTTTTTTTTTTTTTTTTCGATCTGTCATAACAATAACAATAAGTACTATTTTTACCTACAATTTAAATAAGAATAGCTTAGAGTAAGAATTCCCAGTGGAATTCGTTACTTAATAATGAGCAACATATAACATATATGTACATATATTATACAATTTTACAACTTTTGCATTTACGTATATTACGGTTTAAATCTTTGCATTAAATCGTTAGGCTGACATTTTTTTAATCTTGAGGAGTAGCTTATCTTGGAAAGGTTATTTGCTCGATTATTCGGATGAGTGGCAAGTCGGTTGTTGTATCTCTGGCTGAGGTTGTTTATTTCTTCGAAAACTGTCGTAACTTTTAGGTCACGGTGCAATATCTCGTTTCGTACAAACCATGGCGCATTGGCACACATGCGGAGCACCTTTGACTGAAATCTTTGCATGATTTCTAGATTTGATTTTGCTGCTGAGCCCCATAATTGAACGCCATACGTCCATATCGGTTTCACAATAGCTTTGTAGATAAGCACGTTATTGTCTAGTGTAAGTGCTGAATTGTAGCCGATTAACCAGTGTAGTGATCGCAATTTCAGTCCAAGTTGCTTTCGCTTTAAAAATATATGCGATCGCCAAGTAAGACGCCGGTCTAATAGAATACCTAAATATTTGGCATTATCTGTTTGTGGTATTGGAACGCTGTTAAGACATACGGCAGGACATGAGCCATTTCGAAGAGTGAATGTTATCTGCGTCGATTTGCTTTCGTTAGCTTTTATGCGCCATTTTTTCATCCAGCCGCTAACACTGTTAAGGTTTTCTTGTAGGTAATCAGAAGCAATTGAGGGAAGGGTACTCCTGGCCATGACGACTGTATCATCTGCATACGTGGCTGTATATGTGTTCTTTGATAGTGGAAGATCTGCCGTGAACAAAGTGTACAAGACGGGGCCTAGAACACTTCCTTGTGGTACACCTGCTCTGATTGCGTGAAGGTTAGTGGTTTCGTTGTTTACTTTAACAAGAAAATGTCTATTTTGCAAATACGATTTTATGAGCATATAACAGTTGTGCGGTAAGCCCTGCTTAAGCTTGTATAGCAGGTCTTCATGCCAGACTTTATCGAAGGCTTGCGTTATATCTAAAAATGCCGCTATACAGAATTGCCGCCTCTCAAGTGCTTGTCTAGCGAAATCATACACACAATTAACTTGCTCTATGGTGGAGTGATACTTACGAAAACCAAATTGGTGGGCTGGAATGAGATTTCTTTGCGCAATTATTGGATTTATCCTTTTTAAAAGCAGCTTTTCGAAGAGCTTGGAGACAACAGGCAATAGACTTATTGGCCTGTAATTGGATACCACGCTCGGGGTCTTCCCTGGCTTTTGTATAAGGATGATTTCAGCAACTTTCCATTGAGTTGGGAAATACTTTTATCATCGCGTTAAATATAATGGTGAGGAATTTGTATCCACATTTGGGCAGTTCTTTTAAAACCTTACTAGTTATTAGATCGTAACCTGGCGCCTTTTTGGTTTTGAGAGTTTTGGTTGCTGCGTATCTAACTTCTTTCCAGGTAAATCGTACAGTCGGAAAATCCATTTGAAACGGAGCTGAGAGAAATTCGTTAACTTCTGAGTCTACCTCCACACTTTGACTCGGAAATGGTTGGAAAACATTTGATAGGTGTTTGGCAAACTCTATTGCTTTTTGTTTATCAGTTTTTGCCCAATCTCCACTACACGTTTTTATCGCTGCGTTGTGAGGCGTTGGTTGTGAGATCTTTTTCGTTGCCTTCCAGAGTGAGTAGTCAGTAGCTTCCGTAGGTGACAAGTTGGATAAGTATTCATGCAGTTCTGAGTTTTTTGCGTCTCTTATAGTGTTTTTTAATTGTTTTGTGAGCTTATTTAGTTTTTTTTTTGTCGTTCCTGTTTCTGGTGGTTACAAAGTTATTATATTTTTAATATGGACCAGAGGCTGCTGAAAGCATATACCTATACTTAAAAATATTTTAGATGATAAGCGACAAACTTATGACAGGACATAAATATATAACAGACTAATGGATCATGGATCGTAGGCATCTGCTTCAAGAAAATTGTTTTTCTCCCATTTGGTCAAGAAATGGTTCCATGTGTACGAGTAATAATTTGATGGCACATTTTCAAGAATGTTTTTTTTTCTACTTTTTTCTTGATAAGAAAAAAAAAGTATAATCTGGTGAAATATTGCATTGTATGCATTTTTTGTTAAGTCGATTATCCACAGCATCTTCATAGAATTGCTTTATAGAATTTTCCTTAATTTTCTGAGTCAATCTGAGAACTCACTTTACTTTCAAGATAAATGGAAAATAACCAACTTCAAGTTTTCGACTTGCCCAGTAAACTTTTATGATTAGTTTTGACAGCCAAGTGGATATTCTGCAATTCACTACAGCCTCATTATTCTTTTTTTCGAGATTCCGTTATTCAGTACAATTACTTTTTTCTACCTGTCAATTAACTGCCATTATTTGCATGCGAAAATATATCGCGATCACCAGAAGACAAAAAGAACCTGAACAAAGCTGCAAAAGAACTAAATAGGTACTTAAGCTTAAAGAAAACACCAAAATTTCAAGATATCTTCAACAATTGAGTCCCACAATAGATGCAAACTATTGGCTATTGAAAGCAACGGGAAAAATTCTCAATAAAACTGTTCATCAGCCGGCAATTCGGAAAGTTAATGGCTCTTGGTGGCTAGGACTAATAGAGGAAAAGGGTTGGCCATATTAAACTGACCCATGTGATTATTAAAAAAATATGGAAAAAGAAACATTTTTTTGTGTTTCATTGTGAAAAACATTTAATTTAGTTCAAGGAGATTCGTTTACATCACTTTTTGAATATGATATCGCGCAAGTGGTCGCCCTTAGCTCGTATAGCGTAATGTGCCCGTTTTTCGGCGTTTTCCATAGTTTTGGCCAGCGTCTCGGCCGATATGGCGGCTATTTCCCGTCGGATATTGGCCTTAAGTGCGCCTAGTGTCTTTGGCTTGTTGACGTAAACCTTAGATTTCAAATAGCCCCAAAGAAAAAAGTCCGGTGGCGTCAAATCCGGTGATCGTGGCGGCCAGTCAAAATCGCCGCTTTTTGATATCAAACGGCCAGGGAACAAAAATTGGCATATTCCAAGCGACGAGGCTTATCGGCCGGCAACAGTTGTTGATTTAGTTGTATTTTGTACGGGAATATCCCCAAATCCAAACGAATGATACGTCGTAGAGTGGTCCGAGGGATGTCCAACTGAGCAGAACGACGATTACCTGACGTTCGCGGCGATGACTCGATACTGGCTCGTACGGCCGCGATATTTTCGTTAGATCGTCTTGGCCGCTTTTTATTTGGACGTCGGGTATTAGCCACAGTGCCGGAAGGCAAAAATCTTTTGTGCATTTGCTTGATTGCGTTCTTTGACGGCGCACTTTTCACTTTATTTTTTTTTCTCCACGCACGTTGCGTTTTTACAATCGAGAAGGAATTTTGAATGTACAGCTGAACAACTTCAGCGCGTTCTATTGGGGTGTACTGTTTCATGGTATAAATCTCCTTCGACTGACGCTTCCAACGCGGTATGTCATTAGCTAATCTGAAATTACAGTAAAAAGTTATAGGGTTACTCAATGGGTCAGTTTAATATGGCCAACCCTGTACTAGCTGACTACTATGAACAAGTTTTTTTCAACTAGCAAGCGGCTATAATAAATCTAACATGAGTGGACCCTGACAGATCTTCTTAAAAATTACAAATGACAACATAAAAAAATGCATTAAAACTAAAATAAAGAAGAATAAAGCTCCAGGCTATGATCAGATAACCGGCGTCCTCTTAAGGGAGCTACCCTTAAAAGGACTTCAATATCTCCGAAATCCCTACAACTCTCTGCTATGGCTGCAATTCGTCCCCAGACTATGGAAAATAGCGGAAGTCATAGCCATACTTAAACCAGGAAAAGATTCTACTATTCCATCATCATATAGACCTATAAGCTTATTGCGAGCATTGAGCGAAGTATTTGAAAAATTACAATATTAATCGACAGACTAAGGCCAATATTTGACAACAAAAAAACGATTCCCGGCCATCAATTTGGATTTAAAAGCAAACATTCAACTGTTAAGCAAATTCATCGAGTCACGCATAAAATATTATCTGATATTCACAATAAGAAGTTATGCATTGGAGTTTATTTTTACACTGAAAAGGCATTCGACAAGGTCTGCCACAATGGTATTTCTAGAAGTTAGAACGGTTACTGCCATAAATCTATTTTCAAATTCTAAAAAGTTATATTGCTGAACGATACTCCTATGTCAAGTTCAATGATGGTAGCTCAACACTAAGGAAGATAAGAGCCGGAATTTCCGAAGCCAGTGTGCTAGGGCCACTGTTGTATACATTACTAGTGGACCCTCTGCCTGCTTCGCTAGGCGTTTCAAAATTAGAAATGAATAATGAACACTCGATTTAAATTCACTCTATGTGTATTTATTCTTTTTTTACAATATTAAATTAATGTCAATTTTAAACTCAAACAAACACGAAGCCTTTGCGTAAACTACATTTTTTGTTTTGCCCTGAGTTGTGGTATAAATAAACAAAACTGATGGCTTACCTACGCGTGAACATGATACATATAATTGTCCGTGGGAGAAGCATTGATATTCTAAGTCAATTCCTTGTGTTTTGTTTATTGTCATTGCAAATGCAAGACGTATTGGAAATTGCAATCTTTTGAAGTCAAAAGCTAAATCTGGTGGAATCAGCGGAATACGCGGAATCAATACGTCTTCACCTTTGAATTTTCCTTTTAAAATAAGATTCTTCATGACCTTTTTGACTGCTAATCTTGTTCCGTTACACAATCGTGGCTGATTTAAATTTCTAAGTAAAATAATTGGTGCACCAACTTTCAATTGTAAGCGATGAGCCGGCAGTCCAGGTAAATCCAAGGAATTTAAAAATTCTGTTGGATAATTTACAGCGTCATATTTATTTATAACTGTATCAATTGATTTAAATGTTACAATCTCACCAGGCACATCATTTAAAATATTCGCATTCAATTGACCAACAACCATATTTTTCGCAGCCAGTATTGCCTTTCAGCTAACCAATTGTGATTTTGATAATTTTGCGCAATATTTGGAAAAACACTTGAAACTAATTCTTGTTTTGTGTGTGCGAAATTACAAAAATTATCTGGCAAAGTGATTAAGCCAGTAGCAGCATCAATAGGAATTTGTCCATTTCCTATTTTCAGAAGTTGTCTTGAAAATTCGTCAGCCGATGCATAATTTTGCAAATAAACTCGGAGATTTGTTTTCAAAGTCAAAGTTTTTACGTGCCTCCATAAATGGGATGTCTTTAAACATGCTTTTAATTCATCTGCTGGTGTTGAACGGGGAATTACTGGCAAAGTTTGCAGAAAATCACCAGACAATAATATTAAAGCGCCACCAAATATTTCTTGATTATTACGTAAATCTTTCAAAGTTCGATCCAATGCTTCTACTGATTTTTTAAGTCCCATTGTACATTCATTAGACTTTCACCACAAAAAAATTACTCAAACCCATGAACAAAGTTATACTAATAGAAACCTGATCTTAATACTCGAGCTACCATCAAATTAACACATTTTATTTTTTAAAAGAACATTTATGGCGACTGTCGATCCATATTGATGGATTTTAAAAAATGTATGGATTCAACCGCTGAATAATTTCGTATATTTTAAATCCATCTGAACTTTTACATTTGCGCATTTGTATATATGTATTTAACATTTAATTTAAGTAAACGTTTCAATATTTGACCAAAAACTTTGAATTTCGAAAAATACAGGCTTATGGTTATTAATGGAATCAAATATATTTAACGAATTTTTATTTTATCTAAATCATAAAACGTTCAAATGAAGCTCAAAATATTTTCCCAGTTTAAAAAAAAAGCAATGGGCTTTTATGCCGTGTCACGCATGCATAAAAAATAAAGAAAAGAGAGGACAACTATTGCGTTACGAATAATACAGTCGCATACGTCACTCAACATCGAAACAATGTTATTCATGTCTGCGTATATTCTATTCATTTGCGTGTATTCTCATTCCGTATACGTAATGCCCGTATAAGGGAAACACGCAAATATTGTATTTTTCACACTTACACAACGCACGCATACTTTTACCGATTTCTTTAAAACTTCACATAAACCATCTATGGACCAATACCAATGATCTGTGAAAGTTTGATTGAAATCGGTGAATGCGTTTAGGCGTGAATCGGCGACTAACGAACACAAAAAAACGTCTCCATTTTTATATATAAGATTTACAAGTAATATTCCAGCACTCGAAGGGGAACATACGATGCTAGCTACCTTTGTTGACGACACAGTCCTTCTTAGTTCCAGTAAAAGTATTTTCCCTGCCACAAATGATATACAAAAGTCCCTAGACACTATTAGCACATATTTCAAGGAGTGGAATATTAAAATAAACTAACTTAATAAACAACAAGATGAAATTTTACTAGTCACATAATTAAGATAAATGGTTCTGACATCCCCCGTAATAATGCAGCAAACTATTTAGGTATGCAATTGGACGAAAAACTTACATGGAAGCAACACATAAAAAAAAAAAAAAACACAAATGAACTTGAAATTGAAACAACTATATTGATTGTTAAATAAAAATTCGAAATTATTAATAAACAACAAAGTTCTTATCGTCCCCTTAGTATAACAATAGCCTATGTGCTCATGGCTATTATTTTTTATTGCATTTTTGGATTCTCCATCGCCGATTTTATATGTGGCCAAAATTTTGTCAAATTCTAGTTCCACAAAGTGGGTCAAAACGTCAGTCAAAAAATATAGTATAAATAAGTATTAAATTATTTTCCTCAAAAATCATGTAAACGCATATACGCTATTTTTACATAAACTAAATTTTCTGTTTATTCAATAGAATAGTAATGTACACCCACATACTCTATTTTAACTTTTAGGAAAAAAATCAATTTTGTCATGACTAACACCTAAAATGACGTATAATGATATACGTTGTTGTTCAACAAATATTTTCAATTTGTTCATTTGTATGAATCTTATAGGCCGTTACATTCTCAGAACAATTAACATGTGTTTTAAAATTACAAAAGCAAAAGTAGCCTATGCAATGCTTACGTTGTTTTATCATGTATGTAAATGCAATAGAAAAAATTTGTGCAATTCAGGATTTCAGTTCGTTGTTGAAATTCGCTCGTTCATAATCATTTAGTCGTTCATTCGTTCCCAATCATTCATTTAATCATGGATTTGTCAAGCTCTGGTGAGTATCTGTTATCTTAAATTGCAGGAAAGAATATTTAGGTATATTAATTGTCAACCGAATTTGCGACGGAATCAACAGGAGCCCTATGTGTGAAGCTTGCTCCAAACTCTGTTGGATTATCTGTGGAATCAGTGGATTCAAATATATCGGAAAATGACGAAGAGGATGGAGAAGAGTTTTCAGCAGAATCGTCAGATTATTATATTCCAGAAACGGATAAAGAGGAGGAAAATCTCGCAATGATGAAAATGTAGAATTGACAGTAACACGAAAAAGAAAGGTGAGTTAATTAAAAGGTAATTTAAGAAGATGTCTCCAGATGCTTTCCATTTCAATTCAACCGGGCTATTCGGGTCATGTTCTTTGATTTCGATGTAACTGAAATATGTTGCTCTCTGGTCAAAATAATAAGACACGTATTTTTTTGTTCGCCCGAAAAAATTTTTTTTCAAGAGTTATCGGCAATTTTGTTTTTCGGCTCAAACTCGATTTTTTTTAATTATATAAGTAATTTTTTTTTTAAATGCCCATAACTTAGTCAAAAATGAACCGATTTTAATAATTCTGAATTCAAAATGATCGTAATTAATTACACGAGCGACTTCATGTAGAAACAATTGCAAAAAAGTAGTTGAAAATTTTGTATTTAGAAAAAAAGAAAAAAATTGAAATTTTTTCGAAATTCAATATTTCAAAAAGTGTATTTTTTTTTTTTATAACTTTTTCCAAATCAAGAGGACAAATCAAACTCCAATTAAGCTGAATGCAAAGTAGCTAAAATTAGTTGTTTTTGAGTAATGAATTTTTGAGTAGAAAACCTGTTTCGAACTTTTTGTTTTTTGCAAAATAAAAAATCTTCAACTACGTTTTTGCAACTGTTTCTACATGAAATCGCTAGTGTAAGTAATGACGATCATTTTGAACCCACAATTATTAAAATCAGTTCAATTTTGACTAAGTTATGAGCATTTAAAAAAAAATGTCTTATATTATTAAAAAAAAAAATCAATTTTGAGCCGAAAAACAAAATTGCCGATAAAGCTTGAAAAAAAATTTTTTCGGGCGAACAAAAAAATACGTGTCTCATTATTTTGACCAGAGACCAACATATTTGAGTTACATCGAAATCGAACAACATGTCCCGAATAGCTTTTTTGAATTGAAATGGAAAGAATCTATATAAGAAAATTTTTTTTAATTCCTCATAACTTAGTCAAAAATAAGCCGATTTGAATGTGAAAAGTGAAAGTGACAGGAGTCAAGAAAAGGCTTATGTTACAAAGAGTGGTAAAGTAATTAAGGAACGTTTACCGAAGCCCGCTGATTGCAGCTGTCATCACAAATGCCCAGAACACTTCTCTGAAGAAGATCGTAAGAAAATCAATGCAGACTATTGGAGTTTGGGCGATTACTGCAAGCAACGTCTATTCCTTAGTAATAACATAAAAGTGGAAAAGTGCAAGAGGGCATTAACGAGAGAATCACGGCGGTCGAACACTCTAAAATACTTTCTAAATGACAAAGAGGTCTGTAAAAAGTTCTTTTTAAATACTTTACACGTGTCAGACTGCGCGATATCTGTATTAGCCAAAAAAAAAGAATCAAAAAGAATTTGTTGACATGAGGGGTAAATACGGAATGCAAAGAAAAGTACGCGGAGATATCAACTCTTATTAAAGAGCACATAGAGTCATTTCCAGCAGTAGAAAGCCACTATACTCGAGCAAAGTCCCAACGCCTTTATCTGAGCTCAGACCTAACAATTACAAAAATGTATAACTTATTTAAAGAACGCCACCCAGACCTCTCAGTTAAAGAACATATGTATCGCCACATATTTTGTAATAATTACAATTATTCATTCCATCATCCAAAAAAGGGCACATGCTCAACATGCGAAATGTTCAAAAATACAGAAGGCAAGGCTTCAATACAGAAATCATATGATGAACACTTAGCAAATAAAGCCCAGGCAACACTTCACAAAGATGCTGACAAGGAGTTATCGAAAAATAACAGCAATATAAAAGTATTTACTTTTGACTTACAATCAGTGCTATTAAACCACGTAGCAATGTAAGCGCCTTGTATTACAGTCGAAAGTTCGCCACACACAACAACACATTTTACGATTTAGCTAGTGGAGCTGGATATTGTTTCCTGTGGAATGAAAACCATGGTCACCGTGGGTCAGAGGAAATTGGAACCACTTTATTAAAAATGCTGAACAATTTACCCGAATCAGTAACGGATGTTATTCTGTATTCAGCTTGCTGTGGAGGACAGAATAGAAACAGATTAATTGCCACATTATTGCTTCATATGAATCATTCGTTGCATTTTAATTCAATAACGATTAAATATCTTCAAAGTGGACACACACAAATGGAAGCAGATTCCATGCATTCGGCTATAGAATGAGCTAAGAGAAATATTTGTGTATATTCACCAGAAGAATGGCCAACTATACTTAGACTGGCAAGACGAAAAAATCCGTACGCGGTAGAAAGGCTTAACTACAGTGATATTATTGATCTCAAAACGGCGTTCTCAAAATTGAACCATAACTTGAAGAAAAATGTCAACAATGAATCGGTAAATTGGCTTAAAATGAAGGTTCTCCAAGTAATAAAAAGTGAAAAGAGACAGTTGTTATACAAGGAACAATGGAACGAAGACTTCAAAGTGATTGATATAGATGGCTCGAGAATGAAAAAGAAAGGAGTCACAAATTTTACATTTACTCACAAATATAAAAAAGAACTACCAATTTCTGACACAAAATTGAAGGATCTCAAAGATTTATGCAAAAAAAATGTAATTCGTCCCGGCTCACAGACATTTTTTCTGAATTTACAAGGAGGGAATAATCGCGATTGTTCAGATGAACTAGACAGATTCGAAGAAGAGGACGAAGACGACAATAAATAAAGACCATGCTCATAATTTACGATCTTACTGTAATTAAAACATAATTTTATAGTAATAAAAATTCATATTAAATTTACTTATTATTCTGGTGTATTTCTTGAATAAAATAGTGTATACCATCACTACATATTATAAAACAAAGTCGCTTTTTCTGTCCCTATGTCCCCTTATACGCTTAAATCTTTAAAACTACGCAACGGATTTTGATGCGGTTTTTTTTAAAGATAGATTGATTGAAGAGGAAGGTTTATATCTATATAATGTGAAGAAATATATAAAGGGGGCGTGGCAATCGGTCAAAATGTGGCAAAAAAACATAATTTTTTTGTTTTCACGGCCATAAATCATAAACGAATCAACCAATTAAAATGAAACTTTGTTGAAGTTTAACTTTGAAATATTTACTTTCGTTCTGCATCAAAAAAAAAAATTGATTTATTTGTTATTTAACCAAAATTGTTTAAACAAAAGCAGCTCTTTTTCCAAAAAAAGCTGTTTGTGTGTGTGTTCGCTGTCAACCGAATGAAGCAATAGGTGTTAAGCGATAATCTCACCACACCTCATTAATGTTGAATTACATCGTATGGTGACGTATGTATGTATGTATTTACGAATCGCTCGCATTATTTCATTTCGGACATATGTACATATGTATCTACATATGTATGTACTGAATTCCATGTAATTATATGTACATACAATTTTACAGCGAAATAAAACGCTATTTTCAGGTTCTATATTAGTAAATCGCACATAATTATTGTAAAATACTGTTTTTGAATAGTTTTTATTGATTCGGAGCGCGTTTAGTTTGCTATCAATTCCATACAATAACATTTTTTGTCATTTACTTTTTACGACAACTAATAGCTTATTTTCGAAGCGATTTCAACAAATGGGTACAACATTAATCCTTATCCAATTAAATACCTTAAATATATTATTGTTTTCATATAGATCTATGTATATGGCTCTTTACAGCATATAATTAAAAACAATATTTTTCAAGATATTACAACAGTAATTAGTAATTGAGATCTACCGGAAAAATTGCGTTAGCTGTTGCGTCATCCGGCATTGCCGCTACTCTTTTGGAAAGAGGCCGAACCACACACTCTACAATGAAGCACCCGCTGAAAATCGCCACCGATGATGATAACAGCGTCTGTAGTGTTTCTAGACAGAGCAATACAGGAAAATTGATGCGTGACTGCTCATTAATAGTCTGGGACGAAGCTACCATGTCAAACAAGATGTCTGTGGAAGCACTGGATAGGACAATGCGCGATTTGCGCAACAAAAATGCACCTATGGGTGGATGTACAATTCTGTTCTCAGGAGATTTCCGTCAAATCCTACCAGTTGTGACTCGAGGAACACGTGCTGACGAAATAAATGATTCGCTAAAAAGATCCCACCTTTAGTCGTATGTCAATAAATTAGAGCTTAAAACTAATATGAGGATTTCGTCATCTTCACGTGAGAATAGGCTATTTCCAGAGATGCTGCTAAAAGTTGGCAATGGAGAATTAACACAAAGTGAGGGAAGGATTAACCTAGAAAACCTTTGTGTTTTGATAGACAACATCCAAGAGTTAGTCAACAATGTCTATCCAGACATTGATAACATAAGAGTAGTATGTATATTCCGGACTACAACGCAATATCAAAAATATTAAAATTTTAACATTTATTATCATTTTAATTCAAAATTTTAACATTTTTACCATTTAACTCATTTTTTTAACTTACAGTTACTCAAAATTTTAACATTTTTTAACATTTAACTCATTTTTTTAGCTTATATTATCTCAAAAAAAAAGTTACAAATTTTGAGTTGGGTCGATTTAGTCCACCCCTAAATATTAACTACGAGTACCTTAAAAATATTAACTACGAGTACCTTAAAAATACTAACTACGAGTAACTATAATATAGGGGTTTTTAACATTTAACTCATTTTTTTAGCTTATATTATCTCAAAAAAAAAAAAAAAAAAAAAAAGGATACATTTATTTTTTAAAGTACCTTTCAAAAAAAAGTCTTTGAGTCAGATTTGAACTTGCAACAAAATTATTGTTACAATTCCAACTGCTTAACCAACTCATCTAAACCGTATACCCTGAATAATGTAATTATAGTTGAGTAGTATGCAAAGCAAACAGTTGATCTTATCAACATTGCTCACAATCTATAAATAGAATAAGCTTTATAAGTATTCACAGAGTGAACTGTTGGTCTGGTGCGGACCTGTGCGGACCAAAAAATGAAATACTGTTGAATATGAGTCACAAACTGCAAGATAAGCATAATATTTGATCTAGTCTGGTGCGGACCTGTGCGGACCAAAAAATGAAATACTGTTGAATATGAGTCACAAACTGCAAGATAAGCATAATATTTCATCTAGTCTGGTGCGGACCTGTGCGGACCAAAAAATGAAATACTGTTGAATATGAGTCACAAACTGCAAGATAAGCATAATATTTGATCTAGTGTAACTATGAAGAAGCTTTGAATTTGTTAGAAAAAATAGACTTGAGTGATAAATCAAATTCATGAAGTAGTCGAAAAATTATTGTTTTAAACAATATAAAAAACAATTAATAAAAAATATTATTCAACAAAAATTTAAACATTTTTTATAATTCAAACATTTTTTATATTGTAAAGAAAAATTCAAACATTTTTTTATATCTACCATCATTTGTTTCTTGTTCTTTATCTATTACTAAAAATCCAAACTGTTCTTTCCAACATTGAATACACATATTTTTTAAAATATCATTACAATGGTCATTAAATATATGCTTCAGATTAGTCTTGTCTTGTTTAAATATAATTATATAGTTTGCATTATCTCTTATCAATTGTTTAGGAATTTTTGAATATGTTTGACATAAATAAAAACAAGAAATGTTATTGCGTCTACCATAAGCAAAATAATTGGCAATATTATCTTGTTGTTCTGTAGAGATATCATCAAATATTATTACAGAATATGGTTTAATATTTTCAGGTGTTGGTAGAGATTGAATTGATAAACATTTTATATCTTTAGATTCCAAATCATTTTTAATACACAATTTATTAAATTGAATTATCATATCTTCCAAAAATTTATATTTTTCTTGATAGCAAGTTTTTGAACAAATTATTATATCAGAATAATAAATCTTTGATAATATATTTAATAATACATTTGTTTTTCCGCAATTACTTGGTCCACAAATAATTGCTCTAATAATATTCGGAAATATTTCATTTAATCTTTTTATTGGTTTATGAGTATCAAAATTTTGAATAGTTAATTTAATTTTATTATCTAATTTAGTAACTTTTAAAAGACCATCCATAATTAGAATTTTAGATAAATTTTTTCATTATTAATATAATGAATTACATATTTATTTCAATTAATTTTTAGTTAATTTTAATTTTATAAAAATTAAAAAAAAAAACAAGTCAAACATGCATCACTTGATTTGTTAGTGGATTATATGAATAACTATCATCACTAATAATTAAACAGTGAACGACTGTATTTGATGGAAAATCTTCTGTCCATTTAAATTCAATTTTAATATCAATAGCAGCCTCTTTAATTACCTCATTCTGTTTAGATGTATCAATGCATATTATTGGATATTCTTTTAAAAATGTATCATAATTAACTATTGGTAAATTATTTATACTAGAACCATAATATGAATTTTTAAAATCTAGAAACATATTATATAATGTATCAAATTTATTTTGATTAATAGATAGTTGCATATCATTGTTTGGATATCTATTTGTATTTAATTTAACTACAACATTTTCTAAATTACAATGGTCAAATTTACTATTGTCTTTATAATTATTCTGATTTCTTAATGTTTGAAATGCAATAAGAAAATATCTAGGTTTAGCACTAGATGATGTTATATTCCAGGTATAAGTCTTTACAGCTGGAATTGCAGTAGTACAATAGTATCTCCAATTTCTAAAATACATTTGAAAGTTTGTATTATTTGAAATTTTTTTATTAATTTCATGATCAACTTCAACTGAAAATTTAACATGAGGCATTCTCCATATAATTTGATTAATATCAATAGAAAAAGTATGATCACTTAAACTATTATCAATAATTAAACAATTTGTATCATCATTTGATCTTATTAATTCTAATTTTTGATTAATTCTAAAAATGAAATTTTTGTAATCATCAAAAAACCCAATTAATATACATAATGGAATGCTAACAGAAAAATAACCTTTCTTATTACAAACACTACCTTTATTTACAATTTGCCAACCAGCATTATTTAATGATAAATCATTAGAAAATGATGCTAAGCCTTTAATTGTTGTTGTTATTCCAGGATTTTCAATTTTATCAATTTCAACTGAATTAATAAAATATGTAATTTTACTAAACAGATTTATTATACCATTATTCACAAAATTTATTTTATCAGGATTAAGTTTATCTAATATTTTACCATCTTTATCTTTAGCAATAATTTGACCTCTAATATTAAGTAAACTTTTTGATGGTAACGTTTTAATGTCTTGATTATTAATATTTATTTCTATTGGTCTTCCATATTCGTTTAATAAAGTTGAATTAGCTGGTAAATGTTCATAAAAGTCATAAGATTCAATACCTTTTTCTTCTTTCATTTATTTAACTAAAAAATATTATTAAAAATTTACTAATATGTTTTGACTAGGTCGAAACCTATGTTTAAAATAATTGTAGTCTTGCATTTAATTGTCTTATCAAATTATAAAAAAACATTATTAATAGAATAATAATTAGTACCATTGAAATGTATTCATTTTGCATTATTTTATCTATTCCATTTGAAATAATAAAATCTATTTTTGATAATTGATTATTTTTATCACATTTTATTTTATCTTCCATTTAAATAATAAATTTTTTCCATTTTTTGAATTAATGACATAATATTATATAATAATTCTTTTACTTCATTCATATTCGTTAAATTTTCTCCACTAAAATCGCTTAGTATATACTGAAAATTTCTAAAAATTTGGTAAATATAATAAATATAATAAATATATATGAAGAAATATAAATACATCACATTTTCTATTATAATAAATGGTACGATATTATGGTAGTGGTATTATAAATAATCTTATAAATAATCTTCCATTTGAGTTACATTCTCCAGGATATAATTATTTAGGACCTGGTACTAATCTTGAATTAAAACTTGAAAAGGATGTAAATCCAATTAATAAATTAGATGAAGCAGCTAAAGAACATGATATTGCATATTCTAAAAGTAATGATATAAAGAAAAGACATGAAGCTGATAAAATTTTAGAAGATAAAGCATGGTCAAGAGTTTCAGCAAAAGATGCTAGTTTATCAGAAAAAGTAAATGCATATTTAACTACTAATGCTATGAAATTTAAAAGAAAAATGGGTATGGGTTTAACAACTCACAATTCATTAACTGAAGAATTGATAAATGTTGACTCTGTTAACGGTTCACAAAGTGAACATAATACAAATGAAAATGAAATTAATTTTATTCCAAAATGTGGACGATATATTAAATATCCAATATCTCTAAATGAAGATCAACAAAAACAAGTTTATGATGCTATGAAAAATAAAACAGATATTACTATAAAATTAGAACCAATTCAATTACAAAGAACTAAAGAAAGTGTAATGAATGAAACATATTTACCATTAACTAGAAAACAAATTAATTCTATAAAAAAACATTTAGATAATAATAAAACTACTTTTAAAATTTTTATATTAAAATTATCTATGTCTCAGTTACAAAGTTTTAATAATGAAAAAATTGGCGGATTTTTACCAGCACTATTACCACTTATTCCAGCAATAGGAGCTGCAGTTACTGCAGGAACAACATTATATAGAGCATATAATGATAAAAAAACTAACGATAAATTATTAGAAGAAAAAATACGTCATAATAAAGCATTAGAAGACAAAAATATAAAATCTGGTAATGGTATGTTACTTAAAAAATCTGGTAATGGTATGTTACTTAAAAAAAATTTGATTTTGAATTAATTCCAATTAAGCCATTAAGTAATTATGATTTAAAAAAATATGCTAGAAAATTTAATATAGCAAATTTTAGGGGTGTATTCATGAAAGATAGATTACCAGAAAAGATAAAAGATATAGAATGTGGAATAATAAATTTAGATAATAATGATGGTAATGGTACACACTGGGTAGCATATAAAAAATATAATAATCATATTTTTTACTATGATTCCTTTGCTATAAATAAATTACCAATATTAATAGAAAAATATTAATTTTTAATAATAATATTGATCAAGAAATAAATGAAATAATTTGTGGTCATCTATGTTTAAAATTTTTACTTAATTAAATAATGCCGACTATATCATTAGATGGAAATACTTCAATAATTTCATGTAATTTTGATGAACCAATAATTTTAGATAATAAACATATTTCAACAGAGTCAAATGAAGTTAAACATGATTTTGAAATGTGTTTGCTTAATTTTTCTACTTATAATTCTATACCGAACATATCTGAAAAATTAAAAAATAATATTTTACATTATGTTGACTCTGTCATTGGTTCACAAAGTGAACATATTTTCGAAGGAAATGATTCACAAGATAATTTACATACAATTAACAGTGTTAACAAAAAAATTACATTTCCAACTGGTTCATATGAAATAAATGATATAAACAATTTTATAAAAGAGAAAATAAAGGGTATTACTATTAAACCAAATATGACAACATTAAAAGTTGAAATTAAAAGTAATTATATTATTGATTTTACACAAAAAAATTCCATAGCTTCATTACTAGGATTTAGTGAACAAATTATTCAACCTAATACATTAGTATCATCTGATTTACCAGTAAATATTATGAATGTTAATTCTATTAGAATAAAATGTAATATTGTAGGAGGTAGTTATGAAAATAATAAACAAACAAATATTATTCATGAATTTTTCATTAACGATAAACCTGGTGAAAAAATAAATGAAATACCTAGAAATTTAATATACTATCCAGTAAATACAAATACTATCAGAAACATAACTATTTATATAGTTGATCAGGATAATAATTTAATTGATTTTAGAAAAGAAAAAATTAGTATAAGATTAAATATTAGAAATGTAAATTGATATAAAATTAAAAAAAAATATTTGTTAATAAATTGGAAACAATGGGTGAAATAATACAACAACAACAAAGATTATATCATAAAATAGTAAATGGTGAAAAAATATGTTTATCTATTATAAATGGTAAAAAAATATGTTTTTCATGTTTGGAAGAAACAAATATTTCTAATTTGAATAAGGGGTATTGTAAAAAATGTTACAATCAAAAATTTGCATATCGTAACACATTACCAAGTAGAAATAAAAAAATAGAGTGTGAATGTGGTGTAAATTATACTTTATCAAATAAACAACGTCATTTTAAATCTCAATTTCATATTAAATTTATTAATAATAAAGAAAATAATGAAAAAATTAATGATAAAAATTAATATCCAATTAAGTTTAATAAAATTAATTGGTATTTACATCACACTTTAAAGTATTATAATTTTATATTGTATAAAGACAAGAAGTTAATTTATTTAAAAAAAATTTTTCTATATAAATAAGGAAAAATTAAGTAAAAATATCAACCAAATAAAAATGAATCCATTTAATATTAAAGAATTGAAATCTAAAAATTTAAAAAATTTAAAAAAATATATTAGAGCAAATAAACATATTTTTCAATTGCCAAAATATTGGTACAATAAAAATAAAAATAGTTTATTAAACATAATAAGTGTTTTAATAATAGGACTATGAATAAGTTCGTGCGGTTTTTTTTCGAAATTTGAAACTTTATTGACGTAAAATGGTTACAAATTTAATATTCAAAATATTGTCCATCGCTTACTACTACTTTTTCCCATCTTTCTGGCAATTCACGGATTCCCTTTGTGAAAAATTCGGTCGGTTTTGCCGCAATCCACGAATCGATCCATTTTTTGACTTCATCGTAATTACGGAAGTGCTGGTCAGCCAGGCCATGTTGCATCGATCGGAAGAGATAGTAATCGGATGGCGCAAGGTCTGGACTATACGGCGGGTGGGGTAGGACATCCCATTTGAGCGTTTCTAAGTATGTTTTGACCACTTGTGCAACATGTGGCCGAGCATTGTCATGTTGCAAAATAACTTTGTCGTGTCTATCGGCGTATTGCGGCCGTTTTTCTCGCAGTGCTCGGCTCAAACGCATCAATTGTCGTCGGTAGACATCCCCCGTAATCGTTTCATTCGGTTTCAGTAGCTCATAATACACAACACCCAGCTGGTCCCACCAGATACACAGCATAACCTTCAGGCCATGAATATTCTGCGCCGACGTCGATGTTGAAGCATGGCCAGGGTATCCATACGTTGCCCGACGTTTTGGATTGTCGTAATGGACCCACTTTTCATCGCCAGTCACAATTCGATGCAAAAAACCCTTTCTTTTGTGCCGTTGAAGCAGTTGTTCGCATGCCATAAAACGGCGTTCAACGTCTCTTGGCTTCAATTCATACGGCACCCAATGGCCTACCTTTCGGATCATTCCCATGGCTTTTAAACGTTTGGAAATGGTTGATTGATCAACTCCCAAAGTTTTTGCAACCTCTTCTTGCGTTTGAGCCGGATCTTGATCGAGCAATTCCTCCAATTCGGTATCCATGAACTTTGGCGGCGCACCCTCGCGTTCTTCGTCTTCCAAGCCAAAATCACCACTTTTAAAGCGTGCAAACCACTTCTGGCACGTTCGCTCAGATAGAGCATGCTCACCATAAACTTCCACCAAGATACGATGACTTTCGGCTGCTTTTTTCTTCATATTAAAATAATGAAGAAGAATTCCCCGCAAAAACACATTATTTGGCACGAAATTCGACATTTTCAAGTGTGGTAAAAATATTGTTGTTTACGCTTCAAATAAAAAACTTATACTGACGTTTGTGCCTTACGACAGTAGCTCTCCAATGAATGTTTGGAAATGTGGATCGATGGAATAATAATCAAGTTACGCCATCTGTTGTAAAACCGCACGAACTTATTCATAGTCCTATTAGAAAAGCATAATAATGATGTTATTCAAAATATATTTCAAAATTTTGATGATTATGATTTTGATATTATTGATATTCAAGAAAAACAATTAAATGGTTCACATTTAGAATTAATAAAAAGAAATTGTTTCAAATATTTTTTCAAAGGTTTTAAAAAATATAATATAGTAATTTTAAAGTGTCTTTAGGAACAGCGGTAAATATTGTGATTATTGATAAAAAAACTAATAAAATTAAAGAAAGTTATGAATATTGGTATAGATCAGAAATACATTATGTTAATAAATTAAACTATACAAAAGAATTTTATTTAATGATAGAGGAAATAAATAATAAATTCTCAGAAAAATGTACAAAAGGATCTACAGCTAGCTTTGTTAGAATAGTAAAAACACATATTAGTAGAGATAAGTCTCAAATTCTTGCTGGATCATATATTCCATTTACTAATAGAAATTGTGTTAATATTAAAAATACTGATAATAAATGTATTTTATATTGTATTTTATATTCTATTCATCAAGATGAAATTGTTAAAGATCCTCAAAGACCAACAAAATATAAAAAATATCTTGAAGATTTAGAAAATGATGATAAATTTAAAAATCTAAATTTAGAATTTCCATTTATAATTAATGAAGAAAATGTTAAAAAATTAGAAGATTATTTTAATATTACCATGAATTTTTATCATTATGATTCAGAAAAAAATGATGATGAATATTACCAAATTCAATTAATGTATAAAAGTAACTCTTTTCATTATTTCGTTAATGGTTTGCCAAAAAAACTTGTTAATATTATATATATAGAAGAAAATATTACAGAAGAAACATACAAATCTCACTTTGTACTACTTAAAAATTTATCTGGATTTTTAAGTGGTAAAATTCATCATCAGCATGAACATCTACATATTTGTAATAAATGTTTTAAACATTTTGAAAAATCTGATGAATTAGAAGAACATATAAAAACATGTTATTTATTAAAAGATGATAATAATATAATACAAAATATAAAGTTACCAAAAGAGGGTGAAAATATTTTAAAATATAAATCTATTGGAGCAGAATTATTTCATCCATATACTTTATATGCTGATTTTGAATGTACTTTGGAAAAAATTAATAAAAAAAAATCTGACAAATGTAAAAATACAATATTACTTCATGAACACATTCCAAATAGTTATGGTATTTATAACACTTATAATAAACAATATATTTCAAAAAATACTTCTAATAGAAAAGTGCTATTGAAATCATTCTTAGATAATTTAATAAAATATGCTAAAGATTATTATGAAGTAAGAAAATTGAATAATATAATTCAGGATAAAGAATCGATATTAAAGTTTGATAATACTAACAATTGTGAAATTTGTGATATTCCATTTTCTGAAGAAAATAAAAAATGTTGGGATCATGACCATACAACTGGTAAATATATAATGGCTTTATGTAATACATGTAATCTAAAGTTAAAGATGCCAAAATTGTTACCAATTATTATTCATAATTTAAAAGGTTATGATTCAAAATTATTTCTAAAATATTTAGATGAATTTCATCCTGAAACTGAAACTAGTGTTTTAGCAACAAGTACTGAAAAATTTAAACAAATTAAAAAACCAGTTATTGTAGGTGAAACTAAATATTTAAAATGTAAAAAGAAAAAATGTAAATATGAGTATAATTTCATAACAAGAGACACCTGTTGTAAATGTGAATCAACAGATTTAGAATTATATACAGTTGCCGAAAAAATAGAATTAAGATTTATAGATTCAATGGAATTTATAAATACTTCATTAGATAAAGCTGTTAAAAATTTATTAGATGTTAATGATATATATTGTGTAACATGTAAGAAAATAAGAAAAATGGATTATGTATCTTATAAAGTTAGTAAAAATACTAAGAATAACATATATGCTTGTAGTACTTGTTCAGTTTGTAATACTAAAAATATAAAATATATTAATTTTGATCATTTAGAAAATTTTAATAATATTTTTAAAGATTTATCATTAAAAGATAAATGTTATTTACTTAGAAAAGGCGTATATCCTTATGAATTTATTGATAATTATAAAAAATTAAGTATAACAGAATTTCCAAATCTTGAAGATTTTAATTCATCATTAAATGGAAATATTAATATTAACGATTATAAATTTGCAAATAAATTTTTGGAAACATTTTAATTGTAAAACATTCAGAGACTATCACAACTGGTATTTAAAATTAGATGTTATACTTTTAAGTGATGTATTTGATAATTTTAGAAAAGAATGTTTTAAAAATTATAATTTAGATCCTATACATTATATAAGTTCACCACATTTAAGTAATTCATCTGCTTTAAAATTAACCAAACAAAAATTAGAATTATTAACAGATCAAGATATGTATGAATTTTATGAAAATGGAACTAGAGGTGGAATATCACAAATTGCACATAACTATGCTAAAGCTAATAATTGTTATTATTACGATGATATTGTAGAACAAGTTTATAAATTAAGTAAAGAGGAAGCTTCTCTTAAAGGTATATACGATTCTAAAAAATTAACAAGTTATATTTTATATTTAGATGCAAATAACTTATATGGATGGGCTATGTCACAAAAATTAAGTGTTGGTAATCATGAATGGTTAAATGAAGATGAAATTAAATATTTTTGTAATATTGATAATATTTTAAATAAAGATTTTGATGATGGTGATATTGGATATACATTAGAAGTTGATATAAATATTCCTCCGGAATTACACAACTTTTATAATGATTATGCTCCAGCACCTCATCATTATGTTCCACAATTTGAAGATTTATCACCAAATCAAACAGACTTAATTAATAAAGGGATTGGTAGTAAACCAAATGATAAAATTAAAAAATTAATGTGTACGTTGTTACCAAAGAAAAATTATATAATTGATATAAGATTATTAAAAGAATATTTAAATAATGGTGTAATTTTAACTAAAATTCATAGAGGTATTAAACGTAGACAAGAAGCATGGTTAAAAAATTATATTGAAAAGAAGCTAAAAACGATTTTGAAAAAGATTTTTTCAAACTTATGAATAATAGTGTATATGGTAAGCAAATGGAAAATGTTAGAAATAGACTTAATGTTAGAATAGTTAAAACTGAAAAAATTATGAGAAAACTAATAATGTAGAAATACATATCAATCAAGAAAAATAATAGATCATAATATGTGTGTAGTGTTTGGTAAAAATACAAATATTAAATTAAATAAACCTATCTTTGGAGGTCAAAATATTTTAGATTTATCAAAATTATTAATGTTTAAAATGTATGTACAACTTAAAACTAAATATGGTAATAGAATGAAATTATTAGGAACAGATACTGATTCATTTATTCTTTATTTTGAAGGTAAACATATTGATGATGATTTTGATATTTATTCTGAAATGAAAGATGATCTAGATAATTATGATACCAGTGATTATATAGATAATTTTCCAATTGAAGATTTAAAATCTAATATTAATAAAAAAGTACCAGGAAAATTTAAAGATGAATATAATGGAATACCAATTAGAGAATTTTGTGGACTTAGAAGTAAAATGTATGCATTTAAGACCGATGTTTGTGATAAAAAAGTTTGTAAAGGAATAAAGAAAAATAATATTAAAAAGTTAACAATTGAAGATTATAAGAATTGTTTAATTAATTTAAAAAATAAAAATGAAACTGTTCATAATATTAGATCATATGATAATAAACTATATACTACAGAAGAGAATAAAATAGGATTGTCACCCTATGATGATAAGTTTTATTTCAATAAAAAGTTGAATAATAATGATAACGATAAGTTAAATAAGACTTACAAATTACCCTGGGGACATTATGAAATAGGAAATGTAGGTAACTAAAACGAACCCCTCCTATTTACTATACATTAAATTATTAATTATATTAGATTAAGTTTTTTTTTTAATTTCAAATGAAATATGATGTGAACATATTTCAACGATGTTGAATATTTGAATTTTTATTTTGATTTATTATTTTTGTTTATCATTTATATATGTATGAATTTTTTAAATTATTTTTGAATTATATTTGTTTCAATTTGTAGTTTACTTTCTTCAATATCTGTTTCACTTTCTTCAATATTTAATTGTTTTATATATTCATCTACTTGAATACTTTTATCAATCTTATTATTAGTTTCATCATTTTGTTTAGTAATATTATTTTGATTAATATTGTCTTTATTTTGTAAAACTAAATCTTTAAGATAATTATCAATTAAAATTTGTTTTTCCGAATAACTATCCAATTGTTTTTCTAAACTGTTTTTAAAATTTTCAATATTTGTTTCTATAAAATCTACTTGTTTAGTTATGTTAATAATATCTTGATTTAAATTATTTTCTAATTGTTCTATTTCTTTATATACAACACCAAAAGCTACCACATTATCTTTTTCTTGTTTTTCAACTTCTTTTTGAAGTAGTTGATTTAATTCCATTAATTTACTAATAATATCTTTCATTTGATCACTATTTGAACGAATTTCTTCAACTTCATTTTCTAATGATATTATTCTATTAAGAGAATATTCATTAGATGAATTTATTTCTGAAAAAGATTTTTGTCCAAACTTATCAATTCCCATTTATTAGAAAAAAATTTTTTAATTTATTTAAATTTATATGTAATTTAATTAAACAGTTAATACGTTTCCTTCGGAGAGAGTCAACATATTTTCTTCTCTTAGTTCCTCAATAATATTCATAATTTCATTATGTATTTCTGGACTATCATTTCCTGCATTATACTCTCCTAACAACAAATTTAATCTATCTTTTAATTCATTAATATCATTCCAATAAACACGTTCACATTGTGAACGATTCGCAAAACGAACATATTCAGTAGGTAAACTAGTTTTAATTTTAAAATTTTGTAATGATTTTCAAAGATTATTTTTTGAATTTAAACCAGATCCTACTTTTTCTTTTATAATTTTATTTTTAATCAATATTGGTCTAATAAAATTCATATATTTATTTCCAACGCTAGATTTAATACGTTTAGAACTTTTGTCATTATTTTGCATGTAAGCATATGTTGATAATATAATTTCTTCATAATTTTGTAAATCATTATTTGTTACAGCTGTTGATGGTTCTTTTAAAGTTATTAATTCCCATAACCCTTTTGTTCCATTATAAGTTTTATTACTTAAAATAATATCATTATTACTAATTTTTACTTCAGTATTACCAATCCATAAATCTTTTCCATCTTCAGATCTTAGACCAAAAATATTGTCACATAATTTCATATCAGAATTATTTAAATTTAAATAATATATTTCATTGCCATATTTCCAATTTTGTCTGAAATAAATTGTACTGGTGTAGATAACGTTTCATTTGCACTACGCAAAAGAGCGTCTTTTGATGTTGATGGAGTCAACTGTTCGCTTCGTGAACCTGTGCTAGTTGTTGGTGTACTTTCAACTAATTTTTGTTTGTTTGTTTTTCTAATTGGTGATAGTTGCTTTTCGTTAAATTCATTAGTTTGTAAATTCACATTATTGTTAGGTGGTTTATATTCATGTTGTGAATCGTTTCCTTTGGAAGTATATTCACTTTCAGTGTCGTTTCTTTTGGAAACTTGCTTGACATTGTCAAACGGTTTCGACTCCGTTGAAACATGTTCACTTTGTGAATGTCCATCTATTGTTTTTTTATATGATTGATTTGATTGATTTAAATCTACTATTAAATTTTTAAAGCTATCATTTAAATTGTGAACATTAATAACTGATTGATTTAATGGTTGAATAATTGCTTGAAGATCTTCATTAATTTTTTCTTGTTTTATTACTTTGTTTAAATTAAATTGTTGAAGTTTATTTTTTAAGTCTTTTTGTGTTTTAATATATTCTTTTAAAACTTTATCTGATATCATTGTTATTTAATTAAAATAAATTTTAAATATTTTTGAAATGGATAAAGATGAATTTATTGATACTAAAAATAATGATTTTAAAATAGCAAAAGAGTTGCATAAACCAGTAAGAAAAAATTTTGAAAGAAGAAAAATTATTACTAAAGGCATAAATGAACTATGGGCAGCAGATTTACTAATTATGACAACAGTTAATGTTAGAATTAATAGAGGATACAAATATATGCTTAATGTAATTGATACATTTTCTAAATTTGCTTATATAGAGCCATTAAAAAAGAAAGATGGAAAAACAACTTCTGAAGCATTTTTAAATATTATTAAAAAAGCAGGTTGTGCCCCAAAATTACTTCATACAGATTCTGGTAAAGAATTTTTAAATAAACATTTTCAAGAAGTTTTAGATAAATACAATATTAACATGTATCAAACATTTAGTGAAAAGAAATCATCAATTGTAGAAAGATTTAATAGAACCATTAATGAAAAACTAAAAATACGATTTGAAATTCAGAAAAATACTAATTGGATTGATGTAATTGATAAAATATTATATGAATATAATTACAAAGATGTACATAGAACTATTGGTATGAAACCTTGTGAAGTAAATGAAAAAAATGAACAATTAATTTTTGATAATTGTTTTAAAATTAATAGAAACAATTTAGAAAAACCAGTTTTTAAAATTGGAGAAAAAGTAAGAATTCAGTCACATAAAAAACAATTTGAAAACAAATATAAAAATAATTGGACTCGAGAAATATTTTATATTAGTAAAATTTATCCATCTAATCCAATAACATATTTAATAAGAGATTTAAATTATGAACCAATATTGGGTAAATTTTATAAATTTGAACTTCAAAGAGTTCAAATTTGAAGTTTCAATTATTTTGCGTCCACCCTCTTCTAACGCTAAATACACTTGTAACCATGTTTGACTTTGTCAAACGGTTTCGACAGAGTCGAAACATGTGTTGATGTATAAAAATTGAATATTCTAAATCAAATATTATGCTTATCTTGCAGTTTGTGACTCGTATTCAACAGTATTTCATTTTTTTTGGTTTGTGCTTATGCTTATCTTGCAATTATGCTTATTCTATTTATAGATTGTGAGCAATGTTGATAAGATCAACTGTTTGCTTTGCATACTACTCAACTATAATTACATTATTCAGGGTATACGGTTTAGATGAGTTGGTTAAGCAGTTGGAATTGTAACAATAATTTTGTTGCAAGTTCAAATCTGACTCAAAGACTTTTTTTTGAAAGGTACTTTAAAAAATAAATGTATCCTTTTTTTTTTTTTTTTTTTTTTTTTGAGATAATATAAGCTAAAAAAATGAGTTAAATGTTAAAAACCCCTATATTATAGTTACTCGTAGTTAGTATTTTTAAGGTACTCGTAGTTAATATTTTTAAGGTACTCGTAGTTAATATTTAGGGGTGGACTAAATCGACCCAACTCAAAATTTTTAACTTTTTTTTTGAGATAATATAAGCTAAAAAAATGAGTTAAATGTTAAAAAATGTTAAAATTTTGAGTAACTGTAAGTTAAAAAAATGAGTTAAATGGTAAAAATGTTAAAATTTTGAATTAAAATGATAATAAATGTTAAAATTTTAATATTTTTGATATTGCGTTGTAGTCCGGAATATACATACTACTCATAAGTTATAAGACAATATCTTGGTTTAAAGAAAGAGCTATTCTGTCACCAACTAACGAACAAGTAGATAAAGTAAATAACTTGATTATTTCAAAGATTGATGCGCCGACGAAAATATACTACTCGGTCGATACTGTTCTCGATTTGGAAGAAGCTGTTCAATTTCCTACAGAATTTCTAAATTCTTTGAAACCATCTGGACTCCCTCCTCACAAAATGGAGCTGAAAATAGGTTGCCCTGTTATTTTATTAAGAAACCTAAGTCCACCTAAACTTTGCAATGGCACGCGTTTGCTGGTAAAATCACTGAAAACTTTCATAATAGAGTGCACAGGATGTGGTAATACTCACAGGATGTGGTACCGGAGAAGATGTATTGATTCCCCGAATCCCTCTGATACCATCGGATCTACCATTCCAATTTAAACGCTTACAATTTCCGGTAAAGACATCTTTTGCAATGACCATTAATAAATCTCAGGGTCAAATCTTCAACGTTGCAGGCTTAGATTTGAGTGTTGACTGTTTTTCACATGGCCAACTGTATGTCGCTCTTTCAAGAGTAACCTCTAGAGAAAACATGTTTGTATTATCTAATGACAAGAAGGCTATGAACGTTGTATATAAAGACATTCTGTAATATAGTAATTATTGTAAAAATAAAATAAATAGATATGTAAAAATGCAAAAAGTTAATATGCAAAAATGTAGGGTATGAATTTAGATATCCCAAAGACAGCAGGAAATCTTCATGCTATAAAGAAAGGGGAATTGTTTTACTCCAAATTTAACGCGTGCGGGCCACGGGCAATAATGAATAAGCCAAAACTACTGGATCGATTTTAATCATTTTTTCAGTGAGTGACATAGGGTATATATTTTATACCCGTGCGAAGCTGGGCGGGTTGCTAGTAAAAAATAAAATAACGTATCAGAAACTTAATAGAAAACATTAAAAAATAAAATAGCCTATCTGATGTATGTAGTTCACACCTCTTTTTTGTTCACTAAAAGGATGATTATAATAATAAAAATTGGTAAGTTAACAAAACAGACTCATTTTTATACAGTCTTAAAAAAAAACCTCGAAAATAATAAATATTTACAGACATAACGAGATTTGAGTGAGAGCTGCTTTCGAAAGTTTGAAATTCATTTTCTCAAAACATCAAAAAATTTAGAGGCTATTTTAATACTAAGGGGACGTTATATATAATAAAATATAAGACATATGGACCACAACTGTGGGGTACAGCAAAAAAGGTGAACCTAAACATTAAAAAATATATATAGGTATATCAAAATTGTGTTAAATTTCTCTTGCCTTTAATATGCATATTGTACAATCTCGGATGTAGCCACACGTAACCAAATCTAATATGCTTGGCCAAAATTTTCACCAATTTGTGCTTAAACTGACTAATCACAAATGTCATAAGGCATACTTGTACAAGCAATATAACTTAAAAATCAAATAACTAAAAAAAATCAAATAACCAAGCAAAATTAGAAGCAAAACTTTAGCAAGCCAAAATATTCGCTGAAAGAACAAAACGAAAAAAGCTAATAATAATCAAGGGTTTTGTTCACTAATCTTATCAAATGCACAAATTGGTTACTGGCGTTTGCTTTTCTTTATTATTTACTGTAGTTTCTTGAGTCTAAAAAAAAGAAGATCTTAGAAGAAAAAAATATTATAAATAGGCTTGAGCGAGTAAATTCTTTTTCGACATTGCTCCTGACAGATTTGGATTCTACATATAATTATACAAAAAAAAACCCTAAAGTTATTTTCGAACACCCAAATTTAAATAAAAGCTATCTTTACTTATTTCGAAGTTAATAAGGAGATTAAAATTTAATTAAGTAATATGAAATTAATTTTTTTAATGGGACGAAAGCCTGACCAACCAGTTATTGTATAAATATGTTATTGTATTTGAAAATTTGTTTAGAAAAAACTTTAATAAATGAATACAAACAAATTAAAAAAAAGTAGATAAAAAAATATTTTGTTATACACTTTTACTTAGCGATTTTTGGTATAAAATATGTATTTCTTATATCTTATATAAGATCCTTATTTTATGATATAAAAATGATTTAGGAGTAAAAGCTTGCTTTTGCCGTTATTCTATAGATCGCCGCAATGCTAAGCGCTAGTCGAAACTTTATTATTATGTTTTTTTTTGGGGTGAGGTAGGGTTCAAATGTCTTCGCACTATATAGTGACCGTAATCTCTATGTGAGTGGTGTGCCACTAAAATTATCCCCCCTCTCCCTCTTCTGGATGTTCCCTTTATCCCAGAACTACGGTAGCATTTCATTGAAGACAGACAAGGTCCAAACAGTGGTTCTGATAATGACTGCCTCTTCTACTTTCCGTGCGACCAGAGTCATCAGTTTTCATACCATCAGCTTATAATTTAATTAGATTAGCATTTCCGTTAAGCATCTCTGTCCATGTCAAGTTTTTTCGCTCTGTATTCGTGCCAATAAGTTGCCAATTTTCTGCGCTTTCTACCATTTTTTCGATGATGATGTCTGCTCTTAAGAGACCTAGCCTGCCTTCGGCAGCTTCGTGATCTAATTTCCACCTCTCCCATTTCAAGGATCTGTGTTCCGCATCGTGAATGGGTGCATCTCCGTAAATACATTCAGTGGCTACAGATTTCCCTATTTTGTTTGGATATTAGCGAAGATATCATCTGAGTAATATAGAAATTCACCTCTCCAAACTGTCTGCCATTTATTTATGTTTGATATACGTCTCTCGGTCAATCTGCCTTGCGTTTCTGACTCCCAGCGTGCTTGCCATTTTTCTGAGAAACTCTTATCGTTTGCAGAAAGTTTTGATTTTCTACTTCCTTTACATGAATACTCGGTTTCCACCATGTTTGTTTGGCTTGGCTAAAATACTATCTGTTGAATGGATTGGCATTTGTTGATATAGAAAATTTCCAGTTGTTCTCTTTTAGTGCGTCTTCAGTTGTCCTTGGTGGTGGTGTTCGTGATCCAATTTTATTTAATCTTATTGTTAATGATACAGGTTCTTGTTTCAAAAATTCGAATTTTCTACTCTATGGAGATGCATTGAAGTTTTTCGTAATATTATCTGTGAGACTGATATTCAGGACTTAAACTATCTTATCAATTGAAATGGGAGACTTAAATCATTGTTGAATATTGACACATTTTTCCATATGTCTATTTCTAGGCAATCGTGTTGCAGTATTTTTAATCATCAACATATTTAATCATGTGAAGGCACCCCGCACTATACTAACCACATTTTCACATGCCCAATCAAACCCACTTATCTAACACCCCTCTGCCTCTGGACCCAATCTGTGGAAATAGTAGTTTCCTGGTTTCTACATTGCACTGACATGGTTTAGTAAGTTTCTACAGCAACAGCAACATTACTGCATTAAGGATAATACCACACGTGCTAATATAAGATGCACCACACAATTCTGTATAACCCCACCAAGAGAATTTTTGACGGCATTTAGCGTAGCAAAACTTATGGTTTAGAGCTTTACATCAAACTCGCTTATACTAAGACGTAACACGTAATTCATATTCGTTGAGATATAGTAGAGAAGAAGAAGAATAAGAAGAAAACAAGGAAAGAGTGACCGCCATAACTTCGAAACTATTCAACCATTTCAATTCTCACAAACTGCTCCGCCTGGTTTTAAAATATTTATTATACGCAATAAATTCAATAAAATCTGTAGTCACCACAATTGGCTATAATGGCTTCACATCTGCGAGTCCTACTTTGTATTAATTTCAATGTAAGTTGTGGAGCTAATCGGCTACAAATCAATTGAGTTTGTTCTAATAACTGTTTGATCGTTCATATTGCTTTTCCTTTGAGCTTTTACTCAACTATTTTCCAAAGATTTTCAAAGGGCTTGGCAGCAGGCGACGGTGAAAGCTAATCCAACATTAACTAATTAATTTTTACTGGAGTTATAATGCGCACGACCGAGCAGGCACAGCTAATGTGGCTCTCAACATTGTCTACATTTTAGTATATTTGTATTTGTCTAGATACATCTTCATTCTGTTGTGCTATAGAAAACAGCCGTTACGCGAGCAAACTTACAACATCCAAGTGCACTTGTGCGCTGGAGCATAAAAAGAACAGTAAAAGCAGTTGCATCTATTTTCCTTTACAATAGAATTTTCACATTTCCGGATCAGACCTACCGACTCCTGTGTTTTTTCCGCACGTGTGGGTGTACGTACATACATATGTACTTATAAATAATTTCACAGACAACTTTTGAAATTTGCTTTGACAATCACAATTAATTACGAGTAATTGCTTTTGGTCCACCAACTTTGGTGCGGTTTTTTGGCATGCGAATGGGTAAATTGTTGAATAAAAATGCAGCACCCAAACTTTAATAAAATATGGTAAATGGTACAACGTATACAGATGTCGCACGGTTATTACATTTGGTGCAGATTTTTTGTGTGTGGCTAACTATAGTTGGAAATTTATTGTGCGCAGTTTGCATGCTTCCAACTGCAAGTCCCTTTAAATGGCAAATAAAATTCGGGAAAATGTTGTGCATTATCAAGTGTATGACTTAACAAATTTTCAAGTCTGCAATATCTGCATGCGTGCATAATATAAAATATGTGTCTTTTTGGGCTCGTCTTTTGGTGTCACAAATTGTTCTCTTCCTATATAGTAAAAGACGCATGACACTCATACACGTGGTGGACAACGTTGCAATATTTTGCAGTCATCTGTTACTGAATGCTAGAATTTAAATGCAAGTATACTTCTAAATACAAGGTGGCTCAAAATGAATCATCCAATTTTGTTTTGGTTTAACTTTTTTACTATATAATAAAAAAAAATGTTTTGAATGAAGGAAATCTTTATTCGGGCTTTCACACGCTCCATCGCTTGTCTGTTTGTATACTACAGCGACCTGGTGTGAGTGTCAAATATGATGGACCCACGACGGCATTTGCAAAAGTAATAAATATGCCGACAGTGTGATTAATTTTGCACTACTTTATATTTATTTTATAATATCGGCATATTATTATTGTCCAGTTTCGGTTTTTGATAAATACTAAATTTAGCATTGAAACCTGAAAACGCATTTTTTAGTCCCAATTATAATTTATGTACGATGGTATTTGTAAAAAGTTTATATCTGCAGATAGAGTGATTAATTTTGTGCCACTTGAATAAAGCGTTTTATAACTAGAGCTCAGGAACTTATTGACAAAAGTTAGACAATTTATTTATTTCTTACTTAATTTTAATAATTTTTCCATGAATATATAATTAAATTTTCTACAAAATGCCTGCAAATCAAAGTTGCAAACTTGCAACTGCAAACTAAAAAAAAACAAAAATTCAAACAAATTTCAGAAAATTTTAAACTTTTCATTCCGAATTTCGAGAAAAATGTCCAGCATTTTTATATGAAGCAAATGCACAATACCGCCTGCAAAAACAAAAACAAAAATTCCAGTTTGCTATATCAAAACTCATAATTCAACTGAATAATCAAAAAATTTTCTAGTGCGAACGACCGACCGCAACGCAGAATTTTTGGTGAATGGGCTCTTGGAAAGTTGGCGGAAGATCCACTTTTTTATCGAAAAATTGTGTTTAGCGACGAAGCTCATTTTTGGAGTGAAGATCAGCCAGAAGAATTGCAAGAGCTACCAATGTATCCAGAAAAGGTCACAGTTTGGTGCGGTTTATGGGCTGGAGGTATCATTGGACCGTACTTCTTCAAAGATGTTGCGAATCGTAACGTAACTGTGAATGGTGAGCGCTACCGTGAAATGATATCCAACTTTTTTTGCCCAAAATTCAAGAGCTTGACTAGCATGACATGTGGTTTCAGCAAGACGGTGCCACTTGCCACATGCCACACAGCACGCGTAACGATGGGCTTGTTGAGAGGCGAGTTCGGTGAACATTTTATTTCACGTTCGGGACCTGTCAATTGGCCACCCAGATCGTGCGATATAACGCCTTTGGATTATTTTTTTGTGGGGCTATGTTAAAGCTCATGTCTATTCAGACAATTAACGCATTGGAAGACAACATTAAAACATTTATATGTGAGATACAGGCCGAAACATTGGAAAGAGTATGCAAAAATTGGACTAAGCGGATGGCCCATTTGAAGCGTAGTCGAGGTCAACATTTGCATGAAATAATCTTCCAACATTAAATTATATGGACTGTACTATCGATTTAAATAAAAATTGCATGCATTTTTCTGAATTTTACTTGTGTTTTTGGAAAAACTTACCTATATCTCTTAAAAAATCACCCTTTAAATAGCGCCATTATCTGCTGGCAAGTGACATTTTTGGCACAGTTTTTTTGAAATGCTTATTATATGTAAGTGTTAGTTTTTTTAATTACTGAAATTTTTTTTAAATACTCAATAATCCTATATAGGTTTTTCCGCCTTCATCCACGACCACTTGAACTTTTGCTTATTTTGAAAGTATGTTAAATAGTTAGAGTCGGTTCAACGTTATCCAAATGACTCCGGTTTTTTCCAACTAAGAGCTGTCGCCTCAGTAAACTAGCCTTGTCTAGTACACCGCACCTTACCTACCCAGACAACCTACATTGCTAGTAAATGATCTTTTAAAAGCAACACCTAGATATCAGTAGTGAAAAATTCCAAAGCGAGAACTTTTTTATGTCATCTTTGACATTTTTTACATATACGATGGAACAACGCGTCTAAATTATTACAAAAAAAAAAAAACAAATTATTATGAAAATGATCAATTTTTAAGAACAAGATATCGCACAATTCCTGATTTTTTGGGTGGAAATAATCATCTAAGTAAGTCAAAAATTCAAAGATTGGTTCAAAAATTTAAAAACCGGATTCTGCCGAGGAAGGAAAAAGGACTAACAGACGTAAACTGGATGTTCTGTTGAGAATACTATAGAGCAAAGTGTTGCAGAATAAAGTTCAATATCAAACGACGTTCTTAACAATTTGGCATTCAAGAATTGATTGTTTCATGGATTTTACTCATAGATATGTTCACTGAAGACATTTCAGAGATGCCAATTTTCACAAATAATTGTTAACAGCCGTTTTTGAATAAGAAGAATCAACTTGTAAGAGTCAAAATTTGTACATATTTTATTTTAAAACAACACCTAGGCGGCTCCTTTAAAGACCTTTTATGACAGGTATTCAAGCGCCGAACCAACTCTTAGATGTTTTCCGAATTTAAAATTTCCATTAAAAGTAAAATGAACTAAGCCGAAGGCGACATAAAAAATACGTGTGGCATTCTACGCCCAACGAAGGGGAAGTTCAACCCTCACACAAACGTTCGTGCCATGCTGCATAAGAGCGCGAAGATATAACGCTTTTCTTAAAGCGACACTTTTCAATCAGACGTGAAAATTGCTGCACTTCGTTTCAAATATATTTTAACCAAGTAGGTAAGTAGGTAAAATGGTTGGAGTGCCAATCTGGCGCTCCTCAAGTAGCACTAAAGCGTCGTTTTGATACCATTATGAGACCTCCAACAGGTAGATATCTACACCCAGACAGAGCTGTTGATATAATGGAGAAGATTGATTGGACTTAGGTTATGGTACGGCCCCAGGCTGTCGAAGAAAGGAGCTCCCAGTGACCTTAGTCGTCTAGCTGCCAACCCAGGACATTTACAGAGAAAGTGATCAACAGTCTCCTTCTCTGAAAGCTCCCCACAACTTCTGCAATGGGGGTTAAATGGTAACCCTAGCTTCTTCGCTTTGGAAATTGAATGTCGAGGAGTCCAAGGGACTTTCTGAGTGCTTCGTATATTGTACTGAGGTTTTCGAAATTCCACATGAAGAAATGGAGCTCCATCTCTTCTGCGCTTTCCTGAGAAATAATTTGTAGAGTTCCCCTTTAGCAACTGTCAGGGGGATGCCGATGACCGGGTAGGAGGTCTTTGAGATCAATTCAGTTCCCTTCCTGGCAAGCTCATTAACAATTTCATTTCCTTCTATGTTTCTATGTCCTGAAACCCAGATCAGAGAAATGTTACCTGTACATCCACGATAGGCTTGACTATAGGACAAATGTTAATATCTCCCTCGCTCCCGCGTTCCCTAAGCATTTTGCATGCCTCCAGGATTGCAAAGACTTCTGGTTGAAAAACATTAGCAGTGTTCGGCAGTTTAAAGGAGATAAATAAATTGGGAGATGAATCTTGGATTCGCCAGTGAATACAGAGATACAAGCTTCGGTGCAGATTTTCACTTCGATCCAATCCTGCCTATTTGGAAAGATTTTAAAAAGAGTTACGAAGACTTTTTTCGATTGGTTCATTAAAATAACTTTTATACATTTTTTAGCCAATTTCTACAAATTGGTTTTACCGAACTTATATAACAAATTTTTTAAAAAGGAAGAATTTTTTCGAATTATTAATTAAAATAGTTTTTGGACATTTTTTGTATAGAATTTTTAACCAAGTTTTAAAAATTAATTAAAGAAATTTTTTTAGAAACTTTAAAAAAATTTTGTAACAAGTTTTTTGGTAAACATTTTTGTAGAGTGCCCGAATTTGTAGAATATTTTCTTTTGTTTTTTCTTTTATTTTGGTTTTGAGAACGGCTACCTTACTCTGTAGTTGTCTCCTGAAAAAACTGCTTCACAGGAACCATGTACTTCCGCCATTTGAAATCTTGTCCTTTTTTATCGTATATATATGTGTGTTTTATAAGGTTCTTATGCATATACTAAGTGCAATTAAAAGTGAAAAGTACTACATCTAATAGTTTTGTAAGAAAAAAAATATTTTTATACATCCTAATTTTCATGCATCTTTGGGTGGTCTTACCTCTAAAAGGAAGAGCTATTTTATACTTCTGATTGAAAAACTTAAAATTCTAAACTCCGAAACTTTGTCATATATATTGAAAAAGGGAAATTTTATTATCCAGCGAAAAGTTTTTTAGAAATTCTGCACAAAACAATCCTCAGCCGCTGCTTGTTGAATCGTAGCTCTTGTCGCAAATATTTTGATGTGATTAAAACTATCAAATTGCTGGGAGATATTTTAAAATTATTTTAAGTGAAACTTAGCAATTTTAACTACTTATTATTTCTAAAATAGCTTGTGCGTAATCTTTGTAAGCGAGCAGCCACTTAAATTAACTCCATATTTTAATAACAAATAAAAGAATTTTGCTTTACGCTTCGCTGGCACCCACACACAACTCCTAAGTTATCACTTAGGATGCTACAAACTGCGCACTTGTAATATATCCCGTTGTGCTAAAATATTCTCTCAGTTCTTTTATGCACTTAATGAATACTCTGGCAAGTTGTGTTTTCTTTGACACTGGGGGTTAACAGGGCGTATGAGCAACATTCAGCTAGTACATTTAGCAACCATTTACATGCACAGTTTACTTCTTCTGGACAATTACATAGCGCAAAGATAATTAAATCGAAAACATGCTGTCGTCTACTCTCCTGCCTCATTGGCATTTGGCATAGCGTCAAAATATAAATAGAAAAACAAATAAAATATATATATAAATAATCCTAAAAGTAATAACAAAACACGATTTCATAATATTATATATACCTTTAAGTCATAAAATAAATTGAATTGAATACACGTTTAGTAAACAAAACTTTAGAGAATAAACAATGATATGCAGTGCAGTGTTGCCAAATAATTGCATAGCCAACCCGCGTGGAACAATATTGGTTAATCGAATGTGTACGCCGACTATATCAATTTTCCTAAATGTTCGCAAATTATTACAACATAATATATGTATGTTCAGAGCGCGAAAACATTATATATTTACATAAAGGCAGGCGCCATAGTTAATGGGTTTGTGCCGGAAGTGAGACACCAAATGAGAGGGACACATGGAAAAGTTAAGGTATACCTATTGAGCTCAATTTTTTCGACAATGTTTGTACTTATATTTGCATTATCTACACGAGTAACTTTGTTTATAAATACGCATGTGTGGGTAACTGTAAACCAATGCAAACAATATTATACCCTGAAGGGAAAACATGAAGTGAAACTCGAGCTAATGCCGAACTCCAATGCGTTTAATAGCTACAACACAGGGACTTATTGGCATATTTAGACAATTTGTTTGTTTCTTATTTAATTTGAAGGGTTTTTTATGGAAATGTAGAATCTTTAGGAAAATAAATATTGCCTCGAATAGTTTTTATATTGAAAAAAGTATTCAACGCCGTTTCCAAACAAAAAATAATTCGATTTTTGAGCCACTTCAATTTCGCACTTTATTTTACCAAAATGTTGTATAGTACTTTATTGTACCAAAATGGAATGGGCACAACCGGGACGACATATTTACTCGAAATTTTTTTCTTTCCTGAGTAAAAAGTTTTAAATTTTCATTCAATTTTTTCTTTTTTTTCTTAAATATGCGCAAGGTGTGAAACTTGAATTTATACCGTTTTTGTAAGATATTAAAATTTTTAAAATTATGAAAATCAAAATAGAAATAAGCAAATTTTCAAAACTCCTCAATTAGTCCTGCGCTACCGTTATCCAACGATTTTACAAATACCGTTTGGTTCTCTTGTTACGAGTAGCGGCGTGTGGCCTCAGAGTTTAGTCATCTCAAAGCAGAAGAGTTGACATAAACAGTTGCCATTTAAACTCATCGTGGTATTAATTGATAACTAGAGTTTTTGGTGCAGTAAGTTTTCAAATACAAAAAATGGGACTTGTTGTGTCACATTTGAATTTTTAATAAAATCTAAATTTATAAATGACTAAATATTGCGACAGCAACAGTCATGTGAGATAGAAAATTATTTTATTTTTCACGAATATAATTCATTGAACTTAACACTGATCCTGAACTATTAAAGAAAAAGGTGTAGAGATCCCAGATCTCCACTCTTCTGCTTAGTATCAGTCCGGACTTCCTCCATGTATAAATGAAAGGTACTTAAATGTAAAAAAATATATATTAGTTGCCAGGTATCGAAAAATGGATACCCTATTGAAAAGAAAAGGAAATTCTTCTACTCATGGTAATCAATTCACTTCATTCACTAGAAGCGAACAATTGCGGTACTAGTCGACTTCTCTACAGGGCATCTGTTCAAATTCGCTTCTGTGCGCATGTCATTAGCTGTTTAAGCTCTAAGCATTTCAAATATTGAACAGCCGTTCTATCCTTGTTTGGCACGTTTTTAGGCGCAGCAAATTTTTACTTTAGTTTGCTAAGATTGATGTGTAAAATTTTAAAACGTTTTCATATACTTATTTAGGTAGGCGTGCGTTTAGTACATTTAGCGCTCGATTAGATTTGTAAATAGGCAAATTAGGTTACAGAGAAACCTCTTGTTTAGCAGATGAGTTCGTGCGTTTGGCTTTTGGTAACGTTAAACCAAACTCGGGACGATACACAATCAACTTTATTCTAGCATTACGGTCGAGTCCGACGATGCGCCAAATTCAGTCACCCATTCATTACCAACAGATCTTCGCAACAAATATACTGACTGAGCAAACTGGAGCAGATTGAAGAAGTGGGTGAATCTTTAGAAATTTCGATGCAGAAATCTACATCGGAGGTTCAAATGTACAGTGAATCCCTACAGCTGTACAAATTGATGCACTTTTCAGTCAAACATAGCGTATTTCAGGCAATTGCTCCGGAATTGCAATCAGGGAAGCTTGGAAAGTCAAATCTGGCAAGCAGGCTGCTAAAAGGGCGGTGAACTTAATCAATATAATATCCAAATTTATAATAAAATATATAGATGAACTCAATTCACTCAGGCTTTGGCTCGATATAGGTTTCAGGCTGCAGGAATATCGAGCGTAACGAGAATGGGGATGAGCTTGCTAGGCTAAGATCCTCGTTACGCATTGAAGCGACACCAGTAGAAGTTCGCTTATTTTGAACTTTTTTTCTTGTTTACTTCTCCGCGAGCATAGGGCCTCGACAAGACTTTTCCACCGTACACGGTTCTGTACTGCTGTTTTTGTACCATCCCATGAGATGCCGGCATATGCTAGTTCGCGCAACATCGACCTTCTCTAAGTGTTGTTTGGTCGAACGCGACGTCTGCTCCCTTGTGAGTTCCAGCGCAGTGCCATTTTCTTTTGGACTAGAATAGAATAAAGTTTGAGGTTTGCAGTTCGACCTCATGTTGGTTTTTGCTCCTAAGACGGAATCATAGTCTCATTACACTGTGGAACAAATTCAGGTTAGCAAAAATTAGGTCCATTCTGAGAGTGGCGGGTGAAAATAGAGGCGAAATTAGAAGACCCGTATCGCGCCGTTTTTTTATGTTAGTTCGAATTTTTTTTTAATCGGCCTTCGAAGTTCGAAATCGGAGCAAAATTGTTTATATGGATTTTTGGCTATAACTCGTCGACTAATTGATATTTTTTCAATCTGTAAAAGCCAAATTATTGCTAGAGACTTGTGCAACAATTACAATTTTTGAAAAAATTGATTTCGAAAATTTTTGTGGTACTTATGAAACAATATACTGAAAATCGGCATTTGACTGCAAACTTCGAAGGCCGATTAAAAAAAAATTCGAACTAACATAAAAAAACGGCGCGATACGGGTCTTCTAATTTCGCCTCTATTTTCACCCGCTACTCTCAGAATGGACCTAATTTTTGCTAACCTGAATTTGTTTCACAGTGTTATTATAACATCGCAAATAGATGATGGAAAGGACTACCAATCTATGCAATGTTCGAATACTTTCAGAGCCGGAGCGTTTGTATCCATTCGGGCGGCATGATCCATACAGTTCACTGTTTATGAAAACAACTGTAATTTATGAAAGCGACTAATTCAATAAAATACGTAAAATAAAAGGAATACATTAATAAATTACGACTGCTCTGTCGCCTATCTATGAAAACATAATTTTCCTAGTCTATGATTGTGTCACTGCAAGATAACTGAGTAATGATATCTATGTAGTTGTGAATATTTACATGTACTTCCGCTTGTACAAGGGTTGTGTGCAATTGCCGCAAATGGAAAGAAGGACATCACATCAGTTGTAATGCTATTACTTGGAGTAGTAAACTCAATAATCGAATGTAGCTTAATGAAATTTCCTCATCGCTCCCCAGTTATTATTGAGTCACACCTTCAGCTGTATTTGATGATGACTAAAGGAGGTAATGCTAAACGAGCTAGCTGGTCTGAGCTAGGTACACGAGACCCAAAGTAAAAAGTGCTCCCATGAAGATTGAAAGTTAGCTTAGAAGAAGTTAAAGGGTTGGTTGGTTTATTTATTTATGCATTTGTTTACTTATTTAGCTAACGAATGCATTTGTTAAATTTTTTATATCCTCACGCGCTTATTTTAGATGTAAGTATTGATAAGAAAAAAAATGAAAAGTAAACTACTTGTTAAAGAGATTCACAGAATCCCTGAAGCGAGAATAATAATAATAATTTAAGTATCCGTTGTGAACCCAGTGGCCGACACTTCGACCTAAAATAATATATCTTTTGTATCCTACCACATGGCTTAGAAGTAGTTAATACTAGCCCTATTGACTGGAACTACTACAGCTAAATGTATTACATCAGGTTCTGTTTAACCTATATATTGTTTGCCTAAGGTTAGGAATTGGTTGAAAGCCAAATTCGTTCAGTAAATTTTCCGCCTTGCGGACAGTATTCTTTATTTCATTCGGATCCATTTGATCTCGATGAAAGATCTACAGTGTTGTCTTTGCCCAGGCAATATAGTTACACAAGATACTCTCTGCGATTTCATCCTCCTCCAGACATAGTCTACACTCAGTCTCATTCCCAATGTGAATTTTCGAGAACTGGTAATTTAAGTAATAGATACCTGTTAGAAAACCTTCTAGTTTCCTGATTTCTACTGTATGCACGTTATTCTATTCCCTATTGTAGGTAAAAAGTCTTATATGCGTTTTGGCTTGACGGAGTTTTTCTGTGACTTCCCATTGGGTAGGTAGGCAGGTTGGTAGGTAAAATGGTTGAAGTGCACCTGGCACTCCTCAAGTATGATATGCCATCAGGTTAGACTTTATGGAATAACATGAGAATTTGTATCAGAAATAGGGGCGCTCATGTCGAGACCAAATTATAATGAATAAAAAAGTGTAAGTTATTAATTTTTTTATTTCAGTTACGTAATTTTGCAATATTTTCGTTCTTAAAAAATTTTACTCTCCACTATGTCATGCCTCAGTTCTACTATTTGTGGAACACATGCCAGGTGCATCGAAATCAAACTATCTGGTCCCAAAGATAGATCTGAATAAAGACTATAAAATACGAATACCTGACAGAAAGAATTGGCAGAGCAGAGTCATATCAGATAAGATCACCATATTTATACTGACGGTTCAAAGATTGACAATGGTACTGGATCTGGAGTGTACCAGAAACAATAATCCTCAGATTGCTGCTGTAGACTCGTATACCGGTGCAGCGTCTTCCAAGCTGGGATCAACGCTAAAGACAAACCTTACAACAAACTCTCTGGCAAACCTTACAAATTGCGTTGATAGTCAAGCAACGATCAATGCATCAACTCAAAAAGTGTTGAAAAATGCATGAATCTTTCTCGCTTATCCAACAATAATAAACCACCCTTTGTTTGGTTCCTGGCCACTCAAGAGTGGACGGAAATGAAAAAGTGGATGAGTGTGCAAGAAGAGGCTTTGGCTTGACCTTTAGCGAGTTCTATAGGACATAAACATTCCGCTTAACGAATTGTACACTACGATTGACTTGAGCGTAATCGCATAAACCAAAAGAAGTGGGTTCCGGAGTACTAAATGCAGGGTTTCAAAAGCGCTCTGGCGCAAACTAAATCCTAAAAGGGAACAATGTCTTCCTGGACTCAGCAGATTAAGTACTAGTGTCCTCACAGTCGAGACGAGCTCCTTATTTAATTTAATTACTATCATACATCTTTGGATATCTTAATCTTTCTAAAATAATTTCCATATTAAATGGACCCCTTAGGTGGTCTAGAACTTTCAAAAAATTGATTTTTTTGTATAGTTTAAAAGTATAGGCCTTTAAGAATATACTGTTAAGTTTTTCGAAGGATATTCTCAGTATTTTCGAATCTACAACTGTTTTCGCAGGTAGAGGTAGATTCGTTACGCGGTCACTCTCAAAATTTTAAATTGAATTATCTAAAAACTACTTTTTTCGGTCTGGTGTTGTAAACAAAAAAACACTTTTCAACCGAATCGTCTGAAATTTTAATATGTTGCATGTCACAACATCAATGGCTATCATCCGTATTAGAATCATATTATTATTTCAATTATTTCGTATTCTTTTTATTCAAAAACTGAAAAAACCCCTATTTTTAGAGTGTCAAATTCAAAGTCGCGCCATTTTGTCAAATTCTTTTTTTTATCTTATACGGGACATAGCTACAGTCATACTGATTAATATTTTTTTTGGTTTTATGTTGCAAACAAATAGAAGAGCCAAAATGGACAACACCGTCCAGGTCCAATTTTTCGAGAGGGTCAACTCCATTTTTAGAATTAAAAAAAAAAATTGTATAAAAAAGAAGTTATGTAAAAAGCCTAAACAATTTAAATACCGTTTCTTATTTTTTATTGGAAAAAAATCCTGAAAATACCCAAAATTTTTGAGCTCTAATCCAGCGGGATCCCGTAGTCTATACGGACTTTTCCATGGCTTTTGACAATGTCAGATACTCAATTTGCCTCCAAGTTACATGATTTTGGATTTCACTCCATTTGTCTTTTAATTGTGTAGTTGTTGTTGTTGTTGTTGTCTCTTCTTATTGTTTTGTTTCCCCTTTTAGTGTACCTAAGGGCAGCATGTCGGGTTTTTTTTAATTTATTTTATATGTAGACGATTTAAAAATGTTTAAATCTGATTCAAGTATTTCTCCAGCAGTTACATCTCAGAAAATTACCCCTATCCTAAATTTTAGAAAATGTTTTCAGATTTCGAAATCTTTTTAGTAGTCAGTCTAAAGATATGTTTCCTTGGCTTTTTGAAAATAAATAAATAAATCTAGGCAGCTAGGGAGCTAAGCTTTGCATCTTTTATTTATGTAATATATTTATTTAACTAAGGAAAGCCATTAGTTAGGCTTAGTTTCTAAGTTTTTCAATGCCGCTCCAGTAAATGACAAGTCGATATCTTTGATATTTTTTAGGTCATTTTAGGTTCGCGCAATGGGTGAACTCATAGCATAATTGAGTTTGTTCAAATGCACATTAAATATGTGGAAATGGCGCAAGTTCCTAAACGGTATATTAAGAGGCAATCCTCTTTAGACATCAGCACACTCGAGAAATATCTTAAGGCTAAGGCTCCAAAAAGTTCAGCGCAAATTTTATAGCAAACTTTCTATTTACTTTTATTCCTTATTTATGTTAGTGGGCAACGCTCTGTTATGAATGAAATTGATGCAGAATTCCTATGTCTGGTTCATTTAAATTGTATAACTTTTAAGTCATATTCTACATTTGTTATTTTTTAGCGTTTTAGTTCAGATTTTACTGATTTGTATACGCCATATAGGGCCTCCGTAGCCAAATGAGCTCGTGCGGGACTCCCATTTGGAAGTGCGCAGGATCGAAACTTTGCACACGAAAAAACAAATTCTAGAAAAAGTGTTTTCTTATCTTTCATTTCCCGGCAGTGAATACAAGCCTCCGAGTGTATTTTTGCCATAAAAAATGTCTTCATAAAAAAATATTTTCTTTTCGTAGATTTCTCCCTGTGTGGAAAACACCAAGAGGCACACCACAAATAAGAGGAGAAGCTCGGCCAAACTCTCGCTTCTGGAACGGGTTAGAATGGAGTGCATCGATACATACAATATTGAAAGAATTTAATAAGATTTAAAATTCTTTAGCAAAGTATCAAAGAACACGGTCCTTGCCACGCCCTTTCACTCCATGCTATCCAGAGTCGCGCTTGACAAGAGATACAGTGTGGCACTGTCAGAGGCTCAACTATGGTCAAACTCAGAAAATAAGTCCGGCAAACACTGTTTTCGCATTTTCGCGGATGGCTCCAGGACCGAGAACGGCTCCGGCTCTGGGGTCTGCGTCGAATCCAACGGGACAAAACTGCACTTTGCTCTTAGAATGCATGCATCTGTGTTTCAAGCGGAGGTGTAATCTATTTAAGAAGCGATGAACTTTGTTGTGGAAAACAGATGGAGAGGCAGATCTATATGTGTCTGCAGCGACAGCTAAGCTGCGCTCATGGCTTTAGACAGCCCCCCAACCACTTCAAGGGTAGTCGAGTCCTGTAAATCCAGGCTGAACTATGTCGGTAGACATAATAGCCTGATACCAACATGGGTCCCAGGACACGTGGGTATCGCGGGTAACGAGATTTCTGACTCTTTTGCCAGACTGGGCTCTGAGGCCAACTTTTTTGGCCCGGAGCCCGTTCTGTCATTCCCTTCTGCAGCCATCAAAGCCACGGTTAGCAAACGGGTTACTCTAACCCACAAGCGAGCTTGGTAGGCAGAGGGGGGTGCAGATTGCAAAACTGATGTTATCTGTCATGTCCGACCGACTGTCGTAGTTCCTCCTGTCACTAAGCAGAAAGGACTGTAGGAAGCTGGTTGGACTGATGACAGGCCACTTTCTATGAGCAAAGCACATGGAAAAGGTGGATGTCTCAGACAGTGCACTTTCTGTACCACTTTCTGTGCGCCTGCACCGCCTTCGCTCGAATCAGGCTTGAGGTTTTTGGCACTGATATGTTAAGAAGCGACCACCTAGGCACCACAAAATCTACTCTACTTGGCACCACAAAATCTATTAAGATTTCTTCGGAGGTGGAGTAGATTTAAAGAAAATTAAAAGGGAGTCCGAGTGCAGTACAATGGATGTAATTGTGTCTGAGTGCAGCTAGTCTGACACGTCAAAAAAAAAAATTAAAGAACACTAAAAAAAACAAAATCACAAAACATCAATCAGCATTCTGCGTAGCATTAACTAACAAACGTTGACTCATTTTGCAATTGAAATTCAATTCCTCCATCCCAGAGACATATATATAAGCGAGAAATTAAATCGAGCGCCCCCGTGGATGGATGAGTGTAGAAAAAATGTTAGAAATCACAGCACGTGAATGGTGCAGAGCCAAATCAAGTCAAAAGCAGTAGTAATAATAAAAAGAAACAGCAATAACAACAACCTTAGACAGACTTAAGTACATGGAAATGGCAAATATGCAAACAACGCCAAGCGTTAGCACTTCGCTGACGTAGCCGATTGAAAGTTGTGCTCTTGGCGCCAATAATTGTTTACTCATACGACATGACGCACAGTGAGAAGAATGCCAATAGAAGTCTGAATATGGCGAATGAAAATCAATGTGTATTTTCTCTAAAGTTTTTCAATGCACTTTCTTTCACTAGGTTGCAGATGTTAAATTAAGTGAAGGTGGATGGTGTGAGCATAGTAAAGAGTGGAGAAGTCGTGAAAATTTTTGCTCGATAAAAGTTTTCCGCTCATTGAGTTCCTAATCACTTTCCAATTGCTTTGCTAATGACTGCGTATAATTTTGGTTTTATGAAATTTCGCACTTCTACATAATTACGGTTTCATCATGCACCAGACGTTTGGTGTTGGAAAATAATATGAAATTGTGATTATGTTGGAGGGATTTTTCACTGCTGCTAATTAAGTGGCGCCAAACATGGATTTTATTGGTTTTATTTTTTGTTTTCCGCCACACATTTGAAAATTCTTTTTGGAGCTCTTCAAAGGCAAATTTCGTAATTGTGCACGGTATGGGACTAGAAGTAGTAGATACTATTTGTGTGATATAATATTTATTTGTGTGATGAAATATTTAAAACTGAAAAAACTCGGTTTGTCTTGCAGGGGCACTTAAACAAGCTCCGAGTGTATTGGGTAAGTAAGAAGTTTGGAACGTTTTCCGCTAGACGTTTTCAGCAAGTCATATATAAATAAAATTATAGAAAATTATGTTGTGCTAGTAAAATTGTAACTAAATGCTACCAAAGAACGAAGGGAAGGGACATTTTAATTCTAAACCCTAACACCAATTACTTATTGTTAATATTAACAGATTGTAATTTAAAATGGAAATAAAATATGATAGACATGACAAAGTCCGCAGGTTAAGGATGCGTATTTCTTTTGAGAACGAACAAATGAAGTGTACATTAATTTAAGGGTATGAGGACCTGAAAACTCTACACTTCTGCGACTTAGGAACGCTAATATAGCATAAGATTCCCAAACAATAAATAATTAATATGACTAGCAAAAGTGTAATTTGTGTCGAAAATAACTCGTAACTCCAAAATTTTACTGAGCGATTTCCAGCGATAAGTAGAGATAAAATAAGATATCTCCAAAGGAGTAATGCACTTGGTGAAGGTAATGTGGTAAGATTTTGAGGTATTTAAAAATATTTGTAACGATGGAGAGCAAAATGAGGTGGCACCTATCGTGGTACCGTTAGTTTATTCTTAGCGAATTTGACAATGTCAGCTGATTTTTGTGATGCCACAATATCTCCACTACTGACCAGTGTGACGAGAATAGCCTGGGAGTTTTAGTTCTGTGTTCCAGACATTTTTCTAGCATCTTCTAATTAAAATGCGATTTTTATAATTATGTAATATACAATTTTCTTTTAAATTAGTTCAAAAATTTACTCAGTTCTCTTAAGCTTTACTTTTCTTTCATCTGGTTGCATTATTCACGATTGCGATTATTATTGGTGTTGGTGATTATTCGTGTTTTATTTGTGCGTGGGTTAAGGGGACAAAATTTCGAAAAAAAAATTTTGTTTTTATAAAATGCTCATATAATTCTTTAAGAATATGTCAAAAAATTTTTAGAACGTAAATTTAAATATTTCTTATATTATAGATCGTCAACCGTGACGACTCTATTCTTTGCGTTCGAGCGCTGGGAGGGGTACAGTTACGTTGTATTCAAACTTTATACGCGTTTTCCTCAAAACCATATTTTTCGAATTGGCGTACACGATAACTCGAAAAGTTATCGAACGATCTCGATGAAATTTTGCACACATCATTTTATGATTTACTTTCAATGTGAATTTACAATTCGAAAATTTTTCGAAAAAAATTACTTTTTCGAAGCAAAAAGAGTAGGAAAATTCGTCTCCAAATTCATTTTTTTTTAACATTTTATTCCGCGAATTTTTTTTTTCGATTTGTTTTTAATTCATATCAAAATTATGACATTAATAAACAAAACAATTTTCGTTTTTTGTATTCAGGTCACTGACGTCGATGCTACACTGCCCGCCGATTGAGAAGCCCCGCTGCGACCTTCCTGGAAGAATTGAGTGTACATCCGCCATTTTAAATGATTCAAATAAAAAAATGTTTATATTATTTTAATGTATAAATAAACTGTATGCCAATTTTGAAAAAAATATATTGATTTCTTCATTTTAAATAATTTTAATGAAAATCAGGGAAAATATATCCGTTTACAGGTATTTGCCCCCTTAACTTGGCCACAGATGGGAAATACCCCGAAACAATCGGTTGAAATTCATTTCGCCACACACTCGTGACTTTGTTGACGATTTTAGTTTGACGTTGTTCGTTGTTGAGTGAACATGGAACGTGAGTAAAAATGATTGTCATGCATTTATGTGTGCGTTAAAACAAGGGAGGAGAGGACGAGTAAAAACGGTCGTTCAATTTAGATGCTGGACTGATTTAGAAGGTGACATGAGTTCTCGCATTTAAATTAATTTTTTTCTCACACTTTCTATATGAGGATTTTTCTGTACTTCTTTATATTTGTAAATAAAATTTGCCACGCTTTTAATTTTTCATTTCTCTCCTTACATTTATTGCTCTTATTTGTCCTCAATAAATGTTTTGTTTCATGTTGCCGCTCCTGTGCGCAGTGCGAAATTTATTTTGTGGCGAAATGAGTTTGAGCAGAAAGTTTTGATTTTTATCTCGTCTGTGGCCTGCTTTATTTGTGTGTAACATTTGTTCGCTTCATTTACATTTTTTGTTCCAAGTTTGTTATTCTTCTTCTTCTTTGAGCAGTAAAATTTTTCCCTTGCAACTGCAGTGTTGCTTAGTTTCGGATGTAAAAAAACACTAAAAGGGGTATGTACAGAGAAGGAAATATCAAAATTTTATTGAATTGCTCGAAAAATTTTTTGTATTTGTGACAAATTGTCTTTACTGTGTGGTTTTTTTAAATGAATGAGTTATGGTTATGTACAATGGATGTATGTATACATGTATGGGAAAAACAGAGGTTTAAAAATCCATCCTTGTCTTTAAAACTCAATCTCTTTAAAAATCTCTTTAAAAAAGGGCAAAAAACCACTTTTTTACTGTATTTGAGGTTATGTAACAAGTTAAGGTACTCCTTTTTCACAAAGGTCGTCATGGTTTCTTCAGTATTCTCTGCTATTTTTACGGTTATTATTACTATGAATACACCTCTATGCCTTCAGTTCGTATTCAATAAATTCAAAGGGTTTTTCAAATTTATAAAAAGGTTTTAAATATTCAGAAGAGTGGAAAGGATTCTTGCATTACCTCAAAAGGAGCAAAAAAGGAGATATGCACTTTAAAAAGGATCCAATTTTATAAGAATTAATAAATTCTCAACATTACTAAAATCTTCCCTGAGTGGTCTTTTTTAGCCTTTTGTTAGTTACACAATTTTTTCTTAACTTACAATTCAAATTAAAAAAAGAAGTAAGCACCAAACTCAAAAATTTTCGCATTTTAGGTATAAAAAAACCTTAAATTTATTGCGAGGAAGAAAGAGTTGCACAACTAGGCTAGTGTGACGTCTCGCACTCTTTGATGAACGCAATCGAGTGCCTATCATTATTGGATTACGAGTACACCAAGAAAGAGCTTTATCAAGCTCTCTTTGGGCATTTGAAAGACAAATAGCAAAGGATACGAAATACTACCTTTAGAGGCTTTAGACGGCATAATAAAATAATATAACTGATTATTGTTAACAACAACCACACACCTAATATTCAAGAGACCAGACTCAAACCAACGCAGAGATATGAAATAAAAACGAAAGTGCGAAACTTTGTGAAAAAACTTACAGGAATCCATATATACTTATACAACATCGACCTGGAAACCTTTCTGAAAAGCTGATGTGAAAAAGAGCCAAGCTCGATCAACCAGGAATGAAGCCATGATGGTTGGGCAAATTAAGCTTTTGACTGCAAAAAGCATCTTATATTTGACAATGCATTCAAACAACTTAGAAAAAGAGCAAGACCAGAGCCAGTTTTCACTTATTAATAAAATATGGAAAAGATAGGAATGTGAAACACAACTTTTAAGCGGAGCAGCGGAAAGAGCATCGACATCTTGTTTTTGCAAATAGTTCTTTAGTTTAGCAACACCTTTGGCAGCATCGTCCGAAGATAACAAGATAGAGGCAAAGTCGACAGACAAACTCTAAATTACTATTAAATATATAAATTAGTGATTGTGGGATTAAATTGATTTAATCAGTGGCCTACGTGTACTTTTAGTCATTCGCCTTCCCTGTGTCTTGGTCGTTAAGTTCTTATATTGCAGTGTCAACTTCCACACTTTTCAAATTTAAAATTAATGTATATTAGATTAGAATGGCTTTAACATCATGAACAATGGCCGTTAGTTGCTATGAATTACCGTTTTGGAAAATATGATAACCATCATGAAATATTACGCTGTTGCATATTCAACTATACCACATACTCAGAAACATATCGCATTTGGTATGTATGTATGTGCATATGCAATATATAATATTTTACACTGGCAAATTTTGTTCAAAGCGAATTTTATATTATTTTGAAAGAGAGAGATAGCGAACAGTTTTGACTAATTTATTAATTTACTTTTTAATTTCAATTATTTTTTTTTAAATAAAAATAGTTCATTCTATAAATAATACCTTACTAATACAAGGTATTATGGAAAGTTGCTGAAATCATCCTTATACAAAAGCCAGGGAAGACCCCGAGCGTGGTATCCAATTACAGGCCAATAAGTCTATTGCCTGTTGTCTCCAAGCTCTTCGAAAAGCTGCTTTTAAAAAGGATAAATCCAATAATTGCGCAAAGAAATCTCATTCCAGCCCACCAATTTGGTTTTCGTAAGTATCACTCCACCATAGAGCAAGTTAATTGTGTGTATGATTTCGCTAGACAAGCACTTGAGAGGCGGCAATTCTGTACAGTGGCATTTTTAGATATAACGCAAGCCTTCGATAAAGTCTGGCACGAAGGCCTGCTATACAAGCTTAAGCAGGGCTTACCGCACAACTGTTATATGCTCATAAAATCATATTTGCAAAATAGACATTTTCTTGTTAAAGTAAACAACGAAACCACTAACCCTTACGCAATCAGAGCAGGTGTACCACAAGGAAGTGTTCTAGGCCCCGTCTTGTACACTTTGTTCACGGCAGATCTTCCACTATCACAGAACACATATACAGCCACGTATGCAGATGATACTGTCGTCATGGCCAGGAGTACCCTTCCCTCAATTGCTTCTGATTACCTACAAGAAAACCTTAACAGTGTTAGCGGCTGGATGAAAAAATGGCGCATAAAAGCTAACGAAAGCAAATCGACGCAGATAACATTCACTTCTCGAAATGGCTCATGTCCTGCCGTATCTCTTAACAGCGTTCCAATATCACAAACAGATAATGCCAAATATTTAGGTATTCTATTAGACCGGCGTCTTACTTGGCGATCGCATATATTTTTAAAGCGAAAGCAACTTGGACTGAAATTGCGATCACTACACTGGTTAATCGGCTACAATTCAGCACTTACACTAGACAATGAGGTGCTTATCTACAAAGCTATTCTGAAACCGATATGGACGTATGGCGTTCAATTATAGGGCTCAGCAGCAAAATCAAATCTAGAAATCATGCAAAGATTTCAGTCAAAGGTGCTCCGCATGTGTGCCAATGCGCCATGGTTTGTACGAAACGAGATATTGCACCGTGACCTAAAAGTTACGACAGTTTTCGAAGAAATAAACAACCTCAGCCAGAGATACAACAACCGACTTGCCACTCATCCGAATAATCGAGCAAATAACCTTTCCAAGATAAGCGCTACTCCTCAAGATTAAAAAAATGTCAGTCTAACGATTTAATGCAAAGATTTAAACCGTAATATACAATACGTAAATGCAAAAGTTGTAAAATTGTATAAGGGGGCGTCCATAAATTACGTGAGGTGTTTTTTTCAATTTTCTGACCCTCCCTCCCCCCCTGGTGAGATGTCGTGAGATTTTATTCAACCCCCTCCCCCATCCCCAAATCTCACGTGAGATTTTTCAAAATGTGGGTTTCTTATGTAAACGCGTTGGATTGTTATTGTAAAAAGAAAAAAAATTTGCTTCGTGCTTTTATTTACGACTAGTTAAGACTAGTAATCAATATTGCTGAGAGTTATAAGTGTAATAAAAATTTAACAATAGAAGACTTAAATCGTAACTACTGCGATTAAAAAAAGAATATCTACTCTAATTCAGTCCATGGAGAATCATGCGCGGTTTCAAGAGAGACTATTGGGACCAACATGTCCATATGATTTTCAGTAAAATCATGTGCTCCTTCAACTTCGTTCTAATCTAGCCACTCTAAGCCGTTGACGCTTGCGCACAGTAACTCATTAGCTCGTCTTGTGACAATCCGTGAGGGTCGCACTTTGCGGAACATACGCGCTTGCTTAGCTGGTGCAATGTGAGCTGCTCTCCTGTGCTCTGCAGCTCTTGTGATAGATGCGAAGTAAATACCGCATATACTGCAGCATATTTTCTCTAAATCATCACGTATACTTGGGCAATAGAGATCAATAGGCGTGCTGATGAAGGCATTCAGCGGTTGAATCGGTAGGCGTATTAGAAATGGAGCAAATGACTTTGCGTCATGTTCTTTAAAGTCCGGAATTGTCAAACGTCAACCTGAGTGATAGGGCGTTCGGCTCATAGTGGTGCGAAAACAACCGACGGGCTACACTGTACCGCAAATTCAGATTAAATTGAGCTATTTGGTATAAAACAAATACGGTGGTTTGACAGTAGTAATGTATAACGTCGAAGTATGAATGAAATTATTTTCTTTCGAACGAATTAGTGAATGATCTTAATCATACTTCGATTACGCTTGAGAATAAATCTTAAGCATGTACAATTTTTTTGTTTCAGTCAGAAAAAAAATTGCGTGATATTTGCCGAGACCCCCCCTCTCTCCAACGTAAGATTAGATGAGATTTGACTCGACCCCCTCCCCCCGTTAAACATCTCACGTAATTTATGGACGCCCCCTAATATATGTATATGTTATATGTTGTTCATTATTAAGTAACGAATTCCACTGGGAATTCTTACTCTAAGCTATTATTATATAAATTGTAGGTAAAAATAGTACTTATTGTTATTGTTATGACAGATTGTATGGAATAAATGGAGTTTGAAAACAAAAAAAAAAAAACTAATACAAGTTTCAAACAAACTTTGTACAAGACTTATAAAAATTGGTTTTTATCAAAAATTGTGCAGTGTTGTTCATGCTTAAGATGCACTTCGGGACTTCGAAGCTGGCTACAAATATTGATGACCCAGACGTGGGTGAATAGTATTGGTCCATTTAATGGACACCGTTCTGGGCCTTCCCGAAGTAATGCAAGGCAGTTCCGGGAAGAGAGTCTCCCCAGAAGAGGAGGATTCGATGCAGTTGACGACGGTCGCTGTAAGCGCGAAGGCATTTTGAACCCTCCCTCACCCACCAAAAAAAAATCAATTCGGAGCATCTTGTGGCTAAATCAGGGGGCAAATTGACTAAAATAAGGATATTTACATACTGAATCTTCAGGCTGGTTATAATTTTGAGTGAAAATAAAAGTAGCTGCGTGACACAATTGAAATAAAAGATTGCGCCAGTAGTTGAGAAGGAGAGAGGGCATGAGGAACGCTTAATATATTCTCAGAGGTATCAATGGAGATGACTAAGGGAGTTGGAATTTTAGCTGGAATCAACTGAAGGACAGAAGATATTCTCCGTAGCGCATAACCTTTTCAGAACAACACGAAGAAAAGTGGTTTTAGTAAATTTTCGCTTCGTTCCATCGTTTGTTTCAGCTTCCGGAATACTTAAACGGGATGATCCTTAATTCTCAGTTCTTGGTAAGTTATGCCGCTCTCCAAGAGTGGTTCGCTGTACGTATTGAATATATGTAATATGCAACTTTCATGGATTACGGAGCAGAGTCTCAGCTATTAAAAAAAGAAAGAATGGGAGGGAAAGTTTTTCACTAAGGACAAATAATGTTTTTCCAAAAAACAAAAAAAATTTCTTTTAATTACAAACAAGAATAATAAAAAATTTAAAAAAATACATATATAATATTTATAAAAATAAATAAAAAATAACAACAAAAAATTAAAAAACAAAAATTTACAAAAATTCATAAGAACCGAAAATGTTTGACTTTAAAAACTCTATTTAAACAAACTCTAAAAACAAAATCAAAAAAAAATTTTTAATAAAAAGCTCAAAAAAAAATTTATGAAAATGTTAAAAAGGCCGAAGATACATTTTTTTAATACAAAATTACAACCAAAAATAAAAATATTAAAAAGAACCGAACATATATATTTTGAAGTGAAAAACTATAACAAATAAAAAATATAAATAAAAATTAATAAAAATGTTAAAAAGAACCGAAGATATTTGACTCTATGGACTCCATATTAAAAAAACAACTCCAAACAAAACCACACCTAAAATTTTTTTTCAAAAAAAAATTACCAAAAAAAACCTAAAAATAATAATTTTTAAAAATGTTACAGACAACCGAAGATATTTGACTTTAAAAACTTTAATATTTTTAACACTGAATAAGTTTCAAAATAATTTACTTTTTCCCAACATTTTTTCAGTTCACTTATTATTATGCGAGTACCCTAACAAATTTACCAGAAAAAGAAAAGGTCACGTCCAAAATATTTGGATCAGTTGACATGGAATCGCTCAGATGTTAATCTACAAAATAAAACTCACTTTACCCATTAATTATTATTTTTTATCAAGTACCTCAAAGACCGGCACAACAAAACAAACAACAGTCTGAGCTCTATGAATGTTTAGCTGGCATATCGTCTTCCAATCACAGAGGAAAGTATCGTCGGAACTTTTGCATATGACACCGCCCCGATTGCTATAGGCTTCCATCCCAAAGTGGCTTTCCTCAAAATATAGAAAAGACTTGATAAAATAGCTCAATACCTGAAAGACTGGAAAATAAAAGCTAACGGTACAATATTTGCTCAAGTTACCTTTACAATCAAACGAAATGTCCCAAACTATCTTGGCATGCCCCTCGACAACCAACTTACATGGAAAACGTATATTTTCTTCAAACGCAAAGTACTTGAAATTAAACTGCAAAACTTATACTGGTTACTTAACCGCAATTCTCATGTTTCTGAAGCACTGCAGCTAACTTCAACATCGGAATACTCCAAAGATTGTAGTCGAACCCCCTAAGAATGATTACAAATGCACCAAATTATACCAAAAGTGCCCAAATACATCGTGATTTGAAATTTCTCACAATAGCTGAAGAACTGAAAAAACATGCCACATCTCACAATAAAAGACTTCAATCACACAAAAACCCTTTAATCACAGAAATAACTCTCAACCCCATCTCCTTTAACAGACAGAAGAGGAAGTCTAGAATGGATTTATTTGCTAATCAACAAACATTTTAGGAATGGTTGCACCACCATGATGTCTTAGTTGAAAAAAAATTGTTTAAATGTTAGAAAACAGATTGAAAACAATGGATTCGAAAATAAACAAATGGCCACAAACAACAACATTTAAAAATCGGAGTGCACACATTGGTCATCTTTGCTGTGACTTAATCTGGCTTACACCGCTTAGTGAACTCGGACACATAGCGATTTTGTGAAAAAATGTTCCTCTCAAAATTTTCATAGTATAGTAAACTATTTATAAATTTGATTAATGCAGAGTGATAGTAGTAGTTTCAAAGTTTTAGAGAAAAAACAGCATTCCAATAGTGTGAGTCATTTTTGTTTTCATTGTGTTTGAAAATTAGTTTTATCATTTTTTAACACATTTTGACTTAAAAGCTCGATTTTTTTTGTAGATTTATGCAATTTATGTAGAAAAAAGCATCGGAAGAGAGATTAGCTACAAATTTAAAAGACCTGGTGCCAATCGGCGCACATCGGTGCATAGGTTTTAGCGCACATACTGCATAAAAAGTTTGGGCACAATTTTTTTAAATTTTATAAATTTCATATTTTTAGCACGCATACATATACATATTTATTTATACCGACGACTATTACATACCTTTCTCAAAGCATATCCACAGAGTAGCTTTATGCTTAGTTTATTATTGTATTATTTAGATACTTTTAATAGTAACACAAATTTATTTTATTTTTTTATATTAAACAATTAATTTGTGGTTGTAGCTTTTTAATTTGATAAAAAATTTGTAAGTAAATTAATTTTTATTAATCCATATTTTCGAACGATTTGCAATACTTTCTTCAAAACGGCAATTTTCTTATTATTAATTTTTGTAATTATTTAATTTATTAGAATTAATTATTTAACTAATAAACGTCAAATTATTTTCCCTGTCACTTTACAAAACTTTGCTTTTTTTATAATTTTTTTTCTTTATATTTTTTTTCTTTTAATTTTTATGTGCATTTATTCGAAGAAATATTTCGTTGCAACAGTATTCTTATTTTTATTTTCTAGTGTTTTTTTTTGGTTTTGGTTTTTTATTATATTTGTTTTCGAAGCGTAATTAATACTTTTTTTTGTAATTTTGGAAAAGCAAACTATTATTTTCATTTATTTTATTTTTATTATTTGTCTCCCTAATTCACTCACTTTTTCTGACTTTCTTTTGAGTAATTCGGTTATGCTTTATTTGCTGAAATATTCAAGAAACAACAAAGTAATATTAGCAAGGAGTTCTTGAAAATACTATATACCCTTTTTACAATTTACTAATTTTAGTTTTTAAACTTTTTTTTAGTTACTTAATTTCATTTTTCATTTCTTGTCCTCAAAGAAATTATTTTTTTAAGCACTCTTTGTTTCTTATTACATTATTTTCCAGAGACATTTGGAGTGAATTTTATTTACCCATCCTTCCTTCTCATAAAATCTTTGGTTGAAGTTAATACGGAGCGCTTAAACGTTTGAGTATGCATTAAAAAACGCACAAATATGATTTCGAAATATTACAAATTTCTCTAAAATATTTAATTTTTTCAATTTCATTTTGGGTTCCAGAATTTTTATTCTTCTTTATTTGCAAATTCTTAATATAGAATGTAACCGATTTTTTATTAATTTTTGTTTTTTGTTTATCTTAGGTCTTTCAAACTTACAATTTAAACATTCAAATTTTGTAAACTCTTTTCTGCCTAGTTTTTCATTTGTTTACGTTTATATAAACAGAACTAGAACACACTTACACATATGCATTTAAAATATCTCACTTATCTTATGCATAACAGGGCACATGTAAATATGCAACAGTAAAATATCACCAATCCGGCTAGCGACAATAGCCTAAATTACACGCATTTAAAGCAACAATTACCGGCCCCGAAAATTACACACAATTCGTAGGTATGTAGAACTGATATACCACCTTCACAATCACAGTTGGGTGTGAATTTATGAAATTAAATATTTATTTAATTCACTTCTGAAAAAAAACACCCATGTGTTGCATGGCAACTTTTAACAATAAATAAAGAAATTTTCCACAAACACTTATTCGCACAACACATATTTGACCGAGTTACCGACGCTTAGATGTACGAAAAAATACTACAGCGCAAATTTGCCGGTTACATTTGAATGTCGTAATGCAGCCACCGATGAAATAATGCGTTATATTAATAAAAATGTAGCACACAAGGCTGCAATCAACGCGGAACTGAAACTAACGCCACTAACCATTGTAGAAATTTGCCTGCTGCAACTCCAATAAAATACGCGTTATGTACAGCAAAGAATGAGAATAACAACAACTGTCAATGTTGGCTTATCAATTTGGTAATGGAAACTTTGTAGCTGTTAGTGAGAGTGATAAGATTAACATCCGGCGCCAATATGTAGGGGTAACAGTGGGCTGAAATGTTATACTCGTATAGCAGTAGTATGTAGGACTCGTAAAGAGTTAATATTATTATTATGTCAATATACTCCTGTGTAGATGATTTATGTGAGTTACGTGATACTAATGGTATGTGTGATGTTAGCACACTACTTGCTGTTGGTGGCTGTATGATGTTAGTGGGCTATGTAATGTACATAAATGAGCTTTGTGATGTTAGTAGCAAACTGTTAGCTACTATGTAGATGTTGGTATGAAATTAAAAATCATGTACTATTATACTGTTGCTTAACGTTAACTCACGTTAACTCCCTGAGCTTTTCACGTTTACGGTCATATAGAAACATTGAGAAAGCTTTCCATTAGCACCCTGTGAAAAATTCTAAGCAGTTACCATCTTTTTCTTGCCGATATGCGAAAGTTTTGCATCCAGTGGCTTATATTTGTGCAAATAAATGTATCAAAGTTAGTTGATTTGCATTAAATATAACATATCATAAAATGAAAGTGGCATTCCCACTTTAATTTTATTGCCTGCATACATTATTAAAGTCATATTTCATAATGAAAACAAGTATTCTTGTGCATCTGCGTGAAGCGCCTTTTATTTATTTATTCATTTTTGATTTAATTTAAGTAGAACTCAAATAGATTACTCATACTAAAGCTTAAATATAAAATATGGTAAACAATACGACGAGATATATTAGTCACAATTCAAAAAGTGCATCTTCAGATTAAGTTTTGACCTGAAAGTCTCCCGTGAGTTAGAGAGTACATCTAATTATGCAACGTGTAAACGCTTCAGTACGACTAAAATGGGTCTTGTGATAAAGTAAATGGAACATATTGCTGAGTCTAAGGTTACGAGTAGAACAAATAAAGAGTATTAGCTCCAGTCAGAAACGGCATTTGATATGATTCGTTGCTACGTCCCTTATAAACATTACCGATGAAATTTTTTTTCGCATTTCTAATGGCATCTATGTACTTTTATATGCAGGCCAACTACAAGGCCAACGAAGGGAATGAATGGCAAATCTAGTGAAATGTTTCTAAACCTTCTCAATTCTTAAAGATGAACCCATATAGAATAGATCCCAAATAATGCCGCAACATTTAAGGTTTGGCATATCAAGAGAAAAATACAAATTCTTCAGCGTTCTTTTCGATGTAAATATGACCCGCAAGTCTTTATTTTCATAAATTTTTGTGAGGATGGTAGTGCCCAACTTGTAATCGAAATCAATCGCAACTTTGGGTCTACTGAAGAACAAGTGTTGTCATTTACCAGCATTAAAAGGTAAAGAGTTATAATCACACCAAGTTTCCAATCTTGTTAAGCCTTTTTCAAGTCTTATGCAGTCAGTTACGTCCTCTATACGACTGTAAATTTTCAAGTCATTTGCATACAGCAGACAACGCGATGTCAAAAAATGTCCGGAATATCATAAATGAATATTAATAACAATAGTGACACGAGTTGGCTACCTTGAAATATTCCTGAGGTACTTTAGGTTAGGTTGAAGCGGTTGTCCACTGTAGGACACACACAGGATCTTGGCTGATTGTGATGCCGCGTGGGGAACTAGCCCTTATCCCTCCTGAAACCAATGTGTACTTTTCAAAAATTTCGTAAGATCTTTAAATTCGACAGAGCCGAGATCTTCTAATTCATTAAAGAATTGTCCGCCCAAAATGGCGAGTCTACATTTGGATAAAGCAGTGCACTGGCACAAAACGTGCGGATCGTCTCTTCCTCATCTAGACAACTTCTGCAGAAGTCATGTGTTTGCACACTCATCCTCTGGGCGTACCTGCCTTGTATTAAGACTGTGCTTATCTCTTCTTAGTAGAGGTTCCGTGCGTTTAGCATTGAGAGTCAGCCACAGCTGTCGGGCACTCCTGAGGTAATTTTAATGCCATCAGATGGCAAGCCAATCACATTTTTTGTTTTTCCATTTTTCTTTATTTATTGAATCTTTCTTGTATAAGAAACTAACAATAAGTTTACAAATCTTATATACTAGAGTAATATGTTTCCTTGCCAGTGCTAAGAAACGAATTATTTGCTCAAATGAATATATATTTACATATATGATTAAATCGGTTGTGAATCTCCAATTCTTCATAGTTGGGAGCTGGAAAGGACGGGTTTCCAGTCTCCGATTCTTCGTAGCTGGGAGCCGGAAAGGCCTAGTTTCCAGTCTCCCTTAGAGCTTCCGTTGTCCCTCATGTCGATTGTGAAAATGTTGTTGTTTTTTGTTTTTTTTTTTTCGAATGTGATAGATGTGGTTGGAGGAAGTTGTGGACGGAGTTTCGTGTGAGATGAGATAATTAAGTTAGTGCAGACTTGAAGATGCCTCTTTTTTTCAATCGTGTGTGACCTTCATCTAAAAGTAGATTCCGCGCTAGATTATTGGGATGGTCTTCTAGCTTTTGTAGGTATTTTTTGCTCAACCGTACTATTTCATCGGCTACACGAGGTATGCAAATATCTCTGTGAATGTTAGCGTTCTTTATATACCATGGAGCTCCCGTAATTATCCAATCACATGGTGTGAATTTCTAGTTATTTCCTAAACTTTATTGCGCCTATGGATTTGTATCGCCTTGAATTTCAAGTTACATAAATTTAATGTACAGAGTTGGAGTAAAGTACCCAATGTACGAGTCTCTGCACGCATAAAGTTCAATAAAAATAGTCAAAAAACGTCTGGTAATATGTAGTAAAATTACAAAAATACAACAAAATGAATAAGATTATTTCAAAATTTATTGAATTATAAATAATTTTTTATTTCTGAGCTGCTTATTTGGTTTTCTATGCCCATTAATTTATTTTTATTTCCTTTAGCTTTCACTTTCCTGTTGCTTTCCTGTAAGTTTAAATTTTTCACTGACACTTGGTAAGGTTGTGTAAGCCACTTTAACACAATAACTCTTTCATAGTCGAAAAATAGATAAAATACACTTAGCAATGTATTTTGGATCATCATCGTATTGGTAGACCCACACCTAAAGGCATTTAATCCTATGTTGAATTATACGTATAGCATACACAAACGGAGGAAGCCCCAATTATTTTTATTATCTCGGCGAAAATATTTCTAAATGAAGCGATTCAGTATTCCCTACATTCAATATATTGGACTCATCCTGTACATATATAATCGGCGCTTGCACTCTTTATTGGGTATTTGGCAGAGCTCCATTCCCTATTTAGGGTGTGCGTCTTGATGTTGTTCTGCAAAGTGAAGGTTTTAAGATGACCTCCATCGGCAAATGTTTTTTTCTGAGGAGCTTTTTCATGGCAAAAATACACTCGGAGGCTAGCCATTGCCTGCTGAGTGGCCATCGCTATTAAAGCTGGCCCCTGAGCTGAGAAACATTTCCATGCCACTGCAATACCTCTTCCATATTTCACTGCATATCGCCGATTCAGGTATTGCTGTTGATTTTTGCTTACTACTTTTAAACCATCACCATCTTTATAATAAAACTTTGATTCGTCTGAAAATAGCGCCGGCCGTCATTTTATCTTCCTCAAATTTAATGCGCTCTTCAAGATTTTTTCTTCGCAAAAATGAGGCTTCTTTGTGTCTTCTTGTAATTACCGATTCAGTTAAATGCTCTTTGAGATAGCTCAGGGTCAATGGTGGACCTTAATTCATATACAGGGTAACCGGGAAAGTCATTCGAGATACTTAGGAACATTTTGTTTTTCTTTGGTTCTCTTATGGGATTCGTCCGTGGTAGTTGTAGAAATAAATTTGAGTGTCACGATTTTTTTGACATTATTTCTACCAGATTTGAATGCTAAATACATATAATCATAAAAAAGTCCTTTAAAAACTTAGCTCTAAAGTCAATATCGAGCCTCCAAAATTTTAAAAGCAGCTATATTTGATTAATGATATGGCGTTTAATATTTATTTGTATACTATGAGAGTTATTTTTTCAATATAAACATTGGTGATTTTTGGTACGAATCATTTATTTGTGATATCTGTTTTTTTATTTAAAGCATCTCGCTATAAAACAAATTAAATGCAATTTCTTTTTATATATAAATCAAATTATATATTGCATACATAGTATATATTTTGTGTGCTCACTAAATAAAACTAAAAAATAATTTAAAAAAACCTGAAAAATTTCAAAATAATAATGAAATAGGGAAAAGAAAAATACATTTAACATTTTTCTTTCCGAATCATAATTTTTTTCTTACAATTAACGGTGTAGCAGGTTTGTATGTACATAGCGCTCCTTTTGTAAAAAAAATTACCCACCCTAATATACATGTATATAAATATCATTTATTTCGATTGCTAGTTATTCTTCCACTGTTAACCTTTCCAAATGCCACTTTCAGCCGTCTAACCCATTTTCTTATTTACGTGCCACGTCACTCATACGCTGTGTATACCACTTCTCATCACTCACTTGCACGGTTGACATTTGCTTTTACGTTTATCATTCGCCTTCTAGCCATTTAAATAAATAATAACATTTTATGTGGCGAGCCAATTACTTCATCTGTCAATCTGTTTTGAAAGATGTGTTTGTACTTTTTATTGTGGAAGAAATCAAGCCAACTTAAATTGGCATTTCGGTAACTTCCAGAAGTGAGGATTAAATCAGTATTAAATTTTCACTTTTTGCCTGGAAAGTAATAACTATATTAAGTTATGATGCATTAGTAAAAGCTCTTTAAATTTAAATTAAATTTTTTTGCTTTTTACCGACCAAACATTTGTTTCTCGATAATTTTCGGATGCCTTGTAAGAACTAATGGCATTCCTGTATAAACTCAGGTCGTTTCGAAACAATACCAGCTTAACGATACCTATTCAGTAATCAAATCTAACATCAGTAAATAACAATTTGTTACAAAAAGCAGAACTGCACTCAATTGAAATTCTAAAGATTATTCACTGTAAAAATTAAATGTTTATCTCTCTAAATAAAGCTTACAGGAAATGCTTTGGTAATCCGTCTTTTATTTTAACACGAAAATCTATTATATTTGCATTTCGATCTTGCTTGCAAAATATTTCATATAAAGTTAGAGAAAACTGATCCCTTCAGTATCCTTGAAATTTCATTCATTCAGTATTCTCACTCCGTTAAAAAAAAAAAATACATCGCTCTCGTTTTGCGCTACCTTAATTCACCTCTACTCTTTCAAGTACGTCTCCTACTAATAGTGCATCAGCAACATTGAGCAAAGTAGAAGTTTCTTGCTAAACTAAAATATTAAGAAATGTGACTAAAAACTAGTAAATTTATATTTATTTATACAAGCAACATTAATCCTCTAATTTTGTATTTGAATACCTTTTTTTACTTTTTTACCTCCATACGTCCAGTAGCACCAAAAATTCGATAAAAGAAAAACTGCTTTTAGAAGAATAATATAAATAAATATAAAAAAATGTATTTAAAATATTTAAAATTTTTTTACAAAATTAGTATGTAAAAAATTACGTTACCCAAAGTATTATAAAGAAGAAAAGTTGCTCCACAATCTGCATCATTTCTCCTTGAAATATTGATGGATATGTAAGAAGTAAAAACATTCTTGTAAAATAAAGTTGTAGTTATAGTTTGTCGAACCGAATTTTGGAATTTCGAAAAACTTTGCAATTTACGGCATTTAAAAAAAATGCGTCTTACGTTATAAATTTACAAAAGTTTACGTCATAAGTTTATAAAATTAAAAAAAAAAAATATCAAAAATTCGGCTCGACAGACTATAGAGAAAACACTTTCGAACACTTAAAAGCACATCAAAAGATATTAAAAACTGTACAAGTTATCATGTAGACTGTGCCGGAAAAAGTAGTTTCGACAAAAACAAGTTTAAACTTTCAAGTGCACTTCGTTCGAGGTCAAACTCGCGTTCAAACTCTCGTCGAGCAGTTACATTTCTACCATAACCTTGTATCCATGGGGAATTTTTAATTTAACGCAAGGTCGACATTGCTTTCTGTATGGAAAAAATGGTATTGGATATACGTCAAAAATCAACGCAATCTTTCAGCGATTTAAAACATACATTTTATAATAACAAAATTTGAAAGACTATAAAAATTTCTAAAAATTCTAAAAATTCCGATTACAAAATCTTAGACTTGGATTCATAAGGTTGCTGTAAGAGAACTAACTATATTTTCTTAAAAAAAATATTAAAATTAAATAAGAAACTTGTCTGAACCAAGAATATATTCCAAACAACTTGAAACTTAGTAGAGTCGTCTTCATATTAAAGGCAGATAGAAGGGGAGCGAAGGACTTTAGGCCAATTAGTCTTTCGTCCTTCCTTTTAAAAACTTTTATAAGGTTTTTATATACACACATTATGTGCTCACTGGAGATCTCTAGTGTATCAACTGCCCAACTTACCTCAAAGGTTAATTTACGTGAACAGAGCTTCACGAGGTAATCCGAAAAATAGAGGGGTCGCTAGTAAACAAACAGTATACCATGGCAGCTTTTCTAGACATAAAAGGCGCATTTAATAACGTTAGCACTACAGTTATCCAACGGGTGTTAATAGACTTTGAGGTGGTTAATTGCATTAGTAATTGGGTTCTATCTATGCTAGAAACCAGGATCATCAAAGCTGATATGGGTAATATCAACATAACTAAGAGGGTAAATAGGGGCACTCTACAAAAAAGAGTATTATCTTCACTTGTTTGGTAATGTGGGATTAGCAAAATCTTTATAGAACTTAATGGAGATGTTCCAATACGATCAGTGGGTCATGCAAAGGTCGCTAGGCGAGCTTAACTCTTGGTCCATAAGTTGTGGCCTAAGTTTAAACACGCATAAAATAGAACTTATAAAAGCTACAAATTTTTACCCTAGCAAATATTAATGAACAAATTCTTTTACTTTCACCCAGAGAAAAGTTCTTAGAGGTAATTCTGAGCTCCAAATCAAGTTTCTTATTGTTTAAATTAAATCACGCGGTATTGCAGAAATATAAAACAAAATTGCCAAATGTATAAACCAAATTATATTCTCCATAGTAGTAAGTTTTACAGCTAACATTTTGGCAGGTAAAAATGTTTTTCAATTTATTTTAAGACTTTCTAGCAAATCAACTTCTTCCTTTCATTAATATAAATTAACAAATCAGCTCCCTCTTTCCGTTCTCTAATGCTGCTTAATGCCTCCTTTGACATTATTCTCTTTGAACAGCTTGAAGCCGCTAAAAATGACGGTAATTTCAAAAATGCACTTGGCACTGGCCCAGAATTGCATTTCGAATGCTTAGTGCCTCACAAGGCCGTTAACCACTTTCGCAGTCGAACAATAAAAACAATTGTTAACTTTGTTGAAACCCTGTTCGCTTACTTAATACCTAAATGCATACCCTTTAAGGATATTTAAGCAACCACCGCTTAAATTTGTTCCCGCCCATAAGTATGCAGCAAATTTTTCTTTCGGTTTTGATTTAATTTGCTTAGCAGATCGCGGAACCTCTCAAAAGGAATAAGAAAATGCGAAAACAGAAAGCAGGCAATTTATTTCAATTCTCACAAGAGTAGCTAAGCAGATGTCTTAGTGTACCAAAACTTCGGTTTCGTATGAGATCGCCTCTTGTGCGCCAATTTCAGACTTGTTAGTGACTGTCCACGAAGAATCAGTGTTGACTAAGTATTTTTGCATTCATAGATAAGTTGGGAGACGTATTTAATGACAACGTTTTGTTGTTCAATGAGAACTTTTGGTGCAAGAAGTGGTTTGGGAATTGTCTTAGCATTTGATAGCTGAGTAGTTTGTGTGTGAATATGTAGCTGTAGCTTTGGTCTGAGTTGTGAATTGAAACACTAAAGACAAGAATATTGCATACCCGTAAAAATATTTCGAATACAATAACGCTTTCAACTTTAATGATTTTGTTGAACATCGTTTCTAATACGGACAATAATGTGCCTTCGTTCTACTCAGCAATCAACTGACGAACCATTCTAAAAATCACTTGTTTTTGCGGGTCAGAAACTCTGTGGACAGAATGCAATCTTGTATGAGCAAAACACATTTGACCATTTGCTTTGCTTATATTAAAGCTTTACCCAAAATAATGTTTCCACTTCTTTTTTGTTTATTTGGTTTTACTGAAAATCTATTATTTCCACTTCGAATAAGAATCGCCCCATTTTACAATTATAACTGAAGCAAAGAAGAAGAAATATGTACGTAAATGAACCACACACAATTGTCGCCATGTCGTCAAACCTTCAATTAATCCAGGAATATTTCTGAAACATTCACTGATTTCCAAAATGTTTGCAAAACATTCGCAGAAGCCAGGAATGTTTTTAATTGGAGTTATTAATCCGTTCGATATGTCTCATCTCGCTTTCTTTCAAATCTTCAATAGTGCCAACGACGTCTCCTCAGTGAAGTGATGTAGGTGTTGATGTTGTTGCTGGCGTCAGTGGGGGTAGCATCTGGCGTCAGTGGAGGAGCACCTTTAGTAGACCATGTTTAGTGGGCGAATGGGGGATTGAATGAGTACCGCCTGATGTTCTTGGTGGCCTTCTTTACGGATTATTCATCCAGCTGGTTAGCTCATAAGGTTGTAGTTAGCGCCCATCTGTGCGGGCCCTCGAATAAAACTGTTGAGTCACTCTTATGTGAAAAGCTTGGTGATACAATGCGCTGTGGGCAGTGATAATGTTAGTGGAATGTACGTCTTAAGTTTATCTTTCCATAAACCCTTTGAGAGGTTCAGCGATCTGCTAGGCAATGAAATGAAAGACAAAGGCCAGACTTGCTGCATTCTTAAAGGCAGGACTGAATTTAAGCGGTGGTTTCTTAAACAATAAAAACGGCATTGAGTATTTTTTTTTATTTCTTTCGATTGTGTTATTCCTTATTTCAATAATAGTTCCATTTTTATATTTTGATTTATAAATATTTGTGCAATCAATATTTCTGTCATTCTTCTCATTTAGATGCCTTTGTTATGGCATTAAAGCATACGAAATACAATTTTGGATCAGCGCCAAGTGCATTTTAGAAATGAGCAACTATTTGAGCTGCTAAAAGAGAATAATATCAAAGGTGGCATTGAGCATCATTAAAGAACGGCATGAGCCAGTTTTAAAAACTTACTGTTATGGAAAAATATGATTTTAACTTCGATTATTTCTGTGATTTTATCAAAGTTATCACCATTTTCTTTAACATCAAAAATGCCTGAACAAAACCGACGGAACCAAAATAGCACGTAATGAGGTGCCACAGTAACGACACCATAAAAATCATTCACAATTTCAGCGGCCTAGGTTTCATTTTCGCCTTTATCAGAGAAAAACTGTAATATGTACCGAATTTTCTCTTTATTCTATAACTCACAACTGAATGGCACAAACAAAAACAGTAACCAAATTTGTTTAGTGTGAAACGTCAGCTTGGCAACGAGCCTAAACTTTAAATTGTTTGTTCGATACTTAACGCGATATCGATCACTACAGCCATTTACCGAGAAAATAATGAATTTCTTGTTTTCCTAAGCAAATATAATTACAGTTCTGAGGTTTCACGTCTTTTCTTCCATACAAACTGCAGACAGGTTCTAATTTCCTTATGAGGGGAAAAAGCCTGGCACCATTAACAAAAAAAAAATTGCTAAAAATCAATGGTGTGGTCACTTGAGTCTTGCATACCCAAAACGTCGCAAAAAGTTCTACTTAAAAAGTGGAAGTGAAGTGTTTTGAGGGAATTTTTAAAATTATATATAAAGTTTGAAACTTTGCGTTATATGGTTCTTCTTGTAGTTGTGTAGGTACATATAAAAAAAGCGATGTGCTTGCACGGAAGTGTATATGAGAGGAGTCGCACGCTTTATTTTCTGGTATCCAGGAGGATTAATTTTGACATAGACATTTTTTGTACCAACTGGCCTAGTTTCACTTCTTAAAAGCCTATAAATAAGGAAATCCATTTGTAATACATATTTTATTGTAATTCATTTAATATTTTATTTTATTTTTATTTATTTTCTTACATTTTACGTTATTCACAAAATTACAAAGTTTAGAAACCATTAGCAAAAAAAATGTTTATAGAGGTAAACGGAAACATTAAGAGTTCATAGGAGTTGTTTTTTTTTATTTGTTTTCAAATATAGCCGGTTCAGATGCGTTTAGAGTTTCTTGGATGGGAGGTATACAAATGCAACAACAACAATCACAGCAGCTAATTGTGAAAAAAACAGCACAAATAAAGCTTTAAACTCAAGACAGCAGCAACGGTGGAAAGGCGATGGAGTCAAAGTTTACGGATGGCGTTACAATAAAGCGAGTTGCTGTGTAAATTTTTTAGATATGTTTCAAGACATTTTCTATATTTGCATTTTTCTTCTTCTTCTTCGTTTTCTTTTTCTACTACAACTTCACAATAAAACTTTTGCGCTACAAAAGCAGGTTAAAGCGTCAACGTTAATATTCCCTAAATGTGTGTGTATATGTGTGTTTTGATGGAGATATTCGCATTGTTGGCACACTAAAGTGAGCCATACAAAATTTCCGCAATGTCATAGTGGAAAACGCGAGTTCTCATGCCTGCTTTTCCATGACTTTCCTTATGCGTGTGTGCGTGTGTGTGTGTCTGATGAGTGTGCGTATGAGTGTTGATGTGTTGGCGTATGCACTCCTTTAGCACTCTGCCGCCTTCCTGCAACTTCTCAAGCATTATTGAGCCCCCAATTCATCGTACTTCTTGAAGATGATGTCGTATACAATGTCGAGTAGTTTATTCCAGGCTTCCGCTTGGCGTTCATTCAGGTTACACGCCTCAGTCAGTACTTCCACAATGGCTGTGCGCAGTTCCTGTGCGAAAGAGGGAATATTATGAGTAAAAATTAATAAAGATAAATGAGTAAAACTGATAAAAAAAATTAAATCCAATTTTTAGGATCTGATTTATATTTACAAATTTTTTTACATGTTTTTAAAGAAGGGATTATTGATTTAATTTTATTTTTGTTTACATTTAAAATGTGCGAAATTTTATTATAAACTTTTTCAAAATTAAAAAAATAAATTGCTGATTTAATTGATGTGCTCTTTAAAACGATTTTGGGTAATTACATATTGTTGTAAATTTTTAAATGTGGAACTTTTTTTAAGCCAGTGAACAAAATTGATTGGCAGTATTGTTTTAATTTGTATTCCGATTCTGCTTATCTAAATTTTTTTATTTCAGTTTTTAGCATCGTCCATGATTTATAAAAATCAAATTATCTAAATGAACTTTTTTTATTTACATATACATTTATTTTCAAAACAAAATTAAGCTAATAATATAATTAATATTTAATAAATATATTTTTAAATTTACACAAATGCCCACTAATTTTTAATACTTTACAATTTTCTAAAATGTTATGAAATCGCCATGGAATCTTAAATTTATTAAATAATCTGATTTTACTTGCACTTCAACAATGTAAGGAGACTTTAAACTTCTTTCAGTAACAAATAACTTTTAAATAATAATTCAACAAAAATTATTAAGAAATGAAATATTGGATTATATTGAATTTAAATTTTTAAACTACATCAACCAATTTAATTTTTTTTTTTACTTTTTTGTAGTTTTCTTAATTTTTATTGAATCAAATTTTAAAACAATGAAAACTTAGGAATTGATTTTAATTTAAATGAATTTTAAAACGACAAAAACTAAATTGAAAATTTTGTAACTTTTTCTTACTTTCTGCAAATTATATTAAATCAATATTTAGTATTTTTTAAAATTTCGATTACAAAAATAAAATAATAAATATTTAAAAACCGGACAAAATTTTCTTAAATAAATTAAATGAACTTTCAATGCTTATTTGAAATTAAATAAAAATCACTTAATTTTAAGTGTCCATGTTTTTCTGAAAATTTTGCATTTATTTTAAATTTGCTCAAATTATCCTAAACCAATATTCAATATTTTTTAAATTTTAACTTTTCAATTTTTTCTTATTTCTCAAGATGAAAATAAAATAATTAAAAATTAGAAAATACAAAATATAATTTCAAAATTTTGGATTTTTTTAATTAGCTCAAATTATGTTAAATCATTTTTTTTATTTTTGGAGACAAAAATAAAATAATTTAAAATTAAAAAACACAAAACATCATTTGAAAATTTTGGATTTTTTAATTTGCTAAAATTATTTTAAATCAATATTAAATATTTTTCCATATATTTTTAACATTTTTCTTATTCTGAAGATACAAGTAAAATAATTTAAAAATAAAAAGCACAAAATATAATTTAAAAATTTTTGATTTTTTTAAATTTGCTGAAGTTATATTAAATCAAGGTTTTTTTAAATTTTTAATTAAATTTTAAATTTGGAGATGAAAATGAAATAGTTATAAAACTAATATGAAAATTTTGTACTCTGTTTTTTTTAATTGTTCAGATTATTTTAAATCAATACTAAATATTTTTTAAGTTTTAATTTGTTCAAATTATTTTGAATCAATATTTCATATATTATAAACTTTGAACCTTTTTTAGTTTTGAAGATAAAAATAAAATAATTTAAAATTATAAGCACACCAAAAAAATTTTAAATTTTGTATATTTGCTTAGATTTAATTCAATCAGCCCTGAATATTTTTAAAATTTTTAATTTATAACTTTGTTTTCTATTTTTGCAATGAAGTAGTAATTTAAAATTAAAAAAGAACTAATTTGAAAATTTTGACAATTTTTTTTTTACTTTTCTTCAACTTAATTGATTTTAACTGTAAAAGAAAGTTTTTAAATTTTTATTTTTTTATTTCCACATTTTTTATTTTTATAGGTTTTTTCGAGTTAGTGTGTGTGTTTTAGGGTGCTTTAAATTTTTAACACTTGTAATATAAAATTTTGCTGCACTTACAAAGTATGCCGGCCTTTCAATGTGATGGCGTTGTACATGCGATCTTGCTATCTCTTGCCAGATTTCTTGAATCTTTTGTAGACCGCCTTCTTCTTCTAGCTGGCTGATTGACTGATCAAAGGTCTTGATAATGCGGCCACAGTGGGCACGGAAGCGTGCGCTATTCTGTAAATGTCAAAGAACAACAAAAATGTAAGCTTTATTTTATACGATTTTTAGAGGGAAGTGGAGCATAATTTTTCTACACACGAAACGAGATATAGGCATGTAAAAATAAAATTAATGAGTTAATGAAATCTCTAATTTTTGTTATGTCAAATTTCGTATCCAACTGAATAAAAGTTTTAAAATTTTAATTTGAAACAAAGAACCCCAAGTTTTAATATCAAAGCGTAAAAGATAAGTGCTTGAAATTTCGCCATATTCAGTTAATTATAGAAACGATTTTGTGACGTCATAAGCTGATTTCGGCAGCAACGAATTGCTTAGCGCAATAAATTTGAATTATAGAACTTCATTTTAATAAAATATTTGAAAAAATCTTGCTTTGAAAACTCGAAGGACAATAAAAATGGCAGAAAAAAAATTATTCAAGATTTGCTTTTTTTTGTTTTTTATTTTCAAAGATTAATTAAAATTATAAAGTTATAAATTTGAATTAACAGAAAAGCATCAAGTTGTGAAAGCAAACATTTTATTAAATTTATATTTTATTTAAATTTATTAAATTTTTAGCCAATTAAGTTAAATAAAAATGCTCAAAATTTCTTAATAACAATTTTATTAAAAGTAAATACATTTTTATTTTTAATACTTTATTTTATATTTTAAAATGTAATTAAAAACATTCAATTATTTTAATTAACTAATTTCATTTTTGTTTTAATTAATTACTTTTATTTTAATTTTAATTAATTACAAACATCGAGTTTTACACCGAAAAGAATTTAAAAAAATCAAATTCTTAAATTTAAATTAAAATAAAAATTTTAATTTAAATAAAAAAAATTAAATCTGTTTAATTAATATGAAATTAGGCAATTAAAATAAAAATAAAATTAATAAACTGTGTATTAATTAAAAAAAATAATTTAATTAATTAATTATCACAATCTGATCAAGAAAATCGCATATTCTATCATTTAAAATTAAAAAAAAAGGAATAATAGTTTCGATACAAAATTGCGATGGTCAGTGAAATAAAGGGTTTTTCAATTGGCGCAGGTCGCTTTTGGCGCCCTGTGGTAGCCATTTTGTTTTGGTGACATCTGTCAAATCTTTTGTTTATTATTCAGTTGTTTATGCCAAATCATCATGGCAAGTTACACGATTGAACAGCACGTTCAAATGATATACCTTTATTATCAAAATGAGTGTTCATTAACGTAAACTTTGCGCGCATTGCGCCCATTTTTCGGTAGACGTGGTGGCCCTTCAAAGTCGACTCTTCAACGTTTGGTGGCCAAATTTGAGACGACCCGGTCAGTAAACAATCAGCCAACACCCGTACGTTCAAGGAACGCAAGATCAGCCGAGAAAATTGCCGCGGTCCGTGAAAGTGTACAGCAGAACCCGAGGCAGTCTATTCCTCGCCATGCACAAGAACTTGGCCTTTCGCAGACTTCAACTTGGCGAACTTTGCGTCGGGACTTGGGCCTACACCCATACAAGATCCAACTGGCCCAGGAGCTCAAAGTTGATGACCATAGACAACGCCGTTTGTTCGCTGACTGGGCTTCGAATCGTTTGGAAGAGAACCCCAGTATTGGGCGAAAAATCATCTTTGGTGACGAGGCGCATTTTTGGATGAATGGCTGTTTTAGCAAACAAAATTGCCGTATATGGGACGACACCAATCCACACGAGGTTCACCAGGTGATAATGCATCCTCAAAAAGTTACCGTTTGGTGTTGATTTTGGGCCGGCGGCGTCATTGGTCCGTACTTTTTTGAAAACGACGTTGGTGAGGCGGTCACCGTCAACAGCGAGCGCTACACAACGATGATAACCAATTTCTTAGGGCCCATATTGAACCATATGGACCTAGACGACATGTGGTTCCAGCAGGACGGCGCTACGTGCCACACAGCAAACGCCACGATTGACGATTTCAACATCTACCCGCCCTTATTGAAAAACCCTTTATTTTTAAGTGATAATTCTTGAAATTTTTAAGAAAAATATTACAAATAATTTTGAGAAAATTTAAAAACCATTGAAAAATGTATCAAAGCTTTTAACTTTTTTAAGTTTTCGATTAACCCCCTGATATGCATATTTTGCTTATCTAAAATCAGAAGCGATTTATTAAACCGAATATTTTTTGCATTGGATTAATAAAGATAGGAATACCGTATAAAATAATTATAAAAAATTGTTGTATGAAAGATATCACTATAAAATTCGAAACAAGTATCAGGTCAGTCCATAAGTTCGTGCGTATTTTACCCATAATTTCACTTTTGTACGATTTTTGCATACAAAAAATTATTCGCGGAATATAACGGAACTATTTATATTTTTCAGCAACACGTGCTTCTATCAGTGATTAACATCACTTGATGTTGAAAAAAAATGGAATCTTCGAACGCGTATAAGGGGCATATTTTGTATTTTGTTTATAAAAGTGGCAAAAATGCAACAACTGCAGCAAAAATAAACACTGTTCACGGAGAGGATACCGCGAGTGTAAGGACTGCGCAAAAGTAGTTTTCAAAATTTCGAAGTGGTAACTACGACGTGGATGATGCCCTGCGCCCTGGTCGTCCTGAAGTCTTTACCTCCGACGCCTTGCTCGAACTCGTGGAAGCTGAGCCAAATTTGACAGTCGATATGATAGCTCAGAGGTTAAATTCATCGCATGGAACAGTTCACAGGCACCTGGTTCAGTTGGGAAAGGTTCCAAAGCTGGGAAAATGGGTTCCGCATAGGTTTCCGCTTGAAAATGAAAGTTTTTTGAACCGTATCGTTACTGGTGATGAAAAATGGGTCCTTTACAATAATCCTGTTCGCAAACGCCAATGGTTAGATAAAGGTGAACCGACCAGAACCGACCCCTAGAGGTGGCCTTCACCCCATAAAGATTCTCCTGTCTATTTGGTGGGATATGGCCGGTATTGTTTATTATGAACTTCTGGAACCAAACCAGACGATAACTGCTGATTATTATTCCCATCAGCTATCAAACCTGAATGGGCACTTAAAAAAATCGACCGTCTTGAGTGAAAAGATGCAAAGTTTTGTTTAACCACGACAACGCAAGACCTCATACCGCAAGGCAAACATTGGCAAGCTGAACGAGCTCAGATGGGAGCTAATGCCGCATCCACCATACTCTCCGGATATTGCACCTTGTGATTATCGCCTTTTCCGTGGACTTCAATCCCTTATGAGTAACAAGAACTACTCCTCAAAAGAAACTATAAAAAGGGATATCGAAGCGTGTTTTGGCTCCAAGGACAAACAATTTTTTGAGCAGGGAATTAAAAAGTTGCCTAAACATTGGGAAGATATTGTAAATAATGAAGGAAAATATATTATTGATTAATAAATACTTTAAACATCTTTTTTATTTATTTTAAAACCACCTTTAAAAAACACACGAACTTATGGACTGACCTGATAATTATAAAAAAATTACACGCCCACATGTATATATTTACTTACATTCAATTCCGCGAGTGGCACATCTCGGAATGGGAATTTTTCCAAATTGGACGGAAATTTTGTAAAGAATCTGACGAGAATCGCTGCGCCAGAGTCGGTTGGTGTAGCGACCGGAATGGCCCAGGTCTTCTTGATCTCAACAATATCTTCAGCGTTCAATGCCATTTTATATTAAGTTTTTTTTTTTTGTATTTCTTATCAAAAATTATTATTTTGTTAAATGTAAGCCTTAGCTTTTCTTTGGTTGTTGCTGAAATAAAGAAATAAATTAATATTAACTGGTAAACTCACATAAAAAATTAAATAATTAAAGGTCAAATATTAAATAAAATTTCTAAACAAACACTGGAATAAAATCATTCTTTCATTTCACAGACTTAATTGTGACATTTTTGTTTTTTGGTTTTTATAGTTGTGCTTTCATCTCTGCATTGCTGTGCGTTTTGAATGAACGTAAAAATCTTTTCTATGTACTTCTGCTAATTGGGAAGTCAATTGAAATTGACATGCTGAACAGCCGTAGAGGCTTGCTGAGGCGCACATCAACTCACACATACACGAATATAAGTTGCACGTGGAACATTTCAAGCCAATCACGAGAGTATGCAACCCGGTAGGGAAGTGAGCTGGTTTAGTTGGCGATCTAACACTGTCGCTGTAGATAATTTTTTATTTTATTTTTTTTTGTGTGTAGATATTTCGTTGGTATGCACAGAATAATATTTTTATTGAATTATTATATTAAAATCATAAAATATATTATTCTCAACAATAACCTACAATAAAAAGTGGTTAATCATTTTCTGCTCCTGAAATCATTTCTTGAGTAAATTCAAGCAACTACAATTAAATCAAATATATTTTAAATGTATAATTTAAAAAGTAAGTTATTCTCTATCGCCTAAACCATAATGTAAATACAGTTATGGTAGCGCTTCATCATATGCCTTTTGTCGTCAGTATAGGATTTCCGGGAGTTCATACAGGTAATTGAATATTGTCGCAAATCTACGATGATCCTACTCCGTCGTTGAAAGCACTAAAATTTTTATTTCAATGCTATAAAATAGAAAATTGTGACATCGAATTTTATAGTGCCCGGAAACATTGGGACTCAAGCTAGAGCGGCTCATCATATGAGTTGAAGCTCCGTGGCATCGAAATAGTATTTTGTGTACCACAAATGCTTTTTGTACGCCACAAAAATAAATCATTTCTGCATCAAATCGTAACAGGAGACAAAAAAACTAGTCCATTATACAAAAATTATTCCTTTTAAGAGAAAATTGTCGCAAACTATCAAAACCTGAGTAATTTTTCATTATTACAATGATAATAAGTCGGCTGCCGTAGTCGAATGGGTTGGTGCGTGACTACCTACTTCGGGAGTGCGTAAGTTCGAATTTCCTTGAAGAAACTGAAAAATGAAAACGTGTATTCTAATAGCAGTTGTTCCTCGGCAGGCAATGGCAAACCTCCGAGTGCATATCTGCCATGAAAAAGCTCCTCATTTATTTAATCCGACATACTTGGCCTCTTTTTACTCTGATTCATATCGACCAATCCAAAATGCTTTTCAAGAAAACGATTTCAAATTCACTTCAACCGAAGTCATCGGAAATATTTAATATTTGTATAATATTTCTTGGTCTCAAATGATACTACTGTGGGCAAAAAGTAAGGTGAATTTATTTGTCAAACTTCGCGGGATTAAAATTTCGCTCCAGTTATTTTTTTCATGAGTTGGCAGCATTGTTAAAATCGTCGGTTGACTGTTAAAGACCTTACTGATATGATCGAAATATCAGAAGGATCTGTGAAAACCATTTTGAAAGACCATTTGGGCCTACGAAAAGTCAAATCTCGTTTGGTACCGAAAACTCTCAATTTCTTGGAAAAAAGTCGTCGCATTGATGTGTGTGAAACAATGCTTTCAGACTATCAGGACAAGCTCAAATGCATCATTACGGGAGATGAGACTTCTATTTATGCTTAAGACCCTGAAACAACCGACCAATCAAGCGAATATTGCGCTAAAGGCGAGGCCAGACCGAAAAGAACACGTCAAAGTCGTTCAAAAATTAAGGTAATGATGACAATTTTTTTCGATTTTCGTGGTGTGGTGCACTATGAACTCATTCCACCTGGCCAAACTGTTAATAAGGAATATTATTTGAGCGTTATGCGTCGTTTACATGAAGAAATTCGTCTAAAAAGGCCAGAATGATGGGCCAACAACTCTTGGTTTTTGCATCACCATAATGCACCGTCTCACACCGCAACCACCGTATTCGCCTGATTTGGCTCCGTGTGACTTCTGGTTATTCCCAAAACTCAAGAGACCACTCCGGGGAACGCGTTTCGAGTCGATTGAGGAAATAAAAGCTGAATCGAAGAAGGTGCTGATGACTATACCGGAAATGGACTATTTGGCATGTTTCGGGGATTGGAAAATTCGTTGACATAAGTGTATTTCATCGAGAGGGGATTATTTTGAAGAGGATGAAATTGATTTACAAGAATAAATAAAGATTTTTCATTTTACAACCAAGTTCACCTTACTTAATATACTTTTGCCCACAGTAGTAAATGGCAAGCTATCCATAAATAATTAGAGAGGTTTCAAAGCGTTATAAATTCTAATGCGCAATATTTTGAAAAATAGTGACGGAGAAAAGAAAGTGTCGCATTGGAATTCATAGTTGTAGATCAAATAGGTATTGCATGCCCTTTTTGGTCCTACAGGGAGTTTTGATATACTCGTGTAGACACACTTAACCTAGCAGACAGCTGTTCAGTTAAGCCTAATGTAAGCATTCCATTTTCATTAATGTCACTGTAGGTGAATGCAAAAGTGTGGTAGCAAAAGAACTTTTCAGCAAAGTGCTTAAATTTTTGTGAATAATACATACATATATAAGTAATAAAGGATGGGCCAATGGCAGACTTTTTTTAAAATCATACGAAACTGAGAGTCGTTTCGCACCAGAAAAGAGTGGAAAAAATTCGAAGGCTTTTGTGGCTAAACAATTTTTGTTAAATAATTTATTATGGTACAAATGCTTAAGAAATAAAATAAAATAAAAAATTCAATATCATCACCCGTGAGAAATGTATGGATTTATACTTGAGAAACGTCTAGCGCTATTCGACATTTCCAAAGTGATTGTATTACTCAAATTCTGTGTTTATTCGAAATAAATTTCGAGCTATGTGAATTTTCACCTCAGCGTCTTTCTTGACCAATAAAAATGGAGCCATAAGCACGAAAATTTTCGGATATGAATTTGGGCAATTTTGGTTTCAGTGGCCATCAATCGCACACATGCCAAGTGATTCAAATATTTTTTGACATTGTCGTCGATTATTCTGACAATTGGTTTATTCGTAGGCTTGAGTGTTATAAGAAATGGAAGGAATTTTGGAAAAAATTGTTATTTTGAGATTTATTCAGTACAAAAAATTTTGGTATCAACATCAATTAAAAAATTAAAAAAAAAAAGCTTTGAAAATATTTAATTATTATTCGTATTTTTAATTATTCGTAGGCTTGAGTATAACAAGAAGTAAAATGAAGGAATTAAAAAAACAATAACGTATGGCGCAGAAGCATGGACGATGACAACATCCGATGAAGCGACGCTTGGAGTGCTTGAGAGAAAGATTCTGCGCAAGATTTTTGGACCTTTGCACGTTGGCAGCGGCGAATATCGCAGGCGATGGAACGATGAGCTGTATGAGCTGTTGTCCGAATACAAACGGTCCGGCTCTGAAAGTATTCGATGCGGTACCAGCTGGTGGTAGCAGAGGAATAGGAAGGCCTCCTCTGCGTTGGAAAGATCAGGTGGAGAAGGACTTGGCTTCCCTTGGTGTGTCCAATTGGCGCCGGTTAGCACGAGAAAGAAACGACTGGCGCGCTTTGTTAAGCTCCGCCAAAATCGCGCAAGCGGTTATAGCGCCAATTAAGAAGAAGAAGAAGATTTTGAGATTTATTCAACACTGAAAATTTTAAAATAGAGTATTTAAATTGAAATATCTTCAGCTTTTTTATAATTGTTATTAATTTTTTTTAATTGTTTAAGATGGAATTTACTTAAAAAAAAATCCTTTGAAAGAATTCTTTTCTTTTAATAAAAATTAAAAAAAAACGTTAAATATAATTTTTTGTTAAAAATTTCTGTCAAGAAATGTTTCCTTTGCCATTTTTGACACTTACAGTGAGTCAGTGAAAAACATATTCTACCATATCTGCCTACTAATATAGTTCTGGTTTACTGTTTCACTGTATGTATTGAAAAATTATAGGAATCCCACTATAAAACTTTCAGGAATTACTTTGCAGAAAAAAAAAATCTGAATTGTTTTTCAAAAATGGCAACAACAAAAAGTAAAAACAAGAATATTTTTTTCCAACAAAAAGATGCTTTCCAAAACCATATTTCATATTAAAAACAAATTTAAAAAAATGTTGAAAAACACCGAATATATTACGCTTTGAAAAACTGTATGTGAAAATTACCAACATCGAATACATTCTAAAGTTATTCAATTGTTTTAAAAATTTTTCAGTTTAATTCTTATTATACTTAAATCTTATATCTTAACCAATTTTTAGAGGCATTGACGACAATGCCCAAAATACTTGCATCACTTGACATATAATCTCCCCAAACTCACGATTTCCCGATTTCTCTCAAAGCATTATTAGAATTAGTATTCGCATTTTATCAAACCTTATACTGAAATAAAATTATCATTTCGAATTACCCAAATCATTTCTACCGGACATATCTAAGATTTCTTATTTTTATACTTCAGTCATCCATCTGCCAGTTGAAACCTTTCATAGATTAACTTAATATCAACTCTGTAGTTATATTGAAAACTTGAAATTTTCAAGAGGCACTTAACCAGCCCTCTTGATATTACACTCTCCGCTCTAAGCAAACAATTTTTGTGTAGCGAATTCTTGGAAATGTTTTAGAAAATGAGTACTTTCAGTGATTTATTAAGTACCACTTACTGCATATTCATAAGTTAAACTAACTTAACTCGTCAATGTCATAGTTCTTCTCAAAAAGTACAAAATAATAACAAGAAGTTTATCATTTGCGTTAGTCAATTTAGGTTTATGTGTTATTACGATTGTCACTTCTCCTCACTCACATTCTTTGCTTTTGTAGTACTTTTCCTCTACAGCAGCACTTTATTATTGCTGGCATTATTATAAATTCTTATGCTGTTCATGTTGCTGCCAGTAAGTCTAGTAATCAATCTCCTTGGCAATTTGCCAGCCAACGGTAAGGCTGACCGTCAGCCAGCGCGCAACAGAGAGGAGAAATTATGTTATACGCGTGAGTGCAGATGGCACGTGAAAAGTAGGTGCTCGGCTACAGCCGTTAACCACTGCGTAGTTGGAAATTGGCTAAGGATACTTGTGGTTGGTTAGCTGTCATTAGCCGTTGGTTACTTGCAGGTGGAAGTAACCTCCAACTGGCAGGCAATCAACTTGTTGAGGGTCAGTGGAACAGATAAAATAATCAATCTAAAAGGCGTATTGATGTTAGCATCAACTTGATGGAATGCAAAATTAATGAATTAATAAATAAAAATAAATAAGAAGAGAAAACTGTTCGGTATGTATCAGTTTGTACCAAGAAATGAATGAAATTAAAGCAATAAAAACATGCAGTGGTAAGGATGCCTCTCAATGAACTTAATAAATGCAAAATAAACTGTTGAGTGGTTTTGAAGTTTTATGAAAATTTAACCTTAAGCAGGCAGCAAATTTCACTAAATGGTGTGGTTTTGAGTTGCTTTACGAAAACAAGGAAAGGCAAGGGATAATGCAGCCAGACTTAACCTTCCTTTCAATCCCATCTGAAAGAAAGTCTTTTCCACTTTTCATGCGAATGTTTAGGCCTCGCCAGAGCAAAACTTTGCTCTTTCTGCAAGCCTCTCTAACAGCCAATCAATGTATTCTCTTGCATTGAGATAAAAAGTTTGCTGCTATGCTTGGATTTCACGAAATGGATCTCACTCAAAGAACAAACAAAAACCAAAAAAACAGCAACACCTAGACGTCACACAAGGACAATGTTAGTAAAACGGTGCTAGACGCTATTTAGGATTATTTCAATAGAAATACTCAATCACTTCAGCAACAGCAACAACGAAAACGAATAACCATTTGACTTTTTATGAACCAATACTGCGTTAAATAACTATGGCACAAGGACTTAGGGAAATGTTTCGAAAATTCATTTTATTCCAATTTATTTTTAATAATTTTTTTAAGAAAATATGTTTATAGTTTCCTATAAAAACCAAATAAATCCAAGTTAAAAATTTGTGCAAGCTTAAAACTTCATTAAAATGTCACATTTTTTAATCAGAATTTTAAGAAAAATTTCGAAAGTACGCATTATATTTTGTAATAATAAAATGCTAATTTTAAGTGGCTCAAAGATTGCCCTGATTTTTAACATTTTTTTTTCTTTTGAGACAGTCGTGTAAATTTTTTTCAATGCAAAAAAGGCTCGTATTTCCTTATATGATGCAAAATGCCTAAAACCGTCAATAAAAATTATCAAAAATCAACACAATTTTGGAACTACTATAAAACTGCTTACTTAGTATTTTCCTAAAGATGATAATCACCAGCTTATTGCAGTAAACGATTTTGTTGATATTGGAGCTGAGTTTGATATTCAGTGGTCCCAACTTCGCGGGCTGATTAGTTGTGTTATACCCAGCAAAAATCTCCGTGTTCAGAATCCACTTTATCTCTATGTGCTAACACCCAATCATCTTTCTCGTGCAAAAATCTCAAAAAAAGTACTGATTTATCATCTCCGAGAACTGTTTTTAAATCTCCCATAGACGCTCTGTGCGGTCTGTGGGAAATACCTGTCATGCCATTGGCTAAATAAATCGAAATGAAAATTCAAAATACACTTAACTCTTTAATAACACAGGTAAGTTACAGCAGCTAAAGGGCTAAGGTCTGAAGGGTTAACCTCACCATTTAGAGAGTGCCAAGATTTATGAAAACCTACATATTTTATATGCCACTTAGCATTGTAGGTAGAAAACAAAACATTTTCGTTTTCTTTAAATTCATAAAATATGCGGTGTGGCTAACATTTCCAATCAACTGCTAGTCAATTTACACCTGAACGATATCTCTGTGTATACTTAACACATCAGGTGTTAATATCCTGCAGACAGCACACAATCAAACGCACACACGTATCTCAAATGTAAGCAAATACCTGTACACATCGTGCTTGCTCTACTCATACATGCATCCTTTGCTCACACATTTCTCCTCTGCTCACACATTCCTCCGTTACTCTTCTTGATCGAGTGCACATGGATAGGTATATTGAGAGAGCTGCTCGTTTTCTTTGTTTTTATTATAAGGGGTAGGGGTATGTATGTGGACAAGCAATTGCTCTGTGTATGCATTCACAAGTGTTTGTGTTTGTATGTGTGCACGTATGTGTATAGTAATATATCTGGCACTGCTTGTGCTCTGTATCAAATCAAGCAGAAAGCAAATGCATTCAGTGCGCTTTTAATTAAATTATGCATACAAATTTGCTGACGGCCAGATTTCATGGCTTGGAATTAATTTCACTTATGGATGAAGAAATCACAGCAACATTAATAATCTCTGCAGAGAAATCTATTGGTTTCTGGCGTGATGCTGATATAATAATTTTCCAACCATAATTAATTCGTATTGCAAAGATCAACCAGAAGGTTTTGAAAATTATTTTAAATAACTTTTAAGAGATCTTCTAGTGGTCTTTCTACACAATACGCAACCCACTGAACAAGAATTTGGACTATCGTTTGGTCTGCGCACTTATATACCAATTTGATATGGGTTTTCTCATTTTGGGGTAAGGTACATATTTCTATTGCGATATTATCATAAAAAGTATGAAATTTAGATATAGATATGTAAGTAGCACTCATGTATTTTATAGTGCGGTCGGAAAATGAGTTTCAAATGAAGAGCTGTAATTTACAAATGATTTTTTAAGAGCAGCTTTTCTCATGGCAGAATTACACTTTACCTACCCTTTGGTGTTTCGTGCTTGGTCATCTACACAGTAGATTATGTTTGTGTTTTCGTGATTTCCGAAACTGAATTTGGCAATGAAATGAAAGTGTCATGCCATGGCATATTCCTAAGAAGAACATAGATATCATCCAAAATTATGCAGTGAAACAAAAAGGGAATAAAATGATTGTATCACTGATTATGTCCAAAAAGTTAGAGTTTATTTCAGGGAAAATGTGTATTAGGCTAAAATATAGAAAATATTATAGATAGTTGAAATTATAAACCTGCATACTTTCCAGCAGCAAACAAACAGTAAATTTATTCTTAACCTGCAAAAAGAAGAAGTGACTTTTAACTGATCTCAATAAAATTTTGTCGGCTCTAAATGAGGTGAGAGCAATGTGGCGCTGCAGCTTTAACCTTCGTCATATTTTATTTCAGGGCTCTTTACTTGTACCAAATACTATAAGTAATTTTGCTTCGTTTATAACAGAAAAATTCCTTACTATTATTTTTTTAAAATTCCGTTATATTTTTTTTTTAAATACTTTTAATCGAGTGCGCCGCATGATGTCTAATTTTTTGTCAACAGGTTTGTGCAATAAAGTAAGCATAGAGCTACTACACTGCTTCACATTCTCTCCTTGAAATATAACCTAAAACAACATAGTTTATTGACACTTTGATTATCTCTAAAGGTCCGGGCTTGGCTGCTAGGCGACTAAGGTCGCTAAGCGCTCATTACTTCGACAGGCTGCGGCAGTGCTGCAATCTAAGTCCCATCAACCTTCTCCTTTACATCAAGAGCTCTGGTTAGTTATAGATATCTGCACAATGGTATCAACACGGCGCTTTAGCGCTACTTGAGGAGTGCCAAACGAGTACTTCAACCATTTCACCTACCTACCACTATTATCCCGTTTACCAGGAAAAGGGTTCTAAATATACCCACCCTGGGAGTAAATGGAATATACGCACCTCTAAAGGAAGTGGGAATCTAGGAATTATCTTGGATAGAAGACTAACTTGGGAGGCCCACCTATACTCAATAATAAAAAAGGCAACGAAATACCTTTGGACAACAAAACAACTCTTGGGTCTGAACCCTTAAAAAACCTTCTGCATCTACACCCAAATGGTAAGAGCTATTGTACTATATGGGGCTTTGGTATGGTGGGTGAAAACAAATCAGTCTACTGCTATATCAAAACGGTGTAAACTACAAAGGCTGGCATGCCTAAGTATAACAGGGGCCATGAGAACTACCCCAACTATTGGCATGGATGCGCATTTAAATTTACCACCGCTACATTTAGCAATATAAGAGAATACTACTATACAATATCTTGAACAGAGTTCAACATGCAGTATGCATAACCCAGGTGAATGACCACACGGAACCCGTACTCAATTTTATAAAGATATATAAGGTTATCTTCCCATCTAGGGAAGAGTGGAACACTAACCCAACATGGATAAATGATGACTCACAAAAATGGTTCCAAAACGCTCCAAAGTGTAGGAGGAATAATAGTGGGGCCTAGAGCACACAAATCCCTAACACTAAGTACAGATGCCACAATTTTCCATGCGGAGCTCTTCGCCATAATGGAAACAGTGCAAATCATATCCAAAAGATGTTTCGATAGAGTGTAACAAGGGTCCTAATAGAGTGTAACAATTCACTCAAAAAATTGGCCACTCATAATCAGGTCTCACTGATTTGGGGACATAGAACCAGGACATGAGGGACTCGAAGAAAACGAGAAGGCAGACTTTTATGCCTAAAAAGGGCAGAAGGGCTATTTATTGGACCAACCCCATTTTTCGCCTTGAACAAAAATAATATAAAACAGGAAACCAAACTAAAACCAGGGAACAGTGGAACGGCACAAGCGGCCTTAATCACTCGAAAAAAGTTTTGAGCTTCAATGCCAACAGAGCAAAATCTGTTCTAAGCCTAGATAAGAAGGGCCTCAGATTACTCTGTGGTGCACTTACAGGTCACTTTGCCTGTAATAAACACTTTAACACAATAGGGTTATCTAGTACAGCATTACGCAGATTCTGCTGTGATGAAGAGGAGTCTATGGAAGACTTTATCACCAACTGTGTGGTATTAGGCCACAGGAGACACAGAATTCTGGTATCGTACCTACTAGAGGAGGAAGACCAACAACTGCTCCCTCCTAAGGAGCTGGTTCGATTCCTCGGTATACTGAATGATTATAATTAAGTATTTAGGGACGCATAATAGATCAATCTGGTCGCATTGCATAGAGGCCTTAGCATAACCCGTACAGCCATTACCATTACTATTATTTACTTGTTTAGTACTCGCTGTATTGGCGGGTATAGTTCGGTATTTAGCATAACTTTTCATTCAATTGTTGATGGAAGTCTTACCTATAAGACAGAACAAGTGAAGGGACAGACAATCAAACTTCTCCCTATCAGAAATGAACTTAAAGCTTCTCTTATCCTGCCGTGAGGCAACTACTATTTGAAACAAAATTTCTACAATTTTCACTAAAACAATCAGTGTTGGCTAATATGACTCCTGATAGCACTCAGACTCTTGACAATAACCTCTTTGATCAGACACAAGATTATAAAAATAATTTATCTTGTCCGTTTTGTTTAAAGATGAATCTCCAAGGACTTGTGATGATCACCGCAAGGGACTTTTGGAGAATCGGGCTCCACACAAACAGCGATAACTTTTACAATTATTAATTTTTTGTTTGTTTGAAATTTTGCTAAATTTTGTATTTTTGTAAAATAAAGCAATTGACTAGCAAAAAAAGTTATTGAAAATAATCATGTTTTCGGGCCTCTGGCTACCTCTAACAACTTAAGAAGTGACCGTATTGGCTTCTTGCCACCACAAGATCTATTCAGATTTCTTCGGAGGCCGCGTAGATTTCAAGAAAATTAAAAACCGAGTGCAGTACAATGGACTTAATATTGTCTTAGTGCTGTACTTGCTATTTTGTCCCGACAAAAAAAATAATAGTAACCGTTTCCATGTGCAAAATATTCATGTGAGCCGAGCCACTGTAGATGTGATTGTAATATTTTTCTAAGAAAAGGGTTAATAGCATAGCTCGCTGTCTCCCACAGCATATAAGTAAATCCAATAATGATACCGCAGTGAATGCGATTTTCGCATTTTTTTATACTTATATTTTTTTCTTTTATTTATCTTATCAAGATTATTTCACATTTCATTTATGTAGATGCATTTGTGTGTCTGTAAACAAATAAGGCGTAGAAGGCCATGACAACATCTGTGGGTCTGTGTTGCACGTGAAGATTTACAAACGCACACATCCACACGCTTCAACGTTGATTTCACCTTCAACGCTCTGAACTTTATATTATATGCTGATTTATTTATTTATCTTTCATTTTTCTTCTTGTTTATATCGCTTGGAGGCAAAACGCGCTGTGAGCGAAAAATGCACTTTGTTTGATGCGCAACTTAACATGAAAAAAACTTAAGCAAATGTAATATGCCTTTGCGAAGACACGAGTGTGGATGCTTACACGTATATATTTATATGTATATACAATACATGGATATGTGTGTGTTTTTATTTAAGCTTGCCTGTGTGTGCGAAAGTACACACGCCATATGCACATTAAATAAGTTTTTTTTTTTTGAATTTAAGTATTTCTTCTAGCTGCAGGCGCATTGTTGTTGCCACTTTAAGACTGAGCGTATAAACATGCCGCAGAAAGGAGAGAAAATCAAGAAAATCACAAACAAAAACAAGCAACGCAAATGAAAACAACGCAACAGCCTCAACACCACCAGCAACACCATCACCACCCACACCACCACCGCAAAGCACAAGACACAAGGACACACTTTGCAGAAATCTATAAAATTTAAGTGTAAGCGTCTGGCGTGCTTGTACCATTCCAACAATCGCTCTTACTGATATATCACTTTCCATTTTCGAGGACAAATATTTTCGCTTTTATGCTTTTGTTTATGTAGTTGTTGGTTTTCAAGCGCATGCAAAATCAGCTGTTCCGCCTTAAGGCATGCTTTAGCTGGATTCACACGCTTTAAATTTCGCTTTAAATTTCATTTTCCACTTTACACAAATGCCGTTTGTATTATTCGCATGTATTTAGCAAAGCGTCTATTGTTGGTGTTACGCTACTACTTTGCCATTCGTCAACGGCCGCATTGACAAGCCCCTTTTAGTTGTGTTTTTCACCCCATTTGAATACGCGCATTTACTTATTTACTTAATTTATTGGTGTTGTTTTTTTCCGGTTGATTTCCGCATTGCTTTGCTTCAATATTTTCGCGTTTTTACACATTTATGCTCGGCCATTGATTCCCTTTAATTTGCTTATTTTTGTTATTCTTCCGTTTTATCAATTGCTTTTACCTTCAACTTTGCCGCGAACTGTGAGCAAATTTCTTCTTTGCAAGTAATTTATAGTATTTTGACTGTTTTTAATATAATTTTTTTCTTCTTTAGGTTCCCTTTATTATTACAATTAACACTTGACTTTCGTTCTGCTATTCATTAACAACTATTGTTGCCTCGGTTTGCTGACGCTTTGTTTTTCAGCATTAAATCCATGCACTGTGTACCGACCACCGTCTGCTGTTCGCGTCGTCCACACTCGTATCCATGTAAATTTGCACTGATTCTGCTGTAATCAATTTGACTTAGGAAAAGTCACTTTCTCTCTCGCACGCGCTCTATAAATCTCTCTGAAAACAACAAAGCTGCGGAGATTGTGATAACTTTCTTATCTGATGGAAGGGGTTGCTAAATCACTTAAATTTAAAAAGTTTAACAAAGCCTCAAAAAGCTTCCATTCAAATTGATCACAACCAACTGCAAATGATTTTTTCCGACTCCTTGTTCATGACCCTTTCTCAGGTATAGAGGGTCATATAGGTATTATTTTATTTGCTGAGCTATGATAGCTTCTCAATTAAGCCACATATTCAAAATATTACCCACTAATTTTGCTTTATATGCGGAGCTTAAGCGAACGACATTTGAATAGTTCTGTTGCATCCATGGACTTTTGTGTTTTTTTTTCATTAAAAGAGTTTAAGAGTTTATGCTCAGGCCACAATAAGTGTTATATCGAATCGTTCTGTATCAAATTACAAAGTGATAGTCCCATAGGATAGGATAGCTTGGAAAGGACATCTTTTAAATTTATATTCTGCCAATATATCATATATACTACCAAGAAATTGAGTGTACAATCAGAAGGCGCCCGCTACTACACTTTTTTTTTATTAGCCACGGCCTCTAAAATTATGTTATTGAAAGCGCTTTGATATCCAGAAAAGGCAAGACTACTAACTTGTTGTAATCTCAATAAAAGAAACCAAGCTATTTAGCGCTATTTAGGATACGTTGCCTATCACTGAGAGAGAGTAGGAGCAAGATAGTCTGATAGAAGTTAGATCCTGCAGACTGATATGTGAGATTTTATCACACTTAAAAGTAAGCAACAATCGATATATTTATACAAGTCAGTGAGATGTGATTAAGTTGTTTTTGTTTTGTTGTTGCTTTGTTCTATAGCTATTTGAAATTTTAAATTAATGTCCTAACTGATTTGGCATTAACATCCACTAAAAATCCATACTCAAGTCTCAAGTAGTGAGTTCGAGTTCTATATGTTCTTTACAAGAAGTGGTTTAAGAACTCTGAAGGTTTACCAGTTATTTCCACTAAATGAAGTAAAAAGGGAAAGAGAATGCAAAGAATTTGACTCCTTGGTATAAAAAGTAATAGAACAGAGGTGTAAATACTCCACACTATGTGCATAACACCTCGTATACCCGCTTCCTCTTTTAAATATTGTTTCTTGGATAAGAAAAACTGAAACTGACTTGAAGTTCATGGATTTACAAGAAGCCCTCTTAAATAAACCGGACTGTTTGAAAGGTAAATAGTCGTTCTCGATTCAGCTCGCCTATTTTATGAACTAAAAGGACATGGAATAGGGCGATTTAGATTATTTGGCGATATAACGAGGAGTCCTTTAGATGGCTCTACGTACACAAAAACTTTCATTCCATCGCTAAGAAATATTATTTATTTATTGTTTTTTTTTTGGAAATGCAAAGGCATTAGGTCTGAAATTCATGTGACGAAAACCATTTCCCTTTCAGAGGTTGTTAATTATTATGAGACAATATGAAGGCGTACACTGAAAGTTTGAGAACACGCTTGGGTTAAAGAATTTTTGGTAATATATGCCCTACTAAATTAGTATTAAAGATCTCACAAAGTTATAATAAAGTAGTTATAATAAGATGTATTAAAGTAAAATTAACGATAACTTTTTTCTGATCAAATTTTCTGGTAAAATTTAGTCAGAATATGGTGAAAAATAATTTTTCCGAGATGGACAAGTTCTTCAATTTTAGTTAAGTGACTGAGGAATTCATGTTCAGTTTTTAACGCATTTTGTGCAAGTAAGTTTCTTTTTATCGCGGCTGGCAGTAGGCCGATGTATTGATCATTACTTATATCCGCTTGACCGTTTCGTAGGCGCGTACATGTATACAACTCATTACCTTTACTGCGATTATGTTAGAATACTTTTAATTTACCTAATGAAACATTTCGATAAAGGTTTCAACAAGTATAGAACAAAATTTTAGTATTAAGTTCTTTTTTCTATGCTCTTTTTACCAATGGCAAGAACAATTTTCATTTTGGCTACTCAACAGGAAACATTAATTTCCCAGATACCTGTTAGGCCCTGTTAGCATATTTTTTTTTATTTAGTATTTTTATTGTTTTTATGAAATATAATTATAAATATTAACATTACAGTAGTAAGGCAACTAATTGCTCCGTAAGGCACTCCGAATTACTTTTAAGTTCATTATGTTGAAAGCACAGCTTAACTACTCAGCAATGTAAGCTACGCTGACTATGCCCACTCAACCTCTGCTGACTGTTGGAATTACTTTTCATAAAATAACGGTACTGCAAAAATTAAAAAGCATTTTTATGAGTCGTCCGTAAAGTATAACACTCAAGGAATATATTGCCAGTATTTGATTTTCGCAGCCCAAATAAAAATATGCCTGGGACACTGGAGTAAAATTCATAATACATAGGTATATTTCCATAAGATAATACCTCCGTATCTCCATTTACTCTGCTTTATAAAATTTGAATAAGTTGCTTCCACAAGCATATATTAATATTTGGCAACTCTACTGTAGATATGCTTACTTTCATAAGAAAATAAATTTGTATCTTCTCTCTTAGATAACTCAATTTATATCACGCTTGAGAGCGCAAGAGAGTGAGTAAGTGCAGTTATCAATGCCGGCCCCCTAAAAGCCAGTGGGCTTTGCTTCACAATTTCCTCCATTAAGTGTATTTGTACATTGCATGTGTATGCGTGTTTTAGTCATATATGTAATAAGAATTATTGTTTGTATTAACTATGCGTTTGTTAAGTACTTTAATATTAAAAAAGCGCGCCAAATCATTTTGTTAGTTTGACATAGGAGGGCAAAAGTAGCCGCCTTGTACTTCAGTGGCAAAAGTTGTGGTATAAGCAAACAAAAAAAGATAATGTGTAAATATGTATATATTTATTTACTTATAAAAATAAATATACAATACAAATATGAAAATAATTGACGTGTGTATTTATTCAATATGTAGATACACATCCATATAGAGATATACACCCATGATCAAATAAGCGATACGATATATGTATATGAACCACTTTTTGATAATTTTCTTTGGTTATTTAATTCTCATATTTTTTATAAAAAATATAGTTCATTCTTCAACAAATGTAAAATAAATCGAAGTGACAAACTTTGCACAAGATTTAAAAAAAAGCGACAAATTTTCATCAACATTTCAGACTTTATTATCAGAATCATTAAAAAAACAATTCGGGCAGGAAGTTTTATAACGAATTACATTTTATTATAATAAAGTGCAAGATTCCAGTCTCCTTGATTTTTGATGATTTTTCGCTGAGATATTATGTATTTTCTTCCGTTTAAAATAAATTTCGTGAATTCGTAATATGGAGATAATGAACAAGAACTATTTGACGTTCCAGAACGACTTGCTAGTCATTACCAAAAAAAAATTTGGTAGCACTACCTCTGGCGTGATGGACCCGAGAGTCACCAGATACTGTGCCAATAAGGGTCTCCGCAATATACTGCAAGCAAATCGAGCCTCAGCATGTTACTGCTTGACTACACGACGTCTCTGCACAAACCTCGCGCGAGGCGACTCAATGGAGCTCTCAATGACAATTTCCTCAATAGTATCAAAGGAGCACCTTTAGGATTGCCTAGTCTTGAGTAGCAAATAGCAGCAGCATCGGCGTTACTACAAATACCTGATGGAATATTACCACATGATAAAGGACAACCAATGGTAAATGCAATTTGCCATTCGGACTCGGCTTAAAACTGTAGGTCCATCCATTTGTAAAATAACATCAAGACTAAAGCTACAAATAGAAGAAGGAGCTCGGTCAAACATCTAATAGAAGCATACGCACTAATTATTAATTATTTTTTCTTTTTTAATGACAAACACTTCTTCTGAGAAAAACATGAGACGAATTTCTTATTTATTGTAAGTATCTAAAGAAATATGAATTGGCAGGAAATGCATAGTAAATTTCCAGACCCAAAAGTTTGGAGAAATGAAGTAAAACTTTTCATTCGAGATATTAGATTTGAACACATATGAATAAAAAACCCCGCAGGTATATTGCCTACCCTGCTTAGGTAATCTCAAGTAATCTCAACCTGCGTCAGCATAAATCTTTCAAACGCTTCGAAATGTGCATTTATTGCCCACATTGAACCAAGTTTTTATCGAAATGGGTATCCATAGCCAATAGTAAAGGAATGTTGTGGTAACCTCCAAGTTCTGACGACGTAATGTCTTTTCACTGCTGGATTATAGAAAATAAGGTGGATTCGATCTGTACGGGAGGCTAATAAATCAGTGGTCATACTCCGACCGAGGAAAACCACAGACCTAATAAAGGGTGTTTTTTTAGAGGTTAGGTTTTCAAGTTGGCACTACTTTTTTCGTAGATGGTCTTTTTGACAGCTGTCCCTTGATTTATGCTCAGTTGGGTTTGCCATTTCATAATGAATAGACTTACACCTGAACAACGTTTGCAAATCGTGCAAATTTGGGCCCAAAACGAGATGGCCACCGATCCCGATTTTCACAAGAAAATTTTGTTCAGCGATGAAGCTCACTTTTGGTTGAATGGGTATGTCAATAAGCAAAATTGTCGCATTTGGAGTGAACATAATCCACAAGCCATTGCTGAGACGCCGTTACATCCTCAAAAAGTCACTGTTTGGTGTGCTCTATGGGCAGAGGGAATCATTGGTCCATATTTCTTTAAAAATGAAGCCGGCCATAATGTTACAGTCAATGGAGAGCGCTATAGAGCCATGATTAATGACTTTTTCGTGCCTGAATTGGACGATGTTGATGTGGACGACCTTTGGTTCCAACAAGATGGCGCTACATGCCATACAGCCAACGCAACCATCGATTTATTGAAGGAAACTTTTGGTGAGCGCATTATCTCGCGCCGTGGACTTGTGGCGTGGCCTCCAAGATCGTGCGATATAACACCGCTGGACTATTTCTTGTGGGGCTATGTGAAGTCGCTTGTCTACGCAGATAAGCCCGAGACGATTGACGTCTTGGAAGAGAATATTCGGCGCGTTATTGCTGACATACGGCCCCAATTGCTGTAAAAAGTGGTCGAAAATTGGGCCTCTCGACTGGAATTTATTCGAGCCAGCCGTGGCGGCCACTTGCCCGAAAACATTTTTAAAACATAATGGCAAACCCTTATCTTTATAATAGAGCTAAATTCTTGGCCATAACATTAAATTATATACGTTTTATTTCATCTTGAAAACCTAACCTCTAAAAAAAGCACCCTTTAGTTACTCATTTCGTAAGAATGGCATGGAAATATGGACTATAAAATTATCAGACATAAACAGACTTGAAGAATTTAAAATGTTTTTTCTCCGGAGATTACTTAAAACTCCCTGGATTGGGAACGTTTCTAATGAAGAAGTTCTCGGTGACAGACAACTACTCAGGTGTATCAAACGTAGAAAACATCGTATCTGGGTTCTATTCTGCGAAATACGAAATAGGAACTGCTACAACTCATGATGCAGGACGAGATCGAAGAAAGAAGAAATATCGAGTGTAAGCAGTTTTCTTGGTTGAGGATCTTAAGGCAGTGGAGCGGTATTCAACGTGTGGGTCACCTTTTGGAAATAGTTAGAGACCGCGAACTATTTTCAATTATAGGTCAAAATTTTATTACAAAAAAAGGAGGCTTATATTCCGAACATCTGAGGATCTTCTTCAGTATTCGGCTCCCCAACTACTATAGTATCTTTCAGGCAGAACTGATGGCAATAATGAAAGTCGTGACACTGGTGCAGTGTGATGCAATACCTGGAGATGATATCTACATTTTCGCTGATAGTCAGGTGGTGACAAAATCACTCACAAAACAGTCGGCAACCTCCAAGGTATTCACAAGGGTTCCTGCCCATTGTAACATTGAGAGTAGCTGCAGAGCCGATGAACTAGCGAAACTCGGCACTAAATTGACCGATGAGTACATAGACAATGACATACCCCTACAAACATGAAAGCTGCTTATCTTTGAGGAAATCGTAAGAGCTGCGAATGAAAGGTGGTATAATGAAACCACATGCAGAATTGCCCGACAACTGTGACCGACTCTCAACGCTAAACGCACTGATTTCAGTTAACGCGTTTTTCAATAGATGCGCTTCAACTTTTTTCTTGTCATTTGTAAACTTCATTAATATACATTTCATCATGGAACGCTACACACTTGAGCAACGATTGCAAATCGTGCAAATTTTTTATGAAAATAATCGCTCTGTTGCTGCTACTTTAAGAGCATTACGGCCATTTTATCATCTTCAGTGATGAAAACTGGGTTCAACGATTGGACTTCGTAAAACATGCACGCGGTGGTCATGCAAAAGAAATCGAATTTCATACTTAAATGTATATGTTCAAACTCGATAATAAAAAAAAAATAGTTAAAAAAGTCAAACCGTTTGAGTTTTATTCAAAAAAAAAGTTGAAGCGCTCTTACTGAGAAACGCTTTATAACGGGGTATTGCCTAATCAGAAGGTACGCCCAGAGGTACGCAAACACATGACTTCTGCAGAAGTTGTCTAGATGAGGAAGAGACGATCCGCACGTTTTGTGCCACTGCACTGCTCTATCCAGACGTATACTTGCAATTTTATGTAGACAATTCTTTAATGAATTGGTAGATCTTAGTTCTGTGGAAATCAGGGATCTTTTAAAATTTTTGAAAAGTGCATACTGGTTTTAGGAGGGCTACGAGCCTGAGTGTGTCCCAACCGCTTCAACCTAACCTAACCTATTGTCAATGCAAAAATTAATCTTTTTATTATGATACAAACGTCTTTTATAGTGATTGGAAAACTTATTGTTTGTTTTATATCTTAAACTTTTGATGCATAAACTAGATATGTATTTTAGTTTTAATATAAGCATGTAAAAATATTATTCAATCTTAATATATAAATCGAGAGTACTCTTATTTTTGAGGAAAAAAAATATTTTTTTAAGGAATTATAGCATAATTAATTGTTATACTTTTAGTTTGATACATCAAATACATCTATGTATTAATTTTGTTGTTGCTTTCTGCAAATTGGAATGCATTGCAATAAAAAATATATTTCACACCTCTGTTTTTTCAGCTAATTCGAGTGGTTTCACAGATACGTAACATATTTATTTACCCAATTCATTTTAAGTAATGCATACAGGTAAAAAATACGTGATTTCTTTTCCGCTTCATGCACTACAGCCACACATCCTCGTGTTAATTGTTGACAGCTAAATACTATAAAAAGTAAACAATCTTTCGTATGTTTATTCGCAATTATTTTGCAAAAAAAGGAGCCAATGCACGCACATCCCCCTCCATACGTGAGCGCACATACTTCACATTGCATATTTAAATTTTTTTATTGCGTAAGTGTGCACCCACAATTACCCACATATGGATTGTATAGAATGCGTCTTATGGTACATAAAATATTCACAAATGTATGTAAATATAATATGTTTTGTGTGCCTATTCAGCTAAGTAAATATGTAGTTGGAAAATCATCAAGTGCCACCTGTAGGCAACTGGCTTTATGTAAATAGCGCTCTCTAGCCTCATACCACCACATTTGAGACGACTGGAAGGCAAAATGTGAGAGCACGCATTTTATTTCTTTCTCTCTGGGCATTAGTTCTCTTTGCAGTAAATGCTTTTTTACTTTGGGGTTATTACTTGAGAGCAGAAGGAAAACACAGACACGGGCACATAGATTTCCATAAAAGCCTCAAAAGCTTCGGGTTTGAAAAGTATAAAAAAGCAAAGAAGAAACTGTTATGAGAATTCAAAATTTTATTTTAAAAATTTTGCTAAATATCGGCACGATTTAAATCAAGTAAACCATAAAATGGAATTTTTATTAGAAACCATTGATTTATAAACAAAGGGTCACCGGAAGTTTTATCAGTAGTACATTTTTCCAAGAATTTTCAACCAACGTAACCCAAATATTTGAGCGAACTCAAAGGCATACGAAAGGAGACTTCTATTTGAAGTGCTGCGCAATTTTTTTTTTTTTCAAACAGCGATACTAGCTAACCTCAAACCACCAGCGCAATTATTACCCAGCATTGGTAATCTTTCATACAAAGTGCTTGAAATTTTTGCTAATAATAGCAAACTTAGTTTTATAAAAGCAAGTAAAGTGCATTAAAAATAGATCGCGATAATTTAATCTTCATTATTCGAAAGATTAGCAGGGAGAGCAGCAACGAAGAGAGAACAGAATAGGAATCACTAAATCTTTATTAAGCAAAAAACGCAGATTTGAGCTGGTGTGCTGTAATAAAAATACCGACTTGACCAAAATTATATTCAATGACGAGGCTTAATTTTTTGTTTAATAATCACGTGCGTAAATGACTTATACGACTGTAAATTAATACTTTAGCTTAATGCATAGTGAAATATCCGGGAAAAGCTCGTTGTTCGTAGATGTTTCTTTGCGACGGCATTCTGAAAATTGTTGAATTTCAGGGTAAATTTTCAATGCTCAAAGAATATTAAAAATGTTCAAAAATTAATTGATAGCATCTGATTGAGTGCTCTTGGGGCGTGAAAAATAATGAAATTGGGTCTTACAAGGGGACAAAATATGTCAGCGCATTAACTCTGCTAGGAATTGCAGCCAAGCTGAGTCAAAAAAAAAAGATTTTTTAATAAAAAATAATTAAATAAAATCAATTCTTTTCCTACATTCATAAATTTGAAAGCAAAATAAATAAAAAACTAAACCAAGCAAAAATTTACATAAATTCTTTTAATAAATTTTGTAAAAAGAAATTTTACTTTCACTTAAATACAATTGCGGTATCAGTCCACACATTTCAGCTGCTAAATTTAGTCTCAAAACTAAACATAGAATTTCATAAAAGAAATCACATGCCACCACAAGCCGCAATCAAATGTTTGCATTTATTTATTTATTTTTTGTCCTTAGAAATATGTATGACATGAAACATGAAACATGTATATGCAACCTAAAAATTGGTTACTGTGCTGCAGTGCTGTTATCAGATGCCTCTTATTTCCAACAACAAAAATTACGTTTATAATATATGAATTTTGTGATCAGCCTATATGGGATATAGTAAACATATTCTGGTATTATCAGTTTGAAGATGACTCTTGAAAACGGCAATCATTCAATGGGGGAGAAGCGGCGAAAGGTTATCGAGACGTGGTGAGCTAAGAAAACAAACTTGTGCGCGAAGGCACATGCTTCCCAAAGTTATAAAACGTATGCGCTAATTTATATTAGTTTGGGGAATAAGTTCATAGCGTCTTCATATTTTCTTTTATTTTACAACGATTTGCTTGCTGTTTGGCAAAGGGGAAGTATTCATTCGATAGAACTCTTTCTGCCCTACAAAACTATGTCAATTGTGTTTTTGAGTTATTTATTTTGACGTGATAACGTCTTATAATTCGATTTAGCCGGCTGCACGCACGAAAAAATGTGTCGTTCCCTTGCTCATTTGTCGTTACCTTGCTCATTTGTCGTTACCTTGCTCATTGTCGTTACTTTGAATGAACTGCAAGCGAAAGCGCGGAACGAACGTCAAAGCAAACAAAGCAAACGAACGGCAACATTCGACATCTTGCTCTCTCCTACTTAAGTGAGCGTATATATGTATGTATATGCGCATATGTACATATAAAAATTCACGTATTTGTATTTGCATATGCCTTCTTATTGATTATTATTAATTTGATTTACTTGAAGAATTTAAAATAAAACCAAGTTTGTTAATAATACCTGTTGTCTTAATGTTATTATTATTAATTTTTTTATTATATATGAAGGAAAAAATGTATGGTAATATAATATTTACCACATACCTTATAAGATATGTTGTATACTAATATATGTATAGGGTTATTCAATAGGTGCGCTTCAACTTTTTTCCGATAGGGAGGGCAAACGACGCAATATTTTTAATTTTTCGCTTGTCATTTGTAAACTTCATTAGTATACATTTCATCATGGAACGCTACACACTTGAGCAACGATTGCAAATCGTGCAAATTTTTTATGAAAATAATCGCTCTGTTGCTGCTACTTTAAGAGCATTACGGCCATTTTACGGTCCATTTAATGGACATTATATAATTCATTAACTTATTGATATAATTATTATTTTTTGTATAAATAAAAGTCTTGGTTAAAACGCTACGAACTTATTCCCCAACCTACTATATTTATGAATTAAATTGCCAATGACTAAGCCCAACTATTTTTATTGCCCTCAGTTTCTTTTTTTTAAGAAATGTGAGCTTAATTGCTATCTTTTCACCATCAAAAAGTTTAATTCTAATTTCTCGGGTACGGGTACAATTAAAAGAGTTATGTTGCTTATTGTGGCAACCGCTAGCCTTTTCCTTAATGTCCGGGGCAAATTGTGTGTACAATTAGATATTTTTAAATGCTTGCCTTGGCAGCTCATATTTTTATATAAAATTCCCATTGCTACTGTTTGTTGCATTGACAGATTCAGTACACAAACACAGCAATTAACACTCGGCTACAAAGGTTAAATGTGGGAAATTTGTTGTAGTTGTTTATAGTCTGACACATTTGCTCGTAGAAATAAACATATTAATAAAACAAGTAAGGGAGAGCTAAATTCGCTCCAAACCGAACTTTATATATATATATAATTGGCGCGTACACCCTTTTTGAGTGTTTGGCCGAGCTCCTCCTCCTATTTGTGGAGTGCGTCTTGATGTTGTTCCACAATTGAAGGGACCTACAGTTTCAAGCCGACTCCGAACGGCAGATATTTTTATGAGGAGCCTTTTCATGGCAGAAGTACACTCGGAGGTTTGCCATTGCCTGCCGAGGGGCGACCGCTATTAAAAAAAAATGTGTCTTCATTTTTTGATCTTTCACCGAGATTCGAACCGCGTTCACTCTCTGAATTCCAAATGGTAGTCACGCACCAACCCATTCGGCTACGGCAGCCGCCATATTTCAGTAAAATTTAATTCGGGCTGGCTTTTAATTTTTGGACTTAAATAAACTCATAGGCAATGAAAGTTGTAGCTTCTACACACTTAAATCTCTGTATTGTGCATTGGCTATGTCAAGGCTAGAGTACACAGCGTTCATTTGGAGGCCTTACGCAAAAACTCAATCTAACCGCTTTAAGGGGTAACACCACTGTACACGCGTAAAATAAACACGATTTTTAAAGAATTTTTTTGTATAGAAGGAAAGGGAAAACAATCACTCTGATTTGGGAAGTTATTACCTATATACTAAAATACAAAACTACAAAGTTTGATCGAAAAATTTTACAAAATGGCGGCATTGGAGACATTTTTGTGATGTGGTTTCTCTTGGAGGAGCTCCGCGGCACGCAGCACAGAGGGTGCAAATTTTAATCTGGAACAAAGAAGCATTTTTTTCTTAATCTAGATAAGAATAGCTAGAGAAACACGTAGGGGATTTAAAAAATATTTATTTTTGTGGAATTGGCAAGCACTTGAAGGAAAAAACTCTATTTTGGACTAAAAAAACGGCACTTAAATAATTATAACAATCGTTTAAATTAATCTATCGAAAATCCCCTACGCTCTTCTCTTAAGAAGGTTATTATACAGACGTAGTGAAAAACCTGATTAAAAATATTTAAAATTGTTTGAGTTATGCTGCGTGCCAATTTCAGAAAACGTGTTTTGAGAAAAACGCGTTTAAAGTTTGGAAATTTGGAGAAGTCGTTAGGTAGCAGTCACTAACGCTTGGTTAAAAGCTTAAAATATTTATGAAATAAACTTCGGTAACGTATAAAACTTTTTGTTCTGTATTTTAAAAGGTTCAAAGAATTTTTTAAGCTTATAAAAATAAAATCAATTTTTTGAAATTTCTACAGTGGTGTTACCCCTTAAGCGTGCTCAACATTTGTTTCTAAAACTGGCTCTCCGCTCAATAAATTTTTCACTATCACTACCTTCTTACTATTCTCGTAACCAACTCATTGGCCTTCCTACACTTGAGAACAAAAGATCCATTTTGGCGCACTCATTTATCATTAATATCATAACTGGCTCTATTGATCGCCCTTCTCTTTTAGAAAATATCGCTTTTAATATTCCCTCTAGAATTCTTTGCCATTCGTTATTATTTAAAATTACTTTTTCTAGAAATAGCTATGGTGTCAACGGTCTAAGCTTAAACACTAGACTACTGTCAAACTAAATACATAATTTTTTTAGTATTCATTGACATTTAATCAAGGAAAGACTTATTGCCTCAACAACGTTAACAAGCCGTACAATTGAATTTAGAAAATAGACGCTCAGTGAAAAATGTTAATCGCACGCTTGGGCCAACTTATGGTGCCCATAACCATTCAAGCGATGACGCCTATTTTTGGCTTTATTACTACGCAAAATTGTCATATTTGGACTGAAGAGCAATCCAAAGCCATTACATCCAATGAAAACAACCGTTTGGTACGGCCTATGGGCTGGAGAAATCAACGGCCCATATTTCTTCAATGACGAGGCTGGCGCCAGCGTAACAGTGATTGGCGAATGCTATCGCACCATTATAAACAAATTTGTTTATGCCAGAAATTGAAGTCCGTGATGTGATTTGGTTTCAACTCGACGTGGCTAATTGCCAAGCAGCTCGTGAAACAATAAATTTACTGCGTCATCATTTCGATGAGTATTTTATCTCTCGTCTCGGACCAGTGGATATAACTCCTTCTTACTTTTATTTGTTGGGACGTGTAAAGTTTTTTGTGGATAAACCAGCTTCGATTGAGGCATTGGACGCTAACATTACTAAAGTTGTTCACGAGATATCGACCGAAGTCCTCCAGCGAGGTATTCAATCTTGGTGCTTACGGATGGCTGAATTACGGCACAGTTGCGCCCAACATTTGAAAGGGTTTGTCTTAAACAAGTAAATGCATGAATTGTTCTACACAAAAATAATAAATTTGCCCAATCAGTTTGAATTTATTTTATTTCAATTTAAAAGCCAATACCTCTAAAGTGATCACTCTTTATATTAAAACCATATAACGCAGTTTCAAACATAAAAACAATTTTCTATAAATAAAATTATATAAATTATATATTCTAATAAATACAATAATAAATTTAATAATGCTATAAAATTCTTTTTAACCATAATTTTAAGCATTTTTTTGGGTATGAAATTTATTACGCAAATTTATTATGCAAAACTAATCATCCAATTTATTTTTAAATAACTTTTTTACACAAAAAAAGTTATTTTTTTTATTATTTTGAGTGGTGGAAATCTTTATTTTGACCTTTAAGCATTGCATTTCTAGATGGTATGTATGTATTTTTTTTCGAACTCCATTTATTCCATACAATCTGTCATAACAATAACAATAAGTACTATTTTTACCTACAATTTAAATAATAATAGCTTAGAGTAAGAATTCCCAGTGGAATTCGTTACTTAATAATGAACAACATATACATATATTATACAATTTTACAACTTTTGCATTTACGTAATATATATTACGGTTTAAATCTTTGCATTAAATCGTTAGGCTGACATTTTTTTAATCTTGAGGAGTAGCTTATCTTGGAAAGGTTATTTGCTCGATTATTCGGATGAGTAGCAAGTCGGTTGTTGTATCTCTGGCTGAGGTTGTTTATTTCTTCGAAAACTGTCGTAACTTTTAGGTCACGGTGCAATATCTCGTTTCGTACAAACCATGGCGCATTGGCACACATGCGGAGCACCTTTGACTGAAATATTTGCATGATTTCTAGATTTGATTTTGCTGCTGAGCCCCATAATTGAACGCCATACGTCCATATCGGTTTCAGAATAGCTTTGTAGATAAGCACCTTATTGTCTAGTGTAAGTGCTGAATTGTAGCCGATTAACCAGTGTAGTGATCGCAATTTCAGTCCAAGTTGCTTTCGCTTTAAAAATATATGCGATCGCCAAGTAAGACGCCGGTCTAATAGAATACCTAAATATTTGGCATTATCTGTTTGTGGTATTGGAACGCTGTTAAGAGATACGGCAGGACATGAGCCATTTCGAAGAGTGAATGTTATCTGCGTCGATTTGCTTTCGTTAGCTTTTATGCGCCATTTTTTCATCCAGCCGCTAACACTGTTAAGGTTTTCTTGTAGGTAATCAGAAGCAATTGAGGGAAGGGTACTCCTGGCCATGACGACAGTATCATCTGCATACGTGGCTGTATATGTGTTCTTTGATAGTGGAAGATCTGCCGTGAACAAAGTGTACAAGACGGGGCCTAGAACACTTCCTTGTGGTACACCTGCTCTGATTGCGTGAAGGTTAGTGGTTCAGTTGTTTACTTTAACAAGAAAATGTCTATTTTGCAAATATGATTTTATAAGCATATAACAGTTGTGCGGTAAGCCCTGCTTAAGCTTGTATAGCAGGCCTTCATGCCAGACTTTATCGAAGGCTTGCGTTATATCTAAAAATGCCGCTGTACAGAATTGCCGCCTCTCAAGTGCTTATCTAGCGAAATCATACACACAATTAACTTGCTTTATGGTGGAGTGATACTTACGAAAACCAAATTGGTGGGCTGGAATGAGATTTCTTTGCGCAATTATTGGATTTATCCTTTTTAAAAGCAGCTTTTCGAAGAGCTTGGAGACAACAGGCAATAGACTTATTGGCCTGTTATTGGATACCACGCTCGGGGTCTTCCCTGGCTTTTGTATAAGGATGATTTCAGCAACTTTCCATTGAGTTGGGAAATACTTTTATCATTGCGTTAAATATAATGGTGAGGAATTTGTATCCACATTTGGGCAGTTCTTTTAAAACCTTACTAGTTATTAGATCGTAACCTGGCGCCTTTTTGGTTTTGAGAGTTTTGGTTGCTGCGTATCTAACTTTTTTCCAGGTAAATCGTACAGTCGGAAAATCCATTTGAAACGGAGCTTAGAGAAATTCGTTAACTTCTGAGTCTGCCTCCGCACTTTGACTCGGAAATGGTTGGAAAACATTTGATAGATGTTTGGCAAACTCTATTGCTTTTTGTTTATCAGTTTTTGCCCAATCTCCATTACACGTTTTTATCGCTGCGTTGTGAGGCGTTGGTTGTGAGATCTTTTTCGTTATATGTAAGTACATATGCAACAGTTGTTTAGTTCATTCTTAGCATGACAGTCCTGGGTGGACCACAACTACCTTTCTGTAGAGTTCTCGATCCGCTGTCAATCGCCACCAGTTTTTTATGTTCATCTCTTTGAGGTCCTCGATAATCGAATCTATCCATCTTTTCTTTGGTCCTCCCTTAGTTCGCTTCACATACAGTTGCTTCTTAAAGGCACTTTTTGCTTTGGCATTCTTTCTACGATGTTTCGCCCCTTTATTAGGTGTTCAAGTTCTAGATTGTATCGAATACGATATGTGCCATCTGCCAACTTGATTGAACCATATATTTTGCTCGAAATTTTCCTTTCGAATGTTGCTATTTGTTACAAGTCGTACAAGTTCATTTTTATCGGCCATACTTCTCAGCCGTATGTCTGTATTGGGCGTAAAAGGGCATGATACATGCATACGTAATTTTCAGTTCAGAAGTGTTAAATGTAACTGACGTACGACGCTATTTGCAAAAATTAAAAATCTAGGGGATAGGGTTATGAATTTTGCGCCACCTTGTATAACAAAGTTTGAGTTTCAAGTCACTGCTGTCCGTTGATTTATGACAGTTTTTTCCGCTGAAGTGGCATGCCTTTCCTCCACACAAAACACATGCTCGAATTTTTTTTATATGAAAGAAAAATAGCAAGACCGCCATCAATAAAAAAATTACCAAAAATCAAGGGTATTTGCAGTCACTTAAAATGATAATATTAAATTCTAAGGGCTATAAAGCTGCATACCCAGAAAAACTCTGAAAATTCTGGTTAAAAAGTTGAACATTTTTGTAGAAAGTTTCAAGCAACGTTATATATTGTTTTTGTTGATGTATGAACTATATTTTTATAGAAAAAATAGTGGTGTCTTTATAATTTTTTAGCTGAGTGTATATGAGAAAGAATTGTTTTGTTATAAAGCAAATAAAGCTCGATTTTTTGACGTATGTACGAAGCGTTTAAATCTCAGGAAAAGACTCTTAGGGCTCGATATATTTTGCTCTCGCCGTTTAATAATTTATTTCTTATTCTTATTTAATTAATTGAAATGTGTAAGCACGAAATAAATTCTTAAGTGAACTCTAAAAAGCTCTTCTTAATATTGTTTTCACCTAATTCTCTTTTTATACGATTTTTTTATACATACTTTTTTTACACGAATTTTTTCGGAGCGTATGTATCATGTAAAAAGAAAATTAGGTGCGTGTACAAGTCTATTTTATGAATTCATATAAAGAGTGTAGCAACATAAAAAATAAATGGATTCAACATAAAATACAAAGAACAAATTAAATACTTGGGCATAATTTTGGATAGCAAATTCACCTTTGTAAGACAAGTAGATTTCATTTTGACAAAAGCAAAAAAAAAAGGGTTTGTCTGTAAAGTCGGTTTACTGACGATAGTTTAACGTGACAACGTCATAAGAAAATACTGATGTAATGGTTGCAATTTTCAAAACAAAATTTTAATTTTATTTGTTTGATAGATATTTTGTATGGATATAGAGAAGGAGGTAAATGGAATCGCAATGGAATAGGTCAAGTTAAATTTACGCAAACGTGAAAAATGACAAAACATTTATCAAATTCATGAAAGATATCTTCAATTTCGATTGTGCATCACCCGCTAATAAGTCAACAACACTAACAGGCAACATCATCGATTTGCCTTTTTCAAGACACTTTACACTCGAAACACTCCCTTTCATTTCCTACTTTTCCTATCATCGTCCTATTCTCAACAGAGAAATGGTTAATTACCATGCAAACAGGAAGAAGGCAAGAATGATAGAAACAAGATTGCGCCCATCAGAGCGTACGTGACGTCACGTTTGCTGAGTTGTGCATTTGCTCTTCGCAATACATTTAGTGCTTTTTTATCCCGAAAATGCGAAGATTTTGAAGTTTCGTGTGTATTTCTTTTTTAAAGAAAGAATGTTATAAAAGGTCACTCTGAGAAGATTTTAGTGCTAATGAAAATTAGTTGATTCTTATAAAATTTAGATTTCAGCTCCTCAACTTCCCGCAAACTGGTGTCGTAGTAGAAAAATTTGCTAGGTGTTGTAGCCACGGGCATTTTGGATAAATTTGCCTCCATAAGGCTATTTTCCTTATTCGCATTGTCTATAAAAGTATAGCTAGAAACATATTTCGAAACTCGTTTGTAAATTGAAATTGGTACCTTCGTTGGCTGCGACAGATGCACTCTGCTGAAGTAACTCGCCAACGATTTTATTATTTTCTTCACCTTTAACAATTTCGGCGTACTGGGGACCCACATCCTCTGTGTAAATAGTGGGCACAGCACCACGCTTCAAAAGGCGATTTTTAGCAAATCCTAAGGCGTTTGAAAAAACCATATTGAACTCAATTATTTTAAAAACTACACATTATATACATTACCCATTTCGAACATTAGTTGGTTTTCAATGCTATCACTAGTAAAATGCTTCATACATATAAAGCTCGTTTTTGGATTGAAGGCATTTCCTCGCCGGCAGAAATGCATCCACTGTTTGCAGAGCGCCTCATCCTTTGGAAATATAAAAAAGCTTATATCACACGCTTTATTGAGGTTCTTACTAGCACAATTTTTCACTGCACATTTCATGTTTTCTTATTTTTCACTTATACGAGTACACTTCCACGAATTATCTTATTTTTGCGTAAATATTCACTAAAACGTTTGTTACCGATTGTTCTTATTAACGCACATTTCAAAGAAGAAACGAATATTCATAAACATCAACAATAACCGCAATCATGGGCAATGTGACCAGATCTCTGAGAAGATTTTAGTGCTAATGAAAATTTTTTTACTCTTATAAAATTTGATAATTTGAAAGTGCAAATTTAATTTTTGGCTCCATTTAAGGTTATGCAAAAATATTAAATGCCCCTCTCCCAACTCTTCTTAAGATTGAAAACCTTTTTACACATTTTAAAAAGCCTTTGAATATTTATTGAATGCGAATTAGAACCATAGAGGTGTAATCGTTTCTTTCGGCCATAAATCCTTTGTGGGACATAGGGCATCAATAGGTGTATTCATTGTAAAAATAAGCCACAAAATACCAGAAAATACTAAAGAAACCATACTGACATTTTTACAAAAAGAGTACCTTATCTAGTTACATAACTTCAAATATAACAAAAAAGTCGTTCCCTTAACAAACGAGTCTCGCTTAAAAAAAACCTCATAAATTAAATTGTACATAAGCATGACACATTTATTTAAAAAAACGCACATTTTAAAGACAATTTGTCACGCATACAAAGTTCTTTAAGTGATTCAATAAAAATTTGTTGGGTTATTTTCTTTGAATGGGCATTTTAATGCGTTTTTATATCCAAAGCTAGGCAACACTGCAGTAGCGAGAGAGAGATTTGACTGCCGAAAGCAGAAGAACACCAACAACACCTGCACTCGCGGGCAATGCAACCAGATGTTAAAAAAAGTAAAGCTAAATAAAACTGAGTGAATTATTTAAATATTTATTAAAAAATATATATTTTACAAAATTATAAACATGACATTTTAATTAGAACAACTAGAAAAATGTCATGAAGAAAGAACTAAAACTCCGAGACACAAAATAATAAAAATAACAAAAAAAAAATGATAAATCAAGTTACGAAAATGGTAATCTGGCCATACTGGAGCTAAAATCACGTAACTAGTTGTCAAATTCGCTGAGCGCAAAGTAACGGGACCACGATAGGCGCCACCTCATTATTCTTTCCACCATGGGAAGAAGGCATATGCAAATACAAATATGTGAATTTATATACACATGCGCATATACATACATATACATATATGCTCACTCAAGTAGGACAGAGCCAGATGTCGAACGTAATTTAGTAAAACTGCATTAAAATAAATATTTACAAATAAATAATTAGACCAATCATATCTTATGCTAATCCGATATTGTTCAACATTTCGTCGAACCAAATGGAGAGACTAAGACGATTTGAACGATATGTTTTAAGAATTTGTAGCGGTCTTAACCGCCAACCTTACAGAAGTGGTACTTTTCGGAAAAGAGTTTCTAATAAAAGTTTATATGAAAAATGTAAAATATAACGCATAGACTTTTTCTTAATGAAATCGTCAGTAAGATTTGTTGATAAACTGACATTCATAGAAAATGAACTGATAAACAAATATCTGTCAAAGGCCAGGGAAATATCATTACCTCTAGCAGAAAAACATTTATCACCAATATATTTAAAAGTACTAAAAAATAATAATATTTTACATAAAAATAGTAAAGCAATATATTTTCATAGGCGATACAATACTTACAACTTCAACGATGAAAATTTAGTTTATAACATTGATCAATTTAATGCCAAATAAGTTATGGAAGTTTAATATACGTTAAGGAGATAACTTAAGAATTAAGCCCTTTTTGGGAGAATATAAATAAGTTTTAAAATTATGCCAAAGACATTCCAAATAATAATCATAACCTATTGTATAATCAAAAGAAAAATAAGTTTTTAACTCCTAGATAAATACAAATGTATGTTAGGATAATGCTAAACTAAATAAATCTAATTTTATCATAACTTCGTAAACTCCTATGTTAAAATGATTTTGGGCAATAAATGAAATGAAATGAAATGTAGCAACATAACAAAAAAAAAATTTAACGAATCGCAAAACTTATTGAACAACCCATTTAGTATATATCTCGATTCTTTATGCTGTTACTTATGACCATTATTTGAACAAAATTAGAATACCCTTATGCGCAAGTGAGCGGGTATAAAAATCGTACTAAGTTATAACAAATGGACTAGAAAAGTAATGACAGCATGCGGGAAGTCGTAAAATACTGTATACTGTATATATAAATATTTCTTTTCTTTAATTTTCTCAAAGGCAATTAAGATTTGATAGTCGGAATACTCAATTAGTTAAAGCAACAGCAATTAAAAATTAACACGAAACAAAACACAAAAAATAACAAAAAAAAAAACGAAAAAAATTAAGAACTGTAGCCAAGAAGCAGTTCTTGGAATATATAAATCAAAATTTCTGTTCAAAAAATAGATTAAATTTAAAAAGCTGAGCACTCTCAGTGAAGAAGAGTAGCGCAAAAAAAATATTTTTTAGTTTAAATAAAAAAAAGAAAAGTTTAAAATTTATGCTTTGAATTTAAAGCAGTTATTATCAATAATTTGGTTGGTTGGTTGGTGTAGGTGTTGTCTGAGCGACACAGTGCAAATTTAATTAGCACAAAAGATGCCATTTTGTTATACAACTTATAGAACTACAACTTTTTATTATCGAACCATCTTGATTTTCTTATCTGCAATTTATTTCAAGTTGGCCATCGTGAATTCCCTCAGCGTTCTATGCCGTAGAGCACCCAGACTTGGGCACTCACATAGTTTTGGGTTTATTCAAATTAGACCACGTTTGTTTAGTTATTTTGCAGGTATCGGTGTAAGTCCACCTGTAAACGGCCTGCTTCTCGATTAGCGATAAGATCTGCCTTTTGCGCACTCCTTGGGGACAGCCCATTTCTATTGCTTCTGATTCGTTATAAAGGGTGTTTTTTTAGAGGTTAGGTTTTCAAGTTGGCACTACTTTTTTCGTAGATGGTCTTTTTGACAGATGTCACTTGATTTATGCTCAGTTTGGTTTGCCATTTCATAATGAATAGATTTACACCTGAACAACGTTTGCAAATCGTGCAAATTTGGGCCCAAAACGAGATGGCCACCGATCCCGATTTTCACAAGAAAATTTTGTTCAGCGATGAAGCTCACTTTTGGTTGAATGGGTATGTCAATAAGCAAAATTGTCGCATTTGGAGTGAACATAATCCACAAGCCATTGCTGAGACGCCGTTACATCCTCAAAAAGTCACTGTTTGGTGTGCTCTATGGGCAGAGGGAATCATTGGTCCATATTTCTTTAAAAATGAAGCCGGCCATAATGTTACAGTCAATGGAGAGCGCTATAGAGCCATGATTAATGACTTTTTCGTGCCTGAATTGGACGATATTGATGTGGACGACCTTTAGTTCCAACAAGACGGCGCTACATGCCATACAGCCAACGCAACAATCGATTTATTGAAGGAAACTTTTGGTGAGCGCATTATCTCGCGCCGTGGACCTGTGGCGTGGCCTCCAAGATCGTGCGATATAACACCGCTGGACTATTTCTTGTGGGGCTATGTGAAGTCGCTTGTCTACGCAGATAAGCCCGAGACGATTGACGTCTTGGAAGAGAATATTCGGCGCGTTATTGCTGACATACGGCCCCAATTGCTGCAAAAAGTGGTCGAAAATTGGGCCTCTCGACTGGAATTTATTCAAGCCAGCCGCGGCGGCCACTTGCCCGAAATCATTTTTAAAACATAATGGCAAACCCTTATCTTTATAATAAAGCTAAATTCTTGGCCATAACATTAAATTATATAGGTTTTATTTCATCTTGAAAACCTAACCTCTAAAAAAACACCCTTTAGGATGCCCTCTGTCTTGCCAATTCATCAGCTTTCTCAATTTAATTTATGAAGAAAAAACAGGCGCTTGGGAAATGCAAATTCTATATTCGGTAGGTAATACAAATAGATGTATGACGAAGCTCATGGGAGACGTAACTAGACAGGTCTGATCTGGAATGTACTGTAACTGATCTAGGTCCTTTATTTAACTCCATCGACCTTTGGTGCCACCACCGACAACTGTATAATGGAAACGCATAGGAAACAAATGGCGCTTTCGTCTAATGACTTCTGTCGCAACTGCAGGAACGAGGAGGTAGTAGAGAGTATTGAACACTCCCCCTATTATTTCCTATAATATATTATTGAAGATATTGGACAGCGTTAAACACTTTATCTGGCACTGTTCCTACTCTTGCCAGGATGTGACACTGGTGGCTTAACTCTTACTGCTTTGGTTGCCTGTCAAATGTAAAATCCGCAGTCATACTTTATGCTTTTTTTAGTTTTCTTTTTTTTTTAATAGTTCTTTTAAGTTCTTTTTACAGATTTTTTCTCATCTCCTTGAGAAATAGAGGGCAAAACTTGAGTAAAAGCAAGTGTTACGCTATCATAATGGGTTCCAGGCCAAAGTGAGCTCATCTACACCTATAAGGATAGTAGCTTTAGGGGTTACATACGTCCAGAATTTTCAAAAAATCGATTTTTGTTTAGAGATTATTATTCTTTATAGTTTTAGGCGTATTTCTGTGGAAGTCGACTGTAAAAATTCCCCATAGATACAAGGTTATGGTAGAAAATGTAACTGCCCTACGAGAGTTTGATGCGCACAGCGAAATGCACTTGAAAATTTAAACCCGTTTCTCTCGCAACTACTTTTTCCGGCACGGTCTGCATGATAACACTCATACAGTTTTTAATATTTTTTGATGCGGTGTTTTTTTTTTTTCAATATTCGAAAGTGTTTTCTCTACAGCCTGTCGAGCCGAATTTTTAATATTTTAATTAAAAAATTTGATAAACATAATTAAAGTGTGACTTCTATGACGTAAAACGCATACATTTGTTTAAAAATGCAAATTGCAAAATTTTCGAAATTCAGAAATCCGGCTCGTCAACTATAACTACAATTTTATTTTACAAGATTTTTTTTACTTTTTACAGATCCATCAACATTTCAAAGGGAACTGATGCAGACCATAGAGCAACTTTTTCTTCATTGTACTTTGGGTCACGTGATTTTTTATATGTATACTAACGAGAACTGATGCAGACTGTGGAGCAACTTTTTTTTATTGTTCTTTGGGTCACGTGATTTTTTGTGTACTAATTTTTTTAAAGAAAAATTAAAATAAATTTGTTTATAAAGTTTAAGTACTAATAAACAATCGACACATTTTTTTATATTATATTTATTTCTATTGTTATCCCTTCTAAACACAGTTTTCTTTTAGCGCATTTTTGGCGCTGCTGGGGACGTATATAACCTCTTAAGCTTTTGTGCAATTTTGTCGCGAATATTTTTGCGCGCTCAACTCATATGAATAGCTATTACATGTAATTGCTTATCAAAGATAAAAATCATTTATTTCACACCCTTTAAAAAAACATAAATTAAAACGAGCGCCTCTTATGAAGTGCATTGATAACTCGTAAACAAAACAAAAAAACACAAAAAGAATCAACTAAAATTTCAATTTCGTTAAAACTTTGTCAAAAAATAAAAATAGTACAACTTTTTCAATTTCTTATTTCTTGCATTATTTGCAAAAAACCAAACGTATCGAAAATCACAAAAAACCAAAAGGCTCCACTATACCTTTTATTTCTTAGCACTGTTCAGTTGCTTGTCTAAGGTAACACTTACCAGCTCAAACTGAGTATTTTTGAAGAATTTATAGCAAAATTTAGCGCCAACACTTATTCAAAGTAGAATCGATACTGAATTGTGGTGTATTGCTGCAGTTTAGTTTTAAATTCTCTGCGGCGATTGTCCAGTGCCAGCCGGAACAATCGCTACAGCGAGCAGTGATGATAATGGCTAAGCAGATGATCCGCCGCGTGTATAATGTCACTCTATGTTTTTGAATTTCATTTACGTATTTTTTCTTTTAATACTTATTAATCTTCAAATTCTGATTGTGCTCGATTGCTGCTCACTTAATGCCCCATTCTCTATGGTTCACACGAATGCCGGTTTCTCACTTTGCCTCTTTCTTACCGGACACTTTTTTCGTATTCATTATGAAATTAACACGAAATTTATGCAATAATAAAAAAAGTGTGCTGCTTGTCGCTTCTATTAATTAATAGTGAAAAAAAGTTTTTTTTTATTCTCTCATGACACTCGTGCGCTCCGTCTCTTTTGCTTTGTTATTTCGTTCATTCAATAGTGTGTATTTTATGTTTGGCCTTTCTCTATCTATGGCAAATTACTTTTCAATTATAATTCACTAGTTTGCGTGTTTATGACCAATACAGTATTGTGCATGAATTAAGCAACTTTTTTCTGAAGTCAAAGCTTCGCTCCTATTTTTGCTTGGTTTTTTGAATTTGAATTGTTTTTGCACGGACAACTTTCAGCGAGTATCAGAAATTTGTGGTACTGCAAGAAAAAGTTAAAATATTGATTAAATTACAGAGACACATTTGATCGCAATGAGGAAGCTATGCAAACTTAAGCACTTCTTTCTTATTTTCAACCAATTAGTCAATTCTTTTTGATTATTCATACAATAAGTCGCCCTGAGAAGAACACAAAGAACGCTAGAGTTTTTATGTTCTTGAGACATAGACCAAGAGGACAACAAAAAGACAACATCATGAAAGGCTTTTACAAAAAAAATAAGTCGCGCGTACACTTCTGTTAGGTGTTTGGCTCAGTTCCTCCTCCTGCATGTGGTGTGCTGATGTTGTTCCACAAATGAAGGAACCTACAATTCTAAGCCGACTTCGAACGGCAGATGGTTTTTATGAGGAATATTTTTATGGCCAAAATTTACTTGGAGGTTTAGCATTGCCTGCCGACGGACGATCACTATTAGAATAGTCTCTTTCTATCATTTTATGACCTAAAAAGTATACTTTCCGAAAAAGAATAAAAAACAATCAAATGAAACGGATTTGGGAAAGTGTTAATACGGGCATATCTTATCACCTTTTTCTAATTTATTATATGGGGTCTTAAGCGAATTGTATTTAAGTTTACTATAGGTCAGGAAAAAATTTTCACATATTTAAAAAATTAAAATTCATTAATTAATAGTGCATTCAAAAAATATAAATTAATATTTCGGTATTAAACTTTTTGAGAAAACTTTGATATGAATAGGGGCTGCCACGCTAATAATGTAAGTAACTGTTTCAAAAACTTTTAATCTTGAAATATTTATTTTATTTTAATAACCACATCATAAACTTTGAGCAAAATTTAATCTAAACGCACTTCAAAAAAAGGTTGCCACATATCCAAAAAAAAAATAATATTAACGAATTATGGATATTAAAAAATATGTATTATAGAGTTTTTCAATTGGCGCGGGTCGATTTCGGCGCCCTGTGGCAGCCATTTTGTTTTGGTGACATCTGTCAAATTTTTTGTTTATTATTCAGTTGTTTATGCCAAATCATCATGACAAGTTACACGATTGAACAGCACGTTCAAATGATAAAACTTTATTATCAAAATGAGTGTTCATTAACGCAAACGTTGCGCGCATTGCGCCCATTTTTCGATGGACGTGGAGGCCCTTCCAATTTCTTATGGCCCATATTGAACCATATGGACCTAGACGACATGTGGTTCAAGCAGAACGGCGCTACGTGCCACACAGCAAACGCCATTTTATTCCATTTCAACATCTACCCGCCCTTATTGAAAAACCCTTTAGTATAAAATATTAACATACGACTTTTTCTAGAAGCTTTAGTCTTGGCACACTTTTCAACAGAGCTGCCATATTTTATGAAATAATTATTAAAAAATAATCTGGAGCCGAGCGCCAACAACAAAAAAATTTATGAGTTGAGACATTTAAATAACGCTATTATTAAAATAGAACCTCCTAGACAAACAAATGACATGATCCAATGCTACAGATGCCAAGAATTTGGGCATACTAAAACTTACTGCAGAAAACCATTTAAATGTGTAAAATGTAGTCAAATGCACCCAACAGCGGAATGCAAAAAACCTAAAGACGTCTTACCGACGTGTGTACACTGCCAACAACACCACACTGCTAATTACAAAGGATGCATAGTTTATCAGCAGCTAACTAGAAATAAACCGACAGCTTCCAGCCATACGAAAGAGAGTGTAAACACAAATAAGCAAAACACTAGCAATGTTCCAGGTGGCAATAACAACAACAAAGAGTCATATTCTAACATTTTGAAAGGTAGAAGCACAAACAATAATAGAAATACACAAATGGACAATATAGAGCGATTATTATCGAAGCAAATTGAACTAACAAACACTTTACTTAATATGATGTCTTTACTTATTGAGAAACTATGCAAATAGATCTCAGAATAGCAATATGGAATGCCAATGGCTTATCCCGTCACACACAGGAAACTGAAGTATTTTTAAATGATAATTTTATTGACATCTTGCTAGTCTCAGAGACACATTTTACAAGTAGAACTTATTTTAATATAAAAAATTATGATATTGTTGCCACTAACCATCCTAGTAACAGGGCTCATGCTGGTTGTGCTGTATTAGTAAAGTCAAACATAAAGTATGATGTACTAGAGCCAACCAAAACAAACTCAATACAAGCCGCTGGGATTAAAATAAAATGCAATAATATTGACATACACATTTATGCACTGTATTCGCCTCCCAGGCATAGCATTACAACACCTGAATACGACACTTTTTTCAATACTCTTGGTACAAGATTTCTGGTAGGGGGCGACTACAACGCCAAACATACATGGTGGGGCTCACGTACTCCTAACCCAAAAGGAAGAGAGCTTTATAAATGTATTGTTAAAAATAATTTTAAAACGTTGTCGACGGGGGAGCCTACCTACTGGCCGAGTGATCCATCGAAAATTCCGGATTTATTAGATTTTGCTGTATACAATGGTATCCCAGCCCAATTACTGGAAGTTGTCAGTTCTGAAGAACTCAGCTCAGATCACTCTCCAGTCATTATCAGTTACGACACTCTAACTAGCCTACGGCAACAGAAATACAAAACATTAACTAGTAAGAGTCAAATAAAAATTTTTCAAGATTGGCTAACCCAAAATTTGGAACTTAATATTTCAATTAAAACAACAATTGAGCTAGATAATGCAGTCGAATATTTCACAAATAAAATCCATGAAGCGGCCTTTTTTTCTACTCCCCAAAAAGGTAATGAGATCAAATATCGTAGCCGTATACATGTATGTGGAGAGATAAGAGCATTAATTAAGCATAAGAGACGCCTTCGAAAAAAATGGCAAACTACTAGGAATCCAAGAGACAAAACTGCTCTAAATAAAGCAACAACTAAAGTCAAAGAAAAACTAAACGAATTTAGAAATAAATCAGTATCAGACTATATACACAGCCTAAACGATAGAAATGTTGATGATCATAAGATTTGGAATGCTACAAAATATCTCAAACATCCCAAAAAGAGAAATGCGCCTATAAAAGATTGTGGCAACGTTTGGTGTAGGACAGACAAGAGTAAGGCTTATGCATATGCTAGATATTTAGAGGCAATGTTTTCTCCGTTTATAAACCAAAGCAACAACGATGATGATGTGTTAGCATTTCTCGATACCCCATGTCAACTATCTCTACCGATCAAACATATTACACCGAATGAAATTCGCTCTGAAATTAAAAACCTGTGTAACAACAAATCTCCTGGATATGATAAAATTGACGCCAAAGTAGCCAAGTGTTTTGCCGAAAAAAGGAGTTATGTTCTTAACTCTGTTATATAACTCAATATTAAGATTAAACTATTTTCCTACACAGTGGAAGTGCGCCGAAATAGTTATGGTCCTTAAACCGGCAAAACCTGAAAATCAAATATCCTCTTACAGACCAATCAGCTTATTGACAATATTCTCCAAAATATTCGAAAGACTATTTTTGCGCAGAGTATTCCCAATACTGAAAGAAAATAAGGTCATACCCGAACATCAATTTGGTTTTCGCCGATACCATGGTACACCTGAACAATGTCACCGTGTTGTTAATTTCATAACCGACTCCTTTGAACGAAGGGAATATTGTTCAGCCGTATTTTTGGATGTACAAAAGGCATTCGACAAAGTATGGCATCAAGGCCTGTTATATAAATTAAAAAAAATACTTCCTGCACCATTTTATCTAACACTAAAGTCTTACCTCACCGAAAGATCATTTTTCGTTAAGGTAAATGAAGAAATAACTGATATTAGATACATAAAAGCTGGAGTAGCACAGGGTAGCGTACTCGGTCCTATACTTTATACGATTTTTACATCTGACATACCCGAGCCCGAAAATGTCCTAATGGCTACATACGCTGATGACACCGCTATACTAGCTTCAAGTCCGTCCCCAATTGATGCAACCAATCTAGTTCAGATAGAACTAAACGAGATACAGACGTGGCTGGACCGATGGAAATTAAAAGTTAACACAAACAAATCTGTGCATGTTTTGTTTTCATTGAGACGGAAAGAATGCCCTTCACTCTATCTAAATGGTAATATAATTCCCAAACATGATACGGTCAAATACCTTGGCATACATTTGGACAAACGGCTAACCTGGAAATGCCATATTCAAGCAAAAAAAAACCAGTTAAAGATAAAAACAAACAAACTTTACTGGCTACTAGGACCAAAATCAACACTTAATCTAAATAACAAAATATTAATATATAAGGCTATACTAAAGCCAGTATGGACCTACGCAGTACAACTGTGGGGAACTGCTTGCAATTCTAACATAGAAATTCTGCAAAGATATCATTCAAAAACTTTAAGGCTTATCACAAGTGCACCCTGGTTCGTCACAAATAAAGCCATACATACTGATCTAAAAATTCCCTTTATAAAAGATGAAATTAAAAAAAAAAAAAAATTACCACAAAATATTTACAGAGATTAAGTTATCACGATAACCCGCTAGCAATTGCATTACTTGATGAAACTAATGAAATTAATAGACTTAAAAGACATCATGTATTAGACATTCCATTCAGAACCTAATAGATAAATCTAATATTAAAATGTATTAAAATCTAACACATAAGTCTGAATATAAGTGTACATTAATCGTAGTATACATATATATCATTATTGACCTCAATGGAGCTCAATAATATAAGTCAAATTGTTAATAGTTAGATAATTTGCTTATTATTTTAAAAATAGATTGCAAATAAACGACAAAAAAAAAATAATAATAATTTATAAAAGGATAATAATTATAAAGGAAAATTTTAATCTTGACATACTTTTAAACAGAAACTGGGTTGCATATTTTATGAAATACTTAATATATTAAAAAATAAAATATTTTAATAAGCGCGTCAAACAAAAAATTAACTTTGAGCAAACTTTAATCAACACACTTTATAAAATGGTTGCCACATATTTAAAACAAAAAATTTAATATAAAATATTTCTATACAACTTTTTCGGGACGCTTTAATCTTGACATACTTTTAAGCAGAGTTGCCACATTTATAAATTAATTTTTTATTAAATAATATATTTTGATAAGCACGTCAAGAAAACTTTAATCTGAAAACTCTTTAGAAAAGGGTTGCCACATAAAAATCCTCTTCCAATGAAAAACCAAAAAAAAGTATAGGATGAGACAGCCAAAATCGCTTAAGTTGTTATCCCGCCAATCAAGAAGATACTTTGGCTGCAAAAATTGAAGTTGCTACAGTGAAAGCAAAGTATGTATTATCAAAAAAATTGCGCTGCCGCTTTGCTGCGAATATTGTTACTGCGACAGCATAGCAACAGCGATTTAGAAAAAGTCAGAGTTTTATTATCATAACTAACCAGCGCCAGTTGGGCACAAGAAGTGAAATCAAGTCCTTCTCCACCTGATCTTTCCAACGCAGAGGAGGCCTTCTTCTTACTCTGCTACCGCCAGCTGGTACTGCATAAAATAATGTTTCAGAGACGGAGCGTTTGTATCCATTTGGACGGCACGACCCAGCCAACGTAGCCGCTGGATCTTTATTTGCTACAATATGTCTATGTCGTCGTAAAGCTCATACAGCCAATTGTTCCATCGCCTGTGATACTCACCATCACCAACGTGCAAATTTACTAATTAGGAAAGAGAAAATATTTCGTTAAAAATAAATGCTCCATCTGGTACTGGGATTGAATACTTAAAAAATTCGATTTTTTTTCCGAATTGGTTCGTATTCAGAAAAAATCTCTTTCATATACGACACATAAATTTTGCAAAATGGTTTAAATTATTATAAAATTTTTCTATCGGTTTTGGATTTTATTTATTGGTACCTAGCAATTTGGGTCATTCTAATACGTCGTGTACTACATCTGTTGGGAAGCCACAGACGTCATTATGGCCTCCACCTATTCAGAATACCGCCAACTGTGAAGTGCGTGCTGTAATACAGTTTCTCTGTGCTCAAGGCTTCAAATCAGTTGACATTCATCATTAAATCAGTGAAGTGTATGGTGAAAACATTATGAGTGAAGAAATGGTGCGGAAATGGGTTAGGGCCTTTAAAGATGGCCGCACAAACATTCATGATGAGGAGCGAAGTGGGATACCTTCAGTCATTACCGATGAACTGATTCAAAAAGTGGACTGTAAAGTGAAAGAGAACAGACGATTCACGATTTCGTCCTTAGCTGAAAAGTTTCCTGCTGTCTCAAGAAGTGTTCTTTGCGACACGATCAATGCAGCAGCGTACTGTGCGACTTTACAAAAACTGGGCCGCGCAATTCAAAACAAAAGGCGTGGCATGCTGAGAGCAGGTGTCGTTTTGCTCCACGATAATGCCCGTACACACACAGCAAATCGAACACAAGACCTTATCACTTCTTTTGGCTGGGAACAATTGGACCACCCTCCATACAGTCCAGATCTAGCGCCCACCATTTGTTTATGCACTTGAAGAAGCATCTGGCGGGGCAGCGTCATTCCGATGATGACAAAGTGAAAAGGGCTGTAAAGCAGTGGTTGTCTAATCAAGCAGCAATCTTCTTTGACGATGGCATACAAAAGCTGGTCCCAAGTTACGATAAATGCCTCAATAGTAATAGGAATTACGTGGAAAAGTAGAGTAAAGTATGGCCTTTCAAGTGAATTAATTATTTTTGGAAAAAATTTACTTGTTGTTTTTTTATGTCAAATAATAACTTAAAAGGAGTAGTTGCTTAGGTTTTGCACAGTACTGTTAATTTAACCTCTACCCCAGCAAATGCGGAGGAAGTAGCGCTTTTTGCAAAGCACCAAACATACAAAATGCGTTCCTCCAGTAATTTATATTCCATCATTATAATAAAGTAGTAGTAGAAAAAAGTAATAAGAATTATTTCATTTCCCTTTTTTTGTTTCGCCACTTTAATTGTTTTATTGCATGAAACAGTATTTTGCTTTTATTAAAGCTAAAAATATAAAACACTTATTTCTCATAGTTTGTACAACAATTATCTAAAGGTCATTTAGCTAAGCATTTTTGTTTCTTATTTTTTAGTAAATACTTTGTTATTAATGCAGCCAAAAATATCATACTCCTATACATTACTTATCTATACTTTATATTGCAAATGTTGCCAAAGCAACTTAATTCTACGGGTCAAATTACCTTCTTCAAACGCGGATTAAATAATCACAGCTATAAAAATGAAATTATTAAGCTAGAAAGACATCGAATGAGAGCTTTAATGAAAAATAATTTTAGCTGTTGTTGCCACCTTTTTTTTGGAAATTAAAAAAAATTGTGAAAAATTATATCATTTGTTATTGCATACAGTCAGCGGCAAAATAAAGTGTACATCGCGTAATGATAAATTTTATTTTTATTTTTTTATTGACAATTTTTAAATTAAATTATTATAATTTTTTCAATATACTTCATACTACAACAAGAAGCATATAAAGCAAAGCTTCGAACTTTGTATAAAATTTGTAAAAATTCGGCAAGTTTTCATGAAAACTCCAAATTTTTTCAAGTAGATCAAAAATCACACTGATTCAAGGCGAATCTATTAAAGGTGGTATCGGTAAATCAGATGATTTGTGTTTTTTCTTGTGCCGTGCCCATGTGGCTGTCAGCACAGAATGAAACGAGGCGAATTCATTCTTTGTTTCCTACTTTTCCAGTACTTTGCTTTAACAATCAGACGTACAAACAAACCAACAGGTCTTGTGCCAGAACTTTTAATGAATGCGCCTTGCATCACATCTGATTTTTTTTAGTAAACGCGGTCTTGTGCATTTAAATGTAAACCTTCGATGTACCACCCTGGTGCCACTGTAATAAATATCTGCTCGAGGAGAAAGTAGTAGGTAGGTAGTCCACTATTCTAAATATGGAAGTGCTCCAAACGAGACGGCTAAATAGAATTATGTAAGTCACAAGTGTTTCTCCAAAATGACAACAAAAAAAAAACTAATTAAGTAGAATTTTTTAAGAAGTATCTTTTACGTAAATACAAATGTTTTTAATGCTAAAAATCGTTCATTAAAAAAAATCTGTACCAAAATTTTCAACACTAAATAAATCTTAAAACTTGTTAATATTTTTTTTTTCAAATATTTATTATTTTTTTTCAAGACTATTTCATTTAAGCTCTTATTATACTCAAGCTTACAAATAAACAAATTTTTAGAAAAATTTAAGACCATGTCCAAAATATGGACATGGAATCGCTGGAATATCGATTATATTATATTAGATTCTTTATGAGGTTTGAACTTCGACCTCATAGCCTCTTGTGCCCTCTACTCTACACAGCACCACATCCAGACGTGGTTCCCTTATTAAACTCAGCATGGAGATGGGTTGGATTGAGCGTTTGCGCTTTTCTTCTGGCTACAGTTGGCCAAAATGTCTCAACCTTCTCGGCGCTATAGCGCTACAATCCAGGAGAAGGTGCATTGAAATGTCCTGAGATTGGTCGCAGAAATGACAAGAACCAGTGGAGCAGTCTGCAGTGGCCTATGAAAATGTCCGTGAGCATTCTTAGTTTACCCTTGGGGAGGGTTATGGGGTTTTTCAAACCTCTTTTGGTTGTACCCTCCCAGCAGGGATTTCGCCTGGCATAGTCCCATAGTTTGGTGCCAGCAAACCTCCCTTGGCCCTAGCCTTAGCCCCTATTAAGCGTCTCCTTGATGGTGTGTTGTCACATAGAAAGGGAAAGCTCGGGTCCTATTAAAGGTGAAGCCATAGCCTCTCTCGCCAGGTCGTCCGCTATTTCGTTTTCAGTTATACCGCTGTGTTCTGGGGCCCAAATTAGACCGATGCGAATGTGCGTTCCTAATATATTAAGTTTCTCGATACACTCAAGGACCAGTTAGGATTTGATCGCACAGAACGATGGGGCCATGAATGCCGCTTGACTGTCACTCAGAATGACACTTCACTCATTCCGGAAATTTCTGTCTAAGTTCATCTCTGCACATAGACAAATGACATACGAGTACATCTCCGCCTGGTAAACTGCCCATAGCGCTTAGTTCTGAGACCATAAATTCCAGCGCCTATGCTTTCTGGGGCCTTCGAGCCATCTGTGTACCAGTGCAGGTACACTCCTGGAGATTCTTTTCGAAAGCAGGTCTACTCCAGTTTAACTTATTTTTTAGTTCAATTCTAAGCTTATTTTTGAATTTGATTACTTTAGTGATATCATCTTTGGATAGCTGGCTGAGTGGAAGCTTCCATGCACTTCCATCACTTTTCCTCTTCCAAAGTCTTCCGTGGTAATATTCAGCAGGGTATGCTTGGCTGATTACTGAATAACTATATGAAGTGGTGTCAGCTCAAGCATTAACTCCGCCGCAGCTGTAGGGCAGGTGCGCATCGGTCCCGTGATGCACACGCATGCTAAGCGCTGAAGCTTAGTAGCGCTGCCCGCACCGTCGAAATAGTATTGAGAGTGCAGGATGACGACAAATTATTCAACCAATTTTGTTTTTGATTAACTTTTTTACTAAATAGGAAAAAAAACTATTTCGAGTAATGGAAATCTTTATTTTGACCTTTACGCGCTCCATTGCTTGTTTGTTTGTATACCGCAGCTGTCAAGTTCACAAGTGTCAAATATGATTGACGTACGGCGCCATTTGCAAACTTATAAGTCTTCCGAAGCGGGGGAAGAAAAAAACCAATAAAGTGTAGTTTGTATACCAAATGTACCTCCCTATTTGTTCGCAGTTGTGCTTATATATTTACATATATACATTTTGCACACCCAACTACAATTTACAATTATTAATTGCCCTATAAACAAGGAGATCAAATACCGAGTTCGGCAAGCAATCGATTTTTATTATTTATTATAGCATTTTTTGCGCCAAAATGGTTTGCCTGCGTAGACAAATGCTATTCAAACACAATTACAATTTTCTATTATGAAAAAATATTTTATATATTATATTTATATTTATTCAACTCAAGTTTGCCGTCGCCTATGTGCGCTATTCGCTATTAATTCTTTATGCAAATCAGGTACTGTTTGCGTGGTGGTTCGCCAGGTGTTTTGAAAATATGGCAAAATTATTTAGTAAACCAACTACAACAAAAGATAAATGTGCAATTTTTGGGTATAAAAAATAAAGTAACTGAAGGCAAACAAATTTTAAAAATAATATAGTAAATAATTGCGGAATTCGGATTTGGCAGGCGGCGATATTCTTAGAAAAAAAAATCTGTGCAAAATTTAATATTAATTATTATCATTTTAGCAGTCTTAATTCCTTTCTCTGCAAATATTTATTTGCAGAAATTTATTTATTATCATTACTATTGAAATACTGCTACCTGCTCACAACTACCGAGTCATTGTTGTTGTAGAAATAAAAACAGGGAAATATCGATATGCGCGCATCGTTTGCAAATACAAAACAAAAAACAAAAAATAGGTGTGGCCTGATAAGGTTAAAAAAATGTATTTCATACTCACCAAGTCTGAAAAAAAATTGCTGAGTAGTAGGATTAGAGCCATCTGGTTAGTTGAGTGCGCGTGTGGGCACTTGCCGCTACGACTATTTTATTTGCAAAAATTGGAGGATTTGGTAATCAGCTGAGTTGCGTACATCAGAGATTTCCAATCTTTTTTGTACTGCGTCTATCTTTCTAGTGTAAATTAATTTCCAACGCCCTTCTAAAAGGAAATACCTGTAAAAGCGCATTGCTATACCAGTTACTAAAATGACTTTGTTTTAGAAACGGAACTTTAAATACTAAAGAAGTTTTTTTTATTTTTCAGTAAATATGGCGGTTAACTAATTGAAAAATATTAAATTGCTTTTTGGTTATGATTTCCCAAATCGGGGCTTAACATTCGTTTTGATTGATTTAGCCCTATTTTTCGCCTCGATTACTGCAACTGCTGAAAAGCTGATTTACGCAATGAGGTATGGCGCCGCTCAAAATGAAATCGTGAAATTTGTTCGCCCATTAAAAATAGAGTATCATTTTAAAAAGTCTTGTGCGACGGGGCTAAATCACGTTTTTTCACAATGGTAAATGCACAACTTCTGCTAATTTATTTGCTGATATTTTTGCTTTAATGTTAAACTCGTCTTGGACTTGGATTCTGACTGGCCTTCTAAGAGTTCTTCGTTTAATTTTGAGTTATTGTGCTTATCGGTTACTGGCATCGTCAATTGTTGTCAAAATTATTAGGCACCCCATTAAATGTGGTACCTATAGACATCGCAGGCAGAATTGCCGCTGCACGTACCGCAATCAGACTGAGGGGCTTGGGCTATAAGCTCAATCTCACATATGGGCACTCAAGCATCCTCAGAAACTTTGAGTTCATCCCCTCGTCGACGGATCAGTGTGTGCCCTCGCTAAGTCCAAGCGGAACTTTCTCCACCCATATTCCACCAAGGGAGGAGTGGACCGGGGGCAACACTTGGGAACAGGGACTGTTCACGGATGGCTCAAAGCTGGACGGTAGGGTTAGAGTAGGAGTATTCTGCAAAGAGCTCACCATCAAACTCAAATTCAGGCTGCCGGATCACTACAGTGTGTTCCAAGCAGAGGTGGCCGCAATTAAAGAAGCAGCTGACTGGCTACTTACTTGCGTAATAACTATTAAGAAGGTAAATATTTACTCCGATAGCCAAGCGACTATTAGGGCCTAGGCTCTATTATGGTGCATTCGAAGCTGGTCAGGGAATGCCTGGTCTTACTCCCGATTGCATCATAATTCTTCGACATAAAGATAATTTGGGTACCTGGTCACAGTGACATTGCAGGAAACTGCGAAGCCGACGAGCTGGCCAGACAAGGGATCTGTGAGGTAATGTGTCCCTGAAAGGTGAGGATCGGGATCCCCATGACAACCTTCGCTCTACACCTGGAAAGATGGGCTCTGCACCAACTCAGCGAGCGCTGGGCAAGTACACGAACGTGTAGGGTCGCGAAGTCCTTCTGGCCACGTTTGGATAGGAGGCGTTCGAGGGATATCCTGTGGATGACAAAATGTCATCTCTCAAATTTCGTGGGCATCCTCACGGGGCACTGTCCGCGAGGTATACATGCCGTGAGACTCGGAATTACTTCGAGTCCGTTTTGCGTCAGCTGTATGGAGGATGAGGTGGATGCATCTCAGCACCTGCTCCTTAGCTGCCCAGCTTTCGCGGGACTAAGATTCAAGCATCTCGGTTCTCACTTCTTTTCTGCGCCTGCTGATATAGCAGGTGTTGATAACAAAATTCCGATGAACTTCATCAGCAGCATAAAGAGGTTAACACAACCGCAGACTAGTCACCATTCGTAGTCCACAAACACTCACCATTCCCCATCCCTTCCCTTTCTCCCCTTTTTTCCTTCACCCTCTCGCAATGGTATCACAAAGGATTAACCAAACCTTTTTCATCCAAGTGGGCCCTACTCTCTGGGCAACCATCACTACCTAACCTAACCTAACCTAGGCACCCCATCAATAACTGAATTTTTCATTTTAAAAAGGAAAGTAATGATCTTTTATCAATAAATCTGTACAAATAAATAATTCCTAGCGATAAAAACATTAATATTTAGTAGGTCCACCCTTTGCTTTGATAGCAGCAGCAATTCCTTCGGGGCATGCTGCTTATAAGCTTTGCAAATTCGGATGTACTTATGGTGCTCCATTTGGGAATTAAAGCATTTTTCAGGGCTGTTGGCGATGTTATGCTGTGTTCCTATATTTTATATTTTAAAATAGTCCACATGTGCTCTAAGGGGCTAAGATCTGGAGACTGTGCTGGCCAATCTAGCAAAACAATGTTATTGTCTCTAAACCAACGCATCGTAGTCACTAATTTGTGACAAGGCGCATTGTTGTAGGAATTGAACTCTATCTAAATTAGTATCGCCGAAAATGCGCGTTAACGGAGGCAAAAGTACAGTTTCTAATACAGTTTCTATACATTTATGTACTTTTGACTGTCCATGCGACCATGCAATAGAGTTTTCCAAGGACACAAGTCGCCACACGAATGTCACACCAGAAAGGGGGGAAAATGGTTTTATAAGATTTGTGTTATTTCCTCGAAATTGGATTAGGGTAAGAAGCTGTAGTTGTTGATATTTTTAAATGATGTTAACTAAGCCTGTCTCGAAGTTCGATTCATTAGACTACAGAACATTCGCCCAATCTTTCTCCTTAAAAATTTCTTCAAATAAGACTTTCCTTTCTCACTTATCACTAGAGTTCTCACTATTTTGTCGTAACAAAGTTAACTTTTTTTAGGAATTTAGGTAATAAAAGAAAATCTGTATTTATATCCGTTTGATAGTTAATTTTGCACTAAATATTATTCACACCTTGACTACAAATTTTAAAATGCCTAAATATTTTAAGTATACATTTAAAAATGCAACTTTTTAGATTTTACTCAAGTGTGCAATGGCTTTTCCCATAATACAATTTATTGTTGTAATCAAAGGTTAAACAAAGTAGCGACACATTTGAAAAAGGCACTGGTAATTTTTTTTAAATTACTTCTATTTTAGTGGGGTGCCTAATACTTTTGGCCAAGGCTGTATATCTTGACAATCACTCAAAATTTATGGCACTATATTAGTAGGCAACCATCGCAACCGGTTGGGTGACAATTACAGGGTCCGGCACTCGACCCAACCAATTAAAAAGGCCATATATTTAGTTTGGAAAATTAAATTTATTCGATACAAAGTAAAAAATGTGTGAAAATAATACAAAATTAAGAATCCATTTGCTTTTGTTCGATATGACCACCTCCTTCCTTGACTATGGCCTTGAGACGCTCAAGAAACGAATCGCAAGCTGCCCGAATATGACTTGCAGGTATTTTGGACCACTCGCGGTCAATGGCTTTTTTCAGCGCCTCGAGATTGGTAAATCCTTTAGTTCGGACCTTGTTCTCCAACATCCTCCTCGCATCTGGTGAATTTGAAGGCCATTTGTGGGCGTTATGAAGTTGGTAACGTTGTTTTTTAACCATTCTTAATTCATTCGAGCTATGTGAGACGGTGCCGTTTCCGTTTGAAACGGTCTTGATCTGCCACTGAAATGTTTGCCCACGGCTCCAAAACAACCTCCAGAATACTTCCCCGATAATATTACGCATTTACCTTGACGCGAGGCTCGATGAAAACGATTGGACCGCCCATCTGCAATTACAACGATCCAAACCATTACCTGTAGCGAGTGCTGCCTAATGGTGGCCAATCGATAGCTCAAATTCTCGTATGAACGGTCAGTAAAATAAACGCTATAGTTTTGGGAGTTTACGATTTTTTTGGAAATTGACCGCTTTCGGCAAGCGAGGCAACTCCTTTGCTCTCTCGAGACTGACTTGTTACTGCTTTGGTGTGAGATCATGCATCTTGTAAGGCTTGACTCTGAGATAATTTTTCAGTATGCGGCGGATGCTACGGTCAGATATTCTCAGTTCTTTCCCACTTGATTCGACGGGAATTTCGCTCAGTTTCGCTTTTGATGACCACCTCCATGACGTTTCGCGATGCTACCAGTATCATTGTAACGAGTAAAGCCGCGATAAACAAGAACTTTATTTATTTTAAAGTTCTTGAGCTCACAAACAATCGCTGGTTGTGATTTTCCAGCTAAGTATAATGCAATCTCACTATTACGTTTGAAATCCATAATTGCGCTCGCCCCCGGGTAGACAATGGCAAATTTCCTATATATTTTAGTTTTTCCTAAAAGGTCATCTGCCGTTCGGAGGAGGTATAAAACTGTAGGTGAGCGCCAATTATAGACAAGTAAGATTATATCAGCGAATGTTTGTGAATTTCATGATTTCTGATATTGGAATGCTTGAGGAAATTGTAGAGGAGAAATTCAATGTTTTTCAGCGGCTTATACATCTCATCTTATACGCGACTATTTGAACAATAACGACATGACTACAATCTAACAAGCTCGATGTCTTGTTCCCCCGAAATGAATTATTACTTACCATAAGGCGTTTTGAGAGGATTGAGTTGATAAAAGAGGAATCGACGTAAGAGCTGTTGGCAATTGAAGAATCGGGTCATAAGAAATGTTTTAAGGATTAAAGAAAACTTCAAAATACTTGTATTGGCTGTCATGGAGTTTATTTTGAAAACACCGTTTTTAAGGGATAATTTTTCTGAAACCCCCCAGATATGGCATACGAGGTGTATTCAAAAAATAAGGCAAATTTTCAAATTTCGCGGAGAGCCAAAAGTCCATAGCATAAATCGCCGAACGCATAAAAAACTTGTCTTATTTATGCCTATCACAAACAAACTCAACATCCTATATTGCTAAAACCGTGAACATATCTTACCAACATAAAAATAATAACAATAATTGAAATTCGAATTTACGTAGCCCGCGAAATTTGAAAATTCGCCCTATTTTTTGAACACACCTCGTATATAACATACGCCGTGCTCGACAACACAGCAATGTGTAATAGTTATGCATAAATTTTGCAAATAGACGTTCGTTAACACCAACAAATTACCCACTACGCAAAAGTTGAAAGAGCAAAGTAACAGTTCTATGCAAGAGAGCCATGCATTTTTAGCCTGCAAAAATTATCTATCACAAAAACTGATAATTAAACCTTTTGTAAACAAAAAAATTAATATTTTGTAAAATCCCCTCTCTTGTACACTGTTGCCCGCGCCAGCGTGAAATTTTTAATTTATAGTTAGAAACAGAAAGAGGGAGAATTAACAACAAAAAACGATCTTTTATAAGTATATTTATGGTAATTTGTTGGACAATACAAATATTTGCAAACGATGCCAGCTCATATGACTTCTTCTACCGGTTTTTGCACGTGATGGTACATTTTGGGTTCGTTAACTTTCTCGGTTTTTGGGAGAAAATTTCCGCTTTCGCTCTGGATTTGAATAGATTGGTGATGGTTAGTTGTTTAATCGGACACAACCATAGCATAGCATAGAATAGTATATTCAAAATAAAATAAATAGCTCTTAAAGGGTTCCGATGGTGTAGAGCTCGAAAATTTAGGGTATTTTCAGTAATGTTTTTTTATAATAAAAAACTAAAACACGATATTTAATTTTTTAGGCTTTTTACTTAACTTCTTTTCGAGACAAAAAAGAAAATTTTTTTTTTTTTTAATTTTCATAATTTAAAAATAGCGCTGAAGTTGACCCTCCCGAAAAATTGGACCTGAACTGTGTTGTCCATTTTGGGTCTTCTATTTATTTATCTGAAACACAAAGCCAAAAACAATTAATCAATATGACTGCAGCTATGTTCCGTACTGGAATAAAAATAAAAAAAAATTTGACAAAATTTTGGGGTTTTGAATTTGACACTCCAAAAATCGGGTTTTTCAGTCTTTTAATCAAAAAAATACGAAATAATTGAAATAATAATATGATTCTCGTACGGGCGATAGCCATTGATATTGTGAGTATGCTAAATAGTTTTTTTTTTTTTGACAACACGAGGCCGAAAAAAGTTGTTTTGAGATAATTGAGTTTAAAGTTTTGAGACTGTTTTAAATTGACTCGACTTGCTGACCGGCCGGCTGTAAAATCGAAAATACTTCCAAAAATTTGACAGTGTATTCTTAAAAGCCTACACTTTCGAAATATCTAGACCACCGGGACATACGACCACAATTAAAAGTTTTTCAGTAAATTTATTGCTCGTATAAGCACTGAACTTGGAACGGTTAAATTTTATTAATTTAAAATTTAGGATTTTGTACGCCTATACCAGTGCAAAAGAATAAACCCAGAAGGAAATAAATATTACACACTTCCCAAAAAAGATTGAAACCGTGACTCTTGCTAATTTTTCTTTCCGTGCAAATATCACCACAACTAAAAAAGTTAGCAGAATGAAATAAAAGACACATAAAATGTCAAAGTTTAATATTTAACATATTTTTAAATATATATATTTTTTTTTTAATTTCTATTAACCTCTTAATACCAGGTGTTTAATCCAAACCAACACATCCCTGCATTGTCTTTTAAATTCTGAAAAACGAAAGAAAGATAATGCAGGAATGAATAACCGCGCGAACATCGCTATAAAAGTTTAGTTTTTTAATAACTACCAGCCCGAAATGTGTCCAATAATAATTCATAAAAATATATTCAACCCCCAGGTTCACTTAAACAAATTGGAAATTTACAAATTTAAACAGATTGATATACAAACATATTTGTGTAAATAATTAGTACAATACCGAAATTGGCCACATATCATCGGCATACCCCCCGATACCAGGGAATATAATATATGGCCAATTTTTTTGAATTTTTGTGCGCCAGCTACTTCTGCCTCCCATAAGATAAAAATATAGAAAAACAAATAAATTTTCCCCCCACGCCTATTTTTCCGGCTGTATCTACTCTTTGAAGTACAAACCGCATTAGTAATGAATTTTTTTCATTTAAAATACTACTTGTTTTTCATGCAGAGCCAAAAATAAAAAAGTAATAATTGTGAGCAATGGAAATCTTTAGTTGGACAGTTAGCTCCCTAGCTCACACCACTGTTAATTTTCAAAAAAATCGATTTTTTTTTTTGCATTTTCTTAAAGTAGATATATTCAAAAATATGTAAAAAAATGTCAACTTAAAAATTTGAAAGTTGACGAAGTTATACCCAATACAATAAGTGCAGGTAGTGAGTTACAACGGCCAATGAAAACTTTAAACGCGTTTTTCTCAAAACGACTTTTCTGAACACAGTGGCCTCGATTTCTCGAAGACTTATGGACCGATTTTAATTTTTTTTGTACATGTATTGGCTACAGTTGTACATAGCCGTTTTTTTAAATTCCAAAAATTAATATTTTTTCAAGCCTTTCAAAAACAAAAAAAGGGTAAAAACACAACCTCATTTTTCAAACCTGCACCATTTTCTCAAAAAAAAAAATAAAATAAAAAAAACCGCCACGTACGACGATAGCCATTGATGTATAGATTAAGAATTTTTTTGGTTGTTTGCTTTCAGATGATTTTTCACCGCTGTATCGTGGGCCCCAGGGTGCATTAGTTTTTTATGACGTCATTGCATTAATATTAATAACAATTGTAATTTTTAATAAAATTTGTGTTGGTATAGTTGAATATATGTTAAATAAATTATAATTTGTCCGATCCTGAAATAATCATCCCTACTTATAAAAAAAAATTCATGAAAATCACTTAATTTTCACGCGATCGCAGCTGCCATAATGTGGCAGCCGATTTTCTGAGTACATCAACAAAATTCTGTGCATATACTTAAGAAACAGTTCTAAAGTGAACAAATGATTTTTTTACATACCAGTTTCCAAAAAAGTATGGATGCAGGCATATGTGATGATAGCTTCAGAATTCGCTTTACAAAATACTTTTGCAATATATCAACTTCTTCAAACCAACCGAAACCCCCCACCTGTGCTGCGTATGATTGTATTGAACGACAAATTGCAAGAAAAAGTTTCCATTTAGCTTCAATTGAAATTTCTATCTTTTTTAAAAGACAAATCCGCGAAGCATTAATACCTTTTTTTGCTGCAGCCGTTCTGTTTTCAACATGTTTTTTAAAATACATCATAGGTGTTATTTCCACTCCTAAGTAAGTAGATCGAGACACAGTCTGTATTTCTTCCTTACTATAATACCATTTCTCCTCTTTACTGAGTTTCCCACCTTTTCTGAACACCATTATTTGAGACTTTGAGCGGTTTACTTCAAGGATCCACAGGTTGCAGTAGCTTTCAAGGTTATTTACCATCACTTGTAGTTTTCTGGATGCTCCGCTAACAAAATGATATCATCCGCATACATTAGAAGTCTAATATTTTTCCCTTCTATGTTTAATCCTCCTTCTAAGCTTTCATGTAAGTCGTTTATGTAAAGAGCAAATACAGGGTGGGCCATATAGCGTTTGGTTTTTGAACCACCTATTTTTTTGAGAATGGTAACACAAATGGCTTGTCAAATGTGTTCATAATTTACTTAAAGGTTTGACATTTACGAAATGGGACGCTATATGCTTGAAAAAAATTAGGAAATATTGAACACCTCTTTCCAAAGTGGTGAGTCTTCTTCTTCTTTTCTGATTTTCACATCGGTGGCTACGTCAATAAGCAAAATTGTCGGATTTGGGGCTCAGGAAATCCACACGTTACTGTAGAGAAGCAAATGCATCCACAACGAGTCACTGTTTGGTGCGGTTTTTGGTCTGGCGGCATCATCGAGCCATTTTTTTTCGAAAATGAGCGAGAAGCCGCGGTTACAGTAAATGGCGAGCATTACCGTGACATGCTCAACGAGTTTTTGTTTTCAAAAATTGACATGGACGACATTTGGTTTCAACAGGACGGTGCAACTTGTCACACTGACAAAGTTACACTCAAACTTTTGGCTACCGTTTTTGAAAACCAAATAATCAGCCGAAATTCCGATATCAATTGGCCGCCTCGGAGCTGTTATTTAAGCCCGTTGGACTATTTTTTGTGGGGAGCCTTTAAGGGCAAATGCTATGCGAACCATCCTGAGACGATTGATGCTTTAAAACTCAAAATCGAAGTTGCCATTCATGAAATTGGAGCCCAAGCAATCGGAAATGTGCTTAAAAATTGGGTTGATCGAATGGCCTACTGTAAAGCCAGTCGTGGCAGTCATTTGAACGATATTTTTTTCCATTCATAAATGACAATGTTGAATCTTTAAAATAAAAACAAAAGTTTAAAAAAATATTGATCAGTTTTTTTTTTTTTATAGCCGATTCAAAAAGCAAATTTTACATGGCCCGCCCTATATTTAGTATTGGCGACAGTAAGCATCCCTGTTTGATGCCTGAGTTTGTTTTGAATGTGTGAATCTGAAATGTATGAGCCATTCCATACAACTGGTTTTGTATCGCTGAGTATATTCTCTATGAATTTCACTAGTTTCGTTGCAAGAAATGGGATTAATAATATTACCTTCTAAGAAAAGTGTAATAATATTATTTATTTCTTTGGGCCACTCAGCTTGTCTTATACATGTGGGAATCAGTGTTCCAAATTCCTCAACTTCGGTTATAATTATTAATACATCTACATCAGCCAGGGTTTTAAAAAAACCCGATATATAGACTTTTGTCCATTACTGTATATATCATCGTTACCTCAGATATGTGAACATGTAAAAGTTAAAATGTTGGGAGATCAAGTTCAAAAGTTGATTGCGCTATGAAAATTACAAAGTTTAGTTTCTGATGCACAGAATTATTTGTGGTTTTCTTGTAGGCATGGTGTTCTGGGTTTAGGTGCAACATCCAAAGGCTACTCAAGTCAACCCATTAACTCACTATTGAAAAGTTTATACCTCCATCATAAGGAGGACGATATATTGCATATGTAAACTTCTTCAAGGATTATAGTTTTTATTGCTAATATATATATTTTTTTGTACATAAATATGTATTTTTAAAATTACAAACTAATAGCAATCAATCTTAGGCTCAGCTGTTATAAATGCATTTTTCCATTATTTTCTAGAATAGTAAAGAGCGAGGGCCTTCAACTCTGGCATGAAACATGTGCATAGACTTTAAAGCTTATCGCATTTCACCACCAATTAAGATACGTTTTTTAACCAAACTTTTATTAATTTTTAATTTTAACTCCTATCTAACCTGTCTTACCTACGAAATATTTGATATAAGAAAAATAAGAGTTTTGCACACTTTTATCGTCTACTCTGCATCTACACTGTCTTACTACCGCTGGCCTTTTCTTGCCACCGCTCAAGCTCCCAATTCCGCCATTTTCTTAAACAAAATTGCATAGACGTGATCCAACATTTTATTCCAAGCCACCTTCTGTGCATCAGTCAATTTCGCTGCTTCGCTCAAAACCTCAATAAAGGTGTCTTTCAACTCCAAATAGGATTTCTCAGGTATATGACGTTTGACATGAGTCTTGGCTAGATCCTCCCAAATTTGAGTGACTTTCACCTCGTCAGAGCCGAGCGCATTAATGGAGTTGTCGAAGACGGTCATGATTTTGGTGACGTGCGAACGGAAGCGTTCGTTGCTCTGAAGGGGAACAAAAAAAATTATTTAAAATTGAAAAATAATCAAGTGAATCTTTACGCTCAAATCAGCAACGGGTACATCTTTGAATGGAAAATGTTGCAGATTCTCGGGATACTTGGTGACGTATTTAACAAGTATGGCTGCACCAGAGTCGGTTAGATTAGCTTTTGGCAACTCCCAGCTTTTCTGGATATCAGCGACCTCTTGTGCAGAGAAGCTCATTGTAAGTTAATTTTAGTAAGATTTTTTGTAAGTCTTCAAATTTGTATGTGAGAATCAAAGTGCCTGAAAGAGAATAAAGGAATCAAATAAATATATGTAAATATATATAAAAATCTGATATATATGTATATATCAGAATTCCTAAAAAATTTTGGCGCGTCGGTTAAATTTGTTAAGTTTGAAGTCGCTAATTTGTCATGATTTTGTTGCCCCAATTTTATTTTTTTTTCGCGATGTTGCATATCTTTTCCGTATAATGTTAAATGCAAATATGTTTAGCCATACCAATATTATCATAATAAAGAGAAACGACAATAATTTCTTAAAAAATTGTATTTATTCAAAATCAACACCGGCCCTTGAAACTTAACCACCCTTTATATATATGACTCTATGTATTTCATTTTGAAAACTATAACAAAATTTTCAAAATAAATGGTACTCTTAGTTTTGAGCTTACTTTTACCTCAGCTTTTCATCGGTTAACTATTCCACTTAATATGCGGTGCTGCTCAAAATAATAATGAAAAATATTTCATTTTAATCTTATAACAGGCAAATGTCAAATTACTCCACTATCATAGAACACTCGCTGCCAAAGTTTACAATTCCAAGTAATGCATTTTGCACTTTTTGCACCGAACCGCAACAATTCTTTACAAGTACCTACCTGTTGCTGCTTATATAGCTACTCGCTAATGTTGTTGTGTTGTTGGGTCACTAATCAGTCGTCTACACTGAAACTCACTGACCGCGACTCGCAGGAACTTAAACTTCAAAATTTAATTACCAACAATCACTAATAGTAGTGGCAGATTGCGCCCGCTCAATATAAATTATAGTTGGAAACTGTTTGCCACAGCAGCACAGCAGCAGACTTATAAAGTCTTGGCACCCATTTGTTTGCTTGTTTGGCAGCGCTGCTTTAGCATGCGGCAGTGTCTGTGGTGATGATATTCGTCGCTGTTGGCACCGCTGGCAGAATACGCACTTGATTGCAGAGTGAAAGAAATGAAGTATTCTTCTTATTACTTTCCTCTACGCTTTTCTTTGCAGTATTCTAAGCTTTCAAATGACGTTACGCTCTTTTTATTGGATACAGTCGTTCTTTGTTCTTTTTTTGTCAGTACAAACAGCCGCTTCAGTATTCAAACGCCAGTTTTTTCGTTTTTATGTGCTTAATTTTTCCATTTAAATTGTAACAGATATTAGAATAATAAAAGCAAAAATCATTCTGCTGTACATACAAATCCATACATATTCCTATATACGTGTACAAATAAACAGTAATTAAATATGAAGGAAAAAATATTTTTTACATCACTTACATTTTTTTTTCTTCAATGGAAGCAACACAATCCCCAGATGGTATTAAAGTTAATTCTCTGTTATAAAATTTTTAATTTAATTTTTTTAATAATTTTTTAAGCTACGGGTAGATATTATTGTAGCCCTTGCAGATATCACTGGCACCCAGCAACTGTATGCGAATTTATGATTCTAAGCTGGTGTTGAGCCCTGCACATACTCGCTTTACTAGCCCATTAGTCTAGGTCCAAAAATTTGAAGCAAAAATGAATAATGAGCGAGAATGAGCAACTGCGACCAAACGATCTGATATAGGAAATGTTCAAAAATGAGAATTTTACAAGAGGCGTGGCGATTGTATATTTACCTTAACTGTGCCTGACAAATTTTATGACTTCACTTTCAGCTCTCGAAACCATAAAAAGCCTAAATAATTACATTTAATCAGACAGCATAAGAAGTTTACTTATAAAAAATAAAAATAAAATAAAACCCGTCTGGGTACTAAACCATGTACAAAATAGAGGCAACGAGGCCTTGAGGCGCCCGCTTATTATGTCCAATAATCACTTAGCCAGCGTCTTACAAAGCTGCATCAAGAAACACTTAACAACACTTAAACAAAATATCATCGGAAAATCATACTGAGCCACCAGAGCAACGAAAATGAAATGAAATATGATTAGAAAAAAAGTCTTTGGAAAAGTAGGATCTGGTTTCTGATACAAGTTATTGGCCTATGTTATTGAAGGTAGAAGTTGTTTGGGTTTTGCAACTGAATAATTACCATATAAAATATTTTTGTGACTCTCCCGTAAAATTTCGTATCTGCTATTAATTAAAATTGGGAAATTACATAGCACTATTTCATTAAGGTGGCTTTAGTTTTTCAACATTTGTGTGATATTATACAAGGTGGCGCAAAATGAATCGGAAAATTTATAATTTTTGCTAATGGCGTCGTATGTCAATGATAATTGAAACTTGTGAACTAGGCAACAACAGTATACAAGCAGGCAAGCAATGGAGAGCTTAAAAGTCAAAATAAATACTTTCATAACTCGAAATATATTTATATTTTTTTTAGCAAAAAAGGTATTCAAAAATAAAATTGGATGATTAATATTGCGCCACCTTTTACTACTCATATCTGAACACTAAATTCATGTTAATCTGTGCTACAGTGGCATTGCAGGTATACGTGCAGATTTCCAATGCACTAATGCAGACAACAAAATACTCCCAATAGCTGTTTAAATACAAAACATAAATTCGTATTTTGTATTTTTTTTTTGTGTTTTTTGTGTTTTTTATTTATTTATTGTTAATTTTTTTCTTCTTTTTTAATTCTTAGCTCATCACCTAGTTCCAATGTCATGCGAACTGAGCTGTGTACGTGATCTTGAAGGCATTTCCCAAAAACATTCACCAAATATTCCTATCCCACCCACTTTCACATACTGATATGTATTTATGAATGCGCATGTGTATGTATTTGTCATACACAAAAAACTATAAATGCAATCTTCCCTTGTAACTGACTGAATGTATTCAAATGCAGACAAATGATGCGCGCGGGAGAGCATTGCGTGTGAAGATAAAAAAATATCAAATCTACAATTTTTTTCCTCAAGTGCTGTTCAATTTTGCTTGTTGCTAATGGTAATTACTTGCCTGAATTCAGAGTCATTTTTTTGGCAAATTTGTCAACAACGACAGAATTTTCAAAAATTTAGATTGAATAGATGTTTAACATGTTGGCGGTGCAATCGAAGCAATGATTAAAAATGTATTCACTACTACACACACTAGTAGACATATAACCTTCCCGGTACGGAAAATTTAAACTAGGCAAAAAAATATGTGGCTAGGGTGACTTTGTCAGGTGTAAACCACTTCACAAATCGCATCGGTAGTAGTGACATTTGTGCGCACTGTGTGAGTCAAATGCAAAGTGGAAGTCAAAAAAAATGCCTTATGGTGGTCACCAAGAACGTTGACTTCAGCTTATAAACTAATAAATTGCTGGTTTGAGTCCAACTGAAGCGAGAATTTATTTTTCAAATTAAGAAAATATACAAGTAAATTTTAAATATTTATACAAAATATAGTTGTAAGTAAAATTGTGGTAGTCATAGTCATATTGCGGTCATATTTGTAAGACTCTGCTTGATGATATATAGACAAATCGCTCTTTTGCTGGAAGAACTCCAATATCAAAGAAAAGTTGGTATTTATTTTAAATTTAAATACATAAATGACCACCAGCTCTTCTTTTATGATATGTAAAAAGTTCGTGACGATATTTATGGAAATTATTAATATTATATTTCTTGCCGGTCGTAGCCGAATGGGCGGGTGCGTGGCTAGCATTCAAGAGTGCGTAGTTTCGAATTTCCGTGCATTAAACAGTAGAATGATAGAAAAAGTTGTTCTAATAGCGAACGCTACGTGGAAGACAATGGTAAACCTCCGAGTGTATTCCTGCCATGAAAAAGCGTCTCTTAAAAGTCATAAAAAACCATTTGCCGTTCCGAGTCGGCTTGAAAGTGCAAGTCTTTCCGTATGTGGAGCAACATCAAGACGCACGCCACAAATATGAGGAGGAGCTCGGCCTAACCCCTGACAGAAGTGTACGCGCTAATTATTTGTTTAATTTTTTTATTAATATTTATGAAAAGTTTCCACCCTCGTAAAAGAGGTGTCGCTGCAGATACTATTTTTGTATTCGTTCTGGTAATATACCGGGGATTTGAAGGTGTAAATGTGTGGTCTGGATCGCAGTAGTTGACATTCGTTTGAAGCGTAAAGATCCTTTTTTATGTGACGTCAAAAATGTCTACGTTCGTCCCGAAAAAACTGTATTTGCGGGAAGTAATGCTTCATTATAGCCTTTTAAAGAAAAGTGTAGCTGAAACGTGTCGTATATTGATCAATATTTACGGTAAGCACGCTCCAGCAAATACAACCTGTAAAGAGTGGTTTCGACGCTTCCAAAGTGTCAATTTCGACTTGACTGTCTGAGTGATAAAGATCGCGAAGGGGCACCGAACAATTTCAAAGATATTCAACTACAACAATTGTCGGATGAAGACGCATGTCGAACCCTTAATGATATGTCTAAAAAGTGGGATGTTGACAGACCAACCGTCGGTAAACGTTTGCACGCGATGGGAATGGTCCAGAAAGCATGCGTGAGATGCTTCTTGAACGGCAGAAAAGAAAAGGTTTTGTTCATCGCGTCGTCTCTGTAGATGAAAAATGGATCTATTATGATAACCCTAAGCGTCGAAAATGTTGGAGCCTATCAGGTGATTCAGGTCCATTATTATTTGTATTTTGACTTTGCCCGATCTAGTTAATGTAATATGACATTTTTTTTATTTTTAAAAAGTTTGCTATTGCATTTTCCTTAATTTTTTCTTAATTTTTTATTATTTTCACGCATTTTTTACTTTTAATTGAATAAAAGTAGTTTTCCAAACTAAATATATGGCATTTTTAATTGGTTACATTTTTGCGATTGCCGGAACCTGCAATCAGTGGAAATTCAAATCCCAAATCGAAAATCGGATTACCTCCAACGCTTGCAACTAAGGCAAAAGCAATCCAAATGGAGTGTAAGACTCTGCCCCAGACTTGTAAATATTGAGGAATTTATACGGCTTTGTAGCAACTCAGCTAAGATTGAAATTACTAAAATCTAAGAGAGAAAATGCGTGTACATTCGTCCTCCTCTTGAATTTTGAGGCTGCCATAATTATAAAGGGTCTTTCAAAAGATGCGCCTTGACATTCTTTTAAAATAAAACATATAATTTAAATGTCCGCCAATAGCACGTCAAACTGGTAAAATCCGCCAAACTGTCGATTAATGACTGCCTAATTGTTGAGAACGTGGAATTATCGATGTTGAAGGTTGTTCAATCGTTTTTTGAGCTACAGCGGCAAAATCCTCAACAGAGCATCTAGCTTTTGGTCGGCCAGCCCGTTTTCTATACTCAACAGAACCACTTTCTTGAAATTTTTTCACCAAACTTTGAATTATCAACTCATTCGGAGGATTATTTCCACCAAAAGAAGACACGAATTTTGCGATCTTTTGTTCAAAAAGATCGACCATTACCATAATAAGTTTCAATAATTTTAACGCGTTGTTCTATCGTGTAAGTTTGTACATCTGTCACACATCTTTTTGACCAATGTCAAAGTTGATATACAAGAAGGTACTATCTAGAAATTCTTTACTACTAAGATCTAAGCGTCACTTTCGCAGGACCCTTTATGTGTTCCTGCCAAAATAAATCTTCAAAGTAAGCAGATGCAAAGATGTTAATATGAATGCGCACAAAATAAGACACCTGATCGCAAAAACATTATCTACGAGGTGGTTGTTTGACGCCAGCAAACATTGGCGAAAATATCAGCGGTGAAGAATAAATGTAACTACTCGTTAAATGAAATAATAAGAGACCAAATTCTATTAGAAAAATACGTCTTATTCTAGTTTTTTTTCATTTTTTGATAGGTTTTACCACTACCTACAGTCGACGATTTCCAATTGGGGTGCTCGCAACCATTTCTCATGGTGAAAAAAAACGAAGTTAACCAAAAAAGTTGCTTACCACAACTTTTCATTTCTTTTAGCGTTCTTCTAAATATTCTTGCTTTTATGTTTATTTTTTGTGCCAGCAAATTTGGATATACCTACATATGTATGTACATATTTTTACTTTCGAGTGTCGTGCTCTTGTGACTCGTGTGCGGACGTGATGAATGCCAGAAACTGAACTATCTATTAACAAATGTTTTCTCGCAAAAAGCAATGCCTCCAGCTCCCCTACGTCGCCACTCTCTGCGGCAATTGGACTTCACTGAAGCTCTAGCCATCTATTGTATGCCAATTTTGAGCGTTTAGAAAAAATAAACGGCAAACAGCATATTATTGTGCACGAATAAGTGATAAATACGATGTGGTGCTACTAAATTATGAGACTGGCGCTGAAGGCATTTTAAATTGAATTCATAATGCATATTTACTTAAAAACTTCTGGATTGGTCCACGGAAACTGAAGCACTGAACTTTTTCAAGCCAAATTCAAGACAAATTTTCAAATATTTTCTACCATTAAAAGCAGGCTTTTTTACCATTAAAAGTAGGAAAAAAACAAAAGTGGAAGAGAGAAAGAGCTACACTGGAAGCCTCGATATAGGGAAGTTGAAGTGGTTGGACAATTGCTTCGTTAAGTCTATATGTAGTTGGGCTATATAGAGGACCCTCAATGCAACGAAATATGCAAATTTTTTTAAATTCATTATAAGCATAGTTTCGCTGAATTTTCTTTTCTTTTAGCTTGTACAAATGTCCAGATGAAACAATAAATAAAAATATACACTGGAGCTGTTTGATTGCAATTTAGGCTTCCCTAGCGTTTATCCAGAATTCGAAATATACAGACCTTTAAGTCTTTTTAAAACTTTTATAGAGACTTTTGCTAACGGAACTTTAATCGTCAATATATTAATTTGAGGAAAAAGAAATCCATTATTTTTGGTTAAAACTTTTGCGCAAATGGTTTAAAACTGTTTTATGGTCGATCTTTAGCTCTTGGGCGATGCTATCACTACTAACATGCCGGTAAACTTCTATTATTTCTATGATTTTATCGACATCATCGACATTGTCTTTAACATCAAAAATGTCTGAACGGAATCGAGGAAACCAAAATTGCACGTAATTTACTGTTACAGTATCAGCAGCATAAAACCATTCACAATTTCAGCGGCCTTGCTTGCGTTTTCGCCTTTATCAAAAACAAAAAACTGTAAAATATATATTACCAAATTTTCTCTTTATTGCCTTCCATTGGTAACACCCTGTAACTCACAACTAAATGAAAAATAATGGATTTCTTTTTCCCCAAACTAATATTACAAAGGTTTGGTTGCACAATATTTCTTCATAACATCTATGGACTATTTCGGATACGGACTAATGCAGGAAATGCAGAGAGGATGTTGGGGAAACTTTAAAACACCTTCTGTGCGTTTGTCCGGCATTATTAAAAACGCGTTCAAAATGCCTGCGAGCACAATTGTTGGAGGGTCTGGAGGACTTCTCAAAAGCGGATCTCCCAGCTCTGTTTAGATTTGCCAAAATACATCCTACATGATATCTACTTTCAGTATTCATACCGGTCGGTCTCCATCTGGTATCGCTAGGGACCAAAAGGTGGCTTATTGCCAACCAGGCTAACCTAACCCATGGACTATTTTGCATCAAATCTATGGAAGCATTCGCAAGGATGCATTTTTGTCAAGGTACTCAGCAAAAGTTTCGTCTTTTGAGTTTTTCATTTTATGAAGGCTCGTTATACCGAGGTTTCACTGTATAAAAATGTCAAAACGCGGAAAATATACATATAAATTTTACTTATATGGATGAATTTGTTGTTAATTGAATATTTTAAATAAATACAGAAATCTAATAGAAAGCCGGAAATCATTTTCAAATTTGCAGATACGTGGCCTCGAACATTTACTATGAAAGTATTTTAGGAACATCAAGAAAACAAAGTAATCGACACCCTGTATAAACAGTCAAATCGACTTTTAAATACACATAGCTTCTTTTTTTTAAATTGGCCGATTTTTATATTAAATGAGCTATTGGAAGACACTAAAAATGCTACCTGTTCTCCCAAAAAATGATTATCCTATCATAACAAACACAAATTTTGTGAATATTTTTCTAAATTTCAACACTAAATGTCGTAGAAATAAACTCAGTCAAGAATAATGAGATTTTCACCCAATAGACAAACCTTGAGAATAAAATGTAAAATTGACCTAGACCTCATTTATAAGCCATTCATAGACGTAAAAGACGAATTAGCTTTCTCCACAGGGTACCGAAATGATTTTGTTTACCTCCCTGAAATAATCTCACAGTAAGTGCTAAAAAGCGATTCGAACATTTTTTTTTTTTTCTTGTGGATGTAGGCCTTATGTATCTGCCTCCAAAAAAAAGGATGTTCATCACCAGGAAATCGAATTTCACATTTCTGGCAATTTTTAGTAGAAAAAAGAACACTAATTCCGCCAATATTTTCAAATATGCTGCCATATTGAATTCAATATAATTATTTTTGAAAGGCTAATTTTAGTTTTGTAATCAGAGGTATCACGAAACTCCAGATAACAAGCAAATCCATTTAAATTTTAAAAATGATGTTAGCAATTTTTTGAAAATCTGACATCAAGCCCATAATCGGCGTCCTTCGAATTTCGCGAGTTGCAAGGCATAACAACAATGTAATTATGTAAATTTCTTAAATTGTTTATAAATAATTCTTACAATTTATTTTACTAAATTTAAAAAAGAAAAATATTTTACATTTTTTTCAACTCAACAAAAATTGATATTTTTACTGCTAAGAGTACATACAATGAAAAAACTAGGAAAATAAAGCAGTATACATTTTTTAAGAAAATATTGACATTTTTCCATTTCTTGGCTTATTTTGTGTCCCTCTAAGAAATAATTAATGACATTTTTTTACTAAATAATTAGAGAGATTCATGGGACATTTTATAGGGTTTGCCACACCATTGAAAATTGACCGATTCAAAATAAACACGTAAGGTGGCCTAAATTTTGTTCGGATACGTTTGAGCGTCACTTAGTAAAATTAAAGTTGGACTGGCTGTTAATTTTTGCAATAAATCAAATTCATAGGCAATGAGGGTTACCGTTTGTTATATAACACAGACGGGCAGATATTTAGTCTTAATATATTAAAAAGTGGGCATAGTTATATGCATATTCGAAAAGTTCTTACAGGACTGGCGGGATCATCGGTCCTTATTTCTTTCGAAATGAGGAAGGAGCAGCCGTTACGGTGAATGGCAAACGCTGACTGAATTTTGTTTCCAAAAATTAATAACCTAAACATCGACGACATCTGGTTCCATCAAAATGGTGCAATGACAAGTTCCTTAGCTCGCTTATCAATTGATTTGGCCAGATTTACTGGAAAAAGTAGTAAAAAAATCGACTGATCGAATAGACCATGCAACTCGTAGCCTCGACGAATATATGCCGGGTATAATTTTCACAAACTAAATGCCATGAAAATATTTAGCAGATTATAGTAAAAAAAGTAGTTGGGCTGCCAGTTGCGGTCTCAGGGTCAACTCTGACAAAACGGAGTCGATGCTATTCACCAGGAAATACAAGCCTCCGCCTTTTAAGCTTCCAAGACTAAACAACCAGTGTCTTACACTCGTATCGGAAATCAAGTATCTTGGTGTAATACTTGACCCCAAGCTCCACTGGAAGCTGCACATAGAAAATCGAGTTAAGAAGGCCAGCATAACCTTCTACGCCTGTAAATCTATGTTCGGCGAAAAATGGGGTCTCAAGCCATGTGTCGTACTTTGGATGTACAACTTAGTGGTCCTGCCAATTTTGACATATGGCTGCCTAGTTTGGTGGGTAGCTCTTCATAAAGGCTACAACACCACTAAACTAGAGAGAGTGCAGAGAACTGCATGTGAGGGCATCACTGGTGCTTGTAGAACATATCCCACTGCTGCGCTCAACGTTATTCTGCACTTACTTCCTGTAGATCTGCAGGTTAAATCCATTGCTGCTCAGAGCGCTTTTAGGTTGAAGGAGCTTGGCCTCTGGCAACAATTTCCTGTAGGACATAGTAGCATCTTGAAGCAGATCTCCCCTTCCTTCTCTGTTCTTCGCACTGATTTCTCCATCCGCAAACTGTTATTTGCGGGTTGTGCTAGGGCTATCTTTCCGAGCAGGCAAGACTGGAAGGAGGGGAGAGCCGGCACGGATATATAATAGGACTATGAATAAGTTCGTGCGGTTTTTTTCGAAATTTGAAACTTTATTGACGTAAAATGGTTACAAATTTAATATTCAAAATATTGTCCATCGCTTACTACTACTTTTTCCCATCTTTCTGGCAATTCACGGATTCCCTTTGTGAAAAATTCGGTCGGTTTTGCCGCAATCCACGAATCGATCCATTTTTTGACTTCATCGTAATTACGGAAGTGCTGGTCAGCCAGGCCATGTTGCATCGATCGGAAGAGATAGTAATCGGATGGCGCAAGGTCTGGACTATACGGCGGGTGGGGTAGGAGATCCCATTTGAGCGTTTCTAAGTATGTTTTGACCACTTGTGCAACATGTGGCCGAGCATTGTCATGTTGCAAAATAACTTTGTCGTGTCTATCGGCGTATTGCGGCCGTTTTTCTCGCAGTGCTCGGCTCAAACGCATCAATTGTCGTCGGTAGACATCCCCCGTAATCGTTTCATTTGGTTTCAGTAGCTCATAATACACAACACCCAGCTGGTCCCACCAGATACACAGCATAACCTTCAGGCCATGAATATTCTGCGCCGACGTCGATGTTGAAGCATGGCCAGGGTATCCATACGTTGCCCGACGTTTTGGATTGTCGTAATGGACCCACTTTTCATCGCCAGTCACAATTCGATGCAAAAAATCCTTTCTTTTGTGCCGTTGAAGCAGTTGTTCGCATGCCATAAAACGGCGTTCAACGTCTCTTGGCTTCAATTCATACGGCACCCAATGGCCTACCTTTCGGATCATTCCCATGGCTTTTAAACGTTTGGAAATGGTTGATTGATCAACTCCCAAAGTTTTTGCAACCTCTTCTTGCGTTTGAGCCGGATCTTGATCGAGCAATTCCTCCAATTCGGTATCCATGAACTTTGGCGGCGCACCCTCGCGTTCTTCGTCTTCCAAGCCAAAATCACCACTTTTAAAGCGTGCAAACCACTTCTGGCACGTTCGCTCAGATAGAGCATGCTCACCATAAACTTCCACCAAGATACGATGACTTTCGGCTGCTTTTTTCTTCATATTAAAATAATGAAGAAGAATTCCCCGCAAAAACACATTATTTGGCACGAAATTCGACATTTTCAAGTGTGGTAAAAATATTGTTGTTTACGCTTCAAATAAAAAACTTATACTGACGTTTGTGCCTTACGACAGTAGCTCTCCAATGAATGTTTGGAAATGTGGATCGATGGAATAATAATCAAGTTACGCCATCTGTTGTAAAACCGTAACGAACTTATTCATAGTCCTATTAGGTACATCCGTCTTCACTGACTGATCCAAGATGGAATCTGGGGTGGGAGCGGGGTTTTTTTCTAAATCAGCCAGCATTTCGGTCTGCTTTAAACTGCCGGAAACGAGCAGCGTTTTTCAAGCAGAGGTCTTCGCGATCTTCCGCAAGCCAAGGCCCTGTCGTCGCCGTATTCCAGTTCTCTTCTGGTGAACTCCTGTAAGGAGGAACTCAAACATCTCGATCGAGCAGGAAACATCTCCCTTACCTGGGTTCCTGGGCACAGGAATATAGAGGGAAATGACATTGCCGACGAGCTTGCCAGGGCGGTGTCGCCAGAACCGGTTTCAGCTGTCCCCCCTCTCTGACATGGGCGTCCCTTTGTCCGTTGTTAAAGGGAAACTACACAATTTCTTTCTAAAAAAAGCGCAAGACGAGGTCGGTCTCATCCTGCCCTATTTCGAAAACACTATGGCCCCAATACGATAGAAACAGAACGCTTAAGGTGATGGGAATCCCCCGCCATTCAATTTCCAAACTCATTGCGGTGTTCACTGGTCACTGGGTGATCGGTACTCATGCGGAGAAGCTTGGAATTCCGTACAGCCCCTATTGCAAAAGCTGTGGGGATCCTGCATAGAAAGAGACTGTTGCACACTTTCTCTGCAAATGTCCGACTTTGGCGGCTAGGCGCTTGAGATTCCTTAGCATGCCCTTTGCGGATGACTTGAAGCAATTCTCCAGCCTAGATCCCTTTTCTCTCCTCCACTACATCAACAGCACTGGATGGCTGTAGAGTGTTTTCTCTTCCCAAAAATATTTCTTTGCACAGGTAATGGTCCACATTATGGCATCAAAAAGTGTCTCATAAAAAATAAATGCCATTTAGAATCGACTTGAAACTGTAGGTCCCTCCATCTGTGGAACAACATCAACACTCATACCACATATAGGAGGAAGAGCTCGGCCAAACACCCAGAAAGGGTGTACGCGCCAATTATATATATATATATAACGGGTGATCAATCATGAGGTGCTTTTTTCAATAGTTAAAAAAAACAAAAATGTAAATTATGTTCAAAACCTTTATTTATCATTTGAAAGGACATTCTTTGACATTTACTTTTTGAATATGACTTCATTCAAATGTTGGTCGCAACTACGCTTAAGGTGGTCCATTCTGAAGGTCCAATTTTCAATCACTCGTTCGAGCATTTCGACTGGTATGTCGTGAATAACACGCGTAATGTTGGCTTCCAGAGCTTCAATCGTAGCTGGTTTATCAGCATAGACCTTGGACTTCACGAATCCCCAAAGGTGTGATATCACAAGATCTTGGTGGCCAACTCACAGGTCCTAAACGTGAAATCAGCTGCTCTCCGAAATGACTTCTCAATAAAGTCATTGTTTCACGAGCTGTATGGCCAGTGGCTCCGTCTTGTTGAAACCAAATGTCGTAGAGATCATTAGATTCAATTTCAGGTAGCAAAAAGTCCGATATCATGGTACGGTAGCGAGCACCATTCACAGTTACGTTGCGGCCATCATCATTTTTGAAAAAATATGGACCGATGATTCCACCAGCCCATAAACCACACCAGACCGTTGTTTTCTCTGGGTGTAAAGGTAGCTCTTGAACCTGTTCTGGTTGCTCTTCATCCCAAATACGGCAATTTTGCTTATTGACGTAACCATTGAGCCAGAAATGCGCCTCATCGCTGAACAAAATTTTGCTCGAAAACAGCGGATCTTCTTCAATCTTTTCAAGAGCCCAATCAGCAAAACGGTGACGTGCAGGAAGGTCATTTGGCTTTAGTTCTTGTACGAGCTGTATTTTGTATGCTTTTAAATGAAGATCCTTCCGTAAAATTGACCAAGTTGTTCCATACGACAGTCCAAGTTGCTGAGAACGGTGCCGAATCGATTCATCGCGGTTTTCACGTACACTTTCTGCTACTGCCGCTATATTCTCAATGCTTCTTGCTGGACGTGGTCTATTCGGTCGAGAATTATCCACCAATGAATATTCGGAATCAAATTTGTTGATGGTATGTCGAATAGTGTTTAAGGCAGGCCGATTATGTTGACCATAATGCGGTCTAAGCGCACGAAAAACATTTGTCACAGAACGCTGATTTTCATAATACAGTTGAACAATTTGTAGACGTTGTTGCGGTGTGAGTCTTTCCATGATGAAATGCCAAACGCTGTTCAACAAATCCACGATGACAGTTTGCCACAACTCGCGCGCGATCTGTAAAAAAAACGCAAATGAAAAAAACTCCTCTTAATTGATCACCCGTTATTATCATTTTAAATTCTCAAACTGTTTTGAAAAAACATCTAATATATAAATATTAACAAAGACAGATATAGCCATACACATGATTGAAGTCGATTTAGTCTTTTCAGACGGTCCTTTCCCACGGCTACAGTGAGCGTGAAAATTTGAAAACTTTTGATCAATAAAATTTTGTTATAAAATTTTAATTATACCTAACTTTCAAATTTTTCATCAATTCGATTTGTTTATGAGTCTAAAACATTATTAAATACTTTTATCTAACATAAGTCCTTCATAATTTTCGAAGACTAGTAAAATTAAAGTATATTATTATTTTTGTAATTGTTCACCTCTCAAACAACCCTTATTTAGTTCAAATTTAAATTTATAACAAATATCTAAACATAGAGGTGCTTTAAATATCGAAATAATCTATATAGCAGGTGTTATAAATGAATGGATTGCGCTATCGAGAGATTATTAACAATTTTTTATGGCCGGAATTGGATGGTATCGATCTGGACAACGTTTATTTTCAACAAGAGGCGCTACGTGCCACACAAGCAACGAAACCATTAATATTTTAGGGGAAAAGTTTCCGGACCGTGTTATCTCTCGAAGAGATGATCTCAATTGGCCACCGAGGTCTTGTGATTTAACACCTTGTGACTTTTTTCTTTGCGGCCACATGAAAGTGGAGGACTACGCCAACAGCCCAGGGTCAATTCAAGACCTCAAAGATGGAATTAGTGAGGCTATCGAGGACACAGGGCAGTCACTTTGCAATTCGGTTGGGGAAAACGTTATGAAAGCGATTTTGCCCTGTAAGCGTGTTCGTGGTGGTCATTTGCCTGATGTTATTTTTCACTATTAACGAGATACCTTCCTTTTTAAAATGAAATAAACATCCGATCATTTATATTAAAAAATAGCATTTTTGAATATCAAAATAACACCTCTTATTAAAAACCCTTTACCACCGAGTGTACAATTGAAGCACCAGTATCCGAAAGGGCGAATAAGCTTTTTCATATAGTTAATAATTAATACAAAAAAAATGTATACATTCACATATAAAATGTAAAGTAGAGAAAATTACAATTTTTTAGTGTCCGGATTTTTATAGTCCCAACTGTACGCGAATAAAGAACAAAAATTACCAAATTAATTCAACTACGGTTAAGGTGTATACGAATATTTTGTTGTCACATGGCAGCGGCCGTTAGCATGAATTCATAAAAAATATTAATTGAATAAACAAAAAAATGCAAATACAAAATTCCCAAAGTACACAAAAAAACATAATAGTTTGCGCGCTGCTGCCATCTGCCAACATATGGCTAAAGTCAATAAAATTGTATACAAACTGAAGCAAACTTATTATAAGTACTCAGAGCTATTAATCAAGAGAAGTTAGGCATAAATGCCAGTGTTGAAAAACCATCAGCGCAACACATACAGCCACAGATCGTGGAGAGATTGTTAGAAAGAAAGCTTTATTTCTGCCACTTTGGAGATTTAAGATGACGCCCGCCTGCCAAGCAATATAGTGATCTCTGTTTTCTTTGACCTCTCTCTCCCGCTCATGCTATAAACACGCAAAGTACAATTTATGTGGAGACCAAAAGCTGCTAGAGATCAGCGTAGCTTTTATCAGACAACAGAAGATTTTGGTGGATGATGTGTGTGTGATAAAGTTGTGTGTAAAAATAAAAACGTGGAAAACGTCGAAATAATAACAAACGAAAAATATGTGTGCTGTACCAAATAATATGCAGTACAATTTCAATAATAATAATTCGCAAAATAATGCTGATACAAATTCAAATGGCTCTAAAAGTTTGTTGGATAAAGAAAAATGTGAGAAAATCAAGCGTTTCATATTGATTGGTGTGCTGGCTGTGCTGGGCATTGTCGGCTGGCACATCTATGGTGAGTGGCGATGTAAACATTTTTATTTTAAGCGCAAAAAAATGTATTGTATTTGCTTGCAGAGTACTTCTATGCGGGAAAGGGTGGTAGTAGCGATGCGGAAACTTTTGTTGAACACGAGATTCTTGATCTCACGCAGCGCCTATTCGCCGACGAGGTGCGTCAGAACAACTATCAGATTGATGTGAATTTTCAAGGCAAGACTAAATCGTTTGAGCGCGATGATCATGCCGCTCAGCCGTAAGTAAAGTGGGCTTAACTAATGTTTATAAAAGAAAAAAAGAGTTAACAATTTTATCATAGAGAAGTTCATAAAGAAGCAGTGTTTTGGAAATGAAAAAAAAAATTACACTATACTGTAAATTCAGCTTTTTTTTCTAGATATTTGGCCAAACCATTTTTTTATAGTAAAAAATTAAATTCTCCATTCTTCAAATTTAGCATCCGAAATCGAGATTTGGACCTTTGAAATTGGTGTTTTTGTAAACAAATTATTTTTAATTATTATATTTAAATTAGTTAAAATATGGGTGTGGTCAGCCATTTCCTCTCATTGAAATGGTATTTAACTTTTTTTTACATACAAAAATTAAAAATAATTAGAAAAAAATTTTAATAAATGAAAATAACGAACTAGTACGGCTAATTCTCGATTCTCTCTATTAGATAGTTAATTCTCGATCCGCTATTCGGAGGCTTACTTTGGAAACCAAAAAAATTAATGTTTTTACCTACGACCCAGTCTCTTAAAAAAATTTAGTTTGGTGCAATCATCATGCGAGTGCTTTCCACTGTTATTTCTGGATATAAGTGGTTGACCGCGCCTACCATCAGACAGGCTGTATGTGTTATAGTGGATGAGTTCGAATCACCATTTCCACCCTTGAATGCTTTTTAGTCAGTAAGATAAGAAACGGCCACCTTAGCCGACTGGGTTGGTGCGTGACTACCATTCGAATATCCGTGCATGAAACAGGAAAATGATAGAAACAGTTTTTTCTTATAGCGGTCACCTCTCGGCAGTCAAAGGGAAACTTCCGAGTGTATTACTGCCATGAAACAAAGCTCCTCATAAAAACCATTTGGAGGAAGAGCTCAGCCAAACTGCTAAGAGAAGTGTACGCGCCAATTATTTATTTATTTTTTTTTTAAGTAATTAACCTTTCGAAGCAAAAATATTGCAGCCAACAATACTTCAGCTAAAATCCACAAAATCAGTCGTTTTCAACGTCGTTTTTTATCCATTTATTTATTGCAATTACAATCTATGTTTTAACATTCAGCAACACTTCACTGGGTGCTTTCCAGTGGTGCTACCATTTCTAGATTTTTGATTATTAGCATAATAAATCCGTTGTTGAGTTCCTCTTGAGTGTGTTAAGGAGATTGGATTGAAAGTTATTTCTGCAATTAAAGGGTTTAGGTGCGATTGGAGTCTTAAATTGTGTGATGTGGCAAGCTTTTTTATTTCTTCAGCTTTCGTGAGAAATTGTCGTTCATTTGATTTGGAAATCTCTGGCAGACTCTCGCATACATCTTTAGAAAAACCGTCCACACCTTTGCATGAACTCAAGAAGATGTACAAACATTTTATTACTATATATCCCCAAGGTATTCGCCTAAGCTCATTTTTTCTCATCCCACAGACTACTAAAAATGGACAATGCACACTTTTCATCCGATCCCTCGTCCACCATCGTTTTGCTGCGTCGCCTCTTCGATAACTATTTACTCAATGTGCACGCAGTCGAAGAAACCACACCCGAGCAAGCGCAGGAGGAGTTGGATTTTCTAAATGCGGTGCTGAAAACATCGATTATGAAGCACACAATGAGATTTCTGCAGCAAAAAGGTAGGACTTGCTTTGCATTCCTTCAGAAAACTATTCAATTTTGCAATTTTATGAATTTTTTATTTTTCCCAGGCCTAGTTTCCTCAGATTACAAAGACCAAATTCAATTGCTCAAAGACCTTTGGTTTACACAGTACTCTCGGTTTAAGGGACGCATGGGCAGTTCCGGTTTTGAGCACGTCTTCCTCGCCGAACTGCGTGAGGATTCAGTTTTGGGTCTACACAATTGGATATATTTTCATGAACAGGAGCAGCAAGGAAATTTGGACTACAAAGGATTCATCGACAAAATACATTTGGATAAGGTTATGATAAAAGATTTTCCTAGCGAGTGCATATATGATTAAGAGCCAGTTTTTCACTGCAAATTTAACTCTGCTTATAATTAGTTTAAAAATTAACCACAGTTGAACTAGCACTGGAAGACTGGACCTAAGTTGAGAGTCAGTATACATTGATATGCGTTTACTTGCTAAACTTAAACTCACCACCGTTTAACAAGTACCGAAGAACGGATAAGGACAAGAAAATGAGCCTGTACTAGCCTGTGATAGATTTACCTACTTTGCTCTTTAAATATGGTGAACAGGAGAATTGTGAGGGAAATTTCAGCTGCCAAGTCAATTGGGAGATTCAGCAGAATTCTGCACGTTCATTTCACATGTATTCACACACTCCGTCGGTGTTCAGAAGGCAACGAAGTGTTGGTTAATTTTTGTGTTGATATCACCAACACAATCTCAGTTTTTTTGTAAACACACCTCAAGTGACTTCAGCCCATTAGATGATTCTGTGAAATTCGCTCAGAGCCGAATAACAATCTGTTAAAGTGCCCCCCTTAAAATATTTTCTCCATGACTCGGGTAAGAAATTTTGTCACCAAAATACTAATTAGAAACTATTAATTTTATGCGTGGTGAAATATTCTATAAAAGCTTGGCTAGACTTATGAACCAGCCACGATTCGTTACCTAAACTCACCTATCTTATTTCATCACGCAAAAAACCATTCAGCGCCGTTCTCGATTCTTGTGAGAACCAAATTATATTTGCGCCATGAAATAAACTAGGAGAGTTTAAATAGCGGAAAGTGCTCGAACTCCCAATATTTGTTTTTATACTTTAGTTGCTTCTACTTAATATCAGAATTTCCCCCCATAATGGTTAGTTGTGAAATACAAAGGAAAACAGCTGATAAAAAGCCCATATTCTTACCTTATAAACCCATCAGATAGCCTGACCTAGCTAGCCAGTGAAGAAACGACCAAAACAATTTAGTATATTGAACCTTTTTTCATCAATTTCTAGCCAGAAGCGTCTTGTCACTTGACAGGTGGGTGCCGTCACCCAACTGATATTTTCCTCTTCGATGTAAATCGAACCTAGCTGGTATTAACATAAAAGTAAGAACGGGGCAGAGTTTGAAATAAATATTTCCATGCCTTTCCCTCTCTAGTTCATCCGCAAAACAGTTCCCAGGGACTCGTCTGTCAACAGAGGCCCATAGTTTTAGTTCAATCCACAATTGTTTTCAATAGCTACCTTCTAAGAGGCACCGTTTGATTTTGATTGATTGTAATTTGTTGTCGCCGTCCTAATGGAAACTTTCAGATTCTTAATAATGGTCTTCCCCTTTATTCTTAAGGGTCATCTATACTGTTCTGTTCTATCTGAAACTATTAGTTCAATTTCTGCTCTGCCTAGGCTTTTTAGGTGGGGTTAGGTTATGGTGGTAGTCGGTCTGCACGACTAGCTCACTTAGACCCTACAGGTCCGTTGTGAAACCACTGCGCGACACGGGTACCTCATTTATTTTTCTTCGTGGAACCATTTCTGGCTCTTATGAAGAGCAAGATTGGTTCAATCCCCACGTCAGACAGTTCCGTAAGAGAATTGAAAAATTTTCCTAGAAAACGTGCTCTGATTTGAGGCTGGACAATTGCAATACCTACCAAATAGCCAATACCTACCAAATAGCCAATAACCAACCGGTTATACAAGCCACGACCTTAGAGATATCCTCTCTGCAGAGGCTTGGCAGTTCCGTTGTGTTTTTCTTGTTTATTTGCGGCCACAGTAGCCTCCATGACCTATTGGCCTCTGGGATAATGTTGTTTTTGATTATTAGTTTACTCGTGACCATAGATATCCCAATCGCTCTTTTATCACTGAGCAGTTGAAGAGTAGTGCTTTTCCTGGCTAGCTCATCGGCTTTACAATTTCCCTCAACATCCCTGTGCCCGAAACCCAAATAAATCTGACCTTGAATACGACATTAATATCATTAAGGGCTGCCTGGCATTCCTGTGCAATATTTGATCTTAGCATAGCCGTATTCATTCATTTAATGACCACCTGACTATCCGAGAATATATTTATAGCAGCTTTTGTTACGGCATGCGTACTTAGATATGAAGCTACTTCTTGTATAGCCAGAACTTCTGTCTGATAGTCGCTGCAGTAGTCTGGTAATCGAACGGATAGTTCAAGTTCTAATTCCTTTGAAAATACTCCATAGCCAATCTTATCGTCTAGCTTGGAACCATCTGTACTTCGGTGTCTGCCACTCTGTTCCCGACGGTATACTCGTCTTGAAGAGTCTGTCGAAGGTGAGTCTAGGAACAGAATAGTCTATTTCTTGCTTGTGACTTTTCAAAGTGTGCACAATAGAGGCGCGGCCAATCCACCGGTCTTTTCATAGCGCCATACTTTTAGGCCTAAACCACATTGCATTTTAAACACAAAAATATTTCCTTGTTTAAAGTTGTACCTTGCAGAATCTCTTGATACTCAATCAGGGGCTATCAATTGTAATACTTAGTAGGAAGTAGCAAGACGAAATCAACTCTCCCTTCTTATAGCATTTTCTCGTTGAAAAAATAACAGCTCGACCTCTCACTTTGAATTTGATTATTATTCAATTATTCAATTACACATTCCACAATCATGTCAAGCCCTACAATACCCTATTTATTGGCACTTCGCCGGAGTTCGAGATGAGTGTTTATACCGTCTGCTTTCTACTGCATGGAGATGTACCGTGTCCGGTGCAGCTGGGACAGACCAAATTCAATATATATACAAATATTTGGAATTGGCGAGGTAGAAAGACACTGGCAGCTGCATTTCCAAGCATCGAAAAGTGAACAGTAATTTAAACTACAGCTACAGCCGAAACGATATTAATGATTTTAAATGTATTGAAATTGAAATTTTACATATAAAAAACTTTTTCTAGATACTCTTACATATACATATTCATTTTTTGATAGACTCATAGCTTTTATTTAATTTGTTAGAAAACTTAAGTCATTCTCTACCTCCTTATTCTCATGAAATATTTTTTATTTAATTGTATAAACATTGGATAAAATATATAATAAAAAGTATAAAAATACAACACAACGACAGAAAAATCTTGTAAATACTCCAAAAGTTAAAATTTTCAATATTTTTTTTTTAATTTTATTTTTTGTGTGCCTAATACTTCACTGCTAAAAATTCCATCTGATTTTTATACCCGCGCGCTCATGCTTCCGTCCATCACTTCCACAGTACTGTTTAGTATACTTTTAGGCCAGATTAAACCAACGCGCGATCAATCTCCGAGAAAGCAGCAAGCTGGTTTTCGTCCAAACTATTGGTCATGGTAATGGTTGTACGGGTTAAGCTAAGGTCTTTATGTAGATACTACGACCAGATTGATTATTGTGCGTCCCTAATTACTTAATTATAATTATTTAGTACACCGAATAATCGAACCAATGCCTAATGGCCTAATGCCTCACAGTTGGTGATTAAGTGTTCCATAGACTCCTCTTCATCACAACAGAACCTGCATGATCTTGTACTAGATAACCCTATTGTGTTAAAGTGTTGATTACAGGCAAAGTGACCTGCAAGCGCTCCACAGAGTAATCTGAGACCCTTTTTATCTAGGATTAGAGCAGATTTTGCTCTGTTGGCATTGAAGTTCAAAACCTTTTTGGAGTGATTAAGGCCGTTTCTGCCGTTCCAGTGTTCGATGATTTTAGTTTGGTTTCCTGTTTTATATTATTTTTGTTCAAGCCGAAAAATGGAGTTGGTCCAATAAATAGACCTCCTGCCCTTTTTTGGCATAAACGTCTGCCTTCTCGTTTCCTTCGTGTCCTCATGTCCTGATACCCAAATCAGTGATTTCTGAGTATGAGTGGCCGGTTTGTTGAGTGTATTGTTACACTCTATTAGGACTTTTGACTTGAATGTGAAGCTATTCAATGCTTTGAGAATCGATTGGCTGTCCGAAAGTATTTTAATTTTTACTTTCTCGAACCCTCTTTTTGATATGATTTCCACTGTTTCTGTTGTTATGGCAAAGTGCTCCGCGTGGAAAATTTTGGTATCTGTACTTAGTTGGCTCAACAAACCATTAGTTGGGCTAATGAACGAAAGACAGTTGACCCCGCAACTTGTTTTCGTTGCTTATAGCACGGCGTTCGGCAGCATACACCGCGAAAGTATTTCAAAGGGCTCAGATCTAGAGGTGTTCCTGAGAAGCTGACAACTTTAATCAGCGCACAATATGCGGATTTCAAGTGCAAGAGCTCCACAACGAGTTCTCAGACAGCATCAAAACAAGCGCAGGTGTTCGACAAGGATGTCTACTTTCGTTGATCCTTTTGCCTATTGTTATTGATGGCATCCTACACAATTCTGTAGATGATAAGAGAAGAGGCATCTACTGGAACTTCATTGAACATCTAGAAAACCTCGCTTATGATGAGGTGTCAACAAAACTGTCAAATGCCGAGTGAGCTGGAACACCTCCAAACTCGATGCCGCTTTGAGTTCACCATAACTTTTCGTAAAATTGCTACAACTCGCTCAATTTTGCCCCGATTAGCCTGAAACTGTGGCAGATCGTTGTTCACCTTTCTAACCTGCAAAAATGATAAAAATCGGTTGTAAACCAACAAAACTGTCAAATGCCGAGCTTTGAGTTCACCATAACTTTTCGTAAAATTGCTATAACTCACTTCCCCGATTAGCCTAAAGTTTCGGCAGGTCGTTGCAAAAGCGTTAGGCTTTCTAGGCATATAAAAGTGATAAAAATCGGTTGTAAACCAACAAAACTATCAAATGCCCATAAAGCTAGTGCTGTGTTTTCTAGTTTGTTTAATGTTGTTTTCCTTACATAACTTTTTTAAAGTATTGTAAAAAAATAAAAAATATGAAATTTCTCACATATTTTTTCATGCGTAATTATACGTGATACGTATCTTTAAAATATTTTCTCATATACATACACACTTATATGTGTGTGTGTGTAATGGTATGTACAGAACTCTGTGGCATATAGTAAGTGGCTATTAGCACCACTCCCAAAATTGAAGAGTTTTCCATTGTTGGCTTAACAGTTTGTGGCGTGCCACTTCAGCTGTCCATAACAATTGAAGTCCCTTAATTCCACAAATCAACATTCGATTGCTGTCAATTTAAGGCGATTATTGCAATAAATTTTGTGTGACTATAGAATTGACTTTTGACCTTTTGCTCTTTTAATTGGTTTCTGACATGATAGGCTCATCATAGGGTGAATTTAGTTTGCATTCAAGGGAATGTAAGAATTTAATAAATAGATGTGTGAGATTAGCAAATGTGCGATTGCTTTAATATCAGCAAATTTGAATAGCAAATTTTTAAGTTTTTATCATTAAGTTAATTTAGGTAATAGCAACCAGGCGGCCGCCGTAGCCGAATGGGTTGGTGCGCGACTACCATTCGGAATTCACAGAGAGAACGTCGGTTCGAATCTCGGTGAAAACACCAAAATCAAGAAAAACATTTTTCTAATAGCGGTCGCCCCTTGGCAGGCAATGGCAATCCTCCGAATGTATTTCTTCCATGAAAAAGCTCCTCATAAAAATACGACTCTACCGTTTGGAGTCGGCTTGAAACCGTAGGTCCCTCCATTTGTGGAACAACATCAAGGCGCACACCACAAATACGAGGAGGAGCTTGGCCAAACACCCAAAAAGGGTGTACGCACCAATTATATATATTTATATAACCAGGTTTTAATATCAGTCAGTGGTGCACTGCTATAAATGTTGAAAAACATTTTTCATAAAAAGTTGCCCAGAAAATATTTTGTTAAGATATTTTGAATTTGGCAATGCTTGATTAATTTATACAGCCTTGATCAAAAAGGTCCTGGAAATCCTGTGTTTTTTGTTTTTTTTTTGTTTTTTTTTTTTTGTTTTTTGCTTTGTTAGGTGGCCACATCTGTGACTAAAATTCTTACCAATATTTTATCTCCATTGCTTGACATTTGTAAAAGTTACGCTGTCTTGAGTAAATCCATGTACCTCTGGACGTATTGAAAACTGATGAAAACATCAATAAAGTGAATGAAAAGTTTATCAAATTGACTGCAAATTTACCATCAGTGATCTGAAAGTAACTTGAACATTGCTAATGGATCCGTTCAGGACATTGTAATTAATGATTTCGGTTTGCGCCGTGTTGCTACAAAGTTGGTCCCAACAGACCTGTATTTCATGCAAGAAATGGGCCACCAAATTATACCGCCAAAAATATGATTTCCAAGGCTAAAACCGACGACCAAGCACACGCGTCATTGCTGTTGACGGTACATGAGTTTATGAGTGCGACACGCAATGCCGACTTCAGCCGATTGAGTGGAGAGCTCCGAATGAGCTAAGACCAAAAAAACACGCCATTTTCAGTCAAAAAAGAAAGCGATGCCCACTGTTTTTATGAATTATAACGGTATTGTGCACCACGAATTTTTGCGAGAAGGTCAGACAGTTAATAGCGACTATTATTTGGGCGTTATAAGACGTTTACGTGAAGCGATTCGCCAATAAAAAAAGGATTTGAAGGGAAAAACCTCGTGGATTTTGCACCATAATTCGATTTTGCGCACATAGAACCATCATTATTCTTGCATTTTGGACAAAGAACGAAAAGAAAGTTTACAAGTCACCTCTGCGTAAATTTAGACTTGATCTTAATTTGGTAACTCTTTTCCACCTATGCTTGACATACCAACCAACTTTATACTCGTATTAGCTTTTTTCTCTCCAGTTACTGGTGACCTTTCTTGTATGTGTTTCGTGAAACTCTGTTGCCTAACATCATATTCAAAAATCTCAAAGACATGCCTTTTCAAAATCCATGTCTCTCACAAATTTTATAAAACTCACGAATGCGCTTTGTAGGTGTTAGGTGAAATAGTTGAAGTAGCGATATTGATACGATGTTGAGAGCTTCAACGGTATCTACAGCCAGCCAGAGCTGTTGATGTAATGGAGAAAATTGATGGGATTTAGGTTGCATCAGTGCCCCAGGCTGTCGAAAAAAGAAGCTCCCAGTGACCTTAATCGTCTAGCTCCCAAGCCCCGACATTTACAGGAAAAGTGCTCAACAGTCTCCTTCTCTGAAAGGTCCTAAGGTTGGATGGTAACCCTGGCTTATCCGCGTGTGTGCCGATCGTCCAATGGCGGGTAAACACAGCTACGAGTTAGGAAATTTATTGGCGTAGAGTTGTCAGGACTTTCTGAGCCCTCTTTGCATTGTACATTGGCCAAAGGGTTTTCGACATAGAAATAGAGTTCCATCTTTTCTGCGCTTTCTTGAGAAATAAGTTTTGCAATTCCCCTTTAGCAACCGTCAGGGTGATGCCGATGACCAGGTAGGAGGCCTCTGAAGCCAATTCAGTCCCCTTTTTGGCTATCTCATCCATTTCCCCCTGAGTTCCTATGTCCTAGAACCCAGATCAGAGAAACGTTACCTGCACACCCAAGAGCTTTGATCACCATGGCGTTGTTTGAGCCTTGATGCGGCTTGACTATCGGAAAATATCTACATAATATGTTAATATCTCTCTTTCTCCCACGTTCCCTAAGCATTTTTCAAGGTTGCAGGATCGGCAACACGTCTGCCAGAAATACGCTATCAGTACATATTCCTCAATTTTAAGAAGGTAAATAAATTGGCTGATTTAGAGAAAACCCTACACCAATTCTCGATTCCATGTTGCAGCTATTCTATCTATTTGGAAAGATTGCTCTAGCACGACCCTCAAACTCTAGTTTGCAAATAGGTATAAAGAATAGAGTTCGGAGAAATACGGTGTTAACTGCCCGAAGATGCTACCATGTCCCTTGAGTGATTGCCTCCAGAGACCAACCCCCTTTAACCTGATTGCACTTTGAGCAGCGATGAACATGACGCAAAAGTCGATGGAAAGTAAGCAAACGACACTCAGGGCAGCACTGGGGCAAGTTATATTTGTTCTGATGATGCCAATACATGCAGTCCTTTGCACCCTCCCCAATTTAGTGATATTATAGCCCTTCCGAAGAGCTTCCCACCAAGCCAGGCATCTATACGTTAAAATTGGCAAAACCTTTCACAGCACGACCTGTGGCTTAAGTCCCCATTTTTTGCAAACATAGATTTGCAGGAACAAAAGACTATACTGGCCTTTTTTACCCGATTTTCAATGTGTAGCTTCCAATGGAGTTTGGATTCAAGTATCACTCCAAGAAACCTAACTTCCAATGAAAGCGGAAAAACGTGGCTGTTTAGTTTGGTATAAAGTCTAAAATGTGGAGGTATATATTTTCTGATAAAGAGCACCAGCTCCGTTTTATCAGAGTTGACTTGGAGGCCGCAACTGGGAGTCCAGCGACTGAGTACAGTCAAAATCTCAGCCATGACTGAAGGAAATGATACCGATACCATTAGCACCCTTATTTAACATTGTCAGAACTTCGTCAATAGCAACTAGCCAAAATACGGGCGAAAGTGCACCTCCCTGCGGCGTCCCCCTGTTCATGAATCTAGTGAATCTAGCTCATCTTGCCCCCGCATTAACTTCCCCGCAACCAAGCAGAGATTAGATCCAGAGGCAGTTAGATTTTTCCACCTCCAGTCTATCTAACGCAGTGACAATTGACTATTAAAAGCACCCTTTGTATCTATGAAGGCTGCCAAAGTGAATTGTTTGTCCTCCAGAGATTTTTTGACACTACCTACAATCTCGTGTAACGCTGATTCAGTGGATTTCACTTTCAGGTAAGCATGTTGCGCTGGAGATAATTTAGATTCGATGTGCTCTCGGACATGATAATCAATCAATCTTTCAAATACCTTTAGGATAAATGAGGTAAGACTTACATATAGGCCTGAAGTCCTTGGTCGAATCGTGACCCGTCCTCCCTTCCTAGGGGATAAAAACTACCATCCTTTTTTTCTAGTTGGCCGGGACGTGATTAAGAATGATACGCGCCAAGTAGATTTCTTGCAAGGCAAGAACCTCCAAGATACTTCTTTTCTAAAGCATCACAGGCAAGTTATCATCAAAACCAGAAGATTTAAAGGAGGAAAAACTATTGTGCACGTGATTCTGTCAACCGACAGGATAGATTTAAGGGAAACATCGAGTAGCCCTACCTGTCGACTCCTGCCAACAATGTAAAGTAGGGTAGTAGAATTTTCCAGTAGATGATTATTTACCAACTTAGTCAAAGATTCTTCTGCAGATTCAGCCCACTCCCCATCTTCCTTTTTGCAAAAGTTGTGCAGGAGTTTTCCCTCAAAAGGGCCTGGCTTAACCTGGTAGAATACTTCACGGATTTAATTGATTCGCAGGACTCCTTCCATGAGTTGCGTTTGGCATATTTAATGAGTTTTTGTATTCATTCAAAATTACACGGTAAGTTTGAAAGTTCTTAGCTTTATAGCATTCGTTAAAACGTATCCTAACCTTCTCTTTCAAGTCGGTCAGCATCCCTAGCGGAAAGAAAGTCCTTGCTAAAAGATACTGTACAACCCACTTTGAAGGCCATCTGATAGGGCTGTTCCAAGTCTTCTATCTGCAAATTTTCTCATCACCGAAATATACTCGAATGTTTGGCCTTGCCTGTCGGGAGGCGATTGCATTTGGGAAAAATGTCCGGCATTGTGTGAAATTATACGTATTACCAATGGTATTTTTTTAAGCTATATATGCACCGTTACTCTATTCATTGGACTTAAATTTCATTTAAAAGTTTTATTTAATAATTTATTAAATTAAACCAATTGAAATTTAACTCTTTTTATAATATTTTTTAATGTTTCCAATTTAAACTGTTCTAAAATTATACACTCTATACACTCGAAATTTATTGACTTAGGTGGCTACATAAAATTGCTTTTAATTTTTACTTATAACTAATTTTTTACAATTTTCCTTATTGCTATTATTCTATAAAGGACTAGTTCAAAAACTTATTGGTTATACTGGCCATATTCTTCATTATTTTGCCGTTTTCCCCTCCTCTGCCACATTAACTGCCATTTCTCTCGTGTCCGAATCAGTTGCTCTTATACGTCTGATGGCAGTTTGCGCCGGTGAGATACTCATTTCGGAAATCGAATCGAATTCCATATTGTTTTCCACTTCAGTGCAGGAAGATCCCGAACCCGAACCGAACGAACGCATCAAACTCGGACTACTTATACTAAACTCTAACTCAAATGGATCACAAAGCTCACTTGTTGAACTCACACTATCGGCAACCCACTCAGCGCAACTACTTTTTGGGGGCGGACGCGGCAGACTGTTGTGACAAATTGGATTTTCCTCCGCCGACTGATCCGCTGCTACCGGCACCTCCTGACCCCACAACGCCACTGCTCGCTCGCGGTTGATTGCGGCTCTCCGTTGCTGTGCGTCCCGCAACGTTCGTGGCGACTCTACCGGCAGGTGACGTGACAGCAGGTGCGGTTGATGGGGATGTGATGCTGCCGGGTGTTGACGGTGCTTGTGTTGTTGGTGTGGCGTTGAAGTCACCGGCACCACTGTTGTCAACAGTTGGCGGCGGTGATTTGATGCTTTCGCTTGCCGCGGACGTTGTTGTGCTTTCTCCAGTGGCAGCCACTGCGGGTGTGCCTTCGTACTGGTAGGCGGACTGGTCGTAGTCGGTAGCTGAGTAATCACCATAGCCTCCCTGTCCTCCGCTGGTGTCGTACCCGCTTTGTGTGTCGGTGTCGTATTGTCCTGCGGTGCCATACTGCTGCTGGCTGCCGTCGTAAGCTGACTGATCGTAGGCGTTGACATCGTATGCACTGGCATCGTATTGTTGTTGTCCATATCCCTCATAGCCACTGTAGTCGGTGTTGTAGTCATTGCCAGTGCTGGCGATGGGAGCGGCCACGTTCGGGTCCGTGCCGCTGCGCGATAAGTCTGTCCCCCCGCCACTGGTGTTGATGTCGCCAGTGGTATACTCTTTACTGTAATCTTTGGAGTAATCTTTGTCGTAGTCTTTGCTGTAGTCTTTGGTGTAATCGTAGTCGGTTCGGGTTGTGTCACTTGAGGGGATTGCGGCACTGGTGCTGCCACCACTACCGATGATGTCATTGTTGGTGCGCCTTTTCTCACCTTCTCCCAAATTGTCCTTGATATTTTCGTCATCGGGATCGTTGAGGCCGTACTTGTTGTTGTAGCTTGACTTGTAGTCATCGTTTTTATCGCTGCTGATGGTTGGCTGTTCATAAGCGGGCTTATTGTATAAGGAACTGGCAGTGGTAATGGCGGGTGTTGTATTGTTGATGGTGCTGGTAGTAGCGGTGCTACCAAATGTGTCGGGAGCACCTGACTTGCCGAGTATGGATTCGTAAGTGTACGGAGCGGACTTGGTGTAGTCATCAACGGTGGTACGTGTTGGCTCGGCTGTACCAAATGTGGACGGCTTGTAGTCGAGAGTGGCTGTGGATAAATATTTTTTTCAATTACATTCATGTCGAGAATTATATGAAACATAAGGATGCGGAAAAAGTAAAGATTGTGTTCTTGAAAATGTGAAGTGTTTTATTGTTTTTTACTGAGAAAGTATAGATATTTGAGTGCCACAGTATCATGCGAGGAGTAGTCACATGCCGCGCTCCAAGAATGTGGAAAGAAGGGTTGGGCGCATTTATGCCATAAAAGCGATCCTCAAAAGTTGCAAGTTCCATTATTCGTGGGACAACCTAACAAATACTGTATGCGCCTGTGATATATTTTCACTACATACCACCACCCAAGAGTAAAGGAGATTTTTAAACAGAACAACACACTCCGAAAGGATGCGCTAAAATTCTTCAGCCGTAGATTCAACAAAAGATTAGCTTGTCAAAGCACCACCACGCTGGGTCTAACCCGAATCTTCTCCATCCACATCCCAGCCCGCCTTAAAACAATTAGTTAATTGGTTGTTTACTTGTGTAAGAATTGTGAAAGAAGTACCTAATTATCTATTCGCAACTAGTCGGGGAATGTCTGACTTCCCTCTTGGTTCCATCCAAAAGTTAAGCTCCTCTAGGTACTTGGTCGCAGGGACATTACCGAAAGCTGCTGGGCTGATTAACTATATAGAAAGAGGGTATGCGAATAAGTTTTCTCGCGCAATGAGGGGATTGGGGGATCACATCGTTGCCTGTGGTTAACTTCTGCGAAGGTTGCGTCAACTCTGTGAGAGCTGGGCAAGTACAAGAACTTGCAACGTCTCAAGATCCTTCTGAACACCGATCTTTCGTTCTGTCTTTCACCAACCCTCTCGCGATTACTTGATCCTCTATTTTCTATTTTCCCTTGGAATGGTATTACAAAGGAGAGTTCAATTTCTCGTTTTTTCGGCAATCAAATAACCGAATCTACCCTACCATATAAATGAGTTTATTTAATATAAAAACTACCCCAGGCCTATTTTTCTTTGAATGGAAGCGTAAATTAGCAATATTGTCGATTTTTATGCCACAGAAAACATGCAATAATAAACTCTTTACGACCAAAAAATTTCAATTTGGCAAAGTATTTGTGCGGATATGATCCTCGGGACGTATTTTTTCGAAGGTGATAATAGAGCAACCTTTTGCGTCACAGGCTCTTTATAGACGGATAAGCTCCTGCTTCATTACGTTTTCACAGTTAAAGAATTGCGTAATCTTCAGCCATTAAATGTAAAAGGAGATGAGAATAAAATCCCCGCGTGTGGTACTTGTGCCCGTTCACAAGGGTCAGAGAGGCTTTAAAACACTTCAGAAAGCTTTAGAACTCTTAACCTCCTCCCTATGGACCAAATTTAGTCTGTATAGAATATAATTCGGCCGTCGTAGTCGAATAGGTTGGTGCGCGATTACCATTCGGGACTGTGTAGAACCTCCGTGGAATGGCAAACCTCCAAGTGTATTTCTGCCACGAAAAAGCTCCTCGTAAAAAAAAAATATATCTACCGTTCGGAGTCGCATTAAACCTTTAGGTCCCTTCATCTGTTGAAAAACATCAAGACGCACGCCACAAATATAAGAAGGGTGTAAGCATCAATTAAGAAAGAAAACAGATTTAAATTTTATTATGTTATATTATAATTTATTTCTAAAAGGATAACATTATACAAGAATTTACTGATGGGAAACGGAAGTATTATTCTGCGAAGAACGATTAAGAAGAAGAAGAAAGGGAGGTATGTGTTTCTACGTTTTTGAGAACCTAGCATCACGTGGATAGCATCGAAGCGCCACAACTTCGAAGCGCATTAGCATTTTGCTCGGCATTCTGCATTCTGTGCACTGTAGCCTCACATAATAACATCTAAACTCGTTTGTAAATGCTTCTCTTCTTTTTGATTGGAGCGATAACCGCTTACGCGATTTCTGCCGAGTTTAACAACCTGATCTTTGTAACGTAGAGGCGGCCTTCCTCTTTCTCTGCTATCTCAATATTATCGGCATACGCCAACATTTGTGCGCTCTTATAAAAAACTGTGCCGGAGCGATTAAGTTCAGGAGCCCGCAGAATCTTTGCCAGCATCAGGTTAAAGAATGACAATGATTCAGCCTGTCGGAAACCTCGCTTGGTTTCAAACGGCTCACGGTGCTGCTCAGCTGGTATTGAACAGCGTCATTTTGTATAGTCGTATTAGTTTTGCGGGGATACCAAATTCAGACATCGCAGCATATAGGCAACTCCTTTTCGTGACGTCGAATGCAGCTTTGAAATCGAAAAAAGATAAATGCTTAACTTTCCTCAATATCTTGGGGACATGGATATTATGATGGCAGCGGTCAGGCGAACTGTTTGGCGAAATTAGGCACTATCTCAAAAGTGCATAGACCAGAAGCTAACGAAAGCCCACAGGTAATTCACATCACCCTTGATGGAGAGCCCAGGACAGAGGCAGGCAACAGAAGAACATCAAATAGGCTCCTAAGCCTGGATAGAGGCTTAGGTTGTATCAAACGCCTACGCGCCTGGAGAGGTATTACGAAACATTACTGGATACTATTGGGAACATAGTAGACTTTGTTATCAGTTCATGAAACTAGATTTAGTATAAATAAGCGACAGCGTCATTTTTGGTAACTGAATGATAAAACTCAGAGCACATTCCCAACAACATTTTTTGTAGCTCTCGCAAAAGCAAAAGGAACAAAAAACCTGAGAAAATACTCAAAGCCATCAGAAGCCCCCAGTTTTAAGTATGCAGCTAAGCACAATAGATCACAGAGGTCACAGAGGTCGCAATTGATAAACTGTACGAAAAATCTGAGAAGTTGATTTAACTGAAAGAAGACCTCTTGTGTGAGTGTAAATGAGTATTATTGTATGTGTGTCCGATGTGTTTATTTGTAGAAATAATTTCTAGATTTTCTGATCATACTTCACACTTCGATTTACCTTTACCACCTGGTGGATTACTGTAGGAAATTGGAGTGCTGTCTAATTTACCAATTCGCTCACTATTTAGCATACGGTTAGATAAATATTCTACATTCGATTGTAAAGTTGATATTTCCGTTCTACGTAGAGATATTTGCGTGTAGTAAAATTGCATTCCACAAAAATGTGAAATGAAAGCAGTTTTCGAAGCAAAGAAGTGAAATAGATATAAAGAGATAGAAAAGAAGAGGAAAGAGAGAAAAGAAAAAAAAAGGATTAGTTAATTTCATATCCTACAAATCAATTACCTTGTCTAAACTATAGGTACGCGCAGAAAAATGCTCTTCCTCTACGGACTCTGCGGTATCACTTGCAGAGCCGTGACGTCCATTCGGACATACCGAACTCTGTTGTCGCGCCTTCTCCCGCTCCATGTGCAGTTCCTTGTAGTTTGCCCATATTTGCTTTAGCCGTTCCATAAGTTTCTCATTCGTCTCACGTAGAAGCTGACTTTCCTCGCTATATTAGCAAAAGGTGAATTGAATATATAATAGAAGTAAATAAGGATAAGGTAAAAGTGATACATTTTGCATGACGCGTAAGTTAGAAAGAGCATTTTCCTACAGCGTTGCCCAATGCGCTACAAATCTTTACTTATGCGTTGTGTCCAAAATGTGTAAACTACTTTTTGGATATAACAAATAAATCATTTAATTATTATTTAATATATTAACCCATTAGTTAAAAGAGAAATCAGAGTTTCAAAGCTCCACTTTTGCTTGCTCCAAGTCTTCCAATTCCAGTTCGTCCAACGGCAAATCGGGTATATCAATGGCAAGCGGAAGCGCTTGCTCTTCTAATCCTTCCACTTTTTCTTGCTCGGCGCTCTTATCAGCCGAGATTGCAGGCTCAGAACTAAACTGAACTTTCACATTGTGCGCTGCTGCTGCGTCAGTTTCCATCTTGGCCTGTTTACTTTCTCTACCCGGTTTGGGCACTAAACGCACATTTACGTCCACTTTTACAGGTGGACGTGGCTTTTTCTTTACCACTACATTTCCCTTGCTGCTACAATCGCGTGTCGCGCTACCGCCCACTCTCTTTACCGCATAACATTCATCGCGTCGCAGCAGCTCTTCGAAATATGTGCGCGGTTCATGACTCGATGGCATAGAGCGCGTGAAGTTTTTATCCTCGCTAGATGTTGGCTTAGCTGCCGCTCTGCTTGCTTCTTGTTCATTCGCCTTGCGTTCAGTTGGCGCCGTCAAGTGCTCGCCTTGACTTGGGCTCTGACATGCGTGGCAAATGTCCGCGCACAGGTGTTCGCGTCCATTAAAAGTTTGATTCAAAACTAGATGCTGTTGCAGCCAAGGCAACTGCTCCGTTTTGCAATGGGCATGGGGGCAACATGAAGGTGGATGGCATGTGGATGAAGGGCAGGTGCCAGTTGTGAGAACCGGGTTGCATGTGGTGCATAGCTTCGGTCCTACATCCTTTTTCTCGTAACGCTGGTAATTCGGAGGAGAATGCGTAGGTGCGGGTGTGGGCGTAGAATGCGTAGTGGATTTTCCGTAAGGGAAACTAGCAATCGTGGGATGTTTATGGAATAGAGAGGCATCTCCAAGAGAGGTCGGTTGTTCTGTCGCCGTGATTGTAGCCTCTGCTGAGGACCACGTATTGGCCGTGTGACCCTTTAACGCACTTTGCGCTTTGCAAGTCGTCGTCGGCGTAGTTATTGCGGCAAAGGTGAGTGCATCCCAACTATATTTGTAGCAACTTCTACGACTATTGTATGTGGGTGCTGTTGTTGTTGGTGCGCTTGTTGTTGTCTTTGCGGTCGTTGTGCCTACATTTGCATAAGCTTTTGCCTCAAAAGTGCTCTCGGTGCTAAATAAATATTTACTATCAGTGCAACGGGTTTGCTTTTCTGCGGTTACTTTGCTTTTGTTGTCTTCGACATTATTTGCATTACAACAACACTTGCACGCCATCGGCTCAAAATGTGTACAACTCGCTAAGTGTTTTGTGGGTTTACTACAACTACCGTGCGTGCCGTCGACTTCGCGTCGGCCGCGATTTAAATTTCTACCCCCACTGCGACCCTCATCGCTAAGGCTGCGTTGTAGAAAAGCCGATTGTGGACGATACAAATATCCACAGCGCTGTTGACGTCGATGCACCGACAAGGACATCTTCGGCAATGGTGGCATTTTGGCCAATTCGCGTTCGAGTCGCTCGTTGCTTTTCGTGATATTCGTGAGTATGTCATCGTCACTGCCAAAACGATGACGACGACTGTGAGCTGGCCTTGGCGTTGGTGCTGGTGAGCTCGATTTGTGTTCGCCTAGTGCTTCTTTTTCTTCGTTTGCCGTTTTCACTTCGCTAACGGCGGCGGGCAACCTAAGCGGCAAATCGTACGCGCTTCCGCTTACGAACGCTGTCGTAGGGGTTTGCGGAATTTTTGGTATGGTGCCCGTCAATGAACCGCTCATGAAGGGCGGCTGCGTCATGTCCGCTTTTGTGGTTTGCATTGTTGTGGTGATCAATGATTCCGTTTTTGTTGTAGACGATTTGACTGTCGACGGTTGCGTTGTTGTGGCTTTGCCCTGTGTCGGCACAAACCAAGCGACGCCGCTTGTTGTAGTTGTTGTTGTTGCTACGTAAGGTGCTGCAGTTGTCGTGCGCGTCCTGGGCGCATGCATTGTTGGCTGAGTTGTTGCCCACACTGTAGGCGTTTGATATGGCACTTGACTTGGGGTTGATTGCGTTGATATGACCGTGTGGGTTTTTGCGGTCGTATTGTGGTCTGTCAGCATTGTTGTTGTAGTTGTTGCTGTTGGTTTTGCTACTATGGTTTCTACGAATAAGTAATGTTTTATTTGAGGTGCGTGCATTTTTTTGGTTAACAGTAATAAATCACGTTACATTATACATTTTTTAATTGCGAATGCATTTTTATTTGTTATACAAGTTTTGGTGTTTGGTTTTTTGTTTCGATTGTTTTTTTTTTTTTTTGTTTTGTTTTGTAGATTTGTATTTTTTTGTTTTATTTTTAAGAGTGTTTTCATTTCATACGAGCAAGCGGCAGCAGTAAAAATAAATAAGAATTGTGAAAAACGACAACGCATTAATCCAGCGTCTTCTCTTTTGTGATTGTTGTAGTTTCTTTTTTTTGTTTTTAGTTGCTGTGTTTAGTTTTATATTTCTGTGTTTCTTGTTAGCAAAATTAAATGGCGAATTGTATTGTGCGTTACGGTTTAATTTGCTTTTGTTATAGTTTTTTTCTTGGTGCAAGTTCGATTTTTTAATTGGTGTTATGCTGGGTATTTTCGCCTGTACCCTACGCAGTTCTTAATTTGGCCAAAATGTATATAGTAACACTTTTGGCTTTTGCGACTTTATTTCAAACTTACGAAAAATTAATTGAATTTTAATATTTTTTTAAATAATCTCTAGTGGATTTGCATTTGTTTGTATTAAAGCAAAATTCCTTCAAAAATAATCAAGTACTCATGAAACCCATTCGGTGTTAAGCAACTATAAAATTTGTAAGATTGGAAGGTGTAAAGAAATGATTTGGATATCAGTTAAGTAAATTCTCGAGTCGTTCCTAAGAAGCGCCTTTTGCTAATATGTAAAATTTAGATTCTTTGAGGTTTCACAATTTTTATTCAAAACACGGCTCTTAACAATTATATTACAATAGTTGGGGGAAAAAGAAATCCATTATTTTTATTTTTATTTTTATTTTGCGCAAACGGTGTAAAACTATCAAGAAGTAAATATTTTACTCTTGGACGATACTACGATTACTGCATGCAGGTCAACTTCGTTTATATCCGTGATTTAGCGACATTTTCGAGGATGGACTGCATGTGTGAGTTGCATTTTTCACACCAAAATTGAACGGAATCGGAAAAGCAAACACATAATGAGCTGTTACAGTATCGGCATATTCACAATTTCAGCGGACTGACTTGCATTTTCGCCTATATATAGTATAAAAAAAACTATAAAATGTACCGATTTTTTTTTCTTTAATTTAAACTATTAATTCCAAAGCTAGTAGGGATAAATATTTGCGTTTTGCTAAGGAGTGGAGAAGGGGGGAATTAAATTTTTATACAGACGATAAGGTTGGCTATGGAGTAATTTCGAAGAAGTTATAACTGGAACAATCCGTTCGACTACTGCATCGTCTATCAGGCAGAAGTTCTAGCTATAAAAGAAGCGGATACATATCTAAGTACTCATGTCGTATGTATATTTTCGTATAGCCATGCGGCAATGAAATTTATGAATACAGCTATACCAAGATCAAAGTTTGCACAGGAATGCCGGGCAGTCCTAAATGATATTAGCGTCGTATTCAAGGTCGGCCTTATTTGAATTCCGGGGCACAGGGATATTGAGGAAAACTGTAAAGTCGATGAGCTAGCTAGGAAAGGTACTGCTCTTCAACTGCTCAGTGATAAAAGTTTCATTGGGATACCTATTTCCACGAGTAAATTAATAATAAAAAACAATATTATCCAAGAGGTCAATAGGTCATGGAAAGATGAAGGGACATGCGTAACAGGCAGGGTACTATGGCCGCAAATAAACAAGAAAAGGGCAAAGGAATTGTTTAGCCTCTGAAGAAAGGATATCTCGAAGGTCGTGGCTTTACAACCGGTTATTTTGTATTTGGCAGGCATTCCTTGAGACTAGGAGTATTCTCCCATGAATATTGAAAAAGTTGTAGAGAAGGAAGAGGAAAAAACAGTTGAGTACTTCCTTTGCAATTGTCCAGCCTTAGCTAAAATCAGAGTAGGTGGTCTAGGTAAGCACTTTTTCAATTCTCTTACAGAACTCTCTGGCGTGGGGATTAGACCAATCCTGCACTTTATAAGAGCCTCAAAATGGTTTCATGAAGATATATAAACAAGACTCCCGTGTCGTACAGTGGTATCACAACGGACCTGTAAGGTCTAAGTAAGTTGGTCATACGAACCGACTACCACCGTAACCTAACCTGAACTATCTAATGCCAAAGCTAATAGGTAAAAATATTTGCGTTAGGCTAAAAAAATTAAGTCCTTAAATAGAGTTTTGGGTGTAATTATGCGCGAAATGTGGATGAAATTAAAGTAATCCAAAAGCATTCTGTCATTATACAGAAAAAAAATGTCCTGCTCTCGCATTCCCTGGGATGCGTTCTTTAATTGAAACTACGCATCTTCTACCAAGGAAGCTGTTGAACTTTTTCCCGACTTTTTCGGTTCCAATTTTGAAATTTATCTATTACATAAGATAAAGTGAATACTGTTTCCGTTGTTAATTTTGGTTCTCTCCTGCTAACTGTATGATGTTTGGGATAATATTCAGCACATCAAAAGTTCATGGCAAGTAAATGTTGATGGATTCTCATCTTATTTAGCCCAAAAATTGTTCCCCTCTTGCCTCTCTACTTCTGCTAATCTTTAATAAAGAAATCGTTAGATTGTGGACAATTCATAGATCTTCGGAAGTTACTTCTATCACACCCATGTATGTTATATTCAAAGCTGTGAATAAAAACGACATCCCGAGCTACAGGTCAATCTCTAACTGGTTTCAAAGTTATTTGACCAAATAAAAAGGATAGAAAAACTAATTCAAATAAAACCTCAACAGTTTGAGATATCAAAATGATTTTTGCGTATCAACGCAATGGCATATCATACAAATATCCAAAGGACTTAACTTGGCCTTAGACAAAATAATCGATTCATCGGTTAATGCTGAGCACTTTACCCGAAATTCCAACCATGTACAAGTATTTTATTAGTCTCTAATACATGCGCATTATGCGACTGGCCTCTACAAGACAACTGACTATCACTTAAGTACTCATCAGTACTCAAGCTCAGTAAACAACTCAATTTTGTTCTAGCCATGGGAAAAAACTTATAATTTTCCCTTGTCGGTGTGATATTCTATCTCTCTTTTACCAATTACCATATAGGTTTTTGCAATTTTCATATAAGTGAGAAATTTATCTACTGTGCTCTGGGCAGGGCAACTAATCACTTTTATGCTTATAATGTGGCTACTCTGAACCAGGTACTGGTATCAAATTTTATTCTGTTTGTTGTATGGTCACCGTAGCCAAATGAGTTGATGCGTAACTACCATTTGGAAGTGCAAGGGGAAACTATCTGTTTTTTCTATGGCTAAAACAGAAATTAATAGTTTACTGAGCGCTTTTGTAATAAGTGATGATGATGAGTACTTATATGATAGTCAGCTGTTTTGCAGGATAGCGTCGACTTGTTGCAAACACAGCTCGGCTATTGTTTAAGCTCAATGTTGTCACACTCTGGACCCAGAAAGTCTGTTAACATCGCTCTATACCGAATGCTATTGACAGTAGGTTAGGTTATGGTGAAGCGATTGTCCACTGTGGGACACACTCGGGCTCATGGCTCATTGTGATGCCGCGTGGGTAACTTGCCCTTATCCCTCCTAAAACCAATGTGTACTCTTCAAAAATTTTGTAAGACCCTCAATTCCGACAGAGCCGAGATCTTCCAATTCATTAAAGGATTGTCTACCCAAAATGGCGAGTCTTCGTCTGGATAGAGCAGGACTGTGACACAGAAGGTGTGGGATCGTCTCTTCCTCTTCCTCGTCTAGACCACTTCTGCAAAAGTCATGTGTTTGCACACCGATTCTCTGGGCGTGCCTACCGATTAGGCAGTGCTCCGTAATAACTAAAATCAGTGTGTTAAGACTGTGCTTATCTCTTCTTAGTAGAAGTTCCGTGCGTTTAACATTGAGAGTCGGCCACAGCTGTAGGGCGATTTTGCAAGTGACTTCAATACGCCATCTTTCATTATCTACTCTTACAATTTCTTCGGGGATATGTAGTTTACATGCTTGCAAGGATATACCTATATCGTTGTCTATGTACTCATCAGTCAATTTGGTACCGATTTTCACTAGTTCATCAGCTCTGTAGTTCACCTCAATGGTACAATGGCCAGGAACCCATGTTATCATCAGGTGAAATGACTCAGCCATCTCGTTAAGAGATGCGCGGCATTTCAGGGCTACCTTAGAAGGTTGTCGACTGTTTTGTGAGAGATTTTATCGCCACCTGGCTATCAGAGAAAGTGTAGATATCATCTCGAAGTATCGCGTCACACTGTACCAGTGTCACGGCTTTCATTATTCCCATCAGTTCAGTAGTCAGAAAGCCGAAAATGGACGAAGATCCCCAGATGCCCGGAATATACACAACCCGCCCACCATGCCCTCGAGCTTTCAGCCATCTGTGGATACATGGATGGACTCGCCCTGTCTTATCTCGTCCCGTTTCCACTCTTCCCTCGAGGGTAGGAGGGTCGTGAACGTATAGGCGGGACTGTATAGTCTCTAATATGGTTTTGTCGGATTATTTCTTTAGTTTTGGCCATTCAGCCACCTCTGTGGTCCTCTGGTCAGTCAGCCAAAAGAAGCGCTTCTACGCCAGCGTGATTAATACACTGATTTGTCGAGAATTAATCGAGTGTTGCCAACAATAATTTGTATCTAATCAAAAACTCATAACCTATAACCTCAAAATAACTTCTTTACACCATTCCAGTCCCTACATTAATATATTGCTTGACTTTGATTCTTAGTGATCACTTTTTTGTATTTATATTTACTTGTGCTTGAGAGTTGTATCCTCGAGTTTACTGGTTAACGCTTTGCATTCGCCGGTTAATTTATCCATGAGTTGCTTCTGACTCTGTATCATATCCTCAAGTTCATTTACCGTTTCGGCTATGACACAAAAACAATAAAACAAATATTTTATAAGTAAAAGTAATTATTTTCATTGAATTATATTTTATTATGACAAATGTAAATGACAATTCAAATTTCGCAAATTTTACTTATTACGATTAGTTTGAAGTGAATTAATTTCTTTTTAGTAATATCTACACGCAAACTCATGGATAAACTATTGACTTTCGTTGAACCTTGTTAGTATGGATTAAATTTCATTTCGATTTGAATTCATGAAGCTTCAATTTACAAAAAATTTATGAAAAATTTCTGATTTTTTACAGATGCCAATGGAATTACATATGCAAAGGGAAAATGGTTAAATATTTTTTTTTTGAATTTTTTTATTATTATATTATAATTTTTCGAACATTCACAAAAGCCAAATCAATAGCTTACCCAGGCCGAAACTGTGTAGAGGCAAATGATGGTGCAGGGTTTGTTAGATGCATATTTGGGTTGTGCTGAGATTGCATATACTATGTACTACATATAACATTTACTTTATTTTGGACTAAGATATATATACTCCATATGTGTAATATGAAGAGTGAGTTATCAAACAAAAACTTTAAGCGTATTTCAAGTTCTATAGTTCAAAATAATATAGCAACATTTCTAAATAAGATTCGTAAAATGCATGTAAAATAATTTTGGATGGTTTCAGATATTCATATAAACTATGAACTGTTAACCTTGAAGAGTTGCATAAGATAAAACAAAAAAAGAATCACTGGTACGAATATTTTTTTAAACCTGTTCTTATTTTCCATAACCTGTAAGAAAAATACTCTGACTTCATAGGGTTTACCTTTTTTTAATTTTGTTGCACTATTCGAAACAGCTTCCAAGTTAGCACTAAATATTAAAGAAGCAGCGTGAAAAAGACATCGGTCTCCTTTTATTATAGTAGCCCATTGGCTAGCTGTTGACAGTTATGATTTCGAGGTTGTAAAAGACTTCGTTTATCTAGGAACCAGCATTAACACTGATAGCAGTGTCAACTTTGAAATCCAACAGCGAATCTCTCTTGCCAACAAGTGCTACTTTGGACTAAGTAGGCAACTCAGTAGTAAAGCCCTCTCTCGACGATCGAAACTAGCACTCTACAAGGCTCTCACCATGCCCGTCCTAACGTATGGTGCAGAAGCTTGAACGATGAGAGTGTATGAGGAAAGATTCTGCGTAATATTTTTGGACCTTTCCACGTTGGTGACAGCGAGTCTCGTAGGAGATGGAACAATGAGCTGTATGAGCTTTACTACGCCACATAAATAGCGCAGTGAATACATGAAAGTATTCGTTACGGTACAAGCTGGTGGTAGCAGAGGAAGGGGAAGGCCTTCTCTGCGCAGGAAAGATCAGGTGAAGAAGGACTTAGCTTGGAGAAAGAGACGACTGACGCGCTTTGTTAAACTCGATCAAAACCGCTTAAGCGATTATCGCTCCAAAGCTCAAAACGAAGATGAATCCCATTGGTATTGCATAAGTGAGACGCACTATTCAAGTCCTTATTTAGTCGCTTATACTATACAAATCACTGCAATTCTCAATATGTATTCGATATAACTTATGGAACTGCGTTGCGACTTAAAATAACAAACAGGCGACCTCTCTATTAAAACCCAATAGATACATAAAATAGTAATCAGACTCAACCCACATCTTAAATTAACTCCCTATACTCATCAATACTACTCTATTTTTCTAAAGTTTTAGTTGGCAACTCACTGGACTCCTCAGTAGCTACTTTCACCCCTCTTCTAAAGGTAAACTTGGTAAACATTACAAAATCTCGCCTAAACTAATTCATTGGCTCTACTGCTAGAACTTTTTATAGTTATGCAGCTAAGGTAATAGAGAAATCTGAACAATGGCAACTTACGGTTGAGCTTACCACTTCATACTACTAATGAAATTCATCAGATGCGTAATATCTAAATCAGCCAAATATATTCACAGGCGTAGCCAGACAGCGAGAGCCAAGTTGCCTAAATCGTAACCCTGCGAGGGCAGGATAGCTGGGGAGAAGATGCTGACACGATTTCACCTCGATCTCCAGACAGCTGCTGGAAAAACACTCCCGAAGTAATGCAAGTCTCACCACGTGTATACTTAACTTAAGCAATGCCAGGACCGGACATCCAGAAAATTCGATAGCTGCGGCTTTGTTAACATTGGAAGTACCATTGAACGCCTCCAATGCACGCATAACCAGAAGGATATTGTGACATTGCAAGAGTATTAAATGTTTACTTTCCTGGCAGTAGTTACACAAGTAAGCAGTGACCTGGTAGTATGGATTTGACCTTGATAGGGAGCTCCTTGCAAAATACTCCTCCATCAAACGTTCCAACTAATTTCATGAACAGGTTTGTCAGGCCCTGTATCCAAGTACTACACCCCACACACTTTTCACTTAAAGGAATATGGATGGTGAATGTTCCATTCGGATGCGACGAGGGTGTACATTGATGAGTCGCCATGGGGATGACCACAAAGTTTCTAAAGATATTAGAGTGTCAGTAGCTTAAGCCAAGCTTATAGCCTCAACGTCTCTGTCTCAGTTTTTCTGGTAGTGAGAGGTATTAAATTCATCATTGAGTTAAGCTCTAGTAAAAGCAGTGGTCCAAAGCGCCCAACTGATACCGATTAGGGAGACTTTTGCACTCACTACAGCTTCTTAACTGACATAGTCCAGACCAGCGAGCTCCACCAACTAAGGACTCCATACAAGATAGTTGGATTTACACTATACTATAGATCCAGAATTTAACTTTAAGGGATCCTATATAATCTCAATAGCGATCTCTCAGTCATATAAGGCAACTGTCGTATTCTTAATCCATTGTCGCACAGGCACACCCACTTTTGGCCTATTAAAACTCTCACAAATTTGGTATCTCAATGAAATCTAATATAATTAGATAGTATTGAGAAAAAAACTACGGCCACTCCTTACATATAAAGAATAAATTTCCGTCCGCCCGTCTGATGTTACAAGCTATAACTGGCATTTCTTTTTTTCAAAAAAATTACGGATAGGCCAAATTAAATTTTACTAAAATATAAGTAAATCATAAAGTCCGGACCGAATTTGGCGCTTCCTTACTTGTTTTTTTTTATAAATTTTATCTGTCATATACGAGGCGGAACTATATCGAGACTTAAGCTACATGAGAGAGTGCTCGTGCAGTAGTTCGTAACTTTTTCTGATGCGCATTTAGTAAATAGGCTTGTGAATAAATAATAGAAACTTAAAGAAAAACGCAACAGTGCATCTGAAAAACTTCTACTAGTTTTTTTAGTATAGTGCCTTAATTGTTAATTCTGTGCGAAATGTCGATAAAGGTTAAAATATTCTATGAAAACTTAAAAGAAAGAAATTCTTCTAAATACCAAAAATCTCACCGTGCTTCTCCTGCATTTCAGATATACGTTTATCCAAATCCTTTTTGGTGGGACGGATTTCATTTTTCATCTCTCCATAGGTCAACTGAAAATGATAAGATGAACTCAAATATACAAATTTCATATACCAGTTGCCTTCAATACAAACACACCTCCTTCTCTAAATTGGCGATCTCATCGTTTAAGCGCAACACCTCCCGCTTGGAATGCAACAAATCGGCATCACCACGATCCAAACGCTGTCGCAACGACGTTATCTCGGCCGTCAAACGCGTCGCTTCGGTTTTCGCCTCACGTGCTGCACGATCCAATTGCAGGCGCAAAGAAGTTATCTCCTGCTCCAAGGATTGCTTCTCCGCATTCACTTGCGCCATTTCAGCTAGAAAAGTATTTCGATTTGAGCGCAACTCCATCTTTAGCTCTTCGATTTGCGCATTACGATTCGAAAGATCACGTTTTATATCATTCGCATAGCGTTTCTCACGCTCCAAATCCAACTGCAATTTGGCCACCTGCTCCCACTGACTGCTCAAATCGCCACCCAATTGATCCACCTGCGTGTTGTAGCGTCGCTCGGCATTGGCGCGCTCATCGGCGATGCGACGCGCCATCTCATGTTGTAGTTCGCGCACACGCTCATGCTGCCGATCGAGCTCCTCACGCAAGTGTTTCACTTCCAGCTCAGCCTGTGCGCGCTCCATTTGCACAAGGTCGTTGATGTAACGTTTGGATGAGACGCTCTGAAATTGCTGTGACTTGGCCTCATCCAAGAGCTTTTGCAGCTGGCGCACATTTTCCTCCAACGCATTCTTCTCTTGCTGCAAATGATCAATTTGCCTGCGATGTGCCTCACAGTTCGTGCCGGACGAATTGGTAGCTGGAGTGGCTGTGTGGGTTCCAGCTAGCACTAGTGGGTCAACGTGGGCCAATTTGCGTTTGAGTTCCTCATTCTCTGTCTTAAAGCGTTTCAAATCGATGTTTGATTGCATAAGCTCTGCCTCAAGCTCGCTTATGCGCGCTTCATAGACAATATTCGGTGCTGCAGCATAGCGGGGTGACTTCACCGTGGGTGGTGCATCCTTTTTGCAACGTTGCGTAGTGGCAGATTTCTTTTTGTAATGTTGCTGCTCGTCACTATCCGATGAGGGACTTGTGGTTGGTATTGCCTTTTCCGCACCACTCAGTGCGGCCAACTCGGAACGTGCAGTCTCCGTGAGGTGCGTATTCTCGTTTATGACGTCTTTGACTTTGCCAAGCAAATTAGATAATTCGTTGCGGCAGTATTTGGACTCCTTCTCGAGCTGCTCGATGTAATCTTCTTGCTTTTCGATGAAATTGAAGATCTCGACAGGCGCGTGAACGCTGTCCGTGGCGGGCTGTTGTGGTTTGCTGGGTGTGTAATAATCCAACGGAGCAGTTGTGGTAGTTGTGCTGCCCGCATAGGGCATTTGAAGTGTCAAGTTTTCCTTGGAGGATGAGAAGGTATTATAAGGTTTCGGTTTGGTGCGAAACCCCGGGCTCAAGCGCGACTTCTGAGCTGGCGATAAGTATTTTGAGATATCTGAGTAGACCGGGCGTTCAATGACCTGTAAAAGGGAAGAAAAGTACTTAATTAGCCGTAAGGAACACTCTTATGTAGAGCTGAAGGTAAACCGAGCGGTAAAATTTGTTCAGCAGTGTCGGAGAACATTTGCAAAACCTAGAGCCTGAAACCAGCTTTAGCATTTTGGTATACTCAGCTTTCATCACACCAATTGCTGTGTATGCGGCGTTATTTTGTGGTGCAGTACCATGACGGTATCTATGGTTTGAGTGCCCGACAGGAGCTGACTTTAAAACTTTCATGGGCTTAATTCCTGTGGTCAAATGATTCACGAGCAAGCGATGAAAACGATATGCTCCACGGGATATAGGCACGTCAGATAGGCTGTGAGCATAAGAAATTACTTGATACTTTGGCATTTATGTCAGAAGTGCCTTGAGGAGGAAATACTTCGTTGGCTTGCCATCAATATAAATGTCTGGAATCTCTTCTTTGGGAGATTTCACTAAAATATAGCCCAAGGATCCAAAACCGAAAACTGAACTGATGTTGTAGGCAACTTGAGATTATTTTACACCCTGGATATTGTGTCGTCGGTTTTTTAATCGTCGATTTCTGCAATACTCAGTACAGCGGTACTTATAAGTGAAAGAAGGTCCCACGAACATCATTCGATCTGAGTCTACATTGGCAATGAAGCTGCCCTACTGTCACTGGAAAATGCTCGTACTTCTTTAAGAAGTATCCAGCAATGTAAGTTGTGTCTGAACTCCGCCATGAAAGTTCAACTAACTCGAGCCTTTGTGGTTTAGGTTAACAAACTAGTTGATGAATTGATGAACTGTGTATCTGCAGCTCACTAAAATGCAGTTAGAGCCAATTATGGGTCCAAGGTGTGCAGAAACCATTGTTCCAGAAATAGTGTCCGCGCGACCACCATTCGGAAATGCGCAGATTCGAATCTCTGTGCATGAAGCACCAAATGTAGAAAAAGTGTTTCCTAACAGCAGCCTTAATACCTGCAAAATTATCAGGTACTTTCTGAAAAAGCCGAAAAAGCTATGCAGGAGTTCCTTATCAGCCTAAAAGTGAAGGAACTGCAACCCTTTGTTGGGTTAATCATGGGACACAATCCAAGAAGTCCACAATTTGGCTGCCATAGGGATTATTGAAAATCCAATAAGTGTCCCTCGTTCAGAGAAGGATGCACATACAGAGAGAATTGTTGTAACTTGACTTGATCTTTGACGACGTAGGAGAGAACTTGATGAGCAATCTTCGTTGCTTAAAGGAATTTTCGCAGTTTAGATCTAAAGATCTGTCAGTTTGACTCAATACGTGCTCAATGACGTCGGTGAAGTGATTAAATAATACAATTTTATCAGACTTCTTAGGATCACGAAGCAAATTGAAACAAGTAAGGAGCGCTAAATTCTATTCATGTCGAACTTTATATACCCACGTACGTTTTAGTAAAATTTAATTTGGATGGCTGTCAATTCAATCGAACAAACTTATAGACAATGAGAGTTATAGCTTGTAACTTCAGACAGACGCAAGGAAATTTAGTCTTCACATACAAAACATGGGCGTGTTTTCTATGCGGTCTGAGTAATATTTATATCGAACGTCAATGATGGATGCAGGGCGGGATCTACGGGAGCTATACATATATCGAGTACTTTCTTTATTCTGAACATTTTTTTATATACATCTTTATATCTATCTCGATTCTTTGTGCTAGGTACAACCGTTATGTGAATATACATATGTGGCTATAAAAAACTAGTTGGATTCAGAATCGTGGTATAAAAATAGTAATCCCCAAGCTGATTGAAGTAGAGAGATGCATGCCGTAGAAAATGCAGACAAATTTCTCTTAACTCACAATTGCATGCAATCGAGTTCGGCTGTCAAATCCACTGAAGAGTTCAATGATCTTCCATCGCCAATTGGCCACTTTTTATGTTAAACTGAACTACTTACAACTTTGTTCTTCAACTCACCGACAAATTATCTGAATAATTATCCGTCGAATCCTCATTTCCATGCCGCGTATACGCTCCCGAAACGCCACTGCCGCCAGCACCACCTCCTCTGGGCGGGGCGTACGATTCGGCCAACATTAGCTTCAGCCGGCTAACTGCCTCATTGTACGCATAGTTCGTATAATCCATCGGTTTGCACTTCCTGTTGCCCGCACTCTTTGAAGACTTCATCGGTATATTCCTGAATAATTTGTAGAAGTAGAAAATTTCATTTAAAACTTTTCTCAAATCACTTGTTATCACATTTTTGTTAGAATTAGTTTTAGCTATACGACTGGCGCCTTCTCCGCGTTCGACATTTGTACACCACGCCACGCATTCTAAGCAACAACTAAAGCGTAAATAAGGAAAAAAAGGTAAGCAGCAAGCGCACATTTGCATTTGCAGTGTAGGCAATCAGAATTCCGCCCCTAAAACACTTTTACACACACACACACACGCACACATAAAGCATAATTAGAAACTTTTCAGTTTTGTTCCCATTAGGAAGTTGCATTACTTTGTTTTGTCCTGTTTGGTGTTTGTCCGTTGCTATGGTAGTTGCTGATTGGGAAATTAACCTGTTCGAAAAACAAGAAAACAACTGTGTCAGTTCTCTTGTTTTGGTTCTCTCTGTCTCGTAAGACAAAAAGAGTGTTTTGGTGGTTGTTTCGGAGTTGTTTTAGTTGGAGTTTAGTTTTTTTTCATATTTTTTTGTTTTCTTTTCGGTTGATTTGGTTACGCTTGGGTGCGTGATGAGCTCACATTAATTTGAGTGGTGCTCAAATTTTTAGGCAGTTGGGTAATATTCTTTTTGATTTCAAAAATTTCCCTTTGGCACCACCCATTACTTTTAATTTTGAAATGTTTTATATTAATTTTCTGACACTTCTTAGAACAATGTTGCCTTTAATTGAAAAGTTTTAAGGTGAGGGCGTCAACAAATTTTATCAAAAGATCTAAAGGGAATTCTTGAAATTTAAAGATTAAAATTACAGAAAAAAATATCAGTTAACTTAAAGTGGGTCAAAGAAGGCTTAAAATGTTTTGTTTTCTAAGTTCACACATAGTCGAATGACTCGAAACACCTGATTTCGAAAACCTAAAACTATTATGAATTGCTATCAGTATTACAAAAATGTGTATGGTTAAAAAACGTATAACCACTGGGTTCTTTCTACAGATTACATTCATACAAGGTGCAGTCCAAAATAAACAAGACTGTGTTGTTTTTGTTGGCGCCATCTTCTTAACGAATTAGTGCCTTGGAAGTTCCTTCTCTAACCGACTTCCAGTGAAGGCTTGGTGACATTCGGTATAGTGGAAGCGAAGTTATTGCATCTAAATTATTAGTATGTTTGTGTCATCGGTACAAAAATGAGTTTCGAACAAAGAGCTATTATCAAATTTTGTTTTAAAATCGGTAAAACGTTTACCGAAACATTTGAATTGAGGAAAAAAGTGTATGGCGATGATTTCTCGTGTCAGAATTCATGAGTGGTTTACACGTTTCAGAGATGGCCGTGAGGACATAAATTACAATGAACGTACGCCATACCGCCCAAAATCAGTAATCACCGAAAACTCCATCGAAATTGTTCGTAAATTTTTCAAAAAGGAATCGAAATCATCGTTGAAATTCATGGAATCGGAGTTGAATATCTCCAAAACATCAATTTATCGCATTTTAACTGCTCATTTGGGCTTATGAAAGGTCTGTGTACGTTTCATTCCGCACAAGTTAACTGAGAACCAAAAATTGCTCAGAATTCAACATTCGAAAAACCTCCTTAAAGAGGCGAGAAAATATGAGAACTTCCTTTACAACATAGTAACTGGTGATGAAACGTGGTGTTTTCAACAGGAACCTGAAACTAAGAGTCAAAGTGCCGAATGGAAGGCCCCAAATCGCTTTGGAGAAGTCAAAAATCAAGTCGATGCTCATTTGCTTTTACGATTCCAAGGGAATTGTCCACAAAGAGTCCATGTTAATGGGCCAAACCGTCAATGCAATTTTCTATTTTGACGTTTTGAAGGTTTTGTTGCATCGCGTTCGTCGAATTCGCCCTGAATACCGTGAAGGAGGAAGTTGGCGCTTATTGCATGATAATGCACTATCTCATCGATCCACTCTTGTGACTGATTTTTTGACTAGAAATCACATTTTCACCATCAATCACTCACCGTATTCGTCTGATATGGCTCCCTGTGACATCTACCTATTCGGGAAATTGCATTTGGTCATGAAAGGGAAATGTTTTGCGACCGTATAGACCATCCAAAAGGTTTGTAGGATGTCAGTACAGAAGGGCATTCTGGTCAATGACCTGACACACTATTTCGAAAAGCTTTTATATCGCGCAAATCAGTGTATCGAGGCCAGAGGGGACTATTTTGAATAAGTAAGCTCGAAGTTATCAAATCAAAGATTCTATAGTTTCTATTTTAGCTCATTTTGGACTTCTTCTTGTAATAATAACAAAGTACTTTCAACAAGTTTCCGCATTTTCACAGAGTCCTCCAAATACCTATGTTAGATGGCGAAATTAAAAATAGCAGAAAAAAATATAGAGATCATAGGACTAATCCCATTTTGGCGTGATGTGGGGTGAGACAGTGTTCCGTCAGTACTTCAATCAATAGTTTGCAGTATTTTCTAGAAAGTGATAAAATCAAGTTTTTAGTTTTCGTACTCAAAGTCCTTAGCATAACTTTGGCAGTTTCTGGCACGTGACACGTGATTTTTCCACTCCCTTCTTCGTCTTCGGCTCCACCAGTGTCACATATCGCTCTAATATCATCGTTTGGCATCCGATATGTGCGAGTATGTTCTATGATTGATGGCAATGCTGCCACATCAACCTTGGTCATTGCTTGTTGTGCTGCAGTTGTATCTGCTCGGGTCTCAACTGCATAGGTGAGGGTACTGGTCGCACGCATGTTTTATAGATTCGGACTTTGTCTTTTAAGCCTAGATGTTTATTTCGCAATATTGCATGGCTCAGAAATTCGTGCTGCTTTATTCATGTGGTTGTTTAATTCAGCTGTTAATTCTTTCGATGATATACTTATGGTACCCAGGTAGCAGAATTCCATAGCCTGCTCGATACTTTTTCCATATACTGCTAGTTTATACTTGAGCAGCTATTTAGATATTGTCATGCCCGTTCATCATTCCGTTTGTAATTTGATCTGGCGTCGGGGACTTTCTGTTTTTAAGTTTGATGTTCTACGTCATCTTCTGCCATAACAAAAGGTGAGGAAGTAATACCAATTATGTTCTGTGTTTTTGTTGCTCTTGTTTCTAAGTCTTCTGATGCTGTATTTTCATAAAGTTGCAGGAAATAAAATTCCCTCTTTTTAGAGTTTTTTTTTTTTCAAATTCCTCCATGCTTGCCGAAAAGCTTTCCCAGTTTCTGTGAAACACCAAAATGAAGAAAAAGTTTTTCGGCAGGCAATGGCAAAGCTCCGAGTGTATTTGGGCTTTTTTATGGCTCCACATAAAAAATATCTGCCGTTCGGAGTCGGCTTAAACTTGTTGGCCCGTCCATTTGTGGAAAAATATACGGATGCACACCATAAATTGCAGGCCGAGCTCGGCCAAACACCCAAAAAGGGTATAAGCGCCAATTATATAATCGTCACGTGACATATCGTGAAATAGGGGCAGGACGCGCTTAATTCAACAAAAGTTGTTCGTGGAATAAACACCTCAAAGCAAATGGCCGCCTGCTTCTAAAGTGTTCGGAAAATCTGGTCATATCACAACTGTATCAGTAGTGGACGAGTACTGAGTGGAACGAGTACATAACCTTTTTTTTTACCTGAAGTATTCGGAGAACTAAGGAAAACCAACGACCGAAGACGAATCAGCCTTAACCAAGTCAATGCGAGCTTTCACGCTTCGGCTCACGCAAGAGAGTTTTTGAGCGCTTTTTAATAATTTAGTTTCGTCACAAACCAGATGAAAATTTAGGAGTTAAATTTACTTCCTATTTTGAAATTTTTGTTCGTAATTATTTAAGCGGTCGCTGTGGCTGAATGGTTTGGTACGTGACTACCACTCGGGAGTGCGTAGGTTCGAATCCCCGTGCATGATCATCAAATAATAGAAAAAGTTGTTGCCGTTCGGAGTCGGCTCAAAACTGTAGGTCCTTCCATTTGTTATACAATATTAAAACGCACGCGAACAATAGGAGGAGGAGCTCGGCCCAACACCTAACAGATTAATTTTTATTTATTAAGTTATTTAAACTTTAAAATAATTCCAAAAAAAAACCGAACTTTTTTAAAAACCGTTCGTATTTTTCCATTCAGTTACAATGATCTAAATCTACCTAAATCCAATAAGTATCCTCCATTATATCAACAGCTCTGACTGGTTTAGACTTTAGTGCAACTTGAGGAGTGGCCGACTGCCACTTCAACCATTTCACCTACCTATCTACCTACAAAGATTTACCCTAACTTACATTATATGCTTCTTGAAGCAATCAGAAAATACCCCTTAAAAAGTGAATGTGAATGTGAATCGCATTCGTAACTTACAGGGATTATTATAAAAAATATAATGTTTTTTAAGTTTAAATATATTGTAATTTTTCTTAAGTTTAAAAAGTATATTTTTTTCACATTTTTAAACAAAAAAATTTCATTTTTTCTCAAAATGTTTTAAGTTTAAAAAGGATACTTTATCCTAAAGTAAAAAAAGAATTATGAAAAAATTTAAAAACAAATTTTACTTTCACTTTTCAAAATGTACACCCAAGTTGAATAAATTTCAAAACTATTAAATTTATTTTTCATTTTTTTTTTTTAATTTACTTCTTATTTACTCAGGAATACAAATAAACCAAAGGCTGCAAGAATTGACAACAATTTCCAAAATTCTTGAATCACTTGACTTGGCATCGCTATAATATGCTAAAATTTTTTTCTATATTTGAGTTAAATGATATTTAAAACAAAGTTTCAATAGCTATGTAGACTTTGTAAAAATTTACTGAAATTTTTCTTTTCCAAAACAGTTTTCAAAACTTCTTCACTCTCAGTATAAAACACAATTTTTAATATTTCTTCTCTCATTGGGCATTAAATCGGTTGCCTAATATAGGGTGAGCCATAGGATGAGTTATTTTTAATCACTTATTATTTTGACACTTTCAGCTCTGACGCACTCAAAAAGATAGCAGAAACTCAACTACGTGGCAAAAATGAGTATCTGTACATTTACAGAAAAAAGTCAATATTGTAAAGTAAATATTGAAAATAAATTTCGAAGAAGGCGCATTTTTATTTTTCAGACGCCGAATATTTTACAAACAAAATCTTCGCATTAGGTATTAGAAAAATTAGCAAATGGTTTTCTGATATTTCGTAATGTGTAGGTTATGTACCGATACAGACAAGCCCTTCAAGTGCGTTTCGCCTCTCCATTCGTGAAAAAACGCCAAGAGAACGCAAATGCCCTGAAAAAGTTATTTCGTTTACGGAGCTACAACTACCGATCTTTGTGGACTAATATTAATAGCATTAATTTAAAAAATTTTATATTAATTAAAACCCGATAGCTCGTCTTGTCGCACAGCTTATCGAGCATCGATCTTTTGGACACTTCGCTCGGAAATCACGTTATCAGTCTTTTTGGGGTATGTCAATTAAATATTTGCGAGCTGCGTTTAGATCCTGTCGTACTTTTTTTGGCAATTGTATTTTAATAAAAGCTAATAAACTCTAAAAATCTTCCTAATTAAGATGAAAAAATCTAGAAAATTTAACGGAGTTTTTTTTCTAATCCCTGAATTTGTTAAATAGTTTTTTTTTAATATTTTTAAAAATAATTCGGGCGCTCGTCCATCCTTCATATAACGAAGGCTACGTAAAATATTTGAAAATTTTTTTTCTCTCAATTTTTTTTATTTATTTATTTTTTCAATTTTTCCTTGACTCTTTTCTTTGCATCGTTGACGCTATAACCAACAAAATCTCATTGTTCGAGTCAGCATTCAGAAATCTCATGAATCTGGTTTTCATATTTTTCTTTTTGTTTCAGTAACAGTTTTTTTTAAATAAAAACCCTTTTTGAGTTAAACTTCAAAAAAAAAAAAACCTTAACTTTTTACAAGTCCAACAATACCGTGCTTGCCTTGTACGCTGCCGCTTGACGCCGTTGCGCGAACTACAAACACTCTCCTTATCCGAAAGACCGCACGATGAGCGACGACGACGCGTTACGTGATCGCTGCTCAGCAGTTGCGAAACGTATGACTGACGTGCACCTTGATTCAGGTTAGCTAAGGCAGTGAAGAAATTTTCCGACTTCATCTTCAGCAATGCAATGTGATGAGGTTAACAATTACAATTGCAACAGCAACAACAACAGCAGTCAATGGGTATAAAGTGTGCATTTAGATGGTAGCCGAAGGAACAACTTTATTTCGCGAAAAGTTTTGCAACAAAGTTGTGGTTTCAAGTTGGTGTTGATGTATGTGGTCTAATAATTTGACATGCAACGTTGCCACAAACACACGCACACACACACTTGCAAAGTGGGGAAATTGCAAATGAGAAAGGGAAATGACAGCGGGCATGCACTTCCTTCCTTCCGGCTTGGCAAATTGTTGCAATAAACGGCGAAGACACGACGCGATGCGACGCGTTGAGAAGCGAATGGAGGCGATGCAACTACGGATTTCCGAGCCGCGGTTTCCGGTGATGTGCACGTCAAAGGGCCACAACAGCGGTCGTTTAACTCTTTGATTGTATTAATTAGGCTTTATTTGCGGTATTAATAACTTTTTTTGTTCTTTTTTTATTATAAAAGGTATGCACGCGTCTCGCTTTAGTTTAGACGTTGAACTGAAACGGTGAAAGCGTTAATGGGCAGCTTTTATAGACTCGCCTTGGCGTTGATTGTTTATGTGTGGTGCTGCGTTTGCGGGGGAACGGTTGCGATGGGACCCATACTAAAAACAAAAGTGCCCTGACAAGCGGTGATAAATTGTACGGCCGGAAAGGGACATCGAATGAAAGGAATTCAGAGATTTTTTATAGGTTTCGTGCCATGTCGTACTGAAAGGCCACACGAAAAAATACAAAAGAAGCGGAAACTAATAACATTCCTAAGCATAATTTGAACATTAAACGTCTGAAGGGTTGCCCGTTTAGTATGGTTGAATGGCAATAGAACAGTAGCAGCGCATAGACGGGGTAAATGGTAGATCTTTTACCTGAGGTTTACCTAATATTTTCATCGCTCGTAAGAATGCTGCAACTTGCGTGTTTTACTTATCATTTTTTATCGCCCAGCACATAACTGCACTTCTCGTATCGCTTATTGAATGGTGAAGCGAAGTTCACTCTTTCTAATAAGCAGAGGTCTACTTCCGGGAGAACCCCCAGCCGCAAGTATCAATAAATTTTGGAAATTACGCACTAATAGGTCTCTCGAACTGAAAAACTGAAATGAAAAATATTGTATCTCACCCTTCGCTAAAAACGATAAACACAACTGAATGTTATCTACGCAGCTTTTTAGAATCGAGCAATAAGATAAAAGGTGGGAAATTTTCAGATAATTTTATGGACTTTTTCTGAAAGTATAGGGTTATCTAATAATAGGTGTTATTTTGATATTCAAAAAAATTGTATTTTTTTAATATAAATGATTGAATGTTTATTTCATTATAAAGAGGAAAGTATGCCGTTAATAGTGGAAAATAACATAAGGTAAATGACCACCACGACCACGCTTACAGGACGATTTACTTTTCATGGAATTTTCCATAACCGAATTGCAAAGCGGCTGCCCTATATCCTCGATAGCCTCACGAATTCCATTTTTGAGGTCTTGAATCGACCCTGGGCTGTTGGCATAGACCTTCTCTTTCACGTGGCCCCAAAGAAAAAAGTCACAAGGTGTTAAATCACAAGATCTCGGTGGCCAATTGTGATCCCCTTTTCGAGATATAACACGATCCGGAAAAGTTTCCCGTAAAAGATCAATGGTTTAATTGCTTGTGTGGCACGTAGCACTGTCTTGTTAAAAATAAACGTGGTCCAGATCAATATCATCCAATTCCGGTCATAAAAAATCGTTAATCGTCTCTGGATAGCGATAGATAACACCTGCTATTGGAAAGGAACAAACATATGTGTCTTGTCAGTCTATTATTGCGACGTACTTAGTACACCTCAGGGAGGACTGATTACATCGTGACATTCAATATTAATTTTGTCACTCTATTTCCATATTGGGAGGAATGGGAGGTAAGGGACTTTGACTAAACAACTTCGGCACTATCGTCTATACAGATGACTTAAAATGGGATTGTGGTGTTGGAGAAGGCATTGGAGTATTCTCATAGACTTAGAGTTGAAATATCTGTGCGTCTTCCAAGCGGAAGTATTGGCAATAGGTCAAGCTTGTAGGGTACGAATCGCAGACTTCTGTTTTAAAGGCAAAATCTCTTTGCAATCCAGGCACTAGATTCGGCTACAACACCTCTAAGCTGGTGGAGCAAAGCAGGATAGTCTTAGCACCTTGAGGGAAAATCATAATTTTGAGATTTATTCAATATTGGAAATTTTCGTTTTTAGTTCTTTAAAGTTAGGTAGGTAGGTGCCAGTCTGGCACTCCTCAAGTAACAGTGAAGCACCGTTTTGATACCATTATGAGACCTCCAACAGGCAGATATCTACAGCCAGCCAGAGCTGTTGATATAATGGAGAAGATTGATTGGATTTAGGTTGGCGCACTGCCCCAGGCTGTCGAAGAAAGGAGCCATCAGTGACCTTAGTCGTCTAGCTGCCAAACACGGACTTTTACAGAGAAAGTGCTCTACAGTCTCCTTCTCTGAAAGACCCCCACAGCTTCTGCAATGGGGGTTAAATTGGTAACCCTAGCTTTTCCGCGTGTGTGCCGATCGTCCAGTGACCGGTTAACACAGCTACGAGTTTGGAAATTGAATGGCGAGGAGTCCAAAGGACAAGTTCATCAGCAATTTCATTTCCCTCTATGTTCCTATGTCCTGGAACCCAATTTTAAGTTAACATTTTTTAATTTTTTTTTTTAATATAAAGGATAAAATATATGCATGTACTTAGCAAAAAAAAAAATTTCAAACTTTTTTAGAAAAAAATTAATTTTTTTGTTCAAAATGAAACAATTTTTTTTTGTTACTGATATCTCCTTAATATCGCTAATTTTTTTGTTTCATTGTTTCCTTGAATTCCTAGCGGAAACCAGGGCACCAACTACACCAACGTTTTCACCTGCTTCCAGCTTAACCCGATTTGAGTCGTCTCGCACAGTTGTTTTCCAGCTTTCCCTTGACCTGCCAGGCGGTCTTCCTCTTGCTATTAGAGGGTTGCATGCCATAGCGTTCTTCGTAATATTACCGTCTTCCTTGCGTAAATTGTGACCAATCCATTCCATTTCTGTCTTATAATCTAAGTATCTAGCGGAAAATGCGGAATATAATCCTTAGTCAGGGGTTGACAAAAACTTGTAAGCGACTGGTTACAGTGGAGGTGGTTTTCCAGAGAGCTACTGTACAGCAGTACCGACAACACATTCGACTTGAAGAACCTAACCTTTAAACTGGAACTCAGGTTGTTATTTCGCCACACATAGTGCAACATCCCGAGTGCCCCTCTGGCTTTTTTGATTCGGGAATGTATGTCTCCATCGGAGCCACCGCACGGGGCAACTCTGCTGTTGAGGTAATTAAATTCCTCTAATATTTTGATAGGGTTATCAGTATCAGTACCTTACTATCAGTATCTTAGTATCAGTGTACTATAATCCTGAGTTTCTGCAACACCTTTGGATGCAAAAATAACAAAGGGAATTGTTTAATGGCGCGCTTCCTATTAATCTTTTCCTCCACCATCGTAAAAGAATTAAAGAAGAGTAGCCAGATAATTACGATAGTTGTTGCAATTGGTCTGTTTCAGCAGCTGTAAAGGTTACCTTGGGCAACTTACTGCAAAATATTCTCTAAGGTTGTCCAAGGCGAGTCTATTAAAGGCGGTATTGGTAAATCAACTGATTTGTTTTTGTTTCGTCGTGTCCATGTGGCTGTCAGCACAGAATAAAACAAGGCGAATTATTTTTTTTGTTTTACTTTTCCAATACTTTGCCGTGACAGTCAAACGTACAAAACATTGTTGTTGGTCTAGTGCCACCACCTTTAATAAATGCGCCTTGGGTTTGTCATTTCATCAGACAAGCCAAGCGTGGGAAAATCATTAAAAAATAGTATTGAAATTCCAGCTCAGCTGTTAATATCGTACGCATCATGAGTTACACGTCATGAGGCTAGACGTAGTCAGGGCTTCCGTTCGCAGGCAGCCCATCGCATCGTGGACAATTTTTGAGACAGATTACACTCTCTTGGAGCTTAAGCCACCAACCAGACAGAGTTTACAACAAAGGGAAGAAAACATAATTGCCATAGCAGCCAGTATTGAAGGAGATCTAGAGAAATTTCAATTCTGCGCCGATTCATCTGAATTGAACAACGCCAGAGAATCAGCTCGTTCATTTTGCGGTCGGATTGGGGCCTACATCCGCGTAAGTTTGTGCTGGCCCCAATATTGAAGTCGAGCGGCCATAGACAACGCCGTGATTTCGCTAATTTGGTTTCGAGCTAATCATTTTCTCGAGCCGGCCCGATTTTGAATGCTGTTGAAAGCGAATAAGCGAATAAGAGTTAAATATAATATAAAATCGGGTGATTTTTTAACCTTGAGAACTTAAAACGATAATACAAAACTAAAATATTATTGCTTTGAATTTTAATAATTATAATCTGGTAGACAATTTATTTTCATTATTTTTTGAATATGAAATACGGCATATATCCGCCGCGGCTACGAGTTAAATGGTCCATTCGGTCAGTCCAATTTTTGACTACATTTTTTCAAATCTAATAAGCCCAATCAGCAAAACTGCGACTCCAATGCTTCAATTCTTGCATGAGCTATATTTTATAGGCACGTAAGTCAAGATTCTTACGTGAAATTTTCCCTGTAGTCGACGGACAAAGGCCAACAATTGAGGACGACGAAGACATTTCAGCGTCTTCTTCTACTTTCTTTTTCAAAGTAAATTTCCAAAATTGGAAAGCGTTGTTCTGGCATTAAACGATTCATCATGTCCTGCCAAAGCATACTGCACAGAAATGTCAACACAGCTTGCCATCCCCAGCTAAGAAACCTTAGATATCGACATCGATAGTTCTCATGCAGCTAAAAAAAGAATAAGAAAATTCCAAACAAGTTTTATTAAAAGTTGCTTAGGTGGCATTTTGACCCCGACCCAGCTCATTACCGTCACTGCCTTTTTGTGTCGGTTTCCCTGTTTAGACACAAATATGCATTAACCCCCTCAGACCTATTTAACCATTGGTTCCAATGCTCCGTCGCTATTAACATGCAACTTTTGCGCCAATTTCACGCTCCCAAGTTTGATCAATATTTGTGGCTTAATGTCTTCGACAACGACGATGACTTTTGTCGCTTTCCACGACTTGCGCATTTTTGTTGTGGATTTTACTATGTTTTACCACTTTTTGCTACTCTTAAGGGCATTAAATAGAATTTTTGGCGGGAGACTTTGTATTTGCATTTATTTCGTGGTAATTTGAGTGCATTAAACTTTGCCTACAAAGGCCGTTTTACATGCTCGTACTTGTAAATATGTACGCACATCTGATATGTAGGTGAGTGGCAAGTTGCCTTGAGTGGTTGTCAGAAAATAAAATAAGGCATTTTACTAACCGAAACCATTTTTGACAAATGCGGGGCACCAGCCATACACCAATACGAGTATTTAGTAGTAAACATTTTTTCTTGCCAATTGAAAAGTCAACAAAAAAGCTAACAGAGGAAAGATTTACATACAAGTATTCACATGAGCAAGTTGTCTGAAAATTGATAAAAGTATTTTTCGTTGCGCAAACTTTGTACTTGAACCCAAAATGTTCTGATTTTTTTTTTATACATATATAAATATATACGCAAATACATACTCGTATATGTGTAGATCTTTTGTTTTTGTTTTCATCGAAAATACCTAGCATAGCAATATGGCATTTTCGTTTAATTGAAGAATGTGTGATTGGCTTTATTCAGGCATATCACAAGGCTTAAATTTAGGTAGTGGATGTGCTTCTCAGTTAAGGGGTTACATCTAGTTAGAATTTTCAAAAAATCGATTTTTTTTTTATTTCATTTTTGTAATGTACATATATTTAAGTAAACACTATGAAAATTTCAAGTCATTCTGAAGATTATTTTTGAAGTTATACGCATAAATGTAACGACGCGTCAGAGCACTTTAAATTAGCTTTTAAAACTTTAACCTTGTTTTTCTCAAAACTGTGTTTTGAAAGTCGGTGACCCCGATTTCTCGGAAACGGCTAAACCGGTTAGTCTGAAATTTTTACACCGGCTTCTGAACTATATTTTCTAGTACTTAATCGAAGCTTTTTTAAAACCGATAAACATTTTTTTGTTTATACACAATTTAAGGCCAAAACTATTCCAAAAAATAGATTTTTTTTTTTGAGAAGCCGCCATTTTGTCAATAAATTTTTTTTTGCTTACTCCTTCGATTAATTACAAGAATATACAATACTTTAATCAAATCCGTTTGGTTTTTTCATTTCAGATAATCCACTTCGGAGATATAGTGGTCACCGTAAAACGTCTTTTTTTGGAGGGGTTCCTGGAAATCTGCTGTAGCAGCTATAAAAACTGTTATTCTTGCAAATAAAATTTTTTTAAATATTATTCAAAGTTACCATAATATGTGTACAAAGGCTTAAAACAATTAATTCAGAAGTTTTCTCAGGAAAATTTTTTTAAAAACCTCATTTTTCAGGGCTTCTAACTAGATGTAACCCCTTAAAAGGCCATTCACAAGTTTTATTTTTCTTGTTCTCTTTCGAAAATTAACACTAGTGCTATTTTGTGAAAAGTGTTCATTATATCAATTTTCAGGGGCTTATTGAATCGCGTATTTATTTATTTATTTATCTGAATATAATAGATTCTTATAGGCTAAATGGACATGTTTTAATGTTTATAGGCATTAAAATAGGATGGTTGTTTTTTTCTTGTTCACTCCTCTCGGGAGCATAGGCCCTCGGCAAGGCTCTTCCATCGTACACGGTTCTGTGCTGTTGTTTTTGCACCGTTCCATGAGATGTCGGCATCTGCTAGTCCGCGCAGCATCGACCTTCTCCAAGCGTTTTTTGGTCGACCGCGACCTCTGCTGCGGGTTCCAGTCCAGTGCAACTGATTGTTCTATTATAATCCAAAGTGTGTTGGCTTAGTCAGCACAGCTTCGGTTAGGGCGAAAACCAGCTGGCTCAACTCTTAAGAAGCGTTCGATATCTTTGAGCCTGCTTTGTATAATCACGGCCACAATTTTTTAAATGGTGTTAAGTAGGGTTATTCTTCACCAGTTTCCGCAGTCACGTAGGTCGCTTTTCTTGGGCAGCTTCACTATGATGCCTTTTGTCCAGGATGGAGGCAGCTTTTCATTGCTTCAGACGGCGGTGATGTGGGGATGAAGAATTTCCGCTGATATTTGCCGGTCGGCAGTCATTAGTTCAGACTGTATGCCATCTTCGCCCGCAGCTTTGTTAAGCTTCTGCTTCTTAAAGCTTTTCCTTTATAATAAATATTCAAAAATTTCAATAGACGATATTTTGAAAATGAAAAATCTATTTCAACAAAATTTAGAGATTTTTTTAATTGAGTTGTGGAAGCGACTCGAGCATAAAGAGTTTTCGGGAGACCAACATCGAAAAACTCCGAACTATGCAGAGCTTGAGCCGGAATATTAAAGAACGCACCGAACAGTTAACAGCACCACTGATCAAATCAAAAATTAAAGACAAAGGTAAGATTATTCTCTTTCTCTTTTTTTGTATTGTTATTAATAATGAAAGACTATTTAAAATATTAAAAAAAAAATTGAAACTGTTTTACTAAGTTGCCGCAGTTTCTTTCAAATTCAAAACAAAATTTGATTTTCGATGTCTTAATGGGTTTGCAGCGCCAAAAATGCGCTAAAGGGAAAACTGTTTTTAGAAGTGGGGACGATAGAAATAAATATAAAAAAAAATTTATATATTAGTACTTAAACTTTATAAAAAAATGTATTTTAATTTTTCTTTACAACAATTGGTATATAAAAAATTGCGTAATCCAAAGTACAATGAAACAAAGTTGCTCCACGGTCTGCATCACCTCTCCTTGAAATGTTGATGGATCTGTAAAAAGTAAAGAAAATCTTGTAAAATAAAGTTGTAGTTATAGTTTGTCGAGTCGGATTTTTGAATTCGAAAAAATTTGCAATTTACGGCATTTAAAAAAAAAAACTGTTTTACGTCATAAATGTCACACTTTAATTATGTTCATAAATTTTTTTAATATAAATATAAAAAATCAAATCTATAGAGAAAACACTATCGAATATTAAAAATAAAACGAGTCTAAAAATATTAAAACCTGTATGAGTTATCATGCAGACCGTGCCGGAAAAAGTAGTTTTGACAAAAACGAGTTTAAACTTTCAAGTGCACTTCGCTCGAGGTCCAACTCGCGCTCAAACTCTCATCGGGCAGTTACATTTTCTACCATAACCTTGTATCTATGGCGAATTTTTACAATCGACTTCCACAGAAATACGCCTAAAACTATAAAGAATATTAATCTGTAAAAAAGGACTCGAGTTTTTGAAAATTCCGGACGTATGTAACCCCTTAATGCAATAGAGAATTATGAGTTTTATTTGAACCAATAACTTTAATGAAATAATTCATAAACATTTATTAATTATTTTTGAAAAGTAATCCATTTTTATCATTTTTTCTAGTTTTTAAGATTCTTAAAATGTTCATGATAAATATTCATAAATCGTTATGTTTTCTTTCCCATTACTGGTCTAGGGGTGATGTATAATGAAAGTAATTTAATATTTTCGTATATTTTTCGTCTTCCTCTTTTACTCGAAATATCCAAAACGTGGAATTTAGAATCATCTAAAGAAATTAAAAAATATATTCAAAAACAATATTGGATTATTAATTTTGTGCCACTTTGTATTAACAATTTATGAACATTGTTCGTTAAATAGTTATAACGCAGGTGAAATTGAAATTGAAATTTGGAAAGGTCGAGCCAAGGAGCACCAGGAGATTTGGTGGCTCATAAAACACTCAGGCTACAAAGCCCATTGTATTTAAAGCTCTGGAAAGGGGGGTAGATAGTCAAGGAGGGAAGAAGAAAAGTATCAGAGAAAGAGATAGGAAATAATAGAGACAGAGATGGATATAGTTAGTCCTGTGAGAATTTTCCATATTCTTTGGCAAATCTGTAAATATCCTCCAGTTTTAGAGAACGAATATCACTCATTCTCATGGCATCGGAACCCAAAACTCGCAGCCGTGCTCTAGCAAAGGCTCATAGAGAAAGTACTCAGTGCTATCCACCTTCACCAAGCATTGGGTCCTCAGTGATTCCTATGGTGGTCATATGCTGACCCCATGGGCTGTGTCCTGTAATAATACCGACTATCAACCGAACGTCTTTCCTTCCAAGTTTTAGTAGGAAGTTTGACAGTTTTCTGTTCGGAACATTTCTTGACTACCAAATGTTCTTTGAATGCTGGTCCAACTAATGCCCAAGGATGCCTCTATCTCTCGGTGTGTCACATGGCGATCTTTTGTTATCAGTTGACGCACAACATTGATTGCTTCTGGCAGGTTTTAAAAATTCATGCTACCAACGTTTCACAGTGGCAATGTGTGGTCCTCCAACGCCAAAAGTCACAGTAAGTTGATCAATGCACTCCTGTCTCAATAATCCACGTCGAAAATCGTAATAAATCTTTGCACGAAAATTTTCGTGAGTTAAATCCATATTTTGGCTAAGATGAATTTTCCAACTCACTGGAAAAAGAACAAATAAAGCTCGTAAGTGAAAATGTTTTATATAACTAAATGATAAAAATATGCCAAACCTTTCGATAAAAATATCGCATAACAGCTAGTCATACGTGATGTTGAAAAGGCGCAAAATATAAAAGGCCAACCTCGCATTATATTGAGTGGGATGTAGAACTGCATACGCGCAATTTATCCAGAAATTCTGGTAAATTTTACTCTACGCCACTTTTTTTTGTATACAACATTTTACTTATAATTTGTTATAAAAAATGTCCCTACACATGAGCAAACGAATCCCCGTTTTTTGTTCCCATTAGTTCGAACAATTTTTGATACTTAGTGACATGAAAATATCAATTATTTTATAATTGTATATCAATATGTGTTTTATAAATAATAAATAAAGTTGTTTTTACTGTTGTAGCAGTATACTTAACGCTGCCAGTGTGGTGTACATTACCGGTCGTCTTCATCTAGCTCATCGTAAAGTCTTAGAGACTACTTAAACAATCAATAAATTTCAAATCGCGAATATTATAAGTGGAATATAATAATTTGTATGTATTTCCTTTGCACTCTTTACTATATTTACTGTCCTAACACTAAATGAATTTTACGCCCCGTTCCATACAAACGTTATCACTGTACATAAGAACAATAAATGTCTCTACCATGCACTTTCGTACACATAATTTCAGGCGCAGCAAAAAAGCTTTTTCAATAACACAAAACTGTGCATTATTTTATTCAACATTACAGTTTTTTGTTTTTATTTTACTACCATATTTATTTAATATACCTAGAACATATCGTTTCATATTACTTATTATTTCTTTATGTTTTAAAATTATTTTCTCTTAACATCGCAAAATACTGCCAACTCTCTTTTGCATTACGTACACTCTTACGAGCCTCATAAAAAACAGAACGAGCGTGTCTCTGCTTTCAATAGTTTAGCTCTCTACCAAGAATGATTTCTCAACATTGCGACTCTTTCCAACATCACAATGAGTTCGACTCTAATGAAGCACTTGCCGATTCGGTCACACTTAAAGCCACAACATAATTAAAGAATGCAGCAAAAACAAAACACAACTACAAAGGTAACCATACATATCTGTATGTTGGTACATGCCTACAATCATACATATACCATTACTCATGCCTTGGTGTTGTTGTTGCTGATCGAAATGCCTCAAAGCCATGAGTTCACATGATTTTTTTCGCTCAATCTCACAGCTATGATCGAGCGTTGATCAATCGGTTGCTATGCTCACATTCCAGTGACTGAAAACATGCATATGCACATAAATTCAACCATAAAATATCTACAAACATGTATGCACCCGTATGTACATATATCCGTACATATACGCGCTTATAAACATACATACATAAACAGATTACAATACTTGTAAGTGGATCCTATCATAATTCAAGCTACAGCCGCCATCCAAGTAACTGAAGAAGTGAAGGCACTCGAGCAGCGCATGTTCTCAGCCAACGATCACAGCAATAATAACAACAACATTGAGGGCACTTAACTGCTGGTCAGCATCGATCGTGAATGTGTTTTCGTTCGATCGTTTATTCACTCGTCCATTCGCTTGATCATTTATTACTTTTTTCGTTGCTATTTACTGTTGCTATTGTTGTTGCCATTCCAATGTTGAAGCCCTGAGGGCTCTCTCACTCAACTTACGGTAGTACTTAGTTACTTTGCTCCACTATTTGGCTCGGTTGCTATGTTTATAGGTATGACTTGAAACGGCCGTTGTTTTGGTTTGTGTGTTGTAACCCATCATTTGTGTCGCCAGCACTTAAACGATTTAACTTAAACTGAAGTAACGCAGCATTCATCGTGTGGTCGAGTTGCCCATTCGCCCAAGTGGCCAAGCTGCCAAATAATTTTTACATTTAGCAACCACCACCACAATATCTACCACAACCAACTCCCATCCGCCTGGTCACCCAATATCATTCTTAGGTTCCATTGAAATACGTACGACGAACTTGTTTTCTCAATTCCCCGCTCTATGCAGTTTGCAATAATTTTCTTGTTGTTGGAGTTGGTATTGTCGGTTGATAGTTGAAGGTGTTCGATTCGACTTACGTTGGAGCGTTGAACAACCTATCGTTTGCGGGTCATAAATGCTGTAACAATAAAGCAATAGCAGCAGTGACAACAACTATAGCAACCGAACTGCAACACGAAAATCCATAAAAGACGACATAACAAATAGTAAAAATTAAAAGGCTACTACATACACCAAATATGTACGTATTCACATAAACTTGTCGGACGTCGGCAACTCGTCACTCAGCAAAGAAATTCCACAAAAGATATATTGAAGAGAATGCGGCTGCTGCGGGTTGCGGTATGCTAGTTAGCAATTTACTCTCAACTCCACACCTTTTCGTCATCCAACTCCGCTCAAGTCATACCTTTTTCTTTCCTTAATGGATCAAAACAGTTGCTTGCTTTACCCCTCGCTCTTATCGCGCTCTTTGTCCAGAATATTTGCTCTGCTGGTTATACCTGTTTTCACCTCGGGTGACTTTTTCAAGTGATCAATAATTTTGCTGAGAGAGAGTGGGAGACGCATACATGGGGCATGTATGTATTTAGCAACAATGTATGAGTAGATACAATTGCATTTGTGTGACTTAAATTGCGAACGTATCATAGCGGTTGCAATGCGGAGATTCCAAAAGTGTATGTTTGTATGGCGCTAATGGCATAAAAAACCTAGGCAATAAATATAAATTCAACTTATGGTGAATACTGAAAAGAAGAGCATTCATCCCTAAAAGTTCTCTTAAACTACGTGTATCATATAGATCGTATATGGAACCTAGATCCATTTAAGAGTGGATTAATTTCATTCGCATAAATTATACGCTTACAATTTTCAACAGCCTTATGAAAATTTTAACACATATGATACATGATACATACATGTGTTTCAGCTCCTTTTTCAACAAATTTAACATATATGTATACGTATGTAAGTAGTTATAATGGAGCTATAAGTATTTCAATTCTGTACACTTATCATTTATCTAAATTTAAGAGAAAATGGTTTTTCACTGTTTGTCGATTTGGAGGTTTGTTGCTTAAGTCTTTTATACAATGGGGTAAAAAGTTCAAATAAATCACGCTTTTTTTTATTGGTTTGCTCATTTTGAAGGTTTTTTTCATACTCTCCCCCACATTAGTAAGTCCCCGTTTCTATTGCCAAGACACTTTTCCAGGTCGTTTGAATGAGTCAGTTTTGTACCATGAAGAAAATGCTTCAAATGAAGTTCTAACATAGTACATGAAGTATTGCATTCGATGAAGCCATTTTTCTGTACATTTTTATCGTTTTTTCAAATATATTTTTTAGTTTGTTTTCCGTCTTGTAATGAAATTTACAGCATAGTTCCAATCTCGACTGTAACATCACACAAAATAATAATAAGTCTGCTGAGTGTGGCGGCACAACATTATTTAATGAGTTTTAGTCCATTTAAGAAAAATTTTAAATTAAAAATATTTTTACTTTAAAAATTATTTTATATGTTAATGAGACAATTAATATAATACTGTTTAATTGTGATTTATTACTTTTCTATATTATAACTAATTATTTTATCTAAAAATATGACAAAAGACAATAAATTTATGAAATGTTGCATTGTGTATGCGTTGCTAACTGGCATTAAGTTTTAACGGATTTTCTGATTATTCTGATTCTCTTTAATCATCAACCGCCCAATTGTTTTTCCGCCATTTCATGGGATAAATTTTAATTCTCTCTTTTGACCACATATGGCTTCTACCACTATTCACCAAACAGCAAGCAAACTAACAACAACCAATTGATCGCACCAAACTTGTTCGCAACTCTACTTATGTATGTATGTAAATGTTCCCCTATCAGGCACAGCAGCATCAACGTTCGCTCCTTCGAGACAGTTTCATTTTACCTGCGCTCCGGTGCTGTGTGTTCTCTTGAGTGGCTAATTGGTCGTGTATGACGGGACGAAAACCGACGGAATAACCACGAACTAACAAATTGACATGCGCACATATGTATAATTTTATGTGCATAAGCCGCTGTATATTTATATTTGCAAAAAAAAACAAAAACATATGGTAGATATTTTGCTTTGAGGCGATTGCGTGTTCGTGTGTGAATTCATTAAATGAAGAGCTTGAGATTTTTATTGTAGAAAAAGTGCACATTTCAAAATGCAAAAGCAACAATAATTGCCAACAACAGCGAAAATAACAAAGTCAAAAGCAAATGTAAGTGCATAAAGGCAAATTATATTTATATGTAATGTTTAATAAGTCCACGAAAAATGTTGGTGCAACAACAATAAATAATATTAAAAAGTAAATCAATAGCGACTAGCCCAAAAAAAGAAAACTAGATAGCATAAAACAAAACATAAAAGCATAAACTCCGCTTAAAACAACTGCAAAGTGAACAAGTGAAACATCGTACGATCGCACGAAGTCAACGAAGGCGAAGTGGTCGTGATGCCTGTGTAAATTTATGCGTGAACATGCTTGTGTGTGTAAGTGTGAGTTTGTGCAAAGAAGTGTGCTTGTGTGGTGCTTTCGTGTTTTTGTATGTGCATATATTTTTGTATTTTGTTTTAATACGCTGCTGCTGCGCGGAGAAAATATTCAAATGAGCACAAAATTGTGATATCCACACGCACAATAAATGCGACAACAATAGCAACAACAGTAAATAAAATTATATATGCACATATGCATTTTCTTCTACCTCTTCTTGTATTATAAGAAGTCGAAATTTTCAGTATTCGGTAAAAAATAGGGTTGGGTACAATATGATTTTGGCTCAAAATTCTGTATTTAAAATTTTGTATTCAATATTCTGTATTCAAAAATCTGTAATGCAAAATTCTGTAATGTTAAAATTCTGTATTGCGGAACACTGTAATTTTAAATTTTGTAAATCAAAATTATGTATTGCCAAAATTCTGCATTGCAAAATTCTGTATTGAAAAATCGGAAGAGCATATGGATAAATAAAAAAAGTGCGCACTTTTATATTTTTCCATATGCTCTTCCGATTTTTCAATATAGAGTTTTGCAAAACAAAATACTGCCAATACAAGACTTGTCTTGACCCATATGGTTTCCTATATTATCAAAACAGATTTACATAAAGCAAATATACATATGTTTGTATGTATTTATAGCTTCAGACAAAATATATTGTAGAATAATTGCAATATTTTCTGTATACTTCGTTCAAATACCTAACTGTTTTAATCAATTCCCATTCTTTCATTGTATACCAAAATACCCACCAAAATTTTGGTCAGTGCACGATAAGTCCAATATCGCTTTCCCCAGAACGCAAAACAGTATTGAGGTTTGGCATCGACGGCTAAAAGTTATTGTTCGGAAATGAAACTCAGGGTTGTACAAACTAATTAATGATCTAAAAGGCGAGCTGGTTTGTGCGAAAGCACAACTAGCTAAAATTCAAAATGGTCACAAAATTAGTCAAACGAAGAAGGCTGTAAAAGCAAACAACAGAATTAAAAGAATAACAAAAAAGGCTTATATTAAGGCATGTTTCTTTTATAAAGCGAATTGCTAAAAATTTAATAATATATTAGAATAATTGTTTCGCCATTATAATGTAATAACTTTTGTTTTGAATGAATTTTTGAATTTTTGTTTCTATAAAATCAGAATTCCATTATTCATAAAATAAATGTGCTATTCAGGTAAGCGTGCTTATTAGGTTATCTGCTTATTTGGTTATATTGTTACAGCATTTTGATCGAAAATAATTTTGATTCCAGAATTTTAATATACAGAATTTCAGTTCTCCATCATTTTGATCATACAGAATTTTAAATACAGAATATTGAACCAAAAGAATTTAGGCTGGACAGAATTTTTTTTTTTTATTTTTACAGAATTTTCATGCGAAAGAATTTTGAAAAGCAGAATTTAGTACCTCTCCCTAAAAAATAGTATAATGCAATTAATAAAAGGTAGATCATCAGTGATGAGCTACAAATAATAACTAAACCAATGGGATTAAAGCTGAAGTCAAACAACCTGTTATATTGTAGTGAAATTGAAAGATTAAATACGAATTAAAAATGTAAAATCATTTTCTCAACATGAAATATGAGAAAACTTTGAATTTTAAATTAACGCGTTTTTATGGTGAATGATAATCTTTACTATAAAATATATTAACGCAGCGATTAGTGTCACTTAAAAGTTTAAGAGTTCGGTATTAAGAATGTCTGTATGTAGGCAATGATCCAATAACACCACACTCGTTGCACTTCTATGACTTCTGTGTGTTGGAGTCAATGACAACAACTATAAGTGATCATAAAATAATTCAAAACAAGTTTGTGAACAAAAGTTTTAGTTGAAATATAATATTAATAATTGTCTTGCACTGAAAACAAACAAAACAAGAAAACTAAAAAAAAAAAAATAATAATACGAGAACAAAGAGTTAAGCAATACATTCAATTGTATTTACACAGGCATTGAAATTCGGCGAGGCTGTTTCGCCTAATACGCCTCAAATGGAACAAGTTTGCACTTTAAGCCAGAGTTTCGCGCAAAACCTAAACCACGTTTTTCAGAATCGTACAAAAAAGGCTGACTATTTTCAAAACACCAAAAACAATAAACTATTTATGGTTATGGGAAGGGCTCGCTTTGGAATTGCAGCTACCGATTTTAGGTGCAAAAATGGTTGTAAGCTGCGTGCATTCGTTATCAATTTCGAAAAATGTTTGCTACTTGGCATGCAAATTAAAGTTATTTTCGAATAATAATAATAATAAATTTTTATAAATAATAATTAAAGGAAATGCTAACAGTTTTAAATGTTTCAAAGTATTTGTGAAACTAAAATAATTGACATCAGTGCTTATCGCCATGCGGTACTAACAAATTCGAAAACTTTAACTGAAAATAACTCGAAAATTAGAAGTTTCCGGTAGCTAAAATTGGATATGGTTGAAGAGGGAAGACGCCAGTTTTCTAATGGTACCACTCTTGCCACCAAAACTAGGGACTTCTATTCTAAAGTTTTCCCTTATTTGTTGCCACAAGTCTGGAATTTAAAATTGTAAATTTTTAGCATATATTATTTATGTAAATACTAAAATTTGGCTGATAAGACGTTTGCTCAGAAAAAGCTTTGCATTTTTACCTATAGGCGAGAGGAAAAATCGACCACAAAATAATTAATTTAGTGCGACGTCAACAAAGATATTCGTTTGCAGAAGATTAAGGCAGTACAGTGGCAGTGTGAAGCCGTTTGTTGGATTCAAATCTGAAAGTTCATAGCCACTAAAGTAACCACTTTTTATCAAGGGGCACTTAAAGAATAGACTAAGCATTGCAAATGCTCAGTCAAGTGGCCACTCTCAAAATCGCAAAATATTTAAAATAAAGTGGCTCTTTTTGGCTCAAAATGCCCACTAAGTAGGCCGGAAACTGCTGATGATCAGTCACAATACAGCACCAAAACCGTTAAAACAGCCAAACCACTTAGACCATTTAGATTCATTGTGATACCAATGTAGCTGTTTATCTGCTACTCCTCGTTAAACCATTTTGTTTTAAGTGCAAACCCATTGATCTGGCTGGATGTATGTATGTATGTATGAGACCTGTATCCCTAAGGTCGTCTGTGTCATTCAAGAACGATGAGCTAAAGTATCTAAGCCTAGTGGCTGCCATGCGGAACAGTAACAGAGAAGATGTTTTCCTCCGTCGTTTCCACGACAGTCGGTTCTACGTTACCGAAACGACCCGGATTTATATCCGGCCAAGGACTGTAACTCCAGCAGCATTCCTCGTATGTAAGTATGGGGAATGTTTATGCTGTTACAACAACAACAACAACAATGTCTTCCTCCTCCTCAATCCTCGAGCTTCTGCAATTATCGAAATGAGGTACTTTCAATATTTGAGACAGCGGCCCGTGATCAAAGCAATTAACATAGAGACATTTTTCCGTGACCGAATAAGTAGCATCTTTGAGCGCCTGACGTGAAATTCTTTTTGTAGCATTAAATTTCAAGTGCGGATAAGCTAAAATGTTAGTGTACGCTTTCATATCCTATAACGGTACAGGCCTACTATATATATGTAAATGGTGGATGTCATGGATCAGCGAAGGTGCATTGAAATACTAGCAGAAGTTATACTGCCATATGTAGAAGAGGAAAGGTCGCTGAAATGTGTTTTCCAACAAGAACACGGCTGAAAGTTAGGAGCAAGCAAGCAAAGGACTTCTCTCGGGATAACAAAATCAACGTGCTGGAGTGGCCAGCAACAAGCACCAGATCTGAACCCCATCGAAAACTTATGGTGGCATATAAAGCATAAGCTTTTAGAAAGAAATCAAAGCTAATGCAAATTAATTATGGAAAGTTGTGTCCTCTGCATGATCCCATTCGAAAGATGCAGACGTTTAAGAAGCCGTCGTCATTCAGAATAGGCAAAGCTTCAGATCTCTCAGAATACTGTTATCAGGGCAGTCACGGGATAGCCCCCGATGTCTCCCTGCAACATCTGTATAAGGAGTCCTTCATGCTCCCGGCCAAGGAGCACAGAAAGATGCTTAGTATACAATTTCTGCCGGCGTGCTACCGCAGGATTCAGGGTGCATTTCTTCGACTGCAATGACGAGATTCCAGCCAGACACAACTGCAACTACTGAATCGGATAGTATTTAGACAAACATTAAACGACATTCATTGGGAGTATATTTCCTAAACTCCTTCTTTAACCCCCGACTGCCGAAGCTTTCATCGGAGTCCAACCACTACCCAGCCCACACGAAGTGCTTCAGGTGCTTCGCTCGACCTGCGTAACTTTGGATCAATTACTTTCAGGATATTGTACCCGGTTAAATTCCGACACCGAGGTACTCAATATATGTAAGGCATGTGAACCCCTCACGACAATAACCATCTATTCACTTGCCCTTTTAAACCCACGCACCTAACCATCTTCTCCCTCTGGAGCCAACCTGCCGAAACAGCATATTTTCTGGGCTTACTGTTCGCTGAGATAGACGATGACGAGTCACCAATCGACACCACATCGACAGGGCTTGATGCACTGCTACAATAACAACAATATAATCTTAAATAAATGGCAAAACCGTACATACCATAATTCAACAATAATGGTCAAAGTTTCTATACAGTTGGGCCCATTGGGCTTTTTGCTATTGGTTCGTTTCGTCATTGTTGATCGCCTACAAAATAAGTCATTTTGACAAAAATTAAAGGCTAGTTGCTATCTGGATGCCAGCACCATCAACTTCCTTCGAAAAAGCTTTAAATGGTGGTTTCCTGTTTCCCAATACCAAGAGTAATTTTCACTCAAGGGAGGGGAATTTTTCCCGATGCCAGAAACTAGGCGTATTAGAAAATGTCCGCCCAAGGGAAGTACCTGAAATGTGTGTCTGTTAAGATCGGTTACAGCCCAACTACTTGTAGTGATGCCAGAAATTTCTCGTTCTGCGCCAAACTCACTCGCCTCCCTTCTACAATCAATTTGAGAGTGCAAAACTACCGGTGTTGAAAAAGTGATGGGACTCAATTATCTTTTCATTTGGCTCCTTTATACAACTTTGACAGATTAAGGCCAAACTTGTATTTTCATTTATAGTTTTAATGCTGGCTCGAAATGGCACATGATTTTTGTATCAATTGCTTTTCCATGACAGAAATGCATTTACAGATTTCTGATTGCCTTTTCGAATCAGTCCAAGTTTCCTTATGTAGGCACTTAATTAAACCGAAAAGGGTCAAAAGCTACCAAACATGTTTTATTTCAGATTTTAATTTCGGCAATTTGCTAGAAATGCCACGGAAAAACGATTCGAAAAAATTTAGCTCGGTTTAGGAAATAGTAGATTTCCTACATTTCCAAAACAGTTTTCTTATGTCCCTGCTGAGATCGCTCGTTTCGCTCATTTTTAATAAGTTTTTAAGAAAGCTCGGACTAGGTTTTAAGCTTTGTTCCGTTAAGCAAAAAAAAACTTGTTCAAGCTTCTTCATTTTGCCAAAGACTTGGTCTCTAGATGGTATTCAGCATGGCCGGTTTAGAGTGAGATGGTGCCAACGAACCGCACTTTAATAATTGCATCATGGCTAATAGTCCATATGGTGGGTAGACCATACGGGGCAGTGGTTCACTGCTAAGCGCCTCTACCACTTCTGAGCCCGGTTTACTCTGTGTAATTGTGTTTTGTCAACGAAGTCTCTCACAACTTCAAAATCATAACTGTCAACAGTGATGTAGTTTTCGATACACGTGTGCGCCGACTGTTTATTTGATGACAGGAGGTACTTTATATTGTCCTCGTTCACAACCAGACCCTTCTTTCACTTTGATTCTTTATCCAGTCACTTCGTCTGAAACATCGCTTGGTTTTGAAATGTGCCAGGGCAAATATTACGATATTGTAGTTAATACTATAGTATGTGAGGTGTACTAGCTAGGAAGACCTTAATGCTATATTTCGAAATATCCAGATATCCTGGGCTTATCATTTTAAACCCTGAAAATTCCGAGCTTTGCAAAGAAGTTCGGTTATATGAAATCCTGGGCTTTAAAAAGTGGTATAAAATGAATGCTACAGTATCCATGACGAAACATGATCAAGTTTTGCCCTAGGAAAATGTAAATGCAATATTCCGAAAAGAAAAGAATTCTCAGATTGTCATGTTAAAACGAGCTTTACAAACTTGTCCAATGGTATGAAATGAAGGAACCGCGATTATTCATGAAGTATAAAAGGTATATATTTAAACGAGTCCCAATTACTCAATAAACCGTGTAGTCTTCATCGTTGTCGAGTATAGCCTGGCATCTTCTCGGCATGCTTTGAACTTTCTGCGTAGCTCGTCGACTAGATTTTGCAAACTTGACGCACGAGTTGCTTTAAATCATGGACTGGCCTTCCAGGAAGATGCGGTTTCATAATTTCCCACAAATTTTTAATGGGGCTGTCGTCTGGGGACTAGGAAGACCAGTTCAATACTGTGACGCCATTTTCTTGTTTTGTTCTTTCGCAATGTGTTTTTCTGAGAACAGTGGGTTTGATGATGTGGGACGGTGTTCGCCTCCTTCAGTTCACGTCCGATGGAGTTGATACTCTGATCTATTCCCTTTTTAGGAAGAACTGATCGTGCTTAGTGCTCGTGATCACAAAGAAGGGTCCCGCTTAAAAAGTTGGACGATCACTTTTTCTCTTTGTACACGTTATACCGCTGATTCCACATCACAACAAACTTTTTTTGATTTTTCAATCACTTTTGCAGCCGCGACGTAAGATAATTTCGACCTTTTCGAATACGTGCATAAAAATACCGCCTCAAAACGCTTCGCGTACTTCTCACTCATTTTTGTTTGGTTGCGTTTACGGGAAAGTTTCGAACGACACTAACCTGAGTTAGCACTGGCATCGTAGCCCTTGAGTGGGACTATTATGCAGCAAAAAGCAGAACGAAATATATCCTGAAGTTACAAGAAAAAAACCGGTTCTTTTCCTCTGACACTGTACTTTAGTATTCATAACGCACTAAATCAAACTTTTTCCGAGCTTCAAAAAGTGGTTTGATGATATGCAATTAGTACTGTAGTACCCATGAAAACACGGAATCATATTTTTTTACTAAGAGAATGTGAATGCTACAACGTTAGCCAAAAGTATTACGTACCCCATCAATTACTGAATTTTTCAATTTAAAAAGTGAAATAATGATATTTTATTAACAAATCAGTACAAATAAAAGGAATTAGCGATAAAACATTAATATTCAGTAGGTACACCCTTTGCTTTAATAACAGCACCAATCCTCTGCGGCAAGCTTTGCACATTAGGGCATACTTTTATCCCGAAAAAATATCTCGGGATTGTCATTTTAAAACTCCACAGTCCTCAGATTAACGAAATTATCCGGGATTAAATACATACCTACAGGCGCACATGAGTACATCTGTCCTTGTTGATTGCCTTCTCTGCTGTGCTAAAAATTGAGACAAACTAGCGTTAAAAGTCGTCACATTAACATCACTCCTTGAGCATTTTATGGCTGCCGCACAAATTGCAAATAAAAACTACTGCACACATGAAATGATCTAAGTAAGAAAAAGAAAATATATAAAGTAGAACGACAAGCAAAAACAAACATTGCATTGCCTTGCAACAAAAAAAGGGAATACAGACAAATTATTAACAACAACAAAGAAATCACCACTCGACGGGAAGTGGTTACAGCATCCTGTTGCCGGCTCTGCGTGATACCCTTTCGCCAAATTCAGAACATACGTTGGCTGTTAGGGAACAGTGCAGTAAAGGTAAATGCAAACGACAACAGAAGCGTCTGCATACACAAACAAACCAAGCGTGGATTTGTTACCCAGCAAAAAAATGCAAATCTAAAGCATTATTTTATGAAAAGGGCTGGGGAAAGTACAACAAAGTAAGGGAACAAGGAGTAGTGGTACATAAATACATACACCAGTAAACACACCTACAAACGTCTGCAATACTAGGCAGTCATTCGTCAATGAAGAAATGCAAAAATTAATCTCTCAGCCATTCCTCTATCCTCCACTCGTACTCGATTCCATCTATCTTATAGGCACTCGCCAATTATTAACGAAAATTACCCGAAGTCGTCAATTTAACACTTTGAGCATTACAGCAACTCAACTAGTGGTGATTCGATTTTTTTTTTTTTTTTTTGCTTTTTAGTAATTCATGAAATACATATGTGCATGTGTGTGTATTTGTATGTGTATGGGATTGCTGCGATACCACACCAAGTTGACTGTAAATTATCCGCCAACGCTTGAGTCGGAGTTGAAATTTGAAACGTTTACCGTACGCTATTTGGCGAGTTGATTGTTTTAGTACTTGCCGTTGTTGGTCCATTTGTTGAGCGATTTTCGGTTAATAGTTTGTTGTATGTACGCGGTGATAAAACTTTGATAGCTGCAATAAAATTCACTATTATTTATAGCTCTAGTCGATAACCTAATAGGGAGATGCATTTTAAGCAATTCGTTGTCCAATCTAATGGCAACTGCTTCCTTGATATAAACAAATAAAGAAAAACCTAAGAAAAAAGAAAAAAAAAATACAAAGAAAAAATACAAAAAAACTGATTTCAAAAGACAAGAATTGGCAGTAAACGTAATTGAGTAAAACAAAAAAAATGGAAAAGAAGTGTTGCTTGTATGATCGGTATTAAACAAATTGAAAATAATCGTTGCTTTCAAGATAATATTCTGAAATACTTGTACAGACAATAAATGTTCAAAATTTTACAGTAGCCGTATTCATGAAACTTAATATTTTCTTAATTGTTTAAAGCACTTCACATAAAAAAATATAATGCAATCAGGTTTCTACTGTGGAGCGGGATTGGGTAAAACGAGAAGTCATCGCGTATGCTGGCGATAGTTTGGTGACCTCGAGCAAGAATTCACACAAACTCTGCGTAATATTATAAAAGCATAATTGGAGGAGGTCAAGAAGTGGGATTAAGAAAATGGTGTATGGTTTACCTGTATGTGAAGAAAAAACCCGTCGCACTTAAGCGGATTGTGCTTAATATTTTGCTCGCCTGTGAGATTGCAGCAAATTGCGACTTTTGTCTACGATTTCATTCGTGTAGCGCATGTCTCCACTTCTCAAGTGACTTATGAGATTGTACACTGCGTGTATACTAGACAAACGATGGTTTTTATATTTCTTTTTCTAAATTTGCATTGGCCTACTATCATCACGATGTACAGAACGCAGAAGTGGGGTCAATATCAGACTGACAATCAGCTGATTTGCTGAGGTAACCGGGGTGTGACAGCGTCTTGTTTATGAAAAAACTGAAACTATTCTGGTTATGTACGAAAAAAATCAACATAACCATCGCTGTTGTTGTTAATTTCGTTTCGTCATTAAAATCAACTAATCGCGAGAAAACTCAAGACAAATCAGCTAATCTACTGCTATATCTTGGTATGGAGGCGCTTCGGTTTTACTTGTTTATTCAGAAGTTTGACGTTTTGCTGGAATTTCCCAAATACTTTACAGGAGCCAATTCATAATAATGACAAATGTGTTTACGGATGGCTCAAAGTTGGATGGAAGAGTTGGTAGGGGAGTATTCTGCGAGGAGCCCACCTTCAAGCTCAAATTTGGGCTTCCAGACCGCTGCAGTGTTTACCAAGTAGAGGAAGCGGTGGATTACTTGATTACTTCTGTAATTACTGTAAAAGTCGTAAATATCTACACCGACAGCCAAGCGGCAATTAGGGTTTCGGGATCGGTGTTTTTACGTTCAAAAGCCGTCCTTTGGTATTAGGACTCATCTGGGTTCACTGTCACAGCGACATAGAGGAAAACTGCCGGGCTGGTGAGCTGGCTAGACAGGGGACGCTGAAGACAGTTTCCCCGCAAAACAAGAGGACTGAGGTGCCCTTGAGAATCTGTGGTCTATTCCTAGAAAGATGGGCCTTGCATCAACTCAACGAGCGCTGGACTAGTGCGCAAACGTACAAAGTCGCAAGATTCTTTTGGCCCCGATTCTGCAGAAGCTGTATGGAGGATGAGGTGGAATCATCTCAGCCCTTATGGCCGGCGGGCCAATTAAAAGGTCAAAAAAATCGATTTTTTTTTTTCCTGAAATCAATAGCTTAGATATTCAAGAACATGAGACACAAATTTTCAGAGTTAAATTCCAAGTATTTGCAGAGCTACAGAGCAGAGCGTAGTGCGGCGTCGAGCAACCGTGCGCTTATTGTTGTAGTTTGAAGCGCGTTTTCTCGGCTTTTCATTTTCACGATTTTACCTAATTTATGTACACGATTGCAAAAAAACTAAACGAGCTATCCATTTCATTCAAAATGCGTTATCTTCAGTATTGTTTTCTCTTCTATGTGAACTAAAAAAAACATCCAAAAACTTTTTTTAAGCGACTTTTTTACCCAGTTGAAGAATTTTTTTTTTCCTTGAAAACCACTTTTTTTTCTACCTTCCCCAAAAATTCGAATTTTACGTGTTTCTTAGTTCACATCGAAGATAATTACATCAAAATTAATAATCTTTTTTTTTTTGTTTTCAGATGAAAATTGCAAGTTGTATCTTGTACAGAAGTTGGATACTTCAGTGGCAAGGCGCTCTGGGAATCTATTGATAACTCGGCTTACAATATATTGTTGGAGATTGTACAAATTTTTTTTTTTTTAATTCAAATATATATTAAACTATCCCCAAAACTTCATTTGGCTAATTGTTTTTTTTCTCATCCTACAACGCTTCGCGAAAACTACTGAATTTAGGACATCTAATTGGCCCGCCGGCCTTATCACAACGGACAAATTTTAATTATTTTTCCAAGTGGGATACAAAATACCATGAGGTCGAAGTGTAAATCTGTAATAAATCTACTTCTAAAACTCTGTAATCAACGACTTCGAAACCAAGTATCCATTTTTATGAGTTTAGCTCAATTTTAGCTTGTTAGTTTGGAATTCGATCGCAATCAATGAACCTTAAAGGGTTAACCACATGGGAATATGTGTATGTACCGGAATGTACCACGGGCTGTTGCCCTGCCTAGTGCGCTAAACCTCACCCAATTTTATTCGAAACGGTTTTTTTCTTGGTACTTTCATATTTGATTATTACAGTTTCAAGCTTTAACTGAAGTAAAAAAAATACATTTTTATGTGTTTTTACCGCTGATTTTTGGGCCCCAGAATTTTGTTCAGCGCGAGAGAATAAATTGGAATCCAGTCTCATATCAAACAGAAAAAAAGTTACAATTTTGCAAACGTGTGTATTTTTTCACCGATCTGCCGATGCTTAATAGTGCATCTGCTTGCAGGAATTCTGATATGTGATCAAACTTAGTTAAGAAAAGTCGGCTTTCCGAGAAGCAAACTGCCTCTGCCTCAATCCTCTTGATATTTATCCTAAAATTTTATGAATTATAATTTTTTAATATTTTCTATTGATGCAACTGTAGCACAGTTAAATTTATTCCATTCATACTTTTATTTTAGTTCAAAAGGCAAAATAGAAGGAACAATTACATTGTGATGAGCGTATTGCGAAGAAAGGTACTGCAAATAATATTCTTATTTGAGCCAACTGTGATATATCAGCAAGTGGATGATAAGGCAAGTACACCAAGAAGTTGTTCAGAGCTTTTCGGCAGTTTGTTGTTGTTTTTGCCTAAATGTAATTTAGTAGTTGCTGCCAAAAACAACCTTGACATATGCTTTTAATTTATTATATGTTCAATAAATAATAAATAAATATTTTCCATCTTGGCCGAGTTCGCTGATAGGGGCTGTTGAAGTGTGTTTAGCTCTCTCCGGCACTGATATTGTGCTCGCAAATTGAAGCATCAAGTAGAAACATAGAAGAACTCAAAAAACTTTTCTAAGAAGAATATGCGATAAGCGCTCGCCGTATTTATATCCAAGCGCTGTCACTTTATCAACGGCAATTACTGCTCAGGCTGAGACAGTGCTTCTCTTACATACTTCTCGGTTTTTTGCATCGCTCGTCAATCATATAGGAGTTGAAGGTATTTTTCATTATCCGCTTGTCGTCCATTTCGAGTAGATGCCCGAACCATCGTTACCTGTGCGCCTTAGCAAATAGCACAATGTTTTGGTCCGTTATCAGTTGTTCGAATTTGTTGTTATATCTTATTTTATAAGTTCCAGCAGCTTCCTTTACTGGACCAAATATTTTCCTCAATATCTTTCGCTCAAAGCGTTGGTGGTGGTTTTTAATGTTGTAGTGGCCATAACCATAACCAAACTTCATCGCAGCCATAAGTTGCTATTGGTCTTATTAGGCCACATGTTAAAAAAATTTATGGGGAATATTTTGTGTAGTTACAACAAAAACAATACTTATTACAATTTCCCCTTTTCTTCTTCATCTCTTCATGCCTTAATGAAAATAAAGAATAACTTCTATCTATGCTAGGAGTCGTGTTATTGAAACAGTTCGTCAAATTGCACAAACTTTTCCTTTACAAGAGCAATATTTATAAAGAAAAAAAAATTTAAATAAATACAATCAAAATTGTCTTACCAAAACAAAAAAGAAAACGAGAACAAGCACACCTATATTAGTAAAACTGTTGTATCTGCCACAGCAGCAGCAGCAATGAATGGCACAAAAGTTGTTAGTGGTTTTACGTACAGCAGTCAGCAGCTGTATGGCGGTTGATGGGTACAAAGCAACAACAAAAATAATCGCAAATCGCCTGCACCTTAAAAATGAAATAAAATAATCAGAAAGCAACAACAGCATATTACAACAAAAACCTAAATTTGTCTCCCAACAAAGTTGTTTGGTAACCCAGTCGTGTAATCGGCAGTTGGCAACCAGCTATGGGCAGTCTATAACGCAAACCAAAAAAAAAAAAAAAACAACACCAATACCAATAATTGCAGTTAGTTGCACAGCGACATTTTTGCTCACTGATACCACCATCACCAACAAACCACCGCCACTGCACGGTTTCAACTGTTACGAGTAGTTAGACTCTCTCAGCGCTAAAAACCCATGGCGCTCCCATTCACTACATTTGTCCCGCTACCATTTCTGTCTTAGCCACTAACACATTTCCATTTATAAAAATTGTTTTTCTTTTCTGCGCTTTCTTGCTTCTCACAGCAGAAACTTTTTTCCAATTTTTTGGTTAAAATAATTTCTTTTTCCTTATTGTTGTTGTTGTGGCTTATTTCATTAACTCTGCGTTTTTATTTTAATTTTAATTTTTATTGATAGTTTCACTCTTTCACTGCCCGCTGCAAAAGTTTGCAGATTGATACCTGTTACATCTTTCCATTTTGTAACTATTATTATTCTTTTATTCTCTCTTTTATTGCATTTTTATTGCATTTTAATCCTTCTTTAAGCAAGAAGAAATTTTTCAAAGCAAAGCGCAAAGGAAAAACTTAATTTTCTAGCGGAGAATGGGCAACTTTATACACATGTCAGTGTCTTCTGATACTAGTTGTAACAATGACAACAACAACAACAACAATTACAATAAGAACAACAACAATAATAACATACATAAATTGCTGTTGTGTATTGTTTTTGTGGCAATCAATTTGCTTTATTGCGCTCGGCTAAAATGTTCGCAGCTTTGCGTAATGAGGTCAACGGCGATGATGCTGAATGGATCGTTTTGTAAGTTGTCGCATCAAAATTACTTTCTAGTTTCGTTTCGTTTTATTTTATTTTTTGTTTTTCGTTGTTATTGCTTTGTGTTGAACAAAATGCTTGTTCCACTAATTCCTGGTTGTGCTACTAATTTAACAGGCCACTTCTTAAAGTCGGTAGAGTGAGTGAAGACCATATATATATCTAATTTTTAGGCAAATAAGCAACTACAGCAAGACTCGGCCTGACTCAGTAGGGTTCTCTCCAAGGGCCACTCTTGTAAAATTCTTGTCAAAAGAGAGAAGGGGAGTGGGCTGAATCTGCAGGCGAATCTTTAAAAATCCTTATTGATGCCCATTCCCCGGAAAATTCTATTGCTCCAGTCTGTAACGAAGGCGCGAATCGGCAGGAGGGGTTACCTGCGATGTCCCTGACACCTTTTCTATCCGTCAACAGAATAAACTGGGCAATCGAAAGCTTTTCCCTTTCAAAGCTCCAGGCATCGATGGTATCATGCCAGTAATGCTTCAGAAGACTAAAACCTTGGTGGTTCCCGTTCTTCAAAAGATCTTGCTAAACCACGTTCCTGCAAGCTGGAAAAAATCCAAGGTGGTCTTCATTCCTAAAGCAAGAAGGAGAGACCACGTCTTGGCCAAGGACTTCAGACCCATAAGTCTTACCTCCTTTATTCTCAAGGTGTTCGAAAGAGTTCGACTATCATATTCGAGAGCACTTTGGAACCAGACTTTCTTCAGCCCAAGACGCTTCCCTAAAAGAGAAATCTATCAAGACAGCCTTACATGAGGTAGTAGGGACCGTAGAGAAATCTCTGGAGGGAAAACAATTCACTTTGGCGGCCTTTATAGACATAGAGAGCGCCTTTAATAATGTTACGGCTGAGTCAATTGTCACTGCTCTAAATAGGCTAGGGGTAGAAAGACATATCTACCTCTGGATCTCGTCCCTGCTTGGTGGTAGGGAAATAAATGATGTGGCAGGAGGGGCTAGAATCACTAGGTTCGCACAAAAGGTACGCCGCAGGGCTCCGTTCTCTCGCCTCTCCTTTGGCTAGTAGCTATGGATGAAGCTTAAGCAGGGGTGGGGTAAAGGTGGTAGCATATCCAATGACTTCGTCAGAATGGTCTCAGGACCCTTGCCATTAGTAATGGCTGAAATTATGGAAGGTGCACTGGCTATCCTCAGTAGTTGGGCTGCCAGTTCCGGTCTCAGAGTCAATTCTGATAAAACGGAGTTGATGATATTCACCAGAAAATACAAGCCTCCACCTTTTAAGCTTCTCAGACTAAACAACCAGTGTCTTATTCTCTCATCGGAAGTCAAGTATCTTGGTGTAATACTTGACCCCAAGCTTCACTGTAAGCTGCACAGAGAAAATTGAGTTAAGAAGGCCAATATAGCCTTCTATCGCCTATTTACCATGCGAGCAGTCTAACTATGAACTCCTGAATTAGATTTTTCTATGACTAGCAAGGATTGGAAGTTTCATGAGCTTTAGACGACTATTGTAAGTTGGAAGATCATATGGTGAGTCTCATCGAATATCTCTTGCGGCAAAAGTAATCATTGCTTTCTAATTTGATCAAAAAGTTCCCAGAATATATTTAGAAAATTTTAAATAAAAGTTGTATCCTCAAAATTTATATTATCGCCTTCAAAGTACTCCCCACTTCAAGTACTGGCAACGCTCTTATGTCAGCTTTTGATCCAGCTGTTGAAACATTTCTGGAACTCTATTTTCAGTATAGCCATCAGATCCGCCTTCAATTTTTCCACTACTTTTTTCGGCTCTTAAACATCGGTTTTTGACTCGATCATACAGAACAAAAATTGCAGATAACGATATCAGGTGAACTCTATGACTGTTCAATGGTATTCGTTTCGTTCTTGTTTAATAATTCACGAATTATGTTTATTGTTTTCCGAGAAATTATTTCTTTTTTGGCGAATTGTTTCACGTAAACGTCTCATAACGTCCAAATAATAATCCCTATTAACTGTCTGACCTTCTGGCAAAAATTCGTAGTGTACAATACCTGCTCTCGTGAGGCAAAGGTTTATATATTTGGGCTCTCACTTTTTCGCTACACTTGCGGATATATCGGATTTAAATATCACACATTTGGTGAAACTCAGCAGTAGCTTGAAGCAGTTAATACGAACGTAAATCGCCACTGTTGGTCGTCATCCTCTAATCCAAGTTCGTTCATCCTTTTTTTCGCACCTATCTGGTTCCTCCTCCCCTATTTTTCTTCTTCTCTCCCCTGTATTGTTTCACAACGGACAAATCTTAAATTTTTGTCCAATTGGGCCCCTCGTAAGGGCAGCCATTTAACCTAACCTGACCTTTTTTCCTTGCTCTCGAAAGTGGCTTTAAAATTAAAAAGAGATGGTATGTGTCGCTCGAAAAGACCTTGTAGGCGATGCTTAAACAAACTAATTCCACGGTATTTGGTGCAGATTACAAGATGGAATGGGAAGAGCACACTTAAACTCCAATCGATCGTACTTCGCAAAAGAGCTTATCATGCACTCTACCGCTCCTCTCCGCAATTTTTGAATAGCTCAAGTGGTAATCCGTTGGCTTCCGCGGATAATCGGGGTCTTCATATGAGAAGTGTTCCCTTCATAACTTAACTCTGGACTAGTCACTGTCTTTGTTTTTACAGGAAAACGCCCCTGCCCTTGAAACGTTCTGTAAGTTACCCAACTTTCTGATACAATTTTCGGGCTGTTTGCTATCGACTAGCATATCAAGCTCTTCGCGCTCACGAATTTTTACCTTATTTTTCTTACGTACATATCACATCGCATTGAACCCGACCGCAATTCGATTTCTTCTTCGGCGACGGTAGGCAGAGAGTTATAAAAGTGGCCGCATTGCTCGCAAATGCCGATTTGTTAAGCAGTACATTCTGAGAGCAGGAGTGAGAGCCGAGTGGCGAATCTTCTGGCTGTGTGTTACGATTGAAGCTTTCCAATATCGAACTTTGCTAGACCTACGTATTGTACTGCACAGAGGCGGACCTGATCCTGGCGTCAACAAAATAATAATCCGACTCGATGTTTTAACCTCGATACGTACGTACATCTTAAACATTGGAAGCTGTGTTGATTTAGGCGCCGTAGGCTTAACAATACACAAAGAGCATTCGGATCCGTAGTGTGTATTTTATTTGGCACACAAATTGAAGAGAATTTTTAAAAATGGAGGCGTGTCCTTGGTCTATCGTATTAATATCAATGGTTTGCTTTCATTCTAACGTGAGTTTTCCATGTCAACTTCATATCTACTTATAGAGTTAGTTAGTTAGATATTTCGCTTCTACGGAAAGACTTAGGTTAACACTCCTATGATATGGTAGTAATATTTAGTATCCAGTAGTAATACAGAATCAAGGATGATAGATTACCAGGTTTACCTATCCAAAACAAAATTATGCAAGAAACTTCGGGAATTTGGCAGCAGAAATCTGCCCGCTCATTCCACACGTATTGACAAACTCGAGCAATCAGTCTTTGTTTAGACAGGAGCGGAGATTGTAGCGATTTCTTTCGTATATCACCAACACCACCTCAGTTTTTTATAAGCAGACCGCTGTCATAAGCCCAGTTACGTTAGCACATCAGCTGATGCTGAGAGCCGGCTAACTGTCTGATGTTGGCCACACCTCCGCATTCTGTACATCGTGGTACAGAATGGTTTAAGTGATTGCATTCACCCAAAATTTACATTAATTTATGATTGCGAACAGTTTTCTTGCATTCACATTTTCTTCGGAATGCTTTTCTTCCATTCAGTTACACACTAAAGATATCCGAATTGAAAATTATCAATTCTTCTGAAAGTGGCTTTTATATTTGCAATCAAACAATCGCATTTTTGTAATGAGTTATGGGTGAATTAAATGTCCACTGTCTGAATAATTTTACAATTATGTCACACATAAATAGAAGCGCTTAAAATGAAACACAAACAAAAATGGTAAATGTCACCCACAAAAATACGCCAAAATTAACAGTTTAAGTAAGATAAAAACAACAAAAACAGTAACAACTTACCACAATCACATTAACTGCGCCTGCCACATCGTAACTAACAATAACAAAAGAAACTTCTATGGCAGTAACTAGGTGCTATTAATGCAACAACAAATTTCATATAAAATTTAGCAAAAAGCACGCCTCTTTTAGAACGGCGCACAGTGGTATTTTGATGGCAAAAAGAATCAATATTTCGCGCATTGAATTTCAAGAATCTAATGACGCAGTTTTAAAAATAAATATCTGAAAAGGGAAATCCACTAATTTTTCACCAAAGTGTAATGAGTGGTAAATAAATAGAAATTGATTTAATGAAGCACCCAGTGCACTCCTGGGAACACACACCTCCTCCCTATCATGATAGAGAAGGAGGCTACCCCATGAGCACTGAGACTTAATAATATATTTGGCAATCGGATCGGCAATTTCACAGGGCATTTGCAATTTGTAAACAAATTCATAAGCAACCCTGCAGTGAAATTATGAGATGCAATAACTTTTGTGCAAAAATCTCGAGGAGGCAACTAGTCTGATTTGGGCTCTCCGGGAAGCAGGTAACTACGCTCCCTACTGCCGAATACCATCACCGGATTCCAACCACCGCCCGTCGTAGATGAGGGGCTTCAGCTGCCTCGTGAGACCCACGTAGGTTTCGTCAAACTACATTCTGAATATTGTAGCAGGTTAAACACCTACTCATACAGAATCGACCCCGACATGCTCTCTACAGTGAAACTTTTCTTGGGTGGACACTCACCATCAGTCAGCTTTTGTCCGTCCAAGAGAGGTGTCCACTCAATAGAGGAGAACTTCTACTGATAGTTAAGACTTGGTACTTGGTATAGAAAAAATGTCCGCACAAGGGAGGGAAGTTACACTGTATATGTCTGGCATTTGAAGGTACCCCGCACGATACTAACCACCTAATCACATGGCCTCTCCCTTTGGACCGAACCCGTCGAAATAGCATGTTTTTTGGCCTACTGTTAGAGAAGATAGACGATGACGATCACTGACTATACCATACTGGCAAGGCTTGATGAACTTCTATAACAACAACAACTAGTAACCCATACATTGAGCCCGACCAGAAAATCTTATACACAGGAGGGGTCCAAAGCTTGTGGAGGATAGGGCTGGCGAGGGTATCTTTGGACCGAACTTTAATACCCATAAGCGATAATTTTCTCTTTCAAGTGAGAGTCCATAGCACAGAAGTCTATCGCAGAGAATGCCTTTGAAAAAAGCACAAGTCAGACATCCTTAGATGCACTGCAGTCTAATATAGTAGCCTCCAAACTTGTTGAGGAAGACCTCATTGGCCTCAATACTTTGGGAGCAAACAACACCGTTTTGTTAGGCTGAGTACTAGAACAACAAGTTTATGATGGCAACAAACAAACAGACTGCCTAGTAGTATTAGGCGCTACTTCAAAATTCCATAGACGAACACCCCTTTGTGGGCTCATCAAAGCATACATAAAGAAATTTATCAAAGGCTAAAACGACAGGAAATTCACACAACACTGGATGGAGAGTCCAGAACAAAAGCAGTTTAAACAGTTTATACTTCCCTCCAGATGAACTTCAAATAAGCTTCTAAGCCTGGATAGAGAGGGCGCATTTCAGGAAACTAAATTTAGTACAAATTAGCGTCTACCGTTTTTGCGAACTAGAAGATGACGGGCCACTTTCTGTGGGCATAGCACATGGAAAAGGTAAGCATCTCAGAGAGTGTACTCTGCACAGCTTGTGAAGAGGAGAATAAGACGGCGGACCACTTTCTGTGCTTCTGCCCCGCCTTCGCTCGAATCAAGCTTGATATATTTGTCACTGTTGTGTTAAGAAGCGACCATCTTGGCTCCTTGGTACCCCAAGACCTACTCAGATTTCTTCGGAGGTCGGGTAGGTTAGGTTAGGTTTGGCAGTCGCATCGCACATAGAGACAACGATGCCACTTAGACCACGAAATGGGTCCGTTGTGAGCCGCGGGGGATGGGCTATATTTCCCTCTCCATATTGAACTATCCGGAGCTTTTGACAAAGCGTAAAAGGTTGTTGATACCTTAAGTGTATAGATTATCTAGAAGTAGGATTTTAAAAATCGATTCCAGCTTCTAGCTAGAGCTGGGCATGTGTAAACGCCTAATTTCCTTGCATGGTTTCATATGAGACAATGTCCTGTGAGGGCTCCGCCTAAGAACCTAATTTGAAGTCTACTCAGTTTTATAATACTCTTGGATAGACGTAAATTTAGCCTTGGCCATGTTTGCCTAGCAATTCAAAAGGTGCACTTACTTTTCAAACGATCCTCGTACATACAAATAAAAATACAAAACAAACAAAAACCAAAACAAAATTTAACTGAAGAAATATCTAATTTTTAGAGCTTTTGAATAATACCGTCATGTGAGAAATAGGCCCGATTTCGCCCATTTTTAATACTGTCGACACATTTCATAAGAGTTTTATTAAAATATATTTTCTTTTCATACTTAAATTAAAATATGTATTTAGAAACAAAACTAACACTCTACAAGACTCTCATCATGCCCGTCCTAACGTATGGCGCAGAAACTTGGACGATGACAACATCCGATGAAGCGACGCTTGGAGTGTTCGAGAGAAAGATTCTGCGTAAGATTTTTGGACCTTTGCACGTTGGCAACGGCGAATATCGTAGACGATGGAACGATGAGCTGTATGAGCTTTACGACGACATAGACATAGCGCAGCGAATAAAGATCCAGCGGCTTCGTTGGCTGGGTCATGTCGTCCGAATGGATTCAAACGCTCCGGCTCTGAAAGTATTCGATGCGGTACCAGCTGGTGGTAGCAGAGGAAGAGGAAGGCCTCCTCTACGTTGGAAAGATCAGGTGGAGAAGGACTTGGGTTCACTTAGTGTGTCCAATTGGCGCCGAGAAAGTAACCGAGTTCAAAAATCTTCCTGTCTCTTCTTTCCTAGTTTAAACCAAAAACCGTATTCAATTTCCTTATTCTAATTCTTTTGCCAAAAAAATATGAGTGAAGCCATACCACTGTGCGGCCATACGCCTTTCTAGCATGATGGCAACTCTCTACGTGGTCAATATTTTTATAATTTTTGCTTACTCCAAACTCTCCGGCAGCCACACCAACACATCGGTGCAACTCGAAAAAAAAAAAAATAGCGAAAGAGAGCAATGGAGCAAAAGCTACTATGCACACAAACATTTAAAAATATTCATATATATTGTACATATATGTGTGAATATAGAGGTACCAACCAACACAACTGCGGTCTTGTGCATACATACACAAATACATATGCACATATGTAATAAATGAACTTAAAGTGGAATTTTCTTGCGCTTACGAGCCAAACACATGTCCGTATTGGTATACTCTAAATATGCGCATGGCTGTGTGTGTGTGTGTGTTTTGCTGGTATATGTGTCGTTGGCATTTTTCTGGTTAGTGACAGCAGCAGCAGCAACATGCAGGAATGTTGTCGCTGCCAGTTACATTGCATTTGCTTTTCTGCTACTTTTCTGTTGTCTGCCATTATGCAGCCTTTATTAGTTTTGTTGCCGATTTTTTCTCTTTTTTTACCTATTTTACTTTAAATATCTTCTTCGTCAGCATATTCAGTAAGTCCACTATCCGTTCTTAGAGTTTGCGATTGTTGTCTATTATTATTTTTTTTTTTTTGTTTTTGTATTACATATATTTTGTGTTGTAATATCTGCGGTTTTTCAAATCTTTATGCAGTAATGCTGCTTTTTGTATTGTCAAGCGCAAAGTATGTTTCTAAGCTGCGTGCAAAAACTCATATTTTTCCAACCGAAAGGAATGAGCGAGCAAAGCAACATTTCTGCTACAACAACAACAAGCAAACAGAGCACATTTCGAACAACCAAAATTTTATTTTTTCAACTTTTAATATTTAATATTTATTTCCCCTGCAAAACTTACTATATTTTTGGCAAACCAAGTTTTGTTATAATCCTTGAAAGTATTTCGAAAAACAATGAAGAATCTTGAAAATCAAAGTTGGTTGAGGCATATGGAACCACGCCTTGAATCCCTTCAACCTCATTATGTAGGCTTCTACTATGCTGGATGACCATAGATACAAGGTGGTGCTAAATTAATCATCCAATTTGGTTTTTAAACAACTTTTTTTATTAAATAAAAAAAAATTATAACGAGTGGTGGACATTTTTATTTTGACCTTTACGCGCTTCATTACTTATTTGTTTGTTTACTGCAGTTGTTTAGTTCGGAAGAGCCAAATATGAGCGACGTACACAATTGCGAAAATTATACATCTTCCGACAGGGTGATTAATTTTGCTCCACCTTGTATAAGATCTCATACTAAAAAAAACTTCTGAAACCATTTTGTAATTGCTTGACTCAGAATTGTTTTTCGCGCGTCAACTGTGGACACCAACGAAGCGAAATATACCATATTTTAAACTTTTTTTGCCTCACACTTCAAAATATTAAAAAAACAAATAAAAACTCGTCTAAACCGATCGTCAGGTGAGCACTTTTTTGATTGCGCAGGAGCAAACCCTTACACAAAAACCATAACTATGGAGCCTCCTGAATTGTGTTGGATACAAAAATAAGCTCGATGTATGGGCCGTCTGTGAATCAATGTTGAATTGCTATAAAATCGACCCATTTCTGTCATCAGATATGGGTCACTAACGCCCACATCAAGCAAAAATGGTCAAGGTTCAATTGTAGAGCGGTGAGCCAGCACAAATTGTGGTCAAGCCGGAATTTGCGATCAAAACGGTTTTGCTGTGCGCTTAGTAGGATTGGCTGGGAGTCATCTATTATGAGCTGCTTTCCCATAAGCTAATTCTCTTAACCTTAACTCTTATCCCGACTTTTATTGTCGATAATTGGACGTGGAAACAATCGCCTAAAAGTGGCTAGTTTTGATCTATCGAAGAGGAACTGTGTTCCAGTAGCACAACCTCAATAGAATAGAATAGAATAGAATAGAATAGAATAGAATAGAATAAAATAGAATAGAATAGAATAGAATAGAATAGAATAGAATAGAATAGAATAGAATAGAATAGAATAGAATAGAATAGAATAGAATAGAATAGAATAGAATAGAATAGAATAGAATAGAATAGAATAGAATAGAATAGAATAGAATAGAATAGAATAGGAAATAGGTTTGCACCAGGGTCAAGAATTGAAAGCCTTTGCGCCCTCTTCTCTTTTCAATACCGCATCCGAGCCTACTTCTCATAATTAAGCTGAGATGGAGCTGGCTTAGTTTTCGATAGCAAAATTCTGTGGAAGACCTTTGCACGTTGACGACGCAGAATTTCGCAGACGACTGAACAGTGAGCTGCATGAGCTTTACGGCGATACAGATAGGTGCAGCGAATTGGGATTCAGCAACTCGGTTTGTTAGGTCATGTGGGCCGAATGGATATAAACGCCGCAGCTCTGAATGTATTCGATACGATACCTGTTGGTGGTAACAGATAAAGACTTCTTCTTGGCTTGATGTGTGCAGTTAGCGCCGATGATCACGATAAAGCACGATTGACGCGCTTTGTTAAAATCGGGCAAAACCGCCTAAATGGTTATCACGCCAATTAGGAAAATGAAGTGAACATCGAACAATATCGAAGTTCTGATCAAAGTCGAACGTGACCTAATAGTAAACGCAGTTGTAATATTTTGTAATATTTTGGTCAAACCGCACAGTGGTTGTTCAGAAACGATGGTAAGAGCACACTATCTATCATTACACCTAATTGTTGAATCTTCAATGAAGGCACGAAGAATTGAAAATATGTTATTATTTTGATCGTTTTGTAGCCATATTGAATGATATGGTAATCTTAGAGAATAGAAGTGAGTGTGTGTTTTTGGCAAAGTAAAGCAGCCAATGACAAACATAAAATAATCAGCGCTGTTATTACTTCCTCGAATCGGAAGCGTTCTTCTCGATGGAAATGGTGTGGCTAAGCGGTTCTTATTATGTTGTCATTTCGCACTACAGATCTCTCGCCTTCCTTTTGTCTCGAGCCACTAAGTATCATCATAAACGTTTACACAAAAATATTGTTTGAAGTGATAATGTATGGTTAACCATAACACCAGATCTTTCTGCTATCAAATTGTTGGTAAGGCATAGGCTGACCCATGGGCATATGGAATTCACACAGATTCAGATCTTATCTGCGGGTTGGTGGAATATAAAATCCATAAATCTAGCACAGAAGTTGCTGTTCAACATTGAAGTCAACAAGTTGACTGCCGGCACATTTCCCATTAAAATTTCTCATCTTTCCTATTGCCCACAACACATCTGCACATACATATTTGCGCTCACCTTCACACATACGCACGACAGCCGCCAAGTGGTTAGCGCAAGCTAATCGGTGTGCTAGTGCAACAAATGAATTGAACGTGCGTTCCGTGTGTAAATACCTGATTTTAGTTTGGTCATGTAGGTACATATGTTTGTGTTATTGTTGTTACTTGCCGTTGGTTTCTAGTAATTTGTTCAATTTGTTGATTTTTCTTTTTCCAAGTTTTTCCTATTCCTTCTCAGGTTTATATGAATATTGCGTTTGATTTTTTACTCACGTTTTTGCCGCTGCCAATGTGAGGGTTCTTACAATTGTTGTTGTTTTTTTTTGAGTATGTTGCCTCTTTTGACTCATCTTTTATCTTTCCATAACTTTCTTTATTACTTTCACAGAAATTCGTTTTTTTTTTCTTTTCGCTATCTCCACTGTTTTCTGTGCTCTCTTTCGTGCGGGTTTTTCTCATGGCGAATTTGCTGCTGGGTTTTATTAATGCTGTTGAGGCTGTTGCACATATATTTTTACACACACACACACAGATATAGATGTAAATACTAATAAATTTGTATCCTTTGGTTAACTGAAGGAATTGTAAGAAGTGCACCCAAAATTAAAATGATTTTTACAAAATTTAGTCTGCGTTTATTGTAAAACTAAGCAACCAAAATTTAAGGTATTGAAGCGATAAGAATATTAAATTTTTTTTTAAATATCTATATTAATTTGAGAAATGACCGTGAAAACTTTCTATTTCTATAACTCATACCAGTGATTTATGCTTTCTCATCCAGCCTACCGCCAATTATAAATATCTATTGAGGGAAAGTTTTTCTGCTTGGTCTGAGTATTGATAAAGCTAAAACCAGAACTAAAAGTTAGCTTCGATACAACTATTTATGCTAATTACAATGGGGCTTAAGGTACATTTGATGAACGAGGACAAAACGAAGTACCTCCTATCATCAAACATACAGTCGGCGCACTCGTGAATCGGCACTCACGACACTGTTGACAGTTATAATTTCGGGGTTGTAAAAAACTTCGTTTACCAGCATTAACCGATAATAATCTCAGTTTTGAAATCCAACGGAGAGTCTTTCTTGCCAACATTTGGAAACACTTTGGGAACTTTGCACGTTGGTGACAGCAAGTATCGCAGGTGGTGGAATAATGAGCTGTATGAACTTTTTGATGACATAAGCATAGTGAAGCGACTAAAGATCCAGCGGTTTCGTTGGCTATGTCGTGAAGTCCGAATGTATACAAACGTTCCTCCTCTGCGTTGGAAACTTCAGGAGGAAAAGGACTTGGCTTCATTTGGTGTGTCCAACTGGCGCCGGTTAACACGAGAAAGAAACGATTGGTGCACTTTGTTAAACTCGGCCAAAATCGCGTATTTTATAAAATCCTTCTTAAATTAGGACTCAGCGACCTATGAGAAGTGCTAGTTTGTTTCTTAGGTAAAAAATTATTAGTTATTTATAAACCAGTGTTATCGCTTGGCTGGGGTAACTATAATAGGAATTTAGTTACAAATTCTAAGCAAAAATTAGGAAACTTAAAAATGAATAAAAACAAGAAATAACTTCAGTCAATTAAAAAATTGTTGTAGTGTCTTAGAATAAAAAATCGACATCACAACAAAATTAAAACAAGAAAAACAAACAAACAAACAAAAATTATAAAAAAGTACCATGAAACACAATAAATCAAAATACCCAATTAAAAAAGAATGTTACCAGTTATAATTCTAATACTCGTATCGGAGTAGCTGGTTCTTTGGTAATACAATATTTTGCTTTATTAAAACGTATTTTGCATTAAAATTTGTCCTCTTTTACCTTTTTATGGCTTACAAACGTAAAAGGAACTATTAGATTTGCAAACTATCAAAATTCAAAAATTTAAGCTAAAAACAAAGTAAATCCAGATATAAAATAAGATTGCATTTTTCAGTATGGCAACAACTTTAATGATATCCATTTTTTATAGCTGATATTATATATGGTTTATAAAAAATTTAACCATTAGTTTTTCTTCTTCCAGCTCTCTCAGTGCAATAATTGTGTTTCTAGGCGCAGTGAAATTACGGTTGGAAGGCTGAGTAATTTTTACAAACCGGTGATCAAATTTTTTAGTGAGCATTAAATAAAAATATCTATACTACACTTCAACCACAATAAATTACATAAACATCTAAATATAAGAGATTTCTGTATTTTGTGCCCATAGCGGCACTAAAATTCAACAACAACAAAAATCAAACGTGATTTATTACAACAGAATTGAAAGCTGAGCAGCATGTAAAACAAGGTAAGTCTACTTTTGATATTAATTTATGTAAATAAGAAAAAAAATCAGTAAAAATACAAAAACATTCGTTCATTATCCATTGTAGGCCTCCGGAAACGAGGTCGTTTATATAGAAAAATATTTCAACATCGAATGCAAAAAAAAAAATTCAGAAAATCAAAATGATTTTTGAGCTATATCAAGTTTGCACTTTATTATAATAAAATTAAATGGGCTATAAAAATATATGCCATTCGGAGTAGGCTTAAAACTGTAGGTGCCTGCATTTGTGGAACAACATCAAGACGCACACAACAAATAGGAGGAGGAGCTCGGCCAAACACCCAAAAAGGGTGTAACGATAATTATAGGTATATATACATACAATATATATATGAAACTGCAAGCCCAGAAGTTTTGTAAAAATTATGATTAAATAATTAAAATTTTCTAGTACAGTTTATTGCATTTTTTACAAATTTTACAACTTTGCTTCATAAGGCTCTTGTTATATAATGTTATATAATATTTTTATAAAAAATTAATGAAAAATCATTAGCATGAAAAAATTGCAAATATTCCAAAAAGATGAAGTGACTTAATTATGTGAGCACAAGTAAATATATTTTTGCTTTTAGCAAATTTTTTGAATTCATTTTTTTTCGCTTAACATCAAACACATTAGATATTTTATTTGATTTTATTTTCTTCCTTCAGCATCAAAATAACTTTCGAATGAAATTTAGCTAAAAAATGTGAAAAATTATTTTTAATTAAAACAGCCGACAAAATCCTGCGTTACTCTGTGAAAACTCGGTTGAAAACTGTTGGAGTTACATGCTCACCAACTCATTGAGCGCTGGCTTAGTGTGCTAATGGGCCAAATCACGCGAATCTTCTGGTCGTGGGTAGAGAAAAGATGCTTGAGATAATTTCTAAGACTAACAAAGCCGCAGCTCTCGAATTTCATAGGTGTCCTTACCCGACACTAACCGTCGGCAAGCTATGTGGTTAGACTGCTTCGAGTCCTTCTTGCAGCAGCTGTCTGGAGAATGAGGTGGAATCATCGCTGTACCTTTCCCTCACTTGCCATGCTATCGGCGAGCTAAGGCTCATGCATCTTGGCTCGCACTTTTTTGCTATACCTGCAGGCATAGCAGGCTTAGATATTACGCAGCTGATGAGTTTTATCAGTGAGTTCAAGTGGTTAACGCGAATGTAATTCGACAACGTTCGGTCGTTCTGCTCCTCTCACCCAAAGCCACTTCCTTTATCCGCTGTGTTCTGTCTTTTCTCTCTGTTTTCCTTTGTATGTCATCACAAAGGACGAATTTGATTTTTATTTTCGTTCAAGTGGGGTCTTGCATGGGCTGCTGCTATTTAGTCTAACATAACCTAACATATCCACATGTCTATGAAGGCTGAAAAAAAATCCCACTACGCTTCCTTATATGGTGTTGCATCTTAAAATATACCCAAAAACTTAAAAATCAATCAAAAACTCGATTTTTTTTTTTAATTTCTTGCTATTTATATGCATAAGAACATACAGTAGAGCTTAGTTAATTAAGGCACCAGGCGAAATACTTATTTGGGGGCTACAACCAAAAAAGGTTTAGAACACTCATAACATTCCCAAGGATAAAGTGAGAAAGCTCACGGGTATTCTCATAGGCCATTGCAGATTGCGCGTCCATCTGCACAGTATTGAGATATGGTCGATTCACTCGTTTCGTTTCTCCGACAACCCCCAGAGACTCCAATACACTTTCTCCTTGAGGGTAGCTCAGTCAAATCCAGCTTAAGTTTAATAAGAGCCAAACCTTAAATTTAATAAGGGGACTGGGTTTGGATGCGGTACAGAATCTAATCTGATCTAACAAATTAAGCTTTTTGAGTAGATTTGGTTAATTTTCTTTTATTTCTTTATTGTGTGCTATTATTTGTAAAAGTTGAGCTCATTATATAGGAAATTCCACTAAATCCATATTTAAAGTTTTGTACAAAAATTATAGAAATTCGGCAAATTTTCACCACAATTTAATACAAAAAAATGTGTGCATTGGTTATATAGAAGAAATGCCTTGCCAAGGAAAAAATTATTAAAAAATTGCGAGAATTTCGAGCGACTTTATTGCATTAAATTTTGAAAACGGCGTATCAACAAAATTTTTTTTTATTTTAATTTGTATAATTTGTATAAATGTATATATGGTATTTGTTATTGTATATCATATAATGAGCTAGACTTTTGTGACGAAAATTAATAAATGATAATTAAACAAAAAAACAAACATAGCCAAAATTGGTCAAAAGGTTGCTGGCTCAATTAATTGAGTAAAAGTGTATATGGGAACAATTTTTTTCCCACATCCCTTACTTAATGAGGTACATTTATACTATTTCTGAATTACATACCTAAAAGTAAAACAAAAATTTCAAACACTCCAGACAGCGAATATCCGTTGCGAATAAATATATTTAAATATTGCATAATCGTAGTGACATTACAAAGCAGTAGCAGGCGCAATTGTATTATCAAAGTATTACTTTAGCATGGGTGTGGAACCGCATTCTATAGACTAAATCAGTAATATCAAACAAACCACCATATACCCTGGGTGTTGTCGGCGCGCGCGCACACCCGCAGTATTGTGAGAAAAAATTAAATTGAAATTCGCGCATAACTTAAACATTAACTCATATGCCAACGCTGCTGCTGGAGCTGCTGTACAGAAAACAAACTTAGAAAAAACAAAAAAACCCAAGAAAAGTAGCGTTGACAATGTCAGCAGCACACAATGAAACCAATTGAGTATGCCAACCCAGAACCAGGGAAAACAGCGGGCGGCCATTTAGCCGCCAGCAGTCAACAGTCAACCGTCAACAGCCAACAGCAATGCAGCAGCAGTTGATGTCATATTCATGACAATTTAATAACAATTTCGTGCCATTTCGTCATGCCAACTAAGTGACAAATAGCGAAACGAAGCCACAAGTACAGCTTACAAATGCTTATATGCCAACAATAGCAAAATGTACAGCAAATGTATTTAGGTATATTTGTCTATAAGTAGTTACCAAACTGAGATTATTAGTTTAGTGCAGTAAATGCTTGCTAAGCGATTCTCGGACGGTAGTAAAAGCGATTATCGACCAACTTTAATTTTTATAGTCGCTTAGAGTTTTTCTTTTTTGCTAGTACAAATACTAGCGAAAGCAATTGAAAAGTGAAAAATTTTACAATAAGTTTTTTTTTTATTGCAAACAATTAGCAGTCAATTCAGGTCTATGCTAGAGACAAGCAAAAGACTTAAGAAGCAAACTTTTACAACTTTTCTTAATTTCTGCGAAAGCCATAAACTCGGCAGTTTATTCATGCTAGTGAAAGTTTATATACTTTTAATGCACATAAAGAGTGGGACAATGGCGGACTTTCTTTTTAAATTCAATAATTTGATTTTTAGCAAAAGTAGTAAATATTCCGATTGGGTTGGACCGCTTGTTGGAAGAGCGTCATAGCTCAAGAAAATAAATATATGAGAAGAGTGGCTTCAAAGTTTTCAAATTACTATGCCTCTCTGAGGATGCGTTTCTGTTGGAGCGGCGATAAGAGTTGGGATGATACCAGAGAAAAAACCTAAATGGCTGGGATTTCGGTATAATGCCGGGATTTCGTTATTTAAGTACCGAAAATTTCGAGATTACTTGTCCACAATCCCGGGTTTTTCGAAGCACGTAGTATTTTCTAATGAAACCTATGGATATCCCAGAAATTTTCTATGAGCCCGTTCGATTCTCGAGGCAAAACTGTTATTATATGAATTGGGCTCCAGAGATGATTGACGCCTATTCGAATTTCGATCGTACTTCTTTTACTTATTCTTGATTGGCGCGATAACTGCTTACGCGATTTTGGCCGAGTTTAACAAAGCGCGCCAGTCGTTTCTTTCTCGTGCTAAACGGAGCCAGTTGGACACACCAAGTGAAGCTAAGTCCTTCTCCACCTGACCTTTCCAACGCAGAGGATGCCTTCTTTATCCTCTGCTACCACCAACTGGTACCGTATCGAATACTTTCAGAGCCGGAGCGCTTGTTTCAAATCGGACGACATGACCCAGCCAACAAAGCCGCTTCATTTGCTGCACTATGTCTATGTCGTCGAAAAGTTCATACAGCTCATTGTTCCACCGCCTACGATACTCGCTGTCAGCAACGTGCAAAGGTCCAAAAATCTTCCGCAGTATCTTTCTTTCAAACACTCCAAGCGTCGCTTCATCGGATGTTGTCATCGTCCAAGTTTCTGTGCCATACATTAGGATGGGCGTGATGAGAATGAGTTAAAAATAATTTTCCTAGTCTTTTCTAGGTCGTGGATCATTTAGTTGTTGCACTCACACCTGATAGTAGATATCCCCCATCGGAAGTAGCCGGATGGGTTGCTACGAAACATCATTTGATGGCAACCCTCCTAGTGTATTTCTGTCATGAAAAAGCTCCACTTAAAAACCCCTTTGCCGTTCGAAGGCGACGTAAAACTGTCTGTCCCTCCATTTGTGGAATAACATTCCACGCCCTCCATAAATGGGTGAAGGAGCTCGATCAAACAGACAACAAAGGGTGTAACCGCCATTATAATGTTAACGATGCCCCCAGCATACGCTCTTCAGTAAACAGTGACTTTTTCGATGTGCAACAGTGGTTGGCGGAGGACGCGTCACCTGTTGTTTAAGGGCAAATTTCGTTTATTCACAAATCCAATCAGCCAAAAGTGAGTCTCATCACTTAACACGGTGAACACCCAATACAAGTTTTATAACAGAAAAGAAGCATTAACAAACTGCAGACCCGTGCTTTCTGGTGGCTAAACGGATGTCTGGCAAACAGTAAACAGCAGCGATCTAATTGCTTCTGCTATTGACATTTTTCCTCTTTGTGTTATAAGCTATACATTATTTTTATAACCGCATATAACTTGAGTGTGAATGGTTGGCGCTGGGGCAAATGTAAATAGTTAGTTAATCGTGCAATAAACACTTCATGCGGCGACGACGACACATGGGATGGCTGTGGGCGGGCGCCACTCGTCCGGTGGCGCGCGAGCAAACACAAAATGTTAATTGAAGAGATATACATATGAATAGGTGTATGCATGTATGTATGTATGTAAATGCTATAATAAAATTTCAACACATGCATTTGCTTTATTGACATATTTATGCATTGTTGTTTAATTAAAGCAACCGTGGAATTGTTATGATTATGAAATACAAACTAGTGGCGGCTTTTTTTTAAGCGAAAGTCAGACGCCAAGCAGTAAGCAAAATTATTGCTCTTGCTGCTAAGGTGCGAGGTATTAATTTACGCTTTGTGTGGCAGAAAATTTTAATAATTAAAATGAATAAAAAACTAATCAGAAAAATGTGACACAGAATTTAAATTAGCGCTTGAAGTTGACTGCTTTATGAATTAAGATTTTCAAGTGAATATTCGAATATTTTTTCATTTTCTTCGCTTTTCAATCTAATTTTCATGAAGCGCACTGCATATGAGTACACCAACAAAAATAGCAGCAACAGTAAGCACTCACATCAAGCTCGACACACCGCACTCTCGACCTTACACCTACTTGATGCAAAGTACGCACAGGCTCAACTTTTCACCACAGCATCAACTCGACGCGAGACAATTAAATTCCTTTTTAAGCACTTCTTTTCTGTATGTTTTTATTGCTTTATTTATAGCTTTTCGACTTTACGATTCCGCCTTTATGCTGTATGATTTGTTGGGTGTTTAGATTTCATTGTCGTACTGAAGTTGAGCTGAGGTACCCCATTGTTACAAGCCAAAGCCGTAGTGTTGTTGCATTTGATTTTTTTTTTTATTATTCTGTGGCTTATGTGTGGGCTCGCGCATACACTAATCTACATATGTACGTACGCATAAAGCGGAATGTCCACCCTGTAGGACCTGAACGAGCTGATTCTACAATGTAGAGTGAACTAACTGCGCAACTAGCTTAAAACCAATGCGGAAAGCAACTACTTTGCGCTTAGGGTGAATTGTTGCTATGGCAGTTTACAGATCCCTGCTAAGAGGAAACCATCAGCCGACGTCGTCTATCTCATCTAACAAAAATTATAAGAAACAGGAAACAGTCATTTTCAAATGGCTGTGTCCAAGGTGAGGCAGGTTTAGATAAATAGGTTTAAGTGGGCATGTTTAGTGCTTGTTAAGGGTGAACAAGATACCTTCTCCTGCCAGTTGCCTTCCCATGCCGGACATATGTTGAGTGCATCTGATTAGGTATGCCGAACTTATGTTGAATATGTCGGGGTCGATTATGGATGGGTAGGAAATTGAAATTTCAAAAGGTGATCGAAGAAGCACCAAGAGATTGGTAACTCCTATAACACCCATTGTATTCAAAGTAAAATTATAGGTAGTCAAGGAGGAAAAAAGAGAAGTAACAGAAAGAAAGAGATAGGATAGAATAGAGACATATACAGAGATAGCTAGTGTTGTGAGAATTTTCCAGTTTTTTTTGGCAAATCTGAAAATATATATGGGTAGGAGTTTATCCAAAAATATTTTCTATCTCTCGAAAAACTCTAATTGTAAGATTTGAGAGTAAGGAGTTTCCAGTTCCTTAGAAGAAATTCCAAAAACCCTACGCAAAAGTTGAACTATTTTAAACTGGCCACACATCATATCAAAATTGAATATGGTACAAAACGGCATACTCAGAATTTTTAGAGAAATTCTGACTAAAAAAATTTGAAATTTGAATTATTATTATTTTGTACGAAGATTCTATATTTTATAAAATAACAAAAGACCAAACAAAAATTAAATAAAAAAATAAACACTCGTAGTTTATAAAACTTTATAATATGTCTGGCTGCTATTGTTTTCAACTCAGATGTACGTAAGTAAAAACCCGCTTATGGACTTATATTTTTCTTTTTGTCAATTGTTTTATAAAGACTGAACCCCCAATTTTAGGGGTTGGAAAAATAACAAAAGTCTGAGAAAAAATGAAAATTATTGATGATCAAAAAAATTCAGAAGGGTGGCCACTATCAGACCGTTAACCGGCTCTCAACACATGCGACTGAAACAGCTGATTGGTTGACGTAACCGGGGTTATTACAGCAACTTATTTAAGAAAAAACTGAGATGGTGTTGGTGATGTACGAAAAAATCAACACAGTCTCCTCTAACGTTCCTATTGCTTCGTTGCCGTCTGCACAACGTCTGATTGAACGATTGTGTGAATACGTTTGAAACGAGCGGCAAAAATTTGGCTGCCGAGCCTCCAGTCGAAGTTACTCCCCTAATTTCATTTTTGACAATAGCTGAAGGTCAAATCTGGTAATCTATCATACTTGTGCCTCGTCATCTTTAGTTACTTTTGTCAGTGTTCCACTGAAATTTTTAAAATAATGAAATATCTCAGAACTTAGAAGGATATTACGCCTATTAAGGCCTAAGCTAAGTCTTGGCAAGGGCTTCCTACTTTTTTTGGCGAAGTTTCTAGCTCTAAAACTGGACCATTTTAAAACTAATCTCTCCATTATATTATGGAAATGGTGTAATAGACTTTATTTGAAACCTTCAAGTACGTAGTGGGAATGATTAAAACTTGTTTCGTGGCTAGTTTTAAATGCGACATATATTGAATATATAATAAGTTATCGACTAGTTGCAAATTAACTAGTTTTGAATTGGTTAATAACAAGTTAAAAAGTACTTTTTCAAATCCAACACTAAACTAATTGTAGATAAAATAAAAAATGCGTATTTGGAGTGACGTTTAGCACAATCAGATGTTAAAAATGGCCAGTTCATCAATGGCTCATGAAATCAATCACAATTGTCTTCAAATTAGTTCAGTACCCTACAGGGCAATTTGCACTGTTCATTAAATATAGATTGTATGTGCGTATGTAAGTACTTACATTGTACATTTGCTCTCGGACATATTTCAATCCATTCTGATTTCTTAAGCTTCATACAATGATTTACCACATTCCCGCGCCAAAGTTTGTTACATACGAAAATCCTTACATCCGTACATATGTTTGCACTAATCGGCATACAAATATACAAACGGAGGTTTTTAATAATAAGTACTTGTTCACATTTTCGTAAGTAGGTACATATATTACTAAAGTATCTGCATACCATCAATGACACCACTTAAGTATCTATGAAATATTTGTTATTGGCTCTGCACACACTCCAACCAATTCATCATATCCAAAAGCACTTATAAACACACAAATGCATGTTTGCACGTTTGAGCGGAAGTGCTTAAAGTCAGCAATTTGGATGGCATACTTACAAGACATGCAATATTGAAGTGCATCCAAACACAAATACGAGTACGGGTACAAATGCATCCACGCATATATTCATGTGTAGATATGTATATTGAGACCATAGAGTGTGACTAATTCGGTTGAGATTTTTAGACGAATTTTTTTATGGGAAACATATGAAGAAAGGAGCGGTTGATATACAAAAAATTGCACAATATGCGCATATGGCAAAGAAGAAGGCATTTAATAATAAGTATAGAGAAAAATTTCAAGTAAATCATTTTACTATTTCGATGTATGAAAAATTAAGCAATTTTCTTTATAAACACTTGATCACTTAAGATTGGGTATATTTATGCGGCGTTTCCTTTATAATATTACATGCCCAATTATCTTCCCCTTGGTCAGAGATTTATTTATTTCTTTATTGTAAGAACAAAATATAATTTTTGTTCCACTTCTAGGCGAGCAGGGCTAACAGGGCCTTTAGATTAGTCTGATAAGATCTAGGACTAGCTGGATTTCAGCATTTCATGATTTTTGATGAGATCCAGTGAAGTGAGTTTTTGTTAGGAAGTGAAAGAAAGATGCTCATAAAAAATCATCTGCCGTTCGAAGATGGCATAGTTGCAGAGGCTTCGAACAGAAACAAGACCCAAAACACCAGTTGAAGGAGTATATGCGAAAATTATATAGTAATTAGGAAGCTCACAAGTCATGATATTTGTCGCATTTGTTCCAGTTCTTCTGCTTTCTTAGCATGGCAATCCTGGGTGGGCTACTGCTTCCGCAACTATCTTTTTGCAGATTTCTCGATGCGCTGTCAATCGATACCAGTTGTATACGTTCATCTCTTTGAGGTCTTCGATAACTGAATCTATCCATCTTTTCTTTTGTCTTCTCGAAGTTCGTTTCCCATACGGTTGCTTCTTGAAGGCTCGTTTTGCTGTAAAGTGGAACGTGCGAGCTCTCACAGTTGTATTGTGGTAGTAAAATTTTTCTTTTGAAACAAACACTACACTTTTACAACAGTCCTAATTTAACAGTGCAATAGAACAAATACAACAAAATTTGACTTGTGAACTCCCTAAATATATTAGGGGGAAGTTTAAATTATATGTGTGGAAGAAAGTGTCGTGAGTGGTAATGAACGTTTCGAGAGCCATGATTTTGTTTTCGAAAACCGACATAGTGGCGAGAAATCGAAGAATCAAAATTATAGACACTGCTGGATGAAGACGCATGTCAAGCGCAAAAAAATTAACGTAATCACTCATAGTGACTCCGTAATCCATTTTGAAACATCTTTAAGAGATACTTACAGGCCATTAATTCATTATGAACAGTTGCCTAAAAGCGATTTTGCTAATTAACATTTCCATTTAAAGGGAAATGGATCACTCTAAAGGATAGTATTTACCATACGAAACCCCTCTTACTTTGACTCGCAGAAATTTGTACCCAAATTATAATAGTTAGGCTTAAGCGCTTGCACAAAAGTTTTTGGAAGCGCCCGGACAGCCGCTCTATTGCGCATGGACTGACGCGTATTATCTTGCCAACTTTTTGCGACGAATATAATATTTTCATTTGTCCGGCTGTGCTCCGGCCATGGGTTGTTTGCCACCGAACTTGTTGGCCGGAACCTTCGAACCCATGAATGAATCAAATCTTCACTTGGGACATAACGTAAACGTTGAATATTGTAACGCAGACACAATCTACGACGGCCACATGAATCATTTACCTTGAAATACGCCTCGATTGTCAACGTTGTTCACCGTTCACTGCGACATCGTGGCTAATAAAGAATGAACGCTGAAAGCTAAAGCCGAGCACTAAAAAAATAACGGTCAAATTACCAAGCCGAACCCGAAAAAGTTATCCTCGAGCAGAATAACGTTTGGCTGCATGTTCCATACTTATGATTCTGGGACAATTTTTTGTCTTGTGCATTTTTTTCTTACAACGAATGCTCGACATTTTTTATATAAAAACAAAACACCCAATACCGGCATCAAAAAACTATTTTCAAACGCGACGTTTAATATTTCCAATTAAAATTTTATTAGAGTAAAATTCAATGGGCTATAATACCGAATGCTTGAACTTTTTCTAAAAATTCTGTTAAAAAAATTTTAAATGTTGATGGAAATTTGTTGAATTTTTCTAAATTTGCTCAGAGTTTATAACTTGGATTTACAGGGGTTTTGTAATGGAAAGAGGCATATTTTCTTTAAAAAAATATTAAAGTTAAATGAGAAACAAGCAAATTCTCAAATCTTGTCAATAAGTGCTATAGTTTTTTGTAGCACCGTCATTTCTCCGACAGTCTGTGGTAGCCCTCGAATATAAGTCCCATTCTCCATTTGTAAACAGCCTCACGGGGCACTGTCCTCGGGCTATACATGCCGTCAGACTCGGAATTACTTTGAGTCCTTTTTACCTCAGCTGTATGGAGGATGAGGTGGAATCATCTTAGCAACTGGAGCAGGCTGCCCCGCTTTCACGGGACTAAGATTTAAACATCTTAGTTCTCACTTCTTTTCTGCTGACATAACAGGACTTGATATCACAAATCTGATGAACTTCGTCAGCAGCATAAAGCGGCTAATACAGCCGCAAATAAGTCACCTTTCATAGACCACAAATACTCAACCCCCCACCCCTCTCCTTTTTGTCCTATCGTTTTCATTCCCATCTTTTTTTTCCTTGCAATGGTATCACAAAGGATGAACCAAACTTCTTTCGTCCAAGTGGGCCCACTTTCTGGGCAACCATTACAACCTAATTTAACCTAACCTCCATTACATCAACAGCTCTAGTTGGCTGCAGATATCTGCTCGTTGAAGATCTCAAAATGGTATCAAAACGGCGCTTTAATACTACTTGGGGAGTGACAGACTGCTACTTCAACCATTTCACCTAATTATTCAAAGTGTTGTGCGTTGTTTGTCACTCCTTTTTCCCATCTTTTGGACAACGCACGAATTCTGTCCGAGAAGAACTCCTCGTCATTTGAGATGATCTATGAATCAATCAAATTTTTTTTCATTTTTCATAAGAGTGAAAATACTGCTCAACCAGAATTTGATTCACTGTCGACTCCATTCTCCTTCCTGGTTATGTCCTTGACTATAGTACACACCGCTCTAGATTTACTTTCTCACTCTAACCTACCTATCTTTCGCCATTATCGCTAAACTAATCACTCCACTGCCACAAAATCTCAATATTATTATTATTAAATATTATTTAAATATGAATTTGGAAAAATGCCCTTTGGAACACTTTCTACCAACAAATGGTACTTGAAACTACAACATACTTTATGGTATGACGTTAAAGCATGTGAATGTATATTGAAAATCTTCGTTCTTCTTATTCGAATTATTCAAGAGAAAGTTGCTTTCGAAGATTTATGGACTTTTGCGCTTTGGCGCCTATGAATACTGCAGACGGTGGTGCAATGCTCTATATGAATAATAGATGTATATACATACTATGTATGTATGGGTGCACACAAGAGTTTGGCTACATTTTCAAATTAATTAAAATTTTCCCCAACTACAAATTTTGATAAATTAACAAAACTTCCATTGTATAAATAATGAAACAATTTAAGTTAATTATTTATTGATTAAGCGCTTGGGAACAACTGAGAAATAATAAAGCATTGCTTATTAACTGTACTTTTTCACAATTTCAATACAGTGTTAATACTTAAAAAAATTCAATTTATGGACGGCACCCTGAAGGCAAACATTCTTTCGCATACACTCAACTCAGTTGGAGCAAAAGCAGAATAAAAGTAGACTCAAAAAAATAAAAAAGTAAAAAACAAAACAAAAACAGCTAAGCTCAAATTGATTACACAACGCACCTCAGAACGCCTCCAACAAGCAAATGCGCACACACAAACACACATTTTAAGGAAGATGATATATAAATCCGCACTTTATCTTCATAATACCAGCGCCCAATCAGTCAATGCGCAACACAATCGCAACGATGTTGGAGCCAAAAATCTTCAACATTTGTATACTCGCTTTTGACACAAATACCATTTATGATGCTTGTATACACATACATATGTACATGTGTGAGTGTGTAAGATTATGTGTTGACCGGCTTATTCGATGCGCTGAGTAGATAGTTTTTTTTTAGTTACTTATTTCATTTTAGGCGCGCATGCGTGGTAAATAGTTGCTACTTGGACTGGACGTGGTCTGCTGCTGGTGATACCCACCACTTTCGTATGTGAAGACATTATAAATGATAAAAGCAAAAGCTGAAAACAAAAATAAACATTGAGAACGAACTTTTTTTTAATTATTTATTTTTTGATTTTTTTTTAGTTTTCTTTTTCCCCATTTTTTTCTTTTCACATATTTAACAAAAGCTCCAAATGTGCGCAAAACTGTATGCCATGCCACTTGACTATGTAATATGAGTATATGTGTGTGTCCATATGTATGCTGACTGTCGGCGTCAGCTGTTCAAAGGCATAAATCATCATATCTTTCATCACTTGCCGGCATTACGCAAATACGCCATGAGTACCGATCAACTTTGATAATAATATTTCAAATTCGAATATTTCAAATCCAAAGCCGGGCGCGTGCGCTCTCTTATGTACATATCTACTTATACCTATGTATATCTTTAGTTACTTCGGCTTTTATTTACATGCCGTTGTATGTTATTACATATTTTCGTCTTATTATTTCACTCTCAATTTAAACAATAAGAAAAATATTTGCTGAACAAATGTTTATTTTAATTATTATTTTTTATTTATCTGGTAAGGTTTTCCTCTTTCTCCTCCCCTTCTCATGCCACCATTGATTTTTGAATATTTACTCTGACCTCGCGACGCGGCCTTCAATTCGAGCAAAACCAAGAATACTGTTGCTTGTATTTACGTGCACTCAGGGATAAAATTGTGTATACACAAATGGAATTAAGAATTAAATCCTAAAATAAAATATTTATGATTTGTACTTGAAAGCAAATATCGTTGTAGGTTATATTATACAAGGTGGCGTAAAATTCCTTTTTTTTTTTTTTGAATAATTTCCTTACTAAATAAAACAATGATTTTAAGTGACGGAAATCGTAAGGATTCTAGAGAGACCGAGAAAATTGGCTTCGCGATACCTGCAGGCGATACCTGCAGCAACTCGATCCATGCAGTCCTGAGCGTCTAATTTTGACTAGCTTAAAAACAACTTAGAATTAGCGTAACAAAATGCCAAAGCCGTCCTTATATCTAGCCGAAAAAAGAAAGAGGTCACTCTCGCTATTGAGGAATTCAATATATCAACCGATCTCCAATCCAATACCTGGGAATAATGGTTGGGATAAAAGGTTGTCTTTGAAAGCGCACCTCGAGTACGCCAAAAAAAAACATCCACCACTACTACCAGAGCGCTGTCGGGGCTGACGTTAAACGTACGAGCACCTAAACAAAATGGCCGTCATATCCTAGCTAATGTCTTGTCCAAATATTGTATGCTCCACCTATTTGGGCGAGCAAAACGCAACATGCATCATACTTTCAAGGACTACAATCTACCTAACGGTTGTGTGCACTACGCATATGTAGCGCATTCAAACCGGTGTCCGACGACGCAGCCCTAGTAATACCTGGCATGTACCCGCCAGACATACTAGCAATGGAAGCTGCCCAAATAGGGAGAACGCAGAGGCATATGAGCTCGTCTTCTCGTGCGGCGTTACGATGAGTGGCAAACAGTGTGAGTTAACTCTACAAAAGGCCGTTGGATGAATTTCAACCTCAAGGTTTGGCTAACGAAACCACATGGAGAAGTGAACTCTTACCTAACCCAGTTCTGGAGTGGTCATGGCTGCTTGAAAGTAAAGTTTTTTAAATAGTTCTATACGTCAATCCGTATTGCGAGTACTGCAACGACAACGTTATAGAAGATGTTTACCTTCAATTCTTAACTTGCTCGCCCTTCCGTTTTGCAAATGAAAAACACTTTGCCATAGAAAGTGGTGCCAAACAAGGCGACACCTTATCAACAACTGTCTCCGATTTGCTTTTACACTACGCAATCAAGGACGATGTGAAATCCGGTAATCTATTCAGCCGATCTGGCCTAACCATCGCATAGGTTGACGAAATGCCATCCTCACTCGAAGGTACATGGATGAACTTTTCTCTAACATCGAAGCAAAAGCACAGACTGTCGGGCTCCTCGCCGATTACAACAAATACATGAAAATGTTACGCGATTTTGAAATGCGGCATCCTGATATAAATATAACTATTGGGTCTGGGGGTACTACATACTAAGAAATTACGAATAGTGTTCAGGACTGCATCCAAAATTCACTAGCTGCGGCAAACAAAATTTTCTACAAAACCATAATAAGACCAGCTTTGCCGGAAGGCTGTGAGTCATGGATTATGTCAATCAAGGATGCACAAAATCTCCAAACTTTCGAAAGAAGAGCCTTACGAAAAGTGTATACTCCAACCCAGGTTGAGGATGACTTTTATAGAATCAGTTACAACGAGAAGCTACAGCGGATTTGCAAAGATAAAGATGTCGTTAAGGTTGTCAAATCGCAACGACTCCCATAGTTAGGTCATGTCATGCGTATGAGTAAGGAACGCCCCTAAAAATCCTTCATAAATAACTACGCGCTGGCCACCAGATTTAAAGAAAAGCCTAGGAACCGCTAATTCGACGAGGTCATCGAAAATATCGAGAAACTGAAAATACATAACTGGTCTGCTGCCTTGAATAGGGTAACTTGGTAAAGACTAATTGATGAAGATAAAGCTCACTCCGTTGCTCACCAGTAAAGCTGCCTGATGATGACTGTACGACAAAATGAAACAGCCTTCGAATCTAACCTTATCTACTAAAGATATTGGTTTTTTTCTAAATTCCCTTTATATATATATGTGTGTACTTACTTACATACATATATGAATTTGCCATTAATTATTACAAGCTTATTAATAATTACAACTAAAAACCGAAAAAATGCTTTTTTTAGAAAATTTTATGTACTTGGTTTTAAAGATCACCGTTCGGGCAACGCAGCCCACATTATCCTCCCTGCTCATGTGCGCCTTTTATCCTCTCAATTTACCACAAAACCAAATGACATTTTGATTGCTGTTGAGTGGTTTTGAGTTTCGCTTTGGCTTCATTTAAGTTGCATTGGAATGTAAATTTGTGCAGCTGGCTCGCATTCCTGGCAGGCTTATCATCAGTCGGAATGCAAATTGAACATGCAATGACGAATGCTTTCAGTGCACCAAATGACCAATCGTTTGTAAGAAAGAGACGAGATGAATAAAAGGTAAAACAACAGGAAAGAAGAAAAATCAACGAGAAAATTATATTTTCACTACTGCTCTTGATGGTGACTAACGGTTCACCAAGTGACCGACCATTTGACAGCTTCAATGGCTGGCATATTTTTTCCGCCAATTTGTGTCTGATTTTGTCAATTTACTGGCTGCTGCGGACATGTGTATGTATGTATGTAGTTGACAATTCCTAAAATCTTTTAATTTTTTATTTCGTTCTCTTAAATTTCGTTACTTTTTACCTTTTTTTGGAGACTTCTTCGCTGCTTAATTGCTGGGATACATTCACCCTCAATCAAGCATAAAACCATGTAAGCAACAAAAACAATTTTCAAACAAAGCAAAGCGCTGTTGCGAGCAGCAATTAGCTGGATAACTTGCCTTGACATTGTTTCATTCGAATTTTATCTGCCACCCTTGAAACCCATCTGCACTCTGATAGGCGCCTTATTGTATTGGTTTTTGTCGAATGCGCAAATTTTCCATGAAATCTGTAATTTTTTTATTGTTTCAGTTGAAGAAATTTTAATTGATTTCACTAAAAGTTTGTGTGTATTTTGATACATTTTTGGAAAAAACGGAGTTTCTTGACTAATGTTGAGAACATAATAATATCGGTGAAGTAAAGTACGTCATGTTTTCAAGAATTAATTGGGTGATACAGGCACCCAATTCCCCTATAATAGTGCGGCACTTAAACAATATTTTCCAAAATTTGTTTTGCAAAATATTGACAATTTTGCAAGTGGCATAGAATCTCCGGAGGGTCCTGGAAAAAATTTTATTTTGCGGAGTACATTATAGCCCGCCACAGAAACAGAGAAATCAAAATTCATTTTTTAAAAGAGATGTTTCTCGAGGTATCCAGGGAAAGAATTCTTTATTCGATTTTTTAAATTTTCACAGCAGTTGGAAGCCAAAAACGTAATTTTTGCTAAGCCAAAAAATCGGATAATTTGTTATTGTACGATTATTAATGGCCGTTGAAGCCAAAAACGTAATTTTTGCTAAGCCAAAAAATCGGATAATTTGTTATTGTACGATTATTAATGGCCGTTGATTTTTTCAGAATGAATTTCGTGAACGCCGTCCAAAAACATCACATGACATATCGCAAGATAGGCATTTCCATAAATCCTCTGAAGGCGGAGCTCGTCTTATTTACGAGGAAATATAAAATACCTAGAGTGTTTCTCCCCTCAATAGCGCGCGCTCCATTGATGCTCTCTGACAAGGTGAAACATTGAGGACAGAATTAGGAAGGCAACAGTCGCCTTGTATGGTTGCAGGGGCGCTATCGGCAAAAGATGGGGCCTCTCGGCTAAAGTCACGTTTTGGCTTTATAACACGATTATAAAACCAATCTTGCTATACGGAGTCCTTGTCTGGTGGAACTCGCTAGAAAGGATGGTATCAGTTAAGAAGCTGGAGAGGGTACAAAGGTCTGCAGGTAGCATTCTTAAAAATTTTGAGCTCATCCCCATGGTGCTGGGTCACTGTACACCCACGCTAGGTCCGAGCGGACCTTTTTCTGCTCATATTTCCTCAAGGAATGAATTGGCGGCAAGGCATGGCAAACATGTTCACGGATGGCTTGAAGTTGGACAGAAGGGTTGGTGGAGGAGTATTCTGTAAGGGGCTTCCAATCAAACATAAATTCAGGCTCTGACCACTGTAGTGTTTTCCAAGCGGAGGTATCCGCAATTAAGAAATCAGTGTTACGGTTGCTTACCTCGGTAATTACCGTTAAGGAAGTAAATATTTACTCCGATAGCCAAGCGGCAATTAGGGCCTTGGGCTCGTTGTTTGTGCGTTCGAGATTGGTCGGGGAATGTATGGCTTCTCTCTCGATTGCATCCGAATACTTCGACATCAGGCTCAATTGAGTTCCCGGTCACAGCGACATAGAGGGAGACTGCTGGGCTGATGAGTCAGCTAGACAGGGAACTTTGTAGACGGAGAGGATTGCAGTTCCCTTAAGATCCTGTGGTCTACTCCTGGAAAGATAGTCGCGAGATCCTTCTAGCCACGGGTAGATCGGGGACGCCCAAGGGAACTCCTAAGGCTAACAAAGCCCCAGCTCTCGAATTTGGTGGGTATCCTTACCGGACATTGTCCGTTAGATGTTCATGCGGTGAGACTTGGGATTGCCTCACGTCCGTTCTGCAGAAGCTGTCTTGAGGACGAGGTGGAATCATCTCAACACCTTCTTCTCAGCTGCCCTGCTCTCATCTGGCAAAGATTTAGACATCTGGGCTCTCATTTTTTCGCTACGCCGGCGGATATAGCGGGTCTAAATATCACAAATTTGGTGAAGTTCATCAGTAGCTTGTTGCGGCTAATTACGAACGTAAATCAGCCACCGTCGGCATAGCCGTAAAATGCAGTCCCTTCTCCTTTCCCCTCTTCCCTGTATGGTATCAGAACCGACGAATTTTTGAATATTTTTCCAAGTGTGTCCAAAGATAGGACAGCCATTTAACCTAACCTAACCTAACCATACTCGGAGCAATTATCCTTAAATTACTTCTTTACACTCCCAGACTGGTGTAGTGTCTTCCAAGCTGAGATCTACACTATAGACGAAGCAGCAAAATCGATAAGACTAATGGACTTACCTTCAACAGCCCTAGGGGCACCGAGTGTCTTATCTAAGACAAGCATCCTGGCTAACCTAACCACTTGCTGTGTTTTTATTATCAGGCACAAAATATTAAAGGCAAACGTTAAACATTAACATAAAATTTTAATATAATAAAGTGTTAGTGAATTCACTCAAAGCACGCTTTTATTTTTGACAATTTTTTTGAATACGATGTAGAACATGTTCGCTCATAAAAAAGACTCCGTTGTTGTTTTACAAAATTATAGCTTTCGACTTGGACGATTATTGGTTGTGATCACGGATGTAACGAATGCATGGGTATCGTCTTATATGTAGCTATGAACAATAATCTCTCATTTCGACACCCATGGCTAGACAATACACGCAAGACCTCTAACCTTTTTGAATGTATTGTGAAGAACAAAATTTATTTTGCTGTTGAGCCGAAGGTGTTTACACTAGTGCTCCATTTCAATGTAAAGTAGTGGATCTCCTCTACTTTTCTTATATATAATAATAATAATATTTTCCTGTTAAGACTTTAATTAACCCAAACCGACAGGGTTTTGTAACTGGTCTCTCTACATCTACTAATCTTGCTGTTTTTAGCGAATTCTGTATGTCATCGTTGTCCAAAGGACTCCAAGTTGATTGCGTTTACACTCACTTCTCTAAGGCATTTGACAGAGTGTCGCAAGAGATTCTAGTAAACAAGTTGGCTTACTTGGGTTTTCACTCCGTCTGTCTGCTATGGCTTTAGTCATATTTGACGAACAGACCGTGTATGGTAAAATTCGATGAAATTTCATCGAACCACTTTTCTTGTTACGTCCGGGAGCGTCTTGGAGCCACGTCTTTTTATCATTATTATCACTGACAAAAACAAATGTTTTACCTTTTTGAATTTATTGCTCGTCGTGAATGATTTAAATATTTTCCTATATTTAAAGTTCTCAGTGGATGCCCAGAAGCTTCAAGTCGACTTGAACAGTCTTCATCGTTGGGGCATGAGGTCGTGTCTGCCTTTAAATATTAAAAATATTTTCATTTAACAGTAACAACACATTTTTAAAATATCCTTCCACCCGGTCTGTTTATAGTAACGACCCAAACTTTGACCAACTGTTTATTTATGAAAAAAGAAGAACGTTAAATAACGTTTATTCAGCTCCAACACCGCTTTCGACTTCGGCAAAACAAATTGAAGAACCTAATTGAACCTATCAGGTCTCTCGAACTTAATGAAGTTCTACAATCACTAAATGGTAAAACCCCTGGTCAAGATAGGATATCATACGACATTATAAAAAACGCGCCCACATGTTTCAAAAATCGACTACTGAAACTCTATAATGACATATTTAGCAGTGGTATTTATCCTCAAAAGTGGAAGAACGCTGATATTGTCCCAATTTTAAAGCCAAATCAACCACAAGATTATATTAAAAGTTACCGCCCAATTTCCTTACTCTCATGCCTTAGCAAAGTTTTAGAAAAAATTATAGCAAAGCGCCTTATGTGGTTTGTTTTAAAAGAAAAACTCATAAGTCCCAACCAGTCAGCTTTCAAGACCGGACAGGGGACTGCTGACGCACTGCTACATTTCGAGCACTACTTATCCTCCGCACTATCTAGTCGAAATCATGTAACCGTTCTAGGACTAGATTTTGTCAAAGCATTTGATAGAATAGGAGTACACGTGGTGCTTCGCCAACTACAAAAATGGAAAATCGGAGAAAAGGTTTTCTACTTTGTTAAGAGCCTTCTAACGAATCGGACGTTCAGAATTAAACTTAACAACACCTACTCAGATAGGGTATCCCTGTACAATGGTATTGCTCAGGGATCCCCTATCTCAGTAATCTTCTTCATAATCGCATTCGATGAGATTACCAACATCCTCGTTAAGTATAATGTCGAATTCTCCATTTATGCAGACGATGTGTTCATTTATTCAAAAAATAATAGCATCGATACTTAAAACAGATATTTTCGAATATTCTTAACGAAATTTCAAACTGGGCGCTTAGTTCAGGCGCGAATATTGCATACAATAAGTGTAATATACTTCATATATGTAAAAAAAAAGAATTGTAATAATATTAGCTTCAGGTATAATAACTACACTATTGACTGTGTGCCATGCACTAAAATACTAGGTATCATCTTCGATAAATCACTTAGTTATAAGGCTCACTGTACATATCTTAAGCAAAAGTTAGCTAAAAGATTAAATATTGTAAAGTATTTAGCGTCCAAGCACAGTAATGTTCATCCAACCTCCCTCATTAATGTAACAAACTCTTTCATTTTATCGGTGATTGATTATGGCTTACCCATTTATGGACAGTGTTCTAAAAAGACCTTCGCTGGCATACAACAACTTTACCACTCAGCAGCAAGGAAAAGTTTACGAGCGTTTCCCACCACCCCTGTCAAAAACCTGCTAGCCGAAGCGAGGCTTCCGCAATTGAAAGACCGTGTACATCAAAATACTCTGCGTTTAATCCCAAAACTCTATGTATCCAACAACATTATACTGAACAGTGACATAAAAAAGGCGATCAAAAGGAACACAGAACTAAGGCGACCTTCCACTATATGCAAAGTCATAAAATACGCTGGAAAAATAGATCCTTTTCTTAAGCCTACGTTATGCGTTGCTCCACAATTTCCACCCTGTAAGCTTCCAGAAAACACCTTTATCGCAAATCTTCTTAATCATGCCAAATGCAATTCCTCTTCCCTGATATATAGAAAGCTTTTTTACGAAATACATAGTGAGTGGAGCACTAACGGCTGGAGCTTTGTATACACAGACGGATCCAAAGACAATCTGAACACCTCATTTGCGGTGGTGAATGAACAAGGAGTACTCATTAAAAAAGGTCTACTTTTCCCGCATTGCTCCATCTTTACCGCAGAAGCTCTGGCGATTACCTTTGCAGTCGACTACGTTTCCAAAGCTAAAGGCAAATACATAATCTGCTCGGACAGTAAGTCTTCCTTTCTTGCTCTTAACAACACTGCATACAATGAACCCTGGGCTATAAAAATTCGATCCGCCCTTTGCAGATGCAGCTCCAAAATTAAAATTATGTGGGTCCCGGGGCATTGCGGAATTGGTGGTAACACCTTCGCTGACAAAGCAGCCAAGGAAGCTAGCTCCTCACCAAGTATTTTTCACAACACTTACTTTAAGGCGGATATTAAAAACAGAATCAATGCCTTTATTAAAGAATTCACACACAACGATTGGTGCAAATATCAGCATGCCTACAAGTGCATAAATCCGGAACGAAATAGGCCAGATATCCCATCGAAATGCTCCTCTCAGCAGCTAAAAATTTTCACAAGATGCCGTCTAAATCATACTAAAATTAGCCACGAACACCTTCTAACTGGGAAAGCAGCCCCCGAGTGTAGTATATGCAACCGCCCACTGTCTATAAATCACATTTTAGATCATTGCCCTAAGTTTTCCAATAGTAGGAAAAACATATTTAAAAATCAATCACCTTCCGTCGCATTAAGAAAATACTCACCCGATAATGTTAAAGATATTTACAAGTTTATATACCAAAACAATCTACTATATCTTGTATAATACAATGATGATAAAATGTTCTCTAAATCTAAGTTGTTATACTCAGTAATGTTAAAATATATTAGATAAACATCAGGCCGATAGTCTTAGTAGCTAGTGCCTCTTTTTTGTAATATAGTTATTTATAATTATATTTCATTATTAATAAATAAATAAATAAAATATCTACCACCATTTCCATTAATGTACTATAAAGTGTAACAGAGTTTAAGCATCTTCGAGTTTTATTCAGTACGAAATTTCAGTGGTCACATCAATTTTATGCTTTCAAATCGTATTCGGTTCTAGGCTTCATTCGGCACAATGCATTTGAATTTTCTGATCCGTATACGAATAAACTGGCGGTTTCTCAAAAAAAATCAATTTTTTACCACAATTTCGGCTTTAACTAGTTTATAAAAAAATATTTATCGGTGGAAAAAAATCTTTCTTACGATTAATTACTAAAAAATATATTTAAGAAGATAGTGTTAAAATTTGAGACTAATCGGTTTAGCCGTTTTCGAGTAATGTTGGTCACCGACTTTGAAAACACCATTTTGAGAAAAATGCGTTTAAAGTTTGAAATACACTTTACTTTACTTTACTCTGAAACGCCTTTTCAAATTTGCGAGTACTTCGAAAATATTCACCGAAACGATATTAAATTGAAATTAAATTTAATTTTTTGAAAATTCTAACTGTAACTAACTTACAATTCGAGTTCCCTGTTCCACCTTATAATTCTCGGCTAAAGGTAAATAATTTAGAAGGACAGTCCTTTCACTTTCGTTTATTTTCAGAGTTTTTAATGGCATCGGCGACTATCCAGATCTATTTCAGCGAATAAGCTTTAATGCTCCACCAAGAAGTTTTCGCAATTTGTATCATTTTTTGGGGGAAACTTTAAGACTAAATTTGCGAGTAATGCACCTGTTTCTCGCACACTTCCAGACTATAATTCATTATCATATTGTTATTGTTGCCCTGTCAATGTAGTGTATATCACTGGTCCTCTTTGTCTAACTCATCTAAAGGTAGGTCCAGGAAACTTGCTGTTTCGACAGGTTGGGTCCAGAGAGGGGTTTTAGGTGAGTGGGTTTAGTGGAGCATGTGAAAAGGTGCTTAGTGCGGGCTGCCTTCACTTGCAGGACATATCGCTCATTTACTTCAACAGTGTCATAACTCAAAAAACAAGATTTTTTAGTTAAATACGAAAAAATGTGCTCAATATCATGGTTAATATTGTATAAAAAAGTCTTTGTGATTAGTAGAAAATTGAGCGCGTGAGATGAAAATGTGCCGTTATTCCACTTGTTGTGACGCGTTATTTTTTACAACGGCATCGACACATTTCAGTTTAACTTCAGTCGTCGTCACGTAAAGATTTTTAGTTTTTCCGAAAAAACGATATATTTTGAACTACAGCGATTTTTCGTGTTGCTAATTTTCATGTAAACTATATTATTTCGCGTTGTGACTGTACTGCTGAAAAATGTTAGTTCCTCATAATTTGCGTAATACAATATGGGACGTTGTTGTTGAAAACAAATTAATTGCGTAATTAGATATTTTGTTTTGTGACATTTTTTTCGTGAAAAAATGGGCTCTGTAGAAATAGCGAGTTTGTTTTAATAAAAAATATGTCATTGTTTACGAAAATTGTATCCGCTATAATGTAAAACACCTTCTAATAACGCAAAATGATACGCTATTGCTGATAATAAATGACGAATTTCGACTTTTTTTTTAGCTTACTTGGAAATGTCGTTATCCAAAAATAATGGCTGTGTATGATTTGCAAGCAGTCATGCAATTACCAAAGGGCGAAGTGTCTGCTTTCTATTATTAAATCTATAGTAAATGTGTTCCATCACACCATATTTGATATAAAAACAAACATCTGTCAATGTTTTGTTTGGAACGAATCTAATGGAAAACGTGGAGTTAACGAATTAGGAACATGCGTTTTTGAATACATTAAAAGTTTGGCAAAGACTGATGAAGATGAAATAATATTTTATTCCGATAATTGTGCTGGACAACAGAAAAACAAGTTCATGGTTGCCTTGTATTTATACGCCGTTCGCTACTTGGGTATAAAGTCCTTCAGCCACAAGTACCTCATCAAAGGCCATACCCAAAACGAAGGTGACTCAGCACATTCCCTTATTGAGAGAACAGCTAAACGAATCCTTAAAAGTGGTCCAGTATACACCACTGACTCATTCATTACTATAATTCGATCAGCAAAGAAAACAGGCCACCCATTATTAGTGCAAGAAATGTCTTATGGAGACTTCTTTGACATCAAATTACTCTCTAATGACATGGGTCCATTGAATATGGGAGAAATTAAACTCTCTGAAGTGAAAATCTTGAAGGTTCAACGATAGTCACCCAACTCTGTGCTTTTCAAAACATCATACGCTGAGGAGAAGTTCAGAGAAGCCACTATAATCAAATCGAAGAAGAAACATAGCACATCGATTGATTTACAAAAAGCCTACCACTCCAAAATCGGAATTCCTAATAATAAAAGGGAAGATATCAACGAATTAATTAAAAAGAACTTGATTCCACGTTTTTATCAAGAATTTTATAGCAATTTGTGATTAAATTTTCCCTGTATTTTCCTGTACTTATTATTAGTACCATTTTTAAAAACTGAAAATGAAGTTCATATAAAAATATGTTTTAATGCTATGCATTATTGTATTTAATTTTTGTTTTAGTTAAAAAACCTCGTTCATATAAAAATATGTTCTAATGCTATGAATTTTTCTATTTAAGTTATGTTTTAGTTAAAAAACTTCAAAAATAAAATGTCTAAATGTAAAAATATTGTATTTTATTTCTCAACAATAATGACACATTTACTTTATGGCGGCGAAATTTCTATATTTTTTCAGAAAGAATGACATAATTCAAAGCAGAAAAGTTTTTGTTCAAGAGTTTAACCTGCTACAATAGCAAGAACGTAATTGTGCCAACAAATACAACAGCAAACTATCCTATTTTAGCCTGCTTAATTTCACTTTTTCTAGAACTAATTTATTAAAAAATTTAACTTTAGCAGCTTAAAATTGTATTTACTTTGATTAATAATACTTTAGTTGTCAAATTTGGCTTGTTTTTCTTTACACTTTTGTCTAGTCTATAATGTAATTTGTTCTGTAAATTATTACAATAAATATATTAAATAAATAAATAAATACAATTTAAATAAAAATGCATAAATACTGCATTAAAAATTTCCTACAGGGTTTATTGTAATTGTACGCCTTTTCTTTTTCTAAGCCCAATGCGGTTTCTTGGTATGCAGATACCGTTGTGGCACTGATTTTCACAGTTCCAAGCCATCTTCCGATAGTCTCACACTTTATATTATTGGTTTGGTTGTAGATACTGAATATAATCGAGAATATTTATTATTTACGCTTGCCCGAGCACTCCCACACACTTGATCACACGTTATAAGGCTAAAAAGCCATTCATAATATTTTCCATAAATAGATATGTGTATATGTGTGCATGTAAATATGTGCATAAGAGCTTAGCTAAAACCGTAAAAATACCAAAGAATCTGTGAAGTCAATATTTTCTCGCTAATCAGTTCGTAGAATTTGTCGATGATGTTGATGTACTGCATTTGTGAGGAAAAAAAATTGTGAAACTAACAAAAACTGAACAAAATGCTAAAATTCATGCATATATACTTAAAAATGTCGATTTTAAGAGATGTATGTTAAGGTAAATATGCAAACGTGTGTGTATGTGTGCATGTGTATAAAATTTATTGTCTTAAGGTGCTTTGTTAGAAACTCAACCTCTCCATTTAATGCGAATGTAACCCAATTCCGGCGCATAGCCGTCGCCGTGCACTTACAGAATTTGAGTCTCCGAATTTCCAGTTCAATACTGCACTCAAGGCAGAAAAACAGAATGAAAAAAATCGGAAAAAATTCAAAAAATCAACTCAGTCAGACCTACTCATCCTGCTGATATGTATGTGTGTATCTATGTTTTCTGGCCACGTTAGCTGTTGTGTGTCTGTTTATATTTCGTTATTTTTCTTTACTTTTTATTTGTTTTTCCATTTTAAGTTTGTGCTTTTTCTTTTTAGTTTTTTTTCCTGTTCTTGGCAGGCAAAGTGGCAGCAGTCAAAACAATTTCACTATTGCACGCTCGAATGAACCTTAACAAACCATACATCGTCGTACGTTCGTCTCTTCTCAGCGAGTATGCCACACATGCCACATGCAACTTGCAACCGAAAGGTTTTGATTGACGTCTTTTGATTCTTTACTGCTGTGACTTGTTAACGCGCTTTTGCTACACTTTCTACTCATTTTTGTGTCTTTTGTTTTTTTGTTTTTCGGTTTTGTTTTTGGTGTTTCTTAACACTTATAATATTTATTTATTATTAGTGACACACCACCATCAAACATACGAGGAAATTTATTGTATTCTTTGTTTTCGTTTGCTTTCATTTCATATGCAAATAAGTTCGGTTTGAATGGTTCGGAATTGGTTTGGGTTGGGCGCATTGTCTTGCTTTGCTATGAAGCTGCTTACACAAAGATACTTCACAATTTTATTATTGCTCTCTTTTCTTTTGCCATCATTTCGGTTTCTTTTTTTTCAAAACTATTTAATTTTTATATTTACCGCACACTTTGTGCACTAAAGTAGGGTACCTTCGCTCAATTAGCGGTTTTACGCAACTCTAGAGACATACACCTGTGTTCACAATAATAGTACCGCGACGAATTAATAAATTTTAAATACATTTTTGGTACTTAATTTTTTTATAGCTTTATAAAAGTATAGTGTATTCTACCACAAAAACCAAATAACTAAAAGCTCCGAGCTTTGTACAAAAAAATTAACAAATTGAAACAAAAAAATTACCAACTTTTTATTCAGACGTTGTAGAAAAATTTTGCAATTTCGCAGTTTTATAGCCCATTCAATATTGGTAAAGTGTGAATATTGGTAAAGTATAAAATTGGCAAAGCTTTTTGACAATTTTTTTATACACTGTTGACAATTTTCTTCCATATCAAGCACAATGTTCAGAAGTCTTGCCAGAATGTGATGTTGCTGTCTAAACTCTAACTTCCTTGGATCTCTGGCAGACTTAGAATACGCAGCTACCCACAATATTTCATCACCTACAGGTGTTACTTTGAATAGTCCGCTATTTCGGTAGATGCCACTTTTGAAGCTGCCATTTTTGATATTTGACAAGTAGAAACTACGCCATTAATAAAAATGGAACGATACACGCTTAAACAATGCATTGAAATTATTAAATTCACTATAAAAATTTTGAAAATTTGGCAGAGACGGTTCGTAAAACTCGAACACTTTTGGGTCATCGTGAAGCACAGAAACTGGTGAAAAAATTGGAGCTGTTGGGACAAGTCAGTGATGTGAAGAATAAAACCCGTGCACGCGACTCAAGAACAACCGAAAATATTGCTGTTGTAGCCGAAGTGTTGAAGAAAACCCAGGTTTGTCCATTCCTCGTCGTTTTTTGAAATTAGGCATTCCAAAAACCGTCATTACGCCGTATTTTGCATAAAGATTTGGGTCTTAAGGCTTATAAAGTCCAACAACAAGAACTCGAGCCAGCCGATCATCAACGACGTCGTGTCTTTGCTGATTGGGTCGTTGAAATGCATGAAAATTATGCGGAATTCCATCGAAAAATCATCTTCAGTGATGAGGCCCATTTCCACCTCGGTGGCTTCATCAACAAGAAAAATTGCCAGATCTGGCAATCAGAAAATCCAAGAGTTATTCTTGAAAAGCCAAAACGTGTGACTGTTTGGTGCGATTTATGGTCCGGCGAAGTCATTGGACTTCACTTTATCGAAAATGAAGCTGGAGCAACAGTTATGGTGAATAGATTGCGCTATCGAGAGATGATTAACGCATTTTTATGGCCGGAATTGGATGGTATTGATCTATATATACATATATATATATATATGGCGGGTACACCCTTTTTGTGTGTTTGGCCGAGCTCCTCCTCCTGTTTGTGGCGTGCGTCTTGATGTTGTTCCACAAATGGAGGGATCTACAGTTTCAAGACGACTCCGAACAGCAGATATTTTTATGAGGAGCTTTTTCATGGCAGAAATACACTCGGAGGTTTGCCATTGCCTGCCGAGGGGCGACCGCTATTAGAAAAATGTTTTTCTTAATATTGGTGTTTTCACCGAGATTCGAACCAACGTTCTATCTGTGAATTCCGAATGGTAGTCACGCACCAACCCATTCGGCTACGGCGGCCGCCTATGGTATTGATCTGGACAAAAGTTATTTTCAACAAGACGGCGCTACGTGCCACACAAGCAACGAAACCATTGATCTTTTACGGGAAAAGACCTCCAATAACACCTCTTATTGGAAAACCCTTTACTACTAGAAAGACGAAGTAGGTTCATCACATTTAAAATTACAGGGTGAACACAAGGCTGGTAGATTTACAAGTTTTGTTCATTGGCTATGGTGAAAAAGAAAATTGTGAGGAGAACCTCGGAACTACAGAGGACTCGCAGCCGAAATTTGCACAATAATTTCACACATATTCACACACTCATCCAATCAGTCGTTATTCAGACGAGAACGAAGTGCCATTGGTTAATTTTTACACACAATCCCTGTTACATTACAGCTGATTCTGTTAAATTCGCTCACACAATCGAGCACACCTTATCAATTCTTTTCACCGTTGAGTGAAGAAGTTGTTGTTGTTGTTAGACGAGGAATGCTGCTGGAGTGACAGTACTTGGCCGGATATAAATCAGTGTCGTTCCGATAACGTAGAACCGACTGTTTTGGGAACGTCCAAACAAGTTGCTCCATAATAAGCCTCCAGGCCTAATTTGGTCCTTCTGTACCTTCATAGAGAGTGGTAACCACCATAAACTAAGCACGCTTAATACGAAGCATTCCCTAACCCCGCCCTCACCCTCGAGGTGGGGACTCGTTTTGGATGCATGTCATGCCCAAACCTATCGGCGCACACCAATGTAATGCGACTACTACCTTTTACTCATATTTATGGGTCTTATAACTCAGTCGCTCTTATGAGAATGTTTATGTGATGCATTACTTCTTGTAGTAAGTCTTGTTCCTATGAGCGAGAGGAATTTAAACAGATGCCAACAGACCGATATCCAGTAAGAAAGACGAGGAGCCTAGTAACCTCAGATCAAGATACTGGTATTTGGCTGGATGTTCTGTTAAAATTATCCTCAAGCCCTAAAAGTTTGAAAATTCTACAACCTGACGTAATAGGCTATCTGTGACACAATTGCTGAAGTTCTGTTACAAGTTAAGTCCGTTAAAGATATGAAATTATAATACTTTTTTAATGAAGCTATTTTTATTTACGCTTGTTAATAAAAAAAATGTTTATTTTCATTCAAAATGGTCACCATTTAATTTACACAAGACTTTAAACGATTAAGCCATTCTTAGGATATTGACGTCGATTGTTTGAGACTCTCCAAATTTCTGTAAGGAATTGGACAGGCCATGATTTAGATGTGGACTTCCAGACGGTCAATCTTCTGCGACTATGGAACAAGGAAGATTGTGCTTAGCCACTGCTGGGTGGTTTAAGTCTTATGGGCTGGAGCGGAATCTTGCTTGAAGATCCAAAGCTCTCCATTGAAGAGAGTACTGCTGAACTAACATAATTTATGGTAAGTATGGCAAGGCTATTGAAATAGTCTAGGAACCCTCTTTGGCTACGTCTTACACTTATTTCAGATGCCCAGAACCAAAATTAAGCGTACCAAGAGCTGGTTGTGAAAGCCACCAATAACACAGTAGCAACCGGAATCTTAAAAAATGGTAATGCACTTATTTTAAAGAAACTGTCTTTGGCAATAGCAAAAACGTATGTCTGGAAAGTACACGCTAAATCGGGCAGATGGAAGGATGTTACTGCCCTTAGAGGGTCTCAGAATCTCCCAGCCTCAGAGTCATTATCTAGAAGTATCTTGTAGGTACCGGTGTTTCAGAGGTAATTCCAGACAGAGTGACATAACCCTTGGCACACTCAAAGCTCATTGGAAGCAGAGCCTTAAAGAGTCTATGGAAGGCTGTATATAGTCAGTGCTCTATCTGTTATTAAAGGGTACAGAAAAAATAATCATAAGCGTAGCAAACGCAACTTCACACATTATTAGTATTGGATGAAGATCGCATGCCTTCCCACTTGCAAAGAAATAAAAAGCGATTATTTGATTGCAGTCTGCAGCGTTTTAAAAGTAATATTTTGAAGCTTTTTCAAACATCTCAATGTACAATTGACCAGCGCCAACAAAGTCACGAAGTGCTCTAATCTAGAAATATAAATAACAACCCTCGTATATTTGCCCAATAGTTTTGAGAGTATGGATTTTAATTTTTTAGTTTATTAAATTTATCTCGTGCATTGTGCAAATTCTGAATACTATATTACTTTCCAATTATCTATTTAGGTCATTAAAAGAAAAAGGGAATAATAAAGAAAAGCGGCAAAGAAATAATATATTTTGTCATATCTACATATGCACCTACGTGAAGCCATGTTTATAAATACATATATACACAACTCTTGTTAAAAAGTATCGTTTTTACCAATCTAACTTCAAAAATGCTCTTTTGAAAATATCCATTGTCAGTGTCAGCTATGGCAGAGTCTAAAACGAGCGGCGGAGCATTCGCATAAATTAATTTTTTTTTTATAATCAATTTGTGGAGATAAAAGATTTAGTTAATCACATTCGAGGCGAAAAAATTTTAATCTTAGTCAAGAAACTAAATTATCAAGTACAGAAGAAATGTATGTACATATATACATACACGAATTTAATTAAATGTATACCGACTAAATAAGGAAATTTAGGTTCAACTGTGTCAATTTCAATTGGCCTCCCAATTAATATACTTTACACATTTACGTATGTATGCACGTATGTAAATAGGTACCCAAAAAATTTACAAATGACATCTTAATTTTTTTGAAAGTAAATACAAGTGATTTCTGAAGTATTTGTTGACATGTACTCGTATATGAATAATAGGGTGGAGCGTCAATGCTTGGGTGGAGTAAGTCACCGAGTCGAATTTGAATAATTGCACAAGGTTGCAAGTGTATATTTCTTTAAATATGTATACACCGTTGGAAAATATAATAGAAATAGCGCACTTAGAATTTTCGAGTGGAGTGTATGACTTATTTTCAAATTGTTTTTGTTATGATTGATAGTTGATCAGTGGTTAACGGCTGTTTGTTCTGCATTACATTTCATGTTTTATTATAAATATTTTATGATAGCAATAAATTTAAACGTTTTACATTTCGCTCAATTGTCCTTCAAAATAAAATGTATTAACTAAATTTTTAGTATTGGTTAAAAAAGCAAAATGGTCAAACATTGGACGAAAGAAGAAGCCAGGTTAATGAAAAATTTAAGAACACCAGGAAAAACTATGAATCAAATAGCAGAATTAATGAAATGTTCAAAGAAAAAGTTTTTAATGCTCTTCATAACGCATCAAAAGCTGAAACTGGAGGAAGAAAATGTAAAATTCTGGGAAGAGAAAACAAAAAACTCATGCGTTATAGCAAAATTAAGCCTTTATTGTCATAAGGAATCTTGACGGATAAACAAAAATAAATATTGGGGGATCACCACCAACCAACCATCACGAGGTACAACATTTGATCCCAGATTTACGAAAAAATAGTAAAGCACGATGGAAAATCAATAATTGCGGAGAGTTGCACTTCGGAGGAATATTCTACAATATTTTGGATAAACGAAAAAAATGTGTGCGGTGGGCTATGTGAGAATATTTTATACGATTTGGCTACCCTATGCAAAGAAAACAAGCCCAAGCATCTATCAATCAACAAAGGAGTGGTTTGAAAAAGAAAAAGTGAATGTTTTAGTATGGACGCCGCAGTCTCCCGACTTAAACTTAATTAAGCAACTTTGGGCAGAACAAAAAAAATAATTGGGGTTTTCAATGGCATAAATGAGGAAGAAATGGAGAACCAAATTCAAAAATCCTAGTACTCAATTTCTCCGGATAAATGTGCAAATTAAGTAATATCAATGCATCGAAGATGTGAAGAAGTCATAAAACAAACAGGAGGTGCTAAATACCTACTAAATCAATTCGCCATATGTAAGCACTTTTTTCTAAACACTGATTCAGTTTCTATTGTTAAACTCGATTTATGTGGTTGAATATTTTATTATGTTGTAGAATAGCAAGGCGAATCTATTAAAGGCGTTGTTGGTAAATCAGCTGATTTGTTTTATTTTTTTTTTTAGTTCTTTCGCCGTGTCCATGTGGCTGTCACCTCAGAATGAATCAAGGCGAATTCATTATTTGTTTACTAGTTTCCCAATACTTTGCTTTGATGATCAAACGTACAGACCATTGTTGTTGGTCTAGTGCCACCACCTTTAATGAATGAGCCTTGGAAAAGAGGCTTTCTTTTCGTAATTTGATAAAAAATATCAGTGTTTCGTTCAAGAATAACGTATCTAATTTACAAGTAGATCAGAGCACAATTGATGAAGTCATGAATATTTGAGCGCCCATTGCTCCAAGCCGGCTTTCTACTCCCGCTGAACTTTAAAGCTTTTATAACATATGAAACTTTTTATTTTGTGCGCCATAACTGAATCAGCAAATCAGTTTGAAATTTTGCTTAAAACCTTCTTGACATAATATACTTCATCAGATATCCCTGGGATATTAATCGCAAAATAACAAATTAGCCTATTTTACTTCGAAAAACGTCTCTTTCAGCTAATGCATCTTGATTTTATTGTTTCTGTTGCGAATTATGATGTAACCCGCAGAACAAAATTTTTTTGAGGCACCATAGTGCCTGTGTCACTCGATAAATTTTCAATATTCTGCAATGAAAATTAAAAAAAACTTGTTTTTAAATATTACTTTATTATATATAAATTGACTGAATTAATCTTAGCGGCAACTCAACGGAACACACAACTTTTTGAAAGATTACTCTGAATTTTCTAGAAGAGGCTAAAATTTACTTCTTCTTGAGATGAAGTGGCATACGAAATAACAACATGATTACATCTGATATATGTATAAGATACCTTCAACAGTTTTTTGTGATATATTGCAAGGGAATTCCTTTAGGACATATGTATTAAATCTCTACCTTCATCGCATAAGGGCCCATACGACCCTTAAATTCATTATTGATATACATGTCGACATTTCATGACAAACATTTCGCTGTATATAAAACTATTGCAGAAAAAGGCTCACATGTGAGAAGAGTCATTTTTTTTATAGTCAGTGTTTATAGTAGTTCCGTTGCACCCAATAGTGTCAATTTTTTTATATTTTTTTGTTTTTACTTTTTTCATATAAATAATTTATACTATTCATTATCTTATTGCTCTTCTGCATTGAAAATCCAAAAAAATGTTGATGGTCCACCCTAATGTACATACCTACAAATACTCTTCGCATATTTATATGAATATTTTGTAAAGTGGAACACGTACGTCCGTCCGCCCACGAAAACAGGTGCTTATAACAATAGTTAGTTGTTAGCTGATAGTTCAGACTTTTTTTTTGTTTTTTAATTACATATCTCACTTTTTAAAGGGCGTTGGTGTTTGCTGTTTTCATTTCAAGTTTCTTTGTTCTTCCTATTGACTTTTCCCTCTCTCAGCGTTTGATTAATGAGCTTGTCAGTTGGGCATAGATCGTAATCACTGATGTGTACACAGAACCAACAATCTGCCATGACAGAATATCTGTCAATTTGCTCAGACAGGCCTACCAAAGCGGAGAATTTTGTGAATCACATCTACATGATTTTTTAACCAAGGCCGAAGTGGTGCTGGAAGCGGGGCAAAACATGATGGGGGTTTTTGCTTGATATAAAGGTGTTTTGGTGAAGCTATCGTTGGTTGCATCTGTTCAGTTGACAGTAGACATGGGGGAGGCATGGGAGACAGTAGACTATTCAATGTTATCTCGAATATTGCTTACCGTTGGGAAAAAAGTAGCCTCTTTAACAAAAGCATATTTGCAAGATTTGGCCCAATTTTTTTTTTTTGTGAGTGGCTCTAAGATGGCAAACGGAGCAGGTGCTATATAATATGTGAAGAAAAACTTGAGATTCTCTTACGCGCTAGATATTACAACGACAGTTTTTCAATCGGAGATTTCCACAATACTCAGTGTGGCGGAGTGGATAATCGAAGATGTAGATTGATGTAGACTCAACTCCTGATTTAAACGAAAAATGCCGAACAAGGTGGGTACTTCTGAGGAGACTCTCTTTCAATATAAAAAGAAATAAGCTAGGATTAATTGCTGCATTGATCATACGACCAACATACCAAATGTCTATCATAGGCAACAACGAAAACCCAGCGTTGTAGATATGCAAGCAAAATACTTCGCTGGCAATGCGGAAATAAGTCTGAACTCTTCAAAGAAGTGGTTGGAGCTCCTCGGAATGACATGGACCTTATTTTATCACCGAATAGGAAAGGCTGCAAAATATTGATTGGAGTACTGACGCGACACTGTCTCATCCCACATCACGCAGCCAAAATGGTATTAGTCCTTAGCGATGCGTGTAAAACCTGCAACGCAGCGAATGCTAGGCGAATATCTACTTTGCCACTGTCTTGCTCTCTTAAGGACTCTTAAGAACTCGACAAATTTGTTAAGGATCAACATATTTTTCATCCTTGAAGGATAATGCTGGTAAAAGGCCGTTCCGGTTTGTTAAAACTCGCGAAGACGTGCATTGTGAATTATCTAAAACTAGCTTAAACCCGCGGCCCCGCTCGCGTAGGAGTATTTTTGAGGGATTTAGGATATGTATGTAAAAGAATTACAAAAAATAATTTCATTAAAAATATTTTTTTATTAAAAACCATAATAATACAATACCCGGCATCCGTTGCTATGCCTCTTTGAATAAAATCAAAACAACCAATCAGAAAAATATCAAGCAAAATTATTTTTATTAATTTTTTATCTCAAACCGTTTTTGAACTTTGCATTTGGGTCATAGTTGAACAGCTTATGCGGATTATAAAGTCTAGAGTGTGCTATAAATAGTGGGAAATAGGAAAAACTAAGATTTTTTAGATTAAGTTTAAGCAAATATTCGATTATTAGTGACGAATGGCAGTGGTGGCGCGGCCTGGGGGCTGTGGGAAGGGAGTTCCATCATAAAAACATGCCTATAACCTTCATTGGGTGAAAATATGAATGTATAAAAATGTTTACGTCATTTGGTGTTTTCGTTTCGTAGTGATGCGCGGATAATATAGATGATATCTTCGACTCCAGATACTTAGCACTGGTAACACAATGGACTCTAGGGATCTAAGTGAGATCCTTTTACAGATCAGTCAGCACCGCCTAACTTAACCTCCCCGCAACGGCAAATTATGCACTCTCGCCTACAATTACAACAGTAAAGAGCACGTCCCTAAAAGAAGAGTAGGAGTGGGTGAGTCCATCCATGTATACACAGATGGCTTAAAGCTCGAAGGCGATGTGGACTGAGGTGTATTGGTACAGGTATCATTTAGTTGGCGTCGCCTTAACCATTACAATGCTTTTCAGGCTAAACTGATTACCTCACAAAGCAGTCTACAGCCTCCAAAGTAGCCATGAAACGCCGCACATCTCTTGGCGAAGTAACTGAGTAGTTTCGCAGAAATGTAGCATGAGTTTGTACGATGAACTAGCCACACTTGGCACCACACTCCCTAGCGAGAACATAGAAAATGGCATTGGTATACTCGCCTACAAGCATGTAAGCTAACCCTCGGTCATTTTCCCTGATTTATAAAAAATTCAGAATGTTTGCAGAAGACTAAACAGTGTAATATATCCGCCCCCTTGTCGCTCTCCGCAGTTCAACGCAGAATCTTGCGTGCCATTACTTTGGGATGTTCAAGTGGAAGAATAGAACGAGGAACTGCATAAGCTCAAGGCGAGATTTACATAATTCAGGAAATAAAGATCCGACAGTTCCACTGGTTGTGTCATGAATGAATAAAAACATTCCAGCCCAGATGGATGATATTCGATGCGAGAGACGATACCTGTTGGAAATTGTAAGAAATTGTCTTCTGTATCGAAAAGACCAAATGAAAACTGGCTTAGCTTCTCTTATAGTTTCTAATTCACGCCTGTTAGCAAGTGCAGCAATCGATTGATGATCTTTGTGAAGCCAGTTAACAAATACCAATTTGAGCTGATTAGGTAACGCAAAAGTATTACTACTCCATAGTCCTTAGACACATAAAAGACGCCAACATCTAATTAGACGGCATTTGAGTTTTTCCAAACGACTGCAAACGATGAAATAGTGAAGTGTAGGTTAGGTTACGTCGAAGCGGCTGTCCACCCAGGTAGTGATGCCGCATTGTGTGGGCCATTGCTTTGCCAAAATTTCTATATATGTATTACAAAGGATTAAGATAACAATCAAAAACTGTTGATGCGAAACCGTCGGTAAGGCGCAGACTCTTCTGAAAGAATTATATAATTCGCCCATTGCCCCAAAAAGAAAAAAATCGCTTTTTTTAGCCAGCCAACCAGGAAGCAGCAGAATAAGAGTTATATAAATTCTTGTCCACATGTCAGTGAATTTATTTACGTTCTTCAATTATTTATTTGTATTTTTAGTTTCAATTGGAATCAGCGACCTTCGTTGTTTACTTATAAATACATATGTATGTATGCATGTCTGTATTTGAACGAATGCCTACGTTTTTCGTCACAGTTGATATTAGATGCCATTATTTTTAGGCGTCGACAAATTTCGACAAATATCGGGTGTTTTTTAGCTTGAGAACTTTCGTTGACAGCTGAGAATGGCAAACTGTGCGGGCATTTCTGTTCAGTAAGATTTGGCAAGTCACCATGAATCGTTTAATACCAGAACAAGTCTTCCAAATTGTGGAAATCTACTTTGAAAAATATAAATCTTTTCGCGAAGCTCATAGAGCACTGGCGGCATCATCGGCCCTTATTTCCTTCGAAATGAGGAAGTAGCTGCCGTTACGGTGAATGGCGAGCGTTATCGAATCAATCTATCGCAACTTGCATTCAGCGCGCTTAACAATCGATTTATTGCAAAATTCAAGTCACCATTGACGCTATATGGCCAAAATTGAACTGATCGAATGGCCATGTAACTGGTAGTCGCGTCAAACATATGCCGGACGTCACATTCAAAGAATTAGTGCCATGAAATTATCTACCAGATTATAAAAAAAGGCATTGCAACTATATTATATTTCTGTTTATCATTTTAAGTTCTCAAGATCTTATAAAAACACCCGATATAACCGCCATATCTGTTCAAATAAATACGCTTTCAGACACTCTGGTTCAATATACTCCTTCAAATTCCCTTGCAAATACTGACATTCGAACTTAGCGTGAACATTGAATTCACAAGAAAATTTAACTCATTTCTGACCCAGTGGCTATGCTAATTTCGAGCCAGTTTTTCAGTGGTAGTTGAATTTTTTTTTCTGTTTAAACTAAATTTAAAATTAGTATGTAGTTTTTTCGTACATTTTAAACGTAGCTTCCACTTTGGTCAAACGGCTTGAGATACTAAGTTAGGCTGAGTATAATAATCAGGTGTTTATTGTCTCGTCGACTTTGATTGCAAAAACCTTCGGGACTAACAAACAAGTATAGCACTCAGACAACATTACATCGATTGTACTGCACTTTTTTAATTTCCTTCAAATCTACTTGATCTCCGAAGGAATCTGAGTAGATCTTGTGGTGCCTAGGAGCCGTGGTGGTCGCTTTTTAACACATTAGTGCCAAAGATCTCAAGACTGATTCAAGCGAAGACCGGGCAGATGCACAGAAGGCCGTCTCATCCTCCTCTCCATATGCTGCACATAGTACACTGTCTGAGGTGCCTACCTTTTCCATTTGCTTCACCCATTGAAAGTGGCCCGTTATCAGTCCAATCAACTGCCTGCAGTCCCTTCTGCTTTATAACAGGAGGATATGCAACAGTCGGTCGACATGACCCGTAACATCAGTTTTATCGATTTGCAGCCTCTCTCAGCCTGCCAAGCCCGCTTGTGAGTTGAAGTAACCCCTTTGCTAAACGTGGCTTTGCTGGCTGCAGAAGGTAATGGCAGAACGGGCTCTGAGACCAACTTCTTTGGGGTTCTAGCTTCTCCTAGCTAAAGAGTTAGAGGTCTCGTTACCCGACCTTCTTCCTCATTTTAAAAGAAAACCGCTCGAAAAATGGACGAAGCGCTCTATGAACTTCGCGAACAGATTTTTTTTTCACAATTTGGAAGCGTTGTTCAGGCGGTAAACTAGTCATGATGAGTTGCTAAACCTTACTAAACTAAAATTCTCAGCTCAGCTAAAAAAGCACCCGATATAAGAATATCTCTCTTTCGTTTTAATGTTATTTATATTACTACGACGTTTGACGTAGTATGACGACAACAAACTTCTGCAGGTCATGCAGGATTGTAGCTAATCTTAGTCAGTGTTGAAAGACATAAACTCTAACGAAACTCAGAGGCATTCAAACCTTTTCTGGCTCTGAGATGTCAATGCACCTAGTTCAGAGTTCATTTTGGAGACATTCGAGACAGTAAATGCTCTAATTAGTTCCACAAATGGTATCCACGTCCACTTCTCTCGTATTATTATTATTTCCTAGAGCGCCGGCTGGTTGCTCAAAGTGCCGACTCCTCTTTAGTGAGTAACAAAGGCTTAAAGTATTACTGCAAATTTAAAAGTAGTTGTCGATGCTCACAAACCGATTTTCCAGATACCCAATTTCCTTAAACTCAGGTCACTCAAAGAAGCAAATTCCTTAATAAACAGATTAGGTAGATATGATCGAATCGGCTTAGTAATCGTAATGCAGGCCGGCAGTCAGTTTATCATCATTGCAGAGTTACAATTTGTATCATAACTGTTTTGTTCAATTAAACCTTGAGTTTTAGACGCAAACTCCATTTCATCCCAACCGCGTTTTCTTGCAAGAGTAGAGAGTCTCATAAGCTCTTTTGATCCGATGGTCCGTACTTTAGCAGATGACAGTATAACCCCTACACACGCTTGATTCCAAAAATGAAACAACAATTTTTGAATAATTCACAATTCCTTATTTATTAATTTATTTTACAACTATTCAACTTTTATATGGTCCTTTCTGCAAGGCCGCAACTTCACAGTCATCCGCTTTTCTCTTAAAATTATAATTTAATAATTATTGCTAGTTCCGCTTACACAAAACTTTCGCAGAAATTCGAAGATAGTATTAGCGCATCATGAAAGCAGGACTCTGACCAACATGGCAAGAGGTAATTGCACGCTGGAAATGTTAAAAGCATTCATTACTTCTCATGATAACAAAACATTTATGTATTATTTATTCATAACAAATTTGCAATTTTTCTATTCGAAGTTTGTCATTAGGTGTAGAGACTTGCTAAATACACAAAATATTCTTAAAACACAATTTAAAAATATGTAAAACTTCACTTCGGCGTTTTTATTGTTTTTTGTTTTTTTTTTTACTTTTTTTTGTAATTATTTGCTTTTATCATTACCAAATTCCAATCGCGCGTTCACTGCAAAAGTATTTAAAAGAGTGATTAACAAAAAAACACCCAAAATCAGACGTAAACTAATCATTCTTTTGAATGTAGCGACAGGCCTAATTCTACCGACACGCTTGCTGATATACTAACTGAAAATATTATATATTTTTTAATAAATATCACTTTCATATGTATTTGGAAAATCGTGTACACAGCTGCCGAAATTCATATTGCCTTCATCTACCAGTTTCCTATATTTTTGTTTATGGCGCATTTTCTTATATTTCAAATAATATTTTAATCAACCTGTATTTTAAGGCAGATATACAGTGGGTTTTACTACAAATCGTACGTCGTTTTTTTTTGTGTTTTTTCTTTGCAATGTTTGCATTGTTGACTTGTTTGTTATTCTTATAATTATATCTCTACATAAATGTATACACTGCGTTAAGTAATTATGGCACTAGGACTTATTGACAAATATTAACAATTGATTTGTTTCTTACATAATTTTATAATTTTTTTATGAAAATTTAGTTCAGTCTCTCAAAAACACAAAGAAAATTCAGAAAAATTACTTACTTTTTAATCGGAATTCTTAGAAAAAATTCAGGCATGTGCTATAATTTTATAAAATTTTGTTTTAATGAAAATTTAATCTCCCATAAAAAAAAAAAAAATTGAACAAAATTTCAGAAATATTTCACACAATTTTGTATGTTTAATCAGGTATGTATTTTAGCATATTGAATTTTGATGCAATGTTTTTGATTTTGATTCTTTACAATTTTTTTTTTTTTTGCGGGTGATCTTACGCATTTTCTTCCTGTAGCGAATGCTTTGGATTTGTTTATATGGAAGCCAACATTGTTCAAAAATCAACCTGATTTTTTAGCTACTTCACACTAACACTTTATAGTAAAAAAATTAAACAGACTATAAAACTGCATATTCTAAATTTTTATAAAATTTTTCATTTTTTTTTTTTAATTATTTTCAAATTTGCTCAAAGTTGAAAACTTGGATTTATATAATAAATTACATATATATATATACATAAATTACAATAATATATTTTCATAAAAAAATCATTAGAATTAAATGAAAAATAATCATATTGTCAAACCTTTTCAATAAATTCCTGTACTATCGTTTTTTAACGCAGTATATAGATAAAAGTGTAGAACATTTCTTTGAAGGAGCATCACCCAAAAAGCATTACTTCGCTTTTAATATTATATTAGGTGCGCAACTAAGTTCGCGCTTTTTTTTTTTGATGAAAATACAGCTTTATTCTGAAGAAATGGTTACAAGTGAATCATTGAAAGTATTTCCCATCGCTGACTACTACTTTCTCCCCATCTTTCTGGTAGATCTCGTATACCGTCGCGGTAAAACTGTTCATCTTTTGAAGCTATCCACGGATCAAGCCATTTTTTGATGTCTTCATATGAATGGAACTGCTGGTCAGCTAGACCATGTGCCATCGATCGGAACAGGATATTATCGGACGGCGCAATATCTGGAGAATATGGCGGGTGGGGTAGGATTTCCCATTTCAATGTTTCCAGGTAGGTTTTAACGGGTTCGGCAAGGTGAGGCCGAGCGTTGTCATGCTGTAGAATCCGCATATTGCGGGCGCTTCTAGCGCAGAGCTCAGCTCAACCGCATCAATTGAAGTCGATACCAATCCCCAGTGATGGTTCCAACTTGGTCCCGCCAAATATAATACATAGCATATGGTAACCTTCGCAGCGTGAATATTCGGCCGAAGCGACGACATAGAAGCATGACCGGGCAGTCCCCATGACTTTCTTTTCCTTGGATTGCTGTAATAAATCAATTTTTCCTCACCCGTCACGATGCGATGGTTTTAGCTTATAAGGAACCCGAGTCTCCTATTTCTGAATCATTCCCAAAGCATGCAATCGCTTGGAAATGGATTGGCGGGTAACTGCTAATACTGAAGCAAGCTTTTCTTGCGTTTGACACGGATCATCATTGAGCAATGCCTCCAATTCAGCGTCTTCGAGGGTTTTCGTCCTTCCTTCACGCGGACGGTCGTCAACATTAAAATCACCGTCTTTGAAGCGGCGGAACCAATCTCGGCACGTTGTTTCACTTAAAGCAGCATCTCCATAAACTTTTTGTAGCTCTCGATGCGCTTCAGCCGCTTTTTCGAATGAGAGAAGAGAAAACCAACCGCAAATGACGACTATTCGACACAAAATCAGACATTTTCACAAAACCAAAAGTATATGATACCAAAATAAAATCACTAATGTGTCAAAGCAGTTTGTTTACCATATGTCGAAGCTTGGTTTATGACGTTTAGGTTATGTTAGAATCGACTAGCACACGCTGCTGGCGACATCTATTGGCAAATAGCGGGAATTTAGTTGTGCACCTAATATTATTTACACCGTTGGAAATCCTATGGGTCATAAATAGATGATAGATGCTGTCATTTGTTTATATTTAAATAATAAAAATGTATTAAAAATACTGATTGTTATATTATATTATCAAAGCAAATAGGGTTTTGAAAAATCCATTAAAAAATAAATATATTCGTAACTTTATTATTACTCATTTTACGTTTTAGTTTTTGCGTACAATATTAATAATAAGTTATGTTAAAATGCTGTTTGATGAAAAAATGTTCAATAATGTCATCAGAATTTATTGAACATTTTTTCAATTTTTTTTAAGCTTTTGAAAAAGTTTTGTAATATTATTTATATTGCTTCTAATAGACTAGAGCTATTTTTTTTTTTGATAATTAGTAAAGTAAAAAGTGAAGTTTCAAGCATTGACTAAATAATTGTATGATTTTCAGTGACACTTACTGTATATACTAAATACTAACACGAAGCACAAGTAGCGCGTGCAATTATTTATTTACGTTATGTGGCTGTGATGATTCTGGATACGTAAATAACCGTGGGGGATAATCGCGGTTGCTTTTCCAAGGCTCTAATTTTAAAAGTATATGTATGTAAGTAAGTGAGAAAAAATGTAATAGGGACATGTCATCTTTGAGAAATTCATTTAAAATCATCAAAATATATCCATTGAATAGCCTTAAAGAAAATGGAATAATTTCATAGAAATCCTTAGAATAGCTAGGTCGCCCATGAAAGGGCCCACTTGGACGGGAAATAAAATCCGTGCCTTGTGATACCATTGCAGCAAAAAGGGAGGATAGAGATTTAGAGTTATGAAAAAGAACCAAAGAAGACCGAACGATGACTAATCACGTTTGTGTTAACCGCTTCATGCTACTGATGAAATTTTGCTATTGCGTCTGCGGATTTATGCGCCGATGCGTTGCCCTAACGAAATAAAACTATTTGCTTACCCAGTGGTGACAGTGCTACTTTTTTACCTTTTTAAGATAATTTACCCTTTTACGGCAACTGTCGCTATAACCTTCTTCACCGGAAGTTCTAGCTTGGTCTTTTCCAGCTACAGTTCGCTCCTTTGTAGTTGTCAAACGATTACATTTATTATCAATTTTAGTCCATCTTGCGAATAGTTTTTTATTTTCAAAGAATATATTTATACAAAACTTTAATGACTGTTCCATGTTTTATAAGTTCTCATACCTTCATTCGCACATCTTCCGATACCATACCGTTGCATGACCACTTCTATTACGGTGAACCCAGTTGGGCAGAATGTTTACATGAAACCAATAATAAATTAAGCGAAAAGTGTTGAGCTTACAAAGTTGCTGCCATTCCGTCACTTCCTACTTTCCTTACTCTTGCCACTTTGCCGATTACAAATTTACATACCAGCCATTCTCCACTCTATATGAACTAGCCGCTTTCTTTTGTACACGAGTTGGAAAAGAACACTCATTTAAATATCGATTTGCATGCTATCAGTATATACTATCCCAGCAGAATCCAACTCGTATGAAGCCACATAGCGCTATTGTGATTGATCATGAAGGATATGGAAAATTTCCATTTAAAAATCATTTTATTTTGCTCTCTGTTTATTTAGTTTTTGTGAATCATGTGCAACTTGTGTACAAAAGAATGCGCTACTGAAAATTATTTATATGGCTTTTATCAAACCTCGCAGCTATTCTAAATTGATGTTGTACAAAAATATGATATAAGCGGAAATGTTCTAAAGAAAAATTTGAAATTTTGATGAAAATGTTTTTAAATTTGTACACAGTTAGAAACTTGGATTTATATAGTTTTTGTAGAAAAAAATATGTTCCTACTTGTCAAGGATGGTTTAGCAAATTTTGTTCCGGGAATCTGAACCTGCAAGAGCCCAAGAATCCATCCAAGATCGATAATGACGTTTTGCGATCCATGTTGGAAAATATTCCCAAAATACTTGGGTTGCACATGAATTAACAAAACCAAAGGTCCAGTTTACTTCGAGTTGCTGAAACAGGGAAAAACCATCAACGCAGATCTGTTCTGCAATCAGCTAAATAAATTGAATGCAGCTATCAAAGAAAAAAGACCAGCATTAGCGTCCAGAAAATTGATAGTGTTCCACCACGATAATGCTCGACCGCATACCGCAATGGGGACACAACAAAAACTGAATGCCTTAGGATGGAAAGTCCTTAGTCACCCACTGTATTCACCTGACATTGCCCCTTCTAATTATTACCTGCTCAGATCTCTGCAAAATTATCTTATGGGGAAAAAAGTCAAGTCTTTTTAAAGTGTTTCTAAGGCAGTTGCTGACTATTTAAACTCCTCTACAAAACAGGAGCTCACCGGTTACTTGGTTAGGTTAGGTTAGCCTGGTTGGCAATAAGCCACACATAGACCTTTTGGTCCCTAGCGATACCAGATGGAATCACCGCTTACTTGAAAGATGGCCAAAAGTTGTAACAAGTAACGGAGCATATATAATTTATTAATATTAAATATATTGTATATTATATTTTTATAAATGAATTTAAATATTTTCTTTAAAATACGACAGCACTTTCCCTCCCACCCAATATGAACGAATTACTGTTTGCCGCTAGACTACTGTTTGTTTTAACCAAAGTGTGATCTTAAAGAAACTAAAGCATTGAGAGTGTTATCCTCCGAGCGTGCCTAAAATGTGTAGCATTCAGCAGATAAGGGCAACGCTTTGCTTCAACACTTGTTGACGAGATTATTGATTGAAATTGAAATGCTTTCTGCAGATAAAGTGTCTATCCCTACAATTAAAGAAATGTTAATTTATTTAATCAAACATACATAAATACATAAATGACTTTTTATTAAATGTAGTTGGCAAACAGCTACTTAAATTCCAATGAAATTTATCTACCTGGCTGCTGCGCCGCTAATTTTTTGCTGTAATTTTTTCGCACTCAATAACAAAAGTTTCCGCCAAATACAAACTCAGCTTTTTTACAATATAATAAAATAGTAGCAAACGCTAAAAACTCAATCAATGTGTCGAATACAGATTTCCTTTTCTCAAAAGGGGATTTTCTTTTTTAATCTAATGGAAATTGTATCTTACGTAAGAGAAATGAGTTCAACAATCCTTGGATTTAAACCGACTAGTTTCGATATTTTCGGCCTTAAAAGGACCAGAATTCTTGGATCTCGACGTCCAGGATTGGAATAGACATGCTCAACTCGTGCCAAAGTAAAGATCGTTTGTATGTAATTGTGACAAACGCATTTAGTTCAATTATAGTGGAAATACCTATTGAGAACAAAACAATGAGAAAAAGAGAATATTTTATTGTGGAGCACAATTTTACTACAGTCGTCTTGATGTTGTTCCCCAAATGGATGCTCCTACAGTTTTAAGTCGACTCTGAACGGCAGATATTTTTTATGAGGAGCTTTTTCATGGCAGAAATACACTCGAAGGTTTGCCATTGCCTTTCGAGCGGCGACTGTTGTTAGAAAAAACGTTTCCTATTATTTGATGTTCATGCACCGAGATTCGAACTTACGTTCTCTCAGCATTCCGAGTGATAGTCACGCACCAACTTATTCGGTTACGGTGGCCGCCATAACTTTTGCATTACTTGAAACTATTTTCTATGGTCGTATTTGAACATATGCACAGGCATAGGTATCATGTCGGGCTCACGTTATCATCGGGCTTTAGCAGAGAAACAAACTACATAAGTTTTTAATTCATTGAATTTAATTCATAATTCCTTATTTATTCACTTGGTTCACACTTCAAAAACAATATGGTGCTCAGCTTTTTAAACACGCAGCTTCACAGTCCTCCCTTCTTCGGAAATTATTGCCATTTCCGCCACAGCCTCCATAAATAAAGATCCTGCAACTATTTGAATCGGCGTCAAAGTGGTAGCGCCTCTTCACAGCACGACAATGGCCAGTCTCAGGGGGTAGATTGCAAACTGGAAATGTAAAGAGATTAATTAAATTTTTTTTTATTCCTAAAAAAAATAACTAAGAGCTTCTTCTCCAATGGAAGTGACTAAACTGCCTTCCAATAGCCTTTTTGATGGCTAACAGGCGTCAGAGTTTAAAAAGTTTGCATACATATATATTTTTGAAATTTCTGGATACTCAGCTAAGGGTTCTACCTAGTTGCAAGTTTAGTAAAATAATTTAATATTGTTATTACCATTTGCCGATTGCGCACTCATTACAAAAATATTTACTAGGACATTTAACAAAAAAAAGCCAAAAATGACACGTAGACTAATCATTTTTTGCTTTTTGGTTTTGGAGCAGATTTATCGCCAACTTATCCAACACGCTCACTGAAGTACTGACCGAAAATCTGAAATTTTTTTAATAAATATCACTCTAATAGGCAGTTGAAGAACTCTGTTCACTTTTTATGTACACAGCTGTCGAAATTCGTATTGTCCTATTTAATCTATGTATATGAATTATATGCGTGAATCTGTATGATGTTGATTGAGCCCATGTGTTTATTTACAATTCTTTTTTTTTTTTTTTGATTGTTAAATAAATATACCACGCTCAGCGATTTCACTACTAGGGTAGGCAAAGAGCGTATTTTTCGTCACACAAACTGCTACTACCGACAGATTTTACTAATCTGGATACCTGCAAAGTAGCGCTCGTACTCTTTAGACAACACTCGATGAGCGAAGAACTTGGAATTACGAAGAACTTATTTGGAAAGCTGCCAAAATCAATTTCTTACGTTCATAGTAAGTGAACACTAATGGCGAAATGGGTTCGGAGGCCGATTTCTTTGTAAATCGCAGATATGAGTAGGAGGTAGAATGGAGGCAGCACTTCCTGTGCATAGAAGCATGAAAATTCAAAGTAGGCATTGGTACATATAATTCTATATCATGAAATTCGGAGAAGATGATCTACCATACAGTAGCTTAAATCTTACAAATAAGATTTACCACTTTTTTATTTGAATTGACGGTCTAAGAAAAAACAAATCAAATGTTTTCTATAGTATTTTCCCGTATTTTCTGATAAAAAATTAAATTATTGTAAATAACTTCTTCACCAAAACAATGTTGACAAATTTTTATTTACTTAAGAGAAAATTTAAACATTTTTTGGTAAAAAAAATTTTATAAAAATGGTTTTTAATGTTTTTCCAAAAATTGTCCATATTTCTATTTTTTATTGGGTATGGGAATAAGTTTACGCCCTGTCTTAGCCAAAGTTACGAATTATTTAAACAATTATAATATCGTAGGCTACAAACTTTACTCCATCTTTTAGGCAGCATGCGGATTCCTCTGACGGAAAATTCGAGTTCTTTTGACTTGATCCATTCAATGAGGAGAGCAAGATTTCCCAATTCAGTCCCTTTAAATATTTCTGGACCGATTTAGCAACGTAGGGCATGGCGTTGTCATGCAACAAAATAAGTTTGTCACGTCTACCGTCCCATTCCGGCCGCTTTTCTTTGAGAGCTGGATTCAATCGCATTAGCTACAGTCGGTAACGATCACCAGTGATGGTTTGAGATGGTTTAAGGAGTTCATAATTGATGACACCCTTCTGATCCCCCCAGATGCACAACATAACCTTTGAAGCATGAATATTTTTTTTGCTGTCTATGGACCTGGTTCACCTGGCAGGCTCCAACATTTTCGACGCATAAGGTTATCATAATATATCCATTTTTCATTGCCAGTGACGAAGCGATGCAGAAAATGTTGTCTTTTCTGCCGTTCAAGAAGCATCTCACACGTCACCAAACGTCTCTCGATATCCCTCTCCTTCAATTGATGTGGCACCCAGTTACCTGCTTTCTGGACCATTCCCATCGCGTGCAAACGTTTTCCAAAGGATGATCTGTCAACATCCAACTCTTTAGACTTATCGTTAAGGGTTCGACATGCATCTTCATTCAATAATTGTTGCAGTTGGATATCTTCGAATTTGTTCGGTGACCCTTCGCGATCTTTATCACTCACACAGTCACGTTGAAATTAATACTTTGGAAAGTCGAAACCACTCTTTACAAGCTGTATTTGATGGAGCGTGATTACTGTAAATATTGAATAATATCGGGCAAAAAGTAAGGTGAATTAATTTGTCAAAGTTCGCGGGATTAAAATTTCGCTCTAGTTATTTTTTTCATGAGTTGGCAGCACTGTTAATAACATCTGGGCCAACTTTCATGTGAATGTCATTATCAGTAATATATTTACATACGTTTGTGTTTACCAAACGACCAAGAGTGCATATTTCGATTTTTACAATGTCTGATTTGATTGAGCAGAGAAGTGCCATCAAATTTTGTTTGTGGAATGAAATTTCGGCTGCGGAAACGTTTAGCATGTTGCAGAAGGCATTTTGTGATTCGACCATGTCGCAGAAAAATGTTTATAAGTGGAGCAAAGGCTTCAAAGAGGGTCGAGAACGTGTTGATGACTTGGAGCGCTCCGGACGACCATCGACGTCAACAGATGACCAACACGTCAATAAAGTGAAGGAGTTAGTGCTCAAAAATCGTCGGTTGACTGTTAAAGACCTTACTGATATGATCGGAATATGAGAAGGATCTATGAAAACCATTTTGAAAGACCATTTGGGCCTACGAAAAGTCAAATCTCGTTTGGTACCGAAAACTCTCAATTTCTTGGGAGAAAGTCGTCGCGTTGATGTGTGTGAAACAATGCTTTCAGACTATCAGGACAAGCTCAAATGCATCATTACGGGAGGTGAGACTTGGATTTATGCTTACGACCAAGCGAATATCGTGCTAAAGGCGAGGCCAGGCCAAAAAGAGCACGTCAAAGTCGTTCAAAAATAAAGGTCATGATGACAGTTTTTTTCAATTTTCGTGGTGTGGTGCACTATGAGTTCCTTCCACCTGGCCAAACTGCTAATAAGGAATATTTTTTGAGCGTTATGTGTCGTTTACGTGAGGCAATTCGTCTAAAAAGACCAGAATTATGGGCCAACAACTCTTGGTTTTTGCTTCATGATAATGCACCGTCTCATACTGCACTCGTTCTTCGTGATCATTTCGCCAAAAATTCCACGCATATCGTTCCGCCACCACCGTATTTGCCTGATTTGGTTCCGTGTGACTTCTGGCTATTCCCAAAACTCAAGAGACCACTCCGGGGAACGCGTTTCGAGTCGATTGAGGAGATAAAAGCTGAATCGAAGACGGTGCTGATGGCTATACCGGAAATGGACTATTTGGCATGTTTCGGGGATTGGAAAAATCGTTGGCAGAAGTGTATTTCATTATTTTGAAGAGGATGAAATTGATTTATAAGAATAAATAAAGATTTTTCATTTTACAACCAAATTCACCTTACTTTTTGCCTACAGGACAATATCATTGACGGCAAATCGCTGAAGACAGGCCACTTCCCATCGAGGGCTGATTTCTTCTTTGCATTTTGCGCTGCCACTCCGTGCGCTGTAGGTGCAGCAATACCATCTTTGCAAAACTTTTAATAACTCAAGAATAACTCAAGCGTTCGACGTTCTTTGTTAAAATAGTCGCAGATGAAGAACACCTGACACTCCTTTTCTATTGCATTGTTGCAGCTTGTACAGAACGGAGTGTCCTGTCCACTGGTATGAGGGCACAGAAACATTACAAGACGAGCCAATAGCATGAAGCTGGCTAGAAATATGGTGGGCCCAGACGTGCATGAATAGTATTGCTTCATTTCATGGACGCCATTCTGAATTAATGCATAAAGTAGGTGCGGGAAGGGAGTCTCCCCGGAAAAGGAAGATGGCTTGTTTGAGTGGCTACATCATTCGACGCAGAAAACACAAAACAAAAACATGTGACAGAAAGAGGAGTATCATTTCTAGGCTCCATTTTAGACCTCTAAAATCATCACCACCCAACCTACTCTTCAACAAACACGCAGCTTTCTATTATTCCAACAAATGAATGACCTAAAAATAAACTTTTTTTTATTTAATTCAATCAGTTGTACTCAAGGTGAATCTATTAAAGGTGTTATTGGTCAATCAGCTGAGTTGTTTTTTTTTTTTCTTCTTTCGCCGTGTCCACGTGGCTGTCAGCTCAGAATAAAACAAAACGAATTCATTATTTGTTTTCTAGTTTCTCAATTATTTGTTTTGACAATCAAATGTACAGAACAGTGTTGTTGACCTAGTGCCACCATCTTTAATGAATACGTCTTGGTTGTACTTCAGGTTTTTAATGCCAATAAATTACGATGCTTCAGCAATACTAACAGGCGAAACCACATTTGACCGCAACAAATTTAAAACTTCAAAAAACCATACAGAAAATATATACTAAAAATTAATGCTGCTGGAATGATAGTCCTTGGTCGGATATAAATCCAGATTGTTCTGGTAACGTTGAACCGACTGTCGTGAGAACGAAAATTTAATGTAGACAGCGCTTTTTATATAGATGCATACATAGGTACATACATACAGTGTGTTTCTCAATTAACGCCAACATTTAACAATTTCAATTTACTCATATCAATACACATTTGCTGCACATATGTACATACGTTCACATATTACAAGAACATATCGTCTCGCGGTTCATATGAAAATCATCCGGCAAGCAATCTGGCAACCCCGCTGCCATGGCTAGAAAATCAGAACGTTGGTTTTTGTTCTTGAAACTTTGCCCGATTCCTTGTTGTCTTTGGCAGTCTTCACACTCCTTCAGTAATATGAAAAGTTTATGTAAATCATTTATTTCGCGAGTTTGCTGATGTGCGATTGTTTTTTCTGTCGTCGCTTGCGTTGTTACTATTTTTGGTGTTTCCACTTGTAGTAAGTCATCCAGAACACTGCTTAAAGCTTCCATCCTATCTAGGGTATTATCGTGTGAACGACGAAGGGATACACCCCAGTATTCCTCGAATAGAGAGAATTGGCTTGCACTTCCAAATGATTTCGATGAACTTCCAGTTGATTTTGTTGCACTTCCTTTCATTCTTTGTATTCCAGAAAAATCTACACTCATTTTACGATTTGAAGTTGTGTCTACTTTTAAGGACCCATCTTTTAATTTATCATCATTATTAGAAGCCGGACCATTTCGTTTGTCTTTTCTTCGGAGTGCAGACAATCGTCTTCCTTCTACACTCTTTCGTTTGCTCTTTCTCCTATTTCTTTTACCATATTTTCTACTAGCTCTGCGTGAAATCGCATTCTCGTCTAAATTTCCCTCACTTTTGAGACTTTGGTCCTGAAGCAAACTTTTTTCGTTACTCTCTACTCTTTTACGGCCTCTTCTTCGTTTTGCTCCTATTCTTTGATGGGTGATATCAAAATCTGATAGTGTTCTTCGAATACTTTTATTACTTTTTCTTCTTATTTTTCTTTTTCTGCTACCTTTTCCACTTGTCCTTCTATCAGCCATATCTGAAGTTGTACTTTCTAGGCTCTTGTGACTTTTCCTTCTTTTTTTTCTTTTCACACCTCGTTGACTTCGCCTTTGTTCAGCCACTCCTGAAATTCTGTTTTGTCTGATTTTACTGCTGTGCCTTTTACCGCTGTGCCTTTTACCGCGGTATCTGCTGAATCTGCTAAATCTGCTGAATCTTCTGCGTTGTCTGCTTTTATTAATTTCTTTTTTAACACTTTCCGCACTTGCTCTTCGCAAATTCAGATATGACATATAAATTTGGCTACTACTTAACGTGGTCACTTGAGTTGGTGTTTCGTCATCATATTCTATATTATTTTCCATGTTAGTTACCGATTCCATAAAAAATGAAGGTGCCCTTTTGCCAGTCTCTAAGCTCTCTCGTTGTTTAATTTCAGGCATAACTCCATAAAATGAATCCCTAACATTACTTGCCCTACGTACAATATTCGCTTTGGTCAACCATTTACGAAAATATTTTAGCACTAAGGCGTTTGAATTTACTCCACGAAATTTAGATATTTTATCGTCTCCGCCAAGACTGCGTTCTTTTTCTGCTTCAACAAATGGTTTACACTCGTCAGGCATTTTTTCATTTCCCTTTTCCGCACAGCCCTCTTTTGTCAGGCTTAGTTCAATATTTCTTTTTGCAAAGTTTAGTGATTCCCTTTTCCGTGCTATGAGCTCCTCTAATTTCCGAAGTTCTTCGACGCCTTTTCGGTATCTGTTCATCGCGTTAACTATAGACTGAGACCGTTTCTTTAACTTTTTCTCTAATTGTATAAGTTCGGCTAGGAGTAAGTTGTGTACCAGGCGCAGTTCGTTTATCTTAACCAAATTTATCTGATCTCCTCTGTTTGAAGGATTTTTAAGATACTTCAGTTTCAAAGATTGACGCTTTGCAAACTGTCGTATTCTGCTCGCCATAAAGTTCCGTCTCTCCGCATTGTAATACCATGATGCCAGTGAATATATGCCGAATAAATGGCCTCGCTTACTTCGCGATCGGTGTATGTTTGAGTGTGGACTTCGTTCCCAATGCAAAAAACGCATTTTTAAGTTTTCTTCAAATAAACATGAAATTTTGAAAAAAAAAAAATGTAATAATGACATATGTCAGTAAACAGAACAGGGTTTCCCAACATATACAGCAGATCGCAAAAAGGTATAGGAACTCCTTCTAGGAGTATTGGGGCTAGTTTTACCCTGCGCAGGGTAGCTCTTCAGTATGATTAGTTACCTTGAAATGCTTATTTAACGCACGTTTCTTAAATCAAATTTCTCATGATTCAATAACAGAAAGATACTATTCATCAGAGTCATCTCATGTGTAAACTGAAGAGGTAGTAGACCATTTTGCCGAAGGTCAAAGCTCGAAAAAATCCCACTACATTCACAATTTCGAAAAAAGCGTATTTTTTACATAACGGTAAAGCGATTGCGAATATTGCGATATCATAAGGAGACTCACACCAAATTTAATCGGATATGCAGATTCATTTGTATTCACTTAGCCGATTGTTTGAAATGCGATAACCACGCATTTGGAAGCTTCTCAAGCATAACTAAGTTAAGGGAATACACAGAATGAATTGGTGCAGAAACTTTATAATATGGAAAGGAAGAAATTTGAATTTTTCTGAAAGGGATACCTGTTAGGAGGAATTAAAATTTTGATTATATACCTACATTAAAGATTTTTATAAAGACGATTTATTATCTTTGATAAGAGTACATAATTTGAGCTTAAAAAATGGAAGCTATTACATTTTGCAAACCTGTTTCTTATGAAATGCAAAAATCAAATGAATTAATTTTTATTAAAAGACTAGTTGTGTTCGATAAAAATATTACCAATTACCGTTACCAATACAAATCAAAAAACGTAAGCGAAATTTTATCTCAAATAGGAGAAAAAGCTAAACGTTAACGAAGAGAAAATTTGGAAAAATTCGACCACAAGTTTTAGATCACATTTTTTGTGTTGGGTAATTTTTGCTGGCTAAAATTTCTGCAGCACAAAATTAGCGTCTTTCTTGCACCGAACTGTCACTTTGTTCTCTGAATTTTTGAGTGATGGATATTTTTTTTGCGTTACGAACAGGACTTAAATTAAAATAGAGGCAAAGCCAAAATGGGCAAAGTAGAAGGAGCTAAGCGGCCATAAGCAGAGCAACATGTGGCCACAAATCGCGTGGTTCACCTCTGCCTTTGTGCCCTAAGGCCTGAGCAGGTCGTTACACTCATTACATTTAACCAAAGTTCGGTTCGGGTGGAGCCGTCTTTGGCAAACGCAGCAGAAATAAACTTCTTGTCCTGGGTTAGGCTCAATGTCAGTCCTAAGAAGAAGTATTTGGAGGAGTCTTGCTGCATAATAGACGATAGGTGAAAGACGAGAGGTGAGGTTCAGCGCCCTAGACATGGCTACAACTCATGGTCGGGACAACCCCGGCAGGAGTCGTTAAACCATCTTTCGAACCACGTTCTCGGGTTGTGATTAGGCAGTTTTATGGGATGCTTAAATCTCTTCCGATGATTGGTTGGTTGATTGGTTAAAGTGGTGATTAATCCAGAATCCAACTAGCGCTTCCCCACCACTATGTTGTCACATCCGTGCTACCAAATTGTTAAACAATTATTTACAGCATGACTATATCCAGTCTGTGCGGTTCAAGAACCTTACTAGGTTGTTGACGTTTAAGACAGACTGTTGTTCGAGACTCACGAACAGTGATTTGCCCAGTATTGACATTCTCTCCTTCCATAAGGCAGGGCATCCCCAGAGGAAATGAAAATTCGTTTCCTTTTTCTCAGGTTGTTTACAACTGTGAGAGTGTAACATATGTTGTGAGGGATGTCCATTTCGACCCGGCAGATCAAAAGCCTGTTATGACTGCCGTGAGTCTCCAGGCGTCCCGTCGTTTCATGTTTATCAATGTTGACGATTGTTTGAGGTTGTAGGTGTGTCATAACATTCTGCTAATTTTATATGTTCTCTGGTCTCTCCATTTAATGCTACCGTAACCTTTCTAAGTACCAACTTTGTTTGGCGTAACCGCACAGTTTGGTACCAATTTGAGTTCCCCTGCTTTAGCTCTTCACCTTTGAGCTCTTCCTTAATGATGTGTAGTCCCACCATCCAGGAAAGGCTCAAGTTCTTTTGGCTTCGAAGTCGCAACCTCTCTAGCCAATGTGTTCTTGATAAAGCTTCCGTTGCAGAAATATCATGCCACGGAATAAATTTAAAAAAGAAAGCCCGAGAACTTTGAATGAAATTTTGATCGCAGTAGTATATACATATGTAACATTCCCATGTATCAGTTTGTGTGTGCAGAAATAAAGGATGATCAGATTGGAGGTACTTTTACGAATATTTTTTTTTTGACAGATCACGCGTGGCTATTGTCAAGCTAAATACATAATTGTTTTCAATATTCATTGACATTTCATCATGGAAAGACTTACGCCCCAACAACGTTTACAAATCGTACAATTGTATTACGAAAATCGACGCTCTGTGAAAGGAGTTCATTGTACGCTCAGGACCCGAATTTTGTTCAACGATGAGGCCCATTTTTGCCTTTTTGGCTACGGTAATAAGCAAAATTGCCATCTTTGGGCTGAAGAGCAACCCAAAGCCATTCAAGAAAAGCCAACCGTTAGGTGCGGCCTATGAGCTGGGGGAATCATCGATCCATGTTTCTGCAAAAACGACGCTGGTTCCAATGTAACAGTCAATAGCGAACGCTATCGCGTTATAACGACTTTTTGATGCCGGAAATAGAAGTCTGCAATCTCCACAGCCAATTCTTGGTTTCAATAAGACGGCGCTACTTGCCATACAATCTGTGGAACAACAAATTTACTGCGTCCTCGTTTCAGTGAGCCTCTTGTCGAGGACCAGTGGATTGGTCACCAAGTTCATGTGATATCACACCTTTGGACTTTTTTTTGTGAGGGTATGTAAAGTATAGATGCCTTGTGGATTAACCAACTTCGTTTGAGGCATTAGAAGCCAACATTACTAAAGTTATTCACGAGATACCGACCGAAGGCCTCCAGTGAGTCTATCAAAATTGGTGTTTACGGTTGATCGAATTACGTCGCAGTTGTGACCAAAATTTGAAAGTAATTATGTTTAAAAAATAATTTTCATGAATGGTTCTAATAAAAAAAAGAATAAAGGTTGCTCAATCAATTTAAATTTTGGGTATATTATTTCAATTTAAAGTTCGATACCACTAAATTGTTTACCCTTTATTATTCTGCTAGGAATTTAAATTTTATTGAAACAGGTTAATTCACCAACAAACAACCGATATGAAAACGACCCTTATAAATAAAATTAGTTTTTAAAATTTGAGAAACTAACCTCAAATAACAACAAAATCGAAATTGTTGGCTTGATATTGTGTGAAACCGGGTCAATGGCTGTTTTCGAGTTTAATTTAAATAAGGAAGATATATTTAATTGAATCTTGGCACACTTATTGCTCAGTTAGGTTAAATCTTTCAAAAAATATTCTCAGGAAATGCTTGTATAAGAGTTTTTTGGTACGAGGAACTCATTTCTGGTTTTTTTTATTAGCTCTTATTAGCTAGATGGCGCTGTAGAGCAATTTTATAAATTTTTTTTTTTCAAACAAATACCTAAATAAGGGGTTTTTAGTAAAAAAAATCCAATTTTCTTTTAATATCAGTTTCTACTAAAATCGATTTTTTTTAAATAAAATTAGTTTCTAAAACCTCAAATAATAAAATATATTTTTAATAAAATTTTTGCTTTTTTTTGAAGAGGAAAACTGAAACATCTCAGCCAAATATAGACCGGTTTAGACGTCTAAAGTATCATTAGAAAGGTATATTCTCGCCTTTTTGGGAAATTGATTCATTAACGCTTACATTTTTTCCTCCCAAATATCATTATTCTGGTTCTGGTGAAAAAATGTTTAAACATTTTTAGGCATACCTTTAAAGCTCAAACTCCTTCCCCTATCTTCTGAGGTGATTTTTTGGAAATAAAATATTTTCGAGAACTAATTTTATTATGAAAAAAACTCAATCATGGAAAGTGCGTATTTTCAAACGATCCAGCTTAAATAAGTTTTAAAATGTTTCCAAAATATTTTGGCGAAATTCGTAAAATATAACAAATTTTATATTGCCAATGGACACAGAGTGCCGGTATGTTTTTTGTTTTTGTATAGAGAGTGATGCACCCTAACCTTTATATAGAGTATATTTATTAGGAAACTAATTAATATGCATCCCTAAACACGGCTGCATGGCGTTTTGCTTCTGCTATGTAAGTTGAGCGTAAGCAATCAGCGCAACCAATCTAATCGCCGCCCAATGAACTTGTACGAATTTTCATTGCTGTAGGGAAATTCTTGTCGATGATGTATATGATGCCTTATCCGGGCTCATCGACAACTATTGGCCGATTGAAGCTGAGAATAAGCGAGGTATGTGGAAGCAGAAGAAGCAATGTCAATGGTGCGCAACAGCAGATGTCTCATAACAGTAGGCAGCGCAAAAGTTGCATTTACTTACTAATGCGCGCGACGTCATTATATGTAATGAGCAATGTCATAAGCTTTTTACAGTATATGTACATATGTATGTGTATGTAGAGAGTCGCTAAGCGAGCATGTAATTGCGGACATACGGACTTATGTTAGAGTGCACCAAAGAAGAGCTACAACAGTGGAAGCCTAGCAGTTGGTTGGCAAAATGGCGAAATTCCACTTTCAATTCTACACAGCCAGCTCTTGCGTGTTTGGAGTGTAGCATTCAACGCTGCTGCGCACTATATTGTTATTGTTGCTATGGCTGTGGCTGGGCTGTAGTTGGCCATGCTGTGGTGATGCACTGCCTGCGGCACAGCAAATGCATCAAAATAATGAGCATGGAATATGCATTTAAAGCATGTACCTGCCTATGTTTATTATGCTTCGTACTTAAATATGTACGCACATCCATATACAACCGAGGAAGATGCTTACATTACCTCCCTCCCTCCCTATGTGGCAACCAAGGTTGTGTCGATCAGGCGAAGAAGAGCTGCTGGTAGCAAATGAGGTCGACAGTGAGCGCGATCGATAGCTCAAACGACAGTAGTGCTCGGAGCATTTAAGAGGCAGGCGGGATTGCTGCAAATTGTGGCAGCACACATTTATTTATAATAATTTTTTGCTTCCTTTCGGCTGCCGATCGAATTTGTCGAATCAACGAACAGCTGGAGCCACTGTTTTGCCACTGCTATTAGAACCGTAGCAATATTTTTGCCTGCATTGTTGCTCTTATTATTGCTGCCGCACTTATTGTGGCACGTTGCATTCGCACCAAATACATACATGCATATACCTCTGTGCAAAATAAAAGGAGCGCAAGAATCGGCAACAGTACTGCTCTGGACAGCATTTATAAAGGGTGCATCGTCGAGACAGTGCGCCGAAAATCGTCCAGCTAATTAAAGCCCAGTGCGATAGCTTCAAATGTAGGGCTCAACAGAATAGACGTCTGTCATCCACCTTTGAATCTATGTCTGGTGTTCGGCAAGGTTGCCTGCTTTCTCCTATGCTGTTCCTAATCGTGCTCGATGACGAACTTGCAAGATCTCGTGACGGATGCCGCGGAGGCATGCAGTGGAACTTCAGCGAATACCTTGAACACCTAGATTACGCCGATGAAATCTGTTGCTTTAAGTAAATGTCGCGCAGCCAAGCAGTGGCTTTACCGTTGTTAATTCCAGCAATCAAAACGTCAAAAACTTGACTTGAAGGGCAGCAAATGACATACAAAACAGAATCGGAAAAGCTTGTAGCGCGTTTGCTCAGCTGAAAAAGATATGGAATTCTACATCTACACATACAAATCTGCGTATTTCAACCTAAATATAAAATCGGTCTTTTTGTATCTCTGTAAGATCTGGCTCATGACAGACTTGCTCGCAAATAAGCTGCAAGTTTTTGTCAATAAATGTTTAAGACGTTTATTGCGAATTTGTTGGCCCATAACAAACAACAACAGAGAGCTTTGGGCGAATTGTAAGCAGTAAACCATTCAGAGTGAAATAAAGCAGAGGAAGTGGAGGTGGATTGGCAAAGGTTGCCTCTTGGAAAGGATGCCACAGAAATATGCAGGCAAGCACTTGATTGGAATCCGCAAGGCAATAGAAAAAAGGAAGCCTAAGGTGCACTTGGAAGAGAATTGTTGAAAAGAACTTAATTTTGCAGTGAAATATTTCAAAGAAGTCAAAGTCATTGCGAAGGATCGTGGCCGTTGGAAGCGTTTTGTATAGGCTCTATATACCATCAGGTGCAGGACAGGAAATCAGAGAATTGCCAAGTTTTAACTTTTGTTTTTATATTTTTTTTATATATACATATTTTATAAAAGTGTAGTGCGTTCGACAACAAAAACCATATACCTATGTAATTCAAAGCTCGCAACTTAGTGCGTAACTCACAGAAATGTAACTAATTTGAAAAAATTAACATAAAAATTTACTACTTTTTAATCAGAAATAAACTTCTGTCAATACAGTTTTATAGCCCGCTCGATTTTAGAATAATAAAGTGTAACTTCGAAGTCGCTCAAAAATTGCGTTGATTTTTTGCATACAATGTAGAGCATTTTCTTTCATGTCAAAGACTTACGAGTATCTGATTTGTATGTCTCAAAAGTGAAGTCATACCATTCCACGCACCGCCAAGAAATTCAAAACTACAATTTTAGCCAAAAACAATCATGAATTCCGTATTTTCTGAAACATAACTTGGCTCAGAAAGAGGCCATCAATACGACAAAATATTGTGAAAACCCCAAATTCCCCTGACTTGGTGCTTTCATATTCACTTCCTTGAAGTTGTGCTTGGGAGAAAAAATAATGGACCACACCTACAAATATTATATACAGTATAATACATAACTTTAAAATATAGTAGCAAATTTCTTGAGAACTACATGTAGAGGACGCCATAAGAAGTCTGGTGCAAGAAATTTTTCTTCATCATTTCAGAAGCAAATTTTGATAAGGAGTTTTCGCGTTTCTAGAGATCTGCATCAGGACCTTTAAGAATAAAAAAAAGTAAAAAAATCCGGCAAATATAACTATCCGCTCTAAGAAGCTACTTTAAAGTCATCTTTTAACAACGCGCTCGAAGAAAATTAGGCTCGACAGATGCACTGGCACGCGGTCAACGGCCATGAAAATATTCTTTTCACAGATAAGGAAATTTTCAATGTTGAAGAAGTGTTTAATAAGCACAACAACAAAATCTATGGTGCAAATCAAGAGGCGCAAAAAATGTTGTTCCAATGGTTCAGTGTGGCCACCATCCAGCCTCTGTAATGCCTTGTAAAGGTGTTATAGTTATTTATATCTCCAGCAAAAACCACCCAGCAGGGGCTAAAACAATAATATTCCTGGTTTCACAGCCGCAGCAGATTAGCCGTCTGCCAGATCTGAATCCATTAGACTACAGTTTGTGGTCAGAATTGGTGAACAAGATCTCACAAAAATTTGGAAAGTCTCAAACAATATTTGGTTCGAACAACGCCGTCAATATTAACGGAAACCGTGCGTGCTGCAATAGCTGAATGGCCTAATCGTTTGAAGGCTTACGTAAAAGCAAATGGTGAATGTTTTGAATGAAAATTAAATTTTTTTTAATATTTACATGAGTAAATTAAACTAATTTCATTAAGAGAGTATTATAATTTCATATCTATAACGGCCTAAACTTGTAACAGAACTTATGGCGGGACTAAATATATAAAAATACGAAAATTTTTCTGGCGAAACAAAAAACAGCTATATAATATACATATAGGAAGGCAAAGGCTAAACTAATAAAGTGAAAGATATTCCTTTCAAAGGAGAGGGCTTCACGCCGTATGCGTACTTCTTCCATGGGAGTGTCAGCCTGGTTATTGAATAGCCACACTACCTCATACTCTTTGTTTTTGGAACACTTCAGCAATGTCGCTATTTTCTTATCGTCTTCTTTCCCCTAAAATCTATCGTCCTTTCCTGTACAAAGTTTACTTCGATTTAATACTATTTTAAATTTGTTACTATTACTGGGAAATCCAACCACCAAGCGCTAGGAATAAAATTCTTAATTTTTAACTGATATAAAAAGTATCACCAAACCCCAATTGCTTGAATTTTTTCCAAGCACAACTACTCGAACGTTCACACATTTGCACTTAAAATAAAAATAAAAACAGGTTGCGGAATAAAATGCTTTGCAAAGAAACAACCATTCTTGTCATTTCTTCAATTCCACAACATGCAACATACATCTGTACAATTGATTCGAAAATCCCCGATGAGTCGTTTCTTTTATTTGTTTCAGCACTGTAGGCATATATGTTGTTACACATGTAGATTTGTAGATCTGTAACGCGCGATCGCTGCAGAACATATCGACCGTGGAAGTCTGCTGATTTGCATATATTGTTTCATGCAAAACAGCAACAGCAGCGACACTAACAACTACAATGCCAATTACAACAATTCACATGCCTGCATATGCGCTGCAAGACCCGCAAAGCCACTTTAGCGCCCCATAATTTTCATACTGCCATAGTCTCATAAGATCGATGTGTTTTGCGATGTGCGAGAGATCGCTGCAAAGAGATTGCTGCTGTTAGTTGCAGGCGAATTGGTGTAAGCTGGGCCAATGTATAGCGGAAAGAAAAATTACATGGAGTTATAAGAGTTTGCACTTACAGGGTCGCTATTAAGATTTGGTATCAATTTTACCTTTTAATTGGTGTAAAGTTCAAATATATAAAAGGTGACCAGATAGGAATGATAGTTTTTCCCATTGTTATGATTCGGCAGTTGTCATCGAATCTGCCAATGACATCCAGCTGTGAAATGTTCAGTAAGACTTGACATATCATGCATCGTTTCCAGCATCAATTAAAAATACCAAGTGAATCTACATAACTTCTTACCCACTTGCATATTTCCAACACACAAGACGCCTTACTCTTGCCCTGGCATCGCTAGCGGGTACCGCTTCGGATACTTTTTGGGCTGGCGCGTATACTGCCCTTTCGGAGCTAAGCTAAGCTTCGCATTCAATTTCCGGTTTGCGCTTTGAATTTTTCTTAGATTCTTTTCTAGTTTTATATATATTTACATTGTTGCTTACAAGGTTTGCTATTGCCTTAAGAAGATGAACTATCGCCACTATAATTAACTTTTTTTATCACTTTGATGTTTAGTATCTGCAGTAAATTTCTAGCAATCTGCCGTTTTATTTGAGCTGTTTTTTTTTTTTAGTTTTTCGGAATCAAAGTCCTAGCCTAGTTCGATTATTCCTTATTAAATGATTTTTTTTTCTTTTTATTTCTTCGTTCTTTATATTTTTACAAAGCAGTTAACCAACGAAATTTTTCCATTCCCTTATTGATTTGACATTTCTTGTTTACCATCTCTACAGTACTGCCAATAACTTGAAAAGGTGGAGTATGTGATTCCTTTATGCATTGCCAAGTGCACTAATAACAAAAACAAAAGAGAAAATCAATTACAGGTTTATTTTTTTCTGCTTTCATGAAAATTCCTTGTCATTATTCAAAGACAAATAGTCATTCCTAAAGCGCTGGTCGTTAAAGCTCTCTCCTCGTGAGCTCAAATACAAAGCAGGAAACGGATATGGGTGCGCCATAATTCAGCGGTAGAGTAATTGTACACACATATTTATCGATGTACGTGGTAATTTAAGCTTGCCACAAATACAAGAAGTTTAGAGTGCTAACGAGGTGTCGTTGACGTGTTAATATTCGAATATAAAAGTTGAATGCAACAATTTTTCATCTAATCGGCGATAATTTTAATATAAAAATTTGTTAAGAAACTTTTAGAAAATATTTTATTAAAATTAAAAACTCACTATTTTCCTATTTCTTATTTTTCCAGCTTATTCTTAATTTCAAGTACTATTAAACGCATTTCTGGCCGTTGTTATTGTAGCCGTCGTCCCCCATTACCGCGGCCAGCATGTCACATCAGACCGCACGCCGGGCGCCAGCGCCCACAAGCCTCGAATGTCCTTTGGCTTCGCTGGGCCGCAACAGTAGTGCCGTTATCGATTCATTGACGGGTCACCATCAACCGCCATATCGCCATCCGCTCAGTTCCAGTCCACTCGATCCACAGGTATATCAAATGTCACGCAAATCACCTGACCTCAGCATCGACGCGGACGATATCATCTATACGCCATCCGCTTCACAACAGGGCGACACAGTGGATGGACTGCTCGACGAATTGGTCAATATTGAAGAAGATGCAGATGCTGCTGCCGTTGCCGCAGCGGCCCAGCGCAACCACGCACTTCCAGAATTATTTCAATTACCCCGCAGCGGGTCGCATGGCAGTGGCGCATCGGTGGGACGTATAACCCGGCACCAGGGTGGACGTTGCAGTGTACCCACTGTATCGGGTGCGGTCAACGGAAATAGCGCGCGAAATGCGCAATACTTTTTAGAGAAAAAAATGGATGCGCTATATTTGGGAAACGCGATACGTGCACTGCCGCTGGGCTCGGAGGCGAGCCATTTTCAGAACGAGCGCTACTTTCTCGAAGAAGGGCTGCGCAATATATGTAATTACAGTAATGGTACTGAACGATTAACGGGTGAGTAAGACTCGTAGAAATTGTATGACTTAGTCGAGCACTCAACATGTTTCCCATTTTATTTTTGTTACAGATGCGCACTACCTACGACATCGCGCGTCAAGCCCCAGCGAAACGAGCGGATCCGATCGTTACCTACTCAATCGGACCGGTTCACCAACGGATGCATTCAGCTCGTCCAATCATCTGGACAATTTCCCCAATTCGAACAGCAACAGCACATCCTCCAATCTTGCGCTGGAACAACGTTTCCATCACACCAAAGTGAAAAGTCTATCCGATGGTCTATGCAACATTGGTCGCTTCTCGCCTAGTCTAGATCAAGGTTATGCCACTCTTGTCTCGCCATCGCCAACGGGTCACCATCTGAATACCATTACAACACATAGTATCGTTCACCACCCTCCACCGTCCACGACCACATTGACGACGGTGACACGCTCACGGCACGACAATGTTGCGCCACCACCGTGGAACAAGAAGACCTTTCGTTCGGGACCACTCTTTGATCGGCTGCCCGACGAAGTCGTATTAAAGATTTTCAACTGGTTCGACAGCTGCGAATTATGCATTTTGGCGCGCGTTTGTCGACGCTTTGACCAACTCGCATGGCGTCCAGTGCTATGGAAGGTGATTTCGCTGAAGGGCGAGCATCTAAATGGCGATAAAACACTCAAAATGATATTCCGGCAGCTGTGCGGCCAAACTTGCAATGGCTCTTGCCCAGAAGTTGAGCGAGTTATGCTCTCTGAAGGCTGTCGCATATCAGACAAAGGTTTACAACTGCTGACACGACGCTGCCCTGAGCTGACACATCTACAGCTGCAGACGTGCGTACAGGTGTCCAATCAGGCGTTAATGGATGTGCTTACGAAATGTACCAATTTGCAGCATCTCGATGTGACGGGTAAGTGTTGAGAAGTAAATCCAAACATTATTTCAATAATGAATCAATCAATAACAAATTCAAGAACCCATTTGTGCTCATGTATTTTCCTTTTATATCTTCCAGGTTGCAGTCAGGTGATCAGCATTAGCATGCATCCGAACCTGGAACAGCCACGTCGTCTTCTGTTGCAGTATTTGGATCTTACGGATTGTATTGTCTTAGACGATGTGGGGCTTAAAATCGTGGTGAAAAATTGTCCTCAACTGGTATATCTTTACCTTAGGCGCTGTATCAAAATCACAGGTGAGCTTCCCAACATCAACGCAAAACAAACAAATTACAAATATGCCATTCACTTTCAGATGCCGGCTTAAAATTCGTACCAAGCTTTTGTATTGCTCTCAAGGAGCTCAGCATATCCGATTGCGTGAACATTACCGATTTTGGGCTATACGAGCTCGCCAAACTTGGCGCCGTTCTACGCTATCTCTCTGTGGCGAAATGTGATCGTGTCTCTGATGCTGGCCTCAAGGTGATCGCGCGTCGCTGCTACAAGCTACGTTATCTAAATGCTCGCGGCTGTGAAGCAGTTAGCGATGATTCTATAACGGTGTTGGCACATTCCTGCCCGCGACTGCGCGCACTCGACATCGGCAAGTGCGACGTGAGTGATGCCGGCCTGCGTGCACTCGCCGAAAGTTGTCCGAATCTGAAGAAGCTCAGTTTGCGGAATTGTGATATGATTACAGACCGGGGCGTGCAGTGTATCGCGTACTATTGTCGTGGCCTTCAACAGCTGAACATACAGGATTGTCAGATATCGATTGAAGGATATCGAGCGGTGAAAAAATATTGTAAGCGATGTGTTATAGAACATACGAATCCAGGATTTTGTTGAACGAGAAAGTGTTGGGTAAATTCGGTTGTGCTTTTTGAATGGAAAGAGCACGATGTGAGGAACGATAAGAGGCAATATGCATAAGATGTAGATTTGATTCGAAATTGTTGAATGTTTTAAAATTCTTTAAAATTGTAATATGTGAAATTAATTTGGGTGGGCTTGACAAAAGTATGAGGCTTGATGAAATGCTTAAGTTAAATCGAAATTCGCTCGCTTAAAATCAAACATCGAAATATTCGATTTAAACTTAAACTCAAAGAATACTCTTTTGACTAAAACTCTTCTGGATGGTTAAAGTTGGTTTTGCTCCTCCTTACAAATGAAAACACTCTGAATGTTATGTGAATTATACAAATTTATATACTGATAAGACCAATCAATTTTAAGCTGTCTTCAAAAAACAACAAATTCGAAAATAACATTTGAAATAGTTTTAAATGATTTGAAAACTTCGGAAATTTTCGTTTTTAGAAGAAAAAGAAACAAATAGGTAGGATTAAACAGAGAGTTACTATTTTCTATTATCTAACATAAAAGATATTTCTGTTCATTACAATATGTTGCTTTCTCTTTTGTTTTCTTTTTTTTATTAAGCTAATTTAATTTAAAATCTTCCGGAACTATAAAAATTTAACTAAAACTGCATAGCAAGTTTTCATTTAATAATTTGTACAGATGATTACATTTTTTATTTAATATTTATACTAAATATATGAACAAATTTGTATATACATAAACTATAAAGTATTGCGAGACATACAAACTATGCGAATTATTATAAAATTTGGTAAAACAATTGTAGTTTAATTGCAAGACAGTTTGTTTTGTTTATGTAAATTATTTTTTATTGAAATAGGAACTAAATGTGTATGTACATATGTATCAATAATAAAAGGCGCAGAGTACAATTCAATATATAATTAGAAGAGTTTTATTTATTACTTTAAAAATCGCGGATATAAATCCAGAGAACGTAAATTCATGAGTTTATGAGTTTATGAAATTATGAATTTACGTTCTCTGATAAATCTTTTAACGCCACCAAAGCATGTACAAAATCTCAATCTCTGCATCACCCTGTGCTACATGAACAGTGCTGCCCATTTAATTATGGTTTCACTCAAAAACATCTGATAGCGGTCACCGTTTTCGAGGTTAGAAACGATTGTGTAATGTCAAATAATAAACAGGAATTTCTATATAAGAACACTAAGGGAATTAATTTGACAATATTTTCTAATTAAAAACACTCAAAAAACGAAAACAAATAATTAGTGGCCTGACGTTGTTGGCACATAAACTATGGCTAAGTATTTGGCGCAGATAATTATGCTTGGAGGGCAGGCTATCGGTCGTGCTTTTGCAAAAGCGTTAAAGCAAGAGATCGCTGCTTCACAGGAGGCGGCACGACGTGGTGGTGGTGGTCAACAAGGCGAGAAACGTGCTGAAGCAAATGCGCGGACCGGTACGTAGTCGATTTATGTGCCAATAATGGAAAATAAGAAATTAGTTGTTTTTGTAATATGTGGCAGGCATGACACTGGAAGAGGCGAAACAAATATTAAACGTGGATGATTTGAAAGATCTGGAAAAGATTGTCAAAAACTATGAACACTTATTTGCTGTGAATGACAAAGCGAAAGGTGGTTCCTTCTATCTGCAATCGAAAGTTTTTCGCGCTAAGGAACGTATAGATACGGAGTTAAAACAACAAATGGATGCGGCGCGAGCGAAGAAAGACACAACGTGATGAGGTGCAATGACATTGCCAGTAAAACAGTTTCTATAAATAGGTTTATTTTTCTAGAAGTAATTTAAAATAAGTCGAAGGAAGTAAAAAGGAAGTCATCTGTACAAATAAAAACAAAACAAGGACAGAGGACGACGCGAAAGGCAAACAATGATCGAATTGATGTGCGCACTGTTTTTGTATAAAAAATTCTCGATGAAATTGTAAATATATTAATGCTGTCGTCCGAATGCTGCTCATGTAATTCCCTTAGTTGTATTTACTTGTTACAAAGTTCCTCTATTTAGATGAAAACCTTGTTTTGCACCCATAATTTTTATTTTAGATCTGTTAGGAATTTACGCTTAATGTAGTTGTTAAACGAATAAAAAATGGATTGGTGAGAAAAATCATGTTACTACGATAAATTAACTGATCAAATTTATATTTCGAAATTAACGGAAGGGCCACAATGGTGCACATTTCATTGCCATATAAAATGTTTTTGTTACTTAATTCTGATTAAGTAGACTCCCATTGACTTTGCTTTTATTTGCCGGCATATTACTCTAACGATGCCACTCACATTCCCTTGTTTTAGTAGCTTACAATAACTACACGCACATATATAAAAAAATAAAATTTCCGTTTTATTTAAGCCACGGGAGAAACCATGATAATGTTATTGCCCAAAGGTCCCGGGTATGGCTTACTACTGTTGGAAAAATTGTTGAGGGAGCTCGTGAATATGGGTAAAACTGCTAACAAATTACATACCCGAACGACAGTCTTTGGCCGGATATAAATCCGGGGTGTTCTGGTAACGTAGAACCGACTGTCGTGGAAACTATGAATATACGATGCTGTGCATATTTTAAGCAACTTAATTTTCCCATAACTAACAATATTTTGAAAAATTCGTAAATATATTTCATTAAATTAGTTTAAAGCATACCAAACATTTCAAATGTCAAATGTGAAAGGCGTGCATTTAAATAAAGTTGATATGAAAAATTCATAAGCCACGACTCCCAAATCTACTTTATTCAAAAATGTTTTGTCATATTTTCTAAAAAAAAAAACTTTGTATTCTATTTAGTAGTCTATTTCATTCGATACCACAAAGTTATAATATATTTTTTTTCTTTATGTCATCAATTAGGCGTTCATGCATCGACTGTTTGACGAATTTTACCCGTACGTGCTCATGTTGGACATTTAAATGATGCCATTTTTTATATATAACTGTTAAGAGTCATATTTTGAATAAAACCGGTAAGAATATACACTTTCTGCCACTTTTATTTTATAACAACATCTACGTGCGTCTTTTGAAATACCCTTTACATTTCAAGAACATAGGATCATTTATAGGCTGTAAGTTGCAACAATATATAAAATGGTGGTTTTGTTATGCACGGCACTGTATTTAAAACATCAAAGTTAAGTTACGGAATATTAATTAGTTTCTGGCGCATACCACTTTAGTTGAGCTTAATTAAAAATTTTATCATATACTTTATTTTTCTTTTTTAAAGTTATATAGTGTTTTTCAGCTAAATCCTATAAAATTGGATGATTTTTCCAAAACAAATTAATTTTTTCATAATTTAAATCAACTTTTTAAAAATCCTTTCACGGTTGTAAAATTACACTGCCACAGTGCGATTGAAAGCAAAATACTGAAATAGCTGCGATCAATGCCTTGACAGATTGTGTTCGACATGCACGCTTGACTTTGAAAATAAGTTCGAATCCTATCGCTTCCCGCTGGTTTGTGCCTGGTTTAAACAAGATCATTTAATTGATTGATACGTCCCCAATCCATGCAAATACACCTTAGGTATTCGTTTTGAGTTTGTTTAGGTTTCCGATAAATGTTATCGATATGATTTCAGGCATTGAAAGTGATATTAAATTTTCGATGCAAAAAATTGATCAAATAACAATTAATAATTGTTTTTAAGTCGTAGTTGTATTTTTAAATTGAAATTAAAAAAATATATTTATATATTACGTAAATAATATCTATACTATAAAGGTGAATGTATGTACGTTGTCCGCGCATCACTACGAAACGACAACACCAAACGACGTAAAAAATTTTATACATTCATATTTTCACCCAATGAAGGTTATAGGCGTGTTTTTATCATGGAACTCAATTCTCACAGCCCCCAGGCCGCGCCACCACTATCATTCGTCACTAATAATCGAATATTTGCTTAAATTTAATCTAAAAAATCTTACTTTTTCCTATTTCCCACTATTTATAGCACACTCTAGACTTCATAATCCGCATAAGCTGTTCAACTATGACCCAAATGCAAAGTTCAAAAACGGTTTGAGATAGAAAGTTAATAAAAATAATTTTGCTTGATATTTTTCTGATTGGTTAATTTGATTTTATTCAACGAGGCATAGCAACGGATGCCGGGTATTGTAATATTATGGATATTAATAAAAAATTATTTTCTATGAAATTATTGTTTGTAATTCTTTTATATACATATCCTAAATCCTTAAAAACTACTCCTACGCGAGCAGGCCCGCGGGTTAAAGCTAGTATTCTATACGACCGCCGTTTCCACGACAGTCGGTTCTACGTTACCGAAACGATCCGGATTTATATCCGGCCAAGGACTGTCACTCCGGCAGCATTCACCGTATGTAAGTATGGGGATTGTTTATGCTGCTACAACAACAACAAGATCCGCGGTAGCCGAATGGGTTGGTGCATGACATTCTGTGGTTCGAATATCAGTGAAACACTGAATTAAGAAAAAGGTTTTTCTAATACCGGTCGCCCCTCGGCAGACAAAGCTCCTCATAAAAAAAAAATATCTGCGTTCGGAATCGGCTTGAAACTGTAAGTCCTTTCATTTGTGGAACAACATCAAGACGCACGCCACAAATAGGAGGAAGAACTCGCCCAAACACCCAAAAAGGATGAACGCGCCATTTATACATACATATATACATATATATTTTATATTCTTGTATATCGAATTATTCAGTATATCGATCATGATTTTTTTTAAACTTGACAACAACGAATACAACCTTGCGTCTCCTGCTGTCTTAGAACAACAAAGCAAAGACAACAAATAAAAACTGTTAAGACAAAGATCAACACGAATTATGTCAATATTTTAATTAATACTGAAATTGTTTAATTATTTCAAAAATTTAAAAGTTCACGCCAACAATAGAGCATTTTTAACACAGCCAAATATAATATAGCGCATATGTGTAAACGTCAAAACTTCACAGAAATTCCAGCACAAAGAACAAATACAAGAATCCATTGTACATAAACCACCCACAGTGGGCTTCGCAAACAAAACCAACGTTTCCATTTGTCGTCGTTGTCGTTTTTCATGAATAGCTGCGCAGACATTCCAATGTGAGTAAAGTTTTCTGTTGCAAGAGTTATTTTACGTGTGTGGCAGCAAAACTCGGTGCAGCAAACGATTGCTTTGGAGCAAATGTGATTCCTTTGCAGTGACAGTTTTCAGAGGACCTTCGATGAAGTTGGAAGCAAAAACTTGAAAAGTCTCTAAAATCAGCGCGTTTCTACATAAACATAGCTTCATATTGAGTCAGAAAGCAGCATTGTAAAGCAGTGGCCAAAGGGATACCAGCAACTGCAGTTCAGCAATACCATATACTATAGTACGCTTTTCATGAACGTATTGCGCGAAATATCGATTGAAGTGTGAAAATTTTTGTCAAAAAAAAGTTTTCATCGCGATAAAGCAAAATTAATTATTTTCACGCATTCAATGCGTGCGATACATAATATTTTATATCCCTATTTCCTTTCAGAAATAACCGAATTTGAAATTAATACTTCCAAATTTATTGATTTACTATATAATTGGCCTTTCAAACAAAGAGTGAAAAATTGCACGTTCCACCTTGCACTAGATTTCTGCCAAAAAATAAAAAAGTGAGAATTTTGTAACTCTCGTGCGCTAGTAAACGTGAATTAAAGTCGTGTATAAACGATTTAACATTGAAAAGTTCACATTTGCGAAAAAAAAGTTAAAGAAAGAATTGGAAAAAGTTGAAAAAAGTAAAATCTGTAAAGTAGTCAACAGCTCCATCGACACAGGTGCAGAAAGAAAGCAGTACTCATCTGAAAGGTGTTCGTAAAACGTGAGAGACTCGTGAGAACTTGAACTACTCGCGAATAGTCAACCCCTGTTTCTCATTCAGGGTACTCTTTACATTCCAAAAAGCATTGTGACGCGCGTGTTAAATTCGCCGCCCACTAACTAAAAACAAAAAAAAAAAGAATTAAGCATCACCATACGAACCACGTTTCGTCTTAGTGGTGCGCTCGTTTCTTTGCTCTTCCACGCACTGCTTACTACGTTAGCGCCCATAATCGGCGTGTCGTCTATGAGTCTGTAGTACAAAGAACCACGGTAGTTACTTAAATCTACATACTCCCACCAATACAATCTCATCGTTTGGTGGACAAGCAAGTGCAACGTTAGTAAAGACACTTTACAGCAACAGGAATCTATAGACGAAAGAAAACAGCGAGTGGACAAATATGTTCTCTGGTCTAACAAATCAATTCACTTCGTTGGTAGGTGCCGTCAAGGGCGGTCAAGCCGACGAAGATGTGCCTGCACCCACCCAGGATGCTGCCGCCGCTCCGGAAGCATCCGCTGTCAGCGCTACAGCAGTAACAGCACCAGCTGCAGGCGTAGAGCAATCAGCGAATGCGGCTGGTGTCAGTGGGGAGCAGCCTATTGAAGGTGAAGAGGGTGCTAAGAGGTGAGTCCCGAAAAACGAGTATTTCATGTCTATATGTATCTATGTATGTATATGTGTATGCATGTAACTCGATTTTTTTGATTATATACATACATACATAGTTTCATTTGTAGGTCATTGATGAATCAGGGAATGGGTCTAACTAAATGAAAGTTGTGATAAAGTGTAACACAAGTTGTGATATAATGAGGTCTATATCAAACCTTAAATGAACGAAGAATAAAAATTGTGTTGGTAGCAAACAGGGTTGTTTAAAATGTTCGGTAATAAAAAAACTTTTAAAGAATTTTTGTTCAAATGAAAAGGTTTCCATTATGACACAGATAGGCTGATAATGCAAGGTCAGTTCTATAGGACTGTCAATATTTAGTTTAACGTCGTCAGGACGAAATCTGGTCACTGAATTTGAATTACAATACTTGCTTCGATTTGATTGCTAGAAAAGAAATTATAAATGAGAAAAGTTAAAAATCTATTGTTTCCGCAGTAGCTGCTCGTATTACGTATTGTACCTTTCAACCGCATCAAAGACATAACATTAACTGCTTTTTGCCATTAATCCCGGCTTTACGACTGCTGAAAACCGCCTCAGCTCGCTTCCTTTACGGTCTGTGGGGAATAACACTTTTTTCATAGCCAGGAGTTTTTAGCTTCATGAACAAACCCACGATGTTCCGTTTCAGCAGCGTTTCGTAGTTGGAAATGTGGTCCATTAAACTTTTCACAGGGGCAAACATATATAGAACGTTTTTTTTTTCTACAACACTTTTTTAATATATACTATTCAGAATTACTTTATGCAAGGGTGATTAAGTTTCAAGGGCCGGTGTTGATTTTGAATAAAATACAATTTTTTTAGAAAATTATTGTAATATTGTAAAATATCGGCCAAATGGCCGCCGCGGCCTCGGTGGCACACCTCCATCCGATGGTCAAAATTTTCGATGACGGTGAGGCATAATTAAGGTTCTATGCCTTTAATGTGCCGAATTATCTCATCATTTAGCTCTTGAATTGTTGCTGGCTTATCGACGTACACCTTTTCTTTAAAATAACCCTAAAGAAAGAAGTCCAACGGTGTCAAATCACATGATCTTGGCGGCCAATTGACATCGCCGCGAAGTGAGATTAATCGGCCATAAAATTTTTCGCGCAAAGAGCCATTGTTTCATTAGCTGTGTGACAAGGGGCACCGTCCACATCTATATCTTCCAATTTGGGCCATAAAAAGTTCGTTATCATCTCACTATAGCGAACACTATTCACAGTAACTGCCTGACCGGCCTCATTTTGGAAAAAATACGGCCCAATGATGTCGCCGGCCCATAAACCGCACCAAACAGTCACTCTTTGAGGGTGCATTGGTTTTTCGGCAATCACTCTTGGATTATCATTCGCCCAAATGCGGCAATTCTGCTTATTGACGAATCCACTGAGGTGAAAATGTGCCTCATCATTGAAGATGAAGTGCGCGATATGCATTTTGATTTGAACGCCCGTTTTCATAATAAGCGTGGATAACTTTAACGCGTTGGTCGATTGTGTATCTTTCCATGAAATTGAAAAATGTCAAATGAAATGCAGAAAAAACCTTAACGTTTAGGTGTGGCTCACATTCAACATCAGCCCTTGATATTGAACCACCCTTTATTTTACACAAAATTTAATACTTTGAGTTATTGTACATGATTTTTTTTGTAAAATAAACTATGCTTTAAGAAAAAAGCTATAAAATAAAATTAGACTAGTCCAAACCTTGCAACAAGTTGAACTGCCATGTCACTGCAGACAGTTATAATTTCGAGGTTGCAAAAGACTTCGTTTATTTAGGAACCTGCATTAACACCCATTACACCCTTGAAATCCAACGTAGAATCTCTCTTGCCAACAAGTGCTACTTTGGACTAAGTAGGCAACTGAGCAGTAAAGTCCTCTCTCGACGAACAAAATTAACACTCTACAAGGCTCTCATCATGCCCGGCCTAACGTATGGCGCAGAAGCTCGGACGATGACAACATCCGATGAAGCGACGCTTGGAGTGTTTGAGAGAAAGATTCTGCGTAAGATTTTTGGACCTTTTCACGTTGGCAACGGCGAATATCGCAGGCGATGGAACGATGAGCAGTATGAGCTTTACGACGACATAGACATAGCGCAGCGAATAAAAATCCAGCGGCTACGTTGGCTGGATCATGGCCTCCGAATGGACACAAACGCTCCGTCTTTGAAAGTATTCGATGCGGTACCAGCTGGTGGTAGCAGAGGAAGAGGAATGCCTCCTCTGTGTTGGAAAGATCAGGTGGAGAAGGACTTGGCATCATTTGGTGTGTCCAATTAGCGCCGGTTAGCACGAGAAAGAAACGACTGGCGCGCTTTGTTAAACTCGGTCAAAATCGCGTAAGCGGTTATCGCGCCAATAAAGATGAAAAAGATGTTATTATAAATATAATTTGATATTTTTGAATTAATTAAATTAAGTAATCATTTTAAATTTAAAATAAAAACTTAAATTCTTAAAACTTATTTAAAAACGTTAAAACTTATTTAAAACTTAAATAAAAACGTTAACTCTATTTGTGGAAATACATTTATGATTTGGAGTGGAATTTACCTCATTGTGTCGTTTGCGTCATTCTATCGCCGTTACAACATATTTCTAATTTAGGTTTTAATATTTGTTCACTCAGTATCCAAGATCTTACGTTTTTACCGTACAGAGTATTTAGAAATTCCGCTGTTCACAGGAACGAGGAGTTCAGTTCAGTTGGGGTTCATTCAACACCGAGTGTACTGTAGTTATAACACTTGAAATCAATAGCAGATTGCATCATATCCGACTTAAGTTTCATTGCATTTGTTTAATTACCAGTGCACCATTAACTGTCATTCAAAAGTTTGATGGAATGCAATGAGTGTGTTCCTGAAAATATGCTACTTACTTGCCTAGCTACTAATAATTTTATTATTATTAATATTACTTTTTGTGATTTTTGTATTTTTTTATCTTCTAAATTAATTAACAAGTATGCAATATAGACGCTGAGAATTAAATTTTTTGCAAAAAAACAAAACCAAAAAAAAAAAATACATGAATGTCTACGCACCTCATGCCAGCTGCAGTACTCCAAAGAGACATAATCGCTGCACCCAAAATCTGCAAAGCATCTGTGTAAAATTGTAATAAAAATAGCGAGAGTAAGTCATAAAAAAGTGGAGTAGAAATGAGTAGATACTCACATTTGACCTCCATAGCACGCTTGCCAACATTTAAGCTGTTATCACTACGTAACAGAAAACTGAAGAGAGAACGCATGCCATTTCTTGTATGTATGTATGTGCGCATGTATGTGTGAATATCGTTCTTCTGTGAATTGCACACCCCCCGAATTGGGGCTGGTTATGTACAACTCCACGTAATTATTAGCTATGAAAAGATTAAAGTAATAAAATAAAATTTAAAAAGTAATAATGAGAAAGCGTAATCGTAAACGTCGAAAGTTATTAGCTGCACATTTTTCCCAATGAACGTGTTGAAGGTTTGTTGTATAACAAAAAACAAAAAAAAAATTAGTTTTCCGTTGCAAACGACGAATACTTTGTTTTTTTTCGCCAATAACATTTATCACTTTCTCCTACAATCCCTAAATGAACGTGGCCTCACTGACCTTACTGGCAGTGTTCGAAACCTTTTCATGCTTTGTTTTTTTTTGCCTATATTTTTTCCTCATTTTCCACTTTCACTATTCCGTTTTTCCCTTTGGTGTTGGTTTCACACTTTGCATGCCTCGTGCTGGCATTTTCGTGTGTTGCCTACGAGGCACAACCGTACATTTCAATACATACATACATACACACATGCACACATACTTATATACATCCATGGTTGTATGTAGCTGTTGTGGTGCAGCGAAAAGCAATTATGCAAATATGCTGCCACGCTGGGTTGCATGTGAAATCGTGTCGCATATAGCAGATCCCTTCCATCATACAGCCGTTCTCACACCCTAGTCTTGGTACCCCTTAGCAGCCTTAGGCTTTAGGGAATAGCGTTGTTTATTACGAATTTTATATAGCATATCAATTTTATTTTAGCACTTTTGCTTTTTTATATTTTATTTTTATTTGTATTTGCTTTTTTATGCTTTGTGAAATATACTTTTATTTTCGTGCTTGTTTTCGTTGTTGTACAAATTTCTTTTCATGGTCTTCACAGCTTGTTCCGCTTACCTTCTTTCAGTCTACCTTTGTAATACTTGAAAACATACCGATCTATCATGCTGCCCTTTTATGCCACCATAGCGTGATCGAATGACCTTGGGGATTTTTATATTAATAATTCCTTGCTTTAACTTTGACTTTTTCGTATTTTTGCACGAAACTTGAATTATTTATGATTTTTTTTTTGCGTATATACCGGTTGTGCCAATAGAAGTAACGCCGTTTTGAAATTAATTCACTCTACCATTGTCTGTTATTTTTAAATATATTTTTTACTTCATTAAAAGCGAAATGAAATATTCTATAGTTTAAATCTACATTATGCCTTTGTAATATATCCACCTTTAGTCTTTACCATAATTAAAAATCTCTTTCCACAGGCGACGCACAGTGTAACGGTCCCATATGAGCTCTCTTGGTGTTATTGTAGCAGCATAAACATTCCCCATACATGTACGGGGAATGCTGCTGAAGTGATAATCCTTGGCCGGATATAAATCTGGATCGTTCGGGTTACGTAGAACCGACTGTCGTGGGAACGTATGAACTCTTTCTCTCTCTCTCTCTCTCTCTCTTTGCCTCGTTCCTTATTTGGCGTCGGCCCTTCTTATCCTCATGCACCAGGTACGTCTATCCCCATTAGTTGCTTCATCAAGGTGTTGCTCTCGTATGCCCCTTTGTATCGTATTTAGCCAGGTCGATTGTGGTCTTCCTCTAGTTCTTGTTGGCTCAGTTATGTTCATTGCGAGTTTGACGATATGGTCTACTAATTTTCTGTTTTGATGGCATTGCACCTTTTTTCCATATAAAAATTATATTTATTTATATTGTACCACTAAAAAACTTATCTTAACGTCTTAAGACGCCCTGAAAGCATGATATTGTTGTTGTTGTTGTAACTTTACTAGCATATACCGTAACTTCGGACTCACCCAACTTGACTTTCAAAAACCGTCTGCTACTCAATCACAAATCTGCCTAGCCGGTTAACCTATAAAATGGGCTGTGTCAGCGAAGTAGGTCCAAATGGCAAGGAGCGTAAAAGGTGATGAGTTAAGGTGTGTTAAAGTGACAAGCGACGGGATGGTTCATGTCGTGCAAACGTCGTTCACAAGCTGCACTGAGCATGTCGGAGTCGATTCTGGATAGCTAGAAATGTGGCCTGGCAGAGGTTGTCACTGTTGTTCCAGCAGTGATAGTCCTAGGAGTGTTAGAGTGATATTCCATGGCCGAATATAAATCTGGGTCGTTTCGGTAACGTAGAATAGACTATAGTGGAAATGTACCAGTGGTTACGAGGCAGTATTGGATGCAATAGGCAGGATGATTGGTCTCCGATTGTGGCATTTGGAAAATTATTTTGTTAAAGTAGTAAGAGTTCCTTTGGTGTATGTCAGTTAAGGCCTTTCGGTATAGTGTTGTTGTTATTGTAACAGCGTAAACATTCTCATAAATATTTGCAAAAGTTTGCTGAAGTCTGAGTCAAATTTCGCTTTGTCAGAGTCCTACTGAAGGTCTATTTTGAATAGATTCAATATTCAATAGATTCAATATGGCGTTGGCCTGCTATAAAAAATAGTGTGTCATTTCTATTGGTGCACCCGGTATATACATACACACATGCATACATATGCGCATACATTCGAATCCCCTTACAGCTATCAAAAATTATTTACTATTATAATTGTTTAATATGGCATTTTGTAGTTATAATTTGTTCAAGGCTTGAGTTAAGTCAAAGCTTTTTTTAAACAAGTTATTTTTGTACAACCGAAGCGATAGTGAAAAGAACAGTAGCCGTGCGACATGGCGTATGATGAATATGCTAAATATTCTCGTCGCAGATGATAAACGTCAAAATCACTGCGAATAAGGAAAACACTTTTCAAAATTTGCCAGTTCAAACTGTCGCATAAAACTCGGGGTAAATTTTTCAGTAATTTTACAAAAAAAAATTTTAGATGGTTTAAGCCTTAAATGCCCAAATTCTTTTTAACAAAGTAAAAATATTTAGTGTCTTATTCAATTGTAAAATACATTTGTTTGACGACTTTGTTGGAGTTTTAGACATTTCACATCGAGTTTTTCATGTGAGAATTTTTAGTTTATTTTTGTATGTCAGACCAATTTACACTTTCTATGGCATCCTTGCACGGTGAAGGAATAGAAATATTTTTGGAAAAAAATTAACAATTACGAATATTAAATTTTAATATTTGTAAGCATTTATTTATTTACGAAAACAGTAAATAATATTTATGACAAAAAAATTGCGGATTTGCAAAAGAAAAAAATATTCAAGAACGGATACCAATTAGGTCCGATCGCCTGACAGGTTTGGTTCAGAATAGAACCATTTTAAATTTCGTTTTTTTTTTGTTTTTAACTCGCCATAGTGGAATGAAGTGATGTATTATGATGACAAAAAATGTATTTAATGTAATTACTTCGATTTCACTTAAACTTAGCCTTTGCTGCTTGTTTTTGCTAACACCATTTCCATCAAATATCACTCATACGCCCTGGCGTCTAGTTACCGTACCTAGAGGTAGAGTTTCAGTTATTTCTTACGCAGGCTTTAAAATCTGACCAAACGTATAATTAAATATATCTATATACATTTATAATTGTATTTTTTCAAATTTATTGAGCCTTGTGGGTCGGAGTACTCTTGTTGTAGCAAGTATTTAATACTTATAAAATCCTCCAATAAAATGGGCGCAAAAATAATTTTCCAAACAAATTCATGTTAACAAAATGCATGTCGTATATACGCTGCCAATTTCTAAAAAAGGCAATTCCATGTCAAGTAGTTCAGAGAAGTATATTAGACGTGGTCTTAAAAATTGCGAAAAACTGGGTTGTTGCGTAAAAGTTATAAAAAGTAAACTGAAAAAAATTTGAAAAAATTTAAATCACTATTTTGAGATTTATTCAGGGTTGAAAAGTTTGATGTGAACTTTTTTAAAGTCAAATATTTTCGGTTGTTTTTAACAGTTTTAACATGGAATGAGCCAAGCGATATGCCGAAATTCTCAGCAACTTCTCTAATTACGATACGACGATTCTCCATAACAATTTTCTTCACTTTCTCAACATTTTCATCGGTTGTTGATGTGCTGGGGCGTCCAGAGCGAGCGTCGTCATTCACATCTTCTTGACCTTCTGTCAAAAGCTTGTACCACTTGTAAACATTTTTTGGACTCAGATTAGTCTCCCCGCATTCCACTGTCAGCACTTCAAGTGTTTTTGAGCACTTGATTCCATTTTTTACACGAAATTTGATGCAACTTTTTTGATCCATTTTTTTTCGATAGGAGAAAATCACCGAACACGAAGAACATTTGTCTCATTTATGCCTCTCACAAACAAACTAAACATTCTATATTGCTAAAACCGTGAACATATCTTCGATACGAGTGTGCCAACATAAAAACAAGCAATAATCGAAAGTCGAATGTACGTCGCCCGGGAAATTTTGAAAATTCACCTTATTTTTTTAACATACCTCGTAAGTTACCAAGAGAGAAGATTCTCCAAAGGTTCTGTGAAGTTTTTCTCTCGTCCGAGCATACGAAGAATATTTAGTGACCACGACGACCCAAGTAAATAAAGCTCATCACTGCATAATGTTTCTCACAGGAGTAAAAAGCTGATTTCAGCGGGTTTCATGAACTTTGTCTCACAACAAAAGGCGGATACGGGTCAGTGAGTAATCTCATGACAGCCAGTTCTACGTACCGGAATGACTCTGGTTTTTTTCCGATCAAGGGTTGCGGCCCCAGTAGACTAGCAGTAATCGCAATAGAGATTGCCGCTGTGGTTGAACCTGCGCAGATAGGGTTTGAAGCAGCTATGTTCACTCAAGGACTGGGTCAGGGGAATGTCAAATATACAAACAGACAAACAATGGAACGCGTAAAGTTCAGAATAAAGTTTCTATCACTCAAAATAATTTGTTTACTTAGTACAAAAATTATTGAAAACAGAAATATGGATGATTAATTTTGTGCCACCTTGTATTATATAAACATATATTGTCTTCAACGTAAACGACTTATTTACGCTTATATATTTGTTTGATGCCACTTTTTTATTTGTGTACATAATTTACTCATAATTAAACCACAAATGTTGCCAACGCCTCACTCACCACCCAACTCGTATTTATTGACTTAAATGCTTCCTTAGGTAGGCTTATTAATTAAACTCACACATGGAATCAGCAGAGCCCAAAGCGAATGTCTCACTTTATTGACTGTAATTAATATTTAATTGTTAGCAGAGTTCATCGTTTTATTGTTTAACGAAATTGGGGTAGAGAATTCACACAATAATAATCGCTTTATCTTTCGAGTGTGACTAAACATATGAACAAATTATCACAACTACTCCTCACTCTCGTTCCTCCTTTGCAGCCACGCATATATTTTCGTCATCTGATCCGTTGCAGAGGCAATAAATTGTGATGATATTAGCTTAAATTTTCTGCCGCATTCCGTAATGTTGCCATGTGATATCATTGGGGAATACCAACGAAGCTGATTGTTTGCCAAAGTCATTTCTCAACTTCGATTTCATTATTCCAAATACTCTTTTCTTCTTCATACCTCCGAGAGGTATTATCCTACTAGAGTACTACCTGACCTGCCCCCTCGCATTTGTGGCAATTGGCTTGCGCAATTTGCTTAACTGACTTTATTGACTCTTAGTATCAGCCGCCATTTTTTGTCGATAAAGCATTTTAACAATGTTCCCCTATTCGCTATTTCCTCTGGTACACTTCACTTTTATTGACTTCTGTCTTTACTTCAACAACGACACTTAGAATCGCTTCCCTTTTCTCTTTATAATGGCAGTGTTCGCTTCATTTATTTGCATATATCGAACGCACAATCTTACACACGCTCACCTCCTATCGTAAGACTTATCAAATGTCACAGGACTCTAGCGCCTCATCACACACATAAATTTCGCAATAGGCAAATGTACAATGGCGTGAACCCTGCAGACAAATTTACTAGTGCTGAACTAACTCATTACCAGTTTTCTGTATTTGCTCAATGAGAGCAGCTGATATTTTTAACATGGCAATGCCCTACCAAATGCCAATTGTCAATCTATTCATCAGTATTTTGCGAGTTAACAAATTTGTCAGCCTCTGTATCAGTGTTATACCAGTTTATGAACCTTTTCATAATGCACAAAAGAAACCAATGATTGAGTCCATCAACTTTTATAATCGTATAATTCCCATTTCGTACAATTTTACACATTCTCAATTACGCGTATAGTGATAGAATAAGAATATTTGCTTTGCTTACACTTCTTATTGGCAACGCTGACGCTAGTCTAATTCTAATTACTAACGAACTAGTTTGACTTCGACCACCAAAATACCAGTTCATGAAATAGAATATTTGTTGTGTAGTTTGACTTATCACCGTAGTGAATAGACGCGCATGTGTATGTGTGCAACCCTTGTTGTACGACAATGTGCACTTATGAATACTAATATACAGTGAATAAAAAAAGTTTTGGCACAGTGTTTTATAACATTCGCAATGTTTTTCGTTAAGTTTATATAAAATATGGTGCATACGACCGCAAAAGCAAATTTATTTTGAAGTTTTAAAGTTCGACATTGTGTAGAAAAATACGTCAAAAAACCGTTAGAGAACAAAAATATATTTTAAATTAACGTGAATTTTGAGCAACTTCAAACTTGGACTTTATTGCACTAAAAGTAAGTAGGCTATCAAACTGCATACTAGAAAATTAATTACAAATTATGAGAAAAAAGTTCGAAACTTTGCAGAAAATTTGAGGCATTTTGTTTAGTTTGGGACAAAAGTTATTATTATTCTAAGCAAAATTATGTTTTTATATTGCGTCCACCGAAATAGCCGAATGGGTGAGCTGAATGGCGTGAGCCCGCCCGGTTTCGAATCCCACTGTGAGCACGAAACAACAAAATCATGCAAGAGGTTTTTTTAATAGTTGTTGCCCCTCAGCCCTAATCTAACCTAACCTGCCCCTCAGCAAGCAAAACCTCCGAGTGCATTTTTGTCATGGAAAAGCTCCGCATAAAAACCATCTGCCGTTCGGAGGCGGCTTCTCCATTTGTGGAACAACCACAAAATTGGAAGAGGAGCTCCACCAAAAACTTAACGAAGAATGCAAGCGTCAATTATAATATATAAATATATATTTTCATAAAAACTAACAAGAAAACAACTTGTAAATATCGTAAAAAAAACTACTGCCCAAAACTTTTTTGGGTGACTGTACACACTTTTATATATACTTATGTATAAGTATTCATGCATACTTACAAGCTTTGCGTACACTCGTAATCTAATACTCCGGTGTTGTCTACGTTCGGGGTAGTCGAGTGGGTTTGTGCGTGACTACGTTTCGTGCCGGGTTCGATGCCCAGTGTGGATGTGAAACATCGAAACTTTATCCGTTGTGGTTGTTATTAACTACTGAATCACATTTAGAGATCTATTAGAATGGATCTAATGGTACCATAGACCCAATAAACGAGCTGTTTAGGCGTTGTGGTACCAATGGAAGAGGAAAGTGAAATGAATGGGTCTAAGCGGGCTTGCCCAGAGATGGTTAGTGTCATGCGGTGTGCCTTCATATACCGGATATATGCGGATTATGCCGGGGTCGACTCTAGATGGTTGAAATTTAACCTATCACAATATTCCCATAAGGCAGCAGAGCCCAAAGTCAGCCATTTCAACCATTCAAGCCTGATTTAGTTTGGTAAACTCCAATTTTTCTGTAATAGCTGTTGGCGCTCCATCGATTATCTGCCGTTTGGAGGTGGCTTTGAAATTTTTGGGCTCTCCATTTTTTGTTCCCTCAAATTAGAGGAGAAGCGTGGTCAAAGATCAAACAAAGCTTATATGTCCCGCACATATCCGTATATCCGTTGAGTCATAGTTTTTGTTTGTGCTGCTTTGCTATAGTCGACTGCGTCATTTCGTCTCCAAACTTTTTTTCTTCTTTATTTCGCATTTTGCCATTTTATGTTTTACACACCATCCTCTTATCTCTCTTTTACTATATACAGCTATGTATATGCTATAGGCATATACATATGTATATATATTTGCATACTTTCCAGCGCTGTGAATATTTTGGTATTGAAACAGCGTGGCACTCATCGTTTTGTAGCCTAAGTGGCTGCATTGTCTGTGGAGTGGCAGACTCTCGCATGTACTCCCCCTATTGCTTTCGCTATTTTCTGCACCCATTACCTCTTTTTACTTCCGTTCTTCCGTTGGCAAATTTCTCCATGATGCCACTTCAAATTTTCAAGCAGAAACCGCTAAAATGCAGCATCTACTCAGCCACTGCCACTTGAGGTCGTGTAACGCCAACAGCGCGCTTGCCGTTCTTTGAGTGTGTGGCATTCACAAGAGACATTCGCTGTTACGTAGAGGCCGCTGGAAGGCACTGTGCTCTTTTTTCATAGCAGCAAAAGTAGGTTGAAACTTTTTGGCAAAGCCCTTTAATTTCACATTTTACTACATCCACAAGTGTTGTTGCTTTTGTTGCCCTATCAACGTCCTTTGATGCTATCAGAGTAGATGAACTTTGCTCACATATACGAGCAACGTTTTTTAAAACTTTCTCAACGCCATAAAAGTTATCGCTGGATCCACACTTTTTCACTTATTTTCTGCTTCCTTGTGTGTAGTTACGATGACTGTCAGTTTCGCTCATTTTTAAATTTCAATTGACGAACTACGCTACTGTGCGCTCTCTTGCTTGCCTGCTTGCTTGCTTAATGCTTCTCTCATTGAAATTTTGCAAGTACTATATTTTTATTTATATTCATTATCGCTCTTCGGCGCTTTTGCTTGGTTTTTCGATCGATATGCACGAACATGACACTGGAAAGCGCGCTGTCTGCTTTTAGGCGCTGCTTTCAATTCGCTTTCTGTGTTCTATCTCTCTTGCAAGTGCTCTCATTGCTGCTCTGCGCTTGACTCATTTCTGCACAATTGGCACATGTGATTTGTTTCGTAAATTTTTTTCATCGCTTCGTTTTTCTTTTGTTAAGTTCGCAACCACGTTTAATTTGTTGTTTGCTGCGTTTTTTTTTTTGTTTTTTCTTTATTTGCAAATTTTGCAAATTCCTTTCGTAGTTACGGAGTTCAATATTTTAGATAGTGGAAGGTAAGCAAAATTATGCAAATGAATGCGACTGACATTGGCATGCGAATTATTTGGGAAAGAAGTGAATTTTTCTATTTTCACAATGCTTGCAGAAATGAAAGGAAGTTTCTAATTCATGACAAAACTTTATCCCAAAATGCATTTCTGGCAAAAAAAAAATGCCTGAAAATATGTTGCAAGTTTTTGAATTTCCCTGGGGACGCAGTTCTATTGCCCATAGGCTTTGTCTTTGATAAAAAAAACTCGACACGTACTTTATATGGCAATAAACGCGTGACACCACTGCAAAAAAAAAAAAACAGAAAGTTGTCAACTGTATTTTGTGGAAACTTGAAGCCTGCACTTAATGCTCCTTATATTAAAATTGAATAAGGCAAGAAACTGCATGCCCAGAAAAATTCTAAAAATTTAAGCGTTTAAATTGTTGATGAAATTTTGAAAAAATTTGAACAAATTTTGAAATTTTGCGTTATCCCGCGTTTCCATCGCGGGGGGTTCACATTGGCATGCGAATTATTTAGGAAGAAGTGAATTTTTCTATTTTCGCAATGCTTGTAGAAATGAAAGGAAGTTTCTAATTCATGACAAAACTTTATCCCAAAATGCTTTTCTGGTAAAAAAGAAATGCCTGAAAATATGTTGCAAGTTTTTGAATTTCCCTGGGGACGCAGTTCTATTGCCCATAGGCTTTGTCTTTGATAAAAAAAAACTCGACACGTACTTTATATGGCAATAAACGCGTGACACCACAGCAAAAATAAAACAGAAAGTTGTCAACTGTATTTTGTGGAAGCTTGAAGCCTGCACTTAATGCTCCTTATATTAAAATTGAATAAGGCAAGAAACTGCATGCCCAGAAAAATTCTAAAAATTGAAGCGTTTAAATTGTTGATGAAATTTTGAAAAAATTTGAACAAATTTTGAGATTTTGCGTTATCCCGCGTTATCCATCGCGGGGGGTTCACTATGACCCCAAATTTAAATTAATTGTGTTTGGAATATTTTAGAATTTATTATTACTTTTCTTTAACAAAAATTTTATCTACATATATTTTAAATAAAAAAACACATTCACTTACTCAACAAAACACACAAATGATTTCAGACACCTGCGAAACATCCAAAAACACAATTTCAAATGAGGTGAGGGCCTTAAAGTAAATTTATATTGTAAAAGAGTCCATAAATTATGTGAAAACTTTGATTGTTTTAGTAAAGTTATTAAAAGTTCAGAGATAACGAATTAATTTATATTTTATTCATATAACTTTCAAGTTTTCAAAACGCAAAGAGGTATTAAAAACAAAAATATTGAAAAAGCAACAACAAACAAAAATTTCATAGCCAAATTGAACATTTTTACCCAATGGATGCATCCCATGAAAATTGATTGGCATTAACTGGCATTTTTTTTTTTCAAAGGGCACATGTTTTTGTATATTTGCTGTCTAAATTCTGAAAACCGAATTCACATCTACGCTTTTTTCGTTCTGCTTCTGGGAAATTTTCTTGTTCGTGAAAGCATTGTGTAAAAGCTGAGTGAAACCCCGCAGTTGCTGAGGTAATGTTTAAATTGTTCTTCGACAAGAAAGATGAATTTCAATTAGGGAAATTGCCAAAGACTTAATGAAATCCCTGGGGTTTATATTCTGTTCCATATGCAAAGTGTCAAATATTGAATGAGCCTTTATACAACCATATCGAGCATTGAAAAAATAAACCAAGTGGTGGCCACTGGAACAAGAGTGGGCTACTGTATTGCTAGATTTTGTTCTATCGACAACCTTTAGTAAGATTGTAAAATTCAAAAATTTCTGAAAGTTTTTTGTGCGACGATGTGCTTACAAAATCGTTGGTATGCAAATTTGAGAGTAGCAGTCTGGATCTTTCACTGCCACTTTCTTCATGCAACCATCGGTGCCGTCAGTTATTTCGTCACCCTTTTTCTCTTCTAGCAAATAAAATGTGAGCTTCTTGTTGTCAAAACAGTAGTAGGTAACGAAGGAACGACGTAACATAAACCGTCGCGTGGGGCGAAAAAATATCATATGAAATTTAAAGGGCGGCCGCCGTAGCCGAATGGGTTGGTGCGTGATTACCATTCGGAATTCACAGAGAGGTCGTTGGTTCGAATCTCGGTGAAAGCATAATTAATAAAAACATTTTTCTAATAGCGGTCGCCCCTTGGCAGGCAATGGCAAACCTCCGAGTGTATTTCTGCCATGAAAAAGCTCCTCATAAAAATATCTGCCATTCGGAGTCGGCTTGAAACAGTAGGTCCCTCCATTTGTGGAACAACATCAAGACGCACACCACAAATAGGAGGAGGAGCTCGGCCAAACACCTAACAGAAGTGTACGCGCCAATTATTTATTTTTTTTTTTATTTTTTATATTTTATATAAAGCGACGCAGTAACTGGGAGAAACCACAAGGAATATGTTAAGCATAGAATCACGTGAAGCTATAGACTGGCTCGTAAGTTAATTCGTAGAAGAAGATGCAATATGTATTACTTTTTTTCTTTAAATAAAGGTTTGTTTTCGCACCACTTGACGGACAGTGGGTTATGTCATTTTTGTTGTGGTGGATTTTTGGTGCTGCTTAGTGGCACAGCTCAGAGCGAATTAGCACAAAAGCTGCAAAAGATTTTGATACCTCTAGAATCACTGCTTTTTATTAGTGGAACCATCTCGATTTGACTATGAATCTGCCTATGTCGTCTATTTACTTTTTTGAAATGTCTTTCAAATTAACCATCGAGAATTCCCCCAGCTTTTTATGTCGTAGAGCACCCAGACTAAGGCACTCACACAGATAGTGAGAAACTGTTTCTTTGCAGCTTCTACAGTTATTGTTGAACGGCCACCCTATCTTCTTGGCATGATCTCCCAAAGGCCGGTGACCAGTTATTTGTGACGTAATTCTGAATATGTCAAGTCCTGGCTTTCTTAACAGCTCGTCAGTTTTAGATTCGTTGAAGTTGAGCCCCGTTTGTTTAGTTATTCTGCAGGTATCCATCTGTCAGCGACCTGCTTCTGGTTGTTTTTTTTTTTGTTGTAGTATGAACTATATTTTTATAACCAAATGTACCTACATATATGAGAAGAAATCACAGTGGTACGAATTAATAGTGGTTAGCGCATGTACATCCAGCGAGGAGAATATATGTAGCAACTCAACTGACAAGTTTTTTTTATTTAAATTATTTTTTTATAAAAATAAAGTTCATTTTATAAAAAAAACCGTATTAATCTAAGCTTCCAGCTTTATGCAAGATTTATTAAAAATCGCCAAAATTTCATGGAAATTTCAAACTTTTTGATTAGTTTTAAAAAACCAAAATTTTGATACGCATTTTTATAGTCCATTAAACTTTAGTGCAATAAAGTACAAGTTGATTTTTTATTATTAATTTTATTTATTTGTTATTATTATCGTTAATTTTTAATCATTTTTTCGCCTGGCGGTGTTGCGTCTTTTCGGCATATAAAAAAAAATTTCCTTGATTTGCTCTATACGAGTATGAAATACTAATATTGCTATGTTAAAAAACTAAAACATAGTATAATATAAAACCAGTACTAAAGAATAGGAGGCAGCTAGCAAAATTAAAAAAAGGAAAAAAGCAACAGAGGACGAAAAATGTAGTAGTAAATTTTCGATTGCTGCTTTGAAGCACTGAATTGAATTGAGACATTTTATTGGTGTGCCATTAAATAAATTGAATATATTGACAAAAAAAAAATGATCTGAAAAAGTATGCCTTAATATTTTGTGTCAGTAAAATTAACAGTTTAAAAAAAATGGAAGAATTTAAATGACCTACCACTGTTTGCATCAAAACAAAAGAAAAATAAACAACAAAAAAAAAAAAACATAATGCAAGCAATGAAAATAAAAGTACTTTCATTGAACTCTTTATCGCGAAAATAGCACTTTTTAGCGTGGCATTATTTTCACTCTCCACCCTCCTTACCGATGTGGCGCGTTCTTAACGACTTGCACTTTTTGCACGCGACCTTCTTTTCCGACATGCTTGCATGGTCACATAAATACGTACATATGCATACATATGTATATATGTAAGTACATCGCACACCGCAAGCCTAACCGAAATTATCCTTTTGCCATGCTTTTCCTGGTTGTTTTTGTTTTTTTTATTCCATACATAACTACATATTTTTTGTCGACGAATGTGTGAATGCCATTTGTTTTGGCCCTTCAAGGACCAACTACAAGGTATGCAGTGTAATTCCAGTGCATTGTTCTGCTCCACTTTCTTAGCTTTGGCGTCTCTCTTCTCCCCTGCTCCCACCTTTGAACCTCTCACTTAATTCTCCTGCTCCTCATACGCCCTTGTGCCAGCTTTCTATGGTGGCCAATATTTGTGCTGTCCTTATTTTTTCAAGTCAAGTTAATGGCGAATTAGTGCCATTGTTTAAATGCCGCAAATAAATATGAAAAATAAAATAAGACAAATGGCATAAAGACAGACAACATCAAAATATTAAAAGGAAAAGAAAGCGAAAAAAGTACACAACAGTCATTAAAGTAAATTACGATTTTATGTTCTGCACAACTGTACCTGCTGAATGTCATAATGGAGAAAACTATGTACTGATTGCAAAAACTTGATTAAGAAATTACTATTGCAGACTTTAATGGCTCTTTCTTTTACTTACCCATTAATACCTGTCCATAGACCCTGCTGTACGATTTTTTTAAATATTTTTTTTTTTTTTTATTTATATAGAAGCTTTGTATGCCATAGAAGTTGCCTTATGAAATTTTTAACTTTTGCCTTACCTGAGAACTACAATGTTGATAATAAATGTTTAGCGGCCCAGGACACTGACATGGGCTTAGCGAATGTGGCATTTCTTATCAATGGCTATCGGTTGTACGCCAGTGTACGGTCACAATCTGCGAATGCGTAATAATAGAGCTGTGAAAAAGATCTTCGAAACAAATCCACAAGGCAATAGAAGAATAGGTCGGCCGAGAAGTAGAAGAGATCCTCACTTTTTTCAATTTATCACTTCCACCTATAAAGAAATCAGATTATTGTCAATACCTGTAAATGTCGTTGAAATCGTTTCATTTTCGCATTTTATTTCTCCTTTATCGACATATCTATCAAAATTATAACTCATGCCAAATTTTACATCTACGAATGGTACTAAGGCCCTCTTGCCAAATTCGCTTTTACATACCCTATATTTAAGTGTAATCGTACTATTATGAGTTATTTTTCAAGTCAAAGTCATTATATTTAATCGGAAAATCAAGAGTGAACACTTTGTGCTGCATTTTTCTGTGTGTTTGAAATACGAGTGTATGGAAAATGAAAATAGCCGCTGTGGCATCTCTCAAAATAGGTCTTCTATTCGATTTTTAACTCTGGCTCTTCCAATTAACACCACTTTCTTTTAGACGGCACTTCGGGCGTAACCTGGTACCCTGGTGTACGTAAAAATGCATGCCTTGCGCTTAAACTTTTCAACGCACTTCGACAGTAAATAATAAAAATATGAAATAGCCAGCAGCTTGACAACAACAACGAACATACTCGTAAAACATGCAATTTATAATAGCAATAATAAACCAAAAACAAAAAAAAACCTATTCTACGACATGAGAATAGCATAATTGCATGGCATCGCAAGAAAGGTTTTTTCTCTTTCTTTCCATTATTATTTTTTGTTTTGGTTTAGACGCGCAAGAGCGTCAGCATTGATAGTAGGAACGAAGCAGAGCAGAACGGAGGCAGTGGGGCCATAAATGCATGCGGCTTTCAATTAATTGTCCACTGACGTAGTTTCAAAGTATACTTTCAGGCGATAGGGCGTCAGCAAAAAATTTTGTTGCACATACAGTCATAGCAAATGGGACCACATGCACTCACACAATTAAAGTAAAGTGCTGATAGTAATGGGTGTGGGCCATTGGATAACTGGCTATGGTTAAATGACAGACTCCAATATGTCGAACACACACACACGCACACACACAACCACAACTATACACTGCATTTTATTGATCACCTATCAGCTATACCCAAGCGCCTTACAAACTAATTAAAAATGACATATTTCCCACAGCGCTCCATATGGCGGCCATAAATAAACCGCATTTATTGAAAGCGCACTCAGACATACATACACAAACTCAATTTGTATGCATTTCTTTTTACTTGTGTTTGTATGTGTGTGTATGCGTGCTTCATTGGACTGAAGTTGAAACTTACTACATATAAATGCTAAGCCTTTGTTGGCACTCAACTGACAATGTGCTGCGTAGCGACGAAAAAAAAATTTAACCCAATTTGGCAACGCCTTTTGCCATCTGCATTCTCCACTCTTCTTTTTGGCGTTTGGAATTTTTGGCACTATCAGCAGTAATGGAAGTACGATTTTACTCATTTTGCCGCATATTTGGTTCGGTGCTAGCCTGATAGCCTCGTTGCGTTGTCATAAATTTTTCCGATAAAGCTGCATTGCTGGGGACAAACTTTGTTTCGTAATTCACACTGTCACTTGTGAAAATGAAAAACTATTTATCTACTATTTTGAAATTCTATAAATGCATCCAATTTTCTGCACGCTTTCATGCATTTTTTCTATTATGTAAATGAAAGGACAATTCCGGTTACTATTTGATTTACTTCAAAATCGGAGGTCATTGACACCAAAAATTATCTCTACTAAATGCGCTTTTCTTGGACCATTTAATCGATAACCCCAAACAGTTATGGCTTTTATAATAATTATTTCGAGAAAAATGTTGTATATTGAGTTTTACTTCGTTTGAAAAAAATTACTGTTAAAAGTTAACTTTTATTCTTTTCGGTCAAATAATAGCTGTTAAAATGGGACTTATTTTTCCGCCAAAAACAAAAGTCTTGGCTACATAACACAAAGGCCTTCAGAGCAGCTATATTTTGTCTCACTTCTTGAGTCGAAAATACCTAATACGAACAAGTAATATATTTGGAAAATAAAATAAAACAATAAAAGACGTCAAGACGAGTCGATTGTTACCAGTACCTACAATTAAATTGAGCCGAAGATTTTTTGTTATTTAGACAAGAATCATGTTTTTGCCTGAAAAAATTAAATTCCCATTTTAACCATTATTATTTGACTAAAAAATTTAAAGTCAACTTTTAACAGTTTATTTTGGAGTTTTTTCCAAAAAGTTAGCAAAATAAAAAGCATGCAGTTTTTTGTTGAAAGGAATTTTTAGTTGAAAGTTAGAAAACTTCTTAGAAAACTTTTTAGAAAGAAAGGTATAAAAATAAAAAAGTATGCAATATTTTTATAGAGGAAGTCCTAGGGACCTCAAAATCATCGAACATTTTTGTCTACAACAATATTTTCAACTTGTTTTTTTCTTTTTGAAAAATTTTAGATACAATGCCCATAAAAGCATGCGGCTCGTACTAAACTCACGGTTTTCTCCTTTTTTTACATATCTTCTTTTAATACTCTTGATTCAAGTGGGCACAGTTTATCCCAACTTTTAAATTTTGAGTGTTTAAATAGTTTAGGTTTTCCTTATGCTTTCCCATCTAGGATAAAACGATAATTTTCCGTCACGCAAGTGTGCAGTCCTAGTTGAAAATATCGCTCCCCTTATAGCAGAGACATGAATATGAATGAAGTATGTATAAAGCTCATGCTCTTCTTCTTCCGGATCTCTTAAGATTCATCAATGAATCCAAAACATTCGCGATTCGAGTGATTTCAAATCAATTTTTCCGTCTTTCCATCCATACTGTATCTATCCTGTCTGTCTATTCCTTCCACTGTAATCTATCCGGTTGTAGTACAATGGTCTCCTAACTGAGTGCTTGGACTCGTCCAAACCCCACCAAATGTTATCTAACTTACTTGCTTATATCGCACTAAAACCATATGGCCGAATCCAAAATAGCGCACCAGCTGTTTTTGTTCTGCGCTCGCTGGTGCCAGTTAGAAATCCAGAGAGTTGACAGGTCTTGCAGCACTTGGTCCTTCCAATGGAGATGTGCTCGTCCTATTCGCCGCCTTCCTGTTTGGGGTGCCTTGTAGATTCGCCTTCGTCTTCGTTCATACGGGTGACATGGCCAAGCCAGCGTGGCTGCTGTATTTTTACACGCTTAACTATATCCATGCTCCTATGTTCCTATACAGCTCATACTGCTCCCTGCTCTACCGTACAGGATACTCCTAATCAACGTGGAGGGCACCAAAGATCTTACGCAGATTTTTTCTTTCAAAGGCTTAGAAGACTTTCTTATCGTTCATGCTTCTGCGCCACATAGCAGGACGGTTATGCTAAGCGTTTTGTAGAGTGTTAGTTTGGTCCTTCTCGAGAGTAAAAACCATTTATATCAATTCCTTCAAGCTCAGACCACACAAAATCTTCAATCAGTTGTCTATAGCGATGTCCATTGACAGTAACAGCGCTTTAATTTTTATCTTCGAAGAAAGACGGGCCAGTTAATTCACCAGCGCAAAAAGTACAGCGCTACAGCATCAATATTCTCAACAGAACATTCAGTTTTTAGTCTGCAAGTACTTTTTCTATCCTAGACAAAAACAGTTTCTTGAAATTTTATTCTTTAAGATCGACCATTTTCATAGCAAGTTTCAATTATTTTAACGCGTTTTTCTATCGGGTAAGTATCCATGGTTGAAATTGTGCATCTGCCTACTTGACAAATGTCAAAGGTGGCAATTTTGAAATGCCCTTTTAATATTTTACATTAACCCTCTTATCTTATCTGTACTGCAATATTTTCTGTAGTATATTTGAGATTGTGGAGAATACATTTGACACTTTCTAGAGTGCATTTGTTGCTTTTTAAAATAGAAATAATGTTTTCTTGAGTTCATACGGTGGTGCAAATCTAATCATCCAAATTTGTTTTTGAATAACTGTTTTACTAAATAAAAAGCGATTTTGAGTTGTGGATTTATTTATTTTGACAATTGCCCGCTCCATTGCTTGTTTGTTTCTTTACTGCAGACATCATTTGCTTCCTTCTTCTTCTTTGTCTGTTATTATAGGCTTCTTGCCTGTTTTTCTTCACGCCATATAAATTACATTTCATTACGTTTCATAAAATTTATTAAAATCACAGATCCAATGTAATAAAATAAAAATAAAATATAATAGAAAGAATTTTATGTGTCTTCAATTGGCGTAGATATCCAGCTCTCCTTTCACAATTTTGAAGGTCTTCCCGGTGCGACATGCTGTTTGGAATCTCTAGCAATTCTTAGTATTCGATCTCATGTTGTGCTCTTGTTCTATGGTCATTCCAAGCTCGTCGTCTAGTCGTTCTTTGCAAGATTACCAATGTAACCAGTAACTTTCGATTTCTCCGTTATTGCCTTATTTCTTACGCAGTCTAGACGAGTTTTAGACGACGCGATAGATCGTAAAATTTGCATTCCTGTGGTGCGTAGTATTTGTTTTGTTTTTGCATTTTCAGCTCGCGCCTCTGCACCAAACGTCTGAATGGATCTTATCACAGATTTGTATATTCGGGCTTTACTTTCCATTCTTAAGTGCTTATTCCTTCATATTATCACTCTAAGGCATCCTGCTGACTTGCTCCCTTTCGCACATCTTTCTGGCACTTCCTTAATAATGGTTAATAATGGTCAGTGCAGATCTCCACCCCGAGGTATTTAAACTTCATCACTTGTTAAATAAAAGTTCACTCTATGTCCAGTTTGCACCTTATTCGATTTTTTTGTCTTTTGTCTCTTTGTCTTTTCAGTCGATACCTCCATATTAAATATTTTTGCAGTGACTACAAATTTGTGTAATAGATGTCATTTGCAAAAAATATAAATCTTCCGTAAGGGTGATTAATTTTGCGCCACCTTGTGCTTTGTAAAAAGGAGTTGAAAATTTATTCCTATCATTTGATCTAGACTCACCAGTTCAAGAGTGAAAAGACTTGTACTTGGACCACCCTGTATATACCTAAAGTCGTCGTACAGTTGTGCTAATTGACTTACGCAATTGCTACAGTTCGAATTACATTAATTAACATTATTTCACCGATAAAAATAAATGAAATAACTCAAAATTTAAATTTTCTAATCTAAAATACGCGCTTGCATAACTTAAAAAAAATTATGCGCATTCCAATGAAAAAATAATTTTTCAAAGCTAACCAGAGTCAAGGTGTCGACAGATATGAAAAATTGTGCCGCACTTGCGCTCCATTAGCACCAAAGCCATTCAGCTATCTTCGCATTGCGGCCGTGGAGTAGGGACCATAGAAAATTTATTGTACGACGAAAGATTTCTTGCTGGCGAAACTTCCAACCATGTCGTCACATTGTTTCATGAATAATTCAAATTGCGTTGTGTTCTAAAATTCAAATGATATAAATCCAACAAGAAAAATGCGCCTTCACACTGTCATTGTCTCTGCGGTGTTGACGCTTGATTTCATGGCTGTGACATTGTCAAGCAATTTGTGAACACAATCAGTACATACATACATACATATGTACATACATAGATGCATACATATACAAACAAATCTCTATGCAAATTCGGTCGGGGATTCAAGTAAGTGAAATTAAATTTTGTTGTGCCTTGGGCAAAAGCAGCGAAACAAATCCGCATGGAATCTTACAGACTTATGTCCCTTTTGTGCGTTGTCACGCTGTGCTCCCTGTGCTCTGTAGCCACTTCTGCTACTACTTCTCAATTGTATATGTACAAAATTTGTATATCTATATACATACTTCTGCCATTCATTACGCCGTTTGAAAGTTCACCTCCACTAGCAGATAATTTCTATGCCTTCTGTTGCATTCGCACACCCTCTCTCAAGCACCACTTTGCGATCGTACAATTAGATTTCCACACTTTTTTAATTGTTTGTTTGACTTTTGGGGGTTTTGTCGGTTTTCGTTGACCAGGCTAATAGGGCGCAAAACCTAAATGGCACCAGTGAAGTTACTCCAACTACTCTTGCCCCCTGCTGTTGTTTGCTTTTGGTCGTAGTATGCATGGGGGTGTGTGTGTGTGGGTACGCCGCCAATTCATCATTCAATGTCAAAAGTAGTGACTACTGGTTGGTCTCTGTGGCGGTTTTTGTAGTTTTCTCTTTGGGGTAGACTGGCCTGGCGCTAATTGCTCGCTCTACTTCCAAGCCACTGCCATTCTATGTACCTGCAATGAATGCATGTCTGCTGTTTTGTATGAATGGAGGTAAATTGAGTATTATTTTCGTCTGTACTCGGTCGCTCGACTTATTTTGGGGATTTTATGGTTTTGGTTTGCAAAAATTTACTAGCCTAAATTCTAGGAATATTCTCCATTTGCTTAAGCTCCTATAAAATTTTAATTTCCATCAAGCATTATTTTCATTTTTTTATTTTTGACGATACTTACATTTGGCATAACTGCTTACTAAAACTTTGTTACCCTATCTTTTGCTCTGTTGAACGAGTTTTTCTCTCAAATGCTTTTAAAAAGTCTGAAGTCGTAATTTCACGAAATAAAAGTACTTTTTGGGTTTTGTTCTAATTTGTAAAGGTTTGGAATTAGGAAAAATACTAAAATTTATTGCTCAAGTTTGGCTCAGAAATACTATGAATTTCTAAAGGGTGCAATACAATTTTCAGATCGCCTCTAAAAAAAATAATAATAATAGTTTTTTTCAGGTACGCCTATGATATACGAGGTGCTATCTATATTTTTGGCCTTATAATGCAAAACTCAACTGGTGTTGGTAAACACTTTTGCGTTCATTTGGACCAATTTTCGAAGCACTTTGTTCAGTCTCATTTCCAGTGCGTTTTTTAAATTGTTTGGGATCCACGGGAGCACACCTTTGTTTGGTTCTTACTCGCCATATAATGATTTTGGTTCTTCTATGCATTCTTGTTAATCCTCGTCAAAAAATATTAAAAATAATCGCACATAAATGCTCTCGATTTTATTCCATGGTTTGGCAGAGATGAATTTTTAAATCCACAACACTAATATGGCTGAACATCGAAACGTTCCGAGTGCGTTTATTTTAAAATATGTCAAATTTTCCAATGGAAATGTCAGATGGCTCCTGACAACACTAGCCCAATATCCCAAGGTCAGAAATATAAATAGCTCACTAATAATGGTTGTTTAGTTGATACCTCGCAAAGTTTTAGATGCGCGCTTGTATGGTGAAAAGTGAAGAGGGCGACCGCGGTGGTTACACGATGTTGAGGACGATCTAAGAAGTATTGTAGGAGCAACTACCGTGGTATGGCTATGGACCGAGATGCATGGAGAAGATGTGGAGGAAGCTAAGGCTCACACCAAGTTGCAGTGCTATACATGATGATGATGATGACGAGTTAGTAGAATTTAGAAAGAGGCACGCTCTAGAATTTTCGTATCTAGTGTCCCGAAAACCTGCATATCTGGTGCTGCTGAACCTTTTATTTGGTATCTAAAGTTCCAGGTTTCCTGTTTCAGCAATCTTCCCAGTCTAATCGTAGCAACAAGTGCCGAAACAGCTCTCACATGAAGCAACGTCAGTGTTTGTCATCATCTTACTGACGGAAGTATTCATCGCATGTTTTCAGAAGGTCGTATTTCGTTTCGACTCAAGGCGAATTGAGTATCTAAGGTGGCGTCATTAAAAAACAGTTACTTAATTTTTCGTGATTTTGACAAGTGTGACGCAGCTCCCTTCGCAATACAAAATAAACAAAAGGAGAAGAAATTACATGCTTGTGAAAATTCAGTGAATGTTTTAGTAATATTGTAATTTGTGAGATTTCAACTAATCAAACTAATGAAAGCGAAGTGCCGTGTGTTAAATTGTGAAAGCACAAATTAATATAAAGCCTCCAAATGTCCTGTCCAAATGCCGTGGCAAGGAAGTGTGTGTAATTCCCCTTTCTTTTGCTTGTTTATTCATGGGGTCTTACGACACGATGAATTCGGAAGGCGCAATTTTGTATTCTATCACTCTTGGTTTCGACTATAAATAGGAACAGGGTAATCGGTGGCAGAATTAGGTTTTACATTTAAAGTTTCTTCCTAACCGCTGAGCTTATGAGCGGGTAGGGGACCACTTTAGCTTCGATCGTGGACGGGTGACAATCGTGTGTTCGATATTTCGTGATGCCCCAAGTAAAGATTTGAATCGTTCATGGTTCGATGACAAACAGGACCTAGCCGGTCGAGTTGGGTCTAGGCGAACATCGAGAACAAATAAAAATATTAAACTTGTCGCTACAAGTTTGCACGATAATCCGCGAATGTATGTGCGCAAGAAAGTGGCTACCAAAACTATTGTGAATGAAATATTGAGGAAAGATCATAGAATTTAGACTTAGATTTAAGCCTAACAATTACAATGTGAGTGATGAACCCATTTTCATTTATTGTAAATAGGCAAAATTTAAGCCTAACAATTACAATGTGAGTGATGAACCCATTTTCATTTATTGTAAATAGGCAAAATTGCCATTATTGGTCACCTAAAGGACAGACCTCACTATTAAAACATCAACAGTCACTTCACATCTCCAAGTGATGATTTGATCTGCATTGTCGAGTAATGGAATAATTAGACCACATTTTTTAAATAGCGGGTAAGCAATTTCTGTGGACGGTATCGCTTATCGGCGCACGCTGACCGATTATTTTCTGACAATAATGAGAGAACATCCATCCTTCAGTACGCAGACATGGTTACAGCAAGATGACGCAATGCCGCGCATTACCAAAAAGACCATGACAATACTGCGTGATTTCTTTCCTAACAAACTGATAAGCCGTTTCGGTGACGTATCCTGGCCACTCACGTCACCCCGTCGTATGCCTATGGACCTTTTTCTCTTCTTATCTCAAAAGCAAAGCCAGTGAAAGAAACCTGTTCAGTGCGGCAATCTCAGTACCAAAAGAAACTATCGTTCGTGAGATTAATAGCATCCCGACATCACTTCTGAGTGGCACGAAGTACAATGGCCACAAGTACAATCCCACATAACGGTTGACATTTAAAGGAAATACTTTTTAAAGAGTAAAGTCTTCACTTATCTTCTTTGTAGTAGTTATTGAAATCAATTTTTCTCATTAGTAATTCCTTTTTAAATTAGCTTTTAATTCGTAATTCTGCCACCGGACACTGTATAGGTGGAAAAAAGTCATGGTGACAGCTCATAGCAAAAACTTGTTTAGCTTAGAAAGGGGAAAGAAGATGTATTATGGCTAACATTTTGCACGTGGTCTAAATTTGTCGATTGAGTTCGTGCGTGATCACCATTCGTAAGTGCGTAGGTTCGAATCTCAGACCATCAAACAACAAAATGTTCGCCCCTCTGCAGACAATGACAAGCCTCTGAGTGTATTTCTGCCATGATAAACTCCTCATAAAAAACTTCTGCCGTTCGGAGTCGACCTAACAAGAGGTGCCAAAGCCTTCCTGATCTAAACATTGGATATGTTATAAGTCAGGAAGTATTTCAGTTTGTTTATCTTCATAATTTTCCCCGCAAAAAAGGCTGAACTCAAAACCTCCACCTAAGATATAATCATTAAAAATATTGAAAAATTACCTTTTTTCCAGATATAGTCTCAAGGGCTTCATAAGTTATAAGTATTTGAAAATGCACTGTCAAAAAAAAAAAAACAAAAACTGATAGAATGTAAAGAAAATAAATTTTCAAGCAAATTAAACTCTAAATTTGCGATGAGGGATTTCCTTTGAAATCTTTTAATCTAAGCGTTTTCAAAAAAAGAAAATAAAAAAAAAACTGAGCTTCATGAAAACAAAAAAAAAAATAAATTTTTTATTATTTTTCAGGCGCAAAATACGGTATAAGTCATATTATGATATTAAACACAGTTAAAAATAGTTTGTTGTTGCCTCTAAATTTTTTTTTAATTGTTAATAACTCTACGACATATGTAAGTCAAGTCAATACGACATTTATGACGCTTTGTGAAACACCTACGTATTTTTGGCGATTGCCCTACGTTAACAAAATTGTGGGAATCAGCGCTTTGCTGTTGCATTCGTTACTGTCTTGAGTGCGTAAAGAGTAAACATTTTTTTTTCTGGTTCTTGCCTTCTGCTACAACTTATCACATTTAATCGCCGAATATATATGTATGTACGACACTAGGCAATGTGTATATCGTGGAACATGGCTCACTACATCCATTATCAGAAACGCTCACAACTTTTTGCTTAACCTACTATGTATTTCTCTAAAATTTGTTGCCTAAATTATATACCCTCAAATGCAACACTCCAACGAACTTTGTGCAAGGGCGATAGTAGTAATTAAAACTTATTACTGGTACTTTAGAAACTTGCGAAATAAACTCAATTTGGAGAATGTCCATTAAAAGCACAAACATAATTTCCTCCAGTTTAAAAACTCCTACTCACGGCGACTTTGAACTTTCCAATGTGCCCTTGTGCTAATTTCAATATGTAGCACAAGCAAATAGCAAACAAACTAAAAATAGCCTCTACTAATTATAAGTCCCACACTGACTTTGCAAACAAATAAAAATTTCCCAAATGACTGTAAATTACAGCAGTTGAACTGGTCCTTCAAATGAAGCTCTTATAGGCTTAATGCAAAAATGTTGGCGTGTGCGCACAAACAAATATACAGGAAACTCATAAATGTATAGGGAGTGCAAATAGGCCCATAATTCAAGATTGCCTGCCTAACGTTTTGTTTGTTATTTTCGACTTAATTGTTTGAGTTGAAATCAGAAAGTTTTTGTTGTATAAAATTGGTTTGCACACGGATTGAAGGCACTCACTCGTTTACCTATGAAATTGTATGTATGTATTTTTGATATGTATACATTACGGTGGCAGCTATTTCGTTCCTGCAAGTTGAAAATGTGCGTGATTACCATTCGGAACTCACTGAGAGATCGTTGGTTCGAATCTCGGTGAAAGCAAATTTAATAAAAACATTTTTCTAATAGCGGTCGCCCCTCGGCAGGCAGTGACAAGGCTCCGAGTGTATTTATTATAATGCGATTTTTTTATTATAATACGTTTTTTTTTAAGTATAATGAAATGATCTTCGTAAAATCATCTAGCATACATTTCAAAAAGAAATGGGCATCCCAAAACTTAATTTCTCGTCTTTAAATACAGTAAAAATTATAATTTTTCATTGCAAAAGTGGGCAGAAAAAAAGTGATGCTTTGGAATTCGTTAATTTCTGATTAAAGATATTTTTACTACTGCGCGAAATTAATCATCCAATTTGTTTTTGAAAAACTTTTTTACTAAATAAAAAAACATTTTTTGACTTATGGAAATCTATATTTGGATCCTCCTTTACGTGCCTATATGATTGACGTACGACGCCATTTGCAAAAATTATAACCTCTTCCATCGTGTACATGTGAAAATGTATACACAATTTTGGTTTCGTCGAGATATGGACATTTAATGAATAGTAAAAATGAAAATTAGAGTTTTTATAAAGTATTTTTCCTATTTCTTTTCTTTTTAATTTTAAACTATATGTGTTATATAGAGAATTTCCTACGTATAAAAAAATTTGTTTCTGCATACCAAATCGGAAGTAAGACCTTTTTTATTTTTTTATTTTAAAATAAAGCTTCAGATAAAATTAGAAGTTTAGAGTGGGAATTGTAGCAGTTACGAACATAGGTGGATTAGTGTATATATGTATTTACATATCGCATTGGAACTAGGCGCTTGTTTATTTTGCCCAGTTATGTGAGAAAGACATGTTTAGTAAACCTGGCGTGAGATTTTAATGAAAATATAATAGTAGCAAATTTAAAAAGATTTTATTTTATAACTTTTATAATTATTTATTTACAAGAAACTTTTTAGCTCCTGAACTTGCTATTGATCCGACCAGTGTATATTATTCGAAAAAAGAGCTACTAAGTTGCCTTGCTCCTATCATTGGTTTACTGGTTTTCACAACATCCGCAAGTGAACCAGCTTTTACTCCGAGCTGTCTTTGTACTTTACTTCTATTTTTTTTTTTAATTTTCATTTTGATCTGTAACTGAACGTGTAAATGATGACTAAGTATTGAAAACATTTATTTCAAACACTCCTAGTTATGGGAATATACCAGTCACCCTAATGCCAAAAAAAAAAAAAAAAAAAATAATAATAATTGGCGCGTACACTTCTGTTAGGTGTTTGACCCAGCTCCTTTTCCTATTTATAGCGTGCATCTTGCTATTGCTCCACATATTTACTTTATGGTTAGTCATAAACATTTGTCGCAGCTGCAGGATTGTATAAATATTACCAAAAAAATATACAAAAAGAAAATTGGCATATGGAAATTACAAAAGTAACAAATTGTGACGTTAAACCCCAAAACCCCTATTTCTTTTAAGTATCGAGGGAAGTACGTGGGAGGCTCTCCGGCATGTCAAATGTGTAAGAAACAAATTTTTGTTTTTTTTGTATAAATAAATTTTCACTTCGATAGGTGGTTCGGTTGTTTTTTTATGTGTGTGGACCTTTTTTTGTTAGCTAGCAGATGACTAGGGCCTGAAGTCGCAATATGCACCGATCAAATAAATAAAAAATATATAAAACTTTTCGATTTTATTTAAATATTTTCGGCCTTGAGCTCTACTTAGGTTAGTTAGATACATATATCTGGTTGATCTGAATGGATTTCACACAGACCACACGGGGCGGTAGTGTTGCCATTGTTTTTGGAGTCGTGTTAAACATAGTTCGTGATACATGTCTTGGCGAGTTTTAATAAACATAAGCAGGCAGTAGCAAAGGAGATGTTCTTTGTTTTTTGCCAATAGCAAAATAAACAATTATTTTTTCACTACATCTAATTGTTGTGGTAAATTGTAGCTACAGTTTCTACAGTCGTGTAGTTTAATTTTTTCCAGCCCTTAAAGTAATGAATATTTATGGGGCTGCTTGCTTATTCGATTATTCTAGTAAGTTAAGTAGCCGAATGGTTTGGTGCATGGCTACTATTATTATTATTCCTATTATTAAGTAGTCATTTTGGTTAATGAATTTCACCCAGACTTGACAACTCAAAACTTCCATTACCTAAATAATATAAAAAATAATAATAAAACTTGAAAATTTATTCATCAATAAAGTTTTCATTCATGGTTTTATAAAGTATTGTGAAAGGTCGAAGAGGACATGTTTGACATGGTTCCGCTGAGTGACGCGATCATAATTAATAAGAATTTTTAGAAGAATTTCTAGTATGCCCCTTATAGTCCATTGAATTTTGATTTCGTGAAACAAATGTTCAAGCATTCTTTATGTGGAGAAAATGCTCAAGAACGCTAGCAAAAAATATTTGTTAAAATCCAACTCGTCATTTGAGCCACTTTTAAATTGCACTTTATTATACCAAAATTTAATGCGCTATAAAGTTTCATACCCAGAATTTTTCTAAAAACTCTAACGAAAAGGTTTGAAATTTTGATGAGCAATTTTTTAATATTTGAAAATCTTACAATATTTTTTCAATTTTTCAAACAATTTTAATTTTTAAAAAATTTGAATTCTTCAAAAATTTTTAATTTTTCAAAGATTTTCAATTTTTCAAATCTTTTTAGTTTAAAAATTTTTTAATAATATATAAAAACAATTTGTTCAAAAAAAATTTAATTTTCCGAAAAAAATTAATTTGTCGCAATTTTTTAACTTTTCAAAACTTTTTAATTTCTCAAAAAATTAAATTTTTCAAACGTTTTTTAATTTTTAAAACTTTTTAATTTTTCAAAACACAAAATTATCAAAATTTCACTTAAAATTTGTTAATTAAAGAAATATGTTCAACAGTTTTCAAAACTTTGATTTTACAAAAAATTAAATTTTTCAAAATTTTTTAAGAAACAAATTTTCAAACTTTTTTAATTTTTCAAAACTTTTTAATCTTTCAAAACTTTTAAATTTTTCGAAAAATTTTAATGTTTCAAAATAACTTGTTTTTTTTTGTTTTTTAATTTTAATTTCAAAAAGTTTTACTTTTTCAAACTTTTTTAATTTTTCCAAACTTATTAACTTTCAAAAAATTTTAATTTTTCAAAATTTTTTACTTTAAAACAAAATTTGTTAAACTTTTCTAAATTTTGTGCAAAGTACTAGTTTTTTGGGGAGTCTAATCAAACGTTTATTTAGTTAATATAAAGTAGAATCGATATAATCAAAGATTGTATAACTTTAGTTGCGTTCAAATAGCTTTTACATCTCTTATTGCATGAACGAGACCGTTGAGCCCAATTTTGAAGGACTTTTTCCACTAAATCGGATAGCATATCATGAATTTTGGCTTTTAAAACATGAAAAAAGTCCGATATATATACATAAACTAATTACTTCAAATAACCGTAGAATAAGTAGTCCAACTCATTGAATGTCATTTGGATGTCATTGAATATCACAATTTCTTGAAATAATCGAATCTCTAAACTTTGCCAGCAACAATTTGTGTGTTTGACTTGCTTTCTAACAGGTAGACCCGTCTTGCTGAAACCAGTTATTGGCTAGATTAACTTCTGTCACTTCATTTTCGAAGAAAGACGGGTCAATGGTTCCACCTGACAAAAAACCCCACCTTTCTTTTTTCGAGCTGATATTTGTCTTATTGAGACTTGAACATTTTGCAAAGACAACGCACACTCGACATTTACAACAATTCCATGAACGGCTGGTACGGGTGGTTGATTATTACCGCCATAAGCTGACAAAAGCTGCAACCAAAGAACGGTTATTCCGACAGTAAAATTTAATGATTGTTGAGACGTATATCTTTTTATAATGAAATTATATAAAATACTGCATACATTGGAGAACCAATCACAGATGATTAATCTTTAAATATGACCGAAGCGTCAAAGAGAAATCACGAAACGTTTGATGAAAAACCCTTGGCATACAGAGTACTTAGAATTTACGCAGAGCTCTTCACTATGACAATATTTTATTATTATTATTATTATTATTATTATTATTATTATAAAAAAAAAAAATTATTATTATTATTATTATTATTATTATCCCACGCCACTCTCCCCCCCGCATACCGCGCGAGGCGGGGTCCATTTTCACCGAGCGCGACGGCAGTTTCGTGCTGCAAGTCGTATCGGCACTTTTTTTTTTTTTTTTTTGTGTTATGTTTTGTATTATTTTATTAATATTTATGTCAGTGTTTATTTATTTATGTCAATGTTTTTCTAATAATGTTGCATGTTTTTAAAATGACTGCTTTTTGTATCTTATGATGTATAATTGGGTTGATGTTGAGTTCTTTTAAGTTTTTAATAAATGTTTTGTGGAGTATTCCAGTTGCTGAAATCACAAATGGAATTGTTTTTACAGTTTTTTGTTTCCATATTCGTGTTATTTCTTGCGTTAGTTCACTATATTTTTCAATTTTTTCTACATATTTTCTGTGTATGTTGGTATCGTTTGGGGTGCTGATTTCTATGAAGTATGTTATTTTGTTTATTTTATTTATTAAAGTAATATCCGGTCTATTGCTTATTACAGTTTTATCGGTGTGTATTGTAGTGTCCCAGTATAGGGTATGTTCTTCATTGTCTAAGATGTTTGAAGGGATATATTTGTAATATGGATCTTTGTTTTCTTGTAAATGTTGTTTATTGGCTATTTCTTGATGTATTATTTTTGCAACTATGTTGTGTCTAAGTGTATATTCTGTGCCTGCTAAAATTTGACATCCTGCGGTTATGTGGTCTATTGTTTCTGGGTGTATTTGGCATCTTCGACATTTGTCGTTAGTTATACTTGGGTCTTTGATTATGTATTTTTGATAGTTTTTGGTGAGAATTACTTGGTCTTGAACGGCAATTATAAACCCTTCCGTTTCAGGATGAAGCTCTCCTCTCTGAAGCCAAGTGTAGCTATTCATTTTGTCAATATTTGGGTCTTCCATAAGATGTAAGTGTTTTCCGTGTAACTGTTTCTGTGCCCAAATAGTTTTCTTTTCGTCAACAGTTGTTTGGGTGATTGTTATTTCAGTGTTTTGTAGGTTTAGTGGGGTGTAGTGCTTATCTGCAAGGACTATTGCTTTGTGTAGATCAGATGTGTGGGTGTGGAAAAATTGTCTTAATGTTGAGATTTGGCTATTGTGGAGGTTTTGGATATCAATAAATCCTCTTCCTCCTTGTAGTCTTGGTATTGTAAGTCTTTGTGTGCATGAGTTGGGGTGAAGTTTTCTATGTTTGGTAAGTTGTCTTCTCGTTGTTCTTTCCAGGTTGTCAATATCAGTTTTGGTCCAGTTTATTATTCCAAAGGAGTAAGTGAGTATTGGTATGGCATAGGTGTTGATTGCTTTACAGAGGTTTTTGGAATTTAGTTGTGTTTTAAGTATCTGGTTAAGGCGTTTTTTGTATTGCAGTGAAAGGTGGTTTTTAATAGAGGTGTGCTCTATTTTTGTACTTTGTTGGAATCCAAGATACTTGTACGTTATTATTATTATTATTATTTCCCACGCCACTCTCCCCCCCGCATACCGCGCGAGGCGGGGTCCATTTTCACCGAGCACGACGGCAGTTATTATTATTATTATTATTATTATTATTATTATTATTATTATTATTATTATTATTAAATTTGTATAATATTAAGTTACACAAATATAAGGAGGCAGCAGCACTAACAGCATGGGTCATCGGCTGTCTGATAACAAAAAAATTAATTGTACTTTAAATAAGGTCTAACGTTAAGTAATTATCATATTTAAATGCTTATAACTAAATAAAATAAGCAAAGGTAAATGTAAGCTAAAATTTTACATCCGTCTTAACAAGTCGTTGGCTTTTAGAAATTTGTAGACAGTAAGTATATTACTTGCAGAAGGCTCTTTAAGAAAATCCAGTGCGGGAGAGGATCCAAAGAATTGTTATCTGGAGGTGTGTAAATTTCGACAAGATTGTAGAATGTGATCTAAGGTTGCGGTTTCGTGACAAAAGGGGCAATCGGCTGGCAGCGTACGTTGAAGGAAGTGTGCATGTGTAAGAATAGTGTGGCCCAGGCGTAGGCGCGAGTACGGTTTGAGAACTTTTAATGTAAGGTCAGAAGGAAGTGATATCTTTGATCTAGATGGATTTAAGAAGGCGTAGTGGTGTTGGTAGCTTTTCCAGTTATCTAACAGATAAATGCGCCGTTGTGTTGTAATCTCTAGAAGGATGTCACTTTTAGAGTAGCATTTATGAAGCATTGACGGTAGATTAGAAACGCTACTTGCCGCGGCATCAGCGTTTTCATTGCCGATAATCCCCGAATGTCCGGGAACTCACATTGGCTAAATTTTGTTTGGATAGCTTATGGGTATATTTCTTATTGTATTTATATGAGTTTGATCGTGTGTTGGACAACCGATGGCATTGATGCATGATTGACTGTCTGTGCATATAATTATTCTACCTTTAATTTATTTGGCATAAATGGAGGCTTCCAACAATGCCACTGTTTCTGCTGTACAAGCAGAGCATATTGGGTGCAAAAAACCATGTTTGATCGTGTCCCCGTTTTCCTTTGTGACGGCAAAAGATGTTGCCATCTGTAAATATAAACTTCCATCGCAGTTTGGAGTACTTTTCTTTTTCGGATGTAAACAGTGCTTTGTAAATCTCCTTCGCTGTATGTTCTTTTGGTCGCTACAGCGTGTTGATAGCAAATGGAGTAATACGTATCGTAGCATATAGAGGTTGCGTTTCAGCTGTGCGGTGGCGAATGGTACACGGCAGTTCAAGTCTTCTTTGCAAGTTCAGACATTTGGCTACAACCGAAGTAATTTTAGGATGCCTTTTTCTTGAAGATGCGTTTCTGAAATCTTTAATAAGATTGACATTGTAGGTGAAAAGTAGTTTTGGTAAAAGTTTATGAGTACTGTCTTCGATCCGATCTAGAATCTTTGGCAAACCTGTTTCCGTGTAGGTGTAGTTGAGAATATTTTATTATATCAACTTCTCGCGAAAAACTCGTTAATGGCCTTAATTTTTGTAATCAAACTTGAATTTGTTACCATACCAAAAACAAATTACCACCGAATAACAATATTCAAATAATGTTTGTGCTCTGAAAAAAAGTAAAAAATTAAATTAAATTGAAGCTCTCATTACGCTTTTCCCCAGCGTCGCAATTCAACTGCAATGCAATTTACTTGAATTTGCAAAAATCATTTAAATTCATTTATCTAGCATTTTAGGTGAACATTTTCACGCAAACATTCACAGCGAATCCGCATTCTGATGTACAAATTTGCATGCATGGCTTAGAGCGAGCTTATGTGGGCGACACGCTAGCTAGTGTGTGGGGGGCAATAGATGGGTTTGGTACAAATAATGCAGGGTATAACTATTTGCATACCACTATCCTATTCACTTTCTGTCGCAGCTTTCTTCGAGTACAGTGTAAATTTGCGAATATGCCGTAAAGCAAATACACGTAAAAATGTTGGTATGAGTAGTGTTTTTTTTTTTTTTTTTTTTTTTTATGGAGGTGACACAAAGCATTGAAAGCCGAAAAGTGTGAGACTTGCCTTTCGGCTCACCCACTAAAAACCCACCCCAGCTCCGTTTCCCTCCCGCGGGACAACCGTTAAGTAGTACTTCACGAAAGGGGGAGCGGCCTATTGCCTCTTCATGAAGATCTGCGCTGTTGTTCAGCGCTACGCAGTTTGGAGATTACTATTTTTGCCATATTACATACAGCGGACCAATATTCTTCGGACTCTATCATAATATCGACTAGGTTATCAGCCGTAATTGGCTTCCCCACCCTAGTGCTTAGTTCCCCCCTTTCTAACGCAAATCGCGGACAGACAAACAAAACATGTTCTGCGTCTTCTGCAGTTGGTGCACAATGAGAACAGTACGGGTCGTCTTCGTGCTTAAACCTGTATAAGTAGGATTTGAAGCACCCATGTCCTGTCAGTATTTGGGTCAGGTAGTAATCTAACTGTCCATGTTCACGGTTAATCCATTTGGAAATAATGGGAATCAAACGGTACGTCCAGCGTCCGTTGGGAGACGAGCTCCATTTTTCCTGCCATAAACGCTGGCTGCGCTCCCTTGCTATCCTGCGTATTGTCTGTCGTTCTGAAGTAGCTTTGTTTTGGTAAACTTCAGCGTACTCTTTTGCCATTAAATTTATTGGGAGTAGACCTGCTATGACCATAATGGCGTCTTCCGATACCGTGCGAAACGCGCAGCACACTCTGAGGGCACTCAATCGGTACACCGATTTCATACACTTCACATACGAGCTGTAGTTTGTGGCTTCCGCCCATGCCGGAGCTGCGTACAGCAAAATCGATGAGACCACAGTATTAAGAAGTCTCCTGCTGTTTTGCCTAGGTCCTCTAATATTCATCATTAGTCGTGTTAGCGCAGTTACTGCTTCTGCCGCCCTGCTGCTCGCGTACACCAAGTGCTCTTTGAAATTGAGCCTACGGTCAATTATTACGCCCAGGTACTTAATGAATGGCTTCGATTCTATACCATGGTCGCCCACCATTATATTAGCTGACTCCACAATCTTCCTGCTGCTAATTAATACGACTTCAGTTTTATGGTCCGCTAGAGTTAGACCACTGTTACATAACCATCTCTTTACCATGCCGACAGCCCGGCTGCATGTTTCTTCGGCTCGACGGAGTGTTTTGGCCACGACCACAACAGCTATGTCGTCAGCAAATCCAATGATTTGCGACCCTAGAGGCAGACTGAGACGCAAGACTCCATCGTACATGACGTTCCAAAGTAAGGGTCCCAGGACTGAGCCTTGTGGAACTCCGCCAGTTATTTTGTGCTCTTTTACCCCAGCATCGGTTTTATAGCGCAGTGTTCTGTCGGAAAGGTAACTGGCGACAATCCTGCGAATGTACCTTGGAACGTGGAAATTATCAAGGGCTATCAGAATTTTGCTCCAATTCGCCGTATTGAAGGCGTTCTTGACGTCTAGTGTCGCAATTAGGCAATACTCCTTGCTACCGTTTAGCCATCGAGTACCTTCAATTGCCTTCTGCGCAATGGTCTTGACTGCAGACACAGCATCTGTTGTTGAACGGGCTTTCCGGAATCCGAATTGTCGGGGTGATAGACCGCCTACATCCTCTATAGCAGCCTCCAGACGGACTGCAATCAGTCGTTCCAGGATTTTTCCTGCAGTGTCGAGCATGCACAGGGGGCGGTAGCCTGTAGGGTCTTCCGCAGGCTTGGATCCTTTTGGTATTAAAACCAGTTTCTGCAACTTCCACTGGGTTGGAAATGTACCTTCCTTTAGGCATGTATTGTAGAGATCTACAAAAATGTCGGTACGACTTTGAATAGCAACTTTTAAGGCCTCGTTGGGGATTCCATCCGGTCCGGGAGCTTTATTATTTTTAATCCGTTTTATGACCATAAGGAGTTCTTCTTTGTTGGTTAGCTGCAAATTTTGGTCGCCTTCACAGGATCCTACCAATTCGTGGTCTCTTGTAGTGTCTTGGACGGGGAACAGAGTTTCTACTACATTACGCAGTGTAGTTGGGCATGTTGTTGGGAGTGGCTTAAAGACTTTGAGCTTTTTCATAACAAGCCTGTAACCGAGGCCCCAAGGGTCATTATCGGCATCGTCGCATAGCTGCAGGAAACACCGGCGTTTACTGTTTTTGATTGCCTTTTTTAGGGCCTTCCTTCTTTGCTTATATTGGAGCTGGTTTTCTTGAAAACTGTCTGTACCCCTAGATCGTTGGTAGATTCGCCTTGCTCTTAAACATTCGCTGCGCAGTTCTGCAATGTCTGCTGTCCACCAGTAGACAGGTTCGCTGTTGCGCTTATTGGGCCTCGTTTTGGACATGGCTGCGTCGCATGCCTCTGTTAGGTGTCTCATGGTTTGTTTTGTTTTCTCAGATGCATCCCCTCCGAGAGTTACATCTGCCAGCATGATTTCGATAATCTCAGCCTCCATTGTTTTAATTTTGTACCGCGTGTCGTAGTTATTTGAGAACCTTTCTTCGCCGTGCTTCCTTATTTCACAGATTATTGCGAGGTGATCGCTCCGAGTGTAATGCTGGCTGACGAACCATTTCGTGTCGCGAACAAGACTAGAACTCACGAAGGTAAGGTCGATTATAGACCCCATTCCCGCCTTTTGATACGTCTGTTGACTTCCTGTGTTCATCAAGGCTATATCTAGCATAGCGAACGCTTCCAGCAGGGCTTGCCCTCTAGGGCTTGTCCGTGGGCATCCCCAGTTAACAGCCCAAGCGTTGAAATCACCGGCTACGATGACAGGTCTATGCTCCTTTACATCCTGGGCGAGGTTCTCCAGGATGCCTGTTGCTTCCAGCAGAGTTAAGCTGGGTGGTAGATAACAGCTGTAAATGTATGTGCCTTCAACGCGTGCACGTACGAATCCGCGGGCTGCATTCACGCTCATCAGTTGGGATCTATTTGCTCCACAGTTCCAAATCGTTGACTTGCCTGTTGTGTCAGAGGCCCAGCCGTTACCTTTTTTGTGTTTATAGGGCTCACTAAGTATAGCAACATCTATTTTGTGTTCCCGTATAGTCTGCTCGAGTAGGTCCTGGGCGCTTTCACAGTGGTTGAGATTTAGTTGCAAGATCTTCATTTCTGCCGAATATCTTTAAGAGCTCTCAGATATTGAGGGCACTTACTGCTGGTCATCGCATGCGCCGTATCACTTGCCTTTTCCTTCTTGCACATTATACAGCTTGCTGTTTGTGTGCAGTTTTTGGCTTGGTGGTCCTTATTGCCACATTTGAAGCAGGTGTTTGTAAGGTCAGCTGTGCTTTTACAGCTTACTGCCACATGCCCATATTCCATGCATTTAAAGCATCTTTTTGGCTCGATCTTCTCCCGTATGCGACAAATTACGAGGCCTATACGGATTTTATTAGCTTCCACCAGTTTGGTAGCGATTTCCGGTGTTACCTTTAACGTCGCCGTTTGTGTACCTCCGTAAGCTTTTCGCAGACCCAGGATGGCTGAGATAGGTACCTCTAGCTGTTGAAATTGTTTTGCTACCGCTTCGTGGACTTCTTCCTTTGTCGTGATTTCATCAAGGTCACGAATTTCGACCTGCCTCAGCTCCGTAAGCGCCCTGACATCTACAGTTTCCCCTAAGGCCGCCTTAACAGCTTCATGAACCTTCGAGGTATTTGGGTCTGATGATTTTTCTAGCAGCAGCAGTAACTCCCCTTTGGCTGTTTTCTTTACTCCTTGTATATTATTGCTAAGCTCCTTAAGACTTGGCTCTGTCTTAACGCGCTTCAGGATTTCGGCATATGACATGCTACCAGCGCTTTTGACTACAATAGCGTCCTTACGTGGTGGTCTTCTCCGTCTGCGATTGTTTTTGGCGTCGCTATTTTCCGTCTTCTTATCGTCTCGCTTTAGAGTATTCTGCGTAGACCCCTTTTGGTTCTTCTTCGATTTAACCAATTGCCATTTTTCCGTGCTTGTTTGCTCATTCGTTGTAACCGGCGTATTCTTTAGGACTTCAACCCGGCTAGTTTTGCTTCTTTTGGCTGAGCTTACGGCGGCGTTAACAATTGCCCTCTTTGGCGTGCAATCCGCTGTGCGCTTGATCAGAGGTGATGTTTGCGTCCCTTTGTCTTGAATGACAGGTTTCGCCTCATTCGTCCCTCTTGGTGCCTGGTTCATCGGGGTAAAGACAGATCTTCCTAGTTTCTTATGGAGATCCGCTATATTCGCTATCAGATCCCTCATTGGCTGGTTGATGTTTCGCTTTGGAAGCTCCATCATTTCCGCTAACTCCTTGACTTTATCGCCAATTGCTTGGTGAATTTCTTCAGCCGTCATCGCCTTCACGAAACCGAAGTGCTGCATACACGGTGACGCCGATCTAGTCCTTCCTGTATCTGGTGGCGAGTGCGTCAGCCTTGAACTCCTTTGGAAAGGGTTCTTAAGGAAGTCCCCACAGCCATTATTGCCATCTGCAATAGCTGTTGTGATTTTTGCTGATACTTCAGCCTCTTCTGTCGTTTGTAGTTTTGTATTGTTTGTATTCATTTTGTGTGGGCCCCAACTTCTAAGTCGTTATCCATATTCCGATGCGTAGTCACCATTGACGATTCCATGGTTGTCTTTGCATGCAGGGATGCCATGCTAGGGTTGACAAAGGCTCCTTATGGGAGCTTAAGTTCAGAGCCGAATCAGTGTTAACTAGGAATATTACATCTAGACCTACGCCGACACTTAATGGCGACGGAATATGGAGCGTTCCTAGAGATTTGCCATCATTTTAACGGGGCGGGGGCAACTGCACCATTAGCCTGAATGCCGTTTCTGCTAGATACCACTCCGCATACTAAGGAAACAGAATAGTGCAGTCGTCAGCTCAAGATTTTACCTATATCAAATCATTTTCCAGTACGCCATAATTAAGACCTTACTGGGCTCAGTCTTAATGTCATTGTTGATGGTTTGACAGCCGCACCTAACATGGTGAACAGACGCTGACCAGGAAGCCGTCCATTATGGAGCCGTCGCGCCTGGTTTTTTGTATTACTCATCATGCCTACACATGATGAGGTGGACACCTATATCTAAGAGGCGGTGTCTTCTCGCCACTGTCACAAGAACTTCATCAGATTTATGCTGGCTTTTATACCGCATCCTCCGCTCCTGATCGCTCAATTGTCGGGGGTTGCTTATTCGTTTAGACTTATTTCGCAACTGGCCTGCTACTACAGGCTTTCCGGCTATCCGCAACCTGCCGACCCCCACGGTAGCTTAGAGCCCAGCTTAGCAGTCCGATCCCTAGGGAGCGTGGACCTCCGTGTGGTATGAGTAGTGTGGGTGTGTGTGCATGCCAGTTGATGAGCGGGCACAAAACTGTGACGCATGCTGGGTCGAATTTTGACTTCTGCCCTACTTACCTTTGACCTACGTAGTGAAGGAAGAAAATGTCCTTAGAAGCTTCGACGTAACTAGCAAGCAAGCGATTCGGAGCGCAAGAGCCAGAAAATGGAGGAGAGTAAAATATATTTTTTTTTAAACGGCAGGCATTTATTTTTATAGAATAAATTGCCGCATCTTTCCTTCAAAGCTGTTTAGGCCAAGCTTCCATATTAATTTTTTGTATGCTTTTGTGTATGTGGGTTATATGTATATTTCCTACAAATGGCGGATCTTCTAAAGACAAATCGTTTTTATAGGGAGATTTTTCATAGCAAAAATATACAGAGAAGTTTGCCACTGCTTGCCGAAGAACGGCCGCTAAAAACAAATAAAAAATTGTTTGTTCCTTAATGTATGCAACGACAATCATCACAGTGGGTGAGATTTGGGTCTATCACCATGATCTCAAATCATAACAGGTGGCTGAAGAGTGGTCTACACCTGGATCTTCGGCACCGAAAAGTTGTCGTGTCCAGGAATTGGCCGCGAAGGTGTTAGCATCAGTTTTTTGGGATGTGAAGGGAATTTTGTTTCTGGATTACTTGTAAACTGGTGAAACAATAATTTCTGAATATTATTCTAACCTTTTACACCAGCTGAAAGAAAAAAAACGTGACTCGTTAAAAAGACCCAGTTTGCAAAAGAAAAATTTATTTTTCACCAGGACAATGCACCCGTGCCACAAGAGCATTTTGACAAATGGCTAAAATCCATGAACTAAAGTTCAAGTTGTTGGAGCATACACCGCATTCCCAGATTTGGCCCCTAGATCCTTCAATCTGCTTCCAGACCTAAAAAAAAATGCATGCGTGGAAAGCGTTTTTCATCAAATTATGAGGTCATAACAGTTGTCGAAGCGTATTTTGCAACATTCTCACTTCAGAGATGGAATTCATAAATTGGAGTTTCGTTGGAACAAGTGTATTGGTGCTCAGGGAGGCTATACTGAATAATACAGTGCATTTTCAGCCGTAATATTATGTTTTTCTTATCGAACCGCAAAAATTATTGGAGAACCTAGTGTTGCAAGTTGCGAGTGGCTAAAAGGTACCGCTGACTTAATTTTTTTTTTTTTCTGACGGTGCTAGCCATTTTCTTCCACATAAAAAATTATCGAACGTACTTTGTATAGAAGAAAATGCGTAGAAGAATAACAGCATAATGCCAAAACTGGTGAAAATGTCGCAAAACTGCTAACAAAAAGAAAGAAGGAGCAAAAACACACAAACAATTTTAATTATTTTTAACCCGAACCTTAGCCGCTAAGTCAAGTATCGCCTCACCATCTCGCAGATGGTAGAGGTACCCCTTCACTTCCGCCACGTGTATTAATTTAATTTAATTACTATTTTCTCATTCTCATTTAATACAGAGTTTTTCTTTTCTGAAATAATTTTCTACTCAACATTTAATATTTTCCTATGTCTTTTTAATTTTTTTTATTTCACCGGACTCTCCAGTGTCAAGCTGCCTCTTCCGTCTACTATTTCATTTGCTCACACAATTTAATTGCCGGTGTTCTCTTAATTCATACACTTACCCTGTAGGGAAATCGATTGTTGTTTATTTGCAAATTGGCTTGCTTTTCTTCTCTTTATATCAGAAACTGGGGAATCGCCCCAATTAATATACATCCGAAATGCCGAAAAAAACAATGGGAAAGCTTCGATATTATTTTCAAATACTTTCCGATATTATTTAAAAACAGTGTAAATAAATTATGAAAATTCAAGAATACAAAAAAGTTCCGCATTTTAGGACCATATTTTTTTTATGGAAACTTTCGGATACCCCATAAAAGGCACGTAGTAAAAAAACAATTTTCTGAAAATATCAACAACATTCACTTGATTTTTGCAAGAGGACTTTCACACGAGCATATAATTTTATTGAGGAGTTTTAGGGTAACATTAAATTCTATTTCAAAAAAAAATATTAGATAGAGAACTAGGATTATTTACAATCTATCAATGCAATTTTTTCAATTTTGTTTAGTCTATCGCAAATGTGGTCCATCGTTTCCTTAGTATTAAGTAAAAATGTGTCTCACTTCCGCAAGTTTTTCCTACAGGGTGCACCTTTGCATATATATTAAAAAAAAAAAAAATTGAGTGTACTTGTGCACATTTACTACGTCAAGCCCACTCACTTGACCTTAGCGCGTGTCCGCTACTGCACACTCCAAACGTCGCTAACCACTTTACACAATCCAAGTGTCTACTGTATTTCGTCTCATGCCACCATTTGTTCGTTAGTTTGCTCGCCTGATTCCTCGTTCATTGCCTGCTTGCTGGTTATTTCCGTTTCTCGTCTATCTTTTCTATGTTTTCAGTTATTTTTTTTTTGGGTCCACCTTTCTCCAGTTACGCTTTTGAATTTTCATGCTCTACATATTTGAATGCCACATTGAACAACTACATCAACACAGAGTTATAACCGGTTTATCCGGCACTTATCGACTCATCACAACGGTTGACAGAATAGATAGACAATTTTTGTGGAAGTTTTTAAAGTGCATAGTTAAGTATAAAAATTCAAATTTGAGAACAAAAACAATAACATTATCGAATTTTTCATATATATGGAAATATTTTCCCATAGTTCCTAGGTGGAGCATAGCGCGGAAAATTTCATACCATAAGTCAAATAGTTTTGATTCGTTCGAAAACTAATATAATAATGTAATACAGTTCTTTTTAGTTTTAAATGGCAAATGTCCATTTAATTGATGTTGCAATAATTGAAAATTGTTAGAGTAATAGGTGGCGCAAAATAATCACCCTATCAGAACATGTATAACTTTTGCAAATATCGTCGTACGTCAGTCATATTTTACACTTTGGAGCACGTAGAGGTTAAAATAAAGATTTCCTTCACTCAAAATAATTGTTTTTTTATTTAGTAAAAAAGTTATTCAAAAACAAAATGGGATGATAAATTTTGCGCCACCTTGTCCATATGTCATATTTTATTTTGTATGCAGAATTTTTTGCATCGCATATACGAGGGGCATACGGTAGGTGAGGACATGCAAATATGTGGCTATAACTTCCCAAAACTATTATTTTTCATATGAATTTAGCCAGGGCAGCTTGGTACTAGTGAGGCCTTAGGCTCATTTGACTGATTTTTTTTTAATAACCGATTTTTGTATTTTTCGCCTATTAAAAAAGGTTAATGCTTCCGTAATTATATGCAAGATTTCAATCAAATCAGAGGAAAACTGAGGGAGTTATAGAAAAGTTTGCTCTTTTTCAGATAAGACATGCAGGCTTGCAACTTAACTCAAGAAATGAACAGACATGCAGTTATCGACGTTTTATGCGCAAATCACTCCGATTTAAAGATCTCTAATCTTTTAAGTGTGCCCGTTCATTTGTTCATAAGGTTCGCCGTGAATCGGAAGTATTAGGCGGCGATGCGGAATCTGTTGCAAAACGCAAAAAATACGAGAAACATTCGGACACTATCCATGCAAACGATCGTTGACGTGTACCCTTCAAAGTCAATGCGAAGACGCTTAATGCTTCTAAAGATCTTATCCGACGAGTTGCTCATGACGATCTCCAGTAAAAATCCTATGTTATGCGCGGACAGTTTATGTCGAAGCAAAGGCGAGAACAGCGAGTTATCCAATCAAAACGCCTTCTTTGGGCTTCACAACATTCAGCACATTTCCTGGGCCCAACGTTAAATGAGTTAGACGATGGCGATCGGTGACTACACCTCACTGGTAGGGCCTAGTGATCTCATATAAAACCAACAACAATCGAAACGCTTAAAATAAATTAAATTAAATTAAACACCCTGAAGCGCCTAACATGGTAGTTATTGTTGTTTTTTTTTGTCTGACAAAAAAAAAGTTCCCCAAGACCAAAACACCAACCTTAGAAATCAGACATAATAGATGGCTATGTTCCATTCTTACAGAGGTTCCTGTTGTTATTCACACGAAGTTTCCAGCAACTGTTATGAGTTTAGGTGTTGTGAGCAATAAAGAACATGTCATGCCACCACACTTCTTTACTCAAAGATTTCGAGTGAATTCTGCTGCATATACCTACCTACGGTATAGAGGCGGTGACAGTGTACGTGGTGACAGTTCATTCAACTCTCAGCAAAACTCTACTCCTTCATACAAAGCAATTGCGACACAAGATTGGATGACTGAAAATTTCCGTGATCACACAACACCGAACTTATGGCCGCCTAACTCCCCAGACCTCAATCCCCTACATTACTAAATATGGTGCGTAGTTGAGCGTCAAACCAATACGCATTTTTATAACACCATTTCTTTTCTGAAAGCTGCATTTAATATAGTTATAGGGAGATATGATTAAAGAGCATTTGATTCGGGCATGCAATCGTTTTCGGACCCGGATCGAGGAGGTTATTGTAGCAATTTTGCAGGAAATTTTGTTGAATGATTTTATATATGCATAATAAGCTAATTTTGTATATAAAATTCGTGGAGTTTGATTAGTGTTTTGTGCAAAATAAAAGCCAATCAGTTTTACTCTCAAGTTGTCCTCAAATACCGTACACACCCTGTATACCAGCATTTGTTGCACCGATGTTTGCAATATATGTTTGCAGTTATTTACTGTGCTGCCTATACATAAGTGATTACAAATACACAGTTGTGCTGAAACATGCGGTTGTGGTTATCCATAGTTTACACAACGTAAGAAGTGGACTACGCCAGAAATCCACTCAACAGCTTTTGCCAATTTATTCCCAAACTCCAATCTTTCGTTAACCACTAATTAATAGTATAACAATAAATTACACAAATTTAGAAGTTGTTGTTAGCATTGCAAGTACATTGTTTTTATTGTGGTTTGTGTTTCTGTTAAGTCACATAATGGCTCCCAGTTGCAGCGATAAACAAAAGACATGACATTCGACACAATTTTTTTTGCACGCACACGTATGCATAGTACACTTTTACATGCATAGTCGCAAGCAAAATTAATTGAATTGTTTTTGTTGTCATTCAATTGCACAATTTAATATGTAATACCAGAAGACATGCAAGCACATTTTAAAAGGATTACGTTTTTTGAATGCATTTTTGTTTTCTCTTTTAAAATTTTCTGATTTATTACATTTTCCCCTTTTGCCTGACCACATCGAAATCAATTATCTTAATTGTATAACTTTCTAACGAAATTTTGTTATTTTTTTTTTTCTATTTCGTTATAAAGCTTAAATTTCCTATGCACTTGGCATGCATAAGTTAGTATGTAAATTGTTGTTGCCTTCCCCACAGCCACTCGTTATCCGGTGACCATGACCAATTCGCATTAATCTGATGAAAACTGATACAAAATTGAATGACACGTATTGTACTCACACCTCGGTGGTCATATACATATGTACAGTTGTGTGCACAATAGTGGAAGTGCCCATGTAAAAAAAACAATTTTTAATGTAACCATAAATCTTGTAATGCATTAGCGGTATTTCTAACGGTTTTCAGTTCTCTTGTTTACTGTAATGTCAATTCTTAACCTTTTGTAATTCGAAATTTAAATTTTTTCTTTTCAAATTAAAATTGACCTGCTTCGCGGTTGATTTTAAATTATTCAAACAAAAAAAAAACTTACGAACGGTGTGATGTGTATGAGCTCTTCTCATTCATGCAATGCTTCTGCTGTATCCTGATATCGCAAAAATTTAAACCTTCTACAGCTTCTTTCCATTCTCACCTTAATTCGTTTAAAAGTTTTGTAGAACATTTTAACACTCTAACTGCCCGTTTTAATTAACTTTCACGTAAGTTCTGTAAAAAAATGGTAGGAGCTAGGGGCTAAAGCCTGCTGTAAGAAAAGTGCTAGGGTTAAAAAGTCCAGGGCCTAACAAAGAAAACAGGAAATAGGTAGGACTCAGTTTCAGCGATAACGTACGAGCGATATTTCTTACCGGCGAGCATTTTTTAGGTCTGCAAACCGGCAGTAGTCGCTGGGACCCAAATCTGGTGAATACGGTGGATGTGGGAGCAATTCCAATTCAATTCAAGTAGTTTTTCCACTGCTCAGAATCATCCACACGTTCTTGTTTTTGGAGCAATCGCGGCACCCACTTTGAACAGAGCTGCAGTATAAATCCAACGCGTTCTTTTGATATCTTTACGATGTCAGCTAAATCACGCAACTTCCTTTTTCGATCATTCAAACCGATTTTGTGGATTTTTTTGATGTTTTCTGGTGTTACTGCCTACTACGACCACGTTTAAGGTCTGCAAACCATCGTTTTATTGTTGTTTCTGATGGAGTGGAGTCCCCATAAAATTTTTAAAGCTTGAATAGGCATACAAGGGCAGGGCAGCTGAAAAGAAGGTGCTGAGATGATTCCACCTCATCCTGCAGACAGCTTCTGCAGAAAGGACTTGAAGCAATCCCAAGTCTTATTGGGTAGACTAATAACGAACAATGTCGGGTAATGATACCTGCCAAATTCGCTGCTGCTTTGCTAGCCTTAGAAGTTCCTTCAAACGCCACGGCGTTACGTGGGTAGATCGCCACGGCCAGAGGGATCTCGCGACTTTGCGCGTTTGCGCACTAACCCAGCGCTCACTGAATTGACGTCCATTGAATCCATCTTTCCAAGAGTAGACCACAGGTTCTCGAGGGAACCCCAATCCTCTGATTCCGCGATGAAATCGTCACCAGGGTCCCCTATATAGCCAACTCATCAGCCCAGCAGTTTCCCTCTATACTGCTGTGACCAGGAACCCAATGAGCCTAATATTGAAGCATTCGGATGCAGTCCGGAGCGAAGTCAGGCATTCTCCGACTAATTTCGAAGCACAAACAACGAAGCCAAGGTCCTAATTGCCACCTGTCTTTTGGGGGTAGATATTTACGCCTTTTACAGTAAATAGAGAAGTAAGCAAAATGACTTCAATTTACACAGTGAATCAGCGTGCAGGCTAAAGCAAGCAACATCATATCATGACGATACCTACCCCAAATTTTAGTACCTTCCTGGTGTACTTCAGATCTTATTTTTTATTTGGCGGCCGACATATGACCGTCTTCTTCCATCTAAATTACAAATATCAAATTTCGAATCGTTGCGTCGAATTCGAGTCGTTAGCATATTTTACATATTTCAGTCGATTCTTTCTGCTAGCGACTGCATTCAGGTATTTTTTATTTAATTTCTCTTCTTTCGAAAAGTCACTGCCTAACGGTTATCGAATAAAAATTTACTCCATATTCCTACCAAAAATAATCTCTTATTTGCAATGAAGGTTGGCACAATTTGGCACACAGCTGTAAAGTGTTCTGCAATCCGTATGCAATGCCTGTGCATTGGTATGTTCGAGTGTGCACTCATCTGAAAGTCAACAAGCAAGCATTTACAACAAAAGGATTTAATTAAATGTATCCTTGTCTGCTTGATTGATCTGCCTGACGCCAGGCAGTTATCATCCAGGCAACTCTTCCTTGCTTATAAAATACATACATACGTATGTACAAAGGTATACATATATACATTTGGACATACATGCTTTCGTTTGCATATGTAAACTCTATTTACTTTCTGGTATATTCTATTAAAAATTATTGCATTGTATGTCTACTGCAGTAGCTGCTCTGTATGTACGCGTATGTGTGTACAGTGTCCAGTGTCCTGTTGCCATATTCTTTAGCTTTTACTGAGGCTTTCATCTCCTCGTGTGGTAATATGTAATTATTTTATCAGTATACACACACATACCTACGTATATTTAGCACGGTCACAATTCATCGCCTCGAATCGCATTAAATGTCAAATGAAAGTGTAAACCATTATGCAAAGAAGGAGGTGGCTCCACTTAATGACATTAGTCGCCATGCTAGCCATTTGGCTTGGGCTCGTGCCATGACATCTTCATCGAAATATATGTAGCTTCCAGATTGAAAATTGTAATTATTTCTTTTTTTCAAGTGCCTTCAATTTTATAAAATAACAAAAAAGTGAGTTGCAACCAGCCAAAGGGAACAATGCAAATCAGTATCCAGTTTTTTTAATTTCGTAATACTGTCTTCAACTCAATTCAAACAAAATTGCATAAAATAATAAAAAAAATATATATATAGGTATATTGCGCAAGCAAACTGCGAGCAGCAGAAATACAAGAGATCAACGCAAGGAAACCGATATACAGTTTTTTAAATTTTATAATACTACAATATAATTTATTATTTTTTTATAAAAATTTACAGGGTGCGCCATCTTTTATGTCGGTATAAAAACATTGAATAACTTTGAAACAAAAAAAAATGATTTTTATAAGTGAGGTATATTTATTTGGTTTGGTTATTACAATTTATTGTACAATATTAAAACTATTTTTTACTATACAATATCAATCAAGTGGCCACCTTTATTAGCAATCACAAACTGCGATCTTTTTTCTGCGTTTGGCATCACCTTGTCAAGCATTTCGGGTTTTATAGCGTCGATTTCGGCACGAATGTTTGCCTTAAGCTGGTCAATAGTCTGCGGCTTGTTGGCGTAAACCTTATTTTTCAGATAGTCCCACAAAAAGAAGTCCGGGAGGGTTAAATCAGCTGATCTGGGGGGCCAGAAAATTACGTATACGTTGGGTATAACGTCTATTGGCGTAACTGAAACTGTTAATTTCAAAATGTCATAACTTTTTTTTAAAAAATCGTACAATAATTTAAAAAAATGGGTTTTAAAGCTAAAGAGTTGTACTATGCAACCTTTTTGTCGAAAATTGAAAAAAAAAATTTTCTATCCCAAAAAAAATTATCAAAAATGGCTAAAATTGCCATTTTTTGACCTTTTAGGCTTCATTTACCAAAAATCCTGACGTGATGGAGCATTTTGAAGGTCAGATTCGTTTTCAGCGCATAAAAAACTACAAGAAACAAGTACAGCCATTCTAGAAACTCACCCTCGCTGTGTTATTATTAGTTATTTGTTTTAGTTTTCCTGATATTTAGTTGAATGACCATGATGATAATATTAAGCTCTAAACGTTTTTTTTTACTTCCGCAGATGATGCTGTAGGTTCTGATTTAGAGACTTGATAATATTTTAAAGTTATTTTGCGTTTGTGACCACGTTTTTCGGGTGTATCTGTACATGACAGGGAGTCGGCCAATGTTCGATCAGAGCACTTAAGTACTTCCCTGATTTCTCTATATGTTTTACCTGATTTTCGAAGATTTTTTTTTAGTTAGAAGTTAAGAATAAAACGGAATGCTTAAATTTCACTCAATTCTATTTAACTTCTTTTTTATACTTACTTTTCAGTTTTCTACGCAAAATATTAAATAATACATTTTTCATAATTTTTATAACTCACACTTCTATTTTCTTGAACAGTTAAGAAGCAAGTCTCACACAAAAATTAACATGTACAAATACTTTCATAGCAACTATCTCAAGATAATGCTTCGTATATTACTTGGGGAATCTCATAGGAAGCAACGCATTAGCATAGGCATTCCTATTATTTTGAACCCAGCTCTTCATATGTACAACTTTAAAAGAAACCTCAATTTAAGAGGGAGGAGCATAGGAACGTAGTGTGGGTTTAAATTTAACCGTCTCATAAACCAGTTGAGAAGTGCAGATAAGTGCTAGAAGAGTGAAATAATAAAAAATTAACATAAAAACTAAAAAAAAACTGGTGTGACTAATAAATACTATTACAAAATAATAATTTTAAAATCCATTGGAGTTTTTTAAAGTTCGAGCGTTTAAGACCTGTTGTCAAATCGCATATCACCATCTCGCACAGCTGGCAAATAATTTTCACTTTGCTTATACATATCTCTTATGACAGATTGTTGTGAAGTGTCAACATTGATTATCCAGTTGTCCGGAGCGAGCTATCAGCACGCTTGCACACCGTGAGGGAGGCTAAACTTAAATAAGTCAGTCCTCAAAATCCACGCTACCCACGTTCCAAAATGAGGTTTGGCAAAATGGCTGCCGTTTATTGCTGTTTTGAAAGAAAACTGACTGGTGTCGCCACTGTTTTCACTCGTAATCATAAACAACATATGCTGCTAATGAGTAAAGTAGCAGTGCGTACATATTGTAGAACTCGCCACTACAACAACGACAACATGCGAAAGAGGGAGAGAGAGTTTGCTTTAGACACTAAAGCGATAATACGATGCTAGCCTTTGCTGCGATAATACAATCATGACTTTGTTGACACTTCATGGCTTTGTTCGTGCAGTGCAGAAAATTATATAATATTGACTTGTTCTTATTTCTCGGCGCATAAGTGCTGAATAATAATTCCTGGCGATATGAACGTCGACACGACTGGATAGATAATTTATTTTTCATTCTTATGTGTAATTAGGATGCCTTGCACAGCACAGCGCTCATTTACATATTTTCATGGTAGGTTCGAGTTTCCGAAAAATTGTCATCATTATCTCCGCTTAAGTAAAACAATATTATGCGTAAATAGATGTTTACCCAAAATGGCAAAAAAAAACATAATAAAATACGTTCGACTTAATGCGTGTACTAACACCTTTTTAGCCCTCTGTCTATACACTGTCTATGCCACTTCAACAAAAGTAACCAAATTACTTTGTTCACTTTATTTGTTACTGAACTTTGTCTGTGTAATTTTATTTATTCCTTTGCCGTTGTGGATTTACTTGGCATTTATTTGCTTACATTTCATTCTGAAAGGCTGAGATGCTACCAAGTCAGTTGGTCGTCTGTCTTCGCCATAGCTTCTTAATGCCGTTTTGATTCTCATTGCCCTTGTGGCGCTTTTGTTCAAATCTTAGTGGCTTAGCGTGTGTCAGACAGTGGATCGGTTAAATTGAAATAGGGAAGGAGAATTTGAAATATGTTAGAATTTTAGGAGTTAACGTCCATTTACCTGAGTGCTTACGTTTTGTCCATTTGAATGGTCTCTCAAACGCAAGACTATAGTGCAGAATATCCCAGCTGACTCTGGCGTATGGGGCAGAAGGAATAAAGCCATATAGATAAAAATGAGTTTAAGCCCCGGTGTTAAGTGTCAGAGCCAAGCTCAAGCCACAGACTTCCAGTTCTTGCTGCAGCTTCGACTCAGTTTGCAAAAATCAATGTTGTCGCCAAGATTAAAAGGTTTAGCCATAATAACTAAATTGGTGAGAGTGACTCCGGCTGCCACGTCATCGGGTACTCGGTAACAGATTCTCACTCGTCCAAGCAGTCGTGGTTCAGTCTTCAATGGAGTAACATGAGCGGTAGCTGCGTTGAGTTTTTTCGTATATTACCGAAACAGTTTTATTTTTTTTCGTAAAGAAACCGATGTTATAACCCCGGTTACATCAGCAAATCAGCTGATACCTTCAAAATATTTAACTCAACTATAACAGTCTTTATAAACTGAAATATTTAAATTAAAATCACTTTTTGAAATTCAGTTTCACTTTCTTTCGTAAAAAGCAAATCAGCTGATACCTTCAAAATATTTAACTCAACTATAACAGTCTTTATAAACTGAAATATTTAAATTAAAATTACTTTTTGAAATTCAGTTTCATTTTCTTTCGTAAAATGTTCTAATCAAATTTAGTACAGGATTTTTATTTTTTTAAGTAATGACAATGCTGCGATTTCTAATTTCGTTTGTAATTTTTTTTATTAACTTGATTGTTGTAATTTTGTTGGAAAGATCAGGTGGAGAAGGACTTGGCTTCACTTGGTGTGTCCAACTGGCGCCGGTTAGCACGAGAAAGAAACGACTGGCGCGCTTTGTTAAACTCGGCCAAAATCGCGTAAGCGGTTATAGCGCCAATTAAGAAGAAGAGAAGATTGTTGTAATTCAAATAAATAAATAAATATAATAGGACTATCAATAAGTTCGTGCGGTTTTACAACAGATGGCGTAACTTGATTATTATTCCATCGATCCACATTTGCAAACATTCATTGGAGAGCTACTGTCGTAAGGCACAAACGTCAGTATAAGTTTTTTTTTTGAAGCGTAAACAACAATATTTTTACCACACTTGAAAATGTCGAATTTCGTGCCAAATAATGTGTTTTTGCGGGGAATTCTTCTTCATTATTTTAATATGAAGAAAAAAGCAGCCGAAAGCCATCGTATCTTGGTGGAAGTTTATGGTGAGCATGCTCTATCTGAGCGAACGTGCCAGAAGTGGTTTGCACGCTTTAAAAGTGGTGATTTTGGCTTGGAAGACGAAGAACGCGAGGGTGCGCCGCCAAAGTTCATGGATACCGAATTGGAGGAATTGCTCGATCAAGATCCGGCTCAAACGCAAGAAGAGGTTGCAAAAACTTTGGGAGTTGATCAATCAACCATTTCCAAACGTTTAAAAGCCATGGGAATGATCCGAAAGGTAGGCCATTGGGTGCCGTATGAATTGAAGCCAAGAGACGTTGAACGCCGTTTTATGGCATGCGAACAACTGCTTCAACGGCACAAAAGAAAGGGTTTTTTGCATCGAATTGTGACTGGCGATGAAAAGTGGGTCCATTACGACAATCCAAAACGTCGGGCAACGTATGGATACCCTGGCCATGCTTCAACATCGACGTCGGCGCAGAATATTCATGGCCTGAAGGTTATGCTGTGTATCTGGTGGGACCAGCTGGGTGTTGTGTATTATGAGCTACTGAAACCGAATGAAACGATTACGGGGGATGTCTACCGACGACAATTGATGCGTTTGAGCCGAGCACTGCGAGAAAAACGGCCGCAATACGCCGATAGACACGACAAAGTTATTTTGCAACATGACAATGCTCGGCCACATGTTGCACAAGTGGTCAAAACATACTTAGAAACGCTCAAATGGGATGTCCTACCCCACCCGCCGTATAGTCCAGACCTTGCGCCATCCGATTACTATCTCTTCCGATCGATGCAACATGGCCTGGCTGACCAGCACTTCCGTAATTACGATGAAGTCAAAAAATGGATCGATTCGTGGATTGCGGCAAAACCGACCGAATAATTCACAAAGGGAATCCGTGAATTGCCAGAAAGATGGGAAAAAGTAGTAGTAAGCGATGGACAATATTTTGAATATTAAATTTGTAACCATTTTACGTCAATAAAGTTTCAAATTTCGAAAAAAAACCGCACGAACTTATTGATAGTCCTATTAATATTGTAATTTATTCGTAAAGATCAGAATTTTCTGAAAAACTATAATTATTGCTTTAAGAAAATGAAAAAAAAACTGTAATCCGGTTTAAAAACCTGTAATTTACAGTTAAAACTGAAAATAACATTTCAATGTCCTCAATTTTATCGAATTCAAGCTTAAAGCTTAGTTTCTTTTGTTCAATCTCAGCGTTCATGCAATTTGTTGCTATTTTATTGTTACATTTGAAATATAAAAAAAGAAACAAAAAAAAAAACAAAAAAGTGTAGAAAATCATGAAATCAGCTGTTTTAGACGAGATATTAATAAAATTTATTATTCATCATTTTTATAAATCAACGGAAATGTTCAGCAATTTAAAACCTTCACTTTGTTGCACTTCACTTAAGTGGGCTATAAGCGGCATGTTTAGGACAGTGTTTCCAAGTTACGCATATTTTTATTATACTTTGCATAGTCTCTGGTGGGATGCTTTGAAAATATATGAACTTACATATAAGTTCATCAAAACGAAAAGAGTGCAGTGCTGACAAATCATATATAATTTTGGATTAAAGAGAATATTTTGTTTTAATCACTACTCTGCTACTTGATTTTTACTTTATCACTACCGCACAATGCTTCCGATATTGCGTTTTCACACCATTGCTGACCTCAAACCGAATTCTCCGCATTTCGGTTGTGCCGGCACAAAATGGGTTAAGATGGAAATTAGAAACTGAAATTCATAGGGGAAAGCCACCGCCTGCAAAGTCATCCAAATTTCATTTGAGTGTGGCACACTGTACACCTCCCAACACAATCGCAATCTTCATTGTCCCATACTTTTAATGTAATCCTTGTATGCGGTTAACGAATTGTGTTGTACCAACAAAGCATACATCTGCGGTGCATGGACCAGGTCCATCCACAAACAACATCTTGTTCAGAATTTTCTTCACTTTCGTTTTGTTTTCTATTCGCTTCTCTCGTTTTAACCATTTGTTTTATGCCCAATTACCACCGACAACTACGTAGGCGAATGCGAAAGCTGTTCAACAATGGCAGGTATTTGCTTTGTGTTTTTATCACATTAACTTGCCTCCAACAGCGCCCATACGCAGCACAATCCCAATAATCCCGACCATAGAATGAAGCTGGACAACTATTCTATTATTTGTTTTTCCTTCTATTCGCTTTGCCTTGTTCCATAGAATTTTTATTCATTTTCATCTCCAAACACGCATTATCAAACGATGCCGCCCACTCGCACGCATGCTACTAATACCTACATCGCACGTAGACATGAAGACTTTCCATAACTATTCGATTCCTTTGTTGTTCAGCGATTCGGGATTTCGCGCAGGGTGTGGGTCAAGGCTGTTCGATTTTCTAGCCACTCCTGCTGCACTAGCAGTACTTACATACCTTAACACGTGCGTGCATATATATTTTTGGAGCATATGTTCGCTTTGTTTATTCATTTTTAATGCAGCTTGTATTTGTTTTCTCTGACTGCTATAATGTTGCGTATACGCAGTGGTGTGCGTTGGCTTGGAAATTTTAAATTGGTTTTTTACTGTTTCTATTGCACATCTGTATCTATTTATGTGTTAAGTATTTCATAAAAATATGCAGAACATATATGTATGTATGCATGTACATGTGGAGCAGAATAACAGATCTCCCCAGGCTGAAACTAGATGTAATTTTATAGCCGCCACTAAAAGCTCCTAGTGTTCGATTTAATTGGCTCGTGTATCTTAGACTTTATGGGTGTGTGTGTGTGTGTGTGTGTTTCACCTTCAAATCGTGTCTATTAAGTTTTCTTGTTTGCAAAAGCAAACAACAGTTGAATTTACAACAGACGCGATTCTCTCCCTCTTTCTCTCTCTCTTTATAATACCTCTTACCTTAAAAACCTAGTATGTGTGAGTGTATTTGCACATTGCAGCTGTCGTTTGCTTACGATTTATGTATATGTAGTTCATATTCGCAAATACTTGAGAGTTTCCTTACGGACACGTGCGTTCTGAGTGAATGTATCTGCAAATATGCAGTACATATTCGTGTCCTCGTTCAACCTTTGCGCTGTTTATTTATGCATATTCTTTTAGCATAAGTAAAAACATTAAAAATAGTGCACAAATACTACCTCGATCAAAAAGTTCCCGGAACATATTCAGAAAATTTAAAATATAAGTTTATTTATAAAAAATGATATTATCGCCTTCAAAATACTCCCCATCAACTGCAAGGCACTGGTACATATTTTCGTTATAGCCGTCCTCGATTTTTCCATTTCTTCCTTTCGGCTGTTAAGACGCGTGCTCGTAATTTTTTGTTTTTACTCTAACAACCAAAAACTGACTAGGAGCCATATAAGGTGAATGGCTGTTGGATGATATTAGTTTCGTTCTTGGTAAAAAATTTATGGATATTGATGGCACTGTGCGACGATGTGTTATCTTGGTGCAAAATCCACGAGTCCTTTTCCCTCAATCCTGTCTTTTTTTGGGTAGTCGATCTTGGTTCATTCGAATTTTTGGTCTTGGTTCATTCGAAGTTTTCCACTCACTCGCGTGATGTGTGGATTGCATGTCGTCTCATAAACCCACGTCTCGTCTCCAGTAATGATGCGTTTGAGGGATGTTGAATCGGATTCAGTCTTGGAAATCACGTCTGTGGCGGTATCAACGGATTTTGCGTGAAATTCAGGTCTTTTGATACCAACTTTGCAGCAAGCAACCAACAAAACCTTAAATCATTAACCACAATGTCCTAAACGGATCCATAAGCAATGTTGAAGGTCTCTGCTTGTCCTCTCTGATCCTTAATTTGTGGATATTGATCAAGTTTTTTTTTTTACTTTATTGATGTTTTCATCAGTTTTCGCTGTCGACAGCCTGCCACTACGTTTGTCATCCTCATTCGATTCACAATGTCTTCTGAAGCGTTCATGCCACTCGTAAACAACTGTCGCTTACTTTCTTTAGAGTATCATTACTGGAATAGTTTCGCAACTTTTCAATGGTTTTCGCACCATTGAATCCATATTTAACGCAAAATTTAATACAAACTCACTCGTTTTTGCAAATTCAAATACATTTTTCAAACTAAAAAAAATCGAAAGCACGTGCAAAGGTTAATTTATTTAAGACTGTGTAACTTTTATAATTATCGAGCAATGGCGATAAAATTTTAGTAGGAATATCAATCACCGATGTGACTGCCTAAAAAAAAGGACAGAACTCAAATTTGTTAACTTAGAGCCTCACTTGGCGGTAGTTCCGGGTACTTTTTGATCAAAGTCAAACACATTACGGTGCGTCGAAAAAACTTCTGTCAAAATATTTGGATTTATGTGCGCTAGACTGATTTGAAAGTACCTCCAAATATCTGTTTTTTTTATAAAAACAATTAAAAATATTTTTTCTAAAAATTAACTCAGATGGTAGAGAAGTTTAAGCTCAAAAGATCTATATACAAATTTAAAAGATTTTTCAACGGAATTTAAATGAGATGTTGATGATGTTAAGCGTAATGAAAAGGCTAAGCAAATAACTGATATATCAAAAGTGTAAATCAGCTGAGATTTGGGTGAGATATTCAACTTTTTCTTTTTTAAACTCGCTTTCCACAAAAGGCAAAAACAGCGTAAAAAAGCGATTTTTTCATGCCGTTGGTAAAATTTTAAAATATTTTTTTGCACACCTCTTAAGCTAACTCTTATATCATATGATTATCTTTTTGGGGAAAAAATTTTAAAACAAATTTTATCTACAAAAAAATTTTCAGAGGTATTCTTAAATCGATCTAACTCATATAGTTCGTAATATTTTTTCGAAAATTTGTCATATAAAAAATTGAAAAATGCCGGTAAAAAAACAGCAACTTTTTTGCTGAGCCACCCTAATATACATACTTGCGTACATCTATAGTTTAAGTACTCCTGTTTGTCATTCATTTGAAAGCCATTTTTTCATATAATTTATTATTCATGTTGTTGTTTCATATACTCGTATTTTCTTACTAATTACTTTCTACTTTTCTACTAATTGCAGGTGAGTAATTGCGTGCGAGCCATTGACTTTACCTAATTTACTTAATTTGTATGTAATTTACACAATTATCGTGAGTATCAGTTATAAGAAATGTGTATAAAGGTAATAGCTGTGCATATAAAAAAATTATCCGAAATCTCATATCAAACAGCGTTTAGTTTATAAATTAATACTAGTTGTATAAAAACCCTAACTACCGATTTCCCTAAACATTTTTTAAGTAAAACTTCTTAGGCGTCGATGAACGAGCGAGAACCTAGAGTAAAATTTCAAGGCCATGCAACGTTTTGGGCATTTTTCTTCCGCGAGAGAGAAAACAGATATAACGTAGAGGAAAAGGAGAGAGAGAGAGCTATACCTTATATATATTTGATGATGAGATTTTGCTGTACAGTACAATAATTGAAACTGTTCGGCGCTGCCGCGACTATTTCAGACTGTTCAGCACTATGGTAACTAGGATGATGGCCGCTACGGCTGCGCCTATTAATGCATGTTGTTCTTGTAGTGTAGTCTTAGAATTTTAGTTTTCGAAACATACGCATATAGAGGCATAAAGTGAGTGTGTGCGGTTATATGTTCATGTATATGTATATACGAATATGCATTGTTTTGCTTAGAATAGAAACATCTACGTGCATACATTGTCCCAACATATGTATTCATATATGCATACATGTACATATGTATATGTAAACGCATAAGGTTTAGATGAGATTTTTGCATACATACATATATTAGATATATGTTTGCATATGATTGTTTCCACCAAAATAACCACGAATTTTGCGATTTGTTGTTCTCTCCCATTTTCATAAGAAGTTTCAATAATTTTAATGCATTGTTCTCTCGTCTAAAATGGTACATCTATCTTCTTGTCAAGATGAAATAAAAAACGATACCTTCTAGAAATTATTCCTTACTGACATCTATGCGTCTCTTTTGAAATACCCTTTATATTATAACACTTCATGCACCAAATCTAGCTGCTGCACACTGCGCATTATACTGAAGAGATATAGGTTTTCAAGTCCACTATGGTCTTTTTCACCAGCAGAACGGAAGTCCATTTGACTAAATCCATATTGCAGGATACTGAAATTGAATTCTTATGAGATGCGAAATATGAAGCTGGGACGCTTAATATCTTAAAGCGCGATAGAACAGTGAGCTAATAAACTTACAAAGACTATGCTTGCCCAAAGAGTGCTGTTGGTTTGGTCTGCAATTACAAGGTGGCGCAAATTTAATCACCCTATCGGAAGATGTGTAATTTTTGCCAATGGTGCTTAGTTTACGTGAATTATATAATATATGGCACCAGTGAACTAGATAGCTGCAGTAGAATAGAATAGACGAGTTCTTGATGTAGAAGAATGGAAGGGTTCTTGAATTTTGAAAGAAATAAGTGAAGAATATACGCTAATGACCTTAAGGGGGGATTCTACTGTAAAAATCAAATTTTCATGGATTTTGTTTTCATACTTGTATTAATTTAATTAGTAAAAAAAAGTTTAGGGTTACATAAACACAGGTCTTGAGTGTACAAAAAAATTTTTTAAATTTATTTTCATTTCAAAATGGCAGCTGTACAGCCGCTCCCCCGAAACGCCTTTTGAAATCTGCCCACACTGTCGCGCATTTAAAAAAAATCTGAAATGAAAAAAACCAATTTTTTTTTTATTATATATCATTATTTTTAGTTGTTAAGCCTATTACTTGCAAAAAAAAATTTTTTTTGTAAAATTTTTGAAGTTTTTTAAAAAATCGACATTTTTTTTGTTGTCATTTTGTTATTAAAAAAGGGGTTATAAATAATAAATTTTTTCCCACCATAGCTTTAAAAACTAGTAAATATTGTTAAAAATATACTATCAAAGTTTGAGCTTGATATGTTAATTTTTCACGGAGCTGTGATGTGGGCAATTTTGAAAACGTGGTTTCGAGAAAAACACGCTTAAACAAGCACATTATCAAGCGCATATGACCGTAAACCGCTCGAGCGCTCAGTTTATACCTGCTTTGCTAAAACTTTTATAACTTGAAAACTATTCAAGATTTCTTTTTAAGATTTTCATGGAACATTCTGGAGTTGTTTCTGAGTATGTTTCAACAAAAAGTAAAAAAATCGATTTTTTTTAAGTTTTACAGTAGAGGCCCCCCTTAAAGGTCGTCTGCCGGATTATGTAATATATTTTTAGCGTATCAACTAAATTCATTTACAATTAATTCTTTGTACTTTAAAGCACCAGATATGTTAGAAACTTGCTTTTTCCAAGCCTCATAATTCTTTCCATTCAACTCATTCACTTGCAACACGGAATGTGATAATATTGGGCACCTTCCAATAAAATGTTTAACGTCTTCTTTTCCATTTAGTTTGCAGAGTGCGCAATTATTATTATATAAGTATATAACAATGAATTCCAAAAGATTGCAACTTCCTTTAAGTATTACAGATATTTTGTACCTACCAATTTTATCATTGAAGTGAGTTTTTTCTATGTTGTAGTCCAAATATTTATATATTCTCTCTGCACTTTTTTGAAACCGTTCCCTCATTCTATCTCTATATAAGCGTCTATTTTTTCCTTTCCAAATATTTAGGTTTAGATCTCTATCATCCTTTATCATTCCTAATAGAGGTGGAGAACTATCGATAGTGGGCGCCATCGATATTCGACGATAGTTAATTTTGAACCATCGATAGTGTCGATAGTGCCATCGATAGTGTCGATAGCGCCATCGATAGTATAGCCCGACAAACAAATTTATTTTAAATGAATACAAGAAAATTATAGTTTATTTTAACCCAAAGTTACGGTTCAGAAATAAAAGAATGTTAACATTTTTTTCTTTGAGTCGGTTTCGCCTCTCTGAAATAATTTGGCCCGCCTTGCTGAAAGTTCTTTCGGATTCTACGGACGTAGCGGGAATGCAAAGATATTTGCAAAACAGCCTTTCAATAGAGGGAAATTCAGTTTGATTCATCTGGAAAAAAAGTAATATATTTAATTATATAGAACTTATAATTCGTTTTTTAGGCATACCTTCATCCATAACAGAGGGTCCATATCTTGAGCGGCAATTGCCCTCTCCAGATATTGTCTTTTAGCCAGGATTGCATCCACTCGTGAGTTTCCAACTTTGTTCATCGATCGCGCACCCAAAAAATCAAACAAAGAGTCCTGGGAACTTGTATCCGGTGCGACGGGCAGATTAATTAGGGACTCTTTGACGGGGTATTTTGCTAGTTCATTTTCAAAAAATGTTGCTGCTAGTTCAGCGTTTGAGCTGTGTTGAAATCCATTTTTTTTAAAGCGTGGATCCAATAGCGTAGCCATCATGCAGACTGTCCTTTGCTCATATATGGAAAGGCGTTTCTTTATTGATTCCATTAATATTTTTGTCATAGTTTTTCCTTGCAAAGTTTGTAGCAGAGGTGAAACACTATCGATTTTGCGGAAAAGTCCATATGCCATGGGTATAATTAGCGATATGGTTACATACTTTCCACCAGAAATTTTCTCACTTGCTTGCTGAAAGAAAGCCAATACCTTTTCAATATCTTTTAGCGCAAGTATTTCCTCAGCAGTAAATGGCTGCGGTGCATTTGTCGTTGATAATAAGACTTTGGCAATGGCATCGTTCGTTTCTAAAATACGCTGAATCATGAAATAGAAACTATTCCATCTAGTGGGTGTTTCTTGTAACAAAGTATACGCCGAGACTTCTTGAGCTAATTTAAATTTTTCATTCGCTATAGTGCTGTTTTTAAAGAATCGAACAATTGATTTACACTTAGTAAATAAATCTTGAAGTACTACGTCATCAACTTTTAAAGCATCTTGCACCACCAGATTAATAGTGTGCGCAAAGCATGGCAAATTGCTAATTTGCAATATTTCACATGCTTTAAGCATGAAGCTGGCATTATCTGTTACAATGCATACCGTTTTATTGAGGATGTTCCAATCAATAAATATTTCTCGCAATGTATCTGCCATATTTTGCGAACAGTGATTAGTTGTGCTTAACAGTTTTTTCGTAGCCAATGATGCTGTTTTTAATTCGTGATTATAAACAAAATGACCCGTCACAGTCGAAAAACTAGCATTGGCACTTGATGTCCACAAGTCACATGTAATAGCTATATCCGAAACATTTTGAAGTATTACTGATAACTTGGCAGAGGTTTCCTTGAAGTAATTTAACATAAGCACATCTCGTAAGTGTGTCTTGCTCGGTAGTTTGTATCTAGGATCCAATACCTGAGTGTATTGTACAAACCCTTCATTTTCTACAATATTGTAGGGCTGCACATCTTTGGCAACCATCTCAGTTAAGGCTTTGTCAATGTCCGTCTTTCGCTTAGAATTCGAGTCGTACAAGACGGGTCTTTTGAAGTAGGGCTCTACAGAGCTCATACTCGATCTGCAACTGCTGCTTGTAGACGCAGTGTCGTTCCTTTCAGCACCTACAGCTCGGGTGCTAGAGTCTGGTTTTTTAATGAAACCTTTTCAAGTGGTCGTGCAGGTTTGACGTATTGCCGCTTGTCTTGTATTCTTTGCCGCAGTCAAGATATTTTGCAAATTTTTTTGTCGTCGGACCTCTTGAAATACTTCCAGACATAGGAAATTTTACTTTTTTTTGTAATACTCTGTCTATCTGGTTCAGAGTCAGTGCTATTGCACTCGCAGTCCTGCTTGTCGATAGTTGAGGGGGGCACTCGACGTTTACCTTAAATTCCACACATTGTCGATCAAAATACTTATGTATAATATATTAAACATACCTATTTTTAAAAAGCGCTCCATATCTATCTATTTTTTCTTCTTGGAAATCGCTGATACAGAACAAGCGCGAAAAAATTTTTTTGGCGATGTGAGACGACTGCTAATGATGGCACCATCGATAGTGGATGGCTCACTATCGCAAGTGTCTGCTGCTATCGATTGTGGCTCGATAGCGCCCAACCATCGATAGTGTCGATAGTGCCATCGATAGTTTTCCACCTCTAATTCCTATCACCTTTATTGTCATATTATGTGGTAGTCTTCTGTTGCTGTACTCAAGAATTGTGTTTTTTATATAATTTAGATGTAGTGCAAGAGTATAGATGTCCCATATTCGTTTCCAACTCATGGCTTAAGTCGGAGCTTGTTTTCGCCTTCAAATAGAGTGTTACCCCGACATAAATTTGAGGGGCACGGCATATGGCTTGAAACATTTGCCATTTCGAGCTGAGATTTATATCTGTTTTAGTAAGGAAGCTGAATGTATTATACTAATTTTTGCTAAAGTGTTATGCTTCGAAAGCTCATTTTAGGAGTCAGTGCTACTCCCAGACAGCTGCAGTATAAAAACAGACAAGCAAGCGCGTAAGGATCAAAATAAAGGTTTTTGTCACGCAATTTGGATGATTAATTTTCCGCCACCTTGTATAACTGGCCGGAAACTGGCGATATTCGTATTCGTCAAACCACTGGTTCTATCTACCACATACATACACACAGGTTTGACTGTACACAAAAAAATATGTAACTGTATCAGCAACCGCTTCGGGCTTCTTTAAATATTTTCCGGATTTACCTCAACGGCAGTTACTTGCACCGAGTGTATCCAATTTTTAATCAACTAAGCCTTTTTTCATTTATTTTTAAGTATTTAAATAGTTTCATAAATACCTCTATTTAAATATTTATTTTCTTTAAGTTGTAAGCTACATAATTTTATTTTTACCTGAATTAATTTTGTTTTTAAAAGTTAATTTTTTATTTTTCATCATTTTAATTTTTTTTTATTTTTCTTTAGCGGCTCATCCATCGTCGATCAATTGTTCACAGAAGCAACGTAAGTTTTTTCATATGTTTCGTTTGATTTGTTTATCTTATTTTGACTGTCATCGTCAATGCTTACGTTAAGATTTGTTTTGTTGTAATTTTTTATACTCGTAATATAAATATTCCCAATTTTTATTATTTATTTGATGCATGCATGATTTATGCTCTTAACTTCCCATATCTCCAAAACCCTTAGTTTGCGAACCCATGAGTGATTTTGTGTATACTATATTTTGTCGTTTCCAAAAAAAAAAAAAAACTTGCCCTAAAAGTTAAGCATAAAAAGACGTGCTTGAAATTTCAAGTATGCTCAAAGACGTTAGGAAAACCTCCATTTCACTGCTATTACTTTCTAACGAAGTCGAATACTGAGAAATCGTTTCAGCCATTGTCTATAAGAAATAAATGAATATAAGAATGTTCTTTCCTGCAACAAGTAAAGTTTGTTATAATACCAAATTTTACTAAAAGAAAGAAATTCATAAAATAAATGTTCTCCGTGAAATTTCCATATAAACTAAATCTCGATCGCAGCGGTAGTGGCTGGATTTAGGAACATATTGTAAATATTTGTTTTAATTTCTAGACTCGAATGCCATTTATTGGGTTATATTTCTGCAAAAATGCTATATATTAGACCAGGAACACAGAAGAGGCCAGGCTTCGTAATATCGCATAAAACGTACTGCGTGAAAGGCTAACGCCGACCACCAATAACAGACTGGACCTTATCAGTATTTTAATCTGGTAAATCAACCATCGACCAAATATTCACAACAAGTCAAATCTTTTAGCTGTTCGAAATGAGGTTGAGCAGTACCACAAAGCTCAGCCAAAATTCGAAAGGACCTTTCCGAGTCGTTTGATACCAAACGAAGTGATGGTGACTCTACTGTACGATTTCTTTGACCAGATGCTGGAGATAATAGTACCAGCTGCTGAACTGATCGGAGCTGGCACAATATTTTAAAAGTGCGTGCAATTTTTTACGCTTATATCCATCTTAACAGCGATGCTGGTACTATCTTTTACTATCTAGACAGCAAGGCGAGAGGGTCTAGAGGTGAACGAGTGCACACCGAAATATCTCCTGTCGTTAAACAAAAAGTCAGCGCATTCGCTTCTTAGCAACCCAGTCACTGTTCGCAGTTATAAATTTGAAAATAGTGAAGACTTCATCTACTTGGGAACCAGCATGAGCAACGATAATGATGTCAGCTTTGAAATCCATCGGGGAATCTCTCTTGCCAATGACTGCTACTTTGAACTAATTAATGCAATGCGGTAACCCTTGCAATGTTCAAGAGTAGCATTTAAGAACCTTTGCGCATTAGCGACGGCGAATATCGAAAGAGATGGAACGATGAGTTGCAGAAGCTGACATAAACATTGTCCAGTGAATTAAGATTTAGTGACTTCGCGGGCTCGGAATGGTTACAAATTTACCGGCTCCGAAAGTACTCAATACGAAGGTAACTGGGTCTATAAAGAAGAAGACGAAGTAGGTGAACACAATTTTTATTAACATCTCAACTCCCGCGCCACATAGCGGTGTTTTTTATTGCAAAAATATTAATTTTTGTTATTGTTGGTTTGGTGCCAGGATGACGCCCGCGCGGTCTAAAGTACTGAGTATTGCTAAACCGGCAGAAGCTACATCTACGTGCTAAACACCTCTCCACTATCTACCACTCTCGCCGCCTGATCAACATCTTCACTCTCCGAGCAATTGCACAGTTTGGGGAACTATTATGGCCAAATCTAAAGAGGTGTGCTCAAAATACTGCGTACCTAAAATGGAACTGAGTTAGGTTTTTGTTTAGTTCGTTCCCCCATGGTTACTTCCCAACTAAGTCGTAACGATGGATGTTATGGATGCGTTCATCTACCCATAGCTGCTCTGCTCCACCGATCTTTCCTGTGGGCAATCGAATGACACCTTTCCTCTGCTACAATATTTTCGCGCCTGCTCTACCGTCATGTTCGGATATCCATATATAAAATCCCTGCATTTATTTTGTCAAAATGCCTACCGAAATTAGTACTGCAATGATGAAAGATGTCGCGTGGGAAATTGTACCGTATTGCATATACCATAGAAGTGTGCTCGCCCTATTTTGTGGGGGTCTATGAGCGATCGACCCAGAAACGATCCAGCCTCCTCCATATTGCTCGCTTTTTTACTCAAATAGTGACTAAAAACATCACAGGCATATGAATTTCTTAGTTAAAAGTTAATTAGCTGACTTCTTTAATTTATGTTTTTTGCAAACACTCTTAGTCGTGTCGTTACTTAGTCCTTCAAACAGAGTATCATCGGCAAAAAAAAATGTGAAAACTTGTCGACAGCGACATAGCAACATTTGCGCTTAGCTACAAGGCATACATGCCCGCTTCATTGCAAAAGAGCTTGCGGTGGAAATAAGATTAATGTCTTGTCATCGTCTTTCATTTGGCGCCCAACTGAATAGTACGTAATTAAGTAGGCAGTGCGAAAACTTTGTTTTTCTGTTGTTGCTTTGGCTGTGATATGAGCATTTCATTTTCACTGCTATTAATTTCCTACAATAACACTGGAATTCTATCTTGGCAACACATGCTTGCAAGCAGACTAGTTTGCCTTCAACAGTTGCCCTTTTACGCCAAACAAAAGTTGCCAAGCAATCAAGGCTGTAGGCTTTAATCTGTGGTCGAATGTTGGCTCTCTCTCTCACTCTTGTGATGTTCCCATGAACTTGCCTACCTTGTAGTCCATAATGCCTTTTTGCAACCGCAACATGAAAGCGCAAACGTTTGCAGTCTTTTACCTTTTGAACTGTCCTTAAATTTCGACCGCAAAAGCCCCTCCTTCTGTTGTTTTGAGTTTTTTGTTTTTTCGCCTTTGAATATTTCAACATTTTCTAAGTCTCTTCGTTGCTTTAATCGGTCGAGTGTGACCCAACCGACTCACCTTCACAACAGCTATTTGCCTCTAATCACATTTTTCTTAGTGGTTGTCATTTGGTACGAAATTTGGAGCTTCCATATGGATAGTGAAACTCCATCTCTAATTAAACACAAATAACTAAATTTTCTGTATTTATTTATTCATGAATCCCATGAATCCTTGCCTATGGCTTTTGTATTCTTATACCACGTACCAAATAATAAGTGGGAGCAGTTAACGAGTTTAGTGATTTGTTAAGCCGATTTAATGTTTTCTAGGGTACATCATTGAAACTGCTTAAAAACAAAAAAATCGGTTTTTTTATGTTTTTATATAGTTCCGAGAAGAGATAATAGTCGCAGGGTATCAATTATGCCAAATAATTATACGAAATAAGTAGCCCTTTTGTCAGAAATCCACTCCCAACTCTGAACCAATGACGTGATAGTACATTGGCATCGGCTGTCAGCTTGTGTTGCAGAAATCTTGAACTGAGCTTACCGAAGGCATAAATCCAATTTCAAATTCAATGATTTCCATAAACGATGTTTATTAAATATTTTTTATATTTTAAATTAGCTGTAAATATCGCCACAAAGGGTTTCTCTACCCTATTAAGACCGCATGGATCGTAAATTTGTGTGTGGGATAAAATCTGTAGTCGAAGGCAACTCCTCAAGAGAACTGGTCGCACACACAGTTACCACCGTATTTCTCTGATCCTCGGATAGATCTCTCTATACGTAAACTTTAGTTTGAGAGTCATGCCAGGGCAAATTTTCCAAGTAGGCAGGATTGGAACAAGGGGAAAATCTGAACCGGAGCTGGTACCTCTGTCGTAACAGACGCCTCCAAGATCGAATCGGGAGTCAGAACAGGTGTTTTCTCTAATCAGCCGATCCATCTATTTCCGTAAAACTACCGAATACTGCTAGTGTTTTTCAGGTCTTTTCAGAAGTCTTTGTGATCCTGCAGGCATGCAAAATACTTAGGAAACTTAGGAGAAAGGTAGATATCAACATGTTTTCCTATAGTCAAGCTACGCTATGACGGCGCCATGGTGCCGAATCACACTAGTAATTTCCTGTAAGGATCAAATCTCTTGGGTGTGTAGGTAAAATTTCTCTAATCTGGGTTACAGGACATAGGAGCTTAGAGGGAAATGAAGTTGCGGATGAGCTAGCCACGAGGGGACTGAATTGTTCTCGGAGACCTCCTACCCCATCATCCGCATTCCTCTGGCTGCTGTTCACGGGGAATTGTACAATTTCGAAAACCCTTTGGCCCCAGTACAATATACGGAGGGCTCAGAAAGTCCTTGAGATTCTTCGCCATTCAATTTCCGAATTCGTAGTTGTCTTTAAGAACCATTGGACGATCGGCACACACGTAGAAAAGATAGGTTTACCATTTAACGCCCATTGCCGAAACTGTGGGGACCTTTCAGAAAAAAAGACTGTTAAGCAATTTCTCTGTAAATGTCGGGGCCTGGCAGCTAGGCGATTAAGGTCACTGGGTGCTCTTTTCTTCACTAGCCTAAAGCCAGTGCGCCAACCTAAATCCCATCAATATTCTCCATTATATCAACGGCTCATAATGGTCCCAAAACGGCGCTTTAGTGCTACTTGGGGAGTGCCAGAGTGGTACTTTAACCATTTCACCTACTTATGCATTTCACCGGTTATGCATCAGTGCTGGACATCGCGTACATTCGTCAGTACATATTTGGCATTTTCATCTTCCTTCCTACATAACTTACAAATTCCTTTGCAGTATATTCCCAGGTTGGTGGTAAAATGATGGTTCAATCTAGAATGCTCTCTTAGAGTCCCTGTACTGATTCCATTTAATCTTCGATTCAGGTCAAACCTGCCTATCATTGATTTTAGTTACAATAAACCCGGTATGCACCAGTATCGATCGAAGGCAAAAATCATCCAAAAGATAGTGCCACAAGTTTCTTTTATTTATAATATATGTAGTTCGTAGGTTTTTTTTAGAATATTGTGTACATTTGCTCAAGTAAAGCACGTATTTCGCAGCATTTTACAAATCTCAACACAATTCAATTCAACAACACGCGAAGCGCACATAATCTCTGGCATCTGTCAAGGTGGATAACATACGTGCATGTAAATGGAAAGGAGGGGACAGCAGAGAAAAGCATATTATGCCTAAACATACCCAGCATAAGCAACTAAAGAATTCTCTTCAAAAAGCATATAAATCAACGCGAAGCTATTCGTGTCTTACCTAATCGGATTCAAGAATATCTGTGTCGTTGGCATCTGCTGCTTTCCCACCTCCAGTTAGTTTACTAATGGATTCCTTCGTATAATGGCAAGGCGGTAATGTGAAACGACAATTTCATTTTGCTGAGATTTAGATTAAGCGCTGAATTATTAGTTTTATATGAAAAAGGGTAGAAATATGCTGGCTCGGAGTTTAGAAAAAGAAAAGAAAGGTGAAGAAAGAACGATAAGCATAAATAAAATAAAATGAAATAAAAATATGCCAAAATGATAAAATCTCTTTCAATTACACATCCTCTGACAAATATGCATGCACTGCATGACTATTTACCTGCTCATACGCCGTTTGCAATACGCAATTCTTTCATGTCAGGAGCTAATTTGAAAAATGATGAAGGTTCGGTATGAAGTAACAGACATACTAGGTCTTCACTACTCATTAACACTTCCTGGGTGTATTTTCTGCATCCCTCGTGGATATTGTGTGAATATTTCATGACATTTGGTTTAATGGAAGCTTAGGTTTTGCATTTCATGTGACAGTACTTGGAACCATTGGTCGAAAACTTAATTATGACTGCTGTTGTATTACAATAAATTGGTGCGTCACTATCGGCAGGTTCGAAACCAAAGGCCGGAAGCACCAAACGATAGAAAAAGTTGTTTCTAATAGCGGCCACTGTTCGGTAAGCAATGGCAAAGCTCCGTGTGTATTTCTGTCCTGCAAAAGCTACTAATAAAAAGCCATCTGCCATTCGGGGACGGCTTAAAACTGTAGATCCTTCCATTTTGTGTAAACAAAATTAAGACGCACACCACAAATTAGAGATGGATCTCGGCCAAACATCCAACAGAAAGAGGTTGTAAGTGCCATTTACTTGTATACACGATTTAGAAAAAATCGTCCAAGATCTGTTATGGACGAAAATAGAGTTGAATTCATAAAAAAATCTTCACTGTGTTACATGGAATTGAGTCAAAATGTTAATACTTTATTATTCTCTTTCGGTGTTAAAAAAATTTTCTTGTCGCGAATTCGTCGTGCTCGATTAGAATACCGTGAAAATGGATTGTCCCCGGCGCGACGTTTTGACCAAAAATGACATTCTCTCTATCAACCACTTTTTGTATGCGCTTGATTCAGCTACGTGTGACTTCTTTTTGTTTGAAAAACTACATTGGATTAATAATTCAAATTGTGTTGCAGATATTAAAGACATTCAGCAACCGCCATCCTGAACAAGGTTTCCAAAAACGGGGTTAAAAAGTCGTTTCATATGCTTCTCGTTCTCATAAGCTAAGAGGCGTGTACAGAGTCAGAAGGAACTATTTTGAATAAAATAAATGATTTTTGGTAATTTTTTTCTTTTAATTTTCTAAATATTGCAACAGTGTGGGAACTTTTGCGATATGCCTTGACTAATATTGATTATACTTTCTGAGTAAAAAGTACCCGGAAATATTAAAAGTAACGCAGTATAATAATATAGTCATCAAAACTTATTTTGTCGCCTTCAAAGTAGGGCCCATCTAGTGCAATACTCGTACAACTATGCCGCACTGACCCAATCGGACATCTATTGCTGGTAGGCTAACTGAGGTATAGGCTTCAGTTTCTTCTACGAATCTCTTATGGCCTCAATTGAAGTGAATTCAAAACGCCTCCATGGTAATTTAGCTTCGGGAACAAACAAAAGTTAGACATGTCAGAAGAGTACGGTTCGTTGAGATTTTGGCCAAAAACTCTGCCACAATGATAGCTTTGCGCCCTTTTGGAGCCAGTCGTGCAGTGACGCGTTTCATGCCCAAAATATTAGTCATAATGTTATGCATGGATTTAACAGAGCTTAACATTTCTTGAGGCAGTTTGATTGTCGAGAATTAGTTTTTTTGATTTCTTCGATTTTTCCTCGTTAGTGGAAGACCAAAAGACTGACCAGACCAAACCAGACCGACCAAATCAACTACCGCTTTTCGGCACTCTTTGAAAGCTTTATACCATTCATATGCCTATGTTTATCACGTGCACGATTTACCGTGGGTCTTTCTCCAAATTTCCAGTTATTTAACAAACGAAATTTGCTGGAAACACAAAATTTAAGATAACTCTTTGTTCTACACATTTTTCCATTGTAAAAAAAGCAGATCGCAGCTGTTGTCAACACACTCAGTTATAGATCGTGGTCATATTAAGTATGGTAACTCGGTATAGTCGTAGCAAATTTTGGAATAAAACACTGGGGTGATATTTATTACGCGCGTCTTTGAAATGATAGATTCCACCACAATATTTTGACCCGTTTGAACTTTTTTCTTTGCTTGCCGAGCATGCATTTTTTTTTGTTCGAGCGTTCCCTTACTGAAACTATGTAAAGTTTAAAATTTATTTGAAAAAAAAAAAAAAATTATTTTATACAAAAAATTGAAAAAATGCCACAAATTTTGGATCACAATTCCACTTTTTTATTGAATTAATACGAGGGGTGCCTTTTATATGTCGGGATTTGGCAACCCTGTTGTTGCAATCTGGCAACTGACAGCTGTGTCGCAAAGTTTGACATTTTTTGGCTCGTAGCATCATTTTTTGTATGCAGGTTGTTCAATTTTAGTATAATAAAGTTCAAGTTTTAAGTGGCTGAAAAATCGCGTTGATTTTTAATATTTTTTCCTTGAAGATGTTGCGCATTTTTTTCATATAAAAAAATTCATGCGTTTTTTATTTTATGAAAAACTGCAACACCGCAATTAACAGGATTTTTAACAAATTTTAAATTACCAAAAAAACGGAACTTTCTCGATAAAAATTCAGTGACTTTTACTGAAAATAGTACAGCTTTTTTCTTATAAAATTTACAAGATGCTACATGATTTTCATTTTATATGAATATGCATGTACATTAGGGTGTCCCAAGAAAATACTGGAAATATTTTACGAAAATGTGCGTATTGCCCGTGCGAATTCAATGATAATTTGTGAAGTGTTAGGCCACGGCAAACATTAAAAAAATATAAATAAAAATATGGGCGTCTCATTTTTTTGGCTATAGACACCAATTATTTTTTGTTCTTTTATGTTTTATTTATTTATTTATGTATTTCTTGTGTTTTTTGTATATCAAGAAAAACGTTGTTTTGACCACATATTTATACATTATGCATTTGCATATGAGGGTATATTCAGAAACAGAACATCAAGTGGTGTTGTTAAATTATGCGGCCAAACGCTATAGCTATGAATGAACGGCTAGTAGCAGCAGGATCAAAAGCGGCAGCGGCAAAAGGATTTGTGGGGCAAATTAAAAATGCAACACACAAATGACCTTCTACTCCTTTTTACTATTTTCTGCCTTCTTGAGGAGCCAAGGCAATCGTCTGCAGGTTACATGTAAAAGGCTTTACTGCAATAACACCAACAGCAGCAACAAAACGGCATGCGACATGCAACGCCATCGGTTTAACAGATGGCAATGATATCGTGTTCGCTTTTAATTAAGACAGTTCAAGCAATTCGATTACATGAAAGGCCTTTGCAATGGGGATGATGGCGGCAGTGGCAAATAATTATGAAAGCGGAGGATATGCATATATACATATATATGTGTATATGTATATTTGTCTGTGTGGTTATGTAAATGCAAGGTTATGAATAATATGTGGGGCAAGCTGAACTACATATACAAATGTAAGTATATTGGTGTGGTCAGGCGTGGTGTGTGCATTAATCTCTTACAGTGCAGTAATACGCCTTGTTGATCCTCGTGGTATCTGCCAGAAAAGCCAGCATTGAGGGCAAGTGATCCAATTACTTTTTTAAATTTTTATTTAAAATATAGAAGAAAACATGGATTTAAGCGTTCAAACTGAACTGAACTCAACGAAGTAAAAAGTGCTTACCATTTTCCGTTACGTTTCGTTAATAGGTCATATCTGACGATGTACCTTATGGTGGTATATAGTACCTTGCATCAGATTATAAGACGATTTAACTCTCCGTTGGACGCCTTTTTTAAAACCTTCGGTTGGCCACCCGAGTCTGACCTATTTTCGTGCTGTTCGAGGATTCTTTTTAAGAGGTTATATCCATAAATAGAAAATTTAATTTTACCAAGCAACCTGGAAGCTCAAGTCGTTTGCTAGAATGGAAATACGTTAAATTCACATCCAAAGTTGAAAAAGTCTAGCCAGAAAAGTATGGCCACACCCGAGGGCCCAACGGAGGGTTAAAGGTGATATTGCGCTTCAAACAAGTTATGTTTTTGAGGAAGCCGCTGCTGCATTACAGCGCTTCAAAATAAAGTGAAAAAAGAGAAATTTCGATGTGTTCTTCATTACTTAAGTTCTTATGTTCAGTTCGTTTCTCAACACTTATTCTATCGCTCAGGAGAGCAAAATTTGTCAGAAAACCATTTCCTTAACGCTGACCTCAAAAAGGAGTTCGTTGTATGATGTTGCTCGAATAGAAATCGCCCATCGTCGACGAAGAGCTTCAGCTGCCTCACGCGACTCAATTACGGCAGGCTAAACTTGTACCTATCCAAAATCGACCCCGACATACTCAATATTATGTTCCCGCACGACACTAACCACCGATTCAGATGCCCTCTTAAACCTCCTCACCTCTCCATCTGGACCCAACCCGGCGAAACAACACGGGCCTGCCGTTAGATGAGCTAGACGATGACGATTGGCACCTACACCGCACTGGCAACAAAACAACACACAAAAAAACTTTTGAGACCAATTGACGCCTATTAGAGTAGATTGTTGACAAAAAAAAACAAAAACATTTCGTCGGCTTTTTTATGATGCTGAATTTTAGTAATGGCGCGCGACCCGGTCTAACATCTATGATTCCTTGCTAAAACGTAACAAATTCGACCCATTTTTGAAGCGGTTGGTAACTGACAAAAAAACAAAAAAATGGAAAGTTAATCGCGACGTTTCCGAGCGAGCTAAATATTACCATAGCACGAATTAACGTCCACGATGGCTTTTGATTTGATTAAAAGCAAGCAACTGATCGAATTAAAGCCTACACTGTTTATGTAGCCCTGATGTGGTACCAAATGATTCTCACGTTTTCAAGTATTTCCCGAATTTTCTCGATTCTATTAAACTCGCCTTCAAAGAGGTTTGTGTGACTTCTTCACTCGTAGAATTGCGAAATTTGTTTCATAATGGCCACACTTTATCACGCAGAACGGCGAAGTATATAAAGTGAAATAAATAATATTTCGAACTTTTTACGTGGTTCAAATATATTTTTTAAAGTCGCATTGCGCACCCTAACGATAATATCAAATAAAGATATTCATATCAGTGAAATATTTTCCAGATAAATTTCAGCTTGAAAATTTTGAGTTGACTTCAACCTTGATTAACTGCATCAGCTTTGAAGTGAAATAATCAAGCTTTAACTAGCCTACAAATAAATCAATTTTTAGAAAAATTTATAAAATATTTCTTTCGTTACATTCGAGTAATTTATAAAATATTGGATCTGAGAACTAGAAGAACTACACTACTATCGAAATATCAGCTTAGTAGGTACTAAATTTTGCAAACATCTTTTTATTTTCCTATTTTTACTGAATGCTTTTACTTATTTTCCCCTCTTTAGTATGCCAAAGAGGCATATTGGAGCATTTATTATATTTCGCAAGCCTCGCTCAGAGTTCAGTTTGTATATGTCCTTATTCTAAGTCATAAGTAAATATTCCTACAATGTATTGTTTTATAATTTTTTTTCTTTTTGCATTGAAGTTTCGTCTTTTCAGACAAAATTACTAGACTAAAAGGCGGACTCTTCATATCGATATTTAATTTCCCATAAGGGTCATGACACGCTGCACACTCATACGTACTTACATACTTGCCTACATTCAAAAACGGATGTAAGGGTTTGTTAACACCATGAATTCTTCAGCGACGCACTCCCCTTTCAGCTCACGACACGTAAAACTCGAAATGACACGCCAAGAAATGTACGTTCGCTTTTCAGCTACTTGTCAATGCGTTGATGTTATTTTCAGAATATAATACCATTTCCTGGGAATTTACTATAATTTATGATGAACCCACAGTCGTAATACTCTTGTGTGTATGTGTGTATGAGTGTGGGCAACCTCTACTCATGCTTTTATGCTTTCGAAGATAACGAGCGAGTTTAAGTAAAATGCGTTTTTTGTGGCTTTACGCTTATCTGTCTTATGAGAAAATAGATGGAATATTCTTTGTGTTGCTCAACGATGTGCAAGTTTTACAGCATTCCCATTACTTTCAAATGTGATTTTATACGCCAACTTCCACAAATGGCAAAATTAAAATAAAATTGTTCAAAGCTTTCTCTTGTCGTTCTATGGCTTCGTTAGCCCGGGCGTATGAGCAATAGTCATTCTCATTACATTGAACTTCAATGCAACAAAGCAGGCGGGAGAAAAACATTTTTATTCAAGTAAAAATACGAAACATTTCAAGGAAATTTATGACATTAACCGAAATCCTAGTGGTTCAGTAACTTCTTTATAGGAAATTAGGAAATAAAGGAACAATCGCCTTCGTTATGCTAGAGTCCATTTTGCTTTTGTTGGAAAATAAAAAAAATTTGTACATTTTAAGTGCAGAAAAAGCACAGAGACAAGAGCAGCTGCAAGTGCCAGTGCATTTCGAGCAACTTCAATGTACCAAACTTTATTTCCAACGAATACAACGAATGCGTGTATATATACATACTCATAAAACTTTATGTATTTTGCTCGTACGTATATTTTTTGGCAAGTACACTTTTTTCAGCCAACACAGTTTTCCTTGTACGTCTAACCATCGCTGTGAGCCAATTTTCTTTTTTACTTTCTATTACTTTTCTATATCTTCACCTCTTTTTTAATAAAAACATCAAATTGCAGCTGTCAGCAGTTTAAGCATTTCCCCCTCTACATTGCTGAAGAAATATCGCAAAACACAAATGTGTCGTTAGCCCCTTGACTGCTCGCATGGAATACGAATACACTTACACATACAGTAGCTCTGGAGTATAATATCCGTGCAAGTAGCTGGCAATGCGTTTTCTTACAGAGTCAAGCTATCAACGAAGCGTAGAAAAGGAGGGCACATCTATTATTTTCTCCCCGAAAACCTAAAAAGCATCATCATCAAAACATATGCACAAGTACACGCATATAAACATTTGCTCTATATCAGTCAACTAAGTTGACAAGCGAGAAGACCCTCTCGAAAAGTAGTAGGTTAACATGATTTTTTGCAAGTGCGTGTATTTTAACTTTCGATTTACTTGAAGTTGCGCTTCATCGCAAGTGTAATCAGCACTTAAATTGCGTTGTTTTATTTGATATTTTAATTCTATTTTATGAATTACTTCTGCGTCAGCAATTAATGCGAATGTTAATAGAAGGGAAAAGGACCGAAGAATGAAAAAATCAGCTTGAGAAGTATATCGTAGTCATACGAGTAGACGTATTTCTAAATACCAAAAGTTTAAATTTGCTTAGCTTTTTTTCATACCCGATTTGATTTTAAAGATTGCAAAAAAAGGAAAGAGAATATGTTATTTTTAACTCGTAAAATTAAATTCATCCCAATGTATTATTTTATGACTTTCATATATTTTAAACGAGAAATGCAAGTCTCTTTATGACTGATATTAGAACTTTTATTTTTCTGCTTTAAAACGAAAGTCGATGTATGACAGAAAATTTAAAAATCGTTAAAAATTGCGCTTTAAGACTTTTATGTATAGTAAAGTGCTATATATGAGTGAAACATTTTGTGGCAAGTTCACTGTTGCATGCCCCAAGTGGGGCAAATGCGATTTTCTATTTTCCATTCAAGAATAATTAAAAATAATAATTTCTAAAACAAATTTCATTGTCTCCATTTTGTACCGATAAATTTTTCAGAATGCTACTGAAGGGGCAGTGCTTAATTCCTGTAATACAGAAGTGACCGTTGTTTGAATGTAATTGAAAATTTAGTTTAATTATCGTTAAAAAAGTCAACATAGGACTTTTATATGAAGGAAAATATTTTGTGGCAAGTTCACTGTTGCGCGCCCCAAATTGTGGCAAGTTCAGTTTTCGATTTTCCCTTCGAAAATAAAACAAAAAAACATGTGTTTAATTTCTCCCCATAAATTTTTCTAGAATGCCACTGAAGTCAAAATGCTTATCCGGATATACATATAAGTCGTTTAGTTAACGTAAAATCGACTGTTGTAGAAATGTATGACCGAAAATTTAGTTTAATTATCGTTAAAAAAGTCACCTTAGGACTTGTATATGAAGGAAAATATTTTGTGGCAAGTTCGCTGTTGCGTGCTTCAAATTGTGGCAAGTTCAGTTTTCGATTTTCCATTCGAAAATAAATATAAGCAATAAGTTCCAAAGACAGTTCTGTTAATTTGTCTCCATAATTTTTTCTAGAATGCTTAGTCGGATATAAATCAAGGTACGTTCCGAATGACCGAAAATTTAATTTGATTATTGTTAAAAAAAGTCTACGTAGACTTTTATACGTTAGAAAATATAGTATGTCGTGGCAAGTTCGCTGTTGCATGCCCGAAATTGTGGCAAGTGCTGGTTTCGACTTTCCTTTCAAAAATAATTAAAAACAATAATTCCCAAAAAAAATTTTATTATCTTTAATTTCTTAACATACATTTTTTTAGAAAGCTACTGAAGTGACAGCGCTTAGCCGGGTATTTACCCAAAAGCGACTGTTGTAGAAATGTATGACCGAAATTTATTTTCGCTGATGCATGCCCCAAATTGTGGCAAATGCGGTTTTCGATTTTCTATTTAAGAGAATACAACAAAACAATAATTCCCAAAACCAATTGTATTATCTTTAATTTTTTCCCATACATTTTTCTAGAACGCCACTGAAGAAAATGTTTAGCCGTTTTCGAATCCGGGTCCTTTCCATAACGTACAAGCGACTATTGTGGAAACGCTACCCAGGCCCTTAAGACATGCTTCCCCAAGGCCTGCTTTCTAGGCTATATGCGTACAAATCGTTGTTTGCACAATAGAATCAGTTACACATAAAAAAGACAGTAAGAAAGAAAAAAAAATACAGGGACGCTAAAAGAGAGTAAAATTTTGTGACTTTCAGTATAAAAGAGACTGTCTTCCTTGTCGCGAATCCTCGTACTATACGTATGTACAGATATCGATTTAACCTGTTTTCACTATTCTTATAAAATGGCAGAAGGTTATAGTTCAATAGTGAATTCTTTAATACTGGCTTTCATTGTTCCATTCAACTCCAAAAACTCCTTGCGGCAGTAAAAGTTAGTTTCATATGCACATGAAATTAAAGACTTTATATAGTAATTGCATACTCAGTTTTCCATTTTCACATCATTTTATTTTTTAAATGGCTGTATGAATGAAACGTAAAACGAAGTATCCCTTTGATATGCTCTATGGCATAGAAGGAAAACTCAGCTATTCTTTGTACTTATAAGTGTGTTACAGCAAGAAGCATGAAGTTAAGGTATGTATATTACATATTACATATAAAGTGTTCTTATTTTTCAAAATAATTCTTTCGAAAATTTCAAGCATTTTAAAGATCATTGCTATATTTGTCCCGGTGAAAAATAATATAAGATAAAAAGAAAGAATAAAAAAATAATTTTTTTAGCAATTAAATATATATCCCCTTTCATTCTATATCCATATTAATATCGTAGAGTGAGTATTTAGAACCATTTTTTTTTTAATTTATTAGGATCAAATGTAATGGTCCCTGAAATAAAGTGTACACAAGCTAACTACGTTGTCTGCTTGTTTCATTCTACTTTTTGCTAATTAAATTGTGAACAGTTGTCTGCTTTACTCAATGATAATAAAACAGAGCGTATTTGATTTAATCCTATTTAATAAAGTTTTACTGACTTTCTGAATGTTCAACATAGCGTATGCAAATATACTCGCAATTCGCTCGGTTACATAATAATACCTTTACATGTATTTGCAATGTTAGCCCAGCCAGTCATTGTTTAAAAAAGAGGCCATAGAAAAGTTTCAGACCTGTCCAAAAACAAACTCCAGCATATTCGTCTGGCCACCTGCGTTTGATTGCAATTGTAATATTTTTCCTATGCCCACTTGGTTGGAAATGCCACTCGGTGAAATAGCTACTCACTCACACATGGATATGGAAATAAGAATAAAAAACAACAATGCTGGTAATATATCCACATACAGTTGTTCTACATATGTACAGAACTTATTCATGTACACTTCACAGTGTGCATTGAACGGGTGTTTCTTTTTTAAGGCACAGAACTTTCGATGGATCTACCCAAAGCCAGCACCAAGTAAACATATGTTCTCAGAATTGCATACTAAATTAACTGCATGCAAATGCTTATAATCTAACAACTGGTGCCAAAAGAGGTCCATAACTGTTCCATGTTCATGTAAGAGGTGATATTCCCGTAAAAGATCAATGGTTTCATTGCTTGTGTGGCACGTAGCGCCGTCTTGTTGAAAATAAACATTGTCCAGATCAATACCATCCAAATTTCGGCCACAAAAAAATCGTTAATCATCTCTCGATAGCGCAATCCATTCACCGTAACTGTTGCTCCAGCTTCATTTTCTAAAAAGTAAGGTCCAATGATTGCGCCGGACCATAAACCGAACCAAACAGTCACGCGTTGAGGATAGAGAGGCTTTTCAGCAATAAGTGTTGGATTTTCTGAGCCCCAGATCCGACAATTTTGCTTGTTGACGAAGCCACCGAGGTGGAAATGGGCCTCATCACTCAAGATGATTTTCCAATGGGATTCCGGATAATTTACATGCATTTCAACGACCCAATCAGCAAAGACACGACGTTGTTGATGATCGACCGGCTTGAGTTCTTGTAGTTAATTGGACTTTATAAGCCTTAAGACCCAAATCTTTATGCAAAATACGGTGTAATGACGTTTGTGGAATGCCTAATTCCAAAGAACGACGAGGAATGGACAAACCTGGGTTTTGTTCAACACTTCGGCTACAACAGCAATATTTTCGGTTGTTCTTGAGCCGCGTGCACGGGTTTTATACTTCACATCACTAACTTGTCCCAACAGCTCGAATTTTTTCACCAATTTTTGTATTGCAGTCCGACACGGTGCTTCACGATGTCCCAAAAACGTTCGAGTTTTACGAACCGTCTCTGCCAAATGTTCACCATTTTTATGGGGAATTTTAATAATTTCAATGCGTTGTTTAGGCGTGTATCGTTACATTTTTATTAATGGCGTAGTTTCTACTTGTCAAATATCAAAAAATGACATCTTCAAAAGTGACATCTACCGAACGGGCTATTCAAAATAACACCTGTTATTGAAAACCCCTTTGCATAACAAAATGGATCGATTTATACCGAATTTCTCTTTTATATCTAGTAAATAATAATCTAATATGAGCTAATACGAAGAAACTATTTGGAAGATCGAGGTCTCAAATTATTTAACACCATTTGCAAAAATTATAGATCTTCCGATAGGGTGACGCACCCTAGAGTGCATAACCCTAAAAAAAAATCCTTTACATCCAAATATGCTGTTGCATTATGATCATTGTCAATATACAAATTTATACATGCAGCATTTCACCTGCCCAGCCGTTTCCTTCAACAACAATGGCAGACCTTATTATTTAGATATCTCACTTGAAACTTTTCCTCCTATGCTGAAGTGCACCCATCAGATGACAGTTAAGTTGAGTAAGCAAAAAATGCGCACATTTCAATCGACAGATAATCATCAGATAGAAATTAGAATAGGTGGATGTTGTGTTGGTGGTGGTGGTGTCGTCTAAGTGGCACACAGCAACGTAAGTGTCAGTGCATACTTCGTTGCCCACATTGTTAATTGTTTGTCAACCAGTCAGATGGCCAGACAGTCACATAGATGCATCCATACTCGTACATATTGTGCACACACTTACATACCTAATCAGTTCATTGTTTAAATGGTGTCACTCTCAACGTGGTTGCATAACAATGCATTTATGCAGGAGTATGCAAAAGGAATCGAGCACAGTTTACGTGTACTCAACTGTGCCAACAACATAGTATAGAATGTATCTACATATTTTTCACCTACTAGCAGCCCACACGATGTCGCACAAATATTGAGTTGTCTAAAAAGTTCGGTAGCAAAGTGCAAACAGAAATGGTTTTAAACACGAATAGCAAAGTTGAAAAGTTACTTGTACTTGAATGTGAACGTAAAAATTTAATATTTTAGCCACTTTTGACCTTTTTACTCTAAAGTGGAAATTAGAATTATAATATAATAATGCGGCGTAGCAGGGGCACGTGACTTTTATGAACTTAATGCGGCAACTTGAAAAACAACAGGGAGCTGGTTTGCTCATTTCCATTCAATAGGTTCTCTTCTTAATCGAGTGTTGAAGGTGAGCCTCGCTCTGATCAACGTATTGCCGAAAAAGTCAGTGGATTGAAATTGGTTAATGACAAAAACAGATTTCAACTATGTCGAAAAGTTCATGATATAAGAAAATTGAAGTATGGCTGCCACATGAATTAACAGTGAAACATTTACCAAACAAACCAAATTTCCACCGATGAACAGTCATTTTAATTTTGCAAATGAATTAATAGTGGTTAGAGTCTTGACAGTATTGACAGTTATAATTTCGAGGTTGTAAAAGACTTCGTTTATTTAGGAGCCCGCATTAACACCGATAACAATGTCAGTCTTGAAATCCGACGTAGAATCTCTCTTGCCAAAAAGTGGTACTCCAGACTAAGTAGGCAATTGAATAGAAAAGTCCGCTCTCGACGAACAGAACTAACACTCTACAAGGCTTTCATTATGCACGTCCGAATGGATGTGGTACCAGCTAGTGGTAGCAGATGAAGAGGAAGGTGTCCCCTGCTTTGGAGAAATCATGTGAATCAAGGACTTGGATTCACTTAGTGTGTCCAACTAGCATCGATTAGCACCAAAAAGAAACGACTTTGTGAAACGCGCCCAAAATCGCTTAAGCGGTTATCGCTCCATTCAAGAAAAAGTAGAAGGGGAAGTACATGTAAAGAATGGAAATTTTATTTGTTTTCTTTCTTTAGAATATAAATTTTACTTTAACTTACTTACTTACTTAGATGGCACTACAACCGTATGTCGGTTTTGGCCGAATCTAAAGCATTGCGCCATCTAGCTCGGTTCGCTGCTTGCTGGCGCGAAGTGCTGCCCGGTTATGCCTCACTTGATCTACCCAACGGAGATTAGGTCTTCCTCTTCCTGGTCGCCCGCCAGTAGTTTCCCTCTCTAAGGACAGCCGTGCCGGAGCACTTACGTTCATCCTCGAGACATGGCCAATTTTAATTTAAATTCAACTTGAAAAAAGTGAGTTTCACTGTTGGAAAAATTTCATTTCTTTTCTCCATATAAACTCTCACCATTTATGTAGTTGCTACTGCTCATTATTATTAGCGATGTCACTTTGGTGTGAGTGCCACGTTCTTTTGTTTTAAAGGTTTCACACATTTTTAGGACATTTATGTACAACCGCACTTAATTACATTTACTTCCTTGGCACCAACTACTTGACTTTCGTCTCACTAAAGTGCCCAACCAAGCACAGCGACCAGTGAGCCGTCAGTAAGTCGAAAGTGGCAACCACAAATGACTGCGTTTATGTACGTGTATATGTATGTATGTTTGTAGCTTCACGCTGTTCGCACTTCCTGTTTGCCATGCGGGACCTTGCTCGTGGAAGGCTGTGCGGCGTTGGTCGCTGACGCTGTCAGCAACTGAAAATTTAATTTATTAAGCTAGAAACGTATCCTTTCCCTGCGCATTTCGCGGATGCTGCTGCTATGCGCAGTTTTCTTTGTTTCTTGCATTGTTGTTCTTGTTTCCGTTTCCTCATTTGCATTGTATGCACATATCTCTTTTATTTTTTTGCTTGGTCTCTTGTTGACTACAAATTTTATTAACTTTTAGCGGTGAACATTTTTACTGCGGCATCTATGAGCGTTTAGCCATTTCGTGGTCATTTAACGCAAATTGAAAATTTAATACTTAGGCTTCGCCTACATACATTCGAACAGTTTTATTTTACGATCTTAATGCGATTGGCAGCCCACATAGGCGAGTGGATTAGTGCGATTCTCACCGGGGATATGAAATATCAAAAAACTTTTTTCTTTTCAACAACAGCCTCCCCTTGGCGAAGGATGGCAAACCTTGGAATATATTTATGACAGGGCAAAGTTTTTTCTGAAAAATAGTCCTCTGTGTATCCAAAGCATAAAACTGTGGCGTAAACGGCTTTCAAAGCTTTATTAATGCGAAATATGATAATTAATTTTTAAAATATGTGCTTTAAATTTTTAGAAATAGCCAACATCTCCTATTTACGTATCTAGTGCAAGGTGGCGCAAAATTAATCATCCAATTTCGTTTTTGAATACTTTGTTTAGTAAATAAAAAAATATTTTGACTGATAGAAATCTTTATTTTGACCTGTACGTGTCTCATTGCTTGTCTGCTTGTTTACTGCAGCTGTTCGGTTTACAAGTGTCAAATATGTACAACGCCATGTACAAAATTATAAATCTTCCGGTAGGGTGCTGAATTTTCCGATAGAGTGATTAATTTAAGCGTAATTACAGTTTGTCAGGAAAATGTTTTCGAAAAGGGCAAGATTGTTTTATACTTTTTTCTACATTTTTTAGTTTATTATTAGGTTAAGTTCGTAGCATTTTTACTGAAGACTTTTATTTAAACAAAAAAACAATAATCATATCAATAAGTTGATCAATTATATATTCACCGTTGCGGTTTACAACCTCTTCCCACCGCTCGACCAATTTGTTGATGCCGTTCCGCCAAAAATCGCCTGGTCCGGTGTCAAAGAAGTTGTTGAGCCAGTTTTTAAGGATCTCTTTGTTATCGAAGGTAACGCCCTTCATATGGTTTGACAGGGAGCGGAAAAGATGGTCATCCTTGGAATACATTTGGACGATTTGTGCAACATGGGGCCTGGGGTGAAAGAGTATGGTTTGATCATGTCAATCAGGTCTTTTCAGTCAAATAGCCTCATTCACGTGGTGTAGCTGGTCAATGTAGAGCTCCATGTTGACCGCGGCATTCTTTTCGAGCATTTTCCAGTGCATCATGACCTCCCAGTTCCATCAAACACATATCATGACCTTCTTTGGATGAAGATATAGTTTGACTCTCGGCCTTGACGTATCTCCTGGAGACACTCACTCCTTTCTTTGCTTCATATTGATGTATAGGCACCAATCTCATCTCCCGTGACGATTCGGTACAAAAAGCGCGTGTTGCTCGATGGCGGGCGCAATGTTGAACAGCAATTTGAAGGCGACTTTCTTTGTTTTTATCATTGAGCTCGTAAGGCACTCAACTACTCAGGTACCCAGGCTCCCAAATTTTCGATAAATCCCATTGAATGAAGGTGATTGAGAATTGTTTTACGATCGCAGTTCATTTCTGCATCCAATCCACGACTGGTTTGACGATCGTTCTCCTTCAAAACTGATTTGATACGTTCTTCATCGAATTCAGAAGGCCTTTGTGACGTGTCATCGACGACAAAGTCGCCATTTTTGAACTTTGCAAACCATTTCCATGCTGTAGACTCGCCTATGACACATTCTCCATACACGTTGCAAATGTCCCGGGCTGCTTCGCTACCTTTTTGAACTCGATGAAAAGCAAATACACTTCTTTGCGATTTTTGCCTCCTGGGCTAACTAATAAAAAATTAAATAGCTCAAAAATAATATACAATTAACATAATTTCGTAGAGCAGAAAGAGTTCCATCAAATGAATACCTACCCTTTGCCAAACAGCAAACAAATCGGTGTAACATAAAAGAAAATATAAAAACGCTATGAACTTATTCCCCAACCCAATAATATTAATTTTTTTACTTGGTTAATGATGAAAATATGGCTTGGTTTATAACTGTGATCGAGTTATCGAGATGCTAGACCGAATTCCAGATATGAGTCCAATATAAAACTTGTGACGATTTTGAAGAAACAAAGTCGAAATATTGGAAGAATGACAAGATGGTTTGGGTCAATATGACAGCGAAAATCTTATTCACTCCCCGGTAAAGCAAGTAGAAGCTGTTTAAGCTACCACGAAGAACATAAAATAAGAAATAAGTGCTTGCATTAATTTTCTATTTTTTCCAATTTTTTTTTTAAGGAGCCAAAAGACAAATACTCGATTTTTCTCGCTTGTAGAAATACTTTCTGTATATACTGTATGTACATATATACTGTATGTACATATATACTTACTCATATCCATGAACTCGTATTAGCAAGCACCGAGTATGCAAGCACATTCGAACTGTAAATTTTATATCGGATTACGGTCAGCATCACTTATTGTTCACAGGTTCGTGTCGACCACATTTGCATTTCATATGCTGTTAATTCATAGGCATTAATTCCTCAGCGGATGAAAGATGTAGGGATATGTGAAAATCAATTTTAATTTCAAATAATGCTGAATGAAGGTCAATTTCAGTGTAGCTGGCGTTACGCGTAGGTTGATACTCGTGTAGGTATGTCTACCTGTGGTGCAAAAGCTATTAGTGTGCTTGCACTTGTATCTGGGTGTATGGGTATGTATTTCGAAATTTTTTTATACAATTACCAGAGTGATTTAGGTTACGTTATGTTACCGTATGGGGGAAGTACATAGATATGTATTACCTAGAACAAGTTTGAGCTTTGGCGAATTTCGGGAAAACTCTGAACCTGTATATATGTAGTATATCATAACTCATAATTTTCTCTACGTATTTTTTTCTGTTTTTTATAGCACATGGAGGTGAAAAAACCAATTTTCATTAAAAAGAAATTGGCTGATTTATTATTGTTGGCTTCACAAATAACAAGTTTCAGGAAAACGCTTTAAAGTCGATATACATTATATAATTGGCGCGTACACCCGTTTTTGGGTGTTTGGCCGAGCTCCTCCACCTATTTGTGGTGTGCGTCTTGATGTTGTTCCACAAATGGGGGGGCCTACAGGTTTAAGCCGACTCCGAACGGCAGATATTTTTATGAGGAGCTTTTTCATGGCAGAAATACATTCGGAGATTTGCCATTGCCTGCCGAGGAGCGACCGCTATTAGAAAATGTTTTTCTTAATTTTTCACCGAGATTCGAACTAACGTTCTCTCTGTGAATTCCGAGTGATAATCACGCACCAACCCATTCGACTACGGCGGCCGCCGATTACCATATGCATAGATTTTAATTACTCTTCACTTAACACTTTATGTACGGGATGCCATAATTAGCCATAATTTTACTGTAAGTTCGTATTGTTCCGCCTGTCATAAACAGGAGACTAAACTATCATGCGCCTTTAAGATCCTACCAGCAGAGTGTAGTAGAGCAATAAAATAATTAAACCGTACCTTTAGTATAATAGGATAAAGGTGCCGCAATGATGAGTGACCGAACGAAATGTTTTTGTTAGATTATGAAATGTAGATAACGAAATGCATCCTAATAACATGTTAAGAAATGTGTAGCAAACGGTAGGGTTTAAACACTGGTGCAATCTCCCAGAGCGCCATTTGCGAATTGCTTATCGTTAGTGGATTTCAGGCCAATTAGCCTATCCTCCTTTCTGCTAAAAACATTAGAAAGAATTTTAGAAGAGCATATTAAGGCTAACATCAGCCCTAATAAGCTCAGCATCTCACAACATGCGTACTGTTAAGGAAAATCAACTGAAACAGCACTTAACTCACTTGTTACAGAAATCGAGAAGTCAATGGATAATAAAGAATTCACACTGGTAGCCTTTCTAGACATCGAGGGCGCATTCAACAACATCCTACCGGATACCATAATAAAGGCACTGACGGATTTCGGGATCTCTGGCGCTCTGGTTGAGTTCATCAAAAACATGCTCTTGAGCAGATTTGTGATCGCAACCCTAGGCGGTGTGCTGTCCCCTCTCCTATGGGTGCTGGCACTAAACTCATTGCTAAAGAGCCTAGAGGAGAGAGGACAAAACGTCGTAGCATATGCGGACGATGTTGCAATGGTAGTAAGAGGGAAATTCCCCAATACACTTAGAGAAGTCATGCAAGATTTACTAAACATGGTTGAAAACTGGTCAAAAGCAAATGGGCTAAGAGTCAACCCCAATAAAACTGAACTCATCCTATTTACCAGGAAGCATAAAATTCCAAATATAGCTCCTCCGACCCTAGGTGGAACGGCACTGTCATTTAGTGATGAGGCCCGCTACTTAGGTCTAATACTAGACCGAAAGCTAACTTGGAAGGCAAATGTCGAAGATAGAGTAAAAAGGGCGACAATAGCACTATACTCTTGTAAACAGCTAATAAGACTAAGTTGGGGTCTCTCCCATCTATCGTATACTGGCTTTACACGGCAATTGTCAGACCAATCCTAACATACGGCATATTAGTATGGTGGCCAGCTTTAGATAAATTGTACATCAAAAGAACCATGGCACACGTACAAAGAATGGCCAGTCTTTGCATCTGCGGGGCCCTCAGAACCACACCCACAGATGCACTAAATATTATGCTTAACATTTTACCAATAGAGCAGTACGGTAAGCAAACAGCTGCCAAAGCAACTCTCAGACGAAGAGAAATCGGCCTACTCAGAACGTACCAAAGAGGGCACTCCTCAATTTTAGAACAATTCCACAACGGCACAACGGATTTCTGTAGGACCAAGGACATCAATTTCGATAAATCCTTTGTCACAGTATTTCCTTCCAAAGAGGAATGGGATAACGGGCTCATTGTTAAGATAAATGACTTAAACATCTACACAGATGGCTCAAAACTGGACAACCAAGTAGGTGGAGGGGTCTACTCCGACAAACTCGGAGTATGCCAATCATTTCGCTTACCTGATCATTGCAGTGTATTTCAGGCGGAAGTCACTGCCATAAAAGAGGGACTTAAAGAAATAAAAACGAGAGTATTATCCGCAAATGAAGTCTTCATTTACTCGGACAGTCAAGGAGCCATAAAAGCGCTGGAATCAAAAACACACTCGTCAAAAACAGTTCTAGAATGTTTTAAACTACTAGATGACGTATCTAAGCGCTACAAAGTGCACCTTATCTGGGTACCAGGCCACAGGAACATCGCAGGAAACTGCAAGGCGGATGAACTTGCAAGAACCGGTACAAAGCTCGATCTCGAACCGGATAAGACGCTGATACCCATGCCCATATCCACTTGTAAATTACTTATAGACAGGGAAACCATCAAAAAGGTAAATACAATCTGGCAACAACTCACAACATGCGAACTAAGCAGACAGACATGGCCGAACTGGAACAGCGGTCGATCGAAGATCTTGCTAAGATTCAACAGAGAATCTATAAAAAAAATGATAGGTGTTTTAACTGGTAATTGTTTAATAGGCAGCCACGCTAGAAGGTTAGGACTCCCTTACTTCGATTTCTGTAGAAGCTGTCTTAATACAGAAGAAGAGGAAACAGTCAGACACCTTTTATGTGAGTGTGAAAGCCTAGCTATGAGAAGGCTGCGCACTCTCGATACAGCATTTCTAACCGATGTAGCGGATATAGCCCATCTAAAACTAACGAAGCTCTGCTCGTTTATTAAAGCAACCGGATGGTTTGAAAAGGAACACGTAGAGTAAGGATATGCTCCAGTGGTATCACAATGGACCTGCCGAATGTCTAAGTGTGTCTTACGACAAGTTTTCACACTCACATAAAAGGTGTCTGACTGTTTCCTCTTCTTCTGTATTAAGACAGCTTCTACAGAAATCGAAGTACGGGAGTCCTAACCTTCTAGCGTAGCTGCCTATTAAACAATTACCAGTTAATGCCCCTATCATTTTTCTTATAGCTTCTCTGTTAAATCTTAACAAGATTTTTGATCGACCGCTGTTCCAGTTTGGCCATATCTGTCTGCTTAGTTCGCATGTTGTGAGGTTTTGCCAGCTTGTATTTACCTTTTTGATGGTTTCCCTCTCTATAAGTAAATTACAAGTGGCTATAGGCATGGGTATCAGCGCCTTATCCGGTTGGAGATCGAGCGTTGTACCGGTTCGAGCAACTTCATCCGCCTTGCAGTTTCCTGTTATATTCCTGTGGCCTGGCCCCCAGATAAGGTGCACTTTGTAGCACTAAGATACGTCATTTAGAAGTTTACAACATTCTAAAACTGTTTTTGACGAGGGTGTTTTAGATTCAAGCGCTTCTATTGCCACTTGACTGTCCGAGTATATGAAGACTTCATTTGTGGATAATACTCTCGCTTTTATTACTGTAAGTCCCTTTTTATGGCAGTGACTTCCGCCTGAAATACACTGCAATGATCAGGTAAGCGAAATGATTGGCATACTCCGAGTTTATCGGAGTAAATCCCTGCACCTACATTGTTGTCTAGTTTTGAGCCATCTGTGTAAATGTTTATATATGGTAATTTTTCTTAACAATAAGCCCGTTATCCCATTCCTCTTTGGAAGGAAATACTGTGACGAAGGATTTATTTAAGTTGATAAACTTAAGTTGTAAGTATAATAAATAAAAATATCCCAAATAATCTTTAGTTAACTTTTTTTGTTCTTCAACATTACTTATTCAAAGCATAAATGAAACTATAGATTAATCAGGACACAACAAATAACAAGCAGATTACGAGAATTCATTAAGAATTAGCTGTCTGTATCTGAGGCAGCTGGATAAAAATTTGTAAAGAGCTTTATAATCACTACCGTTCAAAATCATGTTTATATTTGAGAGATCGAATGTCTTTTCACCAAAATTTTCACAACAAAAATGTCGACAGGTACCAATAACGTGCTGAACATTTTCTGGGACATCCAAGTTACGAACTGGACAAGCGATAGAAGTTAAAGTCTTTGCATTTAGATTAAGGAGCTCTCCCCTCGCACATACAAGTCGTCACTGAAATGGTTGATATTTGTAAATGAATCGTGAGATATAGATTTTTTGGCTGAGTCTAAAAATATCGAGCATTCTTTGAGATTTAGTTTTTGTATAAACTGCGGAAGATATGACCTCAAGGCTGCAGAAGCAAACACATTTAAAGGCTCCATATTCAAATGTTGCTATAAATCTTTTTTATCTTTTTTAACTCAGTGTACACCAAGGCGCACAATCTCTCTCTAAGAGTATACAAATATTGCGGAAACAGATTGGTTTTAATGTGTAATTCGGCGTGCTCGCCGGCAAAAAGATCAGCTTTTTAATCAAGAAACGCGAAAGTCCCTCTCTGATTTTTGACAAGTTTTTGTTTTCTTTAAAGTCATATTATGAAGCTGGTTCTGAAATCATTAGAACTTAAAATATGATTTGGCCTATTATTATTTTATTACAATGCCCTTTGGTCGCATTTCAAGTGCCTGAAAATTAATCACTACGAAAATTTCTTATATCGATCAAAATGAAACTAGTTTTGAACTAGTTCTTGGGCTACCAGTTTGGTTTTTCACCGCAGGGTTATAACAAATGTTCGTACGCATACAATCCTGCATAGGTTTGCTACTAATCTTCTTATACATGCACACGAAATGTTCATGTCTCCAGTGTAAATTTTTATTATCACGAAAATTTCACTCTTTTCGCTAATAAACTTGTAAAGCAGTTCTTACATTCTGCACAGCGGATACATACCTACATACGAGTATTTCAGCTGATACTACAAGCAGGGCAAATGCCCAACAATCTGATTTGTATCTATTTGTTTACTATGAAAAGTATCCCCAAAAGAGTCATAAAGCCTGCTCTGACTCAGATTGCCTGCAATACATTGCTAGCAATGCAAAAGAATATATAAAAAAGGGGTTCGCATTAGGGCCGCATCATTGTTGAAATGAAATGAAATAAGTCATGTGAGAAGTACTACTATTAATGATTTTGTTTTATTTGCGCAACGTTCAAATGTCAAATGTTGTTCGGTTTCACGAATCCGCCGCTGCATAGGTTTGTCTGGCTTATGTTGACTTTGAGGAGATTCGTCGATTACGGCTTATTGGCCTACCAATGTTAGGTTAATAAACCTGTTACTTCAAAAAACCCCAAAAGAACAAATCCAGCGAGGTAAAATCGCACAATCGTTGCTAACTCACTTCAGTTCGGCGAGTGATAAGTAGGTAGGTGAAATGATTGAAGCACCAGACTGGCACTAGCACTAAAGCGCCGTTTTGATACCATTTTCAGACCTCCAACGGCCAGATATCTACTGCCAACCAGAGCTGTTGATGTAATGGAGCAGATTGATGGGATTTAGGTTGGAGTACTGCTCCAGGTTGTGGAAGAAAGGAGCACCCAGTGATCTTAACTGTCTGGGTGCTAATCCCGGACATGCACAGAAAAAGTGCTCAACAGTCTTCTTCTCTAAAAGGTCCCTACAGCTTCTGCAATGGGCGTTAAATTGTAAAACCAGCCTTTCTCCGTGAGCGCCGATCGCCCAATGGCCGGTAAGCACAGCTAAAAGTTTGGAAATTGAATGGCGTGGAGTCCCCAAGAATATTTGCGATACCGTATTAGGATGGGTCATAAGATTTTCGAAACAGCGTGCGAAGAAATTAAACTCCATCTGATCTGTGCTTTCCTGAAAAATAAGTTTTGCAATTCCTCATTAATAACAGTTAGGACGATCCCCATGACCTAATGGAAGACCTCTGAGACCGATTCAGTCGACCCCTTCCTGGCAAGCTCATCAGCAATTTTATTTCCCTCTATGTTCCTATGTCCTGGAATCAGAGAATCAGAGTCCAGATCAGAGAAATATCACCAGCCTACCCAAAAGATTTTATCTCCTCACAGAAGTTGACTAATTTGGATCTCAACCATGGCGTCGTGCGAGTCTTGATTGCAGCTTGATTTTCGGAAAAAATATTGATATCTCCCTCGCTCCTAAGTATGTCTGCAAAGACTTCTGTCTGCAAAACACTAGCAGCAACATTCGGCAGCTGTTAAGAAATAGATAAATTGGCTAATTTAGAGAAAACCTCTGCTCCTACTTCCATCTTGGAGCCGTCAGTGAAGACAGAGATAATAGCCTTGGTACAGATTTTCCCCACGTTCTAATGCTGTCTACTTGGAAAGATTGCCTTGGTTTGCACTGTTTGCCCACGAACTTTTGATATTTCTAAATAAGCAGGTCAATCGTCAAAAATATGCATAAAATGACAGGAGTTGTCCAGTTGAGTCGTATTCAAAATTAAGAAAAAAGAAATCATTAAGTACTTTCTACTTCACCTAAATGTCCTCGCTGTGATTCCTTCTGAACTTCTGGTCCAAACCAAACAAGCACTCGTTAATTCCTGCTAAAATTTATCTGCGCTTTAAAAGCGTTTGCATTTTGCTCTTTCTGTGTCGTTTAAAGAAGTTAGCAGGCAGTTCATGACCGATTAACATTTCCTGCGCAATACTCGTACACCACAGTGATAACTTTTATTTTGCACTTGGGTGCAGTCATTGCAGGATGAAGGTCGTTCAAAAACGGTTATTGTGCCTGTGCGTCAATTGAAAACGCAAGAACGTCTTGTAACATACTCGCATTGCGTGATAGAGATATCCTTCGGCATTAGTGGGCCAGCTTACATTTAATATTTCATGAGCAGAAGAAGATTTATTCTCGATAGATACCGCATAACTTGGCAATTGCCCAAAAACCGACTCGTGTCGATTGGTAAAAAGAAATGTTGAAGAAATTCAATCACGGTGGTTAAAAGCATGCCTATGATATCGAAACAAGTAAAAAATCTTGTATCTATTACATACCTATATAAGGCGGAAACAGAGCAGAAATCGACAGTATGAGTGTTGCAAGACAAGCTTAATCCAATAAAAGTGGTCCGCGGAAAAAGCACCCCAAAGCAAACGGTCTACTGTTTTTTCGGAAAATTTGGTCACGTCGCAACTGTACCACAAGAAAAACTTAAAAGAGCTATTTCTTTGGAAACGTTTTCGAAGAATCAAAGAAAACCAACCGCCGAAAATGAATCATTCTTCACCAAGACAATGCGAGCTCTCACATTTCGACTCACAGAAGAGTTTTTGAGATTCAAGAGATCAAGTTAATAAGTCATCCGCCTTACAGCCCTGATGTGGCACCTACTGGTTCCTTTTTGTTCACGAACATCAAAAATAAAATGCGAGGTCAACGTTTTTCAAAGCCTGAGATAGATTTTGAAGCCTCTTAATAGCTCTCTTTGGAGGTATTCACTACGGAGTGCCAAAAGTGCTCTGAAAATTGGTTCAATGGAATGCAGAAGTGTATTGATGTGCAAGGAGAATATTTTGAAAAACAGTTCATTATTTTGTTACTGTGATTCCATTCTTGGGCGCAAAATGTAGAAGGCAACCCTCGTATGCATTCATATACCTATCTTTATACATGAGCAGATATTCAAATAATCGTTCATACATTATTACATACATACATATGTATTTTCGATTGCAGAGCCAGAGCTTGCCTGGGCAGACAGCAGAAATGTCGTATCGAATCGCACAAGCTTTGAAATTCTCTACTCACATGTTCTCCGCTTTCTGTTTACACTCACCTTACACTGGCAATATGCTTTTTTTGTTTTCCTTTTCTTATTTGCAATTCGCCTATATTTGCATAGAAAAGCGGCACTATTGCTTTTGGAGCAGCAAATCCCAGTCGAATATCAATTTCAGTTCGCCCAAATGATTCGCCTGCCTAGGTGGGTTTCACTGCTTCTCACCCACTGTATACTTTCCCTTCACTGGCAACCTCAGTATATTACTTAAATGCTTACTGGCAACCATTTTCAACGCTTACTCGCTGCACAGCTGGCTAGCTTCGTGTATTGCTCGCGGACATTTTGCATGCTAAATCAAAAGAAGCTTACGAATAAATGCCTGCGTGACTGTCTATCTGTTGACGCCCACACACGTTGTTAGCACTGTGGGTGATGGTGGTGGCGGTATGCTACGGCATTAATGCGACCAAATTTCAAAACTGTACAGCCAAGTTTACATTATCCGTCAATTGCATGCTAGCACATATGTACCTATATACAGTTATGGACAAAATTGTAGAGTCACGATTTATTGAACAATTTTTAACTACTTTTCTTTTTACTTTTTTTCAAAAATTTCTCAAGAAAATTCGCTTATCCTATGACAAATATCATATAAATCAAACGTTCAAACTTTGCAAAAGGTTTATAAAAATTCAACCACTTTTCATCAAACTTTGTAATCAGAATGAAAAAAATGTTGTACACAGTTTTATAGTCCATTAAATTTCAATACATTGAAGAGTAGTACAAGCGTATAAAGTATTAAGTACAGCGTATAAAATCTTCACGTACATTCTACACAAAAAGTTCAATGGATACACTGAACAAATATTAGGCGAGTACCAATGTGGTTTCAGGACTGGTAGATAGGCGATCGATCAGAGCTTTGTAAGTTGTCAAATTTTTTAAAAGTGCTACGCATGCAAGGAATATTGAAAAAATTGGTTTCGCTAGTAAGTCTAACCCTCGCTGAGACCTATTTCAAAATTCTTTTACAAGGTAAAGCATCTGATTTATTGAGAGTTGAAACAGGAGTAAAGCAGGAAGACGCGTTGTCTACGCTTGTGTTTTATCTAATCTTAGACTATGTAATTAAAGATGTTAACCCTTCAGAGACTATATACACGACAACTTAACAAATATGTGGCTTTGCTGACGACCTGGTCATCCTCGCGAGAAATATGAATGTTCTAAAAGAAGTATTCCAAGCACTGCAAATAAAAGCAAAATTCTTTAGTTCAAAGATCAATGAAAACAAAACGAAATACCTTGCAAGAGCGCCAAAGAGCGCATATTTTGCCCACGTTAAACTCTTGAATCTGTCATATACGCGATATTAACATCGAAGAAGTAAACGAATTCTGCTATCTCGGAAAAATCATTAACTGAACTGTCAGGTCAGCAGCTGAGCTGACATACGCAATCGAATAACAAAAGTCGCGCTGTACTTGGCATGTTAGACAAAGTTTGGAGATCTTCGTATACATATATCCAGGCGTACGAAATTAAGAATCTTCGAATCAACCATCAAATCTGTCGTTCTGTATGGCTGCGAAATATAGAATACAACAATAAGTGATGTACAAGCTCTACACGCATTCGTTAAGTTCAATCGTTGCCTCCGAAGGATTGTGCGCGTTTTCTGGCCAAATACCATCTCCAACACTGACCTCTGGAGTTTGACGAAGGAGGGTCCTGTTCATCTCGATATTCAGCGACGAAAATAGAAAAGGATTGGGCATACTCTTCGGAAGCCTGCAAAAGCAGCCTTTGACTGGTGCCCACAAGGAAGTCACGTGTGTGAGAGGCCATCCAACACGTGAAGACGATTAGCTGAAACAAAAGCGCTTTAACCTGGCCGTTCATGGCGACAAATCAAATTTCTTGCATTGAATAAACCTAACTTTAAATATTTTTTTGAGGCTCTATGTTCCTCCTAGGAACCACGTGTTAAATATATATGTGTATGTAAACTGTTGCAAAGTAGGCTCTTGAGTAAAAGAACGAAAATCAAAATATTTAAAACACTGATTCGACCACTGGCAACATAGGGATGTGAAAAGTGGACACTGAAAGCAGATACAATTAAGCATATTAGAAAAAGGATTACTGGGTCCAGTAAGAGAAGAAACTTGTCTCTATCGTAGGCGCGCGCCTTCCGCAATTTGTTAAACAAAGCGATGATAGGGTTCCCTTGACTTGGACCTTCCATCGAAGGCATAATCCTCCCCTATGTCGTTGTCCTCTAACTTGTCATCCGAATACTTTCTTTGCTGGAGTTTCTGCATCCATACGCTCGACGTGGTCCAGCCAGCGCAAGCGCTGAATATTGATGCGATTCACTATTTGCATATCGTCGTAGACCTCATACAGCTCGTGGTTAATTCGGGAGTAGTAGTTATCCCCAACACGAAGAGCACTGAAGATTTTCCGAAGTATATTTTTCTCGAATACCCCAAGAGCAGCTGCATCAGTCTGCGACACAACTCATGCCTCAGCGCCATAGAGTAGCACGAGCAAGATGAGCGTCTGGCGTACAGTGTTAATTTTGTCGGGCGAGAGAGATCTCTGCTACACATTCGCTCACTGAGACCATGGTAACACCTATTAGCAAGCGTGATTTGTCGACTTATCTCCAGCTTTACATCGTTTTTTGTTGTGGCGGCGGTGCCAAGATATATACAGATCAATGAAAACAAAACGAAATACCTTGCAAGAGCGCCAAACAGCGCATATTTTGCCCACGTTAAACTCTTGAATCTGTCAGATACGCGATATTAACATCGAAGAAGTAAAGATCAATTTCAAGAGAATAGTTGTCCGCTAAAATGCTGGATCCCAAACGCCGAGTATCTTTCCTAGTAGACAGCATATACTATACTTCGTCTTGCCCTCGTTCACCGCCAGACCCACTCTAGTTGACTCTCTTTCGATAGCGGAAAATGTTGCGGTAACATCTCGCTTGCAGTTCCCTATGAAGTCAATGTCATCAGCATATGCAAGGAGATGGACACTTTTGGTGAAAATAGTGCCATTTGGATGAACACCGGCTCTTCGCAATATCCCTTCCCTGAGGAATTAGAAAAGGTCGCACGATACTGGATAGCCTTGTCTCAAACCTCGCTCAGTATTGAAAGGTTCGGAGAGGTTTTTTTCATACCTTTATAGAGGTGGACGTGTTGCTCAATGTCATTTTGCAAAGTCGAATTCGTTTCGCGGGAATACCGAACTCAGACATTATGGCGTATAGGCGATCCCTTATCAGGCTATCGAAAGGATCGTCAGGGGAATAAGTTATCAAAAATCAAGGAGAGCTCAAATGAGCCGCTTGAAACTTGCGCTTTATTATACCAAAATTCAATGATCTATAAAACTGCATACACAAAATTAAAAAAAAAATTTGATCAAAAAGATTGAAATTTGTATCAAAATTTGTCGAATTTTTATAGATCTTGTACAAAAATTTATACTTTTATGTGTATATGATATTTGTTATATAAGTGGAATGGGCTATATTTTAACCCGGCGTCCGTCGCTACTGCGTAAAAAATACTACAGAGGTAAAAACTTTTTTTCTATAAAATATCGTGACCTGCCGCTTCAAGTACCTTTCTGTAGAGAAACAAAAGACGCGCTCCCTACGTAAACTAAATATTCAATACAAATACACCTATATACTATGTGGTAATTTTTACCCGGTGGCGGCCGGGTTGTGTTTGTATGTATTTGCCTAGCGACAAACCCCGGATTAAAAAAGTTATAAAAAAAGTAGTCAAGATTAGTCAAAATATCACGATTCTATTATTTTGTCCATAAGTACATATATATATTTTCATGTGCATAAGTATATGCTATCTTGCGTTTTATCTTCTCATAAACGCTGCTATTTTTTATTTTTATGTTTTTTTTTTTTACTTGTACAAGTATTCTAATCCATTTTCCCTGATTTTTTTGTTTGTCTAAAGCTGTGCCAGAAGGTGTTGTTCTTGTAAAGATGATATGTATTGTTCTTGTGTGCATTCACGACTTTTTTTCTTCGATTTTCACCTGCCTTCCTTCCTTATTGCAAAATGCTGTTGATATTTTTAGATGCTTCTGTCAGTTCATTTCTATTCAGGACAAATGGCAAGATACCATCAATAAAATAGCGACAAGCGTGTATGTAAATGTCCAGAATAATAACCTATGGCAAAGACATAAATAGTGATATGAGTGCATACATACATACATATGCATACATATGACGCTTTGTTAAACGTCTACCCCATTTGTTGCATTTAAATCGATTTATAAGAATTTACAAGTAGATAAACAGGAAGTGATTATTTATGAATCGAGAGACATAATTGTCAATTATGCTTACTATTACAATGGGAAAGTGGTTGTTTAAATTCTGTATAATTAGTTGTCTCAACTACAAATTAAAGTTTTGATAAAACCGCTGCACACGAAGAAATAAAATAATACAAGTCCGAAATAAGAGTATATATAGTATAAATAAGCCAAAGTTAGAACTCAGCGCCATTACATTACAAAAATGAATTCAAATATGATTTCGTCAACAAAAAAAAAACAGAACCCGATCGCTGCATTTAGTACTGGGCCCAATTATGCATTTTCCTTAAACTCGAAATGAGTTTTTATGGGTTCGTCGTTAGTCGACTTATTTGGGGCTCATCAGAAATGCCTGCTTCTAGATTTTCAATACCTAGCCCATACAATTCTTAAGTAATAAACTGAAACATTACCCTTAGTAGGAAGTATGATTTTTCTGCATAGAAATCTTTCATTAAATTTGTTCACCTTTATAGATATTTCATAACAAGAATTGCAGTTTATTGTGAGTGCGCTGTACTCTCCTCTGCATGGCGGGGTTTCTGTGTGCGATAATTGCCGACATAGGCTATAGTGATTTTGAATATAATCTTAAAATTGCTCAATTCCTCTCGGATTTAACTTGCATAAATTCAGGAAAAGTTCCAGAAGTCTGTTGTTTTATAAACTAAAGTTTAGGAACATCTCCCAGACTTATGAAACGAAAAAACAAAATTTAATGCATTTATTATATATAGAAAATGCGCAACACATCAAAGAAAAAAGTATAAAAAATCAATGGAATTGTTTAGCTACTTCACACTTGAACTTTAGTGCACTAAAATTTAATAGGCTATAGGAACGATAAACCTATGGTTAGTTAAGATATTTAGGGAATCTCTGTCTTCAGAATATATCCCTAACTCGTGGAGGAAGATCAGGGTAGCCTTCATTCCCAAAGCAGGGAAACCGGGCCATAATACTCCGAAAGGTTTCAGACCAATTAGTTTCTCTTCGTTTCATTTAAGGAGCTTTCATGTGGTGGGAGGCGGTGCAGACAGAATCCTACCTAAAGAATCTCTTAAAAATCCAACTATCACGATCGACGCCTCAGACGGCGCTGAAAGTGATCATACCTATTCCATATATGTATATACATCGGCCAAATGGGCTTCCAGGATTAAAACAGAAAACAGGATTAAAAGAAAATATGCACGGCCATGCATTAGTTTTACTATCTGTGGAACACTTGCCAGACGCAACGGAAACATACTATGTGGTTCCTAAGATAGATCTGAAAAGAGAGTATAAAATAGGAATACCCGACAGAAAGGATTGGTAGACCAAAGTGGTAGTGGTCACCATATTTATGCTGACGGCTCAAAGATGAAAAAGGGTGTATCGTCTTTCAAGCTGAGATCTACATTATAGATAAAGCAGCAAAAGCGATACGACTGATGGACTTACCTCCAGCAAACCCTACCACTTTTGTTGATAGCCAAGCAGCAACCAAGGCACTGACCTCAACGCGCATCAATTTAAGATGTGTTAAAGAATGCAGGAGGTCGCTCGTCCAACAACACAACAGCAAACTTTGTTGGGTTCCCGGCCACTCTGGAGTGGAGGGAAATGAAAGAGCGGATGAGTGTGTAAGGAAAGGCTCTAACTTGACCTTTAGCGAGTAGTAGAGGACGCAAGCATTCCTCTAAACGAATTATACACTGCGATTGAATTGAAGTTTGCAAAATGTCTCACTGGAGGGACTAGTTACCTTCTTAAAAAAATATAAATGATTTAAGCAACTTAGTTAGGGGATGGAAATCAAAAGCAGGTATCACAGGGGCCTTAGGGCCACGAACTGTCTTGTCTTAGACAAGCAGACTGGCTTGTGTTTGGTAGTTTCGCTTACTCTTCCTTTTCACAAACAAGTAATTCCCCTGCCTTTTGATTGTTTATTCATGGAGCCTGATGACTCAACGAATTCGGACGACGCAATCTTTAGCTCTATCATTATTGATGGTGAATCTGGGAAAAAGATGATTCCAACAGAGCTTTATAGCTGTTTCCCATCGTTTTGAAGACACAACCTTGTACTCTATTACTCTTGATGGCGATCGGTTTGATAAACTGCAACAACAACAAAAATAACATTTTAAATCATAATTTATTTTCCTCAAAGCAAAGCCTCTTAGAGTTGCATAAGTTATTTTGTCAAAAGTTCACTTGTTATATATAATATCTATAAAACTACAAATAACTCAATGAAATTTTATCTTATACAAAATTGAATTAACTAATCAATTTCTTTATCTTTTTTCATTACAGTGGTTGGTTGGGTAGTGCCAAAGGCTGGTTAGGCAGTGCCAGCGCTTCAATTCCATCGATGCCGGCAATGCCTACCATGTCTATGCCATCAATGCCAGCTATGCCAGCCATGCCGTCGATGCCCTCAATTCCGGGGCTGCGCAAGGGTGGCGCCGAAGCTGGTGAGGGTGTCGCCGCAGATGGCACTATTATCGAGGGCGGAGATGCTACAGGTGCCATGAGTGGTGAAGAAGAAGACAAATCGAGGTACATTAGGTATGGGCCAAGCAGCTAATGACGGGACAATGCTATTTTATGAGTTACAGCAGGGATAAGACCAATATAATAAAAAAATACAAAACAAATTTAAGATGAAAAAATAATAATAATATTAAAAAAAAAAATTTATTCATATTGATGTTGCAAAATTTTGCACACCACTGTGTGTGTAAATTTTGCGAGGTCTATGAAGTAAAACAAGCTATTTTTATACTTTAAAAAGATTCTAGTTTAGTTGAATTTAGTTTAGTTTCAATAATATTTTAACAGTTCTTTTCAACACAGCAATTTTTAATAGTTTAATGCAATCGTTTGAAGAGAAATATTTTTTCCATTTCGTTCAGCTCAGTTGAATAAAATATAAGTACACTTTCGTTCAGTTCGTTGCTGTGCAGTGCAGTTGAATTTATTTGATATAACCGTTAAAGCACAACTGACCAATTTGTATTTATTATTAAAATATTAACAGTATTTGAATTACATATATAAAAACCTCTGTATACACACATACAAACTCATATACTCATGCATATTGGCCATAGCAGTAACATATTGATATAACGGTATTTTTACGTTTGCTTATGCTTTCTTGGCGCGTTCTCTTACACGGGTATACCCACACATACATACATATACACGCATTTGTTCATGCAACTTTTCCTAAATTTAGTCACAAGTTTTGAGAAATGAAAATCTTCACATATTCTAAATATTCTACATGCAAACATATACCTAATATACTTTACATAAATATATATAAACAAAGTATGTATAACATAATTCAATACTCATAAATTTATAAAATTGTGTTTGGGTTCTTGTATACTTAAAATTACCGTTTCAAATTTTTTCACTTCACTATTTTTCAAAATTTTCAATAAACTACTCTATTTCTTTGTATATTTCTCTTTCTCCTAAATCACTACAATTTCGTAAATGCTTTGATACTTTGTTATTTTCATAATCCAGTTTTTCCCTACAACTTAAACTGTACTTTTGATCTGTGCTTTCGAAACTACATACTAATTGCCTCTGTCCTTCGTATTTATATTTTGTTGATTTATATTATCATATTATCTATGGAAATCTTTGTCCTTTTTAGCTGCATATATCCTAAAATATTTTTCTTAAGTTAAAATGAAACATTAATTAATATTTTGAGTGATTCGGGCGTTTGTGTAATTATGAGAAAAACTATAGTTGAAGCTAAAGTGAGTAGAAATTTCTTTCAACATATAAAGCTGTTCTGAACTACCACCTTGATCGCGTGACTACCATTCGGTAGTGCATAGGTTCGAATTCGAAACAGCAAAATACTGAAAGAAGTTTTTTTCTAATAGCGGCCGTCCCTCAGCAGGTATTGGCAAACCTCCGAGTGTATTTCTGCCCTGAGAAAGCTCCTCATATAAAACCTTTAACCGTTCGGAGTCGACTTAAAACTGTAGGTACCTCCGTTTGTGGAACAAAGTAAAGACGCACGCCACGCCACAAATAGCAGAAGGAGCTCGGCCAAACACCTAACAGAAGTGTACGCGCCAATTATTGTTTTTTAATAGTAGTATTTGGAGCTCCGTTAGAGGGTTAAAATGTGCTAGAAAATTATTCGCAGGAAAATTTTACTAGGCGTTGTTCTCATAAAAAATGTATAAGTAACTTAAAAGTCCACAGGAAATAAACAATCAAAAAAATTATAGATTAAAATAAATACTTAAAAATAAATAAATAAATAAAAAGAAAAGCAATAGCAAAATAAGAGAAAATAAATAAATAAAAACAATAAAATAAATGAATTAAAACAAAAATTAAATTAATAAATACAAAATTATAAATAAATAAAAAAACAATATAGGTAAATAAAAACATGAAATAAAATATAAAACCAATAAAACAAATAATTAAAAAATAAAGAGAATAAATAGAAAAGATATAAATATATAAATAAAATTAAGTAAGTAGAAAATAAATAGGAAAAATAAATAAATGAAAAAATAAATACATAAATAAATAATAAAAAAAAAAATAAATAAATAAAAAAAATAAAATAAATAAAAAATAAAATAAAATAAATAAATAAAAAAATGAAACCAATAAAACAAATAAATAAAAAAATAAAGAGAATAACTAGAAGCATAAGAAATAAATAGAAAAAATAAATAAATAAAAAGATTAAATAAATGAATAAAAAATTAAATAAAAAATAAAATAAAATAAATAAATAAAAACAATAAAACAAATAAATAGAAATAAATAAAAAAATGAAATAAAAAAAAAATTTAAAAAATAAGACCAATAAAACAAAAAATAAAAAAATAAAGAGCATAAATAGAAAAATAACAAATAAATAGAAAAAATAAATAAAAACTAAAATAAATAAATAAAAACAAGAAAATAAATAACAACAATAAAACAAATAAATACAAAAAATTAATAAATAGAAACACCAAAGAAGAAATAGTGCCTTTCATTTTTCATTTATTTTTCCTTGACGGTGTTGCACATTTTCTTCTTTTTATATGAAGTAATTGCGACACAAATTATTGAATTTTGTGAGTTATTACACACTGTTTTTGTCTGAGAAGACCCCTGTGCAATATTTTTGTGGAACATTTTAACACTCCATCCACCCTACAAACGTAGTACTTTTCAGTTTTTAAAAATAATTATCGAAATTGCCCACGCGGGTAAGAAATGTATGCGCCATTAAATTTGTGTGGAACATTTTAACCCTCTATCAGCTCCACCAAAAAATAAAAATAAATAAAATGAAATTTAAAAAATAAAATTAAAAAAATAATGCCGTTGATTTTTCATATTTCTTTCCTTGCCGGTATTGCGCTTTTTCTTCTAAAAGAAATGCACGTAATTTTTTTTTTTATATAGAGAAAATGCGAAACAAATTATTTACTTTTGTCCGTTATTGCACACTATTTTCGTCTGAGAAGACCTCTTTTGAAATTTTCCGTGAAATATTTTTGTGGATTGTGGATTTTTCAGATTTTCAAAAATAATTACCAAAATTATCCATACGGGTAAGAAATAAAGTTTGGTTAAAATGTTGCACAGAAATATGCGCCATTCAATTTGATTCTATTTTTTTAAGACAATATTAAATAGAAAAAAACTGTAATGTTTAGTGACAAAACGGCACGTGGTCCCATACTCTACAGCTCTTTCTCTTTCATAATTGCTATACCGCATTAGTGGCTGCTGCACTGCGTAATTGAATAGAGAACTTTTGCCTTATTCGCTTTCACCTGTGCTATCATCTGCTTCTACAAGTGATTCAATATAATTCAAGAAAATTTTTCAGAAAACATAATTTAACATTTTTAATTTTTATAGCTTTTTTTATAGAAGTAGACACAAGCTATTTGACCTATTTTTTAAAAAGGACAAGCATTTCCATTCCCTTTATCAAGCCCATTTATGTCAATAAGACTCATTCATTCATTAGCTCTCATACGATTCATTGCACCGCAAATATATATTCTAAAATCGTTTTTTCTTTTTCTTTCATTTCATTCGCATTTTTTTCTGGCCAACTTATATTTTATATTTTCATTAAATTAAGTACTACCACAATTATATCAACAACTTAGTTTAGTCCAATTTTAGTTATTTATTCTTATACTCCCTAATGAAACCGAAAAGCAGCTACATTTAAAACGCTCAACTCGAAAGTACCCCGTTTATAGTGAAACCATGCAGCGCAACCATAAAATATCAGATTCCATCATTATTGTGCGGCCCATCAAAAATACGAACCAAAGCGGATATGCTAACAAAAAACATAAAGCAAAAATCGTAAACGTTCGCAAAATATCATTTTTAGAAACAAAAATCTAGTAATCGTACATTTGGAAATTTACATACCAAACAAAAACAAAAAAAATCGATGTGCAACGCAACATTATTGCCATTATTATTAATTATGTCTTTTTGTTGTCTAGTGGAAATTGTAGTGAACAATTAGTGCGATTTTTTCTGCTCATGAGTTGTAAGTGTCTTCTGAATAATGACATCTACTATTCCCCTCTTCTGTTTCTTTTAAGTCGTAGATTTTTTTTGTTTTTTTTTTCTATTCTAGTTTTTTTTCTATACAAAATATTTTGCGCTTCATCGATTTTGAGTTTTTGCTTCGAAACTTGACGAAATTTTGTTTTCTTTTTTTTCAAACTCTTAGAGCTTATTTTACCTCGCCCTTTTTTTATATTTTTGAAGCTCTTCCTTTAACTCTCTTCCTCATTTAACTCAAGTATTCGAATCGCTTAACTGGAAGGAGTCGTGTGTTTTTGCATGCGACCAATTGCAGAATTTTCTGACTATGTCACTGTACTATCCCTCAGCAATTAAATTTTATTCCCTCGTTGTTTTTCATATATTTTTTGTGCAATTCATTTTTTGCCTACATCTACTCATTGAGAATCAACATTCATTCGTCTCACGCCTGTATAATAGAATAGAATCTCATAACTGTCCTCAATGTAAGCCTTGCAATTTTCGGTAATTCATCCATCATCGATTCGTTGTACATACACGCATAGTTAAATGCTCCTTTCATCCCTGTCAGTATATCAGTTTTGTTTTATAAATAAATTTCTTTTTTGTCACGTGATAATTTTGAAATTTTTGTATTCAAATATTCATTCGAAATTATGATTGGTAGGCTAGTGCATTTTCGAGAGCACGTCGTCAATAGATGACTTCTGTATGTATTTATGCATATATGTATATATAATTAAAAAACAAATAGTTTCCTAATTTACAAAAAAAAATTTAAATTTATTTCTTCGAAGCTGATTTCATTGGCTATGTGTATATAGTAATCCATACATTTATTATTACTTATCATATTTTTTTTATTGGTGAGCACTGCGACCTTTAGATTTATTGAAGAATTTAGTTAGTATTGTATTTTAATCCCGATTTCAAGCAGAAGTTTTGTATGGGCCCTAATTCCTTGATATTTATTCGTGCCATCCGTCATTAAGTTAGCGCACCCAGGATTCATCAATGCAGGGCAACACTCAAGTGCAGGGTGCGCAGAATAATCTCACCGCGATATTTTGCAAAGTTTTGATATAACAAAGGGGGGTCAGAACTCGCATTAATTTTTGACAATTCTGTTTGTGGACGGTGTAATGTATTTTCTTCCATATAACGAATGCTCGAAATTTTTTATGGACTAGTGGCAATAAACAAAAATTATCTCCACGTAATTTTCAGCGTTCTTCTGACGTGAAGCAAAACAAATTGCGGCATTTTCACTGTAGCTAATAGGAGCTCAGTTCACAAGAGAGAGAACAAATGATTGTTTTTTTTTCTTCACCAAAATTGATGGATTGTCACTCATCAACCCGGAACTTTGATTTTTGGCTAATTCGAGTCGAGTTGCTTTGTGACAAAGCGTGAGCTTCTTATTAGCCAGTCGATTTTGATATTTGAGATTAGTTGGATTCTCCTTTTCGTAATATTGAGAAAAATCTTGTTCTGAATTTGCTTAGGGTTAGATTGTATTTTGACCGTCAATCGTCCCTTACACGTCAATCTTAGGTTTTAGGTCAGCTCCTTTTTTTTTACAATAACCCTCATCGAGATTATTTTTTTAATTTTGGATGGTGTTTTACTTTGGTTATCATTTGATTTCCTTGTAAATTTTTCCATTATATATTTAATTCATTTTTGTACAATATTTACTATGCAACTTTTTCAATTCAAATTATGCATGCATGCTTATATGTGATTTATTATTTTTTTGAATAAAAGTTCTTGTATCGCATGTGATATTTTAAAGTTTTCTGCACTCTGGTTTTTTAATAAAAAGTACTTAGGCTGCAAACAGAGTATAAACGAATATAATTGAAATATTACTTACATTTTCATTACAGCGCTACAGAGGGTGCCGATTCGCATCCCGCTTCTGGCGGTGGCACCCCCACTGGTGATGAGGGTCAAATTGGACAGGGTAAGGGCGAAGAAGCGAACAGTACGTGTCACAGTACAAAATTTTATTCCAAATTGGTAACAAAATTAATGTAAAAGATGTGATCAATGTGCTTAACAAATTTTATTTGATGTGAATTAAAATTTTCCAAAAAAAATGAATCTTTGTACTTTGAAAAAAAAAAATATACATATATACAAATATATATTTGTATGTATTAATAATAACACACAAAGAATGGAAGAAACGGTGACAGGTTACTAATAATGTTGCTCGCTTATTTATACTATTTTAGAGTCTAGTGCATGTCGCATAAACTCATTAGTAGTTATTGTACTCTTTATTCGTGCATTCTTCATTTCGATCTCATTTCGGCAGTTTAACTAATTAACTAATACTCCTATTTTGTTTATATCAAATATTCTAGTTACCACAAAAGTAACACAACAAGCAAAACATTTTGGCTCATTCTTGTCGTCGGCAATAAATAAAGCGGGTGCTAAAATTAAGGAGACTGTCAAGGAGAATGTAAGTACATCTGCTTTTATATACATAATTGTTGTCGTTACACATTTTGCAAATACATTGCCGTTAACTATTCAAAACCATGCCACCTCAATAGTCGTATCCAAATAGTATAGGCCGTATGGATGTCTCAGTCTTATACATAGTTCTTTGGAGCCACATTTTGACCTTAACACCCCAGTTCTTTCAATAAACCTAGGATGCTACTGGGCTGTATTGAATACAGAATAAGCAAGAGTCGTTAGACCATATCTCGAACTTGTGTAAGTGATCAGTAAGTATGCCCGTGAGCATACTCAATTTTTCCTTGGGAAGGCTTACGAGATGCTTGAATCTGTTATGATTGTAAGGACTTTGCTTTTCGTATCCCCCAGTGAGGTGCCAACTTGAGTTCCGTAGTCTTAGCTATTGAACTGTAAACTCTCCTCTGAAGGAATGCTTTCTCATTGCCAGGAATGGCTCAAATTCTATTAGTTGCGCTCTACTAGCCATTATCTCTACCTGGTTCCCGCATATGCCCCAAGACCCAAATAAGCTGAATGCGATTGCGCGCCACTAATGAGCTTAGTTTCTTTACATTTGGAATATATATCATAGTATACCGCTATATTTAAAAGTTCTATATTTAACCTTTTATAATGCAAAGCATAATCTTCGATATTCACGGAAAAAGTTACACTACATCCATCCCCATAGATTTTCAATAATTTAGATTTGGGGAATACGGTGGCAATGCTATAGTTTCAACGTTTTGGGACACAATCCAAGTTTTGGCCCCACTTGAAGTGCATTCTCGTGCTGAAAGATCCAATTACTCGGCCACTTGGCTTTGATAAAATGTTTTCATACAGAACCTTTGAGAGAAACAAATGGGAAAACGTTACGAGCTTAAATTCATGGTCGACAGCGGTTTTACTGTTTTCGCAAAGCTTGGTTACTATGCTCGTCCACTGCAGTGTAATTTAGTAACAAAAGCATATTAGTATTCAAAGATCCCAGCGGCGACCGTACCCCACTGAGCAAGAGGCAGCGCAATGCACGAAAGTGTGACGAACTTCTGGTATGACTGGAATTTGGATCGTAAATGAGTTTGAAAGCATTTACTTAGTTCGGGTTAGATCACAGTAAAAATGTATATGCTCCATCAAAGACGACTTTTTTTATTTCTCATTCACGGATACCAAATTTTCTGCTGTAGCTGCCGCAAGATTTCGACGAAAGTCGTATGGTTTTCTGAGGAAGTGGGTAAAACATTTGCAGGATCATGGAAGTGTTAATGATATGCCTGAACAGGGGAAACAAACCGTTTCAAAATCCGCCATAGCCGATTAGGTTTGTGTGTGCCTACCATTCGGTTTGTGTGTGTTAAGAGCCCATTGTGGGCGTGAAATATCAAATTATAGAAAAAAAATGTTCCAATAGCGGCCGTCCCTCGAGTGCATTTCTGCCATCTCGAACCGATGAATCTAAATTCTTTGAGACATGATCGAGCTGCGGATGGTGAAAATTTCGTCCAACGTACACTGAAACACACGGGACATTTTCATTTTTACCGCAGTTTCTCTCCACTTAAAATTTCAAGGTTTAAGAATGATAAAATTGTATTGAAACGTATTGTGGAGGTCTGTTGTGGTGTTGAATTTGGGCGTGAAAGTCGTATTGGTACTTACAAAGGATGACTATTCAAAGAATCATAATCGCATCAGTCCCAGTTTTAAAAAGCCTCCTTCAGTCAGTCTTCAGATGTCAATCCCATTGCACATTTCCAGGAATTTATGTAGCGGAGAATAAAAAATATACAATGCTTAAAAAAGCTTACAATGACTTTGAAATGAATTTGGCTGAAATTGTCACAGAATTATGCTGAACAATATTCTTTCTGCCCACCCTGACCATATCTCGTTGCACATATCCGTACCACTTAACGGTTCAATTCTGTGGAAAGTAAATAAATAAAGAAACAGCAGCTCAACCTAGCCTAATTTTCGTCGTGAGATATCTAAATACTCCAAAATGTAATGCTTTATTATTATTAGAATCAGGATGATATAAGGGGCGTTTATGGAGGCTTGCCCCACCATCGTACCAGAACGTCTTGGCTACTTCTAGCGCTGACTTGAGTAAACGGGAGATATTGGATTTAACAGTCCGAACATTGCTCCCAAAAACAGAACTTTGCTTACAGACGAGGGTTCATTGGCACTGTAATTGACGAAGAATACGAACTCTTACGATCCGTTTACTTTAATGTGTACTCGGATATGTATCCCATTTCCTAAAACGAAAATCTAGAGACATGGGGAAAATCTTTACATTGAAAAAGCTATCAACTGTACTCTCTTAGAGCACTTCCCAGCATATAATTAATTGAGCATCAATCGAATCAAATGCTTTATGTTCTTCGTACGAACTCAATAATTAGGTACTACATATTTTCGAAAGAAGACCAAAAAATATTCTGACAGCAGAATGGCATCTAACAGGTTTTAAGGTCGTTAATGACCACTGATGAACGATAATCAGGACGAACGGCGAAATTTATATGGCGATTCAAAATGATGTTGAAGAATACCTGCATTCCATATTGAGTTCAGAATGGTTTGTCCAAAATGTTATGATTGCTGCTTATGTCATATAGTCGGCATCGACAAATGCAACATCATACGTATTTATTTCCCAAGTGAACCCACAAATCTGTAGCTACCTGGAAGCATATGCTAAATCCACTCGCCACCAAGTAGCGCTTCTGAGTAGCAAATTCTGCCCCGTTCAACCGATTGTCATAAAAATTAGTATGACCATGTAGACCACAGAGGAAACGAATATGACATGTTCATAGATGTAACATAGGTTTTGATTGAAGACATATGTTTCACAGTCGCTAACAAGGCACTGGTGCAACTGGGAATGCCTGCTTCAAACCGACCTGCACACAATGAGAAACAACCTATGATTCTGACGAACTGTGGACATTCATTAGAACAAGTCTTTCGCATTTGATTCCAGAACAACGCATTGCGTTTGACAGAATTATGCGTTCAATCACAGAACAAAGTGGTGGAGTGTTTTTCATAGATGCGCCCGGTGGTACAGGCAAGACTTTTCTTCTTTCACTAATTTTGGCAACCATACGATCACAAAATAATATTGCACTGGCTATTGCATCAACTGGAATTGCGGCAACTCTTTTGGATGGTAGCCAAACAGCGCATTCAGCATTAAAACTGCCGTTGAATTTGCAAAACACTGAAGCACCAACATGCAACATCAGCAAAAACTCTGGAATGGGAAAAGTACTCCAAACGTGTAAAATTATCATATGGGACGAATATACAATGTCTCACTGCGGGATTTGAGAGGAAACAGACGGATCTTCGGTGGCGCACTCATTTTATTGTCTGGTGATTTTCGACAAACGCTGCCCATTATACCACGTTCAACACACGCTGATGAACTCAATGCAGGTCTTAAATCATTTGTTCTATGGCGTCATTTACAGACTTTGACTTTGAAAACTAACATGCGTGTACAACTATAGGGTTTTTCAGTAAGAGCGCTTCAGCTTTTGAAATTTTTTGAATAAAACACAAACGGTTTGACTTTTTTAACTAATTTTTTTTTTATTATCGAGTTTGAACATATACATTTAAGTATGAAATTCGATTTCTTTTGCATGACCACCGCGTGCACGTTTTACGAAGTCCAATCGTTGAACCCAATTTTCGACCACTCTTTTGCATAAATCGGCCAAAATTCCAGCAATTTCGCGTTCAATATTGGCTCTGAGCTCACAAATCGTCGCCGGCTTGTTACTGTAGACCAATGACTTCACATAACCCCAAAGAAAATAGTCTAGAGGCGTCAAATCACACGAGCGCGGCGGCCATTCGACCGGTCCATTTCTGGAAATAATGCGCTCATCGAACTTACTCTTCAACAAATCAATTGTAGCGTGTGCTGTGTGGCTTGTGGCCCCGTCCTGTTGAAACCACATGTCGTCTAAGTCCATACCATTCAATTGCGGCCAAAAATAATCGTTTATCATGTCGCGGTATCGATTTCCATTCACAGTAACGTGGCAATCGTTCTCGTCAACAAAAAAATATGGGCCAATTACGCCGCCGGCATGTAAACCGCACCAAACAGTGATCACGTGTGGATTGCTTTCTGCCCAGTAACGCATATTTTGCTTGTTGACAAAGCCATTGAGCCAAAAGTGTTCTTCATCACTGAAGATGATTTTTCGACTTTAAACTTTCTTAACAGAACACGCATTTTTATAATAAAATTCAATGATTTGCAAGCGTTGCTCAAGTGTGTATCGTTCCATGATGAAATGTATACTAATGAAGTTTACAAATGACAAGCGAAAAATAAAAAATATTGCGTCGTTCGCCCTCCCTATCGGAAAAAAGTTGAAGCGCACCTATTGAATAACCCCATACAACGGGATGCATCGGCTGAAAATTTTGCAAAACAATTATTGGATATTCGAAATGGGCGAATGGGAATTGATGAATCTACACAGTGTATCACCCTTCCAGCAAACTTCGGTAAGATCACAGAAAGCATCGTCGAATTGGTGCAAAAAGATTTCTCAAACATTGCACAAAACTACAAAAACCATCAGTGGCTCAGTACGCGTGCTATATTAGCAGCCAAAAACATCGATGTCGATACCATCAATTTCACCATTCAGCATGGAATACCCAGTGAAACGACAACATATAAGTCCATCATACTGTGGAGAATCAAGATGAGGTTGCCAACTATCCAACTGAATTCTTGAATTCGCTTGATTTGCCAGTCATGTTCCGCCGCACGTTCTTACATTGAAAATTGGCGTACCCATAATTTTTCTTCGAAGCATAAATCCACCACGACTTTGCAACGGAACCAGGTTCTCAGTCAAGAAAATGATGAACAATGCTGTCGAGGCAACAATTTTGACTGGAAAATTCAAAGGTAAAGACGTACTGTTGCCACGTATCCCAGTGATCCCAACAGATATGCCATTCGAATTCAAACTTTTACAGTTCCCGGTGTGACTCGCTTTCGCAATGACTATTAACAAAGTACAAGGACAATCATTACAAGTGTGGGGATTAAATTTAGAGAATGCATACTTCTCACATGGACAGCTCTATGTGGCTTGCTCATATGTCGGAAAACCTTCTGATTTATTCGTCTACGCACCAGATGGAAAAACCAGAAATATTGTGTATCCCACAGCACTTCAATAAACATCGAATTGAAACTTATCTGAGACATTACAATTTTTTCGAAATAAACAAAATCAATAAAATGCTTTAGAATGATTATTGTTGTTGGCGTAGCAACGCGCGCCGTGTACAGCTAGTTTGTTTTATAAAAATGTAATTATAAAAAGTCGGCCGCCGTAGACGAATGGATTGGTGCGCGACTACCATTCGGGATAAAGTAGGCTCGAATCTCCGCGCATGAAATAGCAAAATGCTGGAAAAAGTTTTTTTCTTATAGCGGTCGCCCCTTGGTAGGTAATGGTAAACCTCCGAGTGTATTTCTGCCGTGCAAAAACTCCTAATAAAAAACCATTTTCCGTTCGGAGTCGGCTTAAATCTTAGGTTCCTCCATTTGTGGAACAATATCAAGCAGGCACGCCACAAATAGGAGTAGGAGCTCGGCCAAATATCTAACAGAAGTGTAGGTGTCAATTATGTATTTATTTTTTATTATTTATAAAAAATTTACTTACAATAAAAATAACCCACATTTTTCGAATAAGAGATTTCTGGCTAATCTTTCTAATATCCCGACCTTCAGACATGATTGAATAAATGCACTTAACCTACCTTTTTACTCGTTTACATTTAAGACTATCAACTCACAATTTGAAACTACATCTCCACTTTCTTTCTCGCAGCCCATTCTCGAGTCTTTCAACAAAGAACAGGAAGCCTTTATCAAAAGTCAAGGTGGTCAAGATTCCGGTGCTGCACCCTGGATCGGACACGCCAACGAGGCTAAGATCAAAGAGGAAATACTCGGCCTCTCACAGGATCGTCGCAATTTTGTGCGCGCACCACCAGCCGGTGTTGATTTTGACTTTAACTACGATACAGCGTATCCCACAGCAATTGCCATAATGGCCGAGGATAAGGCGCTGGAGACAATGCGATTCGAATTGGTGCCCAAAATGTAAGTGCAGTTCAAGCAGAGCGACAGATCACAGACTGCATTATTAATTATAATTTTTTTTTTTTCTTTAAAAATAATTTTTCCTTTTTCCGTACAGCATCACCGAGGAGAATTTCTGGCGGAATTACTTCTATCGTGTTTCACTAATTATTCAGGCAGCCGAATTGGGTACACTTGGTGCTGATGGCGTTGGTCAGGCCTCAAGCGGCGAAGACGGTAAGTTTTGTGTTGGCTGTGTGGTTAACAAATGAAGCAAAATGAAAGTAAAACGATAATGTTGCAAGTATGCTCTACCGCCTACTCTCTAATACTGTCATTAATTCTACCACCACTACTGTTACTACTTCTACTATTACTACTACTCCGCTGCTATGTATTCTACTTTCTTTATTTCTTTCTTTTTTTATTATTTATCACACACTTTTAAGCTTTTATCAATGAATTGTTTTAAATTTTTTTTTTTTTGTCAATATTTCTTATTTTTCTTTGCCTAATTAAGCGGCAATTTGAATTTAGTTTTTCTCACCAAATCAATTTGAACAAAAGTCATCCCTTTGTAACTAGTCATTTTTCGTGCCCTGCCAACCACCTGCATACATTTCTATGTATAAAAAAACAGAACTTGTATCATATGTATATGTCGTTTTATTACATACATTTAAAAGCAATATTTTAATTTTCGTCCTGTTTTCTTTATGAAGTGTATTTGTGCGTACATTAAAAGAAACCTGAAAATGGAAAATGTGGCAGCTAATTTTTTGTTGATCTATGATTTACCATAATATAAATTTCAATAATCAGTAAATTTTCTTTTCTTACTAATAAATGAGTTTTTTTAAATACTCCTAAAGTTACATATACATGTACAATACATACATAATACATACAAACATACTCACAGACATGTAGTTATTGCTCTGCGTGTTAAATTCAACACCAAATATGCAGCGGAAAGCATCAATCAATTCATAAGAATCAATAGAATTTATTTACGCTATCGCACACCACCTCGCAATAAATCAGTCAATTAAAAAAAAATAGTCACGCATTTTTGCAAACACCATAAAAATATCAGGTTAAATCGCGTGAATGATGGATCTCCATTCGCAAGGAATACATCAAAATGAAGCATTTTATTCTCATATTATTTCCTTTTATCATTTTTATGACTTTAATATTTATGCATTTTTTATTTCCGCTATACAAACTGGAACGCACATGCGTGTAGACACCAAATAAAATTGCCATTGCCATGAAGTTTATTTGGCTTAGTAAGGATGTCAATCCTAGGAATTATGTGAACCCCGCGAATTTATCGATATTCAGCCTTATCACTAAGTCTAAGTCCATCGTAGAAAAAACACGAAGAATACAACCCTCCGTTAGACTTCGAAAAAAGAGTTCTGCCAAACTCAAATGCCAAATTTTGATGTTTCGACATCAGTTGGCAACAAGTAAACAAAAGAATTTCACCTTAATAAATGAACCAAACACCCAAAAATGGTGAAAGCGTAAATATTAAGAATGTATATTTTTTTGAGTTATTTTCCAATTATTTTAATTTTCTTAAATGGATTCTATTGGTGGAAGTAAGGTAAGAATCTTTTGAAAGAAGAAAGCTAGAAATATTTAGATGACTTCAAGTGCTGCGAAAAACACTGAAAATGCCTTTAAGGATTTAAAAAGAGTAAATCTTTATAAGAAAAAATCTTGGTTGCTTGTTTGCATATAATTTTACAAATTTTAAATTAAAAATGTCGATTAAAAAACAGCATTTATCCATATACTTGCGGTGTTTAAAGGGATAAGATTCATAAACTGGCTTCGAGGCAAACATTTTTTGCAATCAGATGCAAGAATTGCTATAAAGACGAAGTTTTAGTAAATTTAATACTAGCATTTTACTAATTTACAGTATTTTTATTAATTGGTAAAATAATGCGGTTATTGCTTTTGAGTCTTATTTTGAAACTTCTCTTCATCAACTAAAACAAATAACAAATTCTATGGTAAATCTACGAAATGGCGCTACGAATGAATTCACTCTACGAATTTCGAATTTCCGACGTAGCCATTCGAACTCAGTGCTGCCTTTTTCGTAGAATCTACGAAAGTTGTACTGCATTGGATTCAGTGATAGGGCTGATTAATGTGGGGTTGGATAGGTAGGTGAAATGTCTGAAGTACCAGTCTGGGACTCCCCAAGTAGCACTAAAGCGCCGTTTTGATATCATTATGAGACCTCCAACAGGCAGATATCTACAGCCAGCCAGAGCTCTAATGGAGAAGATTGATGGGGCTTAGGTTGGAGCACTGCCCCAGGCTATCGAATAAAGAAGGACCCAGTGGCCTTAATGGTCTAACTACCAGACCCGGACATTTACAGAAATTTTGGGTTAGGTTGGAGCACTGCCCCAGGCTATCAAATAAAGGAGGACCCTTAATGGACTTAATGACCTTAATGGACTAGCTACCAGACCCGGACATTTACAGAAATTAAAGGGTTAAAGTATGAAAAAAATGTGTATGCATAATCTTATGTCAATAAAGCTTAATTCAAAATTACACGGTCCTATAAAATTAAGCAAAAACATTTTACTAGAAACCAAAGTGTACTTTTCGAAAGGTTTTCGAAGTGCTGAAGATATTGGAGCAAACTCAGCAGCATTTAAGAGAAGATAACTTATAATTGAAGATGTTGTATCGTTTTATTATTATTATTGTTTTTTTTTTTTAAGAATCCCGATTTTAGATTCAGTATATCGAAAACCTTTGGTAAAGTATTCTGCGGTTTCTGGTATGTCAGTTTAGGAAGGCATTAGATTTGTTTTGCTTACAAAATCACTAGTTTTGAGTTACGACTGATTCTATATAATACTCTGATAGTCTATAAGATATGTATTTGTGTGTTTCTGTGGCCTCTCTTTCGTCGCTTTAAAGCACTTCGGTCCCAAAAAAACTCTTTTATATTGCATGAAAATGTTTAAGAATTTAGCAACGAAATCAATCGAACGGAGGTATCCCAATATTTGCAAAATAAAAATTAGGAAATTGATATGGGTTAATGATGCAAAATCAAAATAATGAATTTTTTTAATGGTATTCTTATTTTTTTTCAGATTTTGTTTTATAACAATAAAAAAAATACATTTACAATGATACCGTTTTTTTTACAATAAAAAAATACCTTTCAAGCCTAAAACGATCGAAATTTGGCTGAGTTATCCCAGTTTTTCTTTAATCGATCTTCAAAAAAAAAAATTAAAAATAGCCCATCAGAAATATTGTTTTATTTTTTATTTTATTTAAAAAAAACTTACATAACAATAAAATTAATAGCGAAACTGACGCAAACGGTACGAAAGAAGAAATTCTTGGAGGTCAACCACACGCGGTGTTCGCAAGCGGTCCCCCATCCAAGTACTAACCGCGCCCGACGCTGCTTCATTTCGGTTATCGAACGAGAACCGATGTTTTCAGCGTGGTATGGTCGTTGACAGTTTTTACTGTAATTCCTTGCATACACATAAAAATACATCGTAAACACCGTGTTTACTTACTTTTTTTGGAAGATTTGAGCCGTGGTACTTTAAAAAGAAGTAAAAATAATCATGGTTTAATAAAATAAAGTGCAGTCGGCAAAGCCGTGGATGTTGTCATATCAGAATGATCGACTTTGGGTTTGACTTCACTGCTATATTCGTTCCTTTTCCTTAGAGTTTTTGATTTGAAATACACCCTGCCATAATCAGTTTTTCAAATAAATATTTTATTAGGTCAATTCATAATTAAGTGCAAATAGGAAATATTAAAACAAAAATGTAAAATTCTGCAAGCTTGAAAACAAGTCGAATATCAACTTATTCTGAAGAAATATAGAAGTCTCCGCACTTCGATTTAACATAACTGAACAGAATCACACGTGAATTGAAAATAGTTCTGAAAAGTTGCTACAAAGAGACCTTACTTAAATATCAATGCATAACCGGAATAATCCTGCCGAAAGAGTGAGGTTAACTTTTATTGGCGTCCCCTTTAAATTAAACCTTTTCCGTTAATATTGGCATCCTTACAACACGCGTCAGTTTTTGAAAACTTAAACCATTAGTTTTCATTTAATGAGTAACATTTTTATTATTGTGTTTTTTTTATGTTTTATTCCCCTCTCCTTTTTCATTTCATGTACGTATTTGTTTTTGCTGCCTCATTTCAATTTAAATTCAACTTTGGTTATTACGGAAAATGACAAAAATAAAATATAAATAAATAATACAATATATTTATGAAACACAAAAAACAAAATACTGCATAAATGAAAAAATTATTAAAAAAAAAAATTCACGTAAAAAATGGACTTACCTTAACTAATGGGCGAACAGCCAAAAACGCGCTTGGCGGCAGCAAGTCACAAACGGAAGTTGCTGCTACTGCCACTACTGTCAATGATGAGCAAACAAATGCAACTGCTAATAAAGACGCCAAAGCGTTAGTGCCTATTTCGCCCATTTCACAACAACCCACCGGTGCTGGTGTTGATAAACTCGCCAAACAAATATCACGCCACAGTGAATCTGAATTCGTCTCAGATTCTTTCCAAGCAACTACTGACACCGACTTGGAAGAAATCAAAGATGGCATGCGTAAATTGGGTATTGACAGTATGACAGATCAAGTGATCGGCAGTGATGGTAAGAAATTGATTTGATTTTATTATATTTTATTTTGTTCGTTTATACTAACTTTTTGTTGAATTATTCGTTTTTTATTTACAAGTACAAACTTATGTATTTACATATTTACTTACTTTTAAGTTAGTGTTGTATTGTATAATTTGACTTAACGGAAACTTAACAAAGAATGCACGTTTGTAAAAGGTCGTAAAGTGTATAATTTTCATTTTGATTTATTAAGTCTAGGGTAACAAAACTTTACAAACAGACTAGAGGTATAAAATACCTTAGGTATAATATTTAGAGATAAGACTTCAAGGTCATTTGATTCCAGCTGAGATAAAAATAGAGATTTCTGAAGGGCGAAATCGAGATCGAAACTAGTAAAACTTTAGAGACCTAAAATAAGTGCATAGTGTAAATAATTTGGTTTAAAAATTTTAACATGCAACGGAAAGTGAATCTGCAATACCTCCTTTGGGGAATATTAAAGCTTGTCTGCACAAGTAGGTCTGGACACTCAATGATACGACAGACAGTGTCTTCTCCTGTTTATTTTTAGTATATTCTTTGTGAAAAAAAAAAACGAAATAAACAGACAGTAATTCCAACTGGCCATACATTTTTATCTAAGAGCTTACTGTAATATCCAATATACACACCTAACATAAAATTAACATTCTGTAAATTTTCAAGAGAGACTGCATAGCCAATAACATTATCTGCAAAAACAGAAGGTTTAAAGGCAGAAATATGTAGCCACTTCTTTTTGATTACAACAGCAAGTTCAGTAGACAATTTAAATTCAGTCACAATGCCCTTGGCTTTAATAAATTTCTTATTTTGCCCATTTGTCCGCTTTGAGAAGTCAGTGGTGAGAGCACTTGCGCCATAATAGGACAAAAATCAGCACAGCAGTTAAAAATAGTAGGAGCAGACTGTTAATCAACAGCAGTGTCATGCGAAGAAGGAGAGACGGTAACATAGATTTAGCCGAAGTAAAAAAGCTCGGAAGAGTAACAGAATTAGCGCAAACGTTATTTGAAGCGATAATATCAGCAGCTATATGTAGCTATATGTTTTTTTATAAAAATATATGTAGTTCATTCTTTAACAAAAACCATATTAATCCACATACGATATTTGGCACAGGTTTTGGCTATATATGTATATTTTTTTATAAAATTTTTTTTTATAAAAATAAAGTTCATTATTTAACAAAGGCCATGATTTTAAAAAATTCGAAAAAAATTCTGTAAAATTTTTGTTGATTTTTCATAAATTCTTTCCTTGATGGTTTAATTATTTTTAATATTTCTAATACACACACATGCGAGTATATGCATATGTACATATTAGAAAATATTGAACAAATTTGTTGCAGTCTTTGTTAAGTTTCCCAGCAAACCAATATTCATTAATAATATTTTTTTTATATATTTTATTCAAATTTGCTTTTTAAGGTCTTATTTTTTTTTTTTGTATATATTTCAGTTGGTATTTTGTGTTGTCATATGCTTAAGTTTTTTCGCACTATCACTAACAAAACGGAATGTCTAAATATTTACTAATGAATGCAAATGTTTGTTAGCTAAAGTAATCGCAATTATTGGTATATTCGAAAGACGTCAGCACCTCCAATGCAAACTTTTGAGCGAAGAAAAACACAGCTGGCAACACCCTGCTATCTGTCGTCCGATTATTAAAGTTATGTGGGTAAATTCTATGGCTTCTCTCAAATATCTGATTTCGGACAGGTCAAAATCCGAAAACTTTTGGTTGAACTTTAAATTTCACACAAAGATTTTTGCACTTTAAATACGGATCTCCGTAATATTTGGAGATTCATGTGGCAATATTTTTGGCTAAAAATCTACTTCGATTTCATCTAGCATTAATCTGCGTGGTTAAATTTATCGTTTTATCGAGTGATTGTTTTTAAACTTAAAAATATGAGCCGACTTGTTGTTGTAACAGCATGAACCTACCCGTGGAATGCTGCTTAAATGACAATCCCAGGCCGGATATAAATCCGAGTCGTTCCGTCTACATGGAACCGACTGTTGAAAGAGCCTCGAAAGTGTTGCCTAAAACTTTTATTTCGCGGCTTTTAAACAATACATCAAGGAGGAATAAGTGGGATTGACCAAACAAACACAACGCTGCTGATGTATACGAGGATAGGTTGATAGGTCCATGCAAAAATTGTATCCGGCCAAAAAAATCTCCATACGCAATTTTCCCCACATGTTGTCCGCTCCAAATAATACGATTTCTAGAAATGCCCAAAATAGCTAATATATTTACTCCATATATAATCTCGATAATCGACCAAGAGATAACCATTACTTCATATTTGCTAACAGAAATAGTCGCAGGAACTAAATCTGTCGTGAGTTAAGGGACAATTCGTAGCCTAATTCACGCAGTTTTGCTGAGGAAAAGAAATTTTGTGCCGTTTGCGATACTTTTTTTGCATCAGAGCAGCTTCAGCTCGATCCGACGGCTCTGTATAATATGTGGATATAATCGTTTTATCATTTTTACGATAATCACTATACATGGCACCAGGCAACTATTACCAAAAAACTATAGTCAAGACCTTATGATCGGCGGAAAGACCCACTTTATCCTTCATTGGCTTCGATAAATTATGAGAAGTTCCCTGCCTTGATTGGTTCTTAACATCTTGCTGTTTCTCACTCAGCATGTAATAAACTAGTAGCCCTTTTGCGTGCCTTCCCAATATTATGCGATGAACTTTACCGACCATCGCTGGCGTGATGACCTCAATTAGGCGGCCGTCATATTTGGCGTCACTTGGACTGATGCGCTCGTACTGTATTTGAGTGAACCATTGTTAATATATTATAACAGGCCTTCGCCAGTCGTTTATTTTACAACATTTTTTGGTTTTCGTAATGGGTTTTTAGCTAAAAAAGTAGTGTTTCATGAGCGCTGAATTTTACTTTTTCCTAGTTTTACAAAAATTTTCGTAGACAGAAATTAAAAATGGTAGTCCCCCATATAGCTATCGAACGAATCCGTCGATCCGTCCAATTAGTATGCTTTCCTTTTAAAATATCCCTCTTGTCAAACAAAATAATTAGTTAAAGTAGCAGCCCCACATGCTCTAATTTTCAGGGAATTACGGACTTATCCTCTTGAATTTTGTATTACGAGCACATAGTGGGACTGAAATTGAATTCGGTGGCAAATTATATTAGCTTCATCGATCTTACTATTTTGAAACATATTTTGATCAAAATCTTCTAGCTGAGTAGTCTTTCTGCAAGTTATTCACCTGAAAAGTACAGAACTGAACGAAAGTTGCAGATATTTCTATTTTAGTATTAGGAGAAGTATTTGAAAAGCCTCCGAATTTGGAGCATACGTTTTGTCTACAAGCATTTTGCATTAGCGGCACTCGAAAAAGGCAATGCAATTTCAATTTTCTCCTTTCATTCAGCCCGCATACATATCTCAAACAAAAGAAAAAATTCATCCTTAATCGGCAAAGTGCTTCATTTACATTTAACTAATACTCGATTGTTAAAAATAGAATTTCGTACGACTAAATTTTTCCATCTAACAAACCCACACACGAGTCCAAATGCATTCTTGCATTCATTGTCGTTCAGAATCTTCACATACATGCATACTTACATATATATCTGCAAATTAAATTCTCTCTCCTGAGTCATCAAACACTTACCTATGCATTCGTTCTCGTACAAAACATGCGTATGTATGTGTGTATGTATTTGCAGTTGTTAGTGCAGACTTCGTTTTAGTCCTCCTTATTTTCACCGCTTTCTTCTCAGACATACTCCAAAGGCACAGCTTTACATGCATTTTAGCAACTTTTTACTTACCACATTTCTTTTGCACTTTCTTCTAATGAATTTAATCACAAAACAACTTCAATTCGTCTCATTGCTGATTTGCGCTTAATAAACACAAAAAACAAAAAAGAATAAAAGAATAAAAATAATTCCATTCATCCAATCAAACAAAAACAAAACCGAAACAAACCGTGTAAATTGTGTTTTCTTTCTTTTTTCTCATTTTTTCTCTCTCTCCTTCTTTTTTTCTTAACTTATATTGGTTACGTTTATTAAAACAACAGCAATGACATTTAATTATTAGAGTGAAAGAAGTCACGAAAGACGTTAATGTTTTAAAATAAATATGAAATGAATTGCATATAACAACAAATATAACTATAAAATATGTATATCAAGTAAACTTATATAGATGAAACGTGAAATATCTACATAAAGAAATTATAGAAATAGGCGTTAAATATTTTACTAGCGAACATCAGCAAAGATTCTAAATTGTCAAAAAACCAAAAAAATAAAGCAGAAAACAGAAAAACAATATCAAATAATTAGGAAATTAAAATGAAAATGGATAATAGCACACATACACCCATAAAAAATACCTGCATATTTCAGCGAGATCCACGTAGTCATAAACGAAAAATTCTATGTGTACACCAAATTAACCCACAGATACTTGTAGCTACTACAAACATATATAAAATTATATGTATAAGGGCGTTAACTAGATGAAAAAACAACAACTACAACTACAGTAACAGTAACAAAAATAAAAATATACTAAACTACATTTGTGTGAAACACTTGCAGCCCAAAGTCATAAAAATTAAAACGGACTTGAAATGACTTTATGGAAATGTAATTTTATAAAGCATTTCAAAGTTGTTTTATTTATTTACGAATAAGGCCGTTACAATTTATACAGGGTGATTGGTAATGCGATACATTCTTCCTTGTAAGTGGTTTACTATGAGTTATGTGCAACAAATTTAGTGAAAAGACAAGCAAGCATAAATGGTTGCAGCAGAGTTGCAACATTTAAATAAAATGTAAATTAAAGTTCTGTAGCGATACTTTTCTAAAGAAAGTTGAATCGGAGATTAATTTCAAAAACAAACAACATTTTCCGCTAAAAATTACCACAACCTCAGAAACAAGTTATTATAATAATATTAATAACTAATAAAATATAAGTAAATAATAAATATAAAAAATATAAACAAGAAAATAACCAAATGCGGGATTACGTGCGTGACTGCAATTCGGTAGTACCCGAGTTCGATACACCGGGTGTGAAATACCAAATGATAGAAACAGTTTTTCTAATGGTGGTCGCTCCTCGGCAAAAAATTGCAAGCCTTCGAGTGTGTTTCTGCCATGCAAAAGCTCCTCAGAAAAAAACCAGCTGCCGTTCAAAGGCGGAATAAAACTGTAGGTACCTCCATTTGTAGAAAAACATTAAGACGCATGCCACCAATTGGTGGATAAGTTCGGCCGGTTGTTGGGCAACAACCTAAATTTGTTCGTGAAGATGCCGGAGGAGACAACGAACCTTGAATTTGCACACTCTTGTACTTTTCTTAACAACTTGACATGCTAAAGATTTTAAGCTTAAATTGTATGGGACACAACTTGCAAAAACAAAAATTGTGTGGTTATAGGCGACGAAACTTATTTAAAAATAGACTTCAGGATATTTCTGGGTAACCTACTTTACTGCTTGCAGTCTGGAGAAGACATAACAGAATGGAAAAAATCCATCCAGTTAGAAAAGTTGAGCAGAAAGGTACTAATTTATCAAGCCATTTGTGAATGCGGTCATAAATGACGCCATTCTTAACTATGGAGACCATCAACACTGAAATTTTGGGGGTAAATGTGTCTTCACAAACTTCTTCTGCTCTTCCTATATCATAATGGTGCAATTATAATTTAGCCGAATTTGGGTCAAACAAATTACAAAACAAAATGTCAAAGTGGTTCGAAGATAACAAAAACTTGAATCCACTCAATGTGCCTGAGATGCATCCAAATGATCGATATTCGATTCTGATGAAAGTCGAACTTTTAAAAATAGGAATTTCAAGAAAAAACTATTTTAGAAATAAAAAGAATATGGCGGTCGAAGTCACTAAAAGTGAGCTAAACCGTTGTACAAAACTTAATGTCGGGTCTTTCAGGAAAAGTTTGGACCTGCGGGCAGCAGCGAGTAGAGTAGCTCAAATTCTTTTTCTATTATCCGTATAGATATTTAAAAATAGTATAAAAAAGTAAGTGCATGCTCTTAATGAGCGCTTTTTAATTTGTAGAATTTTCTGTGGCGGTCCAAAGACCACCATCGAGTTGCAATTTATTAAATTGCATTGAGCTGAGCCTATAAAAATGACTACTCAGAAGTTTTGGGGTAGCTCATTGCAAATCCGAGGTCAATTTTTCAAAATTCAAATTGGTGGATCCAAGATAGCGATCCGATATGGGTTTTTACAAACAATTTTCTTAAAACCATGACGTGATGGATACTTTTGAACTCCAGAACTTTCAGCGCACTAAATATATTTCAAATGAAAAAGGAAAATTTTGTAGACCGGTGTAATCGTTCACCAATAGAGTTGTGTGAGATTTTGCCCAGCAATTTTTTTTTGTAGGTTTGAAATAAGTATCTGATTTATCTTCTTTTAGAAAATTATCGATGCAGCGCCTAGAGTGCAGTAATTTGTACGCAGTCAATAGGTTTTACTGAAAAATCGCAGAGATTTGAAAGTGCTAAGAAATTCTATAAATAATATTTTACCCTAAAATTTGTTGCAAATAACTCGTCATTTATTACGTACAAGCGACGTATTGCATTACACATCATTTTGTATTTTACTTTATCTTCAAAAAAATAAAATATACTCATACTACTCTACTTTACTTTCATTTTTCATTCAAAGTAACTAACTATTCCATTCTTTGTTTTTGTGAATTTTTTTTGTTCGTTTTTGGCTAAAGCACGCTTCTACTCGCTACTACCCCGCCTTAGTACTCTCGCCTCTTGAAGTTCTCAAATTTCATTTTATTTGCCTTGATGGTCATATTCGCTTTTGCTTTTCTGCATTTTTCCATTTTCCGAACTCGAATAAGTTAAAGGCAAAAAAACAACAAAAAATTAAAATAATATATAAGAAAAAAATTTTTAATTTATTTTATTTTGTAGTAGAACCAAAAAAAACCATTATTATTATTGTATAATAATTTCCTACAAAAATCTTATCTCAAGCAAAAGGTGAAACAAGTCATTAAACGAAAATATCCCGAAACACAAACAAGAAATTATATTAGATTTACCTTTTCCAATTTGAAATTCGTACAAATTCAAAAAAAAAAAAGAAACACAAAAACAACAATTTGACTTAACCAAAAACAAATTCACAATTATTTATTTACTTTTCTTTTCGTTTCGTTTTTTTAATCATCTTGCAGAAGATTGAATGGATTTACGCTAAATTACTATTTAAAGAAAAAAACTAACAAAATTACAAAAAAGCAAGAACCAAAGTATCACAAAAACTTTATGTAAACAAACAAAATACCAAAAAAAACCGCAATGATTTGAAAAGAAACCAAACTCCCAAAATAAAGCAAACAAAAACTGCAAATCCAACAAAAAGAAACCCAAAAAATATGTTTACTCAATATAAATAAATTAAAAAATTTACATACATATGTATAAAAAAATTACCAAAAGTCAAAACATAACAAAAAATTTTGTGTGGTAAGTTTAGAATTGTTGATTTTACAAATAAATTACAATTACAATTACGATTAATTACACAATTACTATGCAATTATCATTATGCAATTTATCGATTTTTTTTTGTATCCAAAATTTACAGATATAAAACCGATAATACCCCAAAATAAATATGCTAAATTTTGATTGAAACCAAAAAAAAAACACGAAATTTAATTAAAATCATATATTCGTTCGTATTACTTCGATTTTTGAATTTTTGTTTGCTAATTAGTGCCGTTCATTACTTTTGTCTAATTGTTCGTTCGTTCATTGGAGTTGGATTTTTAGTCAATTGTATGTTATTGACTTATATGCGTTAATAAGTATGTGTATGTGTGTGTGTGTGTGTGTGTGCGCAAGTGCATCAGTATGTGCGGATGTGTGTTCCCAAGTTTATTAGTGGTATCCTTTAGTATTTTAGTTACATATAAATATATGTATGTATGTGTGTCTTTTTTGTTCTTCTTCAGATTGAACTGTAAAATTTATTAGATTTTTTAGCGAATTAGCTTTGAGTTTTGTTCATTTATTAAGTGTTATTTGCGCTCGACATATCTTTTCCTCCACAATGCAACCTAAAATACGGTCCTAATGAATTTAAGTTGCAATTTCTATTACTCAGCTATTTAAATTAAGGCAAAAAAACTGTTCTCTATTTAACTTTCCTGTAATCCGCACACAGCAGTAAATTACTAAAAAATAGTTATCACTAAGAGCCGAGCCCAAATGGGTGTAGAGGTCAATTATATATATATATATAAGAGCCGTTTTATCAATGTCCGCTTCATATTGTTTTCTAAATGATGACTTAAAATGAACATTTCATTTTCATCAAGGTCTGATTAACTGACGGTTGGATAGTGCGATCATTATGAATATTTTACCAAGAATACTTGTACGGAGAAAAAAATTGTGCGAGAACCTTGGCTGCCATGTCACTTGAGAGATTTTGGAGACGAATTCTGCACGGAAATTTCATATGTATTCAGATTCGTTCAATCAGCCGTTGTTCAGATAGCAACGAAGCAACATGAGTGAAGACTTTATTGATTTTTTTTTTTTTTTTTGTATATCACTAACACATTTTTATCGCCAGCCCCACGCATCCAATCAGTCGTTGTTCATATGGACACGAAGTGTTGTCATTGGTTGATATTTTCGTATAACACTAACATAATGTCGTAAACAAACCGCTTCGTGACCCAAGTGACGTCTGCACATCAGCTGATTTTATGAAATTCGCTCAGAGCCGGATAAAGGGTGGCATACCTAATTAGCCCTAAACTGATTCTAATTAGTTCTTAAATTTATATGTTGTAATGTTGTAGGCGGCCGCCGTGATGTGTGTACGTGATTACCATGCGGTAATGCCCAGGTTCGAAACCCCGGGTATGAAACACCAAAATACAGAAAAGTTACACCCAGTCAAGGGTGTAAGCGTGTGTAAGTATATATACATACTTAGTCTTGTCATACATTCTGTGCGAAATTTTACAATGCATACGGCAAGAATAGATTCGCAGAAAAAAGTTCCTTTATTTTTGCTTTTGTTCGTATGCATAGCCTACTCATAGATTATACTCAGTGGGGAGCTAAGGAAGTTTGCATTGCGGTGATTGCATTACCTAAATGTGGTAAAAGTGCAAGCTAGATTTACGAATTGCTGAAAGAACTTAATATTTAAAGAATGTTTGTTTACCGCACGATCAACCGTTTTTCCCGAACATCTGAATTGAAGACAAATGGTGACCATTTCGAATAAAAAAAATTTTTTTTTAATATTTACATGATTAAATCGTTCCCTAGTATAACAATAGCCTATGTGCTCATAGGCTATTATTTTTTTATTGAATTTTTGGATTCTCCATCGTCGATTTTATATGTGGTCAAAATTTTGTCAAATTCCAGTTCCACAAAGTGGGTCAAAACGTCAGTCAAAAAATAATAAATATTTACAGACATAACGAGATTTTAGTGAGAGCTACTTTCGACAAAAAGTTTGAAATTCATTTTCTCAAAACATCAAAAAATGTATAGGCTATTTTAATACTAAGGGGACGAAATAAAACTAACTTCATTAAAAAAAGTATTATAATTTAATATCTTTAACTACCTTAACTTGTAACAGAACTTGAGGCAGGCCTAAGTATAAATCTGCGTACTCAAAATTAAAAAAAAGTCTGATCAAAACACTGATCTATGTGATAAGATTGTAACCTCTGCAAGTTCGAGCAATTCGGCGTCACTGTTATGATTTGACTAGATTAATTTGAGTTTTACACTTCGAACTCATGATCCTTTGAGCCCTCTACTCACCACATTATCTCATCCAGACCCACTTCTTTTATTAAACTTAAGATAGATCTGGGTTGGACTGAACGTATGTCGCTTTTCTCTGGCTGTCAATGGCCGAGAAGTCTCAATCTTCTCCACGCCATAGCGCTGCATTCAAGGAGAAGGTGCATTGGAGTCTCTTTAACTAGTCGCAGAAACGACAAGAATCAGTGGACCATATCCCAATCAAGTGCAGATGACTGCGCAGTCTGCAGTGGCCTGTGAGTATGCCCGTGAGCGATTTGAGTTTATCCTTAGAAGTACTATGAGTTTTCTAAACCTCTTTTGATTGCTTCCTGACAATCTAAATATTGGAAATAAATTTCTGCGATTTAAAAGACGGTCTAACCTATATATTACTTTAGTAGCTTATGAATATAAATTTTATTTTAGAGTCTCATGTCCAATTCCTTAGAAGGCTCCTTACACTTTTTCCATTATTAAATTAAAGTAAATTCTGAAAACCCCCTTTGGCATTCTTTAAATTATCTTATTTGTGTTGTTATTGTAAAGATGTCTAATTTCACTTCTGGCAACTTATACTAAACGCCTGCTTTTTGTTACTCACAAAACGCACTATGAAATTTATTCTCGTACCTTTTTACCCCTGGAACGTCATCCTCTTTGCTTTGTGGGCCTAATGTCATCCTTCGTCTTGTTGACGTTGATATTTCAATTTAATATTAAAAGTATCCTGAACAGAAATTCTGTCCGCAATGGATTTTATTTTTGTGTCTATTTAATCTTTAATCAAATTGGAAAAAATAACTGAGCGATACCATCTGAAATGATCCAAGTATTTGGGACATTTTATATTTTTTTGGAAATGGGTTTCAAGCCTACAAGATTATAATTAAAATGGATAAAATATACTTAAAAAAATGTATTTTAAAAACAAAAAAATAATTTTGTTGAATATTTTTTGGAGCTTTTTTTTGTTAATTTCTGGAAACCACTAAATTTTCAAAAAACTGGTTTACTTGTAGTCTCTATTATAAGAAATATTTTTTTGGATAAAACATGATTTCAAGAGCAATGTTTTTTTGGTTAATTTCTAAAAAGTCCTAAATTTTCAGAAAGTTTGTTTATAAAATTAAGTACAATAATTTTTTGAAAAAATATACTGAAAAAAAGTAAAAAAAAAATTTTGAAAATTTTTTAGAATTAAATAAAAAACAATGTGTTGAAAATTTTTTGGAGCTAAATAAAAAATTGTTGAAAATTTTTTTGCAATTGCATAAAAAAAAATTGTGTTGTAATTTTTTTGGAATTTTTTTTTCACCTCAGATTTTTTTTCCTCATTTTTATCATTAATAACGGAAACCGTGCTCAGTAATCGCTGAAGGATTCTTATTGGGATTCCCACAACATTTCGAGTTATATTCAAACACGTACAGCGAACCAGTTAAGCATCAGCTATTAAATCTAACCAACCCTTCGTTTCTAAAAATCACACAAAATAAAAATTTTAACAAAAAAAAAACTAAATTTTTTTCAACACAAATTTTTTTTAAACTTACTGCTGGGCAAAAAGGAAGGTGAATTTGGTTGTAAAATGAAAAATCTTTATTTATTCTTGTAAATCAATTTCATCCCCTTCAAAATAATCCCCTCTCGATGAAATACACTTATGCCAACGATTTTTCCAATCCCCGAAACATGCCAAATAGTCCATTTCCGGTATAGCCATCAGCACCTTCTTCGATTCAGCTTTTATCTCCTCAATGGACTCGAAACGCGTTCCCCGGAGTGGTCTCTTGAGTTTTGGGAATATTTGTGGAATTTTTGGCGAAATGGTCATGAAGAACGAGTGCAGTGTGAGACGGTGCATTATCGTGATGCAAAAACCAAGAGTTGTTGGCCCATAATTCTGGTCTTTTTAGACGAATTGCTTCACGTAAACGACACATAATGCTCAAATAATATTCCTTATTAACAGTTTGGCCAGGTGGAAGGAATTCATAGTGCACCACACCACGAAAATCGAAAAAAACTGTCATCATGGCCTTTATTTTTGAACGACTTTGACGTGCTCTTTTCGGTCTGGCCTCGCCTTTAGCACGATATTCGCTTGATTGGTGGGTTGTTTCAGGGTCGTAAGCATAAATCCAAGTCTCATCTCCCGTAATGATGCATTTGAGCTTGTCCTGCTAGTCTGGAAGCATTGTTTCCCACACATCAACGCGACGACTTTTTTCCAAGAAATTGAGAGTTTTCGGTACCAAACGAGATTTGACTTTTCGTAGGCCTAAATGGTTTTCACAGATCCTTCTGATATTCCGATCATATCAGTAAGGTCTTTAACAGTCAACCGACGATTTTTGAGCACTAACTCCTTCACTTTATTGACGTGTTGGTCATCTGTTGACGTCGATGGTCGTCCGGAGCGCTCCAAGTCATCAACACGTTCTCGACCCACTTTGAAGTCTTTGTACCACTTATAAACATTTCTGCTCAATCAAATCAGACATTGTAAAAATCGGTCGTTTGGTAAACACAAGCTTAAATATATTACTGATAATGACATTCACAGGAAAGTTGGCCCAGATGTTATTAACAGTGCTACCAACTCATGAAAAAAATAACTACAGCGAAATTTTAATCCCGCGAAGTTTGACAAATAAATTCACCGTACTTTTTGCCCACAGTAGTATGTTTTGTCCAAAAAATTATATAAAAATTAAAAAAACCGAAGATATTTCACTTATAAAAATTTTACACTAAAATTTTCACTAAAAAATGTTATAGTAAAACTTTCAACACTGATTAAATTTGAAAATTATTTAATTTTTTCAGTTTATCTCTTATTATAATCAAACCTACCAAACCAATAAACCAATTTTCAGAATCGACGAAAAAGTTCAAAAGTCTTGAATTACTTGGCATACAAGGTGGCGCCAAATTAATCATCATATCGAAAAAATTATAATTTGTGCAAATGGCGTAAACAGCTACAGTATACAAACAGACAAGCAATAGTAGGTTTCCGTCACTCAAAATCATTTTTTTATTTTGTAAAAAAGTTTTTCGAAAACAAAATTGGATGAATAATTTTGCGCCACCTTGTAGAATCGCCCCCATATCCATTATTACTGTGAAAGCTTGAAAATAAGAAACGCGCCAAGGATGACGGTTCAGGGGGGGAAAAAATTATTACACCTATGGTTCTTGTCAAAATTCACAAATCCATTCTTAATATTATTTTGTGAGAAATTGTGTATTTTGTTTTTTAAGTTAACTAACTCACCACACAAAATACAATACGAATTTATTTCTAAATTTTTTCTATGTATTTTTCTCCTTTATACCTTTGATTGTATGTACCATTCGCCTTTAAGAATTAAAAATTAAGACAGAAGAAAATATGAATTGGAAAGCCAGAGTTTACAGTGAGGTGCAAAGCTGCTTTTTCTTATGCAAATACTTTAACATTTTCATCTATTTCCTTTTATGCTTATGTACTTTGATAATGTGATGGCGTTTTAACTTTTGAAATGCTTTAAAACAATAAATTTTGAAATACTAAACATCAAAAACACTGTTTATTTAATAATAATTTTACTAAAATTTTAATTTCTATTCTATTCTTTTTGTTGTTTTTTTGTTTGTTATTAAACATAGATGTAAATTTTGTTGTTTTTTTTAAAATTGCTACTTAGCGCTTGACTTATTTAGACATTTTGCTGTGGTTGATTTTTGGCTTGCTTTTTAGCGTTCATTCATTTGTTTTGTGTGTACGTATATAATATTTTACCTACATACATACATTTTATATAATAATTACAAAAAAATTATAATAATCATTTCTATTTCATATAAGCATTACAAAGCGTACGGCAAGAACGGAAAGGATTATTAAAATTAAAAATCTAAAATCACAAAAAAATCCACATGCTCTTCACTAATATGCACCGAAACAAAATTCTTCTTATTCGTACATATACTCGTATATGTACTCAGTATGTAAATATTTATTCTAAAGAAAACATTATTCAAAGCACGCATCAAATATGGTATATAAGTAATAAGTTATCATGCAAAATGAATGATTAGTTAATTTTATGCATTTCTCTACCGATAGCACTAATCCTATTTTTGTTTCATTTTTTGTTCTCAAACAAAGATTACATTACAGTTACTGTGCGTATACCGAAAAGAGTACAAGTCTGCAATGGGCTTTGTCTAGGCTACGCGCAAAATCCTTAGAAAATAAACTCGTAGCTTTAATTTGATTTCGAAGGTAGGCGGAATTTTGAGTTTTTCCTTTTCTAGCTTCATTAACTCAATTGGTTTGGTGTGTGTGGTAAGAAGCAGCATGTAAATAGGTACAACACTGATTATTTCCTATCCTATGTATCAATAAATACAAAGAGGCGCAAAATTAATCTTCCAATTTTGTTATTGCATAACTTTTTTACTAAATATGAGTAAAAATTAATTAATTAGAGTGATGGAAATCTTATTTTTTTACTTTTACGCGCTCCATTACTTTTGTCTGCTTGTTTACTGCAGCTGCCTAATTCACAAGTGCCAAATGTGATTGACGTCCAACGCCATTTGCAAGAAGTATAAACGTTCCGATATGGTTGTTAATTTTGCGCCACCTTGTATTTACTTATGCATATATTGGATGCCTCAAAGTGATCTGATATTTTGTTGTGTTATTATTGTTATTTATACAATTGATGCTAAAAGAGCATATTTCCTGTTGGTTTTTTTGCACAAAATATAATTCGTCTGCGAGATGCGTCTATTAAATGATGTGGTCCGTTGGTGTAACACAACTGATATCCCTCTAAATCTTAAATCTGTTTCTCACCGAGATCTACTCTTTTTACTCCCTTTTTACACGAATTTGATTTAACACAAATTAAAAAAAAAAAAATTTACACAAATTGCTGTTTTATAACACGATTTTCAATATTGTATGAATTTTTCTTAAATCCCATAGAGCAAATAGACGCATGTACGCATGTGATTTAAAATTTGTCTCCATCGTTGAATTTATTTATTTTTAAGTCAAAGAGCCTATTATTATGCAAATTATGCAAAAGGTGGCAAGTACAGGGTCCGGCTCTCGAAGTGTAACCAATTAAAAAGGCCATAAATTTAGGTTGAAAAATTACTTTTATTCAATTCAAAGTAAAAGGCGCGCGAAAATAATACAAAATTAAGACTCAATTTACTTTTGCTGAGCACCTTATGAGCACCTTTTGCCTTGACTATGGGCCTTGAGGCGGTCCAGAAACGAATCGTAAAATGGAAATGAATCTCGATGAAAACGATTGGAGAGCGCCCATCTGCGGTTACAGTGGCCCAAACCATTACCTGTGGCGGGTGCTGCCTCCTGGTGGCCAATCGATGACTCAAATTCTCGTATGAATGGTAGGAATGGAATAAACCCTATCGTTCTGGGAGTTTACGAATTGCTCAATTTGAAAAATTTTCTCTTCAAAAAACACAATGTTCGTAACATGGAACTAAACCCCTTACGGCCAAGCAAAGCAACTTCTTCGCTCTCTCAAGTCTGGCTTTTTGCTGCTTCGGTGTGAGATCATACTCCTTTTATTGTAGATCTTGTAAGACTTGACTTTTTCAGTATGTGGCGGGTGATACGGTCAGATATTTTCAGTTATTCTTCAGTTCAGGTGGGCACTTCGTCGGGGATTTCGCTCAGGTCGCTTCTTCACTCTTTGAACCATTTCACGTGACGTTGCCACCTTCGTGACGTTTGGCGATGCTGTCATTGTAACGAGTAAAGCTCACGAACAATCGCTGGTTGTCATTTTCCAGACAAGTAAAGGGTGATTTTTTAAAAGCTATAGGAAAGTTTTTCAAAACAACTCACGTAAAATTCAGAAAAATGCATGCAATTTTTATTGAAATCGATAGTACAGTCCATATAATTTAATGTTTGAAGATTATTTCATGCAAATGTTGACCTCGACTGCGCTTCAAATGGTCCATCCGCTTAGTCCAATTTTGGCATACTCTTTCCAATGTTTCGGCCGGTATCTCACATATAAATGCTTTAATGTTGTCTTCAAATGCGTTAATTGAAGCAGGCTTGTCTGAATATACATGAGCTTTAACATAGCCCCACAAAAAATTATCTAAAGGCGTTATATCGCACGATCTGGGTGGCCAATTGACAGGTCCCGAACGTGAAATAAAATGTTCACCGAACTCGCCTCTCAAAAAGTCCATTGTTACGCGTGCTGTGTAGCATGTGGCACCGTCTTGCTGAAACCACATGTCAAGGAACTCAAGCTCTTGCATTTTGGGCAAAAAAAGTTGGATATCATTTCACGTAGCGCTCATCATTCACAGTTACATTACGATTCGCAGCATCTTTGAAAAAGTACGGTCCAATGATACCTCCAGCCCATAAACCGGACCAAACTGTAAGCTTTTCTGGATACATTGGTAGCTCTTGCAATTCTTCTGGCTGATCTTCACTCCAAAATCTACAATTCTGCTTATTTACGCACCCATTGATCCAAAAATGAGCTTCGTCGCCAAGAGCCCATTCACCAAAAATTCTGCGTTGCGGTAGGTCGTTCGGCTTCAATTCTTGCACCAGCTGTATTTTGAAAGGCTTTACACCTAAATCCTTTCGCAAAATTTTCCACGTTGTTGAGTAACAGAGGCCCAATTGCTGCGAACGGCGACGAATCGATAATTTATGGTCATCATTAACACTGGCCGATACAGCTGCGATATTTTATTCAGTTCGCACTCTACGTAAGCGTGTTGGTGCTTTAATGTCCAATAATGTAAATTTGGTTCTAAATTTAGTCACAATAGCTCGAATAGCCGCTTCAGTGGGTCGATTAAACTGACCACAAAATGGAAGAAGCGCGCGATAAACTTTCTTAACAGAACACTCATTTTTATAATAAAGTTCAATGATTTGCAAGCGTTGTTCGTTTGTAAGACGATTCATGGTTAAATTATAGACCAAACTGAAGATGTTTGACAGTGAGACGTGAAACACGAAACGTGCGTCAGCTGTTTAAACCAACTCTTTAGAAAGATAATAGATAAAAAATCACCCGTTATAATGCAGTCACATTATTACGTTAGAAATCCATTATTGATTTTCTTTTTTCGCGTTTACTCTCGGCAAAATGCTTCCGCGCATTTGTAAAAAATATTTTGGACTGTCATTTAGCCAACTAACAGACAATTGATGCCCGTGCATCAGCTGCGTGAGCGGTCTGAAGTTGGTTAAACTTCGAGTGCCGGACCCTGTGAACCTAATCCTCTTTTTACACGTAAGTAAGCATTGGTTAAATGAAATCAAGATCCCGTATACAGTGTACGCTCGTTAATGTGAACTAATCAAAACCAAGCGGGTTCATATTTGCGAATTTGTTCACTTTTGCGAATGTTAAAACTGAAAACAAAAAATATCGCCATTTTATTCCAATTATGTATTTTAAAATGAAAAATTACAACCCAGCTCTTCGAAAAGCTATCATAAAGTTGCAACAGATTGGATTAAGCTGCTATTTCAACACAGCCTGACGGTTAAAAAACGATGGATGTTAATGCTTTTTTGAGTATAAAACAGCAGAAAAGGTTCCCAGAAAAGGAAAGCGCGGAGTGACTACTAGCCAGACTGGTAGGATGATCGTTAGACTGCCCAAAACAGGATCCCGTGAAGAGTGCTGCTGACATCCATTGAGAAGTTTTTGTTCATTAGGCAAAAGTCAACAACGAAAAGAACAGTTGCGCTTCGATTGGCAAAACTAGGGCTTCACGGTCAACAGGCACGGAAGAAGCCATTGGTAACAGCATCGCAATGTCAAGGCCGAATTGAATTTGCTCGAGACCACATATCCTGGACTCAAACTCAATCAAATTCAGTGGCATTGATTCGAAAATCAATATAGTTGGTTCAGATGGTAGGAACGTACAGCATTCGAGCCCAAGTTCGTATCACCAATCATAAAGAGCGGGAGAGGCTCAATAATGGCGTGGTGCAGCTTTTCGTGGAACGGTGTCGGGGCAATTTATCGCATTGGTAGTAATATGGAGCGGTCGAGTACGTTGAGATACTTCAAAATTTAATGCTACGTTATGCAGAAGAGAATTTACCATTGATTTGGGAGTTTCAATAAAACAATGATCCGAAGCACACTTCTCGTGTGGCAAACAAGTTTTTCGAAAACAATTCGATCACTCTTCTGATTTGGTCCTCTTCGACATGGCCGACACAAATCGAATCAAAAATCTTTGGAATGGCGTAAAAAAGGCACTTAGTATGCAGAATATCACAAATTAGAATCAATTTTTTGGAAAGTGATTTTGTTGAAAAGTGTCAAATAGAGAGCACTGGGTATCGTTTCAAATTTTCGAGTCACAATTAGGCTTGTTACAAATTGAGTATTTACTTCGCTTGAAGGCAGCCGGTATTACAATGCGTATATCCTCTGGTCAAGGCCTTTCGTTGGTTATATTCATTGTACTGTGATCGCAATCTTTTTTTTTTTTTGTACCTCCCTCGTATGCAGACATTCATAATTTTGCTAAATTATTTCTTTTCGAAAATTCGTCATTGATTTGTTAATTCTTGTGATCTGCTATTTATTTCTGCAGTTATTGCGTCCACAAGATAAGCATACAAATGTTGATCTACATATATACATATTTTTTAATCATAGTCAGTTTCATATCTTCGTTCAATGATTTAATCTGACTAGACAGACTTGGCAAGGAAATTGCACATCTCAGTTTGCTATCAAAATGTTTTGTTTCCTCTATTCTTCTCACTGTTTTTTTGTATTGCAATGTAATTTATGGAAATTATTTGTTCACACGGAATTGACGACAAGCCATATATATAGCCATAGTATACCGAAAAAGTGCTCCCTGATGCCAGTTATCAGTATTATTACCCTATGTTCGTAGCAAAAACAAAAAATCATTGCTTACTGTATCAGATCATTTTGAAGCACCCTTTATGCAAACACTATTTGGCGAAATTCACAAAAACTATATCCAAATTCCTTTCTTGCTTCTCGCTCTATAAATATTTTAAGAAATTTCCACAGATACATACCTACATATGGTATATAAAACACGAACATAAGTGTTTATAAAATAGTTTTATAACTTCAAACATATAATATAAAACCTCTTTATAAAACCGTTATATATACATAGATGTGTATGTACTTTTGTATATCAAATGTTTATTCTAACCGCTTTTTTACATTAAAATAATACCATTAGGAATTATTATCAAGTGAATTAAATACATATAATATTATTTAAGCATTAAATAGTTTATTTCGATGTCAGCCTACATATTTCCATGCATATGTACATACGAGTATATCTCACATCATGAATTTTTGAAATGCTTTGTTAATGAATAAGGGATCTTCACGTAGAGGAGAGATAGAAAGCCCGCAATGAACATATTGTTAACTCACACAATAAAGAAAAGTTACAATAAAGATATTCACACGAATCTGTTTAGTTTGGTTGTTCATTATGCCAAATGACTATTGGGTAAAACACCCCAGCTGTTATTGTCTCGTTACCCCAACAAAGTGACGTTTTATAACAGATGATTGCCAAGGATGATAGATACCAGGTTTGCTCGTTTGGTATGGTGAAAAAACTAATTTTTAAGGGGAACTATGGATTCTACATCGGCATATCTGTAAAATTCGTTCAGAGCCGAATAACGGTCTGCTAGGTAGTGCACCGCTAAAAATCTTTTCACCATGGATAATTGCTAGTTTATCTTATGTCGCTAAAATTATAAAGCTTGCCAGTTTGGCGAATTTGCAAAAACCTAAATCAAACTTAAAACCGCTAACTAATAAAGTAACGAACTTGGTATGAATGTAAATATTCTATCTTTGCAAGAACACCCTTTGTTGGGTGTCTGGCCAAGCTCCGTATGTCGCCGAACGGCAGATGAATATTTTATGAGGATTTTTTTCGTGGCAGAAATACACTCGGAAATTTTCCACTGGCTGCTGAGTGGTGACCTCTAATTAAAGGACTTCTTCTATCATTTGGTGTTACGAACACGGGCAATACCCAATGGTAGTCACACACCAACTCATTCGGCTACGACTTGGTATGATGTTAATACAGTGCACTCGCGATAACTCGAACTAATTAAAACAGGCGCTGTTCGATTTATCGAATTTGTTCGACTTATCAATTGAGTGTGCTATGTTAAAAAAACTGTCATCGATATCGATTTTTCGATCGATTGTTGAAAATGGAAGCCAGTAGAAAATTTCTGTAGTATAGTTTCGTTATACGAATTACATTTGGGTCCATTGGCTGGATCAATGGTGTCACATTCGGCGGCATAAACATAGTTAAAATTAAACCATCCTCGGACTTTAATTCGATTTCGTTGGGATGTGATGGGGCATTATCAATTAGAAGAAAAGCCTTCTCAGGTAGTCCCCATCTTTCAAATTTTTTCTTACCTAAATATTAAAGTCATTTAACTTGGTTAAAAAAATTGTTTTAATGAATCTGGATTTTACCTGCGGCACGAACGAATTATGAAACCAGTCTTTGAAAATCGCCGAAGTCATCCAGACTGATTTGGAATTTTTGTACTCCACCGGACAGTTAAAATTTTTGAAAACACGAGGATTTCTTTCTTTGCCAATAACGAGAAGTTTTAGCTTATGGTTGCCGGAAGCGTTAGTGCATGTCATAAATGTAAAACGCTGCTTTTCAGACTTTCTTCCCGGTGCTTGTTTTTCCGACATACATAAGTTTTTCATACAACATAAGTTTTCTCAGGAAAAAGTTTCCAGTACAATCCGGACTCGTCGGCGTTATATATTTGGTCGGCACATATCTCCATTTCCTTTATTTTTTCTTGTAAAGCCATTTTGAAAGGGTCTACCAGCTCTGGCTGTGATTACAGTTTTTCTCCAGAAATTTTTAACAAACGTACTCCATAACGTTTCTTAAAGTTTTGAAGCCACCCGTCACTGGCAAAAAATGTAGAATTTTCCCCACACAACTGGGTATGAAAAGCTTTCGCTTTTCCTTTCAAGATGTATCCACTTATTGGGTAATTCTTTTTTCTTTGGGACAGAAACCATTTGTATAAAGCGGCTTTCATTTTAGGAAACTCAGAAGCTTTTAAAGTTCTCCTCTTCCCAGGACCCAAAAACGTGTTGTTTACTGCTTTTAAAATTGCCTTGTCTTTCTTTTTTATAAGACTTATGGTGGACTTGGCTACCCCATATTCCTTCGCTAGAGAAGTAACACTACGTCCACGTTTAATTTTGTTAAGGACTCCAGCCCTCTCTTTTAATGTTAAACACTTCAACCTTTTACGATCCATTACTCACGTGCACTGATATACTACAAATGACAAATTTAAAGCAATTTGGTCAATGCAAGATGTTGTTCCCAGAAAACTAACGGGATATTAACGCCGAAATATTCATATGGACAATACACTAGTATACATATAATTTATATGCATATACTATTACATATGTATCTATGTACAAAATGTACATATTTGAAAAGAATGTGTGTACAAATAAATTTGTTTTTTTGTTCGAGTTATAGCGCTTTTTTATTGTTCGAGTTACAAAGAAGTCAATAGGGGAAAAAATGTGTTCGAGTTAGCACGTCGTTCGACTTAGCGGCTATTCGAGTTACCGCGAGTGCACTGTATATGTATAAAAAACCTATGTATAAAATTACCTTAATGTTAAATACATGCGTTAAGGGGAGCCGGTGGTCTAGAAATTTGAAAAAATCGATTTTTTGTTTTTTAGATATTTCGAAAGTATAGTATCTTAAAAATATACTATGAAATTTTCACGCGGAAATTCCCAATAGTATAGCTTCTACAGCCCATTAACTAGGTAGAGAACGAACCGCGCGCTCGTGTACCTCAAACTTTAAACTCATTTTTCTCGAAACGACTTTTTTCGACCTGGTGTTGTCAAAAACCGAATCGTCTGAAATTTTAAAATGTTGTTCACAACATCAATGGCTATCGTCCGTACTAGAGTCATATTATTATTTCAATTATTTCATATATTTTTGATTAAAAAACTGAAGAAAAACAACCGATTTTTAGAGTGTCAAATGAATTTTTGATTGTTTATTCTAGTAGCGGGACATAGCTACAGTCATACTGATTAATCATGTTTTTGGTTTTTGTTTTCCAGATAAATAGAAGAAAAAGAAAAATGAATGGGCAACACCGTTCAGGTCCAATTTTTCGCGAGAGTCAACTTCAGCGTCATTTTTAAAATTATTAAAATTAAAAACAAAATTTTTTTTGATTTTTGTATGTAAAAGAATTTAAGTAAAAAAATTTAAATATCGTTTTTCATTATTGTTTTTTGTAACAAAAAATTCCTGAAAATACCCTAAATTTTAGAGCTCTAGACTACCGGGACCTCTTAAGGATACAATCTCAATTGGATCGCAGAAATAGATTAATAAATCAATTTTTTTTATTTTTTTGATGAGGGACTAAATATTTTTATAAAAATGATTCATTTTAATTACGACATTATTTTAATTCATTATTATAATTAATAAACAAATTCCCAATTTCCTTTGGGTATATGCGGACCTTGTCGACTAGCTCTTCTCGACCGAGAAAATAAAGTATTTAATAGACCTTTACAGACTATGTTGGAAAATACGCTATAGAATCGTACATTGCAGCGTTCAAAGCCATGAACAAAATTGTGCATGCTACTTTTCAGATAAAGTCGAACCTGATTTGGAAAAGCATGTTAATGAATTTTCCTAAACATTTAAGAGTACGAAAATATCTGAAACTCAGAAAATTCACGTAAATTTGAGTAATGACCGTCTGGTTGACCGTCTTCAATTTTTAGAGAGTGAATTTAGAACTTGGGGTCGTTATAAAATAATCAAAATCGACAATGCCTCATATAGGTATATTTAAATTGAAGCAGACGGTCATTTAGTTTTCATCTCAGCATTTGCAACTTAGCCTAAAAAAATGGTTAACCTAACTTAACCGCACATGAACATCAAATGTAATAACAACGCTAATCATCTGATATATTGACTAATTTCGTTAAAATATTATTTATAACAGCAGACCTGCTAACTCGGTAGCTCGTTAAAATTTTATTCTCTAAGAAATTTTACAAAAACATAATATTAAATACGACAGAAGTTCACAAATTACGAATATAACTTTAACGAATTCAGTGTGAAAACTCTCCCGATTAATATTCTCAATGTTTGCTTTTGCATAAAACATTCGACATGAAAGAAATATTGAAATATAAGACTTAGCTGTAATTTACGCTCAACAAGTTAATAGTGAAATACCGCATTTAAATGCCCAATTCCCGTGCTATTGTTGCTGGTAAACTCTCTTTCGCAACATACTCACTCAACTATGCTGATCTAACAGAAAATGTTATGCTAACAGATATGTTAGCAGCGATATGTGTTTTCAGGCGCAGCCAAAACCTTAACTCAAGCACAATAAAGCAATAAGTTGTTCCCCTCATTTTTAGTATAAACCTATAATTTTTCAATAAAAGAGGTAAGCACACCGAGTATTTGGAAATAAAAAATGCATGAAACTTGAAGATGGACCTCTTTTCCATAAACTATGCGCAGATCCAGTAACCATTTGGAGTCAAGTACGCAATATTTAAGGTGTAATAGTTTTAAGTAAATCGTTTAAAATAGAAATTAAACCTTATTCATAACATAAGCGTTTCAATAATCAATTTACACATAAATCTTACTTAAATTCACAAGCTCCCCGCACACTTAACCCAAAGCTTTTTTAAACATTGCAATACTAAACCTTACGATTTAATTTTAAGTAGCATAAAAATACACCACTACTAAATTTTTATAAATGTGGTTGAGTGTATAGTATATTACATACATATCTGGATTTATGTGAATGGCTTGCAAGGCGCTTAGCCAACAGTTGAATATTCATTTATTTACATACCTATATACTGTATTTATAATACATTTATAACCTACTCGTGCTACATTAAATGATATTTGCATACAACTATACATATATATATACATGTACTATGTATGTATATCAATATACCTACATAATACTCGTTAATAATTTACCAATTATAATTGTATTTACCAAATAATTCAAATAATGTGCTTAATGACTTTTAATAAAAATTGTAACTTACGCAAATTTTTATCTCATTTTCCCCTCAACAAACACAAAAACAAAACTCGCCCAAAAATTGTCTAACCAATAAACGAATAAACAAACGCAAACGACGACGCGCTTGCATAGAAGAACAATGGGAAAAAGATCTGGAGGCTGAGTTGAAGGACTACGAAGTGGTAGGCGGCACGACAGCCGCTCATAGTCGTGCAGGCGGCGGCGGCGGCGGCGCCGTTAACAGTGACGATGGCAATGGCGACGACGACGAAATACCGACAATATCAAATCTGCGCACACGTTCAACGAACAACGATTGGGAGGAATATGCTGATCTGATCGAAGATACCGATGATTTAAAGTAATTAAGAGCCTGTATCGTAGCTTCTTCTAACTCAATTCATAAACGATTTTAAATACATACATACATATTAATATATTATTCGTGTTAATACCACCAGCATCTATCTCCACCTCCAGTAGCACTACACTACTATTATCTTGATTTTTTTTATTGATTATATACTTCTGAGCATTCTGAATTACAATAATTACTGCCTGTACGTTTACTTGACTTTTAGTATTTGACGTGTATTTTTTCTTGTTTTTCTTCTTTTTCTCCATTCCACATACTTTTCCAATCCCGACTATTGCTACCGACGGCTTTACACCTTCCCTTCTGACCTTACTTTTACTTTATTGTATACAATTTTTTGTCACCCAACTGTAACTGTCTGTATGTGTATTCGTGTTTTCTTTGTATTTTTTTTTTTATTTGGTTTTTTGGAAACTGTATTGCTTCCATTGAATTAAATGTATAATGAAATATAAATATATATGTGTACGTATGTATATGTAAAACAATTAAAATTTGTTACTAAATGATGTGCAATACAAAAAAAATACTTAAATGTTAAAATGTATGTAACAATTGTGAAACATTTAAAACTGGAATAGGACACTGAAGAGTTTGAGGAGGGTCATGCTGGGCTATCAATGAGCCGAGGAGTTCTTTACGCCTTTTTAGTGTTTTTTTTTTTATTTTTCGAAAACCTTGTTGTACGAATTAAAAACAAAACACAAATTTTTGGAATTAAAAATTAATATTTTTTCCTTTTGAATAAAATATTTTTGAACAATTTTGTGTTTTTAAACCTAGCTTGAGGAGGAAATTATAATTTTTGGAGTAATAATTTTTTTTTTTTTTTCGTAATACAAAAAAATTTAAAAGTGCTGTTTTTAAAGTAAATAAAGCTAGTAGAGAGAAATTTATAATTTTTCGAGTAAGAAATTAAATTTTATTTTATAAAAAAAAAAACATTTTAAAAGGTCATGTTTTTAAAGCTATCAAAAGCAAGTAGAGAGAAAATTATAATTTTTGGAGTAAGAAATTACTATTTTGTATTTATGCAAAATATTTTTGGCAAATTTTACATTTTTAAGAAAGAAAATTATAACTAAGAAACTAAAATTTTTTTTCTCGAAAATGTTTATTGAAAAATTTTGCTTTCTTACACCTAAATAGCAGGAATTAGTAAAGTGAAAATTAATAATCAGTTAAAAAAAAATTTTTTCTGGAAAATATTTATTGAAAAATTTTGCGTTAAAACTAGTTAAAATTTTTTTTCTGAGAAATATTTTTTTTTAATTTTACGTTTTTTAACTTTTATCACAAAGGTAGCTTCGAATTATTATTGTTATGTTTTTGAGCTGTTATTTACCAATTATTGGAAATCTAGAAATAATTCCTCTTAATAATTTTCTTGTAAATTTTGTAAAACTTATTAATGTCAATTTAAATTTGGAGTTTAGAATAAGAAATTTAAAAATTCTGGTTTAACAAGTAAATTTAAACTAAAAAATTGAACTTGCGGTTAAGTCATATTTTAAAATTACTTCAAAGCCAAAAAACATAAAAAATATATTAAAATAAAATAACTAAATTATAAAAAAAAACATATTTTAATTATAAAAAAGTATTTTATTTTATTTTTTATTTTATAGAAGAAAGACTCGGTTTCGAAAGAAGTTATAGTCTTTGTTAAAATAAATATTTAACGATATATTTTCAACACCCATTAAAATAAAATAATAAAATTAATTCAATAAAGTAATTGAATTTTCGTTGCGAATTCTCATAATGTTTGTTAAAACATATTTTTAAAATCTAAAAAGCTTTCTAATATAAAAATACTTCAAATGGTTTTGTGTTGCGAATTCTTATTTTTTTTTTTAAATACCTTTTACAATCTATTATAAAAATAATTTATTATAAATGAATTTGCTTTGTGATTTTTTATTATTCTTTCTTAAAACATTCTCACAAAAGAATAATTAAAATGAATTAGTATTGTGTATTCTTGTTTTGATTTTATTAAAAATTATTTTTCCCAAAAAACAAAATATAATATTGTAATAAAAGAATAACTAAAATGAGTTTCATTGTGAATTCATAGTTTTAGATTAAAAAAACTAATAATTTTGATATAAAAATATTTAAAAAGAATTTGTGTTGTGAATTCTCGTTTTTTTTCTACAAATATTTTTGCATTTAAAAATAAAAATAATTATAATGAATTTCATTGTGAATTCTTTTTTTTTATTAAAAAATATTTTCCCAAAAAACACGTTTAGAGCAAAATCCATAAAACGAATGTCGGTGTGAACTCGGTATCATTTTTTACTAAAAGAAAATTGTATATTAAAAAATAATAATTAAAATAAATTTGCGTTGTGAATTTTTATTATAATATAATACTAATAAAAGAATAATTAAAACTTCTTTGTGAGCTCGTATGCTTTTTTACTAAAAGATGTTTTTTCATTAAATAATTCTAATATAAAAATAATTAAAATAAAGTTGTATTGTGAATTCCTGTTATTTTTCTTAAAAAATATTTGTTTAATCTAAAATAAAAATAATTGAAATAAAATTGCGTTGTGAATTTTTATTATAATTTTAATAAAATAATAATTAAAATTAATTTCATTGTGAATTCGTATCATTTTTACTGAAAGAATTTGTTTCTAAACTAATATAGTCTAATACAAAAATATATTGTATAAAATGAATTTTTATTGTGAGTTCTTATTTTTTTCGAAAAAAAAAATCCCAATGAAAAAATTTAATAAGAAAAGAATTGAAATAAATTTGTAATAAGATAAAATAATTAATAAAATAAGAATTTAATTTTTTTCTTTTAATGAATATATAAAATTATTATATAAAAGTAATTTAAATAAATTTGCGTAATAAATTTGTATTATTCTACGCTTGTATTTTGCAGAAAAATAATAATAATTCTAATAAAATAATAATTTAATGGAATTGGCATTGTAAATTCTAATTTTTTCTATTGAGAAATATTTTCCCCAATAAAAAAAATAAATCTAATATAAACATAATTAAAATAAATTTGCATTCCGAATTCTGATTAATTTTTCCCATATATTCCCCAAAAACATTTTTACATTCTTATATAATATTATATAATATTTTTGGGGAAAATATATTAAGAATTCACAATGTAAATATTTGATTTATTCTATTCTGTGCAAAAAAAAAAAATTATAGTAAAAATTAATAAGAATTATTCATTAGTTTCTTTTCATATTTTTTACATAAAAAAATTATTGAAATATTTTTTTATGTAAAAAATTTTAAAAGAAAATAATCAATAATTTTCATACTGGAACTATTTTTATAAAATTATTGAAATATTTTTTTTATTAATTACATACAAAATAAATAATTTCAATAATTCTTATTTATTTATTTTTTATTTTGAATTAATTACATTAAAAAAATAATAATAACTCCAATATAAAAATAATTAAAATAAAAGACAAATTTTAAATAATTGAAATTTGTATGTTTAATGAAATATTTTTCCGCAGATGTTTAACTCAAATATAAGCCCCAGTGCTGCAATGTGAAAATGTTATTTATTTACATACCTATATATGATTTTCAATCGCATATTAATTCATTTAAATAAATAATAATGTTATAAATTTTCAAAAAAAAAAACAAACAGTAATTTTTACTTATATATTTTGATCGTTAAAAAATTCATTGAACCTCAAGCATGACCCATCTGCACTTTGAAAGGGAAAGTAATTCGCCGCAGTGTCCCAACCTCTCCCCCAATTGTTCAACACACAAAATGTGGAGCAGGACGAATTGTAACAGGAAAAAAATTTATAAAAATCAAGTTAATAAAAATTGTTTACAGAAGTGTATGGCAGATGAAGTTGTACTAAAAAATGTATCTCCACAGTGCACACAAGAAATAGCAAACGGCTAACGATAACAGCAAATTTAACAGAAACCGAACGAAACGAAAAATTGTCATCAAGAACACTACTACATGCAAAATAATAACTACTATGAAAGAACAAACAAGAAAACACACCAATACCAGCAGAAACACACTAAATTAAATATTATTAAACAAATTATATAGTATATAATTATATATATATATATATATAAATATATATTACAATGGATGATTTCTTGAAAACTAAACCTAACACAAACCAACATATGTATAAACGTAAGTACGTATTGTATAACAACAAAAATTCGAAAAAATACAAAAAATTACGAAAAAGATTAGAGCGAGTGCGAGGAGTGGAGAGCGTTTGAAGTTTAAAAAGTTATCGGAGATGTGAAAACAAAAACAACTACAAAAAGCTTCAAAGGGAATAAACTTTTTTGTTAAAAAATATTTATATATATACAAACAGATAAGTAAAAGAAGTAAATTAATAAAAAATATAAATTACATATGCAATACATACACAAATGAAAATGATATAATACAACTAAAAACAAAAAAACAGAAAAATATTGTTTAAAATTAAATTAATAAAAAGAATTAATGCATTTGAAATTAATGTGTAAAGAAATTTAAGACAAATAGTTGAAAATAAAAACAAAACAAAAAGCAACAAGTAAATAAATAACATATAAATAACTGATTAAAAGTAAATTGAAAAAAAATACAAAAATAGAAAAAAAACATATGCAAGCAAAGCAAAGCGTAAGTAAAAAGAAGAGTAAACCACAATATTATTATTATGATTATTATTATTATTATAAAATTACTTATGTATAAACAAATTACAATTATTATAATTACTATTATGATTATTATGTATTATGCGAATTAAATAAAGACATTAATGATTATGATTACAAAATTGGGAATTATTCAGAATTAGGCTAATTCATTTTATTTAATTAACTAAATAAAACTGCATAAGCATTAGGTGGAATGAGCCAAGCATAATTGAGATTTTAAATTAATAAAAATGGTTGTTTGTGAAACAAAATCATTTTGTTCGTATATGAAGTGCATATCTACACACATACATGCATATGCACCTGGTTTAAAAAATACGAGTATACAAACAAATGATAGGCAACTGAGCATTAAAGGTAAGTTTTTGAACGCTCACAGCTACAAAACACTTTAATTGATGATGTGGCACGACTTGGCTTTTGCAATATGGATTTTAGTGTTATTGCTTTTTCATATTTTAGTTTCTGCTCGCTGATTTTCATTTAAAATTTTTTATATACAATTTTACATAATTTTATTTGACTTCTTTTATGCTGCAGCTGCTTACCTTACAAAATGAAATATTTCTCTGCTATCGTAAGGGAAGACCCATGAGATAAATGTTGCAAGGGAAACCCCTTTTAACAGTTTAACTACAATAATTTTTAGGTACTCTTCAAATAAACGTTCGTAAGGGCCCTCTATTAGAGACAATAATGGGTTCTGATGCTAAAAACGCTGGGTCCATTGGGAGTAGAATACTTCACCAGGGTCTTCAATTTGTCTAAGGCCACTCTCATCATTCCTGACAAGTGGAAATTAGGGAGAGTGGTCCCACTACTGAAACCTAGGAAACCCGCCAACCAAAGGGAGTTCTATCGTCCGATAACTCTCCTTTCCCCAGTAGTGAATACTCTTGAAGCCCTTCTCCTCCCACTCTCTACGAAAAATCTGACCCCTGCCTCACACCAGTATGGCCTACGAAGAATGCATAGCACCACCACGGCACTCAACGTCATTAACACCCAGGTAAACCGCTGACTCAATCACAACCGCCCCTGCGATAGAACTGTCCTAGTAGCGTTGGATCTAAAAAAAGGCTTTCGGCACAGTCAGCCACGCCACGCCACTAGATGACATGTTCCAGTCGACACTCCCGCCAGGGCTGAAGAGGTGGACCGCGAACTACCTCTGTGGTCGTCACTCGCCGGTAATATTTCGAGATAAACATCCAAACAGAGTCTTTTTAACTTCTACATCTCGAAACTACCCCAGTCACCAGAGGGAGTATCCCTGGTCTCCTACGTCGATGGCTGCACGATAATGGCTTCGGGCAATGACATTGATTGCTTGTCCTCCAAGGTAAACAACTACCTCGCCAGCCTTTCTCGCTCCTTCACTGCGAGGAACTTACAACTTTCCTCCACTAAATCTACGGCGACCCTCTTCGCCACCTGGACAAAGAGAACAAGCTGCATCTTAAGCTGAAAGGCGATGTCACACCAATTCCGACGGTAAGCAACCCCAGAATATTGGAAGTTACCTTTGACAGCTTGCTCTTCTTCTCAGTACAGAAAGTAACAGACAGACAGCTACTGGATCGGACAGTGTACAGACACCACCCATCGCAGCCGAAGAGCCCCAACTTCCCTGAGAGTCCCGCGTAACCTTGGTACAATTACGTTCTGGAAACTATAGCAGGTTAAACTCCTACTTATCCAGAATCGACCCCGACATACTTAACTTATATCCGGCATGCGAAGGCACCCCGCGCGACACTAACCACCTTTTCACATGCCCCATCAAACCCACTCATCTAACACCCTTCTCTCTCTCTGGACCCAACCTGTCGAAACAGCTAGTTTCCTCGACCTACCGTTAGATGAGCTAGACGAAGACGATCGGTGATTACACAACACTGGCAGGACAAAGTTACTGATACAACAACAACAATAATGGGTTGAAAAAAGAGTTATTTGAAAAAATGCGCTTAAATTTTTATTTCACATGCCCTCAAAATATATTAGTTTGGGGAAAAAGAAATCCATTATTTCCACGGTATATGGCTGTAGGTGATCGATATCTCATAAAGTATCGATCAAACAATTTAAAGTTTATGATCGTTGTTAAGGTTTGTTCCATTCAGTTGTGAGTTACAGAGTGTTAACAATAGAAGTCAACAAAGAGAAAATACGGTACATTTGACAGATCTTCTTTGATAAAGGTGAAAATGTACGCCAGGCCGCTGAAAGTGTCCCTGAATTGAAAGTGTTACGTACAATTTCGGTGTCGTCGATTTTGTTCAGGCATTTTTTATGTTAAAAATGTCGGTAAAATCACAGAAATAATCGAAATTGATCGGCATGTTAGTAGTCGTAGCATTGTAAAGAAGCTAAAGATCGACCATAAAACAAAAAAAAAATGAATTTCTTTTTCCCCAAACTAATATTCAGGTCAGATTGATACCATAAATCGTATTTCTAATTTGCCGCAAAAACCTTAGTCGCAAATAAGAAAATGTAATTTTACCTCCAAAAAAATGTTTGCCTCCATTAGATAAACTCTTTGGAGATTTTGATATACTCACCCTTACGCCATAGTTCTGCAAAGGAATTTCTCACCCTCAAATTATTTACCTGTACGTTACACTTAGGCTTCTTAGAGTATTTCGTAAAACCACCGAGCGGTGCTAGCTGGTGGGAGCAAAGGAAGAAAGGCCTCGCGTTGGAAAGATCAGATGGAGAAGAGCTTGGCTTCCCTTGGTGTGTCAATCTGGTGCCGGTTAGCACGAGAAAGATACGACTGGCGCGTTTTGTTCAACTCGACCAAAATCGCGTAAGCAGTTATCGCGCTAAACAAGAAATAGAAAAAAAATCACCGAAATGCTTTTTTCGATATATCGTAACTCGTATATTTCATTCTTAAGTCCTTTTGAGCTCCGTATCCGTTTCCATATTAGTTGGGTTTGGGTCAGTTACCTAGAGTTATACTTCTCTAAAATATCCTTTTTGAGTTTGGAGTACTTCAAAATTCATTAAACCTTTTTGTTACACTGTTTAGCTGAATGCATAAACAAAAAAGTTATAACACTTCAAACATCTATAATCTAATACAGAACAAGTATCTTTTCAATGTGCAATTTTTTTTTATGTTTGTTATCGAACATTTCACCAAAAGTATCGAATTCTGTAATCCCTTTAGACCCAACCTACCCGCACGCTTTCTGGGTCTACCATTGGATGAGTTAGACTGCGACTACAAGGACTAACAGGGTTTAGTAAATTGCTACAGCTTCTGTAATCGTGCACTCGCGGGCGAGAGACCCTGTATTTATTTCCGCAACCACCCGCATCTACATATATCGAACCAAGCACTGCCACTTCAACAGCATTCTCTATAAATGGCTGAAGTGATAGTCATTAGGCGAAAATAAGTCTGGGTTTTTATTCATGTTCTATTTTATGATACCTGATTTTTCTAAAATACAATGCATCTATTTTGTTATATGGTATTTTATTTTATTTTAACTTCGGCTTTATTTTTTATAATTATTTTGTTAGCAATTTTTTTTTCGTTACAATGTTTTGATTACAATTTTTATTTTTTGTTATAATTTTTTTTATTTTTATAGTTTTGTATGTTTCATTTTTGGGATATAGGTTTCTCGCGGTAGACTTTGTCATCGCCGATGAGTCTTCCTACTATTACGATTTGACCACTACAACGAAGGGTGTGATTTCCTTATATGAAGCCCACACGGTAAAAAATGATGGTTTATATTTAATACCAGTTGCTATTGAATTTATACAATTTTGGAATTAAATTTGATTTTTAATTCTAAAAAGTTTTATTTTAAGACGATGAAATATTCTTGCAATTATTTTAAATCCAAAATGGGTTTAAAACAAAACTTTAATTGGTGCTGAGCGTTGCGTTTTTGAAATTTAATACCAATTAGATTTAACGTAAGACCAAAAAAACATTAAAATGCTCTCTTTAATGTTTCAAGTTATTTTGGTTTCAGTTTAAGTTTCAATTATATTCAATTTAAAATTTATTGGTTTAAAAGTAAAACCAAAAAAGTATTAAAACATTTTCTCACTCTCAATTAATTTTAATGTACTCTGAACTTTAGTATTATTTGCTTTACAGTAAAACCAAGAAAGTATTAAAAAATGTTCTCACTCTCTGTCACTCACTCACTCTCAGTGTAATTTTTTCCACTATTCTGTTTTTAAAAGTGAAATACCACGCGGAAGGAAAGCGATGATAGCGAGGTAATTTCTGAAGAAGATCTTCGTTTTTTTCAAAACTGCATAGTTAAAGACGAACTGAATCTGGTGTAGCAGAAATTTCGAGAAACGTTAAAATCGAGACAAAAATTTATCGCAACTGCATGGAATGTTTTGGAAATATGAAAGCAGTGTGGAAAATTTTTATTGCTGCGAGTGGCGGTTCTAATTTGGGAAACTGTACAGAATGGACGTCTGAAGTAATACCTTATTTGATTTTCTTAAAGTTGCTGCCATCCACTGCCAGTGGACGCGAACAAAAAAAAGCAAAATTCCAAAAATCTGTCGACAGTTTTATTTTTGAAAACGTAATTTACTATAAATTTTTTGTTCTTAATGGGCATAAATAAAAAAATTTGTTTTTACAGCTTAGAAGAATATAAAATAACGTCTGGTCAGCCCACAATCGTTGCAGTTGGACAAGACAAAGCCACAATTTGCCAATATTTTATAACAATTGATGGTAAGAAGATAGCAGTTCCCGAGCATTATGAATTTAGGCAAGTTTTTGACTTGTATTTTAAAGCATTTTACGTATTTAATATACAGTTTGATGTAATTTATATATATGTTGTCGATAACGAAATTTACTTAAGTTTAGAAATCTTTGTCACTAAGGAATTTAATTCCATTTTGCAGTGTTATGAAATTATTTCAACAGATCTTTCAGAACTAATTAAATTTAATAGCCTTAAAAATGTAAAACCATTGGAAGTGAACTTTATAGATTCAAAAATGTTTTTATTAATTCCATGTGAAATTATAGAATAAAATTTAAATATGTATTATTATTTCACTTATGTATATAAATTTATGTCAGTTTAAATAAAACGTAAATTTTTATTTAAAAAATTTATTTTGTTTTTTGTTTTGAGGATTCGTCAACAATGTACTAAATCTACTACAATTTTGGTTTGGATTCAATTCCTTTTTGGAATTAAAATATCATTCAAGGGTTTACTTTCAATTCCAAGAAAGTTCTACATTCAATTCAATTTTGGATTTACTTTAATTCTAATTATTATTAAATTTATTTCAATTCTCGTCTAAAGTTAAAACCATTTTAGCTTTATTTTTAAACCCTTAAAAGTATATAATTTAGTCTCATTCTTGGTTTTTTAAAGAGAATATTTTAATTAACTTCTCTCTCTCTTTTCTGAAACCGGAATGGTTTTAATCTTATACTTTCTGGAATTGTTATATATAAACACCAAATTGGTATTAATATTAAACTAAAATTTTTGCTGTGCAGGTACCGCACACGGGTAACTTTTGCTTTTGTAACAGAGTATAAAATTATCAGACAATACTGCTGCTGAATGAATTAGTTTTAATCTTTTCTCAGCTTTTTGTTTTCTAACGCAATAGACACTGCATCTAGGCACACTGGATAAGTAAACGCATCATCATCATCATCATTTCTTCATCTCCGTTGCGAAGCATAGAGCCAAAGTAATATAAAATTTTTCCACTTTGTGCGATTCCCGGTTATATTTTTCACTTGCTTCCAGGTCATTGTTTTGCCCACGGCTTTGTATTCCTCTTCGATGCAGCGTCGCAAAGAGCCCCTAGGTCGGCCTCTTCTGCCCTGTACTTGGGGGTTCCAGTCCAGCGCTTGCCAGCTGATTTCAGTGCCACCTTCCCGTGGTGTATGGCCAAGCCATCTCCATCGTCTCTTATCTCAGTTGCATTTGGTTTTTGATGGCATCGTCGATGCAATTCGGTGTTAGATATCCAGTTGTCTGGCCACCAGATACGTTGAATGCGTCTCAAGCAGCGGTTGACGAACACTTGAAGCTTCTGTACAATTTCCGCAGACAGACACCATGGCGTAGAGCAGAACTGATTTAATATTGGAGTTGAAAATCCATATTTTCGTTGTAATGTGGTGCATTTGCTTGGACTGCCACACCGGACGAAGATTTGCAAATGCACCTCTTGCTTTTTGCAATCTTGTAGATACATACTTTTTGTATCCACTTTCCGCTGTGAATTGGCATCCAAGGTATTGAAAACGTTTACATTTTCAATATTTTCCTCTCCAACGTGCAGTACACACGTGCGATAAGTAAACACAGGTATGTTGAAAATGCATTAGAGTTACATAAAGGTATAATAAATGAATATAATAAAATAAAATACCAATACAATTATTACATGAACTCAAAATAAGTTTTTCTTATTTGGAAAAGGTTTGTATATAATTAACTCAAAATATCTGATACAATATATTCAAAGTTGATCCTCATTCCCATTCTGAAGGGCGTTTCAAATCTGATTCATCAAAATAAATCAGTAAAATCAACGTTAATTGAAATTGAAAAAAAAAACACAAAATGAAATTTAGAACACGCCTTATAGTACTGTACTAGAGGTGCCAAACTATCGATGGTGGGCGCCATCGATGTGGACGATAGTAATTTTCAAACCATCGATGGTGGTCGATAGTACCATCGATAGTGGTCGATAGTCGCAATAAAAAACAGTGATTGAAAATCATTGAAATTTGTAAGAAAAAACAAATAATTTGAATTTTATTTTAATTCATAAGGAACACTTTAAAACAACTATATATTTTCACAAGTGTGAGTGATTTACATTTGGAAAAAAAGAGTAAGAGTACAGGCTATGGGTCTTTTCTGCCAAAATATTGAACTTATAAGTTTAAGGAACATTGCTTACATTTTATGAAATTACATTTTAAGGGAAAAGCTAAAAATACAAAAGCCTTATAAAAGACTTAAAAGCTAAAACTTGAAAACTCTAATATGATTTATTTATTATAGCGAAAGATTTTTGTTTAAAAACAACAAAACGTTCACATTTTCTTCTTTAAGCCGTGTTCGCCTATCAGAAACAATTTGTCCCGCCTTGCTCAAAGCTCTTTCCGACTCCACTGACGTTGCGGGGATGCATAAATATTTATACATTAGTAATTTTAATAAAGCGACATCCACCTGGTTGACCTGCAATCAAATATATTACCAAAACTTAGTTTTATGTATCGAAGATTGATTTATTAATTTTACCTTGATCCATAAAAGAGGGTCCATTTCCTGTGGGGCTATGTCTCTCTCCAGATGCTGCCTTTTAATAATGATTGCATCAGATCGAACATTACTCTTTTTAGTAGCACATCGTTGGTTCAAAAAATCAAAAATTGGGTCCGTAGTGGTCGTGCTTGCTTCCAGACTGACAGGGTCTTCAACATGAGTCAAATTGCCCAAATTGACCAACTCATTTTCCAAGATACTTGCTGCTTGTTCAGCATTTGCGTTGGATTGAAACCCATCTTTTTTGAAGCGTGGATCCAAAATCGTAGCCATCCTTGTTACCGTGCGTAGCTCATATATAGATAGTCGTTTTTTAATCGACTCCAACATAGCATCTTTCATAGATTTGCCTACCGCAGTTGCCAACTGAGATGAAAGATTTTCAATTTGCCGATATAGTCCATATGCCAATGACATTATTAATGACACTGTAACGTATTTGCCACCAGAAACTTTTTCGGACACGTTCTTAAATAATCCTAATATTTTGTCAATATCTTTCAACACGTTGATTTCCTCTGCAGTGAATGGTTATGGTGCATTTGTTGTTGATAATAGCACACTGACAATGGCTTCATGGGTTAATAAAACTCTCTCAATCATGTCGTGGAGGCTGTTCCACCTGAGACTGAGATTCAAGCCATCTTGGACTACCAAATTAACTGTATGAGCAAAGCATGGCAGATTTTGGATTTTTAAAATTTCACATGCTTTCAGCATTGAGCTTGCATTGTCAGTTACAATGCAGACAGTTTTTCCAAAGATATGCCAAGATGTGAATATATCTTTTAAAGTGTCTGCAATATTTTGTGACGAGTGATTTGTAGTATCGATCAGTTTTTTGGTTGCTAGCGATGCCGTTTTGATGCCGTATTCATGTACGAAATGAACCGTTACCGTTAAAAAGCTCACGTTAGCACTAGATGTCCACATATCGCAAGTGATAGCAATGTTCGAAACCTGCTCTAAAATTGTTGACAATTTTTCCGTCGTTTTTTTAAACAAATTGGTCATCAGGACGTTTTGCAAATGACTCCAGCTGGGAAGCTTGTAACGTGGATCTAAGGCTGTAATTAATTTAATAAATCCTTTGTCCTTCACTATGCTAAAGGGCTGAATATCCTCAGCAACCATCTCTGCTACGATTTCATCTAAGTCCTTTTTACGCTTGGAGTTTGCATCATACAACACAGCCCTTTTAAAGAATGACTCCACTGGCCGCATGCCTCACCTGCAATCCCTTCACCTAGCAATCATAACTTGCTGCAGCACAAATAAAAAAAGCGCGAATATTTGCTTGGAGATGTGTAAATCGCTCTTTTGACGATACTATCGTCCACTATCGAGACTTTCAACCATCGATAGTTCAGTAGCTCGATAGTGCCCTACCATCGATGGTGACGATAGTGCCATCGATAGTTTGGCACCTCTATACTGTACTATACCTATAATGAAAAATCTTATAATTAAAAATACTTTTTCCTTTATAAGCCAAAATGTTAAAATAATTAACATGACAACGATTATTATATCAAATCGCATTTAAAGCTTCAAACGATACTTACATTTAAGCATATTTAGGCACACTGCCATTTTTCGAGACGTAAAATACTTAAATAATCCGGAAAATGATACATCCAAAAACCTTATCATAAATCATGCAAAGATTTCTGGAAACATAGATATTAGATTAGATCACAAAAAATCTTACAATATGTATGTATATAAAAATATACAATATAATAAAGTTTGGAAAATGCTGCTGCAGGGGAGGATATAAAACTTCGGGACGTTCCGGTGGAGTTGATCGGCGTGTTGGGGAAACGATTTGCATTGGATTATACCACGCGAAGATTTATACCACACTTCAAAAATAAAGTGCGTGTAGCATAGTACACATAACAGAAGTGAAACTTTCAAGGCAGACAAAGAAAGAGGGAGAGACCCGAGAGAAATGAGAGAGAGACAGAAAAAGAATATATATCTAAATAAATTCTAACATTTGCCGAGAATACAAATAGACAAAATTTACAAAAAACGAAGAACGGTCGACCGGTGTAGGTAAATGCCGGACACAAACCGTGGCAACAACACGCACTTCTCCAAGCATTTATCACCCGTACAAACGAGGCGATTCCAGGACCCCAGCAACGGCACAAATTACCGCAAGGCAATACCAATAAGTTCGACGCCGGAATGGATAGCACTTTATAGTACGCACAAGCACTAGCCAGGAAACGGAAATAAGCTCCAAAAAGAAAGCAAAAAAAAAAACAAACGCCAAAAAAATTGGGACCAAAAAGCGCCCCAAACAGTAGGCACCAAGGAAATATATTTCCTAAAAGTTTGCACCAACAAACAAGCGCCAAAAAGTAGGCAGTGTTATTTCTCACTAGAAATTATCAACCACAAAGAAAAATAGCCTAAAGTGTATCTAAGATATATAAAGGGTGGTTAAATTTGAAGGGTCGATGTTGAATGTGAACCACACCTCAACGTCAAGTTTTTTTCTGCATTTTTATAAAAACCGTCCAGTAGTTTTTGAGTTCATCGAGGACATACAGACAAACATTCATTTTTATATATAAAAGGAGAAGAAGAAGAAGATAATCAGTAAGAAAAATATACTTTGAACTTTTGGAAAAAGTGCAGAATAGCAACTCCTCATCTCTAAAAAAATTAAAAGTTTGGCTCGTCCGCGTGGAGACCACAAATACGTACAGGATCACATCAGTCAATTAATAGAATTCTCATTTTACTTACCGCATTATAATAGGCTGATACTCCCTGCCGTTCTTACTTTTTTTTCTTTTTTCGTTTAGGAAAATACATTTTCTCATTATCTTTCTTTTGCCAGTTTGTCACGCACATTTTAGAAGAACATTTGTAATAATAGAATTTTAATAAAATGCGAAGTATTATTATTGAGTAAAAAGAGCTTTAAATTAAATGTTGAATCAATAAGGAGTGTTTATAAGTGAATACTGTTCTTTTTCGATGTTTGTGTTTAAGTAAAGTAACCGGAGGTAATAGGGCATTTTTTGAAACTTCTGCAAAAAATACGCATTTTTAAAGTTCACTATTCCTATTAATTCTTAATGGTAACTCATAAATAGGACTATAAATCAAAATGCTGATTAACTACATTCGTGGGTAATAATTTTGAAATTAGGTCTACGCACTTAGACATTGTAAGCAAAACTTTCGTGGTAGTAATTAAAAGAGTGCACAGCTATTGAATTATGAATATTAAATTATAAGAAAAATGCATTCGCGCAATTAAAGCAGAATCACGATATTGTTTGTATTTTACAATCCAATAACCAAAATGCTTTGAAAATAAAGTTATTCTGTCAAAGCGCAATCATTCGCCTTAGAAATAATCAGATTGCTTTGACAATCTGAAAGCCAAAAGCAAGAACCAGTTACATTTAGAATTTGTTTTTGTGCTACTGCACAAAATTGTTCAATTTGCCAAGAACACTACATACCACGAAGGAACGCGCCAAAGTCCTTATGAAACCATGTTTAGCGTTAAAGCAAAAAGAGGCATAGCATCGTTTTTTTTTGCCTGGCGAACAAATCGCAAATATTGAAACTGAAGAACAACTTGAAGAATTTGCCAATACTTCTCAAACCGAAGAACAGCTTGAAGAAACTGTTAATGCTTATAAAAAAATTGAGCGATAGTCATACCGAAAACCATATTCCAAAGAAAAATATTGAAGAGGACCTACAACCTACAACGTCTTCACATCAAATTCTGATTGAAAAACACAAGTTGATTTCTACAAAAAAAGCGGCCGCGAAAGAAAATATACTACTGCAGGCAACAAAAATGTAACCTTAAATAAATTCGCCTTGATTCTTCAGTAACATTACGCACAAGATGAAAAGTCGAAGGCGGCCAAAAAAAATATGGTCCTTATGAAACCATTATAGTTCAAATACAACAATGAAGTAGTAGTAAGTTGTAGTTGCTATTGTTGTTGTTGTTGCAGCGGCATAAGCATACATGTACGATGAATGTTGGAGCGACAGTCCTTATATATATATATATATATATGTAATTGGCGCGTACACCCTTTTTGGGTGTTTGGCCGAGCTCCTCCTCATATTTGTGGCGTGCGTCTTGATGTTATTCCACAAATGGAGGGGCCTACAGTTTCAAGCCGACTCCGAGCCGCATAAATTTTTTATGAGCTTTTTCTTGGTAGAAATACACTCGGAGGTTTGCCATTGCCTGCCGAGGGGCGACCACTATCAGAAAAAACTTTGGCTTCTTTTTGGTCTTTCTTTCTCTCTGAATTCCGAAAGGTAGCCACGCACCAACCCATTCGGCTACGGCGGCCGCCAATCCTTGGCCGGTAAAGTAGAACCAACTGCCAGGGGAGCGACAGTAATGCCTTAATTACAACGGTTTCCTTCTGGTAGACCAAGCGTCGAAAATTATGAAAGTGGCCAACTTGGAGCATAATGCGAGCGCTTATTCCATTGGCCAGAAATATAACAGAAAATACTGTTTGGAACCATTTGCGAAAGAATATTTACAATAATACGCTGCTTATCGTAACTCCCTCAAGTATTTGTAAGTGCATATCTCACTGCTACCTCATGCGACACACTCGTTTAAATTAAACTGATATAACTGTGGGAAGTTCCATCTAAAAGCAATATACCAAAAACAAATTCAATTGATTTGTTATTTCCTGAAAATAGGATTTTATTTTATTTTTATTTAAATTTTTTTATTTCGTTGAAAATCCAGTTGTGAAAAGCACCTTGAATTTTCAATATATATATATTTTTTGTCATATCTCGGAATTAGTAAACTTAATTTTTTTTTTTATTTTTTTACATAAATATAGATATATGTATAACAGTGCTAAAATAGGCGGGGGATTAGTTAAAGTTAAATGGCTGTCATTAGTGAGCAATCAATGTTTTATCGGCTAAAAAATGTAGTCTTAATATTTTCCTAATGCAAACAAAAACACATTCTTTAACCGATCTAAATCATTTACGGTTAAAAAACAAGAATTTACGAAATTATAAATATCCGTTTTTACATCAAAGCGTTCATTGTTGCCATTTAGCTTAAGCTCACCCATCGCCTATTCAAATACATTCACCTTTACACCTTTAGCTAAAAATTAAATTCAGTGATTTTGTCCGATTCCTTACAATTTTAGCGGAATATTTTGAAGTGCTTAATTCAATTTGTAACATCGGATTGCATGATAATAACTCGTTTCATTATGTTAAAATATTTCTTTCTGTTTTGCTCGTATGTTCATATAATATACGGAATGCTCGTCTCATATATAAAATCGGTAAAGCATCATACCAACAGGCAATAAATTTAGAAGTAAATATTAGGTCTAACAATGAAATTCACAGTTGAAGCAGCCTAGCGCACACCAATTGGTCAGGCGCATAATTGCAACAGGCATCAAATTATTGAAATTTTCGTTCAAACTCCGTAAAAGGTCCTCGACTAGTGCCCATAAAAGGCGGCTGTGGCGAATGTAGCGGGCTGTGACGTATATTGTATTCAATGCTTTTATATAGCGGCCGATTATATTCTATTGCTTTTAAATTGCTTGGTGGATATTCCTTGTAATCATGCAGCACTCCTTCTTTCGGCATTTTCTTTTTCATAAATGCGTCTTTCCATATCATCGCCACGAGTATATAAAATCCACCTACAATTTTATTTATCACGTCGATTAGCTTCAATATGATAGGCGTCATTACTTGTGTAAAACGTGTGAATTCGAACATGAAGCGCAACGCGAAGTTACCCAAATATTTGATAGCCACAACGCTACCAGTCAACAATGAGACAACAACTAGTCCCAGAAATTGTAAAAAGTCCTTTATGTTGTCTTTGTTTATATCGTTCGATATAAAATCGTAAACAGTGTGTTTTATGGTTGCTCCCCAGCCACGTAACACATTGACAAAGTCTTCGTAATCGATCTGCATAACTTCTGGATTCTCTACATTCGACCTGCTTGCCAACTCTTCATGCTGTGGTGTGCTCTGTAGTGTCTTCGCTGAATCTTTGACTGCTAACGCTGACGTATTACTGGCATGCGAAAGAGTAGGTGTGTGGAAATGTGACGATGATATTCGTTCAAATCGCGTCTCAGGTTCAACAGCTCGCACTACTTTTAACTTTAGCAATACCTCATTTTTGCGAAAACGAACACTTTTCACACTAAACCAATACTGACCGAATGCAACTTCTTGCAGTTGCAGCCAAATATTTGTATTCAGCGTATACTTCTTCGGTATAATGCCCATGCATGCACCATGTGTTATGCCAATCCACACCTTGGGTGAATTCTGATAAAAAAGTTGCAATTTGCATTTAATGTCCAGTAATAAGCGCTCTACATCGCGTTCACTGCAATGTAGCCCAACTATGTCTCGGTAGTCGCTTACTGCGTCCACGAATCGTCGCTCTTCATAATAACCACGAAAAAATGTTGATTTCAATAGCTGTTTGCAAAGCGACTGTAATGCCTCTTCTTGTGGGCTTAAACCTACCGACGTTGCAATGCTACTCTGCTCCAGTAATTGCTCTTGGCCCAACATGATTTATATCAATATCTAAAGGAATAAAAACTAAATTGTTAAAATTGTATTAACTTGGCCGGTGACCTTGAACAAAAATATTTGACACTTACATTGGCTTTTCAAGCAACAAAGATTTTACATTCACTGGCCCTGCCAGCAGATATACCACAGCAAATAGTTCTTGGACTTTGAATTTTGTATTGGTCACTTTATGTTACTGCTTTTGGTTACTGCTTTTGTTAGAAGGCTACAAAGAGCGCTAATTATTACACTGCGCATTCAAAGTTTTGGACATATGTCGGAGGAATTTGCTATTTATCTATTTTTTATGTTAATTTATTAATTACCAAATTTGGCTAAATTAAATTTAAAATTTTGTTTCTTAAAATGCGAGAAAAAGTAATTTTAATCTGAACAAATTGAACAGCTGCTTTATAGAGTTGCTACTATTTGTAGCAGTATATGGACATACAAATATATTTTAGAAATTCAATGAACACTTTGTACAAAAGTACTCCGTCAACCTGTGAGACTAAAAATAAAATATGACAATATAATTTTTAATTTATTCATTAATTTTTTCCAACTGTATAACCGAATGTTTTTCAAAGAAGACACCATATAGATTATTTGGTTTCAAAATAAACGGAAACGGGTTGCACTAAATTCGTAATGTTGTTCGAGTATTATTACAATGAGGAAATTATGCTCTCTGTAAAGAAGTTTTTTAGCGCAAGCATGATAAACTACAAGGTTTGGCCGTCCGAAGCAAATATGTGAGAGTAACTTCGGCCGTCACGTCATATGGGACACAATGTAATGCATGAAGTGGTGTGGCCAACATCAGAGTTTTAGCCGATTTTGGTTATTTTGAAGGCAAAAAAATATGAGCACTGGCTGCGTTGATTTTTTCTTATATCATCACTAGCGAGCAAACCGGATAATTTGCGAATTATAGGGTTGTAACAACGGGTCTTTTAGGGCAACGCATCTGACTGACATGCCGTGTAAAACATACCGGGTGTCATATTGAAAGTCCTGCCGCATGTAAACAAAAAAACAAAATATTATATTTCGTTGTGTATAAAGACGTTTTTGTTGCTGGTGAATTATATTATAAAATTAATGCTTATTGAAGTGATAGTCGTAGACATTGGGTGCAACCATAACTTCGGGATCGGGACATACATTAATTTTTCAGGACAACTTAGTTAAGCCTAGCCTTTTCTTGACTCTCTCAAGTTGTTCGAAAAGATAAGGGTGCATTTTAATTGGCTCACTTAATTTAAATCCCCTTAATTTTCAGATTTTAAATTGATATAATAAAAAACACCATCAATACAAATTTGCACTATAGAAAATTGTTCATTTTTAAACAGTTGTCATTTTCGCCGCACTTACTGTACGGCAAATATAGCAAGTTACCAGTTTTTGTGCAGCCCGGAGAAATTATCGATAACAAAGATAGTTGATTTCTAGTTGAAAGCATCAAGAATCCAATTGCATCGGTACATCCCTAAAAAAGATTTATTTATATTTTATTATATTTATTTGATTTAATCTTCGAGAAATGTTATAAACAAAACAAAATGGGAGGAAAATCGAATGCAACATTTTTAAAGAATGCACGCATTCAAAAGGAACAACTGCAACTGTGTAAAATCCAAAAAGAGTTAGAAAACATACTAGGCAAAGTAAATGAAGCAATTAATGAATTGAAAGTAAGCGAAATTTCAACTAACCAAACGAATACGTTTAAATATTATTTTACTACATACAGGTAGAAGAATTGCAATTAAAAGCCGGCGCTGCAGCAGTTCTAAGTGAAAACTACCGCTCATCACCTCTAAACGGCATCCATACGACAGAACAACCAAGCACCAGTTCATCTGCTATTTTGTCAATAACCCAGCTACCACCAAGAGCGGATTATAGCGAAGCCTATAGAATACCAAGCGACAACGACGACAATGCATCTATTGATGCTGTTATTATTAATAATCAAATTATAGATTTAAACATGAAAGTGGGGAAAAACTCAATGGAGGAGGAAGAAGACGAAGATATGTGCTTATGAAGTCGGTTACATAGAGAACACGTTGATTCGAAATTAGTATTTATTGAACTTTCAACTTTATTAGAACTTAAATTTAAAATAAATTTTTACTATTAATTTACAATCTATGTCTGTATGTATATGTATATACATAGTCACTTACTATTCATCAATATGTATTATATTTAACGATAAATGAGTAAACTAAATTAGTTCTATTTTTATAAGTATTTATATATTCATTTGCACCTCATTTTATGCATATGTAAAATATATTAATACATTTAATTATGGCTATTACCAAATCGTTCCTTGTTCAACCAATTTAAATAAAATGAGCTTGGCTGCTATAGATATGAATTTAAAAATAACAGTAAATTACATTTACTCAGTTTAAATATGTGCGCTCTTCTTTCCAATACCAGCGTCCACTACCCACGACAGTCGATTCTACGTAACCGGAACGTCCTAGATTTATATCCGGCCAAGGACTGTTACTTTAGCATTCCCCATATATGTATATATGGGGAATGTTTATGCTGCTACAACAACAATGCAGAAAATAATTAATGTATACATTTTGATCATCCATACGAGCTTTTAAAAGAGCTGGAGCGAAAGTGTTGTAAGCCTCTACACAGAAGAATAATGCGAAAACATTTAAGTAAGCAGGTTAACCAGAAACTTTCCGTTTAAAATTGAAGTGTTAAAACTTTAAATAAAATATTGGAATAAAAAGACAGTAAGGGCGTTTTAGAGACTCACATCGGGAAAGTAAACTTAAAAATGGACGAGTAAATTGAAAAAAAAAAAAACATAAAAGCATCGAAAATGAAATAATCATGGAATATGTGTTAAAAGACAAAGAGAATTATGCGATCATGTTGTACTAGAGAAAAAATGTTCCAAGCGGCAAACAATGGTAGCTGAGTTTAATAAAAGATGCAAAAAGATTATAATGAAATAGAGCCAAGAAGCCGATGATTACAATGGCAGAAAATATTATGAGAATGTAATGAAATAGACGTTCAACATCCACAACTCCAAGCTGCAGCCGAAGTTTTATCAGCGGTAAGCAGATACCAACTTAAAGCAGTACCAATAGGAGGAGAAGCCAGACGGTTCGAGTCAAAATATATTTCCGATATTGAAGCTGAGTTTAAACGTCGAGGAATAGGCTAAAAACAACGCTAAATGAACTTCCGCAAAATAAATCACTGGAGTCATGTAATGAATTAAGAGTAATCAAAACCAAACTACAAATTCATTTTGAAAATCATTCATATATGTACATATATTAGGTAACTAGCTAAGAGAGCACAAAGTAAATAATGTACGACTAAGATTTTTGTTGAGTCTTCAAAGTAAATGTCTATAGCAACGAAGCTCAAGTTACAAAGACGCTTACAAGTTTCCAAAATTACAATTACGTTTTAGAGAAACGAAATTTATAGGTTAGAATTGACAGATGAAATAAAATCACACAGTATAGGTAAATTGTAGTAGACCACGACTTTGCTGCATATAAAGAGCTGTTTCTTCCATTTTTTAAGGCGTCTACAAGAACCTGATATCCGTTGTATATTGCAAATACTAGCTGACTGATTTTTCCTGCAATTGTTACTAACTTGGTATGAATGTACTTATGTTATCTTAATGCAATTCGAAACTTAACGTTTTGTGATCCTACTTTTCTTTGATTCATTCTGTAAACAAACACTTAAATCACATGTTTATACCTACATTAATATTACCAACTTAAACTACTAAAGCTTATTATGGTTCTTCATCTCAGTATCTACTTTGCTTATTTCGGTTTCTAATCAAATGTCGTCATCACTAGATGAGCTGGAGGTACGATTGTTTTTTTTCTTTTTTGATGATGTTTGGCAATCGTCATCTGAGCTGGATGATTCGCTTGAATCGCTCGATCCACTGGTGCCTGAATTGCTAGAGTTACTACCAGAACCAGAATCACTACTGCTGCTGTCACTATCAGAGTCTGAAGAACTACTATCGCTCGAGGAATCTTCAGCGGAATCCGAAGAACCACTACCATTTGAATCTGATGACGATTGCGTGTCTGAATTCGATCTTAACGAGTCGTCAGCAGCTGAAGAACCAGAGGAAGTGCGCGCACGTCTTGCACGCTTTGCCTTTGATGACTTGGTTGTATCGCTTGTAGTACTAACAGCACCACTAACATTACTTTCAGTAGATATCTTTTCTGCTATACGCTTTTTTAGTTGTTTGGTGCGCGAAATGCGGTGCACATACTTGCGTTTTTCCTTACATTCATAGGACCAGTGACCGAGCTGTAAGCATTTCTGACAACGTACACCATTTGGGAAAGCTGCGGCCAACTCGGCATTCCTGAAACAAATATAAAAAAAAGCAGATAAGTGAATAAATTGATTGTTAATTTTTAGTACATGGAAAACGTGACCACAGAAAACTAACCGCTTCTTTATAGATAGTTTTCGTGCTGCTAAACCAACGAGCGTCATTTGGATGCTTTTTAGGTGCATCGACATTCCAGTATAAAATACCGGCGATAATTTTTATAATATAAACCGCGCCGATGATAACTCAATATTTTTCATCATATACTATGAACAAACGCTTAAAGAAAGATGCGAAAACATTTTGCTTGCTTTCCTCTTCCTTGTTTCTAGTTGGCAACAGAGTTGCCATTACATCTAAATATGTGCATAAAATATTTCTAAAAGTTCGTTCACATATGCAGTGATTAGAAATAAATCTACGAAAATTAATTATATTTGGCAGATTAGCCACAAAATGGACAATTAGCTGTCAAAATCGTTTTCAACTTATTATAAAGCAATTCGACATTTTGCTGCAGTAACACCGAGCGGGCATTTTCTTCTCCTGGGGCCTTGTACGAATCAAAGAAGCCGCTGGGTAAAAAGGTGTCAGGTCCAGGAAATAGGTACATAGTATGGCGCATTAGTGCAACTTTACTACAACTGGGGTTGAAGTGAGCTATTCACAGAATTTTCTTTTTTGCTCGGCTTTTTATATAGTTGCTGTATTTTGTTAGGATAATCGCGCATTTAACCCAGTACCGAGTGCGATTGATCTTATTAAATTGCCTATATACCGCCTTAAGAAGCACTAATAGAGTTGACCACAACGTTCAACTGAGTTTGCCTTTCGGTTTGTCCACTCAATAACTTACGGCCTATTCCTGGAACGAGGGCAGTGTTGATGTCTCCAGAAAAGTATTCTGTTGCGAGCCCAACTTCCCTGAGGACTTCGTCCACCTTCAGCTTACCTAGGACCGCCAATTAACTTCGGCACGGGAACTGTATTACGCAAAAATAAGTAATGTCACTATCACGCATTACACCCGTTCTGGGTCTCTCCTGCGAGAGGTCCATATTATTTTAGTATTCTTTTTTTTTAGGCTCCTTACCTGGCCCCTTTTGGACCACGAATCTTGAGCCGCTATTTTGCCTATATCCCACGATCCTGGCTGATATTAAGTGGTGCCGGATTATTTCCTTATCCGTTTATAAATCTGGTAGCTACAACTCGTTCCCGCTCCTGGCTTCATCAGCTCCTTCGTAGTGGGATATATGCCGCTCCAGTAACTCGGAGCAAAACCAGTAACTCGACCGGGGATATGGGTTCTGTGGCAAGAAAAGTTTTTGAAAGTGTTTGCTTTACTGAGTCATTGTCATATGTGGGGTGCGTATAGCTTCAGGCTGTAGGCGAATCTATTAAACGTGTTATCGGTAAATCAGATGATTTGATTTTTTTCTTTCGCCGGGTCCATGTGACTGTCAGCCTAGAGTGAAACAAGGCGAATTCATTTTTTGTTTTCTACTTTGCCAATACTTTGCTTTGACAATCAAACGTACATTATTACGTTGTTGTTGGTCTAGTGCCACCATCTTTAATGAATGCGCCTTGTTTTAAACAATACAAAATTTTTAAATACAAAAATAGAAAAAACCTGATGTTTTTAATTACATTTTTGTGAAAAACCCCCGAGCGTTAAGTGGTTAAGTTAAGGGTTCCGTTTTGCGCTTCAGGCAGCCCAATTGCGTGGCCCACAGACTAATCCGCGGTTCTCAGGAAGTATACTTTTGTATTGTGGGTCTGCGGTATATCATCCTCTCTTTGCGCTTGCAAAACTGTCCGGGATCTTTTCGCCTTATATCCTGTTGCTTTGGAAAAGAAATTCTCTGTCACCACATTTTGGTTAGCAAATTAAACAAAAATAAACAAGCATTCAACCGATAACGTAAGAAGACAATGCGATAAAAGCATTTTGCCAGTATAAATTTGTTTTATATATTGTAAATTATTCTTTGTATTTAATTTAATTTAATTTTAATTTTAATAATAAAGAAATGTGTTCAAAACCAGACAGCACCCAAATTTTTCACAAAGGCTATTACAAATGTAATAATCACTGTTCATTTTGGGTGATCTGGTTCTTCAACGCAGCGTAGTCAAAATTAACTTAGAAACAACTCCATCTATCACTCATCCATCTCGGTAAGGAGAGCAGCATAATTCTGCTGACAAACACGGTAATCTATTAAAATTTGTGTTTAATGATGAATTGAATATTCTTGTATGGTTTTCTATTACACAGGTCAACAACGTTTTGTCCTAGGAAAGTGTAGGGTCATTTTCGAAGTAATTTTTTGCGTAGAATCCGAATCCGGGGTTTAAATTGCTCTATCACGTCAGGATTTTGAGATATACTAACCTAAAAGTGCAAAAAACGCTGTTTTTGCCCATTTTTGAGGTTATGTAGCTATGCAGATTTAGATCTTCATAAAAAAGTAAACATAGTATTTTAAAGTATAATTCTTCCTCTTTTAAATGCCGTTGAGTTTGCTTAAATATCTTTATTTTTCACTGAGATATCGCATTTTGAAGTTTCCATGTTTGTGAATTTTTCGATATTCGAAAATCCATTGAGATAACAGAGACGTGATACGGTCGATTACATAGTCGCACAAAAAACAAACATGGAGACTTCAAAATGCGATATCTCAGTGAAAAATAAAGATATTTGAGCAAGCTCAACGGTATTTAAAAGTGGAAGACTTATAATTTAAAATACCAAGTCTACTTTTTTATGAAGAGCAAAATCTGCGTAGCTACATAACCTCAAAAATGGGCAAAAACAGCGTTTTTTGCACTTTTAGGTTAGTATATCTCAAAATCCTGACGTGATAGAGCAATTTAAACCCCGGATTCGGATTCTACGCAAAAAATTACTTCGAAAATGACCCTACACTTTCCTAGGACATTCCGAACCCATGTTTTTGCAGACCTGTGTTATTTACAATGAAACCTTTTTTGAATTTCATATTTTTCTATACATAATTCGCAATTCCTAATATTCCTAAGGTCTGTAATTCTCGTTTCCACCTTCCCTCGGCATTTTTTTTTTTTGCATTAATTTTGCACCATAGCTTTTGACTCTTTTTATGACCCATACCACAAAGTAAACAACAAAACATAAAAAGCTACAATATTTACTTTCCAATTTTGGCTTTCTCTGGTTTTCTTTACATCTGTCGCACGCACACACACATCCACACAGGAATGGTCGTCTTTGTTTTCGTTATAAAATGAATGCGCCTGCGGTCTGTTATTTGTTTTTGTTTATTTCGGACACAGCGAATGCAGCTTGAATAGCAACTAGAATCGGAACAAGGACTTGAATGGCGAAAAATCGATAAATGGGCATTGGCAACAGCAACAGCAACAGCACCATCCGCAGCGGAAGAAGTGATGGCAACGGCCCCGAATGTCCTTTTATACATACATACATATGTATGCACATATATACAGAATACATCAGGCCACCGTAGTTGGGTGAACTTGTGCTGGACTACCACTGGGATGGTGCCGAATGCGATACCCACTTTGGGCAAGAAACATCAATTGATTATCTGCGGTTGGCATTAAAAACCACTGGGTAAATTTGTGTTATGATAGAACCGCGCATGAAAACCAGCTGCCGTGCGATGGCGGTCCTTCAATTGTACAAACTACATAATTAAGCAGAAGCTCGGCCAAAGACCTGACAAAGAATTGTATAAATATAAACAGACATATGTATGTAAGTACATACATATGTACATACTTGGCAGTGCAGGCTGACGAGTTCTTTTCGGTTCTTGCGGCAGTAGAAATGCAACTGAGGAAGTATGATAACGAACGTCAAGGAAATAAGTGTGTTAAAAAATTCGGTTTAGTGATGAAGACTCAGACTTGTTTATAAAAAACCTAGAAAAAAAATGTGAATTAGCAAAGGCTGATTGCAATGTGTAAAATGTGTATATCTTTGAAATAACTAACAATTGATATAAAAAATTATATAAAATCTACATATATTGCATACATATACAAATGTGCATACGAGTATATAATTTAGAAGAACAAAGAATACCAGAATTTTCACACGGCAACTTCATTTTATTGTTTTAATATCATTATCAATATGGTGGAATTTTTTCAAAAAACGTAACTTTTAAGAACAGACAATGGTTAGTAAAAGTGCAGTGAGCGGCGAGGAACGCCCAGTTTTTATTCCGCCTCGCAAACGTCAGACATCAAAAAAAGTGAATGGCGCACAAAACTATGTCGACCACATTGTTAACGTACAGGTGGGTAAAAAACAGATGTTGCTTCATTTTATTATAGTTATAATAACTGGGGATACTAAATAAAAATACTACATTTAAAATTGCATTTTGTGTGTGTAGTGGTGGGAAAGAACACCTTTTGCCTATAGATTGAACAGATGTAAACAAGAAAGTAGGGTAAATGAGTCAATTGTTGTCACCGCTCCAGAAAGAGGAGAAAGCAAATGCAGTCCACTTTCATTTTCTTTGCTGCCGAGTACGGAAATGTGCGTAATGTAACCACATACATTTGTTTGCAGTCATATATCGGCATTGAGGTTTTATAAATGCGATTCAAGTAGCGCTTACGATACGATGCTTTATTTCAAACGCGTTTTTCTTGAAACGACTGTTTTGATACGGTGGCAACGATTCCTCGAAGACTAATGAACCGATTTTAATTTTCTTTTTTTTTTTAATTTTTGTTATCACATTGGCTATCGTTGTACGTAGCCGATTTTCAAAATTTTGAAAAGAGCTATTTTTGTGGGCCAGTTGAAAATCAAACAAATGGTGAAAAACACACATCGAAATTCAAATCACCACCATTTTGTAAAAAAAAAAAAAAAACGGCTACGTAAAACTATAGCCATTATTGTGTAGGTTAATAAAATTTTTGGTTTTTTGATTTCAGATGATTATTCATTGCTGTATCGCTGCCACCAAATGACGTCATTTTTTTTAACTTGTTACGTTTATTTACATAAATTTGTCTATTTTCAATATTTTTGAATAACAATTTACATCAACATAGTTTAATACATATATAATAAATTGCTTTTTGTCCGATTCTCGAATAATCATTCCTACTTACAAAAAAAAATTCTTAAAAATCTACTATTTTTTGACCCCCAACAGTGGCGTTCCCCCTTAACCACTCTCTTGGATTTGCCACATATGGTATAATATATGGGCTGAAAAGTCTCAGTCCCACCACATAGATGGCACTCGTTTTATTGCATTCACCTCTTTTTCAATTAGTACCAACCTTAAAAAGACAGCTGTTAAAATTTCGTGAGTTATTGTGCTGAGAGTGACGCTACTCAAAAAGAATTTCGTGTTTTAATTTTACACTGCTTCTGGATGGGCGAAAATACCGATCAACCGAAGCAATGGCTTAAACAGTGCTCCGCTCCATCAGAAACAGCAATAAAACGATGGTTTTCTGTCTTAATTGTCTTAATGTGATGTCTTCAAAGAACGTGTTGGCTTTATAGGGCATGAGCGTTTCACTATGAGAAAGTTCTCTTCAAAGTGGGGGATTCGTTTGCTCTCTGTTTTGTTTCATCAAGGCATTCGTCTCGCAAGTCAATCAAAACAATGGCAAAACTACATGAATTGAACTTCGAATTGCTCCCACATCCACGCATTCGCCAAATTTGGCTCCCAGCGACTACTGGCTGTTCGCAGACATAAAAAATCAGCTCGCCGGTAAGAAAACTGACTCGAATAAAAAGGTTATCGCAGAAAGTCCTATTTTGAGGCAAATGATAAATTGTTCTACAAAAGTGATATTGAAATGTTGAAATGGAATGAGTGCGTTGGTTTTGATGGAAAAGACGTTGATGGATAAAGTTTTTTATAAAAAATATATTTTTCCCATTCACAGAAGACCTATGTTAATGCGTATGGCCAGGCGGTAACCTTACTGGGAGGGCACAACCAAAAGAGCTTCAAAAACTCATAACCCTCTCCAAGGATGAACTGAGAATGCTCACGGGTATTCTCACAGCACACTGCAGACTGCGTGGCCATCTGCACATGATCGGGTGTGGTCTACTAATACCTGTCGTTTCTGCGGCCAATCCCAGGAGAGTCCAATGCACCCTCCCCTGGAGTGTAGCTCTATAGCGCGGAGAAGATTGAGACATCTTGGCCAAATGCAGCCAGAAGAAAGGCACATATGCTCAATCCAACCCAGCTCTATCCTGAGGGTAATAAGGGAACTAGGTCTGGATGAGGTATTGTGAAGATAGAGGGCACGAAATACCATAATCTTATGCATTTACGAATTTCCAAAACCCAATATTTTTTTTTTTGTTTTTGACTGACGTTGGATTTGAATTTATCCGGTTTCACAAGTTCTTAGACAAGCTTAAGGAAAAGAATTCGTGCAAAAACATCCACTTTGCCTAAGAAAAAAACAAATTATTTTGCATCAAGATAATGCACGGTGTCACAAGAGAATTTTGAAAATAGCTAAAATCTATTAATTAAAGTTCGAATTATTGTAGCATCCATCCTCTTTCACCAGATTTGGCCCCTGCGACTTCCATCTGTTTCCACATCTAAAAAAATGCATGCGTGGAAACATTTTTTATCAAATGATGAGGTTGTAACAGCTGTGAACGCGTATTTTGCAGCCCTTCTAGACTCAGGGATGGAAATCATGAATTGGAATCTCTTTGGAACAATTGTATTGATGTTCAGGATATTGATATTCATGTACTGAATAATAAAATGTATTTCAAACCAAAACATTATGTTTTTCTTATCGAACCGCCAAAACTGTTTTAGTAAGTATTTCATCAAAATACGTGCTTTCAGTTTATGACTTGTCTGAGGCAAATGAAATATTCTAAGCTTCTAACTTCGAACAGGGCAAATTTTAAATGAAAAATGCAATTCCGAGCCATTTAACAACAAAAAAATTTAGTTGCAGCAACACATGCTGATAGCATTTAATATATTTTTTTAGCACTTTAAATATTTCTGTGCTCATATTGGTGATAACATTTTTGCGGACCAAAAAGCATCAACATAAATTTGGAATAAATGTTTTAATTAGCGCAACGGTGGAGGTTTCACTTAGTTATCATTTGCCAATTCTATTCAAGTCATGTGTCATTTATTAACTATGGATTAGTAGGTGCCAATTAAATAGAATCAAGAGGTGAGGCGAGGAGTTTTATTCGTTTGTCCTTTCCAATGCATCATACATCAAAGATACTTGTTGTTTAGATTGAATACATTTTAAAGAAGAAGATTAACTAATTAAGCTACTGGATCCATACCCCATTTGCCACCAACAATAGTTACAACCTATTATGCTCTCTTGCATCCATTCACAAGATCTCACAGCCCATCGTTACATGGCCCTTCTGCCGGGTTTTCCACTATCGTGGAAACGATGATGTCCTCAGTTCAAAGTACAGCTCGCGATTTGTTAGCACGTTTTCGAACAGGCCAAGCTCGGGCGAGGGATTACTCGAACACCGATGCTATTATAATTACCCGAAAATTTCGGAAATATCTAGCCTATCCGAGTGATTCGACCAGTACTTTTGTCTATTTTAACTTTTTTGTAAGCACTTTATTTAGTTTTACAAATTCTTTATACACAGTGATATTCTCATTGGAAAACTAAAGAAATGCTAATAAATAAAATTGATAGTTTTTGTTTAGCTGTTCAAATTGTGCAGTTGAGCAATGGATGAGTTTCGAGCAAGTATCTGAAGCTCTAGTTTAAAGCAAGAAATGTTGGTGAGTGCAACTTTTCTAAATAAATATAATTGCCATCCATTAAAAGGTGTTTGATCGAGCTTCCTGTCTAATTAGTGGCATGGACCTTGATTAAGTAACCTCAAAGGACTTCCGAACGGCAAATTCTTTTCTATGAGAAACTTTTGTTTTCTATAATGCGCAAAGACTATTGTATATTTTCGAGCAATCGGCAGATAAATTTAAAATACAAATCTCCAACACCAATACAAAAGCCATGACCGTGTCGAAACAACCGTTGAGATGTAAACTGGTCGTGTACGAGCGAAGCATAGAGCAAGTCATGAGTTTTCAGTACTTGGGATCGACAATAACATCGCATAGGGATTTGGCGGAGGCGGTCAAAGCGCAATCAACCAAAGCAGCACGAATTTCCGAGTACTTGAGAGATATAAATAAAAATAAATAATTGGCGCGTACACTTCTGTTAGGTGTTTGGCCGAGCTCCTCCTCCTATTTGTGGTGTGCGTCTTGATGTTGTTCCACAAATGGAGGGACCTACAGTTTCAAGCCGACTCCGAACGGCAGATATTTTTATGAGGAGCTTTTTCATGGCAGAAATACACTCGGAGGTTTGCCATTGCCTGCCGAGGGGCGACCGCTATTAGAAAAATGTTTTTATTAATTTTGCTTTCACCGAGATTCGAACCAACGATCTCTCTGTGAATTCCGAATGGTAATCACGCACCAACCCATTCGGCTACGGCGGCCGCCCTTGAGAGATATAGTGTGAAGAAATAAGAACATGTGTGTTAGGAGTAATACAGTCGAAGCCCGTACAGATACGACCACAACACAGCGTATCCTTACCACCACAGAAATGCAAACGCTCGGAGCGGTTTGTGGGCGCACAAGGCTTGATCATATCAGAAACGAAGAGATCCGTTCATTATGTGATGTTCAAGACATCTGCAAATGGGGTGGAAGACGTCGAAAAGAGTGGCAAAAGCATGTAAAGAAAATGGGACCTGACAGTGTAGCCAGAATCGCAATGGAGAATAAATCACTAGCCAATAGACCCCAGGGAAGACCACCGAAACGATAGCATGAGTACTGGACGACTGAATTGCAAAATGATTGAATTGTGATATGTATTAAATTGTTTACTATAAAATTGTTTGTATAATTATAAGAATTGTATATTGCAATGTATAAATTTCTAACATTAAGAAATTTCTTGTTGTAAATAACAAGATATAATCTTAAATAAAGTGGAAGAAGAAGAAGACGAAGATCAGTTTTTTCATGGCAAAACTATCCTTGCCTGCCAAGATGGTAACAATTTTCGGAGAAACGGCTCGATCCTTCATTCAAAGAATCATGCTAAGATTTCCCTGATGGTATTCTCCTGGGCTGTGGTATGGTTGATTGGTAGAGGTGGTGTCTGAGTGACACACACCAGATTCAGTTAGCACGAAAAGTGCCAAACCATCTTGATTTTACTACAAATCTGCCTATGTCTTTTCTGTAATTTCTTTCAAGTAGCCATCGAACATTCTCTCAACATTTTATGCCGTAGAGCGCCCAGACTTGGGCACTCACACAGATAGTGAAAGACTGTCTCCCTAGAATCCAGCATGATCTCCGATAGGCCAATGGCCGGTTATTATTGACATAACTCTAAAGATTTCTGCCCTTGACTTTCTTAACAGCTCATCAATTCTGGGTTTGCTGTAATTTGTCCACGTTTCCTTCGTTATTTTACAGACATCGGTGTTGGCCCTTCTGTCAATAGCCTGCTTTTGGAATTGCAAAAAAATCTCCCTTTTATAGACGGTTCGGGGGTAGCCCATTACCACCACTTCAGAAACCCCTTGCCTTGCTAGTTCATCAGCTTTCAGATTTAATTCTGTGTTCCTATGACTAGGTACCCATATGAGGGAGATGTCTGTCATGCGTGCTAAGGCATTTAATTCTTCTTTGTGTTGTGGAAAAAAAGGGTGCTTCTGATAGTTGTTGTGAATGATTTCTGGTCCTTATCCCGAGAACCTCTGCTTGAGAGATGCTTTTCCAATTCGTCATGCGAAACGACTTGGAAACTTCGAGGTCTTTTGAATATACATTCGCGCCGACGACACAATCCATCGTGGATTCATCGGTGTAACTCCCATTCCTTTCGCGTGGAAAACATTACCTTGAATTCTAGCCTGAAGTCTATGGAAGCGGTAATGTAGTCTGATGGATTGCCGTTTAGCCTTCGACTATCAAAAATTGTAATATGGCCAAACATTCTAGCATTGCAACAACCACCTCTTTTATTCTGCTGACGGTATTTGCTGCTGTTAGTCGTAGTTGCAAATCTATTGGTAACAGGTTTAGTATGACATTCAGTGCCTCTGTTGGGCACGATTTCTCCAGTTATTCCTACGCAGGCTGCTCGTTGTCGTTAGTTAACTGCCTTACGTTGTTGTTTAATGCAGGCCACTCCACTAATGCCCCGTATGTCAAAATCGGACTTACTATGGCAGTGTACATCCAGAGTGCGAGTTTATACTCTAAACTTAAATTTCCGCTAATAACTATTTTGTATACGTGCTACATAAGCTTTTTCTACATTGTGCAACCAGTTCAGTTGCGGATCAAGCATTGATCCTAGATATGTTGCCCTATCTGAAAGCGGAATTTCAACCTCATTGATTGACGGTAGTCTAAACAGTGGCTTCTTGTTTTTATTTGTAAACAACATTAACGGGGTTTTGTTTGATTTAACTTTAAGACAACTGTTAGTAGCCCATTTACTAAGTTCTTCCAGAGCTCCCTCTAGTATTGCACTAATAGCGGAAGTAAATAGACCCGCTGTTAAGATCACGACACATACCCCCTTTCACACCCCTTTGTTGAGTTGCAGTCAAATTTTGTTTGGGCTGTGGTGTACTTTTTGCTTTTTGTGGCCCTATAGTCATTTGCCGGTTTGAGCCGACCCAAAAAATTTCACTAATTCATTTTCTCTTTGAGATAACCATATTGTAGAAAGATCTTTCTGAACTTTGGCATTTCTTTGCCTACGCGGGCGTCCTTTCTTTCATTACCCACCTGTGGGTATATTTTGACGTAAAAAGTAACTCAATTCAATTTCAATAAGTCTGTTATTTTTAGCCTCACACAGAACATGCAATATTAAAAAAACGATTTCCCGCAGATTACACGAACGCCCTTTTACCGTTTCTGTCTTTTTGAACGAATTATGGAAGAAAAAAACATAATATTTACTATTGTAATTGCAGAACCGTCAAAAACTTTCACCATCAAATCCTGCACTTGACGAGGACTTACTCAAAACCTCCTTAATATTGAAAAATAAACAACCACTGCCGCAAATACCAGGTGCTCAGACCAATGGAGATGCTACCGACGACCAATTGGCACACAAGACTTCACAGTCCATAGACAATATTTATGAAGACGATAATGAATTGCAGAATTTTGAGAGCGTTTCACAAGGCACAAAATCAACAAATCGGCATGAAAGTACTACAGTTACGCCAAGTAGCTATTCAGAGAGTAGTTTGGATGCAAAGTCTCACGATTGTCTTAGCAATCGCTCTTCCTCAAAGAAACGCGTAAATATTCGTACCGATCCCTTGCATGTGCGAAGTCAACGTGAGTCACCTGAAATAACTAACTATGAGGATCTGGAATCGGGTGAGACGAGCGTTTTAAATGCCGATGTGCATAGTTTGGAGAGGTACAATACGCGCAGGTCAATGGATAGTAATTATCTAACTATGACAGGTGGGTTGAATTGCAATAATTTGCAAAATTTTGAAATTTTAACCAATATCTTACTTTAATAATAAATAATTTTCATTTAACTGTTTGTGCGCTCAGGTACAATTAAACGCGGCCGCAAAAAGGGTCAAAGCCTGGATCTGCAAATCAATATCAGTCGCGAAGAGCTGGAACAAATCAATGCTGTTACAGCTGCCACTCAGGTGAATAAACAGCAGAATCTCTGTTGCACCTGCACTCCGAAAACCGGTCTACATATTCTTATCTTATCACTGATATGTCTTCCATTCGTGACGTTAGTCTCGAGCATATATTCATTTTATATTGGCACACTCACCTGGTACAACATGTTCAACTACTTCAATGAGGAAAAATCTTGCGTTTATAAATTCTTTATGTCACCCATACTTATACTCGCCTATCCGGTGGGCATACTCGTTTGCACCCTCGGCCTAGGCATATATGCGGGCATTGTGCAATTAAGTCTACAACTCAATAGTTGGTTGAACGAGATGGCCGACATTGAGAAGGGCTTTTACGGCTGGTTATGCTCATTCCTACATCTCTCCGATTGCAGCCCATACGAAGTGGTCATATTAACAGAGATACGACTGCCGCACGATGTGCCTCGTGTACATGTGAATACTTCCACTGAAGAATTATCGCTGTAAGCGCACCGCAGGACGAACAAAAATCGGTATTTACTTGCAACTCAATAGTGAACAGAAGCCGTCAAGTTTTTTGGAAAGTGATATCACACAAATATTGTGGAATGCAAATCGAAAAGTGCAACAAAGATTATTTTCAATTTTCGCTAATGTAGTAGTGTACTTTTTTGTGTGCAGATAGCGAAAGATAAGGCGTTGGGTGATAATTTAGAAAGCGTAATATTTAAAACAATAAAATGAAAAAGAAAACAGTTTAAAGAGTAGAAAATAAGTAAATTTAAATATTAGATTGCGCGCTATGCTATTTTCGTTTCAGAAACATACATATACGTACACAAAACTACTACTATACATGTAGATAATGATAATAAGTATTAGTATTCGACAAGCGGCATCTTATATACTTGCATACATACTTATACATACATATATGTATGCATATGATACCAAGGCGAATCTAATTAAAATTAATGAATTAACGAATGCGCCTCGTACGCTATCATAAAAATTTTTTGGTAAATGTGAAATGCGATTTTTTCTTATCACATTTTCAATGGAAATAAATGGTGCGAATACTAATGGACATACAATACATGTAGGGGATGCGTAAGGCGTGGTATTTGTCGTATTTGCCCTATGTTGTATTATTTTAGTACTGCAATGTATGAAAAGCATGGGCTCCGTATAAAATTTGCTTGCATTATTTTTTACCGCTGTATCGACAAATGGGCGCTGATGGACATTCATCGCAGACCTCATGCAATATTTTGCATAGCTTATGGCATTACTTTGGTGCTTTGACAGCTACATATACATATGTATATACTTTCATTTATACAAGGTGGCGCAAAATTAATCACCTTATCGGAAGATTTATAATTTTGCAAATGGCGTCGCACGCCAATCATATTTGACACTTGTGCACTAGGCGACTGCAGTATGAAAACAGGCAAGCAAGGGCTCCATTGCAAAGGTCAAAATAAAGATTCCAATTACTCGAAATCATTTTTGTCTATTTAGTAAAAAAGTTATTCAGAAGCAAAATTAAAAAAGGAGAACATTTAAGATTTTTTGCTTATAAATGCAGTAAAGAAATTGACTAACCGCCATTTCTTTTTTAATTTTCTTTAGTAGACACATAAAAAAAAAACAGTACCTAAAGCTTGCATTTAGTCAGATGAAAGGATCAAATGACTTTTCTTTATTATTATTAAAATACTAAATACGTTTTTAAATACAAAATCTACTTCTTTTATAAAAAAAAGTTGCTCTCTTACGGCTTGATTGTTCCGTTTGTCATGATAAATGTTTCAAGTGTTATAACTTTTTTGTTTATGAATTCAGCAAAAGCAAAGTTTTAAGGAATTTTGAAGTACTTGAGACTCAAAAACAATATTTTAGAGAAGTATAAGGGTGCGACCAGAGTGAACGCTGATGCCGAGCGGAGCCGAGCCGAGCTTATTGACGCTTATTTTCATGCGAGAAGAAAATTTGTATATAACACAGTGAATGCGAGAATCAGCGCTGAAATTCTGTTTATTCCATGTGTTTTGCTCTTATGTCGTTTAATTTTGTTGTTCATTTGTGTTTATAAAATTGCTGTACACGGTAATGGATTCATCTGATGAAGAGTATTTTGCTTCTCCTAGTGTGATTAATGCAATTATTAACACAAAAGAGTTTGGAAAACATCCAATTACACTAAAAAGGAATGAATTTGGTGAATTTCATCATTTATATAATGATTTAAGAAAATATCCAGCTAAATTTCAACAATATACTCTTGGTTTTTGCATCATGATAATGCACCGTCTCACACTGCACTCGTTCTTCGTGACCATTTCGCCAAAAATTCCACGCATATCGTTCCGCAACCACCGTATTCGCCTGATTTGGCTCCGTGTGACTTCTGGCTATTCCCAAAACTCAAAAGGCCACTACGGGGAACGCGTTTCGAGTCGATTGAGGAGATAGAAGCTGAATCGAAGAAGGTGCTGATGGCTATACCGGAAATGGACTATTTGGCATGTTTCGGGGATTGGAAAAATCGTTGGCATAGGTGTATTTTATCGAGAGGGGATTATTTTGAAGGGGATGAAATTGATTTACAAGAATAAATAAAGATTTTTCATTTTACAACCAAATTCACCTTACTTTTTGCCCACAGGTAAAAAAAGAAAATATTAATCCTGGCAATCCTAATAAGGATAATGGAAAACTTTTATCAAATTATTGCATTGTCATCGGTCCTTGATAGGTATGCAAAATTTCAAGTCGATCAGATTTTTAGAAGCCAGTGAAAATTAAGCTCAAAGATTCCGTTACATACATACATACATACATACAACCCGACCTAATAAAAGTGTGTTAAAAACACAACTGCATTCTAAAAAGTAAACATCAACTATCCAAAAAAGCGAGCAAAACGCTTTGAAACTGTTTTCTCGCACTCATCGGCTTTGCTCTCTGCTCTTGTCGGCGCTCACTGTGTTATACACAAGCTTATTTGTATTGACTTGTATGTAATCAGTTTTATCGCACTGACAATCTTTATCGCACTGACAATCTCGGCTCGGCTTTCAGCGTTCACTCTGGTCGCACCCTAACTCTGCGTAACTGACGCGACTGATATGAAATGGATTTGGAGCTCAAAAGGACAAAAGAACAAAATATAGGTTTCCACAAGGCTAGAAAAATGAAAAATTGTCTGTGTCAGAACAAAAGAACTACTCTTCCTTGTAACTTCAAGATATACTATATTTCGTTCTGCTTTTGCTGCATAGTAGTTCCACTCAAGGGCTACGGCGCCAGTGCTAACTCAAGTGAGTGTCGTTCGAAACTTTCCCGTGAACGCGACCAAACAAAAATGAGTGAGAAGGACGCGAAACGTTTCGAGGCGGTGTTTTTAGGCACGTATTCGAAAGGGCCGAAACTATCTTATGCCGCGGCTGCAAAAGTAATTAAAAAAACAAACAAGTTTATTGTGATGTGGAATTAGCGGTAGAAAGTATACAAAAATGTTAATGACTTTTCCGAGAGCGGCTTGAAACGAGTGACGACAAAAAAGTAGGATAAAGTGATTGTCCAACTTTTTAAGCGGGACCCTTCTTTGCGACTACGCAAAGTACGCACCATTCTTGCTAAAAGGGGAATAGATGTGAATATCAACACCATCGAACGACGACTGAAGGAGGCGAACATACCCTACCGTCCTACATCATCAAAACCACTGCTCTCAGAAAAATACATTAATAACAAAACAAGAAAATGGCGTCACAATAATGGACTGGCCTTCCCAGTCCCCAGACGCCAACCCCATTGAAAATGTGTGGGGAATTATGAAAACGCATTTTGCCGGAAAGCCAGTCCACGATTTAAAGCAACTCGTATGTCAAATTCGCAAAATGTGGTCCTCTTTGTCGACGAGCTACGCAGAAAAGCCTGTTCAAAGCGTGCCGAGAAGATGCCAGGATATGCTCCAACGATGGAGACTACACGGCTTATTAAGTAATTGCGACTCGTAGTTTTCTACATACTTTCATGTAAAAATTGTTTAAATACATGTATATCATTTAAACATACTTCATGAATAATCGCGGTTCCTTTTTTCTGAGACTGACTGTATTGTTTGTAAAAATTGGATAACAAATAACCCAGTTTTAATACAAAATAATTTCGATGGTTTTTAGAAGGATTAAAAAAGTTATGGTACCGAAATCCTCTCAACATACATAAGATTTAAATGCAAGGGTGGACTTTTGCAACTTTTTTTTTGGCCCAGTCTGATAAACATTTTTAATTTGCTCGAAAATGAAAGGAGGAATTTGCCTGGAATTTTTTTAAATTAAAAAGTTATGCACTAAACTGCCCACGTAAAAAAATGTTTATTTATTTTCTTATTTTCAAGTAAAGGCTAGTACTAACTTCACAGTCATGGAATGTCGCCAGCAACATACATTTGGCTTGCCGCGAAATGTTGCTGATGCCAAATGGAAAGAAGAAACGTCAAACTTATGATCATTGCTCCAGAAGCAATTGGCAATTAATATGAGCAAGTGGTGATCTGAAAAAGACCGTTTTTTAAATTGAAAAACTGACAATATTTTTATACGAAAAACTTCAGCCATATTATTGCAAACGCTTTTCGAGTACCGAAAGGAAAATATTGAGTACGGGGTGTTTTTTAAGTATCAGGTACTGACAAATCAACATATCACTTCGCATCTACACTGCATTGAATTTATTATAAAGGGTTTTCCAATAACAGGTGTTACCTATCGCTATCGAGCCACACAAGCAACGAAACCATTGATCTTTTACGGGAAAAATTTCCGAAACGTGTTATCTCTCGAAAAGGTGATCACAATTGGCCACCGAGATCTTGTGATTTAACACCTTGTGACTTTTTTCTTTGGGGCCACGTGAAAGAGAAGGTCTACGCCAACAGCCCAGAGTCGATTCAAGACCTTAAAGAAGAAATTTTTGAGGCTATCGAGGACATAGAGCAGCCACTTTGCAATTCGGTTATGGAAAATTTCATGAAAAGGATATTGTCCTGTAAGCGTGGTCGTGGTGGTCATTTGCCTGATGATATTTTCCACTATTAACGGCATGCTTTTCTCTTTATAATGAAATAAACGCCCGATCATTTATATGAAAAAATAGCATTTTTCTTTGAATATGAAAATAACACCTCTTATTGGAAAACCCTTTACTAGATAGATAGATAGAATATAGATCAAAATGTTAATTGTCCTACTATTTTTTTCACCATGAAAACAAATAAGGCAAATAGCACAGCACGCCTAATCCGACATCTCCTCCGGCAATCATTGATATCTGGATTCTTTTAGCAGCCAATACATTGCCAATGGAGTTCAGTAATAGCTCATGAAGGGCAAAAAGTATAAGATCTTATATCTTGTTTAGTATTGCCTGGCACGGACTGTCAGTTTCGTTGGCAGATATGAATGAATACCTTAATTGACCGTAGTTCAGTTTAAGGGGTTATACGCAGTTATGAAGCAAATAAAAGACGGGTTGTCAAGGATTTATCCTGAAGAAACTTCAGAATATTTTAATTTGAAAATTTTTGGCGGTTATAAAAGCATCCTTCAAGAACGTAACAAAATTTTTTATTTATGAAAATGTTGATTATAGAGCGCGCTGCAGGCGATTTTTGGAACCTCCTTTAAAAAAAGACGATTAACGGTGTACATCGTAACTCAGGATTGGATTATCTGAAATCAAAAAACCAAACAAATGTTGTTAATATATTAGATTATCTAGTAATTAATCGTTCGGCTAATCAAAAAAGTGAATTTTCACAAAATGGCAGCTTTTAAAGGAAATGATTTCGATTTTTACGTTAAAATTTGGCCGTAAATTGATTATAAAATGGAAAATAAGTATCAGATTTACAAAAGGAACGATTAATTACTAGAAAATGTATCTTTAAAGATTGAGTTAAAACGGTTGACCGATCAAACAAGCCGTTTTCGAGATATCGTGTACACCGACTTGAAAAATGCCGTTTTGAAAAAAACACGTTTAAAGTTTCAATACCTACCTTAAAACGTGCCGAGGCATCTCTACATATTTAGGTATAACTCCGAAAGTATTGCTTAGATCTACTTCAAATTTCGTGCGTATACTTTTGAATATACGCTTTTCGATTTTTTTGAAAGTCATAACTGCGTATAACCCCTTAATTGACCCCTCACTTAATTAATTTGTGTATTAATTCACTCTAACAGGTATGGCACTAAAGTTAGCGACACAATTTCAATGTCAGCTTTTACATGTACAGTGAGAGTCATTGAATTTCATATATAAAAATCGTCAAAAATATTTGTACGATACGGATATGACAATTTCAAATCAACCAGCTCAGCATAAAACCACCCAATATATCTGCTTTTTTCGCCACAATATCAGTTTCATGGTTTTGACGAATATGTTAAATTTGGTAATTTTCCATATATGTAGCTTTTTTTATTGTTAATCTGCGCAACTCAACCATATTAACAACCATAAATGCTTCTGGGTTGCACAACTTGCCAATATCTTTCTCAGCCAGCTTTGAGGCCGAAAGCCTGAGGTTCTTATTACCTTTTCGTGCAATATACTGCCAACAGAAGCAATAAAAAACTGGGCTGGAATCGCTATAGCCGCGAACGTACAACTCGTCACCGAAAAATTTATATTTCGGATAACGACTTACGTTAACGTACTGCAATACGCTGGTTTCAGGGAAGATGATCAAGATGATAGATTTACCAGGTTTTCTCTTTAACTATGATGAAAAAGAAAATTGTGAGGGGAACTTCGACAGCCACGTCACTTGGGAGACTCAGCCGATCATGATCATTTCAGTTGCATTCGCACACTTGTGCAATTAGTCGTTGTTCAGACAGCAACGAAGCAACATGGGTGACGGCTGTTTTGTTTTGTTTTCGCATATCACTAACACAATTTTAATGCCAGCTGAAATCTGCACTGTAAGTCAACACGTATTCACATACTCCTCCAATCAGCCGTTGTTCAGACAACAATGAAGTGTCATAGTGTCGTATATCACCCATCTCATTATTTTCGTAAATACATCCCAAGTGACGTCAGCCCGTCAGATTTCTGTCGAATTCGCTCAGAGCTGAATAACGGTCTGCTAAAGAGGATACCTATACCTCGTGGTCGTATCATGGAACATACAGTTTTTACGAACTACCATCCGTTCACAATATTGATTTTGGTTGAGCGCAAAAGTTGATACAGAAATTTCAAAATCTTAAATCTTCAAACCAGGGTTTGAAAAAAAAAATTATATTAACATATTTTATCACAGTCAAGTTCTACATATTAAACTAAAAACACTAAATTTTTCCAAGTTCTTTAGATAGATGAAACATTTACAAATGCATGCGTACAATTTTTTATACTACTGTCAAAACGCTGTAAATTTGCTTAGTTCAATTTTTTATACAACCCATCAGCTTTTAGTACATACAGTTATTTTTAAGTAAATTAGAAATCGAGTTATGTAGTCGTGTACATACAGTCACGAGTTTGCGCTACTTGAGCGCAATACAATTTTAATACAGAAAGGACAAAAAGTACTATAAGTTTCTATTTAACGAAAGTACATACATTCTTATGTACAAACGGGTTTTACGAGCGCGCAAAGCTGTAAAATAAATAAACAGTAGCTGTTTTCACACCGAGTCTATAAATGTCGTAACTGCTAGTCAAGCGATTCGCCAATACGAGCTCTGTGTGAGGAGCAACGAGATGTCATTAAGTATGTAAACATGTCTGTTATGTCGCATTATTTTTAAATTGGAAATGCAGCAAATGAACATAATTAATTTAAATTAACTCAATGAAATCAAAGTGCATTTTTGACAGATTCCTTTTTTCGAGTAGTGCAGAAACACACATACATATACAATATACATACATACGTATTAGTTTAAGATGAGTTGTGAAAATATACATATACATATAAATTATGGAATATATAAAAAATGCATTTATTTTGGAAACAAATGATTAAATGAAATAATATATATGTATGTAGAAATTAAAAAATATATTCAAACGAAAAAACATCTTATCGATCAAAACTCAATAAATGGAAAAAGTTTACCCTGCATTTAATAAGACTTTAAAGTACATACATGCGTCACTTAATATACATAGTTTAAATGTAATTTTTAACTTAATTAATATTTCCTTTAACAAAAAGCTGGCATTTAAGAAATTTTATAGCAAAGGGTATTTCAGAAGTGACGGCCAGATATTGTTTATTAAGCATGTAAAAATTTTGATTCATTCAGGTTTCACTATTTTTATTCAAAATACGGCTCTTAACAATTATATGTGAAAGTTAGATCATTTTAATGTCCAGCATAAGCACGTCACAGGCTGCCATACGAAAATTAAAATTTTCAAAGATTCGCTTACACATTACCGCATTGGGTTCATCATCTTCGATGCGAATATTGTACTTCAGCTTTGGAATTGCTGTTGGTTTATTGACATAGACTTTCTTCTTCTTTTTGATTGGCGCGATAACCGCTTACGCGATTTTGGCCGAGCTTAACAAAGCGCGCCAGTCGTTTCTTTCTCGTGCTAACCGGCGCCAATTGGACACACCAAGTGAAGCCAAGTCCTTCTCCACCTGACCTTTCCAACGCAGAGGAGGCCTTCCTCTTCCTCTGCTACCACCAGCTGGTACCGCATCGAATACTTTTAAAGCCGGACCGTTTGTATCCATCCGGACGACATGACCCAGCCATCGAAGCCGCTGGATCTTTATTCGCTGCGCTATGTCTATGTCGTCGTAAAGCTCATACAGCTCATTGTTCCATCGCCTACGATACTCGCCATCACCAACTCGAAAAGGTCAAAAATCTTGCGCAGAATCTTTCTCTCAAACACTACAAGAGACGCCTCACCGGATATTGTCATCATTCAGGCTTCTGCGCCGTACGTTGGGACGGGCATGACGAGAGCCTTAAAAAGTGCTAGTTTTATTGGTCGAGAGAGGACTTTACTACTAAATTGCCTACTTAGTTCAAAGTAGCACTTGTTGGCAAGAGAAGTCCTCCGTTGGATTTCAAGGCGGACAGTGATATAGAGTTTATTTAAAAAAAAAACCCTCAAAATATAGTCTAGTGGAGTTAGATCGCATGTTGTCTATAGCGATGCCCATTAACATTAACAAGCTATCTCATTTTCATCTTTGTAGAAAAAATGAGCCAATTATTCCATCAGCCCAAAAACCACACCATACAGTTGAAATATTCTCAACAGAATATTCAGTTTTTGGTCTGTCAGTCCTTTTTCCTCCTTGAAAGAATCAGTTTCTTGAAATTTTCCCACCAACCTTGGAATTGTCGACTAACTCAGATGATTATTTCCACCCAAAAAATTAGGTATTGCGCGATATATGGCTCTTAAAGATCGACCATTTTCATAATAAGTTGCAATAGTTTTAACGCGTTGTTTCATCGTGTAAAATTGATTGACAAATGTCAAATATGACATAAAAAAGGTACCGTCTATCAATTATTCTCTACTGAGACACTTTACTTTTTAAGCTTCTATAGTATATGTATGTATTTTGTTTTTTCATTTTCCTGCCAATTGTTTTCCATTTATTATTTAAAAATCGTTTTAGTTCTTAAACTGTTTTGTATTTTGTTGTGTCATTACGGTGGCGTTTACATAAATAATCTGTACGAAATGTACACATAGCATTACCTATACATCTATATTCTAAATTTGTAGTTTTTTTACTACGCGTACGGACTTCGCAGTACGCACGTAGCTCATGTATATGTATGTATATATTTTTGAATACTTAAAAATTTTAGGCTTAGATGTGCAAGTAGATTTCGAAATGTATGCCAAAAATATAGATAATTCTTTGATGAAATATCAATAAATCTTCACTGAAAGTAACTAAAAATATTTGGTTTTATTTATATTCTGCGTGTTACCCGTGGCTCCGGCAGCTACATAAGTGTTTTTTATTTAGCGTGACGCAACTGAAGAGAAACAATTTTTTGTAGAACCAAAATTGGCTTTAGAGTAAGTGCCGCACATATGGCCATATTAATATAATATGAACCACTTCAGTGTCTGCTTAACCATAAAGCCAAGACATCGCACGGCGACTTTATTTCACACAAATTTTAGCAGAGCGCGGTTTAATTTTATTCGTGTGGTGAAACAGATGTGTGCAATAACTACTAGTAGGGCAAGCAAAAACAACTTTTTTTTCTGATGCTACTAAAAAATAAAAGTCACCTATATATATATGTATATATATATATTTTTTTTTTTACAGGGTCCGTCATTCGAAGTGTAACCAACTTCAGACCGCGGGCACGGGCATCAGCTAAATGACAGTCCAGAGTATTGTTTACAAGCGCGCGGAAGCATTTTGCCGAAAGAGTAAACGCGAAAAAAGAAAATCAGTAATGGATTTCAAGCGTAATAGTGTATTGCACTATATTTGGCTGGAAAATCACAGGCAGCGATTGTTCGTGAGCTCAATCACCTTAAAGTAAATATAGTTTTTGTTTATCGCACCATTACTCGTTACAATGATACTGGTAGCAGCGCGAAACGTCATGGAAGTGGTCATCAAAAGAATGCAACGTCACGTGAAATGGTTCAACAAGTGAAGAAGCGACTTGAGCGAAATCCCCGACGAAGTGCCAATCAAATGGCGAAAGAACTGAAAATATCTGACCGTAGTATCCGCCGTATACTGAAAAATTACCTCAAATTCAAGCCTTACAAGGTCCAAAACTTATATGATCTCACACCAAAACAGCAACAAGTTAGACTTGAGAGAGCGGAGAAGTTGTTTCGTTTGGCCGAAAGCTCTCAATTTCCGTACATTGTGTTTTCTGACGAGGTAATTTTTGAAATTGAGCAATTCGTTTATTTGACCGACCGTTCATGCGAGAATTTGAGTCATCGGATTGGCACCAGGAGGCAGCATCTGCCACAGGTAATGGTTTGGGCCGCTGTAACTGCAGATAGGCGCTCTCCAATCGTTTTCATCGAGCCTGGCATCAAGTTGTATGCGAAATAATTTCGCGAAAGTATTCTGGAGGTTGCTTTGAAACCGTGGGCAGACAAACATTTCGGTCGCAGACCATGGACTAAAAAACAACGTTCGGAACTTCATAACGTCCACACAAATTCGTCCCAAATTCACCAGACGCGAATCCAATGGATTATTTTCTTTGGACCATTTGGGAGAGCAAGGTCCGCACTAAAAGATACACCAGCCTCGAGGCGCTGAAAAAAGCCAAAAATGTGTAGACATTGCAGGCTCGTTGGCCACTGACCAACCTTTCACCAACGTATTTATTTGCATATTTCCTATGGAGGAAAATGTGACTCTATATCATCTTGACCAAAAGATTGACGGGAAATATTTCAAAAAATTCAAAATACAAGTTTATTCCTTAAAAGTGATATTATCGCTTTCAAAGTACTCCCCATCAACTGCAACGCAGTCATGCCAGCGTTTGATCAAGCACTCGAATTATTTCGGTATAGCCATAAGAGCCTCCTCGATAGTCTAGCGTAAGAGCACTAGAGCTTCTAGAGCACTAGAAGAAACAAAGAAAAACACACAGTTACACATTGCATTGGTGGCGCCAGCAAGAGGAAGCGGGCAACCGCGGTAATAGCGCAGACACACCAAATTTAGCGAAGTCCTCAACCATCTGTACGATTCTTCTGGCAGAAAAATATGAAACACAGATGACGTTCCAAGCAGTAAGAAGGCGTTGTTCCTAAGCAACGACAGGTGGGCATTCCCACTATTTAGGACTGTTAACGGCAGGCTAATCACCTACCCTGTCAGAAATGAAATACATTAACGAAACCAACGCAAGACGAGTCTTGTCGAAGTCCTATGCTCCCGAGAGGAAAGAACAAGGAAAGAAAAAGGAGCCGCCTTCGGGTTTTCCATTACTTCCTTTCGGCTGTTAAAACGCGTTCTCGGTTGTAGTTTTTAACCTGGATCAAACAGAAAAATCACAGCGAGCCATATGAGATGAATTTGATGGGTGTTGGATGGTACTCGTTTCGTTCAATTCAAAATTCACAAAACGCGTTAGTTGTTTTCCCACAAAACCTTTCTTTTCTGGCGAATTGCTTCACGTAATTGTTTCATTACGCTTAAATAATTGTCCGTATTAAGTGTAACCTATGTAAATGACCTACTAGAAAATACAATATCGTTGTAATCCATAAAAAACGTGAGCATCTCTTTCTTTTTTGACTGAAAACGACGTAATGTTTTTTTGTCTTGGTTCATTTGGAGTTTTCCACTTACCCGCTTGATGTCTGGATTGCTTGTCATACTCATAAACACACGTCTCTGTTGGTTCGGATATTCACGGTCCCTTTTTTGCATGAAATTTAGATCTTTTGATACCAAATTTGCAGCAAGAAACCAACACGGCGGAAACCCAAATCACTAACCACAATATCCTAAACGGATCCATAAGCAATGATCAAGTACTCTACTCTTTGATGGTTATTTTGCGGCCATTGAAATAAAGGGGTTAAAGAACTTTTCTTTCACTTTAGTGATTTCATCATCCTCGAAGACTCACGATCACGATCTTCTGAAGCGTTCATGCCACTCTTAAACGGCTGTTTTCTTTAGAGTATCATTACAGAAACAGTTTTCTAACATTTCTAAGATTTTCGCACAAACGAGGCAAATTTAAGTTCATTTTCCAAACTGTAAATAAAAATCACGTGGCTGCCGTGGTTCATGCGTGACTACCATTCGGAAGTGCACGCAACACCATGCTCCGTGCATGCCACAACAAATAAAAAAAAGTTTTTTTCTAATAGCGGTCGCCCCTCAACAGGCAATGAAAAACCTCCGAGTGTAAGCAGCCATGAAAAGGTAAATAGGACGAGCCAAATACCCAAACAGGATGTAAGCGCCAATTATATTGTATATGTATGCATATACAAACGAACATATATTTTACTAGCTTTAAACCGCGGCCCCGCTCGCGTAGGAGTAGTTTTGAGGGATTTAGGATATGTATATAAAAGAATTACAAACAATAATTACATAAAAATTAATTTTTGACGTGATAACGTCTTATAATTCGATTTAACAGGCTGCACGCACGAAAAAATGTGTCGTTACCTTGCTCATATGTCGTTACCTTACTCATTAGTGTTACCTTGCTCATATGTCGTTACCTTGCTCATTGCCGTTACCTTGCTCATTGCATTGAATGAACTGCAAGCGAAAGCGTGGAACGAACGACAAAGCAAACAAAGCAAACGAACGCAACGTTCGACATCTTGCTCTCTCCTACTTAAGTGAGCGTATATATGTATGTGTATGCGCATATGTACATATATAAATTCACGTATTTGTATTTGCATATGCCTTCTTATTGATTATTATTAATTTGATTCACTTGAAGAATTTAAAATAAAACCAAGTTTGTTAATAATACCTGTTGTTTTAATGTTATTATTATTATTATATATGAAGGAAAAAATGTATGGTAATATTTACCATATATCTTATAAGAGATGTTGTATACTAATATATGTATATAAACATGCATATACATATACAATTTCGCGCAATTTTCAAAAAGAACAAATCTATATGTAAAGATGCATACAAGTCATATGGACATATCAAATATACGAATCTATGTATTCCGTACGCAAACAAATGTAAGCTAATGTGCTTGAACTGCAAGCGAGAGCGCGGAACGAACGACAAAGAGCACAATCGGCCCCCGCGTTCGGCAACGTTCGACATCTGGCTCTGTCCTACTTGAGTGAGCATATATATGTATGTATATGTATGTATATGCGCATTTGTATATAAATTCACATACTTGTATTTGTATATGCCTTCTTGCTGTGTGCATGGTAATGAACCATTTCTTTGTTGAGAATAGGACGATGATAGAAAAAGTAGGAAATGAAAGGGAGTGTTTCGAGTGTAAAGTGTCTTGAAAAAGGCAAATCGATGATGGTGCCTCTTAGTGTTGTTGACTTATTAACGTCTGATGCACAATCGAAATTGAAGATATCTTTCATGAATTTGATAAATGTTTCGTAATTTTTCACGTTTTTGTAAATGTAACTTGACCTATTCCATTGCAATTCCATTTACCTCCTCCTCTATATCCATACAAAATATCTATCAGACAAATAAAATTAAAATTTTGTTTTGAAAATTGCAACCATTACATTAGTATTTTCTTATGACGTTGTCACGTTAAACTATCGTCAGTAAACCGACTTTACAGACAACCTCTTTTTTTTATTAAAAACCACAAAATTACAATACCCGGCATCCGTTGCTATGCCTCGTTGAATAAAATCAAAACAACCAATCAGAAAAATATCAAGCAAAATTATTTTTATTAATTTTCTATTTCAAACCGTTTTTGAACTTTGCATTTGGGTCATAGTTGAACAGCTTATGCGGATTATGAAGTCTAGAGTGTGCTATAAATAGTGGGAAATAGGAAAAACTAAGATTTTTTAGATTAAATTTAAGCAAATATTCCATTATTAGTGACGAATGAGACTGGTGGCGCGGCCTGAGAGCTGTGGGAAAGGAGTTCCATCATAAAAACATGCCTATAACCTTCATTGGGTGAAAATATGAATGTATTAAAATTTTTACGTCATTTGGTGTTGTCGTTTCGTAGTGATGCGCGGACAACGTACAGGCATTCACCTTTATAGTATAGATAAGCTGAAATTAATACGAGTATGATTCAAACTTGTGTACCATTTTTGCTTTTTTATTAAAAATACTGAATTTTTTAAAATCCATTGTTGGCTTATTACTTGGGCTCTTGAAAATGTTCAGTTTGGTTCGGTCTTATATTAAAAATCTCTATCTCTAATCTCTTCTCGCGTTCTATTAATAATCCTATGATCTAACATAGAAGGTTCATTAGCCACTGACCGACCTTTCTCTAACGCCTTTATTCGGGTATTTCCAATAGTTACATCTACATACAAACTCTTCACACACCTATGTAACAAAAGCCCTGATCGGATTTCTAGATGGTCTCACGCTATGCATTGTTCGTTTGGCCATCTTCTGCCTATATCCTGGCCTCTTATGTAGGTACATTGGAGTGCTATCAAACTTGTCCCAGTCCGATGTTTAGTAGTCGCCAGAGGCAGTAAATCATTAAATAATCATTTTATTTTACAATAGTTGGCCAATCATACAAGATTTATATTTTAGTATCTTTCCCCCTAAATTTTTTATTTTTGGATATGACTCTCTACAAGTAAAAGTGCCTAGTCTTTGGATATACATACATAGAAGTAAAATACACAACATTGCCTTTCGCAGCTTATCTCTTTTATAAATGCTAATAATCTCTGGGAATGTCTTGTGCGTCCGCTTGTTCACGGCTTATCATACGCAAAACGACTTCCAAAGTAGTGATTTTAATGAAAAAAAAACAGCAATCAATTTATATTATCTCATATATGTACAAGTTGATAAAGCGATTTACGTACAAAGTTATTTATAGCAGATTAATATATAAATATGTTCAAGCACAAAATACCCCCACAGCGTTTTTAATAACTAAACTATTTATGTGTGTAAAAATATACAAATCAATGTACGTAATTGGCAATAACACTTCAGTCAATGACACTCACTGGTGAAGTGGACTAAAGTGCACTGGTAAAAATATAATTTTGTTTATATTTTTCCCAACTATTGCGCTACAAGGCGTTCTAAATACAGGGTATTTCAGTTTCGAGTATATTTTTTAGTTTAAATTGAATGAGGATTCTTTATCTGTTTATTTCCATGGATGTGGTAGATGGTCTGCGTTTTAAGAATAAATGATATTTTCTAAATGTCTTCTGCGCGCACGTTTACAGATGCGAAGTTTTTGAACTACATTTGATGACATTTATGAATAATTTCGGTAATTTCTTACTGAATGTTATTTCTTAGATTAGATTATATTAGATTTGTGGGGGTTGGACAAGTCCAAGCACTCAGTCAGAAGACCACCCGGATAGATTTCAGTAGAAAGAATAGAGAGATAGGAAAGATAAAAAGTGGGTGTTAAGACGGAAAAATTAGTTTGAGATCACTCTTCCACATATCTCTTGGATTCATTGATGAATCTTAAGTGATCCGGAAGAGGAAGAGTATGAACTTTATCCATACTCAGTATATAGCAACCCAATATCCTAAATTTGATTCTGGAAAACGCCAGACAGCTACAGAGAAAATGCTATGCAGTGTCGTCATTCTCAAGACAGGATAGGCATATCAGGCTGTCGACGACCCCCATAGCAGCCATATGCTGACCACATGCGTTGTTCCCTGTGATTACACCCACCAGTACTCTCAGGTCCTTTCTGCTGAGTTTTAGGCGAAAGGTCGCTATTTTCCTGTTTGGTTCTTTCACAAAGCACTTGGCTCCTCTGCGCGAGTTCAACCCCGACCAACGTCCTCTATGGGTAGACCTCTTGAAGTTGTCAATCCATAGAGCCTTTGTTAGCCAGTTTTTAAGCTAACTCGTTCCCTGTAATACCACAATGTCCAGGCACACAAATAAGACTAACATTGTTGTGTTTTGCAACACTGTTCAGTTTTGTCTTACATTCACCGACTAATTTCGAAGAGCAGCGTGGGTTATCAAGGGATTTCAGTGCAACTTGACTGTCACTACAAATTCCAATACTGCTATCCCGCCACTTTTTCTCAATTATTCAGTATGCCATGTTCAAGATGGCATAGACTTCCGTAAAGAGTACCGTGGCCATCTGTCATGTGGCATAGGAGTACTATAGTTATTTCGTACTGAAGGTCTTAAGTTGTTTCTGATTTATTCACATAAATTCTATTTTTGGGATCATCACGCGGAAAATAGTCCAAAAGCGTTAAATGTCGAATGTGACGAATGTCGCGAAATTATTCGTTTCAGTGAATTTATTTTCCAATAAATTGATTGCTTCATCGGCTGTGTGGCATGGCCGCCTTGCTGAAACCATCTTTAGTTAAAACCCATACAATCTGTTGACTGTAAGCGCGTTTCCAGCTGCATTTAGATCCATTTTAGTGCACTCCTGCTATTAATTTTTTATTCTGGTATCACGCGTATACCGAAATAAAATATCCATAATTTCGACACAAAATATCCAATCCTAATTATTTTTATATGGTTCTCATATTCCGACCCTGGAAATATTTCAGATTTGGGCACTCAAAATTTCCAGGAACTTTTCCGGGAACATACCGGGAGCGAGATTAAAGTGCTCCACAATTCTCCTTTGAAATTAAGTTTTTCGCAATAATCCCAGAAAAAATTGAGTAGGACAACGTTGAGAACTTTGACCCCGAGTCAGTGGCTCTCTTCACTTAATAGGTTCAGCAGCGGCATTCACTAGGAAACGGCATATAATTGGAAGTGCTGTGGCTGAAACTAAAGGTTAAATTAGAGGTGCAATACCTATAAGCACATAAATCTGCTGATTGCACCAGCCTATTGGCAGCACTGTAATCGATTAGAGGAGGCATGCCGCAATGTCGTTGTCTAATAGTAACTGTATTTTGGTTTAACCATAAACAGATGATTGTTGATTTGCTGCATTGTTGTACATAATGCCATTATATTACGAGTATATTATCTCTTTTAACTCTGATAATCAAACTGCCATTAAATCTCTTCTTCTTGATTGGCGCGATAACCGCTTACGAGATTTTGGCCGAGTTTAACAAAGCGCGCCAATGGTTTCTTTCCCGTGCTAACCGGCGCCAGGTTGGCACACCAAGTGAAGCCAAGTCCTTCTCCACCTGATATTTTCAACGCAGAGGAGGTCTTCCTCTTCCTCTGCTACCATCAGATGGCACCGTATCGGATACTTTGAGAGCCGGAGGGTTTGGATCCATTCGGCGACATGACCCAGCCAAGGAAGCCGCTGGATCATTATTCGCGGCGCTATGTCTATGTCGTCGTAAAGCTCATACAGCTCATCGTTCCATCGGCTGCGAAATTCGCCATCGCCAACGTGCTGTAGGGACGAGAAGAAAGTGGAGATGTTGATAATTTCTCAGCCACTGTCCCGCTGTTGCCAGAATACGATATTGCAGTTTAACCTGTTAGTGCTTTAATCACTGACAAACTTGGAATCTACAGCCATTCACAATATTTTATGTTTTATTAGACAGCGGAAATGGTTTCACTTCATTGGGAATTACCCTCTATTAATGCGGAAAAGTTCTGCACAGATAAGTGGTATAAACGTGGGTATCCAGGCTTAGGTAGGCCTCTTTACTCCCTTAGGGCAATTTGCAAGCACCTTAACCTAACCTAACGTATATATATGTAATTACATAGCTCTCTCTCACTACTTAACGGCAAGGTTCCGGGAGGAGCAACCGTTCAGATTAACCAAGTAGGATCTTAACGCTTTTCTCTTATTAGAAAGAAAAAATATTTTAGTAATTTATAGATCTTCTTCTTGACACCCGATAAAAGAGATGCCAGTGGATTGTGACAACAAACAAAACACTGCTAAAAAACTGTACTAGAAACACCCTTTAGGAGTGTTAAACAAGATATATCAGTGAATTCTTGTAAACACTGTACATTTGCCTCTCAACGCATTTACTATATCAAAACGCACATATGCACGTACGTATGTATCTATTTTTAAAAACACACTTGTGTTCTACAGAGAGAGCGAACTGGCATAAAGCTACGGCGACACGCTCATGCATTTACTGTCCAGCAGCTTATATGTATGTGTGCTTGCCGGCTGACACACGTACTTATTTTGTGTCACACATACTTGTTGTCGGCTTTTGCATGATGAAAATCAAAAATTTTAGATTTTTTCGCTGGCAAGTGTCATGCACCCGACACGCACACATAAAACTGAGCTAAAATAAACCTAAGTGAATTATTGTAAAGCTAAATAAAACTGAGTGAATTATTGAAAACGAAGCACCTCCTGTATTCAAACAAACAGTCGGCACACTCGCGTATCGGCACAAACGTCACTGTTGACAGTTATAACTTCGAGGTTGTAAAAGGCTTCGTATATTTAAGAACCGATAAGAATGTCAGCCTTGAAATCCAACGTAGTGCTACTCTTGCCAACAAGTGCAACTTTGGACTAAGTAGGCAAATGAGAAGTAAAGTCCTCTCTCAATGAACAAAACTAACACTCTACAAGGCTCTCATCATGCCCGTCCTTACGTATGGCGAAGAAGCTTGGACGATGACAACATCCGATAAAGCGACGCTTGGAGTGTTTGAGAGATAGACTCTGCGTAAGATTTTTGGACCTTTGTACGATGGCAACGGCGAATATCGCAGGCGATGGAGCGATGAGCTGTATGGGCTTTACAAACGCTCCGGCTTTGAAAGTATTCGATGTGCTACCAGCTGGTGGTAGCAGAGGGAGAGGAAGGCCTCCTCTGCGTTGGAAAGATCAGGTGGAGAAGGACTTGGCTTCACTTGGTGTGTCCAATTGGCGCCGGTTAGCACGAGAAAGAAACGACTGGCGCACTTTGTTAAACTCGGCCAAAATCGCCTAAGCGGTTATCGCGCCAATTAAGAAGAAGAAGAAGAATTATTGAACTAATTTTAAAAAACTGTATATTTTACAAAATTATAAACATGACTTAATAGAACAGGCTAAAAAAATGTCATGAAAAAAGAACTAAAACTCCGAGACTAAATAACAAAAAACAAATGCTAAATCAAGTTACGAAAATGGTAATCTAGCCATACTGGTGCTAAAACGACGTAACTCGTTGTCAAATTCGCTGGGGGCAAAGTAACGGTACCACGATAGGCGCCATCTCATTATTCTTTCCATCATGGGGCTACTCATTCCACGAAGATTTAACGTTCTCTGTCATAGGTATTCCTGATGCATAATATTTTCAGGCTAAAATTTCCCCAACACAAAATAAGCGTCTCCCTTGCGATGAACTGTCACTTTACTCGTGCAATTTTTAAGTGATGGATTTTATGGCGTTAACGAACGCTTACTTGCATAACTTAGGAATAACAATTACAAGTTTTTGTAATTGTTGTTTTGGCAACTTTGTGTATAATGGCATGTGTCTGGAAGGCAAAAATACTGTAATCCCTCATGTATCTGAATATCCACGCCATAGTGGAAACATATACTACGCTTTGCTCTCATAGAGTTCGAACCAGCGGATGTTAAACGCTTTAGTAGTGTTACAGCGACCCTGGGATGTCGATGACTTGTCTGCATTCTCCAGCCTGGCTGCTTTAATGCAACCTGGTATGGCCACCCACTGCTGTATTAACCGCACGCGGCTTGGTTGATTGCAACGCTTCACTTCCAATTACCTTAATAAAAACTAAAATAACGAATGCTTGAAGAATGTAAGTATTTTTTTTATTTTCGACCTATTTTACAATTTGAGCAAGAACTCATATGCACACACACATACATACATACATATGCTCTTAACCATGTATACACATGTGTATGCACATTTGAGTAGAGAGCACGAAGAGCCATGCCGAGCGCAACCAGCACCGGTGACTATTATTGAACAGAGCCAACTTCTAGCGCGACGTATTGATTATATTTTAGTTTGTTGGGAATATTGCTTCAGAAAAGTCAATTTTTGGAATACTTCCTCCAGACAAGTGTGAATTTGTTTTATCAATTGGTGAAATAGTAAAATAGAAATGGCAAACGATAACTTAACTGCAGTGTTGCACGGCGTTGAAGATTTACGTTTGGTGAGTTTTTAACGGTAATTGAAGAATTTCTTAAGAATGTGGTAGGATTTCCCAATTAAGCTATTTTTGAAATAAAATAGGTATAAAAAATTGCCAGGCTTTGAGAAAAATTAAATTTTGAGTATCTATTATTAATTTCAAGATTTCCTTGGTAGGAAGAGAACTGAAGAATTTCTTGCATTTGAGAGGTTCATTTAAGATTTTTGAAGAACAAGTTGTACAGGAGGATAATTGATCACTTGGTACAAACGTGTTTAAATTTTTGAAATTATACAATATATGTATTTAATATTTTAAATATTTCATAACGTTCCGACTGGCTGCACGAATTAAGTATTTTTAACATCCGCTGTTAATGAATAAGGGGAAGCATGAAGTATTTAAAGTCAATTGATCAATTAAAATATAACACAAAAATTGGTCCTCATTCTAATTTCTGTGAAAAAAAATAAAAGCATGACACTCAGCACTTTACCTAGTTTAGGCCAGGCTTTCTCTGCAACTTGAGATTGGCTATTTGCAAGGTTTGCAATTCCCCTCAGTGGGGCATTCATTATATTTCTGAAAGCTACCGACAGCCGACCTTGACGTAAAATATAGATAACTCATAGAAAACACGAACATTGGACAACAATACCCTCTTTTTGTAGCTGCGCTACATATTATATAGTTATGTACATTAGTAAATATTTTAATATTTATTTCCCCAATCGACTGCAGAGGTGTCAAGGTGATATGTACGATATCTACCCCAGTCGAGTAGTGGGACTTTTTCGATTCGTTATAACAGCTACTTAACATACGTATTAAGTTTTAAACGCTTTAATGTTGGTTCTTATCATTTAAAACCTTTATTTTATTTTCACCAATGCAATCGGTAATTACTAATGCACTTGAAAATGTTAATCGTGATACTACAGATAAGTTAATTTTTTCTTAATGCTAGTCAGAATATAATTTGGTATTTTCATAAACGTCTACATATGTATATCAACAACCTTTTTATGCCCTTCTCGTTTTTTATGATCATCGAAGCTCTTAATACGCGACACAATCCCAAACACTTATTTATAATAGGGTTTTTTTTTTCAATTTAGGAATGTCTCTACATGTCCGAGTATAATTTATCAGAGAATAAACAAAAAAACATATGTGCATATCTCCAAAAAAAGCTTCACTTGGTTGTTGTTTTCAATTGTTGCCCATATGTTATGTTTCTTCTCATGTTATATCATACTAAATGGTGCTACGTGACATTATTGTGAAATTCGTCTTTTATTTTTCTGGTAGGCACGAAAAAAATAACAGTAAGTGGATTTTTTGAATTTGGATTTCATTTTTCGCACTTTCACTCTCTGTCCAGTTCTCGAGACTTTGTATACAAAAAACATACTAAAAAGAATTACTCATTTCACATGAGCTGAGTGATATTACTAGTTACTAAATTCATTTATGAGTTCCCAATACTCTATTCAAAAAGTATTAGTAAAAATATCAAATATATTATGTATATGTTCTTTAAAAAAACCTTTTGTACATCTACTCACATATATGCAAATATGTATATGGGGCGTTCCACGCCAACCGGACCAAAGCTCTGTCCAAAATTCTATGGGATGAAAATAATCATATAATATGTCAAAATACTCGTAAACTCATGCCCTTTCAATTGCAAAGTGGCAAATTTGAAAATTCAAAATGGCGTCATTACTGTGTCACCTCAAAGACACTAAATTCCAAAATTTGCAAATATATCTATCAATTACTTTTAAAAATAGGTTCAAAAATGATGACTCATGATATATTTGAATGTTTTTGGGGTCGCTGATTACGAATCTGAAATCAGATTTTCAAAATTCAAAATGGCGGATCCAATATGGCGGACATTTTTCGAAAATTTTTTTGGATTCGCTTGAAACTCATCACTTGGGGGTTTTCGGGGTCGCTGATTACGAATCTGAAATCAGATTTTCAAAATTCAAAATGGCGGATCCAATATGGCGGACATTTTTCGAAAATTTTTTTGGATTCGCTTGAAACTCATCACTTGGGGGTTTTCGGGGTCGCTGATTACGAATCTGAAATCAGATTTTCAAAATTCAAAATGGCGGATCCAATATGGCGACTGAAATTTTAAAAGAATAATTGAATTTACATGAACTATGTTACTCGGAGGTATTTGAGGTCGCAGATCACGAGTATGATGTTAGAATTTAAAAAATTTTAAATAGTGGATTCAATGTGAAAGATAATTTTTAAGAAACGTATTGAATTATTTGAAAGTTTGTAAGTTCTTAGGTAGCTGATCGCAATTCTGACTTCAGTATTCTAAAAATTCAATAAGTGTTGACTATTCATTTAACACTAGTCAGTTGTTTACGTAACGATCTCATCATGTTAGAATTTCTTCCCCTTTATTTGTTTTTGTACTAACACTAAAGTGTTGGATTTTATTTTATTATTTATCATTTAATAGAGTCTAAGATCTTAACTTGTTAGCCAAAGAAGTTAATTTTCTTTCAAAATATTCCATTTGTTGCGTCTAAGACTTCAACATGTTAAGTATGGTTCATCTTCATTTGTTTTTGTACTTAACATTCAACTGTTAGATTCTCTTTCGTCATATTTCATTTGTTTTTGTCTAAAACCTTAGTGGGTGAAGCTTGTTTCGTGTGCATTTGTTTTTGTAGTAACATTGAAGGGGTTGAATTTCTTTCGAAATATTCAATTTGTTGCGTTTGAGACTTTAATGTGTTAAGTATGCTTCGTTTTCATTTGTTTTTGAAATAACATTCAACTGTTAGATTCTCTTTCTTCATATTTAATTTGTTTGCGTTTAAGACCTATATGTGTGAAGCTTGTTTCGTATTCATTTGTTTTTGTAGTAACATTGATGTGATAGATTTTCTTTACACATTTTTCTGTGTTAACGTCTAAGACCTTAATGTCCACTCAGTTTAAGAAACTTTTACCGCATCATTTTATCGCTAAGAGGCAGTCTGAGTACTTTCAGGAAAAAAAAAAAAATCTTCAAGACGGCGAAGTAATATTGCAGTGTGATTTTTCTGAAAACTATACTTATGTTGCGCAGGATGCTGTGCAAGGATTTCATTATAATAATGATCAATGCACAATACATCCTGCAGTTTTCTATTACAAGGAAGGGAATGAAATGAAGCACCGCAGTATTGTATTACTGTCAGACTGTACAACGCATGATACTGCAGCAGTTTACATATTACAGCAGACAGTAATACCGGAAATAAAGAAAGTATGCCCAAATGTCAAAAAAATATACTATTTTACTGACGGGGCTAAACAGCACTACAAAAATCGGTACCAAATAATAAATTTAATAAACCACGAAAAAGATTTTAATGTAAAGGCTGAGTGGCATTTCCATGCAACTGCTCATGGGAAAGGAGCATGCGATGGCGTTGGAGCAGTTTTAAAAAGAGAAGCAACGCGTGCCAGTTTACAACGTAAACCTCAAGACGCCATTTTGAATGCCAAAGCTCTTTTTGATTGGGCAAAAGAGCACATTAAATCGATTCAATTTTTTATTTATTCAAAACAGCAACATGAAAAAATGAAACGTTCGCTAAACAAGAGATTTTCCGCGGCACCTTCTGTAACAAAAATCCAATCAGCACATTGTTTTATAGTTACACCACATAATAAACTCAACGTTTATAGGTACTCGAATGGCCATGAACCGCTCGCCATTGTCCAATATTAATCAGCCGTTTTGAAATATAAAACCATTTAAAGAGAGTTACTATCAATCAGCCCTTTTCAGAGCTAATAAATTAATTAAAACACCAAAAAATAAACCTTTAATCAGCCCCTTTCAGGGCTAATAAAGTAGCTAAAACACCAAAAAATAAATCATCAATCAGCCCTTTTTAGGGCTATAAAACAACATTGATTTGACATATTGGATCCGCCATTTTGAATTTGAAAAACTGATATCGGATTCGTCATTAGCGACCTCGAAAACCCCCGAGTAACAAATTTTAAGCAAATTAAAAAAAATTTCGAAAATATCTGCCATATTGGATCCGCCATTTTGAATTTTGAAAAACTGACATCGGATTCGTCATCAGCGACCCCGAAAACCCCCAAGTGATGAGTTTCAAGCGAATCCAAAAAAATTTTCGAAAAATGTCCGCCATATTGGATCCGCCATTTTGAATTTTGAAAATCTGATTTCAGATTCGTAATCAGCGACCCCGAAAACCCCCAAGTGATGAGTTTCAAGCGAATCCAAAAAAATTTTCGAAAAATGTCCGCCATATTGGATCCGCCATTTTGAATTTTGAAAATCTGATTTCAGATTCGTAATCAGCGACCCCGAAAACCCCCAAGTGATGAGTTTCAAGCAAATCCAAAAAAATTTTCGAAAAATGTCCGCCATATTGGATCCGCCATTTTGAATTTTGAAAATCTGATTTCAGATTCGTAATCAGCGACCCCAAAAACATTCAAATATATCATGAGTCATCATTTTTGAACCTATTTTTAAAAGTAATTGATAGATATATTTGCAAATTTTGGAATTTAGTGTCTTTGAGGTGACACATTAATGACGCCATTTTGAATTTTCAAATTTGCCACTTTGCAATTGAAAGGGCATGAGTTTACGAGTATTTTGACATATTATATGATTATTTTCATCCCATAGAATTTTGCACAGAGCTTTGGTCCGGTTGACGTGGAACGCCCCATATATGTATGTACTTTCATGAATATTTCATTAGTATAGATCGAGTTCTAAGCCAATCAACGAAATTGATTTGCAAAGTCACAGGGGAGTTTATCTCTTGTATTAGTTTAATTTACTACGGGTAATATACACGTACACCTGCATATGAATAAGTATGTATGAATATATGTATGGTGTTTAATTTCGTTGTGGGCTCGTCTCCGCTCTTAGCTTTGATCGGCGCTAAGAATGTTTATCACGTTCATACGAGTATACAAGTTAAATTTTCATTTATTTATTTGAGTTTTTAAAAATTATTGCGTGGACAGGAGTCCACGTCTTTTCTGTTTATTGTTCACTTAAAAACTAAATTTACAAAATATTCTTACTTCTATATTACAACTAGATTTTGGCCAGGTCACGTTGCATCTGCATGTGCTGGGAAAATTCCTAAGTTTAGGAAATGCGCGGTCAGCGCTTTATTCCTGCGCGTGTGGTGTCGTTTACCCGTGAGACGCAACTTTGTGATATGTTCACAATATGATACATGATATGATATGATACAAACATTTTCAACGCTGAATGTGTTAACTATCCCCCTCTTAAGAATGATCGTCCTCGATCATTAAAAGTAGGGTAGGTCATTGAATTTAATAAAAGTTGGGGGTATATTGCCATTACAAGGTAAGGTTGTTATACCAATATCTGATGGAATTTCCTGCTTCTTCTCAACGTATTCAATCTTGATGGATTTACGTCTGAGAAGAATGATTGATATGGCTATTAGTGCAATGAGTATTGGTATTGCAAATGTTCCAATGGACAATGTGGCATGTTTCAAAAATTCAATCCTCTGGGTGTTGTTAATCTGTAGTTCTTGCAGTACTTCTAACGATAATAAATTTATGTGTTTATTTTCGGCTGGAGTTAGCTGTAGGACAGAGGGAATAGCTTCAAATGGTTGCGATGCAAAGTTTCTGTAAAGTCGATTGTTAATTTTTATTGATGAATTATAGAATTTGATGACATGCGTCCCATTCATTTGTTGAGTAGCATCATTAATTTGTATTAGTCCGTTAAAGTTATTTAAAAGTATTATGCCCGTTTGGATTTCTTCCACAGCAGTTAAGTTGTGACCTGACATCATTGAACAGCTGGAGTTCAAACTACTTAATAATCTAGTTATACATTTATCTTCGCTTAAATCTATTAAATTATTCATATTACATATCGAAATTTCATTATATTTCCCACATGGCTTACGAATGCCATATATTAAATTTCTTATTTTTAAAATTTCATTAAATTGAATGTTTATTACAATATTTTCCGTTTTTATAACAGGTCTTAAAATTATTTTTCTAAAGGTTTCGCTTTTCGTAAGTGGGATTTTAACCATATAAACAATTATCATATCTTTACTTAATACATTTATTTTTGAAAATTCTAACGCTTCCTCTGCGTTGTTAAAAGGCATTTCATCTTTTTTAAGTTCATCTAAAGCAATTTTAACTTCATTTTTATTTAATATTACAGTGTTTAAAATGTTTCCTTTTGCCCATTGTATGGCGTATTTGATATTTATTAATTCATCCTTAATTAGTCTTATTTTGCTTTGTAAATCTATTACTACCTCATCTATTATAATATATTATTACTTTTTTTTATAGCATTTGAAATTAAATTCGTTATAGAAGTTATATTATTTAACCTTTTACTAAACAGTTCATTTATTATTGTTTGTTTATTATTATTTTCATTTAAGTTCAGAAGGTTATTATTAATAATTTCTAGGTCGTCGTGGTCTGGTGATCCTGCAAGATACTTCCACGCGGTGCCTAGTAAATTGATAGATCTTGGATTACGGGATTTACTTATTGGTTTAAGGGTTTCTAGGATTTCAAGGGTTTGGTTGGTTTCATGTTTAAGAATTGGATAAAGGAAACTGTCCTTAGGTAGTTTTTCTGTTATGTGGTTATGAATGTCCGTCAAAAGTATTTCGTATTTTTTTAAGTCAATCAGATGAATAAGTCGAAAGGTGCCATCCTGAATTTTGGCAAGTCCATTGTTAATGGTCACTAAGTAGGAGTTGGAGTAGTCCAAGATTTCCACCTCGCCGTTAGTAATTCGGAGGAGATGAATCCTGTAATTGGAAGGTAGATCATCCCTTTTAAATTTATATCGTTGGCCTATGGCATTTTATAACGATTTTTTCCTATTACCTAAAGATCGAAAGCCTATGGCATTTTTAACGATTTTTTTCTTATTATCTAAAGATCGAAAGCCTATGGCATTTTTAACGATTTTTTTCCTATTATCCATTATACTAATTAATTTTAATTTTAATGGAATTTAATTTTGTTGAAATTAATTAAATTCGATAGATGTGAATTTAAATTAGTATGAGTTAAAACTTTGGTATAAATTCATATTTTTTTATAATTAAAAATAATCTTTTGTTTTTTTGTTTTATGTGAACCAAGTACGACTAACTTCTGATGTTACTTTTGTGTACTATTCTTCCAGATTCGGTCAGTATTGTTGTGCTGCTGTCTTCCTTGACTGTTTCCTTTTTGTATTTTGGAGATATCTTTGATCCTAATCTTTTGTCAATTTTAATAAATACAATGTCTCCTTGCATATAAGTTTTTATTGATTTCCTTTTTTTATTGTGTTGGATTAAGTCCTTAGTCTGTTTTTCTTTAAGTTTATCAATGTTTTCCTGTCTTGCGCGCTCAAACTGTGTTGGGTCTGTGCTAACATTTCGTCCGAAAAATACTTCTATGGGCCTTTTTCCTGTCGTTGAATGTACCGTGTAATTGTATTCATAAACTGCTCTGTCTAAAAGTTCGGGGAATGATGAGAAATGTCGTTCAACCTTCAGACATCTAATTATTTCTGTAAGTGTGGAGTGGAAACGTTCGATTTGGCCATTGACAGAACTTTTATATGGCGGAGTTTTATAAACTTGAATATTGAGAGTGTCCTCTATCATGAAACTTATTGATGCGGAATTAAGGGATTGCTCGTTGTCAATTACTATTGCTTTTGGGACACCAAATAGAAATAGTAATTCTCGAAGGGGCTCTTTTATGTCTTCAACTGCTTTTGAATTTATTATTCTAGTTTGAACGTACTTAGAGAATTTATCTATTGCGGTAAGAACTAGATTTCTTTCGGTTATGTAAATGTCGATATGAAGAATATGTCCTGGATATTCAGGTATCGGGGTTTTCTTTAACTCGGGATTATTGGGATGCCGGTCATATTTATTTTCATTGCATATTGAGCATTCTCGTATTATATTTTTTATTTTTTTCGACATAGACGGGAAAAAGTAGTTATCTAAAATTTGAATTTTATTTTCACAGCTATTTCTGTGTGCTCTTCGATGAGTTTTTATTATGATTTCCTGTTGCTCTTGATCATTAATGATGTCCTGTACTTGGATTTGGGTGAATCTGATTTTGTAGTTTCTAAAGTGAATTGGATAAATATTTTGAATTTTGCCCATGATTGATTCATCTGTTTTTATGCAGTTTATCACGGTAGGATTTAAATATCTTTTCAGGAGGTTTATAAGTTTTGTGGTATCATAATTCGTTTCTTCTATTATGTGCCTGTGGTACGTCGGGAAAACTATTTCAAACTGGTATGTAGACGTTGGACCTATATTTAAAATAATTTGATTTTTAAATACGTTAACGGGTACTTCGACACTAGGAATTCGGTCATGGGATGAACTGTCGCTACTATGGCAAGTAACTGTTGAGAGGGCATTACATCCTGTTTTTGGAGGCCTGGAGAGCGCGTCGGCAACTACGTTGGTTTTTCCTGGTTTATACTTTAGTTCATAGTTATATTCCTCAAGGATACATTTCCACCTTTTCATTTTTGCGTTGTTGTTTTTATTACTTAACGCAAACGTCAATGGTTGATGATCCGTAAAGATTACCACTTTTGGTGAACCGTATAAGTAATTTCTAAACGTATTAATTGCCCATATTATTGCCAGCATTTCTTTTTCGTTTGCGGCATAATTCTCTTCGGCTTTATTTAGTGATCGTGAAATGTATGAAATGGGTTTTCCTGACTGTTCGAGAACAGCTCCTAATGCGTAGTTAGATGCGTCAGTCGTGAGGTGAAAGTCCTGTTTAAAATCTGGATATGCCAATACCACTTCTTGGGAAACAAGAGAAGATTTTATTTTGTTGAAGGCTTGTAATGCTGCGCTATCAAATTTAATTTCCTTTTTTTTAGATGCGTTTTTGGACACGCGTCCACCCTCCCCTCTTAAGAGCGAAGTCAGGGGTTTCGCTAGTTTAGCGTAATCCTTGATGAAGCGGCGGTAGTAGCCGGAAAGTCCAAGGAAAGATCTTAAATCTTTCAAATTTTTCGGACATGGGAAATTTCGGATTGCTTCCACTTTAGAAGGATTTGTTTTTATACCGTTTGGTGAAATGACGAAGCCTAGAAATTCGACTTCTTTTCGAAAAAATTCGCATTTGTCCAACTGCACTTTCATATTAGCATTTTCGAGAGTGTGAAAGACTTTTTCGATATTTTGGACGTGCGTTTCTTCATTTTCGCCGAACACTATTATGTCATCAATATAGACATAACAAATTTTCCCAATGTGTTCCCGTCTAATTTCTTTGGAACTACCCATACAGGAGAATTGTACGGGGAACGCGATGGCCTTATTATACCATCTTCTAATAGTGTTTGAATTTCATTGTTGACAAATTCTCTCATTCCTACGGGATACGGATAGTATTTTGTATATACAGGGGCGTCTGAAGAAGTTCGTATCTCACCTATTACTGTTGTAGTGTAAGTTAACTTTTCATTTGGGTCGGTAAATAGTTGTTTGTACCTTTGTGTAAATTGCTGCATTTTAAGTTTCTGGGAAGGTGTCATATGTTCGGTTCTAACGTCGATTTTGTTTACTGTAGGGGAAAGCATTTGCTTAATTTTGACTTCTTTGCCATTGCCGAATTTAATGATGTCATCATGAACATTAATGGTCGCGTGAAGTTTTTTGAGGCTATCGTTGCCGATAATACCATCAAATGACTTCAAACCGGGTAAAATAAAAAATTTCAGGTTTGTGTTTCCGAACATGTTAATAATTGTATTGTGAGTTATTTCAATTTGGCCTGCTATCGAATTTGCGAAAAAGGGTTTTTCGTTGGGGATGGGTTTTGCTACGAGCTGCGGTTGGATATAATTTTTACTTGATCCCGTGTCTATTAAAATTTTTAAAAAATCGCCGTTCTTCGTTTTAAATTCGATGTAGGGTAACGAAGAACTCTGCATCCTAAAAAATTTACGTCAATATAGTCTTCACGGTCTTCAAAATATTCCTGAGGTTGTTGGTCGTATGATGTGTCAGTCATATGGTATTCGTCAAAGTCTGAAGTATATTCTGTCCTGTATTTCTGGTCGTCTAAGGTGCATTTCGGTTCTTCTACTCCTGATCTGATATGGAAGTTCCTCTGTTGTTTGAGGGGTACTTGGTGAGAAAAGTTTGATGGCCTTTTCTCAGTTGGTCTGTTAAAAGTAGGTTTATTTATATAGTTCACGTTCCTACTATGGATAGAACGGTCGATGTCCATTGGCTCTGGACGGGGTTGTGGCTTCGGAGCAACTGGTCTGAATGGCTGCGCTTGACGGTTGTTTTGCCAAGGTTGTTGAAAAATTCGGTTTTGTTGGGGAGTCTGTTGATAGTTTCTGGGTGGTTGTTGGTAATATTGAGGAGGGTGTTGGTATTGTGGCTGTGCACGTGGTGCTGGAATGTATGCGAGTTGTGGGAAGAATGGCTGGGGTTTGCCAAGGTGTCTCCTTGGTGGAAGTGGTGGTGGGTTTACATTAAACCTTCGCATAGCGCTTGGTTGGGTGAATACGTAGCTGCTGCGAGCAACTTGGTTTTCCAATTTAAGACACAAGTGTAGTGCCTGAGGAAGATCCTCGGGTTCTTTCATTCCCAGGAGTCTAGGGAGGTCTCCTTTGAGTCCTCGTATAAAAGTATCTAAGGCTTTATGCCTGTAAGTCTGCGTCAGCAGTGTCAAGGATTCTTGGCTCATTTCGAGGCTACTCAACTTATTGAGAATGAGGGATAAGTGAATGTAAACGTTTTGGTAGAATTCTTGTATAGTCCCGTTTCCTTGAATTAGGGACGTCAGTTGACATTCAAGAGTTGTGATATCTCTTTTGTCAGCATAGTGTAGAGTAAGGCATCTGGATATTGCCTTCCAGTCTAGGGGAGTGCTGTACGACTCCAATGCGATGTCGGCATTACTAACAATTTTGTTTCGCACAACGGACAGGATTCCGTAGTATTTTGGGGTACCTCTAAGGGATTCGTAGATTTTCAAAACCCTGTCTACACTTTTCTTCCAGGAGCTGAATTCTCCTGGATTCCCATTAAATTCTCGCAGGCTACGGACTATGTCCGGTATTTTATCTAAGTCGGAAAGTTGTCCGCGATGTTCTGGTCTTATCGTCTCGTCCGTGGCATTTGTTAATTCAGAATTTGGGTTTAGTCGTCCTTCTTCCCTAATTACCCTAGTCACAATGGAAGTGATTAATTGCTCTAACTCAGGATTGCCGCTCGAAGCTGGTCTGTCCGTATTAGAAGCAGATGGAGGGGGTGTTTGGGAAGATGGGTTTCCAAGGATGCTTGGTCTAATCATTTTTAAATTTTTTTTTTTTTTCCTGTATAAAATTTTCCTTGATTGTTTAAAAATTTGTTTAGCTTGTTTTAAATCCTAGAAATTATTCAATAGGTTTTGTTATTATTTGATATTTATGTAACCTCTTCTGGGAAGAGGGCCCTTTGTACTCCGGAGGGTCCGTATAAGGATTCGCGGAATTAGGGTTATGTTATAAGTTTGAGGATCTCTTAAGTGCCTCAACTTTGTTATATTTTGTTATGGTTTTACAATCTGTTATCGCTTTATTATTCTTATCCTTATTTTATTTAAAAATTTTCCTAATACTAGGATTTCCCATAATCAAAGGCTATCTCATTAGATTTGATCACTATCAATTCGATTAATTTCTTTATTTTTTTAAAACTTAATTTCAAAGGTTAAGTTAATCCATTTAATAAAATTTTATTTTTCTCACTTAATCACTATAACTCCTTTTTCAAAAAGGTCAATTTAATTATTTTTCATCTTTTTTAATCAAAATTTTTCTTAATCGTTAACACTTTTCCTTTCTTTTAAATATTTGTTTCTAATATTTTTCTTATTTTGAAATACTTTACTTTACTATTGGCTGTACAAGCAGTTTTTATTTTTTCCACTTCTTTTAAATATTTGTTTCTAATATTTCTCCTATTTTGTAATACTTAGTATATAATCTTAACTTTATTGCTTACGATATTAGTATAATCGGGGTCAGCAACATCTCCTTTTTGTTTGGGAGTCCTGTGGTGCGGGCAGAGCGGCTTGGCATTCGCTGCCGTCCTTTTCCTCTGCAGTCCTGCAGTTACTTAGGGGCCTCGTTCTCTACTCCTGACCGGTTCCGCTTTTTTGTTTTTGAAGGCGGCACTGCAGCTAATTTCTTTTTAGGTGGCTGGCCGTATTCAAACGTGTGTATATTTCACCTAATTAAACGTGTCACTATTAGTTTTTTTGCGTATAAACTTTCGATTTAACGTCGCGGTATACTACTAGCTTTTCACTCGTATTAATTTTCGGTTTTAATACTAAACGCGGAATTTAAACCGGTCCCTGCTCGGGCGCCAGTTAAATTTTCATTTATTTATTTGAGTTTTTAAAAATTATTGCGTGGACAGGAGTCCACGTCTTTTCTGTTTATTGTTCACTTAAAAACTAAATTTACAAAATATTCTTACTTCTATATTACAACTAGATTTTGGCCAGGTCACGTTGCATCTGCATGTGCTGGGAAAATTCCTAAGTTTAGGAAATGCGCGGTCAGCGCTTTATTCCTGCGCGTGTGGTGTCGTTTACCCGTGAGACGCAACTTTGTGATATGTTCACAATATGATACATGATATGATATGATACAAACATTTTCAACGCTGAATGTGTTAACTTACATACATACACCTGTATGCATGCATTTGTATTATTTCTGTATAAATGGAATTTTGTTAAGCAAAACACGATTTTGGATAATAAATATTGAAGAATTATTTTAAATTTTTCTCCTTACAAATAAAGCGTATTAATAATAGAGGTTTCTAAGAACAGGCTTATGTACATACATAGGTATACATATATGCATATTTTATTGGGGGGAAAAAGAAATCTATTATTTTGTCGGTAGATGGCTGTAGTGATCGATATCTCGTAAAGTACCGATCAAACAATTTTAAGTTTATGATCGTTGTCAAGGTGACATTTTAGTTGTGAGTTACAGGGTGTTAACAATATAAGTCAGCAAAGAGAAAATTCGGTACTTTTAACAGTTTTTCTTTGATTAAGGCAAAAATGCACGCCCGGCCGCTGAAATTGTAAATAGTGTTTATGTTGCTGATACTATAACAGCTAATTACTTGCAATTTCGGTTTCGTCGATTCCGTTCAGGCATTTTTGATGTTAAAGAAAATGTCGGCCAGGAACTAGAGGTCGACCATAAAACAATTTTAAACCATTTATGCAAAAACAATGGATTTCTTTTTCCCCAAAATTAATCACCCAAACTGCCGATTTATAATTTTGCAAATGGTATCGTATGGCAATCATATTTGACACTATTGCATTAGACAACTGCAGTATAAAAACAGGCAAGTGCTCCATTGCGTAAAAGTTAAAATCTAGATTTCCATCACTCAAAATCTTTTTGTTTTGAAAATGTAATGATTCATTTTGCGCCATCTTGTACATATTATAAAGGGCCTTTCAAAAATGACGCCTAGATGTTGGTAGTGAATAATTCCTGTACTATTTATGTATGCCATTTTTGGCATTAGTCAAGTAGACAGATGTACAATTTTAACCATGGATACAACTCGTTGAAATTATTGAAACTTTTATGAAAATGGGCCATGAACATTTTTTGTTGTTTTATTTTAAAACAACATCTATGGGCGTCCCCTTTGCGGTTGCATGGTTGCGCCTTCCAAATTCGCTGTGTCGTAAAAGCCCATGAATAAACAAACAAATTATTTGTTTATGAAGTGTAAGAGTAGGCGAAATGGAAGCAACCAAACACAAGAAATTATACGCACACACACACTCATTTTCTTACCACGGCGTCTGCCCCATATAATCGCAAACAAACTGTATTTGGAGGCTTTATATTCATTTGCGCTTTTAGAATTTATCTCGCGACTTTTCTTTTTAGTTAACTTTAAAACTCACATATCCGAATATTACCAAGCCATTCACTGCATTTTCACAAACATGTAATTTCCCTTCCTTTTGTTTTGCTCGTTTGTGTTGTATTGGAAAGCGAACTGACGTCAGACTTCAACTTCAAAATCGCGAAAAATAAAGAACTGTTTGGGGATGCCGCCACCTATAGTACTCAATTCGTCTTGTGATTGCTTACATTAAACCAGAAAATTAAATGGTTTATATTAAAGTGAGGAGTACCTCCAGGAAAATATAAATTAATATATGTAATTCAATTTATTGCGACTCGTGGACAGCGAAAATTAAAAACGTCGATTTTTTACCGACTTTGACCGACTTTTGACCTTTATTATATGAGCATTTGGATATTGATTACACTTTTTATTTCCGAAAGCGATCTTGCGTTCATTATTTGCTATATACAGATAATTTCGATAATTTTTGAAGCTCAGTAATGCATTCTACTACAGTTTAAAAATTTAGTTTTTTCTGTTTTCGTCTAGTTTTTTGAAATTTTTTATTATTTTACTGAATAATGAGCTGTTATTTTTTTTTTTTTGTTTTTCTATTCCACTTTCTTTCAATCTTTCGGTATTTTTATTTTCATATACATATAAATACATATGTACATACATATTCACATATAACTTCTCAATACGCTATTCAAGAGAAATGTAGTAAAAATATTAAAATACAAAATACGAAATACGTACACAATACACAACTTTTATCTATACATATACATATATACATGTGTACGGATCTGCTGCTATAACATTCGGTGACATTGGTCTTCAAAATCACTCGGCTTTGTCGTCAGCAAACCACGGTGGGGTAGCTCATTATCAGCTCTGCTGTATGGTTTGTCTCTAGTCTTAGTCTAATTTACTGCAGGGAATAGACACCTACATCTGCATATGTATGTATGAATATTTGTATGCCTTTTATATGTGTTTAATTTCGTTGTGGGCTCGTCTGCGCTCTTGCTTTGATCGGCGCTAAGAATGCGTAACAAGTTCATTCACATACATATGTGTATGTACATACATGCATTTGTTTTGCGTAATTTTGTTAAGCAACAAATGATTTTGGATAGTAAATATTTAAGAACACTTTCAAGTTTATTGCTATAGGTATGTATATGTAATATACATAAAACTTATTAATGATAAAGATACCAGTATCTGCAAGTAAATAAACTCAAATTCTTTATGATTGGAATTTTTATGCTCATAAAATGATATCGCGGCTATTGTGTATTGAAAACTGTCATATGGTTTTAAGTAGTTGGGGCGAAGAAAAGAGTTTCATTTTAGTGTTTGAAATTTGTTAAAATTGTTAGGAAAATTAATAACGGTCTAATTAGTTTCAATTTATTAGTCAAATACTCAAGTGTCACGTATAATTGTCTTCTACTTGGCTTACCAATTAAATGAAAGCTTATTGCATTCACAAATTTTAATTACCACTGCCGGCAGTCGATTTGAATACACCTACGCGTGTGTTAACTTTCACTTTGGGCAGCATTCTGAGCTCCAAATCGTCTAGCCTTTAGAGAAATAACCATAAAGAATGTTAGAATAAAAGACGCGTTTTTCGGAAGACGCCATCTTATGAATTCACTGCATCGTGCATCCCCGTTATTGGCATTGAGAATTACCTTTATATGACTAAATCCGCAAATTGACCTTTGTTTGGAAATTTCCGTCTTTCCGAAATTTATTACCATTTAAGTCCATTTCGATGATCTTTATGGTAATAAATGAATCGAACTCAATACTTCTGTCTTGCTTGAGTAGAAGATTTTCTAACGATTTGGGCCAAAACTTGCTAAAACTGATTGAACATATACATACATACATACATATACATACGTACATATTTCTGAACAAGGTGTTCAAAAAGTAAGTTGACCTTTCAAATTTTTTGTTACTTTGCAGGAGACAAAACAGATTTTAATGAATAAGTAATTATTTTTCAACAAATTTTGAAAATTTAGATTTTTGTGAGATAAATCAGGTGAGTCATACACATACCTACAGAGTTAATCGTCTCTGAGCGAATTTGATAGAATCAGCTGATGAGCGGATGTCACTTGGGATGTGCTTACAAAAAAACTGAGATTGTGTTGGTGATTTACGAAAAAAATCAACCAATAACAAATAACTTCGTTGCCATCAGAACGACTGGTTGGACGAGAGTGTGAATTATCGTACAAATTTCGGCTGCCAACATGCTTCGTTGCTGTTTGAGCAACGACTGATTGGACGAGTGTGTGAATACATATGAAATGATCGTGCAGAATTCGGCTGCACAATCTCCCAAGTGGTGTGGCCAAAATTCCCCTCACAATTTTCTCCCACTGGTAATCTATCATCCTTGGTTACTCGCACAATTTTGTTTTTCACCATAGCTGTAGGCCAAACCTCGTAATCTTTCATCCTTGAATCATACCTAAAGAAGAAATACCCCAATGAAAATATTTGTTTTTTTATTAAAGTCGTTATTAATTTTAAAATATGCACCATACGAAATACTAATTTAAATATTTATTATTTTCTTTCTAGGAACAACGTCCCATCCCAGAAATCGCTGATTATGGTTTGTGTTCTCACTGGACATTTACAGACGGAAACTTATAAAGCTAAATTAAAATTTTTCTTACATCTCCCCTTTAGAGGTACTTTTAAAAATGGACTCCGTAGGTATTTGCGGCTCAGATGTACACTATTTGGTCCATGGACGCATCGGTGATTTTGTGCTCAACAAGCCAATGATTATCGGACACGAAGCTTCTGGAATAGTGGCTAAAGTGGGAAGCAAAGTGAAACATCTCGCTGTAGGCGATCGAGTTGCTTGTGAACCGGGTGTACCTTGCCGTTACTGCGACCACTGCAAGAATGGCCAATATAATCTCTGTCCCGACATGGTATTTTGCGCCACCCCACCCTATGACGGGAATCTCACGCGCTATTACAAACATGCTGCCGATTTTTGCTACAAATTGCCTGACCATGTGACCATGGAAGAAGGTGCATTGCTGGAACCACTGTCGGTTGGTGTACATGCTTGCCGTCGTGCCGGTGTTGGGCTTGGATCGAAGGTGCTTGTATTAGGTGCCGGTCCCATTGGTTTGGTAACGTTGCTGTCTGCACAAGCAATGGGCGCAGAACAGATATTTATTACGGATTTGGTACAACAACGCTTAGATGTGGCTAAGGAGTTAGGTGCTACACATACATTATTGATGAATAAGGATGACACCGCAGAAGAGACGGCGAAAAAGATACATCAGATAATGGGCGTCGAACCAGATAAGACGATCGATTGCTGTGGTGCTGAGTCAACGACACGTTTGAGCATTTTCGTGAGTGCCCTATGCTATGGAATATATTTTATCAACTATTTATTTATTATTATACATTTATACATATGTATGTATTTATAAAACATTTAGGCTACTCGCTCGGGAGGCTGTGTTGTGATTGTGGGCATGGGTGCTGCGGAGCCTAAAATTCCGCTGATTAACGCTTTAGCACGTGAAGTCGATATACGAGGAGTATTCCGTTATTGCAATGAGTGAGTAGTCATCACTTTATAGCTATATTAAATAAAAATTTGTTGACAATGCAAATACTCTATTAGCTATCCTGCTGCGCTGTCGTTAGTGGCTTCCGGCAAGGTAAATGTTAAACGACTGATTACCCACCACTTTGACATCACTGAGACAGCCAAGGCATTCGAGACGGCACGTTATGGACATGGTGGCGCCATCAAAGTAATGATACACGTACAACCAAAGGATACAAACAATAAAGTTTGAGTTAAGGTTAAGCTATTGCCGCTGTTGTAGAGTAAACGTCCAATACATTTGTAAATAAACATTTTTTTAATGATAATAAGAATCAAATGTCAAAAAAAGTTATAAAAAGAAATTAAAAAAAAAAAAATTGTGAAAAAAGTATAAGAAAATACTTCTTTATATCAATATAAAATTCTGATGCATTCGTATTTCTTGGGAATAGCTATTAGCTATTTATTTATGAGAGCGTACAATTTCTGGCATATGCCGATGATATTCACACCATAAGCCTTAACAACCGCGCATTAGTTCTCCCTTTTCCAAACTGGATAATAAAGCAAAGCGAAAGGGTCTGGCAGTGACCGAGGACAAAACGAAGTACCTCCTATCATCAAACAAAAAGTAAGCGTACTCACCTGATTTTAATATTGTAAGCGACTTCGTTTATTTAGGAACCAGCATTAACACCGATAACAATGTCAGTCTTGAAACCCAACGGAAAATCTCTCTTACCAAAAAGTGCTATTTTGGACTAAGTAGGCAAATGAGTAGTAAAGTCCTTTCTTGACGAACAAAACTAACACACTACAAGGATATCATCATGCCTATCCTAATGTATGGCGCAGAAGCCTTTGTGATGACAATATCGGATGACGCGTCCCTTGTAGTATTTGAGAGAAAGATTCTGAGGAAGATTTTTGAATCTTTGCATTGAAACAATGAGCTTTAAAACAAGCTCTACGACGACATAGACACAGTGCGGCGATTAAAGATTCAGCGACTTCGATGGCTGGGTCATGTCGACCGAATGGATATAATCGCTCCGTCTCTGAAAGTATTCGATGCGGTAGCAACCACACACCAAAAGTCAATTTTTTCAGGATTCTCATTGTTTATGGAACACTTTTCTATGCATGTGGCTACCGGGGCTGGCTTCAAAGTAGCGCATCCTTTCAACCCAGTATCTTGGTGATGGCTTCTGAACCTCTCTCTCAAATTGCTTGTTCAATAATCTCCTTCAGAACATGAATCGTTAATGAAATATTTGGCGTAAAATCGGACTTTAGCGGCACTTCACAAAAAAAGTCGAACGGCATCAAATCACATTTCCAAGTTGGCCAATTGAAATCGCCGAGACGACTGATTACACGATTTCAGAACTTTGCGCGCAAAGATCGATTGCGGTATTTGTGACATGGTGGGCAACGACTCAATAATAGCAAAACTCTTAAGAGAATTACCAAAAGAAAGGAATTACCTAAAGAGGAAATAAAAAACACAGCAAGCCGTTATATATAGAAAGAGATTACTTACACCCAAATACTTTTGCATAATGTTTAATTAGAGAAGACAGTCGTCATTAGAGACTTAGAAGAAAATTAAAAATAAAAGAAAATAAAATTACAATAAACGTAATGTTTTAGCTACACCAAATGGACTTTAGAAATAAGTTTCCAATATTTTCAGAGTTGTTCAAGTGTAAAATTATTAATTTCGTTTTACGGTGAAATGGTACACTGACTTTCTTTCAAAATTCCCACAGGAAAAAGCTGTCACTGTCAAAATAATATACCATAAAATAGCACTACTTGGATCACCTGTTTATAGGTAGAAGAAATCTGTAATAAATGTTTGCTTTGTCACAACATTCTGGCTCATCTACTAGTGGCTAATTCCATGAAACCCGATCCAAGCAGAATTTGCACAAGGATAGATGAGTACTCACGTTATGGGCAGAAATGATTGAGTGTAAGTGATTTCCTTTTCTTGTCCGCTTGTCTACGGCGCAGTTTTCAGGTGTGTCTCTGCGTCTGCGGACTCATATTACCTTCGGGCATGCTTAACAGCCAGCTCGTAAGGGTTTTTTTCATCTTATCCAAGCTTAGTTGGTAGAGTATATTCTGATAGGCTGTGTAGAGATGTGGGCTCCACTAAGAGGAAGAACATTTTCTTAGCATAGGCCGAATCAATCATCAGAAAACTATATGACAAGATTTAGCGAACGCTCCCCCGAATGAATTTTGCTTTGAACCCTAGATTTAGGTTCGTAAAAGTCTTCCAACTGCATCTCTAAATATTCGCGTGCACAACTTCTGTCCAAAGCAGAAAAGTGGGGATGAATAATCCAGTTCAAGGAGATTTAAAGGGAGATCTTAGTGGAAGTAAATTGAAACAAATAAGGGTCCAAGTACAATTAAAAATCTTGAGTGTGTATATGCCACTAGAGCAATGAGAGCATTATTCACGGCTATGCTTGAGGTTGCCCTTGAGCTTCCGTTCCTTCATTTAATTGTTAAGAAGAAAGTTCTACGTGACTATAGGCTCATCTACCATATAGACTCACTTCAATTGAAAGCAAGAAATCATAAGTGGTCTAACACTGCTGGGTACTGTATCTAATATTTATTCATCGAAATGCCACTCCGTTCATAATTTCCAAATGCTACCTCTTAGCAGAGGCAAGTACAAATGAAACTTGGATGAAACCAACACCAAAACTACAGTAAGTTCTGGTGTATTTCAAAAATATTATGTCCCTTTACTCTCCTAGTTTGCTCCGGTATGAAAGGACACCTTGGCTTCCTACTGAAGGCGTAGCTGCAGGGTACCCAAGAAAGATCCGATTTTTGAATTCTATATGGAGTTTTACTTATATGATACGGCTCACTGGTGCTTATCTCTTTCTCACACTTCGAATACATGAAAAATTTTGCCATAAGTGTTATTAAATAAAATGTTGTGGCAACTAATCTAATTAAGTTTTGTGCGCTTGGCTACCATGACCTTATCTGATTTACACCTTATAAATATATATGTAAATACATACTTGTATATAAAATACATCATACATATTAATTCCCATTTCAATCGTTATCATTTAAGCTAGAGATGGGCATGCATTTCCGATGTTAGTGTAAACCACAGTTTTAATATGATAAATACCGAGATGAGCGAGATTGAAAACCTATCTATAATTTGCCAATTTGATATGAAAGGATTGTAGAATTTTTCTATTTTTTATATAAAATTTAAAATTTGGATTTATATGATTTTTGTGAGAAAATGAAGTATACTAAGAAAAACGGAAAATAGTCAAAACTGGTCAAAACATTGAGTCGGTACTATTTGTCGCGGGTTGTATGAATCTAAGTACAAGTACGAGTATACGAAACAGAAGTGAGCAACAATAACATTGGATCTAAAAACCAGAGAGCATACATTGGAGGAGTTTGGCACACAGCGAACATATCCCTTTGTTTTCAAAATTTTACTATTATTTATTTATGCAGAGTGATAGTAAGAATTTGCAGTGGTGGTAAAGCCGAGTGGCAGATGACCGGCCAAGCTGATTCCTACAATAGGTAAATGAGTTCAAAGGAACTCTTCGGGGAAGTTGGCTGTTTCATGACTAAGTTCCTCTCGGCCCACGGATACTTCCGGAACCGCATGGGTAAGGTAAGTGACCCCAGGGGCATATACTGCGAAACACCGAACGATGACGCCGAACACACGTTCATTAATTGCGACATGTGGCTCGTAGAAAGAGATGCTCTGAGGGAGCAGATTGGCGACATCGCGCCGACCAATGTGATCGGCAAGATGCTTGAACGCGAGGATAACTAGAATCTGGAGATAGAAAGATACGCTGAAGGCGTATTACGAAGAAAAAAGATAGCAGTACAACAAAGTGAAACCTCACAAGACAGAGAAATAAGAAAACGAGCCTATCGCATAAGCATGTTGGACCCAGATGGGGGGTGAATAAAACTGGTCCATTTCAAGAACTTCGTTCTAGGCCCACCCGAATTAATGCAGAAATTTGTCTCGACAAGGGAGTCTCCCCATAGGAAGAGGGATTGTTTTAGTGTCCGAACCTCTCGACGCAGTAGACGACGGTCTTTTTGAACCCTACCTCAGCCACCGAAAAAAAAATAAAAATTTCAAGGTTTAAAACAAAAAAAAAGTACTCTAATCGGTTGAGTTATTTTTGATTTGTTGCTGTTTGAAAATTAATTTGATGATTTTTTAATACATTTGGCTTATAAACACGTCTATTTTGTACGTTTATGCAATTTGTTTCAAAAAAAAACCTTCTAAGAGAGACTAGTTACACATAAAAATAAACCCTTTGCAAATAGGAGCATTCTATGCATAGTTATTAGCATACATACATAGGTACATATTTGGGACTTTATTTTATAAGATTTAGGAAAGATCTTTGGTGTAGGGTCTAGCTTTTTCCTCTTATACCCTATGCTCAGAAAGTACCGGGAATGTTTAATTTAAACCAACCGCGCACGTGGAAACCGGTCCATATTTTTTTCTTATTTTGGTAGGACTGTTTATCATTTTTTAGCGCCAGCGGATTATTAGTGTCTGTCTGTACGTCGTGCTGGATTATTTGGCCAAATACCTAGTAAATACCATCGTGCAAGCACCGTATTCACTGATATGGCCCCGTGCGACTTCTTTTTGTTTCCCAAGTTGAAGTTACCACTTCGTGGAAAGAGATTTCAGTCGGTAGAGGAGATCAAAGATAATGCGACGAAGGAGCTGAAGGTCATCCCTTCGTCAGCCTACCAGGGGTGCATGGAGGACTGGGTTAAACGTGGGCACATGTGTGTTGCTTCAGACGGATCATATAAATTTGCCTCTGAATTGAACTCTGTTTTATTGTATTTAAACATTCTCGGTACTTTCAGATCATAGGATATTTGGTTAGCATTCTTACTGCCATGAAATTGTAGTTCGTTTATGTGAAATAGCTTTCGTTTTCTCACTCGAGAGAAGCTAAGACATAAAATCACTAGTTAATGCGCCAAGCTAAAGTTTACAGCGAATACTATCGAAATACTCATATACAGATGTAGATTCACGTGACACTTTTAGACCTTTAGGGTTTGTATGTATTTATACATAGGAACACTGCTTCAAATGCTTTTTCATGTACGGAACTCCTTTTTTAAAAACCACGGACGCTTTTTAAATTTCTCATAAAACCAACAAATACGTCTATTTATTATCATCATCATAGTGTCCCAGTTCGGGGTGAACCATTGCTTCCGTTACAATTCACCTCCACGTCACTCGGTCATCAATTTTTCGTTTAATAGTTCCAAGGTCGCCTTCAATGTCATCTCTTCATAGTTTTCTCGGCCGGTCTCTTCTTCTATCGTCTTGTGAATTTATTTCGAAGATCTATTTTAGAGTTCTATCGATGAAAAAGCGAATTTTCCGGATTTTTTTCTGAGAAAACTTTTAAATTTAATGATATGAAAATTTGTACACATATTATGTTATCTTTTAACTGTATTTTAAGACTTAGTATTAGTAAAAATATTTATTTGGAAAGGAGCTACAACTGATCTCTGGCAGCTCTTCTCAAAAAAGACGTTTTGCGGTGACCACTATATATCTGAACTGGATCCTCTGAAATTAAAAAATCAAACAGGTTTCGTTAAAGTAATATTAAATCTAATAACTAATCGTCCGCCGTAGCCGAATGGGTTGGTGCGTGATTACCATTCGGAATTCACAGAGAGATCGTTGGTTCGAATCTCGGTGAAAGCAAAATTAATAAAAACATTTTTCTAATAGCGGTCGCCCCTCGGCAGGCAATGGCAAACCTCCGAGTGTATTTCTGCCATGAAAAAGCTCCTCATAAAAAAAATACCTGCCGTTCGGAGTCGGCTTGAAACTGCAGGTCCCTCCAGTTGTGGAAAAACATCAATATGCACACCACAAATAGGAGGAGGAGCTCGGCCAAGCACCTAACAGAAGTGTACGCGCCAATTATTTATTTTTTTAATCGAAGCAAAAATGGCAGTTTTGCAAAAAACAAAATCATTTTTTGACCAAACTTTCGTGCTTAAATTGTTTATATATTTAATAAAAAAAAATATTTATTATGAGACTAATCGGTTTTGCCGTTTTCTAGTAATGTTGGTCACCGACTTTGAAAACACCATTTTGAGAAAAGTTTGAAAATCACCTTCAAGCACTCTGAAACGCCTTTTCAAATTTGCGTGTAACTTCGAAAATATTCACCGGAACGATATAAAATTGTCTGTGTGTATTCTTAAATATATGTACATTAATAAAATAAAAATAAAAAAAAAATAAAAAAAATGATTTTTTTTTAATTCGAACTGTATGTAACCCCTCAAGCCGTACAGGTCCATATATTTTTCTTAGAATCTTTCTTTCAAAACAAGTTAACTGATCGGTTTAATTGGATTTCAGCACCCAGACTTCGCACCCGTATGTGAGTGTGGGTCTTCTGACAGTTTCTTAAATTCGTATTTTCTAGTTTCTAGAAAGCAGTATCGACTTCATCAACTTTGTATGCGCGAAGTAAGACTTATTTGCAACTTGTATCCGGTCTTATAAGGCAATAGATGTATGATATCAAGGTACCTAAATTCATTGACTATTTTAAAGCTATAGCTGCCCATTTGTAAGTTATGTACTGCGTTCGCGCTCCACATTCCATATTTATTTAGTTTCTTCTTTGTTAATGATCCTAGCAGATGATTCTGGACGCATAAATGTTTCTTAAGTCTATGGAGCAGCATTTCAATTTTTTTTTATAACGGACTTCTTTGTAAGTTTGAATTCTGCCAGTCACGCTTCTATTAGACAAACTGTATGTACCTCCCTAACTGATGTTTGCTTTTGCTTTATTATTTGCCTGGGTTGGATTCCCTAACTAAGAACCCCGTCATTAGCATCACATTCTTGCGTTTTTTTTTTTTTTAGTTTAATAGATCTTGCGATTTTTATACACATTTCTATCGAATTCAAGTACAATGCTTTTAGATAATTTCTAGGCAAGTTTCGTTTCCATTATTGCATTGCAAAGTCCACGTAAATATCAAGCGGGTTCGAATATCCCATCTTCATTCTAAAAATTGCATATACAATGAACATCCATATAATAAAATATTATCAAAATGTATATACAAATATAAGTGTGTGCATACGTACATCGTATGTAGAGCCACCCGTGAATATTTCATCACTCAAATATTTCTAATTATAAAGGTCAAAAAGAGGTCAGGAAGTACGTCAGAAGTATTCAGCTTATCAGTTGTACTGTATTATCATAATAAAATAAATAAAATACAACACAATTTATAGCGGACACGAATGGCGAAATACTACAAATTACTGTTGCACTTATCGCCCTGCCAGGAAATCCACTAGCACCGAAGTAGTGAGCTTTGAGTGAAACAGTGCAACCATGCCGCGTTTATTGCAATTTTCCTGTTAGCCACACAAGAATTTTACACAAGAATGATGGAAATCTAGAAGTCTCGCGTGGGAGAACTAAAAATGGAGTCGCATATGGCCAGCGATAGTAAGCAAACATGGAAATTTTCATTAGGTTAATGTAAACTGGAGCAAAGAAAAATTTGAAGCTGAAATAAATGGAATGAAATTTAATATCTTATATGAATCTATATTAAAATATATGAAATTGAAATTTGAATTGGTCGAGCCAAGAAGCACCAAGATTTGGTGGCCCCTAAAACACTCAGGCTAAAAAGCCCATTGTATTTAGAGTTCTGGAAAGAGGGTAGATAGTCAAGGAGGGAAGGAGAAAAGTATAAGTAGTTAGTCCTGTGAAAACGTTCCAGATTCTTTGGTAAATCTGTAAATATCCTCCAGTTTTAGAGAACGAATATTACGCATTCTCACGACATCGGAATCCAAAACTCATGCAAAAGCTCTAGCAAAAGCAGGAAACTCACAGAGAAAGTGACCCTCCACCAAGCATTGGGTCCTCAATGATTCCTATGGTGGTCACATGCTGACGCCACGGGTTGTGTCCTGTAATAATACCGACCAACAACCGAACGTCTTTCCTACTCAGTTTTAGTAGAAAGTTTGACAGTTTTCTTTTCGGACTTGTCACAAAGCACTTTGCAGTTCTGTGAATTGCCTACATAGTCGCTGCTCCAATTCATGATTCCTGCGGAACTGATTACAATTATTGGCTCTGGCCCTTGTGGGAGAACCGCTGATCCACGGTTGGCCAATTCATCGTCAATTTCGTTTCCTTAAACACCGGAGTGTCCTGGAACCCATAGGTATAAGTACAAGCCTGTTCCGTCTTGCGACAGCATTAAGCTTCTTCTCTACATTCTTGAACAAATTCTGAGGTTTGCTTCGCGTTCTCCAGTGCCTTCAGTGCAGCTTGACTGCCACTGCAAACTCCAATCTGTTTTCCGCTCCATCTCCTCCCGATTATCCATTCGGCTACTTTCAGGATGGCAAAAATTTCCGTTTTAAAATATATAAATGAGAATCTTTTTTGCTTTTTTTCTTCAAATATAAATTCCCATAAAACTTGTAAAAACTCGCCGAGAATTTCGGTCGCCGTCTTACGCATTTTTTTATATGGAAGGCAATACCTAACACCGTCAGCAGAAAAAGTTGTCAAAAATCAACGCGATTTCTAAACTACTTCAATCTTGCACTTTGCAAAATCCAATGACTAAAAAACTGCATGCCCGAAATTTTTATAAAAATTCTAAGTAAATAGTTTGAAATTTTGATAAAAACTCACCCAATTTTCACAAATTTTAAAAAGAGTTCGAAACTTTGCTTTATATGGTTCTTGTTGTAGTATGAATTATATTTTTATTAAAACATAACTTAAATTACAAAATAAATAAATAACTAGTAAAAACTTATCAATATGTGGTGTACACTTTCTTTTGACGCTGACGGTATGTTTCGATTTGTTCCATCCTCGAAATATGCCTGAACATTTTCTACTTAAAATACATTTCTTCTGGAAAAACTGTACTACCTCGTGGAAGCTGTGATTGAGTTGTTCCGAATAATCGTTTTCATGAACCGATCCGGATCATATTCGGAATATATTTATATGTATTTACTTCTTAAAACAAATGCCTTGAGAAAATTGCTGATTCATTTTAACACAATAGACGAAACTGGAGCCAAAAGTAGCCATCACCAAGCACCAATCCAAATCAAAAGCATAAGCAAAAATTTTTTCCCGAACAGCAGAAAAAGCAAAAAGTTAACAACGCTTACAAAAACCGGTAGGAGAAGAGATATCGGCTGAGATTATTTATGCCATCTACAAAAAATATTCCCACAAATATACTTTAGGCCTCCTCTATACGCCATTGCTCTGCTAGACTAACTTCACGAAAAATTTGCATGCGAAAGCAACAACAAAGTTATCGAGCAAGATTCGCTGCTAGCGAATATGGTTATACCTGATGCAACAAGCGCATGTAATTTTAGACAGCTCTATTCCAGCACTACCAAGATAAGTTTATTTATACCAGTTGCTCCATCTATTCGCCACTTGCTAACGCTTGCCGAAAAGAAGAGGCGTTTTATATACATACGCCCATTTTTTATTGTGAAATTTTCCATTTTATCGTTGCTAACTGTAAACCTCAAGTTTTAGGTCGGCGCAAGAGCAGCAGTGTACAAAAGATCAGATTTGTTAAAAAATAAATTTGTTAGTTCACGAAAAGTTCAATAAAATACTTTTTTGTAATGGGTAACTTTTGCTAGCTAGAATTTCTCCTGCATAAAATGGGTGTCTCTCTTGCATCGAGCTCTCACTCTGCGCTCTCAATTTTCATGTCATGGATAATTTATCGGCCTTATCGTACGCCTACTTGGAAAAAATTAGGAATAACTATTACAAATTTTTGTAAATTCTTTTAATAGTCAAATTCATCAAAGCCTGAGATTTTTGTTTTGCTTGTTCCCTATGGACTTCCAAAGAACTGCAACAAATGGACGTGAACTGCGATATGAGAAAATTGAGGTTAGTGGATATCCCGGAGAGGCTAAATAAGGAGGCGAGATACCCCCTATATTACTGCTTAACAACTTCATAAAATGACTTGGGGCACAGCCTGAATTATAACGCGCAGAAGAAAATAATAAACCAAAAATAGAATTGTTCCGAGTATGCAGTTTTATAGCCCATTGAATTTTAGTGTAATAAAGTAAAAGTTTCAAGTGACTGCAAAGTACCGTCGTTTTTCCGCATTTTTTTATTGACGGTGCTCGGTGCTCCGTTTCAATGTAAAAGAGAAGGAGGTAAATGGAATCGCAATGGAATAGATCAAGTTACATTTACACAAACGTGAAAAATGACGAAACAATTATAGAATTCATGAAAGATATCTTCAATTTCGATTGTGCATCAGACGTTAATAAGTCAACAGCACTAAGAGGCAACATCATCGATTTGCTTTTTCAAGACACATTACACTCGCCCTATTCTCAACAGAGAAATGGTTCATTACCATGCACACAGGAAGAAGGCATATGCAAAAACAAATATGTGAATTTATATACATATGCGCATATACATATATATGCGCATATACATATATATGCTCACTCAAGTAGGAGAGAGCCAGATGTCGAACGTTGCCGAACGCGGGGGCCGATTGTGCTCTTTGTCGTTCGTTCCGCGCTCTCGCTTGCAGTTCAAGCAAGGTAACGACGCATGAGCAAGATAACGACAATTGAGCAAGATAATGATGATTGAGCAAGATTACGACGCATTTTTTCGTGCGTACAGCCGGCTAAATAGAATTATAAGACGATATCACGTCAAAAACTTCGAGACACATCAGCGGAAAAAATTAACAGTATTTTGTATTTACTTAAAACTTGCACTTTGCACTGAAATTAAATTAAAATTCTGGTCAAAAAGTTGAAAATTTTAATGAAGTTTTGAAAAACTTTGTCCAAAGTTTGGAACTTTGTGTTACATGGTTTTTGTCCTAGTATGAATTATCGTCTCGAAGCTGCGATTTGACACCTTTAGACTATTTTTTGTTTACTTTTAATTCAGTGACAATACAAGAAGTGAAAATTAAATTAAAGTTTTCATTAGTAAGACATGTGTCGAAATTCATGGCAATATACTAAAAAAAGCGTCTTGGCAGAATTATCTACTACTACCAGCCGTGTAGGTAATTTGAATGAAGTGATGTTCAATGTCAAATTTGAAGGTTCACTCTTTCCAATATAAAATATTTATTAAGGAATACTTAGCACTCTAAGATAAATGGACCACCCTATAAAATTACTTGTTTCGAAAACAAAGTAATAATTGTGTTACAAATTTATCTCATGTCAAATTCATTCTTTTCTTTACAATTTCATTTACAAAATTCCTTGAAAAAACCCAAATTTTAAGCCTAATATAATTTTAATATAACCGACAAAAAAAACATTCACGAATACATATAAAAAGAAAAATTCAAAATCCCAAATATGATTATCAATAAGTGTTTGCGAATTTATCAGCGTAAAACGATTGCTTCGCTTAATTTCTTTGCACTTTCGATTTTCCAGCATCCCAAAAAAGTTTTGGAAATGTGTGGAAATGTTACGAAACGTTATAGTTCAAAATGTGGTAAAGATGGCAAAGATAAAAAGGACAATTTGAGCGTAGTGTTGCATGGCGTAGACGATCTACGGGTGGTAAGTTTTCGGAAAAAGTATACGCAAATTTTACCGCGGGTCGATTTCCAACTCATCAAGTTTTATTTACTGGAATTTCTCTTTATTTTAGGAACAAACACCCATGCCAAAAACTGGTCCAGGAGGTAAGTTTAAAGCAAATGAGACAAATACATATTAACCGACACTTTTTCAATGCATTTCCAACTCCACAGAGGTGCTTCTTGCTATGGACACGGTGGGTATTTGTGGCACTGATGTACATTTTTTGAAAAAAGGCAAAGTCGGTTCGTTCGAAGTGAAAAAGCCCATGATTATTGGTCATGAAGCTTCAGGCATTGTCGCAGAATTGGGGAAAGGTGTAAAAAATCTTAAAGTAGGTGATCGCGTAGCCATCGAACCGGGTGTAGGCTGCCGATATTGTTCATTTTGTAAAAGCGGTAACTACAATCTATGCCCGGATATGATATTTTGTGCAGCTCCACCCGTCGATGGCAATTTACGCCGCTATTATAAACATGCTGCCGACTTCTGTCACAAATTGCCCGATCATGTAACAATGGAGGAAGGTGCATTACTGGAGCCGTTAGGGATTGCTGTAGCTAGCTGTCGACGTGCCAAAATTCGCCTTGGTTCACATGTGCTCATTATTGGTGCTGGCCCAATAGGATTGTCCTGCTTGATTGTGTCCAAGGCATGGGGTGCAGCCTCTACTACAATAGTCGATGTGAATGAGCATCGACTCAAGGTCGCTCAAGAGTTGGGTGCTACAGCCGCAATGAAATCCTGCAAGGAAATGGATGTTCAAAAGGCGGCGAGAGAAATATGCAAAACAAATGGTTCTATGCCGGATAGGACTCTCGATTGCGTTGGCAACCAAGAGTCGGTGCTGCTAGGAGTATTTGTAAGCAAAATCATACACATATTTGACCTCAATTTCTGCTCATACATATACATCCCATTGCAAAATTATAAGCACATACATTTTTTTTATAAAAATATGTTTCATACCACAACAAAAACCATACTCGTATAACGCAAAGTTTCAAACTTTGTACAAAAGTTTACAAAATTTCATTAAAACTTTAACTTTTTAACGATTTTTTTTTTTACTTGGACGCCTAGCATCGTTAAAAAAATATCAAAAATCAGCGGTATTTTAAGTAACTTGAACTTGCACTTTTTTATGCTTAAATGTAATGGGCTATAAAACTACATACCCATAAAATTCTAAAAATTTTGCTTAAAATGTTGAAAGTTTTGATGACATTTTGTACCAGTGTAGCAACCTTGCGTTATTTTATTTTCTCAAAAAAGCTTGCACAAAAACGTAAAACAAAATTAAAAAAAAAATGACGAGTCCGCACTTTGTATCCTCTACTCATCGCGGTACCTCAGTTCCCTCTATAAACCTAAAATGGAGGTGGGTTGGGCTGATGGTATGTGCCTTCCTTTTATTTCTACCAGGTAGTGATTTCATGGCTAATTATTCTTGTCGCTACGGTATCGTATTCGAGAAGGTGTGTTTGAGTTTGTCATAGAAACGACTGTAGTCGGAGTGAACCATACCCCGAGCCTATGTAATATGCAGTTACCTGATAATGCTAGTGAGCATTATCAATTTGACCTTAGGGAATCGCATAAGATGCTTGAACCTGTTTTGATTATAGCCTCCCTTTAAGAACTTCACTTCACTGGCGTAGTCTCGTAGCCGTCGTTTTTCGCTAAGTTGCTAGTAACGGGCCCCTCCTGCTTCGTTCCCAAGCATAGCCTTGTGTCCTGGGACCTATATGAGTCGAATGCGATTGTGCACTCCTAGCAAATTTAATTTCTCTATGTATTCAAGCAATAATGAGGATGTATCCTCAAAGGATGACAAGACCTTGAGTTAAGCTTGGGTGTCGCTAAGAATGGCAACTCGCTCATTCCGAAGATTTAAAGTGCTCACACAAAAAGAAGGAATTTTAATTACCTTCCTATGATATACTTGGTTTTGTAAACGGTCCAAAAAAATGCTTAAATTTGACATTTTACCTTCGATTTCTCCTTTTATAAACTTAGTACCTTTCTAATCAGCAGAAAAAGTTCTATTGAATGTATATTTTTTGTTTTTTTTTCTAATGAAATAGTGCGTAAAATAGGTCATCGTTTGGATCTCAAGGCTGATATTGCCACAGATGATAGTGCTGATTACCAAGTAACCAAAGTTCTCTACCACTTCAACATTATAACTGTCAGCAATGAAGTGAGTGAAGAGACGAAATTAGGCGCTCAGAACTCAGATTAATCTAGATTTAATTTACGTGACTTGCTTACTATATTTCAAAACCTTTTATATGAAGAGCTTAAAAAACTTGAATCAGTAGATTTTAGATTCGCAAGTTTCAGGCTGATTGAAACTCTGAGAGAATCGGGCTTCCCAAGTCTTCTGTTTCATAACTCTTAAAAATAAATATTTACATGTAGGCCCTATTTTTAAAAATAACTTACTTCATGTTACATTATATGAGGCGAACTGTCAAAAAGAGGTAATAGAGGATACAAAAACAAAACAAGGACGTGTTAAGTAATCGTTGCCAATTTCTTAAGTTAAGTTACGTAACTCTTCACTAACAGAGGTTTTACAAAGAATAAGCCCTGAGAGATTTAATTCCACAGCCTTCTACAGATCTCCAGATTACACACGTCGGCGTCGCGCAGGAGCATCTTGCACCGCTCACCCAATTTTCAGAGGAAATCCTCAAGGAGGTATTCTTTCGCCACCTCTGTATAACTTATCTGTCAACAATCTCTAGCTTGGTTATATAAAGTCTATCTCGTCCTGCAAGTAGGTGTATGCTTGTTTTGGTTCGTGGGTGGTATTTTATTTCCCACCTACTCCTCATATCTACAGGATATTCACCGATCCTCCTCCTGAGGACGCGTCCGATGAGAAACAAACAACTGCACATGGACAAAGCTCTCGAGATTAGAAAAAAGAATTAGTGCTGTTCTCGAGGAAATATAAAATTCTACAATTTTTGAAGCCATCATAAAATGATGTATGGGTAAAAGTTGGAGATAGCTCCAAATATTTAGGTGTAATTCTCAACAAGAAACTAAATTGGAACATGAATGTAGAACACAGAGTAAGGGAAGCTACTGAAGTCCTACTTTCTTGTAAAAAGGCCATAGGACGCAGGTGGAGACTTTCTCCTAACTAGCTGTATTGAACCGCTATCAGACCTATCCTCATTTACGGGATTAAAGTGTGTGGGCGGCTCTCGACAAGACCACGATTAAGTATTAGCGGCACTCTTATAACCACACCCTTTGAGGCTCTGAATATACTTTTCTTCTGACCTCCCCCAGTCTTGGTTGGCAAACAGAATGCAGGTAACACTGCTACTTGGCTTACCGCAACTAAGTAATGGCGCGATTTACGTGTTGAACACGCGACCATAACACTCGGTCTGGGTCCAAACAACCCTGTGAGCTATTGTTTGAATAAACCACACTTTAATAGTTAATTTTGTACAAGAATTCCAGCGAGACGTTAGTGGGTTGACAATATACCTGTTCGGAAAAACTGTTTATAGTTCTTTACTGATGGCTTATCGATAAAGTGGGCTATGGCGTCCACTGCGGGCTCCTCTTCCTTATAGCTGTAGCGTAATTCAGGCTAAAATTCTTGCCATTAATGCGGTAGCTGTCTGATTAGGCGAAATCGGAACTACCATTGGAGAAATCTATATTTATTCTAATAGTCAAGCGGGGATTAAATCCCTTGGTGGGGTTGTCACCAATTCCATTATTGCTCGCAAATGCCGGTCATCTCTTAACGAGATGGCAGAATGGGTACTGTGTCATAGTGACATACAAGGGAATGGTAGGGTAGTCAAATTAGCGAGAAATGGCACTACCACACGTCTCCCTCTTAATATGGAGATTGTAGGTATACTCCTCTCAACCTACAAACTGCGTGGTACTAGTAGAACTGTCACTTTAGCCAACACGAGATGGACTGATAGTCTGGCATATACCGCTACAAAAAGAATTTAGCCAAAATGGGACGGCAGTCGGCTCTAGGTTAGTTGTTTTGATCCCAGGTCTCTTAGGTCGACATCATCAAAGATTGCGTGTAGCTCATTTCGACTATTGCAGAATTGCAAGAGAAGGAAGAGTTTCTGTTAGGCATTAATTTTGTGCCTTTCCCGAGTGGATACTTTGACTCATCGTTTTTGCATTATGCTGATGACCTTAGGGATATTAGTGTCAGCCAGATTGAAGGGTTTGAACTTAAAACAAAATGGTTTAACGATAACTAGCAGGTAAACTGCTTCCGTGGTATCACAATTGATCGACAACGGTATAACTGAGTTACTTTAAAGGCTGACTGCCAACTGTGGGCCTACCTACCGAGCTTTCATTCCAAAATCAGATTAAACAAATCGCACGTTGACTAAACTTCTGCCGATGTTTTGCAAACGTGATTTGCATACTATTGTAATCCTACCCACAGGATTTATTCTCTTGGATGAGTACCTCAACTTTAATTGGAGCAAGAAACTTGGCTTCGTGTGAAATGTGGCTGTGCAACATTATATATGTATGTGAGTGAATAACCTGCAGACATTCCACATAGGTGAAGCTCAATCTAATGTACCTTTTTCGTTTTACGAAAACGACGCTCTACCTGCATGTTTTCAGAGGCTCTGCGATCCTTGGGAAGAGTGGTATATCAGCGATATGATTCTTGGTAGTATTGGTTTTGTTGTAGAATCATGTAGATCCTTGTGCTAGTGATGAAACCATCAATCGTCTTCGTCAATCTCATTTAAAAGCAGGCCGAGGAAACGGTGGGAGTCAAATGGAGGAAAGTGTTAGTTAGGTAGATTAAAACGGGCAAGTGACATCTTCGGATGCGAGACATGCAAGGTGAAGTCCAAAATAAACAAGACTGGCGTCATAAAAATGTTTTTGATGGTGCCATCTTTTTAATGAGTTAGTGCGTTGGAAGTGACATCCCTAGCTGACTTCCAGTGAAAGTTTGGTGACATTCGGTTCAGTGAAAGAAGAGTTATTGCGTCTAAAGTGTTAGTATGTTTGTGCCATCGGGACAAAAATGAGTTTCGAATAAAGAGCTAATATCAAAATTTGATCATTGGTAACACGTTTACCGAAGCATTTGAATTGATGAAAAAAGTGTATGGCGATGATTGTCTATCTTGTGCCAGAGTTTACACGAGTGGTTTACACGTTTCAGAGATGGTTGTGAGGACATAAATGACAATGAACATACGAGCCGCCCAAAATCAGCAATCACCGAAAACTCCATCGAAATTGTTCGTAAATTTATTAAAAATTAACCGAAATCATCGTTGAAATTACGAAAGATCTGTGCACGCTTCATTCCACACAAGTTAAGTGAGGACCAAAAATTGTTCACAATTCATCCTTGGAAAGATCTCATTAAAGAGACGAGAAAATACGAGAACTTCCTTTACAACATTTTAACTGGTGACGAAACGTGGTGTTTCCAACATGAACCTGACACTAGGCGTCAAAGTGACGAATGGCAAGCCTCAGACGAGCCACCCCACCCCAAAAATCGCGTTGGAAGTCAAAAATCAAGTCGATGCTCATTTGTTTTTACGATTCCTTGGCATTGTCCACAAGAGTTCGTGCAAATGGGCTAAACTGTCAATGCAATTTTGTATCTTGGCGTTTTGAAGCGTTTGTTTCATCGCATTCGTCGATTTTGGCCTGAATACCGCAAAGGCGGAAGCTGACGCTTATTACATGATAACGCACCATCTCATCGATCCAATCTTGTGACTGATTTTTTGGCTAGAAATCGCATTTTAACCATCAATCACTCACCGTATTCGCCTGATATGGTTCACTGTGACTTCTACCTATTCAGAAAATTACATTTGGCCATGAAATGAAAACGTTTTGTGTACGTAGGGGCCACCCAAAAGGCTTGTACCGACATCCTGAAGGTCATTCCGGTCAATGACCTGAAACACTATTTCGAAAAGCTTTTAAATCACAGAAAAGAGTGTATCAGGGTCTGAAGGGACTATTTTGAATAAACTCGAAGTTATCAGAACAGAGTTCCTGTCGCTTCTATTTTAGCTCAGTCTTGTTTAGTTTGAACTTCACCTTGTACATATGTATATTGAGTATGTTAGGGTTAGGTTGGGTAATGCTGCCTGATCTGTAAAATTTCTCACTTAAACCTCTAGGGTCCATTGTATTACCTGTACTATGCATTTGGTGTCGAATTATTATTTTACCACGTCTTCGCGAGTTTTAACAAACCGTTCAACCTTTAGTCAGCAATATTCTTCAAGGATGAAAAATATGCTGATCTTAGGCACATTTGTCTAGTGGGCACAGAGACGAGGTAGCACAGTTTGCGCTCGCTTTGTTGCATGTGTTACAGGCATCGCTCTGGACAAATCCCAGTTTAGCTACGTGAGACGGTGTCCCGTCAGTATACCAACCAATATTTTGCAGTCTTTACTAGAGAGTGATAAAATAAAGTTTGTAATTTTCGTATTCCAAGTCCTTAGCATGTCAGAATTACTTGTATGTAAGTAGTAGCTTAACTTGGAACGGTATCCAGAACGTAGTTGTGTCAGAATGCGCCAACCCTGGCGGTTTGCTGGGCAATAGGGACATTGCCGATGCGCAACAGTATTTCCATAGTGCACATACATATTTTATTTCATGTGCCGCTTTAAGCGACTCATGCAACACTCCTTTGAGTTTTTTGAGTTTCCAGCTAGATGAAGAGGAAGGCATCAAGCGTCGACCGATACAGCTACAACAGAAACACCCATAAGACTAATTTACTATTGAGTCACATATGGAGGTATTAAGTACATACATACATCCATTTAAAAACAAATGTCTTTCAATAAGCAAGAAGTAGTGCAACTACTCAAAGACGATATTTTTCTTATTTAAAATTAAACTATACTTATAAAGGCTACACGTTCTGGTGGCAACTGTGTCGTTGTGGGCATGGGAGCTGATGAAATCAACTTACCCTTAATGGAGGCTTTAACACGCGAAGTGGACTTGCTTGGTGTATTTCGCTATTGCAATGAGTAACGCATAAAATGAAGTAATTGCTTTGCTATTTAGAACAGTAATATTTCGATCTGATTTCAGCTATGAATCTGCGATGCATTTAATATCTGAAGGTAAATCGGGGATGAAAAAGTTGGTCACACACCATTTCGATATAAAAGATAGCGTTGAGGCTTTTGACACGGCGCGTCATAGAAAAGGAAATGCTATAAAAGTGTTGATACACGTTCAAAAACGCGATAAAAATAATAAAGAACCATTCGATAAGTAGGCAGTAAATTGTTTAGCAAAATTTTGTGAGTGTATTTGAATAAGTTCGTTTTTATATACTTTTAAAGAAACAAAGAATACCAAATATTGTAAATTATCATTGATGCTTTCTTTACAAATATTATATTGTATATATATATTTCAAAGAAATAACAGTGTAACTTAACTATAAAAGAAAATCGACAGTTTTTTATACTTATATGGCCGCGAGCCTTTTTTTGCAAAATAAAAATACTAAGCGGAAAATCCACTGAAGCATACAAATATAAATTCAAGCTGCAAAGATTTCTTCAATCATGTGCACAAACTATACATCCCCACTTACATATATATATATAATATTTAGGTATGTATATTTATATTCACAAATATGCAATTTTTTTTTAAAAACAAAATAAGTATCAAACTTTAAACCACTTTTTTTTTTGCTAGAGATTCTAAAAAATATCAAATTATTTTATAAATTAATTTTTCGATTTTACTCTTTCGTAAAAATAACTACTACATACATTTTAAGCTAATATTTGTTGCGCTATTGCAATGCAAAATTTATAGGCACTACTCGTCTTTTTTTTATACTCTCTTTAATTATTTTAACTTTTATGAGCAACGAACTAAATTTGAGAAGCCCTGCGGACGGAAGCCAAATGCACTTTCCAGTAAAAGAACTAAGAAGTAGCGTAATTTAAGATCAAGCAACAATTTGCTACGAAGTTTAAGCGAGTCAGTAAAAGATTTGTTTGTAAATTTGTGCGATTGAACTGCAACAAAGTACAATAGATGAACAGAAACTTTTCAGTATATTTAAATTCATGTGATGCTTTTCCAGCGCTGGCGTATGCGCCGATTTGCTCATACATATTTTTCATCGTTTAATGATGTGGCGGTGCAGTCGCATTATTGAATTGGAAAGTTGGATAACGTGGCGCAAAGTTAGCATCACCCACAACCGTTGTATGCTCGGAATCTTCGTTGCCAGTTATTTTAGGCGCACGAAACTGTGTCTCAACAAATTGCGGAGGCGCTGAAAGGGAAATAAAACATACTAAGGTCTTCCCAATGCAACAAATTTAATCGCGGAACATACGTATATTTGGATACAGTTGCCCACCAGCGCTATCTGCTACGTTCCAACCCAGCGCACCACCCGCACCATCGCTTGGTGGACTCGCTGGACTAACCGGTTGCGTGGGTGCCAGTGATGGATCTTGATCTTGCTGCTGTGGTGGTATTTGTGCTGGCACATCCGTGTATGGTGCTGGTGGCTTGAATGATGCCAATGGAATTGTGCCCAATATTATGGGTATATTGCCAGATAAATTACGATGTGGACCGCTAACATCACACTCAATCTATAATTACATAAAATATATTTACGTGTAAAATAAAACTTGAAATATTTCCGCTAAAATGCAATGCAATACAATACAATTTAAAAGTAAATATAATTTTCAGTTATGGCGATATTGCGGTATATGCTCAAATTTGTAAATAAAACCACTTGACTTACATGCAAGTCATAATCCAACGAAATAATACCGCAATTGAGCAAATTTGTTGGAGGCAGTGCTGGTATTTCCAATTGTTGCGTAAAAGTGCGTGTCTCACCACCTGCAACGGGGCCAATACCTAATTCGGCGATTGTAATTTTACTTTGCTTCTTATCCGCACGCGGTTGATTGACTTGGAATGTGACGCGTTTACGCAAAATAAACTTAACCGATGTGATGCCAACATTGCTGGCATTGTCGCATTCACAAGTAATTGGTATTGTTTGGCCCGAGACGTAGCCAGTTACTGGTACTGTGGTAACTACCGACAATGGCCCTGAGCGACAGCAAAAGCAACAAAAACTCTTCTCCAACTCAAGCTTATAGGGTTCCTACAAAGTATTTTCAGATACAATTATTATAGAGAATTCCAAAAATTTAATTTTTGATGATTTTTGTCTTGCCTTTACACGTGGATTTACGTTTAGATCAACTGGTGAAATAACAGTAAATGCCATTTTCATATCCTGATCAAATTTCCATGGCCTGTCCAAGGTTACCTTAATGGTGTAACGAACATGGCCGAATTCGCCCTCAAACGATGAAGGTAGTGTGGGCGGCAATGCACATGTGAATGGATAAGTGTGCGTGCCGGCTGGAAGCTCAGTCTCAGAACCTGCATAGTAAGATAGATAGATGTTTACATATACATATACACACATACATACATACACCGAATTCTCATTTTACACGATAGATACGCTCCCAAAAAATTCGAGTAAAAAAAAATTCGTGAAAAAAAATGAATTTGGTGAAAACAATATACAAAAAATCTTAACAGTTAACTTAAGAATTCATTTCGTGCTTACACATTTTAGTTCATTAAATATATTATAAGAAAAAAATTATTAAACGGCGTGAGTAAAATCTACTGAGTTTCAGAGACTTTTCCTGAGACTAATTTTTAAACGCTTCGTACATGCGTCGGAAAGTCTCACTCTATTTGCTCTATTAGATTCAAGAAAAATTCATCAAATATTAAAAAACGTGTTAAAACAAAACAATTTTTTAACTCGTGTTAAATCAAGTTCGCGTACAAAAAAATCGTGTAATAAGAGAAATAGGTGTATTATGAATATCGTTGAGTGATTCAAAAGCAAATTTAAAGATTTTAACAATTTTAGGATAAATACGCGTATTCACAATTAAATAGTTCTAAATAATGCCATCTTTATAGATAAGGCATTCACGAATATTTCGTAAAGCGCCAATTTCATTTCTTAGTAACGAGAACTTTTTAAATATACGCCACTACTAAATTGTGTGACAAATAAAATCTTTTTAAAAATTATCTATGCTTTTAGGGTTATAAATTGTCACGTTTGCCTACTTACTATTTTTTCCGCCCAGAAGATAGTACTGTATTTGGAAATACTCTTCATGGCCGCGCAATTTTTCCTCTTCCTGTTCAGTCTTTCCTTCGCTAGTGGTTACAGTTTTTGTCTCGGACCATTCTGTATTGGCTTCACCTATAAACTTTATTATGATACCTAAAAAATTTAATAGCATATTTGCAATTAAGCTGATAATTTCACATTGTATTTTTTAATCATTAATTTAATAATATTCATATAACTTATATTTATGAAGCACGTACTAAGTACATATGTATATATATAATATTTACTTGTTCATATGCGCATCTGTGCATGCAAATATACTTAACATATTTAACCTTTCCTTTTGCGTATTCTATTAATAATTTGATGTCATTACTTGACTGTCACTACAGCAGTGCTTTTCAGTAGCTGATTTAACAATTGAAAGATGACATCATCCACGTATTTTTGTAATTAGCTGGGGATCGTCGCAAAAAAAGTCGACGCATAGCTAAACTTTTGGATAAATTTTCGTCTACGAATGGGAAGGGCAGAAATTATAAATTTTATAATAACAGTTTTATATTATCATTTTTGTCTTGGCACTACACAGTTCATTAATCGCACTTGCTATCAGTATTTTTAGTTTTTCTATAAAATGAAAGTGAGTTAGTGGGCGCAGAAAGCGCTTAAGATATGATGCTGCTTACGCTTGCGGTGCAACAACAAAATTGTACCAATAAGTAAAATTAGAAACATGTATGTACATGTGTATATAATACGAGAAATTCCATTGTGCGCTTATTGGGGGAGTGCTGCTTCATGAAAACTTGTCTGCATTCTTTATATGTAAAAAGAACATATATATATATATATATATATATACAAATTTACACTTGCATACGTACAAGTAAATCTGTGGAAATGCAAACGTGTTTTTGTATATTTTCAAATATAAAATAGATGCACTTAGGCTGGTGCAGGCCCACGGGCGTAAAGGGGGTCATTGCCAGCCGTCTATAGACAGAAATCAAAAAAATTAAAATAACAAATCATACTCGTAAAGTGAGGCACGAAACCGCTTTTTCAAGTTTCGTCGATCGCTAGACAAAATCAGCAACACCAACTTCAGCGTATTGAGGAGATTTGTCAGTATTGGGCACGCAAAATTTAAATTACATTGGACTTTATTGTATACATAGTACGTGTAGCAATGGAGCCGGCTAAACCTAATTCAAAAGAGGGGAGTTAGCATTGAATGTTAACAATGTTCCCTAGTAATGGGTGAAGAGTTCAACATATAATCGACTGCTCCACAATGCGATGATGTGATGCGCTATGTCGTCATAGGTGAGTAATGCAGTCGAATTAATTCACTAAGCCCAAATTTAATACTAGTTTATGAAGTAAATTTTAATGCTGAAAGTATGCGCATGCATATGTATTTTGAAATTTTATTGTAATATTTCCGACATTCCTACCTCGTACTTTTTTCGTTGAATCGAAAGTCAATTTCACCTGTCCGTTAATTGTTTGACCAGCATAATATGTATTCCATGGGTTGTCTAATTGAATTTCACAACCTTTCAGTCCCATTTTTACTTTTATAATACACGAAAAAATCAAACTAGAATTAAAGTTTAATTTAAATTTTATATTTTCCTAATAACAAGATTATAATAAGTATTCGCTCACGAAGTACTGGACTATTTAACACACCCAACTAACTAACAGCAGCTGCTGTAGCTACCAGTCATAGAAGCAGACTAATGGAGTGTGCTGCCGTATTTTACCAATATTCTGATGAGGTAGTTCACGATGATTCGGTTAAAATTGCAGTTGCTAGTACTAATAAAATTACCAGGGTATTATTTCCTATTAAACTTTTTGATGAGTCTTTGTGATTTTAGAACAAGTTTGTGGTTTATTTAAATAGTTCGGCAAAAAATTTTAATAAAAATTAGAACTGTCCTCAAATAATTTACTGAAGCACTATTTGCTACCATAGTCGATGAAATTGTATTGTATTTCGCGTGCATTTTGTAACTAAGGCTAAATGATTGTACCTCTATTAATACACATTCCAGTGAAGATTACCAACACAGATTCAATTTAGGAAAATAGCTGCTAAACTGTGCACGTTTGTTTGTCAAAATGAATTATTTATTTTCAAATTAGAATTTTTAGAATATGTATATATACATATATATATATATATATATATATAATATATATAGAATATATGTTAAATATATACAATATAAATATATAATACATAATTTTTAATATAAACAATTCTATGCCTTTGGCTTTTGAATATTATAAATACTGTTAAAAACACTTCCACACTTAACGCTCGCTCTAACAAATTTGACAGTTCATTTTAAGTTCAAAAATATGTTCGAAAATAATACAGGCGCGAACTAGAATACACCAGTTGTTTTCTTTTCAGCCCAACCATTTCGTGTTCTATCCTTTTTCCAAGTTGGTAAGAACTATTTAACTTAAATTTGAAATTAAATTAAAAAACATTCATTCCATTCCAGCGTTTACAAATATTCAATTTCAAATTAAAAATGTATGCAGAATTGTTTTTTTCTCGAAATTTAATGAAACTTTTTTCAGATACAGTAGTTAGATAAACATTTAAAAATTGCCTCAAACTTATATTATGAATAAATCCTAAACAAATTAAAAAAATACTGGTATTATTTTAGTCAATAAGGACCTAGTATAATTTCGTAGTCGAATGGATGGTGCGTGACTACAATTAGGGACTGCGTCGGTTCGAATCTCCGTACAGAAAACAGGAAATAATAGAAAAAGTTTTTTCTAATAACGATCGCCCCTGGGCAGGCAATGGCAAACCTCTGTATTTCTGCCATGAGAAAATTCCCCATAAGAAATATCTGCCGTTGGGAGACGGCCTAAAACTCTAGGTTGCGCCATTTGCGGAAGAACATCAAGACGTACACTACAAATAGGAGGATGAGCTCGGCCAAGCACCTAACCGAAGTGTGCGTGACAATTATATTATTTTACAATATCTTCTAATTTATATAATATCTGAACTGGAAAGTTTATACATAAGCTTGGTTTATCACAGCAATGAAATATATAAATACATTCACACTTTTTTACCAATATATTCACAACTCTCTCACCTATCACTCTCACAAAAACGGCAGCTGATGCTACAGAATAAAATTAACAATTAAACTTGCAAAGTAAAAAAACTTTTTTTTTTTTTTAGTATAATTTTATATAATAGTAATTCTTAAGATTAACAAAAGTTCAACCACAAGTTATATTGTTTGTTTCATACTCGTATAACGTAGCATTTAGGACAAATTCTCTTTCTATTTACACTATTTATTAATATTATATTCTAGTTATTAAAGCAGATTTGTGTAAAACATAAAACGTCCGTTGTTTCTGCGGAACCTTTTAAATGTTTTATTTTAATGGGTCAGTCAAAATATTGTGTTTTGCTTGAATTTGCGATTAACCGGTTAAGCCAGAAAAATGTTACATAGACAATTACTAGCGCCACTACGCACGTATATCATAATATGGCGTTGTGTACTCCATAATATGGCAACACTAGCTGCTTGGCTTGTCAAAAAAGGGCAAACGTCAGATATAAAAATTGCAAATCTTAAGCCAGACGAAAATTAGTTTTTGTATTAATATTAATTCATTATTTTTCTGAAGATTTCTTTCCTAATTCATAGTGAACATTATAAAATAGTGCTTCGTCAAAAAACAACAGTAGAAATAATGTCACTATTTCGAAAGCCAAAGAAAATTCAAAGACGAGTGTTTTCGAGCACCTTAGACGATGAGGATGAAAATGCGGTGGATGCAATCGAAGCGGATGTTGATAGAGAGCAACCGGTGCAGATTAACAAGAAAAGCAAAGATGGGAGCAGCAAAAAGTCTAGTAATAAAACAGACAAAGTCGAGGAACCGAAACCAAAAGCGCTATTGAGTTTTGCAGACGATGGTAAGGGGCAACGAATATACGGGGTGGTTTTGTATGTGGGTGTTAGGGGTATAAAATCAATACTGTTCAATTAGATTATACCAACAAGCATACACTAATGTACTATTCTCATTAATTTCTAGAGGAAGATACGGAGGTATTTCAAGTACGCAAATCATCAAATAGTAAAAAACTTATGCGTATGTTGGACCGAGAACGGCGCAGAAAGCGAAAAGAGGAACGGCAAAACACACAGTCATTTGCAGAAATTGGTAATAGCGGTGGTGGTGGAGGTAGCGGCTTTACAGGCCGGCAACGAGAACGACAACAATCGCATGACCGCTTCGAAAATGGAAAATCTACCGATGTCAGCAACAATAATATTTCTCACAATTTAGGTTCAACAACATCTAGTAATAAATATAAGGGTACAGCCACTTTAGCAACCACGGGCGAAAAAGCAGTAGGCACAGCCTCAGCATCTGCTGTAGAACAGTGTAAAAGTAAAAAATCTGATAGTATCCAAACAGAAATACGCACAGACGACTTTGTGGTAAGGTTATTATTATCAATTTCCCTAAATGTTTTTTATAAAAAGAATTTAAAAATAAAAAAAAAGAAATATGTGTAAAAGCTTTTTTCGCGCAGCGCCCATGATACAATTATGCATGGGATGTTCATATGCGACAAAGCTACTAAGGCTTTGAGAAAAAAGCGGGGGAACCATATCGTAGTCGCTGACAAAAGTAAATCATTGAGCACTTACTCGTACAAGATAAATTTGAAATTTGGGAGCTGTTTTTACAAGGAACGCTTTTTAATAGAATACACCTATGCATTTTCGGGTTTATGACGAGTATTTGAATAAACATATTTTTAATTCTTTATATAATGCTCATGTTAGTTGAAAGTCTTTTGGCGGCTGCTGATTATGAAATGATTCCTTTTGAAATACTATAAAGACTAATGTGGTGCAGTTGAAATATATTTACAAACACCGCTTTAGTTGCTAGATGTTAGTTCTTTCGGCTCTAAATAATGCATTTAAAACATTTCGATAAAAAAGGAAATTTATTTTTTAAGTTTTGTAAGTTCAATGATTTTTGGGCTTAAAAGGGCTACTTTCATATTGTATGTTTCCAAAATTGTTTTGTAAAAAATATTCTACTACAATACTATAAGAATATATTTTTAATTTAATATTTCTACTTATTTATATATCTTGTACTTAACTTATGAAGCAACAAAGCTCAAAATCAAAATTTTATTCGTTCTCAAAATACATAGTTGAAATTAACTGAAAATATTAGATTATTCTACAAGTTGTACTGATATTTGTTACTGTGTCATAGTCAATATTGTTATGGTTATGTAAGGATGCCAATTTAGTGCTGAACTTTTAAGTAATTTAAACAAAAAAAGGGGGTAAATTAGATTAACCCTGTGTTATCTACTGTAAATGTATGAAATCTTCATTTACAGAAATTCCTAAAAAATATTTCGATTGCTGTGGTACATATCGCGAAACCCCGAATTTATTTCAAATACTACTTAATACAAATATTTAATGTATTAATAAAATATTAAAAAAATAAGTGTCTGAGTGTAATGCCCATCAGACTTTTTTTCACTTTTATATAATGAAACGAAAACTAATTAAATAGTTATTATTTACAATAAGTTGGCATCTCTTTTTCTACTTCTTAATTTCAAAATACCTTAAGTTTACCAATAAAATATATTAACATTGTTTTTGTATAATATTGTCCACAGCTTGTTGTTAAAAAATCTGAACCCGATGTTATCCTTAATGGGCGTGCAGCAATATGTGCCGGTCGTAACGACATGTCCGAAGAAGACGAGCCCGAAGAAGAGGAGGATGATCGAGATAGCAATCATCGTTTCTCTAAGCCTGAGCATTTGAAACAAATGTTAGAAAGTGGTTCTATACCGGACGCGGCAATGATACATGCAGCTCGAAAACGTCGACAAAAAGCCAGAGAGCAAGGTAAGCTAACTTCTAATTATATTCATATTTTGTTGATCTAAATCATTAACACGCATCTTTTGATGTTTGCGTAGGCGATTTTATACCCGTCGAAGAACCGAAAGCGCCCGTGAAGAAGGGTAGTCGGTTGGCGCGTGAAGATGTGGAAGGTGACAATTCGGATGATGAGGAAAGAATGGACATGACAATCATGACTGGCAAGAAGGAACGTGAAGAACGGCGTGAACAATTTTACGCCGTGGAAAACAACGATTGTATGTAGCATTGCGCACTAAAAAAAGTGCTACTTAAATGTCAAATGGAATAAGGCGACAATTTTATTAATAATTTAGATTTTCTTGCATAAATAATTTTTTCGAAATACGAACATTCATAAGTGCGTGTGCACTTCTTTACCTACAATTCTAGATACCGATGAGGATTCCGATCGCGAAATGCATGAATGGGAAAATCAACAAATACGAAAAGGTGTTACCGGCGCACAACTGGTGAGTGCCCAACATGATGCGGTACTCTCCCGGTTTATGATAAAACCTGCTGCTACCAATGCATTGGAATATGTGGCAGAGGAACAATCAACATCGACACTATTAGAGCAGGCGTATGCTAAGAGCGCATTACAGAAGACACAACAAGTATTGGGTGGAGCAACCAAGACGAAAAAGGAGAAGGGAAAAGCGGTATCAATGCGCACACCGATGGAAATACATGATGCCATACTAACGCGGTGAGTTCTACATGCAGTTCGAAAAACCGGTGTTATTAAAATTAGTTCTACAGTAATTCGAAAAGGTGCTAATGAATTAATTATAGTAATAACCCGTTTTGATTTGAATAGAATTTTTAATATATAATATTTTACTCTACTTTACTTTTATTAAATAACAGTTTGACAAAGTTGCGAGAAGTTAACGAAAAGCACGTGTCTGATATCGAACGCATAGCCAATGATTTAAAGGTATTGAAACTTGAGGAAATGGATTGCACTCAGAAGGCCCCAACAGCGGCGGCAAAGTATCGTTTTTACCAGGAGCTTAAATGCTATGCTGCCGATTTGGTGGACTGTTTGACTGAAAAGGTTGGTAGAATATGAAACCAAATTCATGTTAATGACAATAAGCACTAGTTTTGACTTCACTTCTCTTGCAGACTCCGATAATCAGTGATTTAGAGAAGCGCACCTTACAAATATATTCAAAACATCAACATTTCCTCATCGAACGCCGCCGTCAAGACGTACGCGATCAAGCTAAGGAAATGGCTGAAGCTTCAAGTAAAAACTAACATTTATAACAAAATTATCCAGACACTAAATATCATATCATTTTCGTTTGTTTAGAACCTGCCGGTTCACGTCGTGCGCCCGATTCAGAGGAACAGATACGGCGTGCTGCAGAGCGTGAAGGTAGACGTACTCGCCGTCGTTGTGATCGCGAGAAAAATGAGTTGCTTATTTCGCATTTAGATGGCATGTCCAGCGATGATGAGACCGCAGATCGCTACCAAGAGCAGTTGCAAAACAATTTAGGTAGGTAACAATGGCTTATTCCAGAATAAAAACAATACTTTATTTGTATTTACTTTCTTCTTCTTCTTACTTTAAAAAGACCAAATCCAAAAAGAATCTGAAGCAATATTCAACGACGTAAACGATGACTTTTATAAAGTCGAACTAATCTTAATGAAATTGTATGCTTGGCGCAAAACCGACATCAACTCCTACAAAGACGCATTTGTTAGTCTGTGTTTGCCTAAGGTGAGAAATTGTTATATGATTGTTGTTTAAAATATTCCATAAATCTCGCTTATTTGCTAGATCCTGGGTCCTCTTGTGCGTTTTGAAATGCTGTCCTGGTCGCCGCTGCTGGAAGAGTACAAAGATATAGAAAAATTGAACTGGTACTCAGCCTGTATGCTTTATGCTTGGAGTGAGGATGAGACCGAGTCGTCTTTAAGACTTGACCCCGATGTTAATTTGGTGCCGACAATTATTGAGAAAATTGTTTTGCCTAAAGTAACTGGTGAGCATATGAAATGAGGCGCAACGCTTTCTATGCAAAACAATTTGAATACAATTTAATTTATAGATATTGTCAATCAGTGTTGGGATCCACTATCAACAACACAAACATTGCGTTTAATCGGTTTTATAAATCGTTTAGGGCGCGATTTTCCCCTTAAAGATACGTCAAGACAGTTACAGCAATTGTTTGAGAAGATTTTAGAAAAAATGAAGTTGGCTTTGGATAACGATGTCTTTATACCAATTTTTCCCAAGCAGTAAGTATAAAGCCAACACAACAACAACAACAACAATTGTGTAACTAAATTAAAAATATTTAATTTTGAATCGATTTTCAGAGTGCAAGAGGCAAAGACATCGTTCTTTCAGCGTCAGTTTTGCAGTGGTCTCAAACTGTTTAGAAATTTTCTAAGCTGGCAGGGTATTGTTGCTGATAAACCTTTGCGTGAATTAGCAATAGGTTCATTGCTGAACCGCTATCTACTGCTCGCTATGAGAGTATGCATATAAGCTGTCATTGCTAAAAACTTTAGTTGCTAAACTTTTACTGATTTATTTTGCATTTTTGCAGGTTTGCACAGCCAATGATGCGATAAGTAAGGCTTATATAATTGTTAATACATTGCCAACAGTGTGGCTACAACCAGAATCGGAAACATTGCAGAATCTGCAATTACTAATTGCCTACATAAAGCAGACTTTGGATGCCTTCGATGCAAAGAATCCACTTTTTATGTAAGTAAATATGGAGAATATTTCAAAATTTACCTTAAATTAATATTAAAAATATATTCCGACTTCTAGCCAAACCTGCGATAAAGCAAAGCAAATTCTGCAACGATTACATAGCTATTAATTACTTCGCACATTATGAGGTACTTATGCATAAAATTTTATCACGGCTGCTTGACGTTTATCCCAATTTGGTACAACAGTTGCGATTCCCTACGCTATGTATATATTAGTAGTTGACCTAGACCTAGTTGATACTATTATAGATGTTTAACTAAATAGCTATAAGCAATTTTTCAGACTCCATAGAATTTCAAATAAAAATAAAACACTGTAACGATTGAACATTTTTTATTACTTATTGTGCAAGTAGAGGCTGTAAACGTTTTTTACGATTATTAGGCTACTGCGAACTGCGACCAAATCAAGGTGTTCCGCATGGTGGTGCCCTTTCACCCCCGCTTTTCACCTTCTACATATGAAGCTCCCTTAGTCACCAGAGGGGTCTCCCTGGTCTTCTATGCCCACGATTGTTCGATAATGGCGTCGGGCAATGACATTGATAGCCTCTGCGACAGCGTAAACGCGAGGAATCTACAACTTTTCCCACTAAGTCCACGGCAAATGCTCTTTACCACCTCGGGCTTGTATTACTACTACAACAACGACAACCTGTACAAAGGGGGTCAAACTACAGCTAAAGGTTAAAGTCGACGACACACCAATACCGACAGTAAACAACCCCAAAATTTTGGGAGTTACTTTTGTTAGTTTGCTCTCCTTCTCTGGGGACACAACGGCAATTCCTGCTTAAGTTCAAAACCGCAACAAGGTCCTCAATTCGCTAGCCGGCAGTACTTGGGGCAAAGATAAAGAAATGTTGCTGGCGACATTTAAAGCAATTGGTCGCCTGAAACTAGTGATACGCAGTGAGCAAAGCTCCAGACATGCCAAAATCAGGACGGCCAAGGTATGCCTTCTGATGTCCCTTCTACAACACCTACATAACGAGGAACAGATGCTCCCAGTCAAGTAACACAATAAAAAGAGCAAACAAAGTTTTCACCCATTTAGGCAGCTTCAACTATTCCGACGAGATCCAGGACAAAACTAACCGCCAAATATTGGACCGGTCAGAGTTAAGACACATGCCAAATGGCATTCATAGGGTGACACCACCTTCCTAAACTCCTGCCCCTGAATGCCGTAGTCGGAGTCCAACCATCACCCATATCAGATGAAGAGATTCAGCTACCCCGAGAAACCAACGCAACTTTAGCACAATTACGATCTGGATACTGTAGCAGACTAAACTCCTACCTATCCAGAGGTAACCCATACATGCGCAACAAATGTCCAGCATGTGAAGGCCCTCCGCACGATACTAACCACCTTTTCACATGCCCCATCAAACCTACTCACCTAACACCCCTTTCCCTTTGGACCCAACCTGTCGAAACAGCAAGTTTCCTGGGCCTACCGTTAGATGAGCTAGATGAAGACGATCGGTGATTTCGATACACTGACAGGGCAAAGGTACTGCTACAACAACAACAACAACAAAGTTTGGCCTAGTGCAGGACATTCACAAAAAACTTGCTCTGAATTTTCAGTGCCCATTTCACAGAATCGACAGATGATGGACCAATTTTGTTTAAGTGATATCTCTGGCTGCAGTGGCCCGTAAAGTAACCAATTGAAAGTCTTAAGCCCACTCTGCTGAGCGGAAGTTGCTTATCCGAAATACCTTTGGTCGCCGTTAGGAATTGTTTCGCTTGTCGGTGACCGATAGAATTTCGCTGTGTTCAACGATTTTCATTACAATCAATATAATTAAAAAACCAGTATTAGTCATTATTCGCTATAAATCTGTAAATAAGTTTATTGCAAAATTAAAAAAGTAAACTTCAAGCATTGGATGTAAATGTGTTTCGCTTTAGGTAAAAGGCATATCACTAACGAGCTACTTTTGTATAACATTGAAGCAATCTATTCAGTTTTTGAAGTGCCCGGCTTTTCATAAGACGCCGCCAGCTCCTTTATGGCACTCTGCAGATTTTGCAATTGTTCGTTTAAAATTTTTGCCTCTTCGCTGTCTTCTTTAGCTTGCAACAATTTCAACACAAAATCTATAAACAAAAAATAGTAATAGTTAAAGAAAATATAAAATTCGTTTAAAAAGTTCTCTGCACTCACCATGATACTGCATAAGTTGTTCATTTTGTTCGTTACTCAGACTGGGGCGTATGAAGGCGAGTATTTGTGCTACAAATTTACCGGAAGCGTGTAGTATACAACCAGTCACCGTTGTAAAGAGTATTAAAGAAACTAAATGTAGCACCAAAGCGGGCTCTGTGGTCTCTTGTAGCTGCTGTATTAGTTTTTCTTTGTGTTGGACAATGAGTTGACGATCTTTCTTCTTATCCACTTTCTTGATGATCATGCTGCATGCTTTCAATACACCTTCGATGGCTGCAACAAATTCCTCTATTGTTTTATTGGCCGCTTTATTGAGCTCCAACAAGACAGTTTTATATTCAGGATCTACAAAAGAGAAAGTTTTCGACGTATTTTATATGTTGCAAATTTCAAATGCAAGTATTTCCGAAAACCTACTACACTCCTGAGCGATCTTAGTGCGTTGATCAACATTGAGGTTGGTCGTTTTCGTAGTTAAATTGGATTCACTGGCAATGTAACTGGTCAATTCATTGCAAATGTCATTACCAAGTGCTTTGAGTAGATATTTGCACAATTGAGCTTGCGAATCGGCGGGCAATAGCTGCACAATATTGTTTTATATTAGTGGCATGTTACGAAGCAATTAAATTTTTTCACAAACCTTTAAACCCTTTTCGTATAAACGCACATCAACGAGTAACGTATTGATGCGCTCCTGCACGGCAGCATGCGTCTGACGTCGATTGGTTTGCGGTGTTGCCTCGAACAATTCTTGCGCTTTCGCAAGTGCCACTTGGTTTAATTGACTTTAAAAAAGACAAATATTACAATATTTACTATTTATTAATGTTGAAGAATCGAACCTATAATACAATCCTGCAATAGTATCGGACAGGTATTCCAATCCTTCCTCTTCCAAAGCCTTATTGATTATCTTAACAATTTCCTCAATTTTTACCATCTCGAGGGACTTGTTAGCTTTTTTGCCTGTGCCGGCACGTGCTTCTTGCTCGTCATCGCTATCGACGGTATTACCGCCTCCACGCCCACTTCGCTGATGCTTTTTCGTCGATTTGGTTTTAGTTTCGCGCCCTTGGCTGCCTCCACCAGCCTTTCCAATGGCAGCTTTCTTGCGTCGCTCTTCCCGCTTGTCCGTCTTAGAATCATCGTCAAAGTCGTGAACAGCACTCGATTTACCTGAAAGCTGTTTCTCGGCTAAGTATTGCTGGTATACCCCACTCTCAACGGCAGTTTTTGCATTTGCATTTGCCATTTCGTGACAGGGCTGAATGAGATTATTTAGATATTGCTGTGAAAATACTTTGCGAATAAAAAAAATATATTTATATTTTTGAACTTTACATAAATTTCAGAGTACAGTAATTTGCTTACCAATGCCTTGGAGGAAGACAAAGTTACCAGGTGTTGAACCTTTTCGTGACATTATCGTGTCAAACACTTCTTCCATGTCTTCTTCTGACATATTAGAAGGCAGTATAGTAGCCAGGTCCACATAACTTTTTGTTGCGCTGCATTCATTTAAAGAGCTGAGAACGGTGAGGTCAATTATTTTCGAGCCGATGGCACACCGCTTCAGGTAGATGATTTCTTCATTGGGAAATTGCTTGCGTATAAATTGTTTCGGATCCGAAACCCCTAATTTACTAACACCCTCATATTCCAAAAATCCATTTTGTTTATAAAACGAATTCACCCAGTCGGCCTAGAAAATACAAAAATATAACATAAACTATGGCTGTATATATCGCTAGCCCTGAAGAGCAGCTTACTTGCATCTTTGTGTAGATTAGAGGAATGTATTGTGCATTTTGCTGCTTGGAAGAAACATGACCCGCAGGAGCAATCTCGTCAAACAAAGAATGAAATATTTTTTCTTGCACATTAATTTGCTGTAGTATGGTTGCAACATTAGTTGGACGCGTTATCGCTTTTAGAGCGCCACGAATTTTAGCCTTGCAACGCTGTGTATACGCTTGAGTGAAAAATACACGCGGGTTGGAAGCATCCTGTCGACCGCGTATGATCTTGCCCAAATGCTTCTCCATAACATCATGTTGCAGAAAATCAGAGGGCAAGTCAAATTGTTGTGCCAGGTCAGATACTGTTATTTCACCCTTTTGCGATAGACGCTCGTTGATCTCTTCTGCGATTTGTGTGATGTACTGCTCACTAATCAGCTGACCCAACATGAAGTGTATCTCTGGATCAGTTTCTGCAATCCGCGCAGCTATTGTCTCAATCTAAATACAAGATAGGGACATATATAACTGTTCCATTTATGCATTTACTTTCTTTTACTTACTCGCGATAAATCCACATTGAGTGCCTTGCTGACTTCCACCAAATTAATACGTCCGCCGTTCACATACAGCTCATCCTGTATTTCACGTTCCAATTGATCTGGTGTAATATATTCCTTGCCATCGTTGGTGAAGAAAGCTTCAAGCAAATTTTTTTCCAGCAACAATGTAACGAGTTCAATGCAATTACGTTCGCTAAGGCTAAGAATTTATGAAAGAAATCGTTTACACTTTTTATTTATATATTTTTAAGACGCATACCGTTGCAGAGTCGATGTCAATTGCGCCTTCTGGAAATCTGCGGCCAAACGTTTAATCTCTTCCCAATCGGCACTCATTTCGGATTTTTATTTTCCAACAAAATTTTAACACAACAATATTTTATTTCGTGACAATGTACAAAAATGTTTGCATTGCCTCCTACACTTCTCGGGTGCCAACGAAACAACAAAATAAACACGTCGTCAATTCCGTTCATTGTGAACTTATAACATGTGGAAGAAGAACGTTATTGTCAAAAACTTACCTTTGAGAAATGTTTGGTAGCAAACATTAAAAGCGACCTTTATTAAATAGTAATAGTAAAACTGTTAAAACTATTTCTTGTTCGGATTTTGAAGTGAAATTTCTTAGAGGTCGATGGACGAGCGAGAATGGAGAGTAAAATTTGGGCATTTTCGTTCCGCGATAGAGAAATAAGATATAACGTAGGGGAAAAGGAGAGAGAGAGCTATACCTTATACATATCTTAGATACAATTTAGGCTATTTTTCTTGAGTTTTTCCCTGTAGCTGCTAAGTTCTAGTGCGACTCTGCCTACTTTTTGGCGTTTGTTTGTTGGTGCAAACTTGTAGGAAATATATTTTTGCTGACTACTTTTTGGCGTTATATTTTCGTTTCCTGGCTAGTGTTTCTGCGTACTATAAAGTGCTATCCATTCTGGCGTCGGATTTATTGGTATTGCCTTGCGATACTTTGGGCGGTCCTGGAATCGCTGCGTTTGTGCGGGTGATAAACGCTCGGAGTAGTTCGCGTTGTTGCCACGGTTTGTGTCCGGCGATTACCCACACCAGTCGACCGTTCTTCGTTTTTTGTAAATTTTGTCTATTTGTATTCTCTGCAAATGTTGTGAATTTATTTAGATATATATTCTTTCTCTCCCTCTCTCTCTCTCATTCTCTCTCTCTCTCGCATTCTCTCTCGGGTCTCTCCCTCTATCTTTGTCTGCCTTGAAAGTTTCACTTCTGTCATGTGTACTACGTTACACGCACTTTTTTTCTTTTTATTTGAATTTTTATTTTAGTTTTTTTCTATTTGCTTGTTGTTTTTATTTTGCCTTGTTTTTTGTACAAAATTAGACAGAAAATTCGAATGCCAACCAGAGTTGCTAATCAAATCATTTTCATGCAATGGATATTTGGCAAAGCAAATTTGTTATGTTAAAAGAAGAAAATTTTCTCATTTCGCACTTATTACAAGAGGCAACATTATATAATACTTAACAATCGCTTATATAAGGAAAAATAGAAGAACGAAGAAGAATTGGTAGGAAAAAATTACTTGGTTTGACAACATCAAAGATTGGACAGGTATCAGGCCAATTGTTAAAGTAACAGAAACACTAAAAATTAAAATTACGTTTGTAATTAATCGCGAAAATCTAGCATGGATCAAGAGATGAGTGCATACCTGTGAATATTGCTTCCATAAAAAAAAAATTTGCTTTTATTTTTCTTGAAAAAATAAAAAAGACAACGTGACAATGACTGAATTGCCTATTTGATACCGAGCTGAATAAAAAATGTAGCTCAATACTTTCAGGCCATGTGTTGTGCCTTTTCTGATTTATAAGTACTATTTATTTATTCCTTGGAGCAATTCAAAATAATACATTCAATAATTAATTACAATATGTAGTTTAAAATTGGTGTACATATTTAAAAATGTTATGTTATGCTCTTTGTTAGAGTGGATACTACCCTCTTCCAACGTCTTCTATCATATGCATAACTCCGCATTTGATTCCAGGAACCAAAACTCTCGCTTTCAGTACATACCGTTCGCACCCACGTCATCTATGGTCATCCACGCTCTCTTTTCCCAGTCCAGCTAATGTATGAGTTGATAAGCATACTGTTTGTGAGCGCGTAGAGGTCTTCATTTGAATTGGTGTTCGGCCAGAAAGATCGGCAAATAATGCGTAGGCAATTGCTAATACAAACGAGGAATTTATTGCAGATCGCTTTCGCGACTTTCCATGTCTTTGAGCCGTACAGAAGGACTGATTTTATGCTTGTGTTGAAGATCCTTAATTAAGTGTTTCGGGAGTCCCAGACTTTTTCAGCTTTTAAGTACTTTGTAGGAATTATAAAATATTAATTTGAGGGCGAAACGAAGAGAAAAAAACAAAGAAGCTGTATTAGTAATAGAGAATGTTGATATATAGAGAAGGCTCACGTTCTCTGGTAATATCACTTTGTATGCATTTGGCTTGACGTATTCCGTCTTTAATTATTTTTCAAAATATTTCGTGTACTAAATAATACAGATCACTCTGTGTATATGCCAAAAAAATTCGTTTCATTGCGACCAGCTGTGAATACAAGAAGCAGCACCTTTCAATAAATCAAATTTTCGAAGGTAAACAAAACTCGTATTCGTTACTTTAGCCTTTTTGAAAAAATTGTTTAGCTGGAACAAAGCAAATAGAAGCTTTAAATACAAATGCATTAACGGTGCACTCACACAAAATTATGTCAATAGCAAAATTATTTGTAAAAGTTTTTGGTGAGGATATTTTCGAACAAATTAATGCTGCTCAAAAACAACAGCCAGAGGACGAGGATGATGAGGCTGGGTGCTCCACAATGCAAGATACGCCAAAAGCACCCAAACTGGATGAATTGAAGCTACCCGAGTAAGTAAAATATTGCTGCGGCTGCAAACGTATTGAGCCAGGCTCAATTAATGGTCGAATTCCAGTCAGAACTACTCCGCAGCGAATGCATATTATTTCATTCATTATATGCATATTTTATGTGATTATTATTATTCTACTACAGCCAAATGGTCATTGTGCGGAATTGGCTAAACGAGCGTCTGAATGTCATTGAGTCAAATAGTGCACAAGCGACGAAGACACAGCGAATCGACATGGGCTCTAGGCTTGGTCCAGAGCACACGATATGTGATATTGATTTTACATCGACAGTGCGGATATCAGCCGATAGGCTCTCGCTGCGTTCACAAGGCAGTTTCAATACTATAAAGGCAAATGTTTGCGTTTATGGTGGGCGTTGGATGTATGAGGTAAGCAAACACGTTTACATTGTAAATGGTTTGAGCGGTTTAATGAAGCATGGCATGTGGGTTCGATGCTACAGTAGTGACGTGATGGTGGTGGTAAAGGTTAATAGGACAGTTTCGAAGTGTAATGACCTTGAGTTGAACGTGTTGCCAAGTGGGTTAACGATAGAAGGACATTTGGCGGCTAAATTTAAAAATATGAAAATTTTGTATGTGACAATATTTTTAAGTATACAGCCAAGAGTATATTTTTTTAGATTTGGTGTAGACATATTTATACATATATTTATATGCATACCTTTAGGTACTTTTGCACAGTAAAGGCGTGATGCAAATCGGATGGTGTTCCAATAAATGCACCTTTAATGAGAACAGCGGCGTTGGTGATACGAAATGGAGTTATGGTTATGATGGTAGCAAACAACAAATATGGCACATTTCCACATCAAAGTGAGTAAAAAAAATTAGTTAATCAGAGCAATCCTTAATATTCGATTTTTTTTAAAATAAATTCTAAACTCTATTTTTCGATAAAAGGTATGGCGACAAATGGCAAATTGGTGATAATATCGGTATTACTATCGATGTTGACAATGAAACAGTTGAATATTTCCGTAACGGAATTTCAATGGGTGTCGCTTTCCGCAAACTAGAACGTGGTCCAGGCATTTCATTCTTTCCCGCCGTTTCACTCGGCTATAATCAAGGTTTACAAGTGAACTTTGGCAATATGCCTTTTAGGTATCCAGTTGAGGGTTTTATGCCGATACAGGCGAAACCTATCGTACGCTTACAAAAAGCCGACTTGTTGCTTGGCTATCTAGTCAATTTAGCCGCTGTACTGGTACACAATCCAGTGTGTAAGAAAAAGGATTATGTGGAGGGTAAGGTATCCACGAAGAAAACAGTGTATGTTGTGTTCGCTACGCTGCTGATTGAGAAATTAACACAAGTATTGTTCGATCCATATGTCATCGAAGACAAATTGTTACCACATATTGTCAATTTGTGCATGATTGCTAAGTAAGTAAAATCCTATTACCTGCTATACCTGCACATTACATATAAACACTTGATATTTTACCTAAAGCGAAACCGATAAAGAGCCGCCTAAATTACCGGGTACACCTGAAAGCACTTTGGGCGCGCTACTCTCTCTTCTGTGGAATTATTTGGAAAATGAGGAGGTGAAGTTTGTAATGCGTAAACTGGTAAATGCCTTACTGTCAACATATACACACACACACACGGGCCTGGATTATGAGAAGCAAAAGCGTGCCATCACCGTGCTCACTTGCATGTGCACGAATGTTCAAACACGAAAAACATTTCTGGAATATAAGTTTTTTAAAAAACATTGGTAAAATATAATATTTTTTCAATATCCAAAATTTCGCTTTTATTTAAGTGAAACTTCCTTTACTTTCTAGTTTGGCCTTGCTAATGTACATACGCCCTCCAGAATATAAATTCATGCAGCAGCTGGTGCCTGACTCGGATGTCTGGACAGATGGTTTGTTCGGAAATCAACACATCAGCAAATTGTATATCAAAAACTTATCTTCTATTCAATTTTACAGGCATTGGTGGCCCTAAGCTGAAGTACCTTTCGCAAGTTGATAAAATTACCAAAGCCACCGAAAGCCTTTATAATGTGCAGAAAAATCTGTTAATTCTACTACTCGCTAACACGGATGGTGATGAGCTAGCACCGTCGAGTCGCAAAATATTTATATCCAAGTTGCGTCGTTACGTGATGGATCTTAGTATGGAGCAGCGAGTAAAAAAACAAAAGATCATTATTTTTTGCCTGTAAATTGCATTCGAATTCATTTTGCCCTACAGCCTTTCCATTCGTTCTTCCTTATGCAATCTAGCATAATGCATCCGATGGAGTCCACAGTCGCGCTATCATTTATTTGTATACTCATAGATGTCACCAAAACGTTGTTTGAGAGTGAATTGCCTGCGGCACAGGTGGAAATCAAACCGGACTACTTCTTTGATGGTACATTCGAATACCAACATTTTGATCGTGTTGGTGGTGTATTGTCTCATCTGCGCAAGGTGCATCGCAGCGATATCTCAACATATTTGGGTGTGGAACGTGCGCAAGAGTTGCTTGAGGAGGATCGTGCAGTGTTGCGCGTTGGAGAGTTGGGTGAGTGGAGTGAGCAGAAATTTCTGACAAATGTTTTTATGTATAGATATGTGTATGTGTCGTTAATGTTTCGGTTTTGTTCGCTATTCTAGTTGATCCCGGCATGTTTCTTACAGCAACGAATCTTAACAATATCGCCATTGCAGGCGCTCAAGGGTAAGCATACGCACTTCTATTGATTTTTCTTGTGTGGAATTGTGGTAATCGATTTTTAAACGACTTTTAGTCCCGCTACAACATTCACGCATTTCTTGAATCCGCGCTTAAATCCAGTGCAAGATGCAACACCGGGTAATGGCGATGCGGAGAGTTCGCTTTCAGAGTTATTTGACATTTGCGTGCTCTACTACTATTCGGTTGGGCATAAGTACATTGTTAAGGTGCAGTAAATTATAAGGAATTTGGAATAATCATTAACGCATATATACTAAACAAGTTAAATGCATTTGGTGCTCTACGATTCATATCTAATATTTGCTTTTTATTCTCGACATATGTACAATATCATTGCGTATGCTTTAGATTTCATCAGTGCGCGATGAAATTGCCGCTTTAAATGAAGTTCTGCGAGAAACAAAATTCTATCGCGAGGATGTCGAACGCAAGTTAAAGGTGTTGGAGGATCATGCGAACGTGTGCATGAACGAAAGTCATTGCAATATTGTTTCTGATCTGAAGCAGAAATTTAGTCAACGCGAAAATGTATTCGCAGTAAGTAGTAATGCGTTAAAAGAATACGAATATATTGGAAAATGTTTCGTTTTAACTCCTTTGTAGAAACGTTCAATCGATTTGGCGCGCAAACAAACCTGGTATCGTGCAGTCGCGCTTGGGAAACAACGCCGTATGATGATTGTGTGGTTGTTGGAGAAAACGCTGCGTACATTGAATGTAAAGTGCTTTTTTTCTTAGATTTGCCATAAATTCTGTGACAAATTTTACAATGCATACGGCGAGAACAAATTCACAGAAAAAAGTTCCGTTATTTTTGCTTTTGACCGTATGCATTGCCTACTCATAAATTATACTCAGTTTCGTGGAAAATTTCGCTTGTTAACAATAGAGTGGGAAGCTAAGAAAATCGGATTGTAGTGATAGCATTGCTGGGATTGCATTACATAAGTGAGATATTCGAATTGCTGAAAAAACTAAATATTTCTAGAATGTTTGTTTACTACACGAGTAATCGTTTTTCCCAAACGTCTGAAGTGACAGACAGAAAAAGAAGTGGTCGTCCTTGCGTGCTTCGAACCAGTGCAGCCATAATCGCCGTTCGAGAAAAAATTCACAGAGATTCCCTTAGAATGCAATAATGTCCAAGGAAATGAATGTATCGACCAAATTAGAAAGCAAAAAATCATGTCCAAGGAAGTGAATGTATCGACCAGATCCATGTCAAGACTTATTAGAGATGATCTCCACATGAAAACCGTCCGCCGCTCAACTGGTCATCTTTTGACAACGCGCTTGAAGAAAATTAAACTTGATAGATGCAAGCATCTTCTTTGGTGGTGCGCAGTCAAAGGTCATGAAAATATTTTTTTCACCGATGACAAAATTTTCACTGTTGAATAAGTTTTTAATAAGCAAAACGACAAAATCTATGCTAAAGCTTCTAAAGACGCCAAAAATGTTGTTCCAAGGGTTCAGCGTGGCCACCATCCAGCCTCCGCATGGTTTGGTGGGGAGTGTTTTGTAAAGGCGTTACATCTCTTCATTTTTGCGAAAGAGGGGCTAAGACCGGGGCACAAGTGTACCAGAAGGATATCTTAGAAGGCGTGGTGAAGCAGTTGTACAGTACTCTCTTCAATGAAGAGTGTTGGATTTTCCAGCAAAATTCCGCCCCAACCCATAATGCAAACACCACGCAGCAGCGGCTAAAAAACAATATTCCTGGGTCCATGGCCGCAGAGGATTGACCGCCTGGAAGTCCAGATTTGAATCCATAGGAATGCAGTTTGTGGTCAGAATTGGAGAACATGGCCTGTTGAAGGTCTCACAGAAATTTGGAGAGTCTCAAACAATCTTTGGTTCGAGCAGCGATATGTATATCCATAGAAACCGTGCGTGCTGCAATAGCTGCATGCTGCAATAGTCTAATCGTTTGAAAGCTTGTGTAAAAGCAAATGGTGATCTTTTCGAATGAGAACTAATTTTTTTTTAATATTTATATGATTAAATAAAATTAACTTCATTAAAAAAAGTATTATAATTTCATATTTATAACGAACTTAACTTGTAACAGAACTTATGGCAGGACTAAGTAGATCGTAGTTTTAAATGTTTTATGGGCTAATTTCAATTAATTTGGCCCTAACGATTTTCAAAACTCTTCAAATAATCTAATCCAAATACCTAATTTTAATGATGTATTACCATTTTAAGGCATGCTCACAACTTGGTCCATTATTCTCATTTGTACCTGAAGTGTATATCAATATACTACCCATTTTATTGGACACCGCTATGGATTTCAGTCATCACGATCTATATGCGCAGTTTGAAATAACTGGTAATTTTTAACATGATTTGCAATTAGATTTGAAAAAAAAAATACATAAATTTCTACACGTTTTTTCTTTTGTTTTTTTTATTTTTATTTAATTTTTTTTATAATTTTTCATTTCTTATTTTTTTATATTTTATATTTCTTATTTTTTTATATATATTTTTTTTAATTTTTAAACATTTTTTTTAAATTTTTTTTAGCTTTTTTATTTGTTTTTATTTTTTCTTTTTTTTTATCTCAATTTGTTTTTTTTTTTTATTATTTTTTTTTTTAATTTTTTTCTTTATTGTTTTTTTCATTATTATTTTATTGCTTGCATATAAATTCAAAATTATTTTAAATTAGTTAAATACATTTTTTTGAAACCATGCATATTTCTTCTTAGACGCTGAGTGCGCTGTCAATGCATCAGCAGAGTTTCTGGGCTTACATTCCGCTGACCCACGCATAATCTTAGCTTCGTGCAAGGATTCTCTGCTACAGGCTCTGGGCACTCTGACCTGTCATAAAGCTGGTGTTCGTGCTTTGGAGCGTTCACCAAAGAAAAGGTGAGTGTGCGTGTAAAATGAATTTTTGCCTCAGTTAATTTGCCACTCTCCTCACCTCACAGCCAAAATGCGCTTGTCAGATCACTCTTGCGTCCTTATGAAAATCGTGCCTGGGGTCAAAGTAATTGGCTGCTTTTGCGTTTTTGGCTTGGTGATGGTTTTGCCTATCGCGATTCGCGGCAGCCAAGCATATGGCAGGGTGGCAATCAGCCTGTACAAATTGGACTTTGTAGAAGTCGTGCCAAAAATGAGACACACACCGGCCTATTACATCATATTGCGCCTGCCAATTCATCGCGGTATTTCCAAAAATTGATTGGACAAAAGTTGTCCGAGGATGAGCCATTCGCAACGGCTTTTCTGAATTCGGTTTTGAGTCAGTTGAATTGGGCATTTTCGGAATTTATATTGCTGTTGCAAGAGGTAGTAGCTATGTATTAGAAACTATTTTTATTACAAATTTAATATTTAAAAATTTAATTATTAAAAATAATTTTTTATTTTTTGTTGTTTTCGTCTTAGATTCAGAATACCGCACACCGTCAAGAGAACGCCGTTTTCGAGCCAAAGCAGCTGAAAATTTGTTCAATGTGTTTTGAGTTGACCGTTTCATTGATGCGTTGCTTGGAAATGATCATCACAGTGGCGCCAGAAATATTCCAAGAACCTTCACGTTCCAATAGTGATTTAATATTGAATCGTGTGTGCCAACTTATTAGTCAAGTTTTGTCGCGTGTCACAGTGCCACCGGGCTGCTTCCAATTCATAGTCGATATGTGCTCCTCCGACTTGAATTCGGTAACACATTTTCCGATTATTAGCGCAGCACTGGGTATTTTGGTGGCATTGCTGCGGTCTGAACTTGACACAGATCGTAATCCACAAAAGGTTTCCCAAACACTTCAAATTACATTATGCTAACTTGAAATAATTCGCTTTCTCCCACAGGTGACACGTATCACACGCGCGCTTCTCACCGATCCCAGCTTTCAATTTGCCAATTTGGAGTTTGCGTTGGGTGAGATAAAAACGCCAATATTGCAACAAGCGGAAATACCGCGTGGTAATTTCGATCCGCAAACACGCGCACATATCGATCCGTTAACCAATGATGTGCGTGTGCCAGTTCCATCGACGTCATCGAAAAGAATACGCGCTGATCCGCCAATCATTAAATTTGCACTATCTGATTGTAAGTGGATTGCTTGCTTCTAACTTTCTATGTATTTACAGCATTCACTAGTTGAAAAATATTATTAAAACTTTTGTATCAGATCCCACGCACGTAACACCGCAGGAAATCGAAGAGGTGCGCAAACTTATCGATATGTTGCGCATAAAGCAATCGCTGCTCTCGGACATAACGTTGCCTTCGGAAGATTCGCTCTGTCCTATTTGTTGCGCCAAGCCAATCACTGTGATTTTCACGCCTTGCAAACATCAATCGTGTAGCAATTGCATTATGCAACACTTAATGAATTCGAAGGTGTGCTTCTATTGCAAAACACTCATCAAAACTATCGAAACCAATGAGGGCACAGTGATTTACAATAACATCGAATATACGTCAACGCCCACATTCTTTGAAATTTAGTTAAGTTGCGCGCCCACTACTACATCAAATAACTGTAACCCACCTTGATTCTAGTCAGCCCTTTGTGACGACATAACTAAACTTAACTATGTACTACAACAAAACTGCCTAAAATGATATCCTTGAAATTGTTTACCAAAGTTACAAATTTTTACAAAACGAAAAAGAATTGCATTTGTTTTTAGCTTTAATTGTTATTGTGATACGCTTTATTGTTCGAATCAACACATCTAAACTAGCTGCACACACACATATTTGCGTGCATATGGAAATATATGCAATCGAATAAGTTTGCAATTATTTTACTTCACTTAAATAGAACATTCCCAAGCAATTTCTATAAGCAATTTTAAAGAAATTTTGTATTTTATTGCCATTGCAATTCAAATAGCCAAATTCAAAATTAGAAAATAATAAAAAACAAAAAAAAAAAAAAATAAGTATTTGCTATAGTATTTATGCATAAATCGGGAGAAACGCAGCTTTTAAAATTTTTATGAAATGAGTGTATGTTAAAAAAAATATATATAAAAAATAATACATTGTTTATGCAGCTATTCAGCGCTGAAAATAGTATATTATTTTTGCAAAATGCACTTCTTTCATGAATTTGAAAACATGGAAAACATTTGGTTTTAGATACCATTCAAAAGTTCTATATATACACCAAAAATTAAATTTAGTATATTGTATGCGTTTACTGTAAAAATAGATAACAAATAAATAAAAAATCTATTATATACATTAAACACTGCCAAAAATAGAACAATAAATGTGATTATAACATAATAAGAGTAAGAAGATATGCATAGGCCGCCGTAGGCGAATGAGTTGGTGCGTGACTACCATTCGGAAGTACGTAGGTTCGTATCTCCGTGCATGAAACGCCAAAATGAATAAAGTTTTATCTAATACCGGTCGCCTCTCGGCAGGCAATGGCAAACCTCCAAGTGTATTTCTGCCATGAGAAAGCTCCTCATAGAAGATATCTGCCATACAGAATCGAATTAAAACTGTAGGTCCCAAAAATAGGAGGAGGAGTTCGATCAAACACCCAAAAAGTGTGTAAGCACCAATTATATATTTAAGATAGAAGAAGCAAAGCATTGTGCAAGGAGCAAATAGTTATAGACAAGTCAGTCCAATGAAACCCCGCTCACCCCGCGGGGTTAATATTGGAAGTGTTGTAAATTTTGTGGAAAATATTCAAGATCGATCTGGAACACTAAGGCAAACTAAAACACTTTCTAGCAGCACTTGAGAATCATCTACAGGAGAACTCCCTGCACAGTTGGCCCAAAGCGCTGATATGCATTGGTGCCGGGAGCGTCGATCACAGCGCGAGGATGTGCCGATGAGCAATTTTTCGTGTGAATTTTTCATGGGAGAGTATACAACGTCAGAATATGTGAAGAGATTAACCCTCCGATGGACAGTTTTTTTAAAAGGTTCGGTTGGGCAACCGGGTTTGGTCTTTTTTCGTCCTGTTCGACGACCTCTTTCAAAAGATTATATCCATAAATCGATAGAAAATTAAATTTTAGGAAGCTACCTGGAAGCTCAAGTCGTAAGCTTTAATAGAAATGTTTTGAATTCAAAAAAAGTCTGGCCAGGAAAGTCTGGTCAGGCTCGGGTGCCCAACGGAGTATTTATCTAAAGAGGGACCAGTCTAATGAAGGCATTGCCATTCTATGGCAGTGAGCCATGCGCAATCTTTTGCTTTCTTTCAGGGTAAATTCTATCTAGTCCTACAGCATATTGGACTAGCATTCATAGGTAAAAGCTCCAGACTGTATAAAAGCATTAGGTCTGCAGGAAGTATTGTGACAACGATAGGACACAAAAGACCTTCAAGTCGAAGATCTGAGAGCCATTTTTTCATTTTAACTCTGCATTCCAGTTAAATGCTTTACACAGCTCACTCTACCGAATTATCTATGAGTGTGGTGAGTTTCTAGACCAAGTTTAATAATGTAGTGCACAGAATCGTTAGGTATTTTGAAATAGCCTATTTCTTCACACATTAGCGTCTGAGAGGAAAACCGATGAAAAAACGAGGAAAAATCGAGAAAATGGAAATTGCAATTACAAAACGCATACCTGCATATACGCATAGTCCATAAAGTCTGCGTGCCACTTAATTTGATTAAAAACACAATAAAAATTTATAGCTGAAAACATATTTTATTTATTTATTCTTTCCTTACATTCTTAAGTTACAAAAGCAAACTAAAATAACGAGAATCCTCACTACACAGTTTACATAACGGTAAGTACCATAATTGCAGCAACATGCAAATATAGCAACCAGTAAGTCTGCGTGCAGTTTTAAGACACATGGACAGAATCTTTAAAAATAATATACAAAAACCAAATTTAATATTTTGTGACTTTTGGCTATCCACGATGTTTTGGGACTTCACTTAATCTATTTGACATTCAGTTTACTAACTTTTCTGTTTCCTCAGTTATAATCTTCGCTCTCCTTACTTGTTTTTACATACTGTCGAACTCGTTTTTCCAATAGATCGCGCACTCAATAGGATTGAGATTCGGCGACTGTAGAGGTGTTTTGATCTGTTTTGGAGCGTTGTACGAGGGCTAAACCTTAACGATCTTGGCTGTGTGTTTTGGGTGGTTATCTTGTTAGAACCAAAACCAAAATCCATGATTTCCGGAACTATCTTTAAGATTCCTTTTTAAAATGCTCAAATACCCCCATTTATCCATTGTCGATTCAATAAATTTTAACTGATTAACTTCACCATCGCCGTGTTTGACTGTACCAACAAGATTTTGTGTCTCAAGAGCAGTCTTCTTCTTAATTTGCTCGATAACCGCTTACTTGATTTGATCCTTTCTTGACACACCAAGTGAAGCCAAGTCTTTTTCCAACTGATCTTACCAACGCAGAGGAGGACTTCCTTCCTCTGTTACCACCAGCTGGTACCGCATCGAATACTTTCAGAGCCGGAGCGTTTGTATCCATTCGGACAACATGGCCTAGCCAACGTAGCCGCTGGATCTTTATTCGCTGCATTATGTCTATGTCGTCGTAAAGCGCATACATCTTATTGTTTCATCGCCTGTGATATTCACCGTCGCTAACGTGCAAAAGTCTAAAAATCTTCTGAAGAATCTTTCTCTCAACCACTCCAAGCGTCGCTTCATCGGATGTTGCCATCGTCCAAGCTTCTGCACCATACGTTAGGACGGGTATGATAAGAATCTTATGAAGTGTTAGTTTTCTTCGTCGCTTTGCTTCTTTATCCAGTTTGAAAAACGCAGAACTAACAACGCCATTGTTAAGGCCGATGGTGTCAATATCATCAGCAAACGCCATCAATTGTACGCTCTTATAAAAAACTGTGCCGGAATAAGTTAATTCTGGTGCTCGCACGATCTTTTCCAGCATCAGGTTAAAGAAGTTACACGACAGCGAGTCACCCTGTCTGAAACCTCGTTTGGTATCAAAGGGCTCGGAGAGGTCCTTCCCAATTCTGACGGCGCTGCTGGACATCGCGGCATATAAGCAAACCCTTGAAAAGTTATTGGGATGTTCATCAGTAGGAGGGGAGCGTTTTTCAAAAATGAATGAAAAAAATTTTTGTAATATAAAAAAACATAATTCTTTTTCACACAGTTATTTTTTAAATATCTTTTATCCTAAAAATAAAAAATTTATAAAAACTTTATTTTTTTACAAAATCTTTTTAAAAAAAAATATTTTTTTTTCCACAGAATTTTTTTTTTAAATAGCTTTTATCCTAAAAATTAAAAAATAAATTATGAAAATATTAGAAATAACCAAAGACCAAAATGAATAAATCGCAAAATTATAAAATTTTTTGAAATTTTGATATTTTTTGAATTTTTTCCTGAAACCTCGTTTGGTATCAAAGTGTTCGGAGAGTTCCTTCCCAATTCTGACGGCGTGACAAGCCTATAAATGAACAAATTTATAGACGAATTGTCGGCAATGCCCAAAATACTTGCATCATTTAACATAGAAACGCTCAAATCCTAGCGTGGCTTTACACTTTGAAACATTTGCGGAAGCGAAAAATTAAATAAGTTTTACTTTTCAAATATTTTTATTTTCATAATTTCGTTTCACTTATAAAGCTGCCTAAATATTTATAACAAAGCACAACAACGACGTTAGTTTCGAAAACAATTTTGATTTAGTTTACCCGTACAAAGTCGTACAGTTGGATAGAATCTTTTTTTTTTGTGATTATGTAAATATGTTTATGCGTGCCTTTTTTTGCTTAGCTGTTACAACTCTACAATTAAAACTGTAATAATCAGAATTTAAAAACTTCAAATTCACATTAATGCAAAATTTTAGATTTATTTCATTCGCCAATTCCTGTGTTAGTTACTATGCATAAACTCACATTTAAACATACAAACAGTTATGTGTAGTAGTAACATTGCTGTTAAAATGTTTTTTTTTCTCACCCCCGTTCTCTTAATTGTATACTCGTTTTTAAAGAAATTCAGCTCAATTAGATATTTGATTTCCATAGCACATTTTTTTATATTCAGCTGATCGTTTATGTTTCTAGAAAAATATCTTTGGTTTAGTAATTTCCTTTTTTGTACATTTCTTTTAAATTTTATACGATATGCTTACTCTGTTTTCATCTCAATTAGGTGGTACTTTTACATAAAATTTGACATCAACATTTAGAATTTCATTTGGTGCACAAAATTCAACATTTTTATAATCTCTTTTTTTAACAAACTTTAAGTAGCCTATTAAAATAATAATTAACTTTGTTGTCCATATATGTATTTGTATGTATAAGAGTATTTTTCTATAATATATTTTTTGTATTGTTCTTCTTTTCCGCATTTCTTTTGACTAGAATTTTTCTACTAAAATTTGATTAGCCCATACTCGTATTGTCGTTTGAAGAGGTATTACTTTTAGTATCCTGTTGTATTTTTCGTTTCTTTAGTTTTTTTGTTGTGTTTGTTTTGAATTCCAACATTTTTAATTACAGTTATATACTATTGGTACTTAATTAGTACCACATTAAGTAATTAATAAATATATACATAAATAACTATTTCTTTAAAAGCTCAAATTTGATATTAACATTCAGTAAAGCCTTTGCAATCTCTCCTCGAAATCAAGTTTAGCCTTTCTATATTTTTACCTACTAGTATTCATATTTTTTTAAAAAGGTAATTTGCGTTTCATTTGGTACTTATATAGTATTTATTTTTATTATTTCTTGCTTTGTGGATGTGTAAGTGTAATGAAACACAGTTTTCCTAACTTAAACATTATAAAATTCGACTAAATTGCTGCTCGGAAAACCAGTCCAGAGACTCAGAAACTCACACTTAGAATTTTATAAAGCTTCACGTTTTTTTTTGTGTAAAATTTTTAAATAAAAAATTAAATTTAATGTAACAATGTCCCCATTCAAGAACAATTTTTCATAGCATATGCCCCACATGTTTTATTGTATTCTGTAACTGATTTGATACTACCTATTTGTATATTAAAATATGCAAATATGCATATAGAAATATGCAAAAAACATACATTTTATGTCCTTATGCAAATAAAAAAATTAAATAAAATAAAAAAATAAAAATTCTCATATATGACACATGTGCATGGGAAATAATTTCGATCGAGTTTTGATCGGACACTCACCGGCTTCGTTAAGGGGCTCAACCAGTGTGAAACTTTGAAAAATTCAAAAAAATTTTTTTCATATTTTTCAGCAAGCAAGCAGCAACTTTTTGAAGAAGAAGAAGGTGAATTATATGGGCCTGGAATAGCAGATTAGGATTAGGTATGATATTTATCGTTTTATAAATGTGAGATCAGTATTTTTTTCTTTAAAAACGTTTTTCTCAAAATAGCGTTTTCTTAATTTGCTGCCACTGTAACTTAAAAACTAATTTTACGATCGACTTGAATCTTGTTTCCTCATTTTAAGTATTCATTTTTACATTGAATGACCCTCCGATATTTCAATCTAATAAAAATTGTAAATTTGCGATGTGAAATACTATCACATTTTCAAGCTAAATTTTTATACTTTTTTCAAAACTGCGGGATTTTTTTGGATTTCGTTTTTTCACCACAATCCTGCGTTAATCAACGCGTGATACCATCATCTTTAATGACTTTTTTGTTTTTTTTTTATTTCAGGCACTCTGAAGACCGTAACAAAGGCAGCAGTGGGGAAACTTTTTTTTGGACCTTCGAGAGATGCCCTATTATTAGAAGAAAAGTCCAGATTTTCCTTTGAAAAAATTTGTACTTGAAGTTTAATTATATATTAATATACTTACAAAGTTTTAAAACAATCAATGTAAAACTTTTTTAAAAATAAATTTTCAAAAACCACCTGTTTTTTTGTCAGTCACACTGGTTGAGCCCCTTAAAGTGCGAAAGAACCAAAAAAAGATACTTCCAAAAACTATTTTGCATGAAATATTGAGGATGGATCTTAGACTTCGCCACTTCGAAATTCAAATTATGCCAGCGCTTAAGCTGAAGGACTACAATTTGCGCAAAAATATCTGCAAAACACTACCTTTTGGTAGAGCTGAAGCTCATTTTCTCATAAATGGAAGTCAGAAAAAACCAATAGGAGAAACCATCTTTGAAGAAGGTCGTTGTGGTCGTAGCAGCATAAACATATCCAGACATGTATGGGAAATGCTGCTCGAGTGATAGTCCTTGGCCGGATATAAATCCGTAGCGACGAGTAATGTAGAATCGACTGTCTTGGGGACAAAGATGGCTTTCAGCGCCCTGTCTTCCTCGCTTATTTCGGTTTTGGGTATTACCATTATTACACATTCCTCTATTAAAGAGAAAAAAAATTGCGGTCATAAAATTAAAAATTTATCATATTTTAAGTAGGCTTACTTTTTATACAGATTTTTTTAATATTTTTGCTGAATTTCAATTTGAACACAATTTTTAAATTCGTGCACAAATGCACACAGCGGCGAAAAAATGTTGCTGGCATCATTGTGGCAACATGTTGCGATCTTTTTCATAGCGTGAATAGAGTACAACTTTGTCGTAAAATTATTGTGAAATTTCATGCATATTTCGCAGCTAAACATTTTAGATAGATTTGGGCAGCTATTTCACATGAAATGGAAACGCGGTGCTTTGCTGTAAGGCAGAAAAAATTTAAATAAAATTAAAAACAAAAATATAATATTTAATATTATATTATTTTTACTATGCACGTTTTCACACATCGCTGCATGAAAGTACAATATTTCTCTGCCAAATACCTAAAAAAAATCCGTCTATAGTCAACATGAAATTAGTTCATATACGATTATACAGTGAGTCAAAAAAGTTTTGGTACATTCAGTTTTCTTACAATAATCGTAATGTTTTTCATGGTAGTTTTTGTTTGTTTGTTAAAAAAATCGTCCATACTATAACAAAAGCAACATATTTTAAAATTTTGAACTTTATACCATACACTTTATATATTATATCATACAGCGCTTGGGTGCTTGTCCGCTTATGAGAAAAGTATTTAAAGAAATTTTTAAGGATTTGGGGTATGTATTGAAAAAAGTGTCCGCTTATGGTACACTGTATTTTCATGACAAAACCAACGAATTTGTATGAAAAATATTGTGAATATTGTAAAAAAGATAACGGTGCAAAAACTTTTTTGGCCGACTGTAAATGATTCGTGGACTAGTACGATAAGAGGCAAGTGTGGGGAAACTTGTCACATGTATAATGTGTGGTTCATTGGACAGGGAGCCTCTTAAAAAAAAAACAAGACGAACAAAAAAATAAAAAGGTAATAAATAAAAATAATATTGGATGCCAAATTTAGGTCTTCCACCTTGAATTTAGCAACACTTGGTTTGTGTCGGTTGCACAGTTAAGCGAATACAAAGGGTTACATATGTCTATAGCGATATCGCTACTCGGGTTTCGATGAATTTACGGAACCTGCTGTTAGGCTGACACCATTTTTGTTTGTTAACCAGCAACTCTTTCTTTCTATTCTATTCCAATGTATACAATGACATAACCTAACTCAAGGCGGTGTTACTAGAACAACTGTGTTTTTAATCATTTTGGTGGTTTGAAGGTCAAAGTGATCTATTTTGTTCATACCTAGGATGATAGATTCACCAAGTGTGACCATTAGCTATGGTGAAAAACAAAATTGTACGCCACGTCACAGGACCCTCAGCAGACGGTTTCTGCCCGTTCGTTTCACACGTATTCATACACTCGTTTATTCAGTCGTTGTTCAGACGCAAACGAAGCAACATAAGTGAGGACTATGTTGATTTTTTTCGTATATCACCAACATAATCCCAATTTTTGTGTAAAGACGTCCGTTGTTTCGTTGGCCTATCAGCCGATTCTGTGAAATTTGCTGAGAGCTGGATTACGGTCTTATATTGGCCATTCTGATTGTTTATATATATTTTGTTTGCAGTTCGTGGAAAATTATCAGTTGATTTTGACATTCACACTATCAAATTTCAAAATACATCTAAACAGTTTTTTTGTACAACTGCTACCACCTTGTATGAGTTCGCTTTACCTTAACTTTACTTTGTTATTTAAAACAATTGGCTATTTTGTTATTTTCCTCTCAGTTCTCTCCCTCGATTCTCCAAGGTGTCATACCTTGAAAAAATTACTCTCAAAATTATCCTTCAATCTGTATAATGATGTATCGTATTCTACCATTCTTGTGTAGGGTCGAAAAACAATATTTTTTCACAGTTGTCATGTGTTTTTAGCTTTTTCTATTTTTTATTGTTGCATTTGCAAAGCGGCCACCGAAGCTGAGATCGTGTATCGCGATTTTGGGTTACTTCCAAAAATAGGTAAAAAAGGTAATAAAAAAGCAAAGAAAAATACTAGCAACGAGAGAGTAATACAAAATCTTGTTTTTAAGCGTATGGACATAAATTGTACCAAATTAACAACTAATCATCTTACAGGGTTCGGTACTTGAAGAGTAAACAACTTCAGACCGCTTGCGCAGCTGATGCACGGGCACGGGTTAATAGTGTGATTGCATTATATTTGGCTGGAAAATCACAACCAGCGATTGTTCGTGAGCTCGATCCCCTTAAAGTAAATAGAGTTTTTGTTTATCGCACCATTACTCGTTACAATGATACTGGTAGCATCGTGAAACGTCATGGAGGTGGTCATCAAAAGACCGCAACGTCACGAGAAATGGTTCAAAAAGAGAAGAAGTGACTTGAGCGAAATCCCGGATGAATCGCCACATACTGAAAAATGATCTCAAATTCAAGTCTTGTAAGACCCAAAAGGCGCATGATCTCACATCAAAGCAGCAACAAGCCAGACTTGAGAGAGCGGAGGGGTTGTTTCGCTTGTCCGAAAGCTCTCAATTTCCGTACATTGTGTTTTCTCACGAGACAATTTTTCAAAAGGAGCAATTCGTAAACTCACAAAATGATAGGGTTTATTTGACCGACCGTTTCATACGAGAATTTGAGTCATCGATTGGCCACCTGGAGGCAGCACCCGCCACAGGTAATGGTTTGGGTTGCTGTAATCGCAGATGGCGCTCGTTTTCATCGAGCCTGGTGTCAAGGTAAATGCGATTTATTATCAGGAAAGTATTGTGGAGGATACTTTGAAGTCGAGGGCAGACAAACATTTCGGTGGCAGACCATGGACGTTTCAACAAGACTCGGCACCGTCTCACGAAGCTCGAGTGAACCAAGAATGGCTAAAAAACAAAGTTCCGAACTTCATAATCTCCACACAATTGCTCACAAATTCACCAGACGCGAATCTGATGGATTACCCTCTTTGGGCCATTTTGGAGAGCAAGGGCAGAACTAAACGATTCACCAGTCTCGAGGCGCTGAAAAAAGCCATTGTACGCGAGTAAGCCAAAATACCTGCAAGTCACATTCGGGCAGCTTGCGATTCGTTTCTGGATCATCTCAAGGCCATAGTCAAGGCAAAAGGTGGACATATCGAGTAAAAGTAAATTAATTTTTAATTTTGTTTTATTTTCACACATTTTTTACTTTGAATTGAATAAAATTAATTTTCCAGCCTAAATGTATGGCCTTTTTAATTGGTTACACTTCGAGTACCGGACCCTGTATATGCATGAGTGCCTATATATCTATGTGTAAGTTGTTCTGATAATCCTAATTAATTATTATATTAGGTACCTATATTTTTATTATTTGTTTTTTTTGGTACGAATTTGGATTTGTTTCGTATACCGAGCATCTCCTGATCTTTCAGGCATTTTTTGCATCCATACAAAAGTATATATATATAGCACCTTCTTAAGCATACATTTTTATACTCTTTCGTCCACCACCTTACAACGTCTCATCTACTGCCATTCTTACAACAATTGACATGCATTGGAATGCACTCGATGCCGCCCATTGGAGTGATTATATCCTGTACAACACTGGTGTGCAGTTGAGCGAGCATGACTGAAACTGTGACTGTTACTCATTTTCGGCTCATGAGCATGATGACAAGTGGCATAGTGTACAGACGAATAGCTGTGGTTGTGACTGGGGAAGAGGAGAAATTATTTATGTATTTAGTTCATGAAAGTTCATTGGAAGCTCCTTTTAAAGTGTCTTCATCTTCTAATTTATATTACTTACCCGTGATGAGATATGCCCGAGTCTGATATGGAGTTTGTCATTGGTGGACCAGGTGGTGGTGGCAAAAATAGCGGGCAGCCTCCTCCTCCACCGCCGCCTAGACCTTCATTGCCACCACCTTCATCCCGAAAGGCGGCCATGCGGCGCATATTCGCACGCTTGTTTTGAACATCGACTTCATTTACTTCTTCAATCATCCTGTCTAGTTTTTCTATCGCTTTCGTTTGTTTCGCGGCGAGGAATGCTTTGCGTGCTGCCTTAGACATAGGTAGAGGTGCAGAGTTGGAGCGAATTGGTGGTGAACAGGGGGACAGAGATTCTTGTGATGACATACGACTGTTGCCGAATGATATGTTCTTACTTGCTTGCGCAGGCTTTATAGCTGACGTTGAGGGAATGGCAATTGCGGTTACCTTCGGTGCCACTGGTATGGGTATGGAGACTGCAGGAGAGCTTGGAGCAACGATCGCTTGTGCCTTCTCCTGTTGCTGCTGCTGCTGTTGCACAGGTGCTGGTGTAGCAACTGGCTCTTGTGTTACGGTAAGGCTACGTGAAAATGTGATTTTTCTAATTATAAAGAGAAATTATTCAGGAGTTTAAAAAAACACAGCAAACCAGAAAAATACATTTTACAAATAAGAATAAATGGTATGTCTATAGTTTGTTACTCTGGAAGTTTTACATGTCAATGAAAAGTGATGGGGATACAGTTTGTGAATAATTAATCAGTCCAAGGTGAGATAGAGAGAGAAAGAGAGTGGTGAGGCTTATAGAGTAGCGAATTGCATAGAACATAGTAGTAGTTAACCTCAAATATATATCAGTAATGTTAACCGCATTTACACATAAAATACCTCGCTATGTAAGTCCGTAAAGCTCCTAAAGTCACCTTGACCTCTGAAAATCATTTATCTCTCTCAAATACACTTTCAACGTCCTCAGTGTTCCGACACCTACCTGGCCTTGGACTTTTCCAACGAGGCTGACGATGTTGACGGTGCTACTTTGCATGTGACAGTTTCCTGTGGTGGGGCCGTGGATGGTGGTGTTATCTGATCCATTGCTGCTAGTTCTTCTGGCGTAAATTGATCCGGATTATTTGGACGTGGTTTGGCCGGTGCGCTACCTATGCGAAAAGTAGGTGCTGGACTGTAGGGACATATTGCAGAGCTGGTGCCAGTGTTAACCAACGAGGTGCGTGAGTATTGCAAGTCTTCCAAAAATTCCTCTGTGTCTAAGATGAGTGAACCGAAAATGTCGCTGGGCGAACGCATAAAGACATGCCCCATAGAATTAGATCTCGATTCACGGCCACGTTCATTGCTGCCATATGAATTGCGTATAGGTGAATTTGCTATGCTGCGACGCGCTACATCCGTAAAAGTTACTGGAGAGTATATACGTCCACGTTCCTTACCAGCACTGCACGGCACTGGTGGCGTTGAACTTACCACATCCATTGAGTTGATCATAGCACTTGTGGCATTAACCAATTGCATTCGCTCAACTGAGCCTATGACTGGTTGGGCAGCAGCTGGCATGATAGCCTTCAATGTTTGTGATACACTCAAGCGTCGATCAGATGTTGAGGCTGCTGTAGATGAACTAGAGCTAGTCGTGGCGGCTGTTGGCGCAGTGAATGTTGAAATCGGATGGAATAGTTCGGGTGGCAACTGTAATGATTTACGGTTTTCACATTCGTCCAACCAATACGTCTTCATAGGACCCTTTCCTTTAACATCGATTTCGCCCCGCTCAGTTAACTTATAATAGGGGCTAAGAAATTGCTTTGCTGGCTCGGATACGTGCACTTTCATCGCTGCACCCGTGGATTCCATGCGTGACGCCGTATTAACCGAATCGCCAAATAGACAATATCGAGGCATTTTCAAGCCTACAATACCAGCAACCACTGCGCCAGAATGTACGCCAACACGTATGCGCAAATGCTGTCCCGTAGAGGGATCTTTCAGATCGGTAATGGCATCAACCATATCCAAGGCCATATCACAAACTTTATCTGCATGATTAGCAGACTTTTCTGGCGCACCCGACACAACCATGTAAGCGTCGCCAATTGTTTCCACTTTATACACATTGTTTCTTTCGGTAAGGGTATCGAATATGGAGTACATTGCATTAAGCATGGATACAACTTCCATGGGTGTGATGCGACTGCAGATTTCGGTGAATGTGACCACGTCAGCGAATAGTATAGACACACAGTCGAACATCTGTAAGTGTTGAGAATTTTGGGTTAGAGAGCATAAGGGGCGAGAATGATTAATATTATGTTTTTTTTATTCTTTACCTCACATGTATCAATGGGGTTTTCGCCACGTCTCAAACGATCGGCCACCTGTTTCGGTATCATCTGATAAAGCAATTCGTCTGTACGCCGCATTTCCTCATCCAGCTTACGCATAGATTCTTCCAGTTTCTTTGACTTCTGCTGCTCCTGATCGAGCGCTAATTTGAGTTCGACGGATTGTTGCGTACCGGCCAACATGAGATCTCTAGAGAATTGAATTACATAAAGGCAGATTTTTACAGTCGACTTGAACAGGGTGGGTTTTTCTTTGTTATTAACCTGCTAAAGTCATGCATTGATAAATCGTTGATATACAAGCCGGTTGTAATGAGTGAGTTGAGATCAGGCATAACCGGCGTGCCCAAGAACATGATCATGCGCCAATTTTCCATATAAACCATTTGACCTAAATGAAGAAAGTTTATTCGAAAATAAGTGAGTACAATAAGTTAGATAATTGGAGCAAAAATGAATATATTTCAATGAAACTTAGTACACATATTAGTCTTTGTCTAAGGTAGTTTGGTATTGAAATGGGCGAAATTGATGAAACACACAAATGAAACAAAATTACTCGAATTAAGAAATATGACACAAATAAAATTTTGAAAAATGGGCGGTGTCACGCCCGTTTTTGGGTAATTGCGTGTATCTCGATAAGGACTTCAAAAAATGTAATACTCGTCTAGTTCTGCACTTTACTTAGATAGGTTTAAATATTATTGAGATCGGATAAAAATCACGTCCAAGTTTTATAGGTATACAAATAGGCGAAAAATTAGTCATAAATTTTGTTTGCGCGTTCCAAACTGCAGCTGTCTAGTTTACAAATATCAAATATGATTGATGGACGACGGCATTTGCAAAAATTATAAAACTTCCGATAGGGTGATTAATTTGGCGCCATCTTGTATTTTACCCACTCTTCGTGTGCTGACAGTTTGAGTTCCTTTACATTCTTAAACTGACGGACATAACAGAAAATCTTGGATTACGAGGGCGGTTCAATAAGTACCCGTGTTTGATGACAGAGGGCTTTCCTGAGGGAAGTTAGTGTTAACATCGTGTGCTTCCATCTATCAAACGATGGCAAAACAAATTTCAGACTGATTGATGGGTTAGTTTGGATTTGGCATCTTGTCGACTAAGACGTGTTTCGAAATTTTCGGTAAGATGGAAAAAGAACAGTACGGTTCGGTAATTCGTTTTTTGGATGCTATTTATGGGAACGCTTCGCTATCGAATGACAGCAGACATTGGTTTAACGAACTTAAACGTGGGCAAACATCTGTTTTTGATGAGGAGCAACCAGGACGTCTGGCAGGCGTGGTTACCGAGGAAATCATTGAAAGAGTCCACGACATGGTTCTCGCTGATCGACGAACGAAAGTGCGCAAAGTAACAGAGGCCATAGGTGTGTCGACCGTAACGGCAATTAATATTTTACATGATAAGTTGGCGAAGAAAAAATTGTCTGCCTGATGGGTACCGCGATTGCTCAGGGTGGACACCAAGCGGATGCGGTTGTTAACTTCGAAGCAGTTTTAAAGCAATCTAAGCGAGATGCGAAGAAATTTTTGTATCGAGTTGTCACCGTTGAGGAAAGCTGGGTTCAACATTACACTCCAGAAACAAAGCAACAATCAAAATATTGGATTGCTTCCAGTGAATCTCCTTCCAAGAAGGCAAGATAGTCCCATCGGCCGGAAAGGTCATGGTGACGATTTTTTGGGATGCGAACCGTGTCGTCCTCATGGATTAAAAAAAAAAAAAGAACGATCACTGGACGATACCCCAGTGAGTTATTTGACCGCTTTCACAAGAAGTTGAAAGAGACGCGGCCGCATTTGGCGAAAAAGAAAGTGCTGCTTCACCACCATAATGAACCGGCACATTCATCCGGAGTTGTCGCCGACAAACTGCATGAAGAAATGGCTCGCGGGAACAAATTTAGTTTAAACGAGGAAGTCAGAGACAGACGCGTATTTTGGAGAGTTCCACAAATCCTAGTTTTTGTAGGGGTTAAAAAATGGTCGGAGCAATGGGAGAAGTGCATCTTTCTAAAAGGGGACTATGTTGGAAAATAAATAAAGTTTTTTGAAAAATTGGTGTCTTCATTTCTAGCACGGGTACTTATTGAACCCTCCTCGTATAAGAAGTCCCAAAGGTTATCGAAGGCGTTCAAGTCATGACCAATCGAGTGTTGGAATTCCTCGATATTCCAGAAACTCTCTACTTTTCGAAGAGCGTTGAATGACGGCATTATCCTGCTGGAAATATATTCAGGCTTCTCTATCTAGCTGTTGTGTATAATAAATAGAGCTTAGCTTGATGTTAATGCAGCCAGTAGGAGTACTTTCTTTATACTCGATGCCTCTCCAGACCTCAACTGAAATTGCGCTGCTGACGCACTATTTTCGGATAAATTTTGGAGCACCGATATTTTTGTCAACCGTCACTGCCATCCAAGTTAAACTTCTTTTCATCCATTCATTCCATTCCTGAACCTCAAGTTTTTAGCAAATCGGAGCTGGGCACTATGTGCCTGGTAAGAGCTCTGGTTTGTCACGCTTATTTTCATAGAAAAGCTTCAAATCCCTTTTCATTATTTAATGCGTTTATTGTACTCCTACTTCTAAGCCCATTTCCTCAATTATTTCTTTCGCACACATATTTTGACCTCCCTCTCTGCCCTATCATTAACCCGCGGGGTCTTTCTGATCACTTTTGTTTATGAAATTGTCGATGACACAGCTAGACCTTTCCAATCATCGCACGATCTTCCGGTTGGATAGTTCTTCCTCGCAGTAAGCCTTACTTTATGGTATTTTTCCCTTTGCAAAGGATGCCCCACGCGGTATTTTAAAACAACTACAAAATGTTATTTTCTAAATAAAAATAGTATTTCTAAGGTTCGTTCACTTGCGCTGCAACTGCGACGCAAATTAAATGATGAACTTGCCCTTGTACTACGGTAAAAATATCGGTTTTTTATTCCTAACATACCCACTAATGATATTATAGTAAGTCTCTATATGCGCTTTTAAAAAAAAAAAAATTGTTTTAAATTAAAAAATTTTTACCCCACAAATTAAAATGATCAAATAAGTTTGCCTTAGTTATTTTTTCGGGGGTTTTATATAAATACCTTTTAGCCGCAACGTCTTTTCCGGTTCTGATCCATCGTCGTGCAGCAATAGTTCAGTGGAGGGCTGAATATCGACCCGATCTGTAACGGGCTCTACTGTGACCAATTCGAAAATATTATTTGTTCTATTTAAAATCTAATGAAATGTAGAAAAATACAAGTAACTTGCCATTAGATTGATTATTTAGCTATTTGCTGTTGGTAGTTCAAAGTGGTTGGTAAATTTGTAGCAAAATATTAACGTAAAAGTATTTCTTTAGAATTACCATTACATCAATCCTGATTCAAACCACATTCAACTGCCATTTACTGCTTCAGTAATTACACACCACTTCATTAGCTTGAACTCTACTTACAGTTTGGAATTTGAAGGCAATCAGTGGCCGCACCAAATCGAACCAGGCGGTAATTTTCTGGCCAAGCAGGTCGGGTAGAATGACCATTAGAGAATTACCAATGCTGCGCACAACCATATCGGCACTGCGAAGCGGCAATAAATTTGTGACCCCGTGAGAGAAGAGAAATTATAAGAGGAAGCATGTGATTAGTAATGCATTGGAGGCATCGTAGGCGAAGTGTAACAACAAATGGTATGTGAACAACAGCTGCATTCCATGCAAATGCAACAGTTAACATTTCTGCGCTGAAATGCACTGCTGCGCCACATAATTAAAATCCACCACAAGCGCCATTGTCATATTCAAATTACAGACAGTCAGTATTGACTGCTTGGCAGCCACAAACTACACAAGCCCACCCCCCGTCAACTGACATCCTAATTGGCCACCCTCAATTCACCGTAGCGTATACTTACCCAAATACAATGCAAAATGGGAATATCTCGAAGAGCACATGTGCACTGATGGGTAAATGCTTCTCCTCGCGTGTCATCGCCAGCGATGCCAGTGTGAATGCACGATTATCGAATGTCAGCTGAAATGTCACATGCACCGTATCGAAGAGTATCTCCTCGCGTACCAGTTCGATATGCATCTCTTTGTGGTAGAAGTGTCGCGCCACTTCACGGATTTGTCCCATGGTGTAGTAGACAAAACCGCGCCGCTTCGATCGATAGTGCAATGTGAGTCCTTGTCGAGTTTCATTTTCACAAATGAAGGAAGGCGCTCGCATGCGCGGGTAGGAGAATTTCAAGTATTCGTGCAGATTATCCAGACCATTGAGAAAGTCACGCATATGTCGTCCTAGTACGGATAGTACGCGATCGTAACCGTATTGACCGACAAAGCCGACAAAGTACACACCCATTTGATCCATGAACTCACGCTCGGAAACGCCAAGTACCTGAAGTGTGCAAATAAAGCGCAAATTATATGAAAGAACTTTTTTCAAAGAGGACAAAAAACATTTTTTTCCGAAAAATTTTTAGCGAAAACAATGTTCTAAAATTAGTTTTAAAAATGTTCCAAAAATTTATTTAAAATTATATTTCATCCCAAAAAGGTCTATGCGTGGCTTATTGCCAACCAGGCTAACCTAACCTAACCTATATTTCATCCCAAAAAATAACAAAGGAATATTAGGAATATAAAAAACGATGATATTTAGCTTAAAAAAACTGCATACCAAACTTTGCCAACATTTAATAAGTCTGAAAATCATAAAGTTTTTTCAACATTCTTTCAAGAATACAATCTCCGCAAAATACCTATGAATCGCGGATTGTAAGTAGATGGAGGGATCAGACGATATGCAAAGTCAGCAGACCGTTATGGCCTACTTACAACCAAAAAATAAACGTCAACATTGATAAATATGTAAAAAAGGGATGCCTGCACGCACGGTAGGGATAACTGGTTTCTGACCAATAGGTGAGCAAACATCCAAAATCCTTAGAATTTATACTGCCATACTAGTAATCAGCCGTAGAGGTCACAGAGAGGTCGTTGGTTCGAATCTCGGTGAAAGCAAAATTAATAAAAACATTTTTCTAATAGCGGTCGCCCCTCGGCAGGCAATGGCAAACCTCCGAGTGTATTTCTCCCATGAAAAAGCTCCTCATAAAAATATTTGCCGTTCGGAGTCGGCTTGAAACTGTAGGTCCCTCCATTTGTGGAATAACATCAAGACGCACACCACAAATAGGAGGAGGAGCTCGGCCAAACACCTGACAGAAGTGTACGCTCCAATTATTTATTTTTTTTTTACTTGTAATCAGCCGGAGAAAGAGGCAAATATCTTCCACTTCTTTTGTAAATGCCCTGCCCTTTGGAAAGCAAGGTTGTTAACCCTTGGCAAAGCGCTTTTTGAGAACTTCGAAGAACTTGATGGTACAGAGATAAACAACCTTATAAGGTTTCTCAATCGCTCATACTGGATAGAGCCGTGTAGGAATCACCCGTATAACGTGTTGGTAGCGAGGAAGTGACAAGAAAATGGTGCTGAAGAGCTAATTGGATTCTTGGGGAATAACCACTTAACACGTTCCCTGTCCCAATACAAAAATGCAAAATTGACGGACAAGTCCAATATTTCACAATTTCTCGTCAATATTACGTTGCTGGCACTTTGTTGATAATGAAGCTCCGTCTATACAAAATAAAACCACTTTTGGACCTTGTTATCAATAACTGGAAGAGCTTTCTAACACCTGGTGAAGGTATCGTCATTGACGAGTCGATGATGCCCTTTAGAGGCAGGATATCTTTCCGTCAATACAACCCATCAAAAGCTCATAAATACGGCTTGAAAATCTATAAACTGTGCACAGAAGAGGGGTTTGTCTGGAATTATGATATTTACATAGGGCGTGACCCCGAGATTGCTGATTTGGATAAGCCTGGGAGTGTCGTAATAAGAAATAATTAAAAATAATTTGTGATTTCTGCGTAAAATAAAAATATTTTTCGTATGTCCCGGCGTTTTTCTTTACTTTAGTATCGTACCAGCACGTCCAGTGCAGAAACTGTACAGTTCCGTTACGTCCAGTCGAATAATTTGCTTTAGAAGTTTCATATACCCCCTGACACACATATGGCTCAGGAACGTATCAGTGCTTATCAGGCGCACATTTTAATTCTCGTATGACAGCCTGTGACGTGCTCATGTCATTTTTCATATATAATTTTTAAGAGCCGTATTTCGATTAAAAATAGTGAAGCCTAAAAAAATATACATTTTTTCATGTTTTATTTTAAAACAACATCCAAGCCCGTTTTTTCAAAGGAAGTTGTTTATTAATAACTGAGGTCGCTTCAATTGGCTAGTCTAATTCATTCCGTCTCTATCTATTGATTCTCTATCATGCTTGAGTAGACAATATCACTTATAAACCATCATTTTTGGTGAACAGAAGCCCATGTTAGCAAATATTATCTCTTCCGGAATGGTTTGCGGTGCTTTTTCTTACTTAGTAGGGAGCTTAATCACAGCATGAAACTCAATTTCTCGATAGTTGATGTGTTATTTCCGATTGGCGTTTTTATGCGACAATACCTTATATATTTTATGAAGGTACGCCAAGCCACTGGGCCATACAACTTTCAAACTAATAGGACGTGAATTCCAGTGAGCTTATGTATTTTATATGCTACGAGTATTTACTTATATAATATATATGCATGTAAGAAAAGTTCACGGTCATTAAGAGGCAAAGTGCACTATTATAACTCAGATAATCTATGTATGTATTTACATACTTCTCATGTTAAGACGACCAATTAATAGCCCATTACCCTTGACTTAAACCAATTATTTCGCCTTTCGTTTGCTTATTCTTCTGCACAGTCATATGCGTACTTTCATAAATATGCACTTACAAATATGTATTGGTACTTACAGCCATACGATAATCCGCCTCAATCGACTTACCTGTTGCGCCTTCTTCGCCAACTTGTTCAGCATATTCTCTGGATAAACTTGATGCACGCTGAACGAGGGCGAATCGATACCAGCTTGGCGACGTATATCCTCCCATTTTTCTTCACCATAAACGGATTTGATATACTCGGAGAGATTCTCCAACAGTAAACCATACATTTTCGGCTTAAGATTCTCGCGGTTAAGCGCTCAAAGGTGGAGGATGTGCGATGATGGCGCTGATTACGTTGTTTGTGTGATATTTCTCTGTGTATGCGTTTACTTACTTATATTGCTTGAAGAGTTATTTGTTTGTATGTGTGTACAGCTAGTGATGGCTGACGCCATTAATTAATTTGCCATCTTCCATTTTTGATATTTCAAAGACATTTTTGCTGAGTGCTGAGAGTGCTGCAAGAAGGAAGAGTAATGAAAAAGAGAATAATTGAAATTGGGCTGTTAATAAATGGTATCGTCGGTTTCATTATGTTGAATAACTGTGTAACGGATAAGTTGTGAACTTGAGGCTATGATTGATAAATTTTGTTGCATTTACGACGAGCAATTGAAAGCGGTGCGAGTTAAATTCTACTCAACCGATTCAAGAGAAAGGATAGTATTACGATTTTGGTTATGGAACAGAAATTGATAGCCAAGAAAATGTGGAATGTGCGTAAATTTGTTAAAGTGAATATCATTTGTGAATTAAATATTTAAAATTTAATGTAAGTTCAGAGTTTTCGCTTGCTCAAGTAATCAAGAGACAATTTTGATTGGCTTAAATTTTAATTACAAAATTATGAAAAATCAACGGGAATTTTGAGCCGCTTTGAAATTGCACTTTATTATATTAGAATTTAATGAGCTGCAAAATTGTATACCCAATTTCTTGAAACTTCTGCTTGAAAAATTTTAAATTTTAACGCAAAATTTTCGAATTTTTATAAATCTTTATTATAAAATGGGCTGTATTTTTATAAAAAATTGTTGGAAATTGAATTAAATAAAGTTAAAAAATAAATAAATAGCTATAACATTCCATATTCCTTTATAATTTTGCAACATAGGTTATTACGCGACTTAAAAAGAGAACAAAACATCTTAATATATTTAAATATTAAAAATATCTAAGGTGATCGTCATAGCAGAGTGAGTTTGTGCGAGACTCCACTCTGTTCGAGGCATGCAACATCAATTTAGAATAAGTTTTCTCAAGTAGCAGTTAGACCTGAGTATGTAATGGCAAGCCGCCGAGTGAGCTTCTCACAAAAACTATCTACCATTCAGAGGTCACATAAAACTGTAGATCCCTTCATTTGATTCCTCATCAAGACACACTCCACAAATTGGAGGATGGAGTAGCAAACATCTAATCGCTCAAACATCTAACTAATCTACCTAAGCGCGCTATTCAAATAAACTTGCTACATTTTTGGCCCCTAAAAAGTAAGTTGTGAATTTCTTACAGAAAGTAATGATCGTATTTATTAATAAAATGCCTATGCAGCTCCCAATAAATCTATGTCTCACTATCAAAAAATGATGTCCTTCACTAAAACGTTTACGTGAGTGGCCTTATATATTTTGTAGGCCCCTCCATTTGTGGAACAATATCAAGACGCACGCCACAAATAGGAGAAGGAGTTCAGCCAAACATCTAACAGAAAAGTACTCGCCAATTATTTATTTATTTTTTGGTTTGCGGTTTTATTTTATATTTGCATTTTTGTCTTATATAAATGAATTTTAGGAACATCAAAAATGGTCAGGCTATACTCTCAACTATACTCTTTCGCGATAGGTAAATGGTACGACGTATTTGAAGTTCTGCTAAGTTTAATCTGCGCTAGTAGAAAGGAATGGCAAAGCCTACGATATGCTGGCAAAAGAAAATTCACAAAAACATATATATATACCTATACATGAATATTATATTATATTTTTTAAAACAATCGTGTTTACATAAACTTTTCACCGATAATTTTCGACGCCCACAATAAATAAAAAAAAAATAAAAATGAACGTTTGAGTTATTTATTTTTTATCATTTTATCAAGGAAAATAATGTTTTATTTCATCATAAAATATAATCAAAAAATATTTAATTTAATTTAATAAATACCTTCTGCTCAAATATGAACGAGACGTTATCAATAAAACGATCCGCGGATGACATATGGCAAAAATAAATTTTTTGTACTGTAAACAAGTCAAGCTCGAGTGTGTTCTTCGAATTTAACGATGGAAATTCAAGTTGAACAAAGAATTTGTTTGAAATTTTGTTATTCCAACAAAATTTCGGCTTCAGACGCCTTAAAAATGTTGCAGACAACCTATGGGGACTCTGCTCTATCGCGTGCACGTGTTTTCCAGTGGTACAAACCGTTCAAAGAGGGCCGTACATCGGTTGAAAACTTGCCTCATGAACGTCGTCCAGCAACATCAGTAAGCGACGAAAACATCGGAAAAGTAAAGGAAATTGTGCTTGAAAATCGCACAAATCGCAAAATCGGTTAACGCTGAATATTATTTAGACGTTTTAAAGCATTTGAGCGAGAACATTCGTCTTAAAAGGAAGGAATTGTGGGACAACAAGTCATGGTTCTTGCATCACGATAATGCACCAGCTCACTCATCACGTCTTGCTCGCGATTATTTGAACAAAAATAATGTTAATATCGTTTCGCAAGCACCGTATTCGCCTGATATGGCTCCATGTGACTTTTTCCTGTTTCCCAAGCTCAAGTTACCGCTCCGTGGAAAACATTTTGAGACAATTGAAGTCATAAAAGAGAATTCGAAGAACACACTCGAGCTTGACTTGTTTACAGTAGCACAGAAAACAAACGCTGAAATGTGCCATGTAAGCTTATAACAGTCCTACCAAAAAACAAAAAATTTATTTTTGCCATATGCCATCCGCGGACCGTTTTATTGATGACGTCTCGTTCATATTTGAGCAGAAGGTAGTCTTTGTTCTTTAATCAACTACTTTTTGAAAACAACTTAAGTTTCAAATCATTACTTGGAAAAAAAGGCCATCCATAGTTTTTTATATTAATATTCCCACTCTTATTATTTCATTTATTTTCGCTTAAAATTCTCACTTCTTTTATTTTTCTCGGGTAACTTTATTTGCTAGAAGCAGAAATTTTTGTATATATATATTTCCAAAAATCATTTAAACCTTTAATACTTGAATGTCACCTTTAACTAAAACTGTATATTTGCCTAATTCTTACTGCAACCCAAAGCATATAATAGAATTAGTAAAAACTTAACGTTGTTTTTTTGCAGCCGAGTGGGCAATAACATTTTTTTCTTGCATATTATAAGTATATAGTCAGAAATAATAAAAAAAATAAAAAATAAATAAAAAAATAAAAATGATAATAATAATAATAGAATGTACGTCTGATCTGTGAAGTGAACTACATTCGCATAGTTCATACCGCAGTGGGTTACTTAGTTCACTAGGCATACACAGCGTTGCCCAATTGTGGGAAAATTCGGCAGATTATGTCATATCTAGTCGAATCAAGAAAGTATTTAATCAACGAGTGTCTTTCAAAAGTGATACATTGATGTCAGTAGTGAATAACTCTTAGGCGGTACCTTTTTTATGCCATCTTTGACTTTTGTCAAGCAGACAGGTGTACAATTTTACACGATAGAACAACGCGTTAAAATTATTGTAACTTATTATGAAAATTGTCAATCTTTATGACCAACATATCGCAAAATTCGTGATTATTTTAGTGGGAATAATCTTCTGAATGAGTCGGTTGGTGAAAAAATTTCAAATTGGACATTTAAATGATGCCATTTTTCACAATTATTTGTGATCAGATTCCATTTTATTTTAGAACAACATCCAGGCGCGTATTTGAAAGACCCTTTATAAGCTACTGTATTCCATTCATACTGACAAGAAATTCTATATATCCATCTCAAATTTTGTTTAAAAAGTTATTATAAAAGAATATTGGTTTAATGGCTTGGTTGGCTCCGATAGAGTATACAGGTAAATAAAGTGCATTTTCTTGAATGCATGAAATTAGACTTGGACGGTTATTGCTTGCTATTATTTAACATTTGCTGTCTTTGTCGATCATCGGATTAAAAGTAAAGCGAGTGAGTCTGGTGGTGAACGAGAACAACACGAAGTGCCCCCAGTAATGTAACAAATAGTCGTCGTTCTCGTGGATACACGTTGACAGTTAAGATTTTTAAGTAGTAAGAGGCTGCGTTTATTTGGGAACCATAATAATGTCCGACTGCTATTTTGGATTAAGTACGAAATTAAGTAGTAAAGTCCGCGAACGACGAATAAAACTAACACTTCATAAAGTTCTTTTCATGCCCATTGTATGGCGCAGCAGGTTGGACCATCACAGCAGTGTTGAGTGCTTCAGAGAATATTCTGCGCTGGGTTTTTGGTCTTTGCACTTTGGCGCCGGTGCGTATCGTAGGCGATGGTACAATGAGTTGTATGAACTTTACGGCGACATAGACATAGTGCAGCGAATAAAGTAGTGCAGCTGGTGTTAGCTGAAGAATAGGAAGGCTTACATTGCGCTGGAAAGATCTGATGGAGAAGAACTTGACTCCGTTTGTTAAACTCGGTCAAATGCGGTTATCGCGCCAATCAAGAAGAGGATAAGAAAGTTATTTCAAGTGACAAAAAAAAAATTTGAGCATTCATTATATGGAGAATATTAACAAGAACATCGTGATACTATATAACAAAGTACAAGTTTCCATAATTTCAAGCATTCGTTATATGGACCGCCACCAAAAAAAAATTGTCAAAAATTAACGCGAATTTCGAGCTTCTTCATAGTTGCACTTTATATAAAAACTTAATGGAGTATACAACTGGATACACAAACTTTTTATGAAATTTCTGACTGAACAGTTTGAAAAGCTGATGAAATTTTTTTTTAATTTTCGCTAGATTTGCAACTAGGATTTATATGGGTTTTGTAGCAAAAGGACTAAATTTTCTTTATGAAAATATTAAAATTAAATAATATACAAATAAATTGTTAAGTCTTTAGGTCATTGTGTTATAGTTATTTACCGCCTTATTTACTAAATTGTTCAATAAGTTTTAATAAGAAGTAAGAAAAAAAGAACAAACCCCGTTTAGTGCCAATTTTAACCTTTTCAAAAGTGTAGTTTTAAATTTCTAACCCAAACTTCCCTTAAGAAATAAATACCTGCTCACTTTTCAGTACACACAATATCATGTGGCAACACCACACTTTTCTATAAATTATTAATAACCTGTTCAGGAGCAATACACCTTATTTCAATCTAAGCAAACCATTCGATTTAATTAAGCTATTTTAGCTAGCAAAGGTGCGAGTTGCAGAATCCCATTTCGCGACAGGCGTGATGGTGCAGCATGACAACTTGAAGGGACGCCATTAATATATCAACACAAATGATTTGCTATGTCAATATTAGATTATTTACGCTGCGACGTGAACTGCATTTATGGGTATATATGAGTATGAGTGTGAAGGTGAGAAGCCGCCAGTGAATGCTTTTCTAATGCAATGCATCGAAAGCTGAGAAACTCAAATCAAATCGATTTTAAATGCTTAGACGTTGCTATGTATACATATTTTTATTTTTCATAGTATTTGTGTGTATATTAACGGTGAATTTTCCTAGCATTTTTCAACCTCATACATTTCATGTGCTCTCATGTGTTACTTATACGCCCCATACACCTATTCTGCTTGTCTTGACAAATAACAAGAGATTTATTTAACCTCGGCTTTGGCTTCGACATATTTACATATTTTAAGTTCTAGTAATATTTTAAAAAGTCGAAATTTTTTTATTAAAAAATAGGCTTTAAAACACTTGGCTGCGCAACCATTGGAAATGACTAGCGATAAATTCATTCTTCAGTGCTGCAGTGCTGCTGTATACAGACAGACGGTGCTGCTTGTTTCACATATAAGTAGATTATTGTGTTTGCATTACTAATTACTCAATTTTGAGTGTTAAAAATTGCACTATGCTACAGTGATTAGCTTAGTAAGAAGACGTTAATTTGTGTCGGTGAATTTTGGTATGCCGAATTCGAAAATTGTATGTGTACCGTCAAATGACTATTCCTTTAAAACTTAAAATTTCCCTTTTTTTCACAAAAAAAGTTATATAGGTATATGAATTATTGAAAATTCGAGCTAATGCTTTGCATTGCTCCTTTCATCTAGTTAACATTTCTTCACAAGTGCTGTTAAGGCACCATAAGAATTTAACAGAAGGTGTTAACATGAAGCTGGTAACTTACATGCATTGCGATCAAACAAAATTAGCTGACCATGATGGCCTTAAGCGGTATTCTTCCGACACTTGGAGTCAAATTTGATCAAAATTAAGATGCGATGGAATATTCTTAATGCCCATAATTTAATGAAATATGTTTCAGCATTTTTCTTTATTCTAAACTAGCCGTACTCGGCGCGCGTTGCTACGCCAACAACTAAAATAAATTTAAGAAAAATAACTTTAAAGAAAAATCAGTACACAAATATTCAATTCATTCTAAACCATTTTATTGATTTTGTTTATTTCGAAAAAATCGGTTGAACGGGGCAGAAGTTCCTACTCTGCAGCGCCACCTGGTGGCAGCAATGAGGATATTCTACAAACCTTCTCCAAATATTTATAATAATCGGTCCAGTAGTTTTTGAGTTCATCGAGGACATACAGACAAACATTCATTTTTATAAAATATATAAAGAAGAAGAAGAATATATGATTTGAAATTAATGAGATTTAAATTAATATATTTTTATTCTTCCTTTTTATTACAAAATCTGATATCTTTAAAACCGTTACTTATTTGTTGTACCCTCCTGAACGAAAATGGGCTCGGCATAAATGGTGGCGTTCAGTCTTACTCGAAAAATAACAACTTTAAAAGTTCCTATTCCTTTAATTTACTTAATATTTGTTTAAAAGGAACAAAATTTGATCAAAACTCAGATTCAATGGTAAATTTCTCATGTTAAAGGTGGATTTAGCGCCCAATGCGTCTAATTATTCCACGGTGATATATAATATAAAAAGAAAAATTAATTTTGTTGCATAGAATTATAATAGATATGGTATGTACTTGTATTGACGGTTGACGGGTGCTGGTGGAATTTGTCGAAATCTTTTGCTACCTCGGCTACTCTACCATGGCAGATGGCGGAGCAGATGAAGATGCAGGCTAAACAAAGTAAGGGCGACGTTCGGGTGAATGCGTAAAATATGGGGGAATTCTGGGCATTCTAAACTGTGAATATTCAGCTCATGCGGAAGAGAAACTTAGCTGGTTTTTAACATCCCCACACAGAGGCTGCAATCTTTCGTCAAGAAAAGAGATCAACGAATGAGGAACCCATCCTGCGTCAAATCAGATGCAAAAGGTGGCGATGGGACGTTTAGAAAACCACCAGATGGTATCACGAAAAGAGCACTGGACCTGGACTGGACTGGGACCCGCAAGTGAACAGAGGTCGCGGTCGGCCAAAGATCACTTGGAGAAGGTTGATGTTGCGCGAGCTAGCAGATGTCGACATCACATGGAACGGCACAAAAAACACCTAAGAACCGTGTAGGATGTGTCTGATTCCTCTAGTAAACGTAGAATATTTTTTTGCTCTCCAAAGTGTTCGATTCCACTCAGTGTCGGCCGAACAGTGATAAAATTTAGTTTGGCCTAAAAAATGACATTCGTACGTTCCCGAAAAATAAGTAAATTACAATGTGAATACTCCAGACAGTTTAAACATACTGTGGATGCATTAATACGACTGCAAGCCAAGGTCACTGCATATATTTTTACACACATATATATATAAAGTGGTATATGCAAGCTTAAATGTTGATTTAACTGTTTAATGCCTTGTACTTAAGGGTTACACCAAATTTTATTGCATTCTTACAAATAAATCCATACAAATATGCTGCAAAAAATTCAGTAACCTGCCACTGTGGTACTAAATCTGAATCTAAATTGAGGTATTAAATCTCTACTGCAGACAATTATATAGATATTTAGTAGGCGAAAGAGAGCATTGTTTGGTATAAATAGACAGTTCCAAACGCCACTAACCTCTGTTAAATGTGGCGAGTAAATGAAATTGCAGACGCAATGGATATAATTTAAGTTAAAACTGTGACAATTCTGGCGAGCAGGAGCTGCCGATGAACTTTTTTGTGCTAATGTAAATAAAACGAAAAATGGAATTAAATTTTCATTGCTAATACAAATAATCGACAAAAGGCCGGAACGACATACCTAGCCGAATAATGTGAAATAATTTGGGTAATACTATTTGCAAATCTGTTCGATGTCTTTAAATTTAAAAGTGAATATTGTGCTAATAAACAGATATAGTACACATACTCTCAAATATGGGGTTTACAGATTTGGTCCCAGCGGAGCTAAATCTTTTAGTTTGCTGTGACATTCTTTTATTTTCTTTATTACAATGTGAGGATGCAATGAGTAAGCAATATATTTCCACTTTTTTGACATACCAGAATGAAATACAAGTAATATTCGTTGTTGTATTTTTGTGACCACTGAATTGTCAACTACTCTGTATGTATGTATGTATAAACATATTTGTACTTATATATCAACATCAACAACAGCACCTACAATGTAAGTTCCACCTAAAGATATCCAAGTACATGTCAAGGCGCTTTTGATTGAATTCAAACTGATGGGATGGGACCATGTTGGCCATTTATTATGCCATGCACGCAAAATCTCAGTTACAACTGGACTTATTGGCAAGAAATATCTTTCGAATGATTCCAGTTGGCTGTAAAGGTATGAGTGTTTGTTTATCTGCTTCACCACATATTGGGCATTTTTCTTAATATATCCGGCTTGTAAAAGGCATTGAGACAGTTCTTGTTGTTGTTGAAAAGTCAATTCAAGTAACACTTGAGTTGGTGTACTCATGTAACCAGTCGACCGAACTCTTCCAACTGCTTTACGGTTTCGATTGACAACATTCAGTGCTGTGAACGAAAGTAGCATAATTTATACAAAATATAAAAGAAATTGTAACAAAAATGTTTGCATCACAAGACAAGGGAAATTCGTACATAAGTACTTCCTGCTTTACTCTTCAGCTTCAGCTATGGTTATATAATGGATATGAAAATATTGTATTTTCAATCAAATGCCAAGGGCGATAAATCAACACCCCAACAATTCACTATTTACGGATTATCCAAGCAAGCAGCGACAGGCCAGCCACTCAGTCAGCTCCCTATGATATATACAGGCAGACATACATATTTATATACTTATTATAATACATACATATATTTCCGTAAGAAGTGCGACATTGCCTTTGCCTCTTCAACCGACTTGGCTCACGATTTTGGAAATTTGTAAATAAGCAAATATTTATATGTTAGCTAATAAACACATTTGGGTGGATATGGCAGCAAAGTTTATTTGAGGTTTAAATTGGTACATCATACTGCTGGCGTTCTTAGAAGTAAACAAGCTTTATTTTTTTAAACAAAACATGCAAGAAATCTCTGAAATAGCTTTGCTTATATTAGCTTGCAAATTTCTTAACGGCGAGCATTTTTTAGGTCTGCGAACAGCCAGTAGTCGCTGAGAGCCAAATCTGGCGACTACGGCGGATGTGCAAGCAATGCGAAGTTTAATTCATGTAAAGTATTATAGTTTGGCATTGTTTTGATTGACTTGGGACACGCTTTAAGTTTTTACAGGTGGCGCAAAATTAGTCATCCAATTTTCTTTTTGAATAACGTTTTTACTAAATAAAAAAAAATAATTTTCCGTCATCGAATACTTCCTTTTGACCTTTACACACTCCATCGTTTGTCTGTTTGCATACTGCAGGAGTCTAGTTCACAAGTGTCAAATATGATCCACGTACGACGCCATTTCCGAAAAATATAAATCTTCATATAGGGTGAATAATTTTGCGCCACTTATATTAAAACCTATAATTGTATGTCTATCACGTCTACACCTTTAAATAAATTAACTTTTAATAGAGAGAATCCAAACACATTGTACTTCAGCGTAATTTTCTTGAAAAATCAGTGACGCATCAACCAATAAAATTCAATGAGACCAAATGTAGTGAAAAAGAGCACAGATTAACAAATTAAAACTGGCGTGAAAAAGCATATTTTCACACACCATTGAGACGTGCTTCAGGCAGACAATTATTGAGGGTCACCTTAACGAAAATGTAGGGTAATAACAAAGGGGGATAAAATAGATAGAAAGTGGAAATAGCGCCGATGATCAAAGGATTGCGAGGGACGACAGCAAATAAAGTGAATAAATGTGCTTATGTATACATACTTGTATGTGTAGTAGTTAGTGAGATTACTCGGGCGTAAGAGACAAGCTAATGTGCGCTGTTAAGACACTGGTGTAAAAAATAGTTAGTTAAGTACGAGTAAATGTAATGTTTTCCCCGCTTGAGACCACATCGAAGTCATATCAAAGCCCTATTGCTTATTGCTGAATACTATTTATTACGTGCAAAAATCTACTCGTATGAATTAACTAACACCCTTTTGCAGATTAAAAGAGATTACCGACAGTCACATTTCTTTCAATGTAAAGGGGCTTAATTTAATTATGGAAAAATATATATATATACATATATTATTATTACTATTATTATTATTACATATATTTTTTATAATTATGATATTCCTCTTTTCCTCTTTAATGTGTCTATTTATACTGGTTTTGCGGCCGCCGTAGCCGAATGGGTTTGTGCGTGAGTACCATTCGGAATTCAGAGAGAGAACGTTGAAACACGAATCTCGGTGAAACACCATAATTAAGAAAAAGTTTTTTCTAATAGCGGTCGCCCCTCGGCAGGCAATGGCAATCCTCCGAACGAATTCTGATGTCCCCCAATTTGGGTCGAACGAAAAATCCCACTTTGACCCATTTAGAGTGCTCCAATCGAGTCCAAATGTATGACCGACCCCCACTAACTTTGTACGGCCGATACACCCATGCCAGTGGCACACCTCCTGGAACTCCCCTGGGGGTTCCCCATACGATCATTTCAAAATATCACCATTTTTGGCCTTAACATGAGAAAAGAAAACTAAAAAGTTCGACCCAAATTGGGGGACATCAGAAATCGTTTTAGAGGTATGGTTCCCTCGGCAAAGTTTCTTATTTTGATCCCTAGAATATGATTTTCACAGAGCAATGGGCGATTTTTTTGCCTCCCCACAAAAGACACTAAAAGTTCGACCCAAATTGGGGGACATCAGAATTCGTTTTAGAGGTATGGTTCCTTCGGCAAAGTTTCTTATTTTGATCCCTAGAATATGATTTTCACAGAGCCTCTCCACAAATCGACCCTAATATATATACTGGTTTTGCAACATGATTCAATGATAAAAGGTTTGCTCAGTAAGCAAACGTTCTCGTTCTCTCTTGACAAATCGGCTCCCTTAGCAAGATACTGGGTTGCTAGCTCTAGAAATCTTTAGTAAAAGTGGAGGAAAGGTAAAATTTGTAGAAAACACATTTCATTTTCGACATGGACTGCTTAAGAGGAACAACTCGCTCATGAGTTTTCATCGGTGTGTTCAGGACTATGGTAGTATGACATGGAATACATACCGCTTAAGTCAGGACATCAAAGAGTATTTGACGTAATCCAAGATCGATGAGTGGAGAATTTACAAAGCTTTATTTCTTGTGATATGCTGATTTAGAAGGATTTCATGTTTTGCAAAGAGCTAGCATTTCCCAAAGAGTTACGACAAGGAGAATAATTGGATAGTCCCGACGCGACCGATAGCATTGCATATCTCATTATAAAAAAGTAGGAATTGACGGAACTTGTTTCCAATAAGCCCGCCATACCATGGATGAATGAAGTGTCAAGAGAAGGCTTAACAAAGCACAGTACCAGCATGAAAAAGCTCCTCATAAAAAACTATCTGCAAGAATCGGCTTAAAACTGAAGGTCCTTCCATTTGTGGAACAACATCAAGACACGCGCTACAAATAGGCGAAGGATCTAAGCCAACCAACTAACAGAATTGTACGTGTCAATTATTTATTTAAGTTTATCAAAATAGTTTCATATTGGCGGAGATTCGCAACTTCGCGATCGGTTTTAAATTTAATAATTAATTCACAAAATAAAATTTTGGATTAAGTGAGATAATTTCTTGTTTTAATATTAGACTTGGCAATTTCCGCGTATAACTTCTATTTTTACAATTATTTACTTTCCAATATTTAATAAAATTAATTTTTTAAATCGTTCGGAGTTTGTTTCCATTTAAGTAAGAAAGTACTTTTTTGCTACCATTTTTACCAAAAAGGATTTAATTTGTTCCACCTTATTCACCTTCTTAAATACAACCTTTTGTAAGGGAGTGTCAAAAATCGAATGTCACTAGTGAGCAAACCTTTAATAATTGAATCATGGTTTTGCAACAGCGAATCAACCCAGTAACCAAGATGTTGGCTATATTTTTCTGTACTTCGTTATGACGCACAGTGATTTAAACAATAGACAAAAATCAAAAAATTAAAAGCAATATTTTAGAAAAACTAAAATGGAGATAAAATCTTCATTATATTGCTCAAATAAAATCACCTTAAGTTTATATTTATTTTTTGTTTCCTTATCAGTAAAATTATGATAAAGTCTACCTAAATAAAATCCTATTTTGTTTTTTTTAGATTTGATCAACAATTATTATTGTATGGTAGTTCGTTCTGAACGTTTCGATATTTTATAGTTTGACTCGTTTATTATGGCAAATATTCAGCAAGGTATTTAAATATTTTAATATATGTTTGGTATTTTTCTTAATTTTTTTTGTAAAGTAGTCATTATTTTTAGAAAACTCTATTTTTGGTAAAAGGTCCCAAAAGGTGCCTTTCCAAATTTGTTGTTATTTGATATTTTAAACTGTTTTGTTTTTAAAGGTATAGGTCTTTTTTTGCGTAAAGTTGTACTTTATTCCGAATTTTTATTTTTTAGGTTCTTTGTCAAATATAAAAAATAAAGATTTGGTCGATACACGGATTTCATTGCCCAAAAAACAAAGGAAAAATAAGTTAGTTGAAAAGGTTCTAAACCTAATGAGACTTCAGACTGTCACAAAAGCAACTAAGCAGGAATTTGAAAAATCTGTTAGCATTTTTTGTGGAAAAATATATATTAAATGGCAAAAAAATTTTCGCAGAAAAGAACAGTTTTTAGCCAAAGAAAGCAAATGGCTTAACTCTGAAATATATATGACCTCATCACTAAAAGCTATTCTAAGAAAACCAGCTGTTCCAGGTAACACTTTTGCTGAACAAAGCACTTCTCGTGGAAGACCTTATGTGGCTTTTAGGGAGTCAAGTGAGAAGATTAAAAAGAGGCGAATTGAAGAACTGGTCTCAAATAAGTCTTGGAGGAGCTTTCTTTTGCGGTAAAAGAATTATCTAAAAAAAGTAATAGTCAGGTTGAGTTTAAGGAATTCAAAAAACATTCATTGACTTTACAGGAAACTTTAGCGCTTTATCTTCAGTTAGATCTTTCTCAGAGAAAATATATCTTACTTAGATCAATTATTAATATTTTTGTATTACTGAAAAATATTTTTGTTTTTATTATTTAAAGTTTATTATATAAAGTTGGTGAATGCATTAAAAATATTCCTAGCTAATTAAAGAGGAAACATAATTTTGATTTTTTGAAATGTATAGCAAAAATTATTGTTTTTAATAAATTAATATTATTAAAAGTTCAATGTTTAATATTCTAAAATTTTTCGGTTATACTTCCTGCCTCCTAACTTAGCCCAGAACTTTTTTTTCATGCTACAGTTGTAAGTCTATACATGAGCTACACAACTGCTTTTATTAAATTAAAATCGGTAAAGTAATACAGGAGCAGTGATTTTTGTCCGATTAGCCCATATACCTGAATCACTGTGTGACGTCCCAAACGGATTGAAGTATCTGATACACTGAAAAGTGATTTAAGGCGCCTCCAATAGTAGAGTCTTTGAAAAAACTGGGAGTTAATCGACGTTTAATGACTTTGCATTCGGGTCTCAAATATATTATCTAAAACAGTGCAGGAATAAATTTAGGTATGTGCGTGGGTATTTCTATAACTCCTAAACTGTACATTAGGAAGCGATGAGTTGTGAGTTCACATTTGAGGGTTTATAAGTTGTTTTAGATTCATTAGAAGCTGCTGGAGTTGATATAATTCTCGAAACATTTTTGGTGATTGGACTCGTAATTAGAATATAGAGTTATATGGAATATCTTGACTTCAAGAAAAATCACAACACCATAGTTTTTGTGTTTAGTTTTCTGGGACTACTATTGATTGATATATTTTAGAGTTTTCTTATTTTTATTGTAGGATTTTTTCCTCACTTAAGCCTTTATTTTAAAAGTACTTTCTTTCGAAATCTGTAACTCTTTCCGATCTTTGAGGGAGCACATGAAATTCAATACAATAGCATTGCCCACCATTTGAGGCCAAGAATGTGTGGACTCAATTATTGATATTTTGAACTAAAATGAAGCGTATTGCGGAAAAGGATAGGGAATTCTGCATTGATCGAAACAAGTGATAGACTTACCATGAAGTAGGACTTAGCTTAACTTAAAATTTTATCCGACCTGTTATAAGGAAAGCTGTGTTGGTTAAAGCTTAACGTAACGTATTGAGCAAACGTTGCCAATTTCTTAAGTCAAGTTTTGTTAAGTTAAGTCGAGTTTACACCAAACGAGTTTTAGTTTTGACCATTCAAAAAAATAGCATATACTGATTCCGATAGTCTAAAAGTTTAGTTAGTCTAAGTGTAATTTACGTAATTAACGTGTAATTGTAATTAACTTAACTTAAAATTTTGCCAATGTTGTTATATTGAAAGCTGTGTTAGATAAAACTTAACGTAATGTGTTGAGTAAACGTTGTCAATTTCTTAAGTTAAGTTAAATTAAGTAACGCTTACACTAACTGAGTTTCGATGATGACACTTCATCATGAACATAGTTTCTACAGTAAACAATGCAATTTAATACTGCATTGAGGAACATGAGGCACACAAAATACAAGTGACCACAATGCAGAAACATTTTTCGTTGCATTGTTCAAACTTAACATTTCCAGCTATGTTTTACCATGGGTTACCTATAGAGGATTCAATTTTGCTTTCAGGTAGGGATGGAAATCTTTATTTTGACCTTTACGTGCTCCATTACTTGTTTTTTTGTATGCCATTTCCAAAAAATAGAAATCTTCCGTTAGTGGGATTAATTTTGCGCCACCTTGTACTTCGGTCTAAGTTAAACAGCGGTAGTTATTGCATTTTGCTTACGTACATAAAGATGTTTGTTGATGGGTGGTACTAATTATATATATATATAATTGGCGCGTACACCCTTTTTGGGAGTTTGGCCGAGCTCCTCCTCCTATTTGTGGCGTGCGTCTTGTTGTTGTTCCACAAATGGAGGGACCAACAGTTTCAAGCCGACTCCGAACGGCAGATATCTTTATGAGGAGCTTTGCCATTGCCTACCGATACACCACTACTAGAAAAATATTTTTTTTAATTTTGGTGTTTCACCGAGACTCGAACCTACGTTCTCTCTGTAAATTCCGAATGGTAGTCACGCACCAACCCATTTGGCTACGGCGGTCGCCTACTAATTGCTTCTAGGAATTTGTGTGTACTAATAAAATACCAAATATTTGAGTAATAAGTGGGGCTTATTTTTTCAGTATTTACATTAAAGTCTTACAGTCGACACTTTTAAGGAATTAAAATTATAACAAATCATGTAGAACAAATAGCTACCAACGCTATCGGATTCAACAATTAAGAAGCGTTAGCGAAGCGAGTTGTTGCTCATCTACAGTTGCTGTCTTTCCCACAACATTTAACATCTAAGATTTTGAGTGGAGAAGAGCAGCCAGTGAAAAAAAATAAAAATGATCAAACAAGAATTTTATATTTGAACCATCTTATTTGTGGCTGTTGCTCAAGCTAGTGACGCTGTTGCTTAAGTTTCATAGAATGTTAAGAATTTGAAAAGAGGTGTCAGCAAAGTGCGGCGTCGTAAGGTCATGTAAGACCAAAGCAAGCTTCCGAGTACACGCAAATACAATCTTGTGAAAGCAGCGTACATACTTTCATACTATAAATTGACATAAACTTATATATAAAAACATCTTATATATGTATAAAATGAACACATTTGTAGGACAGAGACATAGTTGTGAGTAGGTAAATAAAATCGCAGCTACGTGAAACAGCAGTGCCTGAGTCATCAGTAGCAGTGGCTGTGACAGTGGCAGTAGTACTAGCCTTTGAAGTGCAGCACTTGAATTCAATTTAATTAGTGGTAAATAAATAGCATTACAATAACAATAAAAGAAATACTAATGAACTATCAGTTGACTGTTTTCTACATTCCTCTACGCACTCGGCTTCTTACACATAGCACTACAGTTATGCTACTAGGTAACTGTATCAAACAAAACCTCCACAATCAACTTAACTACACCTATGTGTGTATGTATGTATGTGTGTATGTACAATTATAATAAATGTATGTTTGAGTAATAAATATCTCCTTGATATCCTTCAGCTTCGTTAGTCGCGTATACATAACAGCAGACAAGCAAGCAGCTACGACGACGTTTCAGTGTAGGTGGGGAGAGAAATGAGTTATACATACATACAGACATATGTATGAGCTTATATAGCTTACAACGCAATTTGCAATTTATTCAACAACTTGACAATGTAATAAAACTACTCTACTTGTTAGCTATTCCTTACTATTGCATGCCCACATTGGCTTACTTGTCTGTACGAATTTCCTTGCCACAGTTTTCTTCTTCGAATATCAACTTATGCAAATATTAATGAATTCGTTTCAAATTGCAAGCAAATGGCAAGAGTGCTCTTGTTTCTGCTGCAAACCTCAAAGTATGTGTGTATGCGTGTGTCTGGGTTGACAGCATTGATATTTGTACTGTCTTCAAAGAGCTTAGCGAATTGCACAAATTGCTGGTATTTGTTTATACTGTAAACTGATCCAGAATGCTCTTACTTGTTCTAAGGAATAGTTAATTGTAAAGCCAAATACATGCATTTTATCAAAACAAAAAAAAGAAAAAAAATTCTTTGAAAGTTAAAAGTGGAGTTGCCGGGCAGCAAAGGGAAACATTATTTGTACATTAGTAGATAAAATTGCTTTTTTTGCATCACCGACTACTTTTACTAGTAATCAAAATATTGTCTCTTACATAGCTCTATTGTTCTTAAGTTTCTTTACTTAAATTGACCTGATTTTAAAAGTAGCATAACTGCTGTACATTTCTACATACATACCTACACAGCAGGCGGAAAAATGCAACTATTTGTTTTTACAAAAGTATGGCTCATTGGTTAACAAAAAACCGTATACTATAAATCCAAATTTCCAACTTTGACAAAGTTTAGAAAAGTTGAATAAATTTTCATTCAAATTATAAAATTTTTAATCAGAATTAAAAAAAAAAGAAGGTGGGTACTCAGTGCTATGGCCCATTTAATTTTAATGAAAGTTGAACAAATTTTCATAAAAATTTTAAAATTTTAATTAAAAAAAAAAATCAAACATCAAAATTCTAGCTGATTTTTTAAGATTTTTTTGAACAAAAAACCGTATAAATCAAAATTTCAAAAGAAAAAAGTTTCAAATCGCCTACACAGGCGAACTCCATAAATTGGAGGTAGAACACGGCAAAACACCCATTAAATGGTAAGCATCGACGTTTTAGAAAGCGCTTTTAGATTTCGGTAGATAAGTTTCTCCAAAATTTTATTTGAGAAAGATAAAAATTTTGTTTTAATTGGCTAACTAAACCAAAGCATTGCTAAGTTGCATTCACAGCTAAAAATAGAAATTAAAAAAAATAAATTTTAACAACGATTGTTTTGAATAAGAACCTTTCCCATCCATTTTCAAATGCCGTAAAATATGCATTTGCATGGGAATAATTTTAGTGATAAATTCTTTGTTTCAGATTCGCCATTTATCATTTGAAAATTTTACCCCGAAGAAGAGTATTAATACAACACGAATAGACTGCCATTGTGTGGTCATCCACCTAATTGGTTTTCAAATTTTTCACCCACCACTGAAAGTCACTTGCGCGTGTGGCCTTCATGTGGTCTCTGTTCTCTATAAAAATTTTACATTTATGAGTTTGTATTATTATGCGGTAGTAATACTTTTAAAAAGCTATTACATTTATACAAAAATACCATTTTCGGGAGTAGTCATATACATACAATGTGCCATAAATATATAAGCACTTACAGATAAATCGTAAATCCCACAAAACACCCATACTACATCCCATTTTGCTGCCACATTTCACTGCATTTACCAAGGAAAACCTATTCGTTTTCCAAACAGATATCACAATGTGTAAAGTTAATAAACCATATACATTTTAACAGCTTTTACATTTGATTTTGCTGCGATTTGATTTGTGTTTATTTTACATTTTCGTAACCGAAAATTTGAATATTTAGCTTACCGATGATGTGGGTGATTGTCAATTTTTCATTGAACACATTTTTGGATACAAATTAAAGGGAGTCAGTTTTTTGTGAGGATTGCGCATAATTTGTTTTTATCGCCGATTGTTGCTGTTTTATACATGCAGGGTATTTTGACTTCGTGAGTTTGCCGTGGCGTATGAGTAACTTCGAATTTTATGAGTGGACAATATTTGTAGCCAATAAAAATTTGGGATTAGAGGAACGAAAAGGTTGAACGGGAATTGTATAAATTATGCGGATATGAGTGCAGAGTAGGTGTGAGCATAAATAGGTATTTCCATAAATTTTGCTTCTTGAATATAATTTCCTTTATTTGGCTAAGCTGTTAAATCATGTGAATATTTGAGTAGAAATATTTACTTTAGAAGGAGCTGTTCTGTACAAATAAAAATTAAGCCAAAAATTTGAAAGCACCAGAACACAGGTTGTGATTATTTATTTTTTATTTAAATTATTTTGTACAAGATTTGTAAAAAATCGAATTTTTCTTTAAGGTTTCAAACTTTTTAAGCAGAATTTACAAAAAAAATTTAGGTACGCAAATGTTGTCGTTTTACTTTCTTTATTTCATATTAAGTTTAAATAATTACAATGGCATAATATAAAATAATAGAAACTACGACTATAACATAAGTTGTCGGAGGTACAATATAATAAATAATATGGCACATACTAATTTTTTGTTTTTTTTGTTATTCAACATGGCTTATTCAAAAACTTAACCTAAAATGAAAATATAAATCAATCAGTACACAACGAATAACCAGCAGATTACGAGAATTCATTAAGAACAATCTCCCTGTATTCGAGGCAGCTAGATAAGAATTTGAACGGAGGTTTATAATCACTGCCGTTCCATTATTTTCAAATAGATTAAACATTTTTAAAGTTGTAAGGTGACATTTCACAATAAAAAAATTATTTTGCTGTTTTTTGTTCCATTGAGTGGTGAGTTACAGGGTGTTAACAATGGGAAGTCAATAAAGGGAAATTTCGGTAAGAATTTATACGGAGGCTTATAATCACTGCCGTTCCATTATTTTCAAATAGATTAAACATTTTTAAAGTTGTAAGGTGACATTTCACAATAAAAAAATTATTTTGCTCTGTTTTTGTTCCATTCAGTGGTGAGTTACAGGGTGTTAACAATGGGAAGTCAATAAAGAGAAATTTCGGTACATTTTCCATTTTGTCTTTGATAAAGGCGAATAAGCAATCAGGCCGCTGAAATTGTGAATGGAGCTTACGGTGCCGACACTGTAACAGCTAATAACGTACAATTTTCGATTCCGTTCAGGCATTTTTGATATTAAAAAAATGTCGATAATGTCGATAAAATCACAGAAATAATCGAAGTTGAATGGCATATTAGTACGCAGCATCGCTCAGGAGCTGAAGATCGACCATAAAACAATTTTAAGCCGTTTGCGCAAAAATTTTACCCAAAAATAATGTATTTCTTTTTCTTTAAACTATTATTTAAGAGATCTAAATAAATAAATAATTTTCATAACGAAAATTTGACAGGTGCCAATGAAGTGCTGAATATTTTCTGGAACATCCAAGTTACAAACTGGACATGCGGTAGAAGTTGCGTTTTAAAAAGATTTTGGAGTCCTCCTCTTGTACGAAGGATCAAGCTTATAGCATAAGTAGGAAAATCGTCACTGAAATAGATAGAGCAGGTGCAACCCGTGCGATGTACCATAGAGTTGGCTGAGTTTAAAAATATCGATAATTCTTTCACATTTAGTTTTTCTATAAACTTCAAGGAACCAGATGAAAATACATTTACGGGCTCCATACTCAAAGTTTGGGAAAAATACTTTCATTTTTTAATTTAGCGTATACCAAAGCGCACAATATCTTTAGCAAGGATATACGGAATTCTGTCCTTTGACAGAGAAAAGGTATGCAAACAGTGTGGAAATGTTATAACTCATTCAGTTTTAGTACAATAAAGTGGAAGTTTGAAGTGGTTGAACGTTTTTATTGATTTTTTGATAATTTTCTCCCTGAATGCACCAAACTTCGCCTTTTTATATGGAGAAAATGCTGAAAACGTTACAAAAAAGTCGTCTAATTCTTTCATGGAGAAAACGGGATACGCTCTCAAAAGGAAAAAATAACAAAAATCTACGAGAGCTTTGAGCAACTTACAAATTGCATTTCATGATATTAGAACTATATTGGCCATAAAACTGCATACCTAAAAATTTCCCAGAAATCATGTATACAATTTTTAAACTTTGATGGAAATTGGATACATATTTAAGAATTCCGCACAAAGGTTGATCCTTGGATCCAGATGGTTTTTGTTATAGAATGAAATATATTTTCATGAAAAAAAATAATTGAAATTAATTTGAAAGAAAAAAAATGACAGATTGTGTGTAATAAATAAAATATCGCCAGAACAATGCTTCCGAATTGCTTAAAAAAAAAAACAAATCAGTTCATAGAGCACTGACGGCATCATCGGTCCTTATTTTTTTTCGAAATGAGGATGGAATTGCAGTTACGGTAAATGGCAAGCTGACTGCATTTTGTCTCCAAATATTAATTAACTAAACATCGTTCACATTTGGTTCCAACAAGATGACGCAACTTGCTATGTATAAAGCACGTTAGCAATCGATTTATTACAATACTTAAGCCATCATTGACGCTACAAGGCCAGATTTATTGGAAAAACTAATCAAAAATTGGACTGATCGAATGGACCATGTAACTCGTAGCCGTGGGGCATATGCCGTATATCATAGTATAATTATCAAATTATAATATTTAACAAAATAATTCATTCCAACAATATTTCTGCTTGCCATTATCATTTCTAGTTTTCATGGTCTTAAAAAACATCCGATATATGCCGCTGGCAGTCGTAGCCGAATGGGTTGATGAGTGACTACCATTCGGAATTCACAGAGAGAATGAGGTTCGAATTTCGGTGAAACACCAAAATTAAGAAAAACATTCTCTAATAGCGGTCGCCCCTCGGCAGGCAATGGCAAAGCTCCGAGTGTATTTTTGCCATGAAAAAGCTCCTCATAAAAACATCTGCCGTTCGGAAACTGTAGGTCCCTCCATTTGTAGAACAACATCAAGACGCCCACCACAAATAGCAGGAAGAGTTCGGCCAAACACCCAAAAAAGGGTGTACGCGTCAATTATATATGTACGCGTCAATTATATATATATATAATTATATATATATATAGTATATATATATATAATAGGTCTATTTATAAGTTCGTGCGGTTTTACAACAGATGGCGTAACTTGATTATTATTCCATCGATCCACATTTCCAAACATTCATTGGAGAGCTACTGTCGTAAGGCACAAACGTCAGTATAAGTTTTTTATTTGAAGCGTAAACAACAATATTTTTACCACACTTGAAAATGTCGAATTTCGTGCCAAATAATGTGTTTTTGCGGGGAATTCTTCTTCATTATTTTAATATGAAGAAAAAAGCAGCCGAAAGTCATCGTATCTTGGTGGAAGTTTATGGTGAGCATGCTCTATCTGAGCGAACGTGCCAGAAGTGGTTTGCACGCTTTAAAAGTGGTGATTTTGGCTTGGAAGACGAAGAACGCGAGGGTGCGCCGCCAAAGTTCATGGATACCGAATTGGGGGAATTGCTCGATCAAGATCCGGCTCAAACGCAAGAAGAGGTTGCAAAAACTTTGGGAGTTGATCAATCAACCATTTCCAAACGTTTAAAAGCCATGGGAATGATCCGAAAGGTAGGCCATTGGGTGCCGTATGAATTGAAGCCAAGAGACGTTGAACGCCGTTTTATGGCATGCGAACAACTGCTTCAACGGCACAAAAGAAAGGGTTTTTTGCATCGAATTGTGACTGGCGATGAAAAGTGGGTCCATTACGACAATCCAAAACGTCGGGCAACGTATGGATACCCTGGCCATGCTTCAACATCGACGTCGGCGCAGAATATTCATGGCCTGAAGGTTATGCTGTGTATCTGGTGGGACCAGCTGGGTGTTGTGGATTATGAGCTACTGAAACCGAATGAAACGATTACGGGGGATGTCTACCGACGACAATTGATGCGTTTGAGCCGAGCACTGCGAGAAAAACGGCCGCAATACGCCGATAGACACGACAAAGTTATTTTGCAACATGACAATGCTCGGCCACATGTTGCACAAGTGGTCAAAACATACTTAGAAACGCTCAAATGGGATGTCCTACCCCACCCGCTGTATAGTCCAGACCTTGCGCCATCCGATTACTATCTCTTCCGATCGATGCAACATGGCCTGGCTGACCAGCACTTCCGTAATTACGATGAAGTCAAAAAATGGATCGATTCGTGGATTGCGGCAAAACCGACCGAATTTTTCACAAAGGGAATCCGTGAATTGCCAGAAAGATGGGAAAAAGTAGTAGTAAGCGATGGACAATATTTTGAATATTAAATTTGTAACCATTTTACGTCAATAAAGTTTCAAATTTCGAAAAAAAACCGCACGAACTTATTCATAGTCCATTAGATATTTTTAAGTTGACATTTTATTTAAATTAAAGCAATTTAATAATTATTAAAATGCAGACATTTTGATAAAAATTAAGAATATCGCAATGACAATCAATTAGAGCGATAAATAAAGAATTTTTAGAATAACTCGAATTTAGTCTCCAGACTTGTTTAGACGCATTTCGGCGACATTCATTGTTTTTGGACTTCCGTCTCCCCAAAAATGGTAAGAACCAAAAATGGTAAGGACCGAAAAGATGATGATTTTCAATAATTTTCTTTTCGCTAGTCAATTGCTTTATTTTACAAACATAAAAATATAGCATTAATACATCATGTTTGGACTTGACTTAAGCAAAATTTAAAAAAAAAAATAAAAGAAAAATTAATTATTTTAAAAGGTATGGTTGCTTGTGTGGAGCCCGTTTCTCCAGAAGTCCCTTGCGGGACTCTACAATTCCTTGTAGATTCAACTAAAATTAATCGGTTAAGAGAAATAAGTTTTATTAATAGATAATCTTGGGCCTGATCGAAACTTCTATCAGGTACGAGTTTTTTATGTTTTGTCAAAAGCAGTATACATTTTATTGAAATCTACTAAGCGGTTTTTAAGATACAGTGATCCCCACTTCAAAAAACATAGTTTTGAGCAAAACGCATTTTAAGTTTTGCTACTTGCTCTCGAACGCTCCGGAGTGCCCGAACGCTCTTTTCTAATTGTTGAATAACTCGATAAGTAGTTGTCGGTTTCACTTAAAATTTTCGCACAATATTTTTAAGAGGCTATACTTTAAGAAAATGCAAAAAAACAGAAACCAATTTTTTGAAAATTCTGACTACCCCTAACCCCTCAAGTTAGTTGTTAGTTAGTTAGTCTCATTTGCATGCATTCGATGCCACATTTTCTTTTTAAAGCAAGATTAATTACTCAGTTCAGTGAAAGAAAGGAATTCAACGTGGCGCAAAATTAGTCTTTCAATTTTGTTTTTGCATAACTTTTTTACTAAATGAAGTAAGTAATGGACATCTCCTTAACTTTAAATGACTCTTGCGTGCTCCATTACTTGTTTTTTTGCATACTGCAGCTGTCTATAATAGTTCACCAGTGTCAAATATGGTTGTCGTACGAAGCCATTTGCAAAAGTTATAAATCTTCCGTTAGGGTGATTAATTTTGCGCCATTTTGTATAATTAAAGCAGCATTTGAGGATCTAACAGCTTGTTTACGATCAACAAATATCTTAATATGCATTTAACAGTTATTTTAGGTAGTTTGTCATAAAAACGACAGTGTGTGCAATCAACTGCATGCGTACGCAATTATTGCACCATCCTTCAATAATATTGAATGGCCTCTGAATATGTAGAGAAAGGGATTTTACTGCATACCCTGTAAGAAACAATGGCCGGTCATGAAAATTTGATGGAAGCTGTTCTTTTTTTTTAACAAAGAAAGTATAATGAGAGTGTATACTTGAAATCAGAGAGCTATTATTTTATCAGTGTTGGCATAGAATACGCTTCAGCTTTGTCATAACATGGCCATATTGAAGCTAGCATTCGTACGCCGAAATTGTTCTGCACTCACTAAGCCTCGCATACATACTCAAAACATTGTATTGTGCTTTTTTCAGATCGAGGTTAGAGTATGCGGTTGCTATCTGGAAACCGTACCAAATAGGTCTCTGTAATCGAGTTGAGTTTAGAAAGATTTTCTATGATTTATGCTCCGATCTATAACCTTATCGGAACCTTCACCAGCGTACCGCTATCGATGTTTATTGATTGACTTGTAAACACTTGATAGCAGAATATTTTATTCATTTACTGTTAGTGTTATTACCAACTGCTACTATTGCTTGTCTGAGTAAAATTCAGTTTAATGTTCCTAACAAGAAACAGTTTGAAACATCAAAAAAGGCTTTTCTAGAACCAATTATGGCGTGAATGCTCCGATTTTTAGGCCATGTGCGTAGCTAAATTTGTTTTTCAATTTTTCTGGTGCTGGTTTTATATTGCCGTATGCTAACTTAGTCAACCATCTTATACCGTAATAATTGGTTTACTACTGTACATTAGGCCGGTAATGTCTGTTATAGGCTATCCATTCAAGACTTTATATACAAATAAACAAATAAAATTAATGCCAACATTTCTTTACAATAACGATGTTATAAAGAAGCACAGAATAATGCTGATTATATACGTAAATATTTGTATTAAGAACTTTGGGGTTTTGAAATTTAGTTACAATATTTTTTATTTAATTTGTAAGAATGTGTAAAATTAACTCTCTGATTTTGTTTTGCCTAAAAACGAGAAATTTAAGAAAAATAAGAGAACATTTTGTGGTTTCGTATGTTGGATTATACTTTAGGGCTATATTATATTAGTTCAATCCATTATTTTATCGTAAAATTCAAAACATTATTTGTTTCGGATTGTCCAATTTGGGTCAAAAACTCTAGTAATCGATTTTCACAAACTTCCCTTGATACCAATTACTTATCCCTCAGGAAGTTTTACAATGAGAGAAAAATGTGGTTATCGTTTGGTGCCAGGTGCGAACTATGTGGTGTATGCATTAACACTAGAACTACGAAGATTTACCATATACCTATTTCAACAAACCGGTAATTTTGACCGGTTTTTTTGTTTAACTACACAAAACAGTAGAAATTTAGAAATAAAACTAAAAATTCATAAGATAATTAAATTTTCAAGCAAAAGAAACATATTTTATTCATTTATTGTAATTACATAACATAAAAAACAAAAGTGTGTATGTTCTCCTCTTCATATCACTGGATACATAGACTTACTCTTTATCAAACTGGACCGCAGAAATATTTGTTGATTTGCAAACAACTTCGGATATATCTTCGCATATATTTGTTATATCTTCAAGAAATTTTGTTTTTTTCGAATGTGACGCCATTTTCAGGGTAATAACTTCTAACTGAAAACTATAATTTTATTTCCCTTTCTAATAATGAAAAAAATATTCAATCAGAAACCACTTACAATGTATGCAAGAATAATGTGAGATTATAAAGAAATATAAAAAATATTCAATTTATTGTCATTTGCAACTATACACGGTAAGTAAGAATACTAAATTGAAATGTTTATATGCTACGATTTATGATAACTTATCAGTATAGGGGTTACAGACTGACTGTAGAAATTGTATTCATATTACGGATTTAGTATAACTGTATATACCATATTACAGTTAAACAAATTTTCGCATAATATATGGAAAACGCAAAATCTTTGAATTCCGGGAATTTTCCATATTCAAAAAGAATATTTCAAGAATATACAAAAATCATTCATCATATTTTTTTTTATGACCGATCAAAATGACCGGTTCATATATTTAGGTATAACACATAGTTAACTCTGAAAATTGGAAGCGTAAGAACAAAATAATCTATAATATTATTCTATACACAAATTTCATAAAAATCATGACATTATCGAAAAAAATGTAATTGAAATATTTAAGAGGAAATGGGAAATAAATGTTCTAACCGGTCATTTTGACCGGTTCGTAGTTCTAGTGTTAAACTTCCCAACTGAGCTCCCGCAGTTTTAGGCGAGTCACTAAAAACGTGAGTGGCTGTGTGTTGTCCTGATGGAACACAACACCTCTTCTGTTGGCCATACGAAAGCAACACATAATAAATGATTCCTTTCAAGTCCAACCGAATACACAGTATAATCTTCCTTGCCCTTAGTCCTGGATTGATCACCGTTTGAGCTGCTTCATCACGCTTTGACTACGATCGTTTTCACACAATATTGTTGTATGCGACTCATTTCTCATCCTCAGTCACTATCCGTTTAAGAAATGGGTCGTTCTCTTTTCATTTGGCCGAGGCTTTGCAGATGGAAATTCGATCCATCATGTTTTTTGGTCTTAATTGGTGTGGCACTCAAACATTGAGGTTCTTTTATGGTATAAAATAGTTTTACGGTCGATCTTTAGCTCCTGGATGATACTATGACTACTAACATCGCGATCAACTTCGATTATTTCGACGATGAGACTGCTTGTGCGAGGTGCATCTTTAACATGAAAAATGCCTGAATGGAATCGACGAAACCAAAATTGCACGTAATTGTTAATAAAAGCTTTTACAGTATCGGCATCATAAACATCATTCACAATTTCAGCGGCCTGGCTTGCATTTTCGTTTTTATCGAAGAAAAACTATAAAATGTACCGAATTTTCTCTTTGTTGACTTCCATTGTTAACATCCTGTAACTCACAACTGAATGGAACAAATAAAAACAGCAAAAGTATTTTTGGTGTGAAATGTCACCTTGACAACGAGCATAAACTTAAAATTGTTTGACAGAGATATCGAGCAACTACAACCATCTATTGAGAAAATAATGGATTTCTTTTTCCCTAAACATATTAGGGGAAATAGGAAGCTCTACATGATTTTGCATTTGATTTACATAATGAAACTAATATTTTTATAATTATATTTTTGACTAATCTTCAATTTCTGGTGGTCAGATTCCAAATTCCACAGGTTTTATGAACATTTGTGACACATCCCTGCATTATGAATTGATTGTTTGTATTGTTTTTGAACCAGGGTATATTAAAGTGATCCCTGTTTTTACAAAAAAAAAACCATTATTTGATTGAAGCTTTCGAGATCCCGGAACTTCACTAAATATATTGGAATCGTTTGTAGGGGTTTGAACCAAATAAATAAAACTCAAAACTTATTTGATTATTATTACAAAACCTTTTAATGTTTATGATTTCCATCAAATTTAATTTAGTATTTAGAATGATAAAATAATAATAATTTTTATAAAAAATAATTGGCTTATTGACCTTTAAAAAGAAAAAAAAAAAATTATTCGGGACGTATTTCAAAAACGTAATGGATACAAACAAAAAAACAATTATCTTATTGGCTTTTTATTCAATTTAAGAAAATGTATGTTTCGGGATGGGTTTCGGGATCCCGGATCTTCACTCAATATATTCCGAAATCCCGATCTCAACAAGTAAGTAGTTCCTTAATTAAGAATTGCTCTTTTGTAGCGTTGTGAATTAAATAAATTCTATTCACAACCTATTTATTTTGTTATTTATTTATTTATTATTTCAAATTTTACACATTTTTTGATTCTCGTAAAAATTGTATGTTATGGTGATACTAGTTTTTATAAAACAAAGACACATTTGTGCTTATTGTATTTTTACTGCGTTTAAGAAAGTTGTGGTTCGGTACTAGTTCCGTGATCACAAAATTTTACCCATAAAATATTCCGAAATCCCGACATTAACAGTAGACTCTAATATTGACATCTCACCTACGCATACACACATTCATATGTATATCTAAGTATGAGTAAAATTAAGCTAAATAACAAAGGCTTTCCAATCAATTATCCCATATGTACGCCTTTCCTCCGTTAAATTTTTAAATCAAAACAAAAGCATTGACGTCAACGACAGACACAAGCGAGATAAATAATAGAAATCAAGATTAATTGGAGGAAGTAGGAATTGGAAATAGCGTTTGATTTAATATCGGCCCCCATTAGCGGCAGACGTAGTCTACTCGGCTTGTGGCACTGGGTTAAAAAACTATTGCCTCCAGCGCATCGGCAAGCAATGGCAACTCTCCAAGTGTGTTCTGTTATGGAAAAGTTTCTGATAAATATTACTAAACGTTCTCAGACGAAAATAAAATTAAGGCCTCTCCCCATTCTAGGTAATAATTAAGACGTCTGTTACGTTATATGTAAATATTTTCTTAAATCTTTCAACGTTAAGTGGCCAGTTTATTAATATGCGAGCTCATTTAAGTTGTAATATAAGCAAATAAGTGATATGAGTATACGAGTATTTATTAAAAACGTAGCACCATAACATACAACGACTCGTGATTATTAAAAACGTAAATACATTTTTCTGGGACATCACCAACCCACCATAGATCGCAGGAAAAGCTTGTCCGAAGATCTATCAAACGATGTATGCACCAGTTACATCAGCGAAAAGGGAGGATTGGGATACCTTGATTAACTGCTGCGCTTCGTGTCAACTCAGCGAGCACTGGGTATCCACACAAGTAAGGTCGCGAAGTCTTTCTGGCCATGTGTGGAGCGGAGACGCTCGAGGGATCTTAGGAGGTTAACAAAATCTCAGCTTTCGAATTTAATGGGTGCTCTTAAATTAGGTTGGGTTAACCGGGATGCTTATCTAAGACAAGGAACTCGGTTGCCCTAAGGCCCATTGTGCACCATTGTGTACCTGCATTCACAGGGAATGTGTTGTACCAACTCAATTTCTTTTTCATCTCCACAACTCCTAATGAAATCATTGTGGGGTACATCAATTCTACTAGCTAGGGTTGCAATAATGCAGTAAGAGCGCTGGTAGTTAATCTGTTGATCCAAGCAGACATTTTGTTCTTTTAAGATTCAGTTTTGGCGAGAGCGCTTTGAATACCCTGCAGTTAGTAGTCAGAGACCACCTTATATTTGTTTCCGCGACTGCGGTCAAGTCAGTCGCAGTGTACAGTTCGTTTAGAGGAAGGAATGCTTATGTCCTCTACCACTCGTTGAAGGTCAAGCTCAGAGCCTTTCTTTGCGCAATTATCCGCTTTTTCATTTCTTTCTCTTCCACAGTGGCTGGGAATCCAATAAAGTGTGGTGTTGCACAAGCGAGAGCGACCCCCTGTATTCTTTAACACATCTTCAATTGATATGAGCCGAGGCCAGTGCCTTTATCGCTGCTGACTATCAACAAAAATGGTAAGGTTTGTCAGAGGTAAACGATAAGACTGTTTTTGCTGCTTTGTTTATAGCGTAGATCTGAGCTTGGAAGACTGGGAGTCTAAATGAACAATTTAAAGATATTTTGAGTCATTTCTGTACCAGCTGTATGGAGGATAAGATGAACTCATCTCAGCATCTTCTTCTATATCAGCATCTTCACATTTCTTTGCTACGGCTGCCCTGAAAATTGTTGGGTCCCAAATATTATTATTTTTTGTAATAAAGCATAGGGTCTCATTGTTTGGCCATTTGTGAATGGAAATTAAAAGAGAAGATTAAATAAAATCGATCTATAAACTTTTTATGTACACTAAATTTGAGCCATCCCAAAGCCATCCTAGTGTAAATACAATCCTTGGCACTAATGTAAATGAAACCCCTTACACTTCCAAGCTTCTCAACGATTTTTAACAACTTAATTTTACAACAAGCAGTAACAACATCAAACAACATTTAATCTTTCGAAAAGAAATGAAAATTGAGAGTAGATACACAGAGCTATTCATTTATATAATATTACAAAATCGTTCAGTGGACTTTGAATTTCTTATGCGGTCATTGCTTTACACAGATATACAATGCAATAGTAGCAACAACTTGTAGGAATGCCATAAATCACAGCCGTGCCAACAATTCTGAAATTTCTAAACGTACGCGAATAGTGAACAAATTAAATACCAAACGCAAAAAAAAAAACAAAAACATACAATGCCGACACTGTAAACAGAGAAAATCTGTAGACATAAAACAGAGACTTCTGCAGCTAACAGCGAGCCCTATGTTAGAGCAGGATCGACAGGCGGAAATTGGGCATAGTCGTACACAAACACACACAAACAAATGACCATATTATATCGAATTGTGAATGCATGGGAGACGAAAAAACTTCTACCACAAGCACACACCCACACATTTAGCGCTTATTGTTTGATGGTCAGCGCTGTTGGTCTGTTAATGGTAGCGTTGGTGGGATTTCAACGTTGGCATAAGAAACGGGGCATAAGAAAATAAAAAAGTTTGTGCCCAGTATTTGATATGTCGCGGTTGTCAAAACTAGGAAAGCATTTGCCACTTATACGCCAAAACTATGTAAGAGAGTGTCTGTGTGCATACAAATACACTTATTAACATTTGTATGTATACGTACAAGTACTTTGGATTTAGTGGCGCGGCCTGTTCTTTCAGTTCAATTTAGTTGTAGGTCTTCGCTTTAATTGTTTTGCGCGTAAGTTTCGCTTTCACCGGAGATTGCAAATGAAACTGTCGCTTTGTTGTCTACTTTTGGCAGATTAATTATTGTTTCGAATACTCGTATGACTTTGATCGCATCACATACAGCTGTTGCCTTAGCGGAAATAATTTGTTTTAATTTGTACTTAAATGTGACGTTAAAGATTGATGGAAAATGTTGTAAATAATGAAAAAAACATTGTTTTTAAATAATAAAGTTAAGAAGGCATAAACATGGGAGGACATTTATGGGACTATTTCAGCATTTTTGGTATTACGCCTTAAAAATTGAAATATAAAATTAATCATGGCTTTTAAGAATAAACAAAGCGAAAATATTTGGAAAAATATATTTCAATTTAAGATAATTTAATTTGCACTCACACTGTTTTGTTTTTGGACCATGTATGTATGTTATGTGAGTGTTTTAGGGCGGCTGCCGGTATATGTATATTACTTGTACACATAAGGATGTTGAGATAAGCATTTTGAATAGCTTTCATTGTTACAAAATATTTTTTTTTGGAAAGTTGATCTAGTGCGCCATATTTGATACTGATGGTGATTTTTAGTCGAAACGGTACTTTTCATGGATAAATTCGACATAGATTCACACTTACTGCAGCAAAAATGCAGTCAATATAATTTTTTACTGATATTGAAAGAAATTGCCGTAAAAATACTAATAATTTAATTTGATTTTTTTCCAGTAGTCACTAAAAAAAAAAATTTTACTGCAATTTTTTTCAGTAAAAAAATATTTTGTAGTGCAATTTCTTCCAGTAAAAGTTTACTACTAATGTAAATTTAATTTAATTATAAGTAAAATTGTAGTGATTACTCCTTTTTTTAATTCAGTAAATGTATAATGCAGTGTGCCCAAATATGATTTAAGGTGTACGTCGCTGATGTGCCCTCATAAACCTTATCAGCTATAAAGCTAAAAAAAAAAATACTGATTTTTCCAAGTGTTCTGAATTTCTTCCGTATTTCATTCGAAATTTTCAATTTTGTTTTTCCGAGAAAAATATTAGCAGCTATCGATAATAACTATTATTCCTATTGAAGATATGATTTTTGAAATGACATTTTTGTGAGTCTTGTTCAGCGTTTGATCATAGAAAAAAAGGTTGAAGTTACTAAAAAATACCGTGGCTTTTTGATATTTTCTTCTTATTTGTTTTGTTGACGGTGGCGTGCCTATTCTTCCGTGTAAAAGAAATTAATGAACTTTAAAACTGAATACTAAAAACTTTCTAGAAATTCGTATTAAAAAGTTTGAGATTTTGATAAAATTTTTTTACCTTTTTATAAAGTTTGAAATTAGGAATTATAGGGCTATTCAATATAATTAGCTATACTTTTATAAAAAATTAATGAATCTTAAGGGGTTAGTGGTAGTCAGAATTTTCAAAAAATCGGATTTTTTGTACTTTCTTAAAGTATAATATCTTAAAAATATTGTATGAAAACTCGAAGTGAATCCGACAAACACTTTTCGAGTTATTCAACAATTAGCAAAGGGCGCACGGGCGCTCGGGCGTTTTTCTCAAATATGGTTCTTGAACTGATGATCACCGCTTGGTAGATTTCAATAAAATGTATACTGCTTTTGAAAAACATAAAAAACTCGTACCTGATCAAAGAATTTTTTTTTCAAAAATTTCGATTTGTTCTAAACAATTAATTGCCCGTTTTTTCTCGAAAATGTGAAGAATATTTCCTTAAGCCGCCATCTTGTTAATTTTGAAGAAAAGCTTCGATCAGGCACAAGATTATCTTGTTAATTTTGAAAAAAAGCCTCGATCTGGCACAAGATTATCTATTAATAAAACTAATTTCTTTTGTCCGATCAATTTTAGATGAATCTCCAAGGTCTTTTGAATATCACCTCAAAGGACTTCTGGAGAAACGGACTACATACAAACAGAGATAACTTTTCTAACTATTATTTTTTTTTTTGAAATTTTGATAAAGTCTAGTCGAAACATGATGTATTCACGTATGCTATGTTTTTATTTTTGTAAAATAAAGCAATTGACCAGCAAAAAGAAAAAATATTGAAAATCATAATTTTTTCGGGCTTCTGACTACCCCTAACCCCTTAACCGATAAACACAAGGACATTGTTTCATTATGCGCACACACCGCTGAAGTTGTGAAGGCTGTCTTAAAAGAAGTAGGGCTAGAATTGCTCGAATACGCTCACTATACTACAAATCTAGCTCGAAGTGGGTAGAGATTGGAGGATGGATGCGCCAACATTAGGCAGGTCTATGCTTCATTTTTATGGGGAACTTAAAAGAAATCTACAATTTCTGGGTAAGCTATAAAAGTTATTCCATATCCCCAATGAATTGTATAAACAGTTTAAAATCAAAAAAAAAAACATTCTTCTGTAATTAATATTTTTTGTAGGCAAATACAACAAAACAAATTTCGGAATAAATATTTCCGTCATTAATTTTTGAAATTTTTTGGTCGGTTTTTAGAGACCCTATACAAATAATTTGATTTTTTTTGTGTTTAAGTATAAGGTATAATTTTTTGTAAACATTTTGCACCAAATTATTGAAAAATTCATATTATGCGAATTCAGTGGTAATTTTTAAAATGTAGCGCCACGGGTAAATATTATTATAATCGTTTTATCGTGACGTTAACGATACCTTAAGCCGGTAAGGTCGAAAGCGAGCATCGAGGGCGGCTACAGCAGGTGCCTATCTTGTATGAAGGTGCTTGCTTTGCAGTCCATCAGCCCTTTGCTAAAAGCCCATCAATGGCAGCCCTACCATTGGACTAGGTAATGGGATAGTCCCCCTTATTTTCGAAATAAACTAATCACTGAAACCAAACGCTTCAACCGGAGTCAAAGGAAATTGTAAAAATAAAAATATAGAAAATGAAATTTAGTTCGAAGAAATAAATGTTTTATAATATACTGTGCAAAAATTGTGTTCTATAGTGACTTTTGCTCATTTCCATTATTGTTTTTGTATAACGAAATTTTCATCTTTAGTCAAAATAATAACAATTTTTCCACACATTCAAAACTGCAAAATATACGCAAATTCGTATTATTTCATTAAATCGTCATTCACATCTACAAAGGCCTACTTAAGTATATATGCATCTATATAAATATATGAGTATATAAACCTCTACATACATTCATCATCCACGCATCAACAGTTTCGTAGGGGGAGAACAGGATGTTTTGTATGCGACGTCAGTGCTAATGTTACTTATGACGACGGATTTGGCTGGGCATAGACGCAAGTGGATAGGTATAAGAGTACATGTGAATATTTTTGTATCCAAGTGTAGGTACACACATACATATGAAACCATTTCATTCACGTTTTCGAAAAACATTTAAAAAATACAGTTTTATGCATAAATTCCTGGTATTTGCTTATTGAACCAATATAAACGGTGCACCTCACCCCGCTACCGGTTTTTCAACTTGACTTTGATATTGAAAATATTACATATCCAATAGTGATTTGTTGTACGAGCGTGTGGGTGTTGTTTATTTAACCACATACATTTCCCGTCTGCCCACATCATTGCTAGCAAATAACAATATTTTTGCAAGCATTTATGTCCATTCAGAAAATCATTTCGCAGTTCTGTTTAATTTCAACCAAATATGAATATATTTTAAGAATTGTAAAGTGTTGGAATTCTGCTGATGTATACCGAGAAATTGAATAAAATGTACGAAAATGGATGGAGATGTGTGAATTTGGATTGTTATTTGCGTCATTGTTTCAGAATTCAGAAATCAATTTTCAAAACTTTTTCATGTACTCACTTGAGAATAAATATGATCTTATTTAATATTTGTTTTAGTAGAATACATTTTATTTTCTTCAAACACTCATTTGCAAAATGAAACTGAGGAGACATTTTTCGAAAAACCATCTTGCTCATTTGTTAGCCGATCGATCAAACACACATTTAGTGTTCTGACCACAGTCTTTAGTGGAATGTCGTTATTTTCGTTTAAAGTTTCGCCTTTGTTCAAATGTCTGCCACAATTTCTTTATATAATCTTTTATTTTGTCTCTATAGCCTTCTTCTCCCTTTTGAATGTTTGTCTGTGCTCTTATTTAACTTAAAGTTTTAAATTTAATTTTTTGCTGTTGTTTTGTTTATGAGATTTTTGTGATATATGGCTTCGGAAACTTTGCTAGTTTATTATTGAACTATACATATTTTAAAAAATTATTATTTTTAGTTGCTGAGAATATAAGCCTGGTGTATTGTACGAGGTGTATTCAAAAAGTATCGGGAATTTTGAATTTTGGCAGGTAACGTATATTCGAATTTCGATTTTTTGGTGGCGATATGTTGGTACTCATGTCTCTCACTCATGCCGGCGAGTTCGGCCATTTTGAATGTTTTTACCTATTCAAAGAGATGGATCAAAGAACCTGTATAAAATTTGTGTGAAAAACGAAATTAAGTGTGCGGATGCATTCCGAATGTTAACTGTGTCATACGGAGAAGCTACTTTGGACCAAAGCAACGTTTATCGGTGGTACAAAATGTTCTCAGAAGGCCGAGATAAAAAGATGTGAAAGACGAAAAGCGTGCCGGGCGCCCGAGCACCTCAACAACAGACGAAAAAAATTGATGAAGTGAAGAAAATGGTATTAGCCAATCGTCGAATCACCGTTAGTGAAGTTGCTGAGAACCTAGACATATCGATTATATATATATATAATTGGCGCGTACACCCTTTTTGGGTGTTTGGCCGAGCTTCTCCTCCTATTTGTGGTGTGCGTCTTGATGTTGTTCCACAAATTTAGGGACCTACAGTTTCAAGCAGACTCCGAACGGCAGATATTTTTATGAGGAGCTTTTTCATGGCAGAAATTGCCTGCCAAGGGGCGACCGCTATTATGTAGAATATAAATATATAATATTACTATAATTATTTTTTAATAACTTTTTTGTAAATAAAAAAACGAAATACTCGTATATGCACTCTCTTACAATCTTTCTTTTAAAACAATTTAACTGATCGGTTTCATTGGATTTCAACACCCAGAATTTGCACCCGCATGTGAGTGTGGGTCTTCTGACAGTTTCTTAAATTCGTATTTTCTAGTTTCTAGAAAGCAGTCTCGACTGCATCAGTTTTGTATATGCGCGAAGTAAGACTTATTTGCAGCTTGTATCGTGTCTTGTATGAAAATAGATGTATCTTTCTGTTCAGCACAACTCCAAGGTACCTAAATTCATTGACTATTTCAAAGCTGTATCTGCCGATGTGTAAGTGATGAGTTGCGTGGCGAGCTGAAACTTCCTCACGAGTATATTTGGATTTTTCATTGATGCAGATGATTCTAGACGCATAAATGTTTTCTGCAGAACCTGTTTCTTTCTGGCTATAATTGAAATGTCACCTGCGTAGGCACAACTTTGTGTAGATTTGCAAAAAATTGTGCTTCTGGGATCTATATCAGCTATAACAGCGTGCAACACTAGGTTGAAAAACAGGGATGCAAGCGCATCTCCCTGTTTTACATCTGAGAATACTTCCAAACAGGCGGTGACATTATCTTGGATTCCCACTTTTGGCCAAGTGTTTGTTAGGTTGGGCAAATCAGGCGTACAGGTTTCTATGTCTTGATACATAGTTTATATGTAGACACTTACCATACAAGCATATTAGCAAAATAAGATTTACATTTCTCCCAAATCTGTTAACAACAGAGCCTGCTGCATTTCACATTATGTTATGTTAATGCTTCAATCAGTTAAATGTTATCTGCGAACTCAGGTAGAAAGTACTCGTGGTACCCATCTGCATTAAATTTTAGCTTAATTGCTCTAAATTTCCTTCTTCTTTAAGGTTTTAGTTTAATTTATTTATTTACTTGTTATAATGTAGAAAATTTCTTACAGGCCACATAGAGGAAGATAATGTTATTGCATCTTCTGTTTTCATTCCATTTGGCAACAATTTAAAATAAAATTGTGGCGATTTGAAATCAATAGCTGAGGAATTCGATAAAATATATATTTCTCCTTAAACGTTCTATTTCTTTTTTATTAAACTATACACAAATATTCAAAAGATCTACTTGTTTTTAGTTTTTGAGCCAGTTCAATGTCCAGTGAAAACAGAAAAATGTCTGCATTTATTCCCTATTACCTCATCATGTTGGTCTCCTTGTCGCGGGGATGAGGCTTAAGTGTTGGTTTGACCCCCGTATCATGGGGACCAACCTAACACGAACTAAGAGGGAAGCTCCATATGAGGATTGGCTAGCCATCCACCCGCCTCATGGCAAAATTGGTGGTCATCCAATCACCATATGAAGATCACCGTACCGACGCACCTGTTAATCCTTAACCCTCATCATCCCATCATCTCCTCTCCTCACCCCCCCTAACCCAAGGTGTCATGCGACCCGTGCCTTTTGGGTGGTTTGCAGTCAGGGGGTTTTCTGTCCGACTGTATTTCTACGGAGCTACCTCGATACCGGGTCACCTCGGGGTATAACCATGACCTTGCCGTGGTATGGGGCGCTGCCACGGTCGACCATCATGTTTCCCCTTCCTTTTTATAAGATCACCATGTCTGCCACGGTGGACGGTGATCGTAAGAAACAGATGGAGTCTTTCAATCAAAAAACCTCAATGGACAAGCAGTCCCTAAATGCAAAGGAAGCTATAGTTTCCACCTCCAAATCTGGATCAAACCAGGTTTCTTTTAGTACGACGGAAGCTGGGATAACTAAACCTAGTGGAAGTGTCAGTACATCGAAGCCCTTCACGGCTAGCCCAGTTCGTACGGCGGAAGCTGGTGCTGAGGACAAACCTGGCAACAGCAGAAGTGGCGGTACTCGCAACAAAACTACGGCCAAGAAGTCAATTTCCTCTACCACCAATACCGGGACTAGCCCTGGTAAAGGTGGCAAAGCTGAGTCTGAGACTGATACCTCCGCAGTAGCAGAGCCTGCACGGCATGGCTACAAGGAGAGACGTGCTGCCTTCAGGCTACTGGAGCGCCTGAAAACGATTCCAGAGGGGGAGTGGTCTGTTAAACAGAAGCACTCATTTAGCTGGGCGACAAGGGTAACGGAGGAGTCCCCTCGGGGTTCTGAACCGAACCCAAAACGTCAGTTGTCGGACGACCCACCCAGCAACCCCAGCACGTTGAAGAAGCCCCGAATCAACAAGACTTCTCCAGCTACGTACAGCGAAGCTGTCAAAGGCCAACAGCTATGGGCGGTGGTTGATAAAAGCAACCCTGACGGCACTATTTCGCCTGACAATTGGAAGAAAGTGGAAGCCAGGCTCTCAAGCGTCTTCTTCCAAATTCTGAAGGAGAATCCTGGTCCAGCTCCTTTCTGTCGCGATAGTGGATGGCATCAGAGTCATGTGAAGCTAATCGCCTGTGCCGATCAGAGATCCACTGATCTATACAAAATAGCCATCTCAAGGATTGGCGAAGTATGGCCTGGGTCTAAATTCGAGGTAATTTCAAGGGATGATATCCTTAGTTTACCAAGAGCTAGGGCCTGGTTACCAGCGGAGCCATCAGACCCTCAACGAATCCTTGAAATGCTTCGGGTATGCAATCCAGAGCTTCCTACATCGTCTTGGAAGGTCACAAAGCTGGACGATCCCAAGGGCGAGTACCGAAGCGCTACTTTCGTAGTCTGCAAGGACTCGGTGGACGCACTGGCGCGATCTGACGGTGTAGTTAGCTATGGGTTTTCGTCCATAACTCTGAGGGTCTACAATAAGGACAAGGCACCTAACTTAAAGGACCCGGTTGGAGCTGAGATAGGCCCCATGGCGGAATCTGGCTCCGGTCCTAACACTGCTACAGCGCTACGGAAGGCATCTGCTGACGGCAGTATCTCTTCCTTGTTAGATAGAGTACTTGATACTACTCTCACTGATGAGGAAGAGCTACTGGCGTCAGATTCAGATGAGCCCAACAAAACGGTGGTGGAGAGGAAGCCCAGTAACCATGATGTTACGGGTTCTTCAGATTAACCTTCACCACTCAAAGGTTGCGTCCGCCAACCTCATAATCCACCTGGCCAAAGGTGGACATCATATTGTCCTGATTCAAGAACCATGGGTAACACATGGACTTGTGTGCGGACTAAGGACTCAAAAATATAAGCTGATGTATGCTCGCAACAAAGGTAACCCTAGAGCGTGCGTACTAATAAGAAAAGGGATAAATGCTTTCATGCTCTCTAATTACAGCGACACCGATCAATTGACCATTAGCCTGGAGTCGGGAAATGAACGGATGTGGCTATCTTCCTGTTACCTCGCACATGACCACGAGGAGCTACCGAGATCAATATTCAAAGATCTGGTAGCGCAGGCGCAGAAGCTTGGCGCAAAGCTAATCATTGGTGCGGATGTAAATGCGCATCACGAGATATGGGGCAGCACTGATACTAACGCTAGAGGTGAGTGTCTCTTTGACTATCTGATAGGTACTAAACTACAGATTTGCAATAAAGGTAATAAACCTACTTTTGTCATTAGTAATAGACAGGAAGTGTTAGACGCTACTTTTGCTTTTGACTCCGTTATTAACAGAATTAGGAACTGGAAAGTTTTGGAAGAACATTCCTTTTCTGATCATAGATATATCTCGTTTGAGGTTAGCAAAAATCTACCGAAACCTAAGCCTGGTAGAAATATCAGGAAAACAGACTGGGAAAGGTATATATATTGTATCGGGGCTACCCTAGGAACATGTTCATCAGCGGTGCCACAAAGCATAGAAGGACTAGAAAATTTGGTTGACAAGATTACCTACAACATGAATGCTGCCTTGGCGGTAGCCTGTCCCATAAGAAGACTGAGGGGTAAACCCAAGCCTAAGTGGTGGACGGTTGAGCTAAGCGAGCTTCAAAAAACAAGCAGAAGCGCTTTTAATGAGGCAAAGAAAACACGTCTCGATGAAGATTGGAAAGGCTATAAAGATGCTCTGAGAATCTACAAGAAGGAAATCAGAATTGCCCAAAGGCAATCTTGGAAATCCTTTTGTGAAGAGGTTGAGGGGGCAACTGAGGCCTCCAGACTTCGTAAGATTTTAGCGGGAAGCCCTCAAAATTGGGAACTGCTACAGAAAAGTGATGGTACTTTCACTACAACCAGTAAAGAGTCTCTAGAACTTTTACTCGACACTCATTTTCCAGGCTGCTCAGACATTACTGGGCATGACATGGAAGATACAGCACAATGTCGTGAAGTCAGAATAGATGCTATTTCTGAGGATCGGCTCTTATGGGCGATTGAAAGTTTCAAACCTTTTAAATCACCGGGCCCAGATGGCATTTACCCGGTGGAACTGCAAAAGGCCGCCGGATATCTAGCACACGGACTACTAGCAATTTTCAAAGGTTGCTTTCTCTACGGTCATATACCTCTGAAGTGGAGACAAGTCAAAATTGTTTTCATTCCAAAAGCTGGTAGAAACTCACATACCCATCCAAAAGACTTAAGACCGATATCTCTCTCCTCCTTCCTATTGAAAACTTTGGAGAGGTTGATAGAATTTCACTTAAGCCTAACTATAGATAGAAATCTTATCTCTACGTCACAACATGCCTACACGAAAGGGAAATCGGTAGAGACAGCTCTACATAACCTTATTTACACGGCAGAGAGTTCACTGCACAAACAGGAATTTACTTTAGCCGCTTTCCTTGATATTGAAGGGGCCTTTAACAATGATGAAGGGGGGGCAATTACTGCAGCACTCACTGATCTTAGGGTAGAACCGGGCTTGGTAGGCTTCATTGGCAAAATGCTAAATAGCAGAATCATTGAAGCGGAACTAGGAGAATCGGTGCTCAGGAGATCGGTAAGTAGAGGTACACCGCAAGGTGGAGTCCTCTCACCGTTTTTATGGAACGCAGTTGTAAATAAACTTCTGTTAATACTGGAATCGGTGGGCTGTAAGGTGATAGCTTACGCCGACGATGTTGTTATTGCTGTCTCTGGTAAATTTGTATCTACATTAAGAGACCTAATACAAAATGCTCTAGATATACTTTCTAGGTGGGCAGGAAAGTGTGGTCTAGGAGTCAACCCAGACAAAACACAACTCATATTGTTCACTAGGAAACACAGAACCAAGTACTTGGGACTAAACATAGATAGGAAACTGACTTGGAAGTCAAACACCTTAGAAAGGGGAATTAAACCTAAGGTTGCTCATTGGCTCTACACTGCTGTCGTCAGACCCATTCTTCTATATGGAAATGTTGTTTGGTGGTGTGCTATGCAGAAAAAAACCTATTCTAATTTATTGCATAAGGTGCAGAGATCAGCGGAACTAGCAATATGTGGCGCCATGAAAACCACGCCATCCATGGCTTTGGACATCATGCTACATCTGCCACCCCTAGATCTCTTCTGCAAATACTCAGCGGCCTGCGCCGCTTTAAGGCTCAAAGCGAGCTCACAATGGAGAACTGTCACACATGGACATTCAACCATTTTAGACTCCTACACGGATATACCCGGTGACTGTGATTATCACCCTCCCATTCTTTGCTTCGAAAGGAATTTCCTAATGAAAATCCCTTCTAGACTGGAATGGCTTGAAGAAGATCCAACACCCAACACACCCGTTAAGATCTACACGGACGGATCCAAAATGGACACCGGTGTAGGATCAGGGTTATTTTGCGAAGAGCTTTCTATTAGTGAATCCTTTAAATTACCGGATCACTGTAGCGTTTTTCAAGCGGAAATAAACGCTATTCATGAAGCCTTAAAATGGTTAAAGATAAACAGAATATCATCAACGGATATCTGCATTCTATCAGACAGCCAAGCTGCCCTACGAGCCCTGGATGCATTCCAAACAACATCAAGGAGTGTCTTACGTTGTGGCCAATCTCTAAATGAGATGGCCAAACAATATCGTATAATATTATGCTGGGTCCCAGGCCACAGAGATATACCAGGGAACTGTAGGGCAGACCAACTTGCAAGAGAAGGTACCTGTTTGCCAGACATAAGTAATTTTATGGAGATACCTCTCGCAACTTGTAAGCTTCTCATTAAGGACGCACTAATCAACTCTGCAAATCAGAGATGGATTAGCGCTAACACCTGCGAAATTGCTAGGCAAACATGGCCAAGGCTTAATCTACGTCTGTCCAAGTGTATTATAAGACTGAGTAGACTTCAAATCAGGACCTTAGTAGGGGCCCTCACAGGACATTGGAAATCATGCAAGGAGATTAGGCGTATACACGCATGATTTCTGTCGAAGCTGCAGAAATGAGGAGGAATTGGAAACAATTCAACACCTTTTTTGCACATGCCCGGCTCTATCCAGAAGCAGAAACCGATTTTTAAAATCCTACTTCTTAACGAACATAGATAATCTATACACTTTAGGTATCAACAACCTTTTACGCTTTGTCAAAAGCTCAGGATGGTTCAATATGGAAGGGGAAATGTAGCCCAGCCCCCGCGGCTCACAACGGACCCATTCCGTGGTCTAAGTGGCATCGTTGTCTCTATGTGCGATGCGGCTGCCAAACCTACCTACCTACCTATTCCCTATTACTCAGTCCCAGACCGATTTGCATTTAAAAAACCCACATTTCTCCTTTTAACAAATTGCAAACATTTAATTAAATATTTTGGTCACAAAAATATGTATTAGGGGTCGTTTTTACATGCCCAAAACAAAATTTGATTTTTTGTAGTTGACAACGCCCTGTTTTTATTTATGAGGCAGTGGCATAGATATACTTTCTTGTATACAACAACAAAGTAAAAATTTTACCACAGACTATATTTCATTGATTGGGGGTTTTCATAGTTTTTTTGAAGTAAAACTTCTTAGGCGTCGATTGACGAGCAAGAATGGAGAGTAAAATTTCAAGGCCATGCAACGTTTTGGGCATTTTCATTCCTCGATAGAGAAAAAAGATATGACGTAGAGGAAAAGGAGAGAGAGAGCTATACCTTACATTATATCTTAGATACGCTTTAGGCTATTTTTCCTGAATTTTTTCCTGTAGCTGCAAATTTCTAGTGAGACTTTGCCTACTTTTTGGCTCTTGTTTGTTGGTGCACACTTGTAGGAAATATATAATATTTTTGGTGTCTACTTTTTGGCGTTATATTTTGGTGTCTGCTGTTTGGGCGTTTTTTGGTCCCAATTTTTTTGGCGTTTTTTTTTGTGCCTACTTTTTGACGCTTAATTCCGTTTCCTGGCTAGTGCTTGTGCGTACTATAAAGTGCTATCCATTCCGGCGTCGAATTTATTGGTATTGCGTTGCGATAATTTGTGCCGTTGCTGCGGCCTTGGAATCGCTGGGTTTGTGCGGGTGATAAACGCTCGGTCGACCCTTCTCTGTTTTTGTAAATTTTGTCTATATGTATTCTCTGCAAATGTTGTGAATTTATTTAGATAAATATTCTTTCCTTCTCCCTCTTTCTCTCTCTCTCTCATTCTCTCTCGGGTCTCTCCCTCTTTCTTTGTCTGCCTTGAAAGTTTCAATTCTGTTATGTGTACTACGCTACACTCACTTTTTTATTGACTAAGAATCCATCGGAGAAGTATCGGATTTTAGATTGAAATAAAACAACGAAAATTCAAATTAATTGGCAATCTTTATTTTTTTTTTTGTGTAAAACCATTCAAAGCATAATTTTTTTAAAAACAATCCCTTTTAAAGAAAATCGCCGTAACTCGGCCATCCACCAATTTTGTATGACTCGCTAGAGGACTTCAGTCGGTATCTTTTGAATAACTTTAGTAATGTTGGGTTCCAATGCCTCAATCGAAGCTGGTTGACCCACAAAGCTTTTAGACTTTACGTACCACTACTCAAATAAAAGTCCAAAGGTGTGATATCACACGATAATGGTGGCCAATCCATTAGTTGTCATAGACGAGAGAAAAATTGCTCATCAAAACGACGACACAGCAAACCTCATGTTTGGGCAGTTGCATTCCAGGTAGCGCCGTCTTGTTGGAACCAAATCTTATGGAGATCATGCCATCAAAAAGTCGTTTATCATGGCCCGATAGCGTTCGCCATGCATTGTTACATTGGCGCCAACCTCGTCTTTGAAGAAATATGCGCCTGTAATTCCTCCAATTTGCCAAAATTGGGTCCTGACGCTGAACTCCATAAGTTGGCCTGGACTCACGATGAACACTTTTCACAGAGCATCGATTTTGGTAATACAATTGTAGGATTTAGAAACGTTGTTAAGGCGTACGTCTTTCTACGATGAAATACGATATACATGTACTGAAAAAAAGTATGTATTTAGTTTGACCGTAGTTACGCGTGATCTGTCAAAAAAGCCATATTGGAAAAATTACCTACAATTTGACCACCCTTAATATTGTGTTAGTATGTTATTTGTAAATATGTGATAAAAATATTTGTTGATGACATTCAATGTATTTTGGCTAATAGTCCTCATATTGGTATATCCACACATTTTATTTAATCATCCTAAGTACTCACATGTGCGGCCTTTAGCAGATACTTAATTTGAACTCTAAACAGATGTGTGTCTGCGGCAAGGACGCTTTTGCTGCCAACCGCCTTTCAACTGTTTGCATAGTTTTGTTTAACCTTCAAAAGCAAAATGAAAATAAAAAAATTAAAAAAGTTAACATAAGTGTATGTTTAGTATACACACATATAAGCAAATGTTATTATAATATGTTAAGTAAATGTTAGTGTTATGCCCCCAAGCGGTTTCTGTTATATTTCGTCCGAATGTAAAGAAGCCTTTCATACAATATTTTGAATACTTTAAAGCAATTGCCATACTTATAATTTGAATTTAATTTGTAAGCAGCTTCAATGGCATATTATTAAATGTTGAGACTCTTCAGACCTTCATGACCTTAATTAGACTACTTCTATATATTAAATGAAATCATAGGCTCCTTGAAAAATCTAAATTTCTGGTGCAATACTTTGTAATCGCCTTAAAATTAAAAAAAAAAAACAACAACAATAATTTTTTTTTTAAAAATCACTGGGCAACGCGGTCCAGCTAGCAACAATTTATTATACATATTTGTTTACACTGCGGTTAGCGTACTCCACATGTGGCAAAACAGCCATGCAGCATCATTAGTCAGCCCCAATGGCATTGACAGCCAGAACATTAACATTTACAATACAACATATAAAATTCATTAGCGAACCACAGTTCATTAGCGAGCAAAATAAACTGCTTAGGTGGGCAACCAAATTATTATTACCGTTAGCGCCTTATGTGCAAAATATTTATATTAAGCTCGCAAAAGAAAAAACAAAGAAGGACGTGATGTATTGAAATATTTGTATGGTGTTATTTTAATCTTCTCTATTGGTTAGGAATTTTGCAATCAATTTTGAGCAGACGTGCTGATGAGTAAGAGATTTGATCGCCGTCATTTCTAAATGAAACATAGGTCTTTAATAAACAATTTAAAATCAGATTTCTTTAAACCTAGGAACTCTACTTGCCACCAAGTGCGGCCTATTTGTTGCGCTTTTTCTTCGACTAGTCGCCTCCACGTGTTCGTTGATCTGCCGCATCTGCGACTTCCTTGTGGGATCCAGTCTAAAGCTGCTTTGGAGATGTCTCCATTGGGTTTCCGTAAATTATGACCAATCCATTTCCACTTCCGACGCCGAATTTCTAGATGAACAGGTATTGGTTTTGTCATAGCCCAGAGATTGTCGTTGCTGACAGTCTTAGGCCAAAAAATGCGCATGATCCTATGAAAGCTGATGCTTTCCATTTCAATTCAACCGTGCTATTCGGGTCATGTTTTTCGATTTCGATGTAACTCAAATATGTTGCTCTCTGGTTAAAATAATGAGACACGTATTTTTTTGTTCGCCCGAAAAAAATTTTTTTCAAGAGTTATCGGCAATTTTGTTTTTCGGCAATCGATTTTTCTTAATTATATAAGAATTGTTTTTTTAAATGCTCATATCCTAGTCAAAAATGAACCGATTTTAATAATTCTGGGTTCAAAATGATCGTCATTACTTACACGAATGACTTCATGTAGAAACAATTGCAAAAAAGTAGTTAAACATTTTTTATTTAGCAAAAATTCGAAGTTCAATATTTCAGAAAGTGTATTTGTTTTTTTTTTTATAACTTTTTCCAAATCAAGAGGACACCTCAAACTTCAATTAAGCTGAATGCCCAGTAGCTAAAATGAGTTGTTTTTGAGTAATGAATTTTTGAGTAAAAAACCTGTTTCACACTTTTTGTTTTTTGCAAAATAAAAAAATTTCAATTACTTTTTTGCAATTGTTTCTGCATGAAGTCGTTCGTGTAAGTAATGACGATCATTTTGAACCCAGAATCATTAAAATCGGTTCATTTTTGACTAAGTTATGAGGATTAAAAAAAAAAAATTCTTATATAATGAAAAAAAAAATCGATTTTGAGCCGAAGAACAAAATTGCCGATAAATCTTGAAAAAAAAAAATTTTCGGGCGAACAAAAAAATACGTATCGCATTATTTTGACCAGAGAGCAACATATTTGAGTTACATCGAAATCGAAGAACATGACCCGAATAGCCCGGTTGAATTGAAATGGAAAGCATCAGCTGCGGTTAATAAAAGCCTTAACGTCATGTATGTCACGCATAAATGTCTTCCAAGTCTCGCATCCGTATGAGAAACCTCGACTTGGCATTGGGCTCGAATATTCTTAGTTTTGTGCGCCTAGGTATACATATGTGATGACCTTCACAGCAAATAGCAAACACTACACGGCCTTTCGATATTCGGCCACGTATATCAGCTGCCGACCACCGTCTTTATTGATTACACTCCCGACATATCAAAATTCTTCTATTTTTTCGATGTTAGTATCACGCATTTGGAAAGATGGAGCTCCTGTGGTATTGATGCACATCTTCTTTGGTTTGGCGATGTTAATTTTAGGACCTGCCTGGGGACGACTTGAACTGTATATGTGACTGTTAATGTGAGAGCAGACAAATATCGTCGGCATAGTCAGGGACTACAAGACTGCCGCCCAAGCATCACAAATGTCTCTTTTCTCAGCGGAAACTTGTTGCATTATTAAGTCCAGCACTGGGCTAAACAAGAGCGTAGACAGCACCTTACCTTACTCCTGTGTGCACTTGGATACTGCTGCTCAAGCTGTTTTCATGTCTCCCTCGACAGCTGGCATCTGTGTACAGTTCTTTTACCACATTGATGATTTTATCAGGTACACCTTGGCAAGTTTGAGAGCTAGCTGCTATTACTCCTAAAAAAAAACAGCTAGAAGATTTATGTTGAAAGTTAATTTTATATAAATAAAAAAATGAGCTCACTAGAAATAGCAAGATTAGTAGCTGTAAAGCTGCCAGTTGCAAAACCATGTTGATGTGGGTTAATTAAAGACTTAAGCGCAAAATAAAATTTGTCCTTTTCAATGCATCCAAAAAGCTTAGAGATGATTAATAACTTGGAAATCGGCCTATAATTTTGAACATAATTTCTTTCCACTTTTAAAAAAAGGTGTGATGATTGTAAATTTCCATTTGTCAAAGAAGGTGCTCGAAGATAAAGATTTGTTCAATATAATCTCAAGAGGAATTGCCAACGCTGGGCAATTCTTAAACAAGATAGCTGAAAGACCGTCAGCATCCGTATGTGACGAAGGTTTGAGAGAAAGCATCGCCTTGTAAATGTCATCGGGTGAGATGAGCAAATTGCCAAAATTTAGAAATGAAGATATCACAGATGAAAGGTCAGAGGACGCCTCATCAGCCGACATATAATTTGACATAAAAGTGTCGCAATTGAAAAAAATTGTAAAAGCCTTTGAGTGAACTTACTTCTACATAAGAGGCTTTAGAAGGTTAGACGAGAGCTGGATGATTACTCTCAGGATAATGTTGTTTTTTTATTCGATAGTTGCTTTCAATATCTGATTAAGATTAGTCGGGACTCAACTGTTCAAAAGGAACCTGGGAAGTGAGAAAATTTTGTTGAAAATATCGTACAGTAACAAAAACAGTTCACATCTTTGTAATAGAACAGCCGATTTGCGTGCGGCTTGATGTTGTTCCACAAATGGAGGAACCTATAGTTGTAAGCCGACTCCGAACGGCAGATACTTTTTTATGAGTAGCTTTTTCATGGCAGAAATACACTCGGAGGTTTGCTATTGCCTGCCGAGGGGCGATAGCTATTAGAAAAAAATTTTCTTGGTGTTTCACCGAGATTCGAACCTGAGTTTTCTCTGAATTCCGAATAGTGGTCAAGCACTAACGCATTCGTCTACGAAAGCCGCCGTAACACGCCGATAAAATAAAATATTACAAAAATTATAGTCCCACAAAAATATTTAAATTTTTTACACCTTTTTTTTTATAAACTTGCAATTTTGGTGAAATGATGAAAAATTTTCTGATGCATTTAAGATATATTTATTACAAAAAATTCTGATGCGTCGTAGGTATAAAGAAATAAAATGTTTGTAAATACGTAGGGTTATAGAAGCCTTCTCGTATGGGTGAATTGTATGAAAAAATCAATAGTTCACGTATCCCATTATTTAAGCAATAGATTTTACCTTAAACGAAACTTTTTCAATTTCTGGGTTTTTAGTGATCCAACTCACTATAAACCGATTTTTTTAAGATTTCTCGGAGATCACCTAAAGCAGTTTGAAAAAAATCATTATTTTAAAATCCAAAGAAATATTAAAGGACGGGTAAAGTTAAAAAATATGCAAGTAAATTCTTACGTTAATACAAATAAGTCTCTCTTAATTTCCTTTCCATATAATTTCATTAATTCGATTTGGCCTCGAAAATTCACTTTTCCGATCTCTTAACTCGTGTAATCCCTTATGCTAAATCTTCTAACTAAAATTGCATGGGCTTTTCCGTCGTTACGAGGCAGTTTCACTAATGAGCGATTCCAGCCAAGTGATCCAAGTATTTGGACTCTGTCGTCGATATTTCTAAAAATTGGCTTATTTGTGTAGTGCAATAACAAGGAAACTGAAAAATTTTGAAAAAAATATAATTTTGAGGTTTATTCAATGTTGAACATTGTTTGGCATATACTTTTTAAAGTGAAATATCTTCAGTTCTTTGAAAAAAATTTTCTTTTCTTTTATTTGCACTTAAAAAACTTAATTTTTATAATTTTTTTTGTTGAACATTTTTGGGGGAAAAATAGTTTTTGCCATTTTGGAAGGTTAAATATATATTTATTTATATATTTATATATATATTGTTTTCTTTTTATACACTTAAAATAAATAATTTTTATTATTTTTTTGTTAAACATTTTTGGGAACATTTTTTTAATCTTTGTCATTTCGGAAGGTTAAATAAGAAAGAAGGTTTTAAGGTGATATATAATTTTAATGTTTTTAACAGTTTCATAAAGTGTCGGTTTTTTGTTTCAATTTTTTAGAGAAAATATACTTTTTGGAAACAGGATAATGAGATTCAAGTGGAGCCTAAAAAACTGTTGCAGGTGAAAAAGATACATGACAGAACTTTTGGTCAAAAGCCATATGAACTATTTTGCTCAAAAGCCATATGAATTTATTAGGTACATATATATTTTTCCGTTAGATGGAGGTGCGTTACAAATATGAAACACACCTTATTTGCATGCAAACTAATGCAGATGTATGCTAAAAATATTCCAAATCCAGCTGCCAATTAATTTGAAGCGCAAATTCGTGTTGACCTATTGACCGCAATTTTGTAATTGAATATCGTATATGATAGATCCCAAACCAACTGTTGCTCCTATTTTTAAACATAAAACATTTGCGAATATTTTATTAGTAAGCGCATTAATTTAATGAGGCTAAAAGTATGGCGGAGAATTCTGTACATATTTGCCCAAAAATATTTCTGAAGTTGATGCTTTCATTGCGATTTTATGATTTCCAAACGTAAGTCAATGGTTTTTAATATACGAGTATTCAAGTTATAGTTATAGATTTTTAGAAAAATTGCACAAACGTTTAGTCAAAATTTTACAATCTTACAATTATTTCAATTTTTATTTAATTTGGTACGCAGTGTTGTAGTCTATAAATTTTAGTACAATAAAGTTTTAGTTTGAAGTTTCTTAAAAATACCGTTGATTTTTTATAATTTTTTCTTCTCTGGTGGCCTTCAAGTAAAAAAAAATTTGCATGTGTTTGTTAAAAGGGGAAAATGATCGGCACCATCGGGGTGGGAAAAATTATAAGAAATCAGCGGAATTTTTAAAAAACTTCAAATTTGTGCTTTGTTTTACTAAAATTTAATAAACTACTATGTGGTGCAGTTTTTATCACTCTTTACGAAGTGATTTACATTTTTTTCAATTATATTTGACACTTGTGAACTACACAGCTTCAGTATACAAACCGACAGGCAATGGAGTGCGTCAAGGTCAACTTAAAGATATCCATCACTCAAAATCATTTTTGTTTAATTAAAAAAGTTATTTAAAAATCGAATAGGATGATTATTTTTGAGCCACCTTGCATAACACGGCTTCCAAAAATCTTTCTAAAAATTACAATTAAAAACCGTTGACTAGGGATGAAAAGTTTGAATTTTTTTTTAATTTTTGCATACAACTTGAAAATGGAGTTCATTTGGATTTGGTTAGGCAATGAGCTATAGTTTTGTAAAAATAATAGATTTTAAAAAGGAAACGAAAATAGTTAATATATTTTTTTCAAAATTGGCATACAGTTTATTTATACATAAAAATAATATACATTGTTTTTTTTTATTTTAATCTTTATTGGTGCCGGATGCGGCTGTCAACTTCGAAGCAGTGTGTGAAGCAATTTAAGCGAGATCCGAAGGAATTTTTGCGTCGAGCTGTCATCGTTGATGATTCATCATTACACACTAGAAGCTAAGCAACAATCAAAACAATGGATTTCTCCAGGTGAGTCTGCTCCAAAAAAATTAAGAACGATCACTGGACAATACTACAGTGAGTTATTGGACCGCTTTCACAAAAAATAGAAGGAGACACGACCGCGTTTGGCGAAAAAGAAGGGTTTGTTTCACCACGATAGTGTTGGGAGAAGTGTGTATTTCTAAAACGTGACTATGTTGAAAAAAAATTAAAAAAAAAATGGTGTATTCACTTCTAACACGGGTTCTTAATGAACCCCCCTCGCTTTTTTAACTTAAGATAATAATGGCAATGCATTGCATGTGCAGGATTGTTTATATACAAGTTTTTTCTTGAACGATACGGTGTTTTAGCACTGAAAGCTCTTTTCCACTTCGTCCCTCCTCTTGCACAACGTCAGGAAAAAATTTGCGAAGGTTTGTACAAAAGATTATTGAGACTCGTTGGCTTGTGGCAATAATCACAATACACTAAAAATAAATTAGAAAAATATTATTAATTTAAAAGGTTTAAGAAAAGTTTACATAAAGAGTGGGGATAATCTAAATATATACTTACACACATATATTAGCTGGACCACTCAGAAGAAAAATTTCTGTCACAAGTCGTAACTCCGAACACCCCTTCCAATATAATGAATTACATTTTTTCCGGAGGGATTATAAAATTTAAATTTGAAAAGGTCGAGCCAAGAAGCACCAGGAGATTTGGTGGCACCTAAAAAAAACTCAGTGACCTGAATACAAAAAACCAAAAATTTTTTTGTTTATTAATGTCATAATTTCTATATGAATTAAACAAAAATGGTGGAAAAAATTCGCGGAATAAAATGCTTAAAAAAATCAGTTGCGGCGGATTCTCCTACTATTTTTGCTTCGAAAAAACTATTTTTTCAAAAGATTTTCGAAATTGTAAATTCACATAGAAAGTAATATCATAAAAAAGATGTATGCAAAATTTCAGGAAATCGGTCAATAACTTTTCGAGTTATCGTGTACGCCAATTCGAAAAATATAGTTTTGAGAAAAACGCGTCTAAGGTTGGCAACCTCTCCCAGCGCTCGAAGGCAAGGAGAGAGTCATCACGGTTGACGATCTATAATATAAGAAATGCGTAAATTTACGTTCTAAAATTTTTTTGACATATTCTTAAAGGATTATATTAACATTTTATGAAGAAAAAAAATTTTTTTTTCGAAATTTTCCAGGTATCTGTTCCCTTAAGTCTACATATAGCAAGTCAGTAAGCCTCCAATATTACCCAGAAGGTATACAATAATTGAAAAAAATGTGATGCAGGTTTTTCGGTATTCATATTTATTCATAAATTTCCTAAAATTAAATTATATCACTTGCTTTATAACAAAAAATTAACAAAAGAACAAAAAAGCGGCATACACAAGTCTACATACATCCATCTGCTTTGGTTTACTCAAGCAAAGCAAGCATTGAAAAAGTAGCTGTAAAGTACCGTTATATATCCGTGATAAATCGTTGTTGTTATTACATACATACATACACACATGTGATAAATCTTATGAATTCGTATACAAATAAAAAGCGAATCGGCCGCCCAAAGAAGCTGAACAGAAGAGGAAATAAGGGAAATCGACCAAAACCCGACTAGTGCTCCGAAATTGGTCCAACATATCGTTCAGACATCCCGAAAAAGTGTTCATTCAAGAACTATATTAAGAGATACTTTAAAAATAGCGTATATTTCAGCAGGACACCACATAAGCAGCTTCTGATTTCAGAAAAAAACCGTCACCTTCGGCTTGAGTTTGCACGGGCACATATTGGCAAGGGAATGGATTTCCGGTCTAAAGTTTTATTGACGTGATAACGTCTTATAATTCGATTTAACAGGCTGCACGCACGAAAAAATGTGTCGTTACCTTGCTCATTAGTGTTACCTTGCTCATATGTCGTTACCTTGCTCATGGCCGTTACCTTGCTCATTTGTCGTTACCTTGCTCATTGCATTGAATGAACTGCAAGCGAAAGCGCGGAACGAACGACAAAGCAAACAAAGCAAACGAACGGCAACGTTCGACATCTTGCTCTCTCCTACTTAAGTGAGCGTATATATGTATGTATATGCGCATATGTATATATATAAATTCACGTATTTGTATTTGCATATGCCTTCTTATTGATTATTATTAATTTGATTCACTTGAAGAATTTAAAATAAAACCAAGTTTGTTAATAATACCTGTTGTTTGAATGTTATTATTATTAATTTTTTTATTATATATGAAGGAAAAAATGTATGGTAATATTTACCATATACCTTATAAGATATGTTGTATACTAATATATGTATATAAACATGCATATACTTATACAATTTCGCGCAATTTTCAAAAAGAACAAATCTATATGTAAAGATGCATACAAATCATATGGACATATCAAATATACGAATCTATTCCGTATGCAAGCAAATGTAAGCTAATGTGCTTGAACTGCAAGCGAGAGCGCGGAACGAACGACAAAGAGCACAATCGGCCCCCGCGTTCGGCAACGTTCGACATCTGGCTCTGTCCTACTTGAGTGAGCATATATATGTATGTATATGCGCATTTGTATATATATTCACATACTTGTATTTGCATATGCCTTCTTGCTGTGTGCATGGTAATGAACCATTTCTTTGTTGAGAATAGGACGATGATAGAAAAAGTAGGAAATGAAAGGGAGTGTTTCGAGTGTAAAGTGTCTTGAAAAAGGCAAATCGATGATGGTGCCTCTTAGTGTTGTTGACTTATTAACGTCTGATGCACAATCGAAATTGAAGATATCTTTCATGAATTTGATAAGTGTTTCGTCATTTTTCACGTTTGTGTAAATGTAACTTGACCTATTCCATTGCAATTCCATTTACCTCCTCCTCTATATCCATACAAAATATCTATCAAACAAATAAAATTAAAATTTTGTTTTGAAAATTGCAACCATTCCATCAATATTTTCTTATGACGTTGTCACGTTAAACTATCGTCAGTAAACCGACTTTACAGACAACCTCTTTTTTTTACTGACGAATCGAAGTTCAATAAAGTTGATGTAGTGAAGACCGGGCTGAAATATGGAGGAGAAGTATATATTTAATTTTTTTGAAATTTTTCTAAAATATTCTAGGCTTGTCCTTGAAAAAAATTAGTTTTTAAGTTTTATGGTGTTGGGGGATGATTTTACCTCTTAAGGGGGCTAGAAATTTGCGTACTTACCGGGATGTATTACCGTTGATTAAAACTACAATGAAAAAATGCCAAACCAAATTTGAATACATAAAATTTTTTATTTTTAAAGTTTTTCCGAGTTTTTCACAAAGATACCCCTATTCAAGGGTGATAAAGGCCGGCGGGCCAATTAAAAGGTCAAAAAAATCGATTTTTTTTTTCCTGAAATTAATAGCTTAGATATTCAAGAACATGAGACACAAATTTTCAGAGTTAAATTCCAAGTATTTGCAGAGCTACAGAGCCGAGCGTAGTGCGGCGTCGAGCAACCGTGCGCTTATTGTTGTAGTTTGAAGCGCGTTTTCTCGGCTTTTCATTTTCCCGATTTTACCTCATTTATGCACACGATTGCAAAAAAACTAAACGAGCTATCCATTTCATTCAAAGTGCGTTATCTTCAGTATTGTTTTCTCTTCTATGTGAACTAAAAAAAACATCCAAAAACTTTTTTTAAGCGACTGGGTAAGAAGAGTTTTTTTTTCCTTAAAAAACCACTTTTTTTTACAATATATTGTTGGAGATTGTACAAATTTTTTTTTTTAGTTCAAATATATATTAAACTATCCCCAAAACTTCATTTGGCTAATTGTTTTTTTTCTCATCCTATAACGCTTCGCGAAAACTACTGAATTTAGGACATCTAATTGGCCCGCCGGCCTAAAGTGACTAAAGCGCCGTTTTGATGCCATTATGAGACCTCAAACAGGATGATATCTACAACCAGCCGGAGCTGTTGACATAATGGAGAAGATTGATGGGATTTAGGTTGGCGCACTGCCTCAGGCTGTTGAAGAAAGGAGCGCCCAGTGACCTTAACCGTCTAGCTGCCAAACCCAGCATATCAAAAGTCTCCTTCTCTGAAATGTCCCCACAGCTTCTACGATGGGGTTTAAATGATAAACCTGGCTTTTCTGCGTATCTGCCGACCGTCCAATGACTGCTAAACACAGCTACGAGTTTGGAAATGGCATGGAGTCCCCAGGACTTTCTGAATCCACCGTATATTGTACTGGGGCCAAAGGCTTTTCGAAATAACACATGAATAAGTGGAGCTCCATCTTTTCTGCGCTTTCTTCAGAAATAAGTTGTGCAATTCCCCTTTAACGACTTTCAGGGGGGTGCCGATGACCGGGTAGGAGTTCTCTGAGGCCAATTCAGCCCCTTCCTGGCAAGCTCATCAGCATATTCATTACCCTTTATGTTCCCACGACCTGGACGCCAGATCAGATAAATGTTCAATGTGTAACAGTGAGTACATTTTTATAATCTTATTCCTGAACAATAAAAATGATAATCAATTTTTCAAATTTGTACATAAAATAAGTAAATGACTAAAAGTCAAAACAAAGTGGGCGTGACCGCAACGAAGAGTGAATTACATTTCGGTACTAATAAATCAACGTTCAAAGGCAAAATTAATTGCATGTGACACATTTGATCATCAATTTATTTTGGATATTTTGACCACAGCTTTTGGCGAACAAAACAAAACAACAACACACATTATTACGAATATTTCAAAGCCATTATACTTCCAAAAAAGAATAATACAATTGCGAGATATACAGATTTGATTGAGAACTTTAAAAATAACGTCGAATGCCAAAGAAAATAAAAGTGTGTATGTACAATGTCATGCCTTTCATTCGCCGATAATACTCATATACATACATATATACGCATATGTGCGCATACATAGGGGCATGCGACTCTACAGAAATAAAATGAATGCTCATGCATATGGATGCATATTATTTTTAATAATGCCTAAATATGTATGTAAGTTTGTATGCATATGAATGCCGAATTGACGATTAGATGGATGGGTGCTTGGCTGGCTGGCGACATGGCTGTTCAAGTGGCTGAGCATAGTGCATAGCAGCTGCGACCCATAAATGTGAGGCCAAATATGTTGATTTTCCCCCTCCTTGCATACACACACACACATACACATATATCCCAAAAACCGTCTGTTTTCTTATTCGGAGCACTTGATTGAGCAACAAGCAATAAGAGTGGACCGTGACAATGAGTCATGCCAATTTCTGGCTTAATTTTTTGCTACATTCACTTAATGTGTTTTTTTTTGTGGCTTCTTGCAGTCAATACTATACAGACGAAAAATATTCAATGAATTTCTTTCTATTTTTAAATGCTATACGTAATGCTTGAAGGAGCAATTTGAGTAGTATACGAGTATATGGAAATATTTGCATATTTGCTGTGTTTACGTGGTCCTGAATGTTTTCAAATGTAAGTTACAGTGGGAGAGCAAATTATGAGGAACGATTTACAGGTTTATGCATCTCATAAATCTTTGTGGAAACTGATGTTTTTCAGTAAAACGAAAACAGGTGAATTGCGTAGGTCTACATGCTCTTCTCTTCTTGATAGCATACTGATTTCTGATTTGGTTTAGTGCGCTGAACGTGTTGTAAAAGTGCCCCCAGTGAGTACAATGGGGGTAAAAACCCATAAAACGGATGCCTAGATGTGTTTATCTTTACTTTTATGAAAAACCAGACATGCTAGAGACCTCAACTTATATTCAAAGCTTGATTTGTCTTTTATAATATTGGAAGTGCCAAAAATAACTTTTATTTTTGTACAATGGAATTAAAAATGGAATTAACCCTTGAAGGTCCAGAGATTAGTATCGAAATGCGAATTATTTCAGATATATTTATAAAAGCTACAATATAACTCAGCAGTTTTCAGGGCCGCTTGCTAAAAATCCGAAGTCAGTTTTTCAAAATTCTAAATAGCGACTATCAGTGATTCCAAAAATATCAGTCACAGAGGCATCCTTGGGCATGGAGTTTAAAAAATGCTTCCTCGTGGAGTTTAAAAAAAGCCTTATGGAACTCGTACCCATTAAAAAACATTCTTCTCATCATGAACTTAGATTCACCCCGGAAGGAAGTTGAAGAAAGTCAGCTGCGGTGTTTGAAAGCACGTCTGTGACATCGCAACAGGTGAGAAATCTTGGATCTACGAGTATGCACATGGGTCGGAAAAAAACAGCGATCGACAGTATGTGCGAGCTTAATCCAACAAAAGTTGTTCGCGGACGAAGCAGCTCAAAGCAAATAGTCGCCTGTTTTTTCGCATAAACTGAAAAATCTAGATATGTCACAACTGTACCACTTGAAAACTTTAAATCAGTCAATTGTGAGTGGTACACAACCAATAAGGAAAACGAATCGAAGAAGACTAATCATCCTTCACCAAAACAATGCAGGCTCTCACGTATTGGCTCACAGAAGAGATTTTTTGAGCACTTAAAATATCGAATTAATGGGTCATCCGCCTTACAGCCTTGATGAGACACGAAATAAGTTTTTTTGTATCCAAATATCAAAAACAAAAGCGAATCCAACATTTCTCAACGCCTGAAGAGGTTTTTGAACTCTTTAAATAGTTCGTTTTGTAGGTACCCGCTTCCAAAAAACGATCCTGAAACAGTCGGAACGACCCGGATTTATAACCGGCCACGGATTGTTACTTCAGCAGCATTTAATATATTTATTTATTTAATTATTCATTTAATAATGAATGAATCCTTCGTAATGAAGGAAAAAAAAATTTAACATTTCTTATAATTTACAGAGAAAGAATATTAGAGATGCTTTCCATTTCAATTCAACCGGGCTATTCAGGTCATGTTCTTCGATTTCTTTGTAACTCAAATATGTTGCTCCCTAGTCAAAATAATAAGACACGTATTTGTTTGTTCGCCCGAAAAATTTTTTTTTCAAGAGTTATCGGCAATTTTGTTCTTCGGCTCAAAATCGATTTTCTTTTAATTATATAAGAGTCGAAAATGAACCGATTTTAATGATTTTGGGTTCAAAATGATCATCATTACTTACACGAACGACTTCATGTAGAAACAATTGCAAAAAAGTAATATAGTTGAACATTTTTTATTTTCCAAAAAACAAAAAGTGCGAAACAGGTTTTTTACTCAAAAATTCATTACTCGGAAACAACTCATTTTAGCTACTGGGCATTCAGCTCAATTGAAGTTTGAGGTGTCCTCTTGATTTGGAAAATGCTATAAAAAAAAAAATACACTTTTTGAAATATTGAATTTCGAAAAAATTTCAATTTTTTTTCTTTTTAGCTAAATAAAAAATTTTCAACTATTTTTTTGCAATTGTTTCTACATGAAGTCGGTTGTGTAAAAAATGACGATCATTTTGAACCCAGAATTATTAAAATCGGTTCGTTTTTGACTAAGTTATGGGCATTAAAAAAAAACATTTTCTTATATAGGACTATGAATAAGTTCGTGCGTTTTTTTTCGAAATTTGAAACTTTATTGACGTAAAATGGTTACAAATTTAATATTCAAAATATTGTCCATCGCTTACTACTACTTTTTCCCATCTTTCTGGCAATTCACGGATTCCCTTTGTGAAAAATTCGGTCGGTTTTGCCGCAATCCACGAATCGATCCATTTTTTGACTTCATCGTAATTACGGAAGTGCTGGTCAGCCAGGCCATGTTGCATCGATCGGAAGAGATAGTAATCGGATGGCGCAAGGTCTGGACTATACGGCGGGTGGGGTAGGACATCCCATTTGAGCGTTTCTAAGTATGTTTTGACCACTTGTGCAACATGTGGCCGAGCATTGTCATGTTGCAAAATAACTTTGTCGTGTCTATCGGCGTATTGCGGCCGTTTTTCTCGCAGTGCTCGGCTCAAACGCATCAATTGTCGTCGGTAGACATCCCCCGTAATCGTTTCATTCGGTTTCAGTAGCTCATAATACACAACACCCAGCTGGTCCCACCAGATACACAGCATAACCTTCAGGCCATGAATATTCTGCGCCGACGTCGATGTTGAAGCATGGCCAGGGTATCCATACGTTGCCCGACGTTTTGGATTGTCGTAATGGACCCACTTTTCATCGCCAGTCACAATTCGATGCAAAAAACCCTTTCTTTTGTGCCGTTGAAGCAGTTGTTCGCATGCCATAAAACGGCGTTCAACGTCTCTTGGCTTCAATTCATACGGCACCCAATGGCCTACCTTTCGGATCATTCCCATGGCTTTTAAACGTTTGGAAATGGTTGATTGATCAACTCCCAAAGTTTTTGCAACCTCTTCTTGCGTTTGAGCCGGATCTTGATCGAGCAATTCCTCCAATTCGGTATCCATGAACTTTGGCGGCGCACCCTCGCGTTCTTCGTCTTCCAAGCCAAAATCACCACTTTTAAAGCGTGCAAACCACTTCTGGCACGTTCGCTCAGATAGAGCATGCTCACCATAACTTCCACCAAGATACGATGACTTTCGGCTGCTTTTTTCTTCATGAAGAAGAATTCCCCGCAAAAACACATTATTTGGCACGAAATTCGACATTTTCAAGTGTGGTAAAAATATTGTTGTTTACGCTTCAAATAAAAAACTTATACTGACGTTTGTGCCTTACGACAGTAGCTCTCCAATGAATGTTTGGAAATGTGGATCGATGGAATAATAATCAAGTTACGCCATCTGTTGTAAAACCGCACGAACTTATAAATAGACCTATTACTTTTTTGCAATTGTTTCTACATGAAGTCGTTCGTGTAAGTAATGATGATCATTTTGAACCCAAAATCATTAAAATCGGTTCATTTTCGACTCTTATATAATTAAAAAAAAATCGATTTTGAGCCGAAGAACAAAATTGCCGATAACTCTTGAAAAAGATTTTTTTCGGGCGAACAAAAAAATACGTGTCTCATTATTTTGACCAGAGAGCAACATATTTGAGTTACATCGAAATCGAAAAACATGACCCGAATAGCCCGGTTGAATTGAAATGGAAAGCATCTAGATAATATTTAGAGTTTAGATCAACAACTTAATTGCGTATTTCACTCATAGACATGTAGTACAAATGTAAAACGGATTTTGTTATTTGATAGTTGGTAATTCAGCTGTCAATCAGTAAAAAAAGTTTTTTGATCGGTTGCGTATTTTTTGTTTGGCGTTCGTTGGAAAATGGAAAATCGAAAGAAACATTTTCGTCATATTTTGCTTTTTTATTTCCGCAAAGGGAAAACCATATCGCATAAAAAGTCATGTGCTGTTTATGGTGACGAAGCCTTAAAAGAACGGCAGCGTCAAAATTGGTTTGCCAAATTTCGTTCTGGTGATTTTTCAGTAAAAAAGGATGGACTCTGGTCGTCCAGTTGATGTTGATGACGCCCTAATCAAAACAATAATCGATTCGGATCGTTACAGTACAACACGTGAGATTGCAGAGAAGCTTCATGTATCACATCATGCATTCAAAATCACTTAAAACAACTTGGCTATGCTCAAAAACTCGATACATGGGTTCCTCACGAACTGAAAGAAACGCATTTAACGCAACGCATTAACAGCTGCGATTTGCTAAAGAAACGTAATGAAAATGATGCATTTTTAAAACGACTGATAACTGGCGATGAAAAATGGGTTGTCAAGCGGAAAAGATCGTGAAGCAGGACAGGTGAACCAACTCAAATAACATCAGAAACTGATATTCATCAAAAGAAGGTTTTGTTATCAGTTTGGTGGAATTACAAAGGAATTGTCTACTGTGAACTCTTACTACCCAACTGAACGATCAATTCTGTCTACATTGAACAACTAACGGAATTAAACAATGCAGTTGAAGAAAAGCGAATGTAAGTGATTATACAATTTAAAAGTAATACAACGTTTTTTTTTTTTGTTTTTAAATTTAAACTTTGAACTATATTTGAGAATAATTCGCGGTCTCTACCTGCTTCCAAGAGGGGACCCACACGTTGTATACCGTTCCACTGCCTTATGTTCCTTAACGAAGAAAACTGCTTACGATACCGATACGTCTTCTTCCTTCAGTCTTGCCCTGCAGTATGAGTTGCAACAATTCATATTTCGGGTTTCGCAGAATATGCCCCAAATATGAAGTTTTTTGTTGTTTGCTGCGCATGATTAGTTGTCTGTCGCCGTGAACTCTTCGCAGAATTTCTTCATTAGAAACGTGGTCGGTCCATGGTATCTTGAGCAATCTCCGGAGAAGCTACATTTCAAATGCTTCCAGTCTGTTCATATCGGAGAGTTTTATGGCCCTTATTCCATGCCATATCGCAAAACTGACTATACCTTCATAGGTTGTCTACAACATTTTTAAGGCGTCTGAAGCCGAAATTTTGTTGGAATAACAAAATTTCAAACAAATTCTTTGTTCAACTTGAATTTCCATCGTTAAATTCGAAGAACACACTCGAGCTTGACTTGTTTACAGTAGCACAGAAAACAAACTATGTAACATATCACGCTGAAATTTGCCATGTAAGCTTATAACAGTCCTACCAAAAAACAAAAAATTTATTTTTGCCATATGTCATCCGCGAACCGTTTTATTGATAACGTCTCGTTCATATTTGAGCAGAAGGTACATAGCATTTTATGAAGCTCATTTTTAGTTGAAGATTTAAGTCGCGACATTTTAGGACTTTACCATATTTAAGAAATGTGCATCGTGCAAATTCGATGCGACATCTTATTTCTGTTGAGGTATCCCAAATTGAATCAGAGAAATTCAAAGAAGGCAAGGCATAACGTACAAAGCTTTCAAGTCACATTCAAGCCTACTAAGATGACAAGCGTCATATAGTCTCCAAATAAATATGCATATTCCAACTTCGGGCGCACCAGAGAGGATCAACAAGGTCCGAACTAAAACGTCCGTGTAATTTAAATATCTTTGAAAAGAAAATTTACGAAATTAAGCAACTACGTTATCTAAATCAGATTCAAGATTCATAGAGAGCGCTGTACTTGCAATAACCGGGTATATCTTTTAAGCATCCTCATACAAGAGAAATTTTTTATTATTAAATCAACTGGAAATGGCATTAACACAAATTATAAAAAGTAGAGGACCTAGTATACTTCCCTGGGGTGCACCAGGGGACGCAATAAAAGAAAGAGACGACGCACGAGCAACATTAACAACACATTTCCGATAGGGGAGAAGGTTGAAGTAAATCTAACAAATATGAAGCAAATTTTAAGAAAATTTAGGTATATTTGAGCAAGCCTTGTTAGAATTATATTAATATGACGCCAAAAATATTTAGGGTTTGATTTAATACCGTATTCGAAATTGCGGACATGGTTTCTATGGGAAATTCTTTTCAGAGTTCAAAATTCCTTTGCAGTCATGAACAAATGTCCATTGGCTGATTTGAACCTTTTTTAAAATTTGCTTTGTGTTTGCTGTGAAATTCCTTCGGTAGAGTGGGTTCAAATCTAATAAAAATAAATAAATTATTGGCGCGTACACTTCAATTCGGTATTTGGCCGAGCTCCTCCTCCTATTTGTGGCGTGCGCCTTGATGTTCTTCCACAAATGGAGGGACCTATAGTTTTAAGCCGATTCTGAACGGCAAATTATTTTTTATGTGGAGTTTTTTCATAGCAGAAATACTAGGTTTTCCATTGACTGCGAAGGGTGACCTCTATTAGAAAACCCGTTTTCTATCATTTTGCTGTTCATGCACGGGGACTCGAGCCTACGCACTCCCGAATGGTAGTCTCACACCAACCCATTCAGCTACGGCGGCCGAATTATAGTGGGTATAATTAATTTAAAAACGATTTTTCTCATGGTCTCGGTCCATGTCGGCATACAATTGTAGATCCCTCCCTTTGTAGTCCAATATCAAATTGCGAGCCAGAAATTAGTAGACAAGCTTGACCTACATAAATGTTTTCTAACCTCACTTGTCTTTTTATTAGTATATAGAAATAAGACGAAATTACTGGCTTTTATTGACAGCTGTAGAAGTAAAGCGTCTAGTTCATAGTAATTGGCTGAAAGGAAAATGCAGCGAGTTCAATAACGAAGTAGAGGATATGAGTATCAAATGAAATTCATATGAGTATCGGAAGAAGGTCTAGAATAGTATTGTACAATTTAGTATAAAAATATTGAAAAATTCACCAGTATCACACATGGGCTATAAAGACCCGGACCTAACAAAGAAAACACTTTTTTGTTCAAAATTAGCTTTATTCATCAACGTAATTTCCATTAAGAACAACGCAATCATTCCAGCGTCGCTCCAACATTTCAATATAACTCTGGTAGAACAATTTATCATTTGCCGCAAAATAGGCCTCAGTTTCTGCGATAACCTCCTTCATTCGAGGGAGTTTTCTTACCGGCGAGCATGATTTTAGGCCTGCGAACAGCCAATAGTCGCTGGGCGCCAAATTTGGCGAATGTGTGAATGTGGACCAATTTGAAGTTCAATTTATGTAGTTTTGCCATTGTTTTGATTGACTTGTGACACGATGCGTTGTCTCGCGACCTTTTTTGAAGTCAGCAAACTATTGTTTTATTGTTGTTTTTGATGGAGCGGAGTCCCTATAATACTTTTCAAGCCATTGCTGCGCTTGATCGGTTTTTTCTCGCATCAAGAAACAATGTAAAATTAAAACACGAAATTATTTTGGATTTATTGTTTTGAAAACAACAAAAGTAGAGAGACAACAAAAGTAGAGCGACGTACAATAACTCACAAGCTATTGAATAGAATATCATGAAATTTTAACAGCAGTCTTTTTTGTTAGGTTAGGTTACTAACTGAAAAAGAGGTGAATGCAGTAAAAGGCCCGGGACTTTCCAACCCATGTGTTATTAAGTTTTCATTTATAATAGAAATTTAGATTTTCCTCTTTAGTTTTCCATTCCACAAAAGAACTTTTTTGCATTACTTAGCAAAGTTTGCTAACTCTACTTCGCTTGTTGCAGCAAAACATTAAACCCAAATGTTTTGGGTAGAACACTTTTATGTATAGAGTGGTTTATAATTCTTTAAGTTGTTTCACTAAGATACAAATTTTTATATACTATATGGCATGTTTTTAAAAGCTCTATTGCATACATACCGATATAAATATTTTATCTGAGTATACTCGTATGTACATACATACATACGAAAGCACAATTCGTCATAAATTAAATCCATAAAAATTAACGTCACTCAATATTTATTTGTATATGTACTTATACATATGAATATAAAACTATAAGCATTTTAGAATAAATAGTTTACAAATTAAAAACAAAAACAAAAAAAAAAGAGTATGAAAACATGTTTTTCATTCCGTTATATAATTTTGTATGTTATATTTTTTAATGAATTTATTTGCAGACATCACTACATGTCGAGTAGTTTTACAGTTGGTTGTAGTAGTGCGGCACCGAAAAAATGTACTACTCTCACACACCAACAAGCACAACAGCTATTTATTGCTGTTTATGCGATGCATACAAATACGTACACATCACTGTATACATAGGTACGAGTATGCATTAGTCTCATGTGTTTTATAAATCGTGACTGCTCGCACTCATAAAAGTTGCTTAGTATTAAAAAATGTTTCACTTACAAAATTTTTAAAAATATAAATATAAAGCAAATAAATGTGGTTATACTACGCATACATGCACACAACCCATGCCTAAAAATGCACACACCTCTCGGCATAGACTCCCGTATACAGTCATGTACAAAATCGAAGCGGCTTCGCAAATAATTTAAGAGATTAATAAAGTATATTTTTCATAAAACTTGTCCACATTCCTGAAAACTTATTATTATACCATTTATTTGCTAGAACCGTAGAAATTAAAATTTTCTTTGACATAAAAGCTACCAGAACAGAACATAATAGATGAATATTAAAATAAAACTAAGTGAAGTTGCGAGTTCTTCTGCCTCCAAAGTATTTTAGTACGAGAGCTTTTTGTATTACAGAAAACTGCCTTGAAAAAGTTCTTCATAAAAAACTATTTCCCGTTCGGAGTCGGCCTAAAGCTGAAGGCCCCTGCATTTGTGGAACAACATCAAGACGGATTCCGCAAATGCTGAGAGAGGAGCTCGGTCAAATACCTAGCAGAAGTGTACGTGCCAATTATTTATTTTTAGTCTATTGGAAAAAATAATAAACTTCTTTTCACTACGCCTTATATTTCCATTACGTTTTTAGCTCAATAACTTCAAATTTATTAGATCGTTTTTAAATTCAAAAAATAATGAGAAATGAAAATCTGTCTAAACGGTCACACGAAGTAGTCGTCTACACTTTTTCTACTTCAGAATCCATACGATTCTTTTAATTACGAACTACCCCTTGTGCTTCATTGCAATTCCAAACCTTTTGGAAAAAAGTACCGACTTCTGCCACAGTTTTTAGCAAATGCTCTTCCTCAGTATCTTCAGACCTCGGCACCTATTTGAGCGAATTTTGATCCCTCCCAGCAAATGATTTCATATTTTAAGGCAATACTGAAGTATTATTAGCCTTCTTATACTGGTAAATCATTTCATAAATTTAATTAACTGCCACTTTTTTTCTCTTTTTACAATTATTTTTAGGTAATAGAGATTTCGACAAGAGACTGGCCGGCTAATATTGCCAACCTCCACCCCATAATGGCAAATTTTGAAAACTATATCAACAGATCTTATCTAAGTGTGTTCTTACACTTGAATCGGCTTGGTATAATGAAATTGAGGAATAAATATATCGGAAAATTAGTTGAGTGCGATGTTGTTTCTAGCTGAAAAAGTCCCTCAGTCTTCTTACCACTAGAGAGTTCTTGTTTTGCTCCATGCTGCATTTCCTACTCGAGGGGTGCCTTTTATATGTCGGGATTAGATAACAAAAACAAATTTTAATCATCGAAAATCACTTTATTGTTTTTCAAAATATTCTCCATGAAGATCTATACACTTTTGCATGCGTTTGAACCAATTGTCGAAGCACTTTTGCCACTCTGAATGAGGTACCTCCAAAACATGCATTCTGAATGCCGCACCCGCTTCTTCAGGTGTCGAAAAACGTTGACCTCTCAGTTTGTTTTTTACGTGCGGGAATAAAAAAATGTGTGAGAGCTCGCATTGTCCTGGTGAAGAGTGATCCGTCTTTGGCGATTGGTTTTCCTAATTTCTTGGAAGACAACTAGCAAACAAATGGTTGTGTACCACTCAGAATTTACTGTTCTGCGTTGTTCTAATGGTTCGGTTGCGACATGTCCAGTTTTTCCGAAAAAACAGGCGACCATTTGCTTGGAAGTGCTTCGTGCGCGAACAACTTTTGTTGGATTTGGCTCATCTTGAAACACCCATACAGTCGACTGCTGTTTACTTTCGGGCTCATACGCGCGAATCCATGATTCATCACCTGTCACGATGTCATAGACGTGTTTCGAAGCCCCGCGATCGTATTTTTTGAGCATTTCCTACGACCAATCGACACGAGCCTTTTTTTGAGCGATTGACAAATTGTGTGGGATCCAACGCGAACAAATTTTTTTGACAGTCAAAAGTTTATGCAATATTGAATGTATGCTGGTCGCACTAATGCCTAAGACTGTCTCAATCTCACGATAGGTCGGTCACATGACGATCTTGCAATATCAGTTCGCGCACAGCATCAATGGTTTTCGGAACAACAACTGATTTTGGACGACCTTCACGAAATTCGTCTTGGAGTGAACTACGACCACGATTGAATTCATCATACCATCGATAAACACTGGTCCTTGATGGAGCTTCATCACCAAAAAATGAATTAAGTTCATCCATGCAATGTGGCTGAGTTAATCCATGTCGAAAGTTGTAAAAAATAATCGCACGAAAATGTTCACGATTTAATTCCATTTTTGGACCGAGATGAATCTTTTAGTGACCGTAAACAACACAAATAGTGCTGGTATTTCAAAACGTTCTGAGTACGTAAAAGCCAAAAAATGTCAAACTTTGCGATACAGCTGTCAGTTGCCAGATTGCAATGCCAGGGTTGCCAAATCCTGCCAAATAAAAGGCACCCCTCGTATAAGCAAAAAACTTTCTTGTCTCAATTAATTATAATATTTTCTACAAATTTTAAATTACTCTAAAATATTAGTTATTATTTGTTTACAGTTCCTTTTAAAAGAAAACATATTTTATTTCTTATATCATACCATAAAAATCGCAGTTTGTTTGATCTGCACTAATGACGCAGCAGGACATCACTTTATTGAAGTAAAAATTTGTTCTGTCATCTTTGAGCATACAACTTGATCGTCATGCTATTGACGAGATGTTAATTTCATGATATTCATATTGGAAGTGATGTTAACTCCTCTGCTCTGTTCTGTGTACTCCCTTGCTATTCATAGTGAATGTGATGTTAACTGCTCTGCTCTATTCTGGGGAGTCATGTTATGCGTAGCAAATGTTAGTTAATTACTCTGCTCTGTTCTGTGTACTCTCATGTTAATCATGTGAAGTGATGTTAATTTCTCTGCTCTGTTCTGTGTACTTTCTGTTCTGGCTCCTCTAATGTTATTCATAGTGAATGTCATGTTACCGCACTGATCTGTTCTGGGTCCTCTAATGTTATTCACAGTGAATGTGATGTTAATTGCTCTTCTTTGTTCCGGGTTGAAACATTACGCCCGCTTAACCGTTTGAGTGCTAAGCGATTTTCTTTAATACATACGAAAATTGCGAAGCAAAATTTGGTCTAAGAAAACTGAAATATGATGGCTTTACAAATATAAGCATAGAGAACACAAAAAGTTACATATTTCAATAATTTTATTTTTATTTTGTAGACTAAACTATTAGTTATGATTATAAGAAAAACTTATTTACATTTTTTTAATATCACCTTTTTTTTTTTTTTTACAACAAGTTCCGGCGTTATTATTCAAATTTTGGCACATTTGTAGTTCCCCACACATGTACCATGCACACCTTTTTTGCAAATCTTGCATATTAGCCGGGAACGCTTTGGATTTTTAGATCCTTTTACACTACATACTACACATTTGCGCAATTTATTTTCAAAATATCGATATTGAACGAAAAATAAAAATTGTTTTTAATGGTCTCAACTAATTTATACTTTTATATGACATAAATTTTTTATAAATATCGCAAAATAATATTCAACACGTTCCTAGCCGAACGCCAAATGCACAGTGATGCAATCGTCGCTATAGCAACGCGCCGCAAATTTGGAGTAATTAGTTATCGTCGCTATATCGACGAATCGCACTCAAACGGTTAAGAAAAATAAATTTGTACTTAGTGCGCCTGCATCCCATTCTTTGTGTGCTACAGCTTAGTGTAGACTTAATTTACGTAACTTAACTCAACTTAAATTAACTTAATATTTTGCCCAATTTCTGGATTGAAAACCTTATAAAGAAATGTATCTAAAAATAACTTTTTTATTTATTATTTATTTTTAAAAATAATTTATTTGATGTGACACTATAGGAAGCGAACTGCTAAACTGATGTAAAAAAAGATACAAAAACAAAGATTGACGTTTTAAGTGATCCTAGCCAATATATTAAGTGAAGTTAAGACTTCACTACCTTAGAGTTTTTAGATTTCTTAATATAATAACGAGTTACTATAACAAAAAAAGGAGTTTCATAACAATATAAAATACACATGAAGAGTCACAGGAATTTTTTTAGTTTCCGCATAACTTTATTTCGTACAATGTTTCGAACGTTTCTTTGTGTTTTTCATTGGATTTCCCTCACTTATTTTTTAATATTATACAAGTATAATAAATTCCTGAAACCAATTACGTTTTACAAACGAAAGAATCTTTTCAATGGGGATGGCTGAAGGAAGAACTTGCCTTGGCTTTTCACTATACTGTACACGCCTACATATGTATATACAAAAATATGTTTTTGTATGTTGATTATAAATAAAATATTGTGTCTGAATGGGTATGTGTATATGTATATGTATATGTGTGCATTTTCGTGTATATTTTAGTTTCTGTCCCTCTGCTTAATTTTTTTGTGCATGTATTGTACATATTGAATTTTTAATCTCTATAAATTTCCTTGTTTACATACAAACATACAAATGGTCGTATGTATTGGTACTGTCTGCTGAAATGAATTGTTTGAATTTGTGTGTTTGGCCTACGTAAATGAACTTGAAAATCAATGATTGGCATTAGCATCCATCTGTATGTACATATATACAAAGTCATACATACAAGCGTATTTCGTAAAGTATGCATATGTATGTGTGTATGTATTTCTGAGTTATTTGTTTTCTGATTAAATTCTCACTCATATTCACATTTAGAATTCGCAGCTATTCATGTGGCTATGCGCAAATGTAAATGTATATACGCACACAAATGTTATACTATACATACAAATAATAAATAATTTAGTTTAGCCATTTTTTAGCACTTATTTTGAATATTTATTATTAGTCAAAAATTTAATTGGAAGGGCAGATTCATAAATATGTCTGTACGTACTAGCATTTAGAGTACTTATAAATTGGAAAGTGGTGAAAGTTAGATACATACAAATGCAGATAATCTACATATGTATATATATATATATATATATATACAATATGTATATTGGGTTGGGGAATAAGTTCATAGCGTTTTTACCGAAGACTTTAATTTAAACAAAAAACAAAAAAAAAATAATCATATCAACAAGTTGATCAATTATATATTCACCGTTGCGGTTTACAACCTCTTCACACCTTTCGACCAATTTGCTGATGCCGTTCCGCCAAAGATCGCTTAGCCTGGTGTCAAAGAAGTTGTTGAGCCTGTTTTTAAGAACCTCTTTGACCCTTCATATGGTTTGACAGGGAGCGGAAAAGATGTTAATCGGTCTGTGCAAGGTCCGGAGAATACGGAGGATGCTGAAGGACCTCTCATTCGAGCTCTTGGAGTGCGGGTTCGACGACTTTTGCAACATGTGGACTGGCGTTGCCATGAAGGAGCATGGCTTGATCATGTCGATCAAAGCTTTTCAGTCGAATAGCCTCATTGACGCCGTGTAGCTGAGCAATGTAGAGCTTCTTGTTGACCGTGGCATTCTTCTTGAGCATTTCCTAGTGCACCATGCTCTCCCAGTTCCATCAAATACATATCATGATATTCTCTGGATGAAGATCCGGCTTGACTCTCGGCTTTGCCGTGTCTCCTGGAGCCACCCACTCCTCCCTTTTCTTCATATTGATGTATAGGTATTGTATCATTTCTCATCTTCTTCTTCAGAATCGTTTTATGACACCTTCTTCATACACTTCAGAATTGTCTCGGGCTGCTTCGCAGCTTTTTGATCTCGATGAAAAGAAAGAAGAACAGGTGTCGAAAATGTCGATTTTTGCCTCCTGGGTATACTTTTTCTAAGCCCCAATACTAATAAAAAATTGAATAGCTCAAAAATACAATTAACATAGTTTTGTAGAGCAGAAAGAGTTCTATCGAATGAACACCTACCTATAAAAACGCTATGAACTTATTCCGCAACCAATAAAAAGGAAAAAAATTTAAAAAACTAAAAATATAAATACATAAAAAAAATTAAAAACATGCATTAGACCTGTACATTAAGACCTTAACGGTGTAACATATCAAAATATATAATGCACATTTTTTTCCTAAATGAGCTCTCAGCGACTCCAAGTGAAATTTTCAAACAAATTTATCTCGTAAATTGGTGTCAATCTGACAAAACGGGAGACGCCATTGCATTTAGAAGGCCCCAATTAAGTAAAACCAACATTCAAACCAAAAAGTTGAAAATCCAAGGCCACTGTTTTTAATGGCTCAAAAAATCAATTTTAATATCTCATGAAGTTTTGCAGATTGACGTGACAAAGTAAAAGTAACAGCACTCAAGCGGATTCATTTTTTTTGTCGTATGCCATATTGGTTGGGGTGAAAAGAGAACTCGCGGGCATTATTTAATTTTAATTTTTTGTAAGCTTTATTTTTTAAATTTTTTAGATGACAAAGCCTCGAGTTAAACCAGGAGGGTTTCTTATGAGATTTCCAATTTCGTAGAGGAACAAAACGGGTAATTGTTGATAGTAACTTGTCACATAAAATACTATAAGATGTTTTAGGATCATCGAAAGAGTTCAAAAATTACCAATCTGTGTTATCAATGTATTCGCTCATCTTTGTAACGTCAGCTTTAGAGTAATTGCGTCCAAGTGTAGTGATCGACGATAGTTTATCGAATTTATAAAATTCAAAATTTATTGAGAGCGCTTTATGATGTTGACTATTACTTAAAATAGGTAAATAGCATTTGGTTGGTTGGTTGGTTAGAGTGGTGATTCAGCCAGAATCCAACTAGCGCTTCCGCACCATTTTGTTGCCACATCCTCGTTACCAAATTGTTTAACAGTTATTTGCAGCAGGACTATATCCAGTCTGTGCGGTTTAGGAACCTTATTAGGTTGTTGACGTCTAAGCCAGACAGTTGCTCGAGACTCTCGAACAGCGGTTTGCCCAGGGTTAACATTCTGTCCCTCCATAGGGCAGGGCATTCACAGAGGAAATGGAAGATTGTTTCTTTTTCCTCCGGTTGTTTACAACTATGACAGTATGTGTTGTGAGGGATGCCCATTTTGGCGGCTTGTTCTCCGATAGACCAGAAGCCAGTTATGACTGCCGTAAGTCTACAGGTGTCCCGTCGTTTCATGTTTATTAATGTCGACGATTGCTTGAGGTTGTAGGTGGGCCATAACGTTCTGCTGTTTTTGCATTTCGTCTGGTCTCTCCATCTACAATCTGCAATTCGAAGGTATTTTAGGGAAATTGCGTTCTTGACCGCACCTAGTGGAGTGAATACTGGTACTGCAAGAGCGCTATTCATGGCAGATCCCCCTCTTGCCAGTTCATCAGCTTTTTCGTTACCTTCTATGTTCCGGTGTCCCGGGACCCAAATCAAGGTTCCTCTATGGTTTTCACTCAAGTTGGTGAGGCTATTCCTACTTTGCTCCACCATTTTAGAGGTTGTTATAGTCGCGTCCAGCGCCTGGATTGCGGCTTGGCTAACCGAAAGAATAGCGATATTGCCCTTAAAAGAGAAATCTACGATTAGTAACCTACAGGCTTCCCCAATTGCTAGTACTTCCGCTTGGAAGACGCTGCTGGTATTAGGGAGACGCACAGATTTTTCAATTCCAAGTCTATGAGAATATATACCAGTTCCAACACCACAATCCATTTTACTGCCATCTGTATAGACTGTGGTATCGAAGTTGTTTAGAGAGAATCCCTTATTCCATTCTTTTTTAGATGGAAATAGCATTGTTGGCAGGATGAATTCAAGTCTGCAGAATTAAAAGCTAAATCCAATATTCGATTGTTATCGTTTAGAACTGAATTGATCTGTTTAAGGCCAAACGATAATAAAGTGCTTACAAACAGTAACTCAATTTCAGATTTAACGTTAGAAGGTATTAGATTATTATTATATGACAACCATGAAATATTTCCTAAATTAAAGTCTCCAAGATACATAATTTCATCATTTTGAGTTAAATTATTATAAATAGATGCTAAATTATTTAAATGCTTTTCATAGATATCATACGTGCTATCTGGTGGAATGTAGGATAACAAGAAGAAGATACAGCGGTTCAATGAAAATTTTATCTTAACACATATTTGTTCTATACTGTTAGAGTATAAGTTTAGAGAAACATTACTACTACACAAATTAGCTGTTACTGCCCACAGTACTCCACCTCCTCTAGAAAGGCCAGTGGTTGTTGGGTTGCGATCTAAGCGATAGACGTGATAATTTTCGTCGAAAAATTCTGATGAAAATATTTGCTCGTGAAACCAAGTTTCTGATAAAGCAATAATTTCGTAATCGTGTAAATGCATATCTCGACGAAACCGAAGTGGAAATAAAGCTGCGGACTTTATTTCCATTTTTTTTATGACACTTCATGCCAATTGAGAATGGAATTATAGCCCTCATACCACTGTGTGACGCCATTCACAGCATTTCTGCGTGAAGCTGCTTTCTCATGCATGCTTCCAAATAATAACCTTCATCAGTTCGAGCTTACTTCAATGTTCTTCTATACTTGCATAAAAGTATGCGCCCCTTAATGGTAGTTCGAAGTGGGAATAACAAGCGCGGGCTTTATTTATTGCTTGTAAATAGTGGGATTTATTTCCATACAAATATTGAAATAACGACTACCTTTTTTTCGCAGCAGTTATTTCTCTACACCTAAGAGAGTGCAAAAGTTCAATTATCTATATATATATAATATATATATATAAATATACCGAGATACATATGTATACATAATTATCACTTGCAAAACTTCATTTGGAGTTTGGCCGAGCTTGTCCTCCTATTTGTTGATTTTTTTTTTTTTATGAGCAGCTTTTTCATGGCAGAAATACACTCGTGGGTTATTGCCTGCCGAAAGCAACCGCTATTAGGAAAAGCTTCTACTATCATTTGATGTTTCATGCTCGAAATTTCAAGCCAAGACACTACCGCAAGGTAGTCAGGCAGTTATCCATTCGGCTACGGCGACCGTTCAATTATCTACCGAACTGAAATCGGTCTGCATCTTCTGTTGTCAAGTAAGGAAAGCGGTAGTATTGAAAGTTTTTGAAGGACCAGCCAACAAGTAGAAATTTGGATGGAATAGGTAATTGGGGTAGGATTTCTCTTATTAAATCAAGAACTACACATTTTCTTACTGACTAATTAGGCCCAGAACTTCGAAAAATATATAAATATGTATATTAACATGTAGAGAGTGTACCATTTCAAGTGTAAAGTGAATACATAGACATAATTTTTTTTTATTTTTGAAAAATTTTTATTTCTTGTTTACATTTTAGCTGATTAAATTCTCTACAAACGTGCAATCTCCTATATTTTCTCATTTCAGTACGCCCTTCGCATTGTAAGGCACTTGCCAACCTTTGCTGGTTATGGCTGACGAATAACGTAGGCAATGGAACCATGAGTTGCACGAGTTTTATGAGGGCGCTGGCATACACATCATATCGCACCCTAAATACAAAAGGGTCACAACTCAAAATGTACTTCTGCTCAAATATGAACGAGACGTTATCAATAAAACGGTCCGCGGATGACATATGGCAAAAATACATTTTTTGTTTTTTGGTAGGACTGTTATAAGCTTACATGGCAAATTTCAGCGTGATATGTCACATAGTTTGTTTTCTGTGCTACTGTAAACAAGTCAAGCTCGAGTGTGGAAAATTTTGAGTTGTGCCCCTTTTGTATTTAGGGTGCGATATATGTATGAATATAAATAAAATAAATAAATAGTTGGCGCGTTCTGTTAGGTGTTTGGCCGAGCTCTTCCTCCTATTTGTGGTGTGCGTCTTGATGTTGTTTCACAAATGGAGAGACCTACAGATTTAAGCGGAGGTTTGCCATTGACTGCCAGGATAATGAACCTGCACACGCCCGAATGGTAATCACGCACCAACTCATTCGGGTACGGCGGTCGCGTGTATGAATATGTAGTGCGTTAATTAACTATTGCAGACGGACTTACTGACAAGTTTTGACAACTTATTTCCATTTACTTAATTTTAATAATTTTTTTAAGAGAATAGTAGTTCGTTCTGATTCAAAAACCTCATAAATCGACCTTTTATACTTAGTGTAAATTAAAAAAAAAAAAAAGATTCAAAAGATTTTCATTAAAATTAGGAAAAAAATTTGTTTCAGAAAATTCTGACCATGCATTTATAGCATATTAAATTTTTGTATGATAAAGGGCAGGTTTTAAGAGGCACAAACATCGGATTGATTTTTAACAATTTTATTTTGCTGACAGTGTTAGGTGTTTTCGTTTATGTACAAAAATGTTGAGCATTCGTTATATGGAGAAAATATTCAAGGCCGCCAGCAATAATAAAAGAAATGCTAAAAATCAACGTACAAATTGTTTGTATTTTTTGAATTTTCCCGCTCACAGTGCGTAGAGATAGAACATTTGGTCGCGCAAAGGTCTTATCGACTACGGCGTCCGCAGACTACGGCGAGCAAACAATTTTGTAAAGAAAATATACAAACAAAAACCATATAAATCCAAATTTTAAACTTCGTGCAAATTAAAAACATCATCAACTTTTCAAAAAAAGACAAATTTTGGGTACCATTGAATTTTGGTACAACAAAGTGCAAGTTTGAAGAAGGCTTAAAAATCTCTTGAATTTTGGCCATTTTTTTTTTGGTGACGGTGTCGGGTAGTTTCTTCCATATGAAAAAAAACTTTGAGCTTTTGTTATATGGAGCAAATAATCACGTGCTGGCGTGACAATAATCAACGTGATTGTTTTTGTATTTTTTTATTTTACCCCGCTCACAGTGGGAAGAGATAGAATATTTCGTGAGGCAATGGTCTTATCGACTACGGCGTCCACACACTACGTCAAAGCAGAAAAATTAAAAAAAATATATAGTTCATTCTGCTACAAAAACCTTATAAATCCACGTTTTATATTTTGTGTAAATTAAAAAACAATTAAATTAAAATTTCATCAACTTTTGAAAGAAAAAAATGTTTGAGTACGTAGTTTTACAATCCATTTAATTCTGAAATAACAAATTGTAAGTTTTTACAGGCTCAAAAATAGCATTTAAAAAATTTCGAGTATTTGTTATATGGAGCTAATATTACGGACTGGCGAGAAGAATAGAGGCGTATTGTAGATGAGGTTTTATCGACTACGGCTTCCGCAGAAGGCGTCGGCGTAGTTCAGTGATTTAAGGTTCAGTGCTCAACTTCATGGATTAGCTCGTCCAAATTAATAGCTGACTTATTAATTTAGAGGAAAGAAGGAACGTTTTCGGTGTTGAAAACATCAAATACAATTCGGTTTGCTTATCAAAATAAGGAGTAAACTATTGGAATGCTTTACTGAATTCTTGCGAGATCGAAGAGGAGAAGACAAATGATTTTAGCGAAATTAATGTATTATAGTTATTTAAAATATATTTTAATATCACACCACTTTGGCGAAATGTAATAATAAGAATAATAAAAGAGAGGTAATAAGAAGAATCTAGCTGCAGCATAAAAATAGGGTGTAATCATAAAAAAGGTCACGATCTCATAGGAGTATTGCGAATTGTGAGCTGTTTTAACGGAACCAAACAATTATTTCAAATGTTAACTGGAGTAGATAAAGAAAATCAGTCAGAATTGGAAATACATTGAAAAGTTCTGTTCCACAAAGTTGATGCAAAATCTTTGTTGTCTAACGAAATATTTTTGGTACTAAGATGGAAAATGCCCTAGTTTTGCGCCCCACTAACATCACTTATTTTGCAAGGTTAGGCTATGCTTGGCGACCTTGATTACGCCGATAACATCGCCCTCTTGCCATGGCATAGCGGACACATGCAGAGCAAACTTAATGACTTAGGTTTCCAAGCTAAAAATGTAAGACTACGAATCGATGCCAGCAAAACCAATACCATGGAAATCAACACCAACACGCCAGAGCGCGGTCGCTGTTTATGGACAACCCATCGACAATGTCAATAGCTTCACCTATCTAGGAAGCGAAGTAACACTGTATGATGGAGGTTTAGATGATTTTGATACCAGAACCAAAAAAGCCGCAGCAGCCTTTGCAAGCTTCGAAAAGTTTTGATTTTACAAACATTTGACGATGAGCACCAAAGCTCAAATTTTTAATCCGAATATTATACTATATCCATTATGCTGTATGTTCACAGCCATACATCTGTCTGTATCTGAGACTCAAAAGTTGGTAACGCTTGTGAAATGGTGTCTTAGAATCATTTTTTGTATTTGCTGGCCCGATAATTGGATTTCAAACGAACTTCTCCTTGATCGAAGCAGACAAAAACCAATGACATTGAAACACGATAACGGAGATGAAAGTGGATTGCCCATTCACTGCGGAAGCCAGCGACTGATATAAGTACAATAGAATTGGACTGAAAGCTACAAGATTCACGCCGCAGGAGACATCCTAAAGGATCTTGGTGATGTAGCCTTAATGAGGAGCTCCCAGAAATCGACGAATTATTATGCGGATACAAATTAAGACGAAAGCGAGAGGTAAACAACATTGGGAAACATTTTTTTCAGCACTATGCGCCCAAAGACGGCGCTATAGCAACTAATAATAATAAAAACAAACAATAGACTTGAAATAAAAAGAAAATAAATAAAAAATGCAACTAATTTATTCCAGGTTTAAACAACTTTTTCAATAATAAACTTCCACTAGTGATAATGACCCAAAATCCGTGCCGATTAAGTTATTTTCTGATAAGAAACAGAAGTTCAATGAGCACAGCAATGAAAGTTGCTAACAAGAGGTCAAATGGTCAACCCACATTTGTACCCCAAAATGCTAACTACCACGAACTTTGGCTCTGTGTAGACCTGCTACATTTCGCGGTTATCAACTTTAACTTTAACATTTGCCGTTTGAACTTTAAGAAAAGTTTTCGTACGAAATCCACTAAGAATGTAAACCAAATATATTTTTTAATTATATTAAATTTAAATTTCAAAAAAAAACTTTTCGGCCATACAAAGCAAATGAGTTTCTTTTCATCTAAAACGGAGATTACACAACAAAATAAATAATGAAATGTTGAAAAAATTCTACATCAATTTGACTCAATTGCAATGTAAAATATTGTATAATACCTTAAAAATAAACATCTTTGCTGTAGATCACATGCACGTGTACAATGCAAACATTCACTCACACACACGCATGCACAGGCATCTTTATGGGAGAGCAAATCCAACACTACTGAATAGAGATATTTTATAAATAGAGGAAGAGCAAATAAAGTGTTTTCTTTTTCTTTTCTGTAACAAAGACTGAACTTTGTGTTTTGTTTACCGTAAAAATGGCCATAAGAATACAAAGGCATCCCATGACCAAATTTAGATAAACGAAAACTGCTTTGGTAGCTGCAAAGCAAATGGGCATCGTCAGCCTTGACATTGAGTTCAAAAGCGAAAGAAAAGAAAATACAACTTTTAACTCAAAGAAATGTTTGGCTTAAGTTTTGTTTGCTGTTTTAGTTAACTTGCTTATAATGGGTGTTCCTTTTCTTAGGCCCAGTTTTTCAATATCTGGTTAATATTGCCTTTAATAGAATTTTGGCTGGAAATTTTCATTTTCATTATTATTAAGGTCTGGTAAGTTGGTGCCGGGTTAATTCAGTCATTGCGAATATCTCATAAAAGAACTCGCAACTCGAACATGCCCTATGCGCCCCTTAAGGCAGTCGCTAGTTACTAGTTCTGGTGAATACGATGGATGCTTCAACAATTCGAACTTTAATTCATGGATTTTAGCAATTGTTAAAATGCTCTTGTCCCTCGCTGCATTGTCCTGAGTAAAATAATGAAAACTGAAAGTAATTTTTTTCTTTTGTAAATTGGTTTTTTCACGAATTTTTTTCCTCTATTGAGAATTTATTCTTTCATCAGTTTGCAAGTAGTCCACAAACGAAACTCCTTTCTCATCCCAAAAAAGATGCTAATACCATTTTGACCGATTTCAGGACACGGACACGTTTCGGGGCCGAAGAACTAGGTTCACACCACTCTTTAGCCTCTTGTTTTGATTGAGAATCATGATAATAGACCCAGGTCTCTTTCATAGTGATGAATCGATGCACAAAATCCACTTTATCCTTTCGAAATCGCTCCAATATTGCTGAGAAAGTCGCATTTGAATGTGTTTTTGTTCCATTGTTAGCGAAAGCGACACCCATTGCGCACCCAGCTTTTTGAAGCCCATACTTCAGCCCAAATATTGCTTACATTGCCCAATGCGATGCCTAGGGTTTCTACTAAATCCCTTTAAGTCTTTTCTATGATTTCTGGTTGTTCAGGTAGTTGCTGTTTTTGGACATCATTGACGTTGATCGTCTTCAAGGTTTGTACGACCACGTTTAAATTCAGCAACCCATCTTTCTGCTGTACTAATGGATGGCGAAAGGTCCATATATACTTTCAAGATTCGTTCCTAAATTTATTAAAATAAAAATATAAAAAATAAAAAATTCGGCCCGAGTCGTCCTCTCCATTTGTAGGGAAAAATCGAGACGCACATCACAAGTAGGAGGATCAGCTCGGTCAAACACCTGAAAAGGGTTTAAGCATCACATATACATATACATATACATATATATATATATATATATATATATATATATATATATTATGCACATAAATATTTTTCCGTTATTCCTATATAGAACATAGGACCATTACAAAAATATTCCAATTTTCTCTCTTTAAAGCTAGGCATTTTATCTCTCACCAGCTTTTCGAGCTCGGTCTGCCTTCTTCAGGTATGTGCAGGGCCCCTGGCCCTGGCGTTTTGCCGTCATCCCTCTGCGCAGGACGTGGCCAATCCATCGCTACTTCCTTCTCCTAACTTCAACGTTAATTGCATTTTGTTGCGTTATCTCCCATAGTCTGTTATTCGTAACGTCTTTTTGATAAAAACTTTAACTTTTTTATACCACTGACAGCCATGTTCCACGACTCACAGCCGTGCAGGAGTACTGACTTTACGTTGGAGTTGAAAATTTTTATTTTAATGCGTCAGACAAAAAGGCTTGACTTACTTTGTGAAGTCTGTGATGAACATCAGCTCCACATCCACCATCGGTGGCAATAATGCTGCGTAGGTAGCAGAAGGAGTTGAAAACTTCTATCGGCTGGTTATTTATTAAGAAACAGTTGTTATTCGTTACGTTGATTCGTTGTGACCAAATTATTGATGTTGCTTTTGAAGCCAGGCTGCCACTTCTGCAAGGCGTTGAATTTTTGCCGCCAAGCCACATATGTAGATATTTAATATATATATAAAATATAATCTAGAATTGACCAATTAACAAAAATTGCCCTGTTGGGCAATTCGGTTACTGATATCCTTTTGAATTACCATACCAATGGGCAGCACTTTTTTAATGAAAAAAGGTAATTTACGCTAGAAAATGTGGCACAGAATTATACCGAGGAGGTCATATACCTGAATTTATTTGAAAACATTTTAAGTTAGGTTGAATTGGATGCCATCAGCCTATACCGACACCCCGTGGCTTATTATCATACTACAAACATAGGAGCAGAACTTCTATTCGAACCAAAGTGTGCAATCGATTGAGCTTTAGCTGCATTCTTTAAATGGTCTCTCCGGGATGCGAGGCGTTCGCAATGCATGTTCCTTAAGGTTTTCAGGTCTCTATCGCTCTTGCGGCTTCAACCGAAATAGCCGAGAAGAACTCTTGTTACTTTCCGTATGTCTTCCGTTAATGATGTGACCTGCTAGCACCACAATGGCTGACTATAAATCTTTTCTGCTAAGACAGAGGGAAATCTATTGCTTTGTTATTCATTTGCCTCGCTCCATAAGTTTGATGATTTTCCGAGTGACGTCAGCATCTTGGAGTAAAATTTCTATTGTCTTGAGGCTGTACATGGCGATTAGTATGGTTAACATCTTCCAGACCAACGAAAGCGAAACGAAAGTACGTTTTCTTGCAATGCCATCTGCTGTTGCGTTTCTATGTGATAAATTCATGTGTATTGGCACCAACTTTAGGCGAAAATCAAAATGCTCAGAAATATCACTCACGGATCTATGAAATTCCACTGCTGTTTTCAGTAGTTGTTTTTGAACTGGTAAAGCTTTTGCTTAGCTGCTTTATTTTTTGAAAACATGAAAATCACTGTTTATTTATTGGATTTCAGTGGCTTCTTGCACTGTCACCATGACCCGTAAGGCAGAACGACTTTTTATTCCTATCTGCTCTGAATAAACTGCCTTGCCAACTCTGTTGTATAGATTGGAGTCATTCCTGTAAAATCGGAGATAATTATAGTAGTTGGTAGCTTCCTTCACGCATATTTTCCTACTTGGCATTTCTACCTTTTGTGAGCTGTTTTAGGTTACCGTTATCATATAGCTGCCTGTTATGACTGTATGACTGCAAATTTCACTTCCAACTAGCAGTTTTCGGCCAGCTGTTGCTACACTTGTTAAATTTCATCGAAAGTGCGATAGGACGTGCTCACTGCTGCCTTACGTGATGGTTAATGCTGAAGGCCGCACAACTTGTAAACTAATAAAGTCAAATAGCGATTCAATTACTTTTTGTGTTATATATTAAAAAAGAAAGAAAAAGAAAAAATTAAATAAAGTAAAAAACTAAAAATAAAATAAATAAACTAAAAAAGAAAAGAAGAAAATAAAGTAAAAAAAGTTAAAGAAAACTGAGAATAAAAAAAAATAGAAACAAAAAATCGTAGAAAGTAAAAATAAAAATAAAAACACTAAAAACCAGAAAAGAATTAAGTAAAAAACTGAGTATAAAAAAAATAAAAAACCAAAAACAGAAAAAAGTAGAAAATAAAAATAAAACTAAAAATTAAATAAAAAAATTAAAAACAAAATAAAAAAGGTAAAACAAAAAGATTAAAAAGAAATACATTTTACACACTCAAAACCACCCGTTACATTTCAATACTATGTATGTAGATGTGTTATAGTTTCACTTTGTCCTGCTTAAAAACTTATCAATTTTCTGATGTGAAAATAAACAAATGAAGAAATAAGAACCAACGTAAAAAAAGTGATAATAAAAAAAATTGCGAAAGTGAAAAAAAAACTTTGCCGAATTGCATGAAAAGCCAATTCGTTTGGGAAATACCTGGCAACTGCGGAGCATAGCACAGTTCGCATTGAGAATGAGTACATATGTATGTATGTGTGTATGTAACACATGTCTATTTGTTATTTACCACAGTTGTAAAACAAAACAACTTTCACTCAACAAAAAGGAAAAACTTTCTAAAGTGGAAAGTTGTGTTTTTTGCCAAAGTTCGTGCGGTTTCTTGCCCCTTTGCTAAGCTGCCAAAAATTCGTTGACTTTTACTTTTATTGCATTTTGATTGACCACCACCATAAGCAGCAGGTGATTGGCGCGCTTTTATAGCATAATTAATTTTGGCACATAATTTGCAGCACAATTGAGGACGTTAGCCATTTGAGGTAAATTTGTGGGTGTTGTTTACAGATTCCTTGTTTGCTCGATATGCTGCGCAACCTTCAAAATGTTCAGGGTCGGAAGTATAGTAATTATAGAATTTATTTTAGCGCAAAATTATTAAGTGACGTAAGGCCGTATTAGCGTTTGTATTTCGACTTTCGTTTGGAATTTTATCGCATTTTTTTCTGCGTAATATTTTTTAGCTAACTATTTATTTTCTAACACTTCTAAGCTCTACTTGCATATTGCGTTCCACAAATAAATTTAATGTATATTATTTTGAAAAAATATTTTTTAATAAAATCTATCTGAGGTAGATACGGAAAATGCATATCAAAGTATACAAAATTATGACAAGGAATCGATTTAGACATGTCTGAAGGAAACCGGGTACAAAATGTGCATGGGCCAAATGTAGGTCGTAATAATTTATTTTAATTTAATTTTTATATTTTAAGTACATTTTATGGAAATTAAGGATCTTTGTAAGAAATATGACTTTAGGCAAATATTCACCATATTACTCGATCTAGATATTGGCTTCATTACATCGGATAATGTTTTTAGTTGCACGCTCCGCATTTCATGTCGAATATTCTGTCTCAGCTATTTCTGGTTCATTAACATACGCTCTAAGCTCTGTAAAAGTTGCCGATGAATTGGTTAACTGCGGATCAGCGGCTACCCCACAGGGCCCAAAGCCAATAAACAGATATACAGGAATCATGGATTGGATCAGCGATTATTTATGCAATTCACATAAAGAGTGATGGTCCAGCCTAGAACGCTGCAGAGCTGCAAAGTGTTTTTTGACAAACTCGAACAGAAAACTGTCGAACTTTCTTCTAAAGTTTGCCAAATAGCACTGAGCACTTTCTCTGTGAGTGTCCTGCCTTTGCTAGAGCAAAACTACGAATTTCGAGTGCCGATATCATGAAAATGAGTAAAATTCGTTTTCTCAAACTGGAGGATATTTTCTTCTTTACCAAAGAACCTGGAAATTTTTTACAGGACTTGTTATCTCTGTTTCTACTTCTATTCTAGCCTATCTCTTTATTTTTGTCACTGCATCCCTTTACTTTCCAGAGCTCTGAGTACAATGAGCTATTTAGCCTGAGTGTTTTAGGAGTTACCATTCACTGTGTTCTGTTACAAGTTAACTCCATTATAGATATGCAATTATAATACTTTTTTTTAATGAATTTAGTTTTATTTAATCATGTAAATATTAAAAAAAAAATTATATATTCGAAATGGTCACCATTTGCCTTCAAACGACTAGATTAGCACGCTCGGCTTCCATGGATATTGACGTCGCTGCTCGAACCAAAAATTGTTTGAGACTCTCCAAATTTATGTGAGACTTTCGACAGACCATGTTCATCAATTTTAACAACAAACTGTAGTCGAATGGGTTCAGACCTAGTCCCGCTTGATTAGGCTCTTACTACAGCGTTGTTGCATTTTTCTTCCAAGTTGTCTGGTTTTTAGTCTACCACATCCAGGGCGATATCATCAGTATAACCCGCTAATACAGCATTATCGGGTAACTTCACCATCTGAACTGCCATCAGGGCAGCTTTTTGTGCTATCTCTACCACCGACCTTATGGCGTCAACCGAGGACTTCGCTCTCCAGAAGCCGAATTGGATGTCTGAGAAGCCGTTTGGGTCTTCAAGATTCTCCTGTAGTCGTACAGAGATAGTTCGTTCTAGAGCCTTTCCTACTGTGCCTAACATGCACAATGGCCTGTAAGACGATGGAAGGTCAGGTAGTTTATCTGGCTTAAACAGCAGTACGAAGCGCTGTATTTTCTATCTTTATGAAATTTTTCTCTCAGCAAGCGGTGTATAAGTCCGAGAAATCAGTTGGATTTGCTCGTATCGCCTCCTCGATCACCAGGTTGGGAATTCCATTAGGTCCGGGGCCTTGTTTGTCCTTTGTCACTAATGTATCACTTGTAGCCTCCGGCATAGGATATTTTTGGGTGTCCCTTATCTCCTGTGGGGGAAGGAGCGTTGAAACAATTTTCTTAATTATGACTGGACAGGTAAGCTGTGGAGCTTTTGGCCCATTTTTCTTCCTCATTACTGTTTGGTGTGCTAGTCCCCAATGATCGTAGTCGGCGCTATCCCGTAGTTTCATAAAACATATATTAGATTCTGGCTTTGCTGGATTTCGTTTGTGCAACAATTTTCAGTGTTTGTATACCGCGTGCAGTCCTATTCTTAGCTGACATTTCACAGTTGAATTTTATGCCAGTTTTATAATTTTTCTTGAACTAATTTTTTGTTATTTTCATTCTTGAAAACCTTTAATAAGAGATAAGCTTAGGAATTCCACCGATCAAGAAACATCTGAGTATGAGCGATTTACCCGAGTCACAAAGCTCAATAAATTAACCAAAGTGCCATTAGTGTGCGATAAAAAAGCTTGCGAGCTAACAAGCTTAAATAAATAAATCCGTAATATAAATAAATCCACACATCCCGAAGCTCCCTCAATCCTCGTTACTTTCTCTCGCCCACAGCTAATCAAATAACTTTAATTTTCCCAAATTCCATATTTATTTGAATGGAATTTTACTACTTACTTACTTCATATAATCTCAAACTAAATGTGACAGAATTTGCTTTATTTTGCAATAGGAGTGGGACGCACGCTGTATATTTTGCTTTAACATATTTTATAAAACGTCGCTAATACACCGTAAATCACAAACTTCAAGTTCTTTAGAATTATTTTCAGATCATTGATTTCAAGAGTTCTTATGTTGCTCTTAACATGGCATTTGAATTTAGGCTACTACAGTACGCCGTGTGACTCAAAGGCAATAAACAAATTGAAAGGCAATCACTAAATGAATGAAGCCGTAATAAAAACCAAACAAATTAACGTACCTTAGTACCCAATAACAACAACGGTGGCAGAATGAAAATCATAACTCAAGTTAACGTACCTTAGTAGCCCACAGCAACAATAGTAGCAAAATAAAAAGCGCTGCTCAAGCCATGCGGGCAAACAACAGAAGTGCTCGTCAGTAGTTCAAAATGTAGGAAACACCGATCGAGTAGAACGAAGAGTCCCACGGCAGTTCACGTGAGGTGTTGACAGCTAGGCGGTTAGTTGTCTGGTGTCTAAGGGGTTAGGGGTAATGAAAATTTTCAAAAAATTGGATTTTTTGCATTTTCATATTGTGTGAAAATTTGAAGTGAATCCGATAAATACTTTCGAGTTATTCTAAATACAATTAACAAAGGCCGCTCGGGTGCTCTGGAGCGTTCGAGATCAAGTAGCAAAAATTTAAGAGCCTTTTTCTCTAACTAAGTTTTTTGAACTGGTGATCACTGTAACTTAAAAACCGCTTGGTGGATTTCAATAAAATTTATACTGCTTTTAAAAAACATAAAAGACTCGTGTCTGGTGGAAGGATTTTTGTTTTCAAAAATTTCGATTTTTTTTAAACAATTAATAGTCGGGTTTTTCTCGAAAATCTGAAAAATATTTACTGACGCCACCACATTGTTAATTTCGAAAAGAAGCTTCGATCAGGCAGAAGATTATCTATTAATAAAACTAATTTCTCTTGCCCGATCGATTTTAGATGAGTCTCCAAGGACTTGTGATGATCACCGCAAGGGACTTCTGGAGAAACGGGCTACACACAAACCGCGATAACTTTAACAATTATAATTTTTTTTTGAAAATTTGTTAATGTCAAGTCGAAACATAATGTATTAATGCTATATATTTTTATTTTTGTAAAATAAAGCAATTGGCTAGCAAAAAAAATTATTGAAAATCAAAATTTTTTCGGGCCTGACTACCCCTAACCCCTTAAATTTGGCTCTCTTGGCTTTCACTCAGTTTTTTTCCGTTGTCCTCTTGTTACAATTGGGGATTTATGGACGACAAAGGACGACTTACAAATTTGTGCTACATTAAGAAACTCAGAGGATGGGCTTAGGCTCCAGGCTGACCTTAATGAATTCGCTTTTCGATGTACATATTCATGTACCTTTTTAAATTTTAAAAGATGTTTTCAATTCACTCTAAAACTTGTGATATTCTACTTATACAATCGTTAAATCCCTAACAATGTCTCTAATCTGTGAAATGAGACCAAAGACCTAGGAATAATTTTTGACTCTAATTTTTCTTTCTCAATTCTTATCAAGTTTATTATTTGAAAACCATACGGGTTACCATATTGTTAGACTATAATACTAAGTTCGCGTTTTACATGAAATGGCTGCTGAAATCCATACGAATTGCATTGCTGTGAAATATGCGTGAAATTTCATATGTATTTCATGGCAAAGTAGTACTCAGTTTGCGTGTAACAATACAGTAACATGATGCCAATAACATTTTTTCCACCAATTTAAAATGCAGATGTCATCTAAAATTGAGCGAAAACTGACAGTTTGTTTGCGTGTGAAGTGCCTGAGTTCGAATAGTCCGAAGATATGGCAGTTTTAAGTGGAACGTCTTCGTAAAGAGTATAAGTAAATATTCTTTAAATTTTTTTATTCGAATTTGTTTAAAAACACTTTGCTTACCAAAATTTGCCAATTGCTTTTGGGACGATGCTCATGAATTTGATGCGTCTTCTCATTTGAAAGTCAATGTTGGTAGCAACATTTCACGGCAATCCAAATACATGTTGCTGGCGAAATTTCACGGCTGTGAAGTAAGTACCAACCTTAACTGTTTAAACTTCTTGGACCCTGATACCCTAGACAGATGGTGGCGTACTCGAATTAATTCTAATAATTTAAGCGAATTAGGGAAATTTTCGATGGCAACACTGCCAAAAAAATGACAGTTAATATCTATTGTGAATTAAAAATAATGAAACTTATAAAGAGAAGAACAAGAAAAAATATAGGCAATGCTAGCTTGCAGCAACAATGTAAAGGGTGGTTAAGTTTTAAGGGCCGGTGTTAACTTTAAATCAAATACAATTTTTTTAAGAAATGATTATCATTTTTCTTTATTATGATAACATTGGTATGACTCAATTACGCATAAAACAAAATATTGGCCAAATGGCCGCCGCGACTTCGGCAGCATATCTCCATCCGATGGTCCAAATTTTCGATGACGCTGAGGCATAATTGAGGTTCTATGCCGTTAATTTGCCGAATTATCTCATCCTTTAGCTCTTGAATTGTTGCTGGCTTATCGACGTACACCTTTTCTTTCAAATAACCCCAAAGAAAGAAGTCCAACGGTGTCAAATCACATGATTTTGGTGCCCAATTGACATCGCCGCGACGTGAAATTATTCGGCCATCAAATTTTTCGCGCAAAAGAGCCATTGTTTCGTTAGCTGTGTGACAAGTGGCACCGTCCTGTTGAAACCACATATCGTCCACATCCATATCTTCCAATTCGGGCCATAAAAAGTTCGTTATCATCTCACGATAGCGAACACTATTCACAGTAACTGCCTGACCGGCCTCATTTTGGGAAAAATACGGCCGAATGATGCCGTCGGCCCATAAACCGCACCAAACAGTCACTCTTTGTGGGTTCATTAGTTTTTCGGCAATCACTCTTGGATTATCATTCGTCCAAATGCGGCAATCCTGCTTATTGACGAGTCCACTGAGGTGAAAATGTGCCTCCTCACTGAAGATGATTTTCCTCGAAAATTGGTCATTCACTGACGCCCGTTTTCATAATAAGCCTAAATAAGTTCAACGCGTTGCTCGATTATGTATCTTTCCATGGTTAAAATTGAGTTAGTCTGAAGTTGAAAAATATCAAATGTAATGCAGAAAAAAACTTGACATTTAGGTGTGGTTTACATCCAACATCGGCCTTTGAAATTTAACCACCCTTTAGTTTAAACATTTAAATATTTTAAATAGCCATTAAATATTTGTTTTAAATAAAAATTAATTTTTTAGTATCAGTGCAACTTATACCCGTATTTGTTACCTGCGGTATATTTTTTACTGGGACTACTATCCAATAAGAAAATCAGCTGTTCACTAATTCACGTAACAATCATCTGTCGATCTACACTTTTAATCAGAATTAACTGCGCCGATAATCTCGATTAACGCCGTCGTCTGTCTAGGCTATTACACAATTAAATTACTGTTAACCGCGTTTGTTCGGTGTAGTTTGGGATCTGCTTCATTTATTTCAATCGCCAATTTGTTATAACAAGAATAAAAAATCTAGGGTCTGTCAGACTCACGCACGGTAGAAGTGAAACTTCTAAGTTGGTTGTTCCATGAATGGGAGCCCAACAGAAAGAACGCGATAAACCAATTTACCGGGGCTGTGTATTAATTACGAGTTTAGTGAATTTTCTATTCAAACCCACACGTTAACGTCGTGATGTATTTCATCGTACATTTATGTGATATATTTTTTGATATATTTATTTGATATATTTATATTACTTAATATATATTTACCTTGGATTGCCATGTATTTCATCAGGCATATTGGAGACAACTATTTGCGTCACATCGGTCTCACTCTGACTCATTTTGCCCGTAACTTAATTGTTCACCAACACACACTGAATTTAAGAATATCGCTTCGTTCAGTGCGAATCACAGGTCAACGCAATATCCTAACCTCGCTTCACACTTACTGAACGGCTGATGCACGGCGTGGGTAGTTTGCTATAGAGCAAACGGGAGAGAAAGAAAGGCATTCGAGAGAGAAGGGGAGAGACGGCGTGTCTCGGTGGCTCCCTCACATCGTTCAACGCTTGCGATGCGAGAGAGCGACAGAGAGAGCGAATAGGCGAGAGTGGAAGGAGCAGCTGCTCCTTGGCCCCGCCCATTTGACGGATTTCGGTAACGCTCCGAACTTACCGTTTCACTCACCTATTTTCAATCTGCCTTGGGGCCCCCGACGCGCCTAAAGAAGTTTCACTTCAAAAAGGGTACAAAAGATGTTTAAAATAAAAGATTTAAAGGCTTAAGATCTTCATATTTTACTCCCCTATTTCCTTTTAGAGCTCTCGCTTGTTATTAATCAGATTAAAATATCTCGAGTGCAGTAGATCAATTCTATCGCTGTCTTTTCTGTTTAATTTAATTCAAGATGCGTTTCTCTTATTACGCAACAGCTTTCTTATTCTGGTCAGAGCTTTACGTAGCTTTTACCCTTTTTATCTCAAGATATTTAAAACGAGTTTCGATTCCACTACACCTATTGCTCTGGCTGTTATTGAGAGCCCTCGCGAATGTAAAGAGATCTCGAATTCCATTTTTTTTTTTTTTAATATCTAAAAATCAATTATTTTATTTGTGAAATGCATCATTTAATACGCTAAAATAATTATTTTTGTATTGATCAGACTGCATTTTAGTTTTAGCTTGTTTTTGTGTTATTTTATTTAGTAGTCAGTAAGAATTTTTGTGTTTTTGTGTGTTTTTGATTAATATTAAATAATAAATAAATAAATGAAAAATTCACGCGGCTGCCTTTGCATAGCAAGCAAAATAATTTTTTTATTTTTACCAAAAACCAGAGTGCTTTATTTTACTAACATAACAAAAGCGAACAGTGGCTGTCTCGCCACATTTTTTCAAACACCAGTTGCTCCCCGGCGGGCATTTGAAAAATGTCGATTGTATTTTTGTCATGAAAATGCTTCACACAAAGTCATTTGCCATTCGGAAGCGTCATTTGTAGAATAAAAGTTTGCGCTATATTTGCAATGTCTGGCCCACGCTCAGCCTAGTAACAAAAGTTTTTTCCAGCCGCGGTTTTCAGTAAGTATTCTACTATTTCATAAATGTGAAATCCATCTGCAATAATATCGTTAATAAATGGACATGCTAATATACATTCCAAACTTTTCAAATATTCACACCATAATTTGAAATTCGCTTGAAAATAATTATTCAATTTGTCTTTGTACTCCTCTAGTTTTTCCTCTTTGATGTTAACCTCATCTGCTTTTATTCGTGGAAAATTATTATTATTTTTTTTTTAATTTGAAATACCATTTTATTTTATTGGCATACATTGACAGAAGTATACTTTCTGGTTAATAATATGCTATTGAGGGGGAATTATTCGCGGCAATAATCCATTTGTCAACTTATTCGTATACTCAACCCTCAGCAGCTGGTTGCCATGATAGCAGCGCTTACTCGCTTTTGTTGATGAAATTCCGTAGAAATGCAATCGAATGAAATGAAATCAAGTGAATTGAAATTGAATAGAAAATAATTGTTAAGGTAAGTATTACGTATACCTGCATAAGTATTTAATTACTCCTACTGGAAATTGGACAACTGTAAAGGAGCAAAACACAGTTCGTGGCATTTTATTTATTGATCCTCGTATGAGAATGAGTTTGGTGCGTATTTGCATTATAACAGGCTTACGAGAATAAAATGGCGTTGCTATTCCATAAAGGTAGTGTGAGGATTTTACTGATAACATATCCAGTTAGCCATCACCAGCCATCAATCTATTTAAGGGCATAAGCGAAAATTCTCTCTCAAAGAATGAAGAAATGAAAGAGAGTTAAAGAACGCACCCACGTCACTGTTGACAGTAATGATTTCGAGGTTGTAAAAGACTTCGTTTATTTAAGAACCAGCATGAACACCGATAACAATGTCAGCCTGGAAATCCAACGTAGAATTTCTCTTGCCAAAAAGTACTACTTTGGACAAATAAGTAGTAAAGTCCTCTCTCTACGAACGAAACTAACACTCTACAAGGCTTTCATAATGTCCGTCCTAACGTATGGCGCAGAAGCGTGGACGATGACAACATCCGATGAAGCGACGCTTGGAGTGGTTGAGAGAAAGATTCTGCGTAAGATTTTTGGACCTTTGCACGTTGGCAACGGCGAATATCGCAGGCGATGGAACGATGAGCTGTATGAGCTTTGCGACGATATAGATATAGCGCAGCGAATAAAGATCCAGTGGCTTCGTTGTCTGGGTTATGTCGTTCGAATGCATACAAAAGCTCCGGCTCTGAAAGTATTCGATGCGGTACCAGCTGGTGGTAGCAGAAGAAGAGGAAGGCCTCTTCTACGTTGGAAAGATCAGGTGGAGAAGGACTTAGCTTCGTTGGTGTGTCCACCTGGTGCCGGTTAGCACGAGAAAGAAACGACTGGCGCGCTTTGTTAAACCCGGCCAAAATCGCGTAAGCGGTTATCGCGTCAATTAAGAAGAAGAAGAAGTTAGCCTAAATTACTTGACAAATCAATATCTTGACATCAGGGGGACTTTCACATCGGTGCCTTATAGGTGCCTTATATGGTAAGAAATACAAATGCAGAACTGCGATGACTTTGAAACTGAAGGAAACCCGCAAAATCTGTAGGATTGTACAATATCAAATTCCACTCATACAAACCCATTTAAAGGGATGTTCTGGAATCGCCACATTGGAAGCATAAAAAGTTTTAAAAATCCTCCTTTGCATAAATTTCGCAAAGAATGCCGCCCTGATCACATTGCTTGAAGTTCTGGCTATTTCCATAGCTTAAGACAGTAGGAAAGGTACTCGAGTCGACATCACAGCCCTGAAGGTGGTATTGTGGTACGGGCGCGTTCGAATTAAAAATTGTAGATTACAAAATGACAGGAAACAGCTATGAAGCTCTATTGGAATAACTTTTTCCCGAGATTCGTTAAACATATGCACCTATTAATTGGATGTTTCAACAGGATAATGCACCTGTACACGTTTCAATTGTGGCCAGAGCTATGATTGCGTCCCTAGATCTAAACATAATTGAAAATCTATGGGGATGGCTTACCCGTAAGGTTTATGATAATGGGCAACAATTTAAAGACAAGAACGATTTAATTCGAATCATTAAAACGGCCTAGTTGGAGATTTCGTTAGGCTATCTGGAGAATTTGTACAAATCCATTCATCAACGTATTTGTGAAGTATATTATAAACAATGTGGCAGTTTGATTAAGCTCTAACTAATAAATGCATCTGTTCTTATTACTGGTGCAATGTCAGCCATATCATCGAAAGCGATATTAAACTTCCTTCCGGTAGACCTGCAGGCAAGGTGCATTACGCGAGTGCGGCAATAAAGCTGAGCACTTTAAGTAAGTGGTCAAACACAGACTATAGATAGTTACGGTAAAATCCTGGATGACACGTTGGGACTTCCCGGACAGGTGGACTTTACAGTTCCGCCTATACCTGCCACTACAGCGTTCACGACCCTCCTACCCTAGAGGGAAGAATGGGAACGGAATGTGGTAAAACAGGGCGAGCCCATCCATGTATACACAGATGGCTCAAAGCTCGATGATAGGGGGGCGGAGGTTTATGTTCCGAGCTTCTGGGGATCTCCTTCAGTTTTCGACTCCCCGACTACTGCAGTGCCTTTCAGGCTAAACTGTGGGCAATAATCAAAGCCGGAACTTCTACTACGAAGCGATAAGCTCAGTCTTAACACACTGATTTTAGTTATTTCGGCGCACTGCCTAATCGGTAGGCAGAAATTTCTTCAGAAAGTTATGCAAAACGTTAAGCAATGAAAGGCGCATTCATTGTGGTTTCTTGAATTGCTTTTCCTCTCTTGCAAGCTCGCGCATAGCACTGTCAAACAACCCATGGCTTTGTTGATCAAAATATAATTCGGGCACCCAACAATTTCGCCGTTGGCGCCTTATCTTGTACATTTTTACTGTTAAAAGACGAATTCGCAATATTTTTTTCATAGCGTCTACTAGTTAATATCAGAATTCAAAAATGTATTATGTATTATTAAATTTGGTTAACATCTCTGTTTCCTCTTTTTTTTACGAATCATCTGATTGTTATGACAGCGATCAAAGCGCCCATTTGGTCATACAAGTTTTCAGAGTCAAGCAAAGCAAATACAGCAAGCAAAGTCAGCTTACATTGGACCAGCACCTTGAAGATCAAAATAAAAATTTCCATTACTATTTCTCCCTATTTTACTTTTATTTTTATAAAAAAGTTTCTTAAAAACAAAATTGGATGATTAATTTTGCCCCACAATCTCTATTATTATTATTATTGATTTTTATTTTTTGAACCGGATTAGTTTTTCATTTATTTGTATTTATATGTATATTTTTTCTTAATATATAGGGTTTTCCAATAACAGGTGTTATTGGCGAATGGTAAGATATTGTTTTTTATTTTTTTGAATCGGATTAGTTTTTCATTTATTTGTATTTATATGTATATTTTTTCTTATTATATAGGGTTTTCCAATAACAGGTGTTATTGGTGAATGGATTGCGCTATCGAGAGATGATTAACAATTTTTTATGGCCGGAATTGGATGGTATTGATCTGCGGTGCTACGTGCCACACAAGCAACGAAACCATTGATATTTTACAGGAAAAGTTTCCGGACCGTGTTATCTCTCGAAGAGGTGATCACAATTGGATCACAATTAGATCTTGTGACTTTTTTCTTTGGGGCTACGTGAAAGAAAAGGTCTATGCCAACAGCCCAGGGTCGATTAATACCTCAAAGATTGAATTCGTGAGGCTATCGAGGACATGGGGCAGCCACTTTGCAATTCGGTTGTGGAAAATTTCATGAAAAGGATATTGTCCCGTAAGCATGGTCGTGGTGGTCATTTGCCTGATGTTAGTTTCGCTTATTAACGACATACCTTCCTCTTTATAATGAAATAAATATGCGATCATTTATATCAAAAAATAGCATTTTTCTTTGAATATCAAAATAACACCTCTGTTTGGAAAACCCTATAGATAAGGATGTGTCACTATAGGTGTTCAGTAGTATACTTATGTAAATTAGTAAAAATAATAATAATTACAAGTAGAAATAAAAAAAATTCTGCGAACTATAAAAACTGAATCAATTTGCACTACGCCAACAAATGATGCGGAAAAGATTCTCTGTTTACAAACAAATATAAATATAGTACAAAAATGTAAACTAAAATCAGCTAAGGCAGCCAATGATCTCATGATGTTGTGAACATAGCAACTATGCACAAAGTACACACATTTAATTGGTATATAATTATAATAAAAAACTGTAGAATTTTTAGTTTTATGTCTAAAATCCACGCATATGTACATATATACAAATGATAAATATTTGTTTAAAAGTAGATTTAAGTTCACAGGCAGATATGCAAAAATGAAGCGAGAAGGCTAAACAGCAGCGCAAAGAGTCAGCAGGTGGGTGAGTGAGTAAGAGGAAGAGGTCACTGTAGCGTTCAAGATCAAAATTGACGTAGTTATATCTAACATTTGCTGGTATGGTGATTTACTACCAGTGGGTGGGACATATGCAAGAGCAACATTGTAATTTATATGATCCATTAATATGGAAAACAAATTAAGGAGAGCAAAGACCTCAGGAATACGAAAGCGTTTGCAAAAATTAATTTACAAAAGGCCACAAAAAAAATCAAAATTAAATTTTCAGTACATACATTTGCATGTATGTATACATATGCAAGTATGTATGTATATACTCGTACACGTATAAGTATGCAGACCTCGAGGTCTTTAGAGGTAATCTTAAATGAGAATTGACATGCAGCAAGCAAAATTTAATTAAGTAGCATTTTCTTGTGAAAGTGGTGAAGGGAAATGGGTATGCAGCAGTGAAGTTGCTGCCTAAGTTGCAATGAAAATGGCCAAAATCGCTTACGCTGTCATAATTGTGGTTGGAAAATTGGCAAACAATGCCAATGAATACAACCCACCCATGGCTATGTGTGCGTGAGGGTAATTGAGGCGGTCGTTTGCGAGCACATATGAATATACATAATCTCCGATTAACTGTGATCAGCATACACAGTGTCCGGGGCGATCACTTGAAAGACTTTCCAAGGCTTTTTTCAAACAGAATAATACAATTTTTGAAATGAAAATGAAAAAAAAAAATTTTAAAAATTTAAAAAAAATTCAACAAGTAGAGATACTTTGAATATTCGCTAATGTAGCAAATCGGGTGGCAGAGCAGAGCAGGGTGTAGTAGATCGTGGGTGGATGCAGAGACCCTAGTATACATATATGCATGTATGTGTTTAGTAGTAAATATGCACTGCTGGCAAGCACACATGCATATGTATTTATACACATTCATACTCATATATATGTATATGTACATCTGTGTGTGAAAACTAAAAGTGTATATATTTGTTTTGGACGGAAAGCGTTGGCGAAAAGAGCTTTTTGCCACCACTACCGCCATTGCGACGTACACTTACATGTGCAATTTTTCATTGTATTAGTGAATATGTTTATGTTGGCAAATCCACTTTGCACGCATATCGGTGAGTTTTTATACTTTAAGAATAAAAGGAATATCTGTGATAAAGCGAATGAAATTGGTGAAGCTGATATTCAGCATCGAACAGTTTGAAAAAATTCTTCGTTGAGGATAGATCGCTATTTTTTTAGTAGGAGTAAATAAAAATGTAAGAAATTTTTTTGAAAATGTATTCAACTGAGGGTACCAAACAAAAGTAATAATAAAAAATAAAAAAAAAAACGTTTTAGTTAAAGTGAAGAGTTAAATATACAAGTAAATAAACTGAAATAAATTGGACAGTAGAAGCAGGAAGCAAGCAGTTACGAGGAATTACTACAAAAAAAAAACATGATAATAAAAAATAAAAATAAAAAATTCCTAAAAGAAATAAAATAAAAGTAAAAAAATTCATTCATAAAAAGGAAAATAAAATAAATAAAGGAATTAAAAAGCAAAAAATCCAAAAAACTGCATTCTGAAATAATTTTTCGTTGAACTATTTAAGCTTTGCGTATGCCGCATACGGAAAAGTGAACTGAATTTTGGTAAAAGAAAAGAAAATTATAAAAATGTTAAAGACTCTTAAAAGCCGATCACAATGGGTTTAATAAACAAACTGCTTAGCTTTATTTAGATTTGTGTTAATGACGATTATATATCTCAATACAAAGTGCAACGCCAAATGCTCGGCGATAAGCTAAAAAATGTTGATAAATAATTAGAAAATTTTTAAAAATGTTGACAAACCGAAATTTATACCAATATTTTTTAACAATAATGAATCTCGTAGCGGAATACAATGCCAATTAAATCCGATTACACAACAGCTACGACACGCACACATTAATTTTTGGAGCTACTAGCAACAGACAACAATTTTGAAGCTATATGCTGAAAATATGAGATTTTGAAAAATTTTGTAACCGTGCCAAAAATGGCATGGGCAGTCACACACGCAATTTAATTCAAAATGTAGCGATATAAAAGAGCAGCAAGGAAGCAGCTCGGCAACAAGTAGCTTTTTGTTGTTTTTTTGTTTTTTGTTTGCTTTTTTTTCGAAAAATATACCTCAATATTTTTTGTGTGCTAAAATTTTTTTTCGTGTGCAAAGCACAAAAACGAATAGCAAAGAAAAATTAAGTGGGAAAAAACCCAAAAAATAAGAGGCAATAAAAAAATCAAAAATAAAAATGTATGTATTAAAATGATCACCAAGCAAACTGAAGACCGACATCAGCAAGTGGCCATAGCGCCACAGCACAGGCATGAGTATACTGTATACACCTACATACATATGCACATACGAAAGTATCTTTTTCTTCTCAACTTAACCCACCACTGGCGCACTGTGAAAATATTCAACTCAAGGACATTTATAAATAACCGTGAATTTTAGCTGCCGCTATTCACGTTGAAGCCACTTCTTCCAACAACTATGTACATGATCCACTAATACCACCAGCAAGCACCACCATCACCATCACCAGCTTGATGCTGCTCGATCAGCCAAACCAATATCATTATCACCAACACCTTCAACATTTAGCATTTACATAGTATAGAATTTTCCGCGAGCGCACAGCATTGGCCTGTTCCTATATATACGTATGCGAAAAAGCTTTGTTGGTGTTGTTTTTGTGCTGCCCACCTTCGCTTGCCGCCTCACGAAACCTGCACCTTTAACACGACACATAAATTGTGGTGCTCTCGTTTGCTACACACACACACACACATGTGTATATATGCATATTTGTATGAGAGTGTACCATAGTTTTTGTTTTTGTTTTTGGCTATGTGTATGCGCGTAGTTGACGAAACATTTTTGAAAAGTGTGAACATTTTCTCATTATAAGTGAAATTATATTTTTAGTGTTCGGTGATCTTGTCGTCTTTGCGAACGTCGACATTTTCTGCGGTTTTTTTTCATCCGAAAAAGCTGGAGCAGAATTACAAATAAACGAACAGATAGAAAATAACTAAGCATAAAAGTAAAAACTTTAAAATAAGTATACGCATATACATTTGTATTAATAAGAAAAAGTTTTGTACATTGAAACCTGTTGTTATGAAAATTGATCATGACTATATAAGAGAGTGATGTGTGATCGCCATCGTCAATGAAATATACTGAATATTAGGAATTAAATTTTGTATTGCTTGAGAATTTAAATTTCAAAGAATTTGAAATTAAAAATAAACACATCACTGAAACGCTTGCCCAGTTTGGACGTCGCCGTTAATTTACTTTTTTCCTTTGTTTCTTCATTTATTACAGCGAACGAGATATTTGACATCGAACCTCAGTAAACTTAAATAAATAAATAAGGTTTCCTGTTCAAACACAAGCAACAGCAAATCGATCAAAATGTTTAAAAATCATTTGGAAATGATTGGTCGCAACGAGACCCCCAGCAAGAAGGCGAAATTCTGGCAATCTTACATCAGATCGCTGAAAGGTAAGTTTTCAAAGAAAAGTTTTAAAAGAAATTGATTTGAAATTTAGTAGGTAAATATTTAGATTACGTTCGAAAGATGGGAAATAAAATTTTATTAAAAAAAAAGAAATTAAAAAAAAAACGAAAACAGAAAAAAATATTTGGGTTAAGTAGTAATTATATTTTGGTAGGTGCTCATTTTAGGTAGTAATATTTTAAGTTATTGCTCAGCTTGCGGCAGATTTTAAAGTTTTTATCACCTTTCTCAAATATTTGTTATCGTTGTCTAAGCAGCAGTTTGCAAAAAATTCTTGCTTTACTGATACCTGATTTCTGTTTGAAATAGAGCGCATATGAGAGCACTGAAATTCGGGATAAGATCGATTATAATTTTTTTGACTTATTTCTGATGTTCAATATGAATTTTTGAGCCATGTTGTACATGGTGGCGCCAAATTAATAACCCATTGATTATTATTTTTGATTAACTTAATGATTTACGCGCTCCATTGCATATCTGTTTGTATACTGCAGCTGTCTAGTTCAAAAGTGTCAATAGGGTGATTAATTTTGCGCTACCTTGTATTAAAATACTCAGCAAAATTTTCTAACAAATATTTTTGTAGTACTTTGTAGCCCGTTATATCCCTCTGTTACGTATATTTTCCCGCAAATGAGACAAGGAAGATCCACCTATTGAGGAGTTAGAGGGTTAAAATGCTTCACAAAAATGTTAAAACAAAAATGTCCACCTTGCTTTGGCATACTAATGAATTATTTTTCGAAAATAAACTGCATGCTTTAGAAGTTCTTCTTCTGTGCAGTTTCCACTATTTGACCTCTATGAACTGCAACCTAAGTAAGGTCGATTCTACAGTACAGTAGAGTTCGGATGTGTATGCAAATGTCACCTGGCAATACTATAAGTGCACAAGGCCAGAAATATAAATAGCAACCCTCGTAATAGAGGATGAGGATAGCGCAGAAAATTTTCTTTGCCGCCGTGCGGCTTTTCCCAGGCTTAGATGGTACATTTTTGTGTCGCTTGTGTTATGAGTGGTTGAGCTTTATTTTTTGCTCTTGGCAAACTGCTAAGATTCTTAAAAAATGTGAGAAGCTTGCAGAGTAGCAATGAATTTCTACCCATCCGCCTTTCGTTATGATGTACATGCTCTCTCTAAGCCTTAAGTGGAATGGGTAATATAGCCTGTGTCTTTGGAGAAATTCTGGCAGTGAGTGGTCTCGGAGAGTTTGCTCTCCAGTACCTAGGAGCTTGTTTTGAATTATTAGAGGTTACTAAAAACAAGCACCATCTTCTCACTTTGTCTTAGTTATTAATAAGCTTTTAATAACCACAGTAAAAATATTTAAAAAAAAAGATCAACATAAAAAGTTCAACCCCAAAAGTTCAATATAATAATTTTTTTGCCGTTGTGTAGTGGAGAGGTTGTGACACTATTTTCAAGAGTACTTCAGGGTTTAAATTAAAAGCTGGCTTCGCTTATAATTTTTTTAAATCTTTATTTGTACTTTTAAATGTATTTTGTGCACCGAAAAGCAACAAAAAACGAATAAAAGCGACATAATGCGAATTTAAATAGCGACGAACCCAGATCGAAAAATCTGGCGATTACAAACTAGGAGAGCTGACCCCAAGTGAAAGAAAAGGGGGAAAAGCAAAAGAGAAGAAGAAGAATAATTTTTATTTTTTAGTTTATTTCAAAGCAATGACTCTCCGATAAAATGCACAGGGTGTATATTTATAACCTGATATAACACATTTAATGGTCAGAATGCTCGTCAATAGGAGTAGTATTAACTACTTTTAAAACATGCCGGAGGGTACAAAAGATCTTTTAGGTTGAATTTTTGGCTATATACAGATATTACAGTTACTATTATCTCTCAGAACTTGGCAAATTTTGTTTGTACTGCTCAAACAATGGACATTAAAAAATTTTTACCAAAGTTTTCTGTATATTTCCTTGGACCCTTGGCGTTTCTTCAACATAAATAAAATTTCGAGCTATACTAAAATTTTTTTCACATAACAAATAAATATCTATATATATACATATATACTATATACTTACTCAGCATTAAATAATACAACGGATTACTTTTATTGCGTGCACGTCACAAATTCAACAAAAAATCATACAACCGAAGGATTTAAATTTATTTTAGGGCGCCATCAGAAAATTCTTTAAACACATATGCTCGGCGTATGTACTCTAATTTTAATATAAATATGTATACATATATATGCATATATACGTATCACAGTTCATTTGATCTTGCACTCACGATAATGTCTTCATATACCGTTCGATCGGAATGCCTGTTGAAATCATAAAACAAAAATTTAATTTGTATAATAAAATTTTGCGTGCACATGCACAGCCTCACACAAACACACATACATAGACGATAGACGAACTATGTATAACAAAAAGCAGCAAATTTGTGCTATTTTCGAAACGAGTAACCAACCCAGTTAGACAGCCAACACACGAATTATTTTTGTGTTGTACAGAATTTTCACTGCCCGAATTCATAAAACGATATTTCGTAAAAAATACAATAACATGAAACTGAAAAACGATAAGATACATAGACTCACGTAAATTTAAAGAAAAATTCCTAAAAGGCAGCCAGAAACTATCACTTCTGCGAAGATATGCGTTGAAATTTACGTATTTTAGCTGCGAAAAATTGGCTAAAAGCCAATATTGAGAAATAGCGAATAAATAGAGAACAAAAAAACAAAAAAGCAAAAGCAAATGGGAAAATAGAAAAGAATTTCTTCCATACGCTTGAGTTTATAGCTGCATGTGCACTGGAATATATGTATGTATGTACGCATAATGGCGAAAATAATTTAAAGATTTAAAATTGTTTTTGTTATTAAACTAATTTATTGCGCTAAAACTTTTTCACTAATGCAACAAACAGCAAAAATTCAAATGTAATCTCAAAAAAACTTGTGAATTTTATGCGAAATATCTGCGAATTCTCAATACTCTGCACTTAATAGCCATTCCTGAAAATGCATTCACAAAGCTTATGGGCATTCCTTTCATCGGTGCAATTTTAAGAGATTTTAGTGGTACGAAAAATTGGGTCTCCCACTGTTCAGTAATTCTTTTCGTACAATTTCTGAGGTCGCTAAATATTTGTGCTCGTAATTGCGAGCAGCCCAATTAAACGTATTTGAAAAAAATACGAAAGAATTTGCGAAAAAGTATGTATCCAGCAATTTTTCCGGCATACAAGTATATACAGTGAAATTCCTTATAACCGGACACTCACCGTCGCAGTGTTTTTGTCCGGCTATGGGAGATGTCCGCTTATAAGGGATGAAGTCACAAAATATATACCACACATATGAATTGTATTGTACATAGTTTATTTAAGAAATTTTTGGAAGTAAAGAATATTTGCATACTTTAGTATTACATATAAATACATATAGCGATTAAGTACAATACATTGTACAAGTCTTTACATTTCAATACTAGTTTGATTGAAAAAATTAGGTAATGCTTGATTGCTTTAATTTAAAATGTTCATTTTCAAAGTGACTCTCGATATTTTTAATGTGCTGAAAAGCTACATAGTCATTTTTTGCATATTGTTTCAAGCCCGCAACAAGTTTTAAAGCCTCATCCTATGATGTTATAGGCTCACTTATTTCTTCTGAAAATTCATCTTCTGAATCACTTATGTCCATAGTATCATCTTGTTGGTCAAATTGAACTTCTATATTGTTGTCCTCAGTGAAAACATTTTGATCCATTTGGAGAAAACCTTTGAACGCAACCATTCGCATGCAACTGACTTAACAAACTGAATGGAAAACTACTCTTAATTTAAAACACAGGACTTGAATGAGTGTATACATGTTAAAAGGGGAATCACCTGTTTCATTTTTATAATGAACAACAAAGCTTGCTTGTGATATTTTTGAATTTTGTCCGTTTATGAGAAATTTTTTTATGAAAATGGTTTGAAATACCTTGTCCGCGTCCGGTTATTAGAGTGTCCGTTTATTAGGATGATATTTGTATGAAAAAATGAATGAAAAACCTGTGTGCCCAAAATTTGTCCGGTTATTGGAGCTGTCCGGTTATAAGGACTGTCCGTAATGGGGAATTTCACTGTATATGCATATGTATACATGTAAATGCAATGAATGTAGAGTAAATATGTGTGCGTTTCCACCTTGACCTACTGAGCAGTAATGAAGCGAGGTTTATTTAATGTAATATTTGATGAGGTTACAGTTAGAGATTTTTAGTTATAAAAATCTTTAAGAAAACGAGATTTATAAATAAAAATTTGCTATCTGTGCAAAAAGCGAGATTTTTTTGAAAATTGGCTTATTTGTGGGCTTGAGAGTATTAAAAAGTAAACTGGAAAAATTAAAAAAAAACTGAATAATTTTGAGATTTATGTTATTCAATTTAGGTATAGAATTTTTTAAAGGTAATGAGCATTTATTTTTAACATTACTATAAAATTTCTTTTGCATTTTTTAAGGACAAAAAAATATTAGAAAAAAAAATTTGAATAAATATGTTTTTTGAAAAAAAATTAGAATAAACTGAAAACATTTTGAAAAAACTTTAATAATTTTCATATTTATTCAATGTTGAAAATTTAGGCATAGAATAATTTAAAGTTATTTTTAACATTTTTATAAATTTTGTTTTTTAATTTTTAAGACAAAATAAATTTAAAAAAAGAAGAAAAAATGAGAAAAAATAGAAAACAGTTAAAAAAAATAAGAAAATATTTTCTTAGAAAAAACTAAAATTTTTTTGGACAAACAAAATTAGAAAAATTTTCAAATTTATTCAATACTGCAAATATAGGCATAGAATAATTTAAAGTCTACCTGCGGTTATTTTTACCATTTGTATAATTTTTTTTTTGTTCATTTTGAATACAAAAAAATATTAGAAAAAAAAACTGAAAAAGAGAAGAAATAGAAAACATTTAAAAAAAAAGAAATTTTTTAGAAAAGAAATAAATTTTTTTGTGCACAAAAATTAGAAGAAAATTAAAGAAAAAATTTGAATGAACTGAAAATATTTAAAAAACAATTTTAATAATTTTGCGCTTTATTTAATGTTGAAAAAGGAATGGTATAAAACTTTTTAAAGTTCTTCTGTTGTTGTTTTGAAAATTTATATAAATTTTCTTTTGAATTGTTTAGGACAAACAAATTTTAGAAAAAATAAAAAAATTGATTAATTTATTTTCCAAAATTAGAATAAATTTTTTTTGGAAAAGAATTAAAATTTTTTTGTGGAAAAAATTGGAACAAAATTAAAAAAATGATAGAAAAAATTAAAATATTTTGATAAAGATTTAATAATTTTGAGATTTATTCAATGTTGAAAATGTTTAACATTTCTAAGTTTTTTTTTTTAAATTTTTTATGAAAAAAACCTTAGAATAAAATACAAAAAGAATTAGAAAAACATGATAAAAATATTAGAAATAAATTACAAGCAATTTTTGCTTTGAAAAGTTAATATTCGTTGTTAAAAATTTGTGGGGAAAATTTTTGTTTGTTATTTCAGGAAAAATATTTTTTTTTGTAATTTTTCAAAAATACTGGTTTACTGTACGTATTTGAATGTAACTCGGAAAGTTATGGGTATCCCACTTTAAAATTCTCAAGGAATATGGAGTATAGTCTCAGTTATGCATTATTAAAAAAAGTGAAAGTAGTCTGAGTGGGGGTGTTTCTCAAGAATAAGAAAAAAAAAACATTTAGGAGGTGCAATGAAGTCATTAAAAAACACGAAGAACAAAATAAACGTTTCTTTTCCAAAAATGCTGAATAAACAGTTAAATTTCGAATAGCAATAGGAACGTTTTAGTAATTTTACAAACAAAAACAAAAAATAAACAAAAAAATATTTTTATATATTTAATCAATCATTTTTAAAACTATATTTGATCGATTTTTTTCCATCTCATCATCTTTCAGGCTCTGAAGATATTCGTGCCCACGAGGCTCCACGCGTAAGCCGCCCATACAGCTCATACTTGGACTCGCCAATCACATACAGGAGCATCTTCGATGAGCCCGCCACTGCCAATGAGCGTGTGCAGTCGCACGGCTACAGATACTTGCCCGTGAGCAGAGACACCTATGGCTACTCGCCACGCGCCATCTACGATCACCATTACAGCAGAACAAGTAAGTGTTTGTGGGAATGTTGAACAAAATTTTTAAATATTAATACATTAGCGTCATACAATCACTAAAATGCGGCAATTAGGGATGTGCTTTTGAAACAAAAAAAAAAAAAAAGGAAAATAAAAATTATGCTAAAATAACTAAATTTTTATAATTTTTTCAATGAAGAAATTAGCAATAAATAGCTCCACAGGCTTAAATTATCGATATGTATGCCATTAAGTCAAATTTGTTTTATCCAAGAAATTTATCGGTGTTTAAAAAATAAAAAAAAAAACTGAGTCTTGAAAATCTTTATCTGGATTTTTACGCGCCCTATTGCTTACCTGTTTGATTAACCTTATTTTCTAAGCACCGGTCAAGTATACTTAGGCATTCTTCAGCTTGGCGGCTAACAAAAATCATCTCTTCCTATTGATTTCACGTTCAATGCTCTTCAATAATATAGTAAAGTATAAATTTCAAGCTACACTGCCTGATACTGGTTATTCAGAAAAGCGCTCAGCCCGTCAGATTCAGTCGATATGAATTTTCAAAAATTACATTTTTGGGTGTTTCAAATCCCACTTTTTTTATTGCTGCATTCAAATGTAGCAAGTCAAAAGCTATTGATTTGCTTGTCTTAAACAACAGGCAAACAAAACAAAAACAAAAGAAACATTACACTTACTGCTAGACTCCATTTAGTAAAAAAACCATGTTTTAATACAAAATAAATAAATTATTTATTAAAGCAAAATATTTAACATTTCTGTACTCTTTATATAAAGTTGTCTTATAAATTCAGTTACATACAGTGGCGGCCATAGTAATAGTAGAACGACATACTGTCAGTTTTTTGTTTATTATTTAAATAAATTTTTTTTTAATTTTTCTTTCAACGCGTCATACTGCCTGGTTTTTTTTTGTTTTATTTTTGTTTATTTTTTTTAAGCTTTTCTTTCAAAAAATTTTTGTAGTGTTTTTTTTTGTTTTTTCTTCTTTTTTTTAATTTATTTTAACTTTTAGTTATAATTATTTAATTATTTTTTTGTTTTTAATTTTTCTATAAAAACCATTTTATACTAAAACAAAAACTATGTCAGTAAAGTTTCAAACTTTGTACAAAACTTAAAAAATATTCAATAAATTCTCATTAAAATCTCAAACTCTTAGTTAGAGCTTCCGAAAAATGTAGTTTTGTAGCTCATTTAATTTGGATTTGCTATTTTGCAAGTTTAAAGTGATTTAAAATTAGCGTTCATTTTCCATAATTTTATTATGTATTTATTTATGTATATTTAACTGTATTATGCAATTTCTCCATATAACGTGAGCTCAAAATTGTTTGTTTAAAAAAATTTTATAAAAAAAATATTCAAAATTTTCCAGTACATCGCACTACTATTATTGTGGTCGCCACTGTATGTATATCTATTTTTTTTTTATTATAGCGATAAATCTTTCTGCAGGAGAACTATTTCTATTCTTGTTTTTGATCTGATTTCTAGCATTCTTTTTTTATACCTTTACTAATTTCTTTATTTAAAGTGGCTTTTATTGCAAACTATAGCATTTGTAAACGTGTATTTATATACTTATTAGCACATCCTTAATTCGCAGCTTTCCATTTTTTCCATCACAATCAGCTGCTGCTTTGCAAAAAATCTTCAATATCTTATTTCAATGTTTTATTTCAAGCCTACTTAATTATAAAACCAACATTCATTTTCACTGCCAATTTTCTCATCAACAAGTCGAATAGCAAATTCATGGCACTTTTCGACTGTTTCAATCATAGTTCTACAAGGTACATCGCACAATTGCACAGTTGCACAAAATTCGTGTTCATTTTCACATCTACAAGCATTTATCGCATAAATGCAAAGTATCTCGAGTCATTTAGTATAAATTGCATACTTAATTTTTGTTACCCCTACGGTGGACGATTCATCGTTCAGCGCACTTGCGATTGCATCTTTCGAATATGCACATACATACATACGATGACACTGCATGCGTATGCGTCATCCCACAAATATTTGTAACACCTCAAAGGTGTTACGAGTTGGCAAAACCCATTCACTTTGCGGCACCGTTTTTCATTAACACCAAAAATACCAAAAGAAAAAAGAAAATTTGAGCAAATGAAATAAATAGAAATATTTTAAATAAAATAAATATATACAGGCTGGTTTTGCTTGTTGCCAAAGGAAGTCCGTTTATTGTCGTCGACTATTCGTTGTTTCCATATGATTTAATTTTCATAAAAATAGCCCATCAGTAAATTACGTCAATGTAGTGTTTTGTTTTTGATTTTCTTGTTTTGTTTGGCATATCGCAGTGCGAAGTGCGAATATGGTATTACTCAACCCTTGATATAGGTATAGATAGGGAAAATCGTAGTGCTTGTTTGCCCTTTAATTTTAAAATTCTAGTTGTTTTTTCTTTCGCCGGTCTACAGCCGTTTAATCTCCTTTTTCTCTTATATAAATGTTTTTTGAAATTCACAGTAGAATGTGCGTTTTTTTTTAATTCTGTGCACAAATTAAATAATGTTGTTTATTTGTACGCGTATTAGCGCTCGTTTTTTTTTCTCCTTCTAAGCAAGCTCGATATTTCAACAAACACCCTCAAATCCGCATACTAATAAAAACCACATAGCACCCACGTATGCGTGTATACTCGTACATCGATAACATATTATTTGCTAGTAAATAGCTGTGTTTTTCTTTAATATTCAACACATACCTATATACATGGATTCATACACATGTATGCTCAGAACAGTTCATAAATGTCTCCGTTGCCCCTTCCAATACTTCGTTGCCTTTCTCGCATCTCATGGCAAAATTCGCTGTTCATCTTTGATATCAAATAACCGTCGGCTTTTGTGGGAGTTTGCGCCGATTGCCAATATGTGGCGGAAGTGGCTTATTTAGTATATTATTATGTGTGTACATACATACCTATATACTTAAAGAAAATATATGCTAAATATATTCTTCATAGAATGACTGAAAATATGCATAGATCATGTTCGCTTTTTATACCGTTGTACAATACAATTATTCAATATAAAAATACGCTTATTTCGAGAGAAGGAGATGCGCTTGGTTCAATAAGTTCCATTAATATTTTGATTGCCGGTTTAATTTTTGTAACTTAATATTTGTAAGCTTAACCATTTGTAGCAAAATACAAAATTTTTCTTTCTTACCCTAACCTCGTAAATGGTGTTGCTTAGGAGCTACTATGGATATTTCTGCTATGATCAAATAGGGGTACAGCTCGCGTATGTAGTTTTTAAGCTGCTGTATTCTTACAAAAAAGGAAAGATAATCAACGAATACATTGAGTACATCGTTGTAAAATTTCAGTAATAAACTCAAGCAGTAGTAGGAAGTGGATTAAATTTTATTGAAATTCTGAAGGAACTATGAAGAAGTCTGAATAATATTGTAATATTTCCACTGGGAACAAATTGCGATAATTTAGGAGATAGTCTTAAATAAAATATCAGCTGTTTGCTTTTATTGATGAAGTCTGCTTCTTCAATATGGCCGGCAGAGCTGATTGCATTTTTGCATTTGCCATATGAGTATCACTGCTAACATTTCTGTTGCGCCAGCAGAGGAGAGCAAAGGAGCCTATGTAAGCTGTAAAATGCAGTTAAGACGCGGGGGAAATACATAGACAACAACAAAGAAGAGCATACAAATGCTGTTTGCTTACATTGCGGAGGTTCGCTGATACAATATGGTTACCAGAGCTGACTGTACTTTTGTATTTGCCATATGAGTATCAGTGTTAACAGTTTTGTTGGGCCAACAGAGTTCAAAAGTAGCTTATATGGACTGTAAAGCGCTATAGGAGGTAATACATCCATTAAAAAAATGCATACAAATGCTGTTTGCTTACATTGTGGAGGTTCGCATTATGGTTACCAGAGCTGACTGTGAGTATCACTGTTAACATTTTTGTTAGGTCAACAGAGTTCAAAAGGAGCTATAAAGTGCAGTTAAGGCGCGATGGAAATATATAGGCTAGAAGTAAAAAATGCATACAATAATGCTTAAAATGTAATTTCATAAAAAGTATGTTCCATAAAAAAAAACCGTTTATGTTCCATAAAAGTGATTATATTTACGCATAATTCTTTATCTTGCCAGCTTCAACAATCTCTATAAGTAAAATTACCGAATTTGTGCTATATTTTCTTTTTTCCTATTACACACAATTAGCATAATATGAAATTTTTTAACGACATGTTCTGGCTTAAGCATAAACGGTTTTAAACGCATTCATTAAATTGTTTTAAATTCAATTCATTATTAGCAAATGCAACTTTTATTGGACTTTGGTACTTTGTATAATAAAAGTAACAAAACGTTCTCTTTTTCCCATTTTATTTTCTTCACAAACAAACACAAACATTAGAGCCTGTGCAAAAATAAATCATGCACTATTAGAACTACGCAAAATAAGAGAAGAAAATGTTTTTAACAAAAAAAAAAATATTGTAATATATATAAATATTGCGTAAAATTTGGTTTCCATTGATAATCGTGGGAGACATACTCTTCAAATTTCTCGAAACAAAAATATTAGCTAAATGTACTTAAAACTGTTGTACTGTACCGTACTGTTGATAATGTCTTTAAAGCATATATGTATTTACATCTGTGTGTGTATATGTGTACACATTTGTATAACTTGTTTTGGTTTCCTTTGAAAACTCAAAGTGTGTAATGGAAATTCAAATTCAAGTTTGTTAGTTTGTCACTTTTCAATGTTTTACGGTTAATTGTTCTCTTGTTCTTAATAAAGTGTTAAATTCAAAGTTAGTTTTGTAGCTGGTTTTATTAGTTTACCGCTGAATAATTTTAGGAGATTTGACTCAATACCAATACAGATTTTAGATTCAGCATTCTTCTTCTGCTACAATGGCTCAGATAGAGTCTACAGCAATTTCACTCTGCAAACAGGTACTGCAAAGTTTTTCAAGAGTTAAAGTAAATTTTTAAATATTTTCAGATTAAAAATTATATGCAAAACCTTGTTTTTATTACTGTTTGATATTGTTGCAAGAGTTCGCTTTTAATAAAAATCATAAAGAAAAAAATCGAATGCTTTTCTTATACCTCTCCGAATGGAAGCGGCTTTGTTAATATTTAAACGAAATATATTTTTATTTGTATCAGTAAAATTTATATAAATTTGAATATTTTACTTGATTTTCATTTGCCGAAATTTGGTATTTTCTTTCAATCACTTGTAAAGTTAATAAAATATTTTTTTATAATAGTAATACACTTGAATATTTTATTCAGCATCTGTGAGCCATATGGCTTCTACACATACACATTTACGTGTTTGCCCATATTCACTCATACATTTTCATTGCATTATTCGCTTTTTCTTGTTCAACCACTTTTCATTCACTTGCAATTCCATGATAACTTTGTGAAAACATTTCATTTCAGTTTGAATTTTTAAATATTTATACAATCACTGAGTAAAAAAAACAATTCTTCTAGATTTCCATACTTTCAGCACTTGCGGGTTACACCAGACATGCTTAAAAATTACAACAAAAAAAAAATTAAAATTTTTGCAGAAGAGAAAATTAGAAAGAACATACAAAAAATAAAACTAATTACAAAAAAAACACAAAAAAAAAAAACAAAAAAATAATAATAAAATAGAAGAATAAAAGAAAAATAAATTAAAGAAAAAAAATCATACCATAAGATACAAATAAAATATTTCATAAAAAATTTAACACCTTTTCATGCTGATACTCTGCTATATTGGATTTACCTATCATATGCTTTTATCTTTTTATATCTTTATTGCAATTTCCTTGTTTGCTCCTCCGCTTTATACCATGGACCCAACACATTTTCATGCTTCTACAATTTTGCCAACGCTTTCCGGCATATTATCGTATGTATTGCTTTGGATTTTACATGCTTGCGAGATTTTGAGCCTAAATGCTTTAATACCTTCACTGTAAGAAATTTGTTTAATATCAAGAAAATGTAAGATATTATTTTTCATACTTAAATCGCTTAATTCCAGTTCCAGCCAACTACGACGCAGAGAGGGCTTGGAATGACCACTTGAAGCGCATGCAAGAAATCGAACGCAGGTGAGTGGGAGTATTAAGAAAAAAATATAAAAACATAAGTGGCAGAGAAAAAGGCAGCTATGTAGGTTTAAAGACAATCAATGGCTAGAAGACTTGGCATAGTGAAGTCCAATTTTGAGTTAAAAGTCATAAGAATGTCGTAATATAAAACTAATATGACCTTAACTACTTTTACAGCCATTGAATTCCAAAGGTCAATTGTGAAAATTTTCCCAACACACAAGTTGTTCACTTTTTGGTAGCCAATCGATTTAAATATCTTACTGGAAAACACTTCTTATAATGAAATGCCCTATGACCATTTAGAGACCCATCTAATCTCATTGCCCAACACCCGGTGGAGTGCTTTCAGATTATTTTTCAGTTTAAAGAGAGTGTGGTTGTTAGTCTTACCACTTGCGGATAAATCCTGCTCATATGGATCTCAAGTCAGCTCAGCTAAAACTGAATGAATATCAGGATCTGCAATGTTGCCAGTTATTTTTAGCCAGTGTTGGATCGTTTGGGAAGTTTTTCGTGCTTAACAAGATGGGGCACTAGCACTCGTTATCCATGCATTGAGACTCCCCACCGTTTTAAGAGTCTTCTCTCGTGGCTGCCTAGATTATGAAGTCGTCGCAATACACTTCTTCTCCTCAGCAGCTGCAAATTTAAAATTTATTTGTCTTAGCTAGAAATTTTTCAATGCTATTGAGAATTTTTCGGAATGGGTATTAGCTGCCGATGCAATTTTACTTTTACTTTGTATTTTCTTCTCCTTTTTGTTTTCCGTTTTTCTTTACAAATTTTCTTTTCGTTTCCCTTTCTGCTTCCGATTCCGATTCCATTTCCTTTGCGTTTTTTTATGTTTCTTTTTCTTTTCCTGTGCCTTTTTTTCTTTTCCTCTTTTTTCGCTCTTTTACCTATTTTTATATACGTCTTTTTCTTTGCCTTTTATTTTTCCTTTTCCTTTCCCTTTCCCTTTCCTTTTCCTTTTCCTTTTCCTTTTCCTTTTCCTTTTCCTTTTCCTTTTCCTTTTCCTTTTCCTTTTCCTTTTCCTTTCCTTTTCTTTTTCCTTTTCCTTTTCCTTTTCGTTTTCCTTTTCCCTTTCCTTTTCCTTTTCCTTTTTCTTTTCCATTTACCTTTCCTTTTTCTTTTCCATTTCCTTTTCCTTTACTTTTCTTTTTCCTTTTCCTATTCCTTTTCTTTTATTTTTTTATGTTCTTTTCCTTTTATTTTTCCTTTTCATTTTCATTTTCCTTTTCCTTTTCCTTTTCATTTTCCTTTTCATTTTCCTTTTCCTTTTCGGTTTCCTTTTCCTTTTCCTTTTCCTTTTCCTTTTCCTTTTCCTTTTCCTTTTCCTTTTCCTTTTCCTTTTCCTTTTCCTTTCCTTTTCTTTTTCCTTTTCCTATTCCTTTTCCTTTCCGTTTTCCTTTTATTTGTTTTTCTTTGTTTTTTTTTACTTCTGCATTTCCTTTTTATTTTATTTTAATATCCTTTTCAATTTAATTTTTTTTTTACATTTACATTCACTTTTCTTTTTTTGTTCTTTTCTTTATCCACTTACTATTCATTGTTCTTTTCCTTTTTCTCTATATTTACCTTTACTTTTCTTTTTCTTGCCTTTTTTGTTTTTATTTGCCTCTTCCCCTTTCTCTTCGTTTTCCTTTCTCTCTTAATTTTTCATTATTATGTCTCAATTAATTTTAATCTGAAACAATAAATAAAACAACAATTTTTTCACTCCAGATACCCATCTCGCTATGGTCTCTACCTGAAGGACAAGCCATACACACCCAACGCTTTGGTGCCCTTGGAATACGAGCCAGAAGATAAGTTGCTCAAATCACTCAACAAGGGTAAGGAAGATTAAATTTTAAGTAAAACCAAAAACAAAAAACAAACAAACATCAGAATTTAAAAATAAATACTCTACTAAAAACAACGACAACAAAGCGTAACAAAATACACAACAATAATCGTAAAAATTCCTACGTAAACCAAACAAAAAATATGAGAACAAAAAACGAAGGAATCAAATTTAAATCGATGTTTAACGAATTATGTGAATAATTACAAATGTTGTAAACACGAAAAAGAAAATTTAAGATAAAAAACAACATCACGAAAATTAGCATATCCTCCACACTGAAAGAATTTTTTCAAATTCACTAAAGAAACAGCCAGATTAATACAAATTTGTACATTTAGCATTTTAAAGTTAGCTCACTCAACGAAAATTGGACAATTTTTATTGGAGATATGTAAATATGTATGAGAAAATTTGTGAATCCAAATTCTTGAAGTGGTGAAAGTCGAGTGAGCTGTCAGCAGCGGAATGCGCAAACACACACAGATGACTACTACCAATTGGCGTTTTGTGTAAAAGTAATTTGTTTCGTAACTTTTTTTGCCACTAACGCACACATAATTTTTGCAAATAATATCATAAAATTTGTATTTTTTAAATATATTTGCAGCATAAAAAATGTGAGCAAATAGCCAATGTTTGCTAGCAAATCTACACAGCTGCACAAAGTTCGTTTTTAGAAATGCTACTAAATAAATACATCAAATAACAAAGCCAACATTTACTACTACATTTTCAGTAAAATTTAAATTCAATGTAGTAAAATGGCAACACAAATTTTTTGTCTGTAAATGTTTTACTTAAAATACACATACATATACATATCTCTTATTAAACGTATACACTTACAATATATAAAGTAAGTTAGTGGAATTACAAATTGTAGAACAAAACCAAAAGTAAAAAAAAAATCTATATTACAAGTAGTTGAGTGAAGAAGAAATATCAAAAGAAAGTAAATGATATCAAATGAAATGAAAGCACCGCTAAGAAGCAGAAATTCGTTAAATGTTTCATTGTATTTAACATCATATTAAATATGTTTACTTTTAATTTTAAAGAATAAATACCGAACAAACAGAAAATTACTTATCTTAAATTTAGTTAATTACGATGAAGAAGGAAGAGAGAAAAAACTGATTTAAAAGCTTCATTAAACTTAAAAAGAAATACACAAATAAAGTGGTTTTTATTCATAAAGCTTTATTTAAAGCTATTAATAATAATCAATATAACATAACAACAACTAAACATAATAATATCATTAAATAATTATGCATTCTGGGCTTCAAGAGAAATTTATAATCGAAAAAAGGTTAAAATGCCGCCGCTTTCACGAGCAATGCAGTTCAATCAACAGAAAAGAAATTGTTAGTGCTCTAGAGCTTTAAAGCTTTTATTTAATCAAAAAGTTCTGAAAAATTATACACAAAAAAAAACGGTCTTGACAGTTTTAAAAGAAATTAGCCGCAATCTCTACTATAAAAGTGTTTTTGTAAGGAGTTTTAGTGCTTTTAAAAGATCAGGAAATTCAGAGCTTTCAGCACATGTACTACATAGGAAGTGCTGAATACGTAAAAAGCGATGCAAGTGTGAAATGGAGTACGACTCTGAGTGTGCATAAATATATATGTGTGTATGTGCATGCATGCTCATGCTCACATGCGTTTACGCTCTTTGCTCTAAGTGCACTGTTTTCCTGTCGCGAATTTTCGGACAAAATTTAAATCTAAGCGATGCATCCAGTTAAACCTGAAAACAGGTCTAAATTTCTATTGAATAGTATAGTATAATATGCGCGATTTCAAATTATTTGAAGTATCCTCAGTATAAAAATAAATAGAAATGCAATTTTTTCTAAACGTTTCGCTCTAACCATATTTCGCTTGAAGCCCTGAATTCAATCTTTCATAAATTCATTATCATTACTAAATAAGTACTATTTATTTTAAGCTACTTACTAGATAACCTTAACAGCAGTTGTAAAAACAAAAACATATATAACTACAAACCAAAAATTAGAGGGGAACAGAAGCATTAAAACAAAGTTAAAAATGCAATGAACTTAGTTTAGACATTCGCCGCCGCAATTACAAAAGGAGGGAAGTAGAGCAATTAACAAAAAAAAAAAGAATACAATAGGTATAGGTACATATGTAGCTAAGTTTGGATATACGATTTTTGTTCTTTTATTCAGAGGAAAACTTCATTGATTAGTACTCAATTAGCTGTGCAAGATGTGATTAGTAGCATAAAGACGAAGTATTAAAACTCAAAGAGCATCAGAGAACTTTGAGAGGTAAATGTCATTACTCAATTAGTTGTGCAAGATCCCTTCATAATGATAGATTATAGGATTGCAACATTCGTGAGGATATTTTCGGAAAGCGAAAAATTCGCTTGTTAATATCAACAAAAATGAAAGCAATACAACAATAAATTGAAAACAAAATTCCAATTATTATATCAGCTAATCAGCTGATTCTGTCAAATTCGACGGCGAAGTAGCATTATTATACAAAAATAAGGTATCTTAACATTTGGTAAGCTTTTTAATAAAGAACCTTAGGAAATGCAGAAAAAAGGAGCTCAACTGGGCAGGTTAGTTTAAAGTGAGTATTCATAGTTACTGCGTATATCTAGTCTAGAATAATAGAATGAATAATGAGACTAACTTTATTGTGACGTAAGCGCAGATGAGGCGTATCAAGGAACTAAGAAGAGGTTATCGAAATAATGAAGCTTGATGAACGTAAAAATAAAAATTTTGGCTAGGTTAATGCAAAATATGCTGAGTAAAAAAGAGAGATTAGAAAGAAAAAAATGTTTCGTGTCGTGAGCAAAGTTTTACAGTTAAGCGTAACCAAGACACATCAATAAAGAAACAGAAGTGGATCATCTGACTTTACTTCTTTTTAATTTTATATGCGCTCTGAACAGCCAAACTTTGTATACCTTAAAAATACGCATAATTATTGTTCTTGTTCCACCGCAGCTGTGTCTTGCGCGCAACCTTCGGTATGCTCTCAAACGTGATTAATCTCTAATGAGGGGAATCTTATGTTAGAATATATAGGTATGTTAGAATATATAGGTATGTTAGAATATAGAGTAAAGCTGCTTTTTCATTGGTCATTGCTATTGAACTGCTATTAATGCGCCAAAGTTGTGGGAGAGGAGAATGTGGGTTAGACAGAAATGGGAATGCTGGCGTTTTTTAGATTAGCAGTGCCAACTCCATTCATACTAAACTAAAACCTCATACAGCAACAGCGCGAAAAGCAAAAAAGGAATACGTATAACATAAAATAAAAAACAAAAAAAATATTACATTAAAACTACTAGCATTACTATTACATAAAAAAAAAAATAGAAATACTATCGAAAAAATGCAATGCTAAATAAATCATTAATTTAACAAAAAATAATTAAAAACTCTTGTTTTCTTTTATCCTCACCGTCAAGTGACACGGATTTTGGATTTTGAACTTCACTTCACCTGTAGTGGGTTGATTTTTTCCAACAATTTTTTAATTCCTAATTTCTTAAAATGTATAGGTTTTCATTTCTTTATATTTTTCCATCATTTACTAATTTTATTTGATTTTTGTCACATATTTGTGTATATGCATTCTTTTTTTCATTTTTAATTTAACTTCATAAATCATCATTTTCTTTTTTTTGTACTTACTTTTCATTTGCTGTACAGTCCTGTAACTACGATTTTCAAAATAATTTGTATAGTTTCGTAAATCGTTCTACGTCCTCCTCGTACATTCCTTAACTCGACTAAATAAACTTATTGAATAAAAATTTATTCGAAATTAATGCACAATTCAATACACAAAATCATTCACTGTGCGTTCGCCTGTAAATACTGCCAAACAAAAAAAAACATCTAATATGAAAACTCAAACAAGCTACAAATATTTATTATTATTTAAATCAAAGAAGCAAAAAAAAAAATTAACCCATAAAAACATAAAATGAAATATTTAACGAAAAACCAGTCAAAGCATAGCAAAAAATGTATTGTGAAATTCTACGCAAATGCAGTGAAGCGTAAAAATTTGTTAAATGTGTTTTGTACTCTGTGGTGGATTGTTAGAATTTAAAAAGCAAAAAAAAAAAAGGCAGACCAAAGAAATTGTAAGCTTAAAACTACAAAATGAACAGCCAAAGCATTTAATATTTTTATACTTTTCAACCTCGTAAAACAAATTTACCGCCCCAATCCCAAGTTCGGCGCTGCATTGTCCAACTGGTCAGCCACCCATGCCTACTTCCGTAATTCAATTGGCAGCTGATTTCCACTTTTCTCTCCTTTCCTCTCCTATCTACTTGGCAGTTATGCGTGCAAAAGGCAGACATATCATTCCACTGTAAATTCTCCTTTCTACACTCTTTCATTTAAATATCTAATATACTCCTCTTTTTCAATTGGTTTCACTCTAGGAGATTTGACACATAACGCGTTGACATTTCAATTTCAATAAGATATTGATTTTCGCAATTCATTCCAGTCGAGATTTGTGCTCTTTGACTCCTTGGTGTGCACTGACACAAATCGAGCGGTCAATTTGTCGTCCTACTCTGTCTCCAATTGTCGTTATATAATATACGAAATATTAATGTTTTTTGTTATTGTGTATTGTTTCGTGTGTACAATCTTTGTGATTGTCAGCTAATTTATTTTGTTAGAAATTTTGATTTTTATTTGTTGAATAAGTAACTGTTTGAGAATGGAATGTAGGGGAATAATTTTGATCCGTTTTTATCGAGTTGTGTATTTTAAAATACGGTAAGTACAAAATATACCACCTCCATACATATGTATATACGCACATAAATATATAGGGTGTAAAGAAAGAAATACAAAATACGTAAGGAGGTAACAGTATGGACAAAAAGAAGCGAAGAGAAGTAGAAAGATAAATAAATGTGATAAATGGGTAAGACTCCGTCAGAAAATATGAGATTTGCAAGTGGTCGTTCGATTTCTTTGAAACTTTGGGAAATATTAGTTCTAGGTAAGATACATTCGAGCCTAAAAGGATTTTGAAAAATTTTCAAAATTGAGTCATCTACGCCATGTTGAAAATCGGGACCGTGTTTTTTTCAAAAATCAATATTTCTTGAACCGTTGGATGGATTTCAATGCAATTTACAGACAATATAGAAACAAATAAGTAGTTTAAATTAGTATTATGTTAAAAAAAAAATTTCGAAATTTTGACCAAAAAAAAGTAAAAAAAATTTTTTGAATCAATTTTTAGTTGATTTGGCCAGTTTTTTAGATTTTCTGTTATACACGTAACGATTCCTTATGATTTAACCTTTATTTTGAAAAAAAAAAATTTTATGGTGTCTATAATAGTTCTCGAGATATTGCGATTTTAGTGGAAGCGCGCACGCACGGTTTAGGTAACAGGTGTGCAATGCGCGCTGCGTTATGTGTTCCTGTATGAAGTGACTGGAGCAGACTGCTGCAGGTCTGTGCGCGTTTTTCTACTCCCGCGCTGCGTAACCGCGAACTTCACGGTGCGCGCTTCCACTAAAATCGCAATATCTCGAGAACTATTATAGACACCATAAAATTTTTTTTTTTCAAAATAAAGGTTAAATCATAAGGAATCGTTACGTGTATAACAGAAAATCTAAAAAACTGGCCAAATCAACTAAAAATTGATTCAAAAAATTTTTTTTACTTTTTTTTGGTCAAAATTTCGAAATTTTTTTTTAACATAATACTAATTTAAACTACTTATTTGTTTCTATATTGTCTGTAAATTGCATTGAAATCCATCCAACGGTTCAAGAAATATTGATTTTTGAAAAAAACACGGTCCCGATTTTCAACATGGCGTAGATGACTCAATTTTGAAAATTTTTCAAAATCCTTTTAGGCTCGAATGTATCTTACCTAGAACTAATATTTCCCAAAGTTTCAAAGAAATCGAACGACCACTTGCAAATCTCATATTTTCTGACGGAGTCTTACCCAAATAAGTATGACTGTACCTATAGGGTAAAAAATCGACTGTTGAGTGACTTGTGTGGCAAACTAGTGCTCGCTTACGTTTCTTCAAAGTGCTAACAAAAAAAAGGGGTAATGAAAAAATCAGCTGACATGACAGTGAATCCCTTATTATTATAGGGTAACCCAGGTTTTTAACTGAAACTGCATCTGATATCAGATAAGCTACAATAAATTAGGTCTTTGGAATATGCCGGCTTGGTATAAAAAATACGACTTATTGATATATTTGAGGTTATATAACATCCTGAGATATTATTTTTTAAGCTTATAATCGAATCTTAAAGAAAACTCCTCCCTTCTTAAATCATTTTTGTATTGTCAAATGCGCATTTTGTACCCCATCAGGGATGAACTAGAAGGTTGATCTATAAAAGCATTTTGGTTCGAAGCAATAAGTGAGTAAATCTTATATTTTCTCAAACGCTCTAAATGCAATATTTGCACTGAGCTAATTGAGGGTTACCTTTGTAGTTTAATATTTGGATAATTGGTGCTTTTCTAGAGCTGAAGTTTAGAAACGTAAAAAAAGTTAAAACACAAGGTGTGAGGTGGCGCTAATTTATTCATCCAATTTTGTTTTTGAATAAGCTTTTCAGAAAATAAAAAAATGATTTTGATTGCCGGAAATCTTCATTTTGACTTTTATGCACTCCATTACTTGTGCAGCTGCCTAGTTCACAAGCTTCAAATATGACAACGCCATTTGCAAGAATTATGAGTCTTCCGATAGGGCGATGAACTTTGCGCCACTTTGTATGAATGGATTTATTTTTTAATTGAATTTAATCTCAAAGAGAATTTACGTAGAAGATACACAAATATTGTATTGTTTTAATGAGTGAATTGAAAGCATTAGCGAGGGACCGAAAACAGGTGTTATAATGTATTTCAAAAACTAAAAAGTCATGGCTTAATAATTTTTTGTAAAAGACAATTGTTGATATTCTTCTCTCTACACAGATCAAGAATAACTTTTATTCTTCAACTTTTTTGAAAAAAGTACAATTTTAACTATTAATATGGACTATTATTGTTTCAGTTAAGCCAAATCAGATTTTTTTGTTGTCAAAAATAAAAGACTTGATCATATAACCAGCAAATATTTTATTCTATTCAATTTGAATTTAGTATGCATTCATTGGTCTTAACTTCACGATGTCAAAAATATATGGAGGGTGATTCAATAAGGCCGCAAACTTTCTGTTATAAACGAAACAAAACACCATTTGTTTTATCTCATACTTTTTTTAGTATATGGCATTTATATAGGAAACACCACATCCGTTTATTGCCCACCACCACCCCTCTACCAACATAGAATGCTCACATCAGAATTGTGATTTTGTGACTTTGTGGCGTAATTCAGGCTGTATATGGCTTATAGCGCATTTGATTTTCTTCCTTAGCTCTAAAATCGTCTGGACTTTGTTCGCAACAGTGCCATATTTCATGCGCTTTGGGATCACTTGTACACTTTGTTCAACCGAGTATCGCTACATGACTAAGTTTGCCAAAGCAGTATCAATTGCCTAAAAGGCATACAAAAATTAACATAACTTAAATATTTGTTGTCAAAGCGTAACATTTTTATTGTAATTTTATTATATATGAATAACCTTTGTTTGTTGCGAGACTTTTATTATTCAAGGCGTAATTGGTTAGATCTCAGTTTTGTTAAAAAAAAAACTTGGGATAGTTTCATAAAACTAATAGTTTTTACCAACTTATTTTGTGAGTGGTTTAATTTCTAATGCCGAACAGTTTGTGCAGTACAATTGGTGTCATCAAAGACTTGGCTGTGCCAGTAGTGCAATTTTGTGATTCTGATCGTTATTAGCTCAGTCACAGATTTAAAAAGAGCTTTTAAGTGCTCTGATATTAAGCACAAATTGCCCACTATGTACAGAATGGACCAACGGCCATCATCAGACCGTTAGCTGGCTCTCAGCGATTTTGAAGGAATAATCAACTTAGGCTGGCGTAAGCGGGGTAATTACGGCGGTTTGTATACGAAAAAGCTGAGATTGTGTCGGTGGTATACGAAAAAATCAATACAGCCATCGGTAATTTTACTGCGTTGACATCTGAACAACAGCTGATTGGATGAATGTGTGAATGCATGTTAAATGAGCGAGCATTATTCTCCTGCCGAATCTCGAATGACGTAGCGGCCGAAGTTACTCTCACAATTTAGCTTCGGGCGGCCAAATCTGGTAATCTGTCAACTTGAAAATTACCTATAGAAACACTTGTCTTAGCAGAGCATGGTTCTGCTTCTTGGGCTTCCTGGAACAAAAAGGGCATGCAATTATAAAATGTGTGAGATTGAAAAAGAATGCCAGCAAAAACCAACTAATGCTGCGGATAATGCAGAACATCATTGAGGACACAGGACAAATTAGAATATAAGCTCGCTTTTGAAAGATGGATGCACTACCCATTTTAGAATAAATATTTATTATATTTCGCGTAAATCAGCATCGCATAAAAATTGGTTAATACTGTGGCTGCTTCAACATTTTGTGGCATTTTTATTATGCGATTATGTTTACAAATATTTTGAAAATCTGATGTAATTACTGCAATTGCTTTTAAAAATTGTGAACAACAGAGTTTTGGCAGCACATCAAAACAAAATATGTATTATGAATAAAATGTACGACTATAATAGCAGAATAATCAGTTTATATGCTCCTCCACTTGAAAGTGTATGGTTTGTACTCAGCTAAGCCAGCCATGCGAGCATACTATGGAAGTGCATAAGTGTCATGGACAAGTCCACTGCTGTAAGTTCTGCGTAAGCGCGCGTGGGGTGCGGTGATGTTAGCAAGTATTATTTGCATAGCTTGTCCTTGCATCTGTACAAAGCTCACTCGTTTATTTGAGTGTTTTTTAATTACTTTGTTCACTTACTTTATTTGAACGAAGTTTGTGTAAAGTTGAAAGAGCAATAAAAGCTATTTGCAGTACTTATTGTTAGTTAAGAAAGGATATTATTTTTAAATACAAATGGCAATTTAAGAATCTTTAGTATACTTTGTGGTAGAAGCTGTTAGAAAAATTAGTCAAGTATACGAAAAGTATGCAAATGAAAAAAGGGTAAAAGTTGGTTATGTTGAAAGTGAAGGGCTACGTCAATAAGTCAAACTATAGCCCTTCACTTGCAATTGTTGCTGGAAAATAGTATTGTAGTAGCATTTAACACCATTCTTAATCAGTTTGATACGCCATTTTATTATAAAAATCGAGGTACGGATGCATCTATACGCATTTACATTCATTTATGCTAGTATCGCCCGTGGTAGAAAATCGACCAATAACAATTCTCACTGTAAGTAGTAAAAAGGATAAATGAAATAAATAAAAATATATAAATTTTTCCTTTTCAAATCCTGATAGCGATCCATAAAAAATGTTTTAAGATCTTGAAATTTCCGTTGATTCATTTATTTCGTACACTCGATATGAGATTTAAGTTTGTATGGGCGCAGCTACGCCCCCTTTACCAATACCTAATATTTTTGCCTTAAGTACGGCATTGTTAGTGCAAATGGTTCCAGAGAAAAGCTATAAGAAGGTTTCAGTTTATACGAGAGATGCCACGTCCCCTTTTTCAATGCCCCTTTTCCAATACTTACCCCTTTCCACCATAGGCACAGTTTATACAATTCATGCATTCGTATTAAGTTTCCTTTCTGTAGATTAATTCCTTTCCGGTGAACTTCGATTATTTCTTTAATTTTATCGACGTTTTCTCTAACATCAAAAATGCCTGAAGGGAATCGACGAGACCAAAATTGCACGTATTTATCGGTTACGGTATCGGCACCATAAACACAGTTTACAATTTCAAGGGCTTGGCTTGCATTTTCGGCTATATCAAAGAAAAACTGCAAAATGTACCGAATTTTCTCTTTGTTGACTTCCATTGATAGCACCCTGTAACTCACAACTAAATAGAACAAGCAAAAAACAGAAAAATACAATATTATTTTTAGTGTGAAATGTCACCTTAACAAAGGGGCATAAACTTTAAATTGTTTGATCGATACTTTACGAGATATCGATCACTACAGCCATCTGCCGAGAAACAAACCCCCAAACTATATTTTATTGTGGCGTATTTTTTCATTTGACACCTTAACGACGATGGGTCGTTCGCGTCCGGCGCGAAAAAAAGTCATAAGATATCTTCTGAGCTTTAACTAAACATATCCGAATAGTCGTTTTTTAATTTTTTATGTTAATAATATTTTATCATAAAAAAATGGTATGAGACATGCACCGTGCAGTAGCTTCATAAAAATTCATGATTTTTCAACGAATTGGCCGGACACGAATGACCCATCAACATTGCATAAAGCTTAATTTTAAGAATTTTCTTTTATGAAAATATATTTCATTCTCCTAAAAAAACCATATATGTAAGTCCATGTGTCATATTACGTGCAAATCAGAAAAAAAATTAAGAAATTTTCATCAAAATTGTAAACTTTTTAATCTGAGTAGATACACCAGGCCTAGTCCTTCTCTTGCCTACAACTTGCTTTATTGTATCGTTGAGTTTTTCAACGTGAGGATGTATTCTTTTTCCTGCAATCACTATTTTTAGGGCTGAAGCATTTACATATGTATATCAATTGGCAAGACCTGACCTAGTTAGCTAGATCTTTATTCTTTGTAATATACTTTCTATGCTTTTGTCGGCGAAAAGTTCAAATGGCTCATCGTTTCACCTCGTATATAAAAGTAGGATATTCTTTATCGAAAACTCAAAATGGTCGCCTTATTAATTGTTACTATCGTTCAAGCTTTCGTGCCATGCAATAAAACGGGCATGCTGAGATATTTATAAAGCACGATGTAAATACTGCAGAGGTGGGGTTGTCATCAAACCGTTAACCAGCTCTCAGCGAATTTTCGAAGTATTCAGCTGACGCCTCATGGGATGTGACGGCGGTGTGTTTACGAAAAAACTGAGGTTGTGTGTTACTACGTTATCGTTTGAACAACGATGGATTGGACGAGCTTCAGTATATAAGTATGTATTGAAATGAGCGGACATAGTTCTGCTGCCGAATCCACAATTTTGTGGCACCGAAGTCACTCTCACAGTTTTATTTCGGATGACTAAGTCTTACGGTGGAGAGAACAACGGTGCGCTACCTTTATGGCTTCAGAGTATTTTTCCGAGGATAGCTTAATCAATAAATTTTAGTATTTGTCCTATTTTTGCGCGGTTACTCATTGAAGCAGTGTGACGGACTGGTATGGACTATTTGGCAAAACTCATTTCGAAAGTTTATTAGGTAGTGCTTTAATTCATTGAATTTGCCTGGACTTTTAAACTTCACATGCTGGACTTTAATTGGGAAAGGAGGAGGTTTTTTGACTCGGTTCTCTGCATGGAAACTTCTGTTATTGTTTTTGTCTTTAGATAATATTGCGACTTGTGGTGTAAAATGACACACTTTTCATAGCGCGTTGAAGTTGTAAGCACTAGTCACACCCCCATCAACCAAGGCAAACCCAAAGGAGAAAACAGACTATTCGGGTAGGTGCAAGCCAAGACAAATCTATTAAAGGTGGTGTTGGTAAATCAGCTGATTTGTTGTTTTTCTTTCGCTGTGTCCATGTGGCTGTCAGCACAGAATAAAGCAAGCCGAATTATTTTTTTTGTTTTCTACCTTTCCGTGACAATCAAACGTACAAAACATTGTTGTTGGTCTAGTGCCACCACCTTCAATAAATGCGCCTAGGTACAAACTCAAAAAATACAGGTGTGCTGAATTTTTGATAGGATCAGAATGCTGGTTTTGGCACCAGGTAAAACATCATTGGCGAAAACAACTATATCGAGTTATATAATCATATTTCAACAAGAATGCCACATTATCTGCGATGCGGACAGTTAGAAACTATTTTTTATTTAGTCACGCCTGGCAGTATTGGTGTTATCGACCATAATGCAGTGCGACCTCTAATGTACTTGACTGCAAGCTTGTAATTTGAGACTTCTAATTAATTTGAGAACTTCCTCAGGCTTCTGGTACTTCATTTATGTAGTTGTATTTTATCACATAAGCACTAGTAAAATGTGTCGTGCGTATTATTATTAAGTAAAACTACTAGTAAATTTATCACAAGTAATAATTGTTTAGTATTTATTTGATTACTTCAATATTAATTGATTTTCTCGCACGCCTTTGTGCGTGTTTTTTCTCTTTCTCGCTTTCTCTCTCTCTCCCCCTACAGAACGTTTAACGCCATCGTCACGTCCAGGACGTTTATACCGTGCCGGCAGTGAACCCTACATGCCAATACCAGCATTGCGTGAACCGAGTGTGTCACGTGCCTCACGCGCACCATCGGCTTTCGAACGTGCACGCAGCTTGGCGCCATCATTGTTCGATCGCGCACGCAGCTTGGCTCCCAGGCCATTGTTCCGTGCCAGCTCGCTGGAACCTTTGGATGAAATCTTTGATAGTAAGTTAGAAAATCCTGTTGCAGAGAGACCTTTTGAGCGTGCCGGCTCACCAAGTCCCACTCCCGTTAAGGCTGGCCGCTGGGGACCGCGTCCCAATGAAGTCGCCTATGATGCTAATGGTACGAGCAATTGATTGCGCTTAAGGAACACTCATGCCGCCACTCTCGCTCTGCGCGACATCCCACATCACAGTCATTCCTCATTTTATTATCGGCCTACCAAAACCATAACCAATTGTGAACTAAGTGGAGTGGGGTGGAGTGTAGGACGGCTTGGCGGCGTGCTGTGAAAATTAGTTGCAAACAAAATCCCTTTCAATATTCGGTTTTTAGTGTTGCGGTTAATGTTTCGCTTTTATTTTCGCTTTATATTTTCCATATTTATTTATTTGAATTGGAATGTTTTCCCCGCTTTTAATGGTGGGATGGAAGTAAATTAATATTTGGCAGCCCAAAAATTTATTGCGCATGAAAATGTCATTAAATTATGATTTTTATGCCTTTTGAATATTTAGTCGTATTTAGTATTGAAGAAAAATTGTTTATTTGTGCGACACTTAATTTGGAATGCTTAATGCCAATAGCATCAAAGTTATTAAATTATCCCTGTGCTTTCCTTAAGATATCCTGCTCTAAGCTTACGTCACCTCCAATGCCCTTAAGGCTTAAGGCTTTACCTTTTTTTCTTTTAAGTATTTAACTAAGTGCTAATGGCTATCAAAATGAGGGCCAATATTTCTAAGTACCCTTTCCCTTTTTTCATTTTATTTTATACTTTCAAAAAATTATTTATTTTCGTATGATTCGTTTTATCTGCTCTTTTTATTTTGAATGTTTAATTTTGTGGTTTTATGGCTACATATAAAAATATTTCCGCATGCATTATTCGTGCCTAGTTGTTGTAGTTGTATGCTTAGGAGGTTTAGTTAATTAATTAAAGCTATAGAAAAATCATCAGTCAGTGGGAAATATCCACAGCTTCCATTCAATGAAATTGGTTAACTAAGAGTTAGGCCCCCCAGGATTCAGGACGTACGCCTCCACATAATCATGGAATTTATATTATAATAATTTAGTATAAGCAGAGAGCCATTAAAATCAACAGCCTTTTTTAATACTGAATCGAGTGGAAGAAATATTTTTTTACTTAAAATTTAGTTTGTGCTAGGTAGGTTAGGTAAGGTTGGACTGGTTGACTTGCAGTCACGCGTAGACTAGTTCGGCTCATAGCGATACCAGATGGAGTTCATTAATATTTGTGTTTTGAAATAGTCCTCCCGAATTCATATATTAGTTTCATATTTAAGGAGGCATTTCCAACTAACTGCTGGGATATCTTCCAATCTATCAAACTGTGGTGCCCCCAGATATTTTAAGCGTTTTTTGAGCTGTTTTTTGTTTTATTTTAAGTTGTTTTGAATAACGTAGGAGAGATGCATTACAGTTTTTCTTGAACCCAGCTCCCTACATTTCTTGCATTCCTCACTGTTCCACATTCTTATCTTTTAGGCATACGCTGCTACTGGGCTATGTGCCGAGGAGCGCGCCTATCATAGTTTTAAAATCTCTTCGTGTTAGTGATAGTATAAGATAAGGTAGGTGCTAGGAAAAGATTTACTGATTGATACAAACTTCATGATGCCTAAAATAGAATAGTAAAATGTTAGAGAATAACTTTTCCTTATATTAAACCGCCAAGTGTTCGTCCATCTTCATTAAGTCTATTCGTCTTAAAAATGAATTGAGCTTTCGCTGATGGCAAAATCAAAGACGGAGTATAAACCAAGTATCAAGGACAGGGTGGTTTTCCGAACTAACTCTTTAAAAAGAAAACATTTTCTATTGAGTAAAGTTTTTTACGAACTCTATTTACCTAAACAACTTAGTAACCTTCAACTAACCTGAGCTCTAGACAATTATGTCCAATACCACTCAAGACAACAAAAGCGCATTTTTCGTTGATTGCCACAACCAAGATCTCATTAGTATAGCGAAGAGACGTTAGGTCTGGTTAACAAAAGTAGAAACTTTGTGCTGCTCGAGGAGAGAAGTTTCAGTATGGTCACTGTCACACGTTCTACACCGACGGATATCAAACCAGTGATGGTAGCGGATCTGTATCGTACTTAGACGAAGACACTAAGTGCTCCTATACCACAGGACAAATGGAAACGGTATTCCTTACGGAAGTCTATGCCATCTTGAATGTGGCGTACTGGCTAATTGAGAAAAAGTGGCGGGTTAGCAGTATTGGAATTTATAGTGACAGTCAAGTTGCACTGAAAGCCTTTGCTAACCCACGCTGTTCTTCGAAGTTCATCGGTGAATGTAAGACAAAACTGAACAGTGTTTTAAAACACAACAAATTAGTCTTATTTGGGTGCTTAGACATTGTGGTAATTCAGGGAACGAGTTAACTGATGAATTGGCTAATGAAGGCTTTGCAAATATGCCACTAGGCTCCGAACGCTTTCTAGGTATCAATTCTGAATCGAATTAACTATGGATTAACGACTTCATGAGGTCTACCCATCCAACGTTCTCTGGTCTGGGTTGAACTCGGTCAGAGTAGCCAAGTGCTTTGTGAAAGAAGCAAATAGGAAAATAGCGACCTATCCCCTAAAACTCAGCAGAAAGGACCTGAGAGTGCTGGTGGGTGTAATCACAGGGCACAACGCCTGTGGTCAGCATATGGCTGCCGTGGGGGTCATCGACGGCCCGATATGTCTATCCTATCTTGAGAATGACGACGCTGCAGAGCATTTTCTCTGTGGCGTTATCCAGAATCAGACTTAAGATATTGGGTTCTGATATGGTTGCGATATACTGTGTATGGATAAAGTTCATGCTCTTCCTCTTCCAGATCTCTTAAGGTTCATCAATGAATCCAAGAGATTTGTGGAAGAGTGACCTCAAACTAATTTATCCCTCTTACCACCCACTTTTTATCTTTCCTATCTCTCTATTCTTTCTACTGAAAGCTATCCGGGTGTAGTACAATGGCCCCTGACTGAATGCTTGGACTTGTCCAGTCCCCACAAATCTAATCTAATCTAAATGGTCGCCTTGAACATATATATGTATAGTGGGTTGGAAATTCAGACAGAAAGAAATTAAAAACAAAAAAACAAGACTGAGCGATGATCTTACATTGTTGTGTTAGCCGCTTCATGCTAGTGCTGCAATTTATCAAGGGGTTAATATCTAGGCCTGCTATAATTGCAGGCGTGGTGAAAAAATGAACGTGAAATTGCCTAAGTTTTAACCCCGCGAGAGTAGGACAGCTGAGAAGAATATGTTGAAATGATTCCTCACCATCCTCAAACCAGCTACTGAAAATAGGACTCAAAGTAATGTCGATTGTCTCCGTAAGCATACATAGTGAATAATGCACGGAAAGTACACCCACAAAATTCTTCAGCTGCGACTTTGCTAAATTATAAGCTCCTTTAATCCTACCGTGGCCTGAAGGTTCATGCGATCTTGGAAGTCGGTGTACGAGTCGAGCTCGCTAAGTTGATGTGCAGCTCACCTTTTCAAGTGCAGAATGTAGGTGGTCAAGTGGATGACAACTTCACTTGGAAGTTGGTGTACCAGTCGAGCCCGCTGAGTTAATGTGTAGTTCACCTTTCCAAGAGCTAAACGTACGGGGTAAAGGGGATCAGAGCCTTGTTCTTTCGCGGGAGACCGCCTCGGGGATACCCCGTCTACATAGCTCGTTACCACAAGACATTTCTGCAAATCCCCCTATGGCCAAGCACCCAAATAAGTCTAATTTCAAAGATTTCGTAAGCGCTCCATAGGAAAGTTTGGTATTCCTCAATCAGTTTCGGTCGCATTAGCATCGAGCCCGGAGCTCTAATTGCCGCTTGGCTCTCAGAGTACATGGATGTTTACTTCCCTGGCTGTAGTTATACAGGTGAGCAGTCAATCAGCGGTTTCTTTGATTGCGGCTACGGTTCTGCTTGAAACAGACTCCAGTGGTCTGATAGCTTGAACTTGAGTTTAATGAGAGCTCCTCCTGAAACACTCGTCCACCAATCTTAGCAATCCTGGAATGACCAAAATTGCGGCCATGCTTCTAGTTCGAGCACTCTCAGTCTGACCGCGGAACTTTTGCCCGCATTGTTCACGCGTACCACATTAAGCATTACACTAAGCGCTGGAACAGGAGTGTCTTGAAGAAACCTATTGATTTCAATTAGGATATCAGATCTTTGAATGGACTCCGACTTCTTAACGGGCTTCATTATCTTAATCAAGTGCCGCCAAACAAGGAATCCACAGAATTCGCTTTCCTTCCTTTATTATAAGAATAGTAATAATTAGTGTAAGATTTTCTGACAAAATCTTTTTTTTTGTATTTTGGTGTAATAAAATCATAAATTAATATAGTTGAGATAACATTTTTTTTTAGAAAAAATTAGTTACTTTAAAATTAGTACTTTAAATTTAGGAAAACTCTTTAGTTACTTTATTTATATTTCTAAAATTTTTTATTTGTTGTTAGTAGTGGTATGCAATAGTGTTTTTTTATTTTCTGAATTTCCAATGCATGCTTTTTTTCGTAGTATAGTATTATCCAGCTATACCCAAACGTAATTACTTTGCAAATTCTATGTAGTAGCCAGTAAAGTATTAGCTATTAAAGTACTTTGTAGGCGCTAAGTAGTAAACCTTTGCGAAGCACGCAACTTACAAAATAAAAAACAAAAAAAGAAAAAACCAATGAATTTGTGCCGGGTCCCAGCAGCGGCAAGTTTCCAATCCGTCACTTTCACGGTGAGCTACAAATGGCATTTTCCCAATGAGAAAATACTATCTCGGCAAATCAACGCTTATACACACATAATGAGAACTACCAATTTGTAAGTGTGTATGGGTGTACGGAAATTAGGAAGATATCAAAATTGTTGTACATTTTCTGTTCTTTGTTTAGCTTAAGTTCTAAATCATTGTTTTTCTCTTTTTTTCGTGTGTTTTCTCCAAAATTAATCGCCGCGTCGTAAATTATTTTTCTAGTTTAAAAAACACAAAATTTTCTTTCTACTCTTCTTACTTCATCCCTTCGCTGTCATATACACAAAAAACAAAAAAAAAAAACAAAAAAACAAAACATCTCCAAATATATCATTTAAAAAATGCATCATTGTGTGACATCCACCGACGAAAATAACAATCAACAATCAAAAACATATTGCCACAACAACAACCACCATATTGCCAAATATGCCAACACCACACAAACAATGAAATAGGACTTCCAATCTTCCATCCGCGCAACCGCATCAGGGATTTGTTCAACCCCAATCCCTATACACCCATCTCAGCGTTCATACGCGATCCCTTCTGGTGGGACGTCGATGATTTGGCACCTTTACGCGCCTTATCCGTGCCACGTGCCCTATCCGTGCCACGGGCCTCTAGCCCCATTACGCGCGATTCGTTCTTGTCGCCGGTGAAGAATCGTTACTTGTGGTCGAGACATCCAGCTAGACCATTAACCCGTAAGTATTTATTGTAATTATAAATTAGTTCTATTATTACTTATAGTAAATAGTAGTAGGTTTTGTTATTATTTTATTTTACTACTTTCGAATAAAGTGGATTTCGTTTCCCTTTGTTCTGCATTGTGAAATGAAATGTTTTGTTTCTACTCCCATTTACAAAGAAAACAAACACAAAAACTAAAAATCATTATTCCCATTTTCCAGCACACAAGCATACAGAAGTTGGTTTCTAGTTGTTGACACACATATTTACGCACACTGTTGATTGAACTTAGAAAACAGATATTTTATTTAGATATACACTAAACGAAATTAGCTTTTAGTTGATACCTACTACAGGATCTCTATTATTGATAATACACATTTTAAAATTATTCACGCTCATAACTTGAAATGCTCCATTCACGCTCACTCGTGGTGGCAAATTTTTCTCACAAAGCCACTCACACTTATTCGCAAAAAGCACTAATTGCGTGTATTCATGACTTTGCATAACTCAACACAAAAATAAGCTTACTTACACATACTAATTACAAATCTTCATTCATACGCTCTCACTTCTCTCACATATTCACTAACTTTCTAATTATCATTTGAGTATTCTCAGAGTATTTCCTCGCGAGAACACAACTTCTCTCATTGCTGCCAACACTTTTATGTAAAGGGTGGTTAAGTTTCAACGGCCGGTGTTGCTTTTGAATAAAACACAATTTTTTTAATAAATTATTGTCACTTCTCTTTATTATGATAATATTGGTATGGCTGAATTACGTATGGAACAAAATATCGGTCAAATGGCCGCCGCGGCCTCGGCGGCACACCTCCATCCGATGGTCCAAAGTTTCGATGATGCTGAGGCATAATTGAGGTTCTATGCCGTTAATGTGGCGAATTATCTCATCCTTTATCTTCATCTTGAATTGTTGCTGGCTTATCGACGTACACCTTTTCTTTCAAATAACCCCAAAGAAAGAAGTCCAACGGTGTCTAATCACATGATCTTGGCGGCCAATCGACATCGCCGCGACATGAGATTATTCGGCCATCAAATTTTTCGCGCAAAAGAGCCATTGTTTCGTTAGCAAACTACGTGCGCGGTATTTAAGAAAGTATGGAAAATAAGAAGCAAAGAAGTATTAATAAACATGGGTCGCAAACTAATCGTTTTAAAGATATTGGAAGTTATTATTTTCTGAAAAATTATTTCCAAACACCTGCTTGTTTACTTTTTACAAACAATAAAATAAAGCAAACAAACAAAACAAAAAACGAAGTTAAATAAAATGTTCAAAGCGCTCCCCTTCCGTTTTCAAGAAGGCAAAGGTGTGTCTGAAGAATACTCGATTTCTTACGAAAACTTCCTCAGGGGCTTGGACTGTTTTGATGAATTGTTTGTTGTTGATAATTGCAGTTCTTCAAGGCTATTGATGCTAATTTTTTCCCAAAAAAAAAAAGGAATCTAGGGGGCTTAAAGCAGGCAAATTGCAGGCCACGGGGTAAAATTTAGCGGAAATGATCTCTAACTGCAAAGGAAATGTGAGCTGTAACACTGTCAGGTTGGAACCACATTTATTGCCCTTGGTCTAAAAGAATGTCGCCCAAAAAATAAGCAATTGTGTTCCGCAGAAATTTTAGCTTAAAACCGCCTGGTAATCGGTTTGATAAAACCACAGATCCCAAAACCTTTCGTCTACGAAACCTGTTTAACTGTTTTGCTTATTTTTGTCAATACTATTACCTTTTTCCATTAAGACGCACGCCACAAATAGAAGGAAGAACTCGGCTAAACACCTAACAGAAGTGTTCGAGCCAATTATTTATTTTTAATCTACAAGATTGGAAAAAATAATAAATTTCTTTTCACTACACCTTCATATTTCCATTACGTTTTTAGCTCAAAAACTTTAAATTTATTGGATGTTTTTTAATTATTTTTTTTATTACCTTCTTAAAAACTCTATATTCTCGTAAATACTGAACACCCCCACTCAAAGTCATCGCTAATCCAAATTAACTTCACCCACATTTTTACTCAGCAATTTTTCATTCAAAATTTATCATGTTTTTCATTATTCACACTCTTCTTGTATATATTTTTAAATTTCTTTACATTTATTCATCTAATATATAAAGAATTATTTTCTCAATAAATCTAACTCTCTATTCATTTTCATGACAGCTGAAGGCGAGGAAATTTTCTAAAATGAATATTTCCAATAACTTTGCAAATCATCGATAACGAAAAAAGAAAAAATAATAACATAATAAAAAAAATCGTATAACGAAACTTAACAGCTAAATTTTTGATTCATTTAACAAACTTTATCAATAACAAAAACGTCAGTAAATGATTAAAAAGATTTTCAACTTCATACAACAAAACAAAAAAAGTATAAATCGAAGCATCGTAAAGTATTTAGTATAGAAAGTGTGATCAGATAAAAATTATACGCACATATACTTACTTACTCGTATTTGCAAAACTACATTTACTCGAATTCTATATTCTAACCAACAGCCAACCTTTAAGCCAATCAAATTGTTAAAGAAAATAAAGAAAATTGGTAAGAACACATTTGACATTTGTAAATATGTATTCCATGCATGCCCGTTCTCAGTTGCTGTGTAGAGCGCCATCTGTTGCACGATAAAAAAATCGAAATTAATATAAGCTGGTGAATTACATTGACGGATTGGTAGTATTTTCTTGTATAATATTTTATAATTTGAAGTAGTGTGATGACATAGTGGCCATGTATTCTATAATAAGTATTTATATTAGTATCTAGGTAGCATTTGTATGTTAAGCTTGTGAATGATATTATTACGCTTGTATTTATCAAAAGAAGTTTCCAGCAAGTGGGTGATTGGTAGGAAAATGGGTATATAAGTATAATTTCCTCTTATCCAGACAACTTGGTTTTGATTCTATACTCTACTTATACGAGAATGTAAGGCTAGCACTGCTCTCTGTTGGAGATGAGGAGGCTTGATTTAGAATATCCTGTTGATTTTTCTAAAGTTTGGTTCTGTATATAAAGGCAATATAGCTTAAAACTTGCGCTACATCCATTAATGTATACTTGAAAATATTACAGCGCGCGTGGTATAAATTTATCTGCTTTAGAGCAAATTGTTGCCTTGACAATTAGTGAGCTTAAGCAGATTAGGATATTGTCAAAAAGCGGGCTTTTAGTAGGCCAGCTCTCAGAAAGAAGAAGAGTATATACATGAAGCGAAATACGTAAAGTGTAACCACTTAAAGCGTCATAGCTTCAATTTTATTGAAATTTGGTGAAGATATTCTACTTACTATAAAGTGTTAAAGGGTCATTCAAAAGACGCCCTTAGATGTTGTTTTAAAATAAATACAATTATGTAGATTGTTTCAGGTTTATTACTATTATATTATTATTCAATATATATATATATACAATATATATATTCAAAATGCGGCTCTCAAGAATTACATTTGAAAATGACATCATTTGAATGTCCACCATGTTCACGTCTACAGGTAAAATCCGCCAAACAATCAATTCATGAATGCCTAATAGTTGGGAACGACGAAATATCGATGTTGAAGCTTGTTCAGCAGCACTTTGTGCTATAGCAGCAATATTCTCAACAGAAGGTCCAGTTTTTGGTCTGCCAGTCATTTTTCTATCATCAACAGAACCAGTTTTTCTGGAACATTTTAATTGCTGATTTATTCGGACTATTATTTCCACCAAAAAAACACGAATTTTGCGATATGACCGACCATTTTCATAGTACGCTTCAATAACTTTAACGCGTTGTTCTATCGTGTAAAATTATACATTTGACTACTTCACAAATCTCACAGATAACAAGTAAAAACGCAATCGCCTCGGAATTATTCACTACTGACATCTAGGCGCCATTTCTAAAAGACCCTTATAAAATGCGCAAAAGGGAGGGGAGAAAATAATGTTTAATTGGATAAATGGTTGTCGGAATAGTTAGGTTCAAAATTTTGTTTTTTTGAATTGTAAGTTAAACAACTCTTAGTTTGAGTGAAACCAAAATAGATTTTTCCTATAGCATTTTTGCATACTTTCCGAGAAAAATTACAAAAAAAAGGTAAAACTTGTTTTAACCCAATTTTTTTTTTAATTTCTTTGAGCATTATTAAAAGAAGGAAGATATCAAATTTCAAAGTTTGAGAGAAAAAATTTGAAAATAATAGGACTATGAATAAGTTCGTGCGGTTTTTTTTTCGAAATTTGAAACTTTATTGACGTAAAATGGTTACAAATTTAATATTCAAAATATTGTCCATCGCTTACTACTACTTTTTCCCATCTTTCGGGCAATTCACGGATTCCCTTTGTGAAAAATTCGGTCGGTTTTGCCGCAATCCACGAATCGATCCATTTTTTGACTTCATCGTAATTACGGAAGTGCTGGTCAGCCAGGCCATGTTGCATCGATCGGAAGAGATAGTAATCGGATGGCGCAAGGTCTGGACTATACGGCGGGTGGGGTAGGACATCCCATTTGAGCGTTTCTAAGTATGTTTTGACCACTTGTGCAACATGTGGCCGAACATTGTCATGTTGCAAAATAACTTTGTCGTGTCTATCGGCGTATTGCGGCCGTTTTTCTCGCAGTGCTCGGCTCAAACGCATCAATTGTCGTCGGTAGACATCCCCCGTAATCGTTTCATTCGGTTTCAGTAGCTCATAATACACAACACCCAGCTGGTCCCACCAGATACACAGCATAACCTTCAGGCCATGAATATTCTGCGCCGACGTCGATGTTGAAGCATGGCCAGGGTATCCATACGTTGCCCGACGTTTTGGATTGTCGTAATGGACCCACTTTTCATCGCCAGTCACAATTCGATGCAAAAAACCCTTTCTTTTGTGCCGTTGAAGCAGTTGTTCGCATGCCATAAAACGGCGTTCAACGTCTCTTGGCTTCAATTCATACGGCACCCAATGGCCTACCTTTCGGATCATTCCCATGGCTTTTAAACGTTTGGAAATGGTTGATTGATCAACTCCCAAAGTTTTTGCAACCTCTTCTTGCGTTTGAGCCGGATCTTGATCGAGCAATTCCTCCAATTCGGTATCCATGAACTTTGGCGGCGCACCCTCGCGTTCTTCGTCTTCCAAGCCAAAATCACCACTTTTAAAGCGTGCAAACCACTTCTGGCACGTTCGCTCAGATAGAGCATGCTCACCATAAACTTCCACCAAGATACGATGACTTTCGGCTGCTTTTTTCTTCATATTAAAATAATGAAGAAGAATTCCCCGCAAAAACACATTATTTGGCACGAAATTCGACATTTTCAAGTGTGGTAAAAATATTGTTGTTTACGCTTCAAATAAAAAACTTATACTGACGTTTGTGCCTTACGACAGTAGCTCTCCAATGAATGTTTGGAAATGTGGATCGATGGAATAATAATCAAGTTACGCCATCTGTTGTAAAACCGCACGAACTTATTCATAGTCCTATTAAAAAAAAAATTAAAAAAACAATGTAATTATTTGTTAAAATTTAAAAAAAAAAATAATAATTTTTAGTTAAATTTCTTTGATTTTTTGCTAATTTTGTTTTATTACATCCTCAATTTCTTAAACCTAAACCTCTCCCGGGGCTGAATCGCATTTAGTCTCGATGCGTTGCAGTTAGCCTGAAGTTTGTTGCGAAGACTTTGTGGGAGTGGTCAAGCGATCACGAATAAGAGAAATAGAGAGCTTGGAGAAAAAATTAGTAAAGTGAATGATCACCCAATTTGTTGGAAACTTTCTATTTTTTTTTTTTGTAATTACCCCTCCTCGTATTTAAAAGTAGACTCGGTCGAATGAATTTTTGATGAAAAGTAGTGCATCTTAACCTTTTTGGAAGTAATCTTCTCTTAGGTATATTTGAATGTAACATTTTAATTGATTGGATTGCCATGACTTTGTATAAAAAGATAATAGTCAACTTTTTAATTTAATAAATCGAAAACTAATGCATTTGTTTTTTCTACAGCACACCGTACGATTTTGTAAACACGACGACAATGCGATCAAATGCGAACTTTGTTTTAATAAACAAGCAAAACGAATAATGAAACGAGGCCCACTAAAAAAAAACGATATCACATTAGCCGATCTTATCCATCAAACGAAAATTTTTTCAACGCACCAAAGAAGATCAACATCAACAACAACAATAAAAACCATTAGAAATCGTCACCAATGCAAGAAGTAAAATGAGCTCTTGAAACGAGAACAGGAGTTTCAGTTAACGCAGAAAATAAAAAAAGTTAAACTGGTGGACAACAGTAATAAAATAAAAACAACAATAAATTAGAAAGTCAAAAATTCTATCTCAGCAACGAATCTATTTATTTACTTGCAAAATTTTGTATTTTATATAAATTATGTATTTATTTAATTTTTTGTGCTGCCAATGTTGACAATAATGGAAGATAATATAAGTTAATGAGAAGCGAAATAAATGTTACAAAAGAAAAAAATAATAAAAAAATAAAATCAATAAATAAGAAAATAAAAAATACAAATAAAAAGACCTGAGTGCATATTTCCCGAAATTCGTTTTTGCGAACAACAGCAAAAACCGAATTATTTTCTAATTTTATTATTAACTGCAACTCTTTACTAAGTATTGCAAATTAAAAAAAAGGGTTTACATTTATTGTAGAAGTGAAGAGCTTCACGCAGAGGCTGAAAGTGTTTAATGTTTTAAGATTACTGAATTTAGTTGATTCAGTGATTTTGTTAGTAAGTAATAGACGAAGAAGAATTGTTCCTTTTTTGTATATTTGTGTAAATTTTATTTAAAATTTTAGTTAAGAAAAAAAGAAACACAATAAATTAAAAAAAAATCAACAAAATTCAAGCATTAAGAAAACATGTGCACACACCCTGTATTGCGTGGGTTTTATGAAAGCAATTCGACCAGCGAGTCCTTTGCATTTGCACGTACATTTGTGTGAAATTGTTAAACTTACAATGTTAAGTGGTAAAGTAAATCGAAAACATTTGTATTAAAATTTAAACTGAATTGTATGTCTGCCAACCTTTTATAAGAAAGGAAAAGTTATAGAAATAAAATGCAATTACAACAACAACACCACATGATTGCAAGTGTTCAAGTTATTTGTATTATACACCCAGCGAAAAAATAGTAGCACATAAATATTTTGAGAAATTTCGACTTTTTTTTAAATCGATAATTTGTTTAAATTTGATTTATTAGTCTACGAACACAATTTTCTTTAAAAATATTTACAGCACAAAGTAGGGTAACTCTCGACTAAGATTTAAGTATCTGGAAAAGAGAGTGTAAGGTAATTGTGGTGAAAATAATTAAGAGGTGTGCCCAATATCAGACTGTAAGTTGGCTCTATTGTGCAGGAATCAGCTGATTTGCTGACGTGGCCGGGGCCATGACAGCGGTTTGCTTACGAAAAACTGAGATTTTTTTTGGTTATATACGAACAAATCAACACAGCCGTCGCTCATTTTACTGCGTTGCCGTTTGAACAATGACTGATTGGACGAGCGTAAGAATATATGTCAAATGAGCGGCTCGAATTTTTCTGCAGAGTCCCCCATGGGGAAAAACTTTTTAGAGGTGTGCTCTTTAACATACCGTTATTCGGTGCTAAGCGAATTTGACAGAATCCGCTGATGAGCTGACGTCACTTGGAATGTGTTTACCATACACACAAACTGTGACTGTGTTGGTGATACACGAAAAAATTAACCAATGACACTTCGACTGATTGGACGAGTGTAAATACATGCGAAATGATCGTGCAGAAGCTCGCCTCATAATTTTCTGTTTCATCATACTTAAAGAGCAAACCTTGTAAATCTATCATCCTTAAGAGTCCCCGATGACGTGGCAGTCGGAGTTACTCTCACAATTTTGTTTTTCACCAAAACAAATGGCCAAACTTGGGAATCTATCATTATTGCTTTTTGAAGAAGAAAAGTCTAGCTGGATAGAACCCGAGATGAAACTAAATCCCCTTAAGGCACCTTATCATTTTCCCCATCGTGTGCGAATAATACTCCGTTTTACATTTAGCCCCATAAAAAGGTGAAGAACTATGAAGATTACGCTGCGGTATATTGAAATAAATTCTTTCCAGAGGGGATGAGCAGTCAATACTGCTATTGATGATGGTATAAAAAAATGAAATCGAGAGAACTGGACTTCTAACTTCTAAAGAGTTTCGGTTAATCAAAAGCAAACGAGATTGATATGCAAGAATTTGCTTAGCAAAGCTCAATGAACGTGGAGCGTATTTAAGAAAAATGTTGTTTGGACCCGTTCAATTCTGTTTATGTACTTATGGGTTTCATGACTTGGGCTCCAAATGAAAATAGCGCATTCCAAATTGGAACGAACGAAATAATATAGTTTTTTTTTTATTTTTCGAATATTCATTCTTTTAGTATAAACATTGTCTAAAAGAACTATATAAATAATATTTTCAAAATTTAATGCAAAATTCCACAAACTTTTCATCCCAATTCACGGCTTCTATATAGAATTTCTAGAAAGATCTCTGGTTTATCATTTTATAGCTTATTGAATTTAAGTACAATAAAAAGCAAGTTTGAAGTTGCTAAAAAACATTCCCTTGATTTTTTTAAATTATATTTGCCAAGAAACACTTTGATATATAATATAAGCTGCACCATATTGGTCTTGCAACGAAACTAGTGAAGTTCATAGAGAATATATACAGCGATACAAATACAGTTGTATGGAATGGCCCAGAAATTTCAGATACATTTAAAACAAACTTCCGATGAGAGAGTAAGACTCTGGTTGTTTAGTCTTGGAAGCTTAAAAGGTGGAGGCTTGTATTTTTTGGTGAATAGCATCAACTCCGTTTTGTCAGAGTTGACTCTGAGACCGCAACTGTCAGCCCAGCATATTGCACTGAGAAATAATTAAGGAAATAAATTTTCGCTTTTGTGAAGTTTGTTGTGTGAATGTAAATTTTGTGATTATTAAAAGGAAATACTTAGCAAAAGAAGGGCTAAATTTATATTAATACCAGAGTTTTTTCCTAGTAAAAAAAGGTAAAACAGCACCGCATGAACAGATACCCAAATCGTGACCTTGTTAATTATCTTTTCGATTGCTTATTTTATGCCAGGTACTACTACTACTAGGAATCGATGTTTCGTTACATTGGACTACCTGATATGTCTATTCAATTGCATTATTCCGAGAATATTGTAATTTTTTGGATATTCAAAAAGACATTCTATCGTAGTTTTCTAAATATTTTCCAGAATAGTCTCCGTACAATTTTTTGTTTTTTCAATGATTTGAAGTAGAAAACACTAAGTGTACAATCTAAGTGTAACTTCGAAATTTTGTCAAGCTGCCAGTTTTTGCTGCCAGGGCTTGATGCACATTTTCTGGATGATTTTTATTAGGCGGGATACCCTTTAACTAATAAAGAAATAAATCGGATCCTTAAACTAATTTAAAAAAAGTTGATATACGAACAAAAGAAATATTTTTTTAAATAATTTTTGAAATCGAATGTCTCGACCAAATTAGTCAGAAATAACCTAAAACATAATTTCCTTACGTAACTAGGGCGAGTTTGCTGGTGCTATATGTACGTATGTTTGTATATGTTTCAATAATTTGGTTATACATTGAACTCCTTTGACATTGAATGACCTTCAAAGCAAAAGAAAATAATAAATAAGAATAAAATAAAATAAAAATAACTTCATAAAAAGCTAATAGATAAATCAAATGGAACGAAAAGAAAAATGAAGTAAAAATAAAAGTACTTCTGAAAATGAAACAAGAACTGCGGGAGAAATTGATAGCCGAAAGTTGTTTTTTTAGAACACAGGCGCTAATATCCTAAAGCAAGCAAATGAGTGAAAAAAATGTGTGCAGTTAATTTATACAAAGGTAAATAATTGAGAAGCAATAGAATTACAACAGAGCTATTATTCCAGGACAGAGGATATTGAAGATATACAAAATATAACTACTAGCGCAATAGTTAAATAAATAAAAAAACGCAAGATAATGGGAAATTGAAAACCTGAAACCCATGAGTTACATGCGAGCAAAAAAGCAACCTGCCAAATAACACGCAAAATGCATGAGAATCGCGTGCAAAAGTATGAATATTTGCCAAAAAAAACGATAAACCAATTTAAGTGCGCTAGAAATGTCAGATAAGCGCCACCCAATCGATACATAATCATCGCATCAATTAGTTCAAGAAATTAAATAAAAAGGTTATTGTCACTATTTACGACTAATAAAGCGCTTACAAGTCATTTGAGCGGTTTGCAAAGCTCACTCTGAATAAAGAAGTGGCAGCCGTTGGGGAGTTGAATGGTAGAAGCGACAGCTGCCTGTGGTTACAGACATGAAGTTATTAAAATGGTAACAGACAATAGCAGACTAAACCGTAGTTGCTGATATTCAATTAAAAAAATATGTACCCACAAAAGTAACTACAAACCAACCAATTAATACAATTCAGTTAAGCGCTGCGTGAGCACATTGCATTTATAACAAAACCTACAGGGAGAGTTGATGGAAGCATATATATGCATGTGTACTTGTATGTGTAACTACATATCAGCACATTAAGGTGGTACACGTTTCAGGGACGCCAAATAAAAAAAAATAAATAAATAAAACGACAACAGAAAAACGATACTGTTTCCCAAATTAAAATACAAAATGTGTTATATTTTATACGTTTACATTTATGGACTAGTCTGTTTTAAAAATAGTTGGTTTTCTGAAAACGAAAATATTTTCAGAAATAGCCACAGGGGATAACAAAATTGTGCTTTAAAATAACTGGAAAAGAAAAAATAAACTTTAAAGACAATAAAAAAAACTCGTTTTTTGAAAAATTATTTTGAATAATTACAATAAAACTTAAAATTTTTGTTTTTGCATTTTTTTTTACTAAATATATTTATATATATACATATTACTATCAGATGAGAGAAAAATTTTGCTTTAAAATAACTAAACAAATGTTTACTGTGAAATTCAATTTTCCACTGCATATTGGCAAATAGAAGAAAACAAAATTTTAGGACAAAAAAAAAAAAACTCGTTTTTGGAAAAATTATTTTTAATAATAACAAAAAACTTAAAATTTTTTTTTTTTGCAGAAATAAGATTTTTTGGCAAATATTCTAAAATCAAAGGAAAATTTTAACTTTTAAAATACCGAAAAGAATTTTTTTAAATATAATTTTTTTAATAAATATAGGTATATACATATTATTATGAGATGAGGGACAAATTTGGCTCTTAAAATAGCGAAAAAAATTGTTTCTTGTTTTTCTGAAAATTAAGATTTTTTCAGAAAATAGTCTGAGATAAGAAAAAATGTTAACTTCTAAAATACGGAAAGTTTTTGTTTTTAATAAAATGTTTTAAATATATATTCCCAGATGAGAGGCAAATTTAGCTTTTAAAATAACCAAAAACTCGTAAAGTTTCTTTTTCTATAAATTACGATTTTTTCAGAAAATAGCCAGACATGAGAGAAAAATTTAGGTTTTAAATAACAACAAAATAATTTTTTCCACTAAATATTCCCAACTGAGAGAAAAAATAAACTAATAACAAAAAAAAAAGTCGTTTTTTTCGAAACATAAATTGTTTTCGGTAAACGGACTCCGATGAAAGAAAAAATTTGCCTTTAAAAGGTTTTTTAATTAAATTTTTGCACTAAATATTCTTAAGTGAACGAAAAAGTAATGTTTTAAAGTAACAAAAAAGTCCTTTTTTCGAAAAATAAATTTTTATCATTAAATGGTTTCAAATGGGAGAAAAATTTAGCTTTTTAAATAACAAATATGTCGTTTATTTTTTTTTTTTATTTGAAAATTAAACTTTTGCACTAAATATCCTCAAATTAGAAAGAAAAAACTTTTAAAATAAATTGAAATGTAATAGTTTTTTTGGAAGATAAAGGGTTTTTAGAAAATAATCTGAGATGAGAGAAAAGTTGTTTCTTTTAAAATACCGAAATTTTTTTTTTCATAAAATTTTTATTACTAAACCCTAAATACAAAAGGGTCACAACTCAAAATGTACTTCTGCTCAAATATGAACGAGACGTTATCAATAAAACGGTCCGTGGATGACATATGGCAAAACTAAATTTTTTGTTTTTTGGTAGGACTGTTATAAGCTTACATGGCAAATTTCAGCGTGATATGTCACATAGTTTGTTTTCTGTGCTACTGTAAACAAGTCAAGCTCGAGTGTGGAAAATTTTGAGTTGTGCCCCTTTTGTATTTAGGGTGCGATATATATATTCCTATATGAAGGAAAAATTAGTTTTATATTATAAAAAAAATCGAAATTTGTTTTCTGAAAATTAAGATTTTTTCAGAAAATATTTTTAGATGAGAGAAAAATTTTAACTTTTAGGTTGTCGAAAAGATCCGCCAATTAGTTGATAAAAAATTAAAATTTTTCAGAAAAATGTTAACTTTCCTCTCAATTCCTGTCCTCGCTGTAGGGATATAGAGTCTCTTCAAAACGCTTCTAAAGGTCACGATTTTGGAAATATTTCTCTGCAGCTTTAAGTTCCTTTTGGAGAGTTCTCTTCCAAAGTTCAATTTTTTTTTTAAATATTCTCTGTTAAGAGAAAAATTTTAATTTAAAAAAAACCGAAAAAAATTTTAAATACAATTTTTCAAACAAATATATATGTCCAAATGAAGAATTAATTTTGCTTAAAAAACATTAATGTTTTCAGAAAAAGTATCACATGGTACTCTTTTCTTCTGAAAAATTAAATTTTTTCAGTAAATCGCAATTTTTGTTTATAAAATAACAAAAAGAAAATTGAAATTGAAATTAAAATTTGTTCAGAAAGGAGTCGCAGATGGAAGAAAAAATTTAACTTTTAAATACCGAAAATAAGTTTTTTAGAATAAATTTTGAAGTGAAACTTCTTAGGCGTCGATGGACGAGCGACGTTTTGGGCATTTTTGTTCCGCGAGAGAGAAAACAGATATAACGTAGAGGAAAAGGAGAGAGAGAGCTATACTTTGTATATATCTTAGATACACTTTAGGCTATTTTTCCTGAGTTTTCCTTGTGGTTGCTAATTTCTAGTGAGAAATAACACTGCATCTTTTTGGCGCTTGTTTGTTGGTGCACACTTGTAGGAATTATATTTTTGGTGCCTACTTTTTGGCGTTATATTTCTTTGGTGCCTACTGTTTGGGGCGTTTTTTGGTACCAGTTTTTTGGCGTTTTTTTTTGTGCCTACTTTTTGGCGCTTATTTCCGTTTCCTGGCTAGTGATTGTGCGTACTACAAAGTGCTATCCATGCCGGCGTCGGATTTATTGGTATTGGCTTGCGGTAATTTGTGCCGCTGCTGCGGTCCTGGAATCGCTGCGTTTGTGCGGGTGATAAACGCTCGGAGTAGTGCGCGTTGTTGCCACGGTTTGTGTCCGGCGTTTACCTACACCGGTCCACCGTTCTCCGTTTTTTGTAAATTTTGTCTATTTGTATTCTCGGCAAATGTTGTGAATTTATTTAGATATATATTCTTTCTCTCTCTCTCTCTCATTCTCTCTCGGGTCCCTCCCTCTTTCTTTGTCTGCCTTGAAAGTTTCACTTCTGTTGTACTACGCTACACGCATTTTTTCTTCTAAATACATAATCTCAGATCAGATAAGCTTTTGAAAAAACAAAACACAAAAACAAAAAAAAACAAATAAAATAAAAAAAAAAATCGTTTCTGGAAAATAAAATTGCTCCAGAAAATGCTCTTAGATAAGAACAAAATTTTAAATTTTTTTATTAATATTTATTTATTTTAAAGTTTTTGAAAATAACGAAAAATTTATATATTCTTTCTGCTAATATGTTTTAACTCATGCTTATTATTGAACTATCCCGTTATGAAGAAATTAATAAAAATCGTATTTTTTCTGAAAAATAAATTTTTTCATTAAATGGCTTCAGTTGAGAGAAAAATTGAACTTTCAATTTTGTGAATCGCTTTCAAAAACATTACAGCTTATTTTATTTTTGCGCAGATAAGGCAACTTTTTTTAGCGACCTAACCTAATGTACATATGTATGCGTGCATGTATATATTGATATATATAAACTTTCACTTGAAGGGAATAATTGAGTGCACTCGGTGACAATTTAGTCGTATTTAAGTGAAATGTCTTTTCAAGTGCTGTACGAGTTTACCACTGCCAACACGCTGAGCCAGAAGGAGCAGTAACTTCGTCGTAACAGCAGTTTATGGCAGCTGCACGTTGAATGTCATGAGTTAGATGGAAAAGGTCAACAGAGTAAAATACGAGTAATAGCAAAAGGACACAGCACTTAAAGAGCCAAGCCACTAAGTCCTCACTTTACTATCATTATTTGCTTAGTCCAAACATTTTAGGAAAAGCAAAATACTAATTTCACTCACGCACCCGATATTAAAATGCAATTAAAATATGCGCTAAGGCATGCGTAAAAAATATTTATCACATTTTCTTAAAAGTGCGTAGTTAGGATAGAATTTTTGGTTTACTTTGAATTTCCACTTTTTTGTTTAAAAATATTTTCTACCCTACAAGCAGGGTTGACCGAAACTTAACCTTTCAGTTCCAATTGTCTAACATAGATGGCGAGTGTTAAGAAAATATATACTTAGTCCTGATATAAATTCTGTTACAAGCTAAGGCCGTTAAAGGTATGAAATTATAATACTTTTTTCTAATGAAGTTAGTTTTATATAGTCATGTGAATATTAAAAAAAAAGTTTAATTTTCATTCGAAATGGGCACCATTTGTTTTACACAAGCCTTTAAACGATTAGACCATTCAGCTATTGCAGCACGCACGGTTTCCATGGATATTGACGTCGCTGCTCGAACCAAACATCGTTTGAAACTCTCCAAATTTCTCCTAGGTCTTCAATAGGCCATGTTCGCCAATTCTGACTACAAGCTGTAGTTCAAAAAATTCAGATCTGGACTTCCAGACGGTCAATCTTCTGCGGCTGAACCCAGGAATATTGTTTTTTAGCCACTGCTGGGTGGTTTTTGCCTTCTGGGCTGGGGTGGAATCTTGCTGGAAGATCCATTGTAGAGAGTAATGCTCAACTGCTTCACCACGCCTTCTAAGATATCCTCGTGGTACACTTGTGCCCCGGTTTTAACCCCTTTCTCGCAGAAAGAAAGAGATATAACCGCCTGTGGCCATGCTGAACCCTTGGAATAACATTTTTTGCGTCTGTAGAAGTTTTAGATTTTGTCGATTTGCTTTTTAAAAACTTATTCAATCGTGCATATTTTCTCATCGGCAATTAACTGCGTGCCACCGAAGAAACTGCTTGCAGCTGTCGAGTCTAATTTTCTTCAAGCGCGTTGTTAATTACTTCTCTCTCAATTGTATAGCGGGAAACTGCTGAGCTGATGATCTAGCTAGACACGCGACCTTCGAGGTGGTTTTGTTGCAGAAGGAGTGCGAAATTTGTTTTGGTAGCATCTCTTGGAAGAACAACACACCAAGTTTCAGTGTACTTTTGGTGTACTTCTTTGAGTTTCACATTCGTTTGTATGGAGGAAGTCGAGTGGATTTGCTTTTGGTCATGAAAACGCACCAGCTTATGCCTCAGCGGTTGTGGTGGCAAAATTAATAGAAATAGGGTTCCAACTCATTTCACATCCCCCATATCCTCTAGACTTGGCGCCCTTGGAGCCGTCGGATCACTATTAATTTTTAATAATCTACAATACAAATTACGTTACAGACTATACAAAAATGTGAAAAAACGAGCCAAATTTGGCAACTAAAATATTGCAAAAATGTTACAAAGTTAGATCTACATAGTTAAAGCGAAATCAAACAGACTGCAATTGGGAAATAAATTATAGTCTCGAAGTGGGCAATCAGTAGGTGCGCGATGATAGGATGATATAGAAAGAAATCAGATCGTCTGATATTAGAAACAAACTATGTATTTTTTTCTTTTTCTTGCCTTGCTTCTTGCATTATAATAGATGTTTTTATAAAAAGTGGACTTAGCTACTTTTAATTCGATATCAAAAAACCGATCGAAAAATTGTGACGCATCCTTTAACACTTGAGTAAAAAGCGATTGCATATAGATGTTTCTTAACGTAATAATAAAACATAAACAAGAGTATTTGGCAAGAACCACCTTATGTTTTGAGCTATACTGTAAATATGATATCAGTTAAACTCTGTCAAATATATTTTAACGTTTATTTTTCAAGTTCACTAACATTTGAAGGTGATGCACTCAGTGAACGGTTAATTGAGCCTCTGCAGCGCCCCTAATGCAATTCAATTTACCAGAGTTGACGTCTAATAACGTTTGAATATATTACTTAGTGGTGTCTGAAAGTAATTAAATTACAGTCAACATCCTGTCTCTGATGGCTGTGTTAAGAGAGTTTATCATAAATGTGGCAAGTGTCCTCAAAATGTCTCGAAGTATATACATATGTACGTATGTATGCATTAATGCACGCTAAGTCTTGCATATATTTGTATATAACTGTTAAAAGTTTAAGTGAAGTGAGGCATCCCTAAATATTTATAGTAAAATTTGTAAAGCTTACCTTACACAAATGCGTAGATGCAACAAATTTTGAGATTCCAAGCATGGGAAGTCTGAAATACGCAAAAAAAATTTAGTTATTAATACATTTTTTTATTTAGTCGAGTGAATGATATTGTCGAAATTTGCTCCTGTACTTATGCAGGGTTCTCTAATAGGGATGGACCGATTTTGATGGACTGTGGCGGTCTTGTAGCTTTGGCAGAGTCTGTCAAATTTTTTGTTTGTTACCAAACCAACATGACAAAGTATTTTGCTTATAATGAAATTTTTTTACCATTTAAAATAAAAACGAATAACGTGAATTTAGTACTTTCAGACTTGTTTGAACAAATACGTTCCGGCAGAAGTTTCCTCAAAATTAAAATAGAAATTACGTATTGGAATTAGATTAAGAAAATCCCATTTTGTACTTTGATTATTTTTGTGCTGGAAAAGTGCACTCAAGCTGCCAAATTCCTGTTTGATGACTTCTAAAAACGTACTTTATATGGCAGAAAATGCTCAACATCGTAGGCGAAAAAGATTTTCAAAACTTGGTTTTGATTATACTATGTATAATTGATTGAGCTATAAAACTGCTGCCGTAGTCGAATGAGTTAGAGCGTGACTACCATTCGGGAGTGCGTAGGTTCGAATCTCCGTGCATAAAACAGCAAAATTATGGAACAAGTTTTTTCTAATAGCGGTCGCCCCTCGGCAAGCAATGGCGAACCTATGTGTGTATTTCTGTCATGAAAAAGCTCCGCATAAAAAACATCTGCCGTTCGGAGTCGGCTTAAAGCTGTAGGCCCCTCCATTTGTAGTACAACATCAAGACGCCGGTCACAAATAGGAGGAGGAGCTCGGCAGACCTAACAGAAGTGTTCGAGCCAAAAAAATTTTTATTTTTATAAAATTGCATACTAAGAAGTTTTCTAAAGATTGTGATTAAAAAGTTGAACATTTTGTTAAATTTTTGTGAATTTTGCACACTATTTGGAACATTGATTTATGAAGTTTTTGTTATACAGTGTAATGTGTTTTTTTTTAATTAAACATTTAAAATTAGTAAAAAAATTTGGCCCGAAAAATATTGCATGTATTGTAAAAAAATTAAGTAGACGTGTTCATATGTATGGGAAGTGTAGCTCAAAACCATAAAAATTTTAAAATCCTGATTTTCTAACACAAACAAGTATTTGATTGATAAAATGATATTCTGCCGAAATCATCAATGAAATCTGCATTTTCTTAACCCTAAACTAAGGGTGATTTTTTAAGAGCTATAGGAAACTTTTTCAAAAAAACACACGTAAAATTCAGAAAAATGCATGAAATTTTTATTTAAATCGATAGTACAGTCCATATAATTTAATGTTTGAAGATTATTTCATGCAAATGTTGACCTCGATTGCGCTTCAAATGGCCCATCCGCTTAGTCCAATTTTGGCATACTCTTTCCAATGTTTCGGCCGGTATCTCACATATAAACGCTTTAATGTTGTCTTCCAATGCGTTAATTGAAGCAGGCTTGTCTGAATAGACATGAGCTTTAACATAGCCCCACAAGAAATAATCTAAAGACGTAATATAACACGATCTGAGTGACCAATTGACAGGTCCCGAACGTGATATAAAATGTTCACCGAACTCGCCTCCCAACAAGTCTATTGTTACCCGTGCTGTGTGGCATGTGGCACCGTCTTGCTGAAACCACATGTCATGCAAGTCAAGCTCTTGCATTTTGGGCAAAAAAAAGTTGGATATCATTTCACGGTAGCGCTCACCATTCACAGTTACGTTACGATTCGCAGCACATTTGAAGAAGTACGGTCCAATGATACCTCCAACCCATAAACCGCACCAAACTGTGACCTTTTCTGGATACATTGGTAGCTCTTGCAATTCTTCTGACTGATCTTCACTCCAAAATCGACAATGCTGCTTATTTACATGCCCATTGATCCAAAAAGGAGCTTCGTCGCTGAACACAATTTTTCGATAAAAAAGTGAATCTTCGGCCAACTTTCCAAGAGCCCATTCACCAAAAATTCTGCGTTGAGGTAGGTCGTTCGGGTTCAATTCTTGCACCAGCTGTATTTTGAAAGGCTTCACACCTAAATCCTTTCGCAAAATTTTCCACGTTATTGAGTAACAGAGGCCCAATTGCTGCGAACGACGACGAATCGATAATTGATGGTCATCATTAACACTGGCCGATACAGCTGCGATATTTTCTTCAGTTCGCACTCTACGTAAGCGTGTTGGTGGTTTGATGTCCAATAATGTAAATTTGGTTCTAAATTTAGTCACAATAGCTTGAATAGCCGCTTCAGTGGGTCGATTAAACTAACCATAAAATGGAAGAGGCGCGCGATAATCTTTTTTAACAGAACACGCATTTTTATAATAAAGTTCAATGATTTGCAAACGTTGTTCGTTTGTAAGACGATTCATGGCTAAATTATAGACCAAACTGAAGATGTTTGACAGTGAAACAAAACACGAAACGTGCCTCAGCTGTTTAAACCAACTGTTTAAAGAGATAATAGCTAAAAAATCAACCATTATTAGTCCTAAAATTGTCACTCTCATTGCTATGAGTTTATCAACTTAAGCAAAAATCTTCTGCAACAAACATTTATACCAGAATTCGCAATAAGATTTACATTTGGCTTGACACCTTGCTACATATGCTCATAACAATTAGTTGTTGTTGTTGTTGGATGGTTGTATGGTCTGTCGTGGTTAATATTTCATTGAGACTTTCAAAATTGATTTACACGAACTATGGGACGGTACTCAAGTTCGACGTGGCATATTAATTAGCCTCCAGAGAAATGAACTGCATGGCTTTGGATTATTATTTATGAGATTTTTAAAAGGGGTTCAAGCGTTCAAAGTGAAATTGAGCACCATTTCTAGAAGCATAGAAGCTTTGAGAATGTGACTCAATCAATTTGCTCAATGTAAGATATTTTGTTTACTTTTAATATTATGTTGTTACTAAAAAAAAAACAAAAAAAAAAACATCAGCATGATAACATAACGTTTCTTACACATCTTTTTACCTATACACTCTTGCAATTTGTTGCGTTTACGCCAACTCATCACTTTATATGTATAAGAATCCTCTAGAGCCGGTAGTAGTCGATGCGGTAGTATGCGTACCAATTTATTGTCATATAGAAATATGAAATCTTCCCTTTCTTGCCATGTAATATCCCAATGTCACCCACACACATCCACTATCATCCAAGTTTACATTTCGCAACACATATTTTGACACGTGTAAAAAAAAAACTTCTACAAAAAACGTTTTAAGGAATCCCGGCACTAGAAAGAGCCAACAAACTTTATCATTTCTAACACACAGCGTACGCCTCAATGATGATGGATTTGTTTTAAAGTACATAAGAAGCAACAACCTGCTTGAGCATGATTCAAATGATTTTCCTTTCTTTTGCAAATATTTACACAATCAGTTCATTGACTAGCAGTTCCCAATATATGAATTTACAAATACTATGTATAATATATACATACATGCATGTATTATGGGCATTCATATTCTATTAAGGGAGGAGTAAAATGAAAAGTAAAGAGGAATTTGCATTTTTAGAGAAATTGTGATGATATCTGTTTCAGTGTCTTCGTTGAGTTCAGTCGGATTAGCCTTTGAGTCAATAAATCAAAATATTTGCCAGAATTTACTACTTTAAAATTCATTTTTCTTTTATTATTTCATTTTGTCTCCATATGAATATTTATGCGCGTTTTATTTAGATGGACTCTTATGCTAAGGCTACAAATGGTAAGCATCTAATGCAAGCAGCAATTTTATTCTTAACAGGCAGAAAATGCTAGTTCAATTTAAGTTGTTTTTATTAACAGTCCACAGGTGCAAGACCACTGTAGCTGAAGCAATTTCTGCGTAACTATTTACCATTCGGCTGAGTTAGAGTTTGAGTTTCACTATTGAGATGAATTATCAAATGATAGAAAAAACTTATTTCACTAGCCTTTAATGCATCTTTTTATGCTTCCTATGCCTCCCTTCACCAGAAAAATATCAAAAATTAGCAACGTGTTTATCACGACTTCGAAGTGCATATCGCTTCACTTATTTATTAAGAAATTAAGTAAGTGCACCCTGGTCAACATGGCTACGGAAGGATAAGGTAAAGGAAAAGTGAGAAAAGTGATCTCGTCCAAGAACATGAAATCGCTGAGCCTGCAGCTCCTATTTGTTCTGCTGCTAAGGGATGATATCACTAGAGTTATTAATTTGGGAAGAAGTTCAGAATTGAACTGAATGTTTAAGTAAAGGAAGCTTGACTATATTATATATGGCTTGACGACACCAGAATCCCAAGGAGCTAGCCAAAGCAAAGCGGTCTGTGCCGATGGGTATTTCTGCGTGCCTACCAGACTCAAATTCAAGTTACCGGACCACTGCAGTGTGCTCCAGGCAGAGGTAGCCGCAATCAAGGAGGCAGCTGATTGGCTGCTCAAATGCATACTAACAGTCAAGAAAGTAAATATTTACTCCGACAGCCAAGCGGCAATAAGGGTCCTCGGGTCTATGACGGTGCATTCGGAATTGGTCAGGGAATGCTTGACCTCACTTTCGACTGGGCCCGAATTCTTTGACATCAGCCTCATCTGAGTTCCCGGTCACAGCGACATTGTGGGAAACTGTGAGGCGGATGAGCTGGCCAGACAAGGGACATGTGAGGCGAAGGGAGAAAATTGGGATCCCCCTGACTACCTGCGGTCTGCTCCTGGAAAGATGGGCATCGCGCCAACTCAACGAGCGCTGGGCTAATAGACAAACGGGTAAGGTCGCGAAATCCTTCTGGCCACGTGTGGACTGGAGGCGCTCGGGCGAGCTTCTGAGGCTAACAAATTATCAGCTCTCCAATCTAGTGGGTTCTCTCATAGGACACAATGCGCGAGGAATGCATGCTGTGAGACTTGGAATCACCTCGAGTCCTTTTTGCGCTGGATGTATGGAGGATGAGGTGGAATCATCTCAGCACCTTCTCCTTAGCTGCCCTGCTCTGGCGGGGCTAAGATCCAGGCATCTTGGCTCTTACTTCTTTGCCACGCCTGCCGATATGCTGTCGCTGACATTAAAAATCTGATGAATTTCATCAGCAGCACAAAGCGGTTGACGCAAACATAGTCATCGTTCGTAACCCGCACGCTCCTAACCATTCCATCACCACCTCTCCCCGCCCTCTCCCTGCATCCCATCGGTCTTTCCCTGCCACCTCACTTCCTTCACAATGGTATCACAAAGGACGAATCTTTCTTCGTCCAAGTGTGCTCACTCCCTGGGCAACCATACCAACCTAACCTAACCTAACCATTTGGAATTCAGAGAGAACGTAGGTTCAAATCTCGATGAAACACCAAAATTAAGAAACAGTTTTTTCTAACAGCGGTTGCCGCTCGGAGGGCAATGAAAAACCTCCGATTGTATTTCAGTCATGAAAAAGCTCTTCAAAAAAACAAATATCTGCCATTTGGAGTCGGCTTAAAACTGTACGTTCTCCTATTTGTGGAACAACATAAAGACGCACCCCACAAATAATGGGAGATCTCGGCCAACACCCAAAAAGGATGTAACCGCCAAATATATATATGGTAATATAAGTATGTATATAAAGGAACTGGATTTGATGAGCTACTGTGGCGAGTAGAGGACACAAAAGACGAGGCGGTCGAAGATCAAACCTCAGTTTCATTCATTTACTCATTTATTAGGGAAACATATGGTTTCTCGACAATTTATTCCTTAAATATGTATATTAAAAACTTTCTAGGTAATGGTAATGGTTGTAGGGTTAAGCTAAGGCTTCTGTGCACTGCTACCAAATTGATCTATTATGCGCCCCTAATTACTTAACTATAATTACTTGGTATACCGAGGAATCGAACCAGCTCCTTAGGAGGGAACAATTGGAGGTTTTCCTCCTCTAGTAGGTACGAGTCCAGGACTCTGTGCTTCCTGTGGCCTAATGTCTCACAGTTGGTGATTAAGACTCCTCTTCAAAACCTGCAGATTATGCATAATCTTGTATTAGATAATCCTATTGTGTTTATTACAGGCAAGGTGACCTGCAAGTGCTCCACAGAGTTATCTGAGGCTCTTTTTATAAAGGGTTAGTGCAGAAGTTCAAAAACTTCTTGGAGTGATTAAGGCCGTTCCAGTGTTCCCTGATTTTGGTTTGGATCCATTTTTTTTGGTTTCATGTTTTAAATTATTTTTGTTAAAACCGAAAATGGGGTTGGCCCAATAAATAACTTTTCTGCCACTTTCTTGGCATAAAAGTATGCCTTCTCGTTTCCTTCGTGTCCTTCATGTCCTGGTACCCTAATCAGTGAGACTTGATTATGAGTAGGCAGTTTGTTGAGTGCATTGTTACACTCTATTAGGACTTTTGACTTGAATGTGAAGCTATTCAAGGCTTTTGGCTGTCTGAGAGTATTTTAATTTTTACTTTCTCGAACCCTCTTTTGGATATGATTTCCACTGTTTCCATTTTAGCGAAGAGGAAAAAAGAAGGCAAATTGTGGTATCTGTACTTAGTGTAACGGATTTGTGTGCTCTAGGCGCCACTACTCCTGCTCCTACTCCTTGAAGCGTTTTGGAACCAACCTTCTTTGGTCGTAACCTAATTCTTTACTAATATCTATTTATTTCTGTCATGGAAATGGATTAATTTTTAAGAATATTACTTTTTGTTTTTATCTTAACTTTTACAATAGTGTGAATAATTTTAAATATTTTTGTGGGTACAAATTTAAAGGAATACCCATTTATTATCCTTCATAGCTTTCATATTTCCCAACTTCCGTACTTGACTTACGCCTTAAGAAAAAATAAATGTAATACAAAAACACAAAATAAAAAAATAAAAGTTAAAGGGTGTGAGTGTGTTTTACTATATTTAGTTGAGTGTCCATGAATTTGTTATTGGGAATCTCACATATTTCCCGCTCAAATTTACCCAGCAGTGAAAGGCAAATAATCATGCGCTGGCATTTGATGGCATTCAAAGTAGTTTGCAATTGCCTAGAATTTTACCAGTTACAAAGTAAGAAATTAGAAATATGAGCAAAGCAAATACAGTAAAACGTCTATTATACGGACATCAACCTTTGGCGGAAACTTTTTCCTAAACCTAGCATTAAATATAAATATCGGAACAAATTACTCTCTCTTAAGAGGCCACTTTCTTGGCCGGACGCTGACAGTTATTTTTAATAAAATTTACACAAAAGCGGACTCGAACCTCTCATCAAAGGACATTCTTAACAAATCAGCAGAGTGAACAGTTACTTATATATACACATACTTACACGTACTTACAAAGGTGGAACTTTCCGGATAAAGTGTGATGTTTTTTCAGGCACACCTCTAGTTTGATTTGAAAACAATTTATCTCTCTGGGCATTAGCCAGTAGGTAAGTTTTACTGATCAAATCTTGCGAATAAAATTTTTCTAGAGAAGAAAAAGTAATTCAGAACATTTGGTGGAATGTCAGAATCACATAGAAACGTCCTAATTTGGAAAGAATTAAGTTCAAATTTTCTTATTAGGTTCAAAATTAGAAAAACACAGGCTGCGCTCATAGCCAAAAATAAAGATATTATTCCGTAAAAATTGATGTATTGTCTCCACACACTTTACTTTATTCCTTTCGAAATTGTAATTCACCCTCAAAGGAAGCTAGTTACGAACTAGTAGTAAAGGTAGTGAAAAACTAATAGTCCATTAAAGTAGGTTTACTCGAATACACAAGTGTATAAGTATATGTCCAAGAATGATAGAAACAAGATTGCAACCATCAGAGAGTGCGTGACGTCACATTGGCCAAGTTGTGCAGTGTTGCCAACCATTTGATCTTCGCAATAACTTTAGTCCTTTTTTATACCCGAAGTGCGAAGATTTTTAAGTTTGGTGTTTGTTTCGTCTTGTTTTTAATTAAAGCTACCGAAACTGTAAGTTAAAAAAAACTGTATTATTAAACAAAAGAATGTTAAAAAAGATCACTCGGAGAAGATTTTAGTGCTAATCCCAATTTGTTGATTCTTATAAAGTTTGATATTTTGAAAGTGCAAATTTAATTATTTGCTCCTTTTAAGGTTATGCAATAATATTAAATGCTCTTCTCTCAACTTTTCCTAACATTGAAAACCTTTTTACGTAAATTTAAAAGCGTTTGAATTTACTGAATGCGAATTAAAACCTTAGAGGTGTAATCGTTTCATCCGGTCCTCAATCCTTAGTGGAACATAGGGCATCAAGAGGTGTATTCATAGTAATATTAAGCAAAAATAATTCAAAACATACGGAAGAAAAAGAGTATCTTATTGTGTTACATAACCTGAAATATAGCAAAAAAGTCATTCCCTTAACAAAAGATTTCTTTCAACAAAAAAACCTTATAAATTAAATTGTACATATCCATAACACATTTATTTAAAAAAACGCACATTTTAAAGACAATTTGTCACGCATACAAAGTTCCTTAAGTAATTCAATAAAAATTTAGTATTTTATTCACTTTAAATGGGCATTTCAGTGTATTTCTATATCCAAAGCAAGGCAACACTGCAGTTGCGAGAGACTGCTGAAAGCAGAAGAACACCAACAACAACTGCAATCGCGGGCAATGCGACCAGTTGATAAAAAAGTGAAGCTAATTAAAACTGAGTGAATTATTGAACTAATTAAAAAAATATATATATTTTACAAAATTATAAGCATTACTTTTAGTTAGAAACAGGCTAGAGAAATTAATAGAAAGAACTAAAGCTTCGAGGCAAAATAACAAAAAAAAGTGCTAAATCAAGTTACGAAAATGGTAGTCTGGCCATACTAGTGCTAAAACCACGTAACTCATTGTCAAATTCGCTGAGAGCAAAGTAACGGTACCACAATAGGCGCCGTCTTGTTATTCTTCCCATCATGGTATATATCTATGTATTGCATATGTGTAAGCATATGTACGATATGGAAGTGCACAGTCTTTCGAACTCTTCCTTGTTTCAAGTTTGTGTATGCGTCATTCAACTACGTATAAGAGTTAATGAAGAGGAAATATTGGGAAGATTACTCAATAAATTTTCTATTTAAACGTTATAAAAAGTTTTTCGGGAAAATTGAAAAAACAAAAGATTAACTCGAAATGTGGAAAGTGCATAAAAATGTATGCATAAGCAGTGCTAGAGAGCAAGACTGTGAGTATGTAAGAGCATGTGAGTATTTATGTTTGAAGAGATGCAGGAAGAAGATGGAATGGAATAAGTGGAGAAATAAAGAAAAAACTCCAGTATTGGTGGCTGTGGTGAGAAATTGCTAAGTATGATGGAATGATATATGGGATATGATGTATAGACTGCGATATGGAAGAATTGGAGTGTACGTCATAGAGCCAGCAACAATCCAACGCAAAGTGGATTTTTTGTGTATTTTGATGGCGAAAATCAATTTTCTGATCATTGAATTTCATAGATTTTTTGATGCAGCTTTAAAGCGGCATATCTCACTAAGTAAAATTTTTATACTTACATATTATATAGTCTTAGAAAATGTTGTCTTAGAAAATGTTGGTTTTTGTTTTTTTATTAACGATTCATATTCATTTGTTTAGAAGCATTGTACAATTGCACCTGGTTATATAAAATGATATCAATAAGCAATTTTAATAAGAAGCACTTTACAATATAATCGATATTCGCTCTCCATAAGGTCTGCTATCTTTTTACGTTTTAAATGTCTTGGAAGCACTTTTTGCTGCTTAAAGAAAGCTGAGAACTAACACTATAGCTCCACTGAGCCAGTGTCATTTTGAAGCTCAAGTGCGACGACTGGTTTCAAAATTTTGGAGAAAACTTGTAAATCATCAGGATAGACCACACTGAAATGAAAGCAGCTACTTATGCCATTTATAAACAAAACCAATAATGGGGGTCCTATAAATTGTATACTGACAGCTTAAGGGTTTGCATATACAAGTATATCAAGATTTTTTTATATGGAGAAAATGTGTTAACAGTGTCGGAGAAAAAATGCAATAAGCTTTAGAACTAAGAATACAAAACATCTCCTTAGAAACCCTACTTAAAAACCGTGGGACTTGAACGAAATATTTTAGAAACTTTTCTAATTTTTGTACAAAATTTGAAAGTAAATTAATATAATTTTTCTTAGACAATGAACAATACTTTAATACAAAAATAATGAACATTAAAAAAAAAACATAAACAAACAAAAAAATTAACATTGTCAATAATATTGGTGTACTCATCGCTTTGTTGCTGTGGGTATATAATACTTTCGCCTAAATTTAGTAAAACTGGCCAAAACAAGCCTGTAATTGAGCAACAGTTGAACTAAATTTTAGCCGCACTCAAGAGTTAACGAGTTGTAAATAAATAAATAAAGTTTTCTGTGCAAAAGTTGTGAAGACTCAGTGCATTTACCTATGTAAATAGTGCCAGCTTATGTAGCTAAAAATGGGTGTCAAAGCAAAGGCTAAATAACATTTTGTCGCCGCCATGTAAAGCCAGATGTTGCTTTTGGTGCCCTTCTTATCCCACTGAAATGAATGGGTTTGAAAAAATCAATGGCATATTCGCCGCATCCTCTCCAGTTTACTATTTGGAATATTTTCTTCAAGCCACAAAATATCTAAATAAATAAAATTAAATAATAATCAGAAAATAATCGCTTTCATAATAGCACTTCTGGCAGTATTAAGCGAATTTTGAGCATTGTTGAGCTATTTCAACAACGCTTACTCAGATGAGCGCAACCTCAAGTAGTAAATACTCTGGCATTGGTACTTTTAACACAAGTAACAAGTTTGAAGGGGGAAATTCATAATATTTGATAAAATTTTTCTGAAGAAGGTGGATTTGTTTATATAAGTGCGAGCTTAAAATTTTCGAGCTTTGTTTCAGCAACTGAAGTATTCTAATGGCAATTCTGGCGATGGAGGTATCGCTCTGGCAAAGTTCTAAAATAGATTTCGAGCGTCCTCATTTTTAATTTTTATTTTTTTAGTTCCGTCACCGGAAAAAAATGCAAAATTAATTATCAAATTTTGATTTTGAATAACTTTTTCACTAAATAAAAAAAAAAAAATTATTTTGAAGGAATCTTTAATTTGATCTTTACGCTCTTCATTACTTGTCTGTTTGTATATAGCAACTGTCTAGTTCATAAGTGTCAAATACTTACGAAGCTATTTGCCAAAATTATAAATCTTGAGATAGGGTGATTAATTTTGCACCGCCTTGTAGTGCCTTGAGATAGTTTGTACAATAAATTTTGCGCTTCGTTAAGGGAGGGCGTTGCTACTAGCCCACTTTTGCTGGTACACTTTTCATATGAACGTATGTGAAGTTCCATTTCTATTTGTCCATTTCAGCATTAGCAGCGTCTTCTATGTACAATGGAATAAATGGAGTATCGCGCAGTGATTGAATTTTTATTTTTTGAAGGTTTCAAAGCAAAGGAAATTTATGACCGAATGTTGTGTATAAAAGTGTATAAAGGCTTTTCGCCATCAATTAGTACAGTAGAAAAATTGTTTGATCCTTCGAAACGTGGTAATACGACAACACCAGGCATCGTAGAAAAAATACAGGATGTCGTATTTGGAAATGACCGAGTGACTTAGTAAAAGTCCCATCTCAGTGAGCAGTGTAGGTAATATTTAGACTGAAGTATTGGGTTTCAGAAAGCTGTATGCACAATGGGCCGCATTCGCTAAAGCTGGAATAAAAACACATTCGAATGCGTCTTTCACAGCAGCATTTACAGCGAGTTCAAAATAATAGGATTTTGTGCATCCATTCATCACTATGGAAGGTACTTAAGTCTATCACCATGATCTTAAATCAAAACAAGAGACTAAAGAGTGATGTAAACCTGGTGCTTCGGCTCCGAAACGAATTCGTGGCCAAAAATCAGAAGGTATTAGCATCAGTTTCTTGTGATGTGAAAGAATTTTTGTTTGTGAATCGCTTGAAAACTGGTAAAACAATAACTTCTTTGTAACCTCTTAGACCAAATGAAGGAAAAAATTCGTACAAAAAGACCCAGTTTGCATAAGAAAAAAAATATTTTTCATCAAGGCAATGCACCGCGCCACAAGAGCATTTTGACAACGACTAAAATTCATGAATAAAAGTTCGAATTGTTGGAGCATCCAACATATTCTCCAGGTTTGTCCCCTAGTGAATCCTATCTATTTCCTGACCTAAAAAAAGTGGAAAACGTTTTTCAAAGAACTCTGAGGCCATAACAGCTGTGGAAGTGTATTTTGCAGCCTCTCCAATTGCTCACTTCTGGAATGTAGTTCATAAATTGAAATCTTGTTGGAACAAGTGCATTGTTGTTTAGGAAGACTATATAAATATATATTATATATTTAATTACCGCGTAGACTCTTTTTCGGTGTTTGGCCGAGTTCCTCGTCCTGTTGTTCCACAAATGGAGGGACCTACAGTTTCAGCCGATCAATCGGAGGTTTGTCATTGCCTGCCAAGGGGCGACCGCTATAAGGGAAACTTTTTCTTCATTTTGGTGTTTCATCGAACCTATTTTTGTTTTACTTTGTTTCATTGAACCATCATTCGAACCCTCGTTCTCTCTGAATTCCGATTGGTAATCACGCACCAATCCATTCGGCTACGGCGGCCAGGAAGACTATACTGAATACTAAAGTGCATTTCAAACCATTAAATTGTGTTTTCCTTATAGAACCACAAAACATATCGAGCAACTTAGTAATGAACTTCCTTAACGTTGTTCTCTCTTTTCCCTAAACAAAAAATAAAATGATGGTATGAATTGGCAAAAGCAAAATGCGACAAAAATAATGCAAATAGAAATGAAGTTAGATAACTACATTCTTTGCCTTTTTGGAACCTACACATTTACATTGCCACTGCTATCATCGTCGCTCTCAGCGTGAATTCCCTTACCATATTCCATTAAATCTAAGCTGACCACAACCAAAATAACTATTTTAAATGCAAATTTTTGCGAAGCGAACAACAGCTGGTTGAAATTGTTTTGAGGAGGTTTAGGGGGCCTTCTGCTCTCCCTGTCCGCACACCATTTTGTCAATATTTGTTGATATATCATCAATATTTAATAATCAGTTCCCAATAGTTTGCTTAGAATATAAAGTTCAAATTGATATAGCAGTTTAATTCCTATAGTTGTTCTATCTATCACGAGGACAAATATACAAGTATACATCCATACGAGCAGCCATACAAGCAGATTGTCTTTCATATCCTTACAGCCACTACAAAAAGGAAAAATATAAATATCATCAATTTTATACCGAGGCAGATTGATTTTTCGGCCGCCGTAGCCGAATGGGTTGGTGCGTGATTACCATTCGGAATTCACAGAGAGGTCGTTGGTTCGAATCTCGGTGAAAGCAAAATTAGTAAAAACATTTTTTCTAATAGCGGTCGCCCCTCGGCAGCCAATGGCAAACCTCCGAGTGTATTTCTGCCATGAAAAAGCTCCTCATAAAAATATCTGCCGTTCGGAGTCGGCTTGAAACTGTAGGTCCCTCCATTTGTGGAACAACATCAAGACGCACACCACAAATAGGAGGAGGAGCTCGGCCAAACAGCTAACAGAAGTGTACGCGCCAATTATTTTTTTTTTTTTTTTTAGATTGATTTTTCACAGCATGCCTGATTTATAGATGCATACACGTGTATGTGTGTTTGTGTGTTGGAGCAACATCCAGTTGGTGAGACACAACTCAAACTTCTGCAAGCTCAGCTTTCGTTCTGATTATTCGAAATTTTACTGCTTCGGTGTGTGCTCAAGTATTTTATTACTGTATGCGAAGAGTGCTAATCAGCCAAGCAATCTGTTAATATGCTAGTATGTACTTGTACGTATGTATGTGTGTATGTGCATGGTATATTTTTATTTATTTTCATTTTCAGTGCACGAGTGTCAGCGGAATTTATCAAAAGTTCGTAATGATTTAATTTATGTCGGCAATATCTTTTGTGTACTAAATTTATGCACGATGATAAAATGTTGATTTGTCAGCGTTAAAATGCAGCTAATACCAAATGGTTTTATGCTTGTTGCCTGTGCAGATTTGCATGAATAAAAAAACCAACTCTCAGTGATCTTAAACGACAAATTAACCAGAACATGAAAATTTTAACTACCTAAGTTGAACAAAATGTTTTTTCAGACAGATTTCGCTATGCAACAGGGGCTGAGTGAGTAAGTTGAAAGCTGTCGCAGATGGTTCGGATAATAAAAAACGTAAAAATGGTGAAATAAAAATATTATTACTGATAGCCCATCTGGGAGGATATTAAATGAAAGAACTTTGGCTTTGTGATACAAAGGATATGTCGAAGTGAGAGATATTCGTTTATGTTCTGATTCCCTTTTTAGAAAAATTGGTAAAAATTCTCTTCATCAGCAATCAGAATGCAAGTGGAAAATATTAGTCAGTGATTCTTCCGATTGCTTTTTGATAAAATTTATCTTACAGAATTATTGGTCAATTAAAACAGTGATGTTATATTAGTCCAAAAAGTTCATTATACAGATTTACAGATTGCTATAAGGCCGGCGGGCCAATTAGATGTCCTAAATTCAGTAGTTTTCGCGAAGCGTTGTAGGATGAGAAAAAAAACAATTAGCCAAATGAAGCTTTGGTGATAGTTTAATATATATTTGAACTAAAAAAAAAAAATTGTGCAATATCCAACAATATATTGTAAGCCGAGTTATCAATATATTCCCAGAGCGCCTTGCCCCTGAAGTATCCAACTTCTGTACAAGATACAACTTGCAATTTTCATCTGAAAAAAAAAAAAAAAGATTATTAATTTTGATGTAATTATCTTCGATATGAACTAAGAAAATTGGGAGAAACACGTAAAATTCGAATTTTTGGGGAAGGTAGAAAAAAAAGTGGTTTTTCAAGGAAAAAAAAAACTCTTCAACTGGGTAAAAAAGTCGCTTAAAAAAGTTTTTGGATGTGTTTTTTAGTTTACATAGAAGAGAAAACAATACTGAACATAACGCATTTTGAATGAAATGGATAGCTCGTTTAGTTTTTTTGCAATCGTGTACATAAATGAGGTAAAATCGTGAAAATGAAAAGCCGAGAAAACGCGCTTCAAACTACAACAATAAGCGCACGGTTGCTCGACGCCGCACTACGCTCGGCTCTGTAGCTCTGCAAATACTTGGAATTTGTGTCTCATGTTCTTGAATATCTAAGCTATTGATTTCAGGAAAAAAAAAAAAATCGATTTTTTTGACCTTTTAATTGGCCCGCCGGCCATAAGCAACTATGGACTTGTTGGCAAGTTTTGATAATTTATACGTTTCGTATTTAGTTTTCACGATTTTTTATGAAAATATAGTTCATTCCACTACAATAGCATGCAAATCCAATTATCAAATTTTGTGCAAATTAAAAACAAAAAAAAAAAATTATCGAAGAGAACTGCTTGGAATAACTTGAATAGGGATAATTATAACTATGTTAATTGCATCGTAGAAGTATATTAAATCGAAGAAAACTTTGGGAGCTTCTAATTTCACTTAATAATTTTAATTGAATAATGGCCCGACACCAAAATATTTTAATGTGAACGCTTATGAATAGCTTAATGAATTGTATAATGCAATTGAGCGATTCCATTTCCAGTGATCTAAGTATTTTACACTGATTTGCTATATGTTTTTGAATATAACTCGGAAAGTTATGGGAATTCTATTATGAAACTTGCAGGGACTACTGAGCATAGTCTCAGCTATTAATGAAAACAATTAATAAAACAAAACAAACAAAAAAAACAATTATAAAAAACACTTTTCAAAAATGACAAAAATATTATTTCGAAAAAATTTTTAACTAACAATTGTTTTGAAAACTGTATTTTATTTTTATTTTTCCAAAAGCAAAAATTTTTTAGTTGCCAAAAGGAGCCGAAAATAATTGAAAAAAAAATGTTTAAGGTGTTTTTAATAAAGTAAATTTTTTTTTTGAAAAAAAAACGAAGATATTTTTCTTTTAAAAACTTTCCCCATTGAGTTTTAAAAAATATTTGTATTTTTTCAAAATTATGCAGTTTCTTCATCTTGGTTGGTGCGATAACGGTTTACGCGATTTTAGCCTCGTTCAATAAAGCGCGCCAGTTGAACAAAGCAAGTGAAGCCAAGTCCTTCTCCATCTGAGGCCTTCCTCTTCTTCTGCTGCAACCAGCTGGTATCGCATCGAATGCTGTGAGAACCGGAGCGTTTGTATTCATTCGGCCGACATAATTCAACCAACGAAACTGTTGGATCTTTATTCGCCGCTTATGTCTATGACGTCGCAAAGCTCTTACAGCTCAGTGTTCCATCGTCATTTGTATCAAGCGGCTCGGAGAGGTCCTTCCTAATTCGGGCGACGCTGCTGGTATTAAGCAACGTCATGTTGCACAATAGCCGTACTAGTTCTGCGGGGATACTAAATTAAGACATCGCGGCATAGGCAATCATTTTCATGCTGTCGAATGCTGCTTTAAAATAGACAAACAGATGGTGTGCATCGAGTCTTTTCATGGATCTTTTCCAAGACTTGGCGTATTGTGAGAACCTGATCGATTGTAAGTTTTCCAGGTCTAAATATATATGCGATCCTTTAACTTCTAAGACGTCAACACTCCTAGGACGTCCACCACTCCTCTTCACCAACGGACACGGTTTGCGAAGTTCATTTGCGCTAAGTTCATTCCACGATAAACCAAGAGACTTTATTTCGTCTTCTACCGAGTGCCGTTAGGTGGTACGTGGTCTGCTAATTCCTCTACCAGTTTGTTGAAATAGATTCCAGAGTAGCGCCTATTTAGCGTCATTGTTGACATGTTTCCTTAGCATGAGGCCAATCTTATGTCATTTTATTTTTTTGTTCTGATGTGAAATGATTCATGATCACTTGCCAGATCTTACTGAACAGAAATGTCAACACAATTGTGTCATTCTAAAAAAGCCTGCTAAAAAAGCTCCCGATATGTAGAAAATGCGTAGCACGTTCAGGGGAAAAAATTATAAAAAAAATTGCTATTTTTAGTGATAACGCCAGAGCTACCTAAGGAGTCAATTTTTTGCAGATACCTTTTTCTAACAAAAAGGAAACCAATCAGGTCATTCTCAACTGAGGTTGCAAGTTGCAAGTGCAGCAAATGGTTCCTAAATATTTAATATGCATTTTTTTTAATTTTAATCCATGCAATTTTTTGCAAATTAAATCTTTAATCTATCACATGCCTATTTTCTCAATTTCAGCAACTTCACGTATTCGATTAAAAGTACTGCATATTTAATAAAAATTAAACGAAAATTTTGCCGGAAATGCTCACAAAAGCAATTATGCGCTAATAAAAAAGTTTGCAAAACTTTGTCGATGGACATTTTTGCATTTTTCTCTCACCCAAACATGCTCTAAGCTATGTATGTAGGTATGGATGTACGGTAATTCGAAAATGGCGGGCACTTATTAAAAAGTCACAGCACATTACACTTGGGTAAATAATTTCTTTGCACTATTAGCATGTAGATGCGCGCTTTTACACTACCAAATTGTATCATGTACATATGTATGTATACCAAATCCAGTTACACACACATAGGTCAGTTTACACCTACACAGGAAGTAAAATCTCGGCGCCTAAAAGCACTTATCCAAAAATATAAACAGCGCAAGGTCGGTTTTTGGCTGCTGGATAAATTCACCGAACCGCCCACCACGAATCTTCTCACCATTGTTTGACTTCGCTATGCCGCGCCGCTGTTGTATTGTGCCTCGCAAAGCCATTAAATTTTTTCGCCACTTCCCACGCTAATTTAATTTCAAACAGTTCACTGCACGGGCTGTCAAAGCAAACGTGAGTTTGAGCTTATGAGCTATGCGCGTGTTTATGTGTGCGTGCACGGCAGAAATCGTTAGCAGTTAGCAATATAAATATCGGCTCCGGATATGAGTCGCCTGTAAGCGAGTATTACTTATTTTTTTGGTTAGTCAAAGTTTGTGCATGTGCAGCACGTGCTTACTTAGCTTTTCACACTTCCACACATACACATTAATAAACACATGCATTCATATTCCTCGCCATGTGGGCCTTTTGTAAGACGCATGCTTGCATGTGTGCTCTTAATGAGTACGTGTTCTCCATGTGATTGTTTCAAATAATTCAAGTGGTCCTTAGACGAAATTATTACCTACTCAGCGACAGCCGAATCATTAAACACAGATAGCGTGTGTGTTGCAGCAATGAAACAGATAAGAAAAGAAGAAGTTAAAAGAAAAGCTTAGGAATACGTAAGTACTTATCACCAAATTCTATTACTCGTTTGATGTGGTACACTAAAGAAAATAAATGTGAAGGCATTTGTGTAACAGAGACTTAAGCTCAGAGTGACGAAGGCACTGGGGAACAAATTAAGATATTAGGTTAACCGTTCGGTAAAAAGGCATTAAGGTAGTAGTCTGGTAACTTACACGTTTTTTGAGGCCATGTTTGGGACATTTTTTGGAAGGGAAAATAAAATTCAACCGGTTTGATTTTCTGATATCTTTTTAAAGGTATCAGAATGGTACAAAAAAAATTTTTTTTTTTTTTAATGTTTTGATACTATTTTTGTACACTGCAGCAAGCGGCAAAAAAAAAGAGGTACAGTGGCTGGCCGGCGTGGTTTCGTCACTTGTGGTCATCTGAAACAGAAAAAGAAATTGCTTATTAATCAGTGTGCTTGTCGTCCTGGCGGGTAGTAAGATCAAATGATTTTTACAAAAAATAACAAAATGGCGGACTTCGTAAGAAAATTGCCTTTTTTTAAAGTGGAAATCGGACTAAAAAATAGAAAGTTAGGGACGAAATAAATTAAATCTACTACCCGCCAGAACTATTGATGTATAGAAAAACATATCTAAATTTCAGCTCAATCCATTAGATAGAAAATTTGTTTTCACGACGGCCAACCGGAAAAACGTCGTTTTTGAGAAAAACGCGTTTAAAGTTTTAGCGGCTTAGCGCGCGCAAGTACGAGCCGCTCTCATGTATGTGCTATAATTTCGTCAATATTTCGAATTTCGGTCTAAAATTTGTACAGTATATTACCAATATATCGCACTTTCAAAATATGTAAAAAACCGAAATTCGAAATTTTCAAAATAAGTTACAAGACTACTACCTTAAGTTGCTGGGCAGCACTGAAATTATATTAGGTTGCAAAATCGACTTCTTTTCATCTGCACCGGCATTTTTTTGTTTTGTTGTCAGAAACATCATCACTTAACATCAGAAACATCATCACTTAACATTCCTCTCCCTCGGATGATTCACCCTGGGACTGCTGAAAGCATTTTGGTGAAGGTGGAGCCGTGTTTGTGCTTATTAGACACACCAAGTATCTGTAACCTGATTCCTCTATTACTTGCGCATGAGGGTTAGACGCCATCAATAGCCTCCATTACTAATTGAAGCCTCCATAAAAATTGAAATAGCGTTGCTCAATATCGACTTGTTCTCTGTTTTAGTTCGCCTTGAGGCTTACGTGAGGCGTTCGTTCATGTCTTCTGTCTGTAAATACAGTCACCTCCACAGGAGATCTGCTTCAACATCGCTTTTTTGGATGACGCGTATGTTGGATATTCTAGCTCGTTCGCATTCGCCTTGCTTCCGCTTTGCGCTCCTATTCTATTTTTCGTATTTTTATTAGAATCTTTGCCGCAAACGTTTTTACTGCTTTCTATTTCTCTATCGAGTTCATCATTTGGTAATCTGAAACCTGGTAAATCTGGCGTAAAGATGACACTGAGGAAATTTGCGAACTCGGAGTGCTCGTCGTAAAATCTATCTCAGTGAAAAGTTCGGTGTTCAACCCTCTCATATTTGCTGTGGCATTCCGTGCAGTCGAACTATCTGCTAGTCGAACTATTAAAACGGCGGAGACACGCAAGAAAGCCACCATGTTTACTGGAAATCTGGGTTAGATAAAATTATGTTTTCTGTCTTCTAATTATCCATTCATCTAGTTTGGGAATCAACTTATATTTATGTCCAGCTGCCTTTCGAAGAGTGATTCCCTTTGCTTTGACACTTTGCTATCAAACATTCGCTTTCAGTTTTATTTTCTTCAAGCGTCAGTTTGTGTTCAGGTGAATGGTACAGCCACTTAAGCTTCCCCTCTCGTATATCAAAGGGAACTTTACTAGCTATAACGCAGATTGCATCATCCAGTGTTGTTCTGTACGCACATGCAACTCTGAGCGCGCTGAGTCTGTTAGCTCGCAGTACCTCTTTTGAGCGTCTCGTTCGTCGTCCTAACCATAATGGTGCGGCGTATAAGGGAATAGGGTCAGTAACTGTTGAAAGCGTCTTCTTTTACCTCATTGATGTCGTCCTACCTTTGGTAGCATACGAATTAGTGTGTTATTTACTCTCGTTGACTTGCAAACTGGTTATTTTTAGATGCTCTGTGAATGTCAGTTTCTCATCGATATGAACTCCAAGATACTTTAACGATGCTTGGCTGCACTGGTTGTGTTTCATATTGAGGACGCCCACACATATTTTGCTCGGCCCTCGCCAAACAGATATTGAGCCACTTCAACTCCCGCTTACTCGAACTAGTCGTTGGTAATTTGACTCCCAGTGGGGTTTTAGCATCAATTATGGAAGCTGTGGGTGGATTGACAGGATTAGCGACATTTCACTGGTATACAAAGTCTTTTCATCTCGCATTATCTCTGATTCTACTTTTATCTAATCTAGCAGAAATTATATTGAATTTTCTGGCTGAAAATGTACAATTTTACATTTACTCTGAGAGCATCATACGCCGTGGTGTACAAATAATTTTTGTAAGGGGTTTCCAATATGAGAAGTTATTTTGATTTGCAAAGAAAAATGCTAGAGGAAGGTATGCGTTAATAGTGGAAAATAGCATCAGATAAATTACTACCACGACCACGCTTACAGGACAAATTTTCCATTACCGAATTGCAAAGTGGCTGCCCTATGTCCTCGATAGTCTCACGAATTCCATCTTCGAGGTCTTGAATCGACTCTGGGCTGTTGGTGTAGACCTTCTCTTTTACGTGGCCCAAAAGAAAAAAGTCACAAGGTGTTAAATCACAAGATCTCGGTGGACAATCGGGATCACCTCTTCGAGAGATAACACGGTCTGGAAACTTTTCGTGTAAAAGATCAATGGTTTCGTTGCTTGTTTGGCACGTTGTGCCGTCTTGTTGAAAATAAACGTTGTCCAGATCAATACCATGTAATTGCGACCATAAAAAATCGTTATTCATCTCTCGATAGTGACAGATAACACCTGTTATTGGAAAACCCTTTATTAACATCAGCTCAGCCCAAGATAATTTCTTAAAAACTTATCTCAAGAGTTTAAAATTGCAATAAAATTCTAGATGTATGCTTCAAACTTGACATGTAGTGTGTTTAGGTGTTTAGGTTGTTCAATAAGGTTTGGGGGTTCGGTAAGAGAGGGCGTTGCTACTAACCAACATAGTTTTGTTATGTTGGTTTACTCTTCATATGAATGTATGTGAAGTTTCTTTCAATCTGTTAATTCACTCTTTGTTTACAAGCCATTTAGTACCGACTTGTCACAGTATTTTCTACAATGGAAAAAATCAAGTATCAAACAGGGATTGCATTTTTATTTTTTGAAGGTTTAAAAGCAAATGAAATATGGGAACGAGTGTTCTAAGCGTATAAAGGCGTTTCGCCATAAATTAGTACAGTAGAAAAATCCGCTGCTGAATCGAAACGTGGTCGTACAAGCCATGAAGACGATCCATGTCAAGGACGGCCAAAAACAACAAACAGGAACAACACCAGGATATCGTATTTGGAAATCATCGAGTGACTGAAAGATATTTAGTAGAAGCCCAGTGCTCTCAAAGAGCAGTGTAAGCAATATTTTGACTAAAGCCTTGGGCTTCAAAAAGCAGGGTGCGTAATGGGTGCCGCATTCGTTAACAATGGAACAGAAACACATTCGAATGCGACTTTATCAACAACATTTAGAAAGTTTTCGAAAGGACAAAGAGGATTTTCTACGTGGATTTATCAGTGTGAGTGAGATTTGGGCTTATCACCACGATCTTAAATCGAAACAAGAGACTAAAGAGTGGTGTGAACCTAGTTCTTCGGCTCCGAAACTAGGTCGGGTCCAGAAATCAGCCCAGAAGGTGTTAGCATGCGAAAGGAATTTTGTTTGTGAATCGCTTGAAAACTGGTAAAGCAATAAAATTTGAATGTTCCTGTAATCGTTTAGGCCAGCTGAATGAAAAAATTCATAAAAAAATACTCAGTTTGCAAAAGAAAAAAAATTATTTTTCATCAGGACAGGACATCACAAGGGCATTTTGACAATGGCTAAAATCCATGAATTAAAGTTCGAACTGTTGCAACATCAACCGTATTCATCAGATTTGGCCCCTAGCGGCTTCTATCTGAGACTTAAAGAAATGTATACGTGAAAAGCGCTTTTCATAAAATGATGAGGTAACAACAGCTGTGGAGGTGTATTTTGTAGCCCTTCCAAATTCTCACTTCAGGTCTGGAATTTATAAATTGGAATCTCGTTGGAAAAAGTTTATTGATGTTCAGGGAGCTAAACTGAATAATAAAGTGTGTTTCAAACCATTGTGTTGTTTTTGTTCTTATTATCGAACCGCGAAACTTATTGAACAACTTAGTAATGTATTTGAAAGTCTTCCTGTAAACTAAATTGAATTCGCAATTACAGCTCCATTATTTCCTTGCATTTGTGTAATTCTATAACAACTTGAATGGTTTGGCGGTCTTCTCAACTCATCGTACATTGGCATTACAGTACCCCAATTTATAAACGAATTCTTTGAAAAATCTCGTAAATTGGAATTTGACCTTTTATTATTATGTACAGTGTATGAGTTATTTATGCAAACAAGAAGTAGGAAAAATGTTCATTATTGTCTTTTCAGCTACAAATAAAAGATTATTTCTAACAAACAAAATTGGCCTATTTAAATTATTTATCTAACCAATCAGTAAATAAAGTCCTCCGTCTTTGTAATCAGCTCTCTCCATCTCTCTATTTCTTTTTGTATGTTATTTTGTTTTTTTTTTACTTTTCACTCAAATCTCGTTTTCGAAACAACATTTTAAATTGCCAAAAGCACATTCAAGGATAAAAAGATACTCGTAATAAATTTAACAGTAGATTTGTTATTACGACCTCCCTTTGGTGCTTTCATATCATTCAACGTCCTTCTTAAAATTAATAAAGACAAGGAAAGCCATAAAAACAAATCTATTGATAATAATATTTATCTTCACCCTCCCAAAATGCTTTTGGCAATTCAAGGCATATTCTATTTTTAAACAGAGTTTTGTGTTAAAATTAAAGTACAAAGGCTTAAATTGACTAGAACACCAGAAAATTATTTCAGTTAATTAAAATTACTACAAAAATTCGTAGCTGCCATGAAATTATCTTCTACAAATATTTTTTTCCTTGTTCATTTCACTCGGGAGCATAGGGCCTCGACAAGGCCCAAGTCTGAGTGGTTTCGTTAATCTCTTTTACTTTCTGGCAGGGTAGGCGATTAGCCTGCCGCTACCAATCCTAAATAGTGGGAATGCTCACCTGTCGTAGCTAAGGAACAACACCTTCTTACTGCTTGGAGCGCCATCTGTGTTTCACATTTTTCTGCCCCAAGGATCACACAGATGGTTGAGGACTCGCTAAATTTGATGTGTCTGCGCTATTACCGCGAATGCTCGCTTCCTCTTGCTGGCGCCACTGATGCAATGCGTAACTTTGTCTTTTTCTTTGTGTTTGGCTTGTTTCCGCAGCCACAAGGCAAGTAATGCACTGAGTTCTTGTGCAGGAGTAAGGATTGGAAGGATAAGATTTTTGGGGTTGAGGAATGATTTTGATTTTTTAGAAACTAGGAAAGTAGGTAAGTTTGATAAAGTGCGAGGACCGTACTTTACGTGGGATTCGAGCCCACAATCTCTGGGATGGCAGGCTAGTGCATTTACGCTAGACTACCGAGGCCGCCTTCTACAAATATATTGTAATATCTAAAAAAAAACATATTTTTGGTCCGATACAGTTCATATTGAAAATAATTTATTTTATATGGCGTAAAATGTGTTGAACATTACTTCGTATTTCGGTGTTGAAATTAAGATTTTTATAATTCTTCTTAAGCAAAATATGCCAAACCGTTTTCGCACTAACCTTCATTGGAATAAATGCCCTATTGCTAGTACAATTTCTATGATTTTATCAATATTTCTGCTGTGTTGATCTCTTCACGGTGCATAGGGCTGATTAGCCTACCAGGAGGTAATTATTGGAATCCCCACTCACTCTTGCATTCGATGCTGTATTGTGGATCCTTAAGAACTAAAATTTTGTTGGCCGCCTGCTCCGACTTTTCACTTTCAGCAGAGTGGTATTGAATCCTTTCGAACACTTTTAAGCTAATCACAAAACTGTCAGAGAACTTCTTTGGAACCATAATTTAACCTTTAAACTACAGTGTAGATTAACCGAATGCGACATGTCCATGCATTGTGAAATATGACCTACTAAACGCATCTAGCCCAAAATATTCAAAAGCTTTACTTCAACTGACAATAGTCGCCTTGTATCGATGCAGGGGCGTTATCGGCAAGGGATGGGGCTTCTAAAGCCAATATTGTTGTATGCAGTCCCCGTCTGGTGATGCTCCTTGGAAAGAATGGCATCAGTTAAGAAGCTGACGATGGTCCAAAGGAATGCTCTCGTTGGAATCAGTAAGACGCTTTGAATCACTCTTATTATAGCGCTTAACGCTATTCTGAATATCATCGCAGGGAAAACTGCCACTGCATGCGTCGCAATTAGATTTAGGTATTCGAGCCACAAGCTAGACTTACCTCTGGTATTCTCTGAAACTTAGATGTTTTTCGCCATAGTGCTTGATCAATGCACATCCTCGCTGGGGCCGATCGGGAGGAGCGGGCGGGGTACAACTTTTAGAAACAAAAATGGCAAACATATTCATTGCCTGATTTCTCTCTCAACTGCATCCAAATATTTCGATATTGACTCATTGGGATCTCCGATCACAGTGGCTTAGCGGGAAACTGCGGGGCTGATGAGCTGGCAAGACAGGGGACAGTTTCACCGCGAAAGAAGCGGATTGGGTTTCCCTTGAGAACCTTTGGACTGCTCGCGTCAAGTAAGCGAGCGCTGAATTAGTGCACAAACGTGCAAAGTCGCGAGATCCTTTTGGTCACGGGTAAATTGGGGCTGCTCGAGGGAACTTCTAAACCAAAAAAAGCCTCAGCTCTCGAATTTGGTGGGTGTTCTTACCAAGCATTGTCTGCTAGATATCCATGGGGTGGAGCTTTGGATTGCTTAAAGTATTTTCTGTAGAAAAATTATCTCAACAGCCTCTCATCAGCTGGTCTGCTCTTGTGGTGCTTAGATTCCGATATCTTGGTTCTCACTTCTTTGCTACACCTGCGGATATAGCAGGTTTGGGCATTAAACTATTGGTGAATTTCATCAGCAGACTGAAGCGGTTAACGCAATGTCCCGGGAATGGTATAAGTCACCGTTTGGCCACCATTTCTCTATCCAAAGATCATTCTTCCTTCTTTCTCTCTATTCGTTTTTTTGTTTTTCCTTTGTGCGGCATCACAATGGACGAATTCGATTCTTTGTCAAAGTGAGCCCACGTTTGGGCAGCCATTTACTCTAATCTGGTCTAACCTACTTCAACTGATGTACCATATATTTGACAATTTATTCGTTTTTTAATTTTATTTAAATAATTCTTTTTAATTTTTTTTTGTTTTTTTACGAAAAGGAAGCCATAGAAATTAAAGTTTCTAACTTAAGTAAATTTTCATAAAATTTGCAAACATTTTAGCAACAATACGGGTACGATTGTGCGTTGCTAAATAACAAAGTCCATTTTTTCTATACACTCCAGAAAATGCACCTCAAAAGATGCCGTCTGACTGTCGCTCAAAATGACAATTCGCTTATTCTGGGGGTTTCTGCCTAAGTTGATTTTTGGACATAGATAGATCTTCCGCTTGGCAGATGCTGAGAAGACTGCCCATCGGTACAGAACGCATGTTTTAGGGCCATATATTCTAGCGCTTATGCCCTCAGGTGTCTTCTGCCATCTGTACACCAGTGTAGGGAATACCCTTAGAGTCTCCTTTCAAGTGTTGGTGTATTCGAATTTACTTCACCGTCCAGTTGAATTCTGAACTTTTTCGCAAATTTAATAAATGTAGTAAAAAAAAAAAAAAAATGAAAACGCAGTTTAAACATGTGTAGGCCCGAATTTCGCTAATATATATTATTATATTTATATATTTTACATCGCACAGTTGAATATGTTAATATTAGTTTGGTGAAAAATATATCCATTATTTTTTATTTTCGTTTTGCGCAAATGGCTTAAGACTTTTGTATGGTGGATCTTTAGCTCCTGGGCGATGTTACGACTACTAACATACCGGTGAATATTTTATTGACATTTTCTTTCACATCAAAAATATCTGAACGGAATAGACGAACCAAAATCGCACGTAATTAGCTATCACAGTAACGGCACCATAAACACCATTCCCAATTTCAGCGACCTGGGCTACATTGCAAAATGTACCGAGTTTTCTCTTTGTTGACCTCCATTGATAACACCCTGAAACTCACAACTGAATGGAACAGACAAAAAATAGCCAAACCATTTATGTTTAGTGTGAAATATCAACTTGTCAACGAGTATAAACTTTAAATTGTTCGATAGGTATTTTACGAGATATCGATCACTACACCCAACTACTGAGAAAATAATGGATGTCTTTTTCCTCAAACTGATATTAAGAAAATTCCCTTATATAGCTTTACAGCACTTTATGGTTTTTATATAACTTTTTAAACTTCGTTTTGCGAATTGTTAATAAATCTCTACAGTATTGAGTTTATCAGCTACCTTTAAATTTCAAATTAAACTTGCTTGAAGAGTGTTGAAAACGACGCCACTGATTGCTGATATAGGTATAAATGCAGACCTGGAACTGCAGACCCTAGCAAAAACTTTGTAATATTACTGTAGGCTGCTAATGTGTCGACCATCTGAGTGCCACATAGACACACTCTTTGCACATATCTCTGTTCAAATATTAGCAAATTTATTTCAGTGTAACAGCACCTCTTAACTTATCCCGTGCTTTCGTAGATAACTCTGTGTTAAAATAAGGCGGCTGTTTGGCTCCAACATAAATAAAATATTGTTCTAATTTGAATTTACATGTTTATGTAAATATGTTTGAACACACGTCAGCCTGTTTACAAATATGAGCATGTATAAATAAATGTGTTTCTACATATGTATGTGTGTATAAAGGTAAATTAAAGGAAGAAATAAAGGAAAAACAGTCATCTGCATTCCTGTAATATGTAGATATATAAATATGTAGATGTCACATAATTTTTTAAGTACTTTCTCTCTATGTTTGTGACAGCCATTAGCGAAAAAGTATGTGAAGAACTAAGTGAGTGCGGGAATTCAAGAATAATGGAATGTTTAGGCTGTTTGGCTGTGAAGGAAGAGAGTCATACGATTTGGAGTTGTGCATAGCACTTATTCGATTGATCGTAGGTTCGATGCCTAGAGTGGACCTGAAACATTAAAGTAGTAGTTAAATACTAAAAGTAATTTCGGATAGCGAAGGCCCTTTGGAAAGAAATGGCATATGGCTGAACGTCTTCTGCCTTGAAAAAGATTTTCAGAAACAAACAATTCACAAGACGAACAGAGGTGGTATGAATCTTTTGCACTGCAATTGGAGAACAACATCAGGACGCACATCACAAGCATTTCAGCCTGTTATACCTTTTGAGGGGGTATGAGTTAGGTATACATAAATATATATATATAAGTACACTCAAGGAAAATAAAATAGGAAAGCGACATTTTGAACAGTTTTGGCTGTTTTACTTTTGTTTATTTGGAGACTCGGAATTTTTTACAAAATTAGAAACATATAACAAAACATGCAAAAATTAGGAAAATTATGAAAAATCAGCCCAAAAGACGAGCTACGCGAACATTATAAGTAAGGTCCAAGCAACAGCTTTTTTATTCATCTCTGGTGCTGGAAGTTCTAATCAATCTGCCTGCGCTGAATCTTGTAAAAAAGCACGAGGCCGCCGCCTCGGCGGTTAGACTTAAAAGTATGGTGCAATAGAAAGGTAGTTTCGGCACGTCTCTATTTTGCACCCACCTTCGACAAATTCTTCACGACGAGCTTACCCTCAAGAAGAGAATGGCAGACAACAAGGCATGGAGAAGAGGGGAACTAAATTTTTATACAGATGATTCCAAGCTAGACGATAAGATTGGCTATGGAGTATTTTCAAAGAAATTAGGACTTAAACTATCTATTCGACTACCAGACTACTACAACATCTACCTGGCAGAAACTCTAGCTATAAAATAAGTGGCTACATATCTAAATATACATGCCGTAGCAAAAACTACTATAAATATATTTTTGGATAGCCAAGCGGCCATTAAACCAATGAATGCGGCTATACTAAGATCAAAGGTTGCACAAGAATGCTAGGCAGCCTTAAATGATAATAGTGTCGTATTCAAGGCCAACCTTATCTGGTTTTGGGGCACAGATATATTGAAGGAAATTGTAAAGCCGATGAGCTAGCCAGGAAAGGTACTACTCTTCAACTGCTTGATGATAGAAGTACCATAGGGATACCCATGGCCATAAGCAAATTAATTATTAAAAATAAGATTTTCTGAGAGGCCAACAGAAAATGGAGACATGAAGGCTGTTACGCATGTGCCTAGGCTACTGTGGCCGCAAATAAATCTGAAAAAGGCAAAGAAACTGCTTATTCTTTCAAGAAAGGATATCGCGAAGATCGTGGCTTGTAGGCTATAGGCTATTTGGCAGGCATTACTTGAGACTAGAAGTTTTCCTCCATAAAAATTGTAGAAGTTGTAGAGATGAGGAAGAAGAAGAAATAGTTGAACACTGCCTTTGCAATTGTCCAGCCTTAACTAAAATATATAAATATTTTTTCAATTCTCTTACGGAACTGTCTAGCGTGGGGAATCGACCAATTCTGCGCTTCTTAAGAGACAAAGATTGGTTCTACAAAGAAAAATAGAGGAAGTTCCCATGCCGCACAGTGGTATCACAACGGACTTGTAGGGTCTAAGTGAGTTGGTCATACAGACCGACTATCATCATTACATAACCTAACGCTGCGTTCTTTTTCAAATTTTAGACAATTAATTTTTTCATACCTTGGAAGAAAATCACTGGCAAAAAAATTTGCCAAAAACCAACGGCATTTTGCTATTTATTACACTAAAATTTAGTGGGCTATAAAATAGCTTACCGAGATTTATGCAAGAAGTTACGATGCATACATTCTACAATTTTGGGGAAAATTTGCTGAAATTTCACAACTTTCACGATTTTCATAATTTTGACTTAAAGTTTGAAAAAGCGATTTATATGAACTTTTTGCACAATGAGATAGATTTTCGATTCAAGTTTATAGACACCAACTAAACCAAAGTAAAATACGCAGCACTGGTGAAAATGTCGCACGCCTCTTTTATTGCCCGTGAGTGTAGATGTAGTGGTCCTCGTAGTCGAATGGGTTTGTGCGTGACTGCTATTCAGAAGTGCCCATAGTGAACGTGTCTGGCGATTTCGCTATGTTTCATGCATAAAGACGTCGCACTTCGGTGGAAATCCCATTAGTACGACCATACATGAAATGCATGTTGGCTAATTCTGCGTTAGACGCAGAAAACACGCACGAAAACCTGTCAAATGGTTGAATTTGAAATTATGTTTCGGTAGGTGAAAAGACTTGAAGAACACTTAAAACTCTTAGTGATGGTAGGCATGCCAATTATGTACTTGCACATATTTGCATAAAGTGCGAGTTGAGGGTGGCTTTCGCGTTGATTTGCTACCTTAAATGAAGCAAATATCACAAAATATACAACATCAACGCGCACACCACAAATAAGAGGAGGAGCGTGGCCAAAAAACAATAAAGTCTGTAAGCGCCAATTATGTATACATATAAGTACTTCAAGGTGCACTTAGATAGAAGGTTAACCTTGAAACAGCACCTGAAAACTAACGTGAACAGCTTTTATACAAATTTGTTTTAAAACCGATTTGGTCCGAATTTGGCGCACCATAAGTAAATCTAATGTAGACATAATCTAAAGATTAAAAGATAAAGAAGTATAGTTCGAAATACCTTAACCGACTAAGCTGCTCCCTCACCATACACGCCATCAATTTGTTAGGCAAAAGCGAAGAGACACACTGACTGTGAAGGAAGCATCCATAAGCTTCACCATTGAGATCTTAATTTTAAGTTAAATTATAAATAAATTAGTTAGTTAATAACAAACAAATTTTATATCATCACGTCATTAACTTAAATGAACAAAATTTATACTTTATTGTTATTTCTTATAGTTCGAGGTGTGAACAAAGGGCCACATAATTTAAAATTCCTTTAATTAATTTGATGGACAAATTGCAATACTGGCATTGACACTAATATTAGAGAGGTGTGGCGCATTTTGAATTTCCCAAATGTCGACAATTCGTTAAGTTCTAAAAAAAAGTTTGAAATTTTAATGAAAAATTTCCAAATTTTTTTGAGTTTTACATAAATTTTGAAATAAAATTGTATGTAGTTTTTGTTGTAAAATAAACTACATAAAAAAAATTATTGAAATTACATTTTTTTATATATTTTTACTATTGAGGATTTGTTAAACTCTTATAAAAAAGTTTGAAATTTTGATGGACATTCTTTGAATTTTTTTGAGCTATACATAAAGTTTGAGAGAGAGTTATTTATATAATGAACTATATTAAAAAAAATATTATTAAAATTAAATTTTATTAAACAAAAATATTAATATTAATTTTAATTTCTTTTATTAATTACCCCTGCCTTATAACACTAATTAATTTTTATTTTCCAGCTTGGAATTCATAACATTACTCATTATCAATGTTACATTTTTGTTGAGTATTTGTGTAAGTTTGCAGTGTACCTAACTTTAAATTTTTCTAGTTATCAGCTGACTTGGTGTTGGTTGTTTGAGTCGCGTGTAGTTTGAGCTTTCTGTTGATGGGAGTTGTGGTACGCAGTATTCGTATGATTCGTTAAACGGAGAATTTAATCGAATTGAAATTGAGTTTATAAAAAAATAGTCAGCACTAAATTGAAAAAAAGTTTACGAAAAATGTATCAAAATTTTATTACCTTGTGGTCACAATTGATGGTATATTGTCTGAAGCATACATTGCTTGCTCTGTAGTGCCTCAGTGAAGTGTTTCAGGTCCTCTACTATTTGTATTATTTGTCAACGATTCTTTCATTTGATTTTTTCCAAAACCTCTATAGTTACTCATACTTCTTATAACATATCTAAGTGTAATTTTTGACAGCCATTTTTCATTTAATAGTCACATTTTTTCTTTTATCAAAATCATATTCTGTGTTGGGCTTTGTACGAGGGAGTAGTGCAAATTTTACAAATCCTTAAAATTTCTATTTACTGTTTTCTTATGCTCTAGATTGGAATATTCCGCATTAATTTTGAAGTTATCCTACAAATTTTAACCCTTTTGCATCATTCGACGAATAATCTGCGAACACAAACTCTCGCTTATCACCAAGAACGAAATAATCCGCAATAAATTCTTATTTTTTGTTAAAGTTTGAGGAAAATAAATAACTTTGGTAATCCTGTAACATTCTTTTTCATTAGAGCAAACAGAAAAAATCTTGCCGTTGTAAGGTATTTTGTGTACATCGCGCATTTCGAGCGGTGATGCAAAAGAGTTAAAGGTATCATTCAAGTTTTCTGATCTTATACCATCTTAGATATACCGTTTGCTATTGATGAACTTGCAGTCTTGAGGAAGTAGAAGGTCGATTATTGCTCTCTCGTTGTGAAGGGTGACATTGATTGTCCACTTCTCCCGGAATTCTTCTTCACGATCTTCCTTTCTACCTAAATAATTTCAATACAAATTGTGCTCGTAATGCTCTTATTGAGCGTGTTTTGAGTAAGATTTCTCAATTACAAATCAACAAATATATAGATGGTTCACAAAGTATCGTAAGTGTCATATTATCTCATGTCGTAAGATTTGGTTAAAAAAATAATTAGAGGACGTGGAAATTCAACCAGTAATTTTGTAACTTTGTGAAAATGAATAATATGACTTATGTGTTATCCTGGGAACCCCCAAACTACATTTCTAGCAGCTTAAATTTTACGACTTACAACAACACGACATTTACGACACCCTTCAGAGTACCCCAATAGAGACCTACTTATCCCGCTTAGTGGAGTTTGGCAAGCAACGAATATGCACACAAACATCAATATTTCGAAAAAGTATTAACTTTGCTTGTAAAATTTTTATAGTAATAGGAAATAATTGTTAAATGCCATTAAGGCAGCGCGATAGTAAAGACTTTAAAGTTTAAAAGCTAAAAGCAGTACTCCAATCGGTAGAGTAATTTTAGTTTCACAAAGAATGTAATAAGAGGTTGGGTGAACTAGATAATAAAATTAAGTCTTTTTGGAATATGAGCATAGATTTAAAAAAGAGGTTTATACAATGTCCAGCTGCCCTTGATCAAAACAAAACTATTATGCTAAGCCACGAAAAAGCAAAGGTATTTGCTCAAAAATTCCAAAAATATTACTAAACTTCGGAGTACTTAAGCTCTAAAATATTGTACATGAAGATGTGGTAAATGAAAAATTTGTTGAACCAATCGATTATGTTAAGTGCGAACACATCGATTAATTAAATCAACAAATTTGCCTAAAATAGAAGTTATTTCCTTTACATTTATTTTCAGTTAATGTCGTTAACTTCTATACTTTCCAGAAACATGGAAAACGGTAAAAGTAACTCCAATATCAAGCCTCGGAAACCCCCCAAATAAAATCGAATCCTATCGACCAATAAGTCTTTTAAGTACGCTCGGTAAAATATTCGATCAAGTACTAAAATATAAATTAACAGAATTTATTAATGAAAATAATTTGCTGACTGCTGAACAGTTTGGTACTAATTTGCCGCTACAACACACCAAATCCAGGCATTTGTAATCACGTAAAATACAGTCCCCATAACAAAAAGTCGAAAGCTTTAGTCCCCTTCGACTTTTTAAAAGATATTTATTTTTGCGTCTAAATAAATAAAGGATTTTCAGACCTAACGGAAGTTCCAACTAGTGTCCCTCAAGGATCAGTTATAGGATCTATCTTGTGCAATATTTATATGTCTGAAGTTCCTAAGCTCGACAGCTGTCTCTACGCCGTGTACGCTGCTGATATCGGTATTTTTTATTCCCATAAGTCTGGTCATATAGTGAGTAGAATGTAATAGAAAGCGCTGAATCATATCACAATTATGTTCACAGATGCAAAATAAAACTTAATGCTGACAAAACGCAAACCATTTTTTTTTGTTGACAAAAAATAGGTCCATGCAATTTTTCCGTAATAAACCCAATATATTAATAAGAATTCTCAACCAACGCTGGAGTTAGACAAGGCTGTCATATGCCAACTCATCACTCAGATCACGCACCTCAGAGGCATTACATGGCTTCTCACCAGGCAACTGCAGGATTTGGACTTTGTTGACGGTACCATATGTGTCTGCTATCGCACAGGTTAACTGATTTGGAAGCGAAGGCGGATGAACTAGTATCACTTGGAATATAGGGCTGGAAGTAAAGGTCGCAACAACCAAGGCATTGAGAATCAACCACAGCAATAATAACCACGTAATGATAGATGGCAGAGAAGTGGAGTCCGTTGACAACTTCTACTACCTGGGCTGCACTATAGCAGCGGCGGGCGGAGCAGTGGAAGACGTCAACAACAGATTGAGCCACTCAAGGGCTGCATACGGGCAACAAACTCAGGATTTTCAACGCACAATATGTCAAGTGGACACTGCTATAGGGAAGGGAAACGTTAATATTTAAGTAGAGTATCCCAATACATATTTGCTGTATAAAAACATATATAATTGTTTTTTATAGTAGTTTTTACGCTTTAATTTATGTATAATGTCTCTGATCATATTATCAAAACTTAAGCCGAAAGAATTAATAGAGAATTTACGTAACAGATACCATATTCTGTAAGTTAACTGATAAACAAAATCTTAAATTGGAGCATTTTTATTAGTTAATAAATAAATAATAATAATAAATAATTTTTTTTTTGTTTCATTGCAGTTCGAAAATAAATTTTGTGATTCTTGAGCACATTTTTGCTGATAGGCACACCTCTTTTACAAGCTTGCGTAATTTATGTAAAAAAAACCGTTCCACGGGAGAGTATCTTCACAGTAAAACAAACTCTGTGGAAATCGGAGCATTTTGTGCATAATTATTAGTATTCAGAAATAGTGTTTGTCTTTATTTCATAAAATACCATACTTTTCTTGTCTTTATTAAATATACATAAAGGGTGGTTAAGTTTCAAGGGCCGGTATTGATTTTGAATAAAATACAATTTTTTTAAGAAACTATTATCATTTCTCTTCATTATGATAACATTGGTATAGTTCAATTATACATAGAACAAAATATTGGCCAAATGGCCGCCTCGATCTCATGGGCACACCTCAATCCGATGGTCAAAATTTTCGATGACGCTGAGGCATAATTGAGGTTCTATGCCGTTAATCTGCCGAATTATCTCATCCTTTAGCTGTTGAATTGTTGCTGGCTTATCGACGTACACCTTTTCTTTCAAATAACTCCAAAGAAAGAACAGCAACGGTGTCAAATCACATGATCTTGGCGACCAATTGACATCGCCGCGACGTGAGATTACTCGTCGGTCATCAAATTATTCGCGCAAAAGAGCCATTGTTTCGTTAGCTGTGTGACAAGTGGCACCGTCCTGTTAAAACCACATATCATCTGGCCTCATTTTGGAAAAAATACGGCCCAATGATGCCGCCGGCCCATAAACCGCCCCAAACAGTCACTCTTTGCATTGATGCATTGGTTTTTCCGTAATCACTCTTGAATTATCATTCACCCAAATCGGCAATTCTGCTTATTGACGAATCTACTGAGGTGAAAATGTGCCTCATCACTGAAAATGATTTTCTTCACGAAGTGCGCGATATGCATTTTGATTTGAACGCCCGTTTTCATAATAAGCCTGAATAACTTTAACGCGTTGCTCGATTATGCATCTTTCCATGGTTCAAATTGAATTAGTCTAAAATTGAAAAATGTCAAATGAAACGCAGAAAAAAGCTTGACGTTCAGGTGTGGTTCACATTCAATATCGGCCCTTAAAATTTAACCACCCTTTATATGTGCATGTTTATTTACATACTTTATTTACTTTTTTATTACATACGAAAATAAATTGCCGTAAAAATTTCAGCAATTACATCACCGGGGAGCGCTAAATTTCCACCCAAAAGACATACCGCAATGTGCCGCTGATGCTAACAGAGATTACTCTACCATAAAATTAAATCAGTAAGTAGATATGTAGGCATGTAATTCTTCGCCAAGTCAAAGTAGCCACGGCAACTGTGTGCCAGTAATCGCCGCGCTGATATGAAACAATTTTTCGCTTCCAAATTTAATTTTACGATTTACCTTAAATATTTCGGTAAAATTATGCTCATGTCTAAACATCACTAAATTAACTCGCTGAATTGTTGCTCACCTTTATGCAATGCACTCTCATATATGTATGTGTGATACAAATGTTATTCAGACAAAAACACATATTTTACTTCCGTTTATAGACACCAGTTGCTCAACTCGTCAACCGCAGAGTGCTAAAACTCTTGGTTGGGTTTTGCTATTGCACATTTTGTAGGTATGTACCTACTTTTGTTATAAATGGCATGCCTTCCATTAAGTTTGCAGATTGTATCAATTTGATTTGAAAAAATCTGAAACGGCTGATGTGAACTTCCTGAGTAAACTTATGCATACATCAAATATAAGCTTGTGTGGTGTCTGGATGGATATTCGCACGTATGTAAACACTGAAGAATGCAAAGAGAATTTAACACATACTTTAATACATCATTGCCGTTTGCCTTAGGTCATAAGAAATGCTGACATTGCCATATACGAGTTCAGGAAATATATTTACTCATACGTGGCAGCCAGCAGCGAGTGTAAGGAAACCTTTATTTATATTTGTATATTTACTTAACCCGCCGTCTATCGCGCAACTTTTTAGTATCTTCATTCATCACGTGTGGCTCTTATGCCCCCAAATTTAAATTAATTGCATTTAAAACATTATAGATTTTATTATTAACTTTCTTTAACAATAGAAGAAGATGCAATATTAACATTTTTGGAAGTGGAAAAGAGCTTTTTTTCTGCGCAGGCGACGGGGGTGGGTTAAATACCTACCCACATACAAGTGATACAATAAAGTGATACAGCAAAATGAAGGATTCTGATAATGGTATACCATTAAATACGAGTGAATAATCATCGAATGTAAGAATTTCTTCAAAAGGCTAACGAAGCAGATTGACAAAAAGCTGCTGCTCAATTTTCAAAACTTTAAAAGAAATATCAGCATACTCTGTTTTGAGTTGAAATAAGAGATCCAATAAATTTGAGTAACGAAAATATAATTATGTTCAGGCAACACTATCCGTTAATACCATATAATTCACCATCAGCTCTATCAAAAACTTTCAAGCAAATTTTCCAAATGTTTCGTAAAGCCAACACGACAAAATTACCTGATAGTCATCTGCTTGTATATGTGTGAACATTCCTTTCTTACCCTTTTGCATCAGTTAGTTACCAACATATGCATATATACAAGTTTACTATACATATATATTTATAAAGACAGGAGTATAGTGGACAGGATGTCCACCTCAGGAATCGCAACACTATTAATTCTTTCAACAAAGTTGGACGCCAACCAACTTTAAGCCATTCAACTTTTTCTTCGAGCCACCCAGTGTTTGTTTACATTCTGTGTTCGAGGGCATCCGTTTCAAAAGTGAGATTGTAGCGGGTGGTTTTGTTTCTATGATTGTTATTAAATAATATAAAATATAATGAATATAATCATATCTGTATTGGAAAGTTTTTGGAATGCTAAGAATATTATATTTACTAAATACTTAATTCCTATTCAACTAAAAACCATCTCTGTAAACACGAAAGTAAATGTGAACTTCTCAAGAACTAAACTTTTGTGTCAACTAATCGCCTGGACCGTGCATGAAACATCAAAATGATAGAAAAAGTGTTTTCTATTGGCGGTCGCCCCTCGGTAGGCAATGGCAAACCTCCGAGCGTATTTTTATCATGAAAAAGCTTGTCATAAAAACCCATTTGCTGTTCGAAGTGGGCTTAAAATTGTAGGTCCCTCCATTTGTGGAACAACATGAAAACGCATGCCACAAAAAGGAGAAGGAGCTCGGCTAAACACCTAATTGCTTGCGCAATCGTAGTAAAAGCTAGTTATTCTGGCAAAAACTGTTAAATCGTATTAATAGTCCGATTCGTCTCTTATTCAAAATGCCTATTAGGCAATAAAAAACGTTGACCTTGCATTTTATTTTTGATGTTAGGGGAAAAAAAGAAATATATTAAATGCCAAATCAGGGCTGATCCATTAATTCGATCTTTTGAGTGTTCAAAAACTCTCTTATGTGAGCCTTTGTGGAATGTTTTAAGTCAGCCTGCCCAATTCGACCTCTCCTTGATCGGACTACCGTTCCGTGGTGGAACCGAGAGCTCCAAACATTGAGGCGTGAGTCGAGAAAACTTCTAAACCGGGCTCTCAAGACTAATCTTGCTGAGGACTGGGAGCGATACGGTCATGTTCAGAGAAACTATAAGAATCTAATTCGTGAGTCGAAAAGGGTTTATTTTATGGAATTCTACGGCTGTATTGAATATCTGAATAACACGGCAAAATTGGTTAGGATCCTGAAAAGGGATCCACCCGCAAAGCTGGGACCACTGATGGCTCCTTCACGGAGAAGCAAAGTGAGACATTCAGCTTGCTGATGGAATCTCACTTTCCAGGTAATCAGATAAGCATTGGCCGGCAACAGCCCTTAACGAAAGAGGCTACTGTCAGAGCTGCTACACCATCTCGGCGTGACTGGTACGTTGCCAGATCTGTGGTGAATGAAGCCGCCATTCGATTTGCCATCGAACCTTTTGGCGGCTACAAGTCCCCCGGACCAGATGGCATGTATCCTGCCATGCTGAAGGAAGGCATAGAGTCAGTAACTGCAGCCCTGAAGAAAGTCTTCACTGCATGCCTGGCTGATATACCACGCTTGTGGTGGATGGTGAGGGTCGCTTTCATCCCTAAGGTTGGGAGAGATGACTACACCAGCTCCAACAGTTTTTGACTTATAAGCATGACCTCTTTCATGCTGAAAAGTCTCGAATGGCTAGTGGAGTTGCATATGCGTCAGAGGTCGCTGAAGATTCACTCACTCTCTCCATTTTGGCATGCCCATCAAAGCGTAAAATCCTGTGAGTCGGCACTGCAAAACCTTGTTACAAGGATAGAGCAGGCCATCGACAGGAGGGGCTTCTCTATGGGCATCTTTTTGGATATAGAGGGGGATTTTGATAATGCCACTTTCGACAGTATGTGCATCTCTGTCAGTGCAGATGGTGTAGACCGGGTGCTGGTGAATTGGATTCGTTCAATGCTAGCCCAAAGAATCGTCACGGTGCGGATGGAGGAGGACCTGCTGGTGTCGTGCGAGGTTAATAGAGGCTGCCCCCATGCCTCTTGACTCCATGTCATCAAGAGTCGTACTTGAAAATAGATACAGTGTAGTGCTACCAGAGGCTCAGTTGGGGTCAAACTCTGAAAATGAGCCCGGCAACCGCTGTTTTCGCATTTTCTCGGATGGTTCCAGGGCCGAGCACGGCTCCCTTGAAGCCTGCAGATGGACTAAACTGATGCTACCTGTCATGTCCGATCGACTGTCGCAAATCCTCTTGTCATTAAGCAGAAGGAAGTGCAGATAGCTGGTTGGATTGATGACGGGCTACTTTCTGTGGGCGAAGCACATAGAAAAGGTAGGCAGCTCAGACAGTGTACTCTGCCCAGCTTGTGAAGAAAAGGATGAGACCTCGGACCACCTCCTGTGCATCTACCCCGCCTTCACTCGAATCAGGTTTGAGGTCTTTGGCACTGATGTGTTAAGAAGGGACCACCTTAACTCCTTGGCACCACAAGATCTACTCAGATTTTTTCGGAGATCCGGTAAATTTAAAAAAAATTAAAAGGGAATCCAAGTGTAGTACAATGGACTTAATTAATGTCTGAGTGCTGGACTTGCTAGCCGTTATGGCAGAGCTCGCACTCTCTTGGAGAAGAATGATTCGACATCGACGATTGATATTCTTTAGTTCTACGAAAACTTTTGACAAACAAATGGTTGTATACCACTTAGACATTTAAGTCTTCCTTGTAGTACACGCCACCATTTTCTTTTTCAAACACAGGGCAAATCACCACGTGGTAATATTTTCTGTTGTCAGGACGAATTATGATAGAAAAGAAATGTAAATTTCTAAAAATACATTTTTCCCCTTATTCATTCCGCTCGGTAGCATAGGACCTCGACAAGACTCTTCAATCGTATACGGTTCTTGGGTGTTGTTTTTGCGCCGTTTCAAGTGACGCTAGCTCGTGCAACATCGACCTCCTCCAAGTATTCTTTCGCCAGCCGCGACCTCTACTCCCTTGCGCGCTCCAGTCCAGTGTCATTCTCGTGATGCTATTTGGTGGTTTTCTAAGCGTGTAATCTATCCATAGCCACTTTCAGCGTTCCTAATTCGTTGATCTGCACAGCGCGTCATGCGCATGGTGTTCGTCCAGAATATTCTACAAATTATGCTGAGACATTTCTTCACGTAAGATTGCAGACTCTGTGTGATAATATTAAAGACCAGCTATGTTTCACTTCCATAAAACACCACTGACTTCACACATGAGCTGAATATTCGCAGTTTAGAGCGCCTAGAACTCGTGCATATTTTACGCATTCGCCCGAACGCCACCATTGCTTTGTTTAGCCTGCCGCCTTCATCTGCTCCTCCGTCTGCCATAATAGCGCAGCCGAGTACTCGCTCACATTTCATACATTGCTTAACTGCTCAAGAGATCAAAGAAATTTTCGAGATTTTGAGCTAAACAAAAATGTCAATGTCCAATTTTATTTGTCAGCATTTGTTTAGCTTTTCAATAGCGCAAACTAATTCTTGTGTAGGAAAAATTTGTAAAACTAACAAAAAAAAATGTAGGCAAAGAACTCAAAATGGGCATGGGTGAAATTAATTTTAAAAAAATCGATACGCTCGGCATTTGAAAATTTTCGAGTTTTGAGTGCGGGTACCCGTTGCTCATACGCCCGGGCTGTTCAAAAATATGTGAACAATGTCGGCTTCGCAGTATTGCTGCCTTTGATTTAAATAGACACAGCCTCAAATCTACAAAAGTTAATTTTTTTTTGAATAATATATGAAATATAAATAAATTCGCATTTCTGTTCACCCCGACAATCATAAGTCAACGCCAAATAATTTATGTATTTATATATTATATATATTTCTACTTTTCAGATTTCCTTTTTTGAATGATTTATTTGCATTTATTTTTAGCAATTCAAATGAGTTAAAGTACTTTATTGTTTCATCACAAATTTTATTTTAAACACATTTCACAAATACATTTTATCTTACTCAGGGAAGTGAAACACCTCAAGCTGGTGAGAGCGCACCGGAGCGTATGAGCAACACGACGAAGTAAAATATGCTGAAAAATGTTTTAATCCTCAACGAAGTCATAGGAATTGCATACTTACGCAAACACATGCACGCATACTTATATATGAGTATAAGTAGAATTATGTATACTAATATATGTATGTGTATTTGTATACCTGTGAGTTGGAAATAAAGTTTACCATAAAGCTTGAGAATGAGTTGCAAAAAGTTGAAAGCCGACCTAGCTTACATATGTATGTATGTATGTATGCATACCTGTACATAAGTTGGTACGATTTAAATAAGCTAACGAATTAATAGGCTTAATTTCATGTAAATAAGCTTAATTTGTCAAATTCGCAGATATTTATATGCATGTAATTTTATTGCATTTACTTTAAGCGAATATAAAAGCGACTTAAAATACACACGACGTAGAGTCATTAGTGGAATCTCTCTTTTTGTTTTGTTGCGTGTAATTTGAGATTTTACAAGGTTTAAGTATATTTATCAGAGAAAAGGGAAAAGGTGGAGGTGAAAGTATGTTCAAATTTCACATTTATAATTTGTTTAAGAGGAGCAGAGTCATATATTAAAACATTTACTCATTTTCTATAAGAAGAAAAAAATATAATTATTGCCACACTCTAAGGAGCGCATGACTGCCATAACCCTCAGCTCATATAAATTGAAAAAAGAAGAAATAACTCAGAGATTCATATTCTCATTTTTTTGCCTGACACAAAGCCATAGCAGAGGGATTATGAACCAACAAGTGATGTAACGATGAGTTAAATAAACTTTTAAGCAATCTGAATCTATTGCCGAGTAAAAAACAGGTACCGAAATCTTCACTGTCATATGAATGGTTAAAAATGTTTCAGTTCTGAAAGTAACAGATTCTATACTTTGTCTTGGTTGTAGAAGAAAAGAAAGACACCCTCTGGCCTAGGAAGATCAAGTGGAAATGGCCCGAGCTCTCTTAAATTTGCCCAAAGCTGCCAAAATGGTTAATAACCCAATATCGTTGAAGAGCTTTTTCATAGCATTATTATGATGGTCATAGGTATAAGGTATTTTGGGTCTCATGCTACCAATGAGGAGCTCGCTGTTTCCTCCCATAAACTGGAAACAGTCTCACAAGCACAGTTTGCTCGGAAGGATATTTTTCTTCTTCTCGATTGTCGCGATAATCGCTTACGCGATTTTGGCCGAGTTTAACAACGCACGCAGTCGTTTTGTTCTCGTGATAACTGGTGCCAGTTGGAAACACCACGTGAAGCCATGTGATTCTCCACTTGATCTTCCAACATAGACGTGGCGTTCCTCTTCCTCTGTTACCACCAGTTGATACCGCATCGAAAACTTTCAGAGCCGGAGAGTTTATATTCGTGCGAACGACATGCCCCAGTCAACGGAGCTCCTGCATCTTTATTCACTGCGCTATGTCTACGTCGTCGTACAGCTTATACAGCTCATTGTTGCATCGCTTGCGATATTCGTCGTTAGGGACGGGCATGATGAGCACCTTATAAAGTATTAGTTTTGTTCGTCGGACGAGGACTTTACTACTGAATTGCCTACGTCATCCAAAGTAGCACTTGTTGGCAAGATATATTCTCCATTAGACTTGAAGATGCATCAGACTTCGTAATTTTAGGAAGTGTACAAGTTTTTTCTAATGGTTTGTCACTGAACAGAGCCATTAATAAATTAATGGAACTTTTCAGCTATGCTCTATGTCAACGTAAGAAATTTTTGTAAAGAGATGAAATTGTTAGCTCCCTGCTCAATACCACTTCTTAGCCTGCTGCTTATTTTGATCCTGAAACTAACACAGGCAAGTCTTAGGATGCTCACCCATGATTCTTAGCAGTACCAATCAGGTGTGAATTCATAGATAATGTTTTTGTAATATACGTTCTGATTTTGCCATTCACATGTAATTTCGTCATTCTTCTTCATTTGTACATTAAAAAATGGAATTTAATTTTTTATCTTTTAATTTATTCTAGAAAGCCTTTCGAAGGACGCACCTTTAAATTCCTTCAGGTTTTTATTCAAAATACGGCTCTTAAAAATTATATGTGAAAAGTGGCATAATTTAAATACCCACCATGAGCATTTCTACAGGCTGTCATACGATAGCTAAAATACTCAAGGGCTCGCTTACCCATTATCGCATGAAATTCAGCAATCTCCATCCGAATATTGTGTTTCATCTGGCGAAACGTTGTTGGATTATTCACATAGATTCTGTTTTTCAAGAAACCCAACAAAAATATCATAGATGTATAGCATATTTTTCCTTTATTAAGTCAGCTTTTTTTTTAACCATACTTTTTTTAAGTTTCGTGGCTTTGCAAAACTAACTACATACATAGCTGACGTACCGGAAGCCCTCATTTCCGATATTGATTATGCAAAGAGAAATAAAAAATAAAAATCTAATCTGTTATTCATTCCCGACTGAATTTCAATGCAATTGGCTGAAAATATCTACGCAATTTACTTGGAAGTGGATTATAGAGCCTGCCCCAAAACCTGTGAATGCACTGTAGAATCCCTTGACTAATTTAAAGCAGTTCTTTCCTGCACGCCATCAATATTCGTTGCTAAACTACACATCCGTCCGAAAAATCTGAATTGCAAATAAGTGAGCAATAGAAAAAATGGACAGCAGGGAGAAACAAACGCGATAGGTGCTAAATGCTTTTTGTTTGCATAGTTGAACAGTTAGGCAGTATACGGGTTTTCTTTGTTTTGCATGAATTTCTTTGTGGCATGTATTTTTTTGTCTATTATGCTCTGCTAGTAGCAGTGTAACCGCTAAGTCCTTCGTCGTTCGCTTACCATTCAGGCCTCAATTCATGGCCAATAATTCACATCAGATTTCAAAGATGAAAATCAGTGGCCTTTACTTACTGTATTACATTAGATTTTATGTACTTATACAATCCGATACTTTGCTGCTTGCATTGCAAAAGCAATTTCATACATATTTTGAAGAAAAAATTAGTTAATCTATATTTATTTCGCTCTCGCGTGCACATGTGAAAGCACAAAATTTATTTTCGTCAGGGAATTCAAGGGCTGGACAGTCTAACTTTCTTTGGTATTAAAACCGGATTTTCCAATTTATGCCTCTAGTTTGTAAATTACTCCAAACAATGTGTTTTTAAGATTCTCTTGTTGTTAAATCCCTTTTAGATAAATGTCATGGAAAGTAATACTATTTTCCTTATTATTGAGTCAGATGAAAGATAAATATTAAGCGAAACGTCGTGGGAGAATTTTTTAATGAGCCTCAGTATTTTAACATTTTCTCGGGAGTTGGATGTAGTGATCGATATCTTGTAAAGTATCGATCAAACAATTTAAAGTTTATGCTTGTTGCCAGGGTGACATTTCACACTAAAGAATTTCTTTTGCTGTTTTTTGTTTACTCCATTCAGTTGTGAGTTACATGGGTTTAAGAATGAAAGTCAACAAAGAGAAAATTCGGTACATTTTACAGTTTTTTCTACGATAAAGGCGAAAATGCAAGGCAGGCTGCTGAAATGGTGAATGATGTTTATGGTGCAGATGCTGTAACAGCTAATTAAGTGCAATTTTGCTTCCGTCGATTCCGTTCAGGCATTTTGGATGTGAAAGAAAATATGGATAATATCGGTAAAATCGTAAATGTCGATAAAACCGTAAATGTCGATGAAATCGAAGTTGACCAGGATGTTAGTGGTCGTAGTACGCTCAGGAGCTACAAACCGGCCATAAATCAATTGTAAACCAGTTGTTCTGCTCTATTTCTTCAATTTCAAGTCTTTTCAGCTATAAGTCTTCGGTTAAGTCAAATAATTTTTCAATCGGAATACAATATAAGTTTTGCAGAATTCGAATTCGAAGTTTTCAATTTTTAAAACGATGAGGAGAATTCTCTCTTGTTGAGCAAATTTGATGTTGAGATGCGATTTTAACGAAAAAGGAACAAATGGCGTGAAATCTACTGAATTGGCTCATTGTGAATTGAAGCACTTATGGTTGCGTTATTTTCGGTACTTTAGCCTGTGTATGTTTTCACTGGCAAAGACACATTCAATAGTTAAAATGTTTACTCGAATTCATCCACTGTAGCGCGCACAGATTATTATTTCGACTGATTCAGGCCCCGGGCAAACAGAATTGATCTGCCAGTATTTTGTGCCGAGCTTTTAACAGCGAGCACAGATTCTTTCAATATGCACACAGGTATCTGAGAGAATATTCAGACTGTACGAGTATTCCAATTTATTTCCGTAATAATTCTGTTTCAATAACTTTCAACTTTTTCACTCCACGAAATGAATTAAGCGCGATTTGACTAAACAATTGTTCCGTTTCCATTGTTTTCAACTATACTAAGTGCTCTCCATAATACGCACATCATCACGTTGAATAATCAAGTATGTTTGATTAAACAAACACAGCTAAGTTTACATCTGAGAGAAGAGTCGTCCCCACATTCTCACTGAGCGCACATTTGCCTGCACTGTTTGTTTTCTGCTTATAAGCGGACTGATTAGCTCTCTGTGTGCGCAATTTAGTAATTTGTGTTTATTTTTATTTAATTTACTCTTTAATTTCTAATTTAATTTAATTTTAGTAATAATTTTAATTTTAAAACTTTGTTCATTCGCGAACTTCAGCATGATACAAATTTAAACCTTCTGTGATGTTTCGACAAAAAAAATTAAAATACCTTTATTTTTAAATACAAATCTATTGTGTCTTGCTATTGAACAATCTGTGACGTGAGGTCAACTATACCAGCTTTCTGGCTATCCAATTTGTTTCTGTTATAACCTCGGCATCATATGCGTATGGCATCAGTATGGGTTTTGGAAGAGAAAAACACTTAGCGAGCAGTTATTTATTGCTATTATTAATTCAGAATTTTAGTAGTCCATCAACCGAGTCAATGTTCTGCACAGATTTTTCCTAGCTTGTTCATGTGTATGTAAATATGTAAGAGTATGCAACATATCAAATACGCTTGTGTATGTAAAAGTGATGAGAAGTAAGAGTGAAAGTAGAGTACTTTTGAGCATCGAGTAATTTGGAATGGAATCTTTTAGGAAACGAATATTTTTTAAAAACATCGGGTACTTTATTTATATTCTAGTCACAATTAATTTTTTCGAAAGAGCTGATTTTGATTGACTCCAATTACAATACTTCAATTTGGCAAGTACTGTAAATACGCTCATCTCGCTTTAATCTTCAACGAGTGTTGTTGTGGGCCGGTACGATTACTTTGATAGTACAATGGTCTCCTGACTGAGTGCTTGGACTTGTCCAACACCCCACAAATCTAATCTAATCTAATCTAATCTTCATGTAGCACCGACTTCTTGTGAGAAAAGTAAATCAGTAATCAGTCCTCAGTGGACAAGTACATAGCTCATTTGGCGCATGACACTGAGTGTTATGAATTCAATTCAATGTGAAATATTGAGTAATTTTGGGTACTTTTATTTTTCTTTTTTGATTACAGAATTCATACCTTTAAAAATCGGGTATTGACGATTCTTTTGAGAATCGAGTACTTATTGCTTTAAGCATCAAACCTACTCAACACTAGCGTCTAAGCTCATGTGCAAAGGCGAAAAGGTGTACAGATGTGATAAAGATGTGCGTCACATAAAAGTTAATGAGATGTCATTACGATGCTGCTACTTACTTTGATTTCATTAGATTTCAGACGAAAGTTAGGAAATATGTACAGTACATAAGTACATTAGGGCCGTTTCGTTTGTGAAAATTGCATTAAAGTCCTCTCAGTCAGTACTCCCAGAATCAGTACTATGATCGCGAATAGCTTCCATGTTTTCATCAGTAGCAAAATCCAACCCGAGATCTAGGTTTTCGCTCCATGTCGTTATAAATACCTCAGATTCCCCAAGGATTTTTGATAACTCAAATAATGAAGTCAGCGCTACCAGCGGCAAGTCATCTTCGCGCTCGAATTCAGTTGACATATTTTAGTTCCGCTTAAACCTTTGCTCAAGCTTCTTGTACGAAATGTATTGCTTCTAAGATACTTATAATTTTTTAGTCAAGCCAGATACGCAAACTTGAAGGTTTCGATAATCAATTTTCTAGTCACTCCTTGATCTAAAAGCTTGCAAACTGAAGTCATATTAGGTTGGTAGGTCTGGTGGTTGCTAATAGGACCCACTTGGGCCTGTCGTAAATCCGTTGTGATGCCACTGCAAGTTCTTCCTTACACTATGGTTTCCCTTTTAAGCCATCCGGTGACTTTTATAAACAAGCTTAACTGCGTAAGTTTAAGATGCGCTATATCCGCTATATCTGTTAAAAATGCACTACCAAGCGTGTAAATTCTTCTTCTAGCTAATTCTTCACACTCAGAAAGGATGTGCATTGATGCCGTATTACTAGGTAGAAAAAATATTTTGAATTTCTGTAAACGTAATATATGTATGTATATCGCGAGAGTGAGATGCTGCGTTGTCCAGAAAATATATTATCAAATAACTTCGCAAGCCAAAATAAATGTGTTCATGAAAAAACATCGCTCTTTATCCGGAGTGTCACCTGTTTTCATTTGGTTATTATGTATGTAGCGGCGGTCGATGTAACCGAATGGGTTGGTGCCTGGTTCGAGTATCCATGCATGAAATAGCAAAATGAAAGTCTTTTCCAATAGTGGTAGGCAGAGAATGGCAAACTGTTGAATGTATTTCTGCCATGAAAAAGCACCTCATAAAAAAACATTTCTTGTTCGGAGTCAGGTTAAAACTGTAATTGACGGACCAATTTGTGAAACAACATCAAGACGCTCGCCACAAAGGAGGAGCAGTTCGGTCAAACACCTAACAGAAGTGTACACGCCAATTATTGATAAAACAACTGCTCATTCACATATTTTATATTTTGTCCGCCTACGAGGACTTCGCGACCGCTCAACAGAGGTTTTTATACCTTTTGATAAGAGGTTCGCGTCCGCTCAATAGTCAGATCTATGTTATGTTAATTTTATGGAAAATAACTGTCCGCGTTAAGGAAAAAGTGTTCGCCCAAGAGGTTTCACTGTACTTTAGTGAATATTAAATAATTTGAGAGCTCGAAATTAACTTTGGGGCTATGCTCTAATAGAATTTTTTCTTATAATTTTATGTAAAAGATGGATCTGCTGGGAATTATGCCAAAAAAAAATTGGTCCCGCCCTAGTACACATATATAAGTATATGTGCCTGAACCTTTTAGATGAGTTCGACCTGCCCTAGTATACATAGAAAAAACTTTTCGATGACTGTAATTAAAATAAAATGCTTATACATATGTAATTGTGTGTAAAGGTTTATGTAAAATATATATGCAAATGTATATACGCACACGTAGAGGTATATATGCACACTTACCCACAAAACCATTACAGTTTACCACAAAACAAAACTTTATATTAGAGTATTTGAAACTACATTTATCCAATTATCAGAACTTTGTAAAGCTCGAAATTTAAACGATTACAAACAAAATTGTTTGTCAAGCCACGATTTTCTGCAGATGTCCGATGGTTTCGCAGCAATTTTACGATGGTTTCGCTGTTGAATTTCACAATAGAACTTTAATTCTATATCTTTGAAATTCGTTACTCAGTTTAAGAACTATTTGAGACCGAAAGACTGATTAATATATGGGCACGACTTAAAGGTTAAGTTAGATTAGCTTGACTGGTCAATGAAATGACAATGGCAGTGGCTGTGTTACAATTCCCTACAAGTCCCTGGTATATATCTGTGGTCCAGAACGCAGCATAAGATAATACGCTACTGTTTAGCCATCCCATTATGAGATCGGCAACAAAGTCCGACACTCCTTAATGTTATTTGGAATGCATGCAGACCCCGTAGGCCATTTCGGCTGTCTGATAGAATGCAGATATTTTTTGATGATATTCTGTTTATCTCTAACCGTCTTGAGGCTTCAGGAATAGCGTTTATTTCTGCTTGAAAAACACTACATTGATTCGGTAGTTTAAAGGAATCACTATAACCCTAATCTTCGCACTATAACCCTAATCCTACACCGGTATCCATTTTAGATCCGTCCGTGTAGATCTTGACGAGTGTGCTGGGTGATGTATCTTCTTCAAGCCTTTCCAGGCAGAAGCGATCAAAGGGTGAGAGATGTACCATGACGCCACATGTTGCTTATTCCGCTGACCTCTGCACCCTACTGAAAAAATTATAATTACCCTTTTTCTGCATAGCACACCACCAGACAACATTTCCATATCGAAGAATGGACCTGACGACTACAATATATAGCCAATGAGCTACCTTAGGTTTAATTCCCTAGATCTTACCTAAAGCTCTCTTACAGGCATAAAAATCTAGGTCAGTTTTCCCAACTCGTTCTAAGTTGTTTGACTTCTAAGTCAATTTCCTATCTATGCTTAGTCCCAAGTACTTAGTTTCTTCCGAAATCACCCTTCACACCCAACAATTTTGTTTAGCGATAAGACCCGTTTTTGGCTTAATGGCTACGTCAATATGTGGGCTAAAGAGCAACCCGAAACTATTCAAAAAAAGCCATTGCATCCATTGAAAATAAGGAAACAAGCGGGATAGAGGAATTATCGGCCCATATTTCATCAAAGACAAGGCGCCATGATTAAGAATATTTTGATGCCGGAAATTGAGTCCCATCCACAACATTTGGTTCTAACAAGACGGCGCTACTTGCCATACAGCCCGTGGAATAATTGATTTACTGCGTTGCTACTTCGGTGATTGGCCACCAAGATCGTGTGATATCACGCCTTTTGATTTGTATTTGTGAGTGAATGTAAAGTTTAATTGCTTTTCGAATAAACCAGCTTCGATTGAGGCATTGGAAGACAACATTACTAAAGTTATTCACGAGATACCGACCGAAGTCCTCCAAAGAGTTATTCAAAAAATGATGTTTACGGATGACCGAATTACGGCGCAGTTGCGGCCATCATTTGAAAGGGATTTAAAAAAATAAATGTCATCAATGGTTTTATACAAAACAAATAAATATTGTCCAATCAATTTTAATTTTCATTGATTTATTTCAATTTAAAACCCAATACCACAAATTGATCACCCTTTAGCTGCTATCGAGAGACATGAAACTAAAAAATCCGTTCACCCGACAGTCGGTGCTATGTTGTCAAAACGATTTTAACGAGTCTAAATACAAGTCAGCTGCAATCCCCAAATATTCATGGGGGACATTTTATGCTGTTACAACAACAACAACAACATGCCAGAAATCACATTTCGGTAAACACACAATTCTTTAATTTTTGAGTAATGTATACCAAGCCTAGCGTAATCCCAATATTACAGCTTTGAAGCTCATTTTCCAGTTGCCGTCTACAGTTTTTTTTAAGTATTTGGCTGAGCTTCTTCTCAAAATTATAGTGTGTGCAGCACTCGCTATGATAAAAATGGAGTGAGACGTAATAAAATTCGTAAGTAATATAATCATAGCAGACTGAAGTAACCACATTTGAAAGTTGTTTTGGTCAAACTTCTCCTCCAGTTTATTGTGTGCGTCTTGAAGTTACTCCGCACATGAAGTGCCCACAATATCATGCCGCGTCTGAAGGTCAGATGATTTTTATGAGAAACTTTTGAATTGCCCATCAAGAGTGTCTGCAATCGGACCTACACTACTGGCTTCATGTCGCGCACAAACACACACGGATACAGCAGCCACCCAACCTATAAAAGTTATATACTCGCATATTACAAAGCAATTGACAAAAGCTTTTGCTTGCCAGGCAATATATCCTCTGCGTTGCATGTGTGTAAAATTATACGAACAAGAGTAAATTAATGAATAACTATACGACACCACAACTTTTTGCTTTCATTTGCTGTGCGCCGCGGAAAGCGAATCTGGTTAGTGTTCAACCCTTCAGAAACAGGCAGCAAATTCGTGTGGCTGAAATCCCTTCAACCAGTTTCATAATGAAAAGTTTTCATTTAATGTTCCATAATAAGTCTCACATGACAGCATCCAAGAAAGCACAAAATTAATTTTTTTATATACATTTAACGGGTGTTTTTTTTCAGACAGAGATAATCTTTTTCAAACGAAAGACACAAAAGTGTAGCTCGTAATATTTTGGAATTAGTGTTATAACTTTATTTTATTTATTCATTTATTTACTTAAGTTAACCTACCGGGCTTGAACCCCACAAATTCAAATGAAAACTACTAAAGCTAAAAAGTGTAAATACCCTTAATTTTTGTCTTGCATGCAGGGGAATGAAAAGAGATAATACTTCAAGTGAATCCATGCCATTAACCATAATGTCCTTTAGAAAAGTAATACCATGTTTCAAAAGCTCAGTAAGTTAAAAATTCGACAACGGAAATGATATGTTGGCATGGAATCATGAGAAAGTATTCGACGATTTTTTTTTTTAATACCGTACATCCCGATTCCATCGATTACATCATCTCGGCGGTAACATTTCACAGGAATTTCGCTATTATCTTTCCATCTCTGGAGGAATGGAGTAACGGATTCTCACTTAACCACATCCACACTACAGTCTATACAGATGGCTCTAAAAGGGATTGTGGTGCTGGAGTAGGTATATAAATATTTTCTCATAGGCTCAGAGTTGAAAAATCTGTGCGTCTTCTATATGTTTGCAGTGGCTTCCAAGCAGAAGTACTAGCAATTGAGAAAGCTTGTACATAGGTTACTAGGATGGACAAAACTTATGTTACTTGACGTGTCCGATCGACTGTCGCAGGTCCTCCTGTCATTAAGTAGAAAGACCTGTAGGCAGCTGGTTGGACCGATGACAGGCCGTGGAAGAGGAAGAAAGACATCTCTGTCCAGCATGTGGAGAGGAGGATGAAACGGCGGACCACTTTTCGTGTATCTGCCCAGCCTTCGCTCGAATCAGCCTTGAGGTCTTCGGCATTGATGTGTTAAGAAGGGACCACCGTAGCTCGTCGGCTCCACCTTTAACAAATATACACATTGATAAACATGAAACGACGGACGCCTAGAGGCTCATGGCAGTTATAACTGGATTTTGGTCTGTCGGGGAAAAAGTAGTCAAAATGGGTATCCCTCACAACACTCACTGTCACAGTTGCAAACAACCAGAGAAAAAGGAAATGTTTTTCCATTTCATCTGGTCTATGGAAGGAGAGAATGTCAACCCGGGGCAAACCATTGTTTGAAAGTCTCGAATAAGTGTCTTAGACGTTATCATCCTAATAAGGTTCTTAAACCGCACAGGTAACAAAATGGTGCGGAAGCGCTAGTTGGATTCGGAATGAATCACCATTTCAACCAAGCATCCAGCCCTTCAATCGATTAGTATCTGCGGTGAACCCAGTATTCTAAATAAAGTTTGTATTGTATATTCAAGAATGCATCTTACTAGGTATGTAATGATACTCTTTACTGCTAATAAATTCCTGGGAGTTCCGTTTGATAAATGCGAGCTTAGAGTTGGCAGGGAAAATGACGTATTCATTATGCTAATTACACGGTAGCTTTAAATCGGGTTAAGATCTTATTAGCATATGCTAACGACTTGGCTGTTATCATCTCAGGTAGATGTCCGATGAGTGCAATACTCAGAAGGACGCTTAGAGCGATTTACAAGTGGACGGAACAAATCGACCTGGAAGTAAATCCAAATAAGACAGACTTAGCAAGTACAAGATTCTTAACTGGTCACTTCCGAGGCTTGGACGAGTAGAATTGACACTGAAAACATCCACTAGATACCTAGGTATTGTTGGGGATAGCAAAATATCATGGAGATCAAATGTGGAAGAAAGATAAAAGAAAGCCTCTAATGGCTTATTCGCAATGCCTATAATGCAAAAGAGTGCTATTGCCATAGATATACATGGCGGTCGTTAGACCAACAGCGGCAATAGAAATAGTACTCAACTGGCATCCAATCAAACTGGTAGTACTGTTAGGACACTTCTCACAGTGGTTTTCTGGTCACAGCAACATTCAAACGGAATATCAGACTACGTAAACCCACATGTTAAATTTGGCACAACGCCTAGCGTCATTATAGAGCAAAATGGATGGCAGAAAGGTCTATAATCTGTTTATCAATCATACAACGTCCTTACAGATGGGTCCACAATGGCAGAAGGAGTAGGAGCGGCTGTCTTTTGTTGGCAATTTGATTTCCAAAAATCTCTCAGACTCCCTAATTATTGCAGTATATTTCAAGCTGAAATCTATGCCGCAACAAAAGCAGCTGAATTGGCTCTGATAGCCAAGTGGTTAATGGAAGCAATTATGGCTCCTTGGACTAACTTGAATTGTATTCAACAATGCAGCTTCAAAATGAATAGACTCTGCGGAAACGGCAGATCACTATTTACTGGAATCCAGGACACAAAGGAATAGAAGAAAATAAGAGAGTCCACGAGCTTGCTAAGGCCGAGCCGAGATAGAGAACGGCAGAAATGTATCCATCACTCACCTTTCTGAAATCGTAACTAAATGAGGCGCAACTAAAGGCGCAATCGATATAAGAAAACTATAAACTTTATTTTATCACTCTCTAGAACAGACTACAAAAGATTGGTTGGAGTATTGACAGGACACTGTCTTACTCCACATCACGCAGTTAAAATGGGATTAGTGAATGCTAGGGGTACTTTGGAACACCTACTTTGCCACTGTACCCATTCGACAAATGTGTCTAGGATCAACATAGTTTTCATCAACATTGAATGATATTGCTGACATAAGGCCGAACGGCTTATTAAAATTCGCTAAAACGTGCATCACATATTACATAAAATAATAATTCGACTCCCAACATATAGCACTGGTAACACAATGGACCCTAGAGGTCTAAATGAGATCTTTTTACAGCCAGCAGTACTTAACCTAACTTAACCATATTAGTACGGTTAAATCCAGTATGCATATCACACGTGTAATTGAGCATATTGGGGCAGATGGAACCTGAAAATGCCAATAGCGGAGAAATAGAGACGTTATAAGAGGTGTCTAGGACATAGAAACGTTTAGAAAAGGTAAATTGGATTCAGTGTAATACAACTCTTGATACACCAATTTTTCCTTAGTAAAATGTCATATCTAAATTTTTTGATGAAGTGACAGGGAAATATTTAAAAAAAAAATTACAATTTGAGAACGATTTCACGAAATTCAGTGTTTCATAACATGTCAGATTTTCTTTGGGCTACCTAAGGTTGAATTTGTAATGTCAGTAGAGCAACTAATTTGTTTTTTTCTTTCGATTTGGGGGATTGACCGTCAAAGTGATCTACTTTGTTTTGTTTTTGTTTTGGTTGTTGTTCCCTTTTTTGTCTTTCTCATTAATATTTTTCAATCCAACCACCAAATATTAAAAACGAGAGGTGGCACAAAATTAATCACCCTATAGCAAAATTTATAATCTTTGCACATTAAGATAAAAATAAAGATTTCCCTCCCTCAAATTAATTTTTTTGTTATTTAATAAAAAAAATATTCAAAGCAAACAATTTGTTTTTTTACTGCACGCACTTGTATGGATTGGCCTAAATTCTACTTCTAATTGACTATTTCGTAATCAGGTTATGAATCCATGCAGCAAATGAACGATATTTTGGCGGCATGAAGATAACCCCAAACAATGGTCCCTAAATATTATATTTCCACTTCTATTTTTTCAGTTTTGAAATGCACGCACTTTCATTTGAAAATATCGCTCATTGCTGTATTAAAATTGTTTCAATACTTTGGCATTATCGTTTAACTCACTTTGGCATGGGCTACTTCATTTGTACATAATAATTTCATAATTCATAAATCATAGAAGTATTTGAGTATGTATGTATGCACATATGTATATATGTATATTCCCACTGGTACACAAATAAATAATATATATTTTCTTCTCTTTTTAAAGCATATTATGTGTTTATCTTTAAGGGGGAAGTCTACTGTGACAAGGGAAAAAACAGGCTTATTTTCCGGATTTTATTTATAACAAAATATTGCTCGTACATAAAATCTATTTAAACTCTTATCTTTATTATATATTTAAGTTTTTGAAAAAAAAATTTTAAGTCAAAATATTCAAAATGGCCGCTGTGGCACTTCTGCAAGCGCAGGTCCGCTTTTCTTAGGTGCCTAAACGGTGTACATGAAATCTTACGTTTCGGTGATCTAAAACAAAAAAACAAAATATTGTTACCATATACATAGTATTGACTCTCGTCTGACGTAGGATTATGTCGATAAAAAATTTTGGCGTTGAAAAAAAAATTCTTGAAATTTTTTTCTTTTTTTTTGCCTAAAATTGATGTTACTATTGTTTATAACAATTTAACAAATAACGATATCAAAAAAATCCTATGTCAGACGAGAGACACTATTACATAGAATATATAATTAAATTTTTAAGCTGATTCATTTATCAGAACTCGAGATATCGTGTACACCGTATACAAAAACTTAGTTTCGAGAAAAATGCGTTTAAAGTTTCAGTATAGCAGGTACGCGCTTTGGAGCGCTTCGGGAAAAGGTCGAAATTTCAACGAAGAAAAATTTAGCCAGCTGTAACACATATTGTACCTTATTTAAGAGGGTTCAAAGTATTTTTTAAGCTAATAAAAAAAAAATCGAATTTTTGATAAATTCACAGTAGACTTCCCCCTTAAGTATTTAGCTGCAGATTAACTGAAATAAATACAAACACACACAAAAACCTCCGCAAACTCATTTTGTCTTAGTCCGCCACGTTATGGCTTTCTTTTGTTTACATTCACTTTTAGAAGTTTTATGGGCTTAGAGTCTCCTGCGGCCTTTTCTAATGTGACACAATTGCCGATTTGTTTATTTTGGGGGTTTGCATGTTTTGTGGTTATGTTAATGTCTAGTCTTACGTGACTCCTAGTAGAGAATTGTGCGAGTACTTAACGGGTGCACTCCAGGTGAATTTAGCACCAGGGCTTTTCCATATAAGTAACTGTCGAAAGAAGTAGAAGAAAGAAATACAACAAAAAAAAACAAAAAAAAATACAGAACTTCGGTAGAAATAGGCTAAAGAGAGCCCAAAAAAGCCCAAAATTAAAAACAAAAAATGTATTGGAATCCATTAAAAATGTACTATTATTTTATCTATGTTAGTGCTGGGTTTGGAAAAAATTATAACTTCAATAGATGTCTCGATTTTTTTCTTTTACGTATCACAGAGTTTTTATGTGTAATTTTCGTATCCTTAAAGTGTAAAAAATGAACTAGGAAATATTTATTTAATTTATTTTAGAAAAACGCCTTAGAAGTTGTAAGTTAACTCAGTGCACCGAAGGCTCTAGAACAAAAAATCGAAAATCGGGTACTTAGGAATTGGTTTTGTACGTAATCTTTTAGGATACCATTAAAAAGATGATTGGTTGAAAGAGCTGGAGGGATCTAACTCCTTAGGCTAAGAATCTAATAAATAATGGAATTTACGGCTTTATTAAGGCTTTGATTTTTTGAAACTTTAAAAACTAGAAGGCGGAATACAAAATTTTCTAAAACCCAGCATTTGAAATCATTTTCGTTAGATTGTATATAGAGCGTTTTCAGGCCAAGTGATCCAAATATTTCTGACACGGTCTTGAATTTTCCTGAAAATTTGTTTATTTGCAGCTATGAGTACAGTAACAGGTAAACGGAAGAAATCAAAATAAAAATGTAATAATATTCAGATTTATTTAATGATGAAAATTTTGCTATGGAGTCTGTAAACTGTAAGTTTTGTAAACTGTTTTTTTCTGTATTTTTTAAGAAAAAATATTATATTGAAAAAAAAAATGTATCGGGTAAAAATTTTATTTTTCTAAAATTTGGTAAACATTTTTAGGAAATTTTTTTGTTTTTTGTCCTTTGCGAAAGTATGATACTTATTTGAATATAAGTCCAAAAGTTAGTGGAAACCCATTTCGAAAATTTCAAGGACTACTAAGCTATAAGTGAAAAAATAGGTGTGTTTACCTCAAATGACAAAAGAAGTTTCAACAAATTTTGAACAAAAAAGTTTTATTTTTTTCCAGAATTCTTCTTTTATAAATTTTTATTTTTGAAGTGTATATATAGATAAATATTTTTGTCTTGGAAAATTATGTTTTTGGAAAAAATAAAATTTTTTTATTTGTAAGTTTTGGGAAAGAAATTTTCTATGCATTTGCGTGTATGAAAATTTTGTTTTGGACAAAACATTTTTTTTTTAATTTTTGGTGAAAAAATGAATTTATTTTGTTCAAAATTTTGGGCACTTTTTTTGTTATTTTGCCATTTGGGGCAAACACGCATGTTTTTTTGAACAAAAAAAAATTTTTTTTTTTATTATATTTTATGATACAATAATAAATATATGTATATTTAAAATTTTTTTTAAAAGAACCAAAGATATTTTATTTTGAAAAACTCCATACCAAAATTGTCGGCACTGAATTAATATAAAAAACTATTAGTTTTCTCAAAATTCTTTGCAGTTTACTTACTCAAGCCGACAAACAAACGAATTTTTAGAAAAATTTGTGACCTCGTCCTTCAAACTTCACTACAATTACTGGACACGGTGCCGGTCTACATCACAAAAGTGACTATTTCGCGCCAGTGCGATTCACTGCAGGGATATTTTAGTCAATACCCATAATCGCATCGTTTTAAGCCTTGGCATCAGCACTAATACGAGCAATGTCAATGCCAAGCAGCTCATATCAGCATCTTTTCCACACAATTCCCGAAAATATGCAAACACACACATACACTAACATTTATACGCATGCATAGTTTTTTGCCAGCCTGCAACAGCTTTCTAAATATTTTCTCATTATTCTTCCAGTTCTTTAGCTTATGTTGTTGTTTATAATACGTATGTATATATGTATGCTCCTTAATGCGGCTTGTTGCGGGCGTTGCTGCTGGTGATTGTTTTTTTTGTCCACGTGATATTTTCCTGCATGGATTCGGGAATTTTTTTCGCATTTTTTGCCCGCCGCTGCCTTTGTCATTTGCCCCTATTGTCAACACGCCCAGATGTCAGCGCCATTTACTCTGATCTTAAGTTACCCTCTGAGTTGCGACGCTCTCTTTGTCATTCTTCGCCACTAGGACTTAAAGCATGGGTTAGTGAAATAAGTTTACCAAAGCTCATAAATAAAACGACGAATGTGAAGAGAAGATAAATATAAAAGGATTTAGACGGTTAAAAAGAAGCGTCGCTTTATTATAAGTATTTATGTATGTGGAAAGAGTGTCTTGCTATTTTTTGGAACATTTTTTCAATAAAATTTTGTGACTCATAAAAATTTGAAGCAACAAAAATTGCTGAGAAAATCACTCTACATGAGGTATGTGACTGGGCGATGTATAACGAAGAATGTGAATTGAGCAACTGCATGAGCTCGGCGCCTCAAAATGCATGTATGAGGAATTCATCTAACATACCAAGTCGCAAGCTAACATCATACGAGCCCTATGATAACAGAACCTTTGACCTCTCCTTTGTGGAATAGCTTTAAAGCAAGCACCAGGAATTGGAGGAGAACCTCGACCTAACACCTAAAAATTTAGTACATTTATGTACTTATATATCCATTACATACTTTTGTATAGATAAATGTGCACGGGTGTATGCTTAGATAGACAGCTATTTTGAATATTTCCATATATCCACTTTTGTGTGAATATATCTCGAATACTTTATGTTGCTTGCAACAACTGCTATTTGGGCAAAGTTTTGACCTAAAAATCAACCTTAATTGTATTACACTTACACGTTTGTGCGCGTGGGTATGAAAGAAGATAAAATTAAAAAAAAAAAATAGAAAAACTAAAGTCAAATGACTGCAGCAGCAATGATAAAAAATCACAAAAAGTTATGCTTGAAAACCTTTGTCGCCTGCGGCAGATTTCACCGCTAAATCAGAAAAAGAATTACGAAAATTATATGCAAAATACACCGCTTCCTAGCCAGTTGGCTATCAAACTAAAATTAAAATAATTTAATTAAGATATTTTTTTCATTTTTTAAGAACTCAAAATGACCTTTCCATTCTCATTGTGATACTGCGGTCACGAAAGTATTTCTACCCTACTCTAAGCAAAATACTCGTAAGTGACTGGGCTCAACTCCTGCTGGCAAGTTTTTACAGCAATCTCTTGAGATTAAATACACCAAAGGACCAAATGCAAAAGCCAAAATAAAAGAAGTGAAGCAAAAGAAAAGAAAAAATTTAAAATAATAGGACTATGAATAAGTTCGTGCGTTTTTTTTTCGAAATTTGAAACTTTATTGACGTAAAATGGTTACAAATTTAATATTCAAAATATTGTCCATCGCTTACTACTACTTTTTCCCATCTTTCTGGCAATTCACGGATTCCCTTTGTGAAAAATTCGGTCGGTTTTGCCGCAATCCACGAATCGATCCATTTTTTGACTTCATCGTAATTACGGAAGTGCTGGTCAGCCAGGCCATGTTGCATCGATCGGAAGAGATAGTAATCGGATGGCGCAAGGTCTGGACTATACGGCGGGTGGGGTAGGACATCCCATTTGAGCGTTTCTAAGTATGTTTTGACCACTTGTGCAACATGTGGCCGAGCATTGACATGTTGCAAAATAACTTTGTCGTGTCTATCGGCGTATTGCGGCCGTTTTTCTCGCAGTGCTCGGCTCAAACGCATCAATTGTCGTCGGTAGACATCCCCCGTAATCGTTTCATTCGGTTTCAGTAGCTCATAATAAACAACACCCAGCTGGTCCCACCAGATACACAGCATAACCTTCAGGCCATGAATATTCTGCGCCGACGTCGATGTTGAAGCATGGCCAGGGTATCCATACGTTGCCCGACGTTTTGGATTGTCGTAATGGACCCACTTTTCATCGCCAGTCACAATTCGATGCAAAAAACCCTTTCTTTTGTGCCGTTGAAGCAGTTGTTCGCATGCCATAAAACGGCGTTCAACGTCTCTTGGCTTCAATTCATACGGCACCCAATGGCCTACCTTTCGGATCATTCCCATGGCTTTTAAACGTTTGGAAATGGTTGATTGATCAACTCCCAAAGTTTTTGCAACCTCTTCTTGCGTTTGAGCCGGATCTTGATCGAGCAATTCCTCCAATTCGGTATCCATGAACTTTGGCGGCGCACCCTCGCGTTCTTCGTCTTCCAAGCCAAAATCACCACTTTTAAAGCGTGCAAACCACTTCTGGCACGTTCGCTCAGATAGAGCATGCTCACCATAAACTTCCACCAAGATACGATGACTTTCGGCTGCTTTTTTCTTCATATTAAAATAATGAAGAAGAATTCCCCGCAAAAACACATTATTTGGCACGAAATTCGACATTTTCAAGTGTGGTAAAAATATTGTTGTTTACGCTTCAAATAAAAAACTTATACTGACGTTTGTGCCTTACGACAGTAGCTCTCCAATGAATGTTTGGAAATGTGGATCGATGGAATAATAATCAAGTTACGCCATCTGTTGTAAAACCGCACGAACTTATTCATAGTCCTATTATAATATTTTATTTTTAGGCTCAAAGTTCTCAAAACTAATTAATTATGCTGCTAATGGTCCTATTTATACAGCATGAAAGAGTTCAATCATTACTCATTATTGAAGATATGGATGAGTTGTGTTACCTCGGTAGCCAAATAACAAACATGGTGGCGCGTGTCTGATGCGGTTGCACGTAACTATTTAAAAAGCACGTACAGTATTCCAAAAACTAAACCCCCAACGTTGCTCTCGCATCCTGTCACTAAGAGGAAAACTTAGAATTTTCAATACCAATGTAAAATCGATCCTCCTATATGGAGCTGTTACCTGGCTTATCTCTCAGAACATAAATAGACAATTTCAAACATTTATCAGCAAAAGCCAAAACTTTTGCCAAAAACAGTCTCCAATGTTATTAGCTGCCTAATTAATCTTGAAATTAAACAATGAAAATGGAACTACATAGATTGGACACACTCTCCGTAGAGAAGATGGCAATGTTGCCTAAACGGCTTTCCAATGGTACCCACGAGGAAGTCGGTGCAAAAAAAGCCCCCGACAAACTTGGAGGTGTACAATCCTAAATTTGAGTTTTTCCTCCGCCACCCCGAATGAAATTAGACATATAGCTGCAGACAGAAATCGTTGGAGAGCCTTTGCTTTCGTCCTATGCTCCTACTAGGAACGATAATAAGTGCAGGGATGTGTTTTTTGTTTAATAGAAGTTCTGTAGTTCTTCTAAAAGTATATATTATCAGGGAAAAAAAATATAAAAATAATTTTAAGCTGCTATCAAACTCTTCCACTATTAATTTCTCTTATACTAAATACAACTTCTATTTAGTTTTATGCGAAGTAATAGATAGTTTTTTTAAAAGTCGTTTACTCTGGAAGAAATACAATATTTTCTAGTTTGTTAAATGAATAAATAAATAAAAGTAAATAAATAAATAAATGCAAGAAGAACTTGCGTACTCATTAGCAGTTACCCAACACGTCATTTCAAAGTGATTGAAATTACTAGAAATGAGTCCAGGGCGCCTTGTTATATTTATTATATTAGTTGGGGGAAAACCCCATAATTTTAATATTTTATTTTGCGCAAATGGTTTAAAACTGTTTTATGGTCGGTATAGCTCATGGGCGATGCTACGACTACTAACATGCTGATCAACTTCGATTATTTCTGTGGTTTTATGGACATTATCGACATTTTCTTTAACATCAAAAATGCCTGCACGGAATCGATGAAACCAAAAGTGTACGTCATTAGCTGTTACAGTATCGTCACTATAAAAACAATATTTTTTATTAGTTGAACTTACCTAATTGGGGCCTACTAAACGCAATGGCATCATTCGTTTTATCAGACTTGGTCCAGTTTTCCAGATAATGGTATTTGAAAATGGGCTTAAGCCACTGAAAGCTTATTTAGAAACAATCCTATTTCGTGCTATTGTTTATGAAGAAAATGCGTAATACCATCGAGAAAGCAATTATTAAAAATCAAGGGGATTTTTCCGCAACTTCAAACTTGCACTTTATCGTATTCCAACCTTTTTTCTAGAAATTCTAATTAAAAACTGTGAGCTTGGGATGACAATTTTGTGGATTTTTTATCATTTTTGTATAAAGTTTTAAAATTGGATTTAAATGGTTTTTGTGAGACAATGAGATATATTAGTATAAAAAAATTAGGTAAAATAAATAAAAATAGTCTAAACTCATCAAAATTTTGATGCGCTATCGTTTGTAGCGCGCATTCATGATAAATTTGCAAGCATTCATTTATAACCTGCAAAAAGGAAAAAAAAACAAAGGATTAAAAGAAAATAAATAATAAAAAATAATTAAATAAATAGAAATATAAATATATCTAGGAAAAAAAAATTGTTCATTTTTAACATTAGTTTATCCTATCCGGCCTACTCTGTATTGTATTCCCTTTCAGTTAAGCTGGAAATACGTACCTTCATCAAGGAATTACCTTTTATGGAATACGAAAGTTAGAAAATGCAATATTTTTAATCTTACCACAGCCAACGCCATATTTTTGTTTTTTTATTTAACCGTAAACCTTGATTGACGCGCGTACAGTCACTTAACAAAGTTTTTATTGCATCCGGGTTAATAATTTTAATGGAGCTCTTTTAAATGAAGTGTCAACAACTTTTTATGTACATACATACGTACACAGATATATGCAGTAAAGAGTTAGTTAATGGTATACAATTTTATACATAATTGATTAAAATTTCTAACTACATACATCTTGAAACCCTTGAAAAGGTGCGAATGCTATGTACAAGTACTTAAATAAACTTTTATTAGTACCAAATATACCAACTTATATACATGCAGTGCGTTTCATAACTATGGCACAGGGCAAGTTTCGACAATTTGTGTGCTTATCATTTAATTTTAATAATTTTTTTTTTTATGAAAATGTAGTTCATTCTATTACAAAAACCTGTATAAAATCAATTACTTATTTAGTTTCTTATTTATTTAGTTAAGTAAGTAGTGAGGAGTTTTTGTATTACGCATATTTTGTTTCATTACGTTTTATTTATTTAGTTTGGGCAAATTTAATTACATTTCACTTTATTTATTGGATATGGGAATAGGTTTCCGTCCTTTCTTAGCCAAAGTTACGAATTATTTAAATCATGTGAAGTATTGCGCATTGAAAGCTACAACTTTACTCTATTTTTCAGGCAGCATACGGATTCCTCTGATGAAAAAGTCGAGTTCTTTTGACTTGATCCCTTCATTTTGCGATGCTTTCTTAAGGAATGAACCACTCTCCAAAAAGTGCTGACTGCATTGATCGGAACAGATGGTAACCCGAAGGTGTAATGTCTGGGGAATACGGCGGGTGGCGCAAGATTTCCCAATTTAGTCCCTCTAAATATTTCTAGACCGATTTATATTAGCAAGAAACATCTCACACTCCTCTCGATATCAATCCTCCTTCAATTAACGTGGCACCCAGTTACATGCTTTCTGTACCATGTTGATCTGTCAACATCGGTTGCACTTTTCTTTAAAAGGTAATAATGAAGCATAACTTCCCGAAAATGCTGTTTGTTCGGGTCGAACGTAGATATTTTTGACGTCAGATAAAAAAGAAACGAATGTCAACTACTGCGATCGAAACCTCACATATACACCTTCAAATTACCAGTATATTACAAGAGCGAACACAAAAATACGAGGGCGATTGGTGATGCCTATTTTAAACGGTGACTATTTAATCCCTGATGCGCGCGAAAGCCCGTTTCGTTTTCTTTTTGTCTGCCAATTACATCGTTAGTGGTGAGCAAGGAAATGAGCGATGCAAAGATTTATTCCACGTTTAAGTCCATCAAATCTTGACTCATGTCCTCAATAATCCATATAAACCGAAGTTTCCAACTTTGTGCAAATTTAAAAAGTAATGCAACAAATACTCAAAGTTTATATTTTTTTAGAATTTAACGAGAAATTTTGAGCATGCATATTTATAGTCCATCGAATTTTGGCATAATAAAATATAAATTTTGATTGACTTCAAAATCGCGCTGATTTTTAATAATTTTTTTTCGCTAGCGGTTTTGTGCATTTACACCATACGAAGAAAACACTCAGCGCCGTTTGCAAAATAGTTTTCAAAAATCAACACGATTTGTAAGTCACTTCAAATGTGTATTTTACCATATGAAAATTCAATGGGCTATAAAACTACATACTCAGGATTTTAAAAAAAAAATTTTTTTTTTTTTGAGAGAAAATTTTAATAAAAATTAAAATTAAAAAAATTGAATTTTCACAAAGTTTGAAATTTCAATTTATATCACTTTTATAGTAGAATGAGCTATATTTTTATAAAAAATTATGAAATTTATATAAAAACAATTAAATTGTCATTACATCCCTGTGCTATGGTTATGAAACGCACAGTATATACAGACAAATATCTGAGCAAAAGTCTGCATTTGCATACCTCTATGTAAATCTACTTCCTTGAAATTAAAGCCGGAATTTATGTGCATTTAAAATTTCGCGACGCTTATGGCTGCCTCAAATTTCGCTGCCTGTTGAATAAGCTGTTTGCCGCACCTTTCTTGTTCCTCATTTTTTGTGTGCATGAAATCGAATTCACCTCTAGGCACCATCTTTTAGTTCCCACTTAACTTGGCGATAAATATTTTTCAAGTTAAATTTGGTAATTTGAATTAGATTTGTGTTTGGTGTTTTGGTTGCAGGGATGGAGTTTTGGTGGGTTGGTTTTACTAAGTGATTTATTAAACGCGCGCGATGGCACATAGAACGCTTTGAGTTTTCGTTTTCGTTTTTATTTCATTTAATTTTATTTGATTTTATTTTCTATTTCTATTCTATTTCTGGGATGTGTTGATACTATTTGGGTTTTATGTTTTATTTGGTTCTTTTTACTCATCTTTCTTTTGTGCCGAGTGTCACTTGGAATGCGTGACATTTAACATAACAAAGTTTCTTCATGTGTAAATTCATTCAACGTCAAAAGAAAGTGTACAGGTTATTTTTATTAAATTTTAATATTTATGTATTTATTTGCCTTTTTTAGTATTTTTAGTTTTTTCAAATATAGTTCATTCTACAACAAAAACGGTGTAACTCAAAGTTTGAAATTTTGCACAAAATTTATAGAAATTCGGCAAATTTCCATAAAAATTTCAAACTTTTTCGTCAGAATTTTTGGAAAAATTCTGGGTACGCCATTAAATTTCAGTAGTAGAAGAAAGTGCAAGTTTCAAGTGGCTTGAAATTCACGTTGATTATTGGCACATTTTTTTCGCTGAGGTGTTGCTCATTTTCTCTATAGGAGTATAACAAAGACACGAGATTTTTTTTGCTTTTGTTGAGTTTTGGTTTTTGCTGTGGTGTGCATTATATTTTTTATAAAAAAGTAAAATTAAATTAATAGTTCATTTAAACTGCTTTAATGACCTCCAAATATTTAGTTCTCATATTTTTATTTTATGAGTTTCAAGCCCTTTTATACAGGCACAGCCGTGATTTGCGAAGAAGATGAATTCTAATTGAGGTCGAAATACCGAAAATAAATACTCGTTCTCATAACATCGGAATCCAAAATTCGTAGCCTTGCTCTAGCAAATGCGGGGCACTCACAGAGAAAATGCTCAGTGCTATCCGCCTCCTTTAAGCAAGACAGGCAAATGGGGTCCTCAATGATTCCAATGGTGGTCATATGCTGACCCCATGAGCTCTGTCCTGCAATTATACCGACCATCAACCGAACGTCTTTTCTTACAAGTTTTAGAAAAAAGTTCGACAGTTTTCTGTTCGTCACAAAACCCTTTGCCATTCTACAACGTTCTTGACCGGACAATCGCTCTTTATATAAATTGATTATTGCAGAACTGATTCCGTTTATTTGCTCTGTTACCCCACAGGGACCTGATCGACAGTTATTCAATTCATCGGCAATCTCATTCCTTTGAACATCGCAGTGTCCTGGAACCCATTAAAGTACTAGTTCATTCTGTCTTGCAACATAATTATGCTTATTCTTACATTCTGGAACAATCTTTGAGGTTTGCTTTGCGCTCTCCCGAGCCTTCAGTTCTCCTTGACAGTCAGTAGAGACTCCAATATGTCTCCCGACCCATCTCCTCTCAATTATCAATTCTACTACTTTCAGAATAACAAAAATTTCTCTTCCAAAATCATGAACGAACATTTTAAGAAAAATTATTAAAATTTGTCAATATTTTGCCTTCTTTAGAATTTATGAACAAAATTTGACAAAAAATCCCCATTGTGCATCGGTAAAGAAAAAATCCGTCAAACCTCTTTGAAAGCACTCTGAAGGGCATCAAATTTCCATCCAAATGAAACTATGGGTATAAGATCGTCCTTAGAAGCCAAGAACAGTGGATACTGCTCAGATAGTATCTTAAAGACATTTCTGTGACTCGAAGTTCCGCCTTCGTGCCAGAAGCCATATTTAATGCTTTTATTGCCTTGTATCTTAAGATCAAAGAGGAGCAAATCAAGCATAGCATTTAAGGCATCGCCGGAGGTTGTACTCATGGCACTGCATAAACATACTCTTCTTTGTGACATATTTCAGATCCTAGGTTTTGCCAAAGGCTCTACGGCAAAAAATTTTAATGCGCGATTCAATTTCAGAAAAACGTGTGTCTCCCAAGTCAGTTTCTTATCGTAGATTAATCGTACATTTTTAACTTTTCTCAGAGAAACTGGTGCACACTTTCTTTTGACGCTGTCAGTACGTGTACAGGTTTGTATATAAAGTAAATATATACTTATATATATAAGTACATATCTTTTTTCGCCCTTACTTAAATTCAAGCGTAGCTCAACTGTCCTTTAAGTTTGTGGCATACTTTCCTTCATTCCCTATTTTTTTACTCATTTTATTACTTGCTTTATTCCTTCACACCTTCTGCCATTCCACAACACTTTTCCTTTGTCTCACGTTTTTGGCAAAATGCGTGCGCGTAATTAAAAATGCCTGCTGCCGGCTCTCTTTGAGCGTTGTTGTGTTACTTCTCGTCTTTTTCTTTGTGCTCGATTTTGGGTTTTCTGCTTCATGTGCGTTATTAAGTTGATTAACTTGCAGCAGTTATTCCCAAATGAATAATTCTCTCCTTTTTATGCACACTACTTCCTCAACCGTGACCTTTTCTCACTTTTTATTTACCATACCGCCAATTTTTTATGTTTTCGAAAGCCTCTATTCTTCGTTTCTTTGAAATATTGTTGCCACTTAAAGCGTTTTAGTAGTTGCGGTTTATTTGTGTGTATGCGTTTGCGGTTACATTAATGACTAAATCCTTGTTTTTATTAATGCAATCTATGCAAATTTCCTTTTTGTGTTCTTGCAAATAAGTTAATCGCATTAGCTTTTGAATGTTGTTACGCTTCGCTGATTTCCAGAGTGAGTTGGCGTTTCGTATTCCTAAGTAGTAGACCGTTAAAGTATTTCAATTGCATACACGTAACGGCTGTTTTTAATAGCATAACCAAATCAAGTTTTATATGAACACATACATATGTATGTATATAACTAAACCAAAATTTTGAGCTATTTAGAAATACACGAAAATAGAAAAATTAATTTCTCGTGGAAATCGGAAAATACATTTTTCATACTTTTAGTAGAGGGTGTGAGAACTAGCCCACCTGCTGGCATGGAAGTAGGTTCGAAAAAGTAAAATTTAAAATACTTTCGGGCAGCCAATCAATCATCAAAGCCTTAAATAGCTTTATGTTTAATTCAAAAGTCCTTATAGAGCGCAAAAATGTACTGAACGAACTGGCGACTCTTAATCAGGACTCCTTGATTTGGGTACCAGGACATGAGCAACACGAAGGAAACGAGAAGACAGACTTTTATGCCAAAAAGAGAGCGGAAGGGCCATTTATTGGGCCAACCCCATTTTTCGGCTTTAACAAAAACAACCTAAAACAGGGAGCCAAGAAATGGATGCAAATAAAGACCAGGGAATACTCGAATCACACAAATGAGCTTAATCACTCCAAAAGTTCCTGAACTTTAATACCAACAGCGCGAAATGAGCTCTAACCCTAGATAAAAAGGGCTTTGACTACACTGTGGATCACTTACAGGCCCCTTTGCCTGCAATAAATATTCAATACAATAGGACTATCTACACTAGTTTAGGCAGTTTCTGCTATGAGGAAGTGGAGTCCATGGGACACTTAATCACCAATCACAGAATCCTGGCCTCGTACCTACTAGAAGATGTTGACATACATATGCTCCCTCCAAAGGAGATTCGATTCTTCGCAATACTAATAATTATATTAAGCTCTTAGGAGCGCACAATAGATCAATCTGGTTGCAGTGCAATCATTACCATATAATTAATTTAATAAACAAGTACGTATAGAAGTAAAAAAAATCATTATCCAATAGAATGTCTACATTATTCAAGAACTGAAAACCTATAGTAACAAGGTCCTTTAAGTATAATAACAACTTTATTACTGAATTCTGGAATACAACTCTGGGGAGGCGCTAGCCAAAAGTACAACACCTCTGTTCCACGCGCCGCACTATATAAGAAACAGCAACCTTCATCTTAATCTTGGCATACCAACTGTGACTGAATTCTTCTCGAAGACGCTTAAAACGCGCAATGGTAGGAACCCTTATGGAGAGAGAGCGATTAGCGAGTATATTAAAAAAATGCTTCTTAAAACAAGTAAAATTATCAAATGAAGATTGCTTACCTTTTTATATTACTCCTTTTATACCGCTGATGTGGTCCTATTGGTATCAGGACCGTTTCACTGAGTCATGACTGAGATTTTGGAAAGGTCAAAGTGAAAAGGTCAGTCGCTGGGTTGCCCGTTGCGGCCTCAGAGTCAATTCAGATAAATCGGAGCTGATGCCCTCTGCCAGAAAATGTAAACTTTATAAATATACTTTAGACTTAGGTATCTTGGAGTGATACTTGACTCCAAACTCCATTGGAAGCCAGACAAGTCGGGTAAAGAAGGCTAGTATAGCTTTCTACTCTTGCAGATCTATGTATGTTCGGCAAAAAATGGGTAGGTCGTACTTTGAATGCACAACGTAGTGGCCAATTTTAACGTACGGATGCCTGGTTTGGTAGGAAGCTTTTCGGAAGGGCTACGATATTACTGAGCTGGGGAGGGTGCAAAGGACTGCATCTATTGGGATCATTGGAGTATGTAGAACTTGATGCAGCGCTGCCCTGGATGGTGTTTTGCACTTACATCCCATCGACTTTTACATTATTCCCATCGCTGCTCAAAACGCGGTCAGGTTAAAGGAGATTGGCGCTTTTCTCTAAATCAGCCAATTTATTTATATCCTTAAAACTGTCGAATACTGCTAGTTTATTTCAAGCAGAAGTCTTTACGATCCTGCAGGTATGCAAAATGCTTAGGGAGCGTGGAGCGCGGGAGGTATTAACAAGGCTTTGAAGCCACCATGGCACAGATCCAAATTAGTTAACTCCTGAAAAGAGAAGATCAAATCTCTTGGGTGTACAGGTAACATATCTCTGATCTGGGTTCCAAGACATAGGAATATAGAGGGAAAGGAAATTGCTGATGAGCTTGCCCGGAAGGGGACTGAATTGGTTTCAGAGACCTCCTATCCGATCCTCGGCACAACTTATTTCTCAGTAAAGCGCAGAAAATATGGAGCGTAATTTCTCCATGTGCTAATATACTTTGAAAACCATGTGGCAACAGTGCAATAGACGATGGACTCAGAAAGACCTTAATTTATTCCCTACATACAATTCTTGTAAAGACTATTTTTTTCTGGATTCAATAGGTTTCGAGATAAAAATTCTTGAAAATAAGATGGCTAATAGGGATGATTGCAGACACAGGGCTAACTGCCTTCGGGTGTATAAGAAAGCTAGCAACTTGCGTATCCCTTACAATATACTTGTATACTGCTATAGTTGTAATCAACGGCTAGGATGTTACCCCATAGTAAACCACTCTTTGAAAACTTTGAAGAGCTTGCTGGCATAGAAGCAAATAACCTTAAAAAGAATAACCAGAATATTTTGTTGATAGCGAGGATGGATCAACAAATGGTGGGGAAGACCTAATTGGATTCTTGGAGAATCACCACTTCAACCAAACAACCAGCCACCCAAGGTGGCTTTGGTTAGCAATAACCTCAAAAACCTGCGGAGTCTTTTGGTATACTTCAATATGACGCAAAATTAACCATAAAATTTTTTTTAATAACTTTTTACAAAAAAAATTATTTTTTCCGCGCTCCATTGATTTTCTGTTGTTTTACTAAAGCTGCTTAGTTCACAAGTGTCAAATATGATTTATGTACGACGCCATTTGCAAAAAATTATAAATCTTCCGATAGGGTGATACAAAATTAGGCCACCTTGTATAACACATTAAAATTAATGAGTAGTAGGAAAATCTGAAATTCAAGAGCTCGCTTTCAGATGAAGCAGCACATATAAAAATATAAACAATTAAGTAAATAGTTGAATGCTTTAGTAGCTGTAAAATGATAATTTTATTCTGGTTTTTCTTTTTCTGATAATAAATAAATAAGTTTTCAACTAATTCTTATTTGAACTTGCTAAGCCTGACCACGTATTTTCATGATAATCCACACACATACATACATATGTAATCAGTCACCAAATTTCCATAATATTTGAAGAAAAAGTTTAAAAATTTCGGAGCACTCAAAATTATGATTAGCAAACAGATGTCAAACATACACACGCATATCAGCAAGCGACGAAAACATTTTCGCTTATCTTTCTTATAACAAATTCCGTAATCCTTTTAGATACATATTTTACAATAGTACGTACGTATATACTCGCTCATGGACCGGAAGTTCTCGCTTGTATTTTTGACTACCAACTTCATGCTTGAGCAAGAAATGACGCATATATTTAATAATGTGTCATTATATACTTGTATGTGTGTGTGTGTAAGTATTTCGGTAATAAGCTTTATAATAAAATTTCAATTTAATTACTTGAATATTAAATAACTCTTTAGGCGTTTACAGCTGATAATTTTCTGCATGAGGAGACTTGTAAAAGTTTAGATCAAGTGGTGTGAATAATGGCAAGGTCAATGTGCTTCCGATGGGAGAAAATCCTGCCAAAATATTACTCGCTACCAAGATGATTAAATTTCGAAACTTAGTAAAATAAAAGGGAAATGATAATATGAGGAACGAGATTCTTGTAATATTAATCGGATTTCGAAATTTATGCATTTTTGTAAAATGAGGTGTTGAAGTAAACCCCACTGCTGTTTCACATTAAAGAGCTTTATATAGTTCATGATTTTACATATTTGGTGTCGCTAGCTTTTACGGATGCAGTTCGTAGGTGACTCATTGCCGCGTCTAATAAAGTATGCTAAAAAATGGAAATTGAATAGAAGTGCCAAAGACAAACTGAATTTAAATGAAATTGAGTTTTATCCTATTCGCGTGCTTTTGTTTGTCTTCACAAAATAAATATAAGCTGGCTCATTTTCATTGAAATATGTTTAAAAAACATTAATTTCTCCATTTTTGTCGAATTTCTCGTCGTCCTTTTCATCTCATTCTGGCCTACGTACTCCATGCCACTAGCTGGAGAAGTGATGTCGCAATGCCACTAACCACGCAAACGATATTTTCTTTTAGTGCTGAGATGGGCGGTAGCTTTGTTTCATAGAATTCTCTCCTGAAGTACCTCCACGGAACACAGTCCATAAGGATAAGATCAGGCGACCTGGGTGGTCAAGATATGTCTTCGAAATGGCTTATCAGTTTGTTAGGGAGGAAAACACCCAATATCATCATGACCCTCTGGCCGTGTGCGACGTGGCGCCCTCTTGCTCAAATCATGTTTGTATGCTGAAGGAAGGATGGTTTTGCATTATTGGTAGAAAAAAATCGTTCATCATGCGCTGATAAGAGGCACTACCCACAGAAACTGCTTACCCTCAACGATTTTCGAAAAAATATGGTCCAATTTTGCCACTGCTTTACAATGCACACCAAATCGTCACTTTGAGACTGTGAAATGGCCATTGCTGGTTTGTTAGCAGATTCTGTCGTACGGCAGCGGACCTCTTGCACATATAGTACAATTTCTCTTAACCGGTCACCTCGGGACTGCATACCTGGCCGGTTGCCGTTTTGGCCGGTTAATCCGAAGTGTATTTGTATAATATATTGTATACATACATATACAAAATGGAGAAGCATGAATTTCTGAACGCGACATGCCTCCATTTTCTAATCACCAAAACGTCCAATGCTGTTGACTCATGTTTCTGCTCAATGTATTTCAATGCAATTTCCATCACATTTTTGGCTTCTCCATGAGAAACTGTGTTCTCCTCTTCAACGTCACTACTCTCATCATCTTCCTCTTGTTCTTTGTTTGCTAAATCTATGATTTCGTCATCATTCAAAAATTCATTTTCAAGGTGCTCGTCACAGTTTATCATCCAATTTTCCACATCTTCTGCCTGTAATGATTCGTTACCCGATAACTTTTGAAGGTCTTGTAAAGTAGATTTGTTTTCTTCTTCTTCAGTCCCTGCAATATTCGGATTCTCAACATCTGGCCAAAGTTTTCTCCAAGACTTAACAAACGTTGAAGAGGGCATTTCTTGAAATGCTGTAGCTAACATATAGATAACGTCCTTGATATTGATCTTTTTGATGAGTTCTAAAAGACCTTTGTCTTCACTCTCCGAATGTTGCAGAATTTCAGAAACAAATTTACGCGTGTATCGTCTTTTTAAGCTTTCGATCACTCCTTGGTCCATTGGTTGCACTAAGCTTGTCACATTAGGAGGAAGATAAACTAATTTTATGTCATCTACAGCGCAGTCATGAGAATGGGTTGGGACATTATCTAACACAAGAATTGCTTTAATAGGCAATCCACGCTGATTTTTGTGACTTATAATAAACCGGAAGGGAAGATGGATTCAAGTTTTTGAATGCCCGAGGTTTAGCAGACTTGCCAATAACGAAAAGAGGAATTTTATGAGTCCCTGCTGCATTCGAACAAACGGCCACTGTAATACGTTCTTTGTTATTTTTGAAGCCAGAGGCAGACTGTTCATGACTGCCTAGAAAAGTTGTTTCTGGTAACATTTTAATATTTAGCCCGGTTTCGTCCATATTATAGACTTGTTCTGGAGAGGAGATAATTCCTCTGTTTTAACGATTTCACTAAACTTAGTCTTGAATTCTTTCGCACCAGAAGTATCAGCAGACATTTTTTCTCCACTTACATGTGCGAAATGAATTCCGTGTCGCTTCTTCCATCGATTAAGCCAACCATCACTTGCCACAAAGTCCCCTCCAATATTAATCTTCTGGTGGATAGCCAAAGCTTTTTCTTTCAAAATTGGGCCGCCAATCGGTGTACCTCTTCGACGTTCCTGAAGAAACCAGATCCACAAAGCTTCATCGACGACCTCGCAAATCGGTTTTTTTCTCGTACAACGGCTATCCAGATTTCTATCAGATTCCATTTTCGAGCAAAACTCCTCAATGGAACGCCTATCTCTTCGCCAGTCATTTACAGTGCTTTTTCCAACACTAATTCTGCACATATTTTCGCTACGGATTCACCATTATAAATCCACCTTAGCACTTTTAAACGTGTATCCATCGAAACCACAATTCGTTTGCACTTTGCACTCATTGTTAAGGAAAGAACTATGTTATGTCCGTACCCACAGCAAAAACAAAGCAAATTGATCAAAAATCCTATCTAACATCGTTTATAGTTTACTTCGCCGGGATCTCCCCGTAATATCGGGGGAATCCCAGCCGCATCGCCTCGCCGGTGAATTTCTTGGAAAATATTGCATTGCGCTCGGCTGTTGTAAACAGGCCGGTTAATCCGTCGGTTGGGTTAATGCGAAGCCGGTTAAGAGGAATTATACTGTATATAAGTATTGTATATAAAGCACGAACAGATGGGAGGTACTTTTTCTTACAGAGTTTTTGTGACAGATCACGACTACAGTCAAACTAAATACATAATTTTTTTCAGAATTTATTGACATTTCATCATGGAAAGACTTACGTCTAAAAAGCGTTTACAAATCGTACAATTGTATTATGAAAAGCGACGCCCTGTGAAAAGTGTTAATAGCGCGCTCAGGCCAACTTATGGTTGGTGCAGATAACCATTCAGCAATGAGACTCAATGTGGCTTAATGGCTACGTCAATAAGCAATATTGTCATATTTGCATTACATCCATTGAATGCCACCATTCGTTGCGGTCTATAGCCTAGCGGAATCATCGGCCCACATTTCTTCAGAAACGAGACTGGCGCCAATGTAACAGTAAATGGCGCACACTATCGCGCCATGATAAAGAAATTGAAACTCATGACCTCCACAATTTACTACGTCGTCGTTGCGGTGAGTAATTTATCTCTCGATTCGGACCAGTGGATTGGCCACTAAGATTGTGTGATATCACACCTTTGGGATTTTATGTGTGGAGGTATGTAAAGGCTAAATGCTTTGTGGGTAAGCCAGCTTGGATTGAGTCGTTGGAAGCCAACATTACTAAAGTTATTCACAAGATACCGGCCGAAGTCCTCCAGCGAGACAGAACTGTTTCAGACAGGGTGACTCGCTGTAGTGTGACTTCTTTAACCTAATGTTGGAAAGGATCTTACTTAATCGTACAGAACTTAATCGCTCAGGCACAACATTTTATAAGAGCGTACAATTGTTGGTATGACATCATCGGCCTAAACAAGGCGAATGGGTCTGGTGGTGAACGAGGGCAAAACGAAGTACCTCCTGTCATCAAACAAACAGTCGGCGCACTCTCGTATCGGCACCCACGTCACTGTTGACAGTTATAATTTCGAGGTTGTAAAAGACTTCGTTTATTTAGGAACCAGCATTAACACCGATAACAATGTCAGCCTTGAAATCCAACGTAGAGTCTCTCTTGCCAACAAGTGCTACTTTGGACTAAGTAGGCAACTGAGCAGTAAAGTCCTCTCCCGACGAACAAAACTCACTCTCTATTAGGCTCTTATCATGCCCGTCCTAACGTATGGCGCAGAAGCTTGGACGATGACAACATCCGATGAAGCGACGCTTGGAGGGTTTCAGAGATTCTGCAGAAGATTTTTGGACCTTTGCACTTTGGCAACGGCAAATATCGCAGGCGATGGAACGATGAGCTGTATGAGCTCTAAGACGACATAGGCATAGCGCATCGATGGGTCATGTTGGATGGGTCATGTCGTCTGAATGGATACATTCTGGCTCTGAAAGTATTCGATTCGGTACAAACTGGTTGTACCAGAGGAAGGCATCCTCTGCGTTGGAAAGATCAGGTGGAGAAGAACTTGGCTTCACTTGGTGTGTCGAACTGGCGCCGGTTAGCACGAGAAAAAGTATCATCGACTTGAAATTTTTACATAATATTAATTTGGGGAAAAAGAAATCAATATTTTTGCTTAAAATTTAAAACCTTATTTAAGATGTTTGGGATGTACGATTTGGGTGAAATTTGCTCTGTAATTTGTTCTCATTTTAAGGGTAGGCACATAATTATTCTCTGGACACCAATTACTTATCACTCAGGATCCGGGTTATATGGTGGATGCATTAAAACTTCCACACATCTTTTGTTGGCCAATTCTGGCCGTTTCTGGTCAATCGCTAGCTTCAAACGGTCCAGTTGTTGATAGTAAATATCTGAATTTAGTGTAGTCCTGGTTTGGCCACCGTCTGTCCTGATTTGGCCACCGTCTGAGCGGCTTCTCTGCTTGGTATGTTTGGGCTCAGATCGTTTGACGAAAAATTTGCATGTGAAAACAGTAACAAAGTTATCGAGTGTGATTCCCCTTTAGCGAGTGGGTATACCTCATAAGGTATAGATCACTAACTCACTATGTTTAATGTTGCCAACTCTCTTTTCTGATATTAGACAAGTTTCATTAGAACGCGTTCGCACAGGGGAAACTTTTGTTGCTTTAACTTTGCATATTCTCATTTGGTGTTGCCCATCGCATTTACATACGACAGCCATGTTGCATGTGTAGTTTTTGGCTACAGTCAACTAAAACATTGAGAATAACGAGAATACAAAGGGTGTTGACAGAGCATGAGCATCACCAGTTGAAGCTAGCAATGTTTCCCTGTATGCTTCCATAGATGTTTCACTCAGTTCATGGCGAATCGAAGGCGTCTATTCTTGAGATATTTTGCAATCGTTTTTCAATAAGCGAGTTCCGCTATTTATCATTCGCCTAGATGAATGCAATTCATTGCAAATCATTTCTATCTTACTGGAATTATTCGGGTATTTCCCTGCCAAGGGCTACCACCCCAGTAAACTAGCCCTGTCTAGTGCACCGTACTTTACCCCTGTCCATCTATTCACATGTCCTATCAAACCTAAAACCCGCTTTAGATCCAATCATGTCGAAAAAGCATGTTTTTGGGTCTACTTTAGATGAGTTAGACGAAGACGACAGGTGACTACTAAGCTGCTACTACAACAACAACTCCTTGCACATTATAAACAGCCTCTTACCAATAGCTCCCCAAGCCTCACATTTGAGGCAAAACCTTCACGCTCGGTAGAGCCACCGAGTGTTTTTTTCTGACTAACTACAACTTTTTACAAAAAACCTACCGTTTGCGAGTTTTTATATGCCAGCCACTTTGTGTGAATTTACATATTTGCACAATATGTATGTATGTTATGTAGGAATTTAAATTTTGTACTCCAATCCAATATTTAATAAATATTTGTGCAATTTTTTCTAAAGCCGAAATATTTACAAACAAAATACCAGTAAATAAAGTCAACTTTGACACTTTTGTGGCTGCGCTTGGCAGATATTGAATAAAAATAAGTAGAAAGGGTTTTATTAAAAGGGCAGAGAGCTTTTCATTTTCTTGTCATACATGTCTTGCCTTTGCCAAAGCCTAAGTGTATCGCAGTCGCAAAACAAATTTTTATTTTTCTGTTTACGAACCGCCATCCAAAACACGGATTCAGCCATACACATCTCCATATGCACCTTTCAAAATGTCAACATCTTCCCTACCAGCCATATGGCTGAACTACACGTGTATGCGTTAGACGCCTGAGTGAATCGTGTGAAAAGCATTAGGCGGTTGATCCTTTTTTTCAGACGCTTTTTACTACAACACACAAACAATTTGACACCAGTTTGTGCTTTGTGGGATTTCATGCGTTAAAATGCGCTTCGCTGTATCTTTTTTCAAGTGTGCACGCATTTGTATAAATACTAAAGTATCTGCGTGTGGGTGTGTGTGGCATTCGGTTGTGATTTAGCATAATCGCTTAGTATTTTCGACGAACTGCTAAAAGCAAAAGTATTCTGCGAACTGTCACATTTGTATGTAAGCTGAGAGGCTTACATATGTATATGATTACGTAAATATGTCCATGTGCTATTTGTAGAAAAAATTGGCCTGCATGTATTTAAATATTTATGTGCTGTTGTGTCGGCGTCGGATTTCCAGCCAAACGGTTGAATTAAGCATTAAAAATGAAAGCACTTTGCGCTCTGTGCAACTTTTGTGCTTTTCTCACTTTGTCTCACTTTTCTGATTTTCTCATTTTTTCAGCTGGTTGAGTGAAACAAAAAGTGTTTAGTTGCACAGAAAATGTGTGGCAGAAGGTCACGTCACATTGTTACAATAATATTTGCACTTTAAGCGCTTGCGTTTTGAGCCCTTAGTCCCCGTGGTGCATAGCAGTCCTTTTTATTTTTCATTTCGCTTTTTCATTTTCATTTATTGCAAAAGTTTTGCCATTGTGAATCCCTCGCTTCCGCCTTTATTTGATTTCCAACTGTTGACCATTTTAAAATACTCAAACATACAAAATCTCAACGGAAATTCAGACCTTTATTGTTTTTTTGTTGGTGCATTTGGGTATTGTCGTCTGGTGTTGCTATTTCTTAATTTTGTTATTTTGTTTTTGCTTTGGTTAGCATTGTTGCACATGGTTTAGTGTCGTCATTTTGTATTTTTATTTTTGCCATTTTTGTATTTTGATTTTTTTTAGAATTTTATTCTTTATTTTGTGCGGTTTTGTGCGGTTAGTAGTTTCAGTCTTTGTCTGGTATTGCAGCTGGGTGCATTTATTTCCATATCCGTTTAAGATACATGAAGACTCGGCACAATAGCTGTTAATATAAAATTACTGAAACCAAATTCCGGTGTTCTGCAGCTTTTCCGATGCAGAAACTTTGTCAATCTTGAGTATTTAGTAGCTCAAAGCAGAAAACTGTAGCTGGTTAAATGACATAGGAGGTTACTGACAAAGCCTGGTAATTAGTAATTTCCTGATTAATTTTAATAATTAAAAAAAACATATGTAGTTCATTCTTCCGTAAAAAGCATGTAAATCCAAGTTAAAACTTTTTTGAAATTTCAAAAAAATTAACCAAATTTTCATCAAAATTTTAAACTTTTTAAGCAGAACTCGTGCACAAATGTCCACCGTGAGGAGTTGCCTGCTCTCCCATCGGGCGCGTTCCAGATGGCGAATATGGAAGCTCTGGCATTACATGAGTGGCCTTCCCAGTTTGAACCTCCCGAACACTTATGTGATGACTTTAAGTTGGCATAGAATTAGAGTACCTACCATCCCCGAACCAAACAAATCCGTTGGCGAGGCACCGAGTCACTTTCCACATAATCAGATCAACATTGGCCGGCAACAGCCCTTATTGAAGGAAGCTGTTGTCAGAGCTGCTACATCTTCCTGGCATCACTGGTACTTTGCCAGATCTGTGGTGAATGAGGCCGCCACTCGATTTGCCAGTATTTGGCGGCTGCAAGTCGGTCGGACCAGACGGCATATATCTTGTCAGGCTGAAGAAAGGCATAGAGCCCGTGACTGCAGCCTTGAAGAAAATCTTCATTGCATGCCTGGCACTAGCCTATATACCATGATTTTAATGTGGACTTTATCCCATTATAAATTTTGTATTTACTTAATCTTTTCAAAGAAGAAGAGGCCTCCTCAGAGGCCAGCAGTTACTTGCAGAGCTGAAGCGCTTGAATCTATTGCTAAGACGTAACGTAGCCAGGTACACCGCTGTATTTTAATTCGCTATCTACACTTTTTTCTATTCCTCATGCACTGTTTTCTGTTTCTCATACACGCTAAAGCGCAAAGTTCGAAAAAATCTCAGGAGCATCTTTCACTCTCTTGAACACTCCAAGCGCCGTGTCATATGATGTTGTCATAAAGCCTTACAACTTAAGCCTATGGATTTGCAGTGGCTACATGGAACCCAAATATTTTAAGATGCATATAAAATGTTTCATAACAAACACACTTTTATGGCAGGAACTTATTTGCCTACACAAACCAGTGTGAGCGTAAATTTTACTGGATTTTCTTTTCAACTCGTTGCTTTAATACAATTTAGTTTTATGCTTATCTACCAATAACAATAAATTTCTATTCATTTGAGCTTGTAGGCTTATCATATCCAACTTCTGTTTCCACAACTTCCAATCACAACCAAATCGTTATGTTGTCACGTTTCACAGCATCAACACCACATCGCCTTTTGACAAGTTAAATTAATTTTGGCAAAACTCACAAAAGTTTCCGTATTTGTTATTAGCAGGGGGAATCGTAAATGAAAAACTGTGCAACAAGTACTTCATGCCGGGGGCATGCAACAGCCGTAAAAGTTATTTGACAAGCATTTAGTGTATACAGGGTGTTTCATCTATGCTTGACACAAGTGAATGTTAAATAACTTTGACAACTACTCCTCGACTTTCTTTTTCTCAATGAAGTCTTGTAGAATCGACTATGCAGTACAATTTTAATCAGGCAGTGGTAACAGTTTCAGAACACACAGAATTCATTAAATTCTGTTTCGAAAATTCTTCTGCCAGTATCCAAGGCCAAGGATAAATAACCAAAAATAGTCAGTTCTAAGGTACTGAGAATCCTCGAACGCGACTGCTTGTGGTTTGCTGCATGAGCTATGGACTTTATCGGTTAATTCTTTTACGAGGATAGCGAAGGCCGTACCGCAACGATCACTGGTGATCGATTTTTTTTCCTTGTTCACTCCAACTCGGGAGCATAGGGCCTTGACAGGACTCTGTATTGCGTTGATTTCGTCAATCTATTTTGCTTTCTGGCAGGGTAGTGGATTAGCCTGCCGCTACCAATCCTAAATAGTGGGAATGCCCACCTGTCGTTGCTTAGGAACAACGTACTGCTTAGAGTGCCATCAGTGTTTCACATTTTTCTGTCAGAAGGATCACACAGATGGTTGAGGACTTTGCTAAATTTTGGTGTGCCTGCGCTGTTACCGCGATTGCCCACTTCCTCTTGCTGGCGCCGCTGATGCAATGTATAACTGTGTGTTTTTGCTTGTTTTAGCAGCCACAATGCAAGTAATGCGCAGACGTTTGTGGGGGAGTAAGGATTACAAGGATAAGGTTTTTGTGGTTGAGGAATGCTTTTTTTATTAAAACTAGGAAAGTAGGTAAGTTTGCAAAAGTGTGAGGACCGTACGTTACATGGGATTCGAACGCACAACCTCTTGGATGGCAGACCAGTGCATTTACGCTAGACTACTGAGGCCGTGATTGATATCAGTGCATTATCAATGAATTTTTTAAGCAAGTTATCAAAGAAGATCAGTTGGTGGTTTATTAGATCCAGCAGTACGGCGTAACATACTTTCGGCGAGGCAGATTAGGAATTTACTCAAGGCAAATATTTCTTGGCTGTTTATCTCTAAAACCGAAGCTTCCGACAGGGAAACTTAAAGAGAAAAGTATACGCTTTGCTTTTTTTGATGTCTTTTTTATGTCCGAAAAATTCCAGGATTGTATGCTAATTTTCGGGATTGGTAGTTTCGACCGAGGCATATTGAAGCACCGAAATTAACTTTTGTAGCAAAAAGAGCAACATAGGCTTTAGCTTTTTAGTAAAAAGGGAATGGCCCAGCTTTTTGTTATTGATTTTTCAAAAAAGATTAAAAAATATATGAACTTCTTTCAACCACAAGAAGCATACATTTATGTACTTTTATATATTTTTTGCTTCGAAATTTTTTAGACATCCATACCTTAATTATTTCGAGTGAAATTGTTGCAGGTAATCAATATCCAAATCCCGTACTAGTCCCAAAATCCCAGAATTGCAGTAACGATAATCCCGAAAATCCCGGTATCGTAAAAAATTAAAAAACACTCGACTCTCTAAAGGCCAAAATTTGTAAGCAAATCGACGTCATAAATCAAAAAATGCTTGAAAATGCTTTAAAAAATACAGAGAGCCTATTTTAGCATCACTGAAAATGGTGACTATCTTCGATATCTTTACGATCATTGGCATAAACAAATGTATGTATAACATCGACTATTTATTCATAATTTCATGCTTCAAGTAATTGCATATGGAACACCCTGTATGCATGCTGTAGCATGTAAGTGTATTCACCTGTTAACAGACAATTAACCGCTCCACGATTCAAATTTTGCTTAAGCCACATTTTATCGCTACTTAATGCCAGCGAACATAAAAATAGAGATAATAAAAATGTTGTCGTGTTTGTTACATTACTTCAGATGTGAATGCTTGTAGTCAAAAGCTAAACGCACAAGTTTATTAAAATATGTTTTGAAATATTTTTCATTTCGAATTCGTGTACTTTCTATTTTGACATCAATCATTTTTGGTATCTTAAAAACATTAGTATGTAAAAGGCCGCCGCAGCCATATAGGTTGGTGCGTAACTGCCATTCGGAATTGCATAGGTTCGAATCTCCGTGCATGAAACACGAAAATGATAGAAAAAATTTTTTTCTAATAGCGATCGCCTATCGGGTGACTATGGCAGACGTTCGTGTGTATTTAAAAAAGCTCCTCTTAAAAATCATCTCCCGTTCGGAGTCGGCTTAAAAACCATACGTCTCTCTAATTGTAGAACAAGATCAAGATGCCCACCACAAATAGAAGGAGGAGCTCGGCCAATCATTTATATACATATATAAGTATATATACATAAGTCTCATATATACTTATGTATATATACTTATATATGTTATTTACTGCATTTTTAAATATGTCATATGCCGACTTTTGGTGATTAGCATAATCTTGGTGCGTCAGTAGTTGCGTGGTGGCAAATTTTATGGTTCAATGGCATATGCCTTTTGTATTTTTATGTAAGAAGTTTGCATGCAACATTGCTTTAACTCTTTTGTCCCTCAATGAGAATTTCAAACTCTGAATGGTAACTATTTTCTAGTAACTAATATACATTCTACGGCAATCTGTAATGTTAAACCAAAAAGCTTTATTTTCTTCGATAGGGGAAAAATACTCAGCTATTAAACTTTCGCTAGGTGAAAAACTTTCAGCCACTTTCAGGGATGCTAGGCGGCATAACTATGCACCAGGTTCATTTTACGTGTTCCGGATATCTACAACAGAGCTGGTGCATATGTATCACTGTTACTCAGAATGATATAATTCATAATGAAAGCCACATTCTGAGTGGCAGCCAGGCTGTCCATTAATTAATTGTAAAAATCCGGTCCGATATATCAAACGTGTTGGTGTGAGAATTAAAATCTTCTCATATGGATCGCAATAGTTCATTCAGGTCCGTAAAAGCTTTTCAGAAATGGAGGATGAGAAGACAGTACAACAACTCCTCTACCACTTTCAAATAAGACTGATGATCTTAGGTCCAAAATGATCGTAGATCTGATTAAATTCGTATAGAGCACCAATTTATTTTAAAGATTAGAGGTACAACCAGAGAAAATTTGTTTGATCTTGCATGCTGACGATTTTTCAACATTGGGGTCTGTCAATTATACTGGTGCTGTGAGTTCAAGGTTAACATAACTCTGTCCACCACTAAATGCGCGGCGCTCCTGCTCACTACATTATTGAAAATAGTCAAATTGCAAGTGAAAGTAAAAGTCGCTGATAAACCAATTCCGAGTGTCAACAAACCCTAGATTAATGAATATTACTATGAAAGTTACCAAACTCCAGAACAGCAATAAGGTCGTCGATTCGCTAGCCGGTAGTACTTGAGGGAAAGATAGAGAAACGTGCTGACGACACTTAATATATAATATAACTAGCAACCCGCCCTGCTTCGCACGGGTATAAAATATATACCCTATGTCACTCACTGAAAAAATGATTAAAATCGATCCAGTAGTTTTGGCTTATTCATTACTGCCCGTGGCCCGCACGCGTTAAATTTGGAGTAAAACAATTCCCCTTTCTTTATAGCATGAAGATTTCCTGCTATCTTTGGGATATCTAAATTCATACCCTACATTTTTGCATATTCACTTTTTGCATTTTTACATATGTATTTATTTTATTTTTACAACAATTACTATATTACAGAATGTCTTTATATACAACTTTCATAGCCTTCTTGTCATTAGACAATACAAACATGTTTTCTCTAGAGGTTACTCTTGAAAGAGCGACATACAGTTGGCCATGTGAAAAACAGTCAACACTCAAATCTAAGCCTGCAACGTTGAAGGTTTGACCCTGAGATTTATTAATGGTCATTGCAAAAGATGTCTTTACCGGAAATTGTAAGCGTTTAAATTGGAATGGTAGATCCGATGGTATCAGAGGGATTCGGGGAATCACTACATCTTCTCCGGTACCACATCCTGTGAGTATTGTGCACTCTATTATGAAAGTTTTCAGTGATTTTACCAGCAAACGCGAGCCATTGCAAAGTTTAGGTGGACTTAGGTTTCTTAATAAAATAACAGGACAACCTATTTTCAGCTCCATTTTGTGAGGAGGGAGTCCAGACGGGTTCAAAGAATTTAGAAATTCTGTAGGAAATTGAACAGCTTCTTCCAAATCGAGAACAGTATCGACCGAGTAGTATATTTTCGTCGGCGCATCAATCTTTGAAATAATCAAGTTATTTACTTTATCTACTTGTTCGTTAGTTGGTGACAGAATAGCTCTTTCTTTGAACCAAGATATTGTCTTATAACTTATGTTATCAATGTCAGGATAGACATTGTTGACTAACTCTTGGATGTTGTCTATCAAAACACAAAGGTTTTCTAGGTTAATCCTTCCCTCACTTTGTGTTAATTCTCCATTGCCAACTTTTAGCAGGATCTCTGGAAATAGCCTGTTCTCACGTGAAGATGACGAAACCCTCATATTAGTTTTAAGATCTAATTTATTGACATGCGACCAAAGGTGGGATCTTTTTAGCGAAGCATTTATTTCGTCAGCACGTGTTCCTCGAGTCACAACTGGTAGGATTTGACGGAAATCTCCTAAGAACAGAATTGTACATCCACCCATAGGTGAATTTTTGTTGTGCAAATCGCGTGTTGTCCTATCCAATGCTTCCACAGACGTCTTGTTTGACATGATAGCTTCGTCCCAGACTATTAATGAGCAGTCACGCATCAATTTTCCTGTATTGCTCTGTCTAGAAACACTACAGACGCTGTTATCATCATCGTTGGCGATTTTCAGCGGGTGCTTCATTGTAGAGTGTGTGGTTCGGCCTCTTTCCAAAAGAGTAGCGGCAACGCCGGATGACGCAACAGCTAACGCAATTTTTCCGGTAGATCTCAATTACTAATTACTGTTGTAATATCTTGAAAAATATTGTTTTTAATTATATGCTGTAAAGAGCCATATACATAGATCTATATGAAAACAACAATGTATTTAAGGTATTTAATTGGATAAGGATTAATGTTGTACCCATTTGTTGAAATCGCTTCGAAAATAAGCTATTAGTTGTCGTAAAAAGTAAATGACAAAAAATGTTATTGTATGGAATTGATAGCAAACTAAACGCGCTCCGAATCAATAAAAACTATTCAAAAACTGTATTTTAATTACAGTATGCAAAATTCGTATTAGTACACCCCCTAATAAATAAAAAAACCACGTATATTTTCAAATTAATTTTAAAACAAATGCTTGAAACCGTTTTATTTTGTAGATAATTAACTAAAATAAGGCCAAATAAAAAAACCGCTCACAAAGTGTATTGAAATGCAAAAAAAAAATAAGAAAGAAAAAAATGAACACTTTTCACAGAAGCAAAATTCGTATTAGTACACATGTATTTTTAATGATTTAAAGAGTAAATAAAAAATAGTTCAGAAAATTAATATTTTGTAGGATACCCTCGTTGCCTTAGAACAGCAGACAATCTCTTCGGCATAGATTCCACCAATTTTTTTGTGAGATTTGGAGAAATCTTCTTCCACTCTGATTTGAGGACTTTTTTTAAATGTTCTCGGTTCCTTATTTGATGATGTTCCAGCTGCTTTTTGAAAATCGACCATACATTTTCTATGGGATTAATATCCGGGCTTTGTGGTGGTGTTTTGAGATAATTTGGACAGTTATAAAGCATCCATAACCTTGTATCCAACGCCGTGTGCTTAGGGTCGTTATCTTGTTGGAATATACATTTTTTTTTTGCAACCCAATTTTTTGGCACCTTTGCGTAGATTCTTTTTTAAAATATCAATATATTGCCTCGCAGTCATAATTCCATCAATAAAATGCAACTTTCCTACTCCGTTTGCCCCGAAACATCCCCATACCATCAGAGAACCACCACCGTGCTTGAAAGAAGGCTGCAGATTTCGTTTTTGAAGGCCAGTATTACACTCTCTCCAAATTTTTATGCGTCCATCGGACATTTTTATATTAAATTTACACTCGTCTGAAAAAATTACCCTTTTCCAAAACCGCATATTTTTGTTTAAATATTGCCTGGCGAATATAACACGCTTTCTTCTATTGACTGAGCTTACATACGGTTTTCTAACCGCAGTTCTGCTTCTAAATCCCAATTTTTTTACATAATTGCGCACTGTTTGAGGTGTAACTTTGATAGAAAAGTATTTTTCTAGTTCTGCAGCTAGTGAAACTCCACTGACGGTGGGGTCTTTTCTCATAAGGCGTTTCAAATAAGTCTTGTGCCTCTGCCCAAGCTTTGCCCTGTTCACATTTCGAAGCTTTTTGTCAATCCTTCCACTGTCTCTAAAAATTTTGACTAAGTTTTGTAATGTAGACACACTTTTCTGCAATGTTCTCGCAATTTCGCGTAAAGACTTTCCGTTTTTGTTCATATTTATTATTAATCTCCTAGTTTCGTTTGACTTTGGCGACATTGCAAGCTAACTCCGCGAACTTGAACAAATGGCTACTAAAACGCAACTGCCCAAGGTTAAACATTGAATCGTTTCGAAAATAAAGGTAAATACCAACAAATTGTTTACAAATTCAACGCATACTAAGTGTACTAATACGAATTTTGCCTGCAGTAGAAATAGCTACACTGCTACTAAAGCTATTTTTTTCAATTCTATGCAAATGTTTCGGAGTTTTTGTTATTATTCTATTTTTTTATGAATTTTACAATACCGCACTACGATTGAAATCAATTGCTTTAAAGTAAATTTGAAAATATACGTGGTATTTTTATTTGTAAGAGGGTGTACTAATACGAACTTTGCATACTGTATGTGCGATTTACTAATATAGAACGTGAAAATAGCGTTTTATTTCGCTGTAAAATTGTATGTGCATATAATTACATGGAATTCAGTACATACATAGATACATATGTACATACGTCCGAAATGAAATAATGCGAGCGATTCGTAAATACATACTTACATACGTCACCATACGATGTAATTCAACATTAATGAGGTGTGGTGAGATTATCGCTTAACGCCTGTTGCTTCATTCGGTTGACAGCGAACAAACACACAAACAGCTTTTTTTGGAAAAAGAGCTGCTTTTGTTTAAACAATTTTGGTTAAATAACAAATATATCAATTTTTTTTTTGATGCAGAACCAAAGTTAATATTTCAAAGTTAAACTCTAAGAAAGTTTCATTTTAATTGGTTGATTCGTTTATGATTTATGGCCGTGAAAACAAAAAAATTATGTTTTTTTGCCACATTTTGACCGATTGCCACGCCCCCTTTATATATTTCTTTACATTATATAGATATAAACCTTCCTCTACAATCAATCTATCTTTAAAAAAAAACCGCATCAAAATCCATTGCGTAGTTTTAAAGATTTAAGCGTATACGGGGACATAGGGACAGAAAAAGCGACTTTGTTTTATAATATGTAGTGATAGTTACTTGATGGAAAATTGGTCCACTTCCCAGACACATCAGAAGATAACTCTTCTAAATGAAAAATGAAATCCAGACACGTACTAAAGAACCATTGAATATCACGAAGTACAGAAAGACTTAAACGATTTTCAATGAGGATATTTAACCTGAATGAACTATCGCATCCTGAATACCATTTGTCGGAATACAATTACCATACATAGTATATGTAGAGTTTGAGCTGTTTCATAAACCCGTGTAACCCTGACACAAATACTTTCTACACACCGATATACTCAACACATGTCGAGCCTACGAAGTGCTCCACACAACACAAACCATCTCTTCATAAGTACACATAAACCTTCTCATCTAATATCTGCCCCCATTTGGTTCCACACTGTCGCAATAGCACGTTTTCTATCTATAGTGAACTAAGCAGAAACTTGTAAACTACTACAGCAGTAACAACATTAACATGTTAGGGATTGTTTTCATCTGCGGTGTCCTACGGTGCCACGAGCCTACTTAAAACTCGACCTAGGTTAGGTCAAGTTAGGCTAGGTTACGTTGGTTCCCACTCTCATGAGTTTGTAGAGAAACTCACTTTGTCATGGAGGCTCACTGTGATATCACGTGCTTGGGCTCTCTTCTTCTAATTCCCGATGAAGTGAAACCACTTCGCCTCTCTAATAAGCCACGAAATATTGTGGCTGGTTGCGCATTCTAAATCTGCCAGTAATCCACAAAGGAAGAGTTTACATAGCGAAGTCGCCTTCTGCTTTTAAAGGTATAAGAGGGAAACCCCACACGCTTTCCGTGCATTTCTATTAGGCAGTGCTCGTCGATGATACCAGCTGTACTTAGAGAAGGCCGATTTAGATTGATGAGATTTGCGTATCTTAAAGCAAAAACGGCTAAAGTCAAACAAATTGTTTCATTAAAAGTCCCCAAACTTAGTATGGGTATGGGACGTTCGAGTTGTGATGCAGGTGTTTTCAGTCACTTTCATGATAGACTGATGAACCTCCAAGCCACCGAGGTTTGTAAACATAACACCCACATATATGCAGATGGCACATGAATCATTTACTTAGTGTTTGGCCGAGTGTCTCCTAGAAACTGTGGTGCATGTCATGATTTGTACTACAAATGAATGACCCTACAGTTCTGCCTCTGAATGACAGTTTGATTTATCAAACGATTTTCTAACATCAATACACTCGGAAGCTTGCCATTGCTAACACAGTGAAGAGGGCTTATATAAATATTTGTATCATATCTGTAATGGCCATCGATCCCGGAATCAGTCAAACGGGAATTACACACAAAATCACTTGACAACAACTTAAAAAGAAGAAAAAAAGGGACTCTGAATAAAAAGCAATAACTCCTCGATCATAGCGCATACAATATTCACTCATCGAAAGGGTAGCAACAAGTAGAATGTACAAAGCATCCAAAATGTAAGATGTGGCAAAAAGTGGCAAAAATTCATACGGTTATAGGTACTAACGTAGTTATGTAAAAATGTGCAAATATGCAAAGGCTGGAATACGTCACTGAGATATTACAAAATAAAAGGGCACGTGCTGGTTTACCTTCACAAGAGCGTATAGACAATTGGATGATGCCGGTATTGTGATGACAGTAGCAACTACACCCAAAAAATATGAAACGAAGCAATGAAATAATTGAGCTATTGAAGCATTGATCTGGGAAGTCAGTGACGCGCATGGTCCATTGCTACAATAAACCATTCACTGTAAATGCTTGTGGTCAACAGTTCAGTAAACAATTTCTACGTGCGAGCGTGAGTGACAGAGTGAATGGCATAGCAAGTAATCAATGTTGTCTGCTTTAGATTGGCGCTAACAAAAAAGGAAAGAAAAATAAGGGTTTTGTGAAGTTAACTCGATACGAACCCCAACTGCAAATAAATGTCATCATAAAGGAATGTGAGAAAAGGGTGTGACATAGCTCATCAAATATGTACAGAAACTACGGCAGCATTTATGAAAAATGGAGATTTCGATGTAGTTTCTTGTTCACTGAGCACAGTACTCTGTTTTTGATTTGTTGCGAGTAGTTTATTATTATTTTTTTTTAATCACATTTCATCACTTTCGCTTTTCTTTTGGCTTTTTTTTCTTGGTTTTGAAGAATAATAGTAATATAATAAGTATGGCAAGGCACTTTAAATTTCTGTTTAGGTCTTAATATTGTAACCAATATTTTATTTTGAAAAATTTGTATCGACGTGTCCCATTATTTGCCACAATGGAAAAATCAAGTATCGAGCAGTGATTGAATTTATATTTTTGGAAGGTTTAAAAGCAAAGGAAATTTATGAACGAATGTTCGAAGTGCTTAAGGACTTTTCGCCAGGAATTATGTTTGTGGATTACTTGCAAACTGATAAAACAATAAATTCTGAATATTATTGTAACCTTCTAGACCAGCTGAAGGAAAAAACTCTTTTACTTCGCACTTTCTGTACTCTGAAGCAAAAGGTTGTTGTTAGTAGAAAAACCGAATTTAAAACCGTAACTTGGTACTGTTTTTAGTAAGTTAAATACATAAAGAAAAAAGTGAGCCAAAAGGCCTAACACAAGGAAAAATGTTTAGAGGCGTTTGCTTTAGCACAGAATTAAACAGAATAGAAACCAGTTTTTGTACCCATAATTGTAAAAGTCGTCTAAGCCAATAAAAAAATGTTTTTACCAGTTTTTTTCACACAACATAAGTTTAAACAAAATTTATTCAAAGTATTTTGAAGATTTCGTAAAAAAAGAACGGAATGAAGAAGAACAATTTGGGGGCTGTAATTTCAATATTTTATTGAATTCATTTAGTGTTAATTATGAAAAAATTTAAAGACATGACGTAAACGTAACTTTGAAATGGATTCTCATTTGATCACAATTTCCATGCTGATATTATCCAATGATGTGTGCATGTAAAATATTAGCATGTATTTTAGTGGACTTGCAGGGTACAACTACTCAAAAATGCGTAATAGCACACAGCGATGATTATACAGACCAAAATCGTAACATTAAAGTAGCACTGACATGGATGAAAATTGCTCAGTCATCAAATAATGATATTGAAACAATAGACCACACATTTTTGGTATCTGGTCATTCCTTTCTACCGCATGACCGTGATTTTGAGTTGATTAAATAAATAAATAATTGACGCGTACACATTTGTTAGGTGCTTGGTCGAGTTCTTATTTGTGTGGTTTGCGTTTTGATGTTGTTCCACAAATTGAGGGATCTACAGTTTTAAGCAGACTCCGAACGGTAGATATATTTTTTTTTGTTTTTTTATAAGAAGCTTTTTCATGGCAGAAAAACACTCAGAGGCTTGCCATAACCTGCCAAAGGGCGACCGCTACTAGAAACAAAACGTTTTCTTCATTTTGGTATTTCACCTAGATTTGAACTTACATTCTCTCTGAATTCCGAATGGCAGTCACGCACCAACCCAACGCGGCTACGATGGCCGCATATTGAAAAACATTGAAATCACTCAACATTAAATTTAGAACGAGGAGCAGTTGCAAGTGTTGGTGGACAAATTAAAAATTACATTGATTGAAAGTTACACTCATTGCTTTACAAATTCCATGAAACTATAATTTTTACACATATCTTCTCATCTCAGATATACAGAAATATAAGGAAAATGTTCAAGCAAAAGATTTATGCTTCATATTGCTGCAGCCGATAAAGTAATATCGGATCCCTACTTCAAGCCAAGCGGCAATCAATCAAACCGTCTATGAAATTGATTGTTTTGGACAAAATTTTGATACCTTTGATTCGATTTTAACGATAACAATTATGTCGAACAAAGATCCTCAAATTATGCAAAGTCTGCCATAAGTGTGATTAATTTGTTGCCAAAAAGGTCAATTACAAGTGCCTAAACACAGAATTTCCACTAACTTATCAATTCAAGATTTTTTTGGTCAAAGCCCCAAATACGAAACAGTATCTGAAAACCCTTTAAGAAAATATATCTATCTATCTATTAGATAGCGTACAAAGAATCATTTTGGAAATTCATTGATTGACGATTATTGTTGTAAATGTATGCTTTAATAAAGCTTAGCAATAAATGTAATGTATACTGAAATATTCCATGCGTGCAGATTTTTAGTTATAACCCGTTATTTCAACACTTTTAAATATTGTATGCAGGATTAAAACTTTCAAATACATTCAAACACTTTTCATATATTCCGAAAGCATTACAGTAGATTTTGTTTTTATGCGGTATATACGTTCCGCAAGAAACAGCATAAAAAAAGTTACCAGTTCTATAGTAAAACTATAGATACGTTTCAAAAGTGCTAAGAACCGCATAAATCTGAAATAATACAATAAAATCGCATAAAGTAGGGTACTAGTCCCATATTATAACTATAGATATGTTCCATAGACCGCATGAATCTGAAATAATTAAATAAAATCGCATAAACAAAAAATTGTATTTTTGAAAATTATACAATATCTTTATTTAAGAAACGTCAGAATCGAAAAATAAATTTACATCGTCAGAAATAGAATCAGACAATATCCGCATGTTGCGCATTCGTTTAGGATTTGGCGTAAAATAACTTCAGGAAGTGTACACGTATGATCTAGGTGGTGATGCAGACGGTTTCATACTTGTAGGGTTAGCATTTCTGATGTAATCTGTGTTGAGTTTTTGCTTCGCTGGCTTAGAATCTTGTCTATACAATTCCCGATAGGCCGACATGAAATTTTTAATTTTTTTAAAAACCGCACTATTTCAAAACCGCATAAAAACAGAATCTACTGTATTTCTCTTAACATTTTTTATCATTTATCAATTTATGAGTCGTTGGCAGGTTCATCCTTTTTCTCACACAAACAGATGCTAATCGCCATTTCTAATAAAAAAGTTTATGTATATTTATGCCTGCGAGGACATTATTCAATTATGTTCTATCGCAGTTAGTCGAAAATATTTACTTGTATGCACATCTAAGCAGTACTACGTGACGTATGAGCAATAAGCAACATAAGCCTCTTGTCAATGGTTTCTGCGCTGAGATGCTTAAGGCAAATAATGATTATGATAATGTGTGTGAAACTTTTATAAATATAAGTAAATACTTATAAGTGTATTTGAGCAAATACCTGTGAAAGTATGAGCGCATTCATTTAAGTTATGTCGTAATTGGTAAAGCTGTATAATAGTATTGACTGAAACTTATCAAAAATTGTACATCTTTCAGAGGCTCATTTTGAAACTTATGGCATATGACGTAAGGGAGAGTCAGCGACATTGAAAGGCGTTAAAGTGGAGGTGTTAACAACAAAGTTTGGTGACGATATCAAAACAAGATTGAGTTGATTTCAATACTAATTAAGGCAGTTAACCAAGTGAATTAACCAAATAAAAGAAGAGAAACTGGGTTCTAGTATATAACGAAAGCCGTCCAGCAAATATCGTACTTATTAATATATTTTTTGTTTTTCATCAAAAGAAACACTTTACAATAATATGAAGTGCTACCACAGAAAGAGCACTGCCCGAGATATTGAGATTCATTCTCTGTTTGCCCTAACCCGTATTTGCACACAAAAGACCATGAGGTCGAGCTCGTGCCCAGTTTTATAACCCTCTAAATTTTAGTATAACAAAGAGCTAGTTGCAAGTAGCTATCAAATATTGCTTATTTTGATTTTTTTTTTGCTGAAGCGTCACGCCATTTCTTCCATTCAGAAACTCCAACTTTTAAGGCCACATACCCAAAAAACAAGTTCTAAAATCTACGGTATTTTTAGTGACTTAAAACTTGCATTTTATTGTTCTAAAACTCTATAGGCTATGAAACTGCATATTTAGAAAAATTCAAAAATTGAGAATGTTAATGCAATTTTAATATATTTACAAAATTTTGTACAAAGTTTGGACCTAAGAGCTAAATATTTTTGTTGTAGATGAGATATGAAATATGAAAAGAAATAGTGGTGTATTTATAATTTTGCAACGGTGTGTATAGGGGAAGGGTTAATAGAGGTTAGGGAAAGTGTATATGCTTTTGCGTTACACCTAGGGTAGTGCTGGTATGGAAATGGAGCAATAAACTTATAGCTTACTTGCAATTGAAGAAAACTGTTGCCTCAGCTTTTGTTACCGTCTTCTTTGAAGTATGGTCGTCCTTTACCCCGTCAGTGTTAGACTTTAGTCCTAACTAAACCTCCAACCGTCTAAGTAACTATCCCCGACCGGTACTAACGTTGAGTAAATCATCGTATGGCGATTTAGCAGCAGGCTCTACGTTAGTTACTCTTGACATGTAGGTCGTCAAAAGTTGCGTGGAGTTTAATCTTCACAATTTAAATTTAAAAAATCACACCCAAAATAAAGTATAAGTTTCAAGTACCTCAAAATTTTCCTTGATTGATATATTTTTTTCCTGGCAAAGTTGGACAGTTTCAGTCATATAAAAAATGTCGAGCATTCGTTTTTTTTTGTATAAAAAAATGTTATACACTTCAAGTAATTTGCTTTATGGAGAACCACTGTTTCGCGGATCTTAACTATTTAAGCACGCCTTGGCTAGAGTGGTTGTTTTTTTTTTGTCTTAAGGTAAGTCTAGCGAAATATTTTCAAGAGCAGCCCATCTGACCTAAAACTCAAGCATTTCAAGCTGAAATACTCGTATAGATAGAATAAACGTAAGTGTTTTTCTCCGGCGGTCCTACAGTCATATTCGATAGATAAAGTAAGTTCTCTGTTTTTCGTTCCTGGAATGTTGGCCAAGTGGATACGATACTTAATATCAGTGGACATTCTTCTCTTTTTTTTAAATGGCAAAGATGCAAAGACAGAAAACAAGCTATGCGTATATGATTGAACTTGAGTTGGAAGTCTTCTCAGTTTTAAAACTTTTTTTGCGTATTCGCCTGCTTCTTCATGTCCTTTCACACCACTATATTCTGAAGCCTAGTACAAATTGACGCTTAGGCTTGGGAACTAATTTTAAGGAATATGAAAAAGTCGCGTGGAGCTATATTTGGGCTCAAAATTTTCTAGTTATATGCCATTTAAGATAAAGAAGATATCGAAATATGGCAATGATAAGAATATATTTTCTAAAATCTTCATTGAATATAAAAAACTAGTTCTTGTACTAAAAATAGCATTCTTCTTCTTCTTCTTGATAAGTGGTATATAAGTTATTAATGAATTTTAACCCCACAAAACAGACCAAAACAGAGATATTAGATTATGTAAAATTTGTTAAAATAATTTTTTTTTTGTTTTTTGCACAATCATGAAAATTTTCGACTTATGTTGTTTTACTTATTTCTTTAAACTATCTAGAAACAATTTTAAACTATAAATATAAAAATTATTCGTTTGAGAATAAAAATACCTACGCATGGCCAACAAAATTCTTGCGGATCACTACTTTTTTGTTCAAGTTAAATATTTTCAAAATATTTTCAAAGTCTAACTTTCTTTACAAATAAAAAAGTAACTTTTATAAGAATAAAAAAAAATGATTGTTATATTGACCAAGTAAGTTTTAGTAAGTGGCAAGTTTTCATTTTCCATTTTTCGTACGGATCGCCAATTTTTCATTAAATTAAAACATTTCAAGATATTTACAATATTTTTTGTGCAAAAATATTAAAACTTTCGATTTATGTTGTAATAAATAAGTAAGAAAATTTCTGTTTTATTTATTTCCTAAACCTAACTTATCTAGACAAAATGTATGATACAAAAAATAATAGTGAGAGCCAAATCTTCCAATAAATATTTAATAACATAAAAGTTATTCGCATGAGAATGGAAATACTTACTTTTGCGTTAACCAAATTTAAGTAAACATAATCAGATATCATTAGTTGATTTTCTTAGCAGCAAAGTACTTAAGGTAATAAATTTGAATTACAAATCTTCACCTCAACAACATTTTGTGATCCAACGTGTTTTCTTTAATCCAAAGGAGAAATAGAAAAAAAATAGAAAACGTATTATTTGATTTTCTGACTCAGCAAACTGATTTTCCATAAGAACTGCATTCTCTGCTTCTATGGTTTTTGTTGATGCAAACCAATGCAAGGCAGTAGCAGACTAGGAAATTTTGTTCGAGTTCAACAAATTTCAAAAGTCGTTTTTCTTCCTGCTAATTGTCTTCAAATTTAATCACCATTTAAATGCTTATTCCTTCCATGCAGCGCGGACCTCTCACTTTTCATACTACAACATATTTATTAACACTTTGCGGTTGTAAAAGTCGGTGCCGCCAGTTTGGCAGCAATATGTCGTTAAGAAGAAAGGACAGATTTCCGGGAGTTGAGTTGAGATCAGTAATTTTGTTTTAAAATTAAATACAATAAATCAGTTTCAACGAAATCCGCGTTTTCTGATTCACCTTTATTTTAAATCACTAAAGGAGAAAGAACACTAAAATTTAAATTTGCTCCAACTATCCGAGAAATTTGCTGATCGCAAGAGGTTAAACGAATATTATAAACTCAGAATAATATTTTCAAACAAATTACAAAAAAAAATTAACTTCAATCACATATTTCCTCAATTCCATATCAATAAAAAATCTTCAAGCTAATAATCACGCCTTATTAAACTATAAAGAATACTTGAAATATCCATATTTTATTTCAGATATTATTACAAACCATTTATTTTCTATCGTAAGGAGATTTCATATGACATTGTAAAATAAATTTCCACACTACTTAATTTGCATATTTCCTCATACTGATTTTCCGCTTCACGCACAACTACATCGAGCGCCGGCAGCAAAGTGGAATAACTACAACTCGAGTGCAATTTTCTTTTTGTTATTGCAGCTGTTATTTCTATTTGTCATTCGTGGTTCACGGCGTAGTTTTACGTAGACCTCTCTATTTTCCAGAGAAAATTAAAAGACAGACAAGATACTTATTGTGAAAAATCTTTACCAGATCCCGGGAAAAATGCATGCATCACAATATTTTTTTTTTTGTTATTGCAGTAAATCCTATCTAAATTGAATACTGGTGGTGGCGGTGCAGAACATTGAGGGAGAATCCAATTTACAAGAAAAATATTTTATTTTTTTACTTTTTTGCAACTTCATTGAATTTTAACAAATCTTCTTTTGTAGTAAAAAAAATTATTATTTTCAATGTAAGTGGCTTTCTTCCGAATAATTTTCTATTTCTGCTGCCACATTTTTTTTCAAATAATAGCTTAATTACAATGAATTAAAAATTCCATTGATGAGGAAGAATAAATAACGACTTAGTGGAGTAAAACACGTTTCATGTGGGGATACAATCAAAGGAGGTTTAAAAAACTCATAACCCTCCCTAAGGATAAGCTGAGCACAAAAGACCATGAGGTCGAAGTGCAAACCTCTTATAAAAGGATAAACTAAGAATGCTCACGGGCATTCTCACAGTCCACTGCAGGCTGCGTAGTCATCTACACATGATCGGGATTTGGACTACTGACTCTTCTCGTTTTTGTGACCAATGCACCTTTCCCTGGACTGCAGCGCTATAGCGCGGAGAAGGCTGAGATATCTTGGCCAACTGCAGCTAGAAGAGAGGCACATACGCTCAAACCAGTCCAGGATAGAAGGATATAAGTTGAATAAGGGAACTGGGTATGAGTAGAGGGCCCAAAAGACTATGAGGTCGAAGTTCAAATCTGATAAAAAAAATATACCTTTTCAGTAATGAAAAACTCAATGGATTGGAATGGATGGTTCCGGTCTGAATTGGTTTTAAAAAAGTGGAAAAAAGTATTAAAATATATGTCTCGGCAAAATGAAGCATTAAGACATATACAGTAAAATTTAACGGGAATTATTTGAGTGGAACATTTTATCCTTCCACTTAAAATTATGGTTTTCACCTTTACTTCGACAAACTCCTTGGCAAACAAATTCGGTAAGCCGTTAAACAATTAAAATATTCTAGAAAATTATTACTAGCGGTCCTCTCAGGCAAAGCTTTCAAACTGGTAATCCACGTAAAAGTCCCGAGAGAAGCTAAGTTAACCCTACTTCCAATACCTATAAATGGAAGAATTCTCTTGACTAAGAAACAATTTGATTGAATGTAGACTACAAAAATATTTTTGACTGGGCTAATATTCTCATTGTTTTCGCAACTTCTTTAACGTTAAAAGATTTTCAGATTGCATTCGAGCCTTTTAAATGACTGATTAGGATATAAGTTTTACGATTTTCCATCACACACTATTATTCTATCTTTAAACATTTTCGAACATATTGGGTATGGGAATAAGTTACCGTCCTTTCTTAGGCAAAATTACGAATTATTTAAATTATGTGAACCCTTGATGATATGTCTAAAGAGTTGGAGGTTGACAGATCAGCCGTCGGTGAACGTTTGCACGCGATGCGAATAGTGCAAAAAGCAAGTATGTGGGTGCCATATCAATTGAAGGAGAGAGATATCGAGAGACATTTGGTGACGTGTAAGATGCTTCTTGAACGGCAGAAAAGAAAAGCTTTTCTGCAAGGCATCGTAATTGGCGATGAAAAATGGATCTATTATGATAACCCTAAGCGTCGAAAAAGTTGGAGCCTGCCAGGTGAACCAATTCCATCGACAGCTAAAAAAAATATTCATGCTTCAACGGTTATGTTGCGCATGTGGTGGTATCAAAAGCGTGTCATCTATTATGAACTCCTTAAACCATTTGAAACCATCACTAGCGATCGTTATCGACTGCAGCTAATGCGTATAAATCGAGCTCTCGAAAAAAAGCGACCTGAATGAGACGGTAGATTTGACAAACTGATTTTGCTGTATGACAATGCCAAGCCACACGTTGCTAAATCGGTTCAGAAATATTTAGAGAGACTGAATTGGGAAATCTTGCCCCACCCGCCGTATTCCCCAGACATTGCACCTTCGGATTACCATCTGTTCCGATCAATGCAGTCAGCACTTTTTGGAGAGCGATTCAATTCTAAGAACTCGAATTTTTCATCAGAGGAATCCGTATGCTGCCTTAAAGATGGAGTAAAGTTGTAGCTTTCAATGGCGAATACTTCACATAATTTAAATAATTCGTAACTTTGGCTAAGAAAGGACGGAAACTCATTACCATACCCAATATTTTAATAGTATTTCTGAGTTATTTGTATTTGTATTAGTTTTGAGGCTTAGAAATGGAATACCCAGGAGGCGAAAATCAATATTTTCGACACCTGCTCTTCTTTGCTTTTCATCGAGGTCAAAACACTGCCGAAGCAGCCCAAGCTCCTTGAGACGAGTATGAATAAGGTGTCATAAACGAGTCGACAGCACGGAAATAGTTTGCAAAGTTCAAAAAGGGCGACTTTGACTTCGATGACACGTCCCGCAGCGGAAGGCCTTTTGAATTCGATGAAGAACGTCTCAAGTCACAAGGAGAACAGTTGCCAAACCAGTAGTGAATCGGCGGAAAAGATGAACTGTGATAATAAAACTATTCTCAATCACCTTCTTTCAATGGGGTTTACCGAAAAATTGAGAGCCTGGGTGCCTTACGAACTCAACGAAAATAACAAAGAAAGTCGCCTTTAAATTGCTTCTCAGCATATCGCCCGCCACTGAGCAACACGCGGTCATAAACAACGCTTTTTGTATCTAATCGTCACGAGAGATGAGAAATGGTGCCTATTTATGAATATGAAGCAAATAAAGGAGTAGATGGCTCCCAAAGAAGATCACGATATGTGTTTGGTGAGACTCGGAGGGCGTGGTTCACTGGAAAATGCTCAAAAAGAAAGCCACGGTCAATAAGGATCCCTACTTTGCCCAGCTACGCCTCGTGAATAGGTTATTCGACTGAAAAGACCTGACCAACATGACCAAACCATACTCCTTTACGACAACGCCCGACCGCATGTTGCACAAGTCGACAAAGCCGCACTCCAAGAGTTCGGATGAGAGAGCCTTCAGCATCCGCCGTACTCTCCGGACTCTGCACCGACCGATTACCATCTTTTGAACTCCCTGTCAAACCATATGAAGGGCATTACCTTCGATAAGAAAGAGGTCTTTAAAAACGTGCTCAACAACTTCTTTGACACGAGACCAAGCGATTTTTGGCGGAACAACATCAACAAATTAGTCGAGAGGTGGGAGTTCTTATTTATTTACTTATTGATGTAATTATTGTTTTTTGTTTACCAACCTACTATTTAATCCAAGTGTTGCACATTGTGATCTTTCAGGGACATATTAACGCCTGTACGTAAATTACTTCTTTTATGGGTCGCTAGGTACTAAATCAATGCTCAGTTAGTCAATCTTTATCATCAGTAACTTAGTAACTTTTGAATTTCCGTGGAATTCACATTAAGTATTCCTTTTACGCACAGACTTATTCTTTTACGTTTTTTTAGAGACTTTCACGTTGGGACCTGAAGGTTGCGCCTGAGAAAATTTGAATCCACTAACAACTTTCCATTTATGCATCTTTCTAATTACAAAATATATGCTTGTGTGTCTGATCTTCGTCCAGGTCCCGCTTTTTCATATGAATTATATTTTCCGCCAATGATGGCTTCCCAAGTTTTCTTGCCGAAAGCATTTTGGGTGCAAAACAATTTACTTCACCGAATCTCGTACTGCACCATTTAGCGACATCTTTTATCAGCCTAACCATCCAGTCCAACTGCCGCGTCTTTCGTTTCGCCAGCGGTGTTGCCATGGCCTCAGCGTTTCGTCTTTTATTTCGCACTCTGCAGGTTTGGTATCTCTTTCTTCCATCCTCTCATACTTTAATGCCCCCGAAGGCTGGTAAGTTAATCGGTATTGAATCACTTGTCACTTGAACAGCTGGCCCTGTTACTGTGCGGTAGACAGATGTAACTTTAGAGGTGACGTTTGTTGGGCCGATGCTAGGAAATTATACCGGTGATTTACCTTTAGAGCTTTCGCCCACAGCTCAATCTATATATATAAAAATTAAGCCGAAAAAAAGTGTGCGCTTGTCCGGGGTAATCTCAGCAACGCGTTTAAGAAAAGCAATGAAAGTTTCACACATTGTTGATGTTGCTTTGGCAAAGGTTTCTGTGAAGTTTGGTTGAAATCCGATAACGCGTGTGTGTGCGGTACGTCGGTTAAGTGAGTGTGTTTTTGCTATTTTTTGTACCGCACATAGCATTCATTAGAATTGAATACATTTTGGTCGTGTGTGTCTGGGCCGATTATTATGAAATTTGGTATGTATATATATTTTTTCACGGAGAAGGTTAGTATAATATGCTTATTGATTCCACTTGCCACCAGGTGGCGCTGCCGAAAGCCAAAACGAGGACCCGGGTAACCCTAGGATGTGTTTTTACATTGTGGGTATCAAATCAAAGCTACTGATGAGTGCTTTAATACAGAGTATTTTTTAGATCTCTGAGTGACCAGGGTCTCGAGATATAGCCGAAAAGGTGGGCCAAGGTACCCTTGGATGTGTTTGTACAATATGGGTATCAAATGGAAGCTGTTGATGAAAGTTTTTAAGTGAAGTTATGTGTGAGTTAGTGAAAGGTTATGCTAATATGATATTAGATAAATAGATAGATGATAAATAGATATTACCTATATCATTCATATATTTACGTATTACCTGTGTACACACAAATATACGGTTGAAGCAAATATATGCCAGTTTTTTTACTTCGCCTGGAAAAGTTTATATAAATTTAAGAAGAGTAAATAGAACTTATTTTATATCGGCATACGCAAAAAAGTCATTTGCACCTGAACACATAGCTGGGTTAAAGCGGGGGGGGGGGGGGAATAGAACAGTTCTCTTCTCCTTCTCCGCTTTTTCGCACACGTAATTCTATGGGATGAGTGCGCGATGGCACATAAAAAGTCACTGGAAGCGCTTGATAGGACATTACGAGATTTACGTAGTAAAAATGAAATGTTTGGTCGTGCCTTAGTGCTGCTGGCAGGTTATTTTAGACAAACACTGCCTGTTATTCCTCGAGCAACTGTAGCAGATGAATTGGCTGCATGTTTGAAATCATCATATTTGTGGAGACATGTTCAAACACTCAAACTAACTACAAATGTACATGATCTAATGCAAAATGATCCATCAGCTGCTGAATTTTCACAGCTATTATTGGATATTGGAAATGGCAAAGTTCCTGTCGATAATTTAACTGGCTTAATAACTTTACAACCAAACTTTTGTCAAATAAGTCAAACGAAAGAACAGTTAATTCAAAGTATTTTCTCAAATTTGCCTCAAAATTAAAAAAATCACGATTGGCTTAGTGAACGAGCCATCATGGCTGGCAAAAATAAAGATGTGAATGAAATGAATGCGGCTATTTTGGCTAACATACCAAGTCCAGAATAAACATATCGATCCGTTGACACTGTTACAAATCAAGATGATATTGTAAATTATCCCACTGAATTTTTGAATTCCTTTGATTTACCTGGATTACCGCCACACATGCTAAACTTGAAAATAGGAGCACCGATTATTATGTTGAGAAACATAAATCAACCACGACTATGTAATGGCACTCGATTAACAGTTAAGAGATTGATGAATAACGTCATTGAAGAAACAATTTTGAATGGAAAATACTCTGGTGAAGACGTTTTAATACCGCGAACACCAATGATACCATCGGATATGCCGTTTGAATTCAAACGTCTTCAATTTCCTGTTCGCCTTGCATTCGCGATTACTATTAATAAGTCACAAGGCCAAACTTTATCAATTTGTGGTATTGATTTAGAATACCCATGTTTTTCTCATGGCCAACTTTATGTTTCATGCTCAAGAGTTGGTAAACCATCGGTATTGTTCATTTACTTAACAACGCATGGAAAAACGAAGAATATTGTATACCAAAGAGCATTACAATAAAAAAAGTAATAAAGTAAATCACATCAAACGTTTTTTAATTGCTACTACTATTTAAAACTTCTTTCATTACTATTCATGCGCGAGAATTCTTATAAAATACACACAGTATTTTTCGGCTTAATTTAATTAATTAATCTAGATTTTTTTAAAGACGACCAGCGGAATGGGCGGGTTTTCGCTAGTTCTAGAGCGTTGTAACCATCATTATTTTCCGTTTCCTTTAGGTTGGTCCCCCAATCAGTTTACTGAGTAGGGATGCCATCTCAGCGGCTTTCTCTGCAGCGTGTTTTAGTTGGCCCAGAAAAATCTTTTTTGAGGTTAGCGCATTGGAGCAAGTATTATGCTAACTTTAGGTAGACTTATACACATAATCAGCAATTCAAAAGAAGATTATTATTAATGTTTTTTGTGCAAAAATTTTTCCAACTTCGAAAACAGACAGCTTCCAAGTTAAGTAATATGGTCCTAACTTCAAAACTTTGACTATTTTTTATTTTTATCTCATAATTTTCCTTGCTTTTCCTTGTAAGAAAAGGTAGTGAAATGCTTTTCAATATAATTATAAATAAATATAAAAAGGCACAAACGCCCAAGGCAAACAGCAAATTGCCTACTTCCCTTATTTCACCCAATATCTTCAAGCATTTAGTGTCACGAACTGTTCTTTGCAAAATTGAAAAAAAAAAACAAGAAAGTGTTTGCAAGGTTGTTGGCTGAAACTCGGCGAAAACAGAGAGATGCAGAAGAATATTATCTGAGTACCAATGAAATGCCAGTCAACAAAAAAGTTGAGGCAATTATGGGCACTCAAAGCACGTACACGTGCCCTCAAATTCGCAAGACCGGAAAAATATACGCTGCGAGGAAGTATTTGCGCAACCTCCACCTTTCACATTTTCTTCCGGTTATTGTGTTTTCGTAAAGGCGATTTGTTTTTTATTATTTTTTTGTTTTTTGTTTGCGTATTTTATATACATACCTATATATTGCATGCATTACTTATGTTGCATTTATTTTTGTATTGTTTGCATTGCCAAAAGTGCATATTCCAAACCAAACTTGTTAGGAAAATAAAAAAAATGTTGGAATATATTCAATATTTATTCTTAAATCGTTAATCCATAAATGCTCAACTTCTTCTTTTCAATCGATTTTAGAGTCTGATTTCGTTTCAAAGGAAATTTATTCCACGACTTTCTGTTAACTAAGTTTTAAATATTTTTCACAATATTTATAAATTTTATTAATTCACTCAATTCATATATCATATTTTTAATGACTTGTTAAGTTGTATGGAATATTCGAATGTCTTGTGTGTCTGACAATTTTCATAGAGACTGCACTCACTTTACTTTTATCTGGAAAAAATGTTACATTATTTATTTAAATGAATTATAGAACACTGAACTACACCTACTGAAAACATTTTATTAAATTAAAGCGCTTAGTTGAGTGTTTTTCACAATTTTTTTCAGCTTTTAACAGATGCAAAAATTTCGCAAATTTCGACTCATCCCTCAGCTGTTTCTTCTATACAAAAAGCGATCGCCAAAATGTCGTTACCTCTTGCATTTCTTTCATGGAATTATAGGACTATTGTAGTAAGAGAAATCAGCACGTTACATAAAAAGCATCCCTAATGTGTGGTACACAATGGCGAACATGTTTCACAGTGAATATTGGATAAGTTATGAATGAGTGTTCATCGCGGTCGAATTATAATAAAACAAAGTTTAAAAGTGAGATTTACTATTTATTATAATTTTAGTTGACAAAAAGCACAAACTTAAAAAGGGGCATGAAGAATAAACTCAACACATAAGCCGTATCTAAGTACCTGCTTGATGTTATGGTCGCGGCATGAATTTGCTAAAACAACCAGCGTATGGTATTTAATAAAATTAGTATTGTAGAGGTTGTAGTTTTTACTAATTTCGAAGAGAGTTGTATTCTCACACTTCCGGAGCGGTGTTCTGCTTCCTAAATAAAGTTGGGTATCTCCACATTTGCTTCACTGTTACATTTATTTACATTTCATTACTTTTACAATAAGCGAAACCTAACCTTATAGCGTGCATTTCAGAGGAATGGCTAGTAAGCACGCTTGCTTTAAATAATGGACTGGCCTTTCGGCAAGATACGTTTTCATTATCAATGGGCTTGGCGTCTGGGGGCTGGGAAGGCCAGTCCAATACTGTGACGCCATTTTCTTGTTTTGTTGTTTCTCAATGTGTTTTTCTGAGAGCAGTGGTTTTGATGATGTGGGACAGTATAATATGTTCGTCTCCTTTAGTCCACGTGCGATGGTGTTGATACTCACATCTATTCCCTTTTTAGCAAGAACTTAACGTGCTTGGCGTAGTCACAAAGAAGGGTCCCGCTTAAAAAATTGGACGATCACCTTATCCTACCTTTTTGTCGTCACTCACTTCAAGCCGCTCTCGGAAAAGCCATTAACATTTTTGTACACCTTATACCGCTAGTTCCACATGACAACAAACTTTTTTGATTTTTTTAATTCATTTTGCAGCCGCGGCGTAAGATAATTTCGGCTCTTTCGAATGCGCTCTGGCGCCGTAGCCCTTGAATGGGACTCTTATGCAGCAAAAAGCAAAACGAAATATATCTTGAAGCAACAAGAAAAAAACCGGTTATTTTCTTCTGACACAGACTATATTTGAAAAAGTTAAGGTTATGACAAATTTCGTGTCCTTTCTCTGGCACACCAGGTTTTCTGAGTCCATGGTTAAATGAAATTTACACGACGACTGATCGCTTCACAGATATAAGCAGGAATCTATAAGATGTCTCGATTTAGCTGTGAAAAACCTCAGAGTCTTAAGAATATACCAACTGTCTACAAGAGCGACATGAAAAATGCAGAAGTGCTATTAATATTACTCTATATATAGTGCATTAGTCACCAAAACCTGTTAAGCATGCGTTGAAATCCTAAAAAAAAATACAAAAAATAAAAAAATGTTGTTAAAAAAAACACAAAACATAAAAAAGAAAAAACCTTCATTTTTTATCCAAAAGATGTAAAAAAACCATCATTCAACAATTCAATTCAAAAATCAACCTATATAAGAAAAAATGGAGGCAATTTGAGATTAAAGCTTTAACTCACATTTCATAGGTTGTGGCCTGTTATGTCTCTAAGGCAACTTTGCATTTCATAACAAAATTTAAAGGGCTTTAAAAAATCATTGTCTGTGTCCGTCTTCACGTTCCAATTGTACACACTAGTAGTAAAAAAAATAAGACTGCTGGCACGCACTCAACCACGAAAACGCTTGTAGTTGACTACTAATTGACGAGCACCAGCAACAAGCAATTTAAGCATCACAAAACATTTTCGCTAATGTGTATTGCACTTAACAAACCAATTTACGAAGTGCTTCTATTTAACTACTAATTTTAGCTGTGATTTCACTTCGTCGCTGTTGTATTCGCAATAAAAAAGTAAATGCGAAAAAGTTTAAATACTTGCATGCAAAATTATAGAAAACTGTTTTTCCTTTCATCCATTGAAGTTGGAGTGGGCACAATCTCGTTTTTCAAATAAAGTTAATTTCTGGAAACAAAAAGTGCAGAAACGAATGTTTAAACATTTTTTTTTTTTGTGTCTAACTTTGCTTAGGAGAGTGATAGGTAATGGGGCTGCTGAGAGGCTTTTACACTGATAAGCACGCCGCCTTAGTCTGAGTGCTAAATTTCTGTTCTTGTATCTAGCATTGCTTAGAAGATTGTTTGCAAAAATAGAAAATAGAATAAGAAAATTGCGAACATGTCGAGCATTGGTTATCGTAAATCATGTTTGAGTTTGAACCGCCCATTAAGTGCTTATTTAGGGATCGCTACAAAATGCTGTATATCAAAATTCTTTTCGTACGAAATACTGTAAATTAACGTAACAAAATTCTGCAGTGACAAAATTCTGTATTTACAGAATTCTGTATTTACAAAATTCTGTACTGTCTTAAAAAAATTGTGTATTGACAAAATTGTGTATTGACGAAATTCTGTACTGACGAAATTCTGTACTGACGAAATTCTGTATTAACAAAATCCTTTTTTTTTTTTTTAAATGGAAATACTTTATTTGCAATCTATCTCAGAATACAGATATTCAGCAAAATAGATCTTATTACCTAATGACAGCATAGTATTTACACTGGTGCAAAACTACGTAGAAAACTATAGAATTTTTTCTTTTTACAATTCTTATGCATATTTTATGTTATTAGATTTAATTTTTACTCGAAAATTGTGTAACTTACTTCATGTATAACTTATATTAGAATTTTAAAATTTAATGGAGCATTTTAATAATTTCATATTTAGCTCTTGTATTGGAAAAATTTTGTGTTGACAAAAGTCAACGAAAAAAGGAGTTCTACCCAAAAATACGGTGGATTGCGTAGCCGGAGTCGGACTGATGAGGGTTATTTTTTTGAAGTGCGGCCAAAGGCCGCCCACGCGAAAAGGAGTTCTACGCAAATTTACGGTGGATTGCGTAGCCGGAGTCGGACTGATGAGGGTTATTTTTTTGAAGTGCGGCCAAAGGCCGCCCACGCGAAAAGGAGTTCTACGCAAATTTACGGTGGATTCTATCGAAACTGAAGAAAAAAAGTACGCACTTTTTTTATAAAATTTGTTGAATTTCTTATCATTTACTTACAGCATTTCGTCAATACAGAATTTTGTCAATACAAAATTTCGTCAATACAGCATTTCGGCAATACAGAATATTTTTTATAGAATTTTGAAATACAGAATTTCGTATACAGCATTTTGTAAACTGAATATTGTATCATACAGCATTGCGTACCCAACCCGCTTATTTATTATCATTTCATTGACTTTTACTGAACCAAGATTTTGTATGAAATTTCATGCAGAAGCACAAATAATTGTTAGAACAACTTTTTAGTAGGAGAAGGTCCAATGCTATGCAGACTATAGAAATTAAAATTATATACCCATACTATCCAATCGCAGAATTCTGAGTCTTCGGTGCTGGTAACAACAAAAAACTTAAACAAAAAGATGCAAAAGCCTACTTAAAAATATACAATTACAACTATACTATAGGTACGAATTTTTAACTAATTTTTTTTTAATTTAATCTTAATAGTTAAATAAGTATTACTCAAAGTATTACACATTTTTACCATGGCATGATGCCATTAGGTGGTAATCATGCATTCATGCGCACGGTTGTAAAGCAGAAATTACATAAATGGAAAAGTAAGATCCACTTCGTTCTTAACACGATTCAATATAATGCTTTTATGAGTATTCAATACTTTTACATCATTTAAATCAACTCTGATAGCTGAGAAAGCACTGTTACAACTTTGAATAAGGTGTGTGGATATATCGCACCCTAAATACAAAAGGGCCACAACTCAAAATTTTCCACACTCGAGCTTGACTTGTTTACAGTAGCACAGAAAACAAACTATGTGACATATCACGCTGAAATTTGCCATGTAAGCTTATAACAGTCCTACCAAAAAACAAAAAATGTATTTTTGCCATATGTCACCCGCGGACCGTTTTATTGATAACGTCTCGTTCATATTTGAGCAAAAGTACATTTTGAGTTGTGACGCTTTTGTATTTAAGGTGCGATATGTGAAACTAAGCAACTGCAATGTAAATGAACATTAACGTAATTTAACATAGCGTCATCAAAGAGGGAGTTGACATATTCATATAAATAATACGAACTTCATCACCGACCTAGTGGTTCGAGAATCAGATGTCATTTAACATTGAAGTAAACAAAATTTTTTAACAGTTAATGAGAGCACATGTACTCGCAAGTAAGCCATTCATTAAAATGTCTCCTCAGGGACTTTAACATTACAGCAAAACCATGCGATGTAATATATTAGCAGAAATATGCCATTATCTTCAAATTTATCATTACCTATCAAGCAGGGATCGATGTTAGAAAAAATTACATTTGAATTAAGCAATAGCTTTATTGATTTTCGAATACGAAAGGAGAAATATATATGTATATATCCCCTCCCATAAAAGAGATAAATTTGTAATTATTCAGAAAACGAAAGAAGTTGTTTTTGAGTTTACAAAATATTTAAGAAAAATAAATCGTTGTTATTGGAAAGAAAATTTCTTCAAAATACCAAATGAGAAAACCTTATGAAGATTTTTTTTAAAAGTTGGTGGAAAAGCAATTTTTTTCAATTATAGGTTAGGTTAGGTTAGCCTGGTTAGGTTAGCGATACCAGATAGAGACTGACCTCAATGAATACCGAAAGTAGACATCATGTAGGATGTCACCGCTTTTGGCGAATCTAAGCAGCGCTGGGAAATCCGCTCTTGAGACGTCCTCCAGACCCTCAAACAAAGGGGTTCCCAGACATTTTAAACGCGTTCTTAATAATGCTGGACAAACGCACAGAAGGTGTTCTAAAGTTTCCTCAACATACTCTCTGCATTTCTTACATTTGTCCGTGTTAGCAATCCCTATCTTGTACGCATGTGCAGCCAATAGATTATGACCTGTTAGCATACCTATGATAGTTCTGCAGTCCTTTCGCGAGAGCGTAAGTACGAATTGAGTCAGTTTTTTGACGTTAGTTCTACACATGACTTTTGCTGTTTTGCATGTGGGTGGACTGTGGCTTCCACTCGCCTTTTCATGTAGTCGTACATTTCATTGTATACTGTATTTAGCGGTTTTGATATGTCTTTCTCTTGTTCAAAAGAGCAATTTAAAAGCGAATTTTGAAAAGAAAAGCAAAGAGTCACAACTTGAAAATTGTGTCATTTCAACAACCGGTTACCATTAAGGGGTTATATACCTTGTGTTTTTCAAAAAAATCAAAATAAATTTTATTTCTTTATCGTAAAGTACAATCCCTTGAGAACATTTTCCAAAAATTTCATAGAGATCTGAGCAATAGATCGAAAGTTACAGCGTTTTAAATTGTGCGTCGTCACGTCCTGCGCGTACGGCCTCATGCGGCGCTTGAAACTTTAAACGCGATTATCTCAAAAACGTGTTTTTCCAAAAATGCTTTTGCGGTGGACGCGATTGCAAAAAAAGTATTCAACCGATTTTTATAATTTTTTTTTTAAATTGTTCGTAATTGATGTCGCCTCTTAGTGAACGATCAACTTTTTATGTATACATTTTTATTTTGCAGATATGAATTTTTTAATGCCAATTTTAGGACTGTAGAAGTGGAGTTTTTTAAAAACATGTTCCTATTTTCACAAAAATCAAAATATTTAATATATTGATCGTTCACTAAGAAGATATAACCCTATACTAATGAAATCTTTTCGATTTTTTGATTTCAGTTGACTTGGTGGACTTGAATCGCGTCCACCGCAAGCCTCTTCCAAAAAAAGGGTCTTGGGGGAAAACGCCATAACTCCGCCATTTTTAAATATTTTTACACAAACAAAGCCTTTTTTTTTTCTTTAAACATTGTAATATCCAATAATAAAAACTTTTATACAATAAAATTATTGCTACATATCTTTAAAAAAAACCCAACTTTCGCTAATTTCACCGGACCACAAGGTATATAACCCCTTAATGTACTTCAAGTATCACAACACAACTAAAAATATGAAATATTTCCCAATTATTATTGCAGTGTAGTGGCATTCCTTATAACAAAAGAGGTCTAAGCTTTGTACAAAATTTATGAAAGTTCGGCAAATTTACATCGAACTTCAAACTTTTTACTCCGAATCTTTAGATAAAAACCGGGTATATAGTTGTATAGCCTATTGAATTTTAATATATTTTAAGAAAAGAATGAACTATAATTATTTTACAATAACCATATAAAAAACTTTGAAATTTTGAGCCAATTAAAAAAAAACGAACAAAAAAAAAAAACAAAAAAAATCAAAAAAATGTTTATCAAAATTTCACCAAAATTTTTTTTTTTAGATAATCGAGAGTTCGAGGCTTGTTACCAGTGGATACCCCTAGAATAGGGAGTAGATTTACGAGCCTTCTTGATACTTATGGTTCCCCGTAGAAACAAGTTCTTCTAAAGAGCTATCATTATAGCCTCCAAGAGTTCAAAGGAGCTACTTATCAGGTTTTCCAGTCCCTAACATATCTCTGGTGACTTAAAGCAACCAACCGTTTAGAGTCTCTGATGAGTAAGTGCATCAATGCAAGGTGTTTCCAAACACCGAGGTCTGCTTTTCCAGTATGCAGGAAAGTAATAGGGAAGGAAATGGCTTATTTCTCCTTCATAAAAAAGTCTTCTCGTATAAATTTTGTATATTTTTAGTATAAAAAGCACACCTTCGCGTTAATATATGCCTTTTTTTATTTGCTATTACCTAAATTTTAAACTCGTACGTACACCTAACTTTTAGAAACTCACAGTAATGAGCGAAGAGTGGCAACGCTTAGGAAATTTAATATTGAGCACTTAGAAATTTAATATGAAAAGCTGTCAGCTGCACTCACTTATCCGGCGCAGGATATGCGATCGCACGCCTGACAGCCCAGTATTCTCAGTGCAAATACCAAGCAAGCGTAGAGGCCTTCGAATTGATATTTATTCCATGCTTTCATAGAATTTAGGATTTGTGACAGAGATATTGCTCTGAAAATGTATATTAACTCTTAATTGTGCTGCATCATATTTAAAGGCCTTTGAATCTTATGGTTTTAAAATCGCCACAATTACTATAAAATACCAGCAGGAATCTCGACACTAGCTCAACATTAATATTGCTTGTCTGCTGTTATGATAATTCACTGAAAAGATTATTATAACCACCGACACGCTCCTTTTAACGATGAGTTGGTTTTCAGTGAAAATGGCAGTGGCAAGTGAGAATAACCACAAATTTAATAAGAATTTACAATTGCCATTGTTATGCAAATAGAGCAGGCGCTCAATTGACTGACGCGCCAGAATAGCTGGTCAAGTTGGTTACTTAATACCAATTTGTTGCTTCACTTTACTGAGTTGCCTCTCTCGTCCTTGGCCGTGGTAGGCGCTGTTAAATATTTTCCTGCATATATTTGACAGTTATGTATGTTTGTTTATGCTATGTATGTACTTATGCACACCTTTGTTCAAAATAATAGTAGCGCGACATAATTATTAATTTTTTGTTAAAATTTTTATTTTTTTAATTTGTTATTAAAATATAGTTCACCTTCTTCTTGATTGGCGCCGTTCCATGTTGGGGACGGAACAATAAGCTGTATGGGCTCTACGACGACATAGACATAGGCGGCTATGAAAGTGTTTCATGCGATACCAGCCAGTGGTAGCAGAGGAAGAGGAAGAGGCCTGCTCTGCGTTCGAAAGATCAGGTGGAGAAGGACTTGGCTTCACTTCGTTTTTTTAACTGGCGCCGGTTAGCACGAAAAAACACAATTCATACTACAACAAAAAATATGTTACTATAAGTTTTAAATTTCGCTTAAAACTTAAAAACTTGTTTTAATAGGTCTATTTATAAGTTCGTGCGGTTTTACAACAGATGGCGTAACTTGATTATTATTCCATCGATCCACATTTCCAAACATTCATTGGAGAGCTACTGTCGTAAGGCACAAACGTCAGTATAAGTTTTTTATTTGAAGCGTAAACAACAATATTTTTACCACACTTGAAAATGTCGAATTTCGTGCCAAATAATGTGTTTTTGCGGGGAGTTCTTCTTCATTATTTTAATATGAAGAAAAAAGCAGCCGAAAGTCATCGTATCTTGGTGGAAGTTTATGGTGAGCATGCTCTATCTGAGCGAACGTGCCAGAAGTGGTTTGCACGCTTTAAAAGTGGTGATTTTGGCTTGGAAGACGAAGAACGCGAGGGTGCGCCGCCAAAGTTCATGGATACCGAATTGGAGGAATTGCTCGATCAAGATCCGGCTCAAACGCAAGAAGAGGTTGCAAAAACTTTGGGAGTTGATCAATCAACCATTTCCAAACGTTTAAAAGCCATGGGAATGATCCGAAAGGTAGGCCATTGGGTGCCGTATGAATTGAAGCCAAGAGACGTTGAACGCCGTTTTATGGCATGCGAACAACTGCTTCAACGGCACAAAAGAAAGGGTTTTTTGCATCGAATTGTGACTGGCGATGAAAAGTGGGTCCATTACGACAATCCAAAACGTCGGGCAACGTATGGATACCCTGGCCATGCTTCAACATCGACGTCGGCGCAGAATATTCATGGCCTGAAGGTTATGCTGTGTATCTGGTGGGACCAGCTGGGTGTTGTGTATTATGAGCTACTGAAACCGAATGAAACGATTACGGGGGATGTCTACCGACGACAATTGATGCCTTTGAGCCGAGCACTGCGAGAAAAACGGCCGCAATACGCCGATAGACACGACAAAGTTATTTTGCAACATGACAATGCTCGGCCACATGTTGCACAAGTGGTCAAAACATACTTAGAAACGCTCAAATGGGATGTCCTATCCCTCCCGCCGTATAGTCCAGACCTTGCGCCATCCGATTACTATCTCTTCCGATCGATGCAACATGGCCTGGCTGACCAGCACTTCCGTAATTACGATGAAGTCAAAAAATGGATCGATTCGTGGATTGCGGCAAAACCGACCGAATTTTTCACAAAGGGAATCCGTGAATTGCCAGAAAGATGGGAAAAAGTAGTAGTAAGCGATGGACAATATTTTGAATATTAAATTTGTAACCATTTTACGTCAATAAAGTTTCAAATTTCGAAAAAAAACCGCACGAACTTATTCATAGTCCTATTAGAAAAATTCTAGATTTGCAGTTTTGTAGCCCATTCAATTTTAGTATACGATTGGTATAATCTCGTATAATGTGTTGTGTTTATTTTTGATAATTTTTTTCGTTGTCGTTGTCCTTCCATAATATGAATACTCGAAATTTTTTTATATGGAGAAAATGCACAAGAGCGCCACCAAAAAAATTGTCCACAATCAACGCGACTTCTGGGCTAATTCAAACTTGCACTTTATAATACCAAATTTTAATGAGTTACAAATTTGCACACTCGAAATTTCGCTAAAAATTCCGATTATTGCAATTTTAATGAAAATCTGTTGAGCTTTATTTAATTTACGCAGAGTTTCAAACTTGAATTTATATGGTTTTAGTACCAAAATTAACTATATTTTCATAAAATATTATTAAAATTTAAAAAAAAATAAATAATCTAAACTGTGCTGCATGTTGCACTGCTATTATTGAGAACGTAGCTGTTATGCGTCTGTGTGTGTGTGTGTGTGTGTGTGTGTATGTGTGTGAGAGTATGTCATCATCATTAAATTTAATGAGAAAACGTGCCTTTTTGGATGCTATTTAATTCAGTTTAATTCAGTGTTGCACTGCTATTATTGAGAACGTAGCTGTTATGCGTCTGTGTGTGTGTGTGTGTGTGTGTGTGTATGTGTGTGAGAGTATGTCATCATCATTAAATTTAATGAGAAAACGTGCCTTTTTGGATGCTATTTAATTCAGTTCACTTTATCTCAGGTTCTCTTGACAGCCCTTATTTTTTATATGTATTTGCATACTTTTCATCATTCGGCTCAAAAAATATGCTTCGCCAAATAAAGCCTATTAGCTTTGCAACAAATGGGCAAAGCTTAAAAGGAACTCGCCTAAAAAGTTACTGAACTAGGAAGTGACTGAGTTAGCTAACTTGTGAGTTTTTATTTTGCGGCACTGCTTTTGTTATCATCCGTTGCTTTGCGTAGCTTTTAAAAAATTATAAAGTTTGCCGAAGAGTATTATATTTTAGAAACAACAGTTATACTCGTTGTCTTGTGATACAGCCTTGAGAGCAGACAAAGTTTTTAGTTTAAACGCGGAAATGAGCGACATTCAATGGAGGAGATTGAATTTGCCTGTGTAACAGGTGGGCAAATACTACTAAAAATGTGAAGCGGATGATAGACCGTCAATTCTTTGTTACCAGTTCTTTGTTGCTTACAAATAATTTTTTAATGGCGTTGAAGTAACAAACTTTTTTGTATCTAAAATTTAAATTTTTAAGACTCACCTTTCAAGTATTTTTTTCAAGCAGACCGGAAGCTTCTTTTAAATTTACTGAATTTTTCTAGAAATAACTTTCATCATTTTAATACACATTTTTGAGGAATTACTAAAGCTTAGGAAATATACACGGAGGTCAAATGTAAATAAAACGGTAAATAGGGATTAGGAGGCAAAATCAGGCACTAAAAAACGCAAAACAGGCACTAAAAGTGTTAGCTATTAAGCACGTTGTTTAGCGTTAGGCGGTTCAAGATTTATTAAAATGTAATATAATGTTACAGTATCATATTGGAAAGTGATAACGGAAAAACATAGTGGAGAATTAGGGTTGTACTTAACATAGTATATAATCTTACATATACATTAGGGTCGCTCTTAACATATTATAGTATATGATCTTACATACTCCGGCTCAACCATAATTCACACCATTTTTGAAAAAAATGTATAACTAAACAATTTCATTGAATTCTATATCTATACTGGTCAATAACTTTTTACAAAATTTTTCATGTTTGATTTTACTTAAACTTTTCGTAAAACCATCTGCTACATTATCTGTAGTGGAAACATATTCAATTTTTAATTCTTTTAGACTACATTGTTCTCTAATATAGTGAAACTTAATATCTACAGTGGCTCACAGCTTATTTCGTGTGCCCGTTTATCAAAATAAAAAAGTTTAATATTTTTGTATAAACTTTATTTAGAAAAAAAACGTTAACGTACATTCAAAGATAAATTATTTCTTGTTACAAACATACATAAATAAACTTAAATTATTTCTTCTTAAATAATATATTTACAGCAAAATCAAAATTATAAGAAAATCCACGTCACACCTTATTTCGTGTGCTTAACCAAACTAGAAAAAACATGATTTTTTTTTTAATTTATTATGTTTTTACTAATCTAATATTTTGTAGGGTAGCCTTTTTGTTTTAATACAGCTTTTAACCGGGATTGCATGGAGCTAACAAGTTTTCCAGTGTATTCAGGAGATATTTTCTCCCACTCCACTTGCAATGCTGTTTTTAGATCTTGTTTGTTGCTTATGTTATGTTTTATAATTTTTTGATCCAGAATATTCCATAAATTCTCAATTACATTGAGATCAGGTGATTGTGCTGGCGTTTTTACCACATGAGGGCAATTCCATATAAGCCACCGTTGCACTAATTCCGACTTATGCTTCGGATCATTGTCCTGATAGAACCTGAACCTGTCCCGAATGCTTAATTTTTCAGCACTTTGTAGTAAATTATTTTTTAATAAATTCAAATAAATAAATAAATCCATAATTTCGTCGATAAAAACCAAGTTTCCGACACCAGCTGTTGACATGCAGCCCCAAACCATTACATGGCTCCCACCGTGTTTTACTGTACCACGCAGATTCTTCGGGTCCAGCTCCGCGTTGGGCTTACGCCAAACGAAAGACTTTCCATCGGAACCAAAGAGGTTGAATTTGCTTTCGTCGGCGAAAATAACGTCATTCCAAAATGTTTGGTCTTTATTAACATGGTTTTCGGCAAACTCCACCCTTAATCTTCTGTTATGCTCATTAACAAACGGTTTGTTTCGAGCTGTACGACCATGGAAATCAGCTTTGCGCAGAATTCTTCTTATTGTTTCAGGATTACATGACTTATCAAGTACTTTTTCAACCTCTTTTGTCAAAGCTGGCGCACTAATTCGTGGGTCTTTTTTAATTTTTCTTAATATCCACCTTTCATCAGCTTCTGTAAAAATTTTGTTTGGAGCTTGGCGGCCTTTGTCAACCACTCTTTTTTCACGAGAAAAGCGTTGAATAATGTACTGTACTGTGGAAGTACTTAAACTTACAATTTCAGCAATTTTTTTCTGCGACTTTCCATTTTTGTAATGCGTAATCACTAATTCGCGCCTTTCAATCGACGTACGACGACCCATCACGGTATTTTTAAATTAAGCTGGACAACCGACTACTTTCAATGTGTAAACTAAATAAGGATATAATCTAATATACTATGCAAAACAAATTTCTATAATTGCTAACCGGTTTACTGGCACCGATAACGGTAAAAGTGAACACACGAAATAAGCTGTGACGTCAATTTACCTAGTATTCTGTTTTTGTTGTAAATATTCTACTAAAGCAGAAAAAATTTGAATGCATTTATACATGTTTGTAATTAGAAATAATTTATCTTTGATTGTGCATTTAAATTTTTTTTAAAGTAAATCAAATAAAAATAATTTTACAATTCTTTAGTTTAACATACAGCCACACGAAATAAGCTGTGAGCCACTGTATATGTTTGCTCCTTTTCTTAGTTGACTCGTTCTTCGCCAGAAACGCAGCTCCTTGATTGTCACAGTAGATGACCGTTGGAAACTCGACGTACCGCTTGAATCCTATTTCTCTTAGCAAATTTCGTTGAAACATAACTTCTTTCGCCGCTTGACACATAGAAATGTATTCAGCTTCAGTTGAGCTTAAGGCTATTACATTTTGCTTCTTAGATTCCCATTGTATCGGTCCATTTCCAAACATAAACACAAAACCACTGCATGACTTTCTATCTGAAGCATCAGATGCCCAATCGGAATCTGAGTAACATACAAACTCATCAGAATTAGAATATCGCAAACTCATGTTAACAGTGTGTTTTAAATAACGTAAAATATGCTTCGCCACAAGAAAGTGTTCGTGGTGAGCATGGCTGCAAAATTGCGACAGCTTCGAAACAGCAAACGAAATATCAGGCCTTGAAATAATTGACAAATAAGTTAAGGCACCCATTAACGATTGAAACTTTTTAGTATAGTCTCCGACACAGTTAAGATTCGGGCATTTCTGTAATACACACCCACTAGGAATCGGTGTAACTGCAGATTTACAATCTGACATACCCCATTCATCGAGCAATTTTTCGATGTACATTTTTTGATGAATTTTAATTTCCCCCCGACTTCCATCTCTTTCGATTTGCATTCCAAGGTAGTGCTGTATTGGACCTCTATCTACAGCTTGTACGATTTCATTCAATTTATTTAGAATATTCTCAATTGATTCTCTCGAACTACTTGCAACTATTATATCATCGACGTAGACGCCTATTATATTGATATCTTTTAGACTTATTTTATAAAAAACGCAGCAGTCTGACTTCGACCGATTAAATCCCATTTTCATTAATATATCATTTATTTTTTCTGACCAATCTCTGCCGGCCTGCTTTAAGCCATAAATCGACTTTTTCAAACGACAAACGCTTTGCGGTTTTTCTTGGTCTTCAAACATTATCGGTTGGCGCATATATACTTCTTCTTTCAGCTCACCATTCAAATAGGCTGCAGTTATATCAAAGTGGTGAACCAAAAGCTGATGTTTAACTGAGAGAGCTAATATTAATCGAATAGTAGCATGTCTCACAACAGGTGAGTACGTATCAAAATAATCTATATTTTCTCGCTGAGAACAACCTTGAGCAACAAGACGGGCTTTATACTTCTCAACACTCCCATCAGTCTTTCTCTTTGTTGCGAAAACCCATTTGCAACCTATAACATTTTTGTTCTCTGGTAGGTCTACTAAATCCCATGTATTATTTTTCATTAAAGTTGACATTTCCGATTCCATAGCATTTTTCCAATGTAATGCATTTTCACAGCTTAAAGCTTGTTTTGTGGTAATCGGATCATTCTTTACGCAAGAAACTGAATTTAAAACATTCACACATGGATCAATTGCAAATACTTTACGTGGTCTTCCAACAGTACCATTTCTTAAAATCTTCGGCCTTCCTCTTTTGATACGCCCTTGAGGATTCACAATTTGTTCTGGATCAGAATCACCATCTTCATTTTGTTCAGATGGTACAACCTCATGTTCCTTATCATGACCACTAAAGGTAGGAACCTCACTTATATTATCTTTGTCTTGCTGATTAAACAATAGTAATGTATCATTGTACGATAATTCGTCATTTTTAACAGTAGTAAACGTCTGCTCAAAAAATATAACGTCTCTTGCCACGATAATAGATTTCGTACGAACATCATAAAGTCTGTATGCCTTACAGTCTCGTGCATACCCTACGAATTTAACAATATCACCTTTTCGTTCAAATTTCGATTTGCCAAGTTTCTTATTTAATGCGACCGCATCGCAACCGAACACCTTCATGTAACCAACATAAGGCTTTTGACCTGTCCAACGTTCAAACGGAGTGGTATTTTTCAAAACTTTCGTTGGAGAACGATTTCTAACGTAAGTAGCCGTGTTGACTGCTTCTGACCATAAACTGTGTGATAACTTAGATTGCTCTAGCATGCACCGTGCCATTTCAACAACGGTTCTATTGTAACGCTCTGCTATGCCGTTCTGCTGCGGTGTGTACGGAATCGTTTTTTGGTGAATTATACCTTTAAAGTTTAAATATTTCAACATGTCTTCATTTACGTATTCCCGGCCGTTATCAGTTCTCAAAACTTTTATCTTCTTCCCGGTTTGATTCTCAACATTAGCAACAAAATTTTTAAAACATTCAAGTGCCTCTGACTTTTGCTTTAAAAAATAAACATGTGCATATCTCGTATAATCATCAATGAAAGACATAAAATAAAGGGAACCACTTTGCGACTTAACTCTCATCGGGCCGCATAAATCTGAGTGGATAATTTCTAATGGTTGCTTTGACAAAACCCTTTTATAACTCAAAAAACTTGTTTTCTTTATTTTACAAGTAGCGCAAATCTCACAATTGAAAAACTATGATTTAATTAGCTTCTCTTTATCTTTAGTCATATTCTCATTAAAGAGCTTAAGCAAATCGCAACAATTAATGTGACCAAATCTCTGATGCCAGATTCTTAATTTATCATTTAATATTCCACCTATTTGCATGGCTGAATTCTCTTTTGGCTTGTATAATTTAGCTTCATATATATTGCTTTTCAATGGCGCATTAAACAATATTTCATTATACTTATTTTTAACAACAGCCTTGCCATTCATAAATAATACTTTATGACCTCTCTGAATAATTTTTGCCACAGACAAAAAATTTGAATGTAATTGTGGAACATAAAACACGTCTATTAAAGTAATGCCAGAGAACTCTGATTTTAATTTTACATTACCAATAGCTTCAACTCTTACTTTCTCACCAGTCGCCAGCATAACTTCATCACTGCATTCTCTTAATTTGACGAAAAAATTTTTCTCACAACACATGTGACTGGATGCACCGCTATCGAGTATGAATTTATCTCTTTTGTCACTTTTCGCACTGCCTATCCCCAATACTGCATTACCTGAATTGTCTTTCCTTTTGCTTTTGTTTTTGCATTGAGTGCTTATGTGACCTTGCATACCGCATATGTAACACCGACGCCTCTCTTGACCTCTATGTGACTTCTGCTTCGCTGCATTAACGGACAACACGCGCTCTGCTTCTAGGTTGATGTTGTGTTCAGCTCCCCGTTTGATGCACGACGATGCTCTTCTTCCAGCAGCTTAGATTTTAACTGTACCAATGTTGGAAGTTCGTCCCTCGCCTCGATCGCAACAACAAAATTTTCCATCTCCTCAGGTAGCGCACACAGCAACAAAATAGACAAGAGGTCGTCTGGAATCAATATTTGAAGCTCACGTAGGCTTTCAGCGATTGAACAAAAATTGTTGATTTGTGGGCTTAACTTTTCACAACGTCGAATTTGGAAACGAACCAGATTTTTAAATAATGACACCTTTCTTGCTGGTCCACGTGCGTTGTAAATTTCATCGAGCCTCTCCCAAGCCGTCTTAGAATTTTCACAGTCCTTAATATAAATGAGCTCTGAACTTTTCACATTTAACGTTATTAAGGCTAACGCCTTTTTATCGGATTTACTGAAATTGGCCTTATCGAGTGCGGTCCAACTTTCTACGTAGATAGTCTCAACCGGATACCAGCAGTCTAGCGTAATTAGCAGACTTTTCATTTGGACGCACCAAACGGAATAATTTTCACCGTCTAACTTTTCAATGTTTATACCGTTCATTTTAATTCACACAGAATTTATTTGTTCACTCAAAAATTTTATTGTTCACCAAATGTTTTTTGTTCACACAGAACTTATTGTTCACACAGAACGTATTTCTTTTCTTTTTTGATTCCACAAATATTTTTAGCGACACACTCTGGGCCCATAAAACTGTTAGCTATTAAGCACGTTGTTTAGCGTTAGGCGGTTCAAGATTTATTAAAATGTAATATAATGTTACAGTATCATATTGGAAAGTGATAACGGAAAAACATAGTGGAGAATTAGGGTTGTACTTAACATAGTATATAATCTTACATATACATTAGGGTCGCTCTTAACATATTATAGTATATGATCTTACATACTCCGGCTCAACCATAATTCACACCATTTTTGAAAAAAATGTATAACTAAACAATTTCATTGAATTCTATATCTATACTGGTCAATAACTTTTTACAAAATTTTTCATGTTTGATTTTACTTAAACTTTTCGTAAAACCATCTGCTACATTATCTGTAGTGGAAACATATTCAATTTTTAATTCTTTTAGACTACATTGTTCTCTAATATAGTGAAACTTAATATCTACAGTGGCTCACAGCTTATTTCGTGTGCCCGTTTATCAAAATAAAAAAGTTTAATATTTTTGTATAAACTTTATTTAGAAAAAAAACGTTAACGTACATTCAAAGATAAATTATTTCTTGTTACAAACATACATAAATAAACTTAAATTATTTCTTCTTAAATAATATATTTACAGCAAAATCAAAATTATAAGAAAATCCACGTCACACCTTATTTCGTGTGCTTAACCAAACTAGAAAAAACATGATTTTTTTTTTTAATTTATTATGTTTTTACTAATCTAATATTTTGTAGGGTAGCCTTTTTGTTTTAATACAGCTTTTAACCGGGATTGCATGGAGCTAACAAGTTTTCCAGTGTATTCAGGAGATATTTTCTCCCACTCCACTTGCAATGCTGTTTTTAGATCTTGTTTGTTGCTTATGTTATGTTTTATAATTTTTTGATCCAGAATATTCCATAAATTCTCAATTACATTGAGATCAGGTGATTGTGCTGGCGTTTTTACCACATGAGGGCAATTCCATATAAGCCACCGTTGCACTAATTCCGACTTATGCTTCGGATCATTGTCCTGATAGAACCTGAACCTGTCCCGAATGCTTAATTTTTCAGCACTTTGTAGTAAATTATTTTTTAATAAATTCAAATAAATAAATAAATCCATAATTTCGTCGATAAAAACCAAGTTTCCGACACCAGCTGTTGACATGCAGCCCCAAACCATTACATGGCTCCCACCGTGTTTTACTGTACCACGCAGATTCTTCGGGTCCAGCTCCGCGTTGGGCTTACGCCAAACGAAAGACTTTCCATCGGAACCAAAGAGGTTGAATTTGCTTTCGTCGGCGAAAATAACGTCATTCCAAAATGTTTGGTCTTTATTAACATGGTTTTCGGCAAACTCCACCCTTAATCTTCTGTTATGCTCATTAACAAACGGTTTGTTTCGAGCTGTACGACCATGGAAATCAGCTTTGCGCAGAATTCTTCCTATTGTTTCAGGATTACATGACTTATCAAGTACTTTTTCAACCTCTTTTGTCAAAGCTGGCGCACTAATTCGTGGGTCTTTTTTAATTTTTCTTAATATCCACCTTTCATCAGCTTCTGTAAAAATTTTGTTTGGAGCTTGGCGGCCTTTGTCAACCACTCTTTTTTCACGAGAAAAGCGTTGAATAATGTACTGTACTGTGGAAGTACTTAAACTTACAATTTCAGCAATTTTTTTCTGCGACTTTCCATTTTTGTAATGCGTAATCACTAATTCGCGCCTTTCAATCGACGTACGACGACCCATCACGGTATTTTTAAATTAAGCTGGACAACCGACTACTTTCAATGTGTAAACTAAATAAGGATATAATCTAATATACTATGCAAAACAAATTTCTATAATTGCTAACCGGTTTACTGGCACCGATAACGGTAAAAGTGAACACACGAAATAAGCTGTGACGTCAATTTACCTAGTATTCTGTTTTTGTTGTAAATATTCTACTAAAGCAGAAAAAATTTGAATGCATTTATACATGTTTGTAATTAGAAATAATTTATCTTTGATTGTGCATTTAAATTTTTTTTAAAGTAAATCAAATAAAAATAATTTTACAATTCTTTAGTTTAACATACAGCCACACGAAATAAGCTGTGAGCCACTGTATATGTTTGCTCCTTTTCTTAGTTGACTCGTTCTTCGCCAGAAACGCAGCTCCTTGATTGTCACAGTAGATGACCGTTGGAAACTCGACGTACCGCTTGAATCCTATTTCTCTTAGCAAATTTCGTTGAAACATAACTTCTTTCGCCGCTTGACACATAGAAATGTATTCAGCTTCAGTTGAGCTTAAGGCTATTACATTTTGCTTCTTAGATTCCCATTGTATCGGTCCATTTCCAAACATAAACACAAAACCACTGCATGACTTTCTATCTGAAGCATCAGATGCCCAATCGGAATCTGAGTAACATACAAACTCATCAGAATTAGAATATCGCAAACTCATGTTAACAGTGTGTTTTAAATAACGTAAAATATGCTTCGCCACAAGAAAGTGTTCGTGGTGAGCATGGCTGCAAAATTGCGACAGCTTCGAAACAGCAAACGAAATATCAGGCCTTGAAATAATTGACAAATAAGTTAAGGCACCCATTAACGATTGAAACTTTTTAGTATAGTCTCCGACACAGTTAAGATTCGGGCATTTCTGTAATACACACCCACTAGGAATCGGTGTAACTGCAGATTTACAATCTGACATACCCCATTCATCGAGCAATTTTTCGATGTACATTTTTTGATGAATTTTAATTTCCCCCCGACTTCCATCTCTTTCGATTTGCATTCCAAGGTAGTGCTGTATTGGACCTCTATCTACAGCTTGTACGATTTCATTCAATTTATTTAGAATATTCTCAATTGATTCTCTCGAACTACTTGCAACTATTAAATCATCGACGTAGACGCCTATTATATTGATATCTTTTAGACTTATTTTATAAAAAACGCAGCAGTCTGACTTCGACCGATTAAATCCCATTTTCATTAATATATCATTTATTTTTTCTGACCAATCTCTGCCGGCCTGCTTTAAGCCATAAATCGACTTTTTCAAACGACAAACGCTTTGCGGTTTTTCTTGGTCTTCAAACATTATCGGTTGGCGCATATATACTTCTTCTTTCAGCTCACCATTCAAATAGGCTGCAGTTATATCAAAGTGGTGAACCAAAAGCTGATGTTTAACTGAGAGAGCTAATATTAATCGAATAGTAGCATGTCTCACAACAGGTGAGTACGTATCAAAATAATCTATATTTTCTCGCTGAGAACAACCTTGAGCAACAAGACGGGCTTTATACTTCTCAACACTCCCATCAGTCTTTCTCTTTGTTGCGAAAACCCATTTGCAACCTATAACATTTTTGTTCTCTGGTAGGTCTACTAAATCCCATGTATTATTTTTCATTAAAGTTGACATTTCCGATTCCATAGCATTTTTCCAATGTAATGCATTTTCACAGCTTAAAGCTTGTTTTGTGGTAATCGGATCATTCTTTACGCAAGAAACTGAATTTAAAACATTCACACATGGATCAATTGCAAATACTTTACGTGGTCTTCCAACAGTACCATTTCTTAAAATCTTCGGCCTTCCTCTTTTGATACGCCCTTGAGGATTCACAATTTGTTCTGGATCAGAATCACCATCTTCATTTTGTTCAGATGGTACAACCTCATGTTCCTTATCATGACCACTAAAGGTAGGAACCTCACTTATATTATCTTTGTCTTGCTGATTAAACAATAGTAATGTATCATTGTACGATAATTCGTCATTTTTAACAGTAGTAAACGTCTGCTCAAAAAATATAACGTCTCTTGCCACGATAATAGATTTCGTACGAACATCATAAAGTCTGTATGCCTTACAGTCTCGTGCATACCCTACGAATTTAACAATATCACCTTTTCGTTCAAATTTCGATTTGCCAAGTTTCTTATTTAATGCGACCGCATCGCAACCGAACACCTTCATGTAACCAACATAAGGCTTTTGACCTGTCCAACGTTCAAACGGAGTGGTATTTTTCAAAACTTTCGTTGGAGAACGATTTCTAACGTAAGTAGCCGTGTTGACTGCTTCTGACCATAAACTGTGTGATAACTTAGATTGCTCTAGCATGCACCGTGCCATTTCAACAACGGTTCTATTGTAACGCTCTGCTATGCCGTTCTGCTGCGGTGTGTACGGAATCGTTTTTTGGTGAATTATACCTTTAAAGTTTAAATATTTCAACATGTCTTCATTTACGTATTCCCGGCCGTTATCAGTTCTCAAAACTTTTATCTTCTTCCCGGTTTGATTCTCAACATTAGCAACAAAATTTTTAAAACATTCAAGTGCCTCTGACTTTTGCTTTAAAAAATAAACATGTGCATATCTCGTATAATCATCAATGAAAGACATAAAATAAAGGGAACCACTTTGCGACTTAACTCTCATCGGGCCGCATAAATCTGAGTGGATAATTTCTAATGGTTGCTTTGACAAAACCCTTTTATAACTCAAAAAACTTGTTTTCTTTATTTTACAAGTAGCGCAAATCTCACAATTGAAAAACTATGATTTAATTAGCTTCTCTTTATCTTTAGTCATATTCTCATTAAAGAGCTTAAGCAAATCGCAACAATTAATGTGACCAAATCTCTGATGCCAGATTCTTAATTTATCATTTAATATTCCACCTATTTGCATGGCTGAATTCTCTTTTGGCTTGTATAATTTAGCTTCATATATATTGCTTTTCAATGGCGCATTAAACAATATTTCATTATACTTATTTTTAACAACAGCCTTGCCATTCATAAATAATACTTTATGACCTCTCTGAATAATTTTTGCCACAGACAAAAAATTTGAATGTAATTGTGGAACATAAAACACGTCTATTAAAGTAATGCCAGAGAACTCTGATTTTAATTTTACATTACCAATAGCTTCAACTCTTACTTTCTCACCAGTCGCCAGCATAACTTCATCACTGCATTCTCTTAATTTGACGAAAAAATTTTTCTCACAACACATGTGACTGGATGCACCGCTATCGAGTATGAATTTATCTCTTTTGTCACTTTTCGCACTGCCTATCCCCAATACTGCATTACCTGAATTGTCTTTCCTTTTGCTTTTGTTTTTGCATTGAGTGCTTATGTGACCTTGCATACCGCATATGTAACACCGACGCCTCTCTTGACCTCTATGTGACTTCTGCTTCGCTGCATTAACGGACAACACGCGCTCTGCTTCTAGGTTGATGTTGTGTTCAGCTCCCCGTTTGATGCACGACGATGCTCTTCTTCCAGCAGCTTAGATTTTAACTGTACCAATGTTGGAAGTTCGTCCCTCGCCTCGATCGCAACAACAAAATTTTCCATCTCCTCAGGTAGCGCACACAGCAACAAAATAGACAAGAGGTCGTCTGGAATCAATATTTGAAGCTCACGTAGGCTTTCAGCGATTGAACAAAAATTGTTGATTTGTGGGCTTAACTTTTCACAACGTCGAATTTGGAAACGAACCAGATTTTTAAATAATGACACCTTTCTTGCTGGTCCACGTGCGTTGTAAATTTCATCGAGCCTCTCCCAAGCCGTCTTAGAATTTTCACAGTCCTTAATATAAATGAGCTCTGAACTTTTCACATTTAACGTTATTAAGGCTAACGCCTTTTTATCGGATTTACTGAAATTGGCCTTATCGAGTGCGGTCCAACTTTCTACGTAGATAGTCTCAACCGGATACCAGCAGTCTAGCGTAATTAGCAGACTTTTCATTTGGACGCACCAAACGGAATAATTTTCACCGTCTAACTTTTCAATGTTTATACCGTTCATTTTAATTCACACAGAATTTATTTGTTCACTCAAAAATTTTATTGTTCACCAAATGTTTTTTGTTCACACAGAACTTATTGTTCACACAGAACGTATTTCTTTTCTTTTTTGATTCCACAAATATTTTTAGCGACACACTCTGGGCCCATAAAACTGTTAGCTATTAAGCACGTTGTTTAGCGTTAGGCGGTTCAAGATTTATTAAAATGTAATATAATGTTACAGTATCATATTGGAAAGTGATAACGGAAAAACATAGTGGAGAATTAGGGTTGTACTTAACATAGTATATAATCTTACATATACATTAGGGTCGCTCTTAACATATTATAGTATATGATCTTACAAAAAGGCTCAAAAAATTAAGCAAAAATATTTTGTATAGATGTTTATTTTACAAGTGAAACTGAATGATATGTAAACTAGTTTCAAGATAGAAAAAATTGATACTTTAATTGACTTTTTTAATGAATAATTTTCGCACGAGTTTTAACACAAAAAAATTACTTAAAAATCGAAAAAAGGTATTAAATCTGCTAATTACTTGATGCAAATTGTACCCAATGTCGAACATTGGAAACTTTCAAATAATCAGAAATAAGCGCATTGGATTCGTCCTTTATTACTTTGCCAACAATTCCCATTGTATCCAACCTTCCGTTGGCTCCGAAAACTGCTTTGAATTTTTCTAACACCAACATCCCTCTGCGATTTTATAAGCTTATCCTGCATTTTATTAAAAATATTTAATACGTTCCTAAGGCTACTAAAAATTACTCTCATTACTATTTTTTATGATAATTTTGCCCAATTTTATTTTCATATATAGGTTTTTGTTTTTAACACTAAAAATTTGGAAAAGTTTTAAGAAGGCTCTCATTTAAAGACAAAAAAGCAAAAACGTGCCAATATTAAATTTGCTATATATATTTGAAATCAGAGCAAGTTAAATCAAAGTAATTTTTACTTGAAGGAAGGTCTCCTCTGCGTTGGAAAGGAGTGCCCATTTGAAGTATGCAACCAACGCCGGTTAGCACGATAAAGAAATGAATGGCACGCTTGTTAAACTCGGCCAAAACGAAGAAGATTTTTTTATTGAAACTGGCAGAAAAAGTCAATTTCCCTGAAATCGTTTCCTAGTTAGAGCAATTCTTAAAGTTTTACTAAATTTGTTGGTCTCTAAAACATGCGTGGACCCTATTTTTGAATACTTTTTCCAGCCTATTATTTACAAAAAAATTTAAATTATAAGTGTATTAAGTTTTAATTTCGGTCAAAAAAATAGCTCTCATAATCCTTTTATATCCAGTAAAATTAGTTGCTTGACTTGACATCTTTACTTAAAAATTCGAATATGGCAAATTATTTGTGACACCATAATTTAATGCTTTTTGTTTTTGCTTTTTTTAATGTGGAAGAAAAGGAGGATGAACTGTCTCTTTAAATTTTTGCAATTAGAATTTAATCCGCCGGCAAAACCGCATGGATTGGTATAGTATGATTACCAATCTGATATACATGCAGGCGCGAAACACCAGTGTTTTTCTAATAGCATTAGCTCCTCGTCAAAAAATTGCAGCCTTCCGAATATATTCCTGCCATGAAAAAGCTCCTCATAAAAAGCTGTCTGCCGTTCGGAGGCGCCGATTTTTAGTGCCTGCTTGGTCCCTCTATGTGCGAAAAACATCAAGACGCACACCACAAATGGGTTTTTTATCAAAACAAAAAATAAAAAAAGCTGAATGGTACGTCTATTAGTTTTTCTAAACTTCCATTTTGTTTTATTACGCTAGTCTGTTTTCACTTTGTTTTTTTTTTTAATTTAAAAATGCCAGGAAAACGAAAATCTGCTTTGTCGAGAACAGCTAAAAAAATTTGAAAGCTATGAAAGTAGCTAGAAATGAAGATTTTTGGCGATTGGCTGTAGGGCTGGCATCACTTATTTGTCCCTTAAGTTGCAGTAACCGAAGTTTACAATATTTAATGGATTTCATAAAAAAATTGAGTGATGAAGAGTTTTTAACAAAGAAACACAAGACTATTATTATATATTTCAAAATCTTGTATTTCTTAACTCTGTGAGAAAAATAATTCCGCATAATTTTTTTATATCTGCAGATAAAATATTAAGCCCAAGTTTAATCCTTAAAAGGGATTGGATTTAACTTAAAAAATCTCTTTGTCTTCCTTTGGCCAACTACGTATAGCTCACTCTAGACTTGGTACTCCTAACAAGTTGTTCATATATGCTCCAATTGGGAAGACCCAGAATGTTGTATATTCGCTGGGTTGAGTTTAAAATTAGTAAAAATAATTTTGCCTAATATTTTTGTAATTGGTTGTTTCTATTTCAGTTATTGAGGCGGAACAACGTATGCCTGGTATTAACTAGCTCTTATATATGCACTTGTATACTTCTGCTTGAATACTCGTGGTAACGTTTAATTGCCTTATGCACATGCGTACTTAATGTCAATTGGCATCTTAGGTACACTTAGGCTGTTCGTCACCACATGGCGTATGAGTGACATTATTACGTGGCATTATCGCATACTCATTATCGCTGCTTTCGAATAAGTTTCAATTCAAGGTCACATATGTAAAAATGAGAGAAGCGCAATAAGAACGAAGTTGGAACGAAAGTATGGACAAATATATAATCATATTCATAATTTATAAGTCAGTAAGAACGGATTTCGGAGAATCGAAGAATTTCTTAACTGCGACTGAGGAGAAAACAAATGGTCACATCATTTAAACGGATGATAATTAAATATTTTTTGAAGATGTTAAACAAATAATTATTGAACTGTTTGAGATATGAGCAGTTGTTTTTTTAAGTTATAATTTTTATCGTAAGTAAAGTAATAAATTTTATCATAAATCCGTAGAAAGAGTTTGAAAAAATATTTATTAAAAAATAAAATAAATTGTATAATAATAAAAAATATTCAATACCAAAAAGCGCTGTATTCAATACAAAATTTTTTTGGGTCAAAAGTATTTATTTTATTCATTTTGTCTAACACTACAACTGCAGGTTATATTTTAATGTATAAATAAATAAATATATTCAGTGACGGTCAAAATAATAACAACACGACGTACAACCAATTTTGACCACATATTTATTTTACAAAATTTTTTTTTTTATTTCTTCCATATTAAAAAATTTTGAGCATTTGTTATGTGAAAGAAAATCTATAACACCATCGAGAAAAAAAGTTTAAAAAATTTACATAAGCCATTTATTTGAGATTTCCAAACTTGCACTTTATTACATCAAAATTCTATGGGCTATAACCCTAAGTATGCAAAGTAATTTTGAAAATTATCTCTAAAAAACTGGAAATTTTGATAAAATTTTTTTGATGTTTTGTTTTTTAATTTGCAACGAAGTTTGAAGCTTTGAGATGCAAATTGGCAAAATGTCCCTCTGATATAATTTTAACCTCATATCTCTAGTGTAGTGTGCCGAACAATGCTAACAATTTTAGAAATAGTGACCACCCTAATCAAATCTTCATACTTTTTAAACGTTGCGTTCACTCCAATCGACTCGCAGTCAATATATTCTTGCATGCCAAATATTGTGAAATAACCACAAATTATATATTACATATCAACACTCAGAAAAAATGAAAATTATCCGTGATGTACCTCAAATGTTAAGAAGAGCAACATAACAAGAGAAAAATGATATACAGCATTCATTTTGGTTTTTTGTTTTTTTTTTGTAATCATAAGTGTAACTCATTTTATCTTTATTCTAACATGCTTTAGATAATTCAGAGAAAAGTTGGGTTTTTATTATCAAAAATATGCTGTATCAGCACATGTAATATAGTTCTCTAATTTCTTAATACAATTATATAAAAATTTATGAAATTTAAATTATTTTATATTTAATTATTATATATTTAAATTATTCATTTCATATTAAAAAATTTCCTTTTCGTTGGCAACGAGGCCCTAGAGACTCGCTGTCTGCTAGTTAACAACATAATGGGCGAAAACATTCCCGCCTCACACTGCTGTTTACCTTCGAACAGAGTAAGCAAATCACAAAATCCATTCAGGCACAGACAGCAGAGGCAGAAACCATCAGCCACCACCTACAATCACCTGTAGCCAATTTGTTAGACATCCTCAAACACCGGTGCGTAAATCTCTTGCATTTACATGACGCAGATGTATGTGCATGTTTGTTCATAGAAAACCCCGGAAAGCAATAAGTAAACCACCATACAACTATGTATTATCAGAACTGCCAAAGTGTGTGTGAAAATCAATGCTATGGCTATTGGTTATACTCGTACATTGATAAACAGGCATGCGTATGTATGTACTTATGTGTATACGAGTATGTAATATTACAATGGAGCACTGAACCGTCAGCCCTTTATCGTTTTGCCAAGATAAATTGAATTTCTACTGGCTATCAGTAGTTGTTTTTTTTTTTGTATTTATTTACCGACTTTGTAAGCTATAATTTTACTGTAACACGCGCCATATTCCACAAAGGTAAACAAATTGCCTCTCACCGGCATATATTTGACAGATCGAGTATTTTCCTAATTATATTTTCATAATCGGGGTAATGTGTTATCTCAATTTTGCGCGGTGAATATGCGGTGAAATATGCATGCAATGTGTGCAGAAGGGCCTACAGGTTCTTATACAGGGTGGGCCAAATAGCGTTTGCTTTTTGAACCACTTATTCTTTTGAGAATGGTAAAACACATGACATGTCAAATGCGTTCATAATTTTCTTAAAAGTTTGACATTTACGAAATGGGACGCTATACGCTTGAACAAAATTGGGAAATATTGAAAACATATTTCCAAAGTGGTGAGCCTTCTTCTTCTTCCGTGGTTACAGTAAATGGCGAGCGTTACCGTGTCATGCTCAACGAGTTTTTGTTTCCAAAAATGGAAGAGGATGGCATGGACGACATTTGGTTTCAACAGGACGGTGCAACTTGTTACACTGCCAAAGTTACACTCAAACTTTTGGCTACCGTTTTTGAAAACCGAATAATCAGTCGAAATTCCGATATCAATTGGCCGCCTCGGAGCTGTGATTTAAGCCCGTTGGACTATTTTTTGTGGGGAGCCGTTAAGGATAAATGCTATGCGAACCATCCAGAGACGATTGATGCTTTAAAACATGAAATCGAAGTTGCCATTCATGAAATTGGAGCCCAAACAATCGAAAATGTGCTTAAAAATTAAGTTGATCGAATGGCCTACTGTAAAGCCAGTCGTGGTAGTCATTTGAACGATATTATTTTTCATTCATAAATGACAATGTTCAATCTTCAAAATAAAAAAAAAAGTTTGAAGAAATATTGATTAGTTTTTTGTATAGCCCATTCAAAAAGCAAATTTTACATGGCCCACCCTGTACATATATCATACAATGAAGATTATAAGTATGATAGTTTCAAAATTATAGTATGCTTTAGGCTGGATCAGCTTTTAATGCCATTTGCAATGCCCCTTCATGAGTGGAAATTTTTACTTCTGCCATTGATATTGATTTGGATGAAAGAGCCATGAAAACACATTTGAGTTCTGGAATACCTAATGCAGAAAAATTCTATACATCGTAGAAGACTAATTTAGCGAAAATTGTAGGTCAAAAAAAACGAATCTTCGGTCTACTTCTCCGTTAGGCGTAAATGTTATTATTTTTCTCGCCACTCGAATGGTAGATATTGGGTAGTGTGAACCATTCAATAAAATTTCTCAATTATAGTGCTTTTCAACATATAAAATTTGAGCATATAAAATTATTTGCGCGTACATTCTTTGCTAGGTATTTGGCTGACCTCTCTCTATCCTCTAATACGTGGTGTGCGTCGGGATGTTTTTCTATAAATAGGTACCTTCCAGTGACAGATGTTGTTTTTTTATTTTTATTTCTCAGATTTTTTTTTTATAACGACGATATATCCATAGATGTAAAGTACTTATTGGGACAATGATACCTGTATAAAAATTAAAAAAAAAATCGATACCAAAAACTAATAAATTTTAATGTCTAGCAAGTCTTCACATGTTTTTCTAGCAAGGAATGACGCACGATGGATAATGTTATGAGAAGAAGAAGAAGAGAGAGAGAGATTAACACTATTGTTAGAAGAATAGTTCTATCCTTGACAGAATCAGTTTCTTGAAACTTTTTCCACCCTTTGAGTATTCGACTCTCACCAAATTTATGTTGTTTTTAAAGATCGACCATTTTCATAATAATTTTAACGCATTTTTCTATCGTGCAAAATTGTACATATCACAAATGTCAAAGATGGTATAAAAAAAGTGCCGTCTGGTAACTTCTTTACTACTGAAAAACCCTTTATAAACACGGTAGTCTAAAAAATTAGGTAATAAATTTGAGCAAAGCTAAAATATTTTTAAATTTTTTTTTATAATTTTCAGTAGGATTTAGTGAAAGACTCTTTCTTAAAGTCTTTCTTCTATTTTTTCAAAAAATTCGGGGCATGAAGTAGAATTTTGATATAATATTGTGCAAGTTCGAAGTAGCTCAACAATCGCGTTGACTATTCAAAAAATTTTCGTGTTGGTAGTCTTCTGCATTTTTTCCATACATAAAAAACTTCAAGTACTCGTTATAGGTACAAGGTGAAGTCCAACATAAACAAGACTGGCGTCATAAAACAATTTTTGATGGCACCATCTTTTTAATGAGTTAGTGCGTTGGAAGCTACAATCCTAGCTGACTTCCAGAGCAAGTTTAGTGACATTCGGTTCAGTGGAAGCGAAGTTATTGCGTCTAAAGTGTCGGTATATTTGTGTCATCGGTACAAAAATATGTTTCGAATAAAGAACTAATGCCAATTTTTTTTTTAAATCGGTAAAACGTTTACCGAAAAATTTGAATTGATGAAAAAAAGTTTATGGCGATGATTGTCTACCTCGGGTCATAGTTCATGAGTGGTTTATACGTTTTAGCGATGGTTGTGAGGACACAAATGACAATGAACATCGGGGCCGCCCAAAATCAGTAGCCACCGAAAACTCCATTGAAATTGTTCTTAAATTTATCAAAAATGAACCGGAATCATTGTTGAAATTCATGGAATCGGATTTGAATATCTCCAAAACATCGATTTATAGCATTTTAGCTGAACATTTGGGCTTACGAAAGTTAACTGAGAACCAAAAATTGCTCAGAATTTAATTCTAAAGACCTCATTGAAAAGGCGAGGCGAGGCGAAGTCAATGCTCATTTGTTTTTACGGTTCCAAGAAAATTGTCCACAAAGAGTTCGTGCCAACGGGCCAAGTCGTCAAAGCAATTTTCTATCTTGGAAGTTTGTTGCATTGCATTCGCCGAATTCGCCCTGAATACCGCGAAGGAGGAAGCTGCACCATCTCATCGATCCACTCTTGTGACTGATTTTTTGATTAGAAATCGCATTTTAACCATCAATCACTCCCCGTATTTTCCTGATATGGCTCCCTGTGACTTCTACCTATTCGGAAAATTGCATTTGGCCATGAAATGAAAACGTTTTGTGTGCGTAGAGGGTACCCAAAAGGCTTGGACCGGATGGCTGTTCGGAGTCGGCTTAAAAAGAGGAGGTGCTCTGTTAAATAACAAAAGAAAATATATCAAAGATCAATGTGAACGTTGAGTCTGTTTTTAACTGGCGTAATACTAAATTGGCTACAAACTTTTGCATAAAAATGTGAAAAGTTCATGAAAATTTGTTGAATTTTTTTAATATTATAAAAAGTTTCAAACTTTGAGCTAAACGGTTTATGCTTTGGTATACACTATATTTTATAAAAAAAACGAAAATTGAAATGGAAAGTAGCTAAATGGTCCCAACTTTACCACATGTCCAGCTGATATTATTGTGAATGTATTTGTGTATGTGATGGCGGTAGATGTAAACTTCACAACCAACCTGTTTATGTTACTAATGTACCATCATAACTATAGGTGGTCTGGCATTGGAACACAACTTTCTTTCTGCCCATTTCAATGCAATTGTTTGCTTCATTTCCCATCAATTGTTGGCAGTAGAGACTCAAATCAAACGTTTGGCTCGATGAAAGCACCTTATGGTGCACAATTCACTTCCAATTCAAATACGCAAAATTTTCTTACTTGGGGCTAAGCCCAGCTTTGCTAATATTTGAGAAATTTCTACTTGCATTTTTCAGGAATGTATAGGATACATTTTTACCAGCAGTATTGGACCATCTGTCTTTTTGTCTTTAAGCTTTACAATTTTTTCCCATTTATTCATTTATTATATTTTCTTTAAGGGTAATATAATAAAATTCAACGGTGCTTATTTTAGTGAAACATTTTATTTTAATGTTTGCACATTTGCACATGTGAGTCATTTTGGCCCTTATTTTTTAAAATCTAAAAGCATTAAGTTTGTAAATTTGTTGGAGAATAAAGATGTTCCACAAATATATTTCCAGGAACATTACAGTACGGAACTTTTCAGACGAGTGAGATAATGGACAAAAGTACATCTACACAGATGATATTAGAAAAAGCCAGGTGACTTACAATTGTTTTATTTATTTAATTATTTTCTTTTATTTATTTACTTATGTAAATTTCTCAAAACGAGTACCTCTCAAATAAATTACTTAAAAGTAAAAAATAATAATAATTTAAAAAAATATATATTATGTATTACTTATTTTAAAGCTCTTAAAGAAATTTGAGAATGCGTTTAAATTTTTAGAACTTTTACTAACTGCTCAACCGCCAGTGCCAGGACAATCTTTCCAAGTAGGCAGGATTGGAAAGAAGGGAAAATCTGTACCGATGCTCGTGCTTCTAACGACACTGACAGTTTCAAGATGAAATCAGGAGTCAGAGCAGTTCACCAGTCATTGGATGAGCTGTACACGCGCAGAAAGTCTAAGGTTATCACTTAATCTCCATTGCAGATGATGTGGGGACCCCTCAGAGAAGGAGACTACTGAGCACTTTCTCTTTAAATGTCCAGGTTTGGGAGCTAAACGATTAAGGTCACTGGGTGCTCCTTTCTTCACCAGCCTGGAGCAGTGCTCTAACCTAGATCCCATTAACATTCTGCATTACATCAACAACTCTGGTTGGCTGTGTAAATATCTGCCCGTTGGAGATCTGAAAATGGTATCAAAATGGCGCTTTAGTGCTACTTGGGGAGTGCCAGAGTGGTATTGCAACCATTTCACCTATCTGACTTGGTTAGTCAGCCTGTTAGACAACGTGTAAGCGATGTATTAATCCCGAAATCGATTTTGTGATAAAGTACATAAAATTTGCCCCAGAATAAGATCCCTACCAAGACAATTGACAAGAATTTACTCAATCAAGAAGTCGGAACCGATGAAATTTTACTACGCATTTCTAATATCGGCAATGCCAACACAAGGCACCTACTTTTATAAGCAGGCATACTAAAATTCCAACAAGGGAAGTGAATGGCATACCCAGTAAAGCTTTCACAAATGAAAAGTATAAACTCTTGAGTGTGGGAAGCTCCGGGAACTATTTGAATTTCTCTTTAGGGAACATAGTAACACAAGATTTAGACTTAGGCTTAGCAATCATAAAATCTATATGTTTAGTAAAGGAGCACTGATATATCGTTGCGCGACTACTTTATAATTTTATTAATAATTTCATCAGTTGTTACACCACATTCTGAAATTTGCTGTTCACTTAATTTCACACAATTATTTTCCCAAACAAAAGCATATATAGAGAAATTTCTCTGATTTGAGGTTTGCACTTCGATTACTTTTAGCACTCCGCTTAGTGCGTAGGTATATTGATATATATGTATGACAGTGTGTACTACTGTACCGATAGAGCTCGTGTCAATTGACACTTTCTTTTTTTTTTTTGGATTGTCATTATTTGTGTATAGAAATAAAACTCATTGTTTAATAAAGAACATATAAATTAAAAATTTCAATTTTATAAAAAAATCGAAAAATTCCACAAACTTCTAATACCAATTCCACTGTAATTTTCGTAGAATTTCTAGAAAGATTTTGAAGGTGCTAAAAAATTCCGTTGATATTTTTAATTTTTTCCCGGGCTGGTGCTTCTTATGCAAAAACTAGTAACCGTTATAAAAATGGAAAATAGTCAAAACTGTGATGTGTTATAGGTTTCCCTGTTGGAAAATCCACTACTACCGAACTGGTTTGATTCTAGTGAATTTAGTATGCATCAACACCCACTGGTGAATTTTATACTTCAATGATCCAAGAATTGAGTTGAAGTAGTAAATGAATTCTGATAATTTGGACCTATAGTACTTAGTACTAAAGTCTGTCTCAAATATGCAATTTGCTGCGTGGAAGATGTAGGCGTCACATGATGGAACAGTTGTAATTGCGGATTGCTTCCGTTTACTTATCTGCTTTCACGTATTTTCACACTCTAAAACAGGCTAGAGTTGTTGAAATGGATAATATATCACAAATCTGGCATCACCCATATTATTTAGACTTAATGTCATTTATGTCAATTCATTAAATACACATTTTTTCACTTCCTGTGTGTTCGAATAAAGAAGAACACATTCCAACAAGACTCTGCGATATTTTTAATAAGAGTAGCATCCAAACAAATATTTAGGTTTGAGCTCAATTTTAGGTTAAGTTAAGAATTTAAGCATATCTCAAAATACCGTAAGCGTTCTCAACAAAAAATGGGTATTTTTCTTTGTGAGAAAATTGGATCGTTTCTCAAGCTGCGAATTGAGAACTCAAGCATGATTATGATATTGGTCTCAAACCCTTCATTGAAATACTGAAATTTAAATAATTAATAAAGTAAAATAATTTTTTCATGTAATCTTCTTAATGGAAATGAAATTGAAATATTTTTTTTTTACTTTTTTTGTAATAGTTAAATAAGACATGGGCTGCGAGGTCCCGTGTCTAACAAAGAAAACACGTCTTTTTTTTGGTCAAAATTATTAATTAAATTATAATAAATTAAATTAAATTTATTCATCAAAGAAATTTCCATGAAGAACAACGTAATCATTCCAGCGCAGCTCTAACATTTCAATACCACTTTTGTAGAACGATTTATCTTTCAGTTTGAGCGGTAACCTCTTCATTCGAGCAAAATTACTTCCCGGCGAGTAGTTTCTTTAGGTTTGCTAACAGCCAGTAGGCACTGAGAGGCAAATGTGGTTAATACGGTGGGTGTGGGAGCAGTCCATCATCAATACGTTCAGTGAGCAAACACGGCACCCACTTTAAACAGAGCTTTCTCAAAGTCAAATGCTCATTCAATATAAAGCCAACGCTCTTCTGGCATCTTTACGATGTCAGCTAACTCACGCAACTTCACTTTTCGATCATTCCAAACGATTTGGTGGATTTTTTGTATGCTTCCTGGTATTACCGCCTTATTTGGACGTCCACTGTGTTGTGCATCATCGGTGTCTCTTCGACCACGTTTGAAGTCAGCGAACCATCGTTTTATTCTTGCTTCTGATGGAGCGGAATTCTCATAACACTTTTTAAGCCATTGCTTAGCTTGAACGGTATTTTTTCCATCAAGAAGCAGTGTAGATTTGTAGAAATTTTGATCCATTGTTTTGAAAATAATAAAAGTAGCGTCATTCTTAGCACAATAACTCACGAACTAATAAATACCTAGGATATCATAAAATTTAACACCTGTCCCTTTAAGGTTAGTCTCAGGTCAATCCATAAGTTCGAGCGTATTTTACCCATAATTTTACTTTTGTACGATTTTTGCATCCCAAAAATTATTCGCAGAATATAACGGAACTATTTATACTTTCTTTCTATACATTCAACAAGTGATTTTAATCACGGATAGAAGCACGAGTTGTTAATAAATAAAATGGAATCTTCGAACGCGTGTAAGAGGCATATTTTGTATTTTTTTTTATAAAAGTGGTAAAAATGCAACAACTGCTGCTGCAGAAATAAACACTGTTCACGGAGAGGAGAGGATACCGTGAGTGTAAGGACTGCGCAAAAGTGGTTTTCAAAATTTCGAAGTGGTAACTGCGACGTGGAGGATACCCCGCGCGTTGGTCGTCCTGAAGTCTGTAACTCCGACACCTTTGCAAACATTAGGCAAGCTGAACGAGCTCGAATGGGAGCTAATGTCGCATCCACCATACTCTCCGGATATTGCACCTTGTGATTATCACCTTTTCCGTGGACTTCAATCCCATATGAGTAACAAGAACTACTCCTCAAAAGAAGCTATAAAAAGGGATATCGAAGCGTATTTTGGCTCCAAGGGCAAACATTTTTTTGAGAAGGGAATTATTGTAAAAATTTGCTTAAACGTTGGGAAGACATTGTAAATAATGAAGGAAAATATATTATTCATTAATAATAACTTTAAACATCTTTTTTATCAACTTTAAAACCACCTTCAAAAAACGCACGAACTTATGGGCTGGCCTGATACTATCTGAAATAAGGTGAATGCAATAATACTAGCACCATCTAGCACCGGAACTTTTCAGCCCATGTTTGTTCTAGGACTAACTTTTATATTTTTTTTTTAGTTTTTTTTGTGTATCTACGCTTCGATTGTATCCTTTCGGATGCAAATACTTTTTCAACGCCGACGCAGTGGGAGAAATTTGTTTCTCTCACGTTTGGCTCAACTCTTCCGGTTCAATGTAAGAAATGATTTGAAGAATAATGCTGAATATTTTGTTTTGTGTTTGTTGGGATGTTACTACTGAAAACATTTGTAAATTTAAGCTGCCAAGTGATTCATCTGTACCCCAAGGCTATTTAACTAATAGATTTTTTCCCTACAGGGTATTTGTTTACATAGTACGCGACAATATTCACTTTTCGGTCTGTTAACAATAGCTTAGCTTAGCAATAAGACCGAGATTTGTAATGTCTTCAACAATTATAGTTGTAGTACCAACAACAATGCAATTATTATGCGTCTTTTTTTACTTACTTTACCGATATTAGAGATTGACATATTTTAGCACACACATACACTCTCGTATAAGCGGGTACAGACGCACTATCGATTTGTGATAATTTGATTAGATAAAACATTTATTACGCTTTGATAAAGGTGCAATTAGATTCAATAAACGAATTAATAAGGCTAGGGAGGGTGTGGAGCTGTTGAATACGGGTATGAACATGAATGAATTTGTTAATAATCCATGTATGTTTGTGTATGGAAGTGGCCTCTGATAAATTTGCAGGATAAAGTAATTAATGAAGAAACAACTCGATTTTATGTTTTTGCTCGACACATTTCCCATACAGCTTTTATGTGTTATGCCTTTAAACCGAGGAAAATATAACAATATTATATTTGGGATTTAGCAATGGAGTGCGTAAAGGTCAAACTAGGTATTCCCAGCATTCAAAACCTTTTTTTTTTATTCAATAAAAAAGTTGTTCAAAAACTATTAGGATGATTAGTTTCGCCTATTTAAAAATATTTTCCTTAAAAATTTCGGGGCTCGAAACTGGATTGGAACTTTTCTTCATATAATATTTTCTTCTTCTTTTGAAACGTTTCGTGTGAAACTTCATGTCAAAGCAAAAAATACAAAAAAAGAAAAATGCAGCCATACAAATGGGCATGGCTTAACCTCATCAATTTGTCGTTCTGATCACTTTAGTATAACTTTTTAGAGGTTTTCTGGTACATACCAACATTTGGTCAAAGCTACAACATGGTTTCATTGTTTTATACAACTAGAAGGTCGATGAAGCTTAATACCCATTAGCTATTCATTTTGTTTAGTTGTGGCTTTAGAAAATTAGAAAAATGTGTTTCAAAAAATTCGTATGCAGATCTACTAGTCATTCCGGTGCTGTTTTTTATCCTTTCCGTGCTAAGAAATTCTTTATATTTTCCTAGCTGGGGTGATATGTACAAGGTGACGTAAAATCATTCATTCAATACTAAATATAAATTTTGATTTTGAATAACATTTGAATAACATTCCTATTTATTCCATTGCTTGTCTGTTTACAAGCTGCAGTCATCTAGTTCACAAGTGTCAAATATGATTGATGTACGATGCCTTTTGCAAAAATGTAAATCTTCTGATAGGGTGATTAATCTTGTGCCACCTTGTATGTATAGGACAAGAGTTATATTTGAGGACATGGTCAATAATGCATATAGAGATTTTTGTAATTATATGGCTTTTAAGTTAAATTAATTAATATATCATTCATTATTTCGATATCTTTTGCACATTTTGTTTTTGAAATTCTTGGCTTCCTAACATTTTTTTCACCACAATTTTATTTTCGACATTTTATTCGATATTCTTGGTTTTCTAACAATTTCTTATTTTATTTTTTCGGTGTTTTACATTTTTACACATCGTTGCAGTCCCAAGTACTAACTAAATAGCAAACTTAATTATCTTTAATTTGATATATCTATTGTTTTATCAGTTAAAGTATTCTATTATTACTAGACCTTTTTTTAAGATCATTTCTTTAATCCAAAACCGTTATATGGGGATATCTCGAAAACATGAGAGAAAACGAATTATATGGATTTTCGTACCTTGCGACCCATTTTTCATAGAAATTAGGTGGTCTGATTATTTTTGATTTTGTTGTAACATAATAAAGACCCTTATCTTTAAGCAGGAAATCGATTAATAATATAGTTAACATACACCAGAAAATGGTCACCATAAACTTGGACGCCGGCTTTTCGGCTTTGAGTTTCTTTTGTGGTCTTTCGAATGACTTTTGTTTGAACTTCGGGTCATACTGATGAATCCTCGGCTGCTTTGACGGTCAAAAATGCCATCCATTTCGTACTCGGTCAATTCCAAAAGCTCTACAGCATATTTGTCTTTGCTGTTTTATCAGCCAGAGGTTACTTCTGCTGATAGTCATATTTTCTTAACTTTTTGGACGTTTTGATTGGTCACCACCGTCACCGACGTTCGGAAAAATACCTGCTATTTATACTATCTGTGAATTTAGCAACGAATATCATTAGTAGCGAGAATCATCACTCGCTTGCCTATATCACGTGCTTATCAAACGCCCCTCTTACTTGCAGAAGGTATTCATACGCTCAGGTGCTTATTTCCGCTTGCACTTGCATTTTAGTTATTACATTTACTTATTTGGCAGATAAACGACCTAACGTGTTGCATTCCAAATATTTATAATCTAACACTGTACGACAAAATTCAATTTTTTTTCATCGATGAGAAAATTTATTTGTATTTATTTATTTATATGTGCGGGATCCACCAGCAAGACATGTGAACCTCCCAGTTCCTCTGTGGATCCAGAATCCGAAAAAACTATTATAAATCTATTAACTATCATAAATCATTTGGTGCTACGAGGGTAATTTAAAAATGTTATCACTTGCAATTGTCCTAGTTGAAACATGCGATAAATGTCCTTCGAAATTTATATTATTCAATAACTTAGTAGATTTATTTAATTCAAACTGTTAAAAGAAATTTATTTATTCAATATCTTCGAAAATTTTCATCGAAGATGAAATACCGAAAAATCTTAAATTTCGTCATTTCGTCATGGTCAAAATAATAAATGCATTAAATCTTGACACGTTTTCTCTACTTTCCTTTTTTTAATTTTATGAAAAAAAAAAAATTATCAAAAATTAACGCCACTTTGAACCACTTCAAACTTATACTAAGATTGGATGGGCTATACAACTGGGTACCCAATTTTTTATATTTTTTAATATTGAAGTTCAAAAGCTTGAAGCTGTTATAGAAATTTCTCGATTTTTTATAAATCCTGTACAAAGTCAGGAAATAGTCAAATTAAAAAAAAAAATCCATTCAAAATTAAAAATGGTACCCAGTTTTACCGCCGATCTAATATTACAATAGTATAGCCAAGTCCAAGTTTGAAGTGGTTCAAAATAGCATTAATTTTTGATAATTTTTTTTGTTTGTAAAAATTCGAAAAATTTCCATAAAAGCTTCAAATTTTTGAGCTTCAAAACAAAAAAAAAAAAAAACAAAAAAAAATCTGTTGATACAAATTTTTCTAAATGATATACTTTTATATATTTATTTTTATGTACTAATACCAATTTTTGAGTTCCGTACCCTTAGTGAAATTTACGGGTAAAAAAAATTCCTTACTAAAACCACAGCCTACCACAACTGAGTTCTAGCACAGCAAGCACATCGAATTTCTCATGGGTGAGAACTACTATCACGCGGTGCTGTATTTGTAATCATTGCCCATTGCAGTATTGCTCGTAGCGATTTGCGCGTTGACTGCAAATATTTAAATTCTGAATTTCACTCCCACATACACATATGCAAAAAAAGTGGTAACAGGGTTGGCAAATAAAATAAATGCGCAATGCGATTGGTAATCGGAAAACTATTTATTAGTAATTTAGCAAATTTTAATTGGGGTAATCAAAGTATACATTTCGTAAATCAATGAAAATTAGTTTGCTGATGGTAATGGTTGTTTTTGTTGTTGTTGAAATGGCTGAGTATTTTTACTTAAATAAACTTAATTAGCGACTAGCATCTTCTTCCTACTATTGCTCTCGTTTGAATTCTTGTTGTTGTTTATTTTTTTTTTTTTTTGACAAGCCGCCAAAATCTGCATTGCTCACAACACACACTGTATAGTTGTAAATAACCGCAGAAAAAGCAAACAATCTTCCATTTCCTCTGGGAATGCCCTGCCCTATAGAAGGACAGAATGTTAACCCTGGGCAAACCGCTATTCAAGAAACTCGAGCAACTGTCTGGCATAGACGTCAACAGCCTAATAAGGTTCCTAAACCGCACAGACTGGATATAGTTTTGCTGTAAATAACTGTTAAACAAGTTGGTAACGAGGATGTGGCAACAAAATAGTGCGGAAGCGCTAGTAGGATTCTGGATGAATCACCACTCTAACCAACCAACTAACGTCAGATTCATTCCATTTTGTTAGATCCAGGCGTAGCAGCAAACTTTTTATCTCTATATCTGAGATTTCATTAAGTTGCTGTAGGAAATGCTTAACGAAAGAACGAAGTTTTGCTTTAGCTAGACCTGAACATTCGCGTAAATAGTGGAGAAGACTTTCTTTCACCCCCTCCGCCTGACAGCTTCTACAGATGGGATTGAAAGAAAGGTTAAGTCTGGCCGCATGATTCCCTATCGGTCATGTTTTTCTTGTTGTAGTGCATTACCTATCAAAATTGCTTCCACCTACTTTCGGCTAAAGATTAAATTAGTAGTGGGAAGGAATGGGCGTTTTTATTGTGTTCACTGGGGTAGCAACAGCACGTTTCTGTTATGCTTGTGCCGAACCTTTTCTTGCTAGCTCAAATGCTGTCTCATTAGCCTCTATTTTACTATGACCGGGAACCCATATCAGAGTAAGAAGTGATTGAAGCTAATGACTAAGCAACACTAGTTCCTCTCTACATTGTAAAACTAGTAGTTTGAATGAAAAGGAATTATAATCTAAGAATGTTAATGGCATTAGTGATAGGTATTATTATAATATTAAAGACGTGTTGCATATAACTCTTTTGGCTAAACTCACATTCTTATGTTGCTTCTTAGCTCAACAGAGGGAGGATAAAAGCCCTCCAAGGCCAAATAGCGCGTTTAACTCGACTCAGACATAGTATCTGATGACATTAAAGCCTCTGCAGAAGGTCAACACTATCGACCGCAAAAAAATTTAACTTTTTCTTTTCACAGAATTGATAAATACTTAGTCGTCGTATCAATCACTTAGTAGATTTCAATATGGCTTGAAATGCCCTCTAATAAAGTTTTAGAAATATGCTAGCAATACTCTCAGCACTGCTGTTAAATTTCTATATATAGCCGAAATTACTTAAAAAAGATAACAAGAGACCTCTAATTTCGAACATCAGCATTTGGCGTCTTGTTGCAGCCATAATACCCATCCTTCTGGTTGCAGTGGTGATACGTATATGGTCGACATGATATGTCAATGTTTTGGTTCTAAGTCTAGCATGAACACCCTTGCTATCCTTTATTAGAATAGGGGCTCGAAATCCTGACCCACTATTTGAAATTGTCAGCTTTTTTTGATCTTCAAAGATCTTTAACCAATTTTAACAAACAAAATTTAAAGTAGAAAAGAGCAGAGAACGGATTACTGCAATCCACTTGGCAATTTTACCATTTCTATTATTGGCGCAAAACCTAAGCACTGAGTCTCCCTTTTCAGTTACCTTATTTTGTAACATCTGTTGTAGTTAGCAATCAAGGAGTCTTTGGAGTGACTCGAGACAGAATACTTCATGATAATCATAATGATATTGAAATTGAAAGAGCTCAGTTTACCGTTCAATTGCAAACTTGCGCTGAAGAAGGTCGTAAAGCAAACAATACTCCCAAGCATTTAGGTTACCTCGCTTAGGATTCTAGAAAAAGTGGAATTGCAAATCAGCTTAGAAGGCAGGTAAAAAAACTTACATTAGAGTTCATTTGAGAGGAAAAATATCAAGCTGTCATTTGACGGTAATTAAAAGCAATATACAAAAATGCCGAAATTCTAAAATTCTAAAAATTACAAAACAGAAAAAATATGTTCAAAAAACATACAAAAAATTCTGAATGGCAAATGGATTTGGAAAGCAAGAAAAATCGCGTTATGGTTTATTTTAAGGGATAGATTTCCAACTTACATTTGAACATAATTGAAAGAAAATTATAAAAAAAAAAATGTTTAACTTTTGCCAATGTTTACCAAAAAAATTTCGAATTTCGAAAAACTGTCGGCTTTTATTTGAGCATAATTAAAAGAAAAATATAAAAATGCCGAAATTCGACAAAATTACAAAATAAAAAAAAATTGAACTTTTAAATCGAAAAATTTCTTTAAAAAAAATACGAAAAAAAAAAATTTTACCAAAAAAACTTAGAAAAAGCTGAAAAATGAGCTGGGAAGGCAGACAAAAAAATTACATTAGGGTTCGTTTGAAGGAAATAACTTCAAGCTTCCATTTGAACATAATTTAAAAAAATAATAATATAATAAAAATTCCTAAAATTTTTTACCGCAAGGTTGTAAAAAAAATCAAAAAACACAAATGCTTACCAAACAAAATTTTCAAGTTTCGAAAAACTTCCACATTTCATTTGAGCATAATTCAAAAAAATATACAAAACTTCCGAAATTCGGCAAAAAAAACTAATGAAAACAAAATTTTACAAACAACCGAACAATTTCTTAAAAAAAAAACGAAAAAAAAAATTTTTAACAAAAACATTTTTAGTAAAAAATTTTTAACAAAATTTTTAACAAACCAAATTTGAAAATTTGAATACATTTTTATCGGAAAGTACTAAAAAAATTCTATAGAAATCATAGAGCATGTTGAGCCAACAATTATTTGACGAGCAATTCAAAGAAAAAAACATGCACAATCCAAGTAGCACAATTTATGCCATATAGGATAGCCTCCTTACCAAGTTTTGAGCTGCTCTTGTCCCATTTTGCCCCATATAAGAACAGACCAGCACTTTAAATACCCGTAACGAATTCACGAAATTTTCTCTTAAAACTATTTTCAACAGCTATATTTGCCTATCTTTCATTTTTCTCATTTTTGAGCCCTGTTAGATGTGCAAATCGTCAAATCGCTCAACTCATTACTTTGTGAGATCGTTTTATTGGTTCAACAATCAGCTATCATCTCACTTTCTTTAATATTTAATCAATGATGTATTTCAATGTTCACCACGTGGTATACGTAACATTTCAACATCATATGAACTCAAATGCTCTCAACTGCATCGAGCAAAAGAATCGACATAGCAATAACTTTCACACATTCATTTATTATTTATTTTTATTATCTCTGTAGGCACTACACAAAAAATATTTTGATTACAATTTTGCTCACTTACGCTTGAGACTGGCATAGTTCACATCTTCATAGTATACTCAGAATTTCTCTTCGCATCGCAAGCCGGTCAAACAATGATTCCAAATTTGTTTCTTTTTTTGCGCTGCACAAAAACTCTTTAATATTTAACCATCCTATGTGTAGGCTTTAGTTTTTTGGGTACTTTGCAGCCGCAAGCTGCACCTACAATGCGAATAAAGTTGTTCGAATTTTATTTAGTGGTTCTTTTTTGCGGCCTAACAATGGTTTATAGGGAAGAATGTGGTGGTTATTACGCTCATTTATTTTCTTCGCACTTTAACAGAAACTTTTTCCCTTGTGTAATCTATTTTTTCTGCTTCTGTGGTCGAGGGAATCTCACTTCTCGCTGTGAACCTCTCCAACACAATTGTAGCGTACGTGAAACTCACTTATACACCAAACTTTTTGTTGTATACTCTTTTTTTCTTTGTTTGCAAAAAAGCAGGGATTAATCACCCGACTTATTTGTTTTTGTATACTTTTAGGCGCGAAAAATTCAGTTAATTGTTGTTCCGGTTGGCCTTACCCGCACGTGACAGGAATACGTGTTAAACAAGTAATGTTGCTTTGTAAAACATTTGTGTTGTACACAATTGTAGTTGTTTTTAATTAGTGTTTTTTACTTAATTTATTTTTTATTACAACTTTTTTTATTTTATTTTATTTTTATTCAACTTTATGTTATTTAAATGTATTTTAGTTTATTTATTTTATTTTATTAAAGTGTTTTTAATTAACAATAATTTATTTTAGTTTATTTATTAAATTTTTTCATATTTAACTGATTTTTTTACTTAATTTAAATTTTTTTTGTACTTTACTAGTCTATTTTATTTTCATCTATTCGTTTATTTTGTCTAGTTTTTATTTCTGTTTGCTTAAATTCATTTATTTTTATTAATTTTATTCAATTTCGTTTTTTATTTTATTTTATTTCATTTTATTTGATTTTATTTTCTTTTATTTTATTTTTATTTTCTTTATTTTATTTAGTTTATTTTACTTCATTTTCTTTATTTTATTTTGTTAGATCTGGTTTTATTTGTTATAATTTTAACATTATTTATTTTATATAATTTTTGTTTTTATTTTGCTTTTCTTCTTTTATACTTAATTTTATGAATTTGATTTTCATTTATTTTGTTTTTTTATTTAAAAATTTCCATTTCATTTAGTCTTATTATTATTCCCTAATTTTATCTGATTTTATTTTATTTTATAATTTCTGTTTATTTTATTTAATTTTTTGTCTACTTCATTCATATAATCTATTTGTTTTTTATTAATTTTATTGATTTGTTTTGTTCATTAATTTTATTTTATTTTTTACGAGATTATTCTATATAATTTTAATATATATATATATATATATAATTTTTTTTATTACTTTATTATTTTATTTTATTTTATTTTATTTTATTTTATTTTATTTTATTTTATTTTATTTTATTTTATTTTATTTTATTTTATTCTACGTTATTTATTGATTTTTTTTTAGTTTTACTTTTTACTTACTTTAATTACTTTTATTTACTTTTACTTTAATTACTTTTATTTATTTTATACTATGATTTTATTTCTTTAATTTTCCCTTTTTTGCTTTTTTCCCTTAATTTAATTACTTTTATGTTATTTGGTTTTTTATTATTCTTTTTTAATTTTGCATTAATTATTTTTATTTTTCTGACTTTTGCTTCCTTTACTTTATTTTTTTTCAACTTTATTAATTTATTTCGTTTTGTTTTTATTTTAATTCATTTACAAATTTTTGTTTTTTTTTTGTTTTAATTTTATTCTATGTCTATAATTTAATTTTATTTTTTTCTTTTTAGTTTTATTTTCTTTTTACTTACTTTTATTAATTTTATTTTTAATTCCTATCATTTATTTTTATTTATTTATTTTTATTTTATATATTTAATGTCATTATATTTAGTTAAATTTTCTTTATTTTTTTTAATTATTAATTTTTTAAATTATTTTTTTTTTTTCAATTAATTAGTTTTACGTTATTTTATTTCAGTGTATGTCATTTTGAACGAATCTCGCGTTGTTGATAACGCCGTAAAATATGCTTCGCCTCTACTATAAACACTTCACTACGTATACTAGCACCAGAATTCATTCAGAATTTTATCTTTTTATCCGAACAAAAGCGATGGTATTTAATAAAAATGCTTCCGAATTTGCTTTCCTGCCACACAAGCTTGTTGCCACCAATGTACCAAAACAGCAAAAAATTAGCACACTCACGTACGCAAAATGAAATATTCACAAAAGGAAATTTTTTTTTATTCAATTAAACCCGGTTAGTACCGCTCACGTTGAAATCGCGCGCATAAGTAATGGCCCAGACGACAACAAACACGCATCGAGGCCTTTGCAAAGGGATGCAATGCACTACATAAGCAACACCCGCAAACTACCAGCAACTCACTGGCAGTTGTCAGTTGAAAATCGAATTTGTCTTACTGTGTTTAGGCACGCAGTAAAAACCGCAAACGGAGCTTTAGTGAACCGCACGCAAGCATCAACAAAAGTGTACTGCAGGTAATCTCCGTCCATAGCATCAACTACTGCTGTTGCCACTGCTGCTGATAACGTATTTCGAATAAGGACTTTCGAAAAATATTATTCGAAAATATCAGTTATATGCGCACGCATACTAACACAGCGTACCAGCTGACAGTGAGAAGCAACAGAAAGAGCAAAAGCAGCAGCCTCCTAAAAATCCGAGTGTAAAAGTGGTTGGTTGTGGTATGGTTTTTTTTATTTTTTACAGAAGAAAATGCGCCCTTTTCCCTTTGTTTGTAGTGATGTGCTCACGCGAAAAATTGTATCGCAACAAAATGCCTGATAAAATAGTAGATACGAAATGCATTGAATAACAGCTGTAATGGTGTTTTGTTGCTTCCAGTGGACAGAGGAGCATTTTAGTGGTACAAATAAAGAATTATGATTACTCGTGAAAATATTTTAGATTGACTAGAAATGTATCAAAATATTTTACAAAATATGAAAATTGACTTATTTAAAATATTTAATCCAGGTAGTACGACCTCTACTATTATCCAGTAGACCTTTCAAACGTACGGTTTCGTCTTGAATTATCCTTATGTTATCAACTTTCAAAAAATTTGTGCCACAGTCTCTGCTTGTTTTATAACTAATGGAAATGTAATAGACGTCCTAATTATTTAATCTGCATAATTAAAGAGGCTGTCCTCAAGCTTTGTTGATTGCCATCCCAAATACTTACCGAACAGGAGACTGCAATCGTTTGAGATCAAACGGCAAATTTCTGGGTGTCATTGAGATTCTAGAGCGAACTACATCTTCTGCTTCATTATTTCGTGTAAAAATTATTGCTTCCAATAGGTTACACTGTACTACAAACACAAACTTTTTCCAAAATAAGAAGGTTCTGACAATGAAATCTGGTAGAGGAGACAAATAATTTTAAGGGGTATCGGCGATTTTTTTACGTCTGAGTTTTTTTAGAGGGTCAAAGTTTCCAGCTTTAACACATTTTTATAGTAAATCAGAATAGTAAAATATAGGATCCTTACATTTTAGATACACATTGTGAACTTTTTAATCTTCTAATATAATTTCTCAACAGATGGGTCTTTCTTGTCCTTTTCCCGGGAAAGTACCAAAAATATTGTTCCAAGGGTTCAGCGTGGCAAGCGTGGCAGCGTGGGTCTTTCTTGTTCTTTTCCCGGGAAAGTCAAAAAAATATTGTTCCAAGGGTTCAGCGTGGCAAGTATACAACCTCCGAATGGTTTAGTGGGGATTCTCTTGAAAAAGCTTTACATCTCTTCATTTCTGAGAAAAAGAGGTTAAGACCAGGGCAAAAGTGTACAAGGAAGATGTCTTAGAAGGCATGATGAAGCAGTTGAGCAGTACTCTCTTCAATGGAGAGCGTTGGATCTTCCAGCGAAATTCCGCTTCAGCCCATATAGCAAAAACCACCCAGTTTATAGCCGCAGAAGATGGACCGTCTAGAAGTCCAGATCTGAATTCATTGGGCAAAAGTTTGTGGCCGACGTCAATATCCATGGAAACCGTGAGTTCTGCAATAGCTGAATGGCTTAATCATTTGAAGGCTTGTGAAAAGGCAAATCGAATCAAAACTTACAATTTTCCTTTTCTCACGTTTATATATATATACATATATATATATATATATATATAATTGGCGCGTACACCCTTTTTTTGGGTGTTTGGCCAAGGTCCTTCTCCTATTTGCGGTGTGCGTCTTGATGTTGTACCAAAATTGGGGACCTACATTTTCAATACGAATCCGAACGGCAAATATATATATATTTTTATTTTTATGAGGAGCTTTTTCACGGCAAAAAAAAACAGTCATTTTGGTCTTTCACCGAGATTCGAACCAACGTTCTCTCCGAATTCCGAATGGTGGTCACGCACCAACCCATTCGGCTACGGTGGCCGCTCTTTTTAATATTTACTTGATTAAATAAAACTAACTTCATTAAAAAAAGTATTATAATTTCATACCTAACTCTATATCAGAACTTATGACAGGACTAAGTACAATGAGTTAAAATGTACTACAAAAAGGTTTACCTATAAATTCTCCTATGAGTCTTTTAATACATCAAAGACCAAAATTCGACTTAAACACTAAAAATAAAATGAAAATGTGTATTGCGACTTACATATAGTTTATTGAAATTTTACCAAAACATTTTGTTTTTTAAACATACTAATGAAATTAAACTAAAACATTCTAATGAAATTAAACTGAAACATACTAATACATTCTTCAAAAATATCTCGACTTTAGCTCCACCTACCATACCCCAGCTTCTATATGCACAATCAAATATATTACATAAATTTCAGCTTAAAACTGGGATCAGTAGTTTTCGTATATCATTTGTTAGGTTTTCGATCAATTTTGTTCTCCACACAAATGCAGCTTCAAATTCGTTATGGCTAAAAAGTTGCTAAGAAATGAGTAAACCTGAAAATAATACAGCATAATCCTAATTATTGTAAAGCTGCGCAAGACCTCCTGGGTTAAACCATGCATGAACACAATGTGAATATAGCGCTGATATTTGAGCAATTTTAAGACCTCAACAGCCACTCTTGGATTTCGGATGGTCTGAACAAGTCGTTGATATGGGCAATGGGTAAAAGTACAGAACTGCGTGTCAAAATGGCGTGTACAAAACCCGGATTCACATGAGTCAAAATTAGAAGCATATATGTATATCATTAGCATGAACATAGGTAACTTTGAACGAATGCATTAGCAATGGAAGCGCGAGGTAAACACTCGCTCCTGATAGATGCAGATTTGAATGCTTGTTTTGACGTGGAATCCACAGACGTGGAAAAATTCTACTTGAAAGCATATCATTGCTAAACCTTGTGTTGCTTAACATTCCTGGCCTGTGCACCTTTCAAACAGAAAGAGGTAGCTCCATTATGGGGCTGGCCTTTGCACAGAGCAACATTGCTCGCAACGCAGAATGGGACATAAGCTCTATTTCAGTGATCATAAAGCTATCATCGTCAAAATACCGGCTGATGGCAAAGGGTGTGCTTGGCGTATAAATGAAGTACAATAAAAAAGTGGGAAAAAACAAGTCTATGATTCCAAGGTAATCAACATGATATGTCAATAATAACACCGTTAGCGATGAGCTTATGGAAGCGCACGCTGAAAGAGTGGCAAAGCAAATAACGGACCACCTAGAAAAAAAATATGATACTACCAAGCCTAGGCTACATAGAAGACCTGACAGAAGGCCAGTCTACTGGTGGAACGAGAAAATCGCGGGCGTTGGAAGTGAAAAAAGCAATACAGGACAGCAAAAAACAATGTTTCAAAGAGCAGCGTGAGATTCGCACTCTCACCCTGACACCTGGAAACTATGTTACAGAACTGCTATGAGCAAGATTAAAAGCCGGAGAGCACCGCAGCCAACGTGCCCCACTCTTCTGCGATCAGTGGTAGCCACACTTTTTGCGCAACAGGAAGGAGCCACACTTTTCCATGATCAACCTGTTTGTGAGCGTAACATCCCAGATGTAACCACAGAAGAAGTGCTTTCGACAGCAAATTGCATTGCTGATAACAAAACTCCCAGCCAAGATGGTTTACCAAATGTGGCGATGAAAGCAGCTTTAAAGCCGACACCTGAAATGTTTACAGGTTGTACAACGCATACTTGAAAGTGATAAATTAAATTGAGTTTTCCGAAGACGAATAAAAAACACGATGTGTGATACTCAACGTTTAATTTCGAATAATCAAAATAGTCATGACATGTTTACCAGAGATGTAATTAACTGACATACGCATTGTTACATTTGTAGGGTTGATATTCAAAGTATCATATTTCAACAGCCCTTCTCAATGCGAATGTCATTATTCTAAACTTAACAATTTCATTAAATCTGTATGTTTCTTTTTTGACAAATTTTTTGTTAAAATATCGGCTATCATACTATCTGTTGATACATACTCTAACTTTATGTCACCCTTTTGAACAATCTCTCTGACAAAATGATATCTTATATCTATGTGCTTCGTCCTTGCATGATGCACAGGGTTCTTTGCCAAATTTTGTGCACTTATATTGTCTCCGTACAGTATCGTTGGAGTTCGACCATCACCACACCCAATTTCAATTATAACTCGCCTTAGATGTAATGCTTCTTTCGTTGCCGATGACATTGCCATGTATTCAGCCTCTGTGCTGCTTAACGCTACACAATTTTGTTTTTCTGACTTCCACGAAATTGCCCCTCCTGCCAAGAAGAATACATAGCCCGTGTATGAACGTCTGTCAATGCTGTTACCGCCCCAATCTGCATCGGCGTAACCTATTAATGCTTGACCACTTGCCTTATATCGAAGCTTTGTGTTTATGGTCGATGCGAGGTACCTTAATATATGCTTAATTCCTGCCGAATGTTCGTGGTGTGGGTCCTTGTTTCGTTGTGCTAGCTTTGCTACCGAATGAAATATGTCAGGTCTTGTTGATATCGCTAACCACATCAAGGCACCAATCGTAGATTGATAAGAAATCTGATCAACTTTCTCGCATTGTTCGTTATTGCATGCCACCTGAAAACCTGCATCCAATGGTGTTGATGCTGGTCTACATGCCTCAATACCATGTTGTGTCAACAATTCTTTAATATATTGTGATTGCCCAAGGGTAATATCGCCTAGTTCACCTTCGCGATCGATTTGCATGCCCCGAAATAAACGCAGAGGACCCTTGTCAATACACTCAAATGTCTTACATATTTGTTCTTTAACCTTAGTCATGACGCTCTTTGACTGGCATGCTAAAAGTAGATCATCAACATAAACAAGGATTAAAAATAGGTTACCTTCTACATCCTGTTTATACAAACAAGGTTCACTCTCACACTGAGTAAAACCTAGACCTTTTAGCGCTTCGTCTAGCTTAAAATTCCAAGCTCTTCCAGACTGCTTCAATCCGTATATGGCCTTGTTCAACCTAAAAACTTTTGTGGGTTTATCATTTTCAGTGAAACCTTGTGGCTGTTTCATGTACACTACTTCTTTAAGTTCGCTGTTTAAATATGCTGTGCATACATCCATTTGATGTAAATGTAATTTTAACTCTGCTGCTAATGCCAGTATCAGCCGTATAGTTTCGAATCGACACACTGGCGAAAAAGTGTCTAAATAGTTAACGCCATATTTCTGTGAACAACCCTTGGCCACCAAACGTGCCTTGTACCGCTCTATTTCGCCGCGTTCATTGCGCTTCAACGTATATACCCACTTGCAGCCAATTACTGATTGATCTTTCGGTAAATCGACCACAGACCACGTATTGTTTGTGACTAAAGAGTCAAACTCGTGTTTCATAGCTGTTTTCCATAAATCTGCTTCATTGCTATCAATTGCGTCTTCGTATGTTTGAGGCACATACACATCTTTTGTACTCATAGCACTTAAAACATTAAATATTTTTCGTGGCCGCCCTCTTTGGCCATTTCGCAAAAGCTTAGGCCTACCACGTCCAATGCGTTCAACATCTTCTTCAGCACTTACATACTCGTCGCTTACATTACCATCGCCATCGCAATTAATGATATCGTCATCTACATGGCCAGCTGTATCAGTGCTAACTTGAATTGAATTCGTATCTACCAGATCAAATGTAATTTGCTCATCATTACACATTCCAACGCTATTGGATTCATCAAATAACACATCCCGCTTTTCGACTACTTGCCGCATTTCTGCATCATATAGCCTATATGCTTTTGACACCAGAGAATATCCAACCATTACATACTGCTTACCTTTTTGTTGGAGTTTCTTATGATGCGTTTTGTCCAATGCCACTGCCACAGAACCAAATACTTTTAAGTGCTGCACTGATGGTTTCTTGCCATACCACGCCTCATAAGGCGTTTCATTGCTGAGCGCTCTGGTCGGCGCACGATTGCGCAAATACGCTGCCGTCGCTACCGCTTCTGCCCACAACGAATCGGGCATACCCGAATGCACCAGCAAACTTCTGGACATTTCAACCAACGTGCGGTTGGCCCTTTCCGCTACCCCGTTTTGCTGCGGAGTGTAGGGAACTGACAACTGACGTATAATGCCTCGACTCTCGAAAATCATTCAACTGTTTATTTATATATTCACCGCCGTTGTCGCTTCTTACCGCCTTAATACGATTTCCTGTTTGTCGCTCAACCATAGTACAAAATGCGACAAACTTGTTGAACACCTCAGCTTTTGATTTTATGAAATAGACAAATATCCTTCTTGACATATCGTCTATGAATGTCAAAAAATATTTTGATCCACCTAGCGATGGTGTATCAAAAGGCCCACATACATCCGTATGCACCAAATCTAGCAAATTCTTTGATCTATGCTCATTTGTATTTGGAAACGGTTGTGTATGAATTTTGCATAACATACATGTCCTACATACTGGCTTTTCCGAGAAACTTATTTTTTCCATCCCATGAACTAAAGATTTGTGTGCCAGTTCGTTCAAGCTGGTATAATTTAAGTGCCCATACCTATTATGCCATATGATTGCTTGCTTTTGCATGACACCAAAACAACTGCTGCGCTTATCTTCAAACATGAACAAGTTGTTGCTTTGTTTGAGTCGTAAGATATCATCACCGTTCTTTTTCACCGTTGCATATTTTTTGTTGAAGCTTACTGCGCAACTCATTTCGACGGCACGGCCAACTGATATAAAATTGCCTCTCATACCCGGTACGTATAAAACATCTTTCAATGTCAAATCACACATGCCAGTTTGTATTTTAACATCGCCTTTACCCTCGGCACGAATGCTGTTGTCACCTGCCAATGCGATCGATTCTGTATGATTCGCGAAGTTCGAAAACAACGTACGGTCACAACACATATGCGCAGTCGCACCACTGTCTAAGCACCATTTTCCTCTGCCGAACGTGTCGAAGTCTGTTGCACCTAAAGCAGTGAACGAACATTGTTGTTGACGCTTCTTCGCTGAATCTTCTTTCGTTGAATTCACGAACTTGTTTGATTTCGGACAATTGCTTTTTATGTGGCCCTTCTGCCCACAGCGATAGCATGTAACATTTTTGAAATTACCGTTTTTCTTTTCTCTGTCGCTACCCTGCGTCGACTTCGCTGCAAATGCTTGCTGTATGTTAATTTCGTTTGATGCATGCTCATTCACGTTACCACGACGCTCACCTTCTTCTAGAACTTTTAATTTCAACACATCAACCGCTGGAAGATTGTCCCTAGTCTCCATCGCTATCACGAAATTCTCGAATTCTTTTGGAAGACTAGACAATAATATGATGGCAACTAACTCTTGATTTAGCTCTAAGCCCACCTCAGCTAATTTGTCCATTATTGTCGTAAACACATTTAAGTACGTCGCAACGTTTTCGCCCTCTGTCATTCTTAGGCTCAACAACTTTTTGTAAAGCGAAACTTTTCTTACCGGACCACTTGGTTGATAAACCTCCTTCAGTTTTTTCCACGCTTCCGTCGATGTTTTGCAATGCCGCAAGTAATTCAGTTGCGTTGGCCTTACACTTAAGTTAATCATGGCCAAAGCCTTCTCATCGCGAGCAATCCACTGCGCCACTTCGCCTTCATCTGCTATATCCTCTCTCTTGCATTCCCCAGACGTATATTTCCATAATTCCGAATGCACCAACACGCTACGCATCTGAACGCTCCAAGAATCATAATTCTTTTCGTCCAGCTTCTCGATTTGGTACATGGAACTCATGCCGAAATAAATCTTCAACTTCACTCTAAATTGAACACGCGCGATCTGGTCCCATAACCTGATAAATTAAATTGAGTTTTCCGAAGACGAATAAAAAACACGATGTGTGATACTCAACGTTTAATTTCGAATAATCAAAATAGTCATGACATGTTTACCAGAGATGTAATTAACTGACATACGCATTGTTACATTTGTAGGGTTGATATTCAAAGTATCATATTTCAACAGAAAGAAGCCGTTTTCCCACCACCCTGGAAACATCAGAGGTTGGACCGACCTATCTTCGTCATACCGTCCTCTATGCATGCTAGACACGCTTGGATAAATCTTAGAGCGCATTATTAGCAATCAAAGTATGTATTTAGAAACACACTGTGGCCCTTCCGAAAATCAGTACGGCTTCAGGAAGGAACGATTTATTGTGGATGCTACAGACGAGGGGATGAGTTTTGGCTCTAAGAAGCATTGTGCAGTTATAACACTGAAAAAATGTAAAAAATTCATTCAACGCGGCAAACTGGATCCAAATAATGAGTGCTCTGAAAAGTTTCAAGGTACTAACAGTGAATCATTGCTACGGGCATTGGCGTAGAGTCATAAAATATAACTGGAGGAGTTAATTACTATGGAATGAGATGTACGCTTGCCCACCTCTACACAAAAACAACAAAAACAAAAACGACCCTGAACCACGTCCCAGACGAGTCAGGAGATATCGCTTCAATCATTCATCGTCATTCATCAGCAGCTCCTTACCACCTTGCTAAACTGCCGACCTCCGAATATACCTCCGTTATCGGAGTCTAATCCCCACCCATTCCAGACGAAGAGTTTTAGCTGCAACGTGAGATTCGCATAATTTTGGCTCAATTAAGTTCTGGATATTGTAGCAAGTTAAACTCCTAAGTATCAGGAATCGTCCACGACATACTCAATATATGTCCGGCATGTGAGGGCACACCGCACGATACTAACCACCTGTGAATAGATGGATGAATCGGTACCATCTTAAACCCTCTGACCTAACACCGTTCTTCCTGTGGGTCAAACCCAACGACACAGCACGTTTCGTGGGCCTAACGTTAAGTAAGTTAGACGAAGACGATCGGTGACTACATCGCACTGGTAGGGTTTAAAGGACTGCTACAACAATAGAAACAACAACTAAAACAACTCGGATTCGCCCGTCACTACCACACACATGAAGAAACATCAGCCTCGTAAAAGCCTTGCGTGCGCTCTCTACTGAAATTTCCTTGAATTATGTAAGCATCTGACACACAGTAAAATATATGCACGTGTATGTGTTTCGATTCCAGCCCGTTGTCTATGCGACAATCTCATTTGAGGAATCCGCACAGGAAACGTTAGCGTCATTGCTGATATGGCGCGGATTTATTATTTCTGGAACGAAACGCCACAAAAGTGGGATGTTACCGAAAACCGCACTGATAACAGTTATTATTATTTTTATTTCTATTTTTACTGCCTTTTGCTTTTATTGCACGATGCATAACTGCCGCAGAACTCCAGATTTATTGTGCGACACACTTAGGCGGTGTAAAAGTATAAACAATAGGATCAGCTCAAACCGAGGGTAAGGCAAGAACAAATAACTTTATGCGAATAATCAAAAGAATTTCATGGAATCTAGCCAACATTAACATAAGCAAACAACAACAATACAGTTATGAGATGTGAGTGATTTGCATTGTTAGCACTTGTGACACGTTGACGAGTGTCGCTGTCACTGTTGCTTTAGCTGTTCATTTTATTTTTATTTTTCATCCTGCCTAGCTTCAACCGTAAATAAATGCTCACATTGCCGAGGCGTGTGCATATTTCAAAATCAATTCGAATATCAAATGCAAGTAGCATTAATTTTCATTACGTGTTGATGTATTGAAGCCTTCGTGCTTTTGCATAAAGGTGAAGGTTGATGGCAATGTACCATAGAATACGCACGTGTATGCGTGCATATGCCGGTTGCCGCATTCCTCTGTGTGTGCGACGCGCATATTTCATGTGATGCAGGAAATATTGCAAGTCTTCAGATTGAGCAATAAATTAAATTAAATGGATTGGGAAAGCATCTAGATTTGTTAAATTGTTTTGACGAAGCAATAGAGCAGCTACAAAACGCTCCTTGTACTGGTATTGAATGGGAGAAAAATTCTGCTATATTTACATAGCAGAGGTACTTCTTAAGCAATTGCCAAAATATGCTCTTTAAAATGTCTGTACACAGCCAACCTCACCTCACTATCGTTGGAAAAATCTTCAACCCGGTAAAACGGGGAGCTCAGCTCTTTGCGCATCGTCAAAGAAATAAGGGCCGCTAATACCTCCGCATCAAAATCCAAACCAAACAGTCACTTTTTCGGTGTGTAGTGGCAACTGATGAATCTGTTTTAAATTTTCGTTCTTCCTTGTATACGAAGCCACTTATGAAATGAGCCTCGGCACAGAATATCATTTTTTCAGCGAACTCAGAATCTGCCACACGGAAGGTTTGTCGAACAGATAATTGATTTTGATAATAAATTTTAACAATTTGGACGCATTGCTGAAAAGTTTAGAATTCCATGCTAAAATTCTAATACATAGTAAATATAGAGGCCAAATTTTGTTGCTGAACGATTCCATGTCGAGTAATCCAAGTACGTTGGACATTATCGTCAATTACTCTAAAAGTTGGTTTATGTATAGATTCAAGTATAATAAGGAGTAAACTGAAAAAATTTATCATTTTGGGATCTATTCAATGTTGAAAATCGGGGTATAGAGTTTTATGACATTAAAAATGTATCTGTAATTATTTTCAATATTTTCATAAGTTTTTTTATAGGATACAATGCATTTAAAAACATTATTTGAGAAAAAAAAATTTATTTTTTATTAATTTTTGAAGCATGGATATTTACGGCGGCCGCCGTAGCCGAATGTGTTGGTGCATGACCACCATTCAGAGTTCAGAGGGAAGAATGTAGATTCGAATCTCGGTGAAACACCAAAATTAAGAGAAAGTTTTTTCTTATAGCGGTCGCCCCTCGGCAGTCAATGGCAAACCTCCGAGTGTATTTCTGCCATGAAAAAGCTCTTCATAAAAATATCTGCCGATCGGAATCGGCTTGCAGCTGTAGGTCCCTTCATTTGAGGAACAGCATCAAGCCGCACACCACAAATAGGAGGAGGAGCTCGGCCAACCACCCATAAAGAGTGTACGAGCCAATTATATATACATATACTATGTATATTTAAAAACAATTTATAAACAAAAACGTTTTTAAAATTTTTATAAAAAAATGTATGAAGAAAAAAATTTTTACATTTTGTTTAGTATAAAATATACTTGTATAGTATAAAAAATATTGTTTTTTTAACATATTTTACACTAACATATGTTTTAACTATTTTTTCTTTTAAATATTTAAAATCATTAGTATTTATAAAACTTATTATTTAGAAAAAATGATATATCAATTTTTGTTCATATATCAACATTTGATGATATATCAACATTTTTATAAACAACAACATTTTTACAATTTTCCTTTATATAAAAATTAGTTGAGAAAAAATTATTTTTTTTTACTATTTAGATGAAATATTTATTTTTAAGTATTAAAAAAAATTATTTGAGGAAAAAAATTGCGAAAAAATTTAATTCTGAGAATTGAGAAAGAATTTAAACTTTTTGTTAAAAATTTTGGGACAAAAATAATTTTTTTAGTAAAAAATTTACTTAACTATTTAGGATAAATACAATTTTTTTCAAGTATTAAAAAAAAATTATTTGAGAAAAAAAAATAATAGAGAAAAAACAATGATTGGGAAAAAATTTAATTCTGAGATTTGAGAAATAATATACATTTTTTTGTAAAATTTTTTTTAGTAAAAAATTTACTTAAAAAACCTATTTGAGAAAAATCATATAAGTATTAAAAAAAATGATTTAAAAAAAAAATTGTTGAGAAAAAATTTAATTCTGAGCATTGAGAAATAATATAAATTTTTTGGTAACATTTTTTTTAGAAAAAAATTTACTTAAAAAACTTATTTGAGAAACATTATATATTTTCAACTATTTAAATAAAAATATTATTTTTAAGTATTAAAAAAATTATTTGAAAAAAAACTAATTGAGAAAAAGTTTAATTCTGAGAATTGTTAGAATTTATATTTGTTAAAAAATTTTGAATACAAAAATTTTTTGTTTTAATAAAAAAGTTACTTAAAAATGTATTTGGGAAAAACAATATTTTTTTAACTATTTAAGTACAATAATTGTTTTTAAGTATTAAAAAAATTTTGGAAGATTATTATAATAATTGAAAAAAAATTTAGTTCTGAGCATTCAGATAAAAAATTATTTTTTTAATATACTTAATTTTTTAATCTTTGTAATCTTTGCAAATTTTATTTCTGTATTCTCCTAACTTTTCAAGTTATATTAAATTTAAAAAGAAATAATCTGAAAAATGTTGAAATATTGTCGGTGTTTCTTAACATTTTTGCAGAAAAAAATATTATTTTTAAGAAAATTATTTGAGAAAAAGTTACATTGGAAAAACAAATGTTTAGTCATTTTTAAATACTTATTTTTTAGCAAAACATATACTTTTCAAGAAAGTTTGCTTAAGAAAAAACTATATATTAGTTAAAAAAATTAGTTGAGAAAAAATTATTTTTTTTTACTATTTAGATGAAATATTTATTTTTAAGTATTAAAAAAAATTATTTGAGGAAAAAAATTGCGAAAAAATTTAATTCTGAGAATTGAGAAAGAATTTAAACTTTTTGTTAAAAATTTTGGGACAAAAATAATTTTTTTAGTAAAAAATTTACTTAACTATTTAGGATAAATACAATTTTTTTCAAGTATTAAAAAAAAATTATTTGAGAAAAAAAAATAATAGAGAAAAAACAATGATTGGGAAAAAATTTAATTCTGAGATTTGAGAAATAATATACATTTTTTTGTAAAATTTTTTTTAGTAAAAAATTTACTTAAAAAACCTATTTGAGAAAAATCATATAAGTATTAAAAAAAATGATTTAAAAAAAAAATTGTTGAGAAAAAATTTAATTCTGAGCATTGAGAAATAATATAAATTTTTTGGTAACATTTTTTTTAGAAAAAAATTTACTTAAAAAACTTATTTGAGAAACATTATATATTTTCAACTAATATATTTAAATAAAAATATTATTTTTAAGTATTAAAAAAAATTATTTGAAAAAAAACTAATTGAGAAAAAGTTTAATTCTGAGAATTGTTAGAATTTATATTTGTTAAAAAATTTTGAATACAAAAATTTTTTGTTTTAATAAAAAAGTTACTTAAAAATGTATTTGGGAAAAACAATATTTTTTTAACTATTTAAGTACAATAATTGTTTTTAAGTATTAAAAAAATTTTGGAAGATTATTATAATAATTGAAAAAAAATTTAGTTCTGAGCATTCAGATAAAAAATTATTTTTTTACTTAATTTTTTAATCTTTGTAATCTTTGCAAATTTTATTTCTGTATTCTCCTAACTTTTCAAGTTATATTAAATTTAAAAAGAAATAATCTGAAAAATGTTGAAATATTGTCGGTGTTTCTTAACATTTTTGCAGAAAAAAATATTCTTTTTAAGAAAATTATTTGAGAAAAAGTTACATTGGAAAAACAAATGTTTAGTCATTTTTAAATACTTATTTTTTAGCAAAACATATACTTTTCAAGAAAGTTTGCTTAAGAAAAAACTATATAATACTTTGGAAAAAAAAAATTTTCGGAAATTTTTGGAAACTTTTAGTTTTTAAAAAAACATATACTTTTTAGGAAAAATTACTTAAGGAAACAAATTATATTTTGGAAAAAAAAATCGGTGGCTATTTTTGAAAAACGACAAAATTAAAGAGATTTGTTTCTTTTTTTTAAATAGCTTAGACTCATCTCAGCAGCCCTGCAAATTTAATAGTGGAATTGCCAAAACAAATCACTATGTATTCAATATATCGTAGGTATATCAATACGCAGATATATGCATGCACACATAGGTGGCGCAAAATTAATTACCTTATCGGAGGATTTATAATCTTTGCAAATGGCGACGTACGTCAATCATATTTGACACTTCTGAACTAATCAGCTACAGCATACAAACAGACACGCGTCAAGGTCAAAATAAGTATTTTACCACACAAAATGATTTTTTTTTATTTAGCAAAAAAGTTATTCAAATACAAAATTGATGGCTAGTGTTGCACCACCTTGTACTAAATACATATGTATGTATGTATATACCCTATCATAAAAAAGAACCGGCAATGGTAAATTTAAACGAACCGCGCAAGTGGGAACTGGCCCATATTTTTTTCTTATGTTGGTAGGACTGTAAAAAAGTAAGACACACATCTGTCACTTTTTAGAGCCATCGGATCATTAGTGTCTGCCTGTACGTCGCAAACGCCCGGAAATGTGGGCAAACAATTATTGGATTTTGCATAATGATAACACGCCATCGCACCGAGCCCAAATTGTGCTGAATTATTAGACCAAACACCAAGTAAATACCATCGTGCAAGCACCGTATTCACCTTTTATGGACCCGTGCGACTTCTTTTTGTTTTCCAAGTTGAAGTTACCACTTCGTAGAAAGAGATTTCAGTCGATAGAGGAGATCAAAGAGAATGCGACGAAAGAGCTGAAGGCCATCCCTCCATCGGCCTACCAGGGGTGCATGAAGAACTGGGTTAAACGTTGGCACATGTGTGTTGCTTTAGACAGGTCATATTTTGAAGGAGATAAAATAAATTTGCCTGAAATTTAACTTTGTTTTGTTTTATTTAAACATTCCCGGTACTTTCTGATCATAGGGTATACATATATGGATGGTTCACGCTATTAGTCACTGCTATTAGAAACAACTTTTTCTATAATTCGGTGCTTCGAACCTACGCACTTCCGAATGACAAGCACGCACCAACCAATTTGGCTACAAGTAAGTATACAAATTTGCACGCTTGCTTATGGTTTCTTAAACTCAGACATTGTTCGCTGACTCAAACAAAAACCCAGAAAATACCATATAATGCGGCGACTAGAAATGCGAAGGCACTAAGTTCCCCAAGCATTGAATGTCGGCGAAGAGACGTTCGGTCAATCAGTAATAAAATATGATTAGAAGAGAATTTTATGCGCTGAATGCGCCTACTAAAGTGTGCGTTGGAACTAAGCTGATGTTAATAGCTTCATATATACATATTTAAACAAGCGCGCACACACACACATGCAAAAACCACAACCTTCTTCGCCTTTGTTATGCCTAACGGCTTCTTCTGGTCATCATTCCATGTTCGTACTTATGCCAATACTTAAGTGACTTTTGCTGGAAGCGCATTAGCTGACTACAAGACTTGTTCGAATTATTGCCAAATCTTTGTTGGTGGTTGTGTTGGTGTTTTAGGTTCATAACCACTATATATTTAGACGTACGCAACACTAAAGAGAAAAGCACTATTGGAGTACTGATTGGAAAGCTCTTACAGCTTGAGTTCTGCTCATTGTTCGCCTAGTCAGTGTGGTCTGCGTGGTCCGTCTGCGTTGAACTAACGACAATCGCATTTCAATGAACGCTATTTACATGCGTGTACTAGGCGTAGATGTGTGTCATATATATGTAAGTACCTTTACTTTTCCTCACTGCCATCAAACACAATCTGTACCAGTTGTGGCATCGAGGGCACACAAATGCGCAAGGGTAGAATGAAATTATAGTAGCAAATAGCTTGGTAAATAGTGAAAGAGATAAATCTGTCTCTCTGTTACATACTTCTCGTAGGCGCATACATCGAATATATGCATATGTATTGTAAGTCTACATACGTGCGTGCCCCTCTGCGTTATGTAAAGTGCAATACAATGGCCACTCATCGACCTTGTTACGGTTAATTCACTTGCGAACATTCGCTGGCTGGCTAGATGCGACAAAAATGTTACTGCAACACGTTAAACAAACGATTGTATAAATATTGACGTTCACCTGGAGCTTTTGATTTTCAGCCCATGTCCTGATTCATTTTTCCCTTCTTGTTTACTATGCATACGCCTACCACGCAGAGCCGAGTTCATATACACTTTGCTTGCCATCCTTACACTTGCTCCATTGAACAACGTGATTGCGCACATACAATATGGCGCAAAATTAATCATCCAATTTGCTTTGTGAATCTCTTTTTTAGTAAATAAAAAATTGATTTTAGGTATTGCAAATCTTTATTTTGAGCTTTACGCGCTCCATTGCTTGTTTGTTTGTGCACAGCAGCTGTCCAGTTCACATGTGGCACATGTGATTGACGTAAGATGCCATTTGCAAAATATATAAATCTTCCGATAGGGGGATTAATTTTGCGCCACTTTCTACTAAGGTAACTTCATGGCGCGCAACAACAAGCAGAAGTTGATGATTGTGCGGAAGGTAAAGAAAAGGAAATGAAACGAGTAAGAGAGCCTTATTTGTATGATTTTGAAAGGGATTTTCAGCATGCAGCAGTAGTGTTACTCTTTAGGCTCGTCTTCCTAATCTCTTCTTAATTGGCGCGATAATCGCTTACGCGATTTTGGCTAAGTTTATCAATGCGCGTCAGTCGTTTCTCTCTCGCCAGTTGGACACACCAAGTGAAGACAATTCGTTCTCCACTTGATCTTTCCAATGCAGACGAGGCCTTCCTCTTTTTCTGCTACCACCACCTTGTACCAGCCAACGTAGCTGCTGGATATTTATTCGCTCCATCGCCATTCCTTGCGATATTCGCCGTCGCTAATGTTCAAAGGTCCAAAAATCTTCTGCAGAATCTTTCTCTGAAACACTCCAAGCGTCACTTCATCGGATGTTGTCATCATCCACGCTTCTGCGCCATACGTTAGGACAGGCATGATGAGAGCCTTGTAGAGTGTTAGCTTTGTTCGTCGAGAGAGGACTTTACTACTCAGTTGTCTACCTAATCGAAAGTAGCACTTGTTTGGCAAGAAAGATTCTTCCGTCTTTCAAATCTCTGTGGCGTCTTTCTGGCTGACATTCTAGCCACCTGGTTAAGCAAAAATGTGATATTTACTCCAATAGCCAAGCGGTGATCAAATCTCTTGGTGAGGTTGTCACTAATTCCTTCAATGCTCGCAAATGACAGGCGTCTCTTAACGACGTGGCGGAATATTTATATTCAATATTTCTATTTAATATGGGTGCCAGGACATAGGGGCATACCAGAGAATTGTAAGGCAGACAAATAAACGAGAGAGACGGCACCACCACTCGCCTGCCTCTTGGTAATAGAGATTGTAAGTATACCCCTCTCAACCTACAAATTAGGTGGTGCAGGTGCATTGTAATGTCAGCCAACATGAGATGGGCTAATAATCTGGCATGTAATGCTACAAAAAGAATTTAGCCAAAATGAGACGTCAGGCGCTCAAAGGCGCTACTTAATTGGGTAAAGAAAAGCATTTCTGTGTTAGTTGCTTTGATCACAGGCCACTATCTACTGGGATATCGCATTCTTCCGATGTTCCTTTTGCTTTAAAAAGCAGAGCAATTCAGACTATCGATGACATTAAAGCTCCATATGTCAAAAAGAGAGGTCACAAGAACCAATTGTGATCAATAGACTCAAACGCGGTACAGATAGAGACATAAGAAGACGAGCCTATAGCAGGAAGCTGGCTACAAATATGGTGGACCCAAATGTGGGTACATAGAACTGGTCCACTTCATGGGCACCATTCTGGGCCCTCCCGATGTAATGCAGAAAATAGTTCCGGGAAAGGAGTGTCCTCAGAAGAAGAAGAGTGTTTTAGTGGCCTCAAGTAGTAGGGCAGTAGACGGCGGCCGTTTAAGTGCGATGGCATTACGTGCCACTAGGGTTAGTTACTTTGGCTCCTCATTCTTAAATTATATTGATGACCTTAGGGATATAAATGTCAGCCAGATCAATGGGTTCGCATTTAAAATAAAGAAGGAGTAGTGATTTGACGAGGAGTAACAGATAAATTGCTTCTCTTTGGATACTGGCAACGGTCTAAGCGAGTTGGTTTAGAGACCGACTGCAACTCCTACCTACCTACCTACACTTGAGCTAATAAGTTCTTTTTCTGAGCCTTTCCTAGCGACTATCTGCCACTTCATGGTCTATGTGATCACTGTGACCCTTTTTGTGGATGCGATCTCTATTATTAGTTAAAGGCAGCCCCAAGCAGGCTTGGAAGTACTTGTGTTATCCTGCCCAGGCAGCGAGCGTCATCTTGTGGAATGCATAAGTTATTTACCACGGTCCTTTGCTTTATTAGTTGTCTCCGAGTAGCCATCACTATACCAAATATTTATTGTGCTTATTTATTATGAAATCAAACTTTATAAGTTGAATATAGTCTGACATACCTTTGGATTCAGTAGGCCAGTGTCGCGCCACCTGGCGCAAACACAATCATCGCCCTTAAGATTATCTCTAGAAATTTACTAGTGCACTAATATAAGTAGAAGGCCAGTGAGCTTACGCCTCTGGACTAATTTTTTTGTGGGGCTATTTTTAATCACTGGTTTAAGCGAACAGACCAATAATAATGAAGTCTTGGAAGCGAGCATCAAGCATTCTGCAATAAATTTTTAAATTTTTTTCCAAATTTGTAGGAGTTAATATATAATACATATATATATGTATGTATGTATGTATATCCGAAAGCAATTTCCGAGCTCCTGCTCCTATTTGTGCATCCTTTGCTAGGTATTGGGCTGAGCTCCTCCTACTATTCGTGGTGTGCGTGTTGATGTTATTCCGCAAAGCTAAAGGGTTTTCCAATAAGAAGTGTTATTTTGATATTCAAAGAAAAATGCTATTTTTTGATATAAATGATCGGATGTTTATTTCCTTATAAAGAGGAAGGTATGTCGTTAATAGTGGAAAATAATATCAGCCAAATGTACACCACGACCACGCTTACAGGACAATATCCTTTTCACGAAATTTTCCATAACCGAATTGCAAAGTGGCTGCCCTATGTCCTCGATAGCCTCACGAATTCCATCTTTAAGGTCTTGAATCGACCCTGTTGGCGTAAACCTTCTCTTTCACGTGGCCCCAAAGAAAAAAAATCACAAGGTGTTAAATCACAAAATCTCGGTGGCCAATTGTGATCACCTCTTCGAGAGAGGAACCTTTTCCCGTAAAATATCAATGGTTTCTTTGCTTGTGTGGCACGTAGCGCCGTCCATCCAATACCATCCAATTCCGGTCATAAAAAATCGTTAATCATCTCTCGATAGCGCAAGCCATTCACTTGCAACACCTGTTATTGGAAAACCCTTTACTATATTAGTTTAAGCCAACTCCGAATGGCAGATATTTTATACAAGGAGCTTTTTCAGAAATACGCCCGGAGATGTGCCTGCCGAGGTTGCTATTGCGTGTCGAGGGGCAACCGCTACTAAAAAACAACTTTTCATATAATTTTGGTGTTTCATACCCTGAGATTCGGACCCATTCGGGTACGGAGGCCACAATTTATTAGCTTGATAATCCAGCCCCGGTTTCTTCGATATTCAGAAAATGCCTCAAAAAAATGTGTATAGAAAATATTTCCGAATACCAAGTTGAAACTTAAAATACCCTGTATTTATTTAAATGACATTGAATGTTCATTCAAATACATTAAAGAAATTATTGCTGATGTTCCAACAATTTTTACTAGTGACCCAAATTAATTAAAATGCGAAACAATGGCACGCTATTGGCACATAAAAGAGTATTGATGAATATTGCAGGAATTTGACGAAAAAAAAATGTCACGTGCTGGAACATCAACATAGTTTTTAAAAGTTGCACAACTTCGAATCGATGACCTTAATTACTTTTGCGTTAACCTGCACCAAAAATATTCACAATTAATTACACATCTATTTGAAAGTGGGCTAAAAGGTAGAGCTGGGAATCCATCGATGGTTGCTCCACTCGATATTTTTTCCATCGATGGAAAAAACCATCGATACTATCGATGGTTCCATCGAAAATTTAAACGAGTTATTCAACATATATATTTTGGTGTCGTTTTTCAATATTACAAAGTTTCAAATATTCAAAAAGGGTCAACCAAAAGTATCAGAACTCATGACCTTGTCTATAATCATCGATACGAATTATCTAGCGTATAATTTAACTACTATAAGTTAGCCCTTTATAAATTAATTCCATCGAAAATATATTAAAATGATTTTAGCTTGTAATTTGTGAATGTTCTTCAATATAAAAACAAAATTTATAGTTTCAAGTTAAACTTGAAGATAAAAAAAAGGGTGACTTCTCGTCCTAAGTCCAAAAAACGAAAACAAAAATCTCTCTAAGCAAAAACAAAACAAAAGGCGATTTCCAAACTTAATGCTAATGAGAGGTCCTTATTGTACTATGCAGCGGATAGCTGCTACTCTTAAACACTACAAAACAAAAGGCGATTTCCGAACTTAATGCTAATGAGAGGTCCTTATTGTACTATGCAGCGGATAGCTGCTACTCTTAAATACTACAAAACAAAAGGTGATTTCCAAACTTAATGCTAATGAGAGGTTCTTATTTAAAAAAAAAAACAATTCGTTCCAATATCACAGTTATTTTAAAGTAGCCATTGATTTTTGTTAATAAAAACCAATGTGTTCACTTGTTTAGGTTTTAAACATGCTCTCCGTTCCGTCACAATAGCTCCTGTTTTACTAAATGTGCGCTCTGATTCAGCTGAACTTGCTGGTATACACAAGAATTTTATTGCGCATTGTCCAAGTGCAAATAAATGTTCCTTGTTAATCTGTATTGTAGAAAGTACAATTATGAAAGTTGTTAAAAAAAACTACACTTAACTTACCTGCCAATATTGGAGCAGATCGCTGTCATGAAGAGCATTGCGCTGCTCCATATATTGGCGAATGGTAATAATTGAGTCCGCCCGTGAACTTTTGTTTTTTTCTTTTATTTTTCCTGCCATGCATTTAAATAAAAATGGAGTCTCCTCATTCCTTGGCAGTTCCTCTGTGGAATTTTTAGATCTCACGTCCTGTATTATATTATGAACCTCTCCCTCCAACATCAACATGGCCTGCTGGGCATTTGACGGATTTTGGAAACCCTCCTTTTTGAAGCGTGGGTCAAGAAGAGTTCCAAGGCGTGGTGCTGATCTATTCTCATATGAGAAGAGCCTTTTTTTTACGTTGCTCTGTAAAAACTCGCAAGTTTCTCTCCCTGCAGGTGTTAACATCTGCTCATGGAGCTCTTCCAAACTTTGCGATAAGGCGAAAATTGCAGGAGCAATTAATGAAATTGTAACGCCCTTTGCAGCAGACGCATGTTTTGTGGCTTTTTCGAACGGTTCCAAAAGCGAGCACAAGTCCTTCAAAATCCGAAATTGATCCTCTGACAGTGGAATCGGAGCATTATGGCATCTTAAAAGGGTGCCAGTTAGGGGCTCTCTTGTCCGCAACACTCTCTGAATCATTTGTAATGCGCTGTTCCAGCGAGTAGGGACCTCTTGCAATAGAGAGCAAGGATTTTCGGTGCCTTGGGCATCTTTGAACTTTGCATAAGCAATAGCGCTACTCTTAAAATAGGACACTATTCTTTTTGTGATTTTTAAAACGTTTTGCACATTTTCCAGATTTAAAGCATCTTGCACAACAAGATTAAGAGTGTGCGCAAAACACGGTAAGTGTTTCTTTTTCAATAATTCGCACGCTTTAATCATAGATGCTGCGTTGTCGGTCACAATGGTGTGCAGTTTGTCGAACACTTTCCACTCATCGCATATTTCACGCAATATGTTGGCAATATTTAGACTTGAATGGTTTGTCTCATCCATTAGTGGCTTTGTAGATAGCACTGCCGTCTTAAGCTCGAAATTTAAAATAAAGTGACACGTTACAGTTAGATAACTAACAATTGCACGAGATGTCCATGCATCTGTTGTGATAGCGCACGAGTCAACGGAGTCAAGAATGCCCTTCAATTTCTCCGTCATACTCTCGTTCATATTTTTAATATGCGTGTCCCGCAGAGTTTTTCGACAGGGCATGACGTATCTAGGGTCCACCACCCTCATCAAGTTTCTAAGTCCAATATCTTCGACAACGCTAAATGGTTGCAAATCCGTTGCGACCATTGCAGCAATGGCTTTGTCAATTGCTTCCTTTTTGGAAGATGTTGGACCGTAAACGTCTGTCCGTGTAAAATATCGCTCTAACTGAGAAGACGTAGTTTCGTTATTAACTTGCTGGGCAAGAGGGTGGGCCCGTTTTAAGTGCTCTAACAAGTTGGACGTGTTTCCGCTTGTCTTATATTCTTTGCCACAATAATGACATTTTGCAAGTTGTTTGGTTTGCAATTTGTCAAAATGTGTCCACACTGCGGAAATACACTTTTTGCGCTTAGGCTCCGGTTCAGATTTTGAACAAGATGGTTCATTTGATGATGTTGGAGAGGTATCATGATCTTTTTCTAAAAAAAAAAAAAATTCTTAAAAATTGTCCTGTAATTGTTTCTTTTTAAAATGCTTACGGGATGAGGTCAAAAACTTGTCCATTTTACCAGAGGAACTGCCAGGGTACTCTAATAGAATAAAAGTAGACCTCTATGTAAAGAAAGGCAGAAAAAATTAATAATAACAAAATCTTACTATATATTGCAATTTACTTACACACGTGTTGGAACCAAAAAGAAATTCGATATATCGACATCGAAAAATTTCCATCGATTTATCGCACTCCATCGGTTCAATCGATAATATCGATGGTGCCATCGATGGTTTTCCCAGCTCTACTAAAAGGCTAATTGGTATAATTGCTTTATATTTCAATTAATTGCGCTCTAGAATGCTGGGGCCTATACCCAACATATACAACATACAGCAAATGTCTACTAATAGACAACAACGTAGAAGTAATTACCTTTGCAAGCTTTGGTCAAGTTTCACAAATAGTCGAGCTTGTTGTGAAATCCAGCTCAGAATTGGAAATCCAAGGATGATAGATTAATAGGTTTGCTATTTAGCTCTGGTGGAAAACAAAATTGTGAGGCGAACCTCGGCTGCCAGGTCACGGGGGTGATTCGCCAGCCAAAATCTGCGCGATAATTATGCACACTTGACCAAACACAAGTTCACACACTTGCCTAATCAGTCATTGTTCAGACGGCAACGAAGTGTCATTGGTTGATTTTTCATGCATAGAAAATACCCTAAATAACCGAGCTCTAGACCACCGGAAAGCGATCAGAACTACCGTAATTCGTCCTTTTTCATATTTATTTTCAATTAATCCAAGGAAAACGTAGCCCAAAGTTGAGACCCCAGGGGTTCTCGATTCCATAAAAATTCAGTTAGGCAAATCGAGCATTCCTCCAGCAATTCAATCGGCAGCAACAGTGCGTCTTATAGCACACGAAAGTCACCAAAAATTGGTAGGAAATGAATCAAGTGTGAGTTTAGTAAGAAGTGCGGTATCACATTTTTACCGAAAATCTTTGCCGTTTTCAAGTGTCGCATCTGCAGTCGGTGGGTGAGCCTTTCAATGGATTTTAATGAGAAACGGCGAAACAGAAATAAGAAAATTCCTGAAATTACGAGATTCAAAGTTATTATTTTTAATTATTGATATATTTTTAAAAGGTCAATTTGGTAACAATTGCAATGGCTGCCAAAATAATTGCGTTGCAACATTTTGCAGAGTTTTGACTATGTTTTTTTCGGCATTATATCATAGTTCATATACACCAAAAACCATATCATAAACTCATAATTTCAATTCACAGATCTAAAAAAAAATACAAATTTTCAGCAAAATTTAACTTTTTAGTTAGAATTTTTAGAAATAAATTTTTTTTATAATAAATAAAATATAATATTGTAATAAATAATTAATCATCCAATTTTGTTTTTGAATAACTTTTTTACTAGATAAAAAAATATTATCTGTGATGGAAATCTTTTATAAATATGATTGACGTACGACACTATTCGCAAAAATTATACAGTGACTCACAGCTTATTTGATGCAGCCGAAGAAAATTATTAAAATATCAAATATATTTTATGGTATTTCCATTGTAGATGGTTTTTTTTATTGTTGAATAACATATTTTATTTAATAACAAAAAATGTTTCTTCATAAGAAAGATATGGTAAATTAAAATAATTCAGTTAAAGTTTTGGGGTCACAGCTTAAATGATGCACTAAATTAAAAGTATTCAAAAAACATAAACACATTAATATTTCGATTTCATGATTACGGCTAATACTTAGTGGGGTATCCCTTTTGATTCAGAACAGCTTTTAATCGGGAATTCATAGATTGTAAAAGTTTTGCTGTATAATCGAAACTAATTTTATCCCATTCTTCTTGTAGTGCCCATTTCATATCAGAAGCATTAGAAATATTGTGGTTTCTTATTTTATTTTTCAGCACTGACCAGAAATTCTTAATAACGTTGAGATCTGGATTCTGCGTAGGTGTCTGTACTACATGTGGGCAGTACCAGATACGCCAAGTTTTACCATGCCAGACGTATGCTTGGAATCGTTGTCTTGGTAGAACCTAAACGAATCCCTAATGCCCACTTTGTACTAAATTATCTTTTAGCAGATCCGGAAACATCTCTTTATTCATATTTCCTTCGATAAATGTTATAAAATTGAAATGAAAATTTTCTTCGCGCAGAACTCTACGAACCGTTTCAGGGTTACAGATCTTGCCTAAGTATTTTTCGACTTCGTTTGTTAATGTTGGAGCGCTTAAATCGGGCTTTTCTTTAACTTTGCGAACAATCCACCTCTTATCTGCATCATTAAATATTTTATTTGGCGCAGATCTGCCTTATCTCCCATTCTGTTTTCGTGGCGAAACCTTTTTATAATGTCCTGGACAGTTGAGGAACTAATAGCAACAATTTCTGCAATTTCTTGACGTGATAACGTCTTATAATTCGATTTAACAGGCTGCACGCACGAAAAAATGTGTCGTTACCTTGCTCATTAGTGTTACCTTGCTCATTGCCGTTACCTTGCTCATTGCCGTTACCTTGAATGAACTGCAAGCGAAAGCGCGGAACGAACGACAAAGCAAACAAAGCAAACGAACGGCAACGTTCGACATCTTGCTCTCTCCTACTTAAGTGAGCGTATATATGTATGTATATGCGCAAATGTACAAATATAAATTCACGTATTTGTATTTGCATATGCCTTCTTATTGATTATTATTAATTTGATTTACTTGAAGAATTTAAAATAAAACCAAGTTTGTTAATAATACCTGTTGTTTTAATGTTATTATTATTAATTTTTTTATTATATACCTTATAAGATATGTTGTATACTAATATATGTATATAAACATGCATATACATATACAATTTCGCGCAATTTTCAAAAAGAACAAATCTATATGTAAAGATGCATACAAATCATATGGACATATCAAATATACGAATCTATTCCGTACGCAAGCAAATGTAAGCTAATGTGCTTGAACTGCAAGCGAGAGCGCGGAACGAATGACAAAGAGCACAATCGGTCCCCGCGTTCGGCAACGTTCGACATCTGGCTCTGTCCTACTTGAGTGAGCATATATATATATTGTATGTATATGTATGTATATGCGCATTTGTATATAAATTCACATACTTGTATTTGCATGCCTTCCTCCTGTGTGCATGGTAATGAACCATTTCTCTGTTGAGAATAAACGATGATAGGAAAAATAGGAAATGAAAGGGAGTGTTTCGAGTGTAAAGTGTCTTGAGAAAGTCAAATCGATGATGATGCCTCTTAGTGTTGTTGACTTATTAACGTCTGATGCACAATCGAAATTGCACATATCTTTCATGAATTTGATAAATGTTTCGTCATTTTTCACGTTTGTGTAAATGTAACTTGACCTATTCCATTGCAATTCCATTTACCTCCTCCTCTATATCCATACAAAATATCTATCAAACAAATAAAATTAAAATTTTGTTTTGAAAATTGCAACCATTCCATCAACATTTTCTTATGACGTTGTCACGTTAAACTATCGTCAGTAAACCGACTTTACAGACAACCTCTTTTTTTTTGGTTGGCTTTTGCCTTCTTTATAATGAGGAATAACGTCTTCACTTTCTTCAAGTGAAGTCCGTTTTTGTATTTTTTAAAATTTCAATTTTTTGAATTTTTTTTTACAAAAATTTTTTGAGAATGACCTAAGACGCTAAGCTAAACAGAAAAAAATACATTTCAACGTTATTGCATTCTCAGAGAAAATATAAAATACACTGCATCATATAAGCTATGAGCATATATAGGGGAGAAAACTATTTGTTTCTATATTTTTTCAGCAAGCTTTGTCTTTGTTATTGTTCTTTCTGCAGTGGTAAACAGTACATACATATCTCATTACAAGTGGTATACATTTTTTTATTAAATTTAGTAAACCTCGAATCATTTTCTTTTTTCTAAAAAAGTATTACCTGCATAAAATAAGCTGTGAGTCACTGTAAATCTTCCTATAGGGTGATTAATTTTGCGCCACGCTACATATACATGTGTATTTTGATCTCCACATGCTACCATCTCCAACTTTAAGTGCCCGCTTCACATAAATTCTTGTATGTGTATGTAAGTGTGTGTATTTGTATGAAATTTTTTTATAAAAATTCAAATGTTAATGCTGACATTGAAATCGGTTCTGTGTTATGTTTTTGTGTTTTGTTTTTTCCTAACATAACACATAACAGAAGTGAAACTTTCAAGGCAGACGAAGAAAGAGGGAGAGACCCGAGAGAGAAAGAGAGAGAGAAAGAATATATTATATCTAAATAAATTCACAACATTTTCAGAGAATAAAAATAGATAAAATATACTACAAACGGAGAAGGGTCGACCGGTGTAGGTAAACGCCGAACACAAATCGTGGCAACAACGCGCACTACTCCGAGCGTTTATCACCCGCACAAACGCAGCGATTCCAGGACCGCAGCAACGGCACAAATTACTGCAAGACAATACCAATAAATCCGGCACCGGAATGGATTGCACTTTATACTACGCACCAGCACTAGCCAGGAAACGGAAACACGCGCCAAAAAGTAGGCACCATAAAAAAACGCCAAACAAATTGGGACCAAAAAACGCCCCAAACAGTAGGCACCAAGAAAATATAACGCTAAAAAGTCACCAAAAAAATATTTCCTACAAGTTTGCACCAACAAACAAGCGCCAAAAAGTAGGCAGTGTTATTTCTCACTAGAAATTAGCAACCACAAGGAAAAACTCAGGAAAAATAGCCTAAAGTGTAGGCTTTATAATATAACAAAGTTTAATACCAACCATAAAAATGTTTAAATGCATCGGTTTGGTTTTGATAGGAAACTAAATTTCTGTGACTCATAAAATCGGTACTAATTCTAAATCGAAAATAAAACCGAGGAAATCTAATTGCATGACATCAGCATAGATTTTGTCAAACAAAGTGAGAAGGTTCAGGAACTGTAAATTTTTATAATTGTAAGTTGTATTCAACCATACCTCCAACCTACAGTATACCTACATACTTAATTCGTCGGTTATATTTTTAGTGTAGCACCGCAAAACCGCATACAAAATGCATGTACACGAACATATCCTATTTTAGCAGGAGCTATGGAAGTAGCGCAACGGAATTGAGGGTAGCGCTCCGGCTGGTTCCTAGTTTTCTACTACTCCTTTCCTCATTTTTTTGACTACTACTCCGAGCTACTGACAGGAACGAAACGTAGCTTGGAGCGGAGTAAAACCATTTATCGCGCGTTTTACGCTACCTGCTGCACTAATCATGTGTTCAAGTTTAAAGTAGTAGCGAGAGCAAAAATGAAAACTAAGCACTAGCGAGCAATTTCAATACCTGTTTCTAATAGTTGCCTCAACAGAACTAGAAAAGTAAAAAAGTGAAGTACGGATGACAGCACATCCATCAGCTGTTTTCTGTTTACTAGTAGCGGTTGACAGAGCGTCGTACTCACCAATAATTTATTCATGGTATCTGCAGACCCATTCTACGGGTCTACTTGGGTGCTACACGTTCAAGTTTTGAATTACATATTTCGGTTTAAGACGTGTTTCAACTTGAAGGACAAGTTAAATAGCTGCTTACAATTCTTGTGAATATTTCATATTTCGCCTTACAAAGATTCGGCCGCACTTAAACGCTGGATAAAATTTACAAAAATAATGAAGTATTCCGATTCACAGAACTGCGCAAAGGCAAGAAAATTCTACAAGAAATGAGTATTATTTAAAAATAAATATATTTCTGTTAACAGGAAAATGTTTAAAGAATTTAAAGTATTAGTGCTGGCATATTGAAAACAAAATTTACTATATTAATCAATATGTGTGATCAACTTGAAAAGATTTTTAGCGTGCAATCTTGGTATGTACGGTACCCGTTACCTATAAATTCCTCATTACTGTGTCAAAGTGTCAAATATTTAATTTGCATAGCATATACCTTAAAAACAGCTTACAAAATTAAACTGTTCTACCTGCTATCAACACCTTGAAAGATTATTTCTTTATTCAAAATAATATTTCAAATTTGTTTTGTTATGTGATAAACAACTCTGTCTTTGCTTTTAAATTTAAAATGTCTACCAAGTGTACATAGTTGGCAATGCGAAAATTGCTTGTACTACTGGCCGCACTTTTAAGCATTGACACAAACCGTCGATAAATCATGTTTGAGGAGCATGCCTTCGCTGTGCATGTTGCTAATGGTAGAAAATTACTTCGATAATAAATTTTTGGCAGCTGTGTGGTGAATATTAATTACCGAGGAATTAATAAAAATTTGACAACCAATCTAGAAGAAGACCCAAAAATGTATGTATTAACATAAATTAAAACGTAATACTGGCGAAAGGATACCGGGGAAAAAGGCGTAAAAGGACCCTGATAGTTTTTACGTGTTTTATTGTCCAATATTATTCCTAAAACGTCGGAGAAATGCATTGATTTCAGTTCCAGAGTAATTGAAATCAACAAAGGGGTATATTTTCTAATCAATTGCTGCAATAGTTCAATTGCTTAACTCGTTTTTCTTTGCCTGCATTGAAGCAACTGTCAAAAATTTCCAGCAACAAAAAATTATAACCTCAGCAAAAACTTAAAATATTCTCACCATAGTAAACTGGTTTTTCACCGTACCAATGTTCTACTTATTCGCATACAAAAAATAAATAAATAATTGCCGCGCTCCTCCTCCTATTTTTTGTGTGCGTCTTGATGTTGATCCACAAACGGAAGGAAATACAGTTTTAAACCGACTCCGAATAGCAAATAGTTATTTATGTGGGGCTTTTTCATGGTAAAAATACACTCGGGGGTTTGCCATTCCCTGCGAAGGTTCAACTGCTACTAGAAAAATATCTTTCCATCTTTTTGCTGTTTGATGCGTAGATATTTGAACCTACGCACCCTGCAGGTATGATATAAAAATTATAGAAGAGACGATTATTGTTCTCGTCCTGACATTATACAGGCGTTTTACGCAATTATTTTCGCCTGCATCTCCTTCCTATTTATAAGAAGGTTTTCCTGCACAAGCTTTTATATATTTTGAAAAATGTGTTTCAAATATTTTCATGATAAATTTGTCCATTCTCTTTACTACTACGTTCGCTTTTTAAGATACGTTTTAATATACAGACATGCAAATAAGAAAATTAAAACGGACTAACAATAAAAATATTTTCTCTATTACTCTGGAAATAGATGGGGCTTGAATATGCTTACATACATTGAATTCTGAATGTTGGTATAAAATTTTTATATTCAAAGTAAGCAAAGTTATGTACCTGAGGTAGTTTTGTTATTTATTGGAATGCTGGCAGCCCTGCACAATGAAGCAAACGTGTTTGACATTTTGCAAATATATGACAGTTGTCCGTGCCCGTGGTCGTGAATTTGCGATTTTTTTCTTGCGAGTTTGATATCTTTTATTTGTGCCGCAACTCAAATTTGTCTGTCTGTTGTGTTGATTGTATGCCAGTTCAACCATCGCCAGTCGTAGTTCCTTGTGTAAAAATTGTTTTTGATATTTAAATAAGTCGACTGCGAAAACAAGGGCAAAACTTAGCCAAACAAACTGACTGACGTTGTGAGTGAAAATGTCAAAATCTAGCGTTGGCGATAAAATTGTAAGTTTTGTTTTTATATGTTTAGTGAGTCTTTGTTGATGCGTTGTTTTTTACTGTATTGGTCGGCTTTGTTTTGTATTGGTCATGGCCAACAATTGCAGTTGAAAGGATGTTTTGACCATTGACAAAGGCAAGTTGGAAAGAGGCTGCGACCGGCAAAGAGGTTGCAGCTGTTTTTTTTTTTTTGTTTTTTTTTGTTTTCACCCTAATGAATTAGCCTGATCTAATCGTTTAAGTGGAAGCACAAAATTAACTAAGATTGGTTCGTTACTCAGCAAATTAGAATGATTTTTTTTTTTTGTTTATGCCGACTATTCTTCACATCAGCTGATGCAAGAAGCAAATTTAAGTCAACTTTTGCCGGCAGCCGGTTCATGCCGGTAAAATTCAAAAGTCAATAGAGAAAAGCCGGCAAAACACGAAGCCATCCTCTGCATCATTTACACAGCCGCGAAACAGCAGCAGCAACAAAAGCACAAGTAGGAATAACAGTGGCAGTGATAAACTTGTCGCAAATCATGATAAATACACTAGTCGACACATTGTATTGTGCTGGCCGACAATTTGTCGGGCAACCAAGTAGCTTCACCGACAACTAACGAAATAAAATCTATTCAACGTAGCAAATGTAACGTAAAAATTTTGGCAACTATTGTATAAAACCGACAGTGTAGCACGAAGTGTCACAAACCGCTTGCTTCGCCCATCCACCCACTATCTGCCCGCCGTGGCTGCAAGTTTTTGCCTGCCACCGTCTAAGTATGTAATTCACTAGTCAGAATACCGCGCATCTTTGAATTTGTAGGCATTTAGTATATCGTATGTATGTATTTAGTTGTGTCACTTATTATTTGGTAGGCGAGTTAATTATTTAAATATTTTCCATTTATAAAAAATCAAACATCGTAAAGCCAAGATTCCTGTGCATTGAACGAACTTCACATGTCGTTCATGTTTAATAAAGCATCCATACGTTTTGAACTTTTAAAACTTGCAAAAGATTTCAATTGCTGGAGTCGCTTGTACTACACTCCAGCAATTGAAATCTTTTGCAAGTTTTAAAAGTTCAAAACGTATGGATGCTTTATTAAACATAAACGACATGTGAAGCAATAAAAAAATTGGAGGGGCGTGGCTTTATGCCCTTCTTATAATATATTTTCGGAGCAAAAACCAGTCTGAAATCGCCGATCCATCTGGGGTAGTGCATAGGTCTTCATCTCACTTTCATTTAACACAAGTGTCGGAAGAAGTGAAAGAAAGTCTATGGTCAGCATGAATTCGGACACGGTAGCGGACAGTCACACCGCCAGCATTTCCGAATATTTTTGAATAGTTCTTTGTTTTATTAAATTCAATTCTGGCCCCATACAAAGTTGCCCATGCTATAAAAAAATAGTAATATAAAAAATGAAAAAACAGAAAAAAACCTTCATCAAAGCTCAATTAAGCGATGCAATAAAAATATATGTAAGCACAGGTACATTTGGTGAATCAAATGCCATGAGGATGCAGGAAAATGCATTCAGTTTGCAGCAAGTGTTAGCAATGTCAACAAGTGCCGTGACAACAAAAAGGCATACAATTTTCAAGTGCCCCTGCAGTACTTTATCGGGCCTTTCCGCCTCTATAGACTTTACGAAAATGAATAAAAACTAAATTTCAAAAAACCCGTAATCGCAAATTTTTTAAATTTCCAACAAATTTTAAATTAAATTAAATTAAAAAATTTTAACGATGTCGATGTGCGAATTGGAATCATTACTCTATCGCAAACGGAATGTGGTATATGCGTTTGTGCGGCACCGGCTGATGTTGATGTGTAAACAGTCGGTAAGGAAGGGAGTTCAAATGGAAGTTAAAAGAGTTGAATAAATAAAGATTACAATGGTTAACTGCAATCATTTAGTGTGCGCGTGGTCTTCAGGTATTTCGGAAATGCGCAAATTAGCAGTGATGCTGTAATTGAACTTGAAAATTTGGCATGCACTCCTAGCAAATTTAGGAAACTGCAGAGAAAATCGCAACAAAATGAAACAAAGTCGTTCACTCGTGCGGAAGTAAAAGAAAGAAAAAAAAATAATCGACGAATTATTCAAAAAGAGCGTATATATTTGAATATATATATATTAGTATAAAGAATAGTACTTTGTATGTATTTAGATACTACTTGTATGCATTTCGATACTACTTTTTTCTCTTTGTTTTGGACCAGAATTTTAGTTTACTTTATTCGTTTTAATTTGTTTTTTTTTTGCTCTTACTTTCAGTTGATACGAGTTCAGACGGCGGAGGGCATAAAACGTATCGAAATTTCGCCGAAAGCTAATTTGAAAGAGCTTTTCGAGACGGTACAACAAACCCTTAAAGTTGATGGCTTCGGACTCTTCAAGGAGCGCAATTTTCTTACAGAAGTAAATTTTAAAACATATTACTTTACATTATGAATTACATAACTTGGAATTTTTTATATTTTGCAGTTGCATTCTAGTCATTCGCTGAAAATCGGATCTATTCTCAAACATGGCGACATGCTATTCTTGAAAAAAATAGCTGGAGGTTCGATTCGTGTAAGCTGACAAATAGATAGTTATATATATATATGTATTGTATGTATATATACGCTAAAAAACACGCGGTCGTTTTAAGCTAGGACCTATTTTTCAAAATATCGACATGCGTACCGAACTATTTATGCATGCATAACTCTGAGTCTACTAATATAGCTACTGCTGGAAGAAACAATAGAATAGCAATTTGCTGGAAGAACGACATATTCCAGTATATCAAGGGAGCAGGGTTCAAAGTTTTCGATATACTTATACTTGCCATAAATTCTGTGACAAATTTTACAATGCATACGGCGAGAAGAAATTCCCAGAAAAAATTTCCGTTATTTTTGCTTTTGTTCCTATGCTTTATCTAGTCATAAATTATACACAGTTTCGTGGCAAATTTTGCTGTTAACAATGGAGTGGGAAGCTAAGGAAAATCACATTGCAATGCTTGCATTACAAAAGTATGGTAGAAGTGCAAATTAGATTTACGAATTGCTGAAAAAACTTATATTGATGTCTGAAGTGACAGACAGAAAAAAATGGTTGTTGTTGTTATTGTTGTAGCAGCATTAACATTCCCCATACATACATATATAGGGAATGCTGCTGAAGTGATAGTCCTTGGCCAGATAGAAATTCGGGTCGTTCCGGTAATGTAGAATCGACTGTCTTGGGAACGTGGGGGAAAAATTTTCGTAAAAGCCGTTCGAGAAAGAATTCGTAGAAATCCCCTTAGAAAGCAGAAAATTATGTCCAAAGAAATGAATGTATCGAGCAGATCCATTCGAAGACTAATTAGAGATGATCTTCACATAAAAGCCTTCCGTCGGACATTTTTTGACAACGCGTTTGAAGAAAATTAAACTCGACAGATGCGAGCAGCTTCTTCGGTGGCACACGCTCAACGGCCATGAAAATATTTTCACAGATGAGAAAATTTTCACTGTTGAAGAAGTTTTTAAAAAGCAAACACACAAAATCTATGCTAAAACTTCTAAAGATGCAAAAAAATATTGTTCCAAGGGTTCAGCGTGGCCAGCATACAACCTCCGAATGGTTTGGTGGGGAGTGCCTTGCAATGGCCTTACATTTCTTCATTTCTGCGAAAAAGAGGTGAAGACCGGGGCAAAAGTGTACCAGAACGATGTCTTAGAAGGCATGATGAAGCAGTTGAGCAGTACTCTCTTCAATGGAGAGCGTTGGATCTTCCAGCGATATTACGTTCCAGCCTATAAAGCAAAAACCACCCAGCAGTGGCTAAAAAACAATATTCCTGGGTTCATAGCCGCAGAAGATGGACCGTCTGGAAGTTCAGATCGGAATCTCTTGGGCTACAGTTTGTGGTTAGAGTTGGAGAACATGGCCAGTCGAAGGCCTCACAGAAATTTGGTCTCGAACAGCGATCTCGACCGTGCGTGCTGCAATAGCTGAATGGTCTAATCGTTTGAAGGCTTGTGGAAAAGCAAATAGTGACGATTTCGAATGAGAACTAAATTTTTTTTAATATTTACATGATTAAATGAAACTAACTTCGTTAAAAAATCATTATAATTTCATATCTATAACGGACTTAACTTGTAACAGAACTTATGGCAGGATTAAGTTTGCACAGTTCCAGCATACATTTCTCTTCCGTTTAGTTAATTAAAAAAATCAAATGCTGTTTTAAAATTCTAAATAATTTTAAGATGTACAAAAATATCTCGGTTAACCCTCTACTGCATGAACTTATAAAGCTTTGAAAAAAAAGACAATTTTTTCGCGGTGGAAATAGCTTTATTTGATTACCAATAAGACATTAATCGAAAAATATTGAAAAAGTTGTATATTGTTTTTTACGGAGCCATATAAAGGGTGGTTAAGTTTCAAGGGCCGGTGTTGATTTTGAATAAAATACAATTTTGTTTAGAAATTATTGTCATTTCTCTTTATTATGATAATATTGGTATGGCTCAATTACGTATGGAACAAAATATCGGTCAAATGGCCGCCGCGGCCTCGGCGGCACACCTCCATCAGATGGTCCAAATTTTCGATGGCGCTGAGGCATAATTGAGATTCTATGCCGTTAATGTGCCGAATTATCTTATCCTTTAGCTCTTGAATTGTTGCTGGCTTATCGACGTACACCTTTTCTTTCAAATAACCCCAAAGAAAGAAGTCCAACGGTGTTAAATCACATGATCTTGACGGCCAATTGACATCGCCGCGCAGTGAGATTATTCGGCCATCAAATTTTTCGCGCAAAAGAGCCATTGTTTCGTTACCTGTGTTACAAGTGGCACCGTCTTGTTGAAACCACATATCGTCCACATCCATATCTTCCAATTCGGGCCATAAAAAGTTCGTTATCATCTCTCGATAGCGAACACTATTCACAGTAACTGCCTGACGGGCCTCATTTTGGAAAAAATCCGGCCCAGTGATGCCGCCGGCCCATAAACCGCACCAAATGGTCACTCTTTGTGGGTGCATTGGCTTTTCGGCAATCACTCTTGGATTATCATTCGCCCAAATGCAATTCTGCTTATTGACGAATCCACTGAGATTAAAATGTGCCGCATCACTGAAGATGAAAAAATCACGAAGTGCGCGATATGCATTTTGATTTGAACGCCCGTTTTCATAAAAAGCCTGAATAACTTTAACGCGTTGTTCGTTGTGTATCTTTCAATATTTCAAACTGAGGTAGTCTGAAATTGAAAAATGTCAAATGAAATGCAGAAAAAAACTTGACGTTTAGGTGTGGTTCACATTCAACATCGGCGCTTGAAATTTAACCACCCTTTATAAAAACTAGGTGTAGAGTATAGAAAACAGTTAAAAAGCGAAAAATTGTTATGAGTATACCGACTCTATGAAAATATTTTTGTTTTGGTCAAAAAGTGCTTACGTTTTACTCTATTATCGTTTTTTGAAAATGAATCACTCGCACTTCAATTCGTTATTATTATTTCGAAATGTCATAAAATCATAGGAAATTTTTTTGGTTTTTTATGTTATTTGCTAAATATATATTTGATAGATTAAAATAGTGTGAAGTATTATATTTTGTAATATTTACTTAATTAATAAAATTTAACCAAATCTGCAATGCCATATATGGGCCCATATGCCGTAAGGGGTTAAAACGAAAATATTTTAAAACAATTAAAATTTTAGTGTAATAATTTTGTTCTAAATGTTAGTTGAATTTCAAAAAGACGCTAATGGAATACATTTTTAGCGCAGTCAAACTTGAGTTAAAATAATTCTAAATCAAATATTTTTCATTAATATTATCTCTCTTTCACTCTCTTGTGTAGCGTACTAGCACCACAGCTATAGATGACTTTGAAAGCTCTAGCACTACTTTACCGCCCACAAGTGTTTCTAAACTTTTTCAACCTTCAGCCGCAGTAGTGGAAGATGAAGTGGATCAGACTCTATCTAAAATGGATGGATTAATTGAACGCGCACGCGATCCGAAACTGTAAGTTATATTAAAGAAAATTGTATTTTACAATCGTAATGTCACCTATTTTTCTTTCTTTTGCTAGTTGCCGTCACAATGCTAACGGCCGTTGTGTTCATTGCTCACCAATCGAACCATACGATGATAACTATTTGAAGGAGCAGAAAATCAAGCACTTATCCTTCCATTCGTTCATACGCAAGCAAAAGTCAGGGATTGATCGCGGTAAATATGTGGGATTTGATGATATCAATTGCCGTATTAAGCCCGGTTGTCGTGAACATCCACCATGGCCCAAGGGTATCTGTTCCAAATGTCAGCCTTCGGCCGTAACCTTGAATCGACAAATTTATCGACATGTCGATAATATTATGTTTGAGAATCCAACTATAGTTGAACGCTTTCTGGACTATTGGCGCACCACAGCACATCAGAGAATGGGTTTTCTTTATGGCACCTATGAAGTGCATGCTGATGTACCACTTGGCATACGTGCAACCGTTGCAGCCATTTATGAGCCGCCGCAAGAATCTACACGCGATTCCATTCGTTTACTGGACGATGAAGCGATTGCTGAGGTGGATGAGTTAGCACAAGCTTTGGGTTTGAAGAAGGTGAGTAGGAGGTTTTTTTTTTTTGTAATTCTTCAAAAAACAATGACTGAAATAAAAAAAATTTTTGCATTTTTTAAACAGGTTGGTTGGATATTTACCGACCTTATCACTGACGATCCAGCTATTGGTAGTGTGAAGCAGTTGCGTGGCATTGAGACACATTTCCTCACTGCGCAAGAATGCATCACAGCTGGCGAATTGCAAAATCGTCACCCCAATCCATGTAAATATGGTTCTAGTGGATACTTTGGATCGAAATTTGTCACTGTGTGTGTAACAGGTTTGTACTATTTTTAGTAAACCTTAAAACTTTTGTAACTAATGTTGCTTCTTGCTTCCAGGCGATAGCAGCAAGCAAGTGCATACAGAGGGTTATGCTGTGTCAGCTCAATGTATGGCTTTGGTGCGTGACAATTGCCTAATACCTACAAAAGATGCACCCGAATTGGGTTATGTACGCGAATCAACGGATAAGCAATATGTTCCGGATGTTTACTATAAGGTAAGTGATTCGAAGTGATTGCTAATCAAAAAACATAAAACATTATCTGACATTCTGCCTTATAGTTGATTCCTAAAAGTTGCACTTAGTGTGTTGAAGAAGCAGGTTGCTGCATCTCCAATTCAAATATTTTGCAAATGTATAGAGCACGAATAATGTCATTGAAGTTGTTAAAATCTATTGAAGTGGAATACTCTAAGCAGAGGGTTATGCTAGAGTTCAACCGCGTGAATGATAATGCTGTTTGAGATTCATTGTCTTTATAGCTTAGACAGACGGCGGCTTTACTCGGGATATCAGCGCAGATAATTCTGATTAAAATTGTCGTGTGACTGACGCTTATTGCGCGGATTAGTCAATAGCTGATTTGTTTATTGATTCACCGCAGGCAACAAATGCGGGTTTTAGCTGCCCTGATACAAAAGAAAAATTATTTGTTTAAAAAAAATCAGTTAATGTAATTTTGATCTGTTACTGTTAGTGAAAATAGCAATGCATCCAGTCTTTCTTGTTCTTCTCTATAAAAGTTTCAATATTTTTCATTCACAATAGATATTAACTTTCATTTTTCGGCACTGTTGCCATCGTAGATTCCCCTAATCCGCTTAAATTATGGGAATTAAGTCTAGGACTTCATTCCTGAGATATAGATTCGTTTAATCTCGATTAACGCCTCCGTCTATCTAGGCTAACTAGGTTCTAAATGCATTCTGCCTATCAAGCATAACCAATGCGAAATGCATTTTAAGCGTATGGAGTATGAGACTCCCATGGGTGAAAGGGTATTGTTACTCGTTCCAAGTGGTTCTTCTAATTGAAATTCTATCTAGAAATCTGTGGCCAGAATTTTAATATTTTCTCAAGTTTCATCAGAACAAAAACACTTAAGGACCTAAACGTAACATTCCCTAAATCAAAAATTTTGAAAAGACCATTCACTTTCCTCCGCTAGTGGAAATAGGTTTTCGAATGATATATGAATACATAATATATGGGGTTTTTTTTAAGAGCTTGAGAATTTGAAAGGATAATACAAAACAGAAATATTGTTGGAATGAATTTTTTTATTATAATCTGCTAGATAATTGTATGGCTTTAATTTTTTGAATATCGTATCTGTCATATGTCCGCTACGGCTACGACTTACATGGTCCATTCGATACGTCTTCTCGATACGGCACTTCATATTGAATCCTCCGTTCAAAAAGTCCAAGCGTCATACCACCAGACAGCTGCACAAACCTTCGAACAACCGTGCGCCACTTGCTTTCTCCAGCGAGGAAGTTCAGGTGGCTATCAAAAAGGGAAAAGCTTCTAAAGTTATTGGCTCAGATGAACTTACCATGCTGATGCTGAAAAACCTCATAAAGGTGTTCAACGTGTCTATGGCCACTCTCATAATTTCTGGCAAGTGGAAAACAGGGAAACCTGGGAATCCTGCTAACCAAGGGAAAGTGTTATCGTCCGATAACTCTCCTTTCTCTAGTAGTGAAAACACTTAAGGCCTTCCTATTATCTTTCTACACGAAACATCTGACCCCAGTCCCACATCAGCTTAGATTCCGCAGAGTGCACAGTACCACCACAGCACTCACCTCCATAAACACCTAGATAAACCGCGGGCTCAACCTAGGCCGCCCCCGGGAGAGGATGCTAGTGCTAGATGATATTCTACAGTCGACGCTCCCGCCGGGTCAGCGAAACATCTTGAGTGGTCGGCGTTCGTCAGTCATCTCTCGAGATCAAAACTCCAAACAGAGGAGGATCAAGCAAGATGTAACGCAGGTTGGTGTTCTTTCACCCTTGCTTTTCATTTTTTACATCTCGAAACTTTCCCAACCACCAGAGGGAGTTCCCCTGGTCTCCTATGCTGGCGATTGCTCGATAATGGCGTTCGACATTGACATGGATGAGTTGCCTTCCTAAGTAAACGTTTACCGTAACCTTTCTCGTTTCTTCATTGCGACGAATCTCCAACTTTCCCTCACTAAATCCACGCCGACCCTCTTTTTTCGGTCTAATTTTTTTCGGTCTTGCTCTGCTGGTCTCTTGCCTTTTAGTCAAAATCTATTTGAATCTAATTTCGAAACAGAAGTCGTCTAGCACACCAAAACACGTTTATTTAATCGAGTTGAGTTAAAATTTCTTCTACCTTAAAAGTGAGCAGCTCGTTGAATTCTTTTATCAATTCATATACCTAGCAGATCGGTGCATATCTCAAAGGTAAATGGTGAATTGAAGGTGCACACTGCGAGTGTACAATAGTCATTGACGCGTCACACCAAGAAACTCTTCCCAGTAAGAGCGACTCTGATGAATATTACCAGGAAACGCTACGGGAGAGGAAAAGTGATATCATCTAAAAACATGGAAGTGCTGAGGCTGCAGCTCCCACTTACACAGCTACCCAGAGATGATCATTCAATTCGATAAGTTGAACTGGAGTATATCTGGATTTGAAAAGAGACTCCAGAAGTGTACCCTGCACTGGTACGCTGATGGCTCGAAGACCCCAAAAGGCATAGGCGTTGGAATCTGCGGTCCCACAACCAAGCGCTCTGTGCCGATGGGTAGTTTTCCATGCATCTTCCAAGCGGAGAAGTATGTCATGTATCTATGTGCAGAGCTAAACTTAGGCAGACATTTCCGGAATAAGCGAGTTGACATTCTGAGCGACAGTCAGGCGGCACTCATGGCTCTATCGTCCTGTGAGATCAAGTCCTCACTGGTGCTTGAGTGTATCGAGAAACCTAATCTACTAGGAACACACATCTAGCTAATTTGGGTCCTAGTACACAGAGGTATAACTGGGCACGAAATAACGGACGTATTGGCTGCGACCTCACCGTTAATAGGACCCGAGCCCTTCCTTACTATGGGACAACACATGGGACAACCATTAAGGATAAGCTTAGGAGTGTAGGGCTAGGGCTAAGGGAGGTTTGCTGGCACCAAACAATGGGACTACGGCAGGCAAAATCCGTAGCCACCATAAATATTACGAGCTATCAGGCTCAAATAAATAAAGCGATGAACGAGCTTACCTAAAACTCCAACTATCCTCGATTCCCCCCAATCTCCCTAAACTAATCAACGTGATTCAAAGCCAACCAAAAATGGAAAATGGCTAATTAGGTAAGGAACATTTGTACCAACGCAATATAAATTCGAATTCAAATAGAAATCTGAACAAGTCCAAACAAAAACAAAACAGTAGTTTGTATGGTGAAATTTCTTATCGGAGTTTTGTTAGCGGAACGTATCGGGATTGCAACTTCTTATCTTTATACATTTTTTTGCTATAAGTCCCTATGTTTAGTAAATGGTTGTTATCATTTCACGCGCCTTTAAGGGGTAACACCACTGTACACGCGTAAAATAAACACGATTTTTAAAGAATTTTTTTGTACAGAAGGAAAGGGAAAGGAATCACTCTGATTTGGGAAGTTATTACTTATATACTAAAATACAAAACTACAAAGTTTGATCGAAAAATTTTACAAAATGGTGGCATTGGAGACATTTTTGTAATGTGGTTTCTCTTGAAGGAGCTCCGCGGCACGCAGCACAGAGGGTGCAAATTTTAATCTGGAACAAAGAAACATTTTTTTCTTAATCTAGATAAAAAATAGCTAGAGAAACACGTAGGGGATTTGAAAAATATTTATTTTTGTGGAATTAGCAAGCATTTGAAGGAAAAAACTCTATTTTGGATTAAAAAAACGGCATTTAAATAATTATAACAATCGTTTAAATGAATCTATCGAAAAACCCCTACGCTCTTCTCTTAAGGGGGGGGGGTAGGGTCACAAAATCGAAATTTTTTTTCTTCACTCATCTTATAGTAAATCATTTCAAGAATGTTGTGTCAAAATTTTAAGTGGATCGGAGCAGAACTCTCAAAGTTATAGCCTTTGTAGGCACTCTACCTCGAATGCGGAGCATCGTTAATTTCTCAGAGTCATTTTTTCAAACGCGTTTTTCCCGAAACGACTTCTTAAAAGTCGGTGCCAATCACAACTCCGAAACTATTCAACCGATTCTTTTCAAATTTGGCACACGTTTTCTAAATCAAAAATACCTCCCCCCTACACTGTTTTTTTTTTATTTTTTTTTTTTTAAGGTTGTTTTTCACTTACAAATATGGCGAAATTTTTCGCCAAAAATGCTCGTTTTACGTTTTTTTGCCACCAAAACTACAAAAATGAAAAAAAAAAATTTTTATTAATGTAGGGGGGAGCATTACGTCATACTTTAACTGAAAAATTCGACTTTTTTAGTTTCAGATGATTCTACGACGAATGCCGATTGGCACCGCAAAGCACCTCTCGAAAAACATATCTCCAAAAAAACTCTGTCATGGGCTTATTTGTCAATATTTTATTATTAATATTTTTTAAAAACTAATTGAAAAGATGTACAATAACATGCAACTGATTTTATTAAAGTATCTTAAGCCATATTTCTGTAAAAAATTCAAAAAAAAAGTGTTTTTTTTTAGCGCTAAACCCTACCCCCCCCCCCCCTTAAGAAGGTTATTATACAGACGTAGTAAAAAACCTGATTAAAAATATTAAAAATTGTTTGAGTTATGCTGCGTGCCAATTTCAGAAAACGTGTTTTGAGAAAAACGCATTTAAAGTATGGAAATTTGGAGAAGTCGTTAGGTAGCAGTCACTAACGCTTGGTTAAAAGCTTAAAATATTTATGAAATAAACTTGGGTAACATATAAAACTTTTTGTTCTGTATTTTAAAAGGTTCAAAGAATTTTTTAAGCTTATAAAAAAAAAATCAATTTTTTGAAATTTCTACAGTGGTGTTACCCCTTAAGTATGTAATTACGCGATTACTATATTGTTTCATTCACCTAGCATCTATCTGCACTTCTCTGCCGACTTATGAAGTGATACATTGAAAACCTACACTCCTTACATACCACATCTATTACCCCTTAGGGCTCAGAGAAATTGTGAGCCTGAAGATTCATTTTTTGATAAAAGTTAACCAGTCGCACAATATTTGTGTGCCACAGCCGGATTATCAATATGAAATGACAACAATGGCTAAAAGGTTATACCTTATAAACTCTCCCTCTCTCGTCTCTATCCCGATCCAACAATCTTTCTAATCTAAACATCCCACATTCGTGAAATAAAGACATGCCTCCCAAATAGGAACATTTGAATGTATTCACCCCACTTTTATTTCTATTACTATTGTTTTGCTTTAAGTCAGATGTTTCCTGTTGATCGGTTTCTAATTCATCTATGTTTATACAGTAGGGTGCACCATTCTTCATACAGAAAAAAATGGTATTGTCTTTTTTTATCGAAAATAGAAAATATATTATATTCTAAGACTTCCGTCAAAATATTTCGGATAGATATTTAAATGTTTAGAGTTATGTGACTTGAAAGTACCTCCAAAAGTGTCATTATTTTAATTCCGTTTGGTAAATTTTTTAAACATTTTTCTGCAGACTTTTCAAACTAAAATTCTGCCATGATCTGAGGGGTTTTAATGGAAAACTCGATTTTTGGAGGTGTTTTCCTATTAGTTAAATTCAATGAATTTTAATATTTTTCCGAAATATTTTGGTGCAAGTCCTAATACATAGTAAATTTTATAATACCGGTGGGGAAAACCTCAAATTTTTTGATGATACACCCTAATGTACAGTACCAGGTTAATTTATTTCAATATGCCCGCCAATTAAAAGACGTTTCGCTTCCTGGCCATTTATTCGCAATTAATACCATCAACATATACATTTAACAACAAATTCATTTTGTTTTACAATTTCTTTACTTTTTCGATATATTTTTATTTTCTATTTTATTTTATTTATTTTTGTATCATTCACATTTTATTTGGTTTCAACAATACAACGAACAATAAATTAATGGCTTTCTGTTTTAATACGTTTTACATTTTTATTTGGAAGTTAAAACAATGAAAAAAAAACTTAATACTGGAATGCAATTATTTTATTTTCAGCTATTTTCGAAAATATTTTGAATATAAAAAATCATTTATAGTTCTTTTATGCAGTTAATTTTGAGGAAGTGTAATGCAATTATTTTCCTTTCTGCTATTTTCGAAAATATTTAAAATATAATATAAAAAACATTTATAATTCTTAAATGCTAACAGCATCTTGAATTTCTTAATGCAACTATGGCTGCTATTTTCGAAAATATTTTCAATGAAAAAAGTATAAATCTTTTATACATATAATTTTGAGAATTTGGAATGCAATTATTTTCTTTTCTGCTATTTTCAAAAATATTTTAAATATAAAAAAAAATTTATAATTGTTTTATGCAGTTATTTTGAGAAATTGGAACTCAATTATTTTCAGTTTTGGTATTTTCGTAAATATTGAAAAAAGTATTAAAATTTCTTTTATGCATTTAATTTTCGAAAATTGGAATGCAATTATTATCTTGTCTGTTATTTTCGAAAATATTTTCAATGAAAAAAGTATAAATCTTTTATACATTTAATTTTGAGAATTTGGAATGCAATTATTTTCTTTTCTGCTATTTTCAAAAATATTTTAAATACAAAAAAAATTATTTATAACTCTTTTATACAGTTAATTTTGAGAAATTGGTGCATAAATATTTTCTTTTCTACTATTTTCGAAAATATTTCTTATATTAAAAAATCATTTATAATTCTTAAATGCAGTTAATCTTGTAAAATCAGAATGCAATAATTTTTTTTCTGTTGTTTTCGAAAATATTTTAAATAAAAAAAGTATTTATAAATTGTTTATATTGTATATTTAATTTTGTACAATTGGAGTGCAATTATTTTCCTTTCTGCTATTTCCGAAAATGTTTTAAATATAAAAAAAATCATTTGTAGTTCTTTTATGCAGTTAAAATTGAAAAAAGTACACATTTTTAATCGGCTATTTTTTTTTCGTAGTCATTTTCCATTAAGTAACTGTGCCTGGTGTCTTATAATGTCCTTTTGCATCGATTTTTTAAAAAAGACCTCACAATTTTTATCCTTTATGGTTCCTACAAAATGGTCTCTTTCCAACCATAATATTTTTCTCGGTCTTTCCAATGTTAATTTATGGACTTTGGAAACTATTACAAGGTTTGCTCAATATTAACGAACTTCTCTGCATAATTACTTCAAATTGAAAAAAACCTAATATTCAAAGCATTGATAAAACATAAATTACTACGTTTACCTCGCCATTCAAGAAGTTGTGTTCTTTCGTTTGCATCTTAATACAATAGATTTTCTCCGCTTTACATCTATTTTTTCTTTTTTTGAAACTTTTATTATTTATTTATATTTTTTTTTTTTGAAATTTTATTTTTTTATTTGTTGAAAATTTTATACTATTTCTTATTAAGCTTTCCATTTGTTATTTCTGCTTTTTATTGGCTTACATTTCGTTTAATTAGACGCTTATTCACTTTGTACCAAAATATCTGCGCTCTGGGATTGTCCATTTCAAAATGTCATAATCCACTTTTGGGGTTGCTTAAATTCAAGTGGAATTTCTTAAGTTTAAAAAATTCATTGCTACACCACTTTCGGCCGTTCACTTTCGCTGTTTATCGTTTTCTGTTTCTTTTTATATTTGTTGTTATTTGCATAGTAGTTCACTGGTATTCACTTTCAGCAGGCTAACATTGAATATAATAGACATTTAAATACAATTAACTTTGGTTTATAGTTTATGGTTGGCGTTGGCTAACTGGATGTGCCCTTTGTTTTTGTAATAATATTATTTTACTCGCATGCTTATTTTTTTTTTGGTTTTTCTAATAGCATTTTAGAAAACATTTAAAGCATTTCCAGTTGGGAGAGGCAAGTAAGGAAGTGAAATTATAGGTATTTTAAAAAGCTGAAAACCTATCATTTTTTGTTGCTTCAGTAAGAGAAAAATTTGTTTTTCTTTTTTTGCGTTTTTTCAAATCGACGTTACAAGTCAATTAACTTTCATATGGTTTTTTTAGTTTATTTAAACAATTGCAAATTTGCTTTAATTTCAATAAGAATGTTTTGCAAGTGCTTGTGCGCCAAAACGATTTGGTTTTCAATGTATTTGGTTTTGGGTATGTGCAATTTTTAATTTCTCTCGCATGAGAGTTTTTTCAACTCTATAACATGGAACTAAACAATATTTACAATTTAGACGTTTCGTTTCTACAATTTCAGATTTTTGTTTAGTTTTCATCTTATTAGCAGTTCAAAAATTTAGTCACTTAAAGAGTTAACGGGTGGGCTGAATTTACTCACAAAAACTTCTTTCTCCGCTGTTTGTTTCTTTGATTTTGTTTTTTGTTTTTTCTGTTGTTACCTGCTAGTCCGCTTCCGAGTGCTACTTTTTTCCGTTAGTAAGTACAAGTAGTAAATCTAAGTCATAATAAAAAAGTAAAATTGGTTTATACCTGTAAGTTTTCGAGTGGAAAATTTGTAAACATTTTCTACATAATTCTATGGTGGCTTTAGTGGTAGATTTCTTGATTTGCGTTTTATTCTCATTAGTTAGAAAGATGTGTGTTTGTATGTGAATCGGCATATGCTTGATTGTTGTTTGATGATTTATCCAAAACTTACTTTAGTCTTTATACTTTTCTCAATTGTAATTTGGAATATTTTTGGTATGCTTTAATTGTCTCACTCTGTTGCGAAATTCGTTTATATCGTTTCCAATTTTAATAAATTCATAATTATGGGAATTTTCAAATTTATTGGGTTGATTAAAAGTGTAGCGAGTAATTAATGTTGGGTGACACATTTCATTTGTCAAACCATTTTTGACTACTTCCCAGTTGTTGCTGCGCTGGATATTCAAGTAAATACAATAACTAACCAATTAATGCAAGAGCGTAGAAATTTCGCTCGAATTTGAAAAATTTAAATTTTTCGAAACTAAATTTTCTTATTTTTGAAACAAAATTTTTTCATTTCTGAAGATGACTTCTACCCAGTTGAGGTCGAAATATCGATAAATAAATAAAAACTAATATTTGAAAATACGAATACTAAATATTTGAAGGCGATTTTCAGTTCGATAATTAATTACGTGTTGTCGATGCTTTCAAAGTCCAAAAGTGCACTAAATACGGTACATCTGATTAAAAATGGTCGATCTTATTTCTTTTTAATAAAAATAATATAATTTTCCTTAACTTCTGAAGATCATCGCTTATAAAGATATTAGTTCCTAAATTGTAATTTATACAAATGACCGACAGGTTGCTGGATATTTTAAATTCAAGAATCTGTTTAACGATATTAGCGGTATAGTTGAATAACTTTATTTAATATGTACCAGCAAATCTAAAAATTTACTATGTTAAGAATTTTTATCTGCATTCGATATTTCGAATTACGTATGAATATTTGAGGAAACAGACTTGATAGAATTCCATAATTGCCGATAAGTATAAGATTTTTTTCGGTTGAATATGTGTGGATGTGTAAAAAGTATCCGTTAATTGAACAAGCGATAAGTCTCAAAATTTTGTATAATGTCGATTAATTTATCTTGATTCGATATATCCAATTGCTTGCATTAATTATTAATCAAAATCTTTAAAAATAGTTTATAACCGATTATAACTTCCGTTTTCTTTATCGGTAAATTAAAATTAAAATATTTATTTTTTATCGGTACACATCAAATAGATAAAATCTCTTCAAGTGAATCACGAAAAATAATCGATAGTCGATAATAATGAAAAAATCTCGATTATTATCGAGACTATTTTCTTTTGACATTTATGCACAATAAATTTAATAATCGTTAAATTTAACATTAATAATTATTAATTTTTTTATCAGTAAACAAAATGCCGCAATTCTTTTTTAATTAAGTCAATGTTAGTCTTATGAAAAGAATCCCGAAAAATAATAGATAGTTGATAGTAATGAAAAAGTTTCCATTATTATCGAAAATATTTGTTTTCGAAATTTAAGCATGACCAATTTTATAATTGATATTTTTTTTAATTTTTATTTATTTATTTCATTTATTAGAAGAGCAATAATTATGAAACAGAAACTAAATCACTGGCTATTATGGTCTTCGGTTATCGAATTATGAATTGGAAATTGTCTGTCACAATTTTTTTTACAAATCCTTCGGACTACTATTTGTTCCCCAATTTGAAGAAATCTCTGGCAAGAAAAAGATTTCATTCAAACGCGGAGGTGATTGCAGAAACAAATGGCTATTTTTCCGATCTGAACAAATTCTATTATTTGAAAGGGATCAACAAACTAGAACAGGGTTAGACGAAATGTATAAGCATAAAAGGAGACTATGTCGCAAAATGAGAAAGGTTTACCCCACACAATTAAGTATTTTTTATTTTAGCACGGACCTTTCAAATGATCAACGTGTATTTCGACATTTCAAGCAGTCAATTAATTTCGGGATTGATCATTTAGGAATTATAGATCGCATCTACCATAAATTATTTAATCTTTTTATTTGTAAACAAAGTAAACGAATTGTTTATACATTAAATATAGTTCTCCAATATTTGATAATCATTATCTCTATACAGTTTTCTGGTGAGAAAATGAAGCCCGAAAAAAAATATTCATAATCGATTTATTTTTCTTTTTTATTTTTTTCATACCGCTTTTCGATAGTAGCGGAGCATTCCAAAACAAGTCTTACTTTTATATCTGTCGAGAACAAACTAAATATGCAACAAAGTTGGAATATGAAACATATGCTCAGGGCAGATCGGAATCGAATGTATATTGCTAATGTGTGTGTACGAAATGTGAAAATTCACCTTTCTTTCAGAACACATCTTGTACACGCAAAAATCTCACACCTGCCTCGTTTGATTATGCGAATAGGGCTTACGTTGACAAAATGCAATTCTTTCTGCTTGGAGACTGATTTGATTTGAACTAAAATTAAATATTGCATATAAATATTTATCTAAAAAAAACATTTTCATATTTTGAAATGCATGGGGTATCGATAAACTTCGTTCCAATCGCTAGATTTCACTTATTATTCTTATTCTCCATTTTACGACCCATCACTAATTACTCGCTTGCAACTCGCACTTATTCTCTGTTCACATAGAGCATTTACACTTAAAATCATTTATAAATTCGTTACTAAGAAATTGATTGTAGCTGCACACTCTATTCCTCAGTTGCATACGAGTATATGTATGTATGTATGCATTGTTTGTATGTAACACGATTTGGCGATTTAAATTTTTTGTTTGTTCTTATTTCCTCCTACTAATTTCGATTAGTGGAAATTTCGCTTGCGTTGTGTGGCAGTTTCGCCGTTTTGAAGAATGTCGTGAACACATTTTTTTTTTGGTTCTTTTGTTCATTAACAAATTTTCATTAATCCATATGTATGTATGCTACGCGTTTGACTGAACACAATTTCGTGAGCGAGAAGTGTTAAAATTTTTTTATTTAAACATTCAAATTTCAATAGTCAGGGAAACAATAACATTTTCGGGGTATTCACACTGCGTTGTTGGCACGTAAATTTGCTTGCATATATTTTGGATTTGTTCTGTAAAAAGAACTTTTGGATTATGGTGCGCTTATGAATTTATTCAAGTGATTTTTTATTAAATATTCTTATTTAATTTGCGGCAGCATTTATAAATATATTTTCTCAGTACTATTTCCGGTGTGGGTGTTAACAATAGCAACGCTTCTTCATGCGAATAACAAATGAGTGTTTGAATACCCCTTTTTTCTTAGCAAATGTACACACATGTTTTGAAACAATAATTTTTTTCTACTATGTTGCCACACATTTTTGTTGCCAAATATTTAGTATTTTCTAAGCTTTTGTTTCTTTGTTTATTTGTATACAGGGCATACGTCAAAGTTTAGCTTAAAATTTGTTTATTGTACTTTAAAACGCATAAAGCTTTTATAACAGTTTACTGTAATCCGTACTGCCGTATTTCGAGTAGTTTTTTGTTGTGTGTGTAAATATGTAAAATGTATGTATGTAAGAATGTAAAATGTGTATATGTAATATGTATGTATGTATGTGTGTATGAATGTGTTTAAGTATGCATTTGTTCAACAAAACGTATCGAACGATCTATATCGGGTAGAGCTTAAGTATTAAGTCTTTAATAAGTGTACATACATACGCACATGCCTCTGTGTGGCTTAGTGTAATAGTTATTTAAATTTGTTTTTGTGTTTGTTTTATTTTTCATTGTATGTAGTGTATCGTCACGCCGTTTGGTTTTGTATAAATGTCGCTTTCTTATTTTTTTTTTTTGTGTTTTAAATTTATAAATTCTTTAAAATACGCAAAGAAATTTAATGTAATTCAAAAATGTAAAAGTTAAGTCATAAGTTATACATTTTATTGTATAAATAGATTATATATATATATATATATATACGTAACGATTTTTATACAATACATAGACGTAGATTTTTTTTTTTAATATTTTTTCTCTGATTTTTCTTCGAAACACGTTAAATTCTTAACGAAAATTATTTTTGAACGCTTTAAGAGTTACACGAATGCGAATACGATTTTTTCTTCATTTATTTTGATTATATTGTATTTTATTTATATTTATTATTTTTTACAAATAATTTCATATATATACATGCATTGTGGCGCAGAAAGGCAGAGAGAGAAAGAGAGAGAGCGAGTTAGAGTGAAAAATAAATTTGCCTAAATAAACTGTACTTAATTGAAGTATTCTGAATTTTTGTTTAAAAATATTTGTGTATTTGCACCTTTTTGAGAAGAATTCAAAGTGCTATAAAATTGCGTACTCAGTTTTCTAAAAATTCTGCTTAAAAAGTTTGAGATTTCGATGAAAAGTAGTTGAATATTTTAAAATTTTCCACCAAGTTGGAAACTTTAAGTTATAAAAAAAAAAAAAATAATAATTGGCGCGTACACTTCTGTTAGGTGTTTGGCCGAGCTCCTCCTCCTATTTGTGGTGTGCGTCTTGATGTTGTTCCACAAATGGAGGGACCTACAGTTTCAAGCCGACTCCGAACGGCAGATATTTTTATGAGGAGCTTTTTCATGGCAGAAATACACTCGGAGGTTCGCCATTGCCTGCCGAGGGGCGACCGCTATTAGAAAAATGTTTTTATTAATTTTGCTTTCACCGAGATTCGAACCAACGACCTCTCTGTGAATTCCGAATGGTAATCACGCACCAACTCATTCGGCTACGGCGGCCGAATGACTTTAATAATAACTTTAAGTTATACCTCAGTGAAATATATAATGAAACAAATAGTTTTTTTAAGAAATTTATACAGGGCCCGCCATCTATCGTTACGGATTTTAACTAGGTATTATTTGAAGAATGGTAACACTTAGCTGTCATCTGATTTGACAGAAAATTAGTTTTATTCTTCCGCTGAACGAAAATGGTTGTGTATACGCTCAAAGAACGCTGGGAAATATTGCGACATTACTTTGAAAATCATGGTAATGTTGCAGAATGTGTACGAAAATTACGTGCGGCAATGAGAAGAAGAAAAGCACCGAATGAAGCGTATGTGCGTTACTTTGCGAAAAAAGCGATTTGACGCCGTTGGATTATTATCTTTGGGGTGCCGTCAAAGACCAGTGTTATGCCAACAAATCAGCAACAATTGATTCACTGAAGACCAACATACGCGATGTCATAGCTCAAATACAGCCGCATATAATCGAATATGTGTAGAAAAATTGGACCGATCGTATGGGATGGTGCATGGCTAGCCGAGGCAGCCATATGAATGAAGTTGTGTTCCATCATTAACCGGAAGGATTGTACTTCAAAATAAAAAAAACAGTTTGGAAAAATATTGAGTAGTTTCTTTTTTATAGCATTTTTAATTCCGTAAAGTTATATGGCGGACCCTTTATAAGTACTTCGTTTGTTTTTGAAATTCTAATGTACATTATAAAAGAGGCACAGCACAAGATTTTGAGGACAATTTCATAAAAATTCATTTTATATTTCATAAGTGAAACATAACGAAACAATATATACAAACGAAGTTAATAGTGTAACAAATACTTGTAAAGTTGATAAAGGGGGGAAAAAAATTTAATAGTGTGTGCTGCCCCCACTGTTAGAAATAACTTCATTTAAACAATCGGGCATTGATGAAATGATCTTTTGGAGATGCTTAACTTCAATGTTGCCCCAATCAACCACATTGTTTTTACTTTTAATCAATTTACTTTCAAATTGCCGTCCGTTTTGGTAAACATTACTAGATAGTAGTCTCCAAACATTTCCAATGGGGTTTAAATCCGGGCTACGGTCAGTTGGCACACGTGAATTGCAGCATTATCTTCTTGAAACATGAAATTTTCTTCCCAAAACCTTTCCCCAAATTCGACTAAAACATTATCAAGAAGTGTTGTGTACATTTGGGAGCTCGTGCGATTGGAAATAAAACAAATGTGTGACTTTCCATGATGTCCAAAAGCTGCCCAAGCTATCATATAAGAGAACCGCCACGTTTCCACGACAGTCGGTTCTACGTTACCGAAACGACCCGGATTTATATCCGGCCAAGGACTGTCCCTCCAGCAGCACTCCCCGTATGTAAGTATGGGGAATGCTTATGTTGCTACAACAACAACAACAGAACCGCATCCAAAATTTCGGGCATAGCAAGTTGTCCTTTCGCGGCGTGTGTCTCTCCAATACTTTGTCTTTTCATCTGGTCCGTCTAAGTTGAAGTTTTTCTCATCATTGGCGTTAAGTCACTATTCCGACCAAACTTTATATTTGTCAGCGAATTTCATTGGAACCTATTTATGGCACGGTTTTAACTTAGGTTTATGCAGCTTGTTTTAGTATTTGATGTAATCATCAGTACTCAAAATTTGGTGAATTTGACGTTTAGAGACATATAATAATACTTGGGGCTTAATGTCACCTGCATTTAACGTACTTATTAACTGCTAAATATATTATACGACGCTTTGTTCGCTCATCAACAATAGAAGGACGGCCACGCTTTCCTTGTTTTAAGTAATCTTGGGAATTTTGAAGAATCTTTAGCACAATAACTGCAGTTAATTTAGCAATTTTTGCAATTTCTCTTATGTTTTTACCTTCCACAAATGGACAACTATTTTTACCATGGATTCTGAAAGAGACTTGCAGGACGGCATTTTTGCTTTTATAACATACGAAATAGTATCAAAGTCTTCAATATTGCCTAAAAACAAATAAAAATTAACTTTTAACAAAATGCATACATAAATTTGCCGAATTCGGCATTTACGTAACTAAATTTTAAAATCTGAATCCACTATTTATTTCGCACGCCACAAAACGCGTATTTATCGCGCATTATCCTTTAAGCACCCATTGAGATGAAATTATCTCATCACTTACTCTTCAGCAGCTCTGTTTTCACGAGTCTAAGATTAAGGAATCTTGGCGCTAACTATTTTCTTTACAGCTGCGGAAATAGCAAGTTTGCTGAACTCAATAAGAGGCATTAAGTGGTTAACACAACCGTAAATAGTCGTCCTTCGGTCACTCATCACTTAGGTATATATTCCTTTTTGCTGCTACCCTTTACTACTTTAGTAATACCACAATTGATAGATTTCTAATTCACATCCAAGTAAGCATTCATATATTTGGGAGCCATCATTCAACCTGACTTTAATTATAATACATATTTGTCACTTAATGATTCGCCTGAAATTGTGCCCGGCGGAATAGCTCAAATTGTTTGTTTTAGACCGAATTGGGAATATATCACATATCGAAAATGAAAGGATCACATAGTTTTCTATGTCGATTTATAATTACTAAATCTCTGATCGGCAGATGGTATTTTATGAGAAATTTTTGAAGCTTCTTTATGGCAGGAATACAGTCGGATGTTTGCTACTGCGTGCTAAAAAAAGACTGTTAGAAAAAACCTTTCGATCATTTGATGTTTCATACCCACGCACGAACGCCTTCAGCTATGTTTCTATGTCGATTTATAATTACTAAATCTCTGATCGGCAGATGGTATTTTATGAGAAATTTTTGAAGCTTTTTTATGGCAGAAATACAATCGGATGTTTGCTACTGCGTGCTAAAAAAAGACTGTTAGAAAAAACCTTTCGATCATTCGATGTTTCATGCCCACGCAAGAACGCCTTCAGCTATGCCGAGGGCTGGTTAATGTGATTTAATATAAAGACAAGCTATGAACGCTGGCTATGCACTACTCAGTTCTTATTTTTGGAAACTGACTCCACTGGTTGCCCCCCACTGTTGCGACTCACTCTTAATATTAGATCCATACCAATTGTAGATTTTAGAAGTTTTTAGAAATTTTACGAAGTCCACCATTGCGTCTCAATCTAAATAGAAGTTGCCAATAAAAGTAGTTATTTTTTTATAAGTTCCAATAATTGCAAGAAGCCGTAAATTTTAGATGAATCTTAAATTTTTTTTGCACAACAAATTAATATACTTAAACCACACCCGCCAATTGGCCATATTGGCACTTATTGCAACTATTAATTTCTTTTAATGAAATTTTCTAATATTTCCGACTATACTTTTCGAAAAATAGCTTGATAATTGTTCTTGAGCATGCTTGAGCGTAATGAAGAAATATATTGAGCCGCAGTGAAGGTAAAAGTTGGAATTGAAAAGTAGTCAGAGAAATATTTGGAACCAGTTGCATAAATTATAACACCATGGTTAGTGTCGTGCGGGGTCTTTCACATGCAGGACATATGTTTAGTATGTCGGGGTCAATTCTGGATAAGTAGGAGTTTAAACTGCTACAATATCCAGAACGGGTCTCACGGGGAAGCTGGAGATCTTCATCTGCTGTAGGTGGTGGTTGGATTCCGATTACGGCATTCGGTGGACGGAGCGTGAGAAGGTGGTGATGGTCTCTCGATGAATGTCGTTTATTGTCTGTATAAACACTGTCTGGCCCAGTAGATGTCTGTTCGTTTTGTCCTGGATGCCGTGGGCGTAATTGAGGAGGTGTCTCTTGACGTGCCTGATAGGTTGCTCTGTCTCAAGCAAGTGTCTGCAAGGGTGAAACCTGCGGTAGTACCCTGCCAAAAACTGTTTGCTGAGTAGTTTATTGATCTCCTTTATCGGGAGCATCTATGCCTCGTTGTAAAGGTGTTGAAGAGGGGACATCAGGAGGCAACCTGTCGCTGTCCGAAAATCAGTGGTAAGTTTTTGGTAAGTCTGAAGCTTTATCCACTGCGTGTCACTACTTCCAGGCGACCAGACAAACGCAGCGTAGTTTAGAACTAACCGGCCAATTCATTTAAATGCCGTTAGCAACATTTCTTTGTCCTTGCCCCAAGTGCTGCCGGCAAGCGATTAGAGGCTGTTCTTGCGTTTTTGGACTTTAATGGCAATTGCAGAGAAGAAGAGCAAACTGTCAAAGGTTACACCTAAAATTTTGGTGCACGACACTAATCACCTTTTCAAATGCCCCACTAAACCCACTCATCTAACTGACTCTGGACCCAACCTGTCGAACTAGCAAGTTTTCTGGGCCTACCTTTAGATGAGTAAGACGGCCGGTGATATACATTACACTGACAGGGCTTAGTATCACTGCTACAACAACAACACCAACTATTACACCGTTGCACCCATTGGGCTAAAACACTACTTGCTTAAACAATTTGTTTACGTGACATTCGTGGCATAGCTTTAAAAGAAAAATATCGCTTGCAGCTCGGAATCTATTGGTAAAATTTTTTGCTCTTCAAAGTTAAGACTGTGGGAAAAAAATTTAAAAGTTGGGGGGAAAAAACTATAACTTCTGCAGAATTAAATCGCAGCAAGTAATTTTAAAAAGATCGAACGCTCCGTTTGAGCCAGGGAAGTGTTAGTACAATATATTTTGAACCTTCTTTACTTTTTTAGATAATTGATCTTCTTCGACTTATACTTTGATATGCAAACGATAATATTGCAATGAAAGCTGCATTGCAGCCACTTTTCGCATCTTAAAAAGAAGAAACTTACCCTAGCAAATATAAATTATTTTAAAAATAAAATTTCAACTTCATCATTGAAATAAAGCGAAAAAAGGTGGAAATTTTTTGCTTCGCCTAATATTTGAGCCAGTCAAGAAATCATAACATTATTTTGTTTCGTCTGCTCCTTTCACCTTCATGCCCTCACTCCATCTCTTAAGCCTGCTTTCCGCTTCGAATATTATTTTTTATTTGTATGCATGCATATGTGTATGTATGTATTATATACATATGCACTATGTATGCATGTTACTTCTTAAATTTATATTTTTTATAAATTTTTCTCTGCTTGTATATATTTTTTTAAAGCAACGTTTACATTAAAATTAAGTTCATTGTATTTTTTGTAATCATGTTTTTTTTTGTTTTTTAAATAGTTTCAATTATATATAAACAGACACATATATTTAAAACATCGAATTAAAACATCGCTATTCTTTATATATATATTTATCTATGTGTTTTTGGTTTTTTTTGTGTTTTAATATACACGCGCCAATTCCCCTCCTTAATTATGTAAGTATATATATTTTTTTGCTCGCTCTATTTATATATATTTTTGCTAAGTATTTGTATGCATTCATTTGTAGTCAACTTTTTTGTTAGTAGTATTTGTAAATTCAAAGTATTTCGAAATTGTCTTTCACTTAAAGCTAAAACACCGAATTGTTTTTGTTTTTCCTATACATGTATACAGTTTAGTATGTATGTATGTATATAGCAATAGGTATGTGCTCCTCTTTTTTCTTTAATTTTTTCGCTCCTCAATGCCTACAAAAATATATATATGCATTATGTATGTATTTACTTATACCTACATACGTATACATATATGAATATATAAATAAATACAAGGAGGCGCAAAATTAATCATCCAATTTTATTCTTGAAAATTGTTTTTATTAACAATAAAAAATTATTTTGAGTGATGGAAATATTTATTTTGGAATTTGCTTGTCTGTTTGTGTGCTGCAGTTCTGTAGTTTACAAGGAAAAACGAACACGCTTCTCGTGTTTTCGAACACAAAAATTATACCAACGTTCTGTTTACGCGGCTCCCACCAGGCACAGCCAAGAGTTCCTGAAGCTAGCTTCTAATTGCGGTCGAAATACTGACAAATAAAGAAAAATTTATAAGATCATTTTTTTTTATTATTTAACCGGCTTTGAGCTCATACAAATATGAAAACTAAATATGTGGAGGTCATTAAAATGGTTCAAATTAGCTTTTAGAATTGGGAAAAAGTATATCTGCTCTTGCATCTTATAACAAAAATGTCTTTAAGAGTAAGAGAAAATTAGGCTGCTAACATTTGAAGGCCGGGTTGATAGGCTGGGCTGTACAAAATTTTCTATTAGCGCTTTTAGTTTCTGTATGACATCTTCTTTCCTGTTATTAACGTCCCTTCCCTACTGATTTGGTTTTTTGTGCGGGAGTAAGGATTGGAAGGATAAGGTTGTTGTAGTTGAGGAATGAAATTATTATTACTATTTGTTTTTTTTATGAGAAAGTAGGTAAGTTTGGAAAAGTGCAAAGACCGTGCTTTACGTGGGATTCGAACCCATAATCTCTGGGATGGCAGGCTAGTGCACTTACGCTAGACTACCGAGGCCGCCACTGATCTGTGTATTTGAGCCTTAATAATGGTGCATTACGCGCCCCATTGCTTGCTTGTTTGTATGCTGCAGTTGTCTACTTCACGGCATTTGGGAAAAATTAGAAATCTTCTAATAGAGTGATTAATTTTGTACCATCTTGTACTTTTCCTCAGCTTGACCTTTGCATCTTTGCCATTCCTTTACATATATTTAGCTCAAATACAATATATATAAATTTTCATTGCTCTTTCTGCCCTGACTCCCATTGCCGTTTTGCTCATAACGCTTGGTATTCACCTCGATAAAGACACTTTAAGTTTCTACTGCTTTTCGCTGCACTGTATTGGCTTAAAGTTTTCGTTTCGGTTGCTTATTGATTTGCGTTTTGTTAATTAGTTTAATTTTGGTTGATTTGTGAGTGGGGTATATTTTTGTTTTTGTGTTTATTCTCTGAAACACTTATTAAGCCTCATATCACCACAAGTTTTGGTTTTTTTGCGTATTTTTTCTACTGTACTCATGTATGTTTATCAACTATCTATGTATGCATGTACTGTATGTATGTATAGGTATATGGCTTATGGAAATTTTCATGTCTTATTTTTTTTTTGTTTCTTGTATAGTTTTTGGTTTTGTTATTGATGTTGAGGTTCTTAAACCGAAGGTACTTATGTATGCATTCCCATTTGTCATTTTCAGACGAGTATATGAGTTTAGTTTGTGTTTTTTTTTTTTTTTTTTGTTTTGGTTTTATGTTATTTTTCGTCATTGGCTTTGTGTGTATGCGTCTGTTGCCGCTTGCTTAGCGTCACATTTCACTATTGCAAAAATATTGTATTTCTCTCTTATACATACATACGTATGTATGCATCCCGCTTTGTTATTATGTAATGCTATGTATTTGTTAATGTACATATGTATATGTTGTAAATGTGGTGTTTTTCGGTTATTTGTTTTTGTCGTTTTTGTTTTTATATTTTTCGCTTTTACTTTAATGCTACATAATCATAAAAAGTATGGAACGGCATTGAATTTATTGTTTTCTCAAACGGAAGTTAAAGTTTATTATAGCGACTTATCATTTTTCTACTATTCTATGCGTTTACATATGTTTGCTTAAGTTGAAATTTGAATTTATTGCACAAGCAAACTATTTCTTCATACTTTTCTTTTACAAGTGTTTTTGAAAAAGTTCTACAAAAGGTTCGCAAGGTTTTTTAATTTGAATTTCTCTGCTTATTCCCTGTTAAAAGTCCGGGAAACCTATTTATATGTGAAATAAAAAACAAAAACTCAGGCATTCTTTATATCGAAGAAAATGCATAACATCGGCACCAAAAAAAAAAGAGAAAAAATCAACCCGAATTTTGAGCCATTTTCAATTTCGAGCTTACAGGATTATATATAATTGGCGCGTACACTCTTTTTGGGTGTTTGGCCGAGCTACTCCTCCTATTTGTGGCGTGCTTCTTGCTTTTGTTCCACCTGCCAAGGGGCGACCGCTATTAGAAAAATATTTTTCTTAATTCACCGTGTTTCACCAAGATTCGAACTTACTTATATATATATATAACAATGTGGCAGTTTGCATTGCCTTAAAAGTTGCTTTGATATTTGAAAATTTTTTCCATATAATATATAAAAATGTTGAGCAATCGATATACCTATGAACGAAAAAAAAATTTTTTTTCGAAAATTAACCCGAATTTTGAGCTACTTTAAACTGGCAAAAAGCTACAAGAATTTAATAGGCTACGAAACAGCATAACAAGCATTTTTCTATAGACTGCCACAAAAAAAAAAATCCAAAATTTTGTTGAAATTTTGATTTTATTAAATATAAAATATAAATTTTTTTATTTAAACTTTAAAACGCGTTGCTTTTATTGTAGCATGAAATATATTTTTACACAAAACTAGCAAAATTGGCATGAAAAATATTGCGAATTTTGTAAAAAAAACTCTACGAACAAAATTTGTTTGACCCACTGTATAAATTCTTGTATTTTATTTTAGAGTTTATGATTTAACGATGAATAATTTTTTTATTTTTTTTCCAGTCAATATTGTTTAATTTTCAACTCTCGCGAACATTTTGTAGGCTTTCACATGCCCTTCTAAGTTGTTTTCTTCATCCTCCTAATTTGTCGCTTACATTTATTCTACTTATCCCTAACGAAATTAACCAGCTACCACCAAAAATTGTATTATCCTAAATGTACATAGATAATAAATAGCCTTTATATTTGGTTTTTGTTTTTGCTTTATGCTTTTCTTATATGAAACGTATCGCGTAAAACTATGCAATCAATCAATTGTCTTAAAATTTAATCACACAACATTTAAAGCGTAATTTTTGTTTGCAATTTCTTTGCTGTTTGTTCTTTATTTGCTTTGCTAATTTTAATCGTTACGAATATGCATACGAGTACAATTTTCATAGTTTTTATTTTGGTATCTTTTTCTTATATTTTCATTTTCATCTTCACATTAATTTTTTGTCTGCAATGTCCTTTGATAGTTCATACTTTCCGTATGTAGGAATGCATTTTTATGTGGCATAATAAGGTCGATTATTCATTAATGTTATATAATAATTTCGTTTGATAAATATATTTGTGTGTAAGTATATGCATACACTTAACTGTGTATGCAGGTATATTAGTTAATTTAAAAATTACTTGTGTAAATTTCGAAAGTAATTCAATTCAAGCGCCGTATCTCTTATTTCTTGTCTCGCCTCTTTTCGTTATAACCGTTAAATTTTGTCTCTTACTTTTTATACGAAATAGTAGTTGTTTTCTTGTTGTAGAGATGAGTATAATATAATATATTATGAACTTAGTTTTTTTATACGAATTTAGCACTTGTACGCAAAGTGTTTAATGTTATTTTTTATTTATAATATAATTTTTAATTTTTGTAACTTTGGATATGTCAAGAGATTATGCATCAGTTGAATGGAATTTATAATACATAATTTTTTTTTAATGCAAAAGTTGACGATTTAAATTTTGAAAAAGAGCGTAAAATTTGCTACTTATATTGGTAAATAATTTTAGTTAAAGAAATATGAAAGGAACTTTTAAATTTGTAGAAAATACATATTTGGATAAATAATCGCTGAAATTCGATAAGTGTTAATTGGCAGCTGATTTCGTTGACTAAATTTTGAGCATCTAAAAGAATTAAAAAAAGATAAAATAAAATAAATTGAAAAAAAAATTAATAAATAAAAAAAATAAATAAATAAAAAAAAATAAATTAATTAAAAAATAAGTAAATAAACAAAAAATAAATAAAAAATATTAACAAAACATAAAAAAATAATAAAAATAAAAAATATAAAAAACAAAAAAAAAAAAATTTTAAAAATATATGTATGTATATAAAAAATTATAAAACTTAAAAGAAGAAAATAAAAAAATAAAGAATATAAAACATAAAATTTATAAACATAACCAAAATATAAAACTTTTTTTTTTAATAAAAAATATAAAGAAAAAAATATTAAAAAAAAGAAGTGAAAAAATATAAAAAAATTAAAGAAATAAATTAATAAATAACATTTATAAATGTAAAAAAATATAAAGAAGATATAAAAACGTATAAAAAATATAAAATATATGGAAAATTTAAAAAACAAAATAAATAAAATAAGTAAAGATATAAATATAAATAAATATAAAAACAATAAATAAAAAAAAAAAAAAAAAATAATTAAAATAAGTAAAAATATCAAAAAAAAAAAAAAATATATATAGAAAAATAAAATAAAAAAGTGAAAAAAGGTAAAAACAAATATAAAGAAAATATAAGAAATATTAAAAATATGAAAAAAGAAAAACAATATACAAAAAAAACCAACAACAAAAATTACGAAAAACTATGAATTAAAATGAATAAAAAAAATCGAAATAATATATTGTAAATAAATAAAAAATGCAAAAAATAGAAATAACAAAAAACGACAAATATTGTTGCCAGCTTCAATACAAAGAAACCTATTAATGTGTTGCGATTAGAGCTCTAGATAGCCAGCCATCAAACAGGTGTGCGAGCACTCGTTGCTCATACGCCCGAAAATGTGCGAACAAAATCAAGAGCTCTAATTGCGTTGTATTGATGAATTGTTTGTGTGTGTGTTTTGTTTTTAATTTAATTTACACCGTTAAGCTTAAAGGACAAAGACTTCTTTCTTAAAAAATGTTTCTTTACCTGACAGACATATGACATATCTTTATAAAAGGATTATCGCTTGCAGTTCAGAGTCTATTGTAAACACTCTCTTCGAGTTGTACGAATGGTTTTTGTTATTTTTTTGTACACATTTGCAACGTTTGTTCATACATACTACGTGCCCATCATTTCAAGATGAGATAGAATAGAAAAATTCGTAATTAATTTTTTTTTTGTTAGTGATGGGAACTTTAAGCTTCGTACACATACAAGTATAAAATATGATGAACAACATTTGAGAACTCACAGCAGTGATAGTTTTAGAAAAATGGTTTTTAAAAACTTTAACAATGCACAAATCTGATGAGTAATTGCTTCGGAATTTCTTAGTCTTAAAAAACAAAAACGAAACCACTTCTAGTTTTTTTGAACACAAATATAATAAAAACACTTTGCTTCAACAACTGTCACCAGGCAGCACAGCCAAGAGTTCCTGAAACTGACCTCTAATTGATGATGAACTATCGACAAAAGAATACAACTTTTGAGCATATTTTTTTATTATTTAACCGGCTTTGAGCTCATAAAAATATGAAAACAAAATATTTGGTGGCCGTTAAAATGGTTTAATCAGCTTTCATAATTGCGAAAAATTAGATCTCCTCTAGGCAGACTTGCAGAACTTGAATCTTATGACACAAATGTCGTTAATAGTAAGAAAAAATTACAAAATTACATACAAAACTTTCTTTGAGCGCTTTTAGTTTCTGTGTGACATTTTATGAGCTCCTTCGCCAATGATCTTCTCTCCTGATATTAGCGCCTCTTCCTTTCTGAATTGCTTATTTGAGCCTTACTAAAGTGCATTGAGCATTGACTTTATTTTGGCTGTAACCAGCACTTGAGTAGTAACCTCTACTAGCTTCCAAGCGGCCTTTGTCTTAACAGGTGGCAGTTAGTTTCCATATTTTTCTAGACAAATTAATGACTCGAAGATTTCTGTGTGCTTAAGTGTGTGATTGCTTTATTATTCATTCGCTTAGTAGACACGTCTGCAATTTTCAGGTTATGAATTAATGTATAGACATATCGACTATAAGTTGGATTTTCTCACTACCAGCATTAGAGCCGTCCAGCTATTTAGCTCGAGCAAATCAATAAGTTGAATTAAGTGTCTAAACGCTGTTCAAGCTTTGAAGTATTGGTTAACCTTTGAAGTATTCGTAGAGCTTTTGATTAAAGACACAAGACGGATGTCATAGTTTCGTCATACTTTGATCTAAACCTTATGGCGCGTCCTGATATCTTCAGATGCATGTGTATAGTTTATGTACATAGCACCTATAAGTATACTAGCATATATTACCTACACGAAGGCAAATACTTTGGTCCAATATTGGCTTAAGGGGGTCTTCTGGTCTCCAGCGAAAAAAAAATCGATTTTTTTTTTTTTGCATAATTTTGTTGTATGTGTATGCGAGAATACGCCACAGAAAGGATTTTTTGAAAATCGCATTTTTTCACATTTTTCTGGGCACCGAAGTGTACCCTCCTCCGGCCGTTTTCATCATAAACTTTATCTTTAAACGCGTTTCCCCGAAAATCGTGTTTTTTAAGCATTTTGGTCACACTTTTCATAGTAGTTATACTCCGATTTCAATGGTTTTGGTCTTAAAAGGTTCGGAAAACTTACCGCTAAGTTTCCCCGTGTACGATTTTTGAAATTTTTTTTCATTCCATTTTTATAACCTTTTAAAGTTCAAAAAATGAGCAAAAAAAAATTTTTTTTGCAAATTGTTGCATAACTTTTGAAAAAAATTTAAAAAAAAAAATCTGTCACGGGAAAACTTAACCAGGGCAACTCTGAAGACAACGCATATCTAATTTTTGCTTTCTGATTACCCAGGTGGAAAAACCGTGACCAAAATGGAGACCTGTTTCGTTTGGAGGTGGACGTCTTCAGCGCCATTTCAAGGTCGCGGGTGTTAATTTTTTTCAAAGTCAAAACCATTTTTTAAAAGCCAAGACATGTACCTTTAAAATAAAAAAAAAATTTTTTTTAAATATTCACAGGATTTGTCACAATCAATCCTCAAAAAAACCCTTCATTTCAGGGCCTCGAGACCAGAAGACCCCCTTAATAGATGGCGCTGTGGTCAAGTTATCTCTACAAATTCTATTTATGGTTCCATTTGGCTCAAATTCAAAGCAAATCTTTCAACATTCCCTAAGATTATGGGTACTATTTTATGCTGCTATGTCAAAAACTACAAGGTTAAATTGAATTATATGCTTTCTTAACGAAGTTACGTATCGGGTGGTTTTTGAGAGCTGGAGAACTTAAAATGATAATACAAAACAGAAATATTTGTTGGAATGAATTTTTTTGTATTATAATTTGGTAGATAATCTCATAGCATTTATTTTTTGAATATGATATCCGGGATAAGTCCGCCGTGGCTACGAGTTACATGGACTATTCGATCAGTCCATATTTTTGACTACTATTTCCAATAAATGTGGCCATATAGCGTCAATGGTGGCTTGAATATCGTGATAAATCGATTGTACGGCGAGTCGCACTGTCTTGTTGCAATCCAATGTCGTCGATGTTTAGCTGATTATTTTTTGGATTCAATAACTCAGTTTGTATGGCTCGATAGCGTGAGGTCAGCCCCTTATTGATTTCGAAAGAAATAAGTACCGAATATGCCGCCAGCGCTGTATGAACGTCGCGAGGAGATTTATCATTGTTTTTTTAAAAGCAAATTTCCATTATTAGGAAACGTTGTTCTGACGTTAAACCATTCATGATGATTTGCGCAGTCTTATGGAACTGAAATATCAACAATTTACCATTCTTCGCTGTCAAACCATAGTTATCGGCATCGATAGTTCATATGCAGCTGAAAACACAACCGATACATTAATGCTTTCATCAATAGAAAAATAATTTCATATGAAATTGAGCCCCAGTGAGGCGTGGCCGGGTTTGATCGTTGGTATATAAAATCCATGTTAAAGCTTTTTCCATAATCAATTTTTCAAGACTCTTCCGTAAGCGTTCCATTCAGGAAAAAAAAAAAGTTAAGTTTAATATCTGCTGTGAGTTCCATCAACATTGAGTTTGGAAACCATCCATTTATAAATACATTAGTAAACATTTTCTTCAAATAATAATCGGGAAGAAAGTTTTTTTTTGTTTCTATTTTTCAAAAAATCTTTTAATTTCGCAGTGAAAGTGTTTTGTATTTTCGAAAAATATATCCTTATTTTAATGTGGAATCTTCGCATGTTCGGTTTTCAGCTATTTTCGTCAACTAATTTTCCGAAAAAGTTTGTTTATAAGTTTGAAAATCGCTGGGGTTTTTTTTCTTTTAAACGCGTGTGCTTCGAATCTAATTTTTTAACTAGTTATGTGTATGTGCCCTTGTAGGTAGATATTCATATTTCGTTTTCGTAAAAGTTTTCACCATTGAAAATCGTAGTATACAAAAAGTAATAAGATAGTAAAGTTAGAATTTGGTTTTATTATGGAAAAATTCGTACATTCAAAAGGTTGAAGGGATCCTCTAACTAGGTATATATACAATAGTAGGTATATATATAGTAGGTATATATGTATAATGTTCTTTATTTTGTTCTTTAATAATTTCTTTTCAAACCTTTGCATGCGTAACTTTTGTCGGCGGTTGCTTGGATATTTTGTGTTTTTTTTTCTAAACTTTGTTTTTTTATGTAACGTTTGAAGACAGGTACACTTGTAGCGCATTTCAACACAAATGTTTTAGATAAATGTATTCTATTTATCAATATTCAACATTGTTTGTGTTTGTGTGGTTTTTTATTGAATTTATTTTCTTTTATTGGTTTTTAAGTAAATATTTTATTTATTAGACTACTTACTCTTTTTGGTATAATTTGCAAGTATTGTGTTTTGCTGCTTAAGTTCGGCATTTTGCTATAAATATTTTTATGGAATTTGTCGTTTAATACTGGATAGTTTTCTAGATGCAATATTTAATTTCACATTTACTTCTTTTTTTACGCGCACTTAAGTTTTATTCGCCCTATTTGTGTGTTTTTGCTTCTTTGGACATTCAAGTTCAACGTTTAATAATATAATTATTTACTCTTAACATTTATTTATTTTTATTTTTTTAATATAATTTGTCTTTGTGTACATCCATTTACCCATATGTTTGTTTTTGTTTTTTCTTTGTTCTTTTCTTGTTCTTTCTACTAAATATATATGCATGTACGTTTTTAATTGAGTCTGTCTAATATATATTTGGTTCAATTTTATATTAACATTCGAAAGCTACACATCGAGATAATATTTATATAAATAACTATATAGTTGTTTGTATATATATATTTGTTTTTTATTTTATTTTTACTTTCGCTTCACTGCTTAAAACGATAATTTTATGTTTTAGGCTTAGTTCCTCAATAGCGTTGTTGGCTCAGTTTATCTATATATATGATTTTTTTATATACTTTTGTTTCGTTAATCGGCTAATCTTCAACCTCTAAGTAAATCTATGTAGGTATGTAAGTTTTCGTGGATTCTCCGTATAATTTAACTATTCATCGCATAGTTTCATAGGTTTATTTATTTTGTTTTAGTTCCAGTTTTTGTTTTTATTTTTTTGTCGCTCTACAAAAGTGCTAAAATGACGCTTACTACTCCATGAGTAGAAATTCCCTAGATGTTTTCACTTTGTTCTTGTTTGTATGTTTCGGTGACAAATTATGTATTCAAGTCATATCGTTTAGTTGCTTAAAATTAGTCTAAAATGAAACTTCCTATGAATATATTTTCTTGTTGTTCCTGTTTATAGTTTTCTATGCAACAATATTTGTCATATTCTTACGAAAAACAAAAAAAACAAGTAAAAAGTGATTCAAAGAGTTGTTTTCGAGTTTTCTAACATTTTCGATATATGGATTATTACATACATTAGGGCGCACAATAGATCTTCCAGGTCGCAGTACCTAATTCCCTATACTAATAATACGTACATATATTAGCTTTGGCGCTATTTGCTAATCGCAGAAATAGCCTTCTAACAGCAGGAAGATTCATTCCAACTTGAGTTTATTTACATGTTACACACACACAAAGATATGCATATGTATGTATAATCTTCAACTGTGGGCCACTTTTTCTGCCTACTAATTGGCTGCTTATATCTAAACCTGAAGCCTTGCAAAATTCTCTTTAGTTTTTCATTTCACAATCTCTGTTGTTGCTTTGGTACGAAATTCGATTTTGCTTTTCATATAAATTTTTGAAAGATATATAAATTCTTCACGTATAGCAATTTGTAATTAACCAAACTGTTTTTATATATTTGAATAAATTATTTATATTTTATTACGAACTATATCTAGAAAAAAGTAGCGTCACCTGTCAAGCCAGCTCACTATACGCCTTAGTTGAATTCCATCACACACAAATAAAAAAGTGTGCAGTAGAAAAAAAAAAAAAAATTACGTGGCAATAGAACAATTGAGATGTACCACTGTGGGAACAATTTTTTGGATGTTGTCTGGGTTCTCGATCAGACCAATTAGAGACCTTGGTACTCATGCGTAGTAGTCAAACGCCAGGAGCACCTGGCTCCATTTCATCACAATTTGACCGCATTTGGATCAACTCGCGCTCTTGTTCTTCCGAAATTTTTTTACTATACATTAAAGTATAACTTTTTTTTTGGACATACCATAAACGCCTTTAATTCACTTGAAATATAACGCATAAGTCGAGTTCAAATGCCATTACTATCGTCAGTGACCTATAATAAAAATTTAGGTAGAATTTTTTGGCAGCACACTTTAACCCTCTAACTTCTAACTGGTGGGTCGTTTTGACTCTCTTTTTAAAGAATTTATATGAAAGTTTAATTATTTATTTATTAATTAATTAAACATTGCAATTAGAGACTTGAAATGTTCTACAGAAATTTTAAATGGAGAATTCCCTGAGGTCACCGAAGACGACAAACTATTACGGCTTAAGATGAGTGCAGAAAGAAGCTTAAAAAAATTAAAAATGCTCAGATATCACGAGCATAGGCGTTGCATGAGTAAGAAGAAATTGAAATTCGCTCATCTGGTGAAGCAAAAAGTTTGACTACTGAAATTCTGATGCTTTTATAGTGAAAGCAATCTCTTTTTTCAGTATGAGAGTGTGTAAAAGTAAAACATACTATCCACCTTACGTCAGAAGCATTGCAGCATTGCTATTCAAAACACGCTTCAAATATTTGAGGCTCCACAGGTTGACGAATTCGAAGACATACCAGCAGTGGGTTGGAAATGCCTCCTTCGCAATTCGCAATAGAAACAGACACCATGCGGGTGAACTATTTTAATATGCATAACCAATGAACTCCATCAGGTATATCTAAGGCCCGAACCGGTCAATGCGTGACTGCAAGCCAACCACGTCAACCTAATCTAAGCTATGCCAGAAGCATGGATGTGTCGAAAATTAAAAGATTTTTTACGCATGGTATTCTGTCTTTTCGTATCGATAAAAAAACATCCGAATGTTAATCAAGTCAGCCCAGTCGGTCTAATAACGCATTAATGTCAAAAGTCTGCAAACTCCACTGAATTCTTTTTCTCGTACTTTTCTATTTTTTTTTTTATGAGACTAGTGTTCCATGTATGTTTTGTGCGTTACTCATGATTCATAGTTAAGAGAAAATTGCCGGTAAATACCATACATTTGTATTTCACGTACGCCAACTTAGATGGAATTTTGAAAGATTAACACCAGATTCATAATTAACGACGCCAAAACCCTCTCATCTTCAATTTGGTGATGCTCTTTTCGGTTTTTTTTAATGAGATTAGTATGCGAAGTATTTTTTTCATCTTCAATTTGCTGAGTTTAGCTGAACTTCTTGATTTTGCGTCCGCCATCTCGGATACGCCATTTTGAATCTTAACAAAACTGCCATCGAATCAGCGATTCTAAAAACACCCGAGTATTATTTTGTATGAGTTGCCTGTAGTTTTATAATTGACGATTTGAGCGCAATCCCTGGTCCTTAAAGGGTTAATGCCGCTTAATGAAAAACTGGTTTTTTGTTTGTTTTTTGTAAGTTGCATGTATGGTTGCTTTGGTGTAGGATGCAATTAGAGTAGAGTTTGAGGCCTCTAGGAGCCCAGATTTTGCGAATAATATGAGCGAAAACCCTCTAAAACATTTTTTATAAGATTGTTTCGACACTTTTTTTAAAACCATGACGTCTGAGCATTTTTGGCATCTCAGAATTGTGCTAAGCGCACAAAAATCCAGTGAAATCTAGTCTCTCGTAACAAAAAAAAAAAACCAAGAAAGAATCCATGTTGGCCTATGCTCGTTAACATATGTATTTTACGTGTAACGATAGCCTCACAATGTTTCGACTATAAAAAGTTATGTAGATGGAAAAAAGTCAGAGCGATGGTAGTCATAGTGATAGAAAATAATTGTTCAACTTAGAGAGAGGAAAGTAAAAGTCGTAAAGTCGCCCTCTCAACGAATTTTTTTTTTGAGAAACAGCAAAGTCGCCGCGACATCGACTAATCAGTTTAATTGCGTTTGGTTGTGAACCTTTAAAAACCAAGTGTTATTTTTTTAATTCGAAATTATTCTACAAGTGTGATAGATTTATGACGTCGAAGTATTTATGATTTGTGTAGAATTTTTCTATAAAAAAAAATACATTCGGAAATGTAGATGCTTTGGCTTATTAGTAAACAAATATTTGTACGGATTCGCAAGATATTGAAAGTAGGTGCATGTTTTAGAGAATTTGATGTAGAGAATTTTTTTAGAGAACTTATGACTTTATAATTCGATATTTTCGGGCGACTTTGCAGATATATGTAATTTTCGATTTTTTAACTTCTTTTTGCGTAAATTCTCGAAAAGAATTTTTCGGACAATGGAAAAATCTCCTTAAAACTCAGAGAAATTAAAATATTTACACCTACGAAAAGTAAAACTCTAAATTTTGTGATAGTGCAAAGCAAAGGCTGAAAAGCAATATTAAATTTTTTTATCCAACCTTAACCAATAAAGATATTTATATGCCAGCATGAGTCGAAACTTTTTCTTAACTAAATTCAATGGCTATTCTTTATTGGAGGGCCTGTGCTTTTCGGTTGATATTGATTTTTTTCCTTTTGACTTCAAATAGTCGAAACACTGAGCACCGTGAAGAAAAAATAATAATTTTGTTTTCTGAAAATTATTTACTCTCTAGAACAACTTTTTTATATATTAGTTATAATAAAATTTTTTCAATAATGGAGAAATTATTTTTTTTGCACCAACTTACTACTTAACACTCTTCAAGGAGATACTCACATCTCCTTACCACGCCTACAGTCTGCAAAAGCCGTACTCCTTGCCAAAAACTATCATCTAACCTTCATCTCAAATATTTTCTCATCCCAAAATTAAATGATTTCAACTTCGACGTACCGTTCCGATCTCTATTCGTTTTTTTGTTTTGTGTTTTTAGAAGCCATACATCTCCAAACGCTTCCATTTCATCTAACCTAATTGATATTTGCCACAACTAACAATAACAACGCTACTTTGGGGCTTGCCCGTTGCATCACCCGTTTGTGATATCTTCTCTACCAAATCCAAGCCTTCAACTACAAATGCAAAAATTCCGGTAAATCCACGCATTTCTCTTAAAATTATACGGAACTGTGAACCTACAAGTCCTAAGTTATCATGACGCTTCTGACTGCGTCGCATGCCAACCGAACCGCGTATGGCTAATATTTTAGTATCATCTGGCATAAAGAAGCCCTCATCGTATACAGAACGTCCGCCACGTCCATTATTCAATTCAAAATCGCCCGTAATAATACTTTCATTTTCCCAACATTGGAAAATGTGACAACCCTTATAACCGTAACCGAGCTCCTGCGTGGCAAGTGCATTGAAATTCTTAGCCATTTTCGGTGCTACATCACTGCGCACTTCTATAAGAATACGTCCCGAATGCTGACCGTTAATCTCGATGTTAAAGTAATAAATTGGGTAGACGTGTACGCTGGGATTGAGTAACAATGTTGATTTCGATTGTTGTTGCTGTGCATTGGAAGCAGTTTGCTGCTGTAGATGCAAGAGGCTTAAACCTAAACCGTTGAGGTCATTGCTAGAAAAAAGATGTGATGTGGCATTGCGTTGTGCGCCAACGACTACCGAAGTGGAGGATGTGGTGGCTGGTGTGCCAATAGGTGCAATTTCCGAAAAGCTACTACCCGTGGATTGTTGTTGCTGTAGCAATTGTTGTTGTTGTTGAGCATTTTGCAAATTCGTAGTGGATTTGTTGGAGAGCGCAATGATGTCGGCGTAAGTCTTGTGCACCGGCGAAGAGGGATTGTTTGCTTGTAGCTGTTGTTGTTGTTGCTGCTGTTGCTGCGAAACACTATTGCTCGCCGGTTGGTTCTGCTGCAGTGCCTGTGCGTATGTTGCGTGTGTAAAATTGGCATTCGAAGTAGGAATATTGCCGTTGATCGAATTGGCGAGGCTTACATGTGAAATCATGGACGTGAGCAGACCATTTGATAGCAAATGCTGCTGTTGCTGTTGATGCTGCTGCTGTTGCGCATGCTGTTGCTGCTGTTGTTGTTGATGCTGCTGTTGCTGCTGCTGCTGCTTCAGCACCAACATATGACGGGAGTACAATTGCGATATGCAATAGTTGGCCAAAAGCAAAACTGGATTCTGATGATGCGTGCCAGTAATGCCATTCAGACCCCCAATCACTGAGCCCACACCAAAATTATCCAAATTGCCGCCATTGAGCACGCAATTGTGCATTTGCACGAGCGCCTGCTTGATAAGGTCAAAATCGAAAACATAACCGCAATTGCGAATCATATCGTCTAGCTTACATTGCAAAAACATTTCCTGATACTTGGCCATAAGACGCTGCTTCTCGCCATGCAGCGTTGTATAGAGTTTCATTGCCTCGGCAGGCGTTTGCTTGTCCAGCATTTCGAGACACAAACGCGCCTTACACAAATTGTCACGTATTTCGGAAATCTCTAGAGTGGGCATATGATTGATCAGCTCCGTCTCGATTTGCGTCTTGAGCGTGGTGCAACTTTCTAATATTTTGAGCAGAAAATCGCGTTGCTTCAAAACTAGATGTTGTACATCGTTAAGCGTCTTCTGCATGCCGAGCAGTTCGTTTGATATGTCCGTACGTAGTGATTCTTTAGCCTCGATTTTGTTCTTCACCAAATGTGAGCGGTGCTCTTCAGTAGCGGCACAGGCACGACATAGCAACATATTGCAAACGCTGCACCACAGTGTGTTCGGCATGGCATGGGTCATGCAGTTTTCGGTCATTTTTAATTTATCAACGCTGTTGTTGTTGCTGTTGCCAACACCAACACCAATACTACTAATATTGCTATTGCTGCCGTCGTTGTTGCTGTTGTTGTTATTATTGGCACTGCTATTGAGTGCGCCACTCCCGCTGAGCGCACCAGTTGATCCATTCGAAGCAATCGACGAGGAACGTTGCTGATGATCACGTTCGCCGGTTTTCATTTTCAAACTAAGCGAAGTCAAATTCTGAGTGAGATACAAAATCGCATTGTAGGTGGGTAGACTGTCGGTGCGTGGCTCGGGTCCTTGTAGTTCGGTGCGTTTCCAACAGTGTACACAGTAGAGTTCATCGCTACCCTCGCGCAGCAATGAATTGACACATTTGAGGCAGAAGTAGTGACGACACGTGAACAGCTTGGGCAGGGCATCGTTATCGTTGAAGGGCAGATGGCAGCAGCTGCAGATGAGGAGCTCTTCAAGCTCCGGTGGTACGGTCGCCAAGTCCATCTGTGGTGGGCGAAAAAAAAAAGAAAACGGAGAATTTTTCTTATTAAAAAATATAAATTAAGTAAAAAAAAAGTAACATAAAAAGTAGGATAATTTGTGAGGCTCTACATAATTTTTGTGATGTTATGCTGCAATGTACGGCCGCGGTAGCCGAAGGGATTGGTGCGTGACTACCATTCGGAATTGCGTCGGTTCGAATCTCCGTGCATGAAAGGCAAGGTTCTGAATTGAAGGAAATTTATTAATATTTGGAAGTATATCGTTCAAGAGTAGAAACCGAAAGCAGAAGAGAGCTGTATGAAGTACTAAATAAATACGCATGTACGAGGGTTTCTGTATATATTTGTGGCCTAACCGTAAGAAGCAAAAAAAAGAAGGAATATTGTTCAAAATCCACTTTGCCATATCGCAGCTGAAGAGTGGTTGCATCAACTTTGAAGTGTCTTTTTCGCCAAAAACCTGGTGCACAGTGAACGAAAAACGTTCTGAAGAGAGTTCGGGCCGTATACGTGAATGTATGCCCATAGCGGCTGCACGACTCCATATATATAGAACAATTCAGTCATTGTCTATCGACAAGAATATATTCACTATGAGTATTTTAACTGAATGTTAAATATAACTAGTTGCAATAAGAAAAAAACTATGAATGTCTAAAAATCACGACCAATATTGCTTTCAGTCGTAACTTGGTCCATCTCGCTTCGCTAGCCGCTTCCCCCTCTTTCAACCAACTGCTGGCTTTGTTTACTGGCTTCCGGGTCATATTCAAATAGTCAGATATCATTTCCAGTGACTACTCGACTCATTAAATTTCTGCCGTCGCTCTGCAGCTGGAGCAAAAATTCTTAAGATGTTGCTAAAAAAGTGAATTTGTAGAAAAAAGACATAAAACATAAACGTGTTATCGATTTTAAGCGCCCGCTGGAACTACAAGAAAGTCTGCTCTTACGATATGTGCTATAAATTTATTTCCGTAGTCTAATTGCCATCCTCTTAAGGACCAAATTTTTGGAAAAACTCCTTGGAAACCAAGTATCCGGTATAAGAAAAAGTTTGAAATTTTTTAAAGTAAACAATTTTATTTAAGAGTTTAAATATAATTCATAAACAATTCCAAATACTTTCTAAATTCTTCACTATACTTGAATACTTCTCGAAAATCTAATAAACCGCTTGAAAATAGTTTTTAAAGTATTTCTGTTATACGAGCCATTGTAGCGCTAATAAGCAAGTAATTTTAAAGTTGCTAATTTCTGATTCTTAGTCTCTGCTGGCTGCTCTCTCTCACATATTTTTATTTTTGGGTACATCCACTTGACCATTTTCACCAAAATAATGCGCTGCGCATGGTTCTAAGAAATGGAAGCACCCTAAAACCGGAAAAGCCACATAAACTTGCTGTTTATTCTCAAGAAACAGTAAACAGCAATAACAAGCCACATACACAAATGTCAGTAACATTAAAAAAAGAAAAGGCACTTATAGTGGTAACAAAAAACAAGTAGCAACAATAACCATAATATCATACTTGAAGATACACTCCCACCCATAAACACACATACACACTTGTTTTTTTAGAGAGAAGTGAACCCAAACGTTGGCGAAAATGTGGATACGTGTGCATCTCACGCCTATTGGGGGGAAAGAACATTGCCTTACAAAGGAAATTCACACAAAACTTAATGGGCGGGCACAACAATAAAGCGCAAAGAGTAAAAAAGTAGGAAAACGACCTTAACAAAATACCGCAAATACTTCAGAAAGTACATACATACATGCATATGTGCGCACACATTCTCAGGCATACTGTGTAGTTGTAATACATTCATACAAAAACTGCTTAATTTGATATGAAATGCTAAAATATTTACAAAAATTAGGTGTAAGCAAGAAAATATTCATGCCTTTCCACAAAATACTCCTTGTTCTTCCCCATTTTCCTATTTGCAATATTTCGCACTCTACCCTCTTTTTTCAGTGACTTAAGTTAAGCACCTTAAATGGTCTATGTATACCATTTCACACAAAGCCACATTTTGTGTGCACTTACTCGAGTCTCCATCTACAGGTTGGGAAACTTTCGTCAACACAAAAACACTCGCATGTTAAGGAAATGAGATCTTGCTTCTTTTCTTTTTCAATACCGTTCACCACAAATGCAAATGTATATATGACACTTTTGGATCCCAGCTGTTTTAGGCCATTGCTCCTGCATGTTGCATGTGTCTGAAGAGTTGAGGGAAAAGGTGTGCGTGGGTAAGTGTGTGATTTCTGGGCCACGCACTCAATTCTGCCCACTGCTGTATATACCTATGCAGTATTACATTTAGCAATTTCTTGTGCCACTTTCTCTAGAATCTTTCACTTTGCTCATGAAAACATATATACATGCGCAGATTCCATAAACAGTTACAGACATAAAAATGAAGACACCCAATAAAGCGTATAAGCGTATTTTATATAAATGTATATATATAAGTATATATATATTATATATACATATATATATATATATATTATATATACATATATATATATATATATGTATATATATAAATGAATATATATGTAATGAGCTTTAAAACACATAAAAAAAAGGAAATCTTATAGTGGATATACATGGCCCCGCGTGAAGTAGTTTACCAGCACACTTCTTCTTAACTTAAACAAATAAATGTAAAATGTTAAATTTTGTCAAATTTTAAAAGTTAAAATTTTTTAAATATTTTTGTAAAATATTTTTTTTGTTAATTTTTATAAAAAAAAATTATATAACCCATTGACGTCACTCTGTTGGTTGTTTGGTAAACAGTAAAACTTATAAAAATTAAAAAAAAAATATGTATTTATAAGTTATATTTTATGCTTTACTTATATTTAAAAAAAAATTTTTTTTTTATTTTTTTATCATTATAAAACTGTGGTAGTTGACCGTTTTTTACGCAAGAAGAAAAAAAAAGAGCAAAGTGATGCCAATTGGTTCAGCTACAATTTCTTTTAATATTTATAGAAATTTATAAAATTTCTTTAATCAATCGATTGACATCAGTCTGTTTGTTTTCCTAAAACAGTAGCACTTTTATAAAAGTAAAAAAGGGTGTCAATTGGTTAAGTTTTTTTTTTTTTTTTTTATAAAAAAATTCATAATAAAAAATTTTTAAATTGGGTATGGAAGTCTCTGTCCTCGTAAAAGAGGTGTCGCTGCTGATACTATTTTTGAGATCGCTCTAGTAATATACTGGTGATTTGAAGGTGTATGTGTGAGGTCTCAATCGCAGTAGTTGACTTCACTTCAAACCGTAAATATCCGTCTTTTATCTGACGTCAAAAAGGTCTACGTTCGTGCCGAAAAAACAGCATTTGCGGAAAGTCATGCTTCATTATTACCTTTGAAAGAAAAGTGCAGTTGAAAGGTGTCTTGTATGGATAAATATCTACGGTAATAACGCTCCCTCAAATACAACTTGTAAAGATTGGCGCTTCCAATGGTGAATGATAAAGATCGCAAAGAGCGACCGAAAAAGTTGGAAGATACTCAACTACAACAATTATTGGATTTAGACGCATATCGAACCCTTGATGATATGTCTAAAGATTGGGATGCTGACAGATCAAGCGTCGGTAAACGTTTGCACGCGATGGGAATGACCCAGAAAGCAGGTAACTGAGTGCCACATCAATTGAAGAAGAGAGATATCGAGAGACATTTGGGGACGTGTGAGATGCTTCTTGAACGGCAGAAAAGAAAAGGTTTTCTGCATCGCATCATAATTGGCGATGAAAAATTGATCTATTATGATAACCCTAAGCGTCGAAAATGTTGGAGCCTGCCAAATGAACCAGGTCCATCGATAACGAAAAACAAATTTCCTGCTTCAACGGTTATGTTGTGCGTCTATCTGTTGAGATCAGAAGGGTGTCATCTATTATGAACTCCTTAAACCATCTAAAACCATCCCTGGCGATCGTTACCGACTGCAGCTAATGCGTTTGAATCGAGCTCTCATAGAAAAGCGGCCTGAATGGTTCGGTAGACATGACAAGGCTACACGTTGCTAAATCAGTCCAGAAATATTTAAAGGGACTGAAATGGGAAATATTGCCCCACCCGCCGTATTCTCCCGACATTGCATCTTCGGATTACTATCTGTTCCGATCAATGCAGTGAGCCCTCACTTCTTACGAGAGCATGGCAAACTGGCTCAATGAATGGATCAAGTCAAACGAATGTGAATTTTTTATCAGAGGCCTAAGAAAGGACGGAAACTTATTCCCATACCCAATACAAAATTATACAAAAATTTATAAAATCTTACCCAAAAATTATAAAAATTTATATATTTATAATTCTTAAATTTATGTGTACATATTTTTTAAATTTTTTTTTAACATTATACAACTTTTTCAACTCATATTAAATATAGTTCATGCGGCCGGAAGAACTAAAAAAAAATTTATTTAAAATGCGAAAAATGCAAAAATCTTCTTTTCCATCTCTTGCTTTCATGTTAAAGCGTATTCGCATATTCTCAAAATGTCTGAATAAATATGTTTGTATGTCGGTTGGAAAAATTCATATTTTCGCTTATAGAAGAACGTTTTAAATTAAGTTTATATTGTTGGCATATGTTGAGCAACGCTTAATGAATTTCAAAATGCGCATTTATGATTTTATTTGTGTTCGCGCAATGTGGACAAAACCGCAAAAACGGAAAAGTGAAAACAAAAAACTAAAACAAAAACAATGAGTAAACGAAAAACTTGTATGCGAAATTACAACAAGAACCAGAACAGAAAAAAGTTTAGTTTAAATTAATGCAATACTGTTGTTTTTAGCGAGGCAAATATTAAAATTTATAGAGAGAGGATATGTAGGTGTGACTGAGAGTGTGAGCTTTAATGTGTGTATGTGTACGTTATTTGTGTGTTTGTTTGAGTGTGCGCCAAAGTGGGTGGGTGGGTGGTTTGACGCTAGTGCTTTGAAGTGGAACTGCCGGCAACAGTTACACGCTGTCAATGCTGCTGCTGCGCCTGCAAGCTGTTGAAATCTTTGTTAGTGGCTTTTATAGTGCGCTTACTCTATTCCACTTTCAGCCAGTCAGCCATTTAGGCAATTAAAAGTTTCTAGCCAACTTTCAAGCACAGATTCCGGTGTCACTACTACATTCATAGGTATGCATGGACAAGATAACAAGTTTTCACACTTTATTAAATACACATTCATGTATGTATTTGTATGTATGTGTGTGTCTAAGTATGTATGCATGTATATATGAGAACTATATATTTATGTAACTATTCTACGATTTTATAATAAGTATTTAATTTACTTGCTCTGAAAACTTACAGCCAATTTCTAAATATCTTTCTTCTTTTTATCTTATTTTCATTACAGGTGAGTGAAAGTGTTTCAGTTGTGAAGTTTCCCCAGAGTGCTCTAACAAATGAACACGTAATATATGCACATATGTAAGTAGCTTGTTGTTTTGTTGCTGTTTACATTTATATGTATCCATACACTTGTGCTCACAACAAGAGCAGTCCCACATATTGCAAAATTGTTACTGTTTATTTATTTATTTTTATTCGGCGGCCGCCTTGGCCGAATGGGTTGGGCGTGACTACCATTCGGAATTCAGAGAGAGAACGTCGGTTCGAATCTCGGTGAAAGATCAAAAATTAAGAAAACGTTTTTTCTAATAGCGGTCGCTCCTCGGCAGGCAATGGCAAACCTCCGAGTGTATTTCTGCAATTGAAAAGCTCCTCATAAAAAATATCTGCCCTTCGGAGTCGGCTTGAAAATGTAGGACCCTCCATTTGTGGAACAACATCAAGACGCACACCACAAATAGGAGAAGGAGCTCGAACAAACACTCAAAAAGGGTGTATGCGCCAATTATATATATACTTACATATATTATTTATTTAATTCTTGTAATAATTGATTTATTTTGTATGTAGTTCTTAGATACAATTTTTCAGCTTTTTTTTAATTTTTGCCTTTTTATTTTGAATTTCATTCTCTTTTTTAATTTTTATTTTTTTATTCAAGTTTTGTACAAAATTTAAAAAAATGTAACAAATTTTTTATCCAAATTTCAAACTTTTTAATCAGAATTTTTAGAGTAATTTCTAGTATATAGTTGTATAGCATTTTGTGAAATACTCAAAACGCACGTGTTATGAATTTTCTTCTTGATATTTTTTATATGGAGAAAATGTACAAAGCAGCTAGCAAAGAAAAAAACAAATTCCCAAAAAGCAACACAACTTTTGAGATATCTACGTTAAACTTTCACTTTAATAATTATAAAACTGCACACTCGATATTCTTCTATCAATTCTAAAAAAGCAAAAAAAATTAAATTTTGATGATATTATTATTATGATTGATATTATTTTTTTTTTTTAATATTGTACGAAATTTGAAACTTTGCGTCAAACAATGTTTTTGTAGCATAAATAAATAGTTTTACAAAAGAATTAACAAAAAAATAAATAAATAGTCCAAACTTCGCAATATGTTGCGCTGCTATTATTATGAACACAAGTGTATGTATGAGCAACGGCATATTTTTACCGTAATAAATGCGCAGGTGAGCTAGTTTTTGGTTTTCATTTACTTATATTTCATTTCAACTTCTTTGTTGTTGTTGTAGTTGAACTTTAGTTTTGTGCACTTAATTGAAAACTTTGAAATCTCTGCGGGCTTATAATATGTAGGCACGTGCATGCAGATATGAGCCATAAATAATTACACATACCAAGTACCGACAAACATGTATGTGTATAGCAGAGAGAGCTGCACCTAAAAGTATGCCTTGTTCGTAGTTTTCGGCACAAAATCATTCATAACATTAACGCATTATGCATTAGGGCTGAATGTCACTTAATAAAAATAAAAAAATTAACTGAAAACAAGAAACAAAAACTAAAAAAAAAGAAAAAAGGGGAAAAAAATTCTAAATTCTCACTCAAGCACAATTGCGGCAAACTTCGTCCTTCACACTACACTTTGTACGCTCTTGTACGCAGTGGCGCACACATTTCTCAAGGCCACAAACGAAAGCGGTTACTGGCATAGTGGCTGATTGAGTGACTGCCTGGTTGGTTCGTTGCTTGGCTGGCTGCATTTTTGTCAGTTTTCCAACTCAGCATTTCACCCTTCACTCCCCCACCCTAACTTGTATATATGTAGGTGTCACACGTTTTTATTATGTTATGATGAATTGCTTACTGTCGCCGCTACTTTTGTATTGGGCCGCCGCTGTCACTGATAGCGCACTCGCTCACAAATAACGCAAATAAATGAGTGAACCTTTAATAATTTTGCTTCACTTGCATATTTCAATTTTCGCTGTAAGACAAAATGTCGCCTTTCAACACGGCCAAGCATGCAGCCAAGCATTCATTTTCACTTTCCTTTTTCATTTTCTTTGCAATTTCCTTTTCGTTTTCCGTGAACATTACCCACAGCATGTTTTATTCTGCTGACAGGCAGCGTGCGGCAGTAAACTTATCACAGTGGTCCAATGCATTGTGTTTACCATAACTTTGGTTTGCTTGAAAAATGACGAAAAAGAAAAAAAAAACACGCACAAGACAAAAAGCAGTAAACGAAAGAAAAATCCCATAAAAAATGTTGATATGATAGCGGTAACAAATTTTCATTAAAATCCTTGTTTGTATAAGTATATAGGCATGTAGGGTTGTGTGTGTGTGTGTTTACTGTGTTTGCATTGTACGCCGCCTAACTGTAGGCTGCTTCTTGTACTTGTAAACACAAAAACATAGCATGGCGTGAAAATTAAGCCATAAAGGTGAAAATTCGCTGTAAGAAAATATGTTTAGATGTGAAAAATTAGTGAGATGATTCCCTGTGCCTCGTCTGTTCTTGAAGTGCAACTTTGTTGGGCTTTGGGAAATAAAAATGTAATGTAGCACACCTTTATATCGTACGCGTGTAGGTGTGTGCCCATTAATGGCTGAAAAGTTTTTGAATAATTTGGCCGATGTGTAACAAGCCGCTGGTTTTTGGGAGGCACTTCAAAGGCGTTTTGAAATACTTTTTTTACTTTGCTGAGTATGCAATAGATTTTATTTATTGTTATGCGGAGTTTAAATTATTGCTGTGCGTTCTATTAAAGGCAGCAATGAAATACAGTTTAAGTATGGATTAGGATGGTCCTCTAAACAATTTCTTTTGTTGAAGTTTACTCTAAGGCTAAAAAAATCAGACACCCATTTAAAAATAAGATGCATTTTCTTCATAGGAATTGAATGGTAGTTTTCAAAGATAAGGCGGCACAGGTAGAAGTTAGAAAATAAAACCAATTTGAAGTAAAAAAACTTTTTTTAATATTAATTATTATTTTTTGTTTTTAATTTCAAAAATTTAAATTTTTTTTAAATTGTTTTTGTTTTTCGTAAAAACCAAATTTTAAATTTATTTTTTTAAATAATTTTCTTAGTTTCAAAAAATTCTAAATTTGTATATTTTTAAATTGAACAAAAAAAAAATGTAATTTTCTTTTTTAAATTGCTTTCGTTTAAAAAAATTTAAATAAAATTGTTTGCGTTTTTAATTTTTTTTATTTATTTTTTTTAATTTATTTTTTTTTATTTATAATATCGATCCGTTCCGTTCAGATGTTGGAATAATAACTCAAAGTATTTTTTTTCAAACTTGTTACTAAATTCTAGAAATTTGAAAAAAATTCCTTGAAAATTTCAAAACTTTTTAGTCAGACTCTTTAGGAAAGTTTTGCCTATGCAGTTTTGTAGGCTATTCAACTTTGCTATTATATTTTGCAAGTTTGGAGTGCCAAAAAATTCCAATTGATTTTTGATTTTTTTTTCTTGATAGTGTTGCCCAACTTCTTCCCTATAGAAAAAATTTCGAGCCTTCGCTATTTCGAAGAAAATGCATAACACCGTCAACAAAAGAAATAAATAAATAAAAAAAGCAACAAAAAAAAAAAAATCAACACCAATTTTGAGCCCGTCCAGGGTATTCTGCCTGAGTAAAATTAGTTGTGCGTCACTATCATTCGGTTAATTGCGAAATAAATGCACCTACCTAATGGGCTCACAGTATTTAACTTTACCAGATAATAGAAATTTCTGTGCGTCCTATGTAGATCGATTACATCAGTATTTTTTTGTTTTTTGTAACATCAAAATATATTTCATCGAACGCTTCAATCCCTTTTAACATTTGCTCCATTTTACACCTATGCCTATTGCTCTCTTTTTCTATTGTCCACCCACCACAAAACCCGTTGGTATTACAACACATTGCACAATACTTCTCGTATCATCAAACGTACCATTATACAATTATCCAATTTATACCCCAGTGATAAATAAAAAGATAGAAAAATAAGAAACAATGTGAAAATGCTTCAGCGGCTTTGTCATTTACTGTCGAATGGCGTATTTACCGTAGGTACGAGTAGTCGTGTGTTATAGTAGTAGTGGTGACATTAGTATTTGGCATTTGGTATACTGACTGTATATTGTGAGTGTGTTGACTGGCAGGTTGCTGATGGCGTGAGCTAGCCTGTTTGGCTTGATTGTTTTGTTACTCGAATGACACAACCGAACAATAGTCCTTGGCCACACCACAGCGCGTAATCAAACCAAGAATTAACTACATACATACATATGCAACACTGGTCAATAGCCGGACAAAATGCGGCAAAAAAACAAAGGAAAAATGCTAGTAAGTTCAAATGGAATTAAGTCGGAGAAGTATATAAAGCGTAAAGTGACTTGAATGGCGTACGCAAATAGTGAGAAAAAAGTAAGGGATTGTGTTTTGCTACTTTAGACATAGCATGCATACACATATATGCATACATATGTATGTAGCTGAGTAAAGCGGCGTAAACGGAATATCGATAAATCGATTTCGTGGTTACAATCAAACTTTTATAACAGCAGCCATTCAAACGACAAAAGCCGCGTATAAGAAAGTTGTAAAAAGAGCAAACAAAATGTAGTAAATAAATAATATAGATAAAAGCAGAAAAAAATGCGCAGTAGAAATAGAAAATAGAAAAATTGTGGAGCAACATGAATTTCTGTCCGCTTGTTTGCATTTTGATTGTGTGGCTTCGCGGCAGCCTGGGCCGCTGCTGGCTATACTGGACTGCGAACGACCGATTGTTGTCTACTAATGTGCTGACAGCCTGTCTGTTTGTATATCAATTTGCCAGCAATTTTTACTCTTTTTTATTACATCCATTTTTCCTATTTTCATTTTTTTGTTTAGATTTTTTTGTTTCAATGTCACTATACGGCCATGTATTCGTGCGTGCTTTAAGTGTCGCAAAGGCTGAACAAGTATAGTAAGTAAGTGGCCAAATTGTTGTTATACGAGCCTAAGACGAGTGTGCACATACATACTAGTATCTACTTATGGCTATATGAATGTTCGGTGTGTTGGGTTGATCGTCCAAAAAAATGTTGATTTATAAAAAAGTGTTTCTGAAATTTCGCACGTAACCCTCTGTCTATCAAGCTTTACTGACTTGCATATGGTATTGCGAGTGTTTTCTTTTTTCTACTCTTCATTCTAGTCACTATAATTTTACTTTATATTATCTTTTTTTGTTTGCCGCCAACTTTTGCTGTCTTTTTCTTGTCTGTTGGTGCTTTGTTTAGTTTCATATAAATATCTGCGTATGTATGACATCATTTATATATGCACGTACATACTTACTTTTTTTCTGCTGCATACATTAATACCTTATCTTACGGGGGTGTGTGTGTGTGGGTGGGTGTGTGCTTGTTTTTTCTTTGTTTTCCTATTGCATTTGTAAATGTATGCTTCGTTCGCGTTACGCTCGCGCGCTCGCCGGTTCACATCAAATAACAAAGCGTGATAATCAGAGTTAACACGCCCGCTTACTCACACTTAAAGAAACAAGAAAAAATAAAAATATAAAAAAATTGCATTAAGCATTGTCAGACCCAATTTTTCAATCGTATACATCCACACGCTTGCTTGCGTACCAGCTACGCGTATTGTACTTGCACACATACTCGTGCAACCACTCACACGCATGGTGGCATTTATTGTTATATTGATAAATAAGAAGAAAATAGAGGAAATGAGGCTTTGCATACGCAAATGTTTGCTTTTCTCTGCCTATTTATTTATTTTCTTCTAAGTTTTTGGACGCCTTTGACTTTAGCAACACTATAGACATTTTTTTTTTTTATTATTATAGAAATTTATGAGTCAAGCCTTTATATTCTCAGTTTGCAAGGGTTTTTGTGATTTGAATGTGATTATGCACACACATGCAAACTTCCTAGGCTGGTATTATAATAGTACTTTACATACAAACAAACGTAACTCATGCGATTATGTGGCCAGAAGTTCATACCTTTCTGTTTAAAAATTATATATGTTATATATCAATTATGTCGGCTTGACATGTCAACTACCAGTTCTCTGTTTGCAGCCCATTTTTCGTTTTTAAAACTCATCCTGCATTATTTTCTGTTCTTTACTTTCGCCTTGTTTTCTACTCCGTATAAGCATTGTAAGGCTTCCATAGTTTTCTTCTCTTCACAAAAACACTTGCGTTACCCTTACAAAAATGTGCGCGAATATATTTTGCCCTACTTATACGTTAATTGATCTTCAACACGAACAACCTTGTTTAGCATTCCTGGAGCGTATTTTTATGCATAAAATGCGAGCTAATGTGCTGCCTGTAGTTTACGTTTAACTACATTTAAACATCGACTTGAAATGCCCAAATTCCTTTGCCATTGTTTACATTTCAAATTTAACCGCAACTGTTGTTAAATTATCAGTGATAGACAGCCATTACAAATATAAAATTTTTTGTAAGATGCTTTTAGGGGCAACCGGAGACTTGACTATTCAAACAAAAGAGGATTTATTGATTGTATTTTATGCGGTCGAATTTTTGTACAGAATGTAACTATTCTTTAATTTCTAAAGTAAAGAAATATATTTTTGTAATTATGCTAAAAAAGCAAGCGATATACGTAAAACTCGTGAATGATATTCTTCAAACAGTTCTGTTTGCCATATGTTGTCACCAAACCGCAAATGTAAAAATCAGTTGCTTGCGTTAACTCTATTAGGTTGCAGGCAGCGTGGAAGCGAAGCGGAAGATGAAAACAGTGCATTAGTTCATACAAGTGGTGAAATTCTCTGGAGAATTTTTTTCCTGAATTTATTTATTTTTTCTTTGAGTTTTACTTAAAAACAAAAAAAAAAAGGTTTTCATTTAGAAACAATTGCTCATTTGAAGACGAATCCATTTTAAGTGTTTTTTCATTGCCACTTCACTGTTCTTCCACTATGAACACTCACCAGATTGCCCGCAACGCAAGCAATCCGTTTTCGGATTCGTCTCTATCTTCGTTGTTATTGTTATAACGTTGGACCGACTGTCGTGAGAACAGTTGTTATTGTCTCTATCTTCGGCTTCGCGTCCACTCTGTCTGCAACCTTTAACAGAGTTCTTAATTGAGTTCTTAAGTTTTTGGTGAAAAGTTGCCATTAGCTATATTTCGTTAAGAAGTGCTGTTTGATATAAAAGTAGCTCGGGCAATAGTGATATTAAGACTCATCACCGCTGTTGAAACAATTCAATAAGTTGGGAAAGTTATGGCCGAGCAGATTTTGCAAGACTTTCGACAAATTTCTATCCTCTTTCGCTAATTGCTATCCATATTTTGCTTTTGTTGTTATCGTTATTGTTGCTGTTGTAACAGCATAAAACATTTCGCATACAATTTTGAGGAATACTGCTGAAGGGACGATTCTTGCTCGCCTATAAGTAAATCCGGTTCGTTCCGGCAACGTAGCTTCAACTGTCCTGGATACAGTTGCTGTAATAGCACATAGCATTCCTGACACATTTTCATTTGCCATCTTATTTTTTTGTTGTTGTACAATCACTGCTGATTATAAGCAACCTCCAGACGTAAAATCCAGTAGTTTCCCAGTAAGAATAGTGACCAAATATGGACTTTACCAATAGGGTAGTTGCCCTCCTCAGAGTTCATATGCAGGCTAAGTAAGCTTGATTCTTATTCGCTTAATACTATAGGCCTTCAAAGCACACATTAGCTGCCTTATTATTTTTAAGCATTTGTAAGGGCCTTCTATTTGTGGCTAAATAATTGCTAAATAAATTTTACAAGCTATTTTGATGTACCTTAAGGCCAATATATGTGCCAATATCTTATAGTGATGGAGGACAACTGTCCGATATCATTTTTTATTCATAATTACGAAACCCTACTCTTTGTAGTACAATGAAAATTGGAATCATTTTCATCTAAATTCTGTATTTTCTTTAACTTTGGAAAACAAAGTTCTTGTGAATTGAAAAATTTAAGTACCTTAAAACGCGTCAGTCTTTTGCGAAAGTACACTTCTACCACTAGCTTTTTCCCGGCTGCTAAATGATATTAATTGCCATTTAACTTCCCGTCATCAAGAATTTTTTGAAATTTCCCTAAATTTATTACTTTCTTTCAAGCTAAACAAGACCTTTTCTTTATTAATTTACTTATTTCTTTATACTCATATTTTTTCCTCCTTTTTTGTTATATCATTTTTTTCATTTTGTCATTCATTATTTATTTAACTTCATTCGCTTGCATAGCCTTACTATTTCGTAGATTTTCATAACACTGAAACACACCCTCTTCAAATGGTGTGCATATTCACTTGATTTACATAAATATTTACATACTTTTGTAAATAAGTAAGTAAATGTATAACCCCTTAATATTAATGGTAAATTATGATTGCGTGACTTGCTCAGTGGTTTGCAGAGATTTTTCTAGTTTCCGTTTCCCGCTATACGTGCACCTCGTTTTTATTGCTACATATATTGTAATACAAGTGCAAGCTTTCTCTTCAGCATATACTGGAGTTGCCTTACTAAGTATTTGTGTGTGTGTGTGCCTAATCAACTGCGTTTTTATGTGTCAAATTGTGTCGTTATTATTATTATTTTATTATAATTATTACAATTATCATAGTCGGTCAAGCGATCTGACAAGAGAACCAAAAATGTAAGCCTAAAAACAGTTGTGAGAAGTTTCTTACTCACAAATATACGCTGAAAAAAAGGAATTCTATAAACGACCTAAGTCGCTTTTGCCACTTTTTCAATTGATTGATTAAATTTCATGGAGAATCCCATATACCATTCTGAAGAAATTTATTGCATACAAATTTTTGTTGGAGTCTATATTAAAATTCGTTTTTTTTTAATAAATTTTCATAGAAAATATAGTTTTATTATGACAAAGCTCTGCTAATATATTTTCATTGTTGCTGGAGAGATGCCAGGCTTCTGACTCGGATACAATTAAAAGCCGGGTATCCACTCACTTAGTACTAAACCATATACGCGCCATAATATTGCAATTGCCAATTTAAAAATCAAAAATTTGACTTTCTGAAATCTACATACATATAATTTCCTATTTTTCCAACTCTTAGGCGCCTACAAAATCATAATTTGCTTATTGTTCCAACTTGCGTGGCGTATACGAAACATTTTCGATTGCAAAATTTTGCCCTTATTATTTTATAAAACTCTTTTTTTTTGTTTTTGGTTTTTTGGGCAGAAAATTATGGAGTACAGAAACCAAATCACGTTTTTGTGGTGTTTTCCTGAAATCTGCGTGCTTTTTTTTACCGGAGCGTATACGCATCATTTTGGTTCTATTACGCAATTGTGAATTTTACTTTGGCGAAGGGAAAAACAAATTTAGTTAATCACGATGTGTTGCTTTTTTTTATGTATTGTTCGAAAAACGGGAAGAGCGACACAAAATGATATTCAATATGCAAGTGATAAATCTATCAATGCTCTGGTTTTCAGCATTGTTTTTGTATGCTTGTGTTTTGGCGACAAACTTGATAGCTTTGAGCTTGAGTGAGTGAAGCTGATGAATTAACGGATGGCAACATAAGAGAGTAAATCAAAAAAAAAAAAAAAATCCTAAAAAGAAAAACCAAAATGGGGATGAGTTGTAGTAAAGCAGAGAACGGGCATGAGGCTTTGATTGAGTAGTAGTTGAGCGCCACCAAAGTTGGATTTCAATGTACTAAAAGCAATCAACCCAAGCTATGGCAATATGCTCGAATAGAGTAATTGCTGGAAAGATGGATTGAAAGAGCTAAAGCCGCATACTGTGGCACACCAATGACCAGTAGTATCGGCTAGTCAACAAAGTGCTGTAATAAAATTTCAAGCGTAAAATTTCGAAGTTAATTTGAAACGACACTTCCAACAAAATTTGTAATTGCTTTAGTAGGCAAAATCGTGTAGTTAATCGATAGCATGCCACAATAATCGTTTGGAGAAATTTCTAAAATAACAGATTAATTTAAAATTACTAGCACACCCATGCCTACATTTCACAGAAAATTCCGAAATAACTTAATAAAAATATACGCCAATTAAACGACTGCCTGTGTCGTGCCCAGTATCAAATTCTTCAAATAGTTACATTTTCGCTAAATTAATTAGCGACCAAGCGCCGCAAAACTCATAGTCATTAAAGCTATTAAAAGCGGAATACTCGTCGTAGGCTTGTCCCTCAAATACATAATTAACCAAACCCCCCTTGCTGCCCGCCTGTCTGATCACTGCGTTGTACTCCTCAGGCGTAATTTCACACTAATAGTCGTTTCGGGCCAACAAACAAGGGTGTTGAAAGCACACCAGCGCCAGCTACACTCTGCAAATTTGTACTCCCCAGACAATAATTGCAGATTGCATGCGCTTAATTATGATGTTTAGTGAAGATTCAGGAGCTGTGTGGGAGTGTAAACCTTGGGGACTAAACGCCAATTCGCGATGGGTAAACGACTGAATAAAGTGTGCAAACCGCGAGAATAGCTTATTATTACAATACACTCGATACATAAATAAAAAGAGTGAATTATGATTTTTTTTTGTTTTTAATTGGCGCGTACACCCTTTTTAGTTGTTTGGCCGAGCTCCTCCTACTATTTGTGGTGTGCGTCTTGATGTTGTTCCACAAATGGAGCGACCTACAGTTTCAAGCCGACTCCGAACGGCAGATATTTTTATGAGGAGCTTTTTCATGGCAGAAATACACTTGGAGGTTTGCCATTGCCTGCCGAGCGGCGACCGCTATTAGAAAATTATTTTTCTTAATTTTGCTGTTTTCGCCGAGATTCGAACCAACGTTCTCTCTGTGAATTCCGAATGGTCGTCACGCACCAACCCATTCGGCTACAGCGGCCACCGAATTATGATTAGAAAACAAAAAAAAAAAGAAAGAAAAAGTAAGCACCAAAGAGACAAAAATAGGTGGCAAGTGAAATGACTTCCTGACTTTAATTTATTCGCATGCATTCATATTAAAATCGGAAGTACTTCCAGGAAAAGGCGGAGCGTATACGTAACATTAATAGGACTATGAATAAGTTCGTGCGGTTTTACAACAGATGGCGTAACTTGATTATTATTCCATCGATCCACATTTCCAAACATTCATTGGAGAGCTACTGTCGTAAGGCACAAACGTCAGTATAAGTTTTTTATTTGAAGCGTAAACAACAATATTTTTACCACACTTGAAAATGTCGAATTTCGTGCCAAATAATGTGTTTTTGCGGGGAATTCTTCTTCATTATTTTAATATGAAGAAAAAAGCAGCCGAAAGTCATCGTATCTTGGTGGAAGTTTATGGTGAGCATGCTCTATCTGAGCGAACGTGCCAGAAGTGGTTTGCACGCTTTAAAAGTGGTGATTTTGGCTTGGAAGACGAAGAACGCGAGGGTGCGCCGCCAAAGTTCATGGATACCGAATTGGAGGAATTGCTCGATCAAGATCCGGCTCAAACGCAAGAAGAGGTTGCAAAAACTTTGGGAGTTGATCAATCAACCATTTCCAAACGTTTAAAAGCCATGGGAATGATCCGAAAGGTAGGCCATTGGGTGCCGTATGAATTGAAGCCAAGAGACGTTGAACGCCGTTTTATGGCATGCGAACAACTGCTTCAACGGCACAAAAGAAAGGGTTTTTTGCATCGAATTGTGACTGGCGATGAAAAGTGGGTCCATTACGACAATCCAAAACGTCGGGCAACGTATGGATACCCTGGCCATGCTTCAACATCGACGTCGGCGCAGAATATTCATGGCCTGAAGGTTATGCTGTGTATCTGGTGGGACCAGCTGGGTGTTGTGTATTATGAGCTACTGAAACCGAATGAAACGATTACGGGGGATGTCTACCGACGACAATTGATGCGTTTGAGCCGAGCACTGCGAGAAAAACGGCCGCAATACGCCGATAGACACGACAAAGTTATTTTGCAACATGACAATGCTCGGCCACATGTTGCACAAGTGGTCAAAACATACTTAGAAACGCTCAAATGGGATGTCCTACCCCACCCGCCGTATAGTCCAGACCTTGCGCCATCCGATTACTATCTCTTCCGATCGATGCAACATGGCCTGGCTGACCAGCACTTCCGTAATTACGATGAAGTCAAAAAATGGATCGATTCGTGGATTGCGGCAAAACCGACCGAATTTTTCACAAAGGGAATCCGTGAATTGCCAGAAAGATGGGAAAAAGTAGTAGTAAGCGATGGACAATATTTTGAATATTAAATTTGTAACCATTTTACGTCAATAAAGTTTCAAATTTCGAAAAAAACCGCACGAACTTATTCATAGTCCTATTAGTATAAATAAAAAAAAAAATTGTGCTTTCTTTATGCTTTCTGTTTAAAAAAATTTACTTAAATTATAACTAAGTTTATAGAGACCATGAAAAAAACTATAACTCTCTAAGAAAAACAAAAAGAGTTAGTAAATATTACAAAAAATTGTCTTAACAATTAATCAAAAAACCATTAAAAATCATTAATAATATCTTATCTGGTTGGTAGGGATTTTGTAGGCACAAAAAAAAGAATTAAATTAAAACTTTTGTTTTAAATTGTAAAAATGCTTTTAACTTTGAGGAGTGTCTATTTTTTCTTAACACTTGTAAAGCGAAATGCACTAGGGGAATTAAGTAATATTGATTTGTAAGCATTTTATACCAAACGAATAAACCTGCAACGCCTGAATCAATTTTGAGATAAGAAGCTTCGCTTCGTGTACTTAATATATGTTTCAAATCGGGACCAAATTGCAGAGACATCTCAACCCACCCTCGTCACCTATCGAACCAAATTTGCGACAAATTATTTCTCTTCGTATAGCTAATAAAATAAATAATTTGAGCCATTTTGGGATTTTTAGAAAGGACTCGACCACTGACCACTCTTTTATGGCATAAATAAATTTTATGAAAGGTTTGAAAAATTTAGAGAAGTGTAGCGAAAAAAAAAAACGGTTTTCGTTCTTAATTCCACACTTATTTCTCTCTATTCTGCGAGCTTTGCAATCTTATTTCGTAAGTCAATATCGTTTTCTTTTTAAAAACGCCACTTTCATACATAATCACTACGAAATAGTTACTCAATTGTATGCAAAGATTGAAAAATTCACCCTACAGTGCGTATGAGCAACTTTTGTCTGGGAAACTCAAATGCGTGCTTCGCTCTCGAAAGCGAAATGAAAAAGGCATTTACATTAAAACTTAAAGCTCCTTAAATTAATAAGCATTAATATTTGTATTATAAAAAGAAAGTGCAACGGTGCGTATGAATGACATGAATAATACATCGTAAATTAAGAAATAAGAAAACTCGCTGCTCCACACTTACGAGTATATATTTCTTCTTTTTTCAATTCAAACTTATACAAAAGTCATAAAAGAAATTACTCTCAATGAATACCCAATGATACCAAAGAAATGCTGAGCACGTGAATGTGTGTAAGCAGAGCGTGAAAAAATGCACCCGAAAAGAAATCGCACAAAAGTCATTAAAAGAAAGTTTTTTGTTTAGAATTTATTTTTATTTCCCTATGTATATTCGTGTTAGCAAAAACATGTGCCTAGCTACTTTGTACAACACACACAATGCCGCGGAGCAACTCAGAAATTTTCATCGCGTTAGGGGCGCATCAATTAATTTTCACAAAAGCCTGCGCACAAAAACAAAATATATATTAAAGAAAGAATTTTCGAGTGGCAGGAATTCTAGTAATGCTCTTTGCAAGTTGCTCTATACAGCTAATTTCAGTACTTCACATCTTCTTAGGTTCTTAGGTGCGATTGCCATGGTATTGAATTGTTGTCTGCACAAAGGTAACCGCATACCCATACGAAGCGTACGTAAGCACTCCAACACATAACGCGAGTAAAGCGACTAAAGCGCCACATCAATAACCTGATGTTGATATTAACGAGCAATCTCCAAGAATGTCTTGTGCAAGTGCCTTAACGATGACTGGAGAAAGACTGCTTGTTGTCAGCAACGTCAGGGGTCTGTCTTCTCGCTCTACACTGTTGTTGATTTCTTTTCATTAAACAAAATGCTCATTAAAATTGTGCTAAGCATATTAAATTACATACAAATTTCAACTTATACATAGAAATGCTTTTTAAAATGTTGGGCGAAATTTAATATTGTGAAAATGCTACAACGTAGCTGATGAAAGAGATAGAAGGGTACACTCGTACGGATACGCATACATTTAAAGTAGTAGAAGAGGGAGATGACAGGTTGTGCACAGTATAATAGGAATCTGCATACAATTTGTTAATTAGTTTTTATTTCTAATTATTACTACGCACAAATTAAGTCTAGTGGTACAGGGCGTATACGCAACAATTTGTGGGTTTGAGTGTTTTTATTATTAATTCTTAATATTATTATTATTCGGCTGCCACAGCAGAATAGGTTTGGGCCCAGATTCGAAACTCATTGCGTGGATTAAACAGCAAATTATGGAAGAGGTTTTTTCTCAAATTCAGATTTTAATATACTTTTTACACTATTTGAAAGCTTAGACTTCGTGCGTAACATTTTTTTAACAGATTGTTGGCACCTGTTTATAAATCAAAGAAAGGTAATTTATTGGAAAATTCAAATAAATTTTACAACATAGTTTTCAAAGTTATTTGAGAAAATTGTTATGCCTACCTAATTTTTTAGTAGCGTTGCCACCTAAGTTGTATTGCAAAAATTGGAGCTCGTGGCACAATTGAATTAATTACTCAGAGTAATTAATGGAAGAATTTAAAAAAATAATTGAGTAAAAAATATTTATGACTGCCGTTAGCAACTAATTCTTATGGCCAAAATAAAAGTCAATTACGAAACTGAGTTGAAGATTAAAATGTGTCTATTAAAGGAAAGAAATTGTTTTTAATGGTGTTGCCTCCTAAATTTTAATTATAAAATATATAAAATACTAAATATTGGAATTTTATTATGTTGCAGAAAAAAGGTTGTTCAACTTAAACTAATAAAAAAAGTTGAATTAAATATTGGAGATGGTTGAGTTATAGAAAGAAATGTGTTGCAATGAAAGGCAAATATTTTAAATTGCGTTGCCGCTTAAATTTTGTCGAATAACACATAAATTAATATCAAAATTGGTTTAGTTATTGGAGTATGGTTTCTTATAGAAATAAATAGGAGGAAAATTGAAAAAGAAATATTTTAAATGGCGTTGCCACTAAAATTTCTATAATTACACAGTTGAATTAAGTTTTTGAATAATTTTAACTGAAAAAACAGCAATTGTTATTTTTTGGTAATTGTTTTTGTTTGTGTTTAGTTTTACTTTTTATCTGCAGCATCAGCTAGTTCAGAATATAAAAACCATAATTCATAGATTAATAGATTTCAGTAAATTTTAGGTGAATGTACTATTATCTTTTTCCATTAACTGAATCTTTCTCTTCGCACATGCTCTTCCTCAATCTTTCCTCGCAGCGCCGCAAACCTCTGTACGGCTCTTTCACATGCTCGCTTAGTTGCTTATTATTTTGCGCACATTGTCATTGTCAATTGCTTACGTGCATGTCCTTGTCGCCTTTGATACTTTTGTTTAACAACAAACGTTTTCTGCAGCTGCAATATGTCAAATTAACTTTGTTGGTCGCTTCCTATCTGCACGCACGTGCTCACCCGCCACTCCATATAATATGGCAAAATGTTAATTTTGTAAAAAGGAGATGTTGTTGCTATTTTTGCAGCTTTATTAGGGTTTTGCTACTCGTGGGAGGAGCTCATTTTGTGGGCATTTTGTGCGCGACAATTTAGTTATTATATGGGGCAACGAAATTTAAGTGACATTTTGTCCGAAAATTTTCAGCTAAGTCGTCAACATGTGTAATTATGCGTATATGTGTATGTGCGCATATATGCGTGTAGTCGATTTTAATTGAATTAAATGCTGTATCGGATGGGCGGCATTTAATTTTTAATAACAGTTAAATCAACAAGTTCCGTCGATGCATATTCGCTTGTAACTTTTACTTGCTTTTGTATACACAAAATTACTCATCCGCCAGGGTGGACTTACATATCTGCCTATAAATGTACTTATGTATGTACGTAATTTTCCAAGGGCGAGTCACTGTATTTGATTGTTAAGCATACTTTTGGGCATTATTATGGTTGAGTTTATCGTCTGTTTTTCTTTCTTTTATTTGTACGTCCGTCCGCCCGCTTGTGTTGCCCTCTAGCATCACTTAACTGTAATAATATCGTCCTCGTGCTGCGGCTTCTGCGCTTCATAACGACCGTAATCGCATATAAATAAATGTCATTATTTTAATATTTCACCATCAGTGTCGACGTAAAAAAGCTGCTAGCTGCCTGTCAACTTTGCTGGTGAGATTTTCTTTGGGGTTTGCTGCCACTGTGCTAAGTCAGGAAATGTAATAATTTATTGTTGTGGCGAGTTCTAGTTTGTTTTTCATTTTTAATCTACTTACAAGAGTGGAGTTAGCAAATTGATGTAACAATTGTCTCGGAGGTTTTTTTAGCTTCGTCTTGGCAGTGATGCCACTGAATATTGGATATTTTCGAAGGAAATTTCGAAATAGAATTTTTGTTTTACTAAAGTAAATCGCTTGAGCTATTCATAATAGTAATGTAAGAACTGAAGAGATATTAATGTTACCTAGACCTAATAAAATATCGACATAGTTCAGTCACTAACCACTGGTCCGCCCTTTAAGTACTAAATCTGTGTGCGCCACACTATTAGAATGATCAATGACTTGCATGATGGTAAGGTCAGGGATAGCTTTTTACTAGTTTTGTTTTTAATTTATTTGATTTTTTTGTTATAAAAATATATTTAATTTTTGAAAATTTATTAATTTTTTTTAAAAATTAATTTGAAATTTTTTCAAAGAAATATATTTAAGTTTTGAATTTTAATTAATTATAATTGTTTAATTAATTTGATTTTTTTTACAAAATATATTTCATTTTTGAATTGTAAAAAAAAAAAATTTTTTTTGATTGATTTGAACTTTTTTAAAAAACAAAAAAGGTATTTAATATTTGAATTTTAATAAAGAAAAAATTTTTTTAATTGAAATTTTATTTATAAAAATAAAGTTAGTGTTGGAGTTTTAATTAATTATTTTAATTTATTGAATTTTGTTTTTGTTACAAATACATATATATTTAGTTTCATAAAAAAAATTTCAGACTTATTATTCAGAAGTTGTAGAATATGTTTTAAAAAAAAAAAAAAAAAATAAATAATTGGCGCGTACACTTCTGTTAGGTGTTTGGCCGAGCTCCTCCTCCTATTTGTGGTGTGCGTCTTGGTGTTGTTCCACACATGGAGGGACCTACAGTTTCAAGCCGACTCCGAACGGCAGATATTGTTATGAGGAGCTTTTTCATGGCAGAAATACACTCGGAGGTTTGCCATTGCCTGCCGAGGGGCGACCGCTATTAAAAAAATGTTTTTATTAATTTTTCTTTCACCGAGATTCGAACCAACGACCTCTCTGTGAATTCCGAATGGTAATCACGCACCAACCCATTCGGCTACTGCGGCCGCCAGAATATGTTTTAGTATGCAGTTTTATAGCCTATTTAATTTCAGTATAATAAAGTAGAAGTGTAAAGTGGCTGAAAATGTTTGCTGAATTTTGATAATTTTTTTCTTCACGATTTTGCGCTTTATCTCCATAAAACGAATAATTTATGTTCATCTTGACATTATGCAGCGCTTCGATACCTATTTCTCATTATTATTATTTGCATCATTGACCAGATAACTTTACTCAAGTTCTCACTTCTTTCTTTTTAACTTTTTTTTGGTCATTTTAATTTAACTTTTTGTTTTATTTTTCAGTTTTCCTTATTATTCAACACTCTTTGTTACTGTTATTCTTCCGATACTTTGTTCCTTATTATACTATTCAATTTATATAGCTTCCTCTTCCGTTTCTTTTGCCACATATTTGTTCTCTCTCTGCTGTATAACAAATCATCGCAAATTTTACAACCAGCTGAATCATTTCCAGCGAACATTTAAACACTTAATATACAAGCATTTGATATCAAATCAGCAAGAACCCAAACACACACTTCTACATGAATATTATTCGATTTCACATTCTTGCCACGAACTCTGGTGGCTCAAATGTCCAGTTTTGGAAAAAAAAGCGAAATAGTTTGGTGGTGGCTTCTTTTCGCCAAACAACTCAAATCCAGTTTTTGTGTATCAGATATATGAAAACACATCGCATTTTTTTAGCTATTTTAGCTCCCTATTTTTAAATTTACTCCTCAATTCGTTGCGCATCGTCAAACTGAATTGAATTCCATTAGCGATTGCTTCTGTGGCGGAGATTTATTTGTTTTCCTCCATACATTTTGTGGACGGAGAATTCGCATTTACTCTAATTTAAAGCGGAGCGTAAATTCTTCTCCCCTATTTTTCAATTCCCAACCACGCACGTAGGGTTTCTCAGAAGAATTTTGTGAACTAATTTCTTCTACTACCACTTAACTTGAACTGAGCATCTTTACCGTTCCGATATTGTTTATGGGTTTAGAATTCACTAGAAGTCATTTTTGTCATTTAGAATTCACTAGAAGTTCACCTATTCGAAATTGCTTGATTTTCCTGCAAAGCATCTGCAATTCTCATCATCAGCATCATAAAACTGAGTCTCCTTTCTGTCGCCTATACTGTGTTGGCTGCTTGCACACTTTGCGGCTCAAGTACCCATTAAGTTGTTCTGCCAGCAAAATACTTACACACTGCGCTGCTTTATTTTGTTTGCAAACGGCGATATTGTACACACACTCCTATACAATCATTTCCTGCATTTAACTTTCTGAAATAATTGAAAAATTCACTTCATTTTTCTACTTTCCAGGAATATCACTATGTGGGCTTGAAGTGTCATGCAAAAGGACACCTTAGATTAACCATAATTTCAAGTTTTCATATTCATGACATTTCATTAATTTTCTTAAGTGGCCCTTTACTTTTCATTGCTATTTTTTCAATTCCTGCGTAATAAACATATTTTTACGTTTTTATTAGTCACATATAAGCTGGAGCAATAAGATCATTTCTTGTTATTTCTTTATTATATTTCTGTATTTATTTCGTTAAAACAAAACTGCTTGCCAAACCTCAAATCAAAATTACAAAAGTGGAAAGTGGAAAGTGATGTCTGCCTTTTAAAAAGGGTATAAATATTGCATGCTTTTTTTGGGGTTTTTTTTCGACACATATCAGCTGTCCATTTACTGACTGTCACTCTAGCACAGCCACACAAATTTTCATTTATGCTGAACGAAAGTTAGCGCGCATGAAAACGATAAATCTTTTAATAACCAAAAACACAGAAAATTTTTTTAATATGAAAACTCAAACAAAGAGCGAAGGTACAGCTTCACTTAGCGATGAGCAAAAACAAAAACGCATTTGTTGCTGATACTCAAAACTCACAAAAGCAAAAGAATATCAACAAACAAGAAACCACAAAGTACATTTACAGTACAGTTAGAATGAAGAATTTATTGTTTTTATAGCTTTAAAATGAAAGCATTGTTTGCGCATTTCTTGAGGGCTTAAACTGCTGCTGAGTTTTGTTAGCGTTTCTCTTTTCACACAATCGCCACAAGTACTTGGGTATTTATGTATGTGTGTATGTATGTATGTGGGTATGCACAATAAAATCGAAAGGGAATATTTTCAAGCACAAGTACTGTAAATATTTTTCGTGTTTAGCTCTTGCTCGAATGGTTTCACTTTCAATTTATTTTCTTTTTTCGCAAGTTTTTTGGTTTGGTTTTGCTCACCCGCCTTTGTGCTCATTTTATACATACTTTCCTTTGCTTTTAAACCTTTCAAAAATAAAAATTCAATCACTGCACGATACTGGCTTTTTCCATCCTAGAAAAAACTGTGGCGCGTCGCTACTAAATGGCTTGTAAACGAAAAATGAGTTGACAGATTAATATGAAACTTCAGATACATTCATAAGAAGAGTGAACCAGCATAACATAAAAATTTGGCTAGTTGCAACGAGTTGCAACTTTCTGAACAACCTCGTAAGTTGTCCATAGTTAGGAAGACCTTTTACTACTTTTTTCAAGTACCACCGTAAACAGGGAAGCATCACCTATACCTGGAGGCTTTAAATATTTGTCTAGTATAATTATGTGGGGATGAATAAACGGAAGATAAAAGTGGATCATTTTTGTAGTAGAGAGTCTGTTGTCCGATTTTCGTTTGGGTTTGATTTACATCTAAAAAGGCAGATGTGTTTCATGTCCACCTATAGTTTATATACTATAACCGGAGCTAATTTTTTGTTCTAAAAATATTTCGAAACACATCACTTCAATCCTTAGTTGGTATTCTCTGGCCTGAGCAAACCTACTTTCTTATTTTATTTATTTATTTATTTTTATCTAGATTTCCGAACATGTAGATTTCCATACAAAATGGAAGACAATTCTGAATATCGCATGGAAAAAAATGTATCAAAAATCAACGATTTCAGACACTTCAAAAACGCATTTTATTACCTAAAATTTAATGGGCTATAAATCTGCATGCCCAGAAACTTTATAAATAAACTGATTACAAATTTCAAAAAAAGGTGATAATTTTTGTGAATTTTGTACAAAGTTTGGGTTATAAGCTTTTTTGTTACACAATTCACCATATTTTTATAATAATTTTTTTTAATTTAATAATAAAAAATTAGCTCGAAAAATATTACCAATATTGAAACAATTTGAAATGACTTAATTGTGTGAGCATAAATGCATGCCTTCTTTTATGTGTATGTATGTGAACATTGAAAATTAAAAAATACCTGATTTCCATATATAAAGAATTTTCATTTAATTCAATTAAGTCGATGCTGTTATTGACCAAAGCAAAATGTGTCCTTTTTACTGCATTTTCCTCCAATTTTTCGAGCATTTCGGGCAGTAAAGCGATAATTTCGGCATGAGTCTTCTGATCCATATTTTCTGAGGCTTGCTGGCGTACACATTCAAATACATAACTCCACAAAAAGGGGGTCTACTGTGGAGATTTTGGACGCGATTTTTTATTACTAATTGACCTTCAGTGATATGAATTAGCACAACTCAACAACTATTTTCAATGATCAGCATCATTAACTCCGTTCATTGTTTCGAAGCGATTCCAGGTTAAATTTATACTGAATTGTCGTCTCAGAAACGTGTCTTCTCAGATCGATTGGTTGACAAAAATCAAAGGTATTCAAAGTTTTCTCACAAACATAAGAGATGGCGCAGCCAGAGGCTTAGTGCATTGATTAATAATCCTGATATCTTAGGTTCGGTGCCATTACAGATGTGAATTATTAAAGTATTAATACTAAAATTTTTTTCTCAAAGCGGTTGCTACTGCGTAGGAAATATTTCGAATTTATTTTTGAAAAAGTTTCTCAACAAAATCATCTGTCTGAGCTGGCACAAAATCATAGGAGTCCGAACTTGTAAGGCCAAAATTAGATTAAACTTATAAGCAAAGCGCGGCCGGAGCTTTTCACATCATCAATGGGTTTTATTTTATTTCACTTGATTCTACCAATCTTCTACTATTTTATTTTAAATGATTTATTTGCAATGTGATTTGTGTCTTGCATAATCCGCCATCTCCTCAAATACCCTAAAAGTTGTTTTCTTTTTCAAATTGCTTCCGGATATTAACTTCCCTTCTCTCCCTCGCTTTCACTCTCTCTCTTTCTCAAATTTGTCGTCCTTACTTTGTTGAAACGCACAGCAAGCAGCTTGTTGTGCAATTTCCTCTTCCAGCATTTTCGCACTTATCGCACATCTATGCACTTTGAGTAGTGTTTTGCTATGCACACATACACACGCACACTACATTTATGCACATAAATGTGTATGTATGTATGTATTTAGGTACTACATAACCGTTTAATCGATCTTACACTTGAAATTTTCACTAGCACTGAATAAGTCAACTGCTATTATGATGGCTTTTGTTGTTGCTATTCGTAAATACAGACTTTGCCTAAGCGGCTAGTGGTAGTAGTACTTTTAGTAACCTCCTTGTACCCCTCTTAATCATGCCCCACAAGTACCTACTTCAACTGCAAACAGCGCGCAAGTTAGCTCAGCTTGGTTAAGAGCTTTGCTGGTAGTAGGGGCTGTAAGGTGTATGTGTGTGTGCGTGGGCATACGAGTGCATGCCTTTATTTGCTTATTTATATACTCGTATTTTTATGTTTATACCCATATACTTGTATAAAGTAATATGCTTGTGTATACATAAATATTTGGGTAGTTGCTTTTACCATTAGTATCACCACTACTACTATATACAATTACTACCTACTGTCACTACTACAAGAAAGTATGTTTAGTGACGACGCTTCTCCTCGAAACAGGCATTTAATGGTGAAGGGAAGCTGGGGGTCGAGGTCAATAGCGCAAATAATGTTCCCAAGGTGGGCGAGCGCGCCAATACGACGGCAAGTGTAACAAAAGTGGGCGCACTACTTAGCTGCTGGTACGCGCACTTTGCTTCAATACCCAACAGTGCCATTTTTCTCTTACTGTACTTACTACTTACTCTCTTTCTCAGCCGATAATGCGTGTTAATTCACGCGATATTAGTTGCATGTAAGCAGTGCTAACTAAGTGAATTGTGTGAGACGTAGTTCCGCGTGCATTCTTGGTGTTGATGTGATAAATGAGAATTGGTGCAAAGCAGTAGCTTAGGGTTGGTGGAGCGCGCTCGTTTATCATTTGTGCCAAAGTGTATTGAAGCTTAATGGTTTATAACAAAAATTAAAAAAATTGATGCACAATTGTGTTCACAATAATAGCAGTGAGGAATACTGCAAGACTTTGAATATTAATTAATTTTTTTTTTCTTATTATATTGTATTTTTACTTTTTTCTATAAAAATACAACAAACCCTCATAACTTTAGGTTTCAAACTTTGCATTAAATTAAAAAAACATTCAACCAACTTTCATTTAAATTTCAAACTTTTTAAACCGAATTAAAAGAAATGAAATTTAAAATTTTAATTTCAATTAAAAAACAATAAAATAAAAAAATTCAAAAATGACAAAAAAAATCGTTTAACCTAACCTCGCCCTATTTGAAATGGTGTTTTTTGGGTGCTTCTTTAAAAGCATGAAGAACGGAGACGAAAAAAGATTTTTTATCTTTATTTTCTGTATTTTATTTTTTGATCCATTGTTAAAAAATAAACATTTTTTTTGCCATACGAGGTTCTTTAAAAGAGTTGTTAGCTTTCAAAAAATTGTATTTCAAGTTTCAAAGCACTCAAATTTCAAAACATATTTTTAAATATTTCTACTAAATTTCTGAAATAAATTTCGATATGAAGTGGCTATTAAAAATGTTTGCTTTCTTTCCGCCAGAACATAGTAAAATAATGTCCTTTGAAAAATGTATACCTAAATTTGGTAATTTTTCTTATACCATATATGAAATATGTGAAAATAAACACATATGTTTTATCTACAAGACGGATTAATCATCCAATTTTGTTTTTGAATAGCTTTATTGAAAATTTTAAAATTTCAATTTCTTGTCGATTGTTTTTGTATAAAAACATTACCGTGCTTGATTGAAGAACAACAATTTATTATTGATTGTTTTTTTTTTATTTACTGTTTTTTATAATTGTTTTTTTTACCGTACTATTGAATTTTTCTTAAAAATTGGGGCCTGGTACAGCTGTGAAAATAGTCAGTTGATTCACTTTGCCCCTATATGAGATCGGTCTTGTTAGAGCTACTATAAGCACTTGGTGGCATGTGATATATACATAGGTATTTTGCGCGCCATTATTTAATTCCATTAGCTTGGCTTTTTTTCTAAGCCCGTGTATCAAATTTCCATTTTTTTCGTCATTCTCAATGGCAAATATTTTGCAAACATTATATGTCTCCATACATTCTATTTATCAAATTTTTTGTTATACTTTTAATGCGCCTAAAAATAGGCCTACCATATGCTACTCACGTTTAATAAAGGTGCTGGCATACATACATATGCATTTGATTATGTAATAAGTAACAGGTAGTCGGATGTAAGATGTGCGTGCGCGTATCTTGCTGAAAGACATACACACAGACACTTGTATGTTGTTTTAAGGAACATTTGTAGTTACTTGAAGTGCTTAGCAAATATTTTGTTTGGCAGTTTTTGTACACCTACATACATTCATACACATATATATGCTCGTATATGTACATATAATCATGAGTACATAACTTTTCGCTTTAAACATTTTTTTCTCGGCGTTTCATCTACTCCTACTTCACATGCATACCTATATGTGGGTAGCGCATACTCTTCACTCTTTAAGTCGCTCTCATGTATATATGTCGCGCCGTTTTTGTTTCCTTTTCCTAATTGCAGAATATCTCTACTCCTCGATTTTCTACTGCCGTTTGGTTGGTTTGTTTGTGCATGCGACATATCTTGTTATGGCTTTATATCTTTACTGAACATTTCAGCTTCGTTTGACAGCTGTTACATAAATTTTTCATATTTCGTACGCTGTCGGTATTTGAAATCGTTGAAGATGCGAAACGTAAGCTCCAACGCTATTTTGATTGGCATATTTTAAAATAATCTTTATTTAAACATAATAAAATATGCAGTATTCTGCATTCGACACTCCATTCGATTTTCATGCGTGAAATAGCTTTTTTAAAGTGGAAATCAGTTCTTCGAAATGTGGCAGCAGAGATTTTAACGGAAATTGAGATATTTTCGAAAGTTGTTCATTCTTTCGTGCCACTTCTTGTGGCAAATATCACTTTGCATATTTTTCTGCATAAGTACACCATACTTAAATACATATATATGAATGTATGAATGTATGTATGTATGTATGTATGTATGAACAGTTTCATATTTTTTGTATATTTTCTGTCATGTTTTCTTGTAACTTCTATACATGGCATTGCCAGAATTTGTGATGTCCTCGCTTCTGCGTCCCAATAGTATATTAATTTGTTTCTTTGTGAAGAGCTTCCTTTGCACGGCGTACGAATTTGTGTGAGTGACTGATGTTTGTTATTGTGTGAGAATATTTTCAATGTGCACTTATTTAAGTACACTTGTACACCCACTCACTTAGGCATATGAACTATTTTATATTCTTTAACCCTTTCATTTTTTTCTTCTTGTTTATTAACTTCATTTTTGTTTTCATTACATTTTCGTTAGAAATTTCCACATATTTTTTCATGCATTCCAATGTAGTTATGTGTGCATACTAAACGGCTACAGTCTACAGGCAAAAACGCAAATACGGTGTACGCCTTCGAGTCTAAAGTATTTTGCAAGGCAATTGTGGAAATTTTGTTTTTACATTTTTCATCAATTCTTCGACATTCATAGTCGGATTTTAGAGTTTTTGTCTTGAGAAGAAATTTTTTTGTTTGAAAGTTCATTGGCCTCAAGTACGTCGTTCTAGTATTTACCCACCATATCTCAGATTCTATTAACCCAATGCCAGTAAATTAAATCTACCCGAAAATTATTACAATTTTGCTAAGGAAGCACTTTTGTTAGGGAAGTTTTTCGACTCACTAAGCCTGTTTGTTTTTGGCCAACATAGGGTTGGTTGTTTTTTTTTTTCAAACAGAATTTTTGAAAAATTTTGAATATGCATTTTTTATAGCCATTCCAATTTTGGTATAATAAAGCGTAACTTTGAAGTGGCTCCAAAATCGCGTTGATTTTTGAGAATTTTTTCTGACTGTGTTTAGCCATTGCGTATAGCATAGAACTGGACTGGTATTTTGACACTTGCTGATTGTCACTTTGAAATTATTTTCTAATTTCTATGCAGTGCAGTATGCAGCAATAAATTTTAGTGCGAAAATGTGCCCCGCTTTCGAGAGACGCGATAAAGCGCAAAAAAATTTAAATTTGAAAAAATCTATTCGGTAGCATTTCTACAATTTAACATTTCAGGGCAATGAAAATGGCTTATGATTTCTAAGTTTTCACTATCAAAAGTATTCTTGAACTGGAATTGGCATTTTTTAATTTTAATTCTCAAACTAAATTTATTTAATTAAAAAGGAACTGGTAAAAATTGCAAAGAAAAATATTTAAAAAAAATAGAAAAAAAAAAATTAAAAAATAAATTTTAATTGAAAAATAAATTTTAATTGAAAAGAAAACAAATGTTACAAAAATTAAACAGAAAAAATGTTACAAAAATTAAAAAAAAAAAACAAATTTTACAAAAATTAAAAAAAAAAAATTTTACAAAAATTAAAAAAAAATGTTACAAAAATTGAAAAAAAAAACAAATTTTACAAAAATTAAAAAAAAAATTAAGAGAAGAAAAATTAAAAAAAAAAAAAATTAAAAAAATAAATAAAAAAATTAAGAGAAGAAAAATTAAAAAACAAAATTTACAAAAATTATAAATAAAATTTTTAAAAATTAAAAAAAAAAAAACTAAAAAGAAAAAGTTTTAAGAAAAATTAAAAAAAGAATTATACAAAATTTAAAAGGTCAAATAAGAAAGCCATCGATACCAAGAATTGTGCAATCGCAACCTCGATTAGCCATTTGGATGAGAAAATATGTATCCATCAATACAAACAACGTTACCGAGAAAGTCGTCCCAGACATTAATTTAAGTTTTTACTAAGTTCTTAGAAAGTTTTTACTAAGTTCTTAGAAATATTCGATTTTATAGATTACTTTAAAAATATTATTTGTTTGCTAGTATGTTCACATTTTTAAACGTTAGCTCGAAGGTCTGAGTTTTTTTTTTTACCAAAAATCATCAATTAAAATTTAACCGCTGATAGTTCAAAATATGTTAGCTGCTTGATAAAATTTGGAATTTACGATTTTTCACCAAGTTTTTCCTACTTAACATCAGTAAACATATTTTTCTAATTACAACTATTCTGCAAATTATTTTTAAATACTCTTTAAAATCGAATGCCTCGAAAAGGGTTAAGTTTTGGGCATCATGCCTTGTAAACAAATTACTCAGAAATTACCCTTATAATAATGTCTATGGGTATCTAGGACAACTTTCTCGGTAACATACATAATCTTCAAGTAGCGGAACCTGTAATATCAAATGCTGATGAAATCAGATATTACAAGTGCTACTAAATTCAGACAACCCTGCGAACCAAAAAACCACAGCTTCATTATTTTTAATACAGAGCTTATCAATAGTCTATATATTTATTTCAATGTGCAGTACAAACAGTTAATGAGCTCTTAAGCTCACATTTGACATATCAGAAAGCCTCTATAGTGAAGTGTAGTAAAAAGTCATAGAGCCCTTTCTAGTGGAGGCTGCTGAACCATATTTGGCCATGCGTGCAATGCAATATGTACACAAAATCTGATCCACTGACTGAAATTACATAGTTAAGGTCACCATGAAAACTTTCATAGCTGAGTTCCGGCAGAAGTACTATCCATTAGCATATTTGCACCTCATCTTCTCGTTCTTACTTAAAAGAACATATAATTTTTTTCAGTGCTTGTCTCTGCTTCCTTCCGCCTCCGAGAATTATTTCGAAGTTATAACTATGCGCATAATTTATTTAAACGAAACTGATTGCTTTCGTGCATCATTATTTATTACACATAAAATTCAGCCTCTAATGACTAATTGATCTCTTGACCTGAGTTTGTGGCCAACATCTACCTGCATAATTATGTGCCACCAAAACGTGTTTAGAATTTCTATTTGCTTCCGAACTATTCAAAGTAACTGAACTGAGTTAAGTCACTGCTCAGCTCACATCCACCTACACTTTTTGTCCATTTTCATTATGAATATTACTTTTGTATGCGTTTTTCTTTTCATATTTACTATAGTACCCTCACGCTGCTTACGCTCATACAAACTACTTTTATATGTACCACTGTGACCCCCAGAAATTTTTTATGACTTTTTATGTACGCCATTTCTATATTTTCTCCAATGACTTTATCCGTGTGCCGCTATTCATGCATTTGACCTCGACTGAATCTAATAAAAATGAGTTGCATGTATGTGGGTTAGTACATACATAAATACATAGGTATGGATGAGTGGGGTTGGCATTTGTTTGTATGTGTGTTTGTGTGTGTGGTAGTTGATAGGTATGCAAAGTTTGTTGGTGACCGTAAGTAAAAGTGCTTTGCGCAAAAAGTTGTTCGCATTAGTCTGTCAGTCAGTTGGTTAGACAGTGTTTTTCATTCGTATGAGTATAAATACACTTACATAGATATATTGTATTTGTATATAAACAAAGTGGTCCTAATATAATATATTCATGTGAAAAGGGATGAAAAAGGCGAAAATAAATCTAGCGAAGTAAAAATTGTCAAAATACTATTTGTTATGTATTGGGGGAGGATGTGTCGAAAGTTTTGCCTTAACTTTGATTGTTATGCACAGAGGTATGTTTACTTAGAAGTTGAATTTAATAATGACAATTGTCTGTGTGTGTATGTACGAACCAAGTTCTTTCAACGTGACTATAAATAAAATTAGTTTTTCGTTCCATTAAAGGTGATTTCCTGCGAACCCTTGTCGATTTTGCAATTGTATATGTTGATGATTGTTTGGGTACAACCCCTGCTTCGTTTGTCTAATTTATTATTTAACAAATTCCAAAAATTCTCTGGAAACAAAACATTGGCTAATTTTATTACATTCAAAGCGCATCTTCATTTTACAGATCGAAAACTAACTATGAAAACTTATTTACTATTTTCTTTCTTAATTTCCGCAAAGTTTGAAATGTAAATTTATAGGACTTTTCTGATTGAATGGGCTATTACTTTTTTAGTGAAATTATTGCAATTTTTTAAACTGCAACAAATAAATTAAAAAAAAAAAAAAAAAAAAACAACATAAAAAAAGTGTTGGAGAGCGGTATTCTACACTGATTCGCTGTACGTCTTTGAGTAGAATTCGAAAAGTTATGCGAATTCTATTATGAACAGAACATAGTCTAAGTTATTATTAAGAGAAATAAAAGGAATAAATAATTTGAAAGGGCGCGGTTTTATAAAAAATTATCAAAAATACATATTTTTCCCCAAAAATTTTGAAAAATATTGAGTTTTTTCTTAAATAAAATTTTTGCAAGATTATACTTTATCCTACCTTATCCTTTTCATACTGCATATAACTCAAAAAGTTATGAAAACAACATTATGAAACCTGCATGGATTGTTGAGCCTAGTTTAGTCTATTATAAAAAAAAAAATCTGAAGATGTATGTTTTTGAAAAATGATCCATAAAGTTTTCTATCGCAGCATTTTTCAACAAAACAAAAAGGCAATGCTTCCCGAAATAGTTTTTATAAAGTTTACTTAAAATAAAATAATAATAAAAAATTGAATAATAAAACAAAAACAATACGAAATATAATTTTTATCCAAACATATTTCAACAAAACAAAAAAACACTTTTTCCCGAAATAATTTTTATAAAGTTTACTTAAAATAAAATTATAATAAAAAATTAAACAATAAAATAAAAACAATAAAATTTGTATCCAAAATTTTTCAACAAAAAAAAACATTTTTTTTTTTCAATTAATGAAAAAATACATATATAAAATGTTTTCTCAATTAATTTAAAAAGAAAAAATTTAATTGTTTTTCTCAACTAATTTTTTTAGGTATATTTTATTCTAAAAATTGTAAAACTCTATACCACAATTTTCGACATTGACAAAACCTCTAAATTATTAAATGTTTTTCAAATATTTTTATAAAATATTCTTATACTCAAGCCAACAAACAAACAAATTTTTAGAATAACTGATAATTGTGTAATTGACGACAAGACCCAAAACAGTTGTGTCACTTGACATGGAATCGCTCTTATGCTCAATACGAAATGCCGAAGTACACAGCAGATAGTTGTTAGCTTCACTAAATGCAAACTGAAATGCCATTACATTATAATCAGACATGCTCGACTGCTTTTCTTTTTCTTAAATTTTCCATTTGTCAAGCTAATTTACAACTTTTCATTGCATTGTCTGCACATCTTTTTGACAAGCTTCTATTAATTTTTTGTTCAGTTAACGAAGCTTTCGACGGATGAATGTATTATCCAGCTGCCATGTACATTTGCTTCTTTGTTTTGCTTATTTTCATACAACATTTGAAATATATATTTTTTTGTTTGCATAAATAATTATCAAATTCAACAGCTTCAAGACTTGTAAACTTAAGTAGCCGGCTGATTGACAGACTAACAAGATTTGTGGCATAACGGCTCGGAAAAAGCTGTCACCAGCTTATTTCGTTTTAGCAGCGATTGAGCATATAAATGATTGATTACGTTAGTGAGTAAGTAGTGGTGTAATTGAATTGTAAAGCACTTCAAAATCTTTTTTACAATACCACAAACAAATCGCCGTACATTTTTTTTTTTGTTAGAGTAGTTAGAAGGGAGTAGGCGAAATATGAAAATGCTTTACCGCAATTTATGCAAATTTTAATGGAAAACAAATTGCATTTGCTGCTGCAGTGAGCAGGAAATTTCTGTGTAATAATGTGCAAATGTGTAATGTGCGATAAGGTAGATATAAAAAAAAATAAATGAAATTAAACGAAATAAAATTAAATAGATAGTAATAGAAATTTAACGAAATGAAATGAAAAGAAAATCTCCCCTTCAAAGCGCCGTAAAAATAGTTTTTTGTACATCGAATATGTCAATATTTGCAACAATTGATATGATGAATCTGAAAATAGTGCATCATCTCCCTTATGATCAGCACATTATTGAAGGTTCCCGAGTCGATCTTCATAATATTTGTTTTAAAATTATCTTCCCCAGTTTGCTTTAATATCACTGTGCGACAAAAAGGAATTAAAAAATTAGTAGAATGCGGTATAGCAATTATGTAAGAGGCAGAGCATCTGCTGTTTTATACCGAAGCGTCACAATTATTATTATATTATTATTTTTAAGCGTGTTGGAAGTTTTCCTAATTTAGCCACAAGTTGATCTAAATTATTTAAAAAAACAACTCGAGTAAAATTACATTCACCATGAAAATATCTCTCCGAATTTATAATCAAATTTAATAGTGCATATTTTGTTTTGGAACGTTTTAACCCATTATTTCTTACACGTGTAGGTCATTTAGACCCTTATTTTTTTTAAATTTAATAATATTAAGTTTCTATGACCGATGAAAGATTGAAATATTCGACGAAAATATTTTCCGAAAAATTTCAATAGGGGTATTATCAGACGAAAATTCTGTGCGAAAGCGGTGTGAGTCATTCTGGCCCTTATTTTTTAAATTTTGAAAAATATTAAATTTGTAGTGCCGATGGAGGATCAAAATGCTGCACAAAAATAGTTTCCGGGAAATTTCAGTAGGTGCCTTCTCAAACGGAAATAGTGTGCGATAGCTGATAAAAGTTCACCATTCAATTGTTTCTAAAACTATTGAACTTATAGTACTCACTATACTCTGTACTCTTCTCCAGTGAAGTCACGAAATTAGCAGCCCGATATATTGCAAAGCTTTATCTATTTTTTTTTTATTATATGTGTTTTTAATTTTCGCTTTTGTTTCTAATTAAAAAAATCTTTTCTGTTTTCTATTATATGATATATTTTTTTCGGAATTTTCATTAAAATTTAAAACTTTTTATTCGATTTATTTTACTTATTGGTTTTTTTTTATAATATTTGTTTTTAAGGTTTTGATTTGTATATTGTTTTTTTTTTCAATTAAAAAAAAGTTTATATTTTTTTCATTTATTTTTTCGGAATTTTCTTATAGAAGGCGTGGAGAAATTTTCATCAAAATTTCCAACTTTTTAGCCGATTCATTTTATTTATTGTTTTTTGATTTTTTACTATATATACATATATATATGATATTGTATATATTTTGTTTTTTTTTCAACTAAAAAAAAAGTTGTCTATTCTTCTATTTTTTTCGGAATGCTTATGTAAAAAACGTGAGGAAATTTGCATCAAAATTTTAAATCTTTTAGTCGAAATTCTGATGAAAAGATTTGAAATTGTGATGCAGATTTTTTGCCCATAAACTACTATATATTTTTATAAAAAAAAAAATTATAAAAAATAAATAGTAAAAACTTTGCAATATTTCGCCCTGCAATAAATAAATCAACACCGATAATGACTTCAAATCCAAATACCAGCGGTAGACAAAATGCGCTCACCGATCTAAATTACTGGAACAAGCAGGAGAAATTTAATGCAGATACCCTCATGGAAAGTGCTTATAAATAGCATTCGAGCTGACATGCCAATAAAGCTTTCCTGCGCATAGGAATGTATGCTCTATTACATTCAAGATGAGGTTTTTGGCGACTTAGTGCAGTGTGGACACACAGGTGTATGTATATCACATGTTTATCGGTAAAAAAAAACACTTTCCAGCACTGCATTCGCTTATCTATACAGGTGAATGTCTGTACGTTGTCCGCGACGTAAAAATGTTTATACATTCATATTTTCACCCAATGAAGGTTATAGGCATGGTTTTATGATGGAACTCCCTTCCCACAAGCCCCAGGCCGCGCCACCACTCTCATTCGTCACTAATAATCGAATATTTGCTTAAATTTAATCTAAAAATTCTTAGTTTTTCCTATTTCCCACTATTTATAGCACACTCTAGACTTCATAATCTACATAAGCTGTTCAACTATGACCCAAATGCAAAGTTCAAAAACGGTTTGAGATAGAAAATTAATAAAAATAATTTTGCTTGATATTTTTCGGATTGGTTGTTTTGTATTGTAATATTATAGTTATTAATAAAGAATTATTTTCTATGAAATTATTGTTTGTAATTCTTTTATATACATATCCCAAATCCCTCAAAACTGCTCCTACGTGAGCGGGGCCGCGGGTTAAAGCTAGTATTTATATTATATATTTCTGCAAGTATTTTAAAATTAACTCCACTTGTTCTTTATTTTTCGGAATACCTCAGGTCACGTCTCATATTCTCAAAGCGTGGTATGTATTCGAAATTTTTCACGATGCGTACTGCATAACGGAGTGCACAACTATACTTGAAGCATTTAATTTATTTTAATAACTTTACTTATATATAAAATTTTGGCGGTCACAGTAGATAAACTAGAAGTAATTGTCAGCTACTTGTCATGCTCATGCCAGTAATATCTCAACATTACGATATGCCTTATATCTTGGAGGAACGGTTTTCCAACATTTTCTGCTATTTATCCATTTCTGAAGGTCTGCATGTAATTCATTGCCGAGCAAAATTCTTGCATACGCTTTTAATCATGTCCGTCGATATTATCAAGAAAGCCTTATTGAGTGTATTGAAGCACTGATATCAAAATATAAATGAAAATATTGACGGAATATTTGAGTTTTTTACTCAAATGAATTTTTCAACTAATTTTTCTTCGATGTATTCTACTCAAGTACATTTGTACTTTTGCATTAAAAGCTTTAGACTTTACGTGACACTGTTATGTACGAGTTCTACACGAGAAGACCATAACTGTGTAATACCGTATGTTAAATCCTTTAAGCGAAATATGCACTTTGATGTGGAACTCAATCAACCAGGATAATACACTTCAAGGCCAAACCTTAATGCTGTACCTTTGGTAACATCAGTATTCTGTGCTAGTTAACTTAATCTGAAATGCATACATGCAACCGTACTCATTGTTACGATACGTTTACTTTTAAAAGCAATACACTTCCCAGAGTCCCCGAGGCGCAAGTCCCAACATATTTGGATAAATTGCAAAGCTAAAAAGTAATCCGAGCTATCAAACGCAAAGAAATATAGTCTCTGCACAAAAAGGTACTCCAACCGCATGACCCAGCCCCTCTCGCTTCTCTCTGTACCTTGGCCACTGCACATATTTGGTTGCTTTGAAAATAAAAGGAAAAACCCAATTTATGTTTTCTGTTTTGCATATTCCAACTACACATATACAACACAAACAAACACACTTTGAATTCTTCAAATAGCCAAACTTTTTCAAAAATCAAATTTTTCTATTTTTTCATTAAGTAAATTTTTTACTACTTGTACATGTGCTGATTTACATGCGTACGTATGTAACCACAAATATTTTACGACAATCTTCTCATAGCTATGGTTCATAAATTTAAATTGCACCTTTAGGAATACACCAACAACACTCCAAGGACAAGGTAAAATTTTTTATGCATTCGCCAGGAAGCAACTGCTATATTTAGTTGCAACAGCAGCTGGACTGTTAATCTATTTTTAAATCTCGTGCGGGCACTGCTGGGCCAAACATGTGAGAATACTAACAACAATATTTACAATGCGCGCACGTCTGTATGTATACTCTCAGCGCGCCTACTTCATGTAATGGCTGTACTACTCGTCGTATACACAATTATTAATTTTTTCCGTTTGTATTTTTGTTTTAAGAGAATGAAGTGAGGAGAGTAAGGGTAGAACAAGTTGGCATAAAGAGCGCAGAATTGAGTTGGAGAGTACAATGGTGCTGGAGTAAATCAATTCAAGCTGTGAAAGTTGCTATTGTTCATAAGAAAATTTCAAAGAGTCTACTTATCATTTTTCGTATGCAGCCAAAGCTTTTGTAAATGTCAAATTTATTCCTCAAAGTCTAAATGTCTTTTAGTCCTTTTGTCACATCGTTCTTGTTCCGCATCTCGAGTGTTGTAATTGCCAAGCAACAGCAACGGATGCGGAATGTGGCACAGCTGTTGTGATCGGAATGAGACCAGCTTCACAAAAGTTTTCGCAGACTCATACCCTCAGACATACACATATGTATGCATGAAGTACTGATTTGTATGTAAATACATTGTGCCACTTTAATGGCCCTCTTCTAAATTATTTGAAGTTCCACTCGCTGGATTTCATTAACTATTTCAACCCTAATATGCCTTAAATGTGTTGAACAATTTAAATATTTTATCTTTGTGTATGCCTTTAGGCGCACATATACCCGTAACTCCAAAACATATGAGCTTATTTGCGTTCACATTTGTGTGTGTGTACGTTTGTGTATCTATTGAGAAATATAGTGGAGAAGCACTTTTGCAAAGTATAATTGCCAAATCATCTTAAAAATTACGTGAATTTAAATTAGATAAAATTTATCCAAATAGATGAAAAAATTTACTTGGATTGAATTGATTTAATTGAAAAAAAGTAAAAGAAAACATTACAGGGCAAAGCAGAATAAAATATTATATCACCACTGAAATGAAATTAAATTAATATACAATACATAATTCAAAAAAAGACATTTAATTTAATGGGAAAAAGAAAGATTAAAAAGAAGAAACTATTTACAAAAAAAACATAACTAAAATAAATTTGATCAAATGACTTTAACTAAATTAACTTTATTGAAGTAAAGTAAGCTAAAGTAAGATATGGCACAATAAATTAAAAAATAATATTTAGTTTAAATAAAATGCAGTAGTTTAAAATGAAATTAAATTAAATAGAATCAGTAACTTAAAATGAAATTAAAAAATTAAAAAAATAAAATCAATAGAAATACAATAAGTCGAAACAATAAAATTAAAATATGATGAAAAATATATCTATATATATAAAAAGAAGTTACATTTCCTTGGTAATCTTATAACTCAAGAACGGGCTCACCTATCCAAACCAAATTTTTAGGCTTTGTTTGGACTATTCAGTAGATGGTTTGTGTTTTAAAATTTTAAGAATCGGATACCAGGGTCTCGAGAAATAGGCCAAAACGTGAACCCGGGTAACCCTAGGATGTGTTTGTACAATATGGGTAGCAAATGGAAGCTGCTGATGATTCTATAGTATAGAGTATTTTTGATGCCGCTCCGTGGCTAGGGTCTCGAGATATCGCCCAAAATGTGGACCCCGATAACTTAAGGATGTGTTCGTACAATATGGGTAGCAAATGGGAGCTGTTGATGATTTCTATAGTATAAAGTATTTTTCATACCGTTCCGTGACTAGGGTCTCGAGATATAATCCAAAACGTGGACCCGGGTAACCCTAGGATGTGTTTGTACAATATGGGTAGCAAATGGAAGCTGCTGATGATTCTATAGTATAGAGTATTTTTGATGCCGCTCCGTGACTAGGGTCTCGAGATATCGCCCAAAATGTGGACCCCGATAACTTAAGGATGTGTTCGTACAATATGGGTAGCAAATGGGAGCTGTTGATGATTTCTATAGTATAGAGTATTTTTCATACCGTTTCGTGACTAGGGTCTCGAGATATAATCCAAAACGTGGAACCGGGTAATCCTAGGATGTGTTTGTACAATATGGGTAGCAAATGGAAGCTGCTGATGATTCTATAGTATAGAGTATTTTTGATGCCGCTCCGTGGCTAGGGTCTCGAGATATCGCCCAAAATGTGGACCCCGATAACTTAAGGATGTGTTCGTACAATATGGGTAGCAAATGGGAGCTGTTGATGATTTCTATAGTATAGAGTATTTTTCATACCGTTTCGTGACTAGGGTCTCGAGATATAATCCAAAACGTGGAACCGGGTAATCCTAGGATGTGTTTGTACAATATGGGTAGCAAATGGAGGCTGTTGATGATTTCTATAGTATAGAGTATTTTTCATACCGTTCCGTGACTAGGGTCTCGAGATATAATCCAAAACGTGGACCCGGGTAACCCTAGGATGTGTTTGTACAATATGGGTAGCAAATGGAAGCTGCTGATGATTCTATAGTATAGAGTATTTTTGATGCCGCTCCGTGACTAGGGTCTCGAGATATCGCCCAAAATGTGGACCCCGATAACTTAAGGATGTGTTCGTACAATATGGGTAGCAAATGGGAGCTGTTGATGATTTCTATAGTATAGAGTATTTTTCATACCGTTTCGTGACTAGGGTCTCGAGATATAATCCAAAACGTGGACCCGGGTAACCCTAGGATGTGTTTGTACAATATGGGTAGCAAATGGAAGCTGCTGATGATTCTATAGTATAGAGTATTTTTGATGCCGCTCCGTGACTAGGGTCTCGAGATATCGCCCAAAATGTGGACCCCGATAACTTAAGGATGTGTTCGTACAATATGGGTAGCAAATGGGAGCTGTTGATGATTTCTATAGTATAGAGTATTTTTCATACCGTTTCGTGACTAGGGTCTCGAGATATAATCCAAAACGTGGAACCGGGTAATCCTAGGATGTGTTTGTACAATATGGGTAGCAAATGGAGGCTGTTGATGATTTCTATAGTATAGAGTATTTTTCATACCGTTCCGTGACTAGGGTCTCGAGATATAATCCAAAACGTGGACCCGGGAAACCCTAGGATGTGTTTGTACAATATGGGTAGCAAATGGAAGCTGCTGATGATTCTATAGTATAGAGTATTTTTAATGCCCCTCCATAACTAGGGTCTCGAGATATAGACCAAAACGTGGACCTGAATAACCCTAGGATGTGTTTGAACCACATGAGTATCCATTTCGGCAAAAATGTAAAGCACTTATGGATTTAATTGTGAAATTATATGTATTTGGGGATGTGCGTTGCCATATGTACTCCATCGAATGGCAGAAAAGAGGATTGCCGCACGCACATATACTAATTTGGCTGGTACATAAAATAACTCCGAATCAAATCGATAGCCTTATATCAGCTGAAATTCCCAACCACACTGCTGATCCTGGGTTATTTCAAGTTGTCGTTATATATTACATTTCCTTGGTAATCTTATAACTCAAGAACCGCCGAACCGATGGACACAAAAATTTTAGAGTTCTTTTCTATCTTTGAGGAGGTGGTTTGTGTGAAGTTTGATTGAAATATAATAAAAACTGGAGCATTCAAGGAACTGGAAAAACATTTTTAACTTAATTTATTTTAGCATAATTTATTTAGCGTAAAAAATTGAAATGGAAATTAAAGAATCAAAGTTTAATTACAAGTTTTTATCGGCTCTTTCACCTTACCTGTATATAGGAGACCACCACAATCAAATTTAAAAAAAGTACAGAAAAGTCTATTGTGACATCTTTAGAAAGTATGTTGAATGAAAAAAATCAACTAATTCAACTGTTTAAACATTTTACGAGTTCTATAAAGAAAACTTAATATGAAAAATTTCTTGCGATATAAAAAAACATTTTATGTATGGTGGTGCGAAGCCCACTGGGTGATGCTAGTATTATTATATTTCAATATAGAAACGACCAAAATTAATTTAAAAAATTGTAATAAAATAAAAATAAAAAATTAAATAAAATAATAATAGGATTAAAAAAATATAATACAATAAAATAAAACAAGATGAAATTACTATACCTAAGTCAAAATGAAATAAAAAAAAATTAAATTAAAATAAATTAAATTAACGTAATAGGACTATGAATAAGTTCGTGCGGTTTTTTTTTCGAAATTTCAAACTTTATTGACGTAAAATGGTTACAAATTTAATATTCAAAATATTGTCCATCGCTTACTACTACTTTTTCCCATCTTTCTGGCAATTCACGGATTCCCTTTGTGAAAAATTCGGTCGGTTTTGCCGCAATCCACGAATCGATCCATTTTTTGACTTCATCGTAATTACGGAAGTGCTGGTCAGCCAGGCCATGTTGCATCGATCGGAAGAGATAGTAATCGGATGGCGCAAGGTCTGGACTATACGGCGGGTGGGGTAGGACATCCCATTTGAGCGTTTCTAAGTATGTTTTGACCACTTGTGCAACATGTGGCCGAGCATTGTCATGTTGCAAAATAACTTTGTCGTGTCTATCGGCGTATTGCGGCCGTTTTTCTCGCAGTGCTCGGCTCAAACGCATCAATTGTCGTCGGTAGACATCCCCCGTAATCGTTTCATTCGGTTTCAGTAGCTCATAATACACAACACCCAGCTGGTCCCACCAGATACACAGCATAACCTTCAGGCCATGAATATTCTGCGCCGACGTCGATGTTGAAGCATGGCCAGGGTATCCATACGTTGCCCGACGTTTTGGATTGTCGTAATGGACCCACTTTTCATCGCCAGTCACAATTCGATGCAAAAAACCCTTTCTTTTGTGCCGTTGAAGCAGTTGTTCGCATGCCATAAAACGGCGTTCAACGTCTCTTGGCTTCAATTCATACGGCACCCAATGGCCTACCTTTCGGATCATTCCCATGGCTTTTAAACGTTTGGAAATGGTTGATTGATCAACTCCCAAAGTTTTTGCAACCTCTTCTTGCGTTTGAGCCGGATCTTGATCGAGCAATTCCTCCAATTCGGTATCCATGAACTTTGGCGGCGCACCCTCGCGTTCTTCGTCTTCCAAGCCAAAATCACCACTTTTAAAGCGTGCAAACCACTTCTGGCACGTTCGCTCAGATAGAGCATGCTCACCATAAACTTCCACCAAGATACGATGACTTTCGGCTGCTTTTTTCTTCATATTAAAATAATGAAGAAGAATTCCCCGCAAAAACACATTATTTGGCACGAAATTCGACATTTTCAAGTGTGGTAAAAATATTGTTGTTTACGCTTCAAATAAAAAACTTATACTGACGTTTGTGCCTTACGACAGTAGCTCTCCAATGAATGTTTGGAAATGTGGATCGATGGAATAATAATCAAGTTACGCCATCTGTTGTAAAACCGCACGAACTTATTCATAGTCCTATTAAATTAAATCAATTTAATCAATAAAAATTAATTGCATAAAGTAGGCTTTAACGAACTAAAATTCACTAAATTAAAATTAGCAAAAAACTAAAATTAAAATTAAAGCAATGAAATAAAAAAATAATTAAATCAGTTAAATTCAAATACATTACATTAAAGTAAACTAAAATTCCATAAATAAAAAGTAATAATTAAATAAAAAATAAGTTAAAGTATAATTAAATAAAACAAATACTATAAATTAAATCTCATCAATTTAGTAAAATAAATTGAATTAAGGCCGGCGGGCCAATTAGATGTCCTAAATTCAGTAGTTTTCGCGAAGCGTTGTAGGATGAGAAAAAAAACAATTAGCCAAATGAAGTTTTGGGGATAGTTTAATATATATTTGAACTAAAAAAAAAAAATGTGTACAATCTCCAACAATATATTGTAAGCCGAGTTATCAATAGATTCCCAGAGCGCCTTGCCACTGAAGTATCCAACTTCTGTACAAGATACAACTTGCAATTTTCATCTGAAAACAAAAAAAAAAAAAAGATTATTAATTTTGATGTAATTATCTTCGATGTGAACTAAGAAAATTGGGAGAAACACGTAAAATTCGAATTTTTGGGGAAGGTAGAAAAAAAAGTGGTTTTTCAAGGAAAAAAAAACTCTTCAACTGGGTAAAAAAGTCGCTTAAAAAAAGTGTTTGGATGTTTTTTTTTAGTTCACATAGAAGAGAAAACAATACTGAAGATAACGCATTTTGAATGAAATGGATAGCTCGTTTAGTTTTTTTGCAATCGTGTACATAAATTAGGTAAAATCGTGAAAATGAAAAGCCGAGAAAACGCGCTTCAAACTACAACAATAAGCGCACGGTTGCTCGACGCCGCACTACGCTCGGCTCTGTAGCTCTGCAAATACTTGGAATTTAACTCTGAAAATTTATGTCTCATGTTCTTGAATATCTAAGCTATTGATTTCAGGAAAAAAAATCGATTTTTTTGACCTTTTAATTGGCCCGCCGGCCTTAATGAAGAAAAGAAACAAAATAATGAAAAAAAAAATAAATGAAAGAAAAAAACAAAACACAGTTGAGATGAAATAAATTTAATTAAAAAAAATTAAATGAATTAAAGCAAATCAAGTTTAAACGAAATAAAATACAATAAATTAAAATTGAAAAAATACAATGAAAAATTAATAAATTTAAAAGTTAAGATGTAATACAAAAGGTCACAGTAAAATAAAATATAATAATTTAAAAAAAAAATGTAAAACTAAAAATAAAGTAAAGTAAACATAAATAAAATTAAATAAAAATAATAAAATCTTATCAAATAAATAAAATAAATTTTATTAAATTACAATGAGAAAATAAAACACATATTAAATGCAACAAAAAAATATAATATATACTAAAACAAATAAATTAAATGAATTGAAGCAAATCAAGCTTAAGCGAAATAAAATAAAATAAACTAAAACAAACTGAAAAACTAGTAAATTAAAATAGCTAAGATCAAATACAAAAGCCTACAAAAAAAAGTTAAAGAAATTAATTAAAATCTAAGCAATTAAATTAAATAAATTGAATTAAATTAAATGAATTAACGCCAAGTAGATTTATGTAAACCAAAATGCAATATATTAAAAACGCCAAAAAAACAAATTTCAACAAAAAAATCTTATTGAAAAAAATATGTATACAAGTATAATAAAATAAGATGAAGTATGGATTGCAATTAAAATAAATTAAAATTATATACAAAATTCAACTGAAATGCGAAAATAAAATACATTAAAATTTAATTAAATAAGACAAATAAAAAAATGGAAAGCAAATCTAAATAAAATTATTGAATTAAAATAAAAATTTAAATAAAAAATTCAATAATAATCGCGTCACCACGATTCCACAACTATTAACTTTTATTAGAAAAAAAAAAAATGAAGAAGAAACGTAAAAGAAAGTCTAAGAATGGGGTTGCCACATTGCATGAATAAAGGTGGTGACAGACTTGATAGATAATTTGCAACAACTCTCCAACCCTCAAATCTGACATCATTTACAAAATGATGGTAGCAGAACTACAAGATTTACATTTCATAGAATGAGCAAGTGGCGTGCAATCCGAGCAGCTTCACATACTTTTCTGACGATAGATTCTTGGTTAAAATATCCGCCAACATATCTTGAGTTCGTCGGTATTTCACTTGTGTGTCTCCTCTGCCAATTGTTACCCGAATGAAGTGATGACGTATGTCGAAAACTGGATTTTTGCTTAATTTCTGTTCGCTTTTTTTGCCGCTGATTAATGCGGATTCGCTTTGGCCCAGCAGTTCACGGAAAAATTACTTCAAATAGAGGACTTCCTTTGCTGAGTCGGACAACCTCAAATATTCGGCCTCGGTGCTGGATACAGTCACGGTTTTTTGTTTACGGGACTCCCAACTAATAAAGACATTCGCATATTTGAAGGCAAATCTGGCTTAATTTCCTACAAATGAATTAACGCAAATTTTTTTTATTTATAAAAAATGCAATTTGTTGAAATAAAAAACTTAAATAAAATAGACAAAAAAGAACTCAGTTAAAAAAATATAATAAAGTATGAGTAGGTAAAATAATGGGTTAAAATTAAATTAAATTATATAAACTCAGGTAAAAAGAATTAAAAAATTTAAACAAACAAAAAATAGAATAAAATGAAATAAATTAAAATTAAGTTAAAACAATAGAAAATAAAATAAAAGCATTTAATAAAAAAAATCTATAAAATTAAATTTAATTTACAAAAATGTTATAAAATACAATAAGTAAGGGTTAAATAATGGGTTAAAATTAAATTAAAGGTCCTCAAAAAATACAAACAAAAACTTACTTTAATAAAATATATAAATAAAAATATAGGAATTTAAACTGATTTTCGTTAAAAAAGGACTAATAGGTTTACATGCAACAAAATAAAACTTAGTAAAGCAAAATAAAGCAACGAGACCTCTGACTCCTTATCTGAGATGGGCTCTGAGGCCAACTTCTTTGACCTGCAGTCCATTCTGTTACTCCCTTCTACAGCCATCAAAGCCACGGTTAGAAAATGGGTTACTACAACCCACAAGCGAGCTTGGAAGGCTGAGAGAGGCTGCAGATGAACTAAACTAATGTTACCTGTCATATTTGACCGACTGTCGCAAATCCTCCGGTCATTATGCAGAAAGGACTACAGACAGCTGGTTGGACTGATGTCGGGCGACTTTCTGTGGGTGAAGCGCATGAAAAAGGTAGTCATCTCAGACAGTGCACTCTGCCCAGCTTGTGAAGAGGAAGATGAGATGGCGGACCACTTTCTGAGCGTCTGCGTGGCCTTCGCTCGAGTCAGGCTTGAGGTCTTTGGCACTGATGTATTAAGAAAAAGCCACCTTGGATCCTTGGCACACAAGACCTACTCAGATTTCTTCGGAGAGCAATAGAGCAAATCATAGTAAAATACAAAAAGTAAAAAAATATACTTTCAGTTAAAAAAAAAAACATTATTTTCTTTCTCTGCTAAAAGTTGTATAAAATACAAAATAAATCTTCCTAATCCCCGCCATATGCAACTACATCCTATTTTCCTACTCCGCTTATTTTCTTATTTACTTAGATATGCATAAATTGTTTGCTTAGAAGCTTACATGCTTACACACACATACACATACATGTACTCCAACATAAGATTGTCTCGTTTATTAGGCGATTTGCCGTAATTTCTGTCGGTTTAAGTAACTGAAATATCGATGAAATGATTTATAAAATAAGCCCAAGGAATCGATTTAAGCTTCGGGAGACGTTATATTTAAATAATATATATATTTATGATATATATATATATATATATATATACATATATATATGTTTAGGCACATATGTATGTACAGCTATGTGCAAATGTTGCTTCCAAGAATTTATAGATATTTGATTAAGACCATCCCTTCCCTCCATCTCAATACACATTTTATTTCCCTTTCAACTTTATTTTGTTTTCACTTTGAAATCCATTTACTAGCTGCCTAGTCTTTCGATTGCCATCGATACACATCAGCATGCTTACATCTTTATGAGCTACCAAATTTCAATTTTTTTTAACATCTCCCTGACACGGGTGTTAATTGCTAGCGTTGCATACTTTAGAGCGTTACAAGCAATAAGAAATTAAAGGGTCGACTTTTCGTGACTTGTAACTTTATCAACAATTATTATACTTATATATATATTTTTTTTTTCAATTTTTCCCTTTAATTAATTTTCCTTTTTATAACTGCGCAAATGTTTATTAGAGTATAAGCAGAAATTATGCGCTTAGGGTTGTTTGGATAAAATAACGAATACTGAGGGGCCGAATATAAGTTTACTTCATGTAATTTGCTGCGTGAGCATTTAAAATTTTTTTATGACTTATCTTTAATGACACTTTTAACTCGGGTACACATTTTTTATGTAGCTTTTAATTTTAATTTGTAGCAAAGCATTTTTGGAAAGGCTATTTGCAGTTAATTTTGATGATTTTTAATTTCATGTATTTGAGAATTCTCTTTTTGTATTTTTCTAGAGCTGTAGGTGGAATGAATAACGACCACCTAATATAGGTTCATAATGAAGCCGAGGAATTTGGCGACTGTACTAATAAACTACTTCGAACCTTTATTTGGGCAGAGATCTACTTTGCAAAGCTTTACGACTCCTAAGTGTAATTTTTATATGTCGTTAGTAGGAAAAAGGACACTGGTCTAGTTCGGTGCCATCTTTACTTGCTTCTTTGTATATGACTGTATGCAGTACCAGATGCGACTTTTACTTAAACTAGGTCACCTTTAAGCGAACTCTTATCAAGCAAGCCGGATTGCCTTATCTATTGCATTTCTGACCACTATCGCAAAGCAGGGAATCACTTTAAATTGCTGCTTAAAATATTTGTACAAAGCCAGATTTTTATTTTATGCTAAAGCTTCTGCAGAAAACATTCCATAGCAGCTTCAACCGATATAACAGACTTGCCTAAAGTTTTTCTTTTATCTAAGGTTGCCACCTTTTGCACATTCTTATGGTAAATCGGCATAGGAGAATATGGTATATGAAATGTTGTGGAATTTTATGTAAAAAACAATGGTGAATAAATTTTGTGGTACATTTTAACCCTCTAACGTTTCTCAAAACAGAGAAACAGAGAAGATATCTGACTCTTCCTTAAGCTCATTAATGATAGAAATAACAGAAATAAGGCAAAAAGAATATTTGCTAAAGGTTAATTTTGTTAGAGTGTTATGACAAAAAAATTATTTTGGTAAAATTTCAGTATACGTAAGTTACAGTGCAAGAATCCATTACCGCAAACTGTTATTTTGGAAGAGGTTCAATTTTTTCGTACAGTGTATGCGGTGTTATTCAAATTTTTGTTTAAATATTTTTTAAAGTTTTTTAATTTATTTTTTTAGGGTTTTTTTATTTTTTTAATTTTTTTTTTGTATTTTTTTAATGTTTTTTAATATTTTTTTTTAATTTTTTTGTTAATGTTTTTTAATATTTTTTTTTAATTTTTTTTAAATTTTTTTTTTATTTTTTGTTTTATTGGATTGTGTTTTTAAATTTTTTTTCTGTTTTAGGTTTTTTAAGATGTTCTCAATTTGTCGCTAGAACCATCAAATTTTCGCATAAATAAATATATGAAAGTAAACTTTAATTGTTGTTGTAATTTACTTGAGTACATATTCACAATACGTATAACTGTAAAAGGTACTTCCTAAAAATTTCTGCCCTGTTGATTTGAATAGAAAAAGTTAGTACTACATATTCAGCAATTTTTATTTTGATTTAAAGCCGAAAGTTCTGACTGCTAATCCTGTTTTTCTTTGTAAAAAATATTATTTTTTTGCTATTTTGCCTTTGTAAAAAAATATTTTTCTGCTATTTTTCATTTAATAAATATTTTCTATTTTGGCCGCCCCTCAACTTTGCGCTACCTCCAGAATACCTGGATTGGTGAAAAAAAAACCTGAAACGCTTGCAATAAACCTTTTCTACATTTTCTTGCTTTAGATTCTTAAAAATTAATTATTATTAAAGGCGAGAAAAAGTATATTTTTACTTGTATTTTAATTTGCCTGCTTCGCATTTTTAGAAACGTACTTTATTGCCTGTCTTTATTATACCTAAATATATTTCGAGCTAACATCGTCAAATGTAACTTGCCTATAGAATTTTAATTGAATCATTACCAAGTTGTGCCTTCGGTTCGTGACGCAATTTCATCTGCGCTCATATTGTAAGGGTTTGGCTGGTTTGCAGGGGTGAAAGCGAGCGCATGGCGGCAGACAAGCAAATTTAAACACACACGCACTTTTTTATAATCCCATATAAGTATGTGAATGTCTTACGAGCGCTTATTTCGCTCGCAATCCGATTTCCTCTCTCAGCAACATTTATGCTAATTCTCCTGTATTTGTTGCATTGCATGAACTTTTGTCGGCATAGTGTTTTTTTTTTTTTTACTGATAAATCATGAACTTTGTTACAAAGCTATACTTTACGCAACTCGTGTTTTTTTATTTTTGGGTTTGCTTTTTTTGTTGTTATTCGTTTTTTTTTGTGTTTTTGTAAGCGCATCAACGCAAGTAAATATTACGTTTGCACACAGTAACTGTTAACTGAAGAGCTTACTATGTAATGCCTTGGCACTGTACTGCACTTTTTTTTTGCTGCCTTACACCTGTGGTGGGCGTGTATGTATGTGCACTTGTACTGGTACTTATGCCTTCGCTCGTATCCCAGCTTTAGTCGTCTTTTCTAGCTTTGTTTGTTGCTATACTTGCTTTTTATTCACTATTCACATGCAACTACAAAGTCACATTACATACAAAGAAGAGAAACAGTAGTAGGAGAAGGGATATTAGGCGAAATAGCATGCGAGTTTTTTCCCCTCTTTTATTTATAGTAAATGCGTGTGGGCGGGCGATCATTAGCAGTCGTTGCATTGGTGACACAACGACTAAGCTAAACCGTAAATGCATGCGATTGTATTGAGGTTGTTGTTGTCAATACGTAATTTTTTCCTCCCTTTTTTAAGTGGAACTCAACAAGTCGCATTTTGCCACCCATTTTGTTTTTGTTTTTTTTTTGTTACTTGTTCTCCAAGTACCTTGACAACTATAATCGTTCATCTTACAAGCTGTAAGTGTAGTTTACATTTTGTATATACGTGTGTATGTATGTATAGGAAAGTGTGTACGTTATTGACCTTGATTTTGCTTACCTAATTTGTAAACGTTTGTATTTTATAGTTGCATATGTGTATGTGTTGTTGTAAATTTACCAAAAAGGCATGTGAACTACCTGAACCTGGCGAGCATAACTGAGTGAATGGTGATTTTTTTAAACATTTGCAATATTTTTATGGTTAAAATTTTTTATTTATGTTTCAGTTTTTTTTTTTAATGTTGCATTTGTTGTATAAATGAAAAAGCAAAAGCCATCAGCAAAACTAAAACAAAATAGTAAATAATAATAAGTAATAAATCAACGTAATTTTTTAGCCGCTTAAAACTTACACTAAAATTGTATGCGCCGCACACTGGGGATTTTTGTACAGAGATGCGGAAAAAAGTATGCATCCCAAAAAATATTTTTATTTTTACTACTAACGAAGTTGTATATATTTGTGTATGAAAAGAACATGTTTTTTAAAATTCATAAATTTTAATTTTTTTTTATTTTTTTATTAATATAAGCCAGCAAATATTTAAGCACAGGATACATGTAAGTTCATAATTCTGAATTACCCTCAAAATGTCAAAACAAAATTAAAAGTGTTTCGTTATCATTATGCACACACTAGAAAGCGTTTAGTTATTATCATTGCCAAAAAATAATCAGTGGCGCCTAGTGGCACCTGCAATTGATTAAAACTGAAAGAGACGCTATTAAGCAACACGTTGATACTAGTTTCTGACCGTAGGTAAATGTAGCTCAACTTGCAGATCCAAGAATATGAAGGAATATGATTTTTTTTTTTTTTTTTCGTAAAATTAGTTATAAATAGATAATCAAATGCTTCACAGCCTTTGTTCTTCCGGCTAAAATATATAAAAACATCGTACCCTAAATGAAAAATAAAAAATTGGAAGTCGGCTCAAGCAAAAGGAAAAAAAACCACCTTGGGCTTTGAAGTTTTTTCTTAGTCAGTTCAATACTATAAAAAAATTATACTTTTGACATATCTATAAAAAAAACTGTAAGTCGGAGTTTAGTAATTCTTTTCGATTTTATTGTTGGTTGTATTCTGGAATTTAGAAATACCTACCATTAAACATTGCGTAGGTGGTATGTTGCAAATTTGACTTTCTTCCGCTAAATCCCCAGTGTGCGCCGCGTCACTGGGTGCGCAAACATTTTGAATAAATATGCAATATTTAAGATTTAAATACAAATTTGTTGAATTTTTCTCAATTTGGTTAAAGTATGAACATTTGATTTATATGTTTTTTAAAGCAAGAGCAATATTTAAAAATAAAAATGTAAAAAAAAAAATTTTCACTCAAAAACAAAAAATGTAAATATAATATTAAAACAGAAAAATCACCATGTATTCATTTATGTCGTACATACATACAGCAGTATTTGATATACTCGACAATAAATGATTTCCAAATGTCTGTTGTGGAAAAATCGAGAGGCCAAATTTTTCAAAATTTGAAAAATTAATAATTGGAAAATTTTTATGTATTCAAATAATTTGCCTAGAAGCATCAAACCCTGATGTGACAAAATTTTACCTTTTATTTGATATTTCACGTTCTCAGTGTCCTGCTACCAACCGATTGGTGCTCATATCGTCTCGGTCTCGACTACGTTGGCTGGCCAAAAGTGTAAAGCAAGAAAATTCAAAGCTACGGTGCATTAAATAATCATAACGCAGAGACTTACTGACCAGTTTTGAAAATTTATTTGCCTCTTATTTATTTTTAATAAATTTTTATGAAAAATTTTTCCCTATTCTACTTCAAACACCATAAAAATTCAAGTTTCAAACTTTGTGGAAATTAAAAAAAAAACATCAAAAATTTTCTTCAAAATTAAAATTTTTCTGAATCAGAATTTTTAGAATAATTTCGAGTATGCAAAAGTTAAGATAGTTTGAAGTAGCTTAAAAATCGCGTTGATATCATAAAAAAACCTTTTTTTTTAATAACTTTGACTTTTATGCGGCCCATTGCTTATGTATTTGTATATTGCAACTGCCTAGTTCACAAGTATCAAATATGATCGATGTACGACGCCACTTGCCAATATTATAAATCTTCTAATAGGGCATTAATTTATGCGCCACCTTGCAAATATTCCCACCTTTGTCCCATTGCACACGTGTGTACCGCCACTTTCCTCACAATAAATCTTTCCTAAAATAAATCTTCAAATAACAAGCCGCCGTATCAGTGAAGGCTCTACCCTTCCAAATCATCAATACGCCTATTACCACACTCGGAATATCTTTCTCTGGAAAGTCCTGGTTATTTTGGAAAGCAGTTTGTGTCTGTACTCAAATTTGGAAACTCATAAACAAAAGCAACAATTTAAGCTTCGTCTGCCACTCACATTCAGGCATACGTTGTGAACGACTCCTTTTGTTTGTATAAATAATAACATAAAGTCAAATATAATCATACAACATAAGCGCAGTGAAAGCTTTAAGATACATGCATAATTATGAAATTTGACAAATTAAGCCATCAGAATGTACAAGTATTATAAGAAGTACGATTCATTACCCTAATGGCGCATTTACGAGAAATTTATGAAAGAACTCTCACCCCACACACCAAACAAATAGAAACTATATCCAAATTGCAATGCCATTCAATGTGAGTGTATATATATTACATACATAATTAATGAGCGGGAAACGCACGCATGTATGCATACTGTGTCATTTATAAAGTCAGCTATGCAAAAAAATTCTGCCAGACAAAGCCGCATTCACCACGCAATTACTTAGTCGAACTTACTCATACGCCACCTGGTGCATGCAGACAGAGCTTCACCGTTCGCTCTCTTTCTTATGCTCCACCGCAAATTCAAAACACAAAGCAAAACAAAAATCAATTAAGCACTCTTTAGTTTGTGTTCTGCAACAAGAAGAAAGAAAGAAAGAAAAACAAACGAGCAGCATATTTGATTTGATTTCTTCCACCTCCTGCAGTTATACGCTGGTTAGCACTCATTTGCATTCATTTTGTTTACTATTATTTACGAGTGTTTGTATCTAAGGTATGTGTGTTCGAATTCTTAGGCCTTTTACGTTGTACGTTTGTGTGTATGTGTGAATTTATATGCAAACTGTAAGTGTTTGCGGATTGTGGTGGAGTACATACATATGAAGGCAAGCGCTAAGCGCTTTTGTGCATTTCCAAATGGTGTAAAGTCCTGAAATTTTAAGGTTTATATAAAGAGCGTATTTTTTGTGGATTATTTGATGGCTTAGCAGATAATATTTTTAAAGAGGTTATGTGACATTAATTAAACTGAAGTTAAACAAAAATAGTTAATAAATTTTAAATTTCAATTATATTAATATTTTTATTTTACGTATTTTTTTATTTTACTGTATCACATTATAAGTTTTTTAAAATTGTTTTTTCCCTTTTTATATTTTCTTTATTTTAATTTTATTTATTTTTCTTCGTTTTATTTTATTGTAAGTTTTTTGCCTTCATTTTTTGTTGTTGATTGTATTCATTTTTTTTATTTGTGTAATTAATTTATTTTATTTTTTCATTTAACTATATTTTTTAATACTATATATTATTAGTTAGTTATTATACGTTTCAAGTTTTTTTTTGCGCTTTCATAGTTTATTTATATTTATATTTATATTTTTTAATAGGTGCGCAACTAAGTTCCCACTGTTTGTCAATAGATGCCTCCAGCAGTGTGTGCTAGTCGATTCTAACATAACCTAAACATCATAAACCATATGGTAAACAAACTGCTTCGATACATTAGTGATTTTGTTTTGGTAGCATATATGTACTTTTGGTTTGTGAAAATGTCTGATTTTGTGCCGAATAATCGTCATTTGCGGGAAGTGTTGATTTTCCTCTTTCATTCGAAAAAAACGTTGGCTGCAGCACATCGAGAGCTACAAAAAGTTTATGGAGATGCTGCTTTAAGTGAAACAACTTGCCGAGATTCGTTCCGTCGCTTCAAAGGCGGTGATTTTAATGTTGACGGCCGTCCGCGTGAAGTAAGACCAAAAACCTTCGAAGACGCTGAATTGGAGGCATTGCTCAATGAGGATCAAACGCAAGAAGAGCTTGCTTCAGTATTAGGAGTTATCCGCCAATCTATTTCCAAGCGATTGCATGCTTTAGGAATGATTGAGAAACAGGGTACTTGGGTTTCTTATGAGTTAAAACCAATGGATGTTGAACGTCGTTTTTTCACCTGTGAACAACTGCTCCAGTGGCAAAACAGGAAGGGTTTTCTTCATCGCATCGTGACGGGTGATGAAAAATGGATTCATTACAGCGATCCGAAGAAAAGAAAGTAATGGGTACTGCCCAGTCATGCTTCTACGTCGTCGCCTCGGCCAAATATTCACGCTGCGAAGGTTGTGCTATGTATTTGGTGGGACCAAGTTGGTGTTATTTATTATGAACTGTTAAAACCAAGCGAAATCATCACTGGGGATCGGTATCGACTTCAATTGATGCGATTGAGTCGAGCACTGCGCGAGAAGCGGCCGCAATACGTGGAGAGGCATGAAAAAGTGATTCCACAGCATGACAACGCTCGGTCTAACGTTGCCAAACCCATTAAAACCTACCTGGAAACACTGAAATAGAAAATCCTACCCCACTCGCCATATTCTCCAGATGTTGCGTCGATTATCACCTGTTCCGATCGATGGGACATGGTCTAGCTGACCAGCAGTTCCATTCACATGAAGACATCAAAAAATGGTTTGATCCGTGGATAGCCTCAAAATATGAACAGTTTTACCATGACGGTATATGAGATCTACCAGAAAGATGGGTAGCCAGCGATGGGCAATACTTTCAATGATGAATGAATGAATTTTCATCAAAAAAAACAGCGAGAACTTAGTAGCGCTCCTAATATATTTATTATTTTAACATAATTAAGACATAGTCTTTCTTATTTTTGGGCTTTAATGTTTTTTTTTTACTTTATCTTATTTTATTTCAACTTTTTAGTTTGTGTTATTTTAGTATAATTTTATTGTAATCTGTTTGCCATTTCCATTTTATTTATCTATGTTTTTGATTTTATTGTTATGTTATTAATTAATAATTTTATTTTATTTCTGTATTTTACTCTAATTTATTGTATTATAATTTTATTGTACTTTTTTATTATTACTTTTACCATTTCCTATTTTCTTTATTTTTGCCTTCTATTTAATTTATTTATTTTTAACGCTTGTGTTATTCGTATAAAAATTAATGCAATTTACTTAATTTTTAAAAGTCAACTTTCTTGTTTTATGTTTTTATGTCATATTTTGTTTTTATTTCATCTTTTTATTTACTATATTATATTTATATTAACATTTTTTTATTTTTGTATTATACTTTTTTGTTTTATTTTAACTTAATGGATTTTATTTTTCATATTTATTTATACTTTTATTTTTACTTATTCCTTTCCTTTAATTTCACTTTATTTTATTGTTTTATTTTATAAAAAATTATTTTTTTGTGTTTAGTCTAATTTAATGTTTTGTAAACTAAATTTTTTTGTATTAAAATCAACTTTACTTGATTCTTTTTTTTATTTTTATATATTTTTCCATTTTTTTAATATTAGTTTTATGTTTTTATATATTTTTTATATTTTTTAAACTTTTATTTTTAAACTTTATTTATTTTTAATTATTTTCTTGTTTTTAACTTTTTTGTTAATAGGACTATCAATAAGTTCGTGCGGTTTTTTTTCGAAATTTGAAACTTTATTGACGTAAAATGGTTACAAATTTAATATTCAAAATATTGTCCATCGCTTACTACTACTTTTTCCCATCTTTCTGGCAATTCACGGATTCCCTTTGTGAAAAATTCGGTCGGTTTTGCCGCAATCCACGAATCGATCCATTTTTTGACTTCATCGTAATTACGGAAGTGCTGGTCAGCCAGGCCATGTTGCATCGATCGGAAGAGATAGTAATCGGATGGCGCAAGGTCTGGACTATACGGCGGGTGGGGTAGGACATCCCATTTGAGCGTTTCTAAGTATGTTTTGACCACTTGTGCAACATGTGGCCGAACATTGTCATGTTGCAAAATAACTTTGTCGTGTCTATCGGCGTATTGCGGCCGTTTTTCTCGCAGTGCTCGGCTCAAACGCATCAATTGTCGTCGGTAGACATCCCCCGTAATCGTTTCATTCGGTTTCAGTAGCTCATAATACACAACACCCAGCTGGTCCCACCAGATACACAGCATAACCTTCAGGCCATGAATATTCTGCGCCGACGTCGATGTTGAAGCATGGGCAGGGTATCCATACGTTGCCCGACGTTTTGGATTGTCGTAATGGACCCACTTTTCATCGCCAGTCACAATTCGATGCAAAAAACCCTTTCTTTTGTGCCGTTGAAGCAGTTGTTCGCATGCCATAAAACGGCGTTCAACGTCTCTTGGCTTCAATTCATACGGCACCCAATGGCCTACCTTTCGGATCATTCCCATGGCTTTTAAACGTTTGGAAATGGTTGATTGATCAACTCCCAAAGTTTTTGCAACCTCTTCTTGCGTTTGAGCCGGATCTTGATCGAGCAATTCCTCCAATTCGGTATCCATGAACTTTGGCGGCGCACCCTCGCGTTCTTCGTCTTCCAAGCCAAAATCACCACTTTTAAAGCGTGCAAACCACTTCTGGCACGTTCGCTCAGATAGAGCATGCTCACCATAAACTTCCACCAAGATACGATGACTTTCGGCTGCTTTTTTCTTCATATTAAAATAATGAAGAAGAATTCCCCGCAAAAACACATTATTTGGCACGAAATTCGACATTTTCAAGTGTGGTAAAAATATTGTTGTTTACGCTTCAAATAAAAAACTTATACTGACGTTTGTGCCTTACGACAGTAGCTCTCCAATGAATGTTTGGAAATGTGGATCGATGGAATAATAATCAAGTTACGCCATCTGTTGTAAAACCGCACGAACTTATTGATAGTCCTATTATTTATATAAAATGTAACTCAATTTTATTTTAAAATTGAACTTTCTTATTTTATGTTCTTTCTATTTACTCTTGTTTCATTTACTTATTTCCTACACTATTATTTTAACTTTTTTATTGTAATATATATTATCTTTTTATATTATTTTATTATTATTATTTTTATTTTATTTTTTTATAAAATTTTGTTTTTTGTATTTATTGTCTTTTTTTATTGTATATTTTTATTTGTTTTTTTTCTTAATCTTGTTTCATTTACTTGTTTCCTACACTATTATATTTTTTTTTATTTCAATATATATTTTTGTTTTATTATTATTTTTTTAATTTTATTACTTTTGTATTTTGTTATTATTATTTTTTAATTATTTTTTTATTTATTTATTTTTTATTTAATAAAAATTAATTTTATTTTGCTTCCTGTTTTTGTTTGTTTCCTTTCACTATTTAATTTTATTATATTTTACTTTATTTTGTTTTACCTTTCTTATATCTAAGATTTGTGTTATCTATATAAAATTTAGATACCTTTTTTACTTCATTTTTTTAATTAAACTGTTTTGATTACATTTTTTTTATACATCTATTCTCGTTTATTAATTTTCTTTATTTAATTTTTTTATGTTTTCGTTTTTATTTTTTTTTATCTAAATATTTTTTTTATTAAATATTTAAATTAATTAAAGTATAAGTTAATTTATAATTTTTTAAATTAGCCAATTTTTTCTTTTACTTTATTTTATTTTAACAAATCTGTTTTCTTTATTTTTTGTTGTTTTATTATGGCATCTTTATTTTGTTTCATTTAGTTATATTTTACTGTATTTTTTTACTTTATTTTATTTTAATTAATTTTATTTCAATTTTTGTTTTTTATTTGCTCATTTATATTTGTTTATATTTTTTATACAATTCTACTGTAATAGAATTTTTTATTATTTTTTATTTATTTTTTTAAATAATGCTTCTTTTATTCTAATTTTTTAAATTATTTTATTTCATATTAAGTTTACTATTTTTCGGTTTTAGTTTTTAAATTATCTTATTTTTTCTTTCGTTTAATTGAATTATTATTTTTATTTATATCTTTATTTTTATTCATTTAGTTCTATTTTGCTCTATTTCATTTTAGTTTATTTCGTTATTTTATTTGATAGTTTATATTTTTTATGAAAAGTTTTATATAATTTTACTGCAATAAATGTTTTTCTTCTTTATTTATTTTTTAAATTTTTATTTTTGCTATTAATTTTTAAATTATTTTATTTTAAATTTCCTGTTTTTGTGCTTCAGTTTTTATATTCATTTTTACAGTATATTTGTTTCAAATGATTTTGTTCTTATGTCATGTTTTATTTACGTAAAATGCGTTTTATTCTTTTTACTTATTTTATTATTATTTTTTATTCAATATATTTTATTTGAAATGTGTTTTAATTTATTCCATTATTATTTCATTATTTATTTTATATATTTTCTAAAATAAAAATTATGTTGTACTGAACGCATCTTCAATTCACATTAGTTTGTGAACACCTCCAATGCAAAGAAATTAACAGCAGCATGACAAAAGTAAATGCATTGAACACAAACATAAGTTGATATACATACATTACTATATACATTGTATGTATGTGTGCGCTTAAATGAACGACTAACACAAATAGGTACATTGTTTTGATAATTTCATTTGATTTTATTTTTGTTTTGCCTACCGTTTCAAATTATCTCTAGACGTTATATCACAGCTAAAAACCATTAATATTTGTTTATAAACACATTTCCGGGTGTGTTTATAATTTTGTTGTGGCTATTGTTGTTTTAACGTGTTCTATTTTACACTGGTGCAATAATTGTTTGTTTTGCTTGTTTTGTTTTGGTTTTGGTTTTATTTTTTATTCTTACATTTGTCGTTATGTAACTCCTCGGATTGGTTTGTTTACTTTTTAAATTTATTTTAACTGTTGCTTTGTATTTTTGCTAATTTGGTTTTTCGTTACACTTTGCTTATTGAATTTTTATAATTTTTTGTTGTTGTTTTAAAGTTCTAGTAGTTCGACTATTGGAGGGCTTACTTTATTGAATTCACACGCTCGCATTCACTTGCTTATAATTAACAGATCTTCGTGCGCTGCAGCTGCTGGAAATGTTGTACGTAATTATTTAATTTGATTTGTTTTTTGTGTAAAAAAATTGTTGCGACTTTTATTTCGCGCAGTCTGTTTTTGTTTTTAATTAGATTTAGTACTGATAAATGCCCTTAATGATCTGGAATATGCTTTTGCTTTACCCACTTGCAAACTAAGGTCCTAGTATGAAATTTTCATTTGGCATTGTAAATGGGTGGGAAAGGAGAGAAGTCTTCGCTAACATAAAGTGCTTTGGTTGATTTTTGTACTCGTGTAATCCAGCAGTTTGATAAGTTATACTTCTTAGAGAAATTCCAGTTAGGATTTCTCTTTTACCTACGAATACAACTCAAAGAAAATTGCATTAACTTCCACACCGAATGTTTTCAATTGGATTGCATTGTAGACGCGACATTTTTTTCTTAGAAGCATTATGAGAGTTCTTTTCGTCTTCAAAACGGAATGATTGCCTTCAAGACACAAGAAATCATACCGAGGATGATATTAAAAGTCAGTAATCCAATTTGGTGCCAACCAAGGGATCTACTGCGATAGAAGAAAACCCGTGATTTCACGAAGGGACACAATCATTTACTTTGTAACTGCAAGAAGAGAGGGATTGTGGAAAGAAAGTATTAAGATGTTATGGTAACTTTTAAGCAGAGTTCTTCTTCAAAATTGAGATATTCTTGGAATACGAATTGATTTCATTTATGGACTGGCGGTTTCAAAAAACATATGGAGTAGTTGGAGTTAATAAAAATGGTAAATTGAGTGTTTCCAAATTACCCAATAAACCGTTAGAATAAGCTTCAACTTAGCATTATTTCCATTTTGATTTTGGCTAACCAAACTTCGACTTTTAACAAACTAAATAATGAAATTTTGCGATTAGCATAAGCTATAAGTCGTTAGCAGTCAATCGTGGCGGAAAAACATTAAATTGATAATCGCTTTTGATTGTTCAGGAGTTTGGGAGCGAGTGTCCTCAGGCGTGGCTATGCTGGGGTTGTTCTTGCAAAACTACCAATATTCCCTATTAAGGTGTGACCGTTCTTGGCCACATAAAAATGCGAGTCAAGGGAACGGTTGGTGCCAGTCCCCGCTTGGTTGGGTGGCCACTGTGAACATGAAGCATCGAATGATATAAAAAAATGTGGATAGCGGATCCCACTCGGCAAGCAATGGCAAACTTTTCTATTTATTTCTATTAAAAGCCTTTGCATAAAGATTTTCCCCCGCTCATTCCATTTATTCATACGAGCATTTAGGTATCTTTCGCACTTTCAAGGAAAATCATGGTGTAAACTTTTTGGCATTTTCGGTAGCTTACTGTATCCACATATGTACATATTTTGTATTTTCAAACGATTCAACTGCCGTGCGGAGGCGACATAAAACTGTAGGCGCACCCGCAAACAGATGGAAGAGCTCAGACAGAAACCCAACAAAGGGTATAAGCGCTAATTATGTATGTATGTATGTATGTGTGAATGTATATACATACATACACATATTCCTGACTATATCCAGATGTTGCACGCATTTTTTCTCACCTTTTTATTCACATACTTGTTTACTAATTTATTAGCATATTTTTGCTATTAAAGTTGTACCGTTATATGCAGTTTGTTTTATTTAGTTGCATATGTTTTTTTTTTTTTTGATAATTAATCGAAGTGCGCTTTTCTTTCAATTTCTATTTTGTTTTTCTTCTACTTTCTTTACTCTAATCAGAAGAAAATCTCGTGCCATACTTTTCGCGTTGTTTTTATTTGCTATCGCATTTGTTTTTGCTTTTAAACCGAAGTATGCCTCGGCCCTCAATGCTTGCATTTTTCATTTGTCCGCATGCAACATGTTGCCAACATTAGCGTCGCGTGCATGCCACTTGTTATTTGTTTATTTTTCTATGCGCTATGTTTATTTGTAATACTGTGTGTCTGTGTTCGAGTGTGCTATTTGTTGCTTTACTTGCATTACTTGTTCTTATGCCTAAAAAGTTGCTTAGGAACTTTCGCTTATCAACATGTTGCTCGTCTATTTCAATACATTTCGTCGGTGGTGCATTGCGCTCGTAAATTGTGTTTGTTGTAAGTTCAGTATTTTCTGTTACTTATTACTACAATTTGTTTCTTGTTTTCTGCTTTTTGTTTGTGTTTTTAGTTTTTTTGTTTTTAATTTGAAATCTCTCGTAATTTGTTTGTGTTGGTGGGGTGTTTGTTGCTTTGTTGTATGGTGGCTTTCATCGTTGTCCGATTGCCTTTGGCTTTTTACTGTTTCTTCCTTTTTCTCAATGCACATACATATCTACTTATGCGTGTATATATGTATATGTATTTTCACATTTACATTTACGTCAACAAATATACATATATCTGCTTAGCTGCTTTCTCCTGCTGCTCATTTTTTGCTCTCGATTCTGCTCTCTGCCCGACTCTCAGGCGTCAACGTTAAAAGCTAGCAGCTATTGTCGAACCCGACATATGTTAACGCGTTTAGTATTGTTGCAGCGCAAATTTATATTATATTTCATTTATTGTTGAAATCTATTAAGTGATTAAATGAAAATATACATACATACAAATATATGTATATATTTTATTTTTATTCAAACACGTCCATATTTAAATATTGCATTCTAATCGCGTCTTGGATTGATACAAACAGTCGAATGGTCAGCTGGTGTACACTTTTCCATGTATAAAAATGGGGACGCTGGTGGTGGAGGAAATGTTGGAAATAGCAAAGCAGCAGTATTTATTTAGCAGCATTTGGAAAAAAATCTAAAAACAACGCGTACTATATTTTTGTGCAAAACTTTCACACACTTGCAATATATAAAGAATCACCTTTCGCCTCGCGAGAGCTACGATCAGCTGCGCCTATTTAATTATCACATATTTTCCACAACTTATTAATATCTTTTTGTTTTTGTTTTCTTTTTTGTATTTTTCCGCACGCTTTATCTCGTAACGTCAACACGTTTAATTTTCAATTTGAACTCTGGCGCTGAAAAATTTTGCTAAAAGCTTAAAGGAAATAAAAACGTTTGAAGTCCTAAGAAAAAATAAGCAATTGTTCCCTTTTATTTTCTAAGAAAACCGATGCTTTGCGCAAATTGTGTTTAAATTTTTCTGCGTTTTTGTCCTCCGCACCGTTGGACAGTTCGATTGCAAATGTGCGCTCTCCGCTCACAGCTTCGAAAATTTCACTTTTACACAAGCTAAATGAGCTAGTCGTGAGAAAGCTTTTTGCAAGATTAACTTTTTCTCTGTATACCTACAACAAGCAGCGTGCTCTAGTGGCACACTGCGAAGCTTATTGGGTGAGGGTGCCCGCCACTTCCTCGTTAGAACCGCATGGCCAATACAGTAGCACCCCAAAAGGCTGCGATACTCCATCGCACATTGCCTTCTCTGTTTTCACAGCTCTCTCATTATTATTATTATTTTTTTGCGTTTAATTCGCATTACTTTTGTTAAAAAGCTCTAACTTTTCTAAGCCAGCCTAGGGGTTGAGTTGGGGTGAATAAGTACATAGAAACATACATACATAAGTGCATACCTATACACACTAAGCGATTACTCTCCTTCCTTCTGAGCAAGGTCTTTCTCTCAATTATTCACTTCAATTTGGTATTTTCTCACGCTGCTTTTGTGTCTTGTCAGAGTCAATGTCGACATTAAAACCTTAAATAGGTACACTAAAAAAGTAATTTTTCGGGACCGCAAAAACAAAAAAAGAATCTATAAATAAAGCTGTGCATTGTGCGTTCTCTCTTTCACTTTCTCTTTCCTTAGCCCTCTTCTACGTCGTTTGATATTCTGCTCTAATGCGACGGGCCCTTTATTTGCCGGAGTTAACTTTCATTGCTTATCATACTGAGTACTGAATAAATACTAAGTTACACATACATATGTATGTGTGTATATTTTTTAAGTATACCTCCATATTTTTGTATGAATATATGTAGGTATGTATGAGTGTATGGCAAATTCTGCGCGTGCAGTTGTTGCTCAATACAAAGCCCGGAAAACGTGTTGCATCTACTACAGCGTTACGAAGATTAGCAAACATTTCTTGCCAACCAATGACGCACGTGCTTTAAAAAGAGAGAAGTTTAATAGAGTTTCACAGATTGTTATTTTGCCCGAAAATGCTTGAGAGAAAAATAAAAACAAATTCGTTGTACAAATAGGATAAAGATAATATAAAAATATAAGTAAAGATAAGGAAAAAAGAAAGAAATAAAAATACATATAAAGATTAATATAAAGATAAAGACAAAGACAAAGACAAAGATAAAGATAAAGATAAAGATAAAGATAAAGATAAAGGTAGAGATAGAGATAGAGATAGAGATAGAGATAGAGATAGAGATAGAGATAACGATACAGATGGGGAAAAGGCTGATATATAGAGATAGGAATGAAAACAGAAGTACAAATAGAAATAGGAATAGAGATTGGCATCGATATAGAGATACTCAGATACGGATAAAGATAAAGATAGATATAGATATGGAGAAAGAGATGGGAACAGAAATTGATATTGAGATTGAGATTGAGGTTGAGATAGATACAGAGATAGAGCTACTGATGCAGATAGGGGTTAAGATACTAGGGATAGAAATATATTGGCATTGATATAGAGAAGGGAATAGAGAAAGAGATAAAGATGGGAAAAATATAGATATAGAAATAGAGAAAAGAACAGCAATGGAAGCGGAGATTGAGATTAAGATAATAATACAAATACTCATTGGGATAAAGACGAGTTTTGAGATAGAGGTGGAAATATAAATTTACATTGAGATTGAGGTAAAGATAGTGATAGATACAGATGTAGGGGCAAAGACAAAGTAAAGATAAAGATCAAATTAAGGCAACCATGTATATAAAAACGGAGATGAAAGTAAAATGATAGATATAAAAATAAGGATAAGGTTTAAGATAGAGATAAAATTAAAAAATTCACGCGAAATAAGTAAAGAGTTTTTTTTTGAAATGGAGCTTTTTCTTTCTATCGACGTTGCGATTATAAACGAACTGAACTGCAACTTACAATAATAACCTATCAAATTTTGATCCACTAACATACCATTAGAGCACTATACTAGGTGGCAGTTAATCACCCTTCCAAATATTTGTCATGGTTTGCAAATGGCAGCGGATGAATGGCAGCTGCAGTATGCAAACGGAAATGTAGAGCGCAAAGGTCAAGATAAAGATTTCCATGACTCACAATATGTGTTTTTTCTCATTTAGTAAACAAGTTATTAAAAAAAAAAATTCAGTGATTAATTTTCATATAAAGCGTCTAATATTGGCTTTCAAGTCATATATAATACCTAATTTTTCAGAACAGACTACAAAAGGTAGGTCGTACGACACTTGATAATCCCACTTCTTAAGGTTGTTCGTGCACCCAAAGGTTGTCGCAATAACTTGATTGGACTATTTTCGCAAGTAGTCGCAGCACCATTTAGACGAATTGCATTGAAGAGGAAATCAAACAGTTGCGAACTCTTGGGGGAAGTTTTTTCGCAGTCGTAGTAGTTTCGCGGTAAAAATTCGATTTCTTGTTGATCCAGCCTGCTCAGCGAAAGTATGCTGCAAAAAAATGGTGCCAAGTATTTAGTTTCTTACTATATACCACTTTTCTATGACCAGACTGGCTAGAGGCCGATTTATTTCTTCAAAGATATTTCTTCGATTCGAAAATTTGTGTCATTTAAAAAAACTGATTTTGTGCTTTATATTCTTGTGTGTTTCGATTTCTATTGTTTTATTAAGTGTATATGTTACCTATTTTGGATTTGTTGTAATTTCTATTTACTTTGTCATGCTTGAAATAGAGAATTTCTATACCAACCTACTGGTAATCTGATTATTATTTATTTTCTGATTTGAAGTATTTTAGTGGCCTTAAATTATTTAGTTTTCGTATTTTTTATTTGTTTGCTGTTATTTTGTCATCTTCAGGAGTTCTTGGCTGTGCTGCAGTCTTGAGCTTAGAAGAAAATAATAGAAAAAGTACAAGAAAATAGGAAAATTATTTGTTTCTTTTAAAAGATTTACTTTTAAAATGTATTTTCGTTATGAGCGAATTAAACTTAATTCTAAGTATTTCGTCTTGAGCGCCACCCAGTGAGGTGACTTTGGCTTTTTTTCATGCAAGTAATGCCGTTCTTACAAATATATCGACCTCAGTATCATCTAACGGATTGATTCCTGTGAATTAAGGTTCCGTAACCGGAAAGTTATTTTTAAATAATCTGCAGGATTTTAACTAAATGGTCAAAAACGAAGAAAACCTAATACAAATTTATGAATTTAAGGGGAAATCTTTTCACGCCCCAGAACGATGACGTATTAAAAATAAAAAGAGAGAGGAGCTTAAATGTATGTACAGATGGAAAAAATATAAAAATAAGTATAGCTACCATACAATTATTATCAGGCATAAACACACAATAATGGATAGAGCGGAAAAAGTTTGTGGGTTGATTTGAACATTCCTGCCTCCTTAATACATTTCGTATACAAACATACAGAATTATTATTTTTAAAATGGAATTCAGAGATGCTATGCGGTGTATTATCCAAACAAAAAAAACATTATTAAAAAAAAAAAATTAAAAAAAAATCAACTAATACAAATCAGTTTAAAACTAAATTTTAAAGCTTTTTTAAATGAATTTTGATTGAACATCCCGTACTGCCTCTTACGCTCAGACCCTTCAAAAATCTTCCACAAATGATACATACATACATACAATACAATTATAAAACATCTGATACATATGTATGTACATACATCTGCCATTACTTCCGCATAAAATTTCAACGAACCCGACCGACGAAGGCATGTGTGCTTCACGGTGAAAATTCCTCAACTCAAGGACACCAATCTCAATTTGTCAATATACATACATATGTGCATTCGCCTCTGGAAGGAGTTGTATATATGTGTGTGTGTGTGTGATTGTTTGGAGAATTACAAGATTAAGTGCAAAATAGCGTAAGAGGAGTAGAATATTCGAAATATAACATAAAATCACCAAAAAAAAAAAAAAAACTAACGAATACCAGGCTTTTGAGCTCTTCAGTCGAGTTGAGCTTATACTCATATACCCCTTCCCACATATACTTAATCGTCGACATCAACGTCAGCGTCGGCTATGGCAACATTGATAACTGTGACGATAGTTTTTGTAACCTTCTTGGTGCTTATCTTCGTCTTCGTTTGCAGTGTGCGGCTTCTTGGATTTCACTGAGTTCTGTATTTGCTGAATATTCCCTTTTGCCCTCGTGCATCCACTTATAATTCGCATGTATTTAGTTATGCATGTGTGGTTACACATTCATCCGCAAGTAGTTTTATCTTTCTTGTCTTGAAAGCGCACGCGAGCTGCCACATCAGATATTCTTGCTCTGCTTCGCACACAATCTACTTCTTATTTTATGCTGCTTATTTTGTTTGATTCCTTTTATATATAATATTTTGTTCGTTTTATGCTAGCTTTCTATGTATGTATATGAATGTATGTATATCTACTACATACAAATCTCTTTCTCTCCCTCTCTCTTTCCCTCTTATGTCTTAGTCTACTATTTTTTTCACACTTTCTCTACTGCTGATCTTTGATTAAGTTTTAGTAGCTGGTCAGGATGATGTGTAACACGTTTTTTATTTGGTCAAGGCTTATCGCCCAAGTGTTAAATTCTTTTAGTAGATATGTAATGTAATGTAATAAGTAAATGAAGAAATATAAAAAATTTTGCCTCAAAATTTAGATGTGTTTTAGAAAAGGTCGGACAATATATGACAAAATATCCTACGCTAGTCTAGACGTAACGCAACTTAACTTAACTTAATTTAAGAAATTGCGACTACCCAACACGTCAATTTTTGTTTTTGCATCTTATTAAATTTTCTATCTATTCTAATCTATTTACACTTGTGCTCAAACATAATTAAGCTACTTCATCTTTTTAAACAATTCGAAATATTTTTTATGTTAAATTTTTTCCTTCACTTTTTTTATACAAATATATTTCATTGCTTATAATTATTAATCAAAGCTCCAAACTTTCTTACAAAAAAATAAAAAATTTCAGACTATTGCCGGTGCAGTTAATTCTGATTTAAATTGTAGTGAGACAGACCGTGGTTACGCGGATTAGTGAACAGCGGATTTATTAATTAGGTAGTTTCGTCAGCAAGAGATGGACCACAGACAACGAATACTGGCAATAGCTGACCTAATACAAAAAAATAATTGTTTATTAAAATCAAAAAAAAAAAAAAAAAAAAAATTAATTGCAATTTCTCAAACTGCTCTGAAATATCAAAACAATTAATGTAATTTCAAACGTGTTAGTGCGAACAAGCATTGCATCCAGTCTTTCTTGTTCTTCTCTTTAAAAGTTTCATTATTTTTCATTCACAATGGATATTAACCCTTTGGGGACAGAGGCGCTCGATGGGCGAGCGTCGCTGAGGACGAGAGGTATTGGAGTGCGCAGTAAAGAAAATAAATACGTTGTATGTTATAAAAACTAACTAACTTTATTTAACTAAAGCAAAATGTTTCATAAAATCAAAAAAATATTTATAAATAAACTACTATCACTGCAAATGTTGAAATACCTGAGTGGGTTCCTTGACGAAGTAATGTCGTCGTCTTCCGTCTTATCAGATTCAAAGTAATATTCGTCAGAACTGTCACTATCTAAGGTATCTCTAGATCGCTTAGCCATCGTACGTAGGATAAAATATATAAAAAGCTTGCCGGTTCCTCTGGCAGTGACACTGAGAGACTAAATCGAAGAACTGAAACTTGTTCTGACTCTACCGTCGTCTCACATCGTAAGTTTACATTATAAGGAAGATCAGACTTCATCGCCAATGGCCCCTCATGTCTTTGAATGAAAACGTGACTCTTTCACTATACTTACGCGTATCTTATCGCTCAGAACGACAGACGTCGCGAGCCTTACAGCTACGAACTAATTTGGGCAGCTATATGCCGGCACGCGTCCGGAACAGTAAAACGGCTTGGGCGGCAATATGCCGACACTCGTCCCCAAAGGGTTAACTGTCATTTTTTGGCAATGTTGTCAACGAAACTTCCCCTAATCCGTTTAACCTATGAGAATTAAGCCTAGTTGTCAATCCGCATTAGTTGTACTTAATTTCTGAGATGATTCCGAATCAAGCGTTAATCCCGATTACCGCTACCGTCTGTCTAAGCTATTACAAAACGAATTTTAAAAACAAAAAAACTATTTTGTATGCATTTCTCAGTTGATTGGGCGATGTCATAGTTGAGAGAACGAAAGTTATAAGAGTCTTGTGGATTTTATTGAGAGAAAAAGTAGTAGTAAATACTTTTATTCCTTTGAGGAATAAAACTGTGGAATACACTTCATAATTTGAATTATCCTTACCAGGTGAACTATTACGACAGTGTTGAAGATATGTGTTTAAAGAGAAAAAAACGCAAAGGAATGATTATTTTGTCGTCTTCTGATGAGAGCAGTGACGAAGGTGGAGGAGGAAGCAGTGACCAAGTTGAATACGCCAGTAAGATTAGAAGAGAACGCAGATATTGGTGCCCGTTATGCAAGGTAGCATTATGTGCTGCCCCTTGCTTTAAAAACTATCCTTCCCTTGATTTAATTTTTAGTTTTGTGAGTTAGATTTCTTGAAATGCATTTGGTATTTTATTGCTTCTGTTTTCATTCCTATAATGCCTTAATTTTAACGTTATGTGATCTATTTTTTATGAATGAAATAAATTTTCCAAAAAACCAACTCGCAACGTTTGATGTTTTGTCATAATTCCTTAATTTTACAGGCAGAAACATTTTACGCTGTTTATGTCTTCGTTGAAAAAGAATAAAGTAGGCAGAAGAAGTTTTTCCTAACAAAATTAAAAATTTAAAGGAGTAAAGAGAGAGCAACTGAATTTTGTTGGAAAAATAATTTAGTCTTGCTGTGAGCTCTGAAGAATATTTAATGAAAATTCACAAAGAAACCAAAAAACAAAAAAAAAAGAAGTCAATAAACGTTTTAAAGTGTGTTCTTCATCCGCATCGCAGTTTTTCTTATTCCTTGATAAATTATACGTTTAGATGACATTCTCAATTGAAAATGAACAAACTATTTAAGAAAAACCTCATAATGCATATTAAATCGCTCCTAGTCGGCACATAGGGTGAAATATCATATGTAGTTGCGATCTTACGTGTCACATTTCGAATTTTCAGGAGTGCCGCAAGTGTTGCACATTACTCTCTAGTTGGCCCTACACATGTATTTTTCACACAACCTAGTTTGGGTATATTTTTTTTCCAGCCTCTCACAATTTTTGTCATGTGCTGCTTAGTTAATTACTGAGTTAGTCGTTAACTGGTTTATTAAGTCGCCTCTAAATCTGTTCAATAAAAAAATCTCCTCATATATATAGCTTAATTTCGTTATGCCGTTCACGTCCACGTCCACCTCCACATCCACATTTTCAAGCTTATTCAAATCCACATATCTACATATAATATTTATATTTGTATGTACATACGAGTAAATTTTTGTTAGTTAAGCATTTACTTAACGGACATTGAATACCACACATTGAAATCCACTCAACAGTGTGTTTGTCTTGTGATATTCTTCGGGAAGTGTACAGTACGTAAGTGGATTATAAGCCGTCGGAAACGCATAACTGTCCATATGCATATGCCCTCCATGGGCATACAATGCAAACATATGTATTATCTACAGCATTCTAATTTACAAGTGATACTCAATCCTTGTGTATGCGGAACTACGCTTATGGGTGTATAAGTGCGTGTTTGTAAAGTAAAGTGGCATAATTATAGGGTCTCCACATGTTGTTAAGTTTTGAATATATACAATATTATTTCCTTTTTTTAATTAATTTCAATTCCTTTTTTATAAATATATATTTTATGCCATAACAAATAGCACATAAATCTTGGTTTCAAAATTTTAGCAATTTTGTTAAAAATCATTACACTTTTAAGTCAGAATTGTGGGAAAATTCTGGGTATGCAATTATAGTCCATGAGTGGGCCACAAAACAGCCTAAACAAAAACCAGAAATTCTGACTTAATTTTAATGAAAATTTTCATATATTTACCTAAATTAATGAAAATTCAATTGAAACGCCACTTAATATATTTACATTGGTATATGCATGCAAAGTACAATATATTGTATGCATGTACGTGTATATGTACGTGTAACAACATCTCCACTCTCACTTATGTATGGCTTTACTATACCTATGTAAATGAGTACTTAATCCTTTCATGCCATCGCTCTCATCGTTTATCATTCTCGTTGCATTATTGAGTTCATGCACACACACACACACATACACACAGCGTAACATTTATGTGTTTCAAATTGAAATCTCCATTAGCTCAAATGTTGATTTTAAGATGAATGTAAATATTATTTGGAAATTTCATGCAAAATTTAAGTGGCTTCATATTTGTGTACTTGCATATCCGTTATACATACGTACCTACGAATTTAGGTCTATATTTGAGTTGGCTCAATCATCTATTTTTAGTTATTTAATGAACATGTTTTGTTTGTTTAGTAAACCATTTCAAATACTTGCCTCTTGTCAGTTACATAGTAAGTCTAATAGCAATTTAATCATTTGACAAATTCTAATATTGTGAATTCTCTTTCTCTCTTTGCAGGTAATTGTTACATTGATTAAGTCGATAAGTGGCACACATTTTTGGTAAGCGTAGTAAAGAGCCTCTAACAACCATTCGCAGTGGTGCATGCAATCAGCAGTAATAGGCTGCGTGCAAATAGAATCAGAGAAAAATGAATGAGTATTTGGCAGATATTCAACTGAAAGAGTTAATGTGGCAAAAATGCAAATTGCCTACTTTTATTAAATTTGACATAACTTTTGCACTTGCTTTCCGATTTAAGGGTTCTTAGGCTCCGCACTTTCGTCATGAAATTGTTTTGCGTTGTAACATATTTATATATTTTGTTTTATAAAGTTTATCAATTAAAAATAATGCAAAAATGTGAGATATTTTTGAAAAAACTTGATTTTTTGAATTTAAACGCATGTAACTCAAAAAGTTCTATTCCGATTGACTCAAAATATATAGCAACGTAAAGAGACGGCATATAACTTCTGGTTCGTTCACTATTTTTTATTTCAAATTCAATTTTTTGTTCAAAATCTATTTTTTTGTTAAAATCTAAGTTGTGTGCTCAAAACTAAATTTTTTCTTCAAAATCTAATTTCTGTTCTTTTTTCTGTTCAAAATTTAATCTTTTATTCAAATCTGTTTTTTTTTCTCAAAATCTAATTTTTGGTTAAAACCTGACTTCTCTGTTCAAAATATAGTTTTTTGTTCAGAATCTAATTTTTTGTTCTAAATTTTAGTTTTTGTTTAAAATCTGATTCTCTTCTTAATTGGCGCGATACTGCTTACGAGATTTTGGCCGAGTTTAACAAAGCGCGCCAGTCGATTCTTTCTCGTGCTAACCGGCGCCAATTGGACACACCAAGTGAAGCCAAGTCCTTCTCTACCTGATCTTTCCAACACAGAGGAGGCCTTCCTCTTCCTCTGCTACCACCAGCTGGTACGCATCGAATACTTTCAAAGCCTTAGCGCTTGTATCCATTCGCTGCGCTATGTCTATGTCGTCGTTACTGAAAGTTACTGATCGCCATTCACTTAAAATTTGATTGTGATGTTCAAAATTTTATTGTTTTTTCAAAATCTAATTTTTCTGTTCAAATTTGAATTTTTTATTCAAATCTTATCTTTCTGTTCAAAATTTAATTTTTTTGTTTTTTTAACTAAGTGTTGTGCTCAAAATTTGTTCAAAACTGAGTTCTGTTGTCAAAATTTTATTTTTTTAACAATTAATTCTTTTGTGCAAAATTTAATATTTTTTCAAAATCTAATATTTTTTTTAATCTGATTTTTCTGTTCAAAATTAATTTTGTGTACAGAATTAAATTTTTTGTTAAAAATTTATTTTTTTTCAAATCTAATTTTTTTGTTGAGAATTTAATTTTGAGAATAGGACGATGATAGGAAAAGTAGGAAATGAAAGGGGGTGTTTCGAGTGTAATGTGTCTTGAAAAAGGCAAATCGATGATGTTGCCTCTTAGTGTTGTTGACTTATTAACGTCTGATGCACAATCGAAATTGAAGATATCTTTCATGAATTTGATAAATGTTTCGTCATTTTTCACGTTTGTGTAAATGTAACTTGACCTATTCCATTGCGATTTCATTTACCTCCTTCTCTATATCCATACAAAATATCTATCAAACAAATGAAATTAAAATTTTGTTTTGAAAATTGCAACCATTACATCAGTATTTTCTTATGACGTTGTCACGTTAAACTATCGTCAGTAAACCGACTTTACAGACAATCTCTTTTTATGTTCAAAATATAATTCCTTGTTCAAAATATAATGTTTTGTTCAGATATTAATTATTTTTCAAAATTTTCAGGAAACATTTTTATCAGTTCGTTCGGAAATCGTGTAACAAATTTTGTGTCAAATAACGTATTGAAGTTCTAATTAAGAAATATAATAGGACTATGAATAAGTTCGTGCGGTTTTTTTTCGAAATTTGAAACTTTATTGACGTAAAATGGTTACAAATTTAATATTCAAAATATTGTCCATCGCTTACTACTACTTTTTCCCATCTTTCTGGCAATTCACGGATTCCCTTTGTGAAAAATTCGGTCGGTTTTGCCGCAATCCACGAATCGATCCATTTTTTGACTTCATCGTAATTACGGAAGTGCTGGTCAGCCAGGCCATGTTGCATCGATCGGAAGAGATAGTAATCGGATGGCGCAAGGTCTGGACTATACGGCAGGTGGGGTAGGACATCCCATTTGAGCGTTTCTAAGTATGTTTTGACCACTTGTGCAACATGTGGCCGAGCATTGTCATGTTGCAAAATAACTTTGTCGTGTCTATCGGCGTATTGCGGCCGTTTTTCTCGCAGTGCTCGGCTCAAACGCATCAATTGTCGTCGGTAGACATCCCCCGTAATCGTTTCATTCGGTTTCAGTAGCTCATAATACACAACACCCAGCTGGTCCCACCAGATACACAGCATAACCTTCAGGCCATGAATATTCTGCGCCGACGTCGATGTTGAAGCATGGGCAGGGTATCCATACGTTGCCCGACGTTTTGGATTGTCGTAATGGACCCACTTTTCATCGCCAGTCACAATTCGATGCAAAAAACCCTTTCTTTTGTGCCGTTGAAGCAGTTGTTCGCATGCCATAAAACGGCGTTCAACGTCTCTTGGCTTCAATTCATACGGCACCCAATGGCCTACCTTTCGGATCATTCCCATGGCTTTTAAACGTTTGGAAATGGTTGATTGATCAACTCCCAAAGTTTTTGCAACCTCTTCTTGCGTTTGAGCCGGATCTTGATCGAGCAATTCCTCCAATTCGGTATCCATGAACTTTGGCGGCGCACCCTCGCGTTCTTCGTCTTCCAAGCCAAAATCACCACTTTTAAAGCGTGCAAACCACTTCTGGCACGTTCGCTCAGATAGAGCATGCTCACCATAAACTTCCACCAAGATACGATGACTTTCGGCTGCTTTTTTCTTCATATTAAAATAATGAAGAAGAATTCCCCGCAAAAACACATTATTTGGCACGAAATTCGACATTTTCAAGTGTGGTAAAAATATTGTTGTTTACGCTTCAAATAAAAAACTTATACTGACGTTTGTGCCTTACGACAGTAGCTCTCCAATGAATGTTTGGAAATGTGGATCGATGGAATAATAATCAAGTTACGCCATCTGTTGTAAAACCGCACGAACTTATAAATAGACCTATTATTATATATTCCGCAAAACGCGTCAATCTCTACAGGTACTCCTTGAGAGAGTTCGAGTTTCTTGCTAGATTCCAACATATTCTAATTCCAATTTGCTTAAAAACGCTGCCCAAATTTTCTGCGCAAATGCTTAATGGGAGGTCACAGCAAATGTAGTCAATGCAATGCATTCCGAATAACTATAATTTCGCGCCTGTGCAATTGTGAATTATTATCGCACACATTATGGTTACCGCCACTCTCACACACTCACTTCATTCAGTAAATTACGTATACGCCACCGGTGGGAACGCAAAAGCAATTGTAAGCGACCACACGAGTTGAGCGTTGTACGCGATGCAATTAACAGTTTTCAGTTTACACTTTGCTGCTTTGCATGATGAACATTTGACTTTTGCATATGAAATTCGTTGATTTCATTTATGGTCGCTTATTCGAGCAACGAACACTTAAAGCTGGACGCGTTAATTAGACAGCGGGGCCCGAAGGGCACTTGCCACATGTGTTTAATGTTCAGAGCTGTAAGTTGTGAGGTGATTTGATAGACGGAAGAGCAGTTGTGTCTCTTCACTGAGTGGTTTCTCCTGTTGCTGGTACGATAGCAATCTCTGGCGCGCACGCTTACGTTTGTTTATCTGTATGTATGTGCATATATTTTACCTCATGAATATATTTGTTTAGTTTTTTCACACTTTTAACACTTAGTTGTAGCTACAGCTATTGTTCGATCGAGACCATAATTCGCTGCGAAATGAAAAATTCGCTCCGATACTTTTTCGAGTTTCATGCGAAAGCGAATATTTTTATATACAAAATAGTCCTTTGGAATATTAGCGAAGTACTGTTTTGCGAGTTTGCGATTACTCTGCATTGCTACCTATGTGTCTGTGTCTAAGTATGTTACTTCGTGTAATAAAGTAATAAGTAATTGATTTCTAATGTTTTGCTATATTTTCTGCTTACTGATTAAGATTATTTTGTATTTTTTGTTGAAACATCCGCATTAGTTTGTAAGGTAATTTGTGTTTTTTGGACTAATTTTTACGGCAATAAGTAAATGAATTAATAAGTTACCCGCTCAAAAATTTCAAAAGTTAAAAAATGAAATTTGTTGGAAATTAAAAGCCAAAGCACTTACAAAAAAAATCCTTGTGCTAAAAACGAATGAGTTAATTATGAAGAGAAACGCAAACATTATTTTAATAGGGGGGAAAACGCAAGATCACCAGCAAAACAAATTGTCAATAATCTTAACCATTTTTGCGCGACTTACAGCTACACTGCAATGCGCTAACACCAAAATTCAATGGGCTATACAACTGCATACTCGAAATTTTCTAAAAATTATAAATAATAGTAATAAAGTAAAATTTTCACCAACAATGTTTTAAAATTCTCTAAAAATTGTGATAAAAAGATAAAATGTTGGTGAATATTTATTATTATTATTATGTTCTTTTAATTTTGTACAAAGTTTGAAATTTTAAGTTTTTTTCTTATATATAGGTAGTATTAACTATGTCTTTATGAAAAGTAAAAAAATAAAAAAATAATAAGTATATAATTAGTAAAAATTTTGTCGCGCTGCTACTATTAAGAACACAGGTGTATGCACCTACAAATAAATGTTTTGCAAGTAAATGTATCCACTAGGTGTCGCTGTGATCGTGGTATTATGTACAAAAAAGCGTATTTATGCCTCGATTTATTTTATACTCAGGACTTAACTATTCTAAAAGAAGTGTTTCTGAAAAAACTGTACTCACTAAGAGAAGCTGGGAGGAGATATTCCAAAAAAGCGTTGTTATGGTACGATTTGGGGCATATTTGGCTCATTATATAAAAAATAAGGACCGATGTTGCGGCCAAAGCTCTTTGAACTTCGCGAACAAATTTATTTTTCTCAAAGTAAAATTCCACAATTTGAAGCGTTGTTCTGGGTTTAAGCGATTCATGATGACTAGGTTTGGCAAGTGGATACTGAACAGAATGTCAACACAGTTTGCCATTCTCAGCTGTCAAACCATAGTTATTGATATCGGTAGCACTCATGCAGCTAAAAAAACACCCTTTACAAGGAAGATTTATAATTTTTCAAATAGTTTCGTACGTCAATCATATTTGACACCTGTGAATTAGACAGTTGCTACATACAAGCAGACAAGTAATGAAGTGCGTAAATATTAAAATAAAGATTTCCATCACTGAAAATACTTTTTTTATATTTATTAAAAAAGTTAGTTAAAAAACAAATTGTATATTTAATTTCGAGCGATCTTTTGCTGTACCTAAAAAGAAATGCTTTAGGAAAAAGTGTATCCGCGTTGGTTTCGACCTATTGGTTACATTGCAGTTGAGATATTTATAAAAGGCGCATCAAAGTGCAGGACTTTTGTTTTGTATGTTACCAAAAGACTTCCAAATATATATATATTTGTGTTTAGAAAATGCATTAATATAGTTTTATATCAGCGCTCTTTGCCCTCATATAACTCGAGCTGAATGTATCGAAAAAACTTTTATTGGCTTTGCTCTACATCCCTTCGTTTCTGTGACCCAATACCCTCATACTAATCTAGATGTCTGCTTATCAATTTGAGATTTCTGCAGCCTCAGCGATATATTTTGTCTTTGTCTTAGTCTTTGATTTTATACTTCTCTCTCTTTTGGAGTCAATCTATCGTAGTATCCCATCTAGAATGCTGCGTAATGTAGATTTTTTCCATATTGGCTTTGGAAGAACTCTGTAAGCAAGAGTGAATCCCAACCTGAGAGCTTTGATAGACTTCAATGATATCTACAAATCTTTCGGAATTGACTTTGCTTTCTCTATACACTCTTTCACTAAACTTCTTAATTATGCTTATAAGTAATTGATTTCTAATGTTTTGCTATATTTTCTGCTTACTGATTAAGATTATTTTATATTTTTTGTTGAAACATCCGCATTAGTTTGTAAGGTAATTTGTGTTTTTTGGACTAATTTTTACTGCAACAAGTAAAAGAATTAATAAGTAACCCGTTCAAAAATTTCAAAAGTTTGAAAATGAAATTTGTTGGAAAATAAAAGGCAAAGCGCTTACAAAAAAAATCCTTGTGCTAAAAAACGAATGAGTTAATTACGAAGAAAAACGCAAACAAAATGTTCGAAAATAATTTTTTACTTTTATTTGTCAAAATAAAGTGTACAAGAGTGTACATACCAGTATCGGACACATTTGATAGGCACCCTTTGGCTGTTTATTGTTAAAGTTAGGGGTGGCTGTTCTCATTTTCTTACCCAAAAATGCTATTTGTTAGAATTTTTTATGTTTTAAACATCTGTGCAATAATAAATTGCTTAACAATATTTTTTGGCCGTAAAATGAGCTTTTAAGGTTGTATAGGAAATTTCAGGCATAGCATTTTGCTAAGCCTTACTATACCCAAATTTTGTGCCAAGTCTTCATAAAAGTTTCTGCTGTTTTCAATTTTTTTTTCGTCCAGTGTAATTATCAGTTAAAAGTTAAAAAAAGTATCAATTTAAATTTAAATAAAAAAGCAAACAACAATTTACAAATTTAAGATTTCTTATAGTCCAAACAGAAGTTTTAATTGAGATCGAATTCGCTCGACAACCGAAAGCGAATATTCGGTTGTATGCTAAATAGTGGTGGCGCTAAGCTGTGCCTTTACTGTGTCACTGCCATTGCCAATGCCTCAGCCGGCAGCTAGCGAAGTGACTGACCGGTTGGCGAACTAAATAACTTACTACTTGCTTGTGTTTTATTATGATGATGATGACTCAGATCGACTCGGCAGATGACGTTTGCCCCAGTAGCATACTGCCGTGCGCACACAATTCATTTAACTACATGCCGAGCAAATGGCATACATACACACACTTGCATACAAATAAACACAGCGATATCAATATGCACTATTCAACAATCACCCATGCACTTACCCTTCTCCCAGTATGCATAGGTGCCAGCTCCTCTCTTCTTCACCTCAACTCGCAGCACTCACTCGAATGTAGCACTAGCAACAGCGTCTCTTGGCTCTCCGTGGCTGACTATTGACGACTGTAACAATCACTCAGTTCAGGCAGTTCATACTCGCAATGCTAGCTTTTGTTGTGCTATAAATATTTCATTTCCATATGCATAACAATTTTTTCACCTCCAGTACACATTACATTGTTGTCACTCACTACCTCATCTCATTCCCTTCTTCTAAAATATTATATCATTACTACTACACGGGTGTAACCGCAACCACTAACAATTCCCAGATATTCAGGAATTCCATTTTCCAACTGTGAAGGCACAACTTGCTTGCGTGCTTTGTGCTGTGTATACTTCCTTCCTTTCTGCACCCTTTTCGTCGCTGACGAGCATTTGTATGATCTTTCAATTCTCACAAAAGCGCCAAGTAAACAAAACATTTGTGAAGACCAAACAAAAAATGGAAAAATTAAGTTACAAAAGCGTTGAACGTCGAAGATTTCGCGCGAAAATTGTCGCAAACTGCACGGCAGGCGAGTATTTTGCATTGTTTTTTTTTTAATTCTTATTTTTTACCCACAATCTTGAGCGTACAAACTGAGAAGAAATTTATAGTAAGGATGGAAAAGTTGAAATAGTTTGTTGTTACACTTTGCCTTTTATTAAAAGATAAAGCAAGGAATGATGATAATAAAAAGGTGAGCGACGGGCTCCGAAGTTGGTAGTTTTGTCATTTAAGGTGAAATACAATATTAAATATTAAGTGATATAGTCGTGCAGGTGTGACCAGCTCGGTTTTTATACACAAAGTCTGAGTGCATAAATGTTTTCTGTCACAAGTAAATATAAAATTTTACCGGCAAATAACTTTTTTTTATTATGCAAAAGCAGAAAAAAAATCAGAACAACATTCGTTCCCCTGGAGTTTGTCCCAATGGTAGGGGTGTCAGTCGCAACCATACATCGATGTTTTTTCTCGCATCGATGCTGCGAAACTTACATCATCGGTGCATCGATGCGCATTATTTTCCTAGACTCTGGAAAGAAAACAAAACACCAATTTCAAGGAATTATACAAGCTTTGATTTACTTATTTGTTATGCTGATTCAAAAAGTGCGTACGTGTTATTAACATTTTTTTTTATTATTTTTTATAAAAGTATTTTTCATGCTTCAAGGCCATGTAAAACAAAGTTTCAAACTTTAATTTGAAGAAGAAGAGTTACAAAAGTTGCCTGTAGTTACAAAAATTCGCCTTTCCTTCTAAAGGACGCAAATTAGTTCGTCTTTCTTATATGGTCACAACCCAAAACATTGGGCTCAAAGCTGCATACTCAGATGTTTTAGAAAAATTCCGACTGAAAAGTTTGAGGTTTTGATCAAAATGTGTTGATTTTTTTAATTTAGTTCAAAATGAGAAGTTTCGAGTTGCATGGGTTTTGAGGTATAATGTTATAATAAAATAAAATAAATGCGATGAAACCTCCCATTTGCTCAGTTGTTAACTATAGAGTTCTGAATTGAGTTATGATTATTTTAGAACCATCAAATTTATAGCAAAACCTTCTTGGCTGTTAACCCGAGCTTGAGATTTTGTCGTTGCTGTTAGAACAGTTTAGGGGATGTTGCTGAAATGTCAGTCCTTGGCCGAGTATAAATCCGGTCATACTGATATCGTACAGCCGTTTGTCGTGAGACCGGCCTGTTGGACCGGCTCTCGACGATTTCATATCATACCGTCCGTATCAAAAATGAGTCGACTTTCAGCAAAAATTTGCAGGCGTTAATTCAATTGCCTCAATTCGTGTGGTACCCATCCATCCAGGTTTTCTTAAGAACAGTCTTATACATATATACATACAGTCTTATGCAAGTACATACTTGCGGAGTATATCCTTTGCAGCGTATTTGGTCGTACGCCTTGAAGTTCTACAAATGGAGGAACCTGCAATTTCATGCCGTCTCCCAATGGCAAATTGCTTTTTTTTGTTTAGTTTTTGTTTGAAGAGCTTTTTCAGGTCACGAATACGAGAAAATACTCAGAGGTTTGCCATTACTTACCGGGTGGTTACTGCAATTAGAAAAAAGCTTTTCCCATAATTTTCGTGTTTCGTACCCTCAGCAGATTTCGACCACTATCAAATAGTAATTACGCCCAAAGGGCGTCTGGAAATAGTTCCAAACACATTTCTTTACCACGTGCTTCGACTTTTGAGCTTGGTTGTGGAGGTACTGAAGAATGTATCGAATTTACTCTATTTTTTTTCTCCATTGTGGAATGCTGTAACACACAACTGACTTTACCAAATACAAAACTGTGAAAGGATTTTTTTGGGTGAAATATCACGCTTAATTTGGAGGATAGTATGACGCGTCACGATGTACATGTCGTGAGATATAGCTCACTAAATGCATCAAGCGGAATGTGGAGAATTTCGCATTTCACCTTAGAGCGATTCCATGTGGAGGTACCAAAGTATTATGCTGTATTTTTTCTACAAATTGGTTTCATTGGCTTGAGCCAATAATTATTAAGGGATAACTGAAAATTTTTAGAAAAGAAACTGATAATTTTTAAAGGAATTAATAAATCATAATGATAATTTTAAAATGAATTAGTGAATCAATGTTGAAAATGTAGGTATTTAACATAGTTTTTTAAAGTGAGTCTTTAGTCTTTATTTCTTGTTTTAACATTTTTTTAAATTGAATAATTATAATAATTAACTGACTTTTTATTTTTTGTTTTTTGCATAAAATGTACTTTTCGCCAAAAATGTTTTGGAACAAAAGTTTGTTTGGCTCTTTTGTTTTTGATCTTTCAAATGAAATACCTTGTTTTTTTTTAATTTTTAATTTAATAATAATAATTAATTGAAATTTGTTTGAATTTTTTTTTTTTTTCAAACTTATGCGCTTTGTTTTGTAATTTTGGAAAAACACCTTCCCTCAGATTGGGAAACAAACTTTTTCATAAATAGCTGCGAGTATGCTCAGTAATCTTTGAAAGTTTCATAGTGGAATTCCCATAACTTTAAGGGGTAACACCACTGTAGAAATTTCAAAAAATTGATTTTTTTTTATAAGCTTAAAAAATTCTTTGAACCTTTTAAAATACAGAACAAAAAGTTTTATACGTTACCGAAGTTTATTTCATAAATATTTGAAGCTTTTAACCAAGCGTTAGTGACTGCTACCTAACGACTTCTCCAAATTTCCAAACTTTAAACGCGTTTTCCTCAAAACACGTTTTCTGAAATTGGCACGCAGCATAACTCAAACAATTTTAAATATTTTTAATCAGGTTTTTCACTACGTCTGTATAATAACCTTCTTAAGAGAAGAGCGTAGGGGATTTTCGATAGATTAATTTAAACGATTGTTATAATTATTTAAGTGCCGTTTTTTTAGTCCAAAATAGAAGTTTTTCCTTCAAATGCTTGCTAATTCCACAAAAATAAATATTTTTTAAATCCCCTACGTGTTTCTCTAGCTATTCTTATCTAGATTAAGAAAAAAAATGTTTCTTTGTTCCAGATTAAAATTTGCACCCTCTGTGCTGCGGGCCGCGGAGAAACCACATTACAAAAATGTCTCCAATGCCGCCATTTTGTAAAATTTTTCGATCAAACTTTGTAGTTTTGTATTTTAGTATATAAGTAATAACTTCCCAAATCAGAGTGATTGTTTTCCCTTTCCTTCTATACAAAAAAATTCTTTAAAAATCGTGTTTATTTTACGCGTGTACAGTGGTGTTACCCCTTAAATAAAATAAAAAATGCAATACATATAAATTTAATTGTTCCCTATTTAATACATCCATACTTTAAATGAAATTGCTCTCCAGTGGTTCTCTACACCAGCGTTCATTATACAACTGCTGCTACTCCTAACTTTAAATGACCTTTCCTTATAACCTATTCCATGCTTGTAATATTAAAACACTCTCTAGCTACTTACCCGCTCCCTCAATTATTTAAAATTTTAAGAATAAATAATTTCTATCGCCACCAACTTACCTGTTTAGAATGCTGAGGCGCTTATAAGTTAAATTTAATTAGCGAAGTTTTCGAAATTATGCGCAGCTAAACTTGTGGAAAGCAGCTGTCAGTTAAGCTGCAAAATTCCTGCAAATCTGTGGAGCTTAAGGTGCAATATACTTAAAGCTTAACACGTCAAAAATCAATGGAGTTTGGGGTAGCGCATGGTTTTCGTCGAATTAAAATTTCTTTTTATTGCCAATTTTGATTTATTGTCGAAACCCTACTGAAAAGTATGCTCTGGTTTCTGGAATTTTTTTCTTTTTTGACCTAATTTTATCGGCATGGAATTTTCAAATTCGATTCGCTGCGTCCACTCTTTGCTTCACGGTAACAGTTTTGACTTCACTTGTAATATTTTTTTTTTACATAAGCGAAACTGACACATCCTACTGACTAACAGCTGGAAGCGCCACATGATTATTTTCATTAACTATCCACTTTTTCTACTTTCATTTTTAATAAATTAATGACGTTAAATGCCGTTAATTTTTTATTTAAATTGGCTTGCCAGAAAGTAGAATGCTAAGCAGAAGTATGAAGAAGAGTAGAAGTATGGGGCAGGCAAGTGTTAAGTTAATTGTTTTCAATTTAGAATTTCTACAGCTTTACAACGGCTATTATCGTGCACCACTTTGGTAATATTATGATACCAGCCCTTCAGTTAGCTTGAGTGCAGTACTTAAATTATTTTTTGTTTTACTATGCGCTCGTGTATACCCTGTAGGAAATTCAACTAGTGTCGAACTGAGAAGCCTCTAGTGAACTTAGAACTATGACTAACTGTCATTTCTTCACTTTTCAATGCAAGCAACTACATTACGATGTTCTGGGAGGAGTAAATTGTACCCCGCTGTATCCATTTTTCGATAGTTTCTAATTAGTACCAAATTAGCTAGATGAGTAATAAATTAGCTAGATAGTACACCATGCATGACTTTTTCAATGGTACCAATGCTAGTGCTAAATTTAGCGTTTTAATTCCTGTGTGAAGCAAAGCGATTTGGGACTATATTTGAAGTTATGTAGCAATGTGATTTCGAAAAAAATACCATACACAGCACATTAAAGTAAAAATCTCCTTGAATTCCGTTGCGTTTACTCCTATAGCTCCTTTTTTAATTTATAAACTTCTCAATATTCAAAAAACTACTAAGGACTTGGTCTGCAGTTAGAAATTTTTAAATATAGCCTTGTACCACGTAAGCAACCTGCTTAGCTCCGAGCTTCCAGGAACAAGTGTGAATAGGAATATCACATGGAGATTTTTTATTGACTCAAGTGACTCCCATTTAGTGAACGCGTACGAGTTCTGAAATTATAACTTATTACGTAAGGTTTTCCCTGTTGGGCAGATATTGCTGCATATACTTATAGATGTATATTAGAGTGGACCTTAAATGCAGGATGAAAAGTTTTACCACAGTAATGTTTTTTCCTAAATTTCAACACCTACTTTAGTACTATTATAGTGGAAGATATTGCGATAAATTTTGGTCCTGATAAGAGACGCGTTTAGTCCTGATAGATAGACGTTAATTAAATTTTTTTTTTTTTTTAAGCTAATACTCACAATTGATACTTAGTTTGAGTATTGAGTTCCCTGTGCGACACGCTTTAACTATCTCCGATCGGACCAAAATTAGATTATCCCCACCGCACGCGGGCGCTGTTCGCTCAAAATGATTGGGCTGTTGAGTATATTTTATGATAGAAATAAAAAAAATTATAAAATTTTCAAAAAGAACCGAAAATATTTCACTTGAAAAAATTTTCAACATTGAATTAATCTCAAAACTATTTTTCAATATTTGTATAACTTTTTTCAAAATTTTTATAATTGTTCTCAAAATTTTTATATTTTTTTTTCAAAATGTTTCTTTTAAATGAATTTTGTTTTCTTGAAATTTCTTTTAAATGATTTTTTTTTTTTTGAAATTTCTTTTAAATAAATTTGTTTTTATTTACAAATATTTATTTTTATATACTAAATTTGTTTTTTGTTGTGTTTTCAGTTTACTTCGTGTACTCAAGTCTACAAATTAACTAATTTTTACAACAATATTAAACGTACTTGGCATACTTTTTATGTGGCATCTTTTACCATGGTTTTACCGTTTGAGTGGGTGATTTTGAAGAAAATCATTCAAGTAATTTTTTTTAAGGAACACCCTAATGTATATCTATGATGTATCTGTGTAAAAACTTGGCTTGGTTTCAAAGCAACTTTTTGCCTCCAACATCAAATCAACACTTTCAGCTGCACTCAAGCATCGGTTGTTAGCTTAACAAAGTGGCAAGAGACATCCCAAAGGGAGATGCACTACTTTTAGGATGAAGTGAAATATTGTCGGCTGACTTTTGTCCGCCACTTGATGAGAGCATAGACGGATAAAGGGAGGTAATGTAGAACGGAGAATACATAGAAGCAAGCAAATAATAATTTTTCGCTATTTTTTCTCCTCGAAGCACAGTAACGTTAAGTCAACCGAAACTGCTAGCAAAAGCCAACTAAAATCCTTTTAGTATTATGGCAAAAGTAGGAAATAAAAATCCTAAACCAAAGCGTTAGGCTTCACTGCACTTGACTAGTTGACTGGCTGGATGGCTGTGCTTTGCCAGCAAGTTACATAGTCGAGTGACAAAAGCCAATAGCAATCAAATGGAAAAGCGAGTAACTACATACATCAATCACTTGGTTAGTTTTCGGTGCGAGTTAATATCGGCTTAATACAAACATAAATATGTACATATGAACATATGCTTATACATATTTTCTTGCTTAGTTTGAGTATCTTCTGTTTGCTCGTTTCTTCGTATTTTGCCTAATAAAGTCAAACCGTTTTCATGTAACACAATCCCTTCCACGAAAGTTAGATGCCTTTTTACGTGGATTTGTTAGCGTATACGGCATTAGGTTTTATGTATCGTCCTTTACTCGCATTTTTGGCATCTCTTTGCTTTACTTACTTACTTCTGTCCTCATTGCCTCGTGGAGCATAGAGCCTTCTTGACTTTGCCTTAAGTAAAATATATAATCGTAGTTTTCTTCGTAGTTAGTATAAAAAATCGTCTGCAGCTTAACTCAGCCAAAGCATATACATATGTATAATATTAAATATACACGCCCGCAATGTGTTAACACACTTTCTTTGCCTTTGTGTTCACTTTCATTTTTAAACTCTCTTCTCTTTTTATCCCTTCGTAATAAAATTCCTCGTAAAGCAATTTTCTGCTCGTTTTTAATTAAACAGTAGTAATGTTCATGATGGGTAAATTGTAATAAGCGACATTACGGATGAGCTATCAAAGAATATGTTGCCAAAAAGTTTTTCATCCGCGGTGATCCTACAGTACCGGTTACATTATGAAGCTGCACAGTGCCCTCTGTAGTGCCTGCACATCCGCTTTAATCTCTTTAAAATCTAGTCCATGAATAAATTGGACTAGATTCGTAGGCATCGAAGAACACATGCATCTTTTTATAAGCCTCGGATTTAATTATAGCTTGGATGTTTTTCAACAAATGGATGAACATACAGTTTTATGCCGCCCCGGAACGGCAGATGGTTTTTTTATCAAGAGCTTTTTCATGGCAGAAATACACTCTGAGGTTTGCCATTGCCTGCCGAGGTGCGACCACTATTAGAAACATTTTTTTCTTAATTTTGGTGTTTCACCGAGATTCGAACCTACGGCTACGGCGGGCGCTGCTTTGTAAACTTGCACTTTGTTAGACTAAAATTCAATGGCAAATCCAATTGCATATCCAGAAATATTTAGAACATTCCAGTTGAATAGTTTGAAGTTTAATCAAATAAATCGTTGAATTTTTTTTTAAATTAAATTTGGATTTATATTATTTTAGTAGAAGAACGAGCCATATTTTCTCAAAAAAATTATCAAAATTAAATAAAGATCAAATAAATGCTCAAATGCTTGTGAATAAAACCTGGATCTTTATTCATTAAATGCACTGTAGTTTTCGTATGATTTCTCATGGCTTAGATTTCGGTATTAATCTTCTTAAATTTTTCTAAATGCTTCTTTCAGTAAGCTCAATGATTTTTTCCTCATCGGTTACTCTCCCCAAATTCAGGTTGTCTTTGCCACTGTACAACTTTAATAATTACTTGTGAAAATAAGTCAGTAATGACGAAATATATATTTCAAGAACTTCGAAGGAAAGAATTCCCAAAAATTAAAAAATATATTACAATATATATAATTTTTTTTTAACAACTTGACGCTCGGGGTTTTTCACACAAATGTGACCGAAAACTTAGATTTGTTTTTTGTTTTTTTTTGTATTTAAACGGTTTATGTAAGTTTGTATTGTTTAAAAATAAAAATAACGATCGGCAAGCACAATTCGTTCATATAATATATATGTCGTATGTAATACAATCGAAACCTGCGAGCGGCACTCCGGTTGGTGTGTTAGAGTGTAAGTATGGCCATGGCATGCGAGCGCTGTTTGTTCAAAATCATTAGACGGTTGAGTATATTTTAAGATAGAAATAAAAAAAAATATATAAAATTTTCAAAAAGAACCGGCAATTTTCACTTGAAAAATTTTTCAACATTGAATTTATCGCAAACTTATTTTTCAATATTTGTATCTTTGTTCCAAAATTTTTATAATTATTTACAAAATTTTTATAATTTTTTCAAAATTTTTATAGTTTTTCTTTAAAGTTGTTATTATTTTTAATTTAACTTTTTCTTTAATTCACTTTTTTTTCAAGTATAGATTTTTAAAATTTTAAATTACAATAATTTAAATATAAAACTAAATATAAAAAAAAATTGAAAAAAAAAATGTTTGTAAAACAAACGAAAAACTTAATTTAAAAACAAATTAAAAAAAAAAAATTAAAATTATTGAAAAAAATTCAATAAAAATTCAATAAAAACGAATTTTAAAATTATTTTAAATTCATTAAATTTGAATTCGGTAGTTGATAAACAAAAAAAAAACAAAAATATTTGTAAAAAAAAATTAATTTAAATACAAATTAAAAAAAAAAAAACAATTATTAATAAGAAATTTTATTCAAAAAAATTTTATTAAAAAAAATTTCAATAAAAAACGAATTTTTAATTTTTTTTAAATTAATTAAATTTAAATTAAATTAATTGTTAAATGAAATTAATTAATATTATTTTAATTCATTCAATTTAAATTAATTTTAAAATTCCTTTTTTATTGAATTTTTGTTTTTTTATCAAATTTTTTTTTTCTTACTAATTTTTTTTTTTTTTTTTTTTTTTTTTTTTTTTTGAAAAATGTTTATAATAAAGTGTTTTTTTTACAAATATTTTTTTTTTACTTTCAGATTTTTTATTTTAAAGTTTTTCAGTTTACTTCTTGTACTCAAGCTTACAAATTAACTAATGTTTATAACAATTGGCAACAATTTCCAACATACTTTGGTCATTTGATATGCTATCGCTTGCATGCTTATTATACTGTTGCTTGGCCGATTGAACAACTCATGTGCAAGCCGTTGTTTTTGCTTGACCACCTCTAGGTCTCAGAGGCAATATGATAACTTACTCCGGCACAGTATGATAACTTGCATATCCTTATGAACCACTGCAAAGTAGGTATACATTAATGTGAAATTTTTTACTTTAATATCTACAAAAAAATAAATTTAAAATAATTGGAAAATAGTTTCTTTTAGAAAAGTGAAAACTCCTTCAGGAGCAGGAAACTAAAAACAAAAATCTAATCGGCATTACATTACAGTTAAATAATTCAGAGATTTTATGAGCTGCGATATAGTTATTTTAAAATTTGTTCAGCATTTAAACGTGCTCAGGTTTCACTCTTCGGTATTTTATCCAAGCAAATTCAATATCAGAATCGCAAGAATTGCATGCGCAAACTAAACAAAAAAAATGCTAGAAATTTTATTTTGCTCCTCAACTACCGACACACATTCGAAAACACATATAAGAATGCATACAAACGTACGTAGTTCGCATATCAGCTGCAACTGACAGCAAATGCAATTCTTAAATATTTTATTTCACCAAAATGAAACTACGTACAATAACTTACAGTAGCAGGATAATATATGATATAAAAGAGTGTGTATATGTATGTGTAGCATGGCGTTGGTATATGTGTGCTTCAAAATGTTGCGCTAAAAAGTTTTTGTTGCAAACATGTGTACGGGTATGAGTACTGCATGCTTACATTTCCGAAATGTTATACTCTAAAATGCATACGAAATAAGTACAAGAAAGTGCACGAGGTGAATAGGTTACACCCACACACACGCACATGCACACACACACTACGAGCAGAGCAGACTTTACAAATACTTATACAATTGGTAGCAATTCTTCTCTCTTACATTCAACTATGCACAAATGGGCCAAGGGCATTTGGTTGAGGGAGGAGTTGATGGGGAATTGTGTGTGCCTATCGGTATCGTACAGCACAGCCATCTTACCACAATTGCGGTATCGAATGTTCAACTTAAGCTACCAGCATCAATGGCATCCCAGCATGGCAGCAATGATAGTGCCATTAGTATCCGAAAAACACCCGCTTTTCTGTGCCATTGACGGCAGTCAACAATGTGTTTTCAAGGTTATATTGAAGCCACCTAATGTATGGTTTTGCTTTTGGTTTAAGATGCTTTAAAGGTATTCCATTATTCGCATATATATATATATGTATGCATATATTAGTCGTCATAAAAACAGTGGGCGTATGAAGGGAAATATATGTACAATTATTTGTATTTGACATGGAAGAAATGTTGAATTGCCATCGTTTCGCATTTAATTAGCCTAAGGCTGATATAAAAGGACTACTTTATGAGCCACTCAATGAGGTGAGGTAATTATGAGTACAGCATTCGCCAATGTTGTTCCTATGTAGCTTAACCACAGCGTGTGGAAACCAAAAGCAAGCCTACACTATTTTTTATTTTCATAATACAGTCGTGTTTTAATTTTTTTTTTATATATTCTAAAAATGGTGTTATTATTATTTATTTTATTATATTATTAGAATTTATTAAAAACAGTACAACCGCGTATGAGAATGAATTTAAATTTCGAACTCGTAGAAAAAACCTACTTTTAGAGATTTTCCTGAAAGCATTAATTCTCAACTGATATATAAAATAGTTAAGAGAGGCAGTTCTTTTACATCTGCTTAGATACGTGCTCCGAACCCCAAGCATGAAACACTAAATGATAGAATATAAGTTTTTCTATTAGCGGTCGCTCCTTGGCAGACAATGGAAAACCTCCGAGTGTATTTCCTCCATGAAAAGGTATCTAATAAAAAACAATCTACCCTTTGGTAACGGAATAGACTTGTAGGTCTATCCATTTGTTGGAAAAATATCAAAACACACACCACATTTCTGAAAATTGTGTCATATTAACCCAAACAACGCTTGAAGGTTAAGGGGTAAGGCCACCCTGACGACATAAAATTTCCACGGTTCGCGACTGGTCCACACTGGTTCACGACTGAGCCGACTCAAATTTATAGACAAAATTCTTGATAGAAATCTAAGAAAGACATTTATATTGTCCGAAAATATAACGATTTTTACAAAATGTTACTTTTACAATCGCCATTTTCATAGTAGATTTTTACTAGTGTATTGCGGAATTAAATTCATTGTAATAATAGCCAAAGCCTCTTTTGTGTATATGTCATATAATCAAATATCGAAACTGTCATGATGTTAGACATTTCCTCTGTTGTAAAACACAGTTCCCTATTGAAAAATATAATGGTTTGTTGAAAGAACCTTTACTAGTCGTAAAACTTCCTCATTTTACATATTTACGTTTACTATTTACAAAAGAAAATCTCTTAAATGGCGGCGATATGTGCATTTCCCCGCATGAGACAGTTTTTCCACGACACTTCTACATGATGAAATGGTGAAACAAGTGAAGGTTTTCTTTTAAATTTGACATATTATCTACAGAGTGACGTAGCTGATTTTGCAAAAAAAAAATTCACAAATAGGAGATATTAAAATTCGATTTGCTAAAAAGGTTACAAAAATTATAAATTCTTATATTTTTGTTGATTGCAAAAAAGCGTCACTCTGTGTAGAATGTATAAACAAAATGTGTATGTGTATGTGTTTAATCAAAACCTCTCTAATTATTTTTATTGGTAATAGCTTAAGATATTTACAAGAAAATGCACATTAAATTAGGCAGGAAAAAAATCCTGTTTTTTTTAATTTCAAGGTTGTCTTACGCCTTAGGAAATTTAAATTTCTTTTGCGACTTGTATATTTTTTTATTTAATTTATATCGTAATTCTGTCGATTGTTTTAAGTCATTTAATTTTTTTGTTTTCCTTTCATACACTTCCGCTTTAAAATAACCCCAGTAGAAAAAATCAATTGTTGTGATGAGATGTGGAATTTCTTATCATAAAATAATTGTATCGTAAAATTATCGCTGTAACTCTGCTACAGCAAACGAGGTTATACAAATGTAATAGTAAAATATGCTTTTTATTCTTTTTATTCAAGTTATTATCTTGATCAAAAAGTTCCCGAAATATATTCAGAAAATTCAAAGTACTCCGAATCAACTGCTACGCATTTATGCCAGCTTTTGGCCCCGCTCTCTACACATTTCTAGAATTTATTTTTCGGTATAGCCATCCGAGTCGTCTTCGATTTTTCCATTACTGCCTTTTGGCTGTTGAAACGCATTCCCCGTAATGGATTATAAACTCGATTAAAAAGAAAAAAATCACGGGGAGCCATATCAGGTGAATTCGATGACGTTGGATGGTATTCATTTCGTTCTTGGTCAAAAATTCACGGCTAGTAATGTCACTGTTCGACGGCGTGTTATCATGGTGCAAAATCCACGAGTTGTTTTTCCACAAATTCTTCCTTTTTTAGCGAATTGCCTCACGTATACGTCTCATAGTGCCCAATCAAAACCCTAACTCTTATTAACTGTCTGACCTTCTGGAAAAAATCGTGGTTTACAATACCGTTGTAATGCTTGAAAACCACGAGCGTCGATTTCTTTTTGACTGAAAAGTATGTGTTTTTTTTGGTTTGGATTCGTTCGGAGCTCTACACTCACTCTCCTGATGTCTGAATTGTTTGTCGTACTCAAAAACTCGTCTCCAGTAAAGATGCGCTTGATGAATGTTTAGTCGGATGTAGCTTTGGAAATCATGTCTTTATCAATATCAACGTCGTTCCATTTTTAGCATGAAACCAATTTTGCAGCAACAGAGCGCAAACCCAAATCATTAACTGTCATACAATGTCCTGAACGGATCCATAAGCAATGGTCAACTCCTCTGCCAGCTCTTTGATGGTAAATTTGCGGTTATTGATCAACTTTTCTTTCACTTTATTGATATTTTTATCAGTTTTCGGTGTCGACGTGCTGACGATTTCATCGATCTTTTCTGAAGCATTTTTTCCACTCGTAAACAGCTGTTTTCTTGAGAGTGTCATTACCGAAAAAGTTTTCCAAAATTTATAAGGTTTTCGCACCAGTAAATCCCTTTTTAACGCAAAGCTTAATACCAACTCGTTTTTGCAAATTTAAATCCAGTTTTAAAGCTGTAAAAAGTCGAGCATGTTGCATGCATTAAGCACAATGCCATCTGGTGAACATATTTTTAAGAGAAACATTTCTTCTCAACATGTCTCAGAAAGTTTGTGTTTTACTGTTGTCGTTTTTTGCGCCTTATATACCTAAATTGTCAATAAAAGTCCGAAATATGAGCCAAATCTGATTATTAATGAGATTTCTTGAAATATCTCATTATCAGATAATATTTCTAACACAAAAAATAGTCAATAATAACCTTCGAAAATACCTTTTACATAAGTGGAATCTAATGAATGTGGAGCAGAAATAAGTTTATCGCTTTCAGGTATTAGCCTTCTTAGTCCTTTTATTTTTTTATTAGATGTAAATAAATAGGCGGTTTTTAAGGCTCTTGTTTATTCTAAAAAGACGGCCCATGATATAATTTTATTGTATGTATACATGTATAGATTACGTTTTATGCATTATAATTTTTATCTCATCTCATATTGTTGTTGAATTAGAACACCTTTTTTTAATATCCTGTCTCACATTTCATTTGTCCCATCAACAATTGGTTTATTTTCATTGTGTCACCCACTCGCTTGCTTTTATTTATTCTTGCATCAGCAAAATCCTTTTGATTTTTATCGGCTTTTCCTTTTGTTGTTCTCATACTTTTCATTTTCTAACCATTCAAATCTACGGATTGAAACGTTTATCTTCACGGTTTTTTCTTTTGCATGTATTTGTACATCGGTAAGTTCATTTGTCAATGACCAAGGTTCTACCCTTGGCATAATAGCATAATTTTTCATTTACATCTTTCATTTTGTACACGAAATCTTTTGCTTAAGATTCACTTTATTTTGCTACATTTTTAACGAGATCCTCCCTAAAGTGATTGATTTGATTCCATTCTGTTCGCTGTCGTTACAAATTTCTTTGTTTTGAATACCTTGCGTGTTTGTACGAGTATTGTTGACGAGTAATGGTTATGCTTTAAATTAGTGCGAGCTAATAAATGGCAAACATTCAACTTGTTTTGATTGCGCCTCAATTGATAAGAGCAAAAATGAGGGATGGATTGGACATTTTTTCTTAAATAATAATTAAATGTCGGGAAAATACATTAGTAGAATTCGTGAGGTCGAAATCGTATTATAAAAATCAAGTATATATGCGTGTGCACCCTTTTTGGGTGTTTGGCTGAGCTCCTCCTCCTATTTGTGGTGTGCGTCTTGATGTTGTTCCATAAATGGAAGTACCTACAGTTTTAAGCCGACTCCGAATGGCAGATATTTTTATGAGGAGCTTTTTCATGGCAGAAATACACTCGGAGGTTTGTCATTGCCTGCCGAGGGGTGACCGCTATAATAATGTTTTTCTTAATTTTAGTGTTTCACCGAGAGTCGACCTACGTTCTCTCTGTGAATTCCGAATGGTAGTCACGCACTAACCTATTCGGCTACGGCGGCCAAGTATACCACCTTGATTAAAAAGTTCCCGGAACCACGCTCTAAATCAACTGATTTCAGTTCTGTATTTTTTTTGTTTTTTGGTAGCCTGCCTTATCTTGATTAACATTTCTACCACAATTTACAACGTCTTGAGTATATCTGCCTCTGGTTTTCGATTTTTTACAGTTTTAAAAATGGAGTTTAATTTCTAGCAACGATTTTGTATTAAATTTTGCGTTAAAAATATATTTTTATTAAAAACATCTAATAAATTTTAGGAAACTGCTTCGGTAGTGATGCTTTAAAGAAAACAGACACTTCAGAACAGATCGCTTGTCCATCGAGGATGACGAACGTAGGGGCAGAGCGTCGATCAACCTTCAGAAAACTGGCAGATGAATTTAACATTGCCTATCGATCTGTTCAGAATATTGGAGTTAAGGATTTCTGTTTGCGCCGTGTTGCTGCTAAGTTTGTCAAACAGGACCTGCAAAATCATACAAAAAACGGACCGCGTTGATATCGCCAAAACCATGACTTCCAAGGCTAAATCCGACGAAATGTATATTAAACGCATCTGATTTGACCAGGTTGAAGGCGATAATATCACTTTTGAGGAATATACTTGTATTTTTTATTTTCTTAATATATTCCGGGAGCTTTTTGATCAAGGTAGTATAGTATAACTTTGTTTTTCAATACATGGCCGCAGTGATAAGCGCTAATCGAAATTTAGAATTATAAAACATGAGAATGGTTAAGTGGAGGTTGTGTCAGCTTTTTCGTTCTGGTTCGGTTAAGAAGACACCTTTTATTTATTATATATTAAATTAACGTACTTGCTAGAACTGGTTCGGCGGGAAAATTCATTAATCGGCAGCCGATTGTGGCCGCTTGGGTACCCTCAACAGCTGCCCACTTATAACATTTTTCTATAAGCCCCACACATCAGCAGAATTTATTCCCTTAATCGAGTAGTTTAACAGAAGTGGCTTTGTGTGAAATGTACTTAGAGAGTCACGAGTCTGTATTTCATTACGTGTATGAATATCGTGCCTTCTGCATAATGATCATCATGGAAGTCGGCATCATGGAGCTTAACCTTAATGGGTTCCTGCGTTTTATTAACGCTCAGGTTGTCTGAACTTTTGAGACTTTGAGGACCTTACCAGGATTGATTCAATCTAGACGGATTGTTTGATAAAAGGAAGGCATTTTATTGGGGTAATTAACTGCGACTGTAAGTCGCAGGGTTCTGGCAAGCTGCTCTAGCAACCTGGGTGAAATTTTGTATTTAGATAACAGTATTTTTTCTAAGTTCATCTAAATAGGTGTTGTCACTGAGTGTATTCCTATACGTTTGTCCTTTTCTTAAAATATTTATTAGGTAAATAAAACATCATAATTTAGGTAGCAAGAGAGAGGTATTATTGTTGGGTTTATTTCAGAAATATTTTGGAAAAGAGCTGCCAACTATTTTTCAGTATAAAGTTTTTATTTGATTAAGTACTTAAAATGTTAGAATATGTACTTAAATCATATACGGCAAATAAACCACTTCAAAATTGTGTAATTTGTTTTATGATATTCCAGAGAATATTTAAGGAGTGTACCTTTCATTAAAAAAAAAAATTAACCTACCTTAACATTATACAATAAGTTTCAAATGAGTCACATTTAAGTAAGTTTTGATCCGAAAATATTGAATAGGGTTGCCACACAATTTTTAATATAAAATAGATGGGCAGCCTTATAAAAAAAATATTTGAATATACATTCATTTTTTGTCAGACTAAGTATTTAAATAGCTAAAATAAAATAATATAAAATGGGAGGTCAACCTTTTAAAAAGTAGTTTAATATACATTTTGTGTTTCTTTAAGAATTTAAGAAGAACAAATATGAACAATAAACGTAAGTAGATGACGTCATAACGCCTAATGTAAAATGTGGTGGCAACCTTATTAAAAAAATATTTCTGTATTAACTATCTATTTCTTTATTTTGAAAGCTAAACTATAAACAATAGAGAAATATTAAGAAAGTAAAGAAAAAAGGTTGCCACACAATTTTTAATAATATATAAAATGTAATATAGTTGCTTAGTTTTAATATAAAATGTGGTGACAACCTTTTTCAAAAGCATTTATTGGATAAGGGTGCATAAAATTAATTGTCTACCGAATTGGGGCAGCTAATTTAGTTGTTAAAAAATTTACAGGTGCGCCCAAGAACTGGTGCATGGTGTTGGCAACCCTACAGAAAGCACTCTATACAGAAGAATTGTTCTTATATAGGCCCAAGAGTCAATGCTGGTACTTAGAACTCTTCTTCTTATCCATGTATATATAATTCCAGCTTGACGAAGCATTCGACTGAAAACTAAGAAATTTCACAGGGTTTTTGACTCATCTGCTAGCTATGTAGCTTCCCATAATTGCCTAGTTATTTCCCTTCGCTTTTAAAAGATTGTACGTGTATTTAGTTCATACAAATTATCTGGAGACCTTTTTTTACTATGCGCAGGAGTATGTGCTCACCTTGTTTCAATTATTCATATTTTCCTACTGAATATGCAAAACATCATCAAAGAGTAGTTTAAAAAAAGCTCAACTAAAAAATAACTACAACTTACGGCAATGAATGATTTCATTTACTGCGATGTTGAGCGCATCTTCTTCAGCGTACAAAAACAAGCAACAACAAGAATAATTGCTCATGCATAGCTTATAATTGCTTAGTTTGCGGTAGTAGCAGTGACATATCTTGTTGCCATTAATAGCCAGAACTCATCGCCCGGTTTTCTTTCGCATTCACTTTCGCCTTCTAAAAGTCCTTCGCAGTGAACGAAGTTGCGTCTGATTCAATTGCACCTGATGCAATTGCGCTGGGTTTCCACATCAGCAAGTAAGGCAGTGACAGTATTTTTTTCGCTATCGTCAGCTTTTACCCTGTTGCTCATAATGGTGGCTGGCTGGTATGGCTGTCTAGCGGGTAGGTTGGGTGTTGGATGAAAAGCAAATCTGCCTGAGCTCTCTAGCCTTCAAATTGCCATCGTTACTTTTTTTACTACTACAAAACAAATATGCTACCCCCAATGCATCCACAACGCATCACAAATTTGCAAGGACAGCACGTAAATTCACTTACATATGTCGGTCAACGGGGCGTATACGCAACACAACCCAAGGCAATGCAGAAATATTTATATATGTTTGTATGTCTCGCGTGTAAAACTAATGAAAGTCTGTGTGTTTGTGTGCATATTTAGATGATGTTACCGACAAGCATCTCACTGAACCTCAGTTATCTAGCACCAAGTGCCGCCGATCCGATGAACCCTCAACAGACATGTCACTACATTGGTGTGGAATCATCATAAAATCTGATTGGCGACAGTGAGTCTAGTAATTGAATTTTTTAACTCACATCTAGTGAATATGATTGTATTAAATGCTTGTAACAGGTGTTTTTCTTTTCTGTTTTTTGTTGAAGGTATAGAATTTGTTTGCCAAATCAAATGCAAATCAGTAAAACGACTACTATTCTGCAAATTTAAATTATCAAGAGGATTTTTTAGCAACTTCAACCTTGCACTTTAAACTTAGCGTGCACTAAAATTTAATGAGCTTGAAAATTTCATATCAAAAATCTTTTAGAAATTTTAACTTAAAGCCGTGGAAAGTTTGCGAAATTATTCTAATTTTTGCATAAAATTTGAAAATTGGATTTATAAGATTTTTGTCAAATAATTCTTTATAGTTTTATAAAAAAATAATGAACATTATAAAAACTAGAAATATATTCAAAATTGGTCAAAGTGTTGATGTGCTATAATTTTCCCGCGTTGTGGTACAGTAAATACTATAATCCAACCATCAGGTTAAATTTTTTTGTGTGAGATTGTTTAATGGTTCTCCACAAAAATCCCTCCAAGGAAGTCACATCCCATAGCCTAGGCGCTTTAAAGAATTTAAATTAAAGGCCGTGCTAATATGGGAAGTCAAAAATTCATGATTACTAGCCTGTTCTGTATTTCGAAAACAAAAAAAAATATTTAAACAGCGTCTGTAGTGAAAGTCAAACTGCTGTAAAAACCTTAAAACCCCCACGCACCTCTTCTAAAATTATTGAGAAATGTAAGCTGAGGCTGAACTCATCTGCAAGGCAGAATGAGGTTGAACTGTATAGTGGAAACAGTCGGGTGCATCACGGCTGATAAATAAATCCCATGCCCTTTGGTGCAGTATTGACACCTAAAAAACAACCCAGTGTTTCCTGAAAAGGCCAGAGAGAGCAGGGGGAGCTACATATAAGCCCTGATAGCAGCAATATTCCATGCAAAATCTATGGAAACGACATATGGTCACCATAGGTATCATCGATGATCCACAATATGTATCTTGTTGAGAATAGTATAGACCCTTTTCTTTGCCGTTGTCCGGCTTTCGCCACACTTAGATGGTTCATTTTCGGATCGGATGTATTGAGAATGGCCGAGCTACATTCTCTTTTCCTCGACAAACTGCTAAGATTTATACAAAAATATGAGACGTTTGCTGAGGTAATGAGGTAATAAATCTACACCCACCTGCCCCTTCCCTTCCCTTAAATTCTATCTCTTGCCTCAAGCGCATTGCCCATTGCTGGGGAAAAAATCCGGCCATCCAGAATTCTATTCAATTCCATTAAAAGGGAAAATGTTGGCAAGCACACAACTTGGATTTGAAATGCAAATCAGGTCTGCATATGCCTATCGCACCCCTCCTTCAGACTTGTTTTTCCTTCTTCACTCCTCTCACTATTGTGCGAGAGTGGGGATGGAAAGTATAAGTTTTTGGGTTTGAGGAATGATTTTGTTTTTTTTTTAGTTTAGAAAAGTGTGGGGACCGTGCTTTGCGTGGGATTCGAACCCTCTAGGATGGCACGCTAGGCCGCCTCAGAATAGTTTGTTTGTTTGTTTTATTGGGCTATCGACTTATAATTGCCAATGAATCCGGAGTCACATCACGCAGGTGGTGAGTGAGTTTTCATCTTGCAAGAGCTGCACATTCGCAGAGGAGGTTAACTTGACTCACTTTAGACGAAGTATAGACCATTGATGCCTATACAGCGGCCGCCGTAGCAGAATAGCTTAGTGCGTGACTACCAGTCGGAATTCAGAGCGGACGTAGGTACAAATCTCGGTGAAAGATGAAAATGAAGAAAAAGTTTTTTCAAATAGCGGTTGCCCCTCGGCAGACAATGGCAAACCTCCGAGTGTATTTCTGCCATGAAAAAGCTTCTCATAAAAAGTATCTGCCGTTCGGAATCGGCTTAAAAATGTAGGACCCTCCATTTGTGGTACAACATCAAGACGCACGCCACAAATAGGAGGAGGAGCTCGACCAAACATCCAAAGAGGGTGTACGCGCCGATTATATATACATATATATATTTACATACATATATTTTGGTCTTGAAATAGTTCTCACTCTAAATATATCAATCGCGCCTACACACACATTACCCACGATGACAAGAAAGAAGCATCATCGTAATGCGAGAAGCAAATTTTCACATTTTCTAAAAGATTTTTGAGAGTAAGTCTTTACATTGTCGCAGACATCTCTATATAAGTCTAAACAACGCTCTCTATACGTATTTATAAGCTCACAGTCGTGGACGGTTCAGGCGGCTTATCGCTGCTGTTGCTGCTTTTACTAAAGTTCTCAACTGCTTCGCCGCACGATGACTCAGATAAAATGTGCAAACTGTTGCATAGCTTCAGGTTGCCTAGAGCAACGCGCTTATGCATACAAATACAAATGTATGTATATATATGTATATACCTAAATATGTATGTTCAAATTTGTACATGTATGTAGTTATGTGAATGTAGAAAGATAAGTAAGTGTGTATGTCATAACCTCCAGCTGCACGTATATTTATTGCCTTCCTTCTTTCTTCTACTAAAATAGTTATTTTCTCAATCCTACTTGGTTTTATTGCTTTTTCTTTAATTTGTTGATGTAGCTGTTGTTTTTTCCCCTTCAGCTGCTACTCCTGTAAGTTATTTTCCACCTTCCAAGAAAATGCTTCAAATATGTCTTAGTCTCTTGTGTTCTCTTCACATCTTTTCCATTATGCTTTTCTTTTATGCGTGTGCTTTCCTTTAGGGGTTTCTTCCCACAATTTGACTTATTATTTGCTCTGCGCAATTAGGTATGTAAAGGCTTCTATGAAAAAACGTTTGCGCCTTATATCCTCTTTCTGTTATAAGAGCAACAAAATACTCTTAAGGGCTTTAAAGCAACACTCTTTACTAAAAAAGCTTCTACGAGTTGTTGCCGTGTGCTATGGTGGGCAATAAAAGAAAATTATTTGATTAGTTGCTAAAATAAATAGTACAGTAAATAAGATTCCATTTTAGTAAAAAAAAACGATTACGAAGTAATTAAGTTTAACTACTTGAATAATATTTGGGCTGCATTCAAGTCAATAAGTGTCTACTTAATCTAAAGTAGTCAAATAGAAGATTAATTTCATGCTCTGCTGAGCTCCAGAACATAGCTGTATTGAAGTGCGTGTAATACAAGAAGAGCAAAAGAAGTCGCTATCACCAATTTTTGACCAAGAACGAACCGAATACCATCCAACAGCCATCGAATGCAACTGATATGACTCCCTGCAATTTTTTTCTGTTTGATGATTCACAGAACCACTATATGCGCTCCCCGTTGCCGGAAGGAAGTAATAGAAAAATCGAAAACGGCTCTGATGTCTATACCAAAAATAGAGTTCCAGAAATGTTTCGAGAGTTGGATCAAACGCTGGCATAAGTGCGTGGCAGTTCATGGGAAGTTCTTTGAAGGCGATGATATCACTTGGAATCAACTTGTATTTTGACTTTTCTGAATATATCCCGCGAACTTGAGCTAGTATACAAGTATTTACCCAGTTGTTTGTGCCACTTAGGCATCTGTGTTGGTCGCGATCCCAGTACATGATTGGCGGTTTCCTCATCCGCCTTACAAAATCTGGCAGTTCCAACGTATGGGAGCATATTACCAGGTTAATAAGGTGAGAATTCAATATACTATGCCCTGTTAGAATTCGTGTTGTGATGTTAGTCAAATTATTTTTAATCAATTCCGTACAACCTTTAAACCGGCCTAGGTCGAAGCTGCTTATTGATTTTGATTGCAATAAACCGGATAGATTATCCCAGTACGATATTCTTTGTCTTTTTTTACTTCCCGAAGAAAAGAGCAGTATTTAGGCTTTCGTAGACTATAAAAAGGCTCTAGGCCGATAAGCGGGGAGGTCGCCGCTTTACTGGCTAATTTATTTGTCATTTCGTTTTCAGTAACTCCTATATGCCCTGGAATCTATAGAATATGCGCAAAGCATGTGAGTAAAACCTGTATTAAAAAACATGTAAAGCGGAGGAAAAGAAAGGTAATTCTAATTGAGTCTTAGTATTTACCGATACGATCCTCCAACAAAAATTCAATGCCAATGAACAGTCCAGCTTTGTGTAACTTTCGAGCTGCTCTACACATTGCATTACATTATTAATTATTATTTTTTTTTTTAGTTTTCGGCCACATCTCACTCCCACCCCTAAAATTAAATATGAAACTTGGTCTGGTCAAAGCCGAATAAAATTAGCGTGATTAGACAGGTCATTTGAAAACGCAACCTTGTGACCTCTTTCACAAACAGTTTGATGCTCTTTCCGCAAATCTCTCGAACCCTTTCCAAGGTTAGTTGCTGTTGTTGTAGCAACTTACAGGGGCCTGTAATCTCTTGGAACAGTTAGTCCAAGAAACAGACTGTGGAACAGACAGGGTGCGACCAAACAAAGAGAGAAGTTTTAGATGACTAAGTTTAGGCGGCCATGTGAACAGGTTGTTAGTACAGAAAACCGGTAGGCTCTATACTCGTGTCGCTTGAAACTTTTTTTTTATTGTGCTTCTGGCAAAGCAAATTTTATACACCAGCAAATTAGAAAGCCTGAACGACTAATGTCGCTGCGGTGCTGGCTTCTTATGGCCCAAGACATTCCAGCACCAGTTTTGATATAACCAGGAAAGTGTTGACAGGTTTAATTGGTGCCTGGTTATCAGTAAGGGTAGCTATACTTCAAGATTAAAGTGAGCACATCTTTTTTGTATACCTTCCCCGGACCGCATTGTAGATAACTTTGACAATCAAACCACTAAATCGCGAAGAAAAATAAATCAGCTATTCTACTGGTATTTGTTTGTATGGATGCCCCTTCGCTTTATTTGTGTATCCAGCAATTTGACGTTTAGCTGGAATTTCTCAAGAGGCCTATCAAAAACTCTCATACATATGATAAGATATATGATAAATAAGTACAGTGTACTCTCTCTTAAGCGGACATCTAAGGGACTGAAAAAATATTGCGCTTATGAGAAAAGTGTAAAAAAGTTAGCAATATTTTATGGGAGGCTTAACGTGTTATGGGAGGGTTGTTCGCTCAAGAAAAAATAATTTTTAAAATTCTTAACGATTTATGGTATGTAGGTACTGAAAAAAGTGTCCGCGTATAAGTAAGAGGTTTGTCAACTTCGAGATATGGGCTATTGTGTATCCGTTGCTCCAGGCAATTGGCAGTATGGCATTAAGCGGAATAAGTCCAAGTGGCACCTTGGTTTTATTTGAAAAAGGAAATTAACTAATGCTATTAAAAATATGACATCTGTTTTCTTTTATGTTTTTATTTGATCTGATGAAAACCCAAGTGGCAATTCAAGGCTGCCCATTATTTTCTGCTTTATGCCGAAACAAAAACTACTAAAGTCAAAGCACTTTTGTACCTCGCGGCTAACTCAAACAAACTGCAATTTTCCACTGCAATTAACCTGTTCAAAATATCCTCAAAGCATTTGTTGTACTCGGCTAAGGGTATGCCCTAATTATAAATACTTGACCTGATAACCTTGAGCCCTATACTGAACTCCCGCATGCACACGGATACATATCTATAACTATATATGTATATGCAACCGAGAAGAGAGAGAAAGAGAGAGAGAGAGAGCAATGTCCCACACTTACTCATGCATGTGTGCCAAAGGTAATAAGACGACGTTTACGTATTTTCATATACACACATACATACGTATGTACATATTTACAAATATTCTACGCACTAAATGCAATGACATTTAGCTCAAACGCCACCTAAAAGAACTAAAAGGACTATACAAAATCTATACCAGATTTAAATGGCATAAGTTGCTGCTGCTGCTCTCAACTATTCCGTACGCCCATCTATTTGGCCTAGCAGCATTACACACACAAACCAAGCACATAACCTTGTGGAAGGCCATGGAAAGGCATCAACAGAAGGACACAAGTAGACACAGACGAAAAACGCGAAAAAGTATCAAGGAGAAATGCAAACAGGTTGCAAAAGCTCTGCCTTAAAAGCAACGTGATAGATAAGTATGTCGACAGAGCGAGAGAGAGAGAGAGATAGGGAAATGGAGAGTACGCTAGAGAAATGAAGCTCACTCTTGCACAGCTCTCTTATCCTCAACATCTCGCATTCCCACTCCCTACACTGGATGGGAAAATGTGTTCAGCTGAATTAGGTCAATGGAGCGCCACAAGGCGCATGAATTCTTTCGACAGCTCTGTTGACTTTCAAATTGTTGACATTTTTTGCACATTGTTTGTGTAGACAGCGCTGGTGGGGACAAGACAAGGCTAGTGCTACTAACAACACAGCATAAGTGCGGGTATATTTTTGTTTTGGATACATACATTTTGATATGCAAATAAATTGGCCATAAAGTCCACTTTAACGCACAAGAATTTTATCAATTTTATGCTATGAGTTTTTTCAAAGGAACTATATTGGAAAGTGAACTTGGAATACAAGGACTGTACATGAAAATATGTAGGACATAATGAGCTATGTGAATAATAAGCTATAAAAATAATGGATTACATAGTAGGAGTGAAAAACAGCCGATACTACTTTGCATGATCAAGGAACTTACTTATTTACGATACCTCTTTGGGAAAATTTTGAAAAAAAAAGAAATGGAACAGATTCCAAGAAAATGCTGCAACAATTCATTACTTCATCTGATAAGCCTTATCTATTATCTTATTTTTCAGAAATTTCTTAATTTCAAAAAAAAAAAAATTGATTTGCACTTGGTAGGCTACTGTCAATATGACGCTAATATTGATTGATGGGTTTTATTGTTGAAATAGTTAATGCCCGCGCGTTTGCTTGCGTATTCCGTGTGAAGCACTTAATAATAAATTTAGAAAAGGGAAAGGAAACAGTTTCTGTTAGTCATAATGAAATTTTGCTTTATACTTAATTTATTTTTATTTAAATACAAAAAAAAAATTTTTAGGTTAGATTAGACAGGCTGCTTGTCGGAGTCAAAACACTTGGTGGCCCTAAGGCTCACTGTGATACTTGCATTTGATTTTCATCCCCTAACTAAGTTGCTTAAACCACTTAGATAGTTTTAAGAAGGTAACTACCAGGTCTTCGAAGAAATACTCGCTAAGATATTTGACACGGCGTCTTTGAAGTGCAGGACATTCACAGATAAGGTGTTGTACCCACTCAATTTCTTCTTCATCTCCACATCTCCTGCAGAAGTCATTGTCCCATTCTACTGGCTAGGGTGCGAATAGTACAGTGACTCGTTATTACACTTGTGAGGACGCTGGTAGTTGATCTGTTGAAAGCAGACACTTTGTTCTTTTATGATTCAGTTTTGACCAGAGCTCTTTGGAGACCCTAAAGTTAGTAGTCAGATACCACCCGATAGTTTCCGCGATTACGCTCAAGTTAATCGCAGTATACAGTTCGTTTAGAGAAATGCTAATGTCCTCTACCACTCGTTGAAGGTCAAGCTCAGAACCTTTCCTTGGACGCTCTTTCATTCAGGCAAAAAAAAATAAATAAAAATGTAAACAATTTTTAAAAATTCAACAAAGTTTCATGAAAATTTCAAACTTTTTTATAAGAATTTAAAAAAGAAAATTCAAATATGCAATTTTATAACCCATTGAATTCTGGCATAATAAACTGCAAATTTCAAGTGGCTGCAGAAACGCGTTGATTTTTGACATTTTTTTTTTTTGCGTCGGTCTCACGTATTTTGTCAATAAATAAAAATTTCGAGCAATTGTTATACTATTTTCTTCTTCTCAGCTGTTCTCGTCGGGCAGCCATTTAGACATCTGAGCTCTCACTTCTTGCGGATATTGCGGGTTTAAATATCTCACACAAGAGGTTAATACAAATTTGATTAGATACTGTTGGTCGTCATCCTTTAATCCAAAACCCATTCTTCCTTTTTCCACCTGTTTGCTTGTTTTGCCTCTGTTTTCCCTCCGCTGTATGGTATTTTCCGCTATGGTATCACAATGGACGAATTTTGAATCTTTATCCAAATGGGCCCACTCGAATGAGCAACCATTTACCCTATCCTATCCTATAGTAATTATTTGTAACGGTTAGATACAACAAAATGCATAACACCGTCAACAAAAAAATTATTAAAAATCAGGGCGAATTTTGCGGCTTTTTTCTACTGTGCTATAAAAGATACCATTTCTGTTTCCATTTCGTACGCTTCGTAAAAAATTTGAAATGCCGAAAATCCCTGGTTAATTTTCGGGATTTAAAAAACACCGGGATTGACATCCCCACCAAATATATCCTATTATCCAAGTAAAATTTATGATTACTTACTCTTTAGGTGGCTACCTGAATTTTAGCTTGGTAGCCCTGTTTTTGAAATGAATTTTTTTTTTAAATAGTATTTGTATTCATGACTTTCCTTTAAGCCTTACGTTCGTTTTTTAATAATTATCCTTTTTAATTACAAATAGTTGGCAACATCCTGTTAAAATAAAATAAAAATTAAAAAAATGCTAATAGTTAAAAAACAAAAATAAATCTCAATCTTTTGTTTTTACTTAAACAAACAATAATGAATAATTTACTAAGTGGCGCGAAATGAATCATCCAATTTTGTTTTTGAATTTTGAAAATACCGGTATACCGGGACTGGCTTTCCTACTACATATATCTAAATATCCAAGTAAATCTTATGATTACTTGCTGTTCAGGTGGTAACGCTGGAAAAATTTGTTTTTGAAATGGATTTTCCTTACAAATATTTGTCTTAATGGCTTTCCTTACGTTCGCTTTTTAATAAATAACCCTTCTTTAATTACAAATAGGTGGCAACACCCTGTTAAAATAAAATAAAAATTTAAAATAATTCTAAAATTCTCGTTTTTTTGGCTTAAAACATCAAACAAATATTAATTTATAAGGTAACGCAAAACTAATCCAATTTTGTTTCTCACTAAATAATGTTTTTTTTTTCATTTGCTAAATAAACAAAACAAATAATTTTGAATGATAGAAATCCTTATTTTGACCTCTCCGCCTTGTTAATATTTAATAACTTTTTTTTTTATCTTACCCGGCATGTAGAAGTTTTTCAGGGTTTAAAGTATTTTTTTTTAAAGCATAGAATATATTTGACCTTTAAACACTTCATACCAAATTTACAGAAAAGTGCATTTTTGCCACGGGAATCCAATGGTAATTTTGTAAGAATTGGCTGCGCGGATAAGTTCGCGGATAAGAACTTAATCGCTCAGACACAATATTTTATAAGAGCGTACAATTGTTGGCGTATGCCGATGATATCGATATCATCGGCCTTAACAACCGCGCTGTTAGTTCTGCCTTCTCCAAACTGGATAAAGAGGCAAAGCGAATGGGTTTGGTGGTGAACGAGGACAAAACGAAGTACCTGCTGTCTTCAAACAAACAGTCGGCGCACTCGCGTATCGGCACCCACGTCACTGTAGACAGTTATAATTTCGAGGTTGTAAAAGACTTCGTTTATTTAGGAACCAGCATTAACACCGATAACAATGTCAGCCTTGAAATCCAACGTAGAATCTCTCTTGCCAACAAGTGCTACTTTGGACTAAGTAGGCAACTGAGCAGTAAAGTCCTCTCTCGACAAACAAAACTAACACTCTGCAAGACTCTCATCATGCCCGTCCTGACGTATGGCGCAGAAGCTTGGACGATGACAACATCCGATGAAGCGATGCTTGGAGTGTTCGAGAGAAAGATTCTGCGTAAGATTTTTGGACCTTTGCACGTTGGCAACGGCGAATATCGCAGACGATGGAACGATGAGCTGTATGAGCTTTACAACGACATAGACATAGCGCAGCGAATAAAGATCCAGCGGCTTCGTTGGCTGGGTCATGTCGTCCGAATGGATACAAACGCTCCGGCTTTGAAAGTATTCGATGCGGTACCAGCTGGTGGTAGCAAAGGAAGAGGAAGGCCTCCTCTGCGTTGGAAATATCAGGTGCAGAAGGACTTGGCTTCACTTGGTGTGTCCAATTGGCGCCGGTTAGCACGAGAAAGAAACGACTGGCGCGCTTTGTTAAGCTCGAAGAAGAAGAAGAAGAGGAAGGCTGCGCGGATAAATTTAAAATTAAATATAAAAAAAAATATATGGAGGTTTCATTTTTCGGCCACAGACTAAATTTAGGGATCAGATTAAAAAAAAAAATTATTTTGCCAAGGTAATGTAGAAATATGTGGCCCCGATTTATGGGAACGAACCAAGAAACCTGTAATACATTCTGCCTCATATCATTAATCAAATCGCAGATCTATTCTTTTGTGGTCCCTCGTTTGGCTTAAAATAAAAGAACAACTTATTTGTGCTGCCTGACTGCTCGATCCTGGCACATAAAAATGAATTCGATTATCCTTAAAAGTATAAAAGAAACGAATCACTTTACGACTCTCAAGCATTCTCCCACTTGTCAGAATAAAATTAAGACTGTACCAAAAACCCCATTCAAAATATCATAGCTACATTTATCAAGCCATAAAATAGCGGTTTATGAATTATTTCTACGTGTCTTTTACTCATAACTCTTTGCACGTATCCTTCACATGCGCATTGTGTGTGTGGATGTGTGTATATGTTTGTGAAAGTGTGGGTGTGTTACCAATGCATTGGAATGTTTTATTACTACACACAAATATTCTTTCACATTTCGAGAGCAATCAAATAAAATATTGCTAAATGAGCTTTTTTCAACCAAATAAAAGATTTACATATACACCTGTGTTCACAATAATAGCAGCGGCACGTATTGATTGCAAAGTTTTGACTATTTATTTATTTTTATTTTTTTTTTATTTTAATTTTTTTTATTTTTTATATAGTTTATACTACAACAAAAGCCATATGACTTAATGTGTCAAACGTGGCCCAACTTTTTTTTTAATTCTAAGCGTTACAAACTTTTTAATCAGAATTTTTAGAGAAATTTCAAGTATGCAGTTTTATAGCCTCAAGAAGTGCAAATGTGAAGTTGCTTAAAATTCGCGTTTTTTGTTTGTCTGCATTTTCTCCATATAAAAATGGTTCAAGCTTTTGTTATTTGGATTAAAATGAAATTTTAAAATTTAATATAAATTTCTAAAATTTTTAAAATTATTATTATTAAATTTAATTATTATATACAATATAATATTTAAATTATTAAAATAGTTACATAGTATTTGTTGTATCGGATGTTTGTTTTAAGAGCTTGAGAACTTAAAATAGAAATATTATTTCAATGAATTTTTTTATTATAATCAGGTAGATAATTTCATGCCATTTGATCATGATGAAAGCCGCTACCAAAAAGAAATTGAGTAACTTTTTTTCTTTTTAAGTTATCTGTTCCATTTTTGTTTTAATTTGCAGATTGATCTTTAAAATTTATTAAAATGGATAACTGGGACACGCAAACAAGAATTTGGATAGTCCGCCGCTATCACGCACTGGAGTCCGTAGTTTTGGTACAGAGAGAGTACAAGCGGATGTTTGGCGGCGATCCCCCGAGCAGATGGACCATAATGAGACTGGTGAATAACTTTGCTGAGCAAGGAACAGTCGCAAGAAGGCCTTATCATCGAAACCCACCAGTTCGGACGGAGGAAACGATCGCTGCTGTAGCTGCAGCTATACAAAGCAATCCAAGGGTTTCAACAAGAAGCTTACTTGCTCAACTTGGTGTCAGCCGACAGTCTTTGCAAACAATAATACACAAAGATTTAGACTTATTTCCCTACAAAATTCAAATGGTTAACAAACTGAATGCAGCAGACTTGCCGATTCGCTTGGAATTTTGCCAGAAGATCCTGCAAATGGTGGAAGAAGACCATGCCTTTTCATGTCTGATAAGGCCCTTTTCGATTTAAACGGCAATGTGAACAAACAAAATTGTCGAATATGGAGTACTTCTAACCCACAGATACTCCACGAGACGGAATTGCATCCTCTTCGCGTGACAGTGTGGTGTGCGGTTTCTTCACGCTGTATTGTCGGGCCTTATTTTTTTGAAGAAAATGGTCACACCGTTACGGTTACTGGAGACCGTTATTTGAAAATGCTGAAAGAATTTTTCTATCCAGAACTACGCCGAAAGAGAATTCCTTTCAACTCTGTGTGGTTTCAACAAGATGGGGCAACGTCTCACATAGCCCAGACTGTTATGACAGAGTTGCGACGAAAATTTCCCAATAAACTGATTTCAAGAAACTCCGAATTTCGTTGGCCCCCCAGGTCGCCTGACCTTACTGCACCTCACTTTTTCTTGTGGGGTTTATGTAAACAAGAAGTTTATAAAACAAAGCCAACAAATTTGGATGAACTAAAACAATCCATTCGGGCAACAATTGCGGCTATTCCTGTCGCAACTCTCAAAGCAGCAATGAACAACTTTTTACTAAGATGCCGCACTTGTGTCAACGAGCATGGGGGGCATTTAAATTCAATTATTTTTAAAACTAGTTAAGCTACATTTAATAAAATTTAATGACCTTCAACTTGAAAAAAAAAATAAATGAATTCCATACACTAAAAAAAAGTTATTTGAGTTTCTTAATGTTGCAAAATTCATCAGCCACCCTGTATTTACTACTTTTTCCAATAAATGTGAATAATAAACCTAACCGAGCCCAATCCGCAAAACAGCGAGTCAAACGATGGTCAGTTGGCTTCAATTCTTGCACGATCAGTATTTTATAAGCCAAGATCCGCCGTAGCCGAATGGGTTGGTGCGTGATTACCACTCGGAATTCACAGAGAGAACGTTAGTTCGGATCTCGGTGAAACCAAAATTAATAAAAACATTTTTCTAATAGCGGTCGCCCCTCGGCAGGCAATGGCAAAGCTCCGAGTGTATTTCTGCCATGAAAAATCTCCTCATAAAAATATCTGCCGTTCGGAATCGGCTTGAAACTGTAGGTCCCTCCATTTGTGGAACAACATCAAGACGCACACCACAAATAGGAGGGAGGAGGAGCTCGGCCAAACACCCAAAAAGGGTGTACGCGTGAATTATATATATATATATAAGCCGAGATCGTTGCATAAAATTTTCAAGTAATCGAAGCATAAAGGCCAGCAAGTTGAGAATGACGACGATGGTGAAATAGTTGATGCACCACTCTGGCAATACCCAAGTAGACTAAAGTGCCGTTTTGATACCATTAGGAGACCTCCAACAGAAAAATATCTACAGCCAGCCAGCCCGAGCTGTTGTAATGATGTAATGGAGAAGATTGATGGTATTTAGGTTGGAGCACTAGGTTGTCGAAGAAAGTAGCACCCAGTGACCTTAATCGTCTAGCTGCCAAACCCGGACAGAAAGTGCTCAACAATCTCCTTCTCTGAAATATCCTAGCTTTTACATTGGATGACGTGGAGTCCACAGGGCTTTCTGAGTTCTGCGTCTATTTTACAGGGCTTTCGAAATAGCACATGAAGAAATGGAGCTCCATCTTTTCTGTACTTTTTTGGGAAATAAGTTGTATAATTCCCCTTTAACAACTGTCAGGGTGATGCCGATGACCGGGTAGGTGGTCTTCGAGACTGAGGGACTGAACCGTTTCCTGGCAAGCTCATCAGCAATTTAATTTCCCTCTATGTTCCTATGCCCTGGAACCCAGGTCAGAGAAATGTTACTTGCACACCCAAGAGATTTGTCTCCTCCTTACAGGAGTTTACTAGTTTGGTTCTGCTGCATAGTGTCAGTCGCGGCTTAACTATCGGAGAAAATGTTCCCTAAGCATTTTTCATGCCTGCAGGATCGCAAATAAGAAGATAGATAAATTGGCTGACTTACAGAAAACCCCTGCTCCGACTACCAATTCCCTTTTGGAGCCGTCAGTGAAAATAGAGGTACAAGCTTCGGTGCAGATTTTCCCCTCGATCCAATCCTGTCTATTTGGAAAGATTACCCTAGCACGACCCTCAAACTCTAGTTTGCAGATAGAGAGATCTATCCGAAGTTCGTAGAAATAATATGTTAACTGCCCAAAAATGCTACCATGTCCCTTGAGAGATTGCCACTAGAGGCCAAACTCCTTTGTTCTGATTGCACTTTGAGCTGCGAGGGAAATAACGTAAAAGTCAATGGGAAGTAAGTGCAAAACGACATTCACAGCACCACTGGGGCAAGTTTTATATGCTCCGGTGATACCAATGCATGCAATCCTCTGCATCCTCCCCAGTTTAGTGATATATAGCCCATCGGTAGAGCTTCCCACCAAACCAGGCATCCATACGTTAAAGTTGGCAGAACCGTTGCGTTCTACTTCCACAGCACGATCTGTGACTTGAGACCCCATTTTTTATCGAACATAGATTTGCAGGAATAGAAGGCTATACTTGCAAAACTTACCAAACACACATTCCTAGCTGTCAAACCATAGTTATCGATATCGATACTTCTCATGCAGCTAAAAAGCACCCGATAGGGGGAACTACATTTTTATGAAAGAAACAAATGTAAATGTTCAAAACTGTGCAATAAATCGCTCTGCTATTATAGCGAACGCAGGTGTATGTTCATATCAACATGCATGCAAGTACATACATGCATACTTTTATTATTCCTATACTTTATTTTATTTCTATACTTAACATCTAATCTCGTGTTGTTTTTGTTTTTTGTTTTTTGCAGGAAAAAGACCAATATGGCAATGAAGTACAGCGCTTGGCACGTCCTCTGCCAGTCGAATATTTGCTGGTAGATGTGCCCGCCTCAACACCACTGCAACCCCAATTCACATTCACACAATACAAGAAACGCGGTGAACCATTCCCCGTGGAGAATCGTTACCTGGATGGACATTTGCAAGATTTTAATGCGCTAAGCACGTATCTCTCCCACTGGACGGATCAAGAGTTTCTCGAGGCCATTTCAGATTTTCACTTGTTGTTGTATCTATATAGAATGGACACGGTGCCGTTGCGTGCGCACATGGGCCCACTGTTGGAGGCCGTACGCACCAAAAATGCCGATTTGGCATACAGCTTTAAGGCTAGCGAGCCATGGAAGCTACTGGAGTCGCTAATACACGCAAGCACCGGTGGCGGCAGGTGAGTGTACCGGATGCCACCCACTTGAATTGAAGTCGTAGAGCACGTCTCCTGCTTGACTTGTTGGCATTGATCTAAGCAATGTATTTCACTTATCTACTATATTACTTTATTTTTATTTTTTGCTTTTTTGTGCCAAGTATTTATTTTTTATTCGTTTTCTTCTGTCTTTTGTAGCGGCCCCTCTGCTGGTAATAAGGCTGCTGCGTCCACCACAAGCTCTGCCGCAGGTGCTGCCGGCACGAACAATCAATGGCAGTGCAATCACTGCACCTTCATCAATCCTGGCGAATTGAGTTCGTGCGAGATGTGTTCGCTTCCTAGATAAATACCTATCGCCCTCGCTAATTTCACCGTCATCGCCACCTTTGCTGTTAGCGCAGTCGTCTTCATTCATGGACAATATCACTTGATAGGTTTGTTCGTTGCTTGGTTGGTTGGTTGATGGTATTTACGTTCGGCTATAGGCTGGCATGAAATATAGCAAAATTGCTAATTGGCAGAATTTCATTGTTTCATTTAAAATATATTGGAAAAAAAATTATATTAAATTTGACAGCATACAGAAAACACGCAGAATAGACACATTTTGTAATATTCTCAGATTATTTGTAATTTATGTCCTAATAAATTAAAACTGTTGCAAAGTAGCTGAATGATAATAATAACGGTAACACCATCTACACAAACTGTCACACTCTATATACATATAAATATTAATACAATAAAGGTTTGGCGAACGCTGATGATATGCCTACAGGTGTATTTATTTGTAGCGACTCATTCATGCAAACATACATACATACACATGGATAAACTTTGGAGATTAAAATTGTATACCTACACAGCAAAATAAAGAAATACATAAATGCAAAAGGATGTAATGTCATCGTCGTCGGTATATCTAATTATTATGTCATACATGTTTGTGCTAAAAATATAGATTCAATAAATAAATAAATTATTTATCTATTAACTGAATTTGTTTGTACTTGGTAGGTTTTATAAGCAAATAGCAAAGGCCCACAAGGCATTTTACGAAAAACCGGGGAGTCTACTCTGTAATGCGATGCGAATGGTAATTGCAAGGCGAAAGGAAATTTAATATTTTAATATAAGATATGTATGTATGTGTGTATATCTTTAATATACAGTCACACAGAAAATGCACATACACTTCACAAATACTAAGATATATTCCGTAAAAAAAAATATCGAGAATTGTTCATTTAAAAAACGCGCGTTACACATACCTCACGGAAATAAGTATATGTGTGAGGGTATTTTCAAATGAAACACCATAAAGAAGCAGGAGAAAGCTTCAACCAATAATTTTAATATATGTATATTTAGGAAAAATAGGAACAAAAATTATACAACAAAAATTCAAATTGACTAAACTTATTAAATTAACAAAGAAATTAAAATAACTTCATATGAAATAAGTATATGTACCTTCTGCTCAAATATGAACGAGACGTTATCAATAAAACGGTCCGCGGATGACATATGGCAAAAACAAATTTTTTGTTTTTTGGTAGGACTGTTATAAGCTCACATGGCAAATTTCAGCGTGATATGTCACATAGTTTGTTTTCTGTGCTACTGTAAACAAGTCAAGCTCGAGTGTGTTCTTCGAATTCTCTTTTATGACTTCAATTGTCTCAAAATGTTTTCCACGGAGCGGCAACTTGAGCTTGGGAAACAGGAAAAAGTCACATGGAGCCATATCAGGCGAATACGGTGCTTGCGAAACGATATTAACATTATTTTTGTTCAAATAATCGCGAACAAGACGTGATGTGTGAGCTTGTGCATTATCGTGATGCAAGAACCATGACTTGTTGTCCCATAATTCCTTCCTTTTAAGACGAATGTTCTCGCGCAAACGCTTTAAAACGTCTAAATAATATTCAGCGTTAACCGATTTTGCGATTTGTGCGATTTTCAAGCACAATTTCCTTTACTTTTCCGATGTTTTCGTCGTTTACTGATGTTGCTGGACGACGTTTATGAGGCAAGTTTTCAACCGATGTACGGCCCTCTTTGAACGATTTGTACCACTGGAAAACACGTGCACGCGATAGAGCAGAGCCCCCATAGGTTGTCTGCAACATTTTTAAGGCGTCTGAAGCCGAAATTTTGTTGGAATAACAAATTCTTTGTTCAACTTGAATTTCCATCGTTAAATTCGAAGAACACACTCGAGCTTGACTTGTTTACAGTAGCACAGAAAACAAACTATGTGACATATCACGCTGAAATTTGCCATGTAAACTTATAACAGTCCTACCAAAAAACAAAAAAATTTATTTTAGCCATATGTCATCCGCGGACCGTTTTATTGATAACGTCTCGTTCATATTTGAGCAGAAGGTATGTGCATTGGCCTTTCTTTACACTTTTTTTCAACGTTTCTATAACTTTCGATTTTCTAATAATTAATATGTTTTTCATTTTGAGAAAGAACAGTTTTGACGAGTGGAACAGTTTTGAAGAGTGGAATCAGCTATCTTATCCCACTCCTCCACTAAAGCACCTTTCAGGTCTTTGATTGTCTCAAACTACCGACCATTTTTATAAATAAGGGCCGACAATATTCTCCAAAGATCGTTAATTGAGTTTAAATCGGGACTTAATGCTGAACTGAAATTTTTCTTGACGATAGGAAGGCGTTAGTTAAACGAGCCGTATGGATACGCCCCAATCCATGTCTTGTCTTGCTGGAAAGCGCAGTCGTCTCCGTATATGTTTCCCGCAAACTCAATGGGAACATCCTCCACATAGAATTCTGCGTTGGTTCTTGTCGGAATAAAACAAATTGTAGACTTTCCACCATGTCCGAAAGCGGCCCAAATCATCAAAGACCAGCCACCCTGGTTCCGCTTATGGCGCGTTTGCCGTGGTTGCCTAAGGTCCCGTCAATATTTCTGGCAACCATCTGGACCATCTAAGTTAAACTTTTCTTCGTCCGAAAGTAGAACTTTCGGAATTCGTTAGTCCAAAATTTATATTTGCCGGCAAATGTTAAACGAGCCTTAATGTGGCATGCTAATAGTCTTGGTACCGGCTCCCGCAAACAATATTTAAGTGTTCCGTCCTCGACCAAAATTTGATGTATTTGTCTATCGGTGACCTCAAGACTTAAATGGTGTTTGATTTTCTTGCAAGACATTTCTTTTTGAGCAGCCAGACCACGAATTTCTCGTTTGCATGTGCTGTCGATATTAGTTGATCTGCTGCTTCGGTTGAGTTGACCATATTTTTCTGGATTTTTAAGAAAGTTGCGGATGGTATTCCTATGCCGATTTACTCTAGCAGAAATTTCATAAATAATTTTGCCACTTTCGCTTTCAGACCACGCTCTTCATCAGATAAATGTCTTCCACGGGGCATTCTACAGTTTAACCCATCAATAATTCAATTATTCTTTGTTCAAATTATTCTTTGTTCATGCAAATAACACAACATTTTTTGATAACTTGCTCTCAGTGATTGCCAAATCACTACTGATCTCTGATTGCACATACCATATACTTATTTTACATGAAAACCAAATCTAGCAACACAAATTTGTAATAACGGTACTAAGAATAATGAGTAATGAAGAAATTTGCAACCGAATAGTTAAGTTGGACTGCAAATGCAGACTTTGGCATACCAAACAAAAATGTACCGTTACTATCAACAAAGATATCGGTATAAAAAACTTTGCACATATACTTATTTCTGTGAGGTATGTCTAAATTTTTTTCTTGCTGGAATGTTGGTACAAATATCCTCTATAGTGTCGCAGAGTTTGAGCGTGAACTGTCAATTAGCTTGTTTTTTTTTTCATTTAATTATATCAGTCAACCGCAGGTGTGCTCTGCGAATATGGAAAACAATATCGAACCAATAATTTGTTTTGTGTTTCGAAAGGGTTTCGTGTGCCGAATCAATGAAAATATTGCAAAAAGCCTATGGCGTGTTCTTTATCAAAAACACGGGTCTACGAGTGGTATAAGACTTTTGCAGATGACCGAAAAACCGTGGAAGATTTGCCCCGATCTGGTCGCCCATCAACGTCTTCAACGGATGAAAACGTCGACAAAGTCAAGGAAATGGTGCTGCTCATTTAAGTTTGAGAGACGTAGCTCGTGACCTTAGCGTTGCTCATGAATCAATTCGCAACATTTTACACCATCAATTTGGCATGAGACGCGTGGCTACTCGACTCGTTCCAACAGAATTGAATTTTTTTCAAAAAATTCATCGAAAGAAGGTGGCTGAAAACATGCTTGAGCAAGCGAATTTGGACCCAACGTTTATCCAGCACAACATAACAGGTGATGAGACGTGGGTATATGAGTTTGACATGCAAACCAGTAAACAGACGGCTGAATGGCGCTATCCACATGAGCCGAAACCCAAAAAACCAAGTCAAAGTTGGTCAAAAATGAAAGTAATGTTACTCGTTTTCTTTGATTATCTCTCGGAATTCATTCTAAATGTTTATACGGTAAATGAAGAATATTATTTGGAAGTTATACGATGTTTGAGAGAGAATGTGTGTAGGAACTGGAACAATTTGTGGAAGGAAAACTCATGGATTTGGCACCAGGATAGCGCACCGTTTCACAAGTCTCATATTGTGAACACTTTTTTGACCAAAAACTCATCAAATATCATCGAACAATCAGCGTATTTACCGGATTTAGCCCCCTGTGACTCTTTCCTTTTCCCAAAACTTAAATTGCCACTCCGCGGACGCTGCTTTGAGTCGATAGAGGCTTTTAAGGAGAATTCGCTGAAGGAGCTGAAGAAGATCCCCTCAAACGCGTCGTCAAGAACTAATCGTTGGCATAGGTATGTGTTTTGCTTCGAATGGAACCTATTTTGAAGGCGACAAAATAAATTTTGATGATCAAACATTTTTTTTTTTATTGAACAATTCGCGGTACTTTTTTGACATAAAGATATTAATAAAACTGAGTGCACCAACGAAATACTAAAGAACATAAATATTTATTCCGACAATAAAATTTAAAGTGTAGCATTTTGAGACTATGTTGGGTGCTTTTTTAAGAGCTTGGGAGTTTAAAATGATAATACAAAACAGAAATATTTTTAGAGAAACTTTTTTTTTGTATTATAATCTGGTAGATAATTTCACAGCTTTTATATTCTGAATGTGATTTGCGGCATATGTCGGCTGCGGCTACGAGTTACATGGTCTATTCGATCAGTCCAATTATTGACTACGCTTCCAATAAATCTGGACGTATGGCGTATTGTGTTGCAAGAAGTGCCGTCTGGTTGGAACCAAATGTCGTAGATGTTTAGCTTATTAATTTTTGCGTGTAAACCGCACTTAAAATAAACGAAATGCTACAATATATGAACTTCGCGAACAGATTTATTTTTCTGGAAAGTAAAAATTGAAGCGTTATTCGGGCCTTAAACGAAATGACTTGCCAAATCTTAAACAAATAAATAATTGGCGCGTACACTTCCATTAAGTGTTTGGCCGAGCTCCTCCTTTATTTTTGGTGTGCGTCTTGATGCTGCTCCACAAATGGACGCACCTACACTTTTAAGTCGACTCCGAACGGAAGATATTTTTTTATGAGGAGCTATTCCAAAAAACTTTCTTCATTTTATTGCTTTACGGAGATTTAAACCTACGTACTCCGAATGGAAGCCAAGCACCAACCCATTCGGCTACAGCCACCGCCCTTGCCAAAACTTACTGAACAAAAATGTCTACTCAGTTTGTCATTCTCAGCTCTTAAACCATAGTTATCGATATCGGTAGTTCTCATGCAGCTAAAAAACAGCCGATATAAAAAATGAAAAAAAACGTACCTACTCTCTAAAAAAGTATTTAAATCTAATTATGATTAATGCAGGTAATTGAGTTAGCATATAGTTGGGCCTTACTTTGCCTCTGCTACTGGTCTTAAGCGATTTTCATCGGTTAAAATAAATTTTTTTTTTATTGTTTCAAATGCTATTCGGTTCCATTCGCGCTTCCGACCATCCTTCAGTTCCTGTTTATGTTGCTATTAGTTCCTTTGCGTATCCGGGTTTTCTAATTAATGGTCAATATCCAATGTATTCCGAATTTCGTTAGTCGGACGACCGCAAGAATGATAGATTACAAGGTTGCGCCTTCCAAATTCGTTGCAATGTCATGCCGCGAGAATATACGAACAAAAGGAAGGGAAATTACTTTTTTGTGAAGGGTAAGAGGAAGCGAAAGTAATAGAAACTACCAACCACAAGAAAGTATACATAAACGCACATAAATACTTTCTAGCCACGGCGTCATCCGCAGAAAAACTGCATTTGGAGGTATTTGTATAATTTGTGCTTTCACATTTTTTTGTTATTTTGTTTAGTTCAAATGTCACAAATCATAATATTAACAAGAAATTCACTGAATTTCTACAAACATGTGACTTGCCCTACTTTTTTTATTTGTTTTGTATTATTAAACACACACGCCGTAACGAAAACTCGGACAGCCATGGTGCCATCAAATCAATGGAATCAGTTATACTATGATCAAAGGTTGCACAGGAATGTCTGGCAGCTCTAAATGATATTAGCTCCGTCTTCAAGGTCAGTTCTATATGGGTTCCGGGACATAGAAATATTGAAGGAAGTTGCATGGCCGATGAGCTAGCCAGAAAGGGTACTAATCTTCTACCGCTTGAAAATAGAGGCAATAGGTCATGGAAGAAAGAAAATACTTGTGTTACAAGCAGGATAATTTGGCCGCAAATAGGTAAGAAAGGATCAGTAGAACTGCTCAACCTGTCAAGTGAGAAAATCTCGAAGGACGTGATTTGTGTTACCGGTCATTGGCTGTAAGGTAGGCACTCTTGTAGGCTAGGTGTATTTTCGCATGAATGCTGCAGACGTTGTGGAGATGATAAAGAGAAAGAAACCTTAGCACACTTCCTTTGTAATTGTCCAGCCTTAGCTAGGAGTAGACACAGGTTGTTAGGAAAATACTCTTATGACTCTTTTGCGAAACTATCCGGTGTTGGGATAAAACCTATCCTACGCCTCATAAGAACGTCTAAATGGTTCCATGATAAATAAACACTAAGAACGCGTATAAGAGGCACTTTTTGTATTTTTTCTATAAAAGTGGTAAAAATGCAACAACTGCTGCTGCAGAAATAAACACTGTTCACGGAGAGGATATCGTGAGTGGAAGGACTGCGCAAAAGTGGTTTTCAAAATTCCAAAGTGGTAACTGCGACTCGGAGGATGTCCCGCGCGCCTTGCTCGAACTCGTGGAAGCTGAGCAAAATTTGACAGTCCATATGATAGCTCAGAGGTTAAATTCAATGCATAGTTCACAGTTCACAGCCACCTGGTTCACTTGGGAAAGGTTTCAAAGCTGGGAAAATGGGTTCCGCATAGGCTTTCCGTCGCCAACCTTCAGCAGAGAGTGAATGTGTGTTCTCAGCTGCTGCAACGGCTTGGAAATGATAGTTTTTTTAACCGTATCGTTACTGGTGTTGAAAAATAGGGCCTTTACAATAATCCTGTTCGCAAACGCCAATGGTTAGATAAAAATGAAACACCGAACCGACCCCTAGAGATGGCCTTCACCCCAAGAAGATTCTTCTGTCTATTTGGTGGGATATGACCGGTATTATTTATTATGAACTTCTGGAACCAAACCAGACGATAACTGCGATATTATTATTCCCATCAGCTATTAAACCTGAATGACACAAAATTTTGTTTCACCACGACAACACCTGACCTTATACCGCAAAGCAAACATTAGGCAAGCTAAACGAGCTCGGATGAGAGCTAATGCCGCATCCACCATACTCTCCGGATATTGCACCTTGTGCGTTAGTCTCCAGGCGTCCCGTCGTTTTATGTTTATCAATGTCGACGATTGCTTGATTGCTAATTTTGCATTTCTTCGGATCTCTCAACCTACAGGTACAGAGTAAATGCGAAAAAAGAAAATCAGTAATGGATTTCAAGCGTAATAGTGTATTGCGTTGTATTTAGCTGGAAAATCACAAGCAGCGATTGTTCGTGAGTTCGATCACCTTAAAGTAAATATAGTTTTTGTTTATCGCACCATTACTCGTTACAATGCAACTAGTAGCGTCGCGAAACGTCATGGAGCTGATCACCAAAAGACTGCAACGTCACGTTAAGTGGTTGAAGAACTGAAGAAGCGACTTGAGCGAAATCTCCAACGAAGTGCTAATCAAATGGCGAAAGAAATGAAAATATGTGACCGTAGTATCCGCCGCATATTGAAAAATGATCTCAAAGTCAAGTCTTACAAGATCCCAAAGGTGCATGATGCCACATCAAAGCTGCAACAAGTCAGACTTGAGATAGCGAAGGAGTTGCTTCGCTTGGCCGAAAACGGCCAATTTCCGAACATTGCGTTTTTCGATGAGAAACTTTTTCAAATTGAGCAATTCGTAAACTCTCAAAACGATAGAGTTTATTTGACCGACCGTTCATACCAGAATTTGAGTCATCGATTGCCCACCAGGAGGCAGCACCCGCCACAGGTAATGGTTTGGGCCACTGTAACCGCAGATGGGCGCTCTCCAATCGTTTTCATGGGGTCTAGGTCATGGTAAATGCGAAATATTATCGGGAAAGTATTCTGGAGGTTGCTTTGAAGTCGTGGGCAGGCAAACATTTCAGTGACAGACCCTGGACGTTTCACCAGGACTCAGCACCGTCTCACAAAGCTCGAATGAACCTCGAATGGAAAGCCTAAAAAACCACGTTCCGAAGTTTATAACGTTCACACAATGACTCTCAAACTCACTAGACGCGAATCCGATGGATTATTCTGTTTGAGCCATTTTGGAGAGCAAGATTCGGACTAAAATATTCACCAGTCTCGAGGCGCTGAAAAAAGCCAATGCCTGCGAGTGAGCCGTTTCTTGCTTGCGATTCGTTTCTGCACCGTCTCGAGGCCCTGGTCAAGGCAAAATTGATTCTTAATTTTGTATTATTTTCACATACCTTTTACTTTGAATTGAATAAAAGTAATTTTCCAAACTAGATTGATGGCCTTTTTAATTGGTTACACTTCGAGTGCCGGACCCTGTACAATCCGCGATTCGGTGGTATTTTATGGAATTTCTATTTTTGACTAAAGGTGTAAATACCGATTCTGCAAGAGCGTTGCCTTGGCAGATCCCCCTCTTGCCAGTTCATCCAGTTTTTCGTTACTTTCAATGTCCCGATGTCCCGGGACGCAGATTAAGGTCACTTTGTGGTTTTCACTCAAGGTGGTAAGGCTATCCCTGCTTTGTTCCACCAACTTAGAGGTTGTTGTAGCCGAATCCAGTGCTTGGATTGCAGATTGGCTATCCGAAAGAATAGCGATATTGCCCTTAAAAGAGAAAACTGCAATTAGTAGCCTACAGCTTCCCCAATTGCCAGTACTTCCGCATGGAAGACACTGCTGGTATTGGGAAAACGCACATATTTTTCAATTTTAGGTCTATGAGAATAGGTATATACATACCAGCTCCAAAACCACAATCCATTTTACTAACAAATTTTTACTTGGAGGTAGCGCAGAAAAAATTGATGAGAAAAAATTACAGGGAAAAATTGCATACCCTTTACTTTATTACTTAGAACTCTCTAGAAAATAAACTCTTAAATATATTTTTAACAAAAATAGCACTTTACCCTTAAAACTATGACAACTTCGAAAACAAAATCAAATTCATTCATTCTTCGTTTAATGACTAAACTGTCTGGATTTATACAAAATATTTGTAGTGGAAAAAATTATTAATAGCAAATTTTTCAAGTTTTTTTGCACAACTCATCAAATAAAATCACTAACAAAATTCGAAGTATACTTTCGGTAAGTCAAATGTCTACATTTTACTAGCATAAAGTGTTGTCACTGAAAATTTTGAATTTCGTATATTTGGAATGAATTTAATGGGACTGGCAATGCTGAATAGCCCCTAAGAAAAAAGCTCAACGGCTAAAAGCTCTCAAGCTAACAGATGCTGGCAGCGTCTGTGTGTGAGCATGCACATACATACACACACGGACGTGAAAATGTCGTGACTTCACTAAAAGGGTGTGTATGTATAATAGAAATGCGCTGATGACGTCGGAGACGCCATGCGAGCGACTAGCATGACAAACTTTCTAGACAAATGGGTATGTTGTTCTTGGCAATAATAATGGAAGCGCTTCAAAAAGCGATGAATCAGCGATACCGCGTAATTCGTCGAGTGTTCGTGCTTTTATATATTTCTTTGGTTTTTTTTTTCTGTTTTTTGAGCTACTAAATTTTTACTACGTTTAACATTGTTCTTGAGCTTTTTACGACTGTCATTTCCGTTTTTATGTACGATGGTTTGCTATTGGCTCCGTCTTTTCACATTTATAGGGTGAATCGAGGGTGATTATGTATAGTACATATACATATATTTACGTATGTGTGTGTGTGTGTGTGTAGAACCCAGGTGGCTGGAAGTAAACATTACTTGTTAAAGGACATTTGAAGGTCTTTTGTGTGTACAAACAAATCGAAAACTGTTGGCTTCTGCTGACGATTTCAAGTTTGTTTACAACCAGCTTACGCACGACACGGCGGGTGTTGCTAGTAGAAAAACCTATAAATGTCCTCGTGTGTGTTTGCTGTCAAGGAATGTAACTTATTTATGAGGAAATACACAGTGTGCAAAACCCACGCCCTTCTCACATTACCAGCACCTCTGGGCCAGCACTACGGAGGTATACGACTTGTTGCCAGCAACTGAGCAAGACAGACACTTTCACATGATCAGCCAGTGCTTACGGCATTTATTTTTATTTGGGTACTTTTCCAATTTCCATTCAGCAAGCGCGCCCACCTCTTTTGTCCGTTTGTGGCCTGTTGCTGTTGCATACGTGATCGCGAGCGCGTTGACAGTGCAGTTATGGCATACAAAATACTTATTCATTCATGCTCGCCTGAAACCGTACAAGTTGCGACAGCCGTCAAATCTTTAGCTACACTCGTGCGAAATTTCGTCCGTCCATTGCATTTAGCTAGTCATTTGACGGTGTAGGCTTTTTTACCAATACAAACATGCAAATACGCAAAATAGCCAGCAATAACAATTCAAGTTCTGTTCTATCCAAAATATTGTTCCAATATACATACTTGCATACATATTAACAATTTGTTTATAATCGATGTAGTATAAATCGTTATTTGTTTTTTTTTATTGTATTGCGAATTCTCTTGGCAGCTTTAACAATCTAACTCACAATTACTGCATTCATCTGGTGTTTACTTTTTGATTATTAGCCGTTTGGCATTTGTTGAGTTGGGTGTTTATCTATATACATATGTACATATGTTTGTATATTTCATTAACAAAGTGTTGTGTGATTTCTTACCCTACAATAGAGTCAACTTATCGCTTACATTTTACAAGCAGTGGCGTGTTTTATTTTTTACGGTAGTGGAGCGGGGGATAAGCCCCTTTGGAATGATTCTGATTTGCAGGTTATTAAGTTGTTGTTGTTTTAATTAAAACATTACGCATAAATATTTGAGGAAAGCTGCTGAAGTCGTAGTCCTTGGCCTGATTTAAAGACGGGTGCTCGTACAATTTTTCGAGTTTATGATTGTAGCGCTTCCGCTATTCCCCATTAGCACATATCGCGATCTAAATTCACTACCGTATAGCAAGGTAGGCTACAATCCTTCACTAACAAATGCCTCCGCATTATCTGCAGAATATTCTGGCCAAACACCATCAGTAACAACGCACTGTGGAGATTAACGAACGAGGAACCCATTCTTAGGCAAATCAAGCGGAGAAAGTGACGATAGATAGGTCACACACTGAGAAAACCACCAGATAGCATCACAAGGATGGCACTTGACTGGAACCCGCAAGGGAGCAGAGGTCGCTGTCGACCAAAAAACACTTGGAGAAGGTCCATGCTGCGCGAACTAGCAGATGCCGGCATCGCATGGGACGATGCAAAAACAACAGCACAGAACCGGGTACGATGGGAGAGTCTGGTCCAGACCCTATGCTCCCGAGAGGAGTGAACAAGGAAAAAAATAGCAAAGTTGGAATAACAATTGAGCGTACAGACAAATTTGACCCACATTGTGTCTGACATAACCCAAAGAAAAAGTTGAGCAAGGCGCTTTAATTTTGGCTTCATTTATTTCTAAGCCCATATTTGTCACTGCTCTTTCTGTACCTTCGAAGGCTTCTTTCAAATTAGACAGCTATGATGCAATAAGCGTAAGCTAATAACTGAACCTCTTTAAATAAAATATATTAGTTCGCTTTGTGTTTAAAAATTCTCTTTTTTTTTTCCCCGTCGTAGATTTTCAAACTTTTCTGCAGTTGTCGCGTTTTATGGTTTATCATAGCTTCTTCTTTTATTATTTTTTTCTATAGTCTTTTTCATTCTTCGTCGAACCAGGAAATTTTTCTTTTGCTCTCTGCTTTTCCCAATACTTTTTGGCTTTAACATTTATGCTTTCGTTTATACCTCCCTAAACCCCATCTACTCCCTCCAAAAGGCTCACTTGGCTTAGAGTTTCGTCAGGAGGTTTCTAAAACTTTGTTTCTATGTGCGGGAGGATTCGCATCTACCTCAATTAGGAGGCTAGCAAATGCCTCCGCCTTGTTTTTGCTATGGCCTTTTTAAGTACTAGGCGTTTGGCTTTGTATTCTGCCCACAGCTGTTCCCCCTCTGGCCTATTTCTTCTACGTTGATGCCTTCCCCGCCGTTTGTGGCATTCGCTTCTCAAATACGCGATGCCGTCATTCCACCAATAACTTGGTGCTCTCCCGTTCCCTCGGCATTTACGAGGCATTGCACGATCGCACACGCCTGATAGTTGGATTATCACGGGATTACAATTATTGAGGAAACTACAGAACAGAAAAAAATCTGTTAATGTTACAAAACTGCTCGGAAAGAAAGAGGAGATCTCAATTGCTAAAAAGCAAAAAATGAGGAATTGTTGCACCATTGAGTGCATTCCACGCATGTCTCGTGGAGTACCTTACTTTTAGGTACAAATATTGTTAGATAATAAAAATAAAACCAATTCATGTGCTTACCTTACCAATGGTGATGACATGAGTGATCAGCACATGCCAAAAATTATTGCAAATGATTCATAGGTTACTTATCATACATTCATGCAAATGTCTAAAAGGAAACTATTTCGATCTAATTGATTGCTCTGTTTATTTTAATACGAAATAAGATATCTCAAAGCTGATCCAATACATATTACCGTATTTTAAGTAGTTTTCGTTTAGAATTTAAGAACAATGCTCAATCTCTATTAATAATCATTGCGATTACAATCATGCACCCAAGATATTATCTCGAAGCTTCGAATTCAATATACACAAGTATCCGCTACGTACAGTTACCTCTTCCCCCTCCGGTTCAACAACACAATTCTTAATTATATCCATATCTTCAGCATTATTTGGGTCTACGGATAATAATGCGGCCACTCGATCTACATAAATTTGTCCAGTTTTGGGGTCCAACACACCCAATTTCTCTGCCACACAATCCATATGTGAGTTTACCTCTGGTACATCCGGATACTCTAACTTTAATACATTTGCGAAGTATATACCGGCCTTGGGGTTTTGCATCAAACATTTCAGGTGGTGCTTTGCTATTGATTTCACTTGCTCTTTGGCAAAAACCTAGAAAGGAGTAAGCTTATAAATGTTTTATTTTTCAAAAAACCGAGTGTCCTTTTGTTTTTGTTTTTTGTTTTTTTGTTTTTCAGTTTTTAATCATGTCACTATAACAACAATACATACCAAGCCAAATAGAGCAATTAGAAAAACGTAGAATTTCATTTTTTACTTCACGACTTTTACGACTGATAGCTTCTAAGTGAAATGCCTCGTATTTATACTCACTGAAGTCGGTCCATCCAACTTATAAAATAGAAGAACCAATAAAGTTATGCAATGGAATAAAATGAAACAGTAACTTCTATGCATTGATTCGCTTCATTTGGTTGAATTGTGTAGAATAATAATTTATATAAATGGGTTTTTAAGGCTTAATTGCGCAGGCTGAGTAAACAAAGGGCATTTATATTTTCAAACAGAAAAGAAGGTAATTGGTCACAGTACTAAGTTCCATTTATTTTATCTATTCAAGGTTATTTAAAGGGTTTTCCAATAACAGGTGTTATTTAAATATATAAAGGGCTATCGAGAGATGATTAACGATTTTTTATGACCGGGATTGGGTGGTATTGATCTGGACAATGTTTATTTTCTACAAGACGGCGCTACGTGCCACACAAGCAACGAAACCATTGATCTTTTAGGGGAAAAGTTTCCAGATCGTGTTATCTCTCGAGGAGGTGATCGCACTTGGCTTGTGGTTTAACACCTTGTGAGTTTTTTCTTTGATTTCAGTGGTTGATTCAAGACCTCAAAGATGGAATACGTGAGGCTATTCGAGGACATAGGGCAGCCACTTTGCAATTCGGTTATGGAAAATTTTATGAAAAGGATATTGTCCTGTAAGCATGGTCGTGGTGGTCATTTGCCTGATGTTATTTTTCACTATTAACGGCATACCTTCCTCTTTATAATGAAATAAACATCCGATCATTTATATTAAAAAATAGCATTTTTCTTTGAATGTCAAAATAAGACCTCTTACACTGCGTTACAAAAACGAACTTTTTTTCTGTCCTATGAACCAAATATACTTTTTCGGCAAGGGGAGAAAAAATAAAAATACACGTTTATCGGCGATTTTCATGTACACGTCAGAATTTTTTTTTTTTTATGTATAAAATATAGAGCTCGTAGTCCGCCTGTGTGAAAAACTTTGGATCAATTTTTAACCTTTTTTCCGTGATCCAATCGCGCTGAATTTCTGCAGACAGACTCGTGGAAATGTTTTTATTATGTAACGTTAAAAAAAAAAAGATTATCAATTCTCAGATTTTCTTGAATTTTTTTTTTCTAAAAAAAATTTTTTTTTCTAAATTTTCGGCATAACTTGAAGGGAGTCCAAATTTTTAAACAACTTATTACCCTTTAATTTAGTAACTTTATTTTTTTAATGATGTGTATAATTTAAGGTGTTTTCAGTGGTCCGCAGACAAAAAAAATAGTTGCAAGTTATGAATTTTCATCAAAATTGAATGCTATTGAACAACGTGCATGGAAAGGCACAGTTGCCGTTATTGAGCAGTTTCTTGGCAACAAACGAGCTGACAATTATAAAAATATTGTTGCAGAAATGATTTCGGCATATAGCGAAATGGGCATATTAATGTCGCTAAAGATCCATTTCGTTCGCAATCATTTAGATTGTTTTCCTGGTGATTTAGGAGCTTGTAGCGATGAACATGGCGAAAGGTTCCATCAGGCTATTGAAAAGCGCTTTAAAGGACAAGACATTACGCATATGCTTGCCGAATACTGTTGATCTATTTGTCGCGATACTGACACAAATGCTTACAAACGCAAAAATAAAAGGCCTAAGTTTCTTTAAAAGCATTAAAATATTTAATGTAACAATTTTTAATTTTTATATAATAAAATTAATAAAAAAATTCGGGGTTTTATATCTCTATTGTAATGCGGAGTGAAATACCTTTCCTTTGATACCCACATCGGCATATCTCATGAAATTTTTTTTTTAATTTCGAACAGGTGGCAACCCTGTGAAACATTGTCAGTGGCAACACCTAGGTGAAAAGTCTAGAAATGTGATACACTATCTGTGTGCCCATTTTCATTCAAATCCGTTAAGCTAATTCTGAGATCGTGTGGCTATACAGATATGCATACAAGAATTGCTCGTTTAAAGTTATAAAATACACAAAAAAAAATTGTGTCGTGTACATGAAAATCGCCGATACACATGTATTTTTATTTTGTATCCCCTTTCCGAAAAAGTATATTTGGTTCATAGGACAGAATGTGTGTAACGCGGTGTTATGAGTGGGGTATGAATTGACGAATATACTGACATGACAAAAAGGGTAAATCACTGACCATAAGTGGTCAACAGAGTAAGCAAAAATCGACAAGTAGTATGGTTACCAAATAATTTATTAAATTATTAGTTTTAGCAAAATTTCGATTTCATAATGATTAAGATCCAATAAAAAGGCTTTCTCGTAGATTTCTTATGGTTCTTATAATAGGAAGGAGAAGGTTAAATTACTTATATGGAACGAAAGTGTAGAAGTTACGATGATGCGTTGTTTGAAGGGCAGGAACGGAAGCCAAATTTTGGCAATTGGAAAAAGAGTTTGTATGTACTCAGTTCTTACAAAAAAAATTTAAGACGTTGTACAAGTAAGGGACCTTTTGGAAGACGTGCCTAGGTGTTTTAAAATAAAACATGTACAAATTTGGATTCTTTCAGGATTGGCTATTTCTATTCAAAATACAGCTCTTAACAATTATATGTGAAAAATTCCATTCCATCTACAGTTAAAATCTGCCAAACAGTCGATTCATGATTGCCTAAATCTTGAGAACATCGATAAATCTATGTTGAAGGTTGTTCAACAACGCTTTGCCCTACAGCAGAAATACTCTCAACAGAGCGTCCAATTTCGGGTCTGCCAGTCATTTTTCTATTCTCAACAAAACCAGTTTCTTGGAATTTTTCACCAACCTTTGAGTAGACGACTCACTCGGACGATTATTTCCATGAAAAAATTCACGAATTTTTCGATACGTTGTTCTTAAAGATCATAATAAGTTCCAATAATTTTAACGTGTTGTTCTATCGAGTAAAATTGTACAACTGTCTACTTGATAAATGCCAAAAATGACATAGATGTTAAAGTAATAAGTAGCAACATTGTTAAAATTCAAGTTGACGATTCAAGTAATTAAATCCACTGGTAACTCTGCCTCTAAAAATTACTCAGAAAATACAAACGCTGGAATTGGATTGCAGTCGAGTTTGAATTTGTAGGTCATTAATTATAAAAACGTATAACACAACAATAGACTTACCTCCTAGGAATTATTAAGGACTGCCAGCTAGCCGCCATTTTTAGAAGACCCTTTACTTTTACTTTTTATTTCATTTTGGCTTATTGTAATTCATATTAAATTATTTTACTGTTACTATTTTATTAATATATATATTTTTTAGGTTTTTCATTTAATTTTCCTGTTAAATTCCTTTGTATTTTACATACAAGGTGGTGCAAAAATAACTACCCTATGAGAAGATTTATAATTTTGGAAATGGCGCCATAGGTCAATCATATTTGACACTTGTGAACTGAACTGCTGTAGTGTACCAACAGAGAAGCAACGGAGCGGTGGAGTTCAAAATAAAGATTTCCCTCACTCAAAATCGCTTTCTTTATTTAGTAAAAAAGCAATGCTAAAACAAAATTCGATGATTAATTTTGCGCCACCTTGTATAAATTGGTCTGCCTAGTTCTGTTATATTGTAACTTTAATATAAGCCCAATAATAAAATTCTACTATATACATGTATATGTAATTGGCGCGTACAGCCTTTTTGGGTTTTTGACCAAACTCCTCCTCCTATTTGTGGCGTGCGTCTTGATGTTGTTCCACAAATGGAGGGACCTACAGTTTCAAGCCGACTCCGAACGGCAAATATTTTTTTTATGAGGAGCTTTTTCATGGCAGAAATACGTTCGGAGGTTTGCCATTGCCTGCCGAGGAGCGACTGCTACTAGAAAAAAACGTTTTCTTCATTTTGGTGTTTCACCGAGATGTGAACCTACGTTCTCTCTGAATTCCGAATGGTAGTCGCGCACCAACCCATTCGGCTACGCCACTGTCTTTGCTTTAATGAGGTAAGCGGAGCGAAGAATTTCCCCTAATGACGCATGGTTCGCTAAATAAGTTTGTATATTTATTTTAGGTATTTTCATATTTATTTGTGTGTTGTTATTTCGTATACATACACACTAAGCAAGACGCACGTAGTGTTTCGCTATGTTGCGAGCTTTTTCTCTTCACTTTTTTCTATGTTAATCGTTAATGCTGTCCGTGTGATAAGAAGAACAAACTGGCCGTATTTTTGGGCGTTTTTATGCCAATCAGCTGTTTCGTTTGTGTGCCAAATGTTCGGAACCAATTTAAGACACCAATAACCCAGCAAGCCAAAGAAATCGTATTGACTGCATTTTTCACAACTTGTAAAAAATTACAGGAGGAACATTTTAACTCTCTAACTCGTCTATAGGCGGGTATTTTTTGTCTCTTTTGCGGGAAAGGGCAAAAAATGTCTATAAGAGAGGGATAAAACGGGTCAATATGTGTGTGTGTAAATGGTTGTCGTAAAATTCTCTTTATACCCCAAAGCTGTGAATTGAACTTGAACGATAGAAATAAGTCAAAGCGGCAAATGTATGCTGTAACTTTCATGTACTCAAATATGACCAATACAATTTTTTCAACACACTTCGATAGTGTAACTGGTTCACAACATAGTAATCCTATGTAGTTGCTGATCAGAAGCTGAAAGACTTTATAGCTCATTAGCCATTTTCCATTTGTAAGCAAAAATCGAATTAGATAATGCGTGGATGGTCACACTTGACTCTATAAAGCGATTACAATAAATATCCCTTGCAAATCTTTCATATGGCTTATGCTGAAGCAATTTAGAAATACATCTATTTTTTTATTTGTTGCGACTTGTTCACAAATACAATATATACAAATAACTAACAAGTAACTTAAATATGACAACATTATGCAATTTTCCCTCTTCCTAATACGAGTATAAAGCATTTTTATGGAAATATAATATCGCTAGCTTTAGTTACATTTTAATGGAAGTATCGCTAGGTGTATTGCGTCTGTGCCTTCGTATTAATCCGTCGGTTTCAATTAAATAGTGTGCTTTTTCATTGATGTGGTTCATTAAACGTTCTTTATGGGCTACTGGAATCTTTCCGATTTCAGTGTTAAGAATTTCCATCTGGAACAAGCATTTGTATCGCGGTACATGTGCGCATCTTTCTTTTCTTCTATTTTCCATCCTTCTTATTTTCATACACACAAAAGAAACACAGGTATCTCTTTTATGTACAAATTACACACAGCGAGAAAATGTCCCATCCGATCATGATCACAATAACGAAAGTAGTGAAAGTTTCCCTTTTTGTTATCCAGTTTAAGCTCAGTCGTCGTTTCTTTATTCACTACAAAACCGTCGAGGCGTGCAAACGCGTAAGAACTAGAATAAGCTAAAACAAGTCAATATAGGGTTGAGTTCATCATTCAGGATATAAGTAAAGGCTGTCGGCCGTCACTGTACACTGTCCCACCGAATTCATCCACACCATCATGCGTTCATAAAATATCTTGCGTTCATAAAAGTTTCCACCTTAAAAAAAAAAAAATTAATAAGTTTTTACACCGAAAATAAATGGCCATTACGGATTCCAGCTAACGCCGGTTCTTGTGATTCTTCGAGCGTACAACAGTTAAGATATATGGTATCTAGTTATATATAGGTTTTTAACTTCAAAAAAAAAGAAAAGTTTAATTCTTAATTAAGTTTTTTAATTTGAAATTAAAATTTTTTAAAAGCAAATTAAAGTTTTTTTATTTCAAATTAAAGTTTACTAATGTAATATTGAATATTTACAATAAAAAATAAAGCATTTTGGACAAAGCATTTGATGCAACGGTTACTTCAACGCTGTTACTTTCAGCAAGTTTATTAAATAATCCATCAAGAAATGTAATAAAAACATTTGAATTTACTGTCGAGTTAGAAATTACTTGAGAATGGCTAAAATTAATGAAACATTTCTTCCTCTTGTTGGTGAAGCTATTACATGGGCTGAAGTATTTATCCTCTATCGAGCTTTATTTCTGCGAAGATGGTAGTTGAAACCGAATTCATCAATAAAAAATATTTTCTCATGTGTTTGTGCAGCATTTTGTGAAAAATGTAATGCATAATTTTTGCGTTGTTCAATTGTTGATTTGGCGTTTAAACGGTCCAACTTGATTGGGGCGGTTTTTAATGTTATTTTTAAAGCTTTTAATGCATTAAATACCGTTGTTGTGGTCATGTTGACGTTTTTATTTTCAATATATTTTTTTATATTTGTTTTAAGTAATTGATGGATTTTCTTCAAATAATTTCTCCACATAGTTTAAAATCTCATCACTTAGTTTAGCATTTCCTTTTCCACCACTATTTCATCTAATAATCTCACATCCATCCTTCTTATATCTTCTAATTATAGAAGTGGCTGTGTTTTATTAATTCTAGCTGATTCTGCTGACTCTGCAATAGCTTTACTTTCTTCATAGCATTTTATCAAAATATTCTTTTTGTTAATACTCGTTTTAACATAATTTCCCCTGCAACGAGGAATAGGTAAGTTCTCTTCATTTTCTAAATTGCTATGATCAGAATCTTCTGTGACCTGCATTATTCGCTGTTAATGACGTTTATTTACCGGAATTCCTGTATTATCTTCAACAGTTACTTCTTCAGGTGATGTATTGGTGTTCATTATCATAAACTTATTAAAGGATTTTAAGGATCTTGAATTTCAAATATTTATTTTCAAATAAATAATAATTACACAACAAAAAAAGAAAAGTTTAATACTGCGTTTACTGAGATTGCAAAAAATGTTCTATTTTGTGATTACTACAATTGCTAAACTCTAAACATTTAGACAACAAAGTATTTAACGTTATTATCAGCAAAATAAACACATTTCGAAAATAATATGTGATGACTTGATGATGACTAATTATCATAACATATTTCATAAACATTAATTTGAAATAAAAAATCTTTAATTTGCATTTAAAAAAATTTAATTTTAAATTAGAAAGCTTTAATTTGAAGTTAAAAACTTATATCATATATGTATATATGTATACATGAATAATACTTAACAGTTGTTAACTGTTAAAAGCAACAATTAAATTAAAATTGAAACTAAATTAATCAGTGCATTTTTATGGATTTTGTAAAAAATTATCAAATGGTAAAATATTTTTTTGTTTTCATTATTATTATTTTTTTTTGAATATTATACATATACTAACATTAACCTTCCTCAACATAGTTCTTTGTTTTTTTCTTATTTTCTTCACGTCTTTAAACTATTTTATAATTATAATTTCTTTTCTCTTAAATGAAACCGGAATAGAATTAAAGAAAAAAATTAATTTATTTTTATTATAAATTTTTTTTTAATAATAAGAAAGCTAAAGTGATTTTATCATAACAAAAAGGAATAACCTAATGTAATTTAAAGCACGAAAATCTAGCAACAACCACATAGCGAGGAGACCTTCTACGCGTCGTTGGACTGCTATATCGACACCAAAAATATGTAAATGCAATTGCTAATATTCATTTTTTTATGTTAATATGCACTCTCCCCACAAAATAATGTTAGTACGCCATTATTCTAAATATATATTAATTTTGAATAGTTGAATTGTCATGCTATGTAATCTTTAATAAATATTGTAATGAAAATTATTCACTAGGTTTTGCATAATTTTGGTTAGAATTCAGAGGAAGTGTAAATGATCTAATGGGGCTTTATTTACATCTACAAAGCCAAGGTAGGGAGGATATAGAGCAGCCACACGACATACGCATGCCCTGCCAGGGTTAAGAATTCCTAGGCCTTTTAGGACTGTAGGTATAAGTTATGATGGTAGCTTGGTTCTGCTACTGCGTTATCGAACCCGCGTACTGAAACGCCGCGACACAAGCGATTGCACACGGCGCAGTGGCAGAGCATCATCACAAGCAAGCCTACAAGAACTCATCTATGGTCACATAACATGTGGTTTATTTGACTTTCTTTATCGTCCCCTTTCTTTGTTAACTCGTATCTACAAAATCATAATTTTTAGTAAATCGATAAAAATGTTTAGAGTTACTTAACTTCTTTGAATAGTTATAACTTATTTGATACGTTACTTATAGTAGATACGAGGTTTTTGAATTCGAACATGTAGATACGAGAAAAACCAAAACGCTCTGAAAAAAATTCTATAATCATTATGAACATTGTATGTTTTGTTTTACGTAACAGGAGTGCTAAGGAGTGTTTTTCACTAAAAATCTCAATGTCGAAAAAAATGAAGTTACGAGGTTAACACAGAAAGGGAACGTTATGGACTACTGGAATCTTTGCGATTTCAGTATTCAGAATTTCTGTCTGAAACAGACATCACAAAGAAGTCTTTTGTATCAGGCCAATTTACGAGTACACCTCTAATCTTATCTCGTTCATTTGTGGCCCATATGTGTGGTACTGCGTGCTATTGCGCATGTCTTGGATTGAAAGGATTAGTTTATTAGGTCGATTTCTATATAATAATGCCACATTTGAGCAATATTTTCCTAAATTTTCATGGTAAACTATTGAAAATCGAGCTATAGTGAATCTTTGGGGGTACCTCGAATAAAGTTGTTTCGTGGAGTACATCGTAACTCCCAAGATAATAATTTAAAATGAAAAAATTAAAATGCCTTTGCTGAAGGAAGCACTTGAAAGCCAGGAAAGCAATTTTGTAAAAAAAAGGCAAATGTTTTATTGTAAAATTAATTAGAAAACCACAAAAAATCCAGTGTACCTACTTAATTTCATAAAAATCTACTGCAGAATTATGGCGTACATTCACTTAAAAAGTAAGTTTCAAAAAATCGAGCCTGGTCGTGGAGAAACGGACGCAAAATATTCTTCAGGTATTAATTATATACGAGTATGTATATAATAGACGCCTACGCTCTTTATTTGGCCGTGTCCTTACTACTATTTGTGGCACCCGTCTTGATCTCATTCCTCAAATGGAGGGGTCAGCAATTTTATTCCACCTGCGAACGGTATATGGTTTTTTCATGAGAAGCTTTTTTATGGCAGACATACACTCGGAGGTTTGTTATTTTGTTATGCTGAGAGACGAGCACTATTAGAAAAAACTTCTTCTATACTTTGTGCCCTTCCGAATAGTAGTCATGCACCAACTCATTCGTCTACGACGGGAGCCCTTAAAAATCGATTTTTTTAGAGCTTTGATGAGAATGAATGAAACGAGACTGATTGGTATAATTAACAACGGCAGCATACGAGTACTTATGTATGCGTACATATATGGATCGTCTACTTGAAGAATACCATAACACAAAAAATCTAAAATTAAAAGCAAAAAAAAAAGCAAAACCGGCTTTAAAGTATTTGTTTCCTTTGCTCTACACAGCATAAAGGAAGAACTACTGGTCATTTCTGCATACTTTTCTAAAAAAAAACAAAAAAAAAAAACAATTTGAAATTATGACTTTCTTCTGGCAAACGTGTGCTATGTAAGTACTTGCGTGTATACGTAGTACATAAGCATATTTTTGTATATACCAAACATCCATTGGGTTGCTGTTCAGAGTACAAAACAAACAAATAAAATTTAAATATTTTATTGCTCAACCTTTTTTAAGTTTTGTTTATGCGGAAGATATAACGAAAACTTTATTTTGTTCATAAGTTCTTAAAATCTAATGAAGAAGTACCGCTAAACTCTCCAGTCGCCCTAAACAGCTGTTGTCCGCTTCAACGTGACGAACCCAACGTCCTCCTTCCTTACATACACATACAAGTACATATACAAAATCAACTGCCGATAATCAGCGCACTATTCCAACAACAGCAAGACTAGCCACATTCTGTATGGGGGAAGTGTCGTCAGCAACAGCAGCAATAAAATCGCAGTTAGGGTAGTGTTTTCACTTGAAGCAAAACCCAGCAACGACACACTCCTCTCTCATGTGCGTCTGCTGGTGAGGAGGTAAGTGAGTGAGTGTGGGAAAGTAGGTGTGTGTGCGTGTACGGCAGTTAGGCATACGCCGTGACGCCGGTGCTACTGAAAGTGAGTTTTCCTTTTTGGTTGATGTCATTGCTGCGTTTAGTCTTTTGAAGGCAGCCCACTAGAGTAATTGAAAAAAGTTGTTTGTACTGCAGCAGCAGCAACATTTAAGAAATAATAAAAATAATTGTATTTTTACTAAAAGTCTAAAGTTCTTAAAAAGGTGCTTATATACATTTAATATACAAAAATATTCGGTGTATTTTTATTTAATTTGCTACGAGCTGTGTCGGTCATTCCTGTAAGCGGGAAATTTTGTTTTTTCTGTGTGTGTGCAATACTTTACGCGGTAAAAGAAATCCAAGCACTGCATTTGCTGTTTATTTTGAAACTCTGCTTTGAAAGGCTTTTCAATGCAACCTGTTGCAAACGTGATGTGAAGTGAAAAAATTAAAATTCTGCCAGTTTGTTTGCCAATGACAATTGCATTATTTCCTAAGTTAAATTCTTCTTTTTGCCCTTAACCTTGCGTAAGGTCAAAGTGGATCAGAGGCAACGCAATTTGTTTACAAGTAGTGCAGTGGTGTAATGTAGTGGTGAGAGGGATTGCGTTTGTGTGTTAATTTGTATACACATGCCGTTAGGCGCAGCTGATCGGGTTAATACATGCAATAACTTTTCTTTTTGATGTAATATTAATGTATTAATTCTTTTAACGTTTTTTGATATTTAAATATTTTCTGAGTGTTTTTTATATATTTCGTACTGGCTAGTGTTTTATTTTGTTTATAAATAACACAGTGGGAAAATTTTTTACTTTTTTTCACACATGAGAAAATCAATATGACCGCGATATTCACTATAGAATTTTTTTTAAGTAAAGTTTTATTTAGAAATCAGCTTTAAAAAAAATGTCGTAATTTTAAAAGATTGTATGGCATGGTAGCGAAACAAAAAAATAAATTTCAAGAGATTTAAAAAAAAAAATGTCGTTCTTTAATATTCAGCTGTTTTTAGCACTGATACCGTGAAATGAAAGGTGGTTGGGTAACATGAATATATTGCTTTAATTGTTTAGTAGTTTATTGGTGTATAAAGTCCTTGAATGCATAGATTCTTACGGATTATATTAAGTTAATGTACAATAGTACTAAGAAAAATAAAATAGTACTAAGAGATTAACGATTGGAGCTGATTGACTAAGATGTCATGTACGGCCATGTAGAATCATCACCAGAAGAATTTAAAACCGCAGTTGCCCTAGAAATCGGAGCATTCACCCCATGTTTGTCTTTTGAGAAGTCAATTTTTAAGGTTTCATACTGACGAAGGTTATTATTAGTAATATTAAACTCATAAGTTAGACCGTGAAAAAGGTCAGGAAGGAAAGGAAAGGAAAGGAAAGGAAAGGAAAGGAAAGGAAAGGAAAGGAAAGGAAAGGAAAGGAAAGGAAAGGAAAGGAAACGAAAGGTTCATCTTTACCAATTTTGTTTTCTTTTTTTTTTGGAGTAAATTCCAAGAAAATCTTGGAGGAAGATTGAAGCGCTTAAAGATTTTTGATACCCACACTCTTGCGCAGTGTAATAGTACTGCAGTACAATTAAAATTCAGTGAACTTCGGTTTATATGTAATGTAAGCACATAATTATTTTGTACCAAGTAGAGTGAAAAAACATTTTGAAAACAAAATTTATACAAATGCCATTTGTTTTTATTTTACTTCGAAATTTTTAGCAATGAAGCTGTAAAGAAGTACCTTGATGGATAAAAATGCAAACCAATACTAATGGTTTATTTTGGGAAAAATTAATTATAATTTCGTTAAAATTTTTTCACATGCTCAAACAGATTAAAATATTCAAACACATCCTTTTTAAACCCTCTCATCGAGTGTTCGCTTATGGGAGATGTCCGCTTAAAAGAGGTGTCCATTAGGAGAGAGTACACTGTAATCAATACTATCAGACTTATAATACTCCATTTATAAATATCGAGTCATAAAATGTTGACTTATATAAGGTTTTAGTAGCTCATCTTAATCACTTTTTTGTTTTTTGTCACGCTACAGCTTCTATGAAAAAAGTTTCAAAACTTTGTGAAGCCTATTTCCATTAATTTAACACGTTCCCTGTCCGCTGAGCCACATATGGTTCAGTAAACGTGCGCCTGATAAGCACTGATACGTTCCTGAGCCATATGTGCGTCAGGGGGTATATGAACCACCTGTGTTTCATGAACATGCAGAAGACCCTCTACGCTCATGGACCATATGTGTTTCAGGTAGAAATCCCCTACATCCGTTTTTTGTTTTTTAATTATTATTATTACTAAAGCTATCCTATGACTACAAAAAAACAAATTATTCAAAAAACCCTGTTGGACTTGTCGGTCAATTTTGCATTTTTGTATTGGGACAGGGAACGTGTTAAGCATAAATTTAGTTCATATCTAAAATTTGGTCGAAGTCAAAGGCCATATTGCAGCAAAGCATCAGTTTTTGTAACATTTAATATGGAATGGCTGAATAATTATGGTCCCTAGTGCAAATAAGGAAATATTTTATCATAATGAGATAAGTTGATGTTGATATCGTAGATATTGCGGTGATTTCGATCTAGTAAATTTATAACTAACCTTCACTTTTCTATAGTGATTATCACGTCATCTGTTTAATTTCCCGCAAGGGAATAGCAAAGTTGCACAGTTTATGTGTCGGAAAAGTTATAAAAATTTATTCGTTGCCATCATAGAATATATTATGAGAAACTTATTTTATCTGCATGCTTCATTTATATTAAAAAGCAATATAATGTGGTTGTGTATGTGAAAGTCTCGCTCGCAGGGAAAGTTGTGATAGTCAATCCTTTCAGTAGCTCACAAACTTTTAGTTTCGGTAAAGCATTTTCTGAGTTATTTCCAAAGCTCCATATGAAAGCGAGATAATTGCGAATATGGTCCTCCCCAAAATATGTAAGCAGCCTTTCTGCAACATAAATGAGCACCTGCCTTGAAATGAACTGCCAGTTAAATAAACACATGCCTAAAAGTCATATGCGCATAGATGTAAAAAAATCCACAAAATATTTTTAAGATTTGCAGCAAATAGATTGAAGGGCATGATAAGCTGAAAATTGTTTTTCCCCTTTTTCTCCGGCGAAGCAATTTAAGCGATATACATACCTACCTAAATTCTTTTATTTATATTATGCCCTGCAAGTGACGAGCGTTTTCGCTGAATGTTACAATTTTTGACATGAAAAGGCTCCCGCCAAAGCAGTGCTAGGTTGCTGTGCCTATTCCATATACGCATTTGCCTATTTGAAATGAACAAAGTTGCCTAATAAGATCAAACTTTTCTTGTGTTTTCCTGCTTTTGTTAAAATACTGGCTACTTATGCTATTTATAGGATTTTCTACTTTGGAGGCATACAGATGCACATATATAGGTACATATCTTTACTTTAATACAGAAAGGCACTGCCTATCATTTTTGTTACTTAAAGAAGAAGATAAAAGTTTGCAAAACTTTAAGATCTGCAGGTGAATATTTTTTATTTCAGTTTCATATGAAAATAGATGATACCCGAGTTTTTTTCCTCGTAACACAAAAGGAGAAAAAAAAAGTGTCTTGCTAAAATCTTCGCTAAGTTTGTTTTCTTGTTAAAACTTTGAAGTAAAAAAAAATAAAATTTTGCCTTATTGTGAGTGCATAAATAACACTGGTCGTACGAGTTTTGGGGTTTGTCTTCGGAATGCCAGTTTTTTTCTTTTTATTGCGTAACTAATGAAGGGAGAAGTAACTTTTTGTAAAAGTTTGCTTTTATAGAAACCAGAGGAATTTTGGAATTTTTGCAAAAAATGAACAGGTACCGTACCTATAAAGAGTCAATAAATAATATAAATAACATGGAAATAAAATATTTTCAGTTCAAAAGATAGCTTTCGTTAAAAAAGTTAAAATTCGATTTTATTTTTTTCTGTGAAAACAAAACTTTAAATCTGGCTTTTAGTTTTTTGGCCAAAAACAAGAATTAAAAATTCACTCTTAGTTTTTGAGACATATGTAAACATTTAAATATAACTTTTAATTTTTCAGTCAAATATAAAGATTCATTTGTGACTGATAATTTTTTGATAGAAAAAAGTTAAAATTCGATTTTTCGATCTATCGAAAACGTAACTTAAAATATGACTTTCATTTTTTTGGCCAAAAATAAAAATTAAAAGTTTAAGTCAACTTTGCCCTTTAATTGTTCAGTCAAATGTAAATATGCAAATGTGACTTTTATTTTTCGGTAAAAAAATGTGACTTTTAATTTTTCGGTCAAAAATAAAGTTTAAAAGCCGTAATTTTTCTGTCAAAAATAAAGATTAAAAGCCGTTAAATGCAAATATTCAAATCTGACGGTAAAAAAAATCACAAATCCAATAATAACTTTTTGTGTCAAAACAAAATTTAAAATCTGGTGTAAATATGCCAGATTTAAATATTTTAATTTTATTTTTTCGGTCGCAAATAGGAGCAAAGTTTCAACCATATTTTTCCAGTAAAAAAATAAAAGTAAGTATACTATACGTAAAAGAAATAAAAATCACCTCAAGGGGAGGGTGATTGTATCACCAGAGCCGCGTTCATAGTTCATCACGTCGTAGTGAAAACGTTTTCTTTTTTCCTCTGAGTAGCACCCAAATTTTTTGTTTTTTGAAAGTCTATTGGTAGCATAAAAATAAAATGCTTGAGCTTTGACTAATTGTGCTATTAATTCGATAACTACATATGTATTTCTATTAATTTTTTTCAAACCCATTGCTTCGTATGTTGCCAAAGGCGCCATCTAGCGGGCCTAGTTAAAAAAAAAAAATATATATATATATATTTTAAAACGTTTAGACATATCTCAAGGTTGACCCAAGCCGGACTATAAATACTATTTTTTATAATATCGACCTCAATGCTACTTATCGTTCTATTTCTTGCTAAAACATTGATTTGTATGCAGATAAGACATATTCCGTATATAAACTAAATCGGCCCGTACATACGATTTTTCGGAAACTATCAACCCGAAGCTGCCTCGCTGGTTCAAATAAACTAAAATAACTGACTAAAATTTCATTTCAATGGGACTTTTCGCATTAGAACCACAGAAGAATTATTCTCACTGTTTCACGGTAGATGAAAACCAGCAACACAAAATTTGTATAGGAAGTACTGCCACTTGAATGCGGGATAGAAACTGGAAACATTTTTTGAGAAAAACTACTTCATTTCATACCCCCTTTTGCCTACAAACAGAGTTCATCTGATGGCCGAAATATTGTAGTGCGAAATCGATTCTTTGTATGAGGGTTTAGAAGCCTATAAGTGAAAAACAAATAAAAATACTTTTACATTTCTGTGCCCACAAGGAATAAGAACTAAACTCAGGAAATTTAGGATTTTTGATTAAGCAAAATTTTTTGAGCTGCATGATAGCAATTTTGTAATATTTTAGAATGCAATTCAATTCATAACGAGGCAAAAGTTAACTTAAGAGAAGTCAAGTTAACAAACAGTTAAATTTTTTCTCTTTTTTGGTTATTTATTTTTTAGTTCTAAATCCTACCTCAACTTTATCTGTTCCATGTGAAAGTATTTTGTCTTCTTTTTCGTTTTTTTTTTTTTAATTTCTAAATCGTATTTCGACTTTATCTATTATTCCAAAGGAAAAGATTTTATGTTGAAATTATATTAGACTGCTTCAGTGGGCTTAGGATTTGAAAATCTTACTCTATACCTTTGAAATGAGCACACAATTCAACTTTGACTATTATTCAAAACATGAAACTGGAGTTAATTTTGTTGTTATTCAAAATTTGAAATGCTAAATTAATGAATGGTTTTGGAATGAAACCCTAATTCTATTTAAGAAAATTTTCAACAAATGTTGAAGCAAATTGAGGCTAACTAATCTATTCCAAAATCATGAATATAGAATATCGATTTTAGCTGTTTACTTTTAAAGGTATAAAATATAATTTTTTTTGAGCTCTTAATGACATTTTTAGTGGTGGTTTATTTTAATGCAAGGAATGCAGTGGTAGCAATAAATCAACTTTGTACTAACACGACTTTAGTCGGTATTTCTTCCGGGCACAGATTTGTGAATGCTATATAAGTATAGTATAAATATGTATACTAACTAATTATAACTAACTGCTGAATTTTTTTTTTCGACATTTTTACGATTTATTATCTCAACGAAATCGATTTTGAGGAAAATATAATTATAGTCTTTCTGTATGGTAAACTTATATGTATGTATATGAGATATGTATGTAATTACACATGTACTTTCTAGAAATTTCCTCAGTAAATTGGAAAAACACAAAAGTACCAGTAATACTGCAATACCGTAATATTAACGCACTGTATGTATGTATGTAGATTGCATGTGCTTTTGTAATGTACATGAGAATGCAAAGTACATACAGGAAAAAACACCAAACAACCCCAAGTAAACAGCTGTCATAAGCCTAGAGAAAATTATAAATAAATGGTGTGAAATGAAGGGCATGACATTCAACATACACACATACAAGGTGGCGCGAATTAATTATGAATGTCTTTGAATAAGTTTTGTACTAAATAAACAAAAGTGATTTTAAATGATGAAAATGTTTATTTTGTACAATGCAGCTGTCTAGTTTACAATTGTTAAATATGATTGCCGAACAAAAAGTATACATCTTCCGATAGGGTGATTAATTTTGCGTAATTTTTTACATGCATATGTATATGTCAAACGCATTATGCTCACCTTAACTTGTTCAAGTCCCAGCTCTTGTCTAAAACTACAAAGCTAACTATGTAGGACACCCTTATGGTGTTAGGGGTAGGCAGAGGCTAGAAAAAATGATGATTTTCAAAAAATTTTTTTTTGCAAGTCAATTGCTTTATTTCACAAAAATAAAAACATAGCATTAATACATTATGTTTCGACTTGACTTAAGCAAAATTTCAAACAAAAAGAAATATTAATAATTGTAAAAGTTATCGCTGTTTGTGTGGAGCTCGTTTCTCCAGAAGTCCTTTGCGGTGATCATCACAAGTCCTTGGTGATTCATCTAAAATCAATCGGACAAGAGAAATTAGTTTTATTAATAGTTGTGCCTGCGCAAACAAATTTTTTTTTTCAAAATTAACGATATGGCGGCCTCAGGAAATATTTTTCAGATTTTCGAGAAAAAACCGAGAATTAATTGTTAAAAAAAATCGAAATTAAAAAAAAGCCTTCGATCAGGCAGGAGTTTTTTATGTTTTTCAAAAACAGTATAAATTTTATTGAAATCTATCAAGCAGTTTTTAAGTTACAGTGATCACCAGTTCAAAAAACATATGTAGTTTACTTAGTTACACAATCCGGTACAACTCCGAACTAAATGATCTCAGTCAGAACGAGGCGGCTGTGCGTTTTGCTAAAGCGGAGCCCATAAGATGGCTAGCCATGACAGGAAAGCTAATGGGCGTAAAGGTCAAAAACGAACCGAGGAACCGATGGATAGACGCAGTGTAAAATGATTTCTAGGATTTGGGAATAGGTAACTACGAAGCAAAAACCCAAGATCGATCGATTTGTAGGAGTATCATAAAGAAAGCTTTGACGCGCCACACGTTGTAATGCTGTGAAAGAAAAAAATATGTATAGGTATACAAGCATACATACGTATATCACGCATATACTCGGAAACTCGTAAATTGTCAAACATCTGCCAGATATTCGTCACGCTTGTTGACAAAACAGCCCGAATCCTTAAGCTTTCATAAGATAAGACACAGAAAATGTTGGCAATTTTGCAAGCTGGGTACGAGGTACTACAATCAGGGAAACTTTTTGTTTAGGGCAATAATTCAATCTGACATAGTACGAATTATAAGAATTGCTTACAACTCTTCCTAGAAATTCCTTTCTTCCGCTTCATACATGCATATACACACCCATCCATGTAGGCACACTTCTTATACATTATTTATTTGCTGTCAAATGAGTGTCACCGCAAAATTTATTTCCGCTTATTTGTATTGGATGCCATTTGCCAAAAAATTTCATCTGCTGAACGGCATAACGATAATAGCCGATATCACAAATGTAATCGCAAATTTAATTTTAGACATTCAGATGATAAATTTTGCGTTAGTTGCTGCCCAAAAAATAAATAAATAAATGAGCGCATATACATACATACATATGTGCATATATTTTTGTTTGTGTTTCATATTCATTGACGGAAATTATTGGTTGGTGCTTGAAATATGTATGAAGAGAGTTTATTTTCTTTCCGTATGCACTCATATATTCATATGTATAGGTACATACATACATTCTTGTCGACTGTTCAAATTGGTTTTGGATAAGCAATTATATATTTTTAAACACTGCTATTAGCTGTTTTATTTCAATTAAATTAATTTTGTTTTTGTTTCTTGTTTAATTGTTCAAATTCAACGGCATACCAGGCATAGACAAATTCCAGTTCGGGTGAAACCAAAACAAACAGACTCGGCAGATGTTTTAACAACAAATAAATCGTTTATCTTTTTCATACCAAACCAATTCATATATGACACATTGAAAAAATGTTTCTTTTATTCAAAATTAGCTTCATTCATCAACGTCATTTCCATCAAGAACAACACAATCATTTTAGCGCCGCTCTCACATTTCAATACCTCTTTTACAGAACTATTTGTCTTTTGCCTAAAAAGGCCAGCGTTTCAGCGATAACCTCTTTATTCGAGCGAAATTTCCTACCGCCGAGAAGTTTTTTAGGTCTGCGAACAGCCAGTAGTCGCTGGGAGCCAAATCTGGCGAATACAGTAGATGTGGGAGTAATTCGAAGTTCAATTCATGTAGTTTTGCCATTGTTTTTATTGGCTTGTGACGCGGTGCATGGTTCTTGTTTTTGGTCAACAGTGCGCTAACGCGGCACCCTCTTTGAAAGAGCTCTCTCATAGTCAGATACTCATGCAATATAAAGCCAACGCTCTTTTGATATCTTTACGATGTCAGCTAACTCATGCAACTTCACTTCATCGATCATTCAAAACGATTTTGTGGATTTTTTTTGGTGTTTGGATGTTTTCTGGTGTTACCGCCTCATTTAGACGTCTACTGCGTTGTGCATCAGCGATGTCTTTATGACCACGTTTAAGGTCAGCAAACCATCGTTCTCGGTACTGTGGAAGTAAGGAATATTCTAAAATTTCTGAAAGTGCAAACTAGATTTAGGAAGAGCAGACCAAGCTTGCTATGCGGTATCTCAGTTGTTTATGAGCCTACGTGTGTCTTATAGTGGTCAGCCGCTACAACCCAACCCAACCTAAGTGAAGAAAATTCAGAAAAAACACTAAAATAAACAGTTATACTATACAGTGCTAAATCTTTAAGTTCTTCTATCCAAAGTACACAGCTACATATGTATGTGCATATGTATGTGGTGGGATTGTGTAGTCGCATATGTGTATTTGAATATCGCTTATAATATTATATTAACTGTTTATTATTCTTTGGCATATTTCTTGTTCATATTTTGCGAAATCACGTAGGCCACTACGCTCAAAGTTCCTGGAATAAAGCAATGTTGCACTTTATCTACCGATAAGCGATTTCATTGAGGGATTACACATTGGCAAATATGCCATGTAGAGAAACTCACTAATGCCCAACTGGTGCGCTGCTATTGAAATTAGGACCATGACTAGCTCCCGTTCCCTCTTTTTGTTATATAAGCATTTGTTCAACAATTCGAGTCTGAAGCTAGATAACAACAATTCGAGCCTGAGGCTAGAATTTTCAGGTCAGCCTAGGTTTTCCCTGCAGTATGTGTTTTGCTCACCGATAAACATTTGTAGCTATAAAAATGATTTCTAATAATTTTAAAATTTCAGAAATGATGTATCTAAAGGCTTTTGTGGGCTTAGAATCATAGTCTGATATTTATTTTCAGATCTGACCTCGTGCACTTTGCGCTTTATTCCAACATTTTTTTCTTTAGTACATTTGCTACTATATTCATTTAAAAAAACTAATTCTTTTCAGTATAAAATTATTGACAGACCTTATGGAGCGAAATTATCCAATGATAACTGCTTATTAGTATGCTTTTATGACTGTTCATTTATCTTGTAATTTCAACTTTTTTTTTGTTTTTATAAAAATATAGTTTATACTACAACAAAAACCGTATAAAGTAAAGTTAATGCGGCCTTAAGCATTTTCTCAATTTATTCTGCTCCTCCATTCTCCATTCTGATTTTTGAAACTTCTGGAATTGGCGAATTGGCGAATTTTTACAAATTTGAAACTATGCTCTATATGTTTCTTCTATGATATATATTCAAAACAAAATTGTTGAAATTATATTGTAAAATACTAGCAAACCCGGCCCCCTTCGCTGGGCACACTAAAATAGAATAGATATGGTTTAGAACAGAAAATATATGATTTTCATATTATTTATTTCTTTATTCTTTATTCAAGCGCTTTGGCATAAACAATATTTTCTGTTTTTCTATTTGTTTTTGAGTAAATATAAAATATATGTAAATTGAAAATCAGGAAAAAAGAAGATTGTTTTTAAATTTCAAATCAACGCAAATGAATAACTAAGAAACAATCGTCTTTTTTCCTGATCATCTATGAATTTTTCGTTTCAATTTATATGTTTTATTAAGCATTGGAGCTTTTTTAACCATTACCCATTTATATTTTTCAAAAAAAAAAGAAACAATTTTTTTTTCCACGAACACATAATTTCATTTGAACATTCGGATTTCACATTAAATTCTCAAATTTCATAAGAAATTATTCACTGTTCCAAAATCCACTCCAAAAAAATTCACAAAAAATTTTTACACATTGCACTTACGTTTTCTCCTTATGGCATCCAAATCAGAAAGAAATATTGACACATTGTAACTCACACTGTCAATTTGACAGTTCAGTTCCGCCCCAAGCGTTAAAAAAGTAAACGACATTATGGCTGGTTCAAAAGAACGCTGTACGCGTTGCCGGGGTTCCGAATTACAACCAAACTTTACGAAACCCATTTTCAATACTTACTTAACAATGTGTGTAAGTTTGGTTTAATTCGGTGCAAAGACACGGCGGGTCCACGTTTTGGCATATATTTCGAGACCCTAGTTATCAATAGGTATGAAAATTACCCCGTATTAAAGCACTTATCAACAGCTTTCATTTGATACCCAAATCGGACATACACAACCAAAGGTTACCCGGGTCCACGTTTTGACCTATATCTCGAGACCCCAGTCACGGAGCGGCATGAAAAATACTCAGCACTAAAGCATTCATCAACAGCTTCAATTTGATATCCATATTGTACAAACACATTCTAGGGTGCACGTTTTGACCTACATATATCTCGAACCCTATCCACCAATAGATATCCAAACTATACGGAAACCATCTTCAATACCTTCTTAACAATGTGTGTAAGTTTGGTTTAATTCGGTGCAAAGCCACGGCCGGTTAGCGAACACACACAAAAAGTTGACCTTATTTTATATATAACTAGCAAACCCGGCCCGCTTCGCTGGGCAAAGACACGGCGGATGCACGTTTTGGCATATATTTCGAGACCATAGTCATCAATAAGTATGAAAATTACCCCGTATTAAAGCACTTATCAACAGCTTTCATTTGATACCCATATTGTACATACACAACAAAAGGTTACCCGGGTCCACGTTTTGACTTATATCTCGAGACCCCAGTCACGGAGCGGCATGAAAAATACTCTGTACTAAAGCATTCACCAACAGCTTCCATTTGATTTCCATATTGTACAAACACATTCTAGGGTCCACGTTTTGGTCTCTATCTCGAGACCCTAGTCACGGAGTGGTATGAAAAATACTCTGAACTGAAGCATTCACCAACAGCTTCCATTTGATACCCATATTGTACATACACATTCGAAGGTTACCCGGGTCCACGTTTTGACCTATATCTGGAGACCCCAGTCACGGAGCGGCATGAAAAATACTCTGTACTAAAGCATTCACCAACAGCTTCAATTTGATATCCATATTGTACAAACACATTCTAGGGTCCACGTTTTGGTCTCTATCTCGAGACCCTAGTCACGGAGCGGCATGAAGAATACTCTGAACTAAAGCATTCACCAACAGCTTCCATTTGATACCCATATTGTACATACACATTCGAAGGTTACCCGGGTCCACGTTTTGACCTATATCTCGAGCTCTATCCACCAATAGGTATCCAAACTATACGTAAACCATCTTCAATACCTACTTAACAATGTGTGTAAGTTCGGTTTAATTCGGTGCAAAGACACGGCCGGTTAGCGAACACACACAAAAAGTTGACTTTATTTTATATATAAGATATAATATAATATAAGATATATATATATTATATATATAATGAAATATATAAAATTGAAACTTATCAATATGTGGTGCACACTTTATTTTGACACTGACAGTATACTAGGTGGAATTGTGTAACGCTTCTAAACAATGTCTATGAATCGTTAATAATAATAATAATTGAAAAAGATAGATTGGCGCGAAATTATTATTTTTTTTTAATTTGCAAAATTTTCAAAATTCACTTTTTTTTACTTATTTTAATTAATGAAATTTTTTAAATTTCATGTTTATAAATATAATTTATTTTTGTCTTTTGAAAATTTTCTGATTTTACGAGCCATCGATATTCTGTGTGCAAATTAACCAAACCGTTGCCTTTGCTTTCACTTCTTAATGTAATTATGTATACTCCGTGCTCGTCTGATTATGTGAGCCAGGAATTTCAAATTATGCGTTTCATAATTTATATATTTAATTATAAGAAAAAAATTATTGAAAACAAATTTAATATGGGGAAATTTGTCTTTAAAAAACCATAAATTCTTTCAGCCTGACTTGACCTACTTGACCTGGCGACCTACTGCATCAAGAGGCATGATCGTTGCACTCCAACGTCACAACTCCGACATGTCGGTTTGCTTGCGCTTATTTCTTCATATTTGAGGCTGCCAAAGTATGAAATACTAAGGCTGCAAACACAGTGCACGCTGAGGCGAAGACGAAGATGAAGACGAAGCTGAAGAGAAATTGCTTGCGTTGCGAGTAAGCGAATAGGTTGCACAGTGCAAGACGAATTGGTTGCGCTTTTGTTATGTCGCAATGGATTCCTCATCAGATGATGACCTGCTGATTGAGCAAAGCTTATATTTTAAATTAAAACGTATAAAAGTAAATAAAAAAGTACACCCTATAAATTTGGGAAGAGAAGCATTTGGTGAATTTTATCATTTGTATGATGAGTTGCGCCACGATGCAAAGAAATTTGTGGAATATACCAGAATGACAATTAGCGCATTTGATTATATTCTAATTAAAATTGAGCCACTTATTATTAAAAATTGGACTAATTTTAATAAAATGCCAATTATTTGTGCTGAAAGGCTAATTGTGACGTTAAGGTAAAAAATAATTTAAAATACAATATATTTAGTTGTATGCCTTTTATTGATTATTACTTCTCATTTAATTACTTGTTTATCGACTGTCTTAACTTAATTAACGTGCCAAAGCATAGACAGAACAAACAAACAAAAACCACGGTAACTAGCAAGCGATTCGTCTTCAAATTCAGTACAGCAGCGTTTGAAGCTGATTGCTTGCGTTTCGTCTTCATCACAGCGCGCACTATGCGTACGAGCGAGCGAATTCATACGATTTGTTCTGCACTGTTTTTCGTCTTCAGCTTCGTCTTCATCTTCGTCTCAGCGTGCACTGTGTTTGCAACCTAAGTGGAAACTAAGTCAGTGTACATTTAATTTAACTTAAGTTAGCTTAGAAAATTACCAACAATTACTCAACACGTGAATATTTTGTTTTTGTATCTTCTATTTCTTTGTTACTTCTGGTTGACAGTTCCTCTCTTAAAATTCCATATCAAATAAACTATTTTGAAAAAAATATATACCTATATATAATTGGCACGGATATAATAAAGGCCGCGGTCGACCAAAAAACGCTTGAAGAAGGTCGTTGCTGCGCGAACTAGCAGATGCCGACTTCTGATGGGGCGGTGCAAAAACAACAGCACTGAACCGTGTACGATGGAAGAGTCTTGTCGAGGTTCTATGCTCCCGAGAGGAGTGAACAAGGACAAAAAAAATGTAATTGTTCCACAAATGGAGGGACCTACCGTTTCAAGCCGACTCCGAACGGTAGATATTCATGGCTATTCGTCAGCTTTTTCATGGCGGAAATACAATCGGAGGTTTGCCATTGCCTGCCGAGGGGCGACCGCTATTAGAAAAAGCTTTTTCTTCATTTTGATCTTTCACCGAGATTCCAACCTAAGTTCTCTCTTAATTTCCTAATGGTAGTCACGCACCAACCCAGGATCTAAAATCTACAGTTCCTCAAGTTAAGTTATGTTTTAATCGCTAAAAAAGTTTTCTATATAAGTAATACGGCAACATATTAAGTTAAGTTAAGTAAAGTTACAAAACTTAGGTTTCCACTAACAGAGTTTTGATACGCATTAGTTGAGATGTCACTAATTCTGATCTAGAAATATGATTCATTAGTTGCGCTTTTTCCTGCTGGGTTTATGTATTTTTTTTTTTTTTTTTTTTTTTTTACGAGGAGGAAGCATCGAAAGCCTGTACCCCGTCAGTGTAGGACTTTAACCCAGCTAAACCTCCTACCGTCCATGTACCGATCCCCTCCCGGTACTACCGTTAAGTAAATCGTCGGGAAGGCGGTTGAACTCTAGGCTCTACGTCAGTTACACTTCACATGCAGTCCGTCAAAAGTTGCATGTACTTTAATCCTCCCCCAGTTTTGTTTGTTACCGAAGCAAACCACCCCAGTTGGGCCTGTCCACCCCCTCCCACCATACTTGTCACACGTCAACTTAAGAGTTCGTTTCTTTGTCAAGTATCGTCTGTTTATCTGCCGCTGACCTCGGATATGTCTGCGAGCTTTAATGCATAAATTATTTGGCTAATTGCGGCCGAGATCTTATCCCACGCATACTTTGAAGACATCATGATGTCCACTATGTTTTCTGGTACTATCGGATCATCTGATAGTGAAGCTAAATCCTCTCTGATAGTCACAAATCGCGGGCATACAAAAAATACATGTCTTGCATCTTCCTCTTCATGGCATATTCGACATAAAGGCGAATCACGTATCCTAAGGCGATGTAGATACTTCTGGTAGCAACCATGGCCTGTCAAAAATTGCGTTAGCTGGAAATTAGGCTCACCATAGCTTCTATTTAGCCATTTTTCGATTTTTGGGATTAGTGTATAAGTCCACCTTCCCTTTGTCGCGTTTTCCCAACGCTCCTGCCATTTCAGCATGGATGTAGCCTTCTCTCTTTTTATGATCGCGGATATGTTACTGTGGTCCTGTTCTTTCTGCACGAACACTCTCGCTCTTTCTTCCGCCAATATATCTATCGGAATCATGCCTGCGATCACCATTGCCGCTTCGTCAGAGGTGGTTTTATATGCGCTTATCACCCTCAGTGCGCAAAGTCTGTACATGGCTTCGTACGGTCTTCTATATGCTTTTACCTTCATGGATTTTGCCCATACTGGTGCTGCATATAGCAGGGTGCATGCGATGACGCTAGATAATAGCCTGCGTTTGCTGCTTCTCGGCCCACCCACATTCGGGAGCATTCTAGAGAGCGCACTGAACATTCTTGATGCTTTGTGGGTTATATATTCCGCATGTGGGCCAAAACTGAGCCGGTCGTCAATTATAACACCCAGATATTTGAGCTGACGAGACGATTTAAATTTATGTGTGCCTATGCTGAAAGAGGCTATCTCTGGTTTCTTGCGGGTACTGATGAGGACCGCTTCCGTTTTCTCCGCTGCAATGGATAAACCTACGCTATCCAGCCAGTTTGTTACGGTAGCAATTGCAGTGTTTGCTTTGACTTCGATATCGCTCACCAGTTTAGCTACAATTACGAGAGCTATGTCATCCGCAAAGCCAACGATGTGTACATCTGTTGGAAATGGGAGTCGGAACACTTCATCATACATAATATTCCAAAGCGTGGGGCCTAGCACTGAGCCCTGTGGCACACCTGCTGTAATCTTATACTTTTTTATTCCACCTTCTGTGTCGTATTCTAAAACTCGATCGCTCAGATAGTTTCTGACAATATTATATATGTATGCCGGAACAGATAGCTTTTTAAGTGCCTTCAGAAGGTGCCCCCAGTCTGCTGAGTTGAAGGCGTTTTTCACATCTAAAGTCACTACTGCGCAGTATTGCTTATCACCGCCTCTCCATCGTTTGCCTGCGATCGCGTCTGTATCAATCGTGACCACCTTTTGTATTGCCGCTGCAGTAGACCTTCGCTTTCGGAAACCATACTGGTACGGGGATAGTCCCGCCTCGCATTCAGTGTACGGCTGTATTCTGTTATTAATAAGCCGCTCTAAAAGCTTGCCCATCGTGTCAAGGAGGCATAGGGGACGGTAGGATCCTGGTATACCTGGTGGCTTCCCTGGCTTCGGGAGCAGCACTAGTCTTTGCCTCTTCCAGAAATTCGGGAACACGCCTTGCTCGAGACACAATTGCATCACCCTAGCAAATGTCTGGGGATTTTCCAGGATGGCTGTTTTTAATGCTATGTTCGGAATACCATCCGGGCCGGGAGCTTTGCGATCTCCAATCATTTTTGCTGCTTGTACCACTTCTTCAGGTGTTATATCATCAATGTCATTTATAGATGCTGAAATGTATGACATTGGATCTGTTTTGCGGTGAGGAAACAGGGTCCGAACTATATTATTTAGCAAGTTAGGGCATTTTACTTGCGGCGCTTTAACAATTTTAGACATTACTACTCTGTATGCATTACCCCATATGTTTTTGTCTGCCTCGTTGCATAGCTGATTAAATGAGGCTGCTTTACTTCGCCGGATCTCATTTTTTAGCTGCTTTCGAAAATTTTTAAAATTTGCCAGCCTAATTTGATGCTCCGCAGTATTCCGTAGTCTTTGGCAGATCCTTCTCTCTCTGAAGCATTTCGCCCTTAGTTCTTTGATTGTGTCATTCCACCAGTATACTTGCTTCCGATGACAGCCTTTTACTTTCCGGGCCATCGATGCTTCGCAGGCTACTATAATGTCTTGCACAAGCCTATTTGCTGCCCTTGCTGCTGATTTCTCTTCTTGTACGCGCTCTATGACCTCGTTTAATACAAAGTTGAATAGAGGTTTGTCCAGTGTTGTCAGTCTCCATGCTTGGTGCAGAGAATTACTAGCAGAGATATAATTGTTGTCTTCTTTTCCTTCCGGGATGTCTATAATTAGGGCTTGATGATCGCTGTGGGTATAATGCTCGCTGACCTTCCATTTGACGCATCTAGCCAAGGAGCCACTAGTAAAAGTGATGTCTATTATGGACTCCTTACTATCTCTTTGAAAGGTGGCTGTTCTTCCATCGTTGGCTATGACCAAATCTAGCGGAGCGAGCGCCTCCAATAAAGCCGCGCCTCTGGCGTTCGTTCTCCTACTGCCCCATTCCACTGCCCATGCATTAAAGTCGCCGGCTATGACGACCGGGTGACGACCTCTCGCAGTCTCTACAATATGATCTAGGAACTCCCGGAACTCCCGGGTTTATGTATATATGTATGTATATGTACATATTCGCATACAGGGTCATGTGTACTTTGATAAAGTGTGTGCAAAAAAGTTCAAACCACGAGTAAATATTGTATTTATACCTGTAAATTTGCGATAGAATTTACGATCAAGAAAATATTGATTTAGTTCTCTATCTCTTGGCCGCTTGAGTTAATATTGGATTTATATTGTTAAATATGGATTTAAATGCACTTAAAGAGCGTTCGGAAAAATTTATGGAATCAAAGCACAACGGCGTATACACATACATTTCTACAGTGGTATGTGATAAAATTAATTAATAACTAAGGCAACTGACTTAACCTCCGGTATTTCCTAACAAAATGATATTCTTTAATAAAGTAATGCCATACAAGTACAATAACTAAGTCAACTGCCTGAGCTCCGCGGTTTATTGGTGATTCAATTCGCATAAGCTGGTTTTATATGTTTGTTGTTTTGTGATTTTGTTCTTATCACTAAATACGTTTTGATCGAGGTCAGCGAAGCAAGCTTTTCTGTTTTAGTCTTAGCGTTATCCGGTAGTAAAGGCGGAGGTATTATAAACAATTAATTCACACACGTTTGACCAACAATGTACACGGAGACTTATATATTCCAACTCTTATGATTCTTTCCGATTTTCTAATTTTAATCAACCAAAAGCTGGCTGTGCTTATGAAGAATAGCCTATTTCTAGCCTATCTTACCATTTTGAAAAGTTTTAACTATTTATTTCTTAATTTTAAATATTTTTTTTTTATACAAATATAATTTATTCTATAACAAATACCATATTAATCCATATTTCAAACTTTGTTCAGGATTTAAGAAAATTGAACAAATTCCCATCAAAATTAAAAAGGATTTTAATTAGAAATAAAAAAATAAAAAATTTGGTACACAGTTTTGTAGCCTATTAAATCTTAGTGTAAAATTATGCCTGTTTAAAGTGGCTCAAAATTCTTGTTTGGTTACGTAGTGCTGGCTGATCTGTAAAAAGATCGCTCTTAGACCTCTAGAGTATATTGTGTTACCAGTGCTATGTATTTGGGTCAAAGATATTATTTTATGTAATCTGCAGCATCTCACATTCTCTGGTAATGCTCTATCTCTTCCTCTTCTGTTCTAACGAAATGACCATTATTTTTTCCTTAGCTGACGTTGCTTGGCTCTTTAGGCAGTATTTTTTTTTTACAAAGCGCAGTCTGTCTTGTGGTTGCATTAGTTTAAGATGGTATGTGAGGTGATAAGTGTATAATTTTCGGAAGATTTTTTAAAAATCAATCAGCGTAATTTATAAAATTGGGAATGTTGTGGAGCTTATAGTAGGATACCATACATCTTGTAGAAAAGTGTTTGGCTCTCACTGTATGAGTCTTCCTTAGGATTGACTCTGACTACTATGAGGACGGCACAGGGCCTGATAAACGCAATACAGTGGATTTCTTCAACTCCATTGCCTCTACTAAGCCAATACCGTTAATGCGTGCTACTAAACTCAGTAAGATCACTTGCTGTCAGATGATAAATAGAGTGATTTTTGAGTTAAAACAGAACACTAGATATGAACTGTCGATAACGCGTTCTTACAGTGGCTCCCTTGAAGAGTATAAATAAGGCCACTTCGGTATATGAAATGAGTAGAAACCAGGATTTTCCTGCGCGGGGTACCCACACTTGTGTTAGTCCTCCCGCTGGTTCTTCAGCGGCTTGGGTATCGGGTATGCAGGCCCAAAACTCATTCACAACCAAGACGAGTAGGGTTGAAAATTAGGACCCTGGAGGAAGCAAGCTACTGGTTGAGGATGGACACCTATTGGACGGTGTGTCCTCGTCGGGCTCTATACATAGCTCTATCGAGAGACTGTTGCTGGGTGAAAATGAGTTGGCTCAGTGGAACCAGTGAAATCAATGGGGATGCAGGTCATGCCTGCAAATCCTTTAGCTGATCCTGAGGAAGCTGGACCAACTCATTAACGTCTCAGTACTCTGACGGACGAAAGTTATGTGGTTAATTTGAGTGCAAGTTCGAAAAGGACCATTGAACTAATGACTATAAGAAAGCGTCTGATTCGGGAGGCCATTTGGAGGACGTAGACGTGGTTATGATGCAGGTAACCCCTAGCTGTCATGCCACCACGACCGAGAAAACCAAATTGGTGCCTGTTCTGGCACCAGCTTCGGCGTCTATTGGGACTATGGTTAATCCGAGTATCACGCTCAGAAAGTACCAGTGCACCAATCGACGCGGAACAGATGCCAGCTTCAGGAGCAAATCTGTCTAATAGGCAGAAGAAGCGGCAAAGGCAAAGGAACGCGAAGAAGGCGAGAGAAGCAGAAGGTATGACTACGGCCAACGCAGATTGCGGAGCTATTTGGTTATTAATATGGCCCATCGACTTCCGTCGTTTTTGCGATCAATCCCTGGCGCTTTTACCATGACCATTTCTTCTAGAATGCGAAGCTATAGCGACATGAAGATATAGCCATCTCGAGCTGGTACTTGATTTGGATGAGGTACTGTGATGAGTAGTGGGTACAAAATACCTTTAGGTAAAAGTGCAAACCTCCCTTTAGTTATATTCTATTCTATTATCTGGTTGACACCATACGATATTTATGCCGGATTGCTGTAGATATGTTGTTGAAACTAAATTGCTGGAGTTAAATACTCAAGGTCAAACATATAAGGGGGGACAATCTAATTTTAGCTTGCCAATATCTACTTATATTAACTTTTCATGGCTAACTTGTCCCCAAACTGCTTACTGGCGGTATCCAATAAAATTCTGTAGTGTTTAACCAGTCTCGATTTCTGGATCTCGCGAAAAAAAATTTTGCTCGAACATCTAAAAAATAATTGCGCGGTGTGGGAATTTAATAGGTGACAACAGACTCTACCACTTTTGCCTGATAAACACAAAAACAGGCAGAATAAAGTATTATTTTACCTCCAAGCAGTCGGAGAAGCGTCTATCATAGCGTAGCGCTTTTTTGTTAAAACTATTTAAGGAAGAGAAGTAATTTAATCTACTAAATACTAGAGCGCACATATAAATGGCGGTTACACCCGAGATCACAAGGTCACAGAAATGTTTATGATGTTCCACATGGCCTTATTCTGTAAATTTTTATTTTCCTTATGTGTAGAAAGAGCCTTGCTTCATCTTCTTTGAGCTTTTACTTTCTTAGGTTTGAGGTCTTATTTTATTTCATACAGCTCAAGCTAAATCAAAATATGCCTGTACTTTCATTGGCACGTACGGCCCCCCCATTCGCTTAATGAATAGATTTCATGCTTATAAATACCCGTAAAATATAACTACTTCGAGTTTCGTTATTAATTGTGGAATTTGATAAAGTGGAAAAGTAAAAAGAGAATAATAGTTAAAGGGTTTGGATGGAGATACGGCTCTGTTGTTGATAAATTGCATTTATAGCAATTAAGTTTTTGCATTGTTGTCATTATCTGAAAATCAATAATGGTTAATATGGCAACAATAACAGCAAACATTCTACTGTTGATATCAAAGTAAACACTCAACAAATACTAAAACAAATAACTTTTAACATCAAAGAGCTAAGTTATTTTCAAAATCATAATGCCATAGAAAGAATATTAGCAGCAATTAAGTGACACGATTACTGGAAATTTAATAAAATGATAAAGCAAAACCCCATTCATTTATTACGTGGGAGAGACATTTATATTTATGTACACTGCTAGCGCACATAATTAGGCTGGATTTTAAGTGGCGTAGAATTATAATTTGACAAAAGAAGTATTAGAGAAATTAGATTTTTTTAGGCTGCACATAGATTCAAGACGTGAATGATGGAATTAGATTTCCTACATATGACGGCTAGCGAACTATCCAAGAATGATAGAATGGAAGATTATGCCCTGAGATTTATTCTGATACAATCAAAATAACAGTATGAATGAGAGGCAAAGAAGAAGTCAGAAAAACATACAAAATAACTCACAAATGATATGCAAATAGAATTATTATATTTTACCTTTTTCATATTGCATAAACTTCATATTGCAAAATCATCATCAATAAAATCCTTAAAATTTAAGTGTTTTGTTGTTGACACGGCTTGAAACGACAATTCGTGTCTAAATATTTCCTTCTTTGGTTTAAAAACACCCTTAAAAACTCACCGTCCATTTTTTAAAGGTTCAATTCTTACTCTTTTCGCAATTTTTATTTATTTCTTATTAAAAAGTGGCGCAAAATTAATCACTCTATTTTACGATTTATAATATTTATCAAATGGCGTCGTACGTCAATCATATTTGGCACTTTGAACTAGACCGCGCTTCTTAGCGATGGCAGAATTCGGTATTCCCGACCAGTTAATACGTTTAACACGTTCGACCATGCAGCATGTAAGGAACATAGTAAGAGTTCAGAACAATCCGTCGCGAGAGTTCGCCACCTTGAACGGACCTCGCAAGGGGATGGACTCTCATGTCTCCTCTTTAATATTGCCCTTGAAAAGGTCATCAGGGACTCTGTCATAAACACAAAGGGAACTACTTTGCTTAAATCGGATCAACTGCTGGCTTACGCGGTCTACATAGACATAATCGAATCCTCACTGCCTTCGTAAGTATTGAGAGAGCAACAAAATGTATGGGTTCAGAAATTAACGAAGCCAAAACTAAAGCGCTTTGTTCAACTACATCGGACTCTGTCAGACACAATGTGGGTCAAATACTAACAATCGGTGACTATGGTTTCGAAGTAGTGAAGGAATTTAAATACTTTGGGGTAATCATTAATCATGACAACAAAATGTCTGCAGAAATCGGCCACAGAATCCTTATGGCCAACCGCTGCTATTTTTCGCTGTGTCAACACCTAAAGAGTAGCCTGCTAGACAGAAAAACAAAGATTTCCCTGTATCGCAGAATTATAATTTCCATCTTGCTATACGGTAGTGAGACGTAGACACTCAAAGATGCAGATAAACAGAAGCTACTGATTTTTGAGAGGAGAATTCTGCAAAAAATTTTTGGCGCGATATGCGATAAATTCGAGTGACGGAAACGCTACAATCATGAACTCGCAAAACTATATGCGCACCCATCTGTGATAACCACAATCATGATCAACAGATTGAGATGGGCAGGTCACATATTGCGGGCTAGCACGGATTAGCCACCTCAACAAATACTCTTCGGTACATGCCACAGACAGAGAAAAAGGGGTCGCCCGCTTAGATGGATAGACGGCGTAGAAGAAGATGCAGGTTTATTGGGATTTCGGGCATGGAGGAGACAGGCACGAAACCGAGACAATTGGAGTCATATGCTACAGCAGGCGAAGACTCGACCAGGGTTGTCCAGCCAACAATGATGATAATGAACTATACAGTGTACGAACAGACAAGAAATAAAGGTCCAAATAAAAATTAAAATCACGCACAAAATGGTTTTGTTTATTTAGAAAAATGTTATTCAAAAACAAAATTGATGATTAATTTTACGCCACCTTGTATATATCATAATTTGCAAATGCCATGATGCCAGATAATTTACACCTAATTGTGAATTGCATTAAAATTTGCAAAGAGATTTGAGAAATAAATATTCTCACTTTGCAAACCTTGCCTGGGTATAAGTTTGTACCTCTGAAATACCAAGCAGCACTGAATAAAAAGGCGACTTGATTAGCTTGCCAAATTATTCGTCATAACGTACGGGTGTTTTACTCTGAAAAAAAGTTCAAAAAGCGCTTAATTGCGTCTGTATCTATGGACCCACATATGTACGTACAGAAAGTTGATAGGGTATTTCAAGTTCGAGTGTCTTTTTATGGCAATGCTTCTTTTATAACTGTCAATGCTCTTTTCACAAACGTTAAGTAGATTGGGAGAAAGTATATAATAATAAAAATCTACCAGAAAAGTGGTGTATCTGTAAAAACTATATTTCACAAAATTTTGAATATTTTCAATCGTTATAAGCGTACAATAGAGCCCAAAAAAAAAAAAATTACCGACAAATTTGGGTCGACTGAATCACTCGGTACAATTCATAAAAATAGCAGTGCAGGTTTTTAACTTCCTCTCCTGAGACTGCTTGGTGCGCACTGATGTCTGAAGGTGTCATTGTACAATTTTTTTTCGAAAATTCAGCTGGAAATGTGTTCATCAGCAACAGATGCGATATACGCTAACAACGTCATTTTCCTTGGATATTGTTGATATGTGGTTTTAGAGAGATTGTGCAATATGCCACCCAACCAAGGAAGTAACCAGTTGATTGCAAATGAAATTTTTGCGCAGAATGATTTCATGATATTCTGTAGCGTTTTTTTTTGTGTTAAGATTTCTTTGGGTAACTCTGAAACAATTTAAAAGCTTTGAACGATAACAATCGGCGCAAAATTTTCAAGATAGACGTCTATTATGGCTATGTGTTATCAAAAGTTTCACCAAATGAATCGATAAATCCATGATGTATACAATTTTCTAAGCGATTCAATATCATTTGCAAAGTAATCTGATAAGTTGCTCGCAAATGCGCATTTACACAGGCGGCAAAAGTTGAAGAAATCTAAATTTCAAAGTTGACATTTACATTGTGGTAAAATATTAAATATGAAGAGAAGAAGAATTGTAAAACTTTACCAAAGAAAATATAAAAGAGCTAATCAACAAAATACTTCCTACGAACTATCCCTCTTTTTAACAACAAAAGTAAACAAAGATTAACGGACCACTCAGCTCATCAGTATATGACCACCACTGGAATCATTGAGGACCCGATTTACCTGTCTCGCTTAGAGAAAGCGGATAGCACTGAGCATTTTATCTGTGAGTGTCTTGTCTTTGCAAGACCAAGGCTGCGAATTTTGGGTTTCGATGTCATGAACCCAATGAGTAATATTCGTTCTTTCAAACAGGAGGATATTTTCAGGTTTTCCAAAGAAGCTGGAAAATTCTCGCAGGACTAGCTATCTCTGTTCTTATCCTATTCTAAATCCTTCTCTCTTGACTAACTACCCTGATCTCTCGGCTCGCCTTTTTCAAATTTCAATTTCAAACAAAGTTTGATAAACAGTAAATCGTGTGTATACCCTATGATCAAAAAGTACCGGGAATGTTTAATTTAAAAGAACCGCACACGTGGGAATCGGTCCATATTTTTTTCTTATATTGGTAGGACTGTAAGACACACATCTGACACTTTTTAGCGCCATCGGATCGTTTGCGAGATGCTGTACGTCGCAAACGGTCGGAAATGTGGGAAACAATTTTTGGACTTTGCATGATGATAACGCGTCATCGCACCGAGCCCAAATTGTGCTGGATTATTTGACCAAACACCAAGTAAATACCATCGTGCAAGCACCGAGTTACCACTTCCTGGAAGGAGATTTCAGTCGATAGAGGAGATCAAAGAGAATGCGACGAAGGAGCTGAAGGCCATTCTTTCGTCGGCCTACCAGAGGTGCATGGAGGACTGGGTTAAACATTGGCACATGTGTGTTGCTTCAGGCGGGTCATATTTTGGAGAAGATAAAATAAATTTGCCGGAAATTTAACTCTATTTTGTTTTATTTAAACATTCCCGGTACTTCCTGATCATAGGGTAGTTCGGCACAAGCTTTCAGAAAAGTTGAAATATAATTTAAGCTCGTGATTTTGGTGGATGCGATGTTGTTGTTGTAACAGTTCATTAGCCCTGCCAATACGGTGTAGTCACCGATCGTTATCGTCTAACTCATCGCACGGTACGCCCTGGAAACATGAAGAAGAGGGGTGTTAGGAGAGTATATCAGAGTCGATACTGCATACTGCTTAAACATAGACACGTGGGGCATTTAGAAAAACTATATTTTGTCATTAATAAATTTTAGACCCTCTACTACTTACCTCTGTGCATGTGTCAATATATATGTAGATAAAAAATTCTCATTAAAAAAGTTGTAATCCAAATGTATAAAAATTCCAACTTGAAAGACCCTGTACAATACACGAATACATTTTCATAACTACAAATAGTGAAAACTACTTATTTTTAATGAACCTTTAGCAACAATATTAAATTAAACTTTTATAATCATAAATACATAAATACACAAACAATAGTGAAGTAAAAAGTTCAGAATGTTTTCCGCTACACTGCGTCCGGTCATCCTCTGCGCCGATTTAAAGGTGTGAAAAACATTTATTAGCTACACGATGAGAAAAATTTTATCCCACCATAAATTAATACGCAGCGAAGCATGGCCGGGTTTCCTAGTGCATGATGAATTGTGAGTTATTTTACCGAATTCTGTGCCCAACTGCATCTCCTCAACTCTGGGATAAAACAGATCGGTTGCAATGCATCTGTGTAGTGTTGATCTAAATTCCGCATAATTTTCGATAAACATCATTGTCTTGTATGATATTTGAATGGAATAAAATATGAATTCGAAAGTTTATTTTGTTAAATTAATGAAGAAGCCTTTTTAGAACAGATTTAAAAGCAGATGTATTCCGAAATTCTATAATTCTGCATATTTCATTTCTGCAGTGATGTCCCAACTGAGGCTCTTGGGCAAAAAGAAATTCATTATTTTCTCGGTAGATGGCTGTAGTGATCAATATCTCGTGAAGTATCGATCAGACAATTTAAAGTTTATGCTCGTTGTCAAGGTGATATTTCAGAGTAAAAATTCGTGAAATGCTTTTTGTTTGTTCCATTCAGTTGTGAGTTACAGGGAGTTAGCAATGGAAGCACCAAAGAGAAAAATTGGTAAATTTTACAATTTGCAGTTACAAAATGCGAAAATGCACGCCAGACCGCTGAAATTGTAATGGTGCAGGAAGCATTTCTCTGATCTGGGTTCCATGACATAGGAACATAGTGGGCAATGAAATTTCTGATGAGCTTGCCAAGAAAGGGACTAAATTGGCCTCAGAGACCTGCTACCCGGTCATCGGCATCCCCCTGAAAGTTGTTAAAGGGGAACTGCACAAATTATTTCTCAGGAAAGCGCAGAAAAGATGGAGCTCCATTTCTTCATGTGTTATTTCGAAAACCCGATATACGAAGGACTCATAAAGTCCTTTGGACTCCTCGCCATTCAATTTCCAAACTCGTAGCTGTGTTTACCGGGCACATACTGAAGCACATCGCACATACAAGGAAAAACTAGTGTTACCATTTAACGCCAATTGCAGAAGCTGTGGGACCTTTCAGAGAAGCAGATTGTAGAGCATTTTGTCTGTAAATGTCCGGGTTTGGCAGCTAGACGACTAAGGTCTGAGCGCTCCTTTCTTCGACAACCTTGGGCAGTGCGCCAACCTAAATCCAATCAATCTCCTCCATTATATCAACAGCTCTGGCTGGCTGTAGATATCTGCCTGTTGGAGGTCTCATAATGATATCAAAACGGCGCTCTAGTGCTACTTGACGAGTGCCAGACCGGCACTTCAACCATTTCACCAACCTACCTACCTATGGTGCAGATGCTGTAACAGCTAATTACTTACAATTTTGGTTTCATCGATTCTGTTTAGACATTTTTGATGTTAAAGAAAATGTCGATAAAATCATAAAAATAATCGAAGTTGGCCGGCATGGTAGTAGTCGTAGCATTGCCCAGGAGCTAAAGATCGACCATAAAACAAATTTATGTCAAACCATTTACGCAATTATTTTACGCAAAAGTAATGTATTTATTTTTCTCCAAACTAATAGTAATTTAAAATACATACAAATTCTCTTTATTAACTTATGACGAATTTTTCTTCTATATTTTTTATTTAGAATTAAAAATGTCGTATCGTCCACTCTTTGGCAAATTAATGGAGGCTACCAAGCTTCGTCAGTTGTTGACTAATCAGCATCCGGTAAGTGGAGTATCGTATGTATGTACTATAATGCCAACTTGATTACATTTTCCTTTAATTACAAATATCCTAGATGATAATGCGCTCACAGCTCCGATATAGTTCCATCAGTAAGTCGTCAAAAGCGTTATTGTACTCGCAATAGAAGTCAATGTACCAATGTAATTTTCTCTTGCAGAACCCAGAACTCCTCTTAACAGCCCGTCGATGTTCAGTCCAACGGTTATTAAGCGCTACTGGGAGGTAAGTTTTACTCATTAGAACGTATTAGGAATAATTATTTAATTATAGGAACAAGTGTAAAATACACTTTTTTAGTGTTGGCATAAGACTTAAATATAAATAAAATAAAATAATTTTTATAAAATTTTCTCAGTGCATAGATTAATGAGTTTTTTCCTAAACCTGCTGCGATATTTTGAGTAATTTCCAATGAACAGCAGGCCTTGTTTTATTGGTTTTATGTTTAGTCATAACTCAAGTCAATTAATTATAAGTATGTATGTATGTATGCATAAGTTATTAAGAAATATATTTTATTACTTAAGTAAATTCATTTCAAGCACAGGCCATTTGTTTTATAGCTTTTTATCGTTTTCGCGAATTTACATATGCATACGTATGTATGTATGTATGTATGTATGTATTAGCTAAGTCATAATGTAATAGTTAGTAGAGTGCGACGTAGATTGTCCACAGGTCACTGTTTTTATAGAGAGAATATATATTTTAGTAATAATAATATTTAGTAATAATAATAATGGGCGCTAACTGACTACCTTGTTTTACTCATTGGCGAACGTAAAGGAACTCAGAACAAAAACAAAATTTTATTTAAAAAAAAAGTTTGTAAAATGTCTTATTTGCTTATTTAATCGCAATTTTTAAACTTTTTATAAAAAATCTTTAGAAACAAAATTTTTTTATTTTTTTTATTTATTTAAGAGAGAATATATTGATATTTGTAGAAACTAAATATTTAAAACTGTAAAGTACATAACAGTATTTGTCGCAATTTAGTAAAATTGACTTTTTTTATTTACTCACTGGCGACCATTAAGTTAATAATAAATTAATAAAACATTGATAAAAAAAATAAAAATAATTTTTTTCACGGTAGAAATAGTTTATTTAATTATCAATAAGACATATTAAAAGAAAACTAATGAAAATTGTTATATTTTTTGTTTGTTTTTTTTAAATACCAATACGAATATATAGTTGTAAAGTATAGAAAACAGTTGAAAAGCGAAAAATTGTTATCCGTCGAGAAATACGAGTATATAGACTCCATGAAAACATATACATTTTTTTTATCGGAAAGTATTTACTATTTACTCTGTTATCGTTTTTTGAAAATGAATCACTCGCACCTCAATTCTGCTTTTTCACCCACTTGCACAAATGGGAGGTTATTTCCAAATGTAGATATCATAGATAATTTTGTTGCGTTTTATTATTGCGAAATATACATGTAATATATTTGATGGATTAATGTAGGCGGCCGTCGTAGCCGAATGGGCTGGTGCGTGACTACCATTCGGAATTCACAGAGAGAACGTAGGTTCGAATATCGGTGAAACCCCAAAATTAAGAAAACACCTTTTTCTAATAGCGGTCGCGCATCGGCAGGCAATGGCAAACCTCCGAGTGTGTTTCTGCCATGAAAAAGCGCCTCATAAAATATCTGCCGCTCGAAATCGGCTTGAATCTATAGGTCCCTCCGTTTGTGGAACAACATCAAGACGCACACCACAAATAGGAGCAGGAGCTCGGCCAAACACCCGGAAAGGGTGTACGCGCCAATTATATATATATATATATATATAAGTAGTTTGAATTATTTTATAATGCTTAATTTGGATATAAAATTGAATCAAAACTGCAATACCATGTATGGGCTCATATGCGGTATAAGTTTAAGGAATTGAAAAAAAATTTTAATTTAAAGGCAGTTTAGTAAATTTCTCAATTTTTTTGTGCAAAAAAAAATTTTAAACTTTTTATTTTTATATAAATTTTGTTTAAATTTAAAAGAAGTTTTTTAAATTTCTCATATTTTTTGTTTAAAAATGATTTTTAAACTTTTTATGCACATTATTTTTCTTCCCAAAATTCCTCAGAAATTTTTTAATTTTTTTTTTTAAAATTCCCCCGAATTTTTTTTTTATTTTTATACTACTTTTTTTATTTAAAAGAAGTTTGTTAAATTTCTTATTTTTGTGTTTAAAAATGATTTTTAAACCTTTCATGCATATAATCTTATTTCCAAAATTCCTCAAACAAATTTTATTTTATTTTATTTTATTTTATTTATTTTATTTATTCTTTTTTATTTTTATATAATTTTTTTTTGTTTAAAAGAAGTTTGTTCAATATCTCATGTTTTCTGTTTAAAAATGATTTTTAAACTTTTTATGCACATAATTTTTTTTCCAAAATTTCTCAGACAATTTTTATTTTAATTATGCATACAAACAATTTTTACCTAACAACTACAATTACCTAAACACCGGAAACAAAAATGAAAAAATTTGAATATTTTTATTTTATTTGTTTCTATTTTTTAAGGGGTTTAGTAACCGATAATATCTGTTTGAAATATACGTATACTTACGCATAACGCATAAAGTCTGCGTTCACCTTAAAGATATTTTTAAGTTGACTAAAACCACAAAACTAACTCATAGTTCAAAGCATATTTTATTTATTTGTTTCTTCATTATATTCGTAAGTGACAAAAGCAAAAAAAAAATATCAAGATTCTTCACTTTATTTTTTATATAACGTTATAAGTTATTGCAGTTGCATGTAAATATAGCAACCAGAAAGTCTGCGCTCATTTTTAAAATGCACCTCACTTCACTTTTAAAGCTTCATAAATAATATTCTGACACGATAATTAATATTTTGTTAGATAGCCTCGATGTTTTCGGACTTCACTCAATCTATTTGGCATTGAGTTTACTAACTTCTCATCACTTGCTGTCATGCATCCCACACCATATCTCCATCACCGCCGTGTTTGACTGTACCAACAGGTTTTTATTTCTCAAGAACAATGCCTGATTTGCCCCAAACAATTTGACGAGCACTTCTCCCAAAAATTACTTTTGCCTGAAAAATTACTTGTTTCCAAAACTCTGTAGGCGTAGTTTTATAATTATTAACAAATGTGCTTTTATCTGTTCCCTTTATCATAGTATCCATCTTTAGGTACAACTTTTCTAGCAGTTTCCGCACAAATGATTTTTTAAATGTTTGCTTTATGTTTTCAACAATTATTGATGATGCAATTCGAGGGTTAAACTTTGCCATATTGAAGAAGCGCCCTTCTCGGACCGATAGCAAAACTCAGCTGTTCTACTTTCGCATGTGATGTGGTCAACTAATAAAAATTTTAGTTTTTTCGTGCAGATAATTTTCTTGCTCTTGTTATATTAGATGACCTGACCGAGTTTGGGCTTTTCTTCTTTAATGATATTTGGTTTAATGGGTTTACATTCGGTTTGAGCCTAGTGAATATGGAATTATTCACTATTCTCCAAATGCGAAAGAACTCTTCTGCGACACTTATTTGATAGTGAGCTTCGACATCACAAAACACTGGTGGAAAATATTTTCAACTCACTGACGTAAAATTCGTCCCCAACACTACTCTGACTCGATGAAATCGCTTGAATGCACATCTAGATCAGCCAAATGGCTCCAATTTGGGCAGAAATTTATCTAACCAATATTTTATATTGAAATCAATGATACGGATCGCACTTATCATCATCATAATGGCAATTACAGCTCGGGGTGAGCCAGTGCTTCCTTCACAATCGCGCTCCATACGACTCGATTCATTGCGTCGCTTCAATTAGTATTTTTATTTATTTATCTGCATCAACATCATCTGCCCATCTTGTTGGCGGTCTTCCATGCCTTTTCCTGCCCATAATAAGAGAGAAAAGTCGTTTTCGCAATTCTGCTGTCGTCCAACCTAAGAAGGTGTCCTAACCACCTTAGCCGCTGAGCTTTAGTGAAACGCACAATGTTTTGACCTGATATCAGTTGCTCGATCTCATCACTGTATCTGATTCTGTAAGAACCATGAGCTTCTCTTACTAGTCTAAATATCCTTCTTAGAATTTTGTGCTCAAAGCGGAGAAGATAGTTCTTTATATGGTCTTATTAGCGTCTTGTAGATTTTTACCTCACACGAACTCGATAGTAATTTATTTTTGAGAAGCTTGAGATGAGAAAAAATAACTATTAGCACCTTGCGGTCTATCATTCACGACGATTAGGGAGTCTGTAGTGCTGCTAAGGCTTATACCCAGGTATTTAAAATATTCCACTTTGTGAAAAATATATGAGCTGATCTCCAGATTTCCATAGCGGGCGACGCTCAAAGACATAAGGAGGTATTTTGTCTTATCGACATTGACTTCAAGGCCGACTAGCTTGCTTTAGTTATCAGCTTCAGCGTACAGTCGGCAAGTGCGCGTTGGTTTCTCGCAAGCATAGCAAGGACGTCAGCATAGTCGCACTTACGCTCTGTGAAATTTGGCTTTCATCTTGGCTACTGCTGCGCATTGCTAATAACCCAATTGAATACTAGTTACGTATTTCCTTTTTTAGACTGATAACTGTTGGGTCACCTTCGTAAGCATCCGTCTGGTGCAACATTTTATTTATTTATGTCGACTTTCTCATCTTAATCTGCAAATCTGTTTGGGAAGAAATATTTACAAAAGCTTTTATCAATAAATGTAGTAAAATGAAAAACGATCAGCTTACTTCGTTTCACTGGAAAGCACTGCATACACATACACACGAAAAGTATGGATGCATTAATGTGACTCAAAATTAGTTGAAGCGTCTAGTTTTAAGCAAATAAAAGCATGTATAATAAATATTTCGATAAGCAGCACTTCTACACATTGATATTTGAAAAGATCTAACTACAAGTACTCATTTGCGATTTCTCATATAGGCTTATAAGATTCCATTATTACATTCACACATACATGCATACATATCTACGTACCCTAACTTTAAAATGTCTACTTGCGTGCCTACTTCTTACTAAAATGAGTGACTTGAAAACAATTTCTTAAATCATAAAAAATGGTACTCAGGTAAATTATATTTCCCACGGTTTAAAGAAAAGATACTACTTTATGAATAAGTGATAAGGAGTTAAAAAACAAGTAGAAAAGACAACAGTAAAAGCGAATGATTTAGGTGTGCATGAAAAAGCTAGTGATACTACCTTTTACAAATATAAAGTCTACTCATGTTCTATTGCTCTACTCATTTACTCAAACTACTGAAAAAGTACAAAAATACACGTCAAATGATGCAATTAATATGTATGTATCTCTTGTTTATTATTATTATTTTTTTTGTACGGTTAGTAATACATATACGAGTACATATTTTTTATTTATTTTTATTTAGCATACTGTTATTCTACAATATTACTCATATTCTTTATTAAAAATGCGGTTAAATTTGTTTCTCTTGCACAATTTGCAAAAAGATATACTTGTATATAAATTATTTATGTACAGCAATCTTTACGATGTACGAACATGTCAAATACTTATTATCTACTTGCAGAAATGTGCATAACTATGATGTAGTAAAAGTAATAACACGAAATCATGACAAGCGTGGGTCGACCAACAAGTGTTGATATGATACTTTAACTCTCACGAAGCTTCCAACTGTTTCGACAGTACGAGTACAATAGTTGTAGAATTTGTTTAACAATAAATAACATGAAAGAGAAAAGTTAATTAATACGAAGTGTGGCTGTTAAATAACGAAGCACGATAAAAGCAGTACATACGCAGCGGTAAACGGTACAGAATGCATTCAAGCAGAGTGCAGTACCTCTCGTTTCTGTAAACAAATCGGTGTAGCTATAGCCTCCGTGTTTGTTTCGAATGAAAAATGTTAAATTTAAAAATTTAGAGTAAGAAGTGTCTGTTAATAGACCATTCACTCTATTCGTCGGATTTTGCGCCTTGAGGCTTAAAACTGTTTCCTAAGATAAAAACTACAAATATAGCTTATAGTTATACTTAAGAAATAGTGCATTAGTATTAAAATATAGGTACGTGCATGCGAAGTCTGGAGCCTATGAAAGCTTTCTCTTTATCATAGAAAAGTGGTACCGTGATACAAGGAATGGGCTTTGGAGTATGACTGTGATTCTTTTTCAACTACTAGTGGTTGATTTCTATTGGAGTTGTCAAGGATGTTAGATACCAGGTTCGCTCGTTAGGTATGGTGAAAAAAAAATGTTTAGGGGAACTTTGGATTCTACGTCATTCGTTTTACAAAATTTAGCTTTAGCTTAGTGAAACACAAAGAGAATGACGTCGGCATATCTGTTAAATTCGCTTAGAGCCGAATAACGGTCTGCTAGGTAGTACACCTCTAAAAATCGTTTCACCATGTGGAATCATGAGGTTTGTACATATATGCTGTGTTGGCGTTTCATTCCAAAGAAATATATTTCCAGTAGAGACATAAAAGCAGTTCTAGCTTTATTCAGTGTGGAGCGCTATAAGAATAGAGAAAATATACATATTGAAAGTGAGAAAATGAAACAAAGAATTGCTGTGAAATTTCACATGAAACTGAAAAAAACTCGCTAACGAAATTTTCAAATTTGTTTAAGGAAATCTTTGGCAAAGAATAAATGGTAGATACCTTTAATTTCTAAGAAGCACCTCTTTATTAAAAAGACCCGAGGCCTTCCTTGCCATCCAACAACACACCATCAAAGAGCGAAGATCTAAGGCTAAGAGACTTAAGTTGACACCTAATTGTGGGTCTAGGTGAGGTGAAGTGATTACGGGGGCGGTATAATCAAAAAAGATTCAGACAACACATAACCTTAAGTCATTGCCACAACTCATTGCACAGACTTCGGATATGGTTCATCGACTCCTGTCTTTTTGCGACTACTCTCCGGAAACGGGGACACACCTTCTTCTCGAATGTAAGGCAATAGCGAGAAAAAGGATTCGATATCTCGGCTGTATCCTTCCGAGAGAAAGACACACACATTCAGCCCAGCCCAGCTTCATCTTAAGTTTATTAAGATATCTGGCTTTGTATGAGATACCGTGAAAAGTAGAGGGCATCGACGACCATAAAGTCGAAACACAAGCCTCATTTTAATTCATCCATTCATTCAACAAGAATTTTAATATGAGAACCTAAGCTTACAAGACAATTTTGCCGGGACATTTCCTCTAATCGTCGTCGTTAAACGAAAACACTTTGGTCGACTAAAGTCAGAGATAAAGATTTGAGCAAAATCAGAGTATATCCATGTCCACTGTTCCCTTGGATGGATGTATATTCCGTATTTGCTATAAATTATATATCAAAAAGCCGTTTTCTTAATTACCATAACCTATTTTATTACAGCTCATTCTTTATGCCGATAAGCTTACCTCTAAAACTTATTAAAGTATCGAACCGATTTAAAATTTTTTTTAAGTGTTCAAGTGAAGTAAAGTTAAGTGAAATAAATTAAGGTAATGTCAACAAAAAAGAACAGGTTTTGATCACTGGCATTAGCGTCCTTGAAAATCGTTAACTAAAACAGTGAAATTTTTACCGCCTTTGTCGTGTTTCGGAACCAGCAAAATTTATCTTTAAAAGAGGAAAAAAACACTTCAAAGTTAGGCTTTGTTGTTAATGAAAGAGCATAAAACACTCCACACATATTTTTGTGGAATTCTCCTGATGAGCCAATTCTGGGCCATAGAGTAACGTATGTATAACTGATTGCTGGGTGAAATGAGTTTATCAACTCGGTTGGTAAATCTCACTTCATTGGTTGGTTGCCGCCAAAGTTGATATATTACCAGATTTGTCCTTCAGCTATGGTGAAAAACGAAATTGAGTGAGTAACTTCAGCTGCCACATCAACTGAGATTCGGCACCAGGATTCTGCCCGCTCATTTCACATATATTCACATACCCGTCTAATCAGTCGATGTTCAGACGGCAACGAAGGCTGCGTTGATTCTTTTCGTATATCACCAACACAATCTCAGTTTGTTCGTAAACAAACCGCTTTCATGACCCCTCTTACGTCAGCCAATCAGCTAATCCCTCCGAATTCGCTGAGAGCCGCTTAACGGCGGTGAATTTTTTTCACCATGGGTTGGATCTTATGTTAGAGCGGTGCCACTACAAATTTGGCCATCTACTGTACTCGTGAGTCATTTAAAGGCAACACTAAGTAGCAAAATTCATTTTGCACCAATATTGGATTTTGCACTTTTGGATTATTTATTTATCTACTCATAATTTTCCTACTTAGAACTTTTTTCTGAGAAAAATATATCTTCTAGTTACTAAACTTCTACAGAGACATGTTTGATATAGAAGACTGTTGAATCACTGCAAAATATTAAAAACTTTTCCAGAAATAATGCCTTAAGTTATTTAGACTCCGCCAACCCACACTTGTCATATCGCAAAATACACGCAGTAGCAATTTGATGTGAAATTTAAGATTTTCCGAAACAGTCTAGAGATGCAAAGATTTAATTAACAGGCATATATTTTAAGCAGAACTACATATGTATAATACATATTTATTTGTAATAGTCGTTTTTTTATCATAAAGTCAGTTTTAATTATTATAATATTTATTGCCAAAAAATCCTAACAGGCAAAACATTTACAACATTCTCTAAACATTTTCATAAAAAGTGCCTAATTTCACGTTCGAAAAGCGTAAATAAAGTGCCAACGAGTACAGGAATATGTAGGTAACTGCAATTTATAAATATATAAATATAATAAATACAATACTGCTGCAAGATAACATATTTTCTGCAGTCAATGCATTTGAGTCACTTAAAATGCGTGTGTGCATTTTTTTCTCCAATACTGTTTAAAGGTCCGGCTACATTTGTATTCACTACGCTTTGACAGCTGTGAAGGCTGTTAACAGAGGCCTTGCTGACATCAAAACAACGCAGAAAGTTGGTCAACCTTCGACTTAACTCTGTCGATACTCTATGAAACGAATGGCGCCTGCGATTCGCTAAGCGTTAGCGAGTGTCCAATAGACAGAGCAACTGGCTTAAATAAACATATATTATCAACACTGGAAAAGAGCTGTTAAAAACTGCATTTGCTTCGAAGCATTTAATGAGTATTAGTAAGAAGCAACAGAAGTTACCCTGTATGAAGGCAGTCTAATGAGATTTGCCAAATATCAGAAAAGCGAGTTGATAGCATTGAAAATAGTGAGTTATGCCAGTTTTATGAGGTACTAGCTGTATCCGCTAGCAGCAAATCTCGCTCGATATCGTTGTTGCTGCTTTCACATGCAAATTTTTGTCAAGCGAGCAAAGCCCAGAGATAGCGAGCAGAGAAGTGGCAGAATCGAAGGCGCCTAAAATAAATTTATTCGCTGTAAAAAAGCGGTCATGTAGCGGCTCAAGCGTGGCGATTGAATGATGACGGACCTTCGTTGTTTTATGTATGGCATCTCTTAATTAAATACAAACATACTTTTACATACAAATGTCGTCTGCTTTTAGATACCAATAATGTCTTATGCTCTTAATTAGATTGTTTATTGAGATGTTAATTAAAGTTTGTCTAGGCTTTTGCCATTACGCATTGTTGACATTTTCACATTGACCTTCCAGAAAAATTAAGTTGTTTTCTTGGAGTGCTGAAAATATTTAACATTTTTGTTTACCACTTGTGCACACACGTGTAGACTTGAGGCTATAATTAATTTTTATATACATAATTTTTTTTTTGTTTTTTTTTTTTGCTTTTGGTATTAAATATCAACGTTTTATTACTTTCGTTTGCAATAAAATTTATTTTTAGAAAACTAAAAAATATTTACTCATGTTTCCTATGTTTGTTTATGTATCTATTTATATCTTTTATGTTTATCCTGTTTGCTGTTGTTTCAAAAGTGTTTGCTTTTTATTAATAGTCTTTAATTATTTTCTGTTCGAATTAGTTGCACATTTTTCTCTTTTAGTTTAAGAGTTTATTACTATGCGCGCTTTATGGTTTGTTTGTGTATACAAATATATGTATGTATGTACTCATGCGTGTGTTCTGTATTATAATTTTATGCTACATATTTTTTAGTGGATATTCCTTGCTCTATGGATATTGTCTGTGTGTTCTTTAAAAATTTAACTCGTAGTATTCATAACTTCCTAATTTTTTTTTAGATTTTTTTAGGTATTTGTTTTCTTTTCGCATTTTTATTCTTTACTTTCTATGATATTCATTTTTCTTTTTATTTAATCGAACTTTTTATTTATAAACATTTTCTTAAATGTTAATTCTTATTACCGTTATGCTTTTCTGTGATATTGCTATTTAACTTAATCAACTCAGAATGATGTATTCATTTTAATAAACAATTCTTTAATACATACAAATAAAAATATTTTTCATGATTTTTCGGAAGCAAAGCACGCTTGGTGTAATTTGATTTTGTTGGATTCATGCATAATACTCGTACGCATTTTAGTCTATTTCTAGAAAGTCAGTAGCATATTCCATCATTTATGGAGTCAGGAAAAATTAAAAATTAAAACGGTCAAAAAAAAGTAGCAGATTGCAATAAGAATGCCCTGTCAGCTACCCACCTTTTTTCACTTCATTAAATATTTATTGTATAAAGAAATAGAACAACATGAACTCTCATCCTTTACTGTCACAATTTTTTTTGTTCGTATGTATATATATTTATATATAATTAGCCCATACACCCTTGTTTTGGGATGTTTCGCCGAGCTCTTATTTGTGGTGTGCGTCGTTCGTAGTTCGATGAAAATTGCGAAAAACCAATAAGAAATATAAATGGAATTGTTAAGATTTTTTCCCTTTAAATTTTTAATTTTTTTTTTTATTTTTCATTTTCAAAGTGGGCTGGGCAGCTTATCGCTTATTTGCTGCAAGAATGTCGTAACTCAAAAACAATTTTTTTATAATAGAGAAATGACCATCACCTTTCGTTTTTATGCTATGTAAAAGCCCATGACGATACCTATCGATATTATCTCATTAGATAAAATCATGTCTTTACTTTTACCTTTGAGGGTATAGAACATTTGAAATGGTGATACAGTTTGCAGTTGCAGCCGAATTTCAAATTTGTTGAGTGATAACCTTCTTGGAGCAAACACTGTGTTAAATAACTGTGTATTATTTCTCTCTTATTTGATTTGAATAACTTTTTTTAAGAAATATAGTTTATTCTCCTACAAAAACTATATAATTCTAATTTTCTATATAAATTAAAAAAAAAATCAAAAACATTTCATCAAAATCACACATTTTTTAAAAAGAATTTGAACAGAATGGAACCGAATTCACATTTACCGAAAAACTCTTGGAAAAGATCAACACTCCGCAAACTTTCAGTAGCCAATATAACGTGGGACTGGTCCGGCATTATTAAAAAACGCGTCTAAAATGCCTGGGAGCCCCATTGTTTGAAGGTCTGGAGGACGTTTCAAAAGCGGATCTCCCAGCTCTGCTGAAATCCTACATGATATCCACTTTCGGTATTCAAAGGTTGGACTCCATCTGGTATCGCTAGGGACCAAAAGGTCTATGCGTGGCCAACCAGGCTAACCTAACCTAACATGGGGCTCTGCAAAAATAACTGCCCAGAACCGGGTGAGATGGAACCTTATGCTCTATACTCCCAAGAGGAATGAAATAAAGAGATTAAAAAAAAAAACAATAAAAATTTGAAGAAAAATTCCAGGCATGCAGTTTTACAGAAAAAAACAATAAAAATTTGTAGAAAAATTCCATGATTGCAGTTTTACAGCCCACTGAATTTTAATTTCATTATATAAATATAAGTTTAAAGTGGCTTCAAATCGCATTAATTTTTTTTGGTGACGAAAAGAATGTGAACAATCGTCAAAAAAAAAGTTAGTAATCAATGCGGTTTCTATGTTACTTAAAGCTTGCACTTTTTTAATAAGCTTATAAAACTGCATACCTGGAATTTTTCTAAAAATTCTGATTAAAAAATGTGAGTCCCACCCTTTCGGGAGGCTACCATCTAATCTAAACTGGAGTAGTTATGGGTAACAACATTCCACGCTTACAAAGTTAACATAGATCTTGCCCTGAGTAATTGGGATGTTGATCCTAAGGTGATATTTTTGAGTCCACAGTATGACATTTTCGTTTCAAAGAAATTTTCGGAATTATGGTATATTCTAATTAGTGAAACTTAAAATATCTCTATTGTAAATTTATAGAAAAATTATTAATTATTTGATATTATCATTAGATATTTGATTTATTCAATTCGCATCGAAAATATTACTTACGGTGCCGGGTGTATTTACTTCTTGTCATTTATGCTTCCAAGTAAAATTTGATTTTGTGTATCACTCACCGAACTTACCCTTTCATTTTTGTTCTAAGTAGGTTAAAAAATCTTTATATATCATAGGAAAATTGTATATTTCAATTCAACTTTTATTCAAGATGTATTCTCAAGCTACAAATATAATTGATTAATAAGTTAAATAATGCATGAAAAGCCAGAACTTATGTGCTTAAGTGGAAGAAAGCTTAGAAATCTCATTTAATATACGAAGGGAAATTTTTGGAATGGTCAAAGCAACTGAAATATTTTGAGCCTTGCTTTAGTATCAGAAAAACAATTTAATTTTAGTTCAACGCCTAATATATTTTTAAGTGATATTTGTTTGAGCTGTAAGAGTCTGTAGGGGTTTATTTCTTTAGGGTGTTACCGTACACATCTTGCGTTTTGACTTATTTCTGATATTCAAGTAGAATTTAGAGCTTTGGTATATTAAAAGACTTATAGTAGAATTCTATGACAAATATTTTTTTGCTTCGTTATAAACCGTTATATACCTCTATTATAAGTATTGTTGACCTCTTGAGGGTTTCACGTTATTTTTTACATAGAACTGAATCACTAAACCTTTTTAGCATAAAATCGCCATTGGGTGCTTACCTCCTATTATTTGTAGAAGAAATTAGTAGTAAAGGAATTAAGGAGAAGAGCAAACATTTAGTGAGTGTACAGTGTATCTACCAATCTCATTGGGCTCATAAAAGGATTAGTCTCCAGTTGGTATGCCTTCATAAGTCATATGTACACTTTTTGCGAGTGATTTCAAAAAACTTAGAAGGTGAGCTACGAGTATTAGGTTAGACTTCAGTAGACTGCTAAAGTTGAGTAAATTGATTTCAATGAGCCGCGCAAGTCTTCTTTCAGGTCCTTAATCCCTCGTGGAACATAGGGCATCAGAGTCGCAAATATTCATGTAGAAATAATGATATTCATAGCAGAATTATCAAAGAAAATATTTGAGTTCTGACTGTTGAGAGGATGGCTAAAGTTTGAGATACTTGAAAAATTTAAATTTGCCATAGTTTGCTGCTTGGATAGAAAACCGAGGAGGAGAGGAAAATAATTTGCACACAAATGATTGCAGTCAGAAAAATACTGATCGAAATACTCCTCCGATTTATATGTGCCTCTTGCAGTTAACTCAGCGATGGATGCCTCTACTACTTTATGTCACCTGCCCAAAGGCAGCTAGCATTCATAAGAAGCTTTTTTATACTAGAAAGTGGTGGATCGCAATTATTGGCTGAGGGAAAAAAGAATTAAAAAAGTATTATTTCATGTTCATAATAAACATCGAAACCGGTTTCACCTTAAACTTATACGCAAAATTAATCACTCTATCGGAAAATTTATAGTATTTGCAAATGGTGTCGTACATCAATCATATTTGACACTTATGAATCAGACAAGAAATTGAGCGCATAAGAGTCACGATAACGAAGTTCATCACTTAAAAGAATTTTATTAAATAAATGTTATGCAAAAACAAAATTGGGTGATTAATTCTGCGCCACCTTGTATAAAGTACCTACATATTGATAAGTTTTGAATTTTTTTCTTTTTTGTTTTTTGTGTATAATCATTTTTCATTCCACAACCAAAGCCACATAAAACCAAGTTTCAAACTTTGTGCAAACTTTTTAACCTCCCCACCAATGCCGATTCAAAGGTTCACACTTTTTATGCAGAATTTTTAGAAATTTTTTGGGTATGCAGTGAAAGTAAGTAAAGGGCAAGTCTAAAGTGTCTAAAAATTCTCAATGATTCTTAATAAATTTTTTCCTTGATGGTGTTGCGCACTTTCGCCATTGCGTTATAAAAAATTAACAAGAATTTTGAGCCACTTTAGACTTTCACTTTGCTGTACTAGAATGTAATGAGCTATCAAACTGCATACCGAAAAATTATCTAAAAATTTTGCATAACAAGTGTGAAGTTTTCCAATAAAAAAAAAAATTAGTTGAGAATTTAATAAGTTTACACAAAATTTCAAACTTGGATTATTGTGGGTTTTTTATAGAATAAAATATTGTTAAACAGCTATAAAACTGTATACTTACAAATATTCTAGAAATTTTGATTAAAATGTTTGAAATTTTGATGCAAAATTTTTAGAATTTTTATAAACATTGTACGAAGTCTAAAACTTGGATTGTTTAATTAAAAAAAAGAAAGTAAATGAAAAGTCAAAACTTGTCAATATGTGGTGCAACTTTGTCTTTAACTGCTTACGCAATTACCTCTTTAACTACTGAGTACGTGACTAATAGCAAATATCTGTGGGAAAAGAATAAAGAAAAATAATAATAATAACAAAAAAAAAAATTAAGCAAAAAAGCAAGTAAAACAATGTACCAAATGACGATGAATGCTAATTTACTCTCAATGTGACTACCACAAATTTAGTGACAATACTACATACGTATGTATCTATGTATGATACATATCACAAAATACTATATGTGTTTAAAAGAGGAAAAGAAAAAAATATGAATTTAAAAAATAGATTTCTACTTTTAATTAATGGAGCTTCAAAAATATTTCTCTTTGCTACTGGAATAAGCAGACTACTCCCAAAGTATTAACTACATAGGTTTCTGTGTGTTAAATATTTGCTTAATGTTACATATGAACTACATACATACATAGGTATATTGCGAAACTACATACAGACATACTACTTAGGTATGAGGAATGCGTAAATTTATTCAAACTAATTTCACAGCAATTTAAATTTACCGTTTTATAAAGATCGAAAACAAACTTACAATACATATATAACAATTACAAGTATTCAATACAAATACTCATACAAATACATTTCATTTGGTTCGTATAACTTTTTACTTTACTACAAATTCTACTTTGCTTCTTTTGCTACATAATTTTTATTTGATTAAGCATTTTTGTTTTTGTTATAATATTCTACAATTACTTTATTATCAACTTTTACGCAACAATATTTACTTAATAATTTCATTTCTTAAGCTAAATATAAGAAAATGTTAGCGCGCTTTTAGGCGCTCATATTATACGCTACCTGCGTTTATGCATTTCATCGCGGAAATCGGTGCTGCGCGATTTATTTTGCAAAGAAGTAAACACAAATATTCCATTTAAATTTTATTGCATTAGATTTTCTTTATTCTTCCTTCTTCATTCGTCAGTATATAATAGGACTATGAATAAGTTCGTGCGGTTTTTTTTCGAAATTTGAAACTTTATTGACGTAAAATGGTTACAAATTTAATATTCAAAATATTGTCCATCGCTTACTACTACTTTTTCCCATCTTTCTGGCAATTCACGGATTCCCTTTGTGAAAAATTCGGTCGGTTTTGCCGCAATCCACGAATCGATCCATTTTTTGACTTCATCGTAATTACGGAAGTGCTGGTCAGCCAGGCCATGTTGCATCGATCGGAAGAGATAGTAATCGGATGGCGCAAGGTCTGGACTATACGGCGGGTGGGGTAGGACATCCCATTTGAGCGTTTCTAAGTATGTTTTGACCACTTGTGCAACATGTGGCCGAGCATTGTCATGTTGCAAAATAACTTTGTCGTGTCTATCGGCGTATTGCGGCCGTTTTTCTCGCAGTGCTCGGCTCAAACGCATCAATTGTCGTCGGTAGACATCCCCCGTAATCGTTTCATTCGGTTTCAGTAGCTCATAATACACAACACCCAGCTGGTCCCACCAGATACACAGCATAACCTTCAGGCCATGAATATTCTGCGCCGACGTCGATGTTGAAGCATGGCCAGGGTATCCATACGTTGCCCGACGTTTTGGATTGTCGTAATGGACCCACTTTTCATCGCCAGTCACAATTCGATGCAAAAAACCCTTTCTTTTGTGCCGTTGAAGCAGTTGTTCGCATGCCATAAAACGGCGTTCAACGTCTCTTGGCTTCAATTCATACGGCACCCAATGGCCTACCTTTCGGATCATTCCCATGGCTTTTAAACGTTTGGAAATGGTTGATTGATCAACTCCCAAAGTTTTTGCAACCTCTTCCTGCGTTTGAGCCGGATCTTGATCGAGCAATTCCTCCAATTCGGTATCCATGAACTTTGGCGGCGCACCCTCGCGTTCTTCGTCTTCCAAGCCAAAATCACCACTTTTAAAGCGTGCAAACCACTTCTGGCACGTTCGCTCAGATAGAGCATGCTCACCATAAACTTCCACCAAGATACGATGACTTTCGGCTGCTTTTTTCTTCATATTAAAATAATGAAGAAGAATTCCCCGCAAAAACACATTATTTGGCACGAAATTCGACATTTTCAAGTGTGGTAAAAATATTGTTGTTTACGCTTCAAATAAAAAACTTATACTGACGTTTGTGCCTTACGACAGTAGCTCTCCAATGAATGTTTGGAAATGTGGATCGATGGAATAATAATCAAGTTACGCCATCTGTTGTAAAACCGTAACGAACTTATTCATAGTCCTATTATGTTTGAGAATGCATGTATACGTAGCTAGAAAAGGAACGAAATTAAATAGGTTTGTTTTTCATAGATTTTTTTGCTACATTTTTTTGTTTCTTGTTGTAATTCACATATGTATGTATATGTGTAAACACAATTCAATTGAGCTGAAGGGTTTACTTACAAACGCGTAAATTTTCGTATGCGCGAAAAAATGCTGTCGTCATTTATTTTCACTTTTCATTTTATAACTAAAACTAAATTGAATGCCCCTTTTTGTTTGTATATATATAGAAAGGGTGTGTTTTTTGGTTTGTTGTATATATACTCGTTATAAATTTATATATATCTATATAAGTTTTATATGTTTGTGTATATAAAGTTATACACCACTACATTGTGTATATATGTATGTATTTCTGTACTTACAATATAAGCAGTAAATACACTAAATCACAAGCTTAATTTAATATATACTTTCAATATGTATATTTTCCTCATTTTTAGTTTTTTTTTTTTATTTTTCTTTTTTAATTTTATTAGTTTTTTTATATTTTTTTATTCTCTTATTTCATTAAGTATTGAACGTTTAATACAATATTAAAAAACTTTCACATATACACAGACAATCAAGTTGCACTCGCATTCGATTATACTGGCGCAAAAATTTGCATGTAAGTAAAAACAATAACAATTTTCGAGTACAGAGTTAGGAAAAAGATAGATTCAAAAACTAACAGCGCTTCGATGCTGCTCACCAACTACTGTGAATATACAAAAACAATACAGTTTTATATGTACGCATGTTTACAAGTATGTAGTTTACATTAGGGTGGTCAAGAAAAAAATTCTTTATGCTACCCCCACAAATTTGTTCTATGATTAAAAATGAAGCACGTATTTTTAATTTTTTATTTTTTAATTTTTTTGCTTTATTTTTTATTTACTTTTTATTTGTTCTTATTTTATTTGTTTCACTTTTTATTTTTTATGTTTTAGTTTTTATTTATTTTTTCTTTTGTTCTTTTTTATTTGTTTTGCTTTTTATTTTTTATGTTTTATTTTCTTCTTCTACCTTTAATTTTTAAATTTTTTATTTTTATATTTTATATAGAATTTTTTATTAATTTTTTATTTGCTTTTAATTTTTTTTGTTATACTTTTATTTTTTTATTTTTTGTATTATTATTGTCAAAAATACTCTTGATATTACCCCTCAAATTTGTTCTACGATTAAAGGATCAAACAGCTTTTCGTACTTTTTTTTATTTTTTTTTTTTTATTTTGATAAACAATTTGCTGTATTTTATATGATTTATTTATTTATTATTATTTGTTTTACTTTTTATATTTTATTTATTTATTTTCTTTATGTTTTATTTCTTTTAACTTTTTTTATTTTATTTTCTTACATTTTTTATTTATTTTACTTTTCATTAGGGCACATCTCCTTAAATTTGGTAAAATTTGTTTACAGACCTATATTATTTAGTCTGTTTAATGTCCTTTCACAAAAGTCCAAAAAATATACTCTATATTGCATTAAAAAAAATAAGAATGTAACCTTTTTTCCATAAAAGCAATGAAAACAGCTCAAAATTAAAAAAAAGATATCTTTACATTTGCCTGCAAAGCGCAAAAAATGTAGGACTTGGGAACGTGACATTTTTTATTTTGTTTGCTTCAAAAATAATTTGATGCTTTCATGTATTTTCACAAATTAGATTTTTTTATTGTAGGCCTAAATATTTTTTTTGTTGGTTTTAACATGCAACGAAGTAAATGCTAGAAGTACTTTGGAATGCCTACTTTGCCACTGCCCTGCCCTTTGTAAGACTTGGCAAATGTGCCTAGGATAACATATCTTTCCTCCTTGAGGGAGGATACCAACAGGCAGATATGTATGTATCTACAGCCAGCCAGAGCTGTTGGTATAATGGAGGAGATTGTTTGGATTTAGGTTGGCGCATTGCCCCAGGCTGTCGAAGAATGGAGCGCCTAGAGACCTTAGTCGTCTAGCTGCCAAACCCGGACATTTATAGACAAAATGCTCAACAGTATCCTTCTCTGAAAGGTCCCCACAGCTTCTGCAATGGGGGTTAAATGGTAATCCTAGCTTTTCCGCGTGTGTGCCGATCGTCCAGTGGCGAGGAGTCCAAAGGACTTTATGAGTCCTTCGTATATCGTATTGGAGCCAAAGGGTTTTCGAAATAGCACATGAAGAAATGGAGCTCCATCTTTTCTGCGCTTTCCTGAGAAATAATTTCTGCAGTTCCCCTTTAACAACTGTCAGGGTGATGCCGATGACCGGGTAGCAGGTCTCAAAGGCCCAATTCAGTCCCCTTCCTGGCAAGCTCATCAGCAATTTCATTGCCCACTATGTTCCTATGTCATGGAACCCAGATCAGAGAAATGTTACCTGCACACCCAAGAGATTTGATCCTAATCCTAACCTAATCACAGGATTTTTTTTTTGTTTCCAAAAGTTTTTTAAATTACAATAAATTTTTATCAATTTTTTTATCCATACAAAAAAATAGGTTTGAAATCTAGTATTAGAACTAGAAATAGGACTTGCCAGTATATTATTATTTTAAATATTTATTATAGTTGCTTTGATTTTGTAATATGATTATTTGTAATTATATTTGAAGTAAATAAATAAATAAAAACTATTTAAACAAATTATTGTTATCCATTATAAAAATAATTTCATTGGATAGGAATAGATTTAAGAGTTTTGTTTTGGTCCTATGCTTCATTGTGGAGCGGAAGGAATATGTACATATTTAGTATCTTGGGTGGACCTGTATCAAATTAGTTATTGTACATACAGCTCAATCATAAGTTAAGATATGTTGCACCTGGGTTATCTTATTAACATTTTTAAGAGTACAGTAACAGAAAATCAATTAATATTAAATTGAAAAAAAAATAATTGTATTATTTTTTCGCCCACAGAACAAATATAGGTAGAGGCATTAAAAAAAATATTTTTTTTTGACCACCCTAAAGTATAATATAATATATGCACATGTGCATTCCGTTTACAGTTTATCTAAAAATACACGTTACAGTACTTTCAAAAATTGCTTAGTAGATATTTTTTATAGTAAGTAACTACATTTCGGTATAGCAATCAACATTTTTTTCAATTAACATTAAAATTCAGATTTTTTAGAATACATTTAAAGAAAAATACCAAGATTTGCAAAAAAAACACAAAAGTACTGTTTTTTGTATGAATTAACAGGATTCTTACGAAATTCTAGCAATTTTACAATAGTAAATACATACATACATGTATTAATCGATATATGGAAAATTCTACTAAGTTGTATATATAAATGTATATATGTATATGTGTACATATCAATCGCTACTTGTATATAGTGTACCTGTGTAATTTGCTTTTTTCCACACAATGCGTTTGTGTTTGGTAACTGTGAAAAGGGGTATGAAATTATTTTTTTTTTTTTTACTTAAAATCTTACACATTTTTTATGAGTGATTTCATGTTTCCTGGTCCACTAACTACACTATGCTGTAGCCAAAAAATGACAAAAATGTGGTATAGCAATTATGGAAGAGGAAGAGCTGTTGAATATGCGACCACCTGCCGTTTTGTTTCTAAACGTCACAATTTTTTTAAACAAATTAATGGTGACTAATGACCCCTACCAACGTAGATTCTGTCTTGCCAACAAGTGCTACTTTGGACTGAGTAGGCAAATGAGTAGTAAAGACCTCTCTCGACGAACAAAACTAACACTCCACAAGGCTCTCATCATGCCCGTCCTAACGTATGGCGCAGAAGCGTGGGCGATGACAACATTCGATGAAGCGATACTCGGAGTGTTTGAGAGAAGGATTCTGCGCAAGATTTTTGAACCTTTGCACGTTGGCAATGGCGAATATCGCAGGCGATGGAACGATGAGCTGTATGAGCTTTACGACGACATAGACATAGCGCAGCGAATAAAGATCTAGCGGCTACGTTGGCTGGGTCATGTCGTCTGAATGGATACAAACGCTCCGGCACTGAAAGTATTCGATGCGGTACCAGCTGGTGGTAGCAGAGGCCTTCTTTGCGTTGGAAAGATCGGGTGGAGAAGAACTTGGCTTCACTTGGTGTGTCCAACTGGCGCCGGTTAAAGAAACCGCCGGTTAAAGAAACGACTGGAGCGCTTTGTTAAACTCGGCCAAATCTTCTGAAAAATATTTTTCTGAAATTTATTTTTGTGTCATAACTTTTACTTAGGCAGGCATAGTAAATTGAAAGCTTTCAAACATCAAACAGAATAAATTTAAATATTTTGAAATGGTTTGAACTAGAGTTCCAGATATCCGGGCATCGAGCAATGCGCGTAGCTCGAAACTCAATCCAAACTCTTTCATTGCTCAACTAATCAAATATTTCTTCGAAATTTCTTCGCATTTGAACAACTGGTGCAGCTAAACAAAAATTGTCAATTTTATTTGTCCGCACAACATCCACATTAAGCAGCGCTCGAATTATTGGAAAAAGCTCGATATACTCGAGCGCATGCTCGAAAATTGTCGAGTAATCAGCATCGAGCAGACGAGCAAGTGCTCGTTGCTCATTTCTCCGGGCTGTTCTAAAATGTGCGAACAAAATCGAGAGCTCTAGTTTGAATTGTTGTACAGATCTACAAGTAAAAACACTCCCAGCAGGTCTTCAAAAAATGCCCGAAGCTGAGATCACCTAATTCCAAAAGGCTCTCTAATGCAACATGGCTGCATAGAAAATGAGTATATTTCAGAGAAAACCGTATCAGAAAGTTTAAAAAATGTTTAGATATTTCTCAATAAAATAGCATTATTATAGCTAAGAAATATTAGTTTGGCGAAAACGAAATCTATATTTTCTGCGTAAAATATTTGCGTAAATGTTTTAAAACTGTCGAGTCCAAATGGTCGATCTTTAGTTTTTAGGCGAAGCTACGACTACTAACATGCCGGTCAACTTCGATTATTTCTGAGATTTTATCGACATTTTCTTTAACATCTAAAATGTCTAAGCGATATCTACGAAATCAAAATTGTACGTAATAAGCTGTTACAGTATCGGCACCATAAACACCATTCACCATTTCAGCGGCCTGGCGTGCATTTTCGCATTTTGTAACTGGAAGTTGTAAAATGTACGAAATTTTCTCTTTGGTGCTTCCATTGTTAACTCCCTGTAACTCACAACTGAGTGGAACAAACAAAAAACAGTAAACGAACTTTGACAACGAGCATAAACTTTAAATGGTTTGATCGATGCTTATCGATCACTGCATTTCTTTTCCCCCAAACTGATATATTAGAAATATTTGTTATTGTAAATTTTCAAAGTTACAGGCAATATTTTTTTCTTCTCTATATTCTATTGTTATTCCAATTTGGCGTAGTAAGAAAAAGAGTGGTTTTACTTGTATTTCTGCGCAATGACTTGAATACAGACTTTTACTATGGCGTTTGAGTAGTAAAAATGCGTTAAAATCCAACTAATCTCCTGCCGGTAACAAGAGAGTAAACAAAAATAGTGAAAAATGTGCAAAGAAAGATTTGTTTACATCATAAGAAAGAGTCTTAGTAAAGCTGAATGTACGCGGAGATTTCTTCCAACCAAACACATTCCACCTAAACAAAATAAGTTAAGTTAATGTTAAAAAATGTTAAAAAAATGTTAATGTTAAGTGTGGAAGACTCAACTGAATATTGTAGTACCCCATCTGGACTTTACTTACCTTTGACGCTTACTTATTTGGAAAAATATTCAAACGGAATTTCAACTAATGTGTCTTTAATGCTAATATACTTCGTTATTTTTCTCTCCAAATTAATTTGAATATTTTGCAGATTGATTTTGAAATGTATGTATGTTTATACCTGAATGTGTTTCATGGGTAATGCATGTATGTATGTACGAGTATATATGTACATAATACAACTATAATTAGTCGTGATATGTCAAATTGCATTCCAGATTTAGATCAAAACTTTTTGAAGACTGCGTGTGTTTTTTTTTTTTTGCTGTTTTTATTTAGTTTTTTTGTTTTGCTTTTAATAATTCATATTATTTTTATTTTTTATTTAATATTTTTTCTCTTTCAAGAACAAATTAACGTACATATATTACATTATAAATATATTTTTGCAGCAATTTATTGAGAAGAGCAAATAAATAGGAGGCTGGCGTATTCCATTGCAAGTTGTTTCGATTATACCGGGGTAGGCTAATGGGAGTTTCCTTTTTTGGGGGAATTATTTAGGTATATCATTTAGATAGTCTTCAGAGAGCGTTTTAAGATATGATTCTTAATTAGCTGTATTTCAATATATATATCTATTTTTTTTTGTCTGAATGCTGAACATACAAACGAGCATGAATAGCAATTAAATACTTTTTCCTTAGAATCCGCGGATACGAGTACATTTGATCATTTAAGTTTGGAAATTTTTTCTACTTGTAAGAGCGTTAACTGAGCTTGAAATCTTTTACATTCTAATGCATTGCTTTCATCATAAAATTTGCTTATAAATACAGTATATATGTGTGTATGTATATATAGTACACCTATTTTCAAAATCTTATGCAAACAGTTTGATATAAAGAATGTTACTGAAATAAATTGGAAATAAATTATGCACCTCCTTCTCAATTGTTCAAATATACATGCGATATATAGTTTTTACTTCAACGTACACACCTTAATGTACTTGTAAATTTCCTTATTTTCTTATTAACTATTATATTAACTCTTAATTGATAATTTTTGCTTATTGAATATTTCCATGAAACGAATTGCTTTCATCATTATTGTTTTCTCTAGTTAAACTGTGTCACTGATAATGCCTTGTTCACATTGACCGGCATAAAGATTCAATATATTTATATCTAATATTTTCAATTTCACTTTGCGCTCTTACTATCCTATTTTGCTTTATTAATATTTATTTAATTATTTCTTTCTTCGCTTTTTTTGCCTACCTTCAACACTAGTGTGACTTACGCATGATGTGAATAGGTGTGTTTGCCGTTGTAGCAGAATTGCTCTGCCACTTCTACAGAGTTATAGTCTTTTGTAGGTGTAAAATGTCTAGTTTCGTTTGTATGTATTTATAAACAGTGAGAGTGTAGTAGTTTGTGTCGCGCATTATTATATGAACAAACAAATGTCGCGTTCACACTTGTGTGCCTAACTGCACATAAATATTGTTACCGAGTAATTGACTATGATAATAGAGAGAGAGAGAGTGAGAGTGTTTGAGATGATATTTTGAGACACTATTCATAGCACATACAACTCGTGTGTATGTATATTTTTTACAATTTTGTTTTTTCTATTAGAGTTTGTGGTATCTACTGTTGTATTGGAGTTCATGTATCTATGTTTCCAACTTAAAAAAATATATATTATACATATATATTCATAAAACAACGCAAAATAATACGTATAGATTTTCAAGTGAAGTCAAAAGCTCTTTTCTAGTTTCAATAAAAAAAAATCACTAAAAAACTAGTGTTAAAAAATATTACAATTTCTAGATAACCTTAAAAAGGTTTTAACAGTCTTAGGCCACAACTTTGCTCTCAAATTATATTGGGTATTAAATTTAATTTTTTTGTGTGTAAAATTTAAATATTTCAAAATTATGCTAGTCAAAAAATGTCCCATTGAAAGTTATGACATTTTTTAGGCGTTTTGTAAAGGACATCCTGAAAAAGTGCTTAGCTTTGAAAGTTGCATAATTATAAAACCAATTTTTTTATGAGCACTTTCATAAGAATCAAAGCTTTTTACGGGACTGACGGAAAAAATAATAACACCGGTCGACACGATTTCTCGGTCTGACTCATGGTGAAAAGATTCCAAAAGTTACCTACTTAGCAGACTATTATTCGCCTCTGAGCGAATTTGACAGAATCAGCTGATGTGCTGAAGTCACTTGCGGTCACGAAGGAGTTTGCTTACGAAAAAACTGAGATTGTGTTAGTATTGTATGTAAAAAAGTTAACCAATGACACTTCGTTGCCATCTGAACAACGGCTGATTGGACGAGTGTTTGAATGCATGTGAAATGATCGTGCAGAATTCGGCTGCCGAATACACAAGTGACGTGGCTGTCAAAGTCGCAATTTTCTTTTTCACCTTAACTAAATAGCAAACTTTGTAAATCAGCCATCTTCGGGTCTGATTTCTGAATGTCAAAATTTTCTTAGCTTCTTTTTTACGTCACTAATAACTTTGTTTCATCAAAGTTTCTTTACTAGAAACCAAAGCAATTTGAACTTTTAGGAAAAATAACTGATTTTTTAATATTTTCATTATAAAGCACAGCTCTCTGTTTGCATTCACACTCATTAAGTGCTACCAAACAAATGTAATTTTTGGCAAGTCGTTCCCAGCGCTACCAAGATCCGTTTTTTTATGTATGTGTACCAGTTGCTTCATTCACCACTTGCTGACAATTGGAGATTAGAAGACTCCTATTTACCACATCTTTCATAATCACTTCATATGGCGCATAACTTTGGAACTTGAGTTTCTCACTTTTGTAGCCATGATGCCGGTTTCTTCACGCAAATGTTGATATTTTGGTACAAAATTGTACATTTTCAATCAGTTGTAAAAATTATTGACGCTTTATAAATTACAATAAGGGTTGAGTAAAAGCACTTCAAAATAGGTTTTATTTAAATTTATTCAACTTATAGTAATTTCTGTATATCCGCCATTAAGACTAAGTTTAACACCCAATATAATCGTAATACTTTTGGATCCTCGCTAATTATCTACATTAATAACGGAACTCAATATATGAAAAAAACTGTATATTTTGAGCCAAAATAAGTTTTTAAAAACAAATCTATTTTACCTAAAAAAAATTCTAATTTCTACTCATATTCAATTAGTTTGTCACTCAAGGAAGTTTAGTCATAGATTATTTTACATCAATTTATGTAAAATTAAATTTATTATCCTCGCTAATTACTAGTGCACATAGGTGTATACTGCTGTATAGGAAGACCCTCGCTTACTTGTTACCTAAGTTCATAATGTAATTAGATTAGTAAATTTCAAACCCCTTAGATAAACCGTTGATTTTATTTATAAATATTTTCATCTAAATTTTATTAGTTTTTTTTTTTTGTTTTTTGCCACAATGTTCGTTGTTACTTTACAGTCAGTCGGAAATTAACTTTAAAATAAATATTTTTTTTTTTTGTTTTACTAAATACCCGTACATACTTTATTATATAATACATGCCTCATATAAGTATATGTATATGTGTGTATTATATGTATTAGTCATATGTATAGGTGTATGAGGAAAAGGCCAATATGTTTGCACAACACTTTACGTTAATTTTCTGTTGTTCACCGATTTTAATTTTTTGTTTTTTTAGAAAATTCCATTACATTAAATTTGTATATCAATTTGAGGATTTCGAGGTTATTTTTGTGTTTTTTGATTCAATTATTATTTTTCTTTTTTTGTTTTAGAGTTTTAGAGATATGTGTTTGTACATAATGCCAAATTAACTAGCTCGAAAAACTTTCGTCTACGTTCCCTCTTTTACTTACTTCATAAATTATGATGATAATGAATTATGAATCCGTTGTCAGACCAAATGTGCGCTGCACAAGTAATTATGGCCTGAGCAGAGACGGCTGTGGGCATGAGTACCTATATACTTTAATATAGAGCCATACTTCAATTAAACCAACAAGAAATTTGATTATTTTTGTTTAGACTTGCTTAAATTTTATAAATAAACCTGAGTGGCGCTACCTTAGCGAATATTATTTTCTGTTACTTGTGTGCCGTCTACAGATTCGTGTGGGTATTTGAGTGGCTCATGTAGCAGACATTAAGGCTTAAGTAGGCCGCTCATATCTATTCATTATCACATGGCACATTACACCTAACCACCCACGTAATTATGCAGCTCAAGCAGGAAAGCGAGAATTTCAATTCGAAAAACCAATGGGTAGGGTTATTTCATATGCCATACACATGGCTAAATAAGTATTTAATTAATTCATACAGTTAATAAGACAATTTTGATATGTGTACATGATCGATTTCATATTAAGTGATCCAAGTAGTTTGGAGACTGCCGTCAATTCCGTTAAAAATTAATTTATTTGTAGTCTTCAGTATAACAAATAAACTAAAAAAGTTTTGAAAAAAAGTTTATAATTTTGAGATTTATTCAATGTTGAAAATTTTGGTATACAAATTTTTAAAGCGAAATATCTTCGGTTCTTTTACCCTTTTCATAATTATTATTATTTTTTTTTTTTTGGGATAGATATACTTTCTAAAACAAACTTTTGTTGGGAAACAAATTATATTCTTTTGTTCAAAATTATTGGGGAAATTTTTTTTTTATAATTTTATTTCATAGAAGGCTTCTTTTAACCTAAAACCATTTTTTTAAATGTACTTTAAAAATACTTTAAAAAAGTTTTCGGTAAAAAATTATATTCTCTTGTTGAAAATTTCAATGAAAACAATTTAGTTTTATAAATTTTTTCTTTACTTCATAGAAGACTTCTTTTAATATTTAAATTTATTCTAAATTTTCAGAATAAAATATATTTTAAGCAAACATTTTTTGGGGAAAAAATTATATTCTTTTGTAGAAAATTATAGTGAAACATCGTTTTTGAAAGTTTTGTTTTTTAGTTCAAAGAAAAAATTGTTGGTAGTATGAAATATGATTAAAAAAGTTAGTTTGAGAAAAAATTCTAATTCTATTATTTTTTAGTACTCAAAATACTTAAACAAATGTTTTGGGGAAAAAATTCAAATTTTTTTCTTAGAGATTTTTGTGGAACATTTCTTTTATGCAAGTTTTTTTTAGTTTAAACTAGTTTTAACTTAAACATTTTTTTAATTCCATATTTAATAGTATTTTTTTAGTAAAAATTAAAAAATTTTTTTTTTTTTTTTGGAAAAAAGTCTAAAGGAAATTTTCGAGCAAAAATCTTTTTTTTTGCAAGTTTTTAATTTAGTTCATAGAAGGCTAGATAAACATTAAAATTTTCGTTTTTACGTTTTTCGTATTGCATAATATATATTTAAAAAAATAGTTTCACGAAAAAATTCTATTCTGTTGTTAAAATTTTTTGAGGAAAAAAAATTTGTATTTACAAAAAAAATTTGTACATTTTTTTCCTGTTTAATAGAAACCTTCTTTTAACTAAAACTAATAAATAAAATTTGTTGAAAAATTCTATACTTTTTGATCCCAATTTTTTTTTTTTAATTTTTACTTTAAGTCATAGAAGGCTTTTTTTTTAACTTAAAAAAATATTTTTTTAATTTATTAGCATAAAATATACTTTGGAAATAAATTCTAATCTTTTGGTGGAAATTTTTGGGGATATTTTTTTTTTGCTTTCCAATTTTTTATTTTATTTAATTTAAAATTTTAATCACTTTTAGTTTTTGTATTTGTCAAAAAGTGAACAAAATTGTTTTTTAATAGCTGGATATATCCTCTTCTGTTTGAGGAATCATAGAGCGAATATAAGATTTGAAATCCGTTTTTGGAAATTTATTCCATTTAAACTTTAGGAGCCCTTAAAAATATATGAGAAAATAAAAAACTGAGTATTCAGCCATGATTTCATTAAATTTGTAGCTTTACGTGCATATGAAATTCGTCCTCCATTATTTTTAATGCAGAACGGTATATTAGATTAAATAGAGATACTTAAATCTTAAAATTCCATCGACTCAGCAATGCTTCCCAGGTAGATTTTTAACTCAATTCAAAAACAAAATGTCAAGAAATAATGTCGGTTTAAAAGAAGTATCTGTATTTTTATTCCTCAGAATTTTCAACAACCATTTGCTGTTTGAAAAACACAGCATCACTCATGGCCTGAGTATTCCTTATGCGAGAAGTTTTTAAATTACTGCCTTTCATCGTTCCTTACTACCTTTCTCTGACCTGTGCATGCAAATTTTACATATCTGCTTAACTATGCTATCACTTTTTCATAAGTTTAATATACAATTGATAATTTTTTTATATCAAGTTTCTAATACAGTCCTATACATTTTTTGGTTTATATTATATGTTTGGTTTTTTTGTTTGTCTTTCAACTGTCAACTGATGTGTTATATAAATATTTCTTACATTTTTTATTAATAATCAATGTGTAATATTACTTTTTAATACTGTATACTTCACTTCAAATAAGTTTTTAAATATCTATTTTTTATTTTTTTTTCATTACTCAAAAATTGTTTTTTCCTGCTAAATACTGTTTTCTTGCTTATCCTTTTGAAACACAGTTGAGCTTATTGTCATACGATGATATTCTAGTTGTTATAAGTTTTGGGTACAATTGTTTTTTGTTTTTTTTTTTAATATATGCATTTTTCTCATGTATTTGCTTGGGTTTCACGAAAATGTCTGCTATTTTGCGACTCAACAAAGATTCTGCTGGCATTCATATGTATAGGTGCATGTATGGATGTGTATGAGTGAGTGCTCTTCACTTTGGTGTTTTTTGTTATTTTCTTTGCAGAAAGCATTAAAGTAATTCTGAGTACCTTTAAGTTTGACCTTACGCCACAATATACCTACATATGTACATATGTTTGTAAAAGTTTGCATGCAAAGTTTTCGAATTTATTATCTTCTGCTAGAATTTGGAAACCTTTCTTGCTATGCCTAGTCAACATTTTACTACTAATTACAAATACATATATGCATGTGTGTATGGATGTATACAAATGTAAATATGTATATATACATTTGTATGCGTATATGGGGATGTAAATATATGTATGTATGTTAGCTTTTTGCTTTGTGTAATTTCTATCCATGAAGGGTGCACATAGATCTTTCATTCAGGTCGCAGTGCTAAATCATCTCATAATAAAATGATTGCTAATGTTTATTTATTTTATTTGCTGTTGCTGAAATATTTTCTTGCTACTTGCACAAGACAACATTTTTTTGCTTACGTTCAAAAAAGGTAAAACAAGTAAATTTATTATTATTCACATAAGTCGCAGGTAAAATACTATTTCTATTGTGGGTATGTATGTATGTATGTATTTATATATTCAAATATTTGTTTAAAGAATCTAATAAAGTACTAATCATAGGCAAACAGGTAACTAAAGCTGAAAGCAAATTTGAATATATAATATGTATGTATGTATGTACATATGGCTCATTCGCTGCAAGAGTGTAATATTCCCAAAAAAATTGTTTAAGATAAGTATTAAAAAATGATCACCACCTCTTCTCATGCGCTGTGTAAAAAAATGTACATATAACGATATACAAATGTATGTACGCATATTCCGTGACCCACTTGCGCTTATTTTTTTTTTTTTTAATAATCATTACAAAACAGTGGTAAAGCGCTGTTCGCCGACGCTTTAGCCCTGACTCCTTATAAGGGGCCCGCTCGCATGATTGGTTAAATAATTTACCTAATTTATAGATTATTTGAAATCTCTACTTCATCGTCACGAAAGATTTAATAGGTTGTAAATGTTTTAACAAGCTATGTATTCCCATGAAATAAATACAAGAAGAGTTAAAAAAAAAATTCAGAAATTACATTTTTAGAATTTTCAATAAGAATTTCTAGAAAAATGTGTGGTATGCAGTTTTGTAGCTAATTGAATATTAATCTAATAAAGTGCAAGTTTGAAACTGCTGAAAAGACTCGTTGATTTTTTCTCTGGCGGTCTTGCGTATTTGCTCCATATCACAAAGAAATTAGTGTATTCGTTATATGGAGAAAGTTATAAGAAAAAAAAAATATCAAAAAGCAACGGGATTTTTCAGCAACTTTAAACGTGCACTTCGTTAGACTAATATTTAGTATGCTATAAAACTGCATACCAAAAATTTTTGCAGGAATTCTAGTTAACAATCGTCGAATTGAGGTGGAAAGTTTGTGGAATTTTTCCAACTTTTTTAGTTTGAGACTTTGATTTATATGGCATATTACTAGCTGACAGGGAGCTATATAAATAAATAATGGGCGCGTACACATCTGTTAGGTGTTTGGTCGAGCTCCTCCTGCTATTTGTGGTGTGCGACTTGATGTTGCTCCACAAATGGGGGGCATACAGATTTAAACCGACTCCGAACGGTAAAATGTTTTTTTATGAGGAGTTTTTTCATGGTCGAAATATACCCGGAGGTTTGGCATTGTCTGCCGAGAAGCCACCGCTATTAGAAAAAACTTTTTCTATCATTTTGCTTCCGAATCGTAGTCACACACCAACCCATTCGGCTACGGCGGCCGCACGCAAGCTATACTTTTATAAACAAAGATAAAACTAGTCAAAACTGGTCAAAATATGTCATTTGTCACACGCTGTATATGAACAGCATTCCATTGGATGAAAAGGTGTCTGTACTTTTATTTAGAGAAGCATAGTGAATGGAAAACTTTGTAGGCATTTCCCTACAATTTTTGACTTTTTGAGTTATGACGTTCTTTCAGCAAACGAGCGATATGTATGTAAATTGAAATTTCGGCTAGATGTTAAAGGTTATAAAATATATTATTAAATATACAAGGTGGCGCAAAATTAATCATTCTATAGGAAGATATTACAATTCTTGCAAATGGCGGCATACGTCAATCATATTTGACACTCGTGGACTAAACAACTTCAGTATGCAAAGTCCAAAGTAAAGATTTCCATCACTCAAAAGCATGTTTTTTTATTCAGTAAGAAATTTATTGAAAATCAAAATTGGATGATTAATTATGCGCCACCTTGTACAAAAACAAATGTATGTATTTATATTGAAAATTTACGTTGCTTGCACCTACATTTCTATCTATGTATGCATATGAGTTCATCACAAACTTAGATGGGGAATCACTGCACGTAAAACTACAAACTACTTGAACTATAAAAACAAACTAACAGTGTTTTTTTCGAAATTCTCTGAAAAAAACTAATAATTATAAATTTCAAAGCTACTTCACAATATAGTAAATTAGTTATTTTAATTTTATTTTTGGCTTTTGTACAAACGAATATCTCTAAATGACGAAAACAAATATTTTATTATACATTTGTATGTATGTATGCATGTGTGTGTGTGTGTTTGGGTAAATATTTATATGGTTTATTTCGATTTTAAAATGTTGGCGCTGTTCAGATTTTCCATAATAGTTAGGCGCGTTCCAGCGATTTTCGGACCAAAATATGTCAAATAGCAAAGTAACTCTCACAAGAGACGCGTAACGAGAGAGCAATCGGGAGAAATGGATATGAAAGAACTTTTGCTGCAAGTAGATGTATAAATGTCAAACGGTTTTCTTATAAAATTTTGAAATTCTTATGCCCAAGACTATACAAAAAAGCCAATGAAATATCCTTAAGCATACAAGGTGGCTCAAAATTAATCACGCTGTCGGAAAATGTATCATTTTTGCAAGTGGCGACGTACTACAATAATATTTGACACTTGGGTAGTTGCTCTACACAAACAGACAAGCTATGTAGTGCGTAAAGGTCAAAATAAGTACTTCCATCAGTCAAGCATTTTTTTATTTAGTCAAAAAATTTTAAAGAAAAAAAAATGGATGATTAATTTTGCGCCACCTTGTATATATTACTTCAAATATTTCGGTATTTGTGTGCATTTGACTCACAATTTCCGAAACTTTATGGGTGGCACAACTATTGTATTTGGCTGAAAATGTATGAAAACAATAAAAAATTTATTTCAAATAAGAAAAATTTCTTTCTTAATTTTCAAATGTTTCGTTTTTGGTTTCCATTTTGCTAAAAATAAATTTTATGCTACGCCCCAGATCTTTTGCTTATGGTTTACAAAGGCAACTCTATTCGTCATTTGTTAGTTTTTACGAATTTCATAGAAGAAAACTTGGAACTAAGGCCAGGAACAAAATTGCAGCGGGACAGCGGGTGACGACTTGACGAGTGGTGATCTGCTAATCCAATTCCGTCGGAAAATTCGATAGGTTTAGGTTTAACACAATTGCAACGGGCCGATTTTCAGCTGACATTTTTTGATTATAAAAAAATTAATTTTGTAGTGAAATCTTCTCGTTTGCTATATTTGTGAAGCAACTCGTTGAAGCTCATTGTTAAAAAACAACAGTTTCCTTCTCATTCTTTTTGATAATTTGCATTGATTATTTTTCAAATCGAATATTATTTGCTTGTTATTTGCCTGATGTTGCTTGTGAAGAAATAAATTGTCATCAAGTATTCGGAAAAGCTCCCCTGAGTCTTCAACCCGTCGGAGAAAATAGAAATGAATCTAATTAAATTGCTGCCGTAAACATAACCGACGCCAAGAAATTCATCACCGCCGCAATTATTTGCAATTTAATGCTATTAAATGTTTTCTAGCTTGGATAGCGGGTACCCGTCACCCAGTTTTCCGCTGTCCACTGTAATTCTGTTCAAGCAGTAAATGCGGCAATTTTTAACAGAGAGAGTGCCTGAGTTACTCTCAATTAGAAGAGTTTTGCCCCTGAAAGGCATTTTCAGTAATTTCTTACTAAATTCTGCAAAATCTGGAAATCTTATGCGCCCTAGAAAGCACCGAACGAGAAAGCACCGAATCTGTTGAGTGGGTGTTGAATGGCTTCCCGTTTGGAGGAATTATTTGAAAATAAGAAGGGTCTAGGTTCCTCACAGATTATATCTTACACAATACCGAATTAAAAAAAAAGTAACATTTTTTAAATATAAAAGAATAACTACCTTTTACTCTACATTTCCGCACTCTACTAAATATGCCTTCACATCTATGGTGATAAGATTACAGAGGTATGGCCACATCACACCGTTAATCAGCGTTCATTGAATTTCTCTTAACTTTACTTAGGGAGGCATCGTAAATTCAAACTTTTGCTCACGCTTTTTTTATTAATTTTTGATCTTTTAAGTTATGGCGTTCTTCCAGCAAACAAATGATAGGGGTGATGTGAATAGAAAATAACCAAAAATTTACTAAATGTTGAGCATCCATTTCTATAAAAATTGTATGCGCTATCAACCAAAATGACAGAGAAATGGTAGTTTCGTTCAAAACATACGGTTTACATATATAAGTATAAATATATATTTAATATTTGCAGGGGGAAAAAAGAGCTTTTGACTTCTGTTTTACTTGTAATGTCTAAAAAAAATGCTAAGCCCACTAGAAACAGAACAAAGCAAAGCACACCAACAAAAGTTTGAATTTGAAAACGAATTTTTATTCAACTGAAATAAAATTTGAAAAATTAAATTATGCGAAACAATATAAAATAAATGCTTAATAGACATTTTTTAAGAAAAAATTTTTTTTATTTTTTGAAATTATTCAAATTTTTAATTTTACTTAAATTTAAATGGAATGACAGTAAAATAAATTTTATGTATGAATGTTTGTTTGTAAGGTGTGTATAAGCTTATAAAATAGTTTAAATATTTTTTTTACTATTGCCTAATTTTTTTTAAATTAATTTTTAAATTGATAATTATTTTTATTAAACTTAAAATTAAAACAAAAATTTTGTTTTGCAGCTTAAATAATACGAGATCATTTGATGCACGGCTTTTGCTCGTCTTTTAACTGTATTTAAGGTTTATTTTCACTTTGGAGCCAGTTTTTGGCGATACTTTGGCCTTAAAACTTAAAGTAATGATAAAACATTTTCTTTAAATGAACACAAAACTAAAACTAATTTTTATACAATAATTTTTTATTTTGTATTTTAATTTATAAAAAATATGTACACATGAGTAAGTAAAACATGGAATTAAAATAATTTTATAAATAAAATTAAAATTAATAATTCAAGAATTAAAAAAAAAACAGAACCTTATGAAATCATGAATTCTATAGATTTTTGACGAAAAAATTGATCTGACTTTAGTATTTTTTTGCGTTTTGTTCAATAAGTACAATTTTTTGGCAAAACAAATTTTTTGAAATTTTTGTGGAATATTTTTCTTGTAGATAAATCCTTGAGCTATGCGCTTAAATGCTAAAAAAATCTCCATATTTTCCAAGAACGCAGCCATTTAATGCTTGTCGTATAGAAGACTCTAAGTCCATTTAAGTTGTTTAGTCAAAAGCCTACAGAGACCAAGGTGTATATTCGGCAAAAATGTATCTGGGAATAAAACTTTTGCTAAATTTATAGAATTTTTTTTTTTCAATCTAACGATTTTCGAATTTGTTGTAATTGAAAAAAAAAATAAAAAATTTAATATGCAGAGATTCCATTAAATTCGTTTGATTAGTTAGGTGAATTTCATCTTCTCGGAGGCTACCATTTAAGCTAAACTGATTGTGGATAGAAATCGTGCATGCTTACAAAGTTAACATAGATTCTGCCCTGAGTAATTGGAATGGGCAATTTTGATCCTAATTACTCCCAATTGATTCAATGGGATAGAATTTTGATCCTAAAGTGAAAGTATTGAGTCGTCAGCAAGATATTTTTTTTTTTTTTTCAAACACGCAATGATACAAATTGCAAATTCTCGGAATGACATTTTAGTGAAAATTAAATTAACTATATTGTAACTGTGTAACTATTGGTTATTTGATAGTATAATAATAAGCGCTTTTCTTCTCCAAGCCTATGTGTGTATGTATGTATATGCTCTTATTATTCCGAGTTACTGCACTAATTGCCGAATCTTAGTGCTTCAAGTAATCGCAATGCGTCTTAAGTTTATCTTTTAAGTCTTAGCTTTAAAGTTTAGCATCATCTTTTCTTATTTTTCAAGAATTAGTTTTAAACAGAATTTACAAATAGCACATTTTTAAGGGAAGCTAGCTACTGAGGCTTTCCTCATTATTTGATTAAAAACTGAGTATTCTGGCTTGCACTGAGAATTACAAAAATAGCACTACATCGTTTACATACAAAGTGGAAAAAACAATAAAATGGGGACACGACTCTTTCAAGCAGCACAATTATAAGTATGTATGGTTTGAATTTTTTTGCTGACGGTGTTGAATAGTTTATTCCATATAAAAACAAAATTGAACTTTCGCTAATGCAAAAAAAGCACAAGACAACGACCGAAAAAAAATTTTCAAAAATCAATGCGAATTTTTAGCAACTTGAAACTTGCACTTTATTGCCTCAAAATTTAATTGGATATAGACCCACTTACCCGAAATTTCTCCAGAAATTCTAATTAAAAAGTTAAAAATTGTTATGAAGAATTATATCCAAGTAGGAGAATGTGAACATTTCTTTAGTTAAACTTAATTATTTCACTTTTGTTTTGCAAAAATATGATAAAGAAAAAGGTTATTGTGCACCATTAAAGGGTTATTGTGCATCAATTTTCGTTCCTCCTACTATACAAAAGTAAATTAATATTTGATATCGAACCAGTTTCAAAACTCTGTAAATATCTTACGCACCACCGCATACTGTTCTAAAAAAAAATGGAATGTCAAGTGAATGTCGGTGAAAGCGTCAGTTGAGGTACATCCATGTGACGTTTGTGAAATGTCTTTGGCTTTGAATTAGTGATTACGTAATGATTGTTGGTTTTTTTAATAACTAAAAAAAATTTAAATATGCTTTACAAAAACTATATTAAAAACTAAAAAAAGTACAATAAAGGCTTACAAAAATCTCGCTAAAAAACTAAATAAATAAATAATAAGAGCTCGAAGCTTACAATGGTATAAATATTTACTTTACAGATAAAACTATTTTGTACACAACAACAAAAAATTATGCAACAAAATGTTAGTGGCAAATAACTACATTTGTTCAAATTTATAAAAATTAAACTAAATCATCAATGAACGTTTCAAAAATTTCCAATTGTTTTTTTTTTTATTTTTATCTTCAAAATCTACACTAGTTAATGGTTTAAAGAGCTATAAGTTTAAGTATAAATTATTATAAATAGTACGTATGCAAGTAGGTAAAATGAGATTACAATGAATATTTATGTGTACTTTAGACAAAGCAACTTACTTTGAAGGAGGGTTTTTTGCCTGCGCAGCAGTTGAATACTGCGCGATTCCATGCCAAGAGATGCAAGTATTTTGGTCATTGTCGCACTTTTTTTTGGAAATTGGTTTATTTATAGGCTGGGCTTAAATTGTATAATTTTGAGATGTTTTCATTGTTCAAAATTTTGGTATTAATTTTTTTTGAAGGGAAATATCTTCGGTTATTCATAACATTTTTACATTTTTTTTACAACAGTTTTCTGGTAAAAAACATACTTTTAAAAAAAAATATTTTTTTCTCAAACCAAACTTAATTCTTTCTAAAAACAATAATATTGTAATTTTTTGTTTCTAAACAAAATCTTTAACTTTTTTTTTCTAAAAAAATATTTAATTTTTTTTTTCAAAAAAAAAATTAAAAAATTTTTCTCAAGCAAATTTGAAATTTTTTTGAAACGAATATTTTATTCTAAAAAATTAAAAACAAGTACAAAATTTTGAAAATATCCGAACCCATGAATACGTCGCAAAATTATTAAATTTTTTTCAAAATTGTTTCAGTTTACTTTGTTTTTGAAAAACCACCATTAAGATTTTAAGATTTTTGTTCCTATATTTTTAATAATAGCCGAAACTATGATCAGTATCCATGAAAGTTTCATAAAGGGATTGCGACAATTTTTCGGGTTGTATTCAAATAAAAAAAATAGCTTTTCATATAACAATTTTTTTTTTGAGAAGTTTTTCCTCACAAAATTTTTTTTATAAAACATTAAAAAAAAATTTGAGAGAAAAAATTAATAAACTAAAACTGTGTATACAAAAAATAAAAAAAAAAAGTTTACAAAATAAAAAAGCTTATAAAAAACACAAACAAATAAAAAGGAATTATAAAAAATTATAAACAAAATTTATATAAAATTAAAAAAATAAATTTTTAAACATAAAAAATATTGAAATTTATTTTCTTTTTTTTTTTAATTATAAAAAATAAAAAAAAATTGTAAAAAAATTAAAAACAAAAATTTACAAAATAAAAAATTTACAAAACAAAAACTAAAAAAAAAATTTAAATATAAAATATTGAAATTTATTTTCGTTTTTTTTAATTATAAAAAATAAACAAAATTGTACAGAAAATTAAGAAAAAAAATTAAAAGCTAAAATATACATATTTAAAAAATTAAAAACAAAAATTTACGAAATAAAAAATTTACAAAACAAAAAAGTTTATAAAAAAAAACAAAAGAATTATAAATAAAATAAAAATAAAAAAATTTAAAACATGAAAAAAATTATAAAAAATTATAAAAAATTAAAAAAAAAAAATTATACAAAATTAAAATAAAGTAAAAAATAATTGTAAAGAAAAGTAAAAAATATATATTTAAAAAATTGATAAAAAAAAATTATACAAAATAAAAAATTGTATAAAAAAATAAAAAAAGTATAAAAAATTAATAAAAATATTTCAAAGAACTGAAACATTTCACTTTGTAAAACTCGATACCAAAATGTTCAGCATTGAATAGATCTCAAAATTATTAACTTTTCTTCAAAACTTTTTCAGTTTACTTCTTATTAGACGCACGCCCACAAATTTACACAAAAATGTACAGCAATGTCCAAAATACTTTAATTAATTAACATGAATGCAATCGCTCTACTGGCTTTTAAGGCAATACGAAATTTGAATGACTTGATAAACGCAGTAATGCAATACGAGTCGTTTTGTTCTTAAACTTCAGTAGGCAAGTGAACAATTCGCGCAACTTAGTTGGAAATCATAATCGAGCTGACACTGCGCATATTGGGCACCATTACTTCTGCTTGTTTGGAAATAAAAGTGATTAAAGTGTTTATGAAGTCACGCTATTTCGATTCGGTTTATTGCGCCTGGTCCTGCTGTGAAAACGAAGAGCGTTTAAGTCTGCTAATGTTATTTTATCAAAAGTTTACACAATTGTTTGTATATGAGTGGCTCAGTGCCATCCTTGCCTAACCCTCAAAATTTCATATTTGGAGTTATTATGCGACACTACTTAAAAATACTTCAAACTATCCGTGCTAAAGTTGCGCATCCCTAATTTTTGAACGAGACAAGGCTGGCATCTAATTAAATGATTCAAACCTTCCTAAAAAGGCTGTTTAATTTTTAATTATCTATTAACTTTGTCACTAATTATTAGGAAATGACTAAATTGAGGCTTAGGCAAGGATGGCACTGAGCCACTCATATGTAGTTGTGTATGCTTTTCGAATTACTCTTAGATAACCTTTCGGGCATGCGCACCAAATTTTCCATTGTTCCGCCTTCGCCATTCAAATACGTTACAAAACACTGTGCCACTGAACCACTCTACTAGACAGCGCGGGCAGCTGTGCTAAATAGAATTAAATTGTTTTTTTTTTTTTTGTATCATTCAAAAAGGGAATACATATACAATATCATAATTTAGGAAATACGCAAAACAGGAGGTTAGAATAATTTACAAATCGATGGTTTGCATTTTTACTATGTGATTCGATTCTTTGGTTGATTGACTGTTGGTCAGGGTACCACCGCCTCTACAGCTAAGTAATTAAGTACATAGGTATGTATGCATGTATCTATGTATGTATATAAATAGTACTTCATCAAACACTTACCTTTTGGAGTTTAGCTGCGAAATAAACAGTTCTATATGCAACGTTACTACGAATCAATCATACAAAAATTTCAAATTTGGTTGTTCAAATTTGTTTTTTTGGTACTAAAAATACTAAGAGAAAATGGCTAAATGTCAATCAAATTTTCAACAACACAACAACAACAGCTAATATTTAAAATATACAGTAGGCCAAACAGACAACAACATATGTATGCACGAATATGTACGATCATTTATGTACATATGTAGACAAAGACCGTCAGCACATATCTAAAGGATTGATTACGTATGTATGTATGTAACTACGTACTTGTACTTCAATAAAATACCAAACAATCTACGCAAATTTACAGGAATACGATTTTGTAGTAGGTAATAAAAACACAGTACAAATTACATTTTCGCTTTTATTAATTTCCTGCTTAATTAATATTTATATATACATATATATGTATATATATATATAGAATATGTATGTAGTAGGTATATGTGATAGGCGTAATAATAAATTGTCAATTCAATTTGAATGCAAATATATAATATATATATATACGGTACTTGTATATACGTAATAACGCACGAAATATGTATGTATGTATCTATGTACTTTTGCCAAATCGAATACAATTACAACTTATGTAGATTTAATAAATGTAGATTTTTTGTTTGTTTTTTTTTTGTTTTTTATTAAAATTTATTCGACAAAAACAGTTATTCAAATATGTACAATGCATGAAATTGAAGTAAACTAAAAATATACGAACACTAAAATCAAATCAAATCAAAATTCCAATTCAAACAACAAAATACTTGGTGAAAAACTATAAAAGTAAGAAGTAAAAACTAAATATTACATACAAACTAAGTACTAAAAATATAATTTTTTGTTTACATCTAAGCAAGAAAAAAATAATAAACATGCGTACAGGTTCAATATACTTTTTGTTTTTTGAGTGTACTTGGTAGTACTTACATCTAATTGTATTTGCTGTTGAAAAATATGTTTTTTTCTCTAAAACAACTAACTCAAAAATTGCAACTACGTTAGTACAAAACAATTAAAAAAAATACTTTGTAAATGATTGGATGAGTTTGATAATTAAGGCGTATGTTTGTATGCATGTCTAGACATCCACATGTATGTTTATGTGTGCGATTACATTCAACTTATATTATAGATGTACTAAAACTAAATGATAGAATGGAAGTTAGATGTTTTGCTAATGGAAATACGAAAAAGGGTGCTAAGAATGGCAAGCGTTGAGCGAAGAGAATATATTTAGAAACAATTCCCTTCCCAAAATTTTAAAATGTTTTAGCCTATATTCATCACTGATATCAGAACGAAAATTATTTTTGCTGATAAATTCTACGAGCTGCTGGCCCCGGTTAGCCGATAATCAAATAAATCTTTTAGTTTGCTATTTATTTTTTTAACCTTTAGATGACATTTTTAAGAAATATATTGTATTTTAAGTAGAAAGTCTGATATTTATAAATATATGTATATATAATTGGCGCGTACACCCTTTTTTTGGTGTTTGGCCGAGCTCCTCCTCCTATTTGTGGTGTGCGTCTTGATGTTGTTCCACAAATGGAGGGACCTACAGTTTCAAGCCGACTCCGAATGGCAGATATATTTATGAGGAGCTTTTTCATGGCAGAAATACACTCGGAGGTTTGCCATTGCCTGCCGAGGGGCGACCGCTATTAGAAAAATGTTTTTCTTAATTTTGGTGTTTTCACCGAGATTCGAACCGACGTTGTCCCTGTGAATTCCGAATGGCAGTCACGCACCAACCTATTCGGCTACGGCGATCGCCAATAGTCTGATATTTATACCCTTATCTAAATAATGGTCATATAAAAACGCTACTCGTAAAAAATTCCAGAATCAAGTCTGATTCCCTGCTTTCAAAGCAATGGCCTTTCGACAAACTACATTTAGGAAAAACTCTACTTTCTGAACGGCCTTCACGCAGCGATTTACATTGAATTTCTTTGAAGAGCTAAGTTAAACAGCCAGAAGTTCGGCATACGAAGTACGAGAGCCTTATAAGTATGGTGGGCGTGTTTTTGGCCAAATTATCCCGCACAATGAATGCAGTGCGAGATGTGGTGCAAGAGTTGTCGAGGGCGAGATATTTATTCTTATTTTGTGAATAACTCCACACAAATGATGCATAATAACCAGATAATGCAATGACTCAAAACATAGCTTAAACGGCTCCAAAAGAGGTGAATTGTTTTAGTCTCCGGACATACCATTGTTGCGACGGTAGCTTTGATGATGCATTAGGCATTTTCAACTCCGTCATACGTAAAAAAGGAAAGGAAAGTCAGCTTTCCATTTCACCGTATAGTATTTTACAGCAAAAATGTTCTAACAAATAGAACTTCAAGTGGTTTTGTTAGCAAATGAAGATGGTTTTCTTAAAATTTTAGTACTAAATTTTTAGCACAAACTTTTGATATTAAATCCTGATAGTATTTACTATTAAAAATTTCGAACTGCATTTTTAGAACAAATTTGTATAAATATTTTGGTACCAAACTTTAGTACTAAATTAACTTCTTTAAATTAAAATCTCCAGTATTTGCTAACAAAATTTTAGTGCTGAATTATACAAGTTCTAGTCAATATTTTGGTACTAACTTTTTTTAAACTACAATCTCCATTATTCGCTCACGAAATTTTTATGAATACTTTAATATGAAAAACATTTTCGAATAGATTTTGAATTTGCCAATATTTGGGTACTAAATTAACTGTTTTAAATTTCAATCTCCAGTATTTGTACCAAATTTATATCAACACTTCGGCATTAATTGTCAGTAAAATTTTCGAATTGACCTCTAAAAATAAACTTTTATTAATATTTGTACTAAAATAGTTTTTTTAAGTTCAAATTCCAAAATGATGTGATTTTGAAAATAAAATGAGTGAATTATTTTCTGAAAATTTAGAGCTAAATTTTTAGCACAAACTTTTAATATCATAGGTATACTAGCATACTATGTAGTAATATTTGCTAGTAAAATTTTCGAAACGAGCTTTTGGAATAAATTTTTATCTACATTTTAGTACTAAATTAAACAAGTTATCAATATTTTTGTACTAAATCTTAAACTTGCTAACCAAGTTTTAGTATTCAATTTTCTTCAATACTTCAATGTGAGCCAAATTTTCGAAATGAGTTTGTAGAACAAATTTTTGTCAATATTTTGGTACCCAATTAACTTCTTTAAATTAAAATCTTCACTTTTTGTCAGCAAAAGTTTAGTACTAAATTTTCATTCAAGCCTCGACTTCAAATATTAGCAAAATTATCGTCTTAAAGTTTTAGTCTGAATTTTTATTAATATTTTGGTACGAAACGAACTTTTTAAATTGAAATCTCCAGTAATTGCTAACAAACTGTACTAAATTGGACAAGTTTTTATAAATATTTTGATACAAATTTTTTTCTCTGAATTAAAACCACCTCCAGTATTTTTCAGCAAAATTTTATATATCAAGTGATTTTATTTGAAATTAAAATGAATGAATTGTTTTCTCCAAATTTAGAACTAAATTTTTAACACAAACTTTTTTTCGAACGGAACTTTTCAAACAATTATTTATCAATATTTTGGTACTAAATTTTAGTACTCAAACTCAATTAACTTAATTCAATGTTCGAACATTTTTCAAATTGTGCTACTATGACAAATTCTTATCAATGCTATTCAGTTAATTTGGAGTTTTTAGAACTAAATTTTAGTGATGAAGTATTTAGTACTAATATTCGGCGAAAATCTCTTTTTGAAAAGGTTTTAGTTCAGAAATCGTACCTAAACATTTAGTACTAATAAATTAATATACAATTTAGTACGAAAAGTTTAGTACTAAAATATTATTGTAATATACAATTTAGTACGAAAAATTTTGTACTAAAATATTAATATACAATTTTAGTACTAAATTTTAAGGTAGATTTCTGAACTAAAACTTTCAAATTGAGATTTTAGGACTCACATGAAATATTTGTGAATAAAATAAAACCCATTCTAAACCACTTGCAAAAAGAGGTAAACAGCTAATAAAGCAATATGGTATTAATGTGTGAATCCAAAACGTACGTCACAAATATAGATTTGAAAATTATTTATTTATTATTATTTTATTATTTTTCCCAATTTGTTTGCATTTGCTTTAGAAATACTAACTCAAGGTAAAGCCTTGAAATTAACTACATATTTACCATACCGACCGTACAAGTGGAATTTTGAACGAAATGAGCATAAAAATGTTTATTGCCAAATATGTAGTTAACTTGAAAACGATAAAAGCGGGTCTCCAAATTTTTAGTAATCTGTTTATACAGCCTTTCAGAAGATAATTATTGCTTGCTTTGCAAAGTGTGGTCCATCAACTTTCAGACTCATTCAGATTTCAAACCGATAACCCCCGAAAATGGGCAATTTTACGTGTCTCAAAAAACTATTTCTACGTTGCATTCTGGCTACTAATAGTATTAAAAACAGATTCAAACAGCAGTAACTGAGCGTATTTTTTGACTTCAAATAAATGAAAAAAATATATACAAAAAATATATTTCCGTATTTATGGCAATTCATTACTCAATACTTAAAAATAAAGATAAAATATACTTCGTTCACTAAATTCGAAATATAAAAACATTATCTTTGCTCAACGCCAGCAATCGATGCATATGTAGGATTATAAGAAACAAATTTAGAAACATAAGACTAAAAAATTATACACAAATGCTTATGATAAAAATAAAATAAAAATTATAAATGTGCATATACCGTTGAGGTCAAAGCCATGACAGGGCAAGGAAGCAAAGAGAAAGTAAGCGATTTCAGTTTGTCAAACATCAGATAGTGGGAATTGAGTTAAAGATTTTTTATTTTTTTTAACTGAAAACCCCTTCTTAATTGGGACTAAATGTTTGCAAATGAGGCATACCGATGCACTATCATATATGAATGAGATTGTTACAGAACTAACCTCACAATGCGTGCACGGTCGCAAAATTAAGCTAGTAATACTTTTTGCTGCTGAAATGTCAAAGAATATTTGTACATTTTGGCAAATTATGACGATAAAAAATTATAACTTTTTAATCACTAAGTATTTATTAGTTATGAGCGATTTAAATGTAAGTATGTACTTCTATTAAGAGCCTTGTAATTTCCTCATTCTTGTCGATGATATTTGTGTGCATGTGTGCATGTATGTAATCATATTTGTTTTATAGCTACTTGTACAAAGTAAATTATTATTAAAAAATCAAAAATCAATTAATACCTTTAAACACTATTTTTAATTATAATAAAAACTACAAATCATTTTAGTGATTCCTAATAAATGTGGTACGTAAATATTTTACGTTGAAAAGCTTAAAGTTAATTGCATAAAAAATATTGAAAAAATTAAAGAAAATGTAATTATTTTTCTTGCTAAAATGCATAACTTGTACCAACACTTTTAATTCAGAGTGTTATTCATACAAATTTATATAAGAGGATTTCACAGCGTGCCTGGTAGATTAGTAAAAAAGCAAGATCTAAAAAATTAAGGGCAAACAAAGTTTTAAATTAAATACGAAATTTCACTGAATTATAATGCAAAAACCTTATATTTTTTTAACTTAAATCAAAATTTCAGATCCTAATGAGAAAAGATCTCGGATGCGCTCATATACGGATGGAATCTACATTGTAGATAAATATATTTTTATCAAAAAAGAAAAACAAATTATATTTTCTCGCAATATTTGCTTTAACAGCTTTATTATTGGCGTTGTAACAGCGCAAACATTCCTGGATTAACACATCCTTGGTCGAATATAAATCCAGTAGTTCCGCTAGTTCGTGGGAAGCGCCAAGCGCAACATTTACTCTGCATTCCTACGCCCTTCGCTTGAGATGATGAAGAAGGACTGACACTCAAGTGAAGAAAGTGGCACTACGCCGAATTTTAAACTTAAATTCAATGCTGGCCTCATTTCCTGTGTGCACAAATGCCAAGCAACATTTCTGCTGCGACTTACTGTACTGAGCAGTTTTGGGCGCCTGGATTCTCAGAGAATTTTACTATAAAATTTGCTTGCTTTTTTTAATTAATCACGTGATTAGTTTTGATTAAATACTACTTTAACTTATAAATTTTGCATATAGTATTTTGATTTTTTGTCCAAGTGGAACCACTCGCGAGGGCTGCCATTTACCCTCTATCCTAGCAAGTTACCGCTGCCAACGGCTAGGCATTGGAGGACTGAAAAGTTGATGTAGCCGAAGCCGTTTTGGCGAAGTGTTAGTAGTATTTGAAATGGACACCCTGTATCTAGAAAAATTCTAGTCGCATTCCTGTGCGTCAACTCTACCTTGGGCGTTTAAAATTGAATTAGCAGCAATGCTGTCAGGGTAAATCAACATTGGATGCCGCAACAATATTGCGCGACATTGTGCGGTGCAATATGTTGCCAACTACAATTACTGTGTGTCTGACGTAATCAAGCAAAGCGAATGCAATGAGATGTGTTGCTAAGCGAACGAGAGTGTTGCTAAGCAAATGCAAACACGCCAAACTAACGAGAGCAACATTTAGATGCAGAAAATTTAGAAGCTCACATTTTACTCTTTTACGAGGCGACACGATGAATCCTTTATTGTTAAGTACAATCAGTGTTAGAAGGCAAGAAAAAATAAATGCTACTGCTAGTAACGAAATAAAAATCAACTAATTAATTAATAAAAAATTAAATCGTGCAAATCTAAGCAAAACTGCGCAGCAGCACTAATAAATGCACTACAACTTAATATTTAATAATAATAATAAGTAAATAAAATCTATTTCAAAAATAATAATCAAAATCGAATGCATTTAATTTCGCTTCGTTTTCGAGCGGCTTTTAACATTTATATTTATGCTACTACGCAATAGTTAATAATATTTATGTATGTATGGATACGCACTTAATTTTCTTACTATTTGTTTTACAATTAGGCGTCAATGACATACATATGCATGTATGTATGTATGCATGTATTGTTTTAATTATTAATTTCAAGAAATAATGGGGCAAGCAATTACGATATTTATTATATTCATACATTTTAAGTACTAAACTAAAGTTTGATTAAAATTCAATAAAAGAAAACACTGAACTAAGCACTCTAAATACAAATTCAATACAATTTTTTGTTTAACATAGTTGAGATGGTGGTATTAGAATGCATTTTATAATTTTTGAAATTATATACAGAATGAATATACAGGTTTACTGAAGTTTTTCTAAGCAACTTATGTTTGAAAATGTAATAAGCAGCGAGCGTATGCGTCAACAGCTGATTGCGAACGGAGTTCTATAGAAAGAAGTGTGTGTGTGTGTATAGCAAGTTCTAGTAATGTTAAGATATAAATTTCTTCTTTTTTTAATTTAAATAGCTTGAAGAGGGTTGTGTGTATGTTGAGTGAAGATATACATAGATTAGTGCGTAAGTGGTATGTGATGCATACGCATGTGTGTATGTATATTTTTGCTTTCTTGTTTTTTTGTTTTTTTTTTTTCTCGTTGATGGAGCAGTCGTGTATATGCAGTACGAAAATCCCAAAAAGACAACAATGTGTGCAGTTATTATTTTCTATTTAAAACTGTAGCTACTTTAGAAGATGCAGAACATTTACCGACTGTCTTCTGAATAGTTTCGAATAGAAAGCACATAGAAGTTCTAATCAAGTTTGAAAGGTTTCTTTCACTTTTAATTCACAATAACCTAGCACTAGAATAGCACCGCGAAAATATTTCGCTGAATATTTTTAATAAATGGCAAGCAATCATTTCACAAAATATGCAACTTTTGCGACATGCTTCATGCAGTAATACAAAAATTTCGTTGACTTGTGACCCATGCCATTAAATGCATGTGACTTAAAACATGGCTTCGACAACTTTTTGATACGTAAAAGCTGGATGAAACAGCTTAGTCTTTTTTTCAAAATCGATGCTTGTTGTCGTTGTTGCATAAACATTTTCCATACATGTGTGGGAAATGCTGCTGGAGTGCCACTTCTTCGCCGGATATAAATTCGGCTCGTTCAGTTAACGAAGCACCGACTGTTGTGGGAACGTCAGAATCAACGCTTTTTTCGACTGGTGATTGAACAAATATTTGCAAATGGCCAAGCAACTTGCAATAAAATTCTTTATTTTACTCTAGCTACAAAAGCCGTGCGGAGGTATGCTGCTAGCGTGACGCTCTTCTTCTCCCGATCTGCAGTCAACGTCGAAGGAAAATGTGCAACATGTTTATTTATTTTTTAATTTTCATTAATTTTATACAAAAGTATAGTTCATACTGCTACAAAACCCAGATAATGCAAACTTTCAAACTTTGTGCAAAAATTAATAAAAATTTCATCAAAATTTCCAACTTTTTAAACAGAATTTCTGAAAAAATTTCAAGTATGAAAATTTGCACAAATGTTAAAGTAAGTGGGAACGTCAGAATCAACGCTTTTTTCGACTGGTGATTGAACAAATATTTGCAAATGGCCAAGCAACTTGCAATAAAATTCTTTATTTTACTCTAGCTACAAAAGCCGTGCGGAGGTATGCTGCTAGCGTGACGCTCTTCTTCTCCCGATCTGCAGTCAACGTCGAAGGAAAATGTACAACATGTTTATTTATTTTTTAATTTTCATTAATTTTATACAAAAGTATAGTTCATACTGCTACAAAACCCAGATAATGCAAACTTTCAAACCTTGTGCAAAAATTAATAAAAATTTCATCAAAATTTCCAACTTTTTAAACAGAATTTCTGAAAAAATTTCAAGTATGAAAATTTGCACAAATGTTAAAGTATGAAATTTTATAGCTCATTTTTGTGCAAAGCTAATTTGAACCACTTGAAACCTGCATTTTATTATATCAAAAATTTAGTTGTATATAAAACTGCATACCCGAAATTTTTCTAAAAATTCTGAATAAAAAGTTTGAATTGTCAATGAAAATTTGCCGAAGTTTTATAAATTTTATACAAAGTACGAAACTTTGCTTTACATGTTTCTTGTTGTAGTATGAACTATATTTTTGTAAAAAAAATAATTGAAATTACAAAATAAATAAATACTTTTTTTTTTATTATCAATCTGACTAATAACATTTCAAAATATTTAATAAATAAATAGTCAATACTTAGCATTATATGGTGTACGCTTTCTTTTGACGTCGACAGTGCATAGTCAAGAGGAGTTGTCGGTCTTTTCCTCCAGCAAATATGCACGCAATCTGCGATAAGAGCACTTAGTAATCTTTTTGGGATTTAGATTGTAACTGTCGACCGTTGGTTTTCCGATTTTTCTTGCTTGCTTAAGCGCGTATGTAAGTGGGTATGATTCTGCGTGAAAAGTAGTCACACATTTTTTGCGTTTGGCCCCTTTTCCTTGGGTTGCGCGCACACTAATTATTTATATACATATGCTATGTTGTTGGTATGTACGGTATGTATGCATTAGGTTGTATGTATGTATGGATGTATGTTATATGTATTATGTTTTGTTGTCATGTTTATCTAAATTAAACGCAATCAAGTCGGTGGTTTAAAAATTCTAATTCTCATTATTTATAATTATTGTTATATGCATTTCTTGTTTTATATATTATATATATATATATATTTGTTTTTTTGTTTTTTTTTTTTGTTGTGTTAAGTTCTACTAATATAAGATTTTTAAATTGTATATTCCTTTTGTTTTTGTAATTTTGCCTGCAACTCGGTTATAAGTTAAACATAACATTTGTAGGGAATCCTGTTAGCTTTTTTCACTACTCTCTACAATGTTCGGCTTATATGCTCTTAAAATTAAATATATTTATATGGTATTTGTTGTTTTTTTGTTTTTAACATTTCCACAATATCTTCCGAGTACATGCGCTCCGCGGGTTTTGGCGCAAACGTAAATGTAATGCCACGCTTCATGCGCACTGAAAAATTATATAATACTTAATACCGGTATTTGTTTAGCAATTGCGTATACACAATTTTAATATTTTTTTTTTCTTCTTCTCCTTCGTCTGCTAATACATATTGCTGCAGTTGCGAAATTGACAAATTACTGTTGCTGCGCGCGCGAATGTGCATCTAAGTTGCAATTCGCAGCCACTAAAAAAATACGCGCTTTCATTTCATGTATTCATATATTCATTGCTTTGAGTCACTTATAACTAAATATATGTATGTATATGTATGTGTGTATTAATATGCATTCTTGCTTTCTTATTTCATTTTTATGCGCGCTGAAGAAGTGCATCTTTCGAGCTTTTAATATTTACTTTTAGAGTTTTAGCGCTTTTAGAGTTTGTCTTTTGTCGGTGAATTAAATTAAATACTTACTTAAACACACAAATTTCTTCGTTTAAGTTTTTTTTTTTTTGTTTTTAACATTTTACTTCATAGCTTATCGAAAATTATTAGTTGGTGTTTTATCAAGCAGTGAAAACATACAGAAGTAATCCTCAATTGTTTTTTGCATCATTTTCCTTCTTCATTCATTGCGCATTCCTTCAAATTTATTGCTGTCTTTAGTATTTATGTACTTGGAAACGCGCATTCTATGTTTCCTTTAGGTATTAACACGTTGACTGTCGAGCGAAATTTGCTGGTTATCACACAGCGCCGCAAGTGTGCATCACATATTTACATATATTTGAATTGTCATACATTATATATATATATCCTGTTATATGTTTTCAATTTTAAAATCAAACGACAGAAAATATAATTGACGCAATATTACACCAAAAACAATGCGCCGGCACCCATTGCCCGGCGCGGCGCCATTGAAAAGCCATGCGCCGGGCAATGGGTGCCGGCGCGGCAGTCAACGTGTTAACTAAGCGAAAAAGCGCACGCGCTTACAGTTTACATGGTAACTAAGTATTAATAAGCATTTTATACACATTTTTAGTGTTTTTCCATTCAGTTCAAATTGTTTTTTTTTTTTTTTTTTTTTATTTAATTCAAAGTAATATTGAAAACGAAAAATGTATTAGTTAGCATCTCATTAAATTAACAAATTCATTTCGCTCGTGCGCTCACATATAACACACACTTGTATGTACATATGTATCACAAGTCGTTGTAATGTTGTAACGCACGCACACACACACACAACGCCAATGAATTATCCTCCAGTGTGTCACGAGTATGTGCATGCTGCGTATTTAAACTCCTGTTTGGCGTTTATGCCGTTGTCGTGAGCATTAATTATATTCATTTAATTCTATTCATATATTTCTAAATATTTTTAAGTTAAGAGTATTTCCTTCTGCACTCCTTATTTGCTTAAAAATTCCCCCATTCGTTAGCTTCAACATACGACTTCCTCAAATAAATGATGGGTGCATTGTTTAGACGTACATGCCCATGCCATACACTTGGCTCCAGTCGACTCCCTGAAAGCTGGACATGTCTACATTGGTTAGCGTATAGCTCTGATATGGATTGGCAGCCGCACTCAAGGGATTGCCAGCGACGAGTGCTGCCTGTTGTGCGGCGGCAGCTGCCAGTGGGTGATGTGCCGCTTGTGCGCCATGTGCGCTCGCTCCGGCGGCGGGACCGGCGACGGCGAGCGCATTATGTGCATTCTGTGCGGCGGCCACATTTTGTGTGTTGGCGGCGTTATGCTGCTGTGCTGCAGCGGCGGCGGCAGCGTGGGCAGTGTGTTGCTGTTGAGCGGCGGCGGCAGCATTCGCATGCTGTTGCTGTTGTGCCGCAACATGTTGCTGTTGCGCCTGCACCAAAGCATTGGCGGCAGCAGCGCTCGTGGGAATGGGATAGGGTGCATATCTGTTGCATAAAGAAAAAAACGAAAATGAAATAATTAGGACATATTTAACTGCACGTAAACTCTCATCAAACACTCACCTGACGCTGTGCAAGGCCTGTGGATATGTGGTAAGCAATTTGCCAAAGCTAGCTGGATTGGCGGCTACTGCAGCAGCGGCGGCGGCATTTTGTACTTGGAAGGGTGACTGCGAGATGAGCGCAGCCTGTTGTGCAGCGGCGGCGGCAGCAGCGCCACTGGCGGCGTGCAATTGTAATGTTGACGGCGCTTGCAACATGGCTAATGAACTCATGGTGGTGACGCCTGCGCGTGTGCCAATCAACTGGCCCGGTGCGGTCGGTATGGGCACGCCTAGTGTGCTCAGCATAATACGTTTCTGCAGCAATTGGGCGGCAGCTGGAGTGACAGCCTCCTTTGGTTGGGCTTTCTTGCATTCGACCTTCTTGTTTTTAATGGTATGGAAATGTATCTCACAAACACGATCCACGACATCCTCGTTCTCGAATGTGACAAAACCGAAACCGCGATGACGTTTCGTTTGTTGATCCATCAACATGACTGTCTCTTCGACGGTGCCAAACTGATTGAAATAGGCTTTCACCTCGTCGGCGGAAGTATCTTGCGAGACGCCGCCAACAAAAATCTTCTTTGTCTTATTAGCCTGACGTGGGCGATTCTTGGGTGTGGCATGCTTGGGATCGATTTTCTTGCCATCCAGTGTATGTATGGGCACCTGTAGGACCTTGTCCACGCTACAGGGCTCTTGGAATGTGATGAAACCGAAACCGCGACTGCGCTGTAAGTCCCAACAACGACAACAGGAGGCGACAGGAGGTAGCATGATGGTAAGGTGGCGCCGAAAAAAAGCCAAATTAAATTATATTAGTAAACTTGCAAGAAAAAAGGGGTATAGGCATACGAGAACTACTAAGTTTCAAAGAAATACATTTGTTTAAAAACATTTGCTGCAACTAATTTCAACTAAATCGTACAACTGTAGTATGCAAGAGCAATTCAAGTAAATTCAAATCAACACTAGGCAATTTGTTCTTTTTTTTTGTACTCAAGTAGTTTTAGAGTTACGAGTATAATTAAATTGCAATTATACATTTGAATATATATATTTTTTTAGATGATACAAATATTTAATATGTAGGTAGGAAAGATAAATCAACGGATTGTATGCAGGAAAATCTATATTATTCGAAGAAGAAGAGACGATAAAAACGTTTTACTTATGTATTGGCAGTTGTAAATAAATCATCAATCAATAGTCAATAAGTCAACCAACACTCAATCATAACCTAGACGCAAAATCTATACATACACCAAGTTTACAAGTCTATACCTAAGGCTAGGCGATTAGTTAACTAATTGAGAATGCATTACAAATCACTAAGACAAAAATTTTGCTTAAACAAAACACTAATTAGTCAGCAATTGAACTGAGTTATTTAGGCAATGAGGAATGAAGTTATAATTTATAGATATAAAAAAAACAAGTTTAGGAACGTACATTTTAATTTTCATATTCATCCGTTCCAATATGTAAATTTTCAAGTACCCTTATCTAGATAACTGCAGCCAATCTGGCGAAATGGGGTATGCTATGAAATTTAGAAGGTTTCAATTAAGTAGGATCAACTATCAAAACCGCCCAAATGTTGAACTTGCAAAGTGTGATCGAACAATTAATAATTGTCCACCAATCGATTAAATACTTGGTTTTAGTTTTTTTTTTCAAATAAAGTTGATGATTTTATTGGATTTTAGGGTAATTAATCCAGGCATATCTATTACATGTTTAACCATTTTACAAAATAATAAAGGAACGCTCATAGCTCAAATAACAGTTCTCTGGCACAAATTGTGTAATATTAGCACTGAAATAATATACTGAATTGTGCATTTGAGGTATAATTTTAGGCACTTATAACTTTTTATATTTTCTCGACAGAGAACTGTGAGCAAATAAATTTTACGGCCTTTGTTTATGAACTGAACTCGAAATCGGGTCAGATTTAGGCGGGTATATAATATAAATGCTACCATTTAAGGCCCTCGCCTCATTTGAATAGGCGTTTTTTGGAGTTTCTTTAAAACCGTGTTAAACGGAAACAAAAAAAAGATTTTTTATTTCCGTTTTCAGTACTTTATTTTTCGTTGCATTGTTAAAAAAATAAAAAAAAAAATTTCGGCCATAAGAGGTTCGTTCAAAAAGTTGTCAGCCTTAAAAAGAAAAGGTCTTCACGTGGACAATGGATACGGATTTAGCCGGATTTTGATGGAATAAAATTTCAACGACGTAGAATTGATGTCGTTGTCGTGTGAACTACGATCATTCGGAAAAAAAATGTAGTATTATTTTCAGACATTTAAGTCAAAGAAGGGGTATAAAAACCGTTTTTCAATTTTGAACGTCCGCCATGTTGTCAAATTTTATTTTTTTAATGAAGATAGTTCACACGATAACGACGTTCATAGCGAACAAGAACCAGCGACATACTTGTTTTGGAGGACCATTCTTTGAAGGCTGACAAATTTTTGGGCAATTCTCGTATGACCAAAGAGGCCCTAACTTCCGGCAGTTAACTTTCATGCCGTGTGCAAAAGTTTGCAATATTTAATTTAAAATTTCCATTTCACGCGAAAATGTGATTAGACTTCGAATTACATGATAAGGCAATAAATCTACAGTTATATGTCTAAGAGGTTGAGTTTATGCACGACTAATTATTATTCCGCAATATTTGTGTGTCAAGCATTTTCAATTTATGGACGATTTATTATTACTGCACAAAATGTATGTATCAAAAATTTTTAATTTCAAATCGTGCTAAAGATGCTCCTTCATTCTAGTTAACTAATCGCTGTCAAACAAGCACTAAGAGTATTAATTTTTATGAATTTTCTGTCGCCGCTGTAAAGAAAAGCATTGGACAATCCACTGCAAAAACCATACTCTACACATAGTAGGTACGATTTATGTATCCCAATTTCGAAACGCTAACAAGTGCTAAATGGAAGCGAAAATATGTTTTTTTTTTGTACTAATATATTTTCTATGATATTTAGTATGGGTGTATGAAATAAAATGGCCTAAGCAATAGGTAAAATAAAGTCGACTTTTCGGCGGTAATCGAAAATCTTCGGAAACTAAAAATATTCGAAAGGCAAAAGCAAAACAGCTTGGGACTAAAGAGGATTGGTGGCCTACATACAAAAATAGACAAATTAAAAAATTTCTAAAACAAAATAAAAAATCGATAAACCGTCGGTCACTAAAACTCTTCTATGCGATATTTACACGTATGCGCACACACGCACAATACTTGCACATACACGCTCAAATAATAACAAATAACAAGGAGATTCGCATAAGTCTTGCCTGTCGATCAATGGATCGCTACATAACAAAAACTTTGGATAATTGTAGAAAAAATGGATATGTACGTGTGTATGTGTGTCGTTGAGTACTAAAAATGATAGCTAAAATCATACGCTAAAACTAGTGCCTAGTTTACAATCTATGATATGCATATGTATATACGTATGTATAGGTTCTTCATTAATCAATTCATATAAAAACAGAGATGTGCAACTTCGCCTCCAGTAAACTACAGAATTTTTGCTTGTAACCTTATTGTTATATTAGGATGTCTACATTTCTGTAAGCTTTATTTTTTACTTGAGTAGAAGTTAAGTAGCAACGCGCTTTTACACAATACTCGATAATTCGTTAACGCATATGTCCTAAGGACGTTTTAGTGATAAGATAACAGTAACACACAATTATTTTATAAACATTGGTTCAATTACAAAAGTACATACTGTACATATATACGATAATAGTAACAAAGTAAACATTTCTGGATTTTGGAGATTACATAAATACAGTGTGTATAGGTTTTTATCGTAAAGAAATTCGTATCGATGTTTTTACAATTGCATTTAATTAGAATGAGAAAATAGTTTATTTTACATCTAAGCATGGGGGCTTACAGCTAGACGATTCATAATTTATTTGAATTACAAAAAATAGGTTACATTTTTCAATGGGTTAGAAAACAGCGTACAAACTAATTATAGTACTTATATAATTTACATTATATGTATGTATGTATGTATGTATATATAAATTTATTTTTTAAATTTATAGACTTTATTACTAATTAGCAACAGCTGCGTTATTTGAACATTTACAAATAATTTTATACAGGTTTAGTTTTATATATCTATGTTATATTCGCATGTATGTATGTTATATGTATATATGTATGTATATGTGTATGTACTATGCATACATACAGGGAGAGCTAGTCTAGATAATTGCTTCGGTTGGCGTCTAGTAACAATACACTTTTGGGCTATTTACTTAAGTTTTTAGTTTACTCGCTTCATAATTATATGTATCACAAAAACGCTACAAAAAACTTAGACCTATCAATCTTGCACCTTTTCAAAGCATAACGTTGACACAACTTAAATATGTAGTATATATGTGTATGTGAGTTCAATTAATTTACTTTTTCTCATAATTTTTTGCTTTCTAAAAAGTAAGGGAAATAAAAATTGCTAAGTTTTTCTAGCTAAGAAAATCTTTAATCAAATGAAATAAAATATAGGGGAGGTTGCGATGAAATAAAATATAGGAGAGGTTGCGATGATCGAACAAAAATGTAGTTGACTACCAGAAAAAGACTATAACTAAGAAATATTTTTGAATGTAAAAAAAAAAAATGTAATACCCCTAATGAATAATAACACTGGTATATAAATTTTGATGTTTTTTTTCTGCACACCGGATGCCGCTATCCATCCAGTTCCTTTGCAAATCGCTCGCTGATTCCGAAAATCGAATAAAGTTTTATTTTATGTACAATGTACATAATCGAACAACTTTAGTACGAATTATAGGAAATGAGAGATAATAAAATTTCCTAATAGTTTGTGAGAAACGAATTCCAATTTTTTTTTTCAGGACAAACCAAAAATATTGCCAACTTTAACTTTATTTTTGCACCGTATATATATGAAAACACCGTAGCCTGAAAGCGGCCGCCGTAGCGGAATGCGCTGGTTCCTGACTGCCATTCGGAGAGAACATCGGTTCGAAAAAGTTTTTTTCTAATAGCGGTCGCCACTCGGCAGGCAATGGCAAACCTCCGAGTGTATTTCTGCCATGTTCGGAGTCGGCTTAAAACTATAGTTCCTTCCACTTGAGGAACAACATCAAGGAGCACGCCACAAATAGAAGGAGGAGCTGGGCCAAACACAAATTATATATTTATATATATATATATAAAAGCCTACTGTTTTAGGAAAAAAAAGCTACTAATGAAGAAAATGAGTTATCAAGAAAGTTTCGAATGATGAAATAAAAAATGTTCTCGCGTCTTAGAAAGCCAATTTTAGTTAATAAATTAACTCGATTTCCGGGGCGAATGTTTGGTGTAAACCAATGTAACACCGCTTTAATAATAAATTAAAGATGGATGGAAAATTATAAAAAATATGCAGTCCATTTTATTTGAACTTCAGAGATTTATTTGTAAAAAGTCATCGGATTTTGTTTTTAACCCGTTTGGATCATTCGACCGAAAGATCCGCGAACAAAAATGTTCTTTTATCACCAAAAGCGGAATAATTCGTAATAAGTTAGTTTTTTGTTAAAGTTTGAGGAAAATAAAAAAGATAAATTTTGGCAATCCTGTAACATTCTTTTTCATTAGAATAAGCAGTAAAAGTCCTGCCGACGCAAGGTATTGTGGACGCAAAAATTTTTTAGTACATCCTGCATTTCGAGCGGTGAGCCTGAATGGTTAAATACATTTTTTACAACAAAAAATTAAATTATTTTGAATGCTGGAAATTTCTATTTTGACCTTTACACGCTCTATTGTTTGCCTGTTTGTAATACTGCAGCTGTCTAGTGCAAAATCATTAAATTCGATTGGCGTTCAGACGCCATTTGCAAAAATTATAAATCTTCCGATTGGGTGATTAATTTTGCGCCACCGTGTATATGTTTTTTAAATCGCTGTACAACATTACTGAGATAGAGAGAAATTCGATAACTTTTGAATAAGCTACCTATGAAATAGAAGAAATTTAATTTAAGTTTCATACAAATACTCCTTTCTCTCTTGTTCAATCCTGTTCTTGTTCTTGTCGTTCTGAAAAACAAACTCTGCCCCAAACATGAGGAAACGGCACGCTTTCAAAGCGTACCGATAAATAAACGCGTAGACCAGACTTAGACGGCAACATAAAAAATCTCCTCTACACAATTTTAGGATATGAAGTGACGGTGCTTAGCCGCACTAAGGTCTAGTTTGTGCCGGTAAAATATGCCCGACTGCTAATTGATTTAAGCAGGACTTTATAATGCAGATATAAAAACTCAGAACGCCTGTTATTCTCTGCAAAGAACAACTTCCGAATCAATTTCATCTACATAAACCGCAACAACGATGCTTTTGCGAAGTCAAACCCCTATTTTCAAGAGTAACGTTTTATAACTCAAAACAAAAAAGTCATCACTCAAATAACTATCAAGACGTTCTTTGGAATCTGAAAATAATTTTAAATACCGATTATTACTACAGTGCATTGGAATCAAATGTGAAATTGGCAATAGTGAGCAGAAAATATGACATCCGCTACAAAATTAATGAATAATAGCAATGCAAAGTATGAAATTAAAATGATTAGCAACACATTAATACAGGATAATTAGCTTGAAACGGAAGGCAAAATGTTTAACTAATCTAATACAAGACTAAAATATATATTATATATTAATAAAAAAAGCGTGAAATCGATACACGCAGAAGTTTAATAAAATTGTATACATCAGCCTTTATTTGCTCTAAAAAAGTAGTACAGAGAAAACGATTTTAGTACTTTTTGAATTGGAAAAGTTTAATTTCCTTAAGCCACTATAAACTCCCTAAATAGTAAATACGTACAACTCTTAGGAAAAAAATAAGACAAAATGTAATTAACTTCACAATTCACTCTAATTATGCCTGTACGTAGTTTAGGCATAGCTAATTTTTTCTTTAGGAAATGGAACGACTAAAGCAGCACTTTCTTAAGAAATATTGAATAGTGTTTTACACTTTTACAAAAGCAGCCAGAGTTTAATGCTTCCGAAGCATATCCTTTTCAAAATACTCAACTTTATGAAAGATAACTGTTTAGTAAAAACAACATTTTGATTAGTTACATTTATTTTATGTGATACTAACGATGTCTAAGCATAATTTTTTTTTCATTAGTTTTGATATTAACAAATGTAATATGGTTTATACAATAGAAATTCTTAAATGTACGTACATATATTACTGTAATGTGTTTCAAGGATGGCGATCAGCTAAGGGCTTGAATTTTTTAAGGTTAATTTTACAGTGGAGGGTTAACTCTTGCGAACGAAGAAACTGTAGCTTAGGATATCCCGAAGCAAATAAAAACAAGAAACAAAAAAATGCTTGATGCTACACCCTAAATTTGTTCTATGGAGCGAGTAAGTTAAAAAATAGAAATAAATAAAATAAGAAAAAAAGGAACAAAACAACTTAACACAAAAGTACAAACAGTAACAAACAACTAAAAAATTCAAATAAACAAAAAAAACCAAAACAAAAAAAACACCAAAGCAAATAAAAAAACAAAAAAAACAAAAACCAAAGCAAATAAAAAAACAAAAAAAACTAAAGCAAATAAAAAAACAAACAAAAAACTAAAATAAACAAAAAATCAAAAGCAAATAAAAATCAAGCAAAAACCAAAACAAACAAAAAGCCAAAGCAAATAAATAAACAAAACATAAAGACCTAAAAAAAACTAAAAGAAAAATATATTAACAAATAAAAAAATAAAAGAAAAACAACCAAAAAAACATAACACAAAAGAGCAAACAAATAACCAAAAACAATTAAAACAAAAATGTAAATAAACAAAAAAAAATAAAGGTTTATCTTTTTTTTACCATAGGAAAAATTTAGAGGGTAGCATCAGGAAAACAAAATTCTTTTTTGGCCATTCTACTGTAGATTATTTTACCCGCTAATGTGTACATAGCTAGTTATATTTCTCGAAGGCGAACAAAATAACTAAAACTAAAATAAAACAGTTTTTCACAAAAAAAAAAAAAACAAAAAAAACAATATATATATATATACATAGAAATCTTTTACTAGCTTATATCTAATTAGTTAACTGTAATTTTTTTTTTTTTGAATTACACTGTGGAACAAATTCAGGTTAGCAAAAATTAGGTCCATTCTGAGAGTGGCGGGTGAAAATAGGTTCGAATTTTTTTTTTATCGGCCTTCGAAGTTCGAAATCGGAGCAAAATTGTTTATATGGTTTTTTGGCTATAACTCGTCGACTAATTGATATTTTTTCAATCTGTAAAAGCCAAATTATTGCTAGAGACCTGTGCAACAATTACAATTTTTGAAAAAATTGATTTCGAAAATTTTTGTGGTACTTATGAAACAATATACTGAAAATCGGCATTTGACTGCAAACTTCGAAGGCCGATTAAAAAAAAATTCGAACTAACATAAAAAAACGGCGCGATATAATTTTTTTAATTTTTCAAAAAAAAAAAAATTATTAAAATGAAAAAATTATTAAAATTTCTTTTTGTTTTTTGTAAAAAAAAAAATTAATAACAAATTAACTAGCCCATTTTTTAAAATAAAATAATTTTTAAAATTAAACTCAAAATGCAATTTTTTAAAATCAAAATTAAATTTAAATTAAAAAATTTGTTTGTAATTAAAAAAAAAATTTGAGAAACAAAAATGCCTTCACCAATCAGCTCAGTTGCGCAGAACCGAAAATGGCTCACCACTGTGAAAACTGCCCTTCATAAATAAACTACATATTTCTTCACGAAATGCTTATATAGGCGCAGAAGTATACATTTTTTTACAATACGCAAACTTCACTCAATGTGTTTTTAATTGTATTTTACACATACAGTAAAACACTAAAATAGGCAATATTCAATTTACATGAACGACGCTTACTGACTTTTTTGAGCATCTAAAATGCACTAAACACATACACATATAGAAATAGGCAAATATTTATGGACTTTTAACAAAATAATTTATTTGACTAAAAAAAAATAATTTATAGCCAAACTGAGTTCAACGTTTATTAGTATGGGTTCTCGATGTATAGATACAGTAAAGGATTAGTAATTTTAATATTGCATTTACTGTTTGACAGGCGCGCTTTGTTGAGCTCAGTCAAAATCGTGTAAGCGGTTATAGCGCTCAATCAAGAACTTTGAAAATGCTATGTCGATTCAAGTTATTTTGTTAAAAAGTTCACAGAAAGAAATTAGGCATATATTCATATATAAGTAAAGGCACTGCAGGGATATTATTGTTAACAACAAATAAGTAGAGAACGACTGAACATCGATTTTTAAAGCCGAAAGCTGAAACTTTGGTTAAAACTTAATCGAACATTTTCAAGGGCCAAACGCAGTTTTTTCGACAGAAAATGTGGACTTTGATACTAGTATTAAAAAAAAAAAATATTCAAAAAACGAAAACAATTTTTGCAAATTTTTTTTTTAGAAATGTTCGGCGTTTTTCGCTGAAATCGAAGTGAACTTTCGTAGCGGCATATGGCCGACACCGAAGTTCGGTCGTTCTCTAGCAAAAACGTTATCGAACAGATCAGTTACTTTTAATAAATACCCAGTACCAAAAAAAATGTATATATATATGTAAATACTATAGAATTTATTATAATAAAAACGCTAAATTGATAATAGTACATATAAATTTAAATTAGTATTGTAATACATATGAGATGGTAAGAAGGAAAAAATCCATTACAATTTTAGATACATTTACAGCTTTGGGGTAAATTCGACAACAGTTCCTAGTTGATAGTAGTAATATTTATTAATTGTACATATTTAAATACGCATTAAACTATTGCAAGTATACGGTTACCTATGTACTTATATACCTACTTAAAAATGGGTAATTTTCATTAATGAGCGTATGAAAAAGTACGATTACATTTCTGTTTTAATTTAATTTTCAGATGCGATAGTTAGGAGGAAAAAATTGTTATAGTCAAATACCTATGATTATTGGACGACACCGAAACTAGTTGACGTTGCGGCGGTTGGTGCGCATGTGCAAAATGCAAAATGCTGTTTAACAGGATTCAATATAGTGAACAAACTCGTTTCGGAGTTGCATGCTCGGACCAGCTCCTCTGTTTGCCTGTTTGCCCTTTCTTCATACAGCCGCATATAATTTAGGGTTGCAGCCTTCTTTTCTCAGTTATCCCTGCTACTAAGGACTCTCTGCGTGTTGTTTGGCTTGTCGTAATCCTGCAGCCCAGCTGCCACGTAACGCTTTTGCTGTTATTATTTTCAATTGAAAGCGTTAATTTACGTATGGTGGAGTATGGAGTAGTGGCAAGGCCGAAGAGAGAAGAGCCCTTTTGCGTATCGATATATTTTTTCTATGTATGAATGTACTGATATGCAGACAGACAGACGTCGACCAGTGACTCAGGTATGTTGTAATTCCGGCAATCAATCCTACACACACACACACAGAGAAGCAGAAACACATCGTGGATAGATTGTGAATGCCTCATTTGACTGGGTAGATACTTCCTGCGCATTTGCTTTGTCCTGTACTTTTCTGCAATGCTGTATTATTTATTTGCTGTTATAATGCTGTTTCTTCTTGCTGACGTTTTCTCTAAATTTGTTGTAAAGCCGTATGGATATGGTTTTTATTAGCGTTTAGAAATAAATTTCGACGACGTTAAGGTTAAATTCTATTTTTCTTTGCTTACTTTTAGAATTTAGCTTACTTGAGTTTGCTTACTCTACATACATTTTTCTTTACTCTACCATCTGTAGGAGAATATTCGAACTTAATTCTACTGAAATTCGATTTGAGGGTATGATTATCATACTTCGGGTTTATGTAAGTAATTAGTTGCTTTAAGTTATAAAAGATTATCAAATGTGGTAAACTGTGCGCCACAAAGTTCCAAGCATTCAGTTTTTTTTTGTATTTTTTTAGGTATTTTCACCTTTATGCAAAAATACTTTTGGTTTTGTATCTTGCCATTGAAAATATTTTACTAATCTACAATACGTAATACTAAGTTAAAAATAAATGTAATTGGAAAAGATTCGAAATATGTGGATACTAAAATAATTGGTATTATCCTGCGGCTGTAGCAGGATAGCAGGCAGAAACTAGTTTTCGTTCAAAAAAAAAAAGTCTGGTTCAAAACAACCTTTTAGAGACAGTTGTGTTTGTGTGCTCGTTTCCTACGCATAGGTTTAGTGCGTCACTCGCATATGGCCGGTATGCAAAAAATCAAACATACATACACACAGACGTGGTCACATTAAAAGCATAGCGAAATTTTGCTAAATAAAAACCAAGGAAAAACTTAAACAAAAATCAGTGCAAATTTTGAGCCATATTTTCCTAAAAACTCTAATTAAACACTTTGAAATTTTCATTTTTTTTTTAATTTTTTACAAAGCTTATAATAAAAACAAAACATTAAGAAAAAAAAAAAAAATTTTAAATAGATAAAAAATTATAAAAACAACAAAAATAAATAGTAAAAAATTTGTAAAAGGCCGTGTTTTTTTTATTTTGAACGCATAGGTAGATTAGAATATAAAATTTATAAAAAACCAAAAAAAAATTTCATAAAAAGTTAAAAATGTTTGGTTAGAATTTCTAGAAAAATGAATAAAGCCGCTCAATTCGCGTTGTTTATTGATAGTTCCTTTTGGGGCCGGTTGTTGTTGTTGTAGTAGCATAAACTTTCCATATGCATATACGGAGAATGATGCTGAAGTGCTAGTCCTTGACCGGATGTAAATCCGGGTCGTTCCGGTTACAAAGAACCGACTGTCGTGGGAACGCCGGTGTCGCCGGTCTTTCCATTCAACAAATGCTCGAAATTTTTTTAAGTCCTTGTTTTTATTAATTTTGTTTTATTTATTTATTTAATTTAATTTTATTTATTTATTTAATTTAATTTTATTTATTTATTTAATTAATTTATTTAATTTTATTTATTTAATTTTATTTTATATATTTATTTCATTTTATATATTACTTTAAATTTTTTTTAATTCTGACCAAAAAGTTGAAACTTTGATTTATATAGTTTTTCTTGTTTTATAGCCCATATTAAGAAAAAAATCAAATAAAAAAAATTTAAAAAAAGGCCAATAGTCCAAACTTGGCTATCATCACTATGCTATTTTTATGACCACGACTGTATGCATGCGTATAGGTAATCCAAGGATGTGGTCAAAAAAGAAATAAAAATAAATCCGGGGCACCGTTATAGGTGAGACAGGATGTCCCTGTGTTTGTATGTATTTGTAAGAGGATATTAATACATATAACCTATGCGATATAAGCAAATAAATCAGGAATAGTGATAAAGAAAAATAAAATAAATTTCGAAAACAACCAAAGCTGCACCATTCAAAACTCGTTTTCCAAAGAGTCGCAACGTAAAAAAATACGCCAAATTCAAAAATAGCGGCAGGACATGTCAAAAAAAATTTCACAAATAAATCAAGAAGGAAGTATACACACATACATATGTACGTATAGAAGGCAGTAACGTTAGCCGCATCAACAGCGACAGGAGTAAAGCTGCGTCAAAGAACACAATCGAAAGCAATAACAAATGCCGTTTTATTGTTTTATATACCGGTTTTCACTTAATTTCGCCTTTGCCACACAGCTATGCCCAACGGTGCGCCGCCGCGGCATTCCGCATTATAGCATTTATAAAAGTGTTGATGTGGTATTGAACTATATAAAAACAAAAAAAAAAAAACAATTCAATTGAACAGCTGGAACATTGCGCTTGCGCTTTGCGCCACTTTTTACGAAGAATACAGTCACCAACAAGCCAACGAGGAGTCTACCCTACCCAATCCATTGGCAGATGTTTGAGGCAGTTGGACGCACTTTCTGTAGTATAGGGCGCGCGCTAAACATTAACGACCATAAGACTGGCGCATGAGCTGCACAAGGGGAATGCCCTACATTGATGCATTGAACTTTGTGTACAAACATATTTGTAGGTACGAGTTTAGCCAATGATTTGCAGAAAGCGCGCGCGCGCTTTGATTGTGACAAATTAGACTTCTTAAATTTGATGGTTGTATCTATTTTTTTTCTGAATACGGGCGCATATTTGTGATTCTGTTTTTATTTATGATTTTTAAAGTTTTTGAGAAATGTTTTGGGCTTCCATAGTAACCAAAAAGTGCAGTACATTATTAATTTTACATGGAGCTACGCGGTACTACATCTCCATAGATTTGTAACTGCACACATTTATGTATGCTTGTATGTATGTCTAAAGTTGAATGTCGTGCCACAGGTAACAGTTGGTTTTCATGCAGCTGCGCGCCATACTCAATAACCTATGTCAATTCAATGAATACACAAAAATAAGATCCTTTACTTCATACATATGCATTTTTGAGCTCTTGTTTGTTATTGCTTTACGCTCCTGACATGCTGTTGACGCGCTCATACCGCTGAGGTAAAATACAATTAAAAGGAGCAGCTGCTTGCTAATTTATCCGGCTGGCAGCGTGAAAGAAGCTAAACCGTACGTTGCAGTCAACCGTGTAAGAAAATAAACACACACATGTACGGCGTATGCATGTATGTATGTGTATAGTCGTTGGCCCAAAATGCAGGCAAGTAGATGTATGCAAATAAAGTATTATATTGTAAAATAAACGCACATATGTATGTACTATATATATATATATATATATGTGCGCATGTGTATGTATAGAAATGGTAGACCATGTGAAAAAGAAATTTTGAAGAAACTTAAGGACAAATATTGTTACACCCAAAGCCAGCGTAGGCAGCCACTGAATAGTAATAGTAGATATAACAAATAAAAGTAGGTAGATATTGTAAATAGTAGTAGTATTTGTTGTTGTTGTAAGGTAGTAAAAAGGCACTCCTCCGCATCAACGCTGGAAAGGAGACCACTACGTGCTTACCTGTGTCACGGGATCCTTCATGATCAGCACATCGGTTACGGTGCCGAACACATTGAAGTATTCCTTTAGCTTTTCCGATGATGTTTGCCAGCTAAGACCGCCAACGAAGAGTTTACCCGGTGCTGGATCTGTAGTGGAGCTACCATTTACTGGCGTCGAACGACCCGATGAGCTGGTCTTCACAACACCATTGGCAGTACCATTATTCCCGCCAACAGCTGTTCCAGCATTACCATTTAACAGCACCATGGCGTTCTGTTGCGATTGCTGTTGTTGTTGCTGCTGCTGAGCGGAAGCGTTATTATTTACTGTATTCTGCTGTGACTGCTGCTGTTGCGCCTGTGCTGCTGCTGCTGCGGCGGCGGCTGCTACTGCCGCTTGTGCTTGAGCTTGAGCGGTCTGTTGAGCAGCGTTATTCTGTTGCTGTTGTTGCACCGATTGGCTTTTCAAAACAGCGGCCGTTGTATTGGACAATGTACCATTTACAGCGGCTACATTGACCAGCGCAGTATGTAGGTCACGATGTTGATGGTCGATGAGTCCAGCAGCGGCTGCGGCTGCTGCTGCAGCAGCGTTGTCAATTGGGTTGCTGTGAGCAAAGAAAAACGGTTGATTGCTTGTGGTCTCTTCCTTAATGCGTGCCGCAGCACCAAGGGGGATTGTATGAGGATGGTGTTGTAACATGGTAACTACTTTTCTTTTTAGTACGTGCACTTAACGTCTTAGCTTAATTTCGAAGAATAACGGAGACGCGTACGCGAAAACGGTGTATGCCCAACTGATTGGACTACAAGGGCAAAAGTGAGGTTAAAAAGAAATTATGAGGTTGAAGGTGAAAAATCAGATTCGCACAACGCGCCTCATATAATAATTAATGGATTTTGTTTTAATTTAGATCTAAATATTTTCACGTTAATCAAATATAGTTAAATCGCTTGAGAGTCCCTTGTCAATCCTGTGAAATTTTCACTTTTTCTACAAATCGAAAAAAATAAATAGCAACGCTTTCCACACGGTTGCCCTAGGTAACTGCACGAAGTCGTTGCTCAGTTGTTTTCCTCAAATATTTTTCTTGCTTTGCTGAATTAATTTGTTTATATGCTAAGCTGTGTAGGGTGTTTTTATGTTCTTGGGTGATTTTGTTATTGTTATTTATTTCTTTTGCGCAAATACAAATGCAAGAACAAATTTTAAAACCACTTGCTGAATCACTAAGCCGCTTTTATTTTACTTCCTTCACTATAACCGTTTATCTATACTTTTTTCATTTGATAAATGAGTTTTTCACATGCAATTTATTTCGATATTCATTCAATAACACAATATTTAAATGTCTCAGCACATAGAACTGTCCTCAATATATTCACAAATACACAATTTCGATGTAGAAACGACTTGGTTGCCTATCCTTTAATGCAATTTCTTAGGCTTTAAACTCTATTCACAGTCAACTGTTTGCTTTTATACTCGTGCGATATTTAAATGGACGAAGGCATTGAAAAGCCGAGCAATCCTTGCATACATGTTGCGGCAACATGTTCGTTCGCACAGGTAGTTGTTTTGTAAGCATTCAGCACATGCGCATATTGCTGAATGTGTTTGAAGGATCGCCGGTATGTTTGGGAAATTGTTGAGAAATGACATTTTGGAAGTGGCTTGAATTATTTCGCAAAATTTAATACTTTTGAAAATGTTGCGAAAAAATAAATTCATTGTATAATCTTTTCATTAAAATTGTGTCACTTCTTCAAAGCAATGAGACCTCTACATGGACTATATTTTTAATTTGCGAAATGCTACGAAATTGTGGATTATTTTTTTAACATTTTCGTAGCAGAAAAAACTCTGCTGCAGAAAATTAAAAAAAGTCTATTGTAATTAAAAAAAGGTATGTATAGTGAATTGCATTTAAAAATTTTTTTTACCGTTTTTTTTTTTAAATCGCTTAATTTCAAAAGATTAAAAGTGAGCCAAAGCACATGGGGACACAATGCGTTATTCATTTAAAAGTCTAAATTTAGTTCAGAATTAATTATGTTAAAAACTCAGCTATTTAAAGTAAAAAAAAAATGATTCGAAACTAAATATATTTACAAGGTGGCGCAAAATTAACCACCCTATCGGAAGATTCACAATTTTTGCAAATGACGTCGCACGTGAATTATATTTCACAATAGCGAATTAGGCAGCTGCAGTGTACAAACGAACAAGCAGTGCAGCGCATTAGGGTCAAAATAAAGATTGCCATCCCTCAAAATCATTATTTTTATTTAGTAAAAAAGTTATGCAAAACCAAAATGGGATGATTAATTTTGTGCCAACATGTATATATGTAGATTTAATTTTGAATCGTTTTTTTTTACTTTCAAGAGTTAAGTTTTTGGTGTTTTTTTTTAAACCCATAATAAAAAATGTTTCCTCCAACTTAATAAATACCATTAAATATACTGGTTTATGTGAGAATGTTTCGCTGAGAAAGAGTGGAAGGCTCAGCAAGAGGTTCCCAGAAAGAGAGTACTGGAAGTTATCACTTGAGCTTCTGAAATGAATTCTATTATTATATTTTTTTTTTTTTGGCTGTTCAGATCGGATGGGAACAAACAATTTGGTTTTTGTACCGCTATAAATCTACTTTTGAATAAAAATTGAAATTGAAAATTTCTTGCAGCTAGTTCTTATTACAAAAATTTACTGCTATACCATTTGTATTGAATGTTTAAATTCTTAATTGAGTCAAAATAATATATATAAATCAAATGATATGAGATATTATCAAAATATTGAGCGATAATGCAGGCCTAACAGTTTTTTCCGCACCATTGCCCACAAAAGATATTTTGAATAAATAAAAAGCCTTTTTAGAGTTAAGGTGGACGCATAATTTGGAAAAAGTTGACACTAATTTGAAGTTGGTTTCAATTTTAAGGATGATTCAATGTAATTTTCTTTTAAAAAAATTACTAACTTCGCGCTAATTGTTCTGAAAATGTTTCTAGGTAATACCCATTATAGTTCTTACATTAGGCGGTATGACCTGCGAATTTCTGTGGACCTTACGGCTCGCATTTACACGCCATGACGTTTGGTAAGCTTAGGAGACATAAAATATGAAACCAAATACATTAAAAATAAAAAATAAAAAACTCTACTATTTAGTTACAATGGCAAAATGCCGTATGAAGATTATACGCGCATAATGAAAAATCAACCACCACCCATAAAAAAGGTGCGTCAATATTATTCATTATTATCTTAATAAAAATATATCCATACATATGTATGTATGTATGCATATATACTTTAACCTTTGCAGTTTCGTACCTACAATCAAAGATATTTTTGGCCACCGGGCTTAGTTGCTGCACTGAAAGATGGCGAGTTTTAAAAATTAATAGTTTTTTAATCGATTAATTTTAATTTAATCGATTGAATCAAGATTTCAAAATATTCAAAAATTATATGAAGTGAAGTTTATTAAAAAAATAATTTAATTATAAATTTATTTTTATTCATTACTTTATTATTAAAATTTCTACCATCACGACCCATATAGACCTAGAAAAGCTAGAAATAAGCGAGTTTCCTTTTTGAAGGTCGGTACATTTTTTATATCAAATAACTCGTTGAGCTAATAGTAAGTTGCATATATTTTTATATACAAAAACTATTTAAGATAAAAGCTTTTTCCAGCAGCATTTCTAATATTTATCTAAAAGATATTTTTTATGAAAGGTATCTATTGGTTTTGTTTTTCTATTTACTTTTAATTTCGAATTTAAGTCGAAGTTTGTAGAATAGTTAATTTTGTATTATTTTTGCGTTTCAGTAATCAGTCGGTTTTTTTTAAACCCATTAATTATCTGTAGATAAGTATATCCTGCCTATCCTATCCCATTATACTGATGATACGGAGATTTAAAAAACAAGTAAAATAATCAGTCTGTTTTTGTTTTTTAACTAATATATTTTTATCTGTAGATAAGTATATTGAGCAAATACGTTTAAATTGTTGAAATAGTAATATTTTGATATTTTTTCGTACAAGCATTAGTTTTTTTTACAAAATAATTGCAATCGTCTAATGCTTTTTTCTATATTTTTTATATTTCCAGTTGACTCCCCTGTTTGTTATTGTTGGTGGCGCAGTTTTGGGTCTATGCTACGCAATCGTGCGAAATGGACTGTCACGTGACGATGTGCGGTGAGTGACATACTATGAAAAAGTCGCAGTTCCATAATTTTATGATACCTAGAAAAGTTTTCTAAATCAATTGACAAAAAAAAACTACTTACAATATAATTACAGAATTTATAAAATTAGTTTTGCTAGTCAAAAAACAAAAAAAAAAAACATTTTATAAAAATCCACAAACCAAGTTTTAGGCAGTGTAAACGTAACATAAGCATACAAGTGGAGTTCTCAAATCAGAGCAGTTGATGAAGAGCAGATTTATTCTAAACAACAATAAAATACATTTCATGTAGATTTACTACCAGTTAACTCTTTATAGTTACAGAACTACTTTTGAGTAAATTTGTATAGTTAATTTACCACAGCCCAAATGCAACTCTGAGTATTCCATTTGTTTACATACATTTTTCGATGCATGGAAGTTATTCTGCATTTAATTTGAAATAATAGAACCGAGCATTAAAAAAAAAAGTAAAAAGCTGCAGAAAAAGTTTTCACATGAAGGGCATTATTTTTAAAACATATTCGAAGAAGAAAGCACAAATTCTTTTGAAATCACGCTCCTTCGATGTTAACTTTTCGTGTTTGCCAAAATCAGCTGTTTTGTCATAAGCTCTTCAGCCATTCTGCTCCTAAGCAAATCTACCAGACTAGCCGCGCTGATTTCTGAGTGCTGCTATAAAGTTGTTAGTAGCAATAGATATGTTTGAACTAGTTCGTACTTAAATCTCATCTAAAAAATACGAAAATCTACATTAATTCATATTTTAAGTGCATCACCAACCGAATATTGATGAATGCAATTGTTTTTCTTTCTCGTACTCAGTAACAGTAACTCAGAAAACAAGCACTATTTGAAATTAAATATTTTTAGCAAGGTAAACGATACACCTAAAATATGTTCTTGGGTGATGGTGTAGCATTAGTTAACTATTACGCCGATCTTTTCCTAGCGTAGCAGTACTAAAATGGAAATTGGATAGTTTTTGTCTATTTTTTGGTAAAAAATCTATAATTTTAGAGAAATAAATTACGTATAAAAAGTTACAGGATTACAAGTTGCGAATACAAAGAGTTTGATGGACCTAAATATAAAAAAAAAACTAGGGTCTGTCAGACTCACGCACGGTAGAAGTGAAACTTCTAAGCTGGTGGTTCCATGCATGGGAGCCCCGGTTTAGATCTCTCCCCCCTCTCTCGTGTTAAATTCAGGTTTTCATATTTTTTTTCTATATCACTCCACATAAATTTGTACTATTTATTTTTGTCCTTATTAGCTTCAAATTTGACACTTGGGTGTAGTGTTGCACTTGACGCTGACATTTCTTTGCACTTTCAATGGTATTTTTTGCCTACTTTTGGCGCGTTAATCAATTTGCTTAGATCACCGAAACGGTTGAAATGCCATTTTACAACCTTCTACTTCAACTATCGTCACTCGTTTGGCAAACGCACTCATTGTATCGCTTCGTCTCCTCCATACCTACCATCTATTTACTTCACAGCAGTTTCTTATTGCTTTCCCGCTTATACACATTCAATCAGCGCTTTATCTGATACTCACACACAGCACTCATTTGCACGGGCTATGGCTATCTATAATACCCGTTGTCGGTTGTCGATTGTCGGTTGCCTGCATGTCGCCAGTCTACTCAATGCTTACTTGTGTGCTATATACATTTCAGTTCATATTATCGTTCAGCGCTTGCGATGCGAGAGAGCGACAGAGAGAGCGAATAGGCGAGAGTGGGAAGGAGCAGCTGCTCCTTGGCCCCACCCATTTGACAATTTCGGTAACGCTCCGAACTTACCGTTTCACTCACCTATTTTCAATCTGCCTTGGGGCCCCCGACGCGCCTAAAGAAGTTTCACTTCAAAAATATTTTATTGAAATATATATATATATCTCAATTTATAAAACTTAGCAAAGAAGTTATCAAAACAGTAGCTATTTTTCCATCCATTTGACTAACTAAAGACTAATTTATAATTATATGGAAGATGTGCACTCAAAAGTCTGAAGTAAAATACATTTTACAAAATTTTCATTTCCTTGAACCAGACAATTTTTTCTTTTCAATTTGTGAGTGTAAGCGTAGCATTACGTTTAGATGTTTTTGAGTTAAAAATAATTCCATAAAACTGTTCCATGTACAATAAGAATCATTGCAATCTAATGTAGGGTGACTCAGGCAACAGGGGTACTCATATGACAGATCAGCTGCAGTTGAATGTAAATTAAAGCTCAAAAATTACTCGTTTTTTAAAGTAGGTAAAAAGTCACTTAAGGGATAATTTGAATGCCTGCATGAAAGGTTTCAGTCTAATAGTAAACAATATGCGTCTGACGTAATTGTGAGGAGCCACTTGTATAAAATCGCCCTCAGGTAAAAATATCCGTAATTACAATCACTATCGGTGCGCTTATGAAACCGTCAATTGCTGTAGAATTAAAATAGTAAATTACTTTTTATTATACAAATTTTGCATGTCTTGATTTTTAACTGAATTTTTAAACGTCTTACAAATTTTTATTTTCTCCTAATAGCTTCTACTCCAGCGCTAAAATGAATTGTGAGAACATTGAAAAGTCCGATCCCAGAAAGGTGAGTTTTTTTGTTGTTGTATATTAACTGTTATAACAATAAACAATTTCATAATATCTTTACAGTTTTTGGTGTATAATCAAAAATATAAAGTACCTGAGGGATTAAAGGAGGCATTAGCTGCACTTGAAGAACCCACAGAGGAGGAGAAAAATGCAGCTGCCAAGAAGTCAAAGTAAAAAAGTGTGCCGAATAATAAATTAGTATCGGCCTATCGTTTTAAAATAATATTGTTAAGGTTAAGAGAAAAGTTATGAATTCCAATGAGAGGCACTAGTAAATTAGAAAATTCATATATTTGTACGTAAATGAAAGCATTACGCTGGGCGCTGAAATTTATTGTTGAGCAGAGAAGGAATTGATTTATGCAAAAATGAAATATTTTGTAAAAATTACATTAATTTATTTTTTTGTTATAAAAATAAGTACAAACTAAACTGCCAATCTACTACGGATTGGTAAAATGATGGTTAATATCTACGAATGATTCTTTTAAATTACAATTCGCCATGTACAGATGTATACAGATATTTCATTTTTAATATTCTCAAACAGAGAACCATTCACTTCAAATTAAAAAAAATCGTAAGTGTGTACGAACAAAAATGCAAAAATTTTACTATAATTTATTTATTGAATATTTTATGTAATCGCTTGTTCCTTAAGCCATGCTTTTACTTTTAACTTAAAATGTTTAGAAATAAATGTAAATGTTAATCCAAACAAATGTGTAATTGAGAAAATTATGTGTGTATGTATTTATGTGTGTATGTATAAGTATTTGCACCGCTCACACATCCGCTCGAGGATAAAAGTACGAACCGACACGGCAGAATATGGGTACAGAGCGGAAATGATGTGATGCGGTCAAATTTATCTCTTCATTGTATGCAAGCACATGTTCATCTGCAGTAAATCGAACAAGTGCAGAGCCGTCCTCGCTATGTTTTCTACTGCCAATTTTTGCACAACGATGTTTGGAACGATTTATGAATTGGTTCTATTTTTACCCATTCCTAACATTAAATTGTTCAGAAAAAAAAACCTAAACTGCAACTAGCGGGCGCCGAAGTCGAATGGTTTATTCCTGACTATCATTCGGAAGTGCGCAGATTTGAAGCTTCGTGTATGAAACACCAAACGGAAAAATTCTAATAGCGGTTGCCCTTTGATAGGCAATGGCAAACCTCCGGGAGTATTTCTGCAATGAAAATTCTCCTAAAAAACCATCTGAAGTGTCGGCTTAAAACTGTAGGTCCCTCTATTTGTGGAAAAACATCAAAACGTACCCCACGAATAGGAGGTGGAGCTCGGCAAAACACCCAAAAAGTGTGTAAGCGCTAATTATATACATATACATATATGTATATACATAACCAACTGTAGCTGTAATAACTAATATTCTTTCATATCTATATTTAAAAATTAGGTGGCAACCCTATAACAAAATATTTCTGGATTAAAGTAATTCAAATAGTTTAGTTAACTTATTGGTATAATAAGTGTGAATTTTTTGAGTAGTTGGTAAACCTGTTGAAAATAGGTATGAATTAATTTTTCTCAACAACTCTCGTTTGATACCAATAATTTAATATTTTTTTTAAAATATACTTAATTAAAACATTTTTTTGGATATGTGACAACCTTATGTTTTGTACAGGTGGCAACCCTATTTAATACTTCTGCATTAAAACGTTCAAAAATAACTTTCGTTTGCAATTTTTTTACTGATTTGCATATTTAATTAATTTTAATTTTCTCAATTAGTGGCAACCCTATTAAAAAATAAGTATAAACTAAAGTTGTTTTAGACTTCTTTTATTCGATATTCAATATTGCTTTTTTATTTTATTTTTATTGTTTTTTTAATTTGTTACCCAGTATAGCTTTTAGGTCATTTAGGACAAACCACAGGAAACCCCATTAAATTTGGTTTCTGCATTAAAATGTTCATAATAAAAACATTTCGTTTGTAATATTTTAGTTAAATTGCATATTTAAAACATTTAAATTTTTTCAATTGGTGGCAACCCTATTCAAAAATATGTGTGCATTCAAGTTTTTTAAGACTCCTTTCATACAATTGTGGATTACTTGCACACTGGAAAACAAAAAATTCCGCATATTATTGTACCCTTTTAGACCAGATGAAGGAAAACATTTGTGAAAAGACCCAGTTAGCAAAAGAAAACAAATCGGTTTCAACATGACAAGGCACGTGTCACAAAAGCATTTTGACAATGACTAAAGTCCAAGAACTAAAGTTCGAATTGTTGGAGTAACCACCGTATTCAGCAGATTTGGTTCCTAGCGATTTTCTTCTGTTTCCAGACCTTAAAAAATTCATGCGTGAAAAGCGATTTTCATCAAATGATGAGGTCATAACAGCTGTGGGAGCGTATCTTGCAGCCGTTCCAGATTCTCACTTCACGGATGGAATTCATAACACGGAACAGGTATATTGATGTTCAGGGGGACTAAATTGGATAATAAAATGTATTTCCAAGCCCTAAAATTGTGTTTTCTTGTCGAACGTCAAAACTTATTGAACAATCTAGTAGATTTTTTTATTAAAAAGACCGAGTCAATTTATTTTTTTCGCAAGAATTATTGCAAACGCATTGTTTTATAGTACTGAGGTCAACTAAAAATATTCTAGTCTAATGTCGGCGGCCGCCGTAGCCGAATGGGTTGGTGCGTGATTACCATTCGGAATTCACAGAGAGGTCGTTGGTTCGAATCTCTGTGAAAGCAAAATTAATAAAAACATTTTTCTAATAGCGGTCGCCCCTCGGCAGGCAATGGCAAACCTCCGAGTGTATTTCTGCCATGAAAAAGCTCCTCATAAAAATATCTGCCGTTCGGAGTCGGCTTGAAACTGTAGGTCCCTCCATTTGTGGAACAACATCAAGACGCACACCACAAATAGGAGGAGGAGCTCGGCCAAACACCTAACAGAAGTGTACGCGCCAATTATTTATTTTTTTATTTTTAATGTCCATCGACTTTCGAAAAACACTCACCAAGTCGACATCAAACTTCAACTTGAACTAAAGGAGGGGACCTTCATAACGAATTATATGTATGTTAGAACGCAGTATTACCAGTTCCTGAGTTGCAACTAAATTCCCGGAACTGAATCAGCACATGCATGCAATTGTGTACATACTCGTACTCGCTTGCGTATAAAAATGCTATGAAATGCCCTTGCCATGAATGATATCAATTTATAGGTACACCTCACTAACAAGGCAACAGACGTTCATAACTATGTGTGTATGTAGCTATTACATTTCCTCAAGTAAACACATGCATTTGCGAGGATACGCTGCAATGCACTGCAATGCGAAGCCTGTATGAAGGTATGTAATATAGGAATGTACGTTTGATAGGCCTCTAAAATTTCCTTCTTCATCGATTTGCCATTGTGGTTGGAGATATACCGGCACCCGTTGTTATTCGAGTCGTTCACCATTGTCAGGACAACTGTCAATAACAATGGGTTAAATGGGTAAAGCACCAATACATACACATGTAAAAGTGTGCATTTTTACATACTACATCTGTTCATAAAAGTGGCCCTGCCGGGAAAATCTAAATTAGTGATGAGATGCTCTTTTGTAGAATCAGTAAAATTTCGTTATTCTCTACTTATTTGGCGAGTTAAAACATTAGTATTTAGAGTGTAAAGGTATCCGAACAGAAGGGTATATAAGTACATAACGTCTTCACTCAGTAAGTTGCTGGCTTGAGTGTTGTGGTTTTTTCAAATACAATTTAAGTTGTTGTGCAAATTCGTAATTTCAATAAAATATAAATTCTAAATTTCTAAGTTAAAAATTATAAAGCATTTAATAAAAATTATTAAAAAATATAATAAATAAAATTTTAAAATTTGTTGTCCTTTACCAAAAATTGAATATAGGACCTCCTGTATTGTTCTTCGCTGTAGTCTATTGTTATATGCGCATATGTATTTACATATGCATGTACGTTCGTGCAATTCACCAGCATTTACAGCCCACTCTTGGAATGTATGGAACCCCTTAAACAAATTTACAGTACTTGAATTTCTCAGGTTTATTATCAAAAAGCAGTGGACTATCCTTTTTTTACGCATCCATACGTACACTTATGGCCGCACATACTCGTACATACATATGTGTATAGAGCGTAATTTGAGACGAACATGAACTTCGATTAAGCCTAAAGTAGAAGATATCATTTATGTGTGCAATACATCAACAATTTTATAGGCATCAATTTTCTCTTCCGATTCGCAAGTTCATTTTGTTTGGTTGGTAAAGGAACTGGGCTACCAACATACGGCATTTACATGTGAGGATTTAGGTCTTGCAGGATTATTTACTGTTTCGCGATAAATGAGACATTCTCCATTCACTTTCCCTGAAGAGAAGGAGTGGACGGAGTACAGCATATGGAGACAGGGCTTGGTGAACCAATTAACAGATGCCTCGAAGTTGGACGGAAAGTTTGGTTGAGGAGTACTCAACGAGGAGCACTCCATCAAGCTGGAGTTCAGGTGACCGGATGATCATAGTAGGGTATTCTAGTGAAGGTAGCTGCAATCAAAGAAGCTGTTTATTCTATCCATCTAATTCGAGTCCCAGGATACAGGGGTACAACTGGGAACGAAATAACGGACGCATTGGCGAGAAAGGCTGCGCCTTTAATAGGACCCGAGCGCTTCCTGCTATGGGACAACATGGGGTGGTTTGTTGGCACCAAACTATGGGGCTACGCCAGGCGAAATCCCTGCTAGGAGGGGTTTTAAAAACTTATAACTCTCCCCAAGAATAAACTGAAAATGCTCACTGGTATTCTCACAGGCCACTGCAGATGTGAAGTCATCTGCACATGAACGGGATTTGGTCTACGGACTCTTGTCGTTTCTGCGATCAATCACAGGAGGATCCAATGTATTTTCTCCTGGAATGCAGGAGCAGAGAAGGTTGAGACATCTGTGTCAATTGCAGCCAGAAGAAAGTCACATATGCTCCGATCCAGCTCTATCTTGAGTTTAATAGTGGCACTGGGTCTGGATGATTTATTGTGATGAGTAGAGGACGCAAAATATCATGATGTCGAAGTACAAACCTCATAAAGAATCTAATCTAATTGCTTGGTCACTTGTGTCACAGCACAGTCAGGGATGGAAATATTTACACCGAGCGCCAAGCAGCAAATAGGGACCTAGGGCTAGGTAAGGGTGTGTTCGAAACTAGTCCGGTAATGTCTGACTCATTAGGGTATTTGGTCACAACGACGTTGCGGAAAACACCTGGGCGAATGAACTAGTTAGAGAGAGGGAACGTGATGTGGTTTCCCGCCAAAATGCGAGGATTAGGATTCCATGGATTACCGTTCGAGAAATCTTATAAGGTTAACAAAGCCACAGTTCCTAACTTTTGTGGGCATCCTTTCCGGATAGTGCCCGTAAGGTATACACGCGGCGGAACTCGACATAACTTCGCATTTGTTTTGCTGGAGTTATGTGGAGGGTGAGTTGTAATCATTTCTGAACCTTCTTCTAAACAGATCTACCCTCACGGGGCTAAAGCTTGATCAGTTTGGCTCTCATCTTTTTTGCTACGACTGCGTGTATGGCAAGTTTAGATATATTACCCTCTTGATGGATTTCATAAGTGGTATGCAGCATTTAGCACAGGTGTAAAAAGTTTTGGTTTGGTCCTTTCCATAACTCTCCCTCCTTAACGACTCTTTCCTGTTTTTTCTCCCTTTTTGCCGTGGTATCACTACTGCTGTTTCGATAAGACGTGTAAATACTCGATGCTTTAAGGGGTTATATACCTTGTGGTCCGGTGAAATTAGCGAAACTTGGGTTTTTTTTAAAGATATGTAGCAATAATTTTATTGTATAAAAGTTTTTATTATTGGGTATTACAATGTTTAAAGAAAAAAAAAGGCTTTGTTTGTGTAAAAATATTTAAAAATGGCGGAGTTATGGCGTTTTCCCCCAAGACCCTTTTTTTGGAAGAGGCTTGCGGTGGACGCGATTCAAGTCCACCAAGTCAACTGAAATCAAAAAATCGAAAAGATTTCATTAGTATAGGGTTATATCTACTTAGTGAACGATCAATATATTAAATATTTTGATTTTTGTGAAAATAGGAACATGTTTTTAAAAAACTCCACTTCTACAGTCCTAAAATTGGCATTAAAAAATTCATATCTGCAAAATAAAAATTTATACATAAAAAGTTGATCGTTCACTAAGAGGCGACATCAATTACGAACAATTTAAAAAAAAAATTATAAAAATCGGTTGAATACTTTTTTTGCAATCGCGTCCACCGCAAAAGCATTTTTGGAAAAACACGTTTTTGAGATAATCGCGTTTAAAGTTTCAAGCGCCGCATGAGGCCGTACGCTCAGGACGTGACGACGCACAATTTAAAACGCTGTAACTTTCGATCTATTGCTCAGATCTCTATGAAATTTTTGGAAAATGTTCTCAAGGGATTGTACTTTACGATAAAGAAATAAAATTTATTTTGATTTTTTTGAAAAACACAAGGTATATAACCCCTTAAGTAATTTTTGCTCTCGGGTCCTTCATGCAAGCATTCAGGTGGGTGTCGAGTATTGAGGTATACGAATTTACTTACAAGGAAATTCTTTGAAAATACATGAAAAGCAGCTAGAAAATATATTTGGCCAAGTAGAGTTCCAGAACACCATTGTTATATCAACTACTTTCGACCTCAGATTCCAACATATTAACTTTAGCTTATTCTAAAACATTGCTTATTCTAAAGAGTCCAAAAGGTTGGAGAATTTTTGAAGGCTCGAGTTCTCAATGCTTCAAGCAGTAGTGAGCTGAAAGAGTATATTGCGATGACTTATGATTTCTGTGAGCACCACCGAGGTTTGGTACTTTATTACAATAAAAAAATACAAAAAGAGATTCTGGCGTATTTTCGAGTATCGAATACATCTCTTGTACATTTGTAGCGTCGATACTTTTGTACATACAAGTAATAAATACGACTTTTTGTCCAAGGGAGCACTCCATTGAGCAACCTTATAATCTAACCTAACCTATCCAAACTGGTGTTCCCATTCTTGTACATTAAAAGATGTACGAGATGAGCTCGTTCGCAACTTTAGTTATTTGAGTTTTATAGCTCGTAGGTGCTTTGTTAGTGCACTACGTTTTTTAAGTAATTGCACTTCGTGGCATGAGGAACTCATGCAATGAACCCTGCTCTTAAGTGAAGAGCATAATACAGGAAAAAATCATGGTTGTATTAGTCACGCAATGTACGATTTCAGTTTGCCATTTCATAAGCCATTTGTGAAGTGCACAGATTCTCTAGGCGTACTGTTATGAAATGCAAAAGAGCACCACGCTACGACAGCTAGTTTAGCCTTTTACGATATAATATGAGTAAAAGCTCCATTAGCTAAGACTTAGACATTACTTAGTTTTCGTCAAGACGCATTTATTAAAGATGGTGGCACTAGACCAACAACAATGTTTTGTACCTTTGATTGTCACGGCAAAGTGTTGGAAAAGTAGAAAAGACAAAATTAATTCGTCTTGTTTTATTCCGTGGACAAAGCGAAATAAAAAAATCAAATCAGCTGTTTTACCATCTGTACCACCACCTGTAATAGATTCGCCTTGGATTTCTTCCAAAACTGCTTGCATTATTTTGCTTTGCTTATTGGTTGCTTTGGCTTTATTTTCGCATTAACGCATTGCCATATGTTTTACATTTGTACGAAAAATTAATTTTAAGGCATATTTCGAAGGATTTTATTCAAAATATGTGAAAAATGATAAGGCAATATGATTCTCTCACGGTTTCCTTTGCACTTAAAAACTTAACTTAGGAATTAGAAACCTACAACTTTCCAAGTTTTCTAAGTTAAGCTGAGTTTTGCCTAACAACAAACACGTGTTGCTGGTTTTGTAAGTTGGCATAAATGAAGTAAAATTATTTCTAATAGTGTAATTACTCAGACGTGAAGCTTAATTAAATTACGTAAAGACATAAAGATGTTTATGCAAGATATCAAACCAGCTTACGCATACAGTTTCATTTCATGTAAATAAGAGCAATCAACTTTTTCAGGTTTTACTTATCCCTTTCATAAATACTTCTAAGCCTGGTCTCTTGCTCGCCCGCAGTTACACAATATCCTTAAAATATACACATTTAAGGTAAACTTAGCGCTCATAATTAACCTGCACCTAATAAATTTGCAACATATCGGAAATGTAGTTTTCAAAGTTGCCACATCAAATAAATTTATGCAAAAAAGTAGTATTTCATACAAATTTTCGAAGGCTTATTCAATTAAAAATTAATTAATTAAATCGTAGCATGATTCTCCTATCGCTCTCAGTTCACATAATTCATGTAACTTAAGAATCAAAAATGAGAAGCTTTCTAAGTGTCTTAAGGCTGGAGTAATAATTTCCCAGGTTGCTCTGCGATATGTTAAGTTACGTTTAAGTCTAGAGTAATTACATTTAATTACTCTACAAGTCTTAGCTCACACAGCTTTAAGTTAACATTTGAATTCCAGAAACAACAAGAAAATCAATTCTTCACATAGACAAATTAAAAGTTTAAATTCAGAACTGCTCCTCAGTAAATATATTGACACATTTGTATGGTATTTGTATGGGATACACTTAACACGCACCCATTTCGGTGACATATAATATTTACATACATACGTACAAACGTTGAAGTTTACGCATTTTTAGTATACAAGTAATTAAATTTGAGAAAATCCCCCTTTGCCCATCTTCATAGGAGCAAAAGTGGAGATCTTAATTGAAAACAAACATTTTGCTTGTGGTGTAAAAGAAAAACATACACACACACTTATTTACACATAACAAAGTAACAACCGAGTGGTACACAGTGATGGAGATGTGATGTTGCTCCTGTTACCGTTGTTGCAGTTATTTGCCGTATATGGCCATTGTTGCCTGCGGCCACTGTAGCCGAGTGAGTTATGCTTGACTACCATTCGGTTGGTTGTGGGTTCGAAGCGCACTGTGTGCACGAAACTTTAAATGTTAGAAAAAATTGTTTCCTATTAGAAAATGACAAGACCTGTGCGAATTTCATCCGGGGAGAAAATCTTCTTATAGAAAACCAACTGCCAATTAGAGCAGGTATAAAACTGTATGTCCCTCCATTTGTGGCAGCAGTAGCAGAGGGTGCAATCATAAGGCCCAATTGTAGAGGGCCTTTTGAGTTCGAGCTTCTTTTCTTGCAGTTTTTTGTTTTGACAACTATTTTTTGATAGTTCTATTTGCCAATATGAGTGCGATGATCTCTCTAATTTTGATGTTGTGCGTGGTATTGCAAACAAAATAGCAATCACTTGCTTTGTTCTCGAATAGAAATCCATTTCTTTGTAGGCTCTTTGTATAACCAAAACATCAGTCAATTTTTCAATTCAATTAATTTTTAAATTTCAATTAATTCAAATTATAGAAAGAAATTGCGTGTTGGATATGTGCTGGATTTAGAGCTGCAAAGTAGAAAGTTGAATTATTTTCTTCCAGAAATTTCTATTTTTTTCAAGTTTGTTCTGATAACTTTGAGTTTATTTATTCAAAATAGTCCCCTCTGGCCTCGATTCACTGTTTCGAGCGATCTAAAAGCTTTTCGAAAGAGTGTTTCAGATCATTGACGGTCGGAATGTCCTTCAGGATGCCGGTACAAACCTTTTGGATGACCTCTACGGACGCAAAACATTTTTCTTTCATGGCCAAATGCAATTTTCCGAATGGATAGAAGTCACAGGGAGCCATATCAGGCGAAGACGGTGAGTGATTAATGGTCAAAATGCGATTTCTAGTCAAAAAATCAGTCTCAGTGGATCGATGAGATGGTGCAGCTTCCTCTTTCGTGGTATTCAGGGCGAATTCGACGAATGCGATGCAAAAAACGCTTCAAAACGCCAAGATAGAAAATTGCATTGACGGTTTGGCCCATTGGCTCGAACTCCTTGTGAACAATTCCCTTGGAATCGTAAAAACAAATGAACACCGACTTGATTTTTGACTTCTCCAAACGCGATTTTTTGGGTAGTGGCTCGTCTGGAGCCTTCCATTCGGCACTTTGAAGCTAAGTTTCCGGTTCATGTTGGAAACACCACGTTTCATCACCAGTTACAATGTTGTAAGGGAAGTTATCATCTTTGATCGCTTCTTTAATGAGGTATTTCGAATGTTGAATTCTGCACAATTTTTGGTCCTCAGTTAACTTGTGCGGAATAAAACGTGCACAGACCTTTCGTAAACCCCAATTGATCTATGTTTGGGAGATATTCAACTCCGACTCCATTAATTTCAACGAAAACGTGTAAACCACTCATGAACTCCGGCACGAGATAGAAAATCATCGCCATAAACTTTTTTCATCAATTCAAATGTTTCAGTAAACGTTTTACCGATTTCACAACAAAATTTGATATTAGCTCTTTGTTCGAAACTCATTTTTATACCGATGACACAAACATACTGACACTTTAGACGCAATAACTTCGCTTCCACTGAACCGAATGTCACCAAGCTTTCTTTGGAAGTCAGCTAGGGATGTAACTTCCAACGCACTAACTCATTAAAAAGATGGCGCTATGAAAAACATTTTGTTTGGGCTTAGTTTACAAAGTATGAAAGAATTTAGAATACAAAAATGAATGTGTTTTTTGAAGCTTTTCGAGATGTGAAAAGTACACACTGGTATTAGGAAAGATAAGTACAGGTTCTCCACGCGGCATCATCACAATGGGCTATGAGCCTGAGTGTGAATAGCCGCTTCAACCTAACCCAACCTATTGCAAAAAAAAAAAAAAAACTAAAGAAAAGCCCACAAAACTAATCTTTCATGAGCATTATTCAAAAGGTATATTCCGCTTATTTGCGTTATTATATAATATAATATATTCGGAATAGTAATTTTACTAGTTACAGGCATTTGATTCAAAAAAAAGTAAGACATTTTCAAGATTTGACAATTTTTGATTTTTATTAATTACACTGCCCTGCATCGGTTTTGCGAATAAGATGGGACCTAGTGATCCCGAAGGGAATTTTCGCGCTAAGCACGAATCCGAGTTCAAAAATTTTCCATCACGTCAGACTTTCGAAAAAAAGGGGGTTGAAACCCCTAAAAATAGCGTATTTGGCCATTTTTCAAAAATTGTGGAGCAGAACCCTAACGTGCTACGATCTTCGTTATTGCCAGTAATTGAAGGTTGAACTTTGCTCTTTGAAATAAGCCCAAACCCAAATTGTTCGCATGCACCCTTAGAGTAGGGGGTGTACTTATGTCTACGGGGTAGAGAAAAAAATGAACATAGGAACTTATCTACACCCAAGATAAGATATAATGAAAAGTGCAGTGTTCCTAAGGTATTTAGTGTCGCTGATTACAAATCTGAAGTCAAACATTCCATTTAAAAAGAAATAAAAAAATCAAATTCAAATTTTCCTATGTTCATTTTTTTCCCTACCCCCGTAGACATAAGTACACAATTTTTGAAAAATGGCCAAATACGCTATTTTTAGGGGTTTCAACCCCCTTTTTCTCGAAAACCTGACGTGATAAAAAATTTTTGAACTCGGATTCGTGCTCAGCGCGAAAATTCCCTTCGGGAACACTAGGTCACATCTTATTCGCATCAGAAAAATTGAAATTTGCAGAGCAGTGTTATTTTTAATTGGTAAAAAAAAAATAATTAAGAGACCTCAAATCGGGAATAAAATGTAAAAAACGCATAAAAGCGGTCGATATTAATTTTTCCCGCATTCATTCTTGGCAGTTTTTTTAGAGAAGTTAATTTTCGTATTCAGCGACCTCCAAATCAGTACTCTTTTAGTACAATTTTGTAATACTTTAAAGAAAAAAATACATTTTAATGGTACAATTTTTTGTTGAGCTATAAAGTTTTCACGAAAAGATGTTTGAACGAAATAGAGCAAATCAATCCGAATTTGGCAAAGCTCAAAAAAAATTGAGATCTTGAATATTTGCAACTTTTGCGGCTTTAATTTGCGACATTCAAAAGTCGTTTATCATGGCGCGTTAGCGTTCGCCATTCACCGTTACATTGGCCCTAGTCTCGTCTTTGAAGAGATATGGGCCGATGATTCTACCCGTCTATAGGACGCACCAAACGATTGTTTTGAATAGTTGTAATAGCTGTTCTTGAATGGCTGCGGGTTGCTCTTCAGCCCAAATACGGCAATTTTGAGGCGTAAGTTTTTCTATGATGAAATGTCAATGAATACTTAAAAAATGATGTATTTAGTTTGACAGTAGTAGTAGTTTGACAGTAGCTCCAATCTGATCACCCTTTTACATTAAGCCAAAAGCTTTGCGTACACCCTTGTTGGTAATCCCTCTGCTATTTACTTCCACAGTGCACTTTCTCAACCTGTCCGTTGAACAAAGAGTCCCCTTTTTATGTGAATAAACAGATAATGCCTTTCTTTAAAAAGAAATTGTTTAATTTTTATTTAAAAATGAAACTCGACATCGAAAGACCCTGTATGTTATATATATATATGTATGTATATATGTATATATAAACATTGTTGCCCGCAACATGCCATTTTTCACACAGACGCTTTTAAACAAACAGGATATCGTAACCGCCTTAGGCGTAATGTGGCTAACACAAGCACACATACAAATATATACATACATATATGCATACATACACATATACATACAAATAGATGAGCACAAACATTTTTCCCCAATGGAGTTGAGCAAAAGTGAATAGAGATTGAGTTGGAAGTGCGTTTTCCTTGCGAAAAACTTCGTGAAGTTCCATTGCGCAGACGCTTTCACTGTAGTTATTAGTATTTTCCATGTTGGAAAATTTTAATAATGGAAAAACTACGCAGAAATGCTCAATCGGTTGAGAGTATAACTTTTTTATGTCTATTCCTAACTTCAAGATAGATATTTTGAATACTCCCTTTATAACAAAAAATAAAAATAAATAATAAATAATAAAAAAATAGAAAACTATGTATGTGTGAGTATTTGCTCCTGCTTGGATGTATTTTTCTTCTATGTATGTGCACTTAGTGACACACAAATAAAGTACACACATAAACAGTTAAATATTTTCATTGCTTCAACATCCAACAGTGGGATGTATTCATTTTGTATGCTACTTCTGCATTTTTAAATTTATTGTACTCACTACAATTTGGATATCTGGTTTTAGGAAAAAGTGTAAAATATTAACTTTATGACGCTTCCGTTGTATTAGTTTACAAAAAAATAAAAAATGTCCGCCATACATTTTGAATACAACGTTGCATTTCGTCTGCCTTTGAGATGTGTGTGTGTGGAGCTGCTTGGTTCTTGATATTTTGTTTGCTAGTTGACTGGCTTTGTTACAATGTAAATTGGAAAATAATTCAATCAATCGCTGGGATATGCAGAGTGCATAAATGGCGTGAGAGTGAGTGAATGCTGGGAGTGCGGATAGGAAAGGAGTGTAAGTTAATATTGCATATTGTTTGGCGTTTTAGATAACCGCATACATTTGTATATGTGTTTGTTTGAAAGTAGATGTATGTATGTATGCAAAGGCATGCATATTGTTGCATTGATTGCTATAATACGGTTAAGTGGCGGCTTGTGATGATGCTGATGACATTTCACAATCGAAGTAATCGTATTTTATGAGGAAGAAATTAACGCCAAAACAAGTAAGGACATCGATGTCTATGGTTGGTGTCGAATAGAAGATTTCGAGTTTTAAATAAATATTTTATGTTATGTAAATATTATTTTTTTATTTAAAGTATCTGGAATTTTTATTGCTAGATATCGAGTTTGCAAATACAGCGTTGTCCACATATGTATGTAGTGTTTTTGTTTTTTGAACCACATGTTATTTTGATAGTGACAGTCCATTCCCGCTAGAAATCTTGATAAAAAGTCAGTATCAAATCTCTGCAGATCGAAATGAATCAGTTTAGGAGTGAACATTGTGAGGAAATATTCCAGCTCGAAATCAGTTTTCTGTTTGAAATATCATCTTTTCTGTCGAAGTACATTTTGATATTGGCGGCTATGTTAGGAAGCAAAACTGCCGTATCTGGGAATCGAAAAATCCATACGTGATCGTTGAGAAACGAATGCATCGCCAGTAACAGTTTGCCGCGGATATTGTAGTAGTGATATCATCGGCCCATTGTGCTTTTAAAATGCTGCTGAGTGTTCCAGAGACATGAAAAATGTTTTTTTTTGTGGTCGAAAAAACAATACATAGACTTGGACGATCATTCGTTTCAGCAGAATCATGCGTCAGGCCACACATCCTATTCTACAATCTATATTTTGCTCGTCAAGTTCGGTAATTTCGTTATTAGCCGTCTCGGCGATATCAATTGACCACCTCGGAGTTGCGAGATTCGACGTTTTTTTTGGGTCGAGTACCTTGAAAGACCGATGCTACGCGAACAACCCTTAAGGCGAAGCAAGCAAGCAAGTCATTCGTGAGATAGAGCCAGAAGCCGTCCCAAAGGTTTTGAATTTTTTTGAATATTTTTTTTTTTTTAATTTTTCTCATTATATTTATTTATTTAATCTTTGGAGGGAGTGAATCAATGGAGGGAGCCAAAAAGGATGCATTTCTAGTCTCCCTTAAGGGGTTATACGCAGTTATGACTTTCAAAAAAATCGATTTTTTTTATTGCATTTTTGTAATGTACATATATTCAAAAGTATACGCACGAAATTTGAAGTAGATCTAAGCAATACTTTCGGAGTTATACCTAAATATGTAGAGATGCCTCGGCACGTTTTAAGGTAGGTATTGAAACTTTAAACGTGTTTTTTTCAAAACGGCATTTTTCAAGTCGGTGTACACGATATCTCGAAAACGGCTTGTTTGATCGGTCAACCGTTTTAACTCAATCTTTAAAGATACATTTTCTAGTAATTAATCGTTCCTTTTGTAAATCTGATACTTATTTTCCATTTTATAATCAATTTACGGCCAAATTTTAACGTAAAAATCGAAATCATTTCTTTTAAAAGCTGCCATTTTGTGAAAATTCACTATTTTGATTAGCCGAACGATTAATTACTAGATAATCTAATATATTAACAAAATTTGTTTGGTTTTTTGATTTCAGATAATCCAATCCTGAGTTACGATGTACACCGTAAATCGTCTTTTTTTAAAGGAGGTTCCATAAATCGCCTGCAGCGCGCTCTATAATCAACATTTTCATAAATAAAAAATTTTGTTACGTTCTTGAAGGATGCTTTTATAACCGCCAAAAATTTTCAAATTAAAATATTCTGAAGTTTCTTCAGGATAAATCCTTGACAACCCGTCTTTTATTTGCTTCATAACTGCGTATAACCCCTTAAGCTTCCGGTATACCTCACGTCGATTGGGATAGATATGGATAGAGGGAGTCGAAAAGAATGAGTTTTTAGTCTTTCATTTTTCGTAGCTGGGATCCAGAAAGACCTAGTTTCCAGTCTTCCTTACGACGATTGTGTGCGAAATTTCTTTTTTTTGGGTGAGATAGAATTGAGTGTAGTGAGCCGAAAAGACCTAGTGTCCAGTCTCCCTCGAAACTTTCTTTATCTCTAATAACGAAAGCCGAAATGGCCGAGATTCCGTTACCTTCGTGGACGGATGAGTAATTGAGTTAAGAGGATGCACTATTGCGAAGCCAGTTGGGACAGCCACATGAATGAAATCGAATAATGATAGTATTTGCGCTTTCAAATAAACCAATAATATACCGAAAAAAATACTTTTGTTAATTTGTTTGCATTTTTTAAATTAAACCAAATTAATATCCTTTACCAGATATTTGGTTCAACTTCTCTCCTACAGTTTGTCATGCATCCTAAGATCAACGTGGTACCTTTTCATAATGTAATACAATAATCTACAAATGCATTTCTACCAACAAAACTAATAAAATACATTGCCACCTTAGGCTATTCTGTGTCCTCCACTGATCGAAATACTTCATCTTGACTACTTTCGAAAATCTCGAAGCTCGATCGGTGTTAGTGAATATAAATACTTCAGTTGCATTAATGGTTAGCCAAGGTGATTCATTTTGTATTTGTATTTCTGATAAGTTTTCGGCATGAATCATTAAAAAAGCGGCCTGAGTCATTTGATGACTTGTTAGATTACGAAAACTGACAATTATAATAGATTTATTGGAGGTTTGCACTTCAATCTCATGTTTTTTTGCTAGACATCGCAATTTTTTAAAGTTAATCAAATGATGACAGCTTTCGAGAGCAAAAATATTCGTTAGATCTTTGGTCCCTTCCGCGTTGGTATCATGTACGTTGGAGCTGCATTAGCTACAAGGTGAAGTCCAGAATAAACAAGACTGGCGTCATAAAAATGTTTTTGATGGCGCCATCTTTTTAATGAGCTAGTGCGTTGGAAGTTACGTCCCTAGCTGACTTTCGGTTCAGTGGAAGCAAAGTTATTGCGTACAAAAATGAGTTTCTAACAAAGAGCCAATATCAAATTTCCTTTTAAAGTCGGTAAAACGTTTACCGAAACATTTGAACTGATGAAAAAAGTTTATGGCGATGATTGTCTATCTTGTGCCAGAGTTCATGAGTGGTTTACACGTTTCAGAGATTGCTGTGAGGACATATGGTAAATGATAATGAACATACGGGTCGCCCAAAATATTCAATCACCGAAACTTCATCGAAATTGTTCATAAATTTGTCAAAATGAACCGAAGTTATCGTTGAAATTCATAGAATCGGAGTTGAATATCTCCAAAACATGGATCATTTGGGCTTACGAAAGGTCTGTGCACGTTTTATTTCGCACATGTTAACTGAGGACCAAAAATTGCTCAGAATTCAACATTCGAAAGACCTTATTAAACAGGCGAGAGAAGACGAGAAATTCCTTTACAACATTGCAACTGCTAATGAAACATGGTGTTTCCAACATGAACCTGAAACTAAGGAAGGCCCCAGACGAGCCACCACCCAAAAATCGCGTTTGGAGAAGTCAAATCTCAAGTCGATGCTCATTTGTTTTTACGATTCCAAGGGAATTCTTCACAAGGAGGTCGTGCCAATGGGTCAAACCGTCAATGCAATTTTCTATCTTGGCATTTTGAAGAGTTTGTTGAATTGCATTCATCGAGTTCGCCCTGAATACTGCGAAGGCGGAAGCTGCACCATCTCATCGATCCACTCTTGTGACTGATTTTTTGATTCGAAATTGCATTTTAACCATCAATCACTCACCGTATTTGCCTGATATGGCTCCCTGTGACATCTACCTTTTCGAAAAATTGCATTTGGCCATGAAAGGAAAACGTTTTGTGTCCATAGAGGCCATCCAAAAGGCTTGTACCGACATCCTGAAGGACATTCCGACCGTCAATGACCTCAAACACTCTTTCGAAAAGCTTTTATAACGCGGAAAACAGAATATCGAGGCCAGGGGAGACTTTTTTGAATAAATAATATCGAAGTTATTAGAACAAAGCTCCTGTCGTTTCTAGTTTAACTCAGTCTTGTTTATTTTGGACTTCACCTTGTATATAGGGACATAGGCATAGTTACACGTATAAAAATACAACGGCTACTTTGGGTTGGCCATGTCACCCGTTTGATAAAAGACGTTCTAGCAAGGCGAACCTACGAAACAGTAACCCAAAAAGGAAGATGCGGAAGGGAAAGCCACATCTGCGTTAGATGGACCAAGTGCTGCAGGTCCTGTTAGCGCTCGGGATTTCTAACTGGCACCAGCGAGCGCAGGCCAGAAACAGCGGTCGGGCTTTTGGATTCGGCCAAAACCGGCATGCGATTGTAGCGCCACCTAAGTAAGTAAGTAAGTGAGTAAGTAAGTTAGTAAGTAAGTAAGTAAGTAAGTAAGTAAGTAAGTAAGTTAGTAAGTAAGTAAGTAAGTAAGTAAATAAGTAAGTAAGTAAGTAAATGATGACTTCCTAAGTTTCCACAATTTAATTATCTACAGACTGATGAACATATTTTTGAAGAAAAAAAAATTATGCAAATTAGAGTATTTAAAATTTTTGTTTTTGATAAAAAATTGCCAAAAATAAAAATGTATAAAAAAAAATTAAAATTAGGAAATCAAAAAAATCCTACATCTCGTTATATAGAATGTATTTAGGAAGCGGTGTACCAAGTTTTATGTGCATCAGTTCAAAATTGTTTGAATTATGCCCACCGTTTTGAAAAATGCTTTTTCGAGGAAAACGCCAAGCAAGATAAAAAATGTCCTCTGAACTACATTGCCTTTAAATGATTTAGATTTAAGAAATTTGTAATTCAAAATTAACCAAAAAAAAAACTCCAGAAGTCTGGCTTCTTCACCAATTTGACTCAGAATTATCTATGGACTACTACTATTCTATACACTTTTTGTAAAAAAAAAATCGCTTCGCATAGTTTGACTCAACTTAATATAGTAAGCACATTAGCAGGTTTGTAACTCCACGCACAAACAATTTTCCAATAAAATTTATTAATTTACTATTGTTCTACATATTTTACGCTGTGGTGAGAGCATATACATATATTAAATTTATATACTCTCGCACACACAAATATTTATCTTGCAAACATACAATGCCGGAATTAGCATTTTTATGGTTGCGTTTATTGGTTCATTGGCATGAATCAAATATATGCATATACATATGTACTTGTTATATATGCACGTATATGTTTTCCACATCAAGCTGATATATGCAACACTCGCATAAGTAACACTCAGCGACCGTTGCCTTGACATATGAATCCAGTGTGAAACAATTGCCAAAAATATAAAGCGATAACTCACGACGGAGAAAATGCTCGTGTGTGCATTATGAGGTTAAAGGACACTTCCATAGGAAAGGGAGATGATAGATCATAGATTTAAATTTTGAATTTTGTATTATATTTTTTTTGCACTCTATTCGCAGTTCGTAATATGAAATTTGAAATAAACGCATTTTTTTTTCAAATTTTATCTCGAAAACTATATACGAACTTTCACATGTATACAAAATTTAACGGAATTTGTTTTTTAGTTTTTATTTTAGGAAAACATAAATGTAAAAAAAATATTTTTTTAAAATTTGTTGAAACGCAAATTTTTAATGTCCATAAGTCATACATTTTCCAAAAAAAAATTTAAAATTTGAACCTGCCTTAAAAACTAGTGGAATTTTCAAAAAGGCATTTTGTGTCATTTCTGAAAACTAAATTTTTGAAATTTACGCTCCGAGTTGAAAAAAAATTGTGCTCCTATATGAAAATTTTAAACTCTGACAATCTGACATTTTCAGTTTTGATTTTAAGAAAAATTAGAAATCCTATGGGTCGCCCAAAAATATGCTCCCAAGCCCGTTTCAGTGCAGTTTTCGAAGCGCTTTTCTAGAATGGCATTCAAAGCGCGCAGAGATTCTGTAGTTCAATGACGTAAAGGAAGTCGAAAAAACAATTATTTTTTCATAAAAAATTAAGTAAAAAACAAAATAAAAACTTTCATAAAAAAATTTTTTTTTGCTATTATTTTTGTTACGCTTAAAAATATATAAAAAAATAAAATTATTATTATATATTACATAAAAAAAATGTTCTTATTATTTTTTTTTAATAATTTTATTTTTCTTATAATTTTTTGGAACATGTTTTTTGCATTATTTTTTTTAATAATCTTATTTTTCTTATTATTCTTTTAATATTTTTTTCTTGTTAGTTTTTTAATAATTTTTTTCATATTTTTTTTTTAATAATTTTATTTATCTTTTATATGTTTTTAAGATTAGCAGAAATCATGTCTGGTAGTAACAGTTTTCCATGAAAAAATATTTTTTTTTTCGAGTTTCACCTCAAAAGATAATGACATTTCGTAAATATTGTAACGTTGCGTTCTCTAGTGGAGCAAAATAAAAAAAAACTCTTAGTATTCAAAACAATCCACGAATACAATTTTATCTAAGAAATAGAATTAAATATTTGAAAACTAAAAATTTTTAATTTGCAGCCCTACTTCCCGAATTCCATTTAGTAGATTTGCTCTCACACACGTTGTTGTTCACCAGTAGAATAACTCACACATAAAAGCAAAAAAAAATATATATATTATGGACAATGAGACCCACCCTAATGCATGTATACATTACATTATATTTGGGTATATGAATATATATAATCATACCGCTTATACTTTATTTAATATTCTATCTACATTTATCCTTCCCGTGCTTACAAAGAACATCCAACCTATCCTGCGGCGTTTAAGTCGCGACTGTTTGGCGCATGTCTTTGCCCTCTTTGTCTCTCTCTTTGTACATTTGCTTCAATTTTAATTAATGCGGTGACATCAGTGTCCGCGGAATACCGGACGAATTCACACAAAGGACACTTTGGAGAATTAAATGCTGGTGGGTATGTTCAAGGTGGACTAATTTGATAAGTAGTCACAGAGGAGAAAGTAACTATAATATGAGAAGCAACAAAATACATAATTAAAGTGAAAGATGAGAAAAGAGTTTAAGCAAAAACAAAATTATACCTATATTATATATTTAATTAAGCTTAGCTAAGAATTTGGCAATAAAGCTTGCAATTTTTATTCCAGCACCAATTGCATTATCATCATTCGACGCTACAGTTTATGGTTGGCCTTGGCTGGCGAAATTTATTTTGACGCCTTCAAAACTTTTCTTTTCATTTTTATATGATTACATGATTTGAAAAAATTTAATTTTTAAAACGTTTTTTTGGTGCTACCTTCAACTATGTTGGTGAGTTTTATTTCATGCCCTTAGTAAACTCAAAACGAGTAGCCCAGAGTATTGATATCAGTTTAGGGAAAGAAAGAAATGCCAAAAAGATATAATATAGGGTGGGTCATGTAAAATTTTAAATCGGTTATAAAAAAAAACTAATCAATATTTTTTCAAACTTTTTTTTTATTTTGAAGATTGAACATTGCCATTTATGAATGAAAAATAATATCGTTCAAATGACTGTCACGACTGGCTTTACAGTAGGCCTTCCGATCAACCCAATTTTTAAGCACATTTTCGATTGTTTGGGCTCCAATTTCATGAATGGCAACTTCGATTTCGTGTTTTAAAGCATCAATCGTCTCTGGATGGTTCGCACATTTATGGTAGTTTTTTAGGTTAAAATTGCGTTATTGGTATGCAATAACCAGAATAATTTTTTGAAATTATATGCCACAGCGCGAGAATCGAAGAATACCAAATAGCGGCCTAGAAGGTTTTCGTTATGTTTATCTTTATTTTATCTCTATCTTTATCTCTTTTTCTATTTCTTGTTTGCTTTTATCTCTGCCTTTTCTTCATCTGCATTCATCTTTACCTTCATCTGTTTTAATCTTTATCTAAAACTTATTCTCTATCCATTGCTTAACGCATTTCTTTAACTAAGTGCCAACATTAAAGCATACATTTAGGAACCATAGGTACATACAAGTTTATAAATGTGTATGTATTAGTGTGCGTTCACTTTATATTAAACTTCTTCGATTTTATTAATTATATTTGCTTTGACATCAAAATGCCTTTGGATTAACAGAATGGCTTCCAAGAGGGTCAGCTATTTGAAGGTAGCTGTTTGCAGCTATTCCAAAACTAATCAAGTCTTTTCTCTCAGTAATACTTTTACTAGTAAAGCAAAAATTTTTGCAAAATATTGATTGGTTTTCTTTAGAAGTTTTTAAAATTAAATCAATTGATGTCCCACCAACCAATTAGTTGGGGCCGAGTTGAATACCACAGGACGACGAGCTCGTATCAGCACAAACACTCAGTGGATTATATTAAATGAATGGGAGAACAACTTTTCAGACAATATTGTAAAATGAGGTAAAAAAATTAAAAATATATATACAATATATATTTTAGAGGTCATGAATTTTCTATCATTACACGTCTCTAATTTGAGTATTTTTATCCTCAACTAACCCGCTTCAATTATATATATAAATACCACACTACATCACGAACAGATGATGTCCACAAAAAAGCTAAAAATTCATTTAAATAAAAAAAATGTGAAACCAAATTGAATTTCCGTTGCATTAAAACAAACAAGAAGTCAAACTCCACGCATACAAAAGTACCTATATTACCAAAACATATGTATTCCTTCTCACAGTCAACCAGTCAACCATTCAGTCCGTCAGTTAGTCAACCGCACGACCTCTTTTTTGGACCTTTTCAAAATGCATTTACATACATTTTTTTACTTTTAATTTTATCTTCTACTTTTGCTCACTCCTTATCCCGTGTAAGAACAATTTTCCGCTCTCTTACGAGGAATTGCGTCAAATGAGTGAGAAAATGAATGAGTGAAATGAGTCGTGTGCCTTCATAGGAGTACATACCTATATATAAGAATACTCGTACTATCAGCATTTATCCATGTAGGTATGTATGTATGGGTAAGCGAGAAATGAAAGCGGAAATAGGCATAGCAACAGTCAACTAAAGGGTACAACAGGCACAATAGAACCGGTTCATATGTACGAGAACCAAACATACGTACATATATATAGTTGTACTCGTATGTGTGCACATTTGTAGATGTTTACATTCATGTGCGCACCAGTCCGCTAGCAAGCTAATATTTTTGAAATGAGTGTATCCTACTCGAGTATGAAATGGATACTTCCGGCAATAAGAGCAACGTTTTGCTACACTCAATCATTTTTGCGAATACACAGTAATTTTTTACTTGTGCGTGTACGAGTATTAAGAATTGAATTTCCTGTTTATTGCATGAGGACGATTCTGTAGTAGTTATTATTTTTTATCTTTTACACTCGGTTATGTGGAAATGATGTCTTCTTAAACTTTGTATCGTTCATTTGGTGCAAAAGTGTCACAATCCAAAAAACAAAAATAATATTTTAGCTTTAGTATGAATAGCAGCTTTTTCTTTTTGCTGTGTAAAAAAATGCGATATGTTTATTTACTTTTATTGAGGGAGGTATAATAAATAGTAAATTCTTTTGAAGACTTCTTTTTTTAGTTATGGCGTTCCTGCTATAAACGACATGGCCAATAGTATCATTCATTTTTGTACTACGTGTAAGTATAGATATACATATATAATATTAACTCTCATTTACGAAACCTATTGAAAGATTATACAATTTTTGAATACTAAAAATGGCGGGCGCCGTAGCCGAATAGGTAGGTGTGTGACTAACTTTCGGAATTCGAAGAACTTGGGTTCGAATATTCGTGAAATACAAAAATGATGAAAAAGTTTTTTCTAATAGCGCTCGAATGTCGGTAGGCAATGGCAAACCTCCGAGTGTATTTCTGCCATGAAAATGCTCCTCATAAAAAATATCTGCCGCCCGGGTCGGCTGAAAATTCTATGATCTCCATTTATGGAAAATATCAAGACGCACGCCATAAATTGGAGGAGGAGCTCGGCCCAAACACCCAAAAGGCCCAATAAATATATCCAAATTTGTAAGAAATGTTCGTCATTTTGGCGAAGCTGGCGCTGAAGCCGAGGTTCATTCGCTTCATATTGATAAACTTTATAGAACTGGCTCATTCTCAATTCTCTTTTTTGTAGGGCATCAGGTTGACACCACAGCTCGTAGGTCGGCAACATATAACGCAAAATGTATTCAAAACTGTAGAAAATGCCTCCTCTGCGACAACACAGCGTCAATTAGTATTGAAATTAGAAAACAGCGCCGCGAAGTAAGCGAGAAGAATCTCTTAGGGACTCGATCTAAATACACAAACGCCACTGGACACCCTCTTTTCACAAGTTAAACAGAAAGCTATAGCACTAGGGATAACGTGGGTTAGCTAGAGGCTTACTTTCGATGAACAAAAAGGCACTGAACATGGAAAATGCGGCACTAGACTTAAACTATATTGTTCATATGAACACCCGGTTTGGAGTCGCTAAAGCGATACCAGTATTAATTGTAGAAATGAGGAAAGTAAAGAGTTCATTCAGTACTTTTCGAGCGAAAGCCTTACGCTTTGAAAAATCCGCTTAAAATGTATAAGGAATAATTTCGTGAAATAAATTTATGAGGAATAAATAGTAGAGGCTGGAAGAGCTGATTGAATTTGCCAAAAGATCAGGTTCGTTTAACGATTTGTTTGAAAATGACTGCGGCACTCTATTCTGCTCGCTGCACTGGACCTAAAGAGTAGCTAAAGAGTGAAACAATTTCTTTATCCTAAGCAAAATTTGTCAAAATATGATAGTTTTTGTACTCAGGATAATTTAAGTGATTAACAAAGTTCGATCAGCTTTAAATTTATACTTGGCCTCTCCTCTGATTTGCATTGTGCGTCCTAGCGACAGTTGCGTGTTATCGCTCGTCAAAGAGCGATTGAAATTGAAATGAAATTTGAAAAGTCGAGCCAAGAAGCACTAAGAGATTTGGTAACTCCAAAAGCACTCAGGCTAAAAAAGTCCATTGTATTTATAGCCCTGGAAAATGAAAGAGTAGATATTCAAGGAGGAAAGGTGAAACAGAAGGAAAAAGATAGGATACAAATAAAAAATATAGTCTAACTACGACCTGTGAGAATTTTCCAGATTCTTTGGTAAATCTGAAAATATTCTCCTGCGGGACACTCACAGAGAAAATTCTCAGTGCTGTCCGCCTTCTATAATCAAGACAGGCAAATCGGGTCCTCTATGATTCCAATGGTGGTCATATGTTGACCCGATGGATTGTGACCTATAATAATGCCAACCATCAACCGAATGACTTTTCTTCCAAGTTTTAGAAGAAAGTCAGACAGTTTTCGGTCCGGGTTTGTCACAAAATACTTTACAGTTCTGCAATGTTCTAGACGCATGCATACGAAGAGCGATTAATATCAGAAAAACCGTTTTCTGTTATAAGAAGTGGTATAATGGACATTGAACTCAGGAGTTACCAAACGATATTCAAGCACATATCCACTTGGCAACCACTTTGTATATGCCCGTCTTGAAGTGAATTGTAACTTTGCAAGCAGTTCTCTCAGCACTCAACTATTTTCCACTTCATACCCTACAGGAAAATTGTAGAGTGATGAAATAAAACATTTTTCTCACTATTTCTATTTCACAAATTCAAATCGACTTCTCTATAATGTTTATATCGAGAAAGTTATCGTGTTAATGCTGTAAAATTGTTGGCCAGTCAGTTGACTATTCAGATGTAGAATTTGAATTTTTTCCGAACTAATTTACAGTTTTATGCCATCTCCGAAGGACAGCTGTTTTTTTATGAGGAGAAGCGTTACAAAGACACCTCAAACGTTGCATTCTTGGAAGACCAGCGAAAATAACACTTTATCGTACTCTTATCGTACCTGTACATATGGACGCCAGTGAAACTTGGACACTAAACAAGACCGATAAGCAAAAACTCAACGTTTTTGAGCGTAAAATCCTCCGAAAAATATTCGGTGCTGCTTGCGAAAACGGCATTCGGAGAGTACTATTCAATCACGAGCTTCAAAAACTGTATAAACACCCGGGTATTGTTACGATGATTAAGCAAACCCGATGGACTGGTTACATTATGTGGGCAGACGAAGTATATCCACCGAAGAAAACCTACTGGGTACGTGCAGATGAAATATCGGCGAATGAAACCAAAACTGCGAAGGTTCGATGGCGTAGATTGTGACGCTGAGCTATTTGGTATACGTCGTTGGAGTACTCAAGCGAGAATTAAATCGGACTGGAGACAAATGGTACAGGCAGCCAAGACTCGGAGCGGGTTGTTGAGCTAACAATGACGACGATGATAGAATATACTCACGGGTTTGCCATTGGCTGCTGAAGAGCGTCTACTATTAGAAAAAAACTTGTTTCCTATCAGTTTATGTTTCATGCTTATTATAGGTTTCGAAGCGGAGGCAGCCGAATGGCACAAATTATAGCAGATACTAAAAAATTATAATAAAAAGAGAAAACAATAATAATTCTCAAGGAATCGAATCTCGACCCGCCAAAATGTTACGCTAATGCCCTACCATATAAATTATTATCAGAACGTCATCAACGTAGCTTTTTGTATTTTTATTTTTAGTTGCAATTTTCAAATTTAGCAGTCATTTGAAAGTTTCGTAAAAGTGATGCGTGCCAAATTTCGTACTAATTAGTATAGTCAAATATCTGAGCGCTAAGATTCTGACTAAGAAGGATCTTTTAGCATTACTGAGGCTATTAATTGAAAGGAACATATCAAAGTATGCCTCATACCATATACACCGAAATTTATTTATGATATTTTTCTATGATATTTATGCCCCTCATATTGGAGCGGTAGTTCGTGCTTTGGAAGTTAATTGGGTAAAATAATTAGAATGCTTAACAGAAAGGTAATTCAAGCAGATGAGATTCATCAGATTAAAAACGTTCAGCATCTCAGATGGCTAGTCGAAGTTATTAGGGTGCATTCATATTTTCTATTCATTAACTAATTAGTGTGACAGCTAATTGGTGGACTAGCGATAGCCCATCTCAGAAAGCAGAAGCTGCCTGTATGCGACTTGCAGAGTTAAAGGGTATCTATCGCTCCCAAGGAAGATTTTACGAAAACAGCAAGTTGATAATGATACTTTTATGAATTCTCATAGCTTGCAACTCATTATTTTGGTGATTTCACCATTACTGTTTACGAATGTGATTTCAGTATTTTTAAATTTAAAATTACAGAATCAATATGGCTGTGGGATGTTGAAAAAATGTGTCATATTCGCTTAAAAGTTATCTTACTCGAAGATTTTTGGGAGACCTGATAATGAAGCTACAATTTACAATATTCGAAACGGGAATGATGAAAGCATTGCTGAAAAAAAAATCGCTGTACCATTTTCAGTAGCACTAACTGTATATAATACATACATACTACATACACTCTCAAACTAATAATAGCAATTCAATTTATATGTGCCCGATTTGAGTTCTTTGACATTAAAATATCCTACACTCACCCACAAAGCACTTCACAATCTCGTCCACATGTTGACATCGTTCATAAAACTCACAATTTATCATCATTACACTATTACATTTTCAACTTGTGTTTAAACACATACATACATACCATACATTCATGGCGATTCACAGCAAAAGCATTGCATTGCGACCGATTTCGCTAAACTAACACAAATAACACTCGGAAACCAACAATCGTAACCCACTCATTACCACCCCCACTCTCTATCAATATATACTACATGGCACTACAAAGCTAATTGCTCTCGCCCAGCAAGCATCGTTGCCATGCTTAGTCCTTACAATAGCTTTCTAGCTATTCTAACTGCCTTTCCGGCAGACTTGAAATCGAACCAAAGATGCTTAGTAGTGTTGGTCGCTAAATGTACCCTGCTGAGAAGTCCACTAGTACCGAACTGGTACAATTCTAGCGAACTTAACCCTAGAAGGGTACAGTTAAATTGTAGGCGCTTATAGGTACCGATGAGTAAATTTTACTCACTTCAGAATTTTTACGTTATTATCTGATTTATGTTGTAAAATAGTAGTTTTAAATGAAAAAAATTTAAAGCCAGCTATAATATAAGTGTAGTTTTTTATTATAATACGTAAAATAAGCAAAAATAATACTTTATTATTGATTTTTGACGATTATGAATACATAAAAATTGTTTTTCAAGCACATTCAGGGCACTTGTTTTGTGCATGTTCACCGCAAATAGCTAATCCACAATTGCAATAAGTGGTGGTGTATCTACGTTTGGTATAAGTACAAAAATTACAGTACTTTCTTGGCCCCTTTTGGTATTCTCCGGCACTATGGGCCTCTTGGCTTGCGCCTACAATATTCTGAATGGATTTTTTCAACGCCAGGCTCATGTTTGTATTAGTTGCTAATCTTTTACTTTGAAATCCTTCCGTTCACTCCTTGTGTAGAGATAACATAAAATTAAGTCGGGATTCTGGCTTTTGCCCACGGCTACACATGTTGTGCGCGTAAATGATGTATGCGTTTATTGTAGCTATGTTCATCATATTTTGGAAAAATGCTAGAGGCCACCTTCTGGTTTTCCTGCCATGGTTAATGTTTTGGCACATCTGGTCAAAACTGTCAACTCCTCCTTTTGTTGAGTTGTACACATGCACTATTTCTGGTTTTCCAGTGGTCTCATGAATACTACCCAACATTTTTTGAGGGAGTTTTTTGACTTAGCGCAGCAACAGGTTCCTTACTCCAAATAAAATTTCCATCTTTTCCGATCAAATTGTTGGTACTAGGTGTAATAATTGTAATTACCTCTTCTATTTCACGAATTTCTTGGGCAGCTGATCTTTTTTCTTTCTTCTCCCCTCAATAAGTTTCTGTTTTTTACGTTTGCTGCTTCCAGGTGTTTCTTCCCTTTCTTACTTTTCAGCTTCTTCTGCATTTAAGATGCCGTGTATCAAATTTTCTTCGACATCATTTAATTCTTCCGGTTCTCGTTGATATTCCGGATCTGCAACACTGTCCCAAGAATCCTCATCAAAGTTACAAAGCTCCAACTCCAAATTGTCTTCTTCCTCAGATTCTAGTTCAAGTAGTGCATCCAAAATATTTTGTTCTGATAGCCTGCGACCTGCCATTTGTATAAAAAAAAAATAAATAATTGGCGCGTACACTTCTGTTAGGTGTTTGGCCGAACTCCTCCTCCTATTTGTGGTGTGCGTCTTGGATGTTGTTCCACAAATGGAGGGACCTACAGTTTCAAGCCGACTCCGAACGGCAGATATTTTTATGAGGAGCTTTTTCATGGCAGAAATACACTCGGAGGTTTGCCATTGCCTGCCGAGGGGCGACCGCTATTAGAAAAATGTTTTTTTTTTATTAATTTTGCTTTCACCGAGATTCGAACCAACGACCTCTCTGTGAATTCCGAATGGTAATCACGCACCAACCCATTCGGCTACGGCGGCCGCCTATTGTATGCCATTTGTATGCTCTGTAGTTTTCTTTACGGTAACATAATATAATATAATACAAAACATAAACATAATTGTCATAATTCAGCACAAAATATATTTTTTAGACACGTAGTAAGTTACTGATAAATAAATTTGGCTCACACAATTTAGTACGTAAAGGGTACCGATGAGTAAATTTTACTCACTAACTTTTTTTAAATTGTCCACGAGCGCGATAAATCAAACAACACCATTCAATGCTTGCGGCAGCCGACTAATGACAGAGTGGGCCAAGCACTGCTAGTGGCTTGACTTTCAGTGTGGCCAACCTGCAGATTTACAAACAAATCTATTCCTTATGTGAGTAAATTTTACTCACAGTACCCTTCTAGGGTTAAGGCTTAACCATGACTAGTTCGGCGCGTTTTCTCTTGCCCATATTATTATTTTTTTCTTTGTTCACTCCACTCGGTAGCATAGGGCATCGACCATCGTATCAAGACTCTTCCATCGTACACGGTTCTAGGCAGTTGTTTTTGCGCCGTCCCATGAGATATCCGCACCTGCTAGCTCGCGCAACATTAACCTTCTCCAAGTATTATTTGGCCGACCGCGACCTCTGCTCCTTCGCGGGTTCCAGGCCAATGCCATTCTCGTGATGCTATTTGGTGGTTTTCTACGCGTCTGACCTCCATCACTTTCTGCATTTGATGGTTTTCTCATTCGTTGATCTCCACAGCGCATCGTTGCTGATGGTGTTCAGCCAGAATTTTCTACAGATGATGCGGAGGTATTTGTTGCCTCTGTGTGCTGGTGTTAGAGACCAACCATGTTTCACTTCCGTACAACAATACTGACTTCACACATGAGCAAAATATTCGCAGTTTGGAGCACCAGGAGATTTGAGAATTCGCCCTTATTTTATGCATTCGCTCGAACGTCGCCCTTGCTGTGTTTAGCCTGCAGTTGACATCTCAAACTCATTAATTATAAAGCTTCAGAATGATTACCTATGGACCCAGAATGCCTAAGGTCTCTTAAAGATATTTCTCAAAAACTCGATAAAATTTCAACAAAACTTTGAAGCTTTTAATTAGATCTTTTAGAATTGTTTAGGTATGTAGTGTTGCAGCTCATTCAAGTTTTATGTGCCTACTATTAACAGTTGGTAGCCTGTGAGGTTTATGGCACCTTGTCAAGTGATTTTCTTCGTATTTTGGACGTTCTCGTAAATTTTTCCTTATTTGTGCTTACGTAGTGACATTTGGATCGATTTGCAAACGGACATACTAAACGAACACGTATGCTAGCGCTTCGCTAGAGCAGTGTGTTGCAGATTTCTCACTGGTACATTCTAAGTATTTGAATGTAACTCGAAAAGTCATGGGAATCCCACTATGAAACTTTTAGAAATTACAAAGCATAGTCTCAGCTATTAGATAAACCAAAGGAAAAAATTCGAGAGGAAGTGTTTTTCAAAAATTATAAAAACACAATTTTTTCATAAAAATTTTAATAAAAACATACATTTTTTCCAAACAAATTTTTTTCTAATATTTTTCAACAAAAACAATATTTTTGTTTTTTAATTTTTCACAAAATTTTCAACAAAATTTTTTTTTTAGTTTTTCAAAAAAATGTTTTTCTGTTTTTGTTATATAATATGTATATAATATTTAATTCTAAAAATGGAAACAAAAAGAAAAAAGTATGGTGTTAAAAATAATCGAGCGGATCGCATTTTAAAACCCTCTCTATATTCAATCTCAAAGCATTCTATTTTAATTTTTGTCACAAAAATTTTGTTTTTCAGTTTTCATAAAAATTTAAAAAAAATGTGTTAGTTTCATTCTAAAAATTCAAAAATTTTATGTTAAAAGCAGTCTTAGAGACTTCACTTTAAAAAACTCTATATTCAAACCTATAAAATTCTTTTTCCATTTTTTTCTTGTGAACAAAAATAAAAATTTTTTTGTTCAAATCTTCACAAAAATTGAAAAACAAAACATTTTTTTTATACAATATATTTCATTCTAAAAATTAAAACAGAAAAAATGTTAATGTTAAAAAGAATCGAAGAGATTTCACTTTAAAATCTCTATATTCTAACTCACAAATTTCTTTCTTTATTTTTTCTCAAAAATTGTGAGCAAAAATAATTTTTTTTTTTCAAATTTTCACAAACATTTTCAAACATTTTTTGTTTTTAATATATTTCATTCTAAAAATTTTAATGTTAAAACAAATCGTAGAGATTTCACTTTAAAAAACTCTATATTCAAATTCACAAATTTTCACAAAAATTAAAAAGAAAATTTGTTGTTATATATTTCATTCTAAAAATTTAAACCAAAAGAAACAATTTTAATGTCAAAAAGAATCGAAGATTTCTCTTTAAAAAACTCTATATTCAAACTCTCAATTTTTTTTATTCAAATATCTAAAAATTTCCAATGTATCTTGTCCATGGGTGTGACACGGTTAAAGGAGCAAATCCGCAATCCGTACGATTTTTAGTCACACATACTGTTTGCATCTAATTGCCATTATATCTATGAATAATCGTAGTCCTCATTTGTACCACAACTCCCATACGCACATACGTACATACATGCCATACTTAACCCCAATTTTCGTAAGCGAGCCAAAAAACATATTTTTTAATCAAGTCATTATGCCTTAGGAGATGGCTGAGGCTGAGTACAGTGCAGCGTATTGGAAACAATTACTCTCATGTTACAGCACAAAAAAAGAAAAAAAAAAAACAACGAAAAAAAATTGAAAAATAAAAACAAAATAAGAAAATCAAGGCAGGGCCAACAACCGATTCCTTTTGCCTTGCTGCCAACGGCAAGTTGGCGAAAACATATTAGCGCATCTGTACATATAAAAATGTTCTTTATTGTTTTTGATTGTTTCATATTGAATAGTTATACATGTAAAATATAACAGCACACCCTGCAGAATTCTGTAGGTAGTAGAGCGCACAATGTGCGCGCAACGGCGTGGAAAGATTGGTAGCGAAATTTATGCACAAACATACAAACACGAATATAAATCCTGCATCTACACCTATATTATATTTATGTGTGTGTGTGTATTTGCACGAGCAGGAGCTCACTCTCGGCGAGCATCCATGCATCTAACATTTTTTTATTGAGAAATTTCAGCCTAAAATCAACGTCATACCGTATGTATAATTTACGGCAGGGAGCAGGGAGGTAGGGGGTGCAGTTGTTGGCTTGCAAGATATTGTAATATTCTGCCATGTACTTTACGATTCATACGCACGCATAAAGGGATGATGACGACAAAGGTGGCTCACCGACAGGACAATGACGACGGCCGACCACCGTTGCTGGCCTTTGACAGGAGCAGACACAATGCGAATGAGTGCTGTTAACGAGTCGTACGAGTATTTGATGAAAACACAAAAAGGAAAAAAAAGCAATTGAGAGCAAGTCAGTTTTTTTTTTTTTTTTTTCAATTTTGTGAATTTCGTATGGTGTGCTTCTACAAACACTGGAAAGTGAATTGGAAAGCATTGGATTTTGCTGAGCATAAGCATAATTTTAGGGGGTGTTTTCCAATTCCCTTATATGGGTGTCGTGTTCGTCTGGGGCGACAGGCGGCGAAAGTAGTGGCTCAAACTGAGAGATTGCACGTATTTACATAGAGAGCCAATTTATGATTAGAGCGTACACAACAAATACACTATGTAGTGTTCGACAAAAGTATATGCAGCTTAATTCTCTCGGGGATGCACAGAGAAAAACAAATTTTTCATTACAGATTCATTACAAATGAAATGAAAACTAAGCACTGTTTTTTTTTCTTTAATAAATAAAGTGAGCTTTATTAACTGAATAAACAAAACTATTCCTGATTTATTTAATTTATTTCATTTTCTCAACTACTTGGCGAAAAACATGTTGCTACTTCCGCAAGGGATCACATCAATGGGTCAGAAAATACCATGCCGTTGGTCGATTTTAACGAAGTTTCGTACGGAAGGGTTTTTGGAATCGCTGATTATGAATCTGAGGTTAGATTTTCAAAATATGAAATCACGGGTCTAATATGGCGGTTACTTTCAAAAATAATCTTTAATCATTAAACTTTGTATTTTGGGACTTTTTGAGTCACTGATTAGGAAGCAAAAAAAAAAAAATTAAAAAAATTATGAAAATTAAAAAAGTGAAAAAAAATTTGAATACAAATATGTGATATAAAATTTCGGAAATTAAAAAAAAAAAAATTAATTAAACTTACGAAGCAACAAAACAAATTATAATACAAAGCTTATGAAAATTAAAAAAGTGAAAATTTTAAATAAAAAATGTACGAAAAAATTCAGGAAATAAAAAAAAAATTAATTAAAACAAAAACAAATTAGATAACAAAATTTATGAAAATTAAAAAAGTGAAGCAAAAGGGTGATAATTGATCAAGTATTTTGTGGCAGAATTTTCATGAAAAAATTACTATTTCATACGGTTTTGGTATAAACATATATTTTCTATTATCAATTAAGTAAATAAACACATTTTCTGGAAAAATAAATGTCAAACATCTCAATACAGATAGCTTTGGTAACCATCTCTTCTCGGTAAACTCCAAATTGAAACAAAAACGAGCGCGTTGAGATAACACTATTGCGCTGGAAATGAACGACTTTTCTAAAATGTATTGCAACAGAGCTCTTCACAGTAGATACATGCACTAGGCCTCTTCTATTCGTCAATTCTCTGCTCGCTATCTCTCTGTTCGGCTCACTTGACGAAAAATTTACAAGTACCACTTGCTAATGCTTGGCGAAAAGAATAGGCCTATTATTGGTAAAAGTATCCCATAGGCTGCCGTAGCCGAATGGGTATTTTTACCACGAAAAAGCTCCTCATAAAAAGTATCTGCCGTTCGGACTCAGCTTAAAACTGTAGGTCCCTCCATCTGTCCCAACATCAAGACGCACGTCACAAATAGGAGGAGGAGCTTGGCCTAACACTCGCCCTAAAAGGGTGTAAGCGCCAATTATATATGTATATATGCCATAGTGTAGAACCGAAACATTGTTTTTAATATAACTCATCAACAAATACTGTTATACCGAAAGTACACTAGGGTTGACATAATTAAGTTCCTTCATCTTTTTACAATGTTTGTCATGTCAAATGTTCTTAGGCTATTTTTCATTTCTATTCCCCTCACAAAATTTTTAAAATTTAAATTATATCCCCTTACTAAATTTTATATACTTATACTTCGTTCTTCATACTTTATTTTTTAATTTTATCCTTTATTTTTTATTATTTATTATTTATTTTTTACTTCTTATTTTTTTAATTCTACTCTTTTTATTTTTTAAGTTTTTTTATTATTTATTCTTTACTTTTGTCTTTTATTTATTATTATTTTTTTTTTTAATTTTTTGTTTGTTTCTCATATTTTTTTTTAATTTTTATTTTTTATTCTTTGTCCTTTATTACTTATTATTTATTTTTATTATTTATTTTTTATTCTATATCATTTTTCTTCATTTTTCTTCATTCTTCTTCTTAATTTTTGTTATTCTTTATTTATTATTCTTTATTCTTTCTTACTTGTACTTTGTCGTATATTCTATTTTCTCTATCCTGAATGCCTTTCTTATTAAAAATCTTCACAAATCTTCTCAAGTGAATTTCATCTTCAGCACTCATAAACGCCTTTCTAATTTAAAAGCCATTTAAATTGTGCATAAGTTTCAGTAACTCAATGCTAATTGTAATTATTTCGAAACAGATGTATTGAACCGACCTATTAAGGACTTTTTGTTGTAATTTTCAAATTATGTAGCTACACCCACAAGTTAGAACATTTAGGAGATATCTCAATCTGTATGGCCTTTTACATTTATAAAAATATGGTTCACATATGTACATACATACATACTAGTATAGAGGGTTATTCCTCTCTTCTTCAATTTGTATTTGTTTTTCTTATTTCGCTCAGTTAATCGCAATGCCTGTGCTCTATAGCGGTATAACGCGACTAAGTAAGTATTACCACTGACTGGATGGCGCTAACAGCGACGCCAACAGCGTCGTCACTGGAATATACAGAGCCAACTTTCTCGTTGTGGTACGCGCCTTTCTTCGCAAATCTACCCTCACACAGCGTTTACTCAATGAGCTCGCCGTCAGTCAGTTTTTGGATTTCGTACGTGCAATTTCGACCTGAGCGCAGTTAGCAGACGGGACACATAATTTCTTTTTAGATAAACCAATATTCTCAAAAAACAAATAATAAATTAATTGGATAATTGTAGGATTTTAAGATTTATATATTGCACAAAAATATTGGTTCATGAAAAAACTGCGGTCATACAGAAAAAGTTTGCCAGAGGAGCACAGAAGCGCAGAAGCGGTGTAAATTTGATTTGCGAGTAAAAATAGATGTATTTCATGACAATTGAGTATCTGAGTGTATACCGGAAATAGTTTTGACGAAACAAACCAGCTTAACAAATGCAAAGTAGTAAATAAGAAAGAGAAAAAAATCGATCGATTGCCAGTGATATTGTCCTGTCACAGCAGTACTGTTCTTCTCGATATGATAACCTACTGCTGGGCCGGGGCATTAACACTGTCCTTCGAAGGTGAACAACAACAGCGGCAGCAATAATGAAACGACACCAATGAACAATTGTAAAAAGTATTCAAACGAATTTGGCTGATTTGTGGCATACACACATATTTTCGAGGCATACTTCTCGGCGTGCACACACAGTTCATGATAAACGCATTAAACAACTGGATTATTTCTTAACACAGCAATGCAGTTTGTCAGCCAGATATGTACTTAGCTTGCCTTTTCGAGGTATACTTTTGAGCGTTAGCCAGATTTACTAGTGTGTATACAATATATGCATGAATGTATGTATGTATATGTATATGAAATATTCATGCTTTTTTCGCGTTCACACATACACATACGCACTTACCCATTTACGTACGCAAATACATGCATACGTATGTGGATTCAACGAATCGCATCGGTTAAACGCCAATTTGACTTAGCCTGAAAATATCCGGTATAGGGCGAAAAGCAGGAAAAATCAATTTTCCATTTTTAAATCGAGTAGTAGCAGCAGCCAACGCCATAGATGTGGCAGCAGCAGCACTATGCGATGGAAAGCAGGGTGTAGCGACAGCATCAGCAGCAGTGGCAGTGATTGCTGCGTTCACTGAGTCAAGCTGAGTTCGAACTTTGTTGGCAGCAGCTTCCAAAAAATAAGGGACAAAGGATGCTTCAAGTCGGTGGTGCCAAAACGAGATGGATATTGTCATCGGCAATTGTTGTGTGAAGCTGCGAAATGTGCTGACACACATACATACATACACATGCATATGCATGTATCAAAGTTGGAAGCTTGGGAAGCTGAAATTGGAATTGCCATGGAAGCAGTCGACTATATATAGTTGTGGATGTGGAATGTATCGTACTTGGATGCTAATCTTGTGGAACTTGATGAAGCAAGCTAATGAATTATGCAAAGCGAAACGCTGAGCTGCTGAAAAAATAACTACATCAAAAAACTGCAGATATTCGAAGAAAGATTGTTTAGTATGGCAAGCAGGAAATTATAGTAAAATATTAAAATAAAAGAAATACAAAATCAGGACCAATGGTTAACTATAAATGTATGTACGTATGTGGCATACAAAATGGTAATAATTATTGGAATATTTCCACAGCGTCAGCGTAAAATTCTGAAAAAATCGATAAACCACCACTGCCGCTGCCATTAGGCCAAAGTGTGACACGAACAAAAAGCAGTACAAAAACGCCCTTACTACCTCCACCCTACACCACCACCACTAGCACTGCCACCGTCACCGCTTTGACCAACACATACCCGCCGCTGCACCATCAGCACCCTAACCAACACTTCGCATTCGTATATCAATGCGTTACACTAACAAAACACCCACTAAACGTCATTGTCAGAGAGAAAACGACCGACTGTCAGAGAGAAAACAGCAAGAAAAAAAAACGAAATTGTATAATTAGCAACAACAAAAATAACAGCAGTAGTATTGTCACAGTGCCGGTAATGGGGTAGAGTGCAACCCTGCTGTACGCACACACGCCTATAAGTAGTTACTACTACAGTGATAACACGCTTCACTATACTCGTACACTACTATGCTTACGAGCAACATACACCCCATTACAAGTTTCCTCTCTATCCTCTTTAGCTAACCTTTAATCGCTTGCAAACTTTAGTTTTCTACATCACTGCCACCTTTTTTCTCTCATCTGTTTCTTTCTTTGTTTGATTAAAGCTAAATTGTGCACCCTTTTCAACAAGTAACGCTGCATTCATGCCCTCACTTTTAGTTTGGCCACCGTTGTCCTACCCAAAAAAAGAATTGCCAATAAACATACACACACTGTATTTGCTCATATACACATACAAACAAACGCACATACATACATACATACATGCATACATACATCACTATAATACTGAGAAAAGTGTATTCGGTTATTGGCCGCTTTGTAAGGCACAGCACATTGTAAAGCGTTGACGTTGACTGCGACGCTACCCTCATTTTATGAGCTGTGTATGTGTGGCAAGTATCTGTGTGTATGTACACGTTTGCGTGCGTGTAGTGGTAAGTTGCGTTGACATCAATGAGCACTTTAAGCTTTTCAGTGTGAGCTTTTCTTTTGTCGTGTCGTGTCGGTTTCAAATTCCAAAAGCTCGATTTTCAAAAGGTTCCCAACTTGCTGCTTTTGAGGAAATCATTTCTTACATTTCGCAGGTCAAATTGATTTGAAGTTTTCCAAATTAATTTTATTTTATTTTTGTGTTCGTCAGTAATTTTTCAAATAAGCTCAAAGTACTTTAGTGAGTTGGTGCACGTTAGCACTCTAACGACAAAGAATGACTCAAGTCAATACTTTTGCCTTTAGCCAACTATTCTACTTGTTTTAACGACACAAATTTCTATAATTTACCATGGAAAATTGAGTACATATTTTTACGGGCGTGGCAGAAAATATGAAAAAAACACAAGGCAAGGTTTTAAGTGAATTCATTCGATTTTTGCTGAAGGCAAATATATATTTCAAATAAGGTTCATAACTTCAAAAAGAGTATACATTTTAAAAATTCCCAGAGAGTTTGGAGAGATTAAGGGTATTTATTTTATGGCTTAGTTAACAAGGTTATCTCACCTTGGGTCTAGAATACAATTAGTCACTCAAGTCATAATTTAGCTTTCAGTTCGTCGTGCTTAAATTAAAAAAAATATATATTTGAGGGCTTAAATTCGAAGTGGATTCATTTCAGGCATTCAGAAATTAAAAAAAAACTCAGATTAAGCTAAAAAGGTTAATCTTTCAAAGCTAATTTTAATTTAGACTTAAAGAAAAAAATGGAAACATCAATTAGCTTGGGGCTAAGAGAGTTAATGAAGATGGATCCATTCGTATATTATATCAGCAGCTAAAACTCTTTCGAGTTTTGAAACGAAACTTCCGTTTACAATTAAAAATAATTAAGCCTTCAAAGTTTAGTTTTGGTGATGACAGGGTTAACTGAGCTGATTACAAGCTGAAGTAGCTATTGCTTTTTTTATAGTTTTTGAAGCTAAATTTTCTTTGCACTTAAAATAATTAAGCCTTCAAAGTGAAGGTGGATATATTAATAGGTTGACAACTAATCGGATTTTTGTTTGAGTTTTCCAAGCTTCATTTGATCTACATACATTTAAAAAAAATTCAGCCAACAAAGGTTATTTTTGTGCCTTAGGAGTTCATGAAGTTAAATATAGATTTGCTGTTATAGCTGCGATTGACTCGTTTTAAACTTTAATGCTTTTCCGGACTTACACTTAAAAAAATTAAGCCGTCAAGCAAGATATTGGCTTGGACTAGCCGGGGGATTTTTACAGAGCCTACGCACATTGGTGTCTTAGGTGATGAAACAATGAGAAAGAGGTTGAATTGATTCTGCACTTTCTGTGCGAACGGCTCACGCCTCGAAGAATGTGCTTTATATATTACAGAAACCGCATTTTCGAGGCTGATTTAGTATCGGGTGTTTTTTTGACTGCATGAGAATCGATAGATTAGATTAGATAGCCCAGCTGAAATTGGCAAACTTTGTTGACATTTCTGTTCAGTATGGTTTGGCAAGTCATCATGAATCGTTTGATGCCAGAACAACGCTTCTAATTTGTGGAAAATGATTTTGAAATAAAATTAATATACTCGCAAACTTCATAGAGCGAAGTGCTGGAGAAGACGCTGACATGCTAATTTGTCATCGTTCTCAGCTTGTTAGCCTTTGTTCTTCGACTATGTGGAAAATTTTATATAAAGAAGCTCCTTCAAGAGTTGAAACCAAATGACCATCGTTTGCGTTGCATTTTTGCTGATTGCACTCATTTAAATTTATTCAGATTTACTAGAAAAAATAGCCAAAAATTGGACTGATCAAATGAACCATGTAACTCGTAGCCGCGGCGGGCATATTCCGGATATCACATCCAACAAACAAATGCCATGAAATTAATTACCTGATTATAATAAAAAGTATTCATTCCAACCATATTTCTGTTTTGTATTATCATTTTAAGTTCTCAAGCTCTTAAAAAAATACTTGACACACATTCTAATCTATCATTGTATAAATGGAATGAGCAAAAAGGTTGATCATCTCGTCCAACTCTTTTATGGTAGCATTTTTTGTAAAATTAAGTTTCTTTGGCTATTCACATACAACAATCAAAAATAAGCAGTGAATAAGTTTAAAGGTGTACATTTTAATACTGGAAAAACGTATGGGGATAAATGGGCGAGTAAGTGCTAGGGATCTCCTTACTACGATCTCGGGATGCCGAAATTTGTTTCGGGATTGAGATATTGATTTGTTTACAACAACTTATCACGAAAAAAATATATAAAAAAAGCTCTGCCACCTTTTCATAAACTTCGCAAGAAATTCCAAATCCCGGGATTGCTAGAAAAACTTAACTTAAAAAAAGACTTAACTTTTAACTTACGACGTCGTAGTAAATTTTAAATTTTTATACACCTTTTTTTTGTTTGTATAAAAAAGTCTGTTGATTACGAATGTTTTAGAGAAAACCAAAAATATTCTACTTTCCGAATACTGTAATTGGAATTGATTTAGGTTCGTTTGTTTAAATAATTAATTGAATTAATGAAGAAAATGGTGCAAACTTCGCACGACCTCACTTTATTTCACCTCATATTAAAGGTTAAAGAATACCGAAATATCGGAATCACGATATTGACATTCCTAATGAGTAATACCTCAAGAGCTAATACTTCAAGAACTACTACTTACATAATTCGAGTTCAGCAAAACAATGCGCACGCTCGTTGTTAGAGTTCACTCACTCAGAAGTTTTTACTGAGCATTTTTGGTCATATCGACCGATCACAATGCCTAAATCTCAATAGTCTCATACTTCAAACATTACTTGTTTATAGCTTTCTGTGATAGAGCTCGATTTGCATCGTGCGCTGGACTTGAGATGGACGATACAATTTTCTATAAAGGGTGGTTAAATTTCAAGAGCCGATGTTGAATGTGAACCACACCTAAACGTCAACGACACCGTTGGACTTCTTTCTTTGGGGCTATTTGAAAGAAAAGGTGTACGTCGAAAAGCCAGCAACAATTCAAGATCTAAAGGATGAGATAATTCGGCACATTAACGGCATAGAACCTCAATTATGCCTCAGCGTTATCGAAAATTTGGACCATCGGATGGAGGTGTGCCGCCGAAACTACGGCGGCCATTTGGCTGATATTCTCTTCTATACGTAATTGAGCCTTACTAATATTATCATAGTAAAGAGAAATGACAATAATTTCCTAAAAAAATTGTATTTTATCCAAAATCAACACCGGCCCTTGAAACTTAACCACCCTTTTCAAAACGCCAAGTTGTAGGCATTGGGCTTTTTGTCACCTCTGTAAAACTACCTTCAAAATGAAGAGCAGATATTAGAAATATTTGCAGAAATGGGTGTGGCAGCCCGTATATAAGGTGATGAGATCACTTTCGACAAACCAATTTTATTTTCGTTTAGTAATAATCATAATTTTTAAGCTAAATTCCATGTACTTAGTCGCTTCGTCATTGCATCTTCGCATCTTCATTGTCATAAAGAGTCCATTTAATTCCAGTAAACTATCTGCTGTTGCATATAAGAAGCACAGATGTACAAGTATATGTATGCATAAATGTACAGGTATGCACATATGTACAGAAGGGATCGGTAATTTGATGGTAGGCGGTTTAGTTCGGGTTAAAGTGCCACACTGGCGGCGTTAGGCTTTCGATGTTTCCTCCTCGTAAAAAAACACAAGCGCATATTAGCTTAATTTCTAAGTAAATATTCACTTCATCATTTTTGTTTTTTTAATGTTCAATGTTTATGTGTGTGAGTTTGTGTTTGCGCAAGAGAAAAGGTATATTGATAAAATTACTCACTCCTTTTGTCATTCCCAAATCCAAAGGCAACCACATTTTTGTGTGCCATGTACGGACATACTTTCTAGCCACTCCCAAGATCTGACTGGCCACTTTTGCTGCTACAATCACACTTTCGACTGCGCCCTACACACATACATACAAGTGTAACTACAATCTTCTTTTCGCCCCGTTCGTTGGCGGACAGTTGAGGTGAGGCTAACAGTATCAAGTTAAAGTTTATTTGTATTTTTTTTTCCTTGCTTTTTTCCACCTTACTTTGCGCATCAGATTGTTCAGAAGTTCAGAACGTTAGAGAAAAAAAGTCATTTGTATGTATACTAAATTCAGATACACGTATAAGCAAGCCACATACACGCCTGTACATACGTTTTTATGCAGCATCTTTGGTTGCATTTTAAGTATCTCGAAATCGCCGGTCTGTACGTTCGTCCTTGTAAGTCATACGTTTCGGGCCGTGCCACACGAACTTTAGTTCATTCGCTTATTTCGATTGTATCCCTATTCGGCTGACAATTTATACGCTGTGTTGGATTACATACAAACATACATACGCATGTAGGAGTAGAGTGCTGAATTTTTAGCAGCTTACAATATTAAACGAAAAGGATCTAAGGAAAACTATTCACCGGCATCACTCCAACCACAAACTTCAGCAATTCAAGTGCCAAGCAGCTGTAACTCAGAAGCATGCTCGTATATTGCACACACACACACATACACAATCGTATATCCACTAAGTGTACATGGCTTCGTAAATTCGCTACTCGCTGCCTTTGCTATGGGAATTGGCGCAAGGCAAGGCGATATGAATGCATATATGTACGTGTATGCGCTGAAACGAGTGCTTTTGTGAGAATGAAACATTTTTCGGTAATGGGTATCTATCCACAAAATGCTGACGGATATATGTAAACAGCGCAAAATATGCTCCAAGAATACCTGCTACCTTCAGTGAGCCAAATAAAGCCACACACATTTAAATATTTTCTCCGGAGGAAGAGTGGCTAAGGATATGCTTCACATTTTCAGGATCGAAGGCACATAAGTTGCAATTTTGGCAAAAGTGTGTAGCAGCAAGCGGAGAAAATTAAATTTAAGACATTTTACAAAAAAAAGAGAGCGAGAAAAAAAACCATGAACAACACAACCATCTCTCCAACAGTCCCCAGCAGCGCTGTGTGAGAGAAAATTCAGTTTTTATTTGCTTTCCATGGAATAAAAAAGTAGGAACCAATCAAATTTTCATGATAGCGCTGCTAAGCATTAACAATGCACGGCGAAAATGTGCATCTACTTACACATTCGCACTCAGCTACCTCAGCGCACGCATCCATACATACATACATACATACATACATATGCATGGTAGTGAATGGAGTTGAAAGGATGCTGCTTTGAATTTTATGTAGTGAAAATTTTTGGTGCATAGTGTAGATTTCAAATGAGAAATCAAATGTAAATCTTATTCCATTGAATTTTTTATATATTTTTATTTTTTGCTCGAGGGAAAATTTACTTAATATTATATTATTTGCTTGAGTTACGCTTCATGAACTTCTGACAAAAGCTGCTCTTATCGCAAATATAAACATAATATAAATGTTTTTTTTTTGCTTTGTGATAACTAATGCGGAGTACTCCATGTAGTTGTACTTCGGGATCGGCTATACAGTTGTTGATTTTCTCTTCTCAGAGAAATTGAAAAATTGAAATGCAACACTGTGTGCTGGGTAATGAAGTACACATTAAAGCAATCAACTTAAATTAAATGGGGAAAACTTAAGTCAAATAATGGAAAATTGGTGAGTAAAGCGGCATATTTTTTTCTGACGTTTTAGAGAGTCGGCATTAAATTTCACTGTACCGATTTAACTCAAGGATGATAGATTACTAGGTTTGGCCAATAATTATGGTGAAAAACAAAATTAAACATCTCCTCACCAGGGTGTTGTTTTACGGTTTAATATTCGAGAGTTAGTGAGAGGAAGTGGACTGATTTTACGTGCATTTGAAAATTAAAATACAAATCTTTTGTGTATCTCAACATATTGCGTTGGGGAAAAAGAAATGTCGTATTTGTGATCGAAATTTGTGGCTTTACTTAACGTACTTAGAATTATCCGATTCAAGTCAAATATGCCCCGTTTTGTTCGCAAATTTGTTGCCATTTAGAGGGCAACTTCATTATCCCCCCTTTATAAAACCTTCCCTCCTTATTTGCAAAAAACTCAGACAACCAGTTTTTGCAAGCCTCTTCTTGGTATCACCAAGGGCGTTTTGCATGGACCGGAAGAGATGAAAGTCACTTGGTGCCAGGTCCGGACTATATGGTGAGTGCGATAGGATTCCCATCCGAGCTCCCGTAGCTTCTGGCAGGTCATCAAAGATGTGTGAGGACGAGCGTTGCCCTGGTGGAACACAACACTTTTCTATTGACTAATTCTGGCCGCTTCTGGTCAATCGCCTGCTTCAAACGGTCAAGTTGCTCACAGTAGAGGACCGAATTAAGGGTCTGGCCATAGTTGAGCAGCTAGTAGATAATTCCCTTCCAATCCCACCAAACAATCAGCAAAACCTTCCTGGCGGTCAATCCGGGCTTGGCGATGGTTTGGGCCGGCTCGCCGCTTCTCGACTACGATCTTTTTCGCTTGGCGTTGTCGTACGTGATCCACTTTTCATCGCCAGGCACCATCCGCTTCAAAAATGGGTCAAATTCGTTCCGTTTTAGCAGAGAATCGCAAGCGTTGATTCGGTCCAAGAGATTTTTTTGCGCCAACACGTGTGGCACCCAAATATCCAGCTTTTTTTTGGAATCTTCTGCAAATGGTTCCAAACGGTTTTGTGGTCTACACCTAGTTCCTGACTAATCGAGCGAATGCTCACATGCCGGTCTCTTTAGATAATTTCAACGATTTTATCAGTCTCTACGAAGATGGGCCTACCAGTACGGGGTGCATCTTCGACATCTACTGCACCCAGAACGAAATCGATCGAACCAATGCTGTGCTGTGCGAATCGTTACAGTATCAGGCCCATAAACTTCACAAATTTTTGCCGCCGCCTTCGTTGCATTTTTACCTCTAAGGTAGTAAAAACGTAAAATATGACGAATTTCTTGCTTGGTGGACTCCATCTTTGACGCGCTATAACTTAAGACTGATCACTGATCACAACACAGTCAAAGAGACACTTGTAGTGCAGATTGTCGTCTTCAAATCTCCGTTTAGTGCGACCCGATGCAATAAGGACAACGTAAGATATGGTTAAATGTCGCGCTCAATTGACAAAATACGACATTACTTTTTCGCCAACCCAATATATGTACATACATACATATGTATACTTATATCCATAAAAGTATAAAAACGTAGAAAATTTTGCCGATAAAGCATCACTCAAAAACTATTGTTCCGAATTCAACTTATTTTTGCACCGTTGAAAATCCTATGTCGTAAAAGGATTGTGTGAAACAACCACTTCAGCTGAATGTTGCCAACTGTTTATATTTCAGAAAAGTTAAAGTAGATGTAAGTCTCACAGCTTGGATACCAAGACACATATTTTTAAGAAAAATGAATTCCAGAAACATTTTTTTTAATAGAGCTGCCATCTGAGTTTTATTGCAATAATAGCACTTTACCACACATTGTAGTTGAATACTAAGGTATTAAATGAAAGTTGTTTCATCAAGCTTAAACAAATATTTTTTTTAGCTGGTGTTGCCACCTATTTTTTTATAATTAAAAAATTAGATACAAAAATATATTAATTGTAAAAATATGCACACGTCCACATATGTTTATTAATTTTAAATTAAAAATAGCTTTTATACAATACAGTTCTTAAAAAGGGTTGCCATCTAATTGTAAAGAAAAAAATTTAATCAATAACCAAATTTTTTCAGAGGTATCTTATCAGAGGTATCAAAAAAAATAAACAGAGCCCTAATGAAAATGATTTGTGTACGGCGTTGCCACCTAACTCTTAAAATAAAAATGGTACTAATAACAGTAAAAATTAATTAAGTATTATGATGAGGATATCGCATAAAAGATTAATTAAAAAATATTTTTGGAATGGCCTTGCCACTTATTTCTTTTATTTAAAAAGTATTGGAGTTGCCTTATAAAGTAATGATAAATTGTTAATATGAAGTAGAAAATTTGTGTCTTTCTCTTTAAAAAATGTAATGTTATATGTATGTACATTTGGGTGCCATAATACTTCATGCACTTTCATTTTATATGCAAAGCGAAGTTGTGGCCACCAGGTAGTGTTAAGTAAAAAGAATTATTTAAATTCTAAATCATATAATTTTAATTTTCAAAATTTACATGATATACATAAGTGATACAGAAGCTAGTAGTGCAGTTTATGAAGAAAACAAAATTTTTACTTTCTAACGACACATATTTTTGCCTGCTTTTTGCCTGCTATTTTACTACATATTTTCTTTTCAAGCTTTTCATTTTTGTTTAGAGCAGCCACTTTTGTTGGAAATATCAGCTGATTACTTTTATTTCAATTTAAAGATTAATTATTGCGGAGTTATCCGTTGGTTAAGTCATTCAAATTAGTTATAGTTAACTTCAGGTTAACTTTACTGTGAAAACGGCCTTTATTACAGAAATTATCTTATTACTTTCCTTTATTTTGATGGATAATTCATCATAGCAGCATCGAAAAAAAGTTAACTCATTATTGTGAAATCAAAATTAATCTAACCGTTGGTTAACTCATGCATCTAAGTTAAAATGAACTTCAGGTTGAATGACCACTGCGAAAAGGATATTTTTTCAAAAAATCACTTTTTTCTACTTAAAAGCCAACTCCTTATTGTGAAATTGAAATTAATTTTTCTGTTAACTCATGCATTTAGTTAATTTAGCTCTTAATACAATCTAATGAGGAATAATATTGACTGGTGGCATTGAAGAGGTGATGTGGCTGATTTTGCGGCACGGAAATGATTAGTATTACGAGTGGCGAAAGGGCACATTTTCATAAGAATACTTCTGACCTTTAACAAGCGCATCCTGTAAGAACAACTGTCAGGAATTGTTAAATTAAAAAGCCTGTTTAAAGTTATTAACTAAATCCAAAAAAAGGCCAGGCGCTAAATAAAGAATATTATCTGGACAATATGAGGCGCTTGAGAGAAATGTTTGATTTATTGAACAAAATCTCATGTGTTTTTGCAGCACGATCATGAGCCCTCCTAAAATCAGTCTAGTCATTCTACGTGGACCATTGTGAACCCATACAGTTTTATTTTAATTTGATGTAGCTCTGGCTGATTATTTTCTTCCAACTTCAAATTACCACTTCGAGACATCCGTCTTCAGTTGATACTTTTTAAAATTCCATTGATACGATTAAGGCGGCGCTTATGGTATTTTGCTTACTTTTGATATCAACTGTTTCACTGAGGCTGATATGTGATTTTCAGCTTTTGAACTCTCGAGGTTTATCCACTTGAATTCGCTGATAACAATTCGAAGCAAAAGCGATTTTATTTTGTACCTGGTGAGTAGAGTTTCCCAAGCATTTTTTCCCCGCGTGAGTACTACCCATCTATTGTGGTTTGAAGGCATACAACTTGGCGTAATTATGGAAGGATTTGAATGAAATTTTTGAGAGAGACTTCAATTTTTTTTTAATGTTTTGAATTGGAGGTATAGTTCAAAAATGTATATATTTGTAGCCCATTCCATTTTCCGTTTTCTGGTTACACTTGGCATGTCAAAGATGTTGCTTTAATGCCACGCTCTTTCATTGGCAGAGCAAATATATATTTTTTATATTGAAAGAAGAATAATATATAAATTTGAGAATTTTCTCGTAAATCGAAAAAAAATATATTGTTTTTTATTTTTCAATTCAATTATTCACCATTATTTTTTCTTCTCCATACTTTTAAAATTATTGTATGAAAAATGTATTTGGAAACTATATCAGTTTAAAATTTTCTTGAATTGAGAACCAATTATTACCTTCTAAAAGTAGGAAAATTGAAGGTCGTCCTACAAATTGATTATTTGTTTCAGGAAATTAAGTATTGTACCAAATAAAAACAGGTTATAATTACTAGTCATCATATAAAAATAAATATTTGTACCTTTTTACATGCATATATGTATATAAGTAAGATTAAGTCAGCCATTTATAACATATGCATCGGCTAGCATGCAATTGGGGACTCTGAGTATTGTGGGTCACATGCGTATGTATATGTGTATATTTCCCATTTAGATCATATTTAGATATACAGCTATAAAAATAATTCCATGGCTATTAGAGCATATGGTAAGCATTAAGGAGTTATGGTTATTTATATAGAAAATGCTTGTAAAGGGTCGACAAGCAGCACGGAAGTCAATTGCGTAAATAACAACTGCTGAGTAAATACCAGCGCAGGCATACTATGAAGGAGTAGGCAAGGATGTGTGCATAGTCCAAATGTATGAACGTAAGTAAGTATGTTATGAGAGATATTTGTAATGAATTCAGATTATTACAACTTCCTTAGCTTTTATGAAAGAGGAAGCATTGTACATAAATTCTTGTTTCTATGCTTTTATTTATGTAGGTCGCACATGGGGACAAGAAGAACAAGTAAATAAATGCAAGCACTGATGGATATAACAAAAAAAAAAAAAGATAGATGCTTACTAAGTAAGCAGAAACATAGTATATTTAAAATAATATTTGATTTTGAAATTAGTTTCGATAAGTTATTGTGTATTGTAATTTTCAGTCGTTATAACAGTTATAACAGACTTCCGAGAATGTGCTTTATATGGAAGAAAATTATTTGCATTGTATGCGAAAAAAATTGTCGAAAATCACATCGACCTCAAACTTTCGCTTTTTTACTTTAAATTGCTTGCGCTATAAAACTGCATACCCAGAAGTTTTGTTAAAGAATTTTAATAAAAATATTTTAGTTTTTCACAATAATTTTTGGAAATTTGTTAAATTTTTGTGAATTTTGTACAAGGCTTGTAACAGAGCTTTTGAAGGTTTTTGTTAAATAATAATATAATTTTTGGTATATTTTCTTAAAGCATAATATCTTGAAAATATTGTGTGAAAATTTGAAGTGAATCTGATAAATACTGTCCGAGTTATTCAACAATTAACAAAGGGCGCTCGGGCGCAGCAAAACTTTAAATGCGTTTTTCTCAAAATTATATTTTTTGAACTGGTGATCACTGTGAATCAAAAGCCGCTTGTATATTTCAATAAAAATTACACGGCTTTTCAAAAACATAAGAACTCGTGCCTGATCAAAGAATTTTTTTTTGTAAATTTCGATTTTTTTTTAAACAATTATTGTTGGTTTTTTTTTCTCGAAAATCTGAAAAATATTTCCTGAGGCCGCCAGTAGGAAAAAGCTTCAATCATTCACAAGGTTATCTATTAATAAAACTAATTTCCCTTGTCCGATTGACTTTAGATAAAACTCCAAGAATTTGTGATGATCACCGCAAGGGACTTCTGGAGAAACGGGCTGCGAAGAAATTACGCATGAAAAATATTGTGAATATTGTAAAAAAATAATGTGGCTTAATTAAGTGAGCATAAGCCTTTGCAATGCCTTTGTTTTGTTCAGTCATGTAGTAATTGAAGAAAAATTTTAAGTTTTAATGAATCACTGCTCATCATCATGGATAACTTAATTTGTTAAAAATTAGTATGAGTATGCTCAAATAACACATGCGCTGAAAAGTCCAAAGAAAACACGGTTTTTTTGGTTCAAAATTAGCTCTATCAACGTAACTTCCATCAAGAACAACGCAAGCGTTCCAGCGCCGCTCTAACATCTCAATGCCACTTTTGTAGAATGATTTATCTTTTGCCTCAAAATAGGCCTCAGTTTCAGCGATAACCTCTTCGAGGGAAAATTCTTCCCGGTGAGAATTTTTTACAGTTGATATTCCTACTGAACTTCGTCAATGAAAAGAGGCAAAACGACCCGAACTGCCGAAAGAAGAAAAGTCATGCATTACCTTCCAAAACCATGAGCTTTCAGCATTCAGCATTACATGTTCAGACATTTCTAGATAAATACGGTGCTCAAGTGCTTGAGTGTCAGCATTATACGTATTAGACTACCAAGGAGACATTCTTACCTGTGGGACTTCTATCTGTTCCCTATGGGGAAATTTGCACTAAAAACACATGAGTGCATTTGAAATAGGAAAGAGAAAAGTGCGCACATGCAGCCTTAATGATGATACATGATAAAAAAGAAATATGTATTACATCTAAAAAAAATTATTTAATTTCAAACAATCTTAAAGTTATAAATGCAATCCTTAAAGAACTTAAAGGAACTGCCCGAATTCAATTATTACATTATTTGCCTAAATAATTATTTTATCTCTCAAGAAGTATTGGATGAAAACCTATAATTTTGTCATGTGTGCATGGAGCTCGAAAATGTAGGGTATTCTCAGGAATTTTTTTTATAATATTTTTAATTGACTTCTTTTACATATAAAAATGAAAACAAATCCAAATTTTTTTATTTAAAAAATGGCACTGAAGTTGACCCTCACAAAAAATTGGGCCTGGACAGTTGTCCATTTTGGCTCTTCTATTTATCTGAAACACAAAAACCCAAAAACTTATTAATCAATATGACTATAGCTATGTCCTCTACTAGAATAAAAAAACAAAATGGTGGTTTTGAATTTGACACTATAAAAATCGGGCTTTTTCAGTTTTTTAATACGAAATAATTGAAATAAAAACACATTAAAGGCGAGAGTCGTAGTACTATGATTTATCTCGACTGTCGCTTATCAGTTTTTTCAATTAGTGTTTAGTTATTTTTTAATATTTCTTGTAGTTTTAAGAGTTTAAATCAACTTTTCTTAGTCTAAATTTTTTTATGATCACACTTAATATCGCCCGCTTTAGGAGGAAAAAGAACGCGGGGCGATCGCTGCGTTACCTAGAAAACTTTCGTCAAGATTCCTCGCCTTTAATGTGATAATATGATTCTAGTACGGGCGATACCCATTGAAATTTCAAACGATTCGGTTGACTAGTTTTTTTGTTTTTTTTTTTGACAGTACCAGGCCGAAAACAGTTGTTACGAGATAAATCAATTTAAAGTTTGAGGTACAGGAGCGCGCGGACCGCTCTCTACCTAGTTAATGGGCTATAGAAGCTATAATATTGGGAATTTCCGCATGAAAATTTTACAGTATATTCTTATTAATATTATATTTTTGAAATATCGAGAAAACAAAAAATCGATTTTTTGAAATTTCTAGACCACCCCATAAGCTTTTTATTTAACCAGAAAGCATTGAGAAAAGTGTAAGTACTTCTTGAGGTTTCTAGGTATACACCCATACATATAAACATACATATGTATGTAATACATAGATACAAATCCAATAGTAATAAAGATACATATACATAAGTACATATATACAATCATTCTGGCATTATATGTTTGCTGTGCGACTTGAGGGACTTCTTAGCAACAGATGTGCTACTAATTTTGTTTTTGTAACTTTTATGTTTATTTTTTTCTCAGGTGGAGGAGACACTCCTTTTAATTAATAAAATTACACCGCTATTAACTCAACGTCATGTAAGTAATATGGAAATATTAAATATCTTATGCATATTAAGAATATGGTATAACAGTGCAGTGTGACATCGATATGACGAACTACGCTATAACAAAAAACTCTATGCCATATATAGAGCAGATTTACACCATATGGTTAGTTCAAGAAAATCAATTGATATGCTATAATAAAAAGATACACTATGCTGTACTGAAGTGCTTCTCACGAGTTCACAGACCTTCTTATACAAAAGCTAACTATAGCCTAGAGCAAGGACATATACACCTATCTTTGCTGACTAAGATGGTAAATAAATGACAAATTTGAATTTGATATTCATTTTTAGGGGTTAGGGGTAGTCAGAATTTTCCAATTGTACTTTCTTAAAGTATAATATCTTAAAAATATTGTTTGAAAATTTGAAGTGAATTCGACAAATACTTTTCGAGTTATTCAACAATTAACAAAGGGCGCTCGGGTGCTCCGGAGCGTTCGCAAAACTTTAAATACGTTTTTATCAAAACTATGTTTGTTGAACTGTTGATAACTGTAGCTTAAAAACCGCTTAGAAATGCTTTTAAAAAACATAAAAAACTCGTGCCTGATAGAAGCATCCTTTTCAAAAATTTTGATTTTTTTTCAACAATTTATTGTCGGTTTTTTCTCGAAAATCTGAAAAATATTTCCGGGCCCTCTAGATATTGTTAAACTTCGATCAGTCACAACGTTATCTATTAATAAAACTAATTTCTCTTGTCCGATTGATTTTAAATGAATCCCCAAGGACTTGTGATGATCACCGCAAGGGACTTCTGGAGAAACGGGCGCCACACAAACAGCGATAACTTTTACAATTATTATTATTTTTTTTAATTTGCTACAGACAAGTCGAAACATGATGAATTAATGCTATGTTTTTATTTTTGTAAAATAAACCAATTGACTTGCAAAAAAAAAGAACTATTGAAAATCATCATTTTTTCCTCTGACTACCCCTAACCGCTTAAGACGACAGGGTCGATTTTCAGTTAATTTTTTCTCTACTGTTGTACTTTAATACTTCCCGACTCTTCTTGAAAACATGTAAATGAATTAAATTAAATAAATTAATATACCAATGAAATAAATACATTATTTATTCTCTATAAATGATTCACAACAATTTTCCTCTGAATTTTTATTCTATTCTTTACTATCTGAACTGTTTAAATCTCTATTAATAAAACTAACTATTGACATTCATGACTGTGTTGCAAAACAAAAAAGGTTCCGTATGCCCTATGGACAACGTCTTTCGTGTCAGTTCAGCTCGAGTTGGATAACCGTTGGTCTTGTTTTTGTTATTTACACTGATATATATTTTTTTCATTTCAGCAACTGGTTGAATATTTAGTCTTCTGTGCGATAATCTATTCGTAAGTTAAGTATTTTGGACATTGCTGACAATTATGCATTTTCCATTTGTGTTTTTGTTGACTTTACTATAATAAGAAGTAAACTGCACAAGATTTTTAAAAATTTTAACAATTTTAATTCAATTTTGCAAATTATGGTGTAGATAATATTGGTGTGAAAAAAAATTATCTTTGACAAAAACTAAGAGCAACTATTATCGAAAAAATATATATATAGTATGTATGTACATACCTAAAAAAAACAATGAATTGAAAAAAATAATATTTTTTAAGTGTTGATTACAGTTAAAAAAAGGAAAACTGAAAGAAATTTTTAAAATTTTTAATAATTTTACTAAAATTTAGAAAATTATGGTATGGCTATTTTTGAAGTAAAATGTCTTATGATTTTTATAAAAAGAAATTTTAACATATAATAAAACTTTGAAAAAAAGTACGACATACTAAGCATAAAAACAATTTATTAAATAAAAATTAAGCATAACTTGTTTTTTTAATTTTTAGATAAAGTTCAAGAGAGAAGTAAAATGAAAAATATTAAAAAAAATGTTTACTTAATATTGAAAATTATGGATTTTTTGAAAGGCAGTTTTTATAAAATTCATTTTTTTATAACGTATATTAAAAAATATCTTTTAAATAATATTAATAGTAATAATAAAAAATTATATTAAATAAAATTTAATAAATAAAATTTAAATAAATTTAAATGCGCGTATCGCATAAAATTTTTTTTTCTGGAACGTTGATACAACTGTCCTATAGAGTGTGATCTGTCAATTAGCTTGTTTTTTTTTTCATTTAAGTATATCAGTCAACCGCAGAAGTACTCTGCGATTTTTCTTCTTCTTAATTGGCGCGATAGCTGTTTACGCGATTTTGGCCGAGTTTAACAAAGCGCGCCAGTCGTTTCTTTCCCGTCCCAAGTCCGCGAAGCCAAGTCCTTCTCCACCTGATCTTTCCAACGCAGAGGAGGCCTTCCTCTTCCTTTGGTACCAACAGCTGGTACCGCATCGAACACTTTCAAAGCCGGAGCGTTTGTGACTATTCGGACGACATGACCCAGCCAACGTAGCCGCTGAATCTTTATTCGCTGCGCAAAGTCTATGTCGTTGTAAAGCTCATACAGCTCATCGTTCTATCGCCTGCGATATTCGCCGTTGCCAACGTGCAAAGGTCCAAAAATCTTACGCAGAATCTTTCTTTCAAACACTTTACTGCTCAGTTGCTTACTTAGTCCAAAGTAGCACTTGTTGGCAAGAGAGATTCTACGTTGGATTTCAAGGCTGACATTGTTATCGGTGTTAATGCTGATTTCTAAATAAGCGAAGTCTTTTACAACCTCGAAATTATAACTGTCTACAGTGACGTGGGCGCCGATACGCGAGTGCGCCGACTGTTTGTTTGAAGACAGGAGGTACTTCATTTGGTCCTCGTTCACCACCAGACCCATTCGCTTTGCCTCTTTATCCAGTTTGGAGAAGGCAGAACTAACAGCGCGGTTGTTAAGGCCGATACGATTTTTACTATGGATAAAAATATCGAACAAATAATTTATCTTAAATTTTGTGTTTTGAACGGGATTTCGGGTGCCGTATCAATGAAAATATTGCAGAAAGCCTATGGCGAGTTATGCTAGTGCTTTATCAAAAACACGGGTCTACGAGTGGTATAAACATTTATGCAGAGGGCAGAAAAATCGTGAAAGACTTTCCCAAATCTGGTCGCCCACTTTCCCCAATCTGGTCGCCCACGAAGACGTTTCAACGGATGAAAACGTCGACAAAGTCAAGGAGATGGTGCTGGAAAACCATCATTTAAGTTTTAGGGCGGTAGCTCGTGACCTTAACGTGTCTCACGAATCAATTTGCAACATTTTACACCATCAATTTGGCGTGAGACGCGTGGCTGTTCGACTCGTTCCAAAGGAGGTGGCTGAATACATGCTTGAGCAAGCGAATTCGGACCCAATGTTTATCCAGCGCGACATAACAGGTGATGAGACGTGCGTATATGAGTTTGACATGCAAACCAGTCAATAGGCGGCTGAATGGTGCTATCCACATGAGCCGAAACTCAAAAAACCACGTTAAAGTCGGTCTAAAATGAAAGTCATGCTACTCGTTTTCTTTGATTGTCCTGGTTTGTGCACTCGGAATTCATTACAAATGCTTATACGGTAAATGAAGAATATTATTTGGAAGTTATGCAACGTTTGAGAGAGAATGTGTGTAGGAACTGGAACAATTTGCGGAAGGAAAACTCATGGATTTGGTACCAGGATAGCGCACCGTTTCACAAGTCTCATATTGTGAACACTTTTCTGACAAAAATTCGACAAATCACCGTAATCATCGAACAACCACCACCGTATTTACCGGATTTAGCCCCTATGACTTTTTCCTTTTCCCAAAACTTAAATTGGCACTCCGTGGACGCCGCTTTGTGTCGATAAAGGCTATTAAGGAGAATTCACTGAAGGAGCTGAAGAAGATCTCTTCAAACGCGTTTAAAAGGTGCTTTGATGACTGGACTAATCGTTGGCATATGTGTATTGCTTCGAATGGAGCCTATTTTGAAGTCGACAAAATAAATTTTAATGATTAGACAATTATTATGCGTTTTATTGAACAATTCCCGGTAGTTTTTAGACAAAATGTATATACTAAAAAGAAAACAAAAAATTCGAAATATTTTTTTTAATGTTTGATTAAAATTAAATAATACTCCTTTTTTAATTTTTCTTTAACTTTTGAGAAAAAATATGCTTTTTTAATTAAAATATTCAAGAAACATTTGTTTTTTGTTATGGAGAGTTTTTCATGGCAGAAATTCGCGCGGAGATTTGTCATTGCCTGCCGAGGTGAGCGCTGTAAGAAAAAGCCAAGTTTTCGAGCTTATGCACTTCCGAATGGTAGTCAGGCGGTAACTTTTTACAACCGGTTTTGGAATAAAATATTAAAACCCAACTCAATTTAAAAAGAAAAAAAAATCGATTTTCACTCGAATGTATCAGGTGATAACCTTAAACCCTGTCAGAATAATCAAAGATTTTGCGAATGTATTCATTTTAGTATATTTCTATTAATTATTTTTCTATTATCTATTATTAATTAATATTTAAAAAGTCTATACGGAAAGAAATTGTGCAAGTTCGACATAATTAATTGTGAAAAGAAATACTTGACACTTGGTTAGCTGGCTTCAGCTAGTAAAAAGCTCCTACGCTACAGCTCTTGAAACAATTTCTATCAGATAAAAGGTTCAGGTGTATATGTATATATGTATGCAAACTATTAAAGATATGCGGCAGTACTAACAAAATGTACATATGATATTATATTACATAAAGTTGGCAGTCGTTTTAAACTCGCAGCAAACTGATATCTGCCTTATAATCTTTTTCATATACTCCCTGTCACTTGCGGTTTCAACTCAAACAGAATTCCTAAGGTTTTATATATCCCACCATTCTGCTCATACATCCAATCCGCTTAACAATTTAGCTCATAAGCAGGCGCTTCACTTTTAAATATCCTTTTATCCTTTACTCATTCAAACGCTTAGCTCATCACATGAAGCGCCACACAACTCGGTATTTGTTGTTTGTCTGCTTGTGCGTTGAACAGGTCTTAACAGCTCTACTCAAAGGACTTTTAGAAGCTGGGTTGAATGGGAAGTAACTACTTATACTCGTATGTATGTGTAAGTACTCGTATACGCAAGCACTGGCAGCTACTTACTCTGGTATTTAGCAGTTATGAAAATTATTTTAAAGGAAAAAGACACGCACTGCTACTCGTATTCCTACGTGGTCATAAAGGTATTAAGAATTTAAGCATGAATATGTGCTTTTCCATTTATTTATATGCTTACAAATGTATGTGTATGCATTTGAGTGGGTGTATGAGTCTATATATGGGAGCGGAAGTTGACATGTGCCGGTATTTATTTTAATATACTTCTGTTCATTTGCTTGATTTGTATGTGTGTTTGTGTGCTATTAAAGTATGTTTTCTTTTGCTCAGCAGGTTGGCCACCGGAGATTAAATTTTCTGTGTAGCTTTTATTTAAATGGTTTCTTTAGGCTCTTCCGCAGCAATATTTGGAGCACAGCTTATTTGAGGAATTTCATTTAGTTAAAATTTTTATCAATGCTTTCGTTATACTGAATATAGATATGAGAAATTTCTTAAAAAAATTGTTATTTTTCATAAAAAGTTTTTTTTCATAAAAAAGGTTTAGAAAAAAAAATTATTAAAAAAAATCGTTATAATGCAGGTAGATAAGAGAGATTTAAAAAAATGTGTTTTTATCATAACAAAGTTTATTTAAAAAAATACCTGAAATATATAATGTCTTTAAAATATTTAAAAAATATGTTAAATTTTTTTATAAAAATGTTTATTAATATTATAGAAAAAATATTTTTTGAAAAGATTTCTATAAAAAAAAAATACTTAAAAATTAAATAAATTTTTTTTTTATTTAAACATACATAAAAAACCTTTGAAAATTATGTTAAACTTCTTTTATAAAAATATATAAAGTGTTAAAATATTTAAGTGTTAAACAAGAACTGAAACATTAAATTTTAAGGTTTCTACAATATAAAAACACTTTCTTTAAAAATTAATGAAATTTTATAAAAACACCACAAAAGTATATTAATTTTTTTTTCTTTGTTTAATAAATAATAATATTAATGAACTTCGAATCCCGTATTCGCCAGATTTGGAGCCCAGCGACTACTGGTTGTTTGCAGATCTAAAAAAAATGTTCGCCGGTAAGAAATTTCGATCGAATAATCGCTGAAACAGAGGCCTGTTTTGAGGCAAAAGATAAATCGTTCTACAAAAGTGGCATTGAAATTTTAGAGCGTCGCTGGAATGATTGCGTTGTTCTTGATGGAAATTACGATGATGAATAAAGCTAATTTTAAATAAAAAAACAATCATTAAATAGCTAAAATTTTTAATTTTTTCTCAAAATGCATTAACATAGTACAGTTTGTACTCGAGTTTTACGTTGCGCAGCCAGTCGGATGGTTGGAAATGCACGTTTCGTTTATATAAAAGGTGGATGTGGTGTCAATAACTTTATTGATATCAAATGCAATGTACAGCCCATGAAAAAAGTTTATCACCTCTACATTTTGATAAAATTTGACTATTTATTTATCCATCGTTTAACTTAAATTACTTTTCTAGAAAATTATAGTGCATTCTATAAGAAATAGCATATGAATCCAAGTTTCAAACTTAGTTTGAAATGTTAAAAAATTCATCAAATTTCCTTCAATATGTAACCTACGTTGGACACCTTTTTTGAAAACTTCGGTTGGCCACCCGGGTCTGGCATTTTTTTCGTCCTCTTTAAGGGTCCAAAATTAAATTTTAGGAAGCTATCTGGCAGCTCAAGTCGTTAGCTTTAATAGAAATATGTTAAATTCACGTCCAAAGTCGAAAGAGTCCGGCCAGACCCAGGTGCCCAACAGCGACTTAAATAATTTTTAAGTACTTTTGAGTATGTATGGGTCACTCAATTTGAAGTGGCTCAAAATTCTCATTGATTTTAGATCATCTTTTTTCTGACGGTGATGCGTATTTTCTCCATTTAAGAAAACATTTCATAGATTTATTATATGGAGACGGTGTTGCGCGTCAAGAAAAAAATGTAATAAAGAATCAAGAGGATTTTCTAGCATCTTCAAACTCAAACTTTATTATACTACAATAAAATGTAAAATTCCAGTTTTAAGTGGCTCAAAATTCAAGCCATCGCATTGCCGTATGGAAAACAAAATTATCATTGCTTTATTGAAATTTTATATGAAAGGTAAGCGTTATTAATGAAGTGGGATAAATAAAACAGTTAATTATATGAGAACACACGCTTTTTATAAAAATTAAGAAATATAAAGAAAAATTCTCTGTGAATAGAAAAATTCTCTCTTTGAAAATTCATCCAAAAACTATACAATTGTACCAGTCTTTCAAGTTCGAGCTTTTTTATTAGCTTAGTGCTTCGTTTTGACAATTGTTATAGTGGGATGTCGTCTCTTTTAACAGATGCGATGCAGAAAGTTTACAGTTTACTAAAATAGGGCCCAACATAATAAGTAATGAAGAACTCTGGAGAAAAACCAAGGAGGAGCCCATCTCACGCCAGTTAACACGCAAGAAATGGAGTCGGATGAGCCACGATCTTAGAAAACGGCCTCACAGCATCACAAGAATGACGCTATATTGGAATCCTAAGGGAAGCAGAAGCCGCCGCCGGCTAAAGAACACTTGGAAGGGATCCATTCTACGTGACTTATTCTCCATAAACACAAGCTGGGACAATGCTAAGACGATAGCATCTAACCGCGTGCGTTGGAGAAGCCTTGTAGAGGCCCGATGCTTCTCAATGGAGTAATCAGGTGAAAAACAAAACTAAAATAGGGTCGAAATCGCTCGAGAGCCGTACAAAAACCACTAAAATCCACAAAAAACAAAAAATTAGAAAAAATTGGTTTAAAATAGTTTTCCCAAAATCTTGGATATTTTCCATTCCACTATTATATTGGCCCAATAGAGCCTGAGCACGTTTGAGTCGACTGGCTGGATAAAAGGCATAGAGCCAGTTTGTACCATTGCCATTCAACTGAAAAACTTCGGCTTTAGGGAAAAGCGTCTCAGAAGACAAACTATTGCATGAATAGCAGTGCGATATATGGCAAATTTGTGGCTATTTAATTATTTTTTAATTCATTTTTTTTAATTTTTTCAATTTAGTTTATACTAGCACAAAAACCATATCATTTGAAGTTCCAAACTTTGTACAAAATTTTTAAAACTTCGACGTATTTTCAATAAAATTTTAAAACTCATTTAATCACAATTTCTAGAGAAATTCTAGGCAAGCAGTTTTGTAGTCCATTCAGTTTTGATGTAATACAATGACAGTTAAAGTGTCTCATAAATCGTTTGCTTTGTTGCTTTTCTCCCACGTAACATATGTACGAAATTTTTTCTATGGCGGAAATCCACACGATCTCTAGCAAAAAAATTGTCCAAGTTGTATGTTATCAATGGTACTACTGTTGTTGGTATAGATATTGCAGATATTTGATTCAAACAGATGGTGCCAAGCAACCAAGAAAATAATGAACGAAATTTTCAGTAAGTATAATTTTACAGAATACTCCGCAGTCCCAATTGAATGCCTCCGACCGATTTTCTATAGCGCCAACCCAAAGACGGGGTTTATACGTGTATGAATAAGCTAAATAAAATTGAGCCTTGAAAGCATAACATTAGGGGCGAATTAACCGAGCTAGCGCCCCAGTTATGCCTGAATGCCATTGAAGATCTCAACAAAAGCATCTACGCAGGGTTCATTTTGAAAATATCATCTATCATTAATAATTGTAAAGATGCTCTACAAGCCACAAATAGTAATAAAAAATAATTAAATTAGTCGCAATTGAATCAAATAAAAAATGCATTTAATTTAAATTAAAAAAGACATTCTTGCTAAAAACACTCTATGACTAGCATCACCAGTTGATGAGATGAGCAAATACAGTACACACATAAACATGCAAACAACAACAAAACTGGTTTACCTGCAACAGTTTGTGGGCAAAATAAAAGTTTGTTGCATACAAATTATAAAAAAGTAGTCTTCTCCTTTAACATTTCCGCACCACCTAAAAGGCCAACGGAATTGCAATAAGCCACATGTTGGGGTAATAGCAGTAAAGATAGCAACAAAAAAGGGGTCAACTAAGAAAAAAATACATTCGAAAAGGGGTGCATGTAAAGCAATGTCATTTTTAGCTCTATTTATTGTTGTTCGTGTTATTTATGTTGTTTGTGTTGTTGCTTTTATTTTAGGCACACTTTAGACTCATTGAATGCAGACACACTTCAAAGCAGAACCGGGAGTTGGCAGGTGAAGGCTAAAACGAGCTGACGCTGCACTTGTCTGTGTACAACCGAGAGTGGCTTGTGGCAAGTGGCTGGTGAGTGCGTGCACTTCCTGTTGCTAGCTAACCTACAACCTACACACATACGCACGCACAAAGAGATGAGTGAGGGAGATGAGATCCCTGCAGGAATATCCGTTTCTTTGTTGATCAAACATATCGTACTATGGAATTCATTTCCTGCTAGTTCTGGGTTCAAAAAAAAAAAAGAAATAAAAATTCTTTCTTTCCTTTAATTATAAAATTAATCACTTTTTATCCAGTTTATTATATTTTTGTTCATTTCATCATTTCTATTGAAAATTTTATTGTATATCAAGTACGACATGAAGCTACAAGAATAAGCCACATACAGAATTTCCATCGATTTCTGGTTTAAGAGCGCATAACTCATTCTTCACACAAAAAAAACGGCACTCCTAAAATACTGAGCAAAAACTATTCAGATTTACGTGGGCTCAATCGATTTGAAAGTTCCTTCAAAAATCTCATTATTTTCCGTTGATAAAATTTTAGTAAAAAATTTTATGCAGACCTTTTAAGTTTGAACTCTTCTATCCCGTAAAGTGGTGTTTTGGAAAAAAATATTTTTATAAACTATATTAATTATATTTATTAAAAACTTGATTCCTGCAGGTATTTTCTAAATGAAATATTTTAGCGGTAGATTTAAAATATAATCATTTTTACAATTTCGCAACTCAATTTTGAATGATTCCAAGAGCAGTAATAGTGATGAACTTGCACTAAGGAAGCAGTAGCGGTAAACTTTTAAAGTATTTAATAAAATATAAAAAACTGAAATGGGTTTAAAATGTTGTTCATTTAAGGCTTGGAATTTATTTCAGCTATACATAAATAAAATACGTATGCATTTTTTTAAATACTTCTTTTGTTGTAAAACTAAAACTTTGGCTTTAAATATATAACAGAATTTCTCTCAATCGACTTTCCCGGTTGGATTAACAATCAATTTTGTCGCCTTAATTTTTTACTAAATTTTCACCAATTTCAGCGCTTTTCTCATCAATGGTCACTTCGATTTCATATTTGAACTCTTCAATCGTTTCTATATGATAAATAGTAACATTTATCCCTATTCTGTAACTTGAGTTTAAAAAAAAGAAATTTATCAAAATTAAAAAAAATCCTACTACTTAATAAATAAATTTATCTTTAATGGCGCTCCATGAAAAAATAGTCCAATGGAATCAAATTACAGCTTTAAAGTAATCAATTGACACCAACGCTTAGGCTGATTATACGATTTTCGCAGGCAGTCCGCAAAATGTGGAAAGTAAAGTTGGCAGTGTGGTACATAGCGCCGTGCTGTTGACAACGAATTTTTTCTATTTTATCCTTCTCAATTTGGGGGGAAAAAATTAGTTAACATTTTCCAAAAAGAAATGTTTCACTGATATCACAGCTCCCAAATCTGCACCAAATCGTTACTCGATCTTCATAATGACATGTGAATTTTCTAACGATCTAAGACGATAGTACTGTTTGTTAGCAGTTTCCCTATAGGGTATGTGGGCAGCGCCTAAATTCATACCAAATAAAGTAAGTGCTTGCCACGTTTGGGGGCGTAAGTGTTTGGTAGCTTTGTACTCGCTTGTGCTAGGCAGCGTACAATTTCAAAAAGCTGTAAATAGTTTAAGGCTCTTAACGTTGACATTTGCATGCACGGAAATGGGTGCATCTCCATAAGGCCCGTGGAGAGGTGAGACGAAAGAAACCTTTGCTGCCAAGCGCATACATGCAGGCTTTTATATGTGGCACCATATCGTCCGTAGCACTGCTAGAAAAATGCAAATCAGCGCTGTGTAGGCCGTACGCTTTTTTATGAACTACAGAAAGCAAAGTGACAAAGTGAATAAGTGAAAAAATTTTGGAACTCAACATGAACTGGAGAATTAATTTTAAAATTAAATAGCTGACAGTGAAAAAATAAGTACCTCAAAAGAGGATAAAGAGTTGCTGTTTTAGAGTTTCAATGAAGAATTTTATTATTGAGTAATGTGCTGAGTAAAAAAATAGTAATTTATTGTTAGAAAATATTTAATTTAAAAACAGGAATTATTTTTTGAGAGCTTTTCAAGTTTAATAACTTTGAAAATTTCTGAGCAGTATTTATGATGAGCAGGAATGAAAATAGGGTAGAGGTTGATTACAGTGTTAGACTTACTTTCTTCACCTATATTCCATGAAGGGAGGAGTGGGCTAGGTGCAACACAACACTTGGGGGACAGGGCTTGGCGAGTCTGTCCACGGATGGCTCAAAGTCGGACGTATGGGTTGGCGGAAGAGTGTTCTGCGAACAGCTACCCATCAGAGTCAAGTTTAGGTAACCGGATCACTGCAGTGTGTTCCAAAGCAGAGGTAGCAGCAATCAAAGAAGCAGCTGATTGGCTACTCACTTGCGCAATAACTGTTAAAAGAGTTACTCCCATGGCCAAGCGGCAATTAGCTCAATTATGGTGCACTCGAAACTGGACAGGGAATGCCTGGTTTTGCTTTCGATCGCATACGGATTCTTTGACACAAGGTTAATCTGACAAGCTGGTCATAGCGACATTGCGGGAAACTGCGAAGCGGACGAGCTGGCCAGACAAGGGACCTGTGAGGTAGTTTCTCCGCGAAAAGAGAGGATCGGGATTCCCATGGCAACCTGCTTTCTACTCCTGAAACGATGGGCTTTGCGTCAACTCAGCGAGCGTTGGCGCTTCTCGCCACGTGTGTATCGGAAGCGTTCAAGGAATATTCTGAGGATGACAATACCTCAGCTCTCAAACTTCATGAGTGTCTTTACGATGCACTATCCGCGAGGTTTGCATGCCGTGAGACTTGGAATTACTTCGAGTCCTGTTTGCGTGAGCTGTATGGCGGATGAGGTGGGATTATCTCAACACCTTTTCCTTAGCTGCACCGCTCTGGCGGTACTAAGTTTTAAGCATCTTGTTTCTCAATTTTTAAAACGCCTGCTGATATAGCAGTTCTTGATACTTTGATGAATTTCATTAGCAGCATAAACCGGCTAACATAACAGCGAATTTGTCACCGTTCATAATCCACAATAATAAACCCCCTCCTCTTTCCTCCCTCACCCTCTTCTCGCTCGGCTTTCGTCCTATCGGTTTCCTTCGCCTCTTTTCCCTTGCAATGGTGAACTAAAATTCTTCGTCCAAATGGACCCACTTTCCTGGGAAACCATTATAACCAAACCTAACCTAGACTTACAGCTCTATTCTTAGTTGATATCTCAGTTGAATGTCATTTAAATTTACATATTTTTGTATGACATTTTTGTGTGATTATTTCCGAAAAACTCTTTCAAGAAAAATTTCATCGTAGCGAGGCGAAAAGTTCTTTTGTATAATATTGTTTTTGTGCCGTATGTGCAAGTATACGCATACGCCTTCCATAACCTCGCTGTGCCGAGATCAGTTCTAAGTATCCTTAAACAGTACAGGAAGATATGCGACATGCATGTTGATGTATTTGCGCCGTTTTTAGCTAACTAATCGGTATCCTCATTTACTTCTATTGACTTGTGTTCTGGCACCCAGTAGATAGTTATACCAGAGAATGTTAATTGCAATTGCATTAACATTCTCTGGTTATACCACTCTTAACAAAACTTTGTCTATCTGAGCTTTCAAGTGCCATACAAAAAGCAAATTTGTCATCGCAGCTATTACTGCTGTCTGGCTATTAATAAGTATATTCACATAAGAGTTCAGAGAGCTACTTCGTCTGCGTTCTGTTTCATAATTCTGATGGAAAAACAGTACCAATTTTTTGTTTGTTTGATAGTAATGCGCCTCATTATACGCACATACTCTATTAAAGTGCTTTGCAAAAGGTTATAATGTGGTCCCTTTCTTCTGTTACTATTCTAAGCTACACCAAGTCATTGTAGTTGTATTAATAGGATTCGAGAAATCTACGCATGTGCTTATGCATGTGTAAATATGCATGCATTACTTTACAAAGCTCAGGACGGGTTCTAAAGAAACACATTTCCATTTTGTGTTTTCCAAGTGGTTTGAAAAGCTACTCCGCCGACTTTCAGTAGCTTTCGAAAGCTTTTAGGTTTGCGCATAGGATAATTCTGATGCGCTTACTTCCCAACAGATGGCGCTGTTTGGAGGAAAAAATGCGTAGGCGGTGGTAATTGGTGTAAAGTTTGTGACAAAAGCTTTTTAGGCACAGGGTCTTATTTGAATTTGAAGAACAAAACTATGCTTTGAAAGTTTATCGTTGATTTGTAAAAGGCATTGTGGTGTAGCAACCAATGTTGCCAAACATAATTTTTTCCCATTTAACTTTCGAGGAAAATAAAGAGTTTTCCAATAAGAGGTATTATTTTGATATTCAAAGGAAAATGCTATTTTTTAATATAAATGATCGGATGTTTATTTCATTATAAAAAGGAAAATATGCCGTTAATAGTGGAAAATAACATCAGCCAAATGACCCCCACGACCACGCTTACAGGACAATATCCTTTTCATGAAATTCTCCATAACCGAATTGCAAAGTGGCTGCCCTATGTCCTCGATAGCTTCACGAATTCCATCTTTGAGGTCTTGAATCGACCCTGGGGTGTTGGCGTAAACCTGCTCTTTCACGTGTCCCAAAGAAAAAAGTCACAAGGTTAAATCACAAGATCTCTGTGGCCAATTGTGATTACCTCTTCGAGAGATAACACGGTCCGGAAACTTTTCCCGTAAAAGATCAATGGTTTCGTTGCTTGTGTGGCACGTAGCGCCGTCTTGTTGAAAATAAACGTGGTCCAGATCAATACCATCCAATTCCGGTTATAGAAAATCGTTAACCATCTCTGCTGTTTAACACCTAACACCCGTTATTGGAAAACCCTTTACTTACGAATTACCATTAAAATTTTATAAAACTATAGATCATTCTATTTCAAATACCGTATAAGTCAAAATGGTCAGCTTTGTACTAAATTTATGAAAATTCGAAAAATTTTCATCAAAATTTCACCATTTTCAATCAGACTTGTAAAAAATGTATGGCATTATGTACATAGCCCATACAATTTTAATAAAGTGCAAGTATAAAGGGGCTCAAAATTTCTGTTGATTTTTGGTAATTTTATTCCCTAGTGGCCTTGCAAAATTTCTACATATGTATAACGAATGGACGACATACATTTTTTAAATGGGGAAAATGTTCAACACTGTCAGGGGAAAAATAACCAAAATCATCTTAGAAATCGCATTTTTCAGCTGAGCTCACACCAGAAGTGCATGAAATGTGGTTGCCAGAAGTTTATTGAAACCACGAAAAAAATTGTAGAGCTACTCGATTTTTATAACAGCCTAATGAATTGAGCGATTTGCGAACTTTTTTGAGGCATTGATGGAAATCGATTCAGTTCTGCCTATTCATCCAGGCAAACGTCAGCGCAAGTAAATAGCGATACATATCTTCCGAAAACTTGGAGCATAAAACGATTATGGTACCCACATGTTCTCAACATAAGCTTTAAAGGCAGTGGTGGACTCTTACAACTTATTTTTTAGCCTTGACTGGCACCAAGATTTCATTCGGTAATTTCGCAAAATTTTATTCTTCCATATGAGCTGATAAAAGTTTGAAGCGTTGTGAATTTTTTGTTTATGAATTTATCAAAACTGATGAAACTTTTAATGAATTTCAGAATGCTTAAGTTTGCTGAAACAAAGAGATATCTTAGATACAACTTGGAAGAAAAGTATGTGAAAACGATTTCGCAGCTCAAAAGGAAATTATAAAAAAATAATGAACTCCTCAAGACTGGTTTTGAAAATCTGGTGACAAATAGTCAATTTATAATAAAAAAACCATTCCCGCGGTTTGTAGAAGGATAAAAACAAATTTTTATATTATGATGCCGAAATCCTTTCAATCAATCCTCATTAGTTCAATTTTTTTGCAATTCTTTACGTATGGCGACCGACCCGGCCTAATGTGCTTATGTGTGGCTTTTGATATGTGATGCATTTAAGGAATAACCATGCACATCTTTCCACATTCCTCTAATTAAGAAAAAAAGGCAAATATACCACTCATTTTCTGCAAGAGCATCGGGGAAAAAAATTTTAAGAACTCATGTACGCAGCGACGCTTTGATCGTTCGTAGTATAATACATATATTTCACTGATTTTTCTTTTAAATATTTCTTTAAATATTTCGAACAGCGTATTTATAATAATAATAATTGGGTGTTTGGCAAAGCTTCTCTGAGCGTCTTAGTGTTTTTCTACAAATGCAGAGACCTACAGGAAAGTGCTTTTCAAAAATTAAAACAAAAAGAAATTTCGCAAAAGCTCTCAGCGACACAATTAAATTTTTTCCCCCTAAAATGTTTTCAATAAGTAATATTTGTAGTAAAAAACTAAAAAACATTATAAAAATGCTAAAAAGAACTGATGATGTTTCCCTTCAAAAAATTGTATACCAAAATTTTCAAGATTGAGTAAATCTCAAAATTATAACTTTTTTTTTCAAAATTGTTTCCATAGCATTTGTTAGTTATTACAGTCAAGCCTACAAATAAATAAATTTTTAGAAGCATTGACGTCAATGCTCAAAATACTTGTACACTTAATATGGAACCGCCGTTTGAAGCCATTTTTTCTCGATTTTTTTTAGTTATGACCTTCTTCCACTGACCAAACAATTTTGTAATGACCAGGGAACTTTGTATAATATTTTATGGTCAATCAATTTCGTACGGATGTGTTCATTTGGACTTGAATTCTCTGTTGTTTTTACTATATTTTTGTTTTCCAGTACAAAATGTTGAATGTAAATATTATTTAATTATGTGAATAAACGAAGTAGACTAAATAAATGGCAGACATTTGAGCCACTGTACTATATACGAGCATAAGTACTTATTTTTGCAATTTTTTGCTATAAGCGAAAAGTGAAATTTTCAAATCTACTTTCTAACCTTAACAAACCAAATAATTTTGATGTGCAATTTTCATATTCTGGGGTACGTCTTTAGACTGCGCGCTTCGGTTTCGATGAGGACCAACAGGAACAAAGGAAGTTATTGCGCAGCAACAATGCATTCACATAAAATTTCTAAAACATAAAACGTAGAAAAACAACAGCAACAACAAAATGTACATAATAAATATGCGCAATAGATGTCCTATACGCAGAAAATGGCACAAAGATCGTTCTCCCATTACATCGACTTGGTGGAGTTGCTTCGTAAGGACAATAACTTCTTGTTGTTGCTGTTTTGTTGATGCGACTCTAACCACTATTTACCTAACTATTGCCTGCTATGAGTACCACTCGTAATTTGCTCATAAATTTCAATTCAAAAACTGCGTAACAGCTATTTGAACTTCACTAGCAGAGGATAGTAAAGAGAAATATGAATGTAGGCACTTGAGTTGGTTATGCGCCATAAGGCTGCAGGATATGTGAATAACAGAGGAACTGTAATATAAAGAAAGCGCACTCACTGTGGCAGTTATGATGGAATGAAATGTTAAATTTGGGGTGATTGTTTTCATGATTGCGTATGTATTTACGTGTGTACGTGTTGTATGTATGTATGTGCAAATTGGTATTGCCGTAGCGTAAGATCATTGGGGGTAAGTACATTTTTTGAGATTTTTATATTCAAAGAGAATTTGATGATGACGCATTTTTTAACATATAAAATTATAGACGGGCAGACTATTCAATACAGGCTGAGATTGTACAAGTAGATATTGAATTTCGCATTATAATGCAGCAAAGCAGATACACATATATACGTACATACATTAGGGTGTATCACTCCAGGGGGGGGGGAAAAATAGGTACGAAGTATCGGAGCTATAAAATTAAAAATTGAAAAATTAACCCACCGTTGAAACCCTTTTTTAAAACCTTGGCTGGGCGACCGGCTTTGGACTTCATTCTTCCTGTTCGAGGATCCTTTTAAAAAGATTATATCCATAAATCGATAGAAAATTAAATTTTAGGAAGCTATCTGGAAGCTCAAGTTGTTAGCTATAATAGAAATATGTTAAATTCACGTTCAAAGTCGAAAAGTCTGGCCAGAAAAGTCTAACCAGACCCGGGTACTCAACGAAGGGTTAAAGTATGCTATTTCCGCGAAAATATTCCAGAAAAACAATTTAATTAATGTACAGGGGGCGCAAAATGAATCACCAGTTTTTTTTTAATATATTAAGGATTTTGAGTGATTTTGGCCATTACGCCCTCCAATACTTGCCTGTTCTACAAGGTTCGGCACTCGAAGTGTAACCAATTAAAAAGGCCATAAATTTAGTTTAGAAAATTACTTTTATTCAATTCAAAGTAAAAGGTGTGTGAAAATAATACATAATTAAGAATCAATTTATTTTTGCTCGATATGACCACCTTTTGTCTTGATTATGGCCTTGAGACAGTCCAAAAACGAATCGCAAGCCACACGAATGTGTCCTGTCTATTCACAAGTGCCAAATGTGAGTGACATAAAACACCATTTGTAAAAATTATAAATATTTCGATATAATTGGCACCTACACACCCGTTTTAGGTGTTTGGCCGAGCTCCACCTTCTACTGCGGCGTGCGTCTTGATGTTGTTCGCCAAAAAGGATGTTTTCTTTCGATGGGTTAATCAATTTTGCGCCACTTTGTAAGTGAATTGGATCTATTTGAAAGTACCTCCCAAAATATTATTAAAGTAAGTCTATTAATAAAATTTCTAAACTTTTTATGCAGGCCTTTTGAGCATGAATTCTTCTAACCTTTGAGGTTTTATAAGTTTTTCAGAAATATTTTGGCGTAAATCTCAAAAAAATATATGTACTTCATAACTCCAGTCGAAAACTCACAATTTCTATGGGTAAGGCACCCTAACGCACGCATATACACACACATCTATATGTTTTATGCTAAGGATGCAAGCTATTCTCTACCACAAGTCAATGAATTAAGAGGATTTTCCAGCAGCGAATGCTTTATCAGCATCTCAATATAGCACACCAGTGAAGATCTTTAGACAACAACAAAATTTAAAATAATACTTTAATCTCAAACACAACAATGTCGCGGCAATTGAGGGACTGACAGCTGAGCTATTCAAATATGACAATAAGAAGCTGGCAAGGTGTGTGCATCATTTAATAAGCAGAATACGGTCGGATGCATGCGAGGCTGCCTATAGAGATTTAAGTGTACACAGCCCAATATACGAGAGCGATAACCCAGAAAATTGTGCCAACTAACGTCGATCAGTCTTTTTAAATTCTATTGAGTGTGTAAAATAGTAAAGCCCACATTTAATGAACTAACTGGGCCTTATCAGCGTGGATTTAGAAATGCGCATCTACTAGCTTCAAATCTTGGAAAGGAAACTTTTCTGAAATAAAAAAGTTCTGACAATATATTCTGGTAGGTTGATTGGTTGGTTGAAGTAGTGATCCAACAATAATCCATTTTATTGTCACATCCTCGCTACCAACAAGTTATACGATTATTTCTTCACGACTACATTAACTCTGTGCGATTTAAAAGCCTTATAAGGTTGTTTACGTCATATTTCCATGAGGAAGGGCAGAGGACAGAGGAAGTGGAAGATACTTTTTTTTCTCCGTTGATTACAACCATGGCAGTGTATGTCGTAAGGGACTCCCATTTTGGCTGTCTGTTATCCTAGGCACCAGAAGTTAGTTATCACTGCCATGAGTCTCCACGTATCCCTTCGTTTCAAATTTGTCAATGTTGACATTTGTTGTGGTTGTAGGTGGGCTACAGTGGACAAACAAAATGCCCATTCATCGCTTGTTTGAAAGTTTACGGCCCAATTTTATTTTGGTGGCTCAAAAATCGTGTTGATTTTTGACTTTTTTTTTCTTTCTATATGATGGAAAACACCTAACACCGTAGGCAAAAAAAATCACTTGCCATCTTAATACAGGTTGTGTGTCCTAAGGGCATTCTAAGCATTTGGTGGTATTTCCGAGAATGTAATCCTTAATAGGATAAAGATACCTGATCGACCTTTTGCATAAAGATACCAATTTCGCAATACCCTGAAATGGCAGCCGGAGAGATATTCGTTAAAAGACTACTAAAGGTTTAGTTTTGATTGAAAATTTTTATTCATAGGACTATAGGCTTTCCATGCTGGCTTCTCGTAAAAAAGAAATAATAATAAATAAAAAAAAAAAAAAAAACATATATAATCCCATCAACTACATGTATTCAAGCTTCTATTAGGTGCATAAGCCAGCGTGTGTGTGTGGTTATGTGTTGAGAACTTTGTGAATTTAGAATTTTCGTTTTGTGTAGTCTTAGCTTAGTTGCCTCTTGACTTGTTTACTTGCCCAACTCCGCCCAATTCGCCTGACTTTTACCCAACTCCTCCTTTCGCAATTTTTTTTATGTTTAACCTCCCTGTAATTGTCCCGCTGTCATTGTGTTGATTGGGGGCTTGTGAGTATCTCCATTTTTGCGTATCTATGCTTATGTTTGCACTTCCTGCTTATTCGCAGGCAGCGTTTTATGGCTGTCAGCAGGTTCATAGCTTTGCAATCTATACACACAGGGCTAGTAAGTGAAACCCACAAAAGCCCTGTGTCACACTCAATTCCACTCGAATCGGTGCCATGCTTCATGGCAACTCAGTACGACATAGTACTTAACTCAAATCAATACAACGTTCGATTGGAGTGCCTGTTAAACAAAACAAAAAAATGTGCGAGTGGATGCATAGTGGGTTGATGCAGTACAGAAGATACGAGCTGAAAGTGTTTTTTGAATATTAAAAATATTTTTTATTCGAAATGCGACAGTTTCGCTTGTTCACATAGCCACCGATATACAAATGCGCTTCGTTAGAAAAGATGCTCTTACGAGCATAATAGTTGTCCACTTCAAGCTGTTGGCAGGCCCAAATTCAAAAGAGATAACGAAGCGGATGGTCGCATATCTTCAATTGCTAAGTCAATTGGACCATGTTTACGAATAATGCGAGGTTATTGTGCAAAATTCGCATAAGGCTGGTGCGTGTAAGGTTGTGCTGTTGAGCTCGATGGCGATTGGATGTTGCTGGGTTAAGTCAAAGCGGAAAAGAGCTGTCACTGTCAAAATAACATTTGAGTAAAAAACCATTATATGGACCACCTTATCTTAAAATAGAGGTTTGATTTGTAAGGCAGAAATCCGGAGCAATACTCCAGACAAGGCACATCGGTAAATTTGGTTACTCCAAAACAAGGAATAAGCGAGCTGTTTCACAGTGGATTTCGAACACAGGATATATCGGATGGTCATTGAAGGAAGTCCGCGACAATAGTTTCCGCGCTAAGGAAATGATCCGAATTTTAATGCGATTAAGGACTGCCATTTTAGCAGCATCTACCTGCATTAAAAGAGAACAATATTTGATTCTGTTAAAACAGAGAAAGGGTTAGTCGCTTACGCCCTGCACAATGGAAGATGACGTAGTGTATATTGAAATTGAAATAAGTAAAAAATCAAATATTTTACGACGGTCTTTTCAAGAGTTCCAAACTACTTAATTGTTTGGGGTAAACCTTATTTATTTTTCAACATAGTTTTCCTTTAGGCGGCTTATAGACTTCGCCCAATGGTATTCTAGTTTGTTGATCTCTTCTGTATAATAGGATTGGTCCAAGTCTAAAAAATTAACATTCGTTTCTTTAATCCCCTCCTCGTTTGAACAAAAAATATTTTTTCCGTTAGCTAATTCTTCAAATTGGGGAGCAAATAGTAGTCCGAGGGATCCGAGGGAGCTAAGTCTGGGGAATAGTTGGTGTGAAACGAGTTGGAACCCTATTTCCATTAATTTTGCGACGTGAGCTCGTGCATTGTCTTCTTCTTCTTTTTCATTGCTTTTATCTCATTTTCCTTGGGGTCACCTCTCCTAGTACGTGATTTCCAGACTCTTCTGTCCTGGCTCGTCTCGGTGTTTTAGTTCGCCGGTTTCATATCACTTTATATTTGCTTCGTCCATGGATGTTGCGGTCGACCTGACTTCTGATCGAGGCTTCCTCTGGACATGCTCATACCAGCTTGTATTTTTTGCTGAATCGGCGCTATTTTAAGATTTCCATGAAAGAGTCGATGAGGCACTTTTTCCAGCACTGTGATCGAGGCAAACCATCTTAACATTTTTATTTCTGCCGTTTGAAATTTTCTTCCCAGTGACTTTTTATAGGCTAGTATTCGGTTCCATGTAATAAAGTGGGACGCACAGTGGTTTTATATAATTTGCCTTTTAGGTGAGTGTTTTCCAATCGAACTCCAGTTGCCGAGTTAACCCCATGATGTACGTCTTCACTAACTTCTCCAACATTTGCTATAATAACTATTTAAACATAGGGACCTCATTTAGTGGGTTGCCGTTCGATAAAATTGGTGTTAAGCTTATGTTGTTGAGTTGTTGGAAAATTCGCAGCGCATAACCTTTAATTTTTTTTCTGTTCTTCCAAGAGATGCTACTAACTAAATATTACCTCGATACGCGACAGTAGTGCCATCTCCGTGACTTTGTAGGGACTCTTCAAACGACCTTTGCACATCGTTAGTATTGTTATTTAATGGACATACCCCGTATGCCTGCTGTCTAAAAATTACCGTTGTTTCAAGGTATAAAATACTGCATAATGCACTAAATTAAAAACAGCTAACCTTTAGCCATTTATGTTCCAAATATTTAGATTGCCCAAATATGCAAACTATACCACTGTGACCGCATTTGATTGATTGGAATTTATGCTGACAAGGCACGACGACACTTCGCGACTTTACCTATTCCAAGCACTCGAGTGGTATATAAACAATAAAGCACAACAAAGCATAATTCACATTGTAGACAAGGCAGGAGAGCAGCAAAAACATACCAAACAACAGCAAGAACTATATAGCAGAAACAATTACAAATATAATGCCACAAACACGAGTAGATTGTCAACAAAAGACTGTCTAAGCTCGAACTGGATGGAGTTGGAGCTGACGTTGAAGTTGAAAGCGCTACTGTCTGTACTCTTAGGATGTGCACAAGTCTGTATTTACATGTCGCTGTAAGTGTAGTGTAGGCACCATCTCATCATGCCGGAGTATGTTTGCGAAAAAGCTCAAGTAAACGGCATGCCCTTTACATACACACATACGTATTGGCATAAGGAGTGGAAGAAGGACGATGTAAATGACGCATAATACTACAAAAATGAATGTGTGAATGTGTATAGCTCTGCGTATGCATGTAAAGTGCCAAACAGGCTGAAGTTTAGCGCGGTGCCTCTTCAAGCAGGAATGAGAGTTGTGCTATAAGGTAGTTGAATATTTCAGAGACTTCAGAACATTCGTCGAGCTGTTATTATATTTTTATGAGGTCTCGTTTTGTGCAACGCTAGGCATTAGAATATACATACAGTGGGGGCTAAAATAATTGAGCGTGACAATTTCGGTTTTTTTATTTTTTATAAGAATATAGTTCATGTTATGCCCTAAATATTTTTGTATGGGAAAAATGCGCGAATTTGGCAAAAACAAAAAAAAAAACAAAAAAAGACAAAAGTCAATAAGAGTTATTAGCCACTCCAAAAATGTATTCCACACTATCATACAAGGTGACACAATATTATTCCCGGAATCTTTTTTTTTTTATAATTTTTTACTAAATAAACTATAAATGATTTTGTGTGGCTTTTGCGCCGTTCATTGCTTGTCTATTTGTATAGTGCAGTTGTCTAGTTCCCAAGTGTCAAATATGATTTATGTACAACGCCATTTGCAAAATATTGAATTAAAATTGAATGAACTATGCAACTATATGTCCAGAATTTTTTAAACTAAAAAAAAAAACCAAAGATTTTTCTTACTAAACATTTTCAAATTTTTTGAGCGTTTGTTAAATTTTATTTATATGGTTTTTGGTTGCAACATGTACTATTGTTTTATAAAAAAAGAAAAAAAAATATGGTGAAATAGGGTGATTAATTTGGCGCCACCTTGTACCAAAAGTGAATGGGCTGCGTAACTCCAGAATTTTTTGTTTGTTTATTAACTATAAAACTTTTTGAAATTTTGATGAACTATTTTTGATTTTTTTAATTCAGCACAAAGTTTGAAACTTGCATTTATATTTTCGTTGAAGCATGAACTATATTTAAAAACAAAAATTTAAAAAAATCAGAAAAAATATAGTGAAATAGGGTGATTAATTTTGCGTCACCTTGCACCAAAATTAAATGCAGCAGTTTTTTAAACTAAAACAAAAAATTTTTTTGTTAAAAACAAATAACAAAAAAAAAACAAGTTTAAGCACAAAGCTTCAAACTTTTTGTTTTTTTTGTTACATAAACTATGTTTATATGCAAAAGAAAAAAAAGTTAAAAAATTTTCATAAATTGACAACAATTGCGCTGCTATTATTTTAACCGCCACTGTACAAATAGTATGTTTTTTTGTTCCATTTGTTTCTTGCTTGTGACTTTGCAATTTTGCTTCACATGTTTTTATATTTCCTGGTTATTTGTTTGTTTATCCGTATGGTTGATTGCATGAACTTTGCGCCAACGCCGCCGACGCATGTTGTTGCATATATTAATCGCAGTACAAAGACGTTATTTGTTTTCAAGATAAAGCCTGTGAAAGCGTATAGAACCTGTGATGATTATCTGATTTTGTGCAAACTAAGCGAAAAAGGGAATAACAATAATGTGCCGATACTCGAATACCGATAATGCGAAGTCAGATATTGTATTATGCAGTCAGTCGAAATTTCATATATTTCGTGCCGCGCGCGCTTCAGAAGTCCTTCGCTTGAATGCAAGTACTTCGATTTTTTTCATAGCTTTGCTAACGGCACATAAGCAGTCAATAAGATTCGATAACATTGCTGTAAAAATGACTTCAAACATTTGTGTTAAAAAATGGCGAGTAAAACTAAGTACTTGAAAGTATTTGAGACGTAAGCTCATCTTATTTGCTTCTTCATTTAACTTTTTTCATCATAAAAGTGCACACTCGAAGCACATCCAATTTTCAGAGTTCATTGTATACTCGTACGTGTGTGGTACTAAAAGCATGTATTTAATGCCTTTTGCCGCCTTTTCTCATTATCTTTTAATATGCCTGTGTGTGTAAAGGCGTTTTCAAAAAGTGCGCTCGAACTTTGGCAGTACGAAAGTGTGGCGACCAACTTGGTAAAGCGACAGCTGTCAAATTTGCGAGAATATTTATGTAGTCCTCACATTTAATAACATGATACAATATTCGAAAAAACGTTGAAATTTTTAAATTTTGATATCAAAATCATTGTTCTTCCTCGCTGCGTAATGTTTCGAATAAATGAGTTTAGGTGGAGCAAACTGTGCATTTAATAAAATTAAAAAAAATCCGATCAGTTAAAAATCATTTTGCTTTCCCTCTAATAAATAAATTGAGTTACGAAAATGCTTCTTTCGTATCTTTATTGGATACGGTAGAATAAAAAACAGTTAATACGAAAGTTTTACTTAAAAATTAAAAATTAGGTGGGAGCAAATATTCTCATTACACAAATTTTTAGTCGATTTTCGCATTGTTCGAAAAATTCTTTTTGCGCAGTTATACAAAAGGAAGCTGAAAATCGAAAAACTGAGAGAATCGATATAAATTTTTTGATACCGAAGCTTTTAGGTTACTCTCAATCACCATTCAATTGTTTTGCATTTCACACGATTTTGTTTCTTCTCGGTGATTATTTCCGTAGTAATTTAGTAGTTTTTTTTTAAGTACGCGAATATTGCGACAATTCATAAATGGGCACATACCTTCTTTTCGTAGACTTTACCATGTTACAACACCATTCTAGGGGCTATTAATTGGAGATTTATTATGTATGTATATGCAAGTTAAGGTTTTATGAAGTCTGGAATGGGCAAACGGCTTACATACCTGCAATGGAAGATATAGAGAAATCGGAATTAGAAATGATAATTGTATACATGTTTTTAAACCTAAAAGTTTTTTTGGTTTTATTAAAACTACAATAAATAAGTTTTATTATATATATTTGGAGCTTGAAAAATTTTATTTATTGTATATAAAATTAATACATATCAAAGATTCAACGCAAAAATTACTCCATAAATAAGGGTTTAACAAGCTGGGCTATTTACTTATTAATTCATTCGCTTAGCGAGCTTGCCGGCAATTTTCAACCAGCTTATGGAATAATCTATTGAAAGCACAGGCTGTTTGCATCTTATAACCAGAGGTAGCTATGGTGTGCTTCTCCTACTACGATCAAGTTTCTTCTCATGTAGTGCTGACCCATTTTGCCGGCCCATTTTGTTCAACCATTTTTTAATATTATTAACTAAGACATATTTTAGTACATATGCAACTAGAAAATACGAGATATTGTGGTTGCTTTTCGTAAATCTCAACTACCAAATCCCACTAGCAAATTCCTATTTAAAGTAACACCACTTTACTTACTTTCTTAAGTACCTTTATGTCTTAATTTTAATTGAAAGCTTTCTTTTATTATCATATATATTGTAAATTTTCTTGCTAAAGTAATTCTCATTTAAGTGTCTTACTCACTTAAGTGATTTTCGCTTAAGTGCCTCACTCTTTTCACTTTTTAACGGAGTTTCACTTCAATATCCTTTTACGGCGTACTCACTTAAGTGAGTATTAGGTATCACTTATCTAGGTATACTCACTTAAGTGAGTATTTAAGCATCACTTACCTAGGTATACTCGCTCACGTGATTTTTCTAAGTACCTCATTCTTTTCACTTTGAAGGAAATTATATTGTAGCATCAAATATCGAAAAAGTTTCCTTTTGAAGTTCTTCTCGCTTAAGCACCTTACTCATTTAACAGTGTCGATCGTTAAATGGGTCCTACTTCAGTAACTTTGAATCCTCCCTTTTATTGGATTTTCACTTTTATCATTATACAAAAATTAATCAATCAATAAATATTATCAACTTCAAACTAGCACTTAATTTTACTAAAATTTTAGAGGCTATTAAACTGCATAAAAAAATCTTTCTACAAATTTTAATTCAGACTGCGGAGTTGAGATGAAAAGCTTGTGAAATGTTTATACTTCTCGTATGAAATTTGAAATCGCAAACCAGCTACTTGTAGAAAACAGAGATCATACATTTTTCATTTATGTCTTGCCTGCTTGGCACACAGCGAATCCCCACACCAGCATACATTTTATGGAAAAATGTTACTTTTATCTTAAAAATTTCAGTAATGATTGGAGATATTTGATAAATGCAGAGTGAAATCAAAAGTTTCAGAGTTTTGTAACAAAATAACTGTATTCCAATCGGTTGCGTAATTTTTGATATGTTGCAGTTTGAAAATGAATTTTATGATTTTTTAACACATTTTTGCTCATAGGCACGCCTTTTATGGAATTTACGTCGAAAAATCCTTGCAAAAGAGATCAACTTCAAAATACCAAAAATCCTGTGCAAATCGGAGCATTCTGTGCACAGTTATTAGCGTACACACATATGCACATATTTTGGGAATGTATTTTATGTATCAGATGTAGAACTTTCTGTATGAGTAGGGATCAAAAAACTGTGTGCGTAAAGAAATTAGAGCTTCGTTCATACAACTTTTGCAGAGTTACTTCACAACTCAAATATGTTTTTCACCTGTAGGCGTAGGCACATTGACCTGCCTCACTAACGAAGCAATAAATACTTATATTGCTATGTGGTGCATATGTATTCATGTACATTTGTATGTATGTATGCATGTATGTATGTTTAAGAAATGTTGGTCAGCAGTACTTTCTGGCAGTTCACTGAAAGTATGCCAACCTGTCTGTGGGTGTGATAAGATATTTTTACTTTTTTTACTTCCCCTCTTCTTCTTCCTCCCTCTCCTCTGCCAGTCAAGTAACGTTCATAGCAACAAAGGTGATGATGATGAGTTGGTAATGCTTGCGTCAAATATTTACAACTATTACGAGTGTAAAGCGCTTGGATGCGAAATGGGAAGCAACAAGTCCATTGGGTATACGAAGTGAATGCTAAAGTTCATTTGAAACTATGCAAATAGACTGATGGAAGCTGAGAAAGCGTTAAAATGTGGAATTTGAAAAATAAATAGTGAATTTGGCAAACTTTTGGTTGGAAAAATATGAATGAGAAGAATTTTTGGTAAGAGTCTAATTTCTGATGAAACTGGACATAAAATGATGATACGATTTTTTAGGCCCGAATTTGTTCTTATAACAGAAATTCACATAATTCATAGAAAATCATACAAAGGTGGGTCAATAGGTTCCTGATTGTTAGCACAGACAGCGTACTAACTAAAAGCAAACATTTAAATGGCCAAAAGAAAGAAATTGAAAGAAGATATTCTAAAATTCTGACTTATTTGACAATCATTTAAAAAAAACACCTGCTAGGAGTATTTGATTATTTTCAATCGCAATCTCAACTCGTTTTTGCGGCGTTAAGTAACGGTAGGTGAAAGATGGTTTCACTGCTAATCTCCAAGGATCGAGCTTTAATCCAGGCAGCAAAGAAAAATCAGCAAGAAAAAGTTCTTCTACAAAAAGATAAGGCGGCATGGGTGGTGCGTAAGCCCACAATTTCACAGGAAATTGCATAAATTAGATTAAGAATTATTATCGGATAGAATGTAGATGTAATTGATGAAACAAATGCCGGTTTTGAGGATATCGGGTAAGAATTTTGGAAAGCACCAAAGCAATGGACGTTTAGGGGGAAATTTTTTATGGAATTTATATATATAAGTTTCCTCTCAAATAATAAACAATGTTTTGTATAAAGTTTTTTTTTATGTAGAAGTAATGGGCGATTCGATGTTAAGTGAGTGATCCAAGTATTTTAGATGCTGTAGTAAATTTTTCTGAAAATTCATTTGTTTCTGGGTATAAGAAAAAAATTTGGAAAAAATTTAGTTATATAAAAAAAAAAATTACAATATAATAAATTAATTAAAAAATTAAATATATTTATCGAGATTTATTCAATAAGGAAAATTCTGGTGAATCGTTGTTTTAAATGATATGCCCTCGGTTCATTCCAACATTTAAACAAATTTTTCTCTTACGTTTTAAGAAAGAGAAAAAAATACACTTTAAATGTTTTTTTTTTAGAAAATAATATTTGTTTGTTTAAATTTTTTTTGAAAGAATATTTTTTTTATTATACATTTTTGGAAAATAAGAAAAAAACGAGGGTTTCGGGATCTCTATAAAAACAATAAAATTTTTTGATCAATCGCTAATACCGGCACATTTTTCAAGGAAAATCAAAATAAGAGATTAAACATTATTATCTCGTACTACTTTTTTACTTCTAAGAAAAAAATTCTGTTAAGAAAATTTTCTTTTTGTAAAATAGTAAATTTTGTTTGTTTAAAACTTTTCCACAAATGTATATTTTTTTACATTTCTGAAAAAAAACGTGGTGAATATGTTTTTTTAAATAAATTTTTATTTTATTTTAAATTTAAAATGGTTTTTAAATAATATATTTTTTTTAAGTTAAAATTTTTGTTTAAATTTTTTGGGGGTTTCAGGGTATCTATAAAAAATAATTGTTTTGCTTTAATAAAGCGTAGAGTACCAATTTTAAAATTGTAAAATAAAAAAAATCTTACGCTTAAAAAAAATATGTATGTATTTACAAAACAAAAAATAATAAAAAAAAAATTTCTAAATTTGTGGGAACAAATATCTTTTTTTACATTTCTGAAAAAAAACGAGTTGAATATATTTATTTAAAAAAAAAAACTTTTTTTAATTTTGGGAGTTTCTGGGTATTTTTAAAAATAACTCTTTTGTTTTAGTAAAGCAGAGAGTACTAATTTATAAATTCTAAAATTAAAAAAAATGTAATAAGAAAAAAATTACTTACAAAAATTATTTTACAAAAAAAAAGAAATTATGTCTAAAAGTTTTGATAAATTTTTGTTTTTTTTACATTTTTGAAAATGAAAAGCAAGGAGTATATAGTATGTTTCTTTAATTAATTTTTTATTTATTTAAAATATTTTAAAATAATAATATTTTTTCTTAAAACTTCTGCACATTTGTAAAGGAAAATTAAAATAAACAGATGAAATATTATCCATCTATAAGCAATTTACACCCAATTTACGGAAAAGTACATTTTTTTCCATGATAATTGAGGTCGGCCGTAACTCGGTAACGGGTTGTTATGGCCACCTAAGTAAGTAACTAATTCAATTGAAATTTTCAATGCATTGCCAGCGCGAGTGAATACTAAATAAAAAAAAAAATAAATAAAAAATACAATATAGTTTTTTATTCATAGCAAAAAATTAAGAGGCAGCATAAAAAAAAATGATTTTTTGTGCCAGTAGGATACATGCATCTTCGAAGGATGCTTGAGCCAAACTTCTCCATTATTGTTAACCCAGAAACTGAGTGCCTGCTATTCAACGCCAGATCATTTTTTAATGAAATGCTTTTTCACGTCGAAAATACGTTCGCAGGTTTGATAGTCTCTATTGAGGCATAATTTACTATTAGAAGAAATTCTTTGACGTGTATTGAGCGCAGGGCCTTATACAAGTGCGCCAAAAACAAACACACTATGCACACTATAGCAGTCGCAGTAGTGAAATATACTGGCTCTTTTTATTTATTTTTTTTTCTGTTTTTTTTTTTTTTATTTTTTATGATTTCTCATTATTTCAACCGAGTATTTGATGCATTCCGCTATCTGCCGGTATTCTCTAATGAACTACAATATTTTTTCTCTTCTAATAGTGTTTATTTATTTGTGTGCCTACATACACTTATGGGCAATAAAATAAGTCAGTGCTTCCAGGTAGGTTTTAACGGATTTGGAAACGTGAGGCCAAGCATTGTCATGCTGTACAATCACTTTTTCATGCCTCTCCGCTTGTTGTTGTTTCATTTAAAGCAGCAACTCCATAAACTTTTTGTAGCTCTCGATGCGCTTCAGCTGCCGTTTTTTTCGAATGAAAAAGGAAAATCAACACTTCCCGCAAATGACGATTACTCGGCACAAAGTCAGACATTTCCACAAAACTAAAAGTATATGATTCCAAAACAAAACCACTAATGTGTCGAAGCAGTTTGTTTACTATATGTTTAAGCATCTATTGAAAAACAGCGAAAACTTAGTTGCGCACCTAATACATTAATTTTTTATAAAAGTTTAACTCTTCATACACAAAAAAAAAAAAGAATACAAATCATTTTCTTAAACTTTGTGTAAAAATTAATATATGAAAATCCTGCGACTTTTCACCACAATTAAAAACTTTTTTATCAGAACTTTTAGAATAAATTTTGGTATGCAATTTTTTAGCCCATTCAATTTTGGGGTAATAAAGAGCAAGTTAAAAATGGCTACAAAAATTGCTGATTTTTGCCGATTTTGCGGATAGTGCTACGCATTTTCTTCCATACAAAATACTTTCGACAATTTTTTTATAATGCACGAAAATGGCTCGCAAAGTATGGCAAAGTTTAAAAGTGGTTTTTTTGTATGATGAGTTACAATTTTATGAAAAATTTATATATATAAAATAAAAAAACTAAAATTACCAAAATTGGTTAAAATTGGTCAAAATGTCGCACACCTATTTTGTTGTTCACGAGTGTATATGTACATACATATATCTCAAACTTCTAATCTTTCTTTTTCTAATAACACTTTATATCTACGTAAAAACGTAGGCAGTATCTTTCCAATCGACCCAGAAAACTAAGTAAGCATGCATTTTTTCTCTTGAAGTCTAAGTACACTCGCAAAATGAGTAAAGTAAACGAAATGCGGGTAAAACCGAAAAAAAAGTATTTTATGTATACACAACAGAAAGTTTTTAACACATTTTTAAGAATGATTGTCATTATTTATGTAGTCAAACGGTGAGTAAACGAAATCAATCTGCCTAAAACCGAAAAGCGCTCAACTAAGCTCTTAGGCCATCAGTTTGCTTGTTGGTCGCTTAACAAAAGCAAGCATTTGCTTCGTAGTTTTTGTGTGTGTACTTTTTACTACTTTTAGTACGCGCGGTTTCTTTGCGGCATGTAATGCAAGTGGGCTAGTAGAATACGTGCAAAGTGACTTTACTTAGTTTTGTTCACATTTCTTATTGTTTAGGAACAAAAATATGCTAGTGATTGAAAAAAAAAACAGACGGACTAACTAAATCAGTATTAGAACGAAATGCATTGGATTCAAATATTTCTCTTCAAATTAACAGGTGATTTTCGTATGAATTAAGTGAATCGAAATCTATTGACCACTCAAGAGAAGTAATCAAATTAAAGCATTAATAAATAAATAAAAAAAAAATTTAATGAATAAAGTTCGAAGTGGTACAAAAATAGTGAACAAAGAATAGAAAGAAAATAGAATAAAGAATGGGTATGCGTGGTATTTGTGTTTTCATTTTGAAAATTAATTTTTTTCCCGCTGAGTAATTTATTTCATAAATTCAGCTGTCTACCAATATTGCAGAGACAATCAATTATTGAAGTTGTGAAGCGAAAAATAATTAAAAATAATAATAATAATAAAACACAGAAATTAAAAAAAATAAAATAAAATAAATAAAAATACAATTTGTCTTAATAAAATTTGTCTTATGATGAAAATATTTTTATAAAAATAACGGATAATTTGTCAATTTGTACAGTTATATTTATACTTACATCTAAGCAAAACTCATGTTGAATGACTCACTGATATCAATAAGATAAAAAATAGCAAGTGAGGAAGTGCTCAATTCGGTACCTACCCGCGCAGGTTGTTAATTTTTGAGGAGTCAAACAAACTCAGAACCAATGAGAGTTGTAGCTTCTAACATCAGACGAAGAGAAGGAAATTTAGTATTACGATATAAAAACAGGGACGTTCTTTTTATTTGATCTCAATAATATTTAGGTCGGATTTCAATGCGGTTTGGAGCAATAAGTCTACTAAGCGTGGCAAATTTTATGGAGCCATTATCGAGACACACAAATTTACCTATAAGTGAGTGTGGCAACGCGCTTCTTTAAAGCCAAAAATGGGTTTCATAGCTGAACAAAATTCCTGGCCTGTTCATTTCACAGAACACCGATTTTCATAATACAATTGGACGATTTGTAAACATTGTTGAGACGTAAGCCTTTCCATGATTAAATGTCAATGAATACTGAAAACAGTTATGTATTTAGTTTGACAGTAGTCACGCGTGATCAGTCAAAAACACCCTATTCGAAAAAGTATTTCCAATCTGGACAAAGAGTAGTAGTACTTGTATTAAGTTTCATTCAAATAAAGTATATTAATTTTTGCTTGACTTAGCGTACACATATGAAAGGACGGGTGGACGGCAAATCAACTACTCTCATCAAGAACAAAAAAAAAAAAAACAAATTGCCAGTTGAGACAAAAGTCCGACGCGTGGAGGATCAATAAGCATGAACTTATGTGAGCAGCAGGGCGTCATGGTAGCCTCAAAATTTCCCTAGCAAATAAGTAAGCCGAATAGAGCGTTAGCGGAATTTCTTATCCAGCTGAAAAGAAAGGATCCATATTCGATGGATGTTGTAATCATAAAGCAAAATCCATGGAATCAACATTTGGTTTAAGTTTAAGCAACTTACTTAGGGGATGGCTAACTTAACCTAACATTTGGTTATTGTAAAAGACATCAAGAAAATCTGCAGCTAAAAATCAGATATAAATTACTTAAGAATTTATAAAAACAAATGGTTTTCACGGTATTTAAAGTGGTTCAACAGTTTTTTCCTTTTCTTTTCGAGATATCCACCATATATGTTTTGAAGGGATGGGTTTTCGAAGTTTTCTTAGACCCACTTAGATGTTATTAATGTGGCCAGATAGAGAGCAGTGAACGTTTTTCGAATTGCTATGTTTCATCAGCTGTAAAAGCTACCAACTGTCCAGCTGTTCAGTAAGGTTTGCCTTTCATCATGCATTGATGAAGGCATGAAAAGTACTAAGCAACATAGAAAGTTGTACATAATGAACGCGAATTTTGTCGAGAGGTCGATCCTATCATCAGTAAGCTGGTAAGATTTCATCGCTTCGTGAACCGTCCGAGTGACGCAACGTTTCGAAGTTTTAAAGAAGAAATTTGACGACTGCATCATCATACGGCGAGCATTCATCAATTGGCTGCCGCGATCATATGACTCAACCAACCACGATTTTTTGCTATAGCGTTACGTCTCTGACTTCGGCAAAATTTTTGATATGGACAAAATTTTCGATACGGACTAAAAATACTGCGACTTAACCTTCCAAGATTTTTTGCTCTTGTTTAAACGACGCGGTTGACTTGCTTAGGCTGAGCTCGAGGCTAACATACGGGACATTAGAATACCAAAGCCGAAATTCAATTTGGTATCTAGCACAGTTGTTGTTTTATTTAAATTTCTATTTCTATCGTTCTTATCTGGTCACCTATTACACATTCCGCGTTAGGTGTAACAAAAAGTGATGATTTCCTACGAATGGATCTTTGACTTCGCCCAAATTGTATATATGGACTAAATTTATGCTCAAACTAACAAAGTGGATGTCAAACATTTTGAAATTTTTTTCATAAAAGTTATGATGTGGCAAAAATCAAAAAGTTTTTGCAAGAGGTTCTAAAATCTTACTATCATTATCGACATCAAGTAACGATTACAGCTTAGGGTGAGCTTTAGCTTCCTCCAAAACTCTCTTCCATTCTGTACATTTCATAGTAATATACCTCCAGTTCCTAACTCGTAGATTTGTTAGGTCGGCTATGACTTGGTCAAGCCAGGTTAACCTTGGACGTGCTCGTATCCGGCTCATAAGGGAATTTGTTGCTGAAACAGATAGTTGAGGACGGCTGTCCTTCAAATGCACAGTGTGCCCTAACTATCGAAACCTTCAGGATTTTATGTGTTTAACGACGTCTTCTCCCCGGCATAAGTTCAGCTATTCATGCCGGGCTATTCGTGGTAGCGTATTATGTATTTTCCGTCGCTACAGCGTACGGGTTCAAATACCCTTCGTACTACTTTTCTTTCGAAAACTCTTAAGCTTATTTCATCTTTGTTTTTCGATGTCCAGCACTCGCAGCCGCAGGCAAGACATCACCGGCAGTATTATTGCCTGGCAGTATTTAAACTTCAGCAATTTTGTGGGGGCGTAATACACTTTGTTTTCTACCATTATTCTCTCTTGTATTGCATCGTGAGTGCTGTTGCAAATTTTTAATTAGAACACCCAAATATGTATCTCAAGTGCTGAACAACCTCAAGGCGAATGTCCCGATTTCGATGTTTTCAGGGTGTTTCTTCGCTGTGCGAGATTTTCAGATATTTAGGTCTGCCTTCATATATTCTAAGGCTTTGCGCGACTTTCAATGTTACAAAAGGTTTCAAATAGATACCTAAATATATAATAAAACATGAAAATCTGGTTTCAGAAATCTTTTGATCCGAGTTGTACAAATGGTGTATGAGTATGGAGTTGGTAAGCTAATAAGATAGAAAGCTTAAAGGCTTTAGAAGTTATGACTATTTGACGATACGCTACCAAACCAAAAAACAAAACGATCGAATTTAAGGAAAATATTTGGCCATTTCTGAATTTTGCATGAATTATTCTGAACTAGTTTATTTTCAAATGTTATAATCTAAATTAAGTTTAAATTTTGAGTTTAGATTTTTGCCTCACCATAAAGAAAAATAGGATTTCCAATCAAAGCTGTTTTCAAATTCCCCCCATATAGTTTGGCGAAAATTGCAAGCATCGAGTAGTGATAACTTTTAATAATACGCGATTTCTCATTATATTTCAGTTCTACCAAATGCGATCCACATTTATGCAAAACTGTCACCTGAAGATTCTTCCAAGTCAGCCGAGCTGTTGAGCAATGTTTTGTCGCCCTACAACCAGAATCTCACCAACAATGGTCATCTACACAACGACAATGACCTCAATGGCATTGACTTGCAATTGGTGAGCAATGGTGGTCACCAGGATGATATCAAAACTTACGACAAAAGAGGTAATTATAAGAACGACGGCAATGATAGCGAAGGACGACGAGCAGAAAGCGAAAGAGGAGATGTCGGGGAACAAAAATCAACAAAAGAAGGAGCAAAAGTTACAGAAGCAATAAAAGAAAAGGAATATTTACAGAACAATACAATGTACAAATACAAAGAATTCCTTACAAAGCAGCGTAACAACAACAACAATAACAGTAACTTCCATAAAACCACAACAAAAACGAGTAACAAAAAACAAACAAACACTTTGAGTGAGAAAGCAACGATGGTGACAAAAGCGAATGCGGGCTTGTCCATGCGGGTCAAAAATGATTTGCACAAAGTTGATGGCATAAATGAAACGAGCAGAAATCGCACCAAAACAACAACAAGCACAATTAGAAGAATAATAGCAACAGCGCCACAAAACAAAAAGAAAGCATCTCTAACAAGTATCGGCCGAAACGTTATCGTTGGCAACAAGGGAAGAGGTGCAGTGCTAAATAGCGCCAAACCGAATGCTACACAACAACAGGCAGTCAATACGAAACTGTATTACCTCTCCGGATTCCTTAATCCATTCGGACAATTAGTCGCCTTCTTTGGCAGCGATCAACTGCATCTGCAGGATTATACTTTATTTTTCAATGCCGAACGGCATACAGTGTTTCAGTTGCACACCAATAACAACAACAACAACGCTTTGCAATCAACTGTAACTACTGGTAGTGGGCGTGCATTGAACGTGGCCCCCGATTCTTTTGTGGCAGCGTTTGGTGCTAATGCGCCAACGGCAGACACATCGACCGTCACTCCCTACCACTCGTCGTCGGCCTCGTCGATCATCGTCGAGGAGGTGCAGCTATACAATGGCAAATCCTTGCGGCAATCACGTTTCAATCCTTTCAATCCAACGCGGTAAGTGATGGTCGTCAAAACGGTTTTAAGCAGAAATGAATTATGTGTGTCAGGCGGGCAGTGCTGAGCTGTTGCTGAAATGATGTTGCAACGAGCTGAAATGCTAAATTGGGTGTGAGAAAGTGTGCGTGTTTGTGTATGTGTGGAGTGAGTGTGTGCTTGTGGGCCACATTTTCAAAATTCGATTTGGGCCAAACGTGATTGGAATGCTGGCGGTTTTTAAAAATGGAATTTGTGTCATAGGGGCACTAGTTGCTTACTTTGGTTTTACTGTGTTTTATGTTCGCTCGACCAGCTCTTCACTTGGCCACCTTCTATTGTACTTGCAGTGTGTATCGGTGGCGTAATGCGCTATTTCACTTCAAAGGTTGCCGATAAACGTGTGATTTTCGTTTTCTCTATTGTTCGTCGTTTGAAGAAGACGATAAAATCATATGCCTATTAATCATGTTTGGCCTAATGGATCTATGCGATTTCAGTAGGTTTGTTAAATGAGTTCTTGAGTTCACAAAAATGTATACTTTGGGACTAGAGATATTAATTCTGGGTCGCCGAAACTAATCGAGTTAAATTTCGTTAATATTTGAGTATAATTTGTTCTTCAGATGCATCTAATCAAATATTCATTACTAAATCCTCTTCTTTGAGGCAAGAAAGGCTTTATTTACCACATCAGTTGAGTTTTAGGCGCTAGCAACTCCTTTTTTGTAAAACAGCAGGGTTTCTATTGGAGGAGAATCGTCGGTTTAGACTGTGAATAACCGATTACCATACACAACCATAAAAGGCCGACACACGCTGCGATTAGCCTGATGGATAATTTGCATAGGGCTTCAACTAACAGCTCGCAAACGTCAGAGTTGCTAGGAAGTCGTATGATATGCCAGTAGTCCTGATTAAGGAAATTGTAAACAAATAAATAAATAAATTCGAAACAATAACGGTATCCCGAAGTGATAAAATAAGATCCCGAAAATCTAGAAACCACAACGTGTTAGTTTTGTTCGTCGAGAGAGGATTTTACTACTCAATTGCCTACTTAGTCCAAAGTACCATTTGTTGGCAAGAGATATTCTACGTTGGATTTCAAAACTGACTTTATTATCGCTCTTAATGCTGGTTCCTAGATAAACTAAATCTTTTACAACTGTCAACTGTCAACAACGACGTGAGTGCCGATACGCTTTGTTTGATGACAGGAGATACTTCGCTTTGTCCTCGTTCCCTACCAGACCCATTTGCTTTGCTTCTTTATTCAGTTTGGAAAAATCAGATCTAACATCTTGATTGGATGATGGTTCCATATGTAGAAGTTCACACAAGTGAGGAAAGTACCTGGTCGGCATTCACTTGGGAGTGGCCGGCACGATACTTCTGCATATGGTCCAAGCAGCTCACAACTTCCGGACTTCGCCCAAGTATCATCTGCGTAGCGTCCGAACATCTGTTCGATAGCGAATTAATGTAAGAAAGCGAAGCAATTCAGGATACCTGGTTGTGCGCGGGGTTTAATAATCGAGTGTGGGATTGAAAGCAAACTCAAGAGTACCTTTAACCAAAAATCGGCATCAGTAATGGCATTTCTTCAAGAATTTATGTTATAGTAACCGAAAACCAGTCATTGTTCGGGTGTCATCCACATATGGCATAGATACGTCAATCTAACTAGGTCAAATAAATCGATGTAATCTCCCCAAATCCAAAAACTACGAGCAAAATATAATACTTCACTCTCCAAGGTTCTAGACCAGACTATTCGGTTGAATTGAGAGTTTAGTGACTGAAACGGCATAACCAACTCGCAGTATATACAGTCCGTGTCAGCTAAAAGGAACCACAATTATTCATGAAGTACGAGTCGCAAATACTGAATAAGCCGTGTATCTTCTTCATGCCTTGAACCAGCTTTTCTGCGTAGCTCGTCGACAAACAGGACTAGATGCACTAGTTCCTTTAAATCATGGACTGGCATTCCGGCAAGATGCGTTTTCATAGCTCCCCACACATTTTCAATGGGGTTGGCATCTAGGGACTGGGAAGGCCATTCTAATATTGTGACGCCATTTTCTTGTTTTGATGTTTCTCAATGTGTTTTTCTGAGAGCAGCGGTTTTGACAATGTGGGACGGCAGGATATGTTCCCCTCCTTCAGTCGACGTTCGATGGTGTTGATACTTAGATCTATTTCTTTTTAGCAAGAACCGATTGTGCTTGGCGTAGTCACAAAGAAGAGTCCAGCTTAAAACCGCGCTCGAAAAAGTCATCAGCACATTACAACAATTTTTTTTGATTTTTTAATCACTTTTGCAGCCCCGGCGTAAGATAATTTCGGCCCTTTCGAATGCGTGCATAAAAATACCGCCTCAAAACGCATTGAGTACTTCTCACTCCTTTTTGTTCGGTTGCGTTTACGGAACGAAATATATCTTGAAGTTACAAAAAAAAAAACCATTTGTTGAGTGTTTGGGTATCAAGTTTTTGCACACTTCTTTGAAGAGTTTTTTTTATAGCAGGGGCGAATGCTTTAGAAGTTTCGAACCCAGACATTACTGGACTCTATTATCGTTAGATAGCAGCTGGTTGGCTTCGGTTCATATTCTAAAAATACCGTATACTCGATCTGTCTAAATTTAGTGGGAAGACAATATTTTGTAAAGTATGTATCAGTTAGGTGGATCTAAGAAATTCTATTTATAGTTCGATAAAAAATTTAAGTCATATAACAAAGACCAACGAGATACGAAAGGATATCAGATAACTATTAGGCTCGTTGGAGTACAGACATGCTTTACAGAATTCGCACAAAATGTCTGTAACAATCTTCATGACCACTCGTATCACGAATGCCGTTATCGGAGCCCCACTACCATCTTTAATGCACGAAGAGCTTCAGTCGCCTCGAATACCCCACATTACCCTGAATATTCTGGATACTGAAGCAGGTTGGGAGCTTAACCATAATCATCCAGAATATACTCAACATGTGTCGGATATGCGAACCACTTTTTCACATGATCGCTTAAATCTAGCCATCTAACACCTCTCGCTCTTTAGTGCCACTCTGCCAAACCACCCCATCTTCAGGGTCCACTGTAAGATGGGTTTGATGGCATCACCGCACTAAGCAGGGATGCTATTACATAGATAGATAGATTCTTTATGACGTTTGCTCTCTACCTCATGGTATTTTGTGCCATCCACTAATCACAGTAGCTCATCCAGACCCAGTTCGCTTATTGAACTCAGGCTGGGTTGGATTGAGCGTATGTGCCTTTCTTCTGGCTGCCGTTGGCCATGATTTCTCAACCTTCTCTGTACTATAGCGCTGCATTCCAGTAGAAGCTGTATTGGTGTCTCCTGGGATTGGCCGCAGAAAGGACAAGAGTCAGTAGACAAAATCCTAGGCTACTACAATAACAACATTTAACCTGTGGCGTTTCAATACTGCTTGCTTACTTGCACAAAATTCTTCGGGTTTTAAATATTACGGACTTAAGGCTAAAATTTAATATTTTATTTTATGTTTATTGCCTTTTTATCGCTTTACTTTAAAATATTATCAGTATTTAAATTTCTCCTTTTTCTCCTCAACAGTATTCTCATTCACGGTTGGTTTGGTGGCGCGAATGCAGGCGTCTATCAGACGCTTGTGCCCGCTTATCTTCAGCTAGGCGCTGGCAACTATAACGTCTTCACCGTCGACTGGGGCCGAGGCGCTGTTGCAGACTATATTACCGCCAGCTACCGTGTCAAGCCAGTCGGTAAAGTGCTAGCAAAATTCATCGATTTCCTACAACGCGAAGCGGGCATACGCTATGAGGATCTGCACATTATTGGCTTCAGCATGGGCGCACACATTGCCGGAATCGCTGGGAAACACATACAAACCGGCCGTTTGCCAGTGATCTATGCACTCGATCCAGCGCTGCCGTTCTTTCGCTACGAGAATTTCGATGAACGCATAGCAATCACCGATGCCGATTATGTTGAGGTGGTACACACAAGTGTCGGCTCATATGGCTACGATCAACCGCTTGGACATGTGGATTTTTATTTGAACTATGGCAGCGCGCAGCCAGGCTGCTTTTTCAATGAATGCAGTCACTTTCGTGCATTTCAAATATTCGCTGAGTCACTACAGGGGAAACAAGCATTTCGGGCGCAGGGTTGTGATGTGAAACTATGGCAGGATATAATAAAGCATAGGAGGTGTTTGATGGGCACAGGAAGGCAAATGCTGCTGGGTGGCGATCCGACAAATGTGACGGCGTTGCGTGGACGTGGCGGTGTATTTTATTTGGCGACGAATGCAGCGTCCCCATATGCGAAAGATGTAACGTGAAATAGAGAAAATGGACGGGTAGGAGAGTCAACAAAAAGAAAAAAACTCGCAAAACAAAAAATAGGGTAAACATGTTTTGCTTTGCATAATACACCCTTGCTAGAAATATGTAATCAAAAGGAAGAAGAGGAAAAAAAACAAATGTGAATGAAGAATTAAAAAGCGCAATGAGCACACAAATGTATCGCGAGTGTTTTTGTTTTGTTTGGTAAAAATTTTAATTAGTACGCGCGACTTTTTTGCGCTACTTTGTACTTGACTTAAGCACACACATACACACACGCACACGTTTGAAAATCAACGACTTTGCTTTTGCACAGCGGAAAAGAGCGCAGATATTTTTACTTTCGCTTATGCGCCTATTTGTATGCAATGGATTTTGTTATGGGCAACATTGAAATGGAAATTAAAAAATGCTGCCATGTGTGAAATTCTTGCACAAAAGCGCATTTAACTCCGGTATTCGGCATCGTAATGCGCCTTTCATTAAGACTGCCATGCATTTTCGCTATCGCTTTTTTATATACATTTTGCCGTTGTTGTTGTTTCTTAAGCAACGTTAAAAAGTAAAAGCTCAGTGCGAGTGTCGGAAAACTTGATTTTCAAACGAGTAAAAGGCACGTATGTCGTCGCATGCATCGGATATTGCATCAGCTGCCACATGGCTGGTTTTTTATGGCAAGAGTTTGCTTTTAAAATTGCAGTAAAATTTTGTGAATTGAATTTAATGACATTTTAGTGTCGAAAATATGGTTGCCAAGTACATTGAAGTGAGAGTGAAAAAATGGATTCCAGGCTTATAAAAATATAATATGTTTTGCCCAAATTGTCCGAATGATGCATCGGCCACAAGCCAAGAATTCATAAACAAGAGTTAGGTAAACAAATGAGCGCTTCTGTGTGAAGTGCTCCAAATATTTTGGACGTTGCCGTCAAGTCTTCTAAAATTGAAATATGAAACTTTAAATTTTATTTAAAAAAAAAAAAATTTTTTCTCAATTAAGATTCTTGATTGGCTTCTTTAGAGCCATGCACCCATTTTTTTATATTTTGCACATATATATAGGACTAAAAATATTTACCAAGCGCTCAGATGGCATTGACTACCTAGGGTAGAGTCTTAGGGTCTCAAATAGCAACTAGTGACTGCTCTCTGAATTTCCGATTAGTCTTATTTGGAATAGGTAAGAGGTGAAAAGACGCAGAGGGGTCAATGCTTTCCTTTTAATGTGCCCTTTAATGCGGAGAATCGTCTATAAGTCAGTGTATAAATTTTACAGCGCACCTACGAAGAGTAAAGTCATCAAATTTCGAGCAGAAGTTGCCTATCTTAATTTAAGTTCGGAGAAAGTCAAACAATAACTCCTGAGTTCTTCAGTTGCAAAGAGGTTCCAGTAAAAACTGATTGTAGGCGCACAGACACGCTCACTCATTTTGGAAAAGAAGAAAAGGATGCCAGGCTGAATGCTGAAGCCGTATTGGGGAAAAAGGGTCTTGATTTTGTATGAGAATGATGAAAATCATAAAACAGAGAACGTGGAACGTGGAAGGGCTAGCAGCAGAGTATCAAGTTGCGTGCGGATGTGTAATGGACATATCATTGTCTTGGTGGTGCTTCGATTTGAACCAAAATCGACCTACAAGTATAGCAATCAAAGCCAAAGACTTGTGCCCAAAAATTTTGTGGTATAGAATTCAAAAGGGTCAAGAAAAATGATAAACTTAAAAAAAGTCCCAGTCACGCTCACCACCTCCATTGCTTCAAATATTCAAAAACAAAAACGGTTCTTTGTTGGCAACTCTCCTCAAATGGCGCTCCAAATATGTCTGATGTTGAGCGAAAAACACACGGAGTAGAAAATATGGCGACTGAATGGTGAAAGTGTCACACTGACACACTGAAACGGATATGGATATGCGCGAGATTCATGCATGCACACATATGCAGGTTATCGTGCGTGTTTGCAAAATACTACCATAGATAAGCATTTAGAGCGTTTTAACCTATGCACCCGTCTGCATACGAATTAATAATTCAAAGACTCACCCACCATTACTGGCAAGAATTTGCGTACATTCACACTTACTTGCGCTCATGGACACGGAAGTATAAAAATGCATACGATGAATGAATGAATAAAAAAAATTTAAATAATTGCAAAAAGTTCAGATCACAAAAATGTTTATGAAAATGGAAATGAATCCTTTAGCAACTTTGCTGAGTTTCGTGTGGGCTAACAGCTTCTGTGTCAAATGGGGTTTTGGCAGGTGGCATAAAGAATTTGCTTTGTCTTCTTTAACTCATGATTTTGACCCATTTCTCGTTTACTATTGCTAGCTGGTACTCACACACGCTTGCCTGCTTCAGCTGAGCGAGCTTTATGCGATAAACATTTCTCCATATCGTGGCATACTTGCAGGCATCTCTTCTGTATGCACATCGAACATTTCACAAACGCATATATTTTCATTTGCATGCATACATACACTTGTACGCACATACATAAATACATATGAAAGTGTGCACATAAATTTGAAAATTCTAGCTGTGCAATGGAGAATTTTTTGTTATTTGCCAACAAAATCTCTGCTTCAATCACAGATAACAACTAAACGTCGCACGTACTTGAGCAAAAAATATTCCCTGCTGGAAAATCTCTATTAAATTCAACTTCTGCATTATAGTGAAGTCAAAAAAAGGAATAGGGTTGCCACCTGTAATTGTTTTTTAATGAATATCAAACGAATTATTTTAGGAACATTTAAGTTTGGAAAAAAAGTTTAATAGTATTGCCACATTTTTTAAACTTGACTACAAAAAAATGATTTTATTGAAGTAGAATTTGAAAAGAAAGTTAAATATAACTCTATAGTGAGAGCAATGTTTGTTAAACACTTAAAAATTTGCCCGTTAATCTAACCTGAGCACATGCTTCATTGTCTTGTCACTTTTGCACCTTAGTGGCTTCAAAAACATAATGGAGTTGCCACCCATTTTTTTCGTTTTGTAAATGAACATTAAACAAAAGGTGTTTAGGAATAATTAAATCTAGAAAAAAAATTTACCAGTGTTGCCACACTTTTAATACATTTTTTAAATTTTAATTATTAAAATACTATTTTCGTTAAAAATATTGATATTCAACGATATATTTAAGAAATCTTTAACAGTAGCGGATTGCCTCCTTATCCTAATATTTGTTCAAATATAGAAATAAAATATTGTTGAAGAAAACACTATAATGAGCGCATCAAATGGACAGCACTTCTAAATTTGTGACGCCTCATCGCGGCTTTTACAAATTCCAAACTGTAACTCAACTTCAGAGAAAAAAGATGCCGGTTAATCGAACCTAAGAACGAACATGACGACGTCAAAAGACTAACAGAGCTGCCACCTATCTCAATTTTTATTTTGAAACGAACATAAAACGAATGGTTATTAAGAAAATCCTAATCTAAACAAAAAGTTGAGCAGCGTTGCCAAATTTTTTAATAATTTTTTTTTTAGTTTACTCAGAAAGTTAAATAAAACTAAAAGTTAAATAAAAAAAAAATAAGAAAAAAAAAATTTTCAAAACTTCAACAAATTTAAAAAAATTACAAATTCGCCACGCCATATTACAAATTTTGCCAAATTGCCAGCTGTAACTCAACTTCATAGCGCATATAAGCCTATTAATATAATATAATTTGAGGCTAAAAGTCATAGTCCTATGACTTATGTATTCTAGTGACGTCATAAATGAAGATATGTAAGTCTCAAACATTTATTTCAAAATGGGCATCAAACAAAAATTGCTTAGAGATATTTAAGCCTGAACAAGAAACAGCAGTGTTGACAAATTTTTACTAAATTTTTCTACTATACTCATTAAAACGCAATTTTCAAAATTTGTTTTAAATGAAAAAACAGAAGTCGAATCATGATCAAATAAAAAAATTACAAATTTGCTGCGCCACATTATACATATTGGGAATCGCAAATGGTAATTCATCTTCAAAGGGAAAAGTTTAATCAGACCGAAGAATAAAGTTCATGGCTTATAGTTGTGACTTCTGCATTTTAGTGACATCAAAAAAAGAATTCTTTAAGAAAGTATTAAGTAATATTCAACCCATTTGACAGTATCTGTTCAGCCAGTGAACTAGTTTTCCCGCGAAGAAAAAAATAGCCCACAAACTTTATCAGAGTTTTATTTATTAAGTTATCAGCGACTCCAAAAATCTTGGAGACTTCAGTTAGACGACCTTAGCTATACTTTTTGATGCTGCGTTCGTCATATTGAATTCGCGATTTGATTGAATTTCGAAAAATTGACATCGGATTTGAAATCAGAAATCGCAAAAACTCCTGAGCAGTCAGTTTCATAAGCTTATATATATATAGGCATATATATAATTGGCGTGTACACCCTTTTTGGGTGTTTGGCCGAGCTCCTCCTCCTATTTGTGGTGTGCGTCTTGATGTTGTTCCACAAATGGAGGGACCTACAGTTTCAAGCCGACTCCGAGCGGCAGATTTTTTTATGAGGAGCTTTTTCATGGCAGAAATACACTCGGAGTTTTGTCATTGCCTGCCGAGGGGCGACCGCTATCAAAAAAATGTTTTTATTCATTTTGCTTTCACCGAGATTCGAATCAACGTTCTCTCTGTGAATTCCGAATGGTAATCTCGCACCAACCCATTCGGCTACGGCGGCCGCCAACAATTTTTATAAGTTTACCTCAAAATAATTTACAATTCGATAGTCGTCGCTGGACCATAAAAGGATATAGTCATTTTATTCGAAGTTGCTTACTTTGTTTTTTAAATGGTTATTTTTATATGGTTATTATATTGTAAGATTTGAGCTTCAATTTGAGTATAAGTTTAAGGCTCTACCATGTCAGTTTTTGAGGAAAGGAGGAGTAAAAATATCCAAAACACGTTTTTCACACCAATTTCCTCAAAGCCATGACGTAACTTTGAACCAGACGGGACTTTTGAACCCTAGAGTCGTGTTCAGTGTATAAGAATGCATCGGAAAGTAGTCTCATATAAACAAAATTCTATCTTATCCAACAGAACTTTTGAGCCGATTGCACTCGATCTTCCAGGGATGCCAACGCATGTAGTGTAATTGAAAATCGGCATGCCAATTATGATGTTGCCAGATTTCAACCAACCAAGGCTTTTCAGCGGCATGCAGCTTGAACTCAAGGAAATAATGAGGGATTGCTTTTAGCTCATTTTTAGTGTCCTTTCAGCGTGTGAAAAATTAGTCCTTACCAGATTTGTTAACATTTACCGAAATAGCACCAGTTGTGAACTAAAAATAAATCACATCATTAGTCGAAGTTTCCCATGCAGCCTTGTGATTGTGTTCAGGGCTGCTTATGTATGTGTGCGTGTGCAAGCTTACGCAATGGCATTTGTGATTAGCGTCAGCAAAAGTTCTTAATCGGATTGTGCAATGATTTCGCAAAAGTTTTTGAGGCTTGTTAGCAAAAGGATAACTTTGCGATTTCCCAAGTTCTTGCTTAATTTTCAATTATGGAATTTACTTTGCCTATGTGTCTGTGTTGCGAGGCATAAAATATTTTTCAGCTAGATTTTAATTATTCATGCTAATATTCGATTCTTATGATTGCGTCCAATTGAATGCACTTGAAATTACTCGCTGATCAATTGCCTTTGACAAGCTACTCGTATGTAAGTATGTTAAAAACAAAAACAAAAATAAAAACAAACAAAAAAAAGTATAAATTTTTTCATTAAACAAAATTGGTTGTACAAATTTGCTTGCAAATAAAACTTGGAATTTGCTTGGTGATATGCTGAATATTTGCTTATTGGCTAACATTTTGTAAACCTCAAATACAAATCAAATTTGGGTTTTTGTTTATTCATCGAGTTGTAGCAATTTGCTTTGAAGTGATTTCAATAAACAAAATAATTGAGCATTTTTTAATATTTGCTTTACAAAACTTAATATGAGTTAGCGTGCATATGTGCATATGGATGTGTGTGTTGCAAATAGGACTGTTCGAAAAATTGTGGTTGGCTAAAACAATCAGAATTAAAGTACTTGCGTAGTTATAGGGCAGTGGAAGTTGAGTACGAGGGTAGTTAGGGTGGTGGAGTTCAAATATGTTTTTTGAAATTGAAATTTGAATAGGTCGAGCCAAGGAGCACCAGGAGATTAGGTGGCTCCTAAAACACTCAGACTAAAAAGCCCATTGCATTTAGAGCTCTGGAAGGAGGGTAGACAGTTAAGGAGGGAAGGAGAAAAGTATCAGAGAAAGAGATAGGAAAGAATAGAGACAGAGATGGAGATAGTTAGTAATGAGAGAAATTTCCAGATTCTTTGGCAAATCTGTATATATTCTCCAGTTTTAGAGTACGAATATTACTCATTCTCACGACATCGGAACCCAAAACTCGTAGCCGTGCTCTAGCAAAGGCAGGACACTCACAGAGAAAGTGCTCAGTGCTATCCGCCTCCTCCAAGCACGACAGAAATACTGGGTCATCAGTGACTCCAATGGTGGTCATATGCTGACCCCATAGGCTGTGTTCTGTAATAATACCGACCATCAACCGAATGTCTTTCCGTCCAAGTTTTAGTAGAAAGTTTGACAGTTTTCTATTCGGACTTGTGACAAAACACTGTGCAGTTCTGCAGCGTTCTAGACCGGACCATCGCTCTTTATGTAGATTGCATACATAATTGCTGATTCAATTCATGATTCCTGCGGAACTGATTCCGATTATTGGCTCTGGCCCTTGAGGGGGAACCGCTGATCCAATTCATCGGCAATTTCGTTTCATTGAACACTGGAGCGTCCTGGAACCCATATAAGTACAAGCCTGTTTTGTTTTGCGACAGAATTAAGCTTCTTCCAACATTCTCGAACAATCTTTGAGGTTTGCTTCGCATTATCCAGGGCCTTTAGTGCAGTCTGACTGCCACTGAAAACTCCAATCTGTTTATCGCTCCATCTCCTCTCGATTATCCATTCGGCTACTTTCAGGATGGCAAAAATTTCCGTTTGGTAAACAGTTGCCATTTCCCCCATAGCATAGTGATACTTATTACTATCGTTTAAGTACCATCCGGCTCCAGACCCTATTTCATTCTTGGACCCATCGATAAAGAAAATATCCGTCAAACCTCCCTGAATGCATTCTGGCTTTCTCCATTGCTCACGCAATGACATAAATTTTCTTCCAAAACTCTGGGTATCAGGTCGTCTTCAGGCGCCAAAAATAGTGGAAACTGCTCAGATAGCAACTTAAATATGTTATTTACTTTGCGGCGTTGCACTTGCATTGCATATCCAGTGACATATTTTAAAAGACTATTTCCCGACTATGAAGGTTTTTTTAGTAAATTGTAACACTACATTTTATTACAAGCATTTTCCTTTCGAAGCTAGAAAATTTGATCAGCTCTGAGGGATCGCATGAAATCATCAACGTATCGACCCAAGTTTTGATACCTTCAATTGAAGTGAATCATATTTCGGAGAAGACATTCTGAATTGATCGAAACAAGTTGGGGTAATGTCTGTGCTATATGACGGGTGGAGCAAGACTGCTAATCCGTTTTTTTTTTACCCAGTAGGTTTCAAAGGGTTACGCCATACACATATGTGGCCGAGCATTGTAATGATTGAAAGGCAATGAATTGCTTGGGAAATTTGTCGACTGTATATTTTACTATGCACAAATAAAGGGTATTTCAAAAGTGAACTTCGATGCCAGTAATGAATAATTCCGAGATGGTACGTTCTGTATGTCATCTTTGACATTTCTCAAGCAGAGTTAGAGGCAGATATGTGCAATTTCACACGATACAACGCGATAAAATTATTGAAAGATCTTTAAGAACTACATATCGCAAAATCCGTGATATTTTTGGAGGAAATAATCGTTTGAGTGAGTCGACACTTCACAGGTTGGTAAAAAAATTTCGAGAAACTGGTTCTGTCGAGTATATAAGCAAAACTAGCAGACCAAAACTAGACTTTCTCGCTGTAGGCTACATGCTGCTCCGCTAGGTGGCGCTGCATGCAAAAATCATATTTATGATCCGATTTGGTTTAAATTCAAAATATTGGTTAGTTTTATGTTAAGAGAAAATTTTTGTGAACACTTTTCGAAATACTTTAGTTGAACTTCAGTGCCCCCCAGCAGGCCAATGAGGAAAATCCTATACAGGGTGTATGCGGTGAGGCTACAGTTTTGCAGTTGGTAGTGATCTAAGAACTAACGGTCCAAAAAAAAGGAATTTCATGCTCGATATATCACTTGCTCACGCATCACTCACTGATAATCTATATACCTATTTCAGCTACAGATAGAAAATTGTCGAGTATTTCTCTCAACAAAATTTTGTAAATCGAGATTTTTAGCTTTAAATATTTTCGAATGCATTTTTTCTGTAATCTTTTTATGAAATGGATTGTTAGTATTATAAGTCACGCAGAGTTGCGTGCAGATAAGATATTTTTTGATGCCAGTTATACATATGCGTGTTGCCTAAGGGCTCCAAAACCGCTCGGCCGACTTCGGAGAAATTTTTGTGAGTTGTTGTAAGTATGCCTGAGAGTTTTTATAGGTTCATTCTGGATCCACTGGGTGTCGCTGAGGTAGAGGTATTTCTAAATACGGTATTTGCCGACGACCTTATTCATATTCAAAATATACAGAGGGTCAAAATATTAGCACAACGAATTTTTGAAAAATTAAAATTTGGTTTTTGGGTTTTTTTTTGTTTTATAAAAATATGGATTATACTACCTCCTTATACATGCAATCAACATACAGCGGTGGTCACAATAAAGACAGAGTGTCATTTCAAAAATTTTTAACAAAACCAGATAGCTCAAAGTTACATACTTAGCACGAAATTTAGAAAAGTTAAACACATTTTCATCAAAAATTCTAGCATATTAGTTAAGAAAAACTTTGGGGTTTGCAATTTTATAGCCTGAATGGATGCTCGTCGGCCGTAGCCGAATGGATTGCTGCGTGATTACCGAACCTAAATTCACAGGAAGAAGCTCGGCAAACACCAAAAATTAAGAAAAACATTTTGCAATAGCGGTCGCCCCTCGGCAAGCAATGGCAAACCTCCGAGTGTATTTCTGCCATGAAAAAGCTCCTCATAAAAATATCTACCGTTCGGAGTCGGCTTGAAACTGTAGGTCCTTCCATTTGCGGAACAACATTAAGACGCACACCACAAATAGGAGGAGGAGCTCGGCCAAACACCCATAACGCATAACACAGTCAACAAAACAAAAAATGAAAAATCTATAAAAATTTTTTAGCCACTCTAAATTTCCACTATATTTTACTAAATTTGTACTATATTTTACTAACATTTCAGGAACTGCAAAATTTTAATATGTTGACGAAAATTTGTTGAACTTTTCAAAATTTTGTACAAAGTGTGATATTGTGAGTTATATGGTGTTTGTTGTATTATAATCTACATTTTTACAAAAAAAAAAAAATTGAAAAATTACACTGTGCTATTAACCTCTGTATATTGATTGTATGAGAAGAAATAACTGTGAACAAATATATTCTCTAAATGCCGCTGCGGTCAAGATATTTTTAAAAACCGTACTTACGGTCAGATTTGGCTAGTTTACAGAATATATTGTATATTATTTATAGACCCCCCGAAATTTTAGAAAGGCCTCACATATTGAAAAATTTTGACTATTTACTTATTTACTCTTTAATTTACATGATTTTTTTTTTTTATGAAACAAAAAGTACCCTAATAATCCGAGTTTTCCGTTTTACTAAAGATTTTTAAAAATTTTAAAAATGTAGTAGTGAAACATTTTCGTTGATTTTTGATAATTTTGTCCCTAAAAGGAGATTCGGCAGTTATTATAATTAGTATCAATTATATGCAGAAGAGTTTTCTATACTTAAGATTTAGAATAAATTATACACTTAATTGTCAAAACAGAATTGTTTCAAATTCTCCGGTCTTTAGATATCCCATTATAAAAAAAAAATCAAGTCTGCTATCCACTGTAATTAAATATCTCTCACCATGCCAACATTGCATCCAAATAATTCATTTTCGTAGAAATTTCTTGCTCAGTTGCTCAGAGAAAAAGCCACTCTTGCGAAGTCTTACTTTATTTTTGTAAGAAAATTTTTTTTAAGTCAATGGAAGTCACGCTTTGTTTATTACTCGTAAAATTTAATTGGCCGGAAAGTATTGAAATCAACACTTTAGGCGCAAAGTAAACACAATTGTTGTTGTTGTTTTGTTGTTTTTTATTGACCACTTACAGCATGCAATTTGCCGCTTTAGTTGCATCAAAGTAGAAGCAACACACACACACACACATCAGTGCCACAAGAAAAACGGCAAGGGCAAGCGGAAAATAAGCGCGCAAACCGGCAGATCAGCCGAAAAAATACTCGAACATTAGTCAGCACGCAAATAGTAAATAAATGCAATGAATAAATAAATAAATAAATCAACGGAGAATTCCGTTTGCCACTCAGTAAGCGGAAATTGTGCGGACGTGAAGAAGACTTTTTTCAACTGAATTGCGAAATGAAGTGTAACGCTGGTAAAACTGCAGTAGGCAGTAGGCAGCAAGCAGCAAACAGTTGCCAGCAGCAAGCAATGGAAAATAGTGTTGTTGGTGTTGTTGTTGTTAGCTTGCAATGTATGCAACAAAATATGCTGTTGTTGTTGGCTGTATTTTTGTTCTTGTTGGTTGTATTTTTGTTGCTGTTTTTATTTTACTTCCTGTTGTTATTGTTGTTGTTATTACCGTTGTTGCTGTGGTTGCTATTACCGTTGTTGTTGTCCAACTATAAGTTGTTAATAATGTTGCTGTTGTTGTTGTTTTTGTTGTTGTTGGTGGTGGTTTTACTCATACAAGTATTTACACTTCTATTTGTTGCAAGGCTTTGTTAGGTAAGGTTGCAACTCTTGTATGTGTATGCCCTACAACATACCTTAATTGTTGTTATTGTTGCTACAATTTTGTTCTTATTAGGTTTTGGGGTGCCTATGTGGTATTTGTTGTTAGTCAGTTAGTTCATCGGCTTGCCCCTGCTGCTGCTGCTGCTGCTGTAGCTGTCGCTGCCACTTGGTTGGTTGTTTGGTTGACTGGTTGATTGAGTTGAGCTGCAATAAGGAGAAGCCGTACAAGAGTTTAACACAAACACACGCATACATATATGCATCACAAGTTTGTTGCAACCACCACTTGTGTGTGTGTATGTTAATACGACTTGAACCTAAATCACTAAAGCAGTTCTGCAGCAGGCAGGCTGCCACAAAATATAAATACAAACAAAATAAACAACAGAAAACGAATTAGAGAAAATTAGAAGAAGAAGCGAAGAACAAACAAAAATAAAAACCAAAAAACAATATGAACAAGCAACGAATAAAATAATGCCATACAAAAATTAATTGTCGAGTAGTTGGAATTGAGCCACTCGAGTCACTCACTGTGCCTACGCCTATGCGGGTGGGATGTGTTAGCTGGTGCATTCGTATGCCATCAAGTTGCATTTATGGTTGTGGGAACGATGGCGGGCGATTGGCACGCGCACAGCACTAATATCTAATGGCACAATTGCCGGTGGTAAGGCAGGCGGCATAAATCTTAATTTGTCGCCAACGTGCTGCAGTCATGCAACTTGCAATACAACTTATAATAGTGGCAACTGCTGTTAATGTGAAATAAAGAAGGGTTGCCAAGTAATGACTAAATTTGTGAAATATTTATTCTTAAGAGACTTAACGTAAGATGTTAACTAATTTTTAGAAAATAATTCAACTGCCTTGCTATGAAGTTTTACGCAAATAACAAAAAAAAAGGCCGTTGCCAAACACTAGGCCTTAATTGCAATGTAGAATATTGGATGAGTGCTTGTAAAATTCCGAAAAAAACTTCATTCTATTGAAAACTCTACGAGACACTAACTAAGCTGGTTCGCTTGTATAGGGCGCTCAACTTTTTTTAAATTTTTTTTAACTATTTAAGCTATTCTTTCAATTATTGAAATCAGTCTGAATTATTGGACAACTGCAGTATAGATTTTACTTGAGTTATGAGCAGACATATCGCTTTATTTGAGAGTATTAAGGTACATATTTTCTTAAAAAATGGGGTAAGAGTTCTTCCACACATACACTTCGAATGCATACCAAGAAATTCTTGGTGGGTAAGAAAAATTAGGAAGCGAAAGGTGGTATGGAGGCTAAGTAGATGGAAAATTTATAAGAAAACAGCAGACTGAACTCAATGGTGGCTTCTCTAACAAAATACCGACTTATAAGAATAGAAATATTTAGCAATAATTCTGATTTACAGTACTAGGTTGTGCAATAAGTTTTGCGCTTCGACAAGAAAAACACAATTTTATGGCTTGAAATACATGTTATTATTCAATGAAGACTCCCTGAACATCAATACACTTGTTCAAAAGAGGCTCCAATTTATTAATTCTATCCGTGAAGTGAGAATATGGAAGGGCTGGAAAATACACTTCCACAGCTGTTATGATCTCATCATTTTATGAAAAACGCCTTTCACGTATGACATTTTTTAGATCTAGAAACAGATGGAAATCGATAGACGCCAAATCTGGAGAATACGTCGGATGCACCGACAATTCAAGCTTTAATTCATGAGTTTTAGTAATTGTCAAAATGCTTTTGGTACACAGTGCATTGTCCTGAGGAAAAGTATTTTTCCTTATGCTATCAGGATATTTTTTCACGAATTTTTTTCTTCAGCTAGTTTGAACGGTTACAGTACTACTCAGAATTTTTGTTTTCCAGTTCGCAAGTAATCCACAAACAAAAGCCCTTTCGCATACCAAAAAAACTTATGCTAACATCTTCTTGGCCGTTTTCTAGATTTAAATTCGTTTCAGAGCCGAAGTACTAAGTTCACACCACTCTTCAGCCTAACGTTTTGATTTAGGATCATGATGATAGACCCAAGTCTCATCCATAGTGATGAATCGATGCGCAAAATCCACCTTGACCTTTTGAAAACGCTCTAAATGTGGAGGAAGTTGTATTCGGATGTATTTTTGTTCCATTGTTAGCGAATGCAGCATTTATTGAGCCCACAGCTTTCTGAAAACCAATACTTCAGTGAAATCTCTTTCAGTCACTAATTGTTGGCGAAAAGTCTTTATACAATTTCAACATTCGTTCGTAAATTTCTTTTGCTTTTAAATCTAAAAAAAAATGACAATTCAATCACTGCCCGATACTTGATTTTTTCCATTGTAGAAAGTACTGTCTCACGTAAAAAGAAAGAATAAATCGATAGATTGAAATGAAAATTCACATACGTCCATATGAAGAGTGACCAACACACAAAAAAACAAAAAATGTGGCTAGTAGCAACGCCCTCTCTTATCGATTCCTCTATTTGCAATAAAACATCGACACATCAAGGCGCATACCACAAATATCAGGAATACCTAAGTCAAACAAGCAATAAAGTCCAATTAAATTTAGCCTAGACGGAGTGATAATAGTTATTAAAACAATAAGGATAGATGATTATTGAACCTATTTCGATATATTTATTGACCCCAGGTATGTAATAATTGTCACACATAATTTAAAAAAATATTTCTTGAATAGTTCCTCGACGACTAAAAACTTATGTAAAAATATTATTTATTGTTCCGTTTTTTCTTTTGATTTTTTCGAAAAGGGCAGTGCACCGCCGTTATCTGTATGAACCAAGCCTAGTTCTTAAATGGATTTCAAGCACCTTCATTCATAATTTCACATTTAGTTATTAAACAAAAAATGTGCTAGAAGGCAGACATTTTTTCAATAATTTGAAATAAATTTTTGTTCTAAAATTTTTTTTTTTTTTCTAAAAATTTATCTCTTTAGGCAAATATAGTAGTGCAATATTACGACTTTTAATGGAGATTTTTGGTTTTTTAAGGAAAATATCATGAATTTATCATTTCCAAAACATATGAAGGAAAGCACTTTCTACTAAAAAATTAAATTTATTAAAAGTGTTGAACAAAATCAGCCACGATTGTTAGCGCACGAGGGTCATCTTTTATACCTATAAGTTACTAATTGTAAATCGCTTATCCATGCAGGGTTATGGACCATAATTTTTGATCTCTGCCTTGGCCAAACGTCATTCGGCTTTTGCAAATTCTACGAAATTTTATTTCACCTTGACTGCTGAGGAAGAGTGTCGCATAACCCTTCAAGCGCAAGCACAATTGTAAATAAACCACTAAATTAAAAAAACATAAATTTTCTAATGAATTTGAATTATGAAGTATTTTCAGCAAAAAGTAAAATAAAAACCTAAAAAAGTGCAAGCTGACTGCCAGAAAAGCGGCTATGTCCGAAATACCTGGCATCAGGAACTACAGCCATAGTGCAGAAATCGAGTTCGCGTCACATTTGCGCATGAAATAAAAAATTATTTATGTCTATTATTGCACAAGAAAACGTCACTCGACTAAATCCATTTTCCTAAACCAAAGCGAATCGGTTTCGGGATAAAAAATTAAACGCTTAATTGTAAAAATGATGACGGTATCCCTGTTGCAATCAGAAGATTGGATTGTGTAGGTAAAAAAATTACAAGAATGTGCGTATAGATAGCAAAGCAAATATTGCAGCATTCTCTAAGGTTATTGCTTTTTTACCCGAGCTGTTCTGCTGTCAACGCAGATGTTAGTTGTGGCTTATAGCAACTTTGTTGTTATACGCGGCTGACAATTGAAGTTGTGGTAAACAATTTGAAAAGAGTGCAAATGAAAAATTAACAAGAAATGCTAGAATGCAGTGGCGCAAAGTAAAACTTGTGAAAAATTTGTGACAGTAGTTGTGGCGGGAAATCTTTTGCAGCGAGGCCTTTAAATGCGGTAAGTAGGAAATGAAACTTTGGTAAGCTGTGAAAAAAGCGAAAAGAAATGGAATATTATTCGGGAAGTTTCCAAAACATAACTATAAGGAAAGTCAAAAGTAGAAGATCACAGTCCGCGACAAACGAGAGCATCTCAACATTTTTAACAGTTTTGAATGTTTTTGGTTTTTTAATCTAATCAGTTTTTTTATAAAAAACTACACACAAATTTTTGTTTGTTTCAAATAAGAAATAATATTTAATTAATTAAAAAGTTAACAGCTTCTGAAATAAGCTACACTCCCTTTGAGTGGACACCTCAACACCAAGGGAGGTTTCAATGTTTATGATTTTTTCCCATATAAATTTTGTTAACCAACAGTTAGCCGCCTTCTAATTGTATCTGACGGATAGCAAGTCTTCAACAGCTTTTGTTTGCCACACAAAGCAATGCAACAAGAAATGAAAAGTTCCATCTTTCATGTGTTGCTTGAGTTGCTGCCGCTGTGCGGTTAGACTCCCACTGTGCGTCAATTCGCACTGCTCCAGGAAAGCTGCTAACAATTGTTCACTATCGGTTTGACTTTTGTATTTAATTTCTTTCACATTCCTTTTATCCCAATTTCTATTTTATTTTTCTTTTTCCTTTTATTCCTATTTTTGAACGACTTTTCGACAAGGACTAACCACAACGCCACAAAACACATGAAAGTACTCGAGCAGTACTGTATGCAGTTGAACTATAACGGCTACTAAGCAACAGACAATGCTTTTGGGGTATTGTGTGCGTGTTTCCGGTGTGTGTGTGTTTGTGTGCGTAAGCCAGTCGTGCAACTAACAGTTAGAAAATTTTTAATTCATTTTTAAGCGGCGCTGAACAATTGTGGCTGCCGAAAAGTACCGCGACTTCTCCCCTACTGTACCAGTCTGTCCTGTGTGCGCTCACATACATTCACACACGTGTGAATATGTGTACATGTGCGCTTGTATATGCGTGTGTATGTCATTTATTATCCTTTGACTAGTGAATGGAACGCTTTTAGTCGTCACTGCGTCTTATCAGTTCAGTTGTCGTGTGGTTAGTTCGTACTTCATACTTCTTATTTCTCATTGTTTTTTTTGTTTGTTTTGTGAATTCTGTGAATTGAGTTAGTTGGGAATTTAGGTCAACTAGTGCTTAAGCTGACATTTTTCATTATCTTTTCGGTTACTACAAACCAGATTATTATTTTTCACATTCAAATGAATGAATTTATTTTTGTGTTACGACTGACTGAATTTTAGAAAAACTTAATTGTGTGTATATTTATGTGCATACTACAATAGTATGACCCGAAATCTTCTTTTTAAATTTCCCTTCATAAATGTTCAAAAAAGTATAGTTTGGCTTCATTAAAGTAAAATAAAAATCACTATAAACTTCAAAATTAAAAAAAAAATTAAAAAAAATAAAAATAATAAAAAAAAATGTTTAAAAATTAAAAATAATTGGAAAAAAAAATAATAAAAAAATTTCCGTTTCGCTGTTTGGACATTTGTGAAGAGAACTTAATAGAGGAGAGTAAAAAGTGTCGATCTGTAAACGTCTTTTCCAAATTCACGAAAAAGTGCATTTTTCTATAAGCACTCAAGGATAATTTTCAAAGCGTTGCACAGTGGGGATTTTCCGACATATTCCTTCATAAATTTTAGAGAAGCAATTTTTGGCCGACTTCAATAAGTTTTTTTGTTTAAATGGTTGTAAATGATTTTGGAGGAGGTTCAGAACCGAATTAAAGTTTTTTATTATATCAAAACACACCTTAGAATAGGGGTATTTTTATGAAAAATTCAGAAAAACTTTAAAAATAAAAATGGCATGTACCCAAATTAAGTTTGACATTATTTTAATTATAGTTGTTATAATAATAAGAGAATGGTAACAAATCCTGGCAAGAACGCAACTTTCAAACCCCCTTTAAGAGATAAAATCATCCCGTGACAACCTCAAAATTTAAAAACGAATTTATTTCAAGGACAAACCTAGAATATTCACCGGAATACTTTCAAAAAATTGATACATAGGTTTTTGTGGTTGCTGATTGCTTTAACCATTTGTTCCAGCGGGGTCAAACTAAAGGTCAGCCCAAAGTCAAATATAGAATATTCACCGGAAAATTAAAAAAAGGTTGGTTCAAATGTTTTTGGAGTTGCTGAGTCCGATTTCGTTGTCAGCTTGTTCTTGCGGGATCAAACCGAAGGTCAGTTCAAGGTCAAATATAGAATATTCACGGGAAAATTAAAAAAAAAAAAGTTGATATTAAGGTTTTTGGAGTTGTTGAGTCCGATTTTGTTGTCAGTTTGTTTTTGCGGGGTCAAACTGAAGGTCAGTTTAAGGTGAAATAGAGAATATTCTAGGGAAAATTAAAAAAAAAGTTGATACTAATGTTTTTGGAGTTGCTGAGTCCGAATTCGTTGTCATTTTCTTCTTGCGGGGTCAAATTGAAGGTCAGTTGAAGATCAAATACATATTTAAAAGTAAAAAAATAATTGTGTAATGTTTTTGTGTTTGCTGAATAAGAATTTATTGTCCGTTTGCTCTTGCGAGGACAATCTTAGCAATATTAGTACCGATTTGTCTTACATTTGGCATAATTTTTGGATATTTGTATAAAAAAGTTGAAGAGATGAAATTTCCATATGAGTTCAATGATCATTTTAAAAGTGTTTACGGAAGTTATATATTAGCTAAACCAAAAAATAAAGGAAGGTGTCTCAATTTATGGCCATAGCACAAATTAAGGTGCTTTAAAAATAAGGGGAGTTAAAAATATTTAATAACTTCTTGGAGGAACCCTAAAATCATTCCAAAATTAATAAAAAAATTATTAAAAATAAAACATAAAAATATATTAGTATCGTTTTTTAGCTTTGGTATACTTTTTTGAATATTTTTTAAGTTAAAACGAGAGATTGAAAAATATCGGTATGTTAACATTTTATACTAAATTCTCGGAAAAGTATATTCTTCCTATAGGAATCCAATAATAGTTTTCAAAGTGTTGGCAATAAAGTTAAATATTAAAAATATAATTCTAAAAAAAATGTACATAGGTGTCTCAGTTTATGGGCCATAGAACAAATTTTGTTACCCCAAAAAATAAAAAAAACAAAAATTATTTTTGAACCACCCTACTACACACCCTATATTATCCACCCTAGTGTACAGGAGGATTATTTTTTTTTTTAGTTAGTAATTTTTCTCGAAAACAAGTAAGTATTTTTTTCCTTTCAAATTAAATTTATTTAACTTCGTTAAAAGTGCCTTACATCCCACAACCGCTTCACGAGAACAAACAGAAATTATGTAAGCAAAAATAGCCAAAGAAGTGGGAGGAATTTTTAAAATATTTTCCTGCTCCCAGTAAATAACAAACTTTAAAAGCGAACACATTTTGGGTGGCAGTTGTTGCCACATTCACACTTCCCTTGAACCGAAATTAAAAATTGGCAACGAAAGTTCTCGAAAGAGCAGAAATTAAAAGGTAGTCATAAGGGTCAGCAAAAGCAACGAAATTGAATACAAACTAAGAACAGAAAAACAAAAAAAGAAAAATAAATAACAAAATGAGTAAACTGCAGGAAGTTATTGATGGAAATCTATGGTCAGATGTTAGACAAAACAAAAAAAACAGAAACTACCCGTTACTGCTGGGTGGCAGATCGAAACTATTTGAGAAACAATTACGGTATCTGTGCTTGCTATTTTCTACTACCAATGTTACATAAAAAAATACGTTCGATATTGAATTTGCATGGTCATACAGCCAGTACGTGTAGATAGCAATTTTCCAATTTTCTAACCTTTGTATGAAGCAATAACATTATTTGCATAGCTAACAACGTTTCGAATATGCAATAGCAAACTTACAAATGCTGATACAAATATTCGAATGTGTGCACAAATGGGCACGCTTTCGTTGCTAGTACCGTTGTGGATGTCCACCTTCTGCCACGTTACCATCTGGCTTCTGTTTGTATAGGGCACAAGCAAAGAAGAAGCCATACAAATACACGCTACACCCAACAAATTGGATTAGACATTTAACTTGACTTGTATGTGTTCTTCTGTCAGTTTTTAATGGTCATGCGAATGTAACTTGTACTTGTAAATCGACCTAACAAAAACGCATTCGTATACTCTTACCCATATATATACAGACATACATATGTACTCGCTTAAGAAAAATGGGTGGACGTAATGCTTTCAAGAATGACATAATGCTAAATATGTTTCGAATATATATGTATATATGCATGCATACCTATATTTTATTTATCGGTAAAGTATCGTCTTTCAGTGCATTCATTGCAAGGGTGTCTGTACTCCCTAGTGGGCACATGGCGTATGAGTAACATTTAACGTGAAATCTGCAGGCAAGCGTCGCTTATTTTTGTAGAGTAATATCGTTAGTGTTTGTGGTGTGTGCCAATTTTATTACCTTAGGCATGGTCTATTACATGAAATGGTCATCTGTAAAATCGAAGCAATGTGTCAATCATTACTGGTGGTGTTACAGTCAATTACATTTTAATGGGAGAGAAGAAGGGAATTCAACGAGCAAAACGTTGAGAAGTAAAAATATATAAATAAAATGATGAGTCTTTTTATTATAATTTAATTATTACAAAAACACTTCAAATACTCTCAAAAGTAGTATTGAGCACGCGTTGTTATATGGCAGCCCAAAAATTTTGGCTAGAAGCATATTCAGGCATTTCTGTTTGCAAAAAGAAGTTAAGAGAAGGGATAAAGTAAAGTGATGGGCAAAATAAGGTTAGCATTTTACTCTTCTTCAAAAATTTGGCCCCTCCCATACTCAGAATGAAATATTTATGTCGAGGAATACAGACTAAATACCATCTGATTCAAATACCACCCATAATACACTTAGAACTTTTTTTATGCCTTCCTCAGAAAGCCACATAAAAATAATTCGCATGAAAAAGTTCTTTACTTTCATAAAAAAACAGGAGATGCAGGCCAGCGCTTTCCAAATTGCATGAAATCATATACTCATGTAAAATATTATAAAAAAACACCGGATACAGAATACAGTGAGACAATTCTAAGCGGAAAAAATGCATTTCTTCAGATCAACATTTATTATTTTATTATAAATAAAATTTTGAACCAAAAACAGTAAAATACCCAATAAATTTACGAATTATATGATGTGACATAAGGAGGTAGAGAATTATTATCAGAATCACGACTTATTTGTCATACTTTGCGCTGATCAGTTATTGGAGAGTCACTCTTATCACTTATAGATCCTTCCACATTTCCATCTGCTCTTGAAAAAATGGCGTGATTTTATTTTAATTTTTTGAGTACTCACATTTTTCAACTGTTTTTTCAGTTCTCGGTAACCAAACATAAAATGATTTAAGTTTTGATTCACATCATTTTAAGCGCTTTTGCGCGTCAGGTTTTTTATAACAAAACTTTTTCTTGCAATGTAGCGCTTTTCAAGAATTACCGAAATTGATTTTGACGGTAGAAGCAATAAAAAAAATGGTTTGAAAAATCACATAAACTCAAATCGGCGTGAAAGATACCTACATAGGTGTATAAAACCTGCCATACAGAGGTATAGGTATTCTAAAATAAAATTGGATGATTAATCTTATGCCACCTTGTACTTCTTTATCTATTGTACCAACATTATTAACTCGCTTCTTTTTGTTTGCTATGGAAGTTTCACTGATTCTCCTGTCATTACTATTCTGAAAGAACTGAGCAGTTTTGCAGACAACTGTAGTGAACTTACGAATTTTCTCAGCGCTCTTCAATATCTTTTTGAATTACATATTGTTCGTCAACTCGGACCTATTCCAATGTGGAACAATTTTAAGCTCATTGTTTGGGAGCGAAATCAATTTAAGTGAAATTACTAGGACCTATTTTTGTATTTCTAGCTAAACTTTTTTACAGCCTAATTCATTTTCGTATTATGCACCTAAGCGCTTTTCGTAAAAGTATAAAAAGAGGTTAAAATATTTATCTAGTGAAATATTTAGTTGAGAAATATATATTGTAGTATAATGTCAAGAGGAATATTTTTCTAGAATATTTTAACACATTATCGCCCTTAAATTATGGTATTTTTAACCTTTTTTTGGGATAGTTTGAAAAATAAAGCAATTGGAAAGTCGTTAGGGGGTTCAATTTTCTACAAATTTATTCCTAAGAAAATTTCTTTAGAGGTCCTCTCAGGCAAAATCTGCATAAAAACTATGTAGAAGTCTACAGAAACTGGAGAAGAAAATAGTTTTTCTAGTTCCCTGAAGATATGCAACACTTTTTATTATTTCTTTCATAGGCATTTACGTTGTGAATGTACAGAGCTGCCAGCTGCGTGAATGATTGAATTTTTTGCCTAGAAAAGGGTTTGCTTGTTGATGCCCTTAACCGGAGAACCACCTACGGCCGAGGCAAATAGATACTGGCAATCAGAAAACGTAAAAACAACATTGAGATGATTGAGAACAGTAAGAACCTGTTCATGATATGCTCCAAGGCGGTAGGATTGGTCAACTACCATAAAGGGCTAGTAAAAGTGGTATTCTTCTGAAGCGACTGGCAGGCTAATGCTACAATAGGTCTCGCTAAAACCTTGACAGCCATTCGTAGCTGCATTAACACTGAATTGCTGGCACAGGTTCAGCTGAGATAACTACTGACTTAGAGCGATTATTGTAAATCGTGCAGAGCAAGTGGGAGCAAAATAACTTAAAAAAATTCTTAAGTTAAATTCTTAGTTTTTAAGTATACTAAATAAGCAAATGAACTAGAAGATAAAAACGATGTGTTCTGGAAAAGTAATAGAGCGATGCGATCTCTGGTCTCACAAATTGTAAATCAGCCGAATATGACCCTTCCGTGGTGCGCAAATAATAGCAACAAAAACTCCGAGAGAGCATATTCTCATCCCGATTTTTTAAGGATTTTCCATACTTCTTTCCTATTGAAGTATAAGAAATGATGTCATGAAGACATTGAAATCCAACTTAACATTTGCATTCAGATTTATGTGGAATTTTGTGCAATAGGCCTTCAAATTATGGGAACACATGTTTAGTACATCGTTTCAAAAAAATTTTATCAGCTCAAAATAAATACATAAAAACTTAATTGTAAACCGTTTTTTTTTTAATTCGCAAAATATTGAGTGCAAATAATTTTTTAGTGAGATGTAAACTTATATTTTTTTACTATTTTCTTCAACGTTTGCCTTAATAGTTTGAGGCAGTTGATACTGAGTAAATATATAAAATTACCGACTATACATGACGCAAGTGCAAGATGGTAAGACCCCATTTACACATGTCTAACATCCCTACCCCTTGTCCACATAAAATTCAAATAGCCAACGTGTAGCATGCCACACCGCCCCTATCGAGTTGAGAAGCGATTTGCCGAACAATTTCATTAATAAATCAATGAGACCACAAAGTAAGATATTTGCTGTGTTGGATGAAGAGGCAACGATGAAGTGCACTACTACAAGTATATAAACTATACTCGTATACTTGTAGACACATACATGCACATAAGTACATAAGTATCTCTGTTATTCATGCGAGTAGTTTACTCTTCCCTATATGAAATCTTGTAGCGCCGCACAACTGCAATGGTCTTCAGAATGATTTGTGAGCTTTAAATTGAGTAGCTATGGCCCTATGTTTGTTTGTGTGCGTAGGAGTCGTGCACTTTTGCTGCAACATAATTTAATTCGGATATTTTTACTGCAGCAAGTTTCTTATGTAGCTGTCACCATTGCCGTCCTTTTCCATGTTGTTGTAATGTCAGTTCATCGACTTGCAATGGGAGCACAAAAGTTAAATCAACTTAACTTTGCACACTTCATCTAATACACAATAAGAGCATGCACACACACACACATACACTATAAGTGTATCACGAATACTTGTGTGGGGGAGGACACACCTGATAAATGTCTATTCACCTCTACGCTTCATAAGAGCAGACCGCAAAGCTGTTTAATCGCTTTCTAGATTTTAGTGTTCCGTATAAAAGTTTAATTATGTATAAATATATATATGTAGGTATACATTTTAACCCATATATGTATGTGTAGATATATTTTTATGTTTAGTGAGAGCTGCATTTTTCTTTTTGGTTCGTTCACATTTTAATCCTGGTAGTAAAACTAAACTTTGAGAAATTAAATTTTATATTCTAAAGTGTTATTTCTGCTACTCGTGTACGCGCATATATTCATACATATGATGTTAATCTCAAGATCCCGGAATACCGGTATTTTTTAAATCTCGAAATTAATCCTGGAATTTTCGGGATTTGTAATTTATTATGAGGCATGTAAAATGTGGACAGAAAATAACCTTTTATAGCAAAAATGCGGCATTGAAAAGCACTTTGCGTTTACAGTATTTTGTGTTAGAAATTAGCTGGGTTTCTGACTGAAATATTAATTTTCGTGTTGTCTCAAATTCAGCTATTAAAATATCCATAATTACCTGATTTTGTTTTTGAATTACTTTTTTACTAAATAAAAAGAAAATGTGACGAAATGATCGACTTTTACGCGCTCTTTGCTTGTCTGCTTGTATACGGAAATCGTTTATGATTGACGTACGACGCCATTAGCAAAAACTAAAAATCTTCTTCTTTAATTTTGCAGCACCTTTTATATTAGAGATGTGAGTCCCGGGGGTACCAGGATAACGGCCTTTCTAAGTGACGAAAACAATTCCAAGAATTTCGGGATTTGTAAAAATACGCAAAATTTTATTTTTATACCAAAAATCAATATTGAAAAGCTTTGTATTTACGACACTTTTGTGGCAGAAAGCAGCTGAGTTTCTGGTGTTCAATGTTAAATTCTTCAAATGTTAATATTCGCGTTGTATCAAATTATATCATTAAAAAATATTAAAGAGTGACCGGCCTTCCACATCAGGTATGTACATAAATAACAAAACTAAGTTCCGGTAGTTTGATAATTTCAAGTTCAAAACATATTTCACCGGCTTTGTCTGGCACGAAATCAGAACTCCTACTCCTTTTTCATTGTTTTGTATTGTATTGTATTGAGCCTTTTTCGACATACCTTAAGTTAGTGTATCTGATTGGTATTCGCTAAAGTAGCACTAAATGCCTAGCTTTTGCCTTTTGTTTTGTTACCCATGAAATAATTTTCATTTTGAACCTACAATTAGATATTTAAAAACCATTTGTTTATGGTAGAAGAGCTTCTCAAGTAAAATTGAAGCAATATTTTTATTCCAATTTTTATAAAATTATGAATATCTTAGTCCTGGGACTAATCACGGAACTAGTCCCGGCTTATAATAACGGAATCCCGAATTTCTCGGGGTGCTAAAAGTCTAAAAAAATGTAAATCCCGAATCTACATATTCGTATGTATCATATACTGGGTGTGCGATTACCATTCGACTGATCTAGGGTGCGATACTTACTGAGAACATGAAACCTAGAAAATGGAAGGTTTTTTCTAATCACCCCCCGCAGAAAATGGTGAATCTTAAAGCGTTTTACTGCCATGACAACGCCTATCATAAAAAAAGATTTGCCGTTCAAAGAGAGTATAAGAATTTAGATCAGCTCATACGGGTTGGTGTCGAAATTCTGTCTGTACAAAATTCTAAAAACAAAATTCTGCTTATACTCTTATTCTTACTCTTATACTTATACTTATACTTATACTTATACTTATACTTATACTTATACTTATACTTATACTTATACTTATACTTATACTTATACTTATACTTATACTTATACTTATACTTATACTTATACTTATACTTATACTTATACTTATACTTATACTTATACTTATACTTATACTTATACTTATACTTATACTTATACTTATACTTATACTTATACTTATACTTATACTTATACTTATACTTATACTTATACTTATACTTATACTTATACTTATACTTATACTTATACTTATACTTATACTTATACTTATACTTATACTTATACTTATACTTATACTTATACTTATACTTATACTTATACTTATACTTATAATTATATATCAGAGCAGTTTCCACCAGTTTCCACCAGTTTCTATTTGACAAACTATGTTTTTTTATATTAGAAATAACGCCATAAGCTAAGGCACCGTTTTCGTTTTTATAGGAAAATAAAGACGCACAAACAAGACGAGATTTCGTGCGAAACCGAAAAGTTTGCAGACTTAAAAATAAAAATAATTTTAAACGACAAAGTTGCAGATTCTTGGTAGTTGCATACTTGTATATCCGCCGGCAAGCACTAGTGGAACCAGTAGGAAAAGTTCGGAAAGAAAAAATTGCAATCGACGTCTCTAACTACCAAGTCTTCTCCAATCTAAGTATCCACGGTTCAAAAATTATTCTGTGTATTCAGTGAACATAAGATAGTGTTAAACATACGAGATAATCGCTATTGGAACCAGGTAAAATCATAATTGGGTTATGTACTCAATTCAATTGATGCGCTTGAGTTGAGCAATTGAAGGAGAACATAAGGAAACTGGAAAGCAATGCACTATAAAAATTAATAGTGTAGCATGCCAACGCTCGACCAAATACCTCAAGTTCTTCTAAACTCAAATGGAACCTCTTCTTCTTCAAACGGAAGATTCTAACGCCGCATTCATTAGAAATTGTTCTTATCCATTACTTTTCTGTTTCAAAGCAAGTCGATGGCCTTGGTTGATCACCATTTCGACATTTTTTCAAAAATTTAACACCCATGGCTTATATCAAAAGCATAAACAACTTTAGTTAGTTTTGTATGAATCTATCGAGCTTTTTAGAAAAGTGCAGTTTTCAAGTCGCAAAATTCTTTGACTCCTCAATAGAAATATCTGCCGTTCGACGTCGATTTAAAATTGTAGGTGCCTCTATTTTCTGAAACAACATCAAGACGCACACCACTAATAGTAGGAGAAGCTCAGCTAAATACCGAATAAAGGGTGTAAGCGCCAATTACTTAAAACTATTTATATAAATCTTTTACTAGTAGTTGGTCAACACTATCCACCGATTTGCTCATCTTGATGTTGCCTTAAAAACAAACCCTTCGCTTAGTCAAGTATTTTTCAAGCAGAAATGCATTCGTAGATTTGCTATTGCTGCCAAGGGAGACTGCCATTAGAAAACACTTGCTTTTTCATGTCAACAGCGGGTATACAGTGCGTTAAATAACTATTGCACAATTTTGACAATTTATTTGTTTTTAATTAATTTTAATAATAATTTTTTATCGAAATGTAATTCAATATATTAAAGCATTATATAAATTCAAGTTTAAAACTTTATGCAAATTAAAAAAAAAAAGTTGTATCAAAATTACAAATTTTATAATCTGAATTTTTAGAAAAAGTTCGAGTATACAGTTAAAAATTCAAGTGCAATTTTCAAGTGGCTTAAAAATTGCGTTGATTTTTGACAATTTTGTTTTGCTGGCAGCTTTGTGCATTTTCTCCATATAACGAATGATCGACTTTATTTATTTGGAAAAAAATTGTCAGAAATCAATACAAATTTCCAGCATCTTGCAATTTGTACAATAACTCTTGCATACAATTAAAAAAATTGAATGGCCTATAAAATGGTATATTCGAAGTTTGCTTTTAAATTCTAATTAAAAAGTTTGAAATTTTTATGAATTTTTTTGATTTATTTTATTTTGTATATAGTAACTCAAAGTTTCAGTTATGCTTTTTGTTGTGGTGCAAACTATAGCTTTTATAAAAAATGAAAAAAATAAATAAATATTGAAAATTGTGCAATATGCCGCGCCGCTTTTACTCTCTCTTGGCCGCAACTATACATTTGTGTGCGTTTGAAATATATTTTGCAATCAAAAACATTGGCATGATTCCGTATTTATTGAGTTATTATTATTATTGATATAAAAATTGCTTAACACGGTTATATAAGTAAATGAGATTAATTGCGAAAGAATGCCAGCAAAGTGAGTAAAAGGCGAAAATTGTGGTACATTAATTGGCTGTTTCAAAATGATACAAAAAACCAAAATTATTTTTTCTCACACACATATATGCATGCATGTACATGCAATTAGTTTGTGTGTATAATAAATTCGCGTAGTGTTAATGAATTTACGGCGCAAGTAACCTATTTATTGCTGTAAAGCCATATTTTTTGCTAGTTTTTGTTTTTTTTCCACATACGCAAGCACTGACACATTGAATACATATGGAAATGTATGTATATGCGCAATTGTAATGCAACATATTAAAATTGGCAAAAATGTTTAATTAATTGATAGCTCAATCGAGAAGGTGAAAAGGATAAATAAAAGTGCCGCAGAGGGGGAAAATCAACTTAATTTAATCAATTGCATTTAAGAGTGTGGCGACCGCGCGCATTTTTTGTTTGTATATTTGTATCTGCCCATACGTACGTGAGTACACTAAGTACACTCAAGTGCGTGTGCATGTGTGGCTATTGCCCACTTTAAAAGTACGCCCATGGGCACCACTCGATACCTACAAATGCAAATTTAAATAAGTGAGATAGTATGCGTGAGTGCACTTGCTGTTGCTTACCCCACCAAACACACCACATATACACACAAGGCGTGCATATAAGAGCAAGCGAGCAGGTGTGTAGCTGCTATTAGCCGGCAATTGCTTGAACGCCATGTGAAGTGTAAAACAGTGAAGCGCATTGCAAATTGCATCGTTTGCGGCACTATTGGTGGTGCCATAAAGGTGTGAATGACACCAATTTGTGCATGCGTGAGTGTATTAGTATGCCCAACATGTGCTTATATGTGTACAACTACACACATACACCTATTCATACATACTTACTAGCTGCTATTTGGCGCTGTGGGCCTCACTTGCAGGAGGAAATTTTGTATTCAAAAATGATATTCGAGGATATTTGTGTGCATTTGCTTGTTTGCGGCTGAATTTTCAGTTGAATTGCAATCGAAAAATGCATTTAAAAGAGACATAAAGTGCAATTGAGTGTAGTGTAGGGAAGATAGGTTTTTTGTGGGTATGTAAGTGACCGTTTTAAGCGGCAGCAGGGGCAGTTGAAATCAACAATTTGAAATGCGTGAGCAGTATTATGTTTTTGTTATTGCACTTTGCTTAGATATAAGAGACTTTCCGCATATCAATAGAAAATTTAAAAGTTATATGAATTATTTGCGTATGTCAATTGCTGAATCACGCAAATAACTATCGTAGCACAAACTCAATAACTCAGTACAGTAAAGAAACTCGTAAAAATTACACATTGCTCGGATTAAAGTTTTTTTTGGGTAAAGGTTTCGATAGATGATTTTACTTAATAATTTTCACTTCAGAATTCAATGGGCCCCCATTTAATCGGATTGTCACTAGTTTTCAAAATAGCGGTTTTGAAAATTTACCTTCGGCCACATTATATCAGAATTTATTAACGCTGTATAGACACTGTCGATATCGATAACTAGGCTTTGACAGTCAACTGTGTTGACATATTTATTCAGTAATGTTTTTCAAATCATCAGAATCGTGTAACGCCGGAACGACGCTTAGAATTTGCTGAAATTTACTTAAAAAAAAATCAATCTGTTCGCGAAGTTCATAGAGCAGTGGCGGCATCATCGGCCCTTATTTCTTTCGAAATAAAGAAGGAGCTGTCGTTATCAAGCCCTGCTGACTACATTTGGTTCCAACAAAACGGCGCAACTTGCCGTACAGCCCGCTTAACAATCGATTTATTGCAAAATCAATTTGGTGGCAATTTTCGTTGCAGCAGTTCGTGCGATTTAACGCCTCTGGATTACTTTTTCAGAGGCTATGCTAAGTCACTGGTTTATGCCGACAAAACCAGCATTTCTTGAAATTTTGTAAGCCAATACTCAAACCACCATTGGCGCTATACGCCATTCTCAGCTGTCAAATCATAGTTGTCGATATCGACAGTTTAGCTGCATGAGAAACATTCAATAGAATAAATCCCTTTAGCATTCTTTTCAAATAATAATTTTAACAACAACTTTTCAGAGCACCCCTTTTGTTTAGAATTGAATTTTTTGAAGAAAAAAAAGTGCGTGTAGCGTAGTGCACATAACAGAAGTGAAACTTTCAAGGCAGACAAAGAAAGAGGGAGAGACTCGAGAGAGAATGAGAAAGGGAGAGAGAGAGAAAGAATAAATATCTAAATAAATACACAACATTTGCAGAGAATACAAATAGACAAAACTTACAAAAATGGAGAAGGGTCGACCGGTGTAGGTAAACGCCGGACACAAACCGTGCCAACAACGCGCACTACTCCAAGCGTTTATCACGCGCACAAACGCAGCGATTCCAGGGCCGCAGCAACGGCACAAATTATCGCAAGGCAATACCAAAAAATCCGACGCTGCAATGGATACCACTTTATAGTACGCACAAGCACTAGCCAGGAAACCGAAATAAGCGTCAAAAAGTAGGCACCAAAAAGAAACCGCCAAAAAAATTGGGACCAAAAACACCGCTTACAGTAGGCACCAAGAAAATATAATGCCAAAAAAGTACACACCAAAAATATATTTCCGACAAGTTTGCACCAACAAACAAGCGCCAAAAAGTAGGCAGTGTTATTTATCACTAGAAATTAGCCACCACAAGCAAAAACTCAGGAAAAATAGCATAAAGTGTATCTAAGATATATATAAGGTATAGCTCTCTCTCTCCTTTTCTTCTACGTTACATCTTTTTTCTCTCTCGCGGAACGAAAATGCCCAAAACGTTGCATGGCCTTGAAATTTTACTCTCCATTCTCGCTCGTCCATCGACGCCTAAGAAGTTTCACTGCAAAAAAAAAGAAATAAATTGAAAAATTATATTCATTTTTCCCATTTAAAGCTTGGACTTTACAGTGCGAGCTTTGAGCAAAGAGCTGCAAGTCGTTCAGCAAATGATAAATTAATTCCTTAAAATATTTGAAGAAATCAAATCGATAATCACTCGCCCCTATCGTCAAGACCACACAAGCAACGAGACCATTGATATTTTACGGGAAAAGTTTCCGGACCGTGTTAGCTCTCGAACAGATGATCACAATTGGCCATCTAGATTTTGTGATTTAACATCTTGTGACTTTATTCTTTGGGGCCACGTGAAAGAGAAGGTCTACACCAACAGTCCATGGTCGTTTTAAGACCTCAAAGATGGAATTTTGCAATTCGGTTATGGAAAATTTAATGAAAAGGATATTGTCCTGTAAGCGTGGGCGTGGTGGTCATTTGCCTGATGTTATTTTTCACTATTAACGGCATACCGTCTTCTTGATAATGAAATAAACATCCGATCATTTGTATTAAAAAATAGCATTTTTCTTTGAATATCAAAATAACACGACTTATTGGAAAACCCTTTCTCTGCGTAGTAAACTCCCTTGTTTTGCTTATTTGTTCAATCGAAAAATATTTCTCATCAGAGAAGAAAATATTGAGTTATTTTTCCCCCACTCTAATATTACATATTCCCAAACTTCTTTGCGATGTGAATAGTTTTCCAATAAGCGTGAATATCCAATAATAAATATGAATAGAGAATTTTCAGCACAATAATATTTTATGAATTTGTTTGATGAATAAAATGTTACGCTCCCTTCGCAAATTCATTCAAGAAATAGGTAAACAGTAGAATTATTTTTACTGCACAAGTTTTAAGTGCACATTAAATTAAACAGCTACTTAAATTTGTTTGGCGGTTTGCGCGTGACATTAATATTTATGTGTAGGCATTTATGTACACGGAATGTACATTTACAAATATTTACAATTTTAATACGAAAACTTATAATTTTTATGAGTACATAAATTCTTATTACGCGACATATTCGCAGAGTGAGGGCATAAAGCAATCACAAAAAGCAATAAAACTAATAAACAAACTTTTTCAAACGCCTACAGATACTGCAAAAGAACACTTTAGGTCAAGAAAAAACCATAGTTACAAAAAATTCCTTTTTTATGTGAGTACCCTAGACATTTGCATGGAATATCTGCTCGCTTTTCTGCTTTCACAACAAATTTTTGTTATTTGTATATTAAAACAAATAAAACTTATATAAATTTTAAATATTTCTTTTTTCTCTCTCCAAATATCAGCTTCGTTTAGGAGAGTTGAAATATTTTTTAACTTCAAATGCACCTTTACGGGTGCTCTTCTATTCATTATAGATCGCTATGCAAATCAGTACGAGTATATCCTAAGCAAGTTTGGCTGGCTTGTATTCTCTTTTTCCATTTAATTTGACCAACACAGAGGAGTCCTACCCACGACTTTGAAGCCAATGCTAGCGTCAATTTCATATTAAACATTGCTATGCAGCTTCCCGGCCGTATCTACCTCATTGATCTAGACTTTGACATGATGCGTAGCCAAATAGAAGTATCTATGGAAAAATGTTCAATAATAGGCATTAAGCTTTTCGAATCGTCTGTGAAAAATTTACATAATTTCTGTAGTAAATTCAAGCAGCATATAAATCAATATATAACTTTTTAAATCGAACCTGCTAAACAGAACTTGCAAAACTTCGCTGTATAAATCTATAGTCCGAGAATCGGACTTTGCTACAGTTCGGAGTCGTGGACAATATGTGAACAAGCCAAGAACAAACTCCAAGTATTCGAGAGGCCAATTTTCGGCGCAGCCAAAGACGACGGCGAGTGGCGTATGGCTAGACCATACCATGAGAATGGACCCCACAATAGCTCAATGAAAAATAACTGTATAAAATAATGAGAAAAACTTGAAAAAACAAACGAACAAAAATGCTGAACTGCCCCTCAGGAACATTGGCTTTGTATTAAAACTGGTGTAGAGCAAATATAATTCCTGGGCTCCCTTTACTAAATATATTCCGTTGGCCGAACTTTGATATTTTGAAAACAAAAAATAAAAACAACAAATGGTGGCTAATGGCTAACCTGCAATACTCTTCGACCTCATTTTTTAAAAAAAGATTATTTTGAAAAATAAAGTTCAAAATAAAAAAGCTGTTTTGTGAGAAAATAATAGTTAATACATCCATGAAAAATACACATTTCTTACACATGGCGTATATTTTAGTCGATTTATATAGACACACGAATATTTTATTAAAGATTTTGTTAGGCATTTTCTTCCTGTCGGTAGATCTGCAGGCAAAATAAATCGCGCGTAGCACGGCAATGAGGCTAAACACTCTAAGCAAGTGGTCAAATAAGAGCTACGGTCACGGCAAAACCCTAGCTGGCACTTCGGAGATTCCCGGATTGGTGGACTATGCACTCCCGCCCACACTTGCCATTACAATGTTCACGACGCTCCTACCCTCAAGGGAAGAGTGGGAATGGGATGATGTAAGACAGGGCGGGTCTATCCATGTATACACAGATGGCTCAAAGCTCGAGGGCAGAGTGGGAGGAGGTATATACTCCGAGCATCTAGGCATCTCCTTCAGTTTTAGGCTCCCCGACTACTGTAGTGTCTTTCAGGCTGAACTGATGGCAATAACGAAAGTCGCGACACTGGTACAGTGTGATGCGATATCCGCGAATGGCATCTACATTTTCACTGACAGTCAGGCGGCGATAAAATCCCTCACAAAATAGTCGACAACCTACAAGGTAGCCATGAAATGCCGTACATCTTTTAACGAGATGGCTGAGTCATTTCGCCTAAGGATAATATGGGTTCCTGGCCATCGCGACATTGAGGGTAACTGTAGAGCCGATGAACTAGCGAGACTCGGCACCAAGTTGACCGATGAGTACATAGACAATGACATAGGCATACCCTTACAAACAAGTAAGCTACTTATCCTTGAAGAAATCGTAAGGAAAGCAAAAGAAAGATGGCGTAAAGAAGCCCCCTGCAAAATCGCCCATCAACTGTGGCCGACTCTTAGTGCTAAACGCACAGAATCTTTGCTAAACCAAAATAAACACAATCTTAGCACATTGATCTCAGTCATAACGGGACATTGTCCAATAGGTAGGCATGCCCAAAGGATGGGTGTGCAAGCACATGACTTCTGTAGGAGTTGTCTTTATGAGGAAGAGGAAGAGACAATCTTACACCTTCTGTGCCATTGTCCTGCTCTATTCAGATGGAGATTTGCTATTCTAGGCAGGCAATTTTTTAACGAATTGGAAGATCTCAGTTCCGCAGAAATAGAAGGTATTCTAAAATTTTTGAAAAGCACTCACTGGTTTTAGGAGAAATAGGTAAAACTCCCCACGCGGCATCACAATGGGCTATGAGCCTGAGTGTGTCCCACAGGACAACCGCTTCAACCTAACCTAACCTAACCTAGGCATTTCTATATACCCCCCGTGCACTTATATATAGAGGAGCGTGCATTAAGCTATTTCAGTTTTGTGTGTATGTATGTAAGCATGCCTGTATATGAGTGTGTCCTGCAAACTGGCTTTTATTTTGTTGCTTCTCGAAAACTCGTAAAAAGGGCAAATGAATGAATGAATGAAATGAACTTTGAAAGTAGCAAAAATTATGCTCATGCAGGTATGTATTTGTTGTAAATATGTATACAGTTAATTATACCCCAGTAACAATATATGCGTATGTGTGTACGAGCTTGTGCTCACCGATTTTCATCTAAAATTTGCGATTTATGAATAATCAATACGAGGCCTCAAATGTACAAATATATGCACAAGTAAACACCCACACACATACATATACATATATATGCACGTATGTGTATCGAAAAGAAATTTTTCCCAGCAAATTCAACCACCACTCATTTGCCTGCAATTTACTGCTCCAACTGCTGACGGGCAATTAAGGAGAGCATTTACTGTGAGAGTGTGTATGTGTTTGTGGGCAAAATGTGCAACAAAATTAACCCTTTTCGTACACTAAGAAACGTATGCATGTAGTAATACTCGTATATAAGTACATGGAATTAGAAGAGTTAGAGGAAGGAAGAAAGAGGAAGGTCGAAACTTTAAGTGCCAACTTCGAAAAATAATCGTGCAACATAAATTAGTTGAAAATGTGCAAAGTAAGCAAGACGTGAAAATGTAAAATTAGTTTGTGTGAGCGCAGAGTCAGGCCTTTGCCTGCTTTTAGGAGTCTGCTCTGAGGCATAAAGTAAGAAAATATCTTGCAGTAATCGTACGACGTAGATGAAAGAAGATGTGTGTGAATGGGGTAGGCAATGAAACGTTTAGCAATATTGTTGCATCAGCGAAGAGGATGATGGACCGAAAAGTTCCTTTTTGCTAAGCAAACGTACCTAATACCATAAAGATTCAGTGCACAATATTAGTTGAACTGCGCCATATTCGCAAGCAGGTTATTTATAGGAATATATCAGAATGTAATATCAATAACACACAAGGCACCTACATACATACAGCAGCCGTTAATGGTAAATATTTTATAGGCACTTACTTACACACATACCAATGGCGAGCATTAAATAGTCGGCAGTAAAAAGGTTAATGAGTTTGGAAAATGGTAAATCAGTTTTCTCTATAGTCAGTCGGCTGTCAGTAAGTTGCAAAGCAAATGGAAAAGTGGCAGCGTAACAGCAATTAGTCATTAGGCCGTGCAGACAGTCGTATCAGTCGTATTTGCATGTCTTGAATATATAAGTCAGCCATTAGTATTTTCAAAAATCAATACCAGGAGGAATGCAGAATGGGTATGCGGCAACAGTCTTATGCCTTTATCTTTACATATTTTCTTTATTTTTATTTCATACCTTCTACTTAGATCGTCTTATTGATGCTCCTAAAAATAGCCTACTCAGACAGCTGGAAAATTCTTGTTTTTACAGCTTTATTTGGTACGAGTGGAAGAATAATAGGTATTCCCAAAAAAGGTGTGATTTTGAGCAGTAACGGACTATTTTTAACTATAACTTTGAAAATGAGTGTTCGAAATAAATACATCAATATACTAAACGCGCTCTATAAAATGGGTTGGAAGAAAAAGCTGAATTAAAAAAACAACAATTATTATACCTTTAAGTGAACAGACGGTCGGATATTTTTTTGGTTGTTTTAATGGCAAATTAAATAAGTCACTTTAAAATTTCGTAGCGAATTTCTGTCTAGCGGAACATAAGGATGACTCAAAGTGGATCAAATTGCGGTTGGGAATGGAATTAAGCGTCATGGTCAGATAGGATTTGAGCTTTGTTAAATGGAGAGTGAAGTTTATTGTTAAGGTTTTAGTTAAGTTATGTTAAAGCGGTTGCCCACTCATAACCCATTGTGGTGCCACGAGTGGAACTTTTCCTTATCTCCCTATCTCTCCTATAAGTCGAGTGTACTTTTCAAAAATTTTTAAATATGCTTGATTGGTAAGGTTTACTTTTCATTTGATTTCGAGCGAGAGGCTGGGTAAAAACTAATTTTGAGTTTGACGGTGAAGCTGCGGTAAAAGTCAATGTTATGTTCAAAGTTTAACCTGAAGTTGCTGAAAGAGTTATGGTTGATGTGCAAGCTGAGGATGAATTTGAATGAACGCTATAAGGTGGGCCATGTAAAATTTGCTTTTTGAATCGGCTATAAAAAAAAACTAGTCAATATTTATTCAAACTTATTTTTTATTTTGAAGATTGAACATTGTCATTTATGAATGAAAAATAATATCGTTCAAATGACTGCCACGACTGGCCTTACAGTAGGCCATTCGATCAACCCAATTTTTAGGCACATTTTCGATTGTGTAGCCAAAAGTTCGAGTGTAACTTTGGCAGTGTGTCAAGTTGCACCGACCTGTTGAAACCAAATGCCGTCCATGTCATCCTCTTCAATTTTTGGAAACAACTCGTTGAGCATGTCACGGTAACGCTCGCCATTTACTGTAACCGCGGCTCCTCGCTCATTTTCGAAAAAAAAATGGCCCGATGATGCCGCCAGACCAAAAACCGCACTAAACAGTGACTCGTTGTGTATGCATTTGCTTCTCTACAGTAACGTGTGGATTTTCTGAGCCCCAAATCCGACAATTTTGCTTATTGACGTAGCCACCGATGTGAAAATCAGAAAAGAAGAAGAAGACTCACCACTTTGGAAATAGGTTTTCAATATTTCCCAATTTTGTTCAAGCGTATAGTGTCCCATTTCGTAAAGGTCAAACCTTTAAGTAAATTTGAAAACATTTGACCTGGCATTTGTGTTACCATTCTCAAAAAAATAGGTGGTTCAAAAACCAAACGCTATATGGCCCACCCTGTATTATGGGCAAGTTTGCAAGAATAAAATTTTTGCGAGTGTTGTTTTGAGGATACCTCGTGGTGTAATTCAAGGTTAAGGTTAAGGTTAAGGTTAAGGTTAAGGTTAAGGTTAAGGTTAAGGTTAAGACTAAGGTTAATATCGAAGTTAAAGTAAAGTTTAAGGACAAAGTAAAGGATATGGTTACATTCAATGCTATGGCTATAGTTAATTTATAGGTTGAATTGAAATTGAATTCAAAGAGAAGAAGTTAAAAGTTCAGAAAACCAGATGGGGGTTAAATTTAATTAGTTAATTTTCAGTTAGTTCATTTCTGTTGAAAAGGCACTATGCACCCACTTATTAATAATTCCATTACTTTTTTTTAATTTATATTTTTTGGTGTATGTTTACTTGCTCTTATATTAATAAATTCAACTTCTTACAACAATTAATTTCATATTAACATCATTACTGTACATTATTTTGCATAACTCGGTGGTGTGAAAATGCACACCATTGGCTTACAATTTCTAGGTACGAATACGCGTAAGAGCTAGTTAGTAGATTGGCAATTAATTTCCACACGCGTGAACTACATATCAGCCTCAGCCCTTCAAGAACACAAAAACATTATTAATAGCTTAAGTTTATTTAAGTGTTATGTAAGAATATGACACGTGGGCTCGTCGATTCCATATGAAGTACACAAAAGTATCTAGGAAACCCTTATAATTGACTTCTCTCATATGTACTTAATTATTTACGTGGAATTACGCTGCCTACTTATTTAGGCAATAAACCAAAATAAAGTCTGCGTAGACACATATACATACACATACACTTATGCACACATTATTACGTCACTTCAGCTTTCTACAATATTTGTAAAAATTTTTTTGCTAAATTGTTCTCGTTAATTTTTTATAAAAACATGGTTTATTGTATAACAAAAATCTTATAAATCTCAAACTGTGTACAAAATTCAAAAAAAAAAAAAATTAAATAATTTAAAAAAATCCTTGTCATCAAAGTGGTTTAACTTTTTAATCAAAATTCTTGGAAAACGTCAGGGTATGCAGTTTCATAGCTGCAAATAAAAAACTTAATATATTTCACACTTATAAATTACTTAACAACAAGACCTTTCTAAGTGTGAAATGCAAATAATTTCTGTTATTAGTTAAATTTTTTTTTTACTTTTTCAAGATATTATATTTAAAAATTTATCACGAATTCAATTAATGATTCTTCTATCGAAATATACGCAACTTCATATCTGATAGCTAACAGCAATGCTTGTGATAACAGACACAAGTCAACATAATCCCCTACATTGTTTCTCCAAGAGCTGTACGTTTTAATTATTTAACGTAAAAATCAGCACTAACATTAACATTAACACTTATATGTATACAGACATTAACACTAACATTAACATTAACACTTATAGGCAGCCATACATATCTCTTGCTTTGCATTGCATTAACTGCATTTATAAATTCTGCATTAACAGCATTATTTTATGTACTAACATTAGTAGAGCGCTCTCATTTGTGATCTGCAAGTGAGCAGCGCTGTGATGTAGACGTGTATGTCAGATTCTATAGGGTTTATCTAGCCGTTTATTTTTGAATAAATTTCTTTATTGCAATCTGCTTTCTAACATTCCGCAATATTTTTCTAGTCCTGGGGTCTCATTTCCAATAAACATTTAAACAAATTTGTGTGCCTAAGCCAATGAGAATCTCATCTGGAATACATAACAAAAATTTCAAAAAATCTTTGGTTGGTTTTTTAATTCTTTTCTTCTTCTTGCATTCGATGTTCGGACGTTTTTTAAATGAAAGAAAATGCGCAACAACACCAAAGAATTAAATTAAAAATTAAGGCGAATTTTGAACGTCTTCAAACTTACATTTATTACACTAAAATTGAATGCGCTATGAAACTGCATCGCTAGAAAATTTCTAGAAACTCTGATTAACAGTTAAAAATATTAATGATAACTTTTTGAAACTCATTAAATTTTTGTGAATTCTGTACACTTTGCCTATTGATTGCTTTTGATTTATTATATTTTTATTATACAATACAATAAACTATATTTATAAAAAAAGTTACGAAATATTGTAAAAAGATAGAGTGACTTAATTATGTGAGTAAAAGTGTATACATACCTATATACATACACATCGACTAGCACACATACATATGTATCCCTTGTAATTGGTATTTTACTCAAGGACACCCACCACTTAACTTTCATGACGATCGCATTGCAATATTTGGTAAATTTTTGGGTTTGTGGTTTCAAAGCCTCGCAACTTGAAGCAACGCAACGAAAATGATTCGCCAATAAAGTTTTAAGAGCACAACACAAATTTAGCCAACAGTTATTGAAGTTCGCTGTAAGCAAAACAGAGAAGCTTGTATGGCGAGAGAAGCAAGTACGAGTTGCGGCGCACAGCAGCAGTATTTGGTTGAAAAGTTCTAGGAATTAAGTGGAAATCTCTGTAAAAGTTGATAGCGTTATTTGTTGTGTTTTATTTTTTTTTTGTGTTGCCATGTATCGAATACCTCGATATGACAGCTGTTGCCCCTCGACTGTTATGGCTTTAGCTGTGGCTACTGCTGCTGTGAAGTACTTACAACTCCATTTCGCATATAATCTCACTTTAAATTGTCTGGCTTGCGAAAGTCGGTTGCAGTGGTGAACAAATTAAAGCCTTTCTTCAACTTGTAGAAACTTAAACGGGACAACAAAGCTGTTGCTGTGCTGCTGCAAGTGAAGCTATGAGTGCTGGTTGTGCAAGCTGAGTACGCGCACTAATAATACTTGTATTACATGAATTTATTAGTAATCTTGTCATACATCTGCGTGGTGCACTGGGTTGTAGAGCAAGGCTTCAAAAAGCGATAAGAAGCAGTATTGTAAATATGAATATTCTTTGTTATTGTTCCCTTGTGTGCTCTGCATATACACTATATACAGCTACTATGAGTGGCTCAGCTAGCAATGTAATTTATTTCTTTTCTCCCAGATTCACAGGTTCACTTCTTGTTGTGCGTTCCTTGTTGATTCTTTTTTAATTCTTGTTCGCCTTTCTTGAGCAAATATTAAATAAGAAGTGCTAAAAGTCGGCGTATAAATGTAATAACAAAAGTTCTTCTTTGCACTTGAGCAACATTAATCAACAACTTGGCAAATGTTATTGGCAACAAGCAAGCAGGCGGCAAGCTGAAGGCATGACGCGTGGTTGGGATGTGTGAAAAGTGCTAGTAGGAGCAGAGAGCTCATAGATATGAGAATCTGCTAATGTGGTTCGTTTCTTTAGCAAAACTCGGTAAAGTACATAATTTCACCACACAGAAACCATTGGTGCTAAATTTGTTTAGTGGTGAGACTACCTTTTACGTGCTCTGTTGGAACTATCAAGGAATTATTGCAAAATGTACAAACTCGTACCTCATTAAGTTAGGTTAGATTAGACAGACGGGAAACAAAGAATAAGGTAACGGGGTTATATTTGAAGGTTATGGAGAATTCGTGACTACCAATCCAAAATGTCTATGATCCAATCTTCAACCATGCAACACCAATATATAGAAATTGTTTTTCCAAAAAGCGTTCACCCCTCGACAGGCAATGGCAGGCCTCCGGGTATATTTCTGCCATGAAAAAGGTTTTCATAAAAAACAATCGGTCGTCCGGAGTCGGTTTAAAACTGTAGGTACCTTTATTTGCGGAACAACATGAAGACGAACACCAATAAGAGGAGGTACTCGGCCAACCACCTAATAAAGGGTGGCTACTTACAGTTGCGTTAACCTCTTCACGCTACTGATGAGATTCAATAGGTATGTGACATCTCAACCTGTTCTTCTGTCCACAGATCTATCTATTAAAATGCCTAAATATCATCCCAGGGAAAGCAGGATAGCTGGGAGGAAAATGGACGGTTCCACCTCACCCCGCAAACATCTGCAAAAGAATATCAAGTGGTATCGCGTGGCTACTTAACGGACAATGCCAATGCCGAGAGCTGCAGTTTTGTTAATCTTAAAAGCTCCCACGGGCGGCTCTGATCTACCATGGTCAGAGGGATCTCGCGACTTTGCACGCTTACTTACTTACCCAGTGCTCGCTGAATTGACGAGAAGCCCACCATTCTAGTAGCAGACAACGGGAGAACTTATGAGAACTTCAATCCTCTCACCCCAATTTGGTTGCCCTGTCTTGTTAGCTCATCCGCGTAGCAGTTTTCCGCGTTGCCTCTGTGACCATATAAGCCCAAGTAAGAATAATATCGAAGTAATCAAAGTATTCGGATGAGGTCAAAAGGAAAGTCAGGCATTTCCCCGGTCTAGTTTCGGTCTAGTTAAGAGCGTACAATTGCTGGCGTATGCCGATGATATTGACATCATCGGCCTTAACAACCGCGCTGTTAGTTTTGCCTTCTCCAAACTGGATAAAGAGGCAAAGCGAATGGGTTTGGTGGTGAACGAGGACAAAACGAAGTACCTCCTGTCTTCAAACAAACAGTCGGCGCACTCGCGTATCGGCACCCACGTCACTGTTGACAGTTATAATTTTGAGGTTGTAAAAGACTTCGTGTATTTAGGAACCAGCATTAACACCGATAACAATGTCAGCCTTGAAATCCAACGTAGAATCTCTCTTGCCAACAAGTGCTACTTTGGACTAAGTAGGCAATTGAGCAGTAAAGTCCTCTCTCGACGAACAAAACTAACACTCTACAAGACTCTCATCATGCCCGTCCTAACGTATGGCGCAGAAGCTTGGACGATGACAACATCCGATGAAGCGACGCTTGGAGTGTTCGAGAGAAAGATTCTGCGTAAGATTTTTGGACCTTTGCACGTTGGCAATGGCGAATATCGTAGACGATGGAACGATGAGCTGTATGAGCTTTACGACGACATAGACATAGCGCAGCGAATAAAGATCCAGCGGCTACGTTGGCTGGGTCATGTCGTCCGAATGGATACAAACGCTCCGGCTTTGAAAGTATTCGATGCGGTACCAGCTGGTGGTAGCAGAGGAAGAGGAAGGCCTCCTCTGCGTTGGAAAGATCAGGTGGAGAAGGACTTGGCTTCACTTGGTGTGTCCAATTGGCGCCGGTTAGCACGAGAGAGAAACGACTGGCGCGCTTTGTTAATCTCGGCCAAAATCGCGTAAGCGGTTATCGCGCCAATCAAGAAGAAGAAGAAGAAGTTTCGAGCGCACCAACAGCGAGCTTGCCTTGATTGCCGCTTAGCTGTCGAAATAAATGTCCACCTGTCTACTTCCTTGTCAGCAGTTACACTCATGCTTCGAAAGCACTGCAGTCATCCGATAGCCTAAATTTGAGCTCGATGGGGAGATCATCGGAAAATACCCCTTCCAACAATCATCTTCTAGCAAACTTCTAGCCATCCGTGAAAAGACTTACCATGTCTTGTTTCCAAATGCTGCACTGCGTCACCTCTTTGCTTGAGGGCATGTGAATGGAAAATATTCCGCTCGGACCTAGCGAGTAAATTATTACAGAAAATCCCTATTGACTGACGTTCATGAGTTTGAGCTGAGCACTGAAGGAAAAACGCGCACAGCATCAACACAGACTCGACAATGTTCGGGCTCATGTCGCAAAAGTGGTGAAAACAGATTTAGAGACACTGAAGGGGACGATCTTCCAAACGCTGTACTCTACAGGCGTTGCTCGATCCGAGTATAACTTTGCTCTGTCTGATTAGCTTTTTTATTCTTATGAAGAAGTCAAAAAATTAATCAATTTGTGAGTCTTCTCAAAAGGGATCCGAAAGATGAGAAAAAAATAATGGAAAGTTGCGGATGAAATATGAAAATGCTACCAAATAAAGTTTTAAATTTTAAACAAAAGAATGGGGAGGTAAAGTTGTGCACACAAAGTTGTGCTAACAAAAGAAATTGTAATTCAATATTTTTATATTATTCTTCATTTGTGGAAAATTTTTAGTACAAAACAGATTTTTGAGAACTAAAATAAAAGTAGTACTTACAAATAAATATATCCGAAATATGTATTAGAATCCATTCTGTTATTCGTTTATACTAAGCCATGGCTTACCTGAAAGAAAAAGGAAAACATTATTTTAGTTGGAAGAATTACATAATAGCAGTGATTTAAACTAAATAGCATTTCGAATAAATTCAGGAAGAATGACTTTTGCTTTTGAATTTGTTATGTATTGATTGTTAGTACGATTAAGTTACCAATTCTGAGTATCCTCATAATAATCCATTGCGTCACATTCAAGGTTTCTGAAACTGTTCTCAGATCACTAGACAATTCACGTAAAATCGCTGCTATGGGCTCGGAGAGTTTTGTTCAGTTTATTGAATAACCAGAAGCCATTAGGAGGTAAATTACAAGCCTTAATTATGTTAAGGCATTTTGTAGCTGATATGTTTGCTTCTGGCCAGACTCATTCACAAACTGTTTATTTGGAGGGGACTTATCACAAAATGTGAATGACATTGGCTAACCAGCTCCAACGGTACGCGTGATCATAGCATATGTGGAAGATGGTTCCATATGTAGAAGTCCACGTAAGTGGGGAAAGTCACTGACTGCCATTCACCTGGGTGTGGCCAGGACGATTCTTCTGCATATGGTCCAAGCAGCTCACAACTTTCGGGCTTAGCCCAAGAATCCTCTGGGTAGCCTCCGAACACCTGTTCGGGAGTGAGCTAACGTGAGATAGCTGGTTGTGCGTTGGGTTTGGGACCCGCCACTTAAAAACCCCCCCCAATGAAAACACCAACAAAGCCTCGGATGAGAACTTCCTATACTGATGACGACCCCTGCAAACGAACTAAGGACCATGATTTGAGGGCATGCACCTGGAATCTCTGGTCCCTTAAGGGAAAAGGTGCCTCTGCCCGGCTGTTTGATGTCCTCGTGAGAGTAAAGGCTGACATCACTGCCATTCAAGAGATGCGATGGACGAGGCAAGGCAAGAAAAACATAGGACCTTGCGACGTCTACTACAGCTGCCATGTAAAGGAGTGCAAATTCTTGGTTGGATTTTTAGTGGGAGAGCGACTTCGTCTCCAAGTACTGTCGTTTACTCTGGTGCCGAGCGGCTCGCAATACGCCGCATCAAAGCGAGATTTTTCAACAAATGGCTCATATACGTCCACATCCCGATGAAAAAGAAGAATGATGTGGCCTTCTATGAGCGCCTAGAACGTTCTTATGAGCGCCTTTAACGACAGGGTGGGTAAGGAGGGAATTTTTGGTGCTACAGTCGGAAAATTCGGCATGCACAATGAAACATCTGGTAATGAACAGGGGCTCATCGGCTTCACCGGGGGTTGAAACATGGTAGCCTGCAGCATCAGATTTCGGAATAAAAAGCTACGCCAAGCTACGTGGCTGTCTGCTAATCGAAAAATGGGAAACCAGATAGATCATGTTCTGATAGATTGGAAGAAACGTTTCTAGTATTTCAGATGTATGTGCGCTCCGAGGACCCAACATCGACTCGGTTCATTACCTTGTTGCAGTCAATAGTTTATAGTAAAGTCAACAGCCTACAAACATTCTTTTCACATTGCGCGTGTACGTAAATTATGGTCAGCCAGACACCACTGCTGACTGTCGTTTGCTTAAGCAAATCACTAACATTCATACTGCACATGCAGAGTACAATTACCCATGAATACATACACACCCACCCATGAATACAATTAACAACGCATAGCTGCAGCGGCATGCAATTGAAAGCCAGTTTCCCAAAAAACTATCGCCCACATATGCTGCAACAGATTTTTAACTTTATCCTCGCTCAAGTCCATTATTTATACCGCATTTATGGAGTTGTTGCAGAGCAAATGGTTTTTCATTACTAGTCGCAAGGCGCGTGCCTTAGAAGCGCTTCATGGCCGCCAAATTGCTGTGCCACAAGCAGCATGGGAAGTTTTGTATGCAACAGTCTCCAAATACCAATCCAACTAGTAAATGCATATGCGCGAAATCTTTTGTAGTATATTTGCAGGCGTAAAGCTATATGCGCGTGTAATTAAAATCTTTTAACTGAAAGAAAGCAAAGAATGTTATGTTACGCCGCTTAAAAAAAAAGAAACGTACGTAAAGAAAAAAAGCAACTGTGCACTGCATAAAAGCATAAGCGCAACAACAGTGCTCAAGGGTTTGCTCATAAGATTTATGGAGTGTTAGGAGTGGCTGCGGCGCTACTACGCCTACAAGCGAGAAACGCGAAAGCGACGAGAAGCGCCAACAGAGAAAGAAGGTCGCTGGAAAGGCAAAAAAAAAAAAAAAAACAATGAAAAATGAAAAATGCTTTTACCATGAAGACTCCAACGGCTGGTGGAGACAGGTTGGTTTGCGCTTTTTGCATTTAGGAATTCCATTTAGGTTATTTAATGAGTGGCGTTTGCTTTTAGTTTTCCATTTTTCTTGGCACTTTTGTTTTGTGCTGGCTTAGCTTTTAGTTATTTCAAGCTTAAAGTGATTTCTCTTTACATTTGTATGGCTGAAAAGTGCTTGAGCATGTGAGTGAATAGCGAATGTAGTGCGATTTTAGGCGTTTAGTTATTGTTGCCAAACATGCTAGTCTAAGAGGTTTGAATACATGCAATGCAATTGCTTTCTAAAGCGATTTTGTTTTTTTTTTGTAGAAATATAACTGAAGAATGCATAACATGAAGCACTCATATGTTGCGTTTTTTCGCATTTGTTGAACGCAGAATTTCGCTATGAATATAAAAGGGTATGTATAGTAGGTACTTGAATATTTTCCATTTTACCGCCTCAACTATGATGTTTTTTTCAACGTATGTAGTCTTATGAGGCATTCTTAGGCACAAAGGCGTTTGTCTAGATGTGTATTGGGACAGCCAACTCACTCGCAAAGCATTAAAATCCACTCGATTTCCACTCTAATACTCAGTTTAGCAAAGAAGAAGAATGTTTAAACAACTGTTTGAGGTCCATCAAACATAAAGGAATATGTGGTAACTTTTATTTAGTCAATACTAGCATTAACTAATGCTCAAGATCTGCATATATTGTCCTAAACTGTAAAATCTCGAAAATCCCAAAAACCATAAATCTTCCCCAGAGAAAAAAAGTATTTCATACTCTTTCGTAACATTTTAAATATTTATATGTCTACTTGAGTGGAACATAGGGCCATAAGGAGTATCCTCCATTCGGTTCTGTTTTGCGCCAATTTCATTCGAGCTGCATAGAGCGAGTTTCTTATAGCAGTCGTTTCCAGGTATTCGCTGGTCTTCCACGTCTGCAGCTTCCTTGGATCTACTTGAGTGAATTGGAGTAAACAATTTACAATCGCAGACGTTAGGTCTATCGTTGGAGATATTAAAAAGTTACCCTAATCTCTCTTTTACTTACGCAGAGAGATATTTTCTCAAAAATGTCCAGACTGTTTAAGATTTAATTACTATGGAACAAAATTATAAAGTGTTACAATTTTCAGAAACCCTATTTTTTTAATAGTTATTGCATAGGCACTTTTTCCGCAATATTCTTGCTCTCGATAATTTTCACTTTAATTTTAGTTAAAACTCTTTCAAAAACTCACTTTAATTTTGATTAAATTAAAACTAATTTTTGCATACTTTTTGACATCGCAAACAAATTTCAAAAATGTTGGGATTTAACCTACTTCTGTGCAGTTAATTGCCTCATTGTGCAGAAGACTGCGAGACAGTGCTTACACCAAACTACTTGTCTTGTTTACAGCAGCAACACACGCAGCAGCGAACGATCGAGAGTTGAACTCCCACAGCAGAAGATGCAGCAGCATAGTTAGCAGAAAGTTTATCAGTTACAGATGTAACAGCGGCAGCGGCGAAAGAGAGAGCGAGAGAGGGGCATCATCAGGTATTCTGCCGAGGAGAGGGGTTGGCACTGACTCCGGCAACAGAAGATGGAGCGGAGAATCAGCAATCACATGAGGAGATGACGTTCGGCTATCAGCAGAGAGCAAAGTTTTTACACAGGAGAGCTACGCATTGATCTATTCTTGGTCCTCTTTTCTGTGTATATCAACGATTTAGCAGAAATCATTACTGAAATTCGAATCACTTATAATCAGATGATTTGATCTATTGTAAATGACTATCTTCTTAAAATAAATCAAAATTTCTGGCGCATTAACAAATGGGCATCCGACAATGCACTAACTTTTAACGCTAAGAATTCTCAAGTGCTTCTTATTTTCAGAAGGGCCCGCGGCATTTCAAAAATTTTTCAATCTTACTAGGAAAATATCTCGAAATCATTTTCAACCAGAGATAACTTGGGATAGTCATATAAATTTAGTCGCAGGTAAGTTGTACGGAATGCCTCTCGCACTCTGGACTACGCAACACTTTACTCCTGTACGTATTCGCTTCCTAAGTGTTAAAACATATGTTATGCCATCCTTATTGTATGGTTGCGAAATTTATGTAAGTTGTGGTTTTGGTTAATGTACGGTTTAAAAATATTACTCGTTATTTATTTGGCATCAAGGCAAGAAAACACGTTTCTCATCTTGCTAACACAATCTACTCCAAGTCTCTGTATACGCTTTCTCAGTTCAGATCTCTCTTACTTTTGCATAAAATCTACTACTGGAAACTACTTGTATACCTCGCCGTCAGCATAACTGCCGCGAAGTAAGTGCGAAACTTTAAACTTGTCGTTGCTACATACAAAATACCCCATGTCAGAAAGACAGTTCTTGGTGCATGTGACTCGACTTTGGAATTATCTTCCCCAAAATTTAGTGTCTACATACATATGTATAAGTAGCATGAATACAATTAGACGCGAACTTTAAAGGTATATTCGCACTAACCCAAATTATATTAATTCACATTTCTTTAAAAGTTAACTTGATTTGATTTTCATTGCATCATTTATGTTAATTGATTGGGCCGCAGCAGCAGGCGCAGCAGAGTTGCCGATACCAGCCACAACAGCAGCGTAAGAGAGAGCGGCAGAGCTAACGCGTTCTATTCTATAGGTGCGAGCGCCTGCAGGAGAAGTAGTAGTAAAGTGAATTTGAAAAGGTTATGAGAAAGTAGGAGAATTAGATGTGAGAGATGCAGTGTTAACTAGCAACTGTGGCAAAGGCAGAGCGTTAATCGGTACATGATTGCTTACCTGTACATTACATTAGTAACAAATTGTTAACGGCACATATCAAGAGAAAAAATTGTGTTACTATTGCAGCAGCGTAAACATTCCCCATACATTCACAGGGAATGCTGCTGGAGTGATAGTCCTTAACTGGATATAAATCAACATAGAACCGAGTACAGCAATTTCGTAAACATTTTGTCTGAGCGGTCGCTTACATAACCATGTAGATCACTTACTTCTTATGTAAATGACAGACATAACTGGGCGTGCAGGGTGATTGTAAGCTTTCATTTTTTTTCAATAGCTTCTTTTTAACAGAATGTAGAGCACTTCTCTTGTAAGAGCACACAGGCCATGGAGTATAGTTGTTAATGTAATTTAATTATGTAATTTCTTTAGATTCCCCATTTTGCTGTTGTTTTTATTTTTTACTTTTCTGTTGAAAATTCACTGATAAGCGCATTTGCTTTGGCAGGCTGGCCGTAGAATTTTGAGAGGCGATTGGAGAATCAACTGAGGCGAAATGTGATGCTGATTTATCCACTTCAAGTCTAGATGAAGAGTGAGTAAAACAGATAGATTTTCGCCGATCAGCTGAACGGAATGTAGAGTAGAATTACTGGTCGGAGTTGTGAAGAAATTTAAGTGGAAGTCTTTACGTTTTGCACACAGCATTGGTGCTTGAGCAAGATGCGCCCTTTGATAGGATTAAAAAAAATTTTAATTAATATATTTTCCCAATTCAAACTTAAGATTTAATATCTCTAATGTATCAATTAAGCAAACAGAGTCTTCTTTGGATAGATGTTTCATTGGCCACATTTGTGCCTAATGCATTTCGGATGAAATCCTTGTTTTTGCGTAAAATTTTTCCGCAAATGGTTCAAAACAGTTTTATGGTCGATCTTTAGCTCTTTTGCGATGCTACGACTACTAACATGCCGGTCAACTTCGATTATTTCTGTGATTTTATCGATATTTTCGGCGACGGGATTGTCTGGGTGAATTGCGAAAGAAGAAAAGAAGAAAAATCGACGAAAAAAAAGAAGAAGAATCGACGAAACCAAAATTGCACGTAATTGGCTGTTACAGTATCGTCACCCTAAACATCACAAACACCATTCACAATTTCAGCGGCCTGGCTTGCATTTTCTTCTTTATCAAAGAAAAACTGTAAAATTTACTGAATTTTCTTTTTGTTGACTTCCCTTGTTAACTCCCTGTAACTCACAACTGAATGGAACAAACAAACAACAGCAAAAGAATTTCTTTAGTGTGAAATGTCACCTTGACAACGAGCATACATTTTAAAGTATTTGGTCGCTACTTTACGGGATATCGATCACTACAACCATCTATTAGAAAATAATGAATTTCTTTTTCCCCAACCTAACACTTAGATTTTTCCTCCTACTCACACATCCAAGTAAAAGAAATAAGATTATACACTAAAATTTATTCACAATTCAAATCAAAAAGGTTTTACCAGGCTCATCTGTCAAACGTTGAATGAATTAAAATCTAGTTTTCTGGTGTAGTTTTCAAAGCGAAATACTAAACTGGCATAGTTTTTGCCTAAAAATGTAAAAATATTCCGAAATAAATTATATTAATATACATTTTAAGCAGCCTTTTGCTTAAATGGAGTTATCTTTTTTCTGATATTTTTTAGCACTCCGAAGTACAAAGGGACGTGCATATATAAATAGAAATTTATAGATAAGAAACTACGAAATGGAAATGAATATTGAAAAATAAACTTTGCATATTTTAACTTTTGCCTATCCATTTCATCGCATAATAGCGCTATAAAAACTTTAAACTAACCCTTTACGATAAGCTCGCTAGTTGCAGAGTTGCCGACTAACGCTATATTTTTCGCCACTGAAGCCGCACCACTCTTGAGTTCGCTTTAATGGCAACGCTTCCGTTTAAACACGAATTTCCGCCAACGTTGGGATATAGAAAATTGTTGTTGATTATGGCGAGTTAACCAAAAGCAAAAAAAAACAGAAAACACAAAAACGAAAGGCCACATGTATGGAAACTGAAAGAACTTCTAACTCCAAAAAAAAAAACAAAAAAAGGAAAATACAGAACAATGAGTGGAGGCACAAAAATTGCCTGAAATCGCACTAAAGCGTTGATCATGTCTAACGCCAACAGCTATTCATACATGCTGAGCACATTGTTGTCAAGTTATCGCATAGCTATTAGCGTGCTGTCGGTTGTACAGTTGGTATAGTTCTGCTTTTTGTTTGCTTGAAGTCTACTTTTCAGCGCTACATTACTTTTATTGTCGTCGCGTCGTGACTGTGAAGTGGAAGCATGCATTCACAAGAAGACTGCAAAAAAAAAAAAAAAACAAAAAAAGCTACAACGCAAAGTTGTAAGCGCATACACTTCGGCTAAAAACTGTTGTCTGCTTTTAGGCGTTACACGTCGGCTACTCTATTTCTCATTTTCACAGCGACTATAGCATACTTTTTGTGAGCAATTTCGACGAGGTGAATGAACTGGCACTTGCACAAGCATTGTTTTTGTTCTATTTTACACTTATTGTAGCATACTTTTAGACGCAGTTGTTAGTGTGTGCAAATATACTGCATTACACTGCACCATTACATTACATTAAGGAGCTGACCTTTAGTTTGTTTTTTATTCGATAATTTTTATTTGCTGTTAAAAACTTTTACGATGCTTTCAACTCACACCCATTGGCCGCACGTTGCGCACCTCTCCATCTTAAGTGCCAGTACAAGCAACGGCTGCACTTTCTCCAACCCTTTAGCGGTATTTTACGAATGTCTGATGACAGCCAGCTTGTTGGCCATGTACTGATAGTGAAGACATTTTATAGCTTATTGACACATGTCAGCCTGTAGTCAGGCACAGAGGGCATGCATAGAGAGGCAGAGCGTACAGCAGAAAGTTTTATGACTCTCTTGTGCTCAAAGTAGTTGCCGAAAAGCAGCTGGTACAGCAAATATACGTTGGCAATTACACAGTGCAACAGCATTTTTGGGCGCAGAATGATTTCCACTCGTGATAGAAAACGTAGACATATAAAATAAGACCTCCAAAACCTTTCGTATTCTCAGCTGATAATTTCTTATGGCCGATTTCAGTGAAGTTTTTTGCCTGAGTGTTTTTGGATTAAAAAAAAAAAAGCGTTAAAATTCGTATCGGAACAAATGTGTAGTTTGGGTACATGTAGAAAAATTTTCTACGGGCACTATTTTGTAGAATATAGCAACTGATTCGCTTTTTAAAGAAAGGGTCGCTTAGATTCTTTTTTTTTTTAAATCTACACAAAAAGTCATTTGAGAGGTTGCTAGAGAGTTAAAATGTTCTAAAATTTCATACACTGCACATGGCTATTCTCATACAACATTTTTATACAATGAACGTAGAAGTTAATAGAAAATAAAAAAAGCAAATATATTCCGTTGAAATATGCTAGAATTATATTTATGTACAAAATATAAAAGAAAACGTAAAAAAGTTATTGCATATTTCATGGGGCCATATTGTGTTTTGTTTTTATTTTCTGTCTGAGAATGCCATGAGTGAAATTTTCCGTCGAGTAGTTCTCTTATACATTTTATCCCCATAGCGATCACCAAATGACGTTTCACTTGAACTTTCTAAAATAAGCAATCCACTTGACCCTTTAGTGAGGAAGCTATCGGATTAAAATGTTCTACAAAATTATCTATCGTGAAAAATGTTTTTTTATATGCATTTAAACTAAATATTTCACTCTGGCGCGAATTTTAAAAGTTTTTTCACCCATTCTGAAACACTCAGGCAAAAATCACAAACTTCTGTGGCCTATATTGGTCTCCGTTTTCTATCTTAAGTTGGAATAATTCCGTGCCCAAAATGTAGTTGCACTTCGTAATTACTAAAAAAATTTAAAATTTATATGACACAGTTACGCATAGCATCAGTGGCACCAGAAAGAGGAAGCAGGCAACCGCGGTAATAGCGCAGGCACACCAAATTTAGCGAAGTCCTCAACCATCGGATCGCACAGATCTTCTGCCAGAAAAATGTGATGGCGCTCTTAACAGTTAGAAGGCGTTGTTCCTAAGTAAGGTGGGCATTTCCGCTATTTAGTACTGGTAGCGGCAGGCTAATCACCTACCCTGTCAGAAAGCAAAATAGATTAACGCAAAACTTAGTCTTGTCTAGGCCCTATGTTCTCGAGTGGAGTGAACAAGGAAAAAAAAACATTTTTACCTGAGAGTGCAAAAATATTGGAATGAGGGGATAGTCTGCACGGACATAGGTACCTTTGTTTCCATCCACGGAATCTGGAGCTGGAACGGGGGTTTTCTCTTAACCAGGCAATATTTCAATCTCTTTGCCAATATTTTGTCTCTACCGAAAACAAGTAATATTTTTCAAGCAGAGGTCTTCGCGATTCCGCAAGCATAAAAAATGCTTGGAACATAAATATCTTTTTCGATGATCGCGTTACAGCTCTCTACTGGTCAACTCCAGTAAGGAGGAGATGAAACGTATCGAACGCGCAGTAAACATTTAGCTTATCTGGGTTCCGGCGCATAGGAACATAGAGGGAAATGAAACTGCTGAAGAGCAAGATAAATGGAGTTCTATTTTATCGTGTGCTACCTGACAAACCTTTGGCCTCAATACTATAGAAATAGGACGCTTAAAGTGCTGGGTGTCCCCCAACACTCAATTTCCAAACGCATAGCGGTATTCACCGGTCACTGGGTGATCGGAACTCATGCGAAGAAGTTTGTACTCCATCGTGAACTCCCCATTGCAGAAGCTATGAGGATCCTGTGGAGAAAGAGACTGGGTTTGGCAGTGAGACGCTTGAGACGGTGCCTTAATGTGCTTTTTGGGGATGGCCTGAGATAGTTCTCTAGCTTAGATCCCTTTTCTCTCCTCCACTACATCAACAGCACTGTATCCTTTAAGTTTTTGTAATTTTTTGCAAGTACTGGTATCAAAATGGCTACTTCTAGTATACCCGTGGTACCCTTGCCATCTAACCTACCTTCCTATCCAAACTAATGCGTGGTTTACTACATGTTTCATCCTGGTTTAGAATCATTCAGTTCGCAGATAATGACCCTAAAATTGTTGCACAGTGTTATTTGTTGAAAAATATTTAAATAAATATATTATATATTTTCTTCGGCTCACGATTGAATTTCTGTAAAATTTTTAAAGTATTTGCAAAAGGTCTCATCCACGAATATTTGTTTTCCACTAAATTTAGATACGGCAACTTCATGCACAATTAAGTGCCTTTTCATTACCCTAATTTAATTCGGGTAAGTGTGCATACTTTCAGGATGTGAACGCTTAATTCAAGGCTGCTGATTTTACACTTTTTATTCAAGATAAGAAAAAAGTTTGAGTTCGTAGTAGAACACATCTAGCTTAGCAACTCATTTTCCCAAATTAGAAAAGGGTAAATTTAAATAAATTCTAAAAAATAAAGAACTCTCTCTCTATTCTTTCCTATCTTTTTCTCTGATACTTTTCTCCTTATCTCCCTGACTATCTACCCTCTTTCCAGAGCTCTAAATACAATGGGCTTTTTAGCCTGAGTGTTTTAGGAGCCACCAAATCTTTTGGTGCTCTTTGGCTCGACCTATTCAAATTTCAATTTCAAAATAAAGAACACATTTAGAGCCTAAAAATATGCAACAAATCTGTAAAAAAACTCGAAGCTTGTAAGTTGTTAACGATTATTAAAGAATTTCTGTTAGCAAGAAAAACCCAAGCAATGAGAAGAATATAGGAGATGAGAACCAAATGCGTACAGGGAAGACGAAAGCTTTCCGTCGAAACAGAAATAACAATTGCATGTTGATACATGCCCATACATAAACATACATATATACATACATATATGTACAAACATAAGTCGCAAATGGCGAACTTTTTTTGAGTGCCCAAAGGCTTAAGTATAAAAATACAATCCGATACAAGTAAAATAAAATGAAATAAAGTGGAAAATGAAATTGAAAGAAAAATTCGAAACAGCAAAATACTCGTAAGTAAGTAAAACAAGGAATGCTTACAAGATATTTATGTACATATCCACACACACACTCAGTAAACGAATATTTGTATGGCCCTGGAGACCACTCGACCAGGCACGACAACAACGAGCCATGCATTGCACGGTGTATGCTTAAACTCTTAAATGTGTGTATGTATGCAAGTGCGAGTTAGTGGGTGTGTGCGCGTGCCTGGACTCAAAGTTTTTCGTAACATTGCATAATAGCCGGGCAGACGCGCTGTGATGCCCTCAAGGGTTTTGTGGAACAAACATAATCTCACAGCCTAATTCCTTTAGAGCTCCTACTCGTATGCTTTTTTTTTCTCTTTCTTTGTTGTCGGCTTTTATTTCAAATGAAAATACCGCAGAAGTGCGACTGCTGACAAATATCAAATTTGTTTATGAAGCAGAATAAATAAAGTTGAGTTTTAGTCCTGCGAAGCATAGAAATGGGGAAATAAGAGGGCAGGAGAGTACGTGAAGCCGAATGTGCATCAAAGATATGGATGTTAGCAAGATTTATTCGGAAATTCAAAATCTTAAGAATAATTTAAAAAAGGAATTTTAAAGCAGAGTAGCTCCAACTTGAAAATATTAGTTTTCAGTTAGGCGAATAAGTGGAGCATCAAAATCCATCCATTCAGTCCTAAACGAATTTGGTATTCTGGGATATGAAACGGTAATACAAGGTGAAGTCCGAAATAAACAAGACTGGCGTCATAAAAATGTTTTTGATGGTGCCATCTTTTTAATGAGCAAGTGAGTTGGAAGGTACATCCCTAGCTGACTTCCAGTGAAAGCTTGGTGACATTCGGTTCAGTGGAAGCGAAGTTATTGCGTCTAAAGTGTCAGTATGTTTGTGTCATCGGTACAAAAATGAGTTACGAACAACGAGCTAATATCAAATTTTCTTTTAAAATCGGTAAAACGTTTACCGAAACATTTGAATTGATGAAAAAAGTTTATGGTGACGATTGTCTATCTCGTGCCAGAGTTCATAAGTAGTTTACACGTTTCAGAGGTTCGGACGGTTATAAGGAAACAAATGGTAACGAACATACGGGCCGCCCAAAATCAGTAATCACCGAAAACTCCATCGAAATTCTTGGTAAATTTATCAAAAATGAATCGAAATCATCGTTCAAATTCATGGAATCGGAGTTGAATATCTCCAAAACATTGATTTATCGCATTTTGACTGATCATTTGGGCTTACGAAAGGTTTGTGCCCTTTCATTCCGCACAAATTAATTGATGACCAAAAATTATGCAGAATTCAACAGTCGAAAGACCTTATTAAAGAGGCGAGAAGAGACGAGAACTTCCTTTACAACATTGCAATGTGGTGTTTCCAACATGAACCTGAAACTAAGCGTCAAAGTGCCGAATGAAAGGCCCAAGACGCGCCACTACCCAAAAAATCGCGTTTGGAGAAGTCAAAAATCAAGTCGATGCTCATTTGTTTTTACGATTCCAAGGGAATTGTCCACAAAGAGTTCGTTCCAACGGGTTGAACCGTCAATGCAATTTTCTATCTTCGAGTTTTGAAGCGTTTGTTACATCACGATCGTCGGATTCGCCCTGAATACCGCGATAGGGGAAGCTGGCGCTTATTGCATGATAATGCACCATCTCATCGATCCACTTTTGATACTGATTTTTTGACTAGAAATCGCATTTTAACCATTAAGCACTTACCGTATTCGCCTAATATGGCTCCCTGTGACTTCTATCTATTCGAAAAATTACATTTGGGCGTGAAAGGAAAACGTTTTGCGTCCATAGAGGTCATCCAAAAGGCTTTTACCGACATCCTGAAGGACATTCCGATCAATGACCTGAAACACTGTTCCGAAAAGCTTTTAGATCGCGCAAAACAGTATATCAAGGCCAGATAAATAAACTCGAAGTTATTAGAACAAAGCTCCTGTCGTTTCTATTTTAGCTCAGTCTTGTTTATGTTGGACTTCATCGAGTATACAGGATTCCCCCATTCATCACCATTATGTTGGTGATCGCTTGTGCTCTTGTTTTTTAATTTCAGTATCTGTTGGCCCGAAAATTAGATTTCAAACAAACGACTCCTCAATCGAAGTAAATAAAAACCAATTGACTTTGAAATACGAGAGCGCAAATGCAATTGGATTGACCATAGGTTGCGCAAGCCAGCGACCGACACAAGAAGAATGGCACTGGACTGGAACCCACAAAAATCGCGTCGCAAGTGACGCCCTAACGGATCTTGGCGACGTAGCCTTAATTGAGAATTTCTAGAAATCGACGAATCTTATTTAAATTAAGGTTCTAGCGTAAGTGGCTATGGAGTTCGCAGAGACAGCGATTTGCATCAAATATCATGAAAATATTTTACAAACCTGCTGAGAATTTCATACATATTATATTGCCCAGTAAATTTCTAAGTACGCAATGCAAGTTGAAGAGCTACACACCTACAATTTTGAAGCCTAAAGCATTAACATTTCATATTTTAATAAATTTTCAGGTTATATCCGATTAACTGCAAGCGCCGCCTTTTGACACTATGTCCCCTGAAATTATTTTAAAGTTACCATATATTGGCAGATTTGGTACTGACTCATTTATTTTTTAACTTCAATTCTTCTTTAATAAAAATATAGTTCGTTCCATAGCGAAGACCATCTAAGAGACTAGACTTTGTAGAAGACAATACGAGAATTTTGAGTCACTTCAAACTTGCACTGTATTACTGTGCGAGAGCCCACGCTCTCTTGGGATCTGACGACTAGCTGGGCTCTAAGCTGTGGTGGTCGGCAGGTTGCTGATAGCCGGGCGGCCTGCATGTTATTACTAGGGTTGCCTTTAATAGTTTGCGCCTTTGCAAAACTTCGTGTGATGGGCTGCAATTCTAGATTTTTTTGTTTTTGAAAAGTTAGGTACTTTTTAGCGTAAAGTGACATATGGCGTTTTCACTTGCGAACTTTATTTGTTCTTTTTTCAGTGAGTGAAAAAGTTCATCTCGCCGAAAACATGGAATTAACTCGGAAATTTGTCGTGATTTATTATGATTTTCCACGTGGATTATCGAGGCAGGAGTGCATCGGTTAATTTACTTAGACTTCTACCATTGAATTCTCTCACCTGCTTGGTTACCGCTAAACGCTAGTACAACGAGTTTGAATGAGGTCTTCGATCCTTGCAGGATAAATTTCGGGAGAGCCGTCCAAAAACGGTTGTTGTGCCAGAAACAATCGGTGCTCTGCGTGAGTTGACAAAGCAAGATCGTCATGTGACATGTCACAAGATAAAGGCATCCCTGGACACTAGTGAAACAGCAAACAATCAATATTACATGAACATTTGGTCGTCAAGAAGATTTGTTCTCATTGGATACCGCATAATTTGGCAAGTTCCCAAAAAAGGGCTGTTATCGATTGGTGTAAGGAAATGTTGAAGAAATTCAGCCGCAATGGTTTAAGGTACGTTTATCTCATCGTAATAGTTCACGAATCTTCAAACTATGCATATGAGCCGGACACGGAACAGACGAAACAGCAATCGATAGTATGGGTGTTCCAAGATGAGCTTCATCCAATAAAAGTTGTTCGTGGAAGAAGCACCTCAAAGCAAAGTGCGCATCTTTTTTTCGCATAAAGTAAAAAATCTAGTCATTTTGTCACTTTACTACTGGAGAAACTTAAAACAATTCTGAGTGTTATACAACCATTTTTTGCCAGAATTTTCCGCAGAAGTAAAGAAAACCAACTGCCGAAGACGAATGACCCTTCACCAAAACATTGCGAGATCTCAGTTATCGGCGCACACAATAGCGATTTTGAGCACTCAAAAGATCGAATAATTGGGTCATCCACCCTAGAGCTCTCCTTTATTTTGCACCTAATGATTACTTTCGTTGCTCAACACCAGCAGCGCCGTCAGAATTGGGAAGGACCTCTCCGAGCCGTTTGATACCAAACGAGGTTTCAGACAGGGTGGCTCTCTGTCGTGTGACTTCTTTAACCTGATGTTGGAGAGCATCGTACGAGCCGCAGAACTTAATCGCTCAGGCACAATTTTTTATAACAGCGTACAATTGTTGGCGTATGCCGATGATATTGACTCATCGGCCTTAACAACCGCGCTGCTAGTTCTGCCTTCTCCAAACTGGATAAAGAGGCAAAGCGAATGGGTCTGGTGGTGAACGAGGACAAAACGAAGTACCTCCTGTCTTCAAACAAGCAGTCGGCGCACTCGCGTATCGGTACCCACGTCACTGTTGACAGTTATAATTTCGAGGTTGTAAAAGACTTCGTGTATTTAGGAACCAGCATTAACACCGATAACAATGTCAGCCTTGAAATCCAACGTAGTATCTCTCTTGCCAACAAGTGCTACTTTGGACTAAGTAGGCAACTGAGCAGTAAAGTCCTCTCCCGACGAACAAAACTAACACTCTACAAGACTCTCAGCATGCCCGTCCTAACGTATGGCGCAGAAGCGTGGACGATGACAACATCCGATGAAGCGATGCTTGGAGTGTTCGAGAGAAAGATTCTGCGTAAGATTTTTGGACCTTTGCACGTTGGCAACGGCGAATATCGCAGACGATGGGACGATGAGCTGTATGAGCTTTACGACGACATAGACATAGCGCAGCGAATAAAGATCCAGCGGCTACGTTGGCTGGGTCATGTCGTCCGAATGGATACAAACGCTCCGGCTCTGAAAGTATTCGATGCGGTACCAGCTGGTGGTAGCAGAGGAAGAGGAAGGCCTCCTCTGCGTTGGAAAGATCAGGTGGAGAAGGACTTGGCTTCACTTGGTGTGTCCAACTGGCGCCGGTTAGCACGAGAAAGAAACGACTGGCGCGCTTTGTTAAACTCGGCCAAAATCGCGTAAGCGGTTATCGCGCCAATTAAGAAGAAGAAGAATGATTACTTTTTGTTCCCGAACATCAAAATTAAAATGTGAGGCAAAGGTTTATCAACGTCTGAAAAAGCTATTGAAGCCTTTAAACGGCTCGTTTTAGAGGAATCTACTTTTGAGTGGCAAAAGTGCTTTGAAAATGGGTTAATTTCCATTACTATTGTACTGTCTTCTCATTATTGGGTGCAAAATATAGAAGGCCAGGCTAGGCTATAAAACTGCATAACCAAAAAATTTTCTTAAAAATCGAAAAAAATGTGAGACATTTTGATGGGAATTCCATGTATGTTTAAAGATGTTGGGCAAAATTTGAAACTCAGATTTATGTGGTTTTTTCTTATAGATTGCAATATATTTTTATAAAGAATAATTTTAATTAATTTGAAAAAAATATATATATATATGTATATATACAAAACTTATCAGTATTTCGCTCACTAAATGTGTGTGCAAATTCTTCGTAGTGGCATTCTAATAACGTCTGGTAATAAACCTATATAAGATATTTATTTCCCGATTTCTTCTATATTATTCGAAGCTCTTTTTCTATGCACAGCTGACAATTCATAGCCGCAAGTGCAGGAAGAGCAGCCAACATCTTTGGAATTTTCAACATTAAAGTTTTTTCTTAGTTTATATTTTCATCCATTCATTCATGGCTTATATACAAATTTGTTTGTGTTTGTATACTGCAGAAACGGCTGTTCCCAAAAGTATACAAAAAAGGGTTACACGCATGTTCTTAAGTTCTTACCACATTTCGAAAAATCCCTTAATGCGACATACAGCTCAGCACAACATTCGCTCCAAGGCTAAGCGTCTGTAGTGGGGGCTGACTTTAAGAGTACCATTGTGGGTTGCTTAAATGCTGTGAGTGTTTATAATATATATGTATGTAAATGTATACATTAGGAAGACCCTAAACAAATTAAAAATATTTCTGTGGTGCCCTAAGGGTATTTGTGCTCTGGCTAAAAAATGGGACGCCTATTTTATGTATATTTTTTGATTAAAATCTACCCGTGCCGCCAACGTGTCACCTTATGCTTTATGAAAAAAATATATTTTATTTATTTATGTGGGTTACAAAAACCTTCCAAAATTAAAAAAAAATGTATAAAAAAATTGAAAAAAATTTAAAAAGAAATTTAATATTTTTTATATGGGCTCTAAAAACCTTCCAAAGTTAAAAAACAAAAATTATAAAAAAATTTAGTAATTTTTATAAGGACTCCAAACACCTCCCACAATTAAAAAAAATTGTAGAATAAAAATAAAATTATAAAAATAAAAAAAATATTTTTATTAAATAAAATTTATTTTATAAAAGTATTTGATAAAAAAAATATGTTTTTTCATTTTTTTATTTCAATCTTTACCCATTCGCTACGTACCACCGTTTGCTTTATAAAAACAACTTAATATATTGTATAATATATTAATAAATTTATAAGGACTCCAAAAACCTCCGAAATTTAAACAAATTTTGGAAAAAAAATTATAAAAACACAACAAATTTTTTTTTTAATTTTTTTATAAAAATATTTGTTTCATAAAAGCTTATTTAATAGAATTTTAAAATTTATGTCGCGGTTTTCGATTTCAATTCAATATTTTAAAGCGCCGCTAAAGTATCACCCTATGCTTTATTAAAAATACAAAACTTAATATTTTTTATAAGGACTTCAAAAACCATCCAAAATTAAAAAAAAAAATTTTGAATTAAAAACCTAATAAGATAAACAAATTAGATAAACAAATACTTTTTTTTATAAATGTAATAATTCTGAAATTTTGTAAAATTTAATCATTTTTATAAGGACTCCAAAAGCCCCCCAAAATTAAAAAAAAATTGTGGAATTAAAATAAAAATTATAAAAATAAACCAAATATTTTTTATAAATAAAATTTATTTTATAAAAATATTTTATAAAAATATTTTATAAAAAATGTTTGTTTTTTTAATAACTATCTCACGTTTTTCCATTTTTATTTCAATATTTACTTCATAATTTGGAGACCGTTTAAAAATATTAAAATAAATTGTAGAATTAAAAAAAAAATTTATTTAAAGTAACACTTTTTTTTATAAATTTTATTTAATAAAAATATTTATTTCATAAAAAATTTTAAACATTTTTTTATTTAATTTTTTTTTTTTTATTTCGCAGTTTTTCAATTTTGGTATAATTTTATGTACATTTTCAAATAAAAATTGGAATACGAGATTAAATAAAGGGTGGTTAAATTTCAAGGGCCGATATTGAATGTGAACCACAGCTAAACGTCAACGACACCGTTGGGCTTCTTTCTTTGGGGTTATTTGAAAGAAAAGGTGTACGTCGATAAGCCAGCAACAATTCAAGAGCTAAAGGATGAGATAATTCGGCACTTTAACGGCATAGAACTTCAATTATGCCTCAGCGTCATCGAAAATTTGGATCATCGGATGGAGGTGTGCCACCGAGACCGCGGTGGCCATTTGGCCAATATTTTGTTCTATGCGTAATTGAGCCATACCAATATTATCATAATAAAGAGAAATGACAATAATTTCTTAAAAAATAGTAGTTTATTCAAAGTCAACACCGGCCCTTCAAACTTAATCACCTTCTATTATCGATCTGTAAAGTATTTTATACAAAACTGCAATTTTCCCTATGCAAATTCATGATAACCGTTAAAGCGCTGGCGGCACGGGTAAATATGAAAAAAAAGTAATAAAATAAATTTAAAAAAACTAGATGTCTTCTTTTTTTGCCATAGAACAAATTTCGGGAGCAGCATTTGAAACCAACATCTGTTTGGGCCATCCTAGTATTCATACGTACGTACCTACATAAATATACTAAGCCAGCATATGAAGTAGCAAAGTTGCCAAACCGACTTACCACTTACAGAGGCCCGCTCTAATTCACTCCTATGCACATGGGTACGTACGTATGTATGAGTGAATTTACGTGGGTGGGAAGGTATGAATTACGTTTGGCTCATCTCATTTTAAAACCTTATTTGTTTCAAGGATAAATTTGTGAAACGCAGTGCGATAAAATAGTCGCAGGGGGAAAATCACCAGCAACTTGTAACTAGCGAAAGAAGAGCTGAAAATTATTCGAATATCCAAGCACTGCATTGGCATTGGACACCAGCGAACGGAAGCCATCTAAATACTCTTAGCTGCACGTATGCACAAACGCACACAAGCGCAAGCAAACGCAAGCACGCGCTCAACTTTCCCGATTGTACGCTTATGTTGGTTCTGTAATCGCAGACGTGTGCGCGTAAGTAGGGTGTTTGTATTAGTAAATATTCAAGTTAAGACGTATAATATATGCGAATATGATATCTGTATCACTTAAGTATAAACGAGTTCGTGATCGTACGCTTTGTTGGTTGGGTAAAGCTGTGCCACAGTGCATATCTCTTTCATATCCTGGTGTTATTTAGACATACATACAAACAAATGCAAGTGTATGTGTGATGGCTGATGCTACGCAGCATGATTTGCAAGCAAATATCATATTAAACTAAGTACTTGTGAATGTGCTGTATGCATGTATGGATGTGTGTGTGTGTGGCACTGCTTGTTAGTTAAGGCGCTTAGCTGCTAATGAAATGTAATGCCTAAAAGTATGCATGCAAAATATTACATTCAAGTCGCTAAATGAAGAGTGTCATTAAAGTTTTATATTACACGTTTCAAATTTCCCACAATCTAACCTAAATCACTACGCAAATATGATTGATTTATTTGCTAATTGCCGTTGAGCGGTTTGGGATATAAACCTTATCTATCTACACACAAACGCACACAAATCAATGTGCAGCAACTGCCATTGCATACAAATATTTACTATAAATGTGAGGATTTACGTACTCAATTTTTCCAATAAATCGGAAAGCATTAGAAGTATATTTTCTGTGGTTCGGAATCTATTTGTGGCAGTCCATTTAGTAAGCTGGATAAGAGGATGTTTGTGTGTGTGGGAGTGTGGTTAAAAGAGGGGCGAATAAGTAAGTATGCAAAAAATATGTATGTATATGTATATGCATTAGGGTGGGTATTTTTTTTTTTTTTTGGTGATATTATTTCACATCATTCCTAGCAGATTCGAATTCAACATTAAATTATAAGAAAAAAAGTCCTTTCAAATATAGCTCTAGGAGCACTTAGCACCAGTCCAGATCTCATAAAGAATCTAATTCAAGCACCAGTCCTACTGAAGCGCTTAACATACTAACAAATCTATTACCATTAGACTTACACGTAAAAACAATCGCTACATGCAGCGCGTTGAGGCCAAGTGACATTGAAAGCTTGACAAGAAGATCGTACGGTCACAGCAAATCCTCCCACGGAAACCATCACTGCTCAAAAACAAGTCGTGAAGTCTAACCTTAGCCCCCGACCTTAACTTCAAGAAAAATTGTACGGTACGTTTTTCACCGAGAGCCGAATGGAGGAAAGATAAGGTGATTGGCAGCTCCGCTGTTGAAATCTACGCTGACGGTTCTAAGATGAACTGCGCTGTAGGAGTTAACCTCCATTCTGAGCTTCTCAAATCCAAATCCAAATCGACTCGACTTCTTGACTATACCAGCGTATTCCAGGTAAAACTATTAGCAATCAGAGAAGCATGCAAATCACTGAAACACTACAAAGAAATTGGCGCAAGAGTAGCTATCTTCACAGACACTCAACCAGCTATCGAGGCCTTAGATTTCAATTCCATTTCATCCAAACTAGTTTTACAGTGCAGGGAGGAACTAGAACTTCTTAGTCATTGGCTTCAAATTACGCTGATATGGGTTTCCGGTCGCAGGAATATAGAAACATCAGATGGGCTAGCAAGAAAAGGTTCGGCACTAGGCATAACGGAGGCGATGGCAGTTGCTACCCCATTCAACACAATAACAACATCCATTGTTTCACGCTAGTACGCTTTAGCCGAAAGAAGGTGGAATCAACTAACTAAATGCAACTCAACAAGAAAAACATGACCGTCCTACAACATCCGGGGGTCGAATAACCTTTTAGGTGACTCTCGCCCAAACATCGCACGTATCACTGCAACTCTTGCAGGTCACTGGAAGGTAGGGGATCATGCAGCCAGACTTAAACTTCCTTTCAATATCAACTGCTCAAGCTGTGACGCGAAGGTGATGAAAGAAAGTCTTTTCCACTATTTATGCGAATATTCGATACTCTTTTGGTAAGCCTTTCTTACAGCAAATTAATGAAATGTCAGGCAGATAGAAAAAAAGTTTGCTGCTATACTTGGATCTCACCAAAGAGCTCTGGTTCAAGAAATAAAAATAATGATAATACATAATAAACAAAACAAGAAATCACACGAGAACAGTGGTAGTAAAACGGTAAAACGAGAACAATGGTGGTATTTTTAATCACATCAACAACAACAGCATAGCTCTAAAATGTAACTTCAGCCTGAGGAGATGGAGCGGGAAACAGATTGGAGTATTTAGTGACAATTAGGCTACACTAAAAGCTTTGGAGAACGTAAAGCAAACCTCAAGGATTGTTCAAGAATGTAAGAAGAAGCTTAATGCTGTTGCAAAACAGAATAAACTTGTACTTACATGGGTTCCAGGACACTGCGGTGTTCAAGAGAATGAAACTGCCGACAAATTGGCCAACAGTGGATCAGCGGTTGCCCCACAGGGACCAGAGTCAATAATCTGAATCAGTTCTGCAGGAATCATGAATTTGATCAGCGACTACGTATGCAATTTATATAAAGAGTCCCGAAGATGGTTCGGAAAGCTACAGAGCTACAAAGTTACTTGTGACAAGCCCCAACAAAAAACTGTCCTAAACTTGGTAAAAAAGACGTTCAGTTGATGGTCGATATTATTACTGGAGACAACTCATGGGGTCAACATATGGCGACTATTGGAATCATTGAGACCTGATTTACCTGTCTTGCTTAGAGGAGGTGTACAGCACTTAGAATTTTCTCTGTATGAGTATCCTGCTTTTACTAGAACTAGGCTGCGAATTTCGGGTTCCGATGTCATGAGAATGAGTAAAATTCGTTCTCTTAAACTGGAGGACATTTTCAGGTTTATTAAAGAATTTCGAAATTTATTAAAGAAATTTTTAATTTGAGGCCTAGTTACCTCTACTTATCTATCTCTATTTTACCCTATCTTTTTTCTTCTGTTACTTCCCTCCTTTCCTCCTTGACTATCTACTCTTTTACTGTCCAGAGCATTAAATGCAATGTCCTTTTTGGCCTGACTGTCTTAGGAGCCACCAAATCTCCTGGTGCTTCTTGGCTCGACTTTTCAAATTTCAAAAAAAAAATATTGAGCCCGCTAAATTTTAAAAGAAGCCAATTTTAAAGAAAAAATAGTTAAAAAGATGAAAAAAAAAATTGACTGAAGTATTATGAATTTAACTTTTTCTGCTTACGGATTTTTTGTACGAAGAATTTATTTTTATAAATATTTTTTATTTGTTGTTAAAAATAATTTAGTTTTATTTACTATTGCGTTCACAATAATAGCAGTACAGTTTAGATTATGTTTTCGTTTTTACTTTTTTTATTTTTTAATGTTTTTTTTACTTTTTTTATTTTTTTTTTTACTTTTTTTTTTTTAAATATAGTTCATTTAAGGCGCCACAAAATCATTCCACTTATTTAATTTTAGAATAAATTTCTTACTAATCTATATTTTTTAAAAATTATAAACAATTTTTTTTAATTATTTTGAGTGATGGAAATTTTTATTTTGACCTTTACGTGCTCCATTGCCTCATTTTCTGTTGGTCTGCTGTAGCAAGTGCCAAATATGATTGACGTACGACACAATTTGCATAATTATAAATCCTGCTGTGGAATGATTAATTTTGCGCCACCTTGTACTACATCTAAAATCATATAAGTCGAAATGTGAAACTTTGAACAAATTTTGGAAAATTCAACAAGCTTCAAACTTTTTTGTTAAGGTCTCTAGAAAAATTCTAGTTATGCAGTTTTATTGCCCATTGAGTTTAGATAAATACGGTGGAAGTTTGAAGTATACAAAATTCTTTGAATTTTGGTATTTTTGTTGACGGTGTTATGCATTTTCTGTATATACGAAAATTTTCAAGCATTTCAGAAAAACTACCTCTTTTGAAATTTGGTGGTCTCGAAATTGATTTTAGAGCAACTCTCGAAAGACTTTTTTCGTGATATTTTACCTAGAATCCAAATTTCCTACGAACAATGTAAAAAAAAAAATGTTTCATAAAAATTGACCCGCCCTAATATATACATAAACACATACATACGTATGTTTGTGCTTTAGCGTGTGCTGGGGCACTCGAATAAATATGGCTTATTCGGTACTTTCATATCGATATCAGCGTGTCAGTATGCCAAGAAATATGAAACGCCAACCTAAGCCTGCTGGCTATGTGCATAGCACATGTGTGCACAAGCAAAGCAAAATGCATGCGTACATATATACAAACCTTTATAATTGCATGCGTGTGCGTGGAAGAGCGTCACTTTAGTTGACATTGCTAAAGCTCTACGTTTGATTAATGCTCAGGGAATCGGAGCACTTTGCTGTACATGCGCTGTTGATGCATGAAAAATTTAGCACGAGTTTAGGCGCATATGCAGATTGAAACGGAAATGTGTTGCCTTAGTGCAGAGGGTAATCAAATTTAAGATTTCTAGAAAGCAGCTACTCTGATGAACTGTCGATGAACTTACTTGAGTGTTGGGAGTTGTTAGGTGGATTGGATTTTGGAAGCAATATTTTGCTGTTTTTCGGTCTTATTCATTTTAGTAAGTTTTAATATAAATTATTTCAAATAGCCGAAAATCAGGCATTGCTCGGCTAAAGCGCTCTATTTAGGAATTATATGCGCAGATTTTTTATATAATATTTTTCAAACCTTCTCGATTTTAGCTTTTTACCACTAGTAGGAAAAAACTAAACATCTGATCACGTATCGCAAATATCAGCCACATTTTAGCGTGAAAGAGGACAATTTTGTAAAATATTATTGCATACTTTGCGTATCTGAATACTAATGCCAACCTAAATCGAAAGCGATAGTAAGAAGAGTTTTCATTTCTAGACTCAGCTGGCATGGCAGGTGATTAGCCTGCCGCTATCAGTCCTAAGTATATAGTGGGAATGCCCACCTGTCGTTGCTTAGAGCCCCATCTGTGCTTCACATTTTTCTGTCAGAAGGATCACACAGATGGTTGAGGACTTCGCTAAATTTTGGTGTGTCTGCGCTATTACCGCGATTGCCCGCTTTCTTCTTACTGGCGCCACTGATACAATGTGTAACTATGTCTTTTTCTTGCATGAATAAACTTAAGGGATCTTTAAATTCCTCAAGTGAGTTCTATAAATAATCTTAGTTGAGTAAACAGGCATTGCACGAATTAGTTCACTTTACCCGGTTTGTATCGTGTCTACTTCTTTAATGCAAAAAAAATGTCCAATATTTTCAGCTAGTTGTTTTTATCTCACGATATAGGTATTCCTCGCATCGGGCCATACTGTGCGGTCATAAAAAGGTAATATTATGCTTCAAAGAAGGTTCCTTAACAATTTTGTGTTTCATGAAGCCAGTTAAGTGCTACAGCATGCAAATGTGGAGATATGGAAGAGGCACCTTCAGGAGCTCCACTAGAACCAAAGTAAAAAGTCGGAGCAAGTGGTTAAAACCGATTTTGTTGCATACTGACTGAATGCAGTAACGAGTGCATAGCAAAGTGTTAATTCCAAATCTTCCGTTTGGTAATAAGGATATCGAAAGTGGGCATGCTTAGGTAAGGCGATCCTCTTAAATGGTAATAAACTAGAAGATATTATGAAGCCGGACCAATATGAGAGCACTTATTCTATTTCCCAGGGACAGAAGACTAGCCAACAGACCAATTGGAACCACTTACATAAGGCTCATCTCAAAAAGTTCAACGCACTACTACCACATGAATTGACGTAAAAGAACTTTTTGATCGAATTCATGCCTGCGACCTTTTTTACAAAAACTTAAAGTATGATAGTTGACCTACTTTTGAATTGGATGGTAATGCTATTATTGTGAGTGAGAAATTGGAGAAATTTAACATGTCTTCTTCATGGATTCGGAGCTGTTATCCGAGCCAAACTTTCTCAATAAATTTTAGTAGATATTTTTCATAATTTATTAAGTTTTATTTAAGGTATACCAAGGATCTTCAAATTTGAAAGGAAGCGATGAAGGCGGCATACAGACTCAAGTTAAATGGATTCTGGAGAAATGAAGAAAATACTGGCCATTATCAGATATACCACCAGTTGTCGGAGCGGTGCACACTGTTCTCGACGCCAGTGGATAATCGGGTGCCTTTCGTTAGCTTCGGTTGAAAGTATAATGATCCCAGATAGTGATCAATGGTTAAGTCCCAAGAACCTAATAACGGGATATCAGCACACTGAAAGCCCTTGCTAATCCACGTTGCTCTTCGAAGTTAGTCGGTGAAGGTAAGACAAAACTGAACAGTGTTGCAAAACACAACAAAGTTAGTTTTATTTGAGCGTCTGGACATTACATTGTGGTATTACAGGGAACGAGTTAGCTGTTAAACTAATGAAGGCTCTGCAAGTAGGCCACTAGGCCCTGAACCCTTGCTAGGTGTCAATTCTGCATCGATTCAGCTATGGATTGACGACTTCATGAGGTCTACCCATAGAGGACGTTGGTCTGGGTTGAGCTCGCGCAGAGTAGCCAAGTGCTTTGTGAAAAAACCAAACAGCAAAAACAAGCAAACACAGAAGAAAGGGTCTGAGAGTACTGGTGGGTGTAATCACAGCGCACAACGCCTGTGGTCAGGATATGGCCGCCATGGGAGTCGTCGACAGCCCTATATGCCTTTTCTTGTCTTGAGGACGACGGCACTGCAGAGTATTTTATCTGTAGCTGTCCGGGGTTTTCCAGAATCAGACTTAAGATATTGGGTTGCGATATACCGAGTATGGGTAAAGTTCATACTCTTCCTCTTCCGGATCTCTTAAGATTCATCAATGAATCCAAAAGATTTGTGGAAGAGTGACCTCAAACTAATTTTATATTTCCTACCTCTCTATTCTTTCTACTGAAATCTATCCGGGTATAGTGCAATGGTCTTCTGACTGAGCGCTTGGACTTGTCCAACCCCCCACAAATCTAATCTAATCTAATATAAGGTATATCCAGATGTTTTTCCTGCTTATGCATCAGTGTTGGGCACGGTTTGAACACGTGTTTGGCAGTTTCATCTACGGAACTTGCAATTTCCACTGGAGTATATTCCCAATTTAGTTAGATGATACGAGTAGTTCAATCTTTAATGCCCTGAAAAAAATTTTATGTTGATTCCAATATTATTCTTATTCTGCAATCTTTAAATAGATTTAGGTATAAGATGCCTATCTTTGATTTTGATTGCAATGCTTCCAGTATGATCTTTGTATTTCCTCTACTTGCTGAATAAGAGAGAGGATGTTATCCTTTCCTAGACCACAAAATAGCTCCGGACATATAAATGCTGAGACCACCTCTCTCCTAGTTATTTAATTTACCTGCCGTTTCGTTGCCAGTAATTCCTGTATTCCATTGAATACTTAGAATATATACCTGCTTCGTCTGGTCTAAGATATTCAGCATATTTGATGTAACTTGGAAAGAGTTGAGAGCTTTGATTGCCGCTTGGCGATCTGTAAGAAAGGCTATGCTTCTGTTGTCATAGTTGCGTTCACGGTTGAATTGTGGGTATTTCTCTATTGTCCAGATTTCAGCTTTAAATAAACTTGTACTTATACTTGTACTTTTACCTAGTGCTTCGAAGTATATTTTACCCGGTCCCTAGACATCTGCCTGCCTTTTCCTCGGTGAGGGATCCGTCCGTGTACTATATTCTGGTTTATCTCGTAGATTTTTAATAAACCTTGATAATTCCTTTCATTTTCCAACTCAATTTTCAAGCGCTTGATAAAACTGATAATCAGTAGCATCATGTCCCATGGCATGGAAATCATTGGGGGTTAGTTCACCAAAAATATTAAACTTCCTACAATTTTAATGGACTAATGGTAGCTTTGGTTACTCTTACGATAGCTCTCTTCGCTTAGAATCGGATATGAATGTGAAGAGGATAATAATGGGAGAAGAGAAATTGATCGTGCACCAGAGCAGCAACTAAAAACCACGTTTAGCCTAGACTTGGCGGCAAGGGATTATCATTTTTCCAAGCATTTGTCAATTTTTTTGTACTGTTTTTACCGTTTAGCTGACCACAAGAGAGGCCTGTAAAAATAAGCTGTTCAAGTTTATTTTTTACCAAGTTTTTTATCACTCAAAAAACGTAGCAGAAATAATGCGCAAATTGGCGCATAATACCCCTGTATGGCATAACCTTAGCGCTGTTAATTTTATTGCCGAAGTGAAATGAACAAATTAAATGAATTTTAATGTACATTGGTTTTCTAATTTATAGAGCAAATTTGTTATCTTTTGTTAACTGATAGAAAAAGTTTTCTATTAGCGGTCGCCCTTGGGCAGGCCATGCCAAACTTTTCACCGTATTTCTGCCATGAAAAAGCTCCTAGATGTGGACTGTGAGGCGGCCAAGATAGTTTGATTTACTTCACTTAAAAAGGTGTAAGTTAGCCAACCCTTGTGAAATGGTGCGTTATCTTGTGATAAAATTTAGTCGTTGGTTTAAAATTTTTGGCTGATGTGAATGTATAACTATCGAGACTGCCAATATGACAGGCTTGATTTAGAGTACCGCCAATGGGCACGAGTTCTCCATATACGCAGAAGAACATGCACCCTCAAAAGATAATTGAACCGTCTCTGATTTTTTTAAGAGGCTGCACTGCCCTACTACGTAGGTTTTGTGACAAAGGCATGCATTTTCCTTCAAATACTCCCTGAAACTGAAACGAGGACTCAACTGTCTAGAACACATTATGCCAGAACTTAGTTGACTTTGTTATGTACTCCTTAGCAAAGGCGAGGTGCTTATTTTTTGTGCATAAATTTCGGTACGATAAATTGCAAGTTGGAAGTGATTCAGAAATTGCGTTGATATTTGACAATTTTTTTTTTTGCTGGCGATCGTTTAAATTTTCTCAATATAACGATGCTCACCTTTTTTTATAGGGATGAACACGAAAAGGAGAGTCAGCAAAAAATTAAAAAAAATTCACTGTGAGTATATACCTATGAAAAGAGACTTTTTTTCAATTTCAAAAGTTTATTAACCAAAAAAGGGTACAAAGTTAAACTTAAAATAATAGCCATCGCTAGCGACACATTTTTCCCATCTCTCAGCTAATTTGTGGATGCCGCGCCAAAAAAATTGGCCGTCTTTGGCCGCAACCCAATCATCGAGACATTTTTAAGCTTCTTCGTGAGAATTGAAGCGCTGCTCGGAAAGTGAGTGGCCCATCGATGCAAACAAATGATAATCGGTAGGCGCTAAGTCTGGTGAGTAAGGCGCACGCACCAGCGGTTCCCAATCGTACGTTTCCACCAATTCCCGGGTCGCTCTTGTTCGATGTGGCGGTGCATTGTCATCAAGAAAAATTACTTGTGACGCCGATCGGCATCTTCCGACCTTTAAAATCATGCCCATGTCTTTCAAACGTTTGGAAATGGTTTTTTGGATCACTCCCAACTGCTCTGCCATCATTTCTTGCGTTTGACCATCATCTTCATCCAACAATGCTTGCAATTCGACGTCCTCAAACTTTTTCGGTGGCTGGCCATGGCCCTCGTTCTCCACGCTAAAATCACGACTTCGGAATTTTTCTAACCACCTGAAGCACTGTGCTCTACTTAGAGCATGCCCACCATATGCTTCTATAAGCAGTTGTTGAGCTTGAGAAGCGTTTTTCTTCAATTGATAACAGAAAATCAACGATGTCCGCAAATCGTAGTTTGTAGGCACGAAATTCGACATTTTTAAGAGTGACAAAAATGCATTGTTGTATGAAACGGAACAAACAATGAACTGAATATTGTTGACAGATGGCAGTCGAAAAAACGAAGACATTTGGGAAGGTTTAAAAATACTCCTAGCGACATCTATGAACTAATAGCTGAAAGTCTCATTTAATAGATAAAACCCTCGAAACTTTGATGAAAATTTATAGAATGTTTCTTCGTTTTTAAATCTGCGCACAGTTTGATTTTTATGGTTATTTTGAATTCATATGGGTTTTACAGAAAATTCAACTATATTTTCATAAGAAAGTATTAAAATGAAATAATTGTGTGTGCTATGATTTATTCAAACCTTTATATGTGCTTTACTTCAGTCCTTGGCTGTACATACCCATACACATATATAGCAACTAAGTATGCTGCGGATACTCATTTAGACCTTCCCTAGTTTTAATGAATTAATTTCCATAGTAAAACCACCTTAACTCTTCATAAATTCTCAAATTCTGAATTTTAATTTAATTTGTGTTATACAATTTTTACTCAAATAGAATTGAAATTTCTCATTAATACAATTAATTTTGTTTAGGCTGACGGGTAATAAATTCTTCAAAAGCATTCTAATAATAAATGTTCGCACACACACACTAATAAAGATGAGCAAATACATACATTTCTTTGATAGTATGTATATGTTTATGATAGCGTATACATACACACACACCCCAACCACATTTCCCTTATGCACTTGTCTGTGCGTAAATTCTGCTACATTGCACTGGGCCAAGCTGAAATGCAATTTCCGACAGCTCGTCGCACAGCAGACGACACAAAATGTGTAATAAATATTGTAGCATTTAATCGACATAATCATTCACTTGTTCATCAGTAAATAGTCAGTAATAGTCAGTCGCATGTGGCGGCAGTAGCAGCGGCAACAAGAGCAACGTGAGCAAAATTGTGTAGTTAATGGCAAATATTCATATATACACATGTATGTACGAATGTGTAGGTATGTTTGTATGTATGCTAACACGCACATACTTCGAATGGGCGGACGTTGAAATGCACAATAAGAGCACCAGTTGTAATGACAATAATTGAAGCAAACATCATAAACGCAACAAAAATCGCCACTAACATACCAATGAGCCAGAGCGGCATCAGCAGGCAGGCCAGTAGAAATGTTACTGTGAGTGGAATGCGAATGTGCAGGAATGTGGGAATGCAGTAGAGTGCACTTAGGCGTACAGACACAATTATTAGAGATAATTGGACACAGAATGGCTCCCAATAGAGTAATTTTAAGGTTTTAAATGATTTTTGTTTTTTAGTTTTGAAATCATATCCCGAAAGTTTATATGCGGAAAAAATTTCTAAATTAATTTTGAAATTTCAAATGCATATTGAAGACTACTGGTAAGCTACTCTAATTTCTTTCTAAATAATTTTTTAAAAGAATCTTAAAAATGATATCCCGCAAGTTTATGCCTGGAAAACATTTCTTAACTAATTTTGAAGTTTTGAGTGCAAATTTAAGAGCTAAGAGACTCTAATTTTTTTAAACGAGTCTTAAAAACGATATCCCGAAAGTTTATGTGCACAAAAAATGTCTAAATCAATTTTGAAGTCTTAAATGCATATTATTTTTTTAATAATTTTTTAAACGCATTTTAATACTGATATGCCTAGAGGTTATATTTAAAAAACTTACGAACATAATAAATAAAAATTAAATAAATTAATACTCGATTGTTTATAAAATAAATAAAAAATAAAAAAATTTGTTTACGAGGCTGCCTAGAGTGTGCCGCTTTAAAAATTTTTAAAACTGTTTTTTTCAAATCGGTTAGACAAATAACTTAAACAAAATTCAACTGATTCAATTGAAATTTCAACTAAAGGGTTTTTCAATTGGCGCGGGTCGATTTTGACGCCCTGTGGCAGCCATTTTGTTTTGGTGACATCTGTCAAATCTTTTGTTTATTATTCAGTTGTTTATGCCAAATCATCATGGCTAGTTACACGATTGAACAGCACGTTCAAATGATAAAACTTTATTATCAAAATGAGTGTTCATTGACGCAAACGTTGCGTGCATTGCGCCCATTTTTCGGTAGACGTGGTGGCCCTTCAAAGTCGACTCTTCAACGTTTGGTGGCCAAATTTGAGACGACCGGGTCAGTAAACAATCAGCCAAAACCCTACGTTCAAGGAACGCAAGATCAGCCGAGAACATTGCCGCGGTCCGTGAAAGTGTACAGCAGAAACCGAGGCAGTCTATTCCTCGCCATACACAAGAACTTGGCCTTTCGCAGACTTCAACTTGGCGAATTTTGCGAGGTCATGCGATTTGACCCCGCTAGACTTTTTCCTGTGGGGTTTCTTGAAGTCTCAGGTCTATGCAAATAAACCGATGCTCTAAAGGTGAACAAAACACAGGCGATTGCTCAAATTCAGCCGGATCTATGCGGAAGAGTAATTGAAAATTGGACCACTCGGATCCGTTCCACCGTAAGAAGCCGAGGCGGGCATTTGAATGATGTCATATTCCACACTTAATGGCATATATGCGCCTTTCAAAAAAAAAAAAAAAATTTTGTCAAAAACTCACACACAGCTTCTTTTATTCCATTTCAACATTTACCCGCCCTTATTGAAAACCCCTTTACATGTTTAGCGCCTGCTAAACTCAGTCCAAAGCGAAATTTATATAGCAAGGCGCATTTTAATACAATTTATTTTGGGCTGGCTGTTAAATTTTGTGAAATCCAACAAACTCATAGACAATGGGAGTCCCAGTTCGTCTATAAATATATCAGACGGATGTAAATTCAGTCGTAATATATTAAAAATGGACGAGGTTTTTATCCGATCTCTTCTTTTTTTTCTTTGCCTTTTGTCTGTTTTTCTTCACGCGTTATAAATTACATTTCATTGCACGAGAAAAATAAAATTCATTAAAATCACAAATCCAATATAATTAAATAAAAATAAAACACAATAAAAATAATTTTATGTGTCTTCAATTGCCGTAGATATCCAGCTCTCCTTCCCTCGATGTCAATGTCTTCCCGGTGCACGTCTTCGGCTTGGTTTAGAATCTTTAGCAATCCTTATTATTCGACCACTGGGTGCCCTTATTAAATGGTCATTCCAAGCACGCCTTTTAGTCCTTAGAAGCTAAAGAGTTTCTAGACGAGTTTTTCCTGCGATGGATCGTTAAATTTGCATTTCTGTAGTGCGTAGCATTTCTTGTTTCTTTTCACTTCGTACCTCTGCACCATACAGCAGAATGGATCTTGTCACAGATTTGTATATTCGGGTTTTACCCTCCGTTTTGAAGTATTTATTCTATATTATGTCTCTAAGGCAACCTAATATCTTGTTCCCTTGAGCACATCTTTCTCGCACTTTCTTAATCCTCTTTTGAACACCTTTTTTAAAAAAAATTTTTTTCGAACCTTGATTTATAATGTATGTACACAATTTCCTAGAGACAATCTGATGCTAACACTTAATTGTTCTTTCGCTGCTGTCGGAGGCTGCTCAACCTTTACTATTGCACAGAAGTGCTACTGTTGCCTATGCCTAGGCACATGTGTTCACTTGCACATAGAAACATATAGACACTTAAACATAGATGCGTGCTAGGCACGCGTGACCGTATGCGCGTCTCCTAACGTTGTTGGCTATGGCATAGGTGGATATGAACGTGTGAGCAGCCTACACGTGCTTAATGTGCGCGCTGCATTTTAATTTGGCTGGCATTCACACATTTCTGTGCATGTATCCAGGCACTCTTTTTCCACCAATCCATACTATATATCAACTTACTTACACACAATATCTGAATAATTTGGAATATGGTATATGCCCAAGGCATTTATGTGCGGACAGGCAGGCAAATAAAAGTGATCATGTACATACAAAGATAAGTATATGCATGTGAAAGGATACACTTTTTAGCTAGCCAATTGTGACGTTATATCATTAAACTTAAAATTATAACACTGAATACTTATAAAAAACAAATTTTTTATCATGACTGCGCGCGATAGTAGGTACACTGGAGCATATGAATGGAGATACATTTACGGACAAAATAATAGAATGGGGATAATTTTACACTTTTTCTTTTGGTTTCTTAATTTTCATTATTTTTTCATAAAAATATAGCTAATTTCATAACAAATAGTACATAAATAAAAATTACAAACTTTGTAGAAAACTAATAAAAATTCGACTGATTTTCATCTCAAGCTCACATTAAAAATGTCAGAATTATATATTTTAGTTAAAGAAAGTCCAAGTTTAAAGTGACTCAAAATTCTTGTTGATTTTTGATCACTTGGAGGTTTAACATTTGCTGCTAAGAGAAGACAGGTTAACGGAAAAAGCTTATTCTCTTAAATGATATTTTATATCACCACCCAGTATCGGCGGTGAGCAAGAAAAAGTCTATATTATTATATTTAAAATACCCTGTTAATGGACTTCCATCGGAAATATGTACCCATAGAGGCTTGAAAAGTCTCCATACAAAAAAAAAACGAAATTATAAAATGACTAGTAGGAACTACATAGTAGAAGGCATTCAGCTGCTAGTGCAAAAAAGTAAAATTTAAAACTTGTAAATTAATTCTTCTTCTTCTTAATTGGCGCGATAACCGCTTACGCGATTTTGGCCGAGTTTAACAAAGCGCGCCAGTCGTTTCTTTCTCGTGCTAACCGGCGCCAATTGGACACAAGTCAAGTCCTTCTCCACCTGATCTTTCCAACCCAGAGGAGGCCTTCCTCTTCCTCATCGAACACTTTCAGAGCCGGAGCGTTTGTATCCATTCGGACGACATGACCCAGCCAACGTAGCCGCTGGATCTTTATTCGCTGCGCTATGTCTATGTCGTCGTAAAGCTCATACAGCTCATCGTTCCATCGTCTGCGATATTCGCCGTTGCCAACGTGCAAAGGCCCAAAAATCTTGCGCAGAATCTTTCTCTCAAACACTCCAAGCGTCGCTTCATCGGATGTTGTCATCGTCCAAGCTTCTGCGCCATACGTTAGGACGGGCATGATGAGAGTCTTGTAGAGTGTTAGTTTTGTTCGACGAGAGAGGACTTTATACTCAATTGCCTACTTAGTCCAAAGTAGCACTTGTTGGCAAGAGAGATTCTACGTTGAATTTCTAGGCTGACATTGTTATCGGTTTTAAGCTGGTTCCTAAATAAACGAAGTCTTTTACAACCTTGAAATTATAACTGTCAACAGTGACGTGGGTGCCGATACGCGAGTGCGCCGACTGCTTGTTTGATGACAGGAGGTACTTCGTTTTGTCCTCGTTCACCACCAAACCCATTCGCTTTGCCTCTTTATCCAGTTTGGAGAAGGCAGAACTAACAGTGCGGTTGTTAAGGCCGATGATGTCAATATCATCGGCATACGCCTACAATTGTACGCTCTTATAAAATATTGTGCCTGAGCGATTAAGTTCTGCGGCTCGTACAATGCTCTCCAACATCAGGTTAAAGAAGTCACACGACAGCGAGTCACCCTGTCTGAAACCTCGTTTGGTATCGAACGGCTCCGAGAGGTCCTTCCCAATTCTGACGGCGCTGCTGGTGTTGAGCAACGTCATCTTGCATAGCCGTATTAGTTTTGCGGGGATACCAAATTCAGATATCGCGGCATACAAGTAACTCCTTTCCGTACTGTCGAATGCAGCTTTGAAGTCGACGAAAAGATGGTGTGTGTCGATTCTCCTTTCATGGGTCTTTTCCAAGATTTGGCGTATTGTGAATATTTGGTCGATGGTGGACTTTCCAGGTCTGAAGCCACACTGATAAGGTCCAATCAGTTGGTTGACGGTGGGCTTCAGCCTTTCACACAATACGCTCGCTAGAACCTTATAGGCGATATTTAGAAGACTAATCCCGCGGTAATTGGCACAAATTCCAGGATCGCCCTTCTTATGGATTGGGTAGAGCACAATTAAATTCCAACCGGCTGGCATGCTTTCATCCCACCATATTTTGCATAGGAGCTGATGCATGCACCTTACCAGCTTCTCGCCGCCATGTTTGAATAGCTCAGCCGGCAGTCCGTCGGCGCCCGCGGCTTTATTGTTCTTTAGCCGCGTTATCGCTATTCTCACCTCGTCATGGTCGGGTAGCGGAACGTCAATTCCGTCGACAACGATTGGGGTATCGGGATCTTCACATTCTCTGTGACATGCGCAGCTATCACTATTAAGTAGGTTCGGGAAGTGTTCCCTCCATAATTTAAGAATGCTCTGGATGTCGGTCACCAGATCGCCGTCTTTGTTCTTACAGGAAAACGCCCCGGTCTTGAAACCTTCTGTAAGCCGCCGAACTTTCTGGTAGAATTTTCGGGCGTTGTTCCTATTGGCCAGCATCTCAAGATCCTCGCACTCACGTATTTCGGCCTCTCGTTTTTTCTGCCGAATAATACGTCTCTCTTCCTTTCTTAGCTCTCTGTTGCGATCCCACATGGCTCGCGTTGCGCCCGATCGCAACGTGGCTCTATAGGCAGCATCTTTTCTTTCGGCGGCAGCATGACATTCCTCGTCGTACCAATTGTTTTTTCGGGCTCGCCGGAATCCGATTTCTTCTTCGGCGGCGGTACGTAGAGAACGAGAAATGTTGCTCCATTGTTCGTGGATGCCGGTTTGTTGGGCAGTACTCTCTGAGAGCAGGAGTGAGAGTCGGGTGGCGAATCTTCTGGCTGTCTGTTGTGATTGCAGCTTTTCGATGTCGAACATTCTTTGCGTGGTTAGATGAACGCTTTTCGCTGCACAGAGGCGTGTGCGCAGTTTGGCTGCAACAAGGTAGTGATCCGAGTCGATGTTGGGTCCTCGGATCGTACGTACATCTAATACACTTGTAAATTAATTACTTTTCCTAAATTATAAAAATAATAATATTATACTTTTAATACTTTCACCAAAATTAAAATAATGAGACTTTTGAAAATATTTTTGACTTTTTGTGGAAACTAGGTTCAAAGAAAACTTTAATAACTCAGCCAAACTTCAACCGATTAATATTCAGAGATATCATTGAAAAGGCATTTTCTCACCCTTCAAAATACCATTTTTTTCGCAAATTTCACATCACCGTCTCAGTGATACATTTTTTAAGCTTAGACGCTTCAATTATCTGTGGTGATTTTTTGGTAAAAAAGATTTTTAAACGCCATTTTATTAAAAAAACCAAGTCTATTTTGAGAGGACCAGTCAATTTTAATATTTTTCCGAATTATTTTGAGAAAAGACTTAAAATACAATATAATAAATTTTATAATTCCAGTAGTAAAACAACGACTTTTTTGGTAAGGCATCATTTGCACATACGAAAGGCGACTGATCAGTTCGCCCGCAAAGGAGTTCAAAAGGAAATGTTGGGACAGCGGAAAATTGTTTTAGTGGATTATTGATTAGCTAACTGATTATTGGACATTTGGAAAATAAATTTAAACATATTCCTTTTAATAGCATAAATATTTAAAATGTAGGCCACTTGAAGGAGTTTGCGCTCACAAATAAAAAATACAAAAACATACTCTCAGGAACTTAGGAACCATCCCTCGTAAGATGGCTTTATTGAGCTATAACGCGCATCATTGACTCATTGACTGACGAAGTTTCTGAACAACGGAATATTTAAATGAGTTTTTTAAACTGGGTTTAATAGAAAACATGCTGTCTGGTGTTGCCACATGATTTATATTTAAAAAAATAGTAATATTACAATATATTTTCTCCGAAAGCAAAAATATGGATATTTATAAGGTGGAAGGTGTGTAAAAAAGTTTTAATAAAAAAAAATATTTTTGGCTGGTGTTGCCACCTATTTTTTTAATTTAAAGAATTCTTACAATAATATGTTAATTGTAACAAAATATATAGACATTAAGATAGCTTTAATCCCATAATATTTTTAAACAGAGTTGCCACATAATTTAAAAAGAAAAAAATAATAATTAATAGCACAATTTAATTAGAGGTTAGAACAAGAAAGGTAGAAACAAATTGCGATTAAAAGAGTGAACAAAGTTTTAATAAAAATTATTTGTGTAAAAATTAGAAGGTGTTGCCACTTAAGTTTTAAGATGAAAACGGCAAGTAACAGTGTCATTGAATTAAGTATTAAAATGTGGGTATCACACAAGTATTGATTCAAAACGGTTTAATTATAAAATGTATTCTAATTGGCGTTGCCACCTATTTTTCAATTCAAAAGTACTGGAATTACTTTGCAACATAAAATATGCAAATCTATTTTTTGAAGCTGCAATAGACGAAAACCACTATCAATTTTAGAAATTTCTTTTAAAACAACAAATTACTCACTCAAAGTCAAGGGACCTCAGTTTTCGATTAATTTGTGTTTTTTAATGACAAATAAGAAAGGGGAGAGGGATGGACTTTCACACGGCAGGTATTGCTTTGAATGCTGAGTGCTTCTGCCGGGCCCAATTAGATTAGTTTGGGGAGAAAATCCATTCTTTTCTCGGTAGATGTTTGTAGTGATCGATATCTCATAAAGTATCGAACAACCAATTCAAAGGTTACGCTCGTTGTTAAAGCGATATTACACACTAAAAAAATTCTTTTGCTCTTCGTTTGTTCAATTCTGTTATGAGTTACAGGGTGTTAACAATGGAAGTCAACAAAGAGAAAATTCGGTACATTTAACACTCTTTCTTTGGTAGTGGCGAAAACGCAAGCCAGGCCGCTGAAATTGTGAATTGCGTTTATTGTGTTTGTGTTGTCGATATTGTAATAGCTAAATACGTGCAATTTTGGTTTTGTCGATTCCGTTCAGACATGTTTTTATGTTAAAGAAAATGTCGAAGATGTCGATAAAATCACAGAAATAATCCAAGTTGACCGGAATGTTAGTAGTCGTAGCATCGCCCCGGAGCTAATGATCGACCACAAATGTTGGGCATTCCTGAATATGGGTGTACGAGTATATGCAACCTTATTTGCGATACCGATTATAAAACTAAAAAATTGTGTGCACAGAAGCGCTCAAAATTTTTAATTTTTCTAATGTACCTTTTTTCGTATAATTTTATTTAGCATCTGAATCTGCTAGGAATTATGTTGAAAAAAATCGTCAAAAAGTTAATTCGCCCGCAAGCGTAGCCACGAGAAGGCACTAACGTTTTGCCATTCTCTACTTGTCAAGATAATTCAGTTATAGTGCATGAAATTGTGCACGTAAATTTGAGTTAACTGCTGCAGCTGCGTTTTTCGATTCAATTACATTGTGCCACAAATCTAGTCGAAACTGACCGATTGAGTCAGTAAATGTTGCGCCAATAGAGAACATGATAAAAATAAGCAAATGTGGCACACAATTGATATGCATGCGACATACCAACTGACTTGCAACAACAGATTTGTTGTTGAATAATCGATTTGTGCCAGAACTGAATCAATTGTTATGCAACTGTTGCAAAGGTGCAGATCCACACATGCATACATACATGCATACATATTTATAAAGTAGCAGAGATACACAAGGCGATGGCGATATGTATGTATGTATGTATGTATGTATGTATGTAGTAGTGAGAGAAATATGATAATGCTGTCAATGTGCACTCGTTTTGCGTATTGGTCAATATTGGTCAATCAATGTTTGCCATCACTTTTGGTGAATTTTCGAAAAATCGAAATGTTTACTGTTGTTGTTATATAAGCACACAAAGAATTTGTTGCTTTAATTCTGCGTTTTGTAGTTAACTGATTTGGGCAGAGTGTCGCTCAATGTTGCAGTTACACAAAGGCACCTGCATATGGATCTGATTTGAAAGAATTATAATGCAAATGTATGCTCACCAAAGTGGATTCTAAATGAAAGCAATAAGCTTGTGGGTGTATGTGTGTAAATGCAGGTATGACTCAACGTAAAATGTAGAATAATTTTCGAAGCTTTTTGCCATTTTGAGTGCTTTCGAAAAACCGCAAAAAGGGAAATTAAATTACCTACTGAATGATTTAGTAACAGTAAATGTAAGCAAATGCAATCAGCAAATGCTTTATTCAAAAAAAAAAAAAATTACAAAAATGTGTTACGCTGTGCAACAATTTAAGTGTCATGTCACTCCACAAGGGATCGAATAAAAACAATTTGGAATGAAAGTACATATAGAAAAAGAAGCAGAAACTCCGTTTTGACCTAAGGAAGAGCAAACTTAAGATCTTCCCCGCGACTGGTGCTCCAAATGACGAGCTGTACGGAATAGGGGAAGTAGCAAATCAGCTCGACGAACTACGGCCATCTGCGACGGAGGCGGTACCCGAAACCAAGAGCTCCAATAATCCAGAAATCCTCGGAGCTCAGCCATAAAACAGGCTTAGGTGAGCATCCTTTAACAAAGAAGTGTTAAGGGTATCTCAGATTAACGTTCCTTGCGCTAGTTCAGCCACCTATAACATCTGTGTCATCATCAGGGAGGAAACAGATGTCTGCCTGTTCCAAGAACCCTGGGTTCGACAGTCTAAGATCATGGGCCTCCAGAGCAGACACTATGATCTTTATTATGTCCAGTCGAATGGTAAGCCTAGGGCTTTTATTCTCGTTAGGAATACTATTAATGCCTTTCTGACTTCTCATTTCAGCTCACCAGACGTGACAGTAGTCCGTGGAGAAGCATCTAGTGACCGCTGTTACTATTTGGTTTCTGCATACATGGCCAATGAAAATCCAGCACCTCCTGAGAAAGTGGGGACTTTGGTAGACTAACCTTCATTTAATAAAGAGGACATCTTAATCGGCTGCAACGCCAATGCGAGACATACCATTTGGGGAAGCAGCGAGATAAATGATCGAGGTGAGTCTCTTTTTGATTTCATTATTAGCCGTAATCTACTTATTTGGAACAAGGGCAACACTCCCACGTTGGTATGTATTTCCAGCATCAGAAACATTAAACGGTTGGGAGGAGATTCTTGATATCACTATTATGACTAATTCCCCTGCCATTAGGATTGATAATTGGAAGGTTTCTCAGAAAAATTCCTTTCCGGAGCACAGATTGATCCTTTTCGAAATCAATTTCGCACGGGAAACCATATCTCACCACAGGAAGGGGACTGAATTGGCCTCTGAGACCTCTTACCCGGTCATTGGCATCCCCCTGACAGTTGTTAAAGTGTAAACTGCACAAATTATTTCTGAGGAAAGCACAGAAAAGACGGAGCTCTATTTCTTCATGTGCCTTTTCGAAAACCCTTAGGCCCCAATAAGATATACGAAGGACTCAGAAAGTCTTTTGGACTGCTCGCCATTCAATTTCCAAACTCGTAGCTGTGTTTAATGGTCACTGGACGATCGGCACACTCGCGCAAAAGCTAGGGTGTCCATTTAACTCCCATTGCAGAAGCTGTGGAGACTTTTCAGAGAAGGAGACTGTTGAGCATTTTCTCTGTAAATGTCCGGGTTTGGCAGCTAGACGATTAAGGTCACTGGGTGCTCCTTTCTTCGACAGCCTGGGGCAGTGAGTCAACCTATCAATCTTCTCCATTATATCAACAGCTCTGGCTAGCTGTTGATATCTGCCTGTTGCAGGTCTCATAATGATATCAAAACATGCTTCTTGAGGAGTGCCAGTGCTACTTGAGGCACTTCCAACCATTTGACCTACCTACCCTACAGCTAAATCGACAAAAGCTCTCGCATTCCCATGCATCATTTTTTCATAGGCCAATTAATTTTTATATTACGTACCTGAGCGTAAAAAAAAACGGCCAAAATACTTATCTGAGCGCAATACTTAGTTTGCGCTTACCAAATATACTAAAATTTTAGGAGGAATATTTTTGTAGCATATCTTAGTCCAGTAGCTCCCTCTAAATAGAGTCATTTTTACCCTATTTTTAAAAACACAGCGGTTGTAAGGTCGCTAGAAGGTTTGAATGTTTTAGAATATTCACAAGGGATTTTTTCAAACAGAATCTGGATAAATCTGGATAAAAAGAACGTAAAAGTCTATAAGGACGTAAAAAGCAAATGTGCAGTTTCCGATTCACCTTAAGATATGCAACACTTTTTATTCCTTCTTTTATGTTTGTAAGATAACTTAGTGCCATGATAAAACACCGAACAAAGAGCGATATTGAGGCAATCTTAGGTATTTCTTCCTGAAAACAAATCAAATGATGCCTACCTCGAAAAAGTTGCATTTTCAAAACCTTCTGCTTCAAAATATATCTACGAACGTTGCGTTTTAAATGTTGTGCCTTAACTATATCTGATTATTACTTGTATTTATAGGTCAGATACTCACTTGCAGAGCAGAAGTAAATTTTGTACTGAATATATAATATAAACAGAAAAGTTGACTGAACTGGCGCAAATGTGAAACCTTTTTGTTTTTGGTTACACATTCAGATATAGCCTGATAGCTTAAAAAAGTTCCTACTTTTAATAATATTTCTTTCTGAAATTTCTTAAATTTGAAGGATAATAATACGAAAAAATGTTAATATTTACAGGAGCTTGACCGCTGTGAAAGTGCCTCCAAAACTTTGATTAGTGAATGAATTTAGGTTATTTTGATTCCGCTGCCAAAATTTTCAAATATTTTTATGCAGCTTTTTTAAGGGGTTATGGGTAGTCACAACTTTCAAAAACTGCCATTTGAATTCAAGCGTTTGCAACTGCCCATTCGTTTAGCATTTGCAATAACTATCAATAAATCACAAGGACAAACTTTAGAAATATGCGGGATGAATTTAGAAGAACCAGTATTCACCCATGGTCAACTATACGTTGGCTGTTCACGTGTTGGGAAGCCAACAACATTATATATTTACTCAAAAACAAATAGAAAAACAAAAAATATTGTTTATGCCAAAGCGCTTGAATAAAGAATAAAGAAATAAATTATATGAAAACCATATCTTTTCTGTTCTATACCATATCTATTCTATTTTAGTGTGCCCAGCGAAGCGGGCCGGGTTTGCTAGTCTATTAATAAAACTAATTTCACTTGACCGGATGATTTTAGATGAATCTCCTAGGACTTGTGATGATCACCGTAAGGGACTTCTGGAGAAACGGGCTCCACACAAACAGCGATAACTTTTACAATTATTAATTTTGTTTTTGCAAATTTTGCTTAAGTCAAATCGAAACATGACGTATTGATGCTGTGTTTTTATTTTTGTAAAATAAAGCAATTGACTAGCAAACAAAATTATTGAAAATCATAATTTTTTCGGGCCTCTGACTACCTCTAACTCCTTAAGCATACTCTCTACTACCATTTGAAGTGATTTTTGGAAAAAAGTGTATTTAAGAACTTAATTTATTTATAAAAAAAAATTTTTGGAGGTATTTTCAAATGGGTCCTGCTCACGTAAATCTTAAAATTATTCCGAAATATTTTGGCGGAACTTTTAAGGTATAAAGAACTTCACAATTCTGATTTAAAACCTGCAAATTTTATGTAGAGACACTACAATGAATGCATATGTAAGCAAGATTCTGCAAATATGCATTCCTTTATCATAAAATAACGCGTGTTTGCTGGAAAAACGTCATAACCCTAAAAATTTGTTTTTAGATAGGTATACAGAAATGACCCTCGGTAGGCAATGGCAAACCGCCGACTCTATTTCTGCTCCTCATAACAAAACCATCTGCCGTTCGTAGTTGGCTTAAAACTGGAGGCTCCTCTATTTGTGGAACAAATCCCAGAAGTGCAGCACAAATAGGAGAAAGAGCTCGGCCACACAACTAATAAAGATTGTAAGCGCCAATATGCTGACATTACCACCAGCTTTTCTTTTATGGTACATAAAAAATGCCTACTAAAAGCACCTCAAGGTATCTGTACTTTTACTAAGGGAGTCTTAATAAAACATGGATTTTAAAGCTATTTTTCTCCAATTTTAAATTTTTTTAATTATGACGTTGTTTGAGTAAACGAGCGATACATAAAAAGCGACAAATCACGAAACATCCCAGCATCACCATGCAATGATAAAACACTTAAATAAATTAAATGTAACAGATTAAAACATTAAGAGATAAATCAGGAAAGTGACCACAAATCTCCATAGAGAAGTATTTATGTATAGGGTCGTTCAAGTACGAGCTTATTTTCTAGTTTTTTTTTTAGTTTTTTAACTTTTCTTTCATTTTTCAGAGAAGTATGTATAGGGTCGTCCAAGTTCAAGCTTATTGTTTTGGTTGTTTTTTATTTTATTTTATTTAATTTTTTTTTTTGCAGAACAGCCACAGTTCGATGGCGGTTTCTCTTGGCACAGTTCTAGTGAAAAATCTACAATTTAGCAAAATGCCGCCAAAATAACTCGATAACCGTATAAATTCATTCATATTCAAATATGTTGGTTCTATGGAAATTGGCAATTTAAAAAAAATGTAGATACTTTCATGCATTATAATCACACAAAAACCGTCATTAAATAAAAAAAGTAAGTCAAAAAATTTTAGTCGATTCGTTCGGTGCAAGACGTACAGATACCAGTGCACGTTAGTTCCGGCCATTCATTTGAAACTATGGCTGCTGTAAAGGAAAGTGTTTAAGAAGTTCAAAATTTGTCCAGATTAGTTTATAACCAATTCTAACGCGTGCCGGAAATACCCGATCAGTAAATTCAGCCAACTTCGAGGTACGTCAGAAGCCATTTTTCCTAAATCACCGATGCCAACTAAGCTCGCCGGAATAGAGACTGTGAGCGAGATTCAACGAGAACCCATCAAAACCTATAACTGAATTTGCACACCCTGAATGAAGTTATCGCTCTCCAGTCACCATTCATAGCAGATGAACCGCTTCAGCTGATTCTGTGTTCTAAATTTCTGTAACAGGTTAAACTCTTTCTTAACCAGGATTTACATTAGTCCAGCATGCGAAGGTCCCTGCGTGACATTAACCAACTTTTTCACATTCTTACTAAGATCAGCACATCTAACATCTTCGTCACTTTGGTTCCAGCTGTTCTACTGGGCTTACCGTTCGATGAAATTGATGACGACGACTTCTGGTTTTCACCGCTCTAACCAGAGAGTTGTGAGCTACTAAAACTACAGCAACAACCACCAACATTCATAGTGAATATTGTGAAAAATGTTCAGAAAAATAATAAAGAATAATTTCACGATGTTCTGCAGAATATTGACCAGCATCATCGCGCCTTTTTTAACGCTTTTAGACTATTTTCATTTCAAAGGGGAAAATGATACCTGAACGCCAATGAAATTTTCAATAAAAGAGGTGATATCTGAAAGCGCATATCGCATATATTGAAAATATGAACTATCAGACAGCGAATGTTGACCCTAACCCTGAATACGAGGGGTGCCTTTTATATTTCGGGATTTGGTAACCCTGGTGTTGCAAACTGGCAACTGACAGCTGTATCGAAAAGTTTGACATTTTTTGGCTTTTACGTACTCAGAACGTTTTGAAATACCAGCGCTATTTGCGTTGTTTACAGTAACTTAAAAGATTCATCTCGGTCCAAAAATGGAATTAAATCGTGAACATTTTCGTGCGATTATTTTTTACAACTTTCGACGTGGATTAACTCAGCAACATTGCATGGATGAACTTAATTCATTTTTTGGCGATGAAGCTCCATCAAGGACCAGTGTTTATCGATGGTATGGTGAATTCAATCGTGGTCGTAGTTCACTCCAAGACGAATTTCGTGAAGGTCGTCCAAAATCAGTTGTTGTTCCGAAAACCATTGATGCTGTGCGCGAACTGATATTGCAAGATCGTCATGAGACCTATCGTGAGATTGAGACAATCTTAGGCAATAGTGGGACCAGCATACATTCAATATTGCATAAACATTTGACTGTCAAAAAAATTTGTTCGCATTGGATCCCACACAATTTGTCAATCGCTCAAAAAAAGGCTCGTGTCGATTGGTCGAAGGAAATGCTCAAAAAATACGATCACGGGGCTTCAAACACGTCTATGACATCGTGACAGATGATGAATCATGGATTTACGCGTATGAGCCCGAAAGTAAGCAGCAGTCGACGTTTGCAAAAGAAAATATATTTTTTTTATTTCGAACTTTTCACTCAGAACTAAATTTTTGTTCTGGTATACAGTTTTATGGTTTTTCTAATTCTAGTGCAAGTTTGAAGTTGCTAAAAATTGTTACTGACTTTTATAATTTTTTTTTGTTCAAGGTTTTGTATATATTCCTCCAGACAGCGCTTGAACGATTGAAAGAAAAAAATGCAGAGACTGTCAGAAAAAAAAATGTTATCAACCTGCAAGAATTTTCAACAATTTTCATATTACATTTTGATACACTGAAATTAATTGAGCTACAAAATTGCAAATCAAAAAATTTAAAAATTCTTAGCCCAAATTTTGAAATTTGGCTTCAAATTTCAAAGAAATTCACTGAATCCACGAAGGGGTAAAATAGATTCTACAGGTCAGAGTGCTTAACACTTCATAATAACAGTAATAAAATAACACCAATTTCATAAATTTTTGGAAAATTGATACATATTTTAAAATGTCGACTTCAGCTTTTATTATACTAAAAACTAGATTTCCATACAAAATCTGCGAAAAAATATACAATAAATAAAAAAAAAACTTTGTCTTAAACAATTTTTAACTGACTGTACTTATGCATGTATGCCAATGAATGAATTCACGTTCAAAATATTTGTTCGAGTTGAGTGCAAAAAAATACCTTGCACTTGAAAGACCCTTTCCTTTCATGTACACTTATTGGCTACACTTTCAGTGGGAGTAAAGAAAAGAGCAGCAAGGACATACCGCAACGGAAATGTTTATTTTTTAATTCACAAATTTGAGAATGCACCGAGGGTGAAAAAATAAAGCACAGGACCCACCAAATGACAAGGGAGGAATATGATACAGACACAAACAAATGTACGCTCATATAAATTGTGCACACAAGCACACATCCATAAACATTTAATTTATGCCGGAAGTTGTTAACTGCGAATTTTTTTTTATTTCAGTTGTTCATGTATTTTTGCTTTTGTGTACTCAGTTATTGCCTGCACGAGAAATTTTTTGGAAATTTTATATGCTAAGCGCTAGCATGCACACACAAACATACTCGTATTGCACACACACACATACTGCATATATACGTATGCTTTATGTGTATTTGTGCCACTTCCTGTTGGTGCAAAAAAAAAAAATCAAAAAAATTAAAATGCAAAAATAAAATTCATACAAAGTACACACTTCAAAACCGCACTTCACTCGGACAAGTGGGGAGCACCGGCAGAGCATTGGGGGCGGAATGGTGATTGTAGGTAGCTGAATTGCGGTTCAGAACGTGAATTGATGATTTAGCGTATTTTGTGTGTATATATTTGTTATTTGTGTGCATTGCATTGCGTTGCGTGGGACTGCGAATGTTGGCCTCACAAGCACTCTTCATAACCTACCCCCCACCCCTCCAGCAAGCTTTACCAAAATCGACCAACGAAAATACTTAAGTACAGACCTCAAACAATGCTTGAAAATGGAGCAACAACATGAAATTGATACAAAAATGGGCCATGCTGCTTTGCTACGAAATTTTGCTACGTGTTACTGTTGTTGTAGTTGATTTTCAGTTTCTTATTTCATTCTGTGTTTTGTTTCAGTTTCGATGTTTTTTTTGTTTTTTTGATATTTCCCATGAACGCGTCGCAATTATTGTATTGGCCTTGCGGGGGTAGTTGTTGTACCCAAGAATATCCTGCGCTGATTGTGCCACCGAAAATTCAACAAAATAAAGCAATAAGTTGCTTTTTCACAGGCGCTTTTGTGGCTATTAATGTGTGTGCTTAGCAGCATACTTTTTGGCGCCTACGAGCCATTAGTAGGTGTTTAACAATGGTGTGCTAAATGTTTTCGGTGAAAAAAAACAAAACTTGGAGTTTTTTTTCAATAAATTGTCCCGAGGAAATATGATATTTTTAAACGTTTCTACTTTGTTGTAAAAAAAAAATTAAAAAAACATGAAAAATTTAATTGATCCATTACAATTAAGAGACGCAATCTACTTGAATTAGATATTTATGTAGGTAATTGTAATGCTAATTCATATCTTTGATGATGAAGATATTCGATATAATTCCATTGCTAGCAGAATTCGTCCCTTATTTTATTATATCGCACTTTACAAGCCTCCCTTTTCGTGATGTAGCCCAAGTGCTCCTACCAATTTTGATTTTCTGACGTGCGCTCAACTATTTAGAAGGAAGTCTTCAAATTTAATTCCTTGCTTTAGTAAGAGGGTATGAGTGTTAACAATTGTTTATGGTCATTTGCCTGTGAACTCATGAAAGCTATTTGGAGAATATTCGCACGCCAGCTAATAAATTCTTCATCAGCTCATTACTGATAATGTCAAAAGTAAACGTCAATGAAAATATAGATTTTCTACAGTTCTCTTTCTTGTTCATACGACGTCACATTTTTTAGATTTTGTCAACAAAAAACAACGAATAATAATTGCATTTATTCTTAATACGAACTACAAACTCACATAGAACCACTTACAATTGGGTTAATTTAATTCAAGTACAAAAAAATTACATTTAATCAAATTAATTCATTTATAATCAAGAGCTCAACAGAAAGCTAAGAACATCAAAACATTTTTCTAGCTTTGCACTTCTCGTGCAAATTATTAAGTATATGTGAGTAGTTATGTATTGTTTACGGCTTTGCCAGATTTCGCGATGTGCGTGTTGGAGTTTCTCTGTAGAAACACGCACAGTGTTTGAAGTAGAAAATGATAAGAAAAAAAGTCACTCAAAGATTTCTAGTGAAGTGCCATTATTCAATTCACATCCTAAGACTACTGGTTAAAAGTTATTTTATGCTTAACATGGCACTATGGAGATAAGAGGGTTCAGGTATTAAATTGAAACAATTCAAAACACTTCAGCTGAGGTTGCATTTCCGACAACAGCTACCCCGTATAATTTATGAATTTTAAATTAAAGTTCGAATTACTTACTTTAGTATGAATTACTTACTGGTTACTTTATAGACCATACAGATGGTTCCAAAACGCTCCAAGGAGTAGGAGCAGGAATAATGGGGCCTAGAGCACATAAATCCCTAACACTAAGTATAGATACCACAATTTTGTATGAGAAGCTTTTCGCCATAATGGAAGCAGTGGAAATCAATTCCAAAAGAGGGTTCAAAAAAGTAAAAATTAAAATACTTTCGGACAGCCAATCGGTTCTCAAAGCCTTGAATAGCTTCACATTCAAGCCAAAAGTCCTACTAGAGTGTAACAGTGCACTCAAAAAACTGGCCACTCATAATCTGGGCTCACTGAATTGGGTACCAGGACATGAGGGACACGGAGGAAACGAGAAGACAGACTTTTATGTAAAAAAAGGGGTAGAAGGGCTATTTATTGGCCCAACCACATTTTTAACAAAAATAATATAAAACAGAAAACCAAAAAATGGGTCCAAACTAAAATCAGGGAACACTGGGACGGCGCAAGCGGCCTTAATCACTCGAAAAAGTTTTTGAACTTCAATGCCAACAGAGCAAAATTTGCTCTAGACAAAAAAACTACAGCCATACACGCTAACGGCGAATCTTACTCGATAACTTTGTTGGAAACCATCTGAAACCATCACTGGCGATCGTTACCGACTGCAACTAATGCGTTTGAAACGAGCTCTCAAAGAAAAGTGACCAAAGTGGGACGCTAGACATGACAAACCGATTTTGCTGCATGACAACGGATGTGGCCTGGATGTTGCTAAATCCGTCCAGAAATATTTAGAGCGACTGAATTGGGAAATCTTGCCCCAGCCGCCGTATTCCCCAGACATTGCAACGCCGGATTACCACCATCTGTTCCGATCAATGCAGTCAGCCCTTATTAGAGAGCGGTTCACTTCTTACCAGAGCATCGCAAATTAGCTCAATAATTGGTCAGTACTATTTCATTTTTTAAATAATTCGTTACATATATATGCTGTTATATGTACATACATAACTTTCGTTCTTCTTGCTGTTCTTTAAATATGTAAAAAAAAAAGGTTGAACTTTCCTCCTATAAAATAAAGTATACGCCATGGTTACCTCTGTTTTATAGGGTTTTCCAATAATAGGTGTTATGGATTGCGCTATCGAGAGATGATTAACGACTTTTTATGGCCGGTATTGGATGGTATTGATCTGTACAACGTTTATTTTCAACGTTCAGATGGCGCTACGTGCCACACAAGCAACGGAACCATTGATCTTTTACGTGAAAAGTTTCCGGGCCGTGTTATCTTTCGAAGAGGTGATCACAATTGGCCACAGAGATCTTGTGATTTAACACCTTGTGACTTTTTTCTTTGAGGACACGTGAAAGAGAAGGTCTACGCCAACAGCCCAGGGTCGCTTCAAGACCTCAAAGATGGAATTGACATAGGGCAAAATAAATAAATACGTAAATAAAATAATAAATAAATAAAATCATAAATAAAACAAAAATTAACAAATGCAATAATAAATAAATAAAAAATAAAGAAGGAAATAAATAAAAAACGAATAAGTAAATAGATAATTAAATAATTATATCTCAGTTGAAATGGTTCCACGGCTGTTTTAGATCTTCTGATGAAATTATTTTCAAAGCAATGGATCTCAACTATTCTAAGACGCAGCGTTACAAAAAACTTTTTAATAAATCTTTGGTTTCTTTTTTGTGCCTACAGACTCGGAATATTTTTTTCCAACTAAGCCACTATGTGGAACAGATAATTTTTTCATTCAAATTATGTTTATTTTCCTTTAAACCTCGATAAAGTCACTTCACGCTACGGCATCGAACTTTGAACCGAAAAGGAACGCTTTGTTTTCGATCAGCGATATTTCAACAACCGATAAGAGCATAGAAAATTTATGAGTTGAGGCCACTTTTAAATAAAATATATAATAATAAATTCACTTAAAAGGATCTTTGAGAAACTTTTCCGAAGAGTAATGAAATACTAATGTCAAATGCGCTTTTTACAACTCATTACAAACACAAAACCGACAAAGATTGAACTTCATCCATCCAGCCGTTCTTTTGCTTCACTCGATATAATTTGAAAAAAAATTAAAGGGTGTCATTTCACTTCATCCATCCAGCCGTTCTTTTGCTTCACTTGATATAATTTGAAAAAAAATTAAAGGGTGTAATTTTTCTTAAAACTTGCGATCCTTCCTTGGAGCTAACCTTCAAGTAGTAAGTAGCCTTTAGTGTCTATGACATGCCTTACAAGCTGTTTAAGTTTTGCTCGTACCAATAGAGGAATCCCTGCTGTTTTATGACACCTTTCAAAAGTAGACACCTTCTATGTAAGAATTTTTTGTTCACGGCTGAAATGAGTTCGAGAGATTGCCTAAGGAACATCAAACAAAACAAGATTTCCTATCATCTCTTACCGAATTTCATACCTACACTCTGCAGCGCACCCAGTACCTACTACCGCCGGTAAGTCACGCACTCTCACCCATGGCAGTTCACTTAGAAACGATTAATTTAATTTAATGCAATTCTACTTTAGTGTCACACAAGTCGTATTTAAAGTCTAATTAAGTAATCAGGAAATAAAAGCAATGGTTGTTATTGTTGTTAGAAAGCAATTATTTGTTGTTCATAGCTCATATAAGTCAACTCTGTTACCACATAATAATAATTGTATGCAATGTAATTTATTATATTTACACGTTTGCAAGCAAAAACAAACTCACACTAATGCACCTACATATATGCATATACACGTACACACATGCGTTTTTGTATTTGCACACGAGGAGGGAACACCATTGCATGGCATATTTTTGCGGTCAGCAGATGACTATTTTCATTTCGCGCTGGCAGGCACTTTGCGCGTGAATTAACACATTCTTATCCAGTTGGGGCATCGGTGAGTTTTTGTTATTGGGTGTTTTTCTCATTGCTTTTTTATTTACAGCAGTAGCTTTTTATTTTTAGTTTCATACGCACTGATAGATTTTTAAATTATCACGAGCAAAAAATTAAATCAACAGCAGGACAACAAAAAAGAGATTTTTTCAAGAACAACAAATGTAGGTTGAGGAAGTGAAGCTTTTGCAGGAAGTGAATGATAAATTGAGCATAACAACAATTAACAAATAACAGGAAAACATAACTAACAGCGGGTGATATTTGTTGAAGATAGTAATTGCTTAAGTTATAAAGGAATTGGAAAGAGTTATTAAGAGGCGATGGAAATGATCGTTTGCTGCCTTTAATTGGAATGTGGTGTGCATACAGCCTGCAACAAATGATAGCACATCAATATTTTGACCAGGTTTGACTATTTTGCTTATCTTATTTTGAATGGTCTTTATTATTATAGTTTTTAATCAAAGTATAACTCATTGCCTAACAAAAACCGAGTAAATCCAATTTTAAAACTTTATAGACATAATTTAAAAAAATTCCTTAAGCTTTTCCTCCAACTCGAAGTTTTTAGATCAGAATTTCGAGAAAGATACGCAATTTTATGGCTTAATAAATTTTAGTCCAAAGAAATACTAGTTTGACGTACATAGCTAAAAAAGGAAAATTTTATAATTTGTTTCCCTGATGGTCTTGCGCATATTTTCCATATAAAAAAATTTCGTGCATTCGTTAGGAAACTACAGAAACTTGCATTTAACATAAATAGAAAAATAGGTTATAGAAAATAGCAAGGTAATAGAAATATAGCAAGATTAAAGCTTCTTCGGAAAACCATGCAACTTTTTTAAATATAAGTTGGGGGGTCTGAGGACAACTTCCTTGGCCTGGAGCCCGTTCTGCCACTCCCTTCTGCAGTCATCAAAGCCACGGTTAGCAAATAGGTTACTATAACCCAAAAGCGAGCCTGGCACGCTGAAAGGCTGTCCCTCACAGGAAACTGGTTGGACTGATGATGGGCCACTTTCTATGGGCGAATCATAAGCAAAAAATAGGCATCTCAGACATTGCACTCTGCCCAGCACGCGGAGATGAGGATGAGACGGCGGATCCGTTTCTGTGCGCCGGTCAGGCATTCGCTCGAATCAGGCTTGAAGACTGGTGTGTTAAAAAGCGACTACCTTGGCTCCTTGGCATCTCAAGATCTATTCAGATTTCTTCGGAGGTCAGGTAGATTTAAAGAAAATTAAAAAGGGAACCCGAGTGCAGTAGAATGTATGCTGTACTTTCTAGTCTGTCCCCATCTAGGGATGTAAAATTTTTGCAAATGGTATCGTACGTAAATCATTTTAGACACTTGTGAACTAAACAGCTGCATAATACAAAAAGAAACACTGGCACGCTGTAGGTGCAACTAAAAACTTTACCACTCAAAATTATTTTTTTATTTAGAAAAAATGTTATAAAAAAAAGTTGATGATTAATTTTTCGCTAGGTTGTATAATCGTAGATTCAATAAACGAAATGAAAAGTCATTAGTCAAGGTATTGTCTTTAGAGTTGAGGCGTTTTTCCGTGCCAGATGGTTATAAAAAGATATCCTTGAGTTATTTACTTGTGTCCTTGTGCTTGCGTATATAAATAAATAAAATTATACTTCCTGTTGGGTAAACATTGACTACCTTGCTGATGCCGCGTATTCTCCTTCCCTCAGTCGTGTGAGTCCTACCTGCCTGTACTGCGCTATGTAGTGAAATTAACAACAGCAAAGAAATAAAGGTTAAGGTAAGTTCACGTATAAATTAATACACATCATGACAGTGCAAAGCCATATTCCTCGTGTGCGAGTGTTGTTGACAAATTGGCGTGTCATTGCCACTGGCCGCAGCCACTGGTAAGCGTTCAGTTAATTTAACAAAAAAGTAAATAAACAGCTGCAAGCTTAGCGTGTTTACGAGATATTTGTAATAATTTCACTTCACATGCACGCATTCATATACGAGCATGTATGTGTGTGTGTGTACCACTTCACATAGCGACTGCATTTATTATTAAGTAAGAGCCATGTACGCGGGCTAAAGCTGACTACAAATACAACATTCTTGCAACAAAAGCGCAATGCAGGCGGGAATTAATGTGGGAAAGTGTTTAAAAACGTGTTTTTACATTATCGAAGTACTTACAAATATATTTATTGTACTTAGAAACAAAAATAAATATAGGAAATGTAACATAATCACCACAACAACCACGAAAATTATCCACACATTGCACGTAATGCTTTTGTTGCTTGTAATTGTCGCTGTGAATGCTTGCGAATTTAAGTGGCATTAAAGTTCAACGCTAAATGGGCAGCATACAAAACACAATAATAACTAACTGGTTAGACAACAATAAAGTGGCCAATACGAAGTTTTAACAACAGCAGCAAGCTCATCATCAGCCGGACCGTAAAATGTTAATACTCAACAACAATTACCTTTGAGCGAGAAGATATACTCGCCATTTTAGTGCATAGTGACGCCCCTTTTTCAGTTCATGCTTTCCGCATACCTGGATAGTAGAGATGTCCACCCCGATAGTTCGGGACCCGAAATCTCTAAGTGTTTTAAATACCAAAAAGAGCAGAATTCGTTTATACAAATTCCGGAAGTGTTTAATTTCTTCAAGTTACTATTATTATTATTGTATGATTATTATTTATCAAACTTATAATGGATTGAAAGTTTATAGAATACCCAAAAGCAGGTCTTCAATGCCACTAGTTCGCATCCAAATTAAAATGCAGGAAGAATTTGAAATAAAATATTGGCTAAACTTTCCATTATTCCTGCAGTGTACATGGATGAGGAGTGGAGGGATAGGGATCGTGGTACCGCCCGCTACCACCATTAGAAAGAGCGAAGATCCACCAACTTAATTATGAAAGTCCCAACTTCTTAAAGTCCCTATAGGACCTAGGCCACGTCTAGTGTTAGGGGACTTTTTCGAGAACCTAATCCACCTTCTTAATAAACTGCAGTAGTGGGAGCCGCTACTTTCTGTTCAGTAATAGATCATCAATGGTCCTGCAAGCACCCAACCACTATTGTCATACAGCTGAGTTGGTAGCTGCCCTTTTTCCATTAAGGAAAAATTATACAAGCAGACTAGTAATTGAGATGCAAACTGGATACTGTAATACGAGTATATCAGTTCAAGGGCAAATTAGGAACAAAGTGAAACACGTACAGCATGCAATGCTTGGTTGCTATGAGTGTCCTGGAGCGGCGTCTGCGTCAGTGTCCAACACTTTGCTGATTTTACCATAAACCTCTATCTTCTGCATTCTTACACTCACTGAGGAATACTACGGACCCCAGGATCAACAATGCATTAAAACTTAGGTGGTGGCGCATTTCGATAAGGAACTAAGCCTACGGATCTCCACAAGCTTGTAGCAACATTTGGGAGCAGTTTTGGGCTTTGTGAGATCAGTGTTGAAAAGGCAAGTTAACCGAGAGTACATTTAGAGGCATAGATTTGCTGAAAAGCGTAATGAGTTACAGATTAGTGGAGTGGTGTAGAGCTTCTGCTTTTCTATATATGAAAAGTACGCATTTAGAAGCGGCTTTTTTGAATTACAACTTTCACTTTATTTTTAATACTTTTTACTAACCTTAATATCAGATTTTTAAATATTCCAGTATAGCGTAGCAAAATTTCAGGCAAGCGCAAGCCGAGTATGGAGGCCTTGACTAGCCAAGCCCACATATCGATACACACCACACACATAAGCGCAAGTATATATTAAAATGTATGAAAGCTCAATATTCAAATATTTCTCTCAAATATTTTCGTATTGTTTGTCTACAATTTTTATAGCTTCTTTTATTCAAATATACAAAGAAAATATGTAACTAAATTTTCATTGTCTAGTTCTAATCTAAGTGCAAACGATTTTCCTTTAATTGATTGGAAGCCTTGCAGGCAAAATAGATTTTGTACGTATTTATTTATTCAAAATTCGTGATGCAGTTATCTATGTACGTATATACCAGTAGGCGTGTTAAGACATGAAAATTGTTTGGAAGTCAACTGAATACTAGTTGAAGTGAAAGATTGTAATCAAAATTTTTATAGCTAAATATTATTTTTCATGATTGACTAACATGTCTGTCACACTCGGTTAACTAAATTTGCCTTTGCTTTATTTATTATAACAAAATATAAGTATATTCTCGCATAAAATGTATATTAGTAAAAAATCATAATACGAAAAAAAAATGTACTTTACAATTAAAAAAAAACTAATAAATAATAAAATAAACTATCCCATATAATTTTTAAAGTTCATTGGGCCTAAATGCTCCTCTAATTTATGATGTGTGTGTTTTGATGTTTTATGTTACCACTAGCAGACGGTTTTACCTTTTACTTGGACCTTTTCATCGCGCGAAAATGTGCAACACTGCCTCAGAAGTTCAAGCTGGAAAGCTGATGGCGATCATGTTTTTGGATAATCAAAATTTATTAGAAAATCAGAGTTCATCAGAAAAACAGAATTTATTAGAAAACCAGAATTAATCAATCAAAAATGGTTGATTATAAATACAATTAAACAGCGTGCAAACTTAGGGAGAATATGCGGATAGCTCGCATAAGTAGTTTTAGCCCTAAAGCGCTCGGGGCATGCGCATTTTGCCGTTGTTAATAATTGAAAATTGTTTATCGACCTTTTTCTAAAGTGTTTTTTTGTCTAAAACTGCAAAAATTGAATAAATGTTGCTTTTTGGCCTAGTGTATGTTTAATTCGATTCTCATAAAATATTTTAAAATTGAGACAAATCTTTATTGTAAAAAAAAAATCGATTTAACCCTAAAGTCACATTCTTTGTCGCTTCCACTATAGTAGTAAGTATGGAAGACATATAAAATTGGTGCTATTGATTTTCTTGAGAAAATGAGGAGGTCTGGGTTTAATTAAGTGAATATCGAAGTTCTTGAGAAATAATTAATTTTTGATGAAGACAAAATTTCCCGAAAAAATTGTTAAAGTACACTAGAAACAAATTATGGGAATGGAAAATATAATAATGAAATGGAAAATGAGAATAAAACAGTTAATGGACATATAAGGATAATTGATGTAATTTTTACATCTCAGCGAATGACTAGGTTAGGTTAAATGGCTGCCCTAGTTTAGGGCACACTTGGACAAATATTGAAAATTTATCCGTTGTGATACCATACAGGGGAGAGGAGTAAGGAGAAGGGAAGAAAGAAGGAGCCTTGGGATTGGAGACGATGATGGCCATGCATTTTACGACGACGCCGACGATGGCTGATGTGCGTTAGTAATTAGCAGCAACAAGCTAATGATGAACTTCACCAAATTTGTGATATTTATACCCGCTATATCCGCAGGCGTAGCAAAAAAATGAGTTCCCAAATGTCTAAACCTTTGCCAGACTAGAGCAGGGCAGCTGAAGAGAAGGTGTTGAGATGATTCCACCTCAATAAAGTCCCCTCGAGCGTCCCCGATCTACCCGTGGTCAGAAGGATCTCGCGACTTTGCACGTTTGCGCACTAGCCCAGTGCTCGCTGAGTTGACTCGAAGCCCATCTTTCCAGGAGCAGATCACAGGTTCCTAACGGAACCCCAATCCTCTTATTTCGCGACGAAACCGTCCCCAAAGTTCCCTGCCAGCTCATCAGCGCATCAGTTACCTTCTATGCCGCTGTGACCGGGAACCCAACAGCGAATGACTAAAACTATCAACTTAATTATCGAAATGACTATAACATCATTGGCATGCTACATTAAAAAATCTGCCGAGCAGAAAATTAGGCAAAGTCTAATATCATGACCATTTTAAAATTTGATTTTCTGCCTTGCCCACAATATAGAAAATTGAATCAATTTCAAGCAATTTGTTACAGTGAATTCAATTCCATTAAATTAATAAAAATCCTCTATGAAAATTGCGGATCTATAAAAGTTGCATTTCGCAAAATTCCCAATATTTTCGGTTGACATAAATGGTCTTCTTCTCAGACTACTATTAAAAATTTGGTTGATAATTTTGAGTTGACTGACAAAATATGCCAATATCAATGCGTATTTAACCAGGGCGTTCAAGAGTAAAACAGTGCAGCAATGCCTTACAAGGGAAAACTAGTACAAGAATTGAAGCCGACCGACCATTCATTTCGTTGTAAATTCGCTTAATTCAAGTGAAAACCATCCGCTAAGGCTCGAGCACGGGCACTACCGAATCCAAATGGTAGTCGCGCTTCAACTTCTTTCTCAGCGGCGGCCGCCAACAGTTTACAGAGCATATTCTCAACTATTAATGACAACGAGTAGACAAAATCTGAGTGTGCGTTTTTCAGAAATCGCAAAACAAAAAATTTCCAAAACAATATTTTTTTAAGTAACAGGTGGCGCTAAAGTAATCCTCCTATCAGAAAATGCTATAAATTTTGCCATTTGTGTAGTAAACACATGCGAAATACACGAAATATTTATTTGACCAATAATCGGTCGGTGACTTTGGCACAACGTGAATTTCGTCGCAGATTTCCTCGCCGCCTACTACTGGTGAAACACTGCAACGTTTAGCCGCTCGCCTCGAAGAGACTGGCACAACACGAATTGCTACCAGGCGTGGCAGACCCCGGAGTAGGCGTTCTGCAGAGAATATTGCTGCTGTAGCCGAGGATGTCATGGAAGCGCCGTCGACATCGACCAGACGACGTGCCACGCAAATGGGTATCAGTCGACGGTCTTTACAGCGAATTTTGGTACAAGATTTGAAGATGTTTCCGTACATAGTCCAGACGGTGCATCAGCTGTTAGCTGCTGACCGCCAATCGCGTCTAACATACGCTCAAGCCATCCTTAATCACCACCAAGAGGAAGATGATTTTTCATCAAAAATAATCATGAGTGATGAGGCCCATTTCCATCTTAGCGGGTACGTAAATAAGCAAAATTTACGTTTCTGGGGCACTGAAAATCCGCGTGTAACCCACGAAGAGCCATTACACCCGCTCAAAGTCACTGTATGGGGTGCTGTTTTCGCTGGAGGAGTCATCGGACCTTTTTTGTTCGAAGACGTCGCGGGCCAAACGGTTACTGTGAATGGTGAGCGCTCAGAGCAATGATCAACGAGTTCTTTTTGCCGTAACTTGATAAATTGGGATTGGAAAACATGTGGTTCCAACAGTGCCACAACCGATATGCTGAAGGATGCACTTCCCGGGCGCCTAATCTCCCGTTTTGGCGATTTGCACTGACCAGCAAGATCGCCTGATTTGACCGCTCCAGACTTCTTTTTGTGGAGCTTTTTGAAGTCGCGGGTTTATGTCAACAAGCCTCAGACTCTTGCAGCTCTTAAAGACAATATCCGTCCAGAATGTGAAGACCTATCGCCGGAAGTTTTGGCCAAAGTGATGGAAAATGCCATAAAAAGGGCTCAAATGGCAATCAACTGTGGCGGCGGCCATTTACATGACTTCATATTCTCGACTTGATGTAAAATAAATTAAAAGACCAAATAAAAATAATGCACAAGAAGAATCAAAGTTTTTCATTTTTTTTTTTAAATTACAGCCAAAAAACATCGCAAGGTTACTTTTGCGCCACCTGTTATATAGGTGATTTATCCTAAAATATTATAATTATCCTAATTTTTTTAAGTATGTAAGTAATTTATCTTAAAACTAAACAAAAAACTTTTTTTTTTTAAATATATATTTTATTAAAAAAAATATTTAAAAAATTTAATTTAAAAAGTAAATCTTAAGCTTAAAAAAAAGAGATTAAAAGAAAACCAAAAAAAAAATGTTTCTTAAGTCTGTTGTATGCTAAAAATATACAAAATGCACAAAAAAATTGTTTTAAAAAGTATATTTTAATCTTAAAAATGAAAGAAAGATATTTCAAACAAAAAATTTTAAAACAAAATCTATAAAAATAGAAAGAACCGAAAATATTTGACTCGAATGAAGTACCTATATATCACAATTTTGAACATTGCATAAATCTCAAAATTATTAATTTTGTTTTCTAATTTTTACATTTTACTTCATATTATACTCAAGCCCAAAAGTCCTAATAGAGTCTCACTTATTTGGGTACCAGGGCATGAGGGACACGAAGGAAACGAGAAGACAGACTTTTATGCCAAAAAAAGGGCTATTTATTGGGCCAACCCCATTTATCGGCTTTAACAAAAATAATATAAAACTGGAAACCAAAAAATGGCTCCAAACTAAAATCAGGGAATACTGGAACGGCACAAGTGGCCTTAATCAATCCAAAGAGTTTTTGAACTTCAATGCCAACAGAGCAAAATCTGCTCTAACCCTAAACAAAAAGGGCCTCAGATTACTCTGTGGAGCATTTACAGGTCACTTTGTCACCTGTAATAAACATTTTAACACAATAGGATTATCTAGTATAAGAGTATGCAGGTTCTGCTGTGATGAAGAGGAGTCTATGAAACACTTAATCACCAACTGTGGGGCATTAGGCCACAGGAGACACAGAATCCTGGGCTCGTACCTACTAGAGGAGGAAGACCTACAATTTCTCCCTCCTAAGGAGTGTGTTCGATTTATCGGTATACTAAATAATTATAATTAAGTAATTAGGGGCGCACAATAGATCAATCTGGTCGCAGTGCATAAAGGCCTTAGCCTAACCCGTACAACCATTACCATTACCATACTCAAGCTTTTAAATGGGCCAATTTTCAGAGGAATTGACGACAACCTCCAAAATACGCCATTAGAGAACTGATTTCATTTAAAAATTTCATATTTTTTAATTTGTGTTTTTCCACTTTCAACCACCGTGCATTCCAGCATTTGTTGCATAGAGATAATAATTACATAAAATATGAAAGTCTGAATATTCTAGCAAAGTTTATATAATCGGAATTTAGATACCATAACTGATTAAAAATATATTCACCTATCTTTTACTACAGCTCTTCGACATTTCTACTGTCTGGGAACGGTGAGTAATCGGATGGCTTCTTTCACACATTCATAGTCGTTTGACTTGGCATTATAAATTAGATATATATATTTCTACTATACTCACAACAAATTTGCTGAAGGTCTTCTACTTACATACCTGTACACATATACGTCTGACTACTAACAACTCAGATATTGAATTTATTGTCTCAATTTAGTAATTTTTGTGTGCCCATTTATCCAATTTGAGTTTACACTTCTATAAGTTTTAGCTGTTAATCGCTACACCTTCGATGCTCATCCACTTTGCCCAGATTTTCCACAGTTTGCAACAATGTTAAGTGTAAGCTACATGTTCAAACAACATGTATGCAATTATAGTACTCTTCCCAGTACACATTGTCCATGTAACGGGTGTTTATACAAAAATATACGGGTGTACAAAAATAGAAGATATTTGTTCTCACGTGCATAGTGAAAATACTAGAAAACTGAGACTACTCTATAAATTTGGATACTTAATATACTTTGACAGCGGCGATTACTGCTTCTATTCGCACAGAGTTTAGTAGAGTATAAACATACATAAATACTATCCACAAGCATCAACTAGGGCATTAATTGAGCCAACGTATTTGATATAAGCTGTTCCAATGGACGTTCATCGCATAGTGTAATTTGATCAAAAAGAGTACAGTAGATGAAGTTTCGAAGAAAATGTCTATGATTTGTTGGATTGTTGAATAGTTTACCCGAGCATTGTGAATAGAAATACCAAAAACAGGTGTTCACTTAAGCAGCTGATATTTGTGAAGTCCCTTCCAAAGTTCCGTACATCTAAAAAGCACTCGTTACATGAGAGAAGTTATGTGCTGCTATGCACTAGCACACCAACAACTATACGCACATACGATCAAGCACTCACTAGAAGTAATTTAATTTGTTTTAAGATGCCTGTCGGCAGCAACGATTGAAACTAAGATGCAAGGAGCCAGTAGCTTAAAGCCGAGAAGTGCATGCACATGTAAACATGTATGTATGGATGTAACAATTGAATTGCATATGATTGCTCTTGCCAAAGAAGAAACTATTGACGCAAACAGGCACACTATATATGTATGTGGTACTCAAGTAAGTATGTATGCAGTTGTACGTATGTATACTAGAAACATTGTATAAGAAGGTTTCACAAACTGTATGTTTCAGTTGTTGTATTCTTCGTAGAAATAACTAGGGATTTTGAAAGAGTTTAAATTTTCTAATAGGTAGCCCTGCTAAAAGGCTGTGAGTAGCATACTATGATTATTGTAAAAGCTGCTATAATACAGAAGATAAGGCAACTAGTCACTCCTTTGTGAGTGTGAATGATTAGATAGAAGAAAACTTTACACGATTGGTAGTGCATTTTTAACAGATGTAGCGGGTATAGCGCATTTTAAACTAACGAAGTTAAGCCCACTTATAAAAGCCACAGTATGGTTTAAAAGTGATCCCATAGTGTAAGGAAAAAATTCCAGTGGTATCACAATGACATCCTATCTATGATACCTGCCTATCTAGACGCCGATAAGCAAATGGATCTCACCCAAAATATGGACTTTTTAAGGGAAATCGACATAATTTTGCAGGCGGTCAAAGCGTACAGACAAGCAATATCGTAGAAGTGAATAAATCCAGGTATTTGTGAAAAAGTAAATGCAATTTCATGGATCTGCATCGAGTTTATGTTCTTGTGCAAGCAGGAATATCCTCTATTGAATGCACCAGATGAAGAACAATACTAACTTTTCTTCATCGTGAAGTGATTAATTTGAGGGCGCGAAAATATGGTATCCAGTTTGTGTCATTTGTGTGAGTGCAAAATGACCTCGAGTGGCAAAATAACATACGATTAGAAATCAACTATTTTATGACTCACCCTTTATTTGTGTAAATATACATACATATATATAAAAGTCTGCAAATGCTGCTTGTTGCAAATGCATAGCTTCAATTGCTCGCTCGATTACTAATCCTTCATAGCAATTGCGTTTTCAAGAATTTACTTAGCCACACACACACATATGTATTTATATGTATGTGTGAGTAATTGTGCATAAACAATCTTTATACATGCAATTCAAATGCCTTCTGTTCAATTGCACAACGATTCTCATACACAAATAAGGCAAATTTATTCGCCCAGTCATAAGGATACACATATGTACATACACATGAAAATAGGCACACATGCATATACAAGTGGAGTGAGACTGATTGTAGCTACATAGTTGAAAATAGGTTTATCTGGATTCAATTTGTTGCAACATTAAAGCGAAAGCTTCTGTTTATATTTGCTGGGCAAACGATTTAGTTTTGACGGATTGATTTTGTTGTCTGCAATTTAGAATTCGATGATTTTTTTAAGTAAGCGCGTTTTGAAAGTTTTAAATTTCCTCTAGGTAAATACCTCTTTTCCTGAATGTATATTTGGTTCAAACAAATTGACTAGTTATATCTATGGATCTCTTACGGTACCATAAACCTTTTTTGTGAGGGATTTATACAAGGCTCTTCTAAACCCAATTGAAAGCCGTTTGAAGATAATTTTTTGTATTGAACCTTAAATCGAGAAGAGGATGGAGGATTGTTTTGAAGGGCGAATAAAAGTGAAAATTGCGCTAATAGCCGTAACACGACGAATCTTAGGGACCAAGGAGCCTCAAAAGCTTTATATAAAGGAACTTAAAGGGATGTGAGAAAAAACCTGAAAGATTTCGGCATCATCTATTCCATTGATCAATGTATAGGGCGGCCGCCATAGCCGAATGGCTTGGCGCGTGACTACCATTGAGTGGTATCCGGGCGTGAAATATCAAATGATAGAAAACGTTTTTCTTTTATGATAGCATTCGGCCCTCGGTAGGCAGTAAAAAACCTCCAAGTGGGTATTTCAACACTAACGCCAGATGTCTGCAATCAATAATTCCTTTTTTATGTCATCTTTGACATTTGTCAAGTAGATAGATGTGCAATATTTTAGGAAAGAACAATGCGGTAAAATTATTGAAACCTATTAAGGAAATAGTGGATCTTTAGGAACAAAATAACGCAAAATTTCGTGATATTTTTTGCAGAAATCAGCGCCGGAATGAGTCGACAATTTACAGTTTGGTGAACAAACTTCGAGAAATTGGTGTTGTCGAGAATAGGAAAAGGATTGGCAGGCCAAAAACTGGACGTTATGTTGAGAATATTCAATTCGCACAAGAATTGAAGCGAACAGATAATTATTATCGCAGAAATTTCGTGATTTGTTCCTTTGGACATTACAGAGTCCGGCACTCGAAGTGTAACCAACTTCAGGCTTCAGAACGCTCCCGCAGCTGATACATCAGCTGTCTGTTAGTTAGTCTGTAACCGGTAGCATCGCGAAACGTCATGGAGCTGGTCACCAAAAGCCTGCAACGTCACGTGAAATGGTTCAAAGAGTGAAGAAGCGACTTGAGCGAAATCTTCGACGAAGTGTCAACCAAATGGCGAAAGAACTGAAAATATCTGACTGTAGCATTCGTCGCATACTGGAAAATGATCTCAAAGTCAAGCCTTACTAGATCCAAAAGGCACAAGTTCTCACACCAAGTCAGACTTGATAGAGCGAAGGAGTTTCTTCGCTGGGCCGAAAACGGTCAATTTCCAAACATTGTTTTTTCTGACGAGAAAATTTTTCAGACCAAGCACTGGGTAAACTCTCAAAACGATAGGGTTTTTTTGACTGACCCTTCATACGAGACTTTGAGTTATCGATTGGCCACCAGAAGGCAGCACCCGCCACAGGTAATGGTTTGGGCCGCTGTAACCCCAGATGAGCGCTCTCCAATTGTTTCAATCGATCCTGGCGTCAAGGTAAATGCGAAATATTATATTATCGGGAAAGTATTCTTGCGCTTGAATGAAAAGAAAAAGATGAATTTTATTTTGGACAGGATGGAGCCATTAATCAAACAATACGGGAAAACATTGCATTATTGCGATCCAAGTTTTGCGGTGGATTAATTTCAAGTAATACTCACCAGACTACTTTTTATGGGGTTCTTTGAAAAGTAAAGTCTATGTGAATAAGCCAACCACGATTCCAAAACTGAAATATAACATGCAGATCGAGATTGCTGAACTCGATGCGATAATGTGTGAGAAAGGTTTTGAAAACTTTTAACGCACATAAAATTATGTCATTTTCACATATAATTGTTGAGAGCCATATTTTGAATAAAAATAGCGAAACCTGAAAAAATCTAAATTTTTAAGGGTTTATTTGAAGACGTTATACGTATCTTTTGGAGGATCATTTATAAGAAAATGTTGATAGCGAAACATCAATGAAATGCATAGACCCACAAACCTTGCGCTCGAAGGCAAAGCGACAAATTTAGGTTTGTTTAAAGACAAAAACAGAAATGTTGTAAAGAGATAAGCTAACAAAATATATTAGTGTACGAATATTCACAGTTAAACACCCAGTTATAGTCAAATGCAATTTATTATTAATTTTTTTGCTTACGGTCATTGTTAAGGTGAATTTTTGTTTTACAATTCGAAATAAATTTATTAATTAATTACAAGTATGTATATAGAAAATAATAAAAAAATATTACCTGTTGCACTACTCCCTATTCATCTTCTTCCTTTTTCTTTGCGCACACAACCCCCGCTTTGCTAAACTATTGTATTCCCCTTGAGCAGCCGCTGCAATTGAGCAGCAGCGGGATTTACGCTGGCTGTGCTGCCAAGCTGTTCATAACAGTCAACGCTCAATGAATAGCAAAAATTTCTGTGGAAACGACCTGACGAAAACTAAACGAAAAAGCATACTCAGCCAGGCAAAATATCCTTTCTCAGCATTTGCAGTATTTTCGTGACGAAATGTCGTAAGAGGAATTTACTATTGAAATTGAAAAGAAGAGATTGAAAATTGTGCTTTTATGTTTGCTGAATATTTTCAGTCCTGAAGGTGTAACGTGTCTGCGATATGGTTTTCCATATCATAGAGGAAAAGAGTTGATGAATTTTTCAATAAAAAAATATTTTAGTATGACGGCTATAGCTCGACGATTCACCGTATGTACAACATAGAGAAAATTGCTCAAGCAAGCTTAAACATTAAATAGATTTGCAGCAGGTAAAACACCAGCCAAACTATATTATAATGAAAAAATCGTGACATGTGAGAAACAGCGAAAAATTCGAAGAGAATAAAAGCAAGCAAAAAATTTTAAACTTGAAAAAAAAATTTGTATGTATGTAACTTCTTTAATAAGAGTTGTGATGCAGTGCTTGGAAAAAAATTTTATAATTTCTGTATTTTCCACATTTAAAAGGATGTCTTGTACGATTCATGTGCATGTATGTATGTATGTGTACGCCTATTGCAAAAAAGGTCTAAAAATAACAAGTGCATAGATCTAACAAATCACATAACAACAAGTGGAAGTAAAATAGTATAAACTGATACGCTTAAATAAATACACAAACGCACATATATACACGCATCCAAACACCCCTTGTTGTACTTCGTAACTCAATTGTGTAGCCAATCTTATGCGGAACAAAGGCGTGCAATAACAATTCGAGTGCCTGAGTGTAACGTATTGTATGCGACTCAAATACATGCATATGAATACACAGTTACAAGTACAAGCTTGCATTTTGTGCTCAAGCTAAAGCAATTTTTTTTTTCCTATTACCTTGTTTTATTTTTAGAGGAATAAGAATCGAGCCAATTTGAAATTAGATTGGGAAATCGATTCGAGGCAGGAAAACAGCCCAAAGCTTTTCGCATTATATTGAACGCATACACATATGTACGTCAACGTACATACATACATACATATAAAAATTTTTTGTGCTTGTACCTTGATTTTGTAAAGTTTTTATAGTTTTTCGCCCGCACTTTGCATGTTCGAAGCGAATTAATTTGATATTCCACAGCAAAAGGATTTTTCCACTTAGTAACTGTTTAAGGCCGTTTTTTATTCGTTTTCGGCATTTCCTTATTTTCAAGGGAAAATTTTATGCGTTGCATATATATGTAAATACATATGGATCTACATATTTGTGCAATGAATTGGCAAATCATCACAATGAGCGGTTGAGTATAAGTTGGCTTATCTGCACACCGAGGAAAGTGGCAACCATAAAAATCTGATCCAACCTAGCAAATGATAAGTTAGTGAGATATTTTCTTGGTTGAATGTTTATAAACTTTTTTAATACTAGCTTTTCTTCAAAATATTTTGTTTTTAATAAAATGCTCCTACTTAAGTAATTTTGTTTTTTTTCTATTGTTTTTTTATTTTTTTCTTTGGCTTCAAGAAAGGCTAGTCACTCTGCAGTAATTTTTTGAACTTAATAAAATATTTCCATGTATATTTCAGATAAAAATTGTGGTCCCTAGTACGCCAATTATGAAGATGTGCCCTGAAAAACTGCCTTATGTGGAGCCATATATTTCAGCCATTTCAATTTTTTTCTATTTCTGTTATAAACGTAAACAAATGTGTAATATTAGGTGGCTAAAAGTTTGCTAACCCACGTTGCTCTTCGAAGTAAGTCGGTGAAGGTAAGACAAAACTGAACAGTGTTGTAAAACACAACAAAGTTAGTCTTATTTGGGTGCCTAGACATTACATTGTGGTATTACAAGGAACGAGTTAGCTGATAAACTAATGAAGGCTCCGAAAGTAGGCCACTAGGCCCTGAACCCTTGCTAGGTGTCAATTCTGCATCGATTCAACTATGGATTGACGACTTCATGAGGTCTACCCATAGAGGACGTTGGTTTGGGTTGAACTCGCGCAGAGTATCCAAGTGCTTTGTGAAAAAACCAAACAGGAAAACAGCGACTTTTCTCCTAAAACTCAGCAGAAAGGTCCTAAGAGAAATGGTGGGTGTAATCACAGGGCACAATGTCTGTGGTCAGCATATGGCTACCATGGGGGTCGTAGACAGCCCGATATGCCTATTCTGTCTTGAGAATGACGACACTGCAGAGTATTTTATCTGTAGCTGACCTGCATTTTCCAGAATCAGACTTAAGATATTGGGTTGCGATACACTGAGTATGGACAAAGTTCATACACTTCCTCTTCCGGATCTCTTAAAATTCATCAATGAATCCAAGAGATTTGTGGAAGAGTGACCTCAAACTAATTTATCCGTTTTTACCATCCCCCTTTTATCTTTCCTATCTCTATTCTTTCTACTGATATCTAGCCGGGTGTAGTACAATGGTCTACTACTGAATGCTTGGTCTTGGCTAACCCTCCACAAATCTAATCTAGTTTCGCTAACAACAAAAAAAATGAAACTATCCACTTTTTTTGAAAATTGAAGCCAGGGCGCTCTCAACTCTTAAGACATTTAAATAGTCAAAAGGGGAAATTTACGCAAAAAATTTAAAATTTTTATTTTTTAATATTTTATTTCATTAAAATACAGAAAAAAATTTATTTCATTTACATACAAAATTTCAAAAAATATTTTATTTCATTAAGTGCGGTTTTACCTCTTAAGACAGTCCATAGTCAAAAAGCGGAAATTAATGTAAAAAATAAAAAAAAGACTTTTAAAGACTTTCAACAGTAAAACTTGATTTAAGAAGAAATAAATGGTGTTTCAAATATTATAAATATTTGCTAGGCTATTTCTGTACTGCAGTATAAATAAGAATAAAAGTTTTTATGAGGCCAGCTCCAACTGATTTGTTTTTGTGCTGAAATATAGAAACATATGAATTATATAATGGCAAACTCCTACTTCATGTGAGCATTTATGCATGGAAGCAGTACAGATTTCATGGATCCGAATACACCAAAAAACTTATATATCGTTTTTGTTAGACCTCGTTTGGAATATGAAAGTAACAACAAAAAATAAATAGAGTAGAGCTCTTCCAAAATATTTCTATAAGATTTGTATTCTGATAACTTTGCTTTCTAATAACTCCCGATGTTGAATCTTATTTCGAATCACTTCAAAATAGAAGAAAATATATCGCCTGTTCATTTACTGTAAAAGGCCTAAGACGATTGTTCTGTTATTCTAAGAAGAATACCTGTCAATATATATACCAAATCCTGGTGTCATCTGCACTTATTCAGTTATTCATAGCTAGGTACCTACATAAATCAAAGAACCAGCCAGTTGAGAAAACTTAATCAAATAAATCGAATTCATGACATTTTATTTCCCCATAAAATGAGAAGCTTTATTTTAAAGTTGAGCGTAAATGAAAAAAATCAGAAATTTCAAAATGTAGAAAAAAAATAAAAATAAACAAATTTACAAAAACAAAAAGACAAAAAAAATGTCTTTTTTAATGGAATTTTATAAAATAAAAAAAAAAATTTAGATATAAATTTTGCTTAACAGAAATCTATATACAAATTTTGTTTGATAAAATTTTTTTATATGTTTTTTTTGATAAAGATTTTTTTATTTTACAAATATTTTAAATAAATAAAACAATTGTATCATAAACACTTCCATGAAAAAAAACGAAAATATTTGTTTGAAATTTTTTTTTTCTTTTTGTTTTGTAAATTGGTTTTTTTTTTTTAATTTTCTTTACTTTCTAAATTTTGAAATTTCTTATCTTTTTCATTTGAGTATCCAAAAATTTTGTTTTTATTTTACAATAATTTGTATCAAAAACACTTCCATGAAACAAACAACGAAAATATTTTTTTGAAATTTTTTTTCTTTTTGTTTTCTAAATTTGTTTTTTTTTTTAATTTTCTTTACTTTCTAAATTTTGACATTTCTTATCTTTTTAATTTTTGTATCAAACAAGTTTTTGTAAAATTTGTTTTTTATACAATTTTTGTTTAATAAATATTTTTTTATATATTTTTTGATAAACAATTTTTTTTTTTTTAAGTTTTATCAATAAAAAATTTTGTAGAAAAAAAAGATTGTTTTTGGTACAAATTTTTTTAAATTTTTGTATTGTTTAAAAAAAAAATGTTTGTAAAATTTTGGTTTTTTAGTAAAAATTTTCTTATATTTTTGTTTTGTCAGAAGACACGAAAAGGAATCCTTTAGATAAACTTTACTCAATTTTTTCCCAGACTCGCAATTGTTTGACTTACAATTCAAAGAAAAAAAAACTTGCACAAAAACAGCTTAAATTTAGCACCTCTACATCTTAGCCATCACTCAATATTTCCTCCACACCTTTTTTCATAATTTAAAATACTCTATTATAGAGTAATTCCAATTTCCATGAAAATCCAAGGGATGAAGTTATTAGATGGGCACAGCTGACTTATTTTGCCCTTTAGGTACACTTTACATTTTGATACTGACCAAATTTGGTTCTCGCATAAAATAAAGCTATCCTCATCTTTCCCGCACAAAGCCATATGAAATTAGTCTATATTCAACAAATATCTACTTGAAATCGAGTTGCAACCACGTTTAGAGTACCGCGAGGGTTGCTGCATGACAACAATTCGATGAGTCTGGGCACTATGGTAAAACCTTCAAACATTAAATTATAGGAGAAGTTTAATCAAGCGGTGTCTTTCCTGCAAACAATGACCATGATGTGAAGCATTAAAACTACTATCTACCTAAGAGATCCGACACAGCAAACAACATCTATTCATATTCCACCTTAACCAACTCCTCCAACACGCATTTTTGTCCGACTATGTCGAAGCAGCACACTAGGCCTACCATTACATAATCAGAATGAAAATACTTAATAAAGTGCCGATTTGGCAGGACTTAGTATAGCTGTCACTCTCTCTCTGTAACCTCATGAGTAGACAATTATTCTATTCAAATAAGCAGTTAACCAGAAAACTTTTCATAGCTATAAGGCAAGAGCTCAGGTTAGTTGGCTCTATCGACTAGTTTAAAACAAGGTAAGGATTTTGGGTTTCTATAGGACCCTAGTGCGAGCTATGTAAGCAGATAGAATTGCCGGCAGCCGCTTTAACTTAACCCAAAGTAGCAAACAGCAGTCACTAGTCACTATTTACGACTTTTAATCACTCAAGTGACTAATGACTGCTGCCAGAAAACTGGTGGGATACTTTCCGTAAAAAAAAATTTGTTCAGCGTTAAGTTGAATGATGTACATAGCGACATATTTATAACCATCGTAAAATCATTCCTCGTAGTTATTATGTTTTTTATAGGGGATGACTGCTGCCAGAATACTGACAATCAAAACTTTTAGGTAGAAGATATATAAAAGTCTAGAAATCGTAATTTTTGAAGCATATACCGAATCACGTAGTTGATATAGTTTTTATAGGGTAAATAAAAAAGACACAGATAAGCCCATGAAAAAGAGTTAAATAATTTACTTTTTCGTTCTATGAAATTTTTTTGAAAGCATGCCAATTAATTTTACTAACAATAAAAAATTTAAAAACTAATTGGTCATAAAAAAATTGGAAACAAATTTAATTATAATGTGAATGTTCATTTTAGTACGCAATTATTTTTATTCTGCATATTGTAGTGTCGCTTACCTTGCTGTTGTCAGGCAGGTGAATGCTTTTATTGGTGTTTGAAACCTGCAATAATAAGAACCAGAAAAAGAGAAAAGAATATCTGCACTAATACAATTAGGTAGTTTTTATTTACTATGATATTATTTAATTAGTTATATTAAAAACATTTTTAATGGACTAAATATATTTTTTTTAATTAATTTAAAAAATGGTAGAGTGAAATTTAAATTTATACTATTTACAAAATAAATGTTTTAGAATAAATTTATTAAAGCTAATTTGAAATTAATTATATATATTACGATAGAATTATATAAAGTTATTTAAAAATATGTTTTTAATTTGCTGTGCTGGAATATATGTATGTATGTATGTACTGCAACTGCACCTCGGTGTCATGAAAACGAAGTGGAACAAAAAGTAACGCATACGCCTGGGTGATCCACAACGAGGGATCTTCTTATTTGTACAAGTGTATTGTAAGTTGAGGGCTTTATATATTTAAATCTATTATCTGAATAAAAAGCCAAAAAAATAATAGAAACACGCAGTGGTCAACTGGCTTTGTGCGTGACTACCATTCAGGAGAGCGCGGGTTCGAATAAACACCAAATGGTAGAAAACGTTCGGGCGGCACTGGCAAACCTCCGACTGGATTTCTGCCATGAAAAATCGCCTCATAAAAAACCATTTGCCGTTCGAAGTCGGCTAAAAAATAGGAGGAGGACCGCGGCCACACACATAACATAAGAGTACGCGCCATTTATTTATTTATTTATTTTATTTTTATGCCAAACATTTCGCATTTAAATTATTAAGCATTCCATTAGCTAGTTACTTGTAATAATCGAGCAATTTAACAAATTAAGATAGCAATAAATCGTTGTTAAAGGTAGATTCAATAAATTAATTATTACCGATAAATGAACATGCTCGAATTTCCGGAAAATTGCACACACACACTTTATACGTACATACATTGGTGGGCAAAAAAACAACAGCGCGACATAGGTATTGCAAAATCTTCGTTATTAATTTCATTTATTTAATTTTTTTTTATATTTTTCTTGGTAACTCAACATTTTTTTGGACTCAACATTCGAATTTTTTTTTATAAAATTAAAAAACAGCATTAACTATGTAAAATTAATTAAAATATTTTCATCAAAACGTAAAATTTTGTAGTCAGAATTCTTAGAAAACAAATATAATTTGGGTAAGCACTTTTATAGCTCATTGAATGTTCGTATAATACTGTGTAAGTTTAAAGTGACTTTAAATTCGTACTGATTTTAAATTTTTTTTACCACGTCACCCGGTACTCGGCAGCAGCATTTTGCTCTATCATTTCTCACGCATACACAGACTTATCCAGTTATTTGTTGTTCGGAAGTCAAAGAAGCAAGTACGAGCGTAGACTGTATTTATTTTTTCCGTGCATCACCATCATAATCTCAGTTTTTTTTCTCAAACGAACTGCTGTCATGACCCCGGTTACGTCAGCCCATCAGCTGATTGTTTCAAATTCGCCGACAGTCGGTTGATGGTCTGATCTTGACCAGACCAATGCGCTAAGTGAATTGTGCAAGGTCTGCTGACTTGATGGCGAATTATTTGTTATTTGTTTTTATTTTATTGTTGTATTGTTCATTTTTTTGATTGTCCAATTGTTACGTCACAGCCAGAAATACTTTCATGGATGCCGTAAACTTGTAATCGATCATTCGTGAGGAGGTCGCGATTGTCGCGGTGCTACTGAGCTCTCAGTAAATTTGACAGAATCAGTTGTTGAGCTGACGTCATTGTAGAGTCGTGCTTACTTTTTTTTTTTTGTTTACAAACCACGCTTTTCTCTTTATTAATAATTTCCTTATTTACAGCAACCGAGGCTACGTCATAATTTTTATAAGAGCTCTTTCTAATAAAAATTTTGACATTCTCTTATTAGTTCTTTCACAAACCTTATATCCAATTAGTTCACGGCGAAGTTACGCCCATTTTCACACATCTATCTGTCGAAAGTATTTTTTCCTAATTGAGTGGTAGCCAGTGCATCCTTCAACCAGAGCGTCATAAAGGTGTTTTGACATAAGCGAACGAAAAATACGAGTTTCCGCAATATCTCGATTGAAGCGTCATATTTAAGTTAGGTTGTAGCGGCTGCTAAACTATGGACCACGCTCGAGCTCATTTCCCATTGTAATGTCGCATTGAGAACTAATATTTATACCTTCTGAAACCAATGTGAACTATTCAAGAACTTTCCAAGATCTCTGATTTCAATAATGCTGAGCTTTTCAACTTATTAAGGAATTGCCTACCTAAAGTGTTGAATTTTGGTCTGTAGAGACCTGGATAGTAGCACAGAAGGTACAGAATTGTCTCTTCCTTTTCTTCGTGTTAATGTAGACAGCTTTCGCAGAAGTTATGTATCTGCGCGCCTGGTTTTTCAGCTTGTCTGCCCATTAGACATAGCCCCGTTATAAGGGAAATTAGTGTGCTAAGACTATGCTTATTTCGGCTAAGCAGATATTCTGTGCATTTAGCATAGAGAGTAGGCCAATATTGTAGAGTGATTCTGCAAGTTTTATATGCCATATTTCATTCTCTATTCTTAAAAAATTTCAAAAATAATAGTTTGCATGTCTGTTAGGGTACACCTGTGTATATTATTGCCTATGTACTCCATAAACAGTTTGATAACGAGTTTCTGTAGCTCGTCTACTCTATAACTTTTTTACTAATAGATTTGCAACTACGACTAACAGCAGCAAATACCACCATCAGAATAAAAAAGGTGGTTGTTGGAATGTTTGGATGTTTAGACATAGGGTACATTATCGCTACCCTAGACTTCAGACTAGAATTTAAGGTAGTGTTTCCCACGCGAAAGGAATGGGCATTCAATTTAGTAATCAAGGAAGATACACTGATGGATCCGAGATGGATTGTGGCGTCAGGGAGAGAAGCTTCCAAGGTTATCAGAAATCATCCACAAAAACTATCAGAAGAATGTATTTTTTCAGATAGTCAAGCAGTCATCTTAGCTATAAAGTCACCAAGAACTAATTCAAAAATCGTCAGAGAATGCAAAGAACAACTTATTGCCTTAGGTCGCACGACAGACATCACTCTCATCTGGTTAGCTAGCCATAGCAACCTAGAAGGAAATAAGAAAACTGGCAAGACAGGGAGCTTCCTGTAGAGTATCCGAAATGGTAGCAGTGGGCTGCCCCCGCGGCGTCTAGAAGGCGGAGATCTCTTTGCAATTCTAGAAGCTGGCTGACAGATTGACCCATACCGATACCTGCAAAATAGCGAAGAAAATGGGGCCAGCTTACAACAAGTCCAGAACTGAAGAGCTGTTAAGAAAGCAAAGATCAGGCATCTTTACAATTACGTCAACAATAAACGGCCTTTGGACAATCGGAGGCCATGTAACGCAAGACAGTTTGACTAAATAACTGCGCGGTTCTACTAATGGTGTAGCGAATTAACACCTTTTGTGCTAATTGAGTTTGGGGTGTGTCACTCAGACAGCACCTCTACCAACAAACCTAACCTATAATTTTCCAAGATGTTGTAATGGTTCAATTACTTTTGGACGAATTGACTTAGCCATCTCGTGCAAGATGACCGCCATTTAATGGCTACCGTAGAGGTTGTCGACTATTTAAAGAGCGATACCATCTGGAGGGACATTTTGTTCTTGTTTGTTTTTGAAAATTAATGCATAATGTTTTAAATATAAGCCAAATGTAAGTCGTTTTAAGCACATTTCAACGGCAGCGCCATCGGGCGAGTAATACCTTCAGAATACAGAGTAAAAATTGTTCTACCTCACAGAGAAAGCCATGTTAAATTTGATCCTCAGATAAGCGTTTCCAAGCAAAATTACAGAAAAGTAAAGTTCTTAAAAAGGTCTCCTAATATTTTATTAACTTTTTTGATATTTTAATTAATTTAATTTTTTAAAATTTAATTTAATTTGATTTAATTTTGAGTAATATTTTCTAGGCACAGATCTGATAGCCCTACAGTTTTATGATAATACAAATTTGGAAAGTTAAAATTTACATAATTTCAAACAAATAAATTATAATTTTTTGTATATCAGTTCAACATGACAATTTAAATTAATTTGTATCAGCGCTCATAATTCGGTGGCTAGTTACTGTACATACGTACGCGTGTTTTCATTGATATGGATATACAGTCACTTCTGCTGTTTGTAGTATTTACAAGTTCATTCAAATGGAACAAATCGATTGCAATAGAGTTGTTGTAGATTAAATTACAACTCAATAGTTTTTCAATGCACTACTCTCCGATACGCAGACATACTTGCAGACATATACAATTTTAGCCATGGGTACTAAACTACTTGTATGACTTCCAATTCCCTTCTAAATGGTAAAATATTTATTTATTTACATTAGATTTATTAACTTTGGCATAACACTATAATTACCACACTGCCAGATGGATATAATTGTTGGGCATATTTAACTATACATACAAGTAAAATAATTTATGCATGTTCATATGTATAGGTATATGTATGTACGTACTACTATAACACATAAATAAATAAGCTTGTCAGGGTTCTGCAAATATTTTCAATTAAAAATGCACTATTTGTTGCAACATATGCGAATAACTACATACAGAGACATAACTAAATGGTAAAGTTCAGAAATTTATGGGTTTGCACATTTGCATGCCGCTAAAAAGGGCAATCATTTATGTAAACAAGTTTTAATTAGAACTACAAAATTGCGCCAAATGCCAAATAGGAATAAATGAAAACGTAAATATATAAGTATACTAGTATGTAAGTATGTGTGTGTGTGAGAAAATATGTTAAATGAACCACAAATGGCCATTAAAATGAGCAAATGAATTTCCAAATTAATTTTTTTGTTTTGAAATTAGTTGCATTTACTATGCTGGTATTTATTAATTTTGTAAATTTATTGGTTTATAAATATTTTTGGTAATATTTTAAAGTGAGTAGTCGAATTGTGTGGCTTATCTATTATTAATTTAAGAATATTTTTAATGTTAAAAGGGTATAAATAAGTAATCAAATAAATACAGGTAAAATGAAGTTGCGACATTTTGAGCAGTTTTGGCTATTTAACTTTAATTTTTTATAAAAGTTTAATGACTTATATAGGGTTTTCCAATAACAGGCGTTATTGGTGATTGGATTGCGCTATCGAGAGATGATTAACGATTTTTTGTGGCTGGTATTGAATGGTATTGATCTGGACAAAGTTTATTTTCAACAAGACGGCGCTACGTGCCACACAAGCAACGAAACCATTGATCTTTTACGGGAAAAGTTTCCGGACCATGTTATCTCTCGAAGAAGTGATCAAAATTGGCCACCGAGATCTTGTGATTTAACACCTTGTGACTTTGAGGTCACGTGAAAGAGAAGGTGTACGCCAACAGCCCAGGGTCGATTCCATACCTCAAAGATGGAATTCATGAAGCTATCGAGGACATAGGGCAACAACTTTGCAGTTCGGTTATGCAAAATTTCATGAAAAGGATATTGTCCTGTATGCGTGGCCATGGTGGTCATTTGCCTGATATTATTTTCACTATTAACAGCATACCTTCCTCTTTATAATAAAATAAACATCCCATCACTTATGTATATTAAAAAATAGAATTTTTCTTTGTGTGCACAAAATAAAAAAATTCTGCAATTTGCACCAAAATTTCAAACTAATATACTTAGTCATAATTTTAAGAAAAATTCTTGGTCGACTCGCCTGTTTTATACATATGAAAAAGTTTTCCATAATATTTTGTATGAAAAAATTTGCGTGACACTGTCTGAAGAAATGTTTACTCAGTTTTTAGAAGAATTTTCGGTATGCTCAGATTTTTCCTGCATAGAAAAAAAATTTGGATGATATTTTGTATGGAAAAAAATGTGTGACACTATCAGAAAAAATGATCAAAAATCAACTTCATTTTCCAGCCGCCTGCAACTTGTACTTTATTATATCGGGCTATTTTTTTAGCTGCATGCTATCGATATAACTATGGTTTGGCAGCTGAGAGTGGGAAAATGTGTTGAATTTTCTGCTCAGTAAGATTTGACCAGTCAACATGAATCGCCTAACGCCATAACTGGAAGCGCTGTTCTGTGGAAATTTTCTTACAAAACAAAAAAAAAAAATCTGTTCGGGAAGTTTATAGAGCACTGGCGTCATAAATAGTCCCTTCTTTTGAAATTGTGTTAAGAGGGGCGTTACGGTGAATGACGAGTGCTATCGAGCCATGCTGACTGCATTTTTGTTTCCAAAAATTAATCAACTAAACATCGACGACATTTGGTTTCAAAAAGATGGCGCAACTTGGTTTACAGCGCACTTAACATTAGATTGCATTTGAAGTCAATATTGAAGCCACTATTGACGCTATAGGGCCAGATTTATTGGAAAAAGTAGTCAAAAACTGGACTGATCGAATGAGTCATGTGCTTCTAGCCGCCGCGGACATATGCCGGACATCTTATTCAGAAAATAAATGGCATGAAGTTATAGTATACCCGATTGTAATAAAAAAAATCATTTCATTGATATTTCTGTTTGTATTATCATTTCAAGTTCTGAAGCTCGTAAAAACAACGAGTACTAATATATAATTGATTAGGCTATAAAAGTGGGTATTCAAAATATTTTTAAAATTTTGATTAAAAAGCGTAAAATTTTGATGCATAGAATAAAATTTCTCGGTAGGAAGACCACCAAAATATCATCGCTTAAAAAATTAATAATGAGTGGTGGTGATATGAGGGGCATTAAACAATACGCCAGGAAGTGGTCGGAAAAAATCGACGAGCGGCTTGGGATGAAGGCAATATAATTTATTTCTTCGCTTCGACTCATCTAAATAAGCTTTCAAGCTTTTTTGATAATGTGTCTTTTTAGGGATGTAGCAAAAATAAATCTTTGGACGTCATATAGAAAGTAAATTGTTTGGAGTAAACCAAATTCTCAGCTGCAAAACAAAAAAATTTCTCTAAAATCGTAAAATAAGGTCAAAGTAAGTGTAGCCAGTGAAGCTGTAACCATCAGGTTTATGGGAATTTTGTGCCGGATTTATATCGAAACGCCGCAAAATCAGTTTAGGTTCTGGTTTCAATGAGTTAACGAGTCCCAGCATATTTTATATGAGCGCAGTTCGGGAATGGCAGCTCCTAAATAACTCAAAAGACCACCACAATCCTCGTACAGTCAAGGTTGCGAAAAATTCATCCGAGTAATAGCGAGAACTTGAAATGGGAAATAAATAAGGCATGGGAGAGAATTTCGCGTCACCCAACACACAAAAATTAATTGAATGCCTGGGGAGACGAATGTTTTTAGATTTTTTAAAATTATAATTTTTATAAGCTCCAGTTATGAACGATTTTTAAATTATATAGGGGAAAATGGGGAGTTGTGAGACACAGGGAGTTGTGAGACATTGTTACCTTTCGGCATTATTCATTTGTTTACATTCGATTTTAAGTGTCAACAAGTGTTCTCGATGCGATCTCACTTTTCAGCTAGCATTGGTCATATTTACATGCATTCGACGCGTCTCTCCAGTTACTGTGTTTTGGAACTTCTCGGTAAGTTTTTTTCATCATTTGTTTTGCGATACATTCGATCAGTTGTTGAAGCGAATTGCAAATGTTAATATATGGAAATTATTAATTGTCCTATTAGCTTTGAATTTACACATTCACTTGGCATGAACGTTCGACGTGTTTATGACTACGCGGCCATTTATAAAAAAACGATTTGGGGAGTTGTAAGACAACAAATGTGGGGAGTTGTGAGACACCATTTTTTTCGACGTTTTAACGCATCTTTCATAAGTACCTCGCAATATTCATGCATTGTTTGTATATATATCATGAAATTTTTGGTTAAATTTGAGTTTTTATTGTTTTAAGTTAAGCAGAAACAACTCAATTCATTGCAATGTATGCGATCGAGCTGTGCACCTAAAGTGCGCCAATTTACGAACTGGTTATTATACATATTCTCACTGCGAATCATCAGATTGATGGCATTGGATTTTTTATACACTTTTTTATAACAATTGTCTTTTATTTTTTATTTTTCATCTTAATAAAGAACTAACAACTAAAATAAGTCATTTTTATTGATTTAAACCATGGTGTCTCACAACTCCCCACATTTTTGTATTTTGTATTATATTTTATATGAATATATACAATTTTAATTTTAAGGAAAATTGTAGTTTTGTTAAATAGGCCATACCAATAGCTTCCAGTATTCATTGACTAAAGATTCCGTCGCTGACATATGCAGAATATTAAGATTTTGAGTAATACGGGTCCAAAAACAAAACCCGTCTCAAAACTCCCCATTCTCCCTTAATTAATTTAATTTAATTTTTTTTAAATTTATTTTTCACAAAAAAAAACATCTTTTAAAAAACTTAATCTGATCTTTCCAAAAACTGACTCTGAAAATGTTGAAAACTAAAAATAACTTTTTTTTTAATTTTTGAAAAGCACGACTCAGATTTTTTTCTTATGTTTTTTTAATAATTGCTTAGACTTTGCACTAAACACTTAATTTTTTTTTAATATAACCTTTATAACATGAGCAATGCTTAATTAAAAATTTAAGAAAAATTATTTGAAAAAAAGCTTTTTAAAAAAATTATTTATTTTCCAAAAAAAAAAAATTAATGTGAAAATTTTGAAAACACAAAATACATTTTTTCTCCTTTTTGAAAATCTTATCTCGAATTTATTTAAATTTCTTGTAATAATTCGCCTCGGTAGTCTAGCGAAGTGCACTAGTCTGCCTAGTTGTGGGTTCGAATCCTACGTAAAACACGGTCCTCCCACTTTTCCAAATTAACCTACTTTTCCTGTAGGTTCTGCACAAAAGTCAGCCGCGTTAGTTGCAATGTCGGTGCTAAACCAAGCAAAAACCAAAAGAAGAAGACACAGTTACGCATTGCATCAGTGGCGCCCAGATGAGTAAGACACACTAAATTTAGCGAAGTCCTCAACCATCTCTGCGATCCTTCTGGCAGAAAAATGTAAAACACAGATGGCACTCCAAGCAGTAAGAAGGTGTTGTTCCGACAATGATAGGTGGGCATTCCCACTATTTAGGACTGGTAGCGACAGGCTAATCACCTACCCTGTCAGAAATTAAAATAGATTCACGAAATCAGCGCTAGACTGAGTATTGTCGAGGCCCTATGCTCCCAAGAGGACTGAACAAAGAAAAAAATAATAATAATTGTTTAGACTTCGCTTACTTATTGTAAAAACTTAAAGTTTCATAATCGAAAACAGGCAACATACAATTGACCATGTGAGAAACATGGGCTTTCTAGATTAATACCACACACATCTAATGATTGCCCCTGGCACTTATTTATGGTCATATCAAAAGCAAGCCGCACTGGAAACTGTAGTCGTTTAAATTCAAATGGTACATCAGTCGAAATAATTGGGATGCGAGGTATCAAAACGTCTTCTCCTTTATACTTCCCTTTTAAGGAAGAAAAGGGCTGCTTTTAGGGGTTTCTCGGAAATTATTGGAATTTTTCTCGCCATAAAAACCATTTTTGGACTTAAAGGAATATTTAAAAAAAAAAATTGCTAAGATCGGTCCATGCGTTGTTGAGTTATGCGCTTACCAACGCATTTTGCGATTCATTTTTATATTATAGAATAGAAGATTTGTGAATGAAATCTTTCCTTAGCTCGTTGTGAAACTAAGACAAAAGAAAGAATATTGTGAGGCCAATCAAATCTATAGCTCTTACATTTTTTGAGTTTTCAATTTGGTCGGGTTCACAATATTATCACTTTTGTGTGAACGCCTTAAATCCTCCAACACGAACACGAACGCGCAATATTTATATCGGAAAAAGAAAGGGGCTGTTTTAGGGGTTTCCCGGAAATTTTTCGAGTTTTTCTCGCCGTAAAAATCATCCTTCTACATTTTAAAAAAAGAATTGTTAGGATTGGTCCATGCGTTGTTGAGTTATGCGCTTACCAACACATTTTGCGATTCATTTTTATATTATAGATGTACAGTAAATCTGTGATATTTCATTCTTAAAAATTTAAAGTTAAAAAAAAAAATTATATTGAAAAGATCCAAGATATTTCACTTCAAAACACTCTATACCAATAGATCTCAAAAATATTATTTTTTTCCAAAATTTTTTTATACTCACACTTACAACTAAATTCTTTTTTTTTTGTAATTTACTTTAATGTCAAAAATGCTCCGATCTGTGGACATGGAATCGCTTATTATCTGAACTGTACCCTCAAATTTGTAATACGAATTTTGCTTTATTTGAATTATTAATAAAAGTTTAGAAAGGATGGCATGTTTTATGCGGAGCTTTTACATGGCACAAATACACTCGGAGGTTTGCTATTAACTGCCCAGGAGTGTCCGCTATAGAAAAACTTTTTTTATCATTTGGTGTTTTCGAATGGCAATCACGCAACAACGGCAGCCGCCGGAACATAGGTTATCTATCCAAAAATGAATCACTAGCCTGATATAAGAGCTTAGTTCTCGCAAGTTCAAACGTATGGCAAGACAGACTGCACTAGCTTTAGCAGATGAATTCGAGGTAACATACGCACCACTGAATGTTGCGGGGGTCGGATATACTAAAAACATCGCAACCATAAGTGTTTCAGTAAAAAAGTGCCAAATCAGTTCACTCCGCGTCGTGTACTGGAACTTTAAATCACATTGTGGTGCATTTTACAAGGGGGTTCTTTAGTATATCAAATTAGTTTTATGCGCGAGGCTTCGTGATCATTTTAAACACCTTTTAGCATCTGCAAAAGTTATGTTATACCCCTATTGAAAAACCCTGTTCTACGTAATTATTAAACAAATTTCTGAAAGGTAGCAAATTATTTGCACCTGCTGCTCAAAATAAATTAAATTTTAATTTTAATGCTCACTAAGCCCTCTTAATATCTAAAAACCTAAAGTGGTGAATTACATTTTTTTACATAACACTCCAATCATAAGCTACTGTTTTTTTTTTTAATAAAAAGTGCACAACTTTCCATATTTAATTAAATATTTACACTACAATTTTTATATTCTAAATGTTATTTAAAGATTTAAATATAATATATAATGCTTAGTTACTAATTTTTTTTACAATTAAAGTACCAAAATACATACATTTTGAATAAAACGGATTTTCGTACAGTTTTTCTACATTTTCTGGTTATTATTAACACAATTTTTAGACAAAATGAACAACAAAAATCAGGAGTAAATAGCAGACACCGAGCAGCCTCAAAATAAAAAGCATATTTATGAAAGTAAATGCACGCAAAATAAAAATTGGCATAAGCAACAATAATAAAATAGTAACAACAGCAACAATAATAACAATAATTTAGGAGTTAATGTTGAGCAAAAACTACAGGGCGGAAAGGCAGCACAATAATACGAGCTGCAATAAAATGTCAAACGTTTATACATAAATACATACATTCAAAATTAGTTAAGAGTTGATGGGCATTACAGGAGTTAAATGCACATTAGGGTGGGTATATGTTGGTATGGGTGAATGCTTTCAATTTATATGTGTGCAAAAAATGTATTGGCTGGCTAAGATAGTTTTTGCTTAGCTGACATTTTCTGGATTCAAAAGTCGGAATGTAGTCGAATTCCTTTATAAGGCAGAATTTTGGAGTAAAAATCCAAACCAAAAAATTATACAAAAACAAATTTTATTTCATCAGCACAGACCTATTCATTTATAAGGCTGGTTTTTGGGATACAAAAAATTCTCGTATAATTTTTTCATATATAAAATAGTAAATTTCTAAACCAAAAAAGTATTTAAAAACTAATTTTATTTAATTAGTACAGACCAATGCAGTCGAATTTCTTTATAGGGCAGGATTTTGGGATACAAAAATTCTCGTATAGATTTTTCATATATGAATTAGTAAAAATCCAAACCAAAAATTTACATAGAAACAAAAATTTTATTTTATCATCACGAGCCAATATAGTCGAATTTCTTGACAACGAAGAACTTCGGGATAAAAAAAACAAAATCTCTCATACTTTTTTTATATTATAGATTTTAAAATTCCAAGCCAATAAAAATTATTTAAACAGCGCTTGCCAAAGAAGAGTTAAATTCCTTGGCAATGAAGAGTTTCGGGGTTAAAAAAAAATCTCATACACATAAACGAGAAGTTCTCTTTGAAAAACACTTTTTTTTCGTAAAAATAAGCGGACCTCTAAACTAAAATAAAAAAGAAAAGTTAACGTAGAAGCAAACCAAAAATATATATTTTTTTTTTTTTTCAAATCGAGTATATCGGAAACGGTTAAGTTTCGGACATTATGTCGTATAACCAAATTAATCAGAAATTACCTATATAAAAGTCTCTTCAAGTATCTAGGATGATCTTCCCGGTAACCCTGTATAAGTATATTTTTATAATAAACTCAAAAGCGTTAATCAAGCGGCTTGTGCTATGCTCTATGGGTAATATTTACTCGCATTTAGAATTTCTCTATTTGCCTAACTAAAAACTGAGTGAGCCAGCAACCTTGCCCTTAGAACTGAACTTACAGATGGATTAAATATTATGCTGATTTTCCTACTAAGTGAAATGTTCGGTAAGCAAGTAGCTGCCAAATCACCTCTTAGATATAGGGAAATAATATCATTTAGAACGACTCATGAAAGTCGTTTGACCATATTGGAGAAATTTGCCTGTATTTCTTGTAAAACAGACTTTTGTCATACCGATTACAATAACTTTAATAAATCCTTTATGGCAATGGCTCCTTCGAAAGAAGATTGGAATAACAAAAAGAAACGGAAGTCCGAAAGAAGAAATGAAAAAACTATCTATATAGATGGCTCAAAATTAGATAATAAATTAGATGGAGGGGTCACTCCGAAAAACTGAAGACAAAGCAATCATTTCGCTTATCCGATCACTGTAGTGTATTTCAAGCAGCCATAAAAGCGCTAGAATCCCAGACGCACTCATCAAAAACAGACGTAGAATGCTTTAAGCAACTAAATGGCGTGTCTCAATACTACAAAGTACACCATATTTCGGTGCCAGGCCACAGGACTGCAAAGCAGATAAACTTGCTCGAACCCCTTGATATCCAATTGGATACCTACCTACCTAACTAACATTGTCAATTTAAGAACCCCGTTAAGCACCATTATACAATTTAACAATTTTTTTAAAATACATTATTTTAAGATTTCTCTGCAGTAAGAAATGCCATTTTTAAAATCAGTTTAATTTAAATTGTAAAACCTTTCAGTATCGTGATGAGTCTCGGGAGCCCAAAAATTTCAGGATATTTTTAAAGTAAACGCCGAAATATAATTTTCCACTAATATGGACATTCCCAATTAGCTTTCCCGTAACTAATTTTGTTTACATTATTTTATCCTACGTAAGAAAAATACTAATTTTTGCACTTTAGGCTCAAGTTGCGGAACCGTAAAATCTTATCAGATTGGTTTAATATTTCGTATTTATTATTTTTTGTTTTTTTTTGGATAACCCTATACTACTAGAGGGTGCCCTGAACCATATAAAATATTTTCAAAAATAGCGGCCACCCTATTGTTCATACATATGTACAGTCGTAAGTAACGCTTTACAATTATGGAATAAATCTATGCAACAATGGCATCTGCAAAAACAAAAGATTCGGAAATAGTAATACAACTATTTTGACGCATAACAAAAATGTTTTTTTTATTTTTTTTTTTTATTTCTATTTGTTTCGTAGTGAAATAGTGTGGACTATTTGCCATTCGTTTCTTTTTTTTTTGTTTGACGGAAGTCTGTATGAGTAAAATATTTCAGCGGGTAATGAACTGCATACGAGTAGGCACAAGTGTAAGCACATAGGTAGATTTATTTGATAACCAACTAACGCTTCGTGAACTATTAAACCACTAATAGTATTAATTTGTGAAAACAGCACAGGTTTTGATTTTTAAACAACAATTCGTTGAAATTTGCAGCAGAACAAAAATTAGGCTAATGTGCATTTACAAATAAGTTGCTTTGCTTTCCGAAATATGAAAAAAAATATTTTAGTACTTTCGCTTTATTAGATGGTGCAAATTACAGCATAGAACTGCACTGCTTCTGATGCTTTGCACCATATTCTCGGCGATTTCAGACCCTTTCTTACTAACAGCGCGCACTATTTTCTGTGCAAAAACAGTCTAAATCTGTCTGTTGTCTGTGATTGTCGTCAAAAAAAAAATTATTAATGGCGTCTCAACAAAAAAAATAAGCCTTCCGGTGTCAAATCACAGATCCATGAAGATCAACTGAGGTCATCAAATGGGCTATCTCGACTAACTTGATGAGCAAAAATCGGTACCTCAAAGTACCCTTAAAAATACATTCCAATTGATGATGTGATCAAACAGCTTCCTTCAGAAGGGAATTAGTTACTTGACAAACTTATTTCTTGAAGCTCTGACTCGGAGTAATTTCTAAATATTTTCTTGTATAGCATGAAAAGGAAGTTTTTAATTAATAATTTATTTATTTCATAAAAAACAAGACACAAAATTATACATAAGATTTGAAACTTTTTAATATTATATTTCTCATATATTTTTATGTAAGGTTAGGTAGGCAGGTAGATGAAAATGGTTGAAGTACCACTTTGGCACTCCCCACGTAGCGCTGTTTTGATACCATTGTGATACCTCCAACAAGCAGATATCTATCGCCAGCCAGAGCTGTTGATGTAGCGGAGAAGATTGATGGGTTTTACGTTGGCGCACTGGCTTGTGACCTTAATCGTCTAGCTGCCAAACCCGGACATTTACAGAGAAAGTGCTCAACAGTCTCCTTCTCTGAAAGATTCCCACAGCTTCTGCAATAGGAATTAAATGGTAAATCAGGTTTTTCGGGTGTCTTCCCATGGCCCAATGACTGCTAAACATACGTGCGAGTTTGGAAATTGAATGGAGTGGAGTCCCCAGAACTTTCTGAGTCCTCCGTCTATTGTACAGGGGCCATAGGATTTTCGAAATAGCACATGAAAAAATGGAGTTACTTTTTTTCTGCACTTTCTTCAGAAATAAGTTGACTTATACTAATAAGATTTTAACAATAGTCAAGGGGATGCCGATGATAAGGTAGGATATCTCTGAGATCAAATCAGTCGAATTTCTGGCAAGCTCATCTGCAATATTATTTTCCTCTATGACCCTTGTTCTGGAACCCAGATCAGGGAAATGTTTGAAATTTGATCCGCTTCTTACAGGAGTTGACTAATTTGGATCTGCGTCGTCAGAGCCTTGAGAGTTAACATTTCCCTCGTTCCCACATTCTCTAAGCATTTTGCATGCCTGTAGGATCACAATACTTATGCCTGAAATGTTACTAGTAGTACTCGGCCTCTTTAAGGAAATAGATAAATTGGCTGATTTAGAGAAAACCTCTGCTCCGACTCTCGATTCCATTTTGGAGCCATCAATGAAGACAGAGGTACCAGCTTCGGAGCTCTCGTTCCAATTCTACCTACATGGAAAGATTGCCCTAGCACGACCCTCAAGTTTCAGTTGGCGGTTAGAGAAGTTTAGAGAAATACGGTTTTAACTGCGTAAAAATGCACTTTCAGCAGCGATGGATGTAACGTAAAATTCGATGGGAAGTAAGTTCTTCAAGCTCTGGTGATGCCAATGCATGCAATCCTTTGCACCTTCCTAGTGATAATCTAGCCCTTTATTATATGAGGTTATTGAATAAAAAAAAAAAAATTAAATAAAAATAAAAAATATTAAAAAAATCATTTAAAATTATAAAAAACCTATACTATAAAGGTGAATATCTGTACGTTGTCCGCGCATCACTACGAAACGACAACACCAAATGACGTAAAAAAATATCATATTTTCACCCAATGAAGGTCATACGCATGTGTTTATGATGGAACTCCTCTCCCACATCTCCCATGTCGCGCCACCACTCTCATTCGTCACTAATAATCGAATATTTGCTTAAATTTAATCCAAAAATTCTTAGTTTTTCCTATTTCCTACTATTTATAGCACACTCTAGACTTCATAAACCGCATAAGCTGTTCAACTAGGACCCAAATACAAAGTTCAAAAACGGTTTGAGATAGAAAATTAATAAAAATAATTTTGCTTGATATTTTTCTGATTGGTTGTTTTGATTTTATTCAACGAGGCATAGAAACAGATGCCGGGTATTGCAATATTATGGTTATTAATAAAAAATTATTTTCTATGAAATTTTTGCTTGTAATTCTTTTATATACATATCCTAAATCCCTCAAAACTACTCCTACGCGAGCGGGGCCGCGGTTTAAAGCTAGTATTTGATAAAAATAATTTTTTAAATAAATAATTTTTAACAACTCAAATATTAACCCAAAAGTTGTAAAAACAAATTTTTTTTTTCGACTTTGTTAACATGACGCGACCGAACTTAATCTAACAAGGCATCACAATTGCCTTGGCTTAGCCCATTCTCCCACTGCCCAGCGCTCAAATTCATTTCCCTTCACTTAAAATCTAACTACAAATTTAAAGAGCCACAAACCTTTATCTATCTACTCGTATATCGGCTTCAGAGTTTAACAAGCTTTCGAGAAAACGAAAATGTGTGTATCGGTCTGCTAAAGTGTAGCTGTTATGTGAAAGGTTAGTTGAGAACTCGACTTAGCCACTCTTCTGTTTCATTAGCACTTGGCATCCTAATTCCCCAAACTTTTTACCTCTCTCTCTCAATTTAGCTACCTAAACTCAACTATCTACCCCTACGACAAGTTTATTTATGTTTGTTCCCCTTACCGTACAGGAAACCATCACTCTAACGTTCACTTCCTCGTGCAGCAACAACACTTAATTAAGAAAATCGAACTTACATAAATATATCGCAAGCATATTGAATTGCATGCTACTAAATTCTCTGCTGACTGCTTGTTAATTTTTGTAAGTAATTGAGGGAATCAGTGATTCTCAAAGTTATTTGGTTATTTCTAATATAATATTACTTTTGCAACTATTTCGGGTAGGTTATGGGGTGCACGAAATGCTAAAAATAGAAAATGCTGATGGTCATGGGAATAAGAATTTCAAGGATGAAGCAAATTTTCATGAACAAGATATTAAATACAATAATTCATAGAAAATTAATCAAGCAAATCTACAGTTATGAGATATTTAATTACTGTAAATGTCTAGAGTTTTTCATTATTTTTTCCATTAACTTTTTTTTTTAATAGAAATGTCAAAATTTGGTCCACAGCCAATCCCATAATAAATTATTTTGCTGTGTAATTAAAAAAAAAAGCGATAACTATGTTGATGTTGTTGTTTGCATTTTATTCCTGTATTTATATGCAGGCAGGAAATGAATTTTTGGCAAATTGTCAAGCGCATGGCAAACAACAAAAGTGGAAAGTATAGAAATGAATGACAACGGTAGCAGAGATAAAAAAACAACAACAAGAGAAACAGTAGAAACAATTCGCTGTTATGGTAATGACAACAATGCCACAAAATGTAACATTTTTAATTTCCTGTCCTGTGACTGACCGTTAGGGGAAAGGAGAGCTGTGGTGAGATAGAGAAAGAGGAGCGGGTAACTGGAAAAAGCCAAGCTGCGTTATTAAGCTAAACTGAAATTTGACATAGTTGTTTAGAAGCTGTTTACTATTTTCTGGTATATTTTTGGTTAACGTTTTGGTCTTTTCTTATACATTTGCTATTCAACTTAATTTTTGATGCAAATGAATTGTGACAAAAATTTGAGTTCTCCATTATCCATGAGTATATACATACGCGTAAAAAAGTAAGAATTTTATTGTAAATGTTTGTAAATATTCAGATATTCTGATCTCAGATATCCCACGCACCAATATCGGAATTATCCAAACAACTCGCGAGACTTATTTGCTAGTGCACAATAATCGGGCTTGATCTCGTAAGTGTGCCTGCTACGGTGCAAGAGTACAAATTCAGAAATAATGGCTTGTAAGCAAACCAGTAACTCAACATTTCACAACCCAGGTTTTTGACAAAGCTGATAGATTACCAGGTTTGGCCGCCAGCTATGGTGAAAAAAAAAATTGTGAGGGAAACTTCGACTACCATGTCACCGGGTACTCAGCAGCAGAATTCTGCACACTCTTTTCACTCGCATATACACTCGTACAATCAGGCGTTGTTCAGACGGCAGCGAAGCTATATGAGCGCAGACTGTGTTGAATTTTTTCGTATATCACAAATACAATCTCAGTTTTTTCGTAAACAAACTGCTGTCATCACCCCAGTTACGTCAGCCAATCACCTGATTTTTGCAAATTCGCGGAGAGCTGGTTAACAGTCTGTTGTTGGCGACACCTTCTGAATTTTTTTCGCCATGGGTTTTTGAGAATTTTGTACTTTATTCTTGAGTTCATTTACATATCCAATTCATGCAGCAATTTTTAGCAAATAATCAATTCTATCGTCAAACCTACCCAATTTGAAATTTAGAGCATCACGAATTGTACATCAAATTCGGCGGAAAATAAAATTTATGAGAGGTCACATTTTCTTCTAACCAACTATCTGCCACACATCTTGTGTTCGGACGAGCTGCTTAAGATTAGTGACACCTCCATAAATTTTCAGAAAAATCGACGACTATGTTCAAAATGCTTGGATCACTTGACAGGGAATCACCCTGCCATTCTTATTAAAACAGCACACGGAAAGATATGCTCTGAGGAATCGCCGACATCACGCCGAGCAAAATAATCAGCAAAATGCTCGAACGCGCGGACAGCTGGAATGCGGTAAAGAGATACAGCGAGGAAGTATTATAAAGCGAAGCCGGGCAGATAGAGATACAAGACGACGAGCCTATAGCAGGAAAAGCTGGCTACAAGTACGGTAGACTCAGGCGAGGGTAAATAGAATTGGTCGCTTATGGATGCCGTTCTGGGCCCTCACGAAGTAATATAGAAAGTAGTCCCGGGAAGGGTGTCTCCCCAGAAAGAGGGAAAGTATTATTTTAGTGGTCAGACTAATCGATGCAGTGGACAACGGTCGCTGTAAGTGCGAAGGTATTGTGAGCCCAACCTCACTGTGAATGGGCGCCTGATGAAAAGATTGAAAAGATCAATTGATTAGTAGTAAGTCATAGTATATAGTATTCTATAGACGACGAACTTCAGCTTTACAGGGAAGTATTGAAATGCACTTATTTTTCTTAAATGGTAAAGGGGAAGAATTTCTAAGATGGCAATGTAAAATAAGTAGGGCAATATAATATATGTATATACATAATTGGCGCTTACAGCCTTTTTGGGTGTTTGGCCGAGCTCCTCCTCCTATTTGTGGTGTGCGTCTTGATGTTGTTCCACAAATGGAGGGACCTACAGTTTCAAGCCGACTCCGAACGGCAGACATTTTTGTGAGGAGCTTTTTCATGGCAGAAATACACTCGGAGGTTTGCCATTGCCTGCCAAGGGGCGACCGCTATTAGAAAAATGTTTTCTTAATTTAGGTGTTTCACCGAGATTCGAAACAACGTTCTCTCTGTGAATTCCGAATGGTAATCAAGCACCAATCCATTCGGCTACGGCGGCCAACTAGGGCAATAACTCAACCATATTTCTAACATCGTTATCATTAGTACTACAGCCTTGTGCAGTCCATTGTTTCCACTTGTGGATTCAAGAAATTTATAATACTTGGTATAAGGTTGCCAGCCTTAGGATCAGTCCCCGCTAGGAGAGCCAGATCACCCACTTCTTTTGTTCTTTTTTTTTCACTGGAGTTTTCTCACGGAGTTTGTGAGGTACCCAGTCTTTGGTTGGGGCTAATAGTTTCACCGCTAGAAGGATTCAAATTGGAAAATTGACAGTAAGAAATGATTCTGGGGCTCCAAACTGTTTCGGTGAAATCAATTAGTCCCTTCCGATAGTGCATATTTCGTGTTGTAGTCCAATTTTCGCGACTGTGGGAATTAACTCTTTTTCTTTACGACTAAACACCACCTCGGCACCACCACACGGATTAGTTGCCATATCTGGCACTTCGGTTACTCTCTTTAAACTAACCAATGAACCAATCTTTGTCTGATATTACACGGCAAAGGAAGCAAAATGCTAATGCCTGGTTGGTTACTAGAAATTTATGCAGTAACAAAAGCGAAAAAAATAAAAATTATAATAACGCCACTACAAATAGCAACACTAAGGCGAATCACTGATGCTGAAGCTGTTTATTTATTTTTTATTCTTTGCTAACTATAGCATACTAGAACCTGAGCACCTGATATTTATATTACATTTGCATATGTGAGTGACACTTTATAAATTACCATACATATAGTACATAAGTGTATACAGTGGCGATCATAACTAAGTGCATCAATATATTTTTTGGGTTTTTACAATGTTTTTCGAATTCAAGTTTTTTTTCTTTAATATTGTTCATTTTTCAACTAAAACTCTACAAATAAGGCCTTATAGCTTTGATATTATTATTATCATACTATTATTTAGGACTGCGACCAGAGTATTTCTCAGAGTACAACTTTCCCAAAAAATGTTGGTGTTTTTCCTATATTAATGAATTTAATTTCCTTTTTCAAACTTCATAGAAAAATTGGTAAAATTCAACAAATTTTCATCTAAGTTTTGAACTTTTTAATCGAAATTTTTGAATAATTTCGTGCATATAGTTGCATCGCCTATTGAATTCTAGTATAATAAACTGCAAGTCTTAAAAGGCTACATACTCGCGTTTTTTTGGTTACGGCTTTTGCGCATTTCTCTCCTCAAAAAATTCATTTTTATACAGAAAAAGAGTACAAAGAGCCATGAGAAAGAAAAGAATTAAAAATCCAAGAAATTTTTTAGCTGCTTGAAAGTTGCACTTATTTTACTAATGTAGGTAATGAAATAGTTGAAGTACCAGTCTGGCACTCTCCAAGTAGCATTTAAGCCCCGTTTTGATACCATTATGAGACCTCCAACCGGCAGATATCTACAGCCAGCCAGAACTGTTGATGTAATGACAAGCTTGATGGGATTTATGTTGGCGCACTGCCAAGAAAGACCTCCCAGTGACCTTAATCGTCTAGCTGCCAAACCCGGACATTTACAGACAAAATGCTCTACAGTCTCCTTCTTTGAAAGGTCTGCACAATTTTTGCAATGGAGATAAATGGTAAACTCAGTTTCTTTGCGAGTACACCCATCGTCCGCCAACCGGTAACTACAGCTACGAGTTTGGAATTTGAATGACGTGGAGTCTTCAGGATTTTCTGAGTCCTGTTTCTATTGTAATGAGACTAAAGAGTGTTTAAAATAGCTGAAGAAGAAATTGAGCTCTTTCTTTTCTCCGCTTTCCTAAGAAATAAGTTGCGTAATTCCGCTTTAACAACAGTCAGGGTGATGCCGATAACCAGAAGATCTCTGAGACCCATTCAGTCCCCTTCGTGGCAAGCTAATCAACGATTTTATTTCCCTCTATGTTCTTATGGCCTGGAACCCAGATCAGAGAAATGTTACCTGCACATCCAAGAGAATTGATTTCCTTCTTCCATCAGTTGACTAGTTTGGATCTGAACCTGGTGCGGTCAGCACCTTCATAGTCGAGAAAAATTTTAACATTTCCCTCGTTCCCACGTTTCCCAAGCATTTTGCATGGCTGTAGAATCGCAAGGACTTCTGTCTGCAAAAACGCTACAAATATTCGGTAATTTTAAGGAGATGGATGAATTGGCTGATTGAGAGAAAACTCCTGCTTTGACTCCCGATTCCATCTTGGAAGCGTCAGCTATGGTGCAGATTTTCCCTTCATTCCCTTCCAGCCTACTTGGAAAGATTGCTCTGGCACGACCCTCACACTTCAGTTTGCGAATAGAGAGATCGCTACGAAGCTCAGAGAAATACGGTGTTAACTGCCCAAAACTGCCACGTCCCTTGAGACATTGCCCTCAGAGGCCAACCTCGTTTTACTTGGTCGATGGGAAGTAAGAATAAAACAACATTCAGGGCAGCTCCGGGACAAGTTCTACCTACTCCGTTAGGTTACTGCGTGCCCGAAAATAAGTACAAAGATTCAGATTCAGATTAAAAAGTTAAGAATGTAGAGTAAAATTTGTTGCAGTTTTCTATTTTATGCATAAAATTTTAAAGTTTTCCTGCTGATCTACCGTCGACAAAAAAAGCGCACACAGCTAAAACATGCGGATGGCACAGTTACAATGGCCAAAAATGATCTTGTCTCCACTGCTGCATCTCTACTGCAGTACAACCTTGATAAAGTTAGTACCTGGTTGAACAAGTGGCGTATAAAAGGCAATAGGAATAAATCAGTTCCGATTACTTTCACCCTCCGCAAAGGCTCGTGTTCTCTAGTAACTTTGAATACCTCAGGCTAATCAAGCAAAATACCTGGGTATTCAACTCGATGGGAGGCTAATATGGCTTCCACATATATTCTGGAAGCGTAATCAACTGGGATTACAACTTGGCTCACTTTACTGAGTACTCAATCAAAACAATCTGCATTATCACTGGGTAACAAAACGTTGATCTGCAAATCTATATTTAATAGATGGACATAAGATGTTGAGGTATGGGGCTCAGCCTTGAAATCAAACATAGAGATCGATTAAGTGCTTCAATCCGCGCTATTTAGTCTGAAATGTCACCTTGACAACAAGCATACATTTTAATTGTTTGATCGATACTTTACGATGCATCGATCACTACAGCCGATGGATAATGGATATCTTTTTCATTGAAAAAACAAAAAAAAAAATTATGTTTATGGTTTGGTCAACTCAAAGAACTTCGGAAATGTTAAAAAATATGATCTTGCACTCATTTTGGCTCGCCACTGTAGGTATTGTACATATTATATATATGCAACTACGTTACCGGAGGCAGGTGTGGTTATATGGGTTGGGTTGGCAAGCTGGGTGAATCGTGTAGCGCAATTTGCCAGCATTATTATCCACAACATTTACAGCCATTTCATATTTGCATAGCATATTTGTACCTATTTACACACGTTTACTTACAAACTCATAAGAATAGTAGTAGTTTTAGTTAAAATGCACCAATCCAATTTATTTGTATAGCATTAAATTTGTAGAGTTGTGAGTGCGTGTTAGGTAAAACATTAGATGAATTATTGAAACTGAGAATACAATTACGTGACGTATACCGGATTGCCAATTCAATATGATTTTCTTTACAGAAAAATTCTTAACTTACAGGAATTCTTTTCAGGCCAAATTGTGCTGCAATGTGATGTTGACTTACCTAAAATGAGAAGAGAGAAAAAATGCATTAAAAAATTGTCTACGATGTGGAATTTTTTTACTAAATAAAAATTTATTGAGCCGTCTAACTCAATGCTTTTGTGAATAGTAAAATTCTTGCTTTTGTTATTTACATATTTAATGTTACATATTTTCGAATCAAACAGAGAGCTAAAGGACTGTAACAGTAACACATCGGGCAGCTCTGTTAAGCGCCGCTTAGGGAATTTTGAGTTTTGCACAATATGAGGTATGTTTTAAAGGGCTCAAGTTTAATTAACCGCTTGGGTACGGATTTATTTGAGAAAAGGTTTGCGTTTGCATGTGGAATGGATTTAATGTTTGGTTGCTTGGAGTAGAATTTAATATCAGTACATTTATGTAACATAGTGACATACGAATTAATAAAATTAATGAAAACAAAATACGCCATCCGATCCATCACTCTCCTCTTCTTTTCTTACCCAACAAAGTTATTAGTTAACTCTACAAAATTTCAATGAACAACTTTTATTACACAACGAATGCCAAAATTAATGCTGAAATGTTCGACATTTTAGGTTAACAAGAACTAATTTCGAAATCAGTGTTCCACACGAAAATCCAACCAAGAAATCAAACAACATTATTAATTGCATTTTAGTATTAATTGCAACACTTTTGTATGATTTTTCCTATGTTACCAATACTAGTATACACTCTGAGCTCTACCTGTAAATATATAAAAATGTTGTATTGTTGCCTCGTTACACATTCGTAGTCGCATTAATTTGCTTGTTTGCCCACTTGCAACACCCATAAGACACACAATAATTGCGGCAATGAGTTTGCAATACGCTTGTGTTCGCGGCTGTTGCATGATACAGAATAATTGAGAGAACAAATTTTTATTTCCCCCCTTTTTTGGTAATTCTTGCGAAACGAAATTGACGGCGAAATCGAAACTTCAACCGAGCGAAACGAAGCAAGGCGTACGTCAAGCGCAAACGAGACGAGATAAAACAAAAACAAAAAAACGGCAGACAAGCACAGCCAAGACAAGCTGCCACAAAAGGTTGTTCAAGGTGAACCAGCTGCGACGCCTGAACAGAATTTAAAGACAAAAGAAAAAAAATCTTAAAAAGTAAAACAAAAAATCAGAAAAGTATAAACCAAAACAGTAAATAAAGCATTGACATGGAAAATATGAATAAAAGCCAAATCGAAAAATAAATTAAAAGAACTAAAAACGCCGCTAAAAACAAAAGACACCAGCAACAAACTCGCTTGTCAAACACACTCGCGCACTTAAACATTTTCTGCCGCTTAAAGTCAAGCAATGCATTTAAAATGCGTTCAACACTCACACACATACACAACAAAAAATGACGATAATTGCACCATAACTTTAATAGTACCACAGTCAAGCTATGAGCAAAAACGAAAAAAATGTATTTGGCGTAGAAAAAAAATTAAACAAATCGGGAGAAATTTAATATCTATAACGCAAGCCCAACACCATTTGATGGCACAAGAAACAAGCGTGTGTATTTAAGTGTTGCCAACGGCTATTAAAAATTAAAATTTCATAACAGTTAATAATAAAAAAGTAAAGAAAAGAAAAACTACAAACTGCAGCTGTCAGCGAGTGAGTAAGCATATGAATTATGAAGCGCCAAGCTGTATAAATATGATATTGAATTGAAATGCGCAGTAAAAGCAAATAAATAATAATAAGAGCGAATTTTCCGCAATTTAATTCAGAGCGATTGTAAAATGGAGAAAGAGAAAAAACAAGAAACAGTGTGAGAGGGAGTGTGAATGCGAGTGGGTCAAGCCAGTAGAGAGCACACTTGATACTATTAGTGAAATTTCCAATGTCGACATTTCTGGATTAATCCCATACGCAATCCCGATTTTTTTTTATGAATATTTTACCAGAGGGCTGTTCCATTTACTTGGTCTCGGATTCGATAGCCAATGTGGGCCTAAAGCATTAACCCCCTAAGGGGTAGTCAGAATTAAAAAAAAAAGATTTTTATTGCAGTTTTAAAGAGTAATATCTTAGAAATATTGTGTGAAAATTTGAAGTGAATCTGATAAATACTCTCCGAGTTATTCAACAATTAACAAAGGGCGCTCGGGCGCTCCGGAGCGGATAGCAAAAATTGTAATATGCATTTTTCTCAAAACAGTGTTTTTAGAACTGGTGACCACTGCAACTTAAAAACGCTTGGTAGATTTCAATAAAATTTATTTTTGAAAAAAACTCGTGCCTGGTCAAGGGATTTTTTTTTTAATTTCGATTTTTTTTTAACTAATTGTTTAGTTTTAGCTGTCGGTTTTTTTCTCAAAAATCTTAAAAATATTACTAATTTTGAAAAAACAAAAAAAGCTTCGATCAGGCACAAGATTATCTGTTAATAAAACTAATTTCTCCGATTGATTTCACATGCATCTTCAAGGACTTGTGATGATAACCGCAAGGGACTTCTGGAGAAACGGGCGCCACACAAAAAGCTATAACCGTTCTTCTTTGCATAAGTTACACGTACCGTTCTTGACCAATCCTATTTTAGCTGCGTGATATAGAGTGAGACAATGTCCGGTCAGCACTCCAATCAATATTTTAACCTCCTGCCTTGCTAGTGATAGAAAAAGTTGGTTGTTTTCGTATTGCAAGTTCGTAGCATTATTTTGGCAATCCTGTGGGAGATCGAGGCTTCCCATATAGACTGTACTTCCAGATATAGTCCCTAATCTAATTCTGTCTTTAAAACTGAGAGTGAGGGATTCATGGTCGACGTACTCATTCTAGAAAAGCGGGTGCCTGCTTTAGTAAGCTCGTCAACTCTTTCATTTCCCTCTATTTTGGGATGTACAGTGTTGCACGAACGAAAAGGAAATTTTCGAGTGAATTTATTTATTTTCATTACAAGATGAGAAGACAAACCAAAAGTTGGAGGGCATATCTATCTAAACATTTGACAAAGCACGCAAGCGCTAATAATCCTCCTCAAACTGTGCATTTAGTTTGCTTAAATTTTGGACGAAGCGCATTTTTATCATGACGGTTGGTGTAATAAAAAATTTAGTCCCCTTACAACTGGGAATTCGAAAATGACATTTTGACGCGACCTTTGGAGATTTGGCATTGATGGCCAATTTTGCTACTGGAAATGCCATTTCAATCAAGCTTGAATACCAAAGAGCACTGGAGAACGAACACATCTTTGGGTACAGTCTTTCACACAGTTCATAAAGCAATCGATTGATTTGTTGAAGCTTTATTAGCCTTCATAGTGATGTCATTTGCAGGCTCCGGTACTCTAACCTGATACTGGTACCCTTTTTGTGAGATTTCTATTTAAAAATCTATGATATGTGGTTAATCTGGAAATAGCACTGGGTCTTAAGGCGAACATTGGATGGAGCGTATGACAGAACCACAAATTGTTAGCATCACCCTGAAAATTCGGGTTAACTCGTAGCGTTACTTTGAGGCTCGCCCCAGCTGTACTTTGAATGAAATCGTATTCGACAAGAAAGTAGAATATTTTCTCTTCATACTTATTTCCTTACTTAGACGACACTAAAACCGCTGCCTGTTTTGGGCAAATCTAAAACATTGCGCCATCTAGCTCGATTCGCTGCTTGCTGACGCCAGTTGGTGACACCGAGTGCTGCCACGTTATACCTAAATTGGTCTCCTCAACGTAGATTAGATCTTCCGCATCCTCGTTGCCCACTAGTGCGTCTCCCTCAAAAGACTGCCGTGTTGGAGCACTTTCGTTCATCCGCTGTATTTTAATATGCTTCACTATTTATGTCCGTATCTCGGTATAGCTCATTCATCTTGCTGTTCCATCGGATACGGAACTCATTCTCGTCTATGCAAAGAGAGCCAAAAATGTTTCGTAGATTTTTCTCTCGAACGCTCCCAGCGCTCTCTCATCAGTTGCCGTCATCGTCCAAGTTTCTGCGCCGTATACAAGAACGCGAATGATTAGGCTTTTGTGCAGCGTTGTTTTCTTTTTTCAAGAGAAAGCCCTACTACTCAATTGCCTACTGAGCCCAAAGTAACACCTGTTGGTAAGAGTTATCCTTCGTTTAATCTCTAGGCTGACGCCATTCTGGCCGTTAACACTGGTTCCTAGATAATCCAAGTCCTTCACTACTTCAAATTTGCGGTTGCCAACATAGACATGGTGTCCAAAACGCGAGGCCTCTTTGTACGTTGACAGCAGATATGTACCTTGGTTTACTCTCTTTCACCGCAACACCCACTTTTTCTGCTTCTTTCCCCAGACTAGAGTGCGCTGAATATACGGCGCAGTTGTTCTGGCCGATAATATCAACATCGTCAGCATACGCCAATAGTACATATAAGATTTTTGTAGTAGATAGTGCTAAAGCTGTTCAACTCGGCAGCACATTTTTTTTCAGTAGGAGATTAAAGAAAATACAAAGAAAGAGAAAAGCCTGGTTTGAAACCTCGCTTGTTATCGAACGGCTCGGAGAGAACTTTTCGGGTCTGATGGAGCTTATCGTAGTGCTCAACGTCATTTTGCACAGCTCTATAAGTTTTGCGGGGATATCAAAGTCAGAAATTGCGGCGTAGTGGCAGTTTCTGTTTGTGCTAACGAAAGCAGCTTTGAATCGACAAAAAGGTGGTGCGTGTCGATTTGCCGTTCGTGGGTTTTCTCTTGGATTTGGCGTATCGTGAAGATCTGGTCAATAGTAAGCTTACCAGGTTTGAAACCGGACTAATAAGGTCCAATTAGTTCTTTGACGATGGGCTTCAGTATCTTATAAAATACCCTCAGTAGAACCTTATAGGCGATATTTAGAAGACTAATCACGCAGTAATTGGTGCAAATTTCAGGATCACCTTCCTATGGAATGAGCAAAGCACACTTAAGAACAGAATAACTGGTTGTGCGTAGGGTTTTGGACCCACCGCAGAAAAACTCGCCGAATGAAAAATCGATAACAGCCTCGTGTAAGGGCCCAGTATTTTGTCTTTATACTAAAGCCATAACATAGAACGTTATTACTTTAATTTTGTTTTTAAAATGGCACTCGTATTTGGGCTGCCCTTTGCACAATAAATTGACTAGTAGAGGTTAAGATATACACACGATTTTGTGTGGCTTACCATAATTACAAATATTTTGTTGACTTATAAACATTTTTGGGAATTTTGGGGAAAAATTTGAATTTTTTTTTCTAATATGACCATTTCGAATTAATGGCATATGACATCATTTTAGTAATTAAATAAAGTTGAAAATTGTTGAGTCTAAATTTTATTCTTAAATATTCATATGCATTAACTTCAAGGCAAAAAAAAATGTATTACAAATTTCGGGACTTGAAACTGGATATTCGGGATTAACATATCTAATTATCGCACTGATATGCATTCATATGCAGGTAAATATTTATGCACATGTAAATGTAAATAACTTCTAGCAAATCATGAAAGTTGGGAGTTAGAGGCGACAGGGTGAAGAGAGTAAAATGAATTACCTACTTCGTATTTCAAAATACATATTTATAAGAACATTGAAAGTATTGTGCAGCTGTGGAGAAAGGTGAGTCGAAGCAACCACTAACTTAATGTGAGCAGTAAAAAACTAAAGTGCAAAGATATCTGCAACGTTGCACATTATGCAACCGCGGCAAAACGTAAATCTCTGCAGTGTTCAGGTTTTTGCCTCACACATATTTATATTTCTTCTTTATTGTGGCTGTCATAACCGTTACATTTTATTGCTACTTTGTTTTTTTTGCGAGTTTTCAAGGTTGCAATTGCTGCAGAAATATTGTTACTGGGTTAATTTGAAAGTATGTCTGTAGGCAGGCGTAAAAAGTGAGCTAAAGATTTATTGTAGGACTTCATTCATTCCCTTGGACTCATTCCCATTAAATTTGATGAATTTAGGAAAGAATATTTCTTCAATTTTAGTGGTGTTGCTCAACTTTATTTTTATCAATAGATTAGTTTTATAATCTTCCCATAAACATCCGTAAAGTCTAATGATAAGCAATACGAGAAAGGAAGATAAATATCATCTACAAAAAAAAATTAAAAATGCATTTGACGGTTGCCATTGCATGCCGTTGCTGAAATCGAGAGATGTGTCTTGTTATGTCCAGTCGTAAGCATTTTGTCCGAAGGTCGAAAATATAGGCAATTATGAGCATACCTTTCAAATTAAACGTCCAAAGTGCGATCAAGGTTTTCTGAGATATTCGAAAGTGGAAATCCCACTGTACATCTATCAATCAAATGCAAATGTAAAATCGCTTTACAAAAACGTAAATTATACCTGCTAGGTTGAACTTTAACAGGCTGTACATCGGTGCTGGATGCCTATTTAGGGACCGGAGCTTGGCTTAATTTTTCATTGTTAAGTGGCGGGTCCCAAACCCAACCCACAACCAGCTATCCTGGGATGCTTCGCCTTCTCACGTTGGTTCACTCCCAAACGGGTGTTCGAGAGCTTTCCAGAGGACACTGGGCTAATCCCGGAAGTTGTGAGTTGCTTGAGCCATATGTAGAAGAATCGTCGAGGCCATTTCCAAGTTTATGAGGATCGGTAACTTTCCCTACTTGCATGGACTTCTACATATGGAACCATCCTCCATCGCATCGTATAGCGCAGAAGCGTGGACAATGACAATATCCGATGAAGCGTCGCTTGGAGTAGTTGAGAGAAAGATTCTGCGGAAAATTGTTGGTCCTTTGCACGTTGACGACCGCGAGTATTGTAGGCGATGGAACGATGAGCTTTACGACGATGAGCTTTACGACGACATAGACATAGCGCAGCGAATAAAGATTCAGTGGCTACGTTGGCTGGGTCATGTCGTCCGAATGCATACAAACGCTCTGGCTCTGAAAGTATTTGATGCGGTAGCAGCTGGTAGGAGAGGAAGAGGAAGACCTCCTCTGCGTTGGAAAGATCAGGTGGAGAAGGTCTGGGTTCCACGTTACCACGAGAAAGAAACGACTGGCGTGCTTTGTCAAACTCAGCCAAAATCGCGTAAGCGGTTATCGCGCCAATTAAGAAGAGAAGAAGAAGAGTTCGGCTTAATGAAATGTGATTTTAGTAAAGCGAATAAGATCCACTATATTGAGTTCCTCATCCCGTATTCAAGGCGTGAAGGTTCTTATAAGATTGATTGTTAAATGGTCGTTTCTATATTCTTGTACTTGAGCAGTGCTAGCCTTTCAAGTATAGTTTCGTTTAGGAGACCAGTGAGCAAACATACATACATATGTCAGCTTTAAAGCTTGGAATTTAATTTGACTCTAAAAATGGCCTATTTTTTTGCCTCAGCTTCAACTTGTCGCTTTCACGTGTTGGCTGGTCTTCTACGCCTGTGACTCATTTGGGGGTTCCAGTCTAGTGCAGTTCTTGTGATGCCATCTTGGGGCTTACGCAACGTATACCCGATCCACCTTCACTAACGACGCTGGATTTCTAAGTGGACTAGTACTTGATTGGTAACATCCCAAAGGTCCAGAATAATCGCATTATCCTACGCAGGCAGCGATTTAGAAAATATTGCAAAGTTTGTAGTGTGCACGCTGTCATATTAGCGTCGAATATCTTCAGCTTCATACGTCTGCAAATGTGAGTCGCTCTCCCTCATATGGGTTGAGAGTTGCTCATTTAATCCTAGAAGCCCATTGTGGTACCACTAATTTGGTCTGAAGTTCCCTATGTGATTTCAATTTCATGGGAAAATTTCTCGTTGGTTTTAGAGATATATAGACAAATTTTCCTTCCGGCTTCACAATGACTTATGAGCCTGAGTGTGTGCCACAGTTAACAGCCGCTAAATCTAACCGAACCTGGGACATTTACCCGCAAGGCTTATTAACTCTGCAAGCCAAACTGAGTAAAATTTTTGTACATTTGATATCAAAAAGTGAATAAAGGAAAAATGAAAAAAAAAATGTGGAAAATTAAAAAAAATTAAATAAAGTTTGAAATCAAAAAAAAATTAACAAATAATACATTTTAATTAAAAACTAGTGAACAAAAAAATGTTAATCCTTTTTTATCTTAACTTAACCTTATATCGTTATTCGTATTCTTAAAAACTCTATTTACGTATGGAGATCGAATGGACATTTCTGCGGAATGCGCATTAGCTCTGCAATTACCCAGCCAAACTGATTAGTTTTTTTAGGTACATTTAATTTATTTGTACATTTAATATAAGAAGGTGAATAAAGGAAAAATAAAAGAAAGAATTAAAGAAATATTAAAAAAAAAATTTTGTAATTAAAAAAATATTTAAAAAAATTTTAAAAAATGTCTTAAGCCAACTTTTAATACGTAAAGTTTCACTTACATGTAATTCCCGTTTTTAAATAATAATAAAAAAGGTATTCCAGTTTTTATTAATATACAACGTTCAATTTTTTTTTTTTTTTTTCAAGAAATCCACTAGAAATACGCTTTCAAAGAAATTTGGGCACTACTTTTCCTGCTTAAAATTCTACAGACAATATTAGTAGATATTCTACTTTTAAAAATAAGTGTTAGATGAAGGAATATAGCAGGTATAGCCAACATCTTTGTTACTCGAGAATCACTTTGGATTAAAAAGTAATTGTTTTCAATTCGCATCAACTGCGGATGACAGCGGGAATGAAGGCTATGGACATTCTTAAAAATCTTCTAGTTTAATGAATGTTATCAGTTTTTTATTGTTGAGAATACAAAGCAAAAAAAAAAAACGTATTAAAAAGAACTGCAATAAGAAACTCGAAAACGTGATAACAATAGAACGAAGCCATTTTAACCTCAAATTTAGTTGTCAAAAGCAAAACTGCTACAAAATTGATTTGCCAAATGGAATGTGAAAATCTGATATCGATATTATGATATGAGAATATGCATACATACATACACACACATGTACCATTCAAGCATACATATGTACAACGCTCAAAACGGAAGTAGAAAAAAGCAGACATCTAAACTCACACACATCCCAATACAGCCTTCGTACTTGGAAGGCAAGCAACAACACTGTATATTCGCTGTCCACTCAAAACCTACTTTCAAACTTTTTCACCCAAAATCAACAAAGTGGAATGAGAATGGCCAGTGTAAAAGCAACAATGAGCGTATATGAAATTCTTACAAAAAAAGCCGGGCAGCTACGAAAATAGTTAAACCACAACCATTATGTGGCTGCAAGGACACGACCAAAAAGCACAAGGAAGCAAATTTAAAAGCAAAATGTCGAAAAACTCTTTAACACAACAAGTATGAGCATCATTTTCAATTTGAAGATTCTTTCAACACTTTCGACCCTCATCGCTTACCGTCATTTTGCTACTTACAGTTTACGAGCATTATAAAATAGAATATGCGAGTATGTATTGCCCTGCAGAGAAATCGACTTGTAATTGAAATTTGAAAAAGGCGAGCCAAGAAGCATCGAGAGAATGGTAATTCTTAAAACACTCAGGTTAAAAAGCCCATTGCACTCAAAGCTCTGGAAAACAAACAGGTTGGTAGTCAAAGAGGAAAGCAGAGAAGTGACAGAAAGAAAGAGCTAGGATAGAATGAAGACAGAGATAGCAGCAAGTCCTGTGAGAATTTTCCGGATTCTTTGGTAAAACTGAAAATATTTTCCAGTTTCAGAGAACGAATTTTACTCATTCTTACGACATCGGAAGCCAAAATTTGTAGCCTTTTAGAGAAAAGGAAGCGCACTCACTGCTATCCGGCTCCTCTAAGCAAGACAGGCAAATCGGGCTATCAATGATTCCAATGGTGGCCCTATGCGACTTCATTTATTGTGTCACCACCATAAATCGACCATAAACCGAGAGTCTTTTATACCAAGTTTAAGAAGAAAGTTTATTAGTTTTCTGTCGACTAGTAGCTGGTGAGTTTCTAGTTCCTCGTGTCTCCTGCTGCATCACTTTTTTTATAGTTCGGGACCACTGCAGCACTAACTTTAACACTACCCCACTTTCACAACTTAATATCGTAAATCGGCCTAGAAAACTATGTGATCATTACATCCCAGATATATTTTTTAACACTCTAACTCCTCAATTTATGGGTATTTTTTGTCCTTTTCGTGGGTTATAGATATATATATATATATAATTGGCACGTGCACCCTTTTTAGGTGTTTGCCCGAGCTCCTCCTCCTATTTGTGGTCTGCGTCTTGATGTTGTTCCACAAATGGAGGGGCCAGTGTCAAGTCGACTGCGAATGATATTTTTTATGAGGAGCTTTTTCATGGTAGAAATACACTCGGAGGTTTGCATTGCCCGCCTAGGGGCGATCGCTACTAGAGAACATGTTTTCTTCATTTTGGTGTTTCACCGAGATTCGAACCTAAATTTTCTATCAACTCCGAATGGTAGTCACGCACCAACCCATTCGGCTACGGCGACCCTTTTGGGGGTTAAGGCAAAAAATACTTATAATAGAGGGTTGTACTATTTTAAAATTAACCACAAAAATATTCGGCATAAAAATATACCAAAGCTCAAATTCAACTTAAACTCCACAAATGTGTAAGTAAATTCATTTAAACTTTACAAATAATTTCAATTTTAATCCAGAATTAAGCCTCGAAGGTTTAACAAGCTATAAAACCAACTTCGGAAGGTGTGAAATGTAGCTCAGAAGACATGAAACTTGCTTCAGAGTAGCCTGCTATATTTTGGAAAACATCAAATGTCCTGCTAGTTAGTTACATGTATTTCAGAAAGCAATAAATGTTCTTCAGAATAGTCGATTGTGCCTCAGAATATGTTAAAAATATTTGAGAAAGTGTGGCATATATTTCAGAGAACGTAAAATGTACATCAGAAGATATCTTAAAATGTTCATAATACAATTTTGTAGTGTATTTCCAATAAAGACTTAACTGCAGTTGAAAGCTATGTTAAATCTTTGAAGTTCAATACTATTTGCAAATATATTGGGATTCGAATAGGTTTCCCTATATTCCCTATGAATAATTTGATTTATTATGTTTTGTTATATTATATATTTTTTTTTTTACGAGTTAAGATTATTAGTGAGTTATTTGTTGAAAAAACTGTATTGGTTTGTAAGAAAATTTGTTTTTATTGACTAATTCTTACTTCAATAAAAAATAGTAAATGGTAAAGTCAACAAAAATAGCAAAATTTTTTTTTAAATTTGGTATTTTGGCTACAGGTGGCTTTCATATTTTCAATTGTTCGTTTAACTCTTTTTAATTCCAAATAATGAAAGTTCTTACCTATTTGGCATATTTTAGAAAATTTGTAATATAGGTACATATTTTTGTTGAAAAATTGAAGCAAAACTAATTAGCTGAACCGTAACTCAGCCTCTCAAAACTTTATTAAAGATTCCCCTTCGTTTGCATAGATACAGCTATGACTGTCCTGAAAGTGTCTTTTAAACATGGTTTACATTTGTAATAACACTGTTAACATAACACTAACATAACATAACACTATTAACATAACATTTTCTTTTAGTTCAGTGAGGTCGATTTAAGAGCGTTTATGAGTTTTGATACAAGTAAGATTCCATAGTAATTAAAATGTAGGGCTAAACTATGTTAGTTAAGAGACGGTGAAAATGGAGTTTTATTATTTTTGCACTACATTAAAATATGCTACTTGGGGAGTGCTAGAGAGGTACTATAACTATTTCACCCACCAGCATTAAAATATTCTGAAGTATTATACATTTAATATTTTTCGAATAAATTTCACACTTTCTTAAGTAAAATCTAATATTCTGAAGCACATTTGCCAGCTCCTGTAGAAAAAGTATTTTTTGAAGAGAAATTCGTGTCCCCTTTTAGGTTTTCCCTGATGGGTATGTACATGTATGCATGTATGCACGCGTATATGTGATGCATTTTCAATAATATGCGGTAATGTCGAAATCGATTATTTGTGGTGCAATCATAGCTTGATATCAGCAAAGAAATCAAATTGAAGTCGACGTCTATGTGCATTTGGCAGCTCAGCAACAGCGATTACAAAAACAAGAGTAGTTGACTCAAATTCTATCAGCATTTACGAGGAAAATCGTAGCAACGATAACAACCAATAGATAGCTAGATGTAGATGTGGAAGCAGGAATAAATGGATGCATATACAAGTATAAATGCAACAGTGCATGAGTGGCATAGTAAAATATAGTACAAATACACAAAAGCTTATTTTGCGGGCGATATGAAAGAAATCAGAAAATATGTAATCAAAAAATAAGCTCAAAGGCAGCTTAGTGGAAAAATATTAAGAAAATGTTTTACGAACGCTCGCACCTTTATAATTATATAAGTAAATTTTGACATTCAATATTTTATACTTAATTTTAACTAATTTTCAATAAAAATATATAATAGTTCTATCTTTAACAAACGTCATATGACTTTGTACGAAATTCAAAAAAAAAATTCATAAAATTTTCATCAAAATTTCAAAAACTTTTAACAATTTTTAAATAATTTTTTAGTATGCAGTTTTATAGCCCATTCAATTCTAACATAATACAGAGGAGGCCCGAAAAGTCTCAAAAATCGCGTTGAATTACAATAACCTTTTTGTTGATAGTATTGGGCATTTTCTTCTTAAAAACACATTTTTTATGAAGAAAATACCAACGTCGTAAACAGAAAAAAATTGTCCGAAAGCAACCCTTCACTTTATTAGATGAATGAGCTATAAAACTGCATATTCAAAAGTTGCTTAAAAGTTCTGATGAAAGGTTGGATATTTGGATGAATTTTATGATCATTGATTATTATAGATAAAGAGCTCAAATGGTTTTCATTGAAATTTTTCTTAATTTATTTCCAAAAGGAAAGAAATGGAAATTTAAAAAATTTTGTTCTTTTCCTTCTTCTTAATTTATGAGTAACAACTAAGCAATTTTGCCTGCTATCTGCCTGTTGTGATAGCGGTTTTTTGACGCCGGGCTTTCCTTGAGCTGTTAGGCGCTCGTTTTGTTTTCCTGCACAGAGCATATCTTGACTGCATTAAACGAAGGTAGGTGAAATGTTTGATGTACCAATTTGGCTCTCGCCAAGTAGCACGTAAGCACCGCCTTGATACCATTATGAGACCTCCAATAGGCAAATATCTACAGTCAGCCGATCTGTTAATGTAATAGGACTATGAATAAGTTCGTGCGGTTTTACAACAGATGGCGTAACTTGATTATTATTCCATCGATCCACATTTCCAAACATTCATTGGAGAGCTACTGTCGTAAGGCACAAACGTCAGTATAAGTTTTTTATTTGAAGCGTAAACAACAATATTTTTACCACACTTGAAAATGTCGAATTTCGTGCCAAATAATGTGTTTTTGCGGGGAATTCTTCTTCATTATTTTAATATGAAGAAAAAAGCAGCCGAAAGTCATCGTATCTTGGTGGAAGTTTATGGTGAGCATGCTCTATCTGAGCGAACGTGCCAGAAGTGGTTTGCACGCTTTAAAAGTGGTGATTTTGGCTTGGAAGACGAAGAACGCGAGGGTGCGCCGCCAAAGTTCATGGATACCGAATTGGAGGAATTGCTCGATCAAGATCCGGCTCAAACGCAAGAAGAGGTTGCAAAAACTTTGGGAGTTGATCAATCAACCATTTCCAAACGTTTAAAAGCCATGGGAATGATCCGAAAGGTAGGCCATTGGGTGCCGTATGAATTGAAGCCAAGAGACGTTGAACGCCGTTTTATGGCATGCGAACAACTGCTTCAACGGCACAAAAGAAAGGGTTTTTTGCATCGAATTGTGACTGGCGATGAAAAGTGGGTCCATTACGACAATCCAAAACGTCGGGCAACGTATGGATACCCTGGCCATGCTTCAACATCGACGTCGGCGCAGAATATTCATGGCCTGAAGGTTATGCTGTGTATCTGGTGGGACCAGCTGGGTGTTGTGTATTATGAGCTACTGAAACCGAATGAAACGATTACGGGGGATGTCTACCGACGACAATTGATGCGTTTGAGCCGAGCACTGCGAGAAAAACGGCCGCAATACGCCGATAGACACGACAAAGTTATTTTGCAACATGACAATGCTCGGCCACATGTTGCACAAGTGGTCAAAACATACTTAGAAACGCTCAAATGGGATGTCCTACCCCACCCGCCGTATAGTCCAGACCTTGCGCCATCCGATTACTATCTCTTCCGATCGATGCAACATGGCCTGGCTGACCAGCACTTCCGTAATTACGATGAAGTCAAAAAATGGATCGATTCGTGGATTGCGGCAAAACCGACCGAATTTTTCACAAAGGGAATCCGTGAATTGCCAGAAAGATGGGAAAAAGTAGTAGTAAGCGATGGACAATATTTTGAATATTAAATTTGTAACCATTTTACGTCAATAAAGTTTCAAATTTCGAAAAAAAACCGCACGAACTTATTCATAGTCCTATTAATGGAGAAGATTTATGGGATTTAATGTGGCACACTGCTCCTGGCTGTCGAAGAAAGTAGCACCCAGTGATCTGTGGCCTTAATAGTCCAGCTGCCATTTACAGAGAAAGCGCTCAATAGTATCTTTCTCTGAAAGGTACCCACAGCTTCTGCAATGGGGGTTAAATGGCAAACCTAGCTTTTCTGCGTATATACCGATCGTCCAATGATCGGTGAAGATAGCTACGAGCTTAGAAATGGAATGGCGTAGAGTTCTCAAAACGTTTTGAGTCCTCCGTATATTGCACTGCGGCCACAGGATTTTCGAATTAGCACCCAACAAAATGGATCTCCATCTTTTTTGCGCCTTCCTGAGAAATAATTTGTGCAATTCCCCTTTAACAGCATTCGGGGAGATGCCGATGACCGAATAGGAGATCTCTGATACCCATTAAGTCCCCTTACTGGCAAGTTCATCAGCAATTTCATTATTCTCTATGTCTCTATGTCCAAGAACCCAAATCAGAAAAATGTTACCTGCACACCCAAGTGATTTGATCTCCTTCTTATAGGAGTTGACTAGTTTGGATCTCCGCCATGGCGTCGTCAAAGCCTTGGTCGCGGCTTGACTATCGGAGTTAATATGTTAATAATAATTAAATGTTAATATCTGATTTACTCCCACGTACCCTAAGCAGTTTGCATGCCTGCATTAAAGAGTGATCCATTTTGATGCTACTTCCATTTAATAAACCTAACCCAAACTAATTGGAAGCATGCCTTCTCTCTGTCAGAACGAAGTTGAAGGTTTCATTACCTGAGCTGAATTTTCCTTGCCCACCTTGGCATTGAGGTCGCATTGCGCAGGACCAGGACGTCATTCGTAAGTGTTCAGAGCGCTGATAGAAGCAGAATTTAGCAGTAAAAGTCGGTATCTTTCGTTGAAGCGTACGGCACAGGACATGGGGTTTTGTTGCGAATTTTCATCCTCCTTTTCTATTATATCGAATTTGCTCTTGTTTAGTGATCAAAGTATATGTCAATAGGTCGGATGATCTTCTTTGCTTACCTTGCCCCATATATCCCATCTCTTGGATGGCGGTAATGTCTCTCTCTCACTCTCATGAAAACATCTCTCTTCCGGATGCTCCTTTACCATTAAGAGACTTCATTCTAAGCACAAGCGCTCCACCATTATTGTTAAAATATTTTTCATGGTCATCTTTCTTGATGTTCTTGAGGATGCCTGCAATGTCATGCATTCTCATGCATAGCAGTACTAACTAATTATATAGGCAATAAGTTTTATTTTTCTTAACAACCCTCAAGTGCAACATAACAACCAGCTGGGCGTATGTATAGAATAATTTGCGAACAGCGAAGTACGCTAAATTCCCTAAAGACGGTAGAAAAGTCAAAGAAAAAGCTAAAGCAAAGCGGAAAATTAATAGGATTACAAGCATTCGAACGTTTAAGTGGCAGCCAAGGATCACTTAAATGCAAAGCAGGTAAGCAGAGTAAAAAGTATTCAAGCTGCTAAGCAATCAGCTGCAATTTTAAAGGCGCTAATCTCTACATCTTGCAAAATACAGTCCGGAAATATGCGTGTACGGCAATAACTGAACGCAGAATGATACTATTTGCGTTGCGTTTTTTGTATTTTGAAGCTAGTCTTAGAAAGTTCTTTGAAACATAAAACAAAATATTTACACAAAATTTTAAAATTAATTTTCAGACTGCAAAATATCAAAAATTACTCAACCAATTGCAGGAAATTTTTTTTTGCTATAAAACTTTGAAATGTTTACTATCATTTTCCACTAATCAGTTTTATCAAATATTTTCTATTACTATCAACATTTCGAAAACAAAAGGAAGATTATTTATAAAAATCATATAAATGGTCACTGTGTGAGAAACTTCACACTTCACTTTTGATGCTAAGTTCTCCACCTTTGCGTCATTTTCTGTAAAGACGAAGATGCTGTTAAAAAAGCAGAGGGGGCGCTGTGCTGAGACTGATACAATTATACAGGGTCCGGCACTCGAAGTGTAACCAACTTCAGACCGCTGCCTGTACATCAGCTGTCTGTTAATTAGCTAAATAACAGTCCAGAGTATTGCTTACAAGCGCGCAGAAGCATTTTGCCAAGAATAAACGCGATAAAAGAAAATCAGTAATGGATTTCAAACGTAATAGTGTGATTGCATTATATTTGGCTGAAAAATCACAATCAGCGATTGTTCGTGAACTCGTGCACCTTGAAGTAAATAAAGTTATAAACAAAAACGCCCTACTACCCGTTACAATGCAATTGGTATCGTCGCGAAACGTCATAGAGCTGGTCACCAAAAAACTGCAACGTCACATTAAATGGTTCAAAAAGTGAAGAAGCGACTTGAGCGAAATCTCCGACGAAGTGCCAATCAAATGACGAAAGAACTGAAAATATCTCACCGTAGTATCCACCGCATTCTGAAAAATGATCTCAAAGTCAAGTCTTACAAGATCCAAAAGGTGCATGATCTCACACCAAGCAGCAACAAGTCAGACTGGATAGAGCGAAGAAGTTGCTTCGCTTGGGCGAAAGCGTTCAATTTCCGAACATTGTGTTTTCTGACGAGAAGATGTTTCAAATTGAGCAATTCTTAAACTCCCAAAACGATAGGGTTTATTTGACCGACCCCTCATACGAGAATTTAAGTCACCGATTGCCCACCAGAAGGCAGCATCCGCCAAAGGTAATGGTTTGGACTACTGTAACCGCAGATGGGCGCTCTCCAATCGTTTTCATCGGGTCTAACGTCAAGGTAAATGCGAAATATTATCGGGAAAGTATTCTGGTGGTTGCTTTGGCATCCTATGGACGCTTCAACAGAACTCGGCACCATCTCACAAAGCTGGAGTGAACTAAGAATGGCTAAAAAACAAGGTTCCGAACCTCATAACGTCCACACAATGGCTCACAAATTCACCAAACGCGAATTCGAGGGATTATTCTCTTTGAGCCATTTTGGAGAGTAAGGTCCGAACAAAAAGATTCACCAGTCTCTAAGCGCTTAAAGAAGCATTGTCCGCGAGTGGACCAAGGGACCTGCAAGTCACATTCGGACAGCTTGCGAATCGTTTCTGGACCATCTCAAGGCCATAGTCAAGGCAAAAGGTGATTATATCGAGCAAAAGTAAGTTGATTCTGAATTTTGTATTATTTTCACATATTTTTTTACTTTGAATCGAATAAAAGAAATTTTCCAAACAAACTTTATGGCTTTTTTAATTCGTTACACTTCGAATGCTGGACCCTGTAGACCGGCTATGTATGCGAATTCGGGGTTCGCATGGTTTTCATTATATTTGTGTTTCCTATATTCCACCTATAAGTAATGCGAACTTATATAAGGAAAAAATAAGTTAAGGAGTTCAAGTATATTACTTAATGATAATCGCTTTTATGAATAATTTTATTTTCCACAGGAATAATGTTCGTAATTTAAATAAGTCATTGTGCTTATGTAAAGAATACGTTCACAAATTTGAGTTTAACAAAAATATTAATCCGAAGAATTCTTGGCGATAAATTAGATGGATTAAATGAGCTTCTGGTATTTCTAATACTGTTTCTTTATAAGGACGTAACAGCTTACTCTGTCAATGATGCGGCAAACTGTTTTGCTGATTTCCTCTCATCGAACTTCGTGTTTGATGAAGATCTTCAGGAAGAACATTTGGCGGCCATTAGTCAAAATTTCTGATGATCTCATTGAAGAATCGTTAAAGATTAAAAACTCTTCCCAGCTGACGTCGATGGTCTTTAAAGGCAAAAATTATTAATTTTACATCACCCTGTATAATAATTGTAAATATAAGAAGACAGTAAAAAGCATTATCAAATGCTTGCAAAGCACAGCGTTAGCAACATCGGTTTTGCGATTACCTTTAAAGTCATTCGTGAGTTGTTCAGTAAATTCCAGTTGATTTAATTCTTAATCCAATTGCGTTGTGGCCGCATCACTTCAGCTGATTAAATTTTTGTTTACGTTCACACTTAACAACTTCAATTTAATGATAAGTTATAAAAACAAGAAGTGTTAAAAATGAATAAAAACAAAAGTAAAATTTAACAGGAATCAGAAATAAAATTTAAGAGCAACTGCATTTCCGCTTCCGTACAAAGAGTGAAATCAATCAGTTGCCAAGTCAACAAATCGAAGTGACACACCACAATCGCATTCGTTTTATGCCCTGAATATCTTGATTGTCGGTTTATTTACCAAATAAAGTTTCTGCTACACTCTTTTATTTGAAATTGAAAATTGCAGAGTTCGTTGTGAGAGGTAGAGCAGCAAGAGAAGACGCGAAAAGGCGCTAGGTAATACAGAGAGGGCGTAGAACAAGCAACAGTAACAGTAGGAGCACAGCACAGCAGCTTAGGGCTAGTTTAAATCAAGTGCTGCTGCGTTAGGGGAAGAAATAAAAACAACAACAAAAAGTACAGCAACTTAAAATCACACGTGTTGGCACCTAGGCGGTGCATAAAAGCTGGCAATTGTGTGCTGGCATGTGGCAGAGGACATGCATACATACGTACGCATGTGTCAGTCTATTCCTCATGTGTGCTCGTGTGCTTATTTGACTGCCTGCTTGCCTTTCCTTCTCGACCACGTACGTAAACAAAGCGTAAACGTGTAAGAATTGTAAATATTTGCATGCGCTTTTTTGTTTGTGTTTTTTCCATTCCTATGAATGAACTCATCACGCTGTTGTTTGACTTACAGCACGGCGGTGGCCACGGAAGCCCCAACGAATTCAGTCAATCCATTCACACACACACATACATATACAAGCAGTTGAAACACATTCGCGCGCTCATTTATTTAACCCTGCAGTTAAAGCTTCTAGTACTGAACTACTACCATTACAACTACAACTACTACTACTACTACCATCAGTTTGATTTGCAGCTGTCATGATGCGTCTTTTATTCTGCTTCGATGCTTGGCACTTTCAAATGGGATTTTCAAGATGGCGAGTACTACAAAGTGTCCATTCATGGCATATCCATCAGAATCATACCATTTAGCGACCCATCCAGCTAATGTATTGTAATTACGCAAGTTAACGCAATAGAAAGAAAATTCTTGTCCAATTTGTGACAAAATCATTAAGTTTGAACCAAGAATGATAGCCACAAGAATGCGCCCATCAGACAGGGCATCACGTCACATTAATGTAGTTCTGCAGCGTTGCCAACTGTTTGCTCTTCGCAATAAATTTAGTGCTTTTTTAAAACCAATATGCGAAAATTCTTGAGTTTGGTGTTTATTTATTTTTTTTTTTAATTTAAATCTACCAAAACTGTAAGTTAAACAAAAAATTAAAAAAAGGCTAAAAAAGGTTACCCTTGCAACTTATGTTGAGAAGATTTCATACTTTTCAAAATTTGTTAATTCTTATAAAATTTGATGTTTTGAAAGTGCAAATTTCTTTTTTAGCTCCATTCGAGGTTATGTAAGAATATAGGATTGGTTGCTTAAACCACTTAAATCTTTTTAAGAAGGTGACTGCTCCCTCTAGTGAGACATTTTGCAAATTTCCCAGGTCATCAAAGAAATATTCGCCAATATATTTGGCACGGCTTCTTTGAAGTGCATGGCACTCACAAGGGAGGTATTGCACCGATTCAATTTCTTCTGCATCTCCACAAATAGCAGAGGATAATGAATAAACCATAACGACCTTTTTGAAAAATGAGTACCTTATCCTGTTACATAACCTTAAATATAGGAAAAAATTGTGTTTGGCCCTTTTTTAAAGAGATTCTCTTAAAATAAGTTTTAAGTATCATACATGGATTTTGAAAATTCTGTCACATTTATTTTAGAAAACGCACACAATAAAGGGAATTTGTCACGCATACAAAGTTCTTTACGTAATTCAATAAAAATTTGGTATTTTTCGTCTCTAAAATGGATATTTTAGTGTTTTTTTATATCCAAAACTAGGCAACACTGCAATTGCGAGAGAGAGACTTGACTGCTCGAAGTAGAAGAAGAAGAACAAACTCGAAAAAAATTTAAATAAAGCGAAAAAATTATACACACGAATAGTCAGCAACACCAACAATAATCGCAATCGTCGACAATGTGACCAGATGATAAAAAACTATAAAGCTAAATAGAACTGAGTGAATTATTGAACTACTTTTTATAAACTTTATATTTGTTTTGTGTACTTACGAGTATAAACATCACATTTTAATAAAAAAAGTTTGAAAAAATATCAGGAAGAAAGACCTAAAACTCCGAGGCTAGAAAACAAAAAAAAACACAAAATGCTGAATCAAGTTACGAAAATGTTAATCTGGTCACATTGATCACTAATTTCACTAGAGCGACGTCACGCAAATCAGCTGATATTGCCAAATTCGCAGAGAGCAAAGTAACGGTACCACGATAGGCGCCACCTCATTATTCTCTCCATCGTGAGATGGTTATTTAAAAAATGTTAAATGAGCAACTCAAAAGAATTCACTAATATGAATCAAACTTTTTAAGCAAAATTATTCCTTAATTTTAAATTAATTTTTTTGTTGATTATGACTTTCAGAGCATTTCTAAATATATATTACAAATCGCATAAAATTGAAATTTTAATTCTAATATTCAATTGCAATTTGTATTTTATTTGAGTATTTTTAATCTAAGAATTTGCCTTTTGATTGATTGGACAATCTCTCAAGTAATGAAAATAGGATAATTTTTCTCTTTATAGAATCCGCTCATAAACATTTCTACTCGAGTATTCCTAATTGCATACAAATTCAATATTTGAAGCATTTTTTTAATAGGAGAATATTTGTTTTGCATGCAGCTTTAATTCGTCATTGTGAAACTAGTGCGATTCTAGTCAACCTGGAACTAGTCAATCTGGGACCAGTATGACTTCTTACTGAGTAGTTTGACAATATTTCAAAACATTTTATTTAATAGAGGAATATTTGTTGTGCATGCAGTTTTAATTCGTCTTTTTGCAATTAGTACAATCCTAGCTTATCCAGAACTAGTCAACTTGGAACTAGTCAACCTGAAATCGGTATGACTTATTCCATTAAACACCAATCCATAAGCTGCAACGTTTGCTGAGTTGTTTAGCATTTCCCTGCAGACCTAATTCACATACACAAATACACAAATACTTACTCTTACATAGATTACCAATTCACTCACTTACTCATTCAATAAGCTCAGACTCAGTCATTCACTCATTGAGACATTCAGCAATTTTATTTAAGAGAAGACTATTTTTTAAAAGCAGCTTTAATTCTTCATTTTGAAACTAGTAAATTTCTAGTCACTCTGGAACTAGTCAATCTGGGACCAGTATGATTTCTCCCAATTCATGAATTGCAATGCGTGCTGTGTAGTCTGCAGACTTCATTCATTTGCCGATTCACATATACACTCTCACATGCATTGACTATTCAATCAGGTCAGTTGCAGTCATCCACAATCTGAAGTTGGTTACACTTCGAGTGCTGGACGCTATACTCGTGTATTGCTAATTGCATGCAAACTCAATATTTTAAGCTTTTTTTAATAGAAGAATATTGGTTTTGCATCCAGCTTTACTTCGTCGTTTTGAAACTAGTAAAATTCTAGTCATTCTGACACTAGTCAATCTGAGACCAGTATGACTTCTCCCAGTTCATGAACCACAATGCTTACTGCGTATTTTGGCATTTCACTGCAGATTTCATTCACTTGCCGATTCACATATATACTCACACACACATTGCCAATCCACTCACTTATTCAATCAGCTCGGTTTCAGTCATTCGGTCTTTCAGTCATTCTCTCATTCAGCCATGCGCCCATTCTAGTCATTCTAGCCACTCAGCGGGAAGCTGTCGCCCACAATGCCACACCCCCCACACACAGTTCGGTTAATGGCCAACAAGTAAAAATCTATGCCATATTCAACAAATTTTCTTCATAAACTTTCACTGTCAACTGCGTTGATTGTAGCGTGAATGTGTTTGCGCTTGTGTGTGTGCGTGAATACATATGTATGTTTGTGAGTGCTGTGGTTTGGCACAGCGTGGGTGACGTTGGCACTGCTTATTGCCATCTGTGTGAAATGTTTATTTTTTAAACATTTCTCAAATGAACGCCCAAATAATCAAATTCAAAGCGCTAAATGCGTTCTGGGAACTTGAATATTTGCAAATTTTTTTTTGTGGCAAGAAAACCGTCGTTGGAAATGAATTGAAATTAAATTTCTTGCTTTCCAACGAGTTGACTTCAATTAAGTGTTTTTTGAAATAAAGCATTCAAAATTATTTATTATTGTATTAACGTTCATCGTGAGTGGGTTATAGGCTGACCTAGGCAAATGATCAGATCTTCGTTATATCGACCAGTTATTTAAAACCGTTTCTTTTGAGAACTCTGTTAACTCAGTATGATTTCAAAAAATATGTTTCACAACAAATTTATATAAAAAAAACCACATTTCTTAGTTCCATCAAGGTTTAAGAACTGACTGCAATTGATTTTTTATCTTATTAATGCAAAGAGGAGTTTTCTGAGCTATCGCGTGGAGAAGTTTATCCCGAAACCATCAAATTTGAACGAGTTAAGGCTTCGAATCCATTAATAAATAACACAAGTCTTCAACATCGCAACCTTTTGCTATTGTTTGGTTATGAGACTGGTTCCCGATGCATTTTTGTGCTCTGATGTTAAAAAATTCCCATCATATCAGTGTAAAAACCCATATTTATGAATTTTCGTCCGCCATCTTGGATGCGCCATTTTGAACTTTGAGAAAATTTGTATGGGATTTGGAATCAATTATTATTTATTTCCATCCTTATCATTGGGATCTGAAGAGTTAACTCCGTTTCATTCATTATTTTAGGGTAAGATTCTATCTTTAATTTGAGTAAAGGTTGAAGTCTCTTGCACGTCAGGTTTTGTAGAAAATTGGGGGTAAAAAACTCCGAAAATACCTAGCAATACGTTTTTATAGTTTTCTAACCCCACTTTCTTCAAACCGGTTACCTGATGGACATTTTTGCACTCCAGAACCGTGTTCAGCGCACAAAAATACATCGAAAACCAGTCTCATAAAAAAACACAAACAAGCTATGAAGTCAAGATTCCACTCCAACTTTAAAGCCAGTGAAGAACAATTTTGTGATAAGATGCCGCACATTTGTCACACAGCGTGAGTGTCTATTTTCAGAAACCATTAAAACAGCTAAATACAATTTATTTATCTATCAAATTATTAAAAAAAAAAATAAATTTTTGAGTTACAAAAGAAGTGATTTGAGTTTCTTAATTAATTAAAATTGCTCCGCCACTCAATGTACATAATTCGCCTTGTGACCTTTGTTCCAGGAATAAACGCATAAACAACCACAATAAAACAACAGAAAAGCCAGCAAGAAAGACACTTACATTCCAATTGCCGCGAACTGAAATAGCTTAGGCATGTCGCTCGCCATCTGCAGGCTTATTACAAAGGAAAATTTCACAAAGGTTTAGGCGTTAGATGGAAAGACATTGGCACCTTCAATACAACCAAACTCTCCTTAGGCTGAGCTGGAAATAATTATGAAAGCAATGTGTTGCTCACAGTCCTTATTATTTTTAGTCGATAAGCGGAAGGTTGAGAGTGCACACTATGACTTCTAAAGAAGCTCTTGGAACAAACAAGAGACCGAAATTCTAAGATGCCAGCTTTGAAATGTCCTGCACTTTGGAGAAGAAAACGCGTATTGAAGGTCACAGAATTGTTTGGGGATCTGGATGAAATAGCTATGTAAATGAAAGACATGACAATGAATGGAGGTCGTCAATTTAACGCCTTGCTTTGGTTAAGAAGAGGAAAATTAGTCAATATAGCATCACAACTGGCCCAATCACGGGGCTAGTGTGCTGACACTTACGTACAACCTAACCCAACGTAAGAGCAGTTGGCTTTGGGAAAAGCATTGAAAATCTCTACCGCTTTATAACACCTGCGCACAAAATTTATGAACTTTACACTCACGCACACATATACACATTTAATAATGTGTTTATTCCTAGCTTGATAATCATTCACATCATTTGCAAGTTTAAATGAATGCGTCTCATAAATTTCATCATTTCAAATTAAATTTTTGTTCAATTTTCTCTGATGTTGTTGTTGTTAATTACTGTTGCCGCTGGTGCTGATGTTTTTTATGACTTTGCCACTTAAAATGAAATATATTTTAATTGTTTGTTTGTTTGTTATTGTTCTTTTGATTTTAATTATGAACATAAATATGTACATTCATGCATACAGGGTGGGCCTTATGGGAGTTTCTTTTTGAAAATTTAACAAAATTAAGCAACATAAATTTTTGTCTGTATGCCCAATACGAATCACGTAGCTACCTTGGCTATAGCGCATCGTTTAACTCAGTTCTTGCTAGATCTGGATGACAGTTTCTGGCGAATGGCTTGCTGGATGTTCACTTTAAGGGCTTGAATCGCTAATGAATTGCTCGCATAGCAGAGGCCCTTCACGGCACCCTACAAGAAACATGTTTAACAGTGTCAAATTGCAACTCCTAAGTGGTGAAATGCCATCGCCAAGACGACAATGAACGAACTTAGCGCGCAAAAGATCGCTTGTGGCATCGCGTGCATTCCAAAAATCGTACATGTCCATGTCTTCCATTTTCATCTACAAACAAATCATTTAACAGGGCACTGTAGTGCTCACCGTCGACCTTCTTCTTCTTTATTTGCATGTTCTTTTTCGAATGTAAGCGATTGTTGCACTACAATTCAATTACAATCTATAATTAAAAGTTTCTAAAAAATATTGTTGGTAATTTCGTTAAAGCTTCGCTGTCTCTTGACACATTTCACAACTCTCTGATGTTTCCTATGCCTGTCCAGTGCCTAATATTATGCAGCCATGATATTGGTTTTCTTCCAATACTTCATCTTCCTTCTATTTTATCTTCCAGGATGAGTTGTGACATTTTGTACTTGCGATAGTATATGTCCTAAGTAAGCTGTCTTCCTTCGCTTCACCGCCAAGAGAAGCTGCCTACTCCGGATTATTCGGCGAAGAACTTAACTGTTGGAAACGTGATCAGTTGATGAGATTTTCAACATTCGCGTGTTTACCCACATTTCAAAGGGTTCTTTTCTGTTCATGTCAGTAACTTTAAGGGTCCATATCTCCATGCCATATAAAAGTATTGACCATACGTAGCATTTGACGAAACGAATTTTTAACTGCATTTTAATTTTATGACAGCAGAGCACTTTTTATAGTTCAGAATGCTGATCTTGCCATTTCTATTCGTGCCTTAATTTCTTCAGTGCAGTTCTCATTAAGCCAGTATCCAAGGTGTCTAAATTTGGATAGAATGAGTATGGGTTTACTTTGCGTCGGTAAGGTTAAATTATCGTAAATATTTTTCCTGCATACAGCCATGAATTTAGTCTTAGGGACATTGATCTTGAGGCCGTATTTCTTGCTGTATTCGCCAACATTTCTAAAAGGTTGTGCAGATCGTTCATACTGTCCGGAATAAGTGTTGTGTCATCAGCATACCTAAAGTGCTTCCGGAAAAATTGCTTCGGAGTAAATATTGAATAAAAGGGGTGAGAATACGCTCCCGTGTCTAACACCCTTCGATATTTCAATATCCAATATATTACCATATATATCCATTGTATTTCGTTTGTATCTGTAACCTCCGCGGCTGGGTTCCAATACAGCGCAACTCCTTTTCCTCGATGCCAAGTGATTGTAATACATTAAATGGCTTGTCATGTTGCACTGTATAATAGCATATATCTGACTATATGAAATGAAAAAAAAATGTTTAAAGACTGATTCGTTAAGTTGATTGCATTTTTTAGCCAGAGGTTTTTTGGCAAAGTGATAAAATAGATTTTAACCAATCTTTCGGGAACTAGCCGTGGACCAAAATGGTGTTTTTAGTAAAAAAAATTAATGTGAACGCCCAAAATCCTATATAAACAGTCACTATTAGAGTATACATTAACTTATCGGTAATCACGTGCAGCTTTTTCGATTCCAGATGTGGCAGTTTTGCTTGTTACTATAGCCGCCGAGTTAAAAATGCGCTTCTTCATAAAATATTATTTTCAATGGACGCCCAAACAACAGAACATTGAATTCGGAAATAATTTTGTAATAGTTCCCAATGCTGATCAAGCGTAAAGCGATTCATTTCGTTCGCGAAGATGTGACATTGACTTTTTTCCAGGATCATATGATTAAATCCAATGCACTGCATGGACCACCCTGTACATACTTAGATGCCTTCTTTAGTTGGTGTGCACGCACATTTCATGTTTATGTAGTGGCCGTACTTTGCTTATGTATTTTCATACTACAAAGCGAAAAGTGTAGAGTGTTGAAAGTTTAATTAGAATTTAATTACACAAATGGAAGAATATGAGAAACCAATTGAAACGATTGAGGGATGCCGCATGCTTAGGCTATGAGTTCATGCAAAAGCAAAAGCAAATAATCAAAATTACTTATAAATGCTGAAGAAAAAATAATAAGCAAAGCAAAATCAAATAAACAATAAAAACTGAAGTGGCGGCTGGTGGCAATACTAGTTCGTATGCCTTTTAATTACTGGAATGAAATGCGAGCGCATTAATTTGATCGCTTGACGATAGTGCATAAATAAAGAAATGAAATGTTTTTCACACCAGACATACGAGTAACGGGTGTTGAAGCGATAATAATATAGTTCATACACACACACACATCTGTGCATGAACATTCATATAGGAAGAAATAAATCGCACAGTTTTAATTAAATTTAATTTGCTCTTCAAAACATTACTCGTCGTACGCTGGCATGAATGGGGTGCAGTGTGTCGCCATGAGATTAATTTGAATGAGATTTACTTATTTCGGTGCACTGTAAATTCTTTTACATTAAGCATATCGCGATGAGCTTAGAGTACGGGTACGCGGTTATACCAGTACAAAGAGAAAAGGGCGCTGGTTGTGGGGAGAAAATTATGCAGCCAACTAGGAAAAGAAAAAACCCCAGATAGATGGGAATAATTCGATCTACAGATGCTAGAAACTCATCCAAAATATTTAAAAAATGGTCGACTTACCATAGAAGGTATGGGATGGCATGCGGATGGTGTTGTGGAGGGCCGGAAATTTTCCAAGCTCATTGTACTTCAGGAGAGAGGATTTAAATCATAAGTGAGCCAGATGTGTTTATGATTCATTACTCTTTCCAGACTATTTGAAGAATCTTAGCAGTTTATCGAGGGAAAGAGAACGTGGTTCGTCCACTTTCAGAGTCACTCAAACTAGTTTTCACTCATGCTAACTATGAGCTTGATCTAAAAGGATTAGTTTGATCTCAAAGGAAATGTTTGAAAGCAAAAAAAAAAAAAACATGAGCCCATTTAGCTCTTATTTATGATATGAACCTGAATGGAAGAAAATTTGAACTGTCATAACTAAAAATCATTAAATTTTGCACGTTTTTTAAAGATGTTTTTTTTTTTTTTTAATTTCTATATGCACGGTGGAAAATGAATGCCCGACATTTTTTAATATGGAAGAAAACACCCAACATCGTCGGCAAAAAAAAATTTCAAAAATAGTTTCGATTTTTGGGATACATGACACTTGCAGTTCATTAAACCAAAATTTGATGGGTTCTAAAATATTTTTCTAAAAATTCAGACATTCTGATGAAAATTTGTTAAATTTTTTAAATTTGTATTTATGATATATCTTTTTAGTTTTTATAATATAATAAAGTGAACTAAAATTAATCAATTATGGAAAGATTTATAATATTTGCAAATATCGTCCTACGGCAATCATATTTGACACTTGTGAGCTAGACAGCTGCAGCATACAAACAGACAAGCAATGGAGCACGTAAGGGTCAAAATAAAGATTTCCGTCATTCAAAATTTTTTTTTTTAGTAAAAAGTTGAATGGTTAATTTTGTGCCACCCTTTATTACAATATATTAACACCCACGTATTCTATTACTAAAATTAATTGGAAAAAAATTCCAATATTTGTATATAAAATTAAAAATAAATACTCAATAATTTTTCGTCACAATGAAACTCTTTATCAGAACGCACTCTTATCGCTCAAGTCGACAATCTTAGGCTCAGCTGGCAGCTAAATTTTAAAAATAAACTTAGTTTGCTGTCAACGCAGGTGCCGACTACAAACTTTGACGCTGTGTGCTTCTCTTCATTTTTCACAATTTTTTCAAGTGCATACGCACTCGATATGTTTCTAATAAAATGTCTGATATTATTTAGTTTAATTCATTGTCTTGTCTTGCTTTATTGGCGAGCACAAGAAAGCTCACCTGCATCAGGCATTGGTGACACTATTAGAAAAGAATTCTTCGTCGAGCAGCGGAAGATAACAGTTGAAGGCGTGCTTAATGAGAGCTGGACTGGTGAAAAATATTTTGCATTTCGTGGAATACCCTACGTGAAGCCACCAATTGGGCAGCTGAGATTTAAGGTAAAGCTGCATAGAAAGTTTATGAAGTCAATTAATGGGCAGTGTTCTTAATAAAAAAGTTGGTTGAGAAGTTTTGAAAGGAAAATCTCTCAGCCAGTAACGGAATGAAAATTTAATATTTTAATATTTCGTCTAACATTTGAATGTACACAAAATAGTATTTCGTCCGGTAAGTTCTTTACAAGCCAATAGTATTTGTATTTTTTTTTCAATGGAAAGATTCGTTTGGAAAGTTTATCAGCAACAAAAATTCATAAGGCTCCAAAAGTTCAGAAAAGTGAAAGTAATAAAAGACTATGCTACTCTTTTTCCAACTGTGGAGTAATGGATGTTTTTTTGTTTGAATAAAAAAATTAATTTCGTTTAAAAATTCAATTGTGGTAATTTCACTTTCTTACTTTTTAACCAAACTGTGTATAATAAAGGACAAGATAGATATTTTTCCTTAGCCTCGTTTAGCGTAAGCAGTTGTCACAACAATGCTATAGAATTTTGACAATTTAAAGTGAAAGCATCGGGCAATCGTACAACTTTTGACATCGACTAAATCGACCCTTAAAAAAATCTCATTCCTCAACCCCAAAAACTTATCCTTTCCATCCTTACACCCGCACAATAGTCAGCGCACTATTTGCATTGTGGCTGCTAAAACAAGCAGAATCAAAGAAAAACCCACAGTTACACATTGCATCAGTGGCGCCAGCAAGTGGAAGTGGGCATACCGAAGTGGCATATAGCGCAGTCACACCAAATTTAGCGAAGTCCTAAATCATCTGTGCGATCCTTCTGGCAGAAAAATGTGAAACTTAAACCCAATGCAGTTAATCAAAGAGAAATTTGAATTTCTCAACTAATCAACATCGCTAAAGAATCTTTGGTTAACAAATTTCATTTTCTTTATATAAAGCAAATATGTCCAAACCCATGTGAAAGCATTGCCTTCATAGTCACAATAAAATCGAACAACAGTCATTCAGACTTAGCAAACTAAATATACATATTTATAAATGATATCATACTTGAAGGTGAATGTGCCCGATTTTCTGGGTGTGTCATCTCGCCTTTATTATTTTATAAAGCAACATGAAATACACGGTTTATTTTTTATTTTCAGGATCCCAAACCACTAGAGGAGTTACCCTCCTTCATCGATGCACGCTACGATGGACACGATTGTCATTCAATCTACGCCACAAATGCTTCAGAGGATTGCCTCGTGCTGAATATCTACACGCCAACTGTGAGCTTTAAAAGTAAACATGCCCCGTAAACTCACTTGAAATATCTTTTCACTGCAGATCATCGAAACAGCCGCACTGCCTGTACTTGTCTTCATTCATCCAGGTGGGCTTTATATCGGATCCTCACTAAGTTCCTTTATCAGTCCGGCTTATCTCCTCTCCAAACCGTTGATAGTTGTAACATTCAATTACCGTCTCGGCACACTTGGCTTCCTGCAACTCGGCACACACGAAATACCCGGCAATGCTGGGTTCAAAGACCAAGTGCACGCACTACGCTGGGTAGCCAAGTATATACAACTATTTGGTGGCAACCCTAAAGATATCACACTCATGGGTTATAGTGCTGGTGCATTGAGTGTTAGTCTCCATTTGGTATCGCCTATGTCACAGGGTCTCTTTCACAAAGCGATCATAATGAGTGGCTCGGTGCCACCTCAGAAGCCATTGCCGGAACGCGCACAATTGGAACTGATGCGCAAACAGGCGCGTATTTTGAATTGTACGCATGCGATGGATGAAACAGAGATCTTGAATTGCTTGCAGCAATTTAACGGTTATGAAATTACTTCAACGCTGCGTAGCCTCTTCGAATTCGGCAAAGGTAATCCAATTTATATTTTTCTGCCGGTTATTGAAAATGACTTTGGTCAGGAACGTTTTCTTACTGAACCGCCTTTTGAGAGTATGCAACGTGGCGAATTTTCTAAGGTGCCTATTTTGATAGGTTTCACAAATGGTGAACTTTGTCAATTCGCTGTGGATATTATGAGAGGCTCTAGATTAGAGCGACAGTTTTATGAAGAGTTTGAAAAGTTGGCACCTTCTATATTTATGTATGCTGATCATAAGGGGGATTTGAGTAAAATTAGTGCAGCATTGAGGGAACGTTACTTAAGGAACTCTTCAAGCCTTGATCACAACAACTTGGCGCGGTTGTGCGACTTTTTCTCGGATGGAATTATTCGCTTCGGAGCGCAACGCCTGGCGGAGCTAGCGGCACCACACACTAAAGTATTTCCTTACAGCTTTGAGTTTAGAGGAGAGTTTACCCATCTCAACTATCCCATAAAACCGGGTGAGTTAGTGAAGAGTAGTAATTGCTTTTAATCCTTAAGCAACATTTCTTTTTTATTTAAATTCTCCGCGCCTAATTTCATTGAATTTATCTTCATTATCATTCTATCTACTTTTTTTCTTCTACTTATCGGCTTATTTCATTTAATAAGGATTGCTGTTTCTAAATTTCACGTTTCATCTTTTTTTTATTTTATTTCATTAGAGGAATACATTTAATTTAATTTAAAAATATGTTTTCCTTTCGTTTCATTTCATTTTATTTTACGATAATTTAGTTAATTTCTTTTATTCCAGTACTTTTTAGTTTTTTCTCATTATTCTTTCCTATTATCCTTCATTTGGTTTTCTTCTAATCCATGCCGTTTCCTTTCATTCCTATTCCATTCTTCTACTTTCCACTCTATGCCATTCCGTTCCATACCTCTGAATCCAGTTTTATCAGAGAACGTTTTAAATAGAGAAAATACACTCCAGGCATATTTCGGAAACTAATCTTACCTTTCATATTTCATTACGCACACAGACTTGGCCTGAATTTGATTTATATTGAAACCTTATAATGTTATGAGTGGAGAAATAAACAAGATAAGTTAAGGAAACGTTCCTTTTTAATCAGTTTTATTCCTGTCATTTAAATTTACCAAATTTTATTTTGTTTAAAAATTTCATTCCAGTTCATTTCAATTTACTTCATTTTATTCTATTTTAAATTTCATCTTATCTCAGAGCATTTCATTTAAAAATTGCATGCGATGGCGATTTATTTAATTCCATATATTTGAAAAAAATTTCATTCATTCCACTTCATTGTTCATATCATTTGAAAATTTCATCTCATTTCAGTTTATTTTATTTCGCTCCAAATACCATTCCATTTTTTCACTTCATTTTACATTACTTCAAATTTTTATTGCATTTTAGTTAATTCATTTCATTTTAAAATTCCATATAATTTCATTTCAGCGCATTTCATTTGAAAATTTCATTCCATTTCAGTTTATTTTATTTCACTTCAAAATTTAATTAATTTTTTTTTTTTAATTTGATTTCATTTTACATTATTTAAAATTTGTATTTCATTTTAGTTTATTCATTTCATTTAAATATTTCATTCCATTTCATTTAATTTCGTTTCATCTCATTTCAGTTTATTTTATTTCGCTCAAAATTCCATTCCATTTTTTTTTATTTCATTTTACATGACTTCAAATTTTTACTTCATTTTAGTTTATTCATTTCATTCAAAATTCCATGCAATTTCATTTCAGCCCATTTCATTTCGTTTCATCTAATTTCAGTTTATTTTATTTCGCTCCAAATTCCATTCCATTTTGTTTTCATTTCATTTTGCATTATTTAAAATTTGTATTTCAAAACTTCATTCCATTTCATTTCATTTCAGTTTATTTTATTTCACTTCAAAACTTATTTAATTTTTTTATTAATTTGATTTCATTTTACATTATTTCAAATTTTTATTTCATTTTAGTTTATTTATTTCATTTCAAAATTCCATACAATTTCATTTTAGCCCATTTCATTTCATTTCATTTCAAAATTTCATTCCATTTCATTTCAGTTTATTTTATTTCACTTAAAAATTTATTTAATTTTGTTTTCATTTGATTATAGTTAACTTCATTTTGTTTCAAAATTTCACGTAACTTTAAAATGTTGTCTCATTTCAGTTCGTTTCATTTTAGAATTTTATTTAATTACATTACAAAACTTACCCTCTTTTCAATTCATTTAATTTCACTTCATTTTAATTCAATATTACACCACATTTCAGTTCATTTCATTTTATTTTGTCTTTCATATAATTACAGTTGATGTTATTTTACCTCATTTCATTTCAAGGTTCATTTAATTTTAAAATTTCATATAATTCCGAAATTTTATCCCATTTCAACTCATTTCATTTCATAATTTCATCAAATTTTAATTCAAATCTCATTTTATCTAATTTCGATTCGCTTCATTTCAAGATCAAATTACGTTCATTTCATTTCAAATTTCATCCCATTCCCATTCATTTAATTTCATAATTTCATCTCAGCTCATTTAATTTCATTACCCCCATATCATCATATTGAAATATCCCCTTACCTCATTTAATTTAATTTTAATATATCATCTTACTTCAATTCATTTCAATTCTTTTCATAAACAAATTATTCTCATTTCAGTTCACTTCAAATAATTTTATTTCATTTCTCCTCATTTCGTTTTCTTTTATTTCATTTTATTCCATTTAGTTCTACTCCTCCTACAATTTCCTTTTATTTGTTTAATTTATATTATAGTTCCTATTTTCCACTCTCTTCATTTGTCTTTACTTCATTTGTGTTTGTAAAAAACTGCAAGTTTAATAATTCCTTCTCTGCCTCAATTTAGATCGCGTTGAACACATGGATGATTTAATGTATTTATTTGAGATGAACCCTAGCACCTTTAAACACTCTGAGTCGAATACAGCTATGATCCGGAAGTATACAAAATTGGTATTTAATTTCATGAAAAAGGGGTGAGTGTAAGAATTAAATATTAAAATATAATACTTGCACTTCTCTGAAACACTTTTTCATCTATTTAAATTCTCAGCTCCCTACTTTTTGGCCCAACGTATCCTACAGGATATACTAAAATACATCGGACATTAGAGTTCCAACCGGGCACTTTTTTCTCCAAGGACACTTATGACATGTGGAAGCAACTATTTTTGTGAACTACTATATCCAAGAATAAAAGGAAGGCGTACTATTATACGTGTGAACGTACTATTATTTACGGTGAATTAAAATTTGCTGGAGTTTTGTTTAATTATAATTATTTTCTCAATTGTTAAAGTATTTTCAAATATACGTATGCATATTGTAAAAATTACTAAGGGAAAATTAAAATAATTTTTGATCATTCAGATTACCATCTCCGGAGGGCTATAGAGCACGCACACTACAAGGTAGTCCTCAAAAATCGGCTTTACATACATACTATATGCGTTAACCTGAACGCGACGCTTGCTTTTTTTTAGATTGCAGTTTTATTGTGGTTGACTGTCATTGCCTTCGGCTTGGCGATGTTAATCTCCAGTCCGATAGTGCATGCCAGCGTGACTAGTTTGTCCACCTTCGATCGTCAGTGAGCTTGTAAGAGAGGAAGCAGATGTCGTCGGCGAAGTATAGGCCCACAAAATGATTTGTGAAACTCCATGCGATGCCTCTTTTGAGCAGGGTCCATTGGCTCATAAAGTCGTCTAGGTCGATAGTGAAGAGGCAGGGGACAACCTTGCGTTACACCTCGTTTGGTGGCATGATTTTGATTTTATCTTCAAATTTTGAATTCACTTAGCGATCGAAATTTTTCTCTAAATTTTAGCCAGCTATTTCATACCATAAATGCCTTACTTAATATATTTTTTTTTTTTTAATTTCGCAGAACTCATAGAATGTCCATTGTCTGCTGACCTTAATTGTTTTTATAATACTTTAGCACTCGTTTTATTTTCTTTTTGTTAATTCGCGCGCTGCTAAGTTGGAGAATCAGCAACGCACCCGCACAACTCATTTCGCTGAACGACATAACATAAAATCCGTTGCCAGAAGAGGGGAATAACTCAAGTATCGGTTGGCTACTAACTGAAATGTTGTGGTGGCCAGAATGAAATGCGTCACAAGATTTATTTAATTTTGAATTGTTTAATTGAAATGGATGCTGAGGGTGACTCGTGGTGGGAGTAAAAATAGTAGAGTTGATTAATTGAATGAAATGGCTTTGGAGATTTCTTGAGATGGATGGATTGAGTGAAAATTTTGAAAATATTGAATCGAAATAGGAAAGTAAACGTGAGTAAAATTTCTGTTCCAAAAGATAAGGAATAAGAATTAATACAATATTTCATTCCTGTATTTATAGTTTGTATAGTTACACATACTTATATAAACGGTGGTTAAGTTTCATGGGCCGATGTTGAATGTGAACCACACCTAAACGTCAACGGCACCGTTGGACTTCTTTCTTTGAGGTTATTTGAAAGAAAAAGTGTACGTCGATAAGCCAGCAACAATTCAAGGGCTAAAGAATGAGATAATTCGGCACATTAACGGCATAGAACCTCAATTATGCCTCAGCGTCATCGAAAATTTTGACCATCGGATGGAGGTGTGCCGCCGAAGCCGCGGCGGCCATTTGACCGATATTTTGTTCCATGCGTAATTGAGCCATACCAGTATTATCATAACAAAGAGAAATGACAATAATTTCCTGAAACAAATTGTATTTGATTTAAAATCAACACCAGCCCTTGAAACTTAACCACCCTTTATAAGTACTCGTATATGTACACTGAACTGTAGAACTATTTAGCAAAGACCATGTTCATAAGCTTCTAGTCATCGCTGCACTCGAAGGAATGTTCGCAACAACACGCTGATACGTCACTTTTCAAATTACAGAAACTGCTGAAATGAATGCAGAATTCAATTAACTGAATTTCTTGGCTTATTTTTGTGCACCCAATTTTTTTAGTCATCTCAAAAGCAATTATGGAGGAATTAGAAATCGAAGCTACTGCGGACGAGCTAACCCAGCGGCACTCGCTACGGCGTAAAAAAATGCCACAGCAAACACAAATTTCGTTTTATTTTGTTTCTAAGCTTTCAGTAACAAAGACTCGGTACACTAAAAAGGAATAAAGCTGAAATTCCATCTATACTTGCAAAAGCCAAGAACCGAAAATTTTAACTTCCCTTTTTCCGATTCACTAAGATTAAAATTCGTGTCATATGTCCCAAAGAAGTTTCATATATAAAAGAAAAAAAACCGGAAAATTGTGCTGGACCACAAAAGAATGGAATGTGGTGTCAATATTGCTCAGAAGAAATCGACGCTCGGGCAATTGTTAGATGTGCGGGGGAATCACTGAGTTCGTTGTAGAGAAAGCAAACCCAGGAAAAGGTGGAGTTGTCTTGTTCAAGAAAAAAAGAAGAACTTGATTTAAACTTCCTAGCGCCGCAGATTATACAGCTCATTTCATTTATAGAAAATAATTCCACTGTAGTCGAAAGCGTTTGTGCGCGTTTTACATTTGGTAGCGCCCGGACTCTACGAGTAAACTCATAGCTTGAAAGAAACGTTGAATGAATGATAAAAAAGTTATTTTTCTAATAGCGGTTGCCCCTCGCTAGGCAGTAGAAATTCCTCGAGTGTATTTCTGCCATGAACAAAAATACTAAAGAACGATTACTGCTAAATAATTTAATCAAAAATAAATTAAACTTATAATTTACTAGTTTCATTTTAATAAATGAAAGAAAAAGGCAATATTTTTAATAATATAAAGAGAAATATTATTAGATAATACTACGAGTTTAGTTCAACAAATCATTTAGTTCCAATTTGAAGTGGTTCTTTGTTAAAGAAAAATCTAGGCCAGTATGATTTGAAAGCGAATTGAATTCTCCTAGAGCTCTAGAAATCGGAGCAATGGAAGCATAATTAGTTCTTCCCATCAATAACCAGAAAATGTCATGATTCCGTAAGCTTCGCTGAAGAATAATAAAACTAATTTTCTCGAGTAGTGATGGGATGTCACTAATCAAATCGGAGACGAAAGTGAGTGAGAGAATTGTCCTTCTAATATCTAGTGTTTTTAGATTAATGAGCAAGCACCAACTTTTATAGGATGGAATAGGATGAGTGAAATGCAAAGAATGCAAAGAATTCAAAGCATAATGGACAAAGACTTTCACTACATATAACAGCTTTAGAGTATATGGATCGACAAAGCCCGAACTAAAACGTCGAAGAAAAGCAAGTACGGAATATGACTTTGAAATGGTGTAATTCAAATGTCTTTGAAAAGAGAATTTAGAGTCGAATACAACACCAAGATCAATAATTTCACTTTTATTAGATAAACTGGAACCACTAATGTGGAAGGAAGAAGGTATAAGAGAAAAATATTAAGAGAATAAGAGACATAAAAACGCTTGCTTATAGTTATTTAAGTTTAATTTATTTCTTTTACACCAAACAACGACGTTAGCTAAATCAGATTGAAGATTTATAGAGTCTGCTTGCAATCACCGCAAGTATATTTTTACTCCATCAGCATACAAAAGAAAATGTGCGTTATTAATACAACTAGAAATGTCATTAACAAAAATTATAAAAAGTAGGGGGCCCAGTATACTACTCTGGGGTACACCAAAGGACGCAATAAAAGAAATAGGTGACGCACAATCAACATTAACAACACATTTCCGAGAGGAGAGATAGGTTTCAATTCATTTTAAAAATCCTATAGCCCACAACTTGGAAATTAAGAACCTGTGAATAACCTTAAAAAATGCTTTTGAAAAGTCTGTGTATACGGTGTAAACTTGAGATTTTTTTTTGAAAAGACGATATACATATTCAGAAAACACTGCAAGATTTGCAACAGTGGATCTACTTTTCATGAAATCGTGTTGGACCTGCAGAAATATAACGATTAACTTGAAAATAATTTTTATCATGCAATATAAATAATTTCGAAGCCGTGGATAATTTGGCAATTGGTCTACAATTGGCGATATTGTTTTTATTGCCACTTTTGGATACTGGATTAATGGTTCCTACTTTCTAGGGCAACTCCAGGCATCTATGAACTTTCCCGTTCAAGGGATTCGTTGAACATTAATAAAAGTGGATAGGCAATTGTAGAGCAATTTTTAAAAAGATACGAAGATATCCCATCTACATAAGATTTTGTTGATGTTTTGAGTTGCCGAATTCCATCTTCAACATCAGAAATCATTAAGGTTAACGAACCAATATTGATTGAGGAATTCATGTAAGTTCATTGGCAAACACAGTGAAGCTAATTTTTTTCTGAAATATTAGCAGTTACAGATTGTAAGCACATAGCCAGTATCTCAGAGTCCTGAATCCTGAGTTATCGGTTTTTGGAAGTCTTCGGTTGATTGCGGCTTATTAGCGTAGATCTGCGACTTCAGAAAGCCCTACAAGAAAAAAAGTATCCTACTCAACTCACCTGCGTGAGAGATAACCATACACTCAAATCATTCCGATTTACATTTTATTATTTGCATGTGCTGCTCAGTAGTATAATCATGGCGATTTGGCAAGAGTGACTAATTAATAAACAAGAGGTTTGCTTATCAACATCGACTCTTCTTACTTCTTACTTATGGTATTTACACGAGCTTTCATATATACTTATGAAAATGCACATTTAACGAGTGGTATTTATTTTAAGGAGGTGTGAATGTTATGTAATTACGTACCATTATTTATTGAAACTGAGAATACAATTATGTGCTATGCGCCGGGTTACCATCTCAATTTGTTTTCTTTTATATACAAATTTTAAGACTTACAACAATTACGGTCACTTGAAATGACGCTGCAAAACAGATGTCGACTTACCTAAAATGAGAGGAAGAAGAATTTGTTAAACATTCTTATAAGAAATTAGATAATTGTCGAAGAAATAAAATAATTGTGTGCAAATACAAAACCTTGGGAAATATTTTTTTGTTCAGAAAAATAAAAACAAATTTTAATTTTTCCCAGTAAAACTCGGTTGTTCAAAAAGGTTAAAATATCTATCCTTGCAGAAAAAACATCATGCAACAAAATTTAGTTTTGTTCCAGTAAAAAAAAAGTTGTTGTTCGAAAAAAAAAAAAAAATTCATAAATACGTACATACCTACATATTCGTTTGTAGGCAGCTAGGTGAAATAGCCGGCACCTGCCACTCCTCAAGTAGCACTAAAGCGCCGTTTTGATACCATTATGAGACCTCCAACAGGCATATATCTACAGCCAGCCAGAGCTGTTGATATAATGGAGGAGATTGAATGGATTTAGGTTGGCGCTACCCAAGGCTGTCGAAGAAAGGAGACGACCTTAGGCGTCTAGCGGCCAAACCCGGACATTTACAGAAAAAATACTCAAGGGTATCCTTCTCTGAAAGGTCCCCACAGCTTCTGCAATGAGGGTTAAAAGGTAAATCTAGCTTTTCCGCGTGTGTGGCGATAGAGAGATCTGTTCGAAGTTCGGAGTAATACGGTGTTAAATGCCCGAAAATATTACCATTTCCCTTGACAGATTGTCTCCAGAGCCTAATCTCCTTTTATCTGATTGCACTTTGAACTGCGATGGAAATGGCGGTAAAGTCTATGGGAAGTTTTGGCAATAGGGCAAGTTTTATATGCTCTGGTGGTACCAATACATGCAGTCCTTTGCACCCTCCCAAGTTTATTGAAGAAGAGCTTCCCATCAGACCAGGCATCCATACGTTAAAGATGGCAAAACCACTGCATTGTACATCCTCAGCACGACTGAGAGGCCCCCCACACCTGGCTTGAGTCTCCATTTTTTACCGAACATAGATTTGCAGGAGTAGAAGACTTTACTGGTCTTATTTACCCGATTTTCAATTTGTAGCTTCCAATGGAGCTTGGAGTCAAGTATCACTCCAAGATACCTAACTTCCGATGAGAGCGGGAGAACGTGGTTGTTCAATTTGGGTTGCAAATCTTAGATGAATATCTTTGTTGAAAACAAAAAACACTATGCAACATAATTACATTTCGCTGCAGTAAAAACCAATTGTTGATCGAAATTACAAAAATCATGAATAGATTCCTATGTTAGAAAAAACACTATAAAACAAATCGTAATTTTGTTCGACTAAAACCCTTATTTTGTTTGAAAATTGCAATAATTTATCAATCAATCCCATAAAACTCATAAAGCAATTTAAGGTAATTTTTGTACAAGTGTTAATTGAAAAATTAATTTTATTGCACTTTCAAGTGGCTTCGCTTAATATTTGCCAAATTTATTTTTAAAGCTCTCAAAGTGCATGAATATAAGCACACCAAAAAAGAGCAACCAAGTAGCAGATAACCAACAAAAAAGCATGGAAATCCCTTTGCGCATTGTACATCGCATAAATTTATGGCTCAACTTGCAACAACAAAAAGGCCACGTTTGCTGTGTCATTGCTCATGCCAGTGCCATTGCCAATGCCCTTAGCAGTTGGCAGTGGTTGCGGTTGTGATTGCGGTTGCAGTTGCAGTTGCTGCCTTTGTGTGCACTACAGCATTGCTGTTGATGTTGCTGCCGGTATGTAGTGAGAGGCAGCCAAAAGTGGAACAACCTGCTAGCTACGGCCACCACTGCCCTCACTGCCCTGTAGCGCTTGCTACCAATGAGAAACATCTATAAAAATAGTGCAAAGTGCAAGGAGATGAGTTCACAAAAAATTCACGCAACGTACGTACGAGTACATATGTCTACAAGTGTACACATACATATATATATATGGGTATGTGTAAATATGCATGTAATTATAGTAGGTTTGTATGTATGATTTTTATGTAGCTAAATTCAATGGAAATAGAGTCAGTGCAAGGCAAGAAAGAAGGCAAGTTATGAGCATCAGCCAAAAAAAAAGTAAACAAGTAGGTAAATAAAAATAAGAACAAAACAAAAAACAGCAGCCACAGAGCAAACACAGTCTGTACTAATACACACACACATTTTACTTGCACCCATTTATGTACCTAGGAATATGCACACATACGTACGAACATATGCACATACATATAAGCGTCTTTATGTACCTTCGGCCATAAAGACAGATGACTCGATTTGTAAGCGTTAAGGCCAGTCTTATGCCTTAATGCCTTGTAGTGCGTCAGGAGGCGCACAAGTTCAACAACGAGTTCAAGGTGAACATGTGTCTGTCTGTCCAGTAGCTCATTCATGCGTATGGGCGCAAGTGTGCGTTTATGTGCGCAAATTTTACTGTGAGCACCAGCTTGTCGCGTCTTTCTCGACAGTACCACTGTCTGCTCAACCGTAGTTTGTAGTTTTTTTCCTTTTCATTTCCTTTTATTTTTCCCAGTGTTCTTGACTATTATTTGCTTCCTCTTCATTGTGTTTTGCATTTTTTGTGCTGGCGTAATTTTTACATTTTCCATTTCTTATACTCGTGGCAGATATATTTTCATACTTTACTTATAGTTTGTCCACGTATCACTTTGGTGTTTCTTGATGACTAAGTTTCCAGCTAGCAAATGGGAGGCTAACCCACATACAGTTCATTTGTGGGAAGAACGTCGTAACCCAAAAAAAAATTCTTTTTTTAGACAAGTATGTAGAAATGATGGCCAGTTTATCTTGTGTGCTATAAAAAATATATGGCGACGAAAAAGTTTGGTTTATTCTATAGCAATGATATAGTCCAATGGTTGAAGATATTAATACAAGTCTCAAATTTTTTTCGAGGCTCATAGAAACTCAATAAACTTTCATTAACTATTTTATTTTAGAACAATAAACAGAATGTTTTTAAAGTGGTTTGAAATTCTCGTTTATTTTCGATAATTTTTGCTTTGGCGATGTTGCCTATTTTTTCCATATCACAAATCACAACAAGTTTTTGTACGGAATAAAAATTTACAAAATCACTCACTTTATCAACTTCGAACTTAAACTTTGTTTTACTTAATTTAGTAAGCTCTAAAACTGATTCCTTTTCTTTAATTCTGATTAAAAAGCTTAAAATTTTGATGAAAATTAAAATTCTTTTATAAATCTTATACAAGTATGTTGTTATAAAATGCATTTAATAAACATTAAAAAAAAAAGAAAAAACATAAACAGGAAATAATTAGACTCGACATTTGCGAGCAGCTTCTTCGGTGGCACGCGGTCAACGGCCATGAAAATATTCTCTTCACAGATAAGAAAATGTTCACTGTTGAAGAAATGTTTAATAATCAAAACGACAAAATCTGTGCGAAGACTTCTGAAGACATAAAAAATGTTGTTTCAAGGGTTCAGCGTTGCCACCGTCCAGCCTCCGAAATGGTTTGATAAGAAGTGTCTTCTAAAGGTGTTACATCTCTTCATTTCTACGAAAAAGGGGTTAAGACCGGGCCCAAGTGTACCAGGAGGATGTCTTAGAAGGCGTGGTGAGGCAGTTGAGCAGTACTCCCTTGAGAGCAGGGATTTCGCTTCAGTCCATAAGGCAAAACAAGCCCCAACAGGGCCTAAAAAAAAGTATTCCTGGGTTCATAGCCACAGAAGATTGGCCATATGAAAGTCCATATTTTTTTTTTAATATTCATATGGTTAAATAAAACTAACTTCATTAAAAAACGAATTATAACTTCATTTCTATAACGAACTTAACAGAACTTAGTAGATGGAATATTTTAATTTTGGGAGGCAACTACTACGTATAAAAAATATCGCAGCGTGGCTATTGCGACTAGGCGTAGTGACGCCTAAAGAGATACACACGCCCATTTTCGCATTTCTGAGTAAATAACATTCTTCGGATTTGCCAAAATTGTAGCATTGTGTTCCTTTTTAATACTAATGCCTGTTTCTCCATAATCGCCTAGTAAGATGCCTTTTGAATCTCACTTCTTACCATCTTCTCTTCAGCCGATTGTAACGCCTTCAGCTTTTTAGCCAGTGCTGCACCTTTTCGTTGTCACTGCACGTACTCTTGCTTCGACTCAGGTTCATTATGATGAGTCTGCTTATGTAATACCTTTTTCAGTGGTAATCCAGTTAATTAATTCATCGCTGTTCCCTCTGTACAAATTCAACACTCGACACGCTGTTGCTTCTGAGGTCATTTGAGCGCTCTCGGCTCCCATCCTGTACTCACCTTATACATAAACGTATACCAAGTATCGGTGGTATCAGTGAATCAGCTGATTTGCTTTGTTTCTTTCGACGTGTCCATGTGGCTGTCAGCACAAAATGAAACAAGGCGAATTCATTTGTGTTTTCTACTTTGCCAATACTTTGCCGTGAAAATCAAACGTACAAAACATTGGTGTTGGTGTAGTGTCACCACATTTAATGAATGCGCCTTGTATGTATGCTAAGATGATCATGGAAGATGTGCAGAGTGAACGTAGATGCTACTCCAACCATTTCTATAACCTGTTTCATACCTCCTCTCTTCAATCCTTCCAATCAACAAACGTTTTAACCACACGCCTTGTAAGTATTGGCGTTAGTATGCTGCTATGACACAAAAATAAAAAATATTGCGCTCATTTTTCGTAACTCTAAATATATGAATGTATATGAAATTTGTATATAAAGTTCAAATGAAAAAGTTACGCATGTCATTTTCCAGAATTTTTTATTTTTTGGTTTAGATGTCTTTCGTTGATTTATAAGTCCATTTGTCTAAATTTAAATGAGTGCGAGTACAAACAACTTAACGCACCTTTCGAAGTGAAAAGTAAAGTACCCACAAAAACGTGAACTGCATAAAATTTCGTGTAATGACAAATGCATTTGAAGTTATTTAAGTTATCAAAAGTGGCGCATTCAAAAATCTCATTGACATTGATATTGCGAATTACATAAATTATTGACTTGCCGACACTGTTAGCGGCACTTGCGTATCAATGGTATAGAGGAACAATAATTGACGTTTATTTACAATACAAAAATAAATTCGCTTATGAGGATTTTGAACTAAAACAAAAACGCTTAAGTACAGCAGATGACAAAAGTTGTTATTATGGCCGACAGGGTTGCGGAATTAAAAAGGCTGCAGTTGAAGCAAAGCAAATCACGTCTGTTGGTATACGACGATTGGTTTTTATTTTCTTTTTTAGCAGGCAAGACAAAATTTTTTTAATTAAGTAAATGGTGATCCAACTACGATTTTATTTATAAATAAAAAGTAAAATGAACGAAAATATTTTTTATAAGTATTTTATGCGTTCATTGAAAAGAGTAAAAACGAAGGTTGCTTCTTAATTTTAGAGATAGGAAAGTAAAAATAAACATTTATGGTTAAAAATATGTATTGAAAAGCAGATACTTTTGCTCGTGAGGGCCAATATACTTTACCAAGCGATTGAACTAATTTTTGAAGCATTAGGCAGAACTCTTTTTTGATGAAATTTTCAAGACAAAGTGTATCTAATAAGGGCACCACACATTGATAAGTTGAGATTATATTTATATATATATTTATATATATATATTTATATATTTATATATATACATATTTTTGTTCTTTTTTGGTAATTAATTTTAGTTTTCCTTTTTATAAATATATAAAAATATCACTCATTCTAAAAAAATTATCATACGAACCAAGTTTAAAATTTTGTACGAGATTTATAAAAATTGTAAAAATTTTCACCAAATTTTAAACTTCAAAATTTATACGCAGTTTATAACCTATTCAATGTGCAAATTTAAAAGGATTCCAAATTCTGGTTGGTTTTTAATCATTTTTCCCCTGACGGTGTTGCGCATTTTCTCTAAATAACGAAAACATGACATTTTTTCTATATGAACGGCCTTTTTTTTCACTGAACACACAACTTCCACTCATAGAGAAATGATTTTTAGAGGTGTGCTGTTTAACAAATCGTTATTCGGCCCTCAGCGAATTTGACAGAATCAGCTGATGGGCTGACGTCACTTGCGGTGTGCTTACAAAGGAACTGAGATTGTGTTGGTAATATACGAAAAAATCAACCACTGACACTTCGTTGCCGCCTGAACAACGACTGACTGGGCGAGTGTGTGAATACCTGTGAAATGATCGTGTAGAATTCGGCTGCCAAATCCCCAAGTGACCTGGCAGCCAAAGTTTCTTCACAATTTTCTTTTTCACCATAGCTTAAGATCAAATCTGGTAAAACTAGCATCCGTGGGTTTCACTTATCCACCGATTGAGCAGATTCAGCTTCGCACACGATGCTCTGTTTATCATTATTGTCGCATTTGACCCATATTCCGTTACCAGGATGAAATTTTAAACTATTAAATATGTCACTGAAATTCACGGTGCTCTCATGCATAGGATTTCTTATTTAAACAGTATTTTTGAAATGCTTAACCCTTTGCCGTGCTTTAACGAGTCTGACTCGTGATGAAAATTTTGGCCCAAACATGAATATGATGAGACAGGCTCGTGAATAGATCGTAATGTAATGAATCGATTTCAAATAAGTAATAAATACAAAAAGTATTAGCGTTTATTTCCACAACAGCAGTATTGTGCAAAGTGTCTACATCAGAGGTATTTGCATTGCGGCTCGTATTGTGACCTTTCTCGCGCATCAGTCGATCTGTTTACCACTCATTGACGCGTAACACTTGGGCTCGAGTTTCGTCGAGTTAAATGGCACGGGGCTAAAACCTGTTTGATGATTTATGCTTAGTTTCCTAGTAATTTTAAAACTGCGCCATCCCTCTTTCATGTTGTTCATGATTCCAAAGATTTTTTCAGTGATTCCTCAACCAAAATGAGATTAATTTTAGCATCTAAATTTTCATTATCAATTTAGTTTTTCTCTAGATTACCCCATTATGCCCGTTATTGGTGAAAAAGTGAAAACTGCGAAATGGGAATATGATTGCCCCATTTTTTTATTTTAACTTTTTCGAAAAAAATTTAAACATTTCATAGTTAACTTCATTTAAAGTAATTCCGGATACACGATTTCTGTTTATTTTTGTTTTTTCTTGTTTTGTTTTTTCTTCTATCGCGTACACTAATAAATCAGAATGTCTTGCGAAATGCACGTACAACTGTCCATAAAAATTGTTCCAGCGCTTTTTAATGGCCATGGCAAATGGCATATTAGAATGCGTGACCAAAGTACAACTTCCCCCTTACATTTTCCAATTTCCTTTGATCACCTATAGTGCACAAAATACTAGTGGAAAATAAGTACATCTGGGTTTATAAGAATAGCAGCGCGACATGGTGCAAAACTTTCACTATTTTTTATTCTGATTTTTTTAAATAAAAATATGATTCATATTACAATAAAAACTAATATAAATAACTCAAAATTTCAAACTTTGTGAAAATTTCAGGAAATCTACAATAAAAATTTTCTTTAAAATTTCAAACCTTTTATTCAGAATAAAAAAAAAGAAAAATTATTAAACATTTTGAAAAAAAAAATTTTTTTTTGAGTATGCAGTTTTGTAGCCCATTCAATCATTCAATTTTCATATGATATAATATTTTGTTTGTTTAAAGTTGCTTGTTAATCATTTTTATTTTGTTGATGGTGTTATGCATTTTCTTCCATATAAAGGCTTTTATATAGAAAAAATGCGCAAGACCGCCCCAAAAAAATTGACTAAAACCAATGTGAGTTTTGAGCCACTTGATACTTGCACGTTAATATCCCAAAATTCAATAGGCTATAAAACTGCGTACTCAGCAGCAGCTTATTTTATTTTGGCTTAGGCATCCAACAGCAATTAAAGTGAAGAAAGAGCTTACGATGTACCCCAGATATAAATAATGAAAGTGAATATGGACTTACACGTGCAAGTTTTCTGGCAATTTGTCTTTAAATTTGCAACATACTCAGACTACACTCATGCTTTACCAAATCGATCATCAACTTGTATAAAGTTTTTCTTGAATTAAATATTAACATCTTAGCACAACTTTGATAAGCAAAGTAAGAATTTTCCATGGCGTTCTTCTCTACGGCATCTTGCGAATAAAACTGTCTATCAAATTGCATGCAACCTACGTTCATAGCTGAAATTTCTAATGAATTTTTTCCAAGTCACACCAATGAGTAAATAGAAAAGCAAGACATGAACGTGAGCTGATTTTTCCTAGACATTTAACAACAATTACTAACTAAATTCTGCTTCTGCATTTTCAATGCTATGCTTCGTATCGACATTTAGAACACCGCAAACTATGTATTTTCAAATGGCTTGGATAATTAACTTTGTCACTGCTACCCAAAAAAATTGCTGCCAAACTTAAATGCCAAATTTTTCCCGGCACAAAACAAACCCACAAATTATAGCTCCAAAAATTGTTTTCGGCAAGACAGTCGATTCATGAACGCCTAAATGTTGAGATATCGATGTTGAAGGTTGTACGCTACAGCAATAATATTCTCAACACACGTCCAGTTTTTGGTCTGTCAATCCTTTTTCTGTCATCGATAGAACCAGTTTCTTAAAAGCTTTTCTCCAACCTTTGAATTATCGACTCATTCAGACGATTCTTTCCACCAAAAAAATCATGAATTTCCAATATATTGTTCTTAAAGATTGACTATTTCTACAAAAGTTTCTATCATTTTAAGGCGTTGCTCTATCGCGCAAAATTTTTCATCTTTCTACTTGAGAAATGTCAAAGATGACATGAACAATAGATACTGCCTAGGAAATATACTGATACGTCACTTTTGAAAATCCATTTATTTCCTATTACGGCCGCCGTAGCCGAATGAGTTGATGCGCGACTATCTACCGACATTCGGTAGAGCCCGGACACGAAACACCAAATGATAGGAAAAGCTTTTTCTAATAGCGATGGACCCTCGGCAGGCAATGGCAAACCTGCGTGTGTATTCATGCCATGAAAAAGCTCCTCATAAAAACCATCTGCCGTTCGGAGGAAACCGTAGGCTTTTTAATTGGAGGGAGAGCAGGGCCAAAACACCCAACAAATGGTGTACTATGTTAAGTATATATCTATAAGCTCAGGCATGCCTGAGCTGTCAGGTGTATTTGAACGTTCGGGCGCCTTTGCTTTACTGAACCAACAAAAAAAAGCTTCAACTTAAATTAAAAGATAAATGGGAAATCCAAACGACTATTCGTTCAATTTTAATAGCTTTGAAAGCAATGCTCACATCAAAGGTGGAGTTTTCCATTGTTTCATTCACCAAATTGTTTGCAGCCTACGTCATAATTGTGGATTCAAGTATTATTGACAAGTTGTATGTGTGGGTAAATTGGATGACAAAACTTGAAGTTGCAAATGTATTTTTGACATGATGATTTGAAATTTGTGATTCGCACTTTCTCAACTAAGCATTCACAACAATTAGTCGTGTCTTTTTGATACTCCTGCCTACTTTTTCATTCTCATCTAGTAATACTATGCCATGCTAGGTCAAATTATGGTGGTTGCCACTCTCCATTAGAATATGTAAAAGTGCACTTAAAGGCTGGAAGCCCAATTTGACTATGCTATTCTAAGTATTAATGTATTTAAATATAGCATCTGAGCAGCCAAATATTTAGGAAATTACTTAACTTATATTAGCACAAAATACAATTCACGTTCTATTTAAATAAGGAAAGGCTCTATTGGTAGTTTTTAGTTTTTTCAGTTCTGCTCAGCTGATTTGGATGCGTTCAGTGAGGGCATTGTATTAGTTAACAGCAAACACCCACGTTGTGCAAACCTATTATTTCCATGGAACCTATTATTTCCGAGCATGTATTCCTGTTATAGGATAATAGAATAAACAAAAAACAAAAACAAATTATATTTTTGTTAGCCTCTTATGACGAGTGTATTCTTTCATTTGATTCTCTTTTTATAGCAGGTTGCTGTGTTTTTTATTTGCTCTCTAAGCCTAGGCATTTTGAGACCTCTGTGGGTTTGTGCATCGGAGACATCCCACGGGCAATTTATTATCATCTTGAGTACTTTAGACTGAAATCTATATTGTATTTCGATATTTGAGTTGGCTGCAAAACGCCATAGCTGGATATCGTTTAACCAAATTGGAGAGAATTTTGTTATGGGGTTTTCTGCTTAATAACCAGTAGAGAGAAGTAAGTTTTAAACCCAAAGATTTTCTTTTGATGAGGATGTGAGTTTTCCAAGTGAGTTTTGAGTTCATATGGATGCCTAGATAGCTAGTTTCGTTGGAATGAAGAAGACAAGCCATTAAGCTTTACTGAAGGACAGGGCACTTGCCTGGTTGAAAATGTTATTGTGTAATTTTGTAATTTTGTAGCCGTTGAATAATGTCAACGAGACCTTTTTGCAATTTTAAAGAAGAAATAATTTTAGAAGAAATTCAGCCCTCACCAGGCTCTATCAATTGGAGCATTTATATCATAACTACTTCTAACTTATTAGAAGAAAAAGAAGTCATTCTTCCGAAATGTGAAAATGAGTGCGTTGTAGAAGAGAGTGGCAATCAATTATTCCCATAATAAAACCAAAGACAAATGAAAGAGAGACAGAGAGAGAATAGTTCTACTGCAGTTTAATGATTTTAAGTTGATTAGCTTACATCTGACACAATACGATGGGATTGGGCCCACAAAATTTAGAGATTGGAGGGCAAAGCGAACAAACACCTATTGAATATGCTCAAGTCTTTTTGAGTGACAATTAAAATAAGGTCTCAAAATGAAGATCGCATATTCCAGTCTGGATCGAACTAGGGACGTATACTAGAGCTTCAGGGTATACATACGAATTACTAAAATCAGAGCTAAAACGGCGAATGAAAGCTAGCGTGGCATAGGAATTGGGAATGTTACAATTTAATATCAATATTTTAAAACTCACTATATTTCCCTACTTTACTCAAAATTATTCTTTTAAACCGATTAATTTCTTTTAGGGAAGGTAAGATGCTGACTGACAGTTAGGGCTTCGGGTGTAATAGAGCAATTAATGCAAAAAAAATGGGGATTTAAAAAAATCAATTTTTTGACCAACCTGTGCTGTTTTAGATTTCAGAGTGAGCAGGCGTGTGATTGGCGTGTGAGGTTCGCTCAACCATTAGCAATGGCATAGACACTTTCAGAGAAAATAGAGCATAAAAAAAATTCAAAGCGGCAGCAGAGCGCAAATGCGTTGCTTGATTAGGTTTTGGCATTTTATAAAATTCTTAAGTTGTTCTTTTATTTTTGCTTCTATACAAGCATAGACATACATACGAGGGAGGACCGGTAACTTCGCGATTTAAAGTATTTAGCGATAGCTCAACATATCACCACTGATAACATTATAATACGTAATTTTTTCTTGCTAGTTTAATTTTATCTTTCAGTTAAACTAAATCTAAGTGCCTTATTTTGCAGATCGGCTTAAAAAGTTCAGAGTTAAATTAGCACTGGCCCTAATAAGACGACTCAAATAATAAACCAGTTTCTTAGTTTATTTATTTATTTATTTGAAGAAGCTAAGAAAACATTATTTCAGACTGACTACTAAAACTAAAAAATAATGAAAATATGTACAAATTCAATTCTAGACTTACATCTAATTGATATATACAATCTCAGAAAATGAGAAATCTAGCAAGTTAGATTTGGATATATCATTAAAATCACAAAGGGCTCTTTTAATAGGAGCATTAGAAGCATAATTCTTATTGAAAGGAAGAGCGTTACGAAGAATTCTGGTAGGTGTAAGAAAATTAATACATTAAAGCAAAAAGAGGCAATCAATTTCGCCTTTAATGAAATTGAAAACAAACGGGAGAGAAAGAATCAATCTTCTACTTTATAAGGACTTCAGGTTGATCAAAAGCAAACGTGATGTGAAGGATGGGATAGCATCAGTAAAATTTTCTGTAACAATTTTCTTTCAACCTGGAGCACCGCACTGTAATTACGAGTAAATTTCTTGTTGAAAATGGATATCTTCTGCAAGAAGGGCTTGAAGAAATGTCAATGATATTTTGAATATTCTGCATTTTCATATAAAAGACATGAACTCGCCATGTCAAATGATCCAAGAATTTTGCGCAATATCGTATATTTTTCTGATAATTGGTTTATTTGGTTGAAGAAAAAAAGAAGTAAGCTGAAAAGATTAAAAAAAAATAATACTTTTTTTAATTATTTTATTTATTTATTCTGTAATGAAAGTTTTGGTGGAGAGTCTTTTAAAGTGCAATATTTTCGGTTCTTACCAACATTTGAACTTTTTTAAATTTATTTTTTGTTATAAAATATAATTAATTTTTTCAAAAATTAGAAAGAAAATCTGGTAATTTTTGCAAAAAACATCCATTAAAAGCTGAGACTGTGCTCAGTATTTCCGAAATATTTCATAGCGGCATTTTCCACTTTGCGAGTTGTATACAAATATGCGCGGCAGATCAGTGAAAATCAGTGCAAAATACTACTTTAGCGAAGCGATCGGATACGTTCTCGTATGAAGCAGATGCGCAATATTTTTATTTTATAATTATTACATTTTAATTTTTCTAAAAAATGTTTAACTGAAAAAAAACATTTTTTTTCTAAGGCGTTGCTTCGTACATTAGTAAGCAGATCCACGGTTTTTATTTCATTTTTATTGTCTATTTTTATTTATTATTTTGTTTTGTTTAATTCAAGCTAAATAACTATTTTTCAAAATATTAAAAAAATTTAAAAATGTAAAATATTATAAGTAATCGAAGATATTTCATTTTAAAGAGCTCCATACCAAAATTTCCATCATTGAATAAATCTCTGAATAACAATTTTTTTTGTTTTTTTTTTTCAGTTTATTTCTTATTATAGCCTTCTTATGAAGCCTACAAATAAGCCAATTTCCAGAAAAACGCACGACAATTTCCAAAATACTAGGATCACACTAAAAATTAGCTCGGTTATTTGTACAGAGGCCTGTGAAAACGATCCCCGCGTGAATGCCCAGTCACAGTAGTGATCGAGGGAAATGTTCAAAAATTCGAAAAACTAGTACCAGCTGATCGAAGATTTGAAGTTCGAAAGATAGCAGATGAAATAAAGAACAGAACATTGGACAGATTTTATATGAATATTTGCATGTGAGAGAAAATAGAGCGCCATGGGTACCGATCGACAAGCGTTGACGATTAGAGTATCGTAAAAATCGGGCCGTAAGAGCAATGGGATACACAAAAATTGACAACCCATCCTACAGTTTACTTCTGCCTCCCAGTGAGGAGGTTTTGCTGACGAAGATTTTCGGCCAATAGTGAGATGAATGCGTCCATAGAAAACCATTTTGAAGAGAAATCTAAAGAATATTTGCGCACTGGCATAAAGACGTTACGTAAACGAATGTTTCTCACTTGAGGGAGATTAAATTTCAAAACAAAAAAAAGGGAAAAAAATAAAAAATTAAACCTTACGTTTCGTTCGCAACCCTATCAACCACCCCTCGTTCATATACATATGGTACATATTTTTCTTTGCTCCTGTGCTGCCCGTACCAGTTTTTACATTCAAAATATCCAGACAAACAAAATCCGTACCCGAATGACGCTTCAATGCACATCACGTTTTCAATTTAAAACACATTATTGCCATTTGACACATGTCAGTGAGTCGAAAGATGGTATGAGATGTGAAAAGATATGAAGGTGAGAGAAGAAAGAGTAAAATGAACGTGTTGTAAAAAGCATAAATATTTTTCGTATACATAAATTAACTTGAATTTCCTTCTCTTTTATTTCTTGCGAAAAAATCTCAAATTTCAGTAAGCAAGCAAAAATTAAAAAACGAAAAAAGTAGTGATGACGCAAAATATTGCCAATGGCAGCCATCAAAAGCTGAACTTTTATGACCTTACAAACAAATTTGAATGGCCACATAAAATTTAACTTTCGATTACTTTATTTTTGGCTATACGCATCCATTTTAACGTGCCAGTTTGCGAATTCGTTGCTTTTGGTGAAAATTTTATGCACGATATATTTATAGGTTTTTATTGCAAAAAAATTGAAATTTTTGAGATATTTCTGGATTTGCACTTTAAAAAATTGAACTAGCATGTTATTCCGGTGGTATTTCAATCCAAATTTCATTAACTAAGTTTGTACTGGCGGTAATGTAACTGAAAAATAGTTCAGGTACCGCCAGAGTGACATGTTTGGTAGCCATCTAATCTCAATAATGAGTCCGACTTCGAGGTACGGACGATTAGATAAAAATGTAATTATGTGATTATCTAAAGAAGTAATATAACAACTAAGATATCAATAATTTACTACTTAACTTCAAGGGTTGTTCAAAGAGATGCCTTTCATCGCCCGAGAGCATTCGCCGTGGTAGGTAATCAGTTTAACGTGAAAATTGTCAACACCAGAGACTAACTTCGCAACACTTTTGAAGCTGCTTTGGCAATCTCAGTTAAAAAAATAGCAAGTTTAATAAATCTTATGGCATTATGTTGGACTAAAGGTATTCTCTGGTTGTTTCTTCCGGTACGCTTGGTACTTTGAGAAGCCCAAGATAGCTTACTGAGAAGATACGCAGACACCTCTGAGCAACATAGAAAGTGCGAGATAATTGAATGATACAGAAGCAATCGATTGGCACCGAAACAATCGAATGGCGGCAAGACAATCGAATAATACCGAGATAACTAAATGCTACCGAGACAATCCAATGATACCGAGACAAACCAATGATACCGAAACAATCAAATGATACCGAAACAATTGAGTGTCTCTGTGACAGTCGAATGATAACGAGAAGATAAAGATAGGAACTGGGCCAGTGGAGACATCTATTCTTCTACATAGATTATGCGTTGTCGAAGTGATCCTGTAAGGTGCGCAAACCACCTCAATGGACCTTAAGTCAAACGTACTTGTAACGGATCTCCTAGCAAAATTCTGTCAAGCGAATAAATACAGACACTCTGCGTTAAACGTTGAGCTGCCTATTGATGGTCTTAGAGGAAGTAGAGGGGAGATCTTAGATCTGAGATCTTGGAAATTGCATTCAGAAAATATATTTAGGCCAGGAAGAATGTTTATATACTTGCATAATTGATGATTACACCCATATTGGATGTTTGATCGAGCTCCTTTTCCTATTTGTGGCACGTATTTTAACATTTTCCATAAATGGAGGGATTAACAGTTTCATGACGCTCCCGAACGGCAGGTGGTAACTTTTTATGAGCAGTTATTTCATAGTCATCATAATATATTCAGAGATTTGCCATTGCCTACCAAGGAGTGGCCAGCGTTGGAATAAAAAATATTTCTATAAATTGCAGTTTCGCGCCCGGGGGTTTCGAGCCTGCGCCCTTCCGTATTGTAGTCACACATCAACACGTTCGGCTTCGGCAGACGTAGAAAGAATGTTTACAGATTGATATTACTTAATCTCCTCTTTTAACTTCTGCTTTATTTAAAAAAAAAAAAAAATTTAACTATTTTTCAGAGAGCCTGAAAACTCATTAGTTTAATTTTTTTGTTGGCATAATTTTTTGGACATTTACGAAGAAAACTTAAAAGAGGAGATCAAATATTATCAATCCGTAATATAATCCAAGTTAATGGAAAAGTGCGTTGACAGTGTGAAATTTTACAAATACCCTATGATCAGAAAGGCCAGGAATGTTAAATTTAATCGACCCGCGCACATGGGATCCGGCCGAAATTTTTTTCTTATGTTGGTAGGACTGTAAGACACACATCTGCCAGTTTTTAGCGCCATCGGATCATTAGTGTCCGCCTGGCCGGCCGAAAATGTGGGCAAACAATTCTTCGATTTTGCATGATGATAACGCGCCATCGTACCGAGCCCAAATTGTGCTGGATTATTCGACTAACCACCAAGTAAATACCATCGTACAAGCACGTATTCACCCCGTAGCACGTACTCCAAGTTGAAGTTACCACTTCGTGAAAGGAGATTTCAGTCGGTAGAGGAGATCAAAGAGAATGCGTCGAGGGAGCTGAAGGTCATGCCTTCGTCGGCCTACCAGGGGTGCATGGAGGACTGGGTTAAACGTTGGCGCATGTGTGTTGCTTCAGATGGGTCATATTTTGAAGGAGATAAAATAAATTTTATTTAATTTTATTCAGTCACGTAGTATGTAAATATATATAAGAGAAGATATACAAGGCATTTACCACACATCATCATCACCTCCATCTTCGCTTTCCGATTTACTTGTAAATAAGTTTTATGGAGCTTTTAATAGTGAAATAATTTGAGTGAGGAACGAATTAATCTTTGGTTGAGTTATATTTTAGCTGGATATTAATGGGTCTACCGATATTAGAAATCAATTTGGGATATCTTTATTGGTAATTATTTATACAAAATCTAACTTTTGCCACATTTCTTTGATATTATTTCATTATTATTTTATTTCTTGGAGACATTTTGGGCATCTAATAATCTTGCAAATACATCTAATAATCACCGGTATTTCTTTAGTTTAGTACGCTTTGGGGACGCGCTATCTAAATCTTTTACTATATTGGCAGTAGCACTATTTTCTGCTCTTCTAGCTACAACCTTAAAAGCAGTCGTGAACTCTTCAGGGTTCTCTGTGATTTCTTGCAGTTTTCTCTTTTTAGCTTTCAAATTGGTCGATGTTTTGGCCCTTTCACACTTAGTGATGGCAACAAGCTGACACATTGCTTTGGAAGTGGCAACAGGCTTTCAAGCCATATTTTGCTTGCATAAATCTAAGCTTAAGCTGTTTGTTTTGCCATTTTTTTTTTAATTTTCGGCGTAAGCAGCACACAAATAACTGCAAACTTCTTGTCACGGGATCTATGTTATTATTATTTAATTTTTATATATCTAATGGAACATTAATTACTTCCTAACAACTATTTTTACTCTGATGCCATTTTTGAAAAATGTCTGATTTCTTCGTATTGCACACCTCTACAAAAAATAAAGGAAATTATATGAAAATGCAGGTAAATTCTTCTTACTCTGATAGAAGTATATACAAGGTGGCGCAAAATTAATCACCCTATTGGATCATTTATTATTTTTGTAAATGGTGTCGTAGTTAATCATATTTGACGCTTGTGAGCTAGACAGCTGCAGTACACAAACAGACAAGTAATTGAGCACTTAAAGTTTAAAGTAAAGTTTTGGTTTCTGACGAATTTACAGAAAGCAGTAGACACACACGCGATCACAATATGAGAAATAGAAAAAAAAATTTAGTGCATTTAAACAATGCCGTCATTTGACGATAATTTTCCGACTATACTGCCTTTCCAATGACAAATTTGTAAGGACATTAAAATTGGGTGATGTAAGGCGAATCGCAATACTTACCTTTTGCATGAGTGCCTACCAACTATTTTTAGTAATTAAGTTCACCTAGTTTTATCATGCATTAGTGCCGCGGGTAGGTGAGGTATATCTGGTTGATCTGAATAGATCTCACATAGAGCACAAGGGTCCGTGGTCTTGGGTGCCACGGGTAAATATTACATAATATTAAATAATAATAAAAAATAAAAATTAAAATTAAAAAAAAAATTAATTTATAGGTGACTATTTTTTCTGGCCCCCGTAGCCGAATGGGTTGGTGCGTGATTACCATTCGGAATTCGCAGAGAGATCGTTGGTTCGAATCTCGGTGAAAGCAAAATTAATAAAAACATGTTTCTAATAGCGGTCGCCTCTCGGCAGGCAATGGCAATCCTCCGAGTGTATTTCTGCCATGAAAATGCTCCTGTATGCTTGAAACTGTAGGTCCCCCATTTGTGGAACAACATCAACACGCACACTACAAATAGGAGGAGGAACTCGGCCAAGTACCTAACAGAAGTGTACTCGCCAATTATATTATTTATTTCATTTATTTATTTTTTTCTGGCCATACAACAAATTTAGCGGGTAGCACCAAAAATTTTTTTTAATTTTTTTGTTTAACCACCCTAATGTGCATGTAGGTGTGTCTGTCCGTGCCTACATTTGATGATATGGTTTGAGTGGATACAATACACATAATACTAAGAATTTTTGTTCCAGAATTTTCCCACTTGACTGTCTTTTGGCACTGAAAGTTAAAAATTTTCCACTTTTTCAACGAGCGGCTTATTTTAAGCAAACGTAACCCAAAAGTAAGTCTATTGCTTGAAACATACAATAAAAAGCCAGATTTTAATAAATTAATTAATTACAAATAATTTTCGATACGAAATTGATACCATAAATTTTATGTTTCTTATTCGCCTCTTATTTGTCACTCGATTATTTTAACTCAAAAGGCAATTTTTACTTGATTTTGTATACATTGCGCAAAAAATATACCATAAAGTTGAGTAGTTTTAAGAGCAAATGGTTAAAAATAAAAAGAAGAATGTGTTAATACAAAGTTCATGCAATGTGGCACAAAATTAATCATCCAATTTTGTTTTCGAATAACTTTTTTATTAAGTAAAAAAATATGATTTTGGGTGCTAACAAACTTTATTTTGCTCTTTACGCGCTCCGCTCCATTGCTTGTCTCTTTGCATGCTGCAGCTGTCTAATTCACTAGTGCCAGATATGGTATAATTGACGTACGCCGTCATTTGCAAAAATTACAAATCTTCCGATAGGGTGATTAATTTTGCGCCACCCTGCATTTCCATTTCTATGCATTCGATAAATGTCCTTGTGAAGCAATTCATTTAAATTGAGTGTCGACAATCTGTAGCCTTAAGTGATGAGGAGGTGTTTACAAACATTTTTCAGTGTAAATGTCACGCCCTTGCAATGCTTTACAACAGTGGGTCACGCAATGTTGGAGTAGAAAATAAAAAAAAACACACAATACAAATATGCTAAGTGACCAGCAATTACAAAGGCTGAGGTCAAGAAAAAAAAATCGAGTTATAAAAATATTTACGCATGCACGCAATTATATGTCAACAAGTTTAATGTGTCAGTGCAATGCTGAGTTATATGGCTAACAGCTAAAAGTGAAGGTGTGGTAACGTTGTGAGGACGTCTCCAACTCAAACGTGTTGAACAATTACGAGCCAGTGTTGGACGCATTGCTGACAGAGATCGACCGAGGTGAGAAGATGGTTGGGATTATAAAACTCACATTTGTTGTTGTTTGCACAAATACATTGTTTTGATTAAATTGCCAAACTTGAATGTTTGCTATTGTTGTTGTGTAGCTTATGGCACTTACAAGCATAAAACATGCTGTCACATTTAATTGCATTTTTGATTTTTCGAGTTTTTGGTTTTGGTTTCGATTTTATTGCTCATTGAATTTTTTTGTTCTTTTTTGTTTTCGCTTTTGATTTTATTGTCATTTTAGCTTCTCTGCGATTATTTGTTGTTCTTGTTCTTGTTTTACTGCTATTAATTCCTGCACTTATATGGCATTTCATGGCACCCAAAGCAACTGAGCTAAGCTGTTAAATTGCCTTATCGTACAGCTGTTCGCTTGCAATCTGAAAAATATTGGGTCAAGTATTCGCTGCTTTTGCTTTTTGCCGGGTTTTCGATGTTTTTATGGTCGAGCCGGCATACACACCTCAGAAAGAGTGTAAAAATAAAAAGAAATGCTAAAGCCGAAATAAGCTGTCCAAACATGTGAAGTGGCTAAGCTTATTTGTTTTCTCTTGTCAAAGGATGTAAAATTGAGTAATTAAATTTGTTAACTGAAATTGATAGCCATGCTGATTTTGTACCATGTTAAAGCATGTAAAGATAGAAATTTATTTTGGTAGGAAATTTGTAAAAAAATTGTATTTAGTAAAATGAAGCCCAATAGCAAAATTACCATCGACCAACAGGCTAATGGAGTAGCTGGACAGTGGATTCACGCGAGAATTTATTTGAGAAGCGAATCCATGCGGATTTCTTCGGCTATTCTTTAATGGATGAGCCCAAGGTTAATGTAAGAAGCGCTGGAGGGATCTCAAAGCGTGTAATGTCGCAAACTGCTTTGGTTGAAATGAGTATCAGCAGTTTCTCTTGCCAAGCAATTAGCAAGTTTCGAAAATATTGGGAGCTCTACTCGAGCAACAGTTAGGAATTTCTGTTGTGGGACTCAATTTCGGCGTTAGTCCATATTGTGATAGTTTTGTGACAGCCAACGCCGATCACCTCAGCAGCTACTTTTCAGTTGTATGCTTGACGGAAAACCAAGGCTAACGAAAGCCGTCCAAGATCAAGAGTGGCGCTGTGATCGAATACGAAAGGGCATATTTTTGGTCTGTTTTGGTTCGTGTTCGGGACAAATCTTAATTATACAAATATTTTTGAAAAATTTTACCAGATAAGAGGTTAATTCCTTTTTTCCCAAAAGTAAACCAAGTAAGCCAAAAAAATCTACAAAACTTGAAAAACAAATTTTTCCAACAAGAATTGTTTGAAGCATGTTTTTGGTAATGGTAAAAAAAAATTATAAAAAAAAAAATAATTCAGAAAAATTGGTTGTTCTGAAAAATTGTTTTTCTTACCACTTTCGAGAAAAATTAATTTATTTGTAGTTTTGAGTATAATAAGAAATAAACTGAAAAATATTGAAGAATTTTGAAGTTTACTTTTTATTTTTTATTTATTTAATATTTAAAAATTTGGTATGAACTATTTACAAGTGAAATATTTTCCGTTCCTTTAAATAATTTTAGAAATGTTTTTCTTTTGTATTTTTATGTTAAAAAAAAATATATATACTTCGAAAAAATTCCTTTTGGAAATTCCTTTTTTTTTTAATTTTGTGGATTTTTATTTTTGAAAAAAAACTTATTTCCAATTGTTTTTCATTAATATCGCAGGAACACCGCGTCGATCGATTTACAAACGGACGTAGAATAGTGTTTTGCAATGACCTTTTCACTGTTTCGCTGTATGTAACTAAATATTATTTAAAAAGGTATGGCAATCCATTAATGAAACTCTCAAAGATTACTGCGTATAGTCTTACCTATTAATGGAAAAAATGAGAAAGAAAGAGCGGCGACTCATTGCACAAATGACAAAAGAAAAATTGTTTCCTAAAAATTTTGAAAAAAAAAATATTATAAACTTGTATCAAACATTTTTTTTACTGTGCAGGTGTTTTGTTCTAAAAAAATTATAAACAAAATAAAAAAGATATATAAAAAAAAATAAAAAAAATTTTGGAGACGCCCTCAAAATTGGGGATGCCCTCAAAATTTTTTATTTTTAATTTTTTTTTTGTAAAATGTTTTTTTACCAAATAAAAAAAAAAAAAAATTTACCGTATTTCTTTTTTAATTTTTTTTACTGCATTAAGTTCTTTGTATAACTGTAAAATATTCTGTCCTAAAAATTTAAAAAAAAAAATTTACAAAAAAAAATATATAAAAATAAATTAATAAAAAATATTTAAACGAAAACAAGCTATGTCAATTCAAAAAATTATAAATAAAAAAATTGTATATTGAATAAATCTAAAGTTTTTTGAATTTTTTCAAATAATTTCAGTTAACTTAGTTTTTTTACTGTACAAGTTTGTTGTTCTAAAAATATTAAAAAATAGAAAAAAAAACTGTATTTAAAAAAAAAATTCTAAAAAAAATATAAGAGACATTAAATCGAAACGAAAATATGTCACTTCAAAAAACTCTATATCAAAATTATATACATAGAATAAACCTGAAAATTATTAAGTTTTGTTTTTAAATGTTTTCAGCTTACTTCCAATTATACTCAATAAACAATATACAGGTATCCCTCGTATAACGCGATAGTTACGTTCCAGAAGAATTGCGCGTTATGTAATTCCGCGTTATCTAAAACATAGTTTTCATATAAATTTGGGGGTTATGTTCCAATAGGTTTTTTTTAAATATTGTAGAATACATACAAAATAACAGATGCACATATATTTCAACTCAATACTAAAGTTCAGACTTTACAATACAATTAAAAACACATAACAAAAAATTTAAAAACAAAATAAAACAAATTAAAGGTTTATTAAAAACTTTATTGTTATTCTTCAAACTTTATATGATAATTAATCTGTTTCACTGTCTTCAAAGATCTTTGCACGTGGGCGTTTTGGGGGAGCAATAGCTCCATCAGAAGATATTTCTTCAACATAGTTTTCGCTATTGGATAAGAAACTAGTTGTGTGACCTTGTGGTTCTTCTACTAGTTTTATAATTGCAAAATCTGTTATCAGTTTTTGGTGGGTGGTTTTTTTAAGCTCCTTTTCAATTTCGTAATAAGGTGCTAGATCAATATCTATTCTATCTATCTAAGGCAAAAAAGGGTGATTCCCGGTTTACATTAAAAATACATTACATATTATAAATATGTGGTACACAAATTAGTGTTACCAGATTTTATAATAAAGTATTTTCCCCTTCGCATTATATAAGCCTAAATTTCGCGTTGTACTGAAACCTGATTTTTCCAAATCGCGTTATATCGAAACCGCGTTGTATAAAACCGCGTTATACAAGGGATACCTGTACTATATATAAACAAATTTTCATAAAAACGAGCGATAATATCCAAAACACTTGTATAACTTGTCAAAGAATTGCCCAGTTGAGATATCACAAAAAATCCGATGTTCGATGCGGTTCTTACTAAGGAAAATAATATTTTGGGGAAAAGCTGTCGACCTTCGCGGCGCTTTGGTAGAGATAGATATTCGAAAAAATTCTAATTCAATGGTTCGATTTGGTTTGTGTGCCTGAAAATAAATATATTTCCAAAAATTAAATCACTACAATGCAAGTGATCCGGAGTTCTCAAAAATCGTTTCTATAGTCCGATTTGGGTCATATTCAAAAGGTGTATTAATTACGTCAAATGAAATTTATATGAAAAAATTAATGAGAGGGCGTCTCGAGGTGGTACTGCGGTAAAATATTTTTGAAAACAATATTACTGGTGTGATTCACCGAACCTCTCTATACTTATCTTCTTCTTCTTATTTGGCGCGATAACCGCTTACGCGATTTTGGCCGAGTTTAACAAAGCGCGCCAGTCGTTTCCACCAAGTGAAGCCAAGTCCTTCTCCACCTGATCTTTCCAACGCAGAGGAGGCCTTCCTCTTCCTCTACTACCACCAGCTGGTACCGCATCGAATACTTTCAAAGCCGGAGCGTTTGTATCCATTCGGACGACATGACCCAGCCAACGTAGCCGCTGGATCTTTATTCGCTGCGCTATGTCTATGCCGTCGTAAAGCTCATACAGCTCATCGTTCCATCGCCTGTGATATTCGCCGTTGCCAACGTGCAAAGGTCCAAAAATTTTACGCAGAATCTATATACTTATACACTATCAAAAACGGCAGTGTGGTTCGTTCTTACTTGGAAACGATATGTGAGAGAGAGGATCGGGATATCACACAGGGTGGCTGAATAAGGGGTTATAATACTTTAAGTATACTTTAGGGTGTAACAACGGCTGGAAGTGCACCATTATGAATTCTATTTCATTTTCTATGAACATACCCATATTGCATTTAAAAAGACGATTGCGGGGCATTATAATTGGCAATTTTGCTTTCATAGTGAAGGGAATCCAATTTCACGTTTTACTGTAAATATTCATTTTTAACAATTTTACTGGATCCATTTCATTTTATACATTTTTTGCGGTAACGAATTACAAATAAAGAAGAAGAATATGGCATAAAATGCGCGATAAATTCAAATTCATACACAGTCAGAAGGGCAATTCTACATTCTTATTAGAATTACTTTGAAATTTTCCTTTTATAAAGAAGTTGCATTTTAGTTATAGTATTCTACTTATTATTTATGAGCTTTTCTACAGTTAAAATTTGAGATATTTTGCTACAGAGATTTAGTTAGAAAACAATTTTACATAGACTCAGAGAAGTATTCAATTCGTTTTGCTTTGAGACAAAGTGTTTAGTTAGACACAAAATTTGTTAGCTTCGGTTGTATTATGCTAACTGAAAAACACTTTACGAATGGAGCGGGCGTTAATATCTGGTTCACAGTTTAGAGATATTTCAACATAAAATATTTACTAGAAGTATTTCAGCATTTCATTGCCTGGATCGGCTTTTTGTCATATTTTTTTTCATATTTTAGGCTTTTAGAGCTTAGCAAAATCATGTATTATATTTGCACTCCAAGGTCATATTTGCATATTCGATCTAATTTCATTGCCATAAGCCGATTGAAAATAGTCTAGAGCCTTACTTCGCTCTCTGCTCTCTTAATTTATCTGGCCCGATTCCATCTTATAAAGTCATACTGCCGATTATTTAATTTATTATCATTAACAAATAGGGGAGCCCTCTTGTCAGTTTCCATTATGTTCCCGATAAGATCGATTGCCCTTTTCATCTTCAGCGAATACATTTGATTGTTACCTGCTCGTGTTGATCTTAAATAGGCAGTCTATAGTGCCAATTATTTCATAAATATAATTATAAGTATATCAGAATTTAACCCTTCCTCAAATTTTGGATTTCAGATTTATCTCATACTAAATCTGTACTACAATTGAAATTTAAAAAAATATTTTTTGTGTAATAAGTAATTTAAACGATATTTAAAATAATTTAAAGTATAAATTAGGCTTAGTGATTATGCTTGAAGTGTTTGTAGTATAAATTAGACATGAATAAACATATGAATAAAAAAATAAAATAAAAATAAATAAAAATTGTATTCAATTGGTGTTACTCAAAAACCAGTATACACCCCTTTCTTTAAAAAGACTGTCCCCAGCTTACCAGGAATGTCTGTATGCATTAGCAATTTTTTATTTTATTATTTACTTTTTGTTTTTGTTTTTGTAAAACTTGAACTGCTCAACATCAAACATTGCATATCACACATTTATTAAAAATATTTATGACTATAAAAATCCATCTCATCATTTATCTCTGACATTTTGTGTTGAAATCTGAACTGAAATGCATGAAGATATTCTAAATGCACACCCACTCATTTTTGTTGAATGTTAATAACTTAAACTAAGCTTAATGCTGATGTATTGCAGATAGCTTGAACACAACACAAAAGAGTGAGACAAATTAGCCTTTTGTTAAAATCGAATGAAATGGGTGTCACGCAATATTTTGAAGTGTGTGTTAGTTAAAAACTGATTCATTCTGTTTCGAAAAATAATATACAGTCTGTGTCAGAAAAAATTAACCGCGATTATTCATGAAGTATAAAAGCTATATATTCAAAATTTGTTTACATGAAAGTATGTACAAAACTACGAGTCGCTGTTACTCAATAAGCCGAGCAGTCTTCATCGTTGTCATGCTTTGAACTTTTCTGCGTAGCTCGGCGACAAACAGGACTAGATTTTGCGAACTTGATGCATGAGTTGCTTAAAATCATAGTCAGTCCATGCGTTTTCATAGTTCTCCACACATTTTCAATGGGGTTGGCGTCTGGGGACTGGGAAAGCCAGTACAATACTGTGACGGTATTTTCTTGTTTTGTTGTTTTTTGAATGTGTTTTTCTGAGAGCAGTGGTTTTGATGATGTGGGACGTTAAGATATGTTCGCCTCCTTCAGTCGACGTTCGATGGTGTTGATACTCACATCTATTCCCTTTTTAACAAGAACTGATCGTGTTTGGCGTAGTCACAAAGAAGGGTCCTTCTTAAGAAGTTGGACTATCACTTTATCCGGCATTTTGTCGCCACTCGCTTCAAGAGAGTCAAACATTTATTACGCAGCAAAAAGCAGAATAAAATATGTCTTGAAGTTACAAGAAAAAAACCGGTTCTTTTCCTCTGACACAAACTTTATTTTCTTTTTTAAGTTCTCATATTTAAAAACAGGGGTGCACCCTGAACTCCGGGTATAAATTTTAATTTCGTGGCTTTGCGTAACCAACTCATTGCAGGTTTGCTCGAAGAGTGCCATTTTAGCGTTGATGTTCACAGTGCTTTTCGAACCCCATCCAGCTGAATGGCGGTCATGCATAAAACTAATTTTATTTTTACCCAAGAACGCGACCATTCACAATTTCCATATAAAATCGGTCGCTGAGTACAAATCTCTGCATAGTTTTCTTCTGTTTTGAAATATCCAAATGATCGATTTGGGATTGAAGAAAAACGGTAGTGATTAAAGATATTAAAATTTGCTTTCGATTGGACTTTATTTTTCATCAAAGTAAAACGTTTTCAATTTATTTTTGTTTGCAAAAATATGAAAACCTCCCGGATTTAAATCCCGCCAAAGTACATCAGTTCAGTAGCTTTAACACCAGAGTTTAACAAAGCGTGTCAGATATTTCTTTCTCGTGCTAACCGGCTGCAGTTAGACTCGTCAAGTGAATCCAACCAAGTCTTTCTCCACCTCATCTTTCCAACGCAGAGGAGGTCTTCCTCTTCCTCTGCTACCATCAGCTGGTACCGTATCGAATACTTTCAGCGCCGGGGCGTTTGTATGCTTTTGGATAACATAAGCCAGCCAACGAAGCCGCTGAATTTTTACTCGTTGCACTATGTCTATGTCGTCGTAAAGCTCATATAGCTCATTGTTCCTTCGCTTGCGATATTCGCCGTTGCCAACGCGCAAATACCCAAATTTTAGCTCAGAATTTTTCTCGCAAAAACCCCAAGTAACGCCTCATCGGATATTGTCATCGTCCAAGCTTCTACGCCATATGTTAGGACGGGCATAATGAGAGCCTTGTAGAGTGTTAGTTTTTTTCATCGAGAGAGGACTTTACTACTTAATTCCCGACTTAGCCCAAAGTAGCACTTGTTGGCAAGAGAGATACTCCGTAGGATTTCAGGTCTGACATTTCACGGCTTTTAAGGCTGGTCGACCCTACAGCTTCGAAATTATAACTGTGAACTGTGGCATGGGTGTTGAGACGCGAGCGCATTGACTGTTTGTTTGATGATTTGACGTACTTCGTGTTGTCCTCGTTCACCAACTGACCCTTTCACTTTGTTTCTTTTTTCAACTTAAAAAAGTTAGAAGTAAAGCTGGGGCCATTTGAAAAAATAACCCACCCACCCCATCCCTCCTCCCTGATTTTCTATCTACGCTTTGCTCTTACGTATTTAAATCGAAGGTTTTCCCCAAATATAAACTGCTCATGCTGACCTCTACCGCCACGGTTACCCCCACATATCGCATATCGAGATGAATAAATATTTTTTCAGCAATTTGTCAAATATATCCATATCTACGATACTACATATGTATGTATGCCAGTGGATTTTTCAATGTCACAAAATAAATCCTCAATCCCACAAACAAAACTGACCACCAAATCTAAAACCACGTGATCAAAAAAGATTAAAAAAACCAGAAATAATTCATTTAACAATTGAGACGAAAATTGTATGACAGACAACACTCGAGAGACACAAATATTAGCCGGCTCATAAATTACGATTCGTTCGTATGGCGTTCACGGTACGATAACATGCAGGCGACGGCGATTCACCAATCGATAACCAGTAATTGGCGATTACGTGAAATATCAATAAACTTTGTGAGGTGAATGAATGTCTCAAAATATGAATAAAAAATAACGAAATATCAATAACAATAACAACAAGAATTAATGTGCCCATCAAACGCCATACATACATGCATATATGGGCAGAAATATTTGTGACAGGCAAACAAAAAGATGTAAATAAAATTGACAAAAATGTATGCGAGTGAATAAATTTGAAAAAAAAAATTCTCACACGAAGTATTTATTTATAACGCTTAACTTTCGATTTAAATGCAAATTGTGTTTTCAAAAATACAGTAGCCACTCGGTAAGATGAGTAATTACTTATATAAGTATTCCAAATTGTAAATAACGAAGTCAAGATGCAATGTACATTAGGTTCCAAAGACTGACCGCACCCTACCTAGGTTGAGTGAATAGTTTAGTTCGTTTGCATGACGTTAGAAATATTAAGTTTGGATGAAGTATAATTGGTATCTGCTTTAAATGCTGTATGGGAACCCTTTTTGCAATGAGTGAATTTAGAAATTTTACTGGAAACTTTGTAACATCAATTTTATCAACTATAGGTCAATTATAGATCCACCAATTAAAGACGGCGGGATGGATATTCCCCCACCTAGCTATGACGAGGTCAGTGTCGTTATGTCAACGACTGAAGAACAATAAATTAGCCGTAGTAGGTGGACTCTCAGCAGAACTGTTCCAGGCCGGCGACAGTGAGCTGATTGGGCGCATGCACAAGCTTATGAGTAAGATATAGCTAGAAGAAAGCATGCACAATGATTGTAATCGCAGTGTTCTTTGTCCTGTGTTGAAGAAAAGCGACCCTACTATATGCGCGAAATACCGGCGGATCAGTCTTCTCGCCATATCGTATAAGATTCGTCGAGCATATTGTGTGAAAGGCTAAAACCATATGCCTGCTCACTGTTTGGACCTTTTTAGTGTGGCTTTAGAACTAAAAAGTCCACTGTCGACCTGATCTTGACAATAGTCAAATCCTGGAAAAAAACCCATGAAAAAGATAACAACATAACTTAACATCTCTTTGTCGAGTATACGGCTGCTTTCGATAGCCCGATAAGGTATCGCCTATACCGCAGAATGTCTAAGTTCGGTATTCCCGCAAAACTGGTTCGACTTTGCAACACGTCCAGCTCTGTCAAGGTAGGAGAAGACCTCTCCGAACCTGTCAATACTGAGCGAGGCGATCCACTATATTGCGACCTCTTCGACTTCCTCATGGAAGGGAAATTACAATATATTCACCAAAAGTGTCCAGCTCCTTGCATATCCTGATGACATTGACATTTCCGCTATTGAAAGAGAGTCAACTAGTGGGGGCCTGGCGGTTAACGAGGGCAAGACGTAGTATGCATGCTGTCCACTAGGAAGGATACACGGCATTTTGGTTCCAGCATTTCAGCGGACAACTATACCTTTAAAATTGTCCGTGCTACTTTAAGGCGCTGAAGTATGGGTTGTGTCGCAAACTATTGTAACTAGCGCTCTTCGTGTTGGCGATAACTACTAGCGCCGATTGAACGACGTATGAGCTCTACGACGATATGGATATAATAAAGTACATCAATATTCAGTGTTTGCGCTGGCTGGGCCACGTCAATCGTATGGATGCAGAAGCTTCATCAAAGAAGGTGTTCGGATGGCAAGGGTTCAGAGACGTCGAAATTAAAAACAGGAGTGTTAAGTGTCCACAATGTCTTTCTTTTTTGTTTTATTGATATATTCATCATATAAATAGGCGAATGGGTTTCCCCGCTATAGCCTTTTATAGGTACATTAAGGATTTAATTATTTTTTTTTTTAATTCTTGCAAATGGCGTCGTTCGTCAATCATATTTGACACTTGTGAATTAGACAGCTGCAGCATGCAAAGAGACAAACAGCGAGGCGCCCAAATCCCCCATCACCCAAAATCACATTTTTTTGTATTTAATGGAACAGTTTTTCAAAAACAAAATTGGATGATTAATTTTGTGCCACCGTTCTTGACTACAAATCTTACGCAGCAACACTTTTCGTCTGAATTAGTTCACATAATCGACCGGCGACTGTAATTCGAAAATTTTTTGGACCGGTTTAAAAGGAAAATATGCCAAGAGTTTAAGTACAAAACAAACAGTGTACGATTTTTTTTTTTAAATATGTGTGCAGTAGCAGCCGTTAAGTTGTTGACTGCCACACAAATACGTCAATATTAGAAATTCTGGCAATAATTTAAATTTTGAGAGTGTCTAACTAAACCTGTGACTAAGAGCGCATGAATTTCAAAATAAATTCACTAAAATAAAAGCAAAGCTTAATTAGAAAACTTTATATAAGAAAATAAATGGGCTTCAACATTAATATTTCAACGCAATCGTGCCCATTGTGTCTGTCTTCTTTTTGTTTTGCTAAGCAAACTTTCATTTTCAATTCTTCCATTAACATTTTTTTACGCTTTATCAAGCTTAATACTCTATTTTTCTTTTTCTTTATGCCATTTTAGTTTACTTAGCAATTTTTTTACCGCACGCTTTTATTTTAATTTATTTTTTTATATTTTTATTTACGGTCTTTGCTGCGCGAATTAAATGTAGGTAACCTTGGCGCTTAGTCACAAATAGCAAAAACAAAAGCAGGAACAAACAAAGAAAACGCACAATATGTGAAGCAGCAGAACAAATACATAAATATAACAAATAAACCAGCAGATATTCAAAATGAATGAGCATATAAATTTGTATTATGTTCTTTTTATGGATTAATAAATTATAGTAATATCGATTCATTAAAAAATTTTTTTTTTCAAACATTGAATTTCATAGTTTCAATGTGTTCTCATCACCTTACTTTATTGTCCGTACTTGGCGCTTCAAAAGCATAGGTGGAGATGTGGATAAAGTAAATTGCAATGCGTTGGACTGGTTTTAATACATGCCTACATACATCTGTGTTCACAATAATAGCAGCGCGACATATTCCAAAGTTTTAACTATTTTTTTTTTAGTTTTTTTTTTAGATCAAATTAATACTCCATTTAGGTATGCATGCCGTGATACTTGAGATTGCGTCTTCTGTTTTCTTCTGTATGGCATCACAATGGAGGAATTTAATTCTTTGTCGCTTGGACAGCCATTTATATTAATCCTAATACAAATTTAGTTCATACTACAACAAAAACGTGTAACTTAAGGTTTCAAACTTGGCGAAAATTCAAAAAAAGTTCATCAAAATTTCAAACTTTTTAATAAAAATCTTAAAAAAAAAATCGAGTACACAGTTTAATAGTCCACTCAATTTTGATTAAAAACGTACAAATTTAAAGTTGCTGCAAGATAGCGTTGATTTTTTTTTTTTAATTTTTTTCTGGTGGCGCGTTTTGCGTTTTCTCTATATTTAGATGGAAGAAAAAGCAAAGCACTACCACTATTGAGAACTCAATACAGGCGGGTATAAGATCTGGGAAACATAAATTACGTAGTGCATACCGAGAGAATACCTTCTGGACTCAATCCCGGTGATATGACACACAAGATATGGAGACAAGATGAATGACGCTTACTCAAGCCTGGAACGTACAAATTACATTTATAAAAGTTTCAGTGTATACAGGTTCGAGAATTCTAAACTTTGTCTCCTTACAAAATCGAGCATGGCATACAATTTTGTAATCATAAATTTAATATGATTAGCGATTGTAAACTTTGAGTCAAAAAGGACTTCAAGGCTTTTAATTTCATTTGAACGTTTCAGGGGTGGTTGGCATTACAGTGTTAAGCGCAAGTAACGTGGAAATATTTATTCATATTCAACGAAAAACATTGCATGTAACTGGAACTGTAACTGTGTAAAATTATATCCACTGAGAGGCAAGAGAGCGTCAGATCGGCATATAAATCATAAGGTCACCAGCGTAAAGCAGCAAAAAACAGTACAGTAAACAGCCAACGGAATGTAAACTTTCAAAATCTTATGCGAGAATATTAAACTATTAAAATGCATACCCATAATTTTTCTAAAATTTCTGAGTAGAACGTTGTTTGAATTTTTACGAAAATTTGTTCAATTCTTTTAAATTTTGTACAAAGTTTGAAACTTTGCGTTATGGAATTTTTTAGAGTAGTATGAACTATAAAAAAACCTGAATAAAAAATAAATACCCAACACTTTGCGATATGTCGCTCTGCTATTTTTGTGAACACAGGTGTATATATGGCATATGCCACACTCAAAGCTACAGTCGTGCATTACTTCATGCATACATCCATGCAAGTACATGTATGCGCATATGTATTGCAAATCAATGTAATGCGGTCAACAATTTTCCTCTGGCCTTGTTAGCGTATTATTAGCATCAAATCGCTGCAATTATTTCGAAAGGAGAATAGAATTAAAATCTATCGAAGAGGGGAGAAGGTTCCTTAGAATTTTCAATAGTTCGCCGTGTAAAAAAGTTTAGATACCCCCAGAAAATTTGGGTGAATATTTCATTACAACTAATTTTAGAATATTTTTACAGTAACACTGGGCCAGATATTATGCCCTGGAAATTCTTGGGAATAGATTAGTTTAAAGTAATACGACTGTTCTGTGGTTGAACAAACTCACGAAACTTAGCTTGCTTCAATATTGCAAGGAGAAAAACTCATTCTGATCTCTTTTAAAACAAATTGGAGTTCAACACCAACTTAAAAAAAGCAGTTATTTTTCAAATCCTAATTATGGGAATATTTTCTTTCTAGTATAGATAATTTTTTTCCCAGCCGGAGCAGGTCTCTATTGAAAAAGGTGCGGAATATTTGTTTATTCGTATAAATTTAGTTAAAATAAAATAAATACAAGTTTTTTACAGCCGATAGGCAAATAAAAAGTTTCTTATTAAAAGCACTCAAAATTAATTTCAAAGTATTAAAGAACTCATATTTCGCTAACGAAAAATCATTTGATGTAGAACTCAAGATTTTATTTAATTCACTAAGTGAACGTCATACTCGGCTTTCAAATTAGCAACATAAAAGACTATGGCGCAGAAGCTTGGACGATGACGCCGAGGAGGCGTCACTTGAAATGCTTGAGAGAAAGATTCTACGGAAGATTTTTGGACCTTTGCACGTTGGCGACGGTGAATATCGCAAACGATGGAAAATTAGCTGTATGAGCTTTACAACGACATAGACATAGCGCAGCGAATAAAGGTGCAGCGGTTACGTTCGGAAGGTTATTCATTTCGTCCGAATGGATACAAAGGCTCCGGCTCTGAAAGTATTCGATGTGGCACCAGGTGGTGGTAGCAGAGGAAGAGGAAGGCCTTCTTTGCGTTGGAAATATTAGGTAGAGTAGGAGTTGGCTTCACTTGGTGTGTCCAACAAGCGCGGGTTAGCATGAGACGGAAACGACTAGCACGCTTTGTTAAACTTAAGTACGCGTAGACTTCTTTGCGGAATATTAAAATTTATATGATCTTTTACAGAAGTGCTATATAAAAATCCACTAGCAACATTAAACACAAAGGATCGTGAAAGACAGTGTGAGTATAGTACTTTAGTAGCTAGGGTCTGAAGGCTTATTAGAAGCGAGAGTTATAAGAAGGTAAATGATGTAGCAACATAAAATATCCCCTCAGTAATGCTACGGAATGCTGTTAAAGTGGCAGTCATTAAACTATTATAAATTTAGATCGTTCCGGCAAAGTCAAAGCAACTCTGCTGAGATTCCATTGTAAAAGATTCAGAATTGCTCCCTTATCTTCAGGTTGAGAACTTTTATAGCCATCTCTGCCTATCAGAGAATAGAATAGAGAATGTTCAAGAGTCGTTTATATATATATAATTGGCGCATACACCCTGTTTGGGTGTTTCGCCGAGCTCCTCCTCCTATTTGTGGTGTGCGTCTTGATGTTGTTCCACAAATGGAGGGACCTACAGTTTCAAGCCGATTCCGAACGGCAGATATTTTTGTGAGGAGCTTTTTCATGGCAGAAATACACTCGGAGCTTTGCCATTGCCTGCCGAGGGGCGACCGCTATTAGAAAAATGTTTTTCTTAATCTTGGTGTTTTCACCGAGATTCGAACCGACGTTCTCTCTGTGAATTCCGAATGGTAGTCGCGCACCAACTCATTCGGCTACGGCGGCCGTCGAGAGTCGTTTACCTATATGGCGGAAAATGCGCAAGACCTCAGCGAAAAAATAGTGTACAAAATCAACGAGAACTTCAAACTCCTTGAAACTTGCACTTTGTTATAGTAAAACTTAATGGACTATAAAAATACATACCCAGAGTTATTTTTAAAATTCTGAATATTGCATAAAAAATTTAAAATTTGTATGTTTTTAAAATTTGTTACATTTCTTGTGAATTTTGTGCAGGAGTTCAGAACTTTGAGTTGTATGGTTTTTATTGAAGAATACAATTAAATAAAAAAAAATTAGATACAAACCAAAAAAAAATTTAAGTTTGGTAATTCGTCGCGTTACTATTAATTTGAACTGAAGTTTGATTTTCTAAATGATCTATACTATCTTAGCTGATGATATCTCAAAAACAGTATGCTGAGATGCTTAGAAATTTTAGTGGAAAATGTGGCACATGTAGAGTCAACGAATGACGAGCTGTTTCTTTTTGTAAAAAATCAGGCGAAAAAAAAACAATGAAATTAATTTTCAATAATTCGATAGCCATAGCTTTACAGACCGTTTGGTTATTGCAGATAAGTCCCTTAGTCCCTTGACCTCCTACCCGGTCATCGGCATCCCATCGACAGTTGTTAAAGGGGAACTGCACAAATTATTTCTCAGGAAAGCGCAGAAAAGATGGAGCTCCATTTTTTCAAGTGCTATTTCGAAAACCTTTTGGCCCCAATACGATATACGAAGGACTCAGAAGGTCCTTTGGACTTCTCGCCATTCAATTTCCAAACTCGTAGCTGTGTTTACCGGCCACTGGACGATCGACATACACGCGGAAAAGCTAGGGTTACCTTTTAACACCCATTGCAGAAACTGTGGAGACCTTCCAATGAAGGAGACTGTAGAGCATTTTCTCTATAATTGTCTGGGTTTGGCAACTAGACGACTTAGATCACTGGGTGCTCCTTTCTTCGACAGCCTAGGCAGTGCGCCAACCTAAATCCAATCAATCTCCTCCATTATATCAACAGCTCTGGCTGGCTGTAGATATCTGCTGTTGTAGGTCTCATAATGGTATCAAAACGGCGCTTTAGTGCTACTTGAGGAGTGCCATCCCGGCACTTCAACCATTTCACCTACCTACCTTAGTCGGAAACATGGAAACCGTCGAAATTGTATTTCGACAGGGTGACTTCGGGGTGTTATAATACATATTATGGGAGGGATTTTATTCTGAAAATGTCGAAAAACCAATAAACATAAAATTAAAACTTCGCAATTCTATATTATTAGTGACTGTCGATACACAAATCCTATACGGACACATTTTTATCCTGTCTCAATCTGATATTTGCACTCAATTTCTGAAGGTCAAATTATTACTCAACATTACTTCTTCTGGCCGGGTTGAACTCCTTGAGGGAAGAATGAAAAATGGATCCAAAATGTAAAAGAACTTGTCGTGGATTCTCCTCGAAGACTCCACATTGTTTTCCAAGAGTTTCCTAGCTTTTGGTTTCGTATAAAATTCAACATTAAACAATCCATCTTATACAACAGATTTCGTGCCGTGTGATTTTTTGCTGCTTCCTAAGGTGAAATTCGCTACAAAAGCAAAAAATGTGCATTCCTTGGAGCCATGAAGAAAATAACACCACTTGTCCAGAAAGAGCTGAAAGGAGGGAACTTCCAGCACTTCTTCAAACAATGAAGTCTTCGCATTGAACGTTGCATGCATAGAAGAAAGTAGCATTAGTACCTTATGAAATTACAATAAATTGTTTCCAACCATCAGTCTCATTGCTTAATAGCCACACCTCGTATTTGGTTTGTTCGCATTTATTTTTGAAACTATGCTTAGCCAACATTTCCATCATTTCTAACAGAAGACTACTAAGTATTACTTCTACATTCTACCCACCTACCAATCAGCACTACATACAGAAAATCATCTGCGATTCGCCAAGCACCCACCCACCAATAATCCTCGCCGCAAATTCGCAATCCTTTGACATACTTTCTATAACAAAATCATAATTTCTCACGAAGGCTAACGTCAACTCTTACCTCTACATACAGACATCGAAAAACCCACGCCCACCGTCGCCCACAGCCATACCAAAAACACCATAGACACAACTTGAACGCGGTATATCAACCTAATATACTTAAAAATGCAGAAACCCATTAAACAAATTGATACTTTGAGGAGTCAGCCAACAAAAGCAATTGAAACTCTTCAAATCTGTACTCACTGCAAGAGCGTTCACAAAACAAAAGGATTTGGGTGGAATAGGATAGAAATAAGGAAGGATATATTTTTAGTTTTGCTTGAAATTGGAATTTATGTACTCACACAGACAGCTGTGAGAACAATAGCAAAACGGAAGCGGCAAAAATATTACCAAACCGGTCAAGCAAAGAACAGAAGGAAACTAAATATAAAAAATGGAATGTAGAGAATTTTTTCATTTCATATTCTTTCAAATACTAAAATATTAATACTGCTGTAATTTATGACAAAAACAATTATCTCAAATAGAAAATATCTAGCGAAAAATTGTTAAAAGCCAAAGAACCTGGCAAAAGAGACGAACTAAAAAGTGGTAAATCGGTGAATAATGAATGTAGAGAAATCCTAAAAGGGATGCCAAGGCATACATTTTGCGAAGATTTACAGAAACGCGAGACAAAGTGTTGTGAGCGAAAGAATTCGTGAATGAATTTCTATGAAAGGTAGCAGAAAGGATTACGAATAGAATTCTGTGCTGAACGGTTTGTATCAAGTAAGAGAGGGAGTCGCTTTATTGTGGGGAGGAAAGCAGGCAAGCAACCACTTGTAGTTATTATTTGACTTAATTACCGCGAAGAAAATGGCTTCCCTTGCTATTGTTAGGAAGCGAAATTCATAGAATTCTACTTGTTTTGGTAGCGTAACTAAAGCGTACTTACCAAAAAATTACAGGAAAGTGAGACACAGAATGGAATGAAGATGAATGAGTGGCAAAATATGTATAAATCGAGTCAGAGGCGCTGGTATTTGAATTTATTCGTCAAACTGGAAATTCGAGAGAGTGCTTAAAGGGCGGCAAAAGAACTGTACTAGCTTCAGAAATGTTTGCACATATGCATATTTCACATTACACCGTGCAACAAAAATTAACTCTTTTTTTGTTATTCAGGAAAATTTTAGTGCAACAAAAATCAATTTTCTTTGTTATCCAGGGAAAGTTTCAGTGCTGCAAAAATCAAATTTTTTCTCTTATCCAGGAAAAATTTCAGTTGCACGGGAAACATTAGATTTTATGCAAGTATAGTAATGCTGCATAATCAGTTTTTAATTTTTTAATTTATTTTTGTATATTATTTAAAGTTCTTAAGGCGGAAACGTAAACAAGGTCTATATTGGGAATACTTTATTTCATAGGCAGAAAGTTCAACATTTTTTTTTACATTTCCATTAAAGCAGCGAGGTGAAGGAAGTCGAGGTATGTACGAGGGTCGTTCGAAAGAACTTTTCAGGCTTGGAAAAATCTTCTAAGATCTGAGATCTAAAATCTTTCTTAGCTGAAAAAACCCTCTTCGTTTCAGCAATCACATCCTCGTTTGCATAAAATATTTTTCCCGCCAGCCATTTCTTCAAATTGAGGAACAAATAGTAGTCCGAGGGATCTGAGGAAGCCAAGTAACCAGAATTTTTTGAATTTTTTTGGGTATGCAGTTTTATAGCTCCTTGTGTTTTAGCAGAACAAAGTGCAAGTTTCAACTGACTACAAGATATCCTTGATTTTTGGCATTTTTTTATATTGACGGTGGCAGGCTTTTCTTTCCACACAAAGAACGCACTTTGCATTGAAGAAAAGGAGTGACACCTCAGGTAAAAAATGGTATTTTGGTATTTCAAAAAATCAACGCTCACTTCAAAATTGCATCTTGTGTTTCTCCGTATAAAAAAAATCCATTGCGTTCGCTATATGGAGAAAATGCGCGCACCACCGTCCAGAGAAATAAAAAATACCAAAAATCATCGTAAATTTTGAGCGACTTTAAAGTTGCACTTTGTTGGAATAAAATTGAATGGGCTATAAAACTGCATACTCAAATAAAAAAAAAATGAATTAAAATATTTTTAAAAATTTTGAAATTTCGCTGAAGAGTTGTCGAATTTTTTAAGATTGTACAAAGTTTCAAACTTGAATCATTATGAGCTTTGTTATAAAATGAATTATATTTTTCATATAAAAATTTAATTGTTTGAAATTAAAAAGTAAATAAGTCAATAGTTAGAAGTTGTGATTTTTATGAATTAAAATCTATTGTTGTAATATACTATTCTGCCCAATAGACAGAGCATAAAACAAAAGCTATTAAGCGGGTTTTCAATTTGTAGCCATAGCTCAAAGTAAAGCTTAAGAAATAAGTAATAATTTAATATAACGATTATAAATATCTAAAATAAGACGATTTCAGACATGGATTTTGCCATAATATCCCAGAATTTCATATAGATAAAATGAGAACTGTAAAATTTTAGGTCCCATAAAATTAAAAACAAAACAATTTTAAAAACAAATAATAATGTCTGGTAAAATACGGGTATTCTTATCTTCTATGATATAATCCAGCAAGAAAACTTTATGAAAAACGTGTGATGCATTTTTTGTCTTTTTGTTGCACTGTGTAGTAATGAAATTTGCAAGCAGAGCTCAGCGCTGAAATTTCACAAAAATGGAAGAGAGCTATTTTTAATTGTTTCAACTAATTTTATTCCAAAAAAGTGAAATAACATAGTTTATAGCGACTTGTGCCACATTTGCGTTCACTTGCGAATTCACTACAAAAAAAGGCTTAACTTTTGCGAGTATGTGTATATGCATTTATAATATATGTATAAACTAGGTGTTTACTAGGTGTTTTTTTTTGTTTTTTTTTTATATCAAATGTGTCTATAACCAGCCGTGCCGCTAAACCTCCTCTTGTTGTCTCATTAAATTATTTACCTCTAATTGCTGCTATAAAAAATGCAAATTGGCTTAGTGTTATGCCTTTGCCCTCTTTCCGCTTATTGGCACAATTACTTCTGCAATATGTTTCGCTGCAACGGGTCACAAGCTTCCTTCGTATCATAAAAACTAAAAACGTCTATCTCAACTATAGCATACTTCGCGGCGCATAACTTTGTTGAACAACTATGTACTCGTAGATATAATAGACGCATGCAATACTTTTATGCAGGGCGAACTTTGCCTGTAATTCATTGTTCGCATCTTTGCATTATTCTCAGTGTAAATAGAGGGATCTACAATTTTAAGCCGCTTTCGAATACCAGTTGGTTTTTGTTTTTTTCATCAAAAGCTTTTTCTTGGCAGAAATACTATCGGTAAAAGTATTTTTTCCAATTCTCCATGTTTCATGTGCCCAGTGGGCATCGAACGCGGGACCCCGCAAATGATAGTGAAGCACCAATTCACTCGGCAACGGCAACCGCTGAACAATTGTTGGCTTTAAAGTAGTTATTAGCTGAACGAGGCTAATATATTTATGCATACTCGTACATATGCTTCTCTTTTATTTGTATAAAGTTTTCCTACTTTTTGTGTACAAAATGCTTTGTTCTTTTTTTTAATTTGCATTGCAGCAAAGTAAAACAACAAACCCTCATAAGAAAGCAATGGCTGCTGTTTGTGTGTGTATGCATGGAGATATGCATTTAGTTCAAGCGATATGGTAACTACCGCAATAAATTGAACAAAATAAGAATAGCTTGTTACATAAATATGTACACAAGAGGAAAGAGATTATGATAATTGCAATAATGATGAAAAATTGCAAATTGCATAAATCAAACAATCGCTTTTGTTTCCAAGCACAGAAACTTAGTTTACCATTGTTTCGCTTTGAGGAATTTTCTTTATGCACATCAGTGGTATACTAAATGCTGTTTTGAATGCTGCAAATATTGTGCTTATAAATGTTTTACTTATCGTATTTTATTATGTGGCTGTACCACATTACATTTGTATGTGCATACAAATACTAAACATTTACTGATTATATTAATTGTATGGTTCGAAAGTGTACGTGGAAAGGGTGTGGTGAGGCAATTTCGTATTATATGAACAGAGGCATACTGCGGCTTAGAGGAACAATTGTGATACGATATAATGCACCTAATGTGAAGAACTTAGCGGGAATTTATGAGTTTCTAATGCTATTGAGCAAACAAAATGCATTGCGGGGTTAGGGGTAGTCAGAGGCCCTAGAAAATGATGATTTTCAATAGTTTTTGTTTGCTAGCAAATTGCTTTATTTTACAAAAATAAAAACATAGCATTAATACATCATGTTTCGATTTGACTTTAGCAAAATTTAAAAAAGAAATGCATTGAGGGGTTAGGGGTAGTCAGAGGCCCTATAAAATGATGATTTTCAATAGTTTTTGTTTGCTAGAAAATTGCTTTATTTTACAAAAATAAAAACATAGCCTCAATACATCATGTTTCGATTTGACTTTAGCAAAATTTAAAAAAAAAAAAAAAATTATTCTAAAACTGATCGCTTTTTTTGTAGCGTCCGTTTTTCCAGAAGTCCCTTGCTGTGATCATCACAAGTCCTTGGATATTCAGCTTAAATCAATCGGACAAGAGAAATTAGTTTTATTAATAGTTTTACTAATAGATTTATATATAATATTTTATATATAAGATTTTCGAGAAAAGCACCGACAATTAATTGTTAAAAAAAGAACTCTTTGACCAAAAAAAAATTCTTCGATCAGGCACGGGTTTTTTATGTTTTTCAAAAGCAGTGTACATTTTATTGAAGTCTACTAAGCAGTTTTTAAGTTACAGTGATCACCAGTTCAAAAAACATAGTTTTAAGAAAAACTCATTTAAAGTTTCGCTATCGAGCGCCTGATCGCCCTTTGTTAATTGTTGAATAACTCGAAAAGCATTTGTCGGATTCACTTCAAATTTTCTGGCAATATTTTAAGGTATTATACTTTAAGAAAATGCAAAAAAACAAAATCCAATTTTTTGAAAATTCTCACTACCCCACAACCCCTAACAATTTAAGGAGTAGAATCTGCAAAAACTCGGTAGGTTTTTTTTTTTTGTTTAAAAACGCCTTAATGCAAGTTGCAGAGTATTGAAAGCGACTACTATTAAGTAGAAGAGAATCAAAATTTATACGCTACGTTAATATCTCATTTTTCATTCGCACACACAAGTAATAGTATTTCCATCTGTCACTCTTGCCTTTGTTTACAAGCCATTAGAAGTTGGCGTGCCAGTGAATACTTTGCACCGACCGAAATTAATTATAATTTCCAATATTTCAATAAAAAAATCAAAAACTGCATTAAACCTATAATTTTAACTAAAAGATTTTCCAATAAGAGGTGGTATTCCCGTAAAAGATCAATGGCTTCGTTGCCTGTGTGGTACGTAGCGCCGTCTTGTTGAAAATAAACGTTGTCCAGATCAATACCATCCAATTCCGGCCATAAAAAATCGTTAATCATCTCTCGATAGCGCAATCCATCCACCGTAACTGTTGCTCCAGCTTCATTTTCGAAAAAGTAAGGCCCAATGACTCCGCCGGGCCATAAATCGCAAGAAACAGTCACACGTTGAGGACAACAATAACTCCTGGATTTTCTGAGCCTCAGTTCCGAAAATTTTTCCATGTGGAGGTGGAAATGGGTCTCATCACTCAAGATGATTTTTCGATGGAATTCCGGACCATTTTCATGTATTTCAACGACCCAATCAGCAAAGACATGACGTTGTTGATGATCGGCCGCCTTGAGTTCTTGTGTTAACTGGATTTTATAAGCCTTAATACCCAAATCTTTATGCAAAATACGGTGTAATGACGTTTGTGGAATGCCTAATTCCAAAGAACGACCAGGAATGGACAAACCAGGGTTGGGTTTTCTTCAACACTTTCGGCTACAACAGCAATATTTTTGACTGTTCTTGAACGACGTGCACAGGTTTTATTCTTCACACCACTAACTTGTCCCAACAGCTCGAATTTGTTCATAAATTTCTGTATCGACAGATGTTTCACCTTCATCCAAAAATTTTCGAGTTTTACGAACTGTCTCTGGCAAATTTTGCCCAGTTTTATAGTGAATTTTAATAATTTCAATGCGTTGTTTAAGCGTGTATCGTTCCATTTTTATTAATGGCCTAGTTTCTACTTGTCAAATATCAAAAAATGACAGCTTCACAAGTGAAATCTACCGAAATAGCGGGCTACTCAAATTACTCGTAACACCTTCACATGCCCATAACCGTATTCCGCATAAAAGTACGGAAGGTTTATAAATATAAAGTGCCTCCACGGCTCCATTCTGTTTTAGAACAATAACCGAACCACTAAACTCCCCAGAATAATTCTATTGTTTCTCACGCTTTGAGTGAGATGAAAGCTCAGATAAGTATGAAAGCAAAAATTCTGTCCTAAAATCCAGCTTATGCTTACAGATAGCTTCAATAGTTGAGAATGTTTTGGAATCGACAGATTCTAGTTTTCAGCCACTCTGGACACAACAGCGATATTCTTATTACTTCGAGCGAATAGTTATTTTATTCGTACTTGAACATATTATTACTACTTGCTATCGCGCCAGCTGGGCGCAAAGTGTCGATACAAATAAATTACATTGGGTTCAATTTACAACTTTTGACTTTATTTGCGACCAAGTGAGCGAGTCGTCAGATAACGTGAATTTGTCATAAAGGCTTCGTCTCTATGTTCCTTTCGACCGTCTTCTTCGGCGAAAGCCTTGCGGATTCCACTCTAGCGACTGCTGATGTCAATCGCAATACAGACACATAAAGTAGACGATGTGGCGATCTATGTAGATCGCGTTGCGTTGCTGTCAGAGTAAAGAAATGCCATCAGCATAATTGAGATCATCTAGATGTTCCATACTGATTGGTTCCAGAGAATGCCTCTACCAGGATGAGCGTCCATGACGATTGAAAACAAGAGTGGCGACAAATGCTGGGTCGAATAACACACCATCATGCGACTATATTGAGACTGTAGGTATTAGGTTTACCTATTTATCTGGAACTCCTTTATAATGGAGCGCGGCCCATTACTGCGATGCTGCAACCAATGGAAAGCCTTATCAAAGGCAACAAAGGCAAAGTAGAGAGTTTTCTGCATTTCGACAACCTGTTCGGCAATGGTCCGAAGCGTGGGGCCAACTATGATTTAAACATTAAGGGGGGACTCTTATCAGTTGGCTTCAAAAGATTCATTACGGGCATAAACTGATGAAACAGCATGAAAAGATGCAACCAAAGAACTATGTCTTGATAATAAAAAAACAAAAATTATCTATACATTATAACTTAAAGCATGCACCGTAAAAAACCTATTTCATAGTTATGATTTATGTTAATATCTCACTAAAACCAAATATCCAAATGCCTTCTAATTAGACTCATCTTAGTGGAAGAGTAGAAAAAAATTTAATTGTTTTAAGTAAGACTCATCTAGCTCGCGGAGATTTGGTGATGGCGCATATGATATGGCAATAACTAAGGAAGGTTCCTAATTTAATGGGTCTAGCTCGAATCATGAAATTGCGTTCATTTCATACACCCAGTACTTTACTATAATGAAAATAGCAGAAGTCTTCAAACAAAAACTGCTTATTTTTTTAAATGTTCGAATAGGCGATCTTGAGTGGTAATTCGTTATGAAAACATACATTGTATCATAGATGATGCATAAAAAAAATACATTTTTTTTAGTTCAGAACGATTCATGTTTCATTAGACGACAGTCCGGAGTTGAGATAAAAAGGCTACAAAAATCAACTTTGGGGTGGTCTTAATTTGCGCAAATTATTTACATCATTTATTTTACTTTCAACGAAATTATTCTGCTCAGTAAACTAGTTAGCAATAAAAATTGGAGTCAATTAAAGGAAAACAAAACTTGTTGCGAAAATGCATTTTAAAAGTTGCATTACTTTTTTGCCAGTTAAGCATGTACTAGTTATTCGAGGACTAGTTTCGAGTTAGTACAAAACAAACTTTTAATTTTATGAAATCATCGCAATACCCAAACCTAATAAAGATGCCTCTGAAGCTTCTTCATACAGACCAATTAGTTTATTACCATCATTATCTAAACTTTTTGAGAAGCTTATACTTGATCGCCTTGACCCCATACTACAGGCGCGAAACTTATTTCCCTCACACCAATTTGGATTTCGTAGAAAACACTCAACAATAGAACAGGTACATAGAGTAACAAATAAAATATTATCAGAAATTGACAAAAGAAATACATGTGTTGCTGTGTATCTTGATGTAGCGAAAGCTTTCGACAGCGTGTGGCACAAGGGTTTAATATTTAAACTTAAACAGTATCTTCCACTCGACTACTATTTGTTAATGAAAAGCTATTTAGCAAACAGATTCTTTTATGTGAAATATAGAGACAAATACTCTAATATTCAACTCATGGAAGCCGGTGTACCTCAGGGCAGTGTACTAGGGCCTGTACTATATGTGCTGTACACAGCTGATATTCCCCTGCCTGCAAGTATCGACATGATAGCAACTTTTGCAGATGACACTGTCCTATTGGCAACTCATAAAACCTTAGAAGCAGCAACAAACAAGTTACAACAAATTTTGAACAAAACACTAACATGGTTTAATGCTTGGGGTATACAAATCAATAGTGGCAAAACAATTCATGTAGTTTATTCCAACAAGAAAGTAAGACACAAGAATCTGACAATAAACCACTCACAAATCCCAATAGACACCAAAGCAAGATACCTTGGAATGACTATTGACTCCAAACTTCTCTGGAAAGAACATATTACGATGAAAAGAAATGAGGTAAAAAACAGATTCCGACAACTATATTGGCTACTTGGCAGGCGCTCGAAACTGTCATTGCTGAATAAAATACTTATATACAAAACTGTGATTGTGCCAATCTGGGCATACGGCATAGAAATCTGGGGTACTGCAAGCAAAAGTAACATTAACATTATTCAACGACTACAATCAAAAATACTCAGAACTATAACCAATGCACCTTGGTACATCCCAAACGAAGACATTCATCGCGATCTCAACATCGAAACAGTAGCAGAAATCATCCGCAAACGCAGCACAAATCATATTGTCCGTTTAATGAACCATTCCAATAATGACATGCGACAACTCCCAACAGCAGAAAGGGCAAACTCTAGGCGGCTCAAACGACCAACCCCAACTCAGCTGATGACTAGAATAATTTAAAGCTATGCACATACCTACACTTGTAAACTCACACAAAAACTTAACCCAAATGTAATATTGATAATGATTAATGTTATAAAATCCAAGCTGCAGAAAGAATTACTTAGTGTCATACGACAGGTGTAATTAATAGGAGGCAAAAAAAAAAAAAAAAAAAAAAAAAATTTTATTTTTATGTATTTGAGGGACGATCAGGATCATTGTCAAATCACTAGTCGAGAGAAAGTTAGGCTTAATAAACTATTTTAAACTATTTAAAAAGGTTTATATGTATTCCCAGGTATTTGCATGAACTCGCGCATATGTATATTATATAACACGATATAATCTCGTTCATTGCCCTTTTCCTAAGCAATCAGTCACAAAATCTAATTCAAGGGAAAGCACTATGAAGGCATTTCACACATTTACAATTTTTTCAAAGGCGCACCTACAGTAAAAAATTAATTTTTTCCGCTTCGTGCATAAATATGCATGTATGTATGGATGCATGTATGTATGTATGTTTGTATTATATGTAGACCAATGTGATTGCTTTAAGTTTTGCAATTGTTTGAATTCGACAATTTCATGGATAGTATAGATTACTTCTCTGCTTATCCGTCAAGTGAAATTCGCAAAAATGAGAAAAAGGAAGGGTTTGCAGGTTAAACATCAAATTCACTTACGTAAGTACGGACGAGGTCAGATGCTTCAAACGAAATGAGGTACTGGAAGTTGCTTACCTGAAAAGAAATGGAAAAAAATACGTAAACTTTAATTTAATACAAAATTTTATTGTAATTCTGGCAATTAAAAATTCATTTGTAATTGTAATATAACTATAGTAGTAATTGTTATTGTAAGTATAACCGCATTTGTACAATAGTTCTAATTTTTATTATTAATAAGTAGATACTTGTAATTGTTAATCGAATTATAATAGTAATTGTGACAGTAATTTTAAGTAGAAGTGTAATTGAAATTATATTTTCCTATTAAATATTATGGTATTTCAAATTATAATTGGTATTGAAATGTGATTGTTATTGTAGTAGTAATCGTGGTTGTAATTTTAACTGTAATTATCATTATAATTGCAATAGTAATGGTAATTGTAATTGTTTATATACTAATTACTGTAATTTAAATTTTAAGAGTATTTGTAAATTGTAATTGAAGTTATCAAAACTATAACTGTAATTGTAAATGCAATTTAAATTCTTAATACAATCGGTATTGAAGTTGTAATTGAAACCGTGGTTGTAATTTTAATTGTAATTATACTTGTAAATGTAATTTTAATTGTAAATTTGAATTTAAATGTAATTTTAATTGTACTAATGAATATAATTTTTATTATAATTGTAATTGAAATTGTAATTGAATTTATAATTAGAATTCAACTGGTAATTGTATAATTAAATTTCTTATTTATATTTATAAATATATAAATTATATTTAAATTATAATTCTCATTTAATATTTACAAACTTTATTGTAGTGGTGATTGTTGTTATAATTGTAATCGGTTGTAATTGTAATTGAAATGGTAGTTATAAATATGCATAATTTTGCAGTTATAATTATCATCGTAGTTGTTATTTTAATTGTAATAGTATTTGTAATCGTAATTATAAATGTAATTGTAATTGTAATTATGAATGTAATTGTAATTGAAATTATAAATGTAATTGTAATTGTACTTATAAATGTAATTTTGATGGTAACTAAAATGTAATTGTAATTAAAATTGTAATTTTTATTATAATTGTAATTGAAATTGTAATTACATTTGTAATTATAATTGAAAATGTAATCGTAATAGTAATTAAAGCCATTCAAATATTCACTGTAATTGGTAATGGTAATCGAAACTGCAGTTTCTATTTCAATACTTATTTATACCCCTCTTGTATAAGTAGCATTCAAATTTGTATCAATATCCCACACTCATTCAACAACCTTATAAAACTATCACTGGGTTGAGTTCATCTGAATTGATGCGTGCATTTGGAAATCAAAAAGATATCTTATAAATGCGGTCGGCAATGCAATGTGGCATCCGCATTTGATGATGTCGGACACGTGTGTGTTTTACGCAAACAAAATTCAACAAAAAAGTACAACGACAAGGCGAGCAGTAGCTATTCAGCTTTTGGCTATATGAGGCCTTAGGACATACATACATATGTATGTATGTGCAAACACACGCGTACATACGTACATGTATAAGTACATGTGTGCCTTGTACATTGAGTTAGCCACAGCATCCATCTTGCAATACTCGTTTGCCAATTTGTTTTGATCTTACAATTTTCAGTCGCTTCGAAATTGCAATGGCAAAAACAATTCAAAGACTATCGCTTGAATTCCCATGAAAACTCCTTATCTATAAAAATGCCTGTTTGTTGTGGCGATTTTCGTTGACCAAAAAAGTAGCTTGTAAATTGTATTAGCCATAGATTTTCAATTTTCTTTTTCTACCACAAATTTATTAAAGACTTGTTGGCGTTTTTTCTTTTTCTCCTCAGCTTACTTGGGATATGGCCAAATCCGCAACAATACAGCCAATTTCGTGTAAAGCAAAGTTGGATTTTTCTTTTCAAGATTTCCACAAATTTGCACAATTTCATTTTCGCTGTGAACTCTTCAACTTCCAGCTACAGCTGCAACAGCTTGTTGAAGCTTGATTTGTGTATGTCGTACTCGCATGTATGCTTGCTGGCGTTTGCAATGGAAAAACAAATCCATAAATGGCGCGAAAATTTATGCAAAGTGAAAAATTGTTGCAAGTAAAACGTTTATTATGCAATCAACGGCTGTCAGTCAGCAATGTAGATTTGTTGCTATTGTTTATTTTTTTTTTTCGCAAAACGGCATGCTGTAGAAATTCGTTAGCTCTCTTGTCGGCTGCTTTGCGTAATTTTAAACGTAAGCCGCACCAGCATTAGCATCAAAAACGGCAGCAATGAAGCGTGAAACAACAAATTGGCGGCAACATGTTGCGCTACCAAAGTAATAGTGGACGAATGTACAACAAAGTGGACAAAGTGGCTGAGAATAGAGAATGTGATTCCCGGTGAGAAAATCGGTAGGCAAGCACAAGATTGTGAACAGAGATTTTCCAATTTTGTTGCATTCAAAAAATTGATCTTTTCGTTAAATTGTATGACATAAAAAGGAAGAAAGTAACAGAAAAATCTACTATTTATTTTATTAAAATGTACTTTGAAATATTTATCGTTCCTTTGTCATATGTACTTCATGTGGGAACAAATTTTGTAGAGCGCAGGTATCACAAAAGTAAAACATATCAGGACAAGTACGCTGCGTTAAATAACCATATCGCAGGGACTTATGACACAAACTTGTGTTTGGATAATTTATTTAATTTTAATATATTTAAAAAAATAGAATAAAATAAAAAAAAATCTAAAGAACCGTCGATGTTGATTGCAAATTAACAGCTTACTTTATTGAATGTGAAAAAACGCTTACAATGCATGCGTGATAAAAAAGGGAAATGCAAAATGGTATACAGGGTTGCCAGATATGCGTAGTTGTCATTTATTTCTATTTACTGCGAACTACTTTGCATCCACCATAAGACTTTGTATAAATTGAAAAATAAAAATAAAAAAATTTCCATCAAAATTTCAAACTTTATAATCAGAATCTTTAGAAAAATTCCGAGTATGCATTTTTATAGCCTAATGAATTTTGAAGCAGTAAAGTGCTATTCTGAGGTGGTTCAAAAATGTTTGTTGCAGACGGTATGGAGCCTTTTCTATCATAAAAAAAATTTATCGAGCATTCGTTAAAAAAATGTTTCTTAATACCCGGATATATCCTCTTTCGTTTGATATCAATTTTAATATTTTGGAGTGAGTATAACTGGCGCTCTCGTACCCTGTCACTAAGAACAAAACTCAGAATTTTCAATACCGGCATAAAATTAGTGCTCTTAAACGAGACCTGGCTGATCTCTGACTACATAAACAGACGGCTTCAAACATTCATCAGGAAGTGCTTTAGGACTATATGCCACAGTTAATCCAAAAGAATAGTCTCTAATGCTGACCTACTTTCACCCACTGCTAGCTGCCTAATCATTCTGACGAAAATGGGACAGGATTTGGCATACTGATGACGACAATTAGAGAAGACGACAAGATGGATTTTCAATGAACCCACAAGAAAGCTGACGACAAGCTTGGATGTGCACAATCCTGAAAAATAACACTTACTGGAACGAGATAAGACGTAAAACAGCTGAGAGAAATCGTTGAGGAGCCTTTGTGTCCGCCCTCTGCTCAGACTATTTTATTATTTTTACACTTGGCACGTACACCCTTTTTGGGTGTTTGGCCGAGCTCCTCCTCTTATTTGTGGTGTGCGTTTTGATGTTGTTCCACAAATGGACAAACTAGGAGTGATAATATACACAGGGATATGATTTTTTTATAGTACTTCTTTAGATCTTCTTAAAAATTTCATTTAAAAGTTGTATTTTATTTTTATTTACGGCGACTAGCGTAGCCAAATGGGTTGGTGCGCGACTAGTGGTTCGAAACTTGGGGCATGAAATACCAAACGAGTTGTTTCTAACAGCAGTCGCGCCTCGACAGGCAATGGCAAACCTCCAAGTGTACTTCTGCCACGAAAAATATCCTCCATCCTAAAACTGTAGGTTCCTCCATTTGTGGAAAAACTTCAAGCCGCACATCGCGAATTGAAGGTGGAGCCCGACCAAAACTACCAGCAAAGCGCCAGCTATATATATTTATATAGCTCTTTGAAACGGCGAAACGAAAAATATTTCAGTTGCATAGGAAATTTTTCCTGGATAGCTTTTACTATCACTCTCACTTCCCTCAATCTTAATTATCTAAACATTTTCATACATGTTCTTTATATTTTTTCTTTTTCCGCTTTCGAAAGTAAATAAGCTTTTATTGGTTAGCCTTTTGTCGTCTTCCTTCTTTCTCCTTTTTCCAAAATTACTAAATTTTGTAGACTGTCTGCAGCTTGAAATCGAACATTTACATATTTGCATTTTAAATTTGACAAACTAATTTAGTCATTAATCTTGGCACTCTTACCATAATTGGCCGTGGAAAGAAGCACAAAAAATTCTACAATTCGCTTTCAGTTTCATTATTTGACTCGTTAATTTATTTATTTACTTTTTGCCTTCATTCCTTTTAAGCTCATTTGCCATTCATCGATTAATGGGTTAAACATGGTAATTTAGTGGGTTACTATGTTGCTACCGCATTTTCGTTGCCTTTGTATTCATCTTAGGTTTCTTAGATAGAAATATTGTAATTGCTTTATTATTTTCTTTGAAGAAGACGGTCCTGTTTTATAAGTTTTTAATGGCAGCTAATGGTGCATTTTTATTATTATTAACTTTGAAGTTTTGCTAAAGCGTAAATTAAGTTATATTTTTGCGATAAAAGGGAAAGTGCTTGACGCTCAAGATAAAATGGGTAGCAATACAGGCTACTCCCAACGGTGAGGTGATGGAAATATTACCTCAAGAAAAAAATCGCAAGCTAAAAAAAACACCCGACGATAAATAGTTGAAAGGACTTAGCTGTATGAAGACATAAGGCATAAAGCAAATGAATAAAGAGCTGATCCGCTTCAAGCTGCTGATGAATTTTACCGGGAACCCAATTGAGCTTATATCAAGGTATTCCGATGCAATCAAGAGGGCTGTCAGGCATTTCTCGACTAATTTCGAATGCACCAACAGCAACCTCAAGGCCCTAATAGCCGCTTGGATATCAGAGTAGATATTACCTTCTTTACTTTAATTGCAGAAGCGAGCAGCCAATCCACAGCTTCTTAAATTGCGGCTATTTCTGCTTGGAAAACACTACTGTGGTTCGGAAGCCTAAATTTGGTCTTGATGGTGAGCTCCTTGTAGAATACGCCCCCCCAACTCTGCCGTCCAGCTTTGAGCCATCCGTAAACATGTTTGCCATGCCGTCCCTTGATGGAATATGAATGGAAAACGTTCCGGTCGGACCAAACGACGTTAAAAAATTATCTAGCATTATGGGCATGAATTCAAAGTTGTTAAGAATGCTAGAGTGTCCGTAGCTTAAGTCTAACTTCTGGCCCGAACACCTGAATTTGATTGCAGCGCGTGGAACAGCAGTTTTCCTGCAATGTCCACGGGTGACAAATTCATCATAGCGTTGAGTGCTAGAGTAGGTGTGGTCCGAAGCGCCCCACTGATTTCAATGAGGGCAGACTTTTGAACCCTCCCAGCTTCTAAGCTGCGAGTTCCACTAGACGAGGACTCCGTACAGCAGAATTGGTTTTATAATTGTGTTATAAAACCAAAAAGTAACTTTAAGCGAAAGGCCCCATCTTTAGCCGTTGGCATCCCTTCAACCATACGCGGCGACTGTTGCCTTTCTAATTATCTCGTCAATGTTGGGCTTCCACGTTAACCCTCTGTCAAGGACAAGTCCCAGGTACCTAACTCTGTCAGTGAGCATCAACGTGGTGCCTGCTATTGAGGGGAGAAAGACTTTTTGTATTTTCTCGTAAATAAGACGAGCAAGGCCTTTAGAGGATTTATCGAGAGCCCACAATTTGCGGTCCATTTCACAACTAGATTCAGATAACCCTGCATCAGTTCCATCAGAGTATCTAAAAATGTTCCTCTCACAGCCTCTCCTCTCCAGCTCCTCTGGCAGAGAAGCGGCGCGAGAACACCTCCTTGTAGTGTGCCTCTGCTCACATACCGGCGAAGAGAAACGCCATCCCACTCTGCAGCGACCGTTTTATTGCTAAGCATTTTATATGTTAACCGAGTAAGGTCGGTTTCAACCCCCAATTTTATTCAGAGGCCTGGTGATTGTCTCCGGGAGGACATTGTTAAAAGCCCCCTCAATGTCAAGGAAGGTGCCCACCGTGAACTCTTTCTGAGAGAGGCGCACCTTCATATCTTTAACAATAATATGCAGGGCAGACTCTACCGATCTGCCTTTACAATAGACATGTTGAGCCTACGAGAAACGCTCTCACACCTAAGGTGTAGATCAATCAGCCTCTCAAAGGCTTTTAGCAAGAACGAAACAAAGACACTGATTAGTCTGAAATCTTTTGGGGATACCTGTGAGATTTTGCCTGCCTTGGGTATGAATGTAACTCCCACAGCCCTTCAAGGTCTGGGTATGTAGTTCCTATCTATGAGAAGGACTTGGCTTTACTTGGTGTGTTCAACTGGTACCGGTTAGTATGAGAAAGAAATTACTTTGTTAAACTCGGTCAAAATCGCGTAACCGGTAATTGCGCCAATCAAGAGGAAGAAAAAGAATGGACTGAAATATAATAAAAAAAGCTAATTTTCTAAAATTAAGCTGAGCATATGTACCTTTCCTCTGATCGTACCAGACCAAGATATCTTTTCGCGATATCATCAAATTTGAGAAGGAGGTGAATTGGAATTCCAAAGATAGGTCGCGACAGAAGTCGTTGTACCATATCCATAGTCTTAAAAAATCTTATGAGATGATTAAACCTCTTTTGGTTGCATCCTCTATATAAGAAGTTCTCTTGGCATAGCCAAACAATTTGAAAGCAGTTTACGTCTCGTAGCCTAAGCTTCTCGCTTCCTTGCTGATATGTATGCCAGACCCTGATATGTTTGCACGGGTTCTAATAATAACTAGGCCTCTACCTCGGCAGTGCATCCGCTAATTCGTTTCTAGCTATACCTCTATATTTTGGGACCCATAAGAGGCGGATGCCATTGTGTCTTCCTGTTGAGAGCAATCTGACAGTACCTCAGAATGGGAATTCTCTCACTGTCAGATACTAATGACATACACTTCCGTTTGAAAGATGTTCTGAAAATACTAATCGGAGGGGACCGCTATTAGAAACATCTTTTTCTTCATTTTGATCTTTCACTGAGATTGGAACCTGTATTCTCTCTGAGTTCCGAATGGTAGTCACGCACAAACCCATTCGGCTAAGGCGGCCGCCGTCATTACATCATTTTATTCGGGGTACTTGGAAAATTGTAAGCGATTGTCATAAAGTTACCTTCTGATAGAATATAGCCTCAATACAAAAACCTACTCCTAGCGCATAGTGCTGCAACTATATATGAAATAACTGCATGGCAATCTACTTTCTCCGATTTAAAAATTAGCTCCTTACATCCAAGTAATTAAACATAAGCAACAAACAGCGAAACTTTATAGAGAGAAACATTTTTAAACCTCTAAAGGAATTGCTGCCAATGGAAGAATGCAAAACTCAAAAAACAGGAAATTTTATCGCACCCAAACAATCACAAAACCCACACTTATTCACATATTCCACATGTTTGCCCTATTTATTCCTTATTTACATAATTTATTTGCGGAAGTGCGCCAATTGACCAATTGTTAATCACTTTTGTAAATTTGCGCATTTATTACTCTTAATATTATTTTATATTCGATTTGCTTGTCTATTCTCTTTTGTTTGATTTCGTTATCATTTTTCACATTTGCATAAAATTTTGCTATTAATTCATTTGGCAGCTGTTACTCTATTGTCGATATTCACTATTGATTTTCGCCTTTGTTTTATTGATATACTTATCTCTTTAATAATTAGTTTGTTTTCCAAATCTTTTTTTTATCTTCTTTTGTTTAGTTGCTAGTTACTTAACACACAAATGCTTGTATGAGACAAAGCCGCAGACAAATATACTCGTATTGACTTTCTGCTGGAATCCATTCATATGCAAAGAAAGAGTCACGCCTGTAGCTCAGCAGACTTCATCGATTTGATATGTACCATAATGGATATTAGATGAAATGAGTTGAGATGAGATATGTTTTATACAAAATTTCTATCAAAAAATGCAAATCAAATTATTATATGGTATTTATAGTGCAGAAAAAGCTGAGTTTTATGTCGGGATTTTATGTAGTGAATGGGCGATGAAGAAAATCAGAAATATGATTAATGGTATCTTCAATTTATTTTAAACGAGTCAAACTGCTTGCTAACTATTAAAGATTCAATTAATTTAATTTCAGTTCCATAAAAAAATTTGTAAATTACAACAGCTTTTTCGCTTACATGTTTGTCTAGTTTTTGGCAAATTGGGATGAAAAGTCGAAATGCAGTCTAGCATTTATTAAAAGGGAAATATGTAGAATATTCGACCACATGCCGCTTTTTGCCTACACATCACAATTTTTTTTCCAGTACACAGTGAAGTTTCCCTAATTTTATCTCAGGTTGCTATAAATTAACTGAAACAATTTATATAAAATAACATTTAAGATTAATATTGCTTTTAAGAATCTATAAGTATAATAGAATTTAGAGGCGCATATTTTTAAGAATATGGTAAGCCAATATTTCTTATTGAATAGCGGGGGATCCCCAGAACTTTGAGCTTCCTCTCTCTATCTTACTGAGACCAAAGTGTTTTTGAGATAGCACACGATAAGATAGAACTCCATCTGTCGTGCGCTTTTTTTCAGAAAGAAATTGTGCAGTTTCCCTTTAACAACGGTCAAGGGGACACCGATGTCTGAGAAGGGGACAGGTGAAACCGGTTCTGTTGACCCTTTTCTGGCAAAATCATCGGCAATTTCATTTCCCTCTATACCGTAGAATCCAGATAAGAGAAATATTTCCTGCACATTCGAGATGTTTGATCTTCTCCATACAGGAGTTCACCAGAATAGAGCTGCAATATGGCGATGATAGGGCCTTGATCGTAGCTTGACTATTGGAAACGATATTTATGTCTCTCTCCCAACAGTGATCGATAACAATTCTACAAGCCTCCAGGATCACGAAGACCTCTGCTTGAAAAACGCTGCTCGATTCCGGCAGTTTAAAGAAAACTGAAATATTGGCTGATTTAGAGAAAACGCTTGCTCCAACTCCAAATTCCATCTTAGATCCGTCATTGAAAACAAAGGGGCCTATATTAATGGAGACTCGCCCCTTCTTCCAATTCAACCTGTTTGGCTCTAGCACAACTCTCAAAACCCAGGTTGCAAATGGAGAGATATGTACGACGTACAGAGAAGGAAGGAGAAATCTGCCTCATAATTTTAGCATGTCCTTCAAGAGACTACTTCCAGAGGTAAACCTCCTTCAACCTAATGGCGCTCTGAGCAGCAATGGATTGAACTTGAAGGACAACGGAAAATAAATGCAGAATAGCGTTAAGGGTGGCAGTGTTGCAGGTTCTCGACGCAAATAGTAGACGGGTTGAAATTTAAAAGGTCTGCATAAAATTATTTAAAAATTGTATCAATAAATCCAAAGTAGTGAGAATTTTGGAGGAGCTTGCAAATCGGCCTAGCTCAGTAATAATATTTAATAATAATTAATAATTTTCCCAAATAGTCTCAAATACGGGGTGGTGCAAAATTAATCGCTCAATCGGGAGATTTATAAATTTTGCAGCTGCAGTATACAAACAAACAAACAATGGAGCACACGGAGGTCAAAATAAAGATTTCCACCACTCAAAATTATTTTTTTAATTAGTAAAAAAGTTATTAAAAAGATAAATTAATCATCCAATTTTGTGCCACCTTGTATTGCCGGCAAGCACTAGTGGAACCAGCAGGGCGGCAAGACCTATGTTAACACATCTAGAGACGCACACTTGGGAAAAATTGCAGTCTGTGTAATGAACCATAACAAATTAACCCTTTGTACTCGAGGCAGTTTCCGCAGGAACTAATAAGCAACTCCAAGCTTTTCACAGTGCTTTTGGTGCATTTCTTATGCACAGTAGCACATACAACTTTTATATTTTAATATTTAATGTATCTTTACATATTTATGAAGGTAATTTCTTAATCATTAGTCTTGGTAATTTTTTTTTTTTGTCTGATATTTGTTGTAACAACTGCCGACATGCATGCCCGGCTTGATGGGATAAGTATCAGAATAGTAAAAGAAAGTGGTGTTCGGGAGCCACCTCTCGAGTTGCGGCATTAAACTATGTGGTTAGCGTGGCGAACCCCTCAAGTGCAAAGGTTTTAAATTAATGAAAATGGGAGCCGCCCTATAATGGTCCAATACTCCTTTAGAAGTTGAGAAAAGCAAATTTTATTCAATTGTATTCTAGCAAATCTCATTCCTATTTAAAAAAAATTATCATTAGAGTTGCGTAGTCGCAGACTGGAGTTATGATCGAAGAGCTTTAAAAATCGCTTTTTGAAACGCGCGCTTATGTGGCGAGATACGCAAGATTATATATATTTGTCACACCAAATACCTTAACTTACTTTTACACTAAAATACTTCTTTCATTGCATACTCCCACAAAAAAACAACTAATCAATATCAATATCCCAAACCAAACTACCGCAAGGGGGAAAGCGATATCCGCTTATGTTTACCACCAAAAGTAGGCACGCATGCATTTCGCGCCAAGATAACTATCATAAATATGAGTTATGGATGTAGTAGTAGTTTTTTTTATTAACTTTAAAACGATTGATGCACACAAAAGAAAACACCATAAAATTGAACAAAGGCAGGTATACAAGAAAAGCACAACAGCGTTTAATGGAGTGCGAGTCATTAAATTAAAAGTGGTAATTAGCGTGTAATTAAGCAAATATCCGCTCAAGAAATGACGGGTCAAAACCATAGTCACAGGCAAGCAACTGTTAAAAATATTTAAAGGGAGAGCTAAGCTCAAAATGATGCATGCCAGTGTGAAATTAATCGATTTCTTGCATATCAACTTAATGTTTTATTGATTTAAATGGAAATTTTGTTAGCATTTTTATGAGATATTGCAAATTTAATAAAAGTATCAAAAGTAATAACGCAAATTAAAATATTTCTATTCTATTCAAATAAGGAATCTTAATTAAGTGTGGGGAGCAAGCAAAAGGTGATATTAATCTTAATGAAATAAATGAAATATTTTTTTTTGGAAAGTGGGTACCCTTTGAGAGTTTGAAGAGAAACTATGTCTGTTGGCAGACATGCGATGTTGCCGCCCTTAAGAAATTAGGGAAACTAGAGCATTCGAGTTTAGAGATATTTTGTTTGGATCAAAAATTGTAATTTATATACTTATACATATACATATGTACTTATAATGTTGGCCAAAAGTATAAGGCACCCCACTAAAACGCAAGCAACTTAAAATGTGGCTACCAAAGTGACCTCAGCTTTTTTCAAATGTGCCACTAGTGTATTTAGACTTTAATTACAAAAATAAATCTTATTATGGGTAAAGCCATGGCAAACTTGATCTAGAAAGTTGTATTTTTAAAGATATACTTAAAGATATTTTAACATTTCAAATTTGATATTCAATGTGTGAATAATTCATAGTGCAAAATTATCAAGCGGTTATAAATAATTTTTTTTCTCGAAAAGCCTAAAAAAGTGAACTGTGTTACGTCAAAAGGGTGAGAATTCAGGTTTTAAGTGAGGAAAGGAGAACTCGGGATAAGATTGCAAATTTGGTGGCATGTTTGTAGTTCGCTTTATTGTGCTATTAAGCGATATGCGGAGATGAAATCCCACCACAATAAATCAAAAAAGTTAGTTGTTGAGTTCAATCTGGTACAACTGGAGCCTTTACCGCCGTAGATATTTAGTACAGATACTTGTAAGAGTGTTGACGGTGGGACGGCTAAGATGAGGTTCAAATTAAGAAGAAACACGTGCGCCAAAACTTTATTGGTTACAAAGAATTTTATAAAAATAATCGTATAAAATTTAAAATTTGGGTTCATGGGTTTTTAAAGCCAGAAGTAATTGCATTGTGCTCTGACCTCTACAATAAAAGTTGCTCTTTATGTAATTCAAACAAGAAGGAAACAATCCAACATTTTCTTGGTCGATGCCCAATACTATTATACCTATAATAATACCGCCGCACTTTTTATGGAAAACCGTCCTTAGCCATTCCGAGATAGTTCATGTTCTATATGGTGTAAATGACTTCCAGTGGACAAAATTACTTGATGTTATTACTGGTGCTTTAAAGTACAGACAATTTACTATATGTAGATAAATAATTTTTCTGGCAGACGACTTTTAAAATCGTTGCGGGTATGCTCCTTTAAATTAAGTAAAAAATATTGTAAATAGTTTTGTAGGACTTTTTGTGAAAATAATTGAATATATCTATCTAATACAATGAAATACAAGATTGCTCAAAATTAATCATTCAATTTTGTTTTTGAATAACTGTTTTACTAAATAAAAATATTAATTTGAGTGATGGAAAGAAATCTTTATTTTGCCCTTTACGCGCTCCATCGCTTTGCATACCGCAGCTGCTTAGTTTACAAGTGTTAAATATGGTTGACGTGCGATGCTATTTGGAAAAATTATACACCTTCCGATAAAGTGATTAATTTTGTGTGACCTAGTAAAAGTGTGTAAGACAAGGGCATTTATTGATTTGTAGTAATTTTTTTCTCTCCAGAATGAAATGACAAATATACATAAACTCCAAATGTATTAAAAAAACATTTTTTATTTTGTCGTTAAGCCCTGCAAGTCTTTTTCGGTTTTTTTTATATTTTTCGAATTTTTATTAACTTTTCGGCTTGTATTGAAACATCGAATCTTCAAATGCGTTTTTATGCATATGAAAATGGATTTAGAAAGGGAAGAGAGGGCACTTTGCTATTATGATTTTTAGACAAAAATTAAAAAAATAAATATTTTTGCTTTTGAAGTCTGAGGTCAAATTCTAATTAAGCATATCAAAAATGTTCGAAACATTTTAGTATAAGCGTAAGCTCTGCAAAGTTAATAAGATATAATCGATTGGTGTAATTAAAACCATAAAATTGAAAAACTTTATGGAATTTTTCTTTCTCCAGGAGGTATCGAAATTTCGATTAATTTTCGTGTTCTGCAAATGGTACCGAAATTTCGCTGAACTAACTTTCAGGTTACATAGGAAGAAGAGTCTGTCAGACATCTTCTCTTTGACTGTCGTGGGTGGCATGCCACTAAGTTTAGATACTCATGGTTCTTGAACAATATTGATGCCCTTAAGGATATAAGTGTCAGCCAGATCAATGGATTTGCTCTTACAACAAAATGGTTTAACGAGGAGCAGCAGCTGGACTCCTACAGTGGTATCACAATGGATCGGCAACGGTCTAAGGGAGTTGGTTTACAGACCGACTGCCAATTCTGCCTATTTATCTCTGGTTACACTAATTCTGTTCCACAAATGGGGCATATATGTTTTTTTTTGCTTTATCAAAATTGGTAGGTCTCTAATATAGCTTTGAAGTGTAGTGTGTAATAAGCGGTGGTAGATGTGCAGACCAGTGCCATGGATTTATGTCCATGCTGTACTATACACGTACAGTTGTGCTCAACTGATTAAGTCTGCAACATTTCGACTCGCTTTAGCAATTTTTCAGTCGATTATTTATTGTTTCTGATTGTTTTCTTTTTATAAAAGTCTGGCTCATTACGTAAGAAATACTATCATATAAATCTAAATTTCAAACTTTGTATGAAAATTATGATTTTCCTCAAAATTTCACCAAAATTTAAACTTTTTTATTTAGATTTTTTAGAAAAAGTTTACATATGCAGCTTCATAATCCATTCAAGTTTTGTATAATTTGTATAATTTTATAAGAATATTTTGTAATAAAATTGTTTAATTTTGTGTTTATAATTCTAGTATAATAAAGTGCAAGTTTGCTACGCTCAAACGAAAAAAATGTTGTGCATTCATTATATGGAGAAAATAGGCAACACCGTAAAGAACTATAGAAAAATTTATCAAAAATCAGCAAAGATTTTGAGCGACTTTTAACTTCAACTAGAATTATATACTAGAATTTTAGATACTAGAATTATAAAATTGCATATCCAAAATTTTTCAGAAAAATTCTGAATAATTTAATTAAATTTAAAAACTTTGTACAAAGTTTGAAGCTTGTATTTTATGGTATTTTTTATATAATGAGCTAAACTCTTATAAAAAGAATATAATAAACGGGTAATAAACAAAAAATATAATAAACAATTAAAAAAAAAATAGTCAAACCTGAAAATGTTGCGTGCTTAATTGGTTGAGCTCAAGTGTCCATCTATCCCTCCCAAATGTTATGGAAATTACAAAATCATATTTTTTCGATTGTATTTTTTTTTTAAATGCTTTATAATTTTCAAAATTTCTAGCACACATTTATACAAGCATACACTTCTATAAATATATTCATATTTATTGTTCATGCCACACATTTTCCATTCGAATAACATTTGTTTGTACGCTTTCTGCCCATTTGTGGCTCTAGCAGACACATTTCTGCCGCCTTTTCATTTATTTTCCTCGACTGTCATTCATTTCTATTATGAAAGTGTACAAGTACACCTTGAAATGGGACACATTTGAATAAAGAATGCTCGCTTCTATTTAATTCACTGCCGCATATCCTTTTACATTCCCTTGAAATGGTGACACAAAACGGAGGTATCTGCCTACTTATATGTGTGCATGGCTTTAAAAATGTGCCCACATATATTAATATAGATTACAGTTACACAAGTGTGAATAAACATTCATGTTTGAAGAATTTTTTTTCGCCCAACATTTCATAAAGTTATAATTTTATTTTATTTATACAGTTTTTTTGTGTTTTTTTTTTTTGTTTTTGTTTTTGCTTAGAGAAGTATTATATTTGAATGCAAGAGTGCCATTCACCTGTTCATAAAATATGTAAATATGTATTTGTATTTGTTAGTCAAATAAGTAAGCAAGCAAGTATATGCACACTTTAGTTGAATGAGATCCACACCATGAGACACTTGACGAGCAAACGGCCTTTAGAAATGTATCTGTTACTGTTTGTTCAAAAGAAAAATTGCTGCTAACAGTTGGGTGTACGTAGGTGCATTCAGTATGTAAGTTTAGATTTTGTATTTTGGCTTAGCCCGTATATATTTATTTATAAGTACATACGCATTAGGGGTGTCAATTATTTTTTAAGTCCCGAAAATCGCGTGAGTGTTGGCAAATAATTACAGGGTTTTTAGGATTTTTGATTTCTTACGATTCATATGAAATAGAAACAAATTTAAGTATCATAAATGGGGATATGCGTATACCTTTTCGTTTTTGTTTTTTTTTTCTTTTTTTTCCAATATACGAAGAAATCCATGCATGTACGAGTATATGGATTTGTAAAAAGTTACACTCACTTGCTTGATACTTTTTTAACATAAATGAATATGTACGGGGGTCGTTTGAAGAGTTCATGCACAAATAAAAACTACTTAATTATTTGGTGTAAACTTTTTTAAGTCGTCGACATAGTCTCCTTTATACTTCGTCCAACGCTGTTCTAGTTTTTAGTCGAAATAATAGGATTTCTCGCAGTTTGAAAAATAGCCCTACGTTTCTGTAATCACCTCCTCGCCCCATTTGTCATCTATATCCAGCCAACCATTTGATCAAATTGTGGAACAAATAGTAGTCCGAGGAATCCGAGGGAGCCGAGTTTGGAGAATAGGGGGGATGAGAAACGAATTGGAATCCTACTTCCATTAATTTTGCGACCACAACTGCAGAGACGTAAGCTGGCGCGTTGTCGTGATGGAAAAGGACTTTTTGAAAATCACTCGACTTCCTCGTTTCAAACTAACACTAAACTCACAGGAATAGACCGATGTGGCTAAAACTTGGTGTATGTTTTCCCAAGAGATTCCACTCATTGAAAATAATCTCGATAGGCGCCAGTACTCCCAACTCGCTGACTTTTCAAACGACCCTCGTAGTAAGGCCTACTGCTTTGAGCTTGAATTGCACAAGACTCCAAATTATATGACCTTCCTTCGACTACAAAATAGATTTGATTCAGTTGATCAGTTTTTTTGCATCGAACTTTTTTCGCCATACCTTAAGTTACTTTATCAAATATTTTTATGTAGCACAAAGACCTCTTAAATATCATTAATCATCCAATTTCGGTTTTGAATTACTTTAAATAAATTTAAAAACAAATATTTTGAGTGATGAAAATTTGTATTTCGATCTTTACGCACTTCATTGGTTGTTTGTTTCTCGCACAAAGTGTCCAGTACGAACACTGGACAGAAAGTATTGTCAGACCAGAGGATATCAGATGATATTGGTCACAATATTTATACTGACGGCTCAAAGATGGGCAATGGACTCGGAACAATTATCTTTAAATTGCTCCTTTAGACTCCCTGGCTAGTGTAGCGTCTTCCAAGCTGTGATCTAAGCTATAGACGAAGCAGCAGAAACTATAAGACTGATGGACTACCCTCCAGCAAACCTTACCTTACTTTCTGTTGATAGACAAGCAGCGATCAGGGCACTCGCCTCAACGCGTATCAATTAAAGATGTGTTAAAGCATGCAGAAGGTCGCTCTCGCTCATCCAACAACACAACACTACACTTTATTGGCTCCCCGGCCACTCTGGAGTGGAGGGAAATGAAAGAGCGGATGAGTGCGCAAAGACAGGCTCTGAGCTTGACCTTCAACGTGTGGTAAAGGACATAAGCATACCTCTAAATGATTTATTCACAGCGATGGATTTGAGCACAATCGCGGAAACCAATAGAAGGTGGTCTCTGACTACTAACTGCAGGGTCTGCAAAGCTCTCTAGCTAAAACTGATTCAACAGATCAACTACCAGCGACCTCCCAGCTCTTATAATGGGTCACTGTATTACACAGGCCTGCGAAATTTAACTTTTTTCAGTTTCTAGAATGGCTGTACTTGTTTCTTGTAGTTTTTTATGCGCTGAAAACGAATCTGACCTTCAAAATGCTCCATCACGTCAGGATTTTTGGTAAATGAAGCCTAAAAGGTCAAAAAATGGCCATTTTAGCCATTTTTGATAATTTTTTTTTTGGGATAGAAAAATTTTTTTTTCAATTTTCGACGAAAAGGTCGCATAGTACAACTCTTTAGCTTGAAAGCCCATTTTTTGTACGATTTTTAAAAAAAAAGTTATGACATTTTGAAATTAACAGTTTCAGTTACGCCAATAGACGTTATACCCAACGTATACCAAATATTTTAGCGATTACTTTGGCGTACTTTGTAGTAAGGAACTGCGTACATATTGAATTAATATAATATCTTTAGAAACCATGTATCTACGTATTAATTATTTAGTAATTATATTAATTATTTAGTAAACAAATGGTTTGCTGCAAATGAGTATCTAAATCAAGAGACAAGTCCCAACATCCCGGATTTGTAATAAGGAGATCCCGAAAATCTCAGCATACAAAACTTTAAAAATACATCCCTAATACAATTAACATACATATGTACTATATGCAAGAACTAAATACAAACGCATTTATTTTCATAGATTTAATCACATATTCATATTTTGTGCAGAAAAATAAAAAAAATAAAAAATTTTGCGATAAAACTCGTAACCATTATTAGAATCCTGAATAACATTAACCTAATTTTTTGATGTTTATTTTCTAGAGAAAAACGCATAATTTTATGTGCATATATACATATAAACATTTTTATATTTATACATCAAGTTTTGTACCTACGAGGGTTGCTAAGAAGTTTGCAAAACGAACGCAAAGGGATGCCAAATTAAATACAATATAAAACTATTTTCTTCTTCGACGCTTCCTAAAACTTTCATAAAATTTATTTATATTACAAAAACAATATAAAAATATTTTATTAAAGCTCTCAAAATAAACAGAAATAGCCGATTTCCCTTCACTATCATCATTAAATTTTCCTCGCATCTATTTTTATTTATTTATCAGAAATAAATAATAACCTCACGAGGCTTAATCTGCACTTTAAGCAGGGGGCCCGGTTAAATGTTTTGTAGTCACTTTTCTGAATAGGCGCAATGATGCGAAAAAGAGCACAACTAGAATCGATCTTCGCACAATTTTATACCTACCAGCATTTTTTTTTAGGTATTCTCAAAGTCTAAAGCAGTATTCTCGTGCAATATTGACTCCACTTAATCGAAAAAATAAAATGTCTTGTGAATCTCTCAAAAATTTGTATAATCATTCTTCTAATTGATAAGAGCACATTAAAGTTCTTACGCGGGGATGCAGCTTTTAGTGCCACTGCATATACCACCTACTTCGACTTGGGTTTTTAGAGATGATCACGACTTTTGTATTTAGGTGATAAATTCATATTTGTTCTTCTTCGAAATATTCAAAAATTCTCGTAACTCGACGCGCTGTTGCTTATGAAGTGATTGATATCAGCATTCGCAAATTCGTTCTTGCGCTGAACTCAAACATACCACAATTTTCACGAATGAAGTTCAAAATTATTGCAGATCGTTTCTCCACTAAGCGTACTTCTTCCAGTTCTTCGCTTTTTTTTTTTTGAAATGTCTGAAGACGCCGCCTCATAACCCGCTTCAATAGACTATGTAGGTATGACACCTACATATAAATACATACATACAAATGGATTACATTTCTTCCAAGATAATTAATTGTGTTGGCTATTTTTTTTTATGTAAAGAATGTCGAGCACTCGTTATATGGAGACAATTCAAAAGACCGCCAACAAAAAAAATTTCAAATATCAGCGCAATTTTTGAAATACTCATAATTCAATGAACTATTAAACGCCATATCCGAAAATTTTCTAAAATTCTAAATTCTGTTTAAAAATCACCAAATTTTTATAAATTTTATCCCAAGCCTGGATCATTGGTTTCATAGTTTTTGTAGACGACTGAGATCTACTTAAAAAAACTATTAAAATTAAATAAGAAACAAATAAATTGTTAAAGTTTGTCCATAAGTCCCATTGATATACTTAGTTATTTAACGCAGTGAATATGCTATCTTTTCTTGCTTAGTTAGGAGCTTAACTCAATTGTAGCTTTCCTAATGTTTAGTTCGCAAAAGGTTTTAACTAATTTAACTGATTCTACCCTCTCCATTCTAGGTTTTTTTAAACGCCCTCGTATATTATACACATATAAGCTGTATGATTTAAATTATTCAGGCCCAAGAGGTTGATTGCCTATTAGCCAAGCATGTGATATAACCACAAATTTTAACCGCAAAATTTAATGTGACCTCTCGATGGCCGACACCAGCACTTAATGAAAGCTGCATGAATACAAATACGCAAGTGCATATATGTATAAGTAATATGTACGAGTATGCAAACAAATGTGTGTAACACCAGAAATTTACCACCCCTTTTTTGGTGGGTGCTACTATTTGCAATCCTAATTTGCCAAGCCACAGCGCAAAGCGATTTAGCGGTCAGGTTAGTAGCAACTTACTACAGAAGCTGCGGTTAGCAAGGCAGACAACAAAGCAAACTCAACATAACTTAAAATATGAATGTAAAACATAGAAAATTTCGTAGAACTTCGTATTGTGAGATTGGCGATTTTAAGATAAGCGCATTAAGGTACCAAATATAGAAACTTGGAATCAACTTGCGCGAGAAAAAGTCTAATCATCATTTCGTCTCTGTCAGTTAGAACTTTCAGCTGAATAAAAGGTATAAGATGTCTTATTTACAGACTACAAGAAAATTCATATCACTTTGAACTTCATATTTTGTACGAAATGCACACAAATTCACGAAATGTAGAAAAAGGCATACAAATTTCCGAAACTTTTTTTTTAATTCTAGGTATGCAATTTTATAGCCCACTCAATACTAGTAAGTGCAAATTTCGAGTGGCTCAAAATTTTTGTTGATTTTTGACACTATTTTTTGTTGGCGGTTCTGTGAATTTTCTCGATATAACAAGTGATCGATATTCTTTAAATGAAAAACCCAAACGGTGTATCATCTTGAAAAAGAAGTAAAGAAAGTAAAGCTCTTGCTCAGCCAAAATTAAAGTAAGTTAGAGAGTCAAGCGAAGACAACTTGCGCTCAGTGCATTCAATTGTGGCGGCGTCTTCAGAAATTGTAAAAAAAAGTCGCAGAAGTGGGCATGGAAGATGCATGCTTGAAAGAAAAGTTGTAGAAATGATGGCTATCATATAATTTTGAACATCTGAACATAATTTTGAACAAAATGAAAAATTTTCAAGTAAAAAAATTCTTAAAATCAGCGCGATGTTTGAGCGCCTTCACCTCACTTCATTATCAAATAATTGAATGGGCAAGAAAACTGCATTCTATAAACTGTTTTCCAAAGAAAAACTTTAAAATGTTCATGAAAATCTCTTTTTTAATTTATAAATTTTTTTTTTTTCAACTTTATAAAAAAGCTTGGAGCTTTGTGTTAGGTACATCGATTTTGTCGTAGAATTTACAATATTTTTATATGTAAAAAAGATTGAAAAAGCAATTAAAACTTGGTAATTTTTCGCGCTACGATTATTTTGAAAAACACAAAAGTACATCTGGCTATGTCTGAAATGGAAATCCGGAAATCCAATCCCATTCTTATACTAGTTAATGACATTCACCATAAAAGAGAGGGTCGTGATAAGAAAAACAGAGGTACAGTCTGTGTCAGAAGAAATTAATCGGATTTTCATGTAACTTCAAGATATATTTCGTTCTGCTTTTTGCTGGCTAATAGTCCCCATCAAAAGTACGACGCTAGTGCTAACTCAGGTTAGTGTTATTCGAAACTTTCCCGTAAACGTAACTAAACAAAAATGAGTGAGGAGTACGTGAAGCGTTTCGAGGCGGTATTTTTATGCACGCATTCGAAAGGACTGAAATTATCTTACGCCGCGGCTGCAAAAATGATTCAAAAATCAAAGAAGTTTGTTGTAAGTGGAATCGGCGGTATAAGTACAAAAATGTGGATGACTTTTCCGTGACGACAAAAAAAGCAGGATAAACTGATAGTCCAACTTTTTAAGCGGGACCCTTCGTTGTGACTACGCTAAGCACAATCACTTCTTACTAAAAAGGGAATAGATGTGAGTATCAGTACAATCGAACATCGACTGAACGAGGCGAACATATCCTACCGTCCCACATCGTTAAAACCACTGCTCTCAGAAAAACACATTGAGAAACAACAAAACAAGAAAATGGCGTCATAGTATTGGACTCGCCTTCTCAGTCCGCAGACGCCAACCTCATTGAAAAGCTGTGGGGGTATTATGAAAACGCATCTTGCCGGAAGGCCAGTCCAACATTTAAAGCAACTCGTGCGTCAAGTTCGCAAAATCTAGTCCTGTTATCGACGAGCTACGCAGAAAGCTGGTTCAAAGCCTACCGAGAAGATGCCAGGCTATACTCGACAACGATGAAGACTACACGGCTTATTGCGACTCGTAGTTTTGTACATACTTTCATGTAAAAAATAATTTTAAATATATATCTTGTATACTTCATGAATAATCGCAGTTCATTTTTTCTAACACAGACTGTATTTTCTAAAAAATGGAAAAAAGTTGTCTTTATTTAGTTTATCTAATCCGTTCCAGAAAGTATGCCACTTTCTCGACAATAGATAAGAAAGAGTTGGAGTAGGAAGGATGGAAAAGGACTTGCTTTCATTTGGTTTCTCTAATCGCAAGATACTTTCTCGATAATCGCTCAAGCTATAGCGTCAATCAGAAAAAATAAAACATGCTTCAGAAGTCGTTCTTTTCAAAAGCAGACGCATCCTCACGCAGCTGCTTCATCTTGCATTAACTGCTAAATCTTACTCAGCTAAATTACTCCCAAGTTAGGTTTTTAGAAAACGAGACTTTTGCAGCTTTAGTGCCGTTCACTGGAGATGAATTTATCATACTTTTAAATTTTTCAGCCAAACTTTGTAATTGATTTGACAAAATTTTAGTTTTCGACCGTCATGAAGCTTTCTGGAAATGGAAAGCGTAGCATCAATTTGAGTTCCTTATTTTGGCAGATTTGCAGCTTAACATGCCACTTTGCGTTGTTAGTCTAGGGAGGGCAGGCACATACTATTCTTGGCGGATATATAGACTTTTAAATTATTAATTTATTTTCATCGCTTAAGCCTTAGCATCTATTTATTAAGGGATGTAACAATTTAATCGTCAAATCTTTTCTCTCTTGTGTGTAATTTACGTGATCGCAAAAACATACTTTTTATCAAAAAATCACCCCAAAGATATCATACGGCATAGGCTCATGGAATATTATAACTACTTAATTTATGTCCTCTAGTTGGTCTAAGGCCCTGACTTCTTTTTCATTAGAAAACTTGCGTCTTACCAATGTTTAATTTCATTTTTCAAGTACACAAATAGTCTGCCAGGCTTTTAGGTGCACGATTTCATTACCAAACCCATGCGAATAAAATATGTCTTCAGATAAGATTCTCTCTGGTTAGAAAGTTTTCCATGATAATTGGGTTTTACTTTGTTTCTCTTCCAGTTTTTTATGGCAACACCAAAATAACAGAAATTAAAGTTAATCAGTGAGCTATTGCTAGGTCAGAGCTAAGCGATTACTCAGTGACGAATGAAGAGTTTTATGCAGTAAGTTAAATATACAACCTAGTATATCACGCCCTTCAATTCACATTCACACCCTTCTGTGCAAAATATATTCAACTATGGCTTAAACACCCTACAAATCAATATAGGGTAAGGCTAATTTCTTTTTATACCATCAAATACACCGTTCAATATCTTTCCCAAAGAATTTTGCTTTTCAAACGGCGTCTTCGACTCAGCCATCATCTTGGCAACCCAATTTTCGAAGACCAATTCAAGAGAAAGAATTACGACGTTAATATTATATATAAGTGGTACCAACGTTGATATCCTTAATGAGTTGGTCACTTTTAATTAATACCTACTTTTACGAGTTTTAGTTTAATGGAGAGGAATAAGAGCAGACTATGAAATGAAAGTAAAACCAACCTCGGTAGTTTCGATAGTAGTTGTGCTTGTGCAATATATTGTTGTTGCTGTACTTGTTTGCTGTTTAAGACAGATATGTTTTTGTTTTTGTTGTGGTTGTCATTAATTCACACTTACACCATAGATAAGCAAAAGTTTTATTACTACTTGTACTCTACCAGCATTATTACGACACCAGCACCACTAGGCGGAGTGTAACGTGCTCTGCATTTTTAAGTACACAGCTGGCGGCAAGATTGCTTGCGAATTTGTCAATTGGCACACCACACCCACTAATTGCATGGCTTACAATTAGAATTTTTGCACTTAGAAGTGGCTTCGTATAAAATATTGTACATATGTGAGGTGTTGGGAGGATTAGATAGCCTTGCAGTGGAATTGCTGATTCGGTTGTTTAAAGGGTGGAAAAAATTAGGAGGTAGTAGAATGTTTTTCGAAAACATGCGCAAAAAAATCAAGTAAATTGAATGAGTCGTTTTCAAGGCATTCGATAACTCGTAAGAGACACTCAGATCCTGGATGATCACGACAAACGCAGTCTTAAATTATGTTACAAACCGGCACAGAAAGTGGCATCTGGATGAAAAGTGGTAGAAAGTTAAGTGGCTCAGCCACTCGGCATCAACTACCGCCACTTTTGGCTCATCAATAAGTCGCTCCAAGTACGAGATAATTTGATCGACATCGCCGATATCAAATGGAGCTGGAATGCCAATATTTGTCATAAAGTATAATCAACTATTCCGAAATATATTTTCCCGTTCCTGAAGTACATTTAACGGTTTCTGAACTAAAATTGAGTACTCTGAAGTACAGTTTTAGTTTCTGAAATACATTTTACTATTTGTGAATTGCAATTGACTATTTTAAAATATGTGTTACGGTTTCTGAATTACATTCTACTATTCCGAAACATTTGTTATTTCTGAAGTACATTTTACGGTTTTTAGTATTTGTAGTACATTTTACGGTTTCTGAAGTTCTATTGACTATTCTAAAATACATTTTTAGACTTCTTAAGTAAAATTAACTATTCTGAAATACATTTAACGCCATTTAACTACTCTTGGAAAAGGTGTAGTTATAAGTTTTACATTTCAAAAGCTTTAATAGTTTTTTGCTTAATTTTATTTTAATGAAAAATATTTTCAGCGTATTTATAATTAAGTAAGGTGTTAATAAAAAGTTTTTTTATAAGTACACTCGGTTTGGTTATAGTTGTTATAATTATTTTATACTGTAGCGAATAAAATTTCATCCTGTCATCTAACCATCCAAAAGAATCTGAAGTAAGTAGGGAAAATATTATTTCAAGTCTTGCGCTGGCTTTCTATGAAAACTCTTTTAATTAATATATCATATATTTATATATTAGTTGGAAATAATAGAAATAGATTTTACGATTCCGGAAGTATATTTGTTGTTTTTAAAATACATTTTACGGTTTCTGAATTATGACCATTCCGAGGTACAGTTTTTAGTTTCTGAAATACATTTTATTATTTCTGAAGTGCAATTAACTATTCCAACATATATTTAACGGCTTCTCAAGTACATTTTCTTATTCTGACGTCATTTTACGTTTTCTGAATTACAAGTGACTATTCTGGAACACATTTTGCGGTTTCTTAAATGAAATTGACTACTCTGAAGTACATTTGACGCTTTCTAAAATACTCTTGGAAAACGTGTAGTTACTTGTAACTAACATTTCAAAAGTTTCAATATTTTTTTCTTCATTATTTTTAATGAAAACATATTTTGGGCGTATTTCAAACTAAGTATATATATATATAATTGGCGCGTGCACCCTTTTTGGGGGCTTGGCCGTTGTTCCACAAATGGAGGGACCTACAGTTTCAAGCCGACTCCAAACGGCAGATATTTTTATGAGGAGCTTTTTCATGACACTCGGAGGTTTGCCATTGCCTGCCAAGGGGCGACTGCTATTAGAAAAATATTTTTCTTAATTTTAGTGTTTCACCGAGATTCGAACCGATGTTCCCTCTGTGAATTCCAAATGGTAGTCACGCATCAACCCATTCGGCTACGGCGGCCGAATAAAGAGTTTTTTTTTGCGTTCGCTTGATTGTTATAATTTTTACTCTAGCGAAGAAAATGTTCTTGTTTCATATAGCCATTCAAGAGGATCTGAAGTAAATAGGTAGTAGAAATATTATTTCAAGTCTTGCGCAGACTTCCCCTGAGCTCTCTTTCAATGATATTAATATATGTATACATAAGTGCAGAAAGGCGCCTACTCTTTTTATTTGGTGTTTGACCGAATTCCTCCTTCTAATTGCGATTTGCGTATTGACGTTTTTCAACAAATGAAGGGACCTATATTTTTACGTCCCTCTGAAAGGCAATTAGTCTTTAGAGAGGCAGAAATGCTCTCGGAGGTTTGCCGTTTGCCTGCCGAGGAGCCACCACTTTTAGAAAAAACAATTTTCTTGTCATTTGGTGTTTCATGCGATTCATGAGAGTCGAACCTGTGTACTTCCGAATGGCAACTCATTCGGTTACGGCGACCCGCCCTTTCAGCTACAGTACTAGTAATTACTGCACGAACTTATTTTCTTGAACTTATTTTTCCTTTCATTCAATAAATACGAGTATATATAATATATTGTTTTCCTATTCAACAACAACAATGATAGCATTTATAATATTTTATTCGAGCATGTGTGGTCTATTACGCGAGATTGATATGCACGCTGCTATCGCCAACTGACTGAATGGCGGCTGCCTGACTGCCTCACTGTAAACTGATTGACTGTCTGACTGCTATTTGCGGCTGCTGGTTGATGGACGAACTGTCAGCTTTGATGCGCACATACATATGTTTTCTTTATGCAACTCAACTATTTCACTGTTGTGGTTTTCTCAGACAAAGAAATAAAAAAGAAATGGAAAACTATGCGAATGATAAAAGTATTTTGAAGCCACTGGCGTAGTTCTTTTGTTTCGGTTTTTTTAGTTTCGTTTTTTTCTTCTTTCTTTTGCTGATTTTCGCTTAATTAAAATCTTGCCTCAAAGCGTCATTACTAGCGCATTTCATGCAACGCACACAAGAATGAATACGAATGTGTAGAACTAATATTTACTTATGTTTGTGTTTTATGAATTGCTTTTTCAAATGTCAGTGCAATTCTTTAACTTTATTATTTTAAGCTTTAAATAAATGAATAAGGGATTCTTTGTTTTCTTTAGTGCGCTCATTTTCCACTGATGCTCAGCTGCCACACATACATGCTTACAAGTAATACATATGTGACCAGTAATAGCATCTCATATGCATAACCAGTAATATGTATTTACATATGTACCTATGTGTGCACGTGTAATGCATATCTATGTGTGAGTCGAGGCAAGTACATCGCGATATGTGAAAATAAATGAACGAATAAATGAAAACATGAAAAATGATTGCAACCAACAGCTGAACTGTCACCGGCGAGGCTGTTGCTTCCTTTTACCGCCAACGCGCATATGCTTGCTGCTTGCCAGCGGTGTTATTCGTGCTTACATGTGAATGTGTGAGTGTTTGTTTGCTTTAAGCCTGTGCAACTTCACTTGATTGTTGGTCGTTGACGTTCCGATATGCCGTCATTATACGTACACATATACAAAGAAATGCATACAGTTATGCTCATAATATAAGCAAATGATTTGCCTTTGCTACAGACTGGCTTCTCTCTTTATTTTTATTCATGTCTTTAGATTATTTTCCCCTTCACCATAATCAGCTACAAGTTGAGAAGTAAACAAATATTTGCGAGCAATTCAATTAGTTGTAGTCATGCGAAACATTATTAAAAAAAATTTCTTAAAATCAAACTCAGCGGACATTTAAAAAAAAACTAGAACATTGACGCGCTGACACAAAATATGTCTCTTTCTTTATTAAATGATTTAAAGAATATTTGTGCATTGAGCGAAAGAAAGGTTTTGGAACAAAAGAGGGTTCTCCTGATCTCGAAAAACCGAAGATAATTGTGACCATGCTGAAGAAAGATCCAAGCATTTCGATAATGAAATTAGCGAGTATAGTCGGACTAAGAAGTAAGCTGGACTGAAGACGTAAAAAAGTTTCGGATTGAAACGCCGTGAAGAACCAACCCACAAAACAACGTGCTCGGAAATTAAAGCAAGATTTTTTTGTCCATTTCAAATGCCGTATAATAGATGACGAAAATTTGGTTTTGGCGGACATTTGTCGCGGAAAAATTCAGAGCCAAAAAGATGGCAAAACATCCAAGAAACTTTTTATTTACTGAGCAATTTGCAGTTGTGTCGAAAAGAGCAGATCATTCGAGACGTCAGGTCCAGTTAGCGGCTGATTCTCGAGACAATGTCGCTAAAAAATTCAAAGTCAAAAAGATGACAAAACACTCAAAGAAAATGTTTGTCTGGTAGGTAATTTGCAGCTGTGTCGAAATGAAGCAGAAAAAGCTCAGCTGACTCAGCAGAAAAAGTTGCTTATTTTTGTCGCAATACTGTATATATGTCCCGTATGTTATTTGGCACTTGGTGTTGCGCTGCGGCGATGCGCTACGTACTTACATGCGCATGTAAATCGGCGACAACTTTCATGTTGTTGCTGCTGCCCGTTGGCATTGGATGCGATAGATTATTGCTGATGATGCGAAGCTGCCTTGACAACATTGCAAGATTTTGAGTGAGGGTTTTTTCCAAAATTAAGGAGAGAAAAACAAAATAATTTTCGGGAGCGTTATAAAATTAATTATGCGAGGAAGATTTCAAGCGACGCTGAAACATGTAATTACTTTATTGCTGTAAAGTGAAAAATATATAAAGAAATGCCTTAAGTAATATCCTGTAAGACAAAAATCTTTAAATTAGTTGGTTTTCATGAATATTGAAATGGATCATTGGCAGGTAGTTGGTCGCGCTTTTCCTAAAATTTGAGTGTGGGTATTGAATGGCATAAATATAAACGAATTTCGTAGGAGAAGATTTCATAGATAACTTCAAGACGTTGCACTATGGACCAGAATTCCCTAAAAAGTGACGCAAATATTAAATCATTAAACTTCGCAAATAGAAGTTTAGGAAGTTGGTGATTGCAAGCCTGAAGCTAAATTTTTCACAACCCAAAATGGCGGACAACTTTCAAAACTTATCATCCAACTTTAATTCAACTTCATATCAAGGGTTTTTAAGGTCGCCGATACCGATCTAAGGCTAAGTTTTTTAAATCGAGAGGCGGACAACTTTCAAAAATGATAAATCGATTTTAATTCAAGTTCGTATAAGGCCTTTGTCTACTGCTATATGGTAGTAATAGTTTGGCGCGTGTTGGGATGGACGTGGTGGGACTACTTTTCTTGAAATTCAATCCTCTCAAGAATAAAAGCAGCTCTTTTGTGTGTTGAGTAACTTCCGTTAAAAAGTAATCTTAAAGTATTTCTAAAAATTTATATTGCGAGGAAAATTATTCTTCCAGTTCGGACGTCGCGACGTCGAACAAAAACTGAAATAAATGATTTTGAGTTTACTCACATGGAGGGCGAAATGTAAAATTCCTACAAAAATATCACACAAAAACCAAAAAAAAAAAAAAAAAATAAAAACAAATTATTAAAAATTAAAAAAAAAAACTTAATTGAGGAAAACTAAAAAAAAGTTTTTTTTAATTTCAAAATTTTTTTTAGTAAAATTTTTTTTAAGGTCAAAATTTTTTTTATTTAAGTTCAAAATTTTTTGTTTAATTTCAAAATTGTTTTAAAGCCTTCAAAAATTTTTTTTTAATTAACAATAAAAAATGTATTAAAATACAAAAAAAAATGTATAGGTATAAATAAAATAGATGTCCAAAAATAGTACTGAAATTTCTAGTAATGAAAACTGACTTCAGATTTTTATTTACCACAGATTTAATAGGCAAGTCAAACCTAAAATTTTGCATGTAAATTTAAAAAAGTTGCAAAAAGTGTCATAAATTTCTTAAGGAAGTATAATTTGTAAGGACCCCCTAAGTAATCTCAACATTGTGGTTAATAGAGGTTAAAACTATGTTTACAAAGGCGCCTAATTGGTTATTAAGAACATTTCAGCAATTTAAGTCTTAGTTGCAACTCAATTCAAGAAACAAATTTTAAAATTATTAATTGCCTACTAATACTTAATAAATGAGCACTTAATTGGCAATGAACTTATGCCAGATTATCTTTGCAACCCTATTCAGTTTGTTGAATGAGGAGAGCAAATCCGCTGTTCAATAAGAAAACGAAACATCATGAAAATGAAATGGCAAAAAAGCGAATTGCCATTAAACTCAGATTGAAAAAAAAAACAGAGCAGCGAATTTTCATCTAAAGTTTGTTTCAAGAGTCAATTTTTTCCAATATTATGCTTATTACAAAACCAAAACCCAAAAGAAATATGCTGGGATTGAGTGAGAGGGGCGAAGTCGTTGTTCTCAACTTATGGGAAATGCGAGCGCAGCAGCTTCATTGGCTGGAAATGAAAGTTGTTTCTAATTGACCTAAAAACAAAGATTGGCGATTTTATAATAAAGGAAAAGTTTTGAAACATTCGAGCAAAATTTATTCAAATTTCAACTACCAGCTTCCACAGCGGCCTGTGAGCTGCATTTTGATCCATTGCTACGAATACAAGGAGCAATAGCTCCTGCCTTCTTAAACTTTGAAGAATTAGCAAGTTATCCTTCTTTTGTGTTTCTTCTTGAGTGCGTGAGACTCCAAGAAGAAACACGTTCTCACTAGCTTCTCAGAACGGAGATGCCAAGCCATGCTGCGGTGGCAAAGCCGAGGGGACACTGAAACGAGTGGCAGATGTACGGCGAATCTTATTCCATCAATTGACAAATGGGTCCAAAGGAACTTCGGGGAAGTGAACTGCTTAGCTCAGTTCCTCTGAAGCCACGGATACTTCCGGATATACCTATACCGCAGGGGCAAGGTAACCGATTCCAAGTGCATATACGGCGAGGCGCTGAGCGATGACGCTGAACACACGTTTTTTAGTTGTAACAGATGGCTCGCGGAAAGAGAGCAGATTGGCGACATATTCAGCAAAATGCTCAAACGCGAGTACAGCTGGAACGCGGTAAAGAAATACATCGAGAACGTACTACGGAAAAAAAGATAGACCTCGACATGGTGCAACAAAGCGAAACCGCACAGATAGAGACACAAGAAGACGAGCCTATAGTATGAAAGCTGAAAAAATCCTTCTTTTGTGGCTGAGAAAGTTCAGCATATCTATTAAAAATTAATACAATTCGTTCTGGCGATTAAAGAAGGCCTTTTGGCGCATAGTTTTTCTTCTATAATTTCACTCTGGGTGCCGGGCCACATTAAGGGTAGCTGTATGCCGGTGCATGGCTCTGTGTAGAAGGAGGTTGAATTTGATCGGAATCGCTTTTCTGGACGCGGATCCTGCATGTATAAAATTAGCCACACTAACTAGATTTATAAAATCCAAGCATAGGAATCAGTTCAAGGCAAAATTACTTCAATTTCATAAAATGTCATATTTTTGAAGAAAAAAAGTAAAAAGAAAGTTTACAACTACTTCTATAGTTAAGATAATCATGCAGGTTCTGTAATTAATTTCGAAGTGAGTATTTAATTGGATTTTCTACCAATTGAAATTTACTCGGAAGAGAACTTGCTATACTTATTTGAAAACATTCGGTTTTAATTTTTTATATTTTTTCACTGACGGTGTCGCGTTATTTTCCATATAAAAAATTTCGTGTACATATTTTTAACAACAATTATATGAAGAAAACGCTTAATACCGTCAGAGAAAAAATTATAAAAAATGAAAGGGATTTTTTGGAAACTTCCGGTTTGCACTTTGTTATACTGGAATTTAATAAGCTTTAAAACTGCATATCAAAATTTATTCTAAAAAATATAAATTATAAAAAAATACGACACAATCAAACACAAAATGTTGAGGTGTCATTTCTTGTCGCGAGCTGAATATAATTATTGCGTGAAAAGGTGGTAGGAAAAGAATGGAAAGTGCTAAGACATTTCAAATTATTTTGGTACCAATGTGAGCTACAAAAATCTAGTTTCGATCTATAAATAAATTTTCACTAATCTGTTGAATTATTATAGGTGTGGGTACTCATGAACTGCGTTAATCGTTTAAGCGCCTTTTTACAAAATAATTTAGTAGCTTGTTTTTATTTTTTTTTACTAATTTCAAGACAACCATTAACTTTTGGCAGCTGTCCTAATATTTTCTCACCACGTCAAATTTCTTGCACAGCAACACAAAGATTTTCAAGTACACTTCCGTCATTGAAACCATTTAGTAGGCCGCAAGTTGCTCGACATTTGACATGTTTGTTCAACAATCAGCTAATGTTCCTCGGCGATGGCAATAACTTTTTCACATAAGCCAAAGACAATTTATTTTCAGCACATATGCATGTGTGTATGTATGTATATATACATGTAAATATATACGAGTAATTTCTTTGGTAAGTACTGTTTTTTTTTTTTTGTTTTTTTTCTGAATGTCGCCATTTGCTAGCTGCTTTTGTTTCGCTTATTTAGTTTTTTGGTTTTTGAGGATTAGCGGGCATACACTTTTCGAATTCGTCTATAATTTGACAAAAAATAATATTTGAGGAACCATGAAAACAGTTGTGTGCCTCAAGTCTTCCGCCTGCATGGGTTGGCAATAGACGAGACAGGATTACTAAATTTCCCGTTAAATTGAGAAATAATCGAAAATGGAATTTTAAAACATTTTTGGTTTTTTTAATATGCAAAAGGAGGCAACTTGTTAAGGGGACCTGTAAAATTTCGAAAAAAAAAATGTTTTGTTTACATAAAATTTTAATATAATAACCCTCTAAGAATATGCTAAAAAAAATTAGGACGTAAATTTAAGTATTTCTTATATTATACAATAGATCGACAACCGTGTCGACTCTATTCTTTGCGTTCGAGCGCTGGGAGAGGTATAGTTACGTTGTATTCAAACTTTAGACGCGTTTTTCTCAAAACTATATTTTTCGAACTGGCGTACAAGATAACTCGAAAAGTTATTGACCGATCTCCCTGAAATTATCAACACATCTTTTTTATGCTATTACTTTCTATGTGTTTCAAGTTTTCGAAAATTTTTTCGAAAAAATAGTTTTTTCGAAGCAAAAATAGTAGGAACACTTGCCCCTGATTTGTTTGAAGTTGGGTGAGGTGTTTCTGTACATTACTATCAGAAGGATAAACCAAAAATTTCAGATATTTTGCGTTGATAAATTACTTTTTGGGGGTTAAAAATGTCAATAAAAAAGCCCTAAATTCTGTTTTTTTCCAAAGGCTTATTTTATAACTAATTTTATACTTGTTTTTTTAATTTTACAGGTTCATCCTTTTCGTTAATGTGTTGTAAAAAACCCCATTTAATTTTTTTGTTTCAGATTGATAGATAAGAGTAATAAATAGTGCAGTTTGGGACCTCGCGCCGTAGGCATCCGACAAGAAATAATCCTGAGCCACCATTTTGGAAAAAAATTAAAAAAAAAATGTTTTTTATATTCCCAAAAGGTTAAATAAAGTTGTCTTAAAGCTTCAAAATAATATAATTATTTTATCACCTTTAAAAGTAGGTTGAAAAAATTACCGATTTTGAGGCTTCTACATGGACGTCCCGCCTTAATAAACAAACAAATGTTTGGTTTTTTGTATTCAGGTCACTGACGCCGATACTAGAATGCCCGCCGATTGAGAAGACCCGCTGCGACCTTCCTCGATGAATTGATTGTACATCCGCCATTTTAAATGATTAAAATAAAAAAAAAAATTATATTATTTTAATAAATAAACTGTATGCCAATTTTGAAAAAAATATATTGACTTCTTCATTTTAAATAGTTTTAATGAAAATCAGGGAAAATATAGCCATTTACAGGTATCTATCCCCTTAGTCTTCAATTACAGGAGTAATAAAATGCATAGCAGAAATTCCTTAACAATTCATTGGCTACTCAAATCAAGCCAATCCATTAATTTCCATTGAAAATGTCTTGATTCGCAGGAGGAAGTAAATTTAAAAAGCGCATAGAATGCCATCAAACTCTGAATGCTGAAAAATTAAGAGCTCAACTTGTATAGCTATTTGAAGACCGCAATTAAAATGACAATCAGACATAACAAATGAATGAATGGCATCTCCTATTCAACAAATTTTCTCATTCACTAAACAAAAGTGACAAACAAGCAACAAGAAAAAAAAACACTTAGGAAAAATTTTAAATGTGCACCAGCAACAACTATTAGACAACTTCATTACAGAAAATTTAATGGAATGCATATTAACAACAACAAGAACAACAACACCATTGGTGGGCCATAATTATGACAGCAAAGATCTGTAGTGGCGCAAATAGAGTGGAAATCAAAAGAAAATCACAACAACAAAGAAGTGCACACACACTTATATGAAAAACATAAAAGTCCAACGATCTTTTATGAAAATCATGTTTCTTTGTTATTGTTGTAACTGCATTTACATCTGTTTAATTGATGCGCTCGATTTGTGACGCAGCTTCCGTGATCAACAAAAGGGGCAAAAATACCAAAAAAAAAAACGTTAATAAAATAAAACCAAAAACAAAAATGCTGCATGTTCGTTCCAAATATGTACGCATACATACACACCTACATATATTGTCTTTTGCCTTGGTGTACAATTAAAAAGCTGCCACAAGTGGGCGGCTGCATTACTTCAGCATACATGCCCCACACACACACACACACATGCACGCACACATTTCAGCCGACCAGATATTTGCTTTGCTTCCCAGCCCTAGCTTCCTTATTTGACATTGCTTGCATTCAAGTGCAGCTGACGCCGTCGTTCATGTGCCAACTACTTGACAAAGTCAGCAAGCACCAACAACAATAACACTAAAGCACATACATATGTAATACTTATAGATGCATATATGTACTTAGTTTAGAAGGAAAGGGGCGAAGCGTTGCACAAATATGCAAGTCTGCTTTTTTGAAGTGTAAAGGCACTATTGATGGATGTGTGTGTATGTGTGCGTAGGTGCTTTGAGACTGTTGGAAAAAAAGTGTATGTGCATGGAAAAATGTAGCGAATGAAATTTAAGAAACACAATTTTTCTGCTAAAAGAAATATGGCTCATCAGCAGCCAATGCAGCTGTAAGAAGTAAAAAAAAATTTTTTTCATCTTTGATGGTACAGCACAGTGGCTAGGAACTGATGAAATTTGAAGCAAACTTTATACAGAAAATGAAGTTTAAAGAATAAGTTTTGAGATTTTATTAAAGAAGTTCAAGAAAAACTTATAAGCCATTGAATGCAGCGTTAGGTTCCCGTGTAGTACAGTGGTATCACAACGGACCTGTAAGGTCTAAGTGAGTTGGTCGTGCAGACCGACTACCACCATAACCTAACCTAGGTAGTTAATCGAAAATGGTGGGAACCGTTGATTAAGCTACTATAGTGGTAAAAAGTAAAGCATATTTTGTGAGATTTTTTTTACTGGGGCAATGAAATAAATCGAAACTTGAAAAACGTGCTTTATTGTACAAATCATAAGGTGAATTTTCAATGAAATAAAAAGGAATCGGCTCTCGAGCAGTTTTGCTTTTAAGAAGCCCATTTAGCCCAGATTCACCAGCAATTTTCAATTTATAGTAAACAAAATTTTTTTATGCATTATTCAAGAAAATACCTTTAGAAATAGATACGAATTTTTTATATTTATATTGATTTTTGAAAAAAAAAGTGCCTCCAAATAAAGCTAAAAATTGTCCAAATAAATTGCCTCCGGTGCAAAGCCTACGAGTACATCCTCTATTAGGTGCACATCCTAATATTATCCTACAAGTGGAGAGACCCACGGTGGAGAGAAGTCAAAAGGTGTACACTACAATAGACCGCATCATCGCAACATTTCACGCATCACTGCAACTCTCACAGGTCACTGGAAGGTAGAGGATCATGCATCCAGACTTAACCTCCCCTTCAATCCCATCTGCAGAAGCTGTCAAGCGGAAGGGGTGAAGGAAAGTCTTTTCCACTACTTATGTAAGTGTCCAGGGCTAGCTAGGGCACGACTTTGCTCTTTCGGTAAGTCTTTCTTACAGCAAATTAATGAGATCTTAGGCATCGATATAAGTAATTTGCTGCTATACTTGAATCTCACAAAATGGATCTGACTTAGAAGCAAAAAAATAAAAACCACCAAGACATCATCACACGAGGACAGTGGTAGTAAAACGGTGCTGGTCGCTAATGAGGATTATTTCAGTGGAAATACTCAACCACTTTAACAACAACCTAAACAACAGACCGTTAACCAGCGCTCCGCGATTTTCAAGGAACCCGCTGATTTTCTGATTTGCCGACGTAACTGGGGATGCGATTGCACTTTGTTGATTTTGCTTCTTGCTCCATTGTTCATTTTATTTCGTTGTCATCTGAACAATGACAAATTTGAAGAGCGTAAAAATGCTCGAATCTCGTATGACATAGCTGCCAAAGTTACTCTCACAATTTTGCTTCGGATAGCCGAACCTTGTAATCTATTATTCCTGGAGGGTCCTAGAATTGTATGCCACTTCCAAATGGCGAAGGTGTTTATGAGAAAATAACTCAAGACACGTGTTTTTAGCAAAGTGAATTAAATATTGTTTTTTTTAATTTTTTATAATTTTTTTAATATTACAAAAAAATAAATCTCTTTTTAAGGAACAATTTTTATCATTATAATGGCAACATTTTTATAATTTTTAGTTTTACCAAATTTTTCCTTTCTTTCTTTGAATTTTCATTGATTAACTTTCAGGAATTAGGCTGAAGAATGGAGGAGAGAGAGGGAATGGTGAAATTTTAACTAATTTTCATGTTACTAAATTTATATTTTCTTTACTTAAATTTTTATTGATTAGCTTACGGCGAATTGTGGCTGAGGTATAGAGGAGAGAGAGCGAGAGGGAGAGAAGGGAACATTACTAAAGGTATGTAGAGAATGACAGAGAATTTTTGGTAGCAACTGGACAAACCAAAAAAAGAACGGCCCTAATAGCCTTGCTAAATAAATTCGCACATTGATGTCTCGCTAAAAATTACATATAAACCGTAAAATGAAGGCAAATGCCCAATTTTTACGCAGCCAAATCAGCTGTTTCTGTCAAAAGCATTGAGAGCGAGATTGCGGCTCACGAATGTCTACACCCCCTGTATTCTCTTCGCCGCAGATGCATCGAGTTATTACTTATTTCCTACGAGGTGTATCTTTCATATAAAAAAAGTCGAGATGCAAAAATACACAAGACCGCCAACAATAAAAAAGTTGCTCAAAAATAAGCCCGATTAGTTCATATACCCTGATTTTTTTTTTTTCAAATAAAAAAGGGATAATAAGAGGCAAGATTTTTTCAACAATATATTTATAAAAATAATTTTTTTAAATCTAGCTAATTTGTGCTAAAATAATTTGTGCTCGCAATATAATAAATCCAATGCACAGTAAGCGACTTGGATGTATCAACCAATAGTCCAGCTTCTGCTTACTGCCCACTTGAGTACAAAAAAAAAATACAACTAATATCCGCGCTTGATGCCTTTGTTTAATTCTAAACTCAAAAATGCATCATATGCTAGAAAACAATAAAGGAATTCAATTGGAAAAAATGCTGAATTGCATTTTAAAAACTTTCAAAAGCAACGAATAAAGAAAGAAATGAATTGAGAGCACTGATGTGAGGCAGTGTGTGAGATTACATACACAAACATACAATGAATGAAGATAAATAAAGTTTATACTTGAAAATTTTTCATTTTGAGATTTAAATAAATAAAAGAAGTTAACTTTGTTGGTGTAATGAGATTTTTTCTCAGATCAGCCAGCACCACCTAACCTAATGTAAAGAGACTGAGTTTTGATTATATTTTTAAGCATTTGTTTACAATTTGTTTTGTTTTTTAAGCAAACATTATAAAATGCTTTCTACTTATGTGCGCATATCTTAAGTACAGTTGCCTTTAGACTTGACTTACTGCCTGCTTGCGCCAATCACACCAAAAGTGCCACAAATATCTCATCTCAGAAATATCAACTCTGACAGTTCGGACAATTGACATCAAGCACTTTGACAGGCTGACCATAAAAATCGCTGGCCAGCAATATTTGTTAATGAATTTCTGTCCGTTTGGCTTTTTTCTCATATGCTTTTGTTCATTGGCTTGCCTTTGGCACAGCGCATGTAGGCGTTGCACAATTAAACCGCAATTACTTAAGTATAACGAGGAAAAACGAAATTCGAACATTCGATTGCAATTCGTGTAACTTGAGTGGCTCGTAAGAGTGTTTGTGCATATGTAAACCGCTTGCTTACTGGCGTCAAGCATTATTTGTTCATTCTATTATTCAATTACAATGTTAGCTATTTGGTGGCAGGCATGTGGCCAAGCAGTTATTCTGTCAGTTACTTAGATAATCAACCGCGCGGTAGTCATTCATTTGCACAGCTCTAACCGCAAAATGAAGCCGCCCAAGCAGCTGTCAGTCGGCATTATTTGCTCTTGACAGTGTTGTATTGTTGTGGCATTCCGTATGCTTTGCGGGCATTTCAGTATCAGCTGATTGACAACCGTCGAATTGCGCGCAGGCGCATACTTTAAAGCCACTTCAGCTAAAAAAGGCGACTGGATAAGACACTGACTGACTGGCTGACTAGCCACCATACAGGCATATTGAAAACACAAAGCATTAAGGGGGTGGTAGGGTTTAGCGCTAAAAAAAAACACTTTTTTTTTTAATTTTTTACAGAAATATGGCTTAAGATACTTTAATAAAATCAGTTGCATGTTATTGTACATCTTTTCAATAAGTTTTTAAAAAATATTAATAATAAAATATTGACAAATAAGCCCATGACAGAGTTTTTTTGGACATATGTTTTTCGAGAGGTGCTCTGCGGTGCCAATCGGCATTCGTCGTAGAATCATCTGAAACTAAAAAAGTCGAATTTTTCAGTTAAAGTATGACTATTTATTTCTTATTTTATATTATTTTTAAACTTTAATAAACATGAAAATGCGTAAAGAAAAATCATAAATTCTGAGAAAAATTTTACAATGCATATGACGAGAAAAAATTCGTAGAAAAAAGGGCAGTTATTTTTTCTTTTGGTCGTACGTTTTGTTTACTCATAAATTATACTCTGTTTCGTGGGAATTTTGGCTTGTTAATAATGGAATGGAAAGCTGCATTACCTAAATGAGGTAAAAGTGCAAGGGAGATTTACGCACTGATGAAAAAACTTAATAAAGGGTTTTCCAATAAGAGGTGTTATTTTGATATTCAAAGCAAAATGCTATTTTTTAATATAAATGATCGTATGTTTATTTCATTATAAAGAGGAAAGAATAGAAAGAGAAAATAACATCAGGCAAATGACCACCACGATCACGCTTATAGGAAAGGATCATGAAATTCTCCATAACCGAATTGCAAAGCGGCTGCCCTATGTCCTCGATAGCCTCACGAATTCCATCTTTGAGGTCTTGCATCGACCCTGGGCTGTTGGCGTAGACTTTCTCTTTCACGTGGCCTCAAAGAAAAAAGTCACAAGGTGTTAAATCACTAGATCTCGGAGGCCAATTGTGATCACCTGTTCGAGAGATAAAACCGTCCGGAAACTTTTCACGTAAAAGATCAATGGTTTCGTTGCTTGTGTGGCACGTAGCGCCGTCTTGTTGAAAATAAACGATGTCTAGATCAATACCATCTAATTCCGGCCATAAAAATAACACCTGTTATTGGAAAACCCTTTATTCTGAGAATGTTTGTTTACTACACGATCAATCGATTTTGCCAAACATCTGAAGTGACAAACAGATAGAGAAGTGGTCGTACTCGCGTGGTTCAAACTAGTGCAGCCATAAAAGCCGTTTGAGAAAGAATTCGCTTCCCTTAGGAAGCAAAAATCATGTCCAGGGAAAGGAATGTATCGACCAGATCCATGCTGGGACTAATTAGAGACAACAACGCGCTTGAAGAGAATTAGAAAAATTAGAGTCGACAGATGCAAGCAGATTATTCGGTGGCACCTAGGAAACGGCCATAAAAATGTTCTCTTCATAGATGAAGAAATTTTCACTGTTGAAGAAGTTTTTAATAAACAAAACGACAAAACCTATACTAAAAGACGCGAAACATGTTGTTCCAAGGATGCAACGTGGCCACCAACTAGCCTCCATAATGGTTTGGTGGGGAATGTCTTGTAAAGGCGTTAAGACAAGTGTATCAATAGGTTATCTTAGAAGGCGTAGTGAAGCAGTTGAGCAGTACTCTTTTGAATGGAGAGCGTTGGATGTTCCAGTAAAATTCCGCTCCAGTATACAAAACAATATGCCTTGGTTCATAGCCGCAGGAAATTGGTCGTCTGGAAGTCCAGATCTGAATCCATTAGACTACAGTTTGTGGTCAGAATTGGAGAACATGGCCTGTCGAAGACCTTGCAGAAATTTCATCAGTCTCAAACAATGTTTGGTTCGAACAGTGACGTCAATATTCATGGAAACCGCGCGTGCATCAATAGTCGAATAGCCTACTCTTTTGAGTGTTTGCGGAAAAGCAAATTTTTACCAATTCGAATGAAAAGTTTCATTTTGATTTTAATATTTACTTGATTAAATAAAACTATAATAACTTCATTAAAAAAAGTATTATATTTTCATATCTATCTATTTTATTGGCAGGACTAAGTACAGATAGAAAAGCAATCTTAAAGGTCAAAATAAAACTGCCAATCATTCAAATTTATTTTCTTTTATTCAGTAAAAAAAGTTATTCAACATCAAAACTGGATGATTATTTTTGCACCACCGAGTTTAATCTAGAAAATTTTTAATCTTGTTATTTCATTATCAGCAAGGGTGACTATTTATTAGATCTTGAGCAACCATGTTTTGTTTCGTTTTTTTATTTAGTAAAAAAGTAAATCAAAAAACTAATTTGGATGATTATTTGCATATTGATTGATTTAGGAAGAAATGGCATAATCATGGCACACTTTTGAGAGAATAAATTTCATGATTAAGACTACTGTCGTTAAATGCTCGAGTTTTTACAGCTCCCACAAACCTTGGTTCTACCTATGTTAGAGCCATTTAAGAACAAAGTGCTCGTGTAACTCTAATAAATATATAATATATGTCGGAGCTTATGATTTTTTTAGGCCAAATAAACTACCTTTAGCGGACGAGTTCAATACGAAGTATCGCAATCTACGGCCAGTACTTTGTTTTTGGGCACGACTTAGTTTCATCACTATGATCCTAAAACTTGTGCAACCTTTAACATTTGCAATGATTATTCACGTAAAAAATCTTTTCTTACAGGCTTTTAAATTTTTGAACATAAAAAATAATATCCGACTAATTTAATGTGGTTTTATTTCAACTTTTTTATTTGTTCCAACAAGGTATTTTGGTCATTGATATATCCAGCTAAAAAGAATGCTCGTTATCACAACTTTAGAATCTTAGTTCGTCGACTATTTTGTTAACCACCCACGACAATGCGAGTGAAGAATAGGTGAAGAAATTAAAGCAGAAAAAAAGGCAACAACAAAATAAACTAAAAAAATATAAAATTAATACATAAAAGCGGAAAATAGAAAAAGTGATTGTCGACGTTGTCGCTAAGATATTTATCGGCCCATCAAATAGCCAATATGGTCGGCTACTATCAATACGGCTGTCTACAGGCAATTTATACACACAACGCACATTGCGCAAGCAGTTTGTTTTTACATGTCTGTTTTGGTAGACATTTGCAGACAAGTAGACAAGCAATCAGCCGTCAAATTGTGGGTCTGCCTCTCCAAGTGTCTCACCTATTGGCTGATAATTTTGTGCATTTGTCACTTTTTCTTTTCGGTCAGTTTGTCGGCCTGTCAGTTTATATACAAGTATCTAATTCCGTGATTTTTTTCGGTTGTCAATTCGGATTTTTGGTAATATACGTGCATATATATATATACATATATATATACGTAGATATATTGCGTACATACATTAAGGAGGAGCGTTCATTGAAATTAACTGTTGTAAAAAAAATTTAATTTTTGGGCGATTTTTCATTTAAATTTTGTGTACATTTGTGAAGTAAAATTAGAAGAGCAGTTTAAATAGTATTTATCTTTTAACATTTTATATCAAATTTTGGGGAAGTGCATTTTTCCCATAGAATCTGAAGGCTAATTTCTCAAGCAAGTAAATATAAAAGAAAAAAAAACCAAGTAAGAAAAGAATTAATTAAAATTTTATAATTTTATGAGACAATTTCTCATTTTTTGGGTTCATAGAAAAATATTTTTTTGGACATTCTAAAGGTCAATATCTTTTGAAAGTTTGTAAGCAGTCAAAATTTTCAAAAAGAAATCGAATTTTCATGTAATACAATATTTCGAAAATATTTTCTGAAAATTTCATGATAATTGAATGAATAGTTCCAAGACATCCGCACATCCAGCAATTAGAGTTTGTGGCTTTCTGGTCCATTGATGAGCAAGAGGAAGAATTCAATGCATTATTTCTCGAAACTTTGAACGCCCAACAAACACAGAAGAAAGTTATTTTTTCATGCTTTATGAAATTCATGGTTTTCAAGTTGAAAATATTGCATACCATTCTCTAATTCATCTTCATCAGACATTTTTAGTTTGATAATACAAAACAGAAATATTGTTGGAACGCAGTTTTTTTTATTACAATCTGATAGAAGAAATACATACAGAATGAGAATCACAAAGAACCGACATTTCGGCGACTTCTTCAACATTTTGCTCTATGAACTTCGCGGACAGATTTATTTATTTATTTATTTTTTTCAAAGTATATTTCCAAAATTTGGAAGCATTGTTCTGCCGTGAAACGATTCATGCTGGTTTACCAAACTTTAATGTACACAAATGTTAGCACAGTTTGCCATTTTCAGCTGCCAAGCCATAATTATCGATATCGACAGTTCTCATGCAGCTTAAAAAATCACCCTATACAGTAAAAAAAGAGTATTTATTTCTATAAAAGATAGCAGGGGCACCTAGTGTACTACACTTCATTCTTAATTAGAAAGTTCTATGCCTTGTACGTGAATATTTGTTAGCTCAGGCTACTTTACAAGCACATTTGGATTAGCTGGCCGATTACGATCACTAGACGATAGTAGGCATGATAGATCTGCTTTTTTAGTAGCTGCTTTTTAAGCCCTCGAAATACCTTATAAAGATTTAAAATTTACCTTAGCGAGTATTAAAATATTTATTTCTTTATTTTTCTTTATTAATCGCTTTCATTATTTTTTACTAGTGAATAATGCAAAACTCTACTCAGCCTACATATAATATTACTTTTATGAATTTACACATAGTAAATATGTAAATGAATGTATATTTACTTAATATCTATTTGTGTAGGTCTTTTATTTATTACATTTTCAGTTTACAAACATTTATCTTTTCATTTAAGGAAATATTTGCCTTTGCCTTTGCATTTTTATTTGCTTTTGTAATATTTGTAGCAATGATCGGTTGGCATTGCCCGCAACGATAAATGTGAGGGCGCGTGGGCCTGGCGAATAAATAAAATACCTACATATAAAAGCTATTGTAAATATTTTCATTTTAATTAACCATTTATGGTTAAGCCCTGCTAAATATTTCGATCTGGTGCTTACGAAGACAGATTTAGAGCAAGGAAAATGTATGTTAAGACTTGAGTCTAGCTGCTATAGCTGTTAACAGAATTTGCTTATAAGAGTTATATAAAAGGCATATCAATAAATTAACAATGAACAAGAATTATTAATTTCACTGCGCAGCTCATGCGTGAATTTTGAACTTAATTTTACCATTAAAACATATTAAAACCATGTTTGCAATCGTGGCGCAAAATTAAGCATCCAATCTTGCTTTTGAGTAACTTTTTTACTGAATAAAAAATTTATTTTGAGTGATGAAAATCTTTATTTTGAGCTTTACGCGCTCCACTGCTTGTTTGTTTATATACTTCAGTTGTCAAATATGATCGACGTGCAACACCATTTGCAAAAATTATAAATCTTCCGATAGGGTGATAAATTTCTCGTCACCTTTAGAGTAGCATAAAAATGATTAGATTGCCATCATTTATATACCTAATATAAAAAAAAATGTTAAATACAATTTTGAACACAAATAAAGGGCTCTAAAACTCGTATAGCGTCTTTCAAGCTCCAATTTATTGTTCAGCAGTATTTTGATTTGACAGCTTTGACACAGTTCCGTCATCTTTTTTACAAATGTAAAATTGAAATTTCACAATTTACTGAACTTAATTCAATTTCGCTAGAGAACCGTATAAAATACCCAAAGCCCACTACGAAAGTGGTGGATATGCGAAATGCATTGAAAATTTCCGAAAATTTTTAAATTCTTGGCCGCAACAATTTTTCAAAAGAGCTCGATAAAAAAAGTTAATCGATAAATTTGAGTTGACTAGCTTGGTACAAGACTAAAGGCAGTAGTTAATGGCCTTCACTGCTTATTATGCTCGTATTACTATTGGGCGCGCATTGTGGACTGATGGTGTGCTCGAGTCATTTTTCTTTGAAACAGCAGCTTAAGCGAAAAGGGGATAGACCGCAGGTAGTTTTTGTCATGCTTACTGAGTCGGAAATACCCAATACCGACAAGTTAAAAATTATAATCCAAATCGGTGGGTCCAAATTCAATGAAAATGAGGTGGATGTTTTCTGTTATTCAGTCAAGCTTTTTATTTTTGATGGAAAACATTTAAGTAAAATTTTAACCATTATTATTAAACTGAAAAAAAAAATTAAAAAACAAATAAACTTTTAAAAGAATTTTTTTTTATTAAAATAAAAGCCGATAAACAACTTTTATTGTAAAATTCATAACCGTTTAGGTCTTTGATATTGCGACATGCTAAGAAAGTGTATTTTTCCCATGGAATCTCCATGCTAATTTTCAAAACCTTGCCGGTCAGGTTAAATATTAATTTTATTACAATAATTAAATATTAAAGAAAAATTAAAAAAAAAAACACTATGAAAAAACACATCTTTTTGATGAGCTAATGCGTTGGAAGTTACATCTCTAGCTGACTTACAGTGAAAGCTGGATGACATTCGGTTCAGTGGAAGCGAAGTTATTGCGCCTGAAGTGTCAGTATGTTTGTGTCATCGGTACAAAAAAGAGTTTCCAACAAAGAGGTAATATCAAATTTTGTTTTAAAATCGGTAAAACGTTTACCGAAACATTTGAATTGATGAAAAAAGTTTATGGCGATGATTGTCTATCTTGCGCCAGAGTTCATGAGTGGGTTACACGTTTCAAAGATGGTTGTGAGGACATAAATGACAATGAACATACGAACCGCCCAAAATCAGTAATCACCGAAAACTCTATCGAAATTGTTCGTAAATTTATCAAAAATGAAACGAAATCATCGTTGATATTCACGGAATCGGAATTGAATATCTCCAAAATATCGATTTATCGCATTTTGACTGATCATTTGGGCTTACAAAAGGTCTATGCACGTTTCATTCCGCACAAGTTAACTAAGGACCAAAAATTGCTCAGAATTCAACATACGAAAGACTTCATTAAACATTGTAACTGGTGATGAAACGCAGTGTTTCCAACATGAACCTGAAACTAAGCGTCAAACTGCCGAATGTAAGGCCCCAGACGAGCCACCACCCAAAAAATCGCGTTTGGAGAAGTCAAAAATCAAGTCGATGCTCATTTGTTTTTACTCTTCCAAGGGAATTGTCCACAAGGAGTTCGTGCCAACGGGCCGTCAATGCGATTTTCTATCTTGGAGTTTTGACGCGTTTGTTGCATCGCATTCGTCGAATTCGCCCTGAATTCCGCGATAGAGGAAGCTGCACCATCTCATCGATTCACTCTTGTGACTGATTTTTTGACTAGAAATCGCAGTTTAACCATCAATCACTCACCGCATTCGCTTGATATGGCTCCCTGAGACTTCTATCTATTCGGGAAATTGCATTTGGACATGAAAGGAAAATGTTTTGCGTCCGTAGAGGCCATCCAAAAGGCTTGTATCGACATCCTAACAGATATCCCCACCGCCAGTGACCTGAAACACTCTTTCGAAAAGCTTTTAAACCGCCTAAAATAGTGTATCGAGGCCAGAGGGGACTATTTTGAGTAAATTAACTCAAAGTTATCAGAACAAAGCTCCTGTCGTTTCTATTTTAGCTCAGTATTGTTTTTTTTTTGGCCCCGCCTTGTATCATAGCTAACCATTTTTAATTTAATGAGACAATTTCTCATTTTTTGCTCACAGAAAACAATTTTTTTGCGTAATCCAAAAGCAACAAAATCAATAAATTTTTTGCAAACGAAAAACTGGAGGAAAAATTACGCAATATTCTGCAGAAATGTTGGCATCCGATTTAAGATGTTGGTTCATCTCAAAGACGAAATTTCTGGGAATAAGCCAGGGAAGATAGAACTTTGAAGGAGAACAGTATACTCGAAATTATTAAGATAGAGCGCCAATTATTCCTAAATATAAATAAATAAGCAGAGACTCTTCGCCTGGATAAATAAATATTTCTCTCTATTGTTTTCACACACCTGACTATTCTTAAATCTCACAGGCATTCCTTAGACACTTTGTGCTTAAGATTTTCAAATATTCATGATTTGAGTAGATTTACCTGTCAGAGCCATAATTTGTGCCGGTTGAAGCAAAGAAATATTGAAAAAATTTAATAGCATCAAAAGAGGTCTGAAATAATATTGCGATAGGCAGAAAAACGGCGATTTATGCATATGAACGAGAAATTAAAAAGCAATCAAATGGAGGAGACTATCAAGGCGAACGAAATTTAAGAAAAGTTATTCGCGCACGAAACACTGAGTATCAAATGGCCGCCTGTTTTTCTGGAATAATTCGATTTTTCGCCACTGTTTCATTAAAGCAAATCTTTGACGTGAGGGTATAATTTTGAAGCCAAATTCGGATTCAACGCTCCATAAGCTGCTACTAGACTTTGTTACATTCAGAAAAAAATAAAACATAAATTGTGGCGTAGTATAATTTATTACTCATCTCAAATTTTACAACTAACTATTAAATACGAAATGCACATGAAAATATTTATTGCCAAATAACGAGGCAAATATGCATTTCACGAATGACAGAATGAGAGCTAGTAAACAATAAGATGAAATTACAGAAACAAACCGCATTCAGGAAAAAAAAAACATAAAAAACTGAATTCGAAAAAATAGTAATGAAGATATGTACGAGTGTGTATAACTATTTGTAAAATATATATAAGAATACATGCAAATGTGCATTTCAGCGTAATTATTGTAGGAGTTCATACAATTTTAGTTAGGTTTGAATTAGAACACATTTTACAACTAACAAAATTTCGGTACTTTGATGATATTTTATGTTTTTGAAAAATCCAAAAATGGTAAACGAGCTGTAATTAACTGATGATATTTCATTTTCAATTTGAAAAAAAATCGGTATGAATAGAGACGAGAAAACGTAAGATGACTTATAAAAGGTCGATGGAAATTCCGCTACCAACGCATCAAGAAATTTGCCATTCGATTTTTTATGGCTTTCACTGTCAATTTTAGCCTACAGACATTTTCAATGAGTTCTAAACTGCATGTAAAATGAGACCTTAAGACCATTTGGAAGTAATATCACAGATTCCTTACTGAACATTTTTCTGTGCAGGACAGGCCAAAATCTTTTTCCAACGTGAGAAATGTAGCCCAGCTGATGCATTTTTTTAGCTTTACAAAGCGTTCGATAAGGGTGTTTGTTAAATCTGCTATCAACGTAGACATGGATTTTTCACATTTCTGCCCAGTTAAGTCTGGCATTTACATATATACATACAATATGAGGCCACTTCTAATCTGCCTTTTGCAGGCGCCCACTCCGAAACAGACGCCACTAACTTCGGGAGGCCCTTAAATTGTATTAATTAATTTTGAAAAGTACATCACCTTTTGTTACTCAGAAGTATGTTCAGAAAAATAAGAGAAACCAAACGCAGAAGACGAATAATTTTCTTTCAAGGCAATGGATATGTAACCTCTCACACATCAACTCATAGAAGTAAATTTTTGAGCACTCAAAATATCGAATTGATGGCTCCTGATTTCGTGCCCATTCATTTCTTCTTAGGTCAAAAACAAGGCGTAGTGCAACATTTTTTGCTAACTGAAGAAACACTTGATGCTTTCGAATCCCCTATGTGGTAGTAGGAAAAAGTATATTGATCTTGATGGACAATATTTTGGAAACCCATAAAGCTATTTTCTTTGGTATTATAAATATTTATTTTTATTTGCCTATTACAAAACTGCAGTAGCAATGCACGTATCACTATCACTCAACAATCTGAAAATAACCTGATTAATTTGAATTTTGTATTTAATTTTAAACTTAACTATCCATTACCTCTACCTATTATGTATTCATTCATATTATTTATGAAAGCGAAAAGATTGCTGACGCTGATACCTCTGCGCTAAAAGCAAATTCAAATTGGAGCAACCGAATAAAGAAAAAAGCAAAGAAAGAAATCCGGCTTAACCTTGATCCCATATGCCATTCGTATGTACGTCCGCATTAAAAAGGTAGCGTTTTTAAATGCTTACGATGGCCGAATGATTAGCCGGTTGAAGGCGAGACCACAGAGAATTTTGTGTATTCACTTGAAGAAGCGGCGTGACGAGTTTTCTTTTCTAATTTAATAGTACCATAAATTGCAGAGTAAATAGATGGACGAATAATTAGATAAAAATATATGTATAACAATAAATTTAATAAAATTAAATGTCACGTTCTACTGAAAACAGCTGGCGTGTGCATGAGTAGATATACGTACGTACACATAGGAGGTATACTAGTGAACCCGGTGATAAGCAGTGCTGCAGATGGCGGCGCTGTGTTTGGTATTGTTATTAAGTAGCAACTCACCTGCAATAAAAAGTGAACAAGAAATTTAATTAGATGCAAGTTTTTAGTAGGGATACAATTTATGATATAATTACTTATGTATGTATGTATAACAAGTTTCTTCCTTTCGATTTAAAATAGATCATTTCATTGGTGGTATACTCACGAAAGCCACTTTAAGCTTCGATTAGTTAAAACCTCATTAAAATGATAATAAAAAATGCATTCACAATATTGGCGGACCAAAGTTTTTTAGAGGACAAAATAAATACCACGCGGTGAGTATTAAAACAAAAAGTATTAAACTATTCTAGAAATTTTAATTGCCTGCATAAATCGATGCCGCCACTTTAGTAGAATACATATTTCTTTTTAACTTTGCCACCGTTACGCAATCGCAACTATGCATGTACGTGGGATAGAGGCGAGCATGTATGTACATACCTATATACAGTGACAATAAAAATAATAGCAGCGCAACATGTTGTCACTGTTTAACAGTTTTTTATTAATTTTTTCATTTAATTCTTTCTATATTTTTCTTTTCATTTACTTTCTTATTTTTTTTATTAGATATTTTTTTAAATATTTTTTTACTTTATGTTTTTATTTGATTAATTTTTTTATTTGATAAATTTTTTTTTTTACAAAAATATAGTTCATACTGTGGGCAGAAAGTAAGGTGAATATATTTGTCAAACTTCGCAGGATTAAAATTTCGCTCTAGTTATTTTTTTCATGAGTTGGCAGCACTGTTAATAACATCTGGGCCAACTTTCATGTGAACGTCATTATCAGTAATATATTTACGCTTGTGTTTACGAAACGACCAAGAGTGCATTTTCCGATTTTTACAATGTCTGATTTGATTGAGCAGAGAAGTGCCATCACATTCTGTTTTGCGGAACGAAATTTCGGCTGCGGAAACTTTAGCATGTTGCAAAAGGCTTTTGGTGATTCGACCATATCGCAGAAAAATGTTTATAAGTGGTACAAAGAATTCAAAGAGGGTCGAGAACGTGTTGATGACTTGGAGCGCTCCGGACGACCATCGACGTCAACAGATGACCAACACGTCAATAAAGTGAAGGAGTTAGTGCACAAAAATCGTCGGTTGACTGTTAAACACCTTACTGATATGATCCATTTGGCCTACGAAAAGTCAAATCTCGTTTGGTACCGAAAACTCTCAATTTCTTGGAAAAAAATCGTCGCGTTGATGTGTGTGAAACAATGCTTTCAGACTATCAGGACAAGCTCAAATACATCATTACGGGAGATGAGACTTAGATTTATGCTTAGTGTATTTTATCCAGAGGGGATTATTTTGAAGGGGACGAAATTGATTTACAAGAATAAATAAAGATTTTTCATTTTACAACCAAATTCGCCTTACTTTTTGCCCACAGAATACTTACAACTCGGGGTTTAATTAAATTTTTATTTTACTTTTGTATTTTATTTAAGTTTTTATTTTTTTAATATTTTTTTTACAATACCACACAATTTGATGTTTTATTTTTTTTAATTTGATTTTATTAATTTTTTTTATTTGATATATTTTTTTTTTCTTTTTTACAAAAATATAGTTCATACTGCAGAAACCCCATACAACTCGAAATCTCAAACTACAAAGACCAAAATTCGACCAATCGTTATATTGAAGAAAATGTGCAACATTTTTAGGGAAAAAAAATTTTCAAAAATCAAGGCGATTTTTGAGCCACTTCAAACTTAAACAATATCATAACAAAATCGAAAATTTTTCTAACTACATACCGAGAATTTTTCTAATTAAAAAGGTTGAAAGAAAGGTAGAATTTCATCGCTTACCTTTTAGGTGGCGCTGGGTCGAGAAATTTCTAAAACACGCATTTATGGCCCGATTTGATTTATGAGCACACTACCAAATACCGGGCATGCGCTGCTCTCCCATTAAGTCAAAGCATATACGAAAGAGCAATGAGCAACACAATAACAAATCAACCGATGGTACAAATTTTCAACTTTACTTGCTTGCAGCAATTTTTTGAAAACACTTTATTTTGAAAAATTTAATAGTAATAGGAAATAATTGATTGAATTTGATTGAAGTGGAGTGATAGTAAACACTTCATAGTTGCATGGCAAAAAACATTACTACAATTGGCTGAGCCATTTTTAATTTTCTGTATTCGAAAATAAAATGTATGATTTTTAAACAAATTTTAGCTTATAAACACGCCTCTTTTTCAAGTATATGTTGCTAGTGTCCTTCCAGGAGATATAGACTCCAAAATACAAAAAACTCTGAGCAAATCGAAGCATTCCGTGAATAGTTATTAGCGAACATACATATTTTGAGGCTTTGTTTTGTCCGATAAAGAGGTGTTGAAGTAAAATCTACTATAAATAAATAGCATATAAATATAAATACAAATTTCAACTAGTGAGCTATGCTATTGTAGTGTCTGAAGTTTCCGAAACGCCATTTCCAATAACGGTAAGTACTGCAGAGTCGTAGTGCTAGGCAACTTTTTGTCAGCTGAAATCGGAAACTAAAGAATAAATGAAGTTCAATTCCAGCAAGATAGCGCATAATCGTCGGTACCTTATCATCATTACTCTAAATAATTCATAATTAAACTTAGTTTTCCCTAATCGGTTACAATTAAAATTTTGTTCCACACAAATGGGTCCACCCTAATATGCATATATTTGTGTCATACCACTCCGAAATTTCATACATATTCTTCAGGCATATTTCAGTGATTTTTGCATTTCCATTTCCATTCCCCTTTTGCCGGTCGTAAACTAAGAAGAAAGCAACAAAAAATACAGCAGCATCGTATTTCCCTTCATTTCTGTTCGTTTATTGCTTGCCTTCTTTTAATTAGTTAAACGACAAATGGTTGCATATTTTAGCGGCACCGTCAAAGATTTATAACTGGCATTTTTTTATTTTAAACTTTTAAAATGAAATTTTATTGACTTAAAAAACAATTTACGCCACTTTCCACCAATATCTAGGATGTGGTTTTTTCTGTGTTTCTGTGTAAGCGTAAATACATACCTATGTATGTGTGTGTGGACGCGTTCAGTCCAATAAAAATTAATTATTATACTTCAACAATAAAATTATTTATTGATTTGATTTTGGCGTACTAATAAAATGAAAATAGGTTGAGCTGGCAACAATTTTATGGAAGTGAAAAAATGTTAAGCAGTCACTAGGAGATGACCAAAGACGAGCAGGTTAAATACGTCACAGAAAGTAAAATAAAGTGGAATTTTAAGTACACAAATTAAGACATTTGACCTATAAAAATCTGAAACCAAAGCAGTGGTTATGACAGTCGAAGCTTCATGTCAGTGCAGGGTTTAGGATTTTTTTCATATTTTTTTCTTTTTATATTTTGTTTTTTATATTAGTATTTCATAGTTTGTGTACGCCGTTGAACCGAATCTTTTAAAAATTTACTGCAAGAGCCATGAGATGCTCTACTGAGCTGAGATATAAAAGACGTACAGTTTCGTACATAACTCAAAGCCGACAATGTATCCTAGACTATCATGTCACACCCAAGCTATTTTCAGATACTCCCATGAGGGAAAAATGCTTCTTGCACCGCATTCCCCGAAGTTAGTTCTGGGATCATCTGAAAAAATGAGTGCAAGCGATTCTGTCCAACCAATGTCGGGCATTCATATAAAATTGGTTTCGAATACTCATCCCTCTAAGATATATTCGGGAATCTGTATAGTAAAATAGACCTACCCGAATGCGGTTGTTTAATAAGGGTTAACCAACCGGTGAGCAATGTTGAGTCGAACCAACTCAACCGGATTACGTCATTCAAAGAGTTCACTGTATCAAGTCGCATAGTGTCTGTGGAATTCTGCGATACCTGTATCATTTGAAGAAACATTGAATTTGGAACACGACTTCACAGGAATGTAGTAAAGACCCGAGATTGAGTGGTGTCTCTGGTCACAAGTTAGTTTGGGAGGGTAAAAATGAGAAATTACGTGTAGTTCCATTAGCCCCATAGTCCATTTCTTACTGTCATGATTATGAGATTATTCTTCCTAGCGAAGAGATTCACCTGGAAGGAGGTGCAATTAACCAACAGATTTGGCAGGACGGACGACTAGAGATCGAACTTTCTCTACTTTCCCACTTAATTTCATATCGATGTCGTTGCTCATTGTAAATTTGAATTGATATGTTCAATTATCTTTATGTAAGGGCTTACTTGAGGTTGTGCTATGAATGAATAAGTGTCACTGTGGCGAGTAGAAGATGCACCAGAGCTGCATGGGTATAGAAAAATCATAGAAATGCGCTCTTCGGTCATGACGAAAAATATTAAAAAAAAAAATTTTTTTTTGTTAAAAAATGTCTTAAACTTTTTTTTCTGTTCGTAAATCGATTGCATTGCGTTTTTGTTCTTTTTTTTTTTTAATATTTTTAATCAAAAAACTAATTTCAACCAACTAAATGTTTTGAGCCATTCTCGATTGGGGCTGAATTTTTTAAACAGTTTTTCGATACATGTTAGCTGGGCAGTTCTTTGTTCAAAAATATTTTGGAAACATTTTTTTTTTTTTGTTTGTTTTGTATTTCTGTACGTAAATCGATTGTGTTAAAAATTTTTTGTTTGTAATTTTTTACCAAAAACTTAATTTAAATTTTGTTTTTTGTATTTCTGTTCATAAATCGATTGCATTGCATTTTTATTCTTTATTGAAAAAAAAAATGTTTACTCTAATTTTGAATAACTAAATATTTTGAGCCATTCTCGATTGGTGCTGAATTTTTTAAACAGTTTTTCGTTAAACCCGCGCATTTATTTTAACACCACCGTCCAACATACAAGAGAAGACCTCATTGGACTTCAACATCGTGGAACTTTTTCTTCACTTAAAAAACCGTAATTATCTAACATAATAGAATAAGTTTTTGTGAAAAGTAAATTTTTCCACATAATTAGGGTTATTCGCCTCTACGGTGGCTAATTGTCATGCAATTAAAAGAATTGTAAGCACTAATTGGTTCGATTATCATATAATGCACCAAACAACGCTCACAGAAAATACAGCAACAAAATGCCAATTTACTACACAGTAAAAATTTTAGTTTAATATTAATACCAATTTGGTGTTTATATAATATATAACAATTCCAGAAAGTATAAGATTAAAACCATTCCGGTTTCAGAAGAGAGAGAGAGAAGTTAATTAAAATATTCTCTTTAAAAAACCAAGAATGAGACTAAATTATATACTTTTAAGGGTTTAAAAATAAAGCTAAAATGGTTTTGACTTTATACGAGAATTGAAATAAATTTAATAATAATTAGAATTAAAGTAAATCCAAAATTGAATTGAATGTAGAACTTTCTTGGAATTGAAAGTAAACCCTTGAATGATATTTTAATTCCAAAAAGGAATTGAATCCAAACCAAAATTGTAGTAGATTTAGTACATTGTTGACGAATCCTCAACAAAAAACAAAATAAATTTTTTAAATAAAAATTTACGTTTTATTTAAAATGACATAAATTTATATACATAAGTGAAATAATAATACATATTTAAATTTTATTCTATAATTTCACAAGGAATTAATAAAAATATTTTTGAATCTATAAAGTACACTTCAAATGGTTTTACATTTTTAAGGCTATTAAATTTAATTAGTTCTGAAAGATCTGCTGAAATAATTTCATAACACTGCAAAATGGAATTAAATTCCTTAGTGACAAAGATTTCTAAACTTAAGTAAATTTCGTTATCGACAACATATATATAAGTTACATCAAACTGTATATTAAATACGTAAAATGCTTTAAAATACAAGTCAAAAACTTGCCTAAATTCATAATGCTCGGGAACTGCTATCTTCTTAACATCAATTGTTATAAAATATTGGCAAATTGTGGCTTTGTCTTGTCCAACTGCAACGATTGTGGGCTGACCAGACGTTATTTCATATTCTTCTAAGCTGTAAAAACAATTTTTTTACTTATGCCCATTAAGAACAAAAAATGTATAGTAAATTACGTTTTCAAAAATAAAACTGTCGACAGATTTTTGGAATTTTGCGTTTTTTTGTTCGCGTCCACTGGCAGTGGATGGCAGCAACTTTAAGAAAATCAAGTAAGGTATTACTTCAGACGTCCATTCTGTACAGTTTCCCAAATTAGAACCGCCACTCGCAGCAATAAAAATTTGTTCCACACTGCTTTCATATTTCCAAAACATTCCACGCAGTTGCGATAAATTTTTGTCTCGATTTTAACGTTTCTCGTAATTTCTGCTGCACCAGATTCAGTTCGTCTTTAACTATGCAGTTTTGAAAAAAACGAAGATCTTCTTCAGAAATTACCTCGCTATCATCGCTTTCCTTCCACGTGGTATTTCACTTTTAAAAACATGCTTCTAGAATAGTGGAAAAAATGACACTGAGAGTGAGTGAGTGACAGAGAGTGAGAGAATTGTTTAATACTTTCTTGGTTTTACTTTAAAGCAAATAATACTAAAGTTCAGCGTACATTAAAATTAATTGAGAGTGAGAAAATTGTTTAATACTTTTTTGGTTTTACTTTTAAACCAATAAATTTAAAATTGAATATAATTGAAACTTAAACTGAAACCAAAATAGCTTGAAACATTAAAGAGAGCATTTTAATGTTTTTTTGGTCTTACGTTAAATCTAATAGGTATTAAATTTCAAAAACGCAACGCTCAGCACCAATTAAAGTTTGGTTTTAAACCCATTTTGGATTTAAAATAATTGCAAGAATATTTCATCGTCTTAAAATAAAACTTTTTAGAATTAAAAATCAAATTTAATTCCAAAATTGTATAAATTCAATAGCAACTGGTATTAAATATGAACCATCATTTTTTACTGTGTATATGAACCGAAATGAATAAATAAAAGTTCATATACTGAAGTGTATATGTAATATCAACACATACTCGTGCTCGTGCTATGTACAAATGTGCTGGTTGATGTGAATGCGATTGTGCAGGGTAGTCCATCTAGCGTTGGAATGTAATTTAGGCTGTATGCGAGTCTGGGAATTCCTCTAAATTGTTACTTATTAGAGAAAAATCCTGGAAAGTGTGATTCAGATAGTAGAAAGAATTTATATTATTTTCGATCTTACTTTTCAACCCAAATTGAAGTATCTAATTTGTTAGAGCGTTAAGTGTGCAGCAACTTTTTTTAAGAAGTTTTTAAGCACAAATTTTAATTATTATACTATAAATAGTACCAAAGTCACCACAAAATTACTCATTACTCATTACTCAAAATTCAAACTTAGAGCTCCGTCACAAAAAAAATTAAATGCTGCTAATTAGACGTATCTTTTTCGCCATCCGAGTTGTGCGATTGGCTAGTCTTGTGAAGAACTTTTAAAGCATACGTTTTTTTACGAAATGAGTTCCGTGTATGAAAAAAGATGTGAAGTAGTGTTCCTTTGTACTCCTACTTAAGGCCCAAAAAAGTAAGACGTTCATAAATAAATGCGTTCAATGGTATACCGAAGTTAAAAACGTTGACGACCTACCTGGATGGGCCCAAAAACAAACCTTTTCAAAGGAAGATCAGAAGATTGCGTAAAGCTGAGGAAGTGTTTATCGTCAATTTCAATGCAGTTTTGATGAATAAAATTTACCAAACAGCATTATTTCAAATTTACCATCACCTGCGAAGATGTTTAGGAAAAACTAGCCAAAATTGAATTTGACAAGAAGGCAACGATCACAAGCATCGAAAACGCTGTTCTCCAGAGGCGAAACAGCAAGAAGGAATTGAAATGTTGGGTTGGCGTTTTCGTGTATCGCCTGATGCTAACGCTTTTGAAAATGCTTGAGAAACAAGAAACAAAAAAAAAAAAAATGTTTACTCTAATTTTGAATAACTAAATATTTTGAGCCATTCTCGATTGGTGCTGAATTTTTTAAACAGTTTTTCGTTAAACCCGCGCATTTATTTTAACACCACCGTCCAACATACAAGAGAAGACCTCATTGGACTTCAACATCGTGGAACTTTTTCTTCACTTAAAAAACCGTAATTATCTAACATAATAGAATAAGTTTTTGTGAAAAGTAAATTTTTCCACATAATTAGGGTTATTCGCCTCTACGGTGGCTAATTGTCATGCAATTAAAAGAATTGTAAGCACTAATTGGTTCGATTATCATATAATGCACCAAACAACGCTCACAGAAAATACAGCAACAAAATGCCAATTTACTACACAGTAAAAATTTTAGTTTAATATTAATACCAATTTGGTGTTTATATAATATATAACAATTCCAGAAAGTATAAGATTAAAACCATTCCGGTTTCAGAAGAGAGAGAGAGAAGTTAATTAAAATATTCTCTTTAAAAAACCAAGAATGAGACTAAATTATATACTTTTAAGGGTTTAAAAATAAAGCTAAAATGGTTTTGACTTTATACGAGAATTGAAATAAATTTAATAATAATTAGAATTAAAGTAAATCCAAAATTGAATTGAATGTAGAACTTTCTTGGAATTGAAAGTAAACCCTTGAATGATATTTTAATTCCAAAAAGGAATTGAATCCAAACCAAAATTGTAGTAGATTTAGTACATTGTTGACGAATCCTCAACAAAAAACAAAATAAATTTTTTAAATAAAAATTTACGTTTTATTTAAAATGACATAAATTTATATACATAAGTGAAATAATAATACATATTTAAATTTTATTCTATAATTTCACAAGGAATTAATAAAAATATTTTTGAATCTATAAAGTACACTTCAAATGGTTTTACATTTTTAAGGCTATTAAATTTAATTAGTTCTGAAAGATCTGCTGAAATAATTTCATAACACTGCAAAATGGAATTAAATTCCTTAGTGACAAAGATTTCTAAACTTAAGTAAATTTCGTTATCGACAACATATATATAAGTTACATCAAACTGTATATTAAATACGTAAAATGCTTTAAAATACAAGTCAAAAACTTGCCTAAATTCATAATGCTCGGGAACTGCTATCTTCTTAACATCAATTGTTATAAAATATTGGCAAATTGTGGCTTTGTCTTGTCCAACTGCAACGATTGTGGGCTGACCAGACGTTATTTCATATTCTTCTAAGCTGTAAAAACAATTTTTTTACTTATGCCCATTAAGAACAAAAAATGTATAGTAAATTACGTTTTCAAAAATAAAACTGTCGACAGATTTTTGGAATTTTGCGTTTTTTTGTTCGCGTCCACTGGCAGTGGATGGCAGCAACTTTAAGAAAATCAAGTAAGGTATTACTTCAGACGTCCATTCTGTACAGTTTCCCAAATTAGAACCGCCACTCGCAGCAATAAAAATTTGTTCCACACTGCTTTCATATTTCCAAAACATTCCACGCAGTTGCGATAAATTTTTGTCTCGATTTTAACGTTTCTCGTAATTTCTGCTGCACCAGATTCAGTTCGTCTTTAACTATGCAGTTTTGAAAAAAACGAAGATCTTCTTCAGAAATTACCTCGCTATCATCGCTTTCCTTCCACGTGGTATTTCACTTTTAAAAACATGCTTCTAGAATAGTGGAAAAAATGACACTGAGAGTGAGTGAGTGACAGAGAGTGAGAGAATTGTTTAATACTTTCTTGGTTTTACTTTAAAGCAAATAATACTAAAGTTCAGCGTACATTAAAATTAATTGAGAGTGAGAAAATTGTTTAATACTTTTTTGGTTTTACTTTTAAACCAATAAATTTAAAATTGAATATAATTGAAACTTAAACTGAAACCAAAATAGCTTGAAACATTAAAGAGAGCATTTTAATGTTTTTTTGGTCTTACGTTAAATCTAATAGGTATTAAATTTCAAAAACGCAACGCTCAGCACCAATTAAAGTTTGGTTTTAAACCCATTTTGGATTTAAAATAATTGCAAGAATATTTCATCGTCTTAAAATAAAACTTTTTAGAATTAAAAATCAAATTTAATTCCAAAATTGTATAAATTCAATAGCAACTGGTATTAAATATGAACCATCATTTTTTACTGTGTATATGAACCGAAATGAATAAATAAAAGTTCATATACTGAAGTGTATATGTAATATCAACACATACTCGTGCTCGTGCTATGTACAAATGTGCTGGTTGATGTGAATGCGATTGTGCAGGGTAGTCCATCTAGCGTTGGAATGTAATTTAGGCTGTATGCGAGTCTGGGAATTCCTCTAAATTGTTACTTATTAGAGAAAAATCCTGGAAAGTGTGATTCAGATAGTAGAAAGAATTTATATTATTTTCGATCTTACTTTTCAACCCAAATTGAAGTATCTAATTTGTTAGAGCGTTAAGTGTGCAGCAACTTTTTTTAAGAAGTTTTTAAGCACAAATTTTAATTATTATACTATAAATAGTACCAAAGTCACCACAAAATTACTCATTACTCATTACTCAAAATTCAAACTTAGAGCTCCGTCACAAAAAAAATTAAATGCTGCTAATTAGACGTATCTTTTTCGCCATCCGAGTTGTGCGATTGGCTAGTCTTGTGAAGAACTTTTAAAGCATACGTTTTTTTACGAAATGAGTTCCGTGTATGAAAAAAGATGTGAAGTAGTGTTCCTTTGTACTCCTACTTAAGGCCCAAAAAAGTAAGACGTTCATAAATAAATGCGTTCAATGGTATACCGAAGTTAAAAACGTTGACGACCTACCTGGATGGGCCCAAAAACAAACCTTTTCAAAGGAAGATCAAAAGATCATTGATTTGTTTGTGGCAAAGCCGTATCATTGCGTAAAGCTGAGGAAGTGTTTATCGTCAATTTCAATGCAGTTTTGATGAATAAAATTTACCAAACAGCATTATTTCAAATTTACCATCACCTGCGAAGATGTTTAGGAAAAACTAGCCAAAATTGAATTTGACAAGAAGGCAACGATCACAAGCATCGAAGACGCTGTTCTCCAGAGGCGAAACAGCAAGAAGGAATTGAAATGTTGGGTTGGCGTTTTCGTCTAACGCTTGATGCTAACGCTTTTGATAATGCTTGAAAACAGTTAAACAAAAACTGAAAGAAAACAAATATGAACGGTCGAACAGTTATCAAAGTAAGCAAGGTAGAAAATTGTATAGAAAATCTTTGCAATTAAGGAAATTGCTGAACAAATGTTGGGAAAAACTATTACAACAAGTGGAAATTGGAAGTACAACGTTTAAGGCACAAGTACTTTCACGTCCGTTACAATGCAAAAACGTTCTCTATGTTTGAAAGTATTTATCTATAGTAATTATGGTGACAACAGGTGAAGTGTGCTGTTTCAAAATTTGACGCAATTATTGATTATTAGTTGCCCCAAATTTTAATTCAAGTGAGTTTCTTACTGTAGGACTTTTGTATAAGAAAAACATTTTTTTTTTTTGGTTCACTTTTAAGTATTGCGTTTGCAAATGAATTTGTTTTTGCTTCAAAAACAAACAAATAAAATAACTGGAGTGTGCACTTTTGTTGTTTGTGTGCAAAATAAAAAAACAAGCCTCATATTTTGTGCCAAAAATTGTTTCTAAATCTTTATTTTGCAGCTAAATTGCTCAAAAAAAATGCAAGCCTCGTATTTTGCACCCAAAAATAAAAAAGCGTAAAAAATCAATAAAAATGACTTTACTGCTTTTCAAAATATTCAACTTGGAAGTCAATACACTTCTTCATTCAAAAGTGAATACTTTCGACCTGTTTAGAGGCTTCAATAGCTCCTTCAAACGCCAAAAGTCGAAATAACTATATCAATGTTCTCCCATGTCGATGATTCACGTCGAAAAGCGTAATAAAAAATAAAAAATTGTACAAAAACATTCACGAGTTAATTCCATCTTTTGTGCGAGATGGATTTTTCAACTCACTGAAAAAAGAGCAAATAAAGCGCGTAAGCGAAAACTTTATATAATATGTAAATGCATGCTAAAAGATACCAAAATTTTTGATAAAAATATCGAATTACAGCTCCTTCCACTTTGTATTGTAAAGGTGCAAAATATAAAAGGCAGCCCTAGTAATAAAATGCAAGTTTGAAGTGTCTCAAAATTCCTGTCTTGTCTTGAACAAAGTTTGAAATTTAGATTATTTTGATCTTTGCTATAAGTTTGCCTAGTATGTATTATTTTTATTTTGGTCTTTGCTTCGTATTAAGGCAATATTATTGCGCAAAAATATGCTTGTTATGCTGATTTTTCGAAAACAAATATTATTTTCATTTCTTCAAATAAAACCCTATTTTGTAATTCTCGAACCATAAACCAGATTTCTTACACATAACGGATATTATTTTTGCTGTCAAAGTAAAAAAAAATGCTAAATAATGGCATTCTGAGAGAGGCTGCAGATGGACAAAACTGATGCCATGCCCAACCGACTGTCGCAGATCCTCCTGTCATTAAGTAGAAAGGCTGTAGGCAGCTGCTTGGACTGATGACGGGCCACTTTCTATGGGCGAAGCACATGGGAAAGCTAGACATCTCACATGCCCAGCATGTGGAGAGAAGGATGAGACGGCGGACCACTTGCTGTGCATCTGCCCCACCTTCGCTCGAATCAGGCTTGAGGTCTTTGGCACTGATGTGTTAATACGAGTGCAGTACAATGGGCTTAATTGTGTCAGAGTGCTGTACCGACAAAACAAAAAATGCTAGTTCGACTTCCACATACTTGATGGCCCAACCTGTATGTATAAAGAAAAGGCAAATATGGGTAAGCATTTGCGGGTAAAGGCAATGGAGCAAGCACTTTACAACTGGCTTCTCTGACACAAACTGGAAAATATGTGTATATATGTATACTATATATGCGTGAATATGTCCAAGGATTTTGTAAAAATCTATCTATTCACAAGCATCTTCCAAGTACATTTGCTTCTCCGCCAGACTACAGATCTTAAAGCGCGCCGAATCACATGCAACAATATGTTGCAATTATGGTCCAAATAAATTTGCCAAGTCAAAACGCTTATAATTCAATTGCCGCTGGCAGTCAACAAGCTAGCTTCAGCGACCAGCTGAGTAGCAATCCGCAATAGGTGTACATTTATATGCGGCTGAGTGACACCCGCTCGAGACTGGCTGCTGAGCTGAATAGTTGATTTGAATAATTTGTTAACACACTCAATGAATGGCTAGCAGCTGAACTGGCTAGTAACTAAGCTTTGCTTGGATGGAATGAAGCTATCATTGACTACGTTGTGTTTTGACAATTAGCTGTTTGGCTATTAAATGCGCACTTTGCCTACAGTAGCTTACGTATGTAATTCAGCGGAAGGCTACTACTAATGCAAATTTATATGTTATTAAAAAAATAAATGAAGCGCTTAAGTCATTTAGATGATGCGCAAAGACATTTAGTAGAAATAAACTAAATTCAAACTTCAGATTAAGAGCTTGAGATCTCGAAAGCAAAAAAATTTAATTGGCGCTGAACTAATATTCAAAAAAGATGAACATTTTTTGTGTTATCGCCGCTAACGCGTTCACAAAATTGCGCAATTTACATAATTTTATTATACAAATAACAACAAAACAATAGAGCACAACTCTTTATTAATAAAAAAAATTTGAATGCCGAGAGATGTTTGTAAGTGTGTATGTATCACAACTTGTCAACGACTGACCAACAACAGCAATGGTCAATGTTATGAGAAAGCGTCTGGAAAGTCAATGGCGATGAGCATTGATGTTGCCCATGTGATTGCTAGAAAAAATGTTGTTTTTATCGCAATTAAGTAATGATACAACGGCTGGCGAAGTTACAAGCGAATGTACAAGTAAAATTAATGAGTTAAGCGATAAAGCAAAAATCTTGGGTCATTACTTTTGGAAATTTTATTTTTACATAACTAAACTACAAAAATGTAAAGCGGCGTTACGCAAGTTTTCCCTTTCAGAATTTGTTACGCAAACTTGTAAACGAAAACAGATTTAATTTTTTTTTTGTTTTTTGTTTAATTAGAGAACTAGAAAATGTGAATAAGAAAATATTAAATATAAAAACTATGAAAGTATGAAAATAATAATAGTAATAAAGAATTTATATACTGTTGAAAATTTGTATGCAATGAGTCTTGAAAAGTGTTAAGTGTTAGCTTTTTTCCTCTGAGACCGAGGTTCGAAATTACTTTATTTTCGCAGTTTTTTTCTCAAAATTTAATAGTTTTTTTTTTTTCTCGAACTTTATTTTATCTAGGAAAGACTGCAAAATATCGGTTGGAGTACTGACGGGACAGTGTCTCACCCCACATCACGCATCCCAAATGGGATTAGTCTAAAGCGATGCATGGCTACTTTGGAAAACCTACTTTGCCGCTGCCCTGATCTCTGTAAGACTCGACGAATTCATCAGATCATTGAAGGATATTGCTGACAAAAGGCTGAACGGCTTGTTAAAATTGGCGAAGACGTGCATTATGAATTATATAAAATTATATCTTCGACTCCAAAATACATAGCACTGGCAACAAAGCCAGCACTATCTGACGAAAAAAAAATTTAATTTTGTAATACGGCAAATAATGCCATATGGTCCGCGAAAATGTTGCTGATTTCATATGAGAAAAGAACAAAAAAATGCAACCCTTCAGCAAGTTATACTCGCAAAATTGCGCAAAATTAAGCATGCATTTTGTTTTTGAATAACTTTTTTACTAAACGAAACAAAAAAAATGATTTTGAATTATGGCAATTTTTATTTTGACCTATACGCGCCTATTGATTGCTTGGTTGCAAATATATTGCAGCTATCTAATATATATAAGCTGCTGATTGAAGTAGGACGCCATTTGATAATATTTAAAATATTGAAAAGGGTGACTAATTTTGCGCCACCCTGTATATTCAATACAATAAAATCGAAAGATTGACTTGACTCACTTTGTAAAAAATAAAATTTTTGCATTATTAATGTAACCAATGGGATGATTAATTTTGCGCCACTCTGCATATTCAATATAATAAAATCGAAACATTTACTTGACTCACTTTGTAAAAATTAAAAATTTCGCATACGTAATATAACCAATAGGATGATTAATTTTGCTCCACCCTGTATATTCAATACAATAAAATCGAAAGATTGACTTGACCCACTTTGTAAAAAATAAAATTTTCGTATAACTAATGTAACCAATAGGATGATTAGTTTTGCGCCACCCTGTGTATTCTATATAATAAAATAGAAAGATTAACTTAACTTACTTTGTAAAAATTAAAATTTTCGCACAACTATTTTGACGAAATTGTGTACATAGATGGATTCATGTTTTGTACAGGGCTGAAAATGTTGAATTTTTTCCATGCTAAGGGGCAACTTTTTGAGAAAAAAACATGCAACCCTATGAATATGCTGAGAAAAGAACATGATATTTTGACACCATAGAATATATGCAACATTTTGAGAAAAGAACACGGAACCCTTTGAATATGCTAAGAAAAGAACACAAAATTATGACAGGATAAAATACATATGCAACATTATTACTAGAAAAGAAACCACCACAAAGAACCTCTTCCGGAAAAAGCAAAAAATATTGACATTTCGGAAAACTGTCCGTGGTTTGTCACTACTATACTTTTCCTCATCTTTCGAGTAGCGCTCCACTTGCTCACCGGAACAAATCCTTGTCATTTGAGATGATTCAAAAATCAAGAATTTAATATTTAAAATATTTCCTTTTTCGAAACTCAGAACTTAAAAACACAGTTATATGCATTTGTACGATTCGTTAAAATTGTTTTGAGTGAAAAGGCACGCCCTTTTATAAATAAATCTATTAGTCTCACTCTTCATTGACTGTGAGCAGTCACGCGAATTTAGTTTTTATAACTCAATACATTAATTACAAATTCCAACAACTCATTAACTTTTCACTTCTAAATAATTTTTTCAATAAATAACTTTCTCCGACATAATTAGTTTATTGACATTTATTTTAACCTATTTATAGTAACCATAATTAAAAAGTATAACAAATTAAATTGATTAACTTTAATTATACACAAGACAATTCTTTCACGCTGTCATCAGCGCTCACTCGCCCCAAATTGGTTCACAAATCATTTTTCATATAATTAAGTTCGAACTTGAAAAATTCAACCATAATTTATCAAATATTTATCTACTTAAATCTGAATGTGTTTGACAACAGCAAAAATAGAATGAGTAGAAAATAGTAAATAAAAAAAGGAACTTGTAATAAAAAATAGTTACCCATAAAAACACGCGAACACGAAGAAAGAATTTTTGATGTGGGTTCAAAGAAAAAAGCACATGCGTGAGTATGCATGTATGTGTGTGTAGATACGCGTGCTAGGTCTGCAGGGAAAAGTCAAACTACTCAGCAAATATTTTACTTCCGGAACTGGTATTTGAAGGAAGAAGTTATACTAGTTCTAGAGTGACTAGAATTGTACCAGTTGCCAACCGACCAATTAGGAACGTATGCGAAAATTGTTTCATTAAGTATTAAAGCTAAAAACAAGAACGCTTGAAGCATTCGTAGTTCATGTAATGACCATTAGAAGAATAGAAATACTGATGCCGAATATCATTTTTTTTTTGTCCACTATGGACGAGTTTATGACTAGACTGCCATAATACTGATACAGAGGCGAACTTAAATAATTTAGTTCATTCAAAGTTCTAATGCTTATACGAGTACCTAGTCTAAAAATTGGCACTCCGTAGTGCACTGTAATCATAAACATTACAGTTAATAGCATGGAAAAGAAGATAGAAGACAAACTATTTTAGCTACAAAGCAAACTGATAGTAAGTAGTTCAGAACTAGTATGTTTGACTGCAGGGATGTAGTACTCATGTGTATGTATATCTGTGCGCTTGTATGTATACAAATTTACATGTACACCTGACCTGTTTTTCCCGTTCTGTTTTCTCATGTAGCAGCGCTTCGGATTTGGAGGCGGTATGCTTGGTAGTTTTTGTTGCCCCTACACACTCCGCTGACTAATACGCTTCAAAATTAAACGTGCGTGTTTATTCAAGAATGAATAAAAGGCCAATAAACACTGGAGGTGACAAAGTGCGAGCACAATAAAATTTTCAGCACCACAAATTAATAAACATTACTATTAAAAATTTAAATCGCTGTGTATTGGGGAGTGTGTGGCCGTCACTAGAGTGTGGAGTGTATGCCGGCTCTGAACGTCAAATGTTTTTTTATGAGAAATTTTTCAAGGCGGAAATGTAGTGATGGAGAAAAAGTAATGATTTTTCATTTCAGAAGTGGGCACACAGATTTGGCACTGACGGCTGAAGGGTGACTAGTAGTAGATAAAACATTTGCTATCATTTGGACAGAGTGGTCTTATCCGCAGTGGATTTTGGACTCAAATCTAGATTTTTTATTCTATTTTATTTTATTTATGTCTATGATTATAAAAATCTCACAGACGATATATTTTTTTATATTTTTTTTAAGTCTTGGAATACAAAATATTCTCACAAGCCACACAGCTAACGTTAATCTAAGAGTGGATCGATCTTAAAATTAGGAGAAATATTAAACATTAGCAAATATTTAACTAAAGTAAAGTTGATTGCTTAAAATCGACATCTTGAATACTAACTTTAGTTCAGCACAGGTTCTAAATATGGGAGCGTTGATACCATAACTACTTCAGGAAAACACAATTTTAAAAAACTCCAAATGGCGAAGAATTCTACAGGGAACATCAAAAGCAATATTTTTTTAAAAGGGAAGGGCAGTCAATAGAGCCAGTTATGATATTAAGGACAAATGAGGACCCTAAAATTGGTAATATGTGCTCAAGTGCAGGAAAGCTAATTAGTTGCAATGAGAATAGTTACAAAATATATCTATAGAAATTTTTGAAAAAAAAGTAATTTTACAAAGGTAATGAGCTATAATAATAATAGTAAATTTCAAATAATTTGCAGAATAATTTCCAAAAACATTTTTGTTTTGTACTGATATGAAGAGGAAACATTTAGTGAAAAACCGTTTATCCAGCAGCTACATGTGTCAGGTCTTGGTTCAAATTTTATTGACGATTTTTATTAATTGAATTACTTTTAAATAAAAACGGAAAAACCAGACCCTTGAACTAATATACTTTTATTTTATATATAAATTATAAAATATTTACTTATGAAGAATAGTAATTTATAAAAATATTATATACTTAGTAAAGCTAGCTTTAGCAACCGTAGTGATCTCCAAACTGATCCATTTGCAACAGTACTCCCATTAACCTATTCTAATTGGATGAAGGTGAACTTCACACTTAATTCCTCTTTGCTGTTAACTGCTCTGGTCGCTCTCCCATTAGTCGACTCACACTTGCATAGCAACTATAAGCGGTGCGTATGATAGTCGCTGTTAACTGCACTAGTTCTGACAGCAGTCGACTTACATACATTTGAACAGCAACTACAAGTGATGCTGTAGAGTCGTATATGTATGATGCTCGCTAGTAAGGCATCAGAGAGCATGTTCCTTTATGTACGTGACCAGCATCGCTTTATGATGAGCGCTGTTAACTGCAGTCGCTGTTAACTGCAGTCGCTGTCTCAGCAGTCGCTGTCTCAGCAGTCGACTCCCGCTTGCATAGCATCAGCAAGCGGTGATTATGATGTGTACTGTTAACACCACTCGGTCTGATAGCAGTCGACTTACACTTGCATAGCAACGGCAGTAGAGTCGTTGTGTATGGTGCTCGCTAGTAAGACATCAGAGAGCATGTCCCATTCCATTTTTTTAGGAAATTATTGCCATTTCTCTTTATTATGATAATATTGGTATCGCTCAATTACGTGTGGAACCAAATATCGGCCAAATGCCCGCAGCGGCCTCGGCGGCATATCTCCATCCGATGGTCCAAATTTTCGATGACGCTGTGGCACAATTGAGGTTCTATGCCGTTAATGTGCCGAATTATCTCATCCTTTAGCTCTTGAATTGTTGCTGGCTTACCGACGTATACCTTTTTTTTCAAATAACTCCAAAGAAAGAAGTCCAACGGTGTCGTTGACGTTTAGGTGTGGTTCACATTCATCATCGGCCCTTGAAATTTAACTCCTCTTTACTTTTGTGCAATAAAAATTAAAACAAATTTAAATACTTGTAAAATGAATAGATGTTAATACTTATTGTGATCCGCTGACAGCTGATATGAATAGAATGTTGAGTCCCGAAAATCTGTAATATTTTCGAATTTGAAATCCCGAAATTCCAAAACTTACAAATGGATCTAGGATTAAATATCTTAGTGGACATTAATTATAAACTTTAAGTGAAACCTAATCATTCTCCATCCGAGGTTCCTAAATCTCAATCTAATACTCTCGGAGCTAGAGGCTTCGTATGCATACGCACTACATACCCGGATATTTTCATTATCCACACATCTCCGCCTTATAATTAGACAGGCAGAGAGACTTATAAGAGCTGGTTGGTTGGTTGGTTGGTATAAGAGCTGACTTCGAATAGTTTTCATCGAGTGCCAACTTTGGTATTCTATTGACTACTCGGTTCAAAGTAGCATAGGTTGGGATGAGTGCTTCAAAGCTGACTTGGTAGTCATGCACTAACCACTCGGCTACAGCGCGCACTCTATGATTAAAGATCAATAATTTCATGATTTCTTCTTGATATACAGTGTCAAAAGTGTCGCCCAACAGCTACCTGTCAAAGTCTTTCCATCTTCAGCTTGATTCTTTGAAACATATTTTTCTTGAAAATAACTTGCAGATGGCGCGTGGCATGCCAAATCTCACACCATTGGGTGGTATATTACTGTGCCGCGGTACGCATACCAGATTAAAGTCAAAAGGACTAGCCATATCTTTGAGGAATCATGGAACAGTCAGTCACAATTTAAGGGATGTTTGGAACAATATCAGGCGCCTTCAGAACTGCTTAACTAACTTAAGAAATTATTGCATTATTGCATGTTCTCACTGCTGAATGATGATAAACAATAGATTTTTGTATTGTTGTCAATTCGGATAGTGGAACACGACATTGACCTAGTACACGGAACGACTTCTTTCAGCTGTTTTGAATAAACACCACTCTTTCCTCCACTTCAGCGCCATCTGTATAAAACCGAAGAGAACCATTTGGGCCGTTAACTTTCACGGTCAATATTCCACTATCTTCTCTTGAAGGTTGCTTTTTATACTCAGTAGTCTGTTAAAATTGATATATCTGTATTTTGGAACACTGGCTACGAGCAGCCTCAAACCAGAGAGAGCCCGTAGCTTTTGGAGCAGCTGTTGCCGCACTCTGTGATTTATAAGGGTACTATGCTCACTTACACGTTCGTTGCTTTCGCGTGTGCTGCACACAGAATTTTAGTGATACAGAGCAGCACCATTCTTGGCAGTTTTAGTAGAATAAGGACCACTGATTGGTTTCTTAAAAAAACGTTTTTGACTTTTATGATCTATAAGATTTCAACGCCTATGTGCAGGCGCTTTTTCTTTGAATGCCGTATTACTAACCTCATTTTATTATCATAATTAATTTATATACATTTAATATACACATTTTTAACAATCATAGAGCAATTAAAAATTTGTCTTCAAAACCACGTGCCAAAATGTGTAACAAAGTGCCAACTTGGGTGGTGTAGAAACTAATTTGTATGCCCACTGAATCGATATGCTTAGTTTGCATAAAAGTACATACAAACATATGTTTTCGTGCTTTACTTAGCGGGTTATTTATTAGTAAGGCAATCATTAGGCAAAATTAGTTCCTCCCGCCGAATAGAAACGAAACTCACAGCATAATTTGTATAAAGGCGTTGTTTTTTTTGTTTTTTTTTTTTTTTTTTTGTTTTACTATGCTTCCTGAATTATTTTTTATACTTCAATTGTGTTATCTAAGTGTAGGTTTTATTTTCAATTTGGATTCCATTCACGTACGCACAAACAGCGCCGTTCCATTGCTATCGGTACTTGGCACCCAAATATGGGTATCACAATTGCGGCGACTGACTGGTAGCGGATTATTTTTTCATGCTGAAGCAAAAAAAATAATCTTAAATTTTGACAATTTGACAACTAATTTGACAGCTAAGCGCTACAAATTTAACGCCTTCAATGGTTTGCGCGACTTTTACTATTATTTATGAAGCTTGAACAGCAACATTTGTTAAGTTGGTTGTTAGTTTGTCTATGAATTGCTAATTAATCGCTATGTAATACCAGTAAAAATTAAATTGAGGAGAAAATGAAAAACTGAGTAAGCAGCATTACTCTGTAAAGTATAATTTATGGTCTTAAGTGCATATGAAATTTTTCCTGAATAAAGTTGATTTTTCAGCGAACCGAGGAATATGTGAGCCAATATCTAAAGTAACTAACTATCATTTATGATCAATGATCAGCGTTATGTGGTATGTGATAAACCATATAAAGTATATGTGTTTTACGACCTAAATTTTACCTATAATCGACGGTCTATGTGCCGTACGGTCTGTAATCTGAGATCTTTGATTTGGAACACAGAATCAAGAATCTAAGACGAATGATATATGATCTTTAACTAAGATCGACATCTTATGATCCATGGTCTAGCCACTATTATTTAGAATATACTATCCATGATTTATAATCTGCATATTATTTGCGCTCAAAATACGCACCGCGTTTAAAAACTACACCACGAGAATTTATTGGCAATTCGGAAAATTTTGAGTATGCAGTTTTAAAACCCATTAAATTTCTGTAAAGAAACAAATTCCTTGATTTAAAAATATTTTTTTAGCTGGCGATGTTGGGAATTCTCTTCCTTATAAATAAAATTTTGAGCGGAGAAAATTCCCAAAGCAGCAAAAGAATGGCAGAAATTCAGTTTCATATCTTTATGAGTTGTCTTGAGCTTGAACGACATTTCAAAAGCTTCAAAACTTTCCTCCAAAGTGTAGTACGGAGCCCTTGCCTGGTGGAACTCGCTGCAAAGGATGGCATCAGTTAAGAAGCTGGAGAGGGTCTAAAGGTCTGCCTCATCAGTGGGGCGCTTCGGATCACTCCTACTTTAGCGCCAGCATACCATGCTGAATGCGGCAGCCGTTGAAATTGCAGGAAAAACTGCCGCCGCACGCGCTGCAATCAAATTGAGGTGTTCAGGCCAGAAGCTAGACTTAAGCTGCGGACACTCTAGTTTTCTTAAAAACTTTGAATTCATCCCCATGGTGCTGGATCATTGTACAACCTCGTTTGGTTCGCCCAGAACATTTTCCATTCATATTCCGTCAAGGGAATAGTGAGCGGGGTGTAACATTTCGAGGCAGCGCATGGCAAACCTGTTTACGGATGGCTTGAAGTGGGATGAACGTGTAAATGGGGGAGTATTCTGCGAAGAGTTCCCCATCAAGCTCAAGTTTAGGCGTCCGGACCACTGTAGTTCCAAGCGGAAGTAGCCGAAATTAAGGAAGCACTGTATTGATTGCTTGCTTCTGTAATTACTGTCAAGGATGTAAATATCTACTCTGTCAGCCAAGCGGCAATTATGGGCTTGGGCTCGTTGTTTGAATGTTCACAAATTTGTCGGAGAATACTTGACTTCTTTCTCGATTGCATCCGAATACTTCGATATTAGGCTCATTTGGGTTCCCGGTCACAGCGGCATAGAGAGAAACTGCTGGGCTGATGAGTTGGCTAGACAGAGGACCCTGAAGACGTTTTCGTCGCAAAATGAGAGGATTGGGGTTCCCTTGAGAGCCTGTGGATTGTGGCTGCTGGATATATGGGCCTAGCGTCAACTCAGCGAGCGCTGGGCTAGTACGCAATGTGCAAAGTCGCAAGATCCTTCTGGCCACGGGTGGATCGGGTGAATATCTAAGGCTAACAAAGCTGCAGCTCTCGAATTCGGTAAATATCCTCACCGGACTTTGTCCATTAGGTGGCAATGCGGTGAGGCTTAGTGATCAAGACCTTTCTGCAGAAGCTGTCTGGAGGACGAGGTGGAATGATCTCAGCACCTTCTCCGCTGCCCTGTTCTCGTCGATCAAAGGTTTAGACATCTGGGCTCTCACTTTTCCGCTACCTGCGGATATTGCGGATTTAATATCACACATCTGGTGAAATTCATCAGTAACTTGAAGCAGTTAATACAAACGTAAATCTCTACTGTTGGTCGTCATCTTCTAATCCAAAGCCCATTCTTCTTTTTCTTCCACCTGTCTGGTTCCTTCCCACCTCCTTTTCCCCTCTCTCCGCCCGTGTATGGTATGCCAACGGGCAAATTTTGTCCAAGTGATCCCTTGGCAAGGGCAGCTATTTATCCTAACCTAACCTACCCCCAAAGCGTGTGCGTTTATTGAAAAGGTATTTCGGTTGGGAAAAACTTTTGCGTGATTGTCAAGGCACTAATGCATGCGCGAGAATGACTTTGTATGCTGATTTTAGAGCATGAGAAGGCTATAATGACCCACTTTCTTTGAGCTGAAATTGATTTTATGAACTGGAAAAACTTTTGTTTCAACAGTTTGGCTCCCCATGATAGAGAGCTCTTCAAGCTGTTGTGTTATTAGCCGTCTTCATAATGCCAATTAACCGCTTCGGAGATGCGTCAGCATTTTTTGTCGATTGTCGTTAAAGGTTGATGCTCTATGAATAATTCAAAAGCGATTGATATCCTTAAGTTGAATAAGAGCCAAGCCACAAATCATTGACATGGTTTTTGAAAATAGACTTGGAGGATGAGCTACTGCTTGGCCAGCCTAGACAGTTCTTTGAATGAGATTATAAAGTATATAACTAATTATTAAAAACTTTATTTTTTTTAATTACAACCAAAGAGTGTTTCAAATAACATTTTGTGAAAAAACCAGAGCCTGTAGTCCTATTAACCCGATATTTGAAAAAAATAGTTCGCCAGCAGCATTAAAAAGTTGGCTCGTTTTCTCAAGTTACTGCGGAAGAACAACTAATCGCTCTGGAATTTCTCTGTATGCCTTATCCTCTTATGGCATCCCATTTACGCCTTAACTGCCATATTAGACACCAACTCAAATTGTTTTGTGTCATGAGCCTGAGAAAAAATTCGCATAACACTTCCAATGCAACTGCCGTTTCGCAACAGATAACGCTCGTAAATACTGCCGTCACTTGTAATGCTCCTAATTATTATCTGTTAAGACTATAAATTTGAAAACCCAAATGTTTGCGTCTACCTGAAAGTGAAGCTGCATGAAATTGCATAGTTCGAATTAAGATGCGCAAACAAAGCCGCAGCAAACGTAGACTAAGGCAACAATTCTCAAATAAACGGTTTCGAATGCGAAAATAAAGGTAAAAGTCTGAAAATTACTAACTCTACCATAGCTATTTTGACTGTAGCGGCAACTTGAAGAAAGACAAAAGTGAAACTTAATTCGCATACAAGTCCGAAAAGTGTTGTTGGTAAGAGGAAAATTTGAACAATGAATGCCAAGAAGAAGTAAGTAAGCACACAAAAACAAATGCAGTGCGAGAAAACAATGAAAAACTACACCGAAAATGCGCTGAATGGCAGAAATCTTTGCAGCTACTTAAAAACTTTTGGTTTTTAGATGAATTGCGGGGAAAAGGGCGGAACAAAAAGCGAAAAACAAAAAACGCAAAACGAAAATTGCATGCGATTAATTCATGCTCAAATAGCAAGTGGCGACGGTAAACAACAACAATTCACACGGCATGCAATGGGCAATGGTGGAAAAGACAAGCAAAAATACGTTACAGCAACAACAAAAGTAACTTAACTATAAGAAAATATAAACAATATTTGCATAGCTGAGCTTTGAGGCAGCCAAGACGCTGAGCTATTCAAAGCAAATAAGTGATGCTGGTTTTGCTTGCTATTGTTACTTATTTTCCTAATGCTTTTTTGTTGTTGCTGTTGTTGTTTATTGTTTACTTTATTTTTATGTCAGTTTCTGGTATGCACGCAATCTTTGTCTTTGTCAAACCCATCGACCGACTTTCTACTTAAATTATCGCAACACATTGACGGATTTTCATGCAGCTACTGCAACAGCCACTTGGCAATTTTGTTGCTTTTAATACCATATTGTTGTTATTGTTAATATTTTTAGTGTAAACAGTGAAACCGCGCCAGTTTTATTACTTTCATTCGCCTTGGCTGACTTATAAGTTTATTGTAACATTGCTCGAAGTACACAAAGTCAAGACAAACAGTGACTTATAAAAGTGTGCAAACATGGCACAAGGGACTGAGTTGTATTAAGAGCGATTTTATGTCAAGTGATGCCAGTATTTTGGACATTGTCGTAAATTTTTCTGGAAAATGCTTCCTTTGTAGGTTAGAGTGCAAGAAGTGAAAAAATTTGGACGAAAATTTTATTTATAACTAGCAACCCGCCCAGCTTCGCACGGGTATAAAATATATACCCTATGTCACTCACTGAAAAAATGATTAAAATCGATCCAGCTTATTCATTATTGCCCGTGGCCCGCACGCGTTAAATTTGGAGTAAAACAATTCCCCTTTCTTTATAGCATGAAGATTTCCTGCTATCTTTGGGATATCTAAATTCATACCCTACATTTTTGCATATTAACTTTTTGCATTTTTACATATGTATTTATTTTATTTTTACAACAATTACTATATTACAGAATGTCTTTATATACAACGTTCATAGCCTTCTTGTCATTAGACAATACAAACATGTTTTCTCTAGAGGTTACTCTTGAAAGAGCGACATACAGTTGGCCATGTGAAAAACAGTCAACACTCAAATCTAAGCCTGCAACGTTGAAGGTTTGACCCTGAGATTTATTAATGGTCATTGCAAAAGATGTCTTTACCGGAAATTGTAAGCGTTTAAATTGGAATGGTAGATCCGATGGTATCAGAGGGATTCGGGGAATCAATACATCTTCTCCGGTACCACATCCTGTGAGTATTGTGCACTCTATTATGAAAGTTTTCAGTGATTTTACCAGCAAACGCGTGCCATTGCAAAGTTTAGGTGGACTTAGGTTACTTAATAAAATAACAGGACAACCTGTTTTCAGCTCCATTTTGTGAGGAGGGAGTCCAGACGGTTTCAAAGAATTTAGAAATTCTGTAGGAAATTGAACAGCTTCTTCCAAATCGAGAACAGTATCGACCGAGTAGTATATTTTCGTCGGCGCATCAATCTTTGAATTAATCAAGTTATTTACTTTATCTACTTGTTCGTTAGTTTGTGACAGAATAGCTCTTTCTTTAAACCAAGATATTGTCTTATAACTTATGTTATCAATGTCTGGATAGACATTGTTGACTAACTCTTGGATGTTGTCTATCAAAACACAAAGGTTTTCTAGGTTAATCCTTCCCTCACTTTGTGTTAATTCTCCATTGCCAACTTTTAGCAGCATCTCTGGAAATAGCCTGTTCTCACGTGAAGATGACGAAATCCTCATATTAGTTTTAAGCTCTAATTTATTGACATACGACTAAAGGTGGGATCTTTTTAGCGAAGCATTTATTTCGTCAGCACGTGTTCCTCGAGTCACAACTGGTAGGATTTGACGGAAATCTCCTGAGAACAGAATTGTACATCCACCCATAGGTGCATTTTTGTTGCGCAAATCGCGCATTGTCCTATCCAGTGCTTCCACAGACGTCTTGTTTGACATGGTAGCTTCGTCCCAGACTATTAATGAGCAGTCACGCATCAATTTTCCTGTATTGCTCTGTCTAGAAACACTACAGACGCTGTTATCATCATCGGTGGCGATTTTCAGCGGGTGCTTCATTGTAGAGTGTGTGGTTCGGCCTCTTTCCAAAAGACTCTTTCCAAAAGAGTAGCGGCAATGCCGGATGACGCAACAGCTAACGCAATTTTTCCGGTAGATCTCAATTACTAATTACTGTTGTAATATCTTCAAAAATATTGCTTTTAATTATATGCTGTAAAGAGCCATATACATAGATCTATATGAAAACAACAATGTATTTAAGGTATTTAATTGGATAAGGATTAATGTTGTACCCATTTGTTGAAATCGCTTCGAAAATAAGCTATTAGTTGTCGTAAAAAGTAAATGACAAAAAATGTTATTGTATGGAATTGATAGCAAACTAAACGCGCTCCGAATCAATAAAAACTATTCAAAAACTGTATTTTAATTATGTGCGATTTACTAATATAGAACCTGAAAATAGCGTTTTATTTCGCTGTAAAATTGTATGTACATATAATTACATGGAATTCAGTACATACATAGATACATATGTACATAGTCCGAAATGAAATAATGCGAGCGATTCGTAAATACATACATACATATGTCACCATACGATGTAATTCAACATTAATGAGGTGTGGTGAGATTATCGCTTAACGCCTGTTGCTTCATTCGGTTGACAGCGAACAAACACACAAACAGCTTTTTTTGGAAAAAGAGCTGCTTTTGTTTAAACAATTTTGGTTAAATAACAAATAAATCAATTATTTTTTTTGATGCAGAACGAAAGTAAATATTTCAAAGTTAAACTTCAAGAAAGTTTCATTTTAATTGGTTGATTCGTTTATGATTTATGGCCGTGAAAACAAAAAAATTATGTTTTTTTGCCACATTTTGACCGATTGCCACGCCCCCTTTATATATTTCTTCACATTATATAGATATAAACCTTCCTCTTCAATCAATCTATCTTTAAAAAAAAACCGCATCAAAATCCGTTGCGTAGTTTTAAAGATTTAAGCGTATAAGGGGACATAGGGACAGAAAAAGCGACTTTGTTTTATAATATGTAGTGATATCGAGATTTATTCAAGGCTGAAAATTTTAGTTAGTTTAGTTTAAAGTTCAATATTTTCGGTTTCTTTTTTTTGTTTTGATAAAATATACTTTTTAGAAAAATGTTTTGTTTTTTGGATTATGTGTGGTAAAAAAAATTTTTTTTTGGAAAAACATTTTTTTGGCAAAACATTTGTTTGGTTTGGAAAAACACAAATTTTTTTTTATTTAAATTCTGACAAAATTACTTTTTTTAATAAAATATACTTGTTAAAGTTTTATTTTTTTTTATATAACTTAAATTTTATTTTTTTAAATTTTTCTGAATAATTTTACAATACTGAATAATTCTCTACCGATTAGACCGAAGTGAAGAGAATATTGCGGCTGTAAATGCGATTTTTTCCGAAGACCTGGAAGAATCGATTCGGCGCCGATTTCAAGAACTTAGCCTATCTTGTGGCACTACTTGGACGAATTTACGCCACGATTTTGGTTTAAAAGCATGTAAAATACAACTAACCGAAGATTTAAGGCCGGCCGATGTTCCATAAGAAAATGTCAATAAGAAAAATTGATATATTTGGACTGAAGAACAACCCAAAGGCATTCGCGAACAGCCATTACATCCATTGAAAACAACTTGGTGCGGCCTATGGGCTAAAGGAATCATCGGCCCATATTTCTTCAAAGACGAGGCAGGCACCAATGTAACAGTGAATGGCGAACGCCATGTTGTTTTGATGCCGGAAATTGAAGTCCGTGATCTCCACAATATTTGGTAACAAAAATACGGCGGACGGCACAACCCGTGAAACAATGGGTTTACTGCGTCGTCGTTTCCGCGAGCAATTTATATCTGGACTCGGAACAGTGCATTGGCCACCAAGATTGGGGAGTTTTATTTGTGGGGGTATGTAAAGTCTAAATGTGTTGTGGATAAACCAGCTTGTGGCATTGGAAGCCAATTTTTCTAAAGGTTTTCACGAGATGCCGATCGCAGTCCTCCAGCGTTGGTGTTTACGGCGCAGTTGCGGCCAACATTTGAAGGAGACTATCTTTAAAAAATAAATACTATGAATGGTTCTACATAATAATAATAATAAAAGAACTGGTACTCAAAAGGGAATCAATGAGTCATCATTCATTCACTGTTGATGCTCAGTGAAGGGAGAGAAAATTAAATAGATATATTGTATAATCAAATAAAAATGTATAACTAAGTCGTTTTTCTGGAAGATATATCTTTTTTTAAACACAAGCAGTCGACAAATAATAAATAAGAGTTCTCATTAACTCCTTAACCTACGATTCAGATTCGAAGAGGTTGGGCCGAAATCGCAAACGAGCTCGCACAGTTTTTTTTTTAAATCATCTAGTTTTAACCACACATCGGAAGCGGGCTATGCCCTTAATTTTAAGTTGTAAGAACTGCAAGCAGTTTTTTTTTTAAAACCGTTTGGGTATGTGCTCCTAAATTTTCCACCATAGCAAGGTGATCCAAAGGACCTAAGCTGGTCAAAACAGTGACTGAGTGATCTGATCATCAGGCGTTTTGTTGAGATCGCTGGGACCTCAAAACACAAAAAGTCCTTACAATAGCGACGGAAATATATTAAGGGAATTGCTAGGACAACAGCAGCACCCTCCAGGTCTAAAAGTATTCTAACTCTCAAACGGGAACCGAGAATAGAAATTCACGAAATTTAAATGAAATCGGTTGGGCGGTTTCAGAAACTAGCAAAAAAAATTTCGTTTAAAAATAATTAGAGCTCTCGGGCTCGAAAGTCTATCGCGCAGGTAGTTTTACAAGAAGAGTTAAAAGAATTAAAAGAAAAAGTCGATAACAGCACCTCCTCATCGAATCTAAAACTATTCTATCGTTCAACTTAAACCCAAAAATACACATCCACAAAATTTCTTTTCCAACCCATTTAGAACGGTTTGAAAAGTTACCGTAGGCGAAGGAATTTATATATTAAGATATCGATACCACTACTTTTTAACTGCCACTCGTATTAGCAGAATGTTCTCATGTATTCCTATACAGCTTTTCAAAACTCTCTCTTACTTAAAATACTGTTGTTGTTTTTTACATTTTTATCAGTAAAAAAAGTTTCAAAAATAACTTTTATTTCTATCCAGTTGCAAAGAAATACAATTTTTTTATTTATTTATTCGTTTGGCATTTTCTTCTAAACTTTCTATACTTCCGCCTACAACTTTAATGCTGAGTAAACAAAATAAACAGGCATTCATTCGTGAGGTGTGAACAGCCACCAGCTGTAAGAGCTGCTGCTAATATTTGTGAGTACAGAAGGTGTGAAATTGAACACCTTGTCTAGCTGCCTGTCTAGCTGTTTATTTGAAGCGATGAGTCTCAAAATATTTTCATTTTAATTCTAAGTGGATTTTGCAAGCTTAACAATTTCAGCGGTTAAGCATAGTGGGCAGATGCAAATGTGATGTACAAGCATATTGCGGATTTCAGCTGCTGCGGGCAACAAAAATATTACAGGTATTATAACTAAGACGATCAGCAACGATGTCAACTGTATTGAGAGTGGGGTGAGAATATGAAATAAATATAATATGAACATATTGGTAAGGTATTTGAAGGGCGTTGCACTTGAGACAGTTGAATGGGCAGGTGGTGCGTATGAGTGACTTGTAATACACCCAGATGTTGGAATGTTAAAAGGCAGCGCATTAAAAGCGAAAGTTTTCAATTAAAAAAACACAAAAAAAACGCTACTTAAAGTGAAGGGTTCCCTAGACAAATAAATAAAGGCTCATAGCTCTGCTATTTTTTTATTATTTTTTGATTTTAAGTAAAGTATGAAATTAAATTAAATGAAATGAAATGAACAGTTCACTCTCATTTTAAATCACTTTCTACCCACACTATTAAAGTGAATTCAACAGCCGGCTGGCACGCGTGCCATTTTTCTGCGAAACAATAGCAAGCGCGCAAATCTCATACTTTTGCTCATAAACTTTATTTTTACATAAAATATTTATAGCTTTGTCAAGCTACGCACAATGTCAACTTGTGCATCAATTGCTGTTCGAATGCAACAAAAATAATGTTTGTATGTATGTGTGTCCGCCTATGTACATAGAAAAAAAACGTGTGTAAAATTTAAATATAGCAAAATATAAATGCCGTTGGTGCAGCAAAATAGCGGATGCGTGGGAGCATTTTTGGCAATGCCTGACAGCTTGCACGTAAGCGATGGCGATGGTGCATAATTATTGTTGAACTTCTAAAGTATGTAGGTAAAATGTTCGCTAATTCTAGAAGTATGATATTTATACTAAAATTTAACAAGGAATTTTTTCCAATTGATTTTTGCGTTTATTTTAAAGGAATCAATTTTTAAACTTGCATGCCTAAAATATTAGCGCATAATCTAATGCGAAATATTTATAGAGGCAATTTTCTCTACAAAAACTAAATCTGCGACGTTGCCGATTTTCAGTTTCCTCATTTCCTTATAAACTCTATGATTTTAAAAACTTACAGTTTAGAAGTACAGAAGTGCTTAGTTATAGTTTCTTACTGAATAATTACGGGTGTTTGTTATAAATATAAATAATTATAATAATAATAAATGATATAAAGATATACTCGAATACTTAAACAGAGATCTCGGCAAAGATTCATAACTATTTTTTTTTGTTATGTAATAAAAAAGTATTTTTTCACCAGTTTAGGATCAATTAATTAATCTTCCAAATAATTCTTCAAACCTCTACTGATGATTGAAAACATTTGTCTTCTACTTTCGAACAAAAGAGTCTTATATTATTTACAAATTTACTTAAAATAGAGAGAATAAAAGATTCCTAAAGCAAAACTTAAAAAAAGAAAATCAATACACCGATTATTTACGATTATTTTACATGTAATAGAGGATGACTGCGCCTATGAGTTGGAATTGAATACAGTGAGCAGACACATCCAGAAAGTAAAACTACTCTGGTAATGTTGGCTTACAAACAAATGAATAAAAAAAATGTATTAAACAAAAAAAATTAAAAAAAAAATTAATTAAAAATACTATAGGTTTATGAAAAAACAGATTATTTCAAAAAATTGTTATTAAAAATAGAATTATTAAAAAAATTCTTAAAAATATTATAAAAAAAATTAATTAATTAAAAATTAAACAAAAAAATGATTTCTTCAAAAAAGAACTATTAAAAATAATAATTATTAAAAAAACAAAAAATTATTTAAAAAAATGTATTAAAAAAAACAAAATTTATAAACGAAAAACTTACTCCAAAAAAAATATTGCATGGTTTCATTTGTACCTACTAAGTGCTGACATCACATTTCGCAAAGGTTTGACTATTTATTTCTCGGGGAAAAAAATTTGATTTCCTGATAAAAAAATATAGGTTTTACTACAACAAAAACCAAAGAATACAAAATCTCGAGCCTTGTAGAATTTACAAAATTCAAAAATTTTGTACAAATATGTCAAAGTTTTTAATAGGAATTTCTAAAACAATTTGCTTATGTGGCTTTGAAAACAATTTTATTAAAGTATAAAAAAATTAAGTTTAAAATACGTCAAAATTTCTCAACTTTGTAGAAGATTAATAAAACTCAGAAATTTTTTATAAAAGTTCCAAATTTTTTAATAAGAATTTCTAAAAAAATCGATTTAAAACAAATTTTATTGTATTAGAAGCTTAAAGTAGCTTAAAAATCTCGTTGGTTTTTAATAATTTGTTTCTCTGACGGTGTTGCGCACTTGTTTCAGAAAACGAATGCTTGTTTGTTTTTTTTTTTTGTTTTTTGTTTTGAAACACTTTAAGCATGAACAAAATTATACCAACATCGAATAGGCGGAAAACTACATACCTAGAATTTTTCGAAAAGTGTTGATGGAGATTTCCAAAACAAAAAAACCTAAAAAAAATAAAAATAATAAATAAATAATTAGTAAAAACTTTACAAAACGCCCCTGCACTATTATTCTGAGCACCTGCACATACATATATGAGTTATTTTTCAACATAGTCCCCGCTTTCCACTTTGATACAGGCTGGTTGAAATGGTGATTCTCTAAAAATCCAATTATCGTGTGAGGTAATCTAAATTAGGTGATGAGGTATGAAATACATTTTTTTATGCTCGCCCGAAAAGGGCCCCCCAACAGATACTTCTCGCACTTCTTCACCACCCCTTTCACTTTTTTTTCGTCGATAACCTTTTCACACCCAAGTGCGCCTTCACAAAGGTGAACAGATGGTAATCTGAAGGCACCACCACCGGGTACTGTGGAAGGGTGGTTCAAAGCGTCACAGCCAAACCGTTTCAGGTGCATTTTCGTGGCATTGGCTGAGTGAGGGCTGGCATTGTCGTGCAGCAGGGAAATTCTCTTTCCTTGTTAAATTATGTTCATGTTTTCACTGTAACTTGCAACGCTGATGGTATCGCCCTGAGCCTGGTATTCATTTATTATTATGCATTTTGCTCCTAAACCAACAAACAGGTACCATGATTTTTTTTTTGGTTAAAATTGTGGTCCTGAATTTTTTTGCGGAAGGCGCAAATGTTTGACTTATTACTCCATTATCATAAACAGTTTTAACCTCATTAAAAATCTAATGGCAGGAGATTTTATCGACATACATATTTCTCAAGTGATGCGACCGTGTAAGCCCCTTTACTTTCTGGAGATGCCTCGTATAATTATAAGAGCAATGAAAACACTCATATTTTAACTTTGTTATAAAGGAAAGTGTCGTAAAAAAAATATGCACTTTTTTATGATTGTTTAAAAAAAACAACAATTTTGTTAAAAAAAATTGTAAAAAAAATTTTTTGTTAATATTACTTTTTAATTAAATTATCTTTTTTTTAATTGTTTTAATTTTGTTTAAAAAAACTTTTTTTTTCAAATATTGTTTTTAAAATTTTTAAATTTTTTTTTAAATATTCTTTTAATTTAAATTAGATATTTTAATTTTTTGCACTGCTTTTTTTGTAATTTGAAAAAAAAAATTTAAAAATTGTGTATACCTTAATAATTTATTCACTTCCAACTTTTACAAAAATATATTTTTTTGACTTTTGATGAATTTCTTGAGGTTAAAACAACAAGAAAAAACTATTATTTAAACAAAAAAGTTTTCAAATTTTTCATAATTTTAGATTATCTATTTTTAGAAAATATATTTGTAAACCTTTGTCATTTCCTACTTCTTCTTTCTAATACTTATTAACAAATAATATATTTTCTCTAGGGTCAATAGATTTCGAGCTAAAAATTAATGAAATTCATGAGGACTCAAAAGTTTGATTAGCAATAACTTGTAAAAAAATGAAATTTTCCGAAATCGTTTGGCACTCTACAAATGCAATTCAAATACCACAAAATTAGTAAGTAGTAACAAAATCTGAATTTCAAAAGTTCGCAGCCAGATGAATAGTAGCCCCAAGGTGCCTTAGGAACAGGAAGCAATGCAAATAACTGAGGGTACCAGTATTGATGGAGTGCAAACATTTGATTTTCAGCTGTTTATTAGGAAAAATAAAACAAAAATTGAGTGATTATATCAGCGAAAAACAGAAAAAAACCTCAGAGAGTAACTTTCAAATGTGGACTTCGTTAACAGGTCAGGTGTGTCACCTTAACATATGGTGCTGACAGAATTGGGGTACTACTACTTTTTTTTTCCTTTTTCCCTTTTCTTCCTGCAATGGTATCACAGTGGTACCTCAATGGAAGAATTTGGTGTATCGCCCAAAAGGGCTCCTTCATGGACAGCAACATCACCTAACTTAGATCTTTGTAAGCTGGACAGGAATTCCACTAGTGACCTCGACAAACCTGCCCTTAACAAAAATATTATACTTTTAAAACAAGATTTTACGGCTTCATTAGTAGTATAAGATAAAGTGAATCGATTATGCATTCCATTTTTCCCCTACAACCATGCAGAGCAAAAATGTGTACATGCAAATAAAAACTGAGACTGAGTTAAATTCAGCTTAAGTCAAAAGCAGTTTATGTTGCGTAAAATCAATCGCTCCAATTTTGTATTAACTACCTGTTTTTTAGAGAGAGAATAATGAGAAGTGATATCTAAATTGCGTTTAAGTGCCATAACTCAGCTTTGGTGGCAGTATTTAGAGTTTAGGTGGAAAAGCTTCCCAACCCTCTTTAGTAGAGTAACAACCAATGGAAATTTCCATCACGATTCTTCAAACGAGTCATCAATATAATTTACGTGTTACGTTGTTTGGATTTAATGGTAAATTGTAAATGGCAGAACCGGAGTTGGAGTGGTAAAGGCGTTCGAGAAATTTCTAATGGATGCCAAGCAGTTTGTGCAAATTTTATAGTCGTCATTTTTCCAAATCACCAATTACCAAAAAAATTCAATCGGTTTAGGTTCATTGCTTATTCGTTTGTAGTGGATTTTATTTACGTGTTCCCATATAAGTGTTTTGCTTTTTTACAGTTGACTACACTAGTATACATATATTTTTTTTTGAGTGATGCTTCGTTAAAAAAAATGGGTTTTAACCTGAAGCGAACATGGCAAATATTGCAGCTGGTTGCTTCATGTTCGATTTGAGCACTTCTTTCCTTGAATGCATAAATTACACTAGTATACAAATACTTTTTTAAAAAGTGAAGCTTCTTTAAAAAAAATGTTTTTTCCATTGAAGTGTTTTTAATGAAGTGAATATGGCAAAAATTGTAGTTGGCCGCTTTATGTGCGATTTGGACACTCCTAAGAGTAAAATTTTTGTAATGAAGTTGTCTATCATTTTAATATTTCTAAATTTTTTGTGGCAAAGTCAACTAAAAATAATTAATAAAAATGAAAATATTTCAAAAAAATGTTCTTATTTTTTAATTTAAGGTCGCTAATTCAAAAATTATTATACCGATCGATATAAAAACTAGATTCATGTTCATATTCAAAGAAGTGGAATATACCTTTCAAACGACGGCCATATAAAATTATTAATTTTATTCGCTTTTCTGAAATTTCTTTGCAGTAACTGCAAGAAGACATTTCGAAAACTTTTCTTCAAAATAATAAATTAAACTCATTTTCGCATACAGTGAACCCAAATTTGCATAAAAAAACTTTTAAAGTTCTTTTTTGTGTTTACTAATGTCATTTATATTATTTGAGTAGCATTTGGAAAATGTTACGTTTACCGAATTTCTAAAATATTTATTTTTACATCTCACACATGCTCATATCACAATAAAAACCCCATCTACATACGTATGTGTATGAATTGCTGTTGAGCCCCAACAAATAGGCATATACGGTATGCGTGTATATGTGAGATGCGTGAAATACGCCTGCACTGTGTGGGGTACCATTAGTAAACCCAATTTCGACACGTCATCATCAATTCATACTTTTCTTAAAAAGAGTAATATTTTAATGACCTGTAACGTAGCCTTTGTATGAGTGCGTGTGTGTGTATGAGCGAATAATGCTAAATTTCACTGCTAAAAGTATACTGAAACGTGTTACTTTAGGTTTCAAAAAATGGTGAAGGGTCATTCAGATATACATATAAACATCCATGCATACATACGTGCAAACATATATCCATGCAAACATATATATGTACTTGGAAACATACATACATACATTCATATCTACATACATAGGTGCCAATGATTTTGATCTCACTGCCATATTTTGGTGCTATTTTATTGTATAATCTTCAACATATTTTTATGCCTCATTTCGACGTACGTGTTTATTTTACAAAACACATCAAATATTGGAGCATACGCCTAGGCGTCAATAAGAGAGCAAGACAGATGAAGGATATTTATTGCAAGCAAATACTGCCCTGCAGTAAATCGAACCCGTGTAGGACTTGTGTCTTAAAGAATGGTTTCAAGTTTTACTCTGTTCTCTTGCAATACTTTCCACAGTCGACTTCGCACGAGGAATGCGCTGATCATCACGCTTTTTCAATCAGTCGTTGTTCACCAACACATTATAGTTGTTCTATACTGAGCTGTACAATCCCATTTTTAATTTTCCGATCTCTGGTATACTTTCACGTAGCGATGTCCTACGAAAAGACAATTATCACCTCGGAAAGCGTGCTGATCGGAAATTGAAATTTACTTGACTCGAAACTTATTTTTTTATTCAGTTTAATCATTTAAATTCCGTATTCAATTTTTGGATTTTTTTTCTGAGTTTAAGGGCGGCTCAATAATAAAGCAACAAATGAAATTATTTCTCTTATTTATTTGCTGATATTTCGACCTCAATTAGAAGTCATCTTCCCGATTTTTTGGAGGTGTCTGACTGAAAAAATTTTAAAACTAAATATTTGGTTAGTGACTTCCAAGTAGTTTAAATAATTTTCGTATAAAAATGTAATATTTAACATCGTGGGCACTCTGCTCGACGTAAAAGCCGAGTGGCGGTGGGGTTAAGAGTTTGAAGTATTTTTCTGATTTGATTGAGCAGAGAAATGCCATCAAATTTGGTTTGCGGAATAAAATTTCGGCTGCGGAAACGTTTAGCATGTTGCAGAAGGCATTTGGTGATTCGACCATGTCGCAGAAAAATGTTTATAAGTGGTACAAAGACTTCAAGAGAACGTGTTGATGATTTGGAGCGCTCCGGACGACCATCGACGTCAACAGATGACCAACATGTCAATAAAGTGAAGGAGTTAGTGCTCAAAAATCGTCGGTTGACTTTAAAGACCTTACTGATATGATCGGAATATCAGAAGGATCTGTGAAAACCATTTTGAAACACCATTTAAGCCTACGAAAAGTCAAATCTCGTTTGGTACCGAAAACTCTCAATTTCTTGGAAAAAAGTCGTCGCGTTGATGTGTGTGAAACAATGCGCTCAGACTATCAGGACAAGCTTAAATGCATCATTACGGGAGATGAGACTTGGATTTATGCTTACGACCTTGAAACAACCGACCAGTCAAGCGAATATCGTGTTAAAGGCGAGGCCGGACCGAAAAGAGCACGTCAAAGTCGTTCAAAAATAAAGGACATGATGACAGTTTTCTCCGATTTTCGTGGTGTGATGCACTATGAATTTCTTCCACCTGGCCAAACCGTTAATAAGGAATATTATTTGAGCGTTATGCGTCGTTTACGTGAAGCAATTCGTCTAAAAATACCATAATTATAGGCCAACAACTCTTGGTTTTTGCATCACGACAATGCACCGTCTCACACTGCACTCGTTCTTCGTGACCATTTCGCCTAAAATTCCACGCATATCGTTCCGCAACCACCGTATTCGCCTGATTTGGCTCCGTGTGACTTCTGGCTATTCTCAAAACTCAAGAGACCACTCCGGCGAACGCGTTTCGAGTCGATTGAGGAGATAAAAGCTGAATCGAAGAAGGTGCTGATGGCTATACCGGAAATAGACTATTTAGCATGTTTCGGGGATTGGAAAAATCGTTGGCATAAGTGTATTTCATCGAGAGGGGACTATTTTGAAGCGGATGAAATTGATTTACAAGAATAAATAAAGATTTTTAATTTTACAACCAAATTCACCTTACTTTTTGCCCACAGTACGTAGTAACTTTCTGTGCTCAACTTTTTTATGCGTTTTTTATTTTTCCTATTCAGTCGCACAAAAAACTAAAGCATTGGCGCCTGATCGAAATTGAATCTGCTATTAATTCTCAACATATTTACATGTCTTATATTTATTTTTTACCTACTTTTTCTCATATTTTGCACAGACCTATTTTCTTTCTATTTGTCGCTTCATTAACGTATATCTTGCGGTTAGCCTTAACAGCTCTTTCAGATAATCAGACAAGCATACATACATACACACATATACACAGCAGGCAAATTTATTTCATACACACATACATATTTGTGCTGTGGCATAGAAATATGTACATAAATGTATTTGCTAGTACGTCTTGGCTCTCTCTGAAGTCTATTTGCGTGTGGTTATTGCACGTTTGCTGTAATTGAAGTCAATTTTTATTGGCAGCTATAAAAAGTATAATTGAATGTATCAAATATCAATAAAGATGAATATAAATGCAAGGATGTCGGTCTGAAATTTTTAACCAAAGTTAAAACTCCGCAAATAATCTATTGCGATTTCAAAGTGTCGTAAAAGAAATCAAAGGGCGTAATATATATTAAAATATGCATAAATACGCATGGGTGCCTTAGGGTGTGTCGATATTGATTTCTGTGGCCTTCGAGCATTTAATAGACATTTTAAATAGTCATAGTCCACCTTGATAATACCCGAAATTTCCATTTCACATGCAAGGAATGGAAAAATACGTTAAATTGCTTATTAATATTTCCGACGTGTTGTATAGAAGGATCGGGATCAAGTTATCGCGGCAGTATTAGAAAGTAGATTCCAATTGAAAAAAGGCCTCGCACTGAAAGCGAACAAAATTTTAAGTCTGGGAAACAGTAAAAAATATGTAGCTTTGCATGATAAACTAGAATTGTGACTTTATGACTAGACAAATAAAGAATCATCCGTATTAGTTCGACCCTGTATATGTATAGTATGACTGCACATCAGGTTTAAAAAGGAATGTAAAACATTTAAGGCAATAATAGTTTAGATCAAAAGAAGTAAAAAGGTCTTGATAAACATGGGTCCGCACACTAACGGTTTTGAAGTTATTGGTTTGGGGAATAAGTTCATAGCATTTTTAAAATTTATTTTATTTTACAACGATTTATTTGCTATTTGGCAGATGGTAAATATTAATTCGATAGAACTCCTTCTGCTCTACAAAACTAATAGGTCTATTTATAAGTTCGTGCGGTTTTACAACAGATGGCGTAACTTGATTATTATTCCATCGATCCACATTTCCAAACATTCATTGGAGAGCTACTGTCGTAAGGCACAAACGTCAGTATAAGTTTTTTATTTGAAGCGTAAACAACAATATTTTTACCACACTTGAAAATGTCGAATTTCGTGCCAAATAATGTGTTTTTGCGGGGAATTCTTCTTCATTATTTTAATATGAAGAAAAAAGCAGCCGAAAGTCATCGTATCTTGGTGGAAGTTTATGGTGAGCATGCTCTATCTGAGCGAACGTGCCAGAAGTGGTTTGCACGCTTTAAAAGTGGTGATTTTGGCTTGGAAGACGAAGAACGCGAGGGTGCGCCGCCAAAGTTCATGGATACCGAATTGGAGGAATTGCTCGATCAAGATCCGGCTCAAACGCAAGAAGAGGTTGCAAAAACTTTGGGAGTTGATCAATCAACCATTTCCAAACGTTTAAAAGCCATGGGAATGATCCGAAAGGTAGGCCATTGGGTGCCGTATGAATTGAAGCCAAGAGACGTTGAACGCCGTTTTATGGCATGCGAACAACTGCTTCAACGGCACAAAAGAAAGGGTTTTTTGCATCGAATTGTGACTGGCGATGAAAAGTGGGTCCATTACGACAATCCAAAACGTCGGGCAACGTATGGATACCCTGGCCATGCTTCAACATCGACGTCGGCGCAGAATATTCATGGCCTGAAGGTTATGCTGTGTATCTGGTGGGACCAGCTGGGTGTTGTGTATTATGAGCTACTGAAACCGAATGAAACGATTACGGGGGATGTCTACCGACGACAATTGATGCGTTTGAGCCGAGCACTGCGAGAAAAACGGCCGCAATACGCCGATAGACACGACAAAGTTATTTTGCAACATGACAATGCTCGGCCACATGTTGCACAAGTGGTCAAAACATACTTAGAAACGCTCAAATGGGATGTCCTACCCCACCCGCCGTATAGTCCAGACTTTGCGCCATCCGATTACTATCTCTTCCGATCGATGCAACATGGCCTGGCTGACCAGCACTTCCGTAATTACGATGAAGTCAAAAAATGGATCGATTCGTGGATTGCGGCAAAACCGACCGAATTTTTCACAAAGGGAATCCGTGAATTGCCAGAAAGATGGAAAAAAGTAGTAGTAAGCGATGGACAATATTTTGAATATTAAATTTGTAACTATTTTACGTCAATAAAGTTTCAAATTTCGAAAAAAAACCGCACGAACTTATTCATAGTCCATTATATTAATTGTATTTCTGAGGTATTTGATTTTTATTAGTTTTGAAGCTTAGAAATGGAATACCCTGGAGGAAAAAATCAATATTTTCGCCACCTGCTCTTCTTTGCTTTTCATCGAAGCCAAAAAGCTGCCGAAGCATCTCGGGACATTTACGACGTGTATGGAGAAGGTGTCATAGGCGAGTCTACAGCACGTTTGCAAAGTTCAAAATTGGCGTCGATGAAAATTGGCAACGGAAGGCCTTCTGAATTCGATGAAGAACGTCTCAAATCACTTTTGAAGAAGAACAGTCGCCAAACCAATTTTGAGTTGGCGGAAAAAATTAACGGCGATCATAAAAAGATTCTCATTCACCTTCGTTTGCATCTTCATTCAATGAGATTTACCGAAAACTTGGGAGCCTGGGTGCCTCACGAGGTCAACGAAAAAAACAAAGTCACTTTCAAATTGCTTCTCAGCATATCGCCCGTCAGCGAGCAACACGCGGTCATAAACAACACTTTTTGTACCGAATCGTCACGAGAGATGCGAAATGGTGCCTATACATCAATATGAAGCAAAGGAAGGAGTGGGTGGCTCCAGGAGATACGCCAAAGTCGAGAGTCAAGCCGGGTCTTCATCCAAAGAAGATCATGATTTTGTGTTTGATGGGACTGGGAGGGGATGATGCACTGGGAAATGCTCAAAAAGAATACCACGGTCAACAAGGAGCTCTACATTGCCCAGCTATACCGCGCGAATCAGGCTCTTTGACTGAAAATACCTGATCGATATGGTGAAATCATACTCCTTCACGACAATGGCAGTCCCCATGTTGCACAAGTCGTCAAAGCCGCACTCCAAGAGTTCGTATGGGAGGTCCTTCAGCATCCGCCGTATCCTACGGACCGTGCACTGACCGATTACCATTTTTTCCCTGTTAAACGATATGAAGAGCGTTACCTACGATAACAAAGAGGTCATTAAAAACTGGCTCAACAACTTCTTTGACACCAGACCAGACGATTTTTAGCGGAACGGCTTCAACAAATTTGTCGAGTGGTGGGAAGAGGTTGTAAACAGCAACGGCGAACATATAAATGATTAAGTTATTGATATAATTATTGTTTTTTGTTTAAATAAAAGTCTTCAGTAAAAACGCTACGAACTTATTCTCAAACCCACTATATATAGGATTTTCTTTAGAAGCGAATCGGTGTAGACGGGCGATGACAGCGGAGTCTGTTCAATCTACGATTTGAAGTTTAAGTAATCTGCTCCTAAGTTACAACAATTAGTAATTTCCCATTTTGATACTCGGATATATACATTGCCGCTAAAAATGTTTCGTTCAAGCACTCGATGCATTTGCTTATAAGAATGTATTATTCTTGAACAAAAACGAAATTTTGCCTATAACCAAATGAATGAAAGAAAATAGTAAAACATAAAAAATACTTGAGAAAATCGATAACTTTGCGACAACAGAGTTGAATTGTGATGAATCTGTTTTTTTAGTTATCTATAATTTTTTTTTAATGGACTTTAAAGTTCCAGTTTGAACGATAACTCGAAAAATTATTATAAATCTATTGGTAGCGGCTATGAAAGAGGAATATCAGAAAAATTAAAAATGGATGTTATTTATAATTATCCATTTTGAAACATGTGAAAAATGAGCTTTGGAATTTCTATGCTTCAATGTCTTATGTAAAACCTTAAGTCTCTTTAAAACAAAATGGGCGTCCTGGTTAAAACCAAAAAATTCAAACTCAGTACCACTGAGCTCTAGTAACGGACACGTTTTCGATTTGCTTATGGGTGAGAGACATAGTTACATACTGTCGCATAGTGTATGCAATATGGCTTCATTTTCAAGTATCCAAAGTAAATCCAATAAAGTACAAATTACGACAGCAAAATAACAACACGTGCCAACAGAGCCACTATCGCTTAACGTTTTTCAGCACCAACGGCTGAGAAGACAGGCGAAGGTTATTTGCAGCTGCTCTTGTTGCTGTTGGCCATAAAATAGCATATCCTGCATTGAGCTGTCAGCAACAGTAGCAAGCAACTGCCGAAAATCACGCTAATTTAGTACAATATCGAAGTTAGAAGCGGAAGTGAAAATAAAGAGGAAGTATGAAGAATTTTCTACTCGCTACTGTTGATGGCATTTTTTCCACATTTTAGTTGTTGCAGAAAGTCAGCCATCTGTAAGGGGGAAATACGCAGGAAACGTGCATACTACGACAGGAAGTGAGTGGTAAAAAATGAGGGAAGAAACTACGAGCAGAAGTAGAAGAAAAACTTAGCAGTGTTGGTGGCGCTGTTACTGCAGCAGCTGTTGGTGAGCTGTCGTTTAGTGTAGAGGGGGCGTATGAGTAACTTACGAAGCGGCGAAAAACAATTTAGCGCACTTGGCCACAAAGAGAAATATAAAAGCAGATGAAAGAATATGGAGCAGTAGACAGATAGTTAGCAAAGATGGAAAATATTTTGAATAAGAGTAGAGGAAAAATATAACTGCAAAAAAAAAAAAATATATGTACTTCTATACGAAAGAGACTTCAAACTAAATGGAAACATGAAAATTGCGACTGAAAGTTTAGTACTAGCGTTTGAATAAATAAAAGCAAGAATAACATGTCGACGCCAATGGGTCTGGACGTCAGTTGATATTTTCGGACTGTTGCAGAAAGGAACGTAGATAAACACGCGAGACAGACAGCAACTAGATAAATATGCTGAAAGGGCAACAAACATTTAAAACGTGCCACAGATACTCAGAAAAGTTAATGGTGCATGTGCATACAAATATACATACACACATACATATATCTGTATGTACACAAGTGAAGATAGACACTCATTGGGACACTATGCCAGTCATAAAATGCCATTAAATATCATAATAAAAATCGCAATAAAAGGATTTGGAAATAGAGGGTAGTGTGGACATCATTTGGTCTAGGTTATGCAAAACTGCAAAGAATGAGAATGGAGTGTGGCCAGCACTTGATCTAGGTTATGCACAGATAAACTAAAATAGTCACTCAGCTATTTCGCCTAGAACGAATTATTTTGCATGTCACAGAAGTAGCATTGAAAGGGTGTCTCATCACAAATCAGGACACAAAAAGTCTGGCCCTAAACCTGCATTGGTTTTATGCGCCACGCTTTTATGCCATTCCGTTATTATACTATAAGAGCTTATTGGTATGCTGCTATGGCTTCTTCTCAATAATTGGTTTAACACATTGGCGCACGTGATATCGTTCGTTTTCATTTTGTGCCAAAGCTATCAAACTTTAAACCATTTTATAACATTTACCACTCATTTAACTTTTTATTACCATTAGTTTTTAGAATTATTATGCGGTAATGGTAAAGGCACCCAGTTTGATATTTCTATGAGATTTGTTTAAATGTTTACATTGCCACATTAAATTTTTTATTATGTTTTTTATGCAATGTTTTGTTTTTTGTGCTGTGAAATATAAATTTAATTTTTTATCATTTTTTTATATTGGGAAATCGCGCAACAATATGGAACAAATTATATATTTGAATAATTATGCAATGCTGTGGCGCAGTCCGAGCGAACTGAATGCACAGAAGAACATTTATAACATGAGGAATGATATAAAAATTGGGAATGATGCTATTGCAATATTTAATAATTCGATTTAATGGCTTTTTTATATTTTTTTTTTTAAACTACGTAGAGTTTGCAAGGTCTGTTGGCGTTCGATGGTTTATCCGACCTTGGGTAGATTTTTCTTTATTCAGGAATAATGTTAAATTAAGACACTAGCTGTTTTTTAAGAGCATCGATACTGTATTCTGATAATTACTCAAAAGTAAAAGAGCTCCAGATATCCGGGTATCGAGCAGTGTGAGTAGCTTGATACTCACCCGAAACTCTGTCATTGCTCAACTACTCAAATGTTTGTTCAAAATTGTCGAGCTTCTGCACAATTTAAACAGCTAAACCAAATTTGTCAATTTTATTTATCAACATTTCTTTAGCTTTCCAGCGACATTAACACTGTGTCTAAAAAATTTGGATAACTTTAAAAAAGTACTGCTAAAAAAATAAAAATAATCAAAAGTGTTGCTTGAATTATTCAAAAGTGCTCGATATACTCAAATTCATACTAGAAAATTTTCGAGTAATGAGCATTGAAAAGTCGTGCGAGTACTAGTTATTCATTTGTCCGGACTGTTCGGACTCTACTCAAAAGAACTCATTTCTAGACATCAAATTGAAAAATGACCAAACTAAAACAAAAAATAATAAAATAATTTTCTTTTTTTTATTTTTACGTATGAAAAAAATATCGGACATTCATTATATGGAGACATGGTCCGGAAAAAAATTATCCAAAATATACCAGAATCATGAGCGAAATTTTACCAAATTTTTTTTTTTTAATTTTCAATAAAGAAACTGGAAACCTGATCAGAGAAATGTTACCTGCACACCCAGATATGGGTGCATCTCCGTCGCTCTCACGTTCCCTAAGCATTTTGCATGCCTGTAAGATCGCAACATTTAAAGAATTCGGCCATTATAAGGTTTATCTATAGGCTGATTTAGAGGAAACCCCTGCTCCGACTCTCATTTCATCTTGGAACCGTCAGTGAAGACAAAGGTACCAGCTTCGGTGCTCTCGCTCCAATCCTACCCACCTGGAAAGATTTCCCTAGCACGACCCCCAAACTTCAGTTTGCGTATAGTGAGATCTGTCCGAAGTTCAGATAAATACAGGGTTAACTGCGTAAAAATGCTACACTTTCCCTTGAGAGGTTCCCTTCAGGTTCCCTCGTTTAACTTGATTGCACTTTCAGCAGCGAGAGATACGTTATTGCGATGGGACGTATATGCAAACCGGCATTCAGGGTACGATTGGGGCGCGTTCTAAATGCTCCAGTGATGCCAATACATGCAATCCTCTGCTTCCCCTCCCTTGGTTAGTGATATTAAAGCCCTTCCGAAGAGCTTCCCACCAAACCAGGGATTCATGAGTTAAAATTGGCAGAACCACTACGTTGTACATTCCAAGCACGAGTTGTGCTTTGGTTTGATATGCTTAATAAATATTTTTTTTTTACATCGCTCGCAATTATATTCAAAATATATCTGTAATATTTATCAGTACTAAAACATCGTACTTCTTTATAAATTCTTCTAAAATTAAAGCTTTCTAAAACTCTTTTTATTTGATACCAATATTGCAATTTAATAACCATATTTAATTAATTAATATATTATAGATACACATAGGTCTGTGACAGCAATTATTTGACATACGTTAAATTGTATCTCATTCTCCTATACCTATCTATATCTTCATCTCTATCTCTTTATCTATATCTAACTCTCTCTCTCTCTCTATCCCTATGTCTAACCCTATCTCTATCTTATTTTCTATATCTATCTTAATATCTATTTCCATCTCTGTCCCTATTGCTATCTCTATCTCTATATCTAACTAAAGCGTTTTTCAGTAAGAGCGCTTCAACTTTTTTTTGAATAAAACACAAACGGTTTGACTTTTTTAACTAATTTTTTTTTTATTATCGAGTTTGAACATATACATTTAAGTATGAAATTCGATTTCTTTTGCATGACCACCGCGTGCACGTTTTACAAAGTCCAATCGTTGAACCCAATTTTCGACCACTCTTTTGCATAAATCGGCAGAAATTCCAGCAATTTCGCGTTCAATATTGGCTTTGAGCTCACAAATCGTCGCCGGCTTGTTACTGTAGACCAATGACTTCACATAACCCCAAAGAAAATAGTCTAGAGGCGTCAAATCACACGAGCGCGGCGGCCATCCGACCGGTCCATTTCTGGAAATAATGCGCTCATCGAACTTACTCTTCAACAAATCAATTGTAGCGTGTGCTGTGTGGCTTGTGGCCCCGTCCTGTTGAAACCACATGTCGTCTAAGTCCATACCATTCAATTGCGGCCAAAAATAATCGTTTATCATGTCGCGGTATCGATTTCCATTCACAGTAACGTGGCGATCGTTCTCGTCAACGAAAAAATATGGGCCAATTATAAAATTTATAAATTTTCATAAAAAATTTGCACGATTTGCAATCGTTGCTCAAGTGTGTAGCGTTCCATGATGAAATGTATACTAATGAAGTCGACAAATGACAAGCGAAAAATAAAAAACATTGCGTCGTTCGCCCTCCCAATCGGAAAAAAGTTGAAGCGCACCTATTGAAAAACGCCTTATATCTATATCTCTATCTCTGTTTCCATCTCTACCACTGTGTTTCTGTCAATCTAAATCAGATTTTTTTAACTAATCCTAATTGAACAACATGTGAATTATAACTTTTAATTTTTAAGAACTGTATCTCTACCTCTACCTCTACCTCTGCCTCTACCTCTACCTCTACCTCTACCTCGACCTCTACCTCGACCTCTATCCCTATCTCTATTTCTATCTCTGTCTTTATCCCTATTTCTGCCTCTTTCTAAACCAGATATTTTTTTTAACTAATCCTAATTGAACAACATCTGAATTAGAACTTTTAAATGGTAAGTACAGCAATACGCTCATGAAGTTCCGCTTAAACTACGCATTTAGTCGGCCTACATGCAAAATAAGTATATCTCATTATGCTTATGTTTCCAATTCATTAATAGGATTTGCCAAGTAGACCCAATGGTTGTAGTTTGCTTTCAAAAGCACATTCCATTTCTTCTGAATAACAAAACAATGAAGTGGGATGTGTGCATAAGCATAACCTAATAGTATTGCGTCTTTATTGCATAAAACATGGAAGATCGAAGAAACATAAAACTATATGTTCGTAAGAGAGAGAGAGAGAGAGAAGCAAATGGCGCAGGAACACCGAGAAAGGCCTCCATTGGTATTACGGGACTTAGTGTAGCGTGTAGACACGACCTGACCTCGTCAAATCCCATGCTTTCGGCAATCAAATGGCTTTCTTACCAAATTGAAAACTACAACAATAAAAGTGGCAACTGAAAATGCGAAGAATAAAATGGTTTTGCCAAAGACATATGTAGAAAGTTTGCATGTGTAGGTTTAAATACCTAACTATACACGCACACATATATATATATTTATTTACGAAAATGTGTTTGCAGGAAAATACGCAATACCACAAAACAAAGAAAATACTTTAAGCACAAAAATGAGCCCGATATAGCCATTTAATATGAACGTTGGTGCTCGTATAAAGAAATCGTAAAAAATTCGTAAGTATAAAAGCGTAATAGCGAAGTGGTGACAGGCACAATACAAAGGAGTGGAAGGAAGAGTGCATAGGCCTGAAAATAATAAAAAGACAATAGACTGCTAAAGCCACACGAAAATTGATTTGCTAACGCAAACCATGATTTCGCTAAGGCTGCGGTATGTGAGCGTTAAGCACACTCTTAGGCGCACGAGCTGAAAAGCACACAAACCCAACCAAAAAATCGATCCACCCACAAGCGCTTTCCGGCTTCTCGCCCAAGTAGATGTGTAGAGCTCCTTTAGACGGTAGTAGTACCTGGAATTATACTTGCCAGGGCACAAACAAGGCTAAAACCGTATCCTACATGCACGCACACACATGCACACTTATGCATAAATATGTATGCCATATTTGTTGTATATTTGGGTAATCGGCGCACCTTAGAAACTAAGAAAATTATATACATACTGAGCTTTGTATACATTTCGGCATATCTTTCATTTGATTCTGACCTTTTTTTTCACAGTTTTTCACAAAATGTTTCCTACACTCGCACCACCTACAATAGAAAATGCGAATGCCAAAAAGTTATAGGCAGCTTTTCATTTGACACGCCTTCACTCACGTGTCGCAGCTCAAAACAGGCGCGGGCTTAGGGCATGAAAAATGGTCAAGTCAAGTCAAAGCAGCGCGAATTTTTTTGGCATTATGAGCAACCAAAAATGACATTGTCCCGGAAACTCTTAAGGGATTGCTGTAAAAATGTAGAATTCATGAGTTGGAAAGTGAGAGCGAACAAATTGTGTAACTTTGTGTGCGTATATACTCGACATTAGGATGGGTACAATAGGTACTAATCTTCCAAAGAAACCTTGAGAATTACGCGTTTTATGACTTGTAACAAAACAATTTAACTCAGCATGGAGTTATTCTAGAATTGCATAGTTTTGAAAATTCCACTAAATATCTATTCTTTATAAAAAAAAAGGAACAACGATGCCACTTAGACAACAAAATGGGTCCATTGTGAGTCGCCGGGGATTGGGCTACATTTCCCCTTCCAGATAGAACCATCCTGAGCTTTGGACAAAGCGTGAAAGGTTGCTGATACCTTAAGTGTATAGATCATCCATATTCGTTGAAAAGTAGGATCTTGAATATCGGTTCCTGCTTTTGGCTAGACCCGGCCATGTGCAAAACAGATATTGAATTGTTTCCAACTCCTCTTCATTTATACAGCTACGACAGAAATCATGCATGTAAACGCCTAATCTCTTGCGTGATTTCCTATGAGACAATGTCTTGTAAGGGTCTCTACTAAGGTGGTAATTTGAAGCCTACTCAATTTTATAATGTTCCTGACTAGACGTAAATTTAGCCTTGACCATGTTTACCTAGCAACTCCACAGGTATTGGCACTAATTCACCTTTGATTTACAGAATTGATTAGTGCGCCTATAACAAGAGGCTTACAAGTTGCGAGAGGTACCCCCATCATTTTATTTATGTTTGGTAGGAGAAGGGACCTGCTCTTGCAAGTTAGTCAGCCCTACAGTTCCCTGGTATATCTCTGCGGCCTAGGACCCAGCATAAGATAGTACGACACTGTTTAGCGACTTCAACAAGAGATTGGCGACAATGTAGGATACTCCTTGATGTTATATGGAATGTATCCAGAGCCCGTAAGGCAGCATGGCTGTCTGATAAAAATGCAGATATCTTTTGATGATATTCTGTTTATGTCTAACCATCTTAAGGCTTTATGAGTAGCGTTTATTTCCGGTTGAAAAACACTACAGTGATCCGGTAGTTTAAAGGATTCACTAATAAAAAACTCTTCGCAATATAACCCTGATCTTACACTGATATCTATTGTAGATCTTAACGGGTGTGTTGAATGATGGAGATTTTCACGGAGAAATTCCTTGCGAAGCAGAGAATGGGATAATCACAATTACTGGGTATATCCATATAGGAGCTTAAGATGGTTCAATACCCATATGTGACAGTCTTCCATTGTGAGCTCGCTGTGCGCCTTAAAGCGGAACAGGTAGCTGAGTATTTGCAGAAGAGATGGTAGAACCTTATACAAGTCAAAATCTGCTGATCCGATTTGTCTAAATAGGGTATCTTTGAAAAGGTTATAAGCCAGACGAAATATACATTTGATTACTTTTATAAAAGTTTTTTAAAACACAAACAAGTTTTTTAAAAGGCTCTATTTCTAATTTACAAAATCGCGTTCCATATTCCTGAAGTTTTTTGAACCAAACTACAACCATTGAAAAAAAAAATTACCTGTGTTTATTTTATTTATTTATATTTTCCAAGATGCAATCTCACATAAGTTATCACTGTCTAAATAAATACTACGGCAAAAAGAAAATATTAACGAATTTACAGAGACTAATTGCCAAGAAAATTAAATTCTTTCTGAATTTGAAAATATTTGTTTTCAAGTGTTTTAAGCTAAATAGGAATATTTTCACTGAGAAATACCATTTTTAAAATCAATTTCAGTACTTTCGGGTACCCAATAATTCTGTTTTGAGTTAAAAACTTGTATAAAATCTCCCCAACTTTATGTTTCGTTTGGATTTTTCAAACATTTTTAGTGGGCCCCCTTAATACTTGCACATACATATCTCAATATTTGTATAAGAAAATTGGTAACAACTTATACATAAGTCTGTCTGCTAATGCAGCAGAGGGAAACATATTTAGACATACATATATAAGTATGTATGTATATTTGTATGTATGTATGTATGTACATATGGATATATGCGTGTATGTATGTGCCCTTGCTTCCCTTTTTATGTGCGTGCTTAAATGGTATTTTTATTTCCCAAGCTCCCTCATGAATATGCGGCTTAATTTTGTTTCAATAAAATATCATGCAATAATGGTTTACGGGTATGTCTCAAAGGAAGTGAGAAGATTTCCAAAAATATGATTATACAAAATGAAATGTCTGAACGTGACATTGACACAGCTGGAAATGGACTGTGGGCAATTGAAAGTGAAGAGGATATGTAATCATGTTGGATGAAGTATTGTCTTAGCAGTGACAAGATGGTTGCTACCCATGCAGAATATTTTACAAGATAGAATATTTTTCATATTTTCGTTCATATTTTATTCATATTTTTATATTTTATTCAGAAGCCAGTGAGGTCAATGAGTCTCTAAGTTGATGGGCATATGTATTTAATTTTATTTCATTTTTTTGTTGAATTCCATTGCAACGCTCAACTTTATAGGTAGCTGCGTTATTGAAAGAGCAGAAATTGAGGTATAGAGCGATTCCATGTCAAGTGATCAAAGTATTTTAGACAACGTCGTCAATTCTTCTGAAAGTTTATTTGTAGGATTTATAAGAAATAAACGGGAAAAAATTTGATAAAAACTTAATATATTTTCCTTTGAAAAAAAAACAAGTTTTTTTTAATGTTTGAATTTGTTTTTAATTTTTTCTTAGTTTTTCTTATATTTTTCTGTTTTTTGTTTTGTTATAGTTTGGCCTCTTTTGAGTTTTATTCGAAGTTGAACATTTTAGTTGTTTGTGTTTCAAGTATAAAATAGACTATAAAAAGTTTTTTCAGAAAAAAAAATTTATTTCACCGTTGAAAATTTTTAGTTCATTGTTGAAATTTTTGAAAAAGTTTTTCAAAGTGAAATACCTCTATATAGTTTTTTGTTTTTCAAGTATAGAATAAAATTTAAAACAATTTTTTTTTTATCTTTCATTTCTGAACATTTTTCGTTTTTTTTTTCAATTTTTTCAATTTTTGCTTATTTTTTCTTATCCTTTCCTTTCTTTATTATAGCTCAGTAGTCCAAGCAAGTTTCATAATGGGATGTCCATAACTTTTCGAGTCATATTCAAATACGTACTGGTGTTTACATTATTAAAGTTCACAAGTAAAGAAATAAGAAGGGTACATCTGCCCAAATCTTGTTTAAGCCTTAAGGTTCTTATGTAAGTCAGTAACTAAGATGAAGGATTAGTCGACCTTAGCAACTCACCAAACGGATAACTTGCGCATGTATGCACAGCACAATAAATACAGTTGCGGGCACTGAAATCAGGACAGAAAAGCGCCAATGGTATACTTGGTGGACACCGAGATTGAGTAAGAATATCGCTATTTTATATAATACGTCAATATTTGTGGAGCCCAAACAATCGAAAATGTTCTTAAAAATTGGGTTGATCGAATGGCCTACTGTAAAGCCAGTCGTTGCAGTCATTTGAACGATATTATTTTTCATTCATAAATGACAATGTTCTATCTACAAAATAAAAAAAATGTTTGAAAAAATATTGATTAGTTTTTCTTATAGCCGATTCAAAAAGCAAATTTTACATGGCCCCCCCTATAGCTTGCAGGATTAATTCAGAATATTTCAGAATGACTAGAAGATAATTCGTGCAAAATTTTCGTAAGGATTTTCCAATAAGAGGTGTTATTCCCGTAAAAGATCAATAGTTTCGTTACTTGTGTGACACGTTATCCAGATCAATACCATTCAATTCCGGCCATAAAAAATTGTTAATCAATCCATTCACCGTAACTGGTAACTCCAGCTTCATTTTCGAAAGAGTAAGGTCCAATGACTCTGCCGGACCATAAACTGTACCAAACAGTCATACGTTGAGTATAGAGAGGCTTTTCAACAATAACTCCTGAGCCCCACATCCGACAATTTTGCTTATTGACAAAGCCACCGAGGTGGAAATGGGCCTTAGCACACGAGATGATTTTTCGATGGAATTCCGGATCATTTTCATGCATTTCAACGACCCAATCAGCAAAGACTCGACGTTGTTGATAATCGACCGACTTAAGTTTTTGTGTTAACTGGACTTTAGAAGCCTTAAGACCCAAATCTTTATGCACAATTCGGTGTAATGACGTTTGTGAAATGCCTAATTGCAAAGAACGACGAGGAATGGACAATCCTGGGTTTTCTTAAACACTTTCGGCTACAACAGCAATATTTTCAGCTGTTCTTGAACGACGTGCACAGGTTTTATTCTTCACATCACTAACTTGTCCCACCAGCTCGAATTTTGACACCAATTTGTGTATTGCGGTTCGAGTTTTACGAACCGTCCACCATTTCACCATTTTTAGAGTGAATTTTAATAATTTCAATGCGTTGTTTAAGCGTGTATCGTTCCATTTTAATTAATGGCGTAGTTTCTACTTGTCCAAAAATCACAGCTTCAAAAGTGACATCTACCGAAATAGCGGGCTATTCAAAATAACCCCTGTTATTGGGAAAACCCTTTACTTTAATAGACAAGCAAACCATTGGAAGATTTCAGTATACATGTTTGTATATTCAATCTAATTTTGACTGTAACAATTTATGAAAATTACACAGCTGAACACAATTTTATTGACGAAAAGTCATTTGAAGTGCCTAGCAACTTTTCAGCAATTACTGCAGTGACGAAAAGTATTAAGAAAGCCAGTTTAAGGAAAAAGCTAGCAGAATAATGGTGCGTAATTTTCTTACTATTTCCTTGAGCAGCAGGTGTGAAAAGATGGAATGTTGGGCGCAGTTAAGTAACAACAGATTCTTGAGAAAACTTAAAAAACTACTTTCAATTGAAAAATGTTTCAAGCTTCTCACTGATTTTTGACAATTTTTTTTTCTCAGTCAATGTTGTGCATTTCCTCAATATAATATTACTTGGTGATTATTATTAAGTGATTTCTGTTATATAAGTGAATTAAAAAAAAAATTTAAAAATTATTATAATATGAAAAAAAATGTATTGAAAAAAAATATATATATTCAACATTTTTCAATCTTTCAACCTTTATCATTATGTCACCCTCTTTATAGACGGACTGTTTTACATGGGTGAGAATTTAAATTTTTTTATCAATACTTGCTCTATACATCCCCGAAATTATTATAAAAGCACTTCTTTATTTTGAAACTTGAATCTATCCCACACAATTTTATTTTAATAAATTTAAAGTTTGAAGTCTCTCAAATTTTTCGTCGACTTTTGATAATTTTTCCCCCTGACGAATTTAACGCATTTCCTCCACATAATATAAGTAAGATTATGCAAATGGTTATAGAATGCAAATTTTTAAAAAATAACTATAATTAATTTGAACAAATATAGTCAAAATATATCAATATTTTTCAATTTCTTATTATTATGTGATTCACTTTATAATGGGACTGATTTTCATGAATAAGTATTAAAATTTTAGATAAATATTGGATCTATACACTGCTCCAAATTTTTTATAAAGGCATTCCCTTACTTTTAATTTTAATTTTATTTTTTTATAAAAAGATTTTTTTTATAATTTCTATAACAAAGGTCATAACAATCCAAATTTCAAACTTTGAACAAGATTTATAAAACTACGAAAAATTTTGAACAAAATTTCAAAATTTTTAATCAGAATAAAAACAGAGTTCGGGTGTGCAGCTTTATATCCCATAGAACTTTAGTTTATTTAAATATAATTTTGAATCATTTTTACCCTGACACTGTTGCATATTTTTTCATAATATAAGTTAACACGCTGCAGTCGCATTTGTTGCGACGCTCCCACGGCTGCTCGCTACACGTGCCGCAGTGTCAGCATATTTCAATTTCGCAATGCAATGCAACAGGAGACGTTACCTGTTGCACAATTACATTCAATAACGCACCCGTGGGAAGTCAAGGCCAAGTCCGGTCTCAGACAAATTACACAACGACTGCGCCGCAGCTGGGGAAGGAAGGTGTAAAGTAAGCGACCGTCACCACGTCCAGTTAGTGGAGTTTGAGACGGGTTCCGGGTTAGCTGCATTAGATTAAGTAATTTGTGTAGAATAAAAATAATTGTGAACTATCAAAAGAATTATAAGTGTTTCTTTCCTGGGCAGCTGGCCCTTAATTTTTTTTAGTGTAACGGACCCAAGATCCGTAACTGGCGCCCGAGCAGGGACCCAGGAGTGTTAAAAGTGAGAGTGGATGAAATAAAAGAAAGTGTATTAAATAATAACAAAAATAAATAAAAAATCGATTGGCAAAATTAAAAAAGTGAAAAAGGGTTTTTGATAAACCTGCTCAGCAAAAAACTAAAGGATCATAGGGCGTAAGGCCAAGGAGAGCTACAATACGCTGAACATACAATAAAGGCGCTGATGAAACTAGAGTGTATCCTTGCGTAAGTTGACTTAAGCATTTCCTTTTATATTTTCTTTTAAAGATGGAAGATTTGAGGGCCACGGTAACAAATTTAACGGGGGCAGTTAACGCCCTGCTTGAAAAAATGAACACCATCGAAAGACGGGTATCCCGCCTGGACTCAATAAGTTCCAGGATGTTTACACCAACCGCCAATGACCAGACGGAACCCAGTGAAGAGATGGTAGCACAAGCCCCTAAAACGGAAGCCGACATAAGGGACATCAGTCGACTCCCTGACTGTGTCAAGGAGCTGCAGATTTTTGATGGGAATCCTGTCCACTACGTGTCCTGGGTGCACTCGGTAGAAGTCATCCTTTCGGACTTCGAGGTCGTGAGGGGTAAGCCCCTATATCGGGCAATTTTACAGCACATTAGACAAAAGGTGAGGGGTGCTGCTGATTCCGCACTAATTTCGTATAACATTTTCGATAGCAACTGGTCGAAAATCAAAGAGTGCCTTTCTCTGCACTATGCAGATAAAAGGGATATTCGCACCCTTGAGCACCAGTTGCATCAACTTCAGCAAAAGGGAATGAGAATTGATGAATTCTACGCGAAGGTGAATCATCAATTCTCTCTCATAATTAATAAGATAAAAACCGAGTCCTACACGGACGAAACAGTAAGAGTTTTAGTTGAAACTTACCGCAACCGTGCGCTAGACGCATTCATACGCGGGTTGAATGGGGAAATGTCGAGAATGATGCTTATACAGCGTCCTAAAACATTGCCGGAAGCTTACTCGGCATGCTTAGAGATCCAAAACGTCGACTTTAGAAATTTTACAATTCATTCTTCCACGGCTAGCAATCGTGTGGTGGTGCCCATAAACAACTTACCGAGCACCCCTTACTCCCCAAATAGGATCAAACCTCCACAATTGCCACCAAAACCTACATGGCACGCTCAAGAGCAGCGTGCACAATATCCAAAAAATTATCGTCCTTTTTCAAGAGATGACATCCAAAGTTCCACGTCGCGTCCGCCAGTTGAGAGGATGGAGGTTGATCCTTCAGTGCAGACACGCAAAGTAAACTATATCAATCGACCCAATCCTTTTAAACGTAGTGCGAGGTCTGAAAATCTCCCACGGAAGCAACAAAGGCTGTATCACACTGTGCAGGAGGAACGCGAGGAGCAGGACGTCAAACAGCAAAGTCTGTATCACATAGCTCAAGGGGTGAGCGAAGAACAGGATGCCAATCAAGAACCTAGCAATGACGAAGAATCTGAGGATTTTCTGTCCTCCGGCCATCTAGCGTACCATACCTAGAATATACGATGCCGGATGGCCGCGTTTTAGATTTTTTAGTAGACACCGGTGCCAACAAAAACTTCATTAGACAAACCATTACGAAAAAAACGACTCCGGTGCAGAAAATTTTTAGTGTGGCATCTGTGGGGGGTACTGTGCCAATAAAAGATAAGGTACAAGTAAAATTATTTGAAAGCATTGGGAACTCCACTGAATTTGATTTCTTTGTATTACCTACTCTAAGTGGATTCTGCGGGATCATTGGGGACGACACCTTGAGAGAATTAGGTGCGGTAATTGATAGGAAAAATAACTTACTAAAAATAGGGAATTACAAAATTCCACTCAAGGCACGCACGTCTTGCCATGTCAATTTTACAATAGGCAAGGATTTACCTCTGGGAATTCATCGGAAGGTCGAAACCTTATTAAAAAAATATTCGGAGCTCTTTAAACCTTTAAATGGCAATGAGCTCGTAGAGACAAACATCCGTGCTGAAATAAAAACATCAACTTCCGAACCAATATACAGTAAAAGCTACCCGTACCCAGCGTGTATGAGGGACGAAGTTGAAAAACAAGTGAATGAGCTGCTTGAGGAAGGTGTCATCCGGCCTTCAAAGAGTCCTTATAATTCACCAATATGGGTAGTGCCTAAAAAACCAAAGGCGAACGGGGAAAAACAGTACCGAATGGTGATCGACTACAAACAACTAAATACAGTGACGATCGCTGACACTTACCCAATTCCTGACATAAACGCGACCCTTTGCAGCCTTGGACAGGCGAATTACTACACGACAATAGACTTAACGTCTGGATTCCACCAAATACCAATGAAAGACTCGGACATCTCTAAAACGGCTTTTTCTACGATGAACGGGAAATATGAATTCCTCCGTTTACCGTTTGGTCTAAAAAATGCGCCCGCTATTTTCCAGCGAATGATAGACGATGTGTTGAAGAAATACATTGGCAAAATTTGCTATGTCTACATCGATGACATCATCGTATTTGGCAAAGACCCAAACGAACACCTGGATAATGTTGAGAAGGTTTTTTCAAGACTCCTAGAAGCGAACTTGAAAGTTAATCTTGAAAAAACATGTTTTTTTGAAAAAGAAGTCGAATTTCTTGGCTATATAATTACTCCCGAAGGAGTACGCGCTGACCCTAAAAAAGTCGAAGCAATTAAAATGATTTCACCTCCAGAAAACCTGAAGGATTTAAAGAGTTTCCTTGGTATGACCTCATACTATAGGAAGTTTATTAGGGACTATGCCAAGGTCGCTAAACCCTTGACCAACCTCACACGAGGGGTAAATGCACAGGTAAAAGCCAACGCCTCTAAAAAAGTAAAAATCGAGCTTGACGAGAAGGCTCTGGAAGCTTTCCATGATTTGAAACAACTCTTAGTGTCTGCTGATGTCTTAGCCTTCCCAGATTTCGCCAAACCCTTCAACCTGACGACAGACGCATCGAACTACGCTATTGGTGCGGTTCTATCACAAGGGGCGATAGGCGAAGATAAACCTATAGCGTATATTTCGCGATCCCTGAATAAGTCAGAAGAGAACTACGCCACGAATGAAAAAGAGCTCCTCGCTATTGTTTGGGCACTTGACAATCTACGTTCCTATGTGTATGGTGCAAAGAAAATTAAGATTTACACAGACCACCAGCCGCTGACCTTTTCAGTGAGTAATCGCAACTACAACGCAAAGCTCAAGCGATGGAAAGCTCGAATAGAGGAGTATAATTGTGAAATAATTTATAAACCAGGAAAAACGAATGTGGTCGCCGATGCACTCTCCCGTCTTAAGACGGAAGTGAACGCACTCACAGACTCAATCGTTGCTCAGCCATCGGGTACTGTAGCTGACGCACCATCTGATACAGATACTGCATCGGAAGGTACTATGCATTCTGCCGAACAGGATAGCTCAGACCTCATACCACACGTAGAAGCACCCATAAACGTGTTTAGGAACCAAATAATACTTAGGCAGGGGGCGAGTTGCGAATGTAGCGAAGAACCGCATAGGGGCTATAAAAGATACTTTATTACGATGCCCATACTAAATTGTGAAAACCTGGTGCCTCTTCTCAAAAAGAATCTTAACCCAAACGTAATAAATGGAATTAAAATACCTGAAGGTTCAATTCATAATTTGCAAAATGCGTATGTTAATAACTTCAGTAGATACAAAATCAGGATCACGCAACGCATAGTAGAGGATGTAACGATTGCTGATAGGGTATTCAACATAATCGAGCAAGAACACAAACGTGCTCATCGAAATGCTCGCGAAAACAGGGAACAAATCCTTGAAAAATTCTATTTTCCAGCTATGTCCAAGCAAATCAGAGAGTATGTTAGTCAATGCGAAACATGTAAATTAAATAAGTATGATAGGCACCCTTCAAAACCGTATCTTCAGCCAACCCCAATTCCTAGTTATCCGTGTGAGATCCTACACATCGATATTTTCGAAATAGAGCGACAAAAATATTTGAGTTGCATCGATAAGTTTACAAAATTTGCCAAACTATTTCCAATAAAAAACAAATCTTCCACCCATTTGCGAATAAAACTAACAGTTGCGTTGCACTACTTCACAGTGCCACGGGCTTTAGTTATGGACAATGAGCGCGGATTTTTGACACCACTTGTATTAAACTATATTAGATCCTTAGGAATAGAGGTTTACCAAACGCCAACGCAGCGAAGTGAGGCCAATGGTCAAGTCGAGAGATTACATTCCACTCTGATTGAAATATATCGCTGCCTTTGCGTTGAGTTTCCTAGATTAACACCCGAAGAGCGCGTTGCCATAACGGTAGACAGGTACAATAATACAATACATTCGGTAACAAAACGGAAGCCCGCTGATATTTTCCTTAACAGAACTGCGAGAATAAATTACCAAGAATTGACAAACTTTAGGGAACATACTAATGATGACGTAAAAGCCCTTCTATTACACGAACAAGAAAGTAGAAATACAAGACATAATAAAACTCGCTCGCCCCCTCGCAATTTTCATAGTGGTGATGAATTATTTATCGCCAACAAACAAATTAAAAGCAAAAAGAAACCGCTTTATAAAAAAGAAGCTGTCGCTGAAAATAGAAATGCGACTATTATCACGCAAAGTGGGAAAAAATTCCACAAATCAGACATAAGAAATGTCTAGTAATATAAAAAAATACTAATGTTATCCAAAGTGGGAAATCCCACACACAAATGAGACATAAAAAAAAAATGTCAAGAATATTTCAACCAACATTGGTCAAGAGACAAAAAACTCATGCATAGATCCTTAAGTCCCAGGCGTTTGGGTACAAATTTTGTTTGTATTCGATCAAGTCATATTGGTTCAATTCCAGTTTACTCGATGGTTCGAGTGACGACAATCGAAGTGGTTCAACTCCACCAAAAGGCTATGGCTTTAATTGACGTGAAGTCACTCGTGCCATGAGTAGGCCATTTGCAATCATTAACGCTTATGGCTAAAAGGGATCACCGCGAGCCTTCCAATGTCATCTGAGTTTACGTCTGTATTCCTATGGTAAAACAAAAAAAAAAAAAAAAAAAAAAATTGTGCCATGGCAAACAAAAGCGATGGAAATATGAAAGGTTTAAGACCATAGAAATAAAACTGCATGAATTGCACACGAATAAACGCTATAAAGCGCAAAAAACAAAAACAAAAAAAAAAAAAACAAAAAAAAGGGAAAGCATTCCTAAAGGAAAAAATAAAGAATCACTAACTCGCTAACTAAAACTAATAATAATGAAACTAACTTATTAATCTACAGAAACTACTACAATTCCAAAAGGATAAAATTAGTCTAACTTACTAACGTTTACTAATGAAACTAACCAATAATAAAATACTAAAAAATAATTGTCAAAGAAAGTTCCACTCTTAACATCACTTCCTGAGTCCTCACGAACTTCCGATAACCCTTAGCCTCCCAGACTCCACTCACTAGTAATAGTATTAGAAATTTAAAGCCTTATTACTAAGTTTGATTGCCAATGAATGGAGAAATGTTTTCGAAGGTTGTAACTACAATAAATTTCAAGTAGCTATAATTAAGTTTAAAAATCAATTGCATTCTATTTAATTGTTTAATTGGTATTTACGTTTAAATTTCCCTCTTTTCGTAATTTCCAACCAAATGTGTAAACATTACTTAAGAGAAATACTAGTGTTTTAGTCTAAATTCAATTTATAAAATGTAAACTGTGTGGAAAATAAACTAGGATTAAGTTAACATTTTGTAATTTAATTTGTAGAATCTGCCTCTGTGCAAACGCACAAGCATATGTTGTATTCAACCTAGATTCCCCTGTTCTAACTGTTCGTGATGGGTACGGCTGGATAATCAACGGACACTTCAAACTGGTCCACATCATCGACTTAATGCGCTACGAGAGGGTTGCAAACCGGCTAGAATATGAAACTGCCAGGACGAACGAGACCGATCCAATTACAGATGTCACCATTTATCAGTTACAAAAAATTCGAACTCAACTTGAAGAGCTGAAGGGTCCTACAGCCAAAAGACCAAAGCGTTCAATCAACTGGATCGGGTCAGCTTGGAAGTGGATTGCTGGCTCACCTGATGCTTTAGACTGGGATGAAGTCCTGCGGAGCCAAAATGAAATAATAGACAACAATAATTTACAGTATAAGGTAAATTCTGAAATTTTCAAGAAAACTGAAGAGTTATTACAGGTCGTGAACGGGATTGCAACGGCCACAAATGACGTCCTGGGACGTACCCACCAAGCCAAATTTTCACAGGAGATTCAGCACAAATTGATGATTCTCAAGGATGACGTTAGTGAATTAATACGGGCATGTCAAATGGCCAAAGCAGGCGTTGCAAACAGCAATCTTTTGAATAAAGAGGAAATAAATAGCCTAATAAGCGAAATCGAAGTCCTTCCGTACAGTAACGTCGTCGAAGCCATTGAATATAGTGAACCATCAATCTACACGAACGGTACTCTTCTACTTTACGTGCTGTCCATGCCTAAGGTGGCTCAAACGAGGTTTAATCACTTGATCACACGCTCTATTTTGAAGGATGGTCATAGAATTGATCTGAAGTACAAGACAATCTTAATTAATAAACAACTGACATATGGTATTAAAAACAGCTGTCTCCACCTCGCCACCGCCATGGTCTGCAAGCAGGAAGCCCTAGATTTATTGTCCGAAGATGAATGTCTACCACGTCTACTCAAGGGTGGGCAAACAAGTTGCCGCTACGTAATTGGCACGGAAACAACGGTTGAGGTGCTCAAGGAGGACACAATATTCTTGGATAATTTCAACAGCAGCATATGGTCAGGTAAAACACATAAACACTTGTCTGGCTCTTATATCCTGCAGATGGAGAACGAGACTATTACAATAAATAACCAAACCTACTGGAGTACTAGCAGCTCAGGCGTGCAGGTGCTCCCACCCGTGTTGTCCACCATAACGAATAGAAGCCTGGCTGTGGATCTCAATCTCGTCCACGAGATGACCTCCGGAAACATACGACTCTTGGGTTACCTGAAAGATAAAACCAACTGGTTTGCAACATCCGAAGCCCTAGGACTTATTTTGCTAATGGTCTTCATTTTGCTAATTTGGAGAAAGCTAACAACTGGAGCAAAACTTCCTGAGCTGAATATGTCGATACTGCAATCAAGTTCTCGGAACCGACCAAAAAAGGTCACCTCTCCAAATCATGATCTGCGGGACGCAGATCTTTAGAGGGGGAAGAGTTAACACGCTGCAGTCGCATTTGTTGCGACGCTCCCACGGCTGCTCGCTACACGTGCCGCAGTGTCAGCATATTTCAATTTCGCAATGCAATGCAACAGGAGACGTTACCTGTTGCACAATTACATTCAATAACGCACCCGTGGGAAGTCAAGGCCAAGTCCGGTCTCAGACAAATTACACAACGACTGCGCCGCAGCTGGGGAAGGAAGGTGTAAAGTAAGCGACCGTCACCACGTCCAGTTAGTGGAGTTTGAGACGGGTTCCGGGTTAGCTGCATTAGATTAAGTAATTTGTGTAGAATAAAAATAATTGTGAACTATCAAAAGAATTATAAGTGTTTCTTTCCTGGGCAGCTGGCCCTTAATTTTTTTTAGTGTAACGGACCCAAGATCCGTAACTTATATATTATAATTTAGATTTATGTGGTTATATAATGAAAAAGTTTTAATAAAAAAATTAATAAAATATTTTGAAAAAAATATAATGAAAGCCTCTGAATATTTTATTATGGTGTCACTCACTTTATAACTAGTAGAACTGAGTTTCATGAGTGTTTCTTAAATTTTTTACAATATTTGTTTTTATTTAAAAATTGTAGGCTTATAGAAGAAATTAGTCTTAGCTTTTAAAAAGATATCTAAATTACCGCGTTTTTCACATTTTTCTTCCGCATTTCATTAGATTTTCTATGGAAGGAAAAAGCAATTCAGGCATGGATTGATGGCTATAATTCTTGCTATCAGTTGATGCATTATTTATAGTAAGTAATTAAGCGTGGCTTAACATCTGGAAATATATACAAGTAGGTAATGGACTCCCTGCTCCGAAAACCAAAATTAAAATTTTTATAGAAAAACGTGAAAATTGAATTTTTTTTCTCTCTGATTTTGATGGCTTGTAGCTCGAATTACGAAGAAAATAAATAGTGAAGTCTGAACTTGCAACATATCAAAATAAAGTAAACATATCACGAGCATATCCCATAAATTTCCTTGATTTATTTTCTCAGTCGAGTGGTTCATGCGAGGGCGTCTTTCCCTTGAACCGAGGTTCAAAGTCCAAATAAAATGAAAAACAAAATTCTTACAAAAAACCATCTGAAGAATTTCTAGACATTTAACTGAAAAATAACCAATAGTTAAATCTCTGGTTATTAGGTGCCCGAATTACATGTTCGCAGCTGTAGAGCTATACACACACCTATATACGTTTTTCTCTCTTGCACACATGTGCATATACAAACGACCACTTTAACTCAACTAATGGATTTGTGAATAAGGCCATTGGCGGAAACACCTGGAAAGCGGAGTAGGATTTCCCACAAACACAAAGGCGCGTAAGCACCAAATACTACCACAAATACACGAAAAGGCATACTCGTATATGGAGGCAAAACTTAACCTACTTAACTAAATGTTGTTGGATGTATGTGAAGGCGTAAGCATTTGCTAAGTGTGTGTGCGAGTGTATGTCTGCGTATTGGAGTGCACAATTTAATGGTGAACGTTTGTTTAAAAGGACCGCACAGTTAAAGCAGTAAAATAAAAGTGTGAAGTACGTTTTTGACAGAGCGCCCATTTGCAGCCATTTTGAAAATGTTATTGAAGACAAATTTTTCTATAAAGAAAATAGGGCGAATAATAGTAAAAAGTAAAGAGAAAAGAATTTAACACAGATTAAAAATGCATATTTATAATATATAGCATAAGCAATATGGCGCAAAATTAATCACCCAACGGATGATTTATAATTTTTGTAAATCGCTTCGTACGTCAATCATATTTGGCACTTGGGAATTAGACAGATGTGGTAAACAAACGTACAAGCAATAGAGCGCGCAAAAGTTAAAATAAAGATTTCCATCACTCACATTTTTTTTTTTGTTTTAGTAAAAATGTTATTCCAAAACAAATTTAGATGATTAATTTTACGCATTATAGCATATACATACACATGTATAAGTGTACAGTTCGTGACCGCTGAATAAAGACTTCAAAGTTGAGTTCTTTGATAGACCGTTATTGGGATCTGAGCGTCTTTAATAGAATCAGCTGATGTCCTGATGGCACTTGAGATGTGTTTATAAAACAAACTGAGATTATGTTGGTGCTATATGAAAAAAATCAACCAATGCCACTTCGTTGCCGTCTGAGCAACGAATGATTGGACGAATGTGTGAAATGATTGTGCAGAATTCGGCTGCCGAATGCCCAAGTGACGTGGCAGCCAAAATTCCCTTCACAAATTTGTTTTTCACCTTAGTTAAATAGCAAACCTGGTAGTGTATTATCCTTGGGTACAGCTTCCAACCTGACGCACGGTGCGAAACACCAAATCAGTAAAATTCAAAACGCTCACAAATAGAGAAAAAAACGATTTTCAGCTGTTTTTAGTGCTGAAGATAATTAAATAGCTCCTCAAAAAACCGAGTATCAAACATATTTGGTGTTTTCTGAATAAAAGTACGTACAGTACTATTATTTTTTTCTTTATTAATTTTATTATTACTCTTATTAGCATTTTGAGTTTTTGTAAATATAAAAATATAATTTTATTTTCATTTTTTCTAAAGAGACTGTGAAAACTTAGAAGAGAGGGAGAGAAAAACTCGAAAGGCAGTTGAATTGCGCCTTTTTGGAGACCGAAAATGAGAATGCCCCAGAAAGAGGTGGCTTGAAGACGTTGAAGATGACCTTGTAAAGCTGAACGTGCGGCGGTGGAAGGAAGTAGCCTTTTATGGAGACGGGTGGCGAAAGGTTGTGAATCAAGCAATGGTTCACCAAGACCTGTGATGCTAAGAAGAAGAAGAAAGAATGTAACTGCGTTATTTCAAGAGCAGCATTTCAGTTATAGAGCGATTCCATGTCAAGTGGTTCAAATATTTAAGGCATTGTTTTCACTTTTGTATAAATTCGTTTATTTGTAAGCTCGAGTATAATCAAAAGAAAACTGAAAGCAGTTTGGAAGCAAAAACTCTATAATTTGAGACTTATTCTATATTGAAAATTTTGGTACGAAGTTTTTCAAAGTCAAAATATTTCACTAATTTTTACTTTTATTTCCTTCATTCTAAAACTAGAATTGTGTTAGTGACAAACAAAAAAAAATTGACACAATGTCACTTAGTTACCATCTGAACAATGACTGATTGAAAGAGTGTGTGAAATGATCGTGCAAAATTCGGCTGGTGAATCACCCAAGTGACGGGTGACGAATCACCCGAAGTTCTCCTCACAATTTTGTTTTTTACCATAGTTATTGGCCGAGTCTTTCATGTATTATTCTTGGGCTAAACCCGATTAATTTATCATCCTTATTGGGTATCGTCTCTTGCGAAGTGATGTAAACTTAATAAAGGTGAGCTAAAATCGCTATGCCGACAGTCAGACAACACACAACAGGGAATGTTCAAGCCAATTTGTTGTGCTGACGTGCGTCTATGCTGAAAGTCATAAGTAAAATTGTATACCTATAGGCTGTAAGATAAACTGGTCATATCGTAGACTTAACTAATCGAATTGAAAATGAAGTGGATGACAACTTTTAAGTCTTATCTTTAAATGAAGCCTTCATTTTGTACCTCTAGTCTGCAAGGTTTAGTAACCATATATTAATAAAACGAAATGAAATGAAGTACAAAAAGCAGCAGCGCATCCGATTTGAAAATGTGGCAGTAATGATCATTCCCTCGACAGTCTGTACTACGTTGCCGAAACTACCCCGGACTTATATACGACCCAATTGAAAACTAAAATGCAACAAGAATAATAAGAACAAAAAGAACTACAACTATCGAAGCAATAATGACGATAACAATAACAGTTAACAACAATAAACTAACAGGAACTACCTTTGCGCTCCTTTAGAATCCTCTATTTGCATGCCAAATTACAATTCCGGCCTTTTGATAATTTTTAACACTTCTCCATAAAACGTTGAGAAGAGGATGCTAGAGACTCTTTTGGTGCTAGACATCGCAAAGTAAGCCTGGAATTAGTTAATATTTTTTTTGTATCTTTTTCTTGTTTTTTTTTTTTTTAATTATCCCTAGGTTTACCCTTCTTCCGACCAACAAACTGGAGACGCGCATTCGCACGTCACACAGCCCATTTTGCGCCGACTTTAGAGAGGCAGGATTTTAGGTTAAGAGTCGAGATCTAAAAATGTTCAGCTGTAGAAAAAATATAGCAGCTGAATAAAACGTTAGTGTTAAACTATAACCAACAATTTCATGATGGAGGGGGGCATAGTTTTCTTAACGGTTAAAAGCGCGCTCAATACATCAAAAGCGCTGGAATGAGAGTTGAAATATTGGCAAAAGCAATGAAATATCTACCCCATTAAGGTCGTAGTTTGTCTGATATAATTTAGAAAAAAGAGGCTTAAACTGCCTTTATACTTGAGAGCGAGCAGTAAATCTTTACTTTCTGGGCTAGAAATCGAATCTGTTTAATCATAGCTATGTTTCATAGAATTTTTCAACTAAAGAGAGACTAAAAAATATAGACATACGTTTGCGTATTTGAAACTAGTATTGTATTTGCACTTGAAATTTGTGATTTGAAAATCACCAGTAAAAAATTTAAATTGAAATAAGTAACCTTATAAAAATGTAAATAAATCTGTTAGGTTAGCTGGCTGCTGAGCAGCCGACAGATTTTTAAAATCTACAATTAAAAAGTAAGAGATATAAATTAAAAGTTGGCAGTTGCCAATGAAACTCTCAATCGCTCTTCAAACTAATCAAAAGTAAATTCACGCATCAAAATGATTAATTCCACCTGAGTGTCATTGTTGGAATATTTGTAGTTATTTACTCGTATTTAGTTTTATGCTTAATGCACTTGTTGCACGTTCGAGTTTTTTCCGAACGGTGGGCGGTGAATCGCATAAAATACATAAAAAGTGCAACAAACAGCCCCTTTGCAAACTAATCAGGCGATGTTGTTAACAACATTTCTTTACAATATATTGTGCACATGTAAATATGTAGGCATACAAACTTCAAACGAACTCGTCAACAATCGGCTGTAATTAACCCCAACAAATGCATTATTTTTTGTATGCGTTTTGCTTTTTTCTTGGGAATTTCTATTGCCAAATACTTGTAATAGATCTACACCCGTGTTCACAATAATAGCAGTGCGAAGTATTGTAAAGTTTTTTATTATTTATTGAATATATTTTATAATTTTTATTTTTTTTATTTTATTTTATTTATTTATTTTTCTTTTTTTTCAAATTATTGTAAAAAAAAACACTTTACATTTTTATAAAGCAAGAAGTATATAATTTGAAGTTCGAAACTTTGTACAAAAGTTAAAATAAATTTAAAAAAATTTTGAAAAATTTCGAACTTTTGAATAAAAATTTGTATAGCCTAATTTTAATAGCCTATGCAATTTTAGTATCATAAGGTACAAGTTTGAACTGTTTCAAAACTCTCATTGCTTTCTGACAATTTTTTTTTACTGCCGCTTTTGTGTATTTTCTACATATTTAGAAAAAAATTTTGGAGCATTCGTTATATGGAAAAGCATCATTATCTGGTTAATAAAAAAAATCAAAAATTAACGGGAATTTTCAGTTACTTTACACTTACAATTTATTATATCAAAATTGAATAGGCTACATTACTGCATACCCAGAATTTTTTTTTGGTAGTTCTGATTAAAAATTTGAACACTTGATACAAATTTGCTGAATTTTTTAAATTTTATAGGTACATAATTTCAATTTCTGACAAAAACCATACATTTTGTTGTTGGTTGGTTGGTGGTTAAAGTGGTGATTCTTCCAGAATCCAACTAGCGCTTCCGCACCATTTTGTTGCCACATCCTCGTCATCGTTATTGTTTAACGGTTATTTACAGCATGACTATATCCAGTCTGTGCGGTTTAACAACCTTATTAGGTTGTTGACGTCTAAGCCAGACAGTTGTTAGAGATTCTCGAACAGGGGTTGGCACTGGGTTAACATTCTGTCCCTCCATAGGGCAGGGCATTCACAAAGGAAATGGACGATTGTCTCCTTTTTCTCCGGTTGTTTACAACTGTGACAGTATGTAATATGAGGGATACCCATTTTGGCTGCTTGTTCTCCGATAGACCAAAATCCATATGTGATTGTTGTTAGCCTCCAGGCGTCCCGTCGTTTCATTCTTATTAATGCCGATGATTGCTTGAGGTTGTAGGTGGGCCATAACGTTCTGCTAATTTAGCATTTCGTCTGGTCTTTCCACCCACAATCCGCGATTCGAAAGAATTTTTGGGAAATTGCATTCTTGACTGCACTTAATGGAGTTAACCATTTCGTTGTAGTATAAACAAAATTTTTATAAAGAAAAAAAAAAAAAATTTATAAAAAAATTAAACAAATTTCTAGGTTCGTTAAAAGTAAGAAAATACGTACAACCTCAACCTAAAAAACAAAATCAACGCAAATTTCGCGCCACTGGCTGCCCAGCTTTAAAAATTTTTCTAGAATTTCTGATTAAGAAGCTTCAAATTTTAATGAAAATTAGTTGATTTTTTTTATTTTATACAGAAATCCATAAAACCGCCAGCAAAACAAAAAAATTGTCAATAATCAACTCAATTTTTGGACCATTTTAAGTTTCCATTTTTTTAATATATAAAAATTACATTTTTATAAGGAAATAAATAAAAATTAAATAAAAAAAATGAACTAAATTTCTGGGTTCCTTTTAAGGAATAAAATGCATAATAGCTTCAACAAAAAATAAAAGTCAACGCAAATTTCGAGCCACTGCATTTGCGTTCCAAGAAATTTTCTAGTAGTTTTTATTAAATTTTTTAACATTTTTATGAAAATTTATTGAAATTTGTATCAAATTTATGCAAAAAAGGAAAGAAAAAATGCAACAGACAGTCAGCAAAACAAAAAATTAACACGATTTTTAAGTCTCTTAAAACTTGTACTGAAAATTCAGTGAGCTATTAAAACGTATATTCGAGATTTGTATAAAAATTCTAATTAAAAAGTTTGTAGTTTTTATGGAAATTTATTGAAACCATTGTGCTTATAAAAAACGCATTAATTGTTTTAATTAATTTAAAAAAATATTTAGTCAAAACTATTCAATATGTCGCGCTGCTTTTCTTGCCCGCACTGGTATAAATGGTGTAAATACGTATAAGAAAATACGTATGTATGTGTAATGGCCACACAACGCAGTATGCACTGCATACAACCTGTGGCTCGTTGGAGTGGGGTTTCGAGTTGGCCGCATAAATAAACATGTTTGATGCTGAAATATAAGCAAATACCAGTCGGGAGCTGACAGCTAGATAAACAGCTGAAAAATATACACCGCTAAGCCATAATACAGACATACAATTAGGCGTTCAGATGTAATGTGCAAACCGAAAGACGGATGGACAGTTCGAAAAGCTGGCATTCCGACAGATGAGCTGATGCCACCCAGACAAATGACGGCGAGCAACATAGCTATGCATTTGCATTTGTATTTGTTTTTGCTGTATATGTATGCGCCCACTAGCTGGGTCAAACGGCTGTCAGCGGGTTAGCGAATGTATTTGTTGCGCCTTTGTTGTTTCCATTGAAGCAACTGGCCGCGCGCTAGCGAAATTCAATTGCATTCATTATGGGTAATTGGCAATGCGGCATGTTGCTGGTAATAATGATGCTGCTGTTGGCAAAACGCTCTTGCTGCCAGCTATGAATGTAAATACATACATACATATATATTTATGTAATAGTTTTTTGTTGTGCCTACTGCTTTTGCTACTTGGCAGGCTACCGTAGGCAATACGTATTATATGCGCTGGCTAAATATACTAGAATGCAATGATGATGGTCATCATCGTGGAATTTCAAATTCATTCAATTTCATTTTCAGATATTGATGTATTTGATAGAGTTTCGCCTACAGTTTGTAGTGTACGCGAAGATGTTGTTCCACAAATGGAAGGCCTAGAATTTTAAGCGATCTCTGAATGGCAGATGATTTTTATGAGAATTTATTTCATGACAGATATGCACTCGGCGGATTGCCATTACCTGCCAAGGGGCGACTGCTATTAGAAAAACCTTTGCTAGAATTTGGAATTTCATGCCCTCAGTTAGCTTCGGTTCCCAGACCTACTGAATGGTTGTCATGCACAAGGCCGTTCAGCGCTGGAGTAACAGTGTGATCAAAAAGTAAGTAAGTAGCCTCCCTCCTATATAAGACAAAATGATTCTTTAGAATTGTTATAGCAATTGCTGAAGTCGATTGTTTTGCCCTTCGCCCTATTTCTCTTCTAAGAAATGAATGCCAATTTTTAGAAGAATTGATGAATGTCCAAAATATTTGGATTACTGGACGTGAAATCGCTCGAATGACGGTATTACTCGTACAAAACAAAATCATTGCCTGAATTGATAATCTTGCAAATTGAACAAATTAAATCATTTTACACTAATGTTTGATCGAAATAGTGTATCACAGCATACATCAAATCACAAAGGTTTTAAAGTTTAGCTGAAAATGGTTGCTTACTTAAAACCGAAAACCTTCGATGGTATTTCGGGAATGCTAATTCGCTGAAAAAATTGATGTTTTTAAGAGCTTTTTTTGGTAACGTAGATAGAGTTAGTCTACTCAGTCAATTTTCATATAAAAATAATAATATTTGCACAATATTTTCCTGCGTTCTCTCTGGAAAGTATTGAAAATTGAGCGACTGTCAATGAACCACGGGAGTGACAGGAAAAAAAGTGTGCATCACAACTCGCCACAGAATCATCTGGTTGATGATAATGCATACATAAGTTCATAAATTTTTTTGTAAAAGGATTTTAATAAAAATCGTCAAGGATATTGAAAATTGTAAAAGTCATTTTTTTAGGTATTTTACAAATGGACAGCTATGAAAAAAAATATTTTGTGTGCACTGTTCTCTGTCGCTATATCTACCTGAATTTTCACCAACTCAAAAAGGTTTCATATTTGTGTAGTGTGTGACTGGAACAGTTATCCTTTTAATGGGTAAAATATTTTGTCGGCAGTGTTTGCCTGACAGAAGTACATTATTACTGGAACATTTGCAAATATATATTATCTGAATATTGTTGGCGTTTAGTCAAACGTCTTCCAAATTTGGGTTATGCAAGTTTTGGTGATGTTCTACAAATAGTGAACCGTACTCTTAATGTGTGAAGATTTTTTCATGGCAGAAATGCATTCGGAAGTTTGTTGTGATCTGCCGCTATGGGGTGGTTGTTATCAGGAAATTAGTGTATGCAGTTCAAAGTTTACTGTCTAGCGGCACACAAATCTACTTTCCCATGCGAGAGGCCAGTGCTTGTGCTACCTTTATATGCATATTTTACAAACCACGTCGCTATTTTCCCCAGTAGTCAGTTCACTATTTGAGATCTAACAATTTTTATCTTAGAATCAGTGACAAATAACTGGTTAAATAATACAGCATAATAATGTTTAGTAATAGTTTATATAAATAGTATACAGTTAAGGGGTTACGTACGTCCAGAATTTTCAAAAAATTAATTTGTTTTTCGATATTTCGAGAGTACAGTATCTTAAGAATATACTGTGAAATTTTCATGTGGAAATTTCCAATATTATAGCTTCTACAGCCCATTAAAAAGGTAGAGAGCGGTCCGCGCGCTCCTGTACATTAAACTTTAAACTCGTTTTTCTCGAAACTACTCTTTGCGGCGCGGTCTTAACATGCAGACAGTTTTTAATATTTTTTGATGTGGTTTTTTTTTAATATTCGAAAATGTTTTCTCTATAGATTTGATTTATTTTGTCGTAAAACGAATACTTTTTTTTTTCAAATGCCGTAAACTGCAAAATTTTTCAAAATTCAAAAATAACATACTATAACTATTACACTTCGACAGACTATAACTACAACTTTATTTGACAAGAATTTTTTTTAGTTTTTACAGATCCATCAGCATTTCAAACCGTGGAGCAACTTTTTTTCATTGTACTTTGGGTCACGTGATTTTTTATATACTAATTTTTTTGTAATAACAAAATGGGTTACACTTGTATATACAATGAATAGACCTTAAATAAACAAGAACTAAATAGCCAAAACCTGGGCACACTCATTTATGTCCTGTCCCACACCCATTTTACTGTCCGAGAATGCATATGTACAGGTATGTACATATAAATATTTTTGTGTGTAAATGAGCTGAATAGCTCGTTCCTTACATTTCCATCTTCATCTCTATCTCCATTTACACATTCACTTTCATTTATCTGTGTATTTACCCAGCACTCTTTTGAGTTTTCTTTCAACTTCGTCATAATTGCATTGAACTTGATTTAGCTTGTTTGGTTTGAAAACAGTAGGTACTCATCGTTAATGAGATACCCCAATAGTTGATTCAATAAATAATAAAAGCAAAAAAATAAGTGTAGTTTACATTTACAGCTGTGCATACGCAGGCGTGCCTGTCCATTGCCATATCATCTTGTTTATTTTAGCACTTCTCACCTCTTTTGATAAAGTTGAGTGAAAATACTCACGTTGATCTGCAAGGAGCTCACTTCATTAAGACAATTAAATAAACAAACAGAAACTTGAAGGTGCAACATTGACTTTGTTGGCTGAAATCCATTGTCCGTTGATTGAGTTTTTTACACATACCTGGAAGAAGAAAGAAAATACGTAAATGTGTGGTTATTAAATGTTTATAATCCAATAGGTTTATATGTAATAATTATAAGAAAACTGCATGCTTTCTAAAAAACCTTACAAAAAAAAAAAAAACAACGATTCCAGAGCTGATACACAACCTTCGGCTCGAGATTGCTAAACTCAATGCGGAAATGCGTGAGCGAATTCTTGAAAATTTTAATTCCCATGTGACAGCCTCCAGACGTCCTCTGGTGGACATTTAAATGATGTAATTTTTTAAATATAATTTTACAACCCCAAATTGCTAACTAATTTCCTGTGACCCATAATCAATAAATTTTTGGATGAACGGAAAATTTTCAAATATGGTTTAGTGGCTAAAGGAATTTAATAAAATTTAAATTTTATTTTATTTTTTATTCAGAGTAGGGTAGGATTTTACGTTCGTATAACCTTTTATTATCCTATCCGATAGAACCTGGAAGTCAAACAAACCTCTTAAGTTCTGCTTTTTTCTGTAGTTTGTGGCTGTGTGTGTACCTGGCTGCATCATCACGGCAGATGGCGGAGCAGATGAAGATGTCAACTGCAGTCTCAACAAAGCAAGGGCGGCATTCGGGCAAATGCCAGCAATATGGGGGAGTTCGCAAATCTCCAGACGCACTAAAGTACGAATATTCGACTTATTCGTGAAGTCCGTATTGTTGTATGGAAGCGAAACATGGTTGGTCTCTAACACCATCACACAGAGGCTACAATGCTTCACCAACAAATGCATCCGCATCATCTGCAGAATATTCTGGCCAAACACCATCAGTAACGAAAGTTAAAAGTTAACTGTGAAACATCTCCATATAATACCTAAATGGAGCTACCGTCAAGATACAGAGTACTCTCTTTTAAGCGGGCACTTAAGGGACTGAAAAATTTTTCCGCTTATAGGAAGTATCCGCTTATGAGAAAAGTGTAGAAATGTTATTAGTATAAATTCGAGAAAAAAGAAGTATGAAATATCCGCTTGATAACGAGCATAAACTTTAAATTGTTTACGAGATATCGATCACTACAGCCATCTACCGAGAGAATTTATTTTTTTCCAAACTATTATGTGATGAGAGGGTTCTCCGCTTAAGACAACAAAAATTCTTAATAATTTGTGGAATGTGCTGAAAAAATGGCAGGTGTCCGCTTACGAGAGATGTCCGTCATTTATGTATATTATATTTATGACCCGAATTTTCGTTTTAGCCTGAACTTTATTTCCTCATCTGGTAAAATAAGTTTAACCATGTGTTGGTTCTGCTTACATATCAGTTCTGAGACGATGCCAACGCATGTTCCACGGCTTCATCTTCTAAATTTTGTGAGGAACCAGAGTTACTTCTTCTGTATTTTTCCTCTATATGACTTTGGTATTTTCATCCCAATGTTCATGTCGTTTTGGTTGCTTCCAGCTTTTTTAACTGCAGTTGTTTTTATCCCCGACGTCGCTTAAACCACAGCTTCTCTATTACCGTATCCTTTGTGTAAATAGACGGGAATCGTTCCGAATCTGTAGCACATCCTACAGTTACTCGCCTTGAATTCTTTTATTGACTGGTCGTCAATTCCTGTTGTTAATAGTTTTCCCAGTTTTCAGCTCCTTGCTGCTGAGTACTGACCACAGGTGTGAAATATGAAACAGAAATATGTTTGTTCTGGGTAATAATGGGGTCCAGAAGCGGCTCGGTTTCAACACCAGCTGCTTGTGGTAGGTACACAGTCATTAGGGACAGACAGGATAGACCGCCGTTTCACATAACCAGTAGAAGGCTTATTCAGTTGAACAATGGACATGTATTAAACCTGACCAGATTTGCATCCTTTGTACATCTCATCTGCGAGAAATTCCTTAACCCCTCCCTGCTGCTCCTGTAAGAGTATTTGTGTAGGGAAAGATTTGGGTACAACAGCCGGCTTTAAATCTTTAACGCATAAACCTTTAATGGCATAGCTAACACCAGATTTTCTGGAGCTTAACTTGATTTTCAACGCATCTTTTGGGACAGAATGTAGTGCTATAGAAGATTTTTTCACGCAGTTACCTTCAGCTGGGCAGATTTCAGCATTACCGTGTTACCCCGCCTCTGACTTGGCGCAGTAGATACTATTTGGTGGCTGCGCCACTCATATCAAGAAAATGTCTGGCCCACCCAAAGCAGAGGGTTTATACAGAATTCTGTCCAGGACTTATATTTGGCTTTGAGTTTGGCTTTGTTTGAGTATATTTGCCCTGCGCCGATGTAGCTTCACTAGATGGGTCAGTTGAGACGCGGTCTGCGAGCCCGCCTACTTTATTATTTTTCCAGTTCGGATGGGTGATTCGCTGCCTAAATTTAGCACAATACTGCATATACACGAGATTTTTAAATGCATTACTCGATTGCAAACTGAATTAGGTCATTACGTAAAATTACAAATTTACGCTGTGAATAATTCACACACAAAACTGGAAACACTCAACGATAAGGTGACTCAATTATGACACAACAATCCTCCAATATATTATTTAAGCATCTCAAAAGTGCTAATCCACCCTCAAATCAAACTGTGATTGCACACTTCATGATCCGACATTGCCAATCGAAAATGCCAATCGTGCAATGGTAATGTATGCATCATTATTCTAATTACAAGCGAAATGCACGAAATTGTGTCGCAGTTCAATCGAATGAACAACCAGCCCACAACAACCAAATACGTGCTAATAATCGAATTTGAGCAGTGGTAGCAGCAGTAACAACAATAACCACTGCTGTGTAACTCGTATGACGTTGACGCACTTTAAGAACTCAATACGAAGGTAGGTCAAAAAGTTCGCAACATGTGCGAGTACGAAACAAGATAAATAATATAAAAAGCAGTCGAGATTACTATATAAAAAATGGACTACAGCAAAGAACTGTAAATGCCCACACCCTCTTTAACATATACATACTAGACCTACTGCATAACATCGACAATATAATAGCCTTCGCCGATGATGTTGTTATTTACCACTCAGACAATACAATTGCCAACATAAACACACATCTCCAACTTAAATACAATACTGTAGAAGAATATACAACGGACTGGCACCTCAAATTAAACACCAACAAATGTGAAAATATGCTATTCCGTAACCCTATCAAAAAATGCAACACTAACATAAAAAAAAACTGGAAAAATTTCAAAATTAAATCTGAGAGCACAAATACCACAATTCAACAAACCGATAAAGTCAAATACCTCGGCATATACTTAGATAAGTTCTTGTACTACAATCACCACATTAACAACCAAATAAAGAAAACAACTAGAGCATATTATGTTTATAAGAAAATGTTCTCGACGAAATTTCTGCATAACAGGCTAAAATCAATTATGTATCAGGCATTGGTAAGACCTATACTCACATATGGGTGTCCTATTTGGTATAACTTGTCACCATCTTACATCGAAAGGATAAGAAAACTGGAAAGAAGAATTCTAAGATCATGCACTTCCTTATATAGGACAGCAAAAAGCAACTACACCAAATACGTAACGAATGCAAAAGTATAAAACACAGCCAAAGTACCCAGAATCGACTGTCATATAATAAATCTAATTAGGAGACACATAATGCGCTGTCTTCACAATAATAATAACACTCTAATAAGGGCACCTTACCATGAAAGCGATGAATATTTCCTGTCAACCATTAAAGAAGGATTTACACCACCGGAAACATTCCTCTATCTTGATAAGAACGGTTTTATACAAAATAAGGACCATATACCGATAATTTATCACATTCATAGATGAGCCAACGTTAAAACAATCACGTCAAAAGCCCTTAACAGAGAAAACCAACGTTTTGATACATACATCTCCCCCAGAGACAAAATAGAAGCCCTTGATATTAATAAAAAATGCTGGTGGCTAAACAATACACAAACATAAACACTATTTCATGCCGAATACTCGACATAACTTCCTTTTAAAACATTTTATCTTCTATTAAAAAAACTAAGCATGCACTGTTTTTACAGGTTTTTTTCTCTGCAATATAATCATAAAATATTATAAAAGCTTCAAATTAAAGCAGACACACCTAAAATACCATCAATTAATAAAATGTTACTAAATATATCTATAAGAAGCTCGTCATGTACTTGAGAACTCGTCTAGAGTCATTGTATAATCATATTATATACTTAAAACTATTGTTTATTTTAGTACATAACATAATTAATAACAAATAAATAAACAACTTAAAAAAAAAAAAAAGTACGAAACAAGTGAGGGAGAATTTTTATTTTTTTTTAGCATTACTTAGGGGCTCAACACAACTGAAAATACCATATTTAAGTGAAATTGGTGCATTAGCCTTTGGGATGTTGAAGAATAACTAAGCCAATCGGACATCAACTATGGAAAAATTGAGTCCCGTGAAGTAATTAAGTTTCTCACTAAGCAACCAAAAACCCCATAAATCCCTATGAGGGAAATTGATTCTGTTTATGGATATATTTGTTCAAGAAAAAAAAAACGATTTATTTGTGGCTTAGTCTATTCAAATCTAAGAGATGTTAGTTGGCTCCAAATTATGGGGCTACACCAGGCGAAGTCCTTACTGGAGCGGTGTAATCAAAAGAGGTTTAGGAAACTCATAACCCACCTTAAGGATAAAGTGAGAATGCTCAAGGGCAAGACTCCAATACACCTTCTCCTTGAATGTGGCGCTATAACGCGAGAAGAAAGGCATATACGATCAGTCCAACCCAGCTCTATCTTAAGTTTAATAACGAAACTGGGCTTGGACGAGGTACTGTAATGAGTAGAGGGCACAAAAGAGCATGAGGTCGAAATGCAAATCTCCCATTTTATTCTACTCTATTCTCTAGTCTATTCAAAATAAGTAGAGAGTCAATTGAAGACGATCAGCGGGCAGGCCAGTCTATTTAGGCGATGTCCTCGGTGATTGCTTAAAAAGTCGAAAACTTGCTCTGTGATATGCTTGGCTGACAAAAAATAAGTCTAAGTAATGTTTAGAGAATCATCTGCGACCATTTTCCACGTTCTTTACATTCAATTTTGTAAGCCTGCTACCAGCGCAAGATAGGAACTGAGAATTCTATAGGTCATCAACTGCTCACCTAAGTTTTTGAATGAATTCCAATCAAACAATCCGTCTTGCTGCTGGAGAGGAAATTTGCGCTTATCTCCCGAACCCCCGAAATTATTAAAAAGGCACCACATATGTTTTTATATTTTTATTTAAATTATTTTGTTATAAAATACAGTTTAATAGCACATTCCTGATTTTTAATAATTTTTCACGAGTTTATGGGCACGACACGCAATCTAGACAACAGGCGGTTATAATACAATTACGTGAAGCAATTCCCCGAAAAAAAGGATTTACAGGGTAACAGGGATTTTGTACCATCATAACAAATCGCTTCACAGTGGCTTCATTATCCGTGAATTTTTGACCAAGAACGAAAAGAATAACTTCCAACAGTCATTGAATTCACCTTATATGGCATTCTGTGATTTTTTTCTGTTTGGCCCGTCCAAAAAGCCACTACGGGAAGCGCGTTTTAACAGCCGAAATCAAGTGATGGAAAAATCGAAGATGGCTCTGATGGCTATACCAAAAATAGAGTTCCAGAAATATTTCGAGAGCTGCGTAAAACGCTGACAAAAGTGCATTGCATTTGATGGGGAGTACATTGAAGGCGATAATATCTTTTTTGAAAAATAAACTATATTTTGAATTTTCCGAGTATATTCTGGGAATTTTTTGATCAAGATGGTAAGTCAATTATAAAGAAGTGGGTGTCAATATGATGCAATGGTACTAAAAGGTTGGGAAAACTAAGAAAAAAGAAGAGGAAAATGGATTCGCAAATGTGAGATTTCCGCAGTGCTTTACGCTAAAAGAAGAACTTACTAAAAACAACAAAAACTAGAGTAGTTTTCTATTACAATTTACACCACTTTTTTCCAATCGCGAACTCTTTGAACCACCCTCGAGTTTCCCAAAAGCCCAATGGCATGGAATTCAACCAATACTTAACAATACTAAATTGATTTGTGCTGCTTTTGATGTTGTTGTAGCTGCAGTAATCACAATAATAACTGCAACAACAAAAATAGCCGCATTGACAGCACATATGAGTGTATGTATGTTTGCCTGCATATGTAACAGAATCTTGCGTGCACAGAGCATTCATTAAATACAATACCAATTCGGTAATTTTGATTACAAGCAAGCGGCAAATGTTGAAGGAAGTGGTGAAATAGTGCGAGGGAGAGAGAGGGCGATGGAATAGTTAAGAAATTGTCTTAAATAGCTATACATGTGACCCAACAGCAAGTACAGTGTAAGCTGATTAACGTGCCAAGCAAACAAAGCGCATGCGTGTGTGTGTGGCACTCAATTGATGCTATTGCCAGGTTGCATGTTACATCTGAGAATTGCAAGAAAATTGCATGTGATTTGTAATATCGTAAGTGAGAGAATGGATTAAATGATGGCAAACGCAATGCGATTGAATGGCAATTCGATTTTAGTAGGTGAATAGGAGAGCTCTGCACTTGGCTAACTGACTCAGTGCACTCACTGGACTTACTGCCTGCCTGCCTAGCTAAGTGACTGACTGGCCTACATTTGAGAGTTAGATTTTTGTTTGTAATTGATTTTCTGTTTTTTCGTCTTTTGTTTTAACAATTTTTTGTTTGAGCAAATAGTTTTGGAGAAAATTGGATTGGAAATTGATGTTTGTCCGGTCGGATGCTATAAGTCCATAGCTGCTCTGAAGAAATTTGTGCCAAGTAGATTATCGGAAAATCTGTCAAATGCATTGCTTTCGAGTTGGGAAATGTGAGGCAGTTCTCAGAGGATGAACTATGTTTGTGTGTGTAAAAATATAGGGTGTGACATTAAGATGACTTTTTTTTAATTTGTAAAATATTATAAGAAATTGGCTGACGGGGGTTGAGTATTTGTGGATTACAAATGGCAAGAACTTAGAACTAAGATGCCTAAATTTTAGTCCCGTAGGAGCAGAGCAGCTGAGGAGTAGGGGTTGAGATGATTCCACCTCATCCTCGATACAGCTGATCTGTGACAGTCGGTCTGCTCTCAATCTACCAAGCTCGCTTGTGGGTTGAAGTGAGCGGTTTAACAACAGTGACTTTGATGGCTAAATAAAGGTGGGGCAGAACGGGCCCCGGGCCATCCTAGCTAAAGAGTCAGAGGTTTCGTTACCCACAATACCCACATGCCTCGAGACCCATATTAGCACCAAGATATTATGTCTATCTACATTTACAGGACTGAACTACCTTTGAAGTGATTGGTGGGCTGTCTAAGGCCATGATCGCAGCTTTACTGTCGCTGCAGACACATACAAATCTCCCTCTCCACCTCTTTTCCACAATAAAGTTTATTGCTTCTTGAATAGCGTAGATCTCCGCTTGAAACACAGATTCCTACATTCCAAAAGCAAAGTGTAGCTTTGTTCCACTGGATTCCATGTTGGCACCAGAGACATCCATATAAATGCGAAAGCAGTGTTTACCCGGCTCATTTTCAGAGTTCCAAGCTTTACTCGTTCGTAAATTCTCCATGAAAAAAAGAGTAAATCTCAGTCTGGATCTTAACACTGTTAAATGATAAAAAATGTTAGGCTGCATTTGCATATAAAAGCAAAATTGTTATGTCCCTATTGAGAAGCCCATTACGTGCATGTAAGTGCTCGTGCATGCGTTCACTAAGCTAAAAGCATAAACTCTTTGTTAAAAGGATGTAAAGCAAAGCCCCATGAGAATTCAGTACTTATCAAAGCAGTGTCAAATTCCATTGCCAAAATGCCATTTAAATTACCAGGCATTTCCGCTCTGAGGTTACCAATACATATTCGTGGCAAGACGAGCTATGTTAGCTGGTAGAGCTTAGCATAATTATAAGACTGATGAATGCACCAACACAGACGCAAATACAAGTTTGCAAAATACCAACACAATCAAACTTCTAAAAAGCAATAACAACAAAAACTTTTGCAACAATAGCAAAAATAAATTTCAAAATTGAAAATTTATTGCTTTGAATCTTGTGAACTGCATACACACATACACACACACACAAGGCATTGGAATACATACATATGCATGTAAATGTACACACACAGTAATAAATTATTAAATTTGAAGCAAATCAATTACTTACAAGAAGAGTGAGTAGAACTAAGATGCACACACCCACATTGGCACAACCTTAACCGTAGAGACCAAAAAGAACTTGAGAGAGGTCTTGCATATTTATATTTTCTCGCTTTTTTTAATTGTGAGGTATTTGTGTACAAATGCAAATATTTCATCTCTGCTGCAATCAAGGAATATTTGTATGTGCATATATGTGGGAGAAATTTAGCAATAATTTTAAACAATTCATCCAGTTGATTGGCGACGGTTTTGTGAAAATTGAACTGAAATTTTCTTACCGAATTATTCAATTTATTATTTAAATCCGAAAAAGGTGAAGGACGAAAAGTTTGGAAAAGCTGAAAGTGGCGAGTATGCAAGTAAGATCTGCAAATTGGCATTTTAGGTGTCAAAGATTATATAGAAATAAAATTAAAAAAAAGAAAATAAAAAAAATGTTAAAAATAAATGAATTACAATACAAACATGGGGCAAACGCAAAAAGCTCAAAATAAATGGAAAGAAAGTCCTTAAGTTTGAGTTTACACCTGCCACTATTTCCTTCTGAGCTTGAAACGTATTTGGCATCCTATGGCAGATTCATCCAAAATTATGAGTCATGAGAAAAATATGCGAAATAGTGGCACTTTAAAAATACAAGATGGCGCAAAATTGATAATCCAATTTTGTTTTTAAATAACTTTATTTACTAAATCAACAAAAAATGATTTTGAGTGATGGCACTTTTTTTTTTTGAGATTTACGCGCTGTATTGATTATTTGTGTGTATAGTATAAAAATCAAATATTATTGAAGTATGACACGACGTGCAAACTTTATAAATGTTCCGATAATTTTACCCCACTTTTTAAAAACACTGAGAGCTGGATTAATAAATTAATTTTCTTGAGGCCATTCATGAATTTCGTGAAATATCATGCATGAAAACCATTACTGCATCATTTGCGCCACCTTGTATAATACAACTAAAATGTGAAGGAACCGACAGTCAACACATGCAAATCTGAAAGAAAAAGCTCTTCAACAAACGGTCGGGAACCTTTTGAAATGGTCTTGCATGGCGAACATTTCTAAACCTACAACTGAATTGCATGAATGTAACTGCGGATACCCAAAATTTTCTCAGCGCTCAGGTGAGAATGGGAATTCATTGATCCTCTGCAAACATGAATAATTTTTTAAGCATTTTAACACTTTATCGTCCGAACTCTCTTTACGTCGGACCTAAAAATATACAAATACTACATACATTAGCCAGGCGACAGCGGCATAGAAAATGCTCTACTATCCTCATCCGCTAAACCAAATGTACGCAGTGCATCTGTCGACGATGTCTATGGTGGTTATATGTCGTCCGCATGGATTGTATCCCATAATTAGTCCCATCAGGGATTCGGTCTGAAGAAAAATTTCGCCACAACTCTGCTGGTTTATTTCAGAGCGCACCTGATTATTTTGCAGGTGTCTGTTTTACAACACATTGCGAATGAGACGGGAGAACAGCTTAATAGAACTATTAAATATTCGCCATATACAAAATTGTGGAGAGGTGTACCAAAACGCAGTGAATTGGGTTACTATAATAATTTTCGGTCATTTCTGCAATTTTCGGACTATGAGGGCAAAATGGGATGCGTTGCTAGTTATCTCAAGGAAAGCAAATAAGAGTTGTCCTTAAGAATTCCGCAACTGATATTAGCTGCAGCACACAAATAGACAAGCAATGGAGTGTGAAAGGGTCAAAATACAGATTTCTATCAATCAAAACTATTTTTTCATTTAATTAGTAAAAAGTTATTCAAAACCAAAGCTGGATGATTCATTTTTTTCTTATCTCTCACAGCTTCTAGTGACTACTTCCTTTTCTTACATTTAAAAAAGGAGTTACAAAGCGGGATGAACACTTCTATGACCGCTGTTATCAAGAGGAATCTAAAGAAAATATTAAAAAATATTAATTTATTTACTATTTACTTTTCCGATGAGAAACAGAACCTAGTCTTACAATAAAAATGATGAAGAAGAATAAGATCTACTAGCTAATAACTATATATTAGTAAAAATAGCACCACCGACAAAAGCGATCAGCCTATGTAATAAACAACCATGTTTTGAATCATTAGGCCGCAAATTTATCAGGGCGCCCTCTTAGACAGCTTGTTTGATAATTTAGAGAAGTCTGAAAAATTTAATATCGAAGCAGAAAGCGCATATATTGATTAATAAAAAATATTTGTGATACAATTTTTTATCTTTTTTCTGTGTTTTGTTTTTGGTGGCACAAAGTTCGGTCTTTTTAGAATGACGGCTGTACAAGTGCTGACTCGTCTTTAATACCCAAAATGATACTGGTTTTTTATTTCAACTGCTCTTACACAAATTATTGGTATGATTATTCCTTTGTTGTTTTTTCCTTTTTCTTGTTTGTGCTTTGATTTTTATTAGTGAAATATTATTAATGTTTGTATTGTTGGTACTAATTCGAAAAGGTCGGCATTGAAATTTTGTGAAATATGTGCATTCGTCTCTTTGTTTGTAGTTTGAAGATGCAAAGGGTATGCTTCTGTGCATTGTTTATCCACTGGTTATGTTTTCCTAAAACAAAAAAAATAGTTCTTTTGTAGAATTTTTCTTTAGAGATTTTTTTGTTTAATGTACCTATGAAATGAGACTTTCAGCTATTAGTCCATAGATGTCGTTAGGAGTATTTTTAAACCTTCCCAAATGTCTTGTTTTTTTCGTCTGTCATCTGTCAACAATATTCAGTTCATTGTTTGTTCCGTTTCATACAACAATACATTTTTGTCACTCTTAAAAATGTCGAATTTCGTGCCTCCAAACTACGATTTGCGGACATCGTGGATTTTCTGTTATTAATTGAAGAAAAACGCTTCTCAAGCACATCAAATGCTTATAGAAGCTTATGGTGGGCATGCTCTAAGTAGAGCACAGTGCTTCAGGGGGTTTGAAAAATTCCGAAGTGGTGATTTTAGCGTGGAAAACGACGACCATGGCCAGCCACCGAAAAAGTTTGAGGCCGCCGAATTGCAAGCATTGTTGGATGAAGATGATGGTGAAACCTAAGAAATGATGGCAGAGCAGATGGGAGTGATCCAAAAAACCATTTCCAAACTTTGAAAGACATGGGCATGATTTTAAAGGTCGGAAGAAGGGTGCCGCATGAACTGACTGAAAGGCAGCAAGAGAACCGAAAAACCACTTGTGAAATGCTGCTCCCCGGCTCAAAAGGAAGTCGTTTTTGCATCGAATCGTTACGAGTGATGAAAAATGGGTGTATTTCTCCAATCCAAAGCGTAAACGATCGTATGGTCCGCCCGGCCGCAAGCCAAAAACATCAGCCAAACCAAATCGCTTCGGCCGCAAGGCAATGCTGTGTTTTCTGGGATCAGCGTGGTATTATTTGGTACGGGCTATTAAAACTAGGTGAAACACTTGACGGTGCACGCTAATAACGTCAATTGGCCGATCTGAATAGTGCTTTAGACCAAAAACGCCCAGAATATGCCGATCGGCGTCACAGAGTAATTTTTCTTGATGACAATGCACCGTCACATCGAACAAGAGCGACCCGGGAATTGGTGGAGACGTACGATTGGGAACCGATGGTGCATGCGGCTTACTCACCAGTCTTGGCGCCTTCCGATTATCATTTGTTTGCATCGATGGGCCACGCACTTCAATTCCGAGCAGCGCTTCAATTCTCACGAAGAAGCCAAAAAATGGCTCGATGATTGGTTTGCGGCCAAAGACGGCAATTTTTTTGGCGCGGCATCCACAAATTGCCTGAGAGCTGGGAAAAATGTGTTGCTAGCAATGGCTATTATAAAATGTGTAACCATTTTTTGTTAATAAACGTTAGAAATTGAAAAAAGAGTCTAATTTCATAGGTATCCATAAATGAAAAAATTAAAAATTTTAAAACAAACTAGAAAAAACTTTTTAAGAAAATACAAAAAAAACTTTTATTTTCTTAAAAATTGTATTTTCTTAAATCATTTTTTAATTTTGTTTTTGGAATTTTTTACTTTTTTAAGCTCATTAAGCTCTAAATAATAGTTATGCTTAGTTTACAAAAAAATTCTAAAGAAACATCACTTTTTAAGTGCAGCTTTTAAAAGTTTGTAGAACTTTTCATAAAATAAATTTTTTTATTTTGTGTTTCACTAAAAAAAGTTTAAATTTTCTTCTTAAGAAAAACTAAACTTTTGTTATAGAAAAGTGCATGAAAGTTCGTAAATATATTTTTATATTAAGAGCAAAATTATGTTTAGATTTCAAAAAATTCTAGAGAAACATCAATACTTTAACAGCAATTTTAAGGTTTTTTTTCTATTTTTTCCAAAAAAACCATACAAAATTTATTTTTGTTTCATTAAAAAAAAAAAAAAACTTATTTTTTCTAACGAAAAACTAAACACTTGTCACAAAAATATATTATACTCGAATATAAAATATAAATCTTATGTAAAAATCTTATGTATATTTTAAATTCAAAAAACTGGAGATAAAAAGTCGTTTATTTCTAAAACAATTCAATTTTTATTGTATATGGAGAAAAAATTTATATTAAATAACAGACTTCCAGAGAAGCACCAATAGTTGAAATGCTGTATTTACAAGTTTGGAGAATTTTTGATTTATTTTTTTTTTTTTTGGTAAAGAAAATATTTTTATTGTTTTAAAAAGAAAAAATTTAATTTAATTTTTTTTTTTCCAAGAAAAACTGGATTCTATGTCACAGCACTGTACGCGAACATTTTAGTAATACGCAAATAGTTTATTTTATATTAATAAAAAAATTATGTTTTTGTTTCAAGTCTAGATACAACTTAAGACTTCAGCTGCAGTACTTAGATGTTTGGATTTTTATTTTATTTTTCGGAGTATTATATAAACTTACATTCTATATTGACCAGCATTAGTTCCTCTTGTCAATTTGATCACAGCATCGCTTCATTTTATATGGAAAATGTGAAGCACAATGCCTTTTTTTTATTTTGTATTTATTTTTCAATGCATAATATTTTGATTCGTTATCTATAAATATACAGATTTTTTATTAATTTTTTGATGTTGAGTCAATTTAACATTTTTTGCCAGGTACTCATGGGGACTACACAACTTTATATTTTGCAAAAAATTCTAGGAAAAAATCTATAATGAACGCATTATTCGGAAGTTTGGTGATTTTTATATTTATTTACTTAAAACAATTTTTTATTGTTTGCTAAAAAACTGTTAATTTTTTTGTCATGAAAAAGTACTTGAACATGTTAATGAAAAATAATTCTATACAGATAAATAAAAAAAAAAAATATATTCAAAAACAAATCAGAAATTTCCCCATTAAAATTTTTGTTTTTACTTCGTACAAACAAATTAACTAACACCGTTAGCTAAAAATATTATAAAAAAACAACGGGAGTTATTAGTTGCACTTTATCATACTTATACAACTGCAAACTAAATTTTTCTAGAAACTCTGATTAAAAATAATCAGATTATGATGAAAAATTTGTGGAATGTTTCTAATTTTTGTACAAAATTTGAATTTTCAATTTACTTGGTTCTTCTGAAACAATAAGCCAAAAGAGTTTCTATCGTCATAGGCGGTAAAAATTTAAAAAAATTTATAAAACAAAAATTTAATTGAAATATTTGCATGAATAAATCTAAAATACATAATTGTAGTATAATATTTTATTGAAATGCAAGCTCATATTTGTGTTGCCTCGGGCAAAGCCGGCTTAAATTAAAGCACTTTTGTAAGTGTGTATGTATGCAGAATCAAAATAAACTAGGACCGTAATTACTTGCTTTCATCCTGTTTTATAACCGTGAGCTAATAATGGCATATACTTAAAACGTTATATATTGTAGGTTCGCATACATGCCTAAATATGTTATATGTATCTTAAGTAAAATAAAAGGCTCGGTAAATTTGTAACGAGTACTTGCAAACATAAAATATTCATATCAACAATGGCATACATATGTACGCGTACATCTATGCATTGTTGATTTTCTGTCAAATATTCTTACATAACCACACAAGTTCCTGCATTTGTGTTGCATGCCTATTTACATATAAAGGGTTTTTTATTAAGAATGCCGAGAGCTTTAATTAAAATTAAAAAAAAAAAACATGGTTTAAATGGTGTTTCCACAACAGCTTTTTTCCTATGCATTCGATGGCATTATCTTTGAAATAAAATATCAGGCAAATGACCGCCACTGGATCACTTTTGATGGAAATCTTCGCATAAATCGGGCTAAATTACATAAGGAACACGAGTTATGTTGGCCTTCAGGACGGCAATCGTCTGAGGCTTATCGACCTAGAATATAGCCGAGCAGCGTTTAGTCAATAGATGGCGAATGTCGCTAGCAAGCGAGGCGGGGAAGCCCTCGAATTTCTCATTCAATAAATTTCATGCTTGTCGTGCAGTTTGGCAAGTGGCGCCAATTTATAGAAATCGCACATTTGTGAGATTTATACTATTCATCCTAAGACACACAAAGTTTTTATGATTGACAGTGGGCACATCTTCTTATGCAGCTTCGAACAGCTAAAGACTGTCGATACCGTCGAATTAAAATCCACACCAAACAGTGACTTTTTCGCAGAACGAAAGCACCTGAGGAGTCTCTAGTGGATTTTCATTATTATAAGCCAGATCAGAAATAGACCACGAACATTCACAATAACCGTAAATTGGATGCCATATTGCACTGGTTCGCTGTACGTATTTTAATATAACTCAAAAAGTTAATGGGATGCCACAACGAAATTGTACTGGACTTCAGAGTATTGCTTCAGGTATTAATGAGAATAATAATAATAAAATCTAAGGGGGGTGTTTATCATAAACAAAAAAAAAATTTCGAAAAAATTTTAAGAAAAAGTTAAAAATATTTTACCAAAAAAAAAAAAAAATGTTTCAAAAACATTTCAAAAAATTTAATTATTTGCACCAAGATTTTTACGTTTTTAAAGTATTATCCCAAAAATTATAAAAATATATGTAAAAATATTGAAAAGAACCGAAGATTTTTTTTGAAACTCTAGCCATAATTTTCGACATTTAGTATTTAATTAGTACGTAATTTAGTACATTATTTTCAAGCTATTAATAAAAAAAGAAACTAGCTAACAGGTACGTTTTCAAAGCTGACAAAAAATTTTACCCCCACAAATTTTGTTGAAAAGCTTATTTTTTACTTGAGTGCAATTCGAAAAATTATGGCAATCCCATTATGCGACTTTAAGAGATGACTGAGGCTATTATATAAAAACTCCTAAAGGTGACTTTCCAAAAATGAGCAAAAAAATTTCCTGAAATTTTGAAAAAAAGAGTAATTAAACAAATAAAAACAAAACCTAATTTTCAAAATAAATTTAAAATATTAAAAAAAAAAATTTTTTTTCAAGAAATTTTTCTAGAAAACTCTTTTCTCATTTTTGAAAAATCGCCTTTAAGATTCCTGGAAAAATCTGTTTTTTTCATTTTTGAAAAATCCCCCTTAAGATTTGACCAAAAAAATTAATTTAAAGAAATTTAAAAAAAAAATTCTTTTTTCCAAATCATAAAGAGGATTTTTCAAAAATGAAAAAAAGTATTTTCCAGGAATTTTGGAAAAAAAGTAAATTAAAGAAATTATTAGATATCTCATTTAAACAAAAAAAAACAAAATATACAAAAATTTTGAACAATGAATGCACCTCAAAATTAATAAATTTTTTTGAAAATTGTTTCAGTTTACTTCTTATTACAAGCAAGCCTACCACTAAACCGTTTTCCAGAAAAATTTAGCACCATCTCCAAAATACTTCAATCACATGACATGGAATCGCTCAGCTGTAGTTTTACCAAGCTGAATGCCACACACTGGCAAACGATCGAGTGCACCTATTGAAAACCCCTATATATATGATAAATTTGACAAAAATCAATTTAGGTCTGCACGCTCTACGCTTATTATTTATGAATCCGTGGTAAAGTATGTAAGGGTATGTAGAAGTTTCAACAGCCGCCAACCGCCAACCGTCGGAAGTCGAAATGTACCAGCAGAAGTCGAGCCAAACGCAAGTGGGTAGAGTGCACAGCTGTCTACTTAACGTTGTATTTATTAGCATGTATGTACCTATGTATGTACTTGCATACTCGCATGTAGATATGTATTTGATACACTGCATTGAATTTATTTTTGGGTTCGCTTGGGCTTGCGTGTGTAACACGATTAAACTGGCATATGTACGTGAAAATGGGAAATTGCTTGCTCTTCATTGCCTAAGTTATTGGATATTTCCTAAAACTTTTAGAAGCATGAAAATTAATGGAGCTTTGAGTTCCAAAGGGAAAACCAAACTTTCAAAATATTATATATGTAATATTGCGGATTTTTGTGGTAAGTGATTTTAGTGCTTTTTGTTGTAAGTAGGAGGAGTGCCTACGACGTTTTCGAAATCAATAATAGAACAGTTTATTTTGTAAATATATTACACTCCCACAATTTATACTAAAAGTAATGTAATATTAATAAAATATGAATTCCAATATAATTCATAAAAGGCTAAGAGCCGAAGTTCCGCGAATTGCAAAGCATTCGCTACCAAAAAGTGAATCATAAAATAAATAAAAAACTAACTAAAAGGCAGACCGACGCCTTGCGACGTAAACGAAATAGTGTAGTAAATTCTATCGTCATATCAGTGATTTTATACTCATATTTTTTATAAAAGGCCTCCGAACAAGTGTTTTATATGGAAAAAAGTTATCAGCATCGCATGCAACAAAAAATTGTCAAAAACCAACGCAATTTTTAACCGACTTCAGACTTACATTTTATTAGACTAAAATTGAGTGGGCTACAAAACTGCATGCGCTTCTAAAGATTTTGCTTAAAAAGTTGAGAATTAGTCGAGAATTTTTTTTTAATTTATTAAAGTCCGCCATTTTGTTATTTTTCAAAAAAAAATTCCTGTAGCACCTGCCAGGATTACAAGCCTACAGTATAATAATCGGTTTAACTTTTTCGTTTCAGATGTCCTGAAGAGCGAAAATCCTGTTGGCAAGCCAAGTCTTTTTTTAAGACGCTTACTTTGCTGCCACCCTACTACAAAAAAAAATATTAAAAAAAATTCTTTTTGTATACTATTTCATGTCAACAATAACACACTATAAAATCAAATTGATCGCATTTTATTTTCTTAAAAAAAAAACAAATTCCTAAAAAATACCTACAAAAACTGAGTATTTGACCAGACCTTGACCTTAAATTTTTGTGAATTTTCTACAAAATTTCGAGGTCTAATTTATAAAGTTTTTGTTATACAATGAAATTTTCTAAAGATTTTGATTAAAAAGTTGAAAGTTAGATGAGAATTTTTTTAAATTGGTTAAATTTTCTACAAAAGTCTAATTTATAAAGTTTTTCTTATACAAACAAAATTTTGCTTGAAAAATATTGTGATAAAGTGACGCAATTATACGACCACAAGTGTAATTCGTCACATTCAATACAATTCTGCGGGTAAAGCGACTACTCATGGCTTGAAGACAGAACAGAACAGAGGCCCACAAAATTCACTTTTGTTTTATTTATTTATATGAGGCCAAAGGCATTTAGCGAAAGAAATTCGGAACATTTTACTTCCCTTAAATCAAATTTGCGCAAAATTAATCACCCTATTGGAAGATTTGTAATTTTTTCAAATCGTACGTCAATCATATTTGACACTTGTGAACTAAACAAAAAAAAAATAATTATTCAAAAAAAAAAAAATTTTATTCGAAAAAAAATAGGTTCATAGTTTAGAGCAAAGTGAAATAGTAAAAATCCATAAAAAAACTGTTTTTGGGTGTTTTTGATCCCACATTTCTCGAAAACCTCACATAATACACACTTCAACCTATAAGCAGATTAAAGCTAGAATCATCACAAGAACCACGCATGAAAGTTCCAAAGCAAAAGAATAAATCAATGGTAGGTAGTAAAATGCGGTTAACCTTTTAAGACACTTTTCAAATTTTCGCTTGGAGTAAAAGAAAACGTATTAATATTAAAATATATTAAAGGCACCAGTGTTCATAATAATAGCAGTATGACATATTTCAAAGTTTTGACTATTTATTTTTTTATTTAATTAAAAAATATTTTTTTTTTTAATATAGTTTGTAATACAACATAAACCATAAACTTAAAATTTCAAGCATTGAACAAAATTAAAAAAAATCTAAATAATTTCATTATGTGAGATTAGGTTGGCTAGGTTGTTTCACTAAGGTTGTTAGATTTCCATCTTCTAACTAAGTTGCTCAAACTAAGTTGTTTAATTAAATACTTTTCAGGTATGCAGATTTATAGACCATTGAATGTGAGTATGATAAAGTTCAAGTTAAAATTAACTCAAAATGGGATTGTTTTTTTCAATTTTTTTTTTCTAACCATCTTTTGCATTTTCTCCCCGAAAAACAAACTTCAAGGATTTGCTATATAAAAACACCGAGAAAGTCATTCGAGATACTTAAGAACATTACTATTTTTGTACAATAATTTCTAATTAATTTGGTTACCTCACATGATATCCAGAACTTAACCGTTTTTAAATAATCGATTTTAAAAATTATTTTAAAAAATGTTTTTTAATTTTGTTTGTACTTCCACTTTTTTTAAATGTTAGTTCAAGGGTCCGATTGTTTTCTGTTTAACGTTAAAGGTTATGAGAATTAGAAAAAATCATCAATAAAATTTGAACCAAGCCCGGACAGTTAAAACTGGCTGCTTGATAAAAGTTTTGAATTTACGATTTAACACGACTTGTTTCATATTTTAAATTATTTCAGAAATTTGTATGTATTCTTAGCTATCTGAAAGAGCATAATATTCTAAGAGGTTCAGCGTAGTAGACAAGGCTAGTTTACTGCCATCAGGACAATCTTGTGGATGTCTTAATCCTGTCACCTGATTTCTTTCCTACAACAACTTCACTATGCTCTCAATTAATAAGTATAGTACGATGCTCAGCAAGTAATTCCTGCTGACTTGAAACCGTAGAAACCAGCGCTACAGGCACTTGTTAGATGCCGAGCCACCTCCCAGGCGAGTTAGGTCGCATCCCTTCAATCATACTGACGAAATCCCAGACCGAACACAACTGCAACTACTGGGCTAGATAGTTTATAGATAGGTATTAAATGACATTGATCGGACTCACTTGCCACTTTTCTAAGCTCCCGACCCCCGAATACCGTCATCGAGGTCCAACCACCCCCAATCGCAGAAGCTTCAATTGCCTCATGAGAACCACATCGGTATTAGTATCCAGAATCGACCCTGATATAGTCAACATATATCCGATACAACAACAATAACAATAGTAATAATATTTTAAGAGTAATGTAATTGCATATACTCAGTATGTCATATAACTAATATAATTATATTAGTATCTAGGATGATTTTTCCGGTAGCTGCATATTCATTAAATTGTTCCAAGGAAGTATCGGAAGCGAAAATGATATGTCACTATGCCACTTCAAAGGGTGGCAATAGCACTGGTAATACAGTGAACTCTAGAGGTCTAAGTGAGATCTTTTTACAGATCAGCCAGTATTACCTAACTTATCCTATGGTACTTCGAAAACAACAAAATGAATTTGTATATTTCCTTTATTCACTCGACTATCAAATTTCATATAATTCTGACCATTCCCGTAACTATTGCTGCCGGTCTGAAATATGCAAACTCAATACATAAATATCCCACTTTGGCCATAATTTCGACTTTTCAAAATTAATAATAAGTGCATTAAAGCGATCTTAGGCCTTAGTAAAGCATACACATATAAATTTTAAAGCTGCCCATTTTCCCCGCAACGCTTACTCTGCTTTCTTTAACATTTTGTGAACTGAAATCCAGGTATTTTCCCTAGATTTTTCTTATACATCTAATCTTTCAATTACTCGGCACGGTTTGAGCGGCCACTTCAGTTTGTCCGTTTTGCATCCTTATAATCAGAATAAAAATTTGCTTCAATAAATTTAAGAGAAAATAATTGTAAATTTGTACCTTACTTGCGATTTTATTCTCCCCATAGAATCGGAATTATATCAGCGATTATTCCATAAAATTGTCTCAACAACGCTAAGTTGCATTTATCTCGCTCGCTTCATTATCATTAATTCACTCACAGGCAAGTCAGCGAATAAATAGATGGAGTGTAGAAAAATCAAAAAAGTAATAATAAATATTTTTTTTCCTTGCCCTAAGCGACGCAAATCAATTTCACTTCAATTACAATAAATCTTTGTGGACTTTCATTAATCGAAAGCGCACAAGCATACACAGCGGCAGACAAATAAACACAGTGGCACAAATACAAACACACCAGCAGCACAATACACCACCACCAACTTAGCAGAATAGTTAGCGCACAGCAAACATCATTAAACAACAACAGACCGTCAGCAAAGTTTATACTACAGCGTTGCCATATTATCATTATAATCAACTGCACAAATACTAATCGTCAACAGCAGCAATAACTTAAATAATAACACCAACAACCACGAAAATAACAAAAACCATGCGCACCTGTGTTCAAAATAATAGCAGCACGGGATATTGCAAGGTTTTGTTTATTTCTTTATTTTTTCTTACATTTTTTTTTACTTTTTTATAAAAATGTAATTCATATTATATTAAAACAACACAAAAATAACTTAAAATTTCAAACTGTATACAAAATTTAAAAAAATTAAGAAATTTTCATCATAATTTCAAACGCTTTAGTCAGAAGGTGAAATTATAGAAATATATGTATTTCATACTTCATATCATAAAATCAAAGTTTCCAGCTGCTTTAAAAATTAAAAAAAAAATCGAAATTTTTTTATAAAAATATCCAATTTCTTAGGCAGAAATGCTTAGAAAAATTTGAAGTATGTAGTTTTATAGTCCATTAAATTTCGGTAAAAAAAGTGTAAGTTTGAAGTGGCTCAAAGATCCTGTTGATTTTCGAAATTTCTTTTTAGCGGGCGGTCTGCATTTTCTTCATATAAAAAAAATTCGAGCACTCGTCCCATAATAGAGGAAAATGAAAAAATATATATACAGGGTGAAGTGTTACCAACTTTACACTGCTTCTATCTGTAAAACAGCTCATGACTTCAACGTTAAAAATGTTCTAATGACAGTTCAATATATTGTTTATAAGCCATCAAAAGCATTTGCATCTCAGTTTTGTTGAATTTTTTTTTCTGTGATGGAATTCAAACGTAATAGTGTGATTGTGTTATATTTGGCTGGAAAATCACAACCAGCCATTGTTCGTGAGCTCAGTCACTTCAAAGTGAATAAAATGTTTGTGTTTCGCACTATAAAACGTTACAATGATACTGGTAGCATTGCAAACCGCTATTGAGGTGGACCAGAAAAAACCGCAACAACGCCAGAAATGGTTCGGAAAGTGAAGGCTCGACTTGAACGAAATCCACGTCGAAGTGGAAGAAAAATGGCCAAAGAACTGAAAATATCGCAAGACAGCATTCGACGCATATTGAGAAATGAGCTCAAGGTCAAGGCTTACAAGTTCCAAAACACACACGATCTTTCACCCCACCAAAAAAAAGTTCGGTGCGAATGAGCAAAGGAGTTGTTGCGCTTGCACGAACGTGGCGAATTTCCTAACATTGTGTTTTCTGATGAAAAAAATCTCCCAATTTAACAATTCAAAAACACTCAAAACGATCGTGTTTACTTGACCGAACGCTCATACGAGAATTTGAGCCTACGTATGGCCATTCGAAGCAAATTTCCCATCGCAAGTAATGGTTTGGGCCGCAGTAACCGCTGATCGACGCTCTCTAATCGTTTTTATCCAGCCTGGTGTCAAAGTGAATGCGACTTTTTATCGGGAAAATGATTTAGAAGCTGGTTTAGAGCCGTGGGCATGCAAACATTTCGGTCGTAGACCATGGACGTTCCAACAGGACTCGGCACAGTCCCATAAAGCTCGTGTGAACCAAGAATGGTTAAAAAATCATGTTCCACACTTCATTTCGTCCACACAATGGCTTTCGAATGCGCCAGACGCAAATCCGATGGACTATTCCATCTGGTCCATTTTGGAGAGCAAGGTGAGGACTAAAAAATATGCCCATATGGATGCGCTAAAAAGAGCGATTATACGAGAATGGGCCAAAATACCTCAAGATCACATTCGTGCAGCATGCTACTCATTTTTTGACCGCGTGAAGGCTATAGTCAAGGCAAAAGGTGGTCATATCGAGCTAAAGTGAATATATGTTGAAATTGTAATCATTTTTGAACAATTTTGTCTTTGAATTCAATAAAAACTAATTTCACACAAAAAAGTGATGGTGTTTTGAATAGGTAACACTTCATATCGTTCACACTGCATATTAAAAATTGACCCGAATTTTAAGCGTCTTTAAACTGCCGCAATGTCATACCAAAAATTTAATGGGGTACAAAACTGTATTCTCAGATTTTATTTCTACTTCTAATTAATTTCTGACTAAGAAATTTGATATTTAATAAATAATTTTTAGTTTTTTTGCTATTTTTATCAATGTAAGAATCTTTGATTTTATGATATTTCCTAAAGTATAAACTATATTTTTATAACAAAACAACACAAAAATAAATAAATACCCACAACTTTGCAGTATTTCGCGCTGCTACTACTGTGAACGCCAGTGTATGTAGGCGCGTATGTATGCGTTTAGACTTGTCTTATGCCATCACTTTTAGCGCCAACAAACTCATCATCTTCACTGTCACTGACAGTGCCGTCATCAGCTGTGAGCTGCTATGCCGCCCACGAGATTTTGTAATTACAATGACAGCTACGAGTTACAACAGCGCAACAAAACCAACAAAAACTTAAAAAGCGAAAATTGCCATTAATGAAACTAAGACAAAAATATACAGGACCCAAATCACCTAAAGCAGCAACGGCAATAGCAGCTGCAGATGAAAGTAAATGTGAGCTGTTTAACAGAAAGAGCAACAACAACAACAAGTAAGTAATGCCAAAACAGCAAAGACATCATTTCTTTCACAACGGTACTTAATGAGTAGCAACACTTTTCTACAAAGTTGAATAACTTGGCTATGTAATTAAGGTCAATTTTGTCAAAATTCACTGAATATATTTGGAACCCAGATACCTGCCTATACGTACGTACATACATACATATGTACGTGTGCCTGCCTGCAAGCTTAGGTAGCTCTTAGAGGGGCTTAGATTAACAAAGTGCTATAGACATTTGGTAGAAATAATGAACAACGCTACTCGAAGTATCGGAAGAAAAATCTGAAAGCACAAAATGTGTAACATACGAAGGTAAGTGTGTATGTGTGACGCATGTATCATAGTAAAGATTTATGGAGACTTCTCTGTTGTAGTATTGAGTTTTTTTAGAATTGAAGCCAAAATTGCCGGCTTTACCTCGCTTGGATTTTATGTATCTCAGCTGAGGCAGGGATTCCCAATTTGTTTTTTTACACTGCGACTATATTTGCACTTTGGCTAAATGATCCATACGCGTTAGAAATATTGAATAACAATAAATATTTAAGATAAGTACAATATAGCAAAGACATCTACATACTATCGAGGTTGATGCCTAAAATCAATTTGTTCCTGAGCTACGATTATTTAAGTGCTAAGAATTTCGTCTGTTACCGCACAATATTTTCATCTGAGAAGCCCCTATTGAAATTTCACAGGGAGTATTTTTGTGTAACATTTTAACCCTCTATCGACCCTAAAAACTTCATATTCTTCAGATATTTCAATAAAAGGATCAGCATGGCCCACTCGGGTTAAAAATATTGGGTCCAATTGTTCCACAAAAATATGCATCATTCAATTCTATTATGGACCCTTAAAGACAATATTTATAGTAAATGTAATTTTATACGAGCTTTTCAAATAATCAAACAAATGTGCCTTGGGAGGACTATTATTCACTAGATGTATTTCTCTATTCACGTTGGTGATGGGTACCGACGAAGATGGAATGATGAACTGTCGTAATTTTATACTAAAATGGGTATAACCAAAATATAGAAATACCAGCATTGCGTTGGCTTGGACTTGTGGTACGCTTGAAGGATGATGCATAGGTGAGAAGATCCTCCCATTTGTGCACAAAGAAAGTAAGGACACCCACAAACACAAGGAAACAACCTGAGGCAAAACGAGCTATCTACACTTGATACGAATAACTCAAGGAACTTCGCAAATGACAGTGACAAGTGGCGAAGTTTTTTGGTGTTAACTTAAACTAACAAATGGTTGCAATGACAAATAAAGAGGAGAAAAGATGAAGGAGGAGCATAATCTTCTAAGTGATAGGGAAATAATGAATGGAAATCCAAAACTGTGGTAGGACGCAGTTGGCAAAATAGTTGATCCTTTCTTCTAGAAGCGCATCAGGAAGGCTCCTAAACCTGAAAAGAGAGATTTTGCGAGTTCTTATTGGATACAACACGCTTTATAGTCGTCGTTATCATTTCGTGATACTAGAATTGGTAGAAACAAGCAACTACTATTTTCGCGAGCTGAACGATGAGATTCCAGAGCATAACCTCTTTGAATGTACAGCTCTAGAAAGACGGAGATTCGCAATCCTAAGTCCATCACAGACTCTAAATCCATTGGTTATATGAAACAAAGAACCTTCTTCAATAGAAGCCACCACTTATAGGCTCGACGACAAGCACAATAGGCCACATTTGACGATCCAGTGCACTTTAACCGTGTAATAATAATAACCTACTATCCTACAACCCCCTTGAAAACGATAGCACAGTGTTGACTATTTTCTTGTTTTTTTTTTTAATGTTCATCATTTTTTTTATAAAAGGGCTTTATATCTAACATAAACTATATAAACCCGATTTCAATATTTTTTGCAAAAAGAAAAATTACTTTTGGAAAAATTCAAAAAGCTACTTATTCCAATTCCACGGCTTCTAATTATAGTTTCTGGATAGATTTTTGGTATGCAACTCTTACCAAAATCTTTCCAGAAACTCAAAAAATGTAATGCTAATTTATTAATTTTTTTAAATAAAATGCAAGCTTGGAGTTCCTAAGAATACCATTTTTTATTATCTTTTTCCGGTGTTGCGCATTATAAAAAAATCACATCACAAAAAATGTCATCCAGGTGACACAAATGTGATTTTTTTATATGCCTCAATCTGGTCGGCTGATGATAACAGAGGTTCAATTTAGGTATCCCAACCATTTGGCAAGTTTTGACAATTTATGTTTTTATAAATTTTTTTTTTCATTATGTAACAAAGACTATACTAATCCAAGTTTTAAACCTTGTACAAGTATTATAAAAATTCGGTAAATGTTCATCAAAATATAAAGGTTTTTAATCAGAATTTAACCAAAAAAATCGGGTACGCAGTTTTGTAATCCAATACAATTTAGTGTAATAAAGTAAAAGTTTGAAAATACTCACCACTTCATAATTTAAAAAAAAAATCGTGCATTTGTTATGTGGCGAAAATATGCAGCACCGTCAGCAAAAAAAATTATCAAAAATCAACGGAATTTTTTAACAGCTTCAAACTTAAACTTTATTATACTATAATGAAAAAAAAAAATTAAAAAAAAAAAAATTAAAATAAAAAATCAACGGAATTTTTTACAACTGAAACTTTATTATACTAGAATTTGATAAGCTCTAAAACCACTTACCAAAAATTTGTCTAGAAACTCTAATTAAAATATGTGGGGAATTTTTCTAATTTTTGTATCAAATTTAAAGCTTTGATGTAGACGGATTTTGTTTAATGATCAATTAGCTATACTTTTATAGCAAACAAAAATAACGAACATTGCGAAAGAATAGAAGCAGTAAATACCCGTTAAAATGTTGGTGTCAACACCTTGAAGTAATTGGCGTTTAATCCGTACTTCTGAAATAAAATGTGAATTAAGCAAAATGTTTACAGATATGCATTGATTACCTTCGACGTGGAAATGTGAATGCCTGCCATGAAAAGCTTTCTCATAAAACCCGAACCTCCGAAGACTGTTTCAAAATCTTTAGAATCCTCGATTTACAAAACGAAAGTAAAAAAGCCCAAAGTCCTAAAGCTGTGAAGATAGCACTTTACATAAGTAATTAAATAATTATTAGCTTTACCTGCGCACACTCATACACATCTTTTTTGCTACTCGCTCACTACATTTTATTTTGAAATTTAGCAACATGTTAACATGCGGTAAACGTCAAGTTACCTAAACATAACTGAATGCAAAAAAGTCAGATTTGCTTGATTGAAATAAAATGTAATTATTAATGAAGGGATTTCTTTTACAGCTCAACGAAAAATATGTAGCCATGACTGGCATGTACTCGTGTTCAAATACATCGATGCTGAAAGGGAAAACAATTTTTTTTGTATGTTGAATGTTGACCTTAAACTGATTTTATATTTGCAGTTATTCATGCATTCATTCATCGGGGCACTAAATATTTTGTTACATGCATTAGTTGTAAAACAATTTTTTGGAAGTGCCTTCCAAAATAAGGAATTTTTTTAATACACTATGCAAGTTATTACCCTCAGGCCGACGTACCTATGGTGCACTATTTCATGGCTTTAGCTGGCCTTCATCAAAATATGTTTACATGGCAGATGTTTCGGTAGTCATTTTCGCCCCTCAATGCATGCATATGAATGGCTGTTACGACACACAAACATTTTGTATGAAAGAAATGCAATTTTTTGCGCTTTGTAGTCAGTGCAATTTTAACAAGAAACATGAAATTTTATTACGACACAATAGCTCAACAAAAAATAAATTTTATGTGTAATTTGAATAAAGAAACAAATGTCTGAGCTGCGGTGATGTCATCTAACAGACAAAATATTACTAACATAAATTTTTGGAAACTAGCACAAGTTTTTATTAGTACAGCTTCATTTTATGCGAAAAGCTTGCAATTAGGCGAATCGTAAGTTAGTACTGGTAAAAATTGTACTAGTGGAAGCTTCTGGCTTTCAAAACCATGGCGCTTGTCAAATAAAGGGGTTTCCAATATATACGCTCGAGCTTTAAAATGACATAGCGTTAATTTTTGTAAATTCACAGCTATAACTTTTGCAGAATTACATATTTTGAGGTCACGACATTTAAGCATGGAACGCTAAATTTTTCAGCACATCATAGATGTTCAATTCACTGTCGAAAGAAAAACACATTTTGTGGCCAGGTATCGATGGTATAGATTTCACAAACATGAACTTGTGGTTTAAACAGCACGACTCGACTTGGCATACTGCACGAAAGTCATCAAATTTATTGAATGAGAAGTTCGGGGGTTGGCGTAGCGCGACGACATTCGCTGTCCACCGAAATCATACGGTTCACCGCCGCTCGAGTATTTCTTGAGAGGCTACTTGATAGGTCCGAGATCTTGCAAACAGACCGCAGCCGATTGCTACCCGGAAGACCAGCAAAACTTACGTTCATCATGAAAAAGAAAATTAATATTCACAACAGTCTATTACTTCTTTTCTTATGAAAAAAATCGACACTGAAAAGGTAGTTCCGTTTCTCCTTCTCAGCTGCCATATTAACTATCGGACTCAAGTTTTCCTTCTTATTTTTCTAGCTATCGTTTCTTATAAAAACAAATTCCGCCATCTTGACGTTTCACAAAAGTTAAAAAACCCAATAAGAGCAGAGTTAAAAAAAAAATGAATCCTAAAAAGAAATTTTCCTTTAAATTCCCGAAACGACATATTACTTACCGGGATCGTTTGCAGTGTAATTCAAAATTTTCGAACTATAAATTTTGTACTGCATACTTTACAGGTCTAAATTAAGCTCAATAGTATTAAAATCTTGAGTATTAGATATTTTGGGCCAGATGAGTATTTCCTATAACCACTCTACTGCCTCGACTCAGATGACACTTCAAGGGGAAATATTTTTTTTTTAATAAAGTATTCGGCTCACTAAAATTTAATAAGCTACAAAACTGTATACCAAAAATTTTGCTGGAAATTCTAATTAAAGGATTTTTTCTAATTTTCGAACTTTGAATTTGTATGGACTTTCATTTTATTTCACAAAATCGTCTATGACTTTACTGCACTAATCCGGTGAAATTGTTGTAGAAATTACAATAAACTGCCTGTAAGAAACAGTGGACATTCTTCTTCTTCTTCCTCTTCTTTTGCGATCGCTCTTCAACATGAATCTCCTGGCAGAATAAATAGGCTGAATCCACGTAGAGAATGTAGACACGATTCCTACTGCGAGTAGACTAAGGAAGACATTCTTTAAGTTTTTCAACTAAAATTAACAGACGAACTGCAAAAAATTATGACAAATTCGAATGGATTCAAATATTAAGCACGCCAAATACTGTAAATACTCATTATCTATCTAATTAAAATGTACGTACACTTTTTTGAGGCAGTGTACGATTATACTCGTTTGTATGAAGGTAAAAATGCTGATTTCACACCCGCATAGAAGTTCAAAACTAGAAACTGAAAATAACAACAACAACAACAACAACTTTGAATGTATCCACACGGCATGTATGCACGTAACAACAACAGCAACTAGCATTGTAGTAGACACTCACTTCAGGCAAACGGCTACCCCTCGCAGACCAGTTATTTTTACCAGCCTGCAAACTAAACTTTACGTAGTTTTGAATGGCAGCAAATGGACAGCCGTGAGGCAGGCAAGAGAAAAGAAAAAAAAAAGAATCTGAGAAGAACCAGAAGTAAAATATTTGTTTCCCATTTTTTTCAGCTTATTTCAACTGAAAGCTATTAACTTGAGTCTGCTCCAAAAAGTACGAACATTTTTTCAGCCACATTATTCAATTTCAATGTTGCTGACTCGATTATATGTTTGTTGTTGTTGATTTTATGTGTAACTTTTTTGTATTTTAATTTCAAAATTTTTCTACAGCAAAAGTCGTAAAAAATCGTAAAAAATCACACCAAACCTTTTATGCGAAATTTGCCATTGCGCACCGCTGAAAGTGCATATACATATGCATACATATATGTAAATACCTATATAGACGAGTATGCACTCGTACGAGTATGCGAGTATATTTTTTCCTTGCTATCTTTTCGATTTATTATTTGTCGCTATCGAGTCTTTTTTTCGTGCCTTATTTCAAGTGTCTTGCGGATTTACTGACAATTTCCGACACATTGCAGTGAAGTGTGAATAATAACGGCAGCAGCAGGAGCAGCGGCAGCAACAATGGCAATATTGTTTAACAGCAAACATACATACTTACATGCACACATATGCGCAATACAAGTGGTAGCAACACCAGTAACACAGATAAAACATAAAAAATTGTATCGCGCGCATTAAAATGTTTGCATACTCCTGCTGGGCGAATTATTTTTTACATTTATTCGTGAAATGGTTCGCTGGCTACACGTCGCTAAAATTGTGGTTACTGGTTACTGTTGCTGCCCTGCAGAGAAACCCTGAACTTGTGAAGCAAAAATTTCCAGTTCAGCCCTAGTGCAATTTCGCCACTTGTGAACGAGTTTGCTACTCATGAACAGGGCAATCCTAATAATTATACTGCGTCGTAGAAAAGTTAGGAATACAAACCCCCACTATGAGCTATGAGCTGTAAAATTCATCTCATCCAAGATGGAATTAACTCATGAAAATTCTTGTGCGATGATTTATTACGATTTCCGTCGTGAATTATCGAGACAGAATTGCATTGATTAACTTACTTCGACTTTTGGCGTTGAAGCACCACACTTAGCCACTTTGCAACAAATTCCAATATAACCGCCGATCCTTGAAGGTTGAATTTCCTGAAGACCGTCCAAAAACGGTTGTTGCGTCAGGACGCTGCACGTCAATTGATAACGCAAGATTGTCATTTGACATATCACGGGGTAGAGGCATTGATGGGACTAGCTTCTTCTTCTGAATTGGCTCGATAATCGCTTACAGGATTTTGGCCGAGTTTAACAGAGCGCGCCAGTCGTTTCTCCTCGTGCTAACCGACGATGGGGCTAGCTTGCGTTCAATATTGTATGAATATTTGGATACCGCATAATTTAACAATAACCCAAAAAAGGTCTCTTGTCGTTTGGTTTAAGGAAACTTTGAAGAAATTCAACCGCGGTGGTTCAAAGCACATCCATAACTTCGTAACATGTAACGAATCTCTGATCTATGTTATGCATATGAACCGGAAGCAAACCTGCAATCGACAGTATAGGGTTCTAGGACGAGCATTAGCATTAGAGTCTCGCGCAGGCCATTCCTTCTACAACTACAGCTCTGCACTTCGATCGAGCATCCACTACGTCTTTTCAGCTTGTGATTTGCAATTTCCGCAGGCCAGCTGTGACCTCAGGTTAGCGTTTACTTGACCTACCTCGTCCTCATTTCCAGCTCTGTTTTTGGCATTCTGTACGTGTGTGCTAACCATCTACGACGAGTTTAATCAACAAAAGTTGTTCGTAGAAGAAACACCTCAAAGCAAATGACCGCCTGTTTTTTCGGAAAACCTGGTCATGTCACACCAATACCAGTAGAGAAACTAAAGACAGTCAATTTTGAATGGTACATAACAATTCAACCGAGTGAGTGGTGCAATCCATTCAAAATCAGCCGCTGAAGACAAATCATCCTTTAGCAAGACAATGCGAGCTTTTACGTATCGGCTCACACAAGAGCGTTTTTGAGCACAGAATAGATGGAACTCATGGATTATCGGCCTTGCAGCTCTCATTTGGCACATAGTGATTTCTTTTTGATTCCCGAATAAAGTGTGAGGTCAACGTTTTTCAATACCAGAAGAAGAAGTTTCAAGCCTTTAAACAGCTCGTTTTGAAGCCATCAACTTCTGAGTGGCAAAAGTGCTTTGGAAATTGGTTCAAGCCGAGCTGTATTGGTTTCTAAGAAGAATATTTTGAAAAACAATAAACTCATTTTCATTATTATTTTACTGTGTTTTCTATTATTGGTCGAAAAAATATTATATAAAAGGCAACCCTCATCTTTTACAAAGTTCAAACGTATGCCGGCTGAGTTATAAAAATTGAATTGTCTGCAAGCGTATTTTTCTTCGAGATTTAATCGTAAGACAAGACAATTTCTTCATTTCAGAATTCAATTTTAACAATTTATGAAAATATGGTTCAGTCTCCTACAAAATCCATATAAATCTAAGTTTCCTCTATGCAATTAAAAAAAAAATCAACAAATTAAAAAACGAAATCAACAAATTAAAAAAAAATCAATCAATTAAAAAAAAAGATTAACAATTAAAAAGAAATCAACAAATTGAAAAACAAAAATCAACAAATAAAAAAAAAAAATAAATTGGGGACGCAGTTTTATGCCTTTTTAATTTAGATATAATAAAGTAAGAGTTTCAAATGGCTCAAAAATTTCGTTAATTTTTCACAATTTATTTTTACTGACAGTATTCGGTATTCTCTTGCATTCGTTGTGAATAAGTCTCAGTGCTTTAGCTATTAAACGCACAGAATAATGAAAGACTTTTTAGCTTATGGATACACCTTTTCTTTCGTACTGTCGATTTTATTCATCATGCATCAATTCAAGGCGCAAATAAATTAGGTTTAGGACTTCTTCCATCAGCAGTGAAGTAATCGCAAGGACGAAAACTCTCATTAAATAATATTCAAAGTGCGTCATACCCAAGTACAAAGTTAGGGTAATTCAATTCTATGGAAAAGATAAGATTCGAACTACTTCAGCAGCTCATCAGTTCGCAACTATGTTGTGCATTTTCCTGCAGGGCATGTATGTACGAGCGCTCGCGGTTGTGTGTGCTTGCATATTGTCTACACGATTTGCAATATTGTTGTATTTCTACAATTTTCAGTGCATATCTACATTCATATACAAATACGCTGCTCTGTTTCTGCTTTTGTCTTTTTATTCTTGCTGTAGTCCCATTTGGATGTCACAGTTGTATGCAAAACTTGAATGAGTTGGAGGTAAATGGCGCTGAAATGATATATCTACTCTCCACGTTCGTGCATCTAACCGCAGAAACAGATGCTCCATGAGCACTTTTACACCGTGAAGCGCCGCTAAGTGACAAAGCTGGTGGCAGGTGTGAAGTATTTCGTGCAACTAGAAATCGCACCGTACCTGCACGCGTTATGGCAACATCAGCACATGGTTGGAAGCAGAAGCCACAGCATACAAATCGTATTGTTGTTATTGTTGTCATTATTGCCTTTCCACACACATCACGCATTGGTTTGCATTGATGAGAAGAAGTAGTAGCAGTGGTTTGCACTGTGAAAGAAATTTCGTTCGAGGAAAAGTTTGGGCGAAAAAATGAAATTATGGATAGCTGACAAGTTTCAGAATGAGCACTGGAGTGAAATTTTATTTAGACAACAAAAATATATGACATTTTGTGTAGCTTTTGGTTATCCATTGGTTGGAAATTATTTAATTTTTAATTTTTTAGTGATTTTTTTAAATAAGCAAAATGAATTTCAAAATAAGAAGTTTTGATACTTTCTCTTTCATAACTTCAAATGACTCAAATATTGTTGCTTTCAACATGCCCTTACATGCGCTTCCATTTTCGGTGTGCCATAAGCACCACGAGCTAAAATGTTAATTTTCTTAGACAACCCAACCAAATTTGCAAGTGCTTTTCCACCTCAACGGCAAAAGTGAACCTAATCAGCATTTATCAGCTGAAAAAGTGTTTCAATTCACTCAGCTATTAGATCAGCTGTGTAGACGCAATTAGGTGCAAAAACATAGTAATATATTTAAGTAGTGGCGTGCGAGTAGCCGCGGGTTAATGCAAATTTCATCTCAAGTATAATAGATTACCAGGTCATCCGGAATAAAATTGTTAAAGCAAACTCGCTTGCCACGTCAGCGGGAACTCGACAGCAGAATTTTTCCCGCTCATTTCACACACTCATCCAATCAGTCATTGTTCAGACGCAACGAAGTGTGATAAGTGGAGGTTGCGTTGATTTTTTTCGTATATCACCAACGCAATCTTAGTTTGCTTCAGCCAATCAGTTGATTCCTAGAAAATCGCTGAAAGCCGGCAAACGTCTGATGTTGACCACACCTCTGGTTGTGGTTGACTGGTTTAACACAACTATGTTAGAAAATTCAGATACTTCCTGAATAGTATTGATTTTACACAGATTCCAAGACTTTTCCTACCACAACTCGGATGATTCTTATTCTTTCAGTGCAGAGTTCAATAAGAATGTAAAGGTGGTTATGTTAGAAGAGCTTCACTAATAGTTAGATATATGGAAATACAGTGAATACGTGGCTTTCCGAGTTTCATTTGCAATTTTACATCAATTCTTCGCGCCATTGTTACATTTAAAATTCTCCCGGGAAAAAAAAACAAAATCATCTCTAATGCGAACTACGGTTATGATTAGCCTGATTTATTTACAGAAGCGAGAGATATTGGATTCGAAAGAGATGGCTTCACGCCAAACAGCTAGCATTTGACTTATGCGTGGTTCTTCTTTGTAGCTAAACGCGGTTGCACGATTCGTCCGGACAACTTTTGTTTGCATTTCTATGCATATTTTCTGTGCTCCCAGTTCCTCAGAGTGTAACAAAAATATGCGGGGCACTCTTTATTTGGATCAATTTGATTTGCATCTGATTTTTTGTTATTGTTGTTGTTGCATCATATATTATACATTCCGTATACATGTACGTTAAATGCTGCTTGAGTGACAGTCCTTGACCAGATATAAAGCCGTGTCGTTTCGGTAACGTAGAACCGACTGTCTTTCAATCTTCAAAGGGGGTTAAAAAATTTACACTGGAACATTGAGAAATATTCAATATTCGATATGCTACTATAAATATCTTTTAAAACTGCTTGTTGTTCAAATATAAGAACTTCAGGGGCTTTTTGGGCGCACATTATAAATTTCTTTTCGAAACAAAACAAAATCTCTGATGCGAGCAAATGTTTTGGCTTACTGATGTGTTTAAAAAAGCGAGAGGTACTGAACTCGACAGAGAGAGCATAACACTACATACGCGGCTGATGTTTGATGTTAATGGAAGTAAGCCAAAAAAGCATGTTTTAGGAAGTCTTTTATTCAATAACATCTTAACTGCAAAATTATTAAAATTAAGGGAATGACAGTAAATCTCCGTTGGGCCTCGAAAAAACGTTATTTTACGGTGTGCATCCAAACTGGTAATAGAAGTACCTTAAACAATAAAACCAAAATGCTTTTATTTAAAGAAATAGTTCTCGAGGTGTCCTTGTAAGGATTTCATTTTTGATTTTTCCATTTTTCGTCTCACTTGAAAGCCAAAAAAACAATTTTTGTTAAAGGAAAATTTTGCAAATTTGTTTTTGTGGATTAATGATTTATAAAAAAAAAAATTAAATAATAAAATAAAATATAAAAAACTCCAACGCCTGATGAATTATGTGAAGATCTACGCAGTCTCAAGCTGATTGGTGAAGTTATGAGTTATGGCGACCAAGGACTTTAAAAATAATAAGTTTTAAAGTCGATCAGGTATAGAAACCTGACCAGAAGCTTCAGACGCTCAAATGATCATAGTTACATATGTCAAGAGTAAAGCCTCGATTATAATTATTTTTTTTTACAACAATAAAAAACAAATTATAAATAAATACTCATAACTTTATCGACTTTGTTCCTATCGACTTGGAATTTCGGCGCAATATTCCCGAAATTAATATCAAAACAATTGCAAACAAATTTAAATATCTAACAATGATAAATAAATGTTTTTTATTTCGCGTGTATTTTGGAGAGCTCCTATCCTTCAATAGAAGATAAAAATATTCGAAATTCAAGCAAGCAACAGTTTTCCGGATATAAGGAAATTTCTAGATCAGTTCCTCAAGTTTAAGTAGATAAGTAAAGCTGCAGTTAGTGATGCTGTACCGTAGCCATAATCGTAACCATAGCAAGCAGCTGTTCTGAATAAAAATGAAACAATTATAGGCTCCGCGCCATAACGCCATAACCATTACCGTCGCCATAGGTATCTAAAGAATTTTGACCGTAAGCAGGTGTGAAATTCTTTACATTTGTTTTGATATATAGGATAAAAATTTGAATATTACAAATGGACGATGAAAAAATAATTGACTTAGTAGAAAATTATCCGTGTTTTTATGACAAAATGCAAATGCTGTCATTAATCATACTTCAATATCAGCTGTTTATGGATACCGACAAACTGACTAATCCACAAATATTGTAATGGTGGGGCTATGCTTAAATGTAAGGCTATGGCGTTAAGGCTGCGCCACCACTAATTGCAAATAAAGATTTGAAGCAGTTTGTGTAGCATTTGAACTCTTGTATAGATCAACAGGCAACAATTACTCTCGAACGATGTTCTGCACGATTCAGTGATGGAAAAACGAGCAAAACAAAAACGAAAATATTCGCAGAGATCTTGCAATGCTAATGGCTAAGAACGAGGGGGAAAATAGTAGAGAAAAGCACATAAAACTGCCAAGACAAGGCAAACGCCTTGCTTAATACAACACTTAATAGCCATCTGTTCACCAAAGACTATGAGGTCGAAGTGTAAATCTCGAGGAAATGTAATAGCCGTATGCGAAAGTGAGACATACAACTTTTCTGAAGAGCGACGTAGGAAACGTAGGGCTTAATCATTGGGTTTGCATCGATTTTGGCTTAAATTAATTGTAAGACTTTGTAACTTTTTGTTAGGCCTTTAATGCAAATTCAATAAATAACTATATCACTAAAAACAAAAAAAAAACAACAAAAAAAAACAATAAACAAAAGAAAACAACCATTTCTCGTTTTTTATATTCTGTTCAATTTTTGAAAAAAAAATGTTCGTCACTTGTACTGGTAGTATGCACACTTTGGCCAAAATGTATGCAAACTCTATTTCCGCCCCTCAATGTTTTTAGTTTCCTTCTTTCGCTGCAATTCATATGCCAATTTTACGCCAATGTAACTGACAATGCAATTTTATGTGTTTGTCGCCACTGCAACTATTATTCACAATTGCGTTTTTGTTTTGTCAATCACATTTCCGAAAACGCGGATTTAGCACGCTGCTATAGCACCAACTTTACGAGCGTTCGCACGCAAAACGTATGCGGCAACACCAACATGATGCATGTTCGTATACAGTCATTTATCTTTACGTGTCGTCATCAATTTCAGCAACTGCAATTCAAATTTAGATATGGATACTGCAGTTGGAAAAACTGATTTTTTTACAAAACATATTTAAGGCATAGTGAGCGGGTAGGTGGCGTTCCTACCTCGGTGGTTTTGGGATGAAAGCAACATATTTTATTTGGATGCGTTTGTAAAAACAAGTATGGGGTGAAGTACATGAGGGATCGACAAGAGATGGTGTTATTTATTCTTCTTCTTCTTCTTAATTGGCGCGATAACCGCTTACGCGATTTTGGCCGAGCTTAACAAAGCGCGCCAGTCGTTTCTTTCTCGTGCTAACCGGCGCCAGTTGGACACACCAAGTGAAGCCAAGTCCTTCTCCACCTGATCTTTCCAACGCAGAGGAGGCCTTCCTCTTCCTCTGCTACCACCAGCTGGTACCGCATCGAATACTTTCAAAGCCGGAGCGTTTGTATCCATTCGGACGACATGACCCAGCCAACGAAGCCGCTGGATCTTTATTCGCTGCGCTATGTCTATGTCGCCGTAAAGCTCATACAGCTCATCGTTCCATCGCCTGCGATATTCGCCGTTGCCAACGTGCAAAGGTCCAAAAATCTTACGCAGAATCTTTCTCTCGAACACTCCAAGCGTCGCTTCATCGGATGTTGTCATCGTCCACGCTTCTGCGCCATACGTTAGGACGGGCATGATGAGAGTCTTGTAGAGTGTTAGTTTTGTTCGTCGAGAGAGGACTTTACTGCTCAGTTGCCTACTTAGTCCAAAGTAGCACTTGTTGGCAAGAGAGATTCTACGTTGGATTTCAAGGCTGACATTGTTATCGGTGTTAATGCTGGTTCCTAAATAAACGAAGTCTTTTACAACCTCGAAATTATAACTGTCTACAGTGACGTGAGTGCCGATACGCGAGTGCGCCGACTGTTTGTTTGAAGACAGGAGGTACTTCGTTTTGTCCTCGTTCACCACCAAACCCATTCGCTTTGCCTCTTTATCCAGTTTGGAGAAGGCAGAACTAACAGCGCGGTTGTTAAGGCCGATGATATCACTATCATCGGCATACGCCAACAATTGTACGCTCTTATAAAATATTGTGCCTGAGCGATTAAGTTCTGCGGCTCGTACGATGCTCTCCAACATCAGGTTAAAGAAGTCACACGACAGCGAGTCACCCTGTCTGAAACCTCGTTTGGTATCAAACGGCTCGGAGAGGTCCTTCCCAATTCTGACGGCGCTGCTGGTGTTGAGCAACGTCATCTTACATAGCCGTATTAGTTTTGCGGGGATACCAAATTCAGACATAGCGGCATACAGGTAACTCCTTTCCGTACTGTCGAATGCAGCTTTGAAGTCGACGAAAAGATGGTGTGTGTCGATTCTCCTTTCATGGGTCTTTTCCAAGATTTGGCGTATTGTGAATATTTGGTCGATGGTAGACTTTCCAGGTCTGAAGCCACACTGATAAGGTCCAATCAGTTGGTTGACGGTGGGCTTCAGCCTTTCACACAATACGCTCGCTAGAACCTTATAGGCGATATTTAGAAGACTAATCCCGCGGTAATTGGCACAAATTGCAGGATCGCCCTTCTTATGGATTGGGCAGAGCACACTTAAATTCCAATCGGCAGGCATGCTTTCATCCGACCATATTTTGCATAGGAGCTGATGCATGCACCTTACCAGCTCCTCGCCGCCATATTTGAATAGCTCAGCCGGCAGTCCGTCGGCGCCCGCGGCTTTGTTGTTCTTTAGCCGTGATATTGCTATTCTCACCTCGTCATGGTCGAGTAACGGAACGATAATTCCGTCGTCAACGATTGGGGTATCGGGATCTTCACTTTCTCTATGACATGCGCAGCTGTCACTGTTTAACAGGTTCGAGAAGTGTTCCCTCCATAATTTAAGATTGCTCTGTACGTCAGTCACCAGATCACCGTCTTTGTTCTTACAGGAAAACGCCCCGGTCTTAAAACCTTCTGTAAGCCGCCGAACTTTCTGGTAGAATTTTCGGGCGTTGTTCCTACTGGCCAGCATCTCAAGCTCCTCGCACTCACGTATTTCGGCCTCACGTTTCTTTTGTCGGATAATACGTCTCTCTTCCTTTTTCAGCTCTCTGTAGCGATCCCACATGGCTCGCGTTGCGCCCGATCGCAGCGTGGCTCTATAGGCGGCATCTTTTCTTTCGGCGGCAGCATGACATTCCTCGTCGTACCAATTGTTTTTTCGGGCTCGCCGGAATCCGATTTCTTCTTCGGCGGCGGTACGTAGGGAACGAGAAATGTTGCTCCATTGCTCGCGCATGCCGGTGTGTTGGGCAGTGCTCTCCGAGAGCAGGAGTGAGAGTCGAGTGGCGAATCTTCTGGCTGTCTGTTGTGATTGCAGCTTTTCGATGTCGAACATTCTTTGCGTAGGTAGATGTACGTTTTTTGCTGCACAGAGGCGTGTGCGCAATTTGGCTGCAACAAGGTAATGATCCGAGTCGATGTTGGGTCCTCGGATCGTACGTACATCTAATACACTAGAAGCGTGTCTTCCATCTATCACAACATGATCGATCTGGTTTCGCGTTTTTCGATCAGGGGACAGCCAGGTAGCTTGGTGTATCTTTTTATGCTGGAATCTGGTGCTGCAGACTACCATGTTTCGGGCCCCGGCGAAGTCGATCAGCCTCTGTCCGTTGCCGGATGTTTCGTTGTGCAGGCTGAATTTTCCGACTGTGGGACCAAAAATTCCCTCCTTGCCCACCCTGGCGTTGAAGTCGCCGAGCACGATTTTTATGTCGTGGCGGGGGCAGCGCTCATAGGAGCGTTCCAAGCGCTCATAGAAAGAATCCTTGGTCCCATCGTCCTTCTCTTCCGTCGGGGCGTGGGCGCAAATTAGCGAGATGTTGAAAAATCGCGCTTTGATGCGGATTATTGCGAGACGCTCGTCCACCGGAGTGAACATGGCGACGAAGTCTCTCTCCCACAACAAATCCGACACCGAATTTGCGCTCCTTTACATGGCAGCTGTAGTAGACGTCGCAAGGTCCAAGGTTTTTCTTACCTTGCCCCGTCCATCGCATCTCTTGAATGGCAGTGATGTCAGCCTTTACTCTCACGAGGACATCAACCAGCCGGGCAGAGGCACCTTCCCCATTAAGGGACCGGACATTCCAGGTGCATGTCCTCAAATCGTATTCCTTATTTCGTTTGCAGGGGTCGTCATCAGTGTTGGAAGTTCTCATCCGAGGCTTTGTTGCTGTTTTCATTGGGGGGGCTTTTTAAGTGGCGGGTCCCAAACCCAGCGCACAACCAGCTATGCTGGGATGCTTCGCCTTCTCACTTTAGCTCACTCCCGAACGGGTGTTCGGAAGCTAACCAGAGGATACGTGGGCTAATCCCGGACGTTGTGAGCTGCTTGAACCATATGTAGAAGAATCGTCCTGGCCACTCCCAAGTGAATGGCGATCAGTAACTTTCCCCACTTGCGTGGACTTCTACACATGGAACCATCCTCCTGATCCCTATTTATAACTTGTGATAATATTGTTAGTACTCTCTTAGGAATTTTGGCTTGGTATGGCCAGAATTCGTTATTCAAACTCATTTTTGTTGCGAGTTCTGGTTTTGATGCTTTGAAAGTATTAATTCTAACACCGAAGACAAGGTTCAGCATGGCCAGGCGAAAAAGTTCAAAAATCAAGATTTATAAGTATAACTATGGATGCATGTATCTTGCCAAAGGCTGAAGAGCTTGCACATTCACTACTTGGGTCACATGCAAAGGTCAAATGCAGCCCTAATTTCAAGAAAGTGATATGCAGTGCATATCGCCCCACATCAAATTTCGCGTAAATCAAATAATTTAAAACGATGGCTAGAATTCTTATATTTTTTCCTCTTCTCTCTCTAAAAATAATCTCAAGTTTTGTACCTCACAATCAAATACCGTTATGTGGTTTTAGCTACTTAATTTTAATAGCAGAAATAATGCCTAACGTCTATTAATTCTCATGCTGACTATTACTTCTCGTATATAACTCATTGTGATTGGTAAGTCAAGACTTTTATGGGTAATTAGTGAGAGATTTTTTATTAATTAAAATCATAATGAACTTTGCGAAAACATTAAATTTTAGCGAGACAGGGATAATCAAAATCTGCGGTCTGTCCATACATCGAATAGCTAAAAACAAAAAAATCAACAAAAGTCGCAAAGTTATTTCCACATTTTCAGGTGATGACGTGAACTGTGAAAAAAATATGACAGCTTGAACATTTACCGGAAATACGTCTACTAATAGAAGCGCAACTCTGCGGCCCGCGTCTCTAAAGACTCTAAAGAAAAAAGCTGCAGCAAGTTCAGGTGTAATCCGGATTGAGGAATTGTAAAGTCAGAGAAATGGCATGAATGGCGCATATCGAGGTTATGTTTAGTTAGTAGAACACACACCAAGTTTCAGGGTATCGGTCTATTTCTTTGCATTTGGCATTCGTTTTAATCGATGAAGTCGAGTGACTTTCCTTTGCCATCACGACAACGTACCAGATCACGCCTCAGCAATTGTGTAAATAGGGTTCCAACTCGTTCCATATCCCCCCTGTTCACCAAACTTGGCTTTACACTTTACTTTTACACAGGCTTTTCAAACAACCTCGTATTTCTAAAACAGCAACAAAGCAGCAGCGTTTTAGTTTTTGTCAAGGAATACATGTGTTGAAACAAGGAATGACACAAAGTTGATTTTTCAAACAAAAAAATGTCGTTTAGAGCGTCCGGATAGATGCGCTTATTACTTTTCTTCGTAATTTGAGCTCCGAAAAGCCACTCCTACTCTGTATCCTTCGCATAATCGAATCGATGGTGTTATGGTATGGGGAGGGATTTAGAACGTACAAATACTATGGAGCTTTAGAGCTTCCATTCTGTATAACAGCAGTACAATGACATCACTAAAAAGGCTTTTCCAGATATTAAAAGTGTTTTTAGATCTTTGTGATGAAAATTTTAGGAGGACAACGCTCCCGTCCACACTGCTAAGTTGTGACAACTTGGATAAATTTATAGTTTTATAACAATTCGACAAATCTTCACCAAAATATCAAAATTTTTAACCAGAATCAAAAAATATATATTTGCGTGCGTAGTTAAAAAATTTTAATATAATACAAAGCAAGTTTGAAGTGATTCAAAATTCTCGTCGATTTTTGATCATTTTTTACTCAGACGGTGTTGCGTATTTCCTCCATATCAAAAAAAGAAAAATCCGTTTAACAAATTTAGGAGATAACTTCAAGAAAGAGACAACTTTTTTGGGCAATCTTAATGCCCATATATATGGGCAAGAGTTGCGAGAAAATGGAATGAAATTGGGTGCTACTTTCAAGCTAAATTTAAATAAATTTAATTCAATTATTTACTTTCAAGTTATATTTCTCGTACTTTTACGCAGAACAGACCTGTGAAAAGCAGCATAGCCCAAGTCAGAAATATAGGATAAACAAATGAGGAATTTATTGGTAAGAAAATGAAGCCAACAGAAGGCCAATCATATCGAGAGTTTGCTAAGAGCTTGAGAACTTCAAATAATTATACAAAACAGAAATATTGTTGGAATGAATTTCTTTTATTATAGTTGTAGTCTGGTAGATAGTTTCATGGCATTTATTTTTTGAATATGATATCCGACATATATCAGGCGTAGCTACGCGTTACATGGTCCACTCGATCAGTTCCATTTTTGACTACTTGGCTTGATTGTTGGAATGAGTCGATTGTTCAGCGCGCTGTATGGCAAGTTGCGACGTCTTGTTGGGACCAAATTGTCGTCGATGTTTAGCAGATTATTTTTTGGAAACAAAAATTCAGTCAGCATGGCTCGCTAGCTCTCTACATTCACCGTAAAGACGGCTGCTTCCTCATTTCGAAAGAAATAAGGGCCGATGATACAGCCAGTGCTCTATAAACTTAGTAAACAGATTTTTTTTTTTCAAAGTAAATTTAAAGCATTGTTCTAGCGTTAAAAGATTCAGAACAGAAATGTCAACACATTTTGCCATTCTCAGCTGTCAAACCTACTGAAATTACATGTGATTTCATTTTTTGAAATTGAGAAAGTTGTAAGAATAATTCTCGAGAATAATTTTTTTCCGCTGCTGATAACTTTTAGTTTCGATTTTTTTATTTTTCTAACGCCTAATATAAGTTATTCTCAAATGAAAATGTTTTCCTTTGTATTACCTCTACTATATTAGCAGCAGGGTAATCACCTACCCTGGCAAAAATCAAAGAGATTAACAAAATCAATGCATGACAAGCCTTTTCAAGGCCCTATGCTCCCGAGAGGAGAGTGAGCAAGGAAAAAAAAATTGTTTAATCCAATATTATGAGACATACCCCACATTTTATTCTAAGTTTAAATTTGCAGGAAACATTTTCAATATTCGTGCAAAGTATAGACAAAAAATCTAAAATACAAGTTATGAGCAACGAAAAAAAAAATATTGGAAATAACTTTTATAGAAGAGAAAAATATATCATATGTTTATCTCTGTTTCCATAATATAACAAGTATGGCTAATTTTTTTAAATATGCCCAATAACAGTTACATGTCTGAAAAAGTCATATCTTCACAACAAAAAAACACCCTCATTATCAAGCCCAAACAAATTCATAGAACTACATAGAACCCATGATGGAAAGAATAATGAGATGGCGCCTATCGTGGTCCCGTTACTTCGCTCTCAGCGAATTTGACAACGAGTTACGTGATTTTAGCAACAGTATGGCCAGATTAGCATTTTCGTAACTTGATTTAGATTTTTTTTGTTATTTATTCTCGGAGTTTTAGTTCTTTCTTCATGACATTTTTTTAGCCTGTTCTAATTAAAATGTAATGTTTATAATTTTCTAAACTACACATTTTTTAAAAATTAGTTAAATAATTCACGCAGTTTTATTTAGCTTTACTTTTGTTTAACATCTGGTGGCATTGCCCGCGATCGCAGGTGTTGTTGGTGTTCTTCTGCTTTCGGCAGTCAAATCTCTCTCTCGCTACTGCAGTGTTGCCTATCTTTGGATATAAAAACGCACTAAAATGCCCATTTAAAGAAAATAAAAGACCAAATTTTTATTGAATCACTTAAAGAACTTTGTATGTGTGTCAAATTATCTTTAGAATGTGAGTTTTTTTTTTAATAAATGTGTTATGCTTATGTACAATTTAATGTATAAGTTTTTTTTTGTTAAGCGAGACTCTTTTGTTAAGGGAACGACTTATTTGCTATATTTGAGGTTATGTAACTAGATAAGGTACTTTTTTGTAAAAATTTCAGTATGGTTTCTTTAGTATTTTCTGGTATTTTGTGGCTTATTTTTACAATGAATACACCGCTTGATGCCCTATATCCCACTAAGGATTGATAGCCGGAACTATGGTTTAATCCGCATTCAGTAAATTCAAACGCTTTTTAAAATATGTAAAAAGGTTTTCAATCTTAAGAAGAGTTGAGAGAGGGACATTTAATATTCTTGCATAACCTTAAAAGGAGCAAAAATTAAATTCACACTTTCAAAATATCAAATTTTGTAAAAACCAACTAATTTTCATTAGCACTAAAATCTTCTCAGAGTGTCCTTTTTAATCTTCTTTTGTATAATAATACAGTTTTTTTAACTTAAAGTTTCGGTAGCTTTAAATTGAAAAAAAAGAAACAAACACGAAACTTAAAAATTTTCGCATTTTCGGTATAAAAAGCACTAAATTTATTGCGAAGAGCAAATGGTTGGCAATACTGCACAGCTCGGAAAAACGTGACGTCACGCACTCTCTGATGGGCGCAATCTTCTTACTATCATTCTTGCATAGAACCTCTATTCCACAACCCACTTACGAATGGCATTTTAACCTTTAATATATTTTTTTATTTGTGTCTTAAAGTTCGTTTATGGTTGAACTTCCGAATTTCTATAGTTACTTTTGCTTTTGCATTTCTTTTTTGCGTAAGTCACTTTTTCTTCTGGTTTTTTTTTTGTTCATTCACTTTGCTTAAATTGTGGCTCTAGCATTTAAGCGATATTTTTCACATTCCTCACTTCCATGGCAACTGCGTTTATTCTATGATATATATTTTCCTATGGCTACTATATTTTGTTACATTTTTTTTCTTCTTAATGGCTTAATCGTTTTGCTGTAATAACCGGTTTTAATAGTTTAGCCTTTGTTTGCTTTTTCTTTATAGTTTGTTGTCAAATCTGTGAGGCTGCAAGTTACGTAAATTGGATCATTGAGATACCTACTTGCAAATAGCCGAGCAAGTGCACAGATATACATACCTACACACACATGTGGTGGGTACGAAAGTGATAGCTTATGCTAATGATACACACAGTCGCTAATACCTTATTTGATACAGATATGATTGTTTCGTAAAATGTTCTATATTTCATAATATTTTACAAAAATGAAATTTTATATATTTTGTTTTATTTTATTTCTCAACATAAAATACAAAAAAGTGTACACTCATTTCATTGTAATGCAAAAAGAAAAATAAAAATATACAAGAATTGACGCCGTATCTTAAATGATGTAGTTAAGTTAAAGAGCAACTATTTATTTATAATTTTTAAAATGTTGAGGTATTTAGTACTTTGTTGTGTATCCTTTATTATCAATAACAATTTCAAGTGGCATGGAGTCAACCAATTTTTCTGTATATTCTGGACTTTTTTGATTCCCACTTCAAGCTTCGCCTTTTTAAGATCAGATTTGTCACGGATGTCATATTTTCCTTTGTTTGTCTTCAAAATCGATCAAAAATTTTCGATGACATTCAAATTCGGCGATTGTGCAGGAGTTTCAACAATATTTTAACCATGTTTGTATTGTGGGTCGTTATCTGGATACATAAAAGCGAAAGTCATTTCTAATTTCTAGAGCTTTGAACCAAATTTTTTTACAGAATTTTTATATAAACATATTTGTTCATTGCTTCTTCGGTAACGGTTGAATTTCCAACTCCATTTGACGCCATGTATGCCCAACCGCAACGTTGTCACCGCCGTATTTTATAGTAGCTCGCAAATTTTGCGGTTGTATGCCAATCGCGCGTCACATTAAAGGTCTATCATCTGGTCCAAATAAATTCATTTTTACCTCGTCAGCAAAAAGTACGGTCCTCCAAAATGCTGGGGTTCTATTTAGATGGTCACAAGCAAACTGCAATCTCTAACTTCTATTACTTGCTCTTACGAAAGGTGTATTACCGGCTCCTCTGCTATTCAAATTTGCTTCCCTCAGTAGTATGCGGGCAGTTCCTGTATGGGAAGCCTTACCTAAATCCTTTTTGGCTACATAAGTTACCTTTGGAGCTCTTAACCACTTAACCACTGACACTCTTTCCCTGTGAGAGTTTTATTTGGAGCCTGTCGCCCCTTATTTACCATAAGATTGTCATAAATAAAGCATTCAATATTGTGCTGAACTACTGACAAACTTAAATGTACAATTTCAGCTATTCTACGCTATGACACTGCTTTTTTGAAATGCTCCGAAACTAGCTCACGCTTTTCTATCGAATTACGCGGTCCCATAGTTATAGAAATAAGAAATTCAATATTCCTTTATGTCAAACTCACTTGCAGGAAATCACCTTCTTTTGTTACCTTTAATATGAAAATTGATTTTGTTCGCGTTTTAAAGCCTACTTGTTCCAAAGCATTTGAGCAGTAGACGTTACAAATACCAGCTATGCTCCCAGTAATGTTCAGGCAAGCATTACAACAGGGTCTTCGCCTAAGCAGGGACAAAACCACAGTTGTTACTGCTTGAGTGAAATCTACATTCTCTTACTCCCTTTCAAGTGCATGTACATAAGCGACAGTAAACAGCTACAGTATAAAAACGAACAAGGAGCGCTTATAAGTCAGAATAGAAGTTTTCATAATTCTAAATAAATTTTATTTTTATTTTTTTAACTTAAAAAGTTATTCAAAACTAAATTGGATGATTCATTTTGCGCCACCTTGTTCTTATATTAACCAAGTTCACGATCAATCATTTGTATGTGCCAGTATAGGTGCCGCACTAGTCTTCCTCAGCCTTAAATTTGCAAAGTGAGCTGGGTTCATTATACAACTCATTCATAAAATAGCATCTTGCCACCCACAAGGCAGCAGCTATAAGCGTTTCATTTCTTCCTTAATACTAGTATACGTTATTTGCGCCCAGCATTTTATTCATACCCGCTTTCAAATTTAAAAGCAACTATTTTTTTATTTTATTTTATTTTTTGATTTTGTTAAACCCACAAATGTCAGCAGCTATTTCAACTTGAATCCATTAATGGTTAAGTTATTTGCCATTAGTGGCAATGGTGCAATGCAAATAAATCAAAAACCGCTCGATATACTCAACTTATGGTTAACCACCACTGATTATACTCTTATGTACTTATGAAACCACTTTAGAGTGGAGTTATTTGCCACCACACTTTTGATTTTTTTGTTGTTTTTTGGGAAAATACAATTGAAAGTTATTATGCTCACACACTAACGTATTTTTCTTAAGTCAGTACAGGTGTTAGTGCGATTTTTGTGCATAAATGCTTCAAATAAATTTACCTACGTACCTATGTATTTATGAATATGTATGTAAGTATGAATCTCTCCATTTTTCAAAACTTATTCGCTTGGATTAATATTTTTTGGTTCGTTCAATTAAAAAAAATATGTGCCTGAATTATATTTTAATTCTCAAATGCCTAATATTTGCTTAATTTAGAAGAGCATCGGAAATATAAGTATTTACTCATACAATTTCGGTAGATTTTTTTAAATTTTATTGCTTTATTTTAAATGGGAATTGAACAGACACCGAAAATATTGGCGCTACAAATAATCTTTTATTTAATTTAATTCAATTTATACCGCTCACTATTTATAATTTAGTACTTCCTCTTGTATGTAAATATGTACTTCCAAAACGAGTGAGTCGACTGGCTTTACCATTTCTAGTGCGTTATTTATTGCCGGAAACTTGCAGCAATGGCGCAATAAAAACTTTATCCAATTTGTTTTAATTACCTTAAGTTATCATTAGCCATTTAAGTGTCCCTTATTTAACCAAACGTATCAGCTTGTGCCTTCTTTATTTAAACGATACATATTTGGAATCGATAATCCAATTTAATTTCAATAGTCACGCTTACTTTGTCTAAACTTTACAAGATATCTTTTAAATCAGTTGTCGAAGTAAATGATTTTTTTGGCATTCTTGTTCAGTATACTGTGAGAAATTTTCATGAAAATTCATAAGCTGCGTTTAAAAATTAGAGCACAGGGCGTTGTTGATAGTTTTGGCAATTTATTTGTTTCTTAGGTAATTTTAATTTTTTTTTTTTATGCAAATATAAATATTATTTTATAAGTTAAAAAATTATTATTATTATTACTATTATTTATTAGAATAATATAAAAAATATTACACTAACTTAAAACAAAAAAAAGGAGCACACTAGCTGCTTGGGCCTTCGGTGCTAAGTTAAAAAATATAGTTTTTTCTTCTTCAAAAACCATATAATATACATAAATCCAAGTTTCAAACTTTGTGCAAATGTAAGCGAAATGCAACAAATTTTCATCAAAATTAAACAATTTTTATCCCAAATTCAAACTTTTTAGAAAATTTTTTTTTTGGAACTTTTTTTAGAAAAATTTTGAAGTGCAATTACTTTTAAATAGCTTTTTTATATTACTGTTTTGGGTTGCTCGAAAATCGTGTTCATTTTTAGCAAATTTGTTTTTTTTTCTATATAACAAAACAGTCGTCCAGCATTCATTAAATTCTCTATCTTTCACAGATTCACCAAACTAAAAGATTGGATGAAGCTGCACTGACTGCCGTCGAAGATAGCAGCAGCACACTTAGACCGAATGTATAGGCCCATAGTAATCTTGCTCAACCAACCGTTGACTCTGATGAATTTCAAACAGGATTGGGCACAGTGCACTATATAATTAGTGAAATAAGCGGATTTAGTGAATTGAAGATTTAGTGATAATGAAACTTTATACTTACATTAACTACCACTAAAAGTGGTGATAGTGCAAAATGCCCAACCCTGATTTAAACAGGCTCTTACAACAAAGTCGATGATCTGATTTACTGGCGGTGTTCGGTGCTTTCTTTTTCATTTAATTCATATAACTCCAAAAAAATTTTTCAAAAATCAATATGCGTTTTGACCCACATGGAACTTGCACTTTTTTATATCAAAACTCAATGACCTATAAAAAAATATAGCCAAATTTCCTCTAAAGATTTTAAGTAAAAAGTTTGCGATTTTGATGAAAATTTTATGATTTTTTTTTTTAATTTTGAACAAAGTTTGAAAATTTGCGCTATATGCTTTTTGTTATACAATAGTATGAGCTAAATTTTTATAAAAATAGTTGAAATTATAAAAATGAATAAAGGAATGGTCAAAATTTCCCGACAAATGGTGCACACTTTCTTCTCGCGCTGACAGTATACAAAACATGGGCTGAAAAGTCCCTGGCCTAACACATAGATGGCACTAGTTTTATTGCATTCACCTCTTTTTCAGTTAATACTAACCCTTAAAAGACAGCTGTTCAAATTTCATGATACTCTATTCCTTGGATCGTGAGTTATTGTGCTAAAAGTGACGCTACCCTTGTTCAAAACCATGGATCAATTTCGTGTTTTAGTTTTACACTGCTTCTTGATGGGAAAAATACCGCTCAAGCAAAGCAATGGTTTGAAAAATATTATGCGACTCCACTCCATCAGAGACAACATTAAAACGATGATTTGCTGACTTCAAGCATGGTCGCAGAAACACCAATGGTGCACAACGCAGTGGACGTCCAAATGAGGCGTTAACACCAGAAAATATAAAAAAATCCACAAAATCGTTTTGAATGATCGGAAAGTGAAGTTGCGTGAGTTAGCTGACATCGTAAAGATATCAAAAGAACGAACTGACTTTATATAGCATGAGCATTTGACTATGAGAAAGCTCTGTTCAAAGCTGGGTATTCATTTACTCAATGTTTATCATGACAACGCATCGTGTCACAAATCAAACAAACAATTGCAAAACTCAATGAATTGAACTTCAAATTGTTCCCACACCCACCGTATTTGCCAGATTTGGCTCCCAGCGACTACTGGCTGTTCGCAGACCTAAAAAAAATGCTAAAGAAACTTTGCTCGAATGAAGAGGTTTTCGCTGAAACTGAAGCCTATTTTGAGGCAAAAGATAAATCGTTCTACAAAAGTGGTATTGAAATGTTGAAAGGCGCTGAAATGATTGCATTATTCTTGCTGGCAATTACGTTGCTGTTCAAAATTACCAAAAAAGAAACACTTGGTTTCTTTGTTAAGCCCGGAACGTTTCGGTCTATGTCTTACTACGTACTAGTCACACTATGCAAATACAAACTTTCTGCGAAAATTTTGATAGTTGATCTTACTTAATGCATGTCTGCGTAATTCATTGACGACGACCGTTTTGTCAGATTGACCCAAGTTTTCGAGTTATTTGAAATTTTTCTTACACACGCCGAGATAAAAAATATCACACGGCTACTTCGCGCTTGAAAAATCTGTTCTGTGGGAGCTGCACGTTAAAGTTAAACGATTTCAATAGTTTTTAGACATAACTGAGACTGTATTAAATAAAACTATCGAGCAAAAGTTTCGCAGAATAGCTTTTAAGCTTACAAATATGAAATTTAAACAACTATGCTAAACAGAAAATGAAGACAAAAAAATTAAAAATTAAATAAAATATGTTACAAATTATTATTTGGATCGTCTATTATAATATATATATATATTAAGATTTAGAAGGTTTTCAGTTCGAAAACTTAAAATGTATGCTATTTTTAAGTGAGCTCTAAGCGATCCCAAGGGAAATTTTGAAATGCCTGTAACCCGAAAACTGGTGGCAATCTGGCAAAATGGGGGGTGTGCTTGAAGTTAGAAGGCCCTAATTATATACGGTCAACTATCACAATATTTGCCCAAGCAAAGAGTCTACAATCAGAGCACAGTGTACAAATCTTTTAAATTTTTTTTATATTTTCATTTAAAACAAACTAAAAGTTTTGCTTGGTCTCAGGGACCAACATCATCACTAATGTATCGCTTGTGGAGGAATATCATTTGAGAGTAAAAACAAAATTATACCCGTTAACAAAACAGAAATACCTATATCTCAAACGACCACGCGTGCAGCTGCAACTTGTTGCTGCGCCAACGCACTTCGAACACGCAGCTGCTGGTTGGGCAAAATTGCAAAACCAGCTCTCAGCTGCCTTTTTCACTTTCTAAGCGCATTTGTGCGCAGGCAGCTAATCGGAAATTGACAGCAACAAAAAATGCACACATTCGCTTGCAACGTCAATAGCAAAAAATTGAAATAATAAATTGCAGAAAATAAATATGTGTAGATGTATGTGTATGCATTAAAAATATATTTTATAGTACATATATTTATAGTAGATTTGTATGCACACATACATCTGCAGTGGCGAGCATTGCCTAGTGCATGACGACTTCTTTTAATATTTACAATGATTTTCGAACAAATTTTTTTTTGTATTTTTATTTTTCACCAGCAGACAATTACGCAGAAATATTTTCAAGCTCTACAACTCCCAATACCTTCCGGTTTGCATCAGAGCGAACTCATACTCAAGATTATAAATTAAGACCAATGACTACACGAGAAATCCAAAAAAAAAATTAAAACTGATATAAAACCAAAAAAATTTCCTGCATTTGACCAAATCACAGGACTAATATTAAAACAACTACCATCACGCGCAATAATCTACATACGCAACATATATAACGCTATGTTCAGGCTTAAATATTTTCCGAAGGTTTGGAAAATAGCGGAAATAATTGCTATTCCCAAACCTGGGAAGGATCCAGCAATAGCATCATCATATAGACCAATTAGCCTACTTCCTATTATGAGTGAAATATTCGAAAAGCTGCTCATTGTAAGAATAAGACCAATTATTGACCAACACAAAGTGATCCTTGACCATCAATTTGGTTTCAGACAAAAACACTCGACAATACAACAAATACACCGAGTATCACATAAAATATTAAGTGAGCTAGACGCAAAGACATTTTGTGTTGGCATTTATTTGGATATAGAAAAAGCATTTGACAAGGTTTGGCACAAAGGACTGATCACTAAGTTAAAACTAGTGTTTCCTAACAATATATGTAAACTACTGGAAAGTTACATAACGGATCGACATTTCTACGTTAAGTTTAACAACAATACCTCATCACTCCGAAAAATTACAGCAGGAATTCCACAGGGTTCTCGGCCACTGATTTACAATCTATACATTCGCAGATGACACAGTTTTACTTTATGGACATAGAAGCTTAGCGATAGCTACGAAGAAGATGCAACAAGTTTTTAACAAAACCAAAGAATGGTTCGACTCGTGGTATATTAAATTAAATGCTCTGAAAACGCAACAGATTATATACACAACAAAAAGGAAGTTCATACCAAGAAACGTCACCATAACTGGACTCCTATTCCTACATCTTTATCTGCGAAATACCTAGGTATACATCTGGACAGCAAACTACTTTGGAAGCATCACATTAAAAACAAAAAGGACCACATCAAAAATATATTCAAACAACTCTACTGGCTGCTCAACAAAAACTCTACTTTGTCCTTGTACAATAAAGATTTAATCTACAAAGCAATTATAAAAACTATCTGGACTTACGGAATACAAATATGGGGAACAGCAGGAAAATCGAACACTAATATTATACAAAGAGAGCAATCTAAAATTCTAGGAATAATAACTGGTGCACCCCGATATATCTCAAATCACGACTTACACAGAGAACTGGACATTGCCACAATCAAAGAAGAAATAACAAAGGTCAGCAGAAAGTACCAGGGAACAATAGAAACACACTGCAACACGAAGTAAATATACTTCCTACACAAGAACTCATGCGAGCCCGCCAACTGCAACGAAAACGACCGATCGACCTTATATAAATCACGATCTTAGAAATATCACGTAGCTGTTAAAAGAAATTGATCCAGTATCTATGTATATTGTATTTTTAAAACGAATTTTATTGATAGTTGCATAAATAATATTAACTAAACCATAAATGCTCTAATAAAAAGTATAATTGTTAACTAAATGACAAATACGTTACTTTGGGAAAATAAAAACAAAAAAAAACAAAAATAAAAATTTTTATTTTTAATATTTTCTATTATTTCACCAAATAAAACAAGCGCGCTTAAATAAGGATATTGGATGATTGATTTCTTTTTCCAAAAATTCAAAATGTTTTCCTAATTTTTTTTCTGTAATACATTTATTTTTAATACTGTTTGTTCTTTGCCAAAACCATATAAATCCACCTTTGAACAAATTTTAAGAGCCTAAATAATCGGCGGCCGCCATAGCCGAATGCGTTGGTGCGTGACTACCATTCGGAATTCACAGAGAGAACGTAGGTTCGAATCTCGGAGAAAAACCAAAAATTAAGAAAAAAAAACATTTTTCTAATAGCGGTTGCCCCTCGGCAGGCAATGGCAAACCTCCGAGTGTATTTCTGCCATGAAAAAGCTTCTCATAAAAATATCTGCCATTCGGAGTTGGCTTGAAACTGTAGGTCCCTCCATTTGTGGAAGAACATCAAGACGCACACCACAAATAGGATGAGGAGCTCGGCCAAACACCCAAAAACGGGTGTACGCGCCAATTATATATATATATATATAAATAATCGCGTTGAATTACAAAAAAATTGGTGACGGCGCAATTTACAAAAATTGGACTTAATTATTTTTGCTGATTTTCCCAAAATTAATTTTATTTGGAATAAAGTACAAAAGCACTCAGAAAAAAAAAATATAAAAATTGCAACCCATTTTAAGCGCTTAAAGATTGCACTTATTTTACCAAAATTTCATAAACCGGAATTACTGCGTACCCGAGAATTTTCTAAAAATTCAAAATAAATAATTGAAAATTGAATTGAAAATTTCCCGACACAAACGTTGCAAGTTTGATTTACATGGTTTTGGTTAAAGAATGAACAGAATGAATTTAGATGAAAATGTGTTGATTTGTGTTTTATGTTTTAATTTTTCTTTTGGTTTCTTAAAAACTTTATTTATATGGTTTTGGTTAAAGAATAATATTTAAAAAAAAAAACAAAAAATATTACAAAAAAGAATATTACAAAAACAAAGAAAAAAATTTAATTTTTGAAAAAAAAAAAAATCATCCAACATCCCCATTTATGTTCCCTTGATTTATTTGGTGAAAGAATGGTCAATATTAAAAAAAATTACAAGCAACTATTTAACTTGAAAACCATCCTAAAAATTGAAAATCATTAATTGCTTAAAAATTCTCGCTCGAAAAAATTCTAAATATTAAAAAAAAAATTTCATGCACTAATTTATGTTCGCCACTGTACTTATAATGCAATGAAAAAAAATTGTGCAGAATGTAGGCGCTCTCTGCATTTTTATGGTAAACTAAATTTACTGCGCAGCCACATTTTTGCTAGTCAAGTAAATCCTGTCAGCAAACAACTAGAAACTAAAGAGACTTATCTGGTCGACCGGTTTTACTCGGGCCAGCGCACTGTAACTGGTTAAATGGGAAATTTTCTAGCTACGCTCTTGTTGCACTACAAGTTTTTAGCGACTGCAATAAAAGCAACAGCACCCATACAATAATAAACTGGAAGTAGTGCAAAAGCAATTAATGCATTGCTACCATTTTGCTATTTGCCCACAATTGTCTGTAGCTAGCGACCGAGCACCGTTGTGGCAGTTTTGTTGTTGACCACTACTGGAGGATGTTGGCTAGCGACCAATTTAGCCACATAAATAGCCAACAAGTCGCCTTAATCGTCAACGTCATTTGATGTTCGTGGTAGTGGTGCTGTTCGTATTTGTGCTGTTGGTGTTGAAGCAGCAGCAGCAGCACCTTTACGGTAACAAGAGCAGCTGGAGCTGCACGACACTGTACGAGTACTACTGCACAGCTCGTTGGCCACATCGTTGCACTCAAACGAGGACAATAATAAAAATGGTGAGTAGTTGTTTGCCACTATATTTCGTATCCATCGTCGCCTTCTACATCCCAGTCGTTGTCGTGTCTATGTCGTTCATCAATTCGCAATTAAGTCAGCATGCGAAAGTGAAAATTTTGCAATTATACCACCAACTGTAGTCCAGCTGTGGTCGCACTATGCAAACGCCCACACATCGTCACTCTTTGCATGCTACCCACTTACATGTATGTATACATTTATGTAGATGTAGCCAAGTTGCAAGCTGCTGTGATGCGTTGGCGGGTGCGCTTAAGTAAGTGAATTGCCTTAATTTCTCGATTTTGCATTCGTTGTTTTCTTGCTATCTAACGCGTTGTTGTTGTGTAAAGAAAGTGAATTGGTGGTGGGTAAATGACTTGGAATGTTGGTGGTTATTTTCGTATAAATTTAAGTTGAATGTTTAAAAATTTACTTTTCCAGTGTCATTAAGTGATGTACGGACTTTATACGTTTTTGCATTTCTGCAGTTAATTGCTTTTATATCGCTGTACTTGAGAAAACTTAATTGGAGAATTTATCTATGTGAAGGCCACAGGCGACGTTCCTGCTGTGACCCAATTCAAGAACTTGAAATTGAATTCGCCCATCGCCTGACGCTCCATACAAGCGCCTATCCAGGGTAGAGCTGGTAGAGTAAAAAGTGGGCAAGCGGATTCATTTACAGGAACTCTCACTCCACCTGAGTGCTTTTCCAAATGAGCTGGTGGCAATAAGAGAAGTTGCGTTGCTAGGCTGATAAATTCCTTTCATCACCTTTAAACAGCCACTGCTCCTGCGATAATTAGGCGACCATTAAATCACTTCACTGCTGCAAAGCCTCATGAAGCCCAATAATCACATGTGGGCGGGGAGGCGTAGAGGACTAATTGCTGAGAAAAGAAGCCTCCCTGCTTGCTAACAATAGTAATTTGGGAGTAGCATTAATTTTGTGTAAGCTTTGAAAAGATAGGGCCACAAAAGCCGAGTGTGTTGTTGCGTGACTACCATTCAGGAATGCGTAGGTTCGAATCTCCGTGCAAGAAACAATAAAATTATAGAAAAAACTTTTTCTAATAGCGATTGCCCCTCGTCAGGCAATAGTAAACCTACGAGGTAAGGAAAAGCTCCTCATACAAAAATCCATTTACCATTCGGAGTCGGCTAAAAACTGTAGGTCTCTCCATATGTGGAACAACATCAAGATGCACGCCACAAATAATAGAATTGTATGCGCCAATTGTTGATTTTATTCAAAAGATCTGAGGATTTCACTCACTTGGTGCGTCACCTATTAGTTAAAGGACTGATGTTATCACTGCTGAAGACTCATTCTAGTGGATAGGTCTAACTCCAAAGAACTTTCACTACAAATGCCATGATTTATTTTTTAACATCAATCATTACCATCATCGGGTAACTTTACAGCTCGCGGTGAGCTTTAGTTCGTTCAAGATTCATTTCCAAGCATCGCGCTCCTCGGTTACTGTTCTCCAGTTTCTAACACCCAATGTTATCAGGTCCACCAGAACTTGTTCAAACTAGGTTAGTCTTGAACGTCCTCGTGCTTTAGGCGCTACGACGTTGTATGACATGCTTGATTTCTGTGGGCGGCTATCTCCCGTGCGTGAAATAGGACCCAACCATCGCAGTCTTTGGAACTTGACGGATTTCACAATGCCTCCGCCATTACATAGTTGCAGCCGTTCTTTATTGCAGCGTATCCGTTAGATACCATCTTGCAGTCGTAGTGGACCAAACATCCTTCGCAGCACTTTTCGCTCGAACACTCTTAGGAACGAAGGAAGGTCAAGAAGGAACTATTTGAGGATCCTCTCTGTCTAACATCGTTACTTCTCATTACCGCTAGGCTTTTGTACCCTATTGCTGAGAGCTAACTTCCTCTTACAGGCAAACAGAGTATAGTCTTTGGAACCCACCTGTGAGGTAGCTCGACAAAACTGGCGTAAAATCGTGACAACGAAGAAGCCCAGCTCTGGCGAGGATAAGGAGCTCCCTTTCAGCGCTACTTATTTAGTTGTCTAGTAGGTCTTAGTACAGCGAATATTAACGATTTTTTTGCTTTACTCCACTTAAAACTATTTTATGGAAGCTAAGTTTCCCTCTAACATGGGTAAAGAGGAGTGCAGTCAGTATTAAATCAACTAACTAATCTAGTCCTCCATTTACTCAATCTCTTGATATACAGCGCAGTACACTATTGAAAAGATTTCTGAGGACTTTTGAAAGTTCAGTGAGGAGTTCGCGAGAAGTTTAGCGTCCCGGATTCGCTCACATTGTGGTGTGCGTCGTGATGTTGTTCCACAAGTGGTAATAGTTTTACTTAAAACTAAAAAATTTTATTCGACATGTATAGAAAGCACCCAGTGGTGCAACCATTCCTAAAATGTTTGCCTATTAGCATAGTTTTGACTTCCTCTTTAGTCTGTTAAAGGATATGCGATTGAGAGTTATTTATGCGATTCAAGCGTTTGTGTGTGATTGAAGTATTTTATTGTAAGATGTGGCCTTTTTATTTCTCTAGCTATTGTGTGGACTCTTGTGAAGAAAATTTTAACGAGGAGAATATTTGGAATATTTTTACAAAATGTACGCAAAAATTAATTTTCACCATAGGATTGCAATAGTAATTTTCAAAGCGTTGGCTGCACTCCATTTTTTTTTAATGAGTAAAGTCGTACCCTTCATGTTGAAAGTGTGTAGTTGTGTTCATAATATTTCTTCTCATTCGATCTTACCCTCTTCTGATTTCCCTCAGGGTAGTATTCTGGGTCTATTACTTATTACCATTTTTATTAATGATGTATCTGAATTTTTCAATCTTTGAATTTTCGTTATACAATTTTTTAAATCTATTTCAAGTTTTTCCAACTCGTGTAGGCTCCAGTCAGATTTTTATCATATGTTTTCAACATCCTTTTCTTAGTCTAGGCAGTTATATCCTACCTCATATTTAATTAAGGAATCGCATCTCACCATTGTGCTTAAAGTTTCGAAGCTGAATGGATTTTTTTTTTTTTTAATTCCAATTTTTGCGCCATTTAAATTACATAATTTCTAAGACATTTTGTACATTTGCCTTTATTCGGCGCTTTATTCGGCGCTTTATTCAGACTTTATTGGAACATTTATGCTGAAGTTACTGTTCACCTCTCTTGTACCGTCTAAATTGGAATGTCATGTGTTTATATGGATGCAGCCTCCAGCCTATCCAAAGAATGTGATATAGCGCCATATTCCAAATAATAGACATACGTATATAAATAATAAGTCGTTTAAAAAATAGTTAAGATATCAATCGATATCCTAGATTTATGATTTTTTTTTTGAACCCTCTAAGGGTTGAGGAACTAAATAGAAAACATATAATTTTAAGTTGTATTCAACCAGACCTGCAACCTGCAGTACTAATTTGTCGATTACATTTTCAGTGTAACACCACAAAACTGCATACAAAATGAATCTAACAAAATAAAAACGAACACTGCCAAGTAGCAGCTATAGCAGTAGTAGAAGAAGTGAGAGTAATAGCAGAAGTGGGAGTAGTAGCGCTAGCTGCAGTACCCATGAATAATTTCGCAAGCACCGCGTCGGCCAATTCCAAATTTTCTGCTACTACTCCAACTACAGAGAGTACTGAAATTTTTTTTGACTAGTACACTGAACTACTAGCCTAACGAAACGTAGCTTGAAGCGGAGTAAAGCAATTGATCGCGCGTTTTGGGCTGCCTGCTCCACTACTCATCTGTTCAAGTTCAGAGTAGTAGCGAGAGCAGAGCAATGTTTTCGGTAATATTACAGTAGTAGTAAAGTAATATTCAAGTAGTAAATGCAAACCCTGGATCCAATTCCTTCAAGCCCTAATAATTTTGATCTCCTTACAAAAGATCTCTTATAAAAAAATATATCTTAGCTCTGCTTTATCTTAGTCGTGTAATTGACTGTCCTCTTTTTTTAAAGCGCATTTATTTTTACTTTCCACAAAAGGTTCTTCTGAGTAATGATTTATTCTTTCTAGAGCGGGTTATGCCTCTTATGCTCCGATGCATTATTATCATTATTTGCTTAAGCGCCGATTATGTGGCGCATAGTGCCAAAGTTAATGATCTCCACATATTTCTATCTCTTGAATTTTGCCTCAATTGAGTCCAAGTGAGATCGCTGCGAGTTATTTCATCATGCAGGCAGGCTCCGATGGATAGAACATTGAAATGATTTAATAAAATCAAATAAAATATAAATAAATAAAATATTTATAAATAAAATATTTATAAATAAAATAAAATAAAATTTAAATAAAAATAAAACTTATTTTGGCTTTTGTTCTTTACCTTCTAAGCAAACTTTCAAATTGTCCCTGACTGGATTATGTAGATAAGTAGGAATTATTATCGTTAAGTCTGTAAGAAATCATGTATTTCTATAATAGAATTACTAAAAATAAATAAATAAATATTTTAAAAAATAATAAGCATTAAAAAATATGTGCCTATTTTTTTCTTTTTTTTTTTTTTTTGTGGTCATAGAAAAAGTGGAGTGCATCAAGAAAAAAAAAGCTTATCAGGTCACCCTAATCTGCATATTTCATATTCTGTTCCTCACTACCGTTTCGTATATATCTGTATATGCACTTTGCCGGGTATTTGGCAGCATATTTACTATATTATGTTAGAAAAACTTTTATATTAAAAAGAATCGATTCATCTTAAGCATATCGCATATGCTTGAGCATATCCTCATTTGAGACATATCCTTGGCAGCGAACTGCATAAATATTAAAAGGACGATGAAATATACACACGCTTCCTTGAATTTCTCACTTGAGTTAACAGAAAAACGAAATGCATGAAACGCTGTTGAACACCTGCAACTTTGCCGCACTGCTGCATCCAAGTTTACCCAATTCCATACAAACTTCGCTTACAAGTATACTTACATGCATACATGCATACATACATACATACATAAGTGCATAAAGAAGGACGCTATTGGTAAATGAAACTTGACAAACTTGCAATTTCGGGTTATTGATGTGGAATTAATTGCGAAGTTAAGTGGAATAGTGTGATAGATGTGGACTAGGTGCTTAGGGTGCAGGCGTAAATATTTCGAAGCATCTACTATATTATTAGAATATCTACAGTAAAATATGTGCACATATGTGCTCATACAAACATACAAATATTTGTAAATTAATGCCATATGCTGATGTTTGAACATGCTTTTACCCATATTAGGTGCTGTCTCATGCAAGTAGAGTAAGTATAAGTTAATACAGGGTGGGTCCCTTTTACAAATTATAGTATTGTACAAAAACCCGAATATTGTTTTCAACTATCTTTCTTTTAATATGGAATGTAAATCTGCTGACGGCCGCCGGAACCGAATGGGTTGGTACACGACGAGCATTCGCAAGTGCGTGGGTTCGAATCTCCGTAATGAAACACCAAATCATAGAAAACGTTTTTTCTTATGGCGATCGCCTCTCGGCAGACAGTGACAAACCTCCGAATGTTTTCTGCCATGAATTACTAACCATTGGCGGAGTAAAGTTAAAAGTGTAGGTCGCTCCATTTGTGAAACAACATCAGCACACTTGGCCAAACACCCAAAAACGGTCCTGATTAATTTTGAATTATAATTTCAGTCAAATTTCTACCTCGGCTATTTTTCGAAGTCGATGATTGTAGATATGAAATCATTTGGTTGTCGATATATGCAATTTTGGTTTTGAATAACTCTTTTACTAAATAAAAAATTTGATTTTGAGTGATAAAAATCTCTATTTTGACCTTTCATTCCTTTTATGTTTGTATACTGCAGCCGTCTAGTTCACATTTATCAAATCTGATTGGCATATGGCGCCATTGGCAAAACTTAGAACTCTTCCGATAGGGTGATTAATTTTGTGCCACATATCAATCGGTCATATCGGACATATCAATTTATACAAGATGGTAACCGTATTAGTAGAACTAGTGTAGCAGTAGTAGTAGTAGTTGTTGTAGTAGTAATATCACTTTTGTTTTGGCAATATGGTAGTTTGAAGGCCAAATTTCCTCGAATTCCAATCTAATTGTACGTCAAACAGATCATTTTGGTATTCGAACCACCAAACTTAACCAAAAAACAAAAATACTAAATATATCAGCTGCTATAGCAGCATCCCCAAATTTCGTATAAAAAAACGTCGATATCCAGGTGAGAGACAGAAAATGTGCAACACCGTCAAGAAAAAAAATTGTCAAAAATCAGCGAGAATTTTTAGCCAATTCAAACTGGCACTTTATTAGACTAATATTTAACAAACTATAAAACTGCATAACAAAAATCTTTCTAGAAATTCTAATTAAAGCCGTGGAATTGGGATGAAAAGCTGATGATTCATATTTTCTAATTTTTTCAAAAAAATTAAAAAAATTTATTTCCAGGTTTTTTTTAGATAGTAGGCTAGTATAATTTTATAAAAAAACAAAAAATTAAAAAAATAATAAATAGTCCAAACTGGTCAAAACGCTGACGTGCTAGGTGGGCATTTGTTTAGTGTGGGCAGCTATACACGATTAGTGAATTCAATGAGGAAAAAAATCGATTTTTGGAAAACTTGGTTTACTCCCAGTAGCCACATCTCCGCCTCCAAAGAAAACCTTTGAGTTTGGATTTAATAAAAAAATCGCTATTCGGGCCTCTGTCAAAATCATTTACGAACATTTGGAAAACAAATTATTAAAATTGGTAAAAAATTGAATCTTGTAGCCATTTTTGAGCAAAATGTGTCAAAAAATCCACACTGTGCGGCATTCAGCGCTCTTTGTCAGTTTTGAAAGAACCAGTACCGAAATTTTCCTTTGTAAAAATGTGCCTAACTTAAATTTTTTTAATTCTTTTTTTTTTTTTTGGTTTCTTTTGAGCAAAATCTAATAATTTCTCTAAACAGCCGAAAGCCTCCGATGCTAGCGCTGAACTACTTTTAGTTTGTATTATAATTTTATTGTTATGTAAACCTTTATAAAAAAAAATAAAAAAAAAATAATTTCTCTAAAATCCAAAAAAAAAAAAAAAACAAATGATAAAGAGTTGGATGGAGCTTTCCCTCAATTTCTGAGTGAATTGAAGCTTATAAGGAAATAAATTGGGGTTCTTATATAAGAGTATCTTTGGGCCAACGCGATTGATATTGCGATCACTGGAGAGTTATTGTTGTTGTAGTATCATCAATATTACCCATAAATGTTTTGGGAATGCTTCTGAAGTGACAGCCCTTGACCGGTAAAGCTGAACCGCCTGTTTCGGTTTCGGCGATGAGTTGGGTCTTCTCGGTTTCAGCAGCAGGGGCAATAATTATTTCTGGTTGAGCCGCCTGAAACAGCTAAACTTGTGCTTTCTTCACACATTTACATATATTTTATAACAACCAAAATGTGTCTTTAAAAGTCGCACAATTTCGACAACACGCTGCTACCTTAGAAGTGAGTTCTCATTAATTTCGAATGTTGTAAGCCCAAAACGACACATTTCAAACCGCACAGATATGATATTGCATTTTTTCCACTTTTTTTGCACGAAATAGTAGCCAATATGAAAAAATCAATACGAAATCAGTTAATGACTCACCCTTTACTATATTTTTGGTCGTGCATTTACATATTCACATTTGGATGTATATCTACGTAAGCCCATAAAGTCATGAGCCCAATTGGGGTTAATGTATTTATGCGCACAAACGCAACAACAAAATGGTCACTACCCACACACTTATAACAATAATAATAGCATTCAGTATGGGATAATTTACATTGTAATAGCAACAATATCAATGCCAGCCTGCAATGTTTGCCCAAACAAGCTTGTTGCGTATGCTACCAAATTACAGAGATGGCTGCTTTATTTAAGCTGGTGTCGGACAATGCACGACAAGCGCTTTTTAAACTGTCAACACTCGCCTGCAAACACTTTACTTTCGACACTTTTCGAGAAAGCTTCTTTTTGCACTTTTTGGCAATCGATTTCAAATGCACTCATTTATCCTCGCCTCTGTATATCAAAGCTCCCAAAGGAGTAATTTGACATGAATGTTTTACTCAAATCATTGAGGTCAGTACACTTCACCACAATCATTGTACAAAAGTTCCAGTAAAAATACTCTTCTTCTTCCTATTTTTTGACGGGCACGCTTGGTGTGATTTTGACAGGCAGTCAAGTGCGTGATGGCGTGAGTGCTTGGTCTTTTTGCTTGAGCGTATTGGCCAGCCCATGCCAAATGAGAATTTTTATTGGAACATTAAAAACAATAGAATATCGACAAAAAAGGAAAATAATATCTTCGACTTGGAAAATCTACAATAAAATATTTTTAGTATATTTCTTAGCTATGCTAATGCTTTTTATTGAAAAATATCTGAATTTTTAAGTGATTATTTAGACTTTTTGATACGATTATCTTTTTCATGCAACCATCCTACATAAAAGAGCGTTTTGGAATAAGGTGATCTCAGCTGTGGGCATTTTTTGACAACCAGCTTTTTTGTTTTTACTTATGGATCTGTACAATGACCACAATTGCACATTAGAATAGCTTGCGCAAAAATGTCTTATTTGTGGCCAAGGTTGTTTGGGAAAAATTAAAAATAAATCTGGAAGAAATGCAATCTTTCTGCTACTTGGGCTGCATTTTATCGGTAACTGGACATTTGAACGATCATATCAAAAACCGAATAAATAGGGCAACGGCAGCTTTGGCTCTCTGCGAGCAATTTGGAATGCATAACAAATATCAAGGCGCACAAAACTTCCAATTTTGAATTCCAATTTAAAGTTATCTTTGCTTTACAGGTGCAAAATGTGGAATGCAACGACAGCTGACACAAGCTCATTACAAGCCTTTGAAAACAGAAATGCAAAAATCCTCAAAATATACTGGCCAAATACTACAACGAATGCTAACTTAAGGATCAGAACACAGCAGGAGTCAATGCTATTAGAAACCGAAAGAGAGAATAGGACTGGATTGGCCATATGACGACATAATATCGACCGCCATTGAATGGAATCCCCACGAAACCGCAGACGGGGAGGACCAGCGAACATCTGAATACGACTGCTGGAGTCAGAAAACCGTATCATACGATTTAGATGGAATGAAGTTAAGAGATTCAGGTCTATTTTGCGAGATGGAATGATGTTAAGTAACTGAGACAAAACAGACCCAAATGGAAGAATTTTGTTGCGGCTCTATGTTTCAACTACCTAATGGTACATTTGATGATTATTTGAACCTAACTTATCTCATTTTTAACAACAACAACTTTTCAGTTTTTAGCATCGGCCATAATTCTTTTCTCACGGCGCTTGTTATCTCTTATGTTTTAAGCATCAAAAAAGAAATATCAATTCGAAAACTCTAATGAAGGCGATGCATCGGAAGAATATTCTAAATCACGCCACGAAAAGTTTTACTCCAAACTGAACTGTAAACAGTGATATAATTTTCTAATCTCCGAATCATTTTTTTGTTCAATTTCTTATTTAATAACAAATTATTTATATTTATTTTCACATCATTAAGATCACTTTGACAAATGAGAAATGACAAAAAGTGATACCACTGAGTCGCATTAGTCTCAAAAAATACCACGGAAAAGTGTGGGCAATCACAGCTTGAACAGTCAAAAAGTATGTTCGAAAAGTTAATTGTATGCCAATTATTAGTCCATTCCTGATTATTACTTTCCTTCCAATTACATTCCTGATTATTTCTTTCCCACATTGTTCAGAGTGAAAAGGTTACTCAAAGCGCTAACACTTGACAACTACTTTCGAATATGAGCTTTATATGAAAAAAAAATCTCAACATCATCATCATCATCGTTTGGCGCCACAACTCTGTGCGAGCTTTGGCCTGCTGAACAAAATGTCTCTACTTGACCCCATTATTGGTTAATTCATTACAATTATTTACTCTGAGTTTCATCATTTCGTCAATCCATCTGATCTTGGTCTGCCTTTTGATTTCGTCGTAAATATTTTAGCTCCAATTATTCTTCCTTGAGCGCTCTGTTGGGTCGCTTCTCATGACCTAACCTAGCCATCTGATTCTTAGGGTTTTGACGAGGCGTATAATTTTTGTATCCCAAAATCGTCTACCAACAAGTAAAATTCACAAATCAATACGGCTTCAAACTATAACTTTATTATACTAAAATTGTGTGTGCTATAAAATTACATACCCAAAATTTTCTAAAGATTCTGCTTAAAAAATTGAAAATTTGTTTGGCAATTTTTTTAATTTTTTAATTTAAGTTTTTGTGAATTCTTTCAAAGTGTGGAGCTTTAATGTATGAGGTGTTTGCTATGTAATGATGTAAATTTTTATAAATAATTTAACAAAAAATATGCAAAAATAACGCGAATTTTGTAAAAAGATAACCTAACTTTATGTGACGACACGTGTATCTTGCCTAGTCTGATAGCACCTTTATGTTGTATGGCTGCGTGCTTTGCTTGCTGTACCGATTATCTACCTTGTTGTTGATATTGTTGCCACCATTTGTTGCAAAAATTGCTGTGGCATACCACATTTTCACGATTTTGATTTTGTTTACTTTAATTAACACTTTTCATAAAATATAATCTGAAAATTTCGTGAAAGCTGCATAAAAAGTGATTTTTTGCTGAAATTCGTTCAGAGCAAAATGAAAAGTTGCAACTCGTAAAAATGTATGTGATATTTTATGAGATTATTTGAAATAAAATTCAGATATTTTATAGATTAAATAAACAAACGCAAAATATTTCTGTACGTATATCGGCATGCACTTTGCCGATATTACAATGAGCGGGGGAGAACGGAAATCACTGGTGGCGGATACAATACAAGGGCATAGTGAAATACATAGGCGCACATTATTGCAAACATATTTTTAATGAAACAGGCTGGCGCCACCAAATTGAAAGTCTAAGTAGGCCAATTAAGGTTGGGCCGGTAAGAAGAGGTGGTGGATTTTCGAAGACGACCGGATTTTTTACATTTTTGGATGCATTTCCATATCATTTTGTGAAAAGTGTTCAGCTATGGGATGAGGCTAACACTGTACCGCTGAACAGTGCAATCTTATCGAAAAACTAATTTCGAAAGCGAAAACTTACAAAGAAGTTGGAAACATTGAGAAACATGCGAAAGATCCTTTCGCGCCTGCTACTAAAATTAAAAGTGAAAGAAAAGAAGGAAGTGGAGGCAAGCGTGCAAACTATTTGTAGACGTTTACGGGAACACAACTTGGCACCTCATAGCCAAAGAAAAGTGGCATTACTAGCTAAATGGCATGTGACACAAAGGCTAAATTTTACAAATGAGCACTACGTTTGGTCCACCGAGAAATGGAGAAATATTTTGTGGACAGATGAATCCAAAATCGTGCTGTATGGTACTAATAATTCCGAGTAAAACCCGAAATACACAACCAAAATCATTAAAGAAGGCGAAGTACTATGATTTGGACATTTTATGGTCTAGGACGGATACACTGGATAAAGGAAACCACGGATCGTACAGCGATTGTTCGAATTATGGAGGAAATCATGGTACCATATGCTCACGAAGATATGTCACAGCTTTGGGTATTCCAACAGAATAATGACACAAATCATACAAGCAAGTTAGCGCAGCAGTGATTTCAGAGAAATAGGGTGAGGTTATAAAATATTCTGCACAGTCTTCAGATCTCAATCCAATAGAGAATTTGTGGTGCGATGTGAAGAAGGCAGCTTTGGCAGAGAGTAGAGCTTGTATGGAAATCGATACCTAAGGAGCGATGTGGAAATATCGTTAATTCGATGGATCGGCGATGTGCTGTGGTAATATAGAACTAAGCACACATTACTAAATATAGGGTTATCCAAACAGAGGTGTTATTTTGATATTCAAAGAATATTTCTATTATATAAATGATCGGATGTTTATTTCATTATAAAGGGGAAGGTTTACCGTTAATAGTGGAAGATAACATCAGGCAAATGTCCACCCCGACCACGCTTACAGCACAACATATCATACTTTTCATGAAATTTTCCATAACCGAATTGCAAAGTGGCTGTCCTATGTCCTCGATGGCCTCACGAAGAATTCCCTCTTTGAGGTCTTGAATCGACCCTGGGCTGTTGGCGTAGGCCTTCTCTTTCATGTGGCTCCAAAGAAAAACGTCACAAGGTGTTAAATCACAAGATTGACCAATTGTGACCACCTCTTCGAGAGCTAACACGGTCCGGAAACTTTTCCCCTAAAAGATCAATGATTTCGTTGTTTGTATGGCACGTAGCGCCGTCTGATTTTATTATTAACAGTCATAATTCTTAAAAAAAAAGCAATAAAAAAAATTAACATAAAAAAAAAAAATGTTTCTTCTTCAACTCCTTCCTACTTTGTGGGCACTATTATTATTTTGACCGCAGCGTACATACTCGTAAATATATCCGACAGCTCTTGAAAGTGTTCAGGAAAGATTTATATTTTTTAAGATATATCAGGTCAGTCCATAAGTTCGTGCGTTTTTAAAGGTGGTTCTAAAATTAATAAAAAAGATGTTTAAAGTTTTTATTAATCAATATTCATTATTCATTATTTGCAATGTCTTCCCAACGTTAAGGCAAAGTATTTATTCCCTGCTCAAAAAATTGTTTGTCCTTGGAGCCAAAATACGCTTCGATATCCCTTTTTATAGCATCTTTTGAGGAGTAGTTCTTGTTACTCATATAGGATTGAAGTCCACGGAAAAGGTGATAATCACAAGGTGTAATATCCAGAGAGTATGGTGGATGCGGCATTAGCTCCCATCCGAGCTCGTTCAGCTTGCCTAATGTTTGCCTTGCGGTATGAGGTCTTGCGTTGTCGTGGTGAAACAAAACTTTGCGTCTATTCACTAAAGATGGTCGATTTTTTTTAAGTGCCTCGTTCAAATTTTATAGCTGATGGGAATAATAATCAGCAGTTATCGTCTGGTTTAGTTCCAGAAGTTCATAATAAACAATACCGGCCATATCCCACCAAATAGATAGAAGAATGTTCATGAGGTGAAGGCCATCTCTAGGGGTCGGTTCTGGTATTTCATCTTTATCTAACCATTGGCGTTTGCAAACAGCATTATTGTAAAGGACCCATTTTTATCATTAGTAACGATACAGTTCAAAAAACTTTTATTTTCAAGCCGTTGCAGCAGCTGAGAACACACATTCACTCTCTGCTGAAGGTTGGCGACGGAAAGTCTATGCGGAACCCATTTTCCCAGCTTTGAAACCTTTCCCAACTGAGCTAGGTACCTGTAAACTGTTCCATGCGATGAATTTAATCTCTGAGCTATCATATCGACTGTCAAATTTGGCTCAGCTTCCACGAGCTCGAGCAAGGCGTCGGAGTTAAAGACTTCAGGACGACCAGCGCGCGTTCGAAAATTCCATTTTATTTTTTAACAACACGTGCTTCTATCCGCGATTAAAATCACTTGTTAAATGCACAATATATCAAAGAAAATAAAAATAATTTTTTGTATGCAAAAATCGTACAAAAGTGAAATTATGGGTAAAATACGCACGAAATTTTGGACTGACCTGATATTTAAGCTTTGTGCCCAAGCGACTACAGGTTCTTACTCGCAGTTACTAGGAGTTATTGGCAAATTTTGACATTTTTTTGTGTTTCCTATTCAAAAATTTAGCAATTCAGCAAAAACTAAAAATTGTCAGAAACCAACACGATTTTCAAGCCACTTGAAACTAGCACTTTGTGATAACAAAATTCAATGGACTATACAGCTGCTTAATGTGAAATTTTGTAGAATTTGAATAATTTTTTTTAGATTACCATAAGTTTGAAGCTTTAAGTTATAAAGTTTTTGTAGTAAAATGAATTATGTTTTCATTAAAAAATTATTAAAATTAAACGTGAAACAAATAATTTGTAGAAAATTGTTATTAAATCACCGTGCCGTAGTTATGTCCGCAGTGTATGTACGTACAAATGTGCATATTTAAAATTGACCTTTTTCCGTTCAAGTATTTATTACTAATTTTCTTGCCAAAATATTTAAAATTATATTTTTTTTTGTATTAAAATTTATGCACATTAATTACTTTTTTATTTATCATGAAACCTAGTTTACTTTCCCATAAATTATGAGCGCTATAAACACAATATGTCAGGCATATTTAAAGCATTTCAGTATTTGCGTAATTGAAATCATGCAACAAAATGTCGCATGAAAATCAATGAAAACTTCTGTCACGTAAATTTTGTATCTAAAAGTCATAAAATATTTACATACATATTTACATAAAAATGTATACATACATACACATACTTATGTATATTGATTTAGTATAAATAAGCACATGCAAACAAATGCACACATACACACATGGCCATGCTCCACAGCCGCCGCGAAAATGTCAAATCGGAAATCGCAATGAATTATTGCCTTCAAGCGCTGGGTTGGCGCGCCATTAAAGACACGCCGATATAAGCGGTAAACAAATTTTTGGCAAAACTGAGAATTAATAAAAAGGAAATAAAGCGAACAACAACTTTATTCCATGGATGCCACTGTTGACGCCCAATGCAAATCACAAAGTTTGCCAAAAAAGAGATACAAAAAAAGGGAAAATGTCGATAATATTTATATGTACATATATATATTACGAAAAACTGTTTTGGGAAAATTCTGCTATCGATTGGAACGATTTGAATAAATTTTCAATATTTCTAGCAGCAGTCAAGGCAATGAGTTCCATGAAAGGGGCAATGTATGGGTAAAGGGTGCATACTTATGTGTGTATTATAGAATCTGGCAATTAGGGATGTCAATACCGAGATCCCGAAATTTCGTAATTTTTTATTTGTGGGTGGAGAATTATAATCTAACGTGAACCACATGGGTCGAAGACGTAAATTTCGTTAAAAAAAACCCCTCATAACGCGACGCGTGCCTATTAGGTGGGTTTGGCAGCCGGGGGAAAAAATTCGACTGTCTCCTAACGAAGCCATTCTGAAATGAGGCCGCCTCAGGTTGTAACGGTAGCCTTACCGTGGTGGGAGACGCTGCCATGGCGCACCGTTAATCCTCCTTGGTCACCGCACGTCGTGACATGGGCAGTCCTTTGGACGGGCAAGTGACCATAAGAACCAGTATGAAAAAACCAAAACAAAACAATTCTGTTAGCGGAAGCAAACGGGCAAACAAGCAGACGTATAAACGGATTGACATAAAGACAAAACGAACGGACAGTCGGACGGACTAGCAAACGGGCAAGAGGTCGGACTTAACGACAAAACGGACAAACAAACGGACGGACACAAACGAGCTGAGGAAGCTTGGAACTTCCTCAGAGGACGAGCTCTTGGTCTCTAATCAAGATACAGTTGATGGCAAAGCGGTGGGCCACAGCACGCCGTTAACTCCAAATCACCTTCTACATCCGCTAAAGACAAAGAACAAAAGCGTCAATATGTAAAAAAAGACCCGTCTGGGTATAATTTTTACCAGAAGACTCTCGCTAATCTCGGCGGAATAAACAAAAATGACGCCGAGGGTAAAACTCATCCCAAAGACGCCGCCGATAAGGCAAGGCACCAAAAGGTGGGCGTCGAGTACCTGACGTTCCAGCCCACCCAGAAGGCGGAAGCTGTAAAACGCAATCGTTCGTGGACAAAGACAGTAAAACCGCGAAAAAGCACAAGATGACACACACTGCTTCGACGCCCAAAAAAGTCAAACGCGCGTTTAATGAGGTGGCACGGGAGCACCTGCAAACTCCGTTAGTGGACGAACTAACAAACCGCGACAAACCTGCGTTGGAAAAGTGGTCTGAAATTGAGGCGCGGCTTTCTCGTATTGTCGTTGATCACGTCATGGCAAGAGGGGAGGGTCAAGAGCCAGAATTTGATTACATAGAGATGGTTCGTGGGTAATCAACTCAGAGCGATGGGTACGGTTGGAAGTTCAAAATAATCCCAACCAGTAAGATTCCACGACGGGCAAAGGCTCGTGTATGGTTACCGAACATGGAGTTCGAAACTAAGCAGCTAATATCATATTTCTAAGCACATAACCGCACTATTCCGATGGATGACTGGAGCATCATTAAAGCGGAGACTTAGCAAAAAAACAGTGTGTCCTTTCTTCCCCAAATCTCGGAGGAAAGTATTGAGCAACTGGAAAAAGTGGATAACAAACTTCGGTTCGGGTAGAGGAAAGCGCACCTGAAGTTATTCCGTTCTGGAGGATGAGGACCCAGGGTACCATCTAAAAACTACAACTTATACTATAAGGGGACCCAGGGTAACCCCAGGGCATGTATTGTAAGTCCCGGAATAGTATAAATCGAAAATATTAACATCTCTAGTGGTCTTAGATGCTTACATTCATATATTTAATATCAGTGCATTGGCGGCACTGCACAATTAGAACGGAACTAATTGCATTTTTGCCAATAAATTCATCATTTGTTTTACTTAGTTATCCCCAGCAAACTTTCGAACTACGCACATACGAGTCTGCATATATGTGTGGGTGTGTCCGTCAAGTGACGTACAAAATCACGTACGCATGTGTGTATGGGTGTATATTTATTTGAATGCATGTCTTTTTGGTCAGCTGCTGCGGTCTTTACTTTTCCCTGAACAGCTGCCAATCGCATCGATATTTGCCCCACAACAGCCAACACGCTATTCAATAGACCGCAAATTTCTTTGGCGCTTATGAAAAAAGCAAAATTTGCATAAGCAGCTTTTCCCTGACCCAACACCAGGCGCGCAGGTAGAAAAAAATGTAGGGGGTGTTTTAAGTATTTTTGTATACATTATTTTATTTTCTGCCTTAAAGTCTCTTAAAAGCCTTACCTTGCCGCCTCTCATAAACAGACTTGGCAGAGATGAACCCTCCCTCGGACATCCGGCCTGGCCTGACTTTTTCAACTTTGGACGTGAATATAACAAATTTCTATTATTTCTATTTCGATTTATGGAAACAAGCTCGAAGCAACTCGAGCGAAGACACCTTTTCAATTATTTTCACCATAGATGAACATGGATATTGTTGTTGCATCAGCATATAACATTCCACATCAATTTTTGAGAATATAGCTGAAGTGACAGTGATTTACCGGATTTGAATCCGGATCGTTCTGGTAATTTAGAGCGAAAGGTGAATACAGACGCATTCTATACTTCTTCAGCCAGAAAAGGTAAATCGGATTACATTCGTCTAACAATCATCTTCGTTATAAACCAGGCAAGAGAGAAGCAGAAAGATAAACTATTCACTAAATGGCTGAACCATCATTAATATTCACGGTCGACTCCGAGATGAATTTTGAAAAGAGAGCAGTCTTCCATTTAGGAAACTTTTATGTATTGTATAATGGATTTTTTTTTTTTTTGCTTTATTGAAATACGATACTCATCGAGTGTCTTTTAGTTCGAAAACTTTGCTAACTGACAGGCTTGTAAAACAGCGCTAGCCTCGAATCAATTTATACATTTACCTTGGCTTGGGAGGAATTGGAACTATTTTTCAAACGGAAATTTTTGCCATTCTGAAAATAGCAGAATAGAAAACTGAGATGAGATGAAGCGGAAAACAGCTTGGAGTCTTTAGTTACAGTCAGGCTACGCTAAAAGCTCTGGAGAACGCAAAGCAAACCTCAAAGATTGTTCAAGAATGTAAGAAGAAGCTTAATTCTGTTACAATACAAAACAGTCTTGTACTTATATGGGTTCCAGGACACTCTGGTGTTCAAGGAAACGAAATTGCCGATAAATTGGCCAACTGTGGATCAGTGGTTCCCTCACAGGGACCAGAGCCAATAATCGAAATCAGTTCTGCAGGAATCAAGAAGTGGATCAGCGATTATGTATGCAATTTACGTATAAAGCGATAGTTCGATCTGGAACGCTGTAGAACTACAAAGTATTTTGTGACAAGCCCGTACAGAAAACTGTCGGACTTTCTCCTAAAACATGGAACCGATTGTCTTGGTTAATGGTCGGTATTATTACAGGACAGAACTCATGGGGTTAACACATGACTATTCCAATTGAGGAACCGATTTACCTGTCTTGCTTAGAGGAGGCGGATAGCACTGAGCATTGTCTCTGTGAGTGTCCCGCATTTGCTAGAGCAAGGCTACGAAATTTTCGGTTCCGATGCCATAGGAACAAGTAAAATTCATTCTCGCAAACTGGAAGATATGTTCAGATTTATCGAAGAAAATCTATATTCCTCTATTCTACCCTATGTTTTTCATTTTGTTACTTCTCTCCTTTCCTCCTCGACTATCTATCCTTTCAATTACTAGAGCTTTAAATACAATGGACTTCTTAGCTTGAGTGTTTTAGGAGTTACCAAATCTCTCGGTGCTTCTTGGCTCGACCCATCAAATTTCAACCTTGGTTTGAAGGCACACGCATCGTAATATTCATTGTACGAGTCTTCGATGAGCTAACCTGGAATGTCTCGGCCTTAATATCAGAGAGAAAGAAGTGATTATTGTGCTCCTGAATTTCATAATTTCATCACGGGTCAGTTCTCTCAACACTGGCTAAACTTTGAAAATCGGAGGGGTAAGAATCAACTGTATAGCAGCATCTGAAGAAGTTTAAGCCAATATTAGGCTGACGGCCAATATATAGACTAGCGGCGCTTTAGAGTGCCAATTTTTCTTCGTCATTAAGTATTTTACAAAATTTTTTAATAATAATTACATCATTCAAATTTCAAGAAGTTTACCTCCAAAATCCCTACCTGTGTAGCGCACCTGAACGCTACTTTTCACCACCACTTTTAGCTTCTGCCACCCTCACCTTTTGTTTTAAGTGCACCGTGAAAACGCGTAAATCAATTTGAATTTCTACTTCTGGTGTTGCTGCTATGGCTTCCATTCATTTACTTCCCTGTGATTTATAGGAATTTGTCCGCATTTACATATTTCCAATGAAATAAAGTTTGAAGAGGTACAAGAAAAGCGGATAAGCAGAATCGTTGTGAATATGCAAAACTAGGGACAAAGTACCGTTGGTATTAACCAAAATTGCAATATTGCCAGCAGCAGTGGGAAATAGCTCTTCGGATGCTTCATTAAGCAAGTAAACAGCTAAAAGTTTATTTTTGACGAGCGATTGGCGCCGAAGAATTCAGAAGATACTCAAATGCAGATATTGTATCATTGAATATAAACTGCGTGGTTGCATACTAAATCGCACTTAAATACTATATTTCGTGAGCCATTTGTCAGTATTTAAAATTAAATTTATATGAAGTTGAGCATAGCTGCTTGTGAGTCGAAAAGACTCGAGTACTCTGAAATTCTTGAGTCTGTTTGTATGTGATTGCCCAAAGAATCTTAATTTCTTAGGCACTTGTTAGAACTACCATTTTGTAAGGCCTCGGCTCGGAAACTGCTGCAAGCACGAAGCATCAAAACGTTAGAAAAAGTTTTGTATAATAGTGGACACTCCTCGGTAGGAAATGACAAACTCCGAGTATACTGCTAGCATGAAAAAACTTGTCTTTGTCTAAGGCGACATAAAATTGTAGGTCCCTCAATGGTTGCAGCGTTCGATTTGGGCTCCAACTGTTAGGTCTCTTCTGTTACGAAATTAAACAGAATATAACATAACCTTAACTTTAATTATTCCATCATTCCTTGAGCGCGTGCCAAAACGAAAGGGAATATCGATAGGAACTTCAATACTAGGACTCGATTATCCAAGAGTTGCCCAGTACTACATGTTTCTCGCGCTCTTGGTTGGTTTCTAGCTTACAATTATAACCACGCATTGTTCTGAAGAGTAAATCTCAAGTCTAAAGTACCATCAATATTCTTTAGCGCACTTCCAGTTAGTTCTTACCAATTTAAAGGCTTTACTAATGGCCTAACTTTCTAGAGTAGAAGCGATTTTTGTATTAAAAATGTTCACTATGCTTGTCAGAAGAATGCAATGCCAATTCGAAGGGGCTCTACTTAAAAACTTGTCAAAATCTGGCCATCCATAAGCTTCTCTCAGTGGGAGTTGGTAGAGCAAGGTTTCGTATAGCCAGGAGGTAATGAAATCAACTAATGCGACTGTACTTAGATCAAAGGTTGAACAGGAATTCCGGACAGCCCTAAATGATATTAGTGTCGTATTCAAGATCAGCCTTATTAGGGCTTCGGGGCGCAAAGATATTGAGGTTATTGTAAAACCGATGAGAGAGCCAGGAAGGTTACTACTCTTCAACTGCTTAGTGATAGAAGTACCATTGAGAGGCCTATGGCCACGAGCAAACTAATAATTAAAAACAACATTATCCAAGAGGCCAATAGGTCATGGAAAGATGAAGGTACGTGCGTAACAGCCAGGCTGCTGTGACCGCAAATAAATAATAAAAATACAAAGGAACTGCGTAGCCTTTCAAGAGAGGATATGTCGTAAGTCGTGGCTTGTATAAGCGGTCATTGGCTATTGGGCAAGAATTCCTCGAGACTAGGAGTTTTTTTGCGTGAATATTGTAGAAGTTTGTATAGATGAGAAAGAGGAATAAACACTGTCTTAGCCATTGTCCACCTTTAGCTAAAATCAGAGCAGGTTTTCTAGGTGGATAATTTTTCAATTCCCTTACAGAACTGTACTATACTTCATAAGAGCCACAAAACGGTTTCACGAAGTAAAGTTAAAGAGGTTCCCGTATCGCGCAGTGGCATTGCCATGGACCTGCCTCAGTGGGTTGGTCGTACAGACTGACTACCACCATAACCTAACCTAAGGTCTCAAGTAAATCGAAATAACATCATTTTTAGACCAGAAATTAGACTTTCTTCTTCTTCTTCTTGATTGGCGCGATAATTGCTTACGCTATTTTGGCCGAGTTTAATGAAGCGCGCCATTCGTTTCCTTCTCGTGCTAACCGGCGCCAATTGGACACACCAAGTGAAGCCAAGTCCTACTCCAACTGATCTTTTCAACGCCTTCGTCTTCTTCTGCTACCACCGGCTGGAACCGCATGGAATACTTTCAGAGCCAGAGCGTTTGTATTCATTCGGACGACAAATCAGAATTAGACACGGCATGCAATCAATTATTAAAAGCATATAAAGCCTCCTTGCAATATATAATATGTCCGGCATGTCAGGCCAGTCTCCTATTTACATGCCTCTTACACCCACTCTCTCTTGACCCAACCTGTCGAAACAACAGATTTTCTGGGCCTACCGTTGGATGAGTTAGACGCTGAGGATCGCACTGGCAAGGTCTAGTGAACTGCTACAACAACAATAACGAATTGCTTATTTGAAGAGAAAAAACATTGGGTGATACTTAAGATCTAAAGTGGGTTTTGTTCCTTGTGGATTGAAGGAAAAATAGAAAGAATAAATAATTATTTAAACTCATGAAACATTTTAAGATTTTCTTGGTGATTTTGTAAGATTTCAAAGCGAAAACGACAAGTTTTCCATTTAAGGGGAAATAAAAAAAGACAATTTTCAAAAGTCGATTTTCTAAATTATGCCAATTCTCATAGCAAACATTTGTAGAATTGTTAAGGAAAACGTTATTTTCGTAAAAATATTTTGTGTACAGGTCGGAAAACGCGAAGCAATGTGAGGGTCTCTAACACTCAGAACGTGCATTTGGCGTGTTTAGCTGGTATACATTTTCAAGTGCACCACTTAATTTTATCCCCCTTTTGCAGATTTCAACAATCGTAATTTAGATGCAGGCGAAAAATTTTCTCTCTACATGTCAACCGTTTTTTAATTCATGTAACTTCAGGTAGCCATACCACCCGGATTTATCATTGCAAAAAAAAGTGTTTTTCTGCAATAATATTTTATGTCTATATTCAAGTGGAAAAAGCTTATATCAATAAAACAAATTTTAATATGAAGAAAAAAGGTTGTGAAAACATGAAAACCCAATGTATTTGCAGTGCAAACACACATACATACATACACACGTATGTGGTAATAAAGAAATTTGAGAAAGAGCAGGCAAATGTACATATTTATTTTCAAAATCAACAGCAATACTACGTACAAAATAAGCTTCGGTCGAAGCCAAACATGTGTTGTGGTCAAATAGTTACCCTCATCAGCACAAAAATACGTGCATGTATGTATATGTACAATAGGGGTGATGCACCCTACATTAAACTTTAAGTTTTTTGTTTTTTGGCCATTGGAAATATGCAATTTTTATATTCTAAAATTTGCGCCAAAATATTTCAAAAAAATATTACGATTTACGACTTAAATGAACTGAACCGATTTGAAGGCGCTTCCACAAAATGTTATTACTTTATAGCGTGGATAATATTTTTAAACATTTTTATGCAGACCTTATAAATTTAAACTACCTTCTCGCCCGGGGTGATTTAAAAAAAACAAATGTTGGTGTTTAAATGGTGTTTTTTGGGTCTTTCTTTGAAAGCGTGTAAAACGGAAACGAAAAAAATTTTTATTTTTGTTTTCAATATTTTATTTTTTTATCCATTATTAAAAAATAATGGTTCGTTCAAAAAGTTGCCAGCCTTCAATAAATGGTATTCACATGGTCAATGGGCACAAATATAGCCGGTTCTACAGAATAGATTTTGATGGCATACAATTTAAATAACGTAGAATTGATGTCGTTATCGTGTGAACTGCGATCATATGGTAAACATTTTTTAGTATGATATTTTTTTCGGATTTTTAAAGTAAAAAAAAGCATCAAAATACGATTTTTCATCAACGCACGACCGCAAAATATAAAATTTTGAGTTTCCAATGAAATACTCGCAACTTTTTTTGTCGTGCCACCCTAATGTAAAAGCGTTTTTTATTTGTAACCAAATGCAACTGGAATGCAAAGCAGAAATTATTAGAAATTCTCTGTTTACAAACAAATGCCGCAAAAGTTGCGCTTACCACAAACTGGTGTCAAACGGGTAAACACTATAAATTTCGAATACGTAAACATGTACAGTGCGAGACAAAAGTATCCGGCACATACATAGTCAATTAAAGACACAATTTTTTTTTAAAGTTCAGAAAATATTTGTGTAAAAATTATTTTTCCCTCACAGTTTTGCAAGAATTTATTACTGCCCTTACATGTTAAAAGTTTGACCATCAGTTCGCTGGCACATACCTCTTGTCAATAATCACTTGGATTGACAGCTGTTTCATAGGCTGCTACCAATTTGATAGGCAATTTCATATTCAAATAAACAATTATTCGTTACTGTTTTACTTTTTTCTTTTATCACGCAATTTTAGCCACAACACGAAAACTTGCTTGTCAAAGCTGTGATCAGCTGTTAAAATTGAACGACAGACTGTCTGACATGTTGAAAGGAAAACTACATACCAGCTGATGGGCAATTAGTAAAATTGTGAACTTTTTGGTAAAAAATGTGAGTGTATTGTAAATTATAATCAATAATTTGCGTGTGGAAGCGCCAAATCAAATATCACACGTCTCTATATTTGCTACAAAAACAAAACTATGGGAACTGCAGACACGGCTGCATTGGAAATATTATTTAAAAAACACTATAAAAAAATATTATAAAAAAAATATTTTTTAATCTGCTGGATGCATGAACCGAATGTGATGGAACTTATACTGACACAATTTAGGTTTTAAATTTTAGAATATTTTATTTTCTTTATTATGGAAATGTGCATAAATATCTTAAATACACGGATACCTGCAAAATAACAAAACAAACGTGGCCCAATTTCAACAAATCCAGAACTGACGAGTTTTTAAGAAAGCCACGAAGAGACATATTCAAATTACGTCAACAACAACCGGCCACTGGCCTTCTGGAGACAATGCCAGGAAGATGGGGTGCCCGTACAACGATAGATACAGAAGCTGCAATCAAGAAGAATCTAAAGAAACAATCTTTTACTACCTGCGTAAGTGTCCACGTATGGGTGCTCTACAACATAAAATGCCGGGGGAATTCTCGATGGTTAACTTGAAAGAAATTACAGAATAGAAAATAGATGACATAGGCAGATTCATAGTCAAATCAAAATGGTTCGACTAATAAAAAACAGGAATTCTACAAATGGTGTATCAAAATTGCATTTTTGTGCTAATTGGGTCTGGGCGGTGTCACTCAGACAACTCCTTCACCACCATCATGACCCAAATGGTCGTCTGTCGGAAGAATTTTTTCCAACCAAAATGCGCAAAGCTTAATTATATTCGTTTACGATTCACTGTCTATGTTTTCAAGCACTAGTGCGAAACCAAACTAGACTATTCATTCCATCCGCCTGAACCAATTCCATTCAATCTATTACGAACTTCATCTTGGTCTAAGTAGAATTGTCCAAAGTACCGATATCGGATTTGTTTCCTAAGAAGTCTGCTATGTTTTCTAATTCGTTTAAGTTACAAAGGAAGCAATTTAAATTTCTGTGAACTCCGAGGTAAATAAGATCGCATCTGGCCTTCAAAATCCAAGAGATTTTATAATTTTAAAGCGTATGGTTGAAATAGGTTTTACCAATATTATGATCTATGTTAGGTCCTTGTACGAGTATAGGCGAGTACTTTTCAAAGCTCTTCTCTACAATCTCCGTTTGTTCGTTAAGCTCACAGTTGAAAGAAGTACATATATGCTAGTATTCCACAGCCTCCCATCTAATATGTCGTAAGTCAGATTTAGATTAATTTTTTTTTTCTAAGTCCTGAGCTGTTTTTGCCTAAAATATTTGTCTTTGCAGGATAATTTTTGGGAGTCTATGTGGCAATCTACTCGTATTGGCATCAGCAAGTCAAATAAAGTCTTATGAATTTGTCTTATGTGAAGTTGTAATGTACACAAATGACAATTTAGAAAGCCTGTTTCTAAAAGAACGCAATAAGCGGTGTATTTGTAGGCAAGTTTACATTTTTTTTTCGAAAATTCAACTGAATCAAAAAGCACTAAACTTGAGCGACGTAACTTTGTATTGCTCTTGTTACTGCCTGACTTCTACCGAAAAATTTCTGCCGTTTTCAATTTCAAATTTAAAGCTTCGGTGTATTAAGAGATTTATGGCTGGATTTTGTAATATAACAAATCTTTTTGTGATACATTTTAACCCGTTGTGATGAGTACCTGCCATGAGTACTCCTGCTCTTTCTTAAAAAATTGATAAAAAGCACATCCATTGACGAGTTAGAGGGCTAAGATTCTCCACAAAAATGTTCAGCGTGGTTTTCTACATTGAACTGCTAAACGCATCATTTATCTAAAATGTAAAACTCTCATAGTTTTATATGCCAATTTAACAAAGTAATGTAATGTAAGTAATAAAACTTTCACTCCCTATAACAAAATTGTGACTGAAATTTTCAGATACACATTTCCTGTTTTTTTTTGTCCTCTACCAGAATCCCCTCTCGGTCGCTTAGTTTTCTATGCCGGCTTACCAGAAGAACGTGCAAGAAAAGGAAACTTTGATATCTCTAAAAAAAAGTCCTAGGTAAACTTTTAGATCGTTGTAACGCGTATATATATTTTTTTTTAATCCTTGCTAGGTATTTTTGGTCTCGTATAGTATAATCCATTGCCGTACTGCTGGTATAGTTGAATTCAAACAATACGAGATAATGTCCCTTGAATTCAGACCCGAAAGGTTGCTTTTATAATAGTTTGGGCAAAAAGAAATACAATTTTTTTAGCAAATGGTTCAAAACTGTTTTACGGACGATCTTTAGCTCCTAGACGATGCTACGGCTGCTACTGCATACAGCTAATATATTTTATGAGAAGCTTTTTGGAAGGTTTGCCATTGCCTGCCGAGGGACGACCGCTATTAGAAAAAAACATTTTCTATCACTTTAGTGTTTCATGGACAGAGATACGAACCTACGTACTTCCGAATGGTACTCATGCACCAATCCATTCGACTACGGCGGTCGCGGAAAGTTGCTTGGAAATGCCAAAAAAGGAAAAAGAAGGAGGAAAAAATGCTAACGCGGTTCCATGGTGGAAATCAGCCGAGGAGGAGGAGTGTTAAAGTGTTAGAAGAAACATGCCCGACATACCATTGGTGTCACGGCACCTTTGATAATGTTTCTGACACTTGGATTTCAAACCCCTTAACAAACAAAAAAAGAAAAATAGAAAAGTGTACAAGACACTAAATTCTACGATGAAATACTTCAAATACTTGTTCCTCAATAAAGTTTAAAGCAACAGGAATCTCTTTCTACTGACACGCCCTGTTCTACTTTCAAGTCTAGAAGTAATGATTATAGACCTAAAGTTGTATACATGGGTGTCCGAAAAACTTCCAAAGCTAGGGCTAATTTCTTGCAATCCTACGAAGTGAGAGACTCTGGTTAATCTCAGCGTAGGTACATTTCCCAGGCTACTTCTACTTCTCTTTGGAAGCATCTGTGGTAGAAATTTCATTCTTTTTTTGTGTGCAAAAATACAAGTCTATTCCAGATTGCCTGATGAGCCAATACATTGCCCCAAATATTTCAGTATTCAGCACTTTTGAAGGTCAATAACTGTAAATAAATCCAAAAGATCAATAAAAAGTGCGTCAATGACTTCTTCTCAATTCCTGTCATCCCTGATGGAACATAGGGCGTCAAACGCCAATGACTGGCCTCTCTTGTAATCAGTTGCGAACTTTGGTTCGACACTGTTAGCTACAGTACATACATACACATGTGTATATCTTTATTTTATAAATGAATAATATGCTTACAAGGTGCTATATTCGCAGCTTTATGTGGCAGCAAATATTTTATATCTGCATACAAATTTATTTTTGCAGCGCATAACCGCCAAGGGAATCCATAGACTCGGTGCAGTTTATAAATAAATATTCGTGTATGCACTCCTTTGTATATTTATGTGTTGTATATACATACACACATATATGCTCAACTAGTTGTGGCAAAAGTGCACGCTGAAATGCGAATAGCCCAAAAGGTTGGCAGTGATGCTTTCGAGCGGCTGTTTTTAGGTGTAAAGCAGGAAGCTCCACATGTGGGTAAATACAAGACGCAATCACAGAGCAGATACGTCACAAAAAGAGATATGCGTACAAGAGTAAGGGTGTGCAAACACTTACATATATGTGCATGCATATACATGTGTATGTACATTTGGCATTTACCATAAGTATTGGCAACGGATGTTTAAGTTTAAATTTGATACAGAGAATTTTCTTGCAGCCTCAAATTTCCGTTATTAAAACATAGCAAATCAATAAGGAATATAAAAATGTTTACGTATACTCGTATGAAAATTGGCTGACTAAATACTGTACATGCTTTGCCGTCGTACTTCACAGATACATACATACATATGTATGTATTGTATTTACATTAGACTGGATCGCGAAAATAAGTTTGCAACTGCCTCGTCTGCTCCAAAAGCTTACTTTGAGAAGGTTTTAGGGTCATACAAAATTTGCTTTTTGGCGAGTTCTAAAAACCGCCAAAATCATGTTTTATTCATAACTCTTTTATTTATAACTCGATTCCAGGATGTCATATTTAGTGGAGTTGCCTGCCTCTCATAGGTCGTATCCCCAGGTAAGTGTAAATGTAAGTGTAAATTGAAAATTAAACACCACTCGCGGACCAAAACTGGTTGGAGAGACTATTAACAAGCTAGGGTAGGAAGACTAGCAACCAATATGCTAACGAATCGTCGAGTAATCAAACAAAACCAATTCAATCGTCGATGACATTTGGCTACCGCACAAGGACTAAGATCGGTTTATGAAATATTAAGACATTAAGAGTTAACGATCGCCCCATAATCCAACTAGGAGTTAGACGAAAAAACAATTTATCAGCTAATAATCTTTCCCAGATATTTTTTCTCTAGAATGCCTCTTTAACCTACATACTAAATTCCAATTCATTCATTCATTTATTGCCCAAAATCATTTATGTATGTAAATCTAAGTTATGATAAAATTAGATTGTTATCCTAACATACATTTGTATTTATCTAGGAGTTTAAAACTTATTTTTCTTTTGATATGTACAATAGGTTATGATTATTATTTTGTATATCTTTGGCATCATTTTTGAAACTTATTTATATTCTCCCAAAAAGGACTTAAAAAAGAGATAACCCATATTAAACTTCTACAATTTATTTGGCTATAAATTGATCAATGTTATAAACTAAATTTTCATCGTTGAAGTTGTAAGTATTGTATCGCCTATGATAATAAATTGCTTTACTATTTTCATGTAACATATTATTATTTTTTAGTATTTTTTAATATATGTATGTACATATTGGTAATAAATATTTTTCTGTTAGAGTTTGTGATATTTCCCTTGCCTTTGACAGATATTTATTTATCACTTCATTTTCTAGGAGTGTCATTTTATCAACAAATCTTATTGACGATTTCATTAGGAAAAAGTCCGTGCGTTATATTTCACATTTTTCATAAAAACTTTTATTAGAAAGTCTTTTCCGAATAGTACCACTTCTGTCAAGTTGGCGGTTGAGACCGTTACAAATTCTTAAGACATATCGTTCAAATCGCCTTAGTCAGTCCATTCGACGAAGTGTTGAACCATATCGGATGAGCATAAGATATGATTGGACTAATTATTTGTTTGTAAATATTTACTTTTATGCAGTTCGATAGTCCACCCTGCCTTCTTACTAAATTACAATAGTTAAAGAACATTTTTTTTGCTTTTGTCAAAATGAAATCTACATGACTTACAAAGGTAAATTTGCTATCCAAAATTACGCCCAAGTATTTAATTTGTTCTTTGTTTTTTATGTTGAGTCCATTCATTTTAATTTGGCGCTCACATTTCCGAGCATTTGGATATATGTACATATGTAAGTTTTTGCGTATTCCTTTAACAATAGCTGTTTCGCTTTTATTGAAGTTTATTCTTCAAAATAAGAAGAACAACATCATCATGTCCGATGAGGCTCATTTCTTATTGAATGAGACGGTAAACAAGCACAATTATCGTATTTACGCCACTGAAAATTCTCACGAAATTCAAGAGGTACCTCTTTACGACGAAAAAGTCACTGTTTGGTGCGGCGTTAGTGCGAAAACGATTATTGGGCCATTTTTCTTCAAAAATGAAGATGGTCAAGCTGTTACCGTCAATCAGGAGCGTTATCGCGATATGATAACCACTTTTGAGATGCCAATTATTCTTCGAAAACGTATGAGGCAGTTCTGGTTTCAGCAAGACGGCGCTCCATCACACACAGTTCGCACCACAATCGATTTTTTGAAGAAATTGTTTCCTCGTCGTTTGATGTCGAAAAATGGCGATCTTGACTAGTCACCGCGTTCGCCCGATTTAACGCCACCTGACTTCTTCTTTTGGGGATATTTAAAATCAAAGGTTTATATTAATAAGCCAAAGATGATAGAAGAGCTCAAGAACAACATCCGTGAGGAAATAGCCGCTATTCCAGCCGAAATGTAAGGTAAAACTAGGGAAAATGCTGCAAAATAGGCACAATACTGAGCCTGTACGGCGTACCATTTGAGAGATATCATATTCAAAAAGTGATATCAACAAATCTACTTGAACCAAATAAAATGATTATAACCAATCAAAATGATTATTATCATAAAAAAATTTGTGTTTTTCTTTGATTTAAAAAAAAAACGCATGGCTCCGTCGAATATGGGCAACCCAGTACATAGTATTTCTTCTTTGGCTTTGGTTATGCGTGGGTAAGATCCCAATATAATTATATAGTCTGCATATATGAGCATTTTAATATCGCAATTATTAATTTCGGAACTTAATGGTGGGTCCAGGAAATCGGCTAAGAAGATGTTATAGAGAATTGGGCACAACAAAGTGCCTTGTGGCACCCCTGAGTTAACGTCTCTTGTCAAAGAATTAAATATACCTTCATTAACATAAAATGATCGCTCTTTTAAATAACTATACAACATTATGCAAAGATTTTGTTCGAACTTGAACTTCCTGTACATTTTAAATATGATTCCTTTCACCCAAGCTGTATCGGATGCTTTTTCCAAATCTGGACTGACTAAGATCGTCGCCTGTCCTCGATTTAAATTACTACAAATAAAATCAGAGAGTAATGTTGATAATCTTTTAAGACATGTCGCCCTTAAATATGTTGTTTTATTTTTTCAAGCAAAAAACCTAGCCTAGCCCATCAAATATAACTTGACTGTAACGCATAATTTCAAACTTTGTATAGTACATATCATAATTTAACAAAATTTCATCAAAATTTTCAATTTTTTAAACAGAGTTTCTAGGTTATTTCTGTTCAGTTTTATAGCTCATTACATTTTAATAAACAAATTGTAGATTTCAAGTGACTAGAAAATACCGGAAAATGAATGCGAAAAGTATTTCTTTTCGGAATTTTTTTTTTTTTCTTGGTGTAGATGAGAAGAAATCGTCGGGTTGGGAATAAATAGTGGATTTGAATTCTAGTAATAAATAAAATCTAGTAAACTCGATTTTGGCTGATTTTAGAAGTTACCAAAAATAAACATTTTTATGACCTTGAAAAATTTGTTCCTACTGTCTGCGGACCGACCCGTTTTAATGCACTTATACATTCAAGTGCACTTACAGGTCGTGGTGAAAATCAAACATTGCAATATAAAATATTTGCCATATTGTATAAATTAAAGCAAACAGTTCGAGTATTTTTTTTTTTGTTTTTTTAATTCATAAAGTAAATAAACTCAAACGGAGCAAAACGAAAATATATTTTATACAATTAACAGTTTGGAAAAATAAAAAATTATATATTTGTGTGTAGACATTTAATTCATATACATATCAAGCTCTCTGTGAAAAGCATAGAATAATAAAAATTGTTGCAAAAATTAAAAATTCTGAATAATTAATATTTATTTGATTAACCATTTTTCCCCACAATATCCTTCAGGTGGTCTTACACCGCTTTTTTTTGATATTTTTTGTGCTATTTTTGTTTTTTGCGTTATTTTTTTATCCATTCTTGAGAAAGGATGTTCTTTGAGCATTATTTGTACGTTAATATTTCTAAAATCTGCTGCAAATTTTCTATACCATGAATAGCTTCTAGAAAAGCTACTTTTTATTTCAGTGTTGCAAATTTTGAAGAGAAATTACTCAAAAGTATAGAAATGAAAACTTCTGCTAAAAAAATTATCAGACAACACTGTTTTTGTTGTGCCACAAAATGTGAGCAGCTGAGGGCGTTAAGTTTGTTAATGTCCGAAAAGACCAAATGGAAAGAAAAATTTCGATAAAATCGTGTGCTGTACTTCATTGAAACCAGGCGAAAAATATGAGTGTATAACTTTTCGGAATGAGCCCGTAGAGGCTTATACGTAAACAGACTAATTCTTTTTTTTATTTAAAAAGTGTATTTTTATTTTAACGAATTTTGATTTATATCATATACTGATTGTCATGTGTTTCACCTGGAAAAATAATTGAACCATCTTAGAACCGACTTGAGAAACTGGAGAGCATCGTACGAGCCGCAGAACTTAATCGCTCAGGCACAATTTTTTATAAGAGCGTGCAATTGTTGGCGTATGCCAATGATATTGACATCATCGGCCTTAATAACCGCGCTGTTAGTTCTGCCTTCTCCAAACTGGATAAAGAGGCAAAGCGAATGGGTCTGGTGGTGAACGAGGACAAAACGAAGTACCTCCTGTCTTCAAACAAACAGTCGGCGCACTCGCGTATCTGGACCCACGTCACTGTAGACAGTTATAATTTCGAGGTTGTAAAAGACTTCGTATATTTAGGAACCAGCATTAACACCGATAACAATGTCAGCCTTGAAATCCAACGTAGAATCTCTCTTGCCAACAAGTGCTACTTTGGACTAAGTAGGCAATTGAGCAGTAAAGTCCTCTCTCGACGAACAAAATTAACACTCTACAAGACTCTCATCATGCCCGTCCTAACGTATGGCGCAGAAGCTTGGACGATGACAACATCCGATGAAGCGATGCTTGGAGTGTTCGAGAGAAAGATTCCGCGTAAGATTTTTGGACCTTTACACGTTGGCAACGGCGAATATCGCAGACGATGGGTCGATGAGCTGTATGAGCTTTACGACGACATAAACATAGCGCAGCGAATAAAAGACTTTTTCACCAAAGTGATAATCTGTTGAGAGATCTTTGTTGGAGATCGCATAACGTTGGAGGGAGTTTCCCCGAGATTGATATTACAATATCATCGGCATATGATATTATTTTACCTCCCATTCTTTCCAGTTCTTGTAGAAGATTATTGACAGTTAGGTTCCACAGAAGCGGAGATATTACCCCACCTTGGGGTGCACCCCTGATCGGAAATTTTTTAATGGATGCGTCACCCAAATTTGCGCTTACCGTTCGCCCAGTTAGCATTCATTCTATAAACGAGACTAGTGCACTCCCATTTCCGGTAGCGAAGTGGTAATTGCTTCGGGTAGGTAACTGATCCAGTGTAGGCAACTGCTCCATATTGTCATGAAAAAATAAAAAAGTTTAAGTAAAATATCCCGTTTTTCTTCTTTTGACTAGCTTGCAATCTAGTGAGGCCTATGGTTATCTTCAGAAAGCGCTGTGATGCGCCTTTGGTGCTCTGAGTGTCGAGTCAGACTTACTTACCGGTTAATCTATTCCTCTTCAGTGCCTTGGATAATTCTTTTATTGCTCGTTCTTGTTTTGTTTTGCAGTGCGGTCAAAATATTATGTATTTTATGGCACAGTGAATATTGGCACGACTTCCGTTTAAGACTTTACCAATACTCTTTTATCTCAATACTCAATAGCTTTTTCTGGAGTTATAGAGAGAAATTATAATATTTCCTTGGGGAATTACTTTGTCACAAAAAGCACATAATTGAAAGCCTCTCCAATCTAATGAATGTGAAAAGGTTCTGGGTGAACGGATTCGAAATTCTTGGAGTTTCGAGTAAACAGAAGTTGAGTTGTTTTAATGCCTTTATGTCGAACGCTGGGCATTTACTCAAAATATCTCGCTTGCGTAACTGTATTTCCATATATACAAAATCTCGATTTAGTTTTCCTACCTAATCCCACTAGATATTATGTCCCCAATCTCCCATTAGGGCAAAAAAAAACAAACAAGTATAAAAGTATGCAGTTCAAAATTTAAAATTGCAAATTATAGAAAAAAATGCAAAATGCAAAATATCATACAATAATAAGTAAATAATGCCACATTTTTCATTTTCATTCTTTATTTTTAACATTTTTTACTTTGATGCGATGAATTTTATAGCTCTGTGCTCATATTGAGGCACGTTGCAATTACGTCTGTCGTACTACTTTTGCTTTGTACGCATTGCATGTGCACAGTAGTTGTGCATTGTGGCATTGTGACGTTTGTAAACGCACGTAACATGCAACGTGCGGCATGCGGCTTGTAGTTGCGTTTGTTAGTCAATCTAATCTTTTTCTTTTACCCACATACATATTTATTACTTGTTTGTGTATTTCTTTTGCTACATTCAAACAATTGCAATTATGTGATTTTGTGTGTGTGTGTGTGTGTTTTTTTTTTGTTTTGTTTGTTTTAATGTTGCATCATCATCAGTCTACTTCAGTGTAGGCTGTATAGGCTGGCTGTTCATTGAAATGGGAAAACATTCTTCTAATGTTGTCACTCCTCGCGCTATTGGCTGCTCTGCGACTCACTGACACACTGTCAGGTGTATTGTCACTTTGTCGTCAAGACTTGCCATTCCACATTGAAGTGCTAACTAACAGCCAACCAATCAGCTTGCTGACAGCATGTTGCGTGCAACATTGCCTCGATTTCCTGCTGTTTTTCTACATTCGTGATATTTTCTTGTTTACGATCCCATTCGCATGTTATTACATATTGGATTTCATTACGTGGAGAGGAGTGCGTAAGCCAAGAATTTGTTGTTGTTATTTTTAGCATTGTACGGACTCTTAGCTGTTTAATTTGTAGAATAATATGACGTTTTGCGTCACGCAGACAAGAGTTGGAATTACTCAACAACAACAACATCTGATTGAGAAATTTCGTACCGTTGACAATAGTAGATATTTATATTCTGGTGGTAGATGAATTTCTAGAAATTTTTATGGAAAAAAATATCATTTGCCGATTTTGTATAACCCTTACATTTCAATACAAATAGTTGGATATTAATGGGAGCTGTGTGGGTCTTAAAGAAACTTGTATGTTGGCGGAAAATCTTAAAAACATTTTTAAACTTAGGTAGGTTTCAGTAAATTGTATTTGAACTTTGTTATCATAACGATTGTTTTTAACTTGCATATTTGATACTACATACATTGCCAAGTATTTTAGCTGAGCTTCTCTCTCAATATATGTGGCCTGCACTTTGATGCTCACCTGTGAGCAGTAGATGGTTTCTATGAGAAGCTTTTGTTCCATTGATAAATGCACTCAGATATTCGCCCTTGCCTACGAAGCACCAACTCTGTTAGAAATTTATTTCAATCACCTCATGTTTCATGTACAAAGAAGGATTCGAATCTGGAACCAAACGAATAGTTTCAACGCACAAATCCACTCAGCTACGACGGCCACCATATCAAATAATTGAAAATGAATAGAGGGACTGTTTCATCGATGATTGCCTGTCAATTCGCTGCTGCGTCTGATAATCCAGTTTAGATTTCTCAACGAAATTCGTACATAAAAGTAAGTCACTTTTATTATAAATACGATTTGTATTGAAAATGGACGATAACCATGTCCAATTTTCAAAAAACGGCAATTTTCAAAGAAACAATGTTTTTAATATTCTAGTGGCAAATAACAAAGGAAATTTGCACCAATTTGATAACAAAACGCAGAAATCGCCACCTGCATTTAAATAAGTTTTGGCATTCATAAGCCATTTGGTCTCATCTAGTCAGAATAAGGTACGCCTAAGGCAAAAAAAAAAATATTACAAAAAATGTATGAGATATTTTAAAAAACTTGAAAATTAAAAAATGTACGAGGGTCGTTAGAAAAGTTCGTGCAAAAATAAAAATTACTTAATTGTTTAAGGTAAACCCCTTTGGCTTTTCGACATAGTCTCTTTTTAGGCATATACACTTCGTCCAACGCTGTTCTTGTTTGTTGATCGCTTCCGAACAATAGGATTTGCCCTAGTCGGAAAAATAGCCATTCGTTTTTTTAATTAATCACCTCCTCGTTTGAATAAAATCTTTTTCTCGCCAGCCATTTCTACAAATTGAACAAAAAGTAGTCCGAGGAATCCGAGTGAGTCAAGTCTGGAGAATAGGGGAAAGAGACAACGAGTTGGAACCCTATATCCATAAATTTTGCGACCGCAACTGCTGAGGCGTGAGCTGGTGTGTTGTCGTGATGGAAAAGGAAAATCATTCGACTTCTTCAATTTAAACGAGTGACAAACACAAAAAAAATAGAACGATTTGGCTAAAACTTGGTGTGTCTTCTTCCAAGAGATGCTACATTGCTAAACATGCCCTGGATACGCGCCTGTAGTGCGCACGGACTTTTCAATTGTCCTTCGTATATGCATATCTCAGTTATAATTCACTTTTCGCTATGACATTGACATTTTACTAAAAACGAGGGAAGTACCTTAAATTTCCATCAATTAAATGTTTCAAAGGCATTCAAAGATTCATAAGAGAACACGTAAGCAAAAGTAGATATGGCACATTTCATAGAAATAAAGTTCAACTATTTTTTTACGTTTTTATAAAACAGCAAGGAAAACGATGTTAAGGTATGCCTTATTACAAAAATATATAATATAAGCATGTACCTTTAACAAATACAAATACTTCGAGCATTAGTTATATGGAGGAAAACACCCAAGCCCGTGAACAGAAAAAATTGTCAAAAAAAATGAATTTTTGGGCCATTTGAAACTTGCATTTTCTGCATACTCGAAATTTGTCCACAAATTCTGGCTAAAAAAATTTAAATTTTTATACAAATCCGCTGAATTTTTATAAATTTTGGACAAAGCTTGCAAATTTTTGATATATATTTTTTTTGTATAGTATAAAAAAAATAATTAAAATAAAATAGTAAATAAATAAATAGTCAAAACTTGTCAATATATGGTGTACACTTTCTTCTTTTTCTTCCATAATAATTCATTACGAAATTTCAAGTATAAGTATCTAAAAACATTTTTTGAAAATTTAGCTCTTTGTAGCTTAAAGTAATTCAACAAATTAAATTAATGATGAACTAAAACACTGAGTAAGGAGCATTGCTATATAAAAAATTATAGTTTCAAGTGCATATACAATTCTTCTGGCATATCTTTTACTGTCGCACTGTGCCATCGAGTATTCTAGAGCAAACAAATTAGAAATTTATATTATAAAAATGCTAAATAAATACACTTACCCACTTTGTAGAACTAGGACTCTGAATTATACAAATGGCTTACCTAAAAATAGAAAAGAAAATTCAAATTATTATTTTAATGAAATATATGTATGAATGTGTTTGTAAATATTAATAATACTAAGCCTAGTCTATTTGAAATACAAGTTAAGGTTATATACTTCGTATATTTATAAATATGCACATACATTTATATATTAAAATTCAACATAGTTATTATTTTATAGTTATTCTACGTTCCGTAATCACTGAGTTGAAAAGTATGCATCAGAAATCTATAATCAATGATATATGCGGCAAAAGCCTTTGATGATTTATTATCATTAATTTTTCATCTATAATTTATGATCTATGATTCTCCATCTATTCATGATAACAGTGATGGGCAGGTCAAAGCTCACTGAGCGTTCTCCGAGCACGTACATCTCACAAGTAGGTAGATTCGAGCACAACAAAAGAGCAAAAATATAATATAATTGATCTCCTCTCTGAACGATACACTCTCACAAAATGAATTGCTTGCATGTGTGAGAACGCCGACCGCTGATCTAGAATCTAGAATCTCTGTTTTGTGATATCACGATGTACAGAATGTAGAAGTATAACCAACATCAAACCTTAACCGTTCTTAAGTGATTTAGAAGGAATCAGATGATTTGTTACTGTCATGGAAGTTAACACAGCGTTTTGTTTACGAAAAAATTAACATTGTGTTGGTGATATACACGAAAAAAGTCAACACAGCCTTCTCCTATACGAGAACTATACTATAACTACGTTGTTGATTATTCAACTTGAGTATAAAACTACGCCTTCGGTACCTTAAATGTTATGCTTGATTTGTTTTTATGTACGGTATGGAGGCGTGAACACTAAAGGTAACGAGTATGAACATATTAAAGGCAATAGAGATGTGGTGGTATCATCGGATGATTGGAATATCGTGGGCAGACAAAGTCAGTAACAAATAAGTGTTAACCAAACTAACTTCGAAAAGATAGAGAGAGGCGACGCGACGTAGTCATAAACTACAGGGTTTGATTGAAAAGTAATGAGCCTTCCCGCGCCGAGCGTCTGCTTAGCGATCAACCGCATCGGCTGGTGGGGGAAAATGATCGTTGGACCTTCCCCCTCCCCTTGAAACTGGTCCCAGTTCGCTGGCAACAGCGGTGCAATCAACATCGCTCCGCGCGTGAAAGCTGTTTTAAAAGTGTGTCAGGATTTTGCAGTGGCGAAAATGCAGCGATCGTTGGAGCAACGTTACTCGATCAAATTTTGCGTAGAGCTAAACAAAACGAGCTTCCCCACCCTCCCTACAGCCCAGACCTGTCCCCTCTGGACCTAAAGCAAGGGTAATTAATATGTGTAGATCAGTCATAAAGGCAATCCGTCAATAAAATATCACTAAATGAAGTTGCGAGCAAAATCTTATAATCGACCTTCACAGTAGTCTATGAAGGTTAGTCGGGATATGGCGGTCATAAGGTATGTTTTAAAGTATGGGGCATTCATGTGGAAACCATCGTAGCCAAACAAAGCAAAGCCAATAAGTTATATGGTCTTCATATTGCAGCTTTTACTGGTATTTCATGACCTATTAAGTCATATTTGATGGGGGCGAATGCAAAACAGATCTTCAGGTGTTCCTTGGCTTGTATGAGTAAGCAGGTTCATCGGCAAAACGAAGTGGTCTGAAAATTACGGCAATAAATGATTTCAGAGCTTAAAACATAAATCAAACTCATGCGATGCTACTAACACTATGCACCAAATTTAGAAACATTGTCTGGGGGCCGAGTGATTCCAATACTGAATAAAAAGACCCAGACCCATCCTCAAATCGTTTTGCATTATTTTGTCAAATTTCTTTGCTATGATGTCAGTGTTTTTAGAAAAAAAGAAAAAGAGAGTTAAAATATGTATCGAAGATAAATAAGTTGTTGGAGGGTGTATAGTGAAATTTTACGAGGAATAATTGTGTAGAATATTTTAACCCATAAGCTCTATCACGAAATGATCGTTTGGGCCCCTTTTTTAAAAAGTCCGAGGAAAAGGGCATTTTTAAGGTCGCTATAGGGTTAAAATGTTCTAGAACATTATTTGCCATGAAATTTTACTAGCTTTGTACAAAAAAACTGCAGGTTCACATATATGACTCAGATTCTGATAACAGCGATGATTCCCATACTGCTTTTACACAGTGTTACCAACCTAAGCTGATTTAATTCCATATGTAGGCATATTCTTAATATGCCTTTGCGCAGTATAAATTAAAAAGCCATGCGCTTAAAATATGGACATTTTTTCCCACAAATTCTCTCGTACTTGCTTCTACAAATCTGCGTCTTTAAAAATACCACTATAAGTCTTAAAATTAAATTCTGTTGGAGATTATGCGCAAATATAGATTAACGTAAAACTGAAAATTCGTTCTGGCATCAGAATTATGCTTATAATATTTTTTATATCGATTAGTGATAATTCATTTTTGGCACGATACCAGGAGTCTTACGCAAAATAAGTGGGCAGCAATTGAAAAGAGAAAAATATACTACTCGAGAAATAAACAAAAATGTTCAATGGAAAACACAACCAACAATAACTGAGCTACAGTTTTTACAAACATACAAACATATGCACGTACACCTATGTATAACAATCACCTTGAAACCCCAACAGCCAATGAGGAATAAGTAAACAGTTTATCGAAATAAATGCAGGCAACGCCGCCATTCGCAAAATTTGTTTGTGAAAATGAAAAAGAAAAACTGTACACTGTTCGGCAAAAATCATGCTGTGCTTGCTGCTTTTACAAAAAGAGAAACGTAACATCTCTCAGAAAATTTTGGCTTTAGTTGTGTTCTTTAAGAAAATTAGCCTTCACCAGCTATCAATCCAAACCTGGGGACAGCGTTTACTTAACCCTGGGGACAGCGTTTACTCGCATATTTTTTTAAAAATAAGTCTTATTTATCTAGATATCTCACAACACAAGTGGGCTAACCAACTTAACTGTTAACCCATCAACTCCCGTATCCCCTAACCCCTAGAAACCACCCCTACCACACCACAAGCAGGCTAACCCACCTAACCTTGGGAACAGCGAGTTTAGTCGCATATTTTTCTTGAAATAAGTCTTCTTTTTCTTGATATCTCGTACTACAAGTGGGCTAATTTACTTAACTTCTAACCCACCAACCCCCATAAACCCCCGAACACTTAGAAACCACCCCTATTACACCGCAAGCAAGCTAACCCACCTAAGATAGTGTAGGGGTTTGGTGAGTTAGCACACTTATGGTGTGAGACAAAATTTTAAGAAAAATAAGACTCAATTCAAGAAAATTAGTAATCGACTATATCATGTCAATGTTATCTCAATCGATTTTCAGGTATAGGAAAATTTAGAAACATGAAAATTTCAAAATGCGATATCTCAGCGAAAAAAATGATATTTGAGCAAACTCAACGCCATTTGAAAAAAGAAGGCTTGTATTTAAAGATGTCGTCCTTTAATTTTGGTGAAATAAAACATCTGCAAGGCTACATAACTTCAAATATGGGCAAAAACGGTGTTTTTTGCACTTTTAGGTTAGGATATCTCGAAAATCAGAGCAGATAGAGCAATTCTGAGGCCAGATTTGGATTCAGCGCATCATAAACCTTCGGAAATATATAGTCTGGTTTCTGGGTCTGAGATGCTGACGGCCTTGTAATGATTTTCCATATGCTAGTCAATTGCTTTATTTTACAAAAATAAAAACATACCATTAATACATCATATTTCGACTTGACTTTAGCAAAATTTCAAAAACAAAAATCAATAATTGTAAAAGTTATCGCAGTTTGTGTGGAGCTCGTTTCTCCAGAAGTCCCTTGCGGTGCTCATCACAAGTCCTTGGAGATTCATCTAAAATCAATCTGACAAAAGAAATCAGTTTTAATAATAATCTTGGGCCTGATCGTTTTTTTTTTTTCTAAATTAACAATATGGCGGCCTCAGGAAACATTTTCCAGATTTTCGAGAAAAAATCCAACAATTAATTGTTAAAAAAAAATCGAATTTTTGAAAAAAAAAGAAAATCCTTTGATCAAGCACGCGTTTTTCATTTTTTTTTTTCAAAAGTGGTATACATTTTATTGAAATCTACTAAGCGGTTTTTAAGTTACAGTGATCTTATTCTTCTTCTTAATTGGCGCTGGCACGAAAAAGTTACAATGATCACCAGTTCAAAAAACATAGTTTTGAGAAAAACGCATTTAAACTTTTGCTATCTCTGCAAAAGTTGCATTTAAAGTTTATTGCTCCGGAGCGCTCGAGCGCCCTTTGTTAATTGTCGAATAACTCGAAAAGTATTTGTCGAATTCACCTCAAATTTTCACGCAATATTTTTAAGATATTATATATACAATACTTTAAGAAAATGGAAAAACAAAAAATTCAATTTTTTGAAAACTCTCACTACCCCTAACCCCTTAAAAAAATATATGTTATCGAACACAATTACCATAAGCTTTACCATTTGCAGTAGTAGAATTTTTCTTGCTTCCAAAATCAAATCAAATCATGTTAACTGTTGTGATAAGCAAGACAGATTTGTCCCCACCAGGCGTGTAAAGACACTGAAATTTAATGGCGCTGATATTTCTTTCTATATTACGAGGATATGCCAGGTAAAGTACTTCGGTATTATAAATAATTCCAGATTATTAAGAATGTCGAAAATCTATAAGGCACAATTTAATCCTTTTGATTTAGAAAAAGAAAACTTCTATAACCGCTACCGGTTAGACAAAGCCACTGAACAAACATATGTCAGTCTTTAATTTTTTCTTTTTTGAATCTGCAAGACATGAAGTTTCACTTTCAAGACCTGCAACTCCTCAGGTTGCTGCTAAGCATACTTTTGCACTAGCATCTCAAGAGCAAATTGTGAAGCGGTTTGTTCAGTATTGGCAAGGTCATTTGCAAGGTGAGAAGCCAAGTTGTCAAAGAACATGGAGTACAATTTTTTGCTCAGAATACGACGAACGTGTTGCTGCTCTACAAGCACATAAGTATCGTCCATTTACTTCATTATTATCATAATCCAAAAAAAAAAAAAACCAAAATGTGGAGAAAATCGGCGTCAAAGTTTATCATGCCTCCCTAAGTAAAAGTAAAAACATACTTTCTTTTAATGAGGTTCTGCGAATAGTTGACGTCATGTATTTCTTGACATATAAAAGCCTAGAAATATTTTTTATAAGAATATCACTCAAATACTACTACCCAGATTTTTATATTTTTTGCACCGCAGGAAAACCGATGGATCATAGAGGGTTCGTTCGCATCATTTATTTCAGTAAGGTGTTGCCATCTGTTTGTATTTAAAAAAGTAATTTAAAAAAGTAAAATCGTCAAAAGTTTTATAGTTTGCGTATAAAGGAAATAATATAGTTTTCGAAAAAAATTAGTTTTTGACAGCGTTGCCAGGTGAATTTTATTGTAATGGTAGCAATTTTTAACAAATTTGAATTCAATATTAATAAGATATTGGTATAAAAGCATAGGAGTTTGAAAAAGCTCTAATAAAAAATATTTAAAGCTGGCGTTGCCACCTAAAAAAAAATTGAGGGCAAAAAGGATTTATTAAAAAAATATATGTATAGGTTTACATATATCAACGAAAAGGTAAATATATTTAATACAATAATATTCTTAAATGGAGTTGCCATATAATTTTAAGAAAAAATCTAAACTAAAATTTTACAATCTATAAATTACAGCTTTTTAGACAAACTTACAATTTTATGAATACCTAATAATGCAGATTACAGTTTTTCCGGAATTTCCGCTTTCAACGAATGAATTAAAATATCTTCAACTTTTTTTAATTTTATTAATTTTGTTTTTTGGAATCACGATAAAAACTCTAAATTTTCAAGCTTAAAACATTGCACGTCAAAATATTGATATTGCAATGCAACCCTACATTCAATATTTCAGTTTGGTTGTGATTTATTTGTTTACCTTTGTTTTCGCTCATTTAAAAATAATTTAAATTAGTGATGTTACTTTTTTTTAAATGAATTATTTTGTTTTCTTGCTATTTATTATAATATATTGTAATTGACAAATATTAATTTTCTAAAAATCTGTTCGTTTATGGTAGAAAATAACATTTCTTTTTTTTTTTGTTTTTTTGAAAATTTGAAAATTACCAGTTAAAAAAAAGGGTCTGGTAACACTGATCCTGGACAACAAAACGACCTGAATACGTGACCTCATGCAGCGCCTAAAACATTTATTATTTGATTCATTTCTATTTTTCATTTTCATTATTTTAGTATTTTTAGCAATAAAAAAATATAATATTTGACTTTAAATACTTTTTTCAGTTACTTACTGGGATTTTACAAATTCACTCATTTAACATTTTTTTTAATATTTTATTAAATCAAATGAATTATAAAAATCTTAATATTTATTTCCAAATGGTTAAATGAGTAGATTCGTAAAAGCCGGGTTAGGTATATTTTTTAATATTCGAATTTTTTTCTATTTTTTTTGAACTTTTTTTTCTTGAATAAACTGACATTTGGCGCCATTTCCTCTAGTTACTTGCAGTGTGAACTCAGCGCATTTCAATTAATTTTCATTTAATTTCCTAAGTATCTTTTTAAGTATCTACAACATTTATGGTATTCGCTACCTGGCAGCGCCGCCGCTCAAAACAAGGAAAGATGTCAAGACCAGCTGTTTAAATACAAGCAAACCGATAAAATACTGTGGATCCTGTATTGTTTTTTAATAAAGTAAAATAAATGGAAGACAAACAAAAGCAAAATATGGACAAACACCTCACTACTAAACAGCACGCAGTAGTTCTGATGGACTTGGTTGAGGAGAACAAAGAAGTTGCATCACCACGGACTGCATTCAAATGCAGCAAACAAGAAAATGTCAATTTGTTAATCAGCTGTTTTGTGTTTACAAACAAAATAAGATTTTCTATCATTAGCTATTATTATTTTTTTATTTGCCCTATTCTTTTTTCTTGCTATTCTAAAACAGGTATTCTTTAACTTTTTTTTTTTACACAATACAAAAAATGCAATCAAGAGATGAATACATCCACGTATTTAAACATATTTTACGATGAGAAATACTTAAGGTTCATTAGCTTGTTCAGGTGGCATTTAATGTTTCAATAAATTATTTCAAGTTTTTGGTCAATTCGATTGCGTCACATTCACACGTACAATCGATCGCATTCTGTACCTTTTTTCCAGCATAGTTCGGCTCGTTAATACCAACCCGAAGGCTGGCTGCCAACTCGTCAATAGGTTATGGATCAGTATAGATGAATGGGAGGCAATGCGGACCTCTCAGAAATGTGACCAATGGTGCCAAATCACGCGAGCCATTCTTTAAAGGGGTAGAGACGCTAGAATTTATTATCATAAAAACATTTTTTTGTTCTGTGTTTTAGAAGGGTATTTTAAAATCCTCAAAATTAGTTAAGAAAGTTTCATGCACCGGAAAGATCTGCCCACACTCGAATTTTGAAAGTAGTGCCCACTTGAAACTTTAACCGCATTTTCAAGTAGGTCAAAGTAGACCAAAATAAGGGTTCGAATAATTTTTTGTTTTGTTTTTGATTGGCTTGAAATGCGTGCTTTATTTTCAAGATTACTTTCTCCTCAACACTACGGAAGTTATTTTTTATTGTATGATTCAATTTCAATTAATAATTTTTTAGCACTTTTCCTCGTTTTTTCTTTTTGACTTTTTTTCAAAAATCAATTTAAAAAGTTTTACTTTATGTCGAAGCTATTATAATAATATAACAAAAATATCAAAAAATTTTTCATCAACTATTCTTCGTTTAAATTTGTAATTGTTGCAGTTGGTGGTTCGGCCAAGCAAACACAAAGAGCTCAGGAAAAATATGGGAAAACTGACATTTTTTTCAAGACCGCTGATACAAATAATGTTTAATACATTTAAAATTTTGACTTTCTTTTAGAAATTTTAATATTTTACTCAGTACCTTTAAGAAAATTTGCCAAAATTTGACCAATTTTTAACCCGTAGAGTGGAGTAGCCGCTTAAAGCGAATCAGTAAACAAAACTTCAACCCAATAAAATGGTAATTTAACTTGTTTTAGCGTGAATACCGCGGATAACGAGACCTCTGACAGCTTAGCTAGGATGGGCTATGAGACCAACATCTTTCCTCCTCTTTAACGTGTTTATCGCGGGTAACGAGTCCTCTGACACCTTAGCTAGGATTGCCTATGAGACCGATGTCTTTCATCCTCTTTAACGTGAGTACTGCGGTTAACGAGACCTCTGACACCTTAGCTAGGGTGGGCTATGAGACCAACGTCTTTCCTCCACTCCCTTCTGCAGCAATCAAAGCCACGATTAGCAGACGGGATACTTCAACCCACAAGCGAGGTTGGTAGGCTGAGAGAGCTGCAGATGGACAAAACTGATGCCATGCTCGGCCGACTGTCGCAGAGTAGAAGGGACTGTAGGCAGCTGCTTGGACTGATGACAGGCCACTTTGAATGGGCGAAGTGCATGGAACAGGTAGACATCTCAGACAATTCTCTCTGCCCAGCATGTGGAGGGTAGAATGAGACGGTACACCGTCCCACTTTCTGTGGGTCTTTTTTAACAAAATATAGCAAAAACAATTAAAAACACATTAGAATATATTTAGATTTTTTTATTTTTTTTTTTATTGAATATTAAGATTTAAATGGTTTTTGATTTCAAAATGTATGATGTAAAACTGTTTCTAAACGAGCTCTCAGCAGCTCCAAGTGAAATTTTCAAATACCGAATATCGCATTTTGAAGCCAATCTGGCAAAATGGAGTACGCCATTAGCTTTAGACGTTCTCAATTAAGTAAGATTGCCTATAAAAATGTTTGCCCAAAGTTCAACTTTCAAAAACTTATTTTTCATGGTTATTATCGATGAGTTCGTCTTAGGTAAAAAGGTATAAAATGCACATCTGAAGATCCAAATAATTTTTTTTTAATTTGACATTTAATTTTGTTTCTTGCTTCCATTTATTTTTTTTTTGCTTAAAACGATTTTTTATTTCTAATATATTTCCATGTATTCTGTTGACAAAACCAAATGCAACTATTTCTTTCTAGACAAAACCAAATGCAACTATTTTACGCATTCATGCATCTACGCAAGAGTAACAGAAGATATTCTTTCTTAAAAGAAATTCTTTAATCAAAACTCCTACAACATTTATTTATCCTCAGGGAGACCAATTGGAAAAACGTAAAAAATAGTATACAAATTTCAATGTGACGAGCCTGAGTATAAATTGTATTTCAATATCTCAGACACATTCAGCAATAGGTAGGAAATACATATGTATATATGTATGTATATATGGAAAATTCACCAGCTACTTGTATGGAACGCGAACTAAGCAAACCATCGGCTTTACCACTTCGTTTTAACCGTTGGAATTTACTGGCAATAAGGCACGTAAAATAAATCAACATAAGTCAAACGATTTCTGCATGCACTCACCCATACTTACAAACATACTTTTGTTAACCAAAGTTTTGTCAATAATTACTAGACCTTCACAGAATACCGTTATTACTTGCCATAAAATTTAAATGTGACGAATAATGATGATAATTCACGATGAAAAATTAACTTTGACGCTGCTTAGAGGAGCGAGTATTTATAGCAAGCGGAGGTATTGTCAATTTGTTGTTGTTGTTGCTATTTTGGTTAAGACTATTTTTGACAGAAAAGCGCACCCTCCTCCTCTTGAAAATGTGTCGAAAACGTTGACTGACTGTAATTACTCAAGACGACACGCAGTGCTTAACAAATTTTGTTGAAGAAATTAAAGCGAATGTTTGGCATTCATGAGAATTATTGCAAATAAGGGAGACAAAAGAATAGGAATACACATATGTATGTAGCTTTGTGTGTATTTAGTTAGTAAGCGAAGAAAAATTGTGATAAATGATAAGAGTGTAGATGACTTGCAATTAGTGAAAATAAATATAAAAATACTGAAAGGCTACAAAAGCAAAGTATAGAAGTAATGATTTTACTGAATAATAATGGCAGCGGTAATGATTCTGGTACTGGAAAATTATACTGGTATTGGTAGCGATGATGGCAATGGAGGTGATAAAGGTAGTGATAGTAGTACTTCTATTGGTAATGGTACTGATAAGCGTAATGGTAAGGGTATAGATAAAGGAAATGGGAAGGGTATTTATAATGGATATGGCTGTGGTAATGATAAAAGTAATTATAATTTAATGGTATTAGTAATTATACTTGTAAAGGTAATGATAATGGAAATGGAAACGGTAATGTAAATGATTGCAGTAATTACTGTCGTAAGGATAAGTGTAATAGTAATTGTTATTGTAATGGAAACGGTAAGAGTATTGATAAAATTAATTATAATTGCAGTTAGAATGGCAATAATATTAACAATTTTGAAAGTAATGGTAATGGAAATGATGATAATAATAGTAATTATAAATGTAATGGTAATGACAATTGTGATGGCAATGATAACAGATATGGTAAAGCTAACGACATAAGTAATTGTATTTTAATTAGAATGACAAAGGTAATTATAATTGAGATATAACCATAACCATGAGATGGTAATAGTAATTATAACAGTAATGGTTATGGGAATGAAAATGGTAATAGTAATAATAATAGTAATTATAATTATATATAGTGGTGGTAGCGATAAAAGAAATAAGAGTGGTAATAATAATGAAAGTAATTGCAATTGTAATGAAAATGCAAATGGTAATGATAATTGTGATGATAATAATAATAGCAACTGTAACTGTAATGGTAATGGTAATGATGACTGTGATGGTAATACTAATGATGACTGTGATGGTAATGGTACAAGCAATTGTACTTGTAATGTAAATGATAATAGTAAGAGCGATTGCAACGGAAATGATAATAATAAAGGTAATTGTTGTGGTAATGATAATTGAGTTGAATTACCAACCTTTATTTTACCATTATTATTAAGATAACTGTTTTTACCATTATTTTTAGCATTATCTTGATCCTTACCACTACCGCATGGTATTTGGTCAAGCCATTTTTAGGTTCTAAAAGACCTACGTTTTTAAGCTGTCATACATAGATATCAGCTGAAAATTTACAATTTTCATACTCTAACTCTCCTAGGTCGGGGGTTTCTAAGGTATAAAAAATATTATTCTACTATTGACCAAGTATGAACTCAAAATCGACTCAAGTTCAATCGCAAAAGTAGTAGATTAGATTAGATTAGATTTGTGGGGGTTGAACAAGTCCAAGCACTCAGTCAGTAGACCATTGTACTAGACCCGGATAGAAATCAGTAGAAAGAATAGGGATAGGAAAGATAAAAGGTGGATGGTAAAAACGGATAAATTAGTTTGAGATCATTCTTCGACATATTTCTTGGATTCATTGATGAATTTTAAGAGATCCGGAAGAGGAAGAGTCAGTGTATCGCAACCCAATATCCTAAGTCTGATTCTGGCAAATGCAGGACAGCTTGAGAGAAAATGCTCTGCAGTGTCGTCATTCCCAAGACAGGATAGGCATATTGTGCTGTCTACGACCCCCATGGTAGCCATATGCTGACCACAGAAGCTGTGCCTTGTGATTACACCCATCAGTACTCTCAGGTTCTTTCTACTGAGTTTCAGGAGGAAAGTCGCTGTTTTCCTGTTTGGTTCTTTCACAAAGCACTTGCCTACTCTGCACGAGTTCAACTCAGACCACCGACCTCTGTGAGAAGGCCTCATGAAGTCGTCAATCCATAGTTGAATCGATGCGGTATTGACACCTAGAAAGGGTTCAGGGCCTAGTGCCATACTTGCAGAGCCTTCATTTGCCAATTTATCAGCTAACTCGTTCCCTGCAATACCGCAATGTCCAGGCACCAAAATAAGACTAACTTTGTTATGTTTTGCAACACTGTTCAGTTTTGTCTTACATTCACCGACTAACTTCGAAGAGCAGCGTGAGTTAGCAAGGGCTTTCAGTACAGCTTGACTGTCACATAAAGTAGTGCTTGATAATATTTGGTGTAACATTTGTGGCTGCCGTAGCCGTGAAACAGCTACTAATAGAGATTCTATCATTCGGATGCCATCAGTTCGCGGGGAAAATGTTGAAAACTCTCTAAATAATATTACTTAATTATTATATATTTTTTTTAACGGACAACAAGGTATTCTTCAGCTTTAGAGAAATTTATAACTTTCAATTCGAAAATCAGCAACATTATTTGATTCATTATAAACCTTTGAGAAAATTATAATTCTCAAGCTTACTCAAATTGAGTATCAGCTTTTTCTCAATGGCTGAATCGTTATTACTCGCATTAGACTACACTTGTACAAACTCAGTGGCTTTTGTTTTATTATTCCTCAACCTCAGAAGATTATGTCTCGAGATAATACAATACACCATCGTTAAGAAAGTGGAAAGTATATTTCTTTATGGAAAGAAACTTTTTAAAATGTGTATGATTATTAGATTTCCATCAGGCATTTACATTTTACTGCATTCTTTCCATTTCATTGAATGAAAATTCAAAATATTTCTAATAAATATTCAAAAATAGCTTTCCCTGCTAGCATCTCTTGCGGATGCACGTAACATTTGATTGACAAATTGCAGGTATGACAACGTCAACAATTGACAACTCTTTGGCAGGTGCTTACATCTAACCTATTGAGGTGTGACTTGGGCAAAGAAATTAAAAATAATCTCAGAAGAAAAATACAGAAAAATAAAATTAAGTAGAACGGAAATCAATATTACGATTACTGTAACACTGAAAATTACAGTTGTGGGCAAAAAAAAGGAGGACACCAAGAAATACAGGTTTTTCTGGTCGTTTTTGTATTTGCTTATAAATAGATTTTTACGTTTTAAACCCTTCTGACAAAATTTCGATATATTCATGAAGTTTAAAAATAATCAAGTTTTTTCAAGTAGTATGAAATAAATATGAAAATTTTGAGGTTATATTGTAGAAATGTATACAAAAAAACCAATTAAATTTTTTTACTTATTTCTTAAGCTTTACATCTCTAGAAAATATCGAAGGTATAAGTCGGTTAACGAATTCTCCAAAGTTTTAAGCTGGATTGCTAAGGGTTTTGTTTGGATGAACTGTATTTTTATAAGAAAAGAAATACATATGTAATTAAAATTAAAAAATAAAGAAGTAAATAGTCCAAATTGTGAGTATGTGGTGTCTTTATAACAATTTTTGGGGGTGTTAGTTTCATTCCTATGGCCACCTAGCCCTACAGTAGTCTGTATTTCAGGAGTAGCGTCAAATATTTAATTCATTAACGCATGTCAGAAAGCAAATTCGAAATTGAAGAGCTCATTTTATAAAAGGACCACATTAATCCAAGCTTCAAGGTTCGTACAAGATTTATAAAAATTCGACAAATTTTCATCAAAATTTCAAAAATTCTAATCGAAACAAAAAAAAAGTGGATGTTCAGCAATAGAAAACATGTATTAGTTGAATAAAAATTAAGAAAAGATAGTATTGAGAAAGATATCCTTTCTTAAATCAGGCTTTGAAAAACGAGTTCGCTATGCAAAAATGTTGGAATGAGAGTTAAAAGCTTGGCATAAGGATCAAAATGCTTCACCAAAGGCGTAAGATCCGATTCTTATGTCCACCACGGTATATTCTTACTCGTCGCAAAGGCCTAGCGTAAATAGAAAAACTAGCGGAAAAAGTTAAAAAACTTGAAGAAAAACAACGCATAGAGTATTTATTTTAAAGAAAAGTAAACATAAATATAATTTCTTTTATTTGTAATAATATATTATATATCTATATTATATATCCTATTAGAATTTGTTCTAAATTATTGCTAAAGAATCTCTTGTTTCAATGACTTTGGATTTGGTTTCTATATTTATTTTGATTTTTCTTTATGAAAAACTAAGCTTATAAACATTTTAATGTTTCCGCTTTTATTTATTTTTATATTTTTCTATGTTTCTATTTAAACAATTTCTTTTAGCCTTTTGTGTCACATAAACTAGTATTTAAATTACCAACTTGATTTACGCGGCCTACACTACAATTTATCGCCAATATTCACCTACGTCAATGACAATTCAATCGCACTTTAGCACATTTGCGCCTTTGCAATAAAATAATATTTGTTCATTAATATTCATTGCAAATGCATAGCGAATGAACTGCAATACTGCGCTTCCAACGCTTCGGAATTGCAATCAGAAAAAAATTAATGTAATATACGTTAGAAAAAAAAAATTTTAAAAAAAATTGGTGAAACTTTGATATTTATAAAAAGCGCATATATCAATTTCGATACTACACTGAACAATTTTTACTGAATTTTTTTTTTTTTAGAACAGTTCAAAAGTACATATGTAACACATGTACGAGTATGAAATTAAATTTCTTAGGGATTATTTTTAGAGCAACAACACTTTCATTGGTGAATACTCGTATACTGCGGCACTCGAAATGGGTGGTCGGACGGCTGTTTTTGGCAATGCCAAAAATAAGCAAAATAAATTGAGTGTGCAGAGAGAAATAATTTATGATACCGCAATGACTTGCTTAATATTGGTTGGAAGGATAAATTAAGCCAAAATTAGATTTATTCAATTTAAAATAATTTTTCTTACATAATTTCGTATTCAATAAAGCAAAACTATTTTAATCTGTGCTCAAATCTCCACACACGCAACTCAAGGGTGTGCGTTCGTTATTCTCGATTTAGTGTCAACTCTTTTCCTTATTTCTTGCCTTAGCTGTTACATAAATCAAAACTTGAAAGCAAAAAATGTCTGCTGTGTTAATTTTTTTCTGTAAGTAGTTTTGCATAACACATAAAGCAAAGCTGATTGGCAGTAAAATGTAAATTTTCTGTAAATTTTTTTACCACACAAGAATTTTATTTTAGAAAGTTTTGCTGACTAACCAAAGAAACAAACAAATTGTATTTTAATTTGATTTTCTTGCATTTGTAATGAAGTAAAATGCTTTGAAAATCGCATATTAACATAGATTTACTATCTTTATGATAGAAAAAAATGCTTTATACACAATTTTTTTTTTATAAAATAAAAATTTTTAGTTCAAATATTTTAAATTTTACATTAACTAATCCATTTTGGAAAACAGGTTGCATTCTAAAAGAAACAAAAATAATAAAAATTTCTTTTTTTCTATTAAAAAATTAAATTCAAATTAAAGGAAGTTATAACTTTAAAATAAAATTAAATGAATCAAAGGGTTTATTAATTCAAAAGACAATATTAATATTTTAATTAAAAGAAAAATCCTATTTAAAATAAAAAAAAATTATTAAAAAAATGTTAATTAAAAATTAAAACAAAAATATTAAAAGAAATGTCTATTTTAAAATAAATATTTTTTTATTGGAGGTTGAATTAGTTTTAAAGGTTTTTTTCGAAGATTTGGGGCTTTATTGTGAAAAAACGGTACAAAATATTTTATTCGAAGTATTGGCCATCGCTAGCTACAACTTTCGCCCATCTTTCGGGCAATTTCCGGATGCCGTTTCTCCAAAATTCTGGCCGCTGCTTGGCTATCCATGACTCAACCCATATTTTGGTAGCCTCGTACGAGGAGAACCGCTGGTCCGCCAAATCGAGACTCATATGCCGGAACAAATGATAATCGGAGGGAGCTATGTCTGGACTATACGGCGGGTGGGGTAACACTTCCCAGCCAAGCGTTCCAAGGTATTTTTTGACAGGTTGAGCAACATGCGGCCGAGCGTTGTCATGTTGCAAAATAACCTTGTCATGCCTTTTTACCGTTTCCGGCCGTTTTTCTTTCAATGCCCGGCTTAAACGCATCAATTGCAGTCGGTAACGATCCCCCGTGATTGTTTCGCCCGGTTGGAGCAGCTCAAAATATGCGACGCCGACCTGATCCCACCAAATGCAGAGCATGATTTTCTTGCCGTGAATATTCTGCTTGGCCGTCGACGTTGATGCGTGGCCGGGCAAACCCCATGATTTTTTGCGTTTTGGGTTATCGTAGTGGATCCATTTTTCGTCGCCAGTCACCACCCGATGCAAAAAACCCTTCCGATTTTGTCGCTCAATCAGCAATTCGCACGTAAAAAATCGCCGTTCGACGTCGCGCAGCTTCAACTCGTACGGGACCCAATGTCCTTGCTTTTGGATCATTCCCATCGCTTTTAGACGCTTGCAAACGGTTGATTTATCAACGCCCAATGATTCAGCAAGCTCTTCTTGGGTTTGGCACGAGTCCTCGTTTACCAATTCCCCCAATTCCGCGTCCTCGAACTTTTTGGGCTGGTCAAGACGCTCCTTGTCTTCGGTGTGAAAATCACCACTTTTGAATCGTCGAAACCAGTACTCACATGTTGAAATCGACGGAGTATGGTCTGGGTAGGCCTCCTGCAGCAATTCACGGGCTTGGGCTGTATTTTTTTTTCAAATTGAAGCAGAAAAGCAAAGCTTCCCGCAAATTGCGTTTCGACGGCACGAAAGTTGACATACTCGGAGCACGAAAACACTGCGTTGTTTATACTTCAGCGAAATGACAGATACTGATAAACAAAGCCTAGGGATGAGGCTTTGTCATGAATATATATTCAGTATTGTCAACGCGATAAAGTGATAAATAGCGCCATCTGTGTGTCACCTTTAAAACTAATTCAACCTCCCATAATTAAAACAATTACAAAAAAAAATTTACCTAAAAATTAATTAAAATATTGTTCAACTTAAAATAAAAAAAGAAGAAGAAACTATAAACGTTTGATTGTCTTATAAAAATTTTCTTATTTTACAAAAATTGTATTACTCTATTCTAACTATGTATTTAATTAATTCTGTTTAAAATGCAAATATATTACAGATTTATTGATTCAAACAGAAAGGCAACTATGTAATCCTGAAAGTACACGCTCACCATTCGTTGCTCATTTTTGTAAATCAAAGCTAATCTCCAGCACATCTGAGTTTTTTTTTACTGTCGTTAAAGGTCTCCAAATTTTAGTCATGAAAATATTTATACCATGTAAAATGTTCATGTTTGACAAAAAATTTGTTCTATAGCAAATTTTTACGTTTATTATTTTCGTTAGAGAATTTGGCACTCTAGCTTCTCCTTCTTCTTTCCTAAGTGAGCGATTTTAGCAGGGTCTACCCTCTAGCTTAGCTTCTATAGTTGCAGGTTAATTTTATTTTTTTTTTTTCCTACTAAAAGTAAAAAAAGTTATTTTATGTCGGACCTTTGGAGTCTAAACTTTTGTACGAAAATATTTATCAGAAAATTCTAGGGAGGCTTGCCGAACACACAAAAGCAGTCAGTAAAAGCTTGTATTTGTAATTAGCAGAAATACTCGCCTACCCAAGCGAAATGTCATATTGAAAGTGATCAAACGAAACGACGCATATTTGATCTAAATCGGATAATTATAATTATGATGATTTCTTCATAGAAATAAAATGAAAATAGGATCAAAGCATTTCGCTCAGTCTAATGGATATTTTGATCTTTGCTTAGGGCAAATATGGTATATGGAAATGGTTATCTCGCCTATTTTTATTGGAATAATATTTAGCTTGCATTTCATAGAAGAGAAAAATTGTATTTAGTGCTTTGGAGCGAGTGTTCTGTGCACAAGTTTGGTGTAAGTCGGTCTTTCGAAAGCAAAGAGATTCCAGCCCCTTAAAATGTAATGTCTGGTCATTTTTGTTGTTGTTGTTGTAATTTTAGATATCGCACCCTAAATACAAAAGGGTCACAACTCAAAATGTACCTTCTGCTCAAATATGAACGAGACGTTATCAATAAAACGGTCCGCGGATGACATAGGGCAAATATAAATTTTTTGTTTTTTGGTAGGACTGTTATAAGCTTACATGGCAAATTTCAGCGTGATATGTCACATAATTTCTTTTCTGTGCTACTGTAAACAAGTCAAGCTCGAGTGTGGAAAATTTTGAGTTGTGACCCTTTTGTATTTAGGGTGCGATATGTTTAGCTATACCATAGCCATTGCTGTTAACATAATCGATAAGAACGATTTGCACTTAAAATAACTCAATTTATCAATTCAAAGTCGAGGTTTTTGGTGTGACATACTACCAGTAGGACCAAAGTTCGCGGCGCACTTTAAGCAAATAATATAAACAGGTTATGCTTTGAAATACAAGGTAGCCCCTGGAGATAAAATATGTACTTAGAGCAAATCTCAGAGCGTATTTCGGCAATGAAAAATATTATCACAAAAAGCCAACTGCAGTTCGAAGTGGACAAAATAGAATCAATAAAACTATAGAACTTTTCATTTTAAGAATAATATCAAGACTATCGCTATTAATTGAGGAGAAGCCCCTTGGGTTCTAGATAAATATTTTTTGTTTTTTTTTTTTCAGAAAAGTTTTAGTTGCCGGTTTGTCGGTTAGCAGTCAAGGGTAATTGTTTTTATGATCAAGAAATCATTTTAAAAATTTCAAAGCATAAATTGCTTTTCTATAAAATCAAGCTCAATAGATAAATTATAAATACTTAAATACTGTACATTTTTAATACCTCGCACATTTCTTCCAAAAAAGTTTTTGGAAATTTTTGCCGAAATAATATTTAATATCCATTACGAAGCCTCACGCTCCCGTTCTACTGCCGGTTAAACCACCAAAATTTACCAAAAGATTTATTGGTGCCCAATTTGTATGATTTTTTTGACTCCATTCTTTTTATTAAGCGATAGAGTATAGAATGCGGTTGGTGAATTTCTAACATGAAAATATTTCTAAAAGACATGCTGTGAGAGCAGAAATTAAAAACCAATAACCGCAACCAAAATGTATAATTAAATTGTATGTGTGTGAGTAAGGTGTACATATACAGAGTATGCACACATTCATGCAATACGTGGATACCCTACAGAGAAACCCTGAGCAAATGCAACTAATTTCTGGTTCATAGCAGACTGGTCCATAACAGACTGGTTCATTACAAAATGGTTCGTAATAGAGTCTGGTAGTTGTGGCACTAGAAAAATATCAATGAACAATCACTCTCCTCGCTAATTACTATACATACAAAGAACGTATAGACAGAGACACCAAGGTGCAATAACAATCTGTCCCTGCCCCTTCCTATCCTATTTCTTTATACTCACTGAAGATCATTTGACACTTTCCTGAATACAATTTATATTTACCCAAAGGGTTGTGAAGCACAAAATACTATTAATAGATTAATGGGGAACACCCATAACTAATTTGGAAACATTTGACGCGTTCTGAAACTTAATTGACTATTCTAAAGTACTTGTAAAGTATAGTAAGTACTTTTCAAGTCCTATTGCCAATGTTTTAGATCTCATCCGCCGAATTTAGTACTTCACCTTTTTCACCAGTACTTCACTGGTCCTATCGAGAATAGAAAAAGGACTGGCAGATCAAAGAAGTGGGCATTCTGTTGAGTTGCAGTAGCGCAAAGTGCGCCACAACCTTCAACATCGATATCTCGACATTTTCAACACTTTGGCATTCATGAATCAACTGCTTGGCGGATGTTAGGTGCGGTGGGCTTGGTGGATATGGAAGTAACGTATTTTGAATAAAACTAGTGGAACCCTAAAGAATCTAAATTTTTACATGTTTTATTTTAAAACAACTTTTCTGAAACTAATATAATAGTATATAATACCCAGCCATATAAAATTCCATCAATTGCTCAAATCTACATACATATGTAAGCATATAAAAGCGAAGCAACTTGAACTAGTCATGGTTCTAATTTAACTAGAAGCGCTACAGTGAGACTTACTTTTCCTACAGGGTATGGGTAAAGGCATACGAATGCCAGCGTGGAGCAACTTGCTAAGCTAACAGCAAAACCACGAATCAATAGTAGTTGAACCCAGAATGAGCAAAAATTAATCAAAAATGGAGATAAATTACACGAGCGTAGCAGAGTAAGAAAAACATTCGTGGATCGTATGCGAGTAGGTATGTTCACGTATTTCATTTAAAGATAAAAGGAGAGAATACTACATTTTTTTTCTATTAATACAGTGAATACAAGGCTATAGCTTTGTATACAGTTTATTTATTGTAGCCATAGGAGTTTTTTTTTTAAGAAAAAATTGGATTTTGCTTGATCATTTGCTTATTACAATTGTGATATCGGTTTATAGGTGGTTTATTATTTTTTTAATATGGGTTCTAATTATTGTGGTAACTTTCCGATGGTCTTAGTAATGGTAATGGTATTGATATTAGTATTGGTATTTGATATTGATAGTGTTAATGAAAATGATAACGGTAATCAGATGGATAATAAGAATGATAATGGTAATGGTAATGATAATTATAGTAATGGTAATAGTATTGGTAATGGTAATGGTAGTGGTAATGATAATGATTATAATAAAATCAATATTAACCATTATGATAATGGTCATGTTAATGATAATGGTAATGGTAAAGGTACTGATAGTAATTATGACAATCATGATAATAATGATGATAATTGATATTAATGGTAATGGTAATCATAGTGATAATAATAATAATGATGATAATTGATATTTAATAATAAGGATGGTAATAGTATTGTATACATAATAGATAAGGATGATGATATTAATGATAGTGATGATGTTAATGGTAATGGCACTGATAATGAGAACGATAATGTTAATGAGAATGATGATAACTGATTGATATTTGAGGATGATGAATTGATTAAGAATATGATGATAGTTGATAATGATTATTTTAATAATAATATTATGTATGATAACTATCATGATAATAGTAAGGGTTATGAAAATTACATTGATAATGGTACTGATAACACTAATAATAATAATGAGAGCAATAATATTTTGGTAGCAATGATAACTATAGTGGCAATGGGAAATAATGATGCTGGTAATAGAAATGGAATGGTTATGATAAGAGTAATATTAACGGGAACGGTAACTGCAAAAGTAATGGTAATGTTTATATTAAAAGTAATGGAAAAATATAATGGTAATAGTATTGGCAAAGAAGGTAGTAGTAGAAACAGAGATCATTGGCAACGGCAATAAATAAATTTCCATTTTCTCAAATGAAAAGCAAAAGTAATGCAAGCTTTTTTCATAAAGAGAAAATAATTTATCATTTAATGACGCTGACGATCACTATAGGTGGTAACGGTAATTTTAGGGTACTGTATGTAATTGTAATGCCAAAACTAATGATAATATTAAATTAATGGTATTGGTGATGGTAATGGGAAAAGATAATGACAATAGTATTGGTGAAGCTATTGGTGTAAGAAGCAGGGGTAATGGCAAGGTAACTTTCCCACTTCGGAAATCAAAAAGTAATGGAAACCTTTTTTCATAATTTTCATGATCACTAAGGTGTTAACGGTAATGATACTAGAAATGACAATGGTAGAAGTAGGGGTTATAACAGCGGCAAGCGGAAAGGTAATGATTACAGTAATGATAGTAATTTTGGTAAAGAGCTTCCCAATTTCAGATTTTACAAGTTGAGGTAATGAAAAGTTGAAGTAATGAAAAGGCGGTTTTCTTTTCGCCGCTAGGCATAACACTACGAATTTTTCTCAAAAAGTTGTTTAATCACTGCTTTTTTTTTTGCAGAAAATTTGTATCATGTTTTGGCTTTGTTTGAGAGGTATGAGGGACAACTGCTTTATCGCTTTTATGAGGCAAAGTGGATTTTTTCAGTGTATGTTTTTTTTACGTGGAGGTAATAAAAAAAAGGGTTTCTCTTCTCCTCTTGGCATTACATTACGACTTTTCTCAAATGTACGAAAGCTGTTTTTTTCTTAATTGAGAGCAAAATGGACGATTGTCATACTTTTTTTTAAACATGTTTTAGAACTTTTATTCAAATGCGGCATATATCATAGTGAAGGGTAACTCTCGAAGAATACATTTTGGTGTTTTTATTTAAAAAAATGTTAATAATATATATTATTTATTGTTGATATCGCCCCTCCCCCGAAACGCCGGGGAAATCAAAAAAATTAAATGATTATTGTAGAAAAATGTTTTTTAGTGAATCTGAACGGTTTATTTACCCAAAACGAATTTTTCTCGATATGAAAACCCCTTTGCACCAAAAAACGATTTTTAAGGGGTTGAAAAATTAAAAAAAAAATTAATTCCAGCGAACCATGCAAATATTTATAAAACGTGAACCGTTCAGATTCACGAGGTTGTAACTTCGAATAATTAAAAAAAAAGTTTATGCAAATCGGTCAAATAGTTTTTGATAAATAATGATCACCGCGACGGTAATTTTCAACGACGACTTCGAGATAATCGCGTCTAAAGTTTTGCGTGCACTTCTCGTTCTAAGAAAGGTCGCGCGCTTCCACGGTCTGTAACTCGTTCTAGTTGTGAGACAACTACTCGACTGTATACGGTGTTATGAGGCAGAGTGGGTTTTTTTGCACTCAACGAATTTTTTTCCAAGGCAAGTAAGTCCAATTCTAGTGTAGTCCTAGACTTTCTATAGTAAAATGGAGCAAAGAATTTTTGTAGTAGATTTTAACCTTCTATCTACTATCTAAATGAGCAGCTTTGCTTTTTCTCTTGGGAGACAGGCAGGGCAAGTAACGAACCATTTAATGATTGCGATGATCACTACAGGAGCTTTGTATTTGTAAGAAAGAGTTTTCGAAGGATTTCCATGTAGGTATTTAAAGCGTATACAGTCACATGAGTACTTACAGAGGTCCGTCATATTAATGAACTCAAACCAAACCAAAATTTATCCATTTTTCATCAAAAAAGGCGCACCCCTAATGGAAATGTTACATATACACACACACACATACATACATATACTAGATAAACTCTTACATTCATATCCGTAATAAGTGGTATGACGTGAATTATTACGACGACGAACGGCAATACAACAATAACAAGAGGGACAACAACATTAAGTGAGCATTCTTTGCTCCGCTTTCAATGTATCAATTTTATTTTGCTATATAACAAATATAGAGAATAAAATTGCGACAATAACTATTTCATTTAATGCCTTTAATTAATGCCAAGTCCACTTGCTACGTGAACTCTTGAATTCACATGCATACACACAACTACATAGACACATACGCGTATATGTATGGAGACGTGTGCGCTGCTATTTGGGGTATGTATAAAGTGGTGGACGGCTCAGAAGCGGGAAGAGAATAAATGCATAAATAAATTAACAATAACGAAATGAAATAATGAATAGTTGAGCTCGATTTGATGCACAAGTACTTGTACATGTGTGCGTGCATACATACGTATGTACATATGTATGTATTAAAGTATGAAATAGGTGATGATAAACACGGATGGTATTAAATTGCCACGCATGTGCGTTGGTAGGGCAGAAACCACATTAAAATAGTGGCAAAATAAACAACAACAATTGAATGAGGTACAAGGCTTGGAGGTGAGTAAAAAAAGTTGATTCATATCTCTAAGTGTATGTATGGTTGTGGGTATGCGCATAGGTACGATTTTTATTAATTTTTATGTGACTCCCTTTTATGGATATCTTTGTGTCTCAATCTGAATAACACTGAATTGGCACAATTTTTGAAATTTTTCTTTATGCTTGCCATTTTGAATTGACGATTTGCTGTTCAGTAATTGACAGCAGGTTCAAGTGCAAGTTTTGACATATCTGAAGTGAAAAACTTTTTGCGTTTCTATTTTTTTAGAGATTAAAAGCACTTAGTTATTTATTTATTTATTTGCTACTCGCTTAATTTTGTGATTATGTATAATTCCGAATTCTCAACTTTCAATTTAAGTTCATTGGTATGTGTGTATTGAATAGAGTTAGTATGTATGTATGTATGTGCATGGCATAACCGCGATTTCAATGGAAAAGCGTGTATAAATTATTGAAACATGACGACAGACCACAGCATTTTCAAATACAACAATTACTATCTTACACCACTATAGAAAATCAAAAAATAACTGAATTTTAAATAAGCCTCGCTCAGGTTTGATTTTTTCTATGTATACCCTATACGCACCACTACGCTATAGCCGAGAAAGTCATTGGAGTATTTATGGCAAGAATTGAAAAAATGAGGTATTTCATAGATGAAGTGTACTAAAATTTCTATTTCAATATTTTCTTGAAAAAATACTCAACATTCGTTAAGCCTTTCCGCCTTTCGTTTATAGCGAATTTGTATTTCAGAATCCAAGTATTTTGGAGATTCCCGCTAATTCTTCTAGAAATTAGTTTATTTGTAGGCTTGAGTAGAATGAGCTGTAAGCTGAAAAAAAACTTCAAAAAAATGTTATTATTTTGAGATTTATCCTATATAAAAAATTGTGAAGAAGTTTTTTAAAGTTCAATATTTTCGGTTCTTTTCAACAATTGTATATTTTTTCTGGCCGCCATAGCCGAATGGGTTGGAAATGCATAGGTTCAAATCTCCGTGCATGTGACACCAAAATGGAAAAGTTTTTTCTAAGAGGGGTCGCCACTCGCCAGGCAATGTCCAACCTCCGAGTGTATTTCTGCCAATAAAAAGCTCTTCATAAAAGCCATTTGCCGTTCGGAGTCGGCTTAAAACTGTAGGTCTCTCCATTTGTGGAACAACATTAAGATGAGCGCCACAAATGGGAGGAGCAGTTATTTATATATATTTTTTTTGTATTTTTTAGGCTGAAATTTTTTAAAAACATTTTCTTTCAGGAAACTATTGTTTTTTTCTTCAAAACTTTTAGATAAGATTTTGTGATTGTCTCCCTTAGAGTGTTTTAGGTTAAAATTTAATTTTTAAAATAAACTATTTTGAGCAAATAATTTTTTCTTATTTTTAATTAATAGGACTATGAATAAGTTCGTGCGGTTTTACAACAGATGGCGTAACTTGATTATTATTCCATCGATCCACATTTCCAAACATTCATTGGAGAGCTACTGTCGTAAGGCACAAACGTCAGTATAAGTTTTTTATTTGAAGCGTAAACAACAATATTTTTACCACACTTGAAAATGTCGAATTTCGTGCCAAATAATGTGTTTTTGCGGGGAATTCTTCTTCATTATTTTAATATGAAGAAAAAAGCAGCCGAAAGTCATCGTATCTTGGTGGAAGTTTATGGTGAGCATGCTCTATCTGAGCGAACGTGCCAGAAGTGGTTTGCACGCTTTAAAAGTGGTGATTTTGGCTTGGAAGACGAAGAACGCGAGGGTGCGCCGCCAAAGTTCATGGATACCGAATTGGAGGAATTGCTCGATCAAGATCCGGCTCAAACGCAAGAAGAGGTTGCAAAAACTTTGGGAGTTGATCAATCAACCATTTCCAAACGTTTAAAAGCCATGGGAATGATCCGAAAGGTAGGCCATTGGGTGCCGTATGAATTGAAGCCAAGAGACGTTGAACGCCGTTTTATGGCATGCGAACAACTGCTTCAACGGCACAAAAGAAAGGGTTTTTTGCATCGAATTGTGACTGGCGATGAAAAGTGGGTCCATTACGACAATCCAAAACGTCGGGCAACGTATGGATACCCTGGCCATGCTTCAACATCGACGTCGGCGCAGAATATTCATGGCCTGAAGGTTATGCTGTGTATCTGGTGGGACCAGCTGGGTGTTGTGTATTATGAGCTACTGAAACCGAATGAAACGATTACGGGGGATGTCTACCGACGACAATTGATGCGTTTGAGCCGAGCACTGCGAGAAAAACGGCCGCAATACGGCGATAGACACGACAAGGTTATTTTGCAACATGACAATGCTCGGCCACATGTTGCACAAGTGGTCAAAACATACTTAGAAACGCTCAAATGGGATGTCCTACCCCACCCGCCGTATAGTCCAGACCTTGCGCCATCCGATTACTATCTCTTCCGATCGATGCAACATGGCCTGGCTGACCAGCACTTCCGTAATTACGATGAAGTCAAAAAATGGATCGATTCGTGGATTGCGGCAAAACCGACCGAATTTTTCACAAAGGGAATCCGTGAATTGCCAGAAAGATGGGAAAAAGTAGTAGTAAGCGATGGACAATATTTTGAATATTAAATTTGTAACCATTTTACGTCAATAAAGTTTCAAATTTCGAAAAAAAACCGCACGAACTTATTCATAGTCCTATTAGATAAAATTTTTATTTTATTTTTTAATTGGATAAAATTGTGTGCTTGTTTCCCTTATAGTTTTTTCTAATTTTTTTATTAGTAGCTGAGACTACATATAGCCAGTGATCCCTAAAAGGTTTAAACTTAAGACAACGTTTTTGAGGAAGCTATTTTTTTAGGTTTTTAAGTTTTTTTTTGTTTTTTTGTTCACAAATTTTGGATAAAATTGTATTTGTCTCCCTTAGTGTTTTTTTTAAGTTCAAATTTACTTTTTAGAATAAAATTGTTTGAGGAAATAAATTTTTATTTTTATTTTAATTATTTTTTTTTTTTGTTTTTGTTTATAACTTTTGGAAAAAGTTTTCTACTTCTCTCACTTAGAGTTTTTTCTAATTTGTTCTATTAGTTGCTGAGACTATATATAGCCAGTAATTCGTAAAAGATTAATACTTAAAAAAAACTTTATTGAGGAAACTATTTTCTTTATTAAGTTTTTAATTTTTTTTTTTTTAAGTTGACTTTTTGATAAAATTGTATTCATCTTCCTTAGTGTTTTTTCTAGTTCAAATTTACTTTTATTTTAATTTTGATTTTTGGTTTTTTTTTGTTCAAAACATTTGGAAAAAATTGTGTGCTTTTTTCATCTTCGAGTTTTTTCCTAATTTGTAATATTAGTAGCTGAGACTATAGCCAGTAATCCCTAAAAGGACCCCATAACTTCGCGGGTTCTATTCTAGTCAAAGTCAGGTGTCTTTATAACGAAACTCTTTGTGATGAAATAAATATTCTTTATCAGAAATATTCATCATTTTGGCAATGAAATTCTCGAAATTTCTCGGCAATAGACCAGTTTTTTCTTCATCATACCCAAAAGATATTCTTCATTAGAAATATTCGTTATTTCGGTCAATGAAATTTTCGAAATTACTGGGCATTAGGCCACGAATTTTTGTTATATCCAAAAATGCGCTTTAATCACGTTTTTTTAGTAAATTTGGAATTTTAGGAGAAAATAAGTGGAGAAGAGCGTCAATTCCCTGACGACGTGCACAGATGAAGTGTTGAACGTGAATTTGTATATCCATTTGCTTTTTACACTTACAATATATATATATTTTTTATTGCATATGCAATCAATCCTCGTCTAGTGCAGTCTTGTTATAGTAGAATTAAATTAAACGCCTTTTATAGTACATTTCAGTCATCTATTTCTTATCTAAATGTGCATTTTTGGACTTTCTCGAAATCGTCATACTGAAAGTTTGTTAAAAAAGGCAGTTAGAGTGTTCAATTGTTACACAGAATCTTTAACCAGACAATTTTACTGGTGGTCACTGAAGACAAAAACTCTGTAGGGGTTATGTTGAATGAGCAAGAAAACTTTGCCCCAGCCAATGTCTACACACTTGGTATGAAAACATTGCGAACAAGAATACAACTACATATAAGTATGTATTAGGAGATAATCGATTTGGAGGGACCGCAATTTTTATCCTCACTCTATAGGTAGAAATAAAAAAGAATTTGAAGTAATAGGACTATGAATAAGTTCATGCGGTTTTTTTTCGAAATTTGAAACTTTATTGACGTAAAATGGTTACAAATTTAATATTCAAAATATTGTCCATCGCTTACTACTACTTTCTCCCATCTTTCTGGCAATTCACGGATTCCCTTTGTGAAAAATTCGGTCGGTTTTGCCGCAATCCACGAATCGATCCATTTTTTGACTTCATCGTAATTACGGAAGTGCTGGTCAGCCAGGCCATGTTGCATCGATCGGAAGAGATAGTAATCGGATGGCGCAAGGTCTGGACTATACGGCGGGTGGGGTAGGACATCCCATTTGAGCGTTTCTAAGTATGTTTTGACCACTTGTGCAACATGTGGCCGAGCATTGTCATGTTGCAAAATAACTTTGTCGTGTCTATCGGCGTATTGCGGCCGTTTTTCTCGCAGTGCTCGGCTCAAACGCATCAATTGTCGTCGGTAGACATCCCCCGTAATCGTTTCATTCGGTTTCAGTAGCTCATAATACACAACACCCAGCTGGTCCCACCAGATACACAGCATAACCTTCAGGCCATGAATATTCTGCGCCGACGTCGATGTTGAAGCATGGCCAGGGTATCCATACGTTGCCCGACGTTTTGGATTGTCGTAATGGACCCACTTTTCATCGCCAGTCACAATTCGATGCAAAAAACCCTTTCTTTTGTGCCGTTGAAGCAGTTGTTCGCATGCCATAAAACGGCGTTCAACGTCTCTTGGCTTCAATTCATACGGCACCCAATGGCCTACCTTTCGGATCATTCCCATGGCTTTTAAACGTTTGGAAATGGTTGATTGATCAACTCCCAAAGTTTTTGCAACCTCTTCTTGCGTTTGAGCCGGATCTTGATCGAGCAATTCCTCCAATTCGGTATCCATGAACTTTGGCGGCGCACCCTCGCGTTCTTCGTCTTCCAAGCCAAAATCACCACTTTTAAAGCGTGCAAACCACTTCTGGCACGTTCGCTCAGATAGAGCATGCTCACCATAAACTTCCACCAAGATACGATGACTTTCGGCTGCTTTTTTCTTCATATTAAAATAATGAAGAAGAATTCCCCGCAAAAACACATTATTTGGCACGAAATTCGACATTTTCAAGTGTGGTAAAAATATTGTTGTTTACGCTTCAAATAAAAAACTTATACTGACGTTTGTGCCTTACGACAGTAGCTCTCCAATGAATGTTTGGAAATGTGGATCGATGGAATAATAATCAAGTTACGCCATCTGTTGTAAAACCGCACGAACTTATAAATAGACCTATTAATTTTATTCGAATGTTTCCTAACAGAAATTTCTAAATTTCCGAATTTTCTAAGCTCAAGATTTTCTATGATTTTAGAGAACTAAAATATTGCTTGATCTTTACTACAAGGAACATATTTATTAAAAAATATTTGAAAATTACAATAAAAAAAAGTATTTTAAAGAATTTAACAAAAATAACACTAAAGGTTTGTAAAAAATTTAAAAACCAGTGCCATCAACCCAAATAACCTCTAAACTGCCACGATTGATTGGTTCGGCATTGCATTTCAGTTCTAATTATTTGTTTAAAGTAACAATTCTATAAAAATTGTATTTCACTAATTATCCGACAATGTATTCGTATCATTCGTATCATGAAAATAAGCAATAGGTGCATGCATTCGTACAGAATTTTGTACCCATGCATATGTATGGAGGTGCACATATGTGTATATGTAATCTATGAATCTTATATGTACAGGGTGCATTATGTTCCAGGTCGAAATTTTTCTGGCGGTCACTTTAGTTTCAAAAACATTGTCGTGCACATCTTTGTTTTGTATTTATACATGAAAGAAAGTTGTTAGTACACAGTTAGCAAGAAAATTTGTCAAAAATTAATGATATTTTCGAGCCACTTGAAACCTGCACTTTATTGTATAAAAATTCAATAGGCTATAAAACTGCATACTCGAAATGTACCGATAAAAAGTGTGAATATTTATTGAATTATTCTTTTAAGTTTAAACAAACTTTGATACTTGGATGTATTTGGGTTTCGCAGGAGACTGAACTATATTTTCATAAAAAAAATATTAAAATTAAAAAAACTTGGCAATAATCTAAGTACCATAGGTATTTCATGGTGGAAAGATATTTAGAGGTGTCGTTATTGAGAATCAGCTGATGGGCTGACGTCAATTGAGATGTGATTGAAAAAAGGGAGATTGTGTTGGTGATATTCGAAAAAAATCAGCCAATGACACTTCGTTGCCGTCTGAACAACGACTGTTTGGACGTGTGTGTGAATATGTGTGAAATAATTGTGCAATTGTGTTAGTGTTATACGAAAAAGTGTATGAGTCTTCGCTCATGTTGCTTCGTTGCTATCCGAATAACAACAAATTGATAAATATGAAACGAAAGGCTGCCTGCAGGCTCACAGCGGTGCTAACTGGCTGCTAGAAGAGCAATGAGACAAGCAACGCCTTTATCGAAATAAATTTCATAAACTTACACAAGGCTATAGGCTAAAATATATTAAAGAAGCATCAATTAATATTGACAGTGTTTTTTTTTTTTTTTGTTTTTTGCTTTAAAATTTTGAACTATCTACTATCCACTCTCCCTATATTAATCAGATTTATTCTCAAAATATCAAAAAATGTTGAAGGCAAAAGAAGAAAACATTTTGTAATAATAATTAATAAATTAATTACAAGCAGAAAACTGCTCTTCACTAAAAATTATTAATAAGAAAATAGAACTGAAACATAATCTGCACCCTGTGTTGCAATTGAAAACCAAAATTTAGTAGTAAAATTAGTAAATTAGTTTGTAGGTACATTAACCCGTTTGCAGTGTTTGAAATTTGTCTCCTGCAACAATGTTTATGTTGGGTCACTTTTGCGATACGGTCTGAGTTTAAATTAGCATTTTTGACCTTCCTCAAACTTTAAATATCATAGATATATTTGTATACTTTATATAAACAACAGCTGTCCATTCATCTAAAGCCCAATAAGTAATCACGTGCGGTCGTTGGTCTCTAGAGCTTGAGTTACTTAAATTTTATACTGATTATAGCCTAACACTCGACGTGTAATCAACCAACCTAGCTCGGGATTTTTTTACTCACTGAACGCATGGCGAAGAGAGCAATGACTTTTACAATCAATTTTGGCCAAGATTAGTCTTCAAGGGTAAATGAACATCCGTGTGACATTCGATAGCTCTATCTCCATTTCCGCTATACGCTGCATCTTCTCAATGCTCGAATGCACTTATGCAAAATTCTTTAAAAGCGCATAGAAATCTGGAATCAAAATCTTTCTCCTTTTCTTTCCGTCAGAATTCTTAAGTACTTGGAAAAAAAATTCATTTTCTCAAGTCCACACAAAATTCATAAAACTGCCCCACTTAAAATGACATTAAGATATTAATAAGTAATTTAGGCAAAATTCCGCGAAAATACTGTGTTCCTGTAAAAGAAAGGCATGGAACGTCGTGCTTTGGGAAAAAAAATTACATTTTTTTTAATCAAAGCATCCGGGAAAAACTATATACGACTATACTGTGAAAAATAAAAATAAATACAATAATTTTTGAACAAAAAAGAAATTGTAATTTTTCATAGAAACTTGTTTACTTAAATAAATAAAAACAAAGAATGGTTTAAATAAAAAAATTTAATAAATTAATTTTTAATAAAAAAGCATTTTCCGGAAAAAACACATACATTGTGAAAAACCTGTTTTCATACATGAAAAACAAAAAAATGTAATATAGAATACAAAATATTTACATTTTTGATAAAATAAATTAGTTTTTCGTAAAAACAAATTTCAATTTTTCATAAATTTTTGTTTTTTCAAAAATAAATAGAACTAAAAAATAGTTTGAATAAAAAAAATTTAATCAACTAATTTTCAACCAAAAAAATTTTTATTCACAAATTTTATAATATTTAAGAAAAAAATATGTTGGAGAAAAAAAAATATTAAAAAAAAAAGTTTTCTCAAATAAACACTAAGGATTTTTTAATAAAAAAAGGAACAAATTTCAATTTTTCATAAAAACAAATTTCAATTGTTGATAAATATTTTTTCAAATATAAAGAAACACAAAAAATAGTTTGGATAAAAAAAATTTTATAAGCTAATTTTCAATAAAAAATTAAAGTTTTTCATAAATTTTTTTTTGTTCAAAAAAAAAACACACATACTGTGAAAAAAAAACTGTTTTCTTAAATAAAAACAAAGGATTTCTTAATAAATAAACGTTATGAAGTATAAAAAATGTATTAAAAAAAAATGTATTAAAAAAATGTTTATTAAAAAAATTTATTATAAATTAATTTATAAATTTTTTTTTTATTCAGCCTACTTTTAGTTTTTATTTATATTTTTATTTTTATTTAAGGGGTTATACGCAGTTATGATTCGAATATCGATTTTTTTTATTGCATTTTTGTAATGTACATATAATATATTCAAAAGTATACGCACGAAATTTGAAGTAGATCTAAGCAATACTTTCGGAGTTATACCTAAATATGTAGAGATGCCTCGGCACGTTTTAAGGTAAGTATTGAAACTTTAAACGTGTTTTTTTCAAAACGGCATTTTTCAAGTCGGTGTACACGATATCTCGAAAACGGCTTGTTTGATCGGTCAACCGTTTTAACTCAATCTTTAAAGATACATTTTCTAGTAATTAATAGTTCCTTTTGTAAATCTGATACTTATTTTCCATTTTATAATCAATTTACGGCCAAATTTTAACGTAAAAATCGAAATCATTTCTTTTAAAAGCTGACATTTTGTGAAAATTCACTATTTTGATTAGCCGAACGATTAATTACTAGATAATCTAATATATTAACAAAATTTGTTTGGTTTTTTGATTTCAGATAATCCAATCCTGAGTTACGATGTACACCGTAAATCGTCTTTTTTTAAAGGAGGTTCCAGAAATCGCCTGCAGCGCGCTCTATAATCAACATTTTCATAAATAAAAAATTTTGTTACGTTCTTGAAGGATGCTTTTATAACCGCCAAAAATTTTCAAATTAAAATATTCTGCAATTTCTTCAGGATAAATTCTTGACAACCCGTCTTTTATTTGCTTCATAACTGCGTATAACCCCTTAAGAAAAACAATTTTTTTCACAATACATATATATAAATTCCTTCGAATGCTTTTCTGTGCCTTTCTGAGTCTCAGCTGGTTTTAAAGTTCCTTAAATTATCATTTCATATTTTCTTCAAAGTTGGGCAATTTTTATACAACGAGTGCCGAAGGGTTAAATGAAACTGAAAAATATCAATGAAATCATATTAAATGTGTGTTGGCAGAAGTAGAAGTAGCGCAACGTCTCATACTCAAGTGGTAAACGAATGCGTTTGTATGGGGAAGTTATAATTATAAGAAATTACAAAATATTTTATCTAAATTGTTCAGCTGCTAACGGTAATTGATTTTCCATTTACTGGCACAATCTAGGAATGTATATATACAGCTACTCATATTCAACATGCCACATACATACGTACGCATACAGGCATATGTCAGTACACAAATATATAGCAAAACCACACCCTATAGTACATCGAACTATTGCCTATTATTTTATTGAATCGTCTGGTTTGTTCTCCACAACCGCGTTTCAGGTACCTTGTTTGCGGTTGTTTGTATTATTGACGTATCTAAAGCTAAATTTATTTTGTATGCTGATGATTTGAAAATCAGTAGTGTAACTGTTACACGTCATACTGACTCTCTCAATCTTGGTGCTGTGGTATAAATCAAACGCAAAGTCAATATTGATAAGATCTTTCGTATCGGCTTCTCTAAATCTCTTTCCCTTATCCCAATTTCTTATCATATCGCTGGCTCTCAGCTAACCACTTCAAGTGAAATTTCTAATCTAAGTGTAATTTTGGGTCCAAAATTCTTATTCCATAAATATTTATACTCAGTACTTACTTTCCTTCGCCAGTTTAGTGCAGATTTTACTGATTTATAAATTATTATTCGCTACTATTGTGGGGCCTAAGTTATAAATTTTGTTTTATTTTACTACTACTGCAATACGAGAGGTGCCTTTTATATTTCGGGATTAGAGAACAAAAACAAATTTTAATCATCGAAAATCACTTTATTGTTTTTCAAAATATTCTCCATGAAGATCTATACACTTTTGCATGCGTTTGAACCAATTGTCGAAGCACTTTTGCCACTCTGAATGAGGTACCTCCAAAACATGCATTCTGAATGCCGCAACCGCTTCTTTAGGTGTCGAAAAACGTTGACCTCTCAGTTTGTTTTTTACGTACGGGAATAAAAAGAAGTCATTCGGTGCCAAGTCAGGACTATACGGCGGATGACCTATTAATTCGACATTTTGGGTGCTCAAAAATGCAGTTGTTTGAGCCGATGTGTGAGAGGTCGCATTGTCCTGGTGAAGAGTGATCCGTCTTTGGCGATTGCTTTTCCTAATTTCTTGGAAGACAACTGGCAAGCAAATGATTGTGTACCACTCAGAATTTACTGTTCTGCGTTGTTCTAGTGGTACGGTTGCGACATGTCCAGTTTTCCCGAAAAAACAGGCGACCATTTGCTTGGAAGTGCTTCGTGCGCGAACAACTTTTGTTGGATTTGGCTCATCTTGAAACACCCATACAGTCGACTGCTGTTTACTTTCGAGCTAATACACGTAAATCCATGATTTATCACCTGTCACGATGTCATAGACGTGTTTCGAAGCCCCGCGATCGTATTTTTTGAGCATTTCCTTCGACCAATCGACACGAGCCTTTTTTTGAGCGATTGACAAATTGTGAGGGATCCAACGCGAACAAATTTTTTTGACAATCAAATGTTTATGCAATATTGAATGTATGCTGGTCCCACTAATGCCTAACATTGTCTCAATCTCACGATAGGTCACATGACGATCTTGCAATATCAGTTCGCGCACAGCATCAATGGTTTTCGGAACAACAACTGACTTTGGGCGACCTTCACGAAATTCTTCTTGGAGTGAACTACGACCACGATTGAATTCACCATACCATCGATAAGCACTGGTCCTTGATGGAGCTTCATCGCCAAAAAATGAACTAAGTTCATCCATGCGATGTTGCTGAGTTAATCCACGTCGAAAGTTGTAAAAAATAATCGCACGAAAATGTTCACGATTTAATTCCATTTTTGGACCGAGATGAATCTTTTAAGTTACTGTAAACAACACAAATAGCGCTGGTATTTCAAAACGTTCTGAGTACGTAAGAGCCAAAAAATGTCAAACTTTGCAATACAGCTATCAGTTGCCAGATTGCAACACCAGGGTTGCCAAATCCCGAAATATAAAAGGCACCCCTCGTATTAAAACACTTCAATGGTTACAAAAAAAAAATTGTATGTTTTGCTTTATACTCGTAGTGCGACATATTTGCTAATAAACCCTATGTCGTTGCATAGTAAACGATTTTTCTCTCGATCGCATTTGTATACTTCGCAATAAAGCCCATGTGGTTCGCTGTACGCAAAAATTTGAATATAACTCGAAAGATTAATGGAGTCTCACTATGAAACTTCTAGGCATTACTGAACATAGTCTAAGTTATTAATGAAAAAAGTAAGAGAAAAATCTTAGATGGGTGATATGACAATAAAATGTCTACCGAAAATTTTTCAACAAAATAGTTAAATTTTCTTTTTGTCTTATGTATATTTTATACTAAAAAATAAAAAATATATATATGTATATAATTGGCGCTTACACCTTTTTTTGGTGTTTGGCCGAGCTCCTCCTCCTATTTGTGACGTGTGTCTTGATGTTGTTCCACAAAGGGAGAAACCTACAATGTTAAGCCGACTCCAAACGGTAAATGGTTTTTTATGAAGAGTTTTTTCGTAGCATTCCATCTTGGAACCGTCAGTGAAGACTGAGCTGCAAGCTTCGGTGCAGATTTTCCCCTCGATCCAATCCTGCCTATTTGGAAAGATTGGTCTAGCAGGGCCCTCAAACTCTAGTTTGCGAATAGAGAGATTTGTACGAAGTTCAGAGAAATACGTTGCCAACTGCCGAAAATGCTACCAAGTCCCTTGAGGAATTGCCTCCAGAGCCCAATCTCCTTTAACCTGCCCAAAGTGCAGGCTGCGATAGAAATAACGGAAAAGCCGATGGAAAGTAAATGCAAAAAGACATTCAGGGCAGCACTGAGGCAAGTTTTACATGCTCCGGTGATGCCAATGCATAAAGTCCTTTGTACCCTCCCCAGTTTAGTGTCATTATAGCTCTTCCGAAGAGCTTCCCACCAAACTAGGCATCCATACGTTAAAATTGGCAAAACCACTGCGTTGTACATCCACAGCACGGCTTGAGTCCCCATTTTCTAACCAAACATAGATTTGCAGAAGTAGAAGGCTTTACTGGTCTTCTTTACCCGATTTCCACTTTCCTTTTTTTTTAATTGTTTATAAAAATTAGCTCAGCCCACAACAAAAATCATATAACTCAGCGTTTGAAACTTTTGAAAAAATTAAAAAAAATAATTCAAAAATTTTGCTTCAACATTTCAATCTTTCAGTCAGAATTTTCTAAAAAAAATTTTTGTGGATAAATTCTGAGTATGCCCTTTCATAGCACATTCCATTTTAGTAAAATAAAATGCTTTTTAAGAGTGACACAAAATTTGCCACGCGATTTTTTATATATATTTTTTAGAACTGTTACGCATTTCCTTCCAATATAACGAATACTTGAGATTTTTTCATATGGAGAAAATTTGCTAAAATTCTGATTAAAAAAAGTTGGAAATTTTTATAAAAAGTGTTTGAATTTTTGTATATTTTGTACAAAATTTGAGACTTTAAGTTATGTGGTTTTTTTGTAGTAAAAGCTATAATTTTATAAAAATTAAAAAATTATATAAATAAATAGTTTAAACTTTGCAATATTCTGCGTTGTTTTATTGTGAATCCAGATGTATGTATGTTTGTATTTATGTATGTATGTGAGGTATTTTTTTTACTTTCGTGTTTCGGTAGTACTCATATTCTGCCCTTTTTCACCAGTTTAGGTACAGTTACAAGCTGTTAAGTTTGAAAAAATTTCCTATTTTGTTCTCCAGTGCCGCAACCCATGAATACACACTCAAGTACACTAGTTAGCTTACAATTTTACGATATGCTTCCAATAGTCACATCAACCTAATTATTTTACTCATTCCAAGAGAGGCATAAATGTGTCAGCGAAGAAGGTTTGGTGTGGGTGTGCGATGGTGCAGTGGGTTACTGAAGGCGCTGGCGGTTGAGAAATACAATTTCTTTTTTTTTTTTTGAACTTTAATTGATTTGATAGAATTTGCTTGTAGAAATGACTTCTTCGAATTAGAAATTTAAACCTGATTTTAGCAGCTTTTCGTGACAGTAGTCCAATATTTCGAAAGGCACAATCAATCGTGTTTTGCCTTGTTCAGCCGGAGGTAGTCGCCTTAATCAATATTGAGGGGTTTTGCTTGATTTGATTAGGATAATATTTCCGGCTTTTTTAATCTTTCATTGGAAATACTTATAAAATCGAAGTGTATGAGGCAACTTTATTAAAATATTTTTTCATATAACTAAGTTTTATGTGTGAAGCTGGTAAGGGACGTATTTGTTCTTAACGAAAACTTAACCGTTTTCAAAGTTTTCCATGAAACCCAGGATTTTCCTTTAAGTTACACACTTTTTTTATTTTCCTCCTGTTTGCTTTTTGGTTAATTTTAAAGGCTGATACCTTGTTTTACTCAGAATAAAACGTTCTTTACAGAAAATAACTTAAATATAAATACTTTCTTGTAAAATTATTTTAAATTATTTATTTAAAGTTTATATTATAAAAACTCGGCATGTAAGTTGCAGTTAATTTGGACCTCAATAAATAATAGTTAAAAAAATAAAAATCATCCAGAATTACCATCTCATCTTCTTCGCGCTATAACCGGCTGCTTAGTCAGCCTCAGCTAAATATTTTAATTTGTGCATAAAACTTTCCAAGTCACTCGTAATGTTTTTTTTTTTGGTGCACCCTAAACTACAACCCATTACTATAATAATTAACTCTCAGAAATTAATCAGCTTTAGCAGAATCAGTTAGCAAAGTAGAAGCGTAAACTGTGACCACAGTCGGATTGTGGCCTTGAATTTTTCAAACTTTCGAACAATCGATTTTTGGGTTTATTTATGCTTACATGTATGTTTGTATGTATGGATAATATAAGTACTCGTATACTCCACACTGTTAAATTTAATTTATTATTTGGCTTTTTAGTAGTATTTCCAATACCTATCAGCTACTTTTACGACATATTTTCTTTTTCTTGGCAAGAGTTGGTATATGGATATCTGCAAAATAAATAAATAAATATCTGCAACCAATACAGCACTAAACATTGACACCATTCTACGAAACTATAATAAACACCAACACCACCAAACATACATATAAAATGAAAGCTTTGTATGGCATATGAAAACTTCACTAAAAATCAAAGAACGAAACAATTTTGAAACCACTGACAACCAGCCGCCAACTGGTGCAGACAGTTATTAAAGAGGGGGAAAAAAGCAAGTATATGTAAAATGAAAAGAGATAATAACGAAACTTCACATAGAACACACCGGATGTAAATTCCGTGCCAGTACGTGTGGGGGGGCATTTCACGGTTGCACGCGATCGAGACTTTTGTAGGCTGTAGACAGGCGACACTAAAATACACACTGCATACATACATACATACATACATACATATGACGGCACAGTAGCATATGTAGAATTTGCGAACACACAAGCCAGCGGAGAGATATGGATATAAATCAACAAAAGACTGGGGAGCGTAGAATTATATAACGCACGTTACGAATATGTGGATATGTAGAGGTAGATATGTTATTATAAATATGTGTTCAAATGTATATTCAATAGAACTATAAACAAATGTGACATGACTTCATATGCTTACATACGCATATATCGACAATAACTTTGTATATTTTTCGCACATGCATGCATACATACATATGTACATATATATGAATATGTATACCCTTACGCATGAATGAGATTCGCCTGGGCGCTTGTCTGCACTGTTTGGACAATTTATGTTACATTTTAGATGTAATTTTTTTTTTTTTTTTTTTTCAATATAAACGAATAAAATGTCATTTTATGTGCATATAAAATTCTAAAATTCATATGCAACTGTCAATATTCATATTGTCGGAAATCGCAATTCATTTTCATTGAAATTTGTTGCATGTATTTCGATTGTAGCAACAAATTCACCCACATACATATTATATTTTTATTTTTATATCAGCTGCATATATATATTACATACATACATATGCACTCACTAGTGTATCCTTTAGAGATATCAGTCCCGAAAATCCCGGAACTGAGCATTTCAAATGCCAGTATTACTGAGCTTAAGTTTTATAATTAGTAAAATTTTCATCACCGAAATTTTCCTTTTCCATTTCATTAATTCACTTCGTTTATTGTGTCTATGATTAAATCATATAAGCTCTACTGGTAATCCAGTATACCAAATTTGACTGTACTAAGAATGTATGACTAGGCGCATACAAATTCATTGAAGAGCATTGAGTCAAAACCAGATGTCAGGAGAACAAAATCTAAGTCAAAGCCTCTGAATATTCTATTGAATTGCATGAAAGCTCTTGCAAAAGGATCAAAAATATGATAATTAGCTTTGTTTAGGTTTACGTGAAACTGAAAGCGTGGAGTTCGTTACCGATCATTGAAGCTTATAAGCTCAAATAGCTCCGAGCAAGTAATGAGTCCAAAAGGGATCTCATAAATTAACAACAGCGATTGAATTGTTCTTCCCGATTCAAGCGGCTTCATAGCATACAACGGACAGTATAGGATGGCAGAGGATCAGATAAGTGAAGTGGCTTGAGAGCCAAATGAATATGACTCCGCTGCACTCTTTCGATTAGATAGAGATCAGTTAAATAGAGCGGTTTGCAGATTAAAGAGGTGTTTTCCAATTTTGATCACAACACTGGTTGAGCTTTAAGCGTTTTCAAAAGTTGTATAATAGAGCTCAGTTCATACGTGGCGGAGAATTGTGGTTTTTAAAGCGTAAAAAAATTGCAGGCATAAATGGCAGTACAAAAACTTCGATCTAAAATACTGCCAAATTAAGTTTGTAGAATTTTGCCTTTCTTTTTCTGTTTAAAAATAAGTTTAATTTATGGAATTTAGAAACACAATGTGGCACAAAATTAATCACCCTATTAGAATATTTATATATTTTGCAAATGGTTTCGCACCAGAGACCTGCATGGCTCACTGTTTTCTTGAGTTGTTCATACGCTAAATTTCTTGCTCACATTCAGTCAATTGAACCAAAATATTTGGTCAAGTGCAGTCAGCTCATGCAGGCGAACGCGTAGTTCAGCTCAGTCAACACGTATGATCTAATGCCTTCGGCTCAAATCTAATCATTGAACAAAAAGCATCATTGAATGAAATTAGCATCGGCCTTGGCGTTCAAACGATCAAACTTGTTCAAAGAAGTAATTGTCATTATTGTAAATAGCAAACGAGCGTTGGCGTACAATGTACGCTGTAAATTGCGTTTGATATTTGAAAGGATTAGTGGGTTTCAGCAATGTTTCCTTATTTACATTATTTTCTTTCGTGTTTTATTATAAGTTTTAAGAAAAAAAACATATATGAAAATATAGTGTTTTTGCTTTAAAATTTTGCTTTTACTTTGCTATCGTTAGTTACAAGCAAAAACTCATGCGGAATCATACGTGTTCAAACCGGCTCATTTGGCTCTATAGCCCTTTTATTCTTGCTCAAAAAAATGAGTGTACAGCCGAACGAGCAAATACCCGAAACGGCTGCTATGAAGACGATTGGTGATAACATCGGAGAGCTAAAATGCAGCGCATGATTTGATTGAGCTAAAATAAACAATGACAATAACTTATTTGAACAAGTTCGATCGTTTGAACGCAAAGGCCTGTTTTTTTGTTCAAGCGAAGCGTATGAATGTTTTACACTGAGCCGGTGCAGTTCTCTGTTTCGTACATCAATCATATTTGGCATTTGTGAATTACACGGCTATAGTAACAGACAGACAAGTTATGGAGTACTTAAAGGCCAAAATAAATATTTTCGTCACTCAAAAATTTTTTTTTAGTTATAAAAATTGTGAGTAAAAAAAATTGGATGATTGATTTTGCGCCACTTTTGCTTATATAAATTGCAAAAAATACATTTCTTTGTTATAATGTTTTGATTTAAAATGTAATATTAGGCTGAGTACAGGCAGCACGCATAAAAAATATAGCACCTCAACATTTTGACCGGTTTTGCCAAATTTTTTTTTTATATATTTTTTTTTATAAAAGTATAATTGACTGTTTAACAAAAAACTAGATTGTACAAATTCGAACCTTATAGAAAAATAAGAAAATGTATACCAATTTTCGTCAAAATTTCTAATTTTTTCAGCAGAAAAAAATATAGCAACTCAACATTCTGACCAGTTTTGCCAAAATTTTTTTTTATATTAATTTTTTTATAAAAGTATAGTTCACTGTTTAACAAAATAAGAACTATATTAATCTAAATCTCAGACTTTAAAGAAAAATAACAAAATTTATACCAATTTTCACCAAAATTTTTAATCAGAAAAAATATAGCACTTCAACATTTTGACTATTTTTGCCAATTTTTTTTTTTTATGTTAATTTTTTTTTAAAAGTATTGTTTAACAAAAAACTATATTAATCCTAATTTCAAAGCTTATAGAAAACTAAGAAAATTTATACAAATTTTTATCAAAATTTCAAAAGTTTTATTTAGTATTAAAATAAACTCAGTACGTAGGTTTATAGCGCATTCGATTTTGGTATATTAAAGTGCAAGTAGTTTGAAGTTGCTAGTTAATTTTTTCTTTGACGATTTTCCGGATTTTCTCTATATAAAAAAAGCAATGAAATTTTTTTTGATATGGAAAAAATAAGCAACACATTCTATAGAAAATTATCAAAAATTAGCGAGAGTCTTGCGCTACTTTAAACTTGTATAGGGTGGGCCATGTAAAATTTGCTTTTTGAATCGGCTATAAAAAAAACTAATCAATATTTTTTCAAACTTTTTTTTTATGAACATTGTAATTTATGAATGAAAAATAATATCGTTCAAATGACTGCCACGACTGGCTTTACAGTAGGCCATTCATCAACCCAATTTTTAAGCACATTTTCGATTGTTTGGGCTCCAATTTTATGAATGGCAACTTCGATTTCGTGTTTTAAAGCATCAATCGTCTCTGGATGGTTCGCATAGCATTTGTCCCTAACGGCCACCCCCAAAAAATAGTCCAACGGGCTTAAATCACAGCTCCGAGGCGGCCAATTGATATCGGAATTCAAAAATGGTAGCCAAAAGGTCGAGTGTAACTTTGGAAGTGTGATCAGTTGCACCGTCCTGTTGAACCCAAATGTCGTCCATGTCATCCTCTTCAATTTTTGGAAACAAAAACTCGTTGAGCATGTCACGGTAACGCTCGCCATTTACTGTAACCGCGGAAGAAGAAGACTCACCACTTTGGAAATGGGTTTTCAATATTTCCCAATTTTGTTCAAGCGTATAGCGTCCCATTTCGTAAATGTCAAACCTTTAAGTAAATTATGAACACATTTGACATGTCATTTGTGTTATCAATATCAAAAAAATAGGTGGTTCAAAAAGAAAACGCTATATGACCCACCCGTACTTTATATACCAAAATTATGTCCTATCAAACTACATACCAAAATTTTATGTTACAATTTTGATTAAAAATTTTGAAATTTTTGTGTATATTTGTCGCGTTTTCAGTAGATGTATGAAGTCTATTCATAGCTTTGTGAAATTTCGTGTATTTTCCCCAATTTTTTTGGGGGCACCTCAAAACGTTATGCTGAGAGGGCAATTTTTTTTATTGTAGTTTTTTTATTTTTATTAAATCTTATTAAGGTAGCATTTTATTACTCTGACTGTGCAAAAAAAATGCATAAAAAAAAAATCATAAAAAAAACAATACATAAAAAATACATGCACTATCGCTCCACCTTAATGTTGATATAATATTTTCGCGCACAGTTTTTATATAACACAAAATCTCCAAAAAAATGCAACCACATTTCATACGCGAATAGCATTTGGTCTCACCTTAGCCCATTGCCTAACCCACATGCATTGCGTCTACAAACATATTAACATCATATTTCGAACAACCGTAAAATTATGTGTGTATGTATGTGATCCCTATGACTATGAATTATGACATTATGACATTTCACCGAAAAGAGGCGTCACTTATATGAAGCTCGCTGCCACACGCACTTTGATGGTTTTTATATTTTTTTGTTTGACATCTCTCATTTTGGTGTATAATATAATATTTGAACAATAAAACTACATTAAAATTGAAAAAATTTCATGTGAAAGTAAAAGTCGATATTTCCCTCTTGAGAAACGCAATTTCATAAATTTTGACTTGTGTTTGATACCAAAAATATTTTCTGCTACATCCATTTGTATCGCAAACAAAATTGAAAACATTTCATTTTTCGCAACTTTTTCACTTATGCGCCGTAAATCAAAGTCGCATGTGCCGCGAATACAGCTGCCCGAAATATTTACAAGCCCAAATGTAGGGAAAAAATGTAGGATTAGTAAATTTGTGTGTATTGGTTTAGCAAAGAAGGCAAAACAGATGCATGCAAAGCAGAGAAATATATACACATACATATATTTTATATAAATTTATACGCGGATGCTTGTGTGTGCAAAACATTTTGCATTAGGCCTTACGAGGCAAGAAAAATTAATGCAATTTGTTATTGCCCAAAAAATCGGCAAGGCCTTAGAAAGTAGCGAAACCTGGCACTAAGCAACGCTTCCTAAGCTATTTCAGTTGCATAAGTGTGAGTATGCATGGCGCAACGCGCCTTTTTTGTTTCATTTCAACTTCCTTCCTCTCCTACTTCCGCGTTCTTTCCTCTGCTTAATTTTCCTCATACCATTTTTTTCTTCGTTTTATTACTTTCTTATTCCATTTTATTTATTTCACCTTACGCTCGCCCTTCTGACGCGTGTCCTTCTCGCTACAACCAGAATTGAGTTTAAGTTCACGCCCTCAGTGATCAATAAAGGCTGTTAAGTCGGCTGGGCTATTTTTCCTTAATGCATTATTTTTATTTCATTTTATTTAGGCCTTAAAATCTGAATGCAAATAAAAGGTGCTTGTGAACAGTTGATTGATGTGACAAAAATCGTCTAAATAAAATTCATTGCAGCTCATTTAATTTTGATTTTATTCCCCTCTTTTTCCTAAGTAATGGTCGAGGCTGTGTGAACGAAAAACGAAATGAAGGATATGGAAAAAATAATTGATACGCTCTTTATAGGCAAAACGATGAATCGATTAATGTCTACTTTATGTCACTCTCTTGGACATTTTCAGATTTTCATTCAAGCAGTCAGTGAATATTCACTGTAGCAGTGACTATAACAGATTTTCATTCAATCAGTCATCAACAATGTAGCAATGAGTACAACCCAAAACTGCAATTAGTCGATTTGTCTCGGCTTGTCTACTACATGGCAGATTTCAAGAAAGGAAGTTGGCGGCAGAATTTGGAAACATTGGAGTACGGTTGCATAGCACAGGCGGTGAATGGACTGAAAATACACTGACAATTGAACCGAACATTCTTACTGAGAAATCACGCAATTAGTGATGAGGCCCAGTTTTCGCTTATTGGTTATGCGAATAAGCAAAATTGTAGATCTGAGAAAAATCCGTTTGAGTCTCTCGCGATCCCAATAAATAACGAAAAAAGCACAATTCATGTGGTTCTCATGCAGGCGGCTTCAATGATACATTTCTAAATTGAAAATTGAGAGAGGATTTCCAATAATGGTGAGCGCTAGTTTTACCTGATTTGCAGCTTTTTTGTTTCCACGAACTTTCATCAGCAAGGCTTCCCTAATTCCACACAAAAATTTTATATGAAAGGAAAGGCCTAGCAACGTCAACAAAAAAATTTGCCAAAAATCAATGGAATTGGTAGCTACCAAAAACTTGCACTGAAATCCAGTAGACTGTAAAATTGCATACCCAGACAAATGCTTGCTTAAAAAGTTGAAAACTTTGATGAAATTTCGGCAAACCTTGAAATTTTGTTTTACACATACATACGAGTTTAATAAATTAAATATCATGAGAATATAAATGAACATACATACATACGTATTATATGTATGTACGTTCGCATCAACAAGAAATAAATCCTATTTAACGCTAAAACCACAAATAATTAGCCAGCACCCATTTCACAATTGCTAATGTCAAAAAACTGTGGAGTATGACTGTTAGCAGGCACACACACACCCATACATCACTGGTAAATTGCTGAAGAAAAAGCAATGCGTGTTCAAAGCGATGTTCAGAGTATTGTATTAATATGAAGCTAACAAGCCGAGAAATTGTAAAGTTGTGCTCTTTGTGTGCTTTTTGTTTTTTTTTTCTTTGTTCTTTTTTTTTGCATGCATATTTCATTTATATAATTCCCTTCTTAAGTAAGCATGAAAAATGGTACTTGGCATTACTGCCGTTAGAAACAAACCATATAGAGGCATGCTTGCGTTCATGTAAGGAAAAGAGAAGTGGAAAATATAATATCAGAAAACAGAAAATAATGCGACAATTGAACAATCATCAAAGCAGTAGTTAACGGAGGCAGTAAGAAATTATAATAATACCAATATTTGTATGTTACGTGTATGCCCACATCAGATATCAAATGCATGCGCTTATAGGTGTGTATGTTGGTGAAACGTAAACTACTTATGGGAATAAAATGGAGATAGAACACGCCACCAGAAAAGGAAATGTTAGAAAAGTGGAACGTGTAATGAGATAAAGGTGTTTTTAATGGTTGAAAGTAATTTGTAATGGAATAAAAGCATACTGAATAAGAGCAAAAAAAGGGAGCACTAAGAGATGAAGGAAGGAACGGCAGATTCTTTGAAATAAAATAAAATGAAAAAATAATAAAAAATAAAATAGAATTTGATAAAATAAAATGAAATGAAATGGAATAAAATTTGAAAAAATAAAATAAAATAAAATAAAATAAAATAAAATAAAATAAAATAAAATAAAATAAAAGAAAATAAAATAAAATAAAATGATTTAAAATAAAATAAAATACAATAAAATAAAATAAAATAAGAGAAGAGATATTATTAGAAAGAAAATAAAATAAGATTAAATAAAATAAAATGAAATGAAATAAAATATAATAAAATTAAATTAAATAAAACGAAATCAATTGAAATTAAGCAATAAAAATTATACACAATAAAATAGAGTACAATGAATTGAAACAAAGCTAAATGAAATAAAACAACACAAATAAAAAATTATATAAAAGGAAATAAAACATAAATTAATATATACAAACAAATAATTATAATAAAATATTATGAAATTAAAAGAAATATAAATTAAATGGAATAAAATACAATTAAATTAAATTGAAAAAATATGTATTAAAGTAAGATATATATAGTAAGGTTAAAAATGGTATTAAGTCAGAATAAAAAAGATTAATAAAGGTAAATTAATTAAATGAAAAAAATTTAGTAAATAAAAACAGATGTGAACTGAAATAAAATTAGAAATTATAATTAATTGAGTTAAATAAAACAAAATGAAGTCAATGAAATACAAAAAAATAAAATAAATTACAATCTGGTAAAATAAAAATTTAAATCAGATGCAATAAAGTCAAAAAAATAATAAAATAATAATAATAATAATAGATTAAACAAACTTAAATGCAATAAATTCAATTGAAACAAAAGAGAGTTAAATAAAAAAATTAAATAAAACGTAAATTAATAAAAATAAAATACAATAGAAATAAAATAAAACGTAAATTAATAAAAAAAAAAATTAAATTAAATTAAATGAGTAACTTACAATAAAATAAATTAAAAAAATTAAATTAAAATAGATGAGATAAAGAAGTGATGCAAAATTAAATTAAATCAAATTTAATTCACCTTAAATAAGAAATAATTATTAAGATAAATGTAGAAACAATATAATTAAATTAAATTAGATAAAAAAATTAATGAAATTAAGTAAAATAAACAAAAAAAAATAAATTTAATTCAATCGAGTAAAATGAAATAAAATATTTTAAACTATAGGGTTTTCCAATAAGAGGTGCTATTTTGATATTCAAATAAAGATGCTATTTTTTAATACAAATGATCGGATGTTTATTTCATTATAAAGAAGAAGGTATGCCATTAATAGTGGAAAATAACATCAGGCAAATTACCACCACGACCACGCTTACAGGACAATATCCTTTTTATGAAATTTTCCTTAACCGAATTGCAAAGCGGCTGCCCTATGTCCTCGAGAGCCTCACGAAGAGTTCCATCTTTGAAGTCTTGAATCGACTCTGGGCTGTTGGCGTGAAACAACATCAAGACGACCGACGCATACCACAAATAGGAGAAGAAGCTTGATCAAACACGCGACACTCACTAACAATGGTTTGATAGCTGAGCATGGCAACTGTGTAGACATTTTTGTTCAGTAAAGTTTGGCAAATTATCATGATTCATTTTAAGTCAAAACAACGCTCTCAAATTGTGGAAATTTACTTTGAAAAAAAATATATATATTCACGACGTTCCTAGAGCACTGGCGGCATCATTGTTGAATGGCGAACGCTATCGAGCTATGCAGACGGAATTTTTGGAAACCAAAATAGATGCTATAGGTGGTAAATTAGTGATCATCGATCATAAATCATAAACCATACACAATTTGTTATACATCACAATTTATAGATTCTAGGTTTTCACTTCCTAAATTATAAATCCAAGATCATAGATCAAGTTTCACGTATAATAGATTGGTAGACCACAGATTCGTTTAATTTGAGACCACAGACAGCAGATTATAGATTATGCACCATGAGTCACAGATCACATTTTAGATAGTAAATCACAGATCTCTGACCATTGATCTTTCACTTATGAACATTTATCATAGATCACTGAAAATAGATCATAGAATATGGTTGTCAAACATTATAGAGCGAAGTTCAGTACAGACTAAAGGTCCTTAAGTATCATAGATGGCAGCTCATAAATCAAATAAGTATATCAAATGTCGTAGTTCAGAAATCATAAATTATGCTTCATAGATTATTTACCTTAAGAGACCAATCATTGAACATTGGCAACGAGTATAGATCATAAATAATACAGCTTACTCACGTATATATGCAGTATCATAGGTCAAAAATCATAGATTACAGATCATGCATCGTAGAAACAAGCTACCTGGTAAAAGATTAAAAAAAGGTCTCAGATATATATGAAGGAGCGAATTCTGTGGATTATTGATAATGCACTAAGTATTTAGGTCTTAATAAATAAATCTGTATGTAAAGAAAGAGTAATTTTTATCACCAACAACGCCCAGTTTTGAATTTAAAACATATAAAAAATTTGAAAAAGTAGAATGAAAAGCTTTAATTTTTGATAGAGGACTTTGAAAAAAAAAAAAATTGTTATTGTTATTTATTTTATTAATTTCTTTTTTTTTTTACAATACAGATTCTTTTTTCCTGGCTATGCTGTCTCGTTCTATATCTACAAAATACTGCTAACTCATTAACTCTAAAAGGTGTTAAGCCAAGTCAAAGACAATTATCGACTTGCCAGTAACTGACTCACGTTATTTTCTCATTTTTTACCCTCTTATATATGTAGTAAATTGAAAAATAATTTCAAGACTTTTTGTGCTAGCCAAAAAAGGTTATTTCGATGATGTGGGCGAATGAAAGTAATGATACATAACATACATACAAACTATTTAAAGCGGGGTTACACCAGCAGAAAGTACGCTTGGCTAGTAGAGTACATGCAATATCCATACCTACATACATATGTATGTATGTATGTACGCACATATGTTTGTATGCATGTACGTATGTAAGTATGTATGTACATATGTACGCATATATGTATATACGTGGTTATGTACAATGCAAAATACACAAACATACGACTATAGCTGTGTAATTGCCGCACTGAGGTTCATTAACCCGAAAGCATGCTGAAGTCAATTAAAAAAAAAAAAAAACAAAAAAAAAAAGAAAGAGAGAAAAGCACACTTCCTTTATTTAAAAATTGTTTGCATCGTTTACCAAGTGGCCTCAAAATATGCCGCTTTTTTTTTTACTTTAGTCTCATCCATTGTTGTAACTTACCTGTCATCGCGTTTCTACTATTCTCTTCAGCTTTTCAATTATTAAAGTAAAATCCAAAAACAACGTGTGAAAAACACTTTGAGCGATTCGAACAACAACGCAAATATTGAAAAGAACAATTTTCTACACACACTTTTTTTATAAATAGCCAGCATTAACTGAAACACCTAAATACCAGAAAAATATCAAGCTGTAGTTGAAGAAATGAGATGAAGTAAAAATATGTGAAATTTCATTTGAAGTAACTGCATTTTCTGCAGCAGAAAGCCCACTTTAAACTAAGGAAAAATAACACACAAAAATATATGTGCGTGTACATACGTACATACATACACACAAATACACCTACAATTGTATACCAAGATTGCTGTTTTCTTTCTAAACTCTCTTCTATTTGTTCACTGTGCGGCACAAAGTTGATTTGAATGTTACACTTATGCGCCTATGTATGTGTGCACTAGTATAGGAGTGTGTGTGTATATAGCAAAACAGTTGTTCCAAATTGTAAATAAGGGCAACAAACACACATACTTTACATATCACTGTAGAAAGTTTAGTAGGCTGAGAATTGTAATGGATTTTCTACGAATGTGAGGCCGATGATAAAGGGGTCCATTAGTGTACGTGTCTGCGCTGTAGGTACAGACATATCAGTCATTCATAGTAGGTGCAAGTATACCAAGTAACTGACGAAAAGTTTCAATTGTGACTCAACTGTCGTATCACAGCAATTTTCCATGCAAATATAGTAATATTCATATAAAGCATGTGAATAAGCCGCAATTATAACTACATACACATCTAAGTTCATTTGCATATATGTTTGTATCATTTTAGCACCACCAAAGTCGGCATGGCATTGAACAAATTATTATGCCTTGTTTACACTTTGCATACTCTCGGGCTTTTTTTCACGCTTTGATGCGTTAAATCCCAATTCATTGTAAACCAGACAAAGAAAAATTAAAGCTTGCAAAATGGACAATTTTTTTTTTATAGAAGCAAATAGCTGTGGCTAAGTGAATGAAAAGCGGCTGAAGGCAAAACTACGAAAAGTGCAAGAAACCACCAATTTAAGCCTAGAATAAAAATACCACATTCTTTATAAAGCTTGTTAAAGTTAAAGTTAGTTAAATTTATTGGAAAATTTAAGAAGCTTAGTTCCGACACGGATAGTCGTACAGCGACCCTTTGTCGTGAACTTTAGAAATTGGAATGTTATTCAATAAACTTTGTCATTCTATAAGGCAAACAGGTATACCTCTTTTTATACCTCTTTTTATATAAATAAACTTATCGAGCTTCAGTACACTTATTCCAGTGAGCTTCTCTTTCAACACTGTGCGGCCAAACTCAAGATGTGAGGGTAGAGCATCCTATGCAAAACAATGGTATCGGGTGAGTACATTAAAACACCTTAAGCGTTCAGCCCATGCAGCTTCAAACTTTTTTTATTAATATAGTAAAATTTAATTTTCATATTTGTAGCCAAGGTTACTTCCAAAAATTAGAAACAACATTTAAAGCAGCAGCCCAAGCCAAATATAATGTTCGGGCAAGTCCAATTAAATTCCAGTCGTTTTAACCCATTATTGTCCCTCATAGCGGGTCTTTTTGATCCTTTGTTTGACAAACACCTGAAATGTCCCCTTTCTAGATGTCAAGTCCGCATCGATTCAACTATGGATTGATGGCTTCATGAGATCTACCCATAGAGGACGTAGGCCTGATTGAACTCGTGCAGAGTAGCCAAGTGCTTTGGGAAAGAACCAAACAGAAAATAATCACAGGCGTTGTGCCCTGTGATTACACCCAACAGTACTCTCAGCAGAAAGGACCTGTGGTCAGCATATGGCTGCCATGGCGGTCGTAGACAGCCCGATAGGCCTATCCTGCCTTGAGAATGACGACACTGCAGAGCATTTTCTCTGTAACTGTCCGGCGTTTTCCAGAATCAGACTTAGGATATTGAATTGCGATACACTGAGTATGGATAAAGTTCATATTCTTCTTCTTCCGGATCTCTTAAGATTCATCAATGAATCCAAGAAATTTGTGGAAGAGTGACCTCAAACTAATTTATACGTCTTATCAGCCACTTTTTATCTTTCTTATATCTATTCTCTCTACTGAAATCTATCAATGTGTAGTACAATGGTCTCCTGACTGAGTGCTTGGACTTGTCCAACCCCCCACACATATCGAATCTAATCTAATCTAAGGAGTTTAAAAGGCTCTACAAATATATTCCCTGGAAAGTTTCATCATGGGTCTTCGCTCACAAAAATTCCATACGGTTAAAAAAAACCGGCAAAATCTTAAAATCGGAACACCTACAGTGAAGAACTTAATTTTACATAGAGCAGCATACTTTCTTATTTCCCAGAAAGTATACAATAATCGAAAAAACTGTTTTCATATTCATAAATTTATAAAAATTAAATTATTTCACTTGCTTTTTAACAAAAAATTAGCGCAAGAGAGGTATAACAAAAGTCGACATACATCCAAAACATAAGTCGAGCAACTTTATAAACGATTGTTAAAAACTACGAAGAAACTAATTCGTATGAAAATAAAAAACGAATCGGCCGCTCAAAAATTCGAGACTTAGTGCTCCGAAATTGGTCCAACATATCGACGAGAAAAGTTTTCATCCAAGAACTATTAAAAGATGTATTAATAATAGCAGATATTTGAGCAGAACACCACGTAAAAAGCCTCTGATTTCACAAAAAACGTCGTCTTCGGCTTGAGTTTGCATGGACACATATTGACGAGGGAATGGAGTACTGGTTTAAAGTTTTATTTACTATTGAATCGAAGTTTAGTGCGCATTTTTGGAAGTGATGGCCGAGCTAAGATATGGAGGAGAAGAAATGCGGATATGGAAATGAAAAATGTGGTACCTACTATCAAGCACGGAGGAAGGTAGCGTAATGATTTGGGGAGCTATAGCTGCATCTGCTGTTGGAAATATGATCTTTATTAAAGCTATTATAGTCCAATATATAAAACATATTGAAACAGCATTTGAAGCCATCAGTAGAATGCTTGGGAATGCTTAAGTTTACCAATAAAACAATGATCCTAAGCAAGCTGCACTAATAGTCAAAGAATGGATCTTATATTAGACAGTTGACAGAGTGCCACAGAGGTCGGATTTAAATCCAATAGAACATGTTTGGGAGCTTTTAAAAGCTTCTATGCCACTACGCCTTCAAGTAGTCATTGATAATTGTTGTGAACCTACTAAATACTAAAAGTATTCAAAAAAGCTAGTTTTAAAATGAATACATTTTTTATTTCAGCTAATTGAACTGCATGTAGACTTTTGTCTTACCGCTGTTTTGTGAAAGCAAATAAAATAAGTACATTTTTTTAAATTTATGAATAAATATAAATTAAAAAAAACAGTATTTTTAATTATTGTATACCTACTGAGAAATAAGAAAAATAAGGACTTAAGTCCTTCACTGTATGTTATGAATTTTTTTTTTTATACATAAGCATGATCATAGACCATGAAAAATGCGGACTATCTGCAAGGTGAATTAAATAAATAATTGGCGCGTACACTTCTGTTAGGTGTTTGGCCCAGCTCCTTCTCCTACTTGAGGCGTGCATCTCGATGTTGTTCCACAAATGGAGGGACCTACAGCAAATGGTTTCTATGAGGAGCGGCAGGAACACACTCGGAGGTTCGCCATTGCCTGCCAAGGGCCGACAGCTATTAGAAAAAATTGTTTCTATTGTTTGATGTTCATGCACTTTCGAATGGTAGTCACGCACCAACCCATTCGGCTATAGCGGACGCTCCGATGGCGAATGAAATAGTGTAATAATAATTAATAATAACAATTCCGATATATAATATTAATAAAAAGTGTGCAGCTGAATATTAGATAATTTAAGATAACTAACAAATGGATGAGTAGTACCCAGCAGATGGCAATGACCTACTTTTTCATTGAAAAATTTAGGTAGCTTCTGCTAACCTTACTTTAGTTCCCTCCTTTTCATTGGACTTTAAAGTATCGGCTGGCGTAAAATTAATTCGAAAAGAAAAAACGCATCATCACATTTTTCCGGCCATAAGTCATAGCACAGATGTACTACGTCGCACGTTGTGGCTTATTCCCACCTTTGTTCTTTGCTTTGTAGATTGAAATTTCCACAATTTTCTTGTACACCATTTTCATAGTTCTTTGCCTGTGAAATTAAATTTCAGATGTGACATTTAAGCCGCTCAAGAAATTACGCTAATACAGATAAAAGTTTCAAAGAGATGTAGTGGCTTAATTGCTCAAAGCACGTAGACAAATACTTATGTAGCGTATGTATGTATGTATGTGTTATAGGAACATAGGTATATGCAGTTTTTGTGCACTCATATAAAAGGAAAACCTCTTTGCTGGTTCATTATTTCTAAAGCCTACGCGAAAAGCAAATTGAAAATGAAAGAAAAATGAAGAAAGTACGAGGAATTTAACTTGAGCTTGAAAGTAGCACTAAAGTTCATTCCATTTTCTCGCTACACACACATGCATATGCATATGCGTGTGTGTACATTAGAATGGACCAAAGACAAATTTTTTTCTTGATGCTACATCCGAAACATTCCTTTTCGGATCACAGATACATCCAGTTTTCTTTGAATGAAACCAAACCGAACAGATCCTCCTACAGGAACCTTAGGAGCACGGACTGGGACCTATACTGCAGAAACCTGCAGGCTTTCCTTCCGGAAGCACCGCAAGAAAACGCGGATCTCTCGGAAGAATCTATAGATGTATTGGTGGAGACATTCACCGCTGCGTGCAACAGAGCTCTCGAGAGCGCTTGTCCACTAAGATCGCCCCCCAAAAAGGAAAAGCCGCCTTGGTGGACAACCGAGCTCACGGAAATCAGGACTTCTTGTAGGCGGCTCTTTAATAGAGCCAGAAGACTTAAGTCTCCCTCGGGATGGGAACTGTACAAAGTAGGACTGGGAATTTACAAGTCCGAAATCAGGAAAGCGAAGCGAGACTCATGGCGGAGATTCTGCGAAAGCGTGGAAGGCTGTCATGAGTCCGCGAGATTCAGACGTATTCTCTCGAGGAATTCCACGCCTATGGGGTACCTGAAAGACAGCTCGGGGTGCTGGACCATGAGCAGCGAGGAGTCACTCCGGTTACTCCTTGACGCCCATTTTTCGACAAATCCGGACTCGCTTAATATCGGCTGGGATAGGGCGCATAGCACTCCACGCACCCACCACCGATGGCTGAATAAGCGACGCCTGGCTTGGGCGATTGACTCTTTTAAGCCCTTCAAGTCACCTGGGCCCGATGGCATTATACCGGATCAACTGCAGAAATCTGCTGAGGTATCTTGTCATTGGCTTCTTCCGATCTACGCGAGCTGCATAGATAGGGGCTACATACCCAGATCTTGGAGGGCTGTGAGAGTAACTTTCATACCTAAGGCAGGAAAGATTTCACATGTATCCCCTAAGGATTTCCGACCAATCAGTCTCTCCTCGTTCCTGATAAAAACCCTGGAGAGGCTGATTGATCTGCACATAAGGAGTGAAATTCCTCGGGGGCGTTTATCGTACGCTCAACATGCTTACTGTAAAGGCAGATCGGTAGAGTCTGCTTTGCATACAATTGTTAAGGATATCGAGGTGTCCCTCCACCAGAAGGAGTTCACTGTGGGTGCCTTCCTCGACATTGAGGGGGCTTTTAATAATGTCCTCCCGGAGGCAATCACCAGGTCGCTAGGTAAACTAGGAGTCGGAACCGAACTCATAAGGCTTATCCACACGATGCTTACCGATAGAACGATCGTGGCAGAATGGGGTGACACCTCTCTACGCCGGCAAGTGAACAGAGGCACTCCGCAAGGCGGTGTTCTCTCGCCACTACTCTGGGTTGCCGTACTTAACGGTCTGCTGGAGGAGCTGGAGGGGAGGGGCTGTAAGGTGATTGCATACGCGGATGACGTGGCACTTATTGTCAGAGGCAAGTTTCTAGATACTCTGATGGAACGGATGCAGGGTTATCTGAATCTAGTTATAAATTGGACCGCAAATTGCGGCCTATCGATAAATCCTCTGAAGACGGAGCTCGTCTTATTTACGAGGAAATACAAAATACCAAGAGTGTTTCTCCCCTCAATATTGGGCGCTCCGTTGGAGCTCTCTGACAAGGTGAAGTACCTGGGACTCATCCTTAACAGAGGTCTTACATGGAAGCCAAACATTGAGGAAAGAATCAGAAAGGCAACAGTCGCCTTGTATGGTTGCAGGGGCGCTATCGGCAAAAGATGGGGCCTCTCGCCTAAAGTCACTTTTTGGCTTTATAATACGATTATAAAACCAATCTTGCTATACGGAGTCCTTGTCTGGTGGAACTCGCTAGAAAGGATGGTATCAGTTAAGAAGCTGGAGAGGGTACAAAGGTCTGCCCTCATTAGAATCAGTGGGGCTCTCCGTACCACTCCTACTCTAACACTTAACGCTATGCTGAATGTGGCGCCCGTCGACATTGTAGGAAAAACTACCGCTGCACGCGCCGCAATCAGATTAAGGTGTTCGGGCCATAGGCTAGACTTAAGTTACGGACACTCTAGCATTCTTAAAAACTTTGAGTTCATCCCTATGGTGCTGGACCACTGTACACCCACGCTAGGTCCGAGCGGACCTTTTTCTACTCACATTCCCTCAAGGGATGAGTGGGCGGGGTGCAACATTCGGCGGCAAGGCATGGCAAACATGTTCACGGATGGCTCGAAGTTGGACGGAAGGGTTGGTGGGGGAGTATTCTGTAAGGAGCCTCCCATCAAACTTAAATTTAGGCTCCCGGACCACTGTAGTGTTTTCCAAGCGGAGGTATCCGCAATTAAGGAAGCGGTGGACTGGTTGCTTAATTCGGTAATTACCGTTAAGGAAGTAAATATTTACTCCGATAGCCAATCGGTAATTAGGGCCTTGGGCTCGTTGTTTGTGCGTTCGAGATTGGTCGGGGAATGTCTGGCTTCTCTCTCGACTGCATCCGAATACTTCATCATCAGGCTCATTTGGGTTTCCGGTCACAGCGGCATAGAGGGAAACTGCTGGGCTGATGAGCTGGCTAGACAGGGAACTTTGGAGACGGTTTCGTCGCGTAATGAGAGAATTGGGGTTCCCCTGAGAACCTGTGGTCTGCTCCGGGAAAGATGGGCCTCGAGACAACTCAGCGAGCGCTGGGCTAGTGCGCAAACGTGCAAGGTCGCGAGATCCTTCTGGCCACGGGTAGATCGGGGACGCTCAAGGGAACTTCTAAGGCTAACAAAGCCCCAGCTCTCAAATTTGGTGGGCATCCTTACCGGACATTGTCCGTTAGGTGTTCACGCTGTAAGACTTGGGATTACCTCAAGTCCGTTCTGCAGAAACTGTCTGGAGGACGAGGTGGAATCATCTCAACACCTTCTTCTCAGCTGCCCTGCTCTCGTCTGGCAAAGACTTAGAAATCTGGGCTCCCACTTTTTCGCTACGCCTGCGGATGTAGCCGGCGTAAGTATCATAAGTTTGGTGAAGTTCATTAGTAGCTTGATACGGCTAACTACGAACGTAAATCAGCCCCCGTCGGCGCCGTCGTAAAATGTATGGTCATCATCGTATCAAATCCCAAGGCTCCTTCTTCCTTCCCATCTCCTCTCTCCTCTCCCATGTATGGCACCACAACGGACGAATTTCTTAACATTTGTCCAAGTGAGCCCTTTAGCTAGGGCAGCCATTTAACCTAACCTAACCTACATCCGAAACTTGTTAGACGATTTTTTTTTTTTTTTTTTGATACGGAGAAAATAAGCAATACCGTCTGTGTAAAAATTTATCGTTAAAAATGATCAAAAACCAACGGGAATTGTGAGCTTGTTCACACCTTCACTCTATTATATAATAGTAAAAAATAGTTTGCTATACACTGACTAGCCAATTTTTTTCTTTTAATTCTGATAAAAAAACGTTTCATTTTTATGTAAATTTGTCGAACTTTTATAAATTTTGTACACATTTTGAAACATGCATTAATGTGATCTTTATTATAGAATGAACTATGTTTTTTATAAAAAAATTAAAATTGAAAAAAAAAATAAAATTAAAAAATAAATAAATAGTCAGAACATTCAAAAATGCGGGGGTAGTATATATTTTTCGCCGGCTGTATATGCAATACAAATGCAGCTACTTATATATTGTACATGTGTTGTGAAAGTAATATAATCTTTGGCATCTCCTTGGCATTCAGAGGTTTCCATTTCACTTTAATATCAGCAACAGCAGATTGAAGTTGCAGCGTCCTTTCTATGTACGCTTTGTTTTTTTTTTTTTTTCTTTTCTTGTTTTGCTTTTTTCTTTTATTTTTTTGGGATTTATCCTGCGTCTTCTATGTGCAGCGCGCGCGCAGCAGCAGTACTTGTGGCAAGCACATACACTCATATATACACACTCATTCATGTTGAGCTCCCGCTGACTCTCTTTTCTTCCTTGCAGCTTTTATACTCCAAATCACCAACTACTTCAAGACTCTTTAGCTTTCATTCTGTTCCATGTTGTAGTGGTTTTATCACTGTTTCTTTTTTTGTAATTTTTTTGTGTGTTCCTGGCTATGATTTCCTTCATTTTTTTTGTTTTTCTTTTTTTTAGTTTCGTTCCCTATTCATTGCAATTTTTACTTATCTCATGAAAGCGCATGGAAAATAGTAGATTCTAGTTAACATTACATGTGTTGCAAGTTGCAAGTTGCATGCTGCATTTTATGCATTCTTCGTGCGCGTTTCGCCATTAATGCACTTCTCTGAGTGTGTTTGTATGTGTGTACTTGTATAATATGTGCAGGGGTCTTAAGCGGACATATAAGTCAACTCTGTTACCCACCAACCGCATATTCAACTTCATTTAATGTTGTGTTGCTGAAGTTGCTACACTTGAAGTGCAGTTAGCTCTCAAGTAGTTTGGCTATATACAGAAGCATGGCCAAGCGCAGCGAGGGAGTGTCGCAAGTATGGGAATTACTCGGCTTCTGCGTGAGTAATTGCGTAGTGACTTTAAGGTGAGAATTGTAATTGTGCACATTTTGAGGAATTATACTTTTTGCTAATCTCTTTCGAGAAATCTGCTAGTTAAACAATTGTTTTTATTTTTTTATACATTTTTTTAATGATGTTAAAAGGTGGTTAAATTTCAAGGGCCGATGTTGAATGTGAACCACACCTAAACGTCAACGACACCGTTGGACTTCTTTCTTTGGGGTTATTTGAAAGAAAAAGTTGAGATAATTCGGCACATTAACGGCAGAGAACCTCAATTATGCCTCAACGTGATCGAAAATTTGGACCATCGGATGTAGGTATGCCATCGAGGCCGCAGCGGCCATTTGGCCGATATTTTGTTCCATACGTAATTGAGCCACACCAATATTATCATAATAAGGAGAAATGACAACAATTTCCCAAAAAAATTTTATTTTATGCAAAATCAACACTGGCCCTTAAAACTTAACCACCCTATATAAATATATATAATATCAACTTTAAATCGCCGCATAGTGCAAGACGATCCAAGGTGTATGTCAGGAAATATATGTCTCACTAAAGAATGAAATATGGCTCCCTAAAGATACCTAGCGCAAAAGTGACAGAACTTTTCAATCCATCAAATGACTTCTTTCTCAAGGTGGTCAAAATGAGGTGAGGTAAGATGCTATTTGCATTAGTCATTAATTATTTCACGGCCTAGCAAGGTGATTTAATATATATAATTAACAAATTTTTAATTACATTTTTCCCTCAATTTCTTACCTTCTCCTTCTTCACAATCCGCATAGACATAAAACTTAACTGCGTCAAATTTTAAATTCGCAAGAAACCCTACCTACTCTGCTGGCCTTCACGCATTTTAGTGATTTATTACTTTTTATGACTTTTTATAATTGATGCCATTTACTAATTTACACTTCATCTGCCAATGTACGACACAATCCTATTTACGTCTGTCAACAAATTTTTCAAACTCGTTATTGTCTCTCTTTCTTCTAAATTAGTATGTGCGTATATGTGCATACATAAATCCAATAATTTTGAATAAACTTTTTTTTCTTTGGTGATCTTTGCTTATCTCTTCAAGAAACAAAAGCAAATTAGTCCACAAATATTGATTAACTGCATAAATCACACCATAAGTGCCATGCTCGTGACAAACACACTGTGATTGCATAAATTATTCAATTATTTTAATATGCGGAGCTACTACTGAAGCAGCAAAATATGTACATATGATACATATATATTTAATTTTAACAAAGGCAAGCTGCAGGCGAAAAGATATTCAAATTAGTTGCGGTCATTTCTTATGCATTTTAAGTGGAAAGAAAAGTAATAATTTTTTTCCTTATGGCAGCATAACTAGTTACTGGACTTAATGCGAGCCATAGGTAGCAACAAGTAAAGGAATTTTAATAATGTGAAAAATACATATGAAAAGACCTCGTTCACACTAGCACTTCGGAAGCAAAGCAACTCCATCAAAAGTTAAACCGATTTAAAATTTGATGTTCGTGAAACTCTTTGATTTATGTGCATGCATATGTATGTATGTACTCATGCATGTTTATAAGTAGTTTCAATGAGCCATATTAAATTTGCAATCTATACAGTCGAGTATATTAATTTAGTTGGCCTATTAAAGTCACTTCCCTTGAATGGTGCTTAGTATAGTTAATCAGTATTTAAGCAATTATATTAGAATAAAAAAAAGTATGAATATTAAAGCTGCACCCAAAAAGCTTTATATTCATACTAGGCAAGTACAGTTTTTCAATTTTTATTTCGGGGTTTTTGAGATTTCGTTATTAAGATTACGGGATTGGTAACAGGATTCAGGTATTCATTTTTTTAACTTGAAAAAAAAAATGCATGAATATTGTTAAAAAAGCATAATAAATATTAAATAAATGAGTTTTACACAGACTTTTTATTTGAAGTGAATAATCTTTTTTTCAAGAACAAAACAAAAGGCAAAAGTTAATTTTATAGGCATTTAATAATACTTTAGCGTGTGCAAATTTATGATTTTATTAAAAAAACTGCACCCAAAAAAATTTATATTCATAAGCAAATTTCTTTAATATTTATTTCGGGATTTCATGATTAAGATTTCGAGATTTCGTGATTAGGCTCGGGATTGAGGTGCTCACTTTTTGAACTTGCAAAAAATGGCATGTACAGGGTGGGCCATATAGCGTTTGCTTTTTGAACCACCTATTTTTTTGAGAATGGTAACACAAATGACATGTCCAATGTGTTCATAATTTACTTAAAAAGGTTTGACATTTACGAAATGGGACGCTATACGCTTGAACAAAATTGGGAAATATTGAAAACCTATTTCCAAAGTGGTGAGTCTTCTTCTTCTTTTCTGATTTTCACATCGGTGGCTACGTCAATAAGCAAAATTGTCGGATTTGGGGCTCAGAAAAACCACACGTTACTGTAGAAAAGCTAATGCATCCACAACGAGTCACTGTTTGGTGCGGTTTTTGGTCTGGCGGCATCATCGGGCCATTTTTTTCGAAAACGAACGAGGAGCCGTGGTTACAGTAAATGGCGAGCGTTACCGTGATATGCTCAACGAGTTTTTGTTTCCAAAAATCGAAGAGGATGACATGGACGACATTTGGTTTCAAGAGGACAGTGCAACTCCTCACACTGCCAGAGTTACTCTCGAACTTTTGGCTACCGTTTTTGAAAACCGAATAATCAGCCGAAATTGCGATATCAATTGGCCGCTCGGAGCTGTGATTGAAGCCCGTTGGACTATTTTTTGTGGGGAGCCGTTAAAGGCAAATGCTATCCGAACCATCCAGAGACGATTGATGCTTTAAAACACGAAATCGAAGTTGCCATTCATGAAATTGGAGCCCAAACAATCGAAAATGTGCTAAAAAATTGGGTTGATCGAATGGCCTACTGTAAAACCAGTCGTGACAGTCATTTGAACGATAATATTTTTCATTCATGAATGATAATGTTCCATCTTCAATTTAAAAATAAAAATTTGAAAAAAATATTGATTCGTTTTTTTTTATAGCCGATTCAAAAAGCAAATTTTACATGGCCCACCCTGTATATTGTTATTGTAATGGTATGTTATTGATGCTCCTTTATCATATGAAAAATAATAAATAAAAATAATAAACAATAAATAAATGGCTTTCAACGTTACTTTTTATTTGAACTGAAAATTATTTCTTTAGGAATCAAAAAGCCAAAAGTTAAATTTATACGCACTTAAAAATCCTTTAGCGTGCGCATATCTGATCAATTAACTTAATAGTCCGGGAGCCAGGGGTCGATTTTGGACTGCGTTTTTGTACCGTTAAATTTTTGACTATACTTGTGATTTAGCTTTCATGAATAACGAAAATGAGCGTCAGCTGGCGCACCCGCGGTGGGTGTGATTGTGGGAGCATTGAAAATTCCGCGCGCCGCCAAGATGTATGAACGCAATGATACATTCTTGCTTCGGCTGACGGTCTTCCAACCGCTATAAACGTAGCTGATCATCATTATTATATTTTCATATGTGTCCAAAATTATGTAAACAAATTTCAATCGGCATAAAGTAGTTCTAATTTTTAATTTATTTTACAAGTTCGCCTGTACAGCTGACGTATTTCCCCCCCTCTACGGCGCAGCTCACTTTTTTTTTATTCTACTAAATGTCTACAATGCACAAAAAAGTTTCAGCCGGTATTAAATGAGTTGTTAAACATTTTTTTTTCGACACGTTTCGCAGCATCCCACGCACGTACCCACCGCTACTGGACCAGCTGACGGTTGGTTTCGTCATCCATTGGATGACGCCTGCCTTCAGTATTAAAATCAGTCGGCATGAAATGATGAGGTCAAAATGAACCCTTGCTACCGGACTATAAAGCATCTCGAAAAAAGCTTGATGCGAAAAAACTTAAAAAGCAAAGAATTGTATTTTGTGGTTGAAAGTGTGGTTAATATATATTTCTTTATGGTAAAATAAAAACTCAATTAACGCTTTGGGGACGCGTGTCGGCATATAGCCGCCCAAGCCGTTTAACCGTTCCGGACGCGTGTCGGCATTTAGCCGCCGGAATTAGTTCTTAGCTGTAAAGCTCGCGACGTCTATCATTCTGAGCGATATGATACGCTTAGGTAGTAAAACAGTCACGTTTTCATTCAAAGACATTAGGGGCCATTAGCGATGAAGTCTTATCTTCCTTATAATGTAAACTTACGATGTGAGACGACGGTAGAGTCAGAACGAATTTCCGTTCTTCAATTCAGTCTCTCAGGGTCACTGCCAGAGGAATCAGCAGGCTTTTTATATCATATATTTCATCTACGTAAGATGGCTGAGCGATCTAGAGATGATACGTTAGATAGTGACAATTCTGACAAATATTATTTTGAATCTGATAAGACGAAAGATGACGGCATTACTGCGTCAAGTGGAAGTGAAATCCGTGCAATAAGGAATCCACTCAAGCATTTCAACATTAGCAGAGATAGCAGTTTGCTTATAATAGTTTTTTTTTCATGAAACATATTTCTTGTGTTAAATAAAGCCTTAGTTTTTATAACGTACAACGTATTTATTTTCTTGTCTGCGCACCCCAATGCCTCTTGTTCTCAGCGATGCTCGAGCGTCGAGCGGCTCCGTCCCCAAAGGGTTAAGAGAGTTCCACTTTTTTCAACAAAGACCTATAAACCTTCAATATGTACTTCCATATTTGCTGAAAAGTTAAAGTCAATGTTGCTTTTTGCAATAAAAAGATATTTTTCTCACAAATACCGAAAATCTAGGGACTATTTTTAAAAAATTCCGGGATTGTCGGGTTTGAACAAATAACGAAATAGCGTTTTAAATATCCCTTATTCATACGCATGTAATATATTTTGTAATGGCCGTGAACTAGCGCTTCATCTTTACACCCTTTATTATCCTTTTTGTACATTTCGATATCTAGAGAAATTGTTCTTTTTTTTGTAGTCAAAAATGATGGTATGCTTATATGGGATTATGGATTCTTACATCAGCCTTGATATATTCGTCACTCAACATTGATTAGTTTTTCAAATCAAGCATGATACAGCATATATTTACATTAGGGTGCTTCTTTATTGGTCTAACATTTTTAAATTTTACTTTTTGTCAAAGTTCGCATTTTTGAATGAAATTTATGGCAAAAATAGCAAATAGAAAAAGGTATTATTTTCAGCATATTGTTAAAAATGAATAATTTAACTGGTAGAAGATGTTAAATGGCATTATTTATATATTTATATAACTAATTTAAGTATTTCAATTAATATTTTCTCAAACATTGGCATTCAATTGAAAAAAATAAAATCATTTAGGTCTTAAAAGCGAATGTTGTGATGACGCGGCCACTTTGCGAAAGTTTGAAAATTGCAACCACTCTAATACGTATACCTACATCTCATTAATAATTTCAACCAGGCTGTTGTGAATCAGCAGTGCAGCTGGTGAAGTGCTTGTCAAAATCAATAGTTGTATTCTCGACTCATTGCACGAATGCAATCATGCATAAATAGCAACCTTGCAACACCGAAATGTGCATCAAATCGAGAACTGTGCTCACAAAGCTAGCATGAGTTTGAGTATACTTCAAAAATCTCCATTATAGGGTTGCAAAAGCCGTGCTACTATATCATGCAATGAAAATAACACGAGCTCATCAGTGGCTTGAATATGCCACGCTTGCGTACACTTTGAATGCCTGAAACAAAAAAAATGTGCTCTAATTATGCCATTTATGATATTCATGCAAGAGATCGAGAATACCCGTAATGTGTTTAAAGAGAATACAGCATATCTTCTATGCAAATTTCCGCAGTTTTGTCATATCGCTTTTAAGAAAGTAATTGTAAATACTGACTCATATTTTCAGCTGCATCGTTGAGTGTTTCATGCAAGATGGTGTTACTTCAAACACATTTTTTTAGTAGATTTAGTTGTTGAAATAACCACCAACTCTTCTTTCATGATGTGTGAAAAATGCATAGCGATATCTATTAACAGCAACTCATTCGATGAAAATATTGCCTTTACTTTTACTTAGAGAAAATTGAAAATTTCTAAGTCGTTATATTTAAGCCCGCAATATCCGCAGGTGTAATGAAAAAGTGAGAGCCCAGATGTATAAACTTTTGCCCGGCGAGAGCAGGACAGCTGAGAAGAAGAGGTCCTGAGATGATTCCACCTCGTCCTCCAGACAGCTTTGCAGAAAGGACTTGAAGCATTCCCAAGCCTTACCGCATGGCCACCTAATGGTCAAAGTCCGGTGAGGATATCTACCGAATTCGAGAGCTACGGCTTTGTAGCCTTAGAGGTTCCCTCGAGTACCCCGGATTTACCTGTGGCCCGAAGGATCTCCCGACTTTGCACGTTTTCGCACTAGCCCAAGGCTCGCTGAGTTGATGTGAGGCCCATCTTTCTAGGATCAGACCACAGGTTCTCAAGAGAACCCCAATCCTCTCATTTTGCGCTGAAACCGCCTCAAAGGTTCCCTGACTAGCTAGCTCATCACTCCAGCAGTTTTCCTCAATGCCGCTGCGACCGAAAACCCAAATGAGCCTAATATCGAAGTATTCACATACAATCGAGAGAGAAGTCAGGCATTCCTCGACTAATTTCGAACGCAGAAACAACGAGCTCAAGGTCGTAATTGCCGCTTGGCTGTCGGAGTAGATATTTATACCCGTTACAGTATTTACAGAAGTTAGCAAGCAATCCACTTCTTCTTTAATTGCGGCTACTTCCGCTTGGAAAATATTACAGTGGTCCGGAAGCTTAAATTTGAGCTCAACCACTTCCGTCCAACTTTGACCCATGCCCTGCCTGGGTTACAAGTGTTACAACTCGGAATATGATTGGAAAAAAGCCAATTGGCTTCAAGCAGACGGTAGAGATTTTCCATTTGAAGATTTTTCATGGGAAGAAGGTGTTGTAAATTGGGTGTGATATTCAGGGCAATATTCTATACGAAGATCGAATAGCTACGCGAGCAATTCGTGTGCTGATGAGATCATCTACAAGTATTTACGCTCTGAATTCTATATCATCGTTAGTCAACACCTAGTTGCGTTCTTTATCGCAGTCGCCCAAATTTTCATTCGTCAGCACTTATTTGCATAGTATCAATGCAGCAAAGGAAATATTATATTTAATTAAATAGAAAAAGCAGTTGTCGACATTTTATAAATCATTAGGTAAAGAAGATGGTAAATATTGAAACCAATACAGGGAAAAAAAAAACTATTGTATATTTTTTGCAATGCAAGCACTTCAGTCGAATGAAGTTTTCGTCGGTTTTGCGTTCGATCTTCACTGTGCCCATAATATTATATACTCGGAAAATCTCTTTGATAACGATAGACCACGGCAGCCAATGCCCTATGCCTGTGCGTGATTTCTGTCATTAAAAATTATTCAAAAAAATCGCTTAAAATTTGCGTAATATTAGCGCTACTATCAAGGAAAACAAGTAAGAAAAAGAAGGTTAAAATAATAATCATTGTAGATACTGTCATGACAGAGGCATAATGATCGCAATCATACTAACACAAGCTTACTATGTTACAAGTGCATATTTACCACACACACTTCCTCTACGTTTCATGAACTCCAGGCGCTTCAGTAGCGTAGACAACTTACCTAAAATGAAAAGAACGAAAAATTGTATTAAAAAATTAGCTCTGAATTGGAGATAAACTATTTAAGGTTTAAATTTAGGAACAAATATGATATCTAGAAAGCATCAGATATATAAAAATACTCCAATGAACATTTTAAATAAAATAAAATCTAGATACTATTAAAGATTGTACACAGGTGGCGCAAAATTAATCATCTAATTTTGTTTTCTAATAACTTTTTTACTTAATAAAAAATAATATTTTTTTCTGTTTGTAAACTGCCACTGTGTACTCTATTATATCGTCCCCTTAGTATTAAAATAGCCTATAAATTTTTTGATGTTTTGATAAAATGAATTTTTAAACTTTTTGTCGAAAGTAGCTCTCACTCAAATCTCGTTATGTCTGTAAATATTTATTATTTTTTGACTGACGTTTTGACCCACTTTGTGGAACTAGAATTTGACAAAATTTTGACCACATATAAAATCGACGATGGAGAATCCAAAAATCCAATAAAAAAAATAATAGCCAATGAGCACATAGGCTATTGTTATACTAAGGGGACGATATGGTATATGCCATACCGTTCTATACTGTGTGTATTTTACTGTTGTATATTGTACCTATATATTGGCGGCCGCCTTAGTCGAATGGGTTGGTGCGTGACTACCAATCGGATTTCAGAGAACATGCAGGTTCGAATTTCGGTGAAAGACCAAAATGAAGAAAAAGTTTTATCTAATAGCGATCGGCTCTGGGCAGGCAATGTGAAACCTTCGAGTGTGCTATATTTCTGCCATCAAAAAGCTCCTCATAAAAATATCTGCCGTTCGGAGTCGGCTTGAAACTGTAGGTCCCTCCATTTGTGGAACAACATCAAGACGCACGCCACAAATAGGAGGATGAGATCGGGCAAACACACAAAAAGGGTGTACGCTACAATGTGACATTAAACTGATTCAAAAAATGGAACATCGAAATTACCACAGATAAAACGATACAACTAAACTACACAAACCGAAGAACAACCATTGAACCAATTAGGCTTGCCAATTCCGACATGCATATTGACACCAAAGCAAAATATCTGGGCATTACGATCAACTCAAAATTAAACTGGCAGGAGCATGTAAAGAAAAAAGGAAAAGGGAATTGTACTAGCTTCTTGGACCTTAGTCCAAATTATCATTGCAAAACAAAGTACTTCTATATCGAACGTCATTTGCGCCGATTTGCAAATATAGAATCAGGTTTGTGCACCATGACTGATGCACCTTGGAACATACTTAACGCAGATATTCATCGCGACCTTGACATCGATACTATTGACTAGACAAGACAAAGCGCTAGCAGGAGACACATAGGCAGACTATTGCCGCACACAAATCCTATGATAAGAAGGCTCCCCCCAAATGAAGAGAAATCTACCCAAAGTCGGCTTAACTGTCAAGCACCAACAGATCTTGCGAAACCTGTGTATCAATTGTCAACTAATCATATTTGTTACTGTTTCTTAGTCACTTGTTTTAAATGATAAAATGTATGTTATATTTCTTCTAAATGAGCTAAAGGACATTGGCCCTCCAATAACACTCTCATTCCATCTCGTTGTAAATTAAATTACTTATTGTCCAACGACAGGTGTAATATTTTAACGAAGCAAATAAAATAAAAGAAGGGTCCAATGCCGCTTCGGCAAAAACAAATTTGTTTAAGCAATGCGTCAACTATTGTGGCATGTTTGACTGTAAATTTTTCTCGGATTGTAAAGCTCCACGGATCAAACGGGAAATAAAATTTTATAACAGCACGAAAATACATACTTTAAAAGAATATTTATAATATTAAAATTGTATTATTATTCAATTGCCCTGCATCGTACGTACATTATATTTGACACTTATAAACTAGATAAACTAGGATTTCCAGCACTCAAAATATTAGGTATGTGAATATGTTTCCGCCATCGTAAAAGAGCTGTCGCTGCTGATACTATTATTGTGTTCGCTCTTTTAATATACTGGTGATTTGAGGGTGTATACATATGTGAGGTCTCGATCGCAGTAGTTGACATGCATGTGAAGCGTAAAGATCCTTTTTTATCTGACGTCAAAAATGTCCACGTTCGTCCCGAAAAAACAGCATTTGGGGGAAGTCATGCTTCATTATTATATTTTAAAGAAAAGTGCAGCTGAAACGTGTCGTATATTGATCAATATTTACGGTAACCACACTCCATCAAATGCAAACTTGTAAAGAGTGGTTTCGACGCTTGCAAAGTGGCAATTTCGACGTGAGTGACAAAGATCGCGAAGCGCCACCGAAGCAATTCGAAGATACTCAACTACAACAATGATTGGATGAAGACGCATGTGGAACCCTCGATGATATGTCTAAATAGTTAGATGTTGACAGATCAACCAAATGGTCCAGAAAGCAGGTAACTGGATGCCACATCAATTGAAGAAGAGGGTTATCGAGAGGCGTTTGGAACGTGTGGAGATGCTTCTTCAACGGCAGAAAAGAAGGGGTTTTCTGCATCGCATCGTCACTGGCGATGAAAAATGGATCTATTGTGATAACCCTAAGCGGTGAAAATGTCGGAGCCTGCCAGGTGAACCAAGTCCATCATGCTTCAAAGGTTATGCTGTGCATCTGGTGGGATCAGAAGGGTGTAATCTATTATATTATGAACTGCTTAAACTATCTGAAACCATCACTGGCGATCATTACCGACTGCAACTAATACGCTTGAATCGAGCACTCAAAGAAAAGTGGCCGGAATGGGACGGCAGGCATGACAAACTGATTTTGCTGCATGACAATGCCAGACCACACGTTGCTAAATCGGTCCAGTAATACTTAGATGGAGTGAATTGGGAAATCTTTCCCCCACCCGCCGTGTTCCCCAGACATTGCATCTTCGATTCCCATCTGTTCCGATCAATGCAGTCAGCCCTTTTTGGAGAGCGGTTCACTTTTTACGAGAGTATCGCAAACTGGTTCAAAGAATGGATTAAGTCAAAAGAACTCGAATTTATCGTCAGAGGAATCCGTATGCTGATTGAAAGATGAAGTAAAGTGATAGCTTCCAATGGCACATATTTAATTTAATTGTTTAAATAATTCGTAACTTTGGCTAAGAAAGGACGCAAACTTATTCCAAACCCAATCGAATGAATACTTTTGCGCTTCATTGTAAAGGTTAAGTTTCAAGGGCCGGTGTTGATTTTAAATAAAATACAATTATTTTAGGAAATTATTATCATTTCTCTTTATTATGATAATATTGCTATGGCTCAATTACGTATGAAATAAAATAACGGCCAAATGGCCCCCACGGCCTTGGTGGCATACTTCCATCCGATGGTCCAAATTTTCGATAACTCTGAGGCATAATTTAGGTTCTGTGCCGTTAATGTGACGAATTATCTTATCCTTTAGCTCTTGAATTGTTGCTGGCTTACCGATATACACCTTTTCTTTCAAACAACCTTAAAGAAAGGAGATGATTCGGCCATCAAATTTTTCGCGCAAAAGAGCCATTGTTTCGTTAGCCGTGTGACAAGTGGCACCGTCCTGTTGAAACCACATATCGTCCACATCCCTATCTTCCAATTCGGGCCATAAAAAGTTCGTTATCATCTCACGATAGTGAACACTATTCACAGTAACTGCCTGACCGGCCTCATTTTGGAATAAATACGGCCCAATGCTGCCGCCGACCCATAAACCGCACCAAATAGTCACTCTTTGTGGGTGCATTGGTTTTTCGGCAATCACTCTTGGATTATCATTCGCCCAAATGCGGCAATTCTGCTTATTGACGAATCCACTGAGGTGAAAATGTGCCTCATCACTGAAGATGATTTTCGTCGAAAATTGGTCATTCACTGTTTCCATTTCCTGCCACCATTCTGACCATTGACGACACTTGAAATGGTCAAGAGGCTTTAGTTCTTAAGTTAATTGCACCTTGTAAGCGTGTAAATACAAGTCTTTATGCATAATGTTCATCAACGACGAGCGTGAGAGGTGCAATTGTTGGGCCCGACGACGAGTTGAGGTGGACGGCTCTTCAACCACACTATCGCGAACTAAGCAGCAATATTTTCTACAGTACGAGCTGTACGAGCATGCACTGGTGTTTTCACATCTCCTACAGACCCGGTTTGCTCAAACTTTTGCACAATTTTTCCGATTATACGCACATTTGGACGATTAAATTGACCGAAAAAATCACGAACCGCCCGTTTTCATAATAAGCCTGAATAACTTTAACGCGTTGCTCGATTGTGTATCTTTCTATGGTTCAAATTGAGTTGGTCAGAAATTGAAAAATGGCAAATGAAATGCAGAAAAAAACTTGACGTTTAGATGTGGTTCACATTAAACATCGGCCTTTGAAATTTAACCACCCTTTATAAATATTTATAAATATTTTGTAAAATAAAAATACATTATTTTCTGTACTCAATTTGAAAAAGTTTAGTATACAGTTTCTCTTTGCATAAAAATTTCCTTAGACTTGGCGGGAAATAAACTTGAACACCTCACTAACCTTTTAGAGCTAAACTATGCTAGGGTGTACTTTATTTTGCTAGACGAACTAAATTCTTTAGAAATAGGCTACCGCAGACTATGGGCTGTGGAGCTTCACAGCGACTTAGGCCTAGGACAAGGATTTAAGATTCAGGTTACGTCGTCCAGGTGGATAAAACCGAATTAACACTGTCAGTATTTAATAGCTCCCCAGCTGTTTGTGACAGAAAAAGCCTCCTCTGCGTTTGTTTTCATTTGATGTTTTTAATTCTGAGTTAGGCAACGTAAGGAAAATGAAAAAAATTCGCGCTTTACTGAACTTTATCTACGTATATGTAAGCGTATACTGTGTGTTTGTGTGTTTTATGTGTCATATGTGTTTTACTCCCGCCGCTCTATGCAATTCCTCTACCATTGCCAAACATGCCAGTCTGTCAGATGCAATATTAGCTGTTATTTATCAAAAGCGCCTACCGCCTATGAAGGTCTACATGTTAGCTAAGCGCAGCAATTTTTTGCGCAAAAAACGAAAAAAAGCTTGATTAGTAAAATATATGCCATGACGTCGTCACTTAAGCGTTCACTTATTAATCAAACGAAAATGAATAATACATTATAGTGTGTGTGTGTGTGCATGTATGTTTTTTGCGCTGACGCTTGACTTGCGAGTTCACAACAACAAAAAAGAAAGTTTTACTCATTTTTGTAACATGCAATAAATTTTACTGTTTCTTATTGCGTTTTGATTCATTCTTTTTTTCCTCACAGATTTATAGGCCCACAAAATCATATGTTTTCTGTCTTGCCGACAAATTACGTCCTCGTACCAAATATTGATGGCATTTACACAATTTTATTAATTATGATAGCCGATAGCAGCATACAAATTGCAAAAATATCAACATATGAATTAGGAAATTTTCATTTATTTGATAATTTTGCGCCATTGGCAGTAAGGCCATTGTCAAAATTGATAAATTATTATTGGACAAAATGGAGGAGCAGGCTGGTTTAATGAAAGGAAAGAAAAGGAGGTTGGTTGGTAGGATGCACAAAAGAAGACGTTATGTTGTTTTAACCTTAACAAAATTCAGTGCAAACTTTTTGCTCTAATTCACATCTTTTTACACAAACGGAACGAATGACACACAGCAACAAAGTTATTGCCTTAGGATTTTTTTGCTGTGGCAAAATCATTTTTGTATTGCTGAGAGTAATGTGCACTACCTTTTTTAGTTCTTTTTATTGCTGTTGCAGCATTAATAAGCTTTGTTTAGATCAATTATGAGTACATGAACAAACTTCGACGTTGAAGTGTGCCGACTTTTGATTGGAGGGAATGCAATAACTTCTCGCGTAAAATTTGACTTTTACTAAGGCACCCAATGTGTTGGTGCTTGACTACCATTCGTAAGTTCGTAGGTTCGTATCTCCGGGCACTAAACACCAAATTACAGAAAAAGTTTTTTCTAATAGCGATCGCCCCTCGGCAGGCAATGGCAAACCTCCGAGTGTATTTCTGCCATGAAAAAGTTTTTCAAAAAACAAAACCATCTGCCATTCGGAGTCGGCGTAAAACATTAAGACGCACACCACAAATTAGAGGAAGAGCTCGGCCAAGCCCCAAATAAAGGGAAATCAATGGGTGTATACCAAATTTCTTCTTTAAAATTTAGCCAGACGAAAAATATGCTTCTGTCGTGAGCTGAGAGCGGATGACGACCAAAACCAGTGAAAATAAGATGATATAAATTTGAAGGCGTGGAAACATTTGTGTGCCTATCGAGAACTTTGAATAATGGCAATGCGATGCAACCGACAATTCTAGGGAGATTAAAAGCAGAAAATAGAGCGTAATACGTCTCTACGTGACGTTAGAACAATTCTTAAAGATATTGCAGAAGAAGAAACGCCGTTCGAACGCTCACTGGCAGGACGGGTGGAACAGATCATCTAAGTGTAGATGGACGCATGAGTTAATATAGCTTGGTTTGAAAAGAACGATGGGGGAACAAACAACCATCTAACTCAATTCCTTTCAAGGCGCCGGGTATTTACAATAGAAAATACCTCCACGAGAATTCACCAAACTGCTCAATCTGCCCGGCGAGCGAAGAAGATGTTAATCACGTATTTTTCTTGCTAAAACAATAAAACAATAAAAATGCTGAAATCAGCTGATAACTTGAAAGAAGTTTGCGGTCATGTAAAAAATATTCATAATGATATAAAACGCGCGGAACTTCGCAGGTGTCAACAATAACTAGCAGCCTATTAGCTTACCAGCTGGCCATTCCGCGGAGGGGGTGGTAGATAGTGCATAGGTGTTTAGTAAGTAGGTGGAGCTGTGAAGCTACCAGTCGTGCACACTGCTCTGCCGGTATAGCAGTACTCATGACAGATTTCTCTTCACGACTTCATCCCGAAAAAAAAGTCTGACGAATATATTTAAGTCAAAACGAATAACAAGAAATGTAGAACTGCGATGTAAATATTTATGAATGTTGAGGTCTGTATTATCTATATTATGCTACGGAACGGAAACCTGGCCGATGGCAGCAAGTGAGGAAGATTTTGCGAAAGAAAAATACTGAGAAAGTTAAATGGGCAAATAAAGGAGAATAACGAATAGAAGAGAAGAAATAACGACTAGATTGCGGAATTGTAATGAGAAGTGAGCGCAGTGAGATTTATTAGGTATTAGATGTGTGATGTATGTGTTACACGAATGGAAGAGCAGAGAGTACAGAAAAAATTGCATGTGACAAAGCCGAACATCCATTGGCTGGGACGGCCCAAACTGAGGTGGAGGAGCGAAATAAGAGAAGACGTCAGAGAAAAACCAGTGTCAGACACATGGTGAAAAGATTTTAGAGGTGTGGCCGAGATCAGACCGTTAACCAGCTTTCAGTGAATTTGAAAGAATCAGCTGATTGGCTGACAAAATTGGGGTCATGGCAATGGTTTTTTTTTACGAAAAATCCGAGATTGTGAGGTGATGTATGACAAAAATCAAAGCAGTCCTTGCCCATATAGCTTCGTTGCCGTCTGAACAACGATTAATCGATTATGTTAGGTTAGGTTGAAGCGGTTGTCCAATGTGGGACACACTCAGGCTCATGGCCCATTGTGATGCTGCGTGGGGAACTAGCTCTTATCCCTCCTAAAATGTGTACTTTTCAAAAATTTTGTAAAATCCTTAATTTCGACAGATCCGAGATCTTCCAATTCTTTAAAGAATTGTCCACCCAAAATGGCGAGTCTACGTCTGGATAGAGCAGGATAGTGGCACAGAAAGTGTGGGATCATCTCTTCCTCTTCCTCGTCTAGACAACTTCTGCAAAAGTCATGTGTTTGCACACCCATTCTCTGGGCCGATTAGGCAGTGCCCCGTAATAAATGAAATCAGTGTGTTTAGATTGTGCTTATCTTTTCTTAGTAGAAGTTCCGTGCGTTTAGCATTGAGAGTCGGCAACAGGTGTCGGCCGATTTTGCAAGTGGCTTCGTTATGCCACTATGACTTCGCTACTCTTACAATTTCTTCGCGGATATGTAGTTTACATGTTTGCAAGGGTGTACCTATGTTATTGTCTATGCACTCATCAATCAATTTGGTACCGATTTTCGCTAGTTTATCGACTCTGCAGTTCCCAGGCATGGGAATGGCCAGGAATGGGAATGGCCAGGAAGCCATGTTATCATTAGGATCGGACTAGTATATCGAACCGTTAACCGGCTCTCAGTGAACTGAAAAGAATCAGCTGATTGGTTGATGTAACCGGGGTCATGACAGCGTTTTTTTCACGAGAAAACTGAAATTGTGTTGGTGATATACGAAAAAAATGATGTTACTTCGTTGCCGTTTGAACAACGATTGATTTGACGAATGTGTGCATATGTGAGAAATGAGCGTGGCAGCCGAAGTTACTCGCTTAATTTCGTTTTTCAGCATAGCTGAAGCCCAAACCACTTAATCTACCACAAGCATGGGAACTAATAATTTAGCAGGCTGAATAAAAGTTTCACCCCCACTTTTATTACCAAAATATAAATTAATTAAAAAGTGATCCTCAGCCTGCTAAATGAGCTTGTTAAAGAGTTTCAAAAAAAAAACTTGAATTCAAATGTTTAATCAGAATCTTTCTTTTGTTATAAAATTAGGGTTTTCTCATTACATTCCGCATGGGTGCTTTTTCAGGCAAACTAGCACAATATTCTCACGTCGTACTCTAACTGTAACTCACCAAGAATGGAAGAAGTGGTAAAGTACAGGGTGGTTGATGAATTTTGCTACATTAAGAAACTCAAATCACTTTTTTTTTAGTGTATGGAATTCATTTATTTTTTTTTTCAAGTTGAAGGTCATTAAATTTTATTAAATGTAGCTTAACTAGATTTAAAAATAATTGAATTTAAATGCCCCCCATGCTCGTTGACACAAGTGCGGCATCTTAGTAAAAAGTTGTTCATTGCTGCTTTGAGAGTTGCGACAGGAATAGCCGCAATTGTTGCCCGAATGGATTGTTTTAGTTCATCCAAATTTGTTGGCTTTGTTTTATAAACTTCTTGTTTACATAAACCCCCACAAGAAAAAGTCAGGTGCAGTAAGGTCAGGCGACCTGGGGGGCCAACGAAATTCGGAGTTTCTTGAAATCAGTTTATTGGGAAATTTTCGTCGCAACTCTGTCATAACAGTCTGGGCTATGTGAGACGTTGCCCCATCTTGTTGAAACCACACAGAGTTGAAAGGAATTCTCTTTCGGCGTAGTTCTGGATAGAAAAATTCTTTCAGCATTTTCAAATAACGGTCTCCAGTAACAATACAGCGTGAAGAAACCGCACACCACACTGTCACGCGAAGAGGATGCAATTCCGTATCGTGGATTATCTGTGGGTTAGCAGTACTCCATATTCGACAATTTTGTTTGTTCACATTGCCGTTTAAATCGAAATGGGCCTCATCAGACATGAAAAGGCAGTTTAACATGTTTTGGTCTTCTTCCACCATTTGCAGGATCTTCTGGCAAAATTCCAAGCGAATCGGCAAGTCTGCTGCATTCAGTTTGTTAACCATTTGAATTTTGTAGGGAAATATGTCTAAATCTTTATGCATTATTGTTTGCAAAGACTGTCGGCTGACACCAAGTTGAGCAGATAAGCTTCTTGTTGAAACCCTTGGATTGCTTTGAAACTTAAAAAGAAAAATGGAAGAAAAATGGTATCTGAGGGTGGTAGAGTACGAGTATTTTGTCTGCAGAATGAGGTTTCTAGGCAGAAAGTACTTTGATAGTTGAACACAAGCCGGGTATTCACAATAATAAGTGCGCTGCATATTGCAAAATTTTCACATTTTATTTTTTAATAAATTTTTGTTTTAATTATTATTTATGTATACATATATTTTTTTATATATTTTTCTTTATATATTTTTAATACTTTTTAATATTTTTTTTTATTAAGTATACTACAAAAAAACTTAAAGTATCAAACTTTGTACAAAAAAAAAAAAAATTCAACAAATATATGTAAGTCCTTTGATCTTGACAAGGTTGAGTCCAGAAAACAGTTGTAATAGTCATTCTCTATTATACCGTAAGTGGGATGCGCTCGTGTGCGTGCCAATGCTAAAAAATCGCGTGCGTTATCAACATCCGACCTTTACACTCCATTTAAATGCTAAACGCATTTATTTATTTATAAACATTTCTCCATACCTTTGTTTTCATTTCAAAAGGATTAAACTGTACTGTAGCTGACCTTCGTGAGAGACGATAAGCTAAAACCTCGTAGCGTCGCTTAACATTACCTTGCAATCGAAAATACGTTGGCAGCACTGTCAGGCCAGTTGACAGCTTACGCTTTGTAAATTTCCTCTTTCAGCAAAATTTTTGCTCTGAGATTTTCTTCATTTTTTTTTTGTTTGTTCTTTTTTCATGCAAGTCCGCACATGCACATGCATTTATGCATATAAGTACTGGTAATTTTAATTGCAAATAAATAAAAACGACAGCTATTCGCCTTTAATATCGTTTATTAATAATGCCAGCACACAACAGCATAACAGAGGACAGCTCAGCACGGAGCAATTTGACAACAAAAGCAACTGCACACAAATTCCCACAATCGCGCGCCTTAGTTGAGTATGTACGCGTATGTTTGCGTAACTAATTAATATGCAAATCGAATGCAAGCAAATACAATATTTATCTACAAACGCATGCACATAAAATATCTACGGCGGACACAGTAACCGAATGTATACGAATCGTATTTTGGACAGAGAGCTCGGGGAAATTATAGAAAAAATTGTTGGTACTAAGTTCGCCGTTAGTTGATAAATCATTATGTATTTACCTATTTCAACCAAAGGGGTGGAAATTTCCCCTTTCGGTAGTTCTTAGTACCTGGTTGGTTGGTCTTAATACCTACTTAGGAAAAAAAATGTTGATCTATCCATCATAAGATTATTCTACAAAATTGAAAATAAAATAAAATAGAAAATTTTATAAAGTAGCTATTTGCGATTTTATCTATTTTGAATGTAAGTAAAAACTAACTGTATTTTTTAAACACAGCAAGAATTTTCTTAACTGAAATTAACCTACATCTTTCTTAAGGGCGTCAAAATTATCTTTTAACAAATCTAGCACTTTTCTAAATTTTCCTTCACACGCACGTTACAAATTAGTTGAAAACCTTAGGCCTAACCCCGTCATGGTTCTTTACATTACATCAATATTATTCATATCTAGGTGTGTAGTACACATAAAAATACTTTACAGAAATGTGTATGATTTTTATGTGTGTGTACATGCGCATGAAATCTTACAGACCTTCAACGTTGTAATTTGAAAAAAAAAAAAAAACAGAACACTTGCCACAGCTGATATAGTTAATTTTCAAGCTTTAATTTTTTTTATCTGAAACCCCACATAAAACACAAGCACAGCTGCTTTTATGTGAGTACATACACACATAACTGACTAGTATGTTTGGGTGCGTAGGACACCCAGTGGAAAAAAGAAGGAGTAAGAAGCGTTTAAGGGAAGCCCTTCTCTAGAATGTAGAGGGTCTGACTATCCGCATAATTTCCTTAACCCTTTAATGCAGTAGAAATAGCTTTATTTACAATAACACTGCACAACAGCATTTCTGATGATTGGGTTATGATACATGTTTTTAGTCCAATATTTAATGACAATTTCAAATCTATAACTGAAATTCCTGTATCAGCTCTATATGACTCTATATGACACATTTGACTTTTTGTAATAAAACACTATAGATTTAAAGATTATTTTATTTATTGCCTTCTTAGGTTTAAAAAAATTTTCTTTTATATGATTTCCTTGCTGAAGTTGAAGGCAGAGAACTGTTGTTAATGTTCCAGCAATAGTCGGCCATCATGTGCGTGTTCCAGTAACCTTGATAGCGTTCCTCCACCGTACGAAGGTCCTGGTGGAATCGCTCGCCCTGTTCTTCGCTGAGATCCCCAAGATTGGCTGGAAAATAGTCCAGATGGTTGTGAAGAAAGTGTAACTTAATGCTCATATTACATCCAACCCTTTGGAAGTGACCCATTAGTTGTTCGACGTGCGATAGTAAGAAATTTTAGTTTCTTTTGTGACTAAGTTTCTTTCTTTTAATCTAGACGCCAAAACTTCTGAACCAGTCTTTGACAGTCCCAGATCTCTAATGAGGTCGATTAAATCATCTTGGTTAAATGGTTTTGGTGTTCCCAGGTCACAATCAAAGTCACTATCGCTATTATCTGTTTTTGCCTCAAAATGTTAAGGTTCTTCCTGTGAAGCACCAGGTTGAGGTTCAGATGACATCGTAGGGCTCAAAACACGTCTATGTGCCGATCGTATGGAAGGATATTCCCATTTGCCTCGATTTTTTCGGTTAATGCCAGTTATTTTTACCATACAAAAATAACAGTCGTCGTGGTGGTTCACAGGTTCAATCCAGATCATAGAAGTTTCGTATCTAAATTTATTCCCTTTCTTATTCGTCCACAAACGTAGAAACTCAACGCACGTTCTACATACCTTTTGTGGAATCCAAGGCTTACTTTTCATTTTCATTGGGTGACCGAAGTAATTTTTGTACGCCTCATTTACGAACGATGTCACATTCAAACGGTTTTCTTGAAACATATACTCTCCGCAAATAAAACAAAAACTATTCCGGTCATTTATACAAACTCGTCTTGACGATGCCATAACAAATAATATTAAGAAAACTTAATATTTGTTTAAATATTCGTCAATTAACACTGAAATATAGTGATTTTTTTGTAATAGCTATATTTCGTAAACAAGAGCTGTTACAAAAAAAATGAGGGTATATTTAGAATCAGCGTTGTCAAATAAGTAAACATCAAGTATCAAAAGTCATTCATCAGACAAAAAGTGCGATTTTGTTTTTTTGTGTAATTATCAATAAGACACATTTAAAAGAAAAACAATGAAAAAGTTGGATATATGTATTGTTTTTGTTGTTTTTACGGAACCATGTATAAAAGCTAGTTGCAAAGTATAGAAAATAGTTGAAAAGCGGAAAAATAATTATCCGTCAAGAAAGATGAGTATATAGACTCCATGAAATATTTTATTTTGTCAAAAAGTATTTATGTTTTACTCTGTTACCATTTTTTCAAAATAAATCGCACGCATTTCAATTCTGCTTATCACCCATTTGCATAAAAGTAAGGTTATTTCGAAATGTCATAAAATCATTAACAATTTTTTTTTGCTTTTTATTATTGCTAAATATACATATGTTTGATGGATTCAAATAGTTTTAATCATTTTATAATACTTAATTTGGAAATAAAATTGAATAAAACTGCAATACCACTTATGAGATCATATGCAATAAAGGATAAATTATTTTTATACAATATAAAATGGCATGCATTCCAATTCATTGCATTTACACTCGCGAGAGCATAACTCACAGAAGCAGTTATCCTAGAAATATCTATTTGCTTAACACATTGCCTACTCACTTCTCGAGAAGGAGCATTGGAAGCACTCTGTGTTTAGTGGTTTTATTTTTCTGTGTTTTTCCATTGCACTTGCGTAGGAGTTTGTCTACAAAGCCTTTTAAAGGGGAGCCTTTGACAAATCTGATATACTTTACATGCATATATATGTATGTGTGTGTGTATATAATTTGTACTGCCTCCTACCCTAGAAGAGAACCACGTGTACTCACCATTCTTTTTACTGTAATTAAACCCAAATGGGGTACATACAGAGGATTCAACCCCTTAATTTTTTTTATTTTAATTTTGTTTTTTTATGTATATTTTTACGTGAAAATTTAAATGAGCTGTGGGAGAGAACTATAAAAATAAAGTGCCAAACTAGCTAGGATTTATATGGCCGTGTTCATACAGGACGACATTTAGTGCTTTAACCCATCAATTTTTTAAAAGGTGGCGGCAAGAAAGCCATGCCTAAAGTCATTCTCAGGGAGTATTTGTTTTTTGCTTAAAATTTTTACATTCTATCATTTTTCTCAATACCAATAAGTGGGCTTTCTTTATAGTAGGAATTGCCATCTGCGAACAACACAGACAACACAAGAAGAGAATTCGCAAAGTTGGGCCGCTAAAAGTCACTATGTCTGAAAACAGTTAAAGGAAGTGTTAAGCGTCCGAATATTTAAGTCGTTTACTGCTTATTGTATCAGCTTATTCTACTTTTCTCTTTCGAACTGCGTTTTCACAGTTATTTTTATACTTTTCAAGAATGTTTCTCTTTAGTATGCAAGAAGTATCCCTACAAGACAGCTGACTATTATATAAGCACTCATATTATCATCATCACTATCCTCATCCAACTACACATTTTCGTTCTAGCCATGGGAAAGTTCTGATAGTTTCCCCTTGCTGGTGTGATATTCTATCTCTCTTTTACCAATAGCAATTTTTTATAACTGAAAAATATCGGTCAATTTTGGTAGAATAAAGTGCAAGTCTGAAGTGTCTCAAAAATTGCATTGACTTTTGACAATTTATTTTCTTCCATACAAACAACCACTTCCATCGTCGACGACAGCGGCACACTTAGACCAAATGTATACGCCCATAGATATCTTGCTCCCCCAAATGTTGTGTGAAATGAAAATTAACTGGTATTTTAAATCAAAATCCACGACCTGATTTATGGTATCTAAGAAAGGTGTCCTCATATATGCACGCCAGTTTGTTTCAGTTTTGCGGAGCTTTTATGCCTCCTTTATAGTATCTTCATAAAGAACCCCCAGCTTTTCTACATATTTTCCGATAAAATAATGTCCTTTCAAAACGCCGCTTTAGTGCTACTTGGAATTGCCAGACTGGTACTTCAACCATTCCAATGTCCTATAAGCGCTATTGTGGCAGGAGTTAAAAAATCGTTTCCTTTCTTGGATTACTTACTTCATATTTTCATAAGCTCTCGTTTTCCATTTTTTTAAGCTACTTTCCAGAATGATGACTTAGCGTGACTTTACGTGCTTGTTCACCTATCAAGCAGCTATACTCTGTATTAATATGATTTAGTAAACCAAGTTAAGTGGAGTCTATTTTTCTACCCATCTACTGATCGTCGAATCTCCTCAAGTTGAAAGTGTAAGAGCACATAGCTCTAAATGTGGTCTAAGCTTCCCTAAATATGGGGACTTCTCTATCTACACATTCGGTTTCGAAGTGCTTCGTATCTTCCACGATGGTTGAGAGTTCAGCACACAACGCAAGCATTGGGCAAGCGCGACGAAATGTTCAGAGATAATCATCATCCGTGACAGCCTCAGGCTTAGACCCATTCGCATAAGTAACTATACTACACGGCAGAATGAGGTAGTTCTTCCTATTTTTCCCTGCTAATGCTAAAATTGTTCTCAGGAATCGAGATCCAAATAGAAAGTACACTATCCTCTATCTCTATTCCTTCCACTGTAATCTATCCGGGTGTATTACAATTGACTTTCTGGATGAGTGCTTGGACTACTCCAACCCCCCACAATTCTAATATAATATAATCCAAAGCCTTTCAATTTTCTCTAATGTCTGTGACTCTTCAGATGACCCTTGAGTGCGTTTCTTGGTCGATTTGTTTGATATTTAATGGATAAACTTGCTCAGAAATGTAGAGATACAGAAAACTAGGTAGCAGACCTTGGCTAAATCCGTTTCTTGAAGCTATATTAAACTTATGATAATTAAGGAAAACTGTGTCGAGACGTTTAACCGACCACCAGAGATATATTGTCGATACGTGAATTATATCATCGATCTTAAGCAAACAGAGAGAAAACGAAGTCTATCTTCCATCATCAAATAAATATTCGAGCGAGTAAACTTCGAACGAGTTAAGTCATACCAGGGCACAAGGAAAGAGAGGTAAATGAGAGGATTGACCAGCTTGCTAAAGCAGGCAGGAACTAGCATAGATACATTGACAGGCCACAACTTGTTAGCGGTACACGTATACAAGATAGGAATTACAAACAACGATAGCTGCAGATTTTACAATGAACTGGAAGAGAGAGAAATGCTAGAACACCTTCTATGTTCTTGCCCTGCGTTAGCTAGAACCAGATTGAAATGCTTAGGAGCTCTAAAATATGAGAAGTTAGAATGCCTCTCGGGGTTAGAGCTTCAGAGTTTACATTGATTCGCAGACGTATTACAAGGTGTCTACTACAAGGCAACGGAAAGGTCTAGGTCCATCTAGTAACTCTAAAGGACTATGTGATGGATCTCAGCCAGCTAGGTCAACCTAACCTTACCTAAGGCTGGCATCCGCTTGCCAAGGATAAGTACGTCGAACATATACCTTTTGCCCTCAGTTTTGAAGACGGAACTAGACGAGGAACTAACACTGGAAGCATAGTCTCTATGGGAACCCTCCCACAAGACTGCTAAATAAAGTTACAAACTTGCAACACAAAAACAACCAACTTTATTTTATAGCTCCCAAGGAAGGAATGTAAAACATTGGCAAGAGTACTGACGAGACATTGTCTCACTCCATATCATCATCATCTTGGCTTCACAGTCCAGGGTGGACCATTGCGTCCTCTATAATACGCATCCATTCTTCTCGACAGTCTGCTTTCGCTCTATGTTGTGAGATTTTCATCTTTCGTATATCGTCTTCTACGTCTTGCAACCGTCGTCTCCTTGGTCGACCTCTCCTTCTTGCTCCTTCAGGGTTTGCTTCAAATACTTTTTTGGTCGTTGTTTCGCTGCTCATTCTTATAACGTGTCCATACCACCGTAATCTTTTATATTTCCTCCCGCGATTAAAACACTGACACTCACTCCATATTACGCAGCTAAAATGGGATTGGTCCAGATTGACGCGTGTAACTTAAGCGAAGAAGAAAGGTGTACGCTATATCATCAGTGGCAAAGGCCCTGCCCTAAGCAGAACTCGTTAGAACTGGCTGGGATCGGTATACTTTTCATCTCTGAAGAATATTGCTGACAAAATTTTAAACTATTTATTAATTAATTTGTATTTATTATGTTTAACACTACTCCAACAACACTGGTACACTACGGGCCCCTATGGTCTATGAGAGATCCATTCAGATCCGCCAAATATACCTAACCTAATCTGCATATATAAAAGCTCCCAACACTTGACCATAGATATTGGAAGCGATAACTGCTGTTGGTGGCGAAAGCAAAGAAAGAACTTCTCCATTTCTCTAGGGAAGGCAAAGTAGAAACGAACTTAGTTTCACTTTGGGCAAGAAAAAACAACTGGCGCGCTTTATTGGACCCGTTCAAAATCGCCCAATTAAAGAGAAGAAATTGCTTCAAGGTCCGTTCTACAAACAAAGCTCCAAACCCCACTTTACACATTTCCTACTGAGTCGCTAATACAAGCCATCGAAATGAGCGCAAACGACCGGTGGGTGGTAAGGCTGTGCACTTGATAAAAGCAAATATTCGTGGGTAACGCGAACGCCTATTGGGTTAGACGCTTAAGGACATCTAGTATATTTGTTCAATATCAGACAGATATCATAATTAAGCGTCAATATGCTCTGATTCGCAATTCAGAATTTGCAATTTGCAATTAGCATTTTTCAATGAATCGAACAAATGCGAGGTGGCATGCATAGATTGCTGAAATGTGGAAAAATTAAAACTTAAACGCATTTATTTATGTTGCATTATGCGGCTAGAGAACTATCAAGCAAATTATCTGCAAGGTTGTTCCACTTTTTCGATCAAAGCGACATAAATATTGAAGATTAGTGCAGAAGTGCAAGCTAAAAATCTACAGCAAAACAAATTGCCGTACTTTTGAAATTACAAAAAAACATTTATTCTGTGTAGATATGAACACCAAAAACGCTGCGGCAAAGTACGAGTGGAAGTCGATAATATGAATATGAGTAAATGAAGGCGGGAAGAAAACAAATCACAGACAATTTCTTATGTGAAATGGGTTATTGGGAGCATTCGAGCCCGATGTCCGAGGCAAGGAAATAGACAAGCCGTTGATTGGATTTAAAATGACAGTAATAAATGACAGCAAATGCGCGCGACAAAAACGCCGCACTACGCGTACGCTGCTCTGTCATTGAAACCAACCAATGCTGTCGGCACTCAAAGTCAGCGCCACGCTGAGTTGAATTTACATTTTCATTTTCCTTTTCATTTTGTTTCAGTTGTATTTCTTTTTTTTTTTTGTATATTTTCCGAGAGTATTGTTGTTTTTTTCTTTTTCTTTATTTCTTGCGTTCGATGGCACTCAGCACAGCTGAAGCCTGTGCGGCGAAAAAGCAACCGCGTCTAAGAGTATTGTTGTTTAATTGTTGTTGTGAGTGTATTTGCCAAAGCAGTGACGCGCAGCAGCGCCATTCGTCACCCAGTAATTTTGGGGTTTTTGTTTAGGATTATCAACATTTTAGTTCAGTCTTTTGTTTTCTTTTATTTTTTATTTTTATTAAACTTTTCTCTAGTTCAGTTCTAGCTCGGGCCGCCCAGCTGTTGATTTATGTACACCAATGACATTAGACATCAAATTCATCAAATATTACCAGATCTTGGCTATACATTTTGCTTACTTTCGAATGTAGTTGTTTTTACACGCACACAAAAAAATTTCAAGCATTTGCGAACACTTTTAGTTGCCGCTAGACTAAGAAAATATTATCTTTAGAAAATGTATTAATATATAGAATGGTTTTTTGGAAAGCTAAAATCTCGGTATACGAGTATTGCGTTAAGATAAAACAATGTTTTCCAGTTGCCGAGTCCCCAAGCGTATTTAGTGTTGGATGCTGGATGTGAGAAGGAGTTACTTTTGCTGCCGAGTATTAGCTACCCAATCGGAGTCGCCTGGATTACCACCTACATATGATCATAAGTCAAGAGGAATATCGCGTCCATAAGATTTGAAGGCTTACACCAAGTCAACTATTCCTAGCATAAGACTGATGAGAATTGTAGGGCGCAGGACAGGTAAATTAAGCTTAAGCAAATTATGCCTTGAACTTCAAATTTTTATTGAGTAGAGCATTTTGCTGCAGGGGCTCTCTGGCAACAGTCTGTTTGTAAGCAGCGAGCGAAATGTACTTCGAATAAGTCTGATCGAAACGGTTTTTGCCACACGGAAAACAGAAATAATTTTATTCTGTAGCCCACAGATTTGTTGTAGCAACTGCTCATAGCTTAACAGAATGTTTCGCTAATATTGCTGTACGCAATGTCGAATTGCATCAAGTTGAACGTTTAACAGAATACTTTTCCCACCACTACATATAAGAGAAAACCTCACTTTCAAAACTCTTCGAATCAACGCTGCTTAATAGATCGTGCAAAACTACAAGGTATATATCTGTGGTCTCACCAGTTTTATGCTACGGCTCAGAGTCGTGAACATTAAGTGAAAAGGACGAAGCCAAACTACAAATATTTGAAAAAGTAAACAGAGCAGTCAAAAACACCCCAGTACAATAAACGCAGGTCTCTGAAGCTCCTGGGAACTCCACGCCATTCAATTTCCTCCTAGCTCTATTTGCCGGTCATTCGACGAACGGCACACACGCAGAAAAGCAAGATTTACCAGTTAATCTCTTTTTCAGAAGCTGTTTTCAGAGAAGGAGACTGTTGAACACTTTCTCTGTAAATGTCCGAGTTTGGCAGCTAAACGATTAAGGTCACTGGGTGTTCCCTTCTTCGAGAGCCTGAGACAGTACGCCAAACAAAATTCCATCAATTTTGTCATTTAATCAACAGCTCTTGCTGGATGTAGATATCTGTCTGTTGGAGGTCTCATAAAGGTACAAAACGGCGCTTTAGTGCTACTTGGAGAGTACCAGAGTGGTACTTCAAACATTTCTCCTACCTAGTCAAAGACAATAAAGATGAATGGCGAAAAAGCGGGAAGCAAGAACTGGGCCAACTAATAAAAGTAGAGAATGTCGTGCGTTTCATGAAAGCGAAAACATTTACGACGAAAGTAAAAGGTAGACCAAGATCAAGATGGTTTGAGAACTGGAGGAGAGCATGAAGAGACTTTAAATAAAAAACTGTTTGGAATCAACCAAAGATTGGATCATATGGAGACATTTCGTTCAACAGGCCAAAGCTCACACAGACCTGAAGCGCCAAACGATGATGTTGACATATAAAACAAGGTTTGATAAGAAAATGTCAAAGCCATGGAGCGTTGGTTTTATGTATACCTATGAATGAATCGTTGGTTTTATGTATATGAAAGAAAATGTTCCTAAAGTTACGACACTAAAATGAAGTAAAGAATTTTTCCAACATAGAAAAACGATACCATAGGACATGAAGTCCTCGTATGTTTGAAAGTTGCAAGAGACCAACCTCAAGCGCAATACTGCGAAAATCATAATCTTTAGTTTAGAAATTTTATATAAACTTTGGTCTGGTGGTGAACGAGGACAAAACGAAGTACCTCCTGTAGTTTCGAGGTTGAGACTTCGTTTATCTAGGAACCAACGTTAACACCTATAATAATGTCAGCCTGGAAATCCAACGTAGAATCTCTCTTGCCAGCAAGTGCTACTTTGGACAAAGTAGGCATTTGAATAGTAAAGTCCTCTCTCGACCATCAGAACTAACATTTTATAGGGCTCTCCCCATGCACATCCTAACATATGGCGCAGAAGCGTGGACGATGGCAACATCCGATGAGGCGTCACTTGGAGAATTTGAGAGAAATATGCTGCAGAAGATTTTTCGGCCCCTGCATGTTGGCGACGGAAAATACCGAAACCGATGGAACGATGAGCTTTACGACAACATAGACATAGCGCAGCGAACAAAAATCCAGCGGCTAGGGTGGCTGGATCACGCCGTTCGAAAGGATACAAACGCTCCGGCTCTGAAAGTATTCGATGCGGTAATAGCTGGTGGTAGCAGAGGAAGAAGAAGGCATCCTCTGCGTTGGAAAGATCAGGTGTAGAAGGTCTTAGCTGCACTTAGAGTTTCCAACTGGCGCCAACTAGCACGAGAAAGAAAGGGCTGGCGCGCTTTGTTAAATTCGGGCAAAATCGCTTAGCGATTATCGTACCAATCAAGAAGAAGAAGGCAAATTAAAAGTGCATATTTTTGGAGCAGCGTAGTTTATTATATAAACCTTTTAGAAAATTCGGGCATGACCGTCGTTGCTGAATGGTTTGCCCGTGCTTCGCAGATGACATCTGCCTCCTGTCTCACAAACTCACTGACATGCGCAGGCGAACAAACTAGTCGCGCGGTCGGACTGGAGGTCAACATCGCCAAAACCAAGGCTATGAGAGTTCACAATAAAGCAAGACCTATAATGGTTGATGGGTGGCCGTTGGAATTTGTCAAAAGCTTCTTCTACCTCGGTTGCACTATCACGGCAGACGATGAAGCAGATGAAGATGTCAACTGCAGGCTAAAGGCAAAGCGAGGGCGGCGTTCGGGCGAATGTATACAGTATGGGCGAGATCGCAAACCTTCAGGCACACTAAACTGCGAATATTCAGCTCATGTGTGAAATCAGTGTTGTTCTACCGAAGTGAAACATGGCTGGTGAGTAACACCATCACACAGAGGCTACAATATTTCGTCAACAAATATTCTAGCCGAATGCGGATCCTATGGCAAATAAAAAGCAGAAAACGGCGGTGTGTAGGTCACACGCTTAGCAAACCACCGAATAGCATCACGAGAATGGCCCTGAACTGGAACACGTAAGGGAGCAGAAGTTACGGTCTCGGGACGGCGCAAAAACAACGGCCCATAACCGTGTACGACGGAAGAGTCTTCTCGAGGACCTATGCTCCTCAGCGGAGTGAACAAGGATATAAAAAAATATGTAAAGTAGGAATCGATCTAACAACATTAAGACGCGCACCGTAAATTGGTTGCATTCGCCGATTACATTTCGCAGCTTCCTCCAGAGGTTCAATGGACTTAAATTTCGTTCCATTTAACGCAGATTCCCCCTTAGAAGGCAGAAGAGAGTCGCGCGGTGTACGATCGACTGAATAAGCGAGATGAACTAACACTGAGATGCAGTATGTACTAGGTAAAAAATCTCTTAACAAACAATGCGTAATGAGCCAGCGGATGGGCTTGATAGAGAACTCTGGACTTTCCATCATTCGTGTCTTTTTTTGTTATTTTTTAAGGAGTTCAGCAAGCATGTGAAGACAGTAATTTCGACTAAGCAAGAACAGAGTGAACCGAATTATTTTTCCCTCGTTATTCTCAACAGCTTTTGACATGCTCGTGCTTGGAAGTGTGGGGTCCGAGCATTCAACGTCTTTCCCGGCAACTTAAAAGCACCCGATAAACAGTCATTACACTTCCTTGAAATTTCATAAATTTCATTAGCGCTTTGTACAAGTTCCATGTAAAATTATACAACGATTCGTTGCTCTAATGCTCCACTTCACATTTTACCGAAGAAACAAGAAACGAGCAGCTCTAATACAAACGAAGGCTGGTGGCTTTACTGATTTTTTTACTGAAGCGAGATGTACTGCTTTCGAAAGAGAAGGTTGCACGCTAAACAGGTGGTAGTCACTGGCGTAAGTCACAAGCGTACTTCTTCTACGGCAGCTTCCTTTTTCTACAGCAACGTCCTTCTCGCACATTAACCCTTTGCAGTCGTATGTCTTCTCTCAGTCTCCAAAGCTTTTTTACCATTCCGGTCGTATGTACAACTCTCAGTCATCACATCGAGGAACCACTCTAATTTTATGCTGTATTTATTTATAAAATTAATAAGTCTGGTTTATTCTTCAAAATCTTACATGTTATGTATCACCGCTCTTTCAACGGAAATTAACACCAACCAATACGTCACCCATGTCCAAATTTAATACCACCGCAAAGGGTTAAATCTGATTTTATCATCTTCTAAGTCGAAACAAATATAAAAATATGGAAATTTTCATACTTTTTGCATCACTTGCTGGTTTTCATAAAAATAAATGGCATATGCAGATTATTCTTACCCATAAACTCATCAGAAAGGCCTTCTTTTAGTAAACATATTTGCATTTAAATTCATTCTAATTTTTTTCTGACGGCTTCTTCGCGACGAGCAATTTCAAACTGAAAAATAAATACTTAAAATGGCCAACCTGGGAATATTGAGAAAGTACTTTTCTATATACAACCCCAATTTTAAGAAGTACTTGCATTCACCAGTTAACCCCAAAATAAAAAATAAAAACGAAAATGTTCTACAGTGCAATGTTGAGTGTTCCTCACAGGCATCGGCTAGCTCAATTTTAAAAAACGCGAGCGATTCACTTTATGCAACTTTCATCCAAAGCTTTTTTTATCTAAGCAACAAAACAAAGAATTTTCCCTAATAGCCGCCCCAAACCGAAAGCAACAACATTAGAAGTGCACCCAAATTTGTCTTGCGCCAAAAGCTAACAGAGGCGAACTGAGTAATTTCACACCAGTCAGCCGTCAACCGTCAACCAACACCTTATCGGAGACGCCTCATATATCGTATAATAATGCCACCGCTGTCAATGACAACGACGACAACGACGACAACAGTAAGAACACCCTCCACCCGAGCTCGACCAACTAAATTGTACGCAGCATAGCCGTACCCATAGTCATACTCGTAGCCAGCAAATCATAAGCGTAATTAGTATAATTGTGCTGACAATTATGCGAATGTCAAGGAGAAGGAACCAACTGGCGGCGGAGACTGGCAAAGGGGCTGTCGAATATTGCGCTAAGCGAACGATCACTTAGGCATTGTAAAGTATGCTGCTTTGCTAGATATTTTGAAAGGAAAATTATTATATTTAATGTTTTAGTTCGTTTATTTGGGCAGTTGTATCATTTGTCTTGTGGGCATACTTGTGCTTTGTATGTAGCTAAATGTGTACGCAAGCAAATCTGTTTTCTTATATACACAAATGTATTTAAATGTATTGCGATGCCTTCCTATTATTCATTCACTGAGATTTTGTACAGACAAAAAGTCTATTTCTTAAAAAACATTTTTAATTGCTTTGTTTTGCATCTTTTTCTGTACATTTTGTTCTACCAGGAAATTCAGGAGTCGATGAACTAGCTTGGCAGATTCCTATCTAAGCGGTTTGAATAATAAAGTTGCTAATGGAGTTTCTCTGGCTAACTACCGGTTGATCTAATACAAGTGGGTTCGAGTTAGCTGGTAGGATAGCAAGACATGTAAGATCACAAAGCCTTTCTGTACGAAAGTTGAGCGGAAACGGTTGGGGTAGATCCGAAGACTAGCCAAAGAGGGCAGCCAAGGCGAATTTATTACAGGTGACGGCATCCGCATATAAGTAAAAGCATACGTGTATTTTGTTTTTACTTTTAGAATTCCATGACGTCAAAATCAGCATGATCTCCTCCTCACTTGCCATTTCGGCTCCTCTCCAAACAAAGGTCCTTTATCCTGCTTAACTTTTTCAAGCCCAATACACTTTTACGTTTTTTTGTAATATTTCTCTCTAAAAAAATAAAAACTAAAATAGGTATATAACAATTTCAAAATTTTGCGATGGAGGAAGACCACGTTCCTCAATTGTTAAAAAAAAACAGCTCCTTTCCACGAGCGCCTCTTCAGACTTTTTAATATATTTTTTCTAAATATTATAATCGCGGCCTAATTGAAGGAATATCAAAATAGAAATAAATAAAAAAATTCATAACTTGGAGGAAGTCCACGTTCCTCTATTGACAAAAAAAATCTTCACCAGGTAATTTTAACGAGTCTTCCTTGAGGTTCTTTAATACTTTTTTTTTATTTTTCAATAATATAATCGCTTCATGTCGAGTCTACATTATGTACCGTATGTACCGCTTACTATTCGGTAATTTTGATATAACATCTGCCTCAATCTGGTTAACTGTTCACAAAAAAAGAGCCCTGAATTGAATATTTGACCCCATTAGACCAACTTATAGTAATATAGATTATTCCCTTTCCATCACAAGAAACTTCCGTTTTTCTTGATTGGCGCGATAACCGCTTACGCGATTTTGGCGAGTTTAACAAAGCGTGCCAGTCATTTCTTTTTCGAGCTAACTGACTTACAAGTATCCAAAAATCTTCCTTTAATCTTTCTCTCAAACACTTCAAGGGACGTCTCATCGGATATTGTCATCGTCCAAGCTTCTGCATCATACGTTAGGACGGGCATGACGCGAAACTTATACTATAAAGTGTTAGTTTTGTTAGTCGAGAGAGGACTTTACTAGTCCAAAGTAGCACTTGTTGGCAAGAGAGATTCTACGTTGGATTTCAAGGCTGACATTGTTACCGATGTTAATGATGTTCCTAGAAAAACGAAGTCTTTTAAAACCTCAAAATTATAACTGTCAACAGTGACGAAGGTGTCGATATGCGAGGGCGCCGACTATTTGTTTGATAGCAGGAGGTAGTTCGTTTTGTCCTCGTTCACCACCTGATCCATCACACCAAACAAAGATCCAAATATTCTTGGCAGTCGCAAGCATTTGAGTTGGCACACGGCAATTCAACCACCATGTTTTTCGGCTACTGGTCTCGTATACGACGCATTTTTCAACGATAGTTTCCATCTGCTTCAAAAGTCGGACAATTTTTATTAATTTCAGTAAAAAATCGAAGGCATCAATTCGGTGTGAACAGTTATTTTGTATAAACTTGTGCGGCATCCATAAATCTATAAGTCTTATTGAGATCAGCCTCATACAAATTATTTCAAATGGTTTTCCCAATGATCTTCAGTTCCTGATTAAAAAAAGACGCACTCAAAACTCCGCTTCGATAAATTTCCCATTTTCATAAATCTATCGACTTCTTGAACGATTATACAACAGGAAGCGTGACCCATCTCTAAGGTCCACATAACCAAAACCGAAATCGTTTTAGCCCTCACTTTGCTGACACACTCGATATTGTGTACGAGTATTATATACATAAAAATATTTGTAAATAGCACACACATTCTTTGTTGGCTGCTAGCCCGAGTTGTCCTCCAAATGAAGATACGTACAGTTTTGAGCCGGCTCCGAACGGCAAATAGTTTTTTTTACGAGAAGTTTTTTCGTGGCAGAATTACACTCAAAGAAGGCGATCGCCATTTGAAAGAACTCTTTCTGATATTTTAGAATCTTCCTACTTTGGGAATCGAACCATTTCGGCCATGGTGGATGCACACAGTTTGTTGTTCTCCTGCTCCGACTTTTCAAGTTCGTCGTACTCACAACTGACTTCACCGAACATGAAACTGTTAAAGAACTCTTTTTAAATGTTGTTAACCTTTTAAGCGTTCTATAGTATGAGCCTACTGGTGTAAATCAGGAGATATGACCCACCAAATATTGACAAACAATATTTCATTTGCCTACAATTCTCATAACCTTTATGATCTACAATTTATAAGCACGCCGGATTTCTAACAACTCCTTAGGCCTCCTTTGGCTTTTTTCAGCAGCAGTAATAGGTCTCCTGCCAAACAGAGTCGAGTCATTGCGCCCTAATAAGAAGAGCAAACGAGCTCACTACGTGGCCCAGATCACCTCGCGTTTCACTCTCGCATAGCCTCACTCAGATTTGTGGCACGCGTTTGCGTCTTAATCTTATTCTACAGTTTTAAATCACCTGTAAGAAATTTCTCATAACCGAAATACTCACGCAGGTTTGCGACTGCCTATCGCAGGGCAGCCGTTGCTAAAACTGTACAACTTTTTGCTGTTTAACGGCTCGCACAAATACATTGGACGGCGTCGGCCGTTTGAAGAACTCTTCTAAATTGAAAATTATTGTAAGTTAATTCAAAGATTATAATTCAAGCTGGGTAGAACGCGGCTCACTTTTTACTTTTGCTGCGCGCTTTAACTTTCGATTGAGACGCTCCCTACAGCGCGTTTATCAGATTTAGGCATTTCAGTAGTAAATATTTTTTGATTTCTTTCTAACTGATACGTATACCTATGTTAATTATATGGAAATCAGTAGTTGAAAAAAGAAAACAGAAAACAAAATTGAAAAAAAATACAAACGCATAAATGTAAGCTAGTTGCTCAGTCATGTGCGGATTTTTTTTTATTTTTATTATTATATTATATTTTTTTTTTTTTTTGGAATATATTTTTGTTTTAAATGTGATATTTCACTTTTTTTTCGTTCGGCCTCTGCCTCTATGGCTGTACGCATATGTGTATGTGTGCAAATCTTGATTTTACTTCTATAAAATGAAATTAGTGTTAAGTGTGCGCATGCGTATAGATTTTTATCACTGAGCGAACGAATTGCCGCAAAGTGTTGATTAGCCAGCTTAGCCAGGAAAAACAAAAACACACTTTCAGCGAAGTTTGAACTGAATTTTTCGATTTATGTATGCTAGTTGTGTTATGTTTTTACGATCACTGATGACCCTGTGCGAAACTTCTATTAACTTAATTCGACGTGCGTCACTGTACATATTTCAAAGTAATAATAAATAATAATGCCAACAGTTTCTATCTCAAAATCAACTTTAATTTTTTTTTTTAATATTTACAAGTTTAACTACCCAAACAACTTATGTTTTTATCAATGATCTGGAAAATGACAGGGGCATAAGCCGTAGAAAACTTATAGCTTCATCAACTTCAATGTGCAAAGAACCTTGACCGCTTTGTGTTTTCAAGGCAAACAAAAAACTTCAATTTCTGATGCGTGTTTTTGATAACTTTTCTTACAATTTCAACATTGCTCAGGCAAATATTTTTATTTTGATACATGAAATGAATGAATGAATGAAACAAGCTTGAGATATTGACAAAACTATCTTTACTAGTTTGGTAATTGTACATCTGTCAGTTGTTTACATGCCAGATTAGATTTAGATTTAGATTTGTAAACAAGTCATAGTTTGTGCTGTGTTTTGCAAACTTTGCTATGCTAAGTTTATTTAAGAAAAAAGTCTGGCTGAAATTTTGTGTTTCTAAAAAGCGTTGAAGATGTTAACGCCAGCCTACGAGCCCTCTTGATTATATCGAAAACACAAGCATAAGAGGCCGCAAAAAATGTATGCGTACCTTCGCTTTTTTGCCCTGCTTCAATCATCCATCCTCGTTTGATCCTTTTAATTAATTTTTTTTAATTTATTTTTTTATGTTTTACTATAAAAATTAATAGACACCCAAGGTGCTTACTAACTAAAATTATACCCTAGATTAAAATATGTTGAGGAAAATACTAGAATAATATTAAGCTTAGCAATTTAGATAACACATTTTTTGGCAAAGTAAAATCAAGTGTAATAGCATTCGCATTCTCGTTTAGTGCTTGCAGTTCTGGTTCTAACTTTGGATAATTCGTACAGAGAGAGGATAATAAGATCGAGCAGCTCTCATTGTGATAAGAAATTGAATAGCAAGCAGTAGTGTGCTACAATCAATAACGCCATTATATCACTATCTCTCTCTCTCTCTCCATATTACTGTAACCTTTAGGTTAAAAGGTTAGGTGAGGGTAGAAAAAGACGGTATTTAGAGCGGGTTAGGAGCAGAAAATTTAAATGATATCGAGAGCATTGCCAAAGACGTGCCCAAATGGCATTTTGTAAGCATCAAGCAGATGGAAGGCAATTGATATTTTTGTCTCACTCGATTTGATTTTTAAGAATGTACAAGTTGAAGAGTGGCTGCTGCAAAACGTGACGCTGCTCAGTGTTTTGCAAACAACAACAAAAAAGTTTTTATCGAGGGCAACTTTACCGTTGATGAGGCTTAGTTCCCTGAATAGACATCGAAATAAACCAAAAATGATTAATATAGCGCTTCCCAAACGAGCCAAAACTCAAAATATCATGACGAGCTCGTTCCAAAGTGAAGCTTTATTTACCGAGCGATTTCATGTCAAGTGATCCAATTTTTTTAGACTTTAGACTGAGAATTGGTTTATTTGTAGGCCTGCATATAATCAGAAGTAAACAATTTTGAAAACAAATTTTATTATTTAGCGATTTATTTTTTATATTGTATTATTTTATATTTAGATATTATTCAATGCTGAAAATTTTTGTACAGAATTTTTTGAAGTAAAGCATCTTCTTTTTAAAATTTGTATGCATATTTTTCCATGTTTTTTAGCATAAAATATGAAATATATCGTACAAATTTCTTGTAATCTTTGACAAACACCCGAATTTTTTTTTAATTTTTTCAGGATAAAATATTAAAGCAATCTTTTTGGGGAAAAATATATATTTTTTTGTGCAATATTTTTGGGAAAATTTATCTTAACATTTGTGAAAAAAAAATATTTTTCTGTTCAATATTTTTGGAAATTTTATTTTGTCATTTGTGAAAAAAAAATATTTTTTTGTTCAATATTTTTGGGAAAATTTATTTTGTCATTGTGAAAAAAAAAATTTTTTTTCAATATTTTTGGAAACTTTATTTTGTCATTTGTGGAAAAATTATATTTTTTTGGTTAATATTTTTGGGAAACTTTTGTTTTTTTTTTGTCATTTGTGAAAAACGACCCAACAGATTTTGATATAATATTTTTTTGTTCGATATTTTTGGAAAACTTTTTTTTTGTCATTTGTGAAAAACTACCCAACAGATTTGATATAATATTTTTTTTGTTCAATATTTTTGGAAAACTTCTTTTTTTGTCATTTGTGAAAAACGACCCCACAGATTTTGTTATATTTTTTTGTTGAATGTTTTTGGGAAACTTTTTTTTTGTCATTTGTGAAAAAATTATATTTTTTTGTTCAAAATATTTGGGAAACTTTTGTTTTTGTGAGAAACTACCCCATAGATTTTTTTATAATTTTTTTTCAATATTTTTGGAAAACTTTTTTTTTGTCATTTGTGAAAAACGACCTCACAGATTTTTTCCTTTTCGTTAACGGGTGAGTTGGGACTATGCTCAGTAATCCCTGCAGAGATCCAGGTCCCATAGTTGAGTTCAATAAAAAATTGGTAATCTTGCTTATTTTTTGAAAGAGCTGACGCCAAAACTTAGTCAAGACCTTCTCGACTGGATTTTTTAAGTATCGAGGAGACCTATTTTCAGTAAACAAGAAGAGAAAACGTGTTGAATACATTAACGGATGGTTCGGTAGGACCCATTTGAAATACAGATTAAACAAATTGTGCTGCTACAAAATCACAGGTGCCAGCAGACGTTCTAACAAGTGCAGATGGCACTGATATCTTCGTCGTTAGCAACCGCGCTACTAGGTATGCTTTTGGTATGCTTTTTCTAAACTGGATAATGAAGAATATCAGCACACAAGCAGTCGCATCTCGTATTTCGAAGACTTTGTTTAACACCGATAATAATGAGAAAATCTTTGTCCCTCGACAGTCGGTCACACGGTACCGGAATGACGCCGATTTAAATCCGGCCAAAAACTTGTCATTCCAGCACTATTCTCCGTACAAGCATTGGGAATGTTTACGCTGCTACAACAACAAGAACAGAAAATCTCTTTTACCACAAAGTGGTTCTTTGACTGAATCCACAATACACATTCTATAAGTTTCTCATCGTGTCCGTCTTATTGCATTAACCAGAAGCTCGGACGATGGCAATGAGGCAGCGAGCGCTTGACGTTTTTAATGGGTCAGCGGTAAATTAAAGCACATTTACCTGTTGGCGAAAGCGATTATTGATGAACTTCATAGGGGCGTAATTAGAGTTAGGTCCAGCAGCTTCGCTGATTAGGTCAAGTCTTACGTATGGACACAAATGATAAGGAAGGGGGCCGCCCCTCATTGAAATGACTAAGCGAAGAGAGACTTGGCTGAAAGTAGAAATGCATTTACTGAGCTCAACAAAAAAAAAACGAATGCGTCAGTTGCGAACAAGAAAAACCAGGTCTGTGACAGAAAAGCTGTGAATAAAGGCAGTAAACATGGAAAAGCTCTACCATCAATATCTGGGGTTATCGCTGTTATTGAGTTGAGATAAGATAAGATAAGGGATGGCATTTCTTGCCAAATGAATATTTGTAAATGATCACAAATTCAACTATGAACAACTTGTTGCTAAATGGTTTTCAAACTATAAACCTAGCAATGAATCACATAATTTTCTATTTACAAAAAATATCCAGTTTATCGAATTTAGGCCGCTTTGCTGCTTACCTGATTTCTTGGGTGTTTTTAGCCGAGCTCTTCCTCCTATTAGTGGTGCGCATATTGACGTTTTTTACCACAAATGGAGGGACTTTCAGATTTTTTCAGGGTTGAAATACATTCCGAGATTTTCCATTGCCCGCTGAGAGGCTACCGCTTTAGAAAAAATGCTTCTATCATTTGGTATTGCATACCACAGGTTCGAATCTGGGCACTACCGAATGGTAGTCATGCACCAACTCATTCAGCTGTGGTAGCCGGCAAAGAGTTAAATAATCGAGTGTAATCATTAGTAAAAGAATATGTTAAAGAAAAATTCAGGAAAGCAAAAAGAAAAAAAATTAATTAATTAATTAAAAAAATACATTAGTACGTTTTAAGATTGAGGAAAAGTGCCTTTAGAGTGATGTTTCGGTTAGAAGATGCGAGTGAGCTGGTTCTGGAATTTATACCATAGAACATTTTGCTCTAAGTAATAATTGTCAGAACACAACTGCTTAAAAAAAGAGCAGGACTCAAATTCTTCGAGGGCAATGCAAATTTTTTTGAAGGCACAAAAATAAGCAAATTTTTTTATATTTTTTTTTTTTTAAATTGTGTTAATTAATTGTGATATTTGAAATCTATTAAACACGCCTTATAAAAATAAGCAAAATATCATACGAGTATATTTGCCGTTAAATTTCTCAATTTTTCTATAAAATTATCTGATTGATAACGCAGCAAATGCATATGAAAATACCACAAGAAAACGATAAAAACTCAACCGAGTAAGTAAAAAAGTGATTTTCAAAGCTTTTGTGTTCATTCCACAAAATTAGAGAACTTTTCAATCAGCTTAGGCAGTCAAAAACTTTTCTGTAGAAATTTTGCATAATTTCTGAATTTATTTGAATATTCTAAGTTGCAAGCAATAAAAATTTATATTCTGTAGGTTTGACACCTTCTACTGACCTCTATATTATGAATTTAGTTTAATACATATCTACACGAGCACATTCGTTCGCAATCATTTTTTGCCACTTGAAAAAATAAGCCATCGAATATTAAAACTTTTTAAGACTAGAAAAAAGTAGGTAAATAAATACAAGAAATGAGAATTCTTTCGTCATTAAACGAAATTAAAAGGCATGGGTACGCTTATGTAAGTACATACATATACAAGTATACACGGATATCATGAGTAGATACCCTGTGGGAACAAAACGACAACACAGCCATATGAGACTAGTTCCCTACTATACTTTTTATGAGTATCTTTAACCTAGTAAAAAATTAATAAATATTTTGTTAAAGTCAAGAAAAAAGAAGGAAGAAAACGTTCATCTTAAATGTAATTTGCAAATATCTCGTAAACTTGTGCAAAAAAAAAAACTCGATTTTCGGAATCAGAGTGCAATTCTACATACATAGGAATTTGTTAGTGGCGCGCGTATCACAAAAAAAAAATCAAGATTTAAGAACCACCTTTGCTTGTAAACCATGCAATATGTGACGAAACGAGGTGTCCTACTTAAGATACTGAAATTAAGCGCCATCCCATGTACTCGAAGTGCCCAACTTCATCGAAACGTAAAAAGCTCGAATGCACAAATCAAAGTTCACACCAACGATTATATTTTTGATAGTTAATAGAATTATGCACCTTCGCTGAATTCCTGAAAGTCGAAATATTAGTCAATTTTACAATCTTCAAATTCTTACCGGAATAAGGTAACGTCTACGTTAACTCTGGAAGCACAAATTGTGGGTGTTCCACAAGTCAATGCGCCGGATCATTCCGCAATATTTGGTAAGAGGCTTCTGGCAAAGACCAGCAGCTCAGTTTTAGCTCATTCGACAGATTTTACACCGTACAAATTCTGTCTTTTCTAAAGTAAAATTTGCCTTAAAGTCTACAGAATTTGCGTCTGCCGAAGCTGTGATAACGAAAGTAGCACTTCTTCTAGAAGAGCTGGCAGAAGAAGACTTCTAAGAATATTTTGAATAGTTAGAAAGTGACATGGAGTATTTTAGGGATAGATAAGGATTTCATAATGAAAATTGTAATAAGTAAATCTACTTATATATGCAACATATAAGTTACATAGAGGATGACTAGATAGGAACGATGGGAAAATACAAAAATTACTTTAGCTTTATCTCGGAGCTACATTGATAACATTACATAAGTATAACATATAGATATTGTAAGGGTTGGACAAGACCATTCAAATGATCGCCTCGGCTTCGTTAGCAATGTTTCAGGCAGTTTTTATGAGCTCAGTGCAGTATTTGCGACGTTTCGCCGGCAAAAGCATCTCGGATATCGCTCGCCTCCAGCTCATATTGGCTCAGGTTAGCTTGCGTAGACTAAAAACTTAACTAAAAACTTTAGCTTGCCTTTGACTGCAGTCCTTGGGAAACAATTTAAAGCAGAAGGAAAAGAACCAGATAGGTGGTAAAAGGAAGAAAGGGCTTTGGATTAGAGGATGACTACCAGTAGTGGCAAATTACATTCGTATTAACCGCTTAACCGTGATGAATTTCTCCAAGTGAGTGATATTTATGCCCACAATATCCGCAGGCATACAGCAAAAAAATGAGATTCCAGATGTCTGAAACTTTACCCGACGATAGCAAGGTAGCTGAGAAGAAGGTGCTGAGATGAGTTCACCTCATCCTCCAGACAGTTTCTGCCGAAAGGACTTGAAGCAATACCAAGTCTCACCGCATGGACACCTAACGGCCACCGGACTTAGGATACTTACCAAATTCGAGAGCTGCTGCTTTGTTAACCTTAGAAGTTCACTCGAGAGCCGGCGATCTATTCGTGGCCAGAAGGATTTCGTGACTTCCCACGTTTGCGCACCAACCCAGCTCTCACTGAATTGACGCAAGGTCCATCTTTCCAGGAGTAGACCACATGTTCTCAAGGAAACCCCAATCCTCTCATTTTGCGATTAAACCGTTTCCAGAGTTCCTTGTTTTGTTAGCTCAACAACGCATTCGGCAACAGCCTATATATTGGTTAGAAAATATAATTTCGCGACTAGATTGATCTCATTTCCTTCTTCACGTTTTACAGTCTTATATAAAAAATGTGTGATTAGGTTCGGTTCAGTTGAGATGATCACCGTTCGACTCGGTATAAGTACAATAGCATTCAAATGGACTAACCCTTTGTGGCATCAATTAAAGGAGCTCTAGCTTTACTCTTTCCTTACGTTCTCAAAACTTGAACCACTTTATGAAGTGTAGAATTTATGAATGCTCGCCCCGTCTACATTCGGCAGGCATTCAAGAAATAAATTTTGAAGAAACCGCTGTCGCTTCTTAACCCGAATTGCAATGTTCCGCACTGAGCACTACCACTTCGTCGAATTCTCTTATACTTCTGAAGCAGTGCAGCATTTTAAGTATATGGAGATTATGTTCGCATGTAGCGGTGATTCAACTTCTGCAATCAGGGAATGCACAAAACGTAACTTGTTCAAGTCCCGTCTCTTGTCTAAAACTACAAAGTTTACTATGTACAAGACCCTTATTCGACCAATTTTAACTTATGGATGTGAGGTATGGACTCTTTAAAGTTGCTGACTGCGCGCTGATTGCTAGCATGGAAAGAAAAATTTTAAGAAAGATTTTTGACCCAATAAGAATGGACGGTTCTACCTAGAGAATTCGGTACAACTACGAACTAATCGATCTCAGTCATAACGAGACAACTGTGCGTTTCGTTAAAGCGCAGCGCATAAGATGGGCAGGTCATATTACCCAAATGTCTACTGACTGTGCCGTTAAAAAAGCCATGACAGGAAAGTTAATGGGCGTAAAGCCCAAAGGCAGACCCAGAAGCCGATGGATAGACACAGTGGAAAACGATCACAAAGATTTGGGAATACGTAACTACGAAGCAAAAGCTCAAGATCGACCGCTTTGAAGAAGCATTGTGAAATAAGGCTCCCCGTGTTGCAATGCTGTGAAAGAAGAAGAAGATTAGATAGTTTCACTTTATTTTTGGGACTTTTGGACTGTGAAATGCGGACAGGCATTTAAGATAGATAAGTGACAAATACCCTTTTTTATTGACCTTTGGTCATATTTGTTTCATTAACCCACATTGGGGCTTCATTGCTCACTTTCCCTTAAATGAAAGTAAGACATTCAAAGCTAATTTATTCTATTATATGTTTCAATGTAGGGTAATAGGCCTTTCCTGCAAAGTTGAGCAGTAGTGCATTGGTCTAATCAGCTAGTTTAACGGGGCCAGCTCAACTGATATCTTATCCAGGGCCCAAACCCATGAAATCTGTAAATAATTTTTGCCGGCAACCAACTTTTAAAGCATTGCTTTTAATCCTCGTAAAATTTACCTAATACAACAAGTCTTTTTGTGCGCTTAAAAACTATATTATTTTCAGAAAAAAAGCGCCGATCAAGCTCCGAAATAAATTTTAGCAGCTTTTACTAAATTGGTAAGAATAAACTGAATAAACTTGAACGACCGCAATTCTGAGCATTCAGTTTTCCCTGCAGGGTCACGTTGTACACACATACATATATATGTACATATGTATGTAAGTACGAATAGAGGATTTTACTCGCTCGAAATTCTCAACAGGGCCAACAGCTGCTTTGGCCAACGTTGACATTTTCGCATTTTAAGTGTCAGCCAACTAAGCAACCCGCCAACCAACCAACCAGTCAGCGCGCAAAAACAACACCAACACCAGCAATAGCATTAAAAGTAGCGAGGAAAATAAATGTTAGAGAGACGGGCAAAGTATGATTTACTTTAAGTGATACCAATTTACATATTAAAATCGCGTCGAAGCGAGCGAATATAAATATAAAAACAGAGCGCCAGCAACGGAGCAGAAAGAAGTGAATGGAAAAACAGAAAACGCTTATTAGATATAGCGTGAGGCTGCTGTGGGCAATCGGCGACAAGAAGAATACATATTTATGTAGGACTGAGGTGGAAAAGCCAAAGCAAGGCGTCGAGCAGTCAACTGTGCAGGCGACCAGCATCACATACCACATGCCACTCGCCATACGCCGCATACCGCACACCGCATGCCGCATCCAAGGCAAAGTGGTCGCGGCACACACGCACACACACCATCGCACACCCAAGCAACACTTTGATGTTTTCTGGCATTTCTGCGCTCATTGTGGTTGCCTTTAGCATATAACTTGATATTGGCATTGTTGTTGGCGAGCTAACATTGAAAATTTATGCTACGCACGTGTGTGTGAAAATGTTAGCAGCCGACTCATTAGCAGTAGTGGTCCAGTGAGAAGGCTGGCTGGCTGATAGGTTGGTTGGTTGGTTGATTGACTCGAGCGGCTCCCACTCGCTGACATACGCACACACTCACATGCACACCAGGACACATTAATCGAATACACATTAACACCAACACATTCACTCGTTTGACACACTTCCAGCTGCGGCACTGAGGCGCGCGAGTGGGTTTTGCTGCAAAAACTCGTTAAAGGTTTGCGTTGAGAAAAGTAAACAAAGCAAAAAAGAAGGTGAAAATTTAAAGTGAAAACTGAGTGTATTTATAATAAGTATTAAATAATTCAAAATGGTTTGTGTCACAAGAAATTTTAGAGTGCTTACCTTAGATTTGGAACGGCTGCTGCTGCGGCGGCCGCCTGTAGTGGTGGTGGCACATTGTATGGAAATGGTAGTTTGGCGGCTAAAGCGGGATTCTCGAAAAGCATGTTGACTGTTTTTGCGGTTATTACTGCAGTTGATGTGATGCTGTGATGCTGGGATGCTATTTAATTAGAAAAGCACGTTGGCGTTGTTCATAAATTGTTGATTATTTCGAGACACAAAATTATGCGTTGCCTTTTTTCGCACAAAATTTATTTCTATGCGATTTCTATCGAATTGCTTTCACAGCAATTGGAAATATTCTTATTGAAAAATTAGAATGTGGGAATTTCGTGGTTAATCGCATAAAATTTTTATATTCTCACTTAAAATTTGATTGAGGAGATTTTTGCTTCTTTTTTTGTAAATTTTCTATATTTCAAGCACTTTTCTTAAATAGAGTTCAAACACTTGAATTCAGCACTTATATTAGAAAAATGTGTATTTTTGAAACTTATTCTGATATTTTTATTTTTTCAGAAGAATATCTATTTTTTTTTTTCTTATTTCAAAACTTTAAGAATTTCTATTATTATTAAGAATTTGTATTATGTTTACTTTTTGAAATTCATGCTTTTTTATTTGTAAGTATTAATAAAAAATTTCAATTTTTGTTTTTAATTACAAATTTTTAAATTTAACTTTTCAAACGTATTTTTTCGTTACTCGTATTAATTTGATTTCCTATGAGATCTCAAATTTTATTTACTGCAATTTTCTGTAAAATTGTCTTAGGTATGTATGTATTTCAGAATTTTCGTCAAATCGCGAATAGCTTCCAGTTTATTATTGAGTTTTCAAAATTTTACACTTTCAAATTTCGCTTAGACTTTAGTTTTCATATGTAATTATATATTATTAATATTTATTATTAAATATTTTATTAAAATTTAGTCATATTTTTTTCTTAATTTTGCACACTATTGGTATTTTTTTTTTTTTTGAATTGTTATTTGGCTGAGCTTTTTTAAGTGGTACAGCGCTCAATATTCAATATTTATTTATTTTCAGTTCTCAATTTTCATTTCTTTTTAATAAGATTGAAATTTAAGTGTTAATACTTTTCAAAATGTATTATTCGTTTTTTCTTTTTATAATTAAAATATTTTTTCACCCAACTGTATATTTTGCATAAACTGCAAATTTTTTCTTAGTTTTATATTTTAAGTTATAATTACTTTAATTAATAATTAACTGCAATTATTGAAGACTTCCAAATTTCGTACATATATTTTAATATTTTTTTTTTCACTTTTGTGAAAATTGTTTAGTAATATTCTTTATACGTAACACTTTAGTTGATTTTTATTACAAACTTTATTTAATATTTTTCAATTAAAAACATTTTTTCAACACATTTATCTATTTTTTTATATTTACTTTTTATATTTCTTTCACCTTCCTTCACATTTGGTTACTTTTTCGCACTCTTTGCAGATTTTTCACAAAATTTTATTTTTTAAAAACACTTTTTGTAATATATTTTCACTTGTCCTTTCATTGGCTGAGATGAGCTGGAATGAAAATAAATAAGATAAGGCATTACGAAGCATGATTTGAAAAAAATTGGGTAATTAGGAAAAGGTAAAAAAGTAAAAGTAAAAATCTTAAATCAAAGCAGTTAATGCATAGAACCATGTTTTTATAAATATAAATATATGTAAATATAAAAGATGCCTTTAGGGGAATAATTCACAAATTTTTAGATCGTGGGTGCATTGCGATTAAAATTAAATTAAGTGTTTGTTATTTATTGGCAGGAGTACCGAACTTCCATTTTCAATGGCATTTTGATAGTAGATGTGTTTGTGGTAGAGGTCAGGTAGCGGTATATTTTAACACTGAATTTTTGATACTGGTCCTGATAATGGTATTGGTAAAAGTAAAAGTAATGGTAATGGTAATGGTAATTGTAATAGTAATTGTAATTGGAATGGTAATTGTAATTGCAATGGTAAAAGTAATGGTAATGCTGATAGTAATGATAATAGTAAAAGTAATGGTAATGGTAAGGGTACTGATAATGGTAATGATAATAGTAATGGTAATAGTGATAATAATGTGAATGGCAATAATTATGTTCATAGTAGCCACAAAGGTAATAGTAATGGAAAAAGTAATAATAATGTTAATGGTAATTAGGTAAAGGCAAATTTATTGTTACAGTAATGCTTTTTTTTGGTAATAATCATAAGGTAATAGTAATATTCACGTTAGTTGTAAATGTAATGGTAGTGGTATTGGTGGTGGAAAGCACAATGGTAATAGTAAAAGTAATGGAAATGGTATTGGTAAAAGTAATGGTAATGGTAATGTTCATAATAATGGTAATGGTAATAATGATAATAAATAGTAACAATAGTAATGATTATGTTCATAGTAACAACAAAGGTAGTGGTAATAGAAATGATAATGGTAATTGGAATGGTAGCGATCAAATATAATACTACTAAAACTTCAGCTGGGCGGCCGCCGTAGCCGAATGGGTAGGTGCGTGACTACCATTCGAAATTCAGAGAGAACGTAGGTTCGAATCTCGGTGAAAAACCAAAATGAAGAAAAAGTTATTTCTAATAGCGGTTGCCTCTCGGCAGGCAATGGCAAACCTCCGAGTGTATTTCTGCCATGAAAAAGCTCCTCATAAAAAAAGTATCTGCCGTTCGGAATCGGCTTGAAACTGTAGGTCCCTCCATTTGGCACCAAATAGGGGGGGTATGCGCCAATTATATATTTATAATTATATAAAACTTCACCTTACAAAGTGATATTTAATCAATCAACCACATTTCGCAATCAATTAGGATTGTGCGACTTATTAATTACCCAAAATTTTATATAAAAAAGAATACAAAATTATTTGAAAAAATTCTACAAAATCAACGGGGCTTTTTAGCAACTTCAAACATGCACTTATTATATAAGGTGGCGCAAAATTAATCCTCCAATTTTGTCTTTGATGAAGTTTTTATGATTTTTGCGTAAAGTTTGAAATAATAAATAATACTTATAAAAAAAAAATTATGAGCACTACAAAGCCATAAAAATAGTCAACATATTGAGGTGCTATAATTTCGTCGAGGGCTGTATAGCAAGTTTTCGATCAGATAGATGTAAAGGGTGATCAGATTGGAGGTACTTTTTCCAAAAGGATTTTTGACAGATCACGCTTGACTACTGGCAAACTAAGTACATAATTTTTTTGAGTATTCATTAATATTTAATATTCGAAAGACTTATTTCTCAACAACGTTAAAAAATCGTATAATTGTATTACGAAAATCGACGCTCTGTGAAAAGTCTTCCACGCACCACTTCATTGGCCAACTTATATGTATATGTATATAAGGCCAATTTTTTGTTTAATGTCTACGTCAGTAAATATAAAAATGGCGATATTTGGGCTGAAGAGCAACCCGAAGCCATTCAAGAGCACCCATTACATCTATTGAAAACAAACGTTTGGTGCGGCCTATGGGCTAGAAGCATCATCGGCCCATATTTCTACAAAGACGAGGCTGGCGCGTGAATGGCGAACACTATCGCTATTGCGCCATGATAAATGAATTTTTGATGCCGGAAATTGAAGCCCGTAATCTCCACAACATTTTCTAACAACAAGACGGCGCTACTTGCCATACAGCCCATGAAACAATGGATTCCCTATGTCGTCGTTTCGGTAAGCAATTTATCTCTCGCCTCAGACCATTGGATTGTCCACCAAGATCGTATGATAACACACCTTTGGACTATTATTTGTGGTTTAAGTTGAAATACTTTGCGAATAAACCAGCTTCGATTGAAGCATTCACTAAAGTTATTCACGAGATACCGACCGAAGTCCACCACCGAGCCATTCAAAATTGGCGTTTACGAATGGCTAAATTATGACGCAGTTGCGACCGATATTTGAAATGGATTATCTTTAAAAAATAAATGTCATGAATGGTTCTACACAAAAATAATAAAGATTGCCGCCCAATCCATTTGAATTTTCGTAGTTTTATTTCTATTTAAAATTCGATACCTCTAAATTGATCACCCAAATCATCAAATTAGTATTTCAGTTTTGTTTTTGAGTAACTTTTTGACTGAGTAGAAAAAATGATTTTGGTGATGGAAATCTTTATTTAGATATTTGATGAAAAGTTTGTGAAATTCTACTAATTTTTGTATAAAGTTTGAAATTTTGATTTATATGGTTTTTGTTAGACTTTTAGGGGTACTTCTACAAAAAAAATATATAAGCAATAAAATAGAAAATTTGTCTCAATTGATCAAAATGTTGAGGTGCTGTAGTTTCTTTGAGGTCTCTCTTCTTCTTAATTGGCGCGATAACCGCGTGCGCGATTTTGGCCGAGTTTAACACAGCGCGCCAGTCGTTTCTTTCTCGCGCTAACCGGCGCCAGTTGGACACACCAAGTGAAGTCAAGTACTTCTCCGCCTGATCTTTCCAACGCAATGGAAGGCCTTCCTCTTCCTCTGCTACCACCAGCTGGTACCGCATCGAATACTTTCAGAGCCGGAGCGTTTGTATTCATGCGGACGACATGAACCAGCCGACGGAGCCGCTGGATCTTTATTCGCTGCGCTATGCCTATGTTGTCGTAAAGCTCATACAGCTTATCGTTCCATCGACTGTGATATTCCCTGTTGCCAACGTGCAAAGGCCCAAAAATCTTACGCAGAATCTTTCTCTCAAACACTTCAAGCGTCGCTTCATCGGATGTTGTCATCCACCACGCTTCTGCGCTATACGTTAGGAAGAGCATGAGGGGCTTCGAGATCTGCATGGCAAGTTTTACAACTAGAAAGATGTAACTTATTTGCCTAACAGAACTTGAGAATATCTACACAAGAAAAATCAAAACACAATTCCATTCAATTCATAAATATCTATTCATTTCTACATATATCATTAAGTTGTTTTGTTGTTTTTGCATTCTTCTTTCCGTCAGCTCTTTTCCAATTCCTCCTACATTAGCTAATTGCCTTTATTGAAATGATTGGTGTGAAAATGGGCAGAGATGCAAAAGATACGCTCAAGCGACGGTTGTCGCCAGTTGACTTGCTTACTGATTACATTTTAATTAAAATCTTTGTTTTTCACTCAACATAAAAACAAAGCAAAAACAAAACCTTTAAGAAATTTCAATTTCAAACTAATCAACCAAAACATTTGCGCCTATGATAAAAATGAAACTAACTAGTAAATTGCTAGGCAATAACAGCAACGACAAGAAAGCGAACTTGTCGACTGCTTTATTGCTGTTGCATAAGGAACGTCTCGGTAAAAGAGGCGTAAAGGTGTTAGGTAAAGGAGGTGGGTCCGATATGCTGTCACACTCTGGTGTTTATTAATTTTCTGCCTTTGCTTTTGAGTTAACGTTTTTTTTCAACTCTTTTCGCTTTTAATAATTATTTATTTTTTGTAACTTTGAAGTTACACAGGGTATATGGACATTTCCAACATGTCGGACGTCACCGTTTGGCACAGTTTGAATTTGATAATAGGCTTTGCTTATAGCTCTTATCTGCTTCTATAATTTGTGTTTAAGATGATTATGGGCAATTTTTTCTTTTCAAGATAATTATAAAAAACCAAGGCACTCGCACGGGGCAAAGGCGGAAGTGATTTTCGCGATTAACAATACAAACGCCGATAGCAGCGAACTTGATTATTTCAGTACAAGCACCGTATTCACCTGATATGGCCCCATGTGACTTCTTTTTGTTTCCCAAGTTGAAGTTACTACTTCGTGGAAGGAGATTTCAGTCGACAGAGGAGATAAAAGAGAAAGCGACGAAGGAGCTGAAGGCCATCCCTTCGTCGGCCTACCAGGGGTGCATGGAGGACTGGGTTAAACGTTGGTAAATGTGTGTACCTTCAGACGGGTCATATTTCGAAGGAGATAAGATAAATTTGCCTGAACTTTAACTCTGTTTTGTTTTATTTAAACATTCCCGGTACTTTCTGATCATAGGGTACATGAGGCCCCAAATGAAGATTTGATTCGTTCAAGGGTGTAAAAATTCCCGACAATAAGTCCAGTAGCAAACAGTCCATCGGCATCGAGATTAAAAGGAAAATAATGAACTGGTCGCTACAAGTTTGCAAGGTCAGTCCATCAGTCCGTGCGCAAGACAGCGGCTGCTAAAAACTATTGTGCATATTGTGCAGTTTGAGGAAGGATCTTTAGACTAGGCTTCTAGAGATAGGCTAATCACCTACCCTGTCAGAAATCAAAACAGGTTAACGAAACTAACCCAAGACTAAGTCTTGTCGAGGCCCAATTCTCCCGAAACGAGTGAACAAGGAAAAACACAAAAAATCAAAAAATCCGTAGACTAAATTCAAATCGTCCAAGCGCGTAAATCTAACGATTACTATTTGCGTAAAAATTTCTGCGAGACAATGTTGGAGCGGTTTTGTACGATAAACCCCACCTTTTGGAGTGACTCAGCCTATTTTCATTTAAATGGGAGTGTAAATAAACAAAATTGCCCTTATTGTTCACCTAAAGGATAGAATCCACTCCACAGTCCCAAAGATGGAGTGAGTGTGCATTGTTAATCAGTGAAATAATTTGACAAAATTTTTTGAAAACCGTCGAGGGTAAGAAATTTTTTGGACGGAGTCTCTTATCGGCTTATTTTTACCCAATTATCTTATTTTTTCCAATAATTTGCGAAGATCCTTCCTTCAAGGCATACAGATGGTTTCAGGAAGTTGGCATCACGCCGCACACGACCTATAGTAAGGGACCATAGCGATACTGTGTGATTTCTTTCCAAAAAACTGGTAATCATTTTTGCTGACATATTCTGGCCCCCGGATCGTCCGATCTTACTACTATGAACTTTTTTCTGCGAAAGGAGCTCAAAAGTAAAATATATATGAAACAAACTCAGCAACCATCTCAGCACAAGCAGTAGGTATCGTTCGCGAGGTTAGTGGCATCCAGACATCAGTTCTGCAGAAAGTGGTACGGAGTACGGAGATCAGATTCGAAGGAAGCATTTAAAGAAAATAATAAAAAAATATATGCACTTATCTTCTTGTAAACGTTATTGAAAGAAACTTTTATCATTAGTAAAACGTGTTTCTATTTTTAAATTTAGTTTATAATTTCCAACTCTGCCTCGGTGCACCCGTTATTTCTGTTGCTTCGATTGCACTTGTACGAAATCATCTTTGAACAATTTTTTTTTATCAACAGAAGTATTCAATGTATTTATTTAACAACAAACTTAACAAAAATATGGAGTATGAATAAAATATTGTGTGCCACTAAAAACAAAATATAAAAAATGTAAATAAAAATAGTATTATAAAAGTATAAAATAGTAGTGCCTATATTTTTTAAACAAAGCTTCTAGTTCCTTTCAATTTTTTTGCATGCCTACCCCTCCACTTCGTTCAGATTTCGCAAACGTTTTCTTGCCTTTTTAAGGTCTTTTCTTTTCAATAATTACATTATTTCCTTCTGCCAAAGCTTTCCACTTTTTCCTAGCATTCCGCATTCTTTCCTTATTATTTTGTAATTTTTTTCAATCTTCCTTAAACTTTTCTCTCCACAGTTAGTGGCTCTTTTTATTTGTTTTTTGTCGCCGTGTTTACTCATCTTGATTTAAAGCACCTTTCTGGTCTAGAATTTCGAAAAAATCTATTTTTTTCATGTTATGATAGTTTATACTTTTAAAAATATACTTGCAAATTTTTATATTGAAATTCGTTGTAGTTTAGACGTTACAGTCCTTTAAAACGAGACCAGTTTGAAGAACGACACCCAAGTATAAGCGCGCAATTGTGGAGATTTTTGTGGTCATTTAGTTAATCCTTATTGTAACTTCTATTCGGATATTCAGGGTCATATAATAGACCCGAAAATAAACGACGGTGTCCTATTTCTTTTGGGTCCGTGCGTCATTTTCAATGCTCTAGTGCCGCATTTATGTTTCGTTCTTCAAGGCAGTTACATCGTAAAGCATTGAGAAATGGATCGAAAATTTAATAAAGCAAGTTCGCAAAGACTTTTTATAATAAATTTGTCTACTGTTTTTAAGAGCGAGAACGTGAAAAAAAATCCCTTTTTTGTTTTTCTAATAAACAGATAAAATATCTAGAAATTTTTTTTTTTTTTTATAAATCTGCTACCCACCATAGCGACATATCTCCTGATGAATAATCGACCGAATATTTTTTTCAAACGTACCTAAGCGGCCCAATCAGTTACGTTAGCAATTTTTTTTATTATGTCATTGAAAAACAAAAAATTTTTTTTTGTAAATAAAGAATTGATCTAATGAATAAAAACGATTTTCAATTCATACCGATTGTTTTTCTTCAATTTTCAACGCCTACAAGGTGCCTTAAATATTTTGCAGAAATTTCAAATTTTTAAATTTAAATTAACTAAATTTAGACTTAGGATGTCGCACGTGACCTACTTTATATAAGCACCATGATCGCAAATCTTCTTATTTTTACGCAAAGTTTCTTTTATTTTAAATGTAAAAAAATGTATGTATGTTCATACTCAATATTTTACAATCTTTCTGAATGAAGTTTCCGCGCAGTGATAACACGGGACATCGAAATATGTGATAATGCAAAGCAAAAACTTACAATTATTTGCAATGGCATAGTCTTATACAAGATGGAACAAAATTAATCACCCTATCGGAAGATTTATAATATTTGTAAGTGGCACCGTACGTCAATCATATTCGACACTTGTGAATTAGACAGCTGCAGTATACAAACAAACACGCAAAGGAGCGCGTAACAGTGAAAATAAAGATGTCAATTACTCAAAATCATTCATTTTTTTCATTTGGTAAAGAGTTATTAAAAATCACAATTGGTTGATTAATTTTGATCCACCTTATATGAAATAAGTCTTAATCAGAGTTCCAAATTTTGTATAAACTTCACTCAAATTTAACGAATTTCACAAAATTGTCATTAAAAACATTTAAACTTTTTAATCAGAGTCTTTATAAAAATTTGGAGTAAGCAATTTTAGAGTCCATTCAATTTCTGTATAACAAAAAATAAGATTGAAATCACTCAAAAATCGCTTTGGTTTCTGTTAATCCTCTTCGCACACGATATTGAGCATTTTCTTCCATAAAAAGGCTTCCGAACTAGAAATTTGTTAAGTTTTTAAGCTTCTAATTTGCGCTTTTTGGTGTGACCTTGAGCAGTTATTACAGTGTTGGCTTTAAGCAGGCTTCGGGAACACAACTGGGTAATGGAACTGGAACTGTTCTTTTTTTTTTGTATTGCTTCACGCAAACGGGCATTACTTTAAGGTAGGAATTCTTATTGGCCGTACGACCTTCGGGCAAGATCTTTACATTTGTTCGAGCTTAGCGCGCTTATTCCCTTCTTGGCTCCCGTGATCGCTTCCTTAGTGGTAATTTCGTTTTAGTTCCTCCAATGAGGCAATGTTTATGACCCATTTAAGAAAAAGTCTCGAAAATCGAATGTTTTTTACATTTAAGCTGTGGCCAAAAATGGTAAACGTACTCTAATTTCACTGAAACTTAGTAAATATTTTACTTTCACTTAGGAAAAAAAATAATGAGATACGGTAAAGATTTGCATTCTACCACGCCTACCCCTCTTGTGGGCGGGAATTTCAAATGTTATCCAATTTTGATGAAATTCGGTTTGCACATTAGTTTTGCCTAGGAAATTAAAAATCTGAAATATGGTATAGATCGAGCCATTATCACGAACATCATTTAATATTTATTTCTGGAGCCGCTGCATGCAACGCTAAGAAAAATGCGGGTATTCGTAGTATGAACAATTTTGTATTTCTGTACTAAAACTTTACAATTGGTGCTTTTTTTTGCTTTTTTTCTTGTCATTTTTTTTTTCAATAACGGTACTTTCATACTGTGCAACATAGCAGAACAAAAGTAATATTTTCTTTAGAAAACTTTTAGGAAATACGTCAAGCTTTCAGAAAAGTGACAAACTGTAACGAAGGACAAAGAAAAAAGGAAACTGCAGCAGCTAGTAATCAATTAAAAATAATTTTTTTTGCAGAATTTTTTATTGATTTTAAATCCATCAGTTTGAAGGCTTTTAATGTAAGTAATTTTTACACAATTGGAAATATGTTTTGAATTAGTAAATTTGAGGTATTTAAAGGAAAACCCAAGATTTTTTTTTTTTAATTCAAATATCAGCTCTTGCTTTCTTTTTGAGCGTTGTGGTTTTTAATCGACAGACTGTTGGTAGATTCACTTTTAAACACATTAATATTCTTACAAACACATTTTCAGACCATTAATCTCGAGATTTCAGAATCGCATTAGTGTCTCAGTCAAAAGAAGAATAAAAAAAAAAAATTAAAAAAGTGTTCAAATAAAAATTACGTTTTGGGCACATACAATTTGTTCCGTTTGCTTTATAGAGCGCAGTAAATTTGTATAGAAATTAAAAAGTAAATATCCCGAAATCCCGCTATCGACAATCACCGTTGATACTGGCATCCCTAGTTGCACAAACCTTTATGGCAAACATGCCGCACACTGATTAAGAATTTATGTGAAAATGAATGTAAGCAAAAATAAAGAAAGCAACAACAACTAACTGCGTGGGCAACGAAATGAGCAAAAGTAACGATGGGATAATGAGAAATACAACTAAAAGAGCAGCACATTAAATAAAAGAACCACAAAATTTGTGGAGAAGATAATAAAAAAGTGCGCGCAAAGAAATTTTTTTTATTTTTTATAATTTATTTTTTATGAATTTATCCATTTTTTTTTTTAATTTTTTATGCGACCATTTATTTTTTTTTATTTTGCTTTTGTTTTCAATTTAGTTTTTGTTATTTTAGTATTCCCCATATTTCACTTTTTATCACTTATGTGTTTTTTGTTACTAGCACTTTTTGCTTTTATTTGCGTTACTGCGCATTTGTGTGCTTTTAATAAATCACTCTGCTTGGTCGATAAACAGCGCCAACTACCATCAAATCACTAAGCAACTGACTCTTATTACTACTAATATTTTTATTTTCATTTTTATTAGTATTAATTTTATTGGCAGCTCCAATCCTTAATTTAAGCGGCATGACGCGTTTCGATGCCAATTTCCGTCTCCTCTTGCTGAACACACAGACACACACTCACACACGTGCACCTACCGAGAATTTCAATCAGAACGTGCTTTCTATTGCAACATCAGTCGAAAAGCAGCAGAACACCACAACTTCTAATGGCGCTTCAAACGCTTTTGAGTATATCTTTGCATGTGTATGTGTATGTGTAGAAGTATAGTATTGAATACACGCGCGCTTACAATTGGCAAGTAAAATAAAGCCCCCAGTAGCTGGTAGCGCATACAACTGCCTTCGTGTGGCGACTTTTGTCAACTGAACTCGGAATTGGAATTTTTGGTGGCATCGTGCAGCGACCGTAGTGGAGATGACGCCGACGCTTTGAAGCGTATTCAGCGCCAAAAACCCTCAAAAATGAATACCCCAACAAGAATTGAAAGCAAAATCACAACAACAAAAGAGAAAAAGCGGCCGAAGAGGTATGTAGAGTAAAATGTAGCAATAATAATAATGCGTTACCACGAGCGACCGATGGATGACGCATAGTCGGCAAAACAGTGCCTTTTCTATTATTGCTTTTGCTTTTGTAGACACTGTTGTTGACTGCTGTCGTAGTGCTAGTAGTGATGGTGGTGGTCGTTCTGCAAAAGCTGGATGTGGAGTTTGCAGCATTAGAGCTTGCCACTCTACTGTGCCACTAGTACAGGCTGCTGACGTACCAAACGCCAACAGTCACCACCCGCACACAATTGCAATAAACACCAGCAGTTGTTGTTGCCGCTTTCAAATGTTGTTGCCATTTGTTGCCAATTGTCTGTGTTGTCAATTGTTAGTGTATTTGTATACCAGGTTAATTTACTAAGCACACTCGCTCACTCTCACTCTTGCCCTCTCTCTCTCTCGCTCTCTCCTAAATTGGCGAATTCGCCACTGATAATCAACTTTGTTTTTGCAAACTTTCAACTTTTGCGCATTGTCCTTGCAACTAAAAGGGATAGCACTACAACACAAGTTTCTTTCAAGTTCCAACATCGCAGGATTGCGCTCTTGGAGAGCAAAGTGGCTAGAGAGCACTGGAGCGCCAGAGTAATGGAGTATGAGAAAAGGTAACCCTTTGTCAGTAAAATAGTAAAAAAAGAATTTAGATATTTGGCAAAAGCAAAAACAAAAAAGCAACAAAACAAAGCAATATTCACTTATATATAATGAAAAACAACAGCCCAAAAGTGAAATAACCATGTGGGGCAACAACCACTTTGCAGCATCGCAAAACTTTGCCAAAAGGCCAACGCAAAAAAGCGGCGAATGCGGCTCTATCTGACCGTGGCGTCTGAAGAGCAGTTAAGTTTATGGGTTGTACACAATCAACGTGTGGCTACGTGTAGGAAGAGGACACTCTGCACGAGGTGAGCTGCGCGTAAGTGAACATCAACAATGGAGCTGTCAATATGGGTTTAAAAAGTAATAACTTCATAGATAGGCCTCTTTACTCATATCCAAGTGTAGTTTTTCGATAATTTTGAGATTTCAGTGGAACCGGTTATGCCGCACGCTTTCAGTATTTATTGCAGCTGTTTGCATTTTTCGTATTTACTTTCTTTTGTGTATTGCGAAACTGATGCACAAAGCATTCCAATAATCGCACGTCTGGCCTTAGAGTAATGACGATTCCTATGTAAATATGCACACTCTATTCCAAAATAAAACAAACACGCTTTTCTCAAATAGCAGCAAGTAGTGTAAATTTTGTGACAAATAATTTTTAACACCTTGTTCCTTGCGAAACTGATGCACAAAGCATTCCAATAATCGCACGTCTGGCCTTAGAGTAACAATGACGATTTCCATGTAAATATGCACACTCTATTCCAAAAAACAACAAACACGCTTTTCTCAAATAGCAGCAAGTAGTGTAAATTTTATGACAAATAATTTTTATTAATTAGTTTATACGCCACATCTTCTGCTTTGATAGACGAAGTTGCATGCTTTTCCAAGCTACCTTACGAGCTATCTTCAAACTACACTTAATTCTCTTTTTACTCCAATTTTTCTTTACATGAGTTGTTTGGGAACGTATATCGTCTATCGTGTAAAAAAGGAATTAGGTGAAAAGAAATGTAAACAATTCTTTTTAGACTTCACTTAAGAATTTATTTCGTGCTTACTCATTTTAGTTCATTAAATATATTATAAGAAATAAATTATTAAATGGCGAGAGCAACTCTACCGAGTCTGAAAGAATTTTCCTGAGGCTAATTTAAGGGGTTATACTATATACAGTTAGAAGGCCGGAAAAAAGCGAATTTTCCAGAATTTTTTCTGAGATAACTTTTAAATTTATTGATCTTAAATTTTTTACACATATTATGTTATCTTTTTGCTGTATTTTAGACGTAGTATTAGTAAAAATATTTATTTGAAAAGGAGCTACAGCTAATCTCCCGAAGCTCCTCTCAAAAAAGACTTTTTGCGATGACCACTATATCTCTAAACTGGATCCTCTGAAGTTAAAACACCAAATAGATTTCGTTAAAGTAATGTTAAATCTAGAAATGAATCGAAGGGATAAGCAAATTAAATTTTTTTGACAAAATGGCGGTTACTCAAAAAAAAAATCGGTTTTTGGCCAAAATTTGGGGCTTAAATCGTTTATAAAAAAAATATTTATCGGTGAAAAAATTATCTACGATTAATTATTTCGTACATGCGTCGAAAAATCTCACTCATTTGCTCTATGAAATTCAAGAAAAATTCATAGAATATTGAAAATCTTATTAAAACAAAAAAAATCGTGTAAAGAAAGAATGTTTTTTTCTTTTTAACTCGTGTTAAATCAAATTCGTGTAAAAAGGGAATTGGGTGTACTCGTATGTATATGTACTTTTTAGGAGTGTTGTTAATATTGGTCACAGCAGCTTGAATGACTTCAATCAAAGCGTCTTGGCTTTCCTTTCATTGCCAAATGCATTTTCGGGGATAGATAGTATTCATGCGCCGAACAATACAAGGAAATAATTTGCCTTTTTGTCAGCAATTCACTTACAACTCTAGACCTTGATTCTAGATTCTTGCAAAATTGTCAATTTTCAATTGAACTTTTAAATTGAGGTAGCGATGACCTAAAGACTCGGTAAAAATGCAATACAAAATTTCCATTCCATTTCGGCCGGCAAGGTTACCGACATTATTTTTATTATTTGTTGTGAAATCACGGCTAGGTCTCTCATTGGCACTAAGAGTGGTTCTACCATCGCTTTTGGCCTTCGTAAATTCGCATACTGACCAAGTAATCATCACCATGTGAGTTTGGTGAGTTTCGCCAAGGGGTTTATCAAGTTTATCGCAGAATTCAATCGACATCCTTTATTTGAAACTCGACACAGAATTCAATTGAAATTCTTTATTTGAAACTCATGGAATTAGCTGCTTTCGAGTCCCCAACCACCAAGCGCGTAGTGAGTAAAACAAAAAAATTAATTTGGCAGCACTGCATGAATTTCGTTTTGCCAACATGTTATTTAATTTCTTTTCTTTTAAGCATCCTTCCAGAAAGTATGCAAAAGGGTTCGATTCCGGCGTGCCTTTGGACTTTGAAATAAGGAACGAAATTCTCGTTCTCAAAACAAAAAATGTATTTTTCTAAACAAAGCATAATTCCAAAAGGATGTCTTATTAAGTAAAAATTTTTCATGTAAGAGAAATAAATACACTTTAGAACTAACCAGGTTCAACTGTGCACTAAAATGTTAACGTAATCTTTAGGTCTCGTGAGAATAGATAGGATAGAAAGGTGAAAAAGGTGGCACAAAATTAATCAATTTAAACAATATATCAATTAAAAAATAAAAATAAATCAATTAATTAATTTCGTTTTTGAATCATTTTTTCGCTAAATGAAAACAATAATTTTGAGTGCTGGAAATCTTTATTTTACGCGCTCCATTTTGCTTGTCTGTTTTTATACTGCAGCTGTCTAGTTCGCAAGTGTCAAATATGACTGAAGTACGACGCCATTTGCAATAATTATAAATCTTCCAATAGGGTAATTAATTTTGCACCACCGAGAAAGCAAAACCAATTTCAACCAAGAGACTTTGTTACAACGAAAAAAACTAACAGAAGCCGCCGTTAATAATTTGAGTGAAACCCCACAGATGGGTTGGACATATCTAACATACATAGTATCTGACATATGGCGTCCACTAATGATAGCATTTTTGGTCCAGTCCGTAATAAACGTGCAAGCTTGTTATCAAGCAACGGTGAATAGTTGCAAAAGATATGTATTTTTTGCGCCTAATTTCAGTTTGAATTTTTATATGTTTTGTCCTTCTGGATTGAATTTTCACGGTACACTAATTTAAAATTTTTTTTTTGTAAAAATTGCTTTTGTTTAAAAAATACTTATGTAATATGGATTTCATTATTACTTCTTGTGCGTGATTTTTTTGAAAATATTTTGACTTTTTCATCTTACACGATTTTTTAAAGTTGTGTAACCTATTTCCAAATTTACCGTATGTTGCATGTATTTTTTACCCGATTTTTTGCACGCGTTTCTAAGGAGCGTATCTACCTGCTTCTCGCCGCTCGTCACTCCAACTGTTATGTAATTCCATTGCCTTGCAAAGCATTTGACCTGCAGGTGTTCCAACTATAATACAAAAATATCTCCTCTTATATTTGGAAGCACTGGCCTCTAAGCATGACGCTTGTGCGCTAAGCTACTGAGAACGAAGTGGTTTGAACATTGCTAAACTATTGTTGCTTTACAAATTTTGCGCTTAGCGCGCCGAATAGTGACGAATCAATAGCAGCTAATAGAAATTATGAGGCAACAACTCAAGTGAATTGCAACCGAATTTCACAATTACTTCAATAAGTTCCTTTTAGTTTTAAAAAGTTCTGGTTTTTTTGGAATCGAAGGTTGTATATACCTATGTATGTATGTATGTAAATATATACGTTGGTAAATACGTTTAATGCGTCTCTCACACGCGCAGCCACAGCCTTACTGTGACATTCACGTTTGACTGGCTGACTTCCATAGTTGGCCATTTACTGAACTAACGAAGTTCTTGAAATGGCCATCATATATTTTTTACTCCTTCTGCGCAGTTATTCATCCTTTTCTTGCCATGTGTTTTTTTTTTGTTTCTTTCTGTTTGTAAAGTTGTTTATGCAGGTCGTTGCCTGGTATTTCTCTTTGGCTTTTCACTTCTGAGCTGCATTGCATTCTATATTCTCAAGTTTGGCATTGAATAACAATTTTATGAAGTTTAATTTTTACCGATACAGGGATTTCGATTTCACAAGACTTCATGTGTAATTTCAAAAATATTTTTATAATAATGCACTAAACTGAACTTTGTTCATTTTCGCATGCATTTAATTGTTTAAAATTTATCGAATGTGTTGTATTTGACAAAATCTTCTCTGTCATTTTGTTGTTTCCTACCCACAGGAGGCCTCTATTAAGTGGTAGTTACACCCAAATCGATTCGGCTACGGCGGCCACTAGATAATTAAATCGATTCTTATTTGATAAAATTTGTAATCATTCAAGTGTCATTCATTTCTTTTCGTTTTCTTTAATCCCATTCAAATCTATTTTGTTTTCTTTCGATTTCATTAGGTTTTGTGGATTTATTGTTGTTGCTTAATTTAATTTGTTTATCGTTTTCTCTCATTTCACTTCAATTCGTTTTGCTTCACTTTAGTATTTTTTTATTATAATTTATTCCTTTTTATTTCAGTTCATTTTTATTTAATTTTTTTTCATCTAACTTTATTGTTCTACGTTATTTAATTTAATTTAATTTATTTTATTTTTATCTCATTTCATTTCATTTTATTTCATTTAGTTTCGTTTTATTTAATATAATTTAATTTAATTTAATTTAATTTCATTTCACTTCATTTCATTTCATTTTTTTTTTTATTTTTTTTTATTATATTTTATTTTCTTTTTATTTTTTATATTTTTTATTTTTTTATGTATTTTTTTTTATTTAATTTTATTTTATTTGATTTTTTTTATTTTTTTATTTTTTTATTTTTTTTATTTTATTTTATTTTCTTTCATTTCATTTCATTTTTTTTTTTAATTTTATTTTATTATATTTTATTTTTTTTTAATTTTTTTTTTCTTCAACTTATTTTATTTAATTTTTTTATTATAATTTATTCCTTTTTATTTCAGTTTATTTTTATTTAATTTCTTTACATCTAACTTTATTGTTCTACGTTGTTCAATTTAATTTATTTTTATCTCATTTCTTTTTTGATTTAATTTAATTTAATTTAGTTTAATTTCATTTTTTTGATTTAATTTTATTATATTTAATTTTTTTTATTTTTTTTATTTAATTTTTTTTTATTATTTTTTTTCATTTCATTTTTTTTATCTTATTTTATTTTGTTTTATTTAATTTTATTTCATTTTAGTTTATTTTAATTTTATTTTATTTTCTTTCCTTTCATTTCATTTCATTTCATTTCATTTCTTTATTTCATTTTTGTCTTATTTATTTTTTTCATTTAATTTTCCAAATTAAATTTTGCTCTAAATTTATTGAGCTTATCGGAATTTTTAATTAATTTATTTTTTGCTATTGCAAATCTTATTTTAAATAAACTCATGTATGTATATTCAATTCTAAAAAAGTTTCTATTTATATTCTTGGAAACCTTTGTTATACCCTGGACAAATTTCCGGAATTCCAATTTAACTCTTATCAACTTAAAGTTATGTACATATGAATTAATTTTTCTTATATTTATGTATTTACATACATACACACATATATTTAAAAAAAAAAATTCATTCCTGTTTGAATTCAATTGTGCTGATCATTTCTTCGGTGCCCCAACCACTTTGTCGTTGCTCTGCATTCCACATTGTTTATTGACTCAGAACTTTACCGTCTCGCTATTACACTCCTTTTATCTGCCTCTGTTTTCCCTTTTTCTATTTTTCACAGCGACATTCGTTTCAAAATTAGTTGTTTGTTTGCATTGAAGTCGAGATTATTTATATATTTACAGATTTGTGTATATGAATCAAATGATTTGTTTGTGTCAGTATGTCTCCTCAATTATCCCCATTACATTTTCAAACCCCTTCTGCGTATCCGTCGTTCGTCTTTTTGCTGAGGAACTTACTCTTTTACTATGTATGCCTTGCTTTGTTTTTCGCTTGATGGATATCAAGTTCTGAATTACTTGTTTTTACTACAGTCGTGAGCTTGTTGTTATTGTTTTTACTATCGTCTTTGTAATAGATTTTTGTAGTCGTGCTTTGGTTTCCTTTTCTTTTGAATATTCTTCTTGCCTCTCATTTCAGTGTGGTCTTCCGACTGTTATGCTCTGTTGCTGTCTTTACATGGCTACATAGCCTCTTTGGTGTTGTTTTTTTATTTCTTTTTTTTTTGATCTTGGTAGTCAATGTTATTTTTGCTCTTAAGTATCCATTGTGATCTTGAGCGTGATTGTCGGGAGAATGATCGAGTTGGTTTAGAGTTGCTGTTTCTACTACATACCTATGTATGTAATATACATCTGTATGTTTATTTGTTATATATACAAGAAACATTAGTGGATATGTTTGTATGGTTATAGGTATATTATTTTTGCTGTAAGCTTTGTGGCTTTTTATTAAAACATAATCCTCAGAATTTTTCTTCTGCGTGTGATAGTCGATATTTTATTGACTGCTACAATGCTTCTTTAGTTCAATTTTTAAGGTTAAGCATTTATTTATGCAATCCAAATAGTTTTTTGTTTACTAATCAAAACATTTCAAAAATATGTGGCCCTTCGTCGCATACAAGAAATTCGAAGCCTACTTCTTATATGACAGCCTTCGCAACTTCAATTTGTCTTTTCATTTGACATTCTAGGTACCTCGTGGAAACCTTTTTTATATTAAAATTTTCAGTGCGGATATATAAAATGCTGCCAAATCAGATCCTTTCGATCTCTAGCAAATTTTTGATGGCCACTCCTCGGTCAGCTGGCTGGTACAATATCATTGACTTCTTTTGCGTTCCCCGCAGTATGGAGCGTGGATTAATGTTCGGTTCTCGTATATTCACCACCTTGCCCTCCCCCTTTTTTTTGTATATTTTGACCTCTCTAAAATTATTTGTATGTATTCCAAAGTGTATGCATAATATTTATTTATGTTATTACTCTTTTTTGTTAATATTTAATTTTTTTTTACAAAAACCAACAATTTGGTTCCACGCAAAAAATCCTATAATAATAATAATCATTATAATTTTATCCTTTATAAATGTCTAGGCCGATACTCTTCTTGAATTTCAGGTCAACGTCTTCATATTGTCCAACAAATGGCGGCACTTAAAGTTGTATGCCGCATTCGCATTAAGGATGATAGATTCACCAGGTTTGGCCAATAATTGTGATGAAAAACCAAATTTTGGAGGTAACTTCGGCTGTCACGTTACGGGGGATTCGCCAGCCGAATTTTGCACGGTCACTTCATATGAATTGGCACAATCGTCTTATCAATCGTCCTTCAGACGGCAACGAAGTGTTGTTGTGTTAATTTTTTTCGTATATCACTAGCACAATCTCAGTTTTTCGTAAACAAACCGCTTTGTGTCCCCAAATGATGTATTCTGTCTGATTCGCTGAGAGCCGGATAGCGGTCTGTTATTGGCCACACCTTCTCGCTAGATTACGCTGGCAAAAATATGTTTATAATTAAGTTGCTCACAGAAAGTAGACTTCTAACCTTTTTTTTCTGGCAAAGTTGAACTTAACATTCACTCTCGAGTACTAAGGCAATTTAGACTTCCTTTTTTAAAACAATGTAAAACAAACTACCGGCTTCATGAACCATTTCCATCCTTATACCAAAAATTCTCATTCTAGCACTTTTGATATATCGAGCCCGCTTTTTTACATCAAAAAGGCGCTACTAGCATCTCTCAATAAATGCTTAACGATGGCACATTTCTTGCTTTTTATACAGGTGATGCATTTTTTTTTCTGCTGCTGAATATTCTCAGATCTCGATGCTTAGCACAGTTCTACTTTTCTGGGCCCTGTGTTAAAACAAAAATAATCACTACGCCATGTGGACTGCGTTTCCCATGCCGGTTAGACGGGAGGAGCGTAACCGGTGGGTTTAATAATTATGTGATTTATTATAGGTTTTATTAAATACTTTTTAACGTTTTTAACTTTATTAACTGTGTTCATTATTTTACATTATTGATTAAATAAATTGGATTAATTGGATCAAGAATGTTGTAACTTTATTATTGTAGTATTTATTTACTTTTCATTTTATTTATTTTTTTTTATTATTTATTTTATTTTTTATTTTACTTTTTATTCTATTTAGTTTTTTATTAAATGTTTCCTAAAAATTAAATTTTTTTTTAATTTTTGTTTATTTAACTTAAATTAAAGATCTAATTTTTAATTTTATTTTATTTTTAATATTAATTTGAAGAAAAAATAAAATAAAAATAAATAATTGCGTACACTTCAGTTAGGTGTTTGGCCGAGCTCCTCTTCCTATTTGTGATATTGTTGTTCGTCAAATGGAAATTAACTTTATAACAAAGCTATCTTCACATTGTTAAAAAAAAATTGTATATGTAGCTATATTATAAATATATTCTGATGTTCAGTTGTTGAATATTTCTTGTCTCTGAAATTTTCGTTTTTATAATTTATACTTTTCATAACATCGTTTTGTTTGTAATTAGTTTTTTTTTCAAAATCTCAAAGTTCTTTTTTTTATTTTTTTTATGTTTTTTTCATTTTATTTTGGTTCTATTATAGAGGAACTTTATATGTACTTATACACATACATACTTATCTTTTGATTTATTTCCCTTTCGCATATTATAAGCATTTATCTAAATTACTTTATTTTAATTATATATCTTTATAATTATCGCTTATTTAATTTAATAGTAATCACTTTTTATTTACTGCTCCAATGAATAACAGTGTTTTTAGTTATTCACGAAACTCTATTTTATGTTCATGGACTTGTTTAATTAAAATGATTTTTGAGTCATTTTGCAACAACACTCCACTAATGCCCGCATATTTTCACGAGCTGCTCACAGCGGCTGAATTTGTTAACTTTAGATTATTCACAAATTCAATATCCGATTTCATCATCACAAATCAAGTGTTATCAGACGTCAAGTGATTATGAAGTGCCGTGTCCATGGTTATCGGACCCGAACGACCGTTAAGTGGGCACACATTACGCATATTCGGCAAAAGCAGGTGGAATTCACAACAAACCCACAACAAAAATTAAAACACAAACAAATAAACAACACGTGAAAAATAGTTTGCGTGTAAGGCAATCAACCATTTTTCCTCTTCCACCATAGAAATTTATCCAAAAGGGTAAACGAAATTTACATTTAGAAAAAATTATTAAATTAAAAAAAAAATTGAAAAAGGTGTTAAGTGTATAAGACGCACAAATCGCTGCTTTTCGGGGGTTTGCAGAAAAATGTGACGTAGTTTATACACTGTTTCACTGGCCAACTCGCATACAGCACATGCACTCACACACACTGTACAGCAGCTTTTGCATTTGCAAAAAACAAAATGTCGCCTTTAAAACTTGGAGCATTTATTATATTCAAAGAGTAGGCATAGATATTTTTATTTTTTTTATTTCGGAGTAAATGGAATGTATTAAATGTATTAATTCATCACTAAAGCTTGAAAACCCAAAACTTGAATTTATTTAATTTCATTTTTCTCCAATACCACTTCAATATTCTTCACTTCACTTATGTAGGTATGTACATATGTATATATTTATTTTAGCATGTGCCTTTGCTTACTTTGCCCTTAAAGCCTAAAATCATATTCATTTCAAACACACAGCATACACTACCTTTTTGTTTTTTTTTTTTTTTTCTTTTCGATCTTATATCACTTCTTCGAACTTTGTTACTGCAATTTAATTTGCCGTTTCAACGCAAACACACTAAATAAACTATTCCGAACGGAAGCAAACAATTGAAGCGAACTCTACACACATTTATTACTTGTCGAAATAACGGTCACAATTCAACTGAGAAGAGCTGGACGCTACCAAACACGCCAAGGCAGCAATAGCTCACGAAGTCAGAATCAACATCGAATAATGTAGCAAATTTCCACCAACAACTATAGGTAAAACCAACGAGCAAGCAACGATGCTTTTCGACACGCTGTAAAGGCAAACAAAAACAATAATATAACAATATATATAAGTATGTATGTTGGATGCATGCTCAATGGTACTTTCTTAAATGTATTTCTTATTGGCGCGGGAGCAATTTAGTGGTGGAGCGCGCAAGTACGCTCTCAGGCCTGTGTTTGTGTGAATGCGTGTGTACCTCCCCAAAAGCCGCTAAACCTGCGCTCCCACTCAGCGTTTCAAATGTTCACTTGAGAACAAAGCACATGTGTGTGCATAAGAATGAGAGAGCGCAACCGGTTGTGGAGAGAGGGTGCTGCGTGCCTACCGCCTGCGCATTGTTTGAATTGTTTTCGTTTTTTTTTTTTTACTCCAAAATTTTGGAATTCTTTCATTTTTACCTCCATAGTAAGGACAAAAAAACTTACAACTAGTAGAGCCAAATACAAATCGATGCTTTGAGTCAAAATTTACAAAATTCTTGGCCCAATGCAAATAAATACAAATTCAGTCTCAAACACATATACTACCGCACTTTAAGATAAACTTGTGTGTAATGCTTGGAAGAGATAAAATTATTGCCAAGCCAGTTTGAGAACACTTTGTTTTGGCCAGTCAAGCGTTTATGAGATACGTCAAGCAATCAGTAAGCCGCTTTAACATGTTTTATTCACACCATCATATTCCACAAATGCACATACACATACATACACACGTATATAAATTTAAGTGGCCGACGAACCGATACCGCCAGTTACATACAGCCAGCCACCAGTGAAGTTGTCAGCCCTCAATTCGCCTTGCTCTCCATTTTCATTGCTGATATGCTTACTTTTCCCTCTAACCACTTCCGCTCTACTTCATGTCACCAACAAAACCAGTCGCAGCAACTTACACCACTGACTAACGAACTCATTATGATTGTGGCACAGTGGGTTAGCGCAGTAAATGTTTAATAGAAAATTTATATTGTACAAAATGAGATAAACTTTTCCGTTGAAATAAAATTGAACTTAATCTTACATAATTTAATCATCCAAAGTAAAATATTTACTACTTTCCGAAGTGGGCTCGCTGCTATCAGTACAGTATACCAAAAGTGAATTGACTTAATTCAACCATATCCTGTGATAAAATTTCAACAAAATTATGATATTTGAATAGATTTCTATTGCCTATTGACAGTGGGCGCCATATTTTTCAAAATTTATAGGTAAATATGCTGGACATCAGATCTGGGTGTGCATACTTTTGTTGGCAAGTGTCCATTTTGGGAAGTAAACTCGTTAAAGTCGTTCAAAAGCACTCCCATAGGCCGTAGTAGTTCATATAGTTAATTGGCAATTAAGATTTTTTGTTAATTCAATCGATTTATATTTTCAATTTACCCTACAAACAGTCTGCTGCACCAAAATCTCGTTAGATTTGCTAGGTGACGTTATTAAGTAAGCTTACTTGATAAATAAGAAATCGATATATTGACAAAACGCCAGTTCTTATTGGGAAATGCAAAAATCAAATCCAAATGTATGCCACTCAATTTAGCTCGCCTTCTGAACATAGACCACTAGAATAAGGGTGCACTAAAAATGTGGTATTAGACTGTTTATGGGCATATCTTTTATTAAATGGTTATTTAAATAATCTTAACTCGAATTTCTACTACACAATAGCTGATCTAATGAGAATTAGCCATTTGGTAGAGATTATTATTAGAGAGAAAATTATTTACATGTATATCAAAAAATATAACTTGAAGAAAAATTTGGAGCTGATATCATTTAGATACAGAGTTAGTTCTCAAATATAGAATTTTAAGCATAAATTGACTTATTACCATTTCATATTTTCCTTTTTTTGATTTCCAACGATAATATGAAGTCTTCCTAGCGTGGGATATTAATAAATTTGTCATCACCCGCCAAGGTAAAAAAAACAGTATGGAAAAGATTTTTTTAGTGAATTTTGCCAAGAGTGGAATTGCATGTAAGGCGACATGCTGACACTCAGCTGCTTTGGATGTTAAGGGGGGAGCCTGCTTTAGAGGCCTCAAAAAATCGATTTTTTCGTGAATTTTTTTGGGAAGGAAAGAAATATTCGATTGAAACGAAACTTTCAAATTTTATTGTTATATATTTCAACAGTCTTCTCAAATTTTTTCATTAAAATATATGTCATATTATGCCTGGCACAAGCATTTTGCCGAGGCGCCTCGAGTGTGCATGTGTCGTGCGGCGGGAAAGATGCAGATCGCAATTTTCATCTGAAACCAAAAACCCAAAAAAATTTTATTTTAGTATAGTATAACTTCTAGTTAAACCAAGAAAATTAAACAAAAAGTGAGAAATTCAACAACTTTTAGCTAATTAAAAAAAATTAATTTTTTTGGAAAAACAAATTTACTTTAGATTGTTTAAAAAGTGGGTTAAACATAACTTTCTTAAGGTTTTTTAGGTTCAACTAGAAGAGAATTTAATTCCGAATACAATCAATGTTATCTTGTTTCGATGGGATGTTTAACTTTTTCCCTATCTTTCCCGCCAATTAGGAAAACTCGCAAAAATAAAAAACCGAGAAATCGCACTTCGAGCGATCCGGCCGCTCGTATACCTGCTCGACGCTTGCTCACAATTTCTTCTGGAACTCCGAAACTATTTTTAATTTGCTTCTGAAATTTTGAGGACACATTCTTGGATGGTTTGGGAAGACATTTATGCAAAAAAAAATCGATTTTTTGAAGCCTCTAAAGCAGGATCTCCCCTTAAAGGCGAAAAAGGCGCTTTAGAGAAAAAATAACTACACTCAACTCTTTTTTTACTCGGTACAAAAAAAGTGTGTAAAAAAATACAAAAACAAACATACATGGTACTTTTTCTTAAATTGGTTTTATTATTATTTTCTTTCTTCTTTGTATTTTTGTGAAAAAAATCGAATAGTTACGAAATAGTTAGTACATCTTATACGATTTTTTTTTTCTCGTGCAAGATGAAATAAAATCGAATATTTCCAAGCAATAGTGCCCCAACAAAATTAATAATAACAGCAGTGCAACCAATTTATAAAACAATGACTAATTTTTATTACAAAAAACAAAAATTAGTTAAAATGCAATGTATAAATGTTTGCATTGAAATTAAAAATAAAAGTTCAAATTAGTAACGACTTCTGCTGTTTTTTTTTTTTTTGTTGTTGTAACAAAATCTGTTATTAGCGCCTGCAGTGCAACCAATTTATAAAACAATGACTAATTTTTATTACAAAAAACAAAAATTAGTTAAAATGCAATGTATAAATGTTTGCATTGAAATTAAAAATAAAAGTTCAAATTAGTAACGACTTCTGCTGTTTTTTTTTTGTTTGTTGTTGTAACAAAATCTGTTATTAGCGCCTGCTTTTCGCTTTCTCAAGTTACTTATAAAATCCTTAATATTTAGCCACACAATATATTTGGATTACAAGAAAACCCCATAGTTTCTTTTAGGAGTTATGATTTGTTTAAAATCTTCTTTTTTTTTAAGATTCCTGGAAAATAAGCAACAAACGACGATGTAAAAAAAGAGTTGGGTGTATATATGTATTTGCACATTACACAGAACCCAATATGCTGTAATTAATAACTCAAATATTGTTAGGGGTGTAAAGATTCACGTAAGTGTACATAGACCAATTTTGAATAGAAACTTCCAGGAATTTTTCATTTTACCCATTCCTCTGACCAATCATTAAAATTCTATCATAAACGATATTACAAAATTAAAAAATATGTTTTCGAAAAATTACATTTTGACCTATTGGTTGGGTTTTTTGGGTAGATGTAACGCCAAGTATTGAAAGACAGTTGGTGTAAAAATGTAAATAATTCGCTTTTAAAATTATATGCTTTAATTGCTGTTTTTAGGAAGAAAAGGATTTACATAAGTAAGTTTAAGTTGAAGTTCAACTCCGCATGCCTCCCATTAAAGAATTTTATTGAATGGGCAAAAATACGTTGAGCATAAAAGTAAACAAGACATATTTTTTTGCACAAAATAGTCTAAATTTTAATTCTAAAACGTTTTAGGTATGAAAAGATCAAAAAAATAAATCTACATCAAAATATAGGCGAATAGTTGTTTTAATTAATTTAAAATTTACCTAAGCGATAATTCGCAATTTATTTACTTTCATACAATCATACTTGACATAAATTCGCGGTAGTATTTAGAATCAAGCTAATAATTGTTTAAGTAGAATACAACAACATCCATACACACATACTACATATGCATGTACTTATATAGCACGTGTTTTCCTAAGTCGACTCAGGTGGTTATTGTTCGTGAGAGACTTTCAATACACGTTTTGAATAAAAATAAAACTCATACATACAAATATATAAAATTACTACCAATGAGTCTTGGCTACTAATCAGAAAAGTCAAATGAAGGGGTAGTGACTTCGACTACACGAATATTTATGTAGTAAATAAATATAATTAAAAACTAAAATATTTAATAGTAGCATTTTGCCCATAACACTTGTTTACCTACATATGCTTTGCTTGTAGCTCCAAATACATTTACATATGTATATGCTCCCCTCAAAAGAACATTTTATAAAATTATTATAATTTCTTAAAACACACTGTGCATCGTCATTTCGTATTACAGACAATCTAAGTCGCAGCTGCGTTTTAAACTTACTCGCTCATTGTTCTTTTAATGTCGCTGTTGTTGTCCGCCTTCCACATGCGATGTTTGTATGGGCAAACAGCCATACATACACATATATATGTAAGTACATATGTACATGTGAAATTGTAGTCGATCCCCAAATCGGCGTGCATTTGTATTTTGCATGCATACATTCCTACACACACACATATGATTGTATGTGCCTCTGCTCCTTGTCCCTTTTTGTTTTGGTTTATTGCAAAGCAGCATGCGTTGTTTGGCGGCATGGTCCACCCAGTGGTTGCAAATATTTGGAAACGAAACGCAATAAACAAAACACACACTTTTGCGTTGCTTCAAATGCGAGCGGTATACTCACTAACACACTCAGCAATAAACAAACAAAGTCACTGCGCTCCACAAAATAGTTAAGAATGTGCTCCAACACTCGCAAAACCATAATGTGCTCCAAAACTCTCTCCCCTCTCTCTCTCTCTCACTTTATTTCTCTTATTCAAACATATACATTTGCTATTTCAGTCTTTCGCTTTTCGTTGTACATTCTTCCTATTAAATTGTGCAACTACAAAAGCTGCGATTCGAATATTGGAGCTCGCGCGCTCTCTCACTTGTCTAACCACTTGCAGGCGGTATGAAAGTGAGATACCCATTGGTCGTACGATTTGCTGTGGACTACAGTTGTTGCTTTCTTCACATGTTAATAGATATCTTTCCGGTAGATTTGAAATTACAGATGAAATGTAATGCTAAAACAGAGTTGTTAAGTGTCACTACAGGGTGAGAAAGTTAGCAATTTTATACAAAAATATTACATATATTAGATATTTGATTATTTTAAAATAGGTGAAAATGAAGTTAGGTTAAGAATTTAAAGCAACTAAACCGATAACTATTGATGAAAAGAGAAGGATAATAGTAAGGTGAACATTCAATAAATGGCTTCAATGCCAAAGATAACAATGAAAGCCACGCTTGTGGTCTTGTTTTACGTAGCCTGCTTTTTATTACATTATATTTATCATAAAGAAGGAACGCATCACCTTTAACAGCAGATACATTTTCTGCTCTGTTTTATTATTGATAATTGAGATGATATAGGTATGTAAATAGTTACTCTCAGCAAAATCCCTGGTATGGAACTTCTCCTTCGATTCATTGAGACGACGTTCTTCTTTGAAGGCATCGAACAACGATTTGAACTGTACCATTTAGTGCTTTATTTATAATTCTAAATCACCTTCTTACAAGAACGATAGATTAAGTGATTCGGGGTATGATTTAACAATAAATAAGCAAGCAAAGGACGTTGTAGGAAAGATTCGCTTGTGGATAACAATAAAAATGAAAAAAACAATACAACAATAAAATGCATACAAATATTATATCGGGTGTTCTTTTAGAGATTGAGAACGTAAAAAGATAACTCAAAATATAAATATAGTTGGAATGGTTTTTTTTTTATTATAATCTGGTAAATAATTTCAGGGCATATATATATACCGGACATGAAATCCGGCATATGTCTGACGCGGCTATAAGTTGTATGGATCCATTCGATCAATTCAATTGTTTAACACCTTTTCTAATAAATCTGAATAACGAATCAGAATGCAACGCAAATGATGTTAATTTGGCTTCAATTATTGCACGATCTGTAGTTTATGGGCACGTATGCCAAGATCCTTACGTAAAATATTCCACGTAGTAAAAGGACAAAGGACAAAGACGAATTTTCCTTCAAAACATCGATCTATGAGCTTCGGGAACAGATTTTTTTTTTTCAAAGTAATGTTTCTAGATTTGGAAGCGCTGTGCTGCCGTTAAACGATTTATGAAGACTTGACAAACCTTACTGAACAGAACTGTCAACACAATTTGCCATTATCAGCTGTCAAACCATAGTTATCGATAACGATATTTTTCATGTAGCTAAAAAAACACCTGATAGTATTATGTCAGCTCTATGTTCCAACTAGAAAGTCTAGGAAACTTTTTTTCTGATAGAAAAGCTTGGATTGTCCTAAGCCAAGAAAATCATCGGAATTCACGATGAATGGAAATAAGAAATAAAAAGTAAAAATAAAAGAAAAAAATAAGAAATAAAAAGTAAAAATTTAGTTCAGTGTGGAGCTCTACTTCTAAATTTTTGCATATTACACAATTTTAAGGTTTTTTCGTGTTTGTGGAGGAAATTCTTACAAAACTGCAGAACTGAAGAAACCCTTAATACTAAAATATTTTTAAATGGCGCTATTGTCACCTAATTTTTAACGGAAAAATAAGTAGAAAAAGAACGTATAAGAAAATTGGAAATCCCATAATAAAGTCTGCGAAGTGGAATATAAACTATCAACTTTGGCCAAGTGAGCAAACGCTATATTTTGACAACCTTTATTAATAAAGTTCTTAATAAAAGGAAGACATTTTTTGATGTATAGTCGGTATATTCAGCTAATCCCGATTTCATCGCTATACATACACTTCGCTCACCATCACAAGTTCTCTTGGGTCTTAGACTTATCAATACTGACTACTTTAGCAGGTGATTCGATGTTCGGAAGTTTGACGTAATATTTCGTACCATATGCCATACCTTCAAATTCGACTTTCAACTCTCATCGTCCACTACATAGTTAAAAGCAAACTTGAAGCAAAACAATCCTGGGAAAGGGCGCATAGTCCCTGTTTATGAAATACTGACTGCTTTTCAGAGACTTATGGCAGGAATTTTTTTTAGCACACCTCATATTTCCCACATTTGTTCTGTACTTTTTAATAGTCTTGCCGTTGACAGTAGAGGTGTTGGCTAATTTACGATACTATTTTGTTGATCAACCCATAATTTTGTTTTCTTAATTTAGCAGGGACTTTGCTGCCTCGTAGACGACATTGCCATCGAAACTCCAGTTTTCTGTCATTCGAATTTTCATTTCGAAATAAATATTAGATAAATAAATTGTGTTTTTGAAGTCCATCTGAGAAAAAATGGTGAAACCTCTCATTTCGTTGGAAGTGAATTACTTTCACAAAATGTCCAAATATATTTTTGGCACTGCAACTCTCTCGATGGATTATTTATGACTACTTTAATATATTAAAATAATATGCAACTGCATGATAGCCCTGCCCTTACTACTACTAATACTGTTGTCCATTTCCCCTCCTGGGGCATAGGGTCTCAAATAAAATAATGTGGTATCCTTACTCTTCTCTTAATTAGCTCAATTTGTTTTGTTGGTGTTTTGTTTTTTGTTGCTTGTGCAGTTATTGCTGGAACTGAGTCTATATTTTATTCCACACACATATCCAAAGAGAAAATCAAAATCTCCTAGGAACAACAATGCGACGCGTTTAACAGTTATAGCAGCTAAAAAATTATTATTGGGTTGGTGCGTGACTACCATTCGGGAATGCGTAGGCTCGAATATCCCTCCGTGCATGAACATCAACTAATAGAAAATTTTTTTCTCATAGCGGTCGCCCCTCGATGAGCGAGCAATGGCAAACCTACGAGTGTATTTCTGCCATGAAAAAGCTCCTCATAAAAAAACCATTTGCCATTCGGAGTGGGCTTAAAATTGTAGGTCCCACTATTTGTGGAACAACATCAAGACGCACACCACAAATAGGAGGAGAAAGAAGCTCAACCAAACACCTAAGGGCCAATTATTTACTTAATTTTTTTTTTAGCTGCGGCAAAGGAGAATCCATTTTTATTCCCCAAATTGTTATTTTTCTAACAAATTATGCGTCCAAGTTCAAAGAACTTAAATTTTCGATAAACTTAAAAAATTGAAAACGATTAATCCCGTCAACCTGACATGATCTTCCACTTTGGTTGTTCTTTTGTTAGTAGCTCAAACAATTTTTAGTATTGAACTGGCACGAAAAAATTTTAATATTTTGTATAGAAAAACACTTCAATAAATATTTTTAAATTAATTATTAAGTAAAAAGGACGATTAAAATTAAATAATGTCAACCAAAAATGTAGTTGTTTGCCTTTTCGCTTCAGAAATAAGGAAGTGAGGTCGCGACCATCTTAAAATTGTAGCCTATAACATATTTCCCTTCTTTGGTCATTTGGCGCCTCATTATTTGCCTCCTTCGAAGAGTCTCAATCGTCGTGTAAAAATATATAAAAACAAAATTAAAACGCGCCATTCAACGACTGGCAATTGGCAGCAATCGCCCATATAACAAAAGTGTTTACTAATAAACCAGGCAAACCAACAACAAAGACTGCCAATAGTACAATAAATTTCCTAGCCGTCAAAAAGAAAAAAAAAACGACTCCAACCAAACCGATTTCAAATGTTTGGCTTTTAGCTACTTCGATTGGACGAGCTAGTAGATGAAAGTGGCGAGGGGTTCGTGGTAGGTCAAACATTTCGCTGCAGGCGGTTAAGCAGTTAAGGTGAAATCGTGCACTTTATTGCCAAATATATAATGGAGCAGGCAAAAATGTGAAGTGTTCTGTGCAAGTCAACAAGCAAGGGGATTACCAGTAGAGCTGAAGCTATTAAGAAGTTCACGTTGCAATGCCGCATGAAATATGAACACAAAGTGGGTGGTAGGTAGCACTGTACATTTCGACGTGTAGGGGTATGCGTGCGCCAAACGATTGTGTCACGAATTGCCCACTGTGATTAAAGAATTCGAATACTTCAACCGAATGGCAAGCAAATAAATCGAAATTTGTACTTGAATTGCTTCCTGTGGCCGAAACAGATTATATTGGGTTGCGTAAAAGGTACGACATTGTATACACTTTGGTGAAAAAGTGAGCCAAGTTAAATTATTCATGCATATACATACATGAAATTTTTGTCTAGATTTTATTTAGAAGATCGCATTCAAAGTGATGTTGGTTAAGTTGTGTGTACTTGAATTTTAGTTAGGCGTGATTCTCCGACATTTTTTTTTTTTTTAAGTTGGAATATCATTTTAAAGCTGAAAGCAGGAAACTACGCTGACTACAACTCGAGGAACTGCGGATTAAGTAGTCTCGAGCCACCATAGTCTTGTTTACGGGAAAACGGAAGTTGGATGGACTCAGTCTTCCAACACTGAAAGGTGTGACACCTGGTCTTTCTGATTAAGTTAACCTAGATAGTAATCTTTTATAACAAGCTAACTTGGGAGACACACATTTCACTGAAGGTGAATCGCGCATTAAGGATTTTTCAGCAATGACGCAGAGCCTTTGGTAAAGCCTGGGGTCTGAAACCTGCTGTAGTCCAATGGATATACACAGCACTTATCAGACCAATCATTACTTACGCCTCTGTCGTCTAGTGGGGACGGAGCATGGTTAAGTCCACAATCCGGGAACTATACAGGCTGCAAGGAGGCGTATATTTATGCATTACGGGCGCCATGAGTACAACCTCTGGCGATGCCCTAAATACTATGCTTAATTTGTTTCCCTTGTATTTTAAGATACAACATGAAGCAATAAAAGCAATGTGAGACTCCATTAATATGGTTTCTGGCATGAAAACGGATTTTCGGGACACAGAGAAATCCTTAAGTTACTATCTGAGCAGTATCCACTGTTTTTGGCATCTAAAGACGATAAAGACTGACACCCATATTTTCATTTGGAAGAAATTTGATGTCAGATTTCCATTGCGTGAGCAATAGAGCAATCCAGAATGCATGCAGGGAGGTTTGACGGATATTTTCTTTACCGATGGGTCCAAGAATGAAATAGGGTCTGGATCCGGATGGTACTTAAACGATAGTAATAAGTATCACTATGCTATGGGGGAAATGGCAACTGTTTCCAAACAGAAGTTTTTGCCATCCTGAAAGTAGCCGAATGGATAATCAAGAGGAGATGGAGCGGGAAACAGATTGGAGTTTTCAGTGACAGTTAGGCTGCACCGAAGGCCCTGGAGAATGCGAAGCAAACCTCAAAGATTGTTCAAGAGTGTAAGAAGAAGCTTAATTCTGTCGCAAGACAAAACAGGCTTGTACTTATATGGGTTCCAGGGCACTCCGATGTTCAAGGAAACGAGCAGAGCCAATAATCGGAATTTGTTCCGTAAAGAGCCATGGTCCGGTCTTGAACTTTGCAGAACTGAAAACTGTAAAGCTTTCTACTAAAACTTGGAAGGAAAGAAGTTCGGCTGATGGTCGGTATTATTACAGAACACAACCCATGGGGTCAGCATATGACCACCATTGGAATCATTGAGGACCGAATGTGTCTGCCTTGCTTGAGCATTTTCTCTGTGAGTGTCCTGTGCTTGCTGAGCAAGGCTACGAGTTTTGGGTTACTATGTCGTTAGAATGATTAATATTCGTTCTCTAAAACTGGAGGATATTTACAGATTTGCCAAAGAATCTAGAAAATTCTCACAGGACTAACTAACTCTATCTCTGTCTCTATTCTTCCTATCTCTTTCTGTGATACTTTTCTAATTCTACCCTCTTTCCAGAGTTCTAAATACAATGGGCATTTTTAGCCTGAGTGTTTTAGGAGCCACCAAATCTCCTGGTACTCCTTGGCTCGATTTATTCAAATTTCAGTCACGAGTAGCCTTCTGAGCGCAAATCTGTAGAGGTAGCCAACCTTCTAGAAGGAAACACTGCCCAAGCAGAAAAGAAAGCTTTATTTGTTGACAATCAGGCTTTGAAGACCAGAATATCAAAGGGAAGAATCAGTAATTATGAGAAAATGTCGGGTATCGCGTATGTCACTAGACCATTTAAATACCACTACCACGTTCCTGCAAATGCCAATATTGAAGCGAATAAAATGGCTGCGCCTAACTTGAAATTGAAATTCTGCAAAACGCCTCTATGTTGGCCAAGACTTTGTAATCAGGGCTGGGCATAGTGCACTAAATCATTAATGCAATAAGTGGATAGTTAAAACACTGAAAAATTGAAGAAGAAGAGAGAACTGTGGCAAAAATTAGAGGTAGTGCAATTTAGTTATGGTGCAAAAGGTCCAACCTTATTTGTAATCTAGACGAGCGATTCCATGTGAAGTTTTCATGAGTTTTCTGGACATGGTCTTAAAGTTTTCTGAAAATTGATTTACTTGTAGGTTTCAGTGTAATAAGAAATAAATTGAAAAAATTTAAAAAAAAGGTTTATAAATTTGTGATTTATTAAATATTGAGCCCAACATCCCCAGAAATCGTAGAAAAAATACTGGATATCATATTGGAAAATCGCCTAGTGACTGAAAGAGCATCTCATTGGGCAGTGTAAGCAATATTTTCACTGAAGTATAGTTCAGAAAGCTGTGCGCCCAATGGTTGTCGCATGGAAGAATGGAAAAATTCATTCGAGTGCGTCTTTCTCAACGACATTTAGAGCATTTTCGGTGGATTTAGAGCATTTTCGTGGATTTTGTGCATCGATTCATAAGTAAGGGTGAGACTTGATGAAAACAAGAGGATAAAAAGTGGTATAAACCTGGTCCTTCTTCTCCGAAAAGTGTGTCCAGAAATCGGCCAAGAACGTTTTGGCATCAGTTCGGATAGTTAGACCATCAATCGTACTCACCACATTTGGCCCCTAGCGACCTCCATATTTTTCCAGACCTAAAAAATTAATGCGTGGAAAGAATTTTCGATCAGCGTATTTTGCAGGCCTTCCAGATTCTCACTTCAGGGATGGAATTCATAAATTGGAATCTCGTTGCAATTTGAGGGAGACTTGATATTGAGGGAGGCTCAACTGAATAAGATTTAGATTAATTGGAGGTTTGCACTTCTTCATGGTGTTTTATACCATGAATAAAAAAGTGTATTTCAAATCATATAATTGTGTTTTTGTTATCTAACCGTTGAACTTATTGAACAAGCTAGAATGTTTTGTTTTCCATAAATATGAAGTCTACCCTTACTTTTTGACGTGATAACGTCTTATAATTCGATTTAGCCGGCTGCACGCACGAAAAAATGTGTCGTTACCTTGCTCATTGCCGTTACCTTGCTCGCTTGCCGTTACCTTGATCATTTGTCGTTACCTTGCTCATTTGTCGTTACCTTGCTCATTGCCGTTACCTTGAATGAACTGCAAGCGAAAGCGCGGAACGAACGACAAAGCAAACAAAGCAAACGAACGGCGACGTTCGACATCTTGCTCTCTCCTACTTAAGTGAGCGTATATATGTATGTATATGCGCATATGTACATATATAAATTCACGTATTTGTATTTGCATATGCCTTCTTATTGATTATTATTAATTTGATTTACTTGAAGAATTTAAAATAAAACCAAGATTGTTAATAATACCTGTTGTTTTAATGTTATTAATATATTATTTTTTGACGTGATAACGTCTAATAATTCTATGTAGCCGGCTGCACGCACCAAAAAATGTGTCGTTATCTTGCTCATGCGTCGTTACCTTGCTTGAACAGCATGTTATGTTATGTTATGTTATGTTATGTTATGTTATGTTATGTTATGTTATGTTATGTTATGTTATGTTATGTTATGATATGATATGTTATGTTATGTTATGTTATGTTATGTTATGTTGTGTTGTGTTATGTTATGTTATGTTATGTTATGTTATGTTATGTTATGTTATGTTATGTTATGTTATGTTATGTTATGTTATGTTATGATATGCTATGTTATGTTATGTTATGTTAATGTTGACTCATTCTCTATATCCATACAAATAAAATTAAAATTTTCTTTTGAAAAATGCAACCATTCAATCAGTATTTTCTTACGACGTTATCACGTTAAACTATCGTCAGTAAACCGACTTTACAGACAACCTCTTTTTTAATTTTTAATGTCGAGTCAAATTGACATTATTTCCACTTTTTTTAAAGTGAAATACTTTCGTTTCTTTTTAATATTTGAATTTTTTTTTTTTAATATTTTCGTCCAAAACATTATTTAAAAAATTATTTGTCATAAAATTTAATTATCGTGTTCACAATTTTTTGGAAAATACGGCCCTCAGCCTAATACAAACGCACAGCGAGAAATTTCCATATGTAAGTCGCACCATTTAATTTCGGTGAGTCTCATACCAGCTGTACTCATATACGCATGAGAAATTTTTGAAACCGCGAAAGAAATGGTTAGATATTAAATCCCTCCCAGAAGCAACTGTAATAAAATAAGACGCAAAAGAATAGTGCCGTGCCGGTACTATGGAGAAATACACAACATATAGGGCCACTCTCAAGTTGAGATAAAATTAATGATATCGAGAGAATAAAAGAGATGAAAACGGAATCTTTAAAAAGAAGAAATTGAAAGCACAAACACGTGCGCGCAAAGAGCGTGAAAAGCTACCGGGCAGCAATATAACACGGTGAAAAGAATTGAGAAGGTGTGGCCAATAAAAGAGCGTTATCCGGCTCTCAGCGAATTTGACAGAATCAAAAGAGGGGCTAACGTAACTGGGGTCACGAAGCGGTTTGTTTATGAAAAAACTAAGATTGTGTTAGTGATATACGAAAAAAATGTACCCAATATGACTTCGTTACCGTCTAAACAACGGCTGATTGGATGAGTGTGTGAAGATATGTGAAATGATCGTGCATAATTCGGCTGGCCAATCCTCCGTGACGTTATTGGACAAACTTGGTAAATCTATCATCCTTGGGAATATCGAATATTCTGTTTGAAAATAAGACTGGAAGCAAATGGCTTCCAGACGTATTTTGTACTACCCTTATATATTATACCGGATGAGCTGTTTATGAGACATAACAGCAATTCCATATAAAAATGCCAAGTAATTTGGATTTGGTTTTCAATTTTTCCGAAAATTTATTTAGTTATAAGCTTGAGTATAGGTAGGTTAAATGGCTTAAGTACCACTCTGGTACTCTCTAAGTAGCACTAAAGCGCCGTTTTGTACCTTTATGAGACCTCCAACAGACAGATATGTACAGCCAGCAAGAGCTGTTGACGGAATCGCTGAAAAGTTGCTACATGCGAAAATTTTGTAATTAGAACTTCGTTCTTGAGAAGAACCGGTATAAGTAATGACGACATTGCTTTCGAAGTAAGACTAAACTAATTTATACCTTTTGAGATAGTCTATAGGTATACCAAAAGGCACGGTGAACAATTTAATGGATCGCATTTCTATTTACGAGTCACTGCTGATATGAAGCAAAATCGCTTTTAATGATCACTCATGATGACAAATTTATCTTTAAGCTTCTCGAACGATTACATACCCGAGACGGTAGCCAAAGAAGATAACTCTTTGCAAAGCGCCTTTCAAAAGTTACGCCTAGAAGTCAATAATAAATAATTCCCAGACGTTATCTTCTTTATGCCATCCTTGATATATCAGGCGTATAATTAAAAAAAAAATTGTTTTTTTTTCCTTGTTCATTCCACTCGGGAGCATAAGGCCTCGACAAGACTCAGAGTCTTGCGTTGGTTTCGTTAATCTATTTTGCTTTCTGACAGAGTAGGTGATTAGTCTGCCGCTACCAGTCCTAAGTAGTGGGAATGCCCACCTGTTGTTGCTTAGGAACAACGCCTTCTTACTGCTTGAAGCGCCATCTGTGTGTCACATTTTTCTGGCAGAAGGATCGCACAGATGGTTGAGGACTTCGCTACCGCGCTTGCCCGCTTCCTCTTGCTGGCGCCACTGATGCAATGGCTAACTGTGACTTTTTCTTTGTTTTTTTTTGCTTGTTTTAGCAGCCACAATGCAAGTAATGCACAGACTTTTGTGCGGGAGTAAGAATTGGAAGAATAAGGTTGTTGGGGTTGAGGAATGAAATATTTTTTGTTTTAGGAAACTAGCAAAGTAGGTAAGTTTGGAAAAGTGCGAGAACCGTGCTTTACATGGGATTCGAACCCACAACCTCTGGGATGGCAGGCTAGTGCACTTACGCTAGACTACCGAGGATTATTATTGAATCTGAATTATTGTGAAAATACCCAATTTTCAGAACATTTCGCAAAATTCGGGAATTTTTTTGGTGGAAATAGTCGTTCCAATGAGTCGACAAGTCAAAGGCTGGAGTAAAAATTTCTAGAAACTAATTCTGTCGAAGAGAGAAAAAGGACTGTTAGGAATAGTGCTGCTGTGTCGCAAAGCATTGCTGAACAACCAGAACTGATTAGGAGAGACGAAGTGTCGTCTTTCAACGCAACACGAATTGATTAGACACACTTTCGAGGATTCGGCAGAGACTGTAAGAACTGGGGCCAGAAGTTTTTATGGCTCTGTAAAATAGTCTTAGCTTGCGCTCTTCAAACTATCATTTGCCCTGGACACTGCAGAGTGTTTTTATTGGAGTCAAGCTTGAAGTCAGTAGAGTATCGCAAAAATGTATTTGGAAGATGGTAAAATAACTCTATTTGAAGAATTAGAAAGATTCATCGAACAATTTGGCATGCATGTGGTGCAATAAAGTTCTAAAAAAAAGTATAAGTTCTTATAAAATGTTACGAAACATTTTAGAGAACCTAATAGTGGCAAGGGAAGAGATTCTGCGGATACCTGCTTTAGTTGATTTATTTGCCCCAGGAGTATACGAATGGTTTTGGAATGGTTTATATTTTATGTGTATTTGTGTGTGGTATTATCGAACCAATTACGTCATAAAAATAATTAGAGTAAATCAGAATTTGCGACCGCCAGAAGCACTTGACTCACAAACGTCTTAGGCGGTTACTAAGCGGGAAACTTCGAATCAAGTACGCACTTTACGCCCCTACTCTCTGCGCTCAGTGGCTGTTTAATTGATTTAATGATAGAATCTCGATTTAAGCGTTCGCTAATTTAACTGCACATAAAATTTGTTTAATGGGCCCCAACATAAGCTGCGAAGGCAGTTTCGAAATTAATGGGGAAGGTTGAGGAAAGCAGCGCGCGTCCCTAGGGAATAATTTCCACAAGAAAAAAAAACGCAATCAAAAATATACAAATTACCGTCATGCTGAAAATGTGAAAACTATGGGATGCTGATTTGAAGCTGTGTCCCCCAGAGCCACCCACCAAAAAATGCGAAATTAATCATGCAAAACGCATCGGGTTTTGCATGGGAAAGCCATTAAAAATTTATGAACGCTGAATAGTTTTTTTCTTTGCCACTTTTCTTCTAGCCTTTTGTTTTTGCAACTTTTTTTTACCTTTTGCGTTTTTCTTTTCTGTGATATCATTGCCAAAACAACAAACAAACGTTGACAGTTTGGGCGTTAGCTTACAGTGCCACTCTCCCTACAATTCCACGTTCTGGCTTTCAACTCTGCATAACAATTAGTCCAACCATAACTGGAGCGGGTCGCCACTACTCACACTCATACATGTATGTGTGTGTGTGTGTGTGTGTGTGTGTGTGTGTGTGTGTGTGTGTGTGTGTAAGTAAACCAGCAACCTAAAATATTTGATAGGCTGGGCGATGAAGGCCACTGCTGTTAGTGCTGCACCATTGTGCCGCACGTCATAAAAATATCACTTACATACATATGTGCCATATGCCAGCGACAGTCGACAAGCAACAAGAGCGCAGAAACAACAAAAACACCACCGCCAACGACAAAACCAAGCAACAATATGTAAAATGTCGACATGCTGATGTCGCTGTTGGTTACAGCTGCAGTTGAGTTGCTGCTGACCAGAACAGCACAAATGGCAACAATCACGTCAACAGCAGCTACGTCAATTTGCAACAACAATGATGACTTCAGCGACATTGCCTGATTGCTCTTGCTGTTTCTGTTGCTGCTGATGTTGTCGTTGGCGTTAAAGAAAGTGGAAAAATATGATTATTATGGTCAAAAACATTTGTATAAGGATGAAAGCTCCCGCATATGATTTACATACAGGCTCTTAAGCGCACAGGCACACACTCGCGTTCGCCGACATATGCTTATATGTAATAATGTGTGTACTTATATATAAGTATATGTAACGGACTTGTGAGTTCAAGTGCGAAAGACAGCAACGGCCTTGCTTCAATCACTGCACCACCGACAGCGCCTTTGGTTAAATCACAGATGCCATTGGAAGCAAAATGCATTAATATGTGATCATATTGATAGGCGACTTCGTTCATAAATTTTGAAATTTGGATTTATTTTCTCCAAAACGAAATATTTCGGACTACACAAAGTAGACCCTGTCCAACAAAACAAAATACCCTTTGCTAATAGTTTTTCGGTGCACGTATCTGTCCATTTGCGGAGCAACATCAAGACGCACGCCACAAATAGGAGGAGAAGCTCGCCCGAATACCCAAAAAGGGTGTACGCGCCAATTATATATATATATATATATATATATATATATATATACATACATCTGTTGCTAAATTTCATTTGCTTCCCGCTAAATCTCTTCCATGGCCTTGAAATGCTGTTGCGGTCTATAATTTTAATGTTATTGGCTAGAAGTCCCACAAAGCAAAATCAGCCGAATACAGTGGGCGTGGAATTATATGGATCGCGTTTTAGGTCGAACGGGCGCAACGAATTTATGAATTCCAAGATGACGGTAATTTTGATCAGAGACGAACGCAGGCAGCAGTTTGGAAGTTCAAAGTCTACTAATCAAAAAAAAATATGAATGGGGAAACTTTTCACAAATGGCAAGAAAAAATATTTTCATAACAATTTCAAAAGGAAAAAAAAACAGTATTATTTGAGGGCGGGAGCTTTCACAAATAATCAAAAAGAAAATTTTCCCAACAATTTTGAAAAAAAAAAAAATTTAGTTATTTAAGGGAAATAGTTTGCACAAATGACCAAAAAACTTTTTTCCCTACAATTTAAAAAAAAAAATTATTACTTTCGAACAAATGTTTCCTGTTACAGAAAAATATAAAAAAATCTGAGGTGCAGAGTTTCCAAAAAGAACAAAAAACATAAATTCTCAACAATTTTCAAAAAATATTTAATATTTGAGTTTTCACAAATAACAAAAAAAATATTTCTCTATTGTACAATTTAAAAAAAATATTATTCTGACGGAGGGAGTTTTCACAAATGACAAAAAAATAGTTTTGAAAAAATTTAATTATTTCCGAAAAAACTTGTTGTATCACTGAAGCATAAAATTTAAAAAATCAGTAGAGGGGAGTATTTCACAACTGACAATATATTATTTTCCCAACAATTTTGGGAAAAACGTAAATTATTTTCGAAAAAAATTGTCTATTACTGAAAAATAAAATAAAAAAATCTGAGGGCGAGAGGGAAGGAGTTCTTCACAAATGACAAAACAAAAACTACTCCAACAATTTCGAAGAATAAAATTTAGTTGTTTTGAGGGCGCAGTTTTCACAAATGACAAAACCACATTTTTAAAACAAAAAATTGAATTATTTTCGAAAACAATGTACTATTACTAAAAAATATAATAAAAAAATTGTAGGGGCGGGGGTTTCCACAAATGATCTAAGAAATTTTTTCCCAACAATTTGGAGAACAAATTGAAAAAAAATGTTTTCTCAACAAATTTGGAAAAATATTAATTATTTACAAAAAATGTCTATTAGTGAAAAATTAAAAATTAAATTTAATTAAATTATTAAAAAAAATCTGAAGAGAGATTTTTCACAAATGGCAAAACAGAATTTTCCCCAACAATTTTGAAAAGCAAAAACTTAATTGTTTTTGAAAAAAAAAGTTGTTTCTTACATAGTCTCGCCCAAGGTGAATCTATTAAAGGTGGTGTTGGTAAATCAGCTGATTTATTTTTTTTCTTTCACCGTGTCCACGTGGCTGTCTGAGGCGAATTTATTATTTGTTTTCTAGTTTCCTAATACTTTGTTTTGACAATCAAACGTACAGAACATTGTTCGTAGTCTAGCAGCGACGAGCAACGACGTCAGTATCCATGGAAACCGTGCGTGCTACAATAGCTCCATAGTCTAATCGTTTGAAAGCTTGTGTAAATTTACAATGTCTCTTTTTAATATATACATGATTCAATAAAACTAACTTCATTAAAAAAACGACCTCGATACTATTCGAAAGAGTATTTCAGATCAGTGATCGGAATGACCTTCAGAATGTCGGTAAAAATCTTTTAGATGGCCTTTACGAACGCAAAACGTTTTCCTTTCACGACCAAATACAATTTTCCGAATAGGTAGAAGTCACAGGGAGCCAAATCAGATGAATACGGTGAGTGATTGATGGTCAAAATGTGATTTCTATTTAAAAAATTAGTCACAAGAGTGGATCGATGAGATGGTGCATTATCAAGCAACAAGGGCCAGCTTCCTCCCTCGCGGTATTCAGGGCGAATTCGACGAATGCGATGCAACAAACGCTTCAAAACGTCAAGATTAGAAATCCCATTGACAGTTTGCCCGCTGGGACGAACTTCTTGTGGACAATTCCCTTGGAAGAACAAAAACATGAGCATCGTCTTGATTTTTGACTTCTCCAAACGCGACTTTTTTGGTGGTGGCTCGTCTGGGGCCTTCTATTTGGCTCAGGTTGGATGTGGGAAACGCCACGTTTCATCACCAATTACAATTTTGTAAAGGAAGTTCTCGTCTTCTCTTGTCTATTTAATAGGTAGATATTTCGAGTGTTGAATTCTGAACAATTTTTGATCCTCAGTTAACTTGTGCGGAATGAAACGTGCACTTGAATTTCAACGATTCCCGATTCCATCAATTTCAACGATGATTTCGGTTAATTCTTGATAAATTTACAAACAATTTCTATGGAGTTTTTGGTGATTACTGATTTTGTCATTTATGTCCTCTCAACCATCTCTGAAAAGTTTAAACCACTCATGAACTCTGGCATGAGATAGACAATCATCGCCATAAACTCTTTCCATCAATTAAAATGTTTCGGTAAACGTTTTACCGATTTTAAAACAAAATTTGATATAAGCTCTTTGATCGAAACTCATTTTTGTACCGATGACACAAACATAGTGACTCTTTAGACGCAATAACTTCGCTTCCACTGAACCGAATGTCACCAAGCTTTCACTGCAAGTCAGCTAGGGATGTAACTTCCAACGCACTAACTCATTAAAAAGATGGCGCCATCAAAAACATTTCTTGTGGGAATTGATTTTGAGTGTATGCTAGTCGATTCTAACATAACCTAAACGTCATAAACCAACCTTAAACATATGGTAAACAAACTGCTTCGACACATTAGTGATTTTGTTTTGGTTTCATATACTTTTTGGTTTTGTGAAAATGTCTGACTTTGTGCCGAATAATCGTCATTTGCGGGAAGTGTTGATTTTCCTCTTTCATTCGAGAAAAACGGCGGCTGAAGCGCATCGAGAGCTACAAAAAGTTTATGGAGATGCTGCTTTAAGTGAAACAACGTACCGAGATTGGTTTGATCGCTTCAAAGACGGTGATTTCAATGTCGACCACCGTCCGCGTGAAGGAAAGCCAAAAACCTTCGAAGACGCTGAATTGGAGGCATTGCTCAATGGGGATCCGTGTCAAACGCAAGAAGAGTTACCCAAGAATCGATTTCCAAGCGATTTCATGCTTTGGGAATGATTTGGAAACATGGGACTTGGGTTCCTTATGAGTTAAAACCAAAGGATGTTGAACGTCGTCCAGCGGCAAAAAATGAAGGGAAAAATGGATTCATTACATCAATCCAAAGAAAAGAAAGTCATGGGGACTGCACGGTCATGCTTCTACGTCGTCGCCTCAGCCGAATATTCACGCTGTGAAGGTTATGCTATCTATTTGGTGGGACCAAGTTGGTGCTATTTATTATGAACTGTTAAAACCAAGCGAAACCATCACTAGCGATCCGTACCGACTTCAATTGATGCGATTGAGCCGAGCACTGCGCGAGAAGCGGCTGCAAGCGGAGAGGCATGAACAAGTGATTCTACAGCATGACAACGCTCGGCCTCACGTTGCCAAATCCGTTAAAACCTACCTGGAAACACTGAAATGGGAACGCTTCCACGACAGTCGGTTCCACGCCACTGAAACGAGCCAAGGATTGTCACTCCAGCAGCATTCCCCGTATGTAAGTATGGAGAATGTTATGCTATACAACAACAACAACAACTGAAATGGGAAGTTCTACCCAACGAGCCATATTCTCCAGATATTGCGCCGTCCGATTATCACCTGTTCTGATCGATGGCACATGGTCTAGCTGACCAGCAGTTCCATTCATATGAAGACATCAAAAAATGGCTTGATCCGTGGATAGCCTCAAAAGGAAGCTTTACTGCGACGATATACGAGATCTACCAGGAAGATGGGAAGAAGTAGTAGCCAGTGATGGGCTATGATGATGATTCACTAGTAAAAATTTTTTCAGAATAAAGTTGTATTTTCATCAAAAAAGAAGAACTTAGTTGCGCACCTTGCATTTTATAATAAAAGTTTTAAACCCGAAATCTTTGAATTAAAAATGTGTCATTGTATACTTATTTTACGTTATTCCGACTGACAACATATCAACGCTACTGTCGCACGTTCTACTAGTTGTAAGCACCCTTTGTATATATAAAATTATCTTTTTAAAATAAAGAGCATAAGAACTTAGCTAACTACATAGTCAGGCGAGGCCTGATTTAATTGATGCCCTTTATTTTAAAATTTAGACTCTTTGGCGATTTTCCTACTTTTTTTAAATTCTATTGAAGCTAGTACAGCTGTTTTGTATGCAATTTATGTGTATGTTGCACCGTATGCAACATTCAAAATTGCAAAACAGCCACGGGTACTGACGTGACAGCAGCGTAACAATGTTGCTTGCAAGCGATGACAGTTCAATATGCAAATCTCATAAATCATGCAACACCTGCTGAGCCACGATAGCAAAAAAGGAAAAGCATAGAAAATGGAACGATGGTAGGGAAAGAGCGAGCAGGTCAAAGCAATGAAGCACATGTACATGTGTATGTGTATGTAAGAGTATATGTATATGCATGTAAATGGAACCGTTAGTAGTAAGAAGTTGGAGAACCAATAAAAAAAGTTGACGGAGCAGCTCTTTTCTTACTTGAAGGCAGGTTTGAGCCACAAAAAACGAGCAGAGCTCACAATTCCAAGTGCGTCAGTTCACAAAATTAGTATGCAGGTGCATTTTTAAATACCCTTTTTAATCCTCTATAGAGGGAATCAAATGAAATTTAAGACAATTTTACAGAGCTTAACAAAGGCTGCAGACCCTGCACCTCTTTCAGCTGCTTAAAGTGTCCCACAATCATTGGAAACCCGAAAAAACAGCAAGCCAACAATGAAGTAGAGCTGCTGTAACATGCAGCATGCAACATGCACTTACTGACACCAAGTGAAACGTAAAATGCGCATTGTGGCAGCCACAAACACACCCGCCTTTCTGTGCGCACACGGTCGTAGGTGGTGTACGACATCGTGGCACGTGCATGTTGCTGCAACTGTTCATGTGGTCTCATATTTTTGCTGCCTTACAACAACCTTACAGCACACTATTGCGCATAAATAGTTAGCAATGCATGTGCGTGTGTGTGTGTGTATGGCTAATGTTGCAACACAATGCGGCAACAAGCATAGTAAAATGGACAGCCTAAGAGTACTGGACCAATGAAAACCAGAAAAAACCGTCATTTGTGTGAGCCTGATTGTCTGCAGCCAGATGAAGTCGAAAGTGTGGCATGAGTGCCAAGGTAGGCGACTGAAGGGAAAATGAATGAACATGCAACCGCAAATTAAAATACGACCATGCAACCAAATAGTAAAAAGCGTAAGTTATTGTTTATTAATGTATGCGAATTCCACCCACAGGGCTTCCGCATTTGTTAGAGCTATTTTATCTAGGAAATTTTTTTCGAATTTATTTTATTCACTTAATTGGTTTTATAGGCTGCTTGGTATCGATGTAATTTATTCAAGCACATTAGTCTTTCATAGGCTACGTTGAAGAGGGAATTTGTACAATCTGGATTATTTTCGATAAGAGCAACTTCGTTCTAGTCTAAATGCACCGGGTGGTCCATAATACAGGTAACTTTTTTGGATGGCATGGCATTTTCCCGCTCAGAATCTGCACTGCCAATCAGCATCACATCTCTGCAGAACGTAATGAGAAGCTTTACGTTTGAATGGTTGGGTAAGAGAGTGGAGAGTTGTATTTCCAATATCAGTGATGTGCTGCCAAAAATATGCGAAGTATTGGCTGATGAAAAGAAGTATTTGCGCATTTAAGGACTACCAAGACGTGCCTTTTGCGAATTTGTGCGAAAAGTTCAATGACCTGGTTTGCACAATGAAAATACTCACCGCTTCCGTTGTACTAACGGGTGATTTTTTAAGAGCGATAGGAAAGTTTTTCAAAAAAACACACGTAAAATTCAGAAAAATGTATGAAATTTTTATTTAAATTGATAGTACAGTCCACATTATTTAATGTTTGAAGATTATTTCATGCAAATGTTGACCGCGACTGCGCTTCAAATGGCCCATCCGCTTAGTTCAATTTTGGCATACTCTTTTCAATGTTTCAGCCGGTATATCACATATAACTGCTTTAATGTTGTCTTCCAATGCGTTAATTGAAGCAGACTTGTCTGAATAGACATGAGCTTTAACATAACACCACAAAAATAATCTAAAGGCGTTATATCGCACGATCTGGGTGGCCAATTGACAGATCCCGAACGTGAAATAATGTGTTCACCGAACTCGCCTCTCAACACGTCATTTGTTACGCGTGCTGTGTGGCATGTGGCACCGTCTTGCTGGAACCACATGTCATGCAAGTCAAGCTCTTGCATTTTGGGCAAAAAAGAGATGGATATCATTTCACGGTAGCGCTCACCATTCACAGTTACGTTACGATTCGCAGCATCTTTGATGAAGTGCGGTCCAATGATACCTTCAGCCCATAAACCGCACCAAACTGTGACCTTTTCTGGATACATTGGTAGCTCTTGCAATTCTTCTGGCTGATCTTCACTCCAAAATCGACAATTACGTACCCATTGAACCAAAAATGAGCTTCGTCGCCAAAAGCCCATTCACCAAAAATTCTGCGTTGCGGTAAGTCGTTCGGCTTCAATTCTTGCACCAGCTGTATTTTGAAAGGGGTGAAGCCTAAATCTTTTCGCAAAATTTTCCACGCTGTTGAGTAACAGAGGCCCAATTGCTGCGAACGGCGACGAATCGATAATTGATGGTCATCATTAACACTGGCCGATACAGCTGCGATATTTTCTCCAGTTCGCACTCTACGTAAGCGTGTTGGTGGTTTGATGTCCAATAATGTAAATTTGGTTCTAAATTTAGTCACAATAGCTCGAACAGCCGCTTCAGTGGGTCAATTAAACTGACCATAAAATGGAAGAAGCGCGTGATAAACTTTCTTAACAGAACACGCATTTTTATAATAAAATTCAATGATTTGCAAGTGTTGTTCGTTTGTAAGACGATACATGGTTAAATTATAGACCAAACTGACTATATGGACTGTACTATCGATTTAAACTAACAAAACACGAAACGTGCCTCAGCTGATTAAACCAACTGTTTAAAAAGATAATAGCTAAAAAATCACCCTTTATATGGCGTTCAGCGAGAATGTGACTGTGAGTATGCAACTCAATCCAGGCATAACGACTAGCCATCCATCTTAATTAGTTAGTTTTTATGGGACCATAGTGCACTGCGATCGCCGATGTGGTCTATTCTACTTGCCCGCGAGCTTATAATTGGAGACTTCTAATGAATTTGAGCACTTAAGCAGGCTTTTTGTACCATATTACCTATCAATTAGGGTCACTCTTCTGGGGTGAGTGAGCCTTCGCTGATCTCAGTAATAACAACTCAAATTTTTCACCAACCAGATGATAAGCTCAAAGAGCTCGGATTATTACCTTAAGGTCCATTGGGCTCAGTAATTGAAGACAAATAGCCATCCACTTCATTATCTCTTTACAATTCGGACTCTGGTTCAGTTCCCATTGAACACTAAATTTGGCCAAAAAATTTACTATTTTCTATCTCAGCAATTTTGATTAAAAAAATTTTAGATTAAAAAAAAAATTGGAATGAATCTGCAGTGAACGGCAGTTTGAGGAGAATTTAATACACATCTTTGGCACATTTTTTTACGATCATATCATGGTTACCACCCTTTTGTTATTGTACCTATTGGACGATCAATGCTATCAGCAGGTGATATCTGCAGCATGTCACGCAGCTCAAAAAATAATGATATATTACGCACTATATTTGGTTTTCTTATCATGCTGTTGCTCCAGCTTCATTTTCGAAAAAGTAAGGTCCACGGGACCATAAACCGCACCAAAAAGTCACACGTTGAGGATAGAGAGGCTTTTCAACAATAACTCTTTGATTTTCTGAACCCCACATCCGACAATTTTGCTTGTTGACAAAGCCACCGAGGTGGAAATGGGTCTCATCACTCTATATGATTTTTCGATGGAATTCCGGATAATTTTCATGCATTGCAACGACCCAATCAGCAAAGACACGTCGTTCTTGATGATCGGCCGGATTGAGATCTTGTGTTAACTGGACTTTATAAGCCTTGAGATCCAAATCTTTATGCAAAATTCGGTCTAATGACGTTTGTGAAATGCCTAATTGAAAAGAACGACTAGGAATGGACAAACCTGGGTTTTCTTCAACACTCACTGCAATATTTTCGGCTGTTCTTGAGCGACATGCACGGGTTTTATTCTTCACATCACTAACTTGTCCCAGCACATCAATAACCGATGTTAATGATGACTGGTGACGAATCAATGAAAGAGTCCAGGAGAGCCAAAACCAAACAAAGCAAATGTCAAGGTCACTGTTTTCTTCGACTACAATAACGAAGTGCGTCAGGAGTTGCTACCACAAAGTCGTACGGCAAATAAGAATTTATGCGCCGTTTGCGTGAAGCAATACGAAAAAACAACGCCCGGAATTGTAGAAAAAAAAATCACGGCTTTTGCATCATGTTAATGCACCTGCTCACTCATCTTTGCTTGTGAGAGAATATTTGTGCAAAAACAACACTGTTATCATGCCTCAACAACCATATTCACCAGATTTGGCCTCCTGCGACTTTTTCCTGTTCCCGAGATCGAAGAGACCCATGAAAGGGCGGCGCTTTGCGACGATTGAGGAGATAAAAGCCGAATCGCTGAGGGAGCTCAAAGACATACCAAAAAGTACATATCAGGATTGGAAAAAACGCTGGCACATATGTATTATATCTGAGGGGACTACTTTGAAGGAGATAAAATAGAAATTTATGAATAATAAATATTTTTTGAGAAAAATGAAAATTCACCTTATTTTTAGAAAACACCTCGTATTTTTAATGGTCCTTCACAAATAATAATCTAACGGTGTCAAATAGCAGCTGTGCGGTGGCCAACGCACATCACAAATTTGGCTAGTAATAGGATGCTCGACGCATAGGCTGCTCAACAGTCATATGTGTGCTTTCTGTACCTTAGATTCGGCAGCTTCCAGTGGAAATGAGCTACGTCGGAAAAGACGATGTTTCAGTAGAAATGATTTTTGGCCGTTTTGGAATGTAATTCCCTATTTTGCAAGTAAATTTTTAATATCTCTCAACGTTGCTCAAACGTATGCCGAACCATTTCGGAAACCGTAGGTGTTAACCAAACTTTCTTTTCCTTAGTGCCAATGTTTTGTTTTTTTTTTTTTGTTTTCTTTGTTCACTCTTCTCGGTAAGACTTAGTCTTGCGTTGGTTTCGTTAATCTGTTTTGATTTCTGACAGGGTAAGTGATTAGCCTGCCGCTACCAGTCCTTCGAGGTGGGAATGCCCACCTGTCGTTGCTTAGGAACAACGCCTTCTTACTGCTTGGAGCGCCATCTGTGTCTCACATTTTTCTGCCAGAAGGATCGCACAGATGGTCTAGGACTGCGCTAAATTCCGTGTGTCTGCGCTATTACCACGGTCGCCCGCTTCCTCTTGCTGGCGCCACTGATGCAATGTGTAACTGTGTGATTTTCTTTGTTTTTTTTTGCTTGTTTTAGCAGCCACAATGCAAATAAAGCGCTGACTATTGTGCGGGAGTAAGGATGGAAAGGATATGTTTTTGGGTTTGAGGAATGAGTTTTTTTTTTTTTTTTTTTTTTTTAATATAATATTTTTTTTTTAGAAACCAGGAAAGTAGGTAAATTTGGAAAAGTGCGAGGACCGTGATTTACGTGGTATTCGAACCCACAACCTCTGGAATAGCAGACTGGTGCACTTAGACTAAACTACCGAGAGCCAATGTATGACACATTTAAAAGAATCAGTAGTTCAAGTTTCAGAAGTTAGATGATCCACCCTGTACATATAATATTAATTTTTCTTCTCAATTAGTATCAATGATAGCTGCTTCAGTATATAAAAAAGTCCATGGATGCATATATTTCTACTTAAAAAAGTGCTGTTAAAAAAAACAAAAACATATTTGTGTTGCATCGTTACATATGTATGTATTTTCTATCGCTCATCCATGAATAGAATTTACATGACACTGGAATTTACATACGCAAATAGGCGCACAACACAAACGCATTATGACATCAACCGCAAATATGTCTCGTTTGTGGTTTAGTCTAGCATATGTACAGGCGTTGCTGGTGTCGACTTTTGTGTTACTTGTGGCCAACCAAAATTATGAGCACGTCCTCACCTCATACTCGTGCCCAAGGTTTTATGGCTGAGTAGCTGACCACTGTCTAGGATGTTATAAAAAAAAACTTGAATAGCTTACACAACAGGAGGTGAGGTGCCTAAATATCATTTTCTTTGTTTTTCTTTTTTTTTTGGTATCAACGAAAGATGGCTATACTTCACTGCAGCAGGGTTTTTTTTCAGGCGCCCACACTCGGCTGACCACCACAGCCACACTTTTATGATTTATGCATACGAACCGCAGGTGGCGGCTGCCTATTTGTGCTTTCAGCGCAATTAAAAGATTATCGCGCATGCAGACATTTAAGAAATAAAATATATGTTTAACTGACTTTTTTAATATTTTATATTTTGGCGAAAAAGTGCGTGCACCTTTTCGAAATTACATTTCAGATTTTTCAAGCATATTTTTTTAAATTGGCTTTAGTTCTCGCACATAATTTTCTTCTATACTTTCTAACTACTGAAAACGGATGCCTCGGCGTGGTAATTTTCGTTTTGGAAATTGAAAAAAGTCGGGGCGAGCCATATCAGTTGGTTACGATCGTTGTTTAATGATATTTTTTGAGTTTCATTCCCGAACTTCATTCACAATTTTAGTTTTCTGAAATAGTGCTTCATGGTAGTACAAAGTCCATTAGACAAATTTTTTCTTTCAAATGCTACATTGGGCTTAAAAAATATTATATATTTACTGTATTTTTCTGTTTTTGATAGCTCCCATTAACACCATAACACTCTCCCTCCTTGGCTGACTTCCACCCTGGAGTTGTTGTAAGCATTTCATCAAAGTGGAACCGCTTTTATTTCTGTTGACACAACCATGTACCTGCGTTCAGCTCCCTCTCTTGTGGACATATGGAGATTTTACGCCAGCGTTGGTATCCACTCCTCCCACTGGAGAAACCAGAGGAACCTAGAGGAAATGAAACGCGCAGTATTTACGAACTATCCTTTTGTCTTCTATCTGATGTTGTCGTGAGTGATTGACTCTAATGCCTGCGTTTGTCGTCGTCCTGTCTAGACACTGTTCACCCCCATGTCGTACTTGCAACTGTAGCTGCTGCTGCTGGGCCTTGCTCTCCCATTCAATGAATTGAAGACGTAGCATTATTTTTCCAGTAAATGCTCGAATCGCCTCCCACTTAGCACTTGATGATCACATTTATTGTATGAGGTTGATAGGACTAGGTGAGTTTCCCAAAACTCTTTGAAATATTGCACGTTCTCATGCGACGCGATCACAATGAAAAGTCACGTGTTCCGCACTTTCGATTGCATTAGGGCATATTGGGCATACAAATTGGCTATGTGCCAGCGGAAAGCGGTGGAAATTTTCCGTCAGGTAATAATCAGTATCACCTGCTTTCTTTTCAGACACTTTTCGAGATGTGATATTTCTACATTTCTACCTTTTTTTTATTTTGTCAATCACTTGGTATGGATTTTTAAATGATCAATTCCCAGCACTTTTTTCACACGAATGTATTCACAAACATCCGTTTTTAACCAGACACTGCACTCATTATGAGTATTTTCAGAAAAATTGATATTTAATGATTATTATTTATTGTTTACAGATCCGAGTGGTCTATGTGAAATCTATTCAGATCAGCCAGATATACCTGACCTAACCGATTATTTTGTCTTGTGTATTTTCTCCAAAGAATGCTCGAAATTTTTTTATATGAAAAAAAAATTATAAAAAATTAACGCGATTTTTGAGTTACTTTAAATTTCAAAGCCATCTTTCAATACTTTAAATAAAAAAATTATCAAAAATTTATTTTTTATTGCATGTAAACATATTGAAAAATTCTGAATTTTTTTTTTTTTGTATAAAAGCAAAGTTAACCTCAACGTATAAAAATTGTCACTTTTTCTACTAAAATTGAAAGGCCTGCATCTAAAAGTTTTCCAAATATTCTGATCAAAAATTTTAAATTTTGATGATAATTTTTTGAAATTTTTTGTACGCTATTTCAGACTCTGGTTTAAAGGGTTTTTGTTATACTATATTAATATATATATATTATATACTATATTTTTATAAAAACTTAATGAAAGAAATATAGCATAAAAATATTACATATCTTATAAAAAAATTAATTAAATGGCTTAAATTTTGAGAGGTTCGAAATTGACTTCCAAGATATGCTTTAATATAATTTTTTCTTAGTTTTTAATATAAGAATCTGAATCTGCTAGAAACGATGTTGAAAAAATAATACAGTTCGATAAAAATTTACTCGCCCGATGTCAACACCAGCCCAAGTGCTTTTAGTCTCCGAGGCTTTACTAAACTTTTCAGTACTTTCAGCGCTGGAGCTTCGCTTGAGGTTTCAGCTTAATCGACGTCTATAAAGCTAATATTCGTACATAGGCCATCAAGCTGGCATAAAGCTCACGAGCAGCTCAAAAATGATATTATCGCCTTCAAAGTACTCACCATCAACTGCAACGCACTAATGCTCCAGGTATAGCAATCAGAGCCGTCTTCGTTTTTTCCATTACTTCATTTCGGTTGTTAAAACGCGTTCCCCGTAGTGTTTAGCTTTTGCCAGGCGCAAATATATAGAAAATTTAAAACTAAATCAACTGTTTCCTACAGCCAGAAGCAATTATTCGCGTTAGATGAATGACCACAATTATTTAGTTATTTTAAGAAATCATTTTAAAGTTTCCTGTAAGTAAGTTAATGATAGTGTTCATGTAACAACATATTACCTCGTTCAAAGGGGATGTTGTAAAATGTGAAGGAGGCTTAATATTGAATAGCAGCTAACTTATATTAGCTAAAATAAACGTTCTTTCCTTTTTCCCTTGGACGTCAGACGGTGTGGTCATGCAGAATATATATAAACATACCCGCACTGTTTATATAGGCGAATGCTCTATAAAGGATGATTTTTTAAAGTTCTTACATACGATTATACAATAAATTGAAATATAAAATATTTGTTGAGAAAAATTTGACATTTATAAAGGGTGATTTTTAAGAGCTATAGGAAAGCTTTTCAAAAAAATACACGTAAAATTCAGAAAAATGTATGAAATTTTTATTTAAATCGATATTACAGTCCATATAATTTAATGTTTGAAGATTATTTCATGCAAATTTTGACATACTCTTCCCAATGTTTCGGCCCGTATCTCACATACCTATAAATGCTTTAATGTTGTCTTCCAATGCGTTAATTGAAGCAGGCTTATCTAAATAGACATGAGCTTTAACATAGCCCCACAAAAAATAATCTAAAGGCAGTATATCGCACGATCTGGGTGGCCAATTGACAGGTCCCGAACCTGAAATAAAATGTTCACCGAACTCGTCTCTCAACAAGTCTATTGTTACGCGTGCTGTGTGGCATGTGGCACCGTCTTGTTGAAATAAATAAGAAAGTGCGCAAGTTGTTTCTTTCTCGTGCTAACCGGCGTCAGTTGGACACACCAAGTGAAGCCAAGTCCTTCTCCACCTGAACTTTCCAACGCAGAGGAGGCCTTCCTCTTCCTCTGCTACAACCAGCTGATATCGCATCGAGTACTTTCAGAGCAGGAGCGTTTGTATCCATTCGGACGTCATGACCCAGCCAGCGTAGCCGCTTGATCTTTATTCACTGCGCTATGCCTATGTCATCGTAAAGCTCATAGAGCTCATCGTTCCATCGCCTACGATATTCGCCGTTGCCAACGAGTAAGGGTCAAAAAATTTTGCGCAGAATCTTTCTCTCAAACACTCCAAGCATCGCTTCATCGGATGTTGTGTTCGTCCACGCTTCTGCGCCATATGTTATTACGGGCATGATGAGAGCCTTATAGAGTGTTACTTTTGTTTCTCGAGAGAGGACTTTACTACTCATTTGCCTACTTATTCCACTATCTGTCATACTTGGATGTGTTTAATTTCACTCTCATCCGCACGATTTGGCATGTTTCGAGAGCAAGTTTACAGCAAATTTTTGTTCTGATAGAAACAACTCCTGTTATCATGGTGCAAGATCCATGAGTTTTCTTTCCACAAATTGGGCCGTTTCCTACGCATATTCTCTCTCAACCGTTGCATAACTTGCAAATAATATTCTTTATTTACCGTAGAACCGTTTGGAATGAATTCCGAAATTCCGAGTGCACAACACCATGATAATCATAGAAAACGAGTAGCATGACTTTCACTTTTGACCGACTTTGACTTGGTTTTTTGGGTTTCGGCTTATGTGGATAGCTCCATTCAGCCGGCTGTTAACTGGTTTGCATTTCAAACTAATATACCCACGCCTCATCACCTGTTATGATGATCTGGACGTTGGGTCCCAGTTCACTTGCTCAAGCATGTCTTCAGCCACATTCTTCCGATCAATTTTTTGAAAGAAATTCAACTTTCTTGGAACGAGTCGAACAGCCACGCATTTCATGCCCAATAAATGGTGTAAATGTAATGTTGAGAATTGATTCGTGGGACACGCTAAGGTCACGAGGTACCTCCCTCAAACTTAAATTATGGTTTTCCAGCGCTATTTCCGTGCCTTTGTTGAGGTTTTCATCCGTTGATGGGCGACCAGATCGGGGAAATCTTTCACGACTTCTCGGACCTCTTCAAAAGCCTTATAACACTCGTAGACCCGTGTTTTTGATAATGCACGCTTGCCATAGGCTTTCTGCAACATTTTCAATGATTCGGCATACGAAATCCCGTTCAAAACACAAAATTTAAGACAAATTCTTTGTTCGTTATTTTTATCCATAGAGAAAATCGCAGAGCACACCTGTGGTTGACAGACATAATTAAATACTGATAAATCAAAAAAAAGCTAATTGACAGATCACGCTCAATCTCTGCGACACTATAGAGAGCAGTTGTACCAACATTCCTGCAAAAAAAATTTTGACATATGTGTACGTGTAACGCTCGCTTTTTAAATGAACAATTCGCGATATTTTTTTGACAGAATGTATATACGCGAAGACTAAAAAAATCTTGGTACGAAAACCAAGGCACTCGGATTTAGATGTACGAATAATTTTGTGGTACGATTCCGTACGGTCAAACTATGATCATGCGAGTAATTTCCAAGTGGTTACCTAAATGTTTAAATTAATTTAAATCTATTGCTACTAAATTAGAGCCTAAATGTTCTTCAATGGTTACGAAAATTTTCGATTTTTCCTGGTACCTCTACCGGCACAGTCTCTTATATTATTTGCATATATGGCTGTACAAGGAGTTCTGTTGGATGTTATAAATACATACAGTTGCATGCGTCTGTTTTCTGATATTAAAAATAACATTACATTTTAGCTGTACTTTTCGTATTATTGCTGTTTCTGATGGCAAATTAATTCGCTGCCACTCGCTGCTCATTCGTCACTCTTCCGTTTCGCTGACTTTTACAAGTGTTCCTAACTGCAGACATATTTTTCTAAATCGTTTGACATTTTTTTCTCTCTGTTGTTATTTAGTTTTGTTGTGGATTCATTTATATTTCAATTCTCGAAAAGCAAACGTAAATCGTGCGTGTAAACAACACAGTTGGTCTGTCCATTATCGCAAAGGCAACAGCGACGTGAAGCCCAACAACATTTACAAGCTTTTGCAGCCAATGCCACCCACTAACCAGGCAGAGAAGTTACATCTCATACGCCATCAGCCAGCCAACTAAATTTCATACAAGCAAAAAGTTATGATTTCGACAGAGCAAAAACAATGGTGCATGAAAAAAATGCTCGTAAATGTGACATAAACAGATTGAAACTGTTTACTGTTATTTATAATAAATTACAGTATTGTGCACCCGACACGCCCACTTGTACACAGAGTTTTCGTGGTTTGTATTTAATAGGTTGATATGCATCAAAAGCTGTTGCACGGCCACATGCGTTCGTAATCAAGTTGAGTGGGTTTTCTGCTCTTCATTATTTGAATAATATGCCGAATCGGGGTGAAAAATATAAATTGCGGTGAATTTAATAGTGAACTATTGAACGAGTGTAATATAGTATATGTACACACACATCTACAAAATACAATACATACTTAGTTTATATATAAAATAATTGGCGTCTACACCTTTTTGGGAAGTTTGGCAGAGCTCCTCCTCCGATTTGTGGCGTGTGTTTTTTGATGTTGTTCCACAAATGGAGGGGCCTACAGTTTTAAGCCGACTCCGAACGGTAGATGGTTTTATACAAGGTGAAGTCCAAAATAAACAAGACTGGCGTCATAAATATGTTTTTGGTGCCGCCATCTTTTTAATGAGTTATTGCGTTGGAAGTGATAACCCTAGCTGACTTACAATGAAAGCTTGGTGACATTCAATTCAGTGGAAGCGAAGTTATTGCGTCTAAAGTATCGGCATGTTTGTGTCATCGGCACAACAATAAGTTTCGAACAAATAGCTAATATCAAATTTTGTTTTAAAATTGGTAAAACGTTTACCGAAACATTTGAATTGATGAAAAAAGATTATGACGATGATTGTCTATCTCGTATCATAGTTCATGAGTGGTTTACACGTTTCAGAAATGGTTGTGAGGACATAAATGTCAATAAACATACGGGCCGCCCAAAATCAGTAACACCCGAAAACTCTATCGAAATTGTTCGTAAATTTATCAAAAATGAACTGAACAACATACGAAAGACTTCATTAAACATTGTAACTGGTGATGAAACGTGGTGTTTCTAACATGAACCTGAAACTAAACATCAAAGTGCCGAATGCAAGGCCCCAGTCCAACCACCACCCAAAAAATCACGTTTGGAGAATTCAAAAATCATGTCGATGCTCATTAGTTTTTACAATTCCAAGGGAATTGTCCACAAGGAGTTCATGCCAACGGGCCAAACTAGTCAAAAACATTTTGACCATCAATCACTCACCGTAATCGCCTATTCGCAAAATTGCATTTGGCCATGAAAGGAAAACGTTTTGCACCCGTAGAGACTATCCCAAAGGCTTGTACCGACATCCTGAAGGACATTCCGGCCAATGACCTGAAACACTCTTTAGATTGTGCAAATTATTGTATCGAGACCAGAGGGGACTATTTTGAATAAAAAAACTTGAAGCTATCAGAACAAAGCTTCCGTCGTTTCTATTTTAGCTCAGTCTTGTTTGCATGAATTCAGGGTGCGCCATATTTTATGTCGGTATGTAAACGCTGAATAACTTTGTCATTTACCAACCGATCGACTTCAACATACGTGTTTTCGATACGTCAATTCAGTACACTTTCAACCATGGATCGCTTTACACCGAAACAACGCGCTGAAATAGTGACGCTATACATCGAAAATAGTCGTTCTATTGTTCTAACTCAATGCGCATATCGCAAAAGGTATCGCGGCAAACAGGCACCGTCTGATAATACTATTCGTCATTTGGTGTCGAATTTTTTTGATCACGGGACAGTAGGAGATCGTCAACATGCCGTTCCTCCACGACCAAAACATTCCAATGAACTTGTTGAAGCAGTGAGGGAGTGCAATTGACACAAAGTATATTGCCGACAGACCGATTCACGTCGCTTGGAATACGAACAGTGGCTCGAATGGTTGACACTGGATCCAATTTTTGGAAGCAAATTTTAATGACTAACGAGGCACATATTAACCTCTCTGGTAGCGTGAATAAACAAAACTGCCGCATTTAGGGAACTGAGAATCCACACGAGATCCATAAAACGCCATTGCATGACCGGAAAGTAACTGTTTGGGCCGGCATTTGCGCCAAAACCATCATAGGGCCATATTTCTACCGAGAAAACGAAATGGTCGATGGAAACCGATATCGCTGGATGTTGGTTCATTATGTCTTCCCGCAAATGCGTGAGAAAGGTTTAGACGATTACTGGTTTCAACAAGGTGGTGCGCCATGTCACACTGCGAATGCAACAATTGAATTTCTGCAACGGCAATTCCTGGGAAGTCTAGTGTCAAAAAGAGGCGACATCGACTGGCCAACCAGATCACCTGATTTATTCCACCCCCCCCCCCCCCTTCCCCCCCGGATTCCTTTTTGAGGGGTTATCTGAAAAGTGAGGCTTACGCCAACAAGCCGCAGACTATTGACCAGCTTAAGGCAAACATTCGTGCCGAAATCGTCGCTATAAAACCCGAAATGCTTGACAAGGGGATGATAAACGCTGAAAAAATATCGCAGTTTGTGATTGCTAATAAAGGCGGCCACTTGATTGATATTATATTTAAAAAATTGTTTTAATAAATTATAAATAACCAAACCAAATAAAAATACCTCACTTATACAAATCAGTTTTTTTTTTCAAAGTTATTCATTGTTTTCATACCGACATAAAAGTCTTATAAAAAAAAGAAGTCGTAGAAAAATTAGTCGTTGTGCCTAAACTTATCCAAACTGTACTATTCAATTGGTGTAGAAAGAGCAAGGAGAGCCCTTTTGATAGTTGCAAGAGAAAGGTCATATTTCCCTTTTTTTAAATTTTCTTAATTATGTTTAAATTTTGCACACCTGCTATTTAGGATAACAGAAAAGCCCTTCTATGCATGCCAATATTGAAGAAATGTGTTATGAAAGCGTGAGCTACAGTAAATGAATATCTAATTCAGTAAAATTAATTCAGTAAATTAATATCTCTTGAAGCAAATTAAAAGGCTTCATTTTCTTCTTTAATACACAACCAAATGTTTAATGTTTTTTTTTATTTTCTTTCTTTTAATTTTCTCAACTATGCTGCTAGTGTGCCTTGCACATTGTCCTGGTGACACTTTAAATTAGAAAGAAGACGCACACAGTAACTTGAAAAGCATAGTATCTTCCAGCGCATTTGTACATATACATAGGAATAACACCTAAGAGTACAACAAAAAAGACAAACTAACTAATATTTCTTTTAAACACATTTTTCCTACCTAAATACATACTTATAGTCTATTTTTCCCAAGCTCACTCTTTTCACATACATTTTGTTAGTGTCACCCGCAGTGTAATCTCTTTCACCCGCAAAGGCAAACCCCAAAGATTTGTATGAAAACCCCGCTGTAGTTGAAACTCGTTTATAGTGTTGGTGTACTAAGTAAAAATTAAGCAAAAGTGCGCTTTAAAAAAATTATAAATGTACCCATTTTTTCCCGGCCTATTCAATGGCGCTTGTTTTGCTTTCTTTCCAAGTGCTTACTTATTTTCTCTCGTACTTATTTACGAGCAATGCAAAAATATCGCCCTGAGCCAAACATTCGTTTCACTACTTTTGAGTGTACAGTAGATTTTAATGCAACCTGCAACGACACTATTTTCTATTCGTTGCTGTTATTTAGTAGCATAAATTGTTGTTGTTGTCGCTGAGTTTATGTTCAATGTTGTTGCTAGCTAGTGCTGCTGGCAATGGTAGGCCATTTTTTGAAATTGCAACGCAGCAGCTCATCAAGGCGACACCGACAACCTCTTGGTATGTATGTATGTATGATATAATAGATGTATATGCATTGTATATCCATGCATATGTATATATATTCATGTGCATGCAAGTGGCGGTACAACAACAAACGTCTTTTATACCCCATATATTTCGAAGTGCATAAAAGAGGCAGAACGAGTAGCTTTCGGTGAATGTAGGTAGCTGGTAATGGTGGTGCCAATGGCGGACGCCTTCGCTTCCACTCTACAATAGCAACAGCAACAAAATCAGTCGTTATGTTGATTTCCGTCGCTGCGCCTATTCGCTAGCGAACTACTATACAATGGTGGCCTCATTAGATGATGTGACTCACAAATAGTGCAAGGATTCTATTCCTTTTTTTAATCTTTGTTTTTTCTATTCCTACGCGCACAAAAATAGTATTGAAAATATACGAAAATATGAAAATGCTGGTTATAAATTACTTAGTGTAGGTGTATATCGCAACGGCCTGTCAACATCCACACGTCCCTTATATGCATTTTTGTTTTAGTACTTACTTAATTTTGTTTTTTTTGTGTCAGTGGCAATCAATCGAAATGTTCTTTGTTGCATTTTTCACTAATTATGAAAAAGCCGAAAATTAACAATCAATGCATCGTACCTCCGCACTCTTGGCCTTCGATATAGGTATGTGTGTAGGAACTCAATACAATAGGACAAATACTACAATTTATTGAGGAATATGTACATGAAGGGATCAGAATAGATCTGTCAGGTCACAGTGCTAAGACCCCTCATAATAATAATAATACGAGTATGTATGCAGGTTGCTATTCCAGTTTAGTGATATGGCAACACTACTGCAAATATGTCAAATTTGGCATTGTCATCACAAAGTTTGACATTTTAATAGCAATCATACTCAGAAAATGTTTTCATACGAGGGATTTTTGTGTTGTTTACAGGTTCTTGAAGCATTCACTTTGGTCAAAAACTGAATTTAAATCGTCAAAAATTTGCGTACGACGATTTTTCATGATCGGCTAACAACAGTGTACCGATCAGCTTAGTTTGACTCTTTTAACTTATCAAATCGTTCAAAAAATGATGAGGATATGGGTAGTTATATACATATATGTATGTTATATATAATATTCTGTTAAAAAATATCGGGAATTGTTTATTTAAAAAGCATTCGTTACACGTACACATATGTCTATTTTTTTTTGTTGGAATGTTGGTACAACTGTCCTCTATAGTGTCGCAGAGATTGAGCATGATCTGTCAATTAGCTTTTTTTTGATTTGTTAGTATTTAATTATGTCTGTCAACCACAGGTGTGCTCTGCGATTTTCTCTATGGATAAAAATATCTAACAAAGAATTTGTCTTAAATTTTGGGTTTTGAACGGAATTTCGTATGCCGAATCGTTTAAAAAGGTTGCAGAAAGCCTATGGCAAGCGTGCTTTATCAAAAAAATGGGTCTACGAGTGGTATACGATTTTTGCAGAGGGCCGAGAAGTCGTGAAAGATTTGCCCCGATCTGGTCGCCCATTAACGTCTTCAACGGATGAAAACGTCAAACGTCGACAAAGTCAAGGAAATGGTGCTGGAAAACCATCATTTCAGTTTGAGGGAGGTAGCTCGTGCCCTTAGCGGGTCTCATGAATCAATTCGCAACATTTTACACCATCTATTGGGCATGAAACGCGTGGCTCCTCGACTCGTTCCAAGAGAGTTGAATTTCTTTCAAAAAATTCATCGAAAGAAGGTGGCTGAAGACATGCTTGAGCAAGTGAACTCAGACCCAACATCCAGATCATCATAACAGGTAATGAGACGTTGGTATATTAGTTTGGCATGTAAACCAGTCAACAGGCGACTGAATGGAGCTATCCACATGAGTCGAAACCCAAAAATCAAGTCAAAGTCGGTCAAAAGTGAAAGTCATGCTACTCATTTTCTTTGATTATCAGGTGGTGTTGTGCCCTCGAAATTCATTCCAAATAGTTCTACGGTAAATAAAGAATATTATTTGGAAGTTATGCGACGTTTGAGAGAGAATGCGCTTAGGAAACGGCCCAATTTCTGGAAAGAAAAGTCATGGATCTTGCACCGTCTCACAAGGCTCATATTGTGTACACTTTTTTATCCAAAAACTCGACAAATATCATCGAACAACCACCATATTCACCGAATTTATTCCTATGTGACTTTTTCCTTTTTCCAAAACTTCAATTTCCATTCCGTGGATGCCGCTTTGAGTGATAAGAAGAATTCGCTGAAGGAGCTGAAGAAGATCTCTTCAAACGCGTTTAAAAGGTGCTTTGATGACTGAGCTAATCGTTGACAAATTTATATTGCTTCGAATAGAACCTATTTTGAGGTTTGAATAAGAAATGGTGCCTTTAAGTTCCTAATTTGAGTTCTATGAACACTTTTGATTGAATGAGCAGGTTTTGTACGAATTAATTCACTCTACCTGAATTCTACTTTAAAATTTGTGCTCTTTTTTTAATTTTTTACACTTTTTTAAGTTTTAGAGGTTGTTCAGGGCCCCTATAAAAAATATATTAGTTACAATAATTTTTTTTAAATAAAGCACAGAGTATGGTTTTTTGGGCATTTGTCCAGAGAAGATTAAATAATAATATACCAATCCGTACACATTTTATACCAAATTTAGGAAAACGTGTTTTTCCCATTGAAATTCAGTGGTAATGGCGTTGGCGGCACAAACAAACAAATAGGTATCTAATTTTTTAAGCCAAAGTTCAAATAAAGGGCGATGACAACAAGAAAACCAGAAAACACTTTTTTTTTGCCATCCTAATATGCTTGTACATGGCAGTCAACTACTTTTCAAGTTCAATCAGTTCGATCTGTGTAGACAGATTATCACCTCTACTAGAAGTCCAATGACACATTTCAATTTTTGATAACTAATACCCGGCCTTGTCCATATGTAGATAAAAAATGTGTCGATACTTCCATTATCACTAAACCCAACACACATCTTTTCGTACATCTTGCATTCGATCTGCTTCGCGCATGTATAATAGGGTCGCCCTGACTTCCTCGGCTTCAGGCTTCCATACTAGCGAAGATAGCCTTCTTTTATTTTTTGCTCAATTGGCGTTATTTTAAGCCTTCTACGAATGTATAGGTTTTGGAACTTTGTCCAATGGTGTGATCCATGTTGACCGTCTCAGCATTTTCATTTATGCAGCTTGAAATTTTCTTTCGTGTGGATCTTTTAGAGTCTAGCATTTAGCTCTATATAACAGGGGGGACGCGCAGCCGTTTTATAGATTTTGCCTTTTAGATGGAGCGGCATCTTTCTGTCGCATAGTACGCCGGTTAGTGTTTCCTATTTTACCCAATGCTGCACGTTTTCATGGCTTTCTCCGGTATTTGGACGGAGCCCTATTACTTAAGCATAAAGACCACGTTTAGTGGGCTGTCGTCATCCAATAGGAATGGTGACCTGCTTGCTGATGTTGAATTGGTGGAAAACTAGCAGGGCGTGACCTCTGCCTTTTTCCTGTTTATTTCCAGTCCATACGACACAAGTTTGTTTTGCCACTGATTCAGCGTGGCTTGAATATCGTCTGGATCTTCGCTCACCAGCCCAATGCCATCTGTGTAGTGTACACGCAGCATCGGGTTGAGTGTTGGCGGTTTTGTAGTCTTTTACTTTGTAGACTTTTACAGCAAACTCATCACTTTCGCCAGCTACTGCTCTAACTTTTGTACATAGTTACGTTGTCATACATGTCCTGTATTAGTACGTAGTATTCTGGTACTCTCTGTGCCCTGAAGGCCTGCCATATTAGCTTATGGGGTACTATGTCGAATGCTTTTTCAAGATCTATAAAAATAAAATAATGATTGTTCTTATTTTCTCTATACTTCTCTATTAGTATTCTTATTGTGTGAATAGCATCACTTGTGGATTTGCCAGCCATGAAACCACACTGATTTTACTGATCTCTATCAACCGCACGTAGTCTATTATTTAGCTGTAAGTGCTTTACTCCTCTGCAGGGGTAAGCTTTAGCTTTAGCTCTAACATTTATGAAATGAAAATTCTGTCAAAGTTATATAAGAAAGTTATATATGAAATTTCTATGACAATTTATAATCTTATTAACTTAAAGAGCCTTGAGAAATAATTTGGTTTTTAACTTACAACTTTTGTCGCGAGAATTCAAGGGTGAAAATTTGCTGATGTGACAAGTCATAAATTTTCGATTATATGAATATGATAAACCTGCTGACTGGCGTTAATACACTTAATCATGGCTGATTAAAAGCCAACACAAACAATTTTTTGGCAGTTGTGGCAGCAGCCTCTTCACGACCAATTGTTTATACTTGTATGAGTGGGTTGTTGTTGTTGTTGGGGAAAGCGTGTGGCATGATAAAAATGATGAAATTACTTAATGGTGCGGAAATGCGATGATAAGAAAAAGAAGAAATATGTACTTTTGTACGATTTGCGAAATTCTTTATTTTTTCATGCTAAAACCAGTTAGCTTGAGAGGACGAGAAAGATTTAAACATAAAAGGGACGAAAATAACTGAAAAATTAGGAAAAGATGTAGTCAAACATGAATATGAAGATGAAGATGTTTAATGAAGATGAAGATGAAAATGAAGATGTAGTCAAACATGAAGATGAAGATAAAGATGAAAGAAGAAGTAGAAAAGGGCAGAAAACTCTGGATATGATTGACACTTGGTGTAGCGCGAATAGGCTATCGGCAAACCCTACCAAGACTGTTATTGTCCTCTTTACTAGAGAGAGGAAGCTTAATGGACTCGTTAAAAGGAGTCACAATTCAGGCATCCAAAAAAATTAAACATCTTGGAGTAATCCTCGATAGTAAACTCTTTTGGATGTCACACGTTGAATTGGAGGCATCCCTTTCTTTTCATTTATTATCACCTATGCATCAGTGGTCTAGAGCAGTAGACTCTCTCTTGTGGGAGTCAGGAGGACCTTATCAACAACACACTGTGGCCATCTGTTGCACCGAAGCAACAGACTACTTTAGGCCTGGCATTAGATGCTCTAGTTATTCTACCACCAATTGATGGTTTCATCCAAGGAGAGGCCTTGAAGGTCATCTGCAGGCTGAAACACAGTGGGAATTGGTACGGCCCCTGTCCGACATTGGACAACATAAAAGGCATGGGCCGAAGTCGAAGTCAAACGATCCTCTCCATACACCTTGACTGCATGTCATCAGGAGTCGTAGAGAGGTAGAGTGCGGTGCTGCCAGAGGCTCAATTGAGGTCAACACTGTGAAACACTGTTTTCGTATTTTCACTGACGGCTCCAGGACCGAGCACGGTTCCGGCTCTGATGTGTACATGAAATCCTGTGGGACAAAACTACGTTTTGCTCATGGAATGTACGCATCTGTGTGTCAAGCGGAGGTGTATGCTATTCAAGAAGCAATGAACTTTGTTGTAGAAAACAGATGGAGGGGCTGATCTGTATGAGTCTGCAGCGATAGCTTATGGCCTTAGACAGCCCACCAATCTCTTCAAAGGTAGTTGAGTCCTGTAAATCTAAGCTGAAGTATGTATTCTGATGCTAATATGGGTATCGGGACACCTGGGTATCGCGGGTAATAAGACCTCTGGCTCTTTAGCTAGGATGGCCCGGAGCCCGTTCAACCACTCCCTTATTTCGCCATCGAAGCCACGGTTATCAAATAGAACACTTCAACCCACAAACGAGTTGTGAGCCGACCGACTGTCACAGAATCTCTTGTCATGAAGCAGAAGGGGATGTAGGCAGCTGGTTGAACTGATGACGGAGCACTATCTATGGGCGAAGCACTTGGAAAAGGTAGGCATCTCGGATAGCGCACTCTGTCTAGCATGTGAAGAGGAGGATGCGATGGTTTACCATCATGAAACGGTAGCAAGAGAATTCGTTCGGTTTCATGTTGGTATATTAAAAGATATGACTTTGACGACATGGATACGTTGACAAGGAGAAGCCACTTGTATAGAAACTCATCCTGTTGGAGTTTCTATAAAAAGTGTTGTCCAGCGATATATGTATGTTCCCCGCTCATACCCACAGTGGGTAAGGAGAAACTTTAAATTTAAAGGTTAATTATGTTACCGGACACCCTGTATCTAATGACTAGCTTCAGAGAAATATCCGAAAATTCCTTGATTGATCTGCCCAATTTACCCGATCTGAATTCGATTGAAACCTGTGGGAAATGATTAAGATGAAACTCAACTGCCAAAAGGACTAATTTTAAATCTTTTGCTTACTCTAAATATGAGTGTTTGAGATTGAGGCAATAAATTTTCGTGTTTAAAACTTTTCTATGAGTCCAACATCTTCTTTATGGAATGTTGAGGCTTTAAGTGTTTCTTTGTCCACCAAAAATGTTTGAATAAAGGTTTAGGAAAGAAAGTGAAGGAAGACTTAAATATGTATTTTAATTTTTGATTACAAGTCACTCGTTCCAGGTATCCCTAGGCCAGTTTGACAGTGTTCCTTCACTTGGAACCAAGTTTTACTACTGAATGGTTGGGAAATATGCTAGAAAACACAAAAATGTCCAATTCCTGTCAAAAAAAATATAAAAACATGCAAAAGAGGTAGTTCCCTTCATGGCATTGCAGCTTAGGTTTTTTATGAGGAGCTTTTTCATGGCAGAAATACACTTTTTTCTTCATTTGGTGTTTCATCGAGATTCGAACCCACGTTCTCTCTAAATTCTGAATGTTAGTCACGCACCAACTCATTCAGCTACGGCGGCGAAATTATAAAATAATAATAATAAATAATTAGCTGAACATTTACCAGCTGCAAAATTAGAAGAGCCCAAAGAAGCCGATGTATAGTGTTTTAAATTTCGAAATACCTTAATTTATTTTTAACTATTAACAATATGGCAACGCTGCCAGCAATAGAACAGATTAGGAAACTTAAAACAACCCTGTATTCGTCAAATAATTTTATGTGAAACTACACCCCCTTTTTTGTATCATGGAAAAACTTTTTGAAGAAGCATAAGCCGGAAAAATATTAAAAAATGAGATGGACGAATTTTTTTAATTTCATGATCATTGTTAAAAATCCTATGGTAATTTAACTTTCCGAAATTTCTCCAAATTCACTTAATTTAATTGGTTTTTTCGATTTTTATAGCTAAAGTTTAAGTTAAAAATCTTTCCGTGTTAGTTCCGCTTAAAATTAGATTTGATTTAATTTATGTATGAACTACAAGAACTCATGCGTACTTTGAGAGATTAAAAACTATTTTCAAAGTTGTTGAAGACTATTCTTAAATTAAATTTTGAACGCAGCTGTAAGCAGCTTGTTTTATGACTTTTTCAATTACTTAGATTGGTTGGTTAACAAAACACATCTCCATAATTTCAGGTAGAGTCCAAATTCCATTAATTTGCACCTGACACATAAAGAAGTCTAATATACGAGTTTAAGTGAAGTTGAAAAAACGTAAAGCAATTTAAATTTATTGTAATTTAATGTAGGTTGAATGCGAGTTGAAATTAAAAACGTAATGACATTAAACAGAGCCATGACTGGCTCAACGGCGCTTATTCGGTCGACTGTCGCTGTGCAATCATTTGAACTTCATAGATAAGCGAACGACTGGGTTTTAAGTGAGGGTGGATTGATGACAACGCACACATGCACAAATACTTATATATTCAACATAAAAGTGCAGCATTGACAGTGTAAAATATTTGTATACATAATTTGTGCGCACACATACATACACACTCATACACTCATATATCGCCGTTAAATACAGTGGCGCAAATAAATTGCAACGGTTAAACGCATTTTAACTCACTCAACGGCACACATTCCGACATAACTTCACTACCACTTCCGCATATTTACTCCCACCATTTCTTGCCCGCTCCATTTTGCTCGGTGCAAATGAAGTTCGAGTTAAAAATCTACTCCATCCATCTACACATACCCCACTTTGCTGCTCGTTAATTCGACAGCGCGATTTTCATTAAACAACGTCAACACCAGCCGGCCAACTTAATGCACTCAACCCGAGGCGGCCGTGCCTACGCCCACTCATAGTTTATGTGTGCGCCCATATATTGCATGTGTGGCAAATAAACAGCATGCTTTTACACGCACACATAAATGCCTACGAGCGTATGCGTGTAGGTGGTTATAGTGGCTTACTCGCTGTTCGCATCAATACTCGTTTGTTTTTAATGAGTTTACTGGCAGCTTTAGTGTTGAAGATTTTGTTAATTTTCGGCGAAAATTTGTTGGCTCTTTAATAAAGTCGGAGTGGTGACAGTTTTTCTGTGAGTTAAATACGAGTTGAATACAGTCGAATTTTTTGTGTATAGGTATGAATGTATGTATGCGCATACAATGTACATTTGTAGTGTATTTATGGGACAAAGAAATGGAAAAATGAACTTTGGAGGGATTTTGTGATAGCTAAATGCTTAGAAATGGTATTTCACAATTCGGTTTATAGCTGAGACTGGCTATACTATATATATATATATATAATTGGCGCGTACACCCTTTTTGGGTGTTTGGCCGAGCTCCTCCTCCTATTTATGGTGTGCGTCTTGATGTTGTTCTACAAATGGAGGAACCTACAGTTTCAAGCCGACTCCGAACGGCAGATATTTTTATGATCACAAAAAATATTTCTCTCATCACAAAAAATATAAAATATATATATATAAAAATTAAGCCGAAAAAAGTGTGCATTTATCCGGGGTAATCTCAGCAACGCGTGTAAGGAAAACAATGAAAGTTTCACACATTGTTGGTGTTGCTTTGGTAAAGGTTTCTGTGAAGTTTGGTTGAAATCCGATAACGCGTGTGTGTGCGGTGCGTCGGTTAAGTGAGTGTGTTTTTGCTATTTGCCGCACGTATTTTTTGTACCGCACATAGCATTCATTAGAATGGAATACATTTTGGTCGTGTGTGTCTGGGCCGATTATTATGAAATTTGGTACATATATATATTTTTCCACGGTGAAGGTTAGTATAATATGCTCATTGATTCCACTCGCCACCAGGGGGCGCTGCCGAAGGCCAAAACGAGGACCCGGGTAACCCTAGGATGTGTTTTTACATTGTGGGCAAAGCTACTGATGAGTGCTTTAATACAGAGTATTTTTTAGATCTCTGAGGGACCAGGGTCTCTAGATATAGCCGAAAAGGTGGGCCAAGGTACCCTTGGATGTGTTTGTACAATATGGGTATCAGATGGAAGCTGTTGATGAAAGCTTTTAAGTGAAGTAATTTTTTCTGCCCGTTTCCGGGATGAAGAAAGGAGATGGAGCTGGAGATGGAAGAGGAAAAGGAATAGCTACAGGAAGAGGGAGAGGAAGACCACTTATTATTAAAAATTAAAAAAAAAAAATTCTAAAAAAATTTTAAGATGTTATTATTATATCTGAAGTTAATCTGAAGTCAGTTATAGTGAAAAATTCATTGTATCATTGCTGGCGTGATTGGTGATCGTTTCCTTAATTTTTTGCAGAAAGGTTATGCTAATATGAGATATTACCAATATCATTCATATATTTACGTATTACCTGTGTACTCACAAATATACGGTTGAAGCAAATATATGTCAGTTTTTTTACTTCGCCTGGAAAAGTTTATATAAATTTAAGAAGAGTAAATAGAACTTATTTTATATCAGAATTCACGCAAAAAAGTCATTTGTACCTGAACACATAGCTGGGTTAAAGCGGGGGGGAATAGAACAGTTCTCTTCTCCTTCTCCGCTTTTTCGCACATGTAATTGTATGGGATGAGTGCACGATGGCATATAAAAAGTCACTGGAAGCGCTTGATAGGACATTACGAGATTTGCGTAGTAAAAATTAAATGTTTGGTCGTGCCTTAGTGCTGCTGGCAGGTGATTTTAGACAAACACTGCCTGTTACTCCTCGAGCAACTGTAGCAGATGAATTGGCTGCATGTTTGAAATCATCATATTTGTGGAGACATGTTCAAACACTCAAACTAACTACAAATGTACGTGTTCTAATGCAAAATAATCCATCAGATGCTCAATTTTCACAGCAATTATTGGATATTGGAAATGGCAAAGTTCCTGTTGATAATTTAACTGGCTTAATAACTTCACAACCAAACTTTTGTCGAATAAGTCAAACGAAAGAATAGTTAATTCAAAGTATTTTCCCAAATTTGCCCCAAAATTACAAAAATCATGATTGGCTTAGTGAACGAGCCATCATGGCTGGCAAAAATAAAGATGTGAATGAAATGAATCCGGCTATTTTGGCTAACATACCAAGTCCAGAACAAACATATCAATCCGTTGACACTGTTACAAATCAAGATGATATTGTAAATTATCCCACTGAATTTTTGAATTCCTTTGATTTGACTTGAAAATAGGAGCACCCATTATTATGTTGAGAAACATAAATCAACCACGACTATGTAATGACACTCGATTAACAGTTAAGAGAATGATGAATAACGTCATTGAAGCAACAATTTTGAATGGAAAATACTCCGGTGAAGACGTTTTAATACCGCGAATACCAATGATACCATCGGATATGCCGTTTGAATTCAAACGTCTTCAATTTCCTGTTCGCCTTGCATTCGCGATTACTATTAATAAGTCACAAGGCCAAACTTTATCAATTTGTGGTATTGATTTAGAATACCCATGTTTTTCTCATGGCCAACTTTATGTTTCATGCTCAAGAGTTGGTAAGCCATCGGTATTGTTCATTTATTCAACAACGCATGGAAAAACGAAGAATATTGTATACCAAAGAGCATTACAATAAAAAAAGTAATAAAGTAAATCACATCAAACGTTTTTTAATTTCTACTACTATTTAAAACTTCTTTCATTACTATTCATGCGCGAGAATTTTTATAAAATACGCACAGTATTTTTCGGCTTAATTTAATTAATTAATCTTGACCTTTTTAAAGACGACCAGCGGAACGGGCGGGTTTTCGCTAGTAGCATATATAAATGCCATTCTTCAATTCGTATATTCGCAATCTAAAGGATAGATTTCTAAACATACAGATATATTCCTGGACTTACTTACCCGATAATACCTCGTGACTCAACGATAATCTTATAGTAAATTTGAAAGAAAAAAAATTATATTTTTTATAGACTTTGGCACCTGGGATAGTTTGATTTGATTTGCAACATAAAGTCCAAAAATAAATTTCAAAGCCAATAAACTGTACCGGGTGTATGTAATTTATTAACTATTCTAGCAACTGTTCCAAAATCAACTTGCGCGAATGAAAATAAGTGTATGAGAAAAAATGGAAACTAGTTTGAAGTGAAAATTTTATTAGCTTAACATAGCTTAAATCACTTTTTGGCTCTACACCAAATCACATTTTTTAAGTAATTATTAAAAATAAAGGCCGCACCGATTATTAAATAGAGGAAGTAACAAGTTTCAACCAAAAAGTTTTTTGGTCTTAGTATTTTCGAGGTAAAATAGATTTTAATTTACAACTATGTACATTGAAAGAAGGTATCAGCTATGTACTACCATTGCACTACCATTGGAGAGGACTCCTTAGCAATAACTTTTCTTACACAATTATTAAATTATTGGCAAATATGAGTATCATTTTATAAAGGGATGGAAAAGAGAATTTTATTTTTGGAAAAAACGAGATCTGTGAAGCGTGTGCAGTTTTTCCAAAGATATTTGAAGCACTGAACACTGCCTTCTCTGCTTTATTATGAAATTATTTCTTCTTCGGTGGTCCAAGTAGGAGTTCCCGCCATGACGAGGACAATTACTCTCGCTATGCTAGTAACTTAAAATTTAGTTGATTTACCAGGTAGATACCTATGAAATGAGGTTTTCAGCTATTCGTCCATAGATGTCACTAGGAGTATTTTTAAACCTTCCCAAATGTCTTGTTTTTTTCGTCTATCATCTGTCAACAATATTCAGTTCATTGTTTGTTCCGTTTCATACAACAATGCATTTTTGTCGCTCTTAAAAATGTCGAATTTCGTGCCTTCAAACTACGGTTTGCGGACATCGTTGATTTTCGGTTATCTATTGAAGAAAAAAGCTTCTCAAGCTCATCAAATGCTTAAAGAAGATTATGGTGGGCATGCTCTAAGTAGAGCACAGTGCTTCAGGTGGTTTGAAAAATTCCGAAGTGGTGATTTTAGCGTGGAGAACGAGGACCGTGGCCGGCCAAAAAACCAAAAAACCATTTCCAAACGTTTGAAAGACATGGGAATTGGTGGAGATGTACGATTGGGAACCGCTGGTGCATGCGGTTTACTCACCAGACTTGGCGGCTTCCGATTATCATTTGTTTGCATCGATGGGCCACGCACTTTCCGAGCAGCGCTTCAATTCTCACGAAGAAGCCAAAAAATAGCTCGATCATTGGTTTGTGGCCAAAGACGGCAAATTTTTTTGGCGCGGCATCCACAAATTGCCTGAGAGATGGAAAAAATGTGTCACTAGCGATGGCTATTATTTTGAAGATTAAATTGAATTAAAAAAGGTCTCATTTCATAGGTATCTACGATGGAAGTAAAAAAAATGAACGACCGTTTTCGAGAGTTGCACATTTTTTATTGTATTATTTGAGGTTAAAAAAATGTATTCCCTACGTTTTTGAAATTTTAATTGAAGTGCAAATTATTTGCATACATTTCAAACCTTATATCACCAAAAACGGATGAAAAATAAGAAAGCAACACAATATTACGCTAAAATTTTATTTAAGTTTCGAGTTATTATTTCGAGGTTGTAAGAGACTTCGTTTATTTAGGAACCAGCATTGCCAACGATAACAATGTCAGCCTTGAAATTCAACGGAGAATCTCTCTTGCCAACAAGTGCTACTTTGAACTAAGTAGGCAATTGAGTAGTAAAGATCTCTCTTGACGAACAAAACTTACACTTTATAGGGCTGTCATTATGTCCGTCGTATTACGAAAGATTTTTAGACCTTTGCATGCTGTCAACGGCGAGTATCGCAGGCGATAGAACAAAGAGTTGTTTGCTCGATTAACACTAAGCCTACCGATACTTTATGTATTCCTATTCCTACCAAATTTCTAGGTAAAACAATTAGCAAGAGATAAGTAAATCTTGAAAAATACATTCAATGTATTTTTTAATAAAAGTCGCGAAGGCAAACGGCGATTTAATAATGTTATTTCTAAGAACTTCTCAAAAAGTTTAAAATGTGTTATTTGACCAGTCGTGGTAGATTCAGTGTTAAAAATCCAGCGACTTCTTGGGTGGGTCATGTCATACGAATGGGTACAAACGCTCCGTCCCTGAAAGTATTCCATGTGGCTGGTGGTAGCAGAGGAAAGCCTGTTCTGCATTGCAAAGATCAAGCCCTTCTCCGATTTCACTTTATGTGCTCAACTGACACCGGTTAGAACAAGATAGAAACGATTGCTACGCTATGTTAAACTCGGCCAAAATCGCTTAAATGGTTATAGCGCCACTCAGGAAGAAGAAGATTCCGTACTCGATACTTTGTGCAAATACCGTTCAAATGTCAGGAACGAGAAGAAGCTTGTATCTTTACTTTTATCGGAATCGAATGATCACAAATTTGGTCATCAGATACATATCATTCAAAAAAACTGCAAAAAGGTTTTTACAAAAAAATTAAAATTTCAAAAACTCTTCTTTAAGAAGATAAAGAGAAAAACAAAAATATTAAAATATCAAAATGATCCACTTTTCTTTGTAAGTACATTCAAGCCACTAAAAACTTGTAAATTATATTTTTTTATTAGTAACGTTCTTACGGTCATGCTCAAACGAGGGTCATTTTACTTTATTACTATATTATAATTTTAAATATATATCAAAATTTTTGTTACTACTCGCCTTAGTGAAAAAAAAAATTGCCAACAAAATGATACCTACAAATAAGTTTAAGAGTATCATTGGTTTTCAGCGCTACCGACACCTTTAGTCATTTATTATTTGTAAGAAACTATTGACGAGCATTTTACACACAAAACGCCTCAAAAGCCTTAGAAGCTTTGCAAAAATGGAAAATGGGGAGCAAACAGCTGAAGAAGCCAATTTGCTACTGTATTCATAAACACGTACAACTTATGCCTACTCAAATAAATTTAATGCACAATTGTTCTACACAATAGAACTTCACATTTTGTTCTATGTAACTTAAAGCCAATCTAAATCACCAAAAAAGAAACTAAAAGACGAAAGCAACCACCAAACATTTCACATCGCCAAGGACATCAAAGATAGCAGTCGATGGATGGCATTTCGCTCAATGATACAATTAAGTAGTCACAGACAATTACGCCAGACATACAGGGGGCGTTCATTGAAATAGAAACACCACCACATTTTTAGTGAAAAGTAGAAAGAAATGGTAAGCAGTAGTATCAACTGCTTTGCAGAAGGGTAAAGTAATTTTGAGAATTCTTAAAAACATCCTAAAAGACAGATTACACAGGCCGACGAAATTTAACCAACATTCAGACCCAGAAACCAGACTATATATTTCCGAAGGTTTATGATGCGCTGAATCCAAATCTGGCCTCAGAATTGCTCTATCAGCTCTGGTTTTCGAGATATCCTAACCTAAAAGTGCAAAAAACCCCATTTTTGCCCATATTTGAGGTTATGTAGCCTTGCAGATGTTTACTTTCACCAAAATTAAAGGATGGCATCTTTAAATACAATCCTTCTTTTTTCAAATGGCGTTTTGTTTGCTCAAATATCATTTTTTTTCGCAGAGATATCGCATTTTGAAATTTTCATGTTTCGAAATTTTCCTACACCTGAAAATCGATTAAGATAACATAGACATGATATATTCGATTACTAATTTTCTTGAATTGAGTCTTATTTTTCTTAAAATTTCGTCTCACACCATAAGTGTGCTGACTCACCACATCCCTACACTATCTAACCTTTGGGTACCGAGTCACACACAGCCCTAACCCCTAGAAACCACCCCTATCATACCGCGAGCAGGCTAACCCACATAACCGCAAGCAGGCTTTCCCACAAACTCCAAATTTACATACTATTAATCCATATATTTCAGGCCCTCAAACCCAAGAAAATTAGTAAGCGACTATATCATGTCTATGTTATCTTAATCGATTTTCAGGTGTAGGAAAATTTCGAAACATGAAAATTTCAAAATGCGATATCTCTGCGAAAAAAAATGATATTTGAGCAAACAAAACGCCATTTGAAAAAAGGAGGATTGTATTTAAAGATGCCATCCTTTAATTTTGGTGAAAGTAAACATCTGCAAGGCTACATAACCTCAAATATGGGCAAAAATGGGGTTTTTTGCACTTTTAGGTTAGGATATCTCGAAAACCAGAGCTGATAGAGCAATTCTGAGGCCAGATTTGGATTCAGCGCATCATAAACCTTCGGAAATATATAGTCTGGTTTCTGGGTCTGAATGTTGGTAAAATTTTGTCGGCCTAGTTCCATTAAACACGAAAGATACGATTATCGTAAAAACTCAAACTAATAAATTAATTTTAGTTATCAATCCGAATTTTGCATGGACAGAGAAGCAGATATTGGTTTAAATTATTTCGGATACTTTTCCTTGTAGACTAGTGTTATCGATATTTCACCGATGACTTGTAAAGACGTCCTAACAAAAACAATTTAAAATGGTAATTTTAAGTTAGGTTAGGCACATTGGACAGGTAGTAGCAGTCAAACAAAAACAGAAGGAGCAATGTGTTTTGTTTTTGCTTTTGGTACCTAAGGCGCCAAAATCCAGAGTAATAAAATATTTATTATACATTAAATAGAAAAAAATTAATTCAGTTGCTCTCCCGCTCCTACCTGCTCAATGGGCTTTCAGTCAGTGGATAAAATAAAATTTTATTTCCGGATTTTAATTTTAGAAAACTTTTTTGTGAACTTGTCCCGATCGATTCCAATTGTTTTCTACTTTATTTTAAAATGTTTCATTTCATATTTCAATTCCAAGAACATTCGTTTTGTTTGAGTAAATTTAAAAATGTTAGAGTATTTAGAAAAGCCGCCAAGCCTAATTTTATAAAAATTAACAACCATTCATACGGAAAGCCAGTATTCTTTAACATACAAATATATGTATAAGACTATATCCTTTATTTATTTATTTGCAATATAGATATGAATAAAATGGAAAATTTTCAAAATGAACATAGAGGAACGACAAATTCTCTATTTTTCGTTAAGGTTTTAGCCTGGTTTCAGGCTACTTGGGTTGCTTCCAATTTTTGCTTGGTACAGCGGAATCATGTATTTAGTGTACGTCCCTGTCTAACACGTTAACGGTCGTTATTTGGTCGGCGAAGAATGTGGCCTAGCCAAGTCCATTTTTTACTCCGAATTTCTATTTCTACTGGCCTGGTGTCTGTGCCTAACAAAAGCTCTTCATTTGAAATACGGTTTGGCCAGAAAATTCGTAGTGTTTGTCGTAGGCATCGGTTGATAAAAATTTGGAGTCTGCGACTTATTGCCTGCGCCAAGCTCCAAGTTGTGTAACCATATAACAGCATTGCATTGGCACTGCAGTTCAAGAATCATATTTTTGTGCTCAGTGAGATGTTACTGCATCTCCAAACTTTATTGGGTGTAAGAAAGGCACTTCTCGCAATATTTGTGCGGTCGTTGATATCTTCTTCGGATACGCCATCTTTAGTAATTTTACTGTCAAGGTAACAAAAGCTGTCAACATCTTCAATGGCCTGACATCAATTGAGAACGGGTTTACATTTGATGTATATGCATAAGCTTGGTTTTTCGTGTATTGATTTTAATAATAATTTGCTAATTGTTTAGTCGAGCTTTTCTGCTAAGAAGGTATGTACGGCCTCACATTTTTACACAAATGGACTTACAATTTTATGCCAACCCCAAATAGCAGATAATATTTTGTGAGAAATAATGTGAAAAAACATAGAATTATTGAAAAAAGATGGAAGAGAAAATATTTTTTTTTTAGTGTACGAATTACTTAATTAACCACCTAATTTGAGAGAATCATCTTTTTTCAAGAATATTTTCAGCGGCTAGCGTTCGGCAGCAATAAATTCTGGGTGAATTAATAGAATTTGTGTGCAGATGAGCTGAGCAAATGTAACTGAGTCGTCGTGAAAATAATCCTGTCTCAGAATATGGCGATGCAGAATATAGGCGAAGATCTCGGTTTTCCTTATGTTGTTGATCGAAAATTGAGCTAGGAACAAAATCAGAAGTTACATAAAAAAGTTTTCGAGAACATTTTAGACGCTAAACGTGAAGATTACAGATTTCTGCAAGTTGAGGCTCCATAGCATACATTGAAAAGGATTAAAAATTCTTGCTGAAGATAAAATTAATTTTTAGTATTTTAAAATTTTTTAATTTAACCTTTTCAAAATGTGCTTTCCGGTGACTATCAATTTCTCTTCACTACACATGAAGCGGCAAACGCAATGATTGACTCCCTTAAATGTGGAGATGCACCATTTGTTTGGCAGCAAAGAGAAGTCGTATATTTTTCTTTATTCAGCGTTAAATTCTTTTAGTTACACTAATCGAGTCACTACTGTAACTGAATTAGAATAGTGTGAATAGAAATAAATTCTATTGTCAATATCACACTTTTATTCCACGCATTAGAATCTGGCTTCGCCTTAAATAGTTTGCCTTTTTCTTATGCCTTTCCACCGATTTGGCGACATTCGGCAAATGGCCATTCACACACACTCTTCCATTGGCACTACTCAGGTAAGGGGTGAATCATGTTGGGTGATAATAAATGTTGTTTGCGGTTAAGGGTTAATAACTACAAAAGATGCGCCACAAAACGTGGCAAATAACAATAGAGTGCGAGCATAAAAATGTCACTAAAACGGCAGTAAAGTAAGTGTAATAAATAAAATACAGAAAAAAGAAAGATGTCAAAAGCAGACAAAGTCTGTCGACAATCTATTTGGAGCAAACAGAGCGGGTAGGCAATTGCAAGAGGCTTTTAAAGCCCTAATATACCCATAGAAAAGGCAATTGACTTGGTATTAAAGTGTCTCAAACTTTATTTTCCTAATACTGCATGTGTGCTTCGAACTATTCGTTTTCATTTTTAATTTTTTTTTTTCTTTTTTGAAACTCATTTATTTTTTTTCTAACTATTTTTCTGCTGCTGCTGTCATTTTAAGCTTTGAGCGCATTACGAGTAAATATGTGTACTGAAGTGGTAATGCAGTAATGCTAATGAAAAACTTTGCCACCTCACATGCACTCGCCGACCCAAGGCATTTATAGATAATGTAAGAGATATGTAAGCTCTGGGGTTGTTACGTCCTTGGAGTTTGGGGTGGCTGGAGTTCACATGTGTAGCCACTTATTAGCTTGCTTGCGCTTGTACTCATATGCATGCATTTCCCTATTTATGTATGTGCGTGTACGAATTGGTTGTTTGTATCTTCTTGCCTGCTTGCTGTTGGATATTTATGTGACTTACAAGTCCCACGCAGACAGGCGTAAATTTGTCAACGCAGCAGAAATAACATCAGTACAAGGACAACAAAGGCGATGCAACATGCGAGTGTAGTTTAACTGCTGCATTTCCTGTTCCCACCGCAGCAGCGCTACGGTTGTGATGCAGAACAGTTTGAGGAAATGTTTAATAGAATAAGTGCACGTTAGTAAATACATTTATGGAAGGTACCTAAGTACTTTTATTAAGCAGCTTTAAATAAATTACTTTAGCAGGGATTCTAGATAGATCTTTTTAACTAAAATATTATTTTAATTGATTAAAATTTTATTAAAATTGCTTTACGTGTATTGAGTTATAAAAAATGTATTAAGTTTCCAATAAAAATAAAATAAATTAATAATTGGCACATACACTTCTGTTATGTGTTTAGCCGAGCTCCTCCTCCCATTTGTGGTGTGCGTCCTGATGTTGTTCCACAAATGGGAGATTCTACAGTTTTTAATAGCGGTTACACCTCGGCAGGCAATGGCAAACCTCCGAGTGTATTTCTATCATGAAAAAGCTCCTTATAGAAAATATCTGCCATTCGGAGTCGGCTGAAAACTGTAGGTTTCTCCATTTGTGGAACAACATCAAGACGTACGTCACAAGTAGGAGGAGAAGCTCGGCCTTTTTACTAATTTATACTAATTTATTATCACATGAGGTGTTTTTTAGGTCTGGTGAAGCCTATGGGACTTGCAATAATTTCTGTGACAAAAGCGTTTGAATGCGATTGGAGTAGTGTGTTGAGTGATGCGTATTTTCGTATTTCTTCAGTTATTGTGGGTACTTTGAGATCACGATGAATTTGTGCATTTGTGATATACAGGGTCCCGCACTCGAAGTGTAACCAATTAAAAAGGCCATATATTTAGATTAGAAAATTACTTTTATTCAATTCAAAATAAAAAATTAGTGAAAATAATACAAAATCAGAAATCAATTTACTTTTGCTCGATATGACCTCCTTTTGCCTTGACTATACACTTTAGAAGGTCCAGAAATGAATCGCAAGCTGCCCGAATGTGACTTGCAGATCTTTTGGCCGACTCGCGGACAATGACTTTTTTCAGCGCCTCGAGGCTGGTTAATCTTTTGTTCGGACCTTGCTCTCCGAAATGGTCAAAAGATAATAATCCATCGGATTCGCCTATGATGAATTTGAGAGCCGTTGTGTGGGCGATATGAAGTTCGGAACCTTGTTTTTTAGCCATTCTTGGTTCCCTCGAGCTTTGTGAGACGGTGTCGAGTCCAGTTGAAACGTCCATGGTCTGTCGCTGAAATGTTTGCTGTGAGCGTAGGCTTCTGAGCAACCTCCAGAATACTTTTCCAATAATATTTCAGATTTACCTTTACACCAGGCTCGATGAAAGCGATTGGAGAGCGGTAACAGCGGCCCAAACCATTACCTATGACGGGTGCTGCCTCCTGGTGGCCAATCGAAGACTCAAATTCTCGTACGAACGGTCGGTCAAATAAACCCCATCGTTTTGGGAGTTTTCGAATTGCTCAAATTGAAAAATTTTCTCGTCAGAAAACATAATGTTCGAAAATTTACCACTTTCGGCGAAGCGAATCAGCTCTTCGCTCTCTCAAGTCTGACTTCTTGCTGCTTTGGTGTGAGATCATGCGCCGTCTGGATCTTATACGACTTTACTTTGAGATCATTTTTCAGTATGCGACGGATACTACGGTCAGATATTTTTAGATCTTTTGCCATTTGATTGGAACTTCGTCGGAGATTTCGCTCAAGTCGCTTCTTCACTTTTGAACCATTTCACGTGACGTTGCAGTCTTTTGGTGACACCTCCATGACGTTTCGCGATGCTATCAGTATCATTGTAATGAGTAATGGTACGATAATCAAAAACTTCATTTGCTTTAAAGTGCTCGAGCTCACGAACAATCACTGGTTGTTATTTTCCAGCCAAATATAATGCAATCACACTATTACTTTTGAAATCCATTACTGATTTTCTTTTGCGCTTGTAAACAATACTCTGGACTGTCATTTAGCCAACTAACAGACAGCAGATGTCCGTGCATCAGCGGAAGCCGTCTGAATTTGGTTACACTTCGGGTGACGGACCCTGTAATAAGGGTAATTTGAGATCATTCTGAGGGTTTTCGTGAGGAATCTTTGAAGTATTTCGATGTTGGATTCACCTGCAGTGATTCCAAGTTGAATGCCATACGTCCATATAGGGTTAAAGAAAACTAAGTAAAGTGATAGCTTACTTTCGAGAGCAACATGAGAATTTCGATGTAGTAGCCAATATAGGCTTCTAAGTTTTATTCCTAGAGCCTTCCGTTTGGTGAAAATATGGGTTTTCCATGTGAGTTTGCTATCAAGACGCATGCCGAGATATTTTGTGTCCTTAGCTTGGAGGATAGTTATATTATTGAGCTTAACGAGTGGGCAAGTTTTTCGATTTAGTGTAAAAGTGGCTTGGGAAGATTTTCTCTCGTTTGACTTACTGCGCCACTCTTTCAACCTTTTTTATTAAATCCCTCCTGTAGTTTTTGGTAGGCCACAGGGGAATCAATTGTGAATACGCCAGTTCCGACCATTGGTTCTCCAGAAGCTGGGCCTATAATACTTCCTTGGGGTTCACCAGCTGAACTTACACATAGTTCAGACTGTTCTTCGCCTTGTCTGATAAAGAAATATCGATTTTCGAGGCAGGATAATAAATATGTAATAGTTTATTAGTAGAGTGGCTTTTATTTTATAGAGTAAGTCATAATGCCAAACGCGGTCAAATAGATATATCGATCGGTAGATATATCGAGAAAAGCCGCTGCGCAATATTTTTTTTTTTTTTGTTCAAATACTTTGCGGATGCTGTTTATGAGTCGATGTACTTGTTCGATGATACTGTGTTTTTTCCTAGAACCGAATTCGTGATTTGGGATAATATTTCAGTCTTAAATTATAGTCTTCATTCCTTTGAGAAAAAGGGATTCCATTACTTTAGAGGCAATAGGCTGATTGGCCGATATGATTCCACTTGTTCAGCGCGTTTTCCTGGTATGAGAATCATTTTTTCTTGTGCTACTTTTCATTGAGGGGAAACAAAACCAGATGTAAATGTAATATAATTAGATATGTACGTAAGAAAAGTGACCCCTTCTTCTAAACTCGTCAGATAAGACCCCCAGAAACATTAAGCTTCCTCACAAGGACCCACTTGTTGAATAAATTTTGCAGATTGAGCAGTGTCAGAACGTGTCCTCGTGTTTTTTGCGTTTTGCAACAGATTCTGCATCGTCACCTGATGCTTCCAATACGCGGTAAAACTTATGGTCGTTTGAATGGAAAAAAATTAGGAATTTCGAAAACGATGTAATTTGCACATATAAGGACGCAAACTGCATGCCTCTTCCTTTCTTGAATTACATTCTAGTACTCCATACCTCATCTTAAAAAGAGCAAAAAGAAAAATAATGGTTTTCCCCAAACACTCGCTTTCCGGTTAGAAATAGCTGCTATTCGTGTAAATGGTTACACGATGATAACTGGAGACCTGTGTGAGTTATGGTGATGTACTTTTTATGGCAGTAGTGGGCATTTGATTCTCATTTTATTTGTCGTCTTATCCTAGTTTCTGGTGTAATTATGCTTTATTAGATTCTTTTCCTATTATTTCTGTCCTCTCCGTAATTTACTATTATTTTTTCACAAGCACAATTAACATTTTATCTACCAACAGAGTTTTCACATGAACTCTTCATGAGCCGGCGCACCGATTTGTTGACAGAGTGGACAGCTATGAAAACAAAAGTATTCACAAATACCGTTGTAATCATAATACTGGCAGAAACAAAAGCATAATTGGAATAACAATTTTAAGCCGTTTATCACAAGCGGATGTGTTTGTTTCCTTCGCTGCTGAGCTTGCGCTGCAAGGAAACTGCTTGCTTTTATTCTGTGGCAGCATTGTCATTTTGCTTTTTCTCTACTCCATTTTCACTTTCGCATGGTCACTATTTTTTCAAAATTTTCTCTACCTTTATCCATTTCAGAATCCGACTCAGTGGAGGAAAAAACAATCAGTAAAGTTTTCAGTGCGCTTATTTGTCCAGTAAACCAAAATCGCCAATTTTTTAGAAATTATGTAGTGGTTTTTTTTAAGGTCGGAAGTGAACTGAGAGTAGGCGAACATGGCGCAAACCTCGACTAAACCACTCAGTTGATCAGTTGATTAACATAACAATTTCGATTATTTCTGTGATTTTATCGACATTTTCCTTACCATCAAAAATGCGTTAACGGAATCGACGAAACCATTGCGAGTATTTTGCTGTTACAGTATCGGCACAATAAGCACCATTCACAATTTCAGTGGCCTGGCTTGCACTTTCGCCTTTATCAAAGAAAAACTGTGAAATATCCCGAATTTTCTCTTTGTTGACTTCCATTGTTCACACCCTGTAACTAACAACTGAATGGAACAAACGAATTTTTTTAGTGTGACAGCCTTGACAACGAGCACAAACTTCAATTTGTTTGATCGATACTTTATGAGATATCGATTGCTACAATGGATTTCTTTTTTCCCAAACTAATATTTTGTGGATTTTTTTCAATATTGACAATTTTAAAATAGAGTTTTTAAAGTGAAATATCATGGACTAATTTTAACCCTTAAAAAAATTTTATACAAATTTTATAAAATTAAAAAAATTAAAAATAAACCTTTTAACAAATTTGTAAAATTGTTTAAGATGTTTTTTGTCATTTTTGGCACTTTAGCTCTCTCAGTTGAATATTTACAATTACTTTTATTGTATTAAAGTCATTAATTTAAAATATATTATGTAAAAAGTATGTTTGATAAAATAAACTTTTGAAAAAAAAATTTTTTTTTTGTTCAAACTTTTTCGGAAAATAATATTTTTTCCGAAATTTTTGACATTATAGCTCCTTCAGTGATATATTTACGACTACTAAATAAACTTTTTACAAGACCTTTTTTAATGAAAACATTTTTTTTTTTAAAGAAGAAGAACAAAAAATTATTTTTTTGGTTAAAACTTTTTGGGAAAAGAATCTTTTTTGCGTACTTTTTGCTACTGTAGTTCCCTCAGTGGAATACTTATGACTACAACCATTAATTTTAACCCTTAAAATATATTTTTGATAAAATGAACTTTTTCAAAAATTTGTTTTTTTTAATAAAAAAAATATTTTTTTGCGTTTCACAATTTTTGGGAAAATATTCTGTTTTGCCATTTTTGGCACTTTAGTTCCCTCAGTAGAATATTTGATATTTAATAATATTTAATATTATTTATTTAAAAGATTCTTTTTTCGTCATTTTTGGCACTATAGTTCCCTTAGTCGAGTATTTACGACTACGTTTAATATATTAAAATCATTAATTTTAAGCTTTTAAAAATATTTTTCATAGAATAAACTTTTTAACATTTTTTTTTTAAATAAAAAAATTATTTTTGTGGCTCAAAATTTTTGGGAAACGATTATTTTTTATCATTTTGATACTGTAGTTCCCTCAGGGGAATATTTTCCGACTATATAAAACCATTAATTTTAACCTTTAGAAAATATTTTTCATAAAATAAACTTTTTAACAATTTTTTTGTTTTGAAAAATAAAAAAAATAATTTTGTGGTACAAAATGTTTGGGAAAAGATTATGCTTTGTCATTTTGCCACTGTAGTTCCCTCAGTGGAATATTTATGACTACCTTTAATATTATATTTAATAATTAATAAAACGTGTTTTTTTAGTCCAAACTCGGAAAACTTTTGCTAATTGGCTATAGCACGAATGTAAATGTATGTGTGTATGCATGTATCTGATATGGGTGTCGTTGAAAACGATCATCTAAACGCATAATTTCTACACAATTCCTGAAAATAATATCCAAGTCTGCAGCAGTCTACCTTTCGAAGTTTGTTTTTATGTCCTTCTATTGCTGTTGTTCTTGTTGTTATTGTATTGTGTATTCAAAGCCAACGCAGCAACTTTGCTTTCCAACACATAAGGAAGTGATAAGTCGTCAATGGCAGCAAAATGCGTTCTATAGTGCGGCTATAAAGTCAAACCAATACAAGAACACCCATATACACACATACGAATGCTTGAACCCATTTGCATATGCTACGTTTTTTTTCACAGCATTGGTTTAGTATTGAATTGTGAAGGGCATCCATCAGTGGTTCTCACTCGATTGGTCATATGTGGGTATATGCATACATATAAACAACAAACTCGCACGTGTATGTGCACTTTACGCCATTCACGCATATGCTTTTGTTTTTGTTTTTTCTTTATTTTTTGCAGCTGCGTTGTTCACATCTCTCTTTCACCGATTCTACAGGATGTTTTTGCTACTCTGTAGGTATTTTTGTGATTCGCCCGAAAATGTTTGTCATTAAGCTCTTACCAGCCATTGTTTCTGTCCCGCTACGAAAAAGCTGCAATGTCAAAATCATTCACTAGTGAATTTCGCATCGTAACAAGATTAATGATGTCATACAATGTTCACTTGAAGCGCTGAAGGCATCAAGCAATAGTGGCCAACAAATTGTGCTGGACATCTGATTGGGCCATTGTGCATTGAAGTGTAAGCGTTTGCGATGAATGTTCATATTCACTGGAAAGTTGCATACGCTTGCTATGATAAGAGCTGCCTATTAATGGTAGCTTTTTAAGCGAATTCTGGAATAGAAAACATGGTGTTGGTGGCAATAGCTAATCAACAATATTCGAAATAGTTTATGTTAACGAAAGTCACGTGACCCAGAGTGCGGCAGACATCTGTATATTCAGTTTGGTTTGATTAGCTTAGAAGGGTTGCGCTTAAAACGGGTTCACTTGGTGTACAAAAACACCTTTTGGGATGATCAGGAGAGGTATCATTAGGTATCATTCTTAGGCTATTCCGACCTTTGTGCTAGTCCAAGGAGGCTCATCAGCGATACTGTTCTTACAAGGGTTCATTCGATCCTCACAGAGTCGCGTTGTTGTGGCAGGAAATGATTTCCGAAGACCTATCCTTACATACCTTTAATCGCCGCGCACCTTTCGGGGAATGGAATCAGCTCCTCCAGGAGACTATTTCTAAACTGTTTAGGAGGAGCTCGGCCAAACACCCAAAAGGATATACGGGCAATATATTAGATCCCCGCCAGAAATCTGAAGTGGCCTCCTCGAAGTGGTGGCAGAGTTGAGGGCGCTCTACTTCTTTTTTCACTATTTAGCTTAAATAATAATCATGAGTGATGGGCATATGACCAGCAGTCGTTAACTTCCTTAGTAAATAAGTAAAAAGTGGTATGTTCGCTTTCGAGAGCATCTGTATGTTCCTCATTTTTCGTTCTTCGAACGTTGGTCACAAGTGGAACGCGGTAATCTGCAGTTTCGTCCAATTGCTAATGCTGTAGCTGCTCCAGTCTTCTTCTCAACTTTGCAAAAAGAGTAAGGAGGAAATTGTATGCTTGAACTCGATTCTTTTAGTCGTTTCTCAGATATCAACCTCTGCTCATTTACCTAGGCACCACTATCTCCGAGTTCCACAATTGATTAACGCTGTGTTTTCCAATGGATTTTAGGGATTTCCCACATTTTTAAAAACATTTTCAGTTAGTCACTGCAGATCCAAAGACCAACCAGAAGTAGGCAGAGTTTTGAACCAGCGGGGTCCATCATACTTACCAGCTTTTCCCCCACGGTAATTGCAATGACCTCGACTTGAGAAGCGATAGAAAGTTCTCTAAGTAGTTAAACTTCTGCCATAGAGAATTGTTGGGAAAAGAAGCCAGTATGTATTTTTGAATAATTTACGAAGAGTGGAGTCTGATTCTCACGACAGCCGTAGCAACCCGGATTAGGCTGTTTCAACAAGTGGAATCTGGTCATCGCTTAAAAGTTGCTATCCATAATCTAATAGTCATAGTTTTATGTTCCACTTCTGTTCCATTCAAGACCTAGCCTCTACACGATATCTGCAGCCTGTTAAGCACCCTAAGTTTTAGTACACTATACCTGAACAAAAAGTTCCCGGAATATATTCAGAAAATTCAAAACTCAAGTTTATTCCTCAAAAATGATATTATCGTCTTCAAAGTACTCCGCATCAACAGCAACATATTTATGCTAAAGTTTGATCGAGCTTCAAAAATGTCCGAAATTCTAAGTATGCCGTCTTTGATTTTTCCATTACTTCATTTTCGTTGTAAAAACGCGTTCCCCGTAGTGGGTTTTTGACTCGATTACACAGAAAAAAATCCCAGGGAGCCATATAAGGTGTTTTCGATGGCTGTTGGATGGTATTCGTTTCATTCTTGGTCAAAAATTCACGGACAATGATGGCATTGTGCGACGTTGCGCTGTCATGATGCGAAATCCGCGAGTTGTTTTCGCACAAATCTTTTCTTTTCTGGCGAATTGCTTCACGCAAACGTCTCATAACCCCCAAATAATTGTCCTTATTAACTGACTAATTATCTGGCAAAAATTCGTCATATACCGTTGTAATCCATAAAAACCGTGAGCATTGCTGTCTTTGTTGACTTAAAACTACTCGATTTTTGTCTTGGTTCATGTGAGACTAGCCAATCAATCGCCTGATGTCTGGATTGCGTATCGCACTCATAAACTCATCTCTCGTCTCTAGTAATGACGATTTGATGAATGTTGGGTCGGATTCACCCTTGGAAATCATGTTTTTGGCGATATTTGATATTAACGCAGTCCTTTTTTTGAATAAAATTTAGATTATTTGTGACCAACTTTACAGGAACACGGCGCAAAGCCAAATCATTAATTCCAATATCCTGAATGGATCCATAAGCAATGTTCAAGTCCTCTACCAGCTCTCTGATGATTAATTTTTTATTATTGATCAACTTTCACCTTATTGATGTTTTCATCAGTCTTCGAAGTCGATGGTCTGTCATTACGTTCGTCATTGCCGACGGACTCACGATCTCTTCTGAAGCGTTCATGCCGCCTGTAAATGGCGGTTTTCTTAGGAGTATCATTACTGAAAGAGTTTACCCAAAATTTCTAAGGTTTCCGCACCAATGAATTAATTTTTAACGGAAAATTCTATACAAACTCGTGATTGTAAATTCAATTCCACTTTTAAAACTTTAAAAATCGAAAACACGAGCAGAGATAGATTCACTTAAGATGACGTAACTTTTACAAATGTCAAGCAAAGGCGAAATGTTGTTCACAGCCTAACAAAAACAACAGAGCTCAAATCAGTTCACTTAGAATATCACCTGGCGGTTGTCCTGGGAGCTTTTTGTTCAATGTGGTATGTCTGTACGTGGAGTAATCAGAAATATCTACAGGCAATTAGTGCATATGAAAAAGAAATTGCACTTTAACCTTGACGTCCATTATGCTCTTATTCAGCTAATATATCCTGGATTGAATCCCCACAGCCTATTGAGGTCTTAGATTTCCAAATCATAAACCATTTCAGCGGATGTCGATTGTGATGAATCGTTTCCTAAAACTGAATTCAATCCTCACAGCCTATTGAGGTCTTAGATTTCCAAATCATAAACCATTTCAGTGGATGTCGACTGTGATGAATCGTTTCCTAAAACTGGATTCAATCCTCACAGCCTATTGAGGTCTTAGATTTCCAAATCATAAACCATTTCAGCGGATGTCGATTGTGATGAATCGTTTCCTAAAACTGGGGCATAATGAGACATATGAAGAATAGTTGAACAACACGAGCTTCCTTTTAAAACTGTAAAGCATCGCAATACATTCTCACCTACTCGTACAGCATATTTACGTAACACGAATATGTACAGTCCTTTGCCAATTTATTGACTGCATCAACTAGTAAAAAAGTGTCTACGTACGGGCGGAGTTGAAATTTTTGGACTATTACAAACAACCGTCAGGTGTACAAAGTTATATTACCCTAATGCACTACTCTGTGCATGAATATGCAAATAATTGTAAGAAAAAAAATTAAAAACAATTTTCTATCGCGACCTAACACAACAAATCACAACCTGCCACTGTAATGTATCTAAACCACCAATGTCATCACCGGCTATGTTCTTGATATTGAGAAAATGTTAAAATCACGTAGCCTTAGCCACGTAACTGGTTTGTGGCACAGACGATGAGAATTGGCAATATTTTCCTTTTCAATTTGCAATAAAATAACTGCTTGAGCCAAAGGTGTTAGGAAAGTAGAAAAAAAAATCTTTCTCCCAATGGAACAGATAAGAATTGCAACAAATGTCGTGGCACAGAGTGATAGGAAATACATAAACAAACAAGATTTTGTAAATATGTGTAGTTGTGTGGCAGAGCAACTTTAAGGGAATAGGGAAAAGTATTGACGGTATTACTGGTGAAAGATTGAACTTCGAATTATAAGACAAAATTAATTTTTTATATAATATTTTTCTTTTCAGTTTAGGGTTAAGAATTTATGTTTTTAATATTAAAGCTTTGAATGATGATTTTAAAAGTATCCAGAAATAATCACACATTTCATCAAACTTAAATTGATTTTTAAGAAGAGTAAAATTTATTGTATAGAACGTACTCTGTGGGCAAAAAGTAAGGTTAATTTATTTGTCAAACTTCGCGGGATTAAAATTTCGCTCTAGTTATTTTTTTCATGAGTTGGCAGCACTGTTAATAACATCTGGGCCAACTTTCATGTGAATGTCATTATCAGTAATATATTTACGCTTGTGTTTACCAAACGACCAAGAGTGCATTTTTCGATTTTTACAATGCGTGATTTGATTGAGCAGAGAAGTGCCATCAAATTTTGTTTACGGAACGAAATTTCGGCTGCGGAAACGTTTAGCATGTTGCAGAAGCCATTTGGTGATTCGATCATGTCGCAGAAAAACATTTATAAGTGTACAAAGACTTCAAAGAGGGTCGAGACGGACGACCATCGACGTCAACAGATGACCAACACGTCAATAAAGTGAAGGAGTTAGTGCTCAAAATCGTCGGTTGACTGTTAAAGACCTTACTGATATGATCGGAATATCAGAAGGATCTATGAAAACCATTTTGAAAGACCATTTGGGCCTACGAAAAGTCAAATCTCGTTCTTGGAAAAAAGTCGTCGCGTTGATGTGTGTGAAACAATGCTTTCAGACTATCAGGACAAGCTCAAATGCATCATTACGGGAGATGAGACTTGGATTTATGTAAGTCGTTCAAAAATAAAGGTAATGATGACCTTTGAGCGTTATGCGTCGTTTACGTGAAGCAATTCGTCTAAAAAGACCAGAATTATGAGCCAACAACTTTTGGTTTTTGCATCACGATAATGCACCGTCTCACACTGCACTCGTTCTTCGTGACCATTTCGCCAAAAATTCCACGCATATCGTTCCGCAACCACCGTATTCGCCTGATTTGGCTCCGTGTGACTTCTGGCTTTTCCCAAAACTCAAGAGACCACTCCGGGGAACGTGTTTCGAGTCGATTGAGGAGATAAAAGCTGAATCGAAGAAGGTGCTGATGGCTATACCGGAAATGGACTATTTGGCATGTTTCAGGGATTGGAAAAATCGTTGGCATAAGTGTATTTCATCGAGAGGGGATTATTTTGAAGGGGATGAAATTGATTTACAAGAATAAGTAAAGATTTTTCATTTTACAACCAAATTCACCTTACTTTTTGCCCACAGGTATAAGGCCAATGGTATTTTATTTAAAAGAAATAAATAGAATTCTTGATCTGTTTTGACCATTCGACATTAATCGCACTTTTAAGGCTTTTAGCGCTGTCAACTATCTTCCGCTTTTGAAAACTGATTGAGAAAGTATTGCCCATCCATTGTCGATTAGGTTAAGGCCAGGGCTGCAGGCACACCATTCTAAAATACGTGTATTTTTTTTTTTTGCTGCCAAAATCTCTTTTGTTGCCTTAGCGTCAAGAATAGCTGCGTTGCGATGTTGGAAAATCCTCTCGTCATCGAAGTTATCATCAAAAAAAGTAATAAGATATGAAACATATAGGCGTTTTCGTTTGACACCAATGGTACCACGGAAGCACTAACTGTTTGACTGATGAACGACACTCACAAACTCCTGAAGTAGCGCTCACGACGATATCAGATGGAAATAAGTCGATACTAACAAATTTGATATCGCATTCTTCCGATATTTCTTTGCCTTCAAAAAATGGAGCAATGGAGACTATCGATGACATAAAACCTCCATATGTCAAAAGGAGAGGATTGCGTACAGATCCAATTTTGGTCAATATAACGCAAACGCGACACATATAGAGACATAAGAAGACGAGCTTATAGCAGGAAGTTGGCTACTTCATGAGCGTCGTTCTGGGCTCCCCCGAAGTAATGCAGAAAGTAGTTCCGGAAAGGGAGTATCACCCCAGAAGAGGAGGAGGGATTGTTTTAGTGGCCACACCACTCAACGCAGTCGACAACGGTCGCTGTAAATGCAAAGGCATTTTGAACCCTATCTTTCTTCTCCTTAATTGGCGCGATAACCGCTTATGCGATTTTGGCCGAGTTTAACAAAGGTCCCCTTCCTCTGCTACCACCAGCTGGTGTTCGGACGACATGACCCAGCCAGGGTAGCCGCTGGATCTTTATTCGCTGCGCTATTTCTATGCCGTCGAAAAGCTCATACAGCTCATCGTTCCATCGCCTACGATATTCGCGTTGCCAAGGTGCAAAGGTCCGCAGAATCTTTCCCTCGAACACTCCAAGCATCGCTACATCGGATGTTGTCTTCGTCCACGCTTCTGCGCCATACGTTAAGACGGGCATGGGGAGAGTCTTGTAGATAGTTAGTTTTGTTCGTCGAGAGAGGACTTTACTAATCATTTGCCTACTTAGTCCAAAATAGCACTTCTTGGTAAGAGAGATTCTACGTTGGATTTCCAGGCTGACACCGATAACGTTAATGCTGGTTCCTAAGTGTTAACGGTTAACAGTGACATGGGTGCCGATACGCGAGTGCGCCGACTGTTTCTTTGATGACCGAGGTACTTCATTCTGTCCTCTTTCACCACCAGACCCATTCGCTTTGCTTCTTTATTCAGTTTAGAGAAGGCCGAACAAACAGCGCGGATGTTAAGGCCGATGATGTCAATATCATCCTTTGTCTTCCGTTTATCATGCCAATACATTTGGGACCCATCTGGTCCGTCTAGATTGAACTTTTATCCTTGGGAAAAAATTAATTTTCTCATTCATCTTCCCAGAATTGGTGCTTTTCTGCAAATGTCAATCTGTCCCGTTTGTGTCGTGTGGTTAACTTAGATTTAGGTACTCATTGTACATATTCTCCAACTGTAATTTTGTCCCGCTGGATTCCACGTAGACACTAGAACCGGAGCCGTGCTCGGTCCTGGAGCCAGCCGTGAAAATGCGAAAACAGTGTTTGCCGGGCTCATTTTTAGAGTTTGACCACAATTGAGCCTCTGGCGGCACCATACTGTATCTCTTTTCAAGTACGACTCCTTCTCAGTTGTCTCATGCCGGATAGGAGTCGTACTAATTCCCATTGTGTTTCAGTCTGCAGATGGCCCTCAAGGCATCTACTTGGATGAAAACATCTAGTGTTCGTAGACTAACTAGGGCATCTAATGCCGTCCTGATTCTCACGAAAGGAAGTTTACTTCCCCAGAACACTGTTGCATAGATGATAATAAGTCTTATCATGGTTGTGTATATCTAAATGATCTTGCTATGAGAAAGACACTTTTGCGCTGCCAGAAGACTGTCACTCTTTTGGATGTCTTTGTTTCAACGTGTGACTTCCAAAGAGCTTATTATCGAGGGTTACTCCAAGATATTGATTTCTTTGGGTAGCTGGATTGTAACTCCTTTTAGCTTGGGCAGAACGAGTCCCTCAGAGTTTAATGCACTTTTCTACAGATGTTCATAAACGAAGGGCTCGTTAACAAACAGGGAACGTCGTCCGCATATGCTTGTGCTTAGACTCCCGCAGCATTTAAAGTGGTGAGTAGACGATCGATCACCTTACACCACAGCAATGGAGACAGCACACTGCCTTGGTTGCAGCCTCTATTAACCCCGGTTGACACCAGCAGATCTTCCTTTGTTCACACCGTGACGATTCTTTGGACTATCATCGAATGAATCCAATTCACCAGCACCCGGTCTACGCCATTATGTATTTATGTATTTATAGCTAAACATGTAACTTCCCAAATATAGCACTAAGGTTTGGTTTTCTACCACTTCTCTTGGTACATCCGTACTTTTCTTTCAAATGGAAGTAAAGGCAAATCACAGTTTGTTTTAGTAAATATCATCATAAACATCTTATTCTTGTAATTTTTTCGTGCGGTGTATACCTTTACTTTTATTAATTTTTAATATCTTTACTTTTTTTTGATTTTCTATTGCTACACTTTTTTACATATTTACTAATACAAATTTAGCCATAGTTTTAGTTTTTACTCACGTTTCCATTTTTAACTTTAATTTAAAAACACGTACCAAAAAAACCGTTTACTTTTTTTTTAATCTTCATAATATATCATATGTGCATTTAGTATGCGCATCCTGCCAGAAAGAGTACAAAGTGTAATCTTCATGTTAGTCATAATAAAAATATTAATTTCCCACACCTGCATTTCAATGCGAAACTACTTCAGCTTAGCTTCACACTAGCATACATTTAGGCACTGATGCGCACCACCCATCATTTGTTAAGTGTTTTGTGGCAACTTTGCGGAAAGTACTAACTCTTACTTACATACACGTATTTTGTTTTTTTAATTTCTGTAATCCGTGCAACATATCTTTACACATTGATGCACATACTGAAAACAAACTACGAACAACAGCAACCACAATGAAAAAAGTGTTGCAGTCAAACTAACAAATTAAAAAATGCAACACCGGAAAACAAAGTAGAAAAGTAATGTTTATTTACAACGTAAAAGCTTGAGTGAATGTGGGCATTTGGGTTTATTTGCTGTTGTTGCTCTTTGTTGAGACAGGAGTTAGCCACTTGACATAGCATAAGGGGGCGCATAGGCTCCGTGGGAGCGCAAAACTATAGTGCAGATCTAAATAGGACTCTTTTTTTTTAAGAAATAAAGCTACAAATTTAAAATTTGAAGGTTATAATAGCCCTTCATTTAAATGTATTATTTTTAATATTTATTGGCAAATCATAGATTTTCATTACCAAGGATAAGACCAGGGGTGCATTAAACAACTGCTGGGCATTGCACTAAACACCTCTTCACAGGTTTACTCAAACATATCCATGTATTAATATTAATAATATTTCTGTCCGCTTTGGTCCAGCTAATCGAAACAGTCTGTTACCTGAGCTCATCGTTAGATGAGATTCACGTTGACAACTGATCACTTCACCGCTCTAAGCAGGTATATGTAAATTACTACAACAACAACACCAAAAACAAACAAGGATGCGATCAATCGGGAAGATTCTCACTAAACAAGACTAAACGCAAAGAATGTTATCGGTAAACGAGGGCACTTGCCTGGTAGGAACATTTTATGGTTTATTCAAGTGTGAATGAATTAATAAAATTGAGGTTTGCCCTTTGATCTCTTCACCTTTTTGCGCTCTACTCATCACAGAATCTCATCCAAATCCAGTTCCCTTAATAAACTTAAGATAGAGTTGGGTAGGGTTGAGCGTATATGCCTTTTTCTGGCTGCAACTGGCCGAGATGTCTCAACCTTCTCCGCGCTATAGCATCACATTCCAGAAAAAGGTGTGTTCGATTCTCCCGAGACTGGTCGCAGAAACGACAGGAGCCAGCGGGCCATATCCCAATCCTGTGCAGATTACAGAACCATCTGCAATGACCTGTGAGAATGCGCGTGTGCATTCTATTCCTATATTCATATATATGAGGTGTGTTCAAAAAGTATCGTGAAATTTGTGTTTTGTCAAAAATTATTTATTTATTCATTAATATCTATTTTGTTATTATGCATTTGTTCCAACGTTTGTTCCAATCTTCGAAGCAGTTCAAAAAATCATTTTTTTTTTATCTTGTTCAGCTCCTCCTTCGATTCCGTCTTTATCTCGTCAATCGTAGCGTAGCGGCGTCCTTTCATGGGCCTCTTCAGTTTCGGGAACAAGGGGGCCAGATCTGGGGAATACGGTGACTGTGGCATCCTTAGTGTGTTGTTTTTGGTCGAAAAGTCGCTCACAAGCAACGATGTGTGAGCAGGGGAGTTATCGTGATGCAAGAGCCAAATCCAGCCGCTTCTGGCGGATTGCTTCGCGCAAATTGCGCATAACTTGCAGGTAGTATTCCTTATTGACCGTTTTACCCTGTGGCAAAAACTCATAATGCACAACGCTCCTGCAATCGAAGAAAACGGTAAGCAAAACTTTTACATTCGACCGAACTTGGCGCGCTTTTTCCGGTCTTGGTTCGTGCGCCAGCTTCCATTGAGATGATTGAGCTTTGGTTTCCACGTCATAACCATAAACCCACGATTCGTCACCAGTTATGGCCCTCTGGAGCGAATTTGGGACAGAGTCCAACATCTCATTAGCAATTTTCATGCGATGCTGCTTTTGGTCGAAATTGAACAGTTTGAACTTTGCGGCGACCCGTCTCATACCAAAATCATTGAAAAAAATTGAATGGCATGAGCCAATTGATATGTCTAGGACCTCAGCAACTTCTCTAACGGTGATTCGACGATTGGCCAATACCATTTTCTTCACTTCATTAATTTTTTCATCTGTTGTTGAAGTGCTCGGGCGTCCGGCACGCTTTTCGACCTTCTGAGAACATTTTGTACCACCTATAAACGTTGCTTTGGTTCAAAGTAGCTTCTCCGTATGACACAGTCCACGTTCGGAATGCATCCATGCACTTAATTTTGGTTCTTTGATCCATCTAGAACAGATAAAAATCGAAGGCGAGCCGAAACACGTGCAAGCAAGCAGCTGTCGACAATTAACTGAACATTCAAAATAGCCACACTCATCGGCACAAGTGAGAGACATGAGTACCAACATATCGCCACAAAAAAATCGAAATTCAAATATACGTATCCTGCGAAAATTCAAAATTCGCGATTCTTTTTGAACCCACCTCGTATATGTATATAATTAGCGCTTACACCCTTTTTGGTTGTTTAGTCGAGCTATTCCTCTTATTTGCGGTATGTGCCTTGGTGTCAATCCGCAAATGGAGTGACCTACAGATTTAAGTCGACCCCGAATAGCTTTGGTTTTTATGAGAAGATTTTTCACAGCAAAAATACACTGGAAGGTTCACAATTGCCTGCCGACAGGCATCCGCTATTACGAAAAATCTTTCTATCATTTAGTGCTCCAAGCTTATCCTGGGTCACACCTATTATCTATATCATTATTAAACTTTATTAAATTCCATATATTAGTTTTGTTTCCAATTTAATCCCCCATAGCCTCAATACACTTGTCAGTTATTGAAATACCCACTATAATTTTGACCATCAAAACATGTTTTTTGTTTTAAATACCGTCTCTTGCATTTTTCCTGGTCATCAAAAATTTAACTTCTTGCATACCTATGTAGTTATCGTGACCATTTAGCCGATATTACTTGCATATTTCGCACTTAGTGTAAAAGAACGCATTTCGAGATAAAAATAAATGTTGAAGCCTCTCTTATTTGTATACAGCGCAAATGGTACTCCCTACCCCACGAAGTTCATTCTGCGTTCATAGCAACACATTAAAAGAAACACAAATTGCAACCAGGATAACTAACAAAGAGAAGCGGGTGCCCACAGGAAATCCATGAACGGCCATGCAACTAAACATTGATGTGCAGTCATTCAATGAAGATATGCAACTTTTTTTGCAAGTTAAACTTTTCCTGTGCAACGTTTTATGAGAACATACACATGCACAGACATATGTACATACGTGCCGACATACTTACATATGAATTGCATGTGTAGCTATGTATATGTACTGCCTATGTAAAAGTAGATTAATAAAAAATTAATTGAGAACTTTAATGCTGTCTGGCTGGCAAAAATAGTGATGCAAGACCCAGATTCTGTGAAGCAAACATTATTTTACAGACCAAAAACTAAGCTTATGGTTTGGAATACCAAGTTGTAGGACAAAATGAAGTCCAAAATAAACAATAGTGAGCTATAATAGAAACGACAAAAGCTTTGTTATGATAACTTCGAGTTTATTTATTCAAAATAGTACCCCTCTGGCCTCGATACACTGTTTTGCGCGATCTAAAAATTTTTCAAAAGGATGTTTCAGGTCACTGACCGGAATGCTCTTCAGGATATCGGTACAATCCTCTATGGACGCAATTCGTTTTCCCTTCATGGCCAAATGCAATTTTCTGAATAGGTAGAAGTCACAGGGAGCCATGTCAGGCGAAAGCGGTGAGTTATTGATCGTTAAAATGCGATTTCTAGTCAAAAAATCAATCACAAGAGGGGATCGATCGCGGTATTCTGGGCAAATTCGACGAATGCTATGCAACAAACGCTTCAAAACGCAGAGATAGAAAATTGCTTTGACGGTTTGACCCGTTGGCACGAACACCTTGCGGACAATTCCCTTGGGATCGTAAAAACGAATGAGCATCGACTTGATTTTTAACTTCTCCAAACGTGAGTTTTTGAGTGGTGGCTCGTCTGTGGCCTTCTATTTGGCTCATTGACGCTTAATTTCAGGTTGGATGTTGGAAACACCACGTTTCATCACCAACTACAATTTTGTAAAGGAAATTCTGTCTTCTCTCGCCTCTTTATTAGGTAGGTCTTTCGAATGTTGAATTCTGAACAATTTTTGATCCTCAGTTAACTTGTGCGGAATGAAACGTGCACTTGAATTTCAACGATTCCCGATTCCATCAATTTCAACGATGATTTCGGTTAATTCTTGATAAATTTACAAACAATTTCTATGGAGTTTTTGGTGATTACTGATTTTGGGCGGCCCGTACGTTAATTGTCATTTATGTCCTCACAACCATCTCTGAAAAGCTTGAACCACTCATGTACTCTGGCATGAGATAGACAATCATCGCAATAAACTTGTTTAATCAAATGCTTCGGTGAACGTTTTACCGATTTTAAAACAAAATTTGATATAAGCTCTTTAATCGAAACTCATTTTTGTACCGATGACACAAACATAGTGACACTTTAGACGCAATAAATTCGCTTCCACTGAACCGAATGTCACCCAGCTTTCACTGTAAGTCGGCTAGGGATGCAACTTCCAACGCACTAGCTCATTAAAAAGATTGCGCCATCAAAAACATTTTTATGACGCCAGTCATGTTTATTTTGGTCTTCACCTTGTATTACAAGATATTGGTTGGAGTACTGACGGGGCACTGTCTCACCCTACATCACACAGCCAAAATGGGATTAGTCCAGAGCGATGCCTGTAACACATGCAACGAAGCGAATGCTGGGGTATTACTCTCCCACTCCCTGCTGTTTGTAGGACTAGGAAGACGTGCGCAATGAATTATATAATATATAATTATATCTTCGACTCTAAATGCATAGCACTGGTAACACAATGGGTCCTAGAGGTCTAAGTAACTTGTTTTACTAACTCTTGATTCCTTATATATGGTGATGATTTGAAGATCCTTCGAACCATTTAAAACTCCTTAGCCTCCATAAAATCCAAACTGGCTGAATGATGTTTCACCCTGGTATCGAGCCAGTGGTCTCCAATTCAATTTAAGAAATTGCCTTCACTTATCATTCTCCAAAACGCGTGTCGATATCCCCACTTCTTTTTATTGTATTGACGGCACTCGGCTATCCGCTCTTAACGAGATAAATGACTGAAGTGTAATTTTTGACTCGAAATTTATATTTAATACCTTCTAAATTGCACCATTGCTAATGCATATTTAGTACCAGCTTTTATTCATCATTTAAGCTCAGATTTCACAGATCTCTATACTTTTCAGCTATTGCGACTTTTTGCTGGAGACCTCATCACGTATGTTTGTCATATTTCTAAGCTCGAGTGGGTTCAAAAAACGTGCGTGCATCTTACTCTTCGCTTGTTGAATTTTGCCCTTCCAGTTCCCTCATACCTGTACAGAGCTAGATGTGCACTAATTAGTTCAAATCTCTTCAAAACAGAAAAACTACTCTTTCGCTCACCTTTGTTTTTGACTTTATTAAGGGTGTAATTGATTCACCATATCTTTTCGAGCGGTATAGACCCGGTAGGTTGTCTCAGCTGGTCTTCTTTGCCTTTCCTCTACTTCCTCAACAAAGGAAGGAGAAGTTACCGATTCCTAGACAGTAAAATAGTTCTTGGATGTTGGATTAATGAGAACTCGGGGCAGCCCAAGAAATTAAGACTCAAATAAAAATGGCAAGATCAGCATTCTGCAACTATAAAGAAGAGCCCTGAGGTCATAAAATTAGCATGCAGTAAACAATTCTTTCGTCAAATACTACGTAGGCAGCTTCTCACGGCGCTGAAACGAAGGATAGGGCATATTCTAAGAAATCGTAAGTACAAAATGTTGCAGTTCATCCTGGAGGGCAAAATGGAAGGAAGACGATGTATAGGAAGAAAACCAATATCATGGTTGCGTAATGTTAGACTCTGGACAGGCATAGGAAACAGCAGAGAGTTATGGAATGTGACAAGAGGCAGAGAAGCTTTTATCGAAATCACAAACAATATTTTTTAGAAACTTTAAATTGTAATTGAATTGTAATGAAAATTGAATTGTACGATCGCTTACGTTCGAAAACCAACATACAAATAAAGAAGAAGAAACCCCTTTCCTGGCTAATTTTTCTAGTGCTTAATACGACATTCCAGCACCAGTCTTTGTATAACCTAGAAAGAGTTGAGAGCCTTGATTGCTGCCTGGTTATCAATAAAAATAGATATGCTTCTGTTGGTCTAGTTGAGTTCAGGGTTAAGGGAGCGCATATTTCTATCTCCTAGTCTTCGTTTAAAAAATACTTACGTTCTTGCCTAGTACTCCCGAGTTTCTTTTCTCTGATCTGCAGACACCTACCTGTGCCTTCATCGGTGAGTGATCCGCCCGTGTATGATGTTCTGATTTATTTTTTTACATAACCCTTCATGTCCGATTGCATTGAGATCTCCGGGATTAGTACAGCAAGAGCATTCATGAACGCCTGAGCCAATGGTAGCTTTACTTGTTCCTAAATAATACACAAATATTATATTAATAGTCCATGATTTGTAAATAAATTCCAGGTAAAATATTAATTAAAATTTCTCCATCTCAGCTGAGAATTGTAAACAAAAAAATATTAACTCTAAAGTTGTTTTAGGTAGGCGATTTTTTTTTTTTGGTTCTGTGTATTTATTTGCTAAGTGTGTTAATATATAATTTGTTTTTATTCAAATAAATATACTAAAATTGATACGCCTTGCTTTTTTATTACTTACTACAGCCGGTGCAGCTGGGTGAGTTGTTGCGTGACTACAATTCGGTAATGCCCCGGTTTGACTCCGGGGGATGGAAAAAGTTCTGCATGTACATAAAGTTCCATTTCATTCTGTGAACTCATTCTTTGTTTACAAGCCATTTGGTATCGACGTGTCACAGTGTTTTCTACAATGAAAAAAAATCAAGTATTGTGCAGTGATTGAATTTTTATTTTTGGAAAGGTTAAAAGCAAAGTAAATTTATGAACAAATGTTGAAAGTGTATAAGGACTTCTCGGCATCAATTAGTACAATAGAAAGATGGGTTACTGAATTTACACATAATCGTACAAGCCTTGACGACGATCCACGTCAAGGGCGTCCACAAACAGCGGCAAACACGGCAAACAAATTCGAATGCGGCTTTCTCAGCAACATTTAGAGCGATTTCGAAAGGACAAAGTGGATGGTGTGCTTCGATTCATCCCTATGGATGAAACTTGGGTCTATCTTCCTGATCCTAAATCGAAACCAGGTTCTTCGGTTCCGAAACGAGTTCGAGCTTTGAAGGTGTTGGCATTAGTTTTTAAGGATGCGAAAGGAATTTGGTTTATGGATTACTTGCAAACTTATAAAATAATAAATTCTGTCTATTAGCGTAACTTTTTAAACCAGCTGAAGGAAAAAATTCGTGAAAAGTTTGCAAAAGAAAAAAAATATTTTCCATCAGGATCACAAAAGCATTTTGACAATGGCTAAAATCCATGAATTAAGATTTGAATTATTGGAATATCCACAGTATTAACGAGCTTTGGCCCCTAGCGACGACTTCCATTTATTTCCAGACCGAAAAAAATGCATGCGTGGAAAGCGTGCTTCATCAAATGATGAGGTCATAACAGCTGTCGAAGCGTATTTTGAAGCTCTTCCAGATTCTCACTTTAAAGATAGAGTACATAAATCGGAATCTCGTTGAAACGAGAGTATTAATGCGCAAGGAGACAATACTGAATAAAAAATTGTATTTCAAACCATAAAATTGTGTTTTTCTTATCGAATCGCGAACCTTATTGAATAACCTAGCATATTTTTGGTGGTGCAAAATAAATCATTTTATTAGTTTTTAAATCATTTTTTTAAAAGTATTAGATAAAAAACGAACGTGTGAAACAGTATATCTTGACGTAGCCAAAGCTTTTGACACAGTATGGCACGCAGGACTTCTACAAAAACTCTTGACTTATTTACCAACAGACTACTACAAATTAATGAAAATGTATATAACTGGAAAACAATTTTATGTAAAATTCGAAGATAAGTATTCTGATATACTAACAATGGAAGCAGGTGTACCGCAAGGTAGTGTCCTTGGGCCGCTTCTTTACCTTCTTTATACAGCTGATATCCCTACACCGGCAGCTAAGAACTCTTTAATAGCAACATTTGCAGACGACACTGTCTTGCTAGCATCAGGCAAAGATCCAAGAACGGCTGCTTATAAACTTCAGGAATTACTTGACAACACCACTCAATGGTTCGAGAAATGGGGAATTAAAATAAACGAAGATAAAACCGCCCACTTCACATACACTAACAAGAGAAAAAACAATACAATCCAATATTCATAAAGTATCCACCACAACACAAGGGCAAAATACTTCGGTATGATTATAGACAATAAACTTAACTGAAAGTTACACATTGGACAAAAACGACGCGAAATCAAGACTAGGTTTAAACAACTTCATTGGCTTTTGGGAAAAAATTCAACGCTCTCACTAGAAAATAAGATACTAATATACAAAATAATTATAACATCAATATGGAAATATGGCTCAGAGCTTTGGGGAACTGCGAGCAGTACAAATATAAAAATTATACAACAAAGGCAAAATAAGATACTTCGTATAATATCAAAAGCAGAATGGTATATACTAAATGATAATATCCATCGAGAACTTAAGGGGGAACGCCACTGTGAAGGGTCAAAAAATAGTCGATTTTTGGGAATTTTTGTTTGTAAGTAGGATCGATTTGGGAATTTTTTTTGTTCGAGGATCGGACAAAAGGCAATATATTATATATGTATTAAGCTATATTGATATAAATCTTTATTTAAAAATATTGAAAATTTACAAATTTATGTAAATAAACGTAACGAGTTAAAAAAATGACATCTTCTGGTAGCAGAGATACAGCAATGAATAATCATCTGAAATCAAAAACCCAAAAATTGTATTAATCTACACAATAGTGGCTATCGTTATACGTAGCCTGTTTTTTTTTTTGGACAAAATGGTGGTGATGTGTGTTTTTCACCATTTTTTTTATTTTCAACAGGCCCAAAAACATAGTTATTTTTAAAATTTTGAAAATCGGCTACGTACAACGATAGCCAATGCGATAACAAAAATTTTGAAAAAAAAGAAAATTAAAATGGGTTCATTAGTCTTCGAGAAATCGTTGCCACCGTATCAAAAAAAGTCGTTTCGAGAAAAACGCATTTGAAATAAAGCATCGTATCGTAAGCGCTACGGGGCCGAACCGACGGGCGCTCACTTAAATGCACATAGAATCGGGAATAAAATTCGCTTTAAAATTTTTACCACATTTTCTTGAGTAGATATACTAACAATTTATACAAAAAAAAAAACGATTTTTTTGAATTTTCACAGTGGGAACGCCTCTTAAAGTAAAAAGAGTCCATGAAGAAATACGCAACAACAGCTTAAGACACACAAATCGACTACTAGAACATTCTAACAGGGAAAATCGGTAACTTCCATTAAAAGAGGAAACCGAGACGAGGAGACTTAAGCGCAAACGACCAACTGCAGATGTAAATGGTGTCACAATTTTATGAATAAGAATGAATAAATATATAATTAAATAACGAGTTAATTTTTAAAGCAAATGTATATAGGTTTATTGGCTTCTAAATAAAGAAAGAAAAATTGTAAATATTTTAAGTTGAAATAGAAACAATAACAAAGGGTTAAAAAAAACAAAAAGAAAGTAATAACAACTTAAATATAAATAACTAAGTTTAAAAATAAATATTTAAAGTATCAAAAATCTTTATTTTGTCCTTTTCGCGCTTCATTGCATCATACAATATGTTTGTATATTGCAGCTATCTAGTTCCCAAGTGTCAAATATGATTGACGTAAGATGCCATTTGCCAAAATTAAAAATTTTCCGAAAAAGCGATTAATTTTGAGCCACCTTGTATCATTAATACTATCACAAAAACTTATAAAAAAAAATTAATATAAGTTATTTTCTGGTAGTTTTCAAAGTTAGTTGATGCGCTTATAATTATTTCACTGAAGTTATGCACCTCAACTGACTAAAGACTTCGAGTGGGAAATGGTAAGAACTTCTTAATTCGCCTAATACAATATTCTGTCACCTCTTCTCAACATCTTTTCTCACTTTTATAAAGAACCTTTATTTGAAAAAAAAGTCTTAATAGGCTTACTAAAAAGGAATGAAAGCATTTACTTAATCAGTTTGAGCAGTAGCCAATAACAACGAGGTGCGATGCATTTATTCCCCGCAATATAAATCTTAGTCGCAATGTAATTAAGTGCAGTAGCAGCTGAATTTGTATGGAAAGTTGTATGAAGGTGTGAAGCAGAACTTAGATTTCTGTTTCTAATGCGACGGTCCTGTTTATGGAAACTTTTTTCATCTTTTTGAGAGAAATATAAGAGCTTGTTTTTCGTGCTTATATTTGGTTGCCCAGTTGGCGTAGCGCCAGCAACATGTAGCCAGCCTCTGCGTGTGGGTGTATTTGCGAAATGGATGCGTTGCACAGCAAAATTTCGCCTAATTAACTAAAATGCCATACAAACAAATACCAGTAAATTTTTAACAGTTGCAACTGAGTACTTAGTTGCAAGGGGAAAAATAGAAATTTGCGGCAAAATTTGTTTTTCCGATTTTTTTCATTTTGTTTTTTTGTAATAAAAAGTAAAAGCTGAACACGAAAAAGGTCGACCTACATCTACTAATGTGCTGCTTCGTAATAGTAAATCATTAAACATTACACTTCCGATCTGCCTCCCAATGTGGGTGTGTGCACACTTCCATAGATAGGTGGCATTCAATACTGGGTACAGAGTAATTTTGCTAAATCATAGTGCAAACCGGTAGCTTGTAACAAATTGGGTGTTATTGAGCGGAAAGTCTGTTGATAAGACAACAAGACTTCTTACTCATATCAGCCGCAGTAAAAGGAGCAATTCGTTGTAGTAGTAGTAGTAGTGTCTTTAACGGTCATGGAATAGCATCATTCGTCATTTTCCACGCACATTGAAATGTGTCATCAACATTAACGATGTCGCATCAACATTTTTCCATTGTCATCAACGCAATCAGCATCGAAGAAGGCCGCGTCAGTTGATGTTAACGCAAGCAAAGTAGAGGTTTTATCTATTTAGTATGTAAACGATTTAATGGCGGAAGCAAAGATAGCAAAGAAAAAATACAAAAAAATAACACCAGGAGTAAGCAAAAACAAAGCACGTCAAAGAAAAGAAGGAAAAGTGAAAAATTAACTACACCCTCCAAACCACAAACAACAAACATCATTAAAAAGCCAATTGAGCCGAGCAGAAGAGATAGATGGCACCACCTTCCATGTACGCGCTTCACCAAATACACGCACACACACGTACATTTTTTTCCTCGTCCATACTGTACAACAACTCACTATGTGCCACCAGACAGTTGCTTGTAACTGTCGTTAGCACACGCGACATTGTTGGCATTATAAGTGCCAGCAAAATGCCAACGCCAGAAAACAACAACAACATCAGTAGGCTTCATATTCTAGGGAAAGAAACACAACCCCCGGTCGCCGTCAAAGGTCAGAGACCAAAGAGTGTTGCGCGTGAGTGCTGCTGTTGGGTGATTTGTCTGCAACGCATCAAGCTGCAGTTAATGTTGTTGTTATTATTGTAGTATTCGTTAGTCCTTTTTTTTTGTGCTGCTTCTGCTGTTCAATCGTCTGTGGTTTCTGTTTTTAATGTCCACTTTGGTGCGACGCATCGAATTAGCTCCTGCTGCCAGTTTCCGACCAAACGTTGAAATGTGTGTGTGTGTATTGGTGTGTGTCCAACTAATTGCTTGGGAAAGCGTGAAAATGATAAAACAAAGTGGTTAACCAAGGATATTTTTCATTTGGTAGGTGGAAAAGGCATGAAATTCGAAAAGGTATCACTTAAAATTTTATGAGGAATTTAAAAATTATGGGCCTATTTTAGATTAGCTCGAGTTAAAGCATTAAGCTAGTAACGCAAGTGGCAAGAGTCTAGAGTCCTTTTTCAAAAGATCATCACTGCGTTCTACTCATACAACCAGATGTTATAGGATGCGACACTCGAAGTGTAACCAACTTCAGACCGCTCGCGCAGCTGATGCACGGGTATCAGCTGTCTGTTAGTTGGCTAAATGACAATCCAGGGTATGTTTAACAAGCGCGTAATAGTGGATTTCAAGCGTAGTAGCGTGATTGTGGCTTTAAAATCACAACCAGCGATTGTTCGTGAACTCGAGCTCCTTAAAGTAAAGAAAATTTTTGTTTATCGTACCATCACTCGTTACAATGATACTGATATATATACTTATATATAATTGGCGCGTACACCCTTTTTGGGTGTTTGGCCGAGCTCCTCCTCCTACTTTTGGTGTGCGTCTTGATGTTGTTCCACAAATGGGGGGACCTACAATTTCAAGCCGACTCCGAACGGCAATATTTTTATGAGGAGCTTTTTCATGGCAGAAATACACTCGGAGGATTGCCATTGCCTGCCGAGGGGCGACCGCTATTAGAAAAATGATACAATGATACTGATAGCATCGCGAAATGTTATGGAGGTGGTCATCAAAAGACTGCAGCGCAACGTGAAATGGTTCAAAAAGTGAAGAAGCGACTTGAGCGAAATCCCCGACGAAGAAACTGAAAATATCTGACCGTAGCATTTGCCGCACACGGAAAAATGATCTTAAAGTCAAGCCTTTCAAAATCCAAAAGGCGCATGATCTCACACCGAAGCAGCAACAAGACAGATCTGAGAGAGCGAAGGAGTTGCTTCGGTTGACCGAAAGCGGTCAATTTTCTTACATTGTGTTTTCTGATGAAAAAAATTTTCCAATTGAGCAATTCGTAAACTCTCAAAACGATGGAGTTTATTTGACCGACCGTTCATACGAGAATTTGAGTCATCGATTGGCCACCAGGAGGCTGCACCCGCCACAGGTAATGGTTTGGGCCGCTGTAACCGCAGATGGGCGCTATCCAATCATTTTCATCGAGCCTGGCGTCAAGGTAAATCCGAAATATTATGGGGAAAGTTTTCTGGAGGTTGCTTTGAAGCCATGAGCAGATAAACATTTCAGTGGCAGGCCATGAACTTTTCAACAGGACTCGGCACCGTCTCACAACGCTCGAGTGAACCAAGAATGACTAAAAATCAACGTTCCGAACTTCATAACGTCCACTCAATGGCTCTTTAATTCACCAGACGCGAATCCGATGGATTATTCTCTTTGGGCCATTTTAGAGAGCAAGGTCTAAACTAAAATATTCATCAGTTTCAAGACGCTAAAAAAAGTCATTGCCCGCGAGTGTGCCAAAATACCTGCAAGTCACATTCAGGCAGCTTGCGATTCGTTTCTGGACCATCTCAAGACCATAGCTAAGGCAAAAGTAATTTGATTCTTAATTTTGTATTGTTTTCACACATTTTTTACTTTGAATTGAATAAAAGTAATTTTGGAAACTAAATTTATGGCCTTTTTAATTGATTACACTTGGAGGGCCGGACCCTGTAGTTTATTTAACACGTCCACCCATAGCTATATCGAATTATTCGTATGATTACATATTATTTAATCTATATTTTGAGCATTAAATAGGTCAGGAAAAAGCCTACTGCGGTTCATGAGACGTTGCTCCGTGTCGAAAATGAACCATTACCGCTGATTTTCTTTTCCTAGAAAAGACCCAAAAACCTCTTCTGTTCTTAAAAAATGTGTACAGTTAAGCTGCTCCTAGCCAGCTCAACAGCAAATTCATTACGATGACTTGATATTTTCTCTGCACCACTTTGCAGGCCTAGATGTCACTCTCACAAAAGCCAAAAGCTGAAACAATAGCACTGTTCCTCAACGTTCTGAGGTTAGAACTGTGTTATAAGCCTCTCAGGCTTCTTAACCTCAACCTAAAAGGCTCACTGAGTCTGATCACGCCATAAACCTATCAATATGAAGATCCATTGTAGTATTTCCTTCCAGTGTTTTCGGAGAGAGAAAAAAGTATCTAAGTTCTTATCAAAGAAGATTATTGAGCAAATATTATCTGATGTTCTGCAACTTCCTGTATCGTTGAAGGAGTAAAAGATAAGTACATGTAAATACGTTTTTTCTAAGGTCTCAATTCAAGGGTAACTAGAGAACTCAGGCATATGGTAGATAGCTTCTCACTTTCAGAGCACCTGTTTGACATGATTTGACCACCCCAATAATACCAATACACGCCAAACGCTGCAATTGCTCGTTGTTATATTCAGACCATGACCGATCGGTAAGATCGAGCATTTTCGTTCTAGAAATAAAGAGCCCCATATGCTTTCTTAACATTGCATTCCGTCTGGCAGTCTCAGCAGGAATTTTACGGTATTGCATTAGCCGTCTCGCGTACACCTCTCATAATGGTCACCAGTTAAAAATCTGATCCAGTGGGTCAATGTTGCAGATAAAATATACAAAGATACGATAGCGCATATTCCTGTAGCAGAACGATTAGAAAAACGGGGCCTAGGCTTTCTATATGATGCTAAACCTTCTTCCGGTGGACGTGCTTGCCCACTAAAACGTAAATCTCTAGAAAAAGAGTGCCAAAAGAACCCACGGTGGAATATTAACCGAATTGTCGGAGATTCTCTGATTTAGTGAGTTATATAGTACATATAATATCGACCACAACTGTCATTATCAACGTAGAAAACGGGCGCTTTTAGAAGAGCCCAATGTTTACACGTAAACACAAATAGATTGAAGCGGAATGATAAAGTCTCTGACAGTGCATATTTCAACCATCTTTGGGTATCCTTTTGCTTTCATCTTCCCGACTATTACAATGTTTTTCAGGCTAAACTTATGACTATCAAGGAACCACGATATAAGTAAAATAAGACGCGATATCTGGAAGTGATTGGCTGGTTGGTTGGTTAATGTGGTGATTAATCCAGAGTTCAACTAGCGCTTCAGCATCATTTTGTTGCCACATTCTCGCTATCAACTTGTTTCATATTTGTCAATATTGATGTTCATTTGAGGTTGTAGGTCCCTCGGTGCTTGTGGTTTGGTTCCTCCACCTGCATTCCGCGATTTGTAGATATTTGAGGAAATTGCATTATTGATTGCAACCAGGGGTTTGAATACCGATTCTGCAAGAATGTTATTCATGCAGATTCTCCCCTTGCCAGTTCTTCGGTTTTTCGTTTCGTTCAATGTGCCGATATCTCGGTACCCAGATTAAGGTTTACACTCGAGATAGTAAGGCTATTTCTTCTTTGTTCCACCAGTTTAGATTGTTTTAACTAAATCCAGTGCTTGACTATCCGAAATAAAAGCGATACTGCACTTAAAAGAGAAGTCTGCGATTATTAGCCTGCAAGCTTCCCCTATTACCAGTACTTCCATCTGAACGACACTGCAAGTAATGGGAAGACGCACAGATTTTTCAATTATAAGTCTATGCGAATTTATACCAGCCCTAATGCCAAAATACATTTTTGAACCATCTGTGTAGACTGTAGTGTCGAAGTTGTTTCGTAAAAGCCCCAAAGTAAAGTTGTTGTACATCTGTAATGTTGTTGCTGAGGTTGAGAGGTTTTTGTCAGATGACTATAAAATTGTGTCGCCTGCAAATTTTGCTATAGTTGAGTTAGTTTCGTCTGGGAGTGGTATGTTAGAGGTAAATAAGACGTATAGCAGTGTATATATATGTATATGTAAGTATTTATCATTGTATTTAATGTAGAAGCATCGATCGGTAAGGTAGTTCTGGATAATTAAATAAAAGTCCAGTGGTAATATTGTCCAGATTTTATACACGAGATCTTTGTACCAAACTTTGTCAAAAGCTTTTGCGACGTTCAAAAATACAGCAACGCAATATCATTTATTTTCCATGCCTGAAATTATTTTTTGTATAACTCAATGTATTTGATGGATAGTTGAATTTTTTTTTCGAAATTGATGATCTGGAATGATATTTTTTTGTGCCAAGTATTGGGGTAATTCTGTCATGGAAAAGTTTTTCTGCGATTTTAGATATAGTCGGAAGTAGGCTTATAGGTCAATATGAAGTTAAAGCTGTTGGATTTTTAGTCGGTTTTGATAGCGCAATGGTTTCTGCGACTTTCCTTACTTTTAGGAAGTATTGTAAGCGGAAGATTGTCTTAAACACGTTTCTAAGGAATTGGTAGCTCCATAAAGGCCTTGCTTTTTTAGGTTTAAAATGTTTCGAATAAATTTTACGTAGTAGATATGTCCATTAAGCTATTATAACTTACTGTATAAGGAAATAGTCTTGAATATGCAGGGATAAAATTCTATCATTTACTTATTGCTTTTGTTATTAATTGATTAATTGATTTCTGTTGCCCCAGAGGTACTTTTTAATTTTTGTTCTGTATCGATAGAATTTATGTGAGCAATAGTGTTGCATTAATTTCTTTCAAAAATCACGCTCGCAGAATTCATTTCTCTACACCCCCAAACCAACTTGCACCGGAAATAAATTTGTTGCATACCCACGGGCGTTTGAATTATGAAATTTAGTGCAATTTTCTTATTAGCTGGCAAGCCATTGTGTAAAGTACACTGTGAGGTGTGTATTATTGGGAAGCTACACGGATAGATATTTCTATTGAATAGCTGGGGATATTGAAGCGATAAATTACCACAAGATATGCTCACATTTCAACAAGTTAGTCCTTTTGTCTGTACGACTGTCTCCACCAAACGCCAGCCATAAATACAGTTCATTGTGCGAGCATATGCGTATGCAAGCAAGTGTGGAATAGCACCTAAAGGAATTTAACAAATACTCACTCCACTCGTCAACAATTCCCACTCGAGAATCATTCCAATGCAGAATTTATGGTTTGTAAATTTCTGCAAGTAAAATATTTGTTGCAACGTTCGACTTAGCACCCAGGCGAATACATATCTAAATATACATATACATATACATATTTGTGTGCATGATGTCAGCGCATGAGATGGGTTAAAGAAATGCATGCATAAGTGTTTATTTAGCTATGTTTGTGAGCACAATTGTATGTGTATGTGTGTGTTTGTTGCACAAATATTTGTCGCCTATAAATCACATGAAAATTGCACTAATTGTAATGTTACGCCTATTGTTCAACGATAATATCCTTTTAATCCTTACTGTCACACACACACACACATATGTATATACCCAAGCATAGCGAGTGAAAAGAAAAGTATGCAAATTGCCGCTTACATATACATACATGCATTCATGAGTGTGTGCCTATTTGGTGTGCCTGCGAGTGTGTGGGTGTGAGCACAGCGTGGACACTTGCGAAAATTTTCGAGGAATTCCAACAATGTAGACGTTTTTATGCTAAAACTATTTTTGCATTCAAAAGCATGGAGTAGGTGAGGATGGCAGGGAGCCAACAACAGCAGCGCTGCACAAATCAAAGCGAATTTTTTCGTTATAGAATGGCTGCGAGCCTTTGTATAATCGGCGTACGATTTTTTCGGTGCAAACACTTTTGTTCGCATGATTTTTTTTATTTTTTATTGGTACTCTTTTCTAAATTGTCGCGTAATTTCACTTGAAGTAAGCTCTCCCCACCTGCTACAAATAGCCGGTAAAATTTATTTAGCGCACGCGGAAAAAATAAACTTTGGAATTTTCATAAATTCCTACCAATTTACATGAGCCGTGCAAACAAAAAATTCACAAAGAAAGCTTATACGGAAATATGAGCTCGATCAAAACTGCCATAAAACGCACAGTGGGTAAAAGTGTTTGAAATATTATAATATATAATAAAAAAATAAAATAAAATTATAGCAGCGAATCTTAGAAATATTTCGGATTTCTGCAACTTAAAGGAATCAACCACGCACGATTGAAAGCTGTATTAAAAACGAGTCTGAACAGTGGAAATAAATGCAAAGCAATTAATACCTGGGCCATACCTCTTTTGACTTACTCGTTTGGAGTAATAAAATGGTCTCAAAGAGATATCCTTCGGATTGAAACGCTGATACACACCACTTTTACTAAGTTCCAAAGCCATTACCCCCAACGCGCTGTGGAAAGAATATCGCTTCCTCGAAACGCTGGTAGGGGAGGCATCATTAATATAGCGCTTCTACACTTTTCGCACACGTCGAAGCTACGTACATATTTTTTTAGCAGCGTGTCTCATCTATTTAAAGCTATCGCTATGGGAGATAATGGCTTTGCCTCACTCAGTTTGATCGAGCAGGAGTTCCCAGTACCGGAGGGGGTTAAATCCCCAGCAGAAATGATCGCAGCATGGAAGGCCAATACAATACACGGTGCCCATCCGCATGATCTCGAAATGGAATGGATAGACGCACAATCATCCAATTTATGGTTGAAAAGAGAAAAATTATTTTCTGAAACAGAAGGTTTCGCAATCGCTATTCAGGACCGAGTTATTCCAACCAGAAATTTCCGAAGGTCGATACGTGGCGAGGTAATAGAAGATAAGTGTAGGAGGTGCGGCATTTACGGTGAAACAATCGCCCATATAATTGCTGGATGTAGCGTACCTGCCCCCCGTGAATATGTGATGAGACATAACAATATAGCAAAGATCCTCCACCAACAACTTGCGATAAAACACGGTCTCTTACAAGCAGAAGTCTTGTATTTTAAATATGAAGCAAAGGCAATATTGGAAAATGCAAATTTTAAACTGTACTGGGGCAGATTTATTTCCACAGATCAAACCGCAACTGCCAACAAACCTGACATCATCTTGTTCGACAAGATAAATAAAACAATCGAAGTAATCGATATAGCGATGCCCCTTAATCGCAACATCCAAACCACATACTCCACTTAAATATCGAAGTATGCAGCTTTGGCCATAGAACTTAAATTTATGTACAAAGCGATGGAAGTGAAGAAGAGGGATTAGAAGAAAAAGTATGACTGCCACCTTTTTTCGAAGATTTTTAAATATTTAAACAATAGTAATCGCATGGGCGTAGAACTTGGACTACACTCCACTGTGGAAAGGCCGGAAACTCTGCACTTCACCAAGCAGTCAGTGCAGCTGATGACAAATTTACACCTCTCAGAATGATGCACGAGTTTAACAGCAGGAACACTACAACACAAATGGACAAAGTTGAGCAATGGTCACGAATGCCCATACATGGTGTAAATAACATCGAATTGAAAAGCCCGCATGTCGATGCGAAACAGTCGCACTTATGGCTAATCAATAAAGGAATTTTCGCGGAAAGAGAAAGTGCTCTATTTGCTAGGCAAGATAGAGTAGTACCCACGGGAAATTATGTAAAGTACGTCATCAAAGAGCCCAACGCTCCGAAAGCCATATTTCGTAGATGCGGCGGCCACGGCGAAACTCTAAACCATGTTCTAGCTGGGTGTACTCTATTAAGAACCTCTCTCTACCTTAAATGGCACAACAATGTTGTAAAAATTATACACCTACGAATTGCACAAATGTACGATTTTCACCGTGAGAAGATATTACCGATATGTTCCAGAACCAGTGCATGAAAATAAGAACATGCTTCTCTATTATAACAGAACAATCCTTACGAATACCACAAGAACTCATAATAGACCTGACATATTTGTGCTGAATAAAAATGACAACACTGCGTTTTTCATAGACATTGGCGTCCCATTGAACAAAAATATTCATGAAACGTGCACAGAGAAAATCGGCCAATACTCCGATTTGGGGATTGACATCAAGCGGCAGTGGAAACTCAGAAAGGTCTTTATATTGCCACAGATCATATGGGCCCATGAACTCGTTCACGTAAATCTGACGGAAAACCTCAAGAAGCTCAAATTGGAGAAGCACTTTATCTATGACCTCCAAAAAGCGGATCTGCTGAATTCTTGCCACATCATAAGAAATTTCCTTCAGTAAATTAGTATACATATATTTAATATCACATTTTATTAGTTCTATTTTAATTTAGAGTACGATAGTTAAAAACTTATTAAAAAAATGTAAACATCTGACTTGCAGCTAAGCAGCCGCCAAGTTGTGTAAGTGCCTCTCAAAGAATGGGATGTTTGATAAAGTTAAATACAATCGGATGAAAGCATGCCTGCCGTTTCAATTTTAAGTGTGCTCTGCCCAATCCATAAGAAGGGTGATCCTGCAATCTGTGCCAACTACCGTGGAATTAAAAAAAATAAATAATTGGCGCGTACACTTCTTTTGGGTATTTGGCCGAGCTCTTCCTCCTATTTTTGGTGTGCGTCTTGTTGTTGTTCTACAAATGGAGGGACCTACAGTTTCAAGCCGACTCCGAACCGTGGAATTAGTCTTCTAAATATCGCCTATAAGGTTCTAGCGAGCATATTGTGTGAAAGGCTGAAGCCCACTGTCAACCAACTGATTGGACTTTATTAGTGTGGCTTTAGACCTAGAAAATCCACAGTCGACTAAATATTCACAATACGCCAAGTCTTGGAAAAAACCCATGGAGAATCGACACACACCATCTTTTCGTCGACTTCAAAGCTGCATTCGACAGTACGGAAAGGCGTTACTTGTATGCCGCGATGTCTGAATTTGGTATCCCCGCAAAACTAATACGGCTATGCAAGATGACGTTGCTCATTACCAGCAGCGGCATCAGAATCGGGAAGGACCTCTCCGAGCCGTTTGACACCAAACCTCGTTTCAGACGGGGTGACTCGCTATCGTGTGACTTCTTTAACCTGATTTGGGAAAGGATCGTGCGAATCGCAGAACTTAATCGCTCAGGCACAATATTTTATAAGAGCGTCCAATTTAAAGATTTTAATTAAGTTTAATTTAAAGGTGCCTAAACCCTTGGTTGACCATTTGACCGAGTTTCTGCTCAAATTTGTGGTGTGCGTCTTGATGTTTTTCCACAAATGGAAGGACCTACAGTTTTTGGCGAAAGAGCTTTTTCGTAGCAAAAATTCGCTCGGAAACGTAAAACTGTCCAGTCACTACAGAAACTTGTTCACGATTAATCACTTCGTTGATATCAAAGAAAAACGATCACCGTATCCACTGCATTTCAGGATGATTTTCAAGGGTATTTTGCCACATCGCACTAAAAATCAGACCATAACACGTTACGTTAGACCCATAAAACACTTGCGAAAAGTGATATCGATTTGAAACATCGACTCAAACTAAAGAGAGGTCCCTAATTTTCGGACAGTGTTGCCAGTTTCCGAGTTATAGCTTAATTCCCAGAATTTAATTGCCTCACCTCGTAGTAAGACTAATGAAAACAACTATATTTAAGCAGACTTTGAGTTCACCCCGTGTTGACTTTAATAGAATATTAGCACTATATCACTTCGCCACAATCCAAGGGCATTTATGCTACATATATATATATATATATAATTGACGCGTACACCCTTTTTGGGTGTTTGGCCGAGCTCTTCCTCCTATTTGTGATGTGCGTCTTGATGCTGTTCCACAAATGGGGAGACCTACAGTTTTAATCTGACTCCGAACGGCAGATATTTTTATCTATGTTACTCTATCGATATTTAGAATATTTCACGTAACTGTAAGTTAAAGGGGTTACATAGTACGTCCAGCTAATTTATTTTAATGTTTCTTTACAAAACTTGGTATATAAAAAATCACATGACCCGAAGTACAATGAAGGAAAGTTGCTCCACGGTCTGCATCATTTCTCCTTGAAATGTTGATGGATCTGTAAAAAGAAAAAAAAAATCTTATAAAATACATTTGTGGTTATAGTCAGTCGAGCCGGATTTTTGAATTTCGAAAAATTTTGCAATTTACGGCATTTAAAAAAAAAAAGTATGCCTTTTACCTCATAAATGTCACACTTTAAATATGTTTATAAAATTTTTTAATAAAAATATCAAAAATCCGGCTCGACAAACTATAGAGAAAACACATTCAAATATTTAAAAACAAACACTGCATGAAAAAGTATTAAAAACTGTATGAGTTATCATGCAGACTGTGCTGGAAAAAGTAGTTTCGATAAAAACGAGTTTAAACTTTCTGACTCAAACGAAGTACAGCAACCTATGCGTATCAAACTCTCGTCGGGCAGTTACATTTTTTACCATAACTTTGCATCAATGGGGAATTTTTACAGGCGACTTTCACAGAAATACGCCTAAAACTATAAAGATTAGTAATCTGTAAAAAAATCGATTTTTTGAAAAATCTGGACGTATGTAACCTCTTAAGTATTAAAAATGTTGAATAAAATACAAAAATCAAGAATTTGTTCAGAAAAACTAAGAGTGTAAAAAAACAAACTATTTCACAGAAACCAAAAAACATTTATAGACAAATTTACTGTTCCAAATCCACTGTCATATCACTTCAAACAAAGAATATGTATTTATGTGTGCATGTGTGTAAATAGCCATCTCATTGTCTAATAAGCACTTAACGAGATAAGCCCAATTTCATTTCAAAGGAAATTTCGTTAAACTTTCTCGCGTAAACTTTTTACCTCTATTTGTTTTTTTTTCTTTTATTTGGGGTTTTTTGGCCTGGAATACGAGTACCCGATGTCATTTGATATGCTTTGGAGCAGCTGTGAATAAGGCTTGGCAAAATTACTCATACGCCCCTCCACTCTACCCTAAGCCTATTTTAAATCACAATTGGTGAAAGTTGAAATTGAAATTTAAATATAATATAAAAATTACTATTTGCACAAATTTACCACTCATGAGCGGTGCACTTGAATAAAGTTATGTACATATGGAGTTTGGAGAACTTCCTTCTACTTCCGAAGGAATATTTGTGAAGTTAAGGCTGCCTCTTCCCATTTAAGTCAATAGTTATGTTGTGTATTGCTGTGGTATGATATCAATAATATCTACTAAATCCTTGGCATGGACACTTGTACATCAAATGGGCGTGGTCATCTTATTGTGTATTGATATTGTATAACATTTGCTAGGTGACCAGCAAGAGACACATTTATGCTCGACATAAAATAATTTTTTTGACTAACAAGTAAGTATTTATTAAGGCTACATATACGTCTATGCGTTTAATCGAGTAAGTTGAGCAGTTTGTGGATCATTAATCAATTATTTTATTAACAAAAGTTTTGCTTAGGAAAAGTGAGCAATACTTCAATAATTTTAAAAATGACCATTCAAACAACTTTTCACTTTGTTCATATGTCGTGTAATAATGCAAAGAGTGCCAACCAGTTTAATGTTCGCACATTTCAAGTTTCCTCATTTTCATTTTTAAAGATATTAGTTTGAAAATTCGGCGGATTCAACTAAGTATGAGAAAAAAAATTGCTGAAAGCAACTCTGCAAACTTCGAAAAATTGTTTTATTCGAACAACATTTGATCGCTTTTGTAATAATCCATGATTTCCAAAAATGTTGCATGAATTTTTTTAATTTGGCACCCCGATCTGCCATTTATTTCCTCAATTGTATTTAAAATATAGAACTATGGACACATGTAACTTTACCACAAATTAGACACACTTTTTTTAAAGCATTTCGCACTAATTTCAAATTAAGTATATTTTGCTGTAGAGGCACGTGGAATTTTTGGATTTTTAGGGTGGGTACATAGGAAGACTGCTTCAAATCGTTTTTCACACGCTTAACTCATTTTGTAAAACCAACATGAGCTTTCTGAATCTCTCACAAACCTAACAAATTTCACAACGCGTATTGCGAAAAAAATACGCGTATTTAAAAGCACTCGCATTTTTTATAAAGAAACTCTAAATTTGAATTTTGGCAGTCACGCTTCCATTAGACAGACTGTAATTCCATTGCTCTCAAAGCCTCACGCCTGAAAGTATGCAATGAAAAATTGTAATACACTTATCACTATATACAGGGTTGGCCATATTAAACTGACCCATTGAGTAACCCTATAACTTTTTACTGTAATTTCAGATCAGCTAATGACATACCGCGTTGGAAGCGTCAGTCGAAGGAGATTTATACCATGAAACAGTACACCCCAATAGAACGCGCTGAAATTGTTCAGCTGTACATTCAAAATTCCTTCTCGATTGTAAAAACGCAACGTCATCAAATCATTATGAGTGAAGAGGCCCATTTCTCCTTGAACGGAACCGTAAATAAGCAAAATTGCCGTTTCTACGCCACTGAAAACCCTCAAATTATTGAAGAGGTACCTCTCCACGACCAAAAAGTTACAGTCTGGTGTGGCATTTGCGCTGATATGGTCATTGGGCCGTTCTTCTTTGAAAATGGTCAACACCAACCATTGACCGTCAATCAAGAGCGTTATCGGGCCATGATAACCGATTTTGTGATGCCGATTGTTCGTGAAAATGGTATGGAGCACTTCTGGTTTCAGCAAGATGGCGCACCACCACACACAGCACGAGCCACCGTCAACTTATTGAAGACTTTGTTCCCTGGCCGTTTGATATCAAAAAGCGGCGATTTTGACTGGCCGCCACGATCACCGGATTTGACGCCACCGGACTTTTTTCTTTGGGGCTATTTGAAATCTAAGGTTTACGTCAACAAGCCAAAGACACTAGGCGCACTTAAGGCCAATATCCGACGGGAAATAGCCGCCATATCGGCCGAGACGCTGGCCAAAACTATGGAAAACGCCGAAAAACGGGCACATTACGCTATACGAGCTAAGGGCGACCACTTGCGCGATATCATATTCAAAAAGTGATGTAAACGAATCTCCTTGAACTAAATTAAATGTTTTTCACAACGAAACACAAAAAAATGTTTCTTTTTCCATATTTTTTTAATAATCACAAGGGTCAGTTTAATATGGCCAACCCTGTATATACTACTAGCTTTAACCCGCGGCCCCGCTCGCGTAGGAGTAGTTTTGAGGGATTTAGGATATGTATATAAAAGAATTACAAACAATAATTTCATAGAAAATAATTTTTTATTAATAACCATAATATTGCAATAGCCGGCATCCGTTGCTATGCCTTGTTGAATAAAATCAAAACAACCAATCAGAAAAATAGCAAGCAAAATTATTATATTGGGTCATAGTTGAACAGCTTATGCGGATTATGAAGTCTAGAATGTGCTATAAAGTGGGAAATAGGAAAAACTAAGATTTTTTAGATTAAATTTAAGCAAATATTCGATTATTAGTGACGAATGAGAGTGGTGGCGCGGCCTGGGGGCTGTGGGAAGGGACTTCCATCATAAAAACATGCTTAGTGTAGATTTTACAACAAGAACAAGCACATATGATTATGAGCGTGAGTAAATGCACATTTAATAAATGCGGCACCATGAACACATTTTATACACACATATGTAGATATAATATATACATACATACATATGTAGATATATATATACATACATATAAGGCTCAACATAAACGCCACATTAATTACACTCTCGCAGCACTTTGCTCCCGCTGCAGTTCAAATGCTATTACATCAAGGATGATAAAATTGTGAGAGTAACTGCGACCAAAGCTTTGACAGAGAAGCGCATGAAATGAAAGCAAAATGTGTAAAGTGAAGTTAGTTGATTACGATGTGGGTATATATATATATTATATATATATATATATACATATATAATTGGCGCGTACACCCTTTTTGGGTGTTTGGCCGAGCTCCTTCTCGTATTTGTAGTGTGCGTCTTGATGTTTTTCCACAAATGGAGGGACCTACAGATTTAAGCCGACTCCGAACGGCAGATATTTTTTTGAGGAGCTTTTTCATGGCAGAAATACACTCGGAGGCTTGCCATTGCCTGCCGAGGGGCGACCGCTATTAGAAAAATGTTTTTCTTAATGTTTTTTGTTTGGTGTTTTCACCGAGATTCGAACCTACGTTCTCTCTGTTAATTCCGAATGGTAGTCACGCACCAACCCATTCGGCTGCGGCGGCCGCATACGATGTGGTTAGCAAACAAGAATGATATAAACAAGATTGCGCCCATCAGAGAGTGAGTGACGTCACATTAGCTGAATTGTGCAGTGCTGCCAACCATTTGCTCATTGTGGTAAATTTAGTGCTTTTTTATACCTGAAATGCTACAATTTTTAAGTTAGGTGTTTGTTTCGTTTTTTAATTTAAAGCTACCGGCTCTGTAATTTAAAAAAAAGACTGTATTATTAATCAAAGGAAGGTTAAAAAAGGTTACTCTGAGAAGAATTTAGTGCTAATGAAAATTTGCTGATTCTTAGAAAATTTCGTATTTTGAAAGTGTAAATTCAATTTTTTGCTTCTTTTAAGTTAATGCAAGAATATTAAATGTTCTTCTGGCAACTCTTCTTCGCATTGAAAACCTGTTAACACATTTTAAAAAGCGTTTAAATTTACTGAATACGAATTAAACCATAGAAGTGTAATCGTTTCTTCTGGTCCTCAATCCTTAATGCGACATACACATCAATAGGTGTATTTATAGCAAAAATTTGCAGCAAAATATCAGAAAATACTGAAGAAACCATAAGGGCATTGTTTGCAAAAAGAGGACCTTATCTTATTACATAACCTCAAATAGGTATAACAAAAAAGAGTATCTCTTAATAAAGCCCATAGATTAAATTTAACATAACCATAACACATTTAATTAGGAAAACGCACATTTTAAAGACAATTTTTCACGCATGCAAAGTTCTTTAAGTAATTTAATAAAAAGTTGATATTTTATTTTCTTTAAATGGGCATTTTAGTGTATTTTTATATCTAAAGCTAGGCAACACTGCAGTAGCGAGATAGAGATTTGACTGCTGGAAAGAGAAGAACATCAACAATAACCTCAACCGTGAGTAATGTGACCAGATGTTAAAAAAAGTAAAGTTAAATAAAACTGAGTGGATTATTGAACTAATTGTTAAGAAATGTATATTTTACAAGATTATAAACATTATATTTTAATTAAAAGAGGTTTTAAATTGTCGTTAAGAAAGAACTAAAACTCCGAGACTAAATAACATAGAAAATGCTGAATAAAGTTACGAAAATGGCATCTGGGCATACCGGTCAGCAATTGTGCTAATATGACGTCCCTTTTTGTCAAATTCGCTGAAAGCAAAGTAACCGTACCACGATAGGTACCACCTCATCATTATTTCCATCAAGGTAGGCAAATTATGGAAAGTTGTGTGTTTTACAAATGACCAGAACGGGGATTCAATCACGAAATTTGTATTGATTTCGATGAAGGCGGTGATCTACTGTATGCAGTATAGAAAGAGCCTGGAATGCAAAGATCCCATACCGCTGGATTGGCTCATACTAGCTGCTACTATATAAAATCCGAAACAATTTGAGTTACCGCGAGAGTTACAAGCAAGAACTTGTTTTTACTGCCACAAGTCGTATAGAAATGAGTCTTGTGGTACGTGTGAGTACTGCCTAATTCTTTAATTGAGATGAAAGGACACTAACGGACTTAATGCAAAATGCCTTGAACGCAACATGGGAATGGTGTAAAAAGGAGGGGCTGTCGATCAACCCTAACAAAACCACAATAATCCCCTACCCCAACAGCTGGCATGGAAGCACTCCTTAATCTTCCACCACTTCATATAGCAATCCAAGAGGAAGCAGCTACGCAAGCACTCATGCTACACATGAAAGTAAATTTCAAATTGGGCAACCTCACCGGTCACCTAAATATCCTAAACAAAATCAAAAACACCATAAGCATGGCTCAAGTTTCAGACCACATTGACCCAACCCTCTGTTTCACAAAAGGATACTCAGTTACCTTTCCAGAGAGGATAGAGTGGAAAACAAACCCGAAATGGATGAATGATGATTCACAAAAATGGTATACTGATGGATCAAAAACACCTTACGGTGTAGGAGCAGGTGTAGTGGGGCCCAGAATCCACAAATCATACACTCTCACCAGGGACACCACTATCTTCCAAGCGGAACTATACGCAATAATGGAAGCAGTAAACATCATGCAACGCAGAAACCACAAGAGAGTAAGAATTAAAATACTCTCGGACAGCCAATCAGTCCTAAAAGCTCTAGATAGCTATACATACAACTCAAAAACCCTCTTAGAATGTCACAAGGCACTCAATAATCTGGCATCCAAAAACAATGTCTCATTAATTTGGGTACCGGGACATGAGGGATATGACGGCAACGAAAAGGCAGACGTTCAAGCCAAAAAAGGGGCAGATGAAAACTTCATCGGACCTAGTCCTATGTTCGGATTCAACAAAAACAACCTAAAACAAAAAATAAAATACTGGGCCAAAACTCTATTAAATCAGCATTGGAACAATGTAGAGGGTCTTAGACACTCCAAAAAGTTCCTAAGTTTCAACGCTAAAAGAGCCAACATGGCCCTCACGTTAAACAAAAAGAGCATTCGCACTCTCACAGGCGCCCTCACGGGTCACTTCACCTGCAACAAACACTTACATAAATTAGGCATAACTAACACCAGCACCTGCAGATTCTGCTGCGAAGATGAGGAGTCTATGGAACATCTCATTATCGAATGTCCGGGGTTGACGCATAGAAGAAAAAGGTTTTTAAACAAGTTCATGCTTACAGATGAAGACCTTCAATCACTCCCTCAGAAGGAGCTGGTACAATTCATAAGCATACTTAACAGTCAATAGACAGCATAGGGTGCACAATAGATCAATATGGTCGCAGTGCTAAAGGGCTACTCCTTAACCCTCTACAACCATTAACCATTAACCATTCATTGAGATTACGTGAATCAACTGATGACCCTACCAACTGTCCACTAGAATTGGTTTTTTGTGGCCGGAGTTTCGAACATTTGCACTTCCGAATGATAGTCATGCGCCAACCCATTCGGTTACGGTGTTTTCCAAACCACCTTTGCGTAGAGAAAACACCTAGCCAGCTCATCAGCCATACAGTTTTCTTTAAAGAAATTGCTTTAGTGGAGTAGTTTGGAGTTTTTGGTTTGTTTAATTATTATTAACGATATGAAGAAAATACAAGGGGAAGGAATAGCTAATTTGATTGCGCAATTGGCTGCTAGTAATAAACAGTTGGGGGAAATTCGTAAAAGATTAAAAAAATTATGGCAGCAATACGCAAGCGAAATTCGATATTACGTTTTAGAATAAGCAATAAGAGTACAAAGCGTTTAAGGACACACGTGTTTTTTTTTTATTATATAAAAGCATAATTAATAATACCTAACAAAAATTTTATTAGAATTTTGTCTACAAACCTTTTTTTTGCCGGCGTCCATTTTACTTAGTTTTTACTTTGACGTCTCCCTTTCCAATCGTAAAAATAATTATCCATAACACAGAAAACATAGAGTTGTATGTAAAAAAGTATGCTAATAATATAGGATAATTTTATAAACTCAGATTTCGGGAGAGAAATTTTGAATGGGTAATCTCGCCTTTTAAAACGGATTGGGAGTTAAGCACGAAATTAGCGAATTTTACGGAATGTACTGATTTGTTGAAGTACCAGGGATTATGGCTGCGATTTATTTACAACAGAGGTCGGCAAAAACTGAGAGAAAAGAATTTAAAATGTGTGACCACCATCAGACAGTTAACCGGTTCTCAGCGAATTTGAAGGGATCAGCTGATTTGCGGACGCAACAGGAGTTTGTTTGCGACTAAACGGAGATAGTATTGGTGATTTAAGCAGAAATCAACGTAGGCATTGGTTATGTTACTCTGTTCCCGTCTGAACAACCAAAGACAATAGCTTACCGGGTTCAGCCCTCAGCTAGGGTAAAAAACGAAATCGAGCGAGTAAACTTCGACTTCCAAGGATGATGGATTGCTAGATTTGGACAATAACAAGATGAACTACAAAATTGTGAGGAGAACTTCGGCTGCACGTCACGGGAGTATTCGCCAGCCGAAATCTGCGCGATAATTTCACATACATATATTCACATACTCGTTCAATCAGTCATTGTTCAAGTGCCAACGAAGCAACATGAGTGAGGACTGTGTAGATTTTTTTCGTATATCACCAACACAATCTCAGTTTTTTTCGTATACAAACCGTTATCATGGCCCCGGACACGTCGGCCAATCATCTGATTATTTCAAATTTATTGAGAGCCGGTTAACGGCCTGATATTGGTCACACCTTCTGAATATTTTTCACCATGTGAACAACAACTGATTAGAACACCATAAGAATACGTATGAAATGAGCGAGCACAATTCCTCTGTCGATTTCGCTATGATGGCGCAGCCGAAGTTACTCTCACATTTTTACTTCGAATGGCCAAACATTGTGCTCCATCACCCTGGGAAGATCATCTAAAGGTTAAGGGTGTTTGCGCGATCGACTCTTCGCTCATTTGCCTTCCCACCTCATTTGGCGCGGTCAACTGCAGCTGAGCTATTGCTTGGTATATGCATTTCATTATGTACATAAGTATTATGTATAATTATGCAGACATGAGTATGTAACTATATACAAATGTATTCGGTTTGTCGCATTATATGAACCGATAACTGTAACAACTGTATTTTAAAATAGTAGAAGTGCCAACGATGTAAATGCATACGTGCTAAAAAACACTTGCCTAAATGCTTAACATTTTTAATACATATTTAACACAGGGGCTGAAAAGTCCCGGTCCTCACACATAGATGGCACTAGTTTTATTGAATTCATCTCTTTTTCAGTTAGTATTAAGCTTAAAAAGACAGATGTTAAAATTTCACGATATTCTATTCATTAGTTCGTGAGTTATTGTGCTAAGAGTGGTGCTACCTTTGTTATTTTCAAAACAATAAATCAAAAAAGAATTTCGTGTTTTAGTTTTGCATTGCTTCTTGATGGGAAAAAATAGCGTTTAAGCGAATCAATGGCTTGAAAAGTGTTATAGGGAATCCGCTCCATCAGAAACACCAATGAAAGGATGGTTTGAGGGCTTCGTGAACTGAACGTGGTCGCAGAGACACCGATGATGCACAATGCAGTGGACGTCCAAATGAGTGATGAGCAAATTAGTAACACCAGAAAACAACAAACAAATCCACAAAATCGTTTTGAATGGCCAAAAGGTGAAGGTGCGTGACTTAGGTGACATCGTAAAGATATCAAAAGAACTTGTTGGCTTTATATTGCATGAGAATTTGACTATGAGAAAGCTTTGTTTAGAGTGGGTGCCGCGTTTGTTCACTGTCGACCAAAAACAAGAACGTGTTGATGATGGAAAACAATAGCAAAACTACAAGAATTGAACTTCGAACTGCTCCCACATCCACCTTATTCTCCACATTTGGCTACCAGCGACTAAAAAAAATGCTCGCCGGTAAGAAATTTCGGTCGAATGAAGAGGTTATCGCTGCAAGTGAGGCCTATTTTGAGGCAAAAGATAAATCGTGCTACAAAAGTGGTATTGAAATGTTAGAGCTGCGCTGGAATGATTGCGTTGTTCTTGATGGAAATTACGTTGATAAAAAAAGTTAATTTTGAACAAAAAAAAAAACGAGTGTTCTTTGTTAGGCCCGGGACTTTTCAGCCCATGTGTTATGTATGTGTATATGCAAAAAGCTAAGTGTATAAATTCCGCAAGGAAAATAAACGGTTTCTTTTTTCGGAAACTGGAGTTGTTGTTGCTGTTCTAGCAGCAAAAACATTCCCCATGTATATAAACAAAACACTCAAGCATAGATTATTTATTTAAAATATAAAAACAGTTAACTTGCTGGTTTATAAATATAAACGCGCGCTTTTGCGAAATCATTAGTTAATCTCATTAGTACCTCGAACTTTCAAGACTACAAACATGTTGCGGTGCAGCATAAAACTTTTGTTAACAATTTTCGTAATTTCAACGGTGCAGGCAGCCCCTTCTCATGAATCCAGTGATTGCTTAGAGAATAAAATAGACCTAATATTAGAAAAGTGAGGTTTACCTCTTTTTTTTGTCTGCGGATATTTTTGCCTTTACGACTATTTGACTATTTATTTGGCTTTCAGATTGGCGGTATACAATGGCAGTGTGGGACATCTAGCCTCACTACCAAAAATCGAAACACCAAGATCATGTTTAGAGGAAAAGAACCAAAAAGACAAGAACGATGAGAAATCAAAGCGTTCAGTGGACAGCCGTCACATGCGTCATTATCGACGCCGCGATACCAGCAGCACCGAAAGCAATAGCAACAGCAACAGCAACCCCAAATGTTCCGAGCGTTTAGCACAGATTTGTCAAAGTAGCGGTATAAGTGAAATCCAGGTGGACGGTGGTATATCACCCTTCAAAGTGCTCTGCGATGGCGATCGTTGGATGGTCATCATGCAGCGTTTGGATGGCTCCGTTGCCTTTCACAATCGCACCTGGGACTCGTACAAAACGGGTTTCGGTACTATTAGTCAAACGAGCGAATTCTTCTTGGGCCTGCAACATTTGCATGAACTCACTGTTAATGACTACTTTGAGCTACGCATTGATTTGGAGGATTTCAACGGTGTAGAAAAATATGCACAGTACAGCGATTTCAACGTCCTTGGTGAAACTACCGCGTATAAATTAGGCGTCTTGGGAGCTTACGAGGGCACAGCTGGTGATTCGTTCAAGTACCATGAAGGTCAGCAATTTAGTACGGTGGATCGCGATAATGATGCCAGATCGCAGGGTAGCTGCAGCGAGGAATACAATAGTCCAGGGTGGTTTAAAAATTGCATGGATGCGTAAGTATAGCGGCACTTCTTTACAGTTCATTTGGTAGCATTACAAATATAATAATTTTATATAATAATACTATAGCAGTCTGCACACGGAGGTCGTTATTGTCATAATTCGTTATTCCGTTATCTTTGCTGTGTGCGAACTATGAGACAAATAATGAGCTCTTGTTAGTGTGAGGCCAGCTTATGTAAGTAATCTTCTATTCTAATTTATGATTTTTCTTCTTATTTTCAAGTAATATTCTTGGCAACTATTTACAAGGCGATACAGCTAAGTTCAAGGAGGGCATGTTTTGGGAAACTTTCCGTGGTCCAATGTATTCCCTTAAGCGGGTCAAAATGTCTATACGTGCACGGTGTTAATATTTGTAAAAATATTTGTGTATCGAAAAATGTCATGAATAAAATATTTGTTTTACTTGTTAATTTATGTTCTGAAGAAAAGTTAAACAAAAAAAAAAAAAAATATATCTCTTATTTTTAAATTACCTACTAGCGATCCTCATATTATTTAACTTACAGTAAAAGCGAAAGAAAGAATACAAGTTTTCATATGAAAAAAAATATAAAATAAAATTTGGCTTAAGAGCATAAAAAAAAAAATATAATTACTTTGAGATCAACTAAGATCAATTCTTTCATTTGACTTCATTTGTTTTTTTACTTTTGTTCATAAAAAAACTTTCCGATTCCCTACCTGCTAAATGCAAGCAAACAGGTTTATTTTAAGAAACTTCACTCCGCTTTTTCTCTATTGTCAGCGCAAGTAGTTCCGTTATTGCATATGATTCTCTTTACAAAAAAATGCAAAAAGCTCTGATGGAAATTTGTAGCCCGCATACTTCAAATGTAACCAAAATTTAGCTATTTGAATTGCTAGACATTTGTGAAACTTAATACAGTTCTTAACTGCATTTAAGTTCTTGATGTTCGCGATTGCATCGAGATTAGGAAATCAGCACTTTCACATTCTCTGAAGTTTCCGCAAATATCACTATCCAGGAGGGTAAGCAACCACTTAAAAAAAATGGAAGACCTATACCCGCTATATCGTTGTTGTTGCAATAGTGCATCCAGCTCTGTCAGGCGCGGTGAAGTTACCGGTCACGGGTCGTCGTCGTCGATCTCATCTAACGGTGGCTATTTCAACGGGGTGAGTTACCGTAAGCCTGCATAATAGAACGTTTGAAATTACTTAAACTAAAAAGAAATAAGTAAATAATTGGCGCTTACACATCTGTTAGGTGTTTGGCCGAGCTCTTCCTTCTCCATGCGTCTTGATGTTGTTTCACAAATGGAGGTACCTACAGTTTTAAGCCGACTCCGAATGACAAATGGTTTTTTGTGAAGAGCTTTTCATGGCACTCGGAGGTTTGTCATTGCCTGCCAAGGGCCGCTATTGGAAAAACTGTTTCTATCATTTGCTGTTCCATTCCGAATGGGTTGGTGCGTGACTACCATTCGGAGTTCAGAGAGAGAACCTCGGTTCAAATCTCAGTGAAAGATCAACAGCGATCGCCCCCCGGCAGCCAATGGCAAGTCTCCGAGTTTATTTCTGCCAGGAAAAAGCTCCTCATGGTCCCTCCATTTGTGGTACAACACGCACACCTCAAATAGGAGGAGGAGCTCGGCGAAACACCCAAAGACTGTGTACGCGCCAATTATATATATATACATATATATGCACGAAGATTCGAACCTACGCACTCCCGAATAGTAGTCACTCGGCTACGCGGCCGCACTAGAGAGTAGAATTAAACTTGCGCTGAAAAGCTGCCCCTTAGGGCACTAATGGTAATAAAATTTACTATTTATAAGAGCGGGTCCACAGTTCGTAGTAATACTCAAATTAAAATTAAACGTTATATGTTTCACTTAAGAGATTTATGTTGTTTGATGGTATGAGCCACAATTTGACATATAGAAAATTTTAATACATATATACTAAAAAATATGATTTTCATAATTAATTCGTATCTTGACATCTCGCAGAAAAGACCTTTGATCTAACTTTAAAGGCATAATAAGTATGCATGGGAAAAGATTGTACTAATGCGGCAAATCGAATGAATTAAAGAAAATGGTCTCGCTACGAATCAAGAGGTTACAACTAAAAATCAAATATCCAGAAATATTGTGATGGGCTAAATAAATTTAATGAAGCAAATCAACGCGTTATGTTACCAAAAATTTGTCAAAATACAATCAATAATAAAATCAGAAATGAAAATTCATTTTAAACTAATCTAATCGTCAAGATATAAAAAGTGTCTGTTACCACGCCCGACATGTAGAAAGCCTTCCATATCAAGAAAAGCAAAAGAACAGAAATCGCATAAAACATTCAATAGTTATAACGAATCACAATACTCCGTATAATTCAAATATTATTAACAAATGCACAAAGCAACAAAAGGAAAGTTAAAATTTCCTGCCTGTCTCACAACCTCAAACGGTAGCGGAAAAGGAAATCAGCGCAATATTTGCCCATGTACACCCTGTGCGTAAATAATAAGCTAACATGGATAACTAGTAATAGTCAACTTTATAAATATTATAAATGTGCCTCGTTTTATTTAAGTACATTTATATTATTTTATATAACACATGTTTTATTTTATTTTAAATTTCACATGTTTTAGCTCGCATCCGACTATATATTCCAATTACAAAATAATATTGTTGAATTAGAATGGAATCTTTTCTAATTTATTAATTTTCACATGATATCGATAACCAGTAACAACCACCACCAAAGTCAGCTGATTTCTCACTTATCGAGAAATGTCAACTTTTCGCTGACGCAAAATGGAATTTTATACGCGATGTAATTGAATATTTTTCCAAATTGTTTTTAAGGTTTCTGTTTTTGCTAGATTATTAGAAAAATTAAAACAAATTTTATAAGTTGTGCTAAACAGGTGAAAAATTATTGGAAGACATGAAATTTTGTCTATTTATCAAGCGTGTATTTTTCTTGGCAGAAAAGGCGTATCAGCCCAGTGACAAACATAGAGAACAATAAAAGATTGGCCAAAGGCACCGGCTTGAGAATAATTCAACAGAAACACTTATATTTCGAGAAATGCCGAAAATGGCACAAGTAAAGGATTTACATTTAGGTAAAACCTTGAATGATTTGGAAAAACATTCCGAGATTCCAGAGGCGCGGACGAAGAAAACTCAAATGTAAGCGCATACACATGCAAACATATGAATAATTATAATGTACATATTTAATTGGCCATATGCCCAAATAAAACTCATTTCAGATTGGTGGAATCGGCTCGAAAGCTATTACGTGAAGCGGACAAATATTTTCGAGAAGGTGATGAAGAACTGGCCTATGTATTATATATGAAGTATTTCAACTTACTTCATTGCATACATTTGAAGCCTGACTACCCAGAACATAAGCAGACTGTACGGCAAATACTAGGCGGCAATTCCAACAACAAATTGACCATGAACAAGCTGGAGCAGCTTAGCTCTTCACTGAGTCGACGTTATGAAGCAAAACAACTTGCTAATGGAGCCAAGCAATCTGCAACATTAGTGGCACCTACATTGAAATATAACGAACGTGTACGTGACTACAACGAGCTAAGCGCTTCAGAGAAATTTGACCTGTTGAAAGGGGATACGCCAAGCACAGCGGCTACGAATTTATCAGGTAGTTACTACACGCTGCAACCATTGGGTATCATAAAATGTGAAGAAATGTTTGAGCTTATGAAGAAGAATAATGTGCTAATAATGGATTGTCGACCGGCTAAAGATTATGAGACATCTTATTTAACATATCCCTACTGTTTTAATGTGCCCGAGGAGCATATAGTTGCAGGGTTAGTGCACAACTTTATAATTCTATATATCATATAAACATTGAATGTAATTTATAGCATGTCGGCTGGAAAATTGCAAGACAAATTAGACAGTAGTTCAAAAATTTTATGGTCGGCGCGCTCAGTAAAGGAACAAATCGTCTTAATGGATTGGAATACAAGAGATGCCAACCCTTCGCCAACTTCGCCTATTGCCATACTGCTTGATATACTACGGAATGTAAGTTTTTGTTTTTTAATTTGTATGCACAAATATCACTTACATATAATATATATTTGTAGTGGGATCCCGACGTAATTTACCGTTCACCTATTAAAATTCTACAAGGCGGCTATGAGTTCTTTATTATGATGTACCCAACCCTGTGCACCAATCCTAGTGTGCAAGCGCCTCAACAGAATAACAATGATTTGGATTTAATAGATGACATCGAATATCCTTCAATAAATGATATTACAATGAAGGAAGATATAAGTGGTCAGAGCTACTCGTCCAGACCAGGAAGCAGTATGTCGCGTCCACTTACCTTCACCGTCTCACAACCACCACCGAGCGTAGATCGCACTAGTAAAATGGCTGCTATGAAGACGTATGAACAAAAGCAAAAACCTATTGTGGAATTAGCTAAGGAACAGGAGGAATTGTTGGAGAAAGCACAAGCTAATGATGAACAATTGAAAAAAGCTTCACAGAAATTGGATACGATATTCGAAAAAAATAAGCATAGTCCAGATAAAAAACCGATGACAGCAACCGAAACAGAATTGCTTTACTATATAATGCAGTTGGAAAGTGAAGCTGCAGATTATGTATGAAAATTTAAAGTTTATATTTGTTAATTAAATATTGTATGACCTCGTTTTTTTTTTCGCTAATTTACAGAAAACTGAAAACGATCGTCTGCTAGATGAAATTGAAAAGTATAAAAACTTTAAGAAGGAGCAGGGTGATGAGTTAACGCCCAACGAAAAGGAAGATCTTGAGAATACTGCACGCCAGATTGAGCATAAAATACAAGAACGACAAAAGCTCAATGAGCAGCTAGAACGGGAGAAAGAACAACGTGATCAGCAGTTAGCTATGACCATTGCGCGCGCAAGGGTACCAATAGACAGAGGAGATGATATGTCCAAACCAAAAATACCACAATTCGATCGATCTGTGAAACCGCATTTGTCTACAGTGACACAGAGCAATGTCACAACTTATATAGTAGATAGACAACGCGATTTCTCACCATTACCCGGTGCAATGGTAAGTACCTAGACGCACGTTGCAATGCATACAAATGAATCACGTTTGAAGTGCCAAAAAAAGATTGAACAACGTAAAAGGAACTGGTAGACTCATGTGCGCCGCTGGCGTCACGGTGTAAACAAATTTCTTGTTTTCTTATTTATTATTGAGCCGTACACTCAAACAAATGTGATGAATTGTAGGGCTTGCTTACGAACATACTCACGGCATGTGAAGGTACCCCACACGATACCAACCACCTATTCACATGCGCTATTGAACCCACCCACCCTCTAGATACAATCCGTCGAAACTGTTTTCAGTAAGTTTCCTAGGCCTAATGTTAGATGTGTTAGACTAGAGACGGGCAGCAGCGTGGCACGCTCGCAGCAGAGCGTGCTAGCAAAGTGCTAGATGGGGGGGCGACAAACTTACATCAGAAGGGTAAGCAATAGGCGTGTACGTATATTAATCACTTCTGAGCAACGCATATGTGTTTGTAAAAAAGAGAGTGAAGCTTTGCCAATAGCAAAGTTACCAGATAAGGGGACTTCATTCCATGTTAAGGGATTTCGAAGGGTTGATCGTTCATATTAAATAATAAAATGCTTTTGGTTTTTTTATTGGAAACGCTTCTTTGAATATTAACATCATCTTTGCAAATTTCTATTTTATTTACTTTTATAATTTTTGTAACCAAGAAGCATAGGCGATTTTATAATCAAGAAGTTTGAACATTCGCAGTTCAAAGTTTCATAGTTGCTAAACTATGTGGAGATAAATTTGTACTGACAAATCGGTGTATATTTTTCTGAATGAAAAAATTGTCTTCGTTTACATATACCTAAGTATGTATGTATATCGTATGTTTTTATGTTAGTGCATTTTTTTTTAAAGAATGCTGGTCACAACAGCGAACAGTAATCTCAACCAGCCATGTTTTATTTAAACAATGGATGTTATACATTTTATTTTGTTAAAAAAGACAATTTATACATGTTTCCATTAAAAAAATAGAGGATTTTTTCAAAAAACATTGAGGAAATTATCATAGCAGAATGGGTATTCTTGGTGAGTACTTAGTTGCTCTCAAATTCAAATCACACGCATATGGCAATGCGCACAGTATGACAAAGTACACAAAAATGATTAGAGAAATTTGTTTGCATCCGCTCATGGATTTCGCACCATCGGTGGCAACGCAAACCACTTTTCGCCATGATACACCCATACGTTCAGTACATTCATTAACACATTGAAATAAATCTTCACCTTTAGTCGTCCCAGTCATTGGAATAATGTCCAAAAGTTCTTCACATATATTTAGGTGGGCATCAACTCCTCGGATAAAAATCGCTAATTGGGCTATGTCGGGTATATCTGTACTTTTGTCAATTGCCAATGAAATCGCTTTGAATGATTTTATACGCTCTTTTAACTGCGATTCTGTAATTTCCGCCATTTCATCTACTCGTCTGCTAGTAGTTCTACGAGATAAGGGGACAAAATTCCTACTGCTTTTAATATACAAGACTTCACCAATTCGCCATCCGAAAATGCACGATTCTCACGAACAAGGTTTAACGCGATTTCATAAGTTGCACGCTTTGCATCTACAACGTAATCTTCGCTTTCCTAAGAAATTTAAAAAAAATTTTAATAATTTCAATTTTTCCGACCTTCTGTAATTTGGCACATCGAATCGGGCTCTTCGTTTAGACTTAGGGATTTGTATATACTTTTCCTTTCTTCTCCTACATATTCATCATATTCACTCCTATGCAGCTCATAATGTCTCTTTATGTTAAACACCTCACACACCACACGTTTTTCACATACAAGGCATTGTGATTCTCCATCTACATATTTGCATAAAAAAGTTACACTCCACTTCGGATTCAAATGAAACAATGTTCTTTTATTTGAGGTGATGCTGAACCAAATGTTTTATATTTAATATTTTATTTAACTTTGCTTATCTAAGTTAAAAGTTAAAACAGAATAATATATTACACATTAGAAATAAATTTATGTTTTTGTCGGCAGTTGAACACTGTGCACTTTGTTTTGACGTTCGCCGTTTCAAATTTTTAAATAGAATTTTCAGCACTTTCACTGCAAATACACTTAATATTAGTGGTTTTTTATGCGACAATAGTATATAACTTACGGTCTCAAAAAATATCGTCGAAAAATGAAGAAATCACGAAAAAACTGATTTTAATTATGAAATGTCAAAACTTATGAGGAAGAGTTGCCGCAGTTGTTAAATGTGGGAATTAATTTTGGGCATTGTTGATTTTATTATTCATAATTTATATACATAAGTATATACTCTTGGTTGTTTATTTTTATTTGCAGTTGTGCATATCAGAGTGTATTGGATTTAGATGGGCGAAATTAGTTATCAATCACGTCCACTTTTTATGAAAAATAAAAGAAAAAATGGTATCATTCAGTAGCTAAAAATTCTGAAACATTCGACAAACTTCTGTAGCTGAAGAGAGTTTGCAGTTTTATAAAGTAATTTGCTAAAAAAATTGATTTTCTGGATTTCTTAGCTCAATTTAAAAAATATATATTAATATATCCGATCTCAAAAACCATTTAAGTAATCATAAGATAAGTGTGAATAATTTACAGATTCGTCAGTATATGCAGTGATCAATATTATTGAAGATATAACTGACATTGCTTTCCAATTTGTAAGATTTTAATTTAATCTCAAATTAAATATTTTCAGAGGTCTTAATTTTCTTTACATCTAGCAATTAAAAAACAGTATTACGCGAACTTTTGAAATGGTTAATTGCTTGTTTATTGTTGTTCATTATCTTAATTCATTATTATAATAGAAAGTGTAATATGTATTAAATTTAGTTATTGAAGAAAAATGTACCAAAAAACCGATTTTTTTAGAAATTTGTTGATATGAAGTTAAAAGTTGGCATCCCTGGTAAGAATTCATGAATAATTGCTCTCTCATTCAGGGTACAAACACAGACACAACTCGCTCAATTTTTCTGTTTCTTCCCTGTGCTTTGTTATCCCCCTTCACCTAGCACTTTTACGCACGCAGAAGCACACGCTGCTGCACAGTGCAAATGTGCTGAGTTTGCCCATCACTATGTTAGACGATATTGATGAATGACAGCTTCACTCCGGCAGGGCTTATTATACTGCTATAACAACAACAACAGCAAATTTACTCAGTACAGAGGCATGTAAACCTACATACATAAAATTAGAGCAATAAAATACAATATCTACATATATTTTAGAAAAAAGATTCTTCGAAACTTCTATTGCTCCAGTTTATCTACAGCTGCCAAATTTATAAAAACGAAAAATGTTTTGCGAAATGTCAAAACAACAACTATTATACCTATTTATATATTCACATGTGTATGCTTTTAAAATCGATTTGAGTACATAACACAATATCTGCCCATTTGTGCATCATTCCTTTCTTAGTCACGTTTCGCAACATTATACGAGCGTCTTTTAACGACCATGTCAGCAGTCTAGGTTGAATGTGTTAATGACCGACTCTTATTTTCACTAACGTGATCCTCCCCTCTGCAGCTGTTCCACGCGCTCATATCCCATATACATACATACATATATGTTCAACGTGCAAACATACGCGTGCCCATGCACTTACTTACAACAAGTACTGTCTTCTGCCACTTGAAAAGTGTGGAATGCGCCAAGTTTCAATGGCCACCTGCCTATCAAGCCTAAAAAATCAATGTTTGTTGCGTGTGTGCATTTGTCACACACTATTACTCGTGCATACATATGTACATGTGAATATACAAACACACATGCCAATGCTTGCCAGTCATAGCGCCTAAGCATAGGCTAGTTCAAAAACTGACTTCATGCTATTACTTTCTTCTTGTGTGTGCCTTTGTTATAGTTAAATATTTTTTAGATACCGCTTAATTTCATATTCTCATGCGGCGCATATGTTTAGGGTAACCCAACTGTCATTTGTTAGTCCGTCTGGCCATTGGTGTTTTTTTTTTGTGTGTGCTGCTTAGCGACTTGCCCAATAATTAACTTTTGTGAGGTACCTTAGTCTGTCGTTGTCTCTACTCAAAGCATGTTGTTGTGCGCGCAATCCGAAACGCCACCAATCGCCAACTCAAAGCCAAACATTTTACAATCGTTTACATATTTTACAAGCAACAAAAGTAGTATTAGAAGTAATAATTTAAGATGATTGTGGTTGCAGGCGTGAAATTGAATATACCGGCGACGCATATTTTAATTTACACATCATTTTTTCCACTAAAACGGGTGCGTTAAAAGATTCCTTTGCCATGCATTGAAGGAAAAATTATGTCTTGCATATTTTTCGGCTGCACGTAGTAGTAAAAGTGTATTGGGCGCACAGTTGTGTTAAGCTGCAGTTAACAGGAGAATGGGCTGTTCTAAACAAAATGCTTTTGAACATTTGAAGCAACTGCTAAATGTCTATCTTATTAAAAAAAACATAATTGAATCGTTTTAATATCTTAATATTATTTTTAAAGGCTTATTTAAAGTTTTAAAAATGTAAGCTGCTCATTTCGTTTCAGTTTATTCTCATATTTGAGCACTTTCAAATAAAGAAATTCCAGGCTGGAAGATTTTTAAGTGTAACACATGGGCGGAAAAGTTCCGGGCCGAACAAAGAAAACAATTTTTTTTGTGTTTGCTCAAAATTAGTTCTATTTATCAACGTAATTTCCATCAATCAATCATGCCAGCGCCGCTCTAACATTTCAATACCAATTTTGTAGAACGATGTATTTTTTTCTCAAATTAGGCGGCCATAGTTTCAGCCTTTCAGTTTTCTTACCGGCGAGCATTTTTTAGGTCTGCGAACTGCCAGTAGTCGCTGGGAGCCAAATTCGGCGAATACGGTGGATTTGGGAACAGTTCGAAGTTCAATTAATATAGTTTTGCCATTGTTTTGATTGACTTGTAACACGGTGCGTTGTCTTAATGAAACGAAACCGTGAGCACCCACTTTGAACAGAGCTTTCTCATAGTCAAATACTCATGCAATATAAGTCTAACTCGTTCTTTTGATATCTTTACGATGTCACCTAACTCACGCAACTTCACTTTTTGGTCATTCAAAACGATTTTGTGGATTTTTTTGATGTTTTCTGGTGTTACTGATTTGCTCATTACTCATTTGGACGCCCGTTGCATTGTGCAACATCGGTGTCTCTACGGCCACGTTTAAAGTCAGCAGACCATCGTTTTGTTGTTGTTTCTTAGGAAGCGGAGTCCCCATAACACTTTTCAAGGTATTGCTTCGCTTGAACGGTATTTTTCCTCATTAAGAAGCAGTGTAAAATTAAAACACGGAATTATTGTTGATCCATTGTTTTGAAAATAACAAAAGTAGCGTTACTTTTAGCACAATAACTCACGAACTAATGAATTGAATATCATGAAATTTTAGCAGCTGTCTTTTTAAGCTTAGTACTAACTGAAAAAGGGATGAATGCAACATAATTAGTGCCCTCTATCTATTAGGCCCGGGACTTTTCAGTCTATGTGTTATCTTATTAAAAAAAAAATTATTAAAAATATTAAAATAAATAATTTGCAATCATTTTAATATCTTAACATTATTTTGAAAGACATTTTTTAAACTTTTCAAAATGTAAGCTGCTCATTTCGTTTCAGTTTATTCTCATATTTGTACACTTTCAAATAAAGATATCCGAGGTTTAATGATATTTAGGTTTACACTCCTTTATTATTGGCGCTTTCGCCCTTTTTGGGTGTTTGACCGAGCTCCTCATCCTATTTGTGGTGTACGCCTTGATGTTGCTCCACAAATGGGGCTACCTACAGCTTTATGCCACCTACGAACGGCAGATGTTTTTTAAGAGGAGCTTTTTCATGGCAAAAATACACCCAAAGGCTTGGCATTGACTGCCGAGCAGCGACCGCTGTTAGAAGAAGTTTTTTCTATCAATCGATGTTTTGTTCCCGGGGTTTCAAAGTCGTGCACTTTCGATTGATAGTCACGCACCAACCCATTTGGATACGACGGTCGCTACCATTATTACAGTACATAAAAAATAAGCGTGTGACTTCTTAATTATTAACTTAACTATATTTCTAAACCACTTTAACATAATTTTAGAGGCTGGAGCCACTGGTTACCTCTTAAGCATATATTTTAGGCTCATATATGTATATGAAGCTTTATATTTTATTTGTGGTTAGAAAAATACTGTACGCTATTTAAGAGATTTTTCATCATACAAATAAAAAATAGCGACTATTTTGGGCTTTAAATTTAATAAAAATACTGCTTAGATATTTAGCATTAGACAAATTAGTAAAATACCTACAACTTATTTATACATTTTAGGGAAAATACCCAATCCTCACACGGTTACATATTCAATCAATTTACAAAGCAACACAAAGGTTCTGCAGGTTCAGACTTGGGAAGTGAAGTGCAAAAAAAGGCAACAATTTCGGAAAGTAATTGATTATACCTATATGAGCATTTAAAAATTGCATGTGAAGTGCTTTTCAAAAGCACTCAACAAAATTACTTTCACACAAACTATCTGTTGAGCCTGAGTGTGTCCTATAGTGGACAGCCGCTTCAACCCAAACTAACCTTACTTTCCGTTCGCTCGAACTATCGACAGATCTTTCGAAAATGTAACTGTGTGATCGGACGTTTGGTACTCTTGGTCTGCCAGAGGGACATTAATAAGGAAAAAGTTAAAAGGAATTTGGTCCTGGTGATGAAAATGATTGTGGTAAATTTTTGCCAAAAAATATAAGAAAGTTTTTGATGGTATTTGGAAACGCGGTACTGGAAATCCATTCTATATACCACTGATGAGAGAGTTCAGAGCCAATGGCGATACATTTTTTCGAAATTTTGATTTTTATTGTGAGAAGGTGCGATTTCTTATCCAGCAGCAGAACACATCTATGCCTGCGGTCATGAGTTCAGAAGAAAGAAAGTCAGTGGCAGGTTATGTCAGTTCCTTTCTTGAAATTTATTGCCGAAATAATGAGAAGTACTTTCCCAAACTACTTTTCGAGTGCTGACTCAAGAGAATAAACTTTTTCGCAGCAAAATGAGTTGGCAAGAATTTTCTTTGACATTTCTGGCCGATGGTAACATTCCAATTGATTTACTTTCTGACATTTGCTGGTCATGCAAAGTGCTTTTGAGAAATGGACTGCTAAAAAATAAAAATACGCGTTCAAACTATTTTTCAGTTGCTCACACACATATCTGACCGCAACTTAAATGTAAGAAAATTGTTTCAAGTTTAAAATAGGAAATTAATAACCATCTTCATAAAAATTTGTTTTTCAAATCCTTTATAAAATGCCATTTCCAGATGATTTTTCTTTTATAAAACCTTTCCTTTTTTTATTTATTTATTTATTTTATTTTTTTTTACTTCATTGTACGAGTATTAATCAATCTCGCTTTTAATGTTCGATTCAGTTCCCTTTGAATGTGTTAAAAAATATCGATTTGTAAGATGTGGCATTTTCTTTATTATTGTATTATTCATAAATTTCACCAATAGAGGCAGTTGCTGAAAGTTTCCAGTCAATACTTACTAGTTATTTACCATATATTCATTTCGTAAAGAAATATTGCAATTTTTTTTTGCTGAATGACAAAGTAGTAACTAAAAGTATTCGAGGTCAGCTCCTACCACTCCTGTGTGTGGTTCCCATACAGACAATACATAGTTGGGCCGCAAACAAAAACTCATTTTTAGTTTTATAAATAAATATCAATCAGTTCAAGGTTACTCACATTTATTTTTACTGCTTTCTTAGGGTCGCGGCTTGACCGGCTTAAAGAACTTGGGCAACACCTGCTACATGAACAGTATAATTCAGTGCCTCAGCAATACCCCACAACTCACCGAATACTGTATAACCGACAAATATAAGAACTACATTAGTCGCAGTAATAAGACGAAAGGTCACATTGTCGAGGAAGTAGCGGCCCTCATTAAAGTTTTATGGAATGGCAACTACAAGTGTGTGGCCAGCAAGGACTTGCGTGTAAGTAATAGGTCTATTTATAAGTTCGTGCGGTTTTACAACAGATGGCGTAACTTGATTATTATTCCATCGATCCACATTTCCAAACATTCATTGGAGAGCTACTGTCGTAAGGCACAAACGTCAGTATAAGTTTTTTATTTGAAGCGTAAACAACAATATTTTTACCACACTTGAAAATGTCGAATTTCGTGCCAAATAATGTGTTTTTGCGGGGAATTCTTCTTCATTATTTTAATATGAAGAAAAAAGCAGCCGAAAGTCATCGTATCTTGGTGGAAGTTTATGGTGACCATGCTCTATCTGAGCGAACGTGCCAGAAGTGGTTTGCACGCTTTAAAAGTGGTGATTTTGGCTTGGAAGACGAAGAACGCGAGGGTGCGCCGCCAAAGTTCATGGATACCGAATTGGAGGAATTGCTCGATCAAGATCCGGCTCAAACGCAAGAAGAGGTTGCAAAAACTTTGGGAGTTGATCAATCAACCATTTCCAAACGTTTAAAAGCCATGGGAATGATCCGAAAGGTAGGCCATTGGGTGCCGTATGAATTGAAGCCAAGAGACGTTGAACGCCGTTTTATGGCATGCGAACAACTGCTTCAACGGCACAAAAGAAAGGGTTTTTTGCATCGAATTGTGACTGGCGATGAAAAGTGGGTCCATTACGACAATCCAAAACGTCGGGCAACGTATGGATACCCTGGCCATGCTTCAACATCGACGTCGGCGCAGAATATTCATGGCCTGAAGGTTATGCTGTGTATCTGGTGGGACCAGCTGGGTGTTGTGTATTATGAGCTACTGAAACCGAATGAAACGATTACGGGGGATGTCTACCGACGACAATTGATGCGTTTGAGCCGAGCACTGCGAGAAAAACGGCCGCAATACGCCGATAGACACGACAAAGTTATTTTGCAACATGACAATGCTCGGCCACATGTTGCACAAGTGGTCAAAACATACTTAGAAACGCTCAAATGGGATGTCCTACCCCACCCGCCGTATAGTCCAGACCTTGCGCCATCCGATTACTATCTCTTCCGATCGATGCAACATGGCCTGGCTGACCAGCACTTCCGTAATTACGATGAAGTCAAAAAATGGATCGATTCGTGGATTGCGGCAAAACCGACCGAATTTTTCACAAAGGGAATCCGTGAATTGCCAGAAAGATGGGAAAAAGTAGTAGTAAGCGATGGACAATATTTTGAATATTAAATTTTACGTCAATAAAGTTTCAAATTTCGAAAAAAAACCGCACGAACTTATTCATAGTCCTATTATATAATAAAATTCAAAATATAAGCAAAGTGTATCACATTTGCACATATGTATGTATGTACATATACACCAGTGTGCACAATAATAGCAGCGGGTCATATTGTAAAGTTTTGACTATTTATTTTGCCTTTTTTGATCAAAAAATATAGTTTACATTACAACAAACCCCATATAACTAGAAGTTTCAAACTTTAGGCATCTTCTTTGCGCCAAGCGTTAGCAAGTGGCAACTGCTATAAATGAAAACATCTTGGCAGAGCTGGAATAGAGCTGCCTAAAATTACATTTGATTGTAAAATAGTCGCTAGCGGCGAATCTTGCTCGCTAACTTTGTTGTTGTTTTCGCATACAAATTTTTCGTCAAGTTAGTCCAGCAGAGAAGTAGCGAATAGAAGAGGCCTTTGTATACAATTTTAAAGAGTTCAACAACAAAGTTTTTAGAACAATTTCATGTATGGCATTTTATGGCCCCTTAAATTTTTTTAAAATAAAGTGCAAATTTGAGGTGCTAAAAAATCGCGGTGATTTTTCACATTTTTTTTTGTTGGCCTTGTGCACTTTCTCCTCATAAAAAAACCAACTCGAATTCTGAACCTTTTTATACTGGCACAATATTATACAAAAATTGAATGGGGTACAAAACTGGATACTCAGAAAAATTCTGGCTAAAAGTTTTAAATTTTTCTAATTTTTTGTTTTTATTTATAAATTAAATTTTTTTTTTTAATTTATACATAGTCTGATTGTTCGAGTTATATGGTTTTTAATATAGTAATTATTAACAATAAAAAAAAATAAAAAATTGTCAAAAGTTTGCAATACGCCACACTGCTATTATTATGAACACAGGTGTATATGTATGTAATTTGTCCTTACGCACATATAGGCATACTTTTGTCTATAAACAGTATGTGATAAATGTGTGAATAGCTGGTTGGTCTATTTTTGGTTTTTATCTGTCCATATAAAACACAAAAGAGTTCATTAATTAAATATCTTCCCCTCCATCTTGCCCTCCACACCCATCATCAATCCCTACACAGTACGTTATGGGACAATATCAGCAAATTTTCCGCGGTATCGAACAGCAGGATTCGCACGAATTTCTGACCATACTCATGGATTGGCTGCATTCTGATTTGCAAACGTTGCATGTACCCGAAAAGACACGTGATAATATAACACCTTCCGAGAAGGCGTGGCTGGAATTCACCAAAGCAAAAGAGAGTCTCATATTGCATTTATTCTATGGCCAAATAAAAAGCACCGTTAAATGTGTCGACTGCAACAAAGAGTCCGCCACTTATGAGTGTTTTTCGAATTTAAGTCTGGAACTGCCTTCAAATGCAAACGTTTGTTTTCTCACCCAATGTATGGACATGTATTTTAGTGGTGAACTTATACATGGCTGGAATTGTCCGAATTGCAAGAAGAAACGTGATGCTGTGAAAAAACTGGATATTTCAAAACTGCCACCTGTCTTGGTAATACATCTCAAAAGGTGAGAAATGAGTAGACATATTTCAGTTATACAGTAAATTAGATTTTTTCCAGACGCATAGTTAAGGGCAGGGTTGGGCATAGTGCACTAAATAATTAGATGTAGTGATAATGAGACTCTTATTTTAGTTACCACTTTAGTGGTAGTGCAAAAAGCCCAGACGTGGTTAACCAGTTAACTGTGTTTGACGAGTATAGATGGCAAAAAAAAGTGGTAACCTTAGGTATTTAAGTTGTAATAGTTGTAAAAATAAAACATATTCTTAAATTTCAAAATGTTTAGAATAATTTGAGACTATGCCGGAATAAAACAAAAAATTAAAAAATAATAATAAAGAAAAATAAATATATGGAAAAATAGTATGCGCTTGACGACCATACTCGTCATCGTTCGATTTTCGCGACACAAATTTGTGCGCACTGGAGCACATTTGTAAATGGAGCAACACAGTTAACTGGTTAAGGGATTAGGCCACTGTAGCGACGGTAAAAACTGTCGCTTCTTGTGCATACAATAATTTTTTTTTAATATTATAATTCTTATTATTATTTTTTTCTTTTTTTTATTAATATTTTTTTTTTTTTTCTAGTTCTCTTTTTACATGAATCTGATTTAACACCAGTTAAAAAGGAAAAAAAAATATTTTTTTTCACGAATTGATTTTTTTCGCGATTTTCAATATCTTATGAATTTTTCCTGAATCTAATAGAACAAATAGAGTGAGATTTTTTGACGCAAGCGTTTAAATTAGTCTCAGGAAAAGTCTTTAAAACTCAGTAGATTTTGCCCTCTCCGTTTAATAATTTATTTCTTATAATATATTTATTGAATTAAAATATCTAAGCACGAAATAATTTTCAGTGAAGACAAAAAAAAATTTGTTTAATATATTTTTCACCTAATTCCCTTTTTACGCGAGTTTTTTGGATTGGTATTATCGTGTAAAAAGATAATTGGCAAATGCTTTTCCGTTAAAATTTGAAGTCAATCAAACGCATTCGAAAATGGCATTTTTTCCTACTTGCTCATTAAACTAGTGTACTTAAAGCTTAAAAAATACAAATTCTCAGAAAACATGCTTAAGCTTTTGGGCGTAGATATAAAATTCATATTGATCTGAATAGTTTACACTTCGTTAAAAAGTAGTGTAGATTTCTCACAGATTTCTATAGCATTCTAACTTTTTGATCTCCTATATCGACGTAATTTTAGATTTTACGCCGATACCGACGCCGTTGGCAATTCGTACAAAAAGAAGCAAAACTATGTTCGCTTTCCGCTCGAGAATCTCGATATGACGCCTTATATTGCCAAATCCGAATCGCGTTCAGCGACACCGAAAACGTATCAACTTTATGGTGTCTCCAACCATTATGGCTCCATGGAGAGCGGTCACTACACAGCCTTTTGCAAAAGCGGCAATTATGGCAGGTATGTATTTATAAACGAATATACACATGTAATGTGTGTAGAGGTGTTGGGGGGATGGCGGTAATATTAATGTACGCAAATTCATTATGTGCGAGCTTTCTCACATACATACACGTATAGTTGTTGTATTAACACGTTTTTAATTCTTATTTACCAGATGGTTCAAGTTCGATGACCAGGTCGTTACACCGCTTGACACTTCCAATGTGGTATCCAGTGCTGCCTACATACTCTTCTACACTTGGTTGCCGCCAATTCAAATAACCGATAACAACAATACGAACTAGCCTTGAAATCACTTGCCGGATACAAATATCAAACGTCAATACGACAAAAACATCTTTACGATTGCTCTATGCAGTTTTGGGTGCTTGCTGCGTGAATGTTTGGCGGCTCGAATAAAGCAAATACTTACCATAATTACAATAACTCGAGCTATAGCCGCATCAACAATTGTGATTTTCGCAAGCGGTACTCATAAGCAGTCATTGCATTTTTTGTTAGTTATTTGTTTACGCATTGTATGGAAATCCTACACGGCGGGTTGGTTGTGCATGCGTTCGGACTAGTCGCAGTTAAATAACTTGAAGTTGTTGATTTAAACAAAAAAGGATTTATTTTTGTTTTTTTTGTGTAATTGTTTTCCAATTTTTGACTATTATTAATAATATTTTAGTTCTCATAAAAGTCTTATGATAAAAACAAAAACAAAATCAAACGACGCTCATACTGAACGGTACAACGTAATTCAAGAGAAAGAAAAACAAAAACATATTAGAAATTTGTTTCTATTTCCGTTTACTTTATTGATTGTTATTGCATATTTGAAGAGATGTTAATGCATGCAACTACAAGTATACATACATATTTACATTTATTCTACAGTTTATGTACAATGTGAAAGAACCATACATGCATTCGTGTATATGTGCATACATACATACATACATATACTCCTACATCTAACAGTCGCTTTAAATATTTCCAGTTACTCCTGCGTCGTTGGTTATGCAGGCGAACATATACTTACATACATACATGAAATAAGCAACAATATATAAATATAAATAAAAAAATTGAATTTTATGCAATATTAAAACTAACACTAAAAAATCGTTTAAAACTAAAAAGCAAAAAAAAAAGACAAAAAAAACCAGTTAAACAAAGAAAGCAAAAACGAAATAGCATAGTAAAATTAAATTTAAATTTTAAATGAAATTAAGACTACACGTGCATTATAAAAATTAAAATAAATAAAAATCTTTTTGAAGGAGTATACTATTTTTAGAAAAAGTAATACGAAACTGCTTTATGAAATATGCAAATAAAATATACACAAAAATAAAAAAAAATATGTATTATATTTTATAATATATATATATTTTTTCTTCGAAATATGGGCATGTTCAGCCACGCAATTGCAACCTATTGTACTTCACCGCGGGTCTATAATTCCAATAAGGCTTCCAATGAATTTGAGCACGTTTTTAAGCTTTTTGGACTTAGAGTCGCCCCACGTAGATGAGCGAGTCTTCAATTTTCGAGGACTGCACATTCGTAGAGGATGTACTCAGGCGACAGGCGCTTGTTTCTGCTAGTTCTAGTTGCTTGTTCGATACTCTCTTGCGTATGCTCTGTAGCATTATTGCATATGATGCGATATTTGAAAGAGTGAGAAAAAAGTAGGGAAATTCCTGCAGTATTAATTTAATAACTAACGAGGTATAAGTTGCGACGATGTATATAATTATTTTCAGATTTGGAGCATCGATTTTCGAAAAAACCTATATATTTTTCAAATTAAACTCATCTTTATAGCCCAATCGACAACGGATCAACAACTTGATTCCAGTCGAGATATATTACATTTTTCGATAAAAGCAATAAAGGAATCATACTGAACATTAAAATAAAATGTATTAAAAATTTGAGTTAGTTTTCGCCTTCTACAGGGTAGACCAAATAAGACCACTAATGTAAAGCACAAATAACTTTTTTATTTTTTTAACATATTTATTTTCCTCTTTTTGTAGGTTATAATTTAATTGTTGGAAATTTATTATGGACCCTTACAGTACAACACAACGCGTTAAAATTATCGAGTTTTTCTATTCTTGTCAACGATCAATTGTTTTAACGCAGCGTCAATATCGGATGAAGCGCATTTCCATTTAAAGGGTTATGTCAACAAACAAAACTGTAGATTGTGAGGCTCTGAAAATCCAAGGGCAACACACCAACATCAGTTGCACGCATCTAAATGTAATGTTTGGTGCGTTGTTATGGTCACTAGAGTTATCGGTCCATATTTCTTCGAAAATGAGGATGAAACGCCGGAATCGATTTCAGGAGCTCCTTACAGAACATTGATTGAAAACTTTTTGCGGCCAATGGCGGAGCAGTATCCTAATTTCAACAAGATGGAGCAACTGCGCATACTGTTGGACAAACTATGGACCTGCTGCGTGACATTAGTAGGTCTTATTTGGCCCACCCTGTACATACTACATATATCAATCGCGTTGTGATGAGCAGCAGATGGTCAACATTTTGTTGATAGAATGAATGATGTGGTCAATGTTGCCTACATGTTCGCTTAGCATGTCATGCTATCTCATAAATAGAAACACTGCCCCAATTATTGAAGCCCGACCACACCATATTAGAGATATTTAGTTGGTACAGCATCAAAAATTTGTCTAAAGTTGTTAAATACCATTTGCAAAAGTTTGCAAGCCTACCCAAGTACACAAGTACACAAATACACTTCTTACAAATAGTATTATGACTCTCATTGAGCACCTAAATTCTATACAAAGGCATGAACTGTTTTTTTTTTATTCAAATATCAATAACACTAAACGTATCCATAATCATGCCGACAAGTGCTACTTTGGACTAAGTAGGCAACTGAGTAGTAAAGTCCTCTCTCGACGAAAAAAAAGAAAACTTTTTAAAGCTCTCACTCTCATGTCGTCCGAATGGATACAAACGCTCCGATTCTGAAAGTATTCGCTGCGCTACTAGATGGCGGTAGCAGAGGAAGAGGAAGGTCTCCTCTGCGTTGGAAAGATCTGGTGAAGAAGGACTTGGCTTCACTTGGTGTGTCCAGCGGGCACGGCTAGGATGAGAAAGAAACGACTGCGAGATTTGCTAAACTCGGCCAAAATCGCGTAAGCGGTTATCGCGCCAATTAAGAAGAATCAACTAAGCTTAATATATGCGCATGCCGTGGACCTGCCTTCTTATAGCCTGGCAAAATATTAAATAAAAAAATTGTTTTGAGAAAATATGTTAGCGCTACAAAATTTGTGTATTGATTTTCGTGGATGGGGTTCGGAGATCGAGCCTACATAAGAGAGAAGTAGTGGCAGTTCGGAATGGAACTTCGATTTCCATTTTGTTGCCCAGTGTAACTTCTTCTTCTTTCATAGCGTTACAACGCGGGGTGCGTCAAAGCTTCCTTCAAAATGCTCCTCCAAAGCGAGCTATCTTGAGCTGTTGCTTCGTAGTTACGTATTCCCAGCTTCTTAAGATCGTGTTCCCCACTGCGTCTATCCAACGGTTCCTTGGTCTGCCTTTGGCCTTTACGTCCATTAGCTTTCCTGTCAAGGCTTTCTTCACGGTACAGTCAACAGGCATACGGATCACATGACCTAGCCATCTTATGCGCTGCGCTTTAACAAAACGCACAGCTGTCTCGTTCTGAGTTAGATCGTTCTGAGTTAGATCGTTCAGTTCAGAGTTCAATCGGATTCTATAGGTACCATCATCCATTCTTATTGGGCCAAAGATCTTTCTTAAATTTTTCTTTCCATGCGAGCAATCTGAGCACAATCATCAACCTTAAGAGTCCATACCTCACGACCATATGTTAGGATTGGTCGAATAAGAGTATTGTACATAGTGAACTTTGTAGCTTGAGACAAAAGTCGGGACTTGAACAAGTTAAGGTGGCGTAATACGCTTTGTTGGCGACGTTGATGCCATCCCTGATGGCGGAAGTTGAATCACCGCTACATGCGAACATAACTCCTAAGTACTTAAAATGCTGCACTGCTTCAAAAGTATAGGCTCATGGAAATTTGGCATCTGTGCAGGCCGCCTCGATTTCAACAGATATTTGGTTTTGCCCTCGTTTACAAAAAGGTCAATATCGTTCACAATTTTGTTCATTTTTAAGAAAATTTCTTTTAAGTCATTCCTATTTCTTGAGATAATAGCGATGTCATCTGCATAAGCACATATTTGGGTTGTTTTAGTTATCAAGGTACCACCTTTGTTGACTTCCCTTACGACAAAGTGCAGCATCAAATTGAATATGACTGTTGATAAGGCATCACCTTGTTTTACACCTGTTTCAATAGGGAATGACTCTGTGAACTTCCCTTGAATTATCACTTTTGCTTGTGTATTTGTGAGCGTTGCGCTAACGAGCCTTATTAGTTTGGCAGGTATTCCAAGAATAAGCAATATGTGCTGGATCCTATCTATTTTAACACTGTCGAAGGCTTGTTTGAAATCAATGAACAGGCAGTGAACATCTAGCCCATATTCATAGTGTTTTTCAAACATTTGGCTAAGAACAAAACATTGGTCATAGTGTAACAGTAATCATTTAAAAAGCAGCATAAAAAATGCACTATAAATTTTTCGACGAAACTGCTAAGTAAATAACTTTGGTCGGACAAAAATCCAGATTGTTCCAGTAGTTCGGGCTGTCATAAGAACCATTTTTTAAGTGCACGCTTAAGTGGTTGCTTTAAAGTTTATCGAGTTATTATTCATGAAAATAATATATTTTTGCACCTTAATATAAAGTAAAATATATTTAAAATAATTTTACAGAAATGGCCACAGAAACCCGAAAATTATAAAACTTCGAAACTTGAAAATCTCTGTGGAGAAATCTTTTGCTTTTCTCCTCTCTTACAACCTTAAAGATAGAAAATATTTTTCCAGGTATTTGCAAACTTTCGAGTCAAAAACTAATGTCCTCTCATCTCGCTGGTTGGAGGTAGCACACACTCTCAGCATCGAATCTGCAATTCACTGTTGATCATTCTTAGCCCTGCCATAAGTTCTGTTACAAATTAAGTAGATATGAAGTTATAATATTTTTTTGAATGAAGTTAGTTTTATTTAAATTTATATATAATTTATAAAAACAAAACTTTAATTTTAACTCGAAATAGTCAACATTTGCTTTTACACAATCCATTCAGTTATTGCAGCACACACGGCTTCCATGGATATTGACATCGCTGTTCGAATCAGATTGTTGGAGACTCTCCAAATTTCTGTGAGGTCTTCGATAGGTCATGTTCTCCAATTCTGACCACAAATTGTTTTGTAATGGATTCGGATCTGGAGTTGCAGATGGCGAATCTTCTGCGGCTATGAACCCAGGAATATTGTTTTTTAGCCACTTCTGGGTGGATTTTGTCTTATGGGCTGCAGCGGAAGCTTGCTGGAAGACCCAATGCTCTCCACTGAAGAAAGTACTGCTCAATTGCTTTATCACACTTTCTAAGACATCCTCCCGGTACACTTTTGCTCCGGTCTCTCATTTTTCGCAGAAATGAAGAGATGTAACGCCTTTACAAAACATTCCCCACCAAAGGTGGCCACGCTGAACCTTTGGATCAACTTTTTTTCGTCTTTAGAAATTTTAACATAGCTTTTGTCGTTTTGCTTATTAAAATCTTCTTCGACAGTGAAAATTTTATCATCGGTGAAAAGAATATTTTCATTGCCGTTCACCGCGTGCCACCGAAGAAGCTGCTTGCATCTGTCGAGTCAAACGCGTTGCCAAAAAATGACCAATTGAGCGACGGAAGGCGTTCATGTGTATAAAACAAAAATAAAGAAACTTTTTTCTGCGAATTCGTTCTCGCCGTATGCATTGTAAAATTTGTCACAGAATTTATGGCAATACCAAGTATGTTTTATGTTTGCACGTCATTTTGAAGTGTTTTATATATCTTTATTGAGTTAATTGTATACGCAGTATATAACTTTAGATTTTTTATTAAATTTTATTCACAATTGGCATTAGTAGATCTTTCGTGATAAAACTCAGCTTATAAGTCTAAACAAGTCAAGGGTCAAGGACTATAATTTATTAAAATACATCATTGAATACAGTTACTATTTGTCACAATTTGAATCTAACAATTTGAACCTTTAATTCTAAAAAAATCCAAATTAAGCAAAAGGCCCACTTCCAAGTATTAAAATTTAATAATTACTACAATAAACATTTTACAAAACCCATTTCTATTGCTTTTACTTTGTGTTAATATATATATATGTAGATATTTACCGAAAACGAAAACCATGAAAAAGTGTAGCATCTTCCATATTAACGTAATAGATATTTATAGCAAATCATATGCCTTATACTGTTTCGATAATGCCCCGCCGTCTTTGATCACTCGACGCTCCTTCCTCACTGCCAATGAACGATGTCTCCTCAGAGTTGGCAACGGGTACTACAACTTCCTTCGCAATAGCAACACCATTTAGCTGTGACGCGTGCAGCGGCGCCGGGGAATGCGTCTCGCGCGGTATACCATTATGCACCGAAATAGCGATCTGCTCATAATTTAATGCGCGTGACGGTGTGTGTGCACGTGTTGGCGTATTAACGTGTGAGGAGTTTGCACGTGAATGTGGACTGTTGTTACGCGAATGTTGAAAGTCCTCAAGTGGAATTTCTTCAGAACTATAACACAAAGTGGTATTTGAAATTCCTTTTTGACTCACTCGCAAATGCCATGTATGCTTACCGTGGTCTGGGTACGCGCGGACTACTATCACGCGAACGTGTTGAGGCCCGATTCTGTGAATTCTCACGCGACTGTGACGAACTGCTAGGCGAATGTTCGCGTGCTGCCGATCCATTTGATTCACGTGTTTGCGATGTTGACGATTGTGAGCTGGAATTGGAGTTGCGTCGACGCGGACGACCGACATTTTCATTACGTATACTAAACAAAAAATTGCATTCTATTAGTGCATTAAAAGCTTAAAATCCACTAACTTACCCTTCAATGGAACGATTCTGCGCCATTTGTATGCGACACACGCCGCCGCTATTGTTTGATTCACGTTTTAAAGCTGCAGCAAAGCCGGGTACTCGATTCGCTGTGGACAATATGGGACGGTGTTCGCGTGAAGAACGAGAACTGCTGCTAGCGACGCTACCAGCACGAAGGCCAGCCACGGCATAGACGGGCGAGTCGATTACTTGGCCTGGTATTTCGATGAGTTGCGCAATTTGGTACATTTTCTTCTGACGTGCCTTGCTGCGGCCCTGCAAGATTTGAGAAGGTTTAAACTTGCGCTATTTATATTCGAAATATCAACCATACCTTCGTTAACCTTTGCTTCGCAGCCATGCAGCGTATGTGATCGTCGAATAGGAATTTCGCTGATAGCAGCGGCGTACGATTATGCGTCGCGCCGCCACGATGTACAGTGATGTGCAGGCAGCGCGAATCATCCTTGTCGCCCACCACCTCAACATCCTGCAGGAAGCCCACAAATTTTGCCACACCCCAGCCAAGCAATTTGGCATCTGGCTCTACGAGTATTAGTTGCAGCGAATCTATGACAAGAAATCGTCGCTGCTTGGTGCTGTCCTTGGTGATAACAGTGCAGGCAATCAAGTCGCTGTTATCTAAAGCAAAGAAATGCAACAATCAAGATATCAATAAAAAAAAATTGTGCTAAGTGTAAGAGCCGCATCGAAATGTCCATGCTACCTGGTGCATAAATTAAACAAACGCACTTACTTAAGTCCAGTACGTTGTCAACCTGCACTAAATGCATAGTGTTTGTCAAGGGCAGCAATGTTTCTTTCTCATTTAAAAACTGTTGGCATGTACGGCGTAGCAGAAAGAAAACACGTATAGCGCGACGCGCTTTTTCTACTTCCCCGCATGGTAGACGGCGTGTGAAATTGATGCCCGTCAGTGGAGTGCCAGTTGGTGGTAAGAGTATCGTTGAATCCATACACAAGAATTCTACATTCAAATTTGTTTTACGCATTTCATTAAACTCATCCTCAAAAAGATCAAGAAAGATGTCTTCAGATTTATAAAAATTACGCAGTACTACCATAGACTGATTACGCGCTGAAAACAATGCGTCTTGTTGCACTTCTGTGATGCAGGCCTCATCGGTATACGGCTTGCTGAAAGTCACAAGCAGTTGCAATGCGATTTCAATTGTTATGAGACGTATGCGGCAGGCTGCGAAAAGCATAAAGAGAAATTTAGCGTTAAGAATATAGAGTATTTAATAACTCGAATTTATTTACAAGGCTGATTGGAGAGTGAAATTATGTGCAGCAGGCGTTCTATTAGTTCCGTTTTATAACTATAGGAACCCTTGGCAGATTTGGAGAGCACTTGTTCGAACCACTCGTTTTTCACACCTGTATGATGAAAAAAAGTACATTCGAGTTAAAAGTACGTCAGTTTAGTGCGAAATGTATTAAAGTAATTGATACATGATAGACGAGTTATACAGATGAAAATATTTACATAAAATCGAACTGAGAGTTTTACATACCATCTACAGTGTCGGTTTATGAAGCATAAAGTAGTGAGAAACACATCACCATTCGTTTTTTTAATGGATAGCATTACAAATGAAAAAGTAGAAAATAATGAAGAACAATATGGTGCGTTAGTAAATTGATATAGCGTTTGTTATAAGATGAATAGGCGGATGTGAGCTATCACTTAAAAATACACAAATATGGCCATATAATTTTAGTTATGCCCACATTTCAGTGTGTATGAAATGAATTTTGTTTTCCCTGCACTTACCTCTGTTGTAGGCCATGGCGTAAATGAGACACAACGCCAAAAGCGCCAGATAATCATTCTCTGTGCAATCCAACGCTGATAGCACCATTTCTAAAAATGGCCGGCTCAATTCACTATATGCTTGCGTGGGCTGCACGAGCTTCTGTAGCTCTTCTTTCTCTTCGTCAGTAATGTTACCCAATTTAACATTATTCAGCACAACTTGCGCCGCGGCACTTGCACTGCCTACAGAAATTTTACGTGCTGACAGTTCGGCATCACTATCTGCGCCTGCCGTTGCTATTTTCGTTGTTGTTGTTGTTGTTGTTGTTGTCATAACTAAATGTTCCTCTGCATTTGTCGCCAAAGCCAACGCAGCACCACTTGTACCAGCGGTGGCCTCAACCGTATTTGAATTATCACCGTCATAGCTATAACTCGTCGAGTTCGCACCCACAGTCTCTAGTGCTTGTTCCAGACTTTCACGTGGCTCACCAAAGCCAGGCACAACAGCTAAACGATGCTCTACATAAGCATTTAATATTTCAGCAGCGCCCTCTTTAAAAACGCCGTGGTCGCCATTGAGTATCACCCAAGCCAAAGCATGCACAAGCGGTGCATGCGTGATCACCAGGAATACCAACGACAACAGATACAAGGCGACAATGGATGAGACACGTGGATTGTTGATATCTTGTATGTCGATATCGACCGGTCGATTTAAGACCGCAGCTAAATTTTGTGTAACCACGGCGAGTGAGGTAGGCGGTGGCGCAGGTGTAAGTGAGAAGATATATAGCGGCACAAAGAGCTTGTGCAGCAAATGTTCCGTAAGTACGGCATTTAAATCGTCTATTTCGAGTAGTAATATATCATTAAGGTAATGCAGATGATCGAGATGTTCAGCTACTAAATTGGAAAGCTTCTGATTCGATTGGTGGCTGCGAGAAGTGTACAAATAAGCATATTTTTTATAAAGATAAATTGTAGTGTCTCACTCAATGTCAGTGCGCACACAAGTGTCCAACTCCAAAATATGCTTGCCTATAAACCATACCAGGTTACTGAAATAAGGCGCAGCAGTTCTATGGAAACACAAACATTTATGAAATGATTAAATTAAATTTACCAAACCAAAAAATGATTTCGACTACATACTTGTCTCTGATAAACCGCAACATGCTGGCATTCTGAACTTTATATACATTCAATGAGATGGTGCGTACCGCTATCCGCACCATAGATTCGGGATGGTTGAAAAATTTAATAGCCTCTGTGTAAAGTGGAAAGTCATTCGTATGCTGAAATCGTTGAATAATTACATTTTTATGTATAAATATATTCTATAAGTAATTCAATTAAATTCAAATTGCATTCATACTTCATTGTAAAAGAAATGTATGGTATGTGTATTGAGTTTAAGGCTCAGCGTTTTTAGAAATAAAATGTAATAGCCCATTACATCCTCGTCGGAGAAATCAAATTTATGCACAATTATTGAGTTGACATGATTATTGCTCAAGAGATAATCTACAAATGCAAATACAAAAAAAATCAACACAATTATTTCTTATTACACTATAAATCATAAATTTGCCCAGCTGTATTTACTTACACAACGATGTCTCATTACGTATGTTTTCAAACAAAATATTTAAGGTTTGCAATAGTTGCACACACACAAAGCTCGAGCCTCCACTTTTTTGACGCATTATGTGTAAAAAGTAGGACAGCATATTTTTCTCAAGAAAGAAACTGCAAATAAAATATAATCGTATAGTTAATCAGCGCTAGACAACGTATTGTAAATATATACTATAAATTGCTTTCGTTACGCACTCAAACACAGAAGAGTCATGCTGATCTCCCCAAATCAGTATTTCTGCAATGCAACGCAGAGACTCCACCAAGAGACCGCGATTACTCTCCGAAACTGTGGTATTTTTTTCTAGTATACTGTACAGGTACTTAAGGTGTTCCAGTGAAAGGCGATTCTTTGGGCGGTTCCAATTCCCTCCAAACCAACTTCGACTCCGAAACATTCTGTTCTGCTGTACAACCTGAAAAGGTTTATACGTATTTTTCACAAAAAGTTCTACAACTGGGTTAAGTGTTGAAGTCTCGAGTATGCTGCTCTAATGTACAAGTACTTGTTGACAGCGTTAGTTTATTTTTCCATTTAATTGCGTTTTTACTGCAACTTTTAATTGCTTCCCTCAATACAAAAACTAAAATTTTCCCCTTCACCCTTATTTTTATGAAAAGCCTTTTGCCTTGACAACTGAGCAAAATCGTTGACTGTTGTTGTTGTTGTTGCAGCAATCTGTTGTCATTTCCTGTCATGAACATATGATCGGCTCTACCTGTTTGTAACGGCGTGATATAGCGCCAGAGCCGGCTAAACAGCAATTTTCGCTAGCCTATCTGTGTTATATACAGTAAAATTATATGATATTCAAATATTTAAATCTAGACCTTATTATTATTGGTAAATATAGTTTATTTGTTCCTATAAATGCGTGTTTTTTGTTGATCGTCATAAAAAACTATTAATGTTTTTGCTGTTAAAATGTATCGATACAGTGTCGATATATAACTCCCTCATCGATATGCAAGTCTTCCTATTTACTTGATGTTTGTAAACAATGAATTCGCCGAGTAGTGCAAAAGGTAAAAGAGATAATTTATTTCATTTCACTAACTAAAATGTTTTCTAGTCACTCACATTTAAAAAGACGAACACCCGAAGGCGGAATTCCACGTCCAGATTATATCGAACACCTGGTGGAAGAGTACCACACCACTACCAACGTTGGTAAAAAAAACCATCAATCAAAGCTATAAGAATAAACAAAGTAAGAGCAATTAAATTTTTAATTCCTACAGAGGCAAAGGAGCAAGTAACAGCAAATTTAGCTAATTTTGCTTATGATCCAATCAATTGGGAATACCTATGGGAAGCTGGCGCTTTAGATGTATTTGAAGATTGCATTAAGAGTCCAAATGAGCGGTTCCAACTACACGCACTTGCTGGTTTTTGCAATATGTGCTTAGGTAATTTATATAAGTATTTAATTTGGTCAATCGACGAGTTTCTATGAACTATTTGGGTTTTCAGATGCTGCATCGTTTAAGTTTATTACTAAATCTGAAGTTTTCGCCCCAATCAACTTATTAATGCAGACTTCAGAATCCACCGACATATATCTCAATTGCATTTCTCTTTTCTACCAGCTACTCACTGCAGACATTTGCACGCAAAAAGAAAAAAGTTTAATTGTCACCCCGCCCGTGTGGAAAACAATTACGAAGTTGAAAAACGTAAGCCCTGATCCGCGTGTTAAGAACCTTGCCACGTTATTCTGCGAGGATTTTGGGTCACGTGTTGAAGAAAAGGAAGATTTCAAAAATGTACTTTCAGGTTTTAAAGCGCCTCAACAGTCAAATAACAACGAAGTATAAAGAGATCAAATTAGTTAAACGCTTCACCCAATTCGAATTAGACCAGTTTTCATCATTGACAGCCGATAGCAATCCCATACATAGTGTAGACACTCCAATATCCGAGCGTAAAGTACATGGAGCTTTTCTCAATGCAATTGTGGCTGGCATTATTGGCACTCAGATGCCCGGAGCGGGAACCATTGTATTAAGTCAAAAATTCAGCTTTCCGAATGCATGTCTTGTGGACGTAGATACTTTCATTTCAGTTCGTTTAGTTAAAGAGCGAAAAATTTCGCTCGTAGAATACGAGTGTCGCCAAGCCGAACAGATTGTCTTCATTGGTGAAGCTAAACTCTTAATAAAACGATAAATATTTCACAAATAACTAAAATAAACATTTTTATTTACAAAGATAAACACGCTATTTTTTGGATGCACGTTTGCCTTCTCCCTTCTTTGGTGGCGCCTTGCCACGCAACCTTCGCATTCGTTTCATTTCCTCCTTAAAGTCTTCATGCTCATCACGGAATAAACCATAGGCGCGTAGATTTTTCATCAGAATATGTGTTTCCACATGCCTTGGATACCAATTCTTCAAAGAATCCCGCTTATGCACTGGCTCTTCAGCGAACATACGAACTACTTTCATGGACTTATCATTGGTGGTACGCGCCACTTCGCCGAAAATACGATTGGAAAGAAAGTTCATCCGACGTGCATATTGGGTACCCAACTTAATTAATTCATTGTATTTGTTGCCGGACATTGTAACTTAATAAATCTGTAGTCTAGTCCTAAATAATACTTCAAATCTGGGACTAAAATATTTGTTGTGGTTATGTCATTTATCTGAGGATATCAGCTGTTGAAATTACATCACAGTGTTGTATTCGCAACGTCTGTTCTGAAAGCAAATTGTATACTTGTGACTATTTCTAAACTTTTTGAATGTATCAATAGATGGCGCCTTCCGAAAATCTTTCCGGCTAGGTAATATTGTGATTTGTAACATTTAACCCTTTCGCTACATCTTTTTATTGCGCTATCCAAAAAATCCAAAGTTTTGTCTGAGTATTTATTTTAGGACCAATAACAATACAAATCATTTTTTTTTTTGTTATGTGCTTTTTTTTAATGTTGCCATATGGCAACAAATGTTTTGTATTGTTTTCAATCGCAAATAAACTTCTTCTGCAATCTAATGCAAGTTAACACCTTACGAGAAATTTGTTGTCATATGGCAACAAGCTTAGTTTTAAAAATTAGCACAGCTTTTAAAGCTGCGAGCGAAAAAATATTTAGATGCCAAATGACAGATTGAACATTTTTATATATACTTTATTCAAAAATTGTTGAAAACATTTGCCCAAAATGCCTCAAAAATCTAAAAAGGCAAAATACAGGGTGGCTGATGAATTTTGCTACATTAAGAAACTCAAATAACTTTTTTTTTTTAGTGTATGGAATTTATTTTTTTTTTCAAGTTGAAGGTCATTAAATTTTATTTAATGTAGCTTAACTAGTTTTAAAAATAATTGAATTTAAATGCCCCCCATGCTCGTTGACACAAGTGCGGCATCTTAGTAAAAAGTTGTTCATTGCTGCTTTGAGAGTTGCGACAGGAATAGCCGCAATTGTTGCCCGAATGGATTGTTTTAGTTCATCCAAATTTGTTGGCTTTGTTTTATAAACTTCTTCTTTACATAAACCCCACAAGAAAAAGTCAGGTGCAGTAAGGTCAGGCGACCTGGGGGGCTAACGAAATTCGGAGTTTCTTGAAATCAGTTTATTGGGAAATTTTCGTCGCAACTCTGTCATAACAGTCTGGGCTATGTGAGACGTTGCCCCATCTTGTTGAAACCACACAGAGTTGAAAAGAATTCTCTTTCGGCGTAGTTCTGGATAGAAAAATTCTTTCAGCATTTTCAAATAACGGTCTCCAGTAACCGTAACGGTGTGACCATTTTCTTCAAAAAAATAAGGCCCGACAATACAGCGTGAAGAAACCGCACACCACACTGTCACGCGAAGAGGATGCAATTCCGTCTCGTGGAGTATCTGTGGGTTAGAAGTACTCCATATTCGACAATTTTGTTTGTTCACATTGCCGTTTAAATCGAAATGGGCCTCATCAGACATGAAAAGGCAGTTTAACATGTTTTGGTCTTCTTCCACCATTTGCAGGATCTTCTGGCAAAATTCCAAGCGAATCGGCAAGTCTGCTGCATTCAGTTTGTTAACCATTTGAATTTTGTAGGGAAATAAGTCTAAATCTTTGTGCATTATTGTTTGCAAAGACTGTCGGCTGACACCAAGTTGAGCAGATAAGCTTCTTGTTGAAACCCTTGGATTGCTTTGTATAGCTGCAGCTACAGCAGCGATCGTTTCCTCCGTCCGAACTGGTGGGTTTCGATGATAAGGCCTTCTTGCGACTGTTCCTTGCTCAGCAAAATTATTCACCAGTCTCATTATGGTCCATCTGCTCGGGGGATCGCCGCCAAACATCCGCCTGTACTCTCTCTGTACCAAAACTACGGACTCCAGTGCGTGATAGCGGCGGACTATCCAAATTCTTGTTTGCGTGTCCCAGTTATCCATTTTAATAAATTTTAAAGATCAATCTGCAAATTAAAACAAAAATGGAACAGATAACTTAAAAAGAAAAAAAGTTATTCAATTTTTTTTTGGTAGCGGCTTTCATCAGCCACCCTGTACAAATTTCAGAGTGAAGTGCTATATGCCAGAAGGCTTTCTTTAAAAATGTTGTATTACCGATATATAATGGGCGGTTATTATTTATTTTATTTATGTTTAACCATTAAACTTCAATTTTTGAAAATATGTAACAAAAAAGTTGATATTTTTTACAAGAGAGTGTTGACGGCCTTTTAAAGTTTACTGTTGCCATATGGCAACAATATCGCGAAAGGGTTAAACTAAACAAACTAATATAATGAAAACGAAATACCACGTATTAAAGGGCCGAGCGGAGATAGATTCTAGATATTGCGTGTACGAACGATCGGGGGCACAAATCTTGAAAGGATGGAGAGTGACTGCAGATAGGTCCTTCTCAGGTAATATGTACCTGGTGTACAGTATATCAATACCAACTAAGCAGGGCAAACCGGTTCCACCCCGCCGAGACATAAATTGGTATAGGTTCGAGACAACGTGAGCTAGCAATCTATCTGGCTCGACCTACCAAACGAACTCAGAGCTCCAGCTCGACTCAGTAGTAGATGAGATGATTTTAGCGTTTCAGTGCGTGGCGAAAGCAGCTTGCCCCCAAGGCCGAAAAAGGGGAAACCGAAACCTCTATGGTGGTCCTCTGATATACCAAATCTGTGGAAGGAATGAAGAAATATAATGTAATGAAGCAAAAGTAGTCCAACTCTTGGGACTAAGATTTAAGTATGCCATAAGGGCGACTAAAATATGATCTTGAACATTTATCAAAAGATAGAAAGCAGGGAAATGCAGAAATAATTCCGGGACATGTTTCTATTACTATAAAGCCGAGATACTGCCAAGGACTTGAAGTCCTCGTAAACGTGCGCCCGTGCGCCCGTATCAGCTGACACGATGAAGCACCGATTTACGATAGTACAGAACGGAACGGTTCATTTACATGGGGCTCTCACTAGTTTCATCGTGTCAGCTTATACTGGCGTACGTTTACATTGGTGAGTGTGGGCATCATTAATGTATTTTTTTAACAACTGCGGGCGTCACCAATTCGATAACTATGGTTTGACAGCTGAGAATAGCATTTCTATTCAGTCCTGCAAGTCAGTATAAATCGTTTAAACCTTAAATTGTTGAAATTTGCTTTAAAAAAAATAAATCTGTTCGCGAAATTTATTTTACATGTGGCTTACACGCTGGTGGCATGATGCCCTTATTTCTTTCGAAATAACCAGGGAGCTGCTGTTACGTCAATGGCGAGCGCTATCACGCGATGCTAACTAAATTTTTGTTTCCAAAAATTAATCAGCTCAATATCGACGAGATTTCAACAATTTATTTGACTGATCGAACGAGCTATGTAACTGGTAGCCGTGGTGGGCATATGCCAGATATTATATTAAAAAAATAAATGCCATGGAATTATTTACCTGAATATTAAAAATTCATTCCAACACTATTTATATTTTGTATTATCATTTCAAGTTCTTATGATCTTAAAAAACACCCGATATATATTTTCCACAAACCAAATAAATAAATAAAAACTTGGAAGCAAAATCTTGCCGTGATAAAACATTATACATATATCCTTCTGATTCGCTTCACATCCAAAACTTGTTTAAACATTCAGAAGAAAGATGTCGCCCTCGTTAAAAACTTGTTCGCTTATGAGTTTTGATAAACCGCAGCTTACTTCTATGAGTTCCCGTTTGCTAACTTTCTTTCCTTCATCGTCGCTTGATGAGAACAGAGCAGTCTGAAAACTTTCTGAAAAATGGTAAGAAAATACATGTGAAGTTAAATAATTTGAAGTTTTTGTGACCAACTTAAAATTTATAAGTGTATTCGTTTATAATGTGCAGTAGTGATATAAGTGAATTATTAACTATGATGGTTTTCTAACCTCGAATTATTTTGCACACGTGGTTACATTGATTTTATTTCAATTTAATTTGTCATTAATACCGGTAATCTTGCTATACAATCTTGTGTGTAAATTCTTAAATATATATGACTTTTTTTCTTTTCTAGTCTCATCGTAAATTCTCCGCGCCACGCCATGGCTCTATGGCATTTTACCCCAAGAAGAGGTCTTGCCGTCACCGCGGTAAAGTTAAGGCCTTCCCCAAGGATGACCCAAGCAAGCCAGTACATTTAACCTGCTTCATTGGCTACAAAGCTGGTATGACTCACATTGTACGAGAAGCCGATCGTCCTGGATCCAGTAAGTTTTTGATTTTTTTATTACATGAATTATAAATATTTATTTCTTGTGATGAGAAACAGTTAAAAATTTATGGTTAGAAAACAAATGATATCCATGATTATAATATAACTAGGGCGGACTGATTAAATTTATTAACATAAAAATTGATAGTATTTCAACACGTGGTCTAAATTTTGGTATTTTCATATTTACAGAGATCAATAAGAAGGAGGTTGTTGAAGCCGTAACCGTTTTGGAAACTCCACCAATGATTGTTGTTGGTGCTGTAGGTTACATTGAAACTCCCTATGGTCTTCGGGCTCTTGTAAATGTATGGGCTCAGCATTTGTCAGAAGAGTGCCGTCGTCGCTTCTACAAGAACTGGTATGTGAAATTTTAAAATAATGTATTTTTTTTTTATAATGGGTAGAAAATTTATGTATGAACACGTGTTGCTTTGTTTAATTTAAATGATGATAGATGGTAACTGACTTCTTTGAAGATACTAATATTTACCATCCCTGCTTGCCTTCCTTCTGACTATTTTAAATAAATCAATCGTGTATCAAATGCTTGAATGATAAGTTTTCTCCCATGTTGTTTACTCGATTTGAAAATTTTACTAAATAAAATATAAAAATCAAAGCTCTTCGATCAGCATGCTGAGAGGGCTTTTAAAATATGTAATAGTCGTGTGAGCGCCATATTGTTTACCAAAATTCGTAATGGTTTTGGTATTCTGATATGTGTAGAACTCATTCGTGACCACGGCATGGAAGACTCTGATCTCCGCTCGCTTTCAATTGCGATGAGGTCGACTTCCTTCTGTTCTTTTTGCAAATTTTCACATTAGCAAAGAAGTTGAGTGTACGACCACCCACCCAATGGAGCTGAGAGTAAACTTCAATTGGCTACATATAATTCGTGGTTATTGCACTGTGCTATTGCGCGTCCATTGAAAACTGAGTTTGACGATTGCAATCTGCTTCGATTCAGGTACAAATCCAAGAAGAAGGCTTTCACCAAGGCCAGCAAGAAATGGGAAGTTGACTTGGGCAAGAAGAGTATTGAAAATGACTTCCGCAAAATGCTCCGTTACTGCAAAGTCATCCGTGTTATTGCACACTCGCAGGTAATTATTAAATCTACAATAAATTTTTATATAAACTTTTATGTATTAAACGCGACGTCCTTGGATCATGGCGTCGAATGACCTCTGCAATCTTCGGATGAATGAGTGCGTTTGATGTAGTGTTCCTAAAAGGCGGTCTTGCTGTGATGTTCAATGCACAGTTATATAACCGCAACGTCGCAGAGCAAATTGCCCTTCGGGTGGCGATTCTTGATATATTCCAATAACTGCGCATAGCCACTTAGGCCGTAACCGCACAGTTAAACCATATCACGAACAGTACCAATCTTAATATAAAATTTGATTTGATTTGGTTATATCAGTTAACTTAAACACATATTAAAATTTGATTTTAGATTCGCTTAATTAAGCAACGCCAAAAGAAGGCACACATCATGGAAATCCAATTGAACGGTGGCTCCATTGAAGATAAAGTTAAATGGGTGCGTGAAAACTTGGAAAAACCCGTACAGGTCAGCAATGTCTTTGGACAGGATGAGATGATTGATTGTGTTGGTGTTACCAAGGGTAAAGGTTTCAAGGGTGTCACTGCTCGTTGGCACACAAAGAAATTACCACGCAAGACGCACAAAGGTCTTCGTAAGGTTGCCTGTATTGGAGCTTGGCATCCATCTCGTGTGTCCTTCACCGTTGCACGTGCCGGTCAGAAGGGCTACCACCACCGTACCGAGATCAACAAGAAAATCTACCGCATCGGTGCCGGTATCCACACCAAGGATGGAAAGGTGAGCTAAGAAAACAAAAATACTCACTCAACTTTCAACTGCATTGATGATAAACTCATAAAGTTCCGACATCAAACATAACTTTTATTGATACCAAAATGATAATCAAATGATAGGACTGATTTTTAACACTGAAGAAATAGCTGAGAACATTTCGTAACGTATTCTTATTTCTTATTTGTTTAAATTTTTGCAGGTTATCAAGAACAACGCCTCCACTGAGTACGATTTAACCGATAAGAGCATCACCCCAATGGGTGGTTTCCCCCATTATGGTGAAGTCACCAATGATTTCGTCATGTTGAAGGGTTGCTGCATTGGCTCCAAGAAGCGCGTGCTTACATTGCGCAAGTCGCTATTGAAGCATACTAAGCGTTCTGCTTTGGAACAAATCAAACTCAAGTTCATCGACACATCGTCAAAGATGGGTCATGGTCGTTTCCAGACCCCAGCCGACAAGTTGGCATTCATGGGCCCACTCAAGAAGGACCGTCTCAAGGAGGAGGCTGCCGCCGCTGCTGGTGCTGCCACCACTTCGGCCAGTGCTTAAAAAAGCTGTTGATTGTATTATCCACGTCTACAATACCACATTGATTGTGGTACAAATAAAAAGTTTTAGTAAAAACTGAGTCTTTAAATTAATTTTGGCAAGGGTAAATAAATGGGTTCAAATAGTTGATTTTAGTGGGCTTTAGTCTTGGGTCTTGTGCGTTAGGTCATATACAGTGGCTCACAGCTTATTTCGTGTGCCCGTTTATCAAAATAAAAAAGTTTAATATTTTTGTATAAACTTTATTTAGAAAAAAACGTTAACGTACATTCAAAGATAAATTATTTCTTGTTACAAACATACATAAATAAACTTAAATTATTTCTTCTTAAATAATATATTTACAGCAAAATCAAAATTATAAGAAAATCCACGTCACACCTTATTTCGTGTGCTTAACCAAACTAGAAAAAACATGATTTTTTTTTTAATTTATTATGTTTTTACTAATCTAATATTTTGTAGGGTAGCCTTTTTGTTTTAATACAGCTTTTAACCGGGATTGCATGGAGCTAACAAGTTTTCCAGTGTATTCAGGAGATATTTTCTCCCACTCCACTTGCAATGCTGTTTTTAGATCTTGTTTGTTGCTTATGTTATGTTTTATAATTTTTTGATCCAGAATATTCCATAAATTCTCAATTACATTGAGATCAGGTGATTGTGCTGGCGTTTTTACCACATGAGGGCAATTCCATATAAGCCACCGTTGCACTAATTCCGACTTATGCTTCGGATCATTGTCCTGATAGAACCTGAACCTGTCCCGAATGCTTAATTTTTCAGCACTTTGTAGTAAATTATTTTTTAATAAATTCAAATAAATAAATAAATCCATAATTTCGTCGATAAAAACCAAGTTTCCGACACCAGCTGTTGACATGCAGCCCCAAACCATTACATGGCTCCCACCGTGTTTTACTGTACCACGCAGATTCTTCGGGTCCAGCTCCGCGTTGGGCTTACGCCAAACGAAAGACTTTCCATCGGAACCAAAGAGGTTGAATTTGCTTTCGTCGGCGAAAATAACGTCATTCCAAAATGTTTGGTCTTTATTAACATGGTTTTCGGCAAACTCCACCCTTAATCTTCTGTTATGCTCATTAACAAACGGTTTGTTTCGAGCTGTACGACCATGGAAATCAGCTTTACGCAGAATTCTTCTTATTGTTTCAGGATTACATGACTTATCAAGTACTTTTTCAACCTCTTTTGTCAAAGCTGGCGCACTAATTCGTGGGTCTTTTTTAATTTTTCTTAATATCCACCTTTCATCAGCTTCTGTAAAAATTTTGTTTGGAGCTTGGCGGCCTTTGTCAACCACTCTTTTTTCACGAGAAAAGCGTTGAATAATGTACTGTACTGTGGAAGTACTTAAACTTACAATTTCAGCAATTTTTTTCTGCGACTTTCCATTTTTGTAATGCGTAATCACTAATTCGCGCCTTTCAATCGACGTACGACGACCCATCACGGTATTTTTAAATTAAGCTGGACAACCGACTACTTTCAATGTGTAAACTAAATAAGGATATAATCTAATATACTATGCAAAACAAATTTCTATAATTGCTAACCGGTTTACTGGCACCGATAACGGTAAAAGTGAACACACGAAATAAGCTGTGACGTCAATTTACCTAGTATTCTGTTTTTGTTGTAAATATTCTACTAAAGCAGAAAAAATTTGAATGCATTTATACATGTTTGTAATTAGAAATAATTTATCTTTGATTGTGCATTTAAATTTTTTTTAAAGTAAATCAAATAAAAATAATTTTACAATTCTTTAGTTTAACATACAGCCACACGAAATAAGCTGTGAGCCACTGTATATAGGCTAGTTAAAAAAAGCGTATCCTTACGATCGAATCGAACCATTTTGAGGAAAAAATTCGACCAAAATACCGTATGAAACCAAAAAAACGGCGTGGAAGCGCTAGTTGGATTATGAACTATTCACCACTGGAACCATTTTGTGGCAGGCAACTTATTCACAGTCGCTCCATTTCGTGTCAAGCAAAATTCTATAGATACATAAAATTTTTGCATGCATACATTTAGGCGGGCAGCTTTGAAAAGCAACGTAATTGCATAACAGTTTGAGTAATATGTGGTGAAGAGCAGTACGCTTGGCTTTTATAAACGGTCTTGAGAAATGGACGCTTGAATATCAGTAGTGAATAATTCCTCGACGGTATCTTTTTGTTATATCATCATTGACATTTGTCAAGTAGACAGATGCACAATTTTACACGATAGAACAACGCGTTAGAATTTTTGGAACTTACTATGCAAATGGTTGAACTTGAAGAAGGCTTTTACACAAGCCTTCAAACGATTGGGCCATTCAGTATTGCAGTACGCACGGTTTCCATGGATATTGACGTCGCTGTTCGAACCAATATATTGTTTGAGACTCTCTTGTTTTTATCCACTGCTGAGTGGTTTTTGTCTTATGGGCTGGAGCAGAAAGTTGTTTGAAGATCCAAAGCTCGCCATTGAAGAGAGTACTGCTCAACTGCTTCACCATGCCTTCTAAGACATCCTCTTCGCACCCTTTTGACCCGGTCTTAATCCCTTTTTCTTAGAAATGCAGAGATAAAACACCTTAACAAGACACTCCCCACTAAACCATTAGGGAGGCTGGATAGTCTTTGGACGTCTTTAGAAGTTGGAGCATAGATTTTGTCGTTTTGTTTATTAAAAACGTCTTCAACAGTGAAATTTTTCTCATCACTCCCAGTTCCTTTACTAAACTCAGGATAGAGCTGGGTTGAATTGAGCGTATATGCCCTTCCTCTGGCTGTAATTGGCTAAGATATCTCAACCTTCTCCGCACTATAGCGCATTGGAGTCTCCTGAGATTGGTCGCAAAAGGACAAGAGTCCGTAGACCAAATCCCTATAATGTGCAGATGTCCATAATGTGAGCATTCTCAGTTTATCCTTGGTATTAGTTTTTTAAACCTCTTTTAGTTGTACACTCCCAGTAAGGATTTCGCTTGGCGTATCCCAATAGTGTGGTGTCAGCAAACCTCCCTTAGCCCTAGGTCTTCCAGAAAGGGCTCGGGCCCTCGGTCGCAGCCTCTCGCGCCAATGCATCCGCTACTTCGTTCCCAATTATACCCCTGTGTCGTGAGACCCAAATTAGCCGGGTGCAATTGTGCGTTCCTAGTAGAATAAGTTTCTCGATACACTCAAGGACCAGTGAGGATTTGATCTCACAGGACGATAGGGCCATGAGTGCCGTCTGACTGTCACTCAGAAAGACAATTCGCTCGTTCTTGACATTTCTGTCTAAGTTTATCTCTGCACATAGACAAATGACACACATAGCCGCTTGGAAAACTGCCCATGGGCACAGAGCGCGTGGTTCTGGGGCCGTAAATTCTAGCGCCTATGCCTTCTGGGGTCTGCGAGCCATCTATGTACCAGTGCAGAGTACACACCTGGAAGTTCTTTTCAAATGCAGGTCTACTCCAGTTCAACTTATTGCTCAGTGCAATTCTGAACTTCTTTTCGAATTCGATCACCTTAATGATATCATCTCTGGGGTAGTTGGGTGAGTGAGAGCTGCTGCTTTAGCACTTCCACTTTCCCTCTCCCGAAGCCTTCCCTGGTAATATTCAGCAGGATACGCTTGGCTGATTGTTGAATAACTATATGGAGCGGAGTCAGCTCCAGCATCACCTCCATCGCAGCTGCATCGCTTCCGTGATGTACACGCATGCTAAGCGCTGAAGCTTAGTTAGCGCTGCCCACACCGTCAAGAGAGTGACTCTCGATGTCTAAGAGACCACTCCATATGTCATCATTGGTCTTATTATCATGGATTCTTGGGCTACAGCCCCAAGATTTTCCTACCAGACGTTTGCAGATTATGAGAGCCTTTGTCGCTTTGGACAGGGTTGCGTCAGCATGCCTCTTCTAGTTAAGCTTGGCACCCAGCACAAGGTCAAGATATTTAACTTTGCTGACCAAACAATAGCCATGAGTCTATTGTCTATGCCGTTGTCTTTCATTCTAGGTAAGACTCTTTCCACGGTGAAAGGGAATATGTCCACCCCAGCACACCATATTTTTGCCAGGTTTAATAAAGCTCTTTGCAGGATATCGCACCTTCCTCTTGCTATAATTACAACGTCATCCGCATATTCCTCACACTGGATTCCATTGTTTATCTCAAGTGAAGCATGTCATCTACTACTAGGCTCCACAAGAGGGGTGATAAGACTCCCCCCTGCGGGCACCCCTTACTTGTTTGTATGGCAAGACTAAGTATACTTATATGATGGCCACGTTGTTGGTTATTATTATAAAACCCCTGCAGAAAAGTTATGCAACAGAAACAAATGAACAAACTAGAAACGTTCCCACTGCAGTCGATTCTATGTTACCGGAACGACCCGAATTTATATCCGGCCAAGACTGTGACTTCAGCAGCGTTCCCCATAAAAAAGGAAACCCTATAACAAACTAGAAATCGTATATATATACATATATATATACAAATTGGCTGCCATGAAAAAGCTCCTCATAAAAATATCTGCCGTTCGGAGTCGGCTTAAAACTGTAGGTCCACAACATCAAGACGCACGCCACAAATAGGAGAAGGATCTCGGTCAAACACCCAGAAAGGGTGTACGCGCCAATTATATATCGTGTAGATACGCTTTAATTTTAAATGTGAAATTGCCGATTTCTAGTTCTTCACATCGATTTAGTGCTTCAAAAGACATAAATATACAAAAATATCCATCACACAACTTCATAAACAAGTAAATTCATTTTGATAATTTTTTTATATTTCTAATATTTAATTTTAATTTTTATATCTTTTTTACATTTAACTTAAATTAATCAATATAGCATCTGTATATTAAATCGTTTAACTAAAAGAAAAGATTTCTCAACATTGCATTAGTTCGCATATCACAGACAATAGGATCTCGACATTTAAAATAAACCAGTTTTGTAGTCATTTTAATCTTAACTTACATACAGTAGATATCCTATTGTTATGCAATATATTTATGTATATTGAAAAAATGTGCATTGTATGAGTATGTATGTAATATCTATGTACAAACTTAAATGTTGAGACGTTCAGAAATGGCCTCAAAATTGCTAAGAAATTATTTGAATAGTGAATGACAACGGTGCGCTGAGAAGAGTGGAATTAAGTGAGTGTGACACGTGATTGGTGAGAATAATGATTTCAAGATCAGTGTTACTGTGATTCAAAGAAGCTCCAAAGTGTTATTGTAATTTTGAAGTGGCTGTAGATGCAATCTTACATACATACATACATAGGTGTATTGACACTTTACAAATTATAAAAATATGTCTTAGTTATGCATGACTTCCAAGACATGAGAGGCCAAAAAATACTCAATCAATAATTGGAGCATGTTTTTAGTTGGAAACTTTTGTACTGAAAAAAAAGAAAAAGAAAAAACATTTAACCAAGGAAAATTAAAAACTAATATAATATACTTATAGTAATACATTTACAGTAACGATAGATGTGAATATTACTTTTTTAATAATTATTTAAGTATGAATTACTGAATAAGGCTAGTGCTGATAACAGATGTTTATGTTTATTAACTGAAGTTTATCTGGTCACGCTAAATGTTTTTGAGGTACTGATTTTCTCAGAAAAAAATTTCAAATTCACATTAATTACTGACAAATACACACATACATACACTATTAACTAATGTAACCTAAGTGCTACAAGTCAAGTCAGTATTACTTTTCTGTGGGTTTTTTGTCCTTGAACAGATAATCGTTTGCCATCGTATAAGCCAGGCCCAAAGTTAGCGCTCCGACTACGGTACCTTGCGCGGCGACACGTAGTTGCATTAGGAAAACACTTGTGCTCATGGTGCCGCGATTCTTATATTTATAAGCGCCAATTACGCCAGCTGCTACGAATCCAGCCAAACCTGCAAAGAAAACAAACATGTAATTATTATTATTATTATGTTATATTAGGAGGGTGGAAACAAATAAAGTAATGCCAAGAGAGCTGGAATTGAAATTAAAAAACTCTTTTTGCCTTATTGGTAGATGCTCTATTCTGTCTATTCGCAACAAATTACTGCTATATAACCTAATCCTTCAACCGATCTGGACTTATGTATGGTATTCAGCTATAGGGATGCTCAAGCGAATCTTGATTCTCGAATCTCGATTCCAAAATATAGTGTCAAATCAAATCAAATCGTCAATGCCACATACTATGTGAGAAAGCGCGACCTCCATCGTGATCTTGGTATGCTACTCGTCACTGACGTGTCGAAAAAGTGTGCTATGGCTCACATACAACGTCTAAGTGCACATGTGTCGCATTGACTTTGCTCCATCCAAGTACTCATGGTCGGCGGCTGAAGCGCGGCAAAACAGTGTTAGACCAGATGGACATTCATTCTGAACTTATAAATATTGAGGCATCTTAGCTTTGCATTCTTTTATTTGTTCGATGATATTTAGTATATTCTAGTTGTAATATAAAAACTTTATTCTATTTGTTTTAACATACTGTGAGCGTCAAAATAAAGTGTACAAAGCATTTTGTTGTAATATGGATTTTATTTCAGTTTTTTATAACAAAACATTATATTTTAATCTCATGTTTTTAAGTAGTATTTTTAGTATTTGATTCTCTACTTAATGCTAGAAAACAACAAAAATTTACAACAACAAAAGTTTTAAAACAAAAACAAAATTTAGTGCATATTTTACGCGTCAACATAAAGTGTACAGAGATATATTTTACAAAAATGATATCCATTTAGTATTTTGTTGATTTCCCTTTTGCTTTGATAACGGAAGACAGTTTTCGGGGCATCGACTCAAATAGTTTTTTTGTCACGTCAGATGAAATTTTATCCCACTCTTCCTGTACAACGAGTTTCAGCATATCCATATTGGCGATTGTCCTTTTCCGGATTTGGCGGTCTAAATGCTCCCACAAATGTTCAATAGGGTTTAAGTCCGGTGACTGTGGAGGATGATTCAATGCCTTAGGAGTACAATAAAGCAGCCATTATTTTACTATTTTTGCTGTGAGCTTGGGATCATTATCTTGTTGAATGATCCAAGAACCCTGCAAGTCTAATTTCTGCACACTGGTTAGCAAATTATTTTGTAAAATATTCAGATAAACTGTTTTGTTCGTGGTTCTTTCAATAAAAACCAAATTGTCAACTCCACTTGCCGCCATATATCCCCACACCATCACCGAACCCCCACCGTGTTTAACTGTGGTTATCAAATTTTGGTCGACATACTCACTATTTTTGGCTCTCCAGACTTTAACCGGTTTTTTTCTGCATAATCAAGACGTTTTTTATGAACTGTCGATATAGCAGCTTTTTTCGTGGGAGACGACCATGTAACCCATTTGCGTGCAACGCTCGACGTATTTTGCTAGCACTTGCGCTAGTATCTGATGCAGTTAAAACTTCTTATGATATTTTGACCACCCTTTTAAAGGGAGTTTTCTTCACATCACGCACTAGAGACCTTACTTCAGTCTCATTTCAAACTTTTGGACGGCCTGCACCTGGGCGATTTTCTACTTTGCCGAACTTTTTGTATTTGACAATTATTTTTTTCACAGTATTATGGCTTCTGTTGACAATAGAGCCAATTTCACCAAAGGTTTTACTTTCATTGCGAAGCTTTAGTACCAGTTCTCTAACATCAGTCGAAGTTTGTTTACCCATTATTGAAAAAAACAAATAATAGAATTTAATTTACTGTAGACAAAAACTTTCCACTCTGCCGATCACAACCAATTAAAATACAATATGAAAAAAGTTTCAATGCAACGAAAAAAGAAGTAAACAACCAAATATAACGCTATTTTTTACGGTACAACATCGCTAAAATGCTACTGATATGCGCTGTACACTTTATTTTGATGCGTAAAATATGCACTAAATTTTGTTTTGGTTTTAAAACTTTTGTTGTTGAAATTTATTTTTGTTGTTTTCTAGCATTAAGTAGAGAATCAAATACTAATTTAAAAAACATGAAATTAAAATATAATGCTTTGTTATAAAAGACTGAAATAAAATCCATATAATAACAAAATGCTTTGTACACTTTATTTTGACGCTCACAGTATCTACATACATACATATATACATATGTATGTACGTTAAAAAAATTTGAAACGAGATGTAGGTCAAGATATTGCCATTTCTCAGAACAATTCTATTCAGCCTTTGGTTTCGAGAAAACAATTACAATCTTTTTTCCCAGTCCAACAACAATAATGCATTGGTGCACTCAACTTTTAGTATTTACGGCAACATCGATAGACAATTTATTTTGCATTTTATTTGCTTTATTTTTTTTTTTTTTAATTAAATACTAGGTAGCTCAACTGAACAAATTTTTAATCTTTGTAATTTTGCCTGCCAACATTTTAATCAGCTGCTCGTAAAACTTGCAAATTGTTACTGATTTGGTATTTTTTATATATTGGATTTTTTTGATATTTTTCTCTCTTTGAGAGCAAATTCTCGGAAATTAGCTTACTGGATAAGTTTTTACACAAGGCGAATTTATTACAGGTGACAGCAAACACATATAAGTAAAACCCTACATGTATTTGTTGTTGCGTTTGGTGCAAGCATCATGTCAAAATCAGCAAGCAAATGTAAACATACGAATGTAAACATACCAATACATACAAACAAAGCATATCATTTTCACGTAAGCCATACCTACGGCGAAAAATTCAGCTGGGTGAATGCTGTCACCTTATTAAATCCACCTTGTTTTTACATTAGCAGACCGCAAATAAACATAATAAATTGTTTGAGCATGAAAACATATACATATATATAATTAGACACACGTGCCTACAATTCACAAATTATAACATTGGCAGTTGTGCTCACTACGACTCTATATGTAATATATATAGGTATTATATAGCGTGCCTATTTACATACATATATATCGGACTTGTTACGTTAAAGCGTAACAACTCAAAATCTGAACATTTTCAGTAGAGACGAAAAACTGTTTCCGTAAATATTAATAATATAGGTATTACAAGGAAAAAAATATGTAATTGCACGAATATATCATTAAAAACAATATAACGGTTGTTTCATTCTTATTTGTTTAGTAGTTGCGCTAAAATAACAAATTTTTGAGTTGTTACTCTTTTCCTTTTCATTTTGAGTTGTTACGCTTTAACGTAACAAGTGCGATATGTGTATATTACGCCTAAAACAATGACGAATCAAGTCTACACGCGCCGCTGATAAAGTAGGCTACAGATGACATACCGAAAATTTTTTCCGCCACTATGCAAACTTCAAGCATCAACACAAAATGAGATAGTTATTTTTGTTTTTAATGTAATTTTTTGATTTTTGGCGAACATGCCCACCAAGGTGGATTTATTAAGGCGATGGCAACCACCCAGCTGAATTTTCCGCCGTAGATATGATCAACGTCAAAATGATATGATTTGTTTGTATATATTTGTACGCTTACATTTAAGCTATTGGTGCAAGTGTAACATTTATTCACGTTTGCCAATTTATTGACTCGCGGTTGTCCTTTAATTCGGATATGCAGGCATCTTCAAAGCAATTTCTTCAGGCCTACAATTTAATAAATTAATCGGAAATACTAAGTAATTTAAGCGCGAAGCTTGAATTGCTTTATTTACGTTTCACAGGCAAATCACCCCGAAAACAAACAGGCGATTTTGACGTGATGCCTACACCAAAGGTAACAACAAATACATGTATGTTTTTACTTATATGTGGTTGCCTTCAGCTGTAATAAATTCGCCTTGATGCCCACAGAGCCATTTCTCTGCTTGGCTCACTTGATGAAAATTTCCATGTGAAAGCAACAAGTTATCGATCAAGATTCACCGCTTATACCTCATGAAACTATTTCACAACAAATGTGTTTTAGGCAGCTTTATTTCAGCGTTGCTTATTTACACCAGTTTTTCATCTACATACAGGTATATATACATCCTGCTATTTCCAAGTTTCTACATATTATATATGATATGAACTATGCGCTAAAAATTGACAGTGGAATTTAAAGATGTTTTATATAACAGTTTTGGGTTCTCTTTTTTAGAATATTTAGGTTTTAAACCAAACGAAGTTCTGCTGAGTCTAGACTAATATTCACATTTACACACATATGTATTTAAATATAAATATTCTAAATCTGTCAGACAAATGTATCCTTTTACCATTTGATTTCAATTTTTCTCATTAGTAATTACTTGTACACAGCAACTATGAAAGCGAAAGCATACGTTCAAAATTAATAAAATACATATACATACATATATATTGTATATGCATATAGTTGAGAAACATGTGAACGGTAATCTATACTGTACGTGAATCTTTGAGTGTCAGCTGTCTATGCGCCACATAAAAAAAGCCGATAAGTAGACAGCTGAATTGGAATTCACCCAGCAACTTTAGAAAAATGTTCACGACAATTGGAATAAGTGGCATTAAATAATATACTTAAGATAAAGGTAAATTTATAAATGAAAGTTATGAATGCAATTCATAGGAGCAACACATACATATGAGCAATTCATCTAAATCATTACATCACCAATTTGGTTTTTATAATGGAAAGGCACATGTATTGAATACATATAACTAATTCGAAATACTATTAAGGAAACTAGATTTTACTGCAAATATAATTTAATAATTGCGACAGTATGATGTTCTTATTTCCGTTAATGCAAGTCTTTCAAAATGAATCATAGAAAATACAAGACCCTGAGCAAATAAAATAAAAAAGAAACAAACGCTGCGACCGGAGAGTATATTTACGCTATGTTATGTAGGCAAAGAGACTGTTCATGGCTGTTAATTTGAGAATATCTATTTCCTGCTTAGGATAAAATATCGCACTTTTTACTACATTTGCAAATTTTTTCTCAATCAGAATATCAAATATGTTGAGTACACATTCTATTTTTTCAAAGTGTAAATTATTGTGTAATTATCACAAAAACTGAAAACGGTTTCTGCACGCGTACGACCCTAAGCATGGCCAAGGTCAAGGTGCAAATGGAAGAATACAAACAAATTCCTCCCAAAAGCAGTTGGTGCGCGTGCAATTATCGTGTGAAAGTGTTAAGTTTGTTGTCGTGTCAGCAGAGACACGTTTTTACAATTTATTTGCTTCAAAGATTTGTTTGTTTAAACTATAGTTAGTTATATAAAACTTAAAGGTAATTTACTTACCAATAATCATGAACGGTGAATCCTTTACTTTTCTTGAAAGTTTTCCGCTCTGACTTTCGTCACTACTATTCTCAAAGTATGATTTTGAACTCATTATTATTTATTTTAGTTATTTGTTTAGTTAAAATATATCGGGAAATTCACTAAGCACAAATCAACAACTTCACTATTTTTCGATTTTAATGTATGCCGTCATCTACTGTATGACTTTATAGAAATGCACTTTCTTCTATCGCCAAGATTACTTTTAACGATAGTGGTCGATTACATGATTCAATTATAGAAGGTTAGGTAAGTAAACAGCTTTCTCGCTCCCTCTTGACATATCGGCTCCCTTATTTGAAAACGTGTTGCTTCTTTACAAAAAAAAGTACCTATTTCACAAAAAAATTTTTGAATTGTAGTAAAAACTAAACTTTTGGTGCAAATTATTTGGTCGGCAACACCGTTTCCACTTTGACGCTTTGCTTTGTTATTATTCGTTGAAAATCTTTTATCTGTTTGTAAACAGATAAGTAAGTATAATAATAAAAGCTAATTATTTTGTAAATTAACGTCGTTTTTCACTATTTAGGTCGATTATGTCTTACATATGGTGATAGTCGATTATTTGGAGTCGGCTTTCTGCTGCAGAAAACCACCGGTTTGTGAATTTTCATACATGTAAGTCCAGATCAGACATTTGTAAAAATTCTTATTAAACTTTTTCATTCATAGGTTTTTATAGCAGCGTTTTTGCAAATATAACAGAGACCACCTTACATACAATACATAAACTACAGTTAGTAAGTTCTTTTAGAATATTTGCTAATAAATTGTAATAAATAAAAAGTTCTTATTTGTAGGACTTCACAGACGGGCAATTGCTGCGGAAGGTGTGTGTTGAAGAGCTAGGTGGCCCAACTATTGTGGTTTTTAGAAACGAAACGCGCGTATTTCTACCATTGTCTCATGTGGTGCTACGGACAATTTCATAGGAGACATAGAGCGTGTTGTGTATGATGGTGCAAATACCTGTTTAACATGTGACGGTCATTATGTGCCTAGTACTGCTACCTCTGAAATCAATTTGACTTCCGAACTGGCTGTCCACGTCGATACCTTACCCCATCTAGAACAATATGCTGTACGTAGATGTATGCGCAACACTTACACGAGCAAGTCCTCGCGCTTTAAGTGTACAATTACAGATAAGTTGTAATGATATATTTGTGAGTTATTTTTAAGTTTTTGGTTTACAGGTTTTTGATTTCTGCCTGAAGTAAGTGCAGCGTTCCAACACCTATACGAGCAAGTGCACCCACATTCCTCATATTTCCTCTCCGATTCATTACTGAGACACGTAGTATTGATATACGTAAATTTACAAACCATCACAATTACTAAAAGTGGATTATATTACCAATATCTAAAATTTTTCGATGTATTAGTTTTAGTCTATATTAATACATTTTCCTATTAATATTAGGGACGGAAAGTATATTAAGGTAGACAAATTTTAAACTATAAACTAGTAAATTTGTAATTTTTATTGCAAACTATTTTAACTCTTCTAATTTTAATTTTTTTCTTATATTTAGAAATGATCGACTGAACTTCTGCTTTCGCAATGTCTTTACGGTAACATACTACATGTATCTATATTACATGTATTGTTATGCACGAAATAAGAAAAAAAATTAAACTTTCTGTTTCATCTCATTCCTGTCGATTAAGTATATTTTGACCTTTGGTGTATTAACCCTTTCGGTCCGAACGGGACTTATATGTCCCGGCACATATTTGAAGATAACTAGCCTGGAATTAAGCGAATTTAATGGACTTTATTTATCCCATTTCGTAGTAAATGCCATTCTTAACGGTATTTCCTTCCGTTATTTGAAGTTAAATGGTAAACACGTGTTCATTAGTCAAAAAACAAACGCAAAAGTGGACGCGAATTTTGCAAGTGGTAGGTTTTTTTTGCGATTTTTCGTGGTTTCTTCAAAGTTTACTGAAAATATATTTTTTTATTGTGCTAGTGCTCTATTATTATATTGAGGTAAGTAAGTAAAAGTTTTTGTGTTATATAACAAATTACTGGCATTTTTATCCTGGTGGGACGTATGTGTTCCATCAGTATTCTTGTTTGCTCCTTACCATAAGTAAAAACCAATTTTTTTATACTGTATTACTTGCTCATTGTTTTCTTCACTTTCACTTTACTGAAACTAAATATATGTTGAATTCATAATAAAACAAACTTTTATATAAAGCGATATTGGATCATAAAATACTAAACGGGACAAATGCGTCCATAAAAATACTGAGGGGGCATATATGCCCCAGCCCCTCCCACCGCCCCATTTTAACCGTTAGCGGCTTTCCGTACCGAAAGGGTTAAAAGACTTGTACTATTGTAGTAAATTAAACACATTAAATTCCTTTATTATGACTATTTTTTGTTCTCCTCCACAAAATATACTCAAATCTATTGCAAGATTATATCGTCCCCTTAGTATTAAAATAGCCTATAAATTTTTTGATGTTTTGAGAAAATGAATTTCAAACTTTTTGTCGAAAGTAGCTCTCACTCAAATCTCGTTATGTCTGTAAATATTTATTATTTTTTGACTGACGTTTTGACCCACTTTGTGGAACTAGAATTTGACAAAATTTTGACCACATATAAAATCGACGATGGAGAATCCAAAAATTCAATAAAAAAAATAATAGCCTATGAGCACATAGGCTATTGTTATACTAAGGGGACGATATATATGTATATATATATAATTGGCGCGGGTGGGGTGTTTGGCCGAGCTCTTCCTCCTATTTGTGGTGTGCGTCCTGATGTTATTCCACAAATGAAGGGACCTACAGTTTCAAGCCGACTCCGAACGGCAGAAAAAAACACATACATAAGTAACATCACATAGTTCTGCGTGTTCTTGTGTTAGATAAACATCGAAAATATTCTAAATAAATATTACATTTGTTTAAAGAAAAAACTATAATTTTTCTGTCGTTTCGTTTTAATGTAGATTAAATAACCAATATACTTGTTTTTCTCTTAGTACAGGACTAATTAGTTACTTTACGTACTTTTTTACTACCTCTAGGCAAAAAGGGGAAAACATTTTTCCCTTTTTCCCATCCTTCGTAAATGCAGCCCTAAAATAAGGGAGTGTCAAAGCGCCCTTGTCACTACTTACCTAACCTTCTATAATTGAATCATGAATAAATATTACATTTGTTTAAAGAAAAAACTATAATTTTTCTGTCGTTTCGTTTTAATGTAGATTAAATAACCAATATACTTGTTTTTCTCTTAGTACAGGACTAATTAGTTACTTTACGTACTTTTTTACTACCTCTAGGCAAAAAGGGGAAAACATTTTTCCCTTTTTCCCATCCTTCGTAAATGCAGCCCTAAAATAAGGGAGTGTCAAAGCGCCCTTGTCACTACTTACCTAACCTTCTATAATTGAATCATGGGTCGATTAATAATTGAATAGACATGAACATAGTACAGATGTGTAAGTGAAATCACTCTCAACTGGTTGTCAAAAATATCTACAGCTGACATCACCTGATTCTTTTATGTAACATGGTTGCATAAAAAATAATTAAATTTCATAGAAAATCGTATCAAAAAGTCTAAAAAATGTCGTACAAATTTAGATATTTCTCAATAAAAACACATTATTATAGCTAAGAAATATATTAAAAATATTTGTTATTGTGAATTTGTTAGGATATTACAATATTTTTATTGGAATGGAAAAAACATAGAATTAAAGTACATTATCAAATGCATTAATTACCAATAAATCCACAAAATTAATCTATCCGTTCACATATGGCAGATTACCTGCAAAATTTACAATCAGCTGTCAATACGGTTGTGAAAGGTTATTCTTCATAGAAACTATTTTGGTGGAATATTTCGGTGCTTTTGGTAACTATTATTGCCGTTTTTTTTAACTATTATTACCGATAGCTAATTTAGAAGTAGAAGGAATAACTAATTTAATTGTGCAATTGGCTGCTAATAATAAACAGTTGGAGGAAATCCGTAAACGGCTTTTACAATGTTTCAAAAAATGTGCCCTCGAAATTCGATATTATATTTCATAATAAGCAATAAAGGCCAAAGCGTATGTAAACACATGATTTTTTCTGTTATATGAATGCATAATTGATAATACTCAACAAAAATATTATTAGAATTATGTCTACAAACCTGTTTTCTCTATCGGCATCCATTTTGTTTAGTTTTTATTCTTATTTTTTTTTATTTGTTATTTATCGATAACACAGAAAACACAGGGTTGTATGTCAAAAAATATGGTAATTATCTAGGATTATTTTATAATCTCAGATTTTGGCAGAGAAATTTTGTATGGGAAATCTCGCTTTTTAATTACGGATTGGGAGTCAAGCACGAGAAAGTAGATCATCTATTTATATGTAAACATATTATTAGCCCCAATTCTGTTGACTGCACAGAACGTAGATGAATTTACGTTCTCTGTTGACTGCTTTACAGGATGAAATGTGTGCAAAATAATTTTATTTTACATTTATTTCCTTTTCATATAGGGTGGTACATTTGTCGATGGGGGTTTACATTATTTGGCTATATTTATTACAATAATTCATTTTTTACAATTAATTTTAAAATATGAATATTTTCATCAATCATCAATTTAAATGACGTCCACGGAAAATGCGTAAGGAAAGATCAGCAACAGAATTGTATGGAAAATAGTAATTTGTTCTGTAAATAAAAGTCGAGTTTTCGAAGAAACCACTCGTCTAAAAGCGCAAGAAAGTACGTAATCGACATTAATGTTTTGAAATAAAAATTATGTATTTATGATGTTGAAAGAAATAAGTTAAGGTCGGTTATTGGTTTCAGTTGTTTCTAAGTCAAAAATGTTGAATCAAATTAAAAAAACGAGTCAATATCTGTAAGTCTAAAGATAGAAATAGGCGACCCACGACTAAGATTATTCCTGTTTATCATATATATATATATATATATATATATACACATATATACAATATATACGATATAGAACTAATGCAGATGATTCCTTAATCTACGTAAAAGAAACAAGTATACAAATTACGAGTTGTTAATATGCCGTGCGATGAAGAGGAATTTATTTTATGGTATTTTCTTCTTCATCGGAGAAGAAATGAAAGAAAAAGGAGGCACTGGGTACATCCGAACATTACGAGAACTCAAGAAGAGTAACAGAATATTCGTATGCACAAGGGAGTTACAAGACGATGATTACAAATTTCAGACTATTGCTTACACAAATAATTCCAATGATTACGAATTTCAAACATTTTATAGAATGTCTAAAAATGCTTTTATAAATGTAGAAATTTTGAAGCCGACTACACAAAAACAAAAGTACTGAAAAACGAAAATAAACTGTAAGCGTACAGAATATTTGACGATTCTGCTGTACGATAAGCGTCATGCTGCATGCTTGCTTTGACGAGAGCAGGTAGCTGACGACCCGAGTGGGGTTCCCCATTTTAATACATATGTGCAACAACGAAACATATGCATCGGGTGATTTTGTCTTATATGCTACGATGACGATACAACCCGTGCGAAGGCCTTTACTTGATGTCTTCATTAGCGATTTCGCATCATTTACGATCATTGTATAGATCCATAAGTAAAAACATTCTCAACTGATTGCCAAGAAGTCAAAACGGTCTTTTATGTAACATGGTTGCATAAAAAATGATAAAATTTCTAAGAAAATCGTATCAAAAAGACTAAAAATATATAAATTTAGATATTTTTCCATAACAAAATTTTATTATAGGTAAAAATTACATTAAAAATATCGAAAATATTGAAGAAATCATTTGGTATTTTTTTGTCGATATTCTATTCCTTTTAATGTTACCATACAAATTCAATATGCTCAAGCAAAAAACCAAGAACTCATAGACGCCGGTCAAACTCACACCTAGGGTGCCTCTCAAAAAAATAAGAAGAGGAAGAGTGCATATCTGTATAATGCTTCCGATGCATCTCAACTTGCTTGTATGAACATTGCAAACTAGCTGTCAAGGAAGAAAAATAATAAAAAAAATGTCACTCAAATTTCTAATATAGCACCCGGTAATAAGATACACATTGAAATGGACATTTTACTTAAGTTTAAAAGATATTTAATACAAAGCTAGGAGACACTGCGAAAAAATTACAACGATATCGGAAAAAACTTAATTGAAATCTTAAATAAAAATCATAAAGAAATTGGCCAAAATTGGATATGTGCGTTTTAATACAATAGTGTGGCTTAGATATAACTGTATATAGCCCAGCGTGATATATCCCCACTAAAATTCCAAGCTGTATTAACCGATTATGTAACTCCATCCTAGATAGATCATAGATTGGCGCCACTGTCAATTCAGTACGATACAAAAATATTATTTGGTTATTTGCCTCACCCTGTGCCAGTTTTGAAATTTATTGTGTAAATTTCGTCTCCAATGCAATTTCTGTTTTGCCGCCATCAGCTGTTATTCTAGCTTTGCAAATAATTCTACATTAAAACAATATTGCAGTGAATCAATGGTGAAATAAGGTCTGTTTTGACAATGGCAGGCTCTACGACTAATTGGAATCCAAGTTATGATGTTCTAAGCAGTGACAGTGAAGATGACGACGATGAAACCAAACCAAACTATAAAGGCCGCGAAGCGCTAATTTTCGTGCTTGACGCTAATCTCTATGAGGAGTATGAACGGTTCGTAGTGGCTTTGGATATTGTACGCAAAGCTCTAATATCTGGATTGCTAGTAAACTCCAAGGACCTTATTGGTATCGTATTTGCCAACACTGCGAAGAATACAGATCCATATGAGGCAAGCAGTTTGGATAATATTGTGGTTCCACCAAATTGTGCTGTATTCCTACCATTACGGGAGTTATCCAAGTCCATTGTGGAACATTATTTGCGCTTTATGGAAACCGCGGAGCAAGGTTTCGGTGTCGATTATGGCATAGTAGGCAATGATGGAAACAGCGACTTCTCGGTTATGCTGCGTTTGTGCATAAATCTTTTCGAAAACGCTGGATACAATTTGGTTTCATCCACATTGGTTTATCTAACTGATAGGGCAACACCTCATCCAACAACATCAAATTTATATCAAAGAGCTTTGCAAAAAGCAAAGGATCTGGAGGGAAAAGAAATTGAATTTCAACTGGTGCCTATGGTAGATGAATTTGACTATGAGCCTTTTTATAAAGAATTTTTAACGCTTGTCGAAGGTTGGCCTAATAATTTTCTGAATTGTTATTTAATAAATATATATTCTTTCAGATGGTGATATTGAAGCATTTGATCCTCGAAATCCCGAAGAGTTGCGCACGTTGTTATCTGATCGTAAATTGCGTCAAAATGTGCTGAGGCGTTCACTAGGCCACTTTAAATTGTCGCTAGGCCCGGACTTGATCATATCAGTGCAATACTATAATTATTTCAGAGCTCGCTTCATGCCGCGAAAAGTACGGCTACTACGTAAAGACAACTCCATTGTGCAGCAGAAGCGCGTAATTATGGTGCGCAAACAGTCTCAAGAAACAATGGATATCGTGGAAGAACATCAAGTTAAACAAAGTGGTGGTTGGTATGAAATTAACTTGGGTGATATGCCAATACGCATTACACCAGAGCAAATCAATCGTGTGCGGAATCTGCATGCGCCAGGCATGATGCTACTCGGTTTTAAATCGATATCGGAATTTCCTGAAAATTGGTACTATAAGCCACAAAACTTCATGTATCCCGATGATAAAGGCATTAGTGGTTCGAAACGTCTATTTCGAGCTCTGTGGGAACGATGTATGGCACGCGAAAAAATTGCTATTTGTTTATTGATGCGCAAACGCAAATCAATTCCTCGATACGTTGCATTGCTACCCGTGGAAGGGGGTGACCCTGAGGGTGACACATCTCGCCCGTTGCTCTCAGGTGATGGTTTCAAAATAATTTACTTACCTTTCGCCAAGCACATACGAAACATTGACTTCACTGATTGGAATACTATGCAGAATGAGGCCCCCGAAGAAGGTGTACAAGTGTTCGAGAAAATAGTTGGTAAGTTGCGTACTAAATTCCAATCCAATTTGCTTGTCGACCCTACTGTGGAGGCTTTGCAGTCCAACATACTAGCTCTGGCACTAAATATAAAAACCGATAGTGCTGGTCTTAGTGGAATGCCGGATACAAAGCGACAGGATGAACGCATTGCCAAAATATTGCCGCGCTTAAATGAAATTTTTGGTGAAGATGCAGAAGGCCCAAAAAAACGTGCGGCTTCTGCTAAAACTGCTGGCAATGCAACTAAGGTACCTAAGTTAGATGTGGACAGTTTGAAGCAACTGAATTATGTTGAGCAGCTGGCAAAGAACGATACTCTGAGTAGCTGCACTATTGCACAACTGCGTGATATTTTGCAAACACATTTTGATGTACAGGTTCCATCGCACTCGAAGAAGCAGGATTTAATTGACCGTGTAAAGGATCTGATAGATTGATTGTTGGCTTAGAATGCCTTTGTTAAAACACATTTCCAGTTACCCAAACTTAAAAAGGATATTTTAATTATATTTGTGTACATACATATAAGAAAATGAAAACGAATTTGTACCAGCAAAATATGCATATAAATTGTTTGAGGAGTTTTTTATTAAATATGTTTTTATGCTCTCAGTTTTATTAATAATTTAAAGTTTTACTGTCTTATGGTGGGTATTTTGAAACAGCAGCAATTTTAATTTTTAAATACGTATATAAATATATGCGTTTGTTGCGAATTAATTTTTGGTCAAATTTTCTACACCCGAAAAGCGAATCGCTTTTACACCAAGAACACAAATAATGCAAATATTGTGTGCATACTTCCCTGATTCGCAGTGGTGATACACCTTACGCACCTACCTATACATTCGAATGTGTATTATTTGTTGGCAATACCCCTTATTTTGCGTTATTTTTGCATTGTTGCATTGCTTACGATGAAAAATTAACAGTTAAGTGCAATTCATTGCGAAAAGGTCAGCGATAAGAAACTTTATAAAAAATGGTATTTGGCAGCAGCAGGAGTAAGTGCACTAACTAGAACGTGGAAAACTATAAGAGAATTTTAAAAATGAGAACGAAAGGGGGAAATGCATTCAATAAAAAATGATGAATGATGTTGGTCGAAAAAAAGCAAAGAAAGGCAGTTTGCACGTGCCATTGGCTGAGTCGACGAAATGCTGGTCAGCGCAAAAGCAATATTAAAATAGCAGGAAATGTTATATACATACATATGTGCATTAGCATGTATGAGTATGCATGTGTGTAGTCGAACAACTGGTTTCAGGGGCGGCGAATGCAAATACATACATATATACACTCAGCAGCAAAACTGTGCATACAAGACAAAGTTAACTTCACTCGCTGAAAAGATAATCCGTTCCAAATGTTTCAAACTTAAATTGTTATTTATTTATTTTATTATTATAATACACATTCTTTTTTTTATAAAGATATTTACCAAAAACAGAAACATTGTACAAAAAAAAAACAAAAATAAAAATACTTCAAGGATATTGAGCGCAAAAGTCTGCGTACAAATCAAGGCAGGTACAATACTAAGCACTTAACGCACGTTGGTTAACCTTTCCTTCCGATAACTTCTAGTGAACGTCTTGGCATAGATTCCACTAACTTCAACATTTCTTCGGATGTGATTCTTTTCCACTCATCTATCATTAAATTCTTGAGCATTTCTTTGGATGTAACGGTATGCTGGCGAAAACTACGCTCTATAGAACTTAAATCAGGTGACTGTGTAGGAGTTTTAAACTGTTTAGGGACGTTGTATAACAACCAAAGCTTCGTTCGTTCATTGTATTGATTAAAAAAATAATCGGACCCCAATCCTAATTTATCTACACTTGGCTTCAAATTACACGGTGTGACAAAAAAAAAAAAATTAAATATACTTTTATGGAGACCTAGCACAACTTGTAGGTATAGTAAAACTAAGAAACATGGTATAGGAAAAATTTCCAATACACCCCCAAAATCTCATTTTATGGCCATAAAACCGTTTTTCTGTAGGTTGATGTGAAGAACCACTCCTAACTTCGCCAATTTCCATCCGATTTCGAATTTGTTTTTTTAATTCGAAAGAACAAAAACAAGCCTTTTTGACAGTGTGTTGATATTTTTTCTGAAATGACAACTGACGAGACTGTAGACGGAAGTATTTGGAATTTTTTTATTTTTTCTCTATTTTTTCAACTTTGACATAATTTTTACGATATTATCCGATATTGAGGATTTTTTTTAGTACACTGCTGTTATAGTAAATTTAATTTTGCGTCGAATGAGCTATATTTGACTGTAATTGAATTATAATTAAAAGAGTTGTGTGAGTTATAAGATTTTTTTTTTTTTTAATAATTTGGTATGTAGGTATAACTTACGCTAAATAGGAATAAGGACGTGTTTTGATGCGTTATTATAGATACGTAATATTTATTGGAGTGTATATGTATACATAAGAGTACACTGTACTGCATACAACAGAACTGGTTAGAACTTACGAAAATATCTGACATATTATAGCACATTTTTTTTTCAATAGAAATATGAAAAAGCTCCCAAGTGTACCAAAGTTCACACTGTACATTGATTAACAAAAGAAGTTTGTTATTATAATTTAACCTTATTAAAACGTCAAAGTTTTATTGTTTGTTTCATTGAAATTCAAGAGATATAAATCAAAACGTTGCCAGAAAGGTCGGATTTCTCAATATTCTCCGATGATGTGGCATCATCAGCCTTATCATAAACCAGATGATTGTTATTTTTGTAAAACGGACGTCAACGGCCATCATTATAAAACTCGAAAGCACATAAACTATGCTGATGTTGCAACTGTTAAGAACCCCGTAGTCTTGGACGATATGATTGAATCAACTGCAAGTCATGAACTGAAGGAAGTTCAACTCATTGCTGATGATGATCAAACTGATAACAATAAATCTGATAATGAAGAGTACTTTCCGTCTGGTTCTAAGTCTTCAGAACGACACATTGTATAAAATTCAGATTTTCAGGATCTTTCTCGTGATTTACTTCTATCGGGAAGACAATCTGAAACGCTCGCTTCTCGATTTAAACAATGGAATTTAGTTGATGACGACTTAAGATGAATGATGATGATCGAATTTCTTACAGAGAAATATTCAAAACTGATGAAGAGAATGACAAATGTACCGTACCATACTAAACTCCAAAGGGCCGTTTCCAATGCATTTTTAAATTTGTAACCAGTTCCGTTGTGTACTGCACTGTACCGCACCGTACCATACCATACAGTGGTGCACTGCACAATACTCCAATAAGTATTATGTGTTTATAATGACACTTGTTATCATTTTCATGCTTCGAAACGCATACCAAATCTCGTAGTAAAAAAAAAGAAAAAATCTTAAAACCCACACAACTCTATTAATTTTAATTCAATTACAGTCAAATATAGCTCATTCGACGCAAAATTAAATTTACTATAACAGCAGTGTACTAAAAAAAATCCTCAATATCGGATAATATCGTAAAAATTATGTCAAAGTTGAAAAAATAGAGAAAAAATAAAAAAATTCCAAATACTTCCGTCTACAGTCTCTTCAGTTGTCATTTCAGAAAAAATGTCAACACACTGTCAAAAAGACTTGTTTTTGTTCTTTCGAACCAAAAAAGCAAATTCGAAATCGGATAGAAATTGGCGAAGTTAGGAGTTATTCTTCACATCAACCTACTGAAAAACGGTTTTATGGCCATAAAATGAGATTTTGGGGGTGTATTGGAAATTTCTCCTATACCATGTTTCTTAGTTTTACTATACCTACAAGTTGTACTAGGTCTCTATAAAAGTATATTTTCACTGTCGCACAGTGTTATCTTTCAAGATACCCAAATACACTTTGTGATCCATAGTTACCGGTATAAACTCTAAGTGTCCCATTCATTTTGCACACATGCAATCCCAAACCATTACTCCGCCTTCGCGATGTTTCACAATCGCTTTAAAATTTTGAACATTAAGGGCGGTGACTTGCTTTCTCTACACACAAGTTGTCTACCTTTATTGCCAAAAATGCAGAACTTACATCCGTGAAAAGCACCTTATTCCAGAACTCTTTGGGCTTATTTACATATTCTTTGGCAAAGGCGAGTCGCTTTTGTCGATTTACTAGGGATACCACTGGCTTTCTTCGTGCAACGCGGTTATAAAATCCAGCCTTTTTCAGAGCGCTTCACATAGTATCTTTGCTAAAGGATTTTAGAAACTGTAAATTAATGTTTTATGCAATTTTTCTTACCGTAACCCTAGGAGTATTTTGTACTTGCTGCCCGATATATCGTTTCTCCCGATTTGTAAGTAGTGGAGGTCGACCAGTTCGTGGACGGGATACGTAATCTCCACTTTCTTTAAAGTTTTTTAATGACTCTCTGGACTGAGGAATTCGTTCTTGCGACGGTTGCTCCTATTTTGCGAAAAGTTTATCCCTCCTTCCATAACCTTATAATAATTTTTCTTTCACCAACTTCAATTTCTTTTCTTTGGCCTCCATGATCTTTTACGCTCTTGAAAATTCGATAGATGCAATTGAAATTGATAACGTATGCATGATTTGGGCAAACGCATTATTTTTGGTGGAATATTTTAAGTAAGGATTGAGTTAAATTCGAAAAAGTAATTTTTTTTAATATTTCTGACATATATTTGTGAGCATAAATGCTAGTTTGTACGCACAATTTTGTTGCTGAGTGTATGTACATAAGTGTGCGCAGAAATGTCTGTATTCTGCAATTTGACGTCGATACGAAAAAATGGTGAAAACCTATCCAAAGTACAAAAACAATTCGAACGCTTCACAAATATTTATTTTTCTTTACAGTGGTCACACAATTAATTCGTACACTCACTATTTCTAAACAGATATACCTAATACTTAGCACGATTTGTTCAAAAGAACAAAATTTGAACATATTCGTATTCTTCTTAAAATTTGCATCGATTTACTAGCTCGACCTCGTTTATTGATATTCAAAATGTGTGCAAATAGTGGAATTCTTATCGATTCATGGAAACTTTGCGGGATTGAACCAGTCTATAAATCAGGTGATCGGAATAACGTCTGTAACTATAGGCCTATTGTCAAGCAGAGCACTATTGCAAATTTATTCGATCAAATAATACAAATAAAGTTATTTGATCACATAAATCAGGTTATATCACATTTCAGGTCTACCTGCTCTAATCTTGTTTTAGCTACAAATGAAATAATGAGTGCATTTAAAAACTGTTCCCATTTAGACGTAATTTATACAGACTTTTCGAAAGCCTTTGACAAGGTGGACGACTCAGTACTTTTGTATAAGTTGGAACACAATGGGATTCGAGGAAATCTCTTGAAGTTCTTCGCCAGTTTCTTAAAAGGTAGGATACTATTAGTGAAAATTGGACCCATTGTGTCTAAGGTCATAGTTAATGCATGGTCTGGTATACCGCATGGAACTCATAGCGGACCATTGCTGTTTACTATTTTTGTAAATGACTTACCTAAACATTTCAAGTTTGCCAACTGTTTAACGTTTGCGGACGATATAAAACTACTCCAAGAGGTACATAACTTAAAAGATAGTCAAAACTTACAGACGGATCACGATGGCTTTCAAATTGATGCTCATCAAACCATTTATTTCTGAATGTCAATAAATGTTTTATTTTAACATATATCAGGAAGCCAAATTACTTTCGTGTTAACTACAAATTAAGTAACTGTATCCTAAGTAGGAAGTGCGAAATGAAAGTTCTTGGTATTGTTTTTGATATTAAACTTTCATTTACTAAACATATTGATTATGTGATATCTAAAGCATTTGCAATGGTTGGTTTCATCACAAGAAATTCCACTGATTTTAAAGATCCTCAAACGTTGAAATCTCTCTATGTTGCCTTAGTACGATCTCGCGGAGAGTACTGTTCATTAATATGGAACCCATACTATGAGGTTCATTCGAGGAAAATCGAAAATGTACAACAGATTTTCACAAAAATAGGGTTGTTAATGAAATAAATGTACGCCTTCTTCTACATATATGCTGATATTGTTCTCTTAGCTGATAATCCTAATGTCATGCCATCTATGATTAAAAAACTAGAAATATATTGCGCTGAGTGGAACGTGGAAGTAAATTTAATAAAATATGAGATGATGGTCTTTAGAAAAGGTGGTCAACTAGCCAAGGCAGAAAAATGGTGGTACAAAGGTGTGCAAATAAAAGTGGTAGCAGAATATAAATACATATCTTGGTGTCATTCTCACCTCCAAACTGGCGTTTGCTAACCATGTGCAGGCCAAAAATAATTCAGCAAAAGCTAGCATTAATAAATAGTACATGGAACAATTTCTTAGCTAAGCTATATATCTCATACAAAGCTAAATGGAAGCTGTTTCAGGATGTGTGCAGAGCCATACAAATATACACTGCTCAAATGTGGGGTCATATGCTGTTCGAAGAAGTAAATAAACTTCAGCGTCATTTTATTAAAGGAATTTTCAAATGACCTGACTTCACAAACAACTCAATGACTTAGGTATGGCCTAAAGCTTGAAGAAAACCTAACTGCTACGGACTGGCAAGATCGCTGTATCCCGCTTTTATCAAACATTAAACTACAAAATTTAAACATGGCAAAACAAAAAGCACTATCAAGCACCACACGAATATATATTCACTTAGATCACTCAAAAGGAGAATCATACTTTAGAGAAGATATACGGTTCGCTGATATAACAACAATATTTAAAGCAAGATGTGGTTGGTTAAAATTGAATACAATAGGTTATGGAAACGCGGTAAAAATTGGCACACTATGCAACTCAAATGAAGAAGAAAACATGTATCACTTCTTAGGAAGGTACCCTGTACTGAAGGAAATCAGACAAAGATACTTAAATGCAGAGAAGCTAAACGACGCTTAAGTTTGTCGCTAACATTTTTATATAGGTATTTCTTTATTTACTGTAATTTATTAATTGAATTAATGTATGAATCAAATCAATTATTAACCACAATTTTTTATAAATTAAATAAAAATTACATTAAATAACGTAGTTTAAAATGGGCTGGCAAGATTATTCTGCCCCTTACCTGTATATATGTACATAAGTCGCCGCAAATTACTTGGCTTACAGTCCTTGCATAGTAGGCGAATATATTCCTCAATAATCTTTGTCTCTAATATTATATCATTAATGGTAATATCGATTGTTAGGAGTTATTAAGCCAATTTCAAAACCAAATATCTCTTTTTATAGTCTAAGAATTGATCGTTTATTCAACATTTCTAGTAACAGGTGGCGCTAAAGTAATCCTCCTACCAGAAAATGCTATAAATCTTGCGATTGGCCCCTAATGTCAGTTCTGTTTTGACATTTGTGTAGTAAACACAAACGAAATACACGTTAATAAACAATGTTACGCTACACTGCTCCAGAACGCGGAATATTGCTGACTATTTATTTGACCAGTAATCGGTCGGTGACTTTGGCACAACGTGAATTTCGTCGCAGATTTCCTCGCCGTCTAACGCCTACTGGTGAAACACTGCGACGTTTAGCCACTTGCCTCGAAGAGACTGGCACAACACGAGATGCTGCCAGGCGTGGCAGACCCCGGAGTATCCGTTCTGCAGAGAATATTGCTGCTGTAGCCGAGGATGTCACGGAAGCGCCGTCGACATCGACCAGACGACGTGCCACGCAAATGGGTATCAGTCGACGGTCTTTACAGCGAATTTTGGTACAAGATTTGAAGATGTTTCCGTACAAAGTCCAGACGGTTCATCAGCTGTTAGCTGCTGACCGCGAATCGCGTCTAACATACGCTCAAGCCATCCTTAATCACCACCAAGAGGAAGATGATTTTTCATCAAAAATAATCATGAGTGATTAGACCCATTTCCATCTTAGCGGGTACGTAAATAAGCAAAATTTACGCTTCTGGGGCACTGAAAATCCGCGTGTAACCCACGAAGAGCCATTACACCCGCTCAAAGTCACTGTATGGTGTGCTGTTTTCGCTGGAGGAGTCATCGGACCTTTTTTCTTCGAAGACGTCGCGGCCCAAACGGTTACTGTGAATGGTGAGCGCTACAGAGCAATGATCAACGAGTTCTTTTTGCCGCAACTTGATGAATTGGGATTGGAAAACACTGCACGTGCCACAACCGATATGCTGAAGGATGCATTTCCCGGGCGCCTAATCTCCCGTTTTGGCGATTTGCACTGGCCAGCAAGATCGCCTGATTTGACCGCTCCAGACTTCTTTTTGTGGGGCTTTTTGAAGTCACGGGTTTATGTCAACAAGCCTCAGACTCTTGCAGCTCTTAAAGACAATATCCGTCAAGAATGTGAGGACCTATCGCCGGAAGTTTTGGCCAAAGTAATGGAAAATGCCATAAAAAGGGCTCAAATGGCAATCAACTGTGGCGGCGGCCATTTACATGACATCATATTCTCGACTTGATGTAAAAAAAATTAAAAGACCAAATAAAAATAATCCACAAGAAGAATCAAAGTCTTTCATATTTTTTTAAATTACAGCCAAAAAACATCGCAAGGTTACTTTTGCGCCACCGCTAGGTATGCCTTTAATGAACCTCTTGAGCGATCTGCGCGATTGTGTAACACTTATTGTAACATCGTTAGCTTAAATGATAATATTGTAAAATTTAAGCTGGATCTGTTTACCATATTTAATTAAGTGAATTAGTCTGTAAGAACATTTTCTGTAGACTGAAGTAAATAAATAAAATAAAATAAAATAAAAATGAATATATTTATTCAATATTTAATGAACAAAAACAAATACATTTTTCGAATTAGAAAACTTAAGGCGATAACGAAATAAGGCACAATACATGCGTACATAGCCACATAAAGAATATGTTATTAAAAAAATAATAGATATAAAAAACGAGTATTTAGTACTTTGTTGGGCCACCTTTAGCTTTGATAACTGCTTCCAAACGTCAATGCATACTTTTAACCAATACCCTGGTTTCATTAGCTGTAATTTTCTCTTACTCAACACTTAAAGCTGTCTTTAACACATTGAATGCCATGGGGGTCACCGGTGACCGGCACTAAGTTTTTTTGTAACGCGTGGGGGTCACCTTGGATTGCAAGAAGCACGGGGTCGCGTCTGTCTTTGAATACCAAAAATGGTTTCGTTTAATATTTTCGAGGCGTTAGTACATTTTTAACACCTCCTACACCATTTCTAATAATGCGCTACAAAGTGTGAAAGAATTTAAGGATCTCAGGGTTTTATTTGATGCGAAATTTTTCTGCAGTGCTCTCTTTGATTTTATTCTTTCAAAAGCGTATTCAGTTGTAGGCTTCATTCGTCGTTCATTCTGATCCGTATGCCCATAAACGGCCATTTACGGCTCTTGTTCGTTCTCACTTAGCGAACGCCGTTATTATTTGGAGACCTTACGACTAACTTTCGATTAATAGAATAGAGCGCGTTCAAAAAATATTCCTTAAGCAGGCATTATGTTCCCTACGATATGAGCCCCCTGTTCTATCCTATTCTCGGCTAAAGCTAAGTAATTTAGAATCTCTTTCAGTTTGGTTTACTTTCAGTGTTGTTAATGGCCCCCTTTTATGGGGAAACTTTAAGACTAAATTTGCACCCATTGGTCGCGCACTAAGAGGCTATAATTTATTATCCAATTCCAACCTGCTTGATTTCGCTATATCCAGATCTAATTTTGTAAAAAAATTAAATTTCAGTTGCTTAATAATTTAGTTGCCAAATTTATTTCATTTTTCTTTACATTTTTGTCTAGTCTGTATGGCAATTTGTATTGTGGGTTAATAAAAAATAAAAAAATAAATAAATAAAAAAAATGAAAGAAAAACTTTAAACTTTTTGTTTAAACCTTTTAAGCTTAAGCTCTTCTATTAAGTGATGATATTTTTTTTTTGAAAAAAAATATTGTTAAAAATTAATTTTATTTATAAAAACTCCATTTTCGGAAGTATGATTAAACCGTTTCAGCTCACGTAAATCTTAATACTCGTATTTTTGGCGCAAGTCTTAAAATATAAGGAATTGTATAATTCCAGTGGAAACCCCGCATCCCTTAGGTGAGACACCTAATGTGCATACATACATATTTATCGACAAATATTTATTTTTCGTGCTGTCGTGGCTTGTTTGAATTTAGTATGAAAAGTTTTTAGTTTTAGCAAATATCTCGATATTAATTTTTTTTTCAATATTCAATTTTTTTTAAGTGAATCGGTAGAATATACAAGTAGAAAAATTATGACGCAAATATATTCGAGTAGGGGCTCAAGAAAAAACTTTTATGAAAATACGAGTACTGGGGGTACTTTTTCCAATAGGGGTTTTTTGGCAGATCACGCGTGACTGCTGTCAAACTAAATACATAATTTTTGTTAGTATTCATTGGCATTTCGTCATGGAAAGACTTACGCCTCTTCAAGGTTTACAAATCGTACAGTTGTAATACGAAAATCGACGCTTTGTGAAAAGTATTCATCGCGCGTTCAGGCCAACTTATGGTGTACATAACCGTTCAGCGATAAAGCCCAGGTCCTCCCAGTCGAAAAGCGAAATTATCCTATTTGGCTGAAGAGCAACCCGAAGCTATTCAAGAGCACCCATTACATCCAATGAAAACAACTGTCCGGTGCGGCCTATGGGTCGGAAGCATCATCGGCTCAACAATCTTCAAAACAGGTATTTTGTTGGTGTCTGAAGGCATATTTGAGCTAAAGAGCAATCCGAAACCATTCACGAACAGACATTACATCCATTGAAAACGAGTGTTTGATGCGGCCTTTGGACTGGAGGAATTATCGGCCCATATTTCTTCAAAGGCGAGGCTGGCTCCAATGTAAGAGTGAATGGCGAACGCTATCGCGCCATGATAAGCGACTTTTTGATGACGGAAACAGAAGCCCATGATCTCTACAACATTTAGTTCCAACAAGACGGCGCTACTTGCCATACAGCCCGTGAAACAATGGATTTACTGCGCCGTCGTTCCGGAGAACAATTTACCCCTCGTCTCGGACCAGTGAATTGGCCAAAAAAATCGTGTGATATCACACCTTTGGACTTTTATTAGTGGTGTATGTAAAGTATAAATCCTTTGTGGGTAAACCAGCTTCGATTGAGGCATTGGAACCCAACATTACTAAAGTTATTCAAAAGATACCGACTGAAGTCATCTAGCGAGTCATTCAAAATTGGTGTTTAGGTATGGCCGAATTACGGCATGGTTGCGGGGAACATTTGGATGGGATAATCCTCAAAAACAAACACAAAAATAAATAAATAAAAAGTCATGAAGGGTTCTACATAAAAATAATAAAGATTGCCCCATCAATTTGAATTTTCATTGCTTTATGTCAATTTCAAATCCGATAGCTCTAAATTGATTAAATTTGCTTTTCTTCCAATAGCTTTAAACCACTAGAAAAAGTTTACACAAAACTTTGTGCTTTAATACAAGGCCTATTTTTGTTGTTCTGATTTTACGGGCGCAGTTTTATCGTTATGAAAAAAGCTAAGATGTCGAAAAAAAACACAAATAAAGGAGTAATTCAAATTAATTAGCGGAAGAACAGCGTGGAGTGAACACTTCCTTTTGCAATTTACAGCAGTGGACCATCAACGAATAGCGAAAGTGCCATAACATTAATGTAACACACAGAGCAATCAATTTACACACATCCATACATCCATACACACATTCAAACTAATGATGGTCAACGCAAATAAAACGCGACACCTGCCATAAGTGCGCCACTTGAATAGGTGAAAGGCGGCCGCACACACCACTGTTCGTCTACTGCATTTTACGAGTGGAGAATTTTTTTTTGCATTGCGCACCTACACAAATACAAACTGCAGTTAAGGAGCGTGTAGAGAGTGCAGCATAAAAACGGAGGCACCATACGAGCATGGTATAACTCGAATGTGATTTAAAAGAAAAAATAAATAGTATAAAATAAAAATTCCTACAAAAATGGGGTTACCCGGAAGGGGCTGACCATTCGTTGTGTGCATTATTGCGCAGGGGCACGTAAACGGGGCGTTGCTGTAACAGTGATGATGTATAATACGTTAAATGTACATCTACAGATCTGTGCATGTATGTATGCATGTATGTGCTTGCCTGTATGTAGGTTGGTATTTTTTCTGAGCGGAACTGCGAGTAAAAAGCTTGAAACTTGAGTTCAATATTAACGACATTGTTTGTTTTTGTTGTTACTGCAGTCGAGTAAATGCTTTCACATATGAGACGTACGGGTGGAATATTACAAATCGCCATTGGCAAGAAAACACTTATGCCTTGAATAAAAGAAATCAGCTTCCCTTGGAACATGATTCTTCTTCAAACTGAGGTATTTTATTAATGGAACTGCACTTTTTTTATGTTTTCAAATTTATAGACGCAAAAACATTTTGATGACATCTAGGAGTGGATTAAGTCAAGATTTGTTCTTCCTTATATTGGAATGTTTAAATGGTTGTACACAAGAAACGGAGAAGGTAAAGAATAAGCTCGAATGGCAATAACAATTCAGTAGTTAATGAATTAATTATGATAACATATTTTTATACATTTTTTTAACATTACTTACAAATTACGACGTGTTCTTTTAATTACATCGTACCACAAAATTAAACTTCTAATTAAATAGGATACCGACAATGAAAAATTGGTAGAGAAACAAAAAAAAAAAAACAAACAAACAAAAATTTACGTGTATCGCAATTCGATAGTTTACGTCTAATTTTTGTTTTTGGGATGTCACAGTTTTAACCCGTTTACGCTTTCTTATGGTAAATAGGCGATGTGTTCAGCAGTGGGTTGTTATTCCCGTAAAAGATCAATGGTTTCGTTGCTTGCGTGGCACGTAGCTCCGTCTTGTTGAAAATAAACGTTGCCCAGTTCAATACCACTAAATTCCGGGCATAAAAAATCGTTAACGATCTCTCGATAGCACAATCCATTCACCGTAACTGTTGCTCCAGCTTCATTTTCGAAAAAGTAAGGTCCAATGACTCCGCCGGACCATAAGCCGCACCAAACAGTCACACGTTGAGAATAGAGAGGCTTTTCAACAATAACTCTTGGATTTTCTGAGCCCCACATCCGACAATTTTGCTTGTTGACGAAGTCACCAAAGAGGAAATGGGTCTCATCACTCAAGATGATCTTTCGATGGAATTCCGGATCATTTTAAAGCATTTCACGGACCCAATCATCAAAGGCACGACGTTGTTGATGATCGGCCGGTTCTTGAGTTCTTGTGTTAACTGGACTTTGTGTTATGCCTTAAGACCCAAATCTTTGTATGCAAAATACAGTGCAATGACGTTTGTGGAAGGCCTAATTTCAAAGAATGACGGTGAATGGACAAACCTGGGTTTTCTTCAACACTTTCGGCTACAACAGCAATATTTCCGGCTGATCTTGAGCGACGTGCACGGGTTTTATTCTTCACACCAATAACTTGTCCTAACAGCTCGGATTTTTTCACCAATTTCTGTATTGCGGTCCAAAAAGGTGCTTCACGATGACCTAAAAATGTACGAGTTTTACGAACCGTCTCTGCCAAATTTTCACCATTTTTATAGTGAATTTTAAAAATCTCAATGCGTTGTTTAAGCATGTACCGTTCCATTTTTATTAATGGCGTAGTTTCTCCTTGTCAAACAGCAAAACATGACAGCTTCAAAAGTGACATCTACCGAAATAGCGAGCTATCCAAAATTACACAGAATAACACAAGAACAGTTTTGTGGAATATTTTTACCCTCCAACTCCTCTTTTGTGGGAAAGGGCCAAAAATACCCATAAGAGTGTGAGAGGGAGAGAGAGAGATAATGGGTTCAAATGTACCATAAAAATATTTTTCGTAAAATTCTACTGTAAGTATCTTAATACACCAAAGCCCAAGATTTCACTTAAATGCCCGAAATAGTGAGAATTGAAAAGTAAGAAAGGTTTTGGTGAAATTTCGATATAATGGATGTTGCCGTAGATGGAAAATATTATCAAAAAATAATTAATAAAACTTTCATCCTTATTGCGAGTGTGCGTAATAGATAAACGACTGCCAAGCGATTATCGACCATCGATGGTATTATGGATGTCGAATTGTCGTTCGATTACTGCCTGGCAAAAATTATGTGTCCCTTTACACAATTTCCAAGAATTTCGTTCGGAAATGGTTAAAAAAATTATATAAATATTTACAATATGCCTGTAGATCTTATGTTCTAAGCAATTGAAAATCAACTTGCGCTGGTGGTAAATTCCCAATTGAGGGAATGTGTACCGATCATTACACACAATACCAAAATAAAATAAAATATAATCGAGTCAATCAACAAAAGTCTATTCTAATAACAATCGAAATCAAGGATGATAGAGACTAGCTATTTAGCTATAGTTAAAAAGAAAACTCTGAGAGAAACTTTGGCTGCCCCATCACTTGGAGATTCGGCACCCGAACTTTTAACGATCATTTCACACAGTCGTCCAATCATTCGTTGTTCAGACGCCAATGAAGTGTCATTGGTTGATTTTTTTCATATATCACCAACACACCTCAAGTGATTTCAGCTCCTCAAATCCGCTCAGAGCCGAAAAAAGGTCTGTTAAAGGGCTCTCTTTTCACCATAAGTTGAAATTCGCAATGGGAGTGTTTGTGATTATTTGATCGCGTTTATCGCTGGATGCTTTCACTGATAAATGAAACAAATTTGGGCAGGCTATTTTATCTTGAATATATTTCTTCCTAGGTGGCGTTGGTATCAAAATATTTCTAACAATTCTATCATATTTATGGTAGGACGGCTTATATTCAAAACATATAGGAGGTGTGTTCAAAAAGTATCGCGAATTTTGAATTTTCGCAGGTTACGTATATTCGAATTTCGATTTTTTTGTGGCGATATGTTGCATTCCGAATGTTGACAGTGAACGACGATGTGAACGACGAAAAGCGTGCCGGACGCCGAAGCACTTCAACAGCTTCAACAAAAAATTGATGAAGTGAAGAAAATGGTATTGGCCAAGCGTCGAATCACTGTTAGAGAATTTGCTGAGAACCTAGACATATCAATTACTTCGTGCCATTCGATTTTTTTCAATGATTTCGGCATGAGACGGGTCACCGCAAAATTCGTACCAAAACTGCTCAATTTCGACCAAAATCAGCATCGCATGAACATTACTATAATGAGATGTTGGACTCTGTCCGCGAAGACCCAAATTTGCTCTAGAGGGTCGTAACTGGTGACGAATCGTGGGTTTATGGTTATGACGTAAAAACCAAAGCTCAATCATCTCAATGGAAGCTGCGAAAGAACAAAAATTGGAGCTTGCATCACGACAACGCCCCTGCTCACACATCGTTGCTTGTGCGTGACTTTTTGGCCAAAAACAACACACTAATGATGCCACAGCCACCGCATTCCCCAGATCTGACCCCCTGTGACTTTTTCTTGTTCCCAAAACTGAAGAGGCCCATGAAACGACGACACCACGCTACGATAGACGAGATAAAGACGTCATCGAAGGAGGAGCTGAACAAGTTAAAAAAAAGGTCTTTTGAAGTGCTTCGAAGATTGGAAGAAACGTTGGAACAAGTGCATAATATCTCATGGGGATTACTTTGAAGGGGACAAATTAGATATTAATGAATAAATAAATAATTTTTGAAAAAACGAAAATTCGCGATACTTTTTGAGCGCACCTCGTACATATACATATGTATGTACATTATTATTTATTATTATTTTTTTATTGTATTTTAAAAGTTCCGCCAAAATCAAGATAGTTTTTCAACAAAACTGGTTTTTAAAACATATTTTTCAAAAAAGTCACCCCAATAATAAAAGAGTGTAAGCTTGAAAGGTCTGCATTAGGTAGGTAGGTAGGTTAGATGGCAAGAGTACTACAGGTACACTACAAGTAGCACTAGAGTGCTTTTTTGATACCATAATGTAGACCACTACCTGCGAAAAATTTCACAACTTAAAGGGAGAAAAACCATCTACAGCCATTAGTGCTGTTTATGTTGGGGAGTCCCCAGCACTTTAAGCGTCCTGCTTCTTTCGTACTGAGGCCAAAGTGTTTTTGAGATAGCAGTTTCCCTTTAACAATCGTCAAGGGGACACCGATGTCTGAAATGGAAAAGAGCTGAAACCGGTTTTGTCGACCCGTTCCTGACAAGCTCACTGGCAATTTCATTTCCCTCTATGTTCCTAAGCCATGGAACCCAGATAAGAGAAATGTTTTCTGCACATTCGAGACGTTTGATCTCCTCCTTATAGAAATTGACCAGAAAAGAGCTGCAACTTGGCGATGACGTTCGAGCTATCGAGCTTGACTATGGAAAAAAATATTTCATTTTTCATGCCTGCAGGGTCGCGTAAAACTCTGCTTGAAAAACACTACTAGTTTTCGGCAGTTTAAAGGAGACTGAAATATTGGTTGATCTAGAGAAAACTCCCGCTCCAACTCCAGATCCCATCTTGGATTCGTCGATGAAAACAGAGGTACCTATGTCCGTGCGGACTCTTCCCTCCTTCCAATCAAGCCTGCTTGGAAATATAGCTCAAGCACAACGAAGTACAGAGAAGGAAGGCAAAATCTGCTTCAAAATGCTTCCAGAGGCCGACCTCCTTCAACCTAATAGCGGAGTGAGCGGCAATGGATCAAACTTGAAGATCAATGGGAAGTAAGTGCAGAATGATGTTAAGTTGACTTTTAAGCCTAGACTTTAGATTTGTTTTATTAATAAAGACTCAATTTTTGGAGGTGTTTCCATATCGGTTCAGCTTACGTAAATTTAAATATTTTTTGGAAATATTTTAGCGAAAGTCATAAAATATAATTAATTTTATAATCCGAGTACCGATTTTGTATGGAAAGGCATACATCCAAACTATAAATAAACATTTTGCAAAACATCCACCCGGTAGGATGCGCTCGGCCCGAGATATTTCGTTTTGTTTACTTACAGTCCGTTTTAGTTCAAATTGTGCCAGAATATATGCTACTAAGTGACTTTATTTGACGATGACAAGGACCGGGATCGCCTGGTTAGTTTTCAAGATATGATTTCCTCTTTATGAGTCACTTTATTACTGTTCTTGTTCGGCCGTCGTAGCCGAATGGGTTGGTGCGTGACTACCTTTCGGAATTCACAGAGAGAGCGTAGGTTCGAATCTCGGTGAAAAACCAAAATTAAGGAAAAACATTTTTCTAATAGCGGTCGCCCCTCGGCAGGCAATGGCAAACCTCCGATTGTATTTCTGCCATGAAATAGCTCCTCATAAAAAACATCTGCCGTTCAGAGTCGTCTTGAAACTGTCGGCTTGAAACTCCCAAAAAGGGTGTACGCGCCATTTATATATATAGGTATACTGTTCTTAGAATGCGCAAAATTCCATATGATTTGGTCACAAGTGAAGACGCAGTATGCAATTTTACCCCTGCGAGAGGACTGTCCTAGTAGCGTTGGACCTAAAAAAGGCTTTCGGTACAGTGAGCCATGCCACACTACTAGATGACATTTTACAGTCGACACTCTCGCCAGGGCTGAAGAGGTGAACCGCGAACTACCTGAGTGGTCGTCATTCATCGGTGCTATTTCGAGACCAAATCTCAAAACAGAGGAAAATAAAGCAAGGATTTCCGCAGGTTGGTCTCCTTTCACCTTTGCTTTTTAACTTCTATGTCTCGAAATTCCCCCAGCCACCAGAGGGATTCTCCCTGGTCTCCTACGCTAATAACGCCGGGCAATGACATTGACGCCCTGTGCGCCAAGGTAAACGACTACCTCGGCTGCCTTTCTCGTTTCTTCTCACTAAATCCACGGCGACCCTCTTCACCAGCTGGACAAAGGAGGTCAAACTGCAACTTAAGGTAAAAGTCGATGACACACCAATTCCGACTGTAAACAACCGCAGACCGCCTGTCGACCTACAAGGCCATAGGTCGGCCGGTTCTAAACTATGCTGCGCCTGTCTGGTCCGATTCACAGTGGACGAAGCTATCGACCTGCCAAAATACTGCCATAAGGACTGCGACAGGATGTCTCCTGATGTCCTCAATACAACATCTTCATGACGAGGCCCATAAGCTGCCTGTGAAAGAGCATAATAAACTGATCAGCAATCAGTTCCTGCTAGGGTGTTACCGCAGGTCTCACCCATGCAGACACCTGCTTGAGCCTGAGCCACCTCCCAGACATGTCAGGAGGTACATCCTTAATTACGCGGACGAGATCCAGGATAAAACAGACTGACAAGTACTGCATCGGACCGTGTACAGACAGACAATCAACGACATTCATCGGGAGACCATTACCACCTTATTAAGCTCCCGACCCCAGAATGCCGTCATCGGAGTCCAACCACCTCCCATTGCTGACGAAGAGCTCCAACTTCTCCGAGAGTCACGCGTAACCTTGGCACAACTACGTTCTGGATACTGTAGTAGGTTAAACTCCTACTTATCCCGAAGCGACCCCGACATACTAAACGTATGTCCGGCATGTGAAGGTACCCCGCACGACACTAAACACCTTTTCATATGTCCCATCAAACCCACTCATCTAACATCCTTCTCCCTCTGGACCCAACCTGTCGAAACAGAAATTTTCCTGGGCTGGAAATATTTTTCAATCACTCACAAATTTATATGCATTAATTTATGCCTACACAATAGAGTAAATATGTATGCCACAGCTGCGCACAATACTACATAAATAAAAAAGAGATAAAAAATACAAAACTTTTCTTTTATTCAAAAAATAAAAACAACCTAAACAAATTCGAGCCTCTGGCACAGGTAAGAGCCACAGCGCCTGCAACGCAGCGATATGTGACAAATTGTGAAATTTATGTGAGATTTAAAAATATTTTCATTGCTGCTATGCGCCCTTGCAGAACGCACACACACATGCAAACATGCATGCAAAATTTATAAACAATGCTGGTAGTGAGTGCTTGTATTGCTGGCTACTAACACTATTTTTCCCAAAGATTTTGTAAAATTTTTTCAACACCTCCGGGCAGAGTTGCAAGCCTTTGTTGCATATTCACGAGGGTAAAGTTGAAAAGAAGCCATAGGAAGTGGCAAAAGCAGCAGCAGGTATCATCTAAAAACAAGAACTACCCATGTAAGAGGACAAAAGGTAAACTCCGAATAAAAAAAAAACTTGAAGAGCTTAAAGAACAGAGAGGATATTGTAAAGGACTAAAGAGACGTGAAGCACAAACCAAAACAACTGGGATGCTGTCTCTTGTTTTTTTTTTGCTTTTTGTCTTTGTTTTTGGGAATTATTAACAAGTAAATAGATTTTTTTGTTTGCTTGATATTTATGGGTTAAGCATAAAATTTTGTTGTACCAAAAAGTGAAAGGAAATGGAAGTTGAGCTGCTGCTGCCGGAGTTTGCATATGGCCCACTGCAATATGTAAATACTATACATTTTTTGCTCTTATGCCTTTACGTGTCCTTACGCAAGCATAATATTCACTCACTCATATACTAATATGCACACACATACATATACATATATGAGTACTATATGTGTATGTACTTTATAATACACTGGAGTGCCTCTTATCTGGCACCAAATATACTGAACTTGCTTGCAGCTTTGGGCAACCCACTTGATCCTGTTCATTGCAATACATCTTACCCAGCGGGGAGGGAGACTCATGCCACTTGCCGTGACCGCTTACCTTAGCTACGAGTTGATTGCCATGACAAGGTAACCATAGAGAAGCACTTTAAAATTTGCATTGGAATTGCAAGTACTGCGAGTAATAAAAAGGCGAGTTGTGGAAGCACAGAAAATGTATCCGCCAGTAAGAGGTAGAGGGGTTGGAACAATTTTCCGTTTGCTACAAGACAGTTGTTCGCTCAGTTGCACCCCATGCCAATATGCTATGCGAATTTCGGACGCATATACCCGTATTTATGCATGCGTGCAGTCATCAACATACGCAACATATTCATTGCATCGTGATTTGCTTACGGCAATCAGTTGTTTCCTTCATGCTTTGAGCTGCTCATATATTATTTTGGATTATTAAAGCAAGAGGATATACCGAAAATTGAGCAGTTACTGCTTGCCTTCACCTTACCATGCTATGGTTATCCTTTGAGTGCCTTTGAGTTTTAGAAGTATTTATATAAAGTATTATATTTATACTCTCATACTACATAGATATGCTCTTCATTTTCTCATTTGAATTAAGTTCAATCCACAAACGGCTGGTGGTGCTCCAGGAACCTACTATAGGGGGAATTCAACGATGATGCAGTTCTTTGACAGCAAATATTTGTGACGTGCAGGTTAGGTTAGGCTAGGTTGAAGCAGTTGTCCTGTGGGACACACTCAGGCGCATGGTCCATTGTGATGCCGCGTGAGGAGCCTTAAAAGAAGATAATACGAATCGAACAAGTAAGGCGAAACAAGCTTTTGGCTCTCTTAGATATGTCTGGAAATCCTCTGTGATCACTCGCAATACCAAAATTAAAATATTCAACTGTAATGTCAAGTCCACCCAAAGACTTGCAGCTCTTACAAATACACAAAAGAAAGTGGGGGTGGCTTAGAAACATTTTAAGAAGAGTTCCGAACAACATCAGCCATAATGCGATCGATTGAAGTCCGCAAGGTAGCCGACGTAGGGCAGGCCATCACTAAGGTGGAGAAGAACATTAGAAACGGTTGGAACGTACTAAAGTAGCTGGCGTTTGACCGCAGCGAATTGAGGAAGCTTTTTGGCCTCACGAAACCATAGGAACTTATATATTTAAAAAAATATACAATTCTGTCAAAAAAGTACAGACGTTTTCATCCGTTGCTTAATCATCAAAATTTGTTTTGTCGCCTTCAAAATAGGCTCCATTCGAAGCACATATGCCAACGAATAGTCCAGTCATCGAAGCACGCGTTTGAAGAGATCCTCTTTAGCTCCTTCAGCGAATTCTCCTTAATGGCCTCTATCGACTCAAAGCGGCATCCGCGGAGGGGTAATTTAAGTTTTGGGAAAAGGAAAAAGTCTCCAGGGACCTAAATCCGGTGAATACGGTAGTTGTTCGATGATATTTGTCGAGTTTTTGGTCAAAAAAGTGTACACAATATGAGCTTTGTGAGACGGTGCGTTAGCATGGTGCAAGATCCATGTGTTTTCATTCAACAAATTATGCTGTTTGCTATGCACATTCTCTCTCAAACGTCGCATAACTTCCAAATAGTATTCTGTATTTACCGTAGAAGCATTTGGAATGAATTCGGTGTGCACAACACCAGGATAATCAAAGTAAACGAGTAGCATGACTTTCACTTTTTACCGACTTTGACATGGTGTTTTGGGTTTCGGCTCATTTGCATAGTTTCATTCAGCCGCCTGTTGACTGGTTTGCATGTCAATATCATATATCCACGCCTCATTACCTGTTATGATGCGGTGGATAAACGTTGGGCCCGAATTCACTTGCTCAAGCATGTCTTCAGTCACATTCTTCCGATGAATTTCTTGAAAGAAATTCAACTCTCTTAGAACGAGTCGAGCAGCCACGCGTCTGGTGTCTCATGCCTGATTTATGGGGTCAAATGTTGCGAATTGACTCGTGAGACACGCTTAGGTAGCGCTCTACCTCCCTCAAACTTAAATGATGGTTTTACAGCACCATTTCCTTGACTTTGTCGACGTTTTCATCCGTTGAAGACGTTGATGGGCGACCAGATCGGGGCAAACCTTTCACGACTTCTCGGGCCTCTGCAAAAGTCTTATACAACACGTATACACGTGTTTTTGATAAAGTACTAACATATCTCGCCATAGGCTTCGATTCGGCACACGAAATCCCGTTTAAAACACAAAGTTTGAGGCAAATTCTTTGGTCGCACACTAAAAATCGCAGAGCACACCTGCGGTCGACTGACATAATTAAATGCCAAAAACAAGCTAATTGACAGACCACGCCAAACTCTGCGACACCATAGAGAACAGTTGTACCAACATTATAGCAAAAAAAAATTCACAATTCAAACAAAACGAAAACAATTCCCGATATTTTTTGACAGAATGTGTGTTCATGGCAGAAATACAGTCGGAGGTTTGCCATTGCCTGCCGAGGGGCGACCGCTATTAAACAAAAGCTTTTTTCATTTTTGGTGTTTCACGGAGATTCAAACCTCCGAATTTAGAATGGTAGTCATGCACCAACTCATTCGGCTATGGCAGGCGCCTTAATCTAAATTGTATTAATAGAGCGAATTTTCGAGAAGAAATCGTTTTATGTAAATTTTTTGGCATTTTTTCACAAGAAAGCATTTTCTAAAACACTCGCACTAAGACTTTTAATTATTTGTGTACTTGGTTTTGTAAGCGATTAAGTAGTCTTGAAGACGCTAATGGTTTTAAAGTCCGTAAAATTTACCTTTGACCTTTCATATCTCTTACATTTTTAATTTCTTGTAAAAAAGTTCTATCGAATCTGATTTTGGATTAGTTCTTTGCGGAAAGCTTTACTTTTACAAAATATTTTTAATTTTCAAAAAGCGCGTCATAAACTGGCAATTCATAGCTTAAATTCGAGCAAGTAAAACCATAATTATGACTTTTTGATTACCTTTATTATTTCTGCATTTTTTTGTGAACAAATCGGATAAATTTCGTTGCATTAGTAATCGAGATGTGACTAAATCGAGTTTTAGACAGTTTTACGACAAACTGAACGTAAATGCCATAAATTTGTAAGCTTTAGTTGTTTTAGAGTTTCCCTAATAAAAACTCGATGACTATTCAGAATAGTGTGGATTCAGATGTCTCCCTTGTAAATCCAAGCAAACATCTTCATAGAGAAGTGTTACATAATTACAACATTGCTTTTGGCATACATGACTGCACATCTACACGAAATGAAATGTGTTAATTCGCGTAATTAACAGTTGGCCACTTAAAATTAGCAACTTGAAACCCACACATTCTCTTAATAGGTGCGTACAGTTGCTCAAATAACTAATCACGCATTTGCATCTTTTGTATTTAAAAGGATACAACATCAAAACTACTTATATGATATTGTTCGACAAGCACTTGTTTGGTTTTTGCTGTGTTTTCTTTAAAATGAGGGAATTCAGAGCAAACAATAAACCGTTATCTTTTCATTATTAAATCACATATTTGCGAGTAAAAAACTAACGATTTCTTAGATTACACTGCTATTGAGTTCATTTTAAGGAAAATGTTCAAATCGCTTTATTTACTATAAGTAACTGACTTCAAATTTTGAAAATAGAATAATGATATGTCAAAGTTAAGACAATATGAATTTGAATACATATATGTTAGTGTGTATGTTCACAATCAATTTGTATTCTCTCTTTACTACAGAGTCGCATTGGAAGCGGATTTACTTTCAACAGAAAATACACAAACAAAAAAGCACAAGCGCTCGACGAGTCTGATCGGTTAAGCAGTTTTGTTGTTTGAAGCATTTGAATACAGAACATTCCAACACATGGCCAATTGTTTGAGTAACTGTATATGCTTGTGCACACCTAAGCTGCCAACACATTTAACGGTCATGTACAGGATATAAACGCGCCACCAAATGCCACTCAAAGCAATTAGACAACCACAATTTATGCACACAAATGAAGGTCATGGCGACGCGCAAATGGAGTAAGACATTCACACACACACACACATACATGCTTATATATATATATGTGTATGCGTAAACCCTTACAAATAAATATAAGCATGGACGTAGTAGCTTCCTTTCCACATAAATAATATAATAGTGTGTGTATAGATATTTAAGCAAGAGTTGCTCAAGTGGCCCCTTGTACTGAGAAATTTAAACAGAGCTTGAGCTCTTATAAATACTTAATTGCTGCCGGGTGTTAACGAAAGCAGTGAGTAAGCAAGTGTGGGCGCACCTCACAAATACACAAATATACGCCAATGCAGCTGGGGATGCATATATGTATGTGTAAGGCTTCCTAAGTAAATTTGTTCAAGTGCAGGATTACGTATACGCCATGTGTGTTGGCAATAAGTACTTGTAGCAGTCTTATTTAAATTAAATACAGATACTAAATGAGTAGATAAGTCAATTTTGAATCAAGTATTTTGTCACATATAAATCAATTAAATTAAAGTTGCCATACTTTTTTTTACCAACTATTCGGCTTCTAAATTTGTATAAGGTGGCGCAAAATTAATCATCCACTTTTGTTTTTGGACTTTTTTACAACTCTTTTTTACTAAATAAAAAAAGTTATTTAGGGTGTTGGAAATCTTTATTTTCACCTTTACGCGCTCCATTACTTGTCTGTTTATTTACGAGTACCTGCGCCACTTTTTGCGTATAAGAGATATTACGTATACGCCATGTGTGACGAATATTATGTTCGAACGCTTCGAAGCTTATGTTTCAAAACCCTCTGAACGAATTTAGGTGATTGTGAACGCTAGTGGAATTTCAACAGGCTCCATTTTTCTTCAATAACTAAGTTTCAGCGCCAAGTTTATTCAGCAGAGACCTAAAATAAAAAATAATAATTTAACCAAATGTGTAAAAATACTCGGACCAATAGTACCCTCACTGTTGGCTTATTTGGTTAATGTTCCTTTAACATTTTTTACGATTTTTATTACTGAATTAACAAATGGATTTTTAAAAAGTAGTCATGAATGTAAAAATTTAGCAAAAATGGCTCTTTTTATAGAAAAATTTATTACTCCGCCAGTTTTCAATTATAAGGGCTAAAATTTTAGAATTGTATGCACAACATATGCCCCAAACCTAAAGAAATATTAGTATTCGCCAATCTTTTCAAAAGTATATTTATTTTAGAAAATTACTAAAGGGAAAAATTAAAAAAATTATATATTGTATGATACCACAATTTACTTTTTTTGTGTGTTATTAACTTTTAAATACACTTTTACGGACAGAAAAATTTAAAAATTTTTATTTTTAAGATATTTTAACAAAAAACATTTACTTAGAATCCCAATTTATTCACCAATACACCTAGTGCACGAAGGCAACTGATGAATGTCGCAAAGCTGGCTTTTGCAAGCCGAGCATCCAACACGTGTTTTTTGTCCTTCTTTCGATCACACACCAGGCATCTCTCCGCTGAATCGTAGGTAACTTTTTCCAGGTCACCTATTTCTCTTTCCGAAGAAATTGCCCTTCCAATCTCTGGTGTGGCATCGGGAAGATGAGATAAGCAATCAGCATTTTCAAAACGATAATCGCAGAAGTGGATTTCCGTGTGCCACTGACCTTGAGTTTCCACATAATGCGGGAATTGACAGCTGCCTGATCGAGCATCCCAAAGAAAATCCGCATCGGCCACCTGTACGTTTTGCGAGCGACTGAGTAGGCGTGACAGAATTGATCGAATGTATCCGTCCCTTCTTTCGTATCATTATAGTGGAGAATGATATTTGGCTTTCTATCCGTTATCTGTTTAGTATGGAGATAAATCGAAGTCAGCAAGACGGTTTTGTTCTTTTTTGGTGTATGAGAAAGTAAAGTTACCTCTTTGGTGTGACAAAACTTTGTTTCACGAGGATTTTTAGACGCTATCTTGATCTCCATGGGAATTTCTCTTTTATTTTTTCTGGTTGTTCCAGTCACAGACATATTAAAAGGATGACCATTCTGGTCAGCAGAGGGACCGTGGTAAACCAATTGTCACACGTCACCGTGCGATTGGTACCGTGTATTGGAGCCGTTACAGATTGAAAAAAATATTATCCACTAGGTAATCTCTGCGGATTATCAATGGTGGCGTCTTTTCCCTTTATTTGTGTGGTCGATGCTCATTAGTAACATTTCGAGATCTAAATTCCAAACAGAGCAGGATAAAGGATGTAGTGTCACAAGGTGGTGCCCTATTTTCCTTGCTTTGCAATTTCTATTACCCAAATCTTCTTCAATCAGTAGAGAGAGCAATAAAACTCTCTCTTTCTCTCTTCATATGCTGCCGATTGTTCGAAATTGGAGCCCGCCAATGACACCCATGAACGGTTATCTCTTCAGATTTTCTCGCTTCTTCTCAGCGAAGGATTTTCAACTTTCCCCTAATAAATCCGCGGTGACCCTTTTCACCGCCTGAACGAAGGAGGTCAAACTATAACTAAAGGTCAAATTAGATGATATGCCAATACCAACAGCTACAACCTTAAGTTACTTGGCGCCACCTTTGATAGTTTGCCCTCCTTCTCGGTGAATACAGCCGTAATTGCTTTTAAGGTCCAAACTCACAATAATGTCCTCAAATCGCTAACCAGTACCCAATGGAGCAAAGACAAATAAATGTTGCTGGTGATATTTAGAGGAGTTTGTCGGCCGGTAGCCCAGCACTAGCGACGGGCAGTGGAAGAACCTGTAAACTTGCAAAATACTACCATCAAGACAGCCAAATGGTGCGTATTGATATATCCCCTCCACCGCAATGCTACTATGCTCCCAGGTAAGGAGCATAGCAGGGACAATCACTGCAGGCACTTGCTGCAAGCTGAGGAAGCATCGCTTCGCTTTAACTGACGAGATCCGGGACTTTAACACTGGACCTACCAGTTTATAGACAGGCTTTAAACGCCAGTCATTCGTAGCCTTTAAACTCTCGCTCGCCGATTACCGTTCAACCACTACCCATCGCAGACGAAGAACTTCAGCTGTATCGTCAGACCCGCATCATCTTGACATGATTGCATTAAGGATATTGTAGCAGGTTCAACTCCTACCCATCTAGAATCAACCTCGATATACCCTACATATATAAGGCATGTGAAGGTACCTCCACCCCATATTCACGCGCTTCCAAAGACCTAAACCTATTCACCTAAAAACCGCTTTCCTCTGGATCTACTGCGTCGGAAGAACATGTTTCTTGGGCCTACCGTTAGTTGAACTCGACGATTACCGGCTACTTCACTTTCTGTTTAACACAGCCTTTCTCTACTTGAGAGGTTGCAGTTCAATACTCCGTATGGAAACTCCCGTCGGTTTTATGCTATTCGAGTTAACAAAATGACCTATGGTGCTAATACTCTTATCAATAGAGTCTCAGTCTGCCTTATGCCGTCCTCGAGAGGCACACTAAGGAGCTCAAGCGTCTAGCCGTCCGACCCGGATATTTGCAAATAAAGTCTCTTTCTCTGAAGGATCCCCACAGCTTCTGCTAGGGGGGTTGTAGGGAAGTCCAAGCTTCCCCGCCAACATGGCGTCGACAGGGCCTTGATTGAAGGTTGACTATCGGAAAATATATTTATGTTTCCCTTCCAACAGCGATCCCTAAGTATTTTGCATCAATGCAGGATCGCGAAAATATCTGCTTAAAAAATACTTCTAGTTTTCCGCCTTTTAAAAGATACTGAAATATTGGCTGATCTAGAGAAAACCCCCGCTCCAACTTCAGATTCCATCTTGAAACCATCGGTGAAAACAGAGTTACTTAGGTATGTTCGGGCAGACTCTTCCCTCTTTCCAATCCAGCCTGCTTGGAAAGATAGCCCCAGCACAATCCTCAAAACCCAGTTTGCGGATGGAGAAATCTAACAGTACAGAGAAGCAAGAAAAAATCTGCTTCAAGATGCTACTATGTCCTACGGCAGATTGCTTCCAGAGGCCGACCTCCTTCAACCTAATAGCGCACTGAGCGGCGATGGATTGAACTTGAAAATCAATGGGAAGTAATTGCAGAATGACGTTAAAGTCGGCTATAGGATATGTTCTATACGCCCTAGTGATGCCAAAATATGCAGTATTCTGCACTCTGTTTAATATAGTGATGTTATAGCCCTTTTTGACATTAACACGCTGCGTATAATTATAGAGCAGTCAGCTGAATGGCGGTCGCCACTGTACCTACTCTTTGTGGATTTTGAGAGCGCTTTTGACACCTTGAACAAGCGCGCAAAATGGAGTACCGGAAAAAATCGTCACCATCATTCGAGAACTTTATGAGGGAGCTGTGTGCAGTGTACTCTTCAAAGGCAAAAAGAGCGAGTTGTTCAGTAATCACAATGGCGGGCGTTAAGGTTGTGTGTTGTCGCCGCTGCTGTTTATCACTGTACTTGATTACATTATAAGAAAAACAAAAATCGATATTCTATCGGGCATTCATTGGCGCCCATATCAGAAGCTCTGCGATCTGGATTATGCCGATGATATATGCTTTTTGACACACAAATTGTCTGAAACACACGCTAAGCTTACTGCCTTAATACGATATGCAAGCCAAGTTGGAATGCGAGTCAACTTCAAAAAAACGAAGCTTATACGTATCGAAACTCCAAACCAGGACGCACTGACGCTTGAAGTGGGTGGCACGCTGGTTACAATTGAGGACATCGAAAACTTCTGCTATCTTGGCAGCATAGTGTCAAAAAATCGTGGAGCCGAAGCTGATGTAAGTTCCCGCTTAAACAAAGCTCGCCATGCTGTCCACAGGATGAATCGAATCTGGTCATCAAGACATATCAGCACAAAAACAAAATAGTGAATTTTCAATACAAGCATCAAACCAGTGTTACTTTATGCGTGCGAAACATGGAAAGTCACAGATACCATATGCAATAGCCTACAAATATTTATGAACAGATGTCTGCGCATTATTCACCGCATATTTTGGCCAAGAGTTATCACCAATGAAAATCTTTTAAATATTTCAATGTGCAAGCCCATCGCAGCTGATATCGAAGAAAAGAAATGGCGTTGGATTGGGCACACCTTGCGCAAAGAAGACAACGACATCGCAAAGATGGCCCTAGAATGGAATCCACAAGGCTCCAGAAGAAGAGGACGACCACGAACAACTTGGATGCGATCAACACACGCGGAAAACCAATCAAGATGTTCCTGGCATGAAATTCAAAAATTGCACAAGATCGCTCACATTGGTCTGAGTTGGTTTCCGCCCTATGCTCTGATTAAGAGCGGTATTTCTTCATATAACAATATAAATAATTTCATGTACAAATTATTTATTGTTAATTTGACAAGAGATATCAAGGAATAAAAAAAAAAAAAAGCCCTTTTGAAGAGCTACTCACCAAACTAGGCAACCATATATCGAAATTGGCAGAACCGCTAAGTTGTACATCCACGTGTCCTGAGACCCCATTTTTGGAAGAACATAGATTTACAGGAGTAGAAACTCGATTTTGGATGTAAATAAATGTTTAAAATTTATAAATTTTTTACAATATAAAGTTTGGCTTATGCGATCTTTGTTACAAAATGAAGTATTTTTATTAAAAACTAATTAAAATTAAATTAAAAAAAGGAGGGAAAACTTACCCCCACTTACTTGACTCGCACTTTAGTTATCAATTCAGCCACATTTCTTCCAATTCGTTTCACTACATTTTGGTCTTTCAAAATTTGTATATGTTTATGTATATATGTTTATATACCATATACAAATTTCAATAACGCAGTCTGTTAATACGAATGCATAATTTCCTCCAACCAGCAGTTACTCCTACGTACAATACAGCAGTCGCTACGATTTTCATGCTGTCATAAACACACTTCCGTCTATGTATATATTTACATACATCCGTACATTAATATGTATTCTTGTGTACTTGTTCATAAACGCATATTTGTATGTACGCAGATGTGCATATAAAAATTTGCACAGCAAAAATATAATGACTAGCAAAGGTACGCCAAACCACTCACACTATTATATCCTACATACCTACTAACTACAACTAGTCGACGTGCCTGGCGTGCATGTGTGCATTTGTGGCATTACGCTTCCGCTTCCTTCCGCAGCCACACCCGTTTCCTCCGACCGCTCCCACTTCAACATACTAATGGCGGAAACTGTTGGATTTGCATTCACCACAAATGGCAACATATGGCTGAGCTTCGGCATAGTTGGGCACTAGGTTGGCAGCAAATGCCTTGAAAACGCACCGCCTTTATGCGGTGAAATTTGTTTGGTTGTTTATGACGCGTGTTTGCATGGCAGTTGGACTGTGGTTAGTACGAGTAATCAGCAGTCACTTGAAGTGCCGTCAATAGTTGACAAAATAACAATAAAATAATGGGAGCGAAAATAAAGGAAATGCTGACACATATACACACACACATACATATATTATTTGTATTGTATTGTACAATATATAAATGGTAAAATGTCAGAAATTAACAAATGTATATCAACGACACTTCTCTGACACTTTTGCTTCCTGTCATTTGTATTTTACTTTTGTGAGTTCTTTTTGGAGTTGACATGCCATTTTGAAATGGCTTTATTTGTCTGAAGGCAGCTGTCCATTTTAGAGGTATGGAGTGTGTCAGTCAACCTCGCATGACATCCAATTAATCAAAGTGTGGAATTGTGTGTTGTTGACAAAACAAAACAAAAAAAGAAGAAAAGAAAACTGAATTATTTACTATACATTTGGGTACAGATATCAGCACTTTAGGAAGTGATTGTGCTTGTATTTTTTTTCAACAAACAATGTGTCGCCAGTGCAGCCTTTGCAAACTACATACTTAAGGTTTGATTACGTTTTTGTAACTTTCCAACCATATCCCATTTATCTAAATCGGATCACAAAATTTTGACTTATATATACAATATAAGGCCTTAGACAATCTTAAGAATAAGAGACTTTGTGCTTTCCGGGCTTTGCGTTAAATCAGAATCATACGATTTGTATGCTAACTTAGCACTTTGAGATAGTAAATATTTCAGTGCTGATTTTTCTGCCTACGCTATTAGCTTAATTTTTCGTGCAAGAGGAAGTCGTCTTCTTAACCTAAGGAATGTACTTTCCACCATCTGTACAGTAACCTGGGTGAATCTGAAAACATTCAACTCGTGATAGGCATCTGCCCAATTTATAAAAAATGTTGGTTAGAGCGTTTTGGTGGAAAGACGTTTAATTTATCTAATGAAATAAATACCTCAAATGGCTGTGATTATGGAGCTTTGTATCAATTTTTATTTTACTGTATCAAATATAGTGAAATGATTTTAAGTTAATTTTCATAAGCACTCTTTTGAGTTTAAAAAGTAATATTTTGTGCCTATTGAGATTCTATTTATTTTTTGCATTTTATATTGTAATAAAACTTTTGAACATAAAGCCTTTGAATTAAAAATCAAGACAAATGTGCCATCATATACTTATTTTACATATGTACGTACAGAATTTTCCAGAAATTGATTTTTTTTACAGATTATTATTCTTTGTAGTTTTAGACATATTTTCATGGAAGTCGATTGTAAAAATTCCTCATAGCTTCAAAGTGATGGTAACATAGAAAATGTAACTGCCCACCGAGAGTTTGATGCGCACAGGTAGCTGTCCTTCGTTTGAGGCAGCGGGCCGTTACTACTCGTTTTTGTCGGAACTCCTTTTTCCGCCAAGGTCTGCATGATAACTCATACAGTTTTTAATAGTTTTTGATGCGGTTTGTTTTTAATACTCGAAAGTGTTTTTTGTATAATCTGTCGAGCCGGATTTTTGATATTTTTATTAAAAAAATTTATAAACATTTATAATTAAAGTGTAACATTTATGGCGTAAAACGCATACTTTTTTTCGAAATGCCGTAAATTGCAAAATTTTTCGAAATTAAAAAATTCGGCTCGACAGACTATAACTACAATTTTACTTTAGAAGAATTTTTTTTACTTTTAACAGGTCCATCAGCATTTCAAGGAGAAATGATACAGACCGTGGAGCAACAATTTTCATTGTACTTTGGGTCATGTGATTTTTTATATACTAATTTTTGTAAAGAAGAATTAAAAAAATTTTTTTTTTTAGTTTAAGTACTATATTAATAAAAAATGTAAACAAATTTTGATATGTATTTTTATTGTTATCCCTTCCAAAAACAGTTTTTCTTTTAGCGCTTTTTTGGCGCTGCTGGACGTATGTAACCTCTTAAATTATTCCTACTGACAACATATCAATGTTATGGTCGTACGTTCTACTATAAGTCCATCAGTTTGACCATCCTTTACCAAATTTAAGTATTTAAAAAACACGTACTCTTTAACTCTAAGCTCTTGACAAATCAACGAAAATTTGGGAATTATCAAAAGTTGCCAAATTCCGTGTAAAATTTGATAAAAATAAAAGCTCATAAAATCAAATTATTCAACCAACTATTCCATTTGCCGGGATCATTTGCCTGTTAGCCCATGAAACAAGAAAAGAGATTTTTATTTTTAGCACCGAATATCAAAATCATGATAAATATTCCACCTTAATAAATAAACCATATGTCAAATGTCTCAAATGCACAGAATCGCTATGATAATATTGTGCTAAGTACTGCACAAATTTAGCTACGATGACCACTAGAAATATGCTTTTGTTTAATTTTGTTTTCCTTCCGTATTCCCAAACAAACTCTTTGGATTTCTTGCCAAATGTTTATTTGATTGTTAGTAATTTGTAGCTACTATTGTTTATTCACACATACACACATATGTATATATGTAGTGTACAATTTTTGATATTTAACATGCCAACTAAGCAGCGGTAAGCTCATTAAAGACCAGATGTCGAATGAAATACAAAATTCTATTTGGTATAAGTTCCACCCATACATATGCACATATAAATGTATGTATGTACGTACAAATAAGAACTTATGTATACATGTCTGTGTTTGCCATGAAAATGCTTCATGCAGAGAAAATCATCAGAGCATTTAGGCCAATTACCATTAGAGCCATTCAAAGTCAGAATACTACTTAGTTGCTACAGGGCAGCGTACATGCACCCTCTATTTCAAAAGAGCCCAAACCTTCTATTAATAGAAGAAAATAAATAGCTAGTGTACATTTTGGGATAAATATTTTTTATATATACCCCTTTTACTTTCATCAAAACTAGAAAACTGACTATTTCGACGGGATGCTTTCAGAGGAAAAGAGGGCTTAATTAAGTAGGTTTGAAGTGTACGTTAATAGATGGTTGATGCCGTTCTGGGTACCTTCATATGCAGGACATATGTTGAGTATGTTTGGGTCAATTCTGGATAAGTATTAACTTATCCTGATACAGTAGCCACAACCCAATTGTGTCAAACTAAAGCGGGTTTATCGAGGTAGCTGAATCTTTTCCTCTACTATAAGTGGTGGTGGGATTCGAGGTGTCGGAGTTTATGAAGGTAGTGAGGGACACCCAATGAAAGTCGTTTATGATCTGTCTGTATAGTGGAAGACACAGTAATTGTCAAGTGTAGACGAGCATCTCATCAATCAATTCATGCAGATGTCATGGGACTCATTCTCCAGCAAGCGCCTACAGGGGTGGGTCTTACGGCATTACCCAGAAGGCACTGTTTGCTGAGCATAAGGAAGGCAAACTATCGAAGACTCACGCAGTAACTTGGGATTAGTTGGTATTGGTGTATTATCAACATTAACATTAACATTCAGTGGACTTATTGGGGGAAAGTGGTTTTTGTCTGCCAATTGTATAAATAATTCTCCATTTCAGTTCAGTAATTTTCATTACCGATTTTCTACTCTTCTTGTTTAATTCACGCCCTGTTTTTTGAGGATGATCACCTCTGTAGATGACTTGTTCGTTTATTTTTCATTAGCCAAGTCAACGTCATAGTTTTCCATTCCCTGGGCGATATTTAGGGCGATAACCTACGTCAGTTTTTCCAACAAAGTTACCTTTATTTCGATAACTCAGAGTAAGGCATAGTAAGAAACGAAAGATCTGACGAATTTGCTAGACAGAGCTCTAAAGGTCGGCTATTGCAGTTGAGCCAAGGATGATAGATTACAAGGTTTAGCTTTGGTGAAAAACGAATTTGAGCGACTAATCTCAACTGTCACGTCACCGGACACTTGACAGCAGAATTCTATCACCTCATTTCACAAGTATTTACACACTCGTCCAATTAATTAGATGGCAACAAAGTAACATGAGCGCAGACTGTGATGATTTTTTCGTATATCACCAACGCAACTTCAGTTTTCCCGACCTGCCGCTGATATGGCTCCGGTTACGTCGGCCAATCAGCCGATTCCTTCAAATTCGCTGAGAGCCAATTAATGGCCGGATATTGACCATACATTTTGAATTTTTTCACCATGCCGCTGTCATGCAAGGATGCAAGGTGAAAAAGGAAATTGTGAGGGGAATCTCGGCGACCACGTCCCAAGGGAGATTCGGCAGCCGAAGTTTGCACGAATTTCGCACATATTCACCTACGTCAAATCAGTCATTGTTCACACTTTGTGACATTGTGTTGATTTTTTTCGTATAGCACTAACACAATCTCAGTTTTTTTGTAAACACATCCCCTATTACATCAGCCCAACAGCTAATTCTTTCAAATTCACTCAGAGCTGTTAAAGAGTACACCTCTACAAATATTTTCACCATAGCTGCCATAACTCCGGTTACGTCAGCCAATCAGCTGGTTCTCTCAAATTCGCTGAGAGTCTGTCAACGGCAATTAACGGTAGTCTGGTATTGGCCACTCATCCAAAAATCTTTTCACCATGCCGTTGCATCGTCGTCACCATATCTACAACATCAGTCAGATGGCATGTATGCGAATGGGTCTGTACCCAGTAACAGATGGCGAAGCATTCCTGGTTTTTGACGATCTACGTTAGCTTCCCTAATATTGATAATATATCGTTAGCATTTATCTGTTCTTTTAAACGGAGGTTATAGGTAAACCCAGATTAGTGAAAAATTATCAAAATATAAATAGACCAAATTTTCTTGGAGAAAAACTCATTTAAGTACAATTTGTCGACTAGTTAAAAATAAAAATGAAGGAGAAATGAAGTAAGAGACGCCATTACGTACCTCTGAATTAAAAATTGTTTACGAAAGAAACAAATGCTGCCTCAGTGAAAACATTGAGACTCTTGCACCTTCAAATTCCACAACTGCAAAGTGGTTCTAAGAGTTTAAGCTGGGATATAATCGATAATACAAGAACACCGTTCTGGGTGTCCATCCACGTCCTATATCGCAAATAAAGTAAAAAAGTCGAAGTAATTCTACTAGCTGACCTACTAGTGATCATCAAACATTTGATTGATAAAACATGGCTCTTATTTGGCGTAAAAAGTATTCGTGCCGAATATCTAAACATGAAGACAGTTTCCGTGTAATGGGTATGGAAATTGTTAACTAAGATCGAATTTTACAAAATTTCAAGACAATCTATAAGCTTTTGTGCAACCACTGATAAAACCTGGAATTATTACTTCGATTCTGAGACTAAACCAGATCCAGCTCCCAGCAATTTTTATCTCTTTCCTCGCTTCAAGCAACTGCTCAGAGGCAACAATAACGGGTAATTGCGGCTGTGGAAACGTTTTTCGAGGACCCAGAATATTTTTTTTAGGTTTAGAAGAGGTGGACAAAAGTATCGACAAATAATGAAATTACTTAGAAAAAGAAATTTAATTTGAAAAAAATGTATGCTGTTTAATATATTGATTATAAACATTACTATTTGATTGCCTCTTACATCTGCTAGGTACTTGCAAAGAAACTGCTTTACAGATTACGAACACTGACATGTATACTGATTTCTTGTACTGTTAGTTTTCTGCCGCTCTCGGAAATACTTCTTCTTCAATAAATTAACGCAAAGATCTTCCATTTAATGTTTTAGGTGAATTGTGGCTGCATATTTCTACAAACAAAAACCGATTTCCCTACGCGATTGAAATAGCTTGCACTCGAATATTTTATTCAAAAAAACAAAAAAAAAAAATGATTATAAAAGTATTAAAAATGTTAAAAAGAATCGAAGGTATTTCACTTTAAAAAACTTTATATTAAAATTTTCAAAACTGAATAAAACTAAAATTTATTAAATCAGTTTACTTAAGAAAAATTTACTACTTCCAGAGATTTTTACGGCATATTTCTAAAATATTGGGATCACTTGCCATGGAATCGGTCAATACCCAAATTTCTTCAGATTTCTTGTCCTTGATAGCGAAAACATCAGAATTTGTAGATAGTTTAATATTATTATTATTTTCCTCCGTGGTAGTATTGAATAAGTTCGTAATAAGGATCGCGCCTTTATTAAAAAAAAATAACAAGCGCTTTTTCAGCTGCTATTTTTTTAGCGAGTATTTTGTAGTTGCATGATAACTATCGATATCGATAACTATAGTTTGACAGCTGAAAATGGCAAACTGTGCTGACATTTCTATTCAGTAAGGTTTGGCAAGTCGTCATGAATCGTTCAATGCAGAACAAAGCTTCCAAATTGTGGAAATTTACTTTGATAAAATATGAATCTGTTCGCGAAGTTCATAGACCACTTCGTCCATTTTACGTGCGGTTTATACGTGGGCGGCATCAACTGTCCTTATTTTTTTCGAAATGAGGAGGGAGCTGTCATTACGGTGAATGCGAAGCGCTATCGAGCCAGTCTAAATTTTTGTTTCAACAAGTTAATTAGCTAAACATTGACGCTATTTGATTTCTACAAGATGGTTCAATTTGCCACACAGCGCGCTTAACAATAGATCTATTGGGCTGATTGAATGGTTCATGGAACTGGTGGCCGCGGCGGACATATGCCGGATATCATATTCAAGAAATAAGTGTCATGAACTTATCTACTAGATGACTTGAAAAAAAGATCATTCCAAGCAAATTTTGCATTACCAATTTAAGTTCTCAAGTTCTTAAAAACTATCCGATATATATCTCACACTAAAAGCACGATTTTCGAATGGAGTAATGAGGAATGGGTTCTATTCCATATCCCCTGGTACTAATGAGCACAATATTGCTTTGAATTCTTAATATTAGGCACTTTAAAGAACTCACTTGTAGGAATTTTTCCAAAGTAAAAGATCACCCTAGTTTATAAGATTAGACGGGTATGCTTCTACTGGAAAGTATAAGATTCCGCTACAAATTATTCAGCTCTATCATAGAATCCGTCGTAGAAAACCTGCGAATACGAAAAAAATGTAATCGAGAGTTCCATGTGAACACGAAAAAAGTGCTGCCAAACTCAAATGTCAATATTTCGACAAAAGTTCACTTCAATGTAAAGAAGACAATTTGGTAAATAATCTTTAAGTTTTTTTGTGAAGTTATCTGAATTTTCATATTAAAATATATTCGTTGACATGGTCGGTTGTTTTAATGGAGGAAAAGAGAAGTAAACGGAGTTTAAAAAGTGAGCGAAAAATATGGACGTGCTTGCCCTTTTGCTTTATCAAAAATTACCGGTTAAATAAAGCTGCATTTACATACATTTTGAGTTTTATTGAAGACAGCGTAAGCACAGCGAGGTCGTCGTTCATAATTCCAGTTCTCTGACTATCCTCTGTTTTACGATTTCTTGCGGAGGGAGGCTATGAACACGGAGTTGGCAAAGATTTCAACGTGCCAATGGGACAGTCGACTTTGAGCTTTGCGCTAATGGCGTCACTACAAACACGATTGTGTCCTCAGTGGATAAATCACGACATGAGTGCCAATGAAAAACAGCAAAGCAAAATGGAGTTCTATAAAAAATATAGATTTCCTGGCATTATTTTGTATGTAGATGGGACGCACATAAAATTTATTTCACCCAGTAGAGAAAAATTTCATTACTATAACCGGAAGGGCTACTACAGTATCAATGTCGTGATTGATTTTTCCTTTATTAGCTCCAAAAAAGTGGCATACTGCTGGAGTGTTGTTACAACTTTACACCTGTGGAAGTCACATAAAAGTACATATACTTCAAAAAATTCTTTTTAATATAGGACTTACATTTTACAGCTTTTTTATATGTATGTTTCCTTTTACATCCTCTTTTTATTTCCCGTTCTAATTTTTGTACGTTAGTCTAACGTCGTCGTAGAAAAATTGCGTGAAACTATAGGATTTGACATTACGAGGGTATTCCGTGAATGCTATTCTACGAATTTCGAATGTACGTTCGGAGCTATTCGAATTGTATGATTACAATTTCTTAGTTTCTACGAAAAACAGTCTACGATGAATTGCAACTTAAGGCTGATTATGAACGCAAGCAGAAGGACTTCCCAGCAAGATAAACATATAATTTTCTTTATGAATACTATTCCATATCTATTTCACAGTACGACAATAAATGACTAGCGTATCAAATACAAAAATTTTCTAAAAAAGGGCCTAGTGATTTATTTTTATTTAAGAAAACTTCCCCTTTTTGGCATAGAGGCTGTGTTTATGGATTTACATACTCATACGTACGTGTTTACTACATATAGTTGAATTCGTTGCAAGCTCAGGAAGATTGTCACAATTGAATAGAATATTGTTGTCGATAATATTGAACTAAGCCAACTAATACACAAGCAATAATAAGCCAATAATTTCTATTTCAATTTCAATTTCGCATTTGAATGCAAATACTCGTACTTATTTGAGAGTTTGAGCATTTGCTTGGTAATTTATTTGAAAATTTGTAATTGCAAGTAAATGAAATTTGCTTGACGATGCATTTAGCGTAAATTGGCAAACAAATAATTACTGCCAATTAATTACAATTATCGTTCGGACGTGATAATAGGTGCAATGTGAAGCACTACATTGTGTTTTTGTCAATAAATATATGAACATACATACACACACGAAGGTGGAAAAGAATCAAATTTTCTGTATTTAAAAAATCTTTTTTGCTTAGTTTAGGTATGTTTGCAATTATGCAGATTAATTCCGGATTGTGCTTTTGTTGTACTTCCAAAGCTTAAATATAGATGAACATATGGCAAAATGTTTCATTCTTTATTTGGATTTGCTGCTATAAATGACATTTGCAATATTGATTTTGAATAAATTATTTCAAAAAAGCTTTAGTTTCTGGATTTATGACTAAAGTTTCAATTTTCTTTGCACATATTTAGAAAATATTTATGTAAGGTATATATTAAGAATTTATTGCATTTTACCAATACTGAAAATAAAGATTATGTGACACCATTTTTGGTGGGTGAGAAATACCTTAAACCATTATAAAGGCACCATACATTGACAAGTTTTTACTATTTATTTAATTATTTTTTAATTTAAATTATTTTTAACAAAAACAATTTTTTAACAAAAATGTATAATATTTCATTCATTTATCATTTACAAAAAATCTTACTATACTCATTCCTTAATATTTACAATATTTTTACTTCATTTAAATGCACATACGGCAATGACTTGAAAAGTCATCTGTGTTCTGTGTTCGGTGCCAAGGCGAATATATCAAAGGTGGTATCGGTATTATCAGCTGATTTTTTTTTCTTTCGCCGTGTCCATGTGGCTGTCAGCCCAGAATGAGTCAAGGCGAAATCATTCTTTGTTTTCTACTTCGCCAATACTTTGTTTTGATAATCAAACGTACAAAACATTGTTGTTAGTCTAGTGCCACCACCTTTAACTAATACGCCTTGGTATGTGCTTTAAGGCACCAGTAATAAAATTTTTAAATTTTTTCCACTGAAAATCATATACTCCATTTAGAAAATGAACTATTTCGATATTACTAAGGACGGTCTTTCCAGGGAAAGTACAATGGCATTGTTTTAATATTGAGCATCGTCCAAGAAAATTTGGATTGTTTCCTTCGCATTTTAGAGCAATTTTTATTGTAAAGGCTATAAGCATAATACAATTATATATGTATATAATTGGCGCGTACACCCTTTTTGGGTGTTTGGCGGAGCTCCCCCTTCTATTTGTGGTGTGCGTCTTGATGTTGTTCCACAAAATGGAGGGACCTATAGTTTCAAGCTTTTCATGGCAGAAATACACTCGGAGGTTTGCCATTGCCTGCCGAGGGGTGACCGCTATTAGAAAAATGTTTTTTTTTATTAATTTTGGTTTTACCGAGATTCGAACCAACGTTCTCTCTGTGAATTCCGAATGGTAATCACGCATCAACCCATTCGGCTACGGCGGCCACCGTATACAATACAATTACTTCTGGCTTTAAAAATCCATGAAGTTTTAAATTTTTCTATGCCATCCTTAAAATTATTGTACTTTGACCTACACAGTTCTTTATATAAAGGGGTTTTTAATAAGAGGTGTTATTTTGATATTAAAAAAATGCTATTTTTTACTATAAATGATTGGATGTTTATTTCATTATAAAGAGGAAGGTATGCCATTAATAGTGGAAAATAACATCAGTCAAATGACCACCATGACCACGCTTACAGGACAATATCCTTTTCATGAAATTTTCCATAACCGAATTGCCCTGGACTGTAGGCGTAGACCTTCTCTTTGAAGTGGACCCAAAGAAGAAGGTGTTAAATCACAAGATCTCGGTGGCCAATTGTGATCACCTCTTCGAGAGACAACACGGTCCGGAAACTTTTCCCGTAAAAGATCAATGGGTTCGTTGCTTGTGTGGCACGCAGCGCCGTCTTGTTGAAAATAAACGTTGTCCAGATCAAAACAATCCAATTCCGGCTATCTTTCGATAGCGCAATCCATTCACCTGTAACACCTGTTATTGGAAAACCCATTATTACTACTGTACTGCTCAGTGCTCTATTCCCCTTGTTAGTAGTGTTAATACAATTTAGAAATATTTCGCATTTTTTCTGCTCACTTGTTTTTTTCTATCACCGTTTCATATCATTTTATTGGGTTGAGGAATAAATTCATAGCGTTTTTATATTTTCTTTTATTTTGCACCGATTTGTTTACTGTTTGGCAAAGGGTAAGTATTCATTCGATAGAACTCTTTCTGCTCTACAAAACTATGTTAATTGTATTTTTGAGCTATATAGTTTTTTATTAGTTTTGAGGCTTAGAGATGGAATACCCAGGTGGCAAAAATCAACATTTCTACCTTTCTTTGCTTTTCATCGAGCTCAAAAAGCTGCCCAGGAGCCCGGGACATTCGCGACGTGTATGGAGAAGGTGTCATAGGCGAGTCTACAACAGGGAAAAGATTTGCAAACTTCAAAAATGGCAACTTTGGCGTCGATGACATGTGTCGCAGCGGAAGGCCTTCTGAATTCGATCAAGAATGTCTCAAACCACTTTTGAAGGAGAACGGTCGCCAAACCAGTTGGCGGAAAAAATGAACTGCGATCATAAAACGGTTCTCAATCACTTTCGTTCAATGGGATTTATGGAAAAATTGCGAATCTAGGTGTCTCACGAGCTCAACGAAAACAACAAAAATAGTCGCTTGCAAATTGCTTCTCACCATCTCGCTCGCCATCGAGAACCCGCGGTCATAAAAAGCGCTTTTTCTACTGCATTGTCACGGGAGAAGAGAAATGGTGCCTCGACATCAATATGCACCAAAGCTAGTAGTTGGTGGCTCCAGGTATACGCCAAAGCCAAGAGTTAAGCCGGATCTTCCTCCAAAGAAGCTCATGATATGTGTTTGGTGGGCCTGTGAGGGCATAATGCACTGGGAAATGCTCGAGAAGAATGCCACGGACAACAAAGAGCTCTACATTGCCCAGCTACACCGCGTGAATGAGGCTATTCGACTGAAAAGACCTGTTCGACCTGGTCAAGCCATACTCCTCCACGACAACGCCAGGCCCCATGTTGCAGAAGTCATCTAAACCGCACTCAAAAAGCTCGAATGAAAGGTCGGACCTTGCATCGACCGATTTCCATCTTTTCCGCTCACTGTCAAGCCATCTGAAAGGCGTTACCTTCGATAACAAAGAGATCCCTAAAAACTGGCTCAACAACTTCTTTGACACCAAACTAGGCGATTTTTGACGGAACGGCATCAAGAAATGTGTCGAGAGGTGGAAAGAAGTTGTAAATACCAATGGCGAATATATGTATAGTTGATTAACTTATTGATATAGTTATTGTTTTTTGTTTAAATAAAAGTCTTCAGTAAAAACGCTACGAACTTACTCCCAAGCTCAAATAAAGCCCTTCATATTTGATTTAAAATCTTAGCCTAGAAAGTTTTTGAAAACTATTTTTTTAAGAGATGTGGGAAACCGTTAGGCTTCATATGCAAAGATTTAATTTAAGTGTAATTCAAGCGTGTAAATGTGACCTCACTCGATATCTGTTTCTAAATAAATATCATAAATAGCCGAACAGCTTGGGAGCTTAAACATTTTCTTTATGAATTTCCAATATACACCATTACCATACCTGCGCCGCATAACTTTGGCCAGCTCGACAGACTGATAGAAATATTTTCCATTTCACATCTAATTTTATTTCCTTATTCCTTTTCAAGTTTAAACTTGACATTGCAATTTCCAAATATTTCTAAAAAATCATTTTGGGTGTAAAACTGCGATTAGTGGCGCCGTACCTTAGCCATAACCGTAACTATAGCAATCAGCTGTTCTGATCAGACATATGGACATCATTGTAAACGATTATATGTGTCGCACCATAACGCCGTAACCATAACCATAGCCGTACATAACTATTTCGTTTTGGTTCTTCACCGTAACCGTAAGCAGCTATGAAATACTTTACATTTGTTTGGATACAAATTTGAATATTAGAAATGAACGACGAAAAATTAATTGGCTTAGTGGAAAATTATCCATGTTTTATGACAAAATGCAAATGTTATCATTAATTCTACTTCAATATCAGTTGTAATGGTTACGGCATGACTAATCAACAAATGCTGTAATGTTGCGGATATGACGTCATGGCTACGGCACCACTAATAACAGCTTAAGAACCACCCCCAGTTAGTAGTAGGTGTCTGTTATAATAATTTTCTCTCATTTATATTGCCATTTTTTTAGATAGTTATACCCTCGATGAAAAACCAATTGCCGAGTTGGCTTGGTTAACCTCCATGTTGCACTTTTCACAGTAAGTCATTAGATTAATTTTCCTTTTGAAGTGTATTTAGATCATCAACTTAATCCTTAAATCTTCATGCAAGTCATTTAAATATAGCAGAAAAAGTAAAGGAGATATCACACTCTTGCTTCACGCCAGAGAACCTTTCAAAGTCCTCTAAATAATCTTCACCGAATATAACCAAATTAAGCCAAGTTTCAAACTTTATATTGCACAAGACTTCATTAAAATTTCCATCAACATTTCAAACTTTTTAATACAAATTAAAAGTTTTAATTTGAAGTAGTTCAATAATTCAGGTGAATTTTTTTATAATTTTGTATAAGATTTTCTGAAATTTAAAAATTTGTTTATTTCCATTATTGTTTCTTAAAAATAATTAATTTTTTTACAACAATATAGTTCATTCTATAAATAAGGCCATTTTAAGAAGTTTAAAATTTTTTACAAGTTAAAAAAAAATTCGACTAATTTTCATCAAAATTTCAAAATTTGTAATCAAAACAAAAAAAGTGGGTAAGCGGTTTTGTATCCATTAAATCTTAGTGTAAGAAAAAGTAAGCTTCAAGGGGTTCAAAAATTGCGTTAAATTTTGACATTTTTTCTTACTGACGGTTTTCCGGAGTTTCTTCATTGAAAAAAAAAAATTAAATTAACGGAGTCGTTACATGGAGAAAATTCGCAACAACGCCATGGAAAAAAATTATCGCAAATCAACGGAATTTTGTAGCAACTTCAAATATGCACTTTATTATATCAAAATTTAATGAACTATAAAGCTGCGTACCCCTTTTATTTTTTAAGTCTAATTAAGAAGTTTGAAATTTTGAAGAAAATTTGTCTATAATTTGTTCTTCTTTATATAAAGTTGGAAATTTGAGTATATTTTTTTTTTGGTATATTTCTAAATATAAACAAAATTAAAGAGAAAAAAATGCTTAAAATGTTTGCTATATTTTTTTCCTTGTCTATATGTAATTAATTTCTTAGAAATGCCTTCTAAAAATAATCATCTGTTGATACGACTACCAAAGTATGTGAATGTGTATGTATGTATGTACGTATTCAATTACATGCTTATGATATGCTTTTATGCCGATTTAATAGCAAGCTAAGAGGAAGGATATCCTGGAAAAACTGGTAATTATGGCAACAAGTGCGGTTGCTGATGATAGCTTAACATGTGACAGACTCAATTAAGTGTAAATGACACAGCTGAAGTATTTATTTGCTGTGTTTGGTATGGTAGATGTAGAAAGTGTGCAATAACAATTAAATTTTTCCTTCACCCGAAAAAAGTAATTGCTCGCAATAACTCTTTGTCTTCATGAAGGGCACTTTGCTTCACAAAGTCAATGAAATCAGATTTGTTCACCTTCAATCGACTTCTAAAATATTAGAAAATATATAAGTAAGCACAAAGAACGGGATATAATTTTCTATGTTTTCTTAGAAAATTGGCAACAGTGTTGAGTGCAGTTTGGTTGATTGTTAACTGGAGAAAATTAGACTTGTTTAGCATATTTTGGGATTTTTTTCCAGGGGAACAATGAAGTCCACGTCATAAATTGTAAATATTATTCTCTTTTTTGAAAATATATTAGAAGAGATGATGTTTGCACAGCTTTTTTTACGGAATCTAATTCTCAATTGGTCTTGTTACGCATATTTTGGGATTTTCTTCCAGCGGAACAATGAGGTTCGTCATCATTGGTTGGTTGGTTTAAGTGGGACTCGTTCAGGTTCCAACTAGCACCTCCGCACCATTTTGTTGCCACATCCTCGTTACCAATTTGTTTAACGGTTATTTACAGTATATATGTATTTACATATAAAATTGGCAAGTTCACCCTTTGTTTTGGGTGTTTCGCCGAGCTCCTTCTCCTATTTGTGGTGTGCGTCTTGATGTTTTCAACAAATGGAGAGGCCTACAGTTTTAAGCCGACTCCGAATGGCAAACGTTTTTTATGAGGAGCTTTTTCATGGCAGAAATACACTCGGAGGTTTGCCATTGCCTGCCGAGGGGCGACTGCTATTAGAAAATAATTTTTCGTAATTTTTGGTGTTTCACTGAGATTCGAACCTACGTTCTCTCTGAACACCGAATGGTAGTCATGGAACAACCCACTCGGCTACGGCGGCCGCCTCATCATACATTTCATAAATTTGAAAAATAATTTTTTCTCTCAAAGTAATTTGAAAGAAAATGCTGGCTGCACAGCAAAGAATTTTCGGTCATGAGTTTTTTGAATGTTTTTTTTTTTGTTTTTCCTTGTTGCTATCTGGTGGCTTTCTCAATGTGTGACCTATACATCGCCACTTTCTGCGTTCGATTTGCCTAAGAATGGGTTCCTCTAGTGCCTCGTTACTGATGGTGTTTGGCTAGAATATTCTGCAGATGATGCAGGGGCGTTTGTTGATGAAGGATTGTAGCCTATGTGTGATGGTGTTAGAGACCAGCCGTATTTTTGTTCCGTACAAAAATCTCCCATATTGTATGCATTCGCTCGAATGTCGCCCTGGCTTTGTTTAGCCTGCAGTTGACATCTTCATCTGCTCCACCATCTGTCGTGATGATGCAGCCGAGGTAGCAGAAGATTTCAACAAATTCCACCGGGCATCCGTCAACTAATATATTCCTTGCGTTATTGTGGTTAACTCTTATGGTCTTGGTCTTGGCGATGTTGACCTCCAGTCCGACAATGCGCGCCAGTGTGACTAGTCTGTCCGGCTTCGCATTTCCGAGAGTTTGTGAGAGAGGAGGCAAATGTCATCGGCGAAGTCCAGGTCCTCAAGATGTCTGGTGAAACTCCTTACCATGCCTTTTTTGTGCAGGGTCAGTTGGCTCATGACATCATCAAGAACGGCGGCGAAGAGAAGGGGCGACGGGGGACAACCTTGCCTTATGCCTGCGTTGATATCGCCTTTGTGAAGCACTGCCAGTTCGGAGATCTCGTAGGGGGCTCTGATAAGGCGGAATATTTTATCCGGGTCTCCCTTTCTACATAACGCCAGCCATGTGGAGTCTCGTTTAATTGTATTATATGCCTTCTTGAATTCGACGAATGGCATGTAGAGCGGGGAGCGTCACTCAACTGATTGTTCTACTATGGCTTGGTCAACACAGCTTCGGTGAGGGCGAAAACCAGATTGCTCGTCTCTTAAGGAGCGTTCGAGATCTTTGAGCCTGCTTTGTATGAATACGGCTACAATTTTGTAGATAGTATTAAGTAGGGTTATTCCTCGCCAGTTGCCGCAGTCACGCAGGTCGCCTTTCATAGGCAGCTTCACTGCAGCTTCACTATGATGCCTTTTGTTCAGGACGGAGGCAGCTTATCATTGCTCCAGACGGCGGTGATGTGGGGATGAATGTATGGCGACCAAAACAAATTTGCTCCGAGTATTGGTTTTTTTAAATACTTAAAATTTTCCAAAAAATTTAAAAGTTATTTATAAGAAAAACATTACATCGCAAAAAATCTATCCGTACTTCCATGCAAACTGTAATTGGGAATATAAATTAAAAATTTTAAGTTCACCGGTTGAGATTTGTTGGAGTTATAAATACGGCCGAGTTAAAAAATATAGTTTCCATAAAATCGCGCTCAAAGTCTTTGATACGGTAAGTATCGAACTAAAAAGGGCGTCACCAAAACTCAAATTAGAAGTATTTAGACATTTTTCCTCCATTTTTTCTATTGAGTGAACCTTTTTTCAGATATTAAGGCATCTTTCAAGTAAAAAAAAAAACAACATATCGTCCCCTTAGTATAACAATAGCCTATGTGCTCATAGGCTATTATTTTTTTATTGAATTTTTGGATTCTCCATCGTCGATTTTATATGTGGTCAAAATTTTGTCAAATTCTAGTTCCACAAAGTGGTTCAAAACGTCAGTCAAAAAATAATAAATATTTACAGACATAACGAGATTTGAGTGAGAGCTACTTTCGACAAAAAGTTTGAAATTCATTTTCTCAAAACATCAAAAAATTTATAGGCTATTTTAATACTAAGCGGACGATATAAAAAGTTGCTTTAAAACTAACCTCTTTTCAAAGTGTAAGCAAACAGAAATATTTTTTATTATGATCTGACAGTTAATTTCATAGCATTTATTTTGCCTAATATGATATCCGGTATTTGTTCGCCGCAGCTACGAGTTACAGGGCCCATTCGGTCATTCCAATTTTTGACTACTTTCCACAATAAATCTGGCTTTCAATGCTTCAAGAAATGCTGATTTGTCGGCAAGCGTTGCTGGTTTGCTAACCAATGACTTAACATAGCCCTATGAAAAGGAATCTAGAGACCCTAAATTTTGCAATAAATGGATTGCTAAATGCGCTGTCTGGCAAGTATGGAACCAAATGTCGTCGATGTTTAGCTGATTAATTTGTGGAGACACAAACTCAGTCAGCATGGCTCGAAAGCACTCGCCATTTACCGTAGCGGTAGATCCTTCCTCATTTCTTTTGAAATGAGGACCGATGATGCCCTGGTGCTCTATAAACTTCTCGAACTTTTTCTTTAAGTAAATTTCCACTATTTGGAAACTTTATTGTGGCGTTAAATGCTTCGTAATGGCTTGCATGAGGCTTGGCATCATTCTCAATCATTCTTATCTGTCAATTGTCATTCTCAACTGTCATATGTCATTCTCAGCTGTTATCGATATCGATAGTTCTCATGCAGCTAAAAAACCACCCAGTAGAAGCAGAATGGCATTTCTTTGTCTCATGGGACAAATATTCGCAACGAAATTGGTGGCACGGTAAAAATTACTAAATATCGACAACGTCTGAATTTCGAAAGTTCACGAACAGATGGGACGTCTCAAATAATAATTTGAGGTCCAAGAGACCCTCAATGATAGTCGGAGAATATTTTTATATAAATAAAAAAATTAAAAATTAAAAAAAATTAAAATTAAAAAAATATTTATTAAAATAATAACATAAATAAAAAAATTAAAAATTAAAAAAAATTAAAATTAAAAAAATATTTATTAAAATAATAACATTAACTACTAACTAAGAGAAACAAAAAAATATTTAAAAGTACTTTAAAGTACTAAAATTTGTTTCCGAATCAGCTTAAATTAGAATAAAAAAAAAGTTACCGTGCACACTTTGAAAACTGATTCGCTACTAAAATGGATGGGATTTGCACCCCAACGCTTTTCACCTTTGCTTACAAACTTAAAGCTTCACTAAATTGTCAGCAGCAAATTAGAGAAAATGCTCTGAATGCAAAAGAAAGAACTCACAAATGTGACACGAATAGTACAAAACATGTAAACATGCAGGTATAAACATACCTACACATGTACATACATATATGTTTGTCCGAACGTATGTTATTTTGCACACTGACTGACTGTCTGACAGAGTTTTTCTTTCTAGAACAAAGAGCGCATTTTCGAATTTACTGCTGTGAAAGGGATTTAGTAGGTAAGGAAATAGGGAACCCATACAAAGAAGCTTGTTACAATTGCAAAATATGTGATGGCAAGATGAATACGAAGAAGAAGCATAGAAGATAAGAATTAAAAAAAAAATAATGAAATTCGTAGAGAAAGGATTTAGAGTATTGCAAGTGGGACATGTGTGGTAGAAGAAAATATTTTGAACAGCAACATGCAATGGAAAAAATAGATTAGATAAAAAAAGCAAAAGATGGAAAAAATTTGATACGTAAATCCTTAGAGAAATGGAAATTTTGCTGTTCAAACTCATTTGCAACTTGACAAGCTTGCCACAATGTTGCACATGCTGCTGCCAACATTCTTACTGTTGTTGTTTTTTATTTTATTTTTGCTGTATGTACTTCTTTTAAGTAGAAGCTGCAACGCCGATGCATTAACATGCAAAAAATATTTGTGTGTGGAGAAAAACAAAAATGATAATCGGGGGAAACGAACTTTTTATGTCCAATGCATACATTTATGGGTTACTAAATACCTTCAGTAAAGTCTGAAACATTTTTTGCTAGCGATGTATAATCCAGAAAATAGCTCATTTATCTTATTAAATTTCTGTTATGGCTCTACCAACGTTTGCTGGGTCGGGTTGATGTAAAAGAAATCTTCGAACAATTCTGAAAAAATTTGCTAGCGGCACTTAGTGTTTCGATTATATGAAATTAGGTGAGAAATGGTCTAAATCAGGCGGAAATAATTTTGGACATCATACATAAAATTTTGTATGGAAACTATACTCGAAATTATTTTAAAAGATAGTTGTTGTTGTTCTTGTTCTTGTTCCCTATACATAAAATGATGCCAAACCATGCTGCGGTGGCAAAACCGATGGGACACTGAAGGAGTGACAAAAGGACGGCGAAGCTTATTCGATCAATTTACAAATGGGCCCAAAGGAACTTCAGGGAAGTGAACTATTTCTTAACTCAGTATTTCTCGGGCCACGGATACTTCTGGAGATACCTATACCGCATGGGCAAGGTAACCGATTCCAAGGGCATATATGCGAAGCGCTAAGCGATGACGCTGAACATATGTTTTTTAGTTGTAACAGATGGCTCGCGAAAAGAAGTGTTCTGAGGGAGCAGAATGACTACAGAGCAACATAATCAGCAAAATGCTCGAACGCGAGGACAGCTGGAACGCAGTAAAGATATACATCGAGAACGTACTACGAAAAAAAGAGAATGACCTCGACACAGCGCAACAAAGCGAAGCCACACTGATAGAGATACAAGATGACGAGCTTATCGCATGAAAGTTGGCTACAAATATGGTGGACCCAGACGTGGGTCCTTTACGGATGCCATTCTGGGCCCTCCCGGAGTAATATAGAAAGCAGTCCCGGAAAAGGTGGTTTAGTGGCCACACCACTACCTCATCCACCAAAAAAAATCCATACATATATGGGAAATGCTGCTGAAGCTTCAGTCCTGGGTCGGATATAAATCCAGTCGTTCCGGTATAAACAAACGTTCAAAAAAAAAAAATTAAAAATAGTAACTGGAACGAGTTTTTTGGTAACCCTCTATATCACCCCAAATACTTTCAGAGTTGGTGCGTTTAGTCTAGGTTGCTAAAAAAACTCCCACCTTCTGCGGTATTCAACGCCACCAAAGCGTATGTTTTCATGAGTTTCCATAAAGTATTTCTCTCAAACACTTCATGGGTCACTTCACTGCGTCACACAATAGGATGGGACTTAAAAAGCCTTAGACTTGATTTGGGGTTGGCACTTGGACCTAATGGTCTTTTGTGCCCTCAACTCACCACAGTACTTCATCCAAGCCCAGTTACCTTACTAAACTTTGGATGGAGCTGGATTGGGCTGAACGTAAGCATCTTTCTTTTGGCTGCAATTGCCCGAGATGTCTCAATCTTCTCTGCGTTATAGCTCTGCATTAAAGAGGAAGGTGTACCTGCGAGTCGGGGATTGGTCCCAGAAAAGACAAAAGTCAGTCATATCCCAATTCTACCCACATGACTTCATTAGCGTGTGAAAATGTCCGTGATCATTCTTAGTTTATCCTTAGGGAGGGTTAAGAGTTTCCTAAATCTCTTTTGATTATACCCTGATCGCATAGTTTCTGATTTCAGTAACAATGCCATTTTGAGTAAGAAGTTTTTAGCCTAGATTCCCCAACTTCGTGTTGGGGCCACTTTAGGTATAGTGACAACTGCTCACTACGACACGCCCGTTGTTTGAGCTCCTTTTCACAAGAAGATAGACGCTGCGTTGTGGCATCAGGGCAAAATGCTTATTTGAAGGCGGAATTTGTTCGCCTTGTCAATAGGAATTATCCGGCGTTGTGGGCTTGAAGGGATGGTCAATGACCGGGTCGATTTGTGGGGAGGCAAAAAAATCGCTCATTGCTGTGTGAAAATCATATTCTAGGGATCAAAATAAGAAACTTTGCCGAAGGAACAATACCTCTAAAACGAATTCTGATGTCAAAAATGTTCTACCAAAAATGGTATTTTATTGAATTTCTAATCTTTATGCTTACTACTTATCCTAAAAAATGGACGGCTAGGCTAATAAAAGACGTCACTAAATGGTACAGCAGGAACTTCGGTGAAGTTAATACTAAGCACTGAGGAAACGCGGGAGATCTTCAGTTTTTTCGCTGAAAAATTTCTCTAGATAAAAAGATGGGACCTGGACACAGGCACATAAGCATAGACCTTGTATCGAGGAAGATGGAACGAAACTCTTAACTACAGGGTGGGCGACGGTTCCAAATGAGGAGGTGTTTTTTAGTCTCCGGAGACGGCAGCATTGATGATGCATTTGGCATTTTAACCCCCTCAAACAAAACAAAAGTTTAAAAAAATAGTGTCGAGTGTGGATCTATTTTTGAGATTTTCATATACACCTGTGTTCGCAATAATAATTGAAAAGTTTCGACCATTTATTTATTTTTTACCAAATTTTTTGTTTTAATTTTTTATAAAACTATAGTTTATGCTACAACAAATATTTCAAACTTTGTGGAAAATCAAAAAAAAAATTTAATAAATTCTCATCAATTAAAAATTTTTATTCAGAGCACTGGAAATATTTCGAGTATGCAGTTTTGTAGACCATTCAAAACTGTTCCAGCTTAACACGTGTTGAGTTAGGTTATTTTTTTTTTGGCTGGCGGTCTTGAGCATTTTCTGCAGATAAAAGAATTACGAGCATTCATTACATGGAAGAAAACGCATAGGGCCGTCTACAAAAAAAAAAAAAAAAAATTACAATTCGACTTATTCTGCCAAAACTTTATGATCTATAGAACTGCATACTTAAAATTTTTGAATAATTTTTGACTAAACAATTTTTTATTTCGGTAGAAATTTTTTTATCAAAAATTTTCATTTTTTTTTAATTTTGTACAAAATTATAATTTTTGTTTTGTATTGTTTTTGTTGCAGTATGAACTATATTTTTCTGCAAAATAAAATAATATATGAATAAATAGTCAAAGCTTAGAAATACGTTGCGTTGCTATTATTGTGAACACAGGTGCACCCACCATAATTGAAGTACCCACCATCAATAAGAGTTCCAAAAGCTCTTGAAGTCTTTTACTCAACATCGAAACTCAAATAAGTTGACATCTTCAAAACCATTAGTTTGCGAACCCATGCTTATTAAGACTTTCATGCTTCTTTTGTTTCCTTTATAATTTTGCATTATTTTTTTTAACACCCTGTATATATACTTATATTTTAATATTTGACAATCCTTCGCTTGAGTTTTAGAAGCAAGAAGCGTGCATTGGGTTGGAAAGACAAGAAAAAAATCCCGTCATTCTCAGGGAGCTCGTTCAAGCGCTCAGCAACACCGCAGCGTTTGCGGTTTACCTATGCATGTGCGTTTTTATTCCTTTTCCTGTTCACACACAACTTCCGCAAGGCACTTCCGCTTTGTATGCTCTAACGGAAAAAATGTGAATATGTTTGCACAACAGTGCTGTTAATCCCGGAATATGAATTTTCGGGGTGCACAATACCAGGATTAGTGAGTGCCGTGACATTTTATTTATTTGCTTATTTAAGAATATTAATTTTCATACCTATAATTACATACTAGGATACGAAATAGATGTGGAACTATAAAAAATAGTTTCTGAATCCATTGAGAGCCATATTGCACGTTTTTGTGCGACACCTTATACCTTTCGGAGTGCCTCGTCACACAAACACGTATGACCGGGGTGGTTTCACAAAAAACCAGTTTCGGTGGAGATTCTCGCCAAATTCACAAAGCAATCAATAGTACTAAGTTCGCGTTTCACGCACATTGGCTGTCAAATCCCATACACATTGCATTGCCGTGAAATATGCTTGAAATTTCGTATGTATCTCAATGCAAAGTAGTATTCAGTTCACACGTGAAAACACCGCGCGATATGCCAGTAACATTGTTTCACACCTATTTAAAATGCACACGTCATTTAAAATTGAGCGAAAACTGACAGTTCGTTTATGGTTGAGGTGCCTGAGCTCGAACGTTCCGAAGATATGGCATCTTTAAGCGAAACAAAGAGTGTAAGTAAATATTTTTCTTTGAATTAGCATCCTGCACGGATGGCCCAATTACCGCGCGGTTGAGGCGAAAATTTGAATGGGATTATTTAAAAAAATAAATGCCATGAATGGTTTTACAGAAAAATAATAAAGATTACTCAATCAATTTGGCACGGTCAGGTTAGGTTAAATGGCTGCCCTTGCTTGGGGCCCCCTTGGACAAATATTCAAAAAATTCGTTCGTTGTGATACCATATAGGGGAACAAAGAAAGGAGGGAAGAAGGGACCTTGGGACCTAACGCACAATGTCCGGTAAGCATACCCACCAAATTCAAAATCTGCGGCTTTGTTAGCCATAGGAGTTCCCTCGAGTGCCCCCGATCTACCCGTGGCCAGAAGGATATCGTCACTTTGTACATGTGCGCACTAGACCAGCTCTCACTGAGTTGACGCGAGGCCCATCTTTCCAGGAACAGATCACAGGTTCTTAAGGGAACCCTAAATCTTTCATGCTGCGACGAAACCGTCTCCAAAGTTCCTTGTCTAGCCAGCTCATGAGCCCAGCAGTTTCCCTCTATACCGCTGTTACCCATGACGTGGGAACCCAAATGAGCCTGATATCGAAGTATTCGGATGCTATGGAGAGAGAAGCCAGACATTCCTCGATCAATCTCGAACCCACAAACAACGAGCCCAAGGCCCTAATTACCGCTCGGCTGTCGGAGTAAATATTTACTTTCTTAACGGTAATTAGCGAAGTTAGCAACACTTGGAAAACACCACAGTAGTCCGAATCAATTTGAATTTCATTTTATTTATTTAAAATCAGATAACTCTAAATTGATCACCCCTTTTAATAGTAGAATATAATCATAACGCGTGAAAATATTGTAAAATTTATTAATCTAGCTATAAAATATTGAACATTTTTTTTTTAAGTTTTCTAATCTTCTAAATCTTTTTTAATACGGAGCTAGTGCCTCAATCTCAAAGCAAAATAACTAATATTTCGAAACACCGGGATATACAACAATAACTAATATTCACATTCCAAGCACAAACCCATCAGTGACTGTTGGTTATGCGCCTCCAAAGTATTATTATAAAAAAGCAGAAAATCGACTCCACCCGGTATGCTAAATATTTCCCAAACGTAGGCGATGTTTGCACTCAAACCCCCTGTTGCACATTGTGGTGTGGATTTTTCGTTATTTTTTTCCAGCTTTCATATGTTTTCCAATTTAATCGTGTTCTTTTGTGCGCTACCAGTTTACGCCTTTTTGCGTTTTTTTCCACATTTTGCTTGCTTTGCCACTAATTCGAATCGCAAACGATTTTGCGGTTTGCGTAACTGATTTTTTCTTCAATATCGTTATGATTTTAACAATAACAATTGCTAACACATGTGCAGACTGCTGTCTGAATGCTGGCTACAATAGCAACAAATGCAAGCACCCATAACATTCGTGCGAGTGTTACATGTGTGGAAAAGCTCGGACTAACACCTGCTAACGACAGCTTTGTAAAGGTGAATTCATAGCTTTACTGTAAGTGAGTTCGCAGGAAATTCTTTTCGTCTATTTTGCTGCACATTGTTGTATGTATGTACGTGTACATAGGGCTGTGAGTGTTCTACTCGCACGTGTGCATTTAAGGACAAATCTGTTGAATATAGGTGCAGTTTGAATAAAGCGTTCGATAAGAAAAATTGAATAAAAACTAAGCGAGTTAGCAACTGTGCAGTGGGGAAGAAGTAATTTTTGTTGGTTATGTTACATATATAAGAGGTTGTAAATCTTACTCGAAAGCATAAAATTGTTTATCTCGGGCCTTTATGGCTACATATCGCCCATTTGCTGTAAGAGTATCCATAATGCTGTACAATTTTTTTTTTTTGAAAAATAGACAAAATTCACCAACAGCTTTCTTCATTCATCTCGATATTTTGTTTTTTTTGAATTATGACACTCTTGCAGCAAGTTCAAGCTGAGTTCAAATTAATAGGAGCGCGACAAATTACAGCTAGTTTTAATTCCAAACTTTGCATTAAATTCACAAAAACGTAACAAATTTCCATTTCGTTATTCAGAATTTTTGCAATTTTATAGCTCATTCAATATTGGTATAACTAAGTGTAAGTTTCAAGTAGCGCAAAATTTTCGCTGATTTGTGACAATTTTGTTTTGCATATGCAATGCTTAACACCAGTTTCTTCCATATAGAAGACCTTCGAAATGCGAAAAAAATTCTCAAAAAGCAATACAATTTTTGAACGAGTTTTGTTTTTTTAATTTTATTTTATTTCGTATTCGTGCCCGGCCAATTCGTTGAGAAAACGTGATTTTTTTTATGCAACTACTACACAAATACAAAAAAACTGGAGAAATCTCTTCGGATATCTTTAGTTAAAGCTGAAAAGAAACCTTATGAATTTTGTTTAATTTTCTGTTGGCGTTATAAAGTAAAAATAAGCACCGGACGCGAACGACCCATCGACACGGGATTAGGGTTAATAGCCTACAGTATAAATTAGCTTATAAACTAGACCCAAATGTGAAGAAAAATAAACCAAATTTGTAACTAAAATAATTTAAGCAAATACTTTTTTATTCTAAAGTAAAATTTGCATACTCAAAGTTTTCTAAAGACTCTGATTAAGAAGTTGACAATTTTGATGATGACAATTTTTTTTTAATTTTGTTAAATGTTTGAGAATTTTGTACAAAGTTTGGAGCATCGAGTTATAAAAAGGCATTGCAAAATTGAAAAACAGATTGTTAAATCTTGGGCATGGAAAGGTTCAAAATTCACCACCACAATTTTCCAAGTCAATCTCTGTAGACTAGCGAGCACAACTGAGTACATAGAAATTTTTGTTTTACTTTACTATGTTAGTTACTTAGAGTTAAAATTGTTGTGTTATTTTTCGTAAATATTGTTAATGATTTAACCAAACCCATAAAATCAAGTTCTCATATTTTTATATAAAATTTAGAAAAATTCAACGAATTTTAAGAAAATTTTTAAGTATGCCATAACATGACTCATGAAATTTTAGCAAAATAAGTGCAAGTTTTAAGCGGCTAAAAATCGCTTAGATTATTAATATGTTCTTTTTTCTGACTGCTCTGTTGCGCCGCCTTTAAAAATATACTGCCATCTTTTATCCGCTTCGTCGTAGCAGAGCACTGCCGCATCGCTCTATTTATGTATATTCTCCTTCGTTCTACCTATATTCTCCTTTGCTCTACCTATCTGTACCATATATTCCCCTTCGCTGTCAAAACTGTTACGCTCTCACAGAATTCATTTCGGTAACTGTTCAACTAATTCAATTGTCAATTGTGAGCAAATGGAAGCCAAGTTCCACGGACATTTTTTATTTTATCTTAAAAGAGTAAGTCACTGCATATTGGATTCTGACTAGTGATCGGATGCTAAGCTAATGTGGCAATATGTTGGTACTCATGTCTCTCACTCATGCCGACCAGTTTGGCCATTTTGAATGTTCAGTGCTTTGCTTGCACGTGTTTCGGCTCGTCTTCGATTTTTACCCATTCAAAAAGATAGATCAAAGAACCTGCATCAAATTTTGTGTGAAAAACGAAATCAAGTACGCGGATGCATTCCGAATGTTGTCGGTGTCATACGGAGAAGCCACTTTGGACCAAAGGAACGTTTATCGGTAGTACAAAATGTTCTCAGAAGGCCGAGCAGATGTGAACGACGAAAAACAACAGACGAAAAAATTGATGAACTGAACAAAACGGTATTGGCCAATCGTCGAATCACCGTTAGAGAAGTTGCTGAGGACGTAGACATATCGATTGGCTCGTGCCATTCGTTTTTTTTCAATGATTTGGGCATGAGACGGGTCCCCGCAAAATTTGTACCAAAACTGCTCAATTTCGACCAAAAGCAGCATCGCATGAACATTGCTAATGAGATGTTGGACTCTGTCGGCGATGACCCAAATTTGCTCCAGAGGGTTATAACTGGTGACGGATCGTGGGTTTATGTTTATGACGTGGAAACCAAAGCTCAATCATATCAATGGAAGCTGCTGCACGAACCAAGACCGAAAAAAGCGCGCCAAGTTCGGCCGAATGTAAAAGTTTTGCTTACCGTTTTCTTCGATTGCATTGTGTATCATGAGTTCTTGCCACAGGGTAAAATGGTCAATAAGGAATATTACCTGCAAGTTATGCGCAATTTGCGCGAAGCAATCCGCCAGAAACGCCCGGATTTGTGGAAGAACAGAAATTGGCTCTTACATCACGATAACGCCCCTGCTCACACATCGTTGCTTGTGCGCAACTTTTTGGCCAAAAATAACACACAATTGATGCCACAGCCACCGTATTCCCCAGATCTGGCCCCCTTTGACTTTTTCTTGTACCCGAAACTGAAGAGGCCCTGAAAGGACGACGAGATAAAGACGTCATCGAATGTGGAGCTGAACAAGATAAAAAAAAATGATTTTTTGAAGTGCTTCGAAGATTGGAAGAAACGTTGGCACAAGTGCATAATATCTCATGGGGATTACTTTGAAGGGGACAAAATAGATATTAATGAATAAATAAATAATTTTTGACAAAACACAAAATTCGCGATACTTTTTGAACACACCTCGTACATATAAATTCTAAATAATAAAATTAAAAATTTAAAAATTTCGATATATTCTTAACGCTTTGCACATACAAACCCTTTCCTAGGTGTAGGTGAACAAAAGCAAACACAGGTAACAAAACCTTGTTGAAAGCACGTTGCAATTAATTATCTCTCGGCGTAAATAAGTCTGATTCTCAATTTTTTTCTTTTTCATAAAATTGTCTAGTCTTTTGTTTTCTTACTAAAACTCCAACTTTCTCTACGCTTTTCAAATCAAAACTTTTTGTAAGTAGTCAGCAATTAGATCGATGCATTACTTTATTGTTAACTTTTTTGGTTTTGTTATTTCAAGCTGCAATCAGCTTGATGCTCCCTACTGTTAAGCAACCGATAATCAGAGGTTTACAAGCAAACACAAATTTATGGTTAAGCAAACGGGCTGGCTTAATAAGAAATGAGAAGGGTTCACTGATTTTCTTGCTTTAGCAAAGAATGAAGTATTCAATTCATTAATTAGCTGCCAAGATGAAAACAATGCCAAAAGTTCAAAAAGTAAGCAAGAAATGGAAAAGAAAAAAAATATAAAAGCCTGAAAAGGAAATACAAAAAACCGAGTAAATCTGTAATTTCATTAGAGATTTTCAGCTTCGTTAAATATTAACACTCCGCTCTTTTTAGCGTTCACATTTTTGTTGTACGCGCTAATGTTGTTTTTCATTGCTATTGTTAATGTAATAGTTTGTTTGTTTTGTTGTTCTTATCATTTGTTTTTGTTTCGGTTTTTGCACACTAACTAAAGTTTTCCACTAACACAACACATAAAACCACATACATACATACAATGCCAATGAAGAAATCGCTTGCGAAAGCGGGTGATTGCGTAGCGTGGATGGAGTAATGGTGGAATAGGCGAAAAGGGGAAGATGCAAATGCGTCTATAAAATTAACCGCAACACTGTGAAAAGATATACCAACTTATTCGTTGCATATTTATAGGGTTTAATTTGCTAACGTGCATAAATGCGAAAAGACGCATGGTAAGAATTGTGTGTGTGTGTGTGCATGTGCCTGGTATGATTTAACCACTGGGGGGGGGGGAATTGCAAGCGTTTTATTCTCTTTGCTGATGCGCACCAAAAAGTCAAAGATATCAATGACTTCTGTGAAAGTTTGAGTACGCTATACGCTGATGCGAAGGCCATACACTATACACATACTACTATTCGATAAAAAAATATGAGGTTGACTGAGGGGAAAGATGTAGAAAGTGCTTTGCTATAGTGTGCCATAAGGAAAGAGTGTTAAAAATTGTATATTGTAGAAAATTATTAAAATACATTGATTGTATTTGTATTTTTGGTGGTTGTGTGATGCTCATATTTTTCATATCGCTTTTATGTTGCACATTAAAATTTTTTCGAAAAACTTCTTACTAGGTGAGTATGCCATAAGGTAGGTAGGTGAAATGGTTGAACTATGTGTCAGTCTGGCATTTCCCAAGTAGCACTAAAGCGCCATTTTGGTACCATTTTGAGACCTCCAACGTGCAGATATCTACAGCCAATCACAGTCGTTGATGTAATGGAGAAGGTTGATGGTATTTAGGTTGGGGTACTGTCCCACACTGTTGAAGAAAGGAGAACCTAGTGACCATGGTCAACTACCTGTTAAGCCCGGACATTTACAGAGGAAGTGCTCAACAATCTCCTTCCTTGTGAGCTTCCCACAGCTTCTCCAATGCGCATTAAATGGTAAACCTAACATTTCTGTGTGTGTGCCGATCGTCCAATGACCGATAAACATATAATATTTACGAGTTTGGAAATTGACTGGCGAGGAGTCCCCAGAACTTTCTGAGTCTTCCGGATCTTGTACTGGGGACACGGGTTTTTGAAGTAACACATGCAGAAATAGAGCTCTATCTGTTCTGCGCTTTTATGAGAAATAAGTTGTGCAATTCCTCTTTAGTACCAGTCAGGGGGATACCAATGACCGGGTAGGAGTCCTGGCGAACTCACCAGTAATTTCCTTTTCCTCTGTGTTCCTATGTTCTGAAACTCATATCAGAGAAATCTTATCTGCATATCCAAGAGATTTGATCTCCATCTTACTAGAGTTTACTAGTTTAGATCCGTACCATGGCGTCGAACCTTGATCGCAGCTTGACATGTTCTGTCTCCCTCGCTCCTACATTCCCAGAGGATTCTGCATGCCTGCTGGATCGCCAAGACTTCTGCCTGAAAAACAATAAGACTTTATGATGTTGTCGAGAAATAAAGCGCGCCGGTCGTTTCTTTTTCATGCTAACCGGCGCCAATTGGACACACCAAGTGAAGCCAAGTCCTTCTCCACCTGATCTTTCCAACGCAGAGGAGGCCGCCCCCTTCCTCTGCTACCACCAGCTGGTACCGCATCGAATACTTTCAAAGCCGGAGCGTTTGTATCCATTCGGACGACATGCCCAGCCAGCGTAGCTGCTGGATCTTTATTCGCTGCGCTATGTCTATGTCGTCGTAAAGCTTATACAGCTCATCGTTCCATCGTCTGCGATATTCGCCATTGCCAACGTGCAAAGGTCTAAAAATCTTACGCAAAATCTTTCTCTCGAACACTCCAAGCGTTGCTTCATCGGATGTTGTCATCGTCCAAGCTTCTGCGCCATACGTTAGGACGGGCATGATGAGAGTCTTGTAGAGTGTTAGTTTTGTTCGTCGAGAGAGGACTTTACTGCTCAGTTGCCTACTTAGTCCAAGGTAGCTCTTGTTGGCAGGAGAGATTCTACGTTGGATTTCAAGGCTGACATTGTTATCGGTGTTAATGCTGGTTATTAAATAAACGAAGTCTTTTACAACCTCGAAATTATAACTGTCAACAGTGACGTGGGTGCCGATACGCGAGTGCGCCGACAGTTTGTTTGAAGACAGGAGATACTTCGTTTTGTCCTCGTTCGCCACCAGACCCATTCGCTTTGCCTCTTTATCCAGTTTGCAGAAGGCAGAACTAACAGCGCGGTTGTTAAGGCCGATGATGTCAATATCAGAGCTAGCAAAATTACCTTTTAATAACACCCGGATTTTCATAGAGGTAGGTTAATGTTGACAAACTGGTTTGACGAACGACCGATTTGGCCCACAATCAGCAAATACGCTTACGCTAAGGCACCACAGACTTGCTATGAGTATCGTCACTGCGGGTAATAGTTTCTAGTAGAATCTGATACAACCAATGCCTTGTCTCAATACCTCGCTCCAAGTTATTAGACAAAGTGATTTGCTCGCTGACTAGGCGAAAAATCATCTTTAGCGACGAAGCGCACCTTTTTATACAGCAAAATTGCCGCTTATGGATTCATAAAAAGTTACTGGGGTGTAGATGTTGGCTTGGCGGCGTTTGTGGTACGTAGTTTTCCTACTTTGGTGAACTTAAACGGTATGAACTTCAACAGAAATATTTAAAAAGGCATTTCATAGCAGAATAGCACTCCGTGGTTTGCCGGGTATTCTTCCTATAAGTTAAGAAATATGTTTCTAAAAAAAAAAAAAATTGAAATAGAAAAAAAATGTTTCTCACAAGGCAAGTTGCCGCACTGAAGACGTGTAGGGTGTTCTAATTATATATTTGCGTACAAATACGAAAATGCAACTTTCAGTTGATCGAATTACTCGCAAAGTTTGTTTTCAATATTTTTTATCACTTCTTTGTTATTTGTTTACGAAGCAATAAAATTGCATATTAAGCAAATCAGTGGTATTTGTCCGATTGCGATGGGCAACGACTTGAAAAAGTCACGAATAAGATTTTACAATATGAAAAGGGAATCGATTCGACGGAGAAAATAAAAGTAAACGGAAAAAGGAATTGCTTGGAAGTTTCGAAAAACAAAATTAAAAAAAAACTTGTGTAAATTTGGAACTTTTTATGCCCAGTGAATATACAGGGTCCATCACTCGAAGTGTAATCAATTTCAGACCGCTCACGCAGCTGATGCACGGTCATCGGGAAAGTATTCTGAAGGTTACATTGTTGGTTGCTGTACGTGGGCAGACAAGCACTTCGGTGGCAGACTATGGACTTTCCACACTCGGCGTCATCTCACAAAGCTCGAGAGAACCAAGAATCACTAAGCACCAATGTTCTCAATTTCATAACGTCCACACAATGATTCTCAAATTCACCAGAGGCGTATCCGATGGATTATTCTCTTTGAGCCATTTTGGAGAGCAAGGTCCGAACTAAAAGATTGACCCGTCTCGAGCCGTTGAAAAAAATCCCTTGTCTGCGAGTGGACCAAAATACCTGCAAGTCACATTCGGGCAGTTTGCGATTCGCTTCTGAACCGTCTCAAGGCCATAGTCAAAAGGTGGTCTTAACGAGCAAAACTAAATTGATTTTTAGTTGCGTATTATTTTCACACATGCTTTCCATTGGATTGAATAAAAGTAATTTTCCAAACTAAATTTATGGACTTTTTAATTGTTTACTCTTCGAGTGTCGGACCCTGTATTTAAAGAAATGTGGAGAGCTACTGATGAATGAAAAATCAAAGTTGTGAAGGAGAAATTTTACGACAGGGTCATCTCACGGCCAGGCTTCAACAATTGGCTATTCTGATCATGCGTCTTTATACCTACTGAATAACTTTCTAGGATTATGCCAAGCCCTAAATTTATGCTAAGAAGCCAAAGCCCTTGGAAGAACTACTTCATCTGGTATTGGAAAAAACGTATGTGATAGTTAAAAGGCCAATGCATCGTCAGAGGGTGACAGTTCGAAGCGGGTTTTGGAGTGATGACACTAATAATTCATTTTTCTTTGAAAAGGTTGCTCGAAACGTCACTTACCGTGAGCGACCAATGATTTGCGAACAAATCATTAACGATTCATACCCTTAAGGCCAATAACGGGCAAGCCATTTGTCAGATAGGGCGAGAAACCAGTACCAAGACCTTGGAAAACTGGATTAATAAAATGCGCTACTGCGAAGCGAACCGAGACGGCCCCTTGAATGAAATGGGAATATTTGCTCTTTCGAATAGACCAATAATACAACGAAAAAATTTGATTTTTGCACATTTTTTTGAATTTTGAAACAGAAATCACTATTTGGACCACCCTGTATATACACTAATCCAAATATGATTTGATGACACACCGAAAAGAAAAGGGGAATATATATGCACATAGGTAATGAATGCCCTCAACAGTAGAACATCTAATTAATAAAGGCCAAACAATTTTCTTAAAGCGCGATTTTTGATTTTTAAATTTAATTTTTGATGACTACTTTCAAATTCTACATATACAATAACTTGTAAATCCTGTGTTGCCAAGCAAATTTTTTTTATTTTTCCTCAAAAAATAGTATCTTCTTTTCATTACATTGCGCGTATCTCCCCGCTTAGTATATAAAAATAGTGAAAAAATGCCACAGAAATCGTGCAAAAAAAAGGTTTTGTCAGAAGTGGGATTCGAACCCACGCCTACAGAGTAGACTGCGACCTGAACGCAGCGCCTTAGACCACTCGGCCATCCTGACACTTAAAAGAATCAGTCACCAGTGCACACTTCAGAGCGGTGCGCACTAGATGCGATATGCTTATCGCTCATTACGCCATATACTCGCTCTCGCTTCGAATGTCTGAAAATAAAAAGTCAAAACAAAACGTGTATAGAATTCTAATGCGCAGCGCGTTCATATGGTCAAGCAGGTATGTAAGTAGCTAAGTATCCGCATCTGGGCACAACACCGACCAGCTAGTCGTAGATGTACGTGCTTGTGTAGTATTTTAGACAATCAACAACCGAACCAACCAATCAACGACAGTACGCTAGTGCTTAATGCACGCGTGCTAACGAATACTTATGTGTGTATGTATGTATCTGTGTGTGTATCTGACGTATGCGCTGAAAGAATTGTAAATGACGAAGCGACAAAACGAATAGATTAATGAAAAGTGGGCGATAATAATGAAATACAATTGTTTAGTGTGCATACCCATCCGAGTACATACCCCACAAGGCACCACAGTCAACTTTAAATACTGAGGTGTTTGTGAGTCGGCAGAAGTTACATTGTAAGCGTAAAATGTACTTATTTTGCTTGCTAAGAGCAATGTATATATATTTTTCATTTATGTACTTACATATTTATATGGAATTGCCATAAGAGGAGAAGAGATAGAATATCACTAGTGGAAAATATTCAGATTTTTCCCGAAGCCAGCACAAAAATGAGTAGTTTGCTAAGCACATTTGTTATGAATGCGAGTGATATTATAAGCACTTATTGGATACTCAGGTGTCTTGCAGGGTTTGTATGCGCATATGAGCGATGTGGATAAGTTCGTGTGTGAATAAATTGTTCGTTTTTGCATAATTTATTTTACATTTCGTTTAAAATATTTGTGCGAAATGCAAAAAGAATAGGATTGGTGTGATGCCAGACAAATCGAGTATTTTGTATATTTTCGTAAACTCTTCTAAAATTTTTGAAGTGAAACTTCTTAGGCGTCGATGGACGAGCGAGAATGGAGAGTAGAATTTTAAGGCCATGCAACGTTTTGGGCATTTTCGTTCCGCGAGAGACAAAAAAGATATAACGTGGAAAAAAGGAAAGAGAGAGCTATATATATTTTAGATACATGCCTTATATATATTTTGTCTATTTGTATTCTCTGCAAATGTTGTGAATATATTTAGATATAGATTCTTTCTCTCTCTCATTCTCTCTCGGGTCTCTCCCTCTTTCTTTGTCTGCCTTGAAAGTTTCACTTCTGTTATGTGTACTACGCTACACTCACTTTTTTTATTTGTATACTTGAGTTTAATACGAAATAAACTGCAAACAACTTTCAAAAATATTAAAATATTTTGAAATTTATACAATGTTGAATATTATAAATAGTATAGAGTTTTTTAAAGTGAAATATCTTCACGTTTTGAAACATTTTTAACATAACAAGTAAACTAAAAATTTTTAATCGATATTAAAATATCCTCGTTTTTTTGTAACATTTTCAAAAACATTTGCATTTTAAATTTAACATTTTTTTATATTATATATTTCTTAGAACCAATTATGAGAATATTGTGGAAGCTGCAGATATGAAAAGAGGAAAAAACAGTTGAAATCAGACCAGGCTTTTTAGGAAAATATTTTTTCAATTCTCTTACAGAATTGTCTGGCGTGGGGATGGGATCAATCCTGCGCTTCACAAAAGCCACAAAATGGTTCCATGAAGGAAATTAAATGAGGACTTGTAAGGTCTACGGGAGTTGGTCATACAGACCGACTACCACCATAACCTAACCTAACCTAGAACGAATTATACCTTTTGAAACACATTTTTCTCAAGAAAATATTATATGCTCAAAAATAATTTTTTCAAATAATTGGACAGTTATACTTTAAACAAATTTTTTTCAGAAAAAAATTATGTGACCAAAAGAATTATGTGCCCCAAAAATTAATATACAGGGTTGCCCATATTCGATGGACCCACCTGGCAACCCTGTATCTTTTGACAGATTCCAGTCGACGAGGCTTGGCCGCAGGCAACAATCTTTGCGTCAATTGAATCTTATACGGGAATAAATGCAAATCATTGCGGATAATTCGATGTAAAGTGGTCCGAGCAATGCCCAACTGCTGAGAAAAGCGATTTTGGGATGTCCTTGGCGACGTCTCAACACTGGCCCGTACAAGAGCAATATTCTCATCCGATCGCCTTGGTCGGTTTTGATTTGGCCTGTTTGGATTAGAAAGAGCATCACCAGTCGAAAACCTTTCGTACAAACGTTTAATGGTGTTCTTAGAAGACGCACTTTCCACATTATTTAACGCACGTTTAGTTTTTACAATTGACTTCTTTTGTTGAATGTAAATTTCAACAATTTCAACACCTTCACATCTATCACAGCCGAAAAAAGTCAAAAATCTTGCCTAATCGACATGAGAGATAACGGAAGCTTTAAGGGAAACTAGAAAATAGGCCTTTCCGGCTCGCAGCTACGAAAAATCGGAGACTGACATATTTCTTCATATTTCATTGAACAAATAATTCGTTTCTCGGCAAGGAAACATATTATTGTACTTTAGTACATACGATTTGCAAACTCATTGTTAATTTCTTAATTTGCGGCCAATGGCGGATCAGTATCTTAATTTGTGGTTTCAACAAGATGGAGCAACTGCGCATACTGCTAGGCAAACTAAGGACCTGCTGCGTGAAATTTTTGGCGAACGTCTGATTTCCAAAAATTCAGATTTCCCTTGGCCACCTCGTTCGCCAGATTTGACTGCGCCCGACTTCTTTTTATGGGATATTTAAAAGACTAAGTGTATCTTAATAAACCAGAGACTATTAGACAGCTGAAGCAAAATATTCGAGACGAAATACTGAGCCTTCGACCAGAAACATTATGCGGTGTAATGGAAAACGCGTTAAAGAGAGCCAATCTTTGTATCGAGAAAAATGGTGGACATTTGTCTGATGTAATATTTCATACATAATTTCCTTAAAATATATTCAATGTATAAAAACAACCAAAATAAATGATTATTGCAAAAGTTATTTGTGTTTAACATTAGTAGGTCTTATTTGGCCCACCCTGTACAAGAAAGATTCAATAGAAAAAATATGGCTTTTGTTGAACTAAATTAAATGTGAAAATTTATAATTTCAAGTCATACGGCGGGTTACGAGTGCATATTATGTATGCATAGTTTATATCTTTTTAACTTTTTTTGACTCCCTTATTTTCCTTCTTATTACGGAATTTCTTCTTACGGTCTCCCGGTCTTAATAGTTTCCGCCCCTTTTACCAATTGAAAGCGGCGCAGCATATACATTTCCGCATGCATATTTGTATTCTTATTGTTTGTGTACTTTTAAGATGTTCCAAGGAATAAATATAATTCCTTTAATAAATATTTTTTTAATTTCCTAAAAAAATAGTTGAATTAGCCAGAAATATGGGGGTGAAGACTTTAAAGACATAAGCACTGACAATGCTAATGAAATGTTAGAGCAGTGTATCCTAGAAGCTGTGTCGATTTTACATGGCATTGATTAAAATAACAGCAATTCAGGGGAAAGTAAAGAAGAGTAGGGTAGCTGTTCCTCAACTGTTCAGCTTTCTTTGAGATTAACTCGCCTGGGCTTAGACAAACCTATTTAGTTTCGCAACATTTTTATATTCCAAGTTTCTAGTTATGAGTTTCGTAAGGAAATTGTGAAATTTTTGTGAGGATTTTATTTTGTCACGAAATTTTTTACAAATTTAGCATAAGTAAGCAAATTTGTTTTTATGCCTTTTTTAAGACGGAGGCTTCTGTCCCAGTAAACCACTTTAAAAGGTGATCATTTGTATGTACTCATGTATGTATATCCATTTGATTTGACAGTTGAAAGTAATGTGTAACTTTATTCTTCTTCTTAGCGCCACAGTTATTGGTGAACCATTGCTTCCTTCACAGTTTCTTGCCATCGGCCTGTGTAACTTTAAATAAGACAATTATGAAGAAAATTTTATTTTTTGTGTTAAAATCTCCAATTTTTAAATCTTCAAAACGTGATATTTGCAATGAAAAAATATTTTTTCTGTACTTTGTTCTAGTTTTGTGAAGATTTTATTTTCACTTGGTTTCACTTCACTTCAATTGCTGGACAGTACTTTTCCAGCAAAACTACATTCTGCACCTACATTTTGCATTTGAAAAATTACACATTTCTAAGTGTAATAGCTTATTTTCATCGAAGCCTAAGTATAATTTCACATTACTAAAGTTAAGCATTGCATATAAATGCCCAAATTACCGTACAATTGCTGTTGCTTTGCAGTTAATAAACTCTCCTTCAATATGGAGTTTACTTTGGTGGCCTAACACAGGCTGTTAAGTTAACATTGATAGCCATTTTAGAAAGGCAAACATTTTTTCGAAGCTATTTCAGGCACGCTCTTTTTAATGAAACAAATTTTAGATTTTCAGTTTTATTACATTTTCATCACATCTCAAAGTAGGACTCTATTGACTTAAAAAAATGTAAAAAACATCAATCAGATTCCGTTGAAATTTGTTGCTTTGGCTCACACCAATTTTTATAAAATTTAATATTTCTAAAAATTTGTTATTCATATTAAACGCAGGTTTTAAGAAATTCCCAAGGGCCAGAGTACAGATATCACTTTCGCATATTTTTTTTGACATTTGATCGCCGTATTGACTTAAGGCACCTGTCTGGTCTAGCATTTCAAAAAAATGGATTTTTTTCATGTTATGATAGTTTATACTTTCAAAAATATGCTTGCCAAGTGTTATTGAAATTCGTTGTAGTTTAGACGTTAGAGTCCTTTTAAACGAGACCGGTTTGGGGTACGACGCCCAGGGATAAGCGTGCCAATTTTTTCGGAGTTGGCGTTGGTAATTACTCAAAAAGTACTGAACCGGTTGATTTGAATTCTTAATATGTTATTGAGTAGACTTGTGGCTCTCCCGGGTAGCAGAATTATAATTTTATAATCTATTTTACTATTTTTTCAAGAGCGAAAACGTGAAAAAATCCTTCTTTCTGTTTTTCCAATAAACAGATAGAATGTCTAGAGAAAAATTTTTTTTGTAAATCTGCTACCCACCAAAGCGACATATCTCCTGATGAATAATCGACCCAAGTGTTTTTTTCAGATGTACCTGAGCAGCCCAATCAGTTACGCGGTGGCATGTGTTTCGTCAGGGGAAGCAACTGTTTGTTATTATTGACATTGAAAAAAAAAAATATGTTGTTTTTTTGTAAATGAAGAATTGATGTAATGAATAAAAATCATATGTTATATGACAAATTTAAAATAGTAGAATCTTTTCTTGCATAGATAGCGACTCAACTTTTTACCCACTATACTTCAAAAAATGTATTGCAGAAACTTAACAACTTTTTTGCATGTTACTTTAGCTATTTACCCACCAAAGGGCATATACTTATCTAAGTGTATATATGTATATCATAAAGTGTCGCTCTAAGGATATTAGACAACCCAAAGCCCTTGCTTTGCCTAAATGTAAATATAATAACAATTTGTGCAGTGCTGTTACAAATAAATAGTGTTCTCCAAAAAATATGCCATTGTCAGAAGTGGGATTCGAACCCACGCCTACAGAGTAGACTGCGACCTGAACGCAGCGCCTTAGACCACTCGGCCATCCTGACTACTGGCACTACTTTTTCAGCTTTCCGAAAACATCACCTATTTCTTAACTCAGCATATTAAATAATTATTATAAAATAATTATAACAATTAAAACGATTTCCCTAATTTGTAGGCAATAATATGTCTCATTACCAAATTACTTCCTTTGTAGTTTTTCTCAGATTTTTATTAAAAAATCTGTTATTGTCAGAAGTGGGATTCGAACCCACGCCTACAGAGTAGACTGCGACCTGAACGCAGCGCCTTAGACCACTCGGCCATCCTGACGCTTGGCAACACTGGTGTATGGCGGCTACCTTGCAAGCGATGAGCATTAATATTTAATTGGTGAAAATGTGAAAAGTGTGCGGATGCGAGTACAATAAAAATAATTTAATTACTTATTACTGAAAAAAAAAACATCACAATTCATGTACAGCTGCACAAAGAAACTTTTGCGTTCAGGAGTATTTCACTACATAAAAAAGCACTTAACCTTCGTAAGAAAAGAAAATTATTTGACTTCAGAATATGCGGCATACAACGTAACGAAATTTTCGTTTTTTTTATTGTAGTATTTATATGTATACGAGTACCTACTAGCACGAGGCGCATCTATAAACTGCTGCATTGTATCATCAGCCGATAAGCGTCGGATAGTCAAAGTGAGAGTATGTGAACTTTTATTCTCTTCTTTTTACTTTAGGGAAGAATAATATAAAAACTGGATAATAATCCACCAAATTATTGTACTTGTACAATCACCCAGTATAGATTCCCCTTGCACCAGTATATATAGCGATATAAGTCCACCAGTTCACAATTCAAACAATTTCAGTTTATTTGAGATATTTCACTATATTGATATATTGTACATGGAGGCACGGTAGTGCTAAGCTACTGAGATAGAGTTGATAGAAATTACATTAAGGGGTAACACCACTGTACACGCGTAAAATAAACACGATTTTTAAAGAATTTTTTTGTATAGAAGGAAAGGGAAAACAATCACTCTGATTTGGGAAGTTATTACTTATATACTAAAATACAAAACTACAAAGTTTGATCGAAAAATTTTACAAAATGGCGGCATTGGAGACATTTATGTAATGTGGTTTCTCTTGAAGGAGCTCCGCGGCACGCAGCACAGAGGGTGCAAATTTTAATCTGGAACAAAGAAACATTTTTTTTCTTAATCTAGATAAAAATAGCTAGAGAAACACGTAGGGGATTTAAAAAATATTAATTTTTGTGGAATTAGCAAGCATTTGAAGGAAAAAAACTCAATTTTGGTCTAAAAAAACGGCACTTAAATAATTTTATCAATTGTTTAAATAAATCTATCGAAAATCCCCTACACTCTTCTCTTAAGAAGGTTATTATACAGACGTAGTGGAAAACTTGATTAAAAATATTTAAAATTGTTTGAGTTATGCTGCGTGCCAATTTCAGAAAACGTGTTTTGAGAAAAAACGCGTTTAAAGTTTGGAAATTTGGAGAAATCGTTAGGTAGCAGTCACTAACGCTTGGTTAAAAGCTTAAAATATTTATGAAATAAACTTCGGTAACGTATAAAACTTTTTGTTCTGTATTTTAAAAGGTTCAAAGAATTTTTTAAGCTTATAAAAAAAAAAAATTTTTTTTAAATTTCTACAGTGGTGTTACCCCTTACATTACATACAGCGTCAAAAATGCGCTAAAAGAAAAACTGTTTTTGGAAGGGAAACAAGAGAAATAAATATAAACAAATTTTACATATTAAATTTTATAAAAAAATTCATTTTAATTTTTCTTTACAAAAAATAATAGTATATAAAAAATCACGTGTCCCAAAGTACAATGAAAAAAGAGTTGCTTCACGGTCTGCATCATTTCTCCTTGAAATGTTGATGGATTTGTAAAAAGTAAAAAAATTCTTGTAAACTAAGTTCGGATTTCGAATAATTTTGCAATTTACGTCATTTTACACTTTCATTATATAAAGGGTGGGTAAATTTTAAAGGCCGATGTTGAATGTGAACCACATCTAAACGTGAAGGTTTTTCTGCATTTCATTCGACATTTTTCAATTTCAGACTAACTCAATTGGAACCATGGAAAGATACACAATCGAGCAACGCGTTAAAGATATTCAGGCTTATTATGAAAACGGGCGGTTCGTGATTTTTTCGGTCAATTTAATCGTCCAAATGTGCGTATAATCGGAAAAATTGTGCAAAAGTTTGAGCAAACCGGACCTGTAGGAGATGTGAAAACTCCAGTGCATGCTCGTACAGCTCTTACTGCAGAAAATATTGCTGCTGTTCGCGATAGTGTGGTTGAAGATCCGTCCACCTCACCTCGTCGTCGTGCCCAACAATTGCACCTCTCACGCTCGTCGTTGATGAACATTATGCATAAAGACTTGCATTTACACGCTTACAAGGTGCAATTAACTTAAGAACTAAAGCCTCTTGACCATTTCAAGCGTCGTCAATGGTCAGAATGGTGGCAGGAAATGGCAACAGTGAATGACCAATTTTCGACGAAAATCATCTTCAGTGATGAGGCACATTTTCACCTCAGTGGATTCGTCAATAAGCAGAATTGCCACATTTGGGCGAATGATAATCCAAGAGTGATTGCCGAAAAACCAATGCACCCACCACAAAGAGTGACTGTTTGGTGCGGTTTACGGGCCGGCGGCATCATTGGTCCGTATTTTTCCCAAAATTAGGCCAGTCCGGCAGTTACTGTGAATAGTGTTCACTATCGTGAGATGATAACGAACTTTTTATGGCCCGAATTGGAAGATATGGATGTGGACGATATGTGGTTTCAACAGGACGGTGCCACTTGTCACACAGCTAACGAAACCATGGCTCTTCTGCGCGAAAAATTTGATGGCCGAATAAACTCACGTCGCGGCAAATGTCAATTGGCCGCCAAGGTCATGTGATTTGACACCGCTGGACTTCTTTCTTTGGGGTTATTGGAAAGAAAAGGTGTACATCGATAAGCCAGCATTAATTCAAGAGCTAAAGGATGAGATAATTCGGCACATTAACGGCACAGAACCTCAATTATGCCTCAGCGTCATCGAAAATTTGGACCATCGGATGGAGGTGTGCCGCCGAGGTCGCGGCGGTCATTTGGCCGATATTTTGTTCTATTCGTAATTGAGCCATACCAATATTATCATAATAAAGAGAAAGGATAATAATTTCCTAAAAAATTGTATTTTATTCAAAATCAACATCGGTCCTTGAAACTTAACCACCCTTTATATAAAATTTTTTAATAAAAGTGGTAAAAAATAAAAGTATCGACAAACTATAGAGAAAACACTTGCGAATATTCAAAAAAACCGCATCAAAAAATATTAAAAACTGTATGAGTTATCATGCAAACCGTGCCGGAAAAAGTAGTTTCGAGAAAAACGAGTTTAAATTTTCAATTGCATTTCGCTTGAGGTCGCGCGCATTTAAAGCAAGACCTTAAAACAAATTTTTTAATTTCGGTTTTCGAGCTTAACTCTCAATACCTAATTATAAAGCGAGACTACCCGTACAAAATATCTCTCCAGAAATGAGAAGTTATAAAAAAATTTTATATTATAAAGATACTTTATACTCTACAACCCTGTGTTTTCTGTGTTTTCGATAATTATTAATACGAATGTATGGAGAAATGTCAAAGTAAAAACTAAATAAAATGGACGTCGTCAAAGAAAAAAGGTTTGTAGACATAATTCTAATAAAATTTTTGTTCGATATTATTAATTATGTATTACAATAATATTACAGAAAAAGGGTACGCCCACAAATTTCTTGGCCTGTTGTTGCTTATTCTAAAATGTAATACCGAACTTCAGTATAGGTCGTTTACGGATTTCATACAACTGTCTATTAGTAGCCATTCCTTCTCATTGTCTCTTCTTCATATCGTTAAAAATAATTAAACTCACCAAAACCACTAAAATATTCCACCAAACTAATATTTAAGCAGAAAAACCTTTCAAAGCAGTCTTGACAGTTGATTAGCAATTTCGCAGCTAATCTGCCATATGTGAACGGGTAGATTAAGTTTTCTGGATTTATAGCTAATCACTGCATATGGGAACTATTTTAAAAATATTTGGAAATATGAAAACCACGTCGTCAAATTGATTTTAATGATGTTAGACAAGGTCTTTGAAAAACAATTCTCGTATAGGTCGCACAGGTGTCAAAAATCTAAGATTGATAAAGGAATTTATTGAAGAGAAAATGACTGTGAATGTCATATTCATACCGTAAATATTTAGGGATCATCTTGGATATACGAATAAATCAGCATGATGGGTTCCACGAATTTCAACTGCTGCAAAAAGTGGGCGTCCTTGCCAAGTGCAAGGCAAATTGATATGGTGGTGAACGAGGACAAAACTAGGTACCTTCTGCCATCAAACAAACAGTCGGCGCTCTCGCGTATCGGTACACACGTCACTGTTGACAGTTATGATTTCGAGGTTGAAGGAGACTTCGTACATCTAGGAACCAGCGTTAACATCGATACAATGCCAGCCTGGAAATCCAACGGAGAATATCTCTTGACAACAAGTGCTACTTTGGACTAAGTAGGCAACTGAGTAGTAAAGTCTTCTCTCGACGAACAAAACTAACACTCTACAAGGCTCTCATCATGCCGTCCTAACGTATGGCGCAGAGGCGTGAATGTTGACAATATCCGATGAAGCGATGCTTGGAGTATTTGAGAGAAAGATTCTGCTGAAGATTTTTGGACCTTTGCACGTTGGTAACGGCGAATATCGCAGACGATGGAACGATGAGTTGTATGAGCTTTACGGCAACATAGACATAATGTAGCGAATAAAGATCCAGCGGCTACGCTGGCTAGGTCATGTTGTCCGAATGGATATAAACGCTCTGGTTCTGAAAGTATTCGACGTTGTTCCAGCTGGTGGTAGCAGAGGAAGAGAAAGGCCTCCACTGCGTTGGAAAGATCAGGTGGAGCAGGACTTGGCTTTGTTTAACTTAGCGCTTTGTGAAACTTGGCTAAAATCCCGTAAGTGGTCATCGCCCAATGAAGAAGAAGATGTCTTGTTTAAGTTTATGGTACGGAGTTTAGAAGACGCTAATTCATGCATTACAACCAATCGGAAGATGCTGGTGGATAGTGCCAATCCAGTTTACCAGAAAAAATTGCAGTTAATACTAACTAAAGTTGGAACGACTGCTGGAACTTCTCCTCTCTGTCGATAGACGATGAAATCATTTTATTTATGTGTGTTTCGTCTACACACAGAATTACACCGAGAAGTCCGTACTTTCTGTAAAATTCTATTTTTGCCTCTGATATTTCATCTGCCGCCGTGTCAACTTATATCCATTTACGGTAGAGGTAGGATCTACGGTTAGAAACGTGACCAAGAACGTGTTTGTTTGATCACAGCTGGACAACTTTCTATTCTAAAAATTTTATTTAAAGACGGTTAAACTCCTATACTCCCAGGAACTAATGATGTCGAATGTATTTTCTTACCGCCATAGTTTGCTACGCTGGGCGGGCGGCTTTGTTCTGGTTCAGCCCGGTAAGATCGTGATTGCTGGTTCGGAGTGAGACACTAATGAATAAGTGGCAATTATTCTTCTTAGACGGTACCGCTAACATTTTTTTTATTTTGAATTCAATCTTTTCTAAGTTCCATAAACCTAGAGAAGAGGTGTGCTTATGAACGAAAATATGTTAAAAAGTTTTAAAAATGGTTTTCAAACTGCAACAAATCAAAAATGGCTAATGATTCGGATATACAGGGTGGCTGATGAAAGCCGCTACCAAAAAAAAATTGAATAACTTTTTTTCTTTTTAAGTTATCTGTTCCATTTTTGTTTTAATTTGCAGATTGATCTTTAAAATTTATTAAAATGGATAACTGGGACACGCAAACAAGAATTTGGATAGTCCGCCGCTATCACGCAGTAGAGTCCGTAGTTTTGGTACAGAGAGAGTACAGGCGGATGTTTGGCGGCGATCCCCCGAGCAGATGGACCATAATGAGACTGGTGAATAATTTTGCTGAGCAAGGAACAGTCGCAAGAAGGCCTTATCATCGAAACCCACCAGTTCGGACGGAGGAAACGATCGCTGCTGTAGCTGCAGCTATACAAAGCAATCCAGTTTGTTTTTGGGGTTTTAATTTGCGCATTGCTAAACTTCACTTACAAATAAATAAATTAAAATTAAGTGGAAAAAAAGGATCTATCAGAAGTGACGCCTGGAGTTCAGTGAAAAATAATTCCAAGATGGTACCTTTTTTTGTCATCTTTGTCATTTGTAACCAACTCAAAAAGCCATAAATTTAGTTTGCAAAATTTCTTTTATTCAATTCAAAGTGAAAAATGTGTGAAAATAATAATTACAAAATTAAGAATCCATTTACTTTTGCTCGATATGAGGACCTTTTGGCTTGACCACGGCTTTGAGATGGTCCAGAAACGAATCGCCTCGAGACTGGTGGGTCTTTTAGTTCGGACCTTCCTCTCCAAAACGGCCCAAAGGGAATAATACATCAGATTCGCATCTCGTGAATATTAAAGCCATTGTGTGGACGTTATGAAGTTGAGAACGTTGGTTTTTGGTGATTCTTGGTTCACTCGAGCTTTGTGAGAAGAAGCCGAGGCTTGTTGGAACGTTCATGGTTTGACACCGAAATGTTTGTCTGCCCGCGGCTTCAAAGTAACCTCCAGAATCCTTTCCTGATAACAATTCGCATTTACCTTGACGCCAGTTACGATGAAAATGATTGGAGAGCGCCAATCTGCATTTACAGCGGCCCAAACCATTACCTGTGACGGGTGCTGCCTCCTGGTGGCTAATCGATGATTCAAATTCTCGGATGAACGGTCGGTGAAATAAACCCTATCGTTTTGGGAGTTTACGAATTGCTCAAATTGAAAAAGTTTCTCGTCAGAAAACACAATGTTTGGAACACGGAAATTTACCACTTTCGGCCAAGCGAATCAGTTCCTTCGCTCTCTCAAGTCTGACCTGTTGCTGCTTTGGTGTGAGATCATGCGACATTTGGATCCTGTAAGGCTTGACTTTGAGTTCATTTTTCAGTATGCGGCGAATGCTACCGACAGATATTTTAAGTTTATTCGCCATTTGATTGTCACTTCGTTGAGGATTTCGCTCAATTCGCTTCTTCACTTTTTGTCAGCCAAATATAAAGCAATAACACTTTTACGCGTTTACTCTTGGCAAAATGCTTCCGCGCACTTGTAAACAATACTGCGGACTGTCATTTTGCCAACTAACAGACAGCTAATGCAAGAGCGAGCGGTCTGAAGTTAGTTACACTTTGGGTGCCGGACCCTGTAGACAGTTGCACAATTTTACACGATAGAACTACGCATACAAATTATTGAAACTTATTAGGAAAATGGACGATATCGCACAATTCATAAATTTTTTATGGAAATAAACGTACGAATGAGTCGACAATTCAAAAGTTGTTCAAAAAATTTCAAGAAATGGGTTCTCAGGAGAATAAAAAAGGACTGTCTGACAAAAACTTAACATTCTGTTGAGAATATGGCTCCTGTAGCGCAAAGTGCTGCTCAACAACCTGCAACATCGATATCTCCACGTTCTCAACAATCGACTGTTTGGCAGATTTCAAATGTACGCGTGATCATGGTGGACACTTAAATAATAATGTAATTTTTCACATATAATTGAGTAAAAATGGTGAAATCTGAAAGAATTTAAATTTGTACATGATTCATTTTAAAACAACATCTAGGTGCGTCTTTTGAAATTTCTTTTACATGCTAAAGCATTTAGTTTTATTTTAATTAGTGGTAAGCCCTTTTCTTGTTCACCTTCGTTCCGTAGTGGAGAAATATACGCATGTCTCAATTATTATTATTATTAAACTCTCAATAATTACAATATTATTATGTTACCCTCAACACTAATTTTCAATCACTAAATAATTTTTATTTTTGTATTATCTATTGAAATGTCCACACCCTTCATCTACAATCCATTTGAATCATTCAGAATTGTCATATAGGGGCCAAATCCTAGGTCAAGACAACAGAATGTACTGCATATAACTGTAATTGTGTGTATGTTAAGATAGATGCTTATAGTAGCTCGTTCTTGAAATTACATGTCAGCAACAGGAAATGCAAGCTACAGAGAATATAATAACTGTATATATAATATAAGTATATGTAAGTATATATTAGTCAGTTTGTGCTAAATGCTCTGATATAACAGTTTTAGGCCACCTCTGAAGAGCAGATTCTTTATGTGAGAAGCTTTTTCGGGGCAAAATGTACTCGCCGATTTTCCATTGCCAGCCATGGGACTGGGCTTGGCTTTTATAATAGGGGAAAAAATTCTACTCAATTATATAATAAGTCTTACTGTTTCAGGTCCACAGTGGGCATCAAGCTTAGGCCTAATTTGATAATAGCCATGCACAAACTCACGCGCTCACTAGGCGTGCCTTAAACAATAATTAAATTTTGTAAATTTTCATATGTCACTCATACGACCTGTAGGTCGCAATCCAGCAGCACTTTGTCTGCATGTAACAGCATCACCAAAATGTATGTATATTTAAGATAGATGTTAGTTAAGTAACAATTAATACTACCACAGCAACAAAAACAAAAATATATGTCACATCACTAAGCAGAAATAATAGTGAATACAAATTGCAAACTGTAGATATTTTAGTAAATTATTCAGTACTCGTACATACCTAACTGTTTATACATTCCGTATATAAGTAGAGTATATATTTATGTCTACATATAATAAATTTGTTATTGCTTGCTATTCAACTTGAATGACATTACCACACCGTCTGGTTAAGTGTTGTTACGAAAATTTGCTCTGTTTTTTGCCTTTATTACTGTAATTGTGGTAAAGTAGTTATTGTTATACATGATCGGAAATATAGATATGTTTAAGTGGAGATATGTAAAAGTATACTTACACACATATAGATATGTATGCGTACTTCAAGTCTGCATGCCGAAAATTCTAATAAAAAGTGTGTTGTGGCATGTGAAAGCCTTCCGCATATGTTTGGTAAAACTGTGGTTATGCTACTGCATTTGACATTTGCAGCATGCAGCAATATCGAGAGGCGGTCTGTGCATGTGAACCACTCTGCATATGGTTATTTCCGAATATACTATATTATATCTGTCTACGTTTGTTGGTGAAATGCAATTGCTACTTTGCTGGCCGGCGTGGCAAGCAACCACACAAATAACATGCCAATGTGAGTTGCCACATAGTATGTGTACACATGTCAAGGTTTGCCGTTATGTGAGTAAATCTATGGGCACAAACACATACGTAGATGCAAGTATATTTATAGCATTAAATATATATGTATGTATGCATTTTCAGCTTTAATTGTTCGGAAAGTGTTATTAAATGGAAATACTGGCCTCCTTTATATTTGTCTGTATGTATAGGTACATACATACACACATACTTATAAGTGACAAAGAGGCTCATTTATGACTTCGCAAATATACTTTGGCATTTTATCGAGGTATTTATTTATTTATTGTCTGCCATTGCTATTTTTGTGTTTAATAAACATAGCCGAGCAGTAAATTTGCAGGCAATCAACAGTATTGAATTTAAAATTGTTGTACAAGTAAGTATGTGGGACAAAACACGTCAGGCGTACGTGCCTGAAAGCTTCATCTCTTCGATTTTGATGAAATTCTGTGGTTGTTTTTGAGGTAGCATAAACATTCCGCATACATATGCGGGGAATGCTGCTGACGTTACAGTCCTTGGCCGGATATAAATCCGGGTCGATCCGGTTATGTATTAGGTGCGCAACTAAGATCTTTGTCTATAGATGCCGCCAGTAGTGTGTACTAGTTGATTCTAACACAACCTAAACGACATAAACCAAGCTTAAACATATGGTAAACAAATTGCTTCGACACATTAGTGATTTTGTTTTGGTATCATATACTTTTGAATGGAGATTAAACATTTAAATTTTTTCGTGACCGTTTTATTCCTTAAATTGTAAGCAAAATAATTGTCGGTATACAAGAAAAGAAAATAAGATTTGTGCCGTATTTTTCCATAAAAAAACAAATTAAAAACACAATTTGAAAAATTTGTTCAGCAAATATGTTTTTGAAATTTTTTCTTAAAATCTAAATGTGAAAAATGTGTTCGGCAAAAATTTTTTTTCTTAATTTTACAATTTTTTTTATGCTTAAAGACAGCGTGCTTTACAAGATATAGGGTGCAAAGTTTGGGATTTTTGGGCAAATCCTTTTTCTTCGAATTACAAGTCCAGCAATTTCGGTTTAAGCTGAAACAAACCAATTGTTTTCAATAGGACATCCAAGAGAAGAGGAGCGATATTTTTAGTGGAATCACCACACACGTAGTAGGGACGGCTACTATATGGTGGTGATTATTCCTCACCGCCAAAAACAAAAAAAAGGACATTGTTGTGCTATTCGATTCAAAATATAAAAGAAAATATCAAAAAATTTTAATTGGTAAACTTTCTTTTGTAGTTTTTTGTTTTAAATTTCTATATTTTTATGTTTATTCTAATTATGCTCAAAGGTGGTTGCCTATTTGAGGGTTAAAAAATTTTTTTTTCTTAGTGCAAGTCTTTTTTCTTTGAATTATAAGTCAAATACATGTGAGTCTAAAAGTAAAGAAAATAAATATTTTCATATTTTATTAAGGTTTCTTTTCGTACTTTTCTATAAAGAATATCAAAACAAACTGGGAAAATTGGTTAGCAAAACACTTTTATATGATATTTTTATTTCTCTATAATTAAAGGTAAAACTGATTGCAAAGAAACTGCTACTTTTTTTATTATGAAACGCTCGTAATTTAGAATTAAATATCACAAATTACTAAATTCTAATTTCACAAATTTGTTTTACATAAAGTTTCCAGTCTTCTCTGTGTTTTGCTAGATATCTGAATTGACCAATGAATCAATGATTATTAGTTTCGCTGATAATGGTTCTGCGCGTCTTTGTCTTCGGACGCCTTCTTCTTCATTGTCCTTGTGGATTCCATTCTAACACTGCATGCGGCACCACAGCATTGCTCTTTCTTAATAAATGACCCAGCCACTCAAACTTTCTCTTTTTGCTTTCTATCTCCACCGGCAATTCCTGAGTGTGTTGCCCACCATATTTGCTGAATATTCCTGAGGAACTATTAAAAACAGTTCGTAGCGTCCTTAAGTTTGTCTTTGTGGTTAACCAGGTCACACATTCGTACAATAAAATCGATTTAATGTAAAACTTAAAAACCTGGATTTATGTAGGCAAGTGGACCTGATACCCACAGTTTCATTTGGAAGGAAGTTCGATGCCAGATTTCCATTGCGTGAACAATGCAGCAATCCAGAATGCATGCAGAGAGGTTTAACGGATATTTTCTTTACCGATGGGTACAAGAATGTAATAGGGTCTATAGCCGGATGGTACTTAAACGATAGTAATAAGAATCACTCTGCTATGGGGGAAATGGCAACTGTTTTCCAAACAGAAGTTTTCGCCATCCTGAAAGTAGCCGAATGGATACTGAGAGGAGATGGAGCGGGAAACAGATTGGAGTTTTCAGTGACAGTCAGGCTGCACTGAAGACCCTGGAGAACGCGAAGCAAACCTAAAAGATTGTTCAAGAATGTAAGAAGAAGCTCAATTCTGTCGCAAGACAAAACAGGCTTGTACTTATATGGGTTCCGAGACACTCCGGTGTTCAAGGAAACGAAATTGCCGACGAATTGGCCAACCGTAGATCAGCGGTGCCCCCACAGGGGCCAGAACCAATAATCGGAATCAGTTCCGCAGGAATCATGAACTGGATCAGCGATTATGTAGGCAATCTGCATAAAGAGCGATGGTTCGGTCTAGAACGCTGCAGAACTGCAAAGTGTTTTGTGACAAGTAAGAACAGAAAACTGTCAAACTTTCTACTAAAACTTAGAAGGAAAGACATTCGGTTGATGGTCGGTATCATTACAAGACACAACCTAAGGGGTCAGCATATGACCACCATTGGAATCATTGAGGACCGAATGTGTCTGCCTTGCTTGGCGGAGGCGGATAGCACAGATCATTTTCTCTGTGAGTATCCTGTCTTTGCTAGAGCACGGCTACGAGTTTTGGGTTCCGATGTCATGAGAATGAGTAATATTCGTTCTCTAAAACCGGAGGATATTTACAGATTTGCCAAAGAATCTGCAAAATTCTCACAGGACTAACTATCTCTATCTCTGTGTCTATTCTTTCCTGTCTTCTTCTCTGATACTATTCTCCTTCCCTCCTTGACTATCCACCCCCTTTCCAGAGCTTTAAATACAATGGGCTTTCTAGTCTGAGTGTTTTAGGAGCCACCAAATCTCCTGGTGCTCCTTGGCTCGACCTTTTCAAATTTCAATTTTAATTTCGTGAGCAAGTGTATTGAGTTTGATCTTCTTAGTTTACGCAGTTGTGCTAATACATTTTTGGCCTTTCAGAGACGTAGTTCAATATGAATTGCAGTTCCTTCGCCAACGCCGACATTCCTTGCGGTTTAATTACTTCCATTTATGCTAATTGTTTTTGTCTTCGCTCTATTAAAGTTTAAGCTGACTTTTCTTGATTAGGCACTGAGTTTGCCGATGGCGGTCTGCATACCTGAATGATTGTTAGCATCATCGGTATACTCTAGATACCCCAAAATTTGAATGAGCTACCAATTTGGGTGATTGGGCTCTCATCTAGCGCTCCGAATATTGTATCTGATGTAGATGTATTGTCGAGATATACGCGTTGAAATTTTTGGTTTTTTGTGTATGTAAGTCGGTTTTCATCTACAGAAATTTATTTTCGCCCTTTTCGCTAAAAAATTGTATCTTAAAAGAAAATTCTAATTTTTTTTTAAATCTTTGCATATTTGCTATTTTTTCATTGTACTCAAACGAAAGGCTGCTTACCAAGACACAGCCGTTCGAAGTTTAGTTTTATTGGGCAATACTTTTTTCTTTGAAGTGTAAAACAAATAATTGTTGTTGTAAGAGAAGACCAAATATGTGTAAAAAAAGAAATTAAATTTGCTTTTCGCAAAAAAGTCTTCTTTTTTCTCCTATAGGATTTCTGTAGCACTTTCTGCTACAAAAGTTTACCTCAAAAGAAAATTCGAAAACAATTTTATGGTAAAATTTTTTTTGAGTAGTTTCAAGTAGTTTTGTTCAAGTTTTCTTTCTTCTATAGGATGTTTTTACACTTTTCAAGATTTACTTTTAACCACAATTTTTTTGGAAATTTTGTTTTAAATTTTTCAATTTACAGAAATTTATTTTCACACTTTCCGCTAAAAAAATTTATCTTAAAAGAAACTTCAAAATTTTTTTTTCATATTTTGTTTTAAGTCTTTTCATATTTGATATTTTGTAATGGTGCTCAAACAGAAGGGTGCTTGCGAAGAGCTCAAAACATTTTTTGCAAGTCTGTTTCTTTCAATTATTAGTCTAATAATTGGCGGTCTAAGAGAAAACTAAATACATGTTTTCAATAGGAGCTTTTCCGTCCTATCCAATAAAAAATGTAGATTGTAGTTTTGAATATTTTATTTTTAATTTCAAGATTTTTAAGAAGAAAAGAAAGAGGTGGCTGCAAAGATAGACTTATACATACATACATAGGTGATTAAGCTTTTAATTTTTTTGGGTACGACGAATTGTTAGTCATATACATAAATGTCGGTTAAAAAATTTTTTTTCGTAACATTTAATTTTTTGGTTATAATTAAACAATTTTTTTGAAATTCAGACATTTGTATTTTTTTCAATTAGTTTCAAAGAAAAACGTTTTATATATTTATTTATTATATTTTTGATTATAATTAAACAATTTTTTTGAAATTCAGACATTTGTATTTTTTTCAATTTTTTTCAAAGAAAAACGTTTTATATATTTAGATTTTTTTCGTTTTATAATAAAAATATTTTTTTTTTGGAAATTTGTCGGCTAAAAAAAATTTTTTTTGTAACACTTCATTTTATTGTTAATAATTAAAAAAAAATGTTTTTGAAATTCAGATATTTTTAATGCTTGTAAAACAAAGCGATCGCTTTTTTTATTAAGAAAAAATTCTTAAAAAATATCTATCTAATGAGTGTTGGACCAGATTACTTCCTCAATTTAGCAAAGAAAAGCGTGGTTCCAAATTTTTTATAATAAAAAAATGTTTGGTTTTGGAAATTTAGATATTTTTAATATTTTTTTTCAATTATTCTCTTAGAAGAGGGTTGCTACAAATTTATATGTTTTCTTTTTATATTAAATGTTTTTTTTTTTGGAAATTTAGAAATATATGTCGGTTAAAAATATTTTGTTTTGTTACACTTAATTTTTTGGTTTAAATTAAAATAAAAATTGTTTTCGAATTCAGACATTTGCATTTTTTTCAATTATTTTCAAAGAAAAACGTTTTATATATTTAGATTTTTTTCGTTTTATAATAAAAAAATATTTTTTTGGAAATTTGTCGGCTAAAAAAAATTTTTTTTGTAACACTTAATTTTATTGTTAATAATTAAAAAAAAAATGTTTTAGAAATTCAGATATTTTTAATGCTTGTAAAATCAAAACGATCGCTTTTTTTATTAAGAAAAAATCCCTAAAAAATATCTATCTAATGAGGATTGGACCAGATTACTTCCTCAATTTAGCAAAGAAAAGCGTGGTTCCAAATTTTTTATAATAAAAAAATGTTTGGTTTTGGAAATTTAGATATTTTTAATATTTTTTTCAATTATTCTCTTAGAAGAGGGTTGCTACAAATTTATATGTTTTCTTTTTATATTAAATGTTTTTTTTTTGGAAATTTAGAAATATATGTCGGTTAAAAATATTTTGTTTTGTTACACTTAATTTTTTGGTTAAAATTAAAATAAAAATTGTTTTTGAATTCAGACATTTTAAATTTTTGTTTATTGAGTTTAGTTGCAAATTTAGATTTTTTCTTTTTATAATAATAAAATGTTTGTTTTTGGAAATTTAGAAATTTTTTTGCAATTATTCTCGAAAAAGAGGCCGGCTACAAATTTAAATTTTTTCTTTTTATAATAAAAAAAAAAATTTTGTTTTTGGAAATTTAGCCATTTTTAATTTTTCTTTTTCAATTATTATTAAAGAAAAGGGGGGTAAAAAATTTAGATTTTTCTTTGTGCTCGTCTTTCTTCTTTAAATTGCAAGCCAAATAATTGTTGGGGAAAAGATTTTTGATTTGTTCATAATTTTCGATATGAAATGTACAAAAAAAAAAAAAATTCAACCTTTTTTTAAATATGATTTGAGGCTTTGATCTTTCGGAATTTTGTAATTTATTAAACTATATTATGTGTCAAGATATAGGGGTGGAAAATTTCGCTTTTTTGTGCAAGTCTTTTTTTCGAATTTTAAGTAAAAGAAATGTTGGCGTAGGAGAAATGGTAATACATAGGAGAAACGGTAATACATTCGAAATTTTCTTTAGTAACAATTAACCTTTATTTGTTTTGAAATATAGGCATTTTTAAACTTTTTTTTTTAATTATTCGCAAAGAAAAGGGCGGTTAAAAATTTACATTTTCTCTTGTGTTCGTCCTTTTTTTAACTTGCAAGTTCAATAATTGTCGGTATAAGAAAAAATAAAATAAGTGCTCCTATAGGATTTTTTTACATAATTTTCAATAAGCAATGTAAAAAAAACAGAAATGTAAAAATTTTTATTCGAAAATTTTTAATTCATATTTTTCATCTTGTGATATTTTTAATTTTTTATTTATGCTCAAACGAAAGTTTGAAATTTTTCCTGCAAAACTATATACATTTAACTTTTTATGGAATGTTTTTTTATCTTGCACGCACTTTACCGCTATGGCGTGGAGCAATCGATTAACTTGCAGTTGTTGGGAAAAAACCAAGTCGAATTCCGTAAATTTATAGTACATTGTCAAAATGCACGATAAAGCCGTTTGCTTTCTCTCAGACGCGGAATTATTTTACTACCTAAAAGTCTTGCACAAAAAATCAAAATTTTGAACTCCTTTAGATTATTGACTACTCAGTATTTGATCCCCCTCCTTCGCAAAATTAAAGCTGCCGCATAGCAGAGGATATTCACTAAATTTCAGCAAAGTTGAAGAAATCACGCGTTTATGTGGGTAAATTCTTCCAAGTATTGAGCACAGCAATTTAACAGACAAAAGCCCACCTGAATGTGCAGTTAAAGTGAGTTTCGGAATAACTGGAAACATAAACACACAAAGTAGGTAATTGGTGTGTTTCTCCAAACAACTATTTTACCAACCGCATTTTTAGTGCCCACAGACATTTAGTGTCCAATTTGTGTGTGGTGTTGCTGTTATGGTTGCATCTGGTTTTTTGGTGTATCGTTGCAATAGACACACAGATATATGTACATATATACCCTTACCATTTTCATTCACTACGCTCAACAACACTAATCACAATGGTTGAGGCGTATGCCAACTCCCTCATATTTGCTGGTCAATTACGGTAGAACACAACAAAATACGAGTATCTTTGCCAAATTCTGGAGCTATCTATGACCAGTTGCACACAAACACCCGCTTAAAGAATTGAAGTGATTATTGCGAGGCATAAGCACACTAAGATTCGTTTGAGCATACAACGAGTGGAACTCGTACAGACAGATGTGTGCAACAGAAGGACCAACCAATTGGTACATAAGACACCGCTGCTACCTCCCACCGGTTTAACACATGTTCACATGACTAATGGCTGGCAACATATCATACATAGCCACATACTCGTATATATCAAAGTACTTAACTGCTATTTTACGAGCGAACCTTATTTTTTCATCGTAAGAGTGTTTGTGTAGCAATGGCACAGTGATCATTGGCGGGTCAATATGAGATCAAATAAATTAAAATGAAATATTCTGTTAATGTAGAGATTGTTGCCTTACATGGGCGCCTTATTATCACGCCTTAGCCAAAAGTATTAGATGCCCCATTAACTACTGAATTTTACATTTGAAGAAGTGAAATGATACTTTTTTAATAAATCAGTATAAATTAAGGAATTAGTAATAAAATCATTAATATTTAGTAGGTCCACTCTTTGCTTTGATAACAGCAGTAATCCTCTGGGGCATGTTGCGTACAATCTTTGCACGTTCGGCTGTACATATGCCGCTCCACTCGTGAATTAAAGCATTTTTCGCAACTGTTTGCGATGTTTCTTTAACTTACGTTTTAAAATAGCCCACATGCGATCTATGTGTTTTAGATCTGGATGCTGTGTTTTGAGATAAGGAGTATTGTCTTCTTGGAATTGAACTCTGTCTAAATTAGTGTCGCTGAAAATGCGCGTCAACGAGGGCAAAAGTACCCTCGCAAATGAGCACTTCGCCGACGCCATCTGCAGCCATACATCCCCCGATCCTAATGCTGACTTCCCCATGCTTGACAGTGGGTACGATACAATCTGGATGGTATTCCTCGCCAACCCGTCGCCTCAGGAACGTCACACCAGGTGTACCAAATATAGTTTTATAAGATTTGTGTTATTTCCTCCAGATTGGGTTAGGGTAAGAATATATGATGGTTGTATTTCAAAGGCCGATATTAAATGTAAACCACATCTAAACGTCAAGCTTTTTTTTGCATTTCATTTGACATTTTTCAATTTCAGACTAATTCAATTTAAACCATTCAAAGATACACAATCGAGCAACGCGTCAAAGTTATTCAGGCTTATTATGAAAACGGATGTTCAAATCAAAATGCATATCGCGCACTTCGTGATTTTTTCGGTCAATTTAATCGTCCAAATGTTCGTACAATTGGAAAAATTGTGTAAAAGTTTGAGCAAACCGGGCCTGTAGGAGATGTGAAAACACCAGTGCATGCTCGTACAGCTCGTACTGCAGAAAATATTGCTGCTGTTCGCGATAGTGTGGTTAAAGAGCCGTCGACCTCAACTCGTCGTCGTGCCCAACAATTGCACCTATCACGTTTGGCGTTGATGAACATTATGCATAAAGACTTGTATTTACACGCTTACAAGGTGCAATTGACTCAAGAACTAAAGTGTATTGGCCATTTCAAGCGTCGTCAATGGTCAGAATGGTGGCAGGAAATGGCTACAGTGAATGACCAATTTTCGACGAAAATCATCTTCAGTGATGAGGCACATTTTCACCTCAGTGGATTCGTCAATAAGCAGAATTGCCGCATTTGGGCGAATGATAATCCAAGACTGCATGCCGAAAAACCAACGCTCCCACAAAAAGTGACTGTTTGGTGCGGTTTATGGGTCGGCGGCATCATTGGGCCGTATTTTTTCCAAAATGAGGCCGGTCAGGCAGTTACTGTGAATAGTGAGATGATAACGAACTTTTTATGGCTCGAATTGAAAGGTATGGATGTTGACGATATGTGATTTCAACAGAACGGTGCCACTTGTCACACAGCTAACGAAACAATGGCCCTTTTGCGCGAAAAATTTGATATCCGAATAATCTCACGTCGGGGCGATGCCAATTGGCCACCAAGATCATATGATTTGACACCGTTAGACTTCTTTCTTTGGGGTTATTTGAAAGAAAAGGTATACGTCGGTAAGCTAGCAACAATTCAAGAGCTAAATGATGAGATAATTCGGCACATTAACGGCATTGAACCTCAATTATGCCTCAGCCTCATCGAAAATTTGGACCATCGGATGGAGGTGTGCTATGTGGCCAATATTTTGTTCCACACGTAATTGAGCTATACCAATATTATCATAATAGAGAGAAATGATAATAGTTTAAAAAAAAATTGTATTTTATTCAAAATCAACACCGGTCCTTAAAACTTCACCACCCTTTATTAAAACGATATAAACTAAGCTTACCTCAAAGTTCGATTTATCAGACCGCAGAACATTTAATAAATCTTCCTCCGTATAATTTTGCTATTGGAGAGCTCATTCCAAGCATTTTTGCGGTTTTTTCTGAAAGCCATGGCTTCTTTCGTGCTTTGCATTTTTTGAAATCTGCTTCCAGAAGCCTTAATTTGGCTGTACGAGCCCTAACAGATTATACATTTTTTTCCGACAGAGCAGCCGCAAGGATAGAAGAGGATTTTTTGTGATCCTTGAGAGACCCTCGTCTAAGAGTTGGGTCCTCCCGTACACTAGTGAGACGTTTTTTGTCACTTTTTGATTTATTATGGTGAGATTTTGTCTCCGAAAATTGCTTAATAGAACAGTGGACTTCGCACCGCGAACATCCCACTAAATTAGCAATCTCAACCTAAGATTTTCTTCCTCACTTGATTTAAATTTTCACTCATTTGTTGTAACAAAGTTCACCTTTTTTAAGCATTTCGATAAAATGAAATATTTTAAGTATGCCTTTATAAATGTAACTGTTTAGACTTTACGCACAGGTGAGCCATGGCTTTTTTAAAAAGGCCATAGATTTAGTTTGGAAAACTACTTTTACTCAATTCAAAGTAAAAAATGTGTGAAAATAATTCAAAATTAAGAATCAACTTACTATTGTTCGATATTACTACCTTTTGCTTTGCATGCTTTCCATTTCAATTCAACCGGGCTATTCGGGTCATGTTCTTCGATTTCGATGTAACTGAAATATGTTGTTCTCTGGACAAAATAATGAGACACGTATTTTTTTCAAGCTTTATCGGCAATTTTGTTTTTCGGCTCAAAATCGATTTTTTTTAATAATATAAGAAAATTTTGTTTTTAAATGCTCATAACTTAGTCAAAAATGAACCGATTTTAATAATTTTGGGTTCAAAAGGATTGTCATTACTTACACGAGCGATTTCATGTAGAAACAGTTGCAAAAAAGTAGTTGCAAATTTTTTATTTTGCAAAAAACAAAAAGTGCGAAACAGGGTTTTTACTCAAAAATTCATTACTCAAAAACAACTCATTTTAGCTACTGGGCATTCAGCTTAATTGAAGTTTGAGGTGTCCTCTTGATTTGGAAAAAGTTATAAAAAAAAAAAAATACACTTTTTGAAATATTGAATTTCGAAAAAATTTCAATTTTTTTTCTTTTTTGCTAAATAAAAAATGTTCAACTACTTTTTTGCAATTGTTTCTCCTTGAAGTCGCTCGTGTAAGTAATTACGATCATTTTGAACCCAGAATTACAAAAATCGGTTCATTTTTGACTAAGTTATGGGCATTTAAAAAAAATTTTTTCTTATATAATTAAAAAAAATCGAGTTTGAGCCGAAAAACAAAATTGCCGATAACTCTTCAAAAAAAATTTTTTCGGGCGAAAAAAAAATACGTGTCTCATTATTTGGTCCAGAGAGCAACTTGTTTCAGTTACATCGAAATCGAAGAACATGACCCGAATAGCCCGGTTGAATTGAAATGGAAAGCATCTTTGACTATGACCTTAAGATGGTCCAGAAACGAATCGCTAGCTGCCCGAATGTGACTTGCAGGTATTTTGGCCCACTCGCGGACAATTGATTTTTTCAGCGCCTCGAGACTGGGAATTCTTCAGTTCGGACCTTGCTCTCCAAAATGGCCCAAAGAGAATAATCCATTGGATCCGCCTCTGGTGAATACGTGAGCCATTGTGTGGACGTTATGAAGTTCGGAACCTGGTTCCCTAAAGCTTTGTGAGACGGTGCCGAGTCCTGTTGAAACGTCTATGGCCTGCCACCGAAATGTTTGTCCGCCCATGGCTTCATAGAAACCTTCAGAATACTTTCCCGATAATATTTCGCATTAACCTTGACGACAGGCTATATGAAAACGATTGGAGAGACCCCATCTGCGGTTACAGTGGCCCAAGCTATTACCTGTGACGGGTGCTGCCTCCTGGTGGCCAATCGATGACTCAAATTCTCGTATGAACGGTCGGTGAAATAAACCCTATCGTTTTGGGAGTTTACGAGTTGCTTAATTTGATTTCTCATCAGAAAACACAATGTAAGAAAATTGACCGCTTCCGGTCAACCGAAGCAACTCCTTCGCTCTCTCAGATCTGTCTTGTTGCTGCTTCGGTGTGAGATCATGCGCCTTTTGGATCTTGTAAGGTTTGACTTTAAGATCATTTTTCAGTATGCGGCGGATGCTACGATCAGATATTTTCAGTTCTTCTGCCATTTGATTGGAACTTCGTCGAGGAATCCGCTGAATTCGCTTCTTCACATTTTGAACCATTTCACGCGACGTTGCAGCCTTTTGATGACCACCGCAGGCTTTTGATGACGTTTCGCGATGCTACCGGTATCATTGTAACGAGTAATGGTGCGATAAACAAAACCTTTATTTATTTTAAGGTGCTCGAGCTCACGAACAATCGCTGATTGTGATTTTCCATCCAAATATAATATAATGCAATCACACTATTACTCGTAAGATGGATGAGGCATTTTAGCAAAAAATTCTACCCCGCAATCTTGGCCCACTATAACCTACATTACAACGATGAATGTCTAGCTGAGCTAAACGACTTTCAAATCGTCGGCTATATCAAGTTTCAACGTATTAAGTTGGCTGGACATGTGCTGAGGATGGACCCAAACGAAATTGCAATCTATCTAATATAGTAAGCTGTATGTGCCTTATAAAAGGGGTCGTCCAAGGAAAACCTGAATTGAAACAGTTAATGATGACGCCAAGATGTTTGGACTGAAAAACTGGAGGATATCTGCTAAGGATCGAGATTCTTGGTCGATGTTATTGAGGTAGGCGAAGGCTCAACCCGGATCGTCACGCCAACAATGATGATGATGGCATTCACTGCGAAGCAAAGATTTTTTTTCCATCTTGAATGGGGTGACTGCGTAAATTAGTGAAACATAGACATTTTTTCATACAGACTCTTCCAAAAAATATATGTAGATATTTATGTAATTATAAAAAAATAATTTATATTTAGATGGTTTATAGATTAAGAAATATGAAAATGTAATATGATAAAAAACCTTTAGATAAAAATTGAATTAATTCCTGTATTTAATTTATAATTTGTTTTGCATGCTTTTTTAAAACAGATACACAAAGTGTCATAATATTTGGTGTTGAACATTAAAGTCAACTTCAGTCAGAAAAAATGTACCAAGATATCTCAATGATTAGGGAGTGGATACAGATTGTGGAATGTTTTAAATGATCCTTACACCGATTTTCAGAAGCGGACGATGCCCACTGTAGTAGCAGTGATAATTTAGATTGTAATCTAAATCTATAGTGAGGGACCTACAGTTGAAAGTCGATTCCGCAAGGCATATTTTTATTTTTATTTTTTTTTGTGAGGAGCTTTGCCGTGACAGAAATATATTAGCAAATAAATATTGCCGCCAAAGGGCGACCGCTATTACAACTTTTTCTTTCATTTGATGTTTCTTTCCCGGAACTTCGAACCCGGGCACTACCGAATAGCATAACGCATAAACCCATGCGGCTACGGTGATATTTTTAAGTAAATAGAATTTACTATCATTACACTGTACTACACAAAAGTGTTGCACGTTTGTTAGCAGGCTTAAATATGCCTTAGGCTTCGCTTTGCATTGCAGTGGTCAATAACAAAACTTCGTATTTGAAAAACAAAAAGAAGTGCTACAAACGGCAAACTTGACTCGTTACCTTCAGAAACACAAACAGAAGTTAACCAGTATGCAAGGTAATAGAGTTTATGATCACAAATTTGTGAATACATGCTCATTAGGGAGTAAAATATCATTTCTTAAATAGCTTTTGGCAGAAATTTGGTTTTCTATCGCACGAATAAGGGCGAAAAATATTATTTGCCTCATCCTATGCTAAGATATCATTAATTTTTGGATAAGCGTAAAATTCAATATTTTCATATTCAGTTTCTTATTCTAATTATAAGTTAAATAATAATAATAATGATTATTACAAAGGAGGCTCTCCGATAAACTTGGAGTTAGCCAATCATTTCGCTTACCTGATCATTGCAGTGCATTTCAGGCGGAAGTCACTACCATAAAAAAGGGACTTACGGTAATAAAAACAAGAGTATTATCCTCAAATGAAGTCTTCATATACTCGAACAGTCAAGCGGCAATAAAAGCGCTGCAATCTAAAACACACCTCTCAAAAACAGTCATAGAATGTGTTCGACTCCTAAATGACGTATCTAAATACTACAAAATACACCTTATTTGGGTGCCAGCCCACAGGAATATAGCAGGGAACTGCAATGCAGATGCACTTGCTCGAACCGGTACAACGCTTGATCTCCAAGTGGATAGGGCGCTGATACCTATGCCTATAGCCACTTGTAAGCTACTTATAGATAGGGAAACCATCAACGAGGTAAGTACAAGTTGGCAAAACCTCACAACATGCGAACTAAGCAGACAGACAGGGCCGAAATGGAACAGCGATCGATCAAAAAGCTTAACAGAGAAGCTATAAGAAAAATTATAGAGGTCTTAACTGGTCACTGTTTAATACAGACGAAGAGAAAAGCTTTGAGTGTGAAAACTTAGCTATAAGGAGGCTCCGCACTCTTGATATGACATTTTTAACTGATGTAGCGGACATAGCGCATCTAAAACTAACGAAGTTTTGCTCGTTTATTAAAGCTACCGGATGGTTTGAAAAGGAGCCCATAGGATATGGATAAGTTCCAGTGGTATCACAATGGACCTACGAAAGGTCTAAGTGTGAAATTGCGACAGCCACCCCACCTACTTACCCACAAAGAAAGCAAGTGCGGATTTTAGCTTTTAAAAATAATTCCCTCTAAATGTTGGACCAATTGAAATTTGGCCTCCGTGCCCCGCGCTGGAGAAGTGATGTCGGAATGCCATTAGCCTCACAAATTAAAAATATTCTCTCTTAATGCTGAGATGCTCGCTGGGTTGAAGGGGCGAAGTCTCAGACTCTTCATTAATATTTAAAGCACAATGTTTTTTGGAATTCCCAGGGCAGCCGCTCTTTTGCGCACAGATTACTGACGCAAGCTTGCAGCGACCGGTTCAATATTTTAATTTGTTCTCAATACCCGTATGCTGGTCATCGGCCATTGGCTGTTTATCACTGAACTTGTTGCCGGAACCTTCGCACCCATTAACGAATCAAATCTTCACTGGGGCATCACATAGACGTCGAATATTGTAACGTCAATAAAATTTACGACAATTTACTCTTCCAAGATTTTCTTAAGAAACTTAGTAGTTTGTTGAGGAAAAGGGAACCATCCATTCGCACTATATCGGACCCAAAATTATACCATCTAAGTCTAGCGAAAGCCGGACAGCGACAGAGCAAATGTTTTATACTAACTTCATCATCCTAACGGTGTACCCGTTGTTGTAAAAGTGATAGTATTGCGTTATCAATCAGAGCCTCGATGCACTCAACTGTTCCTGCTAGGCTTAGCCCTATAATTAGGCCCGGTCCAATTGAACGCTCCAAAGAACTGCAGTTGGCCTTGAATGGTTCAGTTCATTGCATAGAAAAGTGCAGTGCCCCAGCAGCCACTTAAGTTCATTCCGTTTAGCAACGGAGTTCAGCCTCAACTTACATTCCCCAACTCTTTTTGAAGAGGTGCGAACTGCTTGTAAGGAAAAAATTTTCGTGCAATTTGGTAAGAAGTTAAAAAAAATACTGTTTTCCCTGTGATTCCCTAATAATTTCGAATTGTACTGCGAGGATAATTTACATGTATGGAAACTCAGTAGGAAAACATGGCAAAAAAAACCTTACCATCTCACCTTTTCCAGTTTTTTTCAGCAACCGCAGTATAACTTACGAAATCTTTCTGAAAATTAAAACATTTACAAAATAGAAAATTGTACTTCATAAGTGAATACTTTGTGAGTTAAAATGACAAATTTTTAACTATGAAGATGATTTTCTGTTACATGCAAATAAGAGTTTTTACTATCTATTCTAATTTTTAACACTTTTGGCAGATATAACTGCTTGGAACCGAGCAAATATTGAAACAAATAGGTTTTCAAGATTTTCGTTAAGAAATTCCTGCCCTATACCTTACGAAGGTTTTTTCCACTTCACCTTTAGAGTTTGGTCTGCGTTGAGCTACTTTTTTTCCATGGTGTGCCATAGGCACTCAATCCGTTGCGAATCGGGAGAATTTCTTGACCACGCCATTTGTGATTTTTCGAAGTTTGCAAACTTTTTCTGTATGTGTAATGGCGACTAATGACACTTCGTTTTATCTTTAAACATGAGGATATATCGATGATTATAATTACGATTCCATGCCAAGCTCCGGGTGAAGACAACATATGTGCAGAGCTTTTGAAAAACCCTGATAATGAAGGTAAGAGGGAACTTCACAAGCTTGTAACAAGGGTATGGAGAGGAGTATCTTCCAATATCTTGGTTATACGGCGCTATAGCACCAACTCATATAGGTGACAAACTTGCTTTTGATAATTATCGCGTAAATACCCTACTAAACATATGCAACAAGGTATTGTCACTATTCAGACCAGCAAAATCTGTAATATACCAAGTTTTTGTGCTCTAGAGTTCAAGCAAGCCTTTGCCAGTTTCATGCGAGAAAAAATTCCAGAGCCATTTAATATGCTTGGGATCAATAGACTGCTTACTAGACTCGCAACGATGAACTTAATTGGCACAAACGGAAAAGCCACAATTTAGTAGGAATGCAGCGAAATATTTAGCACTAGAATCGGAGTGAAGTAGGGTGACAGCTTATCTATACTAATATTTAACTCATGTTTTAACTCATGTCAAGTTTAATAATTGCCAAAGCGGAGGACATCGCCCTTCTTGCTCGAAACAAGCTCTACCTTAGCGACGTAGTCGAAAACAGCAGAGAGAGGTAGACTCGTGGTGAACCAAGAAACAAATAAGTACTCGTATATGGTGCTGTCTAGAAACATTTAGAGAAGAAAGTTGCAAAATATGACATCCACTTTTAAAGGTGTTGATAAATTGAACCATTGGGCGTCCTAATCACAAACGACAATCGCTCTAGAAAGTGCATAATTTCTGCTACTAAACAATAGTGAGACCCATTGTTACATATAGCTTAGAAGTGTGGTCCATGGCAATACCCGAAGAGGAGTATTTCAGTGTCTTTGAGAGAAAGACGAAAAGTTACGGCAATTTATGCATGGCGAGGACATTGACAAATTCATTAAAGCGCAAAGGCTAAGGTGGATTGTACTTGTTCAGAACGGAGGACTTGCGGGCTCAAAAACTAACAATGCACCACAAACCTATGATAACGAGAAATAAAGGTCGCCCGCGTAGGTGACTAATGGACTGCATAGAAGAAGACCTACGAACACTTGAAGTAACTAACTGGAAATATCTTGCAAGAAAGAAAGGCCTAGATGAACTTTTTTTTAGTTTTATTGAAATATTAGCGAATTGGATTTATCTGGTTTTTGTTAGCTGCACTTTCGTATAAAATAATGAACATTCACGAAAAGAAGAAAAATAGTCAAGATTGGTAAACATGTTGATAAGCTATCATTTTGCCACGGGACGTACATATATGATAAAAATATTTGCATGCCTGCGCTACCCAGCAAGGAAAACTTTATGTAGTTAAACAAATTTCGCTGTCACATATACCACCAGTTGTCGGAGCGGTGTACACTGCTCCCGATGCCAGTGGATAATCGGGTGCCTGTCGTTAGCTTCGGTAGGAAGTATGATGTTTTGATCCCACATAGAGATCAATGGTTAGGTCCAGAGAACCTGTTAATGGGATATCAGCACACTTTCTACACCGACTTATTCCAAACCAGTGATAGTAGCGGATCTGACTGGTACTTAGACGAAGACACTAAGTACTCCTTACAGGACAGATGGCCACGGTATTCCTTCCTTTAGTATATGCCATCTTGAATGCGGCATACTGGCTAATTGAGAAAAAGTGGCGGGGTAGCAGTATTCCAGTTAGTAGTGACAGTACAAGCTGCACTGAAAGCCCTTGTTAACCCACGCTGCTCTTCGAAGCTAGTCGGTGAATGTAAGACAAAACTGAACAGTGTTGCATGATGCAACAAAGTTAGTCTTATTTGAGTGCCTGGACATTATGGTATTACAAGTTAGCTGATAAATTGGCAAATGAAGGCTCTGCAAGTATGCAACTAGGCGCTGAATTCTTTCTGGGTGTCAATTCTGCATCGATTCATCTATGGATTGACGACTTCATGAGGTCTACCCATAGAGGACGTTGGTCTAGATTGAACTTGTGTAGAGTAGCCAAGTGCTTTGTGAAAGAACCAAATAGGAAAATATCGACCTTTCTCCTAAAACTCAGCAGAAAGGACATGAGAGTACTGGTGGGTGTAATCGCAGGGCACAACGCCTGTGGTCATCATATGGCTGCCATGGGGGTCGTAGACAGCCCCAAATGCCTATCCTGTCTTGAGGATAACGACACTGCAGAGCATTTTCTCTGTAGCTGTGCGTCGTTTTCCAGAATCAGATTTAGGATATTGAGTTGCGATATACTGAGTAAGGACAAAGTTCATACTCTTCTACTTCCGGATCTCTTAAGGGGGCAGTTGCCTGTAAAATTTCGAAAAATTTCATAAAATGTTAATATAATCCTTTAAGAATATGTTAAAAAAAATTTAGAACGTAAGTTTAAGTATTTCTTATATTATAGATCGTCAACCGTGACGACTCTATTCTTTGCGTTTGAGCGCTGGGAGAGGGATAGTTACGTTGTATTCAAACTTTTCGAAGCAAATCCGCCCCAAAATTAATTTTTTTTAAGCAGTTTATTCTGCGATTTTTTTTTTATATATAATATATAGAATATATATTAGGCCGGGTCGATTTGTGGGGAGGCAAAAAATCGCCCATTGCTCTGTGAAAATCAAATTCTGGGGATAAAAATAAGACACTTTGCCGAAGGAACCATACCTCTAAAACGAATTCTGATGTCCCCCAATTTGGGTCGAACTTTTTAGTTTCTTTTCTCATGTAAAGGCCAAAAATGGTGATATTTTGAAATGATTGTATGGGAGTTCCAGGGGGTGTGCCACTGGCATGGGTGGATCGGCCGTCCAAAGTTAGTGGGGGTCGGTCATACATTTGGACTCGATTGGAGCACTCTAAATGGGTCAAAGTGGGATTTTTCGTTCGACCCAAATTGGGGGACATCAGAATTCGTTTTAGAGGTATGGCTCCTTCGGCAAAGTTTCTTATTTTGATCCCTAGAATACGATTTTCACAGAGCAATGAGCGATTTTTAAATCGACCCGCCCTAATATATATATATAAAGAAATTATGACATTAATAAATAAACAAATTTTTGGTTTTTTGTATTCAGGACAGTGACGCCGATGCTACAATGCCCGCTGATTGAGAAGCCCCGCTGCAACCTTCGTTGAAGAAGTGAGTGTACATCCGCCATTTTAAATGATGTAAAAAAAAAAATTGTATATTATTTCAATGTATAAATAAATTGTATGCCAATTTTGAAAAAAATATTTTGACTTCTTCATTTTAAATAATTTTAATGAAAATCAGGGAAAATATGGCCGTTTACAGGTATCTGCCCCCTTAAGATTCGTCAATGAATCCTAGAGACTTGTAGAAGAGTGATCCTCAAACTAATTTATCCGTCTTACCACTCACTTTTTATCTTTTCTATCTCTATACTTTCGAAATCTATCCGGGTGTAGTACAATGGTCTCTTGACTGAGTGTTTGGACTTGTTCAACCCCTCCACAAATCTAATTTAATCTAATCTAATGTATGTATGTATGCCAGTAACTGCGTTTAGGACAAAAGTTCACGTTCGTTCAGCAGAGGTTTTTGTTTGATTTGTTATCAAAACAAATCTTAGTGTCTTTTGGTACATAAGAGATTTGCGCTCGCTCAATAGAGGGTTTTGTGTCCATTTAATGAAAAATAACTGTCCGGCCAAGAGAGTGTCCGCTTAAGAGAGATCAATTTGTTCCGAAATTTATACTTAAAGCTTGGTGTAGGAAAAAGTATCCGCTCGAGGGAGATATGATTTTAATAGAGATGTCCATTAGGAGAGGTTTCACTGTAAATGTATTTGGATACAGTGTTGAATGCAGTGGGTTTTTCATCTACAGTTGAAGGAAAGCTTTGCGCCACTTTTGAATTAAAAGGTAAAGAATTGAATTGAGGATTCAAGTATAATCATTTAAGAACCAATTCAAACCTAATAAAGCTACCCTTCCCACAATCGACCCTAGTACACACTGAATGATATGCGATTACAATACCCTATCGAAACTGCAACAGTAGCAACAGTGGTTACAGTTTTGTTTCTCATTGATATAATTTTTTAAATTTAACACTGATTGGCAGCGAACGAAAAAAAGTTGCAAGGGTTGCTAGATCGCGTCTGTTGAATTCAGTATTACATCCGAATTATCGAAAATTGGATAAAGTGGAAAATAATTGCCACTTTTCGGAAATGGTGATGTACAATTCACCATTTCAATACAAGAAAAAGGGAAATAGCCCTACTTTTAATCGTTCTAAAAAAGCATCGTTCAAAAGCGCGCCACTTTGCTACGAGTGGATTTTCCTGCAGAGAATTGCAATCGAACATTCACACACACATCTATGTATGCAATAAGTCAGAACTTGTTGCTGCTGCCTTTGACTGACCCAATCATACAGGGTGTGAGTTGATTGGGCTTTAAATCTGTATTATTTACAGTTGATACTTTTGTTGCTTTGTAAATTGTTGTTATAGCATTTTTTTTGTGTTGAAACATTTTAGCGTTGTTTTTGTGATTGCGAAATGATTTCGGTATATCGATTGCACACATTTTGTTTGAGTTAGGGCTTTTAAATATATGTACGCACATATTTGAGTATTTAGAGTTAGGGTATAGACACACATACATACTTACATATATGTATTGAGCTTTGACTACTTGTCCGTACCTTTTGCTTTGGTATTTACCTGCTTATTGATGACTGTGGTTAAGGATTTGATTAGTTTTCAGTTCAAAGCGAAAATGGCTACGCATCGCCTTTCGTAATGGGGGAAAATGGCGTACGCATCAATGGCCAAAGCAAATAATTAATAACGGTACGTCCATTGAGATGAATATTGATTGTTTTTGCAATACCGCAAACAGGCCGGTAGGCAAGCACCCGTATATGCATATACATATATTGCTGACAGGAACCTAATTTATCGTGGCTTCCCTCCATATTTACGGGCAAACCATATTTATAAATGACGCTATACGGGCATATGGGGATGTACTTTAATATGTATGTTTGTTTGTTTGTATTTTCAAGGTTAGAGCTGCGTAAATTTTCTCTTCAGGTACTGGTGTTTTTACACTTTATTCACACATATTTTTCGCTAGCAGCGAGAGATGATCAGAGTTAGATGCTGGTTTCTCAGTTGTAATGCAGTTACACATACATACACACATACATGCTAGTGCAGTCAAACTATCGTCGATAATATCGATAGTGGGTCTTTTTTATGATATATCGATAGCTATCGATACTATCGCACCAAATTTGTTTCGCTTTTTTATGCCTATTGACACTAATTTTAGAACGTATGCATCTCAAGGCAGATGATGACCCGCTTCTTTAATGAAAGGTATATACATATATACTTTCGGGCTTCTCTAATTCCTAGTTGGAGCACAAGTCGTAAACAACTCCTCTTCACCATTGAATACGGTTTTGTGCAAGAACTCAACAACGTAGTTGATTCCAAGTCTTATTTAAAGACCTAATTTCCGCCTACGTTGAACTGCGCCAGGTGGCTCGCCGTTGCTACATTTCGTCTTATCTGTTGGAAGGGACTCCACCGCAGCGCTTGTTTGGCGATGTTATCTTCACTCTTCCTCAGGGCGTGACCGATCCATTTCCACTTTTTTTGCAGATTTCAGTCGTCACATCGGGTTGATTAGCCTTCCTCAGTAATATAGTGTTAAATATATATCGAAGTCAGAAAATTTGCATTATGCAACGCAAGCAGCGACTAATGAACATGTGGAGACGCCTTGTGACACCTCTTGCGCTGACCTCCCATTGAAAGTTTTTGAATTGAATTTGAATTTGAAAAGGTCGAGCCAAGGAGCACCAGGGGATTTGGTGGCTCCTAAAACACTCAGGCTAAAGAGCCCATTGTATTTAAAGCTCTGGAAAGGGGGTAGATAGTCAAGGAGGAAAGGAGAAAAGTATCAGAGAAAGAGATAGGAAAAAATAGAGACAGAAATAGAGGTAGTTAGTCCTGTGAGAATTTTCCAGATTCTTTGGCAAATCTGTAAATATCCTCCAGTTTTAGAGAACGAATGTTACTCATTCGCATGACATCGGAACCCAAAACTCGTAGCCTTGCTCTAGCAAAGGCAGGACACTCACAGAGAAAGTGCTCAGTGCTATCCGCCTCCTCCAAGCATGACAGGCATACCGGGTTCTCGATAATTCCAATGGTGGTCATATGCTGACCCCATGGGTTGTGTCCTGTAATGATGCCGACCATCAACCCAATATCTTTCCTTCTAAGTTTTAGTGGAAAGTTTGACACTACTACACAAAACACTTTGCAGTTCTGCAGCGTTCCAGACCAGACCATCGTTCTTTATCCAATTCTTGATTCCTGCGGGACTGATTCCGATTATTAGCTCTGGCCCCTGTGGGGGCACCGCTGATCCACGGTTGGCCAATTCGTCGGCAATTTCGTTTCCTTGAACACCGGAGTGTCCCGGAACCCATATAAGTACAAGCCTGTTTTGTCTTGCGACAGAATTAAGCTTCTTCTTACATTCTTGAACAATCTTTGAGGTTTGCTTCGCGTTCTCCAGGGCCTTCAATGCAGCCTGACTGTCACTGAAGACTCCAATCTGCCTCCCGCTCCATCTCCTCTCGATTATCCATTCGGCTACTTTTAGGATGGCAAAAACTTCTGTTTGGAAAACAGTTGCCATTCCCCCCATAGCATAGAGATACTTATTACTATCGTTATTACCATCCGGCTCCAGACCCTATTTCATTCTTGGACCCATCGGTAAAAAAAATATCCGTCAAACCTCTCTGGATGCATTCTGGATTGACATCAAATTTCCTTTCAAATGAAACTGTGGGTATCAGGTCATCTTTTGGTGGTAAAAACAGTGGATACTGCTCCGACAGCAACTTAAAGACTTCTCTGTATCCCGAAGTTCCATCTTCGTGCCAGAAACCATATTTACGGATTCTACACATTGCTTTTATTGTTTCCTGTTGTATCTTAAGGTCTAGGGGGAGCAAATCAAGCATAGCATTTAAGGCATCACCAGAGGTTGTACTCATGGCACCCGTGATGCATCAACATAACTTCTTTGCAGCCTGTATAATTCCCGGATTGTGGACTTAACCATGCTCCGTCGCCTCCAGACCACAGAAGCGTAAGTGATGATTGGTCTGATAAGTGCTGTGTATATCCATAGGACCACAGCAGGTTTCAGACCCCAAGTTTTGCCAAAGGCTCTACGGCATTGCTGAAACATTTTCAATGCACGATTCACCTTCAGCGAAACGTGTGTCTCCCAAGTCAGCTTCTTATCCAAGATTACTCCTAGATATTTGACTTCTTTGGAAAGACCAAGTGTCACATCTTTCAGTGTTGGAAGACTGAGTCCATCCAATTTCCGTTTTCTCGTAACAAGACTATGGTTGTTTTGTTCGGATTAAAGGAAAGACCTTGTCTCATGCACCAGTCATCGATTTTGTCAAGAATCCTCTGCACTTTCGTGCAAAGCCTCCTTAAGGATTTATCCGATGTTAGCGCACAGACGTCATCCGCATATGCTTGGACGTGAAAGCCGAGTTCCTGCATCTCCACTAATAGAGAGTCTACGACGAAGCACCACAGCAGCGGAGAAAGAACACCCCCTTGGGAGCATCCTTGCTTGGCCCTGACTGTGATTTGCTCGTCACTGCTCCCACCAGCGGTTAACAGCCTCTCAGAGAGCATGGAGTATATCCATTTTATAATGGCTTGATTAACTCCGTGTCAAAGGTTCCACCTTTGCTCCCGTTATTGTTCATGCCACTCTCAACTTCAGAGAGAGTTCTACGACCCGGAAAATGGGTTTCGAGTACAGCATTAAACGTTTCTGATTTGGAAATGGTGTATGAACCATCAGGTTTTCGAATGGAATCGAACCTCACTGAGCGGTCAAAATGAAGGACCTTACAAAGTCTCGCTGCTTCCCTCATTTCTTCGACGTTACTGCAGAAATTTCTATAGGATTCAAGTTTGGCTTTCCGTACTTTTATTCTCTCTGTGTAAGTCGATGATTAGCCCAGTCCTCTTCTGTTCTGGTCTTCAAGGCCTTTTTAAGAAGTTTCCTGGACCGTACACGAAGCTTCGACAGTTCAGGGTTCCACCAAGGAACCGCTTTCCCCTGTCTGCTTTGCCTGAGTGGGCACAGTTCCTCAAAGCAATTGATTAAAGTACCTTCTAATTTCTTAGTAGCATTTTCAATCATTTCTCCTGATTTGAGTTTTTTCAGGTTTGGTAATCGCTCTGTTACAAGCTCACCATACCTGTCCCAGTCCACATTTCGAGGATTCCTACCGGAAGGTATTGATATTGTGTCAATTTCCAGTCGGAATTCGATAAGACGATGATCAGAAAGAGAGTCCTCTTCCAAAGCTCGCCATCGGTTGATTTGATTTCCAACTGACCTATTGGTAAGTGTTAAATCAATCACCTCTTGTCTCCTACTAGTCACAAAAGTTGGTTTGAATGATGACAGGATAAAATCCAGTAACTTGAGACCTCTGGGGTTACATTTGCTGCTTCCCCACACAATGTTCTGTGAATTTGCATCACAGCCCACTATTAGCCCCAGATTATTGGATTCTGCATACTTGACCACTTCTCTTAGCTCCCTCGAAGGAGGTGGCTGTAAAGAGTCGTAGGGTAGGTAGGCCGAAACTATGATAGCTTCGACACTGTTCCCACTTTTCAAGTACTTTATTTTTGCAGCAACGATATCTCCGGATCATAGCTCTTTTAACATCGAGTGTTCGATCAACCTCGGCATGATAATACATGCTCGCGGTCTCACATTCCCTTCACAATGAAGTATTTGTCCCCACGACATAGCACCTAGACCACAGATACGCTTGTGACATACCCATGGTTCTTGTATAAGTATTATGTGTGGGTTTGTTTGCAGTTTTGCATGCCTACGGCACAAGAGAGCCGTAGACACTTTGCTATGCTGCAGATTTATCTGTGTAAATATTACTTCAGTCATGAGACTGAGTATATTTACGCTTTGTCCTCCACCTTATCCTGAACACGGAAGTGGATTCGCCCCAGATGTAGGTGAGGACGGCACCCGTACTTCGACTTAAGAACCTTGAGGGACCCAAGATCGATACCCAGTACCGGGTGGGAAACCGCCTCCGAAGTGGTAGCGGATTTCTGCCTGATGCACGAGTATACTCCCCAGAGAGTCATGTGAAGATCCTTATTCTGAACACGGATGCGTTTGAGGAGTTCTATTTAATTACAGGAAGGACCCGGAACCCAGACACTCGCTCGTACCAGCCTTTCTTTGCTACTCGCAACAAGAATGAACTTGCTGTTTTCGCAGGCTGGAATCTTTGCTATCGCTTTCTCTAGCCATTCTCGGGAAAAAGTGCACCCTCACGATGCCGTTCACCATGCTTTTGCCCTCGAAAGTTGGCGCGTCTTTCGACTCACCGATAGCTTTCCAAAGATAGCTGTCAAGATAGTCTTGTTGCCCTTTGGACAGTAGACCATCTTGTTTGTCGGTATGTATCTCCACCGTCATTCCCTTTGCTGCCATTCTCGCGAATGATTCGCCAGACGTTGATGGAAGAGTGTCATTCAACATTTGAGGTCCCTTAGCCTCTGCCTTGTCAGGCAAAGGTTTGTCTGCCTTGGATTGGGTCGAGGATTCAGGCATTTCCGAATTCCGTCTCTCGACTTTCCTCTTCTTTGCCTTTCTCCTCTTCCCGGTCGTTGGCACAGACCCCGTTTCGTTTCCGGAAGAGCGCAGCGCTACAGAGGAATCCTCTGTTCTGCCACGCTTTCCCGTTTCGGTAATAGGTGTCGAAGTTGACGGAGCTTGAGTCTTTGCCTTAGCTAGTGCTTCGGCTTGCCTCGCCTTCTGTCTTCTTCGTTTGATCTGCCTTCCGGTTAGACCAACACCTGCGTTCGACTCTCCAAAAACCTCAGTCTTTTTACCGGTACTTACCTGATTCACACCAGGTTTAACCGTTGTCAAAGACTTACTCGGTACCAGAGATCCGTCTGAGCCCACTGAGAGATTGTCCGCCATCTCCACATCCTCCACAACTTGTTCAGTTGCTTCAGATCGTTTCGACGACGGTATATCGCTCACACTTCTCGGCTCTCCATTGGCATAGCCAAAGTGCCATGTTTCACCACTAGTACTGCGTTTCCTCAGGAACTTTGGGTGTCAGTTCCGGTCATAGGGGAATGTGGGGTTCGGGCCTGCACATCCGATGCCCGAGCCGTCGATTGCTCGACGGGAGGATTTCCCGAAAGTGGGTTACCTCGTGCAGAGAGATCCTTTGTTAACCTCCACATTGTGATGAAATGCATTTTATACCTCCTGCCAGGTTGTCGGTACGGTACTCTCCACATAGTACTTGGGTGGCCACCAATTCCGCCGTTCCGCGGATGAGTGGATACCCAATTCCTATAGGGAGCTGCCCTCTTAGTTCGTGGTACGTTAATCTCCATAGCATGGACTTAACTCACCACTTAAGCCTCATCCCCGCGGCAAGAAGACCGACATGACAAAGCCATTGAAAGTTATATTACTAAAACTACTAAACATTGAGTTGGGGAATAAGTTCATAACGTTTTTATATTTTCTTCTGTTTTACAACGATTTGTTTGCTGCTTGGCAAAGGGTAAGTATTCATTCGATAGAAGTCTTTGTGCTCTACAAAACTATATTATGTTAATTGTATTTTTGAGCAATTTAATTTTTTATTAGTTTTGAAGTTTAGAGATGGAATACACAGGAGGCAAAAATCAACAATAACGTCAAGAGGTCAAAAAGCTACCGAAGCAGCCCGTGACATTTGCGATGTGTATGGCGAAAGTGTCATCGGCGAGTCTACGGCACGGAAATGGCTTGTAAAGTTCAAAAATGGCGACTTTGACATCGATGACACGTCCCGCCGCGGAAGACCTTCTGAATTCGATGAACAACATCTTAAGTCACTTTCGAAGGAGAAGGGTCGGCAAACCAGTCGTGAATTGACGAAAAAAAACTGCGATCATAAAACGATTCTCAATCAATTTTGTTCAATGGTATTTACCGAAAAATTGGGAGCTTGGGTGCCTCACGAGCTCAACGAACCACAGCGCTTTTTCTACCGCATCGTCAGGGGAGATAAGAAATGGTGCATTTACATCAATATGAAGCAAAGCAAGGAGTGGGTGGCTCCAGGAGATACGCCAAAGCCAAGGGTCAAGCCGAACCTCCATCCAAAGAAGATCATGATATGTGTTTGGGAGGCTGGGAGGGCATGTAGCACTAGGAAAAACTCGAAAAGAATGACGCGGTCAACAACGACCTCTACATTACCCATTTATGTACACCGCGTGAATGAGGCTGTTCGACTGAAAATACCTGATCGACATGGTCAAACCATACCCCTTCACGCCAACGCCAGGCCCCAAGTTGCAGAAGTCATCCAAACCGCACTCAAAAAGCTCGAATGAAAGGTCGGATCTTGCATCGACCGATTTCCATCTTTTCCGCTCCCTGTCAAGCCATATGAAAGGCGTTACCTTCGATAACAAAGAGATCCTTAAAAACTGGCTCAACAACTTATTTGACATCAGACTAGGCGATTTTTGACGGATTGGCATCAGCAAATTGGCCAAGAGGTGGGAAGAGGTTGTAAATAGCAACGGCGAATATATAGTTGATTAAGTTATTGATACAATTATTGTTTTTTGTTTAAATAAAGGTCTTCGGTACGAATTTATTATCCACCCCATTACTTCCAATGTTGTTGATCGTCTACTGAATACGTTTTTTATGATTTTCGTTTGAAATTTTATTTTAACTGGTACTTCTCTTCTCCGCAAGCTGGCCCAGATACACTCCTCATCAAACGGGTTTTGAAAATCGATGAACAGCTGGAGAAGCTTGGAGTTATACTCGATGCATTGTTCTACGATAATACGGGTTCTAATGTAAATGGGTTATACAAGTTAGCTATAAAATATCTCATTTCTTATTTGCTAACATTTTTTATTCAAGGTGACGCGAAGTCAACTATGACCGCTGCCGAGATGGACAAGTAAATTTTTTCTATTCCTCCATCTTCAGTTGAATCTGAACGAATTTTCAGCAAGGCAAAATTAGGAGCTTTAAAACAGCTCATGACAACAAACACAAAATTGCTCTAATGACAGTTCAATATATTGCTTATAAGCCATCAAAAGCATTTGCGTCTCAGTTTTGTTGATTTTTTTTTCTGTGATGAAATTCAAACATAATAGTGTGATTGCGTTATATTTGGCTGGGAAATCACAACCAGCCATTGTTCGAGAACTCAGTCACCTCAAAGTGAATAAAATGTTTGTGTATCGCACTATAAAACGTTGCAATGACACTGGTAGCATTGCAAAACGCTTTGAAGGTGGACCAAAAAAAACCGCAACACAGCCAGAAATGGTTCGAAAAGTGAAGGCTCGACTTGAACGAAATCCACGTCGAAGGGGAAGAAAAATGGCCAAAGAACTGAAAATATCGCAAGACAGCATTCGACGCATATTGAAAAATGAGCTCAAAGTCAAGGCTTACAAGTTCCAAAAAGCACCCGACCTTTCACCCCAGCAAATCAAAGTTCCGTGCGAAAGAGCAAAGTAGTTGTTGCCCTTGCACGAACATGGCGAATTTCCTAACATTGTGTTTTCTGATGAAACAAATTTCCCAATGGAGCAGTTCATAAACACTCGAAACGATCGTGTTTACTTCACCGAACGCTCATATGAGAATTTGAGCCTACGTATGGCCACTCGAAGCAATTTCCCATCGCAAGTAATGGTTTGGGCTGCAGTGACCGCTGATGGACGCTCTCTAATCGTTTTTATCGGGCCTGGTGTCTTCATTTCGTCCACACAACGGCTTTCGAATTCACCAGACGCAAATCCGATGGACTATTACATCTGGTCCATTTTGGTAAGCAAGGTGAGGACTAAAAAATATGCCAGTATGGATGCGCTGAAAAAAGCGATTATACGAGAATGGGCCAAAATACCTCAAGATCACATTCGTGCAGCATGCAACTAATTTTTTGACCGTTTCAAGGCTATAGTTAAGGCAAAGGGTGGTCATATCGAGCTAAAGTGCATATATATGATAAAATTGTAATCTCTTTTGAACAATTTTGTCTTTGAAATCAATAAAAATAATTTCACACAAAAAAGTTATGGTGTTTTGAATAGTTCATATCGTTCACCCTGTATAAATGACCAGCGGACAAGCCCTGAAGGCCGAAACTGTTGATGCGCTAACCTTTTTTTTAATAAATTTAAATGAGATTTGATTGACATAACTTTAATACATACGAATGTACAGACAAAAACTTAAATTGACATAATCTATACATCGACTATTGAATACCATCGAAGGTCTCAACTATCGATAAATTAACAGCTCTAATATGTATACATATACAAATATGTGTATGTGTAATCGTGCAGCGCTTCATGAAAGGATAAAATGCTAATTATGCTGTGCTTTGTGGCAAGGAAAGTGATTTGAGGCACAAAAGGAATTAAGCAAATCGATTGTTGTAATGTCTAGAAAGGTAAAAAAAGTAGCCAGTGTTTGCGCCTTTTAAGATTCACAAAAATAGGTTTTAAGTAGTTTAAGTAGTGAAAATTAGTTTGTTTTTCTGCTTATTTGAAGACGCGTAAACGAGTAGAGTTTGACGGTACTATCACTAATATGTATGGGAGTTCTCCGAGTAGGTGACCTCTCACGTTGTACAGCCGTATAGCAGAGTGGACTTAACGCATGCATTGAAAGTTACTAAAACTGCTAAACATTGAGTTGGGGAATAAGTTGATAGCGTTTTTATATTTTCTTCTGTTTTACAACGATTTGTTTGCTGCTTGGCAAAGGGTAAGTATTCATTCGATAGAAGTCTTTGTGCTCTACAAAACTACAATATGTTAATTGTATTTTTGAGCTATTTAATTTTTTATTAGATTTGAGGTTTAGAGATGGAATACACAGGAGGCAAAAATCAACAATAAAGTCAAGAGGTCAAAAAGCTACCGAAGCAGCCCGTGACATTTGCGATGTGTATGACGAAATTGTCATCGGCGAGTCGGCGGAAATGGCTTGTAAAGTTGAAAACAGGCGACCTTGACATCGATGACACGTCCCGCCGCAGAAGACCTTCTGAGTTCGATGAACAACATCTTAAAACACTTTTCAGGAGAAGGGTCGGCAAACCAGTCGTGAATTGCGATCATAAAACGATTCTCAATCAATTTCGTTCAATGGTGTTTACCGAGAATATGGGAACTTGGGTGCCTCACGAGCTCAACGAGCCACAGCGCATCGTCAGGGGAGATGAGAAATGGGTCATATACCTATGAAATGAGACTTTCCTATTACTCCATTTGAACAACAGTTGGTTTTTCATGAAGAGTTTTTTCATAGCCGAATTACACTTTGAGGTTTGCCCTTGCCTGCGGAGAGGTGACCGCTATTAGGAAAAACTTTTTCTATCAATTGTCGTCCGGGGTTTTGGGCTTGTGTACTTCCGTATCGTAGTCACGCACAAACCCATTGGGTTACGGTCCCTCCGGTAACTTATGTCGGCGAATGTTGCCTACGTTACATATGACCAGATTTGTAGAGAAAATGAACCATACAAAATTTTACGCTGTAATATTATTTTGTATTATTTGCGATTCTCTTTTAATTTCCATGAGTGTTCCATATCTACCAAAAATTCGTCTTTGTCACTGAAATAATTTAACTAAAGGGTTCCGCCGCAAATCTCGAATCAAAGTGTCACTTGTTTACAAGGCACACAAATTAAATTTTTTTGCTACGAATAACAATGACAGTAGTAAAAATGTGGTTACGCAGTGAAGCAAAAACCAAAAAAATAAAAAAATAATAATAAATAAACCAAAACAAAGAAGCATGAGCGTTGGCATGCGCATGTTTTGGTGGGTGAGTATTTGGCTGGTTGACATGCGACAAAAGCTGAGTGTCATTCGACATGTTGATGTTATTACGCTGACATTAATGCATTAAATGGGATTACGTGCCTACAAACATGAAACGAGGGGTGATGAAAATTTGCAATAAGTCATAAAAATAACTCGAACGAAAAAAAATATAGTATAATAAAAACAAAAGACAATAAAGCCATGAGTGGTGAAAAAATAGCAACAAATGTGCATGCAAAAAAACAACAACACGCAGTGGGGGATAAGCAATAGAGCCCATACAAGCGCTTATGTATTTATATACTTATACATATACATCAACATAATACACGCATTTAAGCTAATGTAAAAGTAAAAGCCTGCAACAGGAGGAGAAACACCTTCTGTTGGGGTAAAACAGAATTAAAGAATTTCTCATATGCGCGCATGCAAATAAATACATAAATATATGGATGTATATGTAATGTAAATTTATATGGTTATTGTAGATATATATATTTTACATATTTAAATCGAAATAAAATAGGCGTCACGTTATCGTCGCATCACTCACGTCGTAAAACGCGCTGCTGGCAGCAAAACCTCAAAACAGTAACGGGGAGACGGTAAACCTTTGCGGGGTATCAGTAAACAGCGGCATAAATTTACTGAAGCCGACAGAGTTAATATGGAGAAGAGAAGTGCAATTGCGTGATCTCAGCATCCATTTTTGAGGGGTTTGATATGTAGATGTTTTGTAGGTATCACTGCGGTGAGACCGTATCACATTGTACAGCCACCTGCAACAACAATAGGCAATTACCTTCTTAGTTTGATTGTCTGCGTTTGCTTTGATCGTCAATTGGCTTTTTATTGAACACGAATAGGGATAAGATAACGGTTGCTTGTTGAATTCGGATAAGTCAAACGTTTCCACTGAGTTTTTTTCAGCACATACAGGTATATAAAGGATATCAATGTGTTGAGCTTATGTCTTCCCTATTGTATTTCACTTTTTCCCACTCGTCACGACTCCAAGCATGCAAAATAATAGGATTGTAAGTGTTTAATAACAAAAAACAAAACAAACAAAAAAATGCCAAAAGTAAGAAAAGTGGGCAATTGCACCCGCTAATGTACATAGAGCTTCAATTATTCGCAAAATGATACCCAGGCACACAGCGTGGCATAAGTGCGTTGTTTTTTCTGATACAAACAGAAGGGTATCATAGTACTCTTAACAAGTTTGGATGCAATCATCCGAATGTAAAAGGTTTTGATGACCGTGTGACTGTTCGAAGATACTATTTGGCGCGCAACTAAGTTCCCGCCAGCAGTGTGTACTAACATAACCGAAATGTCATGAACCAAGCTTAGACATATGGTAAACACACTGTTTCATATGCTTTTGGTTTTCTGAAAATGTCTGACTTTGTGCCGAATAATCCTCATTTGCGGGAAGGGTTGATTTTCCTCTTTCATTCGAGAAAAACGGCGGTTGAAGCGCATCGAGAGCTACAAAAAGTTTATACGGATGCTGCTTTAAGTAAAACAACGTGCCAAGATTGCTTCAAAGACGGTCACTTTAATGTTTACGATCGTCCGCGTGAAGGAAGGCCAAAAACCTTTGAAGACGCTGAATTGGAGGCGTTGCTCCGTGAGAATCCGTGTCAAACGCAAGAAGAGCTTGTCTCAGTATTAAGAGTTACCCGCCAATCCATTTCCAAGCGATTTCATGCTTTGGGAATGATCCAGAAACAAGGGATTTGGGTTCCTTATAAGTTAAAACCAAGGGATGTTGAACGTCGTTTTTTCGCCTGTGAACAACTTCCCCAGCGGCAAAATAGGAATTGTTTTCTTCATCGCATCGAGACGGGTGGTGAAAAATGGATTCATTACAGCAATAAAGTTGTATTTTCATCAAAAAAGAGAACATAGTTGCGCACCTAATAATATCTACCTGTGGCCGAAACCGACCAAGTAAGCAAAATGGCGCTTGTACGGTGGTGTGAAAAGTTTATTTACTTGCAATTTATAAACTCTGGAATCATTCACTCAATTGCAATAAAAATTGGGTGTGTTATTGTGAACGGAAGATTTACGAACTTGCTTGAATCTGGTAGATGGTGCTGGCCTCCAGATATTTATGTAACAAATCATAGTTACGATTTGGCTCATACTCGAAAGATATCTTACATATCAAGGCATAAATGTTTTTAGAAAAAAATAAATAAATAAAATATTTTTGAAGTTATCACTTATTTATATCATTAACAACACAATGCTTGTTATCCATTACGATTTAAGTTGTCATTAGAATTTACGTGTCAATAACTTTTATGTAATTAGTCTTCTCCCTTCTTCTAGATTTACAACTCGTGTTGCTAAGGTCACTTTGAATTGTCTCTTGAATAAAATAGTTTAAAGTTTTGGAGATCGCTTCAAACATCTTGTTGAAAACTAGAGCCGATAGAAGTCCTTGAAATTGAAACGTTACGAAAAATCGTATTTATGACCCGATTAAGTTTAACCTACTTCAGATTTCACATATAGGAGGTGCTGTGAATGATATATTTCAAAAAATTGTATTCACTGTTTAATTTGGTTCAGATGGGGAATGTGCTTTTACTACATAAAAAATATGTTTTTGTGAAAAATGGAGCCACTCTATTGCGCTGCGGTCGATGAGCTCCTAAACCCCGAATTTGGTGGTAAAGTGGGTTCACATTACGGCATTAATTCACTGCGTTCAATTTAATTAATGTTGGTAACGCTGTGGTTGAGAACTTTCCAAAATCGTATTAATAGTCTAATTTGGATCGTATCTGAATATATAAAATATTAGATAACTAAAAAGAAATAGTTTTGCAGAAAACGAAGTCGGTGGGCTTGGTCTCGCTCTGAGGGTGAGACATTTAAGATTTATCAAAGCACATTTCTCAAATCGAAAAGGATTTATTTTTCAATTGTACATAAAATAAAGGACAAAACGCTAAACCTATGGCAATACCGCTGGAGACGCGATACACGCGGCAGATGGACGGCTAGGCTAATAAAGAGGTCACTTACATGGTACAGCAGGAACTTCGGTGAAGTAAATTTTTATACAACCCAAATGCTTTCGAGGCACCGGCATTTCCAGAAATAATTGTTCGAAATAAAGAAATACAGCCGAAGATAACGCTGAACACACCTTTTCCCAATGCAGGCGTTGGGATCTTGACGCAGGTACACAAGCATAGACCTTGTAATGAGGAAGATGGAACGCCACCCTGAAGTAATGAGAAAGCGGTTCCAGAGTGGGCGACGGTTCCAAGCGAGGAGGAGTTTTTTAGTCTGCGGACATACCATTGCTGAGATGATGCATTAGGCATTTTAAACCTCCTCCTCCGCAAAAAAAGAAAACACCAGTCTAACGGTTAGACGCGATAGAAGTGAAACCTTCCGTAAAACAAACTGAGAGAGAATAAGACGAAAGCAGCATTAGGAGCGGGATAATTATAGGTTCATTATAGTATTGCTATAAAGTTCATATTTTATTTTCTTCATTTTATTGTTATTCATCCTCAATGTTTTCAATTTCAACAAATGATACGAGTGGCTTATGATAGCTAAAATATGATACAAATGCTTTGGTTTCGATGTTGTCAACATGTATTTGAAATACCGCGTCAATTGTTGTTTTTGATCGTGTTGTCGATTCAGTGCGATTGTTACACATTTTTAAATTGAATGTTGTATTGAGAACGTCAATTAAAGGAACCGCTGTGTCCAATGCAAAATTTACGTTAAAATCGCCACTTAAAATCATTGGAACTTTATTGTAATCTTTTCTAAGTATCCGCGATACTTCTGGTGTATACTTTATTAAATTTTCGTGAATGAATTCCGTGATGCTATTTATTGATTTTTTTTTCTGTCGATATTCACGACACTTTTCTGCATTATTTTTCGGCATAATTGCGGTAAATATTTAAAAATGAAAATATTTACGAATATAAAAATACACACACGGTTGCTATTATGAGCGTCCCCAGCAAAACCTGCGTGACCGAAACTCTAACACAATTACATTTTTTTGAATGTTACAAACACATATGCACGCAGGTTTTGCTGGGGCGTGACCGAAACTCTAACACAATTACACATATGCACTCGTATTTGTTTGAAAATCGACTTTTTTTTTGGTTCTCCGTCACCTTTGGAAAATGTGTAAACAGTAAGCAAACTTTATTCATATATTTTTCCTCATTTTTGCATCAGTAAAATTAAACAAACGCCGTAGCCGAATGGGTTGGTGCGTGACTACTATTCAGAATTCACAGAGAGAACGTCAGTTCGAATCTCGGTGAAAACACCAAAATTAAGGAAAACTATTTTTCTAATAGCGCTCACCCCTCAGCAGGCAATGGCAAAACACCGAGTGTATTTCTGCCATGAAAAAAAGCTCCTCATAAACATATCATAAAATAAAATAAAATAACTGTATAAAAAAATTTTTTTTCTTGTGATTCGAACCAAGGATTTTGGATCGGAAGCTCACATTGCTAGCCGCTCGGCTATCGCGCCATGCTGTCGGCGCTGGCCTAAAAGTTATTTAGTTCGTCGCTACGTGTATATGTAATATTCGTAGCCAAGAGTGTCGCTTTTTTCGTTTCACTTTTTCTCAAATCACTCCCAACGATTCTAAAGAAGTTTTCACTTCAAAAAACAAAATACCAGTCTAACGGTTAGACGCGATAGAAGTGAAACCTTCCGTAAAACAAACTGAGAGAGAATGAGACGAAAGCAGCATTAGGAGCGGGATAATTATAGGTTCATTATAGTATTGCTATAAAGTTCATATTTTATTTTCTTCATTTTATTGTTATTCATCCTCAATGTTTTCAATTTCAACAAATGATACGAGTGGCTTATGATAGCTAAAATATGATACAAATGCTTTGGTTTCGATGTTGTCAACATATCTTTGAAATACCGCGTCAATTGTTGTTTTTGATCGTGTTGTCGATTCAGTTCGATTGTTACACATTTTTAAATTGTATGTTGTATTGAGAAAATCAATTAAAGGAACCGCTGTGCTCAATGCAAAATTTACGTTAAAATCGCCACTTAAAATCATTGGAACTTTATCGTAAAATACGGACGCAATACAGCACACGCGGTTGCTATTATGAGCGTCGTAACGCGTATAATACACAGACGTACTAACATACACGCAAACATTCGTAGGACGCTTGGTTTGAATTTTTTATACATATGTATGTATGCTATACTATGGCCTAGCCTATGTACGTACATACATATTTGTGTTCTGAACTTAAAGCAAAACAATGCTTATTAATATACACATATGCATCTACATACAACCGCACACACAGGCCACTCACTTTATTCCTGTAAATGCGTATGTCGTCCAAAGCTAAAATTCTATGCCTAGCGACTACAAGAACAAAATGCATTAATAGGCGCAGGCGTAGCGGCCATCATCCTAGTTGCCATAGCGCTGAACAGTCGCGGCGGCGCCGAACAGTTTCAACTATTGTACTGTGCAACAAAAACTCATCATCAAAAAATTGATTTATAAATTCGAGCTCATAGTTCTAAGAGCAAGTACTTTCATTCATAAAACGAGCCGCCCATATGCTAATTTTCTCGACAATTCGAAAATAGTCAATATTGGAATATTTCGCGTAGAATTATTTGCCAATATTCAATTTTTGTCAAGTCGAGTGCCCGCGGCTCCGTAAATATGTTTGCACCCATATATGTATGTAAATATATGTTTCTAAATGCTCGACAACCGCAGCTGCCTGTTCAAGGTTACTGTACATTAGGCCGGGTCGATTTGTGGGAAGGCAAAAAAATCGCCCATTGCTCTGTGAAAATCATATTCTAGGGATCAGAATAAGAAATTTTGCCGAAGGAACCATACCTCTAAAACGATTTCTGATGTCCCCCAATATGGGTCGAACTTTTTAGTTTCTTTTCTATAACTCACATTCATTCATTTACATATGTTCTGACTAAATAAATTTCTTAAGAGAAAAAATAGATAATATTATATTATAAATAAATAAAAATAAAGAAAAAACATAGCCATTTAGCTGATTTTTTCATGTAAAGGCCAAAAATGGTGATATTTTGAAATTGGGGGACATCAGAATTCGATTTAGAGGTATGGTTCCTTCGGCAAAGTTTCTTATTTTGATCCCTAGAATACGATTTTCATAGAGCAATGAGCGATTTTTAAATCGACCCGCCCTACTGTACATGCAATGCTGTGCCTATGAATGTGCGCTGTGCCTATGAATGCGCGCTGGATTTCTTGAGAAATTTTACCGTATGTTTTGCTGTGGCGAGGCACATATGTCCATACACACAACATATATACATATATCCGCATATATATATTACATACATATATAAATTCACAAATTTAAATTTGCTTATGCCATCCTTCTGCGTGCCTGGTAATGAAGCATTTTCTATACATACATATATATACGTATATCTTTTTTCTTCTTCTTTTTGGTGTCGCTTTTTCGTTTCATCGAGTCTCAAATGACTCCCAACGATTCTAAAGAAGTTTTCACTTCAAAAACATAAACGCCGATTTCTTTTTTTAAGTGATTTGAGAAGGTTTAAGGATATACCTCGGTGAATGAGACTATGATTTTCTTTTTTCTAAGGGGGTTTTTGCGAACTCTTTCTTTGCAGCTTTTATGGCTGCACTGGTTCAGAAGCTTGGGAAAAACGATTAATTGTGCGGTAAACAATAATTCTCGAAATATTAAGTTTTTTGAGTAATTCGTAAATCTCTCTTGCTCTTTTACCACATTCATGTAATGTAATCACTACAATGCGGCTTTCCAAAGCAAAAATAACGGAACTTTTTTCTGCGAATTTGTTCTCGCAGTATGCATCGTAAAATTTGTCACAGAATTTATGGCGAGTCTGAGTATATTCATCCAAGAAACACGGAAGCGAGGGCATAATCGGGTATACGATTATGCTTTGTTTTGTGTAAATTTTTACAAAGTTTGATACTTGGATTTATGGAGAATAGAATATATTTTCATAAAAAAATCAAGAAATTTAAATGAGAAACGAATAAAGTGTTAAATGTATAAATAACTGTCTAAGCTATAGTTATTTAACGCAGTGTAGAACTACGTACGCTCTGTAACTCTCAGGCGTCACATCTAAATTTTTGCGGGAGTAGGCAAAGTGTTTTTGTTTTTTTTAATTTCTTAATAAACATTTTTTAATTTAATTTTTTTTTTTTTTAGGTTTATAATTGTTATTATAATTATTATTATAATTATTATTTTTTTTTTGTTTTGGTGCAGTCTGTTATAAAGTCCTTATCTTCGTCATAGTTTGGCGCTACAGCTTCTTGTGAGCTTTGGCCTGCTGAAAGTATGTCGCCCTATTGCTCAGCTGCTTGTTTTCTCCTTCCAGTTTTTCAGTTTTAGCTGCTGTAGATCTTCCATCACTTCATTTATGGATCTCGATCTTGGAATTTTTCGTGCGTTGTTGGTGCAGGCCTTCACCTCCAGTAATTTTCTCCGGCTTCTTCCACTGCTCATTTTAATAACGCAATTCGTTGCGCTTTCAAGTATTTCTCTAGAGAGTAGTGGATCCATACTCGCACTGTGTTTTTTTTAGTGTTTGTTTTGAGTCTATGAAACGAGAAATTGATTATTCATCCCAGCTGTGGTGCATTCACTTTCATATCTTTACTAGAACTCTACACAACACCTTAAATTAGAGAGTACCGCGGCATACCAAGAAACTGAGAAAACTTAAATATTTGAGAAATAAATATTTCAATAAGTTTAAGTTTTCTCACTCTATCACAGATAAAGATAAATATCTACATTTCTCTAGAGAACTTAAATCTTTAGATAGAAATTTAAAACGAAATTATATTCTTAAGTGCGAAGCGGACATTAAATTAAATCCCAGTTCCTTTTGGCGATATGTTAAATCCAGGAAATCATGCCCAAGTATTCCTTCTGTTGTCTTCTATAACGAAACTCAAGCATATACTTCTATAGATGCAGCCAATCTTTTTGCAGATTTTTATAGTTCAAATTTTCAAGTGGAATCTGATTAAACTCGTGAGTGTCACTGGCACACGAATTCCTCAATCAATTTTGGTTCAATTGAATTCGGCAACTCAAAACATCAAAAAAATCGAATATAGATGGGATGTCTTCGTATCTTTTTTGCAGTTAATCGTTATATTTCAGCAGACCAACACGGCTTCGTGAAAGGTAGATCTACAGTTTCAAATATCGCAGTGTTCTCTGAAAATTGTATATCATCTTTAAAAAACAATTCAAGTTGACACTGTTTACACAGACTTTTCAAAAGCATTTGATAAGGGTGAGGATTTTAATTTCCAAATTGAGTGCTATAGGATTCTTTTAAACTGGATTAAATCCTATCTATCCTCTCGGAAATGTGTCGTTAATGTGGATGCAGCGTCACCTAAAGGGTTTTCCAATAATAAATTTTATCGCTATCGAGAGATGATTAACGATTTTTTATGGCCGGAATTGGATGGTATAGATCTGGACAACGTTTATTTTCAACAAGGCGGCACTACGTGCCACACAAGCAACGAAACCATTGATCCTTTACCGGACCGTGTTATCTGTCGAAGAGGTGATCACAATTGGCCACCGAGATCTTGTGATTTGACACCTTGTGACTGGTTTTTTTTTTTGAGGCCACTTGAAAGAGAAGGTCTACGCCAAGAGCCCAGGGTCGATTCAACACCTCAATTCCTGAGGCTATCGAGGACATAGGGCAGCCACTTTGCAATCCGGTTATGGAAAATTTCGCGAAAAGGATATTGTCCTGTAAGCGTGGTCGTGGTGATCATTTGCCTAATGTTATATTCCACTATTAGTGGCATACCTTCCTCTTTATAATGAAATAAACATACGTTCATTTATACTGAAAAATAGCATTTTTTTTTGAATATCAAAGTAACACATCTTATTAAAAAACCCTTTATTTCTTTAATTGCGTCCTCTGGTCTACCCCAGGGAAGTATACAGGGTCACCTACTTTTTATAATTTGTGTTAATGACATTTCTAATTGTTTTAATAATGCAAATTTTCTCTTGTATGCCGATGATTTAAAGATATACATGTGGATAGCAAGTACGGTGGACTCTTTAAACTTTGAATCTGATTTAGATAACCTTGTTGCTTGGTGTAAAAGAAATAAATTAGATTTGAATATAAGGAAGTGCTTTTATATTTTCTATTCTAAATCTAATTCTCCTATACCCATTTCCTACCACATTTGTGGTCCAAGTTTACCAAATCGATTATTTATCTTAGGGTGAAATTTGATTCCGTATTTTTTTTTTTCAAAGCCATTTAAACTACACCACCTCAAAGTCTTATTCCGTACTTGCGTTTATTCGACGTTTTCGTTTGGACTTTGTTGATCCATGTACTCTAAAGTTGTTATCTACGTCTCTGGTGTGTTCGAAGTTGGAATACGCCGTCTTTATTTGAAGACCATAGTATGCTTGCCATAGTATATAGTAGGCTTGAACGTGTCCAGAAAGTATTTGTGCGTTATGCTTTGCTTTCTTTAAATTTCACTGATCCAATTCCCATCCTATCCAACATTTTCGCTCTCGATTTGCTCCTCCAGTTCATCATTCCTTCATAAGCGCAATTCGCCTTGCGTAATTCTGACTGTGCCAAAAAATTCCTGAGAATTTCCATGACAATTTTTTTTTCAAAGTTTTGAAGTTTTTTCTTGTCTTTTTCACTCAATGTCCCAGTTTCGGCACTACTTGTATAGCATAAAACAGGTCACACTACTGTTTTACTTGTATATATTGCCGGCTTTCAAGGTTTGTTCATGAGTTTTGATTTGAATAGTTTTGTGGTTGATGGGTATGATTTATTAGCTGCTTGAATTCGTTCGGCTATTGTGCGACTCGTTGTGTTATCTGCTGTCAGTTTGGAGCCAAGATACATATTTAAAAGTATGTTTTCCAATATCAAATGCTTTTGGTAATTTGTGGTTTTTTAGTTTGGAGAGTCTAGAGAGCAGCATGCATTTAGGCTTTTTTGTAATATAATAAACCCAAAAAATAACCCATTTTTGAGTGTAAAAAATGTTTTTTAAGTTATTTTATATTTATATTTTTTTATTTAATATCCTTAAGACCCGAAGCTTGCGACGTTTTCTCTAGATAAGTGGCATGCATCACTTTCCAAAAAAATTTGTTAAATTATCAACAACGAATTTCATCCTTGCAAACGCATTAAACACCTACAATTTGAAGCAATGGCAATCGTATCATTTGCTAACATACAAAGAAGACAGTAACTGTAGGAGCTGAAATTGTGTAACAATGTTTGAGAGTTGAAAAAACAAAGAAGGAGCAGGAAAAAAAGCAACAACAATGAAAATGAATGAAAAAAGATAAACGCAAACAGATGTGATATGGTATCAAAATTGATTTAAGTCACGAGTCGAAAGCAAAAAAACAGTTTGCTCAAAAAAGAAAAACCCAAAATGTGAATGTGGCGCAAAAAGTGGCAAATTGCCAACAAAAGTGTAGCCTTTGGGCACGTACGTACTTAGGTGTATATGCACATATGTATATACTTATATATATGAACAGGCATAACAAAGTAGTTTCTGTTCAAAAATTACCCGACGCGAAGTTGGTAAAATGGTTCGATTATTCATTGACCAGTTTTATAGCAAAATCTGCAACGAAGAACCCAAAATGTTGCAATCGAGTTAGAACACTTACTATGAGAATATTTCAGGAATATAAAGCGTTTTTCAGTAAGAGCGCTTCAACTTTTTTTTTTGAATAAAACACAAACGGTTTGACTTTTTTAACTAATTTTTTTTTTATTATCGAGTTTGAACATATACATTTAAGTATGAAATTCGATTTCTTTTGCATGACCACCGCGTGCTCGTTTTACGAAGTCCAATCGTTGAACCCAATTTTCGACCACTCTTTTGCATAAATCGGCCGAAATTCCAGCAATTTCGCGTTCAATATTGGCTCTGAGCTCACAAATCGTCGCCGGCTTGTTACTGTAGACCAATGACTTCACATAATCCCAAAGAAAATAGTCCGGTCCATTTCTGGAAATAATGCGCTCATCGAACTTACTCTTTAACAAATCAATTGTAGCGTGTGCTGTGTGGCTTGTGGCCCCGTCCTGTTGAAACCACATGTCGTCTAAGTCCATACCATTCAATTGGGGCCAAAAATAATCGTTTATCATGTCGCGGTATCGATTTCCATTCACAGTAACGTGGCGATCGTTCTCGTCAACGAAAAAATATGGACCAATTACGCCGCCGGCATGTAAACCGCACCAAACAGTGATTTTTTCGGGATGCAACGGTGCCTCATGAATCACGTGTGGATTGCTTTCTGCCCAGTAACGCATATTTTGCTTGTTGACAAATCCATTGAGCCAAAAGTGAACACAATTTTTCGACTTTAAACTTTCTTAACAGAACACGCATTTTTATAATAAAATTCAATGATTTGCAATCGTTGCTCAACTGTGGAGCGTTCCATGAGGAAATGTATACTAATGAAGTTTACAAATGACAAGCGAAAAATAAAAAATATTGCGTCGTTCGCCCTCCCTATCGGAAAAAAGTTGAAGCGCACCTATTGAAAAACGCTATAAAAGCCTATAAAGCACTTACAACTCGTACACTTTGAGATTAGGTTAAAATGGTTGCCCAGAGAGAGGGCACACTTGGATTAAAATTAAATGCATCCTTTGTGATGATGCCCTAAACTGCGAAGATATGATTTTTCAATACAAAATATATCAACAACAGTTTATTTGAATACCTCATTCCGAGTACTTTTTCGCCAGAATTTGTGTACAGCGCAAGTATTGTGGCTTTCCATTTAAAAAGTAAATGTTTTAAAAATCAAAATAACACTAAAAGTTTGAATAATATTAAAAAAAAAGAAAAACAGAAAATACATAATAAAAGCGTGCAACATAAAAATTGTTTTAACGATTATTTGCATTTTTGTTGACTCTTACAAATTTTACTACAGTGGCTCTGTTAACCAGCAGCGACATTCGCATCGATGCAGTTGTTGACGTCAATGGCGTCAATGCTTGTTTAAATTTTTATCCGGCTTTGTTTTAGCAACTTTGGCGATTGTTGATATTCTACACATTTTTATAACTGTTGCTATCTCGCGCGTTTTCAATGGGTTTAGTGCGCTTGTAAGTATGCTTTACATGTACGAGTGAGTAATTTTCTCGATATGTGAAATTCGCTGTGTATTTGTGTATTTTTTTTGTGCTGGCATTTGCTTGTATGTACAAGTGCTTTAGCCCTGCAGTGAATTCAAGTGGTATTCAACTGGTGGTTCTTGTTGAATCTGAAACTAGCTGGTATTATATGCGTTTTTATACAAATAACAGGTGAGATTTATTTACAATAATAAAAAAATGTCTATGTTTTTTTCGGTTCATTCTTAAAGGGTCTTATCGGTGTGCGGAAAATCTAGAAAATAAATATTAAAAAAAAAAATTGTTATTGATATTCTGAAAATTATGAAAATATTGTAAATAGGAACGTAGGGCAACCTCATAAAAATTAATTTTGGCTTCATAAATTTCACGTAAATTACGAGGACGGGTCAATAAGTCCGTGACTTTTTGTATTTCTGACCTCTTTACTGAAAAGGAAATACTGCTCCTGTCAACAGGCATCTGTCAGTTTCGATTCACCCTTAGAAACCCACTGTTTCCACTGTTGTTTGTTCTCTGGTGTGTGGTGATGGATCCATGTTTCGTCCACGGTTATAAAACGGCGCAAAAACTCCTCCATATTGCGATTAAACAACGATAAACCTTCCTGTGAAGTTATTACACGATTGCGTTTGTGGTCGACTGTGAATTACTGGGTAGTCTGATAAAGGTAGCAGTGAAACACAAACTAACTGACGCAGCACCTTCAAATTTTGACAGGAGTCAACTGACAGATGCCTGTTGACAGGAGCAGTATTTCTTTTTCAGTAAAGAGGTCAGAAATACAAAAAGTCACTGACTTATTGACCCGCCCTCGTATAATAAATTTCACGTAAACTATAAAAAATTTATTTTTTCTTTTTCGGTTTGTTATTATTTTAATCTATCCACTTAAATATATTTGCCTAATCAAATTATTTAAATAAACCTTAGATTAGGCTGCTAAGAGCCATGACATTTAGGACAATTTATTGATTACTAGTAGATTGAGCAAATAAAGTTAAGTAAAATAATGAATATATAAATAATAAATAAATATTAAAAAATAATAATTAAAAATAATACGTAGCAAAATTATAAAACCATTACATATGGACAAGTATTGACTACAGTGTACTCTCTCTTAAGCGAACACATAAAATACTGAAAAATTTGCCCTTTTGGGAGCTGTCCGCTTGTGAGAAATGTGTAAAAAAAGTTATTAATATTTATGGGGGGTTGACCGCTTAAGAAAAAAAGTTTAAAAAAATTCTTAAGGAGGAGTCTGTTGGGAGAGAGCACATTCGATTTTTTTATAATTTTTAATTTCAATTAGTTTTTTATGAAAATGAGTTTTCCTTAAAAATAACATTTTCTTCTGTAAATAAAGAACCTAGTAATCCAAGGTTTAACATTTTGAATGTACGTCTATTTACTTGTTAATTTTAATTTGTTTTTTTTTGTTTTTGTTTTTAATATATTTCATTCTATAAATATGGCTCAAGCTTCATATTTTGCACAAGGCTTCATTAAAATTTTCATCAACATTTCAAATCAAAAATTAAAAAAAAAAAATTAAGTGCGCAGTTCCAGTCCCATTGAGGTAGTGGACTGGTCAAATACTCATTTTTTATAGATATTTTTTAGGATTTTTTTTAAAGAAAATAAAATGCGATCGTTTTGATTTTATGTATGTTATTATTGACATCAAATAGTATACGAAAACATTTTTTTTTTACATATTTTTTTTGTAGTAGGGAGGCACCAAAGTAAGCGTCTTAAAAAAAAGATAGGTGGCTTGTTAACAGGACTTTGGCTCTTCAGGACATCTGAAACGAAAAAGTTAAACTGATTATAATTCTGTAGGCTTGTCATTCATTGACACGAGAATTTGGTATTGCAAATATTTTATAAGATTTCATCTGAATTAAAAATTTTGTAATATATAAATATTTATTTATTTGTAAATTCTTTTTGTTTCTTATAAAAATATAGTTATAAAAAATAAATAATTGGCGCGTACACTTCTGTTAGGTGTTTGGCCGAGCTCCTCCTCCTATTTGTGGTGTGCGTCTTGATGTTGTTCCACAAATGGAGGGGCCTACAGTTTCAAGCCGACTCCGAACGGCAGATATTTTTATGAGGAGCTTTTTCATGGCAGAAATACACTCGGAGGTTTGCCATTGCCTGCCGAGGGGTGACCGCTATTAGAAAAATGTTTTTATTAATTTTGCTTTCACCGAGATTCGAACCAACGACCTCTCTGTGAATTCCGAATGGTAATCACGCACCAACCCATTCGGCTACGGCGGCCGCCGTAGTTAATTCTATAAATAAGGCCTTTCTAGTAATGTTTTCAAGCTTTTCAGCAAAGCTTAAAATTTTTGAATCATAATTAAAATAAAAAAAAAATTGGGCGCCGTGATATAACAAGTAAAAACATGCGTTGATGCGGTGTTACTTAGGTTAGGTTATGGTGGTAGTCGGTCCTTACGACCAAGACCTGAGACCTTATAAGTATGTTGTCATACGGGAGCCTTGTTTATTTGTCTTCATGATACCATTTTCAGCCTCTTGTGAAGCGCAGGATTGATCTAATCTCAACGCCAGACAGTTCTGTAAGAGAATTGAAAGACTGTTTACCTACACAACCTGCTCTGATTTCAGCTAAGGCTGGACAATTGCAAAGAAAGTGCTCAACTGTTTCTTCCTCTTCCTCATCTCTACAACTTCTACAATATTCATGGGAGAAAACTCCTGGTCTCAAGAAATGCCTGCCAAATAGCCAATGACCGGTTAAACAAGCCACGACCTTCGAGATAACATCTCTTGACAGACTAAGCAATTCCTTTGTCTTTTTCTTCTTTAATTGCGGCGATAGTAGCCCAGCTGAATCTTCATTTATCCATAACCTATTGGTCTCTTGCTCTGCAGTTGTAGAGCAGTGCCTTTCTTAGCTAGCTCATCGGCTTTACAGTTTCCCTGTGCCTCGGAACGCAAATAAGGCTGAACCTGAATACGACGTTAATATCATTTAGGACTGCCCGGCATTCATGTGCAACCTTTGATCTTAGTATAGCCGCATTCATTGATTTAATGGTCGCCTGGCTATCCGAGAATATATTTATAGTTGTTTTTGTTACGGCATGCGTATTTAGATGGGTAGCCACTTCTTTTATAGTAAGAACCTCTGCCTGATAGACGCTGCAGTAGTCTGGTAGTCGAACGGATAGTTCCAGTCGTAATTCCTTCGAAAATACTGCATAGCAAACCTTATCGTCTAGCTTGGAACCATCTGTATATAAATTTAATTCCCCCCCCTCTCCATAGCCTTGGTGCCTGCCACTCCCTTCTTGACGAGCTTGTCGAAGGTGAGTCTAGGAATAGAATAGTCTATTTCTTATTTGTGACTCTTCAGAGTGTGCAAAATACAGGCGTGACCCAGCCACAGGTCTTTCCATAGCGCCATACTTTTGTGACTAAGCGCCGAGGCGCCGGCCACGTGTTTCCTTTCAAGATTTAGTGCAGGCAAATTGATTAGCACTTCCAGCGTTTTGTTCGGGGTAGTCCTTAAAGCACCAGAGATGCATAAAAAAGCTGTCCGTTGGACCTCACTCATGACTTTAGCGTTACTCGCCTTTTGAGCAGATGCCCACCACACAAGTATTTCATATATTAAGTTTGGCCTAAGTGCCGAAGTATAGAGCCAATATGTAACGCGAGGTGGTTAACACCCATTTAATACCGACCGCTTTTGTGCAAGTATATAATGCAGCGTTGGACTTTTTTACTCTTTCCTCGATATTAGGTTTTCGCGTGAGTTTTCTTTCTAATATGAGCTCTATGTACTCTCTAAAAGGAATCTCATCACCCTTAGAAGGCAGCGGGGAGATTATACAAAGCCTATATTTCCTTGTAAAGAGAATTATTTCAGTGTTTGCGGTGTTTCCAGCTCCCAAGTGTGACCATGTTAGAACGCAGAATATCCATAGGGTATTAGGATATTTGCATTAACATCAATTTCTAGATCATCTGCGTATGCAGCGATCTCTTCAGAGTCAGCAATAGGGAGTTTATGGTCAAAATCGAGATGGGAGGGGAGAGGAAACTAGCTTGAGGTGTGCCTTTGCAGACCTCTCTGCTTAGAGTAGTGCTGCCTAATTTAGCCGTTACCTTTCTTCTGACGAGTATAGCTTCTATCAGGGCAACAACGTCTGGTTCAACTCCAAGGTCTTCTATATCATCTGCTATAGCGTTCGCCTTTATATTGTTGAAAGCGCCTTCTATATCTACGAAAGCAACCAAGGCAAACTATTTATCTGATACACCATTTTTCCATCAACCCAACCAGCGAGTGTAAGGCGGTTACTGTACATTTCCCCTTAGTGTAGGCATGCTGGGTACCTTTTTAATGGTATAACGCCCCGTATATACTCGTCCGCTATTCTCTCTAGAATCTTGAGTAGAAAAGACGTTAGACTAATGGGTCTGAAGCCTTTAAGGATAGTGTGTGAGGACCTAACTGCCGTGGATATGAAAGAGACTTTTGTTTCTCTCCAGCCTTGCGGAACGTGGCCCATGTTAAGACAACTTCCAAAGATAATTTTAATAAACCCGTGATGCGGCGATACAATAAATAAATAATAAAAATAATTAAAAACAATCACATTTTAAAATATTGCCTATTTATTTACTTATTTTTAATATCCATTATTTTTTTTGTAACGTTCATGGGAGTTAAGTAAATAAAACAAATAAATTAAAAATGTATCAAATTGTAAAATTTTGCCAATTTATTTATTTAGTTTTTAATTGCCATAATTTTTTTGTAATAAGTTTTTTTTTTAAATAAAAATATGGTTAATTCCATAAATATATTGAAGAAGATTTCAATCAGAATTACAAACAAATTTGGGCACACATTGGTTGGTTCAAAAATGAATGAAATATTTTTTTTATTATAACTAGTATAATTGAGTAGAAAACTGGATACCCAAAAATTTTCTAAAAAATCTGAATAAAAAATGTAAAATTGTGTTCTAAGTTGACTGAATGTTTAAGAAAAGATTTCCTGATATCCATTTCTTTCTTATACACAACTTAATACATGCAAACATACTATACATTCATACAAATTGATTGATACTGTCATGAATTTCATCCGCATTGAAACTCAGACCGAATTCCTTGGATTTAATTTATCTCAATTCCCTTGAGACAAAAAATATCGATGTAACATATTTTAAGAACCGACTGTAAATGCCGAAGATATGACGAAATATCTAAAAAAGCGTACCCTACACTCGGCAATAAAATTTGTTTTTTTCTAAGCAGCTCTACCGAGAAAATCGCAGTATTTCCTTAAAAAAGTTTACTGACTTCTAGCAAGCTTTAAATTACAGGAATTAGGGTAGTAGAAGCTGAGATTTTGGTTGGTAAGTGCGATGATTAGGGCCAATGAGCCACGAAGCAAAAAGAAAAAAAAAATTCAAACTGAAATAAATAGAAACGAATTCAGTATTGCCTTGCAAAAACTTAGTATTGTACAAGGGCTGTACGGTGAATTTTTTGTATCTTCTGGGGTGGTATGGTTAAACTTGAATATTTCGAAAATTAGTAACTTTCATATTCTTCAGCTTCATTGTTTCTGGTAGGAAAATGTGTAAAGTTACCCGTTTGGAAAGATTTAATAACAGAAATCTGGTTACTTGACTATCGTATTTACTTGTACATTTTCCGTATTCCTATTCAAAGTTTTCTGAACTTGTCCTTTAGGAGGTTCTTTATTTGAAAGAGCTTTTTAATCGTATTTTTGAAAGCTCACATTCCCTACTTCTCTCTGTTTCTAAATGACATCTAATACCCAAATCATTTCGATCGATGAATGTAATTGGCGTAACTCGTAAAAACAATCTGTCTCTCTGGTAGCGATTTTTTCGTAATAACATTAACTCTGCCCTAGAAATTTAATGCGTTTGCTCATTTCGGCGTTTCAGTGCTGGGTTGTGTTTGTGTGTGCTTGCATGAGTGCTACATTGATAATTTCATAATTTGAAGGCGTTAACATGGAAAATATCATAAAGTAGCTGCATGCAAAAGTTCATTAAAAAACAAAGAAAACTGAAATTAAATACAAACAAATTTTAATGAAATTATTTTATAAGCCTGTTTAAATATTTTCTTTCACTGAAGATATAATATTTTGTAATGCTATTTAATAACGATTTAATTTTAAAATACTTTTGTTTACTTTTCATATCGAAGCATGTAAAATTGCATATAAATAGCAGGTATTTTTGCTTTTTTATTGATGCCGGGGATTGGAAAAAAAATAAAATATTTGCAGGTTAAATAAATATTTTTAAGATTATATTTTGTGTAAAAATTGTATTTGTATATTTTGTATAGTAATAATTAGTTTGCTACTATTGAGCAACACTCAAAACGGTACATTCCACTTCCAGGCAAACATTTAAATTTGCTTACGCATGCATTTATTTTGACCATTAATATTTTCATATTTCTTTCAACTAGGATAATAACCATAAATTATTGTTGCTGAAGATGGCATAAATTAAAAAATTGCTTCAAACAGTGCAGATCGCAATTGCCGAGAATAGGTGATATTCATCACTTAACTGTGAAGAAAGGGGGAGAAGCTCTGAAAGTTTTACTATGCACAATCGGAAATAACGAAACAATCTACTGTTGGAACAATTTTTTTTTGTTGGGACAGACTAGCAAGTACAGCACTCAGACACAATTAAGCCCATTATACTGCACTCGAGTTCCCTTTTTAATTGTCTTCATATCTACTCGACCTCTGAAGAAATCTGAGTAGATATTGTGGTGCTAAGTAGCCAAGGTGCTCGTTTCTTAATACATCAGTGCCAAAGATCTCAAGTCGGATTCGAGCGAAGACTGGGCAGACGCACTGAAAGTGGTCCGCCGTCTCATCCTCCTCTCCATGCGCTGGACAGAGTGCACTCACTATCTCAGACAGTCCACCTTCTCCATGTGCTTTCCCTATAGAAAGTCGCCCGACATCAGTCCAACCAGCTGCCTACAGCTCCTTCTGCTTAGTGACATGAGGAACTGCGACAGTCGGTCGGACATGGCAGGTAACATCAGTTTTGTCCATCTGCAGCCTCTCTCAGCCTGCCAAGCTCATTTATGGGTTAGAGTAACCCGTTTGCTAATCGTGGCTTTGTTGGCTACAGATGGGAGTGGCTGTGGCTTTGCTTTGATGGCTGTAGGAGCATAGGTAGGTGGTAGGTGAAATGTTCGAAGTACCCCAACGGTACCAAAGCGTCGTTTTGATACCATTTTGAGACCTCCAACAGCCAAATATCTACAGCCAGCCAGAGTTGTTGACGTAATGGAGAAGATTGAAGGGATTCAGGTTGGCGCACTGCCTCAGGTTGTCGAAGAAAGGATCACCCAGTGACCTTAAGTGGCTAGCTGCTAAACACGAACATTCTTCTCCTCTGAAAGTTCTCCACAGCTTCTGCAATGGGGATTAAATGGTAAACCTAGTTTTTCCTCGTCTGTACCGATTGTCTAATGACCTGTAAACACAGCTACGAGTTTGAAAATTGTACGGCGAAGAGTCTCCAGACCTTTCTGCAACCTGCGTCCATTGTACTGGGGCTAAAGGGTTTTGAACATAGCAAATGAAGAAATTAAGCTCCATCTTTTCTGCGCGTTCCTGAGAAATAAGTTGTGCGAGTCTCCTTTAACAACAGTCACGGAGATGCCGATGACTTATTAGGAGGCCTCTGAAACCAATTCAGTTGACCCCTCTCGGGCAAACTCATCAGCGATTTCATTTCCCCCTATGTGCCTATGTTCTGGAACTCAGGTCAGAGAAATGTTACCAGCACATCCAAGAGATTTGATCTCCTTCTCACAGGAGTTTACTAATATCGTTCTGCAGCATGGCGTTGTCAGGGACTTGATCGCGGTACTACTATCAGAAAAGTTGTTAATATCGCCCTCGTTCCTACGTTACTTAATCATTTTGGATGCCTGAAGGATCGCACATACTTCTGCCTGAAAAACAATAGCAGTGTTCGGAAATTTTATGGAAATAGATAAATTGGCTGATTTAGAGAAAACCCCTGCTCCGACTCCCGATTGCATCTTGGAGTCGTCAGTGAAGACAGAGGTACGAGTACAAAAGGAGCATATTACTGATAATTTGCTCAGTATCTGGCTGGCTTGCGTTAGGTTTACATTGTGTCTTGGCTGCTACATATTTCGATTAATTCGTAGAATCACTATGCAGGGAAATTTTATGGATGTCGCGGGAAAGTGGTGATCTGAGTTTGATAGCTGGGAGGTGCTGTAGTTGAATGTAGAATGAATTTTAAGTCAGAAATAGAAACCGACAGATATGTGAAAAAAAATTACAAAGTACTATTTTTCTAGTCAAAAACATTCTTATCTAAAGTTGTTTAGACTTCTACAGACGCTATTTGACGCTTAAGCCATCATAGCCGGCGCATTTAGTGCGATGTATATAAGGTTGAAGCTTTATTTTGACAACTGCTGTTAAATGCTGTGATACAAGTTTAGAACCCTTATCTGTGAATGGAATGAAACCAGTTTAGGATGAAAGTACTTGACTTAACATAGTAAATCTCCCAAAATTAGTTTTCGAAAAAGTGCAAAAGGCAGTTAAAATACTTAACTGGGCGAAATACCTATGTTAGTCATATACAGTGGAATTCCACGGGAAGTATTTTTCTAAAATATTTTAACCCATTAGCTTTCTCAAAATAGGGCCATTTTGACACTTCTTCAAGGAAGCTTGAAAAACAACGCATTTCTAAGGTCGCTAGTGGAATAAGGTGTTTTAAATATGATTTCCTGGAAAATTTCACCAGGCGTCTTCTTAGAACAAATTTGTATAAAAACAACATCAAAGGCTACAAGAACTAAAATAGCAAATAAAGGGTGATTTTTTAAGAGCTATAGAAAAGGTTTTTCAAAAAAAACACACGTAAAATTCAGAGAAATCCATGAAATTTTTATCGATATCACAGTCCATATAATTTAATGTTTGAAGATTATTTCATGCAAATTTTGACATACTCTTCCCAATGTTTCGGCCGGTATCTCACATATAAATGCTTTAATGTTGTCTTCCAATGCGTTAATTGAAGCAGGCTTGTCTGAATAGACATGAGCTTTAACATATCCCCACAAAAAATAATCTAAAGGCGTTATATCGCCCGATCTGGGTGGTCAATTGACAGGTACCGAACGTGAAATAAAATGTTCACCGAACTCGCCTCTCAACAAGTCTATTGTTACGCGTGCTGTGTGGCATGTGGCACCGTCTTGCTGAAACCACATGAAATGCAAGTCAAGCTCTTGCATTTTGGGTAAAAAAAAGTTGCATATCATTTCAAGGTAGCGCTCACCATTCACAGTTACGTTACGATTCGCAGCATCTTTGAAGAAGTGCGGTCCATAAATACCTCCAGTCCATAAACCGCACCAAACTGGGAACTTTTCTGGATACATTGGTAGCTCTTGCAATTCTTCTGTCTGATCTTCACTCCAAAATCGACAATTCTGCTTATTTACGTACCCATTGATCCAAAAATGAGCTTCGTCGCTGAACACAATTTTTCGATAAAAAAGTGGATCTTCGGCTAACTTTCCAAGAGCCCATTCACCAAAAATTGTGCATTGCGGTAGGTCGTTTGGCTTCAATTCTTGCACCAGCTGTATTTTGAAAGGCTTCACACCTAAATCCTTTCGCAAAATTTTCCACGTTGTTGAGTAACAGAGGTCCAATTGCTGCGAACGGTGACGAATTAATAATTGATGGTCATCATTAACACTGACCGATACAGCTGCGATATTTTCTTCAGTTCGCACTCTACGTAAGCGTGTTGGTGGTTTGATGTCCAATAATGTAAATTTGATAGCGATAGCGCTGCTAAAGAATAACAAAGCCACGGGCGCTGACGGACTGCCGGCTGAGCTATTCAGACATGGCGGCGAGGAGCTGGTAAGGTGCATGTATCAGCTTCTATGCCAAATATGGTCGGGTGAAAGCATGCCTGCCGATTGGAATTTAAGTGTGCTCTGCCCTGTCCATAAGAAGGGCGATCCTGCAATCTGTGATTAGTCTTTTAATATCGCCTATAAGGTTCTAGCGAGCGTATTGTGTGGAAGGCTGAAGCCCACCGTCAACCAACTGATTGGACCTTATCAGTGTGGCTTTAGACCTGGAAAGTCTACCATCGAGCAAATATTTGCAATACGCCAAATCTCGGAAATTACCCATGAAAGGAGAATTGACACACACCATCTTTTCGTCGACTTCAAAGCTGCATACGACAGTACGAAAAGGAGTTATCTGTATGCCGCGATGTCTGAATTTGGTATCCCCACAAAACTAATACGGCTTTGCAAGATAACGTTGCTCAACACCAGCAGCGCCATCAGAATTGGGAAGGACCTCTCCGAGCCGTTTGATACCAAACGAGGTTTCAGACAGGGTGACTCGCTGTCGTGTGACTTCTTTAACCTGATGTTGGATGTTGGATGATATTGACATCATCGGCCTTAACAACCGCGCTGTTAGTTCTACTTTCTCCAAACTGGATAAAGAGGCAAAGCGAATGGGTCTGGTCGTGAACGAGGACAAAACGAATTATCTCCTGTCTTCAAAGAAACAGTCGGCACACACGCGTATCGGCACCCACATCACTGTTGACAGTTATAATTTCGAGGTTGTAAAAGATTTCGTATATTTAGAAACCGGCATTAACAGCGATATCAATGTCAGCCTTGAAATCCAACGTAGAATCTCTCTTGCCAACAAGTGCTACTTTGAACTAAGTAGGCAATTGTTACTACCTCTCTCGAGGAACAAAACTAACTCTCTACAAGGCTCCCATCATGCCCGTCCTAACTTATGGCGCAGAAGCTTGGACGATGACAACATCCGATGAAGCGACGCTTGGAGGATTTGAGAGAAAGATTCTAGGGGATACGCTGGCTGGGTCATGTCGTCCGAATGGATACAAACGCTCCGTCTCTGAAAGTATTCGATGCGGTCCCAACTGGTGGTAGCAGAGGAAGAGGGCGGCCTCCTCTGCGTTGGAAAGATCAGGTGAAGAAGGACTTGACTTCACTTGGTGTGTCCAACTGGCGTCCGTTAGCATGAGAAAGAAACGACTGGCGCGCTTTGTTAAAATCACGTAAGCGGTTATCGCGCAAATTAAGAAGAAGAAGTACAGCTTTCTACTGATCTAAATTCTACTGATCCCGGAAATCTTTCCTGCCTTCTTAATAACATCTAACGGCGGACGGCACCGACTTTTACGATGACTTTGTGACACCATTGTGGCGGCATCCGCCCCGAAGGGTTAAAACTCGGAATTTATGGAAACGAATCTGCAATTATGCGATGTAGGGAGTACTGTTTTGATGTATGATTTCTTTGAACGAAAAAAAAACCAAGAACAAACCATATTTAGGATGAAAAATTTGACGAAAATTTGTTGAATTTTTTGTTAAATTTGAACAAAGTTTGATGGTTTCTGAGGGATAATGACTTATATTTTAATAAAAAAATTGTTAGAATTAAATAAAAAGTAAATAAATTGTCAAAACCGGTCAATTGGGCAAGTTCTGTAGCAGACGTTGTAATGAATTTCATTGAAATTTTTGGGAAATCGCATTGAAATTCTCTCTGAGGTGAATTACAGAACCTGCCTATTAAGTCCCAGCGCTATTTATGTATAGTCAATAAAAAACTTGGATTTTTTCGTGGCTAAAAAGATACTTTAGAGCAATTATCTTAAATGCTCAACGAAATATTTCATATTGTAGAGTTAAAAGAATAATTATCAGAAATTATAGATGAAATTATACAATAAATTAATAAATTATTTGCCTCTTACGAAGGCCACCTCTTTTGTCATATCTGACTGTGACTGTACATTCAGCTCCCTTTCACTGACCTTTGCTGCCTTGCAGTGTAACATGCCTCTGCGCTCATATCACATATCCATACTCAATGTATATATGTATTTATGAGAGTATTGCGTTTGTTTGTTTTTACAGTTCAATAAATGAGTTAATTGCATGGTATGCATGGATAGCTGCATCCTTGTAGGAAAATCCATAGATTTTGAATTGACAGTCTTATTGCAAATTGGACGTCTTGCTGACTAATTCTAAATTATTTTTTAAGACTTTTTAGATAATTTTTGATATGAAAATTAGAGTTCATTCGCCATGCAAATTATTTTCTAAGGTTATCGTCTATTCTTAAAAACACAATTTAGTAAAATCTTAGCACGAATATTTTCCAGAAGCAAAAGAAAATATTTTCTTAGGAAAATAATAGTAATTTTGAATTACAGTTTTTTTCAATACCTCCTGGGAGAAATACTATTTTGAACCTGGGAAAATTATGGTAACTTTTAAGAAAAATAAAATTTTGAACTTTTATCCACTTCTGAAAATCTAGGCGCATAGCTTGGTGCTTATTTGCATAACTTTATTAATTTTAACTTATAGTGACAGACTGAAAATTAAAAAAAAATATTTATCGATCGCAAAGAATGTAAGAAAAGTAATTTTTTGGCTTAGAAAATTTTGCTGGAACAAATTAATTGTACACTTTTGCACACTATTGCTTACGACATGGGTAAGCAATACTGAGTAAAAGGTGCCATAAAATGAAGCGGTCTTAAATTCTATTAGATACTCTTAAAGGCATTCCTAATGATAAATGTAGTTTCATACGAATTTTTTTTCCAAGTTATTTAGATCAACATGGAACCAAATAACGAAGCTTTTCAAAATATATATAAAAAAAATATGACGCTGAGGAAGAAAACGAAATTTAGCTCAGTGTTCTATAGCTATTCCTCTAGTGAGCTTAGTAATGCCAAGCTATTAATGCCAGCTAATGCCAAAAATTAAATTAGAATTATTCTTACTCGCTACATATCACAAAAATATGCTTATCTAAAAGTAAAATTACAATAAACGGTTTAATTGAGCAGAAAAACATAGCTTAGAGAAAGTAAGATCATATTAAAGGGTCCCGGTGGTCTAGAATCTTCAGAAAATTGTTTTTTTGTTTTTTTGATATTTATTGTAAGATAAAAAGATATTAAGGATTCAAGGATGTTCCCAGTATTTTCGATTCTATAGCCGTTTTAGCAGGTACAGTCAGATGCGTCACGCGGCGACATCAATGGTCCCATTATCACTCAAAACTTTAAACTCAAAACTTTTTTTTTCGGCCTGGTACTGTCAAAAAAACAACTATTCAACCGAATCGTCTATCGCCCGTACTTCTCTTCTTCTTAATTGGCGCGATAACCGCTTACGCGATTTTGGCCGAGTTTAACAAAGCGCGCTAGTTGTTTCTTTCTTGTGCTAACCGGCGCCAATTGGACACACCAAGTGAAGCCAAGTCCTTCTCCACCTGATCTTTCCAACGCAGAGGAGGCCTTCCTCTTCCTCTGCTACCACCAGCTGGTATCGCATCGAATACTTTCAAAGCCGGAGCGTTTGTAACCATTCGGGCGACATGACCCAGCCAACGTAGCCGCTGGATTTTTATTCGCTGCGCTATATCTATGTTGTCGTAAAGCTCATACATCTCATCGTCCCATCGCCTGCGATATTCGCCATTGCCAACGTGCAAAGGCCCAAAAATCTTGCGCAGAATCTTTTTCTCAAACACTCCAAGCGTCGCTTGATCGAATGTTGTCATCGACCACGCTTCTGCGCCACACGTTAGGACGTGCTTGATTAGAGCCTTGTAGAGTGTTAGTTTTGTTCGACGAGAGAGGACTTTACTGCTCAGTTGCCTACTTAGTCCAAAGTAGCACTTGTTGGCAAGAGAAGTTCTACGTTGGATTTCAAGGCTGACATTCGCCCTTACTAGAATTATATTAATACATATTTCATATTTTTTTGATTAAAAAACCGAATAAGAAACCTGGGTTTTAGAGTGTGAAATTTAAAACCGCGCCATTTTGTCAATTTTTTTTTATTCTAGCACGCGACATATTTACAGTCATACTGATAAATAATTTTTTGGGGTTTGGTGTTTCAGATAAATAGAAGAGCCAAAATGGACAACACCGTCCAGGTCAAATTTTTCGGGAGAGTCAACTTCAGCGCCATTTTTTTAAATTATTATAATTAAAAAAAATTTTGTTTTCATTTTTGTATGCCACATTTGTATGTAAAAGAAGAAGAATTTAAACATCGTTTTTAATTTTTTTTATTGTAAAAAAAAAATCCTGAAAATACCCTAAATTTTCAAGCTCGACACCAAGAGTCCCTAATAGAAGTCGAGGTTTAGTTGAATTCATGAAGAGAACGAGCATCGGGAGCATTGCAGGCATAATTTGTTCTGAAACCCTACAAATGAGCAGATGTTTATTACGCAAAGACTTCGTAGGGACCGAAAAGTTAATCATTTCTAGAAGAAAGGAACAGTCCCTCCCTGATAAAATTAGGCAAAAAAGATAGCGACAAAAGCAATATTCTAATTTCTAGCTGCTTAAGATTAATTAGAAGTATGCGAGATTTATATGACGGACAGAATTAGAGGAATTCAGGGAAGAGACAGCAATTTTGCGAATTTCAGCACCCTTGAAAGAAAAGGGTTGGAATTTTTTGAAGAACATTGAAGCTAGAAATCGCTAGGGGCCAAAAGGTCTATGTGTGGCTTATTGCCAGCCAGGCTAACCTAATGCAGCTACAACTTTTTCTTTTAAAACTACCACTAATCCAAATGGGTCGTAAGCTTACTTTGTGTATTTGTTTTGTTGAAAAATCATTGCCTTAAATGACAATTTCAGCAAGCAAGTTTGATTGCGTATACGCAGTGTAGGACAAAGAAACAGACCAGGCGAAGATTACGTGAAAGCATTCTACGAGCAGGCAATCACAAAGTTTTGATTTTTGGGTTATTTTAAAGAAGAAAGTCCATACTTAAATATTTTAAAATAGTTTCAACTCTAAAATCAGAAAAAAGCAAGAAAGGAAGGCTAAACTCGCGCACATTTTAGCAAAATTTCATTGGGGATGGCTGTTAATTCTTGGAATTCAGAAAACGCATCTGGCACCTTTACAGCTAGGGGTGAGCTTAATCTTCCTTCATGATTTGTTTTTATGCACATCGATTCTTAGTACAGTTCTCCAGTTGATTTTTGGAAGCGAGATATATTGCTGTTTTGTTTCGTGACGCCCAGTTAATTAAACAATTGTACGCGCTCGAAGCGGTAAGTGCCAATTACCATACCTTATGGCTGTCTTCTCTCCACCTTGCGTGAAATCTGCAGATATTTGGCTTTTTCTGCATTTATTTTGAGTTCTACGGTTAAACAGTTCGGCCTGGTGTTTTTTATTTCTTGTGCCTATCGCGATGTCATCGGCATACGCAATGGTTAGTCCTGAGCGGTTATAGGAATTGTCAATTTTGCCTCATCTCTAATTGCATAAGGCAGTAATGCAGTAATGAGTTGAAAACGGTTGTAGAGAGAGAGAGAGAGTGCCGCCTTGCTTGACTCCACAGAAAATGTGAAAGGGAAGCGAGATGGACTGCTGGACTACTACTTTTGCCGTAGTGTTTTTTTGCGTGACCGTAACCAAATTGGTCAGTTAGTTGCTGATGCCCAATTTTGCAAAAACTTCAGAGAGACGAAGCTCAGCTCAGGATTTTCAGCTTGCAGTACCAGAATTCAAAAATTTAGTTTATATATAAAGAGTGGGCGAGGATTTTAGCTGTCAGTAATATTTATGTCATCAGAAATATTTATGTCGGATCTAAATAAAGAGCTGAGCAATACCTGTACCCAATTAGGCCGAATTTTATTAAGCTCTTACGAGTTACATGAATTTACTCAAAATTAGGCATAGCACTACTCATTTTTCATCGTATTATATTTTCGTTTTTTTTTTGTGTTAATCATTTGTACCGAATTTTAGTATATTACTTTATTTGTAATAGAGGTGTCAGGGTTTTGCCTCATGAAGTTACCCTTATATAGGCAGTAAGCGTGGTTATTTACCAATTTTGCTCATTTTTAATGCCAAACTATCTTGAAAAAGGGGATATACACTAAGTTTTCGCTCGATTTATTGTGCGCACGGGTGCACAGATGGACTGTCGTACAGGCTTACATGTCTAAATCGATTTCTCTCATGATTGTCAGCTTGTTGTTATGTATGTATGTATGTATGATATATCTATTTCAGTTCCATTATGCTGCCTCTCTAAATCAAAAAAGCCGAATTTTTTATAATTGGGGTGTCGTAGGTGTCGCATTGTTGTGTGTCAAAAAAATTAATCGGTTCCAAAAATATATATTATATCTAGGATATTCGTAAGACGTTGTACATGTCATGTTATGGTAGAAGCTAATTGGTTGAGGTTTCAAATCCTCTGAGCATTTATTTAACCATTAATCAAGACAATGCAACCATTACAGTATTTTGTGAGAAAATAATCATATTGCAATTCTGATTGAGGCTTTTCCTGCAGAGATGGCACACAACATATTTGAATATATACATATTGTACATAAATGAATTGTTGTTTTTCCTTTTGGCAAGAAAACATTTTAAATTACGATGCCAATCATAAAGTCATTGAAAAAATTCCCAAAGAGTGGAAACTATAGTATTTTTATATAGCATCTATGCACTTTTGTACGTATGTATGTATGAGTGTATGTATGTATGTGTTATACCAATGGACAGTTGAAGAGAATGAATTGAATGTTGCCAAAAAAGTATAATTTTTGTTAATTTTAAAAGTGAATTTACGTTACAAAAATACATACGTTTAACAAATGGCATTTTGTCTGTGTGTTTTGGTGCAATAATGAAAAATAAAATTCATAAATATTTCTAATTCACAAGGAAAATCGCATTGAGTGAAATATTTGTGGTGACAGTAAAAAGTTACTGGGGTTGGCAAAAATCCTCGTAGCTAGTTCCTCCTCGTGGGCACCGACTAGGCAATGGGCACCACTGGCTGCATTGCAGGAGGTTAGGTTGAACCAGATCTACCTGATTGCAATGTGGACAGGTGATGTCTAGCTAAGATCGATATATGACCACTCCTTTTTCTCCTACCACCGGCGGGCACAGTGAAGACGGAAGCTGTGTCGCCTGCGGCCACACCTCTACTATAATAGGAGCAGGTTATAGTAGTTGTATTGCTACAGCCAACACAAATGCAATCGGGAAAAACAAAATCGCTACGCAGCGTGCGGGTGTCATAGTTCAAGTAGACTCGGACCTGGAAAGCACAGCTAGCGTAAATACCTCAGAAGAAGATGCTCTACTTAACTCTCCGGTAAAACTCGATGGTGCGATTTCGGAAGGTACGAAAAGACCTAGAGTAAAGCCAAGTAAGGAGGGGATGAAAGCTAAGTCGCAATACAAAGCAGCGGTCAAGATCGTCAATCTGACGCAAGCAGAAGCGGAAAAACCGGCATGGGCTAGGGAGGAAGTAGAAAAAGGCCCTGCATATTTTGCAACACGTGCTGGATGTGCCGCATCGAACCTAAAGTTCGCCAACAAGGTAGAGGATAAACACCTGCAACGGTTCACTCATTTGGCGTTCTAAGTCACTCGCATAAAACTCTGCTACTTGATCTACATAACGCTAACTCAACATCTGAACTAAAGAGCATGTTTACGAAGAGAGAGAGTGATCTCACTACACTGCAATAACGATAGATGTTTCATTTATTATTATTGTCCATTGTGTTCATAATTCGAAAAGCAATTGATTTGAGTGGCAAATGAATCGATTGGCAATATGGTCGACTTCAACAAATTACCGTTTGTAAATTAGTTTAAAAATATGTAAACATGTAATTGATTTTACTGTTGAGTACTTAGAATATATGTATACGAACATAAATGTAATTAGGTATGTATTAGAAAGAGGTGGAATTTTATGTACATACATATGTATCTAAAAGTTTTTTATTTCATATAACAAAAGTAAATTTAATTCATGAATAAGTTTAATAAATAACAGAAAATATTAGCGTACACTAATTTAATATATTCATATCCATATTATAATGTAAAAACATTATTTGATGCACAGAAAATGAATTGGAACCGATTGCACTTCGCTTCTCTGATATTAAGTTCCTTGCTTTTGAGAAAAGCCTTTCCTTCTGGAATCGCCAGCAGACTATTGGCTACTTTGAAAAGCAAAGGGAATTGTACTTGGTGTAAGCGCCACCATTGAAGGACGTCGAATTCGTCATAATATATGACGCTAGTTGATTCGTATCTGATAATCTCATTATTTATATTATCTTCTTCATTAGAACTTTCAGCTGGTTGTAAAAATGCTACGAAAAACTGCGTTTTCCGAGTGGTGGGCGGGTTTTCAGGTGTAGTTTGATGGTCTTGGATGGTCGTATCGTTAAAGTAGCTACACATTAGAGTCTTGCATTCATCTCTTATGAGAGTCTTATCATTTTCGTTCAAAAATATTAACTTGTTTGTTGGCGGGAACAGAAATACGGCAAGTTTGTGATATACTGTAAGATTTTCAAAAACAATGGTGTCCAACAAATTATTTAACTTTTCTTTAAAGTGATTTATGAAAGCTAAGTCACTTTCACGAACTGAACAAGTACTTTTTAGTCTGTTTATGTGGGGTAGTACCAAATGCAGCGTTGGATACTTTTCACCTTCTAGTTCCTTTGATGCTTCTTCGAAAATCTCTAATACTTTTAATATTTCCTCTATATAGCTTAAGCTAATACTATTCAACTTAGACAGTTGTTGTTTGGCTTGTAAAATATCAGTAATTTCTGCCCAGTTTTTTTTTACTGAGCTCAGCAAATAAAATATTGAGTTCCACCTGGAGGGTGAAAAGCTTTTTAAGGTCGTTTGTAAACCGGAATTCTCTCCAGATTTCTTAAAAAATTTAACAAGCTTGGTAGCTGCATCACATAGCTCATTGAGCTCAGGAATACTTGTTATTGCTTGTTCCAACACGTTATTCATTAAATGGTTTATGCATGAAATTCTTTTAAAAGGCTCAAAAGCCTTCTTCATATTGCTACCTCTATCAGTCACAAAAACGGATTTACCAATAAGTAGGTCATGAAATTTCAAAATGTTCAACACCTTTCGTTGGATATTTTCCCCTAAAGACAAAATCATAACATAACCGACTGACTATTAAAATAAACTTTACCTGTACATCTTTGTCCTTCAAAGGCGGACAATCCTAATAGCCGATTTATAAGTTCACCATCCTTTGTATAATGTATAGTCAGGGAAACATACGATGTTCTAATATAGTTATCTGTCCAAATATCGGATGTTAAGCCAAAACCTATCTTATTTCCAGTTACAAACTGTAAGTCATTTTTAACTTTTGCCAGAGTTTTGTCATATAAAGTAGATACATTTCTTGATATTGTTGTTGGGTGAGGTAGTAAGGCTTCAACATTGACGTGGAGTCCGTATTTTGCGCCGATTGATACAAGAAACTCTGAGAATTTCAGTAAACCCGAATCCTTTACTATTTGAAAGGGACGGCAATTTGCAATTACCCATTCTGTTAAAATATTTATTCCGACATGCTTCAAATCAGCACTAACTTCTATCTTCGATACAGAAACACTGTCTTTAAAATTTTTATAGCACTTATGTCTTACTAAATTAGAAGTGCTATTTTGATTGAACTTATATACGTTCCAACAGGTTCTGCACGCAACTATATTATTTAGTTCGTCACCAGTGCTAGTCTTCACCTTGCCAAAAATCTGCCAAACAGTGCTACGCCCTTTTTTATTGCATATTTCGTACTCTTTATTTAAAATTTTCAATTTTATTTCCGAAAAATTTACTTCTTCACTGTTTTCCACATTGCTTGATAATGTGAGGCTATTAGACGGTAACTATAACACATAATTTTAAATACTTAATACTAATATTTTACCAAAATTTGTTTTTTCATCAATAAAATATATGTATATACTTACATCTTCTTCCATTGTAGTGTCGTTATACTTTTTGTTTGAAAAGCAAACGCCAAAGGCATAACAATAGCAACTGTGCAATCGAATAATTCGCGAAGTTTATGATATTCTCTTCTGTTGCAGATGCTACCTCTGTCGTAACTCGAAAGGCAATGAAATTCAGTATAAGACTAAATGCTCACATTTAAAAGAGAAGAGCGCGCTACATTGCATAGCAACTCTTGCTAACACTTGTTGCTGAGTGAATACAGATCGCTGGCTAAACTAACTCAAACCTCACTTCGGCAATGACAACGAATCACAATGTGTTAAAAAAATACGAATTCGCTTATGCAGGAGTTTAGTAGAGGAGCAAATGGCCTTAAAGAGGCAGCGATTTACAGAAAGCGAAAGGAAGATGCCCAACACAAAAAGAAGGTGTAAAGGCGACGCTGTAAAGCTAATCGCGAAGCACTCAACCAGAGACGGTGAAAAACCATTCACAACTAAAGCAGCGGCACCAGTCAGTGAGGTAGCCAAGAACCACTTGACCGTGGATCAATAGGTCTATGTGACGGCTTTCAGCCTGCCACGTTAACCTAACTCAACCTAAAAAGTTACTGAAATTTGTAAATTCCAAAACCAAAAACAAAAAAGAAAGAAATAAGATTAATTCACCTAATTAAGGCTTTAAAAATTATTTAGCTGTTAACTTAGTGAAGAAATCTGAGAGTTCGTAATATTTTACTGCAAAAAGAAATTTACAAAATACGATTACATAAATATTTAAATAAATAGCAATAATTTAATTTGTTAAACGGGTCTTGAGCTCACCAAATAAAAATAAAAAATGAAAAAAAATAAAATAAATATAATAAATAATTCGGTGTTTGGTCTCATAAAGGGTTTTCTATTAACAGGTTTTATTTTGAATAGCGCGCTATTTCGGTAGATGTCACTTTTGAAGCTGTCGTTTTTTGATATTTGACAAGTAGAAACTACGCCATTAATAAAAATGGAACCACGCACGCTTAAACAACGCATTGAAATTATTAAAATTCACTATAAAAATGGTGAACATTTGGCAGAGACGGTGCGTAAAACTTGAACATTTTTGGGTCATCGTGAAGCACCTTGTCGGACCGCAATACAGAAATTAGTGAAAAAATTCGAGCTGTTGGGACAAGTTAGTGGTGTGAAGAGTAAAACCCGTGCACGTCGCTCAAGGACAGCCGAAAATATTGCTGTTGTAGCCGAAAGTGTTGAAAAGAAAACCCAGGTTTGTTCATTCCTCGTCGTTCTTTGGAATTAGGCATTCCACAAACGTCATTTCACCCTATTTTGCATAAAGATTTGGGTCATAAGGCTTATAAAGTTCAGTTAACACAAGAACTCAAGCCAGCCGATCATCAACAATGTCGTGTATTTGCTTATTGGGTCGTTGAAATGCATGAAAATGATCCGGAATTCCATCGAAAAATCATCTTGAGTGATGAGGCCCATTTCCACCTCAGTGGCTCCGTCAACAAGCAAAACTGTCGGATGTGGGGCTCAGAAAATCCAAGATACATTGTTGAAAAGCCTCTCTATCCTCAACGTGTGACTGTTTGGTGCGGTTTATGGTCCTTCGGAGTCATAGGACTTTACTTTTTCGAAAATAAAGCTGGAGCAACAGTTACGGTAATTGGATTGCGCTATCGAGAGATGATTAACGATTTTGTATGGGCGGAATTGGATGGTATTGATTTGGACAACATTAATTTTCAACAAGACGGCGCTACGTGCAACACAAGGAGCGAAACCATTGATATTTTATCAAAATAACACCTCTTATTGGAAAACCCTTTACACCCAAACAGTAAGATCTGTTGTACTATATGGGGCTTTGGTATGGTGGGTTAAAACAAATCAAAGTACTGCTATCTCAAAACTGTGTAAACTACAAAGGTTGGCGAACCTAAGCATAACAGGGACCATGAGAACTACCCCAACTGCTGGCATAGAAGCGCTTTTAAATTTACCACCGCTACATTTAGCAATAAAAGAGGAAGCTACTATGCAAGCGTCCTCCTTTCATATGAAACAAAAACTTAAACCAGCAGATAAATGATGATTCACAAAAATGGTACACAGATGGTTCCATAACGCTCCAAGGAGTAGGAGCTGGAATAGTGGGGCTTAGAGCACAAAAATCCCTAACACTAAGTACTGATACCACAATTTTCCATGCGGAGCTCTTCGCCATATTGGGAACAGTCGAAATCACATCCAAGAGAGGGTTCAAGAAAGTAAAAATTAAAATACTTTTGGACAGTCAATCGGTTCTCAAAGCCTTGAATAGCTTCACATTCAAGTTAAAAGTTCTAATAGAGTCTAACAAAACACTCAACAAACTGGTCACTCATAATCAGGTTTTACTCATTTGGGTACCAGGACATGAGTGACACGAAGGTACACTTTTATGCCAAAAAAAAAAGGCAGAAGGGCTATTTATTTGGCCAACCCCATTTTTCGGCTTTAACAAAAATAATATAAAACAGGAAACCAAAAAATATACCCAAATTAAAATCAGGGACCACTGAAACGGCCTTAATCACTCCAAAAAGATTTTGAATTTCAATGCGAACAGAGCAAAATCTGCTCTAACCCTAGATAAAAAGGGCCTCAGATTACTCTGTGGAGCACTTACAGGTCACTTTTCCGGTAATAAACACTTTAGCACTATAGGATTATCTAGTACAAGGTTATGCAGGTTCTGCTGTGATGAAAAGGAGTTCGTGGAACACTATTGTGAAGCATTCGGTCACAGGAGACACAGAATCCTGGTCTCGTACCTGCCAGAGGAGGAAGACCTACAATTGCTCTTTCCTGGTTCTATTCCTCGGTAACTAAATAATTATAATTAAGTAATTAGAGGTGCACAATACGGGGTGTGTTCAAAAGGTATCGCGAATTTTGTGTTTTTTCAAAAATTATTTATTTATTCATCAATATCTATTTTGTCCCCTTCAAAGTGAACCCCATAAGATATTATGCACTAGTGCCCAGGTTTTCTCCAATCTTCGAAGCACTTCAATAAATCATTTTTTTTTTATCTTGTTCAGCTCCTTCTTCGATGCCGTCTTTATCTCGTCTATCTTAGCGTAGTGTCGTCGTTTCATGGGTCTCTTCAAATTCGGGAACAAGAAAAAGTGTGTGTACAAGTGTGAAATATGATTGATGTACGAGGACATTTGCAAAAATTATAAATTTTGCGATGGAGTGATTAATTTTGGGCCATATTTTATTTGTGTGAAGTACAAAGTCAGTCAGAAAAAAATATTAAACATCTAAGTGATTTTTTAGCTGCTTAAAAGTTGCAAAATGTTTGGTAAAATGGCATGAGTCATGTTACTGGGTACCGGTAAATTTCCTAAAAAATTCATATTAAGAAGTTAAAAATTTATATAATTATCTTTTGAATTTTTTCAAATTTTTTCAAATTTTTTAAAAAGTTTCATATTCTGATTTATATGGTATTGCTTACGGAATTGATAATAAATATTAAGAAATAAAAATTCCAACTCAAAAAACATTAAAAATATTAAAAAAACAAAAAACAATCACCATGCACTCACTTTTACTCGCCACTGTAAGTGCAAATGCAATCAGCAAACCATATTTACACATTTTTGGTGGATGCAACTGATGGCGAGTCAAATGAGCTGAAAAACGTTGTCGGCTGCTGCTATAATTGTTGTTTGCCTCCTAACTGTTTTGCTCCCATTATTGTTTTTGTTTTAGTATTGTTTAGCACTGCTGTAGCAACGATTCTACTGTGCGCACAAATTAATTTCATCACTGTCAACTCTGTCTATCTGCCCGTTTGTCTCTCTGATGGTTGAATTCGTTGTATACTCGTACATAGCTGGCAGTTGCAGGCTCATTTCTTACACTCCACAAAATGTCAGCTCTGTTTCATACTCAATGGGTAAATATTAGGACCTCGGTTTGCAGGCACTGTTACCATTGGACAAAGCAGGAGCAAAAATAGTTGCTGTTATTGGAAGAGCTCCATGTAAGTCTTATGAATTTTTGGAGAAATTTGGGGAATAAAATATTTTTAAAAACTAGTTCTATTTACAGGGTTTTCCAATAAGAGGTTTTATTTTTTTATATTCAAAGAAACATACTATTTTTTAATATAAATGATTTTGCCATTTTTATTCTAGAGACATTATTCCATCAGTGCAAATCTTTTGTGGTTTCTCGGTGAAAAACTGCGACAAGTAATTTTCACAGGCTTCTCTTGAAGCCAACTTTACTCCATTAAGGGAGTTCTGCATTGACCGAAACAAATGGTAGTCCGATGGTGCAACGTCAGGGCTATATGGTGGATGCTTCAAAACTTCTCAGCCAAGCGCTTCCAGTTTTTGCCGAGTCATCAAAGATGGAAGACGACGCCCTTTCTGCTAATCTGTTCTGGTCGTTTTTTTTCGATTGCTTGCTTCAATCTCATCAGTTGTTGACAGTAAAGTGTAGAATCAATCGTTCGAGCAGGCTGGAGCAGCTCATAGTGGATGATTCCTTTCCAATCCCACCAAACACACAGCATAACCTTTCGAGGCATCAATCCTGGCTTTGCGACCATTCATCACCCTTGCACATGATCTTTTTCGCACATTATTGACGTATTTGATCCACTTTTCGTCTCCTGTTACCATTCGCTTCAGAAATGGTTCGATTTCATTTCGTTTCAGCAAAGAATCGCGGATGTTAATTCGGTCCATTAAATTTTTCACAGACAATTCATGTGGTACCCAAACATCGGGCTTCTTTTTGTAACCAGCCTTTTTTAAATGGTTCGAAACCATTTAATGAAGAAAGTTTAGTGCATTGGCGATGTCATGACAGCTTATGTGACGGTCTTGGTCAATCTTTCCCATAATTTCATCGACTTTTTCAACGATAGGTCGACCGGAGCGAGGTGCGTCTTTCACATCGAAATTTCCAGAACGGAAGCGAGCGAACCATTGTTGTGCTACACGAACTGATACAGCATCGTCTCCGTAAACTTCACAAATTTCATTGGTGGCTTGCGTGGCATTCTTTCCTTTTTTATACAAAAATTTCAAAATATAGCGAATTTCTTCATTATTTTCATTCATTTTTGAACAGCTATAACTTTTTTTCAACTTCTCCGAAAAATGTCACCTTTCTAACACCATATGATATGACACAATGTGATTGGTAGCACTGGAGATAGATGACTCCAACGATATCTATTGACAAAATACTTTTTCGACTACCCAATATTGGAAAATAACATCAGGCAAATGACCACCACGGGCACGCTTACAGGACAATATCCCTTTCGTGAAATTTTCCATAACCGAATTACAAAGTGGCTGTCCTATCTTCCCGATAGCCTCACGCATTCCATATTTGAGGTCTTGAATCGACCCTGGGCTGTTGGCGTATACCTTCTCTTTTTCGAGGCCCCAAAGAAAAAAGTCACAAGGTGTTAAATAACAAGAACTCGATGGACAATTGTGATCAACTCTTCGAGAGATAACACGGTCAGGAAACTTTTCCCGTAAAATATCAATGGTTTCGTTGCTTGTGTGGCATGTAACACCGTCTTGTTGAAAATAAACGTTGTCCAGATCAATACCATACAATTCCGGCCATAAAAAATCGTTAGCCGTCTCTCGATAGCGCAATCCATTCACTAATAACATCTGTTATTGGAAAACCTTTTATAAATAAGTGGATTTTTAGGCATTTCAAAATTGGTCCAGCCCACGAAAATCTTAAAATTTCACCAAAATATTTTGAATCTTGATTGGTTACTCACCTCTAAGTGCTTAATTTTAATTATTTAGTATTGCTAGCAATTGACCCTGCTCTTAAGTCTTTACCCTCTAGTTGGTACGAGCCCAGGATTTCGTGTCTCCTGTGAGAACTAATTGGTCACAATTGGTGAGTTTAAGGATGGTGGTAAAGCTCAGTTAAGCAGATTCTTCTTGACATAGAACTTTTGCATAAACTATTGAAGTAATAGTATAGAATAGTAAAAATACCGAAAAAGGCAATTTCACTGTGTGGAAGAATTGGTGGGGCATAAACGTGCTCAGAATGGCAAAGAAAATTTAAAATAGAAGACTTTCTGAGGTGTTGCAGCCTGTGTTCAGACGAGAATAAGGCAGGCTTCAGGGCAAATCATTTATGCATTGACCACATAAAACTCTCAGGGTTATTATCGAGCAGCTGAAATCAGAGCACCATTGTACTTTAGATTTATCGACTTTCGTAAAGCTTTTGATACGATTCACCATGTCGAAATTCGTAACGCTCTTGAGTATAAGGGAGCGTAACGTCGTACTAGACGTCATAATGGGAAAAACTACATTTGGAGGAAGAATCACCTCAGAACGCGGACGATATCTGCCCGATGAGCCATACCTACTCTGATATGTCATCCAAACTGCAAGCAGCCCAAGAAATATCTGACAAAGCCGGTTTAGAGCTTAACATCTCAAATATGAATATTATGCGCATTAGTATGCGAAATATAAGCGAATTGTTAATGGATGGGGTCGAACTGGATGGGGTCGAACTGATGTGCCATCATTTTGCTAATTGGACAAGATTTTGTCGGCATCAGGAGGTTCAAGTGAAGGCATGAAAAATCGCATCAAAAAATATCGTCGGCATTTGGTTCGCTTCTTCCAGTTCGGAATGCTTCACATATTTCAAAGCGTACGAAAAAATCTTCAATTTAAATATGAAACTTTATTCTGTATAGATGCGAAACCTGGAATGTCTCAACAGCTGACAAAAGTGTACTGCAAGTCATCATAAATCGTTGCCTGAGGAGAAGTTTGAAAACATTCTCGCTGAACGTTGTCTCAAACACCCGTGCTTCTTGAGATAAAAAGGAAATGGTGCTGGATTTTCCATGTCATACGGAGGGAAAGTGAATACCTAACACGTAGCCATCCCTTTTATATTTTATGTTATAGTCCCGCAGAGTTCTGCTATATGGAAACACTTTTCTTAGATATTTTCAATCAGGATATCGATTTAAAAGTGGTATCACAACAGGCTTCTATATTTGGCTTCAGTGTACCATTGATTTCTGCGGTAGGCACTGCAACCTGATCGGACTTATACCCAATCTACTCAATTAGAACACATAGGATCTTATTACTACCAGTTCTCATGCATATTCTAGTCCCACCACCTCACAATGAATGCTTCGTATTATTAAAAAAAAAAATGCTATACACACAATTTTGCATTCACTTCTGTATGGCTGTGTGCCCGGTGCTCATCTGAGCAACTTCCACACGTAAAACCTCAATCTCATTTTCCGGCACTGCGTGCACTTTGTGTCGATGTTTTGTTCATTTCGAGTTCATCACGCGGTCATGCAGCGATTTGCCATCGCAAAAACCAAATGATGGTAGTTGAATAAACAAGTTGGCAACCAGCCCAGTCGGTTAGACAGTCAATCAGGCACACAGTCAGTTAGCTAGTTCCGTTGAAGCAAAACCGAATATTGGCAACAACATCCGCCAACATCAGCCACCAAATGCACCAAGTGTTATTGTTTGGTTAAATTATCCATTTTGTGATGATGTACACATACACCAACACCCAAAAAATTCCCGCGCCATGCGGAAACAAAAGGAAAAGGCAAACAGTTCACAATTTAGCATGAAAATTGCCCTAAATGAATGAAGTTTTTGTTCATATGTTTAATTAAAAATTTGTTATTGCTGTTGGCCGTTGGCATGTCGATGTAATCGATCAATATATTCGTGAAATTGTTGTTTGCCTATAAATTAAAGTTACGCATATCGAAATTCTAATTTGAGTCTCGAAAAAAGTTCGTGCATATTTTAAAGCGGATGAAAGTGAATTTTATATTAAATTATTAAAAAAAAATTTTCAGAAATATTTTATATATCTGAGCGATTCCATGCCAAGTGATCCAAGTATTTTGGATATTATCGTCGAATTTTCTAAAAACTGTTTTAGTTGTAGATTTGAGTGTAATAGGAAGTAAGGCGAATATATTAAAGGTGGTATCGGTAAATGAGCTGATTTGTTTTTTTTTGTTTTCATTTTTTATATCCTTGTTCACTCCGCTCGGGATCATAGGGCCTCGACAAGACTCGTCCATCGTACATGGTTCTGGACTATTGTTTTTGCGCAATCCCATGAGATGTCGGCATCTGCTAGTTCGCGCAACATCGATCTTCTCCAAGTGATCTTTGACCGACCGCGAAATCTATTCCCTTAGGGTTCTAGTCCAGTACCATTCCTGTGGTGCTATCTGGTGGTTTTCTAAGCTTGTGACCTATCCAACGCCACTTTCTGCATTTCATTTGCCATAAGATGGGTTTTTCATTCGTAAATCTCCACAGCGCGTCGTTGTTAATGGTGTTCGACCAGAATATTCTGCAGATGATGCGGAGGCATTTGTGGACGAAAGATCGTAGCCTCTGTATGATGGTGTTAGAGACCAGCCATGCATCACTTCTGTGCAACACACCTGACTTCACACATGGGCCGAGTACTCGCAGTTTAGAGTGCCTGGAGATTTGTAGGTAGGTAGGTGGGGTGGTTGTCATAAAGACATACTTAGACCTTTCGCAGGTCCATTGTGATAGCACTGGAGCTTATTCTTACTCTAGTAGCGGGCCTCATCACTAAATGACAGTGCCCTTCCACCTAAAGTAGAGATTTGTAACTCGCCCATATTATATGTCTTGCCTCATTGTGGTTGACTCTCATAGCCTTTGTCTTGGCGATATTGACGTCCAGTTCGACAGAGTGCGCCAACGTGAGTAGTCGTTTTGTTTTTTTTTTGTGCTGATGGAGGTGGCACAAAGCATTAAAAGCCGAAAAGTGTGAAACTTGCTTTTCGGCTCACCCACTAAAAACCCACACCAGCTCCGTTTCCCTCCCGCGGGACAACCTATTGCCTCTTCTTGAAGATCTGCGGCGTTGTTCAGTGCGACGCAGTTTGGATATTACTATTTTTGCCATATTACATACAGCGGACCAATGTTCTTCGGACTCTATCATAATATCCACTAGGTTATTAGCAGTAATTGGCTTCCTCCCGCAAATCGCGGGCAGACAAATAAAACATGTTCTGCGTCTTCTGCAGTTGGTGCACAATGAGAACAGGACGGGCCGTCTTCGCGCTTAAACCTATATAAGTAGCATTTAAAGCACCCATGTCCTGTCACTATTTGGGTCAGATAGTAATCTAACTGTCCATGTGCACGGTTGACTCATTTGGAAATTATGGGAACTAAACGGTTGTCCGTTGAGGGACAAGCTCCTTTTTTGCTGCCATGAACGCAAGCTACGCCCTCTTGCTATCTTGCGTATTGTCAGCCGTTTTGAAGTCGCTTTTTTTTGTAGACTTCAGCATACTCTGTTGCCATTAGATTGATTGGGAGTAGTCCTGCTATAACCATAATGGCGTCTTCCGATACAGTGCGAAACGCGCAGGACACTCTGAGGCATTTAATTGGTACACTGATTTCATATACTTCACATATGAGCTGTGCTGGAGTTGCACACAGAAAAATCGATGAGACAACAGTATTAAGTAGTCTCCTACAGTTTTGCTTGTGATTTGTGACCCTAGAGGTAGATTGAGGTGCAAAACTCCAATGTACATGACGCTCCGAAGCAAGGGTCCCAGGACTGAGTCTTGTGGAACTTCACCAGTTATTTTTTGTTCTTTTACACCATCATCGGTTTTATAGCGCAGGGTTCTGTCGGAAAGGTAACTGGCGACAGTTCTACGAATTTACATTGGATTGTGGAAATTATTAGGCGCGATCAGAATTTTGCTCCAATTCGCCGTATTGAAGGCTTCCTTAACGTTCAGTGTCGCAATTAGGCAATACTCCTTGCTACCGTATATACATCGAGTTCCTTCAATTGCCTTCTACTCAATGGTTTTGACTGTAGACACAGCATCTGTTGTTGAACGGGCTTTTCGGAATCTAAATTGTCGAGGTGATAGACCGCCTACATTATTTTTGGCAGCCTCCAGACGAATTGCAATCAGTCGTTCAAAGATTTTTCCTGTAGTGCAGGCTTGGATCCTTTTGGTATTAAAACCAGTTTCTGCAACTTCCACTGGGTTGGAAATGTATCTTCTTTTAGACATGTTTTGTACAGATCTACAAAAATGTCGACACAACTTTGAATAGCAACTTTTAAGGCCTCGTTGGGGACTCTATCCGGTCCTGGAGCTTTATTATTTTTGATCCGTTTTATGATTATCAGGAGTTCTCCTTTGTTTGAGCGTCATGTAGTCTGTCCGCCTTCATCCGTGAGCTTATGATAGAGGAGGCAGATGTCATTGACGAAGTTCAGGTCCTAGAGATGTCTGGTTAAACTTCATACGATGCCTCTTTTGTGCATACGATGCGTCATTGTGCTCATAAAGAGAAGAGGTGACAGGGGACAATCTTGCCATACGCCCTGAGCGATTTGTCTGAGAGTGACATTTGTAGACCAATCTTTGTTGGTCGCAGGATGGCATAGCAGTTGTGCGTTGAATTGCTTAAGTCTACTCAGTGTGTGAATTCTCTTCTCGCATTTCAGCATGATTTTGACGTCCCCGGTAATTAGCTCGTGGTCATTGTCTATGTCGGCTCTCCTCTTTCGGCACACGGCATAGGTCGCCCCACTTGTTGAAGTCCAGGTGTATTTATGGGCTTCCTTGTGGGGAAAGATTGAGCAGTCAATGAGAAGCTGAAACGTATGGCACACATCAATTAGTTGACTACTACTGCCGTTGTTGTTGCGTGATCCGCAGTCATGCACGCCCATTGTTTGCTTTACCCCAGAGTTTTGTTACCTCTTTTCGCATTGAAGTTGCCCATAAAGAAAGTTATGTCGCCTCTGTGGAACTTTGTGTGGCCGTTAAATGTGTGTACAACTCGTCCTTGGCAGCACAGTCAGCTATGGTAACGTGCCGATGGGCGTCACTGCTGACGTGTGCTAGAGTTATGCGGTCTGAGATTGGTTTCCAAGAGTGCAAGATGTTACGCATTTCCCTGGAAATTGTTAGGCAAACGTCGCTTTCACCTCTATCATCTATGTTTTCTATTTTGCCGAGACAATCAATCGCATAAAAAACTTTTGGTAGAGGTCCACCACCTTTGGTAAGTGCGAAAACAAACATTTTGAAAGGAATTAATACTTTTTAGATTTATTCAATTTTAAATATTTTCGTAAAGGGGTTTTTTAAGTGAAATACATAGCTTCGATTATTTTTAACGTTTCAAAGAAATTTGGTTTAATTTTGTTTTAATAAAATATCCTGTTTAAAATTTTTTTTGGAAAAAAATCAATGACAAAGCCCTACATTTTATGTATCTATTCGTTAGATGAGTTCGAATGGTATCGACTTAAAGGAAATCGTCTTGATTGGGGATTGATTGAAGGACCATTGTATTTCAAAATATTGAATGAATACGGCCATCGACATTATTGAAAAACCATTAATTTTATTCATTTATTGCAAACGAAATTTCTGTGAGTAATAATTTCACGATATTCTGCAACACCTTTTTCATTTTAAAAAATGGAATTATTTTCTGTTGTGTCATTTCAATGCTTGAATTTATGTGAATAGGCCACAAATATTTGAAGCTTTGAAGAAGAACATTCTGCACGTAATTTCAGAGATAGAGCCCGAACTAGGCTTAAAAGTTATTGAAAATTTCAATAAAAGTAACAAAATCTGCGTGGACGCACGGACATTCGAAAAATATCACATAGCCTTAATAAATTGTAGACCCTCAGCATTAACACCGATAATAATGTCAGCCTGGGAATCCAACGTACAATCTCTCTTGCCAACAAGTGCTACTTTGAACTAAGTAGGCACCTGAGTAGTAAAGCTCTCTCTCGACGAACAAAACTAACACTCTACAAGACTCTCATCATGCCCGTCCTAACGTATGGCGCAGAAGCTTGGACGATGACAACATCCGATGAAGCGATGCCTGGAGTGTTTGAGAGAAAAATTCTGCGTAAGATTTTTAGACTTTTGCACGTTGGCAACGGCGAATGTCGCAGGCGATGAGCTGTATGCGCAAGCGGTTATCGCGCCAATTAAGAAGAAGAAGATCCTCTACTACATGCACAAACATTGAAAGTTTTCGCATTCACAATAAGTGTTTAATTTGTATTTTACCCGAAACTCAAACTTGAATAGTCCTGTGGAGGAAAATAAAAAAGAAAAAAATATTTCAAAGAAGATTTACACACCTCTGCTCTCCGGAGCAGAATTGAGTTTAAAGGTCACGCACACTCGTATCAGATAACACATTTTACTAGAGAAAATGTGCGGAGAGAATATCCATATCTACTTTTTTACACTTATTCACATTGACTCACACTCACTTATACTAATTAACTGCCGTTAAATTCACACTTTTACATGATTCGTAGCAATTTGAGCGAAAAGACAATCGCCAGCAACTTCGGAACCAACAGCGGTTCAATGCAAGTTCGACAATCACGTGTTGATAATTTACCATACATTTCACGAGTGTGTTTTCATTCATGTTTACAAGCATATTTAATGCTATACGTACATACGTATTTTATGAGATCATTCAATATGAATAGTATACATATGAATACAAGAATGGAGAACAATAAAATTAAAACCTTTAAGCAGCTACTTAAAACTGTGTAATGCAGTCTTTCTGAAAAAAATCTGTTGGGTAATTATAAAATCGGGTACAAATTGAACAACACGAAAAGGAGAAAGATAACAACAATAAATTAAATATCACACTCACATACCGAAATTCCGATTCTCGTGAAAATCGATAGTAATTACACATAAGTTGGAAAGTATATTTAATTCATTGCCTGAAAGTAAGCTTTGCGTTGGCCACACAATCCTTGTCTCTTTATCTACAATACTTACGAGCACAAATGAAAATATACTTGTAAATATATAAAACTTAGTGTAAGCGCATTGACGAACGACTCAACGGCTTAATTTTTCTCTTCTTTTTTATTTCTTTCACTCTGCAGGGTGCTGCCAGATGTCTGAAGTATAAAACATGAAATTAAATTAAATTGAGTGGCAATAACAGTATTTCACTTAAAATGTACGAAAATAATTTATAATTATAATTAATATAGAAAAAAATGCTATAGGGTTGCCACTTTTCGAAAAAATACACCAAGGGTATGTAAATAAGATATTCGCCATTTCCATTGTGACGGGTGTGACCGTGTTACTGACAGTTTTCGTTATAATTTTAGAATTTAAAACTGTTACTTAAATTAAAGGACACTAATCCTGCCATGTGAATATTAAAGTTGTTTTATACCAAGTACATACTGAAAATGCATCATTTCCGACCATAGCTGCCATTTGAAGACTGTGACGGGTGTGACCTTACATATTTAAGCTTTCAACACAACTTTGCTTTCATTGAAGTTTTTGAAAAATTTCCCAAAGAATGCCTATAGAAATGTTGGAGGAGTACATTGTTTGAAGTCTTTCTGGTTGTATGTCATACTTACTTTTCTAAAAAAAATCATATTTTTCTTTAAAAAAAAAGCTTAAAAAAAGGGACGGGTGTGACCTAGTATGAAAATTCAAAAATTTTGTTGAACTAATTAAAACTTTTCATTGAATCCAATTATGATTAAAAACACATAAAATAACACTTCATTTTTTTATTCGCTATCATTGACATCACAATACTCTAGACCTGTATTTTTCAAGGAAATTTGTTTAAATTCAGATAAATATGAATAGGAAGCATATACAGAGACCGCATCTGCTCTTTTAAAGGCATGCATTTTTTTGAAGGTTCTTTACCATTTTAACGCTTTCCCATCTTTCGTTTAACATCTGATCGATGTCGTCTTTTGATGCGTAAAAAACATTGATCTTATTCAATTTGTGTTTTGCAACAAGATATTTGAAACAGTCCAGCGGTGTTTTCATAATACATTCTCTAGCTTTAAAGGCTGTCCATAATGTTCTTTTTACTGTTGCCCCTATACCATCTACTGCGCCTTTACCAAGGCCTGTAGCGAAAAAATTTCATGTCACTTCTAACCAGTTCATATTTTTCTTTATTGTTTTTAAGTTTTTTCCTTTGTTCTCGCTTTCTGGTTTTCGAATCCATTAAAAAAACAAGCACTTCGCGTTTATGTGACGGGTGTGACCAAGTATTTTATATTACTGAATTGCCAAAACGCGAATAAAAAATTAGTAAAATGTCACCAAACTATTTACTACGCATACTTTGTTATCATTGCGAAGTATCAAGTGATTATAATGTACAGTACCAATTTAATTGAACTTTTTCAATTTTTCGTGGGACGGGTGTGACCGAAAATTTTAAAGTTTTAAAAAATCGATAAAAATTTTATTGTACAATGTACCATGTCGAAACTTTGAAAGAATGGAAGCAATAGCATATTATATTCAAATATAACGGGGTTTTGTCAATAGTCATAAAGAAAGAACAAGGAAATGTAAAATAAAGACACATCGTAAAAAGAATGTAAACTCACTTTTCAGTATAGGCGAAGTTCACAGTGTTGCCAAACTTATTAAACTTAAGGCAAAAATATAGTTTTTGATTTTCCCATATATATTATTCTCTAGCAGACATTATTTGACTGAATTTAACTAAAAACAACTAAATTAATTTTTTTCTGCATAGGGCCGTTTTAGGTGGAATTTACCATTTACAATGTAACAACACGACCATAAAACAAAACTTGTTTGGAAGAATCCTATAGCATAGTTTTGGATAGGGTTGCCAACTACATAAATTACCTTGTGCGATTTGATTTTAAAGTTAAAATATTTGATTATAATTTAATTATTATTTGGCACTGCGCACTGCAATCAAAATATATCTATGTATGTATTGTGCAAAGCTTGCTAAGGTACCTTATATTTTAAGGCATTTTAAACATTTTAGCTCATTCTGGTGTTTATTGTTCTATATTTTATATGGAGGCACGGCAGTACCACCAAGGTGCTGTAGCCGTTTTTGGCCTAGTGTAGGATAAAAAAAAAATGTGTTCTGAATCTTCAGTGTCCATTTCACAGAATCAGCAGATGATCTTCTCTGAGAAACCAATTTTGTTTAAGTGATATCTCAGGATACACTGGATTTTAAAGTAACCAGTTAAAAGTCTACGCTCCTAAGTGAAAGTAGCTTATCCGAAATTCCTCTGTCCGCCGTTAGGAATTGTTCCGCTTGTTGCTGACCGATAGAGTTTCGGCAGTGTTCAACGAACTTCTTCACCTCCCACTCTTTGTAAGCCCACATTAAGGTTCACGACCAATTATGATTATTACATATTGCTAGGTATTGCCTGTTGAAGAAATTTGGGGATACATTGTTTATACTCGGTAAAAAGTATGAAGGACATGCATATAAAGCGTCTTTCAAAAGTGACGCCAAGATGTCAGTAGTGAATAACTTCTTATTATGAAAATGATTGATCTTTAAGAACAACATATCGCAAAATTCATGATTTTTTTGATGGAAATTATCGTCCTAATGAGTCGATAATTCAAAGGTTGGTGAACCAATTTCAAGAAATGCTGCCGCAGATAGAAAATGGACTAGCAACGATCCATTCACGCAATGAATTTTGTATGGCAAAGAATTGCCTTACATATCTACTTCATACTTTTCAAAAAGTTTCGATTGACAGCCCCAACTAATTTTTTTGGCGCAATCGTAATTCGTTCGAAACTGATGCTGGAGACTTTGAATGCTTGATATATGCATTGCAGTGTGCACGGGTTGCCAATATTCGACGGACCCATCTGGCAACCCTGTATCTTTTGACAGAGACGTCAGATCGCTTAATAACATACCGCGTTGGAAGCGTCAGTCCAAGCAGATTTTTACCATGGAGCAGTACACGCCACGCGAGCGCTGCCAATTTGTTGAAATTTACATTCAACAAAAGAAGTGAATTGTGAAAACTCAAAGTGCGTATAAAAAATTACATAATGTGAAAAGTGAGCCTTCTAACAACACCATTAAACGTTTGTACGAAAGGTTTTCGACAGGTGATGGATGCTCTTTCTAATCCAAAGAGGCCAAATCAAAACCGACCAAGGCGTCGCCAAGGACATCCCAAAATCGGCGTTCTCAGCAGTTGGGCATTGCTCGGACCACTTTACAACGAATGATCCGCATTGATTTGCATTTATTCCCGTATAACAGTGGTCGCCAACCTTTTCAATGTGTTGAGCTACTTTCAAGATTTTGAAATAAACAGCGAGCTACTTGCACAAGCCAACATAAATTAAATAATACACAGTTATATTCGACATACAATACATGTATTTATTTTACTAATATACGTTCTATATATAATAAACTTATGACTTATAGTGCTTATACTTATGCATAACTATATCCATGTTCACACCTATCAATCGTAACAAAACTTTTTGCAGTCATAATGGCAAATCACAAGCGACTTAAAAAAACAACAAAACAGTAATAGTACATTATTATATAAATAAAATATGGGCAGATGAAAAGAGCATATTTAATGAGAAGGTTGACATTCTGACTCATCGATAATTTTTTTAATATTTGCAGTATAATTTGATACAGTCATTCGAATACAGTTATCCAAATGTATATCTGTAGGTCGATTGCGGTATTTATTTTTAATAAATTTCATATTGGAAAAAGAAGATTCACACAAATAAGTTGAACTGAATAACGCTTTCACTTTCAACGCAACACGACATAAAACTGAATACTTATCTTTACTTACTAAAGTCCATATACATTTTGTATTTAAACCTAAAGATTTTTAAGTCAAGTCACTTTGAAAAGCAACCAGTTCCATTTCTGTCACAGCAATGTCTTCGCCAAAGTTGTTCATAACACAAGTTGCAAACTGTTGTATATCAATGTCCATGAAGGATGAAACAACAAATTGCGCTGAAATCCTTGAAACGATTTTTGAAGTTTTCCTTCAAGTTAGAAACAATTTCCATATGATATTTACTGTCATAGGGCTCTAATAGATTTTTGGATATATTTTCGGAAAGAATAGGAAAATGCTTAGTATCGCGGTTTTTTAGGTTTTGTTCCCAAAATTCAAGTTTTGTAATAAATGCATTTATATCAGAAATCATTTCCGCTAATTCCTTATCCCTGCCTTGAAGCTGCAAGTTAAGCTCATTTAATTTTTCTGTAATGCCCACAAGAAAACCAAAATCTCTGAGCCAAGTCGAATTTTCCAGTTCAGGAATCGGTTCATCGCGTTCTTTGAAAAATTGGAGTATAGCAGGCAGGACATCATTGAAACGTTTGAGCACTCGTCCTCTGCTTAACCATCGCACTTCAGAGTGAAGAAGTAGCTCTCCGTATTGACAGTCAATTTCATCAGCCAAGGTTTTAAATAATCTTCTTTGTAACGCTAGAGCTCTAATCTTGTTCACAATTTTCACCACCAGTTTCATAACGTTGTTCAAGTTTAGAAAATTTCCACTAATGCCTGCTGATGTATAATACAGTGGTAACTAAGAAATTGTGGAAAACTTTCATCCTTATGACATAGCGCCACGAGCCCCTTATCACAACCCACCATAGCTGGAGCACCGTCAGTTGTCAGGCCTACCATTTTTGATATTGGAATTTTCTCAAAAGAGATGAGATTTATTAAATGAGAACACAGCTCTAGCCCAGTAGTATGTCCTTTGAGTGGAATAAACTTCAAAAGATCTTCTTTAATTGTAAAATCACTAAAAGCCATGCTGACAAATATGGCCATCTGTGAGGTATCAACTACATCTGTTGATTCATCCAGTTGCAGTGAAAAATAAATACAGTTATCTAAGTCACTTCTTAACTGTAAAAAAATATCATTGCTCATTACTTCTACTCGCCTCATCACTCTATTAGCAGAAAGTTGCGTAGATTTTATAGCAGACACTATTTCGTCTTTATTTCTAAAGTTGGCGAATAAAGAATCTGCAGCTTCCAAAAATGCTTGTTTTATGATTTCCCCGTCTTCATAAGGTTTTTTCTTTTGTGCAATTATCTGGGAAACACGATAAGATGCTTCAGTTGCAGGCTTATTTTTGTCGATTGTTTTCAAAAATATTGACTGTGGTCCATTTAACTGGATTTTTAAATGTTTCAGTTTTTCTTTTCTGGTGGCAGAATTTAACGGGAATGCCTTCTCAAAATTCGAATGTACAGTTTTATGATGCCTCTCAATATTTCCTTTTTTAGGAACTGACACAGATGTATTACATAACAAACAAACACTTTTGCCTTTAACTTCTGTGAAGAAGTATTGTTCTTCCCATTCCGAATGGAAATGGTATGTCTTCGCCTTCTTACTACTGCTAGCCATAATGTTTCGAACTCTAACCCAACCGCTGCCGCAGAACGTTGATAATGCCGTTCAGTGTTAAACTGAGCGCAATGTCGACGTGCATTGCGTATATATAAAGCCAAAAAATTCTCGAACACGCTAATCGGTTCCAGCCGATCCTAGAACGGAGACGCGACTTCGCGTCGTGTTTGTCGGCGCGAAATCGCTTACCGCACTGTTGCCGCTGTTTATCAATTTATTATGAAAATTTCTGAAATTCGCTAATACTGGTATGATTTTCAGACTTTTGGATTTTTTGTAACGTGAGCAGCGCGAGCTACCAGAATTGCCTTTGCGAGCTACCGGTAGCTCGCAATCGACGACCACTGCCGTATAAGATTCAATTGACGCAAAGATTGTCGCCTGCGGACAAGCTTCGTCGATTGGAATGGGCCCAATGAGTCATCCGTCTAATATAGGTAACCCTGTATGTGTTCGTAAGCGTGGAAAATTGATTGAAGAACCAAAAGATTATGAAATAAATAAAAAAGCTAGCTTTGCCTATAAAACGAGAGAATGTTATAGTTGTATATTTTGTGACGTCGCCTTACTATATAGCAAATGGTTTTTATACCTGAAATGCAGTTGAAGGTTGGCGACCGATATTAAAAAAAAAAATACTTTGCCATTCATCGGTTCTCTTGTTTTTTTATCAATAAACTCAGATCGAACTTAACACTTTGGGGCTCCAATTTCTTCCAGTCGAAGTACTCCTATTACGATTTCTTTTTGACAAAGTGAATCTGTCCCGGATACTTCATATTGAAGACACAATAAGAAAGTTAGACGGATGCCGCCGAGGCATACAATTTATTTTCAGCGAACACCTTGAAGGCTTACATTACGCCGATGACATCTGCCTATTGTTAAGAAAGCACTCCGACATGCAGATGATGCTCGACGTTTTGGTGGAAAAATCAAAGAAAGTTGGGCTGAAAATTTATTGTTAAAGTAAATATCGCGTATCCAAGCAGTAGCTTTAACATTATGAGTTTCAGTATTCAAAACGTCAACAACTACACCTACCTGGGAAGTGTCAGAAGTGCAGCAGACGATAAAGCAGAATCGCAAAGAAGCTGCGTATTTTCAATTCAAATGTAAAATTCGTCCTTTTGTATGGCTGTGAGAGCAGGCTCATGACAGACTTGCTCGAAAATTAGCTGCAAGTTTTTGTCAACAAATGTTTAAGACGTTGCAGTTCCTGGCCATTTGCACGAAGGTCAAGCCTAGATCCTTTTCTTGCACATTCATCCACTCTTTCATTTCTCTGCACTCCAGAATGACCGGCGCCCAACAAAGTGTGATATTGTATTGTTGGATAAACGAGGGCGACTTCCAGCATTCCTTAACATTCATTTTATTCCTCATTCATTCTTTAACATCGATTTTATTATAATATCCTCCACAAAATTTGCGACGGAATTCCATTTTTCTTCGCCTATCATAATTTTTTCGATCACTTCTTCAGGTTTAAATACACCAATAGCTCGTTGCAGAGCTGTCTCTCTATGTTCCACCTCAGTATCTTAGGGGTTAAGTGTTTGTTATCACCGTATGTGTATTTCTTAGGACTGACTATGACTACTATGAGGATGGCACAGGGCGTAGATATGCGCAATACAGAGGGTTACTCCAACCCCATAGCCTCTACTAAGCCAAGACCGTTAGTGCGTGATAAAGAATCACATCCTGCGCAAGGTAACCCTGTTACTTAATTCAGTAAGATCCCTTGCTGTCGGTTGACAAATAGAGGGATTACTGAGTTAGAACAGAACACTACGGATCTAGTCTTGAACTGTCCATAACGGGTTTCCTCTTCAACAGTGGCTCCCTTGAAGAGTATTAATAGGGCCACCAAATGAAAATGAGTTCAAACCAGAACTACTCTGCACGAGGTAGCCACGCTTGTGGGAATCCTCCAGCGGCTTGGGCATCGGATGTGCAGGCCCAAAAATCATTCACCACCAAGACGACCAGAGCTGAAAATCAGGACCCTGGAGGAAGCAAGCTACTGGTTGAGGTTGGACACCTATTGGACGGTGCATCCTCGTCAAAATCGTTTGATGCTTTTTATTGAAACTATGGGAATATTGATTAATTATTATCCTAGGGCTTGCCTTCAGGGGCAATGCGACTACCATTCGGTGGTGCCCTAATTCAAAATCACAATATTGAACCACCAAGTAAAAGAAAAAGTTGTTTTCTAATAGCGGTCGTCCCTCCTCAGGTAATGGCAAACCTCCGAGTGTATTGCTCCCATTAAAAAGCTCCTCATAAAACTCATCTGCTGTTCGGAAGCGGCGTAAAACTGCCTCCGTTTCCATTTCCAATTGGCATACAACATCTAGACGTACACTAAAAATTGAATGAGGAGTTCCAAAAAAGGGTGTAAGCGCCCATAAAAAAATATTTATTTACTTATGTGGATTATAACAGCTGATCCACCTCACAATGAAATATAAAAATATATATATAATACTGTAATTGTCGCATAGTAATCGGCTTAAGCGGCAAACTTATCAGCCGACATTCGTATATAAAAAAATTACTATATTATTTCAACCATAAGTTTAAGCACTCATATCAATTAAATTCAGCTAAAATGTATAAAGTATGGCTTACACATTTTCGTATTGTGCACGTAATGTCACTGCCACAGACATATGTATGTATGTGTGTATGTATAAAAACGAATAAACGCACGCAAATTCTCATACTTAACCTTAATTATATTAAAAGCGAAAAGAAATTTCATTCGCAGTACAAATTTCATTCACATAAACGACTTACATAAAACGCTGACTGTATGGTAAAGGATTGCCCATTTATTATATAAAACATATGTATGCACGTATGTGTGTATATGGGAGTGCGTGCGTGCTCAGGCGAGTGACTCCATTAAAATGGGTACACAAAACCTGCTTTGCGGTATTAAGTGTGCATACAAGCCATAAATAACTCAAGGAAATAATGTTGCTAGGCTTTCTTTTGCCAAAGCTTTTCCACAGATTTTCTGCTTTACGCACTAACTGTTAAAGTACAGTACAGTATGTATTTTCAGGCACACATACACACTATGCAATAATAAATATACACAAGTGTGAAACATCTGTACATTCACACAATCAGCTGTTTCGTATTCGCTTGCACTCACATGAGCTACTGCTCTGAGTTGATGCTGCATTTTCGGCTTCAGTTCCATCGTTCTCAGCTAAGCCTTTTTTCCAATGGACTTATCACTTTGACCGTTTGGGATTATGGCTGTCATCTTGTAGTCAGAGAAATGAATGAGATAGGGAGTATACGTGCACATGTATGTGTGTATATACTCTCGTTTACCAGCTGTTTGCATGTGTGCACTGAACCGTCACACGAGGCCATCAGAAGATTGTGAGGATATTCATTTATGAGATCTGTTGTTGTTGTTGCGTTTATATTGTTGACAGTGAAGAGATCTTGAAGGCTGGGGATGCTCGTTTGTGGCGTTCGGTTGGGTGAGTTAAAAATTAGTGTAAATATTTTAAAGTCGGGTTTTACACGAATACGATTTCATAGTTGTAGTAAAAAGAGAACTATCAAGAATTCGTGCAATATTCAATGCTTATTGGACTTCTTCCTTATTGCTTTATATCCCCAAGTGCGAACTTGTCCACTTTGACGAGCTTGCTTAGCTATCTTCAGACAGGTAAAACCTTCACTAAATCTGTCCTAAAAAAAAGAAGACAACATTGAACTTTCCATTTTGCATTGGACTTATAAGCGTTAGGCCATCAGTTGAAATGATGGTATGATCTGACTTAGCTATAGGAATTACTATAGCCAGAATGTATGTATGCAGCTCATATACTTGTTCAAGATATTAGAGAGAAACGAAAGAGATGCTTCATGAGTTGATTAACTGTAAATTGCTTGCGTATTGAGCTCAGAGAGAAGTCGGTCCTAAACAACTATAAAATCAAGTAATCATTTTAGAAGCCTAATATGAAAAATTCGGCCGACCTAGCCGAATGGGTTGGTGTGGGACTACCATTCAGGGAGTGCATTAGTTCGATTCTCCGTGCATGAAACACCAAAATGATAGAAAGTTTTTTCTAATAGCCGTCGCCCCTTGGCAGGTAATGGCCACGATGCCCATGAAAAAGCTCCTCATAAAAAATACCTGCCGTTTAGAGTCGGCTTTAGGTAGGAGTCGTCTATAGGTCCTTCCATATGTGGAACAACATCAAGGCGCGTAAACGAGTAGGAGAAGAAGCTCGGCCAATTACCCACAAGGGGTTTAAGTGCCAATTATACCTATATTTTTATTATGAAAAATGGTGATATGAGGAAAATTACATGAAAACACATATTAAATATTATAAACAAAGTTAGGTGCCCCTTTCTCAGGGGGCACTTTTATCGACATAGAGGCACTTTTAAGACTGCCCTTTCGGAAGCAATCAGTCTGGATAAACTGTGAGTAATTACCGAGTTTATCAGGTTTATACACAGAATGCTTAGCGATAGAACGTTCGTGCAGAATAGGGCGGCGCGTCTTCCTGCCCGTAGGTGAGTAGAGACACTCCGCAAGGCGGTGTTCTCTCAACATTACTCTGGGTTATTGTGTTCAATGACTTGCTCAAGGAGTTAGAGAGGACAGAATGGCGTGTCACTTATTGTCAGAGGGAAACTTTTAGATAGTCTGTGGGAATTCATGTAGGGTTAAGTAAATGTAGTTCTCAAGAGAACCGCAGATTGTGATCGCTCGTTAAATTCTCTGAAAATTCTCTGAAGTTCGTCTTATTGACGAGTAAATATAAAATATCTAGAACTTGATTTGCCTCAACAGCGGGCGCCCCACTCTTCGATAGCGTGAAGTACCTGGGACTCATCCTTGACTAATGACTATCGTGAAGCGCAACGTTGAAGAGTGAATTAGTCACCTTATATGGATGTCTCTCCCCTAAAGTTATGTTCTGGCTATATAGCATAATTATAAAGCCTATTTTGTGGCATGGAGTCTTTGTCTGATGGAATTTGCTAGAGAGGTTGATATCAGTTAAGAAGCTGGAGAGGGTCTAAAGGTCTGCCCTCATTGGAATTAGTGGGGCGCTTCTTACTCTAGCGTTGAATGCAATACTGAATATGGTATCCGTAGTTATCGCGGTCAAAACTGCCCTGCGCGCAATCAAACTGGGGTGTTCGGGTCACAATCTAGAATTAAGGTACGGACACTCCAGTATTCTTAGAAACTTTAAGTTCATCCCCGTGATTCTTGATCAATGTACATCCTTGCTGGATCCGAGCTGTACTTTTCCCTTCATATTCCTCCAAAGGAGGATTAGGCATAGATCAACATGTTCAAGGAGAGCTAGAAGTAGGATGGAAGAATAGATGGAGGAGTATTTTGCGAGCAGTTCGCCATCAAGTTGAAATTTAGGCTGCCGAACCACTGTGGTGTTTTCCAAGCGCAGGTAGCCGCAATCAAAGAAGCTGTGTATTGGTTGCTTACTTCTGTAACTAATTTAAGGGACAGGCAACTACGTTTACTCCAACTCACAAGCAGGAATTAGGGCTGAGGGCCCGTTGATTATAATACGGCAATGCCTGATTTTTATCTCAACTGCATCTGAAGACTTCGATATTATGCTCATTTGAGTTCCTCGCCCCAGTGGGATAGCGGCAAGCTGCTGGGCTGATATGCGAGCTAGACAGGGAATCCTCGAGCTGGTTTCACCACGAATTGAGAAAATTGTGGTTCCCCTCAAAGCCTGCGCTCTGCTCTTGGAAAGATAGGCCTCTTCTGGTCACGGGTTGATTGGCGTCGCACGAGCTAACTTCTGAAGTTAACAAAGCCGCAGCTCTCGAATATGTTCTTACTGAGAATTGCCTATTAGGTATCCATGCGATGGGACTTGGGATTGCTTCAAGTCCTTTCTGCGGAATCTATTGTATATCTAGAGTGAGGTGGAATTACCTCAGCACCTTCCCCCCAGCGGTCGTGCTCTCACGGGGTTGAAACTCAGACATCTTGGCTCTCACTCTAATCTAAAGCTTCCTCTTCCTTTTCCCCCTTATTCGGTACTTCTCCTTTGGTTCCTACCCGCAGTGTGAATGAGCTCCGGTGAATGGTAGTCACGCAAAAACCCATTGGCCAGCGGCTACCTTTAACTTTAGTTACTTAGCTGAGACTGATATCCGAGATGAAATGACTTGAATGTACGAAATCGTGTTTCCTAATGACGGTACAATGAGAAAAATTTTCATTATTTACGAGCAAACTCACAAAAGTTAAGTTTATCAAACTCAGACTGAAGCGCTTGTGGATCTCCAAAATTCTTTATGACCGAGTATATCTTAAGATTGGTTGTATTTAGAAAAAATGTGGAAGAGGTAATGCAGGTTGTGCCTTGCGGGACCCCTGAGGCACCACAAAAGGCCACAGAGATACGTTTTGATCCCCTTAAGAAAATTGGATGCAAATCCTAAGCCAGATAATTTGTATAATATAATTTTGTCCGTGACTCTGTCAAACAAATTTGTAGAGATTGTGTCAATGTAAAGCGTCTCAGCAACAAAGCAGCCTATGCATAAACTAAAATTTTGTATTATTAAAATTAAAAGCCTTTGAGTTTACCAAACCATACTACACCATACAAATGCATAGTCTAACAAATATCTTTTGCTTCAAATTAATAACTCCTTTACAACACTTTTTAATTTACACCTGCATACTTTCATCTAAAATCTCACTCCTCCTGCATACGCATTTCTTTTATTGCCAAGTTGGGTTCTTATTTTTCTTACAATTTTACTACGATGATTTTTCATTTCAAAATGTCTGCCGCTAACCTATGTAACTGTCGCTACTACTTCAGAGGCAAAAAACCTTTAAGCTTTTAAGTTGATAGAAAATTTCTCAGACCTCTCACCATTCCATAGTTCAGCCTACCATTTGTATTTGTGAGTAGCACAGCGATGACTAGGAGCAAGGTGCAGAGAGAGAAAGAGAGATAGGGAAAGACATAGTGCTCCGAAAAAGGATGAGTCAGCAGAATTGTTGTATTATACTTTGTGTATAAATAATTTGACACATTATGATGCAACTTGACAGAGCTGACATACAAACAAACGAATATGCATACGTAAATTAACACACATACAAATACACATATCCATGCAAAGTGATGATAAGAAATGGAGAGGTGGGTCAATGAGTAGTTGTTAGTTGTTTGAGAATTAAGTGACAAATGCCCGAAGGTAAGGTGGGTAGACAGTTTACTTACACACGTTGACAACATCAACTCAAACAGAAACAACTGGAATAATGTCTTTGTAGGGGAATACCCAACTAGTCAGCAAATATTCTAGTTGAGGAACTGGTATTTAATAAGTGAAGTCATACCAGTTCGATAGTGACTACAATTGTACCAGTTATAAAATTACCAATTAGAGCTGTTTGCAAAATAAATACTCTTCATTGTGTTTGTTGTTTTTATTTTTTTAAATACTTGGTGCAAGTATTTTTTCTACATTCAGTTTTAGAAAAAAAAAATTTTTTTATGTGCAAATTTTTCAAAATAATACATGCATACTAGGCCGGGTCGATTTGTGGGGAGGCAAAAAAATCGCCCATTGCTCTGTGAAAATCATATTCTAGGGATCAAAATAAGAAACTTTCCCGAAGGAACCATACCTCTAAAACGAATTCTGATGTCCCCCAATTTGGGTCGAACTTTTTAGTTTCTTTTCTATAACTCACTTAAATTAATTTTTTCACTTACATATGTTCTGACTAAATAAATTTCTTAAGAGAAAAAATAGATATTATTATAAATTAATAAAAATAAAGGAAAAACATTGCCATTTAGCTGATTTTTTCATATAAAGGCCAAAAATGGTGATATTTTTAAATTGGGAGACATCAGAATTCGTGTTAGAGGTATGGTTCCTCCGGCAAAGTTTCTTATTTTGAGCAATGAGCGATTTTTAAATCGACCCGCCCTAATGCATACATAACATACAAGTATGAACAAGTATGTAGAATAAGTTTTTTTATAATAGCGGTCGCCTCTCAGCAGACAATGGCAAATCTCCGAGTGTACACTGAGCGAAATATACTTAGCTGCGATCACAGATTGTTATGTGTCCACCTTTAAAATAGTTGTTGCCTTTTAGAGAGTGTTAGAAAATATTGAGCATTGAGTACAAATAATATCCCAACCCAGAACCTTCTTCTTCTTAGCTTCACAATCCGTGGTGGACCATAGATTCATCAACAATTTTTCTCCACTTTATTCTATCCATGGCTACATCTCTCCAGTTGTGTACGTTCATTTGCTTAAGATCTGATTCGACGTCATCTAACCATCGCTTTCGTGGGCGTCCTCTTTTTCTCCCTCCAATGGGTGTTAAAATAAAAGCTTTCCTAGCATTTCGCTCTTTCGGCATGCGCAGTACGTGCCCAATCCATCTAATTTGTTGGGCTTTGATAAAACGTATTACATTTTGACTTTGAACGATTTCTTCGATTACATTGTTGTAGCGAATGCGGTAGCTGCCATCTATTGTTGCAACCCGGCCATATATTTTCCTTATGATACGTCTTTCGAAGCACATCAGCTGATGAATATCATTTGTTTTCAGCGCCCGTATTTCTGCGTCATACGTAAGGACGGATCGTATCAGTGCTTTGTACATTCTTATTTTCTGTGCTCTGGACAAATCTTTTGATTTAAATACATGTAGTTTTATGTTAACATAATAGGCTTTATTTGCCGCTTGGATTCTGTCGTTAATAGCTATCACCGAATCTTTATCTGCTGATAGTTTAAAACCAAAGTATTTAAATTCAGTGATATTTTCGAAAACAAAGTTGTTTATACTTAGGTCATCGCGTGTCGTGTTGTTCGCTGACCGAATCATATATTTGGTTTTCTCGTTATTTACATGTAGTCCCAGAGCTTTTGCATTTTTATCAATAAATTTAAAGACGCGTGTAAGAGTGTTTCTGTCTTTAGCCATAATAAGAATCTCATCAGCGTAGGCACATATCTGAAAATCATTATTAAATAATGTTCCATTCGTGTTTATTTCATGAACAGTTGTGTGCAGCATTAAATTGAATACTAAACATGACAATGCGTCTCCTTGTTTTACTCCGGATATGATTTCGAATGGGTCTGATAGGTTTCCTTGCACCAGTACCTTACTTGTTGTGTTCGACAATGTACAGAGAATCAAATTAATTAACTTCAAAGGTATTCCAATTTTCTGAAAGCAGTATTTTATTTGTTTCCTATTTATACTCTCAAATGCCTGTTTGAAGTCAACAAAGAGGCAAAATATATCAATTTTATATTCGTAAAACTTTTCGAATATCTGGTGGACAGTAAAACCTTGATCAATCGTTGAGCGGTTGTTTCTAAAACCACATTGGTAATCGTCTAGGATGTCTTCAGCATAAATATTCAGTCTCTCAAATAGAATGTTAGTAAATACTTTATAACCTGTATTAAGTAAAGATATGCCTCTGTAATTTTGGTATTCAGTTTTATGTCCCTTTTTGGGTATAGGTACTATTATACTTGATGCCCATCCAGTGGGTATTTCATTTGAATGCCATATTTGGTTTACTAAGGTGAATGTTTGTTTATGTAGTTCATGCCCACCATATTTCAGCAGTTCTGCGGGTATTCCATCTTCACCACAGCTTTTATGGTTCTTAAGTTTTCTTATAGCCAATAGTACTTCGTCAAAGCTAGGTTCTTCAACAAAGATTTCGGCCGAATGTACTACTTGTTCCTCCTTACTTGTATTATCGTAGTTTTCTTTGTTAAGTAGTTCGTTGAAATATTCTTTCCATCTATTTATTACTTGTTGTTTTTCGCTGATTATGGAACCATCCTTTGCTTTGCATATATTTGTTGGAGGTTGAAATGTTTTAGTCTGTTTTTTGATGTTCTGATACATAGCTCCAAGAACCAAGAACCTAACTGTATCAAAATACTCATATGTGCGTAATTTGATTGATTTATTTGTTTTGGTGTTAAATTCTTTTTTAGTTTTTTTTTTTCGTGACATTCTTTTATAGTTAAGCTTACTTTACTATTTTATGTGACTATTTTCCGGTCTCACTTTCTTTTCGCAATTCTCTCAAAAAATGTAAGAGGAATATAAATTTATCTTCCGAATGCCAAGGCAATACTATTAAAGAAGAAACCACTAAAAACCTTTAAAAAGGTTCAAACTTAGTCAATCAAAAAGTGAAGCAATGTGAAATGAGAGTGACCAGACTAAAATTTGCAGAAGAGCACTTGGGTTGAACTGAAGGCTGGCGCAATATTAATTTCTCAGCTAAAGAAAGTTTAACATTGATGTCCCTGATGGTTTCAGCTATTACTGGTATGATCTCTGGCAAAATAACCCACGAAAAATGAGTCGGAATTTCGAAGGCGATGCCATCATGATATGGTAGAATTTTCTTGCCTTGGACAGCTGAAATCATGCTTTTCAAGCCACAAAAATGAACCCTGAAAAATATATTGAGATGTCAAAAGATATAGATTAGATTAGATTAGATTTGTGGGGAGTTAGACAAGTCCACGCATATAGTCAGGATACCATTGTACGACACCTGGACAGATTTCAGTAGAAAGAATAGAGATAGGAAAGTGGGTGGTAAGACGGATAAATTAGTTTTAGGCCACTCTTCCACAAATCTCTTGGATTTATTGATGAATGATCTTTATCCAAACTCCGTATATCGCAACGCAATATCCGGACAGTTACAGAAAAAATGCTCTGCAGTGTCGTCATTCTCAAGACAGGATAGGCATATCGGGCTGTGTACGATCACAAAGCACTTGGCTACTCTGCCCGAGTTGAAGTCATGAAGTCATCATCAATTCATAGTTGAATCGACGCGGAATTGACATCTAGAAAGGGTTCAGGGCCTAGTGGCATACTTTCAGGGCCTTCATTAGCCAATTTATCAGCTAACTCGTTCCCTGTAATACCACTGTGGCATAGGAATACTTAGTGTCTTCGTCTAAGTACCATCTAGATCCGCAACCATCCCTGCTTTTGGATCCGTCGGTGTCGAGAGTGTGCTGATCTCCCGTTAATAGGTTCTCTGGACTTAACCATTGATCTCTATTCGGGATCAAAGCATCATACTTGAAGACAGTTGCAGTGTCACCCCTCTCAATGTGGATAGTATATTGCGTTTCCTAGTAAAAATACTCAATCTTATTTAGAGCTACCTGCATTTTATTGCATATAGGTAGCTTCAAGTGATCGTCCTGAGATTAATACGCACACATCGTCTGCGTAGACTTGGATGTGATCAATTTGTTATGCTGACGCAGAGTCGATTCGCAAGATTTCTCACTTTGATAAGCATGGTGTCTGACGTTGAGAGGCTTTCGATTTAGAACCCTCGTCCTACTTTGTTTCTCCACTATACGTTCCAGACCTTTAAGCATAAACGATGTCTGAAACTTTTTGGTAAAGGGTAGTTGTCCTTGCCTGGCTTTGGGACAAAGACTACGTTCACCAAACGCCACAATTGTAGAACATAACCGTGCGCAAGACATGCCGTAAAGATTCTTTTCAGAACCTTCACTAGTTGCTCTCCGTCTCGCTCGAGCATGACTGGGTAAATGCCATCGGGTCCTGGGGACGTAAAGTTTTCGAATGACGAGAAGGCGAACCTTATCGTTTCCTCGTTAACTATACTGGATGCAATAAACCAATCACGCCTGCTGGTAATTATATTGACATGATCAGATTGATCGATAGAGCTTTGACCAACAACATTCCTGGAGCCAGGGAAATGTGTTGAAAAGAGAACATAGTACACTTCTGATTTTGAGTCCGTATAAGTATCATCCGATTTGAGAAGTGAGCCCAGCTTAACCATCCGGTCTCTTTGGAGGACCTTGCATTAACCTCGCTGAACTCTTCCGTTGCTCCAGTTCACTGCAGAAGGTCCTATAAGAGTCCAATTTAGATGATCTAATTTTAAAATGTGCTCATTGTCTATTTTGAAGAGAGCGCTATTACTGAGTTTACATTTCAACCAGACAATGCTAGTACGAGTATGCACGCTTGCAGGAAGTCAGCAGAGTTCTTTTCTTCCTGATCGATGACTCTACTTGACTGACCATCCAGAAGTCCGGATCTAAATCTCATTGAAAGTGTTTTGGGCATAATTGCAAGGGCTGCGTATCTAAACGATGACAAGAACTAAAAACATTAATTTTACAGATGTGGCTGGATCTGGACATAAATATGCGGCGGAAATTAATAGACCCACTTCCAAATAGAATTTTCCAGATTATATTTATATAGGAATGAAAGTTCAACGTTATATTAAAGGCAGAATTTACGCATATTTTTGATTCATCCAAAGCTTCTCATTTTGCTTTTTGATTTCGAAATATAAGTCATAAACATTTGTCGTGGTCACAAATTCATTAGAAATACACCACTTGGTAACCAATGCGATTTCATCTAGGATCCACTTCTCTTTTATTGTCTCTGCGGCTTTGTGAGGGAGTGTGCTTTTCACTGTGCGTGTGTCTTACTTTTCATGGATAAATACCCTCGTCAGAGGATTTATAACAATGACGTGTCAGTAAAAATGAAGTTTACATTTTATATACTCCATTGTTCTCAGCTCTACTGCTTGCACTTGCTTTTTTCTATTACTTACCTATGCATTTAACGATACTTAATAATAGCTGAATCTTGTGTTCACATGACTTGCGGTTGCTCATGTTATTGTTTTTATAAATAAATTACAAGTGACAAGTTGCAACAACTGTGTTATACCTATGTTAATAAAAGAAGAGCAGTGTAATACAAATGTCGGTTACATTTTAATGTGCGAGTGATAAAGAGAAACTCTATGTAAGAGTGTACTCGTGCATATACTCGCATATGTATACATGTACATATATATTCTAAAAGCATGTTACAATAGTGAAATAGGATTTAAATATATCATAGTAAAAGTAGAGATGAAAATTTAAGCTTCGTTGACATTGCAAAATAAAAATGAGGGGAAAGCTCAAGGGTAGCATGATGCCACAGATCGGATGTATAGTGAGCTTTGTGATGCGTTCATATGGACAAAAAAGCAGCAACAAAAATTCAAAACAAAATTTCACAATAAAGAAGACAATAGTTTTGATGGGGTGCTCATTCGTTGGCTTTAAGCTAAAGATAGTTTAGGCAAACAACAGCACCTAGAAATTAGTCACCTACTTTTCCCATGTAAATGTTTAAAGGAAAACAAAGCCATGTGAGAAAAAAAACATGTTAGATCTCCAGATTCCATTAGAGCATTTTAATGCGTATTCTGAAAATTAATAACGCCTGCCTAATCAAAAAAAAAAAAATAAAAATAAACAAAAAAAAAAAAAAAATAAATAAAAAATAAGTCGTAACTTTCGTGAGTCTCTCGGCATGAAGCTGACAGTGGATACTTTTCTTCGAAATCTGTGAAATTAAAGCATCTTAAATTATCTTAAATACAGTTACTGGTATTAAAAATTCATTTTTATGTTAAATATGCAAACATGTTTTATCTCGGTTAAATGCAACAATAAAATGTTGACTAATACATACAATAGAATATTTTTTTTTTCAAAATCAGAAAAATCCAATACTCAGGAAGCAAATTTTCTGCCCTCGCTATGTGCCTGGTGTGGTCCCTGACTGAAACGTTAAGGATTTAATTGATTCGATTATATTGAAAATGTGGTGTCAAAAATGTTTTAATTAAAGACTTTATAAATTGCTTTTAATTGATAGTTTAATAAATTGTGTATGCTTTTTCAAGGATTTTTTTTTTAATAATTTTCGTTTAGTTCACAATTAAAAATTTGCATTTCAATTCTATATCTAACAATCTTTAGTATCAATTTTAAATTTATATATAAAACCAGTAACCACTTTCAAAAAATTTTGAGCACAGTATTTTCACACTTTTCATTTGCTAATATATTAAAAATTCTTTCCCCATTTTAATTTTGCTTATATCCGCATTTTGATAAAAAAAATTCTATTATAACTTTCTCAAAATTTTTTTCATTTGTTGCCCATTTTAAAATATACACATAATTTAGTTAATTTCGTTTTGTTTTAATTTTTTGAATAAGTGGTAACTCTACTCAAAGATATTTCTAAATTAGAGGTTTCTTAAATATCTTTCATTTGACATCCATATTGTAACACCCTTTCTCTATTTTGTTGGCGAGTATACATTTTACGTCTTCCTGTATAAAATTTTGACCTATATCTCATGAACCGTTAGTAATATATATTAAAGCGAAATATAGCTCTAAGCATTTCTCCTTTAATTGGGAAATATGTCTGGATTAAAACGTTCTGAAGGGGGGAACCCAGTTTAGACTTATCAAAAAATCGACTTTTTTTATTGCATAAATCGTTAGTATAACTACTCAAGAATATGTGGTAAAAAGTTTAAAGCGAAATTCGCAATATTCCCGATTCTATGATCACTTAAGTGACTGCCCTTCGGTTCCGCACCGTAGCGCGCGTTAGTTAGAGCGACGCTTTTCTCGAAACTACTTTTTTTCAACTGGTGGGCACTCTAGCTCAAAAGTTATCGACCAATCGATATAAATTTTTTTCGTAGTATTATTTATTCAATTCTTTGTCATATGAACCTGATTCTGGGATTATATTATATTATGATTAAAAATATTTTTTTTAAGCAAAATAGATGCAAAAATATGGTATGAAAAAATTATATTATATTGTGTTCAAGCGCTTCAAAGATATGCAATTTTCAATATTATTTTATCACAATTAGGTTCATATTTTTAGGAAACATGTTGTTAACGAAAAAAAAAATTGTTGTTGATTACGGAGAAAAATTGCAACTTCTGGAATGCCCACCAGCAAGATACTCGGATGGCGATCATCCATGGACAACACGCTCTAACGCCATTATTTCCCGCGGAAATGGCTTGAAAGAATTTTAAAGTGTACTTAAAAATATGAGTAAAATACCCCCGAAGTTTAACCAATTTCTGATTATTCCGTCCTTGTTCAAAAAATTCACGAAGAACACCAAAATTTCGACCTCCTAAACCGAGGTAAAAAACCTTGATAACCATAATGAGATGTTTTACTTAACTTGCATGATTAATTTATTTTAATTTTTTATATATGTGGCAACTCTTTTATTTAGCGGGGCAGCTCTTGATTGAACCATCCTTAATCAGCTTCTTTGATACCAACTTTTACATTTATTACTTTACATTATATTTAATTTAATTTAATTAAATTTTAATTTTTCAGATGGGTGGCAACTCCTTTTATTTCTTTTTATTCGATCAGCACCAAACTTCACAGAAACAATGCGCCTGAGCATTGCTGAAAATTTCGTCAAAATCATTTCAGTCATTACGAAGTCCATAGGGAGCACACAAACCCACAAGACCTCCTCTTTTATATACATATATATGTATGTAGTAAACTCCTGTCACAGTTAAGTCACTCATATATTATATGTTAAAACTCTGCAACATATCTCCACAACACTAACTCAGCAGCTGAGCGAAAGGGCTTGTAAATAAAGAGCGACAGCACACCTCACTACACTGCACTGAAGAGAGAGGCAAGTAAGCTTTTATAGTTCAGTGTACTCACAACTTGGAAGGCAATTGATTCGAAACACACGAAACAATGACACACACGCCAGGCAATCACATCGAATGCAACAATAAATTTATATTTACAAAAATTAGAAAACATAACCTATGTAATTAAAAGAAGTAGAGTTGTATTTATTCTGAAATTTTTTGCATTCTGTATATTAAAAGTATATTTATGTTTAAAAGTATTTTTATATTGTATATATGTATGTAAAGTAAATGTTCTTATGTATGTAATATTAAGTACATAAATTTCAAATTCTTCAAATTTTAACTTTGTCTCTTTTTATTTATTTTTATTACTTTTATTGCACTTTGTTCATTTTAACAGTTTCAATTTTGAGATGTACATAAGTGATGTTTTGTAAATTGTAAATCAAGAAGAAAATTTTCAAATATTCTAATATTTTCTATATTATTCTATTCTATTTATAAATTTTGTTAAATAAAAATTAATTTCCTAAAAAAAGGTAATTGTTCAATCCTTTGAGAAAACAAATGTTTCTTAAGGGAGTTTTTGTACTATGCACGAATAGAGACCAATTTTGCGAGTTTTTGAAAAATTGTATTGTAGTAATCAAACACAATACACAAAGAACTAGGATATTATCAGATATAATAAGCCTAAGTATTCCCTTAGGTATAAGCAAGACCCTTCAAATAGTGATACGTCTTTTTTTACTGCATATTTGATATTTAGTATTAAAAGTTGTCGATTTTATTTTCGAACTTTTCATAATATAATATATTGGGTAGTCGAAAAAGTCTTTTCGTATTTCTAATCAAACTTCAACTCATTTATTTTTATATTTATAATGCACTTTATTAAACCAAATATGTACCATTTCGGTCGACCACCTTTTGCCATTTTTCTTCTAGAGACATTATTCCATCAGTGTAAAACTTTTGTGGTTTCTCGGCGAAAAACGGCGACAAGTAATTTTCACAGGCTTCTCTTGAAGCCAACTTTACTCCATTAAGGGAGTTCTGCATTGACCGAAACAAATGGTAGTCCGATGGTGCAAGGTCAGGGCTATATGGTGGATGCATCAAAACTTCCCAGCCAAGCTCTCCCAGTTTTTGTCGAGCGTTGTCCTGATGGAAGACGATGCCCTTTCTGCTGATCAGATCTCATCAGTTGTTGACAGTAAAGTGTAGAATCAATCGTTCGAGCAGGCTGGAGCAGCTCATAGTGGATGATTCCTTTCCAATCCCACGAAACACACAGCATAACCTTTCGAGGTGTCAATTCTGGCTTTGCGACCATTTATTGAGCTTCACCACCCTTGCACCATGACCATTTTCCACATTATTGTCGTATTTGATCCACTTTTCGTCTCCTGTTACCATTCGCTTCAGAAATGGTTCGATTTCATTTCGTTTCAGCAAAGAATCGCAGATGTTAATTGGGTCCATTAAATTTTTCACAGACAATTCATGTGGTACCCAAACATCGAGCTTCTTTTTGTAACCAGCCTCTTTTAAATGGTTCAAAACCGTTTGATGATGAATGTTTGGTGCGGTCAATCTTTTTCATAATTTCATCGACTTTTTCAACTATAGGTCGACCGGAGCGAGGTGCATCTTTCACATCGAAATTTCCAGAACGGAAGCAAGCGAACCATTGTTGTGCTACACGAACTGATACATCATCGTCTCCGTGAACTTCACGAATTTCATTGGTGGCTTGCGTGGAATTCTTCCCTTGTTTATACAAAAATTTCAAAATATAGCGAATTTCTTCATTATTTTCACTCATTTTTGAACAGCTATAACTTTTTTTCAACTTCTCCGAATTTATTTTTTTTTGGTTAAATGAAGCTTAAGATGTAACCTCTCTGACACCATGTGATATGACACAATGTGATTGGTAGCACTGGAGATATATGACTCCAACGTCATCTATTGACAAAATACGAAAAGACTTTTTCGACTACCCAATATAATACAATATAATAAATAATTTCATTTATTTATCTATGTACGCATATACTTAACTAAAATTACAAGTTTTACCAATAAAATAAACTTACAGCTTTTTCCATTGTAGCATCGCTTTTTTATATTATTTGAAAAGCAAACAAAAACAAAAGGTAAGGCACAAGCAACGATCCAACCGAATGAATGTTATTTTCTAGTGTTGTAAGTGTTTTTTTTTACTGTTACCTCGCTCTGTACTCCAAAGTCGTATATTCCAGAACATATGGCTGAAAGTAGTTGTAACACCAGTCATACATGCTTTAAAAGAGAAGAGTAAACTTCATTCCTCTCAACTGCTGCTAATATTTGTTGTCGTGTAAATGTTGATTGTCTGCTAAGCCGAATCAAGGCTAACATCGGTAAGAACACTGAATCACACTGCGTGCAAGGACTAACGAATGAGCTCGTACAGGTGTTTAGTACTTACTTATATATATAAATTTGTGTAAATCTTAATATTGCCAATATCAGTATCAATAAAAGGGGCTGCAGTGCGCCTGTCGAATGGCAGACGATTTTTATAAAAATCCTTTTCATGACAGAAACACACTAAGATACAGCTTTTTCAGCCATTTGACATTTCATGTCCCTAGTGGTTTTCGAACACTGGAATGGCCGAGTTATAAATAAATAAAAAAAACTATATGATAATAAAATGTCTACGCCTTCTAGTTGGAAGACCAAAATCAGCTCAATCGATTATGATTTCTTTCAGACAGAAAATAGTTCATTGTGCTGTCTTTAATACTGCACTATTTTCACTAACCTCGCTACACCCAACACCAATCTTTCACTACTTTCTTAACTTGCTTCAAGGCGGCTGCCAATGTTTAGAGGCAATCATTTATCAGTGTGTCAAAAATATTTTTGGAGCATAATTTTACTGTGCGCTTACTTGGCACGAAGAAGGGAGTAAATATTGATATATCGCGAAGAGGGACAAAAAAAGTAGCGCAAAAACTCAAAAGGAGTAAAGAGAAAAGAAATTTAACAAAAAGGGAGTCTTTACTAAATGCACCTTCTATATCTATCATGCAAAACATTAGTACGCATCACCGTTACCCCGCAGTGGCGAATGTGAAATAATAAACTTTTGGCAAAGCGTTCGAGGTTGCAAAAAAAAAAACATAAAATTACTTATGAGCGTGTGCACTGAGCATATTTACATTTAAGGAGCGCTTAGTGGCAGTCCATGCAAATATACTAATTTTTTTGGAGAAAAAATTATACGTGGCTACATGTGCCTATGTATACACTTATGCATATGTACCTATACATATGTGTTTGCATGGGTATGAGAACTCTACATTTGGCTCAAGTTGAAGATGCGACTTCCAACTGTGCGACATCCCAACAATCAAAAATGTTCGAAAACGGGAAGAAGTGGTAAACATTTAATCTTCTATATTCTCTTTGTTTTTTTCCATTTACCATAGCAATAGAAATTGTCCACTACTTCCAAATTGTTCGAAGCTATTATTAAAGTACTGTCGGTGCTGTGGTACGGCTGCGAGTGCTGGACAAAGACATGCATAGACGAAAGAAGCTTAAGAGTTTTCGAGTGAAATGTGCCCCGACGGGGGTTTGGCCGCATACTTATGCCGGGGAGAAGATGTCCTTAAACACATTAAATCCCAAAAGCTTCGATAGTTGGGACATACTGTGCGCATGGAGGACAGCCGCCCTCAAAAATCCCCTTCAACAACAAACTCTCTAACGACCCGGGCCCGAAGACGTCCAAAGTCAACCTAGCTTAACCAAGTCATAGCCAACCTGAAAAAGCTACTCGTCGACCTCATGGTCCGGAAACGAATCGATGTGTGGGACACCAAGAAGAAACACGTCATCACTAGCTTCTCAGAACGGAGAGGCCAAACCATGCTGCGGTGGCAAAGCCGATGTGTCATTGAACCGAGTGGCAGATGGGCGGCGAAACTTATTTCATCAATTGACAAATGGGTCCAACGGAACTTCAGGGAAGTGAACAACTTCTTAACTCAGTTTATCTCGGGCCACGGATACTTCCAGAGATACCTATACTGCATGGGCAAGCTAACCGATTCCAAGTGCATATACTGCGAAGCGCTGCGCGATGACACTCGTTTTTTAGTTGTTTCAGCTGGCTCGCGGAAAGAAATGTTCTGAGGGAGCAGATTGGCGACATCGCGCCGACCACTATAATCAGCAAAATGCTCGAACGCGAGGACAGCTGGAACACGGTAAAGAAATACATCGAGAACGTACTTCGAAAAAAAAAAAAATATTGATCTCGACACAGTGTGAGGCTCAAGATAGAGGCACAAGAAGACGAGCCTATAGCATGAAAGCTGGCTACAAATATGGTGGACCCAGACGTGGGTGAATAGAATTGGTCCTTTATGGATGCCCGAAGTAATATCGAAAGCAGTTCCGGGAAGGGTGTCTCCCCAGAAGGAAAGGAGGGATTGTTTTAGTGGCCACACCACACGACGCAGTAGACGACGGTCGCTGTAAGGGCGAAGGCATTTTGAACCCTACCTCACCCACCAAAACAAAAAAAAAACCTGGAAAAGCTACAAGTTTAGAGCTGGAAGTCTATTGCTAGGAACCGTGTACATTGGAAGAGGATTGTGGACGAAGCTAAAAACTGAGCTGTAATCGGGACTTGATATTTATTATTTATATTAAAGAAAAATTATACTTTGCTACAAGGACCCTAATTTCTTCCTACCAGAATGGTTTTGTAACAGGTAGATGCCCTGTTTCCAACCTGACAGTTTTCAGTGAATATTGTTTAGAATCATTTTCGTCTGGACTTTAAGTTGATTACACCTACACTGACTTCTCCAAGGCCTTTGTAACTATGAGTCATAGAATTATTTTGTGGATTCTCTTGGTTTTTACTCGGTTTTCCTTTTATGACTAATATCTTATCTAAGTGAAAGGAGTTGTCTTCTTACAACTACCACTTCTAGGCTACCAGAGGGTAGTGTTTTCTGCGCCCTACTTTTCTTTGTTGTTATTGTTGTAGCCGTCTACTAGGCCCTGCGAGTGCGGTGCAGTCATCGATCCTCTTTGCCTGACTCATTTAACGATAGGCCTAGGAAGCGTGCTGTTTCAAGAGGTTGGGTCCAGAGGGAGAGGGGTGTTAAGTGAGTGGTTTTGAGAGGGCATATAAAGGGGTGCTTAATATCGTGCGTACTACAATATCCGGAACGTAATTGAGCCAAAGTTATGTGGGTTTCGCGAGGCAGCTGAAGCTTTTCGTCTGCAATAGGTGGTGGTTGGCCTAACGATAACGGTATTCGGGGTTGGGTGCTTAGGAAGATCGTAAGGGTCTCCCGTCCAGTAGTTGTAGTTGTGCTTTGTCGTGGAACTCGTCAGTGTAGTCAAAGCGATGCATCTTGATACGCCTGGGAGGTGGCTTAGGCTCTAGCAAATGTATGCAGGGGCGATTCGTTCGGTTGCACCCAAGTAGAAAGTGATTTCTGAGCATTTTGCTGTGCCCCTTAACTGGGAGCATGGAAGCCTCGGTGTGAAGATGTTGCAGGTGGACACACACATAGTGGTCCTGATTACAGTATTTTGATAGGTCTGAAGTTTGTCCACTGTGTATTACTGGTGCCAGGTGAAGACGGGCGCAAAATAATTCAGAACCGGCCGGCTAATTACAACGTAGCTAGCGATTTGAGGACCTTGTTGCGGTTTTGGATCTTAGTGCTAATTGCGATTGTGTGCGCTGAAAAGGAGAGCAAACTATCGAAAGTGAGACTCAAGATTTTGGGGTTGTTATCGGTCGGTAATGGTGTGTCATCAAATATTACTTTTAGATGTCATATGATCTCCTTCGCCCAGATGGTAATGGGAGGCGCCTTGGGTTTAGTCGGGGAAAGTTGGAGATTTCTTGCAGTGAAAAAGCGTGGAAAGCTGGCGAGACAAATATTCACCTTGGAACAATGCCATTGCTCGACGCCATTATCTAACAATCGTGAGCATAGGAGACGAGTGAGACTACCGCTGGTGGTTGGGAGAACTTCGATATGTAGAAGTTAGAAATAAGGGTGAAGGACACCACCCAGTGGAGCACTTTGCTTTATCCTCCTCTGTTTTGATCTTTGATCTTGAAGAATGACTGACGAATGCCCATCACTCAGATAGTTTGCGGACCACCTCTTCAATCATCTTGTAGCGTGGAGTGGCTGACTATGTCAAAAGCCTTCGATAACGCTACTAAAACAGTCTCTCGCAGGGTCGGTTTTGATTAAGCCCGTATTTGATCTGGGTATTTATGGTGGTGAGTGCTGTGGTAGTACTGAGCACTCGGCAGAACCCATGCTGCTGTGTCACTGAGTTCTGATGTTTCGTGTAGAATGGGAGCAGGAGGGCCTTCTTTCCCTACTGGTGTAAGAATAGTTATCCGACGATAGGACTCCTCTTGGTAGGCGGGTTTCTTAGGTTTCAGTACTCCTGCTTTCCACTTGTCAGGAATTATGAGAGTGGCCAAGGACAGACACTTGTGAGATATCTTACTCCCAATGGTCCCAGGTGCTTCAACGCTGGAAGGCTCATGTCAAGGAAAAACGTGAAGAGCTGGAATTGAAACTAAAAAATCTTCTTTACCTCTATTCTATCAACTCGCAACTATATACTGCTCTACAACCAAAGCCAAGCGCTCCAGTAGCAGCTGTACTTTATATAAGTATTGAAGTATTCTTTCTGAACTTGTAAATATTGAGGCATCTTAGCTTTTCAAAACGTTATTCTGTTTATGCTTAAATATACGTTAGTAGAAAAATTAAAATTACGGGATTAGGGGTAGTCAGAGGCCCGAAAAAATGATGATTTTTAATAATTTTTTTGCTACTCAGTGGTTTTATTTTACAACAATAAAAACATTGCATTAATACATCATGTTTCGACTTAACTTAAAAAAACAAAAACAAATTAATAATTGTAAGAGTTGTCGCGGTTTGTGTGGAGCCCGTTTCTCCAGAAGTCGCTTACGGTGATCATCACAAGTCCTTGGAGACTCATCTAAAATCAATCGGACAAGAGAAATTAGTTTTATTAATAGATAATCTTGTGCCTGATCGAACATTTTTTCGAAATTTAAGAATATGGCGCCCTCAGGAAATATTTTTCAGATTTTCGAGACTAAAAAACGAAATTTAATTGTTAAAAGAATCATAACTTTTGGAAAAAAAATCCTTCGATCAAGCACAAGTTTTTTATGTTTTCCAAAAGCAGTAAAAATTTTATTGAAATCTATCAAGAGCTTTTTAAGTTACAGTGATCACCAGTTCAAAAGACATAGTTTTGAGAAAATGCATTTAAAGTTCTGCTATCGCTCCGGAGCGTCCGAACGCCTTTTGTTAATAACTCGAAAAGTATTGACGGATTCACTTCATATTTTCACACAATATTTTTAAGATATTATACTTTAAGAAATTGCAAAAAAAAGTCCAGTTTCTTGAAAATTCTGACTACCCCTAACCCCTTAGAAATAACACGAAAATTAAGAAAAAGTAAAAATCCAAAAAAAATTCATTAAAATGCCTAAAGCACCCAATATTTGTGACTCTAAAATGTGCCACACCAAAATTTCCAACATTGAATAAATCTCAGAATTAGTAAATTTTTTTCAAAATGGTTCAGTTTATTTCTTACTACATTCCAGTCTACAAAAACAAAAATTTAGGAAAATTGAATACCATGCTCAAAATACTTACTCATGGCCTTTGATTGACTTTGGATACTACTTGGGATAAGGCAGCCTATCAAGCTGCCAGAGCACAGCAGTATCTTCCGGAGCTAGCCCACACTCAAACAAGAAAGAACTCAGCAATTAATATATACGTGGAATAAGCTCATATTGTATTAAGTACACAAATTTTCGATGGAGCAGGGAAGCCATAGAAAGGCTAGCTGCAAACAGTAGGCTGCATATCTAGTGGGTACCTGGTCACAAAGGCATAATGGGGAACGAAATAGTAGATGAGATAACAAAAGGTGCTGTTAGAACAAGCAAGGAACTTTTGAACAAGAGAACGACATACCAAAAGCGCTAAATACTATTTACAACGAAATGGACGATTACATGAAAATTCGAGTGGAAGCTAGGTGGACTAATCTGACCACATGCAAAACAGCAAAATTTATGTGTAGAACTAACGACAAAAACCTGACTCAATTCGTACTTACGCTCTCGCGAAAGGACTGCAGAACTATCATAGGTATGCTAACAGGCCATAATCTATTGGCTGCACATGCGTACAAGCTATTGCTAACACGGACAAATGCAGGAAATGCAGAGAGGATGTTGAGGAAACTTTGGAACACCTCCTGTGCGTTTGTCCGGCATTATTAAAAACGCGTTTAAAATGCTTGGGAGCCCCATTATTTGAGGGTCTAGAGGACGTCTCAAAAGCGGATCTCCCTGCGCTGCTTAGATTCGCCAAAAGCGCTGACATCCTACATGATGTCTACTTTCGGTATTCATAGATGTCGGTCTCCATCTGGTATCGCTAGGGACCAAAAGGTCTATGCGTGGCTTGTTGCCAACCAGGCTAACCTAAAGAAAAAATATTGCGATAAATATATGGAGCTGTAAGACTGTAAGATAGTATCATCGATATCTAACTGGACGCTGGAATTTTTAGCAAAAAACGAAACGGTAATAAGATTTATAAAATCTCAGAGGATAAAATGGCTCGGACGCGTGTTTAGAATGCCCAAGGAGAGAAGAACTTGAAAGGCAGTAGAATTATGGCCTATTGGAGACCGATGAATGAGATGCCTCAGTAAGAGATTGCTCGAAGACGTGGAAGTTCACCTTCAAAATCTAAACGTGCGGCGTCGGAAGGAGGTAGCCTTAGATAGAGACAGATGCCACGATGGTTGCGAATGAAGCAATGGTTCATCAAGGACTGTGACGCTAAGAAGAAGGAGAAATTATAGACTATCTACTTACATACATATATTTTTACACAATTGTATGCATATCTTAAAAATAAAATGCTGATATCAGCATTAAGCACACTTCTTTTCCAGAAACTTAAAAAAAAAGAAAGGACATTGTGGCGACCACAAGAGCCAAATCTTCATTTGCGACGTCACCTTTAAAGTGTTAGGGGTAGTCAGAATTTTGAAAAAATTAGATTTTGATGTTTTTGTATTTTCTTAAAGTATATATGCTTTTGGAAAACATAAAAAACGAAGGATTTGTTTTCCCAAAATTTCGGTTTCTATTAAACAATTAATTGTCGGTGTTTTTCTCGAAAGTCTGAAAAATATTTCCTGATGCCGCCATATTCTTAAATTTCGAAAAAAGATTCGATCAGGCACAAGATTATCTATTAATAAAACTAATTTCTCCTATCCGATTGATTTTAGATGAATCTCCAAGGACTTGTGATGATCACCGCCAGCGACTTCTGGAGAAACGGGCTTGACACAAACCGCGATAACTTTTATAATTATTAATTTTTGGTTTTGAAAATTTGCTTAAGTCAAGTGACATGATGTGTTAATACTTTATTTTTATTTTTGTCAAATAGATCAATTGACTAGCAAAAAAAAAATAATTGAAATTCATTATTTTTTCGGACTTCTGACTACCCCTAACCCCTTTGTTCTTTATTTGAATTTACAGGAATTGCAACAAATCGTAGTACCTGTACATCAACATTTCGCCCAATTTTGATTATTTTTATAATCTTTTGTGAATACCCACAATTTTTGTAACAAATAATACAAACGCTGGCTTACAAAAACCCGTACAACCAATTCTATAAAAAAAAAGATTAGAAAAATTCCACAAAGTTTTCATTCCAATTTTACGACTTTAGGTTAGGTTAGCGACTTTTAATTCGAATTTTTATTAGAAATCGATGGCAGGCAGTTATTAGCTTTTTGAAGTTTAGTATAATACTCGAAAATGCAAGCTTGAAGTTGATGAAAAAACTGTTTGATTTTTTATAATTCTGCACTTCGATGGTGTTGCTCTCCATATCAAAATTGCACCACTTGTTTTTTTATATGGTCGCAAATGCCTGTGGTAAGGAAAATATTCCATGAATGTATCGCTCCGGTTGGGCTAAGATTTACTTTACATGAAACCATCGATAAGAGAAATTATCAAGAATAACAGACCAGGGCAGGGGTTGAAGGAGCGCTACTTGCTTTGAAAAGTTTCAAACCGAAAAAATCTACCTGCACTCGATGCTTTCGATTGTGCGCGTTTTTACGAGTTTGACGAAAAACTGCTGCATACCAAATCGAGAAGAATGAATATCAATACAATTGTGTCGATAGAGGTTTACTTAAAGCCTGCGGATACTTTGCCACTAAGCATTTATAAAGAAAATCACCAGCAACCAGTACATACAGATTCATGTTATTTCCTAAGAGGAATTTTAAGCAGAATTTAAGCTTTTACTAAACTAATGAAGATAGTAGGAAAAAATTTATTTTCAAGCTTTCAACAAAATACTACATAGTCGCTAAAATTTGTTCACTGGCATTATAAACGTGCTCATATATGTAAATGTATTTGTGCATGTAATTCAGTGGTTAGACGGTTGGTTGGTTTGCTGGCAAATATTGCTAACTGCGCGTGGCTGGCAACTGGCATCCAATTGGCAGTATGGCGACTGTTGACTCCTTTGGAAGTGGAAAAAAAAACGTCACACATTTCTTTTGGTTGCTTTAAGATTGTTTTTAGTTAAGCATTTGCTGCATTTGATATTTTTGACTTTTTCTGAGCTCTACTGCTTTTGCTACCATATCGGCTGTGATATGTCGTAAATTTTTCAGCGCATGCAAATGTTGTGGACTTAGTTAAATTTTGCTTTATCTTTTATCAATATTTATGTTTTGTGGTGCTCGTTTTTAAGAGCCCAACAAAAAACGACAATATTTACTTAAAAAATAACAAACCCTGAAGGAAAATTATTCGCAGCGCACTTAAGTTACATCTATTCAAAAAATATAACATATATATATATGTTATATATATATATAATTGGCACGTGGGTGTTCGGCCGAGCTCCTCCTCCTATTTGTGGTATGCGTCTTGATGTTGTTCCACAAATGGAGGGACCTACAGTTTTAAGCCGATTCCGATCGGCAGATATTTTTATGAGGAGTTTTTCCATGGCAGAAATACACTCGGAGGTTTGCCATTGCCTGCCGAGGGGCGACCGTTATTAGAAAAATGTTTTTTCTTAATTTTGGTTTCACCGAGATTCGAACCAACGATCTCTCTGTGAATTCCGAAAGGTAATTACGCACCAACCCATTCGGCTACGGCTGGCAGCTTTTAATATAATTATGTGGGGTATGGAGTTTCACCTGACATCTTGAGAACCGGGACTTCGGCGATGATATCTGCATCCTCTCTCGCAAACTCACTAGCATGCAAACTAAGGTGGATAGACTAGTGATGTTGGCACGCACTTTCGGACCGGATGTCAACATCGCCAAAACAAAGGCAATACGAGTCAACCACAATAAAGCAAGACATGGAACGGTTGGCTGGTGCTCGGTGGAATTTGTCGAAAGCTGCTGCTATCTCGGGAGCACTATTACAACAGATGGCGGAGCTAATGAAGGCTTCAATTGCAAGCTAAACAAAGCAAGTCCGACGTTCGCGCGAATGCGTACAGTATGGACGAGTTCGTAAATCTCCAGGCGCTCTAAACAGCGAGTATTCAGCTCATATGTAAAGTCAGTATCGTTGTACGAAACTGAAAGTTGGCTGGTCTCTAACGCCATCACACCGACCATACAATATTTCGTCAACAAATGCCTCCGCATCATCTGCAGAATATTCTGGCCGAACACCATTAACAACGACGCGATGTAAAGATTAACAAAGGCGAAACCCATCATAATGCAAATCAAACGCAGAAAGTGGCAATGGATAGGTCTCACGCTTAGAAAACTACCAGATAGTAACACGAGAATGTCCACTGGACTGGAACTCGAGGGAGCAAAGCTCGCGGTCGGCGAAAGGTTACTTTCCCATAATTAAGTTGCGATAAAGGCACTGACGACGCCTTGGTATAGATCCAAGTCAAATCGAGTAGATTAAATCTCTTGAGTAACATCTCTCTAACTTGGGTTCCAAGACATAAGAACATAAGGAGAACTGAGATTGCTGTTGAGCTTGCCAAGAAGGGTTATCTGAATTGGTCTCAGAGGCCTTCTACCCAGACATCGCACGATCGACATGCGGAAAAGCTAGGTTTACAATTTAAATCCCATTGCAGAAGTTTTGGCGACCTTTCCAAGAAGGAGGCTGTTGAGCACTGTCTCTGTGGGCTTGACAACTGAATGATTAATGTCACTCCTCCTCTTTCGGGGAAGCCTCCCATCCCGGAACTACTTTTTGCATTACATCGGGGGATCCTAAGACGGCGTCCACTCCACATATCGGAGGTATTGCACTATTTTTGCTGAATATATCTTAACAGCATTCCAGTTGTTGACTGAAGGTAGTAGTCTGGTAACTTATTTTGAAAATTTTGAATTTCGGTTTTTTACATATTTTGAAAGTGCGATATATTGGTCATATACTGTACAAATTTTAGACATTTTAGACAATTTTAGAAATTCGCTCGTACTACTTTCCATTTTTTAGTCCGATTTCCACTTTAAAAAAAGGCAATTTTTTTACAAAGTCCGCCATTTTGTTATTTTTTGTCAAAATCATTTGATCTTACTACCCGCCAGAACGACTAGCACACTAATTAATACGCAATTTGTTTTTTCTGTTTCAGATGACCACAAGTGACGAAATCACGCCGGCCAGCCACTGTACCTCTTTTTTTGCCGCTTGCTGCAGTGTACAAAAATAGTATCAAAACATTAAAAAAAAAAAAAATTTTTTTTTGTACACCTTCTGATACCTTTAATAACATATCAGAAAATCAAACCGATTGAATTTTATTTTCCCTTCCAAAAAATGTCAAAACATGGCCTCAAAAAACATGTAAGTTACCAGACTACTACTTGAAGCACACATTGCTGGAGACAGATTGTTAACCTGCAACGGGAGTCCAAGTGTCATCTCCAATGTTTTACGATCGTCACATTGGAGGATAACATGCTTTTCATCTTCCATCGTGTTGGAGTATTGTGGGCAGTAGGGATTATCTGCTAGCTTAAAACGGTGGAGATACGACCGAAAGCATCCGTGTCCGCTGATAAATTGTGTTAGATAAAAATCAACGACGCCGTGTCTCCTGGTCACCCATGGCGCAATTTCAGGTATAAGACTGTGAGTCCAACGCCCGTTGTCTGATAAATTCCATCTACGTTGCCATTCTTCTATGGATGGAAGACGTTTTGTAACTTTTTTCTCCCTTGATGGGCTTGATCCCTGCCTGTCAAATCGCGTCGTGAGAGACGGTTCTGAATGCACAAACGACTCTTAGTACATTACGTCGTAACACCTAAGCTACGTGTCGTACGTCAGATGGTTTAGCTCCTGCCCAAGTAGCAGCAACATAGAGAACAATAGCATCTACCACCTTTGGCAGGCAGCGTCTTCTTTCATCTTGTGCATACCCGATATTTGGTAGAATTTTTGTGAGCGCTCCGTTTACTGCTGCCGCTTTGCAGCCCACAGTAGTTAGATGATGTTTAAAGCTGAGTCGTGCATCAACCAAGGCACCAATGTGCTTAATTGCCTCTTGCGATAGTATTTCGTGACCGCCAATCTACTATTTCATCTGCTTCTTCCTTTTGCGTGCAGTAATGAGAACCGCTTCCGTTTTCTGTGCTACCAGCTTAAGTCCGCACCCCATAGCCAATGTTGTACTCTTGCTGCTGCATCATTACATTTCTCCTGCAGATTATCTAACCTCTAACTACTACTAGTGCGATGTCATCGGCATAGCCTACCAATGTTGCTTTGTCTGGCAATTGTATCCTTAGCACTTAGCATTCCACAGCGTAGTTTCTAGAACTGATCCTTGCGGAACGCCATCGGAAATTTTGTATATTTTGAATCTGTCTTCTGTATCGTACTCATGCGCATCAGGTATCCAGGAATGTGAAGTTTTTTAAGAGACTGCAGTATGTTGGGCCACCTCGCCGAATTGGCCGCATTTTTGACGTCCTTCGATGATTTCTTCGCGATCAATGTTTGTCACCATGCTGATCGCATCTACTGTTGATTTACCCTGTCGAAAGCCATATTGTCTGTCAGCCAGTCCAATTGGACACTCCAAGTATTTTTGCAATCGGTTGCATATAATGCGCTCAAACACCTTGCTTACTATGTCGAGCATACAGAGGGGCTTGTATGCTGAGGGTTGGTAATAGGACTATCCGTTGCAGCTCCGTTACATATTGGCTTCCTATCATATGGTCACTTTCCCGCGCTTTAGCTAATATTTTTTCAGTTCTGATTTCCTTTTCTTGTGCTAATACAAATTTCTCATTGGCCATTACCTGAGAGAACCGAGAAGTTCACGCACATAAATTTCAATTAGCTTTTTGCTCAGCAGCCTGCATCTTACATACCAACGTGCATATTTATCGGCACAACATTAAAAAGAGTGCACACTTATAATAAAAAACAATCATTTTGCCTTATCGGCTGCGCATTTATTCCGTTCAATGAACTGCAAAATATTGTTTACCTCATCGGTTTCCTGCTGCCAATAACCGCGCCAACATACCAAACAGACATAAGCATAAACAAATTCACCGATTCCGATGTCTCTCAAGCATATTGTTACTTAGCTTATAGAAGACACTTCCTTGCATCAGTGCGTCACAGCGCACACATTCATTGGCTTTTATCCTTTCTTCCGTGAACTAACCGAATTCTGCTCTTTTTCTACGCGCTGCTTCTTCTTCTTTATTGCCCTCTGCGACATTTTTCCTATCAATTGCAAACTGATGTTCGATGCTTTATTTGTGGACTTGTTTTTGTCTGTGTGGATGTGCAAACTATGTGTGGGGCATATCTTTGAGCAAATCCTTGCATTTTCTTGTTACGCGCTCCGACATTTGCTTGTTACGCTCTGTTTCGTCGCATCGCTGCTAAATCGCGCGTCGGATTTACTTCCTCATAGCTTTTTGTGCTTTGTTTTTGTTTTGTTTTTTCTTCAGTACATATGGGTATGATGGCTGTATTTCGTTGTTGGCATTTGTGTTTACTTTATTCATGCCATTGCGTTTCCGATTTGCCAAACATCAGCACACATCCATCTTGCGGGGGGTTTTTCTCTGCTCAGCCGTAAATTAGTAACCTTCTTGGGTTGCCGTTTCCTTTCATGTTCGTTTATTTGAAACAAAACGGAGGAAGTTTGATGTATAGACAAAGGTGTTTACAGCAAGAGCCTTGCGAGTTTTTACTCTTTCTTTAATAAAAATACGAACACTAAATATTTTGACGCCACTAAAATAGTTTAGATTATTTAACTTTTATTTAAGTATTTTTATTTTCTTATTAAAATTGTATAAGAAGAAGCTTAATGCTGTTGTAAGACGGATCAACTTGCACTTATATGGGTTCCAGAAAACCGCGGAGTTCAAGATAATGAAATGGACGATGAATTGGTCAATTGTGGATCAGCGATTACCCCACAGGGAGCATAGTCAATAATCAGAATAAGTTCTGCAGAAATTAAGAAGTGGATGAGCGATTATATATGCAATTTACATAAAGAGCTATGATCGGGTCTAGAACCCTGTGGAACGGCAAAGTGTTTTGTGACAAGTCCGAATAGACAACTGTCGAACTTTCTTCTAAAACTTGGAAGAAGAGACGTTTGGTTGATGGTTGGTATTATTGCAGGATACAACCCATGGGGTCAGTATACGATCACCATTGGAATCATTGATTTGCCCGATTTGCCTGCCCTGGTTATAGGAGGTGGGTAGGTAGGTGAAATGGTTGAAGTGTCGGTCTCCTCAAGTAGCCCTAAAGCGCCACTTTGATACCATTATGAGACCTCCAAGAGGCAGATATCTACAGCCAGCCAGAGCTGTTGATATTATGGAGGAGATTGTTGGGATTTAAGTTGGCGCACTGTCCCAGGCTGTCGAAGAAAGGAGCGCCCAGTGACCTTAGGCGTCTAGCTGCCAAACCCGGACATTTGCAGAGAAAATGCTCTGCAGTTTCTTTCTTTGAAAGGTCCCCACAGCTTCTACAATGGACGTTAAATGGTAACCTTAGCTTTTCCGCATGTATGCCAATCGTACAGTGACCGGTAAACACAGCTACACAGTTTGGAAATTGAATGGCGAGGACTCCAAAGGATTTTCCGCGTCCTTCGTGTGTTGTATTGAGGCCAAAGGGTTTTCGAAATAGTACATGAAGAAATGGAGCTCCATCTTTTCTGCACTTTCCTCGGAAATATTTTTGTGCAGTTCCTCTTTAACAACTGTCAGGAGGATGCTGATGACCCGGTAGGAAGTCTCTGAGGCCAATTCATTCCCCTTCGTGGCAAGCTCATCAGCAATTTCATTTCCCTCTATGTTCCTATGTCCTGGAACTCTGATAGGAGAATTGTTACTTGCACGCCCAAGAGATTTGATCTCCTAATTTCGTTCTGCAACATGGCGTCGTCAGAGCCTTAATCGCGACTTGACTATCGGAGAGAGAAAATGTTAATATTTCCCTCACTCCTTAAGCATTTTGCATGCATGCAGGATCGCAAAGACTTCGGCTTGCAAAACACTAGCAGTATTCGGCTGCGATATAGACAAATTGGCTGATTTAGAGAAAACCCCTCCTCCGACTCCCGATTCCATCTTGGAACCGGCAATGAAGATAGAGGTGCAATCTTTGGTGCAGATTTTTCCCTCGATCCAATCCTGCCTATTTAGAAAGATTGCCCTCGCCCGACCCCCAAACTTTAGTTTGCGGAAAGAGAGATCTGTTCGAAGTTTGGAGAAATACGGTGTTAACTGCCCGAAAATGCTACCATGCCCCTTGAGAAATTGCTTCCAGAGGCCAACCTTCTTTAACCTGATTGCACTCTGCGATGGAAATAACGGAAAAGTCGATGGGAAGTAAGTGCAGAAGGACATTCAAGGCAGCACTGGGGCAAGTTTTACATGCTCCGCTAATGCCAATGCATGAAGTCCTTTGCACCCTTCCTAGTTTAGTGTTGTTACAGCCCTTCCGAAGAGCTTCCGACCAAACTAGGCATCCATAGGTTAAAACTGGAAAACCACTGCGTTGTACATCCACACCACGACCTGTGGCTTGAGTCCCCATTTTTTACCGAACATAGATTTGCGGGAGTAGAAGTCTATACTGGCCTTTTTTGCCCGATTTTCAATGTGTAGCTTATAATGGAGTTTGGAGTCAAGTATCACTCCAAGATACCTAACTTCCAGTGAGAGCGGATGAATGTGGTTGTTTAATTTGGGAAGGCGGGTAGCACTGAGCAGTTGCTCTGTGTGTGTTCTTTCTGCCTTTGTTAGAACAAGACTACGAATTTTGGTTTCCGAAGTCTTGAGAATGAGTAATCTTCTTTTTTTTCAAACTGTAGGACATTTTCAGACTAACGAAAGAATCTGGTAATCTTTTCACATAGGAGAACAGAAATAGCTGTCTCTGTTTCTATTCCATCCTATCTCTTTTCTATTACTTCTCTACTTTCCTCCTTGGCTATCTACTCTTTTACTTTCCAAAGCGTTGAATACAATGGGATTTTAGTCTGAGTGTTTTAGGAGTTACCAAGCTGTCGATGCTTCCTGGTTCGGCTTCTTTAATTTCATGTCTGAGGAAATGCGCAGGACCGCCAGCAAAAAAAAAAAATGATCAAAATCCTAAGCGGTTTTCCAGCTGTTTGCAACTTGCACTTCATTATAGCCAAAATAAATGGGCTATAAAACTGCATACCTGAAATTTTTCTGAAAACTCTGTTAAAAAAGTTCGTTAAAAATTTGCTGAATTTTTCAAATTTTCACAAATTTTGATACACGGATTTTAATAGGTTTTATAGGCTAAGGAAATTCATTTTCCCAAAAAAAGAAGACATTTTTTAATTAAAAGAGAAACAAATAAATAGTCAAAACAGCTTAATAAGTCATAGTGTTACGGTTATTTAACATAGGATTTAATAATATTTCAAGCCTAAAGTATAGTAGTAAGTTCGAGTTCCACGCGAAATGGCTGTAAAAATTCATACAAATTGCGTTGTCGTCAAATAAGCTTGAAACTTCGTTGGTATCTCAAGCTAAAGTAGCACTCAGTTCACGCCGTGAAAACTCCGCGCAACATGCCAGCAACATGATGCCAGATGCAAATGAAGCGCCTGAATTCGAATACTCCAAAGGGATGGCATTTTTAAGCGAAACGTTTTCGCAAAGAGTGTAAGTAAATCTTCTCTCTAGTTTTTGTGTCAATATATATGGGTGTTAATTTCTTCAAAAACATTTTTACTATCAAAATTTGCAATTGTTTCAGGGCGATGCTCATAAATTTGATATTTTTCTCAATTGACAATCAATGTTGCTAGCAACATTTCACGGCTACGAAGTTAGTAATTGCCTTAAGAGTTAAACTTCACGATGAAGATCAGAGATGAACTAAAACTTATTCACACTTGAATGTATTTAATTTTTTTAATGTTATTGCAAATTTTAAATTTTGTAATATTTTTTACGTAAGTTTGCCCTACTGAAAAATTGGTTATATAATATTATTTGCATATAAAATAGATGGAATTTTTCCAGCCATACTCCAGAAGATGAGCAACCTCTTGGTACAAGGGCTAAAAGCGATATCAGGTTTCTTGAGGTTTAACTATGTACCTGAACTTTGAAAAGGGGCAAGGGTTGTTTTTTCACTCTCAAAGGAATACTGGCTTATAAGCTTGATCTCATTCCTCCTGAAAACGCTTAAGAAAATCCTAGACACCTACATTAGAGAAAATTGGATGCCAGACCTTATGTCCATGGGATACATACTATGGGATACATACTAAAGGCAGGCCCACAGATACTGCGTAACACTCACTAGTATTAAGTATAGAGAAAGCCCTAGAGCTTAAAGAATATGCTTTAGGAGTATTTCTAGACATTAGTGGAGCATTCAACAATGTGTCGAGGGAAGCCATTCTAAGGGACTTCGATACAATAAGTACAAAACCCGCTGTTTGGATAAATAAGCTCTTAGGTTGTAGAATAATAAAGACGGAATGAAACGAAGGTGGTGTTCTATCACCACTTCACTTGTTACTCGCAGTTAATCGGCTTTGAACGAAATTTGAAGACACGGCATCGAAACTAGTAGCAAATGCAGCTGACAAAGCCATAGTAGTGACGGGTAAATACCTTGACACCATAAGCGACATAACGAATAACACACTAGCAACAACGAATCTATGGGCAACACAGGCAGGCCTGGGGATAAACGCTGATACTACTGATAGGACATAGTACTTTTTACAAGAAAGTACAAGATGCCGAATTGGCTCTGCCCGAAGCTGAACGGCGTGGAAGTGACACTTAAAGACAACGCTAAGTAGCTTGGAGTAATATTGGATAGCAAATTATCATGGAAGTACAATATATTAGAGAGGAAGAAATAGGTCAGTAACGCCCTATGTGCATGTAAAAGGATTGTGGGACTACATGAGGTCTCTCTCCTTCCATAATGTTCTGGTGCTATTCAGCTATAGTAAAGCCAATATTACTCTATGGTGCTCTAGTGTGGTGGAGTGCATTGAGAAAAACGACACACAAAACACCTATGGAAAGTATTCAACGTCTTGGTGCACTCTGCAGATGTATTAAGAACTACTCCAACGGCAGCACTTGAAAGAATAATCAACCGATTGACATACGCCAGAATGTCTAACAGCTAAATCTGCCGTGAGACTTAGCGTAGCAAGTAAGTTTACCTGTAAAATATTCGAGCACAGCTCAATAGGCATGCGTCGTTATAGGGCCAATACAGCCTATATGACTCCGAAATGCAATTGGGTGAGGAAATTCCGAACAATAATAGAAGAACAAGGGTGGAAAAGAGGAATGAAACTTAGCGCCAATACGTTTAAGGTATTTAATAACGGCTCGAAAATGTTAGATGGGGCAGGGATGTACTGCGCAGAGTTGGGCAAAAGGCAGCCGGTCAAGCTGCCTGATCACTGCAGTATCTTTCAAGCAGAAGTCTTTCCTGTAAGAAAGGCTGCAGAATAAGCAATCGCAAAGACATCGAGCAACTCCAAAATAAATATAGTAGTTGGCAGTCAAAGAGCGATAAATGCAATAAACTCATATGAAATTTCATTCAAAAATGTTCTCAAAAGCAGGGAGGCCATATATAGTAGAGATTGGTCGCAGACAGACATCTATTGGGTATTCAGATATAAGGGCATTGCAGAAAATGAAATTGTACATGAGATTGCCAAGGGCGCAGTTTACAGACAATTCGAACAAGAAAACGGCATACTGAAACCTTTAAATATGGTATACTAGTGAAAACCGGCCCGTTCCGCTGGTCGTCTTTAAAAAAATCTAGATTAATTAATTAAATTAAGCCGAAAAATACTCTGTGTTTTTTATAAAAATTCTCGCGCATGAATAGTAATGAAAGAAGTTTTGAATAGTAGTAGAAATTAAAAAACGTTTGATGTGGTTTACTTTATTACTTTTTTTATTGTAATGCTCTTTGGTATACAATATTCTTCGTTTTTCCATGCGTTGTTGAATAAATGAACAATACCGATGGCTTACCAACTCTTGAGCATGAAACATAAAGTTGGCCATGAGAAAAACATGGGTATTCTAAATCAATACCACAAATTGGTAAAGTTTGGCCTTGTGACTTATTAATAGTAATCGCGAATGCAAGGCGAACAGGAAATTGAAGACGTTTGGATTCAAACGGCATATCCGAGGGTATCATTGGTATTCGCGGTATTAAAACGTCTTCACCAGAGTATTTTCCATTCAAAATTGTTGCTTCAATGACGTTATTCATCAATCTCTTAGCTGTTAATCGAGTGCGATTACATAGTCGTGGTTGATTTATGTTTCTCAACATAATAATCGGTGCTCCTATTTTCAAGTTTAGCATATGTGGCGGTAATCCAGGTAAATCAAAGGAATTCAAAAATTCAGTGGGATAATTTACAATATCTTCTTGATTTGTAACAGTGCTAACGGATCGTCGTTGTTCCGTTCTGCATTTGCATACCATAGATGCGCTCCCTTTTACACATAAACAACAACATTTATCGTATGACACATACACTTCGTCGTGTACGAAAAAGCGGAGAAGGAGAAGAGAACTGTTCTATTCCCCTCCGCTTTAACCCAGCTATGTGTTCAGGTGCAAATGACTTTTTTGCGTGAAGTCTGATATAAAATAAGTTCTATTTACTCTTCTTAAATTTATGTAAACTTTTCCAGGCGAAGTAAAAAAAACTGACATATATTTGCTTCAACCGTATATTTGTGAGTACACAGGTAATACGTAAATATATGAATGATATAGGTAATATCTCATATTATTGTAGCATAACCTTTCTGCAAAAAATTAAGGAAACGATCACCAATCACGCCAGCAATGATACAATGAATTTTTCACTATAACTGACTTCAGATTAACGTTTATATAATCAGCAAGTTAAGCAACATTTTAAAATTTTTTTAGAATTTTTTTTTTAATTTTTAATAATAAGTGGTCTTCCTCTTTCTCTTCCTCTTCCTCTTGCTCTTCCTCTTCCCCTTCCTCTTCCTCTTCTTCTTCTTCTTCCTCTTCCTCTTCCTCTTCCTCTTCCTCTTCCTCTTCCTGTAACTACTCCTTTTCCTCTTCCATCTCCAGCTCCATCTCCTTTCTTTATCCCGGAAACGGGCAGTAAAAATTACCTCACTTAAAAGCTTTCAGCAACAGCTTCCATCTGATACCCATATTGTACAAACACATCCAAGGGTACCTTGGTCCACCTTTTCGGCTATATCTCGAGTCCCTGGTCACTCAGAGATCTAAAAAATACTCTGTATTAAAGCACTCATCAGTAGCTTTGATTTGATACCCACAATGTAAAAACACATCCTAGGGTTACCCGGGTCCTCGTTTTGGCCTTCGGCAGCGCCACCTGGTGGTGAGTGGAGTCAATAAGCATATTATACTAACCTTCACCGTGGAAAAATATATATATATACCAAATTTCAAATTTCATAATAATCGGCCCAGACACACACGACCAAAATGTATTCAATTCTAATGAATGCTATGTGCGGTACAAAAAATACGTGCGGCAAATAGCAAAAACACACTCACTTAACCGACGCACCGCACACACACACATTATCGGATTTCAACCAAACTTCACAGAAACCTTTGCCAAAGCAACACCAACAGTGTGTGAAACTTTCATTGTGTTCCTTATACGAATTGCTGAGATTACTACGGACAAACGCACACTTTTTTTCGGCTTAATTTTTAAATAATATATATGTATAGACAAAGACATCGCTGCGGACATGAAAATACGGATAGATAGGTGTTGGAATAATCTAACCTTTGCAAAAACCTAGAAAACAATATATAAACAGATTGCAGATAAATACGCCAGATTCGTACTAGCTCGCTCTATCTAGAAAGGAAAGCAGAGCTATACTGACAGATCATAATACGAGATGGGAATTGCAAACAACGATATCTGCAGATTTTGCAATGAACTGGAAGAGAGAGAAATTTTTGAACACCTTCGGTTCGTGTTCTGCATTAGCTAGAACCCGAATGAAATGCTTAGCAGCTCTAAAATATGAGAAGCTGTAATGTATCTCGGGGTTAGTGTCTCAGAGTTTACTTAGATTCGCAAAGGGGCAGACTTATTACAAGATGTTTACTATAGAGAAACGTACAGGTCTAGCTCTATCTGTTACCACTAAGGCCCAACAAGTTTATGTGATGGCTTTCAGCCAGCCAAGTCAACCTAACCTAACCTTTGCATATAAAGCAAGGTCGACATACAGAGACAATTTCAAATTAATTTTTGCCAACATTTTATACTGAAAATCTTCCCATTATATTCAACGCATCCGGTAAATAAATAATACGTAACTGAGCGACTCCTACGTTACATTTGCAAAGAAATATGTGTTCGTGCAGCTTTCTGCATAGCTGATGCACATGCATGCATACATACATGTAATATGTGCTCGCAAAATAATATAAATGTATTGCACACTTTTAGGCGAGTAAGCAATAGTATGCTTTTGTATAAGTATACTGGCAACAACATGCAGTCTAGGTACCTGAGTGCTATTTGAATTATTTGCATGAGAGCTTTCTGCTAAACTATGTGCGCATACATACATTAAAGTTTGAAATTTAATAAATTTTTCATGATTTCAAGTGAAAAAGGCACACAAAAGCGTTGACGTTGTGATGCATTTTTTAAACTACTTTATGAATATATAAAATACATGTATGTACGTGTGTATGTATGTAATGCATCCTTTGGAAAGTCTGTTTGCAATTTCGATATTTTTGTACCATTTACACTTCGTGCGCTCTGCTCTTTCAGCTTTTACGTTATAACATCATCGGTCCGGCTGTCGATCTGTTGGCGCGAGTTCACTTGAATTAATAAGTAGGTGTGCTTGAATATTAATTAACTTAACGAATGAGTTTACTGTGTCGGAAATAAATATGTGCATGCGTTTTTGCAAGTGTCGAATAAAGGACATCAAAAGGTTTGACTCAAATAATAGGAGAAATCCATAGATGAATGCCCAGTGAAATCAAATAATTGAGAGAAAGCGAAGGCAATTTAGCAGTAATTTTAGATATTCGCATAAAACGTGCGTACGTGCATGTGTGTGAAAAAGCTGTGACATAGAGAATTGAAATGAAATAATATTTTATTTCTACCGGACATGAATAACACTGGGCTTCAATTAAATTTCATAGAATTTACACGAATGAAAATATTTGAAAATCATTGAAAATAAATAACTATTCTAATAGCATACGACATGACGAAAATATAGTGAGGAAAAACCGGTGAGAGGTAGTTTTGGCTATTCTGATGTCGACCAATCATTTAACCATTTAAACACTTTCATTTCCATTGCTTGCTTTGATTTTTTTTTTCATTCGAATAAATTAGAAATCAAAAAAACATTTATATAAAAATTTCACTCTCCTATGCTGTAAAATTCAGATAAAAACATGTAGTCTTCATATTAAAGTTTAATATCTTGCAAATATGTAAAGTGAGTCAAAAATAAACTGGGCCACTTGTTTGTTCTAACTTCAGTCCTATATAAATGACAAAGGTTCAATCAATTTTCAAAAGGCAAAAGCCAATATATGTAAATATGCAATTCAGTATTTTATTATAAAAAACGAAAATAATAGAACACTTAAATTATTTGGAAATTCTCCTATAAACAAACAATAACTTAATATTTTTTTTTTTTGCTTATTTTATTTACTTTTAAGACAACAACTAGTCATGACAGACCAACGAGCTGTTTACATCGAGTAACATAAGATTTTAAAATCAATACATTCTATTGAATATTATTGAGCATGAGCTACCAGTTCAAAAGGTTTTGTACGCTTCAATCGTCTTCTTAGATTGCTAGTATTAAGCAAATTGCTAGCTTCTTGATTTGGGAGTGGGCGAAGTCTTTCCTGGTGAGACGCTGCCAATTTGTTAATTTCTGCGGTGATGGTCGGTACTTTTAAGTCACGATGAAGGTCACTGTTTCTTATGTACCATGGGGCGTTTACCATAGTTCGGAGTGTTTTATTTTGGAAGCGCTGTATGACTTCTATATTGCTTTTCTTTGCACAACCCCATAGTTGTGCACCATACATCCAGACCGGCTTTAGTATTTGATTGTGTTTGCTTGCAGTGAACAGACAGTTGCGAGTTTCTGCTCAGGAGACATTGGTGGTTTCGCAATTTCATTTCCAATTCATCTTTTTTCATCTTGATGTGCCCCTTCCATTTAAGTTTCGCGTCCAGTGTCATACCGAGGTCTTTTGCTATATTTGAGTTCGGTACTTGTTTGCCGAATATGCTTAATGGGGAACATGTAATTTTTTTGGTTGTAAAGTTAATGTGTAGATTTTGAGTTATTCAACGCAATTTTCCATTTAGTCGTCCAAGCCGCTATTTCATCGACAGCGTTTTGAAGTTTCTTTGTTGATTTTATTTCTGTGCTGTCAACAGTAAGGATTGCAGTGCCATCTGCAAATGTGGCTATGAATGAATCTCTAGGTGATGGCATGTCGTATGTGTAGAGTAAGTATAGAACAGGTCCAAGTATGCTGCCTTGTGGATTGGCTTTAGTTCAGTAAATTCATTTTCATATTTTACTTGAAAAAATCTGTCTTGTAGGTATGACTCAATAATGTCACAGAAGTCAGGTGGAAGAATGATTCTTCATTTTTTAACTAGACCTGCGTGCCAAACTTTGTCAAAAGCCTTAGCTACGTTAAGAAATATAGCAGAACAAACTTGTTGTTTTTCAAAGGATTGTTCAATTTTACTAGTAGTTATCCGATGAATTTGCTCAGTGGAGGAATGTTGAGCGCGAAAGCCAAATTGGTGTTGCGGGATAAGATTCGATTTTTCAATAGAGAGCTGTAAGCGTTCCAGTAGTACTTTCTCAAAAACTTTTGAAATCGTCGGTAGTAACGATATTGGCCTGTACGACGTCGGTTCGTGCGGCGGTTTGCCTGGTTTAGGTATCATTATGACTACCGCAACTTTCCAGCAGGTGGGTACATATTTTAGTGCATGGCAAGCATTAATTATGTCTGTTAATCTACTTATAGCTTTATTAGTCAGCTTTTTTAGAACCTCTGCAGTGATATTATCAAAGCCTGGTGATTTTTTATTTTTAAGTTCACGTTGTATAACGTGTTTTATATCTTGCACTGTGACTTGAGACAATATTTCGTTGCTTGACACATTGGAATGTTGATTCGTTATTGCCTCATCACGATCATGTGCGTCATCTGTGCGTCATCTACCATTAGAGTTTCTGCAAAAGCATTGGCTTTCTCGGAATCACTTCTAGCCCACTTGCCATCTGAGTTCTTAATCGGTGGGATATGTTTGATTGGCCTTTTCAATCGTTTTGTGCATTTCCACAAAGAATATCCGGAACTCCGCTCCGTGCTTAGGCTGGTAACATACGAATTGATAGAATCATCTTTAAACGCTCTTAAAGACCGCTTAAAAGTTTGGCTTGCATTATTGAAGTTGTGTATGTCAGAGGGTGATCAGGTAAGGTGCCATTTTTCCTTAATCTACGTTTTTGCACTATTAGATCTCGGAACTCTCGTGGGTAATTCACGCCGAATAATTTTCTCCTACCCTTAGTAAACTTAAGAGATTCGATTTCTACGTCGTCGGTGGTGTATATAAGTATTTACCTCAGTCTCAATACGCTCATCTAATTTCTGGCGAAAGTGCTCCCAATCAGTGCTGCCGTTGGTTAGAAAGGGAGTTTCTTCTTTGTACATAATATCGTCACTGAAGGTTAAATAAACTGGAGAGTGATCCGAGCTTAGATCTAAGCCTTCCTCTATATGTAAAAAGTTGGCTGATATTATATAAAACTTAATTTGACAACTCAAATGCAAGGTAAGACAGAAATAGAAATATCGAAGGATCCACAAACTGTCTTCTTGGCAAATCTTTTTTGTGGAATTTTTTTTTCAAATTTCTTACAGTTTGAGTAGAAGACTCACCACTTTGGAAATAGGTTTTCAATATTTCCCAATTTTGTTCAAGCGTATAGCGTCCCATTTCGTAAATGTCAAACCTTTAAGTAAATGATGAACACATTTGACATGTCATTTGTGTTACCATTCTCAAAAAAATAGGTGGTACAAAAAGCAAACGCTATATGACCCACCCTGTATAGCGCAATTGATGCAATTTGACGGCGACAACTGCTGATAAAAGTGCTGTTACGTTATCGTGGTGAAACCGCCCCTTCTTTTTCATTCACTTCTATCTTCTTGCTTGTTAACATGGAAAATGTTTGTGCTTTCTTTGAGCACCGTACATGTCACTTTCCATGGACTTTGTGAAACTTTCCCAGCACGATTCTTTTATTTCTCTTATTCTTTTATTTGTTAAATCTCTTTGTTCAATGAAACGTTCGTTGCGTTTGCCTGTTTTTGCTGTCTGGTAGTCTAAAAATGCCTTCTTTTTCTGTTTAGTTATCCGTTTTATTTCTTCGGTGAACCAGGGAGTTTTGTACCGTTTAGCCTTAGTAATGCTTACTAGCCGTTTGCCTAGAGCTTCCTCTGATGCTTGATCACAATGTTGGATTTAATTTCTTTCCATGCTGAATTCAGATCATCATTTTCATGTACGTAGCTTTTAGTAATTTTAGTAAAATCTTAATACTTTCGTGATCAAGAGCTTTTAGGTTGTACTTTTCTATTTTGTTATGGCCTCAATTGATCTGGCAAGGAAGTTATAGTTTTACCCAATACTTCCAATTTAAATAGAATAAAATCAATTCATATCTTGAATGTAGTTAGATACAAATATTTACATGTATTTGTGTGTATCGCAGGTTGTGAAATCAAAATTAAAAAAAAGACATTATCAATCATATTTGCATGCATAAAATAATCTTTTTCACTTGCATAGGTAAAATATTTTTGATTTTGCAATTTTTCCACTATTACCACAAGCACAAAAATAGTGCCAAAAGTTGCATATACATACATACATATGTATTCATGCATTTACATATGCACATCTAAATGCGAGGAAGAATAAATTCAGCGCGCATTTGAAATATTTTGCAATAATAGAACAGAGAAATATATGAAAATATTTTTTTTGTTATTCGTATTGAAATATTTAATGCATTAGCAGCTTCGACGAGCAATGAACGCGATGCCAGATGCAAATAAAAATGTGTACTTGTATATGTACATATGTTTGTATATATGATGCGTAACAGTTGCAGTGTAAATATATTTATGTAAGCGCGTGAAGGCATAAAAATATAAAGACAAGCCGTGTGGGAAAATTTGAGTTAGTTAACTTAATAAAGTTTACTGCCACTAAAGGCCGATAGTCTTAGCTACTAGGCGGGCACGTAAAGTCATATAATTATTTAAAACTATATTTCTAATAAATAAATAAAGACTGCTAGTGCTTATGTACATACTATATGTGATTATGACTAGAGTACTTGGAAACTAGAGATTGGGTCCAGCGATAACGGAATACGAAGATTACGAACAGGATAAAAAAGAGCTGAGGCAAGCTATAAGCCAAAGCAAAAAATACAAATGGGAGGAGCTAATAAAAGATTTAAACAGTAACCGATGGGGGTTGGGTTATAAAATCGTTGTGAAAAAGCTTGGAGCCAAATCCTCTGCTGCTGACATGGAAACTGAAGTGGTAAGCAAAATTGTCGACACACTCTTTCCAACACACTGTGTTGAGAGAGAAGAACACGAGTATGTAGTAACTGATTCTGCCCCATTCACAGAAGAATAAACAAATAAAAACGACAGGACAACTGACGAGATTATTTTTTCAAAATAGCCAGGCCAGGCCTCGATACACTTTTTTGCGTGATCGAAAAGCTTTTCGAAAGAGTACTTCAGGTCATTGACCGGAATGTTCTTCAGCATGTCAAGCCTTTTGGATGATCTCTACGGACGCAAAACGTTTTCATTTCACGGCCAAATGCAATTTTTCTAATATCTAGAAGTCACAGAGAGCCATATCAGGCGAATACGGTGAGTGATTGATGGTTGAAATGCGATTTCTAGTAAAAAAATCAGTCACAAAAGTGGAGCGATGAGGTGGCGCATTATCATGCAATAAGCGCCAGCTTCCTCCTTCGCGGTATTCAGAGCGAATTCGATGAATGCGATGCAACAAACGCTTCCAAACGCCAAGATATAAAATTGCATTGACGGTTTGGCCCATTGGCACAAACTCCTTGTGAACGATTCCCGAGGAATCGTAAAAACAAATGACATCGACTTGGTTTTTGACTTCTACAAACGCGATTGTTTGTGTGGTGGCTCGTCTGTGGCCTTCCATTCGCCACTTTGACGTTTAGTTTCATGTTCATGTTGGAAACAGCCTGTTTCATCCTCAGTTACAATGTTGTAAAGGAAGTTCTCGCCTTTTTTCGCCTTTTTAATGAGGTCTTTCGTAGGTTAAATTCTGAGTAATTTTTGGTCCTCAGTTAACTTGTGCGGAATTAAACGTGCACAGACCTTTCGTAAGCCCAAATGATCAGTTGAAATGCGAGAAATCGATGTTGTTGAAATATTCAATTTCAATGATGATTTCGGTTAATTTTTGATAAATTTACCAACAATTTCGATGGAGTTTTCGTTGATTACTGATTTTAGGCAGCCCACATGTTCATTATCATGCCCTCACAATCATCTCCGGAACGTGTAAGCCACTCGTGAACGAGTTAGATTATCATCGCCAATTTTAAAACAAAATTTGATATTCTTCGAAACTCATTTTTGTACCGATGACACAAACATTCTGAAACTTTAGACGGAATAACTTCGCTTTCACTACAGCAAATGTCACTAAGCTTTCACTGGAAGTCAGATAGGGATGTAACATCCAACGCACTAACTCACTAAAAAGATGGCGTCATCAAAAACATTTTTATGACACCAGTCTTTTTTACTTTGGACTTCCCCTTGTAGATGCTGCAAAAGCAATGAAATGCAATAAAGCGCCAGGACCTGATGGCAAAGTTGCGGAAATATTGAGACAATTGACAATTAAACGCCCTCTTTTGCTAGTCATCACGCATGTCTAAAAGAAGCAATTTCTCCAAAAATATGGAAAAAGCAAAAATTAATACTAATCAGTAAGGGAAAGGGAGACCCAACACCAGCGTCCGCTTATAGACCGCTATGTATGCTAGTTAGCGCAGGAAAACTCTTTGAAAAACGGATAAAGCGTAGACTTAGCGAAGCAGTAGAGAGTCATCGTGGTCTGTCTGACAGGCAGCATGGTTTTAGAGCTGGCAGATCTACTTTAGGAATCACGCAAGACGTAATAGCTAGGAGAGAACATGCTCAGGCAGGTAATCGAGAATCCAAACGTTTAATATTAGTAGCCTTACTGGACCTTAGAAATGCTTTCAACTGTTGAAGATGGGGCGACGTATTTGAAGCCATAAAAACAAAATTCAAGGAACCGAATAATCTATTGAAAATTATTTGCAGCTATCTAAGCAATGGCGTACTCAAAACCCGCGGAGGATGCAAGACAAAACAAATAAAAGCAGGTGCGGCGCAAGAATTAATACTCAGACCTGAACTTGGGAATATAAGTTACGCTGAAATTCTTCGAATAAAGAGGCCTGATGATGTACATGTAATTGGCCACGCAGACGACATTGCAGCTGAAATAACTGCTCGAATCACTAACGAAGCCAAAAGGCAGTTAAATCAAGTGACGATCCGAGTACAGAAATGACTAGAGAGTCACGGACTAAAACTGGCCACAGAGAAAACAGAGCTAATCCTTCTAATCAATAGACGTGCTCCATTAGAAGTGGTTATGCAAGTACTCGGTGCCACTTTATCGACAAAAAGAGTGCTCAAATAGCAAGGAGTGGAAATAGACGCAAGATTAACTTACCGGGCGCACCTAAATCATGCTGCCACAAGAGCTGCCAAGGTAGGCGGCATGTTAAGTAAGCTCATGGCAAACATTGGAGGTCCAGCTCAGTGAAAGCGAAAACTTTTAAACGATACGACAAATTCGATTCTTCTATACAGATGGGCGGTATGGGCAGATTCGCTAAGGGTGCAATGCCATCGAAAAACTTTTCAATCGGTGTAATGCACCTGCACTCTCAGTGTGGCTTCTTCAAACAGAACAGTAGCAGAAGCAGCGGTTTTAGTTATTAGCGGAACCATCCCTAACATATAACACCGCTGGACTATTTCTTGTGGGGCTATGTGAAGTCGCTTGTCTACGCAGATAAGCCCGAGACGATTGACGTCTTGGAAGAGAATATTCGTCGCATTATTGCTGACATACGGCTCCAATTGCTGCAAAAAGTGGTCGAAAATTGGGCCTCTCGGCTGGAATTTATTCGAGCCAGCCGCGGTGGGCACTTGCCCGAAATCATTTTTAAAACATAATTGCAAACCCTTATCTTTATAATAAAGCTAAATTCTTGGCCATAACATTAAATTATATACGTTTTATTTCATCTTGAAAACCTAGCCTCTAAAAAAAACACCCTTTAGATGTTCGAGTACAAGAGCGAGAACGGAGATGGCAGGAGAAAATCTTAGGTATCCCAGGATATTAGAACTCAAACGCTCACACTTTGGCAAGCAATAAGGAACTCTGAGTAGTGCGATTTAAAAAAGTGGATAGAAAGAAAAACGGTGAGGTTAGCTATTAGCTCACACAGTTTTTGTACGGGCATGGGTCCTTTTGACAGTATTTGTGGCGAATGGGAAAGTATTTATATGTTTTTCAGAATAGACGACCCTGGACGCAGGGTGAGTAAATGAATGTGTTCTTCTTTGGATGCCGTCTTGGACCTCTAACTCGAAGCAATGCGGAAGCAGTTCCGGGGTTGAGGAAAAAATCCAAGAGAAGAGGTGGGATCTTTTTAGTGGAATCACCATAAAGGCAATAACGGCAGTAACTATATGATGTGAAGGCATTTGTAACCCAACCTCACCACCAAAAAAAAAAAACAAAAAATGCAAAAAGTGTACTTGGAACTCCGAATAGTTCGAAAATTTTTTTTACTATTTTTCAAATGACAAAATTTTATTTTTTCACCTTTGCTCTATGATTCTTTTATTTCTACTTATATTTCTACGAGGGCGGGTCAATAAGTCCGTGACTTTTTGTATTTCTGACCTCTTTACTGAAAAAGAAATACTGCTCCTGTCAACAGGCATCTGTCAGTTGGCTCCTGTCAAAATTTGAACGTACTGCGTCAGTTAGTTTGTGTTTTACAGATACCTTTATCAGACTACCCAGTAATTCACAGTCGACCACAAACGCAATCGTGTAACAACTTCACAGGAAGGTTTGGCGTTGTTTCATCGCAATATGGAGGAGTTTTTGCGCCATTTTGTAACCGTGGACGAAACATGGATCCATCACCACACACCAGAGACCAAACAACAGTCGAAACAGTGGGTTTCTAAGGGTAAAACGGCTTAATAAGCACACGAAGTTCAGTTTTTTCCATTTTCTCCTCAAACTACTGGGTAGTCTGATAAAGGTAGCTGTAAAACAAATTTTGACAGGAGTCAACTGACAGATGCCTGTTGACAGGAGCAGTATTTCTTTTTCAGTAAAGAGGTCAGAAATACAAAAAGTCACGGACTTATTGACCCGCCCTCGTATTTCGACTTCTATTTCTATTTTAATTTTTATTTTTATTTCTAGTTCTACTTCTATTTCTATTTTAATTTCTATTTTTATTTATATTTCTATAATATTTCTATTTCTTTTTCTATTTCCATTTCTAAGGTGCGTTTCATACTCATAAGACACCTTTGGTATACAATTTTTGAACTACCATAAGCTCGCTTTTGCTGTCCGGAGTAGCTTTTATTTGGCATCATTGGCATGACAGTTCAGTAACATTTCTGGTGCGAAAGATCACTCTATTTTGTAGAACCGTTATCTGTTTCCAAGAAGTTGCACTTTTGCTAGTCTTTTCGGCCTTTCATAATAAGACACTAGTCGAAGGGATAGAAGGTGCTGATTGTTGTTTTGGTAGGTAGGTAGGTAAGATGGCAATAGTACCCCAGGTACGCTACAAGTAGCACTTACGTGCCGTTTTGATACCATAAAGTGGACCACTACCTGTGAATGGATTAAGGGAGGAGATAAGACCGTCTACAGCCATCCAGTGCTGTTGATGTAGCGGAGGAGAGAAAAGGGATCTAGGTTGGAGAATTTCATCAAGTCATCCCCAAAGGGGACGCTGAGGAATCTCAAGCGCCTAGCCGCCAAAGCCGGACATCTGCAGAGAAAGTGTTCCACAGTCTCTTTCTCTGTAGGATCCCCACATCTTCTGCAATGGGGGTTGTACGGAATTCCAAGCTTCTCCGCGTGAGTGCCGATCACCCAGTGGCCAGTGATCACCGCGATGAGTTTGGAAATTGAATGGCGGGGGGTTCCCATCACCTTAAGCATTCTGTTTATATCGTATTGAGGCCATAGTGCTTTTGAAATGGCACACGATGAGACAGACCTCCATCTGTCTTGCGCTTTTCTTAGAAAGAAGTTGTGTAGTTTCCCTTTAACGACGGCCAAGGGGATACCGATGTCTGAGAAGAGGGAAGCTGGACTCGGTTCTGCCGCCCCCTTCCTGGCAAGCTCATCGGCAATTTCATTTCCCTCTATATTCCTGTGCCCAGGAACCCAGATGAGGGAGATGTTTCCTGCCCGTTCGAGGTGTTTAAGTTCCTCCTTACAGGAGTTCACGAGAAGAGAGCTGCAATGCGGCGACGACAGTGCCTTGATTGCAGCTTGGCTATCGGAAAAAATATTTATGTCTCCCTCCCAACAGCGATCCCGCAGCATTTTGCATGCCTGCAGGATCGCGAAGACCTCTGCTTGAAAGACGCTGCTTGTCTCCGGCAGTTTATAGGAGACCGAAATGTTGGCTGATTTGGAGTAGACTCCCGCTCCCACTCCAGACTCCATTTTGGATCCGTCAGTGAAAACAGAGGCCTCTATATCCGCAACAACTCTTCCCTCTTTCCAATCTTGCCTGCTCGGAAAGATAGCCCTAGCACAACCCTCAAAGCACAGTTTGCGAATGGAGAGGTCGGTGCGAATATCAGAGAAGGAAGGGGAGATCTGCCTCAAGATGCTGCTATGCCCAACAGGGAGTTGTCTCCAAAGGCCAAACTCCTTCAGTCTGATAGCACACTGAGCAGCAATGTATTTAACCTGCAGATCCACAGGAATTAAGTGGAGTATAACGTTGAGTGCAGCGGTGGGACATGTTCTGCAGGCACCAGTGATGCCCACACATGCAGTTCTCTGCACTCTCTCTAATTTAGTGAAGTTGTAGCCCTTCTGAAGAGCTAACCACCAAACTAGGCAACCGTATGTCAAAATTGGCAGAATCACTAAGTTGTACATCCAGAGTACGACACGTGGCTTGAGGCCCCATTTTTTGCCGAACATAAATTTACAAGCGTAGAAGGCTATATTAGCCTTCTTAACTCGATTTTCTATGTGCAGCTTCCAGTGGAGCTTGGGGTCAAGTATTACACCAAGATACTTGACTTCCGATGAAAGTGTAAGACACTGGTTGTTAAGTCTAGGAAGCTTAAACAGCGGAGGCTTGTATTTTCTGGTGAATAGCATCAACTCCGTTTTGTCAGAGTTGACTCTGAGACCGCTACTGGCGGCCCACCTGCTGAGTGTAGCCAGTGCACCTTCCAAAAATTTCAGCCATATTGTTTTGGATGACTTTAATTATAATTTTGTTCAATTTAACCTAAAATGCCGAGGGGTTCAATATTATCACAGGAGGAGGGTGGAAAAATGTTGGCCTACACGGATTCAGGCTTGTCAATCAAATTAATTGCCAAAAAACAGGCAGACATAGTTGTGTTCTCCGGAATTTTTTACAGAGTCCTGAGAATTTCAACATTTTTGAGCCCGTTGGAAGAAAATTATCACTATCAAGTCGAGAACAGCGAGCAATCATAAGAAAAGCTTCTAATTCGACTAAGTCTAGTGCCAACTTGGCCGCTGTTGTTTAAAATAAGGTTTCAGAAACAACAGTTTGGCGCACATTACAGAAGTGCAATCATTTAAAATTATCAAAAATAAGAAAAAGACTACATCTTTTGCCACGGCACAAGCTGGTGCGTCTTCAGCTTGAAGAAAAACACCTGGACACCAACTGGGATACTTGGAATATTTTTAATGTTGCCCAATTTCATATTATTTTTTAAAAGGGTTATATTTTCGGATGAAAAAAATGGAGCCTTGATGGATAGTTTTTTAAATTAATGGAGAGTTTTGCGCAAGAGCCCCTCTTATTTTCGAAGCGCAACTTCGCTGGAGGTTCCGTTATGGCTTGGGGTACATTTACATCGAAAGCAACTCTTGATATACTGTTTACATCATCGCGAATGAATACTAGTAGTGGATACTACAAAAACGTTTTGGAAAATAGTCTCCTTCCTTTTATTACCTTTGTTTTTCAGCAAGTCAACGCCCGAATCCACGTAAGCAGGGAAACAAGGCAGTATTTGACCGATTGTTCCATATAAACTATGGATTGGCCGGCGTGTTCTCCGGATCTAAACTCAATAGGAAACATTTGGCGTATATTAGTCATAAGAGTTTATGCCAACAATCCCCAATTTGACAACACCAACGAGCTTAAAGCGGCCATTAAGGCAGAATGGGCTTCGCTAGATGTAATTTTACTTAAAAATTTGGCAGAATCGATGAAAAAAAGGATATTTTGTGTCGGTAAAGCAAATGGTGCTTCTATAGAATACTAAAATATTCTAGACGACAGAAAAAAAAATTCGAAAAAAGTATTCTTTTGTTAAACGATCACTTTAATTAAACAGTGTTTTAGCAGTTTGAAACGCCAGGAAATACGTTTTTGCTAAACATTTTCTTTATGAATTAGGAAAATTTTTAAATTCTCAAATGAAACAGATAACTTTTGCTACTTTAATCGATGTGTACATTTTTTATTTTCCTTTGAAAGCTATAAATTAAAATACTTTGAAAAATATGGGGTGTCTTATGATTATGAAACGCACCTTATTTGCATTTCTATTTCCAATTTTATTTCCATTTCTATTTCTATTGCAATTTTTATTTATACTTTGATTTAGATTTTTATTTTATTTTCGTTTCTATTTTTATTTTATTTTATTTTATTACCAGGCATGTACCTATAAGATGAGACTTTCAGCTATTAACCCATAGATGTCGCTAGGAGTATTTTTAAACCTTCCCAAATGTCTTGTTTTTTTCGTCTGTCATCTGTCAACAATATTCAGTTCATTGTTTGTTACGTTTCATACAACAATGCATTTTTGTCGCTCTTAAAAAAGTCGAATTTCGTGGCTTCAAACTACGATTTGCGGACAGCGCTAAACCACTTGTGAAATGCTGCTCTCGCGGTTCAAAGGGAAGTCTTTTTTGCATCGAATCGTTACGTGTGATGAAAAATGAGTGTATTTCTCCAATCTCAAGCGTAAACGATGGTATGGTTCGCCCGACCACAAGCCAAAAACAACGGCCAAACCAAATCGCTTCGGCCGCAAGGCAATGCTGTGTGTTTTTTGGTATGATTTGGTACAAGCTATTTATACCAGGTGAAACAGTTGACGGTGCACGCTACCAACCACAATTGGATGATTTGAACAGCGCTATACACCGAAAACGCCCAGAATATGCCGATCGGCATCACAAAGAAATTTTACTTGATGACAATGCACCGCCACATCTAACAAGAGCGACCAGAGAATTGGTGGAGACGTACGATTGGGAACAGCTGGCACATGCGGCTTACTCACCAGACTTGGCGCCTTCCGATTGTCATTTGTTTGCCTCGATGGGCCACGCACTTTCCGAGCAGCACTTCAATTCTCACGAAGAAACCAAAAAATGGCTCGATGATTGGTTTGCGGCCAAAGACGGCCCATTTTTTTGGCGCGGCATCTACAAATTGCCTAAGAGATGGGAAAAGTGTGTCGCTAGCGATGGCTATTATTTTGAAGATTAAATTTGTAACCAGTTTTTGTTAATAAACGTAAATTATGCCAGTGTGTTAAAAAACTATTAATTTACATAGATCTCTCGATTGAAAAATTTGTTCAAACAAATGGATTTACCTCACAGTTATTGACAAAATACAGACAAAATATTGGCTTCTTTTAATCATACACCGAAAACGTAGGCACATATAAAACCTTTTAGCGTCTGAGATCGGTAAGAATACGCTATAAATTATAAAAAGTTCACTCGCGAAATTCGTAATCTTTCCCCATCATGTAAATACTCGTTCTGATGGTTGTTTCCTCACAGATCTGACACAGAACTCAATATGCATATGGCTATTTACAAGCCAAATACAGTTTCCTACTCTTTCTTACTCACTAGATGAGACCAACACACCAGTCGGTTGATTTCTCTGCAGGACGGTTGTACTAATGCATATACACATACACACATACACACCGATTCATATTTGACGAATAATTTATGAAAATGTGTATTTGTTTGCAGTTTGTTGTTTGTGTATTGCAAATTGCAATGTCATTTAAAATGCAAGTGCACTGTATGCTGTTTACTATCGTATGCACGATTGTTGTTGTTATTATTGTTGCTGCCATTAAATTGGTTTGCAATTTTTTTTTGGTTTAATTTAATTTGTATAGCATGAAATGACGACGATTTTTTTAAATTTGCAATTTTTCAAATTACCCACATCTATTCGACTTTCGATTTTTGTATTGCATTTATTTATATTGCACACAATTTAAAGCCGCTTTTCAGCTCGCAATTGCTCTCAATAGCGCTACTTCACACCGATTTAACTTTATGATTTTGCATTAATATTTGATTGCTAGCGATTTTTTGCAACTGTTTCAAATCACTTTAAATAAAAAACTAAAATAAAATAAAAATTAAAAAAAATGTTCGTTATTATTTTGTAATATTCCGTATTTTGCTGATGCGACAGCTGCAAGTTTAATTAAATGCCATCAGTAAATAAAATTTAATTTTGCAGCGATGCTATGGCGGTTATTCGTTTAATTTGGTAAGCGTTATGAGAGCTCAGAAATAGATTTAGTTTAATGGCCAAATATAGTTAATCCGATAAAAGTTTTTCAAATTCATTTATGGATATATGTGCGTTTGTGTATAGATTTATTAAGTAGTCTCAAATGGTTGAAAAAAAAAAAATGTAAATATTTATATACAACTCGTGAAAAAACTAAAGCACCACCGCTTTTCGTACAGTTTCCACTAATTTGCACTTTTTTTTGCCTCTTTTAATTTTCCTTATTTTTATGTAATATAAAAATAAATTAAATATGGTTTATTGTACAACAAATAAATGAGGGTATGCACTTTATGAAAGACTTACAAAAATTCGACTAATTTTCATTTAAATTTCAACCACGTTAACCAAACCTAAAACATAAAATTTGCGCATACAAGTTTGAAGTGGCTAAAAATTCTAATTGATTTTTGATAATTTTTTCCTGTTGATGCGGCACAGTTTCTTCATACCAAAAACAAAAAAAAAAAAAAAACAATTATGTGCATTCGTAGTATGTAGAAAATGGGAAAAAATTTTTTTTAAAAATCATCGGAAATTTTGAGCAGCTTCAAACTAGCACTTTGCTATGGTAAAATTTAATTGAGTATAAAAATTTAATTAATTGAAATTAAAAAAAAAATTCTAAATAAAAAGTTCGAAATTCCGATGAAAAATTGTTCAACATTTTTAAAATTTTACCAATATTAAAAAAAAAAAACAAAGTGCGTGTAGCGTAGTACACATAACAGAAGTGAAACTTTCAAGGCAGACAAAGGAAGAGGGAGAGACCCGAGAGAGAATGAGAGAGAGAGAGAGAGGGGGAGAGAGAGAGAGGGGAGAGAGAGAGAGAGAGAGAGAAAAATATATATCTAAATAAATTCACAACATTTGCAGAGAATACAAATAGATAAAATTTAAAAAAAGCGGAGAAGGGTTGACCGGTGTAGGTAAACGCCGGACACAAACCGTGGCAACAACACGCACAACTCCGAGCGTTTATCACCTGCACAAACGTAGCGATTCCAGGAGCGTAGCAACGGCACAAATTACCGCAAGGCTATACCAATAAATCCGACGCCGGAATGGATAGCTCTTTAAAGTACGCACGAACACTAGCCAGGAAACGGAAATAAGCGCCAAGGGCACCAAAAACAAACGCCAAAAAAATTGGGAGCAAAAAACGCGCCAAACCGTTGGCACCGAGGAAATATAAAGCCAAAAAGTAGACACCAAAAATATATTTCCTACAAGTTTGCACCAAGAAACAAGCGCCAAAAATTAGGCAGTGTTATTTCTCACTAGAAATCACCAACCACAAGGAAAAACTCTGGTAAAATAGGCGTACACTTTAGGCATTTATAAGGTATATTTCTCTCTCTCCTTTTCCTCTACGTTATATCTTTTTTCTCTCTCGCGGAACGAAAATGCCCAAAACGTTGCATGGCCTTGAAATTTTACTATCCATTCTCGCTCGTCCATCGACGCCTAAAAAATTTCGCTTCAAAAATGTTCATGATATTTATTGTAGAATGAAATTTTCGAATTTTCCGAATTTTTTTAAATATTTTAAATTCGTATTCTTCTACAAATTCTAAGAAGTTCGAAATTTGAATAAAAAATTATTAACCTCTTTCATAATTTTCTCAAAATTTTAAATCAATACTTTCATAATATTTATTGGGTTGGATGTATTGGGTTGTTCGGAAAGAAATTGCCGTGTTTTTAAAGAAAGTAAATACATTTTTATTAACACTTAGAATGAACTTTAATCAATTTTACATTTCCATTTCGATATCCTTTTCCATATTTCCGGCAAATCCGTTATTCTGCCCTTCATAGAAACAAATAGCAGTCAGACGGTGCAAAGTTAGGGCTATATGGCGGATGCATCAAAAGTTGCCAAGCTCTCTCATTTTTTGGCGAGTGATGAAAGATGTATGCGGTCTAGCGTTGTGCTGATGAAATATAACACCTTTACGATTGATCAATTCTGGTCGCTTCTCGTTGATGGCTGTTTGTTGCTTCTCGTTTGTCCAATTGTTGGCAGTAGCCATCCGAATTAATCGTTTGGCCCTCTAAAGCAGTTCAAAATATACCACACCCTTCCAGTCCCACCAAAGTGGCAGCATAATATTCTTTTGGTGAATATCAGCCTTTGAAGTGGTTTGTGGCGCTTCATCATACTTGGACCATGATTGTTTTTGATTAACGTTATTGTAAACAATCCATTTTTCATCACCAGTGATAATCCGCTTCAAAAACGGATCGACTTCATTGCGACTTCATGTGCTACCCAAATATTTAGCTTTTTAACCAGTTCAAGACTCTTTATATGCTCATGAACCGTTGATTTTGGTATACTTAACTTCTCTCCAATCTCACGCAAAGTTAAATGACGATCCAATTCGATTAAAGCCTTGATAACCTCTTCATCGACATCACTTGGCCGAAATGAATGCGGCTCGTCTTTAAGTGAAAAATCTCCAGAATGGAATTTGATAAGCCAATTTCGACACTAACTTTCTTTTAAGGCTTTATCACCATACAAATCACGCAACTATTTAGCAACTTCCTCGGCGCTTTTTCCTTTATGGAAATAATAAAGTAAAATACGACGAAAATGCTCTTTTGTGGGCTCTCTACTAAAATTGACGCCAAACCAACAAATATAAACAAAATTATACGCACCTTTTTTCTAAAGCAAATCAAAAATGACAGCTAATAACTGTCAAAAGAAACAATTTAAATAAATAATCACAAGCTGTTCAAAACAATTATCAACACCGTCTATATGTAAAATCGGCAATTACTTTCCGGACAACCCAATAGAACGGATTTCTCAATAAATAGTTTTGATGAAAAATTCTTGAAATTTTTTATAATTTTCCCAAAATGTTCACAATATTTCTTAAATAATGAATTATATAAATGAATGAATATGTACCTATATATTGTATATATATACTCATCAAACATCTTAACATAATATCGATACCAACCCTCATCAACCATCACTCTCACTCTGAGTGGCAGAGCATTAAGGCTTCATTTATATGCAATATGTTTAAAAACCAAAAAAAAAAAAATAACACTAACAATAACGAATATATACAATTATTTAACGAATGCGCTGAACCTTACAAGTCAGAGTGGGAATTTATATGTACCGACGGCTCCAAATCCGATACCCACACCACGTTTGCAGTCACAAGCGACCAGAATACGACCATAAAAGTTGGCGCCCTGTAACAGTACTGCTCTATATACACAGCAGAGGCAGCGGCACTGTATGAAGCGGTTTCCCTCGTCTCGCGATAAGAAAATAAAAAATAGTTTAAAAAAACTAAAAAACACGCTTTTATTGCCAATCGAACTAAAAAGTATAAAATAAATTTTAATGACAAAGAGACCTATAATGAAGTAATAGCAAATCGAACGATCAGTCATAGTCAACTACCTCAGAACAGAATTATAATAAAAATTAAGATACAAATAGAATAATTCAAATTAGAGTTAAAAGCGTGGGATGCTTGATATAGTAAATATTACAATCATTCCATTGGCAACTACCTATGTACAGAAGGTTATGAAAGTGAAGCAAAATGCATCCCACGCCAAAATTTTGTTCCGTAAAATAATTTAAAAATTTATGTTTTGATTATTTTATTGTAATTAACAAAATTACATCTTATATGAAAATTATTTCATCTTATATGAACATTGAATAGAGTAAATTTGCGTGTATGATACTTGTATTGTAGTATCTACGCATGTGTAAAGACTCTACAAAGTGAGAATGCAACTACCCTGAAAACGTTTTAGCCTTCTATTCGTACTGCAGTGCCGCGTGCCCGAGCAAATTCGAATTCGAAAGAGTAAGTCGTAGACTCCCGAAATCAATAAGAGTAACTCGGAGAGTGCAGGCATGCGCAGACCGCGCGTTAGCTCTGCCTTTTTTAGTAAAAAAAGAAAATATTAATCCTGGCAATCCTAATGAGGATAATGGAAAACTTTTATCAAATTATTGCATTAACATCGGTCCTTGATAGGTGTGCAAAATTCCAAGTCGATCAGATTTTTAGAAGCCAGTGAAAATTGAGCTCAAAGATTCCGTTACATACATACATACAACCCGAGCTAATAAAAGTGTGTTCAAAAATGTATAATTTGCACAGACAGTAAATCGGCAATAGAGGCTTTTGTAAACCCAAGGAATAATTCAATCCTCATAGACGATATTCGCGATATCCTATATCGCTGCAAAAGCACAATAAGAATTATGTGGGTTCCGGGTCACGCTGGTATCCGAGGCAATCACCTAGCAGACGAGCGGGCTAAAGAAGCAGCCAGAGAACCGCTAGAACTGTTTACATATATTACAACGAAAGATATTCGTAAGCATGTGGCAAAATACTTCGCTGCTAAACATAATACAGAGTGGAGAAACTACCAACACCATTACAAAGAACATAACCCTACTGGTTTGAAGCCTAACTACCCACCAAAATGTTTATGCAGAGATTTAAGAACGTTTACTCGCCTTAGAATAGGTCACACTTTAAAAACACATTGCCAGCTTTGAAATGGTTCCGACAGTCCAAACTGCTCACAATGTAACTCAAGCTCCCTAACTGTTATTCACATTCTAGATGAATGTCCTGGCTTGGACCGATTCAGAAAAATTTTATTCGGAAATCTTCAACCATCCAACCTTCTTAAAGCTACCACCTAAGAAAATATCAGTGCCACTAACAAATATCTTAAACTATGTAATATTACAGACATTTAGATATATTTCCATAGACATATGGTATTATTATAATATCAGTTTGTAAACCAATTTTATATGTAACGTAAGCCGAAGGCCTTAGCAGCCAGTGCTTATTATCTCAGTGTATCAACTATTTATAGCTGGTTCTCTTGTAAATAAAATAAATATGTATATATAAATGAGAATTAAAACAATTACAGAAATTAGTCAAAAGTGGTGAAAATTGTGAGCTACTACATATTTTTCATTCGCGGATTTAGGTAAATAAAATATTTTTAACATAACAATTAGTGGACAAATATTTTATTAAAAAAATGGCAAAACCACAAACAGCAATAAATCACAGCATACGAAATGTTCAAATAGATTAGAAATATTTATATTTATGTTTTATACTAAATTTTTACATCTCATTTTATACCAAATTTAAATATTATGCTATAAATCTATACATCAATGAGCTTCGACGCCAATTAATTCACCATCACAAATGATAACAGTGACTCAAGAGAACATCCAGGATACCATTTTTAGCATTTTTCAATACTTTTTACATGCTGCGTTTGATTCACTTTGCGTCAGTTCAAAATTTAGTCAAGTGAAATACTGCTGACGGGAATGGCATCTTGTGAATAACAGCGACAAAACTCTACAATCCGTCTTTGAAAAATTCAAAGATAATTGGAAGTTGTTACATTTTAAGAGCAGAATATGATTTTAGCACTTCTGCAAGATGTTAATGCATCTAACAAAGATTTTATCTTCAATGTTCGCATTGCTTTATCCAACGACGTTTATTCGAAGATTGCAGAGAGAAGTAGTTGTGAACGGCTTTGGTCGGCTTGTCCCAATTTGCATTCACTTCTTTTATATCCCGCACATGCTAAATAGTTACCTGAGAAATATCTCTGTGATGTCTCAAACTTCTTAATACTTACTTAGCGCCATCCACCCTAAGAAGGCATCATTGAGCATTACAAACCTTCTAAAAACTATGTGTAACTACTATCGCAAGGATGCTTATGAGATATCCCCTGGTCCAACATTTTCTAACATCCACATACGTAAACTATTTAGTTTGCACATCATGAGCAATATCTGTCACGTGTATGAAAGCGAGTGAACCAGTATAGCCGCCTAAAAACTGCATCGCTTCCATTTTGATAAAATTTGTTGAATATACTCTAGCTTAGGGACGGGCAGCAGAGTGGCACGCTCGCAGCAGAGCGTGCTAGCAAAGTGCTAGATGGGGGGGCGACAAACTTACATCAGAAGGGTAAGCAATAGGCGTGTACGTATATTAATCACTTCTGAGCAACGTATATGTGTTTGTAAAAAAGAGAGTGAAGCTTTGCCAATAGCAAAGTTACCAGATAAGGGTACTGCATTCCATGTTAGGGGATTTCGAAGTGTTGATCGTTCATATGAAATAATAAAATGCTTTTGGTTTTTTTATTGGAATCGCTTCTTTGAATATTAACATCATCTTTGCAAATTTCTATTTTATTTACTTTTATAATTTTTGTAATCAAGAAGCATAGGCGATTTTATAATCAAGAAGTTTGAACATTCGCATGTCAAAGTTTCATAGTTGCTAAACTATGTGGAGAAAAATTTGTACTGACAATCGGTGTATATTTTTCTGAATGAAAAAATTGTCTTCGTTTACATGTAAGTAGTTAGTGCATTTTTTTAAGGAATGCTGGTCATAACAGCGAACAGTAATCTCAACCAGCCATGTTTTATTTAAACAATGCATGTTATACATTTTATTTTGTTAAAAAGGACAATTCATACATGTTTCCATTAAAAAAATAGAGGATTTTTTCAAAAAATTTTTTGGCACATCGAATCGGGCTCTTCGTTTAGACTTATGGATTTGTATATACTTTGCCTTTCTTCTCCTACATATTCATCATATTCACTCCTGTGCAGCTCATAATGTCTCTTTATGTTAAAAACCTTACACACCACACGCTTTTCACATACAAGGCATTGTGATTCTCCGTCTACATATTTGCATAAAAAAGTTACACTCCACTTCGGATTCAAATTAAACAATGTTCTTTTATTTGAGGTCATGCTGAACCAAATGTTTTATATTTAATATTTTATTTATATTTGCTTATCTAAATTAAAAGTTAAAACAGAATAATATATTACACATTAGAAATAAATTTATGTTTTTGTCGGCAGTTGAACACTGTGCACTTTGTTTTGACGTTCCCCGTTTCAAATTTTTAAATAATATAGAATTTTCAGCACTTTCACTGCATCCACACCATACAAATACACTTAATATTAGTGGTTTTTTATGCGACAATAGTATGTAACTTACGGTCTCAAAAAATAGCGTCGAAAAATGAAGAAATCACGAAAAAACTGATTTTATTTATGAAATGTCAAAACTTATGAGTAAGAGTTGCCGCAGTTGTTAAATATGGGAATCAATTTTGGAAATTGTTGATTTTATTATTCATGATTTATATACATATGTAAGTATATACTATTGGTTGTTTATTTTTATTTGCAGTTGTGCATTTCAGAGTGTATTGGATTTAGATGGGCGAAATTAGTTTTCAATCACGTCCTCTTTTTATGAAAAATAAAAGAAAAAATGGTATTATATAGTATCTAGAAATTCTGAAACATTGACAAACTTCGATAGCTGAAGAGAGTTAGCAATTTTATAAAGTAATTTGCTAAAAAATTTGATTTTCTGGATTTCTTAGCTCAATTTAAAAAACATCAATTTAAAAAATTATATCAGATCTCAAAAAACATTTAAGTAATCATAAGATAAGTGTGAATAATATACAGATTCGTCAGTATATGCAGTGATCAATATTATTGAAGATTTAACTGTCATTGCTTTCCAATATGTAAGATTTTAATTTAATCTCAAATTGAATATTTTCAGAGGTCTTAATCTTCTTTACATCTAGCAATTAAAAAACAGTATTACGCGAACTTTTGAAATGTTTAATTGCTTGTTTATTGTTCTTCATTATTTTAATCCATTATTATAATAGAAAGTTTAATATGTATTAAATTTAGTTATTGAAGAAAAATCTACCAAAAAAACCTATTGTTTTAGAAATTTGTTGATATGAAGTTAAAAGTTGGCATCCCTGGTAAGAATTCATGAATAATTGCTCTCTCATTCAGGATACAAATACAGACACAACTCGCTCAATTTTTCCGTTTCTTCCCTGTGCTTTGTTATCCCCCTTCCCCTAGCACTTTTAAGCACGCAGAAGCACACGCTGCCGCACAGTGCAAATGTGCTGAGTTTGCCCATCACTACTCTAGCTCACAGTCGAATAAATTATGCCAAAGGGGGAGGAAATATTGAGTGGTGCCGAGATATAGAGCATTTTAATTTTTTTGCCCAAGTTTTTTCTTTGACTTGTAAGCCAAACATTTGTCGGCGTAAGAGAAAATAAAATAAATGTTTTCTTTAAGATTTTTTTCATTATTTTCGATAGTAATGCAATTTTTTTCAATTATGCGCAAATGAAGGTTTGGAGTTATAGGATTTTTAAAATTATTTATAGAATTTCAAAATTTTTTTTAAGTATTTTTTGTTTATTACTTTTTCGAGTGTTTACATTTTATTGACATGCGTAACTAAGTCCCCGCTGTTTACCAATAGATGCCACCAGCAGTGTGTGCTAGTCGATTCTAACATAACCGAAATGTCATAAACTTAGCTTAGACATACGGTAAACAAATTCCTTCGACACATTCGTGATTTTGTTTTGGTATCATATACATACTTTTGGTTTTGTAAAAATATCTGATTTTGTATCGAATAATCGTCAAGTGCTGATTTTCCTCTTTCATTCGAAAAAAAAAACGGCGGCTGAAGCGCATCGAGAGCTACAAAAAGTTTATGGAGATGCTGCTTTAAGTGAAACAACGTGCCGAGATTGCTTTGATTTTAATGTTGGCGACCGTCCGCGTGAAGGAAGACCAAAAACCTTCGAAGACGCTGAGTTGGAGGCCTTGCTCCATGAGAATCCGTGTCAAACGCAGCAAGAAGAGCGATTGCATGCTTTGGGAATGATTCAGAAACAGAGGACTTGGATTCCTTATGAGTTAAAACCAAAGGATGTTGAACGTGGTTTTTTTGCCACCTTTTTGGAATTAGCATCATTGAGTTGCTCAGTGTTCTTTGCGAAATAGCTGGCAGTCCTGCTTCGGCTAAAATTACCTTTATTGGGGACTTGGGGAAAGCGCGGATACTTCTCCTGGCCGCAGCGTGATATGGTGTTTGTAGGCGTTTAATATGTCTTCTTGCGCAGTGTTCGTATATTGAGATTCCGAAATCGATTTTAGAAAGTATTATGGCTTTTGTTATTGTAGTGTATCAATAGAGGAAAACAACCAGCTCATTCTCAGTTCAAATAACAACTGTCCAGTTTATTAACATTGACTCCTATTTCTAATGATTACTAATAAGTTGAATATGTATGTATGTATATAAAGAGAGTGAGAGTGATTGTTATAGATAAATTATGTTATTTACATTGATATGCATTTATACAATGTTATTTAGGCTAACTGTAAATATCAATACTCTATAGTTATATTGACAAGAGTACCTATATGTACTAGACAATGTTTAGATGAGAGGTATTTTACAATATTAAGTCTAGAGAATAAGCTTAGTCTAACTTATTCACAATGATCTTTGAAAGTATATCTCTTATCAAATATAATACCTAATATCTTTAAACCATTAGTATGGGGGATTGGAGGGTTAAAAAGGAAAAGGAGAGGGAAAGCGCATTTATGTTTCCTGTTGTAAAAATTACTAAGTGTCGAAAGTTGACAGACGCAATGAATTGGCAGAAACAACAAAAAATAGTTTTGATATTTTATGACGAGGCACCAACTACAGTGAGACTAAGAGTCAATATGTGACGCATTGGCTATGGTGGTAGCTAATATGACACCCAAATATGTGCTCTTCCTATTGCCCTCAATTATCTAGTGAAGTGAAATTTTTAATTTTTACGACTTGCCAGCACTTAAAAAGTTCGGTAACAAAATAGAAAAAAAAAAGATAAATTTGATATATCTTTTAACTGCAGTGCTCCTTAAGTTCAGCGTATCGTAATTGAAACCATTTTGCGCGACCCCAGTGGCAATAATTTTTGGCATATTGACAGGTGTTAACAGTCTTACATCTATTTATAAGCAATTTCCGTTTACTTTCAATTTTAATACCCCATCAATATTCAAAAGTTTCATTAAATTTTCTTTTTTCTTCTTTCCTGTTTTTTTTTTTTCGTTTTTCATTTTATCTCTTTCCGCTCCCAAAGACTTCAAGTATATTTCGTCGTCATTGCCACGGCGTTTGTATTTTTAGTAGTTGGTTAGCTCATTAATTTAAACAAAGGTGGGTGGGCTTTGATCTTTACGACCACAAACCGATGAGCAATTAAACAACTTTTGCATGGCAGAGTGGTAAAGTGATATAATTGGAAGGGGGCGGTGTGTGGATACGCTTTAAAAGCGCACTGTTTAATGTTAAAAATGAGCTCCATGGGAAATGAGAGAAAAAATCCAGACAATGCTTTATTTACACTTAGTTACAAAATTAAATGCGTGGAACATCTGGTAAGTGCTCGTATGTATGTATATGTGAGCGTCTACGCAAATGCTTGAAGGTAGCAGTGTGTAAGTTTAGACATCTCTTAGGGCTTTCGAACTCAGCAAAACATCAAAAAAGCATCTTAAGTGCGTCTTGCCGACACCCTTTTCAGAAAACATACAGACATATTACACACAAAAAAAAATGTGTTCTCGTACACATACATATACATAAACGTATAATACTCACAGGTACATGCGAGCGTACACGTATACAACATATGCATGTATGAGCGAATTTCAAAATATTATTTTGCCCCTGTTCATCTCTTGCAGCTCACAAACTTTCAACCTAGAAATGTCTTTAAAGAAGGAAATCATTAAAATCTAAGCAGCTCATGGAAGGTCGTAATGACAACGAGAAGGAAGTCATTAAAAAATGTTTATATTGTATTTTGAATGTGGGCTCAGAAAATTTGTTGCCAAGCAAGTAAATGTCTGTTGGCATTTGCAAAGTTGTTGGGGTTTTTACAAAAAAATACCTACATTTCAGGGAAGCCGCAATTTGACGAAGTTTTTATGCAGCCTTCGCTGTCTTTTTATTTATTCTTATTGCTTTTCCATCTACACATCTATGTGTGTATATATGTAACTATGTATGTGTGTAAAGGATGGTTAAGTTTCAAGGGCCGGTGTTGATTTTGAATAAAATACAATTTTTTAGGAAATTATTGTCATTTCTCTTTATTATGATAATACTGGTATAGCTCAATTACGCATAGAACAAAATATTGGCCAAATGGCCGCCGAGGCCTCGGCGGCACACCTCCATCCGATGGTCCAAATTTTCGATGACGCCGAGGCATATTTGAGGTTCTATGCCATTAATGTGCCGAATTATCTCAACCATTAGCTCTTGAATTGTTGCTGGCTTATCGACGTACACCTTTTCTTTCAAATAACCCCAATGAAAGAAGTCCAACGGTGTCGTTGAAGGTGTCGTTCACATTCAACATCGGCCCTTGAAATTTAACCACCCTTTATAATAAACCTGTTGCTGTTTTTGAAGTGAAACTTCTTAGGCGTCGATGGACGATCGAGAATGGAGAGTAAAATTTCAAGGCCATGCAACGTTTCGGGCATTTTCGATCCGCCAGAGAGAAAAAAGATATAACGTAGAGGAAAAGGAAAGAGAGAGCTATACCTTATATATTTCTTAGACACACTTTAGGCTATTTTTCCTGAGTTTTTCCTTGTGGTTGCTAATTTCTAGTGAGAAATAACACTGCCTCCTATTTGGCGCTTGTTTGTTGGTGCAAACTTGTAGGAAATATATTTTTGGTGCCTACTTTTTGGCGTTATATTTCCTTGGTGCCAACGGTTTGGCGCGTTCTTTGCTCCCAATTTTTTTGGCGCTTATTTCCGTTTCCTGGCTAGTGATTAGCGTACTATAAAGTCCTATCCATTCCGGCGTCGGATTTATGGGTATTGCCTTGCGGTAATTTGGAATTGCTGCGTTTGTGCGGGTGCTAAACGTTCGGAGTAGTGCGCGTTTTTGTTTTTTTTTTGTTGTTTTGTATCCGAAGGGGGAATCTTTCATAGATACCGTCAGCATAGGCGGCATGCACGATTCATACTGAACGCTAAAGGTGCACCTCATTCGGGACCCCGCACAGTCAGTATAACTACTAAACTGGACGTACGAAACAGTACACCTACGTACTGAACCCTAGCTGGCCAGTATGGCTCTTCATATTTGTTTCTTTCTTTGTCAACCCTTCATTAATGGCTTGTCTTCTTTGTTTACTGCGTTCCCATTCCTTTTTCCGCAGTTCCTGTAGCGCCTTTGCGGACCATTTTCTCATCTGGGCCCACACCAACTTCGATTGCAGCATGTGATTTATGTACAATGTTGCCTTTCCTCTACCATTTCTTCAATGGACATTCTTTCAGATGTGTATCTCGGGCAGGAGAAGAAGACATGTTCCGCGTTCTCACTACCGTTGCCGCAGAACGAGCAGTCTGCTGCGTCTTCGTGGCCGAGTCTTTGAAGATACTCTCTATAGCATCAATGTTCCGTCAAGAACTGTGTCAGGTAAAAATTTGTGTCACCATGTCCCCTCTCAACCCAAACCTGTATGCCCCTGATAAGTTTGTGCGTCCACCTCCCTTTTGTCGCTAGGTCCCAGCGATTTTGCACCTCAATTATGCTAACCCGTTTTTCTTCTTTACGCTCTTCCGCCGTTAATCGCCTGTTTAGGCTTTTGGCTTTGTCGTACACTCTACCCAGTTCAGAGGCCATTATATCTGGTGGCATGATACCCGATATGACACATACTGCTTCGAACGACACTGTCCTGAAAGCACAGGCAAGTCTAAGGGAAATAAGTCTAAAAACTATTTCCGTTTTTTTCGCGTATGTTTTTTGTCTCAGGGCTTTACCCCATATGGGTGCTGCATACATGAGTGTAGACTGGGTAACTTTAGCCACCGATGTTGGCCATAATTCTTGATAGTGCCGCCGTCACCATGGCTGCCTTTCCGCATGCTTTTCTTAATGTGCTCCTTGAAGCTTAGTCGAGCATCGATCATTACACCCAAATATCTTAATGCTGCTTGTGTCGTGACGTTAAACCCATCAATGTTTAGTGTGGTCGTTTCTAACTTTTTTCTACTCGTAATGAGGACTGCTTCTGTTTTTTGCCCTGCTAGCTAGAGTTTAACTGCCGTTAGCCATTGTTTGACCTTTGTTGTTGCCTCGCTGCAGATGCTCTGAATCTGAGGGATTGTTTTGGCGACTATGGTCAACACAATGTCGTCTGCGTATCCTATAATTTGCACTTCCCTCGGCATTGGGAGTTGCAGTACCCCACCATATAGTACATTCCATAGGATCGGACCCAGTATCGATCCCTGCGGAGTAGTGCGCGTTGTTGCCACGGTTTGTGCCCGGCGTTTACCTACACCGGTCGATCCTTCTCCGTTTATTGAAAATTTTGTCTATTTGTATTCTCTGCAAATGTTGTGAATTTATTTAGATATATATTCTTTCTCTCTCTCTCTCTCTCACTCTCTCTCATTCTCTCTCGGGTCATTCCCTCTTTTTTTGACTGCCTTGAAGGTTTCACTACGTTCCACGCAGTTTTTTTTTGGTGTGCGCATCACGCAAAAATTACTGAACTGATTTAGATGCGTTTTGGAAGGATTTTAAAGAAATACACAAGGAAGGTTCTTTCTAGAGAATGCCCGAACTCTGGTTTCGGCTTCGGTCACTAAATTTCAATACGGTTTCAGCCAAAAAAGAGTCGAACTTTGGGCGAATTTTTTTTGAAATTTTTTGTAAAAAAGTTTAATAAACTTTAGTTTTTGTAAAATTTTTTGATTACAGGCAGTAGTAACCACATTTGTTTTTAATTGCTTCGAAATACATACATATCAAAAGTAGAAATGTGGTCAACTAATTAGTAGTTTTTTAAGAGCTCGAGAAATTAAAATGTTAATAAAAAAGAAGTTGTCTGTAAAGTCGGTTTACTGACGATAGTTTAACGTGACAACGTAATAAGAAAATACTGATGGGATGGTTGCATTTTTCAAAAGAAAATTTTAATTTTATTAGTTTGATAGATATTTTGTATGGATATAGAGAAGGAGGTAAGTGGAATCGCAATGGAATAGGTCAAGTTACATTTACACAAACGTGAAAAATTACGAAACATTTATCAAATTCATGAAAGATATGTTCAATTTCGATTGTGCATCAGACGTTAATAAGTCAACAACACTAAGAGGCACCATCATCGATTTGACTTTTTCAAGACACATTACACTCGAAACACTCCCTTTCATGTATACATATATATGTATGTTCACTCAAGTAGGAGAGAGCCAGATATCGAACGTAGCCGAACGCGGGGGCCGATTGCGCCTCTTTGTCGTTCGTTCCGCGCTCTGGCTTGCAGTTCAAGCAAGGTAACGCCGCATGAGCAATATAACGCCGCATTTTTTGTTGCGTGCAGCTGGCTACATAGAATTATAAGACGTTATCACGTCAAAAACAGAAATAGTTTTGGAATGAGTTTTAGTATCTGATAGATGATTTAATCAGGTAAATAATTTCATGGCATTTATTTTTAGACTATGATATACGACGTTTATCCGCAGGTGTAAAATCGCTTTAACGTAGGAGCCGATGAGCAGGAACACTTGTGGAAAGAAAGTTTCACCAAATTGATTTTGCAATAAAATAGCCGAATCAGGAAAAATGCTTGCATCGTATTAATGACTTCAATTTAGCTTTAATTCTAGATCGAGCTGTATTTTATAAGCAGATAAGCCAAAATTTCCTCCGTAGTCGAAGGAAAAATGCTGGCCTTAGTGTCAATGCTGAAAAAACGGATTTACATACTACCCTTTACAAAGAAGCACGGACATTACTCTCGCTCGACGGCGTCTCTCTATCGCTGAAATCTTGCACCAAGTTCTTAGGAGTAATAGGGGACAAATGACGTGAAAATCCAATGTTGAGGAAAGGGTGAAGAAGGCCACGAATGCTTTATACGCATGTAAAAGAATGCTTGGAAGCACATGGGGGCTATCACCCGCTCTTATGCATTATGGCATATTGGTGCGGTGCAAGGCCGTAAGGAAGAAAACATATCCATTGGTAAAAGTTCAACGACTCTCCGCGTCTTGTATCACGGGAGCTATGAAATCAGCTCCAACGGCAGCTCTCTAGGCTATCCTCAACCTAACACCGAGAGGCTACAAACAATCGAACATTTTACCTCTAGAACCTTCGTATATATGCCACAGTCGATTCAGACTATATGGTTACAGTTGTGAGTTTTGGAACACCACTAAAGATCATCATAGAAGAAGATGGATGGCGCAAAGGCTTGGTTCCGAGGAGTAACACCTTCAATGTATTCACTGATGAATCAAAAAAGGCAGAGGGAAGAAGAAGACGAAGAAGAAAAAAAGAAGAAGAAGAACTATTGCACTGTGTTTCAAGCTGAGATATTTGCTGTAAGGGAAACCGCAGAACTCGTATGCCAGACGCAACAATTAACTGCGCAATAAACTTCTACGTGGATAGTCAAGCGGCTAGAAAAGCGATTAAATCATACTGTGTATCATCCAAAAATGTCCATGAGTGCAAGGAAGCAATCAGCAAGCGCGGTCGTAACCGCAGGCTTTGTGTTTATTGGGTTCCTGAGCATAAAGGCATAGAGGGAAACGAGACAGTGAATGGAATAGCTAAAGAAGGCGCGAGACTTTCAGGTGATCAAATAGGTCAGATACTTAAACCACTGCGCATAATCCAAAAAGAACTAGAGCAACGCCGGCTAAGAAAGGCAAAAGGCAAATGGCTTAGCTTAACCAATGACAAGTATACTAAATCATTCGATAGAAGTAAGTCTATAACTTTAGTTGGTATACTAACAGGGCACTGTCTAGTTGTAGCACACGATTACAGGCTAAATTTAACCCTTAACGAGAGAAACTTTGTTGCTTCTTCTATACTACCGTCCGGCTCTCTCGAAAACTAGACTATGCTACCTGGGTGCTAACAGCTTTGAAAGGCTAGAATCTATCCCTAACTGGAGCTAGAGCGGTTCCTAAAATTTGCGAAGAGTAAGCGCATTTTGAGTGGTACATCTTTTCACTAAAAAGAACTCTGATCTGGTATCGCTACGGACCAAAATTTTCTCTGTATGGCTTAGGTCAGCCAGTATTATCTAACCTAACCTTTTCAAGGCAGAAATATCCTGGTAGGTTTGCCCTTGTCTGCCGTGGCATTTGGTATTTTGTGCCCAGAGTTTCGAACCTGTACACTTCCGAATGGAAGTCAAGCACCAACCTATTCGACTACGGTGACCACCAATTCCCAAGGTTGGTAACATTAAAGTTCAATCCACAATATCCTCTTCGAATTCCTGTGATGGTTCCAAAAGTATTCTGTTATCTCGGATTGCAGACATCTCGGATGGATAAGAGCTATCCTAAGTTAGGGGCGTGAAGTTTATTGACCATCCCACACACTCATGTGCTCATATTAGTTTGATTTCTCCAGGCTGACCTCCCTGATGATATATCTTAGCAAACTGATGCTACAGCCCATCGTTTCATAGATGTAGCCAAGTCCAAACAGATTTAAATACCACAGAAGTGGTCAAATCTGACATACAAAATTTTGACATTTTTAAAATTAGTTGTCATTGAGTGATACGCCAACGCCTGCTTACTAGAGCGGTGTGCTGGGCAAAGAAAATAAAGACCAATCATTGCAAATAAGGTCGTTTCATTCCCATCGCGGCAATGCAAGCTTTCACGCAAATCGACTTAATGAAGTGAATTTTTGAGCATTGAAATTATCATAAATAAAATGTGACTCCGCCGTTTTTCGTCTCCTGAGCCAGCAATTGTTGCATTCAAGGCAAATGTTTTGGAATTACCTGCATCTACGAAGCCATATTACTTTGAAAGCTGTGTAGGGAAGAGTTTGAGCTGGTCACTAGCCACGCGCGAAAGAGTTTGTCTTTCGTTGCCCTTTTGGCTGTTGATTGCAACCCTATCTGGCGTAAGTGGTGAGTGGGTGGAGCATTAAGCTAAACACATTGATCAGGCCCTATGCCTGATGTCCTCAACAATCGTGTTTGATTATAAACATTTTTTTATTTTTACTTCTCTGTCTCAAAACTATTGTAGCAACCTTCGCAATAGGTTGGCTATAATTTCATTAAAGTCCTCCACTTAGAGCTAACAATAACTAATAAAATTTTATCTCGGCTTTCGAAATATATGAATTCCCAAGTGCATTGATACATTCACAAATAATTTCGCTGAAGTGTTGCAATGAAAATTTTAGTATCTCAACACGTTTCGTTTATCTTGAAGTGATGAAAGCAAGTCTGCCATTTTGTATGTAGTTTTATTGCTTTTAGTAACAATACGCGCTAGTATAGTCGCCCTGCTGATAAAAGGTGTCGCGGTGACACATTATTTATTCTCAGCTCATTTCGAAACTCACACTACCATAGCCACCACTTAACTTAGCTAGCAATCAGACAATCAAACACAAACACATTCTCACACTCATTACTCCACCAATGGTCTGAGTGGATATCAGCAGCTGTACTGCAACGCAGCTGAGTGGAGGGGAAATGGTAACTTAACTGTTGGACCTTTTGTTATTGTTTTTGCTATGAGTATATATTCGGCATCGTAAATAAACGCAACTCAATAAATTGTTATTTTAGTTGAAAGTATTAAGGCACTTTGCCTGTCTAACTGTTGATATTGACTTTTTTAGCAAACACGTTAGAGTATATGAACTGTGGGTATGTATGTATGAATGAGTGTGTGATTTTATATCACGCATATGTGAATTCTGGTGTAAGAGTGTGAGCTAGTGGTAGTCTAGCAATGACTGTGACAAATTGTTAACAAATTCTGGTCACGTAAATCACATATACTAATACATATCTACTAGAAAGAGAGCAGAAAGTGTTTGTGATGATATGAACCCTATAGAGAGAAAAATGAATTTAAAGTGCAATGGTCAACGGTTATTTATGCAATTGACGGCCACTTTTTGTCAAAATTGTTTACTTATTATTTATTTAATTATTTAAAATTTATTATATTTTATAAGGTAAGAATACAATTTATATAAGAAAATTTTAAATCGAATGCAACTGTCGGCAAGGTCAGGATTTTCCATTTTACATATTAAATTAAATTCACTTTATTCAAAGTATATTTGGCCTTGCAGAAATCTGTAGAAAATATCGGATGGAAATTCCTGGGCGGAAATTGGGCTGGATGGGTAAAAATCTTTGGGCCTCGTTTTCAGTTGCTAGTACGCAAATACAGTAGATTTTCTGTTACTTCGTTCATATTAAAGGATTTTGATTAAAAACAATGCTTGTTGCTCACACCTCGTGAAAAACGATTGCACATCTATATTTTGACTAGTCTTGACTACTTCTTTTTTTTTGTTTTGAATGCTCATTATTTTTGTATAAAAGTACAGCTCTTTGTCTAATGAAAATGCAGCTTTAAAATTTAACACAGAAATTAGTAAGATTCCAAAAGGTGTACTTAGGCATATCTACGACTTTATTTTTATATGGAGCAATGCTCATTCGAGGGGGGAAAAAAATTATAAAAAATCAAAGAAATTTTGCAGCAACTTCAAACTTGCTTTTTGTTATACCTATTAAAATTTACAACCTACAAAACTGCATACCAAACATTTTTCTAGAGATTACAATTAAATAGTTTCGTACTTTGCGTGCGATTATAAGTTCATGGAATTTTGTTAAAGTTTTGCATAATATTTGAAAATTGAATTTATATGGTTTTTGTTAAGCAATGAACTAGAAAAATAATGAAATTTAAATAGACAAATTATGAAAATTAAAAAAAAAAGTCTTCACAACTGGTCGAACGTCGAAGTGCTATCGATTGTCGCGGGCTATGTTATTGATATCACATTTTTTCTCAAACACTACAACTTTTGCTAAAGTGGAAAATTTGAGCCGGAAAATTAAATCGGCTGTCGATTTACGAAAGGTTATCTTAGTTTAAGGAAAAATAACTCCATTATTTTTTTTATAGATGGTTTTAGTGATCGATGTCTCGTAAGGTAGCCATCAAACAATTTAAAGTTTATGCTCCTTGTCAAGGCAACATTTTACACTATAAAATTCTTTTGCTGTTTTTTGTTTGCTCCATTCAGTTGTGAGTTACAGGGCGTTAACAATGGAAGTCAACAAAGAGAAAATTCGGTACATTTTAAAGTTTTCCTTTGATAAAGGCGAAAATGGAAGGCAGGCCGCAAGAATTGTGAATGGTGCCGTTACTGTAATAGCTAATTACGTGCAATTTTAGTTTCGTCGATTCCGCTCAGGTAATTTTGATATTAAAGAATTTCAATAATGTCGATAAATTCTCAAAAATAATCGAAGTTGATGGGCCTGTTAGTAGTTGTGGCATCGCACAGGAGCTGAAGATCGACTATAACACAATTTTAAGCCATTTGCGCAAAATAAAAAATAAAAATTAAGGTTTTCTTTTTCCCCAAACTAATATTAAGAAATATCTTTCAAAACTTTTAGTCTTCTTAAATTCTACCATTTTGATTTTTGAAATAAAATTTGATTTTTGAAATAAAATTCACGCTCAATATGGGAAAGCTGCTAAAAATATTGAGTCACTGTCCGCCATTTTTAGTTTTGAACTCAAAAAAATTATTATTCTCAAAATTCGGCATTATAATCTGCGCCCTCCAAATGCTAAGTAAGTATATCGAGTTTCGATGAGGTTAAACTTTTTTCGCAAGCACAGACAGTCATTTTTAATTTTCGGCGTTTGAATTCAATGTCTCAATCAACAACTTCGGGAGGGTTAGTATATTAAGAAATTTTGAAAAAATTTAAAAAAATTTTCTTTTTAACCATAGTGACATTAGGTCCCTTCAAATCAAGAAGCTTTAAAAGCCAAATAGCTGCAAATGCAGTTATTTCCAACAGCTTTTTCTGGCACTATAAATATTTGCGCAGCTCTTAGTATTAATTGAAAAAAAAAGACAAAGTACGATTTTTGGACTTGTCCAGCTTACTGTTGGGTTATCAGATGCCATAACACGTGTATGAGTTTCTTTTCGCCTATTATTAAATTTTAACAAAACATTACGAGCCGTATAATATGAAGTAAATGTGTATGGGCTTACAAAAGTACACGAACTCCTATGTATGTAGTATGTGTACACTGAAGGTATATGGCACAAGTGTAGGCGAATTTAACTACCATACATGCATACACACACACATAGAACATACAATTACTCACTTAGCCCAGCTCATATATCAATGGCGCATTGCTGCTCCAGTTTTTCTTGATTCAGTACGAGTTGATACCCGGACGACAATATTTCGGTTGTTACTTTTTACTCGTGTGCCGAATTGCTTGGTTGAAATAAAATGCAAACAAAAAAAATCTACTAAACGTAGTAATATTGAGTTGAGAAAAGGCTGCCTCACACGTACCCACTCACACACTAACACACACACATTTGCACTTGTTTGCGGATCAACTCACAAATCGCACGTAAAAAGCCAATCCATCCAAATCACAATGTTCGAGAAAAAACGAAGAATGAGGTACCGCAGATGAAAAAGTGTAGGCCGTCTTGAGCCATCCAAATGTAGGCAACATATAAATTGAGGCGAAATATTTGCTGGTGTCGTATGTTTTTGCAAACTATTAGATATACATCACAATTTGTTTCGTGTTTTTTTTTTTTTTTTTGGAAATAGCAAAAAATTACAAAATTTCACGTTGTAAAACGAAGATATTTAAAAAGTCGTGTTCTAAAATGTATATACCAGTTCAGCTAGTTGAATTTTACTAAAGCGGCAGGCACTAGAGACTTTTTATACCTAAATGAACCATTAATTTAAATTTAAGGGGAGCAGCTCCTCCAGCACTTAAAAAATTTCCATTTGATTTTTTTTTGCTCTAAAAATTTGTTTGCTCTAAGGAAGATCTTCAGCTTAATAATATAGAAAGTCTTAGAAGCCCCTATAAAGTCAGTGAAGTGATGAGCGTCGAACGAAAGATAAGTAACAACGAAAAGTTTAATCGCATTTTTCTCGAAATAGGTTCTTTTCCGCGCTGTCGAATATAACTCAAAAAGTAATCAAGCGGTTTAGGGGCAGTCAGAGGCCCGAAAAAATTATGATTTTCAATATTTTTTTTTTGCTAGTCAATTGATTTATTCTACAAGAATAAAAACATAGCATGAATACATCATATTTCGACTTGACTTTAGCAAAATTTCAAAAAAAAAAATTAGTAATTGTAAAATTTATCGCTGTTTGTGTGGAGTCCGTTTCTCCAGAAGGCCCTTGCGGTGATCATCACAAGTCCTTGGAGACAACCGGACAAGAGAAATTAGTTTTACTAATAGATAATCTTGTGCCTGATCGAACCTTTTGCCAAAATTAACAATATGACGGCCTCAGAATATACTTTTCAGATTTTTGAGAAAAAAACGAAAATTAATTTAAAAAAAAAAAAATCGAAATTTTTGAAAAAAAATCCTTCGATTAGGCACGAGTGTTTTATGTTTTTTCAAAAGCAATATAAATTTCATTGAAATCTACTTAGCGGTTTTTAAGTTACAGTGATCACCAGTTCATAAAACATAGATTTGAGAAAAATGCATTTAAAGTTCTGCTATCGCTCCGGAGCGCCCGAGCGCTTTTTGTTAATAACTGGAAAAGTATTTAACGGATTGACTTCATATTTTGACACAATATTTTTAGGATATTATAATTTAAGAAAATGCAAAAAACTCCGATTTTTTTGAAAAGTCTAGCTACCCATAACCCTTTAAAGTTTTACAGGGATATTTTTTAACATAATGACCTTTGCATGCACCCCAAGTTTTATATTAATTGCCATTAAAAATATTATTTTGATTAATTTTTTTTTATAAAAAAAGTGTAATTTTTTCCTTTACACTTCAAATTTTAATTTTTCTCGTTTTTCGTTAAAGTTGTGCAAAGCGGAATGACTTATTTTAATGAAAAAAATTTGTCTGGTAGATTTCAGTTGATTGCAAGAGGCTGTACATCCCACCGCGCAAATTAAAGTAGCCACGTGTGAGCAGCTGTTTTTTTTTTTTTTTTATTTAAAGAAAAATTGTGTATATTCATTTAAGCATGAAAATTAGTAATGGCCTCGAAAAATAAGCAACTCCGAGTACTTCGATATTAGAGTAACCGAACGGGATTGCCTGTGAAGTGCGAAGAAGAAAATGGCAGTGTATTGGTCGCACACTTTGAAAAGATGATGTCAGCGGGGCCAAACATGCATTGGGGTTGCAATTGGAAGACGCCGTTTAGCCTGGCGAAGATCCACCGAATCCGAAAGTGGAACTCTCGGTTTACCATGGAGCGAATTGAGGGTCATAGCGCAAAATCGTTTCCGATGGCGTTCTGGAGTAATACACATAGTTGTCGCCCTATGCTCCACCAGGAGTTAAAAAAAACTTATATTTTATAACTAAAATCACAGCATAGACTTAGAAAACAATGTCTGAAAGATTTAGGGGAGAAAATTAGAGCAGGCAACTGACAAGTACACAGTAAATTTGTTTTCATTTACTGAAGAAGCCAACATTGAATAGTGCAGCGAATAAAAATCCAGCGGCTCCGTTCGCTGAGTCATCTCGTCTTAATAGAAACAAACGCCCCAGCTCTGAACGTATTCGATGCGGTATCAGCTCGTGGTAAGAGAGGAAGAGAAAGGTCGCCTCTGTATTGGAAATATCAAATGGTCTTCGCTTCACTTTGTATGCCCATCTGGAGCCGGTTAGCACGAGAAAGAAACGTCTAGTGTGCTTTGTTAAGCTCGGCCAAAGACGTGTAAGCGTTTATTGCGATAGCCAAGAAGAAGAAGAACATTGAAACAGTGATCTCTCAGACAGGTGGAATATCCTGGCGTTTTGTGGATTTTCAACCCGCCATTTAAATAAAAGTTAAAAAAAGAGAATTCGGAGCAGTAGACGGAGAAGAATGTTTAAATCGCCTGCATGTAAAAGATATTTCGAAAATGGAAAGCGCTCAGATATATCTTCAATAAAGATGATGAAGAGTAATGGACCCACAATACTGCGCTGAGAGATACCAGAAGAGGCAACGGAAGAAGGAGAAGAAACGTTAACAACAATAACTACGGAGTTAGGACATGAAAGGTATGACTTTATACCATTAAAAAAAATATAAAAAAATGGAGTGAAACACAAAACCATGGCAGATTTTGGAGATGAAAATTGAGTGAAAAAATTCGGATAAAAAATTAAAAAAGAAAAATATTTCAATTTATGCATTAAAACAGTAAAACCTCTTTCAAAAATCCATTGCTGGCATGCCGATAGTTTTTGTATAACAGTTTAGATAGCCTGCGGGCACTACCACGCAGCAAGACCAGCAGGGTTATATGTATGCCAAAAATACGAAAGTTTTTTCGAGCAAATTAAAAAAAGCTTAAGCTTGGAAAGCATTTCCGAAGATATTTTCAACTATAATATAAATTTGTTTTAACTTTTCATTATTCTCACTTTGATAAAGCAACCAAAAAAGAAAGAAACTAGAACTACTAGAAATTTTTAATAAAAATTAAGTTTGGCCATATTTTTAAATATATAAGTTTTGGGGAAAAAGAAATCCATTATTTGTGCGTAAAATTTTGCACAAATGGCTTAAAACTGTTTTATCGATCTTAAGCTCCAGGGCGATTATTTATGTAAAATTAGTTAATTTAATTCATTCCCTACAATTCTTGTTAACACGAAATTTTTCAAGGATCAATAAATTTCAAGACAAAAATCTCTGAAAAAACGATTTCTCAAAAGCAATAATTGGCAAAAAATTCAAATTTTGCAAAACCGTGTGGCACACTTCAAATGCACTCAAATATGTACAACAAAATTACCAAGTGCCAAGCAAATCTGAAATTCCAAAGTCCGCCAGCAAATAGAGCGCCGCATGTAGTTTTCCAACTTAACCACCTTAATGTTCAGCTCACCCCTACCACATCTGCAAAGATAACAGACTCCCAACCTGTCCTTTTCTCATACTTCCTCATGTCTTCCAGCCGCTGTCCCCTCAATTTTTACACACACTCGGCTATCCCAATACGTTCACGCTTCCGGCCGAACGGTTATTATAACTGGTAGCTCATCAAATGCTCGCGGCAGCGCCCTACATTTTTTTCACACCATCACCAAACTATAGGCACTAACACCGCCTGCAGGTGTCAAATGCCCTCTGGCAAATGGTAAGCAAAAAATGAGCAACATATGAACTACGTTAGTTTTTTTTTTGTATGAAGCTACTACTACTACGAGTATACGGCTTCAGGGATTCACTACAGCAACATGTGAAAAACTACACGTACGACTAACTATCCATATGCAGGTATTTGTGTTAGTGCCCGTCTAGTAATTTTCACGTTTTCGTTGGGAACGCTGTAATTTGGACCAACGCCTTAGGCGTACCGTTTTGAGAGCGAGTGTGAGCTGGCAAAGCATGTAATAGACAGCGAAGTATGTAATAGCCAGGGCAGAGTATGCAACCAGTCAGGCGATTCGAGGCAATAAAGCTTGTTGAAAGCCTTGGTTTTTGCTTTTTTGTTGCGTACTTTTAGGCGATATGCTCTTCTTTTAGAAATAGGTGTGCTCTTGTTTTTTCTTTTTTTTTGTTTGTGTGTTACTTGCGCACAGATAGCCTTGGTTTTTATTTGTTTGTGCTCAGAGGCCTTTCGATGTGGCATGTTGGCATAATTTCGCGGATTACATGATGCTGCATCGTACGCGGCACAATGAATTCGGTCAATTTCTTGGTTGCTTTTGTTTTCACTGCCTCTGTGGAACGATTTTCACTGTTTTTTGCTCTTCTAATTTTGTTGGTAATTTTCTTTTTTTAATATTTTTCGCACGTTTTTGAGTCATGCATCACTTGTTTGAGTTGGCTTTTTTTTTTGTAATTTCACTCGCGATTTCTCTTGCCCTGCAATGGCAAAATGAAAAGTGGAAATCATTTAAAAACTGTCAAGCCAAATTCGTTCGTGGATATGAAGTGCGTATATCTCACTACAACAAACCTTTATTGCAACATCTATCTTTCAGTTGGTAGGTGTGTACATGACTTGTGTGCATCTTTTCGCCAAAATATGCGTAAATTCCAGGTAAGAAATAAAAACTATTTCTAAAGGCAAATACTCGTAATTTGAAAAAATCACTGGGAAAAAGTTTGGAAAATGACCCAATTTTCTCATGCGGAAATTAGGGCCTTCTACGAGTGTTTGATTATCTGAGTCTATCAGAATTCAGAATTTAATTATCTGAGTTTATCAAGAATTCTTATTAAATATTGAAAATATTGACTTTAAATGTCAAATGAAAAAAGTCATTTCAAAAAAGTCATACCAAATGAAAAAAGCCACTGAAAGTCATTGAATGCTTCTGAGAGGTGCTTTTTTCAGCAATATTTGATTTGTTATCGTGACCAATAAGGAATATCCTGGTTAACCGGAAAAGTCTGAAGGCTTAGAGATACAGCCAGTTAAGAAACCCAGAACAAGGAATAACCATGAAGAACTTGCAGTATCATTAGAAATGATTTAGAAACCATTTCAAATCCTCTGAATGATTAATTAGCAAGGAAAATGAGATCCATGCGAATTATTACCGCGACCGTTGAAAAGTCAGTAAAGAAAGTATTTCTGCACCAAACTGTGATAAAAGAGGTTATTTATTATACATCACGATAATCAACACCGGAAAAATCTTGTACCCAGATAGGTTCAAGCTTGCGGATAGTAGGACTGGTTTTTGGACTGAACTTTAAAGATCGATACCTATTGGCGGTAACCCACAATCTTTTAAGCAGCGATGTATGGCTTAGAAATTCGTGGCAGAGAATGCCTTCGAAGAGGTATCACTTTGTAGTAAATCTGCATTTTGTCAGATAGGCAGGCAGTCTTTTGTTATGGGCACTGCCATTTCGTATAATAATATCTAAACTGTTTGAGGAAAACTTCACGGTGCTTAATACTCTGGGAACAATGACTGATTACTAGCACATGAATGGCAGGACCACAACGAGTCCAACTGTGCCGTACGAAATCAGGCACAACGTAAAAATCTCATAGACTCTCATAAAATAATTTATCAACAAAACCTTCTAGAAAAGCATCAACAAACTTTCTTGAAGAGCATCAATTAGGCTATGAATCCTATAGTAAAGGTTTGAACAGTATCGGTCATAAATTTATGTAAAGGGTGGTTAAATTTCAAAGGCCGATGTTGAATGTGAACCATACCTTAACGTCAACGACACCGTTGGACTTCTTTCTTTGGCACATTAACGGCATATAACCTCAATTATGCCTCAGCGTCATCGAAAATTTGGATCATCAGATGGAGGTGTGCCGCCGAGGCCGCGGCGGCTATTTGGCCCATATTTTGTTCCATACGTTATTGAGCCATATCAGTATTATCATAATAAAGAGAAATGACAATAATTTACTAAAAAATTGTATTTTATTCAAAATCAACACCGGCCCTTGAAGCTTAACCACCCTTTACATAAGGCACTATTTGAATTTGGTGGTCTTTGGAGGTGTGCCGCCGAGACCACGCCGACCATTTGACCGATATTTTGTTCCACACGCAATTGAGCCATATCCGTATTATCATAATAAAGAGAAATGATAATAATTTACTAAAAAATTGTATTTTATTCAAAATCAACACCGGCCCTTGAAGCTTAACCACCCTTTACATAAGGCACTATTTGCATTTGGTGGTCTTTTGAGGTGTGCCGCCGAGACCACGCCGACCATTTGATCGATATTTTGTTCCACACGCAATTGAGCCATATCCGTATTATCATAATAAGGAGAAATGACAATAATTTACTAAAAAAATTGTATTTTATTTAAAATCAACACCAGCCCTTGAAACAAAACCACCCTTTATATACCTAAAGAAAAAATTAACAGTGCATAAAAAGTTATCAAGGATGTGTAAACATTTTTTCTGAATATCGCACAAGACTCGTACAGAAAAATGTCACTAAAAAGACCCATCGCGAGTAATAAATAAAAAAAAATAAAAAAAAAATAAGTAAAGTAATAAAAGTAATAGTAAGTAAAGTAATAAAGTAAAATAATAAATAAGTTTAAGGAAAATGTTGATGTTAATCGGGACAAGAGTAGTAAAAGGAAAAAAGCCTTCTGGTGAAAATTATAAAACGGAGAAGGTGGCGGACATGCAGAAAAAAGTCCCAATCCCTCTAAAATAAAAGAAGCCCTAATAGCAGATTGTTCTCAGCCAGTCAGTTTATGGTGAGTCAAAATTAATGCTGTCTTAATAAGTTTTAACATTCAAAAAATACCAGATCGTAGTACAGAAAGGAAAAATTATGAAAAAATATGAGCCCAATAATTTATTCCACAAGAATTCGATTGCTGCCTACTGGAAGAAGAAATATATTCTATGTCTGATTTTTCTTAGCTTCCAATCCATGAATTTTACGACGCAGATATTAAAGAAATATTGCGGAAAAGTTTAGAACTAAAAGAAGTTTTGAAAAATACAGTTCCCAAAAAAGTCTCTCATTTGGAAGACAACTTCGAGTTGTGACAAATAAAGCAAAGCTTTCATAATATCTGAAACTCTTTATGCAGAAATTTTTGAGGAAAATTGCTTACAAAAAAGTCTTTTATATTAGCATTCAGATTTAGCCTAATATGTGAAGTTGTTTTAGCCTGGTCTGGTGTCATGCCAGTACATTACAGGCTTTTGAATAGTACGAGAAGAACAATACGGAAGTTGTACGCAGAGGGGCAAACAAAATTAATTGTACTGAGCTCTGTCGAATTTAGAGATATTTAACTTTGGTGAAAATTAAGTTAAAGACAACGAAGCAGATCTCAAACGAGGTCAACGATTTTTTCCTGAATTGGTTATTTGTTAGTTATTAGGATACCGAAGATTGGAGATCAAGGCTTTAATAATGAAAGTTCTAGAAAAGAGGTAAAGTTGTACATAGAAAATGTAAATATTTTTAAAAAGATCTCCACCTTAATTCACTGCACTATGACTATGTCTTCGTAAAGCTCATACAGCTCATTACTCCATTGCGCATACGATACTCGCCGTCGCCAGCGTGCGATGAAGAAATACTACCACTGGTGCAGTTGAGGTCAGAGAAATACTTTGAATCCATGAAAGGGGCACACAAGATTTTCCAGGCCAAATCTTAGTTCTTGCAAGATGGCCCAGAAAATAGCCCCCAGGACCTCAGAATCAGATGAAAATTTTGAAGCAGTGAACAAAATTATTCTGGAAAATTGTCGCGTAACTATTGAGCAGGATAACGCGGAGGGAGTTGGAGTATCGGTCGGCTCGTGCCATGCATTTGTTGATGAAAGTTTTGGGCTTGAGATGTTTCTCAGCGAAGAAATTTGAAAAAACAATTCATGGCTTTTGCATCACGATAATGCATCAGTTTACTCAGCGTTGGCTGTGAGAGATTTTTTGAACTAAGCCAATAGCAGCCAGGACCTCAGCCAATATTCACCATATTTGACTCGCTGCAACTTTTTCCTTTTCCTAAAATTGAAGAGACTTATGAAAGGACGGAGATTTGCAAAGACGGAGGAGATAAAGACGGGAAGTACTTGCCATAGCCTCAAGGCAATACCAAGAAGTGTTTGTCAGAAATTTTCAGAATTAAATAAAATGTTCGTATAAGTGTATGTATTATATCTGAGGTGATTGCTTCAAAGAGCACCAATAAACGAATATTGAATGATGAATGAATAAATGATGAGCAAATTAATATATTTTGAGAAAAATGAAAAGTTTTGACAAAGATGCCGCTCTTTAACAGTTTGAATAAAAAGAAGGTGACAGCTGTTTATGTAGTGTTATTTTTTGAGAAAAATAAAAAGTCACCTTGGATTCGAAGCAAACCGCGGATGGCTATCAAGTGGCTAATTGAAAAGTTAAACAGCATAAAAGTGCGTATTTTCTTACATGGTCGTGTGCCAAATCGAAACGTAACTGCATTCGAGAGCGTGTTTTTTCTTTCTAGTGTACATACAAACGCACATATGTACGTGTGAACCAAAAAAATCACTCTGTTTCTTGCACGACCTGAATTGCTTCTGTCAAAATGCATATTTACTTTGTATGCGTTAACGTGAGAACTCGCACTTTTTCTTCCTCTATCCCTCAATCCTCCTATCCGTCTATTCTTCTATCTCTCTATCCCTTTCTATCTGTTTTTGCTCTTTGCACGCGACCTGCAGGGCGTATGAGCGACATTTCGCATATGCAAGCACTTCCTCGCGCTGCTTTGCTTCTACAGAAAACCAACGAAAAAAATGGTGTTAATGAAAATTTCCATACAACATCAGGCATATGCGTTGTTTGCTTTGTTGCTTTTTGTTCTTCTTTTTGTTGTAGTTTTCATCGTGTCATGACAGTAGCAATAATGGCTGAGAAGCAAATGCTCACATGCCGAAAAAAATTGTACAAAGTTCGGAAAAGTTTTGAAAGTTCACATTTCATATGAGTTTCCTGATTTCATATTCGCGTTTGTTGTACACATTACACCGATTTTTGTTTTTTTTTGTTTTTGTGCTTTTTGCTATGGTTGCTGCTGTTGCTTTATAATGCATGTAGTATGCAGATGTTGCGCACATTTAATATGCTTGCGCCTATTGTTGTTTTCTTTTTGACAACATACGCACGACATGTAGGTACTTCATTTTAAGCGACAGTCAATCCTTTGCGTTTGGGCCACACACCAATCATCTGCTCGAAATTCACTTTTCGTTTTGGTTATGTTGTGCTTTTATTTGAATTTGATTTAACTGCATTGCTTATGTTTGTTGTTGGAACTTTTTCATTGTTACCACTGGTAATAAATCTCCATCACACGTGCATACCTATGTTTGCATGTATATGTATGTATAGTAAATATTGTTTTTCTGCCCATTTGCGCTGTGCTGCTCATTTATTGTCTGTTTTTATTTTAACGCGTTTGCTGTTGCATACCGTTGGCTCGTTGCCATAATTGCCAATTTTGACACATTTTTGGCGGATTAAAGTGGATTTATTTAAAAACAATACAATCACCTGAGGGCAAATAAAGAACTGCCTTTTTCATGCAGCTTGTTCTTTTTGTTTTAATTTTGTAAATACACATTTTTTAATGATCTCTACAAGATAAGCGAATTTAAGTGCGATTCTCTTTTCTAGTAGTGGTTTTTTGTTGAGAACTGGTAAAATTCAGTGGTACCTCTTTTGATGAATTTTAAGTGGAAAATCGGCAAGTAACTGAAATAAGTTGTATTTCGACCAAGTAAAGGAAAATAATTCATAAATTTATTGATTTTGCTCAATTTTGGATAAGTTCGGACCGTATGAACAGCTAATAGTGCCCGGTATAAAAAAGTTAATCGAAATACTAGCAAACTACCTGAATGACAAAGTGCACAGATTAAAATTTTAGTGTAATTTTACTACTGTGGGCAAAAAGTAAGGTGAATTTGGTTGTAAAATAAAAAATCTTTATTTATTCTTGTAAATCAATTTCATTCCCTTCAAAATAACCCCCTCTCGATTAAATACACTTATGCCAACGATTTTTCCAATCCCCGAAACATGCTAAATAGTCCATTTCCGGTATAGCCATCAGCACCTTCTTCGACCCGGAATGGTCACTTGAGTTTTAGCCAGAAGACACACGGAGCCAAATCAGGCGAATACGGTGGTTGCGGAACGATATGCGTGGAATTTTTGGCGAAATGGTCACGAAGAGTTGTTGGCAAAAACCAAGAGTTGTTGGCCCATAATTCTGATCTTTTTAGACGAATTGCTTCACGTAAACGACGCAGAACGCTCAAATAATATGCCTTATTAACAGTTTGGCCAGGTGGAAGGAATTCATAGTGCACCACACCACGAAAATCGAAAAAACTGTCATCATGATCTTTATTTTTGAACGACTTTGACGCGCTCTTTTCGCGCCTCGCCTTTAGCACGATATTCGCTTGATTGGTCGGTTGTTTCCCGTAGTGATGCATTTGAGCTTGTCCTGATAGTCTGAAAGCATTGCTTCACACACATCAACGCGATGACTTTTTCCAAGAAATTGAGAGTTTTCGGTACCAAACGAGATTTGACTTTTCGTAGGCCCAAATGGTCTTTCAAAATGGTTTTCACAGATCCTTCTGATATTCCGATCATATCAGTAAGGTCTTTAACAGTCAACCGACGATTTTTGAGCACTAACTCCTTCACTTTATTGAAGTCTTTGTACCACTTATAAACATTTTTCTGCGACATGGTTGAATCACCAAATGCCTTCTGCTTGCTAAACGTTTCCGCAGCCGAAATTTTATTCCGCAAAAAAAAATTTTATAGCACTTCTCTGCTCAATCAAATCAGACATTGTAAAAATCGAAAAATGCACTCTTGGTCGTTTGGTAAACACAAGCGTAATTATATTACTGATAATGACATTCACATGAAAGTTGGCCTAGATGTTATTAACAGTGCTGCCAACTCATGAAAGAAATAACTAGAGCGAAATTTTAATCCTGCAAAGTTTGACAAATAAATTCCCCTTACTTTTTGCCCACAGTTGTACTTAAGGAGCTCTAGCTTAGAAAACGCAAATGTTGCTTTTGATGTCTATTATAAAGGGTCTCTCAAAAGGCATGCCTAAATGTAGGTTTAAAATAAAACATGTAAAAATTTAGATTCTTTTAGTAGTGCGATTCACTAACACATGTTAACGATATTAACATTGTTATCTTTCCTTAATCCCAATTTTAACGATTTTAACATCGATTACACAAAATCAGTCCTTGCCGTGCTTTAACGAGTCGACTCGTGATGAAAATTTTCGCCCAAACATCAAAATAATGAGCCAGGCACGTGAATAGATAGTCGGATCAAACATAAACATCACGAGCCTGGGTCGTGGTAGAATGTTAGTTTCTATCGATTCGCCAAATCGGCAAATCAAAAATTAGTAGTTTGAATTAAAACTGTGTAATTATATTAACAAAAACTTATTAAAACAACGCGAATATGTCTTTCGAAGATTTGGCTTATGACTTATCGCCTCGAAAGTAGGCAGTCCCTCAAGTACTGAATCGACGTTTGCCCCACGGTGTGGACCAACCTTTCCATTTGATCGCACGGAATTTCCAAACATTATTTCTATAAACTCCAGGCTTTACCGGGCACCTAATTTCTCAGCCTGACAGTCATTTCGGAAGTTCCAGAATAACAACGATTTTTACTGGGAAACAGGTAAATCTTCAGGTAACCTTCAAGACAATTCTAAATTCTGCCTTTATATTGCTAGGTTCCTGCTGCCCTACTCGTAATTGAGTAATGGGCAATATCCATGAGCCAGTCGTCCGTTAGCCGTAGCACACATCGCATAATGCATAGATGCTATCCACCGCTCCACGTTTTGCGCAAAGGTGAAATTTCCTTTAACTCAACTGGAGCAGCAATAAAATTTTTAATCGAATTTCTTAGGTGGCGCGACTCCTTTCAAAAGTTGTTGATGATATCCTAAAGCATTATTAATCATAAAGCAGTATTCAGTAAATAATGACTTCAAACAAACAATGATTTTATTTTACCTATCTTGTGCAAATATAATCGAAAAAACTGCAACATTTATTTTAACAGCTTGGCTAGTATGCCTTCCAGTTGTTCTTCTACGCGTTATTCGCTCATTTTGATATTTAGTTTGACAAAGATGCCACTCTTTATAAGTTTGAATAAAAAGAAGGAGACAGCTGTGTAGTGTTTGTTATCATAAGTCTGTGATTAGCAAAATCGTTAGTGCAAACGGCAAATACTGTAGACAAAAATAACAATTGTCGAATCGTTAAGCGTTAGTGAATCGCACTGCAGGTCTCACTATTTTTATCCAAAATACGAGTCTCAGAAATTATAAGCAAACAATTATATAAACTAAATGTCTACCAAGAGAACGCCTGCATGGTTTTCCCGTGTTGTGTGACTTGTTGGTCCATCCTGTTGAAAATAAATACCGTCTATTAATACGTTCACATATAAGTACCATAGATTATCTACTTTTTCGTTCTTAACTCTCAATCTGTAATTAAAAAGCGCGATCACCCATACAAAATGTCTCTCCCGAAATCCGGGATTATAAAATAACTTAGTTTGCAAAGACACTTTTTTGCAATTATTTTTACGATTGTAAGGAGAAACGTCAAAATAAAAACTAAATAAAATGGACGTCGGCAAAGCAAACAGGAATGTAGACATAATTGTATTAAAATTTTAGTTAAATATTATTAAGGGGTTACATATGTACAGAATTTTCAAACAATCAATTTTTTACAGATTATTATTCTTTAGAGTTCTAGGCGTATTTCTTTGGGAGTCGATTGTGAAAATTCCTCATAGATACAAAGTTATAGTAGAAAATGTAACTACCCGACGAGCCAAGTTTGAAAGTTTAAACGCGTTTTTTTCGATACTACTTTTTCCGGCACGATGCAGACCGAATGCAGACTAATACAGATCTTAATATTTTTTATGCGTTTTTTTTAATATTTGAAAGTATTTTTTCTATAGTCAGTCAAGACGGATTTTTGATATTTCTTGACATTTATGACGTAAAACGCATTCTTTGTTTTTAAAATGCCGTAATTTCAAAATTTTTCGATTACTATAACTACAACTTCATTTTTTTCAAGAAATTTCAAGCATTTTTTTACTTTTTACCGATCTATCAACATTTCAGGGAGAAATTATGCAGACCGTTGAGCAACCTTTTCTTCATTGTCCTTTAGGTCGCATGATTTTTTATATATTAATTTTTGTAAAGAAAAATTTAAATTAATTTTTTTATAAAGTGTAAGTACTAATAAACAATATGTACAATTTTTTATATTTATTTCTATTGTTATCCCTTCTAAAAAAGTTTTTCTTTTAGCGCATTTTTGGCGCTGCTGGACGTATGTAACTGCTTAATTATGCATTCATTTTACAGAAAAAACCAACCGAACTGGTACAGAGAAGCAGTCGAATTGCTTTTGGGTTGAGCCGAGAGAAGCTGAATTAGATAACTCAAAGAAGATAAAGATAAGTCTTACAAATTGCAAAATACTATTCTGAAAACAATTTCTTGGGGCCTTCAAACAAAATAGGTAGTAGAATCTCCGGTCGCTTCCAAAAAAAAAAAAAAAAAAACGAATTATAAAAACCACAGCAAACCACAAAAAATAAAAATTAAAAAACTGTAGATGTGATAAATGAATTATTTTTATTTTAAGTTTTCACATAAATTTAATTAAAACTTTTAGTCTAAAACTATTCCAAACAAAAAGTTTCCATGTAGTACTTTGGTAAAAGTAAAAAAATTAAATAAAAGAAATTTAAAAGGAACATAAAAGCAAAGCGATTGGGTCTCTAATGTTGAAGTTGTGGTCTTGAGTATATAGGGTCCGGCACTCGAAGTTTACCTAATTAAAAAAGATTTGCGTCTGGGGATTTAGAGAGCAATTGTGTGGACGTTACACGTTCGGAGCGTAGTTTCTTAGGCATTCTTGGTTCACTCGAGCTTGTGCCGAGTCCTGTTGAAACATCCATGATCTGCTACTAAAATTTTTGTCTGCCCACGGCTTCAAAGCAACCTTCAGAATACTTTCTCGAAAATATTTCGCATTTACCTTGACGCCAGGCTCGATGAAAGCGATTGGAAAGCGGCCATCTGCGGTTACAGTGACCCAAACCATTACCTGTGGCGGGTGCTGCCTCTGGTGGCCAATCGATGACTTAAATTATCGTAGGAACAGTTGGTCAAATAAACCCTATCGTTTTGGGAGTTCACGAACTGCTCAATTTGAAAAATTTTCTCGTCAGAAAACACAATATTTAGAGATTGACTGATTTCGGCTAAGCGAAGCAATTCCTTCGCTCTCTCAAGTCTGACCTGTTGCTGCTTTGGTGTGAGATCATGCGACTTTTGGTTCTTGTAAGACTTGACTTTGAGATCATTTTTCAGTATGCGGCGAATTCTATGGTCAGATATTTTCAGATCTCTCACCATTTGATTGACACTTCGTCGGGGATTTCGCACAAGTCGCCTCTTCACTTCTTGAACCATTTTACGTGACGTTGCAGTCTTTTGAGGATCACCTCCATGACGTTTCGCGATGCTACCAGTATCATTGTATGGTGTATGGTGCGATAAGCAAAACCTCTTTTAACTTTAAGGTTGTCGAGCTCACGAACAATCGCTGGTTGTGATTTTCCTGCCAAATATAATGCAATCACACTATTACGTTTGATTTCCTAACTGATTTTCTTTTTTCGTGTTTACTCTCGGCAAAATGCTCCTCCGCCCTTGAAAACAATACTCTGGACTATCATTTAGCCAACTAACAGACAGCGCGAGCGGTCTGAAGTTGGTTACACTTCGATTGCCGGATCCTGTATTTTTCACATATAATTATTGAGAGCCGTATTTTGAATAAAAATAGTAAAACCAGAGGGAATCTAAATTTATACATGTTTTATTTTAAGACAACATCTAGGCACGTCTTTTGAGATTTCCTTTAAAGAGTTCTACACATCTCAAAATATGCACTACATACACAGTACCAAACAATTGGCTGAAGCTATAGAATTTCCGTGACTCCTCAACAGCTCTACGTATTGTTAACTTTAATACTATATAAACAGATTTAGTTCAAAGTTAAATCAACCAAACAATTCCTGTCTGATAGCTAGCCAAGTTCAATGACTCCCCATTTGCTGCGTTTACAAAAATCGCAACTACTGTAAATTCAGTGACAGAGCTGAACGTTTTACAATATTTTCATTTTATTTCGATTTACAAATCGACAAGTGTGAAATCGCATACATTTTTTTTCGCAAGAAAACAAAAAAAAAAAAATTATCACAGCAACTCACATTAGTAGAGTCTCAATTGTCGAAGGGCAAATCAACACCCATACCCATAGAAATACTTGCACTAATACACAGATATTTGCGAGTAGAGTTTACAAAAAAATTGGCCGACAGCTGCAGTGGGGCAATAACGAAAAAAAAAACAACACAAATATCCTAAATGTTACCGAATATAACAAAAAGTATGTCGACAACTGCAACTGCAATTTCTTTGATTAGGGTTGGCGTGTAAAAATTTGCAGCGCGAGTCGTTGACACCGTGAAAATATGCAAAAGAGACGAATGTGTTTGTTTGGCTGTGCAGCATGGAGATATGTGAGTATGTTCTTTTGCTGAGTAGAATTTTCGGGGGTAAGCCACATATTTCTTTTCGTACAACATTACTTTAAAAAATAACAAAAATGGGAGGATTTTTTTGGGTACCCAAGTTGGTATTGACAGCTTTCACGCCCGATTTGAATATGTGCGAAATGCGACGCTTCTCTATTTGGGAGCAATGCAAATAGAAAAAAAAAACTGGAACGGAGAGTAGTATTCGTAGTTGTTGTCATTTGTTGTTGGCAGTGTTACACGTGCCACTTAGGGAAACCATTCCGTTGTTGCATGTCAACGATTAGTTTTTCCTGTTCGCATTGATTTGCGTCGTTTTGGATTTCTGGTGGAACTGGATTACATGCAAGAAAGCTGCTCTTAGGAATGGTAAAGAGCCCGACTAAGGGAATAGGAGATATTAAAAAAAATTTGGATGACTCGGAACTTTCTTGTTATTGATACCCATAGACCGGAAGTAGCTATTATTTTACGGTTTTCAATGAACAATAAAATTCTAAATAATGTAGAAAAGTTTCGAATATATGCACTCAAGAGAGGACTAACGAAAGTTTGTTAAGTTGCACTGAAAAAGGCATATAAAAGTGTCTTTAATTTCATATTTCTAATAGACTTCCGGGTATCGAGAACACCCAACTCTGTTTTTACACTGCATGTAAAAAAAAATTAATTTGTGGATTGTTCCACCACTTTAAAAAATCTGATAAAATGGAAAAACTCTAAATATTTTCCCAAAAAACCGTGCAGAAGAATTAGTAATGGAATCCATATTACATAACTATTTATAAAGCAAAAAAATTCAATTGTAATACAAAAAAAAAAAAAAAAAATTAATTAGAGTGACCTGGTCTATGAAAACGTACCTTACGTGTCAAAATATCATTTTTCACTTTTTTGTTGATTCGTATAGTGTGTTGAAGGCTCTTTAAAATGGTGAAAACCAAAAAGTCATAATTTGTTTAAAAGTTTGTTAAAAGTAAAAGAAAAGAAAAGTACAAATACGAAAATACAAAAGCTAACTTATTTTTTAAAACGATTTCTGCGATTTGCATTAACTCTTTCTTATTTATTTATATATAAAAAAAAATGTTTTTCACTGCTTCTGTGATTTTATTGATACTGTGATCTATGCTGAAGAAAATAAGCCAAACCGGATTGAAAAATATTAATACTTAAAAAAGTTACAAGGGTTTTTAGAAGTTTAAACTTTAACTGCTGTTTTCTCGAAAACTTGTTTTCGCACGTAAGGTACCTTTTCGTAGATCAGGTCACTAAAGTGTAGTGAAAATTCGATCCACAAGGACAAATTGAAAATACAAAAAAAAAAAATCTAGTTGCAAAACTGATAATACTAATAACAAGCGTGCGCGTTTATTACGGACTAGACCAAAAATGCTATTATCACTAGATGTGTCAGATATGTCTAGCCCTTCTCTCCGGTTTTCAAATTGATAACGACTTCTGTTGGTTTTTTCGTTGTAACAAAGTCTGTTCATAGTCATTGTTCTTTGCGAGTTCTTTCTCGAGTTCTTTATTCAATGGACCCCAAAATTGATGAAATTAAGTTTTTTCAATACATTTTTATTTATAATGAAAACTAAACTTAGTAATATTTTAAATTTATTAAAGGAAAATTTAGGAAAATATTTTCAATGCTCCATAATTTTAGGCTATATTCCATTTTTTTTAAGACGAGCACCATTTAAATCAACAGTGTGCCAATTCATAAAAGATAAATTAGAGCTTGCTGGGTTTTTAATATAATGGAAAATTTTATACTGGAGAGAGCCAATATATGTTCACAATGCATTCATGTGCAGATCCAGCAAAGCTTGTAAAATTCGCACTTTTAGCTCTTACACCACTGAATATTCACGACCTTTTAGTTAGACAGCCTTTGAAATTAAGCCCCAATCGTTCTCTCTGCACCGGATTTCTAGCTGCCCAGTGAACAATTTAGTGGCAGCAATTTAGCAGAAAATCCATTTTTGACATTCCAGAAAAATGGATATTGAGATTGTTGAAATGTAAACTCATGGTTCGGGTTGTCTTCCAAATAGTAAATGAGACCATCATCCAACATCCAAAATGTCGGTGTACATTTGTTCCTGAGCTAATTTTTTGTTGCAATAGAGCAAATGATAATTTCGGGTTGCAAAGAAAATGCTCCCCATATCATTACGGAGCCATCTCCGAAAGTGCTTCTAATATTATGTGGAACATTCTGACGAAGATGACGCCTGTTACAACTGAAACAACCGGGTTCCGCTTACCTTCCATTCAAAAATAATACAGCACCCGTTTCTAGTTCCAAGACGTACACCACAAATAAGTGGAGGACTTCTACTGAACACCTAACAGTGTACGCGCCAATTATTAATATATTGGGTATGGTACCCTCGTAAAAGAGGTGTGGCTGCTGATATTACTTTTGCGTTCGCTCTTGTATTATACTGGTGCTTTGAAAGTGTATATGTGAGATATCGACCGCAGTAGTGGACATTCGTTTAAAACGTAAAGATTCGTTTTTATCTGGTGTCAAAAATGTCTGCATTCGTTCAGAAAAAACAGCATTTGCTTCATTATAACCTTTTAAAGAAAAGTACAGCTGAAACGTGTCACATATTGATCAATATTTACGGTAATCACACTCCATCAAATACAACTTGTAAAGAGTGGTTTCGACGCTTCCAAAGTGGCAATTTCGACGTGAGTGATCAAAATCGCTAAGGGGCATGGAAAAAGCTCGAAGTTGAATCTTGACAGATCAAACGTCGGTAAATGTTTGCACGCGATGGGAATGGTCCAAGAAGCAGGTCACTGGGTAACTGGCTGCACATCAATCAAAGGGGAGGGATAGGTCCATCGATAGCGAAAAAAAATATTCATGCTTCAAAGGTTATGTTGTGCATTTGGTGGGATCAGAAGGGTGCCATCTATTATGAACCCTTTAAACCATCTGAAACCATCACTGCAACTAATACGTTTAAATCAAGCTATGGAAGAAAAGCGGCCGGAATGGTACGGTAGGCATGACACACTGATTTTGCTGCATGACAACAACAAGCCACACGTTGTTTAATCGGTCCAGAAATATTTAGAGACATGGTACCTTCGGATTACCATCTGCCTAAATCCAATCAATCTTCTCCATCATATGAACAACTCAGGCTGGCTGTAGATATCTGCCTTTTGGAAGTCTCATAATGATATCAAAACAGCGCTTTAGTGCTACTTGTCTGGCACTCCTGGCACTTCAACCATTTCACCTACCTATCTAAGTCAAGGAATACAAGGTTTCTTACAGACTACATAGAACTAAGAGTATTCGTAAGAATTATATATAGTATATTATATGTATATCAGAGCGTCTCGTCCTACAGGCAAAAAAAAAAAGTCGCCCGTACCTCACCTCATATGAAGTGTTTTTGAAAAACATTTAAAAAAAAATTTTTTTTCTGGCAACCCTAGATGTCGCCCAATTACTTTTTTCTTCATATCTTCGGAATTTATTGTCGGATTTTCAAGTGTGATACACCAATTTTTTTGTCCCAAAGAGTGGGTTTTTCCTAAAAAAGCTCATTGATCACAGGCGCTCCGTTGTGGTACCTACCCACCATATCTCAGTTGCTACCACCCTAATGTACCGATCTAATAACAGCAAATTAAGGACCGTAAAAAATCGTAAATCTTTTGCAGAAAAAGTACTTCAATTAATTCAGTAGAACTCGAAATAAAACCAATTTTGTTTTTAGTTGAAAGCCATACATTAGGTGCTTTATTTTCTTGATACATTTTTCGGCATGATCCACCTAATTTTTTATAAATTAACTGGACTATTGTTGATCTACTTTTTTCTGTTTTGCCCTTTACATCATAATCAATTGTCATTTTAATTGGTGCGTGTTAAAAACTGCAATACTTTAAAAATGCGTTTTGTTGATTGTGATTTAAAAAACCAACTGCCAACTAAACGCGATATTATTAATTTCGGGTTATATCTTCGTCATAGAAGTGATCGGCGTAGAAAGTTGGGAGTTTAGAAGCAAGAAATTTTAAGGAAAGTGTGTCTTTTGTGGCAACGTGCAGGTATTCCAATTTTATCTTATAGTGTTACGCGTAGAAAATTAGAGAGTGTTGTGAGTAAGTACTATAACGTAGTGAAACATCCATCGAAATACGTTGAAAACGAGTGGAATACATTATTTGTGATATCGCGTAACTGCACAGCCTGCAATAAAATTCCAGATGATACTAACACTTTTTTCATCGATCAGTGTGGCCCACGATTAATGACTCTTGATAATGTGGATTTGTTTTGTTAGGCTAAAAAAAATTTCCAACGCATTCCAATGGGTGAGATGGCAGATAATATTGAGGACTTCAATATTCGGGGCGACCAATTATATTTATATCGTATGGTCCGGGCTGTTCATACAGGAGAGTGTGACGAGAGTTTAGCAAGCGAGAAGCCCGGTGCTATGAGTACAGCCCGAATTCTTACAGTACAGCCCGAATTCTCAATAACACTAAAAACACTTGCTGACTTTATTGTAAAAGTTTATGCTCCTTTCTGGTTTCTGGTAAAAAACCAGCCACTAGCAATTCACGGATGTCGTCACGTTTTCAAATACATCACATGGATTCGCCAATTGCCACAAGACATCAAAATATTGTCCGTCCGGTCATAACAAATAACTCATACTTTCTGCACCCAGAAAATATTTTGATATCGATGATAACCGATACAGATCCATTCGTACGTTCAGATGGATACACGAAGATCTTAGCAGCCCGCAGAGAAGCTAATGGATGTGTTCGTCAGATGTTTGGTCCGAAAGAGGATAATTTTATAAATTTCGAGAGTGACAAATATTTTAAAGTAATAGATTGGGATAGATTCGAACCGGCTGAACCACCATGCTTGCAGTTCTTCGCGAAAGATCACTTCGAAGCATTACAATATTCCAATGAAATAATTGAATTACCAGGTATGCACATCGAAAACCATTAATTTTTCTTTGCCTCTCTTTTATCGGCATTTTCACTGATCTTTTTCACAGCATATCTTTGCCATTCCCAAAATACCGAGCGATTTGTTCATACAGTTCATGAATCTGCAATGGAGGTCACCGATGAACAACGCATGGGCCACATTTTATCTAAGCTCGAGAGCCGGCAGAAATACAGCAAGCTTGAATCCCGACAAAATTTTGTGGACTAAAATTTCCGTTACAAGACAAACAATTCACTGTTTCGCGAGCGAGGAAAATAAATAAAATTTACTTTTTCTTGTATGGCTTTAGACTAAAAATAAATTGTTTATATTTCTGGTTCTACTAATTGAATCGAAATACTTTTTTCGCAAAAGATTTATGATTTTTTACGGTCTTCAATTAACTGACAATAGGTTGTTACATTAGGGTGGTAGAAACTACGATATGGTGGGTACCACAACGAAACGCATGAGCTCAATGAACTTTCTTGAGAAAAACTTTCTCTTTGAGACAAAAAAATTGATGTCTCACACTTTAAAATCCGACAATAAATGCCGAAGATATGAAGAAAAATATAATTGGGCGACATCTAGGGTTGCCAGAAAAAAAAAATGTTTTTCAAAAACACTTCATATGAGGGGAGTTACGGGCGACTTTTTTTGGTGATACGCTCTAATGTACATACATGTTTCGATACTATTTAAAGAAACTCATTAAGTGATAATTTAGACTTAAATTTAGATTGCGATAAATCAGAAGCCAAAGAACTTGAAATATGGTTGAACTCATTCAATATTCTAATCATAGGTGCTTTCGAGGCATAAACAGTTCTAACTGTTCAAAGATCTGAGTCAAAACAGAGAAATTTCTTTGTTGTCTTTAAACTAAAAGTGGCTTCAAAGTATAAAGATCCGTAAAGTCCGAAGCAAACAGTCGAATGAAGGCAAGTGTAAAATACGATTTGGCGATGACAAAATTTAAATGACTAAGAAACTTAAAGATGGAGTCGAAGTTTTGCTCCCAAATCAGAAATTTCATTAAGAGTACTCGTACTTAGATGCAGGCTCTTTGTAAAATATGAGGTAGATATTAAAAGCTTTGACTTAAAAAATGACACATGCCACGACGTTGTTGAGATCTTCAATCAGATTGTATGAACAGTACAGTTTAAAAATTTTTAAGTCGTCTGCATATGTATAAAAGAAATTTGGAGGAATGAAGAGATTCAGATATGTCATTAATGAAAATTACAAAGAACAAAGGGCGCAAAATGTTGCCCTGAGAGACACCAGAAGAAGCAATAAAGGGATCGGAAGATACATTATTTACAACAACTACACATTTACGATTGAAATCCATTTGAGGAAAGTAGAGTGAAACCACAAAATTTATTAATTTAGAGATTAAAGGTGAGTGGCACACTTTATCGAAGGCCTTGAGAAAATCCGTATAAACTGCATCAACTTCAAGGATATTATTGAAAGCCGATGTTTCAGCTACAAATCGAATAGTTTCTAAACGCACTTACTACTCAATTTGTAGCTAAAATGAGATTAGAGCAGTTCGACCTGCCGGAGAAAAATCACTGCTGGTAGTGAGATTTAACCTTATTTGTGTAATGCAATAACTTCTTTCGTGTTATGTGATCGAATAACTCAGCAATAGTGCTCTGCTTGACAATTGTTACAGACATCGTTCCGATTACTGATTTATATACTGGTTTAATCAAGCAAATTGTCCATGAATCGATGAAAGTTCCGCTAATAAAACACATTTTGAAAATCAGTATTGAAGGATAAGCCAGAAAGTCGGCGCAAATTTTAAAAAGATTTGGTGAGAGCCACTCGCTATCTGGTCTAGCACTGAGCTTAGATTGGAAAGCGATAGATGCACATCATCATTACCAACGTCAAAGGAACTAATAGTGTGCAATGGTGAAGTAGTTAGGGTAGTAAATAATGTGATGTCATATCTTTCATACACTTTCTGAAAAAAAAAATCGAGCAAATAAGTCACATGAACTTTGTGCATTATCGGAAAAATTCCACCATAGCGGGAAAACTAGTAGTTTTTCTTTTGGTTTCAAAGAAATGGCAGAAACTAGAGGGATTGCACTTTAGTCTTGTTTCAATAGATAGCATACGAGTGTATTGTGTGAATAAAAAATTGTGAAAGGAGATAAACTTTTACTTCAACTTAAGAAACTGTGCGTAGTCTTCTTTATAATTACTGAGTTTAAACATTTTGAAAGCTTTGTTTTTTCTTTTTTTTAAGTTCACTACCGGCCTTGGTAGTTTAGCGTAAGTGCACTAGTCTGCCAACCCAAGAGGTTGTGGGTTCCTACATTCCAAATTTACCTACTTTCCCTCTTCTAAAAAAAAAAAACGAAACAATAATTCCTCCAATTCCATTCTTCAACCCAAAAATCTTATCCTTTCCATCCTTACTCCCGCACAATAGTCTGCGCATTATTTGCATTCTGGCTGCTAAAACGAGCAAAGAAACAAAGTCTAAATGCACAGTTACACATTGCATCTGTGGCGAGGAGGCGGGCGACCGCCTGTAATAGCGCAGACACACGAAATTTAGCGAAGTCCTCAACCATCTGTGCGATCCTTCTGCCAGACAAATGTGAGACACAGATGGCGCTTTAAGCAGTAAGAAAGTGTTGTTCGTAAGCAACGACAGGTGGGCACTCCCACTATGTAGGACTGGTAGCGGCAGGCTAATCACCTACCCTGGCAGAAATAAAAAACAGATTAACGAAACAAACGCAAGACTGAGTCTTTTTGAGTGAACAAGGAAAAAAGACCTAGAATTAAGCCATGACGGGTTATTGTTGGCTACAGATTTTGTTACCTTTTGTAAGTCCACATAAAAGCTCAGGACTAATTAATGGCATGTTTGCAACAGAAGACTAGATTGCCCATCATGTCATTTCCCTCATAGCCCTCACGACCAGAAACCCAACCTAAAAATACTTTGTTGAAGTTCTGTAACATTTTGAGAAGGTTCGGGCGGTCATATACCATTTCAGAGGTGTTTACTGCTCATAGATCTTCAAATCCGCTTGACTATCTGAAAGTATGTAAATGTGGGTTCCTCCATTTTCTTATGCACACGGCATGTATATCTGGCTGGAAGATTGTTCGGTAAATGCACATTAGAATCGATTTTTTGAATATAATCCCATTGATTCCCGCCCCTGTTTTACCATTCACTTATTTCGACCCATCAGAAAACTATATCTGTGAGCCAGGTTTGAAGGTGATGTAATTACTTTTCCAGGTCGTACGCTACTTAATAAGAATTTGAACGTTCCTGAAGATAATGGGTTGGGGTGATAATGTACCAACCCTATAAAGAACATGAGTATATCAAAAGTCTGCTAAGATCTTTAAGTGCCCTTTCATATGCCCACTTTTTAGATTGGATGTGCCTTTTAATTTTAAAAAGTTCATTTACCGCCTTTCGTTGCTTTACTTTTGTGAGTGTCCAATAAGTTATTCTGGGGCTCAGTCCCCATATTTTTCCAAAAAGCCTTGTATAGGCAAATAATGCTCTTTTGGCTTTGGTAGTAACTTTCTCAAGATGAGGGTTCTTAGTGAGTGTTCTATGAAGATTGATGTCAAGATAGTGCGCTTCTGTGAGGAGTTGATTCATGAAAAAAATGTTTACACTGCTTTACTCGCATTTCCTTTGACATCTCATTTTTAAGCAACTGTTTTGCCATTCAGTTCTTATTTCGCTATCGGATACTTTAAGAACGAAGAAGATTAGAATTAAGTTAAACAATTTGGTAACAAATCCATGTTATATAAATGTAGAATGTTCGCCATTAACCTTAATTTACGCAAAAAAAAAAAAAAAATGTTGCTAAAAAGTACTTCCTCAAAAAAGTGTTTTAGATTAATTTATGGTTACTAAATACGAAAACTTTGAGTTAACTAACCCAGAATTAATTCTTGGCGGTCTATTGGCTACTGATTTTGTTTTCGTTACTGGTTTTTTTGCTATTCGCTCAAATGCTGCTGATATTTTTTTCTATCACAATAACAACAATTTTTAAATTAATCATATCAACTCTTATGTTTTCCTTCCGTGGTTTTCTTTTGGATCGCGGCTCACTTCGAAGACTTCGCTCACTGTACATGCACTTTTACGTATTTGAAAAATAATGTGCCACATGCAGAGCGGCAATAGCATCACTTGACAGAGACATTTGGCAAAGTAGACAACTTCAAACTGCAGCAGTTGTTAGAAACCAATTGCAAACGTTGCTTGAGGAAATGAAATTCGTAAGCGAGAGACTGAATATGTACAAATGGTAGGTGTGTATGACATACTGGCAGGATAACGAGAAAAACTGCCAGACAGAAAGGGGCATAGATTGGTTTTGAAACTGGAAAACGGTGCACTGCTAAGAAGGTGGCAAAGCGTGAGTGCAACTGATGAAATAGGCAAATCACGTAAAGCGAGAGTGCATATACATATATACACATACACAATATTTATACTTACCCCTTGCACACAACAGATGTGGGTGTTTATATTAGATAAGTTTATTCGCTTGCCGGTCGCAGAGTTATCATCAATGTTGGCACGCACGTTTGATGCGCTTGAACTCAGTTCAGACTGGAAGAATGAAAATGCGCCAACAAATATCATCCGTATACCTCAGCTATGCACAGCGGTTGCAACAATGCTGGCGGTAATAAAATAGCTGGCAATAACAAACAACGAGCAAAGGATGGAGAGAGGTGAGAAAGGTTGAGGCGAGAGGGGTAGGAGGGTAAACACGTCGACAGCAGCGTATAATAAGCTGCAGACAATGTGCGCACACCTCAATGCATCTTGACAGTTTAATGGTAAACACCAAGCCACCACCAACCACGAGCTACCATTGCTGCCGACATCGCGCACTACACTGCGTATGGGTAACCGAGCAACTGAAAGCATCGTCATGATTGCCATCGTTAACGTTTGAAAAACTCGTATAATTCTAAAAGACGCACGACGTCGACAATATCATGAATTGTTGTATTGTTGCAAATGCAAAGAAAAATTAATATAGCTACTTGCCGCTACTCGTAGCGTGGGAAGATACCTACTACATACATAAAATATCCGACTCTATGCACAACCAGCCAGCAAACAACAAAAATCTACACAAAGCACGCGAGTGACATTTTGCAATCAGCTATGCGTAAACGAGCGTCACAGCTGACGTTCCTTCAGTGAGGTGCTTGCTTATTTTGCCGCTTTATGCTGCTGCTTATTATCCATGGCGGCTGCTGCAGCTGCTTTCACATGTCATGCATGGTAATACTTAAAAGCCCCTGTGCTCTCGTCATTCCAGCTGCTGCACATGCATACCTACATGCATGTATGTGTGTGCTTTTCAGCCCCGCTGGTGAGAAAGAGATGACAGCGGTAGACGTGAGCGACCAAAATGGCACACCACATGCCACATACAAATGTTACTCGCGCATATTCAACTTGTGCTTGTTCACGCTGCTTTGGCAGCTACAGCGGAGTTATGCGAAGTAATAGACAATCAGTTAGAAGTTGGTTGAAATTTTGTTGAAAATATTGCCATTAAGCGAATGCGAATAATGGTATGAATTGGCATATTTGTAGGCATCATTGAGTGCTTAAGGTAATACCGATATTAGCATTTTGATCGAGGCATGGCATATGCGGAAGGATAAAAATGAAAATCAGGAATGAGAAACGCAGGCAGTTCGAAGGCTTAAGTATTCATTTGCATGAATAATTCAGCAGTTTAATGCAGCATCCGTCTGATAAGAGAGTCACTCTTGGCCAAGATATATTAGAATATTGCGCAGAACTTTCAAACTTGTGCGCGTTAATAGCCTGCTCCCTTGAGTTTTAACTGCAGTTTGCGTTTAGCTACAGGTAAACCACGCATTTAAATAATTAAGCTTCCTTTTGATTGTTGTCGCTTTAGAGCTTGCAAACTCTCTTCCAGAACTGAGTTAACTCAATTTACTAAATGGTTGCTAATATCGAATTTGCATTGAGCACAAATTTGTAATTTAAAATGAGTCATTCATTATTATATATTAATTATTTTTATCTTCATTATATTATTAGGCAAAATCTGCTGAGGTAACCTATATACAAGGTGAAGTCCTGGCTTCATAAACATGTATTTGTTGGCGCCATCTTTTTAATGAGTTGGTACGTTGGAAGTTACATCCCTAGCTGACTTCCAGTGAAAGCTTGGTGACATTCGGTTTAGTAGAAGGGAGGTTATTGCGTCTAAAGCGTCAGTATATTTGTGTCATCAGTACAAAAATTTGTTTGGAACAAAGTGCTAATATTAAATTTTGTTCTAAAATCGGTAAAACGTTTACCAAAACAAATGAATTGATGAAAAAAGTGTATGGTTATGATTGTCTATTTCGCGCTAAAGTTCATGAGTGGCTTACACGTTTCAAAGATGGTTGTGAGGACATAAATGATAATGAACATACGGGCCGCCCAAATTCAGTAAACACCGAAAACTCCATCGAGCCGAAATCATCGTAGAAATTTATGGAACTGGAGTTGAATATCTCCAAAACATCGATTTCTCGTATTTGAACTGATCATTTGGGCTTGTCTGTGCACGTTTCATTCTGCACAAGTTAACTGAGGACTAAAAATTATTCAGAATTCAACATTCGCAAGACTTCATTAAAGAGGCGAGAAAAGACGACAACTTCCCTTACAACATTGTAACTGGTGATGAAACGAGGTGTTTCCAACATCAACCTGAAACTAAGCATCAAAGTGCCGTATGCAAGGCCCCGGACGAGCCGACACCCAAAAAATCGCGTTAGAAGAAGTCAAAAATCAAGTCAGTGCCCATTTGTATTTACGATTCCAAGGGAATTTTCCACAAGGAGTTCGTACCAGCGGGCGAAACCGCTTATATAAATTTTCTATCTTGACGTTTTAAAGCGTTTATTGTATCGCATTCATCGAATTCGCCCTGAATACCGCGAAGGAGGGAGCTGGCGCTTATTGCATGATAATGCACCATCTCATCGATTCACTCTTGTGACTGATTTTTTGACTAGAAACCGCATTTTAACCATGAATCACTTATCGTATTTGCCTGATATGACTCACTGTGACTTCTATCTATTCAGAAAATTGCACTTGGCCATGAAAGGAAAACTCTTTTGAACCAGCATTAATACCCATACAATATGAACCTTGAAATCTGGAGAATCCCTCTTGCTTTCAACTAAATAGGCAATTGAGCTCTCGACGAACAAAACTAACACTACAAGGCTCTCATCATGCCTGTTCTAACGTATGACGCAGAAGCTTGGACGATGACAACATCTGATGAGGTCACTTGGAGTGTTTGAGAGAAAAATTTTGCGCAAGATTTTTGGACGTTGGTGACGGTGAATATCGCAGGCGATGGTACAACAACAAAGATCGGCTACGTTGGCTGAGTCATATCGTCCGAATCTCTAAAAGTATTCGATGCGGTACCAGTTGGTGGTAGCAGAGGTAAGCGAAGTCCTCCTATGCGTTTGAGAGATCAGGTGGCGAAGGATTTGTATTCACTTGGTATATTCCACTGGCATCGGTTAGCACGAGAAAGAAATAATTGGTGCGCTTTGTTAAATTCGGTCAAAATCGCGTAAGCGGTTATTGCGTCAATCAAGAGAAGAAGTTACACGCTGGGTATCACTAAGTGAAATTCAAATATTAAAGAAATATTTTTCTTTGCTTAATTTTAAACGTAAATAAAAAAAAGCTGAAAGGAAAAAAAAAATAATAGAATGAAAATTTTAAAATGAATTTAGTTTTTAGCTCAATATATTTCCACTCAATTTCAATACCCTTATTCCACGGATATTCCAATAATTTTATGCAATTTCTGTAATGGTCTTTCGGCAACTCTATAAAATATTGATCCTGTCCTCTTTGCTGATTTGGTAACATATTCAACCCCTCTTTCCGAATAGCCATTTTATAAGTGATTCCTCACGTATAATACGAAGTAGTTCTTCATTTTAAGTCTAGTGCATCTGCAATTTTATGCTTAATCCAAATCGAATATGCACAAACCATATCGGAGACTTTATTAATATACCTGTATACATCAACGATTTTTGAAGTTTTTGCACTCATTGGACGCCCACTACAGGGTTCTACTTCAGCGCCTGAGCGACCACTTTTGATCATTAAAACCCATCAATTAGCTGAAAATAAAGGTCCTGATTTGAGAAATCACTCTCATGATTTATTTATGAATTCCTTTTGCTGGTAAGCTTATTAAAACAAGAACTGTTTTCCTACATAAATATCTTGCCGACAGCACCTTCTAGTGGCTCAATTTTATTGTAATATATTTTATACAATACATTTTTACTTAATAATATTCTGAATATCAAACAAATCGGAGTATAAGGTGATTAGTTTATATTCTATTTTCCTGCTCTTTTTTGCATTAATTTCATTTAACTTTTCTTTATAGATTTCATTCTTCACCAAAAACAATATAAACGAAGTTTTGAACTTTGTGCAAGATATTTAAATATTCATCGAATTTCCATCGAAATTACACACTTTTATTCAGAATTTTTAGTACAGTTTAAAAAAAAATCTTAGTATGCAGTTTATGCAGCTCATTTAATTTTAGAATAACAAAGTGCAAGTTTCAAGTGATTACGAAATACTGTTAGTTTTGAGATTTTTTTTATTGACGGTGCGTTGCTTTTTGTTCGTGGTAAACAACTCGAGCAGTAGCTCAGCGATAAAAAAATTGTCAAAAATCAATGGTATTTTCCAGTCACCTGAAACTTTCACTTTGTTATAATAAAATTCAATGAGTTACAAAATTGCATATCAAAGAATATTCTAGAAATTATGGTTAAAAAATTAAGGGGACAGATACCTGTAAAAATTCGAAAAAAACATTTTTATTTTTCATAAAATGTTAATATAATCCTTTAAGAATATGTCAAACAATTTTTAGAACGTACATTTAAGTATTTCTTATATTATGGATCGTCAACCGTGACGACTCTATTTTTTGCGTTCGAGTGCTGGGAGAGGAATTTTCTTGTATTCAAACTTTAGACGCGTTTTCCTCAAAACTATATTTTTCGAATTGGCGTAGACGATAACTCGAAAAGGTATTGACCGATCTCCCTGAAATTTTGCACTCATATTTTTTATGATATTACTTTCTATGTGAATTTACAATTCGAAAATTTTTGGAATTTTGTTTAATTCATACAGAAATTATGACATTAATAAACAAACAATTTTTTAGTTGTTTGCGTTCAGGTCACTGACGCCGATGCTACAATGCCCGCCGATTGAGAAGCTCCGCTGCGACCTTCCTGGAAGAATTTAGTGTACATCCGTCATTTTAAATTATTAAAATAAAAATAAGAGAATTTATACAATATAATTTTTATGCATAAATAAACTGTATGCCAATTTTGAAAATAATATACAATAATATATTGAGTTCTTCATTTTAAATAATTTTAATGAAAGGCAGGGAAAATATGGTCGTTTACAGGTATCTGGCCCCTTAAGGGGTTAAGCAATACTTTCGGAGTTATACCTAAATATGTAGAGATGCCTCGGCACGTTTTAAGGCAGGTATTGAAACTTTAAACGTGTTTTTTTCAAAACGGCATTTTTCAAGTCGGTGTACACGATAGCTCGAAAACGGCTTGTTTGATCGGTCAACCGTTTTAACTCAATCTTTAAAGATACATTTTCTAGTAATTAATCGTTCGCTTTGTAAATCTGATACTTATTTTCCATTTTATAATCAATTTACGGCCAAATTTTAACGAAAAATCGAAATCATTTCTTTTAAAAGCTGCCATTTTGTGAAAATTCACTATTTTGATTAGCCGAACGATTAATTACTAGATAATCTAATATATTAACAACATTTGTGTGGTTTTTTGATTTCAGATAATCCATCCTGAGTTACGATGTACACCGTAAATCGTCTTTTTTTAAAGGAGGTTCCAGAAATCGCCTGCAGCGCGCTCTATAATCAACATTTTCATAAATAAAAAATTTTGTTACGTTCTTGAAGGATGCTTTTATAACCGCCAAAATTTTCAAATTAAAATATTCTGAAGTTTCTTCAGGATAAATCCTTGACAACCCGTCTTTTATTTGCTTCATAACTGCGTATAACCCCTTAAAGGCTTTCATGAAATTTTGAAATTTTTTTAAAACTTTGGTTGTATGGTTTCTGTTGTAGTATAAACCATATTCTTGTAAACAAAACATACATATATATACAGTATATATGTACAGGTATATAGAAAGATATATAATATATGTACATATTATAACTGGAAATGCAATAGAAAGTAGTATTACAAATACAAAACACTAAAGTGACATTACCAAAGCAAAGTGAATAGGGTGAAAAAAAACGTGAAGAAGGAAACGCTAAAACAGAGTGTCAGCGAGGAAATCATTTAATTTATGTTGACATGCAGTAATTGCGACTTAAGCGACTCAAGTGACTGGCATTTTAAATAAACCAGCAAGAGATTTTAATTAACACCAAGTAATTAACTACGCGGGCAGCTAAGTAGGGAAGTGCATAAGTAACTAGAAAAAGTGTCGAGTATGCCTCGCAACAGCTCGAAAAGGACACGCGAAATAAGTAGTAAATGAAAATGAGTACAAATATTTACAAAATAAAAAAATAATTGATTGAAAAGTCAAAGCGTTAAACGCGGGTGCACATAAGCACGTCATGGTGGCTGAGTGATAGTTGACGCCTAGACAACCACTTTATTTGGCTATAAATTAGAGCTGCTGCAAAATTGGAGTTGATTGCGCGGTTAGTTAATTGTTACGTAGATGGCGAGGAAATTGAAAAGGGTACAAGGAATATGCTTGAAAATTTGGGAAACAGAAGTGATTTAGATTTTAGCTGACTAATTTCGTATACACAAAGTCGATCGAAAATATCTTTGATTTGATTTCCTTCTTTTATTTTTTTCTTATACTCGCGTGACTTTTTTTTGCCTTCAAATTTTATAACTCTTTTTTCCTAACTTGAAATTTTACTAAACACATTTTTTAATATAAATTGTAATATAAATATAAATGGAATTTAATTTAAATAAACATTATTTTTCAAAGTATTTTCTTTTTAATATTATTTTTACTCTTCCATCATTATAGGTAGACTCACCATTTTGGATAGGCAATCCTTTAATGAATTGGAAGATCTTAGTTCTGCCGAAATCAACGGTCTTTTAAAAAATGTGAAAAGTACACAGTGGTTTTAGGAGAGATAAAGACAAGTTCCCCATGCGGTATCGCACCGAGCTGTGAGCCTGAGCGTGTCCTACAGTGGACAACCGCTTCAACCCAACCCTAGCCCCCAGGATTAGAAGTACTACTAAATATTTCTAGACTAATAAATATAAAAAATAGGCGAAAAATCTATATTTTTTTAATTATAAAAAATAATACATTCAAGTACATAAAATAAGTCTTTTATATAAAGTTATAGAGTTAATGGTAATGAATTTAGTTGAATAGTGACTGACGTGATGCAGACTTCAGCTTACCCATTTTGTATTCATCCTTAATATTTTTCACTAGATTTCCTTCTTTTATTAATCAATTTTTTTAGTTTGAAATTTTGTTTGAGCTAAATTTTATTTTTTATTCTTATTTAATTCTAAAGTTTAAGTGCAATAAGAACTAAATCTCTCTTAGAGGAATACCGAAAAATAATAATAATATATTTTTTAATCAAGTAATACTGCATAAGTAGAGGTGTATAAAATAATGCATTTTTATGAAGTTAAAGTTGAAAAATTGACAGATTACCAAATTCTTGCAACGTAAATCGTTTAAAGTTTTCTGGTTTAGCGATTTTACTGAATTTTGGAGTATTTTTGAGGTTATGACCAAATCCTCATCTGATAACACTTTGGATTCAGCGACCTTAGTGTGAAGGAGAAAATTGAAATTATTAACTCTTACAAGAGAAAGAATTTGTCTGTCCGCGGATGAGCCAGTAGTTAAGTTCTGCTAATCAAATTTTACAAACATAATTTCTCCAGGTAAAGAAAAAATAATTCAGTACATTTGTATAAAGACATCACTGTATTTCTTCAGAGCATTATCAAACAAAGCTTAGCTTTAAAAGATTAGATATACCGTAGAGGCAAATTATCAAAGCAATATATTAAAAAAAAAAAACACTTGTTATTGGAAAGCTGCTCGTCCAAGAGTGTTTGCGCCAGTTACTATTAAAGAGCTTTCTGTAAATTGGCAATCAAATGAGAAGGCATGGCTGACACGTGAAATGATGACACAATGGCTAATGGAATTCGACCGAGAAATGCAGAAATTTCTGAAGAAAGCAACATCTCCCTTTCGAGATATATATTAAAAAAATATCAACGTAATTTTTCTACTATAATAATTTTTCTACTATACTATAGTCTAATATAAATCCTGTTTGCCAGCCTTTGAATCAAGAAGTGATTCGAAATTTTAAAATTTATTATCGAAACATTCAAGTTAAGCCTACCTTGCTGAGTTTAGAGACTGCCTCGACTAGAAAAAATATAAAAGTCCTAGACGTAATATATTTCGTAAGTGAAGGCAAATATATTTATAGAAATGTGCCAACTGAATTCAAGCCCGAAGATAATTTGCCGCTAGCAATACTGCCTTCGTTATTGGTATTTTTAAAAACCTTTGTGGAATGTAATACATAATACATGGACCCAAAATCTGAATTTCAGGTTGTACATTCTGCCAAAATAGTACCGGGAATTCAATAAAACGCAAAATAATTGGGAATAAGAAAACCTCACTATGGGCTAAACACGGTGAATACGGTGGTTGTTCGATGATATTTACCGAGTTTTTGGTTAAAAAAGTGTTCATAATATGAGCCTTGTGAGACGGTGCGTTATCATTGTACAAGATCCATCCGTTTTCTTTCCACAAATTGGGCCGTTTGCTACGCACATTCTCTCTCAAACGTTGCATAACTTCCAAATAATATTCTTTATTTACCGTAGAACCATTTGGAATGAATTCGACGTGCACAACACCAGGATAACCAAAGTAAACGAGTAGCATGACTTTCACTTTTTACCGACTTTGACATGGTGTTTTGGGTTTCGGCTCATGTGGATCAGCCGGCTGTGGACTGGAGTTCATGTCAAACTCATATACCCACGTCTCATCACCTGTTATGATGCGCTGGATAAACTTTGGGCCTGAATTCACTTGCTCAAGTATGTCTTCAGTCACCTTCTTCCGATGAATTTTTTAAAGAAATTCAAGTCTCTTGGAACGAGTAGAGCAGCCCCGCGTCTCATGCCCAATTGATGGTGTAAAATGTTGCGAATTGATTCGTGAGACACGCTAAGGTTACGAGCTACCTCCTTCCAACTTAAATGATGGTTTTCCAGCAACCCTTCCTTCACTTTGTCGACCTTTTCATTCGTTGAAGACGTTGATGGGCAATCAGACTGGGGCAAATCTTCCACAATTTTTCGGCTCTCTGCAAAATCCTTATACCACTCGTAGACCCGTGTTTTTGATAAAGTACTAGCACAACTCGTCATAGGCTTTCTGCAACATTTTCAATGATTCGGCATACGAAATCCCGTTCAAAACACCAAATTTAAAACAAATTCTTTGTTCGATATTTTTATCCATAGTGAAAATCGCAGATCACACCTCTGGGTGACTGATATAATTAAATGCCAAAAACAAGCTATTTGACAAATCAAACTCTGCGACACTGTAGAGGACAGTTGTACCAACATTCCAGCAAAAAAAGTTGGGCATATGTGGAACGCGCGCATTTTAAATGAACAATTTCCGCTATTTTTTTGACAGAATGTATTTGCTACTGATGAAAACATAAAAACTATTGACGATAATAGTACTGAAACTGAGAATATTCCCGAGGAATCTAATGAAATTTTCCCAAACGAAACGGCTTTGAATACAGTTTCAAACTTAAAGCAATTGTTCCGCCATAACTTAACTGCTTTGATAAATTGTTAAAAAAGATGGAAAACCAAAATCAGCCTAGTATGTTTTATTTTATATAGTTTATTGACTGAAAAGTTTTTGATGTATTCTTATTTTCGTGAAATATGAAAATGAAATGAAATATGCGCTTTTGAAAAAATACATATACGTTTTTGTGTGAATGATATAATATCCATATATTTTATTCAAATAAGAAAAAGTATGCAATTAATTAAAAAATTCAAAAGTTACAAAAAAAGCGAACACCTCTCTTGAGCGGACAAAAGTTGAGTGACCGCCGAAGAAACGTTTCACTGTAGTACTTAGCCAGACTTTCAGCACGGATTTTTTTATGTGACAATGTGAAACGGTTAAGATTGGGATGGCTACCAGATTAAACTTCGAAGGTTTGAGCGTTTCATACAAATCGTTTTGCCCTAACGTTCATAAGTGTAAGTGCTCACAATGAATTCTTACCAAATTTGTTAAAATTAGCTTGAATACAACTTTGTTCCACACTTATCCTAACGCTTATGAGTTTTCATCTTTCGCCACGCCCCATAAAATTGTCTGCTTACAATTTTTGTGAAATATTTTAACCTTCTTATCGTTTTTTTCACGACCTTTCATTGTAGCTGTTTTAGAACGGGTAAAAATGCCCATTTGAGGAGGAGTTAGAGGGTTGGCATCTGTTATTAAAAAAAAATCTTGTTAAATTCTACTGCAGAAGTCTCAGGACAGAAATTTTATTTGAAATTCTTTTATAATTATATTTATGAAAAATTAATTGCATTTTCGACCAAATTTTTAAAACTTTAACCCCGGAAAAGGGGGTCGTAATTATTGGCGTTTGTTCCTGTTGTGTAATATTTTTGTAAAACTCTGAGACTCCGTTGTATTATCATCATAATTAATATTAGGTCATAATGCCCTGAGCCCTCTGATGCGCTCTATAGTGCTTGACCGCAAACTTAAAATTGGAGACTTCTAATGAATTTTTATTATTTTGCAAACAAATTAAAAATATATGAAAAAATCAGAAGAAATAGTTTCTACTTACAACGCAGAAGAGCTTATATTTTAACCTTTAATCAATGTTTATCATTTCTTCTAAGCGTTTATACAAACGAGTATATTTGTACGTGTGCGTGTAAGTGTGCAAATACTTCTGTGAATCCTTTTGCTTTTGCTCTGACGGCTCTTACGTAAAAAAATACTGTCATAAACCGCATCAAATCAGTTGGGTTCACTCATTTTCTCGCTATTATTTATTTTCACTCGCTTCAAAGGTTTTTCCGACTCTCAACCAAGCTTTACATTTGTCAAAGTACGAGTACTACACAACTGTGTACTGCATATACGTACATTAGGGCGGGTCACTAGGTATGAAATACTAAGAAAAGAAGTCCAATAGAGCATAGCTTTAAAGTCAATTTCGAACTCTAAAATTTTAAGAGACGCTACCTTTAATTTATTCGAAAATTTAAAGGGAGTTTTGGCAGTGAAGATGTAGAGTAGAGAAAATTTCACCACCTGTTGAAAGTAAAAAGGAGCTTATACTAAAACAATTGTAATTTCGTTGTTAATTGAATTTTGTTAGATATTACGGAATAAATAAATAAATAATTGTAAAAAAGTTTATTTTTAGAAAAAAATTTAAAAATAAATTTTTGAAATATTGTAGGTACAATTTTAATTGTTTTGGTAGAGGTCGAGGTAGAAAACATAGAAAAATACACCTCTTTTTCGAGTGAAAAGTAGCTGAAACCAAAATAATTCTAAAAAATGTTTTAATTGTATACAACAGTTTATGATTAGAAAAAAATGCTAAACAATTTTTTTGGAAATATTGTAAAATTTGTAAATAATATTACACTTCGAAAACATTATGGCCTCAATACGATAGAAACAGAACGTTTAAGGTGTTGGGAATCCCCCGCCATTCAATTTCCAAACTCATTGCGGTGTTCACTGGTCACTGGGTGATCGGTACTCATGCGGAGAGGCTTGGAATTCCGTACAACCCCTATGGCAGAAGCTATGGGGATCCTGCAGAGAAAGAGACTGTTGGACAAATCTCTGCAAATGTCCGGCTCTGGCGGCTAGGCGCTTGAGATTCCTTAGCGTGCCCTTTGGGGATGACATGAAGAAATTCTCCAGCCCAGATCCCTTTTCTCTCCTCCACTACCTCAATAGCACTGGATGGCTGTAGACGGTTTTCTCTTTCCTAAATCTTTTCACAGGTGGTGGTCCACATTATGGTATTAAAACGACACGTAAGTGCTAGATGAAGTGTACCTGGGGTACTGTTGCCATCTTACCTACCGACCTAAAATTTTATTTCTTTTCGCTAGAGGTAGAAGAAAGTATAATACAATAAATACATTTTTTGTTTGAGCGTGAAAAGGAGCAAACACCGAAATAATTGGAAATACGTTGTTAATTGTAAAAAAAAGTTTATGAATGGAAAAAAATGTTGAAACGAATTTTCGATTTTACTAAGTTTAATGTAAAATTTTTGTAGACGCAGCAGAAAGTACAAAAAATACATCTCCTGATGAGAGAGAAAAGGAGTTAGGCCCGGAATAAATTTGAAAAATTTTATGATCAGGAAAATATATTATATATACATTTTCGACGTATTGTAAACTTGTAATTGTTTTCGGTAGAGGTAAAAAAAGTACAAAAAATATATCGCCTATTGAAGGTAAAAAATTATAAAAAAATGTTAGAAATTAATATTGGAAATGTTGATAAATATAATTGTTTTCGGCTTTTTTTGTAAGATGTAATTTGATTTACATATATATTAATACCATAGATATACTATATATAGCACAATAAATATTAAAAAAAAAACAAGAACCAAAAAATTATTGAACCAAAAAACCCACGTCGCGGTATATTATTAAAAAAAAAAGTTCGTGTAGCATAATATACATAACAGAAGTGAAACTTTCAAGGCTGACAAAGAAAGAGGGAGAGACCCGAGAGATAATGAGAGAGAGTGACCCCCAGAAAAAGAATAAGAGAGAGAGAGAGAATGCGAGAGGGAGAGATAATGAGAGAATATATATCTAAATAAATTTAAAACATTTGCAGAGAATACAAATAGACAAAATTTACAAAAAACGGAGAAGGGTCGACCGGTGTAGGCAAACTCCGGACACCAAGCGTGGCAACAACGCCGAGCGTTTATCACCCGCACAAACGCAGCGATTTCAGGATCACAGCAAAGGCATAAATTACCGCAAGGCAATACTAATAAATCCGACGCCAGAATGACTAGCACTTTATAGTACGCACAAGCACTACACAGGAAACGGAAATAAGCGCCAAAAAAATTGGGACCAAAAAACGGCCAAACAGTAGGCACCAAGGAAATATAAGGCCAAAGAAAAGGACACCAAAATTATATTTCCTACAAGTTTGCACCAACAAACAAGCGCCAAAAATTTGGCAGTGTTATTTCTCACTACAAATTAGCAACCACAAAGAAAAACTCAGGAAAAATAGCCTAAAGTGTATCTAAGATATATACAAGGAATAGCTCTCTCTCTCTTTTTCCTCTACGTTATTTCTTTTTTCTCTCTCGCGGAACGAAAATGCCCAAAAGGTTGCATGGCTTTGAAATTTTACTCTCCCTTCTCGCTCATCCATCGACGCCTAAGAAGTTTCACTTCAAAAATAATATTCACATTAAATACTTTAATTAATATTAATCTTCATATTAACTTCGTAATAATGGTATTAACAACCTCAACACTGACTTGGTCACGTCAACAAGAGGGCCTCTGAGAGTCATAGTGAGTCGCAGTGCATCGTGCAAAATTTTCGAAGGATGACATGCTCCGTTCATTACGGGCTCTGTTCCATATTCGACTGTTTTTATCTAAAACATTTATGTTACCAACCTTATGGTATAGATGTGAATTGTATGCCAATTGTGATAGTCTCTGTTGTGGTAAACTTAGTGTCCTCTACATACATCGCTAGACACGTGACTGTTATGGTAATATATCAGCTTTTACTTTAAAAATATTTTCTACAAAATTGGATGACTTATTTAAAGTGAAACTCGTAATGCTGATTCACAAAGTCATTAACTCTCGTGAGCCCAAATCACTTGAGCTTAGTATGAAATACAGTTGCCTTGTATTTTAACGACAGTTCTTTGCCTTTGCTGTTCGTTGTTTTTCCCTAAATCACTTCTATTTTGAATGTTATGTTAAAACTTTTAGAATTAAACTCAAACACTGTAAAACACTGTTTGTTTTCTCTGTGGCAGCTGAATCTGTTTGGAAATAAGTCGAAAAAAAATTGACCCACCCTAATGTACACACGCACATATAAAAATATATGATACCTACTTACGTGCATGTGTGCATTTACGGCTTTCCCGCTGCTGTTGTCCATTTGTTGTGGACCATTTCACTACTTCGTTAACATGATTCGATTTTTATTGCGTGCAAGGACTCGCTCCATTTACTTTTAGTACGAGCATCTCAAGGCAGACCCGCACTCAAATGCACATACCCACACACACTCATATCCATATCTTAGCAAACAGTTAGCTGGGTGCTAAGTTTTTGCAAAGTGTAAAGGCGATTGAACGCACTGAATTAAGGATTCTCGATTTTTTACTATCACATCAGTTGATTTTCTATTTTATACTTTCTGTTCATTTGGTTTTCGTGTTTGGTTTTTGTCCTTTGAGATGTGCCTGTTTGCTGCTCTTTTACTTTGGACTCTTGCAAAGGCCTGCTAGTAGGTTTGTATGCACGAGAACTATTGGCGGTAAGAAATTTAAGTGAAAAGTTGTGTTCTTTGTTTTCTTCAGGATTTCTATTGTTACAATTGCTTTGGTTCGCTGCTGACGCTTTGTTGTTATTGTTGTGTTTTTCTTGCTCTGTTTCTGTTTCAGTTTCTGTTTATTTTTATCTTATCTTATTTTCTATCGATTATTCAGCCGTGACCAAAGAAAGCACAGAGTGAAAAAAGTTTGCTGAAATAAGGTGTGGGAATTTAAAAAGTTTGTTCAAAATTAGTGTGAGCTTTTGTATAATAATTTCCTGTGCCGGAAATGAATGACAAGGAAATTCAGAATCTTTAAGCGTACTCGTATAGTTAATATCAAAGCTCTAAGATAGTGCGTATTTGAAGTATCTTTGAGTAAAGTTCAGTGCTAATTTTTCAATGAACGATTAAGTTTGTTCTCCAGCTGTTTTCTCCATTAGTTGCATTAGGTTGATGAGTAAATAAAGGGTGTTTTTTTTAGAGGTTAGGTTTTCAAGATGAAATAAAACGTATATAATTTAATGTTATGGCCAAGAATTTAGCTTTATTATAAAGATAAGGGTTTGCCATTATGTTTTAAAAATGATTTCGGGCAAGTGGCCGCCGCGGCTGGCTCGAATAAATTCCAGCCGAGAGGCCCAATTTTCGACCACTTTTTGCAGCAATTGGGGCCGTATGTCAGCAATAACGCGCCGAATATTCTCTTCCAAGACGTCAATCGTCTCGGGCTTATCTGCGTAGACAAGCGACTTCACATAGCCCCACAAGAAATAGTCCAGCGGTGTTATATCGCACGATCTTGGAGGCCACGCCACAGGTCCACGGTGCGAGATAATGCGCTCACCAAAAGTTTCCTTCAATAAATCGATTGTTGCGTTGGCTGTATGGCATGTAGCGCCGTCTTGTTGGAACCAAAGGTCGTCCACATCAACATCGTCCAATTCAGGCAGCAAAAAGTTCATTAATCATGGCTCTATAGCGCTCTCCATTGACTGTAACATTATGGCCGGCTTCATTTTTAAAGAAATATGGACCAATCATTCCCTCTGCCCATAAAGCACACCAAACAGTGACTTTTTGAGGATGCAACGGCGTCTCAGCAATGGCTTGTGGATTATGTTCACTCCAAATGCGATAATTTTGCTTATTGACATACCCATTCAACCAAAAATGAGCTTCATCGCTGAACAAAATTTTCTTCGATGCGTCGCGCGAACCGAACCATTATTTTCGTAATAAATTTGCACGATTTGCAAACGTTGTTCAGGTGCAAGTCTATTCATTATGAAATGGCAAACCAAACTGAGCATAAATCAAGTGACAGCTGTCAAAAAACCATCTACGAAAAAAGTAGTGCCAACTTGAAAACCTAACCTCTAAAAAAACACCCTTTACTTACAGGGTTTGATTGAAAAGTAATGAGCCTTATTTTTTTTAAGCAGTTTTTTTTTTAACCGTTTGGCTTATACAACTAATATCCACTGCAGGAAACATTTTTTATACTCATCCGCCGGAATCGCGTTCAATTCGGCTGTCACAGTTTTTTGGATCGCCTCGATGGAGTCGAAACGTCAATTCCATTCCAATCCCCTTTACCTCCTTCTCTATATCCATACAAAATATCTATCAAACAAATAAAATTAAAATTTTGTTTTGAAAAATCAGTATTTTCTTATGACGTTGTCACGTTAATCTGCCGTCAGTAAACCGACTTTACAGACAACCTCTTTTTTTTTTTTTTTAATTTTACAGTTATTTAAACAGCATAATCAAGGTAAAGTTTAAATTTTTCCAGATGATTAGTGTAGAGAATGGTGACAATGCTGGTTAAATATTTACATCCTTATTCTAATTTTAAAATATGTCTTTATATGGAAAAACCCACTAAATGACAAGTAAATAATCAAATTATTTTCATAAAATTCTTGTTTGTTAAACCAAATTAAGTTGAAAAAAAAAACGAATTTAGCAACCACAACTTTAATGCCAACTCACACGCGCTACTGGTATTTGAATTTTAATTGCATTGGCAGCTTTAAAACCAGCAAAGCGTGCATTTTGCAATTGAATACCCGGAACTCTGTGCGCGTGGGTATGCTGCTGTTGGTAGTGTTTAAAAGTGCATAAATTTTCACGTAACTTATCCATGTATGTTTGTATGCAAATAAGGATTCATACATGTGTGAATGTGTGAATGCGCGTGTATGGCTGTGCTGTCCTTCTGCATCTGCAACTGTCTATTTGCACTAATTAATTTGCAGCAAAAGTAATGCTGAAAAAAACGGGTCAGCTAAATGAAGACAAATATAGTAGAGGAAGAGTGTTCGCAGTAAATAGTAAAAAACTATGTTCGTATGTGAGAATGTGGTATGTAAGAATACTTGCAACGACATCTAATTAAATATATCCGCAATGACACTTTGCGGCAAAAATTGCAAAACAAAAAAAAAAAACAAAAACAGAACTACAACAAACGGAAAGATTCGCTTAGAGGCTGAGGGCAGCTGTGCTGAAGTTGCTATGCGAAATGAGAAGAGCAGACCGGATGTCAGAGCGAGTTAGCGGAAGTGATGGCTTAGAAGTTGTTGGGTATTTTTTAAATATGTCAGCGTGTTGCTCTGTATGAGTAAAAATAATCCAGCTGGAAGTTATTTTCCGTAGTACAATGAAGAGTAAGTTTTGCAACAAGTTTGTTGCCAGTAGACAATCTATTGACTTGTTAGTGTGAAACACAGCTGGTATCTTCATTAAAGGGTTCGAAGGCTTCAGTTTAAAGTTGGAGACTATTTGTAAAGACTGTTGTACAATATATAATACATATAAATAGGGTTAATGGAAGAGGGGCTGCAAATCCACTACGGACGAATCGTATAAGCAGACTAAAGGAAATAATGAAAGATTAAAAATTAGTGAGGCCCGCCTCTTTTAATTGTTTAAATTATGCCACGTTCTAAACAAGTAGTGTTTTGAACCGAAGCTTCGTTATGCCCTGTTCAGCTGCCCGCTGACCCTCTTGAGTTAAATTATTCTTTGAGTATTATGTCTTTTTGGATAACTCAAAAATATGCTAGTTTAAAAAAAATAATTTGAGTACACGATAGAGAGAATAATAAGATGGCATCTATCACGGGCCTGTTATTTTGCTGTGGGCAATTTGACAATACCAGCTCATTTTTGTGATATCACACTGACCATATTGGTGATCAGTGTTACCAGATTACCATTTAGGTAACTTGAATTAGCTTTTGTTTTGAAGAAATGATTGCCATGTATGGTATTTATTTGTACGTGCAAAGAAGGGAGGAGAGGACGAAGAAAAAAAGTCGTTCAATTTGGAGCTGGTTTAAAAGGCGACCTTTCTACTTTATATTAAAATTTGCAACGATTTTAATTTCACATTTCTGTTCTTATATTTTTGGCTCTTATTTTTCCACAATGATGGCTGGCTTTTGAACAAATCCATAAGTTCCACAATTAATTGCTTAATGCTGCCATTTGTCCACTCATGGGAGCACTGCCTTTTGAAATATAGAAAGTGTAAAGTAAAATGTATATGCCTATACTCACCTCGCCTTATAAACCAGTCCTGCACCCAACGACTTGAATGACTTTGTTTACTTTTTCTCTCCTCTCTTCTTTTCACGCATGTTCCGCGTTCACTCAGCAACGAACAACGTCAAACTAAAATCGTCAATAAATCCGGCGAAATGAGTATCGACCGATCGTTTTGATTTGCTTCCCGTCTGTAGTCTGCTTTATTTGTGTGAGACATTTGTTCGCTTTATTTAAATTTTTTTCTAAGCTTGTTCTGCTTCTTCTTCAAGCAACAAAATCTCTCTTTCGCAAGCGCAGTGTTGCCTTGTTTTGGAAATAAAAAACACAAAATGCCCATTTGAAGAAAACAAAAACAACGTAACGTAACGTTAATTCATGGAAAAAAAGGCACATTTTTATGATTTTTTTTTTATGACACAGTTAAAATTTATTCGTCAAATCTTTTACTACATAAAACTATAGCATTTGAAGTATATTTTGTCAAATTTTCATCCAAAAATATTTAAATAATACGGCAATGGCAGAAATTATTCGGACGCATCTAAAAAAAAAGTAGTTTTGCGGTGCCCCTCATAACTCGGTGTTAAATTATCTGAAATCAAAAAACCAAAGTTATTTCGTTAGACAAGTTAGGGTAACGCCGAGAGGGTTTTTTGAAATTAAAAATTTTTCGATTTTTGGGAACACGTTAAAGTCAAAAACACGATTTTCGCGTAAAAAATCGGTGAATTAGTTACCGTAAAAACAAAAGTATCAACAAATTCGTTACCTTGTAAAACATCTACAGAAAAAGTGTTGAAAATTTCAAAAGGATCGGTGCAGTAGTTTCAAAGTTATGAGGGGCACCGACTTTGAAAGCGTAAGTTGTGGGAAAAACGCTTTAAAGTACAAATGGCGCGCGGTTGAGCCAGGTAGGTAGCAACACTTACATGGCTGTATCTGTGTAAGTTTTGCTCCGATTCATCTAAAATTTTCACAGAATATTCTTGAAAGGTTCTTCATTTAAAAAATCAAATAAAAAAAATGCAAAAAAAAAATTTAAAAACGTTACCCCCCCCCTTAAAGAGCTTTGCATACGTGACAAATTGCCTTTAAAATGTGCGTTTTTTTAAAGAGAAAAACAAAGTTTTGAAAATCCAGCCTTGTAAGAAAAACTAATTTTAATACGATTTCTTTTTTTAAAAAAAGTCCGATACAACGTTTTTGCTATATTTGAGTTTATGTAACAAGATAAGGCACTCCTTTCTTGAAAAGGTCGTGATGATTTCTTCAATATTATCTGGTATTTTTTTGTGTTTTTTACTATGGTATGTATTAACCTCTATGGCTTTAATTCGTATACAGTAAATTCAAAGGCTTTTTAAAACGTATCTGATGGGCGTAATCGTGTTTCGATAATTTTTTACTTGAGGATATTTTCCTTCTTGTTTTAATGCTGTGAAATAGGAAACTCTTACGTAATATTTATCGTAAATGCAAAGCTTTACCAAATAGCCATTCTTAACTGCTACGGGCTGGTTTACAGTTTATTGATAATTTCTATTAACTTAGTAATTAATTAAAAAAACGATAAAAAACCAAGGTTCCTTGAGCTTGCAAAAATGGACGTACAGCAAAAAAAAATGTTGGTTTTTGAATAATTTTTATAACCGAATATCTGCGGTTTAGTTTCAGACAAATCATATCAAATCACCAAATTTATTAGAAATTATCTAAATAATAACGTTTTTAAATAACCAGGACGACATTCTCGGCAACGGCGACTTCAAAGTCTATTGACAGGTTTGTGCTTTGTGAAGCCAGTTCTGCGTTCTTCTTCTTTTTTTTATTGGCGTGATAACCGCTGACGCGATTTTGGCCCAGTTCAACAAAGCGCGCTAGTCGTTTCTTTCTCGTGCCAACCGGCGGCAGTTAGACACATCAAGTGAAACCAAGTTCTTCTCCACCTGTTTTTTTCAACGCAGAGGATGACTTCCTCTTGCTCTGCTTCCATCAGCTGGTATCGCATCGCATACTTTTAGAGATTCGGACGGCATGACCCAGCCAACGAAGGCGCTGGCTCTTGATTTGCTGCGCTATGTCTATGTCGTCGTAAATCTCATAGAGATCTTTGTTCCATCGGCTGCGATATGCGCCGTTGTCAACTTGTAAAGGTTCAAAAGTTTTCCGCCGAATCTTCCTCTCGAGCACTCCTAGGGACACCCATCGGATGTTGTCATCGTCCAAGCTTCTGCGCCATACGACAGAACGGGCATGATGATAGCCTTGTAGTGTCAGTTTTGTTCATCGAGAGAGGACTTAAGTACTCAATTGCCTGCTTAGTCCAAAGTAGCACTTGTTGGCTAGAGATTCTCCGTTGAATTTCAAGGTTGGCATTACTATCGGTGTTAATGCTGAATAAATACCGCCTTAAAAAAAGGCTTATTTTTCAAGGAATCTGATTTGAATTCACACAGGTCACCATTTTCGAGGTCAATGAATGTTGTCAGAATGTTGACTTCAGTTTCTCAAAGTATATATGGAGGTGGGTTTCTTTCATGCTGTATAATAAATGTATCCTAGCACTACGACCTGAAAGATCTATAGTACTCTCTGAGCCTAACTTTTTCAATAAGTTTACGTATTTGTTTTATTTTATTGAGTTTTATTTCATAGTTATAGTTTTTTTATACTAGAGCTCCTCCTCCTATTTGTTGTGTGCGTCTTGTAGAGGAACGTACAGCTGACTTAAGCAGACAGCTGATACCCATATTAATACCAACGAGTAGGTATAAGTTCGCAAACGCCAATGGTTAGATAAAGATGAAACACCAGAACCGATCCCTAGAGATGGCCTTTACCCCAAGAAGATTCTCCTGTCTATTTGGTGGGATATGGGCGGATTTAATTATTATAAACTTCTGGAACCAAACCAGACGATAACTGCTGAATATTATTCCCATCAGCTATCATACCTGAATGAGGCACTTAACAAAAATCGACCGTCTTTAGTGAATAGGTGCGAAGTTTTGTTTTACCACGACAACGCAAGACCTCGTAGGTCTTCGCAAGGCAAACATTAGGCAAGCTGAACGAGCACGGATGGGAGCCAATGCCGCATCCACCATACTCTCCGGATATTGCACCTTGTGATTATCACCTTTTCCGTGAACTTCGATCCCACATGAGCAACAAGAACTACTCCTCAAAAGAAGCTATAAAAAGGGATATCGAAGCGTATTTTGGCTCGAAGGACAAACAATTTTTTGAGCAGGGAATTAAAAATTTGCCTAAACGTTGGGAAGACATTGTAATAAAATTGAAAGAAAATATATTATTGATTAATAAATACTTTAAACACCTTTTTGATTAATTTTAAAACCACCTTTAAAAAACGCACGAACTGACTTGATATTTGAAACCATTTTTTTTGAAGTTTAGTCCATTGAGACTATGAAATGCTTAACAAAGTAAATTGATAAGGAAATGAAAAATTGATTATTCTATATAAAAATCTATAGTTTTACTTGCATATGCAAATGTAATGAATTGAAAACTTTCTAGCAATTTTTATCGATATTTTGGTTTTTTGGGTTACGACATTCTTGCGGAAATGAGCGACATGTTCTTATTTGCATATACAGCTATGACACGAAACTTCTTGTTAAGCTTTAAAAAAATGTACCTCAGTCTTCGGTTATTTATGTAAATGGTTTTCGCATTCATTCTGAAAATTCGATAAATTCTCTTTGAGTTTCGTAACACCACTGCTACCATTCAGTACCAACTTAAACAATTTGTAGTCAAAGGGCCATTTATGTGACCTTTTCTATTTTCAATTTCAATTATTTTATATATGGAAGTATTTATGCAAACTATGCGGTACAGGATCGTCAGGGTAAATTCGGATTGGTGAATTTAAAAATAAAACCCATGGAAATGTACTCAATCTGCTATCCAAACTGGCGCTGGTGTAAGACAGCGCTGCATTTGGTCACCGATTCTTTTCCTTGTTGCCATTGATGACATAAATTGATAATAAAGAAAAAAAGGGATTGCTATGACAAACGATTTCTATGCGGGAACTTGAACCTCTGGATTTTACCTATGACCTCGTACTACCCTCTCAACGCAAATCGGATACGCGAAGCACGTTGAACGATCTTGTGAAACGCTCTAGTCCTGCTGGATTTGAAGTCAATGTTAAGAAGATTCTTCACTATTGGAGAGGAAAATATTGAAAAAGTAAATGTTTTTCAATATGTTGGAAGTCAATTTACCGCGGATAGATAATATATCTACAAGATTGCAGAAAGCATGAAGTGTGTTCGCTATTCTCCGCCCAGTGTGGCAGTCTAAGCAAATTCGTGTAACAATAAAATCTTCAAGTATTTGTGCACCACTGCCTAAGGCGTATTCTACGTATTTGATGACCAGACAATTGGATATCTAACGCTGAATTTCATAGGCGTTGTCATCTAAAATCGATTGCAAAAGAAATAGGAGAGTGCAATTGGAGGTGAATTGCTAATACTTTGCGCAAATGCGGCATTGAAATCAGCAGACAAGCATTGGATGGGAATCCTTAAGAACAGCGCAGGAGAGGTAGACCTAGAGGTACCTGGCGACGCTGCATAGAGACGAAACTTATAGCCGTGGATGGAACCCTAAATTAACAGCAAGTGAAACCTAAAACCAGGAAAAAATTTACTTTGGCTCTATGCTACGTAAGTAAGCGAACTACGGTCACAGTAAAATCCTGGTGGACAATACACTCCTGCCTACACTTGCCAATACAACGTGTACGACCCTCCTACACTCACGAGAAGAAAGGAACCGAGGCGGTGTAAGACAGAGCGAGTGCATCCATGTATATAGAGATGACTCAAAGGTCGAGGGCAGAACGGGCGTTGGTGTATATTCTGAATATTTGGGAATCTTCCTTAGTTTTCGGCTCTCCGACTACTGTACTGTCTTTCAGGTTGAATTGATGGCATTACTGAAAGACGCGACACTGTTACAGTATGATGCGATACCTGGAGACGATATCTACATTTTCATTGAAAGTCGAAGGGCAATAAAATCCTACCCAAAGTAGTCGCCGTTATACCGCCAAGGTAGCCATGAAATGCCGCACATCTCCTAACGAGACCGCTGAGTTCTGAGTTATGCGTCCCTGGGCAGTGCGACATCGAGGTTAACTGCAGAGCCGATGAACTAGCGTGACTAGGTACCAAATTGACTGATAAGTACACAGACGATGACATAAGCTGACCCTTGCAAACATACAACTCTACAAGACAGCTGACTATTATCATCATCACTATCCTGATCCAACTACACATTTTTGTTCTAGTCATGGGAAAGTTCTGAGAGTTTCCCTTTGTCGGTGTGCTATTCTATATCTCTTTTACCAATAGCAATTTCTTATAACTGAAAAATATATCTACTATGCTCTAAAGGCAAAGCAACTTCTCATTTTTGTTCTCAACAAGTAATCAGCACTGATGGGTCAAACTACTCATTTTCGTCATCAAAAGGTAATCAGGTTAAAATGTTTTATTTAGAAATTATAAAATTTATCATTTTACGGAGATCCGAACTCACGAATTATCAACTTTTAGCCAAGCATCTACTAATTCGGCTATGGCAACCTTACAACAACGACAGCCAAATTTCACACTCTAACTTTTTTCAGAGCAGCCACATTATAAGCTTACAAATGAGTTTCCTTGGCGTTTAAAGTACAGTAGATATATTTTTCATTTATATGAAATTGCTATTGGTAAATGAGGGATAGAACTCACACCGAACAGGGGAAAAGAATATCAAATACAATAAAATATTTGATTTCTCCATATAAAATGTTGTATATGCTATTCTGATAATGCGCATGTATTCGATACTAATAAAATACTTTTAACGGTGTTGGAATTTTTGTCGAAAGTGCTCAGCACTGTTTTGTAGGGAAGCTGCTTATTTTTGAGGAAATTGTAAGAGCAGCGAACGAAAGATGGCGTAGTGAAACCACCTGCAGAATCGTCCGATAATTGTGGTCGACTCTAATGCTGTGACCGAATGCTAAACGCACAGAATCTTTGGTAAGCCAAAATTAGCACAGCCTTAGCACACTGATCTCAGTTATAACGGGGCACTGCCTAACTGGCAGGCACGCCTAGAGAATGGGTGGGTGTGCAAACACATGACTTCTGCAGAAGCTGTCTACATGAGGTAGAAATGCTTTCGAACCCTCAGTGCCATTGTCCTGCTGATCCAGACGTAGATTTACTATTTTCTAGTAAATTTGTAATGAATTGGAAGATCTCAGTTCTGCAGAAATCGGAATATTCTAAGTTTGTTTTAAAGCACACACTGGTTTAAGGAAAGATAAGGACAAGTTCTCCACGCGCCATCACAATGAGCTATGACCCTGAGTGTGTCTCAGAGAGAAACTGCTTCAAAATAATCTATCCTATCCTATGATGATGACTAAGGAATGATGGTGCTAATGAAATGTACTTAAAAATAATTATATTCGCATGTTTGGTGTATTGAGGCAATTGAAAAAGCTTCGACATATTTTCGGTCAGCACAAAAAACTTCTCCAAGGTTTCTATATCTTATGCGTGAAGTGAACCTTATTTATTCATTGATATACGAGGCTTTGCGTTGACTTTTGCTTCAACTACGCCCTGCATATAAAGGGCTTTCCAATAAGAGGTGTTATTTTGATATTCAAAGAAAAATGCTATTTTTTAATATAAATTATCGGATGTTTATTTCATTATAAAGAGGAAGGTATGCCGTTAATAGTGGAAAATAACAACAGGCAAATGACCACCACGACCACGCTTACAGGACAATATCCTTTTCATGAAATTTTTCATAACCAAATTACAAAGTGGCTGCCCTATGTCGTCCACGATAGCCTCACGAATTCTATCCTTGAGGTCTTGAATTGACCCTGGGCTGTTGGCGTTAATCTTATCTTTCATGTGGCCTCGAAGAAAAAGTCACAAGGTGTTAAATCACAAGATCTCGGTGGCCAATTGTGATCATCTCTTCGAGAGATAAAACGGTCCGGAAACTTTTCCAGTAAAAGATCAATGGTTTTATTGCTCGTGTTTGGCATGTAGCGCCGTTTTGTTGAAAATAAACGTTGTCCAGATCAATACCACCCAATTCCGGCCATAAAAAATCATTAATCATCTCTCGATAGCGATAGATAACACCTGTTATTGGAAAACCCTTTATTGCAATAATCGAGAGGTAAGCAAGTTTACTGAGAAGACAAACCGAGTCTTACTTGCCTTATCCACAATTGCCAGCAGCTTTAGTATCGCCTTACACTTGTCTTCTTTTTGTAGCCAAACTATTCAAGATTTCCGCAAGCCTTCTTTCGGCGAAAAACGATTTCACTATAGCAGCATTTCCAACCCTGCTCTCGACTCATTAGCTACTACTTCACTCTACCGTCGATCTGCAATTAATGCACTAAAAATATGCCCCTTTATCAGCAGTTTTGGGCCAAGCACTTCTGCACCAGATTTCCCTAAATGTTTTCCGGATTTTCTATGACAGCTCTGTAAATGCAAATATTTTCCATATAAATATCATTGCTATTCCTGCGAAACTTCATCTTGTCGACATCTTTAATTTGCTGCTCTGTGGAAAGCATAAAATATAAATATTCATATGCATGTATCTTTGTAGCAGTAACGATGCTGCACTGATTGCTATGGTTTTCAATTTATTTCGAGCAAAAGTAGCTGAATTGAAAATTTTTAATGAGCTCAAAATTGTAAGTTGTGAGCAAAGAGGAAACAAAAAGGCGGTAATAGAGAAAAAGTGAAAAAGCAAAATGCAGAAAAAAGGCTGTAAAAACCAATCTTGCGACAGTTGTGCGCAGGAAAGGAAATATAAAAAATATATGAGATGCAGGTATAAATTGAAAATATATAAAGTAATTGAAACAAATATGACAGGAAATGAAGAGTATACGGCGACATGTCCGTGCACTCGCAATCATTTCCTTTATATATATTTCATATATGGGATGTCGATGTATGAGTGTGCATACGTAGTAAATATATTTTTGTATGAAAGTTAATTTAATGCTCACATGCATAGCTAACCCTTAACTTTTTCATAACGGTTAACTTTTAATTGGTTTCAAAGTCACGCAGAACTCAATCGAATGCAATATTTATGGAATATTAATTTTATAAAAAAAACAAAAAAAAAACAAAAAAATCAGATTGTACATACTTTCTATATTGTGGAGTTTAAGTTGTTTTGTTTTGGCATGCTTTCATCTGCATATATTTTTGATACATGGGATATATATATATGAAATTCCATAAAGGACGATCAGATTGAAGTAACTTTTCCCAATAGGTTTTTTTTTACAGATCTCGAGTGACTACTATCAAACTAAACGAATAATTTTGTTCAGTATTCATTGACATTGTATTACGAAAATCGACGCTTTGTGAAAAGTTTTTATCGGGCGTTCGGTCCAATTTATGGTGTACATAACCGTTCAGCGATGAGGCCCATTTTCCCCCCAGTCGATAAGCAAAATTATCCTATTAGGCTGAAGAGCAATCTGAAGCCATTCAAGTGCACTCATTACATCCATTGAAAACAACCGTTTGGTGTGGTCTATGGGCTGTAAGCATCATCGGCTCATATTTCTTCAAAGACGAGGCTTGCGCCAGAGTGAATAGCGAACGCTATCGCACCATGATAAACACCTTTCTGATATCGTAAATTCTGGACCGTGATATCCACAACATTTGGTTCCAACAAGGCGGCGCTACTTGCCATACAGCCCGTGAAACAATGGATTTACTGCGTCGTCGTTTCGGTGAGCAATTTAACTCTCTACTCGCACCAGTGAATTGACCACAAAAATCGTGTGGTATCACACCTTTGGACATTCATTTGTGGGGGTTTGTAAAGTCTAAATCCTTTGTGGGTAAACCAGCTTCGGTAGAGGCATTGGAAGCCAACTTTACTAATTCACGAGATACCTACCGAAGCTCTCCAGCGAGTCATTCAAAATTGGTGCTTACTGGTAGCCGAATTATGACGCAGTTGCGACCAACATATGAAAGGGATTATTTTTAAAAAATAAATCTCACTAATGGTTCCACATAAAAATAATAAAAACTACCCAATAAAGTTTGATTTTCTTTATTTCATTTCAATTTTAAATCCCATACTCCTAAATTGAGCACCCTTTACATAGCATATGCTATTTATTTATTGTTTATTTTTTTATATTAATTTTTTTAATGTTTATACTCTAATGAATATATTATTATTTGAACTGTAAACAATCCCAGCGCTAGCGAGCTGGTGTGAGAGGACTTGGTCAAATGCGTCATAGAAAAATCTTTAAAAAGTTGTAGATCTTGAAGATGTTAGCATCCGTTTCAATCATCCAGATTCATTAGCAGTTGAAAGGGGAGGTAGGTAGGTAGTGCTAGCTTATCTGTGAAAAGATCTCACTTAGACCTCTAGGGCCCATTGTGTTACCAGTGCTATACATTTGGAGTAGAAGATATAATTTTATGTAATTCTTAATGCACGTCTTCAAGAAAGTCATTAGCACCCTCGAGTCAATGATGGTGCATTCCAAACTGATCAGAGAATGCCTGGCTTCATTTTCGATTGCATCCGAATTCTTCAACATTAGGCTCATCTGGGTTCCTGGTCATAGCGCGCAAAGACTGCGTGAGGCGGATGAGGTGGCCAGACAAGGGACAAGTGAAGTGACTTCCCTGCGCAAGGAGAGAAATGGGACTCCCTGGGTCTGCTCCTAGGCAAGTACACAAATCAGTACGGCCTCGAAATCCTGGCCATGTGTGGATCGGAGGTGCTCTAGCGATTTTCTGAGGTTGACAAAATCTCAGGTCTCGAACTTCGTGGGTGTTCTCACAGGACGCTATCTGCGAGATGTGCATGTTGTGAGACTTAGAATTACCTCAAGTGTTTTTTGAGTCGGATGTATGGAGGATGAAGTGAAATCATCGCAACACCTTCTCCTTAGTTGCTCTCGCGGGGCTAAGATTGAGGCATCTTGGCTCTTACTTCTTTGCTACGCCTACTGATATAGTACATAGGTCAACACATTAAAAATCTGATCCGCCACACAGTCATCGTTCATAATTCACACTTAACCCATCCCTCTAATCACCACACCTCCACCTCTCTCCGCCCTCTCCTTTAGTCCCACCAGTCTTCCTCCGCCTTACTTCTTTCGCAATGGTATCACAAAGGATGGATTCGTTTTCTTCATCCAAGCGTGCCCACTCCTTTTACCAGCAATACTCTTGAAGGGTGGAACATATTTGGATCCTTGGCACATTTGTCGAGTCCTACAAAGAGCAGGGCAGTAGCAAAGTATGTGTTCCAAAGAACTCCTAGCACTCGCTTTGTTGCATGACTTATACGCATCGCTGTGGAATAATCTCATTTTGGCTGCGTGAGAGAGTGTCCCGTCAGTAGTCCAACCAATATTTTACAGTCTATTCTAGAGAGTGATAGAATAAAGTTCGTTGTTCTCGTATTCCAACTCCTTAGCATAATTTTGGTAGTTTTGTACGAGATTGAATGTTCCCATATCTATTGCGTTTCCAGAGCAAGTTCCTCATTTAGTTTTGTTTTCAGAAAGGAGAGTGATGGGTATGTGTCTGACGCACTCAACCTCGGCGAGCGAATACCTGGCTTAGCGAGCTCATCGGCTCTCTCATTCCCTGCTATTCCTTTGTGTCCTGATATCCAATAAATAGTGATCTGCTCATTTCCGTAGAGTTCATCCATTGTGGAGATGTGCGAGTTAGTTTCAGGAGCTATAATTGGCTATCAATAAAAATGTTTGTTCGAGTACTAAGATTAGTTAATTTCAGAGCCAATTCAGCTGTTTTTGTTGCGGCATAGCAATGACATATACAGACACGTAAGCTACTTATCTTTGATGAAATTAAGAAAGCAGCAAATGAATGACGGCTTAATGAATCCACCTAAAGATTCGCACGACAAATGTGGCCGACTCTCTGCTAATCCAAGAAGCACAGTCTTGGTGAACATAGAATTGATTTCAGTTATAGACACAGAACGCTGCCTATATGAGGAAGAGGAACAGACGATCTCGCACATTCTGTGCCATTATTCTGACTTTCCAGACTTAGATTTACTATTTTTGGTATACAATGTTTTTATGAATCGGAGGATCTTAGTCCTGCGGAAATCTGAAATATTCTAGGATAATGGGCTATGAGTCTGAGTGTGTCACACAGGGGACAACCGCTTCAACCTAACAACCTAACCTAACTATTGCTTGCGTCGCCTGTTTGCTGATTGGGCGCATTTAGATTTATTAGAAAAAAGTAGTCAAAAAATGGACTGATCGAATGGACCATGTAACACATAGCAACAGCGGACATACGTATATACGGATATTATATTAAAAAAAGAAATGCCATGAAATGATCTACCAGATTATAATAAAATGCATTCCAATAATTTCTGATAATTCCTCTTAAAAAACACCCTTATAAAGGAGCGCAAAATTAATCGAACTATCGGAATAGAGTTTAAAAATGTACGTCCCAAGTCAATCATATTTGACATTTGTGAAGTGGACAGCTGCAGTATACAAACAAACAAGCTGTGGAGCGCGTAAAGATGAAACCATATGATGAATACTCACTTTTATTTTACAGAAAATTAGCATTAATATGCGCCACTTTGTGCTAGAGCTTTTGCGATGAACTAGATTTTTATACACAATTAACGAAAAAGGTTTTGCATGAAAGATATTGCGAATATTGTAAAAATTTAAGGTGATATATGTAGGTATGTGAGCATAGGTGTAAACCATAAATACGTGCAGCGAAACACAAATTAAGAGTACCAACTGCCAGGGCTGACTTTTAGTTCACTGAATCGGCCTCCATGGTTTTACGAAGACGAACACATACCAACTTTCAGCCAGATCGGTCTATTGCTTTGTGTTCGGCATTCGTTTGAATCCAGGAAGTCGAGTAACTATCGTTTTTCATCACGACATTCCAACAAACCAGCTCATGCCTCAGAAGTTCTGATGGCAAAATCTATGTAAATAGGATTTCAACTCCTTTCACATCCCCCCCCATTCTTCAAAGTTGTCTCCCTCGGATCCTTCAGACTGCTATTTCTTCACCAATTTGTGAAGAAATGCCTGGAGGGAACAATATTTTATTCAAGCGCAGAGATGATCGCAGAAACGAATGACTATTTTTCAGACTTTGACAAGAAATGCCTGGAGGGAACAATATTTTATTCAAGCGCAGAGATGATCGCAGAAACGAATGACTATTTTTCAGACTTTGACAAGTCCAATTATTTGGAGGCGATGAAGAAATTAGAACAGCATTGGGCAAAGGGCTCTGGACTCTGGCTAAAAGCAGACTGTGTCGAAAAATAAGAACAGTTTACCCCAACCAACTAAATGCTTTTAATTTTTTCGCGGAGTTTTTAAACGACTCTCGTTTATAAGACCTGGACGAGTGTGTAAAGAACAGTCTCATAAAATGAAATGTTGACATTTTCGCAAAAAATTTCTATTTTTCACTAATGGCAGCGTGTTTTACATTACAACAGAACAAATTTTAAACGCAAAAAGCAATTCGCAGTTCTTTAAGAATTGTAAATTTTAGCCGTAGCAAACACGCAGTGCACGCCGAATTTTAAATCAGAATACTTGTTTAGCCGAAATGCTTAATAAAACGTTTTAAATAGTCTAGCCGAAAAATCTTTTAAACATTTTAAAAGGTTTCAATTTACCAGCCAGAAGCACTACAAATGCCAGCCATTTTAAAGAATGATAAAATCCCCAAGGATGCAGCATGGCAGGGAACGTATGGCCACAGTTTAATGTCTGTTCAGAGCACTTAATAAATTATTTAAGGTAAAAAATGGACAAAGAAAAAAATTAATACCATAAAACCCAAGAGGAAATAGTAGACGTTGGAGTAAAGGGTTGCAACTTGCAATAAATGGTCAACCGAAAGGATATCAGAACGAGCACATACACACACACACGCGCGCATGAGTACCACACACTCACAAAGAACGTAAAGCGAAACCGCAACAAATACAAAGCCAAGCAGTAGAAAAAGGGGGAAAAAATATAAGTATATATGTGTGTGTGTGTGTGTGCGCGTATATGTATACGTATTAAAAAGCAGCAATTGATAAAAAATGAAGGCAAGAAAATGAAAAATATTAACGGTCAGCAAGAAGTATATGTACTTACATATGTATGTGTGCAGCAGTAAAATAGAGAAGCGATTGGCAGTAACAACAATAAAATACAATAAAAAGCTGCAATGTGCTGAAGATTTATGTGAGTCGAAAGGTGGATTTATATATATATTTGTATGTATACATAAACATACATACGTATGCAGGCAAAGAGATCACAAGCATTGAGTGTACACATACATACATATATTTTCGTTGGTATTGTAATATATATCACTTAAGTGCACATACGCCGGCAAGTATGCTTTTACCCTTTTAAATGTCCACTTGGTGTTGGCTTTGCGGCAAAGGTGTGTGTCGAACAAATGAGTAAATATAAAAATAACTGCTATAGTCCAGATACCTGGGGAGCCAACAGCAGTGAATGAATGTCGCCAAAGAGTAGACAAAAATTCATTCATTCAATAAAAAAAAATTCAGTTAAGCGGAGTAAAAATTTATATATTTTTTTAAATTGCGAGAAATGGCAAAAGCAAAGTAAAATCTGGGCAAATAAGCGACTGACCTTAAAGGCTTAAAAATTGTCCTCAGACAGTACTTGAAACGAAATATTTGCTCATAAAATTGTTGCATTCTTTGTAAATACATAGATAAGTATGTGTGCGTAAGCTCTTTGTAATGTTCAATAGGCTACTTACTGGCGTTTTAATTGTATTAAAAAATATATATATTTATATTACTCTTCTTTAGTGCTCTTAAATAAACAGTCAGCGCACGCGCGTATCGGCACCCACGTCACTGTTGACACTTGTGATTTCGAGGTTGTAAGAGACTTCGTTTATTTAGGAACCAGCATTAACAGCGATAATAAAGTCAGCTTTGCAGTCCAATGGAAATTTCTCGTGCCAAGAGGTGCTACTTTGAACTAAGTAGGCAAATGAGTAGTAAATTTCTATCTTGAAGAACAAAACTAAGACTCTAAAGGCTCTCATCATGCCCGTCGTAACGTTTGGCGCGGAAGCCTGGATGATGACAACATCCGATGAGGCGTCCCTTGGTGTGTTTGAAGATTTTTGGGCTTTTGCGCGTTGGCGAGGGCGAGTATCGTAGGCGATGGAACGATGAGCTGTATGAGCTTTACGACGACATAGACATAGCGCAGCGAATAAAGATCCAGCGGCTACATTGGCTGGGTCATCCCGTCCGAATGGATACAAACACTTCGACTCTGAAAGTATTCGATGCGATACCAGCTGGTGGTAGCAGAGGAAGAGGAAGGCCTCCTCTGCGTTGGAAAGATCAGGTGGAGAATGACTCGGCCCCACCTGGTGTTTCCAATTGCCGCTGGTTAGCACGAGAAAGAAATGGCTGGCGCGCTTTTTTAAACTCGGCCAAAATCGCTTAAGCGGTTATCGCGTCAATCAAGAAGCAGAATAATTCATAAGTAAACATGGTTCTCCTCATACCAAAAGCATGAATATGTAAATTTTCTAATTTTGAGTTTATGAATTAACTTGATTAACCTTCGGATGTTCTATGTTATATAAAAACGTAAAATACCAGGCATTCAAGGAGACCACAGATAATTTTTTATACCAGAAACCAAATCTTTGAACTTCACGAGAGCAATAAACTTTGAAGCTTGATTTCCCGACCTTGGATTTTTACAAATTCATGTTTCCTACATGAGGGGAGATGATATGCCAGGGTTAACGAATTTGTAGAAAGAGTTAAGTAACAGCGTCGTTTGTATTTGACAGAAGCAGAAAAAGCCATTTAAAAATAATTGAGTTACAACTAAGGCGGATCTATGAATGGTGGTTTCATTAAATCAGTTGATTTGTTTTCTTGCGCCGTGTCCCTGTGGCCCAGAATAAAGCAAGGCGAATTTATTCCTTGTTTTCTGCTTTACTTTGACAATCAAATGCAGGAAACATTGTTTTTGGTCTAGTGCCACCACCTTTAATGAGTGCACTTTGCTTGCAACATAAATTTTTTCTGTAATAGATCAGAATTCTTTGGAATAAAAGCAAAACCTGCTGAGGTCAAATTGGGCACCTAATCGAGAGCGCACAGATAAAATAATAAAAATAAATAATTGGCGCGTACACTTCTGTTAAGTGTTTGGCCGAGCTCCTCCTCCTATTTGTGGTGTGCGTCTTGATGTTGTTCCACAAATGGAGGGACCTACTGTTTCAAGCCGACTCCGAGCGGCAGATATTTTTATGAGGAGCTTTTTCATGGCAGAAATACACTCGGAGGTTTGCCATTGCCTGCCGAGGGGCGACCGCTATTAGAAACATGTTTTTATTAATTATGCTTTCACCGAGATTCGAACCAACGACCTCTCTGTGAATTCCGAATGGTAATCACGCACCAACCCATTCGGCTACGGCGGCCGCCAAGAGCGCACAGATATCTAACGCAATTACCCGCATTTCAGCTATTCAAAAGATTTGAATCAATTACTTAATTCAGCTCCCACCAACTTGAGAACAAAACACAAAATCTATTGCAGTTCTTGTAGGTTAACTAAAATCTCATTACTCACTGAAAAATTTTGCAAAACAATCTAAAAACATATCCTGCAAGCGAATTCACTTGCATAGAAACCCCGTGCGGACATTACGCCGTTAGCACATTTTGGTGAAATTCACGTGCCATCTGCACCTGTTGCAGTAACAGAGACTTGATGCGTCGCAATGTATATACCGTTTTGCGCAAAGTTTTGTTCATTGATTTCAGCGAGCGACGTATCTGGTTGTGGCGTTGATGACCGCCACGCCCACCGTGTCCTCGATGCCTGCGCCGTCGACGACTGCGACTGCGTCTGTTGTTCTGCGTTTGCTGTTGCAAATAATTTTGAGTTACAAGTTCCATCGCTTCAGCGAAGGCTAATTGGTTGAGCACATTATTCGTGCTGTTGCTGAGCTCGCTATTAGGCGTAGCTATTATACCCTGCTGGGGTGCAAGGAGCAAGTGTGAGCTTTCGCCGTCAATGCCATCTCCGCCACCTGTCACATTACCGCTGCAGGCTCTGCCCACTTGTGGTGTTTCTGCCCCCTCAGCTCTGTTAACTTCAGCTACTGGGTTATGAAGAACATTACCAGCCATCGTATCGAAAATACTTGAATGTGCATTGTCGGAAAACTCGGAAATGGTGCAGGGTTGTATACGTCTGCTTTCCAGACGATTCGTGCGACTTCTTGGGTGATTGTTGTTGTGTCTTATATGTATGTCATCAAAGTGCATCAGTTCGTTTTCGACGATGTTATTGTTATTGTAATTGTTGTGTTCGTACTGCAAAATCACAGCGTCATCGATGTTATGCGTAACACGAGAATCGGCAACAGCTAACGATCGGATTTCATGCACCACGTTCGCATTGTTGTTGGTGGCTGTGGTGTCATTTACAAAATTGGTATTCTCCGAACTGAGATCAACCACAATCAGTTCGTTGGCAGTATTTGTTGGCTGCTCACTCACCTCTGCGTCCATTTCAGCGTTATTGTTTACACGTTCCAACTGCTGGCAACATTGCTGCTGTTGGTGCTGCGCTGGCACTGCGGCATTGATCTCCTTCGGCGGCGGCATCGCTTCTACGTCGAATAAGTTTCCGCTTGGCGTTTGTTTGTGGGCTCAAATATCGGTTTTAGGAACGCCCGTTTATATGAAAATTTTGATAAATCAGCAGAAAATATATACAAGCATATGTACATATGTATTTATAAAATATAAACTAGAAAATGAAGCCGAAACCAGTGCGTCAGCAGCTTTGTCGTATATTCTTTCTTTTTGTTTATTTGACAAGAGAATTTTTTTGAAATTTAATTGAAAATCCGTCAGTCAGTCGTAATGTTTTGTTTATTTTTATAACAACTTATACAAAGATTTATTTGTTAAAATTTCTGTATAAATGTAAGATTGTAAGGTGTACGAGGTACGTTCAAAAAATAAGGTGAAGGTTTCAAACCTCGTCGAACACGCAAAACATTTGGCTTATTTATGCCCCTCATAAGCAAACTAAATAAACTATATTGCTAAACCCGTGAACATATCTTCGAGACGAGTGTACCAATACAAAAAAAAAAAATAAGAATAATCGACGGCCGAACGTACGTAGCCTGCGAAATTGAAATCTTAACCTCATTTTTTGAACACACCTCGTATTTCAGTAGGCATAATATTGTACAATTTTGGTAGCTTCAAATTCAAAAACCAATGAAACACCAAACTCAAAAATTTTCGCATTATGAGTAAGAAAAAGGGCTAAATTTATTGCGAAGAGCAAAGGTTTGGCAACACTGCACTACTACACTAATACGACGTCACATGCGCTCTCTGATGCACTCAATCTTGTTTCTATCATTCTTGCGTATACACATATAAGATTAAAATTGATTCCAGGTTTGGTTAGGTTTCAGAGTAGAATTCAATACTGTGGATCAAACAAATCAGGGTCTCAGACAAATAAGGTTTTGTAATATTTTTCAATTGGCGAGTCTTTAGTAATAAGAAAAAGGAAATAGAAAATGTTGAATAGTTTCTTTGCCGCAGACAGTCAGAACATGATTTCACTCTCTAAGATTTTACTCCTTTGGAAGTCTGGCTCTTGGAATATGCAACCATTCAAAATATCGCAATGCTTATTAGAGCGACGAAGTGGTTTCACCAGACATGGAATTAAACATAAGTCCAAACAAATGGTATCACAATGGGCCTCCAAGTCCAAGTATGGTAGCAAGCACCGTGAGCCAACCTATCCTACCTTAATCTAGGTGTTTTTTTTTGTTTTGGACACAAATTTTTTAAACAACTGGAAGGCACAGGCCGCTTTTTTTAATATATATATATATATATATATAATTGGCGCGCACACTCTTTTTGGGTGTTTGGCCGAGCTCCTCCTCCTATTTGTGGTGTGCGTCTTGATGTTGTTCCACAAATGGAGGGACCTACAGTTTCAAGCCGACTCCGAACGGCAGATATTTTTATGAGGAGCTTTTTCATGGCAGAAATACACTCGGAGGTTTGCCATTGCCTGCCGAGGGGCGACCGCTATTAGAAAAATGTTTTTATTAATTTTGCCTTCACCGAGATTCGAACTAACGACCTCTCGGTGAATTCCGAATGGTAATCACGCACCAACCCATTCGGCTACGGCGGCCGCTTTGTTTAATAGTACCTGTATTTTTTCTTAAGTAAAATATTTCTGTAGCATTTGAATGGATTTCCTCCACAAAAAACCTAAATAAATAATTGGCGCATGCACTTCTGCTAAGTGTTTGGCCGAGCTCCTCTTCTTATTGTAACGTGCGTCTTAATGTTGCTCCACAAAGTGATGTCTAATGCACGGGTATTCGAACCTACGCACTTCTAAATGGTGATACGGCTACGGCGGCCACCGAACTGAAACGAATTACTTTTACAAATATCTATACTATTTCCATTTTTCCAAACAGTGCACACAAAGTTCCATTTGTCCGCCGATGATTTGAATGCTTTGAAATTATTACATTTTAAAATTGTTTAAGAGCATATTTTCTTCTGGCTTGGCGCGATAACTGCTTACGCGATTTTGGCCGAATTCAACGCAGCGCGCCAATCATTACTTTCTCGTGCTGAGCGGCGCCAATTGGACACAGCAAGGGGAGCCAAGACCACCTGATCTTTCCAACGCAGAGGAGACCTACACCTTGTTATGCTACCACCAGCTGGTACCGCATCGAATACTTTCAGAGACGGAGCGTTTGTATCGATTCGGACGAGATGACGCAGCCAACGTAGCCACTGGATCTTTATTCGCTGCGCTATGTCTATGTCGTCGTAAAGCACACACAGCTCATCGTTTCATCGCCTACGATACTCGCCCTCGCCAACGCGCAAAGGCCCAAACATCTTACGCAGTACCTTTCTCTCAAACACACGAAGGGACGCCTCATCGGTTAATGAAGTCGTCTTAGCTTCTGCGCGATACCTTAGGACATTCATAATTAGAGCCTTGCAGGGTGTAAGTTTTGTTCGTCGAGAGAGGACTTTACTACTCAATTGCCTACTTCACTCAAAGTAGATTTGTTGGCAAAAAGAGTTCTCCATTGGATTTCAACACTCACATTGTATCGGTGTTAATGCCAGATTCTAAATAAACGAATTCTCTTACAACCTCGCAATCATAATTGTCAACAGGGACGTGGGTGCCAATATGATTGCGCCGACTGTTTGTTTGATAACAGGAGGTACTTCGGTTTCTCGTCGTTCCCCACTAGATCCCTTCGCTTTGCTTCTTTATCCACTTTGGAAAAAGCAGAACTAACAGCGCGGTCGTTAAGGTCGTGATGTCAATATCAATTGTGCCCGGGCGATTAAGTTCTGGATGATGGTCCCGCGTGTAGAAGTCCACGCAAGTAGAGAATAGTCTTAGAAATGCTCGGCAACAAAAAGAAATTGTTAGGTGCCAAATCAGGCTGTAAGGCCGATGGTCCATTAATTTGATCTTTTGAGTGCTCAAAAACTCTCTTGTGAAGGTCGATACGTGAGAGCTGGCATTGGGAGCTGACCGGAAACTTCTGGCAAACAAATGGTTGTGTACCACTTATATTGTAGTAGAATTTATTGTTTTAAGTTTCTCTCTTGGAACAACCATACCATCCATTGCTGTTTTGTTTCAAGCTCTAGAAATTTAGAGAAAAAATGGAGGAGAAGTAAAATTTGTACTTCAATGGTGTGCTTATGTGCAACACACTCGTTCAAGAGCTTGTATCGGTATGTCCAGGACTAGTATTACATGACATACATACTGACATATCGCTAAAGCCAGAACAGGATAAGAGCATTGGGACAATCTAAGATTGATACATTAATGGGGAATTTAAAAAGATTTAGTTCTTATGATATGAAGATTTTAAAGGAATTCATGTTTTGGAAGCGTCTTCATTTCCCAAGGAGTTAGAAAAAGGACAATAATTGAATAGTCTCGAAGCGATCGATAACATTGCAGGCTTCATTATAAGAAAGATGTGATTGACGAAACTTGGTTTCAGTGAGCCTGGGTGGATGAAGTGTCCAGAGGAGGCTAGCTACCAGCTTTCTGAGTATTGCTTAAAAATTGAAGCTAGCATTCAAAAGTTTTAACGGTACAACTTTTCAGTATGCAGTGGCTACTGGGAAAAACATATTGCGCGCCCAGAGCACGTGAATGCAGGCGCCGATGACAAGAAGCTGTTTTCAAAAAAAAAAAAAAAAACAAGAATGCAGGAATGTAGTCAGTAATGTAAGAATAATTGTGACTTGGAGGTCAAAACTCCAAAATTACTCTGGCAAAACGTAGTAAGGTAAGGTGCAAATATGTTCCAAGTTGCTTTTAGACAATTAAGTTTATGATAAATCCTTTTTTGCTATAAAATAATTAAATTATAATTTATTATGACCCTATTTTTCTAAGGTAACACAACATCTTCATATTGGCGAAACTTTGCAACTTCGCGATCGGGTTTAAATTTAAAAAATAGTTCACAAAATATGATTTTGGATTAAGTGTAAACATACAATAGTTTGTTTTAATATCAGACTTGACCATTTCCGCTAATAACTTCTATTTGTAGCATATGAAAATGTATGCTCATAAATATGCACATACATATATGGAAATCTGAATTTATATTACCCATAAAATATGTTATTTACATTCAAATATTATTTTTTAAACTTATTTCTTAAGCTATTCACAGTTTTTTTTTCCATTTAAGTAAAAAAATCCTTTTTTGCTACCATTTTTTCCAGAAAGGATTATGTTTTTTCCACTTTATTTGCTTTCTTAAATGCAACCTTTTGTAAGGAAGTGTCAAAAATCGAATGTCATAAGTGAGCAAAGCTTTAACAATTGCATAATGGTCATAGACGTACTGAATTTCTTCCCTTTACTTCAAAAGTCCTTTTCGGGCAACTGCCAAATTATGCGGTATCCAACGAGAGAAAATCTTCTTGATGACCAAATGTTCAATTGACACACAGCATCAATTTTTCTGGCACAACAACCAATTTTGTACGGCCTTCACGAAATTCATCTCACAAGGATTGATGGACATCGATGGAGCTCACCAGCGTTTCACAGTGGTTAAGTGTGGCACTTCAACGTCAAAAATCGAAGTAATCCATGTCAAAGTAATCCCAATAAACCAGGTCGGAAATCGTAATAAACCATTCAGGAAAATTTTCAAAATTTCTATCTCTTGGGCGAGATAAATTTTTCAGCTATGTAAGCGCAACGTAGTGGTGGAAAGACGCAAAATATAAAAAGCAAGCTGAGGTCTACAGCGAATAATGCCTTTCTGTTTTTCGGAATTCCATGAATATCGGCCATAAGATTGACAAAAATGATATCCTTGTCAGAATAAGCGTCTGCTTATTTTGCTAAAATAATCAGTCTCTATTCTTCTAAGAATAGCACTGAAAAGTCGCGGACCTAACAAAACACGTTTTTTTTGTTGTGTTCAAAATTAGTTTTATTCATCAAGCACAACGCAATCGTTTCAGCGCCGCTCCAGCATTTTAATGTCACTTTTGTATATTAGAACGATTTATCTTTTGCCTCAAAATACGCCTCAGTTTCAGCGCTAACCTCTTTATTCGAGTGGAATTTTTTACCGGCAAGCATTTCTTTTGGGTCTGCAAACTAACAGTAGTCGTTGGGAGCCAAATCTGGCGAATACGGTGGATTTGGGAGCGCTTCAAAGTTTCATTCATGTAACATTGCCATTGTCTTGATTGACTTGTGACATGATGCGTTGCCTTGATAAAAAAAATTATGAGCACACGCAGCACCCACTTTGAACAGAACTTTCTCATAGTCAAATGTTCATGCAATATAAAACCAAAACGTGCCTTTGATATCTCTACGATATCAGCTAACTTAATTTTTCGGTTACTCAAACCGATTTTGTGGATTTTTTCGATGTTTTCTGCTGTTACCGCCTGATTTGGACGTCCACTGCGTTGTGCATTGTCCGCGTCTCTACGACCGTGTTTGACGTCAGCAAACCATCGTTTAATTGTCGTTTCTGATGAAGCGGAGTCTCCATAACACTTTTCAAGCCATTGCTTTGCTTGAGCAGTATTTTTCCCATCATGAAGCAGTGTAAAATTAAAACACCAAATTCTTTTTGTTCCATTCTTTTGAAAATCACAAAAGTAGCGTCACTCTTAGCAAAATAACTCACGAACTAATGAAGAGAATAACATCAAATTTTAACGGTTGTCTTTCTAAGGTTAGTACTAACTGAAAAAAGATGTGAATGCAATAAAACTAGTGTCATCTATGTGTTAGACCCGGGGGCTGGAATTTAGAATAATGTACATATATTGGGCAATTTTTGGCTAACTATTATGTCTTTATTAATGAAACTTGGTGGAGATGTTAGTGAGGTGTTAAGGAACACTTTTTATAACTCCAAATTATTCGGGAAATAGTAATTTCATAATTATTTGCCTTCAAAATGCCCTTTGGAACTTCACTATAATTTGCCACATTACACTATATATCTCTTAACAGTTCACTAAAATTCACCAAATATACACTCACACGCGTGTTTTTACTTATTTTTATCCTTATATTCGAATTATTTTTATTAAAATTAAATGCAAAAACATTTGTCTATACAATCACTTTTCAATTTTAAACGCGAATAAGAAGAAGATTGAAATGACAACAGTATGGTGTTGCCGGATGCCTGCAAATGAAACAAAAATTAAGTGTTTAAGTTTAGTGTTAATGATGGGGATGGGGGTTATTGTGCCTCCTTACTTCATACACGCATATGATGTTTTATTTTTGGGTTCAATGGTTTTAACACGGAAAGGAGTTCTACGCAAAAATACTGTGTTAATTAATTTAATTTAATTTTAATTAATTTATTATTTTTTGTGATAAGCTTAATATCATTGTTTTTAAGTTTAAATGAGTTGTATGTTTTTATTTTCAAAAATATTTCTCAACTTAAAATTACAGCAAAAAATAATGCAGTTTTACAATGAACCTTCCACTGAACATCCCTGTATACGAACTTCGTTTTTATTTCAGGTGTATGGCAACACCATCTTTTCGCTAAATTAGAGAACTTTAACATTAAATTACGTAAAAACTATAAGCCTCCGGCAGGTTCGATTTTCAGTTTTAAGATGGGGATACACCCTCTATCCCCCATTTTAACCTCTTTTTTCAAAGCGATATACATTATACTAAATTTTTCCCGACCGGGGACTTTTCAGCCCATGTGTTATGCAATTTAGTTGGACTCCGTTTTATATATACTTCGAAGGTTTGCTTAAAAAACAACAACAACAAGCGATTTAGTGAGCCATAGATAGTAAACTCCATACTTTATAAATCAACTGTATGAAAACAATTCTACGCACCCTTTTCTTGCGCTTTGATTTATAATATTTAACTGCTGCCCTTTCATTTTCTCGTCGCGCAAGTACCGCTTTGGCTCCTTAAGATAAAACGAGAGCTTTACAGCTGTTTCATTTTCCCAGTAAAACAGGAACTCTAGAAATAACAACAACACTCGTAATAATTTCCTCAACATTATGGGACACCACTTTGTCGAGAAAATAATTTTTCAACATATTTGTCACACATTGGGGAGCATTTTAACTTCATAGAGAGACTAAGTTAAAAACAAAAAAAGGATTGCCAACCTCGGCTAGCGGAACAAGTTAGTACGAGTTTGTATGAGGAAATGCCGCAGAAGGTAGTCGAAAGAGAATTTTTGGCGCATAGACAAACACAGCCACACAATTCACATCGTAATCGCTAGTAATAGCAAAAAGTCAAACAGTACGACATATCCGGCAATTCACTTCATACCAGCACATCTGTATGTGCATACGCATGTAGCAAGCAAGAAAGCGGAGCAGCGGTTAAAGCAACGAAAAACGTATACATGCCACAATCGAGCGCCAGCAAAAAAAGCGGACTCCAAGCGCTTGTTTACTAAAGCAATTTTGGGCTGGGGCATAAACATATTTAGATAAACCGGCGCTAAGTAACCTCTTGACATTTGTTTCTGCCATGTATCCATGTACCAGGACGTGTGTGTATGTGTGCATGTGTATGTTTATGTGTGCTTGTCAAGTGGCTGGCATATTTAGTGTACATATTTGTGTACTCTAAGCACTTAGTAACATAAATGCATACCTGCCTTGGGAGTGGTGATTGTGTGCTACATTTTGTAAAAAATTTTTTGCTATTGCCATTATGGCGCTTTTTTAGTTTTTACTCCTTTTTTGCCAAATTTGTTACGAAATTCCAAGTATTTATAGCATTTTAAGTGGGTAGCTGCTGGTGGAAGCAAAAAACGCTCATATGAACGTACACACAAACCTAGATATTTACATGCATATGCACATATGTAAATACATGCCAGTGGCCTTAGCACTTTAAAGTGTGTGTGTGTGCTAGTGGTGGTCATGGTGGTGGTGATGGTGACGGTCGTGTGTGCGATAGCTAACAAATTTATGTGTAGCGTTATTAGGCCAAATTAGCAAAGATTGCCAAACGCATATTCATAAACTTTCTTAAGTTTTTTACTACGAAAAGTGTAGGCTAGAAATTTACAAAAAAGCAGAGGTTGCGATGATTCCATAATTTTTTAAGTGGCATAGAAGTGTATACATATATGCCTTACTGGACACATAGCATAACACAAAAAAAAAAAAAAAGAAGCATAACACACACACACATATAATATGAGGCATTTTCTATTCTCTCGCCAACTTTCTTTCGACTTTTACTTTTAAAAGGTACGCATTACTTTACTCCCAAAGCTGCACTATGAAAACACAATCGGTGGCATGTAGCCGTAATCAGCACTATGGACAGCCGTAACAGTTGGACTACCATTCATTAGGGCCCGGTTCGAAATCCATTGTGTCCATCAAATTGCAGATGCTGGAAATGTTTTGTCTAACAGCTGCCCCACTTCGGCAATGGCAAACCTCCGAATATATTCCTGTATTGAAAAAGCGAATTTTCCAGTACTTAGCGTTGGAAAAATTTGTCAATTTAATCGTGCCAAAAATTGCAGAATTAATGTCGAGGTCATTTAATTTACTACCATAAACTCTAGTTAGTTATTTGTTTAATGAATTTGGAGTAGTTTATTTGTTGTAAATGACTGTTTTCCTTAACCTAATTAATTGTTCTGAAATACTACATTAGCCTCTGATTGGAAAACTAAAATAGATTTTCCAAGTATAAGGCAAAACTTTTCCTCATTATTTTCGACCTGATTATGTACATTAAATGAGAAAATTATGCATTTTCCAAAATTACAAAAATTTTCCGTTTCGATTTATTTTAGGTGTTTAAGTTGAACTTTGAGCTTCGTTGTGATAGAATGCAGAGTGAGTGACCAACATCAGACCGTTAATTGGCTCTCAGCGATTTTGAAGGAATCAACTCATTGGCTGACGCAATCGGGGTTACGACAGCGGGTGGTTCACGAAAAACTGAGATTGTGTTAGGATAAATGAATGAAAGCGCAGGCAACACTCGAGCCACTTCTTTGACATGTGAACAATGACTGATTGTTTTTGTTTTTTTTTTACGAGGAGAAATCATAGAAAGCCTTCCCCCGACAGTGTGGGACTTTAACCCAATCTAAACCTCCTACCGTCAAAGTTTGAGGCGGTTTGAGCATTAAACTCAACGTTCGTTATTGTCCTGACGAAATACGTCGAAAGTAGCATCTGCTGGTTACCACCCACTGTTTAGGTGGGATGAGAGAGCCACCCCTGTCATAACAATACTCCCTCACCCACCATGTCTCTTTCCATATCATAGAAAAGTAAGTTTCTATGTCCGGTCTTATACAACTAATATTCTTCAAAATAGGACCCTTGAGCGTCAATACACCGCTGGTAGCGGTCCTTCCACTGCAGGAAACATTTTTTAAACTTATCCGCCGGAACCGCGTTCAATTCGGCTGTCACAGTTCTTTGGTATCGCCTCGGTGGAGTCGAAACGCCTCCCCTTCAGCTTTCTTTTCAGGCGCGGGAACAAGAAGAAATCCGGAGGGGACAGGTCTGGGCTGTAGGAAGGGTGGGCAAGCACCGGAACCCCCATCTTGGCCAATGCAGAGGTGCAGAGGAAGGCGGTGTGCGTCGACGCATTGTCGTGATGAAGGGTCCAATTGTTGACGAGGTCGGGCCGAACCCGGGCGACGCGGTTTTTCAGCCGAAGGAGCACTTCTTTGTAAAATGCCGCGTTTACAGTGCTTCCTGGAGGTTCAAATTGTTTAGCTTTACGCAAAATCTGATCGAGTAACGTTGCTCCAACGATCGCTGCATTTTCGCCACTGAAAAATCCTAACACACTTTTAAAACAGTTTTCACGCGCGGAGCGATGTTGACTGCACCGCTGTTGCCAATGAACTGAGACCGGTTTCTAGTGGAAGCGGAAGGTCCAACGATAATTTTCCCCCACCAGCCGATTCGGTTGATCGCTTGGCAGATGCTCCGCGCGGGAAGGTTCATTACTTTTCAATCAACCCCTGTATTATGCTACAGAACTTCAGCTACTTAGTGCTACGCTTTTGCTTTTTCGCCTTCTCTCCATTTATTTGAAATCAATACGATTACGAACACCGACAATTTTTTAATACAATCCCACACTTCTTTAGATTGTAGCATGTGTAAAACAACATCGTCCGGTGTTATTCGTTCTGCTATTTTGTTTTCCAAAAACTCTCGTTCTTTACTACAATATATCTTTGGCAGTAAAATAATATACCTATGTTCCGCATTTTCATTAGTCTCGGCACAAAATGAGCATATAACTCCATCATCCTGGCCATACTTGTGGAGATATTCTCTGAAACAACCATGTCCTGTCAGGAACTGCGCCTTATAAAAGTCGACATTACCATGTTTTTTACCTACCTATGTATGCCTGCACATTTCTAATTCGTCGATGTGTTCAACTCCCTTCGGTTGTTATATCCCAGCGTCTTTGCCATTTAGATAGACTCTCTTATCTGATTTCTTTGCGCTCCTCAACTATTAACGACCTGCCAAGGCTTCGGCTTTTGTCATATATCCTCTTACTTTCCAAAGCCATTATATCTACGGGCATTATGCCAGAGATTACCCCGACAGCTTCATAGGATACAGTGCGAAAAGCGTTTGAGATTTTGTAATCTTGCCGTATGTTTCGTATTTTAATGCTTGTCCCCACTCAGGTGCAGCATACATTACAATGGATTGGGTAACTTTTGCAAGTAGTAGCCTTCTGTTCCGACTTGGCCCACCTATGTTAGCCATTATTCGAGATAGCGCCGTATTTACCCGTGCTGCTTTCTCACAAACTTTTTCTATGTGAGCTTTAAAGTTAAAGCGTGCATCAATGATGACTCCCAAGTATTTCAAATACAGTTGGGTGTTGATATTATGCCCGTCCATGCTTAGTGTGATGTTCTCTATTTTTTTCCTGCTTGTGATCAAAACTGCTTCAGTTTTTTGGCCCGCAAGCTGTAGGCTTGACGATGTAAACCAGTTTTTTTAATTTGCAAACTGTTGCACTGCATATAGCCACTTTTGCCACTATTGCCATCCCACTGTATTGGGATGAGGAGGACTCCGGCGTAAAACACATTCCACAATAGAGGACCCTGCACGAAGCCTTGTGGTACTCCCCCTGTTACTCTACATATATTGATTAACTCCTTCGTCTGTGTCACAGAGCAATATTCTATTTGATAGGTAGCTTTTTATCAAACGCAAAAGGTATGGCGGCGTTTCCAGGTTCCCTAAAGCTTGCATTATGTGGGACCAGCATGCAGAGTTAAATGTATTTTTAACGTCAAATCTTATAACGTCGCAATACTCTTTGGTATCATGCATCCATCTTGTTCCTTCAATGGCATTTTCCGCTATTGATATAAGCTTTTTAATTGCATCAATAGTAGAGCGTCCTCTGCGGAAACCATATTGATTGTCGGACAAGCCTTCTTTTTCACTAAGATGCTGCTCGAAACGATCAGCAATAAGTCGTTTTAAAATTTTGCCCATCGTATAAATCATACAGACTGATCAACGACTGATTGTGTGAGTGTGAGTACGTGTGAAATGAGCGGGCAGAAGTCTGCTGCCGACCCCCTGATGATGTAGCAGCCGAAGCTACTCTCACTTGTGGTGAATTTTTAGAGGTGTGCTGTTTAACAGAGCGTTATTCTGCACTGAGAAGATTTGGCAAGACTTTTGTGTTTACAAAAAAGGAACAGAGATTGTGTTGGTGATATACGAAAAATATCAACCAATGACACTTCGTTGCCGGCTGAACTACGACTGATTGGACGAGTGTGTGAGTGCATGTAAAATAATCGTGCATAATTCGGCAATATTGAGAGATCTGACGTGGCAGCCGAAGTTCCCCTCACAATTTTTTTCTCCATAGTACCAAACTTGGTATATGTTGTTTCCATGACAGTCGACCCACGAAAGACAACAGGAATGATCCCGATTTATATCCGGCCAAGGACTGTCACTTCAAAAGGATTCCCCGTATATGTGTGTGGAATGTTTATGCTGCTACAAATAACTAAACCTCTGATTCTCGCATATGTCGCTTCGAATGGCCGAATCTTTTAATCTTTCATGTGGGTATTCAGTGATTTATATCAGTCTCAAGTCACTAATTAAATCTATATATATAAAATTCAAATTATGTATGTATCTATAGATCGACTTGCGTCCTAAACGCATAAACCGATCGTAACCAAATTTGAAACACGAACTGGATACCTTACCGGGATGGTCAAAGGCTAAAAAATATTTTGATATATATAGGGGGCGTGGCACCTCCCATACAAATGGAATTTTTAACAGTCCGTATTTCTGAAAGTATTTACGTTAGAGCACTGAAATTTGGTAAGGGGTTATATGACATTAATCCATACCACATCCAGAAAAACTGCGTATAACGAAAAAGGGGGTGTGGCACCTCCCATACAACTAAAATTTTTAACAGTCCGTATTTCTGGAAGTATTTACGTTAGACTACTGAAATTTGGTAAGGGGTTATATGACATTAATCCTTACCACATCCAGAAAAACTGCGCATAACGAAAAAGAGGGCGTGTCACCTCCCATACAAATGGAATTTTTAACAGTCCGTATTTCTGGAAGTATTTACGTTAGACTACTGAAATTTGGTAAGGGGTTATATGACATTAATCCATACCACATCCAGAAAAACTGCGTATAACGAAAAAGGGGGTGTGGCACCTCCCATACAACTGGAATTTTTTATAGTCCATATCTCTGGAAGTATTTAGGCTAGACCAATGATATTTGGGAAGGGGTTATATGAGGTTAATCCCTAACACCTCCAAGAAAACTGAGAAAAAAGAAAATAGGGGCTTGGCACCTCCCATATAAATGCAATATTTCACTGTCCATATCTCCGGAACTATTTGGGCTATACAACTCAAATTTGGTTAGAGATTATATAAGACTAATACCTAATACCGGCATGAAAACTGGTGATAGCTAGAAATGGGGCGAGACACCTCCTATACAAATGGGATTTTTCATACTGCATATCACTGGACGCATTTATGGTAGAATACCAAAAATTGCTTGCCAACATTTAGGTTCCAGTAAACGATAATCACTGGGAAATTACATTATCTGAAGCTGGACTGTCATGCCTTCCTTCGCAGCTACGCAGCTTATTGGCAATAATATTGCCTACCTGCTCGCAATCAGATCCAAAAGCACTATGGGAAAATCACAAAGATAACCTTAGAAAAGACTACATGAGAGCAGCACGAGCTGCAAACGATAATACAAACCTGAACTGCTCTTTGCAAATTTACAACCAAGCGCCAATCGACATAGAAAATATATGTATTTCAATTAAAAGCAAATCCTTGGAGCATTTGGGATTACCTTCTTCCGTTCGAGACAGAATCGATTTGGCCGACAAAGATAGTCGCATACGAAACTATTCAAGGAATGATTAATGAAAATAAGGGAGGATTGATTTTTTTGGATGCGCCTGGAGGAAGCGGCAAAACATTTCTGCTTAATTTGATATTGGCTGATGTAAGAGAAAAGAAAGAAATCGCTGTGGCAGTTGCTTCTTCAGGAATAGCGGCTACCCTTTTGTGTGGCGGACGAACAGCTCACTCAGCTTTTAAGTTACCACTGTCTATGCAAATATCTGATACACCGATATGCAATATAAGCAAAAACTCAGGTTCAGGTAGGGTTCTAAAGACATGTAAGGTAATCGTGTGGGATGAGTGCACAATGGCCCATAAAAAGTCGCTAGAAGCTTTAGACCGATCTCTGAGAGACTTGAGAGGTAATGATCAACCCATGGGTGGTGCCTTACTCTTACTGGCAGGCGATTTTCGACAAATTCTTCCAGTTATTCCGAAAGGACCTGCCGCAGATGAAGTGAAAAAAAAAATCGTCATACCTATGGGACTGAACGTAGTCTTGAAAAATTGACTCTTTCTACAAATATGAGAGCACATTTGGGAGGAGATGCTTCAGAAGAAGTTTTTCCTGAACAATTACTTACAATAGGCAATGGAAAAATACCAATTTCTTTACCACCAAATTTAATTTCTTTTCCTCCAGGTTTTTGTCAACTAATGTTATCAGTCGATGCTTTCATAGAAAGGGTATTTCCAAATATTTCAGCCAATCACACAAACTATAGATGGCTTCGAGAAAGGGCCATTTTGGCACCTAAGAATGACGATGTAAATGTCATTAATTCCAAAATTCAAGAAATACTACCAGGAACTGTCACAACTTATCATTCCATTGACACAGTCGTCGAAGAATCCCAGGCTGTTCATTATCCCGTTGACTTTCTTAACTCCTTGGACCCATCAGGAATTCCTCCTCATCGACTGATGGTTAAAAAGGGGGCCATGATAATTATGCTGCGTTATTTGGATCCTCCACGTTTATGCAATGGCACAAGGCTAATCATCACGAAACTTTTACCGATTGTTATAGAAGCTATGGTTTTATCAGGAAATTTTGAAAACCACAAAGTTTTCATACCAAGAATTCCAATGATACCGACGGATATACCTTTCAATTTAAACGCCTCCAATTTCCTATTAGACTGGCTTTCGCAATGTCTATAAATGAAGCTCAGGGACAATCATTAGCTGTAGCAGGAGTCAATCTAACCAACTCATGCTTTACCCATGGCCAATTATATGTAGCCTGCTCCAGAGTTGGCGCACCGAAAAACCTTTTTATTTATACTCAAAATAATATAACAAAAAATGTCATATATCCGATCGTTTTAAATAATACCTAAACTGACTTAAAAAAGTTAAAGTTGTTTTATTTACTTTGCATACTTTTTGATAGAAATGTGGGGTGAAACCCATGGGTATAAGCTAGTATTTTATTTTTGTGACTATTTTTTGTGGCTTGAGACGATTCGACTTGAACTAAGACTTGGCGTGTTGGGAATATCTGGTCGTCAGTAAAGAGTAGTTGATAGACCTACCAAGTCTGAAACCACACTAACAACAACAGTTGCATCGCCAGCGATCTTCGGATTGGGGCCTTTATCTACTTCCGAATTACACTGTATGGTGAACAGAAGTTTTTTTTTTTTTTTTTTTGTTTTTATTGAAATGTTATAAATTTTTATTTACATTCCATAAAGATTACACCTAGTATAAAACTAATAAGTAATTTTCATTTCACAATTTGAAGTAGCTTAAACAATATTGACAACTAAGTCTTGAGGTTTCTTTCTTTTCAATCTTCTTTTTACAGTTGCTTCATCGCTTAGAACGGAAGCTTCTGCGTTAATGTGTTTTTTTAATTTTTCAGCATGCTTAACTGCACAGAAATTGGCTGTGTCTGAGACGGTTTTTAAATTTAAATCCTTGTGCAGATCTTCATTACGCACGTACCAGGGAGCTTTAACGATTCCCCTGATTACTCTATTTTGGAGGCGCTGTATAATGTCGATGTTGGTCTTTGCAGTACATCCCCATAATTGAAGACCATAGGTCCACACCGGCTTTAGCACTTGGTTGTATATGAGGAGTTTATTTTGAGTTGATAGCTCAGAGTTTCTGCCAATTAGCCATTGGAGTTTTTGCGTCTTTAGATTCAGCTCAGCAGCTTTGATTTTCACGTGCTCTTTCCACTTGAGCTTTACATCTAAAGTCATGCCTAGATACTTTGCACTATTAGCATTTGGCACTATTGCTGACAAAATATGAACTGGTTTGTAGATAATTTTTTGATTAGTAAAATTCACGTGAACTGATTTGGTTTCGTTTAGCTTTATGTTCCAATTTTCAGTCCATGTGACTACTTCGTCAATGGACTTCTGCAGTTTCTGGATGGATTCGTTTTCAGTTGATCCAACGGCTAAGATGCATGTATCGTCAACGAATGTAGCTACTTTGCACATTTTCGGTACTTGTAGGTCTGCAGTATAGAGTAGGTACAGTACTGGGCCGAGTATGCTGCCTTGTGGTACTCCGGCCAATATTTGTTTTATTTCCGAATACGCCTGCTTTTGCTTTACTCTAAAGTACCTATTTGTTATATACGATTCCAAAATGTCAGTGAACTGCAACGGAAGAAGGGATTTTAATTTACAAAGTAGTCCTTCGTGTCATACTTTATCAAATGCCTGGGCAACGTCAAGGAATATTGCTGAGCAGACTTTATTACTCTCTAGCGCGTCTTCTATTGTATGTGTTATCCTGTGTATTTGTTCGACGGTAGAGTGTTTTTCCCGGAAGCCAAACTGATGTGAGGGTATGATGTTTCTACATGCAATTATAGATTTTAAGCGTTTGGAGAACAGCTTTTCGAAAAGTTTCCCCATTACTGGAAGCAGAGCGATTGGCCGGTAAGATGACACTTCATTCGGATTTTTGCCTGGTTTAGGTATCATTACTATTTCGGATACTTTCCATTGGAATGGTATATATTTCCAATCTAGGCATGCATTCATTATAAAAGTCAATTTCATTAGCGCCTTAGTTGATATATTTCTCAAAACTTCGGCGGTTATTAAGTCGAACCCTGAACTCTTCCTTAATTTTAAATTGGAAATTTCGGTAGCAACTTCATCTATACTGAAATGCTTTATTTTAACGAACTCTTGTACAGTTGATGGCGGAGTGAAATTTATTGTTTTTCCGTGCGGTTCAAAGATTTTCTGCAGGTGGTTGGCAAATACGTCAGCTTTTTCTGCATCGCTTTTAGCCCAAATGTGAATACCATTTTGCTGTTTTATTGGCGGATTATGTTGAATTGGTCGTTAGACACACGTCATCGCTTTCCAAAGCGAGAAATCACCTGTTTTTTCTGCTGATAAGTTTTTCAGAGTGTTTTTTGTGATATTGTTTATGCTCCTGTATTTTTTCTCTGAGCAATTTTGTTAATCTGTTTAGTTCAGTTTTCTTGGAGGGCACCCTTGTTGATTGCCACTTTTTTCTTACTTTTCTTTTTTCTCTTAATATTTTTAATATTTCTTGTGGATATCTTTGTTGATGGTTATCTCGTGTTTGTTTACTTGCTTTCTGAATATGTGTTGTAAGTTTTATTGTTTCGTCTTCAATATCTTCTTCGTTGGTAATTGTGTCGGTATTTTCCATATACGTATCGAGTTTATACTTGAAAACATTCCAGTCGGTCATTTCTCAGTATTGGACTTCGTTCGTTAAATTTTGATTCGCCATTAAGATACATAAAAATAGGTGAATGGTCTGAGTTCAGGTCTACGCCGTCTTCTACTTGGATGATATGGTTTGGTATTTGTTTGACTACAAATAAATCTATAACATCGGGGATTTTGTTAGGGTCTGAAGGCCAGTAGGTTGGTCTTCCGGTAGAGATAATTTGGCAGCCAAGTTGTTTTGCCGCTTTCCATAGTTCACGACCTTTAGTTGTTGTTAGGCGAGAACCCTAGCTTACATGTTTCGCGTTGATATCTCCACCAATTATGTATCTCCCATTGTAGTTTTCAAAAAGTTTTTTATAGTCTTCTGACTTTAGGTTATGTCTAGGTGGACTGTATAGCGCTATTACTGCTAAATCAGCTTCAGATAGTTTTATACAAACTGCTACTGCTTGGAACTCTGTTAATCTTATTTTTTCATCCTCGAAGTGATGTATGGATTTCTTTATAATAATGGCGCTGCCACCTCTTGCATTTTCTAGGGGATGATTTGAGCAGTACATATTGTAACCTTGAAATGTAATATACGTTTGCTTAGTTAGGTGTGTTTCGGATATAAGGCAAATATCAATTTTTTCCTTGTGCAGCAGTAGTTCTAACTCATTTTGGTGCTGTATAATACCATTTGCATTCCAAGCCATTATTTTGACATTTTTCATGCTCTTCATTCATACATTAGCTGTTTTATCTAGATTGGTAATTCGACTAAGCAAAAGTTGATTAAAAGATGTTTGCTCATCCAATTTCTTCAAAATTTGAGCCAAGATATCTTCCTTTATTGGTGCAGGTTTATTTTCGGAAAGTACTTCAGCAAAAGTTTTGCCGCTTTCGACTCTTGAGAGTTGTTTTTTTAAAATCGGATTAGCGGCGGTTAGTGATTTGCGACCAGCAATGTTTTTATTGCGTAGTTTTTGTAAATCTTTGGCCACTTGGCAACCTCTATAACTTGCTGGGTGATTTTGGCCACAGTTACAACATTTTGGTAACTCGTTATCTTGTTTAGTGCATTTAATTGTTTCGTGATCGCCAGCGCATTTGACACACTTAGGAGGCTTGCAGCAATAGTTTTTTGTATGCATAAATCCTTGGCATGATTTGCACTGTGGGATGAGTTTCGATGGTTTTAATTGTTCTATTTTAATAATACAATTAAGGATCTGTTTGATTTCATATATTTTCTTTATATCTTCGTTGGAGTCAAAGCATATTATAAACATATTCAGAGGCTCTTTTGTCTTCCACTTTAATTTTCTAAAAGCATTCGTTGCCTTAAGACCTTGACTCACCAGATCCGCAACAATTTCTTCTGGCTCGCAAGTGTGATGGAGATCTTTCACAATTACTCTTATTTGCCTTGTTTGCTTACTTTCATACGAGTGCCAGGCAAGCTTCAGTGTCGTTAGTTTCTTTGTTAGCGCTCTGTAGTCTAAGCTATCGAATAGATTAATTTTGTAGTTACCTTTAGCAATTAGCTTTAGAAAAAAGTCTTTTTGAATAGTTTCTTTAATAATTTTTTGAATGTATTGGTGGGTTATACCGGTTTGTGTAAGAATAATTGGTGGCGGGCGCAGCTCACGTGAATCTTTTGTTTTTGTTTTTGAGGTATGTAAAATGATCTCTGGGGACGTTTCCATTCTTCCAAGAAAGAAGAATACAGAAGTGTGGAGTTTTCCATCTCCATTTTAAGCATTTACCCTAGACTTCAGTCACCGAATCGCTCTCTTTAATCTTATGGTAAATCCCCCATCCGCCGGCCTTTCAAGCATCTGTCATCTAACATTCTAGTGGAGTTTTAAAGAATTTTCACTGCACCAAGTTTTTCGAGTCTAATTTGTATGAGTGCAACGTTTACTCAGCAGGGCTTTCTGAGATGAGAAGTTCGTATATTTGTTGCACCGAGTTGCCTAACAATCTTGACTGCAACGAAGTGGTGGTTGGAGCCGATACTCAGCATTCCAACTGTACGCATTCTTAAAGTAGCAACATCTGTCTGTCGCAATATGATTGATTTGGTTTTGAGTTTTTTGGTCAGAAGATTGTAATGTACCCTGAACCTTGTTTGTGCTAGAACCTGGTGCTAAAGACCACCGTCCAAGCGAGAAGCCCGAATTGAATGCAGATGTTTGACTGCGTAGTCTTCTTCCCAGCACAAATCCGATACCGAATTTGCATTTATGTGGTAGTCTTTGCAAGAAGTAATGCATTTTTTTGACACAGTATCTGGATAGATGGTGATGATAGCTTACGAAGCCTTCAAACGATTGGAAAATTAGTTTCAGCTGAGGCTTATTGAAGCTTTTCATTGGTAGTTATTGATGCTGGTTTACAAGTTGATTTCATGACACATTCTGCTGTTATCGATTTAGAACTTAGTGTACCAAGTCCACTAGTCCAAGACAGGCGTCCGTTTGCCGCTGCTCCTACTGGTGAACAGATGCTGCAGATCTCGCTGGGTCCGGGTGAGCACTTGAGTCGGTATCGTGCCACAAGAGATAATATTTTCGCTTTAGCTCGCCTTCAAGTGGGTGTAGTGTTGCTATCCAGAAGATACTCGACCGGAAGTAATGTGCTGCTTCAATCATAAGCTAAATTATTATTTATTTTATCATATCCGCTTGAGTTGCAGCGGAAAAGTGTTTCTCTAAGCTGTTGACACGATGATCTGAAGAAAGCTATAAAACTGTAAAATTTGCAAGATTCCAAGTAATTTTATTGCTTTTCGCAGGCAACAAGGCCATGCTTGCTTCGAATGCTACGCAGCTTCCAAAAAGTCGTTGGTTGCCCTACAAGCATTGTTTGCATATTGTATATTAAACTGGATCGGTCGCCATACAACAACAAAATTTTCAAAAGTCCAGCCTTGTACCCGTTTTTCATCCACCACCGAATTGTGTTTTTGATTTATTTTATCTTGGTTATTTGTTAAATAAAAAAAGTTGCGCATTTAAATGTTAATTCTTTAATACGAGATTGTAAATGTTTGAAATGCTGTAATTTTTGTACTATTTATTTCTAAGGAAAGCGCAGAAAAGATGGAGCTCCATTTCTTCATGTACTATTTCGAAAACTCTGTGGCTTCATTACAATAGACGGAGGACTCAGAAAGTCTTGGGGATTCCACGTCATTCAATTTCCAAACTCGTAGCTGTGTTTACCGGTCATTGGACAAGCGACACACACGCGGAGAAGCTAGGTTTACCATTTAACACCTATTGAAGAAGTTGGTTTTTCAGAGAAGGAGACTATTGAGGATTTTCTTTGTAAATACCCAGGTTTGGAAGTTAGACGATTAAGGCCACTGGCTGGTTGTAGATATCTGCCTGTTGGAGGTCTCATAATAGTATCAAAACGGCGCTCTAGTGATACTTGAGGAATACCAGAGTGGAACTTCAACCATTTCACCTACTTACCTTTAACTGTTTTATTCAAAAATTTAATAAAAAAATTTAACAGCTAACTTTTAATGAACTTTGATGGTCTTGACAAAAAACAAAAAGCATATCTCAGGTGGTGCAACTCAGGGTAACTGGCACAACTTATGTGAAAACGATTTCGGATCTTAAAAGAGCAGAAGAACGCAAAATAAGACTATTTAAGACAAAAATAATAACATACGGTTTTTGAAAATCGGATAACAAATAACGAAGCTATAATAAAAAAAAACAGCATTTCGGCAACATTTTTTTGTGGTACCAAAATCCTCTCAAAGTAGGCTCTAAATACAGAGTTGAACTTTTGCAACTTTTCTTTCGACCCAGTCTAATGCATTTACTTATATGTATATATATTTTTCGTCTTCCGCCCTGACATCCCGTGCTCTACTCCACATGAAAAGCACTTTTGACATTATGTCTGTGGCATGCATTTATAGTTAGACAGATGTGTGCCATGTAATTATCAGGTAAATCGTTTAGAGCACATAGTAGTTGCCGCTACTTCACTCTTTGCACTTTGCTGGGCTAATGTAATGTTGTCAATGGACATAGTCTAAGTGGAATAATTTAATTGCAAAATCATGTTTGCGGAGATTAGGTGCGTACATTTGTGAATATGTATGTGCACATGCGTGCTTAGATAGATCAATTGGTAGACAAGTGGCAAGTTGATAAGCGGCAGGTGTTGGCTGGAGGCTGACAAGCATAAGAATCACTGCTGGTTGAGTAGCTTAAGTTGTAGCCGAACCGTGTAAGTAAATTATCTCAAAACCAGACAAAATATGCACTTTAAGTGCGAACTGTGAAAGATGAGTATAAATCGAGTTTTAAGTAAGTAGGCTTGGCAACTGACGGCAATTATCGCATTGAAGAAGGGTCTTGCTAAGAAAAATGTACTTATATAAATAAATACCTGTTTCTCGTTTGCCAATTTTCTTCTATTTGCTGATTATTTGAAAACATTTTCTGGGAATGTTCTTATGCTACAAGCGGTTATTAATGCGCTCGCTCGTTGGTGCAGTAACGATGACATCTTTTTAGATATGAAGAAACGCTTCCACGCTGCTTTCGCCAAAGCGCATAATTTCCATTTTCATTTGCCCTGTAATATTGCTGGTATTGCACTTCAATCTGTTCATGAGTTTAAAGATTTAGGTCTAGATTTTTGACTCCCGTTTTAATAGCTACACTAACTTTGTTGTATCCACTTCTCACTCTATCTTAACTTCTGCACGGCGTAATAGCTCTGAGCTCTCATCTATGTAGTAGCAGTCAATCACAAAGCAGTGGCTGTAATGGGTGCTCTCACAAAAATACTACCCAATTTGTGTGGCCGCAAGGTGAAAGGTGGCGATTATTAGCAACAGTCGTGGACTCAATTGTGTTCTATGCGGCGTCGGTATTAGCAGATGAAAATAATATCTGGGAAAGGAAAACAAAATATAAAAAAAATATAAAAAAAACAATGAGCAAAACCAACGACAACAGAAAAAGCCATCGAGAGAGAAAGTGATCAATGTTCGAGTGGCAAAGAAGATGGGAAGAGTGACCTAAGACGCGATGGACGCACAAGCTAATATCACATCTCGAAGAGTGGTTGAAAAGAAAGTATGGGGATACTAATTATTATCCTACGCAGAAACTGACCGGTCACAGCTGTTTTATGGAATGTCTCCACTGCTTTCAGCTGGTAGATTGCCCATTTTACCCAATATGTCCTAATGCAATCGAAAGCGTGGAACACGTGCGTTTTCATTGTGATTGCTTCGCACGAGAAGGTGCAATACTTCAAAGAGTTTTGGGATACTCATCTAGTCCTATCAACCTCATATGGGACATGCCTCAGTGCTAAGTGGAAGGCAGTTTGAGCGTTTGCTGGAAAAACAATGCTACGACGTCAATTCATTGAATGGGAGCGCAAGGCCCAGTAGCAGCAACTGCAATTGTATTAGATGCGCAACTACGTTCTCGCTTTTTTTTTTTTGATGAAAATACAACCGTATTCTGAAAAAAATGGTTACAAGTGAGTCATTGAAAGTGTTGCCCATCGCTGGCTACTACTTTTTCACATCTTTTTGGTAGATCTCGTATACCGTCGCGGTAAAAAAAAACGCCACTGTTCATCATTTGAGGCTATCCACGGATCAAACCATTTTTGATGTCTTCATATGAATGGGCTGCTGGTCAGCTAGACCATGTGCCATCGATCGGAACAGGTGATAATTGGACGGCAGAATATCTGGATAATATGGTGGGTGGGGTAGGATTTCCCATTTCAGTCTTTCCAGGTAGGTTTTAACGGGTTTGGCAACGTGAGGCCAAGCGTTGTCATGCTGTAGAATCACTTTTTCATGCCTCTCCGCGTATTGCGGCCACATCTCGCGCAGTACTCGGCTCAATCGCATCAAATGAAGTCGATACCGATTCCCAGTGATGGTTTCGCTTGGTTTTAACAGTTCAAAATAAATAACACCAACTTGGTCCCACCAAATACATACCTACCATAATTTTCGCAGCGTGAATATTCGGTCGAGACGACGACGTAGAAGCATGACCGGGCAGTCCCCATGACTTTCTTTTCTTTGGATTGCTGTAATGAATACATTTTTCATCAGCCGTCACGATGCGATGAAGAAAGCCTCTCCTCTTTTGCCGCTGGAACAGTTGTTCACAGGCGAAAAAAACGACGTTTTACATACCTTGGTTTTAACTCATAAGGAACCGTCATAAGTCCCCTGTTTCTGAATCAATCCCAATGCATGCAATCGTTTGGGAATGGATTGGCGGGTAACTCCTAATACTGAAGCAAGCTCTTCTTGCATTTGACATGGATCCTCATTGAGCAATGCCTCCAATTCAGAGTCTTCGAAGGTTTTTGGCCTTCCTTCACGCGGACGGTCGTTAACATTAAAATCACCATCTTTTAAGCGACGGAACCAATCGCGTCACGTTGCACATACCGGTATTTTGATAATCTAGGCGGCCAAAAGTCAATTTTGTAAAATGCATTAATTGATTTTAATAAAGAATAAAATTGAAAGATAACACAATAGAGTATTCACTCCACCCCCTCTCGTGCTTTTTCGTCGCGTGCGCTACCGCCGTATTGGCAGTCAAAAGTTCATTGCTTATCACACTACACATATCTCGCTCGGCGTTCGGCAAGCAACAAATCTTCAAAAAAGTGAAGTTAACATATTTAAAGTTATATGTCTCGTTTTAATGATGGAAATTGAAGCTTCAGGTATGTTTTTTCCAAATTTATTACATTTTTTATAGATTTTGTTCATTAATAACGTAATTTATTGAATTCCGTACAAGGAGAAATAGTGCATTTTTTACACATATTTTTTTTATTTGTTAAGCTGAAAGTTATACTTCCAAGTCCGTCCAAGCTTGAATTTTTTTTTCAGATTGTGTACATATGCTTTGAGATGTAGAATAAAGTAGAATTAGCAGCAGAAAACCGCAGATTAATTAATTGTGGAATTGCAATAGTTTCATGGAACAGTTTTTTTTAAAAGCGTTTTCTATACTTGTTATTTTTTGGTTTGTTTAAGGTTCTCATGGCACTTCAGGGGTTCGAATTGTGGCTCGAAAATACCTATTCGACCGCATGCAAGCTCAGAATTTACCAAATTTGGACGAAAAATTAAACTCTTTACAACAGGAGCTTTTGTCAAGTGAAAAATACTCTGACGAACAGATATCAGCTCCTAAGCACAATTTTTCACATTTTAAATTACAAATCAAGAAAAAGTGGCTACAAGTACATAAAAAGGAAGATGTTTTTCTATCAAAGTACAAGTACAAGTGATACTGATTGTGATTCAAATATCTTCCAAACCTGTTTTGTTCCATTAAGGTTAGTCTGTGGAAAAAGTGATAAAGTCGTTTGGGAAAATCCAACGCCCTCTTCAGCTCGTTTTTGTCGTCCTTTGAGGCTCCGGTTTGTGAAAGAAAGTGTGGGCATAACTAAAGAGGAAATTGACTTCGTAACTGAATTTTTGAAATCGCTGTCAGCTACGGATTTAGAATTAAATAGTTTAACCTTTAAAGTCAGTCACGTGTTCGTCATGACAAAGTGTGAAACGCTGCTTCTGGCACAACTTCTACCAATAAGTGCTATATTTGTGGCGCTACATCCAAAGATTTTAATCAGCTGCATTTATAGCACGATATTAACCACGAATGCCTTGAGTTTTGTTTATCTGTTTTGCACGCCAGGATAAGACTCTTTGAGAGTACTCTCCATCTTGCCTACAAGTTGCCTGTTCGAAAATACAGAGAAAGAAATACAGAAGCGGAAAAAACGCTCGAGAAAGACAGGAAACTTGAAATCCAACGGAGATTCCGTAACGAGACTGGTTTGCTTGTTGATATGCCAAAAGCTAACTTTGGAAACACGAATGATGGTAACACAAGCAGAAGATTTTTCGAAGATCCAAAGGTAGCTGCTGAAATAACCGGAATCAACTATGATCTCATTTATCGGTCAAAAGTCATATTGGAGACAATTTCATGCGGAGATAAAGTGGACTCGGAGAAGTGCATGGTGCATTAATCATAAAAAATGCATTAGAGCCTATTGGGCAACTTTCGAAGCAAGGAATAAACATTTTAGAACTTACCGCCAAGACTTCGCAAGAAAATTTTCCCGAGAAAACTGCAATAGAGACATTTTTAATCGACTTTTTTTAAGTTCAGACCCTTTATTTAGCAGCACTAGAAATGTGAAAAGAGGAAAATTAAAATCATATTTACCGGAAACGTTAAGTTTACTCATTCCGGCCCAACCTAACGAATCTGATTCATCAGATAATGAACATTTGTAATTTTTTCTTTTAATTCGTTTCATTTTGCTTTAGTTCTTATTGACGTAAGATTATTTTTTTTTTTTTTTTTTTTTTTATAACTTACTTTATTTGCAATCTATCTACTATAAGACATTCAGCAAATTAGATCTTATAAGATAATGGCAGCGGTAGTTTTGCTTTTGTGCAAATCTACATAGAAATTACAACAGCTTATTAACTTGTACAGTTCGTTCTTAAATTATTAAAATTAATTAGTACTTCAAGATTGCTTAAATTCATTGTTTGTTAATATTATCACTTAAGATTTACTTACTTAATTTTACCTTAAAGTTTATAGGTTGAGTAGATTCATACTAGAGGAATGGCAAGTCTAATATATGATTGCTTTTTAACCGTGTAGTTTCATTGGTTGTGTCTAATAAACAAATAGCAGCTGGATTTATGTGATTAGATAATCGTTTCAGATATCTAGTACTATATTTTCGAATTTCATTCTTTACAAAAGGAATACCTAAGTCCTTATGGATAGATTCATTGGTAATAAACCAAGGGACATTAACAAGGCTTCGCAACGTTTTCGATTGGTAACGTTGCAAGATCTCCACATTGGAGTTGCTAGCAGTTCCCCATAGCTGTATTCCGTAGGTCCAAATGGGTTTCAGAATAGCTTTGTAGATCCGTATTTTGTTTTCTAGGCTAAGTTGAGAGTTACGGCCAAGCAGCCAGTGCATACGTGTTGTTTTAATTTTTAGTTGTTGTTGCTTAGCCTGAATGTGACTTTTCCACGTGAGGCGTCGATCAAGATGCATCCCTAAATATTTAACTCTGTCACTAGTGGGAATTTGTTTATTATTTAAAAATACAGCAGGGCATTGCTCTCTTCTTAATGTAAAAGTGACATGTGTAGATTTTTCGGAATTAACTTTTATTTTCCATTTGTTAAGCCAAGACTCCAAAATTTGGAGTTGATTTTGCAAAAGATATGAAGCTTCTACAGGGGACTCGTTATAAGCGATAAATGCTGTATCATCAGCAAAAGTTGCTACTTCTACTTTTTCTGAATTGGGCATATCAGCTGTAAATATAGTATAAAGGACAGGACCTAAGACACTACCTTGGGGTACACCGGCATTAATGTTATAAATTTCAGATGAGGCATCCCCGTACCTTACATAGAAGTGTCTGTCACTTAAATAAGATTTAAGTACCAGATAGAAATGTGCTGGTAATATCTTTTTTACTTTGAACAGAAGTCCCTGGTGCCATACCCTGTCAAATGCTTGTTCAACATCTAAAAAGGCTGCAGAACAGTATTTTTTCTCTTCCAGTGCAGCTGTAATTACATTTGCGACCCTGTGGCACTGCTCTGGTGTACCATGTCTTACTCTAAACCCAAACTGATGTTCAGGTATGATGTTATGATCCTCAATTACAGGCAACATTCTTTGCAAAAATACTCTTTCGAATATTTTCGAAAATGTTACCAGCAGACTAATAGGACGGTAAGACTTGACACTATTCTCGGGTTTATTGGGTTTTGGTACCATGATCACAATGGCACATTTCCACTGGGTGGGATAATGGTATAAATTAAGAATAGCATTGTATATTATGGTTAGGAATTGTATAGCTTTTTCAGGAAGAGCCTTAACTACTTTGCTATCGATGTAGTCATATCCAGGTGATTTGTAGTTATTTAATCTATGAATTTCTGTAGTAACTTCATTATTTGATATCTTACTGATTGGTAAGTCTATTTGACATGGAGATTCGAGAAAGTTCAATATCTCTACTTCATCACTGCTGGTACCTACGGAATTAGGTTGAAAAGTTTCAAAGAGGTGTTTTGCAAATGCCTCTGTTTTGGCTTCGTCACTCCTACACCATACGCCGACTGAATCTCGTACTGCTACTTTACGTTTGGTTGGTCGCTTAAGGTATTTGGTTGCTTTCCAAAGACTGTGATCATCATTTTTAGTGGGTTCAAGGTTCTTAATAAACGAGCTAAAAGTCTGGTTTTTAAAATCAGCAAGCTTTAATTTCAGTTGTTTCTTTGCTCTATTAAGATCTCTCTTTTGAGCAGGGTATCTATTTTCCTGCCAGGCTTTCCTTAATCTTCTTTTGGTATTAATGAGCAGCAATATCTCTGATGGGACTTGGGAATGGTTATTAGAAATGGGTTGGTCCTTTGTCGGGCTAGACAGGTATGCGGCCTCATGAATAAGGTTCGTAAATGATTCTATTGCTGCTTCTAGCTCAATTCCCGTTTCTAACGGCGCATTCAGATCAATATGTTTATCAATCCAATATTGAAAAGATTCGAGGTCAGTTTTTGGACGAAGTATTTTATATTTCTTGGAAATGTGATAAACGTTGTCATTGTATATAACAATTAAAGGAGAGTGATCTGAACTGAGATCATTACTGTTCTGAATGCTTAACTTACAACTGGGTATGCCAGTGTATACCACAAAGTCAAGAAGGTCCGGAATTTTTTGCGGATCGCTTGGCCAATAAGTTGGTGTACCTGTAGATAATATAGAAAAGTTTCTTTGGGTAATGCATCTTTCGAGTTCTTTGCCCTTTGGGTTGATGAGCCTAGAGCCCCACCAAGGGTGTTTTGCATTGAAGTCTCCACCAACAAAAAATTTGGGTCCAAAATTTTTAAAAATCTCAACATATTGGTCAGCTTTAAGATTGAATCGCGGAGGGAAGTATACTGAATATATTGGTAACTCATGGGTATAACATTTAATTTTAACCCCGGCTGCTTGTAAGTATTGTTCTTTGACTTCTTCCAGACTTTCATATTTGATCTCAGATCTAATTAAAATGGCTGAGCCACCATGGGCTTTGTTGCGTGGATGGTTTGCACAAATAAGATCGTACCCTACAATTTTAAAGTATGATTTAGTCGTGAAATGAGTTTCGGACACTAGCAAGATGTCAATATTGTTTAAATTGAGGAACATTGTTACTTCCTCGGTATGATTACTTAAACCATTGGCATTCCAGATCGCTATTCGTAGATTTACTTGCATAGTTTTTCCATTAAAAGGGACATCATTTTAAACAAGCTTTGAGTGAGTTCAATTTGTTTAGAAAGTAAGTTTTCAATTTTTTCAAGAACATTATTATCTTGATTAGAACTACTTTTGACACATTGGGCATACGATATGTTTGGATTGGCATTTATGTTTTCTCTTTGTGTAAAATTATTTAGTTGAGGAAAACCTTGAGCAGTGTAAGAATAGGATGCAAAATTTTGCCTCCTATCTGAAATGTTTGGTTTTTTGGCAAGGCTTTGGTACACCTTGCAACCCTTATAGTTCGCTGGGTGGTTTTGCAAACAGTTAATGCATTTGGCAGGAGTATCTTTGCTTTTTACGCATTCAGCTGTTGGGTGATCCAGACCACATTTCACACACCTGTACGGCTTAGAGCAGTATGATTTGGTGTGTCCGAACTCTTGACACCGATGGCATTGTACAACATCAATTACCCTCTTTGGCGGCTCAACCTTAACAATAGCATTACCAAGATGTTTCAAATTAAAGATATTTTTATTGTTGTTGTTTGGTTCTAAGTCGACAAAATGCATGCACAAGGGCATGTTAGTAAATCTACTTCTTATATTGCTGACGTTTCTAACTTGAAAACCTAATGCTTCTATTTCTTTCTTTATTTCACCTTCTGGAGTAGAAAAATGTAAATTCTTTAAGACAATTCTATATGCACGCTCCTGCTTAAGTTGATATGTATGAAAGTTAATTTCTTTCTCTTTCATAGCTTTTATTAAAGTTCTGTATGAATCTATAGACTTCACCATTACTCGAATTTGACCATCTCTCAGAGCTCTATAACTAAATTCGCATTTATTTATAACACTTACAAAATACTTAATCATACCGCTAATGTCGCTTATATTAGGTATAATAATTGGTGGTGGTTTTGGTGTAGTCTCTTCTTCATTCTGCTGTCCATTATTACCGTCTGATTCGTCTTGTAATCCGGCAAACATGTTTGTGCTGCTGGAATTGCTGATTATGATATTGTTGTGGTTGTTGTTTATAGTATTGTTAATATTTTCTACTATGTTTTTATTGCCTTCTGTCCTTGTTCGCTTGTGATCAATAGTGGGAGAGCCTAACTGACGTCTTTTGCTTGTCACAGTTTGCCATTCCACTTTACTATCACTTTCATTACTCATTTCAAAGTCCTCAGTAGCAGAATGATCATAATTTTCGCTCAAAGGTGTCACATTAATTGGGTTGCCTTGTAATACAGCATTTAGATTTGTTGTTTGCGTTTGGTATTGATAAACCAGAGCATTTAATTCATTGACTATGTCAGTTGATCTTTGCACAGAGTGACCTTGCTCTGAAGGTGAGCGTTGGTCACTCATTTGTTCACGTGTTAAATGTTTACTGTGATAATTTAATTAACAAAACTTCACTTTGGGATAATAACACTGTTGAACTTAAATATGTTCAGCTTTAAAAAGCAATTGTTAATGTTTATTTGGTTGTTGAAATTAATATTGATAAATCGAAATCGACTTAGAGTTTCTGATTCACATGTGCACTTGTTCACTCTCAAAAATGAATTAAATTTTTTTGGTTCACATAATGTATTTTATTTGACACCTTCTGTGAAACTTGGCATTTGATGATAAATATATTAATTAAAACATTAATAATGATGTCTATTTTATATAATTTAACCTATGTATTAACCTTATATATTTAACCTGGAAATCAAAGGAATAGAATTATGTTACGTATTTAAGGCCCTCTTACAAAAAAAAATGGACAAAATGGCGGACGTTCAAGGATGAAAAAACCTTTTTTCGACTTTAAAGGTCCGGAAAAAATACTAAACTTTTTTTTTCTGAATGATCGTCGTTCAAAACCTTTTTGTCTCTTTGATTTCGGGCACCTGTGAGTCTCGGAATCCGCGAAATACTTTTTTTAAAAGACCATTTTTTGAAGGCCGACATCTTTTTGAACGAGCCTTGATGGGCAAAAAAAAAATTGTTTTTTAAGAATGAAAGAAAAAATAAAATCCTTAAAACAAAAATAAAAAACATTTTTTCGTTTTCGTTTTATACGTCTTCAAAGAAGCATCAAAAAACCCCCTTTCAAATAAAGGGTTTTCCAAGGGTTATCCAATTTTGGAATGGATTGCGTTACCGAGAGATGATTAACGATTTTTTATGGGCGGAATTGGATGGCATTGATCTGGACAACGTTAATTTTTAACAACCGGCGCTACGTGCCACACAAACAACGAAACCATTGATCTTTTACGGGAAAAGTTTCCGGACCGTGTTATTTCTTGAAGAGATAAACACAATTGGTCACCATAATCTTGTGATTTAACACTTTGTGACTTTTTTCTTTGATGCCACGTGAAAGAGATGGTCTACGCCAACGGTTTACGCCCAGGGTCGATTCAAGACCTCAAAGATGGAATTCGTGAGGCTATCGAGGACATAGGGCAGCCATTTAGCAATTCAGTTATGGAAAATTTAATGAAAAGGATATTGTCCTGTAAGCGTGGTCGTGGTGGTTATTTGCCTGATGTTATTTTACACTACTAACGGCATACCTTCCTCTAATTAAGAAGCACCAACTGATGTATAAGCGACGGAAACACCTGGGTAAACATGTTTTACCAGAGGAGGAAATAAGACGCAATAAAATTGGGCAAATACTAAAATATATTGAAAAATTTTGGGCTCAGAGAAATAATCTGAATACATGAAAGAAGTACCATATATCTCTCAGGTCCAGTGCTAAAATCCTTGATAATAATAATAAGTATTTTCTGCAATTCTGTAACTCTTATTTTACCTATCTAAATAAATACTCGTAAAGCTGCAACTTTTTAAATAATTTTTCACCGAAATATTTACGAATTCTCTAAGCTAATTTCACTTGAGTTATTTGCTACACTGTTGGCAGATCTAAGCTTTGCACCTTTAACATTCGGAATTCTCTACTGGTGCTCACACTCAATCTTACCTCATTTGTTAAATCTGCCTCTATGCTCTGAAGCGTCAATCCATGCTTGACCTCAGTCAGCTTTTGCTTCAATAACAATATGAAAATGCCACTACAACACCAACAACATTTGCAGGTATTTCCCCTTTGGCTTACGATAAGGGAGAATTGCGGTATAGCAAGGGGAAATGGCAGAGCTCAACTTCTACTGCACTAATCAAGGCTGCAAAGAAGATGTGCGTATGTGTGTGTGGGAGTGGCTCTGCGGCGGTGCGTCTTTAGCAGCTTGTGGCAAGCAAACAGCATAAACTTACAGCTGACAATGTGTGCTAGTATTTTTTGGTTGTTGTTGTTGTTGTTTTTGTTAATGTTATTGTCGTCAATCGAAGTCAAAGTTTGCGGTTTTTGTCGAACTAAAATGCTTTTGCTGTTGCCACACAGGCTGCAGCATTGTCATACTCACCTGCTGCGTAGATGCACGCCCACATACGTGCAGTTGTCGGATTAGTGGTAACACTAACTAAAAAAAGTGCAGGCAGCAACCCCAGCAGCACGTGCGTATTTATCCTCTTGTTGCATGCAGTATGAGGCATGCAACATGCAGGTTTCAAGCCCCTTTGTCAAACTTAATCCCACATACTTATTGACTTGACTGTGATGGCAGTGCAATTGTTTGATGTTTTTACTGTTGTTGTTGCATTGTTGTATACATGGAGTGTATAGCTTTCTTTTATTTGGCTTTGTTGTTGCAGCATGCAGGGTATCACAATATTGTTGCCGTTATTCTTTGTGGACTTACGCATGAGTGTGTGTGTGTGTGGGTGTGTGTGCCGCACATGCACCTTGTCCTTTCTCAACTTTTTGGAAAATGTTGCCAGACTTTGCTCCAAAGCGCCCAGCTGAAGATTGAATGGGATTTTGTGTTGCAGCTTTGTTATTTTTCGCAGCTAACTACTTTGAAGTTTAGTGCAATTGTGGCTGCAAATTTTTCTCATCCATCTGTGTTTGGTGTCCTCAAAGGCCAACGAAGAATGCAAACTCAAAATGGAGTAAGAAAGATTGTGGACGTGAAAGTTTTGTGTTTGAAAAAAAGAGGAAAAGTCCACAAAGAAGGGACGCAAGTATGTGTGAATGTATCTTTTCCATATGAGTTCCATCTTAAGCCGTATTTATTGAAAGGTTTTCACAGCATTTTTTGTAGTTCAACTTCGCTAAACTAAGAGCTTTGTGTGCGAACCATTAAGCGCGTCTGGCGTGGCTTCTGAAGATAAATACGATTCCATCGTCACTATTCTGCTTAGAATTGTCTGCTGCGATTTCTGCCATTAAAAATTAATAAAACCGTGCTCATAATGGGTTCTCTAAATAGTAAAGTACACTTTTTGGTACAAATAATTCATATCACTTGGTGGTTTTCTATTGCAAGAACTTGGCGTTATAAGCTTTTTGCTATACCTTTACTTAACGAACCTTTCTATAAGCTCTAGTGAGCTCCTAGACAGTACCAATCTCATGTTACTTTTCAATTGGTTTACCAACAAAAAAAAAATGTTGGGGTCTAGTAGACGTAAAGCGGAAATAAAAAAATACGCATATCGAATATTTGAAAATTTCCGTCAGATATTTATTTTAGGGTGTTTCAAGTTTTCCCACTTTTGCACATTTATATGGGTTTTCGGCATGTGAAACTACGTGATGCTTCCAATTTTAGTTATACAGGGTTGCCCGTATTCGACGGACCCATCTGGCAACCCTGTATCTTTTGACAGAGACGTCAGATCGCTTAATGACATACCGCGTTGGAAGCGTCAGTCCAAGCAGATTTTTACCATAGAACAGTACACGCCACGCAAGGGGTGTTTGTTGAAATTTACATTCAACAAAAGAAGTTAATTGTGAAAACTCAACGTGCGTATAAAAAATTAAATATTGTGAAAAGTGTGCCTTCTAAGAACACCGTTAAACGTTTGTACGAAAGGTTTTCGACTGGTGATGCTCTTTCTAACCCAAAGAGGCCAAATCAAAACCGACCAAGGCGATCAGATGAGAATATTGCTCTTGTACGGGCCAGTGTTGAGACGTGGCTAAGGACATCCCAAAATCGCCGTTCTCAGCAGTTGGGCATTGCTCGGACCATTTTACAACAAATTATTCGCATTGATTTGCATTTATTCCCGTATAAGATTCAATTGACGCAAAGATTATTGCCTGCGGACATAAAAAACACATGGGTCCGTCGAATATAGGCAACCCAGTATGATGGATTCAGCAGTTCTATGTGAAACATAACGACAACCATTTTTATAGAATATTTTAAAACTCTAATCTCTCAATAGACAAGTAATTTTTGTCTATTTTGCGATGAAGGGACAAAAATACTCATAACAGAAGGATATAATGGCTTAAAATTTGCCACACAATTCAACTACCTATAAGTCCCTTTATCCACCAAAGCTAAAAATTCAACGTACGCTCTAGAAATAAGTCAAAATAGAAAATGTGTGCGGTAACTTACGTTATTAGAAATCAATCAATACTCGTTTATGAAATTAGCCCTTGACCATTTTTAATTTTTCTTTTTTTTAATATTTAAGATGAGCCATATTTTAAAAAAATCAAAGAAGTCCCGCTCATAAGAAGTCATGACATTGCTAACTAATTAGAGGCATGAGAAAACAGTTTAGGTGATTGCTGAGATAAAAGAAAACAAATAAAGTTATGAGATATCTTAGCGCCGAGAGTCGAAAAAGTTTTTTCTAATCGATGTCGCCCTTTGGCAAGAAATGCCCAACTTCTGGGTATATTTTAGCCATGTAAAAGAATTAGTGCTATTAGGATCGGCATAAAACTGTCGTTTGTGGAACCGCTAAACATGAAATCGCAACACTTAAAGTACAGGAGAACTTCGGCCAAATACTTAGTAAAATATTTACGATTTTTAAAAGACCGTTTACATGTTTTTTTTGAATAAAACATGTAAAAATTTAGACTTTTTCAGGTTTCACTATTTCTATTTAAGCTACAGCTCCTAACAGTTATACGAGTATTTGAAAAATTACAATATTTAATATAAATGTCCACTATGCACACATCTACAACCAGTTATACGAGAATTATAATTTTCAAGTTTTGCATTGAGCTCAACAATCACGATCCGAATGTTGTGCTTCAACTCTGAAATCATTGTTTGCTTATTCATAAAGACTTTATATTTCAAAAATTCTGACATAATGTAGTCTGCTGGAGTTAGATCGCATGATTTTAGTGAGTAGTTTATGTCCCCATTACGTGAAATTAATCGACCGGGAAACCTATATCGCAATAATGCAGGATTTCTTCTCCTTGACGAATCTTAAAGATGACTTAAAAAAGTTACCGTCTAAGAATTATTCATTACTGACATCTAGACGCCACTTTCAAAATACCCTTTACTAGCGGGTGCGTATGTTATTTGAGGACAACGTGGGAGTAAAACTTATTAGCTTTTATTTTTTAGTATCGCTGCTGATACTATTTTTATGTTCGCTCTTATAATATACTGGTGATTTGGAAGTGTATACAGGGTTGCCTATATTCGACGGATCCGACGGATTTCGATGACTCTTTGGGCCCATTCCAATCGGCGAGGCTTGGCCGCAGGCAACAATCTTTGCGTCAATTGAATCTTATACGGGAATAAATGCAAATCAATGCGAATAATTCGTTGTAAAGTGGTTCGAGCAATACCCAACTGCTGAGAACGGCGATTTTGGGATGTCTTTGGCGACGTCTCAACACTGGCCCGTACAAGAGCAATATTCTCATCTGATCGCCTTGGTCGGTTTTGATTTGGCCACTTTGGATTAGAAAGAGCATCACCAGTCGAAAACCTTTCGTACAAACGTTTAATGGTGTTCTTAGAAGGCGCACTTTTCTCATTATTTAATTTTTTATACGCACGTTGAGTTTTCACAATTGACTTCTTTTGTTGAATGTAAATTTCAACAATTTGGGAGCGCTTGCGTGGCATGTACTGTTCCATGGTAAAAATCTGCTTGAATTGGCGCTTCCAACGCGGTATGTCATTAAGCGATCTGACGTCTCTGTCAAAAGATACAGGGTTGCCAGATGGGTCCGTCGAATATTGGTAACCCTGTATGTGAGATCTCGATCGCAGTAGTGGACATTCGTTTGAAGCGTAAATATCCGTTTTTATCTGATGTCAAAAATGTCTACGTTCGTACGGAAAAAACATTCAATTACTTATTGATCAATATTTACGGTAATCACGCTCCATCAAATACAACTTGTAAAGAGTGGTTTCGACGCTTCCACAGAGGCAATTTCGGCGTGAGTGATAAAGTTCGCGAAAGGGCCCCGAAAAAATTCGAATATACCCAACTACAACAATTATTGGAAGAAGACGCATGTCAAACTCTTGATGCTATGCCCAAAGAGTTGGATGTTGACAGATCAACCGTCGGTAAACGTTTGCACGTTTGTAACTGGGTGCTACACCAATTGAAGAACAGGAATATGGAGAGACGTTTGGTGACGAGTGGAATGCTTCTTGAACGGCAGAAAAGAAAAGATTTTCCGCATCGCATCGTTACTGGCGAGGAGGAATGGATCTATTATGATAACCCTTAGCGTCGAAAGTGTTGTAGGCTGCCAGGTGAACCAGGTCCATCGACAGCGAAAACAAATTCATGCTTCAAAGGTTATGATGTGGATCTGGTGGGATCAGGAGGCTGTCATCTATAGTTTTCCCAGTCAGAAAAAAGACAAATGATATTTATGCTGGTAACTATAGACCTATCAGCATACTGCGCACATTTTCCAAAGTTTGCGAAAACTTGATGGCCACGCAAATTTCATCATTTGTACGGGACAATCATCTATTCTCTTCACTATAATCTTAGAAAATTAACAGCTTAGATATGTACACGCTGGTGTCCCGCAAGGGTCCATCCTTGGTCCACTTTTATTCAGTCTTTTTGTCAATGATGTTTTTACCGTCTGTCAGTATGTGAATGTCCATGCGTATGCTGATGATATACAAATGTACTTGTCCAGTCGTACTGGTCTCGTTGAAGATGCATGTTTCAAAACAAACAGTGATTTGTCTGCTATTTGTGGAAAGGTACCAGTTCCCTTACCTTGGGCTTTATTCTTAACACAAAACTTACCTATGCTGACCAAATAAATAGGGTTGTGGGGAATATTTATGCTACATTGCGTAAGCTGAGAGTCTCTACAACATTCATGCCAGAGAAAACGAGGCGCAAATTAGTTCTCCAGCTAATTATGCCTCTATTTACCTACTCTGAGGTGGTATACAGCAAACTCGACTCCACATCCTACCATAAACTTAATGTGACCTATAAAATGCCACGCGTTATGTATATGTGATTGGTAGATATGATCATATCTCTGTTTGGCGAACAAGGTTACTGGGCTGTTGCCTTAACAGTTATTTGTCTGCTAGAAATTGCATATTTATGTGCAACCTTACATTATTCAAGTCACCTCCCTACCTGACAGAGCAATTGATACCAGTAAGATCTCGCATACACGACAAATTCATCGTTCCAAAATTTAATTACCCAGCATTATCTAGACTATTTTTCATTGACGCTGCTTAAGTGTGGAATTCATTACCCGACACTGTGAAGGTTGGGCTTAACAGATTTAACTACAGGGCACAAGTCTATAATTACTTTAAAAGGGTTTGATTGCATTGAATTAGCGCATTAAATTTTTCACTATATTCACTGATTACTACTTTTTTTCTAAATCCTTCTTTTCTTTTCCTACTACCAAAACCTTAGCTGCTTATTATTATATGGTAGATATTTTTTTTTTTTGTTTTTTCGGGGCAACTAGCACGTGCATCACTCAAACAATAATTAAGACCATTGTACTAGAATTGGATTCCCTTTTAATTTTCTTTAAATCTACCCGATCTCTGAAGAAATCTGAGTAGATCTCAATGTTTGGAGCTCTCAGGTCCACCACGGAACGGGAGTCCGATCAAGGAGAGGTCGAATTGGACAGGCTGGCTCAAAACATTCAACTAAGGTAGCGCTGAGTTTCTCAACTGCCACCTCAATCCCCTGTTCATTCCGAAGTCTTGGTGGCGTCACGTCAAAGCCCCGCAACGCCTCCCTAAACTTCTGCCAGTCCGTTTTCCTGGGGTTTCTGGAGGGCAATGGCTTTTGTGCCTCCTCGCCACATTGAAACTTAATATACCTGTGGTCCGAGCAGGAATCTTCGGCAAAGATTCTCCAGTTCCTGATTGACCACCCAAATTTTGAATTTGATAAGGTGCGGTCAATCACCTCCTGTCTTTTAGCAATAGCAAACGTGGGCGGTCTGCCCTTATTGTGTATGTTTAGGCAAGAGGAAACGATAAACTCGAATAGCCGAGAGCCCCGCTCATTGTATTTGCTGCTGTCCCAGATTGTGTGATGGGCATTAGCATCGCAGCAGATAACGTGGCCCAGATTGCGCCGCTCTCAGAACCTTACGAGACTGGTGGCCTTCCCAGATGGTGTCCCTTCCAGGACATCGTAAGGAAAATAATCAGATGCAATCACAAATCTCAGCTATCCGCTTCTACCCTTATAACACACCTCAGCAACTACCAGGTCCTGACTACCAGATTTGCTCAAGACTCGTCATAGTGAGAAGACGAGAATTATTATATGTAGTTAAGTTACATATGTATATTGGATTGATTTGTTAATGAACTGGTGTAAAAATTTAGATTAAGAAACTTTCTTGTTAAAATCATTCTAGTTGTACGAGATTATATTAATGTTGAAGTAATATTAAAAGACCATAGTCTTACTCTGTCCTATTGATATAAATAAATAAAATTGAGGTTCAAATACATGCACCCTGTATATGCAGCAGATGAGCCCTGCTCTTCAGTTCTCCTTCATTTCTTCTTTGTTACATTTTAATTAAAGTTTGATTGCAGTTATAAATAAAAAAGTATTCAAAATATTCTTCTATGTAATCGATTAATTTTAATTATAATTAAAACACAAGTTATTTCAATTTCATATAAGTATGTAGGAGTATGCATGTATCTTTGGTTAGTCATCTTGCTGCCACATGTGTGGTCCAACTAAGTACAGATAATTGAAATCTGCTTCCAAAGCACCAGTGCCTTTTTCATAAACATATCTGCTATTATTTGCATATGTTTCCTTATGCCATTGAGATTATTTGTCAATAATAATATTGTTTTTCTGCTTACCACCGTATTTGCGGATCAATGTGTAAGCAAATTATGGTACTGTGGAATCTAATGAAAATTTGTTATCTGTTATTGTTGCAATGACAGCAGAGACCGACACAAAATTAATAATTTACGAAGCGAAGTAGAGGAGTTCAGTAAGCAAACGCACATACACGTACATGAATATGGCCAAAAATATATTAAGAATAAACCACAATGTTGAATATATATGTATGTACATATGTATGTGAGGTTGTCGAATAAATATCTACACACAAAATCAGCAATCAAAATGATTTCGGTTCAGGTGTAAACAATAATTGAATTTAAACTAAATATGATACTGATATGCAATAAGTCCACACATGCTTATGGGATTATCTGAAGACATATACTCATATATATGTATGTATATACTACAATAAGTACAACACTTGAATGTTTAACTATTTATATATTTTGTATCTTTTCTTAAATACTTTCCTTAGGGAGATTAAAGAGCTGCTTAAATTCATTGTAAAGAGCAACAAATTTTGGATTATTGTTTTACGTGTCGATGTACATATAGAAATATTACTATAACATTTAGACCGAATCGAGTTTTGAAAGTCGTTTTTTTAGGTTTCAAACCAGCACTATTTTTGTCTCATCACAAAGAAAGATATTATCGAAATATTCCACTGAGAGCGAAATGTGAGTAGGAGCAAAAGAAAGTAGATTGCCAACGTTAGAGTGGGATAGTAATGACTTTTTTCTTGCACCTCTAGAAGAAATTTTGAGGTTTAAGAGAATTCTTCGGACTGTTTCGTGACCTACTTTGACACCCTGCGGTCTTCCAAAACTGCGACATACATTTTAAGGCTGTACTGCGGTTTTCTGTCATTTTTTTTCTATTACCTTTCCATCCTTGGTGTGAGCTTTTTTGAACTGCCACTGGAGCGTTTTAACTATAACCGATTTTCGTTTTCTAAGGAATACATATATAATGTTGCATAATGTCCTTGCATTAATAGGAAATATTTGATTTACCTTTACGGTTATTATAATAAATCAATTGTATGCTATTTTTACTTGCACGATAGTCCGTCATTACTGTTAAACCACGTCGAAGATAGACTGCGGCAGCGGGTAAGGTTTCTACTTTGAATTTCTTCAAATTACGGAATGCCCATGCTTAGAGAAATAATTTACACGATGTTATGTTGCAGCTGTTTTATTTTTAAAATGGAAAGCAAATAAGCAAAATTGAAATTAATTATTGTATATAAAATCAATAAATAGACAAATGAAAAAAGCAACTAAACAGATAAGAGCCTTATTTTATTGTGTGAAAACCCCACATTTCCTGCATCGAAACTTAGCATTTTTGTGGTGTTCACAACACTGAATTTGAGTTTCGTTCGAGGTTATGAGTAGTATGTATATTCCGGGCTACAGGACAATATCAAAAATATTAAAATTTTAATATTTTTATCATTTTAACTCAAAAATTTAACATTTTTACCATTTAACTCATTTTTTTAACTTACAGTTACTCAAAATTTTAACATTTTTTAACATTTAACTCATTTTTTTAGCTTATATTATCTCAAAAATAAACGTTTAAATTTTGATGTGGGTCGATGAGTCCAACCCTAAATTATTGTTACTCGTAGTTAATATTTTTAAGATATTAAAGATATCTATTTTTGATGTACTAGTAATCAATATTTAGGTTGGTACAGTTAAAATTTTGTGTTGGGTCGATGTCTATTAAGTGAAAAAATGTTAAAATATTGATTACAAAATATTTAAAGTAATCTATTCAAACAAAAATAAAAAAAAAAGTTAAAAATTTTGAGTTGGGTCGATTTAGTCCACCCCTAAATTATAGTTACTCGTAGTTAATATTTTTAAGATATTAAAGATATCTATTTTTGATGTACTAGTAATCAATATTTAGGTTGGTACAGTTAAAATTTTGTGTTGGGTCGATGTCTATTAAGTGAAAAAATGTTAAAATATTGATTACAAAATATTTAAAGTAATCTATTCAAACAAAAATAAAAAAAAAAGTTAAAAATTTTGAGTTGGGTCGATTATTATTGATTGATAATTTTAAATATTTATTACAAAATATTTAAAGTAATCTATTCAAACAAAAATAAAAAAAAAAAGTTAAAAATTTTGAGTTGGGTCGATTATTATTGATTGATAATTTTAAATATTTATTACAAAATATTTAAAGTAATCTATTCAAAAAAAAAAATAAAAAAAAAAGTTAAAAATTTTGAGTTGGGTCGATTATTATTGATTGATAATTTTAAATATTTATTACAAAATATTTAAAGTAATCTATTCAAAAAAAAAAAACAAAAAAGGATACATTTATTTTTTAAAGTACCTTTCAAAAAAAACGACGAACTCCTCAAAACAAGAGTCTTTGAGTCAGATTTGAACTTGCAACAAAATTATTGTTATAATTCCAACTGCTTAACCAACTCATCTAAACATCATATTCTGAAGTAATGTAATTACAGCTGAGTAGTATGCAAAGCAAGCAATGCTGATCTTATCAACATTGCTCACAATCTATAAATAGAATAAGCATAAGCACAAACCAAAAAAAAAAATGAAATACTGTTGAATACGAGTCACAAACTGCAAGATAAGCATAATATTTGATAAGCTTTTATACATCAACACATGTTTCGACTCTGTCGAAACCGTTTGACTTTGTCAAACATGGTTACAAGTGCAGTATGTATTTAGCGTTAGAAGAGGGTGGACGCAAAATAATTGAAACTTCAAATTTGAACTCTTTGAAGTTCAAATTTATAAAATTTACCCAATATTGGTTCATAACTTAAATCTCTTATTAAATATGTTATTGGATTAGATGGATAAATTTTACTAATATAAAATATTTCTCGAGTCCAATTATTTTTATATTTGTTTTCAAATTGTTTTTTATGTGATTGAATTCTTACTTTTTCTCCAATTTTAAAAACTGGTTTTTCTAAATTGTTTCTATTAATTTTAAAACAATTATCAAAAATTAATTGTTCATTTTTTTCATTTACTTCACAAGGTTTCATACCAATAGTTCTATGTACATCTTTGTAATTATATTCATATAATATTTTATCAATTACATCAATCCAATTAGTATTTTTCTGAATTTCAAATCGTATTTTTAGTTTTTCATTAATGGTTCTATTAAATCTTTCTACAATTGATGATTTCTTTTCACTAAATGTTTGATACATGTTAATATTGTATTTATCTAAAACTTCTTGGAAATGTTTATTTAAAAATTCTTTACCAGAATCTGTATGAAGTAATTTTGGTGCACAACCTGCTTTTTTAATAATATTTAAAAATGCTTCAGAAGTTGTTTTTCCATCTTTCTTTTTTAATGGTTCTATATAAGCAAATTTAGAAAATGTATCAATTACATTAAGCATATATTTGTATCCTCTATTAATTCTAACATTAACTGTTGTCATAATTAGTAAATCTGCTGCCCATCATTGATGGATTATATAAATATAGAAAAATATTAGATATAGTTTTTGATGAAAAAAATGAAAAATATAAAGATTTCCAAAATAACTGGATATAATAAAAAATAAAAATCTTATTCAAACAAAAATTCAAACATTTTTTTATATTGTAAAGAAAAATTCAAACATTTTTTTATATCTACCATCATTTGTTTCTTGTTCTTTATCTATTACTAAAAATCCAAACTGTTCTTTCCAACATTGAATACACATATTTTTTAAAATATCATAATCAATATCATTACAATGATCATTAAATATGTGTTTCAGATTAGTCTTATCTTGTTTAAATAAAATTATATAGTTTGCATTATCTCTTATCAATTGTTTAGGTATTTTTGAATATGTTTGACATAAATAAAAACAAGAAATGTTATTGTGTCTACCATAAGCAAAATAATTGGCAATATTATCTTGTTGTTCTGTAGAGATATCGTCAAATATTATTACAGAATATGGTTTAATATTTTCAGGTGTTGGTAGAGATTGAATTGATAAACATTTTATATCTTTAGATTCCAAATCATTTTTAACACACAATTTATTGAATTGAATTATCATATCTTCTAAAAATTTATATTTTTCTTGATAGCAAGTTTTTGAACAAATTATTATATCAGAATAATAAATCTTTGATAATATATTTAATAATACATTTGTTTTTCCGCAATTACTTGGTCCACAAATAATTGCTCTAATAATATTCGGAAATATTTCATTTAATCTTTTTATTGGTTTATGAGTATCAAAATTTTGAATAGTTAATTTAATTTTATTATCTAATTTAGTAACTTTTAAATGACCATCCATAATTTAGAATTTTAGACAAATTTTTTTAATCTATTAATATAATTAATTACATATTTATTTCAATTAATTTTTAGTTAATTTAAATTTTATAAAAATTAAAAAAAAACAAGTCAAACATGCATTACTTGATTTGTTAGTGGATTATATGAATAACTATCATCACTAATAATTAAACAGTGAACGACTGTATTTGATGGAAAATCTTCTGTCCATTTAAATTCAATTTTAATATCAATAGCAGCCTCTTTAATTACCTCATTCTGTTTAGATGTATCAATGCATATTATTGGATATTCTTTTAAAAATGTATCACAATTAACTATTGGTAAATTATTTATACTAGAACCATAATATGAATTTTTAAAATCTAGAAACATATTATATAATGTATCAAATTTATTTTGATTAATAGATAGTTGCATATCATAGTTTGGATATCTATTTGTATTTAATTTAACTACAACATTTTCTAAATTACAATGGTCAAATTTACTATTGTCTTCATAATTATTCTGATTTCTTGATGTTTGAAATGCAATAAGAAAATATCTAGGTTTAGCACTAGATGATGTTATATTCCAGGTATAAGTCTTTACAGCTGGAATTGCAGTAGTACAATAGTATCTCCAATTTCTAAAATACATTTGAAAGTTTGTATTATTTGAAATTTTTTTATTAATTTCATGATCAACTTCAACTGAAAATTTAACATGAGGCATTCTCCATATAATTTGATTAATATCAATAGAAAAAGTATGATCACTTAAACTACTATCAATAATTAAACAATTTGTATCATCATTTGATCTTATTAATTCTAATTTTTGATTAATTCTAAAAATGAAATTTTTGTAATCATCAAAAAACCCAATTAATATACACAATGGAATGCTAACAGAAAAATAACCTTTCTTATTACAAACACTACCTTTATTTACAATTTGCCAACCAGCATTATTTAATGATAAATCATTAGAAAATGATGCTAAGCCTTTAATTGTTGTTGTTATTCCAGGATTTTCAATTTTATCAATTTCAACTGAATTAATAAAATATGTAATTTTACTAAACAGATTTATTATACCATTATTCACAAAATTTATTTTATCAGGATTAAGTTTATCTAATATTTTACCATCTTTATCTTTAGCAATAATTTGACCTCTAATATTAAGTAAACTTTTTGATGGTAACGTTTTAATGTCTTGATTATTAATATTTATTTCTATTGGTCTTCCATATTCATTTAATAGTGTAGAATTAGATGGCAAATGTTCATAAAAGTCATAAGATTCGATACCTTTTTCTTCTTTCATTTATTTAACTAAAAAATATTATTAAAAATTTACTAATATGTTTTGACTAGGTCGAAACCTATGTTTAAAATAATTGTAGTCTTGTATTTAATTGTCTTATCAAATTATAAAAAAACATTATTAATAGAATAATAATTAGTACCATTGAAATGTATTCATTTTGCATTATTTTATCTATTCCATTTGAAATAATAAAATCTATTTTTGATAATTGATTATTTTTATCAAAATTGTTTTTACAATTATTCATTTAATGCAATAGAAAAAATCCTAAATATTTTTAATATTTTTTTTTTTGTTAATCTTTTTACATTCATTTTCAATTACCTTTTTTTGTATATCTAAATATATTGCATAAAATATAAGAATTGCAATTACAATAAAAATTACAATAGAAATTAATTTTAATAAAGACGGATCCATTATGACACATCTACATCCTCCATTATATTTATTATTAGCATCAATTATGTATAACTGTGATATACAATCATTTTGATATGGAATAATATTAACACAAGTATTCATTTATTAACAATATTTTTTTTTTATTTCATTTTACTTACACTTTTCAATAAATCATTGAGTTTTTGTGTTGTAATTTTTTTATTTACTAGTCCAATCTTCATTGTTTTAGATTCTTCAATAGCTTTTTGTCTTTTAATAAAATTGTTCTTATATTTTTCAGCTAATGCAGCGTTTTTATTTTCAATGCTATTTATAAGGTTATTATGTTCTGATTCAAGAATATCATAATTTACTTGTAACTCATACATATCATCATTTAATTTGCCAATAATTTCTTCATAACTCATTAAACTAAATTCTAATATAGCTTTCTCATTTAATAATTCATTTACTAATATTTTATTTGATTCTGAATGTAATTCAATATTATAATCTTTAATATTTTTAACACTTTTCATAATACAAACAGCATATTCATGCCATACATGATCATTATTTTTAAGTGCATCATTTAAACATTGAACAAAACCACTTCTATTATTAAACTGAGATTTATGTTGCCTAATAAATTCTTGTGTTTGTTTAACCTCTTTTTCTATTTCTTCTTTATTTAATAGTTTTATACTAGATCCTCTTAATTTCAAGATAGGCACATCAGTATTTGTTTTAAATTCTTCAATTGTATGTATATTCGACATTTATTATAATAAAAATTTTTAATATTTTTTTATATTGAAACACTAAGAAAAATATAATTATTTTAAAAAAATTTTTCATAAATAAATTAAAATGAAAAAAATGTATAAGAATATAACTAATTTATACAATCATCCAAGCCCTTCTACTAAAACTGTTTCACCACTTGTATCACTACAAGGGAAAACAAAAAGTTTTAGAAATTCAAAAAATATTCATATTCCAAAAAATGCTAATGAACTTAAACAAATTAGAGAAAGAAATTTAGCTATTAATTATTTAGAACAAGCTAGTACTTTAAAATTAACTAAAGTAAAATTTTGCGAACAAAATCATATTTCACGCGATTCTCTTAATAATGGACTTAAATTACTTGGTATTGAAATTATTGGCAAAAACACTAAAAATGAAGACAATTCTCGACAATTCTCGACAAAAGAAGACAATTCTCGACAATTCTCGACAAATGAATACAATTCTCGACAGACTAAATCAAATAGTTTAACAGAGGAACTTTTAAAGAATGTAACTAAAATAAATAAGAAAAATAAAAACGAATTGTCTAATATTAATAAAAAAGTTGATGATGATATTTCAAGTTTACCTTCAGTTCATGATTAATAATTATCCAAATAAATAAATAAATACATCACATTTTCTATTATAATAAATGGTGCGATATTATGGTAGTGGTATTATAAATAATCTTATAAATAATCTTCCATTTGAATTACATTCTCCAGGATATAATTATTTAGGACCTGGTACTAATCTTGAATTAAAACTTGAAAAAGATATACATCCAATTAATAAATTAGATGAAGCAGCTAAAGAACATGATATTGCATATTCTAAAAGTAACGATATAAAGAAAAGACATGAAGCTGATAAAATTTTAGAAGATAAAGCATGGTCAAGAGTTTCAGCAAAAGATGCTAGTTTATCAGAAAAAGTAAATGCATATTTAACTACTAATGCTATGAAATTTAAAAGAAAAATGGGTATGGGTTTAACAACTCACAATTCATTAACTGAAGAATTGATAAATGTTGACTCTGTTAACGGTTCACAAAGTGAACATAATACAAATGAAAATGAAATTAATTTTATTCCAAAATGTGGACGATATATTAAATATCCAATATCTCTAAATGAGGATCAACAAAAACAAGTTTATGATGCTATGAAAAATAAAACAGATATTACTATAAAATTAGAACCAATTCAATTACAAAGAACTAAAGAAAGTGTAATGAATGAAACATATTTACCATTAACTAGAAAACAAATTAATTCAATAAAAAAACATTTAGATAATAATAAAACTACTTTTAAAATTTTTATATTAAAATTATCTATGTCTCAGTTACAAAGTTTTAATAATGAAAAAATTGGCGGATTTTTACCAGCACTATTACCACTTATTCCAGCAATAGGAGCTGCAGTTACTGCAGGAACAACATTATATAGAGCATATAATGATAAAAAAACTAACGATAAATTATTAGAAGAAAAAATACGTCATAATAAAGCATTAGAAGAAAAAAATATAAAATCTGGTAATGGTATGTTACTTAAAAAATCTGGTAATGGTATGTTACTTAAAAAAAATTTGATTTTGAATTAATTCCAATTAAACCATTAAGTAATTATGATTTAAAAAAATATGCTAGAAAATTTAATATAGCAAATTTTAGAGGTGTATTCATGAAAGATAGATTACCAAAAAAGATAAAAGATAAAGAATGTGGAATAATAAATTTAGATAATAATAATGGTAATGGTACACACTGGGTAGCATATAAAAAATATAATAATCATATTTTTTACTATGATTCCTTTGCTATAAATAAATTACCAATATTAATAGAAAAATATTTCAAAACTAATGAAAATACTGTAATTTTTAATAATAATATTGATCAAGAAATAAATGAAATAATTTGTGGTCATCTATGTTTAAAATTTTTACTTAATTAAATAATGCCGACTATATCATTAGATGGAAATACTTCAATAATTTCATGTAATTTTGATGAACCAATAATTTTAGATAATAAACATGATTTTGAAATGTGTTTGCTTAATTTTTCTACTTATAATTCTATACCGAACATATCTGAAAAATTAAAAAATAATATTTTACATTATGTTGACTCTGTCATTGGTTCACAAAGTGAACATATTTTCGAAGGAAATGATTCACAAGATAATTTACAAACAATTAACAGTGTTAACAAAAAAATTACATTTCCAACTGGTTCATATGAAATAAATGATATAAACAATTTTATAAAAGAGAAAATAAAGGGTATTACTATTAAACCAAATATGACAACATTAAAAGTTGAAATTAAAAGTAATTATATTATTGATTTTACACAAAAAAATTCCATAGCTTCATTACTAGGATTTAGTGAACAAATTATTCAACCTAATACATTAGTATCATCTGATTTACCAGTAAATATTATGAATGTTAATTCTATTAGAATAAAATGTAATATTGTAGGAGGTAGTTATGAAAATAATAAACAAACAAATATTATTCATGAATTTTTTATCAATGATAAACCTGGTGAAAAAATAAATGAAATACCTACAAATTTAATATACTATCCAGTAAATACAAATACTATTAGAAATATAACTATTTATATTGTTGATCAGGATAATAATTTCATTGATTTTAGAAAAGAAAAAATTAGTATAAGATTAAATATTAGAAATGTAAATTGATATTTTCGAAGAAAATAGTTAACAAAGTTAACATAAATTTAAAAAAAATATTTGTTAATAAATTGGAAATAATGAGTGAAATTATGTTTTCAAAAGAAACCATTCACGAAGGAAACATACCAAAACAAAGATTATATCATAAAATAATAAATGGTGAAAAAATATGTTTATCTATTATAGATGGTAAAAAAATATGTTTTTCATGCTTAGAAGAAACAACTATTTCTAATTTGAATAAGGGGTATTGTAAAAAATGTTACAATCAAAAATTCGCATATCGTAACTCATTACCAAGTAGAACTACAAGCGTAGAGTGTGAATGTGGTATAAATTATACTCTTCCACATAAACAACGTCATTTAAAATCTCAATTTCATATTAAATATATTAATAATAAAGAAAATAATGAAAAAAATTCTGATAAAAATTAATTTCTAATTAAGTTAAATAAATTTAATTAGTATTTACATCACAATTTAAAGTATTAAAATGTTTGAGGTGCGAAGTTAAATTATTAAAAAAATTTTTTCTATATAAATAAGGAAAAATTAAGTAAAAATATCAACCAAATAAAAATGAATCCATTTAATATTAAAGAATTGAAATCTAAAAATTTAAAAAATTTAAAAAAATATATTAGAGCAAATAAACATATTTTTCAATTGCCAAAATATTGGTACAATAAAAATAAAAATAGTTTATTAAACATAATAAGTGTTTTAATAGAAAAGCATAATAATGATGTTATTCAAAATATATTTCAAAATTTTGATGATTATGATTTTGATATTATTGATATTCAAGAAAAACAATTAAATGGTTCATGTTTTAACAATATGGTTGCTGATTTAGAGTTTACAAATAATGAAGAATTTGATATTGAAAAGCATTTAGAATTAATAAAAAGAAATTGTTTCAAATATTTTTTCAAAGGTTTTAAAAAATATAGTAATTTTAAAGTGTCTTTAGCAACAGCGGTAAATATTGTGATTATTGATAAAAAAACTAATAAAATTAAAGAAAGTTATGAATATTGGTATAGATCAGAAATACATTATGTTAATAAATTAAACTATACAAAAGAATTTTATTTAATGATAGAGGAAATAAATAATAAATTCTCAGAAAAATGTACAAAAGGATCTACAGCTAGCTTTGTTAGAATAGTAAAAACACATATTAGTAGAGATAAGTCTCAAATTCTTGCTGGATCATATATTCCATTTACTAATAGAAATTGTGTTAATATTAAAAATACTGATAATAAATGTATTTTATATTGTATCTTATATTCTATTTATCAAGATGTGTTAAAAATTCATCCAGAAAGACCAACAAAATATAAAAAATATCTTGAAGATTTAGAAAATGATGATACATTTAAAAATCTAAATTTAGAATTTCCATTTATAATTAATGAAGAAAATGTTAAAAAATTAGAAGATTATTTTAATATTACCATGAATTTTTATCATTATGATTCAGAAAAAAATGATGATGAATATTACCAAATTCAATTAATGTATAAAAGTAACTCTTTTCATTATTTCGTTAATGGTTTGCCAAAAAAACATGTTAATATTATATATATAGAAGAAAATATTACAGAAGAAACATACAAATCTCACTTTGTACTACTTAAAAATTTATCTGGATTTTTAAGTGGTAAAATTCATCATCAGCATGAACATCTACATATTTGTAATAAATGTTTTAAACATTTTGAAAAATCTGATGAATTAGAAGAACATATAAAAACATGTTATTTATTAAAAGATGATAATAATATAATACAAAATATAAAGTTACCTAAAGAGGGTGAAAATATTTTAAAATATAAATCTAATGGTGCAGAATTATTTCATCCATATACTTTATATGCTGATTTTGAATGTACTTTGGAAAAAATTAATAAAAAAAAATCTGACAAATGTAAAAATACAATATTACTTCATGAACACATTCCAAATAGTTATGGTATTTATAACACTTATAACAAACAATATATTTCAAAGAATACTTCTAATAGAAAAGTGCTATTGAAATCATTCTTAGATAATTTAATAAAATATGCTAAAGATTATTATGAAGTAAGAAAATTGAATAATATAATTCAGGATAAAGAATCGATATTAAAGTTTGATAATACTAACAATTGTGAAATTTGTGATATTCCATTTTCTGAAGAAAATAAAAAATGTTGGGATCATGACCATACAACTGGTAAATATAGAATGGCTTTATGTAATAAATGTAATCTAAAGTTAAAGATGCCAAAATTTTTACCAATTATTATTCATAATTTAAAAGGTTATGATTCAAAATTATTTCTAAAATATTTAGATGAATTTCATCCTGAAACTGAAACTAGTGTTCTAGCAACGAGTACTGAAAAATTTAAACAAATTAAAAAACCAGTTATTGTAGGTGAAACTAAATATTTAAAATGTAAAAATGAAAAATGTAAATATCAATATAATTTAAAGACAAGAAACACTTGTCGTAATTGTAATTCAACAGATTTAGAATTATATACAGTTGTCGAAAAAATAGAATTAAGATTTATAGATTCAATGGAATTTATAAATACTTCATTAGATAAAGCTGTTAAAAATTTATTAGATGTTAATGATATATATTGTGTAACATGTAAGAAAATAAGAAAAATGGATTATGTATCTTATAAAGTTAGTAAAAATACTGAGAATAAAATATATGCTTGTAGTATTTGTTCAGTTTGTAATACTAAAAATATAAAACCTATTAATTTTGATCATTTAGAAAACTTTAATAATATTTTTAAAAATCTATCATTAAAAAATAAATGTTATTTACTTAGAAAAGGTGTATATCCATATGAATTTATTGATGATTATAAAAAATTAAGTATAACAGAATTTCCAAATCTTGAAAATTTTAATTCATCATTAAATGGAAATATTAATATTAACGATTATAAATTTGCAAATAAATTTTGGAAACATTTTAATTGTAAAACATTTAGAGACTATCATAACTGGTATTTGAAATTAGATGTTATACTTTTAAGTGATGTATTTGATAATTTTAGAAAAGAATGTTTTAAAAATTATAATTTAGATCCTATACATTATATAAGTTCACCACATTTAAGTAATTCATCTGCTTTAAAATTAACCAAACAAAAATTAGAATTATTAACAGATCAAGATATGTATGAATTTTATGAAAGTGGAACTAGAGGTGGAATATCACAAATTGCACATAACTATGCTAAAGCTAATAATTGTTATTATTACATTTCCGAAGGAAACGGTTCACAGAGTGAACATATTGACCATGTCAACGGTTACCGAAAGGAACATGTTGACTCTGTCAACGGTTCACAGAGTGAACATGCTGATATTGTAGAACAAGTTTATAAATTAAGTAAAAAGGAAGCTTCTCTTAAAGGTATATACGATTCTAAAAAATTAACAAGTTATATTTTATATTTAGATGCAAATAATTTATATGGATGGGCCATGTCACAAAAATTAAGTGTTGGTAATCATGAATGGTTAAATGAAGATGAAATTAAATATTTTTGTAATGTTGATAATATTTTAAATAAAGATTTTGATGATAATAATATTGGATATACATTAGAAGTTGATATAAGTATTCCTCCGGAATTACACAACTTTTATAATGATTATGCTCCAGCACCTCATCATTATGTTCCACAATTTGAAGATTTATCACCAAATCAAACAGACTTAATTAATAAAGGGATTGGTAGTAAACCAAATGATAAAATTAAAAAATTAATGTGTACGTTGTTACCAAAGAAAAATTATATAATTGATATAAGATTATTAAAAGAATATTTAAATAATGGTGTAATTTTAACTAAAATTCATAGAGGTATTAAATGTAGACAAGAAGCATGGTTAAAAAATTATATTGAAAAAAATACAACACTTAGAAAAGAAGCTAAAAACGATTTTGAAAAAGATTTTTTCAAACTTATGAATAATAGTGTATATGGTAAGCAAATGGAAAATGTTAGAAATAGACTTAATGTTAGAATAGTTAAAACTGAAAAAATTATGAGAAAACTAATAAGTAGAAATACATATCAATCAAGAAAAATAATAGATCATAATATGTGTGTAGTGTTTGGTAAAAATACAAATATTAAATTAAATAAACCTATCTTTGGAGGTCAAAATATTTTAGATTTATCAAAATTATTAATGTTTAAAATGTATGTACAACTTAAAACTAAATATGGTAATAGAATGAAATTATTAGGAACAGATACTGATTCATTTATTCTTTATTTTGAAGGTAAACATATTGATGATGATTTTGATATTTATTCTGAAATGAAAGATGATCTAGATAATTATGATACCAGTGATTATATAGATAATTTTCCAATTGAAGATTTAAAATCTAATATTAATAAAAAAGTACCAGGAAAATTTAAAGATGAATATAATGGAATACCAATTAGAGAATTTTGTGGACTTAGAAGTAAAATGTATGCATTTAAGACCGATGTTTGTGATAAAAAAGTTTGTAAAGGAATAAAGAAAAATAATATTAAAAAGTTAACAATTGAAGATTATAAGAATTGTTTAATTAATTTAAAAAATAAAAATGAAACTGTTCATAATATTAGATCATATGATAATAAACTATATACTACAGAAGAGAATAAAATAGGATTGTCACCCTATGATGATAAGTTTTATTTCAATAAAAAGTTGAATAATAATGATAACGATAAGTTAAATAAGACTTACAAATTACCCTGGGGACATTATGAAATAGGAAATGTAGGTAACTAAAACGAACCCCTCCTATTTACTATACATTAAATTATTAATTATATTAGATTAAGTTTTTTTTTTTAATTTCAAATGAAATATGATGTGAACATATTTCAACGATGTTGAATATTTGAATTTTTATTTTGATTTATTATTTTTGTTTATCATTTATATATGTATGAATTTTTTAAATTATTTTTGAATTATATTTGTTTCAATTTGTAGTTTACTTTCTTCAATATCTGTTTCACTTTCTTCAATATTTAATTGTTTTATATATTCATCTACTTGAATACTTTTATCAATCTTATTATTAGTTTCATCATTTTGTTTAGTAATATTATTTTGATTAATATTGTCTTTATTTTGTAAAACTAAATCTTTAAGATAATTATCAATTAAAATTTGTTTTTCCGAATAACTATCCAATTGTTTTTCTAAACTGTTTTTAAAATTTTCAATATTTGTTTCTATAAAATCTACTTGTTTAGTTATGTTAATAATATCTTGATTTAAATTATTTTCTAATTGTTCTATTTCTTTATATACAACACCAAAAGCTACCACATTATCTTTTTCTTGTTTTTCAACTTCTTTTTGAAGTAGTTGATTTAATTCCATTAATTTACTAATAATATCTTTCATTTGATCACTATTTGAACGAATTTCTTCAACTTCATTTTCTAATGATATTATTCTATTAAGAGAATATTCATTAGATGAATTTATTTCTGAAAAAGATTTTTGTCCAAACTTATCAATTCCCATTTATTAGAAAAAAATTTTTTAATTTATTTAAATTTATATGTAATTTAATTAAACAGTTAATACGTTTCCTTCGGAGAGAGTCAACATATTTTCTTCTCTTAGTTCCTCAATAATATTCATAATTTCATTATGTATTTCTGGACTATCATTTCCTGCATTATACTCTCCTAACAACAAATTTAATCTATCTTTTAATTCATTAATATCATTCCAATAAACACGTTCACATTGTGAACGATTCGCAAAACGAACATATTCAGTAAGTAAACTAGTTTTAATTTTAAAATTTTGTAATGATTTTGAAAGATTATTTTTTGAATTTAAACCAGATCCTACTTTTTCTTTTATAATTTTATTTTTAATCAATATTGGTCTAATAAAATTCATATATTTATTTCCAACGCTAGATTTAATACGTTTAGAACTTTTGTCATTATTTTGCATGTAAGCATATGTTGATAATATAATTTCCTCATAATTTTGTAAATCATTATTTGTTACAGCTGTTGATGGTTCTTTTAAAGTTATTAATTCCCATAACCCTTTTGTTCCATTATAAGTTTTATTATTTAAAATAATATCATTATTACTAATTTTTACTTCAGTATTACCAATCCATAAATCTTTTCCATCTTCAGATCTTAGACCAAAAATATTGTCACATAATTTCATATCAGAATTATTTAAATTTAAATATTTCATTGCCATATTTCCAATTTTTTCTGAAATAAATTGTACTGGTGTAGATAACGTTTCATTTGCACTACGCAAAATAGCGTCTTTTGATGTTGATGGAGTTAACTGTTCGCTTCGTGAACATGTGCTAGTTGTTGGTGTACTTTCAACTAATTTTTGTTTGTTTGTTTTTCTAATTGGTGATAGTTGCTTTTCGTTAAATTCATTAGTTTGTAAATTCATATTATTGTCAAACGGTTTGGACTCCGTTGAAACATATTCACTTTGTGAATGTCCATCTATTGTTTTTTTATATGATTGATTTAAATCTACTATTAAATTTTTAAAGCTATCATTTAAATTGTGAACATTAATAACTGATTGATTTAATGGTTGAATAATTGCTTGAAGATCTTCATTAATTTTTTCTTGTTTTATTACTTTGTTTAAATTAAATTGTTGAAGTTTATTTTTTAAGTCTTTTTGTGTTTTAATATATTCTTTTAAAACTTTATCTGATATCATTGTTATTTAATTAAAATAAATTTTAAATATTTTTGAAATGGATAAAGATGAATTTATTGATACTAAAAATAATGATTTTAAAATAGCAAAAGAGTTGCATAAACCAGTAAGAAAAAATTTTGAAAGAAGAAAAATTATTACTAAAGGCATAAATGAACTATGGGCAGCAGATTTACTAATTATGACAACAGTTAATGTTAGAATTAATAGAGGATACAAATATATGCTTAATGTAATTGATACATTTTCTAAATTTGCTTATATAGAACCATTAAAAAAGAAAGATGGAAAAACAACTTCTGAAGCATTTTTAAATATTATTAAAAAAGCAGGTTGTGCACCAAAATTACTTCATACAGATTCTGGTAAAGAATTTTTAAATAAACATTTCCAAGAAGTTTTAGATAAATACAATATTAACATGTATCAAACATTTAGTGAAAAGAAATCATCAATTGTAGAAAGATTTAATAGAACCATTAATGAAAAACTAAAAATACGATTTGAAATTCAGAAAAATACTAATTGGATTGATGTAATTGATAAAATATTATATGAATATAATTACAAAGATGTACATAGAACTATTGGTATGAAACCTTGTGAAGTAAATGAAAAAAATGAACAATTAATTTTTGATAATTGTTTTAAAATTAATAGAAACAATTTAGAAAAACCAGTTTTTAAAATTGGAGAAAAAGTAAGAATTCAATCACATAAAAAACAATTTGAAAACAAATATAAAAATAATTGGACTCGAGAAATATTTTATATTAGTAAAATTTATCCATCTAATCCAATAACATATTTAATAAGAGATTTAAATTATGAACCAATATTGGGTAAATTTTATAAATTTGAACTTCAAAGAGTTCAAATTTGAAGTTTCAATTATTTTGCGTCCACCCTCTTCTAACGCTAAATACATACTGCACTTGTAACCATGTTTGACAAAGTCAAACGGTTTCGACAGAGTCGAAACATGTGTTGATGTATAAAAGCTTATCAAATATTATGCTTATCTTGCAGTTTGTGACTCGTATTCAACAGTATTTCATTTTTTTTTGGTTTGTGCTTATGCTTATTCTATTTATAGATTGTGAGCAATGTTGATAAGATCAGCATTGCTTGCTTTGCATACTACTCAGCTGTAATTACATTACTTCAGAATATGATGTTTAGATGAGTTGGTTAAGCAGTTGGAATTATAACAATAATTTTGTTGCAAGTTCAAATCTGACTCAAAGACTCTTGTTTTGAGGAGTTCGTCGTTTTTTTTGAAAGGTACTTTAAAAAATAAATGTATCCCTTTTTGTTTTTTTTTTTTGAATAGATTACTTTAAATATTTTGTAATAAATATTTAAAATTATCAATCAATAATAATCGACCCAACTCAAAATTTTTAACTTTTTTTTTTATTTTTTTTTTGAATAGATTACTTTAAATATTTTGTAATAAATATTTAAAATTATCAATCAATAATAATCGACCCAACTCAAAATTTTTAACTTTTTTTTTTTATTTTTGTTTGAATAGATTACTTTAAATATTTTGTAATAAATATTTAAAATTATCAATCAATAATAATCGACCCAACTCAAAATTTTTAACTTTTTTTTTTATTTTTTTTTGAATAGATTACTTTAAATATTTTGTAATAAATATTTAAAATTATCAATCAATAATAATCGACCCAACTCAAAATTTTTAACTTTTTTTTTTATTTTTTTTTGAATAGATTACTTTAAATATTTTGTAATAAATATTTAAAATTATCAATCAATAATAATCGACCCAACTCAAAATTTTTAACTTTTTTTTTTATTTTTTTTTGAATAGATTACTTTAAATATTTTGTAATAAATATTTAAAATTATCAATCAATAATAATCGACCCAACTCAAAATTTTTAACTTTTTTTTTTATTTTTGTTTGAATAGATTACTTTAAATATTTTGTAATCAATATTTTAACATTTTTTCACTTAATAGACATCGACCCAACACAAAATTTTAACTGTACCAACCTAAATATTGATTACTAGTACATCAAAAATAGATATCTTTAATATCTTAAAAATATTAACTACGAGTAACTATAATTTAGGGGTGGACTAAATCGACCCAATTCAAAATTTTTAACTTTTTTTTTGAGATAATATAAGCTAAAAAAATGAGTTAAATGTTAAAAAATGTTAAAATTTTGAGTAACTGTAAGTTAAAAAAATGAGTTAAATGGTAAAAATGTTAAATTTTTGAGTTAAAATGATAAAAATATTAAAATTTTAATATTTTTGATATTGTCCTGTAGCCCGGAATATACATACTACTGTTATGTAGTGATACCTTCCCTTGATAAGGTTTACCATATAGAAGATAACCCAATCGTGTGCAAAGTGAGCTAATCTTGTACCAGAAGCGTATAGGCTTGCCATGAATGCTGTTTGGTTCTGTGTTTACCAAAATAAGGCACCATAGACACAAATAGACAAATGCTTATCTCCGGGAAGAACTTTTGCCATAGTTAATTTCATCATAAAGGGGTTTCCAATAACAGCTGTTACAGGTTAATGAATTGCGCTATTATAACTATTTTTTATGGCCGGAATTGGATGGTATTGATCTGGACAACGTTTATTTTCAACAATATGGCGCTACGTGCCACACAAGCAACGAAACCATTGCTCTTTTACGGGAAAAGTTTCCGGACCGTGTTATCTCTCGAAGAGATGATCACAATTGGCCAGCGAGATCTTTTGATTTAACACCTTATGACTTTTTCTTTGGGGCCACGTGAAAGAGAAAGTCTACGCCAACAGCTCAGGGTCGATTCAAAACCTTAAAGATGGAATTCGTGAGGCTATCGAGGACATAGGCCAGCCCACGGTGCTCTAGAAGGGGGCTTAAATAAAAATGAGTTGGCACTTCGAAATTCCTTTTGATTATGATTCTTGGGTTAGTAGGGAATGTTTTAATATAGAATTTAAAATCAGTTCACGTGGCCGATTTTAAATAATTTGAGTTTGAAATTAGAAATAGCGCTATTATTACTATATTATATTTTATTCAATACTTTTTCGAAATCTCAAAACTGTTTTGAAAATTGGGATCGAAAGCCCTCGTTGTCTTCTATTTTATGCAATTTATTTGAAAAGAATCCGATCATAAATGGCAAAGTTATTCGCATTTGAATGTCCACCACAAGCGCACATTGTTCATTGCTTCAAATTGCTTGCTTTTAATGCGTATTGGAATTGATTTAATGCATAAATGTAATCATAAAGAAACAAAATAATGTTCATGAAATATTTTATTAAACTAATTTTATTAAATATAAATTAAAACTAATACATATAATATACTGCTCACAAAGCTATATATGTGTACTATTGTAGCTACGTACAGCTCGAAGTAGTTTTGCAAAGTAATTTTCATTAATTTTTGCTACCTTAAAGTTTTTCCACTTTTCGTTGAAATCGTGATGTACCGATTCTGTGGCTTGTTCTGCAAAAAATCCTAGACCTTTCTGAAATTTTGAGCAAAACTGTGGAACGTGGTTATAAATTGTGTGAACTTTTGGTGTTACCGAAATTCCTAAAAGTTCATAACTTTTCTGAAATTCGGTAACATGTTGTTGAAGCTTTGGCCGTAATTTAAAAGAAAAACAATCGTCAACAACTGTTTTAAACTTTCTAAAAGTATCTACGTACGCAATGCAACCTGATAGACCACCAAAATTAACTTCGCATAACCGTTGAAGTTTGTCAACATTATTAAGTAAGATCTTACAAGCATTCCCTTCAAACGAAAAATTGCCACCATTTGTACAACTTTTTTGAACATGACATTCCTGCGCCCACTTTTCTGCAATATTAGGATGTAGTTTAAGCATGCTACTGTAAAGAGTGTTAACACATCCTAACAATAGATGCAGTTCAGGAGGAGGGATCACATCCAAAATTAATTGATCCTTATCTGAGCAAAACAAAGGTGGATGTATGCAATTTTTGAAATCCTTCACTTTATTTTTCACACTTCCTTGATGACACCAATTATTGTAATTAGACAGGCAGCTTGCAGTTGTCCTTAAAGTACCACAGGAACTTAAATCAGATTTTGTGACGTCACACCAAATGCATGGGCAAAAACTTGCGTTACTTGTCAAACCCGTAATAATATTTGCAAGTTTCAAGTCCGTCGTTACTGTTGCAGGATATTCAATCAAACATTTATTTATTTCCAATTTTGACCACAGAAGTTTAACATTATTGTAATTTTCTTGGGTATCTGGGGCAAGAGCAATGATAAATATTTTTTTCACTCCAGTATCCTTCCATTTTTCACTGTTTTTTTTAGTTTTCTGGTTTAAATCATCATTTTCTTGACTTGATTGTATAGACAAGGTGAATTTCAGGGAACCTCCGCCACCGTCGAGACCAAAATTTAAGTGAAAATCAAAAATTTCCCGTTTATCAATAATGTGCCTTACAAAGAGCATCAAGTCAACACAAACAACAGCAAAGTTTGTAGCTTTTGTCATTACGTCTTTTTTTGTTGTTTCAAAATCAAATGACTGCACTTCAAAAAAATCATCCAAGTTGTGGGACGTAAAAACAAATTTTTCTTGAGCATAAGGTTCAATAATATCTCTTGTACTCGTTTTTTTTCTTATGAATTTAGAAACATTCTTTACCTGACGATTCGATAAATTTAGATCTGTTTGTATATTAACTCACATAAATCATTAGATGATATCTGACGTACTACTTTTTTCGGATTTGCATTAATGAGTAAATCTAAGGGTTTACCATGCTGCTGCGATAGGGATGCTGGAATGGTTGTGCTTCCTTCTTTGACATTTAATTTGTCTTTAAGTATGTTCTTTTTTAACAGTCCAGATAATAATTGTTCGGCTTGCTTTGGCGATTGGATGCATTCATGAATATTTGTCAACGTTGAAGTTGCATAACATTTATGACTAACACCTTTAGCAATTAAAGTAAGACACTTTGAGCAGCGCCTACTATTAGTAGTAGTAGTCTTTAAAGATTTAGATTTTTTTTTAGCATTTACGGCATCCAAATTTCCTTGTCTTGATCTAATTTCGTTGCACAAAGTACACTCACATTCTTTTTCTGACACTGATGTACGGGTTTTTATTTTAAAATGGTATTTTGAGTAATCTGGCATTTGAAGGGAACCTTTCAAACTTGGATTTGCACTAGCTCTTATAGTTTTGTGCCTACAAGCACAACAAACCACATCAGGAAGCCTTGAATCCTTTTCATTAAAATCAGGAAATAGTAGTTTGATTTGAGCTCCAATTGCGCCTGTAGTTTTAAAATACTGTTTCTGCGGCTTCCTTTTGCAAATCAAACACATACTATGACGATTTTGTTCATGATTTTTGGAAGATTTACCTTGTGACTGCATGTCTAATGATTGCTATTTAAAAATGAATAATAATAATAATGTAATAGATTAAATAAACACTTTGCGTCAATAGTTAAAGTTTAAAATTTCGAAAAATTGACTTACCTAATCTAATTAATTTTTACAAATAATGAACATAATTATTCTCTGTTCTTGCTCTACTGCGCATTTTATTTTAGTGACTATAGGCTCCTGTGTAAAACTACGACGCAATTATTTTTCTACTATGACTATGACTCTGACTCCGATTGTTGCGCAGTTAGATTCGTGAAATATATGTAATTATTTTGATGTTTACCGTTATAATTTCGCATTGGAATGTGATGCCGCAAGGGTCGTCCACCAGTACAAATCCTATACGTCCTATACAATGAACAATGTGCGCTTGTGGTGGACATTCAAATGCGAATAACTTTGCCATTTATGATCGGATTCTTTTCAAATAAATTGCATAAAATAGAAGACAACGAGGGCTTTCGATCCCAATTTTCAAAACAGTTTTGAGATTTCGAAAAAGTATTGAATAAAATATAATATAGTAATAATAGCGCTATTTCTAATTTCAAACTCAAATTATTTAAAATCGGCCACGTGAACTGATTTTAAATTCTATATTAAAACATTCCCTACTAACCCAAGAATCATAATCAAAAGGAATTTCGAAGTGCCAACTCATTTTTATTTAAGCCCCCTTCTAGAGCACCGTGAGCCACTTTGCAATTTGGTTATGGAAAATTTCATGGAAAGGATATTGTCCTGTAAGCGTGGTCGTGGTGGTCATTTGCCTGATGTTATTTTCCACTATTAACGGCATACCTTCCTCTTTATAATGAAATAAACATCCGATCATTTATATTAAAAAGTATCTTTTTTCTTTGAATATTAAAATAACACCTCTTATTGGAAAACCCTGGACCAAGGATAAACCCTTGCAGAACACCAGTGTGTACATATCTGAGCTGCCAATTTTTTAGCATTTTTGTTTGAATATCAAAATAATACCTCTGTTTGGAAAACCCTATATATTAAGAATGAAACAGGATGGGTGGATATACAAACGGATGGTTATTAAACGATAGCAATAAGTATTATTAAGGGGTTACATGGATTTCGTCGGGTAAAAAAAGGCCTATTTTCAATATTTTTTTTCTATGTAAAAAATTGTTTATTTAATTCAAACTTTTTTCTGTCTTATAGATACATATCTAAAGAATAATTCTTAAAATTTACAAAAAAAAAAAAAAATTAAAACTCCTCCATTGTGACGTAATTTCTGGTGACCCCTCGAAAAAAGGTGCGACCGCGTTGTCAGCATAACTCCTGAGAGGATCAGCAAAAATGGAAAAACAAAAATAAGAGTCTTAGTTAAGATCATAAACTCATGCTTGAACGAAGGAAAGAAATAAAAAGTAAAAATTGGAATTTTTGCAGACATTTTTCCAAAAAAATGAAAATTTCGGTAAAATTTGCTTGACATTTTTATTTTTTTTTTTTAAATTGTAATTGAAAAAAACAAAAATTCTTCTTTCAAGCATGAGTAAATTGTATCTCGAACACCTTTGTAAAATTTCATCAAGATCGGTTGAGTCGTTTTCGAGAATATTTGATAACCGACTTTGAAAACACGGTTCCGAGAACAACGCGTTTAGAGTTTTGAGTAACAATAAAAGTGGCTTGGAGCGCACACCTTCCAAAGGCTGTATCTCCGAAGCTATTATTCGGATCGACTTGAAAATTTAGGATAATATTCTTGAGATGTAGAAATTAATAAGCCAAAAAAATCGATTTTTGGAACCCACGAAACCCATGTAACCCCTTAAATGGAAATTTTTGCCATTCTGAAAATAGCAGAGTGGGTAATTGAGAGGAGATGGAAACAGATTGTAGTCTTTAGTGTAAGTCTACATTGAATACACTGAAGAACGCGAAGCAAACCTCAAAGATTGTTCAAGAATGTAAGAAGAAGCTTGAATCTGTTGCAAGATCAGTTCTACAGGAATTATGAATGACACCAGCGATTATGTACGCTGCAGAACTGAAAAGTGTTTTGTGACAAGGCCGCACAGAAAACTGTTGAACTTTCTTCTAAACCTTGGAAGAAAAGACGTTCGTTTGTGGTCGTTATAAATACAGGCCACAATCCATGGAGTCAGCCACTATGACCACCATTGAAATCATTCAGATTCCGATTTGCCTGCCTTGCTTAGAAGAGGCGGAAAGCACTGAGGAGTTTCTCTGTGAGTGTGTTGCCTTTCCTAGCGCAAGACTACGAGTTTTGAGTATAGATGCCATGAGAATGAGTAAAATTCGTTCTCTTTAACTGGAGGATATTTTCAGATTTGTGGAAGAATCTGGAAAATTCTCATAGGACTACAGGTAGATATCCCTGACTCTGTCTGTATTCTAAGCAATCTCTTTCTTTCTTTTACCTCTATGTACACTTTTACTTTCTAGACCTTCGAATACAATGGGCTTTTTAGCCTGAGTGTATTAGGAATTACCAATATCTCGGTGCTTCTTCTCTCACCTTTTTCAAAGTTCAATTCCATATTTTCAATTATCAATACCAATCAAAGACACTTAGAATGATACTAAATACGCCATGGTTTATTACAAACGAAAGTATACATAGTGACCTTGAAATTCCCTATGTCAAGGAAGAAGTGCGGAGGCTATCCAATCGATACTTGAACTTTAAACTAAGCGATCACAGCAATACTCTTGCAATATGCTTATTAGATGATAGTGAAGAAACAAAACGATTTAAAAGGTTTCACGTCCTTGATTTGCCTTTTAGAAATTAAGTATTTATGCTCATACATATGTACATATGCACACCAGATATATTTGCCATAATTGTTAAGAAAACCAAAAATTGAATTGAAGTAATGCTGCAATGAAATATGTTTTATATTTATTCTTATATTCTGCTACTTGTAAAAATTTATCACATTTGTTGAATGTTAACATGACAGATTGTAAATAAAGTACGTAAAACAAAAAAAAAAAAAAATTTTCAATTAATACGATTGAGACTTATGTACAGTGCCGGTCAATATAATAGCACCAGTTGCAATATTCTGATTCGAAAGATGTAAAAATTTGATCTATTTACTATATTATTTTTTGGAGGGTCAAAAACAGTTACATTTTTTATGCTATCTCAGAGCGTGTGCGTTTGTTGTCAAATTTCGTAACTGTTAATCAGTTATAAAAGATCTTTTGTCAACACTTATCATTTTGTGCAGTTAATAAAATAGCACCAGTAGGCTTTTTGTTTTTTTTTTGTTTTGAGTTGAATCGGCCCAACAGTTAAACAGATGTAAACGGAGTCAGTATAAATTTGTGCGTGTTGCTATTATATTGACCGCAGTTGTATGTATGCACCATATGTGCATTTTATTAATAGGAATTAAAAAAAGCATGATTGTTTATTTCTTGGACTCTTTAAAAGGTTCGATTCGGTTTCGATTTGAATTGGGCTGATGTTGGGCGAAGTTCTGTCAATTAAAATCGATGTTCGGTTGTTCTTTAGTTAAATCTATTATATTTTATTCTTATACGCATTTCTTCATGTTACACTTGCCAGTCTCACGCATTATTGAAAATGAACCAGTATCCAACATGAATTTCAACTCTCGCTGATAGTTTATATGGTTAGAGGTGTAGATTCTCACACACAACCTGCCATTCGGATTTGTTATTATATTCACAAACAGGAGACGAAGTTACTGAGCTGTAAGATGGTGTTTGTGCATTAGTGATGCATTTTTTTCTACAAAGGCTGATTGCATTTCAACTGCTCTTATGTCGGTAGTAGTGTTAGCCATAATGGATTTGCAGAAATTATTTCTCTTATTTCATTTAAGAAATATTCAGCTCTTATGAAAAAATTGTAGATATATTTGTACTCTTATATTCTCGTGGTTGAATATTTATGCTCTATAGACGTAACAGAATTGCAAATTTCGAGCAAAAAAAGTTTATGTGAAATGTAAATGTATTTGATTTTCCTTGAATTACTCCTTGTAATTTGTCTTACAAATTTATTAATATGTGCATACACTTGAACGTTGAATTTCCTGGCAATACTAATTTTCTTTCTTTAACCTATTACCCTCTAACTTCTGAGCTAGAAAATATGCAAAACAGACAGGCAGAAATGCTCCATTGGAATGCTCGCTTGCATGTCTGAGGAGGTTTCTGAATGTTAGCCAAAACGTGTTCATATTATCAGTTGTTATTGTTGGTTTGTAGAATCATAATTTAAAATATAAATTAATTCGCATGTATGTGTGTGCACAGCAAGTGTGATACTAAATATACTCGTACATTTGTATGAATATTTACGAGAGGAAGACAGATTTTCAAATCCATAAAAATAAATTATTGCAGAGAACGTAAAAAAAACTTGCAACATGAATATATTTGAAATGCATTTTTATCAAATTTTCAATTTATTATACCAAGTAGAGCAAAGAATTCTGAGCATTTTTTTCACTTTACTGTGGCGATAAGATTAATATAGTTACGATTATTCGATTTATATCAGATATGCGCCGTTTTGTTCTACAACTTTTTCCATTTTGAAGACAATTTCATAAGCCTGTAATTGAAGAACTCCTCACCACTGTTGGGGAAAAAAGCTCAAATCCAGTTTTCATCCACTAAACAATTTTTTGCAAATGCCTTAAAAGGTAATAAACACTTTGAGCCGGATATTCTGAGCACCTCCCATCCAAGATCTCGTAGATTTTGCATGGTCTCTATGTAATACAACACCTTACCTCTTTGGGTTTGTAGCATCATAAATATTCTCCAAACATGTGTGGAGTATACTGCTGAAGTTAAAATCCTTGGCTGGTTATAAGACAGCTCATTTCGGTAACGTAGACTGTCGTAGGAACAACTTCCTCTTCGTCAATTCTGCTCACTTTGGTTTCTTCGCCAGCCGCACTCTGGCCAATTGTTGACTGTAGCTTATCAAGTCAAGTGATTGGACCCTTTAGAGTAGTTCATAGTAGATGACTTACTTTTTTAATCAATGAAATTGCTACTCAATGGCGTCAATTCGGTCCAAGAGGATCGTCTGCGTCACTTTGTGTAGCATTAACAAAGTCGAACTTCCTTTTAAGACCAGCCGTATGAAAATAGTTCTAAATGGTTTTCTAGCTAATCCTTAGTTCCTGATCTATGAAATAAGTGCTCACATTCAGATCTGACGATTTCCACAATTTTCAAGACCTTTTTGCCGATTCACCTACTCGAGTGCGCATCATCCCGTCATTCATGTTTCCCAAACGGAATTATCGGAACCATCGCTTAAAAAATTTGAAGAAATATTGAAAAAATATTTAAAAAATTTTTATGAGTTCTTGTTTTTCTGAGTCTGAAAAATAATTATGGGGCAGGTATCTGTAAAATTTGGAAGAAAAAAATTTTTTTTTCATAAATTATTAAAATAATCCTCTAAGAGTATGTCAAAAAATTTTTAGAACGTAAAATTAATCTTGAAAGTAATAGCCATCACTAGCGACACATTTTTCCCATCTCTCAGGCAATTGGCCGTCTTTGGCCGCAAACCAATCTTCGAGCCATTTTTTGGTTTCTTCGTGTGAATTGAAGTGCTGCTCGGAAAGTGCGTGGCCCATCGAGGCAAACAAGTGACAATCGGAAGGCGCCAAGTCTGGTGAGTGAGCCGTATACACCAGCGGTTCCCAATCGAACATCTCCACCAATTCCCGGGTCGCTCTTGTTCGATGTGGCGGTGCATTGTCATCAAGAAAAATTACTTTGTGACGCTGATCGGCATATTCTGGGCGTTTTCGGTGTATAGCGCTGTTCAAATTGGCCAATTGTCGTTGGTAGCGTGCACGGTCAACTGTTTTACCTGGTTTTAATAGCTCGTACCAAATCATACCACGCTGATCCCAGAAAACACACACCATTGCCTTGCGGCCGAAGCAATTTGGTTTGGCCTTTGTTTTTGGCTTTTGGCCGGGCGGACCATTCTATCGTTTACGCTTGGGATTGGAGAAATACACTGATTTTTCATCACCCGTAACTATTCGATGCAAAAAAGACTTCCTTTTGAATCCGGAGAGCAGGATTTCACAAGTGGTTTTGAGGTTCTCTTGCTGCCTTTGAGTCAGTTCATGCGGCACCCATCTTCCGATCTTTAAAATCATGCCCATGTCTTTAAAACGTTTGGAAATGGTTTTTTTGGTCACTCCCAACTGCTCTGCCATCATTTCTTGCATTTGACCATCATCTTCATCCAACAGTGCTTGCAGTTCGGCGTCCTCAAACTTTTTCGGTGGTCGGCCACGGTCCTCATTCTCCACGCTAAAAGCACCATTTCGGAATTTTTCAAACCACTTGACGCACTGTGCTCTCTTAGAGTATGTCCACCATAAGCTTCTATAAGCGGTTTTCTTCAATTGATAACAGAAAATCCACGGTGTTATCAAATCGTAGTTTGAAGGCACGAAATTCGACATTTTTAAGAGCGATAAAAATGCATTGTTGTATGAAACGTAACAAACAATGAACTGAATATTGTTGACAGTTGGCAGACGAAAAAACAGGACATTTGGGAAGGTTTAAAAATCCTCCTAGTAACATCTATGGACTAATAGCTGAAAGTCTCATTTCATAGGTATATACCAATTTTGAGTTTTTGTACTCAGATCCCTGACGCCGATGCCACAATGCCCGCCGATAGAGAAACCCCGCTGCGACCTTGCTGGAAGAATTGAGGCTACATCCGCCATTTTAAATGATTTAAATAAAAAAAAATTTTAATATATATTATTTTAATGTATAAATATCTTGACTTCTTCATTTTAAATAATTTTAATGAAAATCAGGGAAAATATCGCTGTTTACAGGTATCTTTAAACTCTTAATTTGATCTGCCATATGTCCTTCATAATTTTCGAGGACCTATAAAATTTCACATTCTATAAAAGTTCACATAAAACTTTAATGTTTTGTACACAAGTGCCAAATGCCGCCCAACTGTAGCTGTGTGTAGTATCACTCATCTCTTTCTATCAGTCATCTCTTTCTAATGCAGTAAACTCCCTCTTCGGTATAGCCACATCCTACATAGCAATTTAAGTTTTTTTCTTTCGGTAGACATTTTTTAAATTCTTTGTTAAATCGCAATTGAAGCGACTGTTCAACAGATTCCATTCATATATATGTACGGGTTGCCCATATTCGACGGACCCATGCGTTTTTTGGGTCCATTCCAATCGACGAGGCTTGTCCGCAGGCAACAATCTTTGCGTTAATTGAATCTTATACGGAAATAATTGCAAATCAATGCGGATAATTCGTTGTAAAGTGGTCCGAGCAATGCCCAACTGCTGAGAACGGCGATTTTGGGATGTCCTTGGCGAAGTCTCAACACTGGCCCGTACAAGAGCAATATTCTCATCTGATCGCCTTGGTCGCATCACCAGTCGAAAACCTTTTGTACAAACGTTTAATGGTGTTCATAGAAGGCGCACTTTTCTCATTATTTAATTTTTTATACGCACGTTGAGTTTTCACAATTGACTTCTTTTGATTAATGTAAATTTCAACAATCTGGGAGCACTGTCGTGGCGTGTACTGTTCCCTAGTAAAAATCTGCTTGGACTGGCGCTTCCAACGCGGTATGTCATTAAGCCATCTGACATCTCTGTCAAAAGATACAGGGTTGCCAGATGGGTCCGTCGAATATTAGCAACCCTGTAAAAGTATATTAATTATCACCATTAGAATACATAGCTCATGTTGTTGACATGTCTCAAAGAACAGCATCGAGATTTAAATAATATTGTATATTTATTTGATTCCATAGAACAAGGCAACATTTTTAAAGTTCTACTTATAAAACAAAAAATAATAAATTTCAAATTCTGTAGCTCAAACTAAAAGTAAAATCATGAAGAATATATGAAAATAACGGAAATATTCAAAATAGTTTGGAAGATTTCAGATTTGATTTTCACATTTATATTTTAAGATCCCATATCAAATGAGAACTATAAACTTTGAGGTGGCATAAAATGAAAAAAAATTACTGATTCAAATATGGTAAATTCGTGCCGCCCTGCGGCTTCTGAAGAGGAAAACCTGCTGGCTTCTAGCCAAGATACCGCGGAGTCGGTCAAGAGCAAAGGAAGTACCAGCCCTAGTATACCTTTACCAAATAAACAACAAACTCAAGCAAAAACATTACAAAAGCTATTATACGGCACTCAGAAATAGAGCCAGACCGCGAAAACACCTAAGTCAGAGGGTCTTATCGTGAAGTCTCGCTACACCAAGGCTCGGTTCATTTTAATCAAGATTGCTAAACATGAACTTGCTGGAGCACCTTATGAGCGCGACGCGGCTGACAAAGTTAAATATCAAGAGGTGGTAAAAGAATATCAAAAATTAAAAAAAGAAAAGTCGAAAAGAAACAACAACAAAACCGAAAAAAAAAACAGATCACAGGACGTCAAGCGAAGATCACTACTGAAGCACTTAATGTACTAACACATCTACTACCATTAGACTTACATATAAAAACAGTCGCTACTTGCAGCGTGGTGAAACTCAGAAATATAGGAAGCTGGACAACAAGATCGTACAGTCACTGCAAGATCCTCCTACAGGGCCCCTCACTGCTCAAAAACAAATCAGACTACACAGTCCCCGACCTTAACTTCAAGAAACCTTTACGGTACGTTTTCCATCGGGAGCCGAATGAAGGAAAGGAAAAGTGATTGGTACATTCGACATTAAAATCTACACTGATGGTTCTAAGATGAACTGTGGTGTTGGGGCCGGCCTCTGTTCGGAGCCGCTCAACATATCCAAGTCAATCCGATTGCCTGACTATGTCAGCGTGTTCCAGGCAGAACTGCTACCAATCAGAGAAGCATGCAAGTCAGGAAACTACAACAAAGAAATTTGTGCAAGAGTAGCTATCTTTTCAGGCATTCAAGTAGCTATTGAGGCCTTAGATTCCAATTGCATTTCATCGAAGTTAGTTTTACAATACAGACAGGAACTAAAGCTACTTGGTCGTTGGGCTCAAATTACTCTGATATGGGGTCCCGGCTATAGGAACATAGAGTGTAATGAGATGGCAGACGAGCTAGTAAGAAAAGGTTCGGCACTAGACATAACAGAGGCGGTGGCAGTTGCTACCCCTTTTAACAATATAAAAACATCCATTGCTTCGCACTATCTTGCTTTAGTCGAAAGAAGGTGGAAGCAAATAAATACGTGTAGTACTACAAGAAAAACATGGCCGTCGTACAACATCCAGAGGAAGAATTATCTGTTAGGATGCTCTCGGCCAAACATTTTGTGCATAACTGCAACCCTTTCCGGTCACCGGAAAGTAGGGGATCACGTAACCAGAATTAACCTCCCTTTCAATCCCATCTGCAGAAGCTGTGAAGCGGAAAGTCTCTTCCGCTACTTATGCGAATGTCCAGGTCTGGCCAGAGCAAGACTTCGCTCTTTCGGCAATCCCTTCTTACAGCAAATTAATGAAATCTCAGACATAGAGATAAAAAGTTTGCTGTTATACCAAGATCTAACGAAATGGATGTGACTTAAAAAAAATACAAAACATCATCGGACGACAACAGTGGTAGTAAAACGGCGCTAGTCGCTAATTACGAATATTTCAACCATTACAACAACAACAACAACAACACTTGTTAAAGTCTCCTTATTTTTCTTAAACTATCGGAAAAATACTATGAGGCCCAAGGGTTCAAACTTTTTTTTCATTTTATCGCACAATGTAATTTATTAAAAAAAAAGAGAATAATAATAAATAAAAAAATGCCATGGAAATAAAAATATATCATGAGTGTTTATTTTTGAGTAGTCTAAAAGTTAACGCGAAGGCATAGAAGATGATTTACATCGGTGCCGTTCTTTTGCGTTAAAAAACGGGTGATAATGTGGAACAAATTGGTAATCTGGTCCGATTAGGATTATTAGTATTGGGTAGTCGAAAAAGTCTTTTCGTATTTCTAATCAAACTTCAACTCACTTTTTTTTTATATTTATAATGAACTTTATTAAACCAAATATGTACCATTTTGGTCGCCCACCTTTCGCCATTTTTCTTCTAGAGACATTATTCCATCAGTGTAAAACTTTTCTGGTTTCTCGGCGAAAAACTGAGACAAGTAATTTTCACAGGCTTCTCTTGAAGGCAACTTTACTCCATTAAGGGAGTTCTGCATTGGCCGAAACAAATGGTAGTCCGATGGTGCAAGGTCAGGGCTATATGGTGCATGCATCAAAATTTCCCAGCCAAGCTCTCCCAGTTTTTGCCGAGTCATCAAAGATGTGTGTGGCCTAGCGTTGTCCTGATGGAAGACGACGCCCTTTCTGCTGATCAGTTCTGGCCATTTTTTTTCGATTGCTTGCTTCAATCTCATCAGTTGTTGACAGTAAAGTGTAGAGTCAATCGTTCGAGCAGGCTGGAGCAGCTCATAGTGGATGATTCCTTTCCAATCCCTCCAAACACACAGAATGACCTTTCGAGGCGTCAATCCTGGCTTTGCGACCATTTGTTGAGCTTCACCACCCTTGCACCATGATCTTTTTCGCACATTATTGTCGTATTTGATCCACTTTTCGTCTCCTGTTACCATTCGCTTCAGAAATGGTTCGATTTCATTTCGATTCAGCAAAGAATCGCAGATGTTAATTCGGTCGACTAAATTTTTCACAGACAATTCATGTGGTACCCAAACAACGAGCTTCTTTTTGTAACCAGCCTTTTTTAAATGGTTCAAAACCGTTTGATGATGAATGTTTAGTGCCTTGGTGATGTCATGGCAGCTTATGTGACGGTCCAGGCCAATCTTTTCCATAATTCCATTGACTTTTTCAACGATAGGTCGATCGGAGCGAGGTGCGTCTTTCACATCGAAATTTCCAGAACGGAAGCGAGCGAACCATTGTTGTGCTACACGAACTGATACAGCATCGTCTCCGTGAGCTTCACATATTTCATTGGTGGCTCGCGGCATTCTTCCCTTTTTATATAAAAATTTCAAAATATAGTGAATTTCTTCATTATTTTCACTCATTTTTGAACAGCGATCACTTTTTTCAACTTCTCCGAATTTAATTTTTTTGGTTAAATGAAGTTTAAAACGTCACCTTTCTAACTTCATATGATATGACACAATGTGATTGGTAGCACTGGAGATAGATGACTCCAACGAAATCTATTGACAAAATACGAAAAGACTTTTTCGACTATCCAATATTATGTTTCAGAATGCCACACCTTAGTTAACACTACAACCTTGACGCTGTTGTTTAACTCTGTGAATGTATGAAGAAAAAATTAACGGCATTGTATTCGTTTGGTTTCAATAGTTTGGTAGCTCAGCATTTGCAGTTAGGAGCATTGACAAATCAATTTGAAATTTGAAATTATTTGAAGTAAATTAGAAAAGCTTTTTTCTAAAGATAGATTTCATGTTGCATGAGATTTTCAGCAAAAATGCTTTAATACTTTGCTAATAGGCATAAGCTACTCGTATTATGGCAAACTGACCGGACTTGAATTGAGCAGTTTGTGATTCATCTTTAATGCTGTCATCTTCCAAATAGCAAATGTTATGTAGAATACATCTACATACAATACGGACCAAGTTCTAGCATCTTGTTGTTAGTAACCCGAATGCATTTTCGACAAAAAATCTTGTGAGTGAATGTGTGAAATTATTTACGTTTCTTCTTCTTCGTACTAGCAAAACAGACGTTTTGTTTCAATGCTGCCAACACCCATACAAATTATGCGGATCCTTCCAGTACGAATTGATCGATGAGCTGGATAACTGCAGGAAATACTCCAGTAAATTATCGTTCAAAATACGCGCCTAGATGTAGTTAATAAAAATAAAACATGTAACAGTTTAGATTACTTCAGGTTTCACTATTTTTATTCAAAATAAGGCTCTTAACCGCTTGCCTTATGAATCGAGCGACGTCTTTGTGTGCCACTTTCGATAAAAGCCTTTCTCTTGCGTAAAAGGAATATCGTTAGGTACGGAAGTAGAACGAGCACGAGCTACGGGTAAAATTCGACAAGCAGGCCATTCAGGAATGCTTAGTTGTTGAGAACGTCGGAATATCGATGTTGAAGGTTGTTGAGTAGCACTCTGCGCTAGAGTTGTGGTATTCTCAATGTGCCAGTCCTTTTTCTATCCTCGACAGAACCAGTTACTTGAACAATTTTCCCCAACTTTTGAATTACCGACTCATTCGTACGATTATTTTCACCAAAAAAAAATTACACATTTTTTTAAATGTTTTTCTTAGCGACCATTTTCATAATAAATTTTTAATTTTTCAATCTTGAAAAATTATCCATTGGCGAATTTCAAAGGTGACATAAAAAAGGTACTGTCTATTGGCATCTAGGCATCCCTTTTTAAACACTCTTTATTTGACGAGTATTTCAGTGATTATATGAACACAAGGCAATGCGAAATCAATCTTCCAATTTTATTTTTGAATTACTTTTTTTTACTAAACATAAAAAATTATTTTATATGATGAGAATCTTTATTTTGACCTTTAAGTGCTCCATTTTTGTTTTTTTTTATCGGCGCAGACTAGCAATTACAGCACTCATACAGAATTATGTCCATTGCAATGCACTCGGATTCCATTTTTAATTTTCTTTAAATCTACTCGACCTACGAAGGAATCGAGCCAAGGCTGGGCAGACGCACAGAAAGTAGTCCGCCGTCTTATCCTCCTCTTCACATGCTGAGCGGAATGCACTGTCCGCGATGCCTAACTTTTCCATGTGCCTTGCCCATAGAAAGTGGCCCGTCATCAGTCCAACCAGCCTCCTACAGTCCCCTCTGCTTAGTGATAGGAAGAACTGCGACAGTCGGTCGAACATGACAGGTAACATTTGTTTTGACCATCTGCAGCTTCTCTCAGCCTGCTAAGCTCGCTTATGGGTTAGAGTAACCCGTTTGCTTACCGTGACTTTGATGGCTGCAGAAGGGAGTGGCAGAAGGAAGTTGTTCTCAGAGCCCATTCTCGCTAAAGAGTCAGAGATCTCGTTACCCGTGATACCCACGTGTCCCGTGTCCCCATGTTAACATCAGGATATTATGTCTGCCGACATAGTTCAGCCTATATTTACAGGACTCGACCACCCTTAAAGTGGGTGGAGGGTTGTTTAAGGCCATAAGCGCAGTTTTGCTGTCGCTGCAGACACATATAGATTGGCCTCTCCATCTGTTTCGACAACAAAGTTTATCGCTTCTTGAAAAGCATACACCTCCGCTTGAAACACTGATGCTTGCATTCCAAAAGCAAAGTTCAGTTTTCTCCCGCTGGATTCCATTACTTGTCTGCGTGGATCCTGTAGCTGTCTAGTTCACAAGACTTGAATAAGATTGGTGTACGGTGCCACTTGCACAAATTATAAATCTTTTGATGGGGTGATTAATTTTCCGCCACCTTTTAAAACAATGTTATGAAAAAATATTTAAAGTGAGTAAGGATACAATTTTCTGGACATTTTTTTAAATGGTAATGGTGGAAAATTTTGTATGGTAAGATATGAGAATTGCTAAGGTAGCAAATGATAGAACTAAGATAATAACTCCTCCGAACGGAAGATGGAATTGAACGTAAAACTCCATTAACGAATTTTGTGTAGGCACTCCAAAAATAAAATCACCAAGTTTGAGGGTTCATTCGCTGCCGAGAAGGTATGACCCTAACTACCAGTTAAAATTTCGTTTAAGTAAGAACTACCAGTGCCAAAATAACTTGGTTCCGAATTCAGTCATCTGCATTTTGACTAAAAAATTTGATATATAGGATTTGATATTGATAACTGTTGGTTTATATACGTCGAACTCCGCACTAAACTAATCCATTCGGCTATGCCGGCTGCCAACGAATAGTTATTGTTAAATTATTTTATTCGTATTCGAAAGTATTAAAATGGAAATTTAATAAGAAACTAGAAGTGTCCTATGCAAATAGTCTGCATATTTTCAGATCAGCCACAAAAATTTGTATGTGGTTTCTGTGACAAGTATAAATATATTCATACGTATCTATGCGTATATTAATTTATGTAAATATTGGAGAATAAATTTTGGCACCTGATATTTTGATTGATGAGTCAGCCTCGTTTTATTTAACATCAATTTATCACTTTCTTCGTACTTTTACACAACCACAAGCGATGCTACGAAAATAGCTCAAATTCGAAGCAATGCAGATACTTCACATACCTCACATACATATGCATACATATCTACATCTTCTATTGAAATTTCTGAAATGCCGTGGTGGTATAAACAAATGTATGCACGAAAAAAGTTATTCATTTATCTTCATGCAAATTTTTCACAGTAGACTTCCCATCCGAAAAATCATTGACAAATTCATTCACGTGAGTTGAGATTTAAAATATCTAAATAAGAATCTTAAAAGTGACAAATCTGTTTTTATTACATTCTCAGTCCTGTTGAATGATGGCAAATTTGTGTTTTCATTAAATATAACAGTTATTTTGGTACTTGGAGATCTTTGACCCAATAAAGTCACCCATCGATGCATGTGAAACACAAGCAAGTCAAATGAATGGAATTCCAGATTAGTATGGACTCGAAAATATGCTTTATATGTAAGCATGAATGTGTTCAAAATTGCCAAGAAGGTTTGTAATATTGCATATGTTTATTTGTTTCTCTGTTTGTAATGAGTGTTGCATGCACTTCGCTTAGTTCATTTAAGTGCAAAAGTTAAGACTTGCAGTCAGTTGGCATTCAGGTAGTCTTATATTCACATTTGAATGAATTCAATGAATTTGAATTCTTGAAGATATTTGTATTGAGTTTTAGTTGCAGAGCAGAAAATGTGGAGATGGAAAAAGTTAGGTAATAAAAGTTTAAAATAGGCTCAAATTGAATAGCTGAGTTGTGGTTTTTGTAATGCAGCAGAGATATGTGTGGAGCAGCACTTGCTTTTGAAAATGTGTCGGAAGATATTATTTAGAGGGAGTTGCTATTTTTATGTATGTATGCTATATTTTTACATCAATTCAAGCAAACACCAAAGCCTTTCATCTAATATAGATCAAAATATTAAGTCTTTTAATGCTTCCAATTTTTGCTATTCTAATTTTTTACATGCTTTAGAGATGCACATCTGTATTTAAGAAACAGTATTTTTTTATATAAAAAACAAAAACTGCAACCGTTGTTACCTTAGACTTGATGCGTCTATCATTGATGACTAACCCGGTCTTGCTAATATCTTCTCTGCTTCGACAGATGAAGCTGGAAGGCAAAGGTATTTCTTGGCACAAAATGGTAAAGGTTCAAGAGCAAATCATTATTCACCTTCAAGAGGGAAGATATTTAGTAATTTGTTGGAAAAATTTGTCTTCATAATGTTACCTTCCAAAACGTAAATGGATCAGAATTGTAATTGCAGTTGTGGTGCTCCAAAGATTATTTTTTTTTGACAATTGTCAAAAACTGTCGCTGTTCTATTGTTTTTGGTGATTACTCAATGTCGACGATTGCTTGAGGTTGTAGGAGGGCCATACCGTTCTGCTAATTATGCATTTCGTCTGGTCTCTCCATCTACAACCTGCGATTCGAAGGTATTTTAGGGAAATTGCATTCTTTACAGCACCTAATGGTGTGAATACTGGTACTGCAAGAACGCTATTCATGGCAGATCCCCCTCTTGCCAGTTTATCAGCTTTTTCATTACCTTCTATGTTCCGGTGTCCCGGGACCCAAATTAAGGTTACTTTATGGTTTTCACTCAAGGTGGTAAGGCTATTCCTACTGTGTTCCACCGCTTTAGAGGTTGTTATAGCCGCGTCCAGTGCCTGAATTGCAGCTGGGCTATCCGAAAGAATAGCGATATTGCCCTTAAAAGAGAAATCTGCGCTTAGTAACCTACAAGCTTCCCCAATTGCCAGTACTTCCGCCTGGAAGACACTGCTGGTATTAGGGATTCGCACAGTTTTTTCTATTCCAAGTCTATGAGAATATATACCAACTCCAACGCCACAATCCATTTTACTGCCATCTGTATAGACAGTCAGTCCTCTTAGTGATTAACTGAGCTTGTTGCATTGATAGACTAGCGTGACCATAAGTTTTTTCTTTCCAGCGACTCGCTTCATTTAACCTAAATGGTTGCCGTCTTCTTTATATTTAGGTCTATTGGAATAACGTGTGTCAGTGCATTGAGAGCCTCTCTAGGACATGATCTGATTGCACCGACCGTTATTGCACAGGCTGATCTTTCTAATCTGCCGAGTAATTTGGAATTGTACTCTCTCCCTAGAGCTTTCCACCAAACTACCGAACCATATGATAAAATAGGTCGTATAACCGCCTTATACAGCCATAAGGTTTACTTGGGTTCAAGACCCTATCTTCTTCCCAGCATACGTTTGCAAGCACATAAAGCAATTTCTGCTTTCCTTACCCGTTCTTCGGCGTTTAACTTCCAGCTAAGTTTGGAGTCCAGAATTACCCCTAAGCACTTTGCACTGGGTGATAGTGAAAGTGTTTGTCCGTTTCTGGACATGGATAAAGCAATGCTAATAGACCTTTAATTTTTACTGCGATTTCATTTAGTTAAATATTGTTATTTCAATAAATATCTATTATTCAGACGGCTCTCGTTTTGCCTACATACATACGTAAGTATTTGACTAAATATAATATGTAGTTAAAAAATAGTACTTCATCATCACTGTTTATATTACTAAACTCTTGACTTTAATAAAACGTCTATGTATTTAAAAATTCAAGTATGTGTATGTAAGTACGCGCCCATGTAATACTGAATGCCTTCCTTTTGACACTACCTGCCAGCAGAGGTGGCAAAAATTTAAAAAATTCGATTGGAGGTTGCAAAAACCATGAATTTTCTGTTCTGGTGCGCACGGGGAGTTTCTTGTACAAAAACAATAACAAAAACACTACAAAAAGTGATGCTGCATTCTGCATTTCAACACTTTTTTGCAACTCGCCAGTGTTAAAAAAAAAAATGGAAAATCTGAAAGCAATTTTATTGGTAAAGGCATTCCTTATAAATTGTGAGAAGAGAGGAGAAGACAGACTACCAAATACTATTCCACATACTATGAGCGTCAAATGTGTGTTTACTCCTATGCAGCTTTTTTGCCGCAAGTATGAAAAATAAATTTTTAAGTAAGTAAAATAGGTAAGGGAGACTATGTTCAGTTCGGGCTCGTGCACATTTTCGTAAAGTTTAATTTGGTTTGGTTATTTATTTTTCGAATCCCAGAAATGCATTGACAATGAGAGTAATAGACTGTAATGTCAGGATGGAAATTTAATGCTAACACATGAAAAGTGGGCGTTGTTACACCCACATTTCACAATATCATTTAAGTCAATTCTAAATGAGGTGGAGGGAAATAAGGGTAACAGGTTTGGGCGAGTTTTAATCAATTGTTATCGAGATATACGCACTTACCCAAAAGTGGAATCGTTCAATTTTAAAAATTTTACCTGCGTTGTAGCTAATTTTTTGGGTTCAACATTTGCGTTCAATCTCAGTTTTTTTCGTAAAAAAACCGGTTCATAACCCCTGCTACGTCAGCCCATCAGCTGATTCTGTTAAATCCGCTGAGAGCGGGCTAACAGGCTGATAATAGCCACACCTGTAAAAATCGTTTCACAATGATATATGTATGTATGTACATAGGCCACGCTCCTCGTTCTATTTTTGGGGTTGTTCCACAAATGGAGGGACCTACAGTTTTAAGCCGATATTAGTTTTTATTAGCAGATATTTGTTTTTATGAGGAGCTTTTTCATGGCAGAAATACAATCGAACGTTTGCCATTGCCTGCCGAGGGGCGACCGCTATTAGAACAACTTTTTCTTCATTTTGGTGTTTCACGGAGATTCGAGCCTACGTTCCCCGAATTCCGAATGGTAGTCATGCACCAATCCATTCGGCTATGGCGGCCGTCTCCCACTTACTCGCCTGATATCTGGAATACATGCCAGTCTCATAAGCCCATATCTCGTCTCCAGTAATGATGCGTTTGACTGATATCAACACGGCCCCTGTTTTGCAAGAAATTCAGGTAATTTGGGACCAACTTTGCAGCAAACAATCAACATAGCGTAAATCCGAAGCACTAACTACAATATCCTAAACAGATCCATAAGCAATGCTCAAGTGTTCTGCAAAGTCTTGTTTTCATTAGGTTTCGATGTTGACGGCCTGACACTACATTCGTCATACCCAATAGACTCGGGATCTCTGCTGAATCATTCGTAGCACTTATAAACCACTTTTTTCTTTAGAGTATCATTACGGAAATAGTTTTCCGGCATTCCTAAGGTTTTCGTGCCACTGAACCCATTTTTAGCGCAACATTATATACAACCTCGTTGTTGCGTATTCAAATCCATTTTTAAAACTGTAGAAAATCAGAAACACTTGCAGAGGTAGATTTATTCAAGACGCCGTAACTTTTACAAATTTACAGCAATGGCAATAAATTTGGTAGGAATGACATTCACAGAACTCAAAACAGTTACCCTTAGAGCGTCACCGGGCGGTTACCGTGGGCACTATTTGACGAAAGCGGTATAATTCTTAGAATATTAAACTTTTTTGGATAGCCAGATTGACATATTAGCCTTTAAAATACAATAATTTGATAATGTTTTACTTCCTTTTTTAAATGAGAACAGTTATTGAAAAATCGTAAGTTTAAAACTTTACGAAACAGGCACTTTTAACTGTCAGGATTGGGCTAAAATTTTATTGATAATTTTATATAATTAACAATCCCTTTAACTATCATAGATGACAGAAAAAAGTCGGAACCTTGAATTGAACTTAAAAAAAAGTCAACGTACAGACAAAAGAAATATATTTGTTAAATAATCTTTAAAATCGAATGTCCCGAAAAATATCCATATTTCAGTATGCAAATTGTAAATTGAGTTCATTTGACTAGATATGTTCGGGTGAATGCATACAGTAACAAAGCTCTTTGAATCATCGATTCGTTGTTGTTTTTGCTCCGGTGTGAGCAAACGCGGCACACATTTGGAAAACACCTTTTTCATACCCAAATGTTCGTGTATTATGGTGTTGTCACTGCCTGCTGATATCTTTAGAATGTCAGCAATCTCCCTCACTTTCACTTTACGGTCGGACATAATGATTTTCAGTGTTTTTTTAACGTTTTCCGGAATAACAGCGTCATTTGGCCTTCCAGTAGATGGAATGTCATCGGTGTCTGTACGACCACGTTTGAATTCGGCATACCAATAACAAATGCTTTTTTTTTTGATGGAGCAGAGTCCGAATAAGGTTTTTCAAGCCATTCCTGGCATTGAACAGTGTTTTTTTTTTCATTAAAAAACAATGATAAATCAGCACACGGAATTGCTTTGAATTCATTTTTTTTAAAAACTCAAAAATAGCGTCACTTAAAGCACTGTAACTTGTAAACAAATGGTCGGATTAACATATGATTTTGACAGTAAGCCTAAAAAGGTTGCCAACTTTCGAAAAAATATTGATTTAGTACTAGTGCCGCTATCTAAATATGTGTCAGTCCACAAATCTCCAGGCGCCCTAAACTGCGAATATTCGTCTATTTTGTGAAGTCTGTATTGTTGTACGAAAGTGAAACTTGGCTGGTCTCCAACACCACATAGGCTACAATCTTTCGTCAACAAATGCCTCCGCATCATTTGCAGAATATTTTGGCCGATAACATCACGTTAATCGGAAAACAATCATACTTCTAAGCTTTTTCTCTGAATACACGTCCAACCCAACAGTCCTCTGCAGGCTAACATGATCCTCGTGGCATTACTGAGAGTTTGGTCAAGACGGGACTCCAAACAAGTTTGCTATTCAACGTAGTGTTCAGTTTTTAAGGATGTTAGCTCAATCAAGCACTGCCTGTCCAATAGTAACAGAGCCATAGTTGGTACAATAGCAGATTTTGTGCAATATTTTGTATTGATATCTTCGTAACAAAAGGAATAGTTGATAAGAAAAGGAAAAACTGAAACTATGTAGTTTAATTTATATTTTTGTCACCTCGTTGTAATAGTCAATGTAAGCAATAATTAATCCATCCAACTACTTAATACGTTTGACGTGAGTTTTGTGAATAAATTACAGTGATTTGTAAATGCTGCTCTGTCATATACTTAAGTCTACTGTACTACATAGAAACGCCAAAAATGTGTTCACTTCGACATGTAGTCCAAAAGCTTTACACAACGTAATAAACACCCGTTACATGTTAGCGAAAATGGAGCAGAAATTCCTTCACCACTTGGTGATATTTCTTTTCCATCGCTGATTTATCACAATTCGCAGGCAATAGGGGAAGCGAGAGCTTCTGTACCACTGCCACATTCGAATACCACAAAACCCTGTCGGGAATTGTGCAGACAACTACTAAAAAATATAGCTCTGAGTTCACTTATTGTAGTTAACCACTAAGTTGGTTCAAAATCATGCAGCTGTAATGCAGATCACAGTTAAATACAGATGGCTTATTTTTCAACAAAATACCAAACATCTCTAATATAACTTTTGAAAAAAAAATTCCAAAAAAATTGATATTTTCGTTATAAGTAAATTTGTTTATTTATTGAATAAGGAAACACGCCAATGTTTTTAAATTATTGTGTGAAAATTATTGATGCTATGCCACTTACCACTAAAAGTCACAAGGCAAACTGGATGAAAAAATTGTATTGGAGAAAAAAGGAAATAATAAAAAATAATAAGGAAATAATTTTAACTTAAGGGGTTATATACGGCCAGAATTTTGAAAAAAATTGTATTTCTCGAAACTACTTTTTTCGGCATGGTCTGCATGATAACTCAGACAGATTTTAATACTTCTTTTTCAATATTCGACAATTTTCTGCCGAATTTTTGATATTTTTATTAAAAAAATTTATAAACATAACACAGCCCGACAAAATTTAACCAACATTCAGACCCAGAAACCAGACTATATATTTCCGAAGATTTATGATGCGCTGAATCCAAATCTGGCCTCAGAATTGCTCTATCACCTCTGGTTTTCGAGATATCCTCACCTAAAAGTGCAAAAAACACCGATTTTGCCCATATTTGAGGTTATGTAGCCTTGCAGATGTTTTCTCTCACCAAAATTAAAGGATGACATCTTTAAATACAAGCCTTCTTTTTTCAAATGGCGTTTTGTTTTCTCAAATATCATTTTTTTCGCTGAGATATCGCATTTTGAAATTTTCATGTTTCTAAATTTTCCTACACCTGCAAATCGATTGAGATAACATAGACATGATATAGTCGATTACTAATTTTCTTGAATTGAGTCTTATTTTTCTTAAAATTTTGTCTCATACCATAAGTGTCCTGACTCACCACACCCCTACACTATCTAACCTTTGGGTACCGAGTCACACACAGCCCTAACCTCTAGAAATCACCCCTATCATACCGCAAGCAGGCTAACCCACTTAACCCTGGGGACAGTGAGTTTAGTCACATATCTTTCTTGAAAAAAATCTTGTTTTTCTTGATGTCTCATAACACAAGTAGGCTTAACCAATTTTTTGTTACATTGTTTCAAGAACAAAACATGCGTCTAAACTCTCTGTTTCTTGTGTTAGGTGGGTTAGCTTGCTTGCGGTGTAATAGGCGTGGTTTCTAAGTGTTAGGGGGTTTATGGGGGTTGGTGGGTTAGAAGTTAAGTAAATTAGCCCACTTGTAGTTCGAGATATCAAGAAAAATATGCGACTAAACTCGCTGTTCCCAAGGTTAGGTGGTGTGGTAGGGGTGGTTTCTAAGGGTAGGGCTGTGTGTGACTCGGTACCCAAAGGTTAGATAGTGTAGGGGTGTGGTGAGTCAGGACACTTATGGTATGAGACAAAATTTTAAGAAAAATAAGACTCAATTCAAGAAAATTAGTAATCGACTATATCATGTCTGTGTTATCTTAATCGATTTTCAGGTGTAGGAAAATTTCGAAACATGAAAATTTCAAAATACGATATCTCTGCGAAAAAAAATGATATTTGAGCAAACAAAACGCCATTTGAAAAAAGAAGGATTGTATTTAAAGATGCCATCCTTTAATTTTGGTGAAAGAAAACATCTGCAAGGCTACATAACCTCAAATATGGGCAAAAATGGTGTTTTTTGCACTTTTAGGTGAGGATATCTCGAAAACCAGAGGTGATAGAGCAATTCTGAGGCCAGATTTGAATTCATCGCATCAAAATCCTTCGAAAATATATAGTCCGGTTTCTGGGTCTGAGATGCTGTCGGCCTGTGTAATAAAAGTGGGATATTTTTGTTTAATAGCCGTTAATTGCAAAATTTTTCAAAATTTAAAAATCCGGCTAGACAGACTGTAGCCACGACTTTATTTTACAAGTTTTTTTTTACTTTTTGCAGATGCATCAACATTTCAAGGAGAAATGATGCAGACCGTGGAGCAACTTTTTTTATATATTTATATATTAATTTTTGTAAAGAAAACTTTAAATTAATGTTTTTATTATATAACGTTTAAGTACTAATAAACAATGTATACAATTTTGTTATATTTATTTATATTGTTATCCCTTCAGAAAACAGTTTTTGTTTTAGCGCATTTTTGGCGTTGCTGGACGGATGTAACTCCTTACTTGTTTTAAGAAAATTTGATTATAAAATGGCTTTTAATGTGTAAAAAATTGTTCTATAAAGGGTTATCAAAAAAGTCTTTCAAATACTTAAGTACAAGGCGACGCAAAATGTCCATCGTAAGTCATATTTGAGCTAGAGAGCTGCAGTATACATATCCCTGGGGTAGTATACAAACAGGCAAGCAATGGAGTGCGTAAATGTCATAATAAAGATTTTCAACTCTCAAAATATTTTTTTTATTTAGTGAACAACTTATTCAAAATAAAATCGAATGACTATTAGATGCGCAACTAAGTTCTCCCTGTTTTTTTGATGAAAATACAACTTTATTCTGAAAAAATGGTTAGAAGTGAATCATTGAAAGTGTTGCCCATCGCTGGCTACTACTTTTTCCCTGTTTCTTTCTGTTAGATCTTTTATACCGTCGCGGTAAAACTGTTAATTTTTTGAGGCTGTTCACGGATCAAGCCATGTTTTGATGTCTTCATATGAAAGGACAGCTAGAGACCATGTGCCATCGATCGAACAGGTAATAATCGGACGGCGCAATATCTGGAGAATATGGCGGGTGGGGTGGGATTTCCCATTTCAGTGTTTTCAGGAAGGTTTTAACGGGTTTGGCAATGTGAGGCCGAGCGTTGTCATGCTGTAGAATCACTTTTCCATGCCTCTCCGCCTCTCGGCTCAATCGCATCAATTGAAGTCGAAACCGATCCCCAGTGATGGTTTCGCTTGGTTTTAACAGTTCATAATAAATAACACCAACTTGGTCCCACCAAATACATAGCATAAACTTCGCAGCATGAATATTCGGCCGAGGCGACGGCGTAGAAGCATGACTGGGTAGTTCCCATGACTTTCTTTTCTTTGGATTGCTGTAATGAATCCACTTTTCATCAGCCGTCACAATGCGATGAAGACAACCCTTCCTTTTTGCCGCTGGAGCAGTCGTTCGCAGGCGAAAAAACGACGTTCAACATCCCTTGGTTTTAACTCATAAGGAATCCAAGTCCCTGTTTCTGAATCATTCCCAAAGCATGCAATCACTTGGAGATGGATTGGCGGGTAACTCCTAATACTGAGACAAGCTCTTCTTACGTTTGACACTGATCCTCATTGAGCCATGCCTCCAATTCAGCGTCTTCGAACGATTTTAGCCTTCCTTGACGCGGATGGTCGTCAACATTAAAATCACCGTTTTTGAAGCGACGGAACCATTTTCGGCACGTTGTTTCATCTCCATAAACTTTTTGTAGCTCTTGATGCGCTGCAGCTGCCGTTTTATTCGAATGAAAGAGGAAAATTAACACTTCCCGCAAATGTCGATTACTCGGCACAAAGTCAGAAAACCAAAAGTATATGATACCAAAACAAAATCATATGATACCAAAACAAATCGAAGCAGTTTGGTTGTTAGTTTGGTTCATGACGTTTAGGTTAGTCAGAATCGAGTAGCACACACTGCTAGCGGCATCTATTGACAAACAGTGGGAACTTAGTTGCGCACCTAATAATTTTTCGTCAGCTTGTGCATTATTATTTAGATCTTTTCCAAACCTTTACCGTTTTCATTCGATTTTAAAGATTATTTTGAGAAATATAATATTTTTTTTGTTTTCAACTCTACGTTGCACTTTCAAATTGCAGTCCATGGGTTACATTTTTAGCATGTCATGGGAATTATATTGGGTATGGGAATAAGCTTCCGTTCTTTCTTAGCCAAAGTTACGAATTATTTAAGCAATGAAATAATATATGCTATTATGTGAAGTATGTCCCATTGGAAGCCACAACTTTACTCCATCTTTCAGGCAGCGGACGGATTCCTCTGACGAAAAATTTGAGCTCTTTTGACTTGATCCATTCATTGAGTTCCAGTTTTCGATGCTCTCGTTATAAGTAAAATGCTTTCCAATAAGGGCGGGCTGCATGCATAGGAACAGTAATCCGAAGGTGTAATGTCTGGGGAATATGGCAGGTGGGGCAATGTTTCCCAATTCAGTCCCTCTAAATACTTCTGGACCGATTTAGCAACGTGTGTCCTGGCGTTGACATGCAGCAAAATTAGTTTTTCATATCTACCGTCCCATTCCGGCCGTTTTTCTTTGATAGCTCGATTCAAACGTATTAGCTGCAGTCGGTAATGACCGTCAATGATGGTTTAAAGAGTTCATAATAAATTCGCGGTCTTTATCACTCACGTCGAAATTGACGAGACGACACGATTCAGCTGCACTTCTCTTTAAAAGCTAATAATGAAGCATAACTTTTTCTTTGGGAGAACGTAGACATGTTTGGCGTCAGATGAAAAAGGATCTTTATGTTTGAAACGAATGTCAACCACTGCGATGGAGACCTCACATATACACCTTCTTATTTGCATACCCAATAATAAAAATCATCTAGAAAATGTGAGCCAAACCCTGACAGCTGCTTGACAAAATTTTTAATTTACAATATTTCACTCAGTATTTCCTTCTCCACATCATTAAAAAAAGTTTGTACGCATACTATTCTGCAAATTTTAAAATTCAAAAAACAGAAGCAAGGTAAAAATAGGAAGAATCTCTACAAAGCTCCCATCACTTGTGGGTGATATTGGGAACTTAAGAGTTAAAAGGGTTATGAAATTGTGAAAGCTGTGCCTTAGAATATTCTATGGTGTCGCTTATGGGTGACGCTGTAGACTTAATTTATAAGATATGCATTTAGTAATATATATAAAGAATAGCCTGCTTTATGCGCTTCTGCATACACATTTCGCCTCTAGGTGTTGTCTGGTCTCCCGCATATTCGACTCTCTTGGGGATTCCAATCTAACGCAGGTCTTGTGATATCGTCCAGGCGTTTACGCAGTGCATGGCTGATCCACTTTCATTTGTGATGTCGTACTTCAAGGAGGATGGGTAATTGCTTATTAATAGCCCATAGGTCTGTGTTGCTTACGGGTTTAGACAGGAATATTCACACAATTGTGCGTAGACAAGGATTAAAAAAGTTTGCAAAATTTGCAAGTCGCATGTGTTCAGGTTCCACGGCCGATTTTACGTTGGCGTCGAAAATTCGCAACTTCCTATGTCTGGATATGTTCGCCGATCTCCAGACTTTATTCAGTATACCAAATGCAGAACGTCCTTTTGATATGCGATTGCGAATATTTGCTGCTGATCCGCCATTTTTTGGGGGTGCTCGCGGTCTGGATGACGTGCGTTTCAATGGTGTTAATACACATAAGTTTTGTTTTGTCAACGTTGATTTTTAGCCCTGTTCACACAGCTAGCTTCAATAGCATTAACCGGTCTGATTTCGGTTCGTACTTCAATACTGGCACTTACAGCATTTTTATGATTAACACGCGTTTCTTAATGCTACTATGACAAATTTAGAAAATTTAAGGTACATACAATTTTAACGGAACAGGAAACATTCTATTAATAAATCCTACTACCTCTCTAAATCAACCAACCATCCCGCTTGCCTAGGATGAGTACGGCGAACATATCGTCCCCTTAGTATAACAATAGCCTATGTGCTCATAGGCTATTATTTTTTTTATTGAATTTTTGGATTCTCCATCGTCGATTTTATATGTGGTCAAAATTTTGTCAAATTCTAGTTCCACAAAGTGGGTCAAAACGTCAGTCAAAAAATAATAAATATTTACAGACATAACGAGATTTGAGTGAGAGCTACTTTCGACAAAAAGTTTGAAATTCATTTTCTCAAAACATCAAAAAATTTATAGGCTATTTTAATACTAAGGGGACGATATAGTCCTCACTCGCAGTTTTGAATGCGAAACTAGACAAGTCCATATTGGAAGCCTCGACCTCCTCAACCAAAATAATGCTACTAACTTGCATCAACAAAATAACAAACTTTATTTTATCACTCCCAGAGAAGGAATATAAAACATGAGTTTGAGTACTGACGGGATATTGTATCACTCCATATCACGCAGCTACAATGGGATTGTTCCAGAACGACACGTGTGACTTATGCGAAGAACATAGCCGTACTTTAGAACACCTCCTTTGCCACAGTCCTGCTCTAGGTAGAACTCGTTACAACTGCCTGGGATCGGAGAACTTTTCATCTCCGAAGAATATTGCTGATAAAAGTTTAAACTGTTAATAAAAAACTCCGCCAAGACACGTATCACGAACTACGTTTAACACAACTCGAACAATACTGGTAACATTACGACCCCTTGTGGTCTATGAGACATTTATTCAGATCAACCCGATATATCTAACCAGCTCCTAGTGAGCTAAAAAGTAGTTGACTTTTTCGGCACTATCGATATACATATATAGTTAAGTATAAAAGGAGCTAGTTAAAATCAAGTAAAATATTCGACAGGCGTAACAATGACAAACAGTTGAAAAATGTTTCAATTATTTTAACTGAGCGTTAGCTTAATTCCCTACAGGGTATTTACCCTATGTGTGTGTGTACATATGTGGGGTCATTTAAAAACTCCAGTCAGTCTATGAGAGATATAAGCAGAGAACACTTTTGGAAGGCAAAAAATCGGTTGCAGTAGCGAAAGGGTGAACGGAAGTCAGAAGAACGAAAGGAAAAAAAAGGGAGGAACAAAGAGGTAAAAATAAAATAAAGAAAACTCAACTGATTCTGAGATATTGGAATCTTGAATAAAAATTCAATTTTCTGCGCACACATCTGTAACATTCAGCAAATGTAGGCACGCATGGTGTGTATGGAGTATAGACATATGTATGTGTGTATGTAAATGCCACTGATTGTGAGCGCCTACAAGTGCTCGTATTGCGATTTTCGTTTTTTTTTAGTAGGTGCGTTTTATTTGATATAAATACAGATTATTATTGCCATTGCGTAAATAACAATCATTCTTGTGGCTGCTGGTAGTTGACTGTGAACATTCAGTACAGTTCAGTATATATACACACACACGCTCACACAAAGGAATATATGCAATTCCATACTAATTCGCATTGCTGTGAGCCATTGTTTGCATTGTCATACCTTTTATTTACACATCCATGCTTACACACATAAATGCCTTATGTGGATGTGGCATTTTTATGTGTGTTTGAATGCATATCTTGCAATTTATATATGCACACATACATAAATAAATACAAGCTATTTATATAAAAAAAATTGTATGCATTGAGAAATATGGCAACGCTTATAACGGAGAAGAATGTTTGGTTATACATACATAAATATATATATACGCATATATATCGGCTTTCATTGGCCTGCACGCGCTCCCCATTCACTTCCTTCTTCCCACGATGCATACACACATACATATGGCATTGTACACTTTGTTAAGCGGAAAATATGAAATTTATAAAGAATTTAATAAACTTAATAAAAACCTAGTAAAATAAATAACTATTATTATTATGAGAAGATTTAGCACAGCCGCTGTAGCCGAATGGGTCGGTGCATCGTGACTACCATTCGGCGGCAGCAATGGCAAACCTCGGAGTATATTTCTGCCATGAAAAAGCTCCTCCACTTGCAATTCGAAGTCGGTTTGAAACTGTAGGTTCCATTTGTGGAACAACATCAAGATGCACAAAACGCGCAAACAGAAAGAGAAGCTCGGCCAAGCACCTAACAGAAATGTACGTACTAATTTTTTTATTTTTTATTTAACACTGCGGCTTGAAAGTTCTATGATGCTCCCTTCATGGATTCAGAGTATTTCTCTGAGCCCAGCGTCCTCAATAAATTTTAGTATTTGTTCTATTTCATTAAGTTTTATTTCCTCCTATGGCAAACTAGTCTTGGTGGTGGAGGTTGTCAATTAGCACAAAAGATGCCATTTTGATACACTACTGTAGAAGGACTACTTTTTATAAGTCGAAGCATCTTGATTTGACTATGAATTTGCCTATGCCGTCTATTTTTCCAGCATTTTATGTCGTAAAGCACCCAGACTTGAGCACTTGTTCTGATAGTAAAAAACTGTTTCGTTACATTCCTCTTGACTGCAGCTTCTAAACGGTGGTTAAGTATGAAGGGCCGATGTTGAATGTGAAACACACCTAAACGTCAAATTCTTTTCTGCATTTCATTTGACATTTTTCAATTTCAGACTAATTCAATTCGAACCATGGAAAGATACACAATAAAGAAACGCGTTAGAGTTATTCAGGCTTATTATGAAAACGGGCGTTCAAATAAAAATGCATATCGCGCACTTCATCTTCCGTGATGACGCAAATTTTCACCTCAGTGGATTCGTCAATAAGCAGAATTGCCGCATTTGGGTGAATGATAATCCAAGTGCGAATGCCAAAAAACCAATGCACCCACAAAGAGTGACTGTTTGGTACGGCCGGTTTATGGGCCGACGGCGTCATTGGGCCGTATTTTTTCCAAAATGAGGCCGGTCAGGCAGTTACTGTTATAGTGTTCGCTATAGTGAGATGATAACGAACTTTTTATGGCCCGAATTGGAAGATATGGATGTTGACGATATGTGGTTCCAACAGGACGGTGCCACTTATCTCACAACTAACGAAACAATGGCCGAATAATCTCACGTCGCGGCGATGTCAATTGGCCGCCAAGATCATGAGATTTGACACCGTTGGACTTCTTTCTTTGAGGTTATTTGAAAGAAAAGGTGTACGTCGATAAGCCAGCAACAATTCAAGAACTAAAGGATGATATAATTCGGCACATTAACGGCATAGAACCTCAATTATGCCTCAGCGTCATCGAAAATTTGAACCATCGGATGGAGGTGTGCCGCCGAGGCCGTGGCGGCCATTTGGCCGATATTTTGTTCCATACGTAATTAAGCTATATCAATATTATCATAATATTGTATATTGTATTTTAGTCAAAATCAACACCAGCCCTTAAAACTTAACCACCCTTTATATCTATCGCTGTGCGGCCACCCCATCTTCCTGGCATGGTCGCCCAAAGGCCAGTGGCCGGTTATTGTTAATGTTATTTTGAATATTTCTCCTCGCTCCAATATTAACAGGTTGTCAGTTCTGGATTTGTCGAAAGTGGGCCACGTTTGCTTATGTTATTTTGCGGGTGTTAGTCCCTCTGCTAGCGGCCCACTTCTGAAATAGCGAGTAAATCTACCTTTTGCGTACGCCTTGGGGACAGCCTATTGCCATCGCCACGGATTCGTTATAGAATGCCCCTGTGTTGCTAGTTCATCAGCTTTTTCATTTCCTTCTATATTCCTATGACCAGGTACCCAGAAGAGAGTTAGGTCTGTCGCGTGCGCTAAAGTATTAAGTTGTTCTTTGCATTGCCTGACGATTTTTAAATTGTTTATAGGTGATTTAAAAGCTAAGACGGCTACTTGACTATCTGAAAAAATATATAAGTATACTTCCGATAGCTGTTGTAGATAGTTTCTAATTATCCTGCAAGCTTCTCTTATCGCGGAGACTTCTGCTTGATAAATTCTGTTCCAATTCTCTAGGCGAAAAGAGTTGGAAGTCTCGAGATCTCTCGAATATACACCGGCGCGAATGCCACAAACCATCTTGGAACCGCCAGTGTAAAGTGCAGTTGATTTCTCTTTGCTTATTGAATTTCAATCCCATTCCTTTCACTTGAAAAACTTTACTAAACTCTATTCTAAAGTCTAGGGTAGCGATAGTAAAATTTGATAATTTGCTAGTAAGTCTTTGGTTGTATAAAATAAAACTATAACCAAATAGTGCCATTCCAAAAACCACCTTCTTGTATTCTAAAGGCGTTGCTGTTAGCTGTAGTTGTAAGGCTATTGGTAACATGATTTCATAGCTCCAGTTACTCCTGATGACTGTTCTGCGTATGCATGACCATGCCCCCGTGTGATCATGCTCCTCAGGATGCCAGCACATATTTAACGGCTTCATCCTCCTCCTTACAGAGCCTGCGCGTTCCAATGGAGTATATGCCCCGGCTAGTAAAATGATGATTCAATTCCCTATGCCTTGTTAGAATTCCTGTGATGTTTCCAAAATTTTTCTGATTTAATATCTTACAACCTTTATATAGGTTTAGATTAAAGCCATCTATCATTGATTTTGATTGCGCCAAGCCCCTTCCTCTACTTCCTGAATAAGAGACTACACGCTACCCTTTCGTAGGCCGCAAAATAGCTCAAGGACTAGAAATGGGGACAACACCCTTTTCCAGCTAATTTATTTGTCATATCGTTCCCACTAAAATAAATAATGAATGAAAATAATTTTGTGACCAAAAATTTAAAGAAAAGCAAAAATATCACTCATATCAGCTTTAATTTAAGTGATATAGAATCCTGTATATGCGAGACAGCAAAAAGCCGGATCTGGCTTTTTTTACTGATATAAAACAGCGTTACCAGAAAATGCGTCTTATTTGCGAGTACTTAACGACAATTTTGTAAAGACTGGATACACTACGTCCTGCACTTATTTATATACAAATTTATTTGTCTAAGCTCTTTATTCCGTCTAGAGATGGCAGAGGAAATGGCGAGGTTGTTCAAGCTGATGATTTTCCTTTTTCTGTCATTAACATAGGTTAGGTTGGGTTAATCCGGCTGGCATTGAGTCACGCATAGACCTTTTGGTCCCTAGCGATACCATTGACATAAGCACATCAGAAATTTTAAGAACAATATTTTTCAGCTTAAACTTATAAAAGTCGTACGATATGGAATCACTCTGTCTGAAACTTTGTGTTTGGGGATGGAGATGAGATTCTGATGGATCAGAAAGCTGTACAAAAAGGTGAATAAAGAGATATGTTAAAGCAAAAATGTAGTTGTTGAGATAATGTGACTTTTACCCCGAAATCGTTATCTAACTGCAGGGAGCTAATGAGGAGCTGCAGTCTACAAGAAAAGCCCCGAAGTTGTCACCTGGCGCCTGGAGCGAGAGAAACTTTATTAAGTGAATGCCATATTCGCGATTGAAAGAACAGGATGAAGCGCATCGAGAGCTACAAAAAGTTTATGGAGATGCTGCTTTAAGTGAGCCACGTCCCGAGATTGGTTCCATCGCTTCAAATACGGTGATTTTAATGTTAACGACCGTCCGCGTGAAAGAAGACCAAAAACCTTTGAAGACGCTGAATTGGAGGCATTGCTCAATGGAAGGAAGGAAGAGATTGTCTCAGTATTAGGAGTTACCCGCCAATTCATTTCCAAGCGATTGCTTTCTTTGGGAATGATTCATAAACAAGGGACTTGGGTTCCTTATGCGTTAAAACCAAGGGATGTTGAGCGTCGTTTTTTCGACTGTGAACAACTACTCCAGCGGCAAAAATGGAAGGGGTTTCTTCACAGCATCGTGACGGGTGAAGAAAAGTGGATTCGTTACAGCAATCCAAAGAAAAGCAATCCGAAGTCATAGGGACTGCCCTATCTACGTCGTCGCCTCGTCCGAATATTCACGCTGCGAAAATTATGGCAGGTATGTATTTGGTGGGACCAAGTTAGTGTTATTTATTATGAACTGTTAAAACCAAGCGAAACCATCACTGGGGTTCAGTATCGACTTCAACTAATGCGATTGAGCCGAGCACTGCACGAGATGTGGCCGCAATACGCGAAGAGGTATGAACAAGTGATTCTACAGCATGACAACGCTCGACCTCACGTTGCCAAACCCGTTAAAACCTACATGGTTCCCACTGAAAAGGGAATTCTTGAGATATCTATATTTAATGATGTATATTTAAAAAATATAGAACAGTAGAGCTAATAGCTAATATACATTACAAACTCCACCAAGTAATGTTAGGTTCAGATATTTTATTCATAACTCGAGTAGTTGAACAATTTCATATTGGGTGCACATACTTACGCGTACGTACATGTCGATAAGTAGTGCACAGAAACTCGTCTCGTGAAATTTACAGACCGACGTGCGATGCTGCCAGAATTTTACTGCATTTTGTCCAAACTTTGTAAGCTGGTATTTAAAACTTGTGAAGCGAACCATATTTCAACGCTCAGTTGCAGTCATTTGCAGTTTGCAGTACCAATTACAGACACATTCGATCAACTGTTAAAAAACATAAATAATCTATGAGTAACCCGGCGCGAAATTTTTGGCATAACATGGCATGAGAATTTATTTATCTCCTAAGTCTAAATTCACAGACTCTAACAGCTGATTATTTAATAAAATTCGTATAGTTTTGCAGCTTGGAATTGGAAATATTTTTGCATATTTTGCTAAATTATTGGACTAGGATTTTTAAAAATTTTGATAGCTTATTTGTATTTTATTTAATTTTAATAACACTGCCCTGCATCGGTTTTGCGAATAAGATGGGACTAAGTGATCCCGAAGGGAATTTTCGCGCTAAGCACGAACCCGAGTTCAAAAATTTTCCATCACGTCAGGTTTTCGAGAAAAAGGGGGTTGAAACCCCTAAAAATAGCGTATTTGGCCATTTTTCAAAAATTGTGGAGCAGAACCCTAACGTGCTACGATCTTCGTTATTGTCAGTAATTGAAGGTTGAACTTTGCTCTTTGAAATAAGCCCAAACCCAAATTGTTCGCATGCACCCTTAGAGTAGGGGGTGTACTTATGTCTACGGGGGTAGAGAAAAAAATGAACATAGGAACTTATCTACACCCAAGATAAGATATAATGAAAAGTGCAGTGTTCCTAAGGTACTTAGAGAAAATTTAAAACCAGGTTCTAAAAACATCATTCATCAAAATTTGGTCGACAAGTCAAAAATATGTTTACCTCCACTTCACATTAAACTTGGCCTTATGAAACAGTTCGTGAAAGCTTTAAATAAAGATGGAAAGTGCTTCAAATATCTTTGCACGAAATTCGTGCACCTAAGCGATGCAAAGCTAAAAGAATAAATTTTTGTTGGGCCACAAATCAGACAGTTGATGAGGGATAAGGAGTTTGAAAAAGCCATGACTCCAGAAGAAAAACAAGCTTGGATCGGGTTTAAAAATGTCGTTGATGGTTTTTTGGGGAATACGAAGAGTCCAAATTACAAAACTTTGGTATCAAATATGCTTCAAGCTTACCGCAAATTAGGTTGTAATATGAGTGTAAAAGTCCATTTCCTCTTCAATCATTTAGAATTTTTTCCAAAAGTAAATCTTGGTAGCATAAGTGATGAGCAGGGAGAAAGGTTCCATCAAGACATCCAAGAAATGGAAAGAAGGTACCAGGGAAGATGGAACACGAACATGCTTGCAGATTACTGTTGGTGCTTAAAACGTGACCTTCCGTCACAAACGTACAAACGAAAATCGAAAAAGCGCAGCTTCCTTGAAACGCAATAATTTGCTAATTTAGCTCACTTTCATTTCATTTCTTTATTTTTTTAAATTAAAAAACTGTTGTTAATAAACAAAAAATATTAAAAAATACAAAAAAAAAAACAAAAAAAGGAGTGTAACATTAAGATCGCCCCCACGTGATGCACTCTGGGAAATATAGTTTTATGAATTCTATAGCTAATTGACCTTGAAGAAAATATTCAAATTTAATATAAAAACAATCGATTTCATATAGAAACAATCGGTGTCACCTTAATAACTCTGCATCCATATTAGAAAAGCGAAGATGAATTGTTTCAAAGTAACAAATTTCAAGCAAATCTGATAAAGTTTTAACATTTTCGTCCGCCATTTTGAATTTTGGGAATCTGACTACAGGTTTGTAATCAGCGACACTAAATACCTTAGGAACACTCACTTTTCATTATATCTTATCTTGGGTGTAGATAAGTTCCTATGTTCATTTTTTTCCCTACCCCCGTAGACATAAGTACACCCCCTACTCTAAGGGTGCTTGCGAACAATTTGGGTTTGGGCTTATTTCAAAGAGCAAAGTTCAACCTTCAATTAATGACAATAACGAAGATCGTAGCACGTCAGGGTTCTGCTCCACAATTTTTGAAAAATGGCCAAATACGCTATTTTTAGGAGTTTCAACCCCCTTTTTTTTGAAAACCTGACGTGATGGAAAATTTTTGAACTCGGATTCGTACTCAGCGCGAAATTTCCGTTCGGGATCACTAGGTCACATCTTATTCGCATCAGAAAAATTGAAATTTGCAGGGCAATGTAATTTTTTTATGAAAATATAGTTAATTCACTTACGAAAACCCATACAAATGGGTAAATGCTTAAAATACACGCTCGCCTTTCTTTTATGTGGAGAAAATACCCAACACTTTCCATAAAAAAAATTATTAAAAATCAACTCGATTTTCGAGGAGCTGGAAAGTTGCACTTTATTATAGCGAAATTCAATGGGTCATACAACGGCATACTCGAAATTTTATTTTAAGATTTTATTAAAAGGTTTTTTTCAAGTTTTTTTTTTAATTTGCGCAAAGCTTGAAACTTGGATTTACAAGGTTTTTATAGGAGAATGTATGTATTTTCATAAAATAAAATAAATCAGCAAGCAAAAAAGTTGTCAAGTATTCGGTGCGGTAGCAGCTGGTGGTAGTAAAGGAAGAAAAAGGCCTCCTCTGCGTTGCAAGGATCAAGTGGAGAAGGACTTGGCTTCACTTGGCATTTCCAACTGGCGCTGGTTAGCACGAGAAAGAAATCACTGGCGGGTTTTGTGAAACTGGACCAAAATCGTTTAAGCTGTTATCGCGAGAATGACGAAGAATAAGAGGAAGAAGAAGTAGAGACAACCTACTTTTTTATTTTGCTGGGTGATAGGCGTACAGAGGGTCACACAGCATACGCGATATCTAGAACTTCCTCCAACTTAAGTAAGGCAGAAAGTTAATCGGATTAAGTCAAGAAAGCTTAAATAACTTCACTAGATTTAACTTGAATATCCCATAGCTTCTGGTGTATATTGCACCTTCGATGAACAGAGTTAGAGAAACACTCAGCGTGCATCGCTGTTTGGAGTCGCTCTTTGTCCAAAGGGCTAATGTGTCTTAATTATACTGAAAATATTACTTTTGCAATTCCGTCTTTTATTAAATTTTGATTTGGCATCAACGCAAGCAATATTTATTTATCTCATTTAATTCGTCCAAAATCAACTCAGGTATGCAATAGCTTCAATTTCCACGCAGGGTATTTGTACTCAATTTTTAAATTAAAAAAAAGGGCTCTTAGAAAGCTCCAGCGCACTTCGTGTACTGGTTTTTGGCACCAGTTGGTTTCATTTCATAGAATATGGCTGCAGTTATACTTCTACACTCATTCTTACTCTTTCTTGTGGGAGTGTGTGTGTGTGTGCATGCATTCACGTTCGTGTTTTTTTTTAATTTTGCAAATATTTGGCTAACTTAAATTTGTTAAAATCGTTTTCGAAGTTGGCTTACTGGCGCGCTACTGCTTCTAACTGCCTTAAACATTACTGCTACCGTTGAATAGTTCGCCGATTGGTTTGTTAGTTGGTTAGTTTGGCGCTTAAAAATATTTGGTTGGCTTCATGTCTGGTCGGTTGCTTGGTTGCTTGGCTGCTTCGCTGCATGGCTGCTCGCTTGGCACACTCGATTCGGTTACGACTCAGCTAACTTTGCACAACTTTCCGCTTGAATAGATAAGGAGATATATACACACATACATATACATACATTTAATATTTACGTAAAAAGTTGGTTATGATTTTTCTGCCAAAAATTTCGCGAGTCGCTTTCGGCATATTTACAGCTTACGTACTTACATACTTTTACACATACAAATGCCTTCACTTACGTATGAGTACTTGTGTTAGCCTTTGCGCTTGCGCGTAAATTGTGCATTAAATCCGATTTTGTGATATTTTTACATCTTTGTAGTTTATCAGCTACTACAGCTGATACAGTTCATGAAAGTAATTGAAGCTGCTTTAAATGTTTCCAGATTTGTCTGCCTTGTTGAATAATTTATTATCGCTTATTATTTTATTCTTTTAGTTTTAATGGAGCAGAGGACGTTGAATAAATACGTAAAATATTAAATAGAAGTAAAGAAATCATGATGGGGACTGGAGCTTATCAAACATACTCGTACATGAATGGGTTATAAACTGTGCACTTGAAATTAGAAAAAAAAAATCCGACTAAAAAGTTTGAAATTTAAAAAAAATAATTGTGTAATTGGCACAAAGTTTGAAAGTTGGATTTACATGTCTTTTAAGGGGTACATACGTCCAGCAGCGCCAAAAATGCGCTAAAAGAAAAACTGTTTTTGGAAGGGATAACAATAGAAATACGGTAGATACCTATGAAATGATACTTTTTTTTCAATTTCAAAAGTTTGTTAACAAAAAATGGTTACAAATTTAATCTTTAAAATAATAGCCATCGCTAGCGACACATTTTTCCCATCTCTCAGGCAACTTTGTGGATGCCGAGCCAAAACAATTGGCCGTCTTTGGCAGCAAACCAATCATCGAGCCATTTTTTGGCTTCTTCGTGAGAATTGAAGTGCTGCTCGGAAAGTGCGTGGCCCATCGAAGCAAACAAATGACAATCGGAAGGCACCAAATCTTGTGAGTGAGCCGTATGCACCAGCGGTTCCCTATCGTACGTCTCCACCAATTCGCTCTTGTTCGATGTGGCGGTGCATTGTCATCAAGAAAAATTACTTTGTGACGCCGATCGGCATATTCTGGGCGTTTTCGGTGTATAGCTATGTTCAAATCGGCCAATTGTCGTTGGTAGCGTGTACCGTCAACTGTTTCACCTGGTTTTAATAGCTCATGCCACGCTGATCCCAGAAAACTCACAGCATTGCCTTGCGGCCGAAGCGATTTGGGTTGGCTGTTGTTTTTGGCTTGTGGCCGGGCGGACCATACCATCGTTTACGCTTGCGATTGGAGAAATACACCCATTTGCCATCACCCGTAACGATTCGGTGAAAAAAAACTTCCTTTTGAACCGGGAGAGCAGCATTTCACAAGTGATTTTTCGATGTCCGCAAATCGTAGTCTGATGGCACGAAATTCGATATTTTGAAGAGCGACAAAAATACATTTTTGTATGAAATGTAACAAACAATGAACTGAATATTGTTGACAGTTGACAGTCGAAAAAAACAAGGCATTTGGGAAGGTTTAAAAATACTCCTAGCGTCACCTATGGACTAATAACTGAAAGTCTCATTTCATAGGTATCCACCGTAAATATAAAACAAATTTTATGCATTATATATTAGTACTTAAGCTTCATAAAAAAATGTATTTTAATTTTTCTTTACAAAAATGAGTATATAAAATATCACGTGACCCAAAGTGCAATGACAAAAAAAAGTATACGTTCATAAATGTCACACTTTAATTATGTTTATAAAATGTTTTAATAAAAAAATCAAAAATCCGGCTCGACAGACCATAGAGAAGACATTTTCGAATATTTAAAAAAAACCCGCATCAAAAAATATTGAAAACTGTAAGAGTTTTCATGCAGACCGTGCATGCATTGGGTTGGCAACTAAGTAATTGCGGATTTCACTCATAGATAGCTTCAGTTGAATTTTTAGGTTTGCATGTAAAACACATTTTGTTGTTGGATAGTTGGTAATTCAGCTGTAAACCAGTAGGAACAGTTTTTTGAGCGGTTGCGTAGTTTTCGTTTGGCGTTCGTTGAAAAATGGAACATTTTCGTCGTACTTTGCTTTTTTATTCCCGCAAAAGGAAAACCGCATCGCAAGCTCATAAAAAGTTATGTGCTGTTTATGGTGACGAAACCTTAAAAGAACGGCAGTGTCAAAATTGGTTTGCCAAATTTCGTTCTGGTGATTGTTCACTCAAAGATGAAAAACGCTCTGGTCGTCCAGGTGAAGTTGATGACGCCCTAATCAAAGCAATAATCGGTTCGGATCGTCACAGTACACAACACGTGAGATTGCAGAGAAGCTTCATAAATCACATACACGCATTAAAAATCTCTCAAAACAACTTGGCTATGTTCAAAAGCTCGATGCATGGGTTCCTCACGAACTGAGAGAAACACATTCAATGCAACGTATTAACAGCTGCTATTTGCTAAGGCAACGACGGATAACTATCGATGAAAAATGGGTTGTTAACAACAACAATATCAAGCGGAAAAGATCGTGGAGCAGGCCAGATGAACCAACTCAAACAATATCAAAAGCTGATGTTCAACAAAAGAAGTTTTTTTTTATCAGTTTAGTGGGATTACAAAAAAATTGTCTACTTTGAACTCTTACCCTCCAACCGAACGATCAATTCTGATGTCTACAATGAACAACTAACGAAATTAAACAATGCAGTTGAAGAAAAGCGGCCCGAATTGACAAATCGAAAAAGTATTGTATTACATCATGCCAATGCAATACCATACACATCTTTGGCCAATCGGCAATAATTATTGGAGCTTGACTGGGTTGTTTTGCTGCATTCTTCATATAGTCCTAACCTTGCATCATCTGTTTGCTTTTTGTTTCGATCTTCCCTAATGATGACGATGTCAAATCGTACCTGATTCAGTTTTTTGCTAATAAATTTGATTATGATGCTGCCTGAAAGATGGCAAAGGTCATTGATAAAAATGGGCAATATATTTCAGAATAAAGTTATTTAGTTCCATGAAAAAATTGGCTTTGATTTTCTAAAAAAAATCCGGAATTACTTGGTTGCCATCCCAATAGCCTCGAGAATAACGAGCTTAAATTTTCGAGTGCATTTCGCTGGAGGTCGCACGCCTCAAACAAAGGACAGCTACCTGTGCGCATCAAACTCTCGTCGGGCAGTTACATTTTCTATCATGACTTTGTATCTATGGGGAATTTTTACAATCGACTTCCACAGAAATACGCCTAAAACTATATTATAAAGAATGAGAATCTGTAAAAAAATCGAGTTTTTGGAAATTCTGGGCATTACTGACATTAATAAAACTAAAATTTACAATTAGTAAAAATAAAACATTATTAAATTAAACTAAGAAGCAAATAAATTGTCGGAAGTTTATGCTTTCTTTATATGGAGGAAATGCACTAAACGGCCAGGAAAGAGACAAATTTTCAAAAAACAACACTATTTTTGAATCACTTGAAACTTATACTTTATTATCATATGGGAAATTTTCCTAAAGATTCTCATTAAAAAATTTGAAATTTTTGTATAAAGTTAACTTTTTTTTAATTTCACTAAGTTTGAAACTTGGATGTAAGTAAAGAGTGATTTTTGATTAGCTATAGGAAAGTTAAAAAAAAAACACACGTAAAATTAGCAAAAATGCATGAAATTTTTATTCCAATCGATAGTACAGTCCATATAATTTAGATTACTTCATGCAAATGTTGACCGCGACTGCGCTTCAAATGGTCCATCTGCTTAGTCTAATATTGGCATACTCTTTCCAATGTTTTGGCCGGTATCTCACATATAAATGCTTTAATGTTGTCCTCCAATGCGTTAATTGAAGCAGCCTTGTCTGAATTGAGATGAGCTTTAACATAGCCCCACAAAAAATAATCTAAAGGCGTTATATCGAACTATCTGGGTGGCCAATTGAATTGTGGCATGTCGCACCGTCTTGCTGAAACCACATGTCATGCAAGTCAAGCTCTTGCATTTTGGGCAAAAAAAAGGTGGATATCATTTCACGGTAGCGCTCGCCATTCACAGTTACGTACTTTGAAGAAGTACGGTCCAATGACACCACCAGCCCATAAACCGCACCAAACTGTGACCTCTTCTGGATACGTTGGTAGCTCTTTCAATTCTTCTGGCTGATCTTCACTCCATAATCGACAATTCTGCTTATTTACGTTCCCATTGATCCAAAAATGAGCTTCGTCGCTGAACACAATTTTTCGATAAAAAAGTGGATCTTCGGACAACTTTCCAAGAGCGCATTCACCAAAAATTCTGCGTAAATTCCGTATTTTGAAAGGCTTCACACCTAAATCCTTTCGCAAAATTTTCCACGTTGTTGAGTAACAGAGGCCCAATTGCTGCGAACGGCGACGAATCGATAATTGATGGCCATCATTAACACAGGCCGATAGAGGTGCGTTATTTTCTTCAGTTCGCACTCTACGTAAACGTGTTGGTGGTTTTATGTCCAATAATGTAAATTTGGTTCTAAATTCAGTCGCAATAGCTCGAATAGCCGCTTCAGTGGGTCGGTTAAACTGACCATAAAATGGAAGAAGCGCGCGATAAACTTTCCTAACAGAACACGCATTTTTATAATAAAATTCAATGATTTGTAAGTGTTGTTCGTTTGTAAGACGATTCATGGTTAAATTATAGACCAAAGTGAAGATGTTTGACAGAGAAATAAAACACGAAACGTGCGTCAGCTCTTTAAACCAACTGTTTAAAAAGATAATAGCTAAAAAATCACCCGTTTGTTTTTAAAGGAAATTGAACAATATTTTCATAGAAAAATTATTAAAATGAAGTGTCAAGCAAATAAATTGTAAAGACTTGTTAATAAGTCCCTGTGGAAAAGTTATTTATTCCAGTGTAAATTGATTTCTCTTGCGTAAAAAATATTCGAACTCATTTTTTTTTTAAATTTTTAACATTATTTTTAAATACGTCGTTTTTTTAAAGAGTTGAAAAATGTACTGTTTATACTCAGACATCTACATAGTCGATAACAGAGATTACACCCTACTCTATTTTGTGTTTTTCCTTTCCATTCGGTTTTTGGTTTTATAATGGGTATAATTTTCAAAAAAAATTGCTTGTAAATATATAATGTCATTGAAAATTCGTAATGTTTGTTCTCTTTTTGGTTTTAGAGCCCTTTTTATTTTTTTCATTTCGTTTTCATGATGTATCGTTTTCTTTGTGAACACACACTTTGCTCTACTCACTAAACAGACATCACAGTGTTGCATATAAAATCAGACATGAAATTTTTCTTCTTCTTCATGTTGATTGGCACGATAACCCGGTTAAACGATTTTGGCCGAGTTTGACAAAGCGCGCTAGTCGTTTCTTTCTCGTACTAACCGGCGCCAGTTGGATAGATCGAGGGAAGCCAAGTCCTTCTCTACCTGATCTCTCCAACGTAGAGGAGGCCTTTCTCTTCCTCTGCTACCAGCAGCTGGTACCGCACCGAATATTTTCACAGCCGGAGCGTGGAGCCTGGATCTTTATTCGTTGCACTATGTCTATGTCGTCGTAAAGCTCATATAGTTTATCGTTCCGTCGCCTGCAATGGTCACCGTTACTAACGTACAAAGGTCCAAAAATCTTCCGCAAAATCTTTCTCTCAAACACTCCAATGGACGCTTCATCGCATGTTGTCATCATCTAAACTTCTGCGCCATATGCAAGTGGGGAAAGTTGCTGATTACCATTCACTTGGGAGTGGCCAGGACGATTCTTCTGCATACGGTCCACACAACTTACGGGCTTCACCTCTGGGTAGCTTCCGAATATCCGTTTGAAAGCGAGCTAATGTGAGAAGGCGAAGTAACCCAGGATATCTGGTTGTGCGCTAGGTTTGGGAGCCACCACCCAAAAATTCTCCCCCAATGAAAAACAAGACACACGCTTATTCATCATCATTATCAAAAATTCCTAGAATTCCAGTGTGGAACATAAGGCCACAACGAATTTCTTCCATTCGGGTCTGTTTTGCTCCAATCTATTCATTCCAGCTAAGCTGCATGGCGCGGGTTTCTGGCGTCAGCAGTCAACTCCATGTATTCGCAGGTTTTCCACGTCTGCGGCTTTCTTGGGGATTACAGTTAATGTCGGGATTTGTATTGTAATTTGGATTGCAATTAAGACTTAAATGTTTGAATTGCGTAGTTTAAAAAGTCCCTGCTCTCTTTCTCACTCCCACAGCTTTCGCACTTTTCCATAAGAATAAAAAGGCAGAAGTTTGTAGTTGGAAACACCGCCATGTTACCGCACTGCTTACAGCGCCACTCTAACATCAACCTAACAATTTTCTCTAGATAAAAAAATCGTTAACAAATATTTAAGTTTTCGTCGGTTAAAAAATTTGTGCACAGGTATACAAGCAATATTTATTTTTTTCATTCCTTTTTTGTAATGTAGGGAAATAGCAATTTAAATAAATGGTGAATTACATATTTTTATTGAGTTTTGAAGCGTACATATTTTTTTAAATATTGCCAAATTGATACACACAATTACCCGGAACTGCTTAAAAATAAAATTAAAAATAATTTGTTATTGAATATTAATTTTTTGACATTTCAGAGAATGCCATCCGGAGCTTGTAATATTTAATATTTGTTACTTTTTGTACATGCTCACAACAACAATACGAATACAATAAAAACAAAAGGAAAACTATTTAGTTTTTCACAAGTGCATACCAATTTTTTTCTGGTTATAAAATCATTGGTATTTCGGATTAAATATTAAATTATTAAGTTTTTTGTGTGGACTCATATAAAAACAAAAAAACTGTGTTACTGTCTGTATTTTTATGTAGTAAAGCTGAGGCTTAGCATAACAACAGTTAATAATTTAAAAATTTACATATTTGTTTGGTTTTAGTAAATATTCCAGCTGATTATCTACAATAAAAAGCTAACTTTTTTGAACTTTTTCGCCAATTGTGCAAAAAATTATTAATTTTTATACAGATCACATCGTGGTTGCTCTAATGTGGCTGCAATGCAAACAAGTAAAAAGTGTTGAAGTCTCCAGGGAACCGAACGAAAATAATGATTTAAGGTAGCATTGTTAAACAATTATTTTAGGGCCGAAGGAAAATGGTTTTTTATGAGGAGCTGTTTTATGGCAGAAATGCACTCGTAGGTTTGCCATTTCTTTCCGAAGGGCAACCGGAAAAAAAACTTTTTGTATCTTTTTCGTGTTTTCTGTCTAAAGGAGGCTTCGAACTTGGGCATCGGCGGCATCGTTTTTAATATACTTTCTGAATATAAGACTTCTTCTTCTTCTTAATTGGCGCGATAACCGCTTACGCGATTTTGGCCGAGCTTAACAAAGCGCGCCAGTCGTTTCTTTCTCGTGCTAACCGGCGCCAGTTGGACACACCAAGTGAAGCCAAGTCCTTCTCCACCTGATCTTTCCAACGCAGAGGAGGCCTTCCTCTTCCTCTGCTACCACCAGCTGGTACCGCATCGAATACTTTCAAAGCCGGAGCGTTTGTATCCATTCGGACGACATGACCCAGCCAACGAAGCCGCTGGATCTTTATTCGCTGCGCTATGTCTATGTCGCCGTAAAGCTCATACAGCTCATCGTTCCATCGCCTGCGATATTCGCCGTTGCCAAAGTGCAAAGGTCCAAAAATCTTACGCAGAATCTTTCTCTCGAGCACTCCAAGCGTCGCTTCATCGGATGTTGTCATCGTCCACGCTTCTGCGCCATACGTTAGGACGGGCATGATGAGAGTCTTGTAGAGTGTTAGTTTTATTCGTCGAGAGAGGACTTTACTGCTCAGTTGCCTACTTAGTCCAAAGTAGCACTTGTTGGCAAGAGAGATTCTACGTTGGATTTCAAGGCTGACATTGTTATCGGTGTTAATGCTGGTTCCTAAATAAACGAAGTCTTTTACAACCTCGAAATTATAACTGTCTACAGTGACGTGAGTGCCGATACGCGAGTGCGCCGACTGTTTGTTTGAAGACAGGAGGTACTTCGTTTTGTCCTCGTTCACCACCAAACCCATTTGCTTTGCCTCTTTATCCAGTTTGGAGAAGGCAGAACTAACAGCGCGGTTGTTAAGGCCGATGATATCAATATCATCGGCATACGCCAACAATTGTACGCTCTTATAAAATATTGTGCCTGAGCGATTAAGTTCTGCGGCTCGTACGATGCTCTCCAACATCAGGTTAAAGAAGTCACACGACAGCGAGTCACTAAGACTAATCGACTATAAATTAGATTTTTTGAAATAATTTGACGTCAGCGCTTTTGAAGGGTAATACGTCGGAATAAAGACTACCCTGTAACCTGTCCAGAAAATACGTTTGTCTGAGAGTGAGTAGTAATATGATATGATGTAAAAAAACAAGGATCTGAGTTTATTCTCCTGCACTCCCTCCGTCATCCACAATCAATTTTGTGGTAATACATCCAATTTTTTCTTTTTTTTGGTGGTAAGGTTGTGTTAAAAATGCCTTCGCTCCATATAATGACCGTCGTTACTATGTGTGTGGTGATTCCACTAAAAACATCCCTTCTCTTCTCTTGGAATTTTTCTTCAACACCTTGATTGCATCCGCATAGCTTCTGGGTAGAGGTCCAAGACGGCGTCCTTGTTAAGAAGGACACATTCACTTACTCATCCTGCACTCAGGATCGCCTGTTTTGAAAAAACTTACGGGTAATGCTCTTTATCCTAAGTTTCCATTTCACGCTGCTTTTTTCTGATAATATTCCCAACGAAAATGCGACGGCGTTCCATTTTTCTGCGCTTATTATTGTTTTCTCGATTAATTCTTTCGGTGTAAATACACCAATGGCTCGCTGCGGATCTGTTCTCTTCGTTTTTCCCCTCTCGCATTTGAAGAAGATGTGCTCCACTTAATCGTGTTCAGTATCTCCATAAATGTACAATAGTAAAGTATCTCCTCTCCTATGCAGAGGCGTGTTGGTCTAACAGGTTTTTTAGATATACAAGGTGAAGTCCAAAATAAACAAGTCTAACGTCATACATACTATATATTTTTGATGGCACCCGAAATCATACAAGCCGCCCAAAATCAGTAATCACCGAAAACTTCGTCAAAATTGTTCGTAAATTTATCGGAAATGAACCGAAATCAAAGTCGAAATTCATTGAATCAGAATTGAATATCTCCAAAACTGATCTTTTGGGCTTACGAAAGGTCTGTGCACGTTTCATTCCGCACAAGTTAATTCAGGACCAAAAATTGTTCAGAATTCAACATTCGAAATACCTCATTAAAGGGGCGAAAAAAGGCGAAAACTTCCTTTATAATATTGTAACTGGTGGTGGAACATGAACTTGAAACTAAGCGTCAAAGTGCCGAATGGAAGGCCCCACACGAGCCATCACCCAAAAAATCGCGTTAGAAGAAATTAAAAATCAAGTCGATGCTCATTTGTTTTTACGATTCCAAGGGAATTGTCCACAAGGAGTTCGTGCCAGCGAGCCAAACCGTCAATGCGATTTTCTATCTTGGTGTTTCGAAGCGTTTGTTGCATCGCATTCGTCGAATTCGCCCTGAATACCGCGAAGGAGGAAGCTGGCGCTTATTGCATGATAATGCGCCATCTCATCGATCCACTTTTGTGACTGATTTTTTGACTAGAAATCGCATTTTAGCCATCAATCACTCACCGTATTCGCCTGATATGGCTCTCTGTGACTTCTAGTTATTAGAAAAATTGCATTTGGCCGTGAAATGAAAACGTTTTGCGTCTGTAGAGATCATCCAAAAGGCTTGACATGCTGAAGGACATTCCGGTCAATGACCTGGAACACTCGTTCGAAGAGCTTTTAGATCGCGCAAAACAATGTATCGGGGCCAGAGGGAACTATTTTGAATAAATAAACTCGAAGTTATCAGAACAAAGCTCCGGACGTTTCTATTGTAGCTCAGTCTTTTTATTTGGGCTTCACCTTGCATGTAAGTAATTCAGTACAATTTAAAAGCATCGTTTTGAGTATTCGGTCAATTTTGTCCACCAGAAAATAATTCGCTTTACCAAGTTTGCAATGATATCGAATTTACTGTTGCAATAAAAAGCATATTTTTTGCGTCCCATAAATAAAATTTCTTAATAATTTAAAAACTGATGTGTCTCCAAACAGGAATATGTAAATATATAAATCATTTTGCATATTGACATTTTGGTTACATTAAATAATTTTTTATGCAGTTTACTTGGCGCGGAAATACGCATTTACTATATTTATGGAATATACTTATGTGACATATCCGCTCAAATTTAACAAACGTGCGGAAAGCGATTGGGCGACAATGCATTGTGGCCGATTAATAGAAAAACATACAAAAAGGAAGTGCTTACGATAAAAAAAGAACGAATTGGGCTTTTGTGAAAAACTGTGCACGAAAATTAAAAACAAGAACATTAACGTAGCACTAAATGAACGGAAAGCACTGAACATAAATCAATTATAAAAGTAAACAAAAATATTTATGATAAATATATTTTTACAAACTTTTTTTTGCAAGCGAAACTGTGCTGAAATTAAATGTCATTATTTTTATTGCATACATTTTGATATAAAAAACTTAGCTTGTTTTTGTATTACTAATGTATATGGTAAACTTTTCACGATTGCAGTTTTTATGACACAAAGGCTCGTTAAATTTACTATAATTAATTTAGTGCGGCAAACTTTGCGAGCGACATTAAATGGAAAGTTTCTTATGTGCAAGATGAGTAGTAAAAAAAATTTTTTTTTGATTTCAAATTAAGTAAAAATAAAATATTCCTGGCTGTATAGTCGCAATTTAAATAATATTATTCGTAATCTAATATAAACAAAGTGATTTCTACACTAATTTTTTGAATAGCAAATTTCGCCTGACATAAATTCTTCAATTTGCATATTATCTTATTAACATTAGCATAATTTCGCAAACTTCTTGACATCTCCTTAGCCGTGCCGTAAGCCACATTGCGTTTAATTTTTTACGCGCCCTTAATTGGCCTAAACTCATTCAACTATTCATTAGTTGATTTAATGATTCAGTAACACGTTCACCTCCAAGTCATGCAACGCTGTTTTGAGTGAAAGTCACTTAAACATCACTTAGTAAATCTATTCACAACTAAGATAAGCTTTTAATTACGCCTTAAGCGCAATTTGTTGTTCCTGTTGTTTGAGGGTAGCATTTATGTTATGGCAGGGCCATGTAGATGATAAGTGAAGATTGTATTGCTGCTGTTGTTGTGTGGCATAATCAAGTGCGCAACGTGGCCGTTTTTAAAGGGGTTGGTAAAATATCTGCACTGCGTTGAATAATTATAGCACTGGCTCTTATTGACACAGCTTTTTGCTCCTTTTTTAATTTTAATAATAAATTTCTATGAAAATATTAATTTCCTATAAAAGCTATGTATGTCTGAGTTTCAAACTTTGTGCAAATGAAAAACAAAAATATTTTTTTTTTATAAAAATAGCAGCTTTAGAAAAATTACGGTGCTATTTTTGAGTCACTTGAAACTTGTACTTTATTATACCATAATGCATTTTTATAGTCCATTGCATTTTGGCATAAAAAGTGCAAGTTTCAAGTGACTCAAAAAAGCATTAATTTTTGAGAATTTTCATAGAATTTTGCTGGCGAATTTTATATGGAGAAAATGCGCAATACCGAAAATCAGCGAGAAGCTTGGGTCACTCAAAACTTGCTATTTATTATTCTAAAATTGAATGGAAAAATTTATCATCAAAAGTATTTTTTTAAATTTTATTTGATTTAAAAATTTTTTTTTTGTTTTCCTTTTTTTTGTATTTGTTTTTTGTTTTTTAACTTAGCAGCAAAAGGGTAATAGTTTTTCATAAACATGATAAATGTCAATTTTTACACTTTCAAATCCTCATATTTGTAGTTCATGCAGAAGTCACGCTTGCAATAAGCTCGCACGTGACGCTCTGTTCTACAGCGCAGCAATACTATATAACTTTTTTTTTAATAAAACATAATTTTCTTCTCATCATTTTAATATCGTACAAATGTGGTCAAAGCTGTGAAAATAATACATATTTTTATCACCATAAAAACCCCTTAAAAAACGCTTCCTCTTTTTTCGCTTTTAAAGTAGGCTTCCCCTTAATTGAACTACCCATCTGATATTATTTTTTTTACGTGCGTTAACTTCTTAAATTTTTTTATTTTGCATTCAGTTCAGAGAAAAATCTATCAGATGGCTTGTACACAATGGCCTTGTAAGCAAGTCACTGTTAGATAAATTCTGCAAATTTTGCTATATTCAATTCAGTTGAACAGAGAGTTTGTCTGAAATTTTGTCTTTCTAATAAAATATTATGAGAAGAAGTGTAAAGAACGTGAACGACATCCTATGGGGACTTCATGAGTATGATGTCGAAATGAATTAACAGTTCACGAGTGACAAAAGAAACGCAAAAAAAGTGCGTGGAGCGTAGTATACATAATAAAAGTGAAACTTTCTAGGCTGACAAAGAACGAGGGAGAGACCCGAGAATGAGGGAGAGGGAGATAAAGAATACCTATCTAAATAAATTCACAACATTTGCAGAGAATACAAATAGACAAAATTTACAACAAACGGAGAAGGGTCGGCCGGTGTAGGTAAACGCCTGACACAAACCATAGCAACAACGCGCACTAGTCCGAGCGTTTATCACCCGCACAAACGCAGCGATTCCAGGACCCCAGCAACGTCACAAATTACCGCAAGGCAATACCAAAAAATCCGACGCCGGAATGGACAGCACTTTATAGTACGCACAAGCACTAGCCAGGAAACGGAAATATGCGCCAAAAAGTAGGCACCAAAAAAACGAAAACGCCAAAAAAATTGGGACTAAAAACATCCCAAACAGTAGGCACCAAGGAAATATAAAGCCATAAAGTAGGAACCAAAAATATATTACCTACAAGTTTGCACCAACAAACAAGCGCCAAAAAGTAGGCAGTGTTATTTCTTACTAGAAATTAGCAACCACAAGGAAAAGCTCAGGAAGAATAGCCTAAAGCGTATCTACGATATATATAAGGTATATACCTATCTCTCTCTCCTTTTCCTCTACTTTATACCTTTTTTCTCTATCGCGGAACGAAAATGCCCAAAACGTTGCATGGCCTTGAAATTTTACTCTCCCTTTTCGCTAGTCCACCGACCCCTAACAAGTTTCCCTTCAAAAAAAAAAAAAAACTTTAAGGTTCATTTCAAACATGATGTGGTCCCCTCCACATTCTACCCTTTAAGTCAAACAATGTGTAAAAATTAATAACTGCACGAACAGAAGCATTATAAAACTATTTATTTATTTATTTTGTAACTTAAATTGGGTTTTTTGTATAAAAATATAATTCATACTACAACAAGAATTTATGTGGCCTCGAACTTTGGATAAAATTTGTAAATTTTCGTCAAAATCTTTTGCTCGAAAATTTTCGGGTATGCAGTTTTATAGATTATTGCACTTTGTTAAAATAAAGTGCAAGTTTCAAGTGGTTCAAAACTCGCGTTGATTTTGACGTGATAACGTCTTATAATTCGATGTAGCCTGCTGCACGCACCAAAAAATGCGGCGTTACCTTGCTTGAGCTGCTAGCGAGAGCGCGGAACGAACGACAAAGAGCACAATCGGCCCCCGCGTTCGGCAACGTTCGACATCTGGCTCTGTCCTACTTGAGTGAGCATATATATGTATATATATGCGCATATGTAGGTATATAAATTCACATACTTGTATTTGCTTATGCCTTCTTCCTGTGTGCATGGTAATGAACCATTTCTCTGTTGAGAATAGGACGATGATAGGAAAAGTAGGAAATGAAAGGGAGTGTTTCGAGTGTAATGTGTCTTGAAAAAGTCAAATCGATGATGTTGCCTCTTAGTGTTGTTGACTTGAAGAAGAATTTGAAGAAGAGGTCGAGCCAAGGAGCACCAGGAGATTTGGTGGCTCCTAAAACACTCGGGCTAAAAAGCCCATTGCATTTAAAGCTCTGGAAAGGGGGTAGATAGTCAAGGAGGGAGGGAGAAAAGTATCAGAGAAAGAGATAGGAAAGAATAGAGACAGAGATAGAGATAGTTAGTCTTGTGAGAATTTTCCAGATTCTTTGGCAAATCTGTAAATATCCTCCAGTTTTAGAGAACGAATATTACTCATTCCCGTGACATCGGAACCCAATACTCGTAGTCGCGCTCTAGCAAAGGCAGGACATTCACAGAGAAAGTGCTCAGTGCTATCCGCCTCCTCCAAGCATGACAGGCATACCGGGTCCTCGATGATTCCAATGGTGGTCATATGCTGACCCCATGGGTTGTGTCCTGTAATGATGCCGACCATCAACCGAATGTCTTTCCTTCTAAGTTTTAGTAGAAAGTTTGATAGTTTTTTGTTCGGACTTGTCACAAAACATTTTGCAGTTCTGCAGCGTTCTAGACCGGACCATCGCTCTTTATGTAGATTGCCTACATAATCGTTGATCCAGTTCCTGATTCCTGCGGGACTGATTCCGATTATTGGCTCTGGCCCCTGTGGGGGCACCGCTGATCCGTGGTTGTCCAATTCGTCGGCAATTTCGTTTCCTTGAACACCGGAGTGTCCCGGAACCCATATAAGTACAAGCCTGTTTTGTCTTGCGACAGAATTAAGCTTCTTCTTACATTCTTGAACAATCTTTGAGGTTTGCTTCACGTTCTCCAGGGCCTTCAGTGCAGCCTGACTGTCACTGAAAACTCCAATCTGTTTCCCCGCTCCATCTCCTCTCGATTATCCATTCGGTTACTTTCAGGATGGCAAAAACTTCTGTTTGGAAAACAGTTGCCATTTCCTCCAAAGCATAGTGATATCTATTACTATCGTTTAAGTACCATTCGGCTCCAGACCCTATTTCAAGTTTGGATCCGTCAGTAAAGAAAATATCCGTCAAACCTCCCTGCATGCATTCTGGATTGCACCGCTGCTCACGCAATGGAAATCTGACATCAAATTTCCTTCCAAATGAAACTGTGGGTATCAGGTCGTCTTTAGGTGCCAGAAACAGTGGATACTGCTCAGATAGCAACTTAAAGATTTCTCTGTGTCCCGAAGACGGAACCTTCGTGCCAGAAACCGTATTTATGTAGTCTACACATTGCTTTTATTGCTTCCTGTTGTATCTTAAGAACCAGGGGGAGCTAATCAAGCATATCATTTAGGGCATCACCAGAGGTTGTACTCATGACACCCGTGATGCATAAACATACACTTCTTTGTAGCCTGTATAGTTCCCGGATTGTGAACTTACCCATGCTCCGTCGCCACCGGACCACAGAGGCGTAAGTGATGATTGGTCTGATAAGTGCTGTGTAAATCCGTAGGACCACAGCAGGTTTCAGACCCCAGGTTCTACCAAAGGTTCTGCGGCATTGCTGAAAAATCCTTAATGCGCGATTCACCTTCAGTGAAACGTGTGCCCCCAAAGTCAGCTTCTTATCCAAGATTACTCCTAGATATTTAACTTCATCGGAAAGACCAAGTGTTACACCTTTCAGTGTTGGTCAGTCGAGTCCATCCAATTTCCGGTTTCTCATAAACAAGACTATGGTTGTTTTGTTCGGATTAACGGAAAGACCTTGTCTCATGCACCAATCATCGATTTTGTCAAGAATCCTCTGCACTTTCGTGCAAAGCCTCCTTAAGGATTTATCCGATGTTAGCGCACAGACGTCGTCCGCATATGCTTGGACGTGAAAGCCGAGTTCCTGCATCTCCGCTAATAGGGAGTCTACGACGAAGCACCACAGCAGCGGAGAAAGAACACCCCCTTGGGGACATCCTTGCTTGGCCCTGACTGTCATTTGCTCGTCATCGCTCCCACCAGCGGTTAACAGCCTCTCAGAGAGCATGGAGTATATCCATTTTATAATGGCTTGATTAACTCCGTGTCGTTCGGCAGAAGAACATATCGAGCCGAAAGTGGCATTATCAAAAGCCCCCTCAATGTCCACGAACACGCCCATTGTGTATTCGTCAGCTTCCAGCCCAGCTTCAATCTTGCTAACAAGATCGTGTAAGGCTGATTCACATGATTTTCCACTCTGGTAAGCGTGTTGATTTCTACTAAGTGGACTTCTCGGCAATACCCCCACTCGAATATGTTTCTCCACCACTCGTTCCAAACTTTTCAACATGAACGATGTCAAACTGATTGATCTAAAACTTTTTGCTAGGGAATAGTCATCTTTTCCTGGTTTCGGAATAAATACTACTCTTACGCGTCGCCATTGGGATGGTATATAACCAAATGCAAGTTGTTGACTTACTAACGTTTGATGCACAATCGAAATTGAACATATCTTTCATGAATTTGATAAATGTTTCGTAAGTTTTCACGTTTGTCTAAATGTAACTTGATCAATTTGATTGCAATTCCATTTAGCTCCCTCTCTATATCCATACAAAATATCTATCAAACAAATAAAATTAAAATTTTCTTTTGAAAAATGCAACCATTCATCAGTATTTTCTTATGACGTTGTCACGTTAAACTTTCGTGAAGTTGACGTTGTATGGAGAAAATGCAAAAGAGAGCGACTAAAAAAAAGTTCTCAAAAATCGACTTACTTCAAACTTATAATTATCAAAATTTAATGAGCTATAAAATTGGTCGCACTTCGCCAGGAAATAAAATAAAAATTTGTTTGCGAAAAACTATCTCTCCTTCAACTGCTACATAATATTGTGGGCCAACATCAAGGGCTGCATATACAGTAACATACACCGAAGTGCGGACACTCAAAAATCATCACAATTTTTATTTAATAAATTTTTGTGCAAGGAGTAAGAATTTTTAGTATTTCTTGGTATTTACCTTTAAAATTTCGACATCTTGGTGTATAGAGAAAATACACACGATCGCCAGAAAAGAAAGTGTTTAAAAATCAACCAGGTTTTTGAGCCACTTAAAATTTGCATTTTTCTAAGAAATCTGATTAAAAATATAAGAAATTGTGATGAAAATTAGTTTCATTGTTTTTTAAGTTGCATAGACCTTGAACCTTGATTTTATATGGTCTTTATAGGATAATGAAATATATTTTTTTGATAAAACAGAATTACAGAATAAATTTAAAAAAATGAATGTTTTAAACTTGTCTATAAGTCTCTGTGTTATAGCTTTTTAGCGTACTATATTTATGTAAACTTGTATCTAAAATATAAATTCGACAGAGTGAGCGCCGAAATACAATATCACTTTGATGCCGACATATCCTGTACCAATAAATTACAAGGTGAGGAGTTAAATTTTTCATAAAAAGGTCTTCTGTATCGAATAGCACCGATCTGCTAACACATTCGATACTTTTTGTAAAGCGTAAATAGCACACATTCGCTTGCTGCGACTTTTCACCCTGCTCGTAGTGGTATTGAATAATGTAACAAATTTTTTATTTTTTATCTCTATTTTGACTTCCTGAATCACACAACTTGTCTGCCAAACATAAAGCTGTTTAAAAAGTTTTTTTAAAGTGTAATGGTGTGACCCGATGCCTCGTGTAAATCTCAAAATCTCAAGATGCTCACTAAATGCAACTAGGCGAAAACATTTAGAGCTTTTCAGTTTACCAATATAATATACAAGTAAATATAGTTGTAGGTATGTCTCTATTTCCTGTATGGGTTCTAAAACCACGATTGTAGTGATAGATACTGATCATGTCAAAACTTCGTTCAAATGTTATTTCCACAATTTTCGTAGACCATTTTTTTATTATTGAAATTTATCGCGAAATCATATGCACATCTTTTTGATGTTTACTAGGAACACTCCACTATAGCAGGTACCAAAGTTGTTTGGAGTAGAGCGTTTAAGGTTTTCTAGCCAATACAATTACGGCTAGGAATTTGCAACGGATTTTAAGCAATCCATTCAGTTATTTCAGGAAATACGTCAGACAAGCAGACAGCAAAAAATAAGAATATTTTAGAACTTTCATACATATTATCTGGTTAATTTTGGCTTAGTAATGCATTATCACAATTAATATTTCTATTGAACCTGTTTAATATACGCATGCCTGTCCGCTTCTAATTCTTAAATTTAGAAATTTATTGACATGAACCCCTAAACCCCCTCTTACGTGTGCATCTGACTATAATTAAAGGCGTTTGGCATCTTTGTTTGCCGTTGTAAGGTTGCATTTATTGTAATTTGAATTTACTGTTGTGGGACGAGAACAACACAGAAGAGAAAGCATGGGAAGAATAGTAGTTATTTAGTTTTCTGTTTTATGTCGCCCATTTCAAGGCAGTATAAAACAATGAAATATTAACAAAAGGACTGAAAAGGAGGTTAAAGTGACTTCATACAGCGAACGAAAGAGTGGCTAAACTACGCTAATAGCTAGAAAGGCAAACAAGCAATTCAGGGATAAAAGATGCAAAACACGCCAGCATTTCAAATGTCAGAAAAAACCGAGTTTAAAGGGACGTACAGTGGGTTTGGAATGGGGTAGCCGCTTTAAGAGAAGAAACCGCAAAGGATCAAGTATGATCGTATGAATTATCTCCATAATCGGAAAGTATCCGCCCTTGGCTCATATACTAGAAAACAGTGGCGAAATGAAGGCAGAAATAGAGTTACGTATTGAGATATTGATAGAGAAGGTAGGTATAAAGACGGAGATGGAGATAGAGATAGAAATAGAGATGGAGATAGATAAAGATATAGAGATAGAGATAGCGATAGGGATAGGGATAGAGATAGAGATAGGGATGGAGGTAGAGGTAGAGGTAGAGGTAGGGGTAGAGGTAGAGGTAGAGGTAGAGGTAGAGATAGAGATAGAGGTAGAGGTAGAGGTAGCGGTAGAGGTAGAGGTAGAGGTAGAGGTAGAGGTAGAGGTAGAGGTAGAGGTAGAGGTAGAGGTAGAGGTAGAGGTAGAGGTAGAGGTAGAGGTAGAGGTAGAGGTAGAGGTAGAGGTAGAGGTAGAGGTAGAGGTAGAGGTAGAGGTAGAGGTAGAGGTAGAGGTAGAGGTAGAGGTAGAGGTAGAGGTAGAGGTAGAGGTAGAGGTAGAGGTAGAGGTAGAGGTAGAGGTAGAGGTAGAGGTAGAGGTAGAGGTAGAGGTAGAGGTAGAGGTAGAGGTAGAGGTAGAGGTAGAGGTAGAGGTAGAGGTAGAGGTAGAGGTAGAGGTAGAGGTAGAGGTAGAGGTAGAGGTAGAGGTAGAGGTAGAGGTAGAGGTAGAGGTAGAGGTAGAGGTAGAGGTAGAGGTAGAGGTAGAGGTAGAGGTAGAGATGGAGATGGAGATAGAGATAGAGAAAGAGAGAGATAGATAGATAGATATTTTACATTATATATTATATATTGTATTATATGTTTTATATATTTTTTATTTAATTTCATGTTTTATATATTTTATTTTATCTTTATATTTCATAGTTCATATTTTATATATTACATTTATTATTTATTATTTTATATTTTATTTTTATTGTATTGTATTAAGTGTATCTATTTTATTTTTTTATAAATTTCTTTTATATTTACATAGGAAATTTTTCTTTACATTATATGTAAATGCCTAAGAACACCTTCAATTCCACAGCTGTGGGTGTCTATACCGTGGCACATGAGTGCTCATTTATTCTCATGGCAAATGTCTGCACTGCCGCCCTATTTTCTCCTGTACCGCCGTTTTGTGCTCTGCCATTGGATTATTTTCAGTTGTCGTTATCGCTGTTACTTAATGTTCACTCTCAGTGTTTGCCCTCATCAGCGTCGTTTTTGCTGATATTGTTGCTACTACTGCTGATGGCAAACAACAATGGCCATTAGACAATGGCCAAACGTCAAATAGTGTGGCAAAAAGTGGTGACAATAAATGCGATTACAATGATGCTGCCATCGATGATGTGGATGATGTGGCTTGATGACAGAGCTGATGATGCGATGTTGTTACTCGCACTTCTTTGCGCGCGAATGATTCTGTTGTATTGCTGTTTTACTAACAACAGTCCCTTATGATGAACTCCAATGCTGTTGTATCAAAAGTTTTGTTGCTGAACAGATGAATGATGACTAAGTTGCTTGAGTAGGTGGTCTAAATAGTTCGTGGCAAGTACCTATATATGTATGCATGTATGTGTGGAAGTATGTGCTGTGCGTCCTTGCTGAAAATGAATGTCGATATTTGTTTTAGATGCACTGTTGTTTTTTTTTTTCTTTCGGTTGCGCTCCCTCAGCGCTTGTCTAACTGACTCGTTGACGTGCCCAGGCTCGCAACACAACATCATTAGGCACTTTGACGTCAGTCAATAAACATCAGCAAATGCGTTATGCTTACGCTTGATCCACAAATGGCCAGCAATGATTGTTGTAACAACAGGCAGTAATACGGGATAAAAACGAAAATCGAAAGTTATGACAAAAAAGTTTCCTCAAATAGTGACAAGAGCTGTGTTTAACGATTTTAAGGGTTCTCTGCCCAACGTTCAGCGAAAAGCACAATTGAAATTTGAATTTGAGGTGACGTGCATAGGTACTTCGACATGAGTGTGCGTTCGCTTTTCAGCTGCCATGTGATGAGGCATAATAACTAATTTGTTGTTGATATTATGAACGGGGAACGGTTTTTACCATTATGTTGTGCGGGTAGTGCAGGAGTGATATACTACCAGGTTTGCTATTTAGCTATGGTGAAAAGGAAAATTGTGAGGGGAAGTTTGGTTGCCACGTTACTTGGGGATTCGGGAGCCGAGCTCTGCACGATTATTTCACAAGTATTAACGCACTCTTCCAATCAGTCGATGTTCAGATGGCAACGAAGTGTCATTGGTTGAATTTTTCCTATATCGCCAACACAATCTCAGTTTTTTGTTTTAAATACACCTCAAATAGCGTCAGCTCATCAGCTGTGCTCGCATAATTAAGGCACTTTAGCTTTTTAGGATATTTTCTATGTTAAACTTCTTTCGTTATTTTATGTTAAACTTCTTTCGATATTCATTAGAAACTATTCTTCATTGCATAACAGATACCTTATGAACTAAAGTTCCAATCTTTGCACAAAAATTTAACAAAAATTATGAAGAAAGTGCCATCGAAATTTTCAACTTTCTAGTAAGAATCTATAGAAAACTTCTGGGTATGCAGTTTTTTAGATTTTTTTTTTTTTACATTTAATTTGAAGATTTGATAACATTATTTTGAAAAATTGACTCCATTGAAATCAAAAATGCATGAAAGTGGCAAACAGTTTGCCAGTTCTACTCGCCACTGTACATACTGTTACTTTAATGTATAAGCACGTATGTATATATTATCAGTCGATTTCTCGTAATCTTTAGTAAAGTTCATATATTGCCGATTCTGGTCCATTACCTTATGTTTCTTAGCCAAGACAACTGTTTCCTGCCTATTTTACGTTTGCCTTCTATTTTTCTTTGCAGGATTAGTTTAGGTACATAATTTTTATTGTTTGTTAGTAATTATGAAAGTAAAAAAAAAAAATATTTTCGAGGTATTATGTGTTGTTGTTGTTAAAGTGGTTGAGTATTCCTGCTGAAATATTCACAATTAGCGACTAACACCGTTTTACTACGATAGTTCTCGTGTGATGAAGGTTTTTTTTCTTTTTTTTTTAAGTCACATCCATTTCGTTAGGTCTAGGCATAAGAGCAAACTTTTTATCTCTACGTGTGACGTTTTATTAATTTGCTGAAAGAAGGGCATGCCGAAAAAGCAAAGTCTTGCTCTAAACAGAGGAAGAAACTTACTTACACCTCACAGCTTCTGCAGATGGGACTGAAAGGGAGGTTAAGTCTGGCTGCGTGATACCCTACTTTCCGGTGACCGGTAAGGGTTGCAGTTATACGTGAAATGTATCGCCGAGAGCATCCTTACAGATAATTCGTCCTCTGGATGTTGTACGACGGCCATGTTTTTCTTGTAGTACTACACTATTTATCTGATTCCAGCTTCTTTCGCCTAAAGCACAGTAGTGCGAAGCAATGGATGTTTTTATTGTGTTAAAAGGGGTTGCAACCGCCACCAACTCTATTATGTCTAGTGCCGAACCTTTTCTTCCTAGCTCGTCTGCCATCTCATTACACTCTATGTTCCTATAGCCGGGAACCCATATCAGAGTAATTTGAAGTCAACGACCAAGCAGCTCTAGTTCCTTTCGGCATTGTAAAACTAACTTCGATGAAATGCAATTGGAATCTAAGACCTTAATAGCTACTTGACTGTCTGAATAGATAGCTACTCTTGCACCAATTTTTTGGTTGTAGTTTCCTGACTTGCATGCTTCTCTGATTGCTAGTAGTTCTGCTTGGAACACGCTGGCATAGTCAGGCAGTCGGATTGACTTGGATTTGGTGAGCGGCTCCGAACAGAGGCCAGCCCCAACATCACAGTTCAGCTTAGAACCATCAGTGTTGATTTCAATGTCGAATGTGCCAATCACTTTTCTTTTCCTCCATTCGAATTCCATTCCAGTAAGAGGTGTTATTTTTATATTCAAAGAAATAAGCTACCTTTCAATATAAATGATCGGATGTCTATTTCAATTTAAAGAGGAAGGTTTGCCGTTAATAGTGGAAAATTACATCAGGCAAATAACAACCATGACCCCGCTTACAGGACAATATCCTTTTCGTGAAATTTTCCATAACCGAATTGCAAAGTGGCTGCCCTATGTTCTCGATAGCCTCACAAATTCCATCTTTGAGGTCTTGAATCGACCCTGGGCTGTTGGCGTAGACCTTCTCTTTCACGTGACCTCAAAGAAAAAAGTCACAAGGTGTTAAATCATAAGATCTCGATGGCCAATTGTGATCACCTATTCGAGAGATAACACGGTCCGGAAACTTTTCCCGTAAAAGATCAGAGGTTTCGTTGCTTGTGTGGCACGCAGCGCCGTCTTGTTGAAAATAAACGTTGTCCAGATCAATACCATCCAATTCCGGCCATAAAAAATCGTTAATTATCTCTCGATAGTGATACATAACACCTGTTATTGGAAAACCCTTTACATTGAGCGCTTCAGTAGGACTGGTGCTAAGCGCCCCTGTGGTTAAGATGCACGTTGTTCTTTTTATTGTGTTCAGCTTGGTTTGGTTATATTTCTTTTCTATTGCGGGCCACCATACTAGTGCCGCATATGTTAGCATTGCCCTTAAAATGGCTGTGTAGGACCAATTGGATAGTTTTGGTTGGAGGCCCCAGTTTTTACTCAACATTTTCTTACACGTGAAAAGTGCTATATTCGCTTTCTTTACCCTGCATCCCACATTGGACGTTCAGCTGAGTTTGGAATCTAAGATGACTCCTGAGTATTTTGCCTGTTGGGTTAGCATAAGATTAAAGTTTGTTATCTTGGCTCTCTTTGTGAATATCATCAGTTCAGTTTTGCTCGGGTTTACACTTAAACCACAATCTGTGGCCCAATTGCTAAGTAATCCCAGTAATCCATAATCTCACTGATTGTGGTTGGAAACATTCCTGAAATCATTAGCACTATGCCATACGCATACGCCACTTCTTTAATTCCCTTTCGGTTAAATTTGGTAAGGATATGGTTGACTACTAATAACCACATCTGAGGGGTTCCCCTGTTGATAGAGCGTTTTACTTGTAGCTTGTTACATAGAAAATATTTTTCTTTTTGCATTTGAAATACCTCGTCCCAGAAAGGTTCAAATCCAAAAGGGTTGAGAGATAATTAAAGAGAGACATCTTTCGAATGAGTGGCACATTAGCACTATATGATGTCCTACAAAAGCCAAAGCAAAAAATCTTGAAACGACTAAAATTTCTGTGTTTTTTCTAGAAGAGCCGGATAGTCAATTTAGTCATTAACGAGATGAAATAAGACTAATCAATCAACAGCGAGATTCGTATGATGGTGTCGGGTCTGAGAAATTGAGTGAATATTGTGCGAAACGCATAAAAGTTTTTTGAACCCTCTTAACTCGCTTCATATGGACTGTATGATAAGGCCTTGAAATAAAAGCAGCGTAATCTAATTTGAACCGAACAAACGCGGAGTATAAAACCCCAAGAGTATATGGGTCAGTGAAATGCGATAAGTGACGCGAGCATATGAGCAAGGCGTTATAAAAGTCAAAAGAAAAATTACTTCATCGAAAACCATCTACCGTTCGAAAGCAGAGTAACACTGAAGGCCCCTATATTTGCCACGTAACGGTCAATCCAGTTATTCGGCTAGAATTGGTTGCATTTGATGTGAGTGACATACGATTCGAGTTGTTGTTACATGCGTCATTGCTGTTTAAGCAATTGATTTAATAAAGAAGATGTTCGATAATGTTAAAATTTCGGAAAAAAGGGCTGTCTTATGGCCCCATCGCTCTTGTGAATTAACTCTGTGGGATATCTATCAAGGAGGTTACGTTAGTCGTAGATTTATGCCAACGAGTGAATAAAGGAGCAGTGTTAAAGCAGCTCAAGAATAGTAGTGCACACGAAATTGCTAGTGATCGGGATGCATGAACGAGTGGTGGAAAATTCGCTCGAAAGAATCGATTGAAGAAAAGGCGCTCACGATAAACATATGAACGATATGGAATTTATTTTATTGTCAAGGTTATAGAAAAAAATCCCCGATATCTCAATTTGTATGTGCTTTATTTATTGCCCTTCTTCTCAAAAATCGTCCATTAACTACTGATAAGGCTATGCCGGTGAATATCTATCTGCCGAGGGGCAATCGCTATGAGAAAAACTTTTTCTACAATTTCACAGTAGGCGAAGAACTCCAATCTTTCTTTGATGTTGGAAAAATAATGAAAGGGTCATTAGCATAAATACTTCAGAGACCTTTTATTCGTGGTAGGAGGACAGTATTCTTGATATTCTTGACATTGTTCTCCAAACACAGTAACCGAAAATTTCATCTTACTGGTTCTTAAAAGAAACTTGCGACAGCAGAAATGAACTCGGAAATTTCTATTGAGAAAGAAATACTTACAAACTTTAGTACTGTGGTTACACTCACAAACTTTAGCACTTTACTGTTTGCAAAAAAAAAAAGATGTAAGTGCATTAATAAAACGTATGCTTCCCCAGACCCGATTATTGAAAATTTCAGCATTTTGTCCTTTAGCAATAGATATTTCGGGCTACTCGTACGATGAGTGTTAATCAGCACGCATTATAACTCGCTCTGTGCGATGTATGTTCACGCAAGCAACATTCACCAGCATTAAACTATAGCGGTGCATCGGTCGCGTTAAGCCATATTTTCGGAAACGCACCTGAATGCACCTGAATGCAGGTGAAGAGCAAGGGAGCAGCTATTCATGGTACCTACCTCATTTCGATTGCACCGTTTGTGCTCTTTGCCTTTGAAATGCAACGCAGCCATGCTTTTGTGATGAATTCATTAGAATTACTGTTGTGCTTTGTATGGGCTCACAATTTCCACGCCACGCAGAGTTTTATTTGCATGTTTATATGCGTGCGCTGGCCAATATATTCATATTCACCTTTTGGAGGGGCTACACTCAACTGAAAGGGGCCGTTGCACATACAAACATACATTTATGCTTTCGCTTGGCAGCTAATTGTAATAGTGTGCGCGCATTTGCTCAGCTATGGTACGCATAAGTCGCGTGTAATTCGCTCTTACACCTCACTCTTTCACACACACACTAGCGCAATTCACTCACAGCAGTCTACATAATCGCATTAAAAACCGACAACAAAGGTCTGAGGTTAGTCACCGTTACCAGCACTGTGTCGCTCTGTGCCAAAGGGCGAATAAATAAACGCATACATAATTACAAGCATACCAGTAGTCTTTTCACAAAATTGCATAACTGATTTTAGAAAGCTTCGTTTTCGGAAATTCAATCCGGCGTTTCTTCAACCAGTGGGTTTACCTACTCAAAACAATTTTGTACGGCTAGCCGGTTTGAATGTAGAGTTATTTATATATAATATTTGTTAGAAATTCGGCTGCTAAAGACCTTTAAACTTCGTTAGACAGTCTGAAGATATTATTGGTATTCACGCTTCTTTGCGTGATATCGGAAAACCAATACTTTCCAGCCCGCAGTGCTTCGCTGTTCAGTCTAATGAGAATAACCATACCTTCCTATCCGCCTGTCCGCCTTGCTTGGGGTGTTTGTTTCAATGTGCCAGACGGACTGATATAGGGAGTTTATCCCAGCTTAAGTTAATACTTAGGTGAGAGATGAATGAGTATAAGAAGATGTCGGGGGTAAGTCCAGTTATTATATTCTGCCTTAGCTTGGATTTTTGCATGAGAGGTAATTGCCCGTACGTGAGAGTATGTTTGTTGGTCGGCAAAGGAGGACTGGTTGCATGCCCTATTTCGGCTCCTCCAGCCTGGGATTGCTAAAAGCATTTCATCAAGGGGGATCCGTGTTTGTCTTTTTTAGACATACCAGGTACCTACGCTGAGGTTCCTCTCTTATTTGCGTATAGGAGTTATACGCTATCAATAGCCTCCATAGCTTTGTGACCAATGAGGCATCGGAAAGTTGCAATATCGTTGCTCGATATCGATTTGTCGTTTGTTTGAGTTTGTCTTGAGGTTTACTTAGACGCTTCTGCTTGTCGTTTATTCGTAAACACATTCACCCCCACAAGAGATCTGCTTCAAAACGGCTTCTTTGGGTCGCAAATTTGTTGGATGTTTTGACTCGGTCCCATTCAGAGTTTTATTACAATCCTTGTTGCAAACATTTTTACTGCTTCCCATTTCTCTTTAGAGTTCAGCATACCCGTTACCAAATTATCTGGTGTGGGGACGCATGTCCTCTGCAAATGCACGTTGTACTCAGCCATTAGGTGTCTTGGATGAGTGGGGATTAATTTTACCGATGGACGTTATGTTATGAGTGTTGTGGGCGTGAAGTGTTTAGATGGCGAAGATATTTTGAGTGCTCAGTTGATTAGTTAGTAGTTGTGTTAGTTAGGGTTGTGAGTGTTTTCAAGTGGTATGAGGTATTTTTATCTTCGTCAGTCTAGTGTTGTATGGAAGCTCAAGCTGGTCTTGGCTAGGAAGTCTTACCGGAGTTTTAAGTCTGTGGAACAGGAGCCCTCAGTGTTCGCGAGCACGGCTCCTCGGGAAGTGCAGTGTTGGTTGTGGTTTAATATCCAAACGCGGCTTTAATATGCAAAAAGGCTCCACTTTTTGACTCGATGCGTAGTTGTATTGGGTGCCGTACCCGGCAGAAGTTTAGATGGGTCCATTCCACACTACCAATTCGTATGCCGTAAAAACTTTTAGCATTTTTTGGTGCTGATCAGCGCATTCATTTGATGATTAAAAATAAAAAAAAGCTCAACAAATTTCTTCAAAATTTCATCATTTTTAGCAAATTAACCCTTAACGGGCGAGAGATTTTTTGGTAATACTCGCCCATAAGACGACATAAAATTAGGTGAACTTCTAAAACGTTTATGTGGATGAAAATTTAAACTAAACATTTAAATTGATTTATTGAGATATGAATTCAATTTATTTGCTTGATTTATAATTTTATATGATCAACAAACCAGAGATGTACAAAGTTACAATATTTGTTAAAGAAAAATACAGCGAAGAAAATGAAATGAAATGAAAACTGAATTCTTTTCATGTCCCCGTATTCGGGCCTTTCGTTTTCTATCGCAAAAGTACTTTGTCCCCATAGCGGGGCCTTTCGGCCGTTAAGGGGTAAAATTATGCGGAAATTCTCCGACCGAAATTAGGAACGTAATTTTCTTGCAGGGGATTCACCATTTTGGAAGTAAATGTTTAATGTTTTCCAACATTATTCAAGTGTAATGGCACGGTGCACTTGTATGAAAGGGAATCGCCCGCTTTGCACCAAAAATTGACTATACCTTCTAAATACTTAATTCGCACCATTGACTCGTCCATCCGCAAAGTATGCCATAATTCTCGTGATTTGAGGGAATAATTTTCACATTAACTCATATTTTTTCCATATTTACCCCGCTAACGAACGAATTTTTGAGCTCAGTCTGATCAAGATTGCCATTTGATCTCAGTGTTTTCCGAATTGTAAACAGCACCCAGTCGATCAGGTAGCCTGCTTTAGACGCTTCAAAAAATCGATTTTTACGTGGATTTTTTTGGGAAGGAAAGAAATATTCGATTGAAACGAAACTTTGTTATATATTCTAACAGTCTGCTCAAATTTTTTCATTAAAATATATTATATGTCATATTATGCCTGGCACAAGCATTTTGCCGAGGCGCCTCGAGTGTGCATGTGTCGTGCGGCGGGAAAGATGCAGGTCGCAATTTTCATCTCAAACCAAAAATTCAAAAAAAATTTTATTTAAGTATAGTATAGCTTCTAGTTGAATATAGAAAATTAGACAAAAAGTGAGAAATTTCAGCAATTTTTCGCTAATTAAAAAAAAAAAAATTAATTTTTTTGGGAAAACAAATGCACTTTAGGTTGTTTAAAAAGTGGGTTAATCATAACTTTCTAAGGTTTTTTAGATTCAACTAGAAGAGAATTTAAATCCGAATACAATCAATGTTATCTCGTTTCGGTAGGATTTTTAACCTTTTCCCTATCTTTCCCGCTAATTAGGAAAAATCGTAAAAATACAAAAACCGAGAAATCGCGCGTCAAAGCGATCCGGCCGCTCGTATACCTGCTCGACGCTTGCTCACAATTTCTTCTGTAACTCCGAAGACATTTTGAATTTGCTTCTGAAATTTTGAGAATACATTCTTGGATAGTTTGGGAAGACATTTATGCAAAAAAAAAATCGATTTTTTGAAGCCCCTAAAGCAGGCTCCCCCCTTAAAAGTCTTTCCCAGATGCTGCTTGAGATTATTGATAATTTCTGTACGACTAGTCAAGGGACTTTATTAATGAAAGTCTTTGAATAACTTTAAAATTTGCATGGTTTGTCTAATGAGAATGGGAATTTGAAAAAAAATCAACAAAATGTGTAGTGTTTTTTAAGATTTGCATTGATAGAAGCATTCCTTAAGTATAATCTCGGGCATATTCCTCTAAGCAATAGCACTATATACATTTTTTTTGTGACTGGAACTATTATGTGAGGCTCCTTAATTGGCAACAATATGATAAATAATTGAGTGCTTGTTACTATTCTCATGAGGAGTCATACTAAGCAGCCTTTATTAACTACAACAAGTTTGCAAGTAAAGTTGTTGCTGTCTTTAATTTCGAAGGAATGATGCCGCCACTACAACAGCTATACCAGGAGCACATACCCTGAAGTTTCGATGGATTCTTGGATTCTACAATATATGAGCCCCAAATAAGAGAATCCTGCTAGTAGTCGTTGATATGAGAATGCGTCTTATGAGGAAAAGGAAAAAATGATTTTTTGTATTCAATAACTAAAGGTTTCTTGCTTGCCTAAGGCTTATACAGCGAAACGATTATCGCAGCGAATGGTTATTTGTCCTAAATAGTTTAGTTAAGTGCACCTTACAAAGCCGGAGGTCTCTATGCGGAATTGTTCTTAGACTAGTGCATTTGTTGAATTGATTTGTCATATTTTCCAATTCAAGTGCACACTTTCGGCAGCAAACTCAATATTCCAGGTTTAGGAGACCGACCGATTGCAAGAGTGGCTTGTTTTGTTAATTAACTTGTCTACTCTTCCAATATTCTGCACAAATTTATCTGTCACATACCAAGTCCATCAAATCGAAAAATAAAAATCGCACACAATCGTCGTGAGGGACAACGGATGCTTTGGTAATGGTAATGGTTGCACGGGTTAGGCTAAGCCTTTTATGCACTGTGACCAGATTGATCTATTGTGCACCTTTAATTACTTAATTATAATTGTTTAGTATGTCGAGGAATCGTGCCAGTTCCTTAGGAGGGAGCAATTGTAGGTCTTCCTCCTCTAGTAGGTACGAGCCTAGGGTTCTGTGTCTCCTGTGGCCTAATGCCTCACAGTTGATGATTAAGTGTTCCATAGACTCTTCTTCATCACAACAGAACCTGTATGATCTTGTACTTATAGTACTCTGAGGCCCTTTTTATGTAGGGCTGGATCAGATTTTGCTCGGTTGGCACTGTGCCGTTCCAGTGTTTCCTGATTTTAGTTTGGATTCATTTAGTGGTTTTCTGTTTTATATTATTTTTGTTAAATCCGCGAAATGGGGTTGGCCAAATAACTAGCCCTTCTGCTCTTTTTTCGACATAAAAATCTGCCTTCTCATTTCCTGCGTGTCTCTCATGTCCTGGTACCCAAGTCAGTGAGACCTGATTATGAGTGGCCAGTTTGTTGACAGTCGATTGGCTGTCCGAAAATATTTAAATTTTTACTTTCTCGAACCCTTTTTTGTATATGATTTCCACTGTTTCCATTATGGCGAAGAGCTCCGCATGGAAAATCGTGGTATCTGTTTTGTTAAGTCTTTTGTTTAGTGTTACGGATTTGTATGCTCTAGGCCCCACTACTCCTGCTCCTACTCTTTGGAGCGTTTTGGAACCATCTGTGTTCCATTTTTGTGAGTCATCATTTAGCCATGTTAGGTTACTGTTCCTCTTTTCCTTAGTCGAGAAGATAACATTGTTTCTCTTTATAAAATTGAGTTCCGTGTTCCGTGTGGTCATTCCCCTGGGTTGTGCATACTTCATGTTGAACCCTGTTCAAGATATTGAGATGTCCAGTAAGATCTCCGGGCTTAAGTTTCCCTTTGATATGAAAAAAGAGTGCTTGCATAGTAGCTTCCTCTTGTATTGCTAAAAAAGCGCTTCTATGCCAGCAGTTGGGGTAGTCTCATGGCCCCTTAGGCACGCCAACCTTTGTAGTTTACACAGTTTTGATATAGCAGTAGTTTGATTTGTTTTAACCCACCATACCAAAGCCCATATAGTATAATAGGTCCTACCGTTTGGGTGTAGATCCAGAAGGTCATTTTAGGGTTCAGACCCCAGAATTTACTCAAGAGTTGCTTTGTTTTCCAAAGGCTTTTCGTTGCCTTTTTAACACACTTTTATTAGGTCGGGTTGTATGTATGTATGTATGTATGTATGTAACGGAATCTTTGAGCTTAATTTTCATTGGCTTCTAAAAATCTGATCGACTTGGAATTTTGCACACCTATCAATTACCGATGACAATGCAATAATTTGATAAAAGTTTTCCATTATCCTTATTAGGATTGCCAGGATTAATATTTTCTTTTTTTACCTGTGGGCAAAAAGTAAGGTGAATTTGGTTGTGAAATGAAAAATCTTTATTTATTCTTGTAAATCAATTTCATCCCCTTCAAAATAATCCCCTCTCGATGAAATACACTTATGCCAACGATTTTTCCAATCCCCGAAACATGCCAAATAGTCCATTTCCGGTATAGCCATCAGCACCTTCTTCGATTCAGCTTTTATCTCCTCAATCGACTCGAAACGCGTTCCCCGGAGTGGTTTCTTGAGTTTTGGGAATAGCCAGAAGTCACACGGAGCCAAATCAGGCGAATACGGTGGTTGCGGAACGATATGCGTGGAATTTTTGGCGAAATGGTCACGAAGAACGAGTGCAGTGTGAGACGGTGCATTATCGTGATGCAAAAACCAAGAGTTGTTGGCCCATAACTCTGGTCTTTTAGACGAATTGCTTCACGTAAACGACGCATAACGCTCAAATAATGTTCCTTATTAACAGTTTGGCCAGTTTGGAAGGAATTCATAGTGCACCACACCACGAAAATCGAAAAAAAACTGGCCAATGGAGTGGGGTAGCCGTTTCTCAGGCTCCCTCCACGAAATAAGTTCTTCATCCCGATTACTTCATTATCACGGCCGATAACTGCATATCTTTAGACTCACAGTCGATAAGAAAGGAATTAAATATAACACGAATATATCGAATCATTAATTCACTGACTGCAATGATAACAATAATTTTCATTCATAATAAAAAAATAGTTTAAAGAAAAAACTAAAAAACACGCTTTTATTGCCAATCGAACTAAAAAGTATAAAATAAATTTTAATGACAAAGAGACCTATAATGAAGTAATAGCAAATCGAACGATCAGTCATAGTCAACTACCTCAGAACAGAATTATAACAAAAATTAAGATACAAATAGAATAATTCAAATTAGAGTTAAAAGCGTGGGATGCTTGATATAGTAAATATTATAATCATTCTATTGGCACCTACCTATGTACAGAAGGTTATGAAAGTGAAGCAAAATGCATCCCACGCTTTTAACTCTAATTTGAATTATTCTATTTGTATCTTAATTTTTGTTATAATTCTGTTCTGAGGTAGTTGACTATGACTGATCGTTCGATTTGCTATTACTTTATTGGAGGTCTCTTTGTCATTAAAACTTATTTTATACTTTTTAGTTTGATTGGCAATAAAAGCGTGTTTTTTAGTTTTTTTAAACTATTTCTTAGTGAGTGAGTGAGTTTTCTATCCAAGATAATAACTAGATATTTAACCTTTACGTTTAAAGGTACCTCTATTCCATTTAATCCCAGAGTGCGTAGGTGGGTTCTAGGTCCCTTTTGCTGGTAAATGGGATAATAGTGGTTTTGGAAGGAAAGCTTTAAGGGGAGCCTGGAAACTTAGCCTTTCCGGCTCCCTGCTACTAATAATCGGATACTAAAAACTCGACCTTTTCAGCTCCCTGCATCCACATCTATCACTCCCGGAAGAAAAACTTGCACAATCAGCATGATGTATATCGGAAGCTTTAAGGGAGACTGGGAACTAGGCCTTTCCGGTCTCCAGCTACGAAAAATCGGAGACTGGAAACCCGTCCTCTCCAGCTCCATCCATTCCCATTCACTTCCATCACATACATATCCGATTTAATCATATAGGTATGTACATAAATATTTCATTGAACAACATAATTCTCTAGCAAGTAAGATTTGTTAGCTTATTGTTAGTTTCTTATTCAAGAAAGATTCAATAAATAAAGAAAATGAAAAAAAGAAAAATACCAACCGGTTTTATTTATTGTAATATACATACATACACACATATAACGGGTGGTTTAATTTCAAGGGCCGATGTTGAATGTGAACCACACCTAAACGTAAAGTTTTTGGTTTTTGCATTCCATTTGACATTTTCCAATTTCAGACTAATTCAATTTGAACCAAGGAAATATAAACAATCGAGCAACGCGTTAAAGTTATTCAGGCTTATTATGAAAACGAGCGTTCAAATCAAAATGCATATCGCGCGCTTCGTGATTTTTTGGTCAATTTAATCGTCCAAATGTGCGTATAATCGGAAAAATTGTGCAAAAGTTTGAGCAAACCGGGTCTGTAGGAGATGTGAAAACACCAGTGCATGCTCGTACAGCTCGTACTGCAGAAAATATTGCTGTTGCTCGCGATAGTGTGGTTGAAGAGCCGTCCGCCTCAATTCGTCGTCGTGCCCAACAATTGGACCTCTCACGCTCGTCGTTGATGAGCATTATGCATAAAGACTTGTATTTACACGCTTACAAGGTGCAATTAACTTAAGAACTAAAGCCTCTTGACCATTTCAAGTGTCGTCAATGGTCAGAATGGTGGCAGGAAATGGAAACAGTGAATGACCAATTTTCGACGAAAATCATCTTCAGTGATGAGGCACATTTTCACCTCAGTGGATTCGTCAATAAGCAGAATTGCCGCATTTGGGTGAATGATAATCCAAGAGTGATTGCCGAAAAACCAATGCACCCACAAAGAGTGACTGTTTGGTGTGGTTTATGGGCCGGCGGCATCATTGGGTCGTATTTTTTCGAAAATGAGGCCGGTCAGGCAGTTACTGTGAATAGTGTTCGCTTTCGTGAGATGATAACGAACTTTTTATGCCCCGAATTGGAAGATATGGGTGTGGACGATATGTGGTTTCAACAGGACGGTGCCACTTGTCACACAGCTAACGAAACAATGGCTCTTTTGCGCGAAATGCGCGAATTTGATGGCCGAATAATCTCACGTCGCGGCGATGTCAATTGGCCGCCAAGATGATGTGATTTGACACGGCTGGACTTCTTTCTTTGAGGTTATTTGAAAGAAAAGGTGTACGTCGATGAGCCAGCAATAATTCAAAAGCTAAAGGATGAGATAATTCGGCACAGTAACGGTATAGAAACTCAATTATTCCTCAGTGAAATCGAAAATTTGGACCATCGGCCATTTGACCAATATTTTCTTCCATACGTGATTAGCTACCAATATTATCATAATAAAGAGAAATGAGAATAATTTCTTAAAAAGATTGTATTATATTTTATTCAAAATCAACAGCGGCCTTTGAAACTTAACCACCCTTTATATATAATTGCCACTTACACCTTTTTGTTGGGTGTTTGGCCGAGCTCCTCCTCCAATTTATAATGTGCGTCTTGATGTTGTTCCACAAATGGGGAACTTATAGTTTCATGCTGCCTCCGAATGGCAGATGGTTTTTTATGAGGAGATTTGGTAGGAAAACACTCAGAGGTTAGCCATTGTCTGTCGAGGAGCAATCGTTATTGGATTATTTTTCGACAACTTTTCAACTTTTCAACTTTTTCTACATTCTAGTGTTTCATGAATGGTAGTCACTTAGCAACCCATTCGGCTACAGCAACCGGCAGTATTCCGATATAAAAAATTTGCCTTTGAAATTCGCAATAGCTCGTCTACACAGCGTCCATTTTCATTCTAAAATGAATAAACCGATATTCCATCCTTTACCTACACAAATACGAGTATAAAGTAATTACCACGCAGCTCGTGTACTGATATTTGTATGTCCGTGTATATAAATATAAATTCCACACACGACTTGTTTACTACACAATATTATTCATAAAATATACATAGCCTTGCGCATTTGTTTACAAACACACAAACAATATATTATTCCTGGTTTTATTATTATTATTCTATGCACGACTGCACATGTAGGCTATTTCGACCATTATCTGTTGACCCATTTTACAAGTATGTTAGTACAAATCTCCATTATGGTCAGTAGTGCGACTGCCATGCTAGTCTATGTTGTTTTGTTAATTCCAAGTAGCGCTGGATTGCGGCAATTAGTACTAAATATGCAGACATACACTAAGTATAAACCAGCGCCCCGTAAATTAATCGCAGTAAGTGGAATACGTAGTGTTTGTTAGGTATGCCGCAGGCGTTAATGATTTGTGGTGCTTTGCGCTACCTACTTGCTTGCAATAATCAGAATCATTAGAAATGGTAAATGAAAAAAAAAAAACCGATATAGGCTTATGCAAGTTAAGATAATTTGAAATGCTAGGCTTACTGAAATCTATTTAGGAATAATTCACTGATGATACTGCATAAAACGGGTATTTTTTTGAGAGTTTGAAAATCAGAAATGATAATACAAAACTGAAATATTGTTGGTATGATTTTTTTCCCATATATGTGCACGTTTTACATAGAAAGCGGTATGCAGCAGGACAACGATTGCACGGGCATGTTTCTTCTTCTTTATAAGTGGCGCGATATCCGATTTTAGCCGAGTTTAACAAAGCGCGCCATTCATCTCTTTCTCGTGCTAACCGGCGCCAGTTGGACATACCAAGTGAAGCCAAGTCCTTCTCCACCTGATATTTCCAGGGCAGACGAGGCCTTCCGCTTCCTCGGCTATCTCGCGCTGGTACAGCATCGAATACTTTCAGAGCCGTAGCGTTTGTATCCATTCGGACGAGATGACCCAGCCAACATAGCCGCTGGATCTTTATTCGCTGCGCTATGTCTATGTCGTCGTAAAGCTAATACAGCTCATCGTTCCATCGCCCGCGATATTCACCGTTACCAACGTACAAAAGTGAAAAAATCTTGCTCAGAGTCTTTCTCCCAAACACTCCAAGTGACGCCTCTGCGCCGCAAGTTAGGACAAGCATATTGAGAACCTTGTAGAGTGATGTCAATATCATCGACATACGCCAACAATTGTACGCTCTAATAAAAAATTGTGCCTGAGCGATTAAGTTGTGTGGCTCGGATGATCCTTTCAAGCATCAGGTTAAAGCAGTTACACGACAGCGATTTACCTGTCTGAAACCTCGTTTGGTATCAAATGGTTCGAGGGGTCCTTCCCAAATCTGACAGCCCTGCTGCAATTGAGGAACGTCATCTTACATTTCTATTTCGCTTTTCGGGGATATCAAATTCAGACATCGCGGCATACAGGAAATTCCTTTTCGTACTGTCGAATGCTGCTATGAAGTCGACGACAGATGGTGTGTCGGCTCACATTTCATGGGTCTTTTCCAAGACTTGGCGTATTGTGAATATCTGATCGATAGTAGATTTTCCAGGCCTAAAGCCATACTGATAAGATCCGATCAGTTGGTAGATGGCGGGATTCAGTCTTGCACACAATACACTCGCTAGAACCTTATAGGTGATATTTAGAAAACTAATCCCGCGGGCACAGATTGCGGAATCGCTTTTTTGAGGAAGGGGTAGAGCGCACTTTAATTCCAATCGGTTGGCATGCTTTCATTCGACCATATTTTGAATAGAAGCTGATGCATGCACTTTACCAGCTCCTCGCTGCCATTTTTGAATAGCTCAGTCGGCAGCCCGTCAGCGCCGGCAGCCTTGTTCTTCTTAGCAGCGTTACTTTTATCTCATCTCGTCATGGTCGGGTATCGGGTACAGTTCCGTCGTCAACTGTATCGGGATCTTCACATTCTCTGAGACATGTGCAGCTGCCACTGTTTAACAGGTGCACGATTTTTTCGTCATGGTGGTTCCTGTCGCTCATAGAAAGAATCTTTGATCGCATCGTCCTTCTCTTCCATCGGGGCGTGGGTGCAAATGAGCGCGTTGTTAAAAAATCTCGCTTTGACGCGGATTATTGCGAGATGCTTGTCCACTGGAGTGAATTACTGTACTTGGTCACGAGGCCTCTCTCTCATAACAAATCCAACACCGAATTTGCGCTTCTTTGCATGGCAGCTGTAGTAGACGTCGCAAGTCCTCGTTCATTGCATTTCTTGAAAGGCGGTGATGTCGGCGTTGTTGTTCTTACAATGACATCAGCCAGCCGGGTAGAGACACCTTCCTCATTAACGGACCGGACATTCCAGGTACTTGCCTCCAAGTTGTAATCATTAGTTCGTTCGCAGTGGTCGTCATCAGACGTCGTCATAGACAATTCTCATCCGAGGCTTTGTTCGTGTTTTCATTGGGGAGGATTTTTATGTGGCGGGTCCCAAACATAGCGCACAACCAACTATTCTGGGTTGCTTCGCCTTCTCACGTTAGCTCGCTCTCGAACGAAGCTACCCTGATGATACCTCAATCATATTTGACATTTGTGAAGTAGGCAGCTGCAGCATAAAAACAGATAGGCAATGGAGCGCATAAAGGTCTGAATAAAGAATTCCATCATACAATATATATATTATATATATTGTTTTTTATTTGAATAAACAAATTGGATGATTTATCTTACGCCACCTACAATTTAAGGCTGACTATGAACGGCAAATGATTTGTTCTGAGGAGCTTTTTCATGGCAGAAATACTCTAAGGTTTGCCATTGCCTGTCGAGGGTCGACCGCTATTAGAAAAAATATTCTAAAATTTTGGTATTTCATGTACGGAGATTCAAATCGACTCATGTCCGAATGATATTCTAGCACCAACCCTTTCGGCTATGGTGGCCGCCAGGTTGCAGAGGATTAAAATATGCTAAACTAATTTTGTATATAACCCACCCAAGATGCAAAACTCCTGCGTCTAAAAGAAGTGCGTGAGTCGCGTGTGTGCAAGCTAACATCAAAGTGTTCCTTATACCTGGCGTATGAAGTATTCAAACTCGAAAATGTCACTCAAATATCTACACAACATAAAAAGTGAACTGCAAACACTTGTCTACATATACACCCTAGATAACTACTTACAGAACTTTCACCAACACGATACCTTACACACTTCAATTCCATTGCTTTTATTAGACATTCACCCAGGCAAACGGCCTTGAGTGAGATATTCATGTATGTGAGTGCTTACAGACTTTCGTTCTTCTGTAACACAAACACAAGAGTTCGTAAATACGATAATAAAAAAACTTTGTGCTGCGAGACTAAGACACATTACAGAAATGCTGCATTGCAGAGTTCAAACAAAATCTCGCAGCAATTTGCCAACATATGCTTTCCACTCAAGCCAATCCAAAAATCGGGCAAATCAGCGTGTTTAGCGCGGTGAGAAAATCAATTAAGCACACTTGGCAGCCGAGAAATAACTTGGAAAGTTGAAAATTACTAAAATTTTGTGTTAAGAGAAATTTATTACTTTAATCTTTCGACATTTGCCTATGAGCATATGCACGCCTAGCTTCATACAATCAGGCCAACATACACGCCCGTTTGGAAAAAAACGCATATGCACTCCATTTGTGTGTAACTTTGTACGGGCTTTACAGCGCAAGGTCACGAAATTTTCTTGAATAAACGTTGGCGATGCCTTACGCGTCATGGCCAACGTCAACATGTCTGCCAGCAGCAGCAGCATGCCTTTTATTTTCACTGCCGCCACTGTCCTACCACTACTGTCACATGATTTCGCCACAAATTCCATTGCGTTACGCTTTACGTGCCACAGCAGGCATGTCCTGACATATAAGCAAAAAACTATATAGCAAATAGGAAAGTGAAAAGGAAAGAAGAGAGGGAGAAGGACCGAGAGCGAGAGGTAAAAGGACCGAGAGAGAGAGAAGGAGAGAGAGAGTGAGAAAAAGCGATGATAGTATGAAAAATATTTACTTCAAGAAGCGTGCGTACAAACTTTTATACACAAATTTTGTTTACATACAAACCCTATATCAACGCCCATTTTTCACTGCCATCCATAAATCAAATTAAGTGAAATAGTTGCGAAATTTTTGCGGTCTCAATAATTTTTTGCATGTGTGCATGCGTTGAATGCGCGCTCATTCATGCATTGAAAACATAAAAAAAAATCAGAGAAGCAACAAAAAAACGCATTATAAAAAAAATGTGGTAAAATATGGTTCGAAGCCGTTTAGCATCAAAATATCATCGAATAATAAAGGTCGAAAGTTAAGATCTAAAAATGCATAGAATTGACTTATCATCAGCGATAAATGTTCAAAAGATGCAGAACACATGAGTGACCGCCATATAGAGATTATAGAAGAAGGGACCTTCCGAGAACCGCTGCGTTATGTTTGTTGAGTTTGGAAAGTGAGCGACGTCAGAACAGAAAATAAACAAACTTTTGTGTGGAAGTGTATGCATATTTTGAGCTTTACACTCGCTTTCGCTTATTCCTCTTCCATTTTTTGTTTGTTTACTTTCTGTACCATGACGCATGATGAAGGCGCAATCTTACATTTCACCATTCTTGATGAGTGATCATTCATGGCAATACAACAATACTCTACTACTCTCTCTCTCTCTCTCTTTGTATTTATTTATGCCTCTTTTCATTGCTTCACATAGCCTGCGTGCCAACAGAGAATAGTAAAACATTTCACTTAAACTACTTATGGACCCAGTTTTGAAAACGTGTGAGCTTGAAAGTGGCTGAACTCCGCAGCTGTGGTCGCTATTTCTTATACTTCAAAGCGCTAATAAGTAAAATTCTGCGATTTTAATATCCATCAATAAACCTCTTATCAATAAAGGCTCGTTCATAAATTACGGCTAGATGTCAGCAGTGAATAATTCCTAGACGGTTCCCTTTTTATGTCATATTTGACATTTCTCAAGTAGACGGGTGCACAATTTTAAATGATAGAGCAACGGGTTGAAATTATTGTAATTTATTATGAAAATTATAGTTCTTTAAAAACAACATATAAAAAAATTCGTAATTTTTTGGGTGGGAATAATGGTCTGAATGAGTCGAGAATTCACAAGCTGATTAAAAAATTTGAAGAAAATGAAAATTTTTCGAGGATAGAAAAAAGGTCTGGCAAACCTAACACTTGACGTTCTGTTCAGAATATTGCTGCTGTAGCGCACCTGAACAACCTTTAACATCGACTTTCTCAACAATTTGGCACTCATGAAGCGACTGTGTGCAAATCTTATCTGTGGATGTGCGGTGCTCATGGTGAGCAGTTGAGTTATGTAATTTTTCACATAAAGGGTTTTCCAATAAGAGGTATTATTTTGATATTCAAAAAAAAAATGCTATTTTTTAATATAAATCGGATGTTTATTTCATTAAAAAAGGGAGATTGTAAGCCGTTAATAGTGGTAAATAATATAACATTGGGCAAATTACCACCACGACCACGCTTACAAGACAATATCCTTTCCTGGAAATTTTCCATAACCGAATGCAAAGTGGCTGCTCCATGTCCTCGATAGCCTCACGAATTCCACCTTTAAAGTCTTGAATCGACCCTGAGCTGTTGGCGTAGACTTCCTCTTGCACGTGGCCCCAAAGAAAAACGTCACAAGGTGTTAAATCACAAGATCTCGGTGGCCAATTGTTATCACCTCTTCGAAAGCTAACACGGTCCGGAAACATTTCCCGTAAAAGATCTATGGTTTCGTTGCTTGTGTGGCACGTAGCGCCGTCTTGTTGAAAATAAACGTCGTCCAGATCAATACCATCCAATTTCGGCCATAAAAAATCGTTAATCATCTCTCGATAGCGCAATCCATTCACCTGTAACACCTGTTATTGGAAAACTCTTTACTTGTTTAATTGCCAAGAGACGTATTTCAAATAAAAATAGTGAAACCTTAAAAAATCGATTGTAACTATTTTAAAACATCTTAGCGGGTCTTTTGAAAAACCTTTTATTTATACCCGCCTAGCAAAACAAGTATTTTATTAGCTGATGAAGTATCGGGTGCTTTTTATCAGAATGAAAACTATTGATGTTGATAACTGTGGTTTGACAGCTCAGAATGGCACTTTTTTCAATAAAGTTTGGCAAGTCATCATGAATTGTGGCGAGCCAAGGTTACTGTTTGTTTCCAGAATTTAGTCAGCTAAATATCGACGACATTTGGTTCCAAAAAGACGGTGTAACTTGACATACAGCGCGCTTAACCATCGATTTATTGAACTGATCGAATGGACCATGTAACTCAAAGCCGCGGCGGATATCAAAAAATAAACGCCAATGAAATTATCTACCAGATTGTAATCAAAGCAATTCATCCCAAAAATATTTCTGTTTTGCCTTATCATTTTAAGTTTTCAAGCTCTTAAGAAAACATCCGATAAATAATGAAAAGGTGACACCCATATCGTGCAGCTACTCGGCTCTCGGTGAATTTGACAGAATCGCTGTGTGTGAAGACTTGTGTAGCTTATTCGTGCGCTGTTTGCGCAATTTCTTCCCCTTCTTGCACTCTTGTTCGCATCTTTTCTCTCACTCAGCTGCACCCGTGTGACGTCACACTTCTCTGATTGGCGCAAACTTGTATTTCATTATACCTGATGTTAGCTTGAGAAAACTTTTTGACTTGAGAATGATAGAATACAATTGACCATCTGAAGCAAAATTGTGAAAGTAAGTTGGGTTGGTACGCCACACAGTGGTTTCTGGGCGGAAAAAATTCCAAATAATGAAAATTAACAAAAATATTTTAAACAATTTTTTCTGAATAGCTAATTTAATGAGGTTTCTGAAAAAAAGAAATTCATTTATTTATATGATATGTGCAGCGCAGGAAAAATCGCCAAAGTTGTAATATACTATTGCTGGCAGCAGGTTTTTCTGAATATTTTTCATAAAAGGTTGATTAATAAGTTCCTTAGCTGGATGAACAATATTTAAAATCTTTTATGATTTTTATATTAGGTATGGATAGTACCTTAGATAGAATATATAATATCGTTCCTCCAGTTATCATGGTCTTAGTAGAACATAAATCAGTTAATCGAAAGAAAATATGTAAAAGAGTATGCGATTAGCAGGTCTATAAAAAAAGCTCCACTCTTCTCCAAGCTGAGTACTATATTTTAGTATTAAGTACATTCTGCGCAATCAGATAGATGTAAAATCAGCTGCCACCAGCTGCCACCTTGGCCGTTTGAGGTCTTTAAATGTTCGTATTAGCTCAAAATCTTGATGAAATCAATTGTGTACTGTGTAAAGGCACTTGTTGATGAAATACAAATACTGGTCGAAGTAGCATTTGGAATAATAAAAAAATGTTTTTGAGAATAAAGTCAAGGAGTTGAAATAAATGTCATTAAAAAGTGTAGCCACCGGCGAATCGCAGCGTTATCTTGGAGAGTTCGACAAATATAATTTAGCTGCCTTTATTCGAAATTAGCAAGAAAACATTCTTCTAATTGCATTTTGCTTAATTTCATATTTCATTTAAATAATTTGTTTTACAAGTATATTGTGTACTGGTTAATGAATAAATATTTTCTATCTTATCAAAGTTTCAACCCTGACATTAATTTTTAGCTTTTTAGACAACATTTTGTAATGGGTTCAGTCTCTGATTAATGCAGTTGGATTTACTTTGATGCCATCTTTTTTTGTGTAAGTTCATTGACATACTGCACTTACTAGGAAAATACTCGCTCCTTCTTACAAACCAAACATTCCGTAGATTCTATACGAGTATACTTATTTAAATAATTAGAATTTATTGAATTACTTTATTGAAATGGAAAATTTTTCGATTTCCTATAAAATTTTGTATAAAAAGATCATTGATAATAATCGCGATCTTGATAAATTACAGTTATTCTTTAAAAATACTTACCCTAACGTCAGCGATTCTCAAATTCAAAAAGTTTTATTTCAAATAAAACAGCGATTTTCACCACACTTCAATAAAAAATGGAATACTTGTAGCAGGACAAAAGCCAAATTTGAAGCTAAGTATAGTAGATGGCTTGAAGGAGTTTTTCACTTCAATTTAGATGTAGAGTGTGCTTCTGTTTCAAAAAAAATTACAAAAAGAGTCGGTAGACCTCAAAAAAAGTTTGAGAATTGCTGTACGCGTGCTAAACGATATAAAATAAGTCAAGTTCGTTCATTATATTCCGATGAGCAAATTAAAAGTGCTGCTGTACATATTTATACAAACGGAAATGTCGAAATACCAATACCAAGTTTTGAGACAAGGTTTAAAAAAAGAGGGCCACGACATTCTTCCTCCTTATAGTAAGATTTTGGATGCGAAGAAGAGGTGTTATCCTGAAAGCATGACAATTACGGATACTTCATCGTCTATTGATTTACAAGAACTTATAGACCACACAGCAAAGCGGCTGCTTCATTCGATGACTGAGGATGAAATCGCTGAAATTGACGATGAATCATTAATAATGTATTCTAAATGGGGTTGTGATGGTGCGTCTGGACAATGCGAATACAGCCAAAAACTTGGTGATAAAGAGTTATGTGATTCTAATCTATTTATGACATCAATAGTGCCATTAAATTTGTCCTGTCGAATAAACAACAACGTAGTATGGAAAAACGAACGTCCTTCTTCTACGAGATATTGTCGATGTATCCAATTTCAATTCGCAAAGGAAACCCCTGAAAAGATTCGAGCTGAAAAAAATAGAGTAGATGCGGAAATCGCACAAATACAAGATTCAGTTGTTGATATACGAAATCGAGTTTTTAAAGTTCGGCATGAGTTTTTCTTTACAATGTTGGATGGCAAAACGGCTCAAGCTGTAACCGAAACTCCTGCATCTTCTTCTTGCTTCATATGTCTCGCAACCACATCTCAAATGAATTGCTTAGAAAAAATTAAAGCTCGGCCTATAAATCCTGAAGCTATCAAATTTGGTATGTCTCCTTTACACGCGCGTATCAAATTTATGGAATACATTTTACATATAGCATATAACTTACCAATAATGTGCTGGAAAACGAATGCCGAAACGCGTCCAATAAAAGAAAAGCGAAAAGCACAAATTCAGAATGAATTTGCGGAGAAAACTGGACTTAGATTAGATATGGTAAAGCAAGGTAAGGGAACTACCAATGATGGCAACACATCCAGGAGATTTTTTGCCAATCCTGCGTTAGCTTCTGAAATAACAGGTGTTAAAGAAGAAATAATTAATAGATGTGCTGTGATTTTAGAAGCAATAACCTGCACAGAACCGGTGGATAGTTGTAAATTTGATAATTATGCATATGATACTGCAAAAATGTTAGTCGCCAACTATGGATGGTATAACATGCCATCATCAGTACATAAAGTATTATTGCATGGTAAGCAAGTAATTGAAAACTGTACATTTTCTGTTGGCGCGCTTTCTGAAGAAGCTCAAGAATGTAGAAACAAGGATTATAAACGCTATCGGAATCTGCATACAAGAAAGTGTGATAGGGTTTCAACAAATGAAGATGTTATGCACATGATGCTGCTATCATCTGACCCTTTTATCAACAAATTAAGACCGACTCCAAAAAAGAAATTTCTAATTTTAAGTGATGAGGCAAAAAACTTGTTACGCGATATTAACAATAACGAATAAAGTAATAATATTCGTTTTTTTCTTAAGGAATAATAATAACTTTTCATAATGATTTTTTATTATCTTTATAAAAAAATCTTTTTAAAATAAAACACAAAAACAAAAAAATATTAGTAGTGCTAATTAACGCCATATTTACTAAAACCATTTGAAATTAAACTTAATTTTTGAAATTATGATTTTCTTTAAACTTTTCTACTGCGACTAGATTTAGTACATAAGTTAAAACATAAAAAACAATAATGCAATTGAGTTTTATTTATTTTTAGCAATTAAACGACCTTTGGGTCACCTCAACCCTGACAAATAAGCAGTTAGAAGGGTTAACAATTTATTTTTACGAGTTTGAAATCCGTTTTTATTCTTATTCATAATAGAAAAAGGACAAGTTTTTGTAAAATATTATTTTCAATTCCGTAGTTTTTCAAAACTATTTAGAATTTCCAAAATTTTTTCTAGTTTTAGCTTAGACATTTTATGAATTTTCAGTGTACCAATTTTCAGCTCATTCGGACTATCCGTTTGCAAGATATTGAATTGTTTCCGCTTTTCGTCGATTTAGAACCACTGTGCGCCATAGGGGAATTGATAGCGCAATTGTGCCGGCTCATTTCACACGTATTCTTACGCTCTTTATAACGCAGCGAAATAACATGGGTTTGCTCTTTAATTATGGGGAAAACAAATTTTGAGGGGAACTTTTGATGCCACGTCACTTGGATCTTCGGCAACCGAATTCTGCAATATAATTTCATATGTATACACATACTTGTCTAATCAGTCGTAGTTCACACGGCAACGAAATGCTATTGGTTGATTTTTTTTCGTATATCACGTAAACGCACACTAAGTGATGTCATCCCATCAGATGATTCTGTGAAATTCGCTGAAAGCCGATTAAACGGTCTGATAAATAGCACTCCTCTAAAAATCTTTTCACTATTTCTTATTTGACCAACACAATCTAAGGTTTTGCTGACCTCTGCTGTAAACCAACCGCTGTCGTCTCATCTGATTCCTTCAAATTCCCTGAGAGCCGATTAGTGGCTTGATATTGGCGACATCCTTGCATTCTGTACATCGTGGATAAAATAGTTTTAAAGTATTTATTTGTAATGGCAACGATCTCTCAATCGGAATCCGTTGAAATATTGTAGTCTGGGGAAAAGAATTCAATCAATTATTTTCTCGCAGATGGCTGTAGTAAAAGTAGTAAAAGAATTACAAAGCCTCGGATGAGAACTGCCTTTACTGATGACGACCCCTGCAAACGAAATAAGGAATATGATTTGAGGGCATGCACCTGGAATGTCCGGTCCCTTAATGGGGAAGGTGCCTCTGCCCGGCTGGTTGATGTCCTCGTGAGAGTAAAGGCTGACATCACTGCCATCCAAGAGATGCGATGGACGGGGCAAGGTAAGAAAACCATAGGACCTTGCGACGTCTACTACAGCTGCCATGTAAAGGAGCGCAAATTCGGTGTCGGATTTGTTGTGGGAGAGAGACTTCGTCGCCAAGTACTGTCGTTCACTCCGGTGGACGAGCGTCTCGCAATAATCCGCATCAAAGCGCGATTTTTTAACATCTCGCTAATTTGCGCCCACGCCCCGACGGAAGAGAAGGACGATGTGACCAAAGATTCCTTCTATGAGCGCTTGGAACGTTCCTATGAGCGCTGCCCCCGCCACGACATAAAAATCGTGCTTGGCGACTTCAACGCCAGGGTGGGCAAGGAGGGAATTTTTGGTCCCACAGTCGGAAAATTCAGCCTGCACAACGAAACATCCGGTAACGGACAGAGGCTGATCGACTTCGCCGGGGCCCGAAACATGGTAGTCTGCAGCACCAGATTCCAGCATAAAAAGATACACCAAGCTACCTGGCTGTCTCCTGATCGAAAAACGCGAAACCAGATCGATCATGTTGTGATAGATGGAAGACACGCTTCTAGTGTATTAGATGTACGTACGATCCGAGGGCCCAACATCGACTCGGATCATTACCTTGTTGCAGCCAAGCTGCGCACCCGCCTCTGTGCAGCAAAAAACGTACATCTACCTACGCAAAGAATGTTCGACATCGAAAAGCTGCAATCACAACAGATAGCCAGAAGATTCGCCACTCGACTCTCACTCCTGCTCTCGGAGAGCACTGCCCAACAAACCGGCATGCGCGAGCAATGGAGCAACATTTCTCGTTCACTACGTACCGCCGCCGAAGAAGAAATCGGATTCCGGCGAGCCCGAAAAAACAATTGGTACGACGAGGAATGTCATGCTGCCGCAGAAAGAAAGGATGCCGCCTATAGAGCCACGCTGCGATCGGGCGCAACGCGAGCCATGTGGGATCGCTACAGAGAGCTGAAAAAGGAAGAGAGACGTATTATCCGACAGAAGAAACGAGAGGCCGAAATACGTGAGTGCGAGGAGCTTGACATGCTGGCCAACAGGAACAACGCCCGAAAATTTTACCAGAAAGTTCGGCGGCTTACAGAAGGTTTCAAGACCGGGGCGTAAGAACAAAGACGGCGATCTGGTGACTGACGTACAGAGCAATCTTAAATTATGGAGGGAACACTTCTCGAACCTGTTAAACGGTGACAGCTGCGCATGTCATAGAGAATGTGAAGATCCCGATACCCCAATCGTTGACGACGGAATTGTCGTTCCGCTACCCGACCATGACGAGGTGAGAATAGCAATATCACGGCTAAAAAACAACAAAGCCGCGGGCGCCGACGGACTGCCGGCTGAGCTATTCAAACATGGCGGCGAGGAGCTGGTAAGGTGCATGCATCAGCTCCTATGCAAAATATGGTCGGATGAAAGCATGCCTGCCGATTGGAATTTAAGTGTGCTCTGCCCAATCCATAAGAAGGGCGATCCTGCAATTTGTGCCAATTACCGCGGGATTAGTCTTCTAAATATCGCCTATAAGGTTTTAGCGAGCGTATTGTGTGAAAGGCTGAAGCCCACCGTCAACCAACTGATTGGACCTTATCAGTGTGGCTTCAGACCTGGAAAGTCCACCATTGACCAAATATTCTCAATACGCCAAATCTTGGAAAAGACCCATGAAAGGAGAATCGACACACACCACCTTTTCGTCGACTTCAAAGCTGCATTCGACAGTACGGAAAGGAGTTACCTGTATGCCGCGATGTCTGAATTTGGTATCCCCGCAAAACTAATACGGCTATGTAAGATGACGTTGCTCAACACCAGCAGCGCCGTCAGAATTGGGAAGGACCTCTCCGAGCCGTTTGATACCAAACGAGGTTTCAGACAGGGTGACTCGCTGTCGTGTGACTTCTTTAACCTGATGTTGGAGAGCATCGTACGAGCCGCAGAACTTAATCGCTCAGGCACAATTTTTTATAAGAGCGTACAATTGCTGGCGTATGCCAATGATATTGACATCATCGGCCTTAACAACCGCGCTGTTAGTTCTGCCTTCTCCAAACTGGATAAAGAGGCAAAGCGAATGGGTTTGGTGGTGAACGAGGACAAAACGAAGTACCTCCTGTCTTCAAACAAACAGTCGGCGCACTCGCGTATCGGCACCCACGTCACTGTTGACAGTTATAATTTTGAGGTTGTAAAAGACTTCGGGTATTTAGGAACCAGCATTAACACCGATAACAATGTCAGCCTTGAAATCCAACGTAGAATCTCTCTTGCCAACAAGTGCTACTTTGGACTAAGTAGGCAATTGAGCAGTAAAGTCCTCTCTCGACGAACAAAACTAACACTCTACAAAACTCTCATCATGCCCGTCCTAACGTATGGCGCAGAAGCGTGGACGATGACAACATCCGATGAAGCGACGCTTGGAGTGTTCGAGAGAAAAATTCTGCGTAAGATTTTTGGACCTTTGCACGTTGGCAATGGCGAATATCGTAGGCGATGGAACGATGAGCTGTATGAGCTTTACGACGACATAGACATAGCGCAGCGAATAAAGATCCAGCGGCTTCGTTGGCTGGGTCATGTCGTCCGAATGGATACAAACGCTCCGGCTTTGAAAGTATTCGATGCGGTACCAGCTGGTGGTAGCAGAGGAAGAGGAAGGCCTCCTCTGCGTTGGAAAGATCAGGTGGAGAAGGACTTGGCTTCACTTGGTGTGTCCAATTGGCGCCGGTTAGCACGAGAGAGAAACGACTGGCGCGCTTTGTTAATCTCGGCCAAAATCGCGTAAGCGGTTATCGCGCCAATTAAGAAGAAGAAGAGATGGCTGTAGTGATCGATATCTCGTAAAGTATCAATCAAACAATTTAAAGTTTATGCTCGCTGTCAAGGCAGCATTTCACACTAAAGAAATTATTTTGCTGTTTTTTGTTTAACAAAGAGAAAAGTCAATACATTTTTCAGTTTTTCTTTGATAAAGTCAAAAATCAAACCAGGCCAGGCGAGAAATCGTGAATACTGTTCACTAGACAGAGCTAGTTTACTGGGGCGGCAGCCCTTGGTCGGGAAAAACCCGAGTCATTCAGGTAACGTAGAACCATGGGAATCTTTACCACCTGGACAAAGGAGGTCAAACTGTCTCTCAAGGTAAAAGTCGATGACACACCAATTCCGGCGGCAAACAATCCGAAAATTTTGGGTGTAACCTTCGACAGTTTGCCCTCCTTCTCAGAGAATACAACCGCAATTGCCACTAAGGTCCAAAATCGCAATAAGGTCCTCAAATCGCTTGCCGGCAGCACTTGGGGCAAAGACAAAGAACTGTTGCTATCGACATTTAAGGCAATTGGTCGGCCGGTTCTAAACTACGCTGCGCCTGTCTGGTCGCCTGGAACTAGTGACACGCAGTGGATAAAGCCACAGACATGCCAAAATACTGCCATTCGGACAACGGTTGGTTGCCTCCTGATGCCCCCTATTCAACACCTTCACCATGAGGCACAAATGCTCCCTGTAATGGAGCACAATAAACTGCTCAGCAACCAGTTCCTGCTAAGGTGCTACCGTAGGTTTCACCCTTGCAGACACCTGCTTGAGACAGAGCCGCCTCCTAGGCACTTTTTAGACTATGCCTACGAGATTCAGGACAAAACTGACAGAAATCTACTGGACCACACAGTGTTTACACAGTCAATAAACGACATCCACCGGAAGACCGTCACCACCTTCTTAAGCTCCCGTCGTGTGAATGCCGTAATTGGAGTCCAACCACCACCTATTGCAGATGAAGAGCTCCAGCTTCGCCGTGAGACATGTGTAACACTGGCACAGTTACGTTCTGGATACTGTAACAGATTAAACTCCTACTTATACAGAATTGACCCCGACCTACCAAACATATATCCGGCATGTGAAGGTAACTAACCACCTTTTCACATGCCCTCTAAAAACCTGCTCATCTAACACCCCTCTCCCTCTGGACCCAACCCGTCGAAACACCATGTTTCCTGGGCCTACATTTATACCTTACACTGACGGGGCTTCTATTACTGTTAAAACAACAACAACAAGAAGAAATCGTGAATGGTGTTTAAGGTGGTGATAATTTAACAGTTAATTACGTGCAATTTTGGTTTCGTCGATTCCGTTCAGGCATTTTTGATGTTAAAGAAAATGTCGATAAAATCACAGAAACAATCGAAGCTGAACGGCCTGTTAGTAGTTGTAGCATCGCCTAGGTGCTAAAGATTGACCATAAAATAGTTTTAAATCATTTTCTAAAAATTTTAATGTATTTCCTTTTCCTAAAACTAATATTAAGAAGCCTTCTATATATAGTAATAATTAATTTAAATAAGTAAAAGGGTTTGTCAAGTACTTAGTAACTTGGTATTCACAACTCAAACATATAGTCCGGAAGACAGGGGTCATTTTGATCTCATTATTTCATGCCGACTCATTTTAATACTGAAGGCAGACGCCATCCAATGGATGACGAAACCAACCGTCACCTGGTCCAGTAGCGGTGAGTACGTGCGTGGGATGCTGCGAAACGTGACGAAAACAAAATTTTTAACAACTCATTTAATACCGACTGAAATTTTTTTGGGCATTGTTGACATTTAGTAGAATAAAAAAAAACATAGTCAGCTGCGCCGAAGAGGGGGGAAAATACGTCAGCTGAACGCAATGATACACTCTTGCTTCGGCTGACGGTCTTCTCACCGCTATAAACGCAGCTGACTATCATTATTATATTTTCAAATTTCAATCGGCATAAAGTAGTTTTACTTTTTAATTTATTTTACAAGTTCGCCCTGTTGCCATTATTATCGGTTTTAATGCTAGTTTCCAAATAAACGAAGCCTTTTACTAATATACTTAAAAATTATAACCTTCAAGAGTGGGTGGGTGTAAAAACGAGAAGGTGCTTACTTTTCTTCTTAAAGATAAAACTACGATTCTCGATGTATTTTGAAAGATAAGCGTTCCTTCAGCTGTCCCATAATCTATAGTATTATTTTAAAACATGGCGCTTATTCTGACTAAACTACAATATGTACAAATATGAAATATACATACATATATCAAAAGAAAGGTTTTGATGAGCATATTTCCGGAAAATTATAAAAATTAAAATTGGTTAATTTGTTCATGAAATATTTGCGTGTAAAGTTATCAAAATTTTCATATTGATAACAGCGATGTCTATGCAAAGCGGGTTGACACACAAATATACGCATATACATATATGAGAGTACGTTTGCTTTGTTTAGCTCCCTTTCTAATGAGCACAGCATTGTATACATTTGGATTCTCAATAATTGTTTTGTTTTGTTATCCTTACTAATAAATACATACATATGTATTCATGAACATAGTCCCAACGGGTGCTGCGAATTTTTTTCAAAATTTTGTTGTGATGGCAATAATTGGCATAGGTGGGCACACTGCATTATAAATTTACTGCATTACAAATAGCAGTAAGCAGTAAAATTTTACTGATTAGAGTAGAATGGGGTAAGATAGGTCATTTTTTTTTTGAGAGCTCTTGCTACGGTGTTTTTGCATTGATTTTGAAAAATAAGCAAGATTTTGAAAGGTTATTTATCTGCTAACATTTTGGTTATACTGACTTATGTTAACACAAAGGTCCTATTTTTCGATATTTTCAAAATCGGGGGGCACGATAGGTCACTATATGTGAGGGGAAAAGAACAATGTACATGGCTTGGAAATTAACGTTTTAACTTTTTTTATAGAGTATGAACACTGCACATGTTATAAAAGTTAGGAATTTCTCTTTAATTCATCACGCGAGCACGTAATGTTTCGAACGGAATTTTAAATTGTTTAGAGGCTGATCGAACACTAGCATCATCTCGGACTGCCGCGATTGCGTTTTTTACGTCCTCTTCACTTCGTTTCGGCGTTTTTCGCACATAATTACGCACCATTTTGCTGCAAAAACAATTAAAATATATTTTATTCAATTAAAAGTAATGACCTATAGTGCCCCCAAGCACATGTTTTATGTTAGTGTCGATATTTTTTTTTAAAACAAAAATATCAAAAAACTAACACATTATTCGTGTTCAGCATTATTTTCTACGTAAAATAAAACTCACCTGACAAATATTTACATACATTAAATGCACTGAACCGTAGAATAAAAAAAATGCTATGTCGGAGAAAAGCTCACAAAAAACTGAACGACGCCAGAACTAGGATAACTAATAAATGGTGACGGCCGAAATGACAGTCGCGAACGTTGTTCCCCACCACGTATTCAATTCACATAAGACGAGTGACCTCTGCAAAAACAGTGCGACGAAAACCCCACCTACCTATTGTGCCCCCATACCTATCTTACCCCATTCTACTCTACTGAAAAAAATTTGCATTACCAGTACACTTTTACTGATTACTGAAAAAAATTGCAGTAAAAATATTTTTTTACTGATTACTGAAAAAAAATTGCAGTAAAAATATTTTTTTACTGATTACTGAAAAAAATTACAGTAAAAATATTTTTTTACTCATTACTGAAAAAAATTGCAGTAAAAATATTTTTTTACTGATTACTGAAAAAAATTACAGTAAAAATATTTTTTTACTGATTACTGAAAAAAATTGCAGTAAAAATATTTTTTTACTGATTACTGAAAAAATTGCAGTAAAATTACTGATAATATAATTTGATTTGCATTATCAGTATAATATTTACTGTTTATGGGAAGTCAAAATGTAATACACTCTCATCACGAAATTCAATCATTTATGTAAAATATATATATCAGATACACGTATTTATTCCCAGTCAATATATTGAATTAATGATTTACAATGATTTAGGATCTATAAATGAACATGACAGTGATGAGGAAACTTACACTGACTCCGATTCAGATGACTCGACAATTGTTTCAGGTCCTCAATTTCGATCTGTAACTCCACGTCTGTCGAAACATTTTCCTTGTGCGAGCCACACTCTAAATCTTTTGGCTTCAACCGATTTCAACAAAATTATGAATTCTTCAAGTCAGGATATAAAAGATATTCACAAAAGATCTTTCCAAAGGCAAAAAATCCTTCAATTTAATTGAAATTTTTTATATTTACATATTTTCTTACTGCACAGATGCACACAACTTTGGAATAAATGCAATAGACCGAAATCTGCAGAAATAGTTAATGGAGTGATGAATGCGAATTTAATAACTCCATGCATAACAAGGTGGAACTCGCTTTATGATTCCGTAAATAAGTTATTGGAGCACAAAACCAATTTAGCGGAATTGTGTTTCCGTTTAAAAATTCCTACCATTGAGCTTGAGTACTTAGAGGAATACGTAAAGCTTATGAGACCTATTGCAGAAGCAATCGACTTCCTTTAGGGTGAAAAGACCATGTATTTTGGTTATTTCATACCCACTATAGTGTCCTTAAGAATAAAAATGCGTCGTTTGGAGCCTAAAAGTTTTAAGTATTTAACCGAAAGTAGCAAAAAAATGCATGAAGCTTTGCTTAAAAGATTTGAAAAGTACTTCCTGATTCAGCCTGACGCTTGGGATGCTGTTATTGTCGCTATTTCTGTCCCTGATATTAAGTTGCGATTTGTGAAAGCTCTTTTAGAAACAGCTAAAACGCAAACAGAAGAGGAAGTTAAAAAAATGTTGAACATGTATGTGGTCAAGTATGGAAAAGTAGCCTGTGCCAAAACTCGTATTCTACCTCAACCCCCTCAAAAAACATTTTTTGACTTCGGGGATGAAAGTAATGGTAAACTTTTTACACTTGGTTTTCAATTAAATATTTGTTTTATGCATTTATTTACTTAAATAGATATAAGCATACAATGTGGTTCCACTGACTCGGAAAATTATCTTCAAGAAACGCTCTTATACCTGGCCGAACGAGAAGAAACAACAAGTTGCCTAAATAAATATCAGGCTATTAAAAACGTATTTTTAAAATATAATACCCCGTTACCGTCATCTGCACCTGTAGAATGGTTGCTTTCATTCGCTGGAATTGTAAATCAGTCTAGAAGGCAAAAAAAAAGGCTAATAGCTAATAGCAAATCAACAGTATTTTTACTGCATTTTTTTCAGTAATCAGTAAAAAAATATTTTTACTGCAATTTTTTTCAGTAGTCAGTAAAAAAATATTTTTACTGCAATTTTTTTTTCAGTAATCAGTAAAAAAATATTTTTACTGAAATTTTTTTCAGTAATCAGTAAAAAATATTTTTACTGCAATTTTTTTCCAGTAATCAGTAAAAAAATATTTTTACTGCAATTTTTTTCAGTAATCAGTAAAAGTGTACTGGTAATGCAAATTTTTTTCAGTAATCAGTAAAAGTTTACTGGTAATGAAAATTAAATTGCAATATCAGTAAAATATTATATTTACTGCATTCTTACTGTTACTGCAAAGTGCCCACCTATGATAATTGGTATGAATTGACAATTGACTTGAAATTTGTCAATTCACTTAAAACAACGGTAACAGTGTAAATTAGAAAGAGTTTTGGACAGACGCAAAATAGAATTTATTTTAAGAAAAAAGTACATCCATATTTAATTTTAACCTTCCGTCAGGCGCAACTATCAGGCTGTGAACTTCGGGCGCAATGTGCCTAAGTGGCACGCTTTTAAAAACACATAATAAAAGTATAATTACATAGATTATACATATGGGAAATACAGAAGTGGCATTAAGGGATATGAATAACAAATAAATCTAAATATTCTCATAAAAATCCATTTATTTGACAAAAATTTATCAGTTACAAAAGATAGTCGTAAATTAAGGTTGAAAATAAAAAGTTAAAACAGTCAACCGAAAATAGTTTACAAAAAATGAAAGAATCCAATAAAAATTCAATTTGTTGTAAATATAATGATCAAGAAAACTAATTAATTAGAGGTACAATAAAAATATAAAGCTCAAACAATCCTTTTATTGCGCTTGTTTTAGGTCTCTTCGGATAGAGTATTTTTGTCCTCTGGAGTATAACACTGTTCACACATCATATACGTATGGGATAAACAAAGTGGTGATTTACATTTCTTGCATTCGTGATTCGTCAGTCTTCTCAAACCAGTTTCGCTAGTGCAAGTTGAGCATCGTCTTCGTTTAGGGGGCGGAGAAGGGCTTCGTTCATTTGGAAGTGAAGGTCGATATTTTTTTATCCTTATTTGAAGACTGAATGGTATTCCGTGGGTTTTCAAGCTTCTTCGACGTAGCTCCTCGATTGTCAGTTCATGAGTCAACTTTTTCAAGAAAAGCCTTCTACGCAGTGGTTCTAGGTTATTACTGAGGTATATCACTTGAGAGTTAATACCAGCGACATTCAGCATTGTAAAAAATATAACCATTGGCCAGCGTTTGATATTTCGTGATACATTGTACGTTGCACACATTTTATCTACAGGCGTATCAACGCCACCATTCGTTGAATTATAAAACGAGATGATTTCTGGTTTATTTTCCTTGGAATCGAGATCAATGTTCTTGTTGTCATGAAGAGTCGATACGAGAATAACATTCCTTTTAAAACGTGGAACATATGAAACCAAAGTTTTTCCGTCATTGAACCCAAACAAACTTGTGAATTGTTGTCTTCCCTTAGTAGCTACAAAGTTAGGTGGCAATTGTCTTTTATTTTTTCTTACGGTTCCAACATAGGATAGTTTTTTTTGTTTCAGTTCGTCAACTAGATCCATATCAGTAAACCAGTTATCGTCTGTTATATTGCGTCCAGTGCCAAAAAGAGGCTCAGACATTCTCAAAACTACGTCCCTTGGCCTGTTGCTAATAGAAAAGGGCCCCTCTGGTTGCCTTCCAGCATAGATTCCCATGTTGTATACGTAATTCATTTTCGCGTCGACGAGAGCAAAACACTTGATGCCATATTTATTTGGCTTAGATGGTATATATTGCCTAAAGGGACAGTTTCCACGAAAACCGGGTAGCATTTCGTCTATAGTCATATTTTCCCCAGGAATGTAACTATCTTGGCAACTTCTTATGAATTTCTCGAAAATATCTCGAACTGGAGCGAGCCGATCCAGTTCTTTTCTTTCCTCTCTTGTACTTCGGCCATCAAAACGAAGGCAACGCATAAGTGTCTTGAATCGCTTAATATTCATGACAATGCCAAATCTTTCAACCCCATCATCGTCTATTCCCCAAAGTTCTTCCAGATATTGACGATTCCCCCTGTATGCTCCTGCAAGGTATAATAACCCAATAAAAGCTCGTATTTCTATAAGGTCAGTAGGCTTAATGTCCCTTTCTCTAGAAAAATTGTTTCTAATTGGTTGGTGTATGTTACTATTATGTTTAATATTTCGTCGGTAAAAATATTATTCCATATATCAACAGCAGTACTAGCATTTCTTGCATTCCCTTTTACTCCAGGTAAGTGAGTAATTATGTTGTGAGGTCCTCTGCGTGCACTTCGCAGAGGTGGATTTTGATTCCACTTACTGATCTTATCTTTTCCTAGAAAAAAATGTATGTCTCCGACCTAGAGTCTCATCATCCTGCTCTGTCTCGGAATTTTCACCCCGTTCTTCTACCTCGTCGTCTGAAGCAACATCGCTTTCCTCCCCAAATTCGTCTTCTATTGTGGGATCATCGTCATCAGCCACCAGCAAATTTATAACTTCTTCCACGTCTTTGGACTCATTTAAATTGAAGTATCGACGAGACATTTCCATCAAGAATATAAAACAAATTAAAACATAAAACCTTTGTAACGAGTTTGGGCGCAATGTGCCCTGCAGGCCACATCAATAAATCAGGTTATTTTCAACTAACTATTAAATATTAATAAATTATTTCGTATTAAAATGGGGCAGTAGTTAATTTCAAATCAGTAATTCTGAAAATACCTACTTTAAAAAATGTGATGAGTTAGGGCGCAATGAGCTTCTCCGATCAAACTACGTATAACTTCACTTTGGGAAGGGAAAACACAAACTGAGTTGATTTGATATAAAGAGCACACCATAAGAAGCAGCTATTGAGCAAAAGAGTAGTAAACGGTAAAAAATAATAGAGTGAGACAAAAAAATGTGTGAGCTGTGCCTCACAGATCGGGTGCGCCCGACGGAGGGTTAAAATATGCCTAGAGGACGACCAAGAAGAGTTCGTAGAAGAGTTCCTACTTTAAGTGGAGGAATAGAGCAAGTGATAAATGTTTGAAACGTCTCGTATTGGATATGATTGGTAGAAGCATCCACTTTTGTTTTCGTGTGCGTTTGATCCTTTTTGCAAAACTCAAAATTTTAAATAGTTTTAAAAAATGAGGAGAGAGAGACAAATTAGTTATTTATTTGATACTATTTCAAAGGTAAACTGTATTTGGGCTATTCTCAGACAAATTTTATAGTAATAGACGATGCCCAACGCCATTTAAAAGAACACTATTACCCATCAAATCAACGAACTTTTTGACACAGATATACATTTTTAAGTGTTTTTTTTTCTTTGTAGTGTATTCTATGTGTGTACATGTATATTTTTATGTATGCAGCCATTATCAAATCATATATGAATAAGAACTTTGAAATTTTTTTTTACCATTCTTCTTAAAATTTTTTAAAACGTAAAGATTTAATCTGATTTAACTGAAAAAAAATTTAGTGATTTAACTGAAAAAAATTTTAAAAATGTTATATTCATAAATTCTTACATATTACATATGAATAAAAATATATACTTTTCTAATCATCATAACTTTTACTATATAAAAAAATGTCACATATGCTGTTTACTTTCCGTGGGAAAAAAGCCCACCCGATTTTCGGGGGTTACATACTAGTTATTTAATAATATTTCACTTCAATTTACGCTGGGTATACATACTAAAATTCCAAACCGAAACACTTCTGTCATTAAGTGCGCGCCGTTTGACTTTTGCCACATACCCATTAGAGACCAAAAATGTATTGGGCTCGATAAAAATTGCTAACCGATTTGTGGCAGTTAATCAGCATAATATTGAGACATTAAAATCTTCAATGCTTGAATAGAATCACCGCCCGGCTGGAGCATTTAGGTGATTACGGCACAAAAAGTAGTGATAAGTAGGTATGTGTGCGCGTGTGTGTGTCTGTGACTGCGCCATAAAAGTGAAAAATTTATTATCAGATGCCCGTGGAGACATTTATGAAGATGAATGCATGTTAGTGTGTGTGTAATGCCATAATATTCGTACACACAACTATGTGCATGTGATTGTTCGCAATAGTGGGTATAAATAAGTACTTGTATGTATGTATGCATGCCTTATAGATATATGCGTTTTTTCACCCACATACTTGTGCGTGCTTGGAGTGTCCAGCGGAAATTGCCAAAAAATGCTCAATGAGTTCATGAATCAATTGACTATTTAATGAGGTCAACTGGAATGGAACGGCATTAGCTGCCAACTGCAAACAACCGAAGCAATTGTGAAGCATTAGCGAGGATATAATAGAAATGGATTTGAGTAACGCAGTTTCAGTACGTTTTGTTTTTGTTGTTTGTTTGCGTTTAATGTCTTTATAAAAGCGTTGCAAGTGGAAATGAAGCAGTTAAGCATTACATATGGAGATATCAAATAAAGGAGGAGGTGGAGGAGGAGATCGACGCAGAAGTACCCACATGCTTTTAGTGGTGCAGAGAGTATTGTGTGATGTTATAAAAACAAATAGTATCTTAATCGAAACGAGCGCTATAAAGTGTAATAAACTACTTTTATCTTAACTTTGCATCAAAGTGTGCATTTAAATCTGTGTTCAGCTAAAATACATGAGCCAAATGCTGTAATTAATCGGTAATAAACTAATACAAGTGATAGAGGTAGAAAGAGAATTTTAATGAGGTTACGATAAAACAAAAATTGGGGAGAAAAAGTACGAAACTAAAATACACCGTGCATTCAAATTATAAACATACGAAAGTTAATATACATCACCAAAATTGTGTACTCTGTTTTTTTTAATTTAAATTTTTTAAATTTTTAAATCCATTTTTTTATTGCGATCTGTTTTTTAAACATTAAGCAATATTTTTACTTAAGGCTATTTAATTAATTAATTTTTTTTTTTTTTGTTTTTAAGAACTTTTTTATTGCAGGCATTAGCAATATTTATAGAATAACTTAAACTAATGCTAGAGAATTTCCGACGTTTATGGCATGCATCCATTGGTACAACCCATTTCAGTTTTTTCCACTAGAAGAGGCGATCTGTGGTGCATTTTCTTTTGAGTCAGTTAAAAACAATATGATTGACCTTCATTTTCGTTATTAAGAAGTTGAAGTAAACTTGGAGCCTGAAATTGTGGGATCTAGCGCATTTCTCAATTTCTTGGTCAACAGCGGATACTTGGAGGTCACAGTGTATTTGCGAGTTTGTAATACAGTAGGGTGAGTTGGTGACCATTCTTAATGTTTTTGACTGAAATTGTTGTAAAATTTCGATATTGAAGTTTGCCGCAATACACCAATGTTGAATACCACATGCTCATATGGGTTTTAGAACTGCTGAGTATAAGAGCGATTTGCTTTCGAGAGAAACTTGGAAGTGGCGTTTCACTGGCAGTTAAAGGTCTCTGATTTTAATATAATATCAAGTGTTTTCCACGTTAATTTTCTGTCTAGATGCATTCCTAGATATTTGGTTTCATTGCTTTGTGGTATTTCCATATCGTTGAGTTTGACGGGTGGCCAAGTGTCTCGCTTAAGAGTGAATGTGACTTCTTCTGATTTAGTTCAATTGGAATTTGTTCTCCATTTTTTGAGCCATAGGTCGATTTTGTCGAGGCCCTTTTGAAGTTTAGAAGAAGCTGCTTGCGGAAAAGTGTCACTTGCTAGTAAAGCAGTATCATCAGCAAATGTGCTTATAGTTACTCCTTCAGTTTCGGGTAAGTCACAGTCTCACTAAAGAGGAAATCCGTGGTGTTCTCATACTCCGGACAATAACTGCGATTGAAGAAGCCACAAACTCACTTTGATCGAGAGTTATTACAAGGTGTGCCCGGAACGTAGAAGAAGAGAGGGCAAGACAGTCCCTTGGTGGAACGCCGAACTCTCGAAACTCCGGAAAACGTCTGAACAGAGCTCTTAAAACTCAGTTTGAAGAAGATTGGACTGCCTACCGAATGCTGAGGAAGGAATATAAAAAGAAAATTAGAGTATCTAAATTGGACTCTGGAACCTTCTGCAGTGAACTGGAGGAACGGGAGAGTTCAGCGAGGTTATGCAAAGCCCTCCAAAGAGACCGGACGACTAGGCTAGACTCAATGCTCAAACCAGATAGTACTTATACGGACTCAAAATCAGAAGTGTACGATGTTCTCTTTTCAGCACATTTCCCTGGCGCCAGGAATGTTGTTGGTCAAAGCTCTATCGATCAATCTGATCAAGTCAATATAATTACCAGCAGACGTGATTGGTTTATTGCATCCAGGATAGTTAACGAGGAAACGATTAGGTTCGCCTTCTCGTCATTCGAAAACTTTAAGTCCCCAGGACCCGATGGTATTTACCCAATCATGCTCAAGCGAGGCGGAGAACAACTAATAAAGGCTTCGAAAAGAATCTTTACGGGATGTCTTGCGCACGCTTATGTTCCACAATTGTGGCGTTTGGTGAAAGTTACCTTTGTCCCAAAGCCAGGTAAGGACAGCTACGCTTTACCAAATAGTTTCAGACCTATAAGCCTGACATCGTGTATGCTTAAGGATCTGGGACATATGGTGGAGAAGCACATTAGGACGAGGGTTCTAAGTCGAAACCCTCTCAACGTCAGACATCATACTTTGATAAGGCATGTGGGAAATCTTCGAATCAGCTCTGCATGAATGCATTAGCATAATCGGAGAAGGGCTGGAATCAAGAGAGTACACTCTTGGCGTGTTTGTGGACATTGAAGGAGCTTTCGACAATGCTACCTTTGACTCTACGTTCTCTTCTATCAGAAGTCATGGAGTGGAAGAAATCATTGTCCGATGGATCGATCACTAGAAGTTATATACAATAAAATACAGGTAGCTCTAAATAAGATTGAGTATAGGTCTTTCAGTGAATCCGACAAAAAGTACCTTAGTGCTTTTCACTAGGAAACGCAATATGGAAGGCCTGTTACTATCCACATTGAAAGGGGTAACACTGCAACTGTCTTCTGAGGTTAAATAGTTAGGAGTAAGCCTAGATAGTAAGCTTACCTGGAAGAAGCACGTCGAGCAGAAGGTCTCTCGAACACTAAAAGTTTTCTGGCAGTGTAAGAGAACCTTTTGCAAGACATGGGTTCTAGGACCGGCGATAGTACACTGGCTGTACATCACCCTGATTAGACCTATTATTACATACGCCTCTGTAGAATGGTGGAAAGTCACAATGGTTAATTCCAGAGTAAAACCCCTAAACAGGCTACAGAGAAGTGTGCGCTTGGGTATCACAGGTGTCACGAGTACGACATCTGGTGATGCCCTTAATGCCATTCTGAACTTGCAACCTTCTTCAAATTCGAACGGAAGCAATGAAGGCGGCGTACTGGCTGGCATTCTGGGGAAATGAAGAAAGCACTGGCCACTGTCAGATATACCACCAGTTGTCGGAGCGGTGCACACTGTTCTCGATGTCGGTGGACAATCGGGTGCCTGTCGCTAGCTCCGGTAGGAAGTATGATGTTTTGATCCCACATAGAGATCAATGGTTAAGTCCAGAGAACCTATTAACGGGATATCAGCACACTTTCTACACCGGCGGATCCAAAACCAGTGATGGAAGCGGATCTGGGTGGTACATAGACGAAGACACTAAGTACTTCTATGCCACAGGACAGATGGCCACGGTATTCCTTACGGAAGTCTATGCCATCTTGAATGTGGTGTTCTGGCTGATTGAGAAAAAGTGGCGGGGCAACAGTATTGGAATTTGTAGTGGCAAGCTGCACTGAAAACCCTTGCTAACCCACGCTGCTCTTCGAAGTTAGTCGGTGAATGTAAAACAAAACTGAACAGTGTTGAAAAACGCAACAAAGTTAGTCTTATTTGGGTGCCTGGACATTGTGGTATTACAGGGAACGAGTTAGCTGATAAATTGGTTAATGGAGGCTCTGCACTAGGCACTAGGCACTAGGCCCTGAATTCTTTCTAGGTGTCAATTCCGCATCAATTCAACTATGGATTGCTGATTTCATGAGGTCTACCCACAGAGGTTGTTGGTTTGAGTTGAACTCGTGCAGAGTAGCCAAGTGCTTTGTGAAAGAGCCAAATAAGAAAACAGCGACCTTTCTCCTAAAACTCAGCTGAGAGTACTGGTGGGTGTACACAGCCTAATATGCCTATCCTGCCTTGAGAATGGCGACACTGCAGAGAATTTTCTCTGTAGCTGTCCTGCATTTTCCAGAATCAGAATTAGGATGTTGGGTTGCGATATACTGAGTATGGACAAAGTTCACACTCTTCTTGTTCCGGATCTCTTAAAATTCATCAATGAGTCCAAGAGATTTGTGGAAGAGTGATTTTAACCGAATTTATCCGTTTCACCATCCACTTTCTATCTTTCCTATCTCTTTATTTTTACTGATATCTATCCGGGTGTAGTACAATGGTCTACTGGAATCAGGCATTAGATCTTTGACACTGATATGTTGAGAAGCGACCACCTTGGTTCCTTGGCACAACAAGATTTACGCCAGCTTCGATAGAGGCATTGGAAGGCAGCAGTTGTTCACGAGTTACCGACCGAAGTCCTTCAGCTAATCATTGAAAGTTTTCAGTGAGTCATTCAAATTGACAAGAGTCAAATTATTTTATCTTTAAATGAATGGTTCCTACATAAAAATAATGGATGGCTCTACACAAAAATAATAAAAATTGCCCAGTCAATTTGGATTTTCGTTGTTTTATTTCAATTTAAAATCCTATATCTTTAAATTGATCACGATTTAGAAAATTTAATTATCTTTACAACACAACATTTTGACCAGTTTTGAATGTTTGTCTTTTGATTTTGTGATTTCCATTAATTTTTTATAAAAAAATATAGTGCATTTGTTATACATATGGAGATACTTCGCAAGATCTTCTTCTTCTTAATTGGCGCGATAACCGCTTTCTCGTGCTAACCGGCGCCAATTGGCGCACCAAGTGAAGCCAAGTCCTTCTCTACCTGATTTTTCCAACGCAGAGGAGATCTTCCTCTACTACCACCAGCTGGTTCCGCATCGAATACTTTCAGAGTCGGAGCGTTTGTATCCATTCGGACGACATGATCCAACCAACGTAGCCGCTGGATCTTTTTTCGCTGCGCTATATCTATGTCGTCGTAAAGCTCATACAGCTCATCATTCCATCGCCTACGATACTCGTCATTGCCAACGTGCAAAGGTCCGAAAATCTTGCGCATAATCTTTCTCGTAAACAATCCAAGCGTTGCTTCAACGGATTTTGTCATCGTCCACGCTTCTCACCATTCGCTTGGGAGTGGCCAGGACAATTATTCTGCATATGGTTCAAGCAGCTCACAACTCCCGGGATTAGCCCAAGTATCCTCTGGGTAGCTTCCGTTCGGGAGTGAGCTAAAGTGAGAAGGCGAAACATTCCAGTATAGCTGGTTTGGTATAGCGAGTTTGGCTTGAACTACATTTTTCTAAAAAATTAGTGAAACCTGAAAAAGAACAAAAGAAAAGTATTCAAAATATAGCAGTGGCCAAAATTTTGTGGTATTATAACTTTTCATGCGCTGTATCACCAGTTTTAATCAACATTTTTTCGGTATTTCTAAAACTACGTGACAGAAAAAAAATGCGGATTTTCGGTTTTAGCAAACAATTTGACATGAGAATTAAATAGCTTGATTTTGGGTAAAAAAATTATTAGTTATTTGTTAACCAGTATAATTAGTTTCAATAACTTAAAAAAACTTCGTTTAAAAATGTATAAACGCATCGTCAGCAATATTTCGCACATGGCAGAAAATTTAAAAAAAATATGTAGCACCAAATTTCATAGGCACTAAATTTGGTACGGGTTGTGTGTAATACATAAAAATATTTTATGGCTTTTTCTTTTATTTCCCTGTTATAGAAATAGAATCCTAGTGTCCTACTGTGCCAGTGGCCCATGCTAGTTCAAGTGCATGACTGTTCTGTGCTAAGGGAATTAATATTAACATATCGCCCTGTTCTCCAACACATACATACAAAAAGGTGCGATACGTACAAATTTTTAGCTGTCAATTCATCATCACCTAAGCTCAATTCATTTCAATTTCCATGGACAGTAAGCTTTGACCAAAACCTTCGTACATTGCAAGGGCTGTATCAGGCATTGAAGTGAAAAAAAAAAAATTAAAAATTGCGCACACAATACGGAAAAACATAGGAACAAATACCAAATACCTTCATATACAGTTGCACTAAGAGAAATAGCAGTTCGAAGGAAAAGAGTAAAAGAATTTTTGTATTATTTTGTGCAATAACTTTTTTAAAAATAAGCCTGTAAACTGTAAATAAGGATGTGAAAAAAAAATGTTTACATTGATTCTATTGCATAGGATCCCTAGCAATATATCTCAAAATTGAGTGGTCAGGGGATAGTGAACAGTAAGAGTAATTTAATCCAAAAAAATTCTCATAATTTTCTGTAAGCACAAAATTATCTCCCGCGCATTCTGATGGGTTGGTGAGCGTCAAACACGAGCGGAGAGCCGGCAGACCAAGGTTCGTGAACAGTAGCAGTCCGGCCTGCTGTGTAACCTTTTAGTGAAATGCGGTAAAAGAAGGATTCATATTTATGTTTGAACTCTTCAGCTATAGAATATCAAAAAAGTTTCAAAATCATTTGAATTTTTATTACCATATCAATTAGACTGTATACTAAAAACTAACAATTGCAAAGTGTGTGAACATGTCGGGTTCGTCAAAAGAGAATTCGGAAAGTTGAAGCAACAAAAATGTTCCCGTATGAAAGCGGTTTCTACAAAGAGAGTTGGCAGCAATGCACATTGCGAGCTATGCCAATTTTATGAAGTATAAACATACTCGCTAGTGCTGAGTGTTACTCGATAACTTTGGTGAGCAGGGGCCAGAGATAGCGAGCAGAGAGGTCACGAATCGAAGGCGCCTTTTATCTGAAAGTAGGCTGAAATATTCGGCTTGCATTGCAATCACTGGATAAGTTAGAGCATGCCCAAAGAAGGCCTTGAATAGTTATCTATCATGTGCAATTAATATATCTATGTTTTAAAAGCTGCTTCTCAGAGTGTTCTAAGGTTAAAGGAATTGGAATATTTGGTAAAAGCGGACTTATGATATGGATTCTGAATAAATCTGCTCACTTTTGACAAAAACTCGAAGACTTTGTTTTATTTTCTTTCTTTCTTTTTCTGCTCGAAGGGCTTTTCTAAAAGCGCCACATCTTAAAACTAAACATAAAATTACAAAAACAAAAAGAAGTACCTTTGAATAAATTTTGCAAAGAACGCCGCGTCGATTTTGCAAGGGACCACATGGCATGGAGTTCTGTTATAAATAACTATCCCGGGCATGGAAAAAAGTAGTATTTAGTGGCGAAAAGAAGTTCAATCTGGATGGACCAGATGGATATAATTACTATTTCCATGGCCTAAGAATGGAGGAAAAGTACTTGAGTCAACATTACAGCCGTGAAGGTGGTGTGATGGTCTGAGCACCAATATAGTACAAATTCGAATTGAAAATTCTACACTACAAAATGACGGAAAACAGCTATAAAGCTATGCAGCCGAGTTTCGAGAAACAAGTGAACATATTAATTGAATTTTTTTCAACAGAATAATGCACCTGAATACACTTCAAGTGTGATCAAAACTTGAATTGCGTCGCAAAAAGATGAAACTTCAGCATGGCCACCGTATTCTGCAGATCTCAACATTATTGAAAATCTATGGGATGACTTGCTCGTAGATGTATGAGAATAGATAACAATTTGAAAACAAAAATGTTTTAATTCGAATCCTTAAAACAGTCTGGTCTGAAGTTTCAATATGCTTTCGCGAGAATTCGTAAAAATCCATTCATCAACGTATTTACGGACTAAATTATAAACGAGGTGGCAGCACAAACTATTAAGCTGTAAATAATGAATGTAAAAAGAGCAAAATTTCCTATATTTGTTATTATTTTTTCATATTTGGTTAGTGTCTCTATTCCATTGAACTAATAAATCAAGTACAGTATTACAGCTGCTGAAGTTTTACTGCTGTGAAATACCTTTAGATATAATAAGCAAGAAGAAGATCTTACACATGAAGTATCAGAAAATGATGGGTCACCTTGCTTTAGTAACCATTTTCTACCATAAATTTATTTCCTCTAATCCAGTGAAATGAACCTTATGACCAGAGTTAAGTTTAAGTGTACATTGAAAACTAGTAGCTTTTACGAGTTGATATTCCAGAATTCAATGGGTTTTGTTTTGAAAAACTTTTCTTGGAAAACAAAGCAAATTGCATTATTCAGGTTGAGTAATATTTTATAAGCGTCACTCTTTTCAACCATTTGCTTCAAGTTATTATTTGAAGAGGTTAATTACTGAATTACTAATCCAACGTAGAATCTCTCTTGCCAACAAGTGCTACTTTGAACTAAGTAGGCAATTGAGTACTAAAGTCCTCTCTCGACGAACAAAACTAACTCTCTACAAGACTCTCATCATGCCCGTACTAACGTATGGCGCAGAAGCGTGGACGATGACAACATTCGATGAAGCGACGTTTGGAGTGTTTGAGAGAAAGATTCTGCGGAAGATTTTTGGACCTTTGCACGTTGGCAACGGCGAATATCGCAGACGATGGAACGATTACCTATGTATATGAGCTTTACAATGACATAGACATAGCGCAGCGAATAAAGATCCAGCGGCTACACTGGCTGGGTCATGTCGTCCGAATGGATACAAACGCTCCGGCTCTGAAAGTATTCGATGCCGTACCAGCTGGTAGTATCAGAAGAAAGGGAAGCCCTCCTCTGCGTTGAAAAGATCACATGGAGAAGGGCTTGACTTCACTTGGTGTGTCCAAATGGCGCCGGTTAGCATGAGAAAGAAACGACTGGCTCGCTTTGTTAAACTCGGCTAAAATCGCGTAAGCGAATATCGCGCCAATTAAGAAGAAGGTTAATTACTGAAGAAGGTGGACATCAGCAGGAAACAGTACAACATTTGTTTTTGGTAAAACAGTGGTTAGAAAAATAATTGATAACATTTTTAAAGCTTTATAATTTATTTGCTTAATTTTCGATTTTAATAACTTTTTTTGTCACAATATTGTTCATATATCTTCCTACAAAAACTATATAAATCCACGTTTTAAATTGTGTGCAAATTTAAGAAAAATACAATACATTTTATTAGGATCGAGACCTCATATATACACCTTCAAATCAGCAGTGTATTACTAGAGCGAACCCAAAAATAGCATCAGCAGCGACACCTCTTTTACGAGGGCGGAAACTTATTCCCATACCCAATAATAAAATGCTCTCTTAAATCAAAGTTTTTAGAAAATGTTCAGTTATACAGTATTAAAGCGCATACAATTTTGGTACAATAAAGTGCAGTTTTGAAATGGTTCAAAAATTGCATTGACTTTTGCCAATTGTTTTTGCAGGCGGTATTTTGCATTTTCTTGATGTAAGAAATATTACAACATTTGTTTTTTTTTCATGAGAGAAAACACCCAACACGAGCACTAAAAGATTGTCAAAATTTAACTCGATTTTTCAGCTACTTCAGATTTGCACTTCACTATAGCAAAATTCAATGAAATATAAAACTGCATTTTTAATTTTTTTTTTTAATTCTGCTTAAAAACTTTAAATTTGAAAGAAAATTTGTTGACTTTTTTAACTGTATTTATGTATATGTTTTTTGTAGGAGATTATAAACCTTTTGCTCATAAAAATTACTAAAATTAATTAATAAATAAAAAAATTTGTCAACAAGTAACTATGGTCGTTGGTTCGCCTTTTTTAATTTAAGATTTTTAAGGGGACAGAAACCTGTAAAATTTCGAAAAAAAAAATTTATTTCATAAAATGTTAATATAATTCTTTAAGAATATATAAACAATTTTTAGAACGTAAATTTAAGTATTTCTTATATTACAGATCGTCAAACGTGATGACTCTATTCTTTTCGTTTGAGCGCTGGGAGAGGAATTTTCATGTATTCAAACTTTAGACGCTTTTTTCTCAAAACTAAATTTTTCGAATTTGCCTACACGATAACTCGAAAAGTTATTAACCGATCTCCCTGAAATTTCACGCACATCTTTTTTATGGTATTACTTTCTATGTGAATACAAGTTTTCGAAAATTTTTCGAAAAAATAACTTTTTCAAATTTTTTCCCCAAAATTAATTTTTTTCTTGAAGTATTTTATTCCGCGAATTTTTTTTCCATTTTTGTTTAATTCATATAGAAATTATGACATTAATAAACAAACAAATTTTGATTTTTTTGTATTCAGGTCACTGACGCCGATGCTACAATGTCCCGGTGCGACATTCCTGGAGGAATTGAGTGTACATCCGCCATTTTAAATGATTAAAATAAAAAAAATTTTATAATTTTAATGTATAAGTAAACTGTATGCCAATTTTGATAAAAATATATTTATTGGCTTCTTCATTTTAAATAATTTTACTAAAAATCAGGGAAAATATGGCCGTTTACAGGTATCTGTCTTCTGAAACCCTTCCATCCGATTTCGTTGCAATTTTGGTAAGGTGTCGTGAGCATTTGTGAAACGAGTTTGTTTGGACCCGCAGATGGGCTCGAGTTATTTATGAAAATCATATTTGTGGTGCTATTTAGTTCATATTTAGGATATATAGGGTGGCGCAAAATTAATCATCCAATTTTGTTTTCCATCAACTTTTTTACTAAAAACCAACAAAAAAAGACTTATTTGAGTGATGGAAGTCTTTATTTAGACCTTTCCACGAACAATTGCTTCTCTGTTTGTATACTGCAGTTGTCACAAGCGTCAAATTTGATTGATGTTTCACGCCATTTGCAAAAGTTATAAATCCTTAGTTTTTCGCCTACTCATTTTAAATCGAATAGACTCTCTTTTGGTGTACTTGCACCTTGTATATTAACTACCTAAACGAAATTATTTTGAAAAAAAAAATAGCTGCATAGATAAGCCAGGGTGGTAATAAAAAATTATTTTTGAGCTTTTGATTCAAACCCTGTACACTCTGTACACTAAACGTGACTAACTAAATATAATATAAGAATGTGCCCGCTAGGAGACTCTGGGGTCTATATACTCCGGAAAAATGAGTTAGTGGGTCGATTAGGGTTATAATCGGAGTATGTCGCACATCCCACATCCTTTTTATTTATTTTCTCAACTTTGAGTTAGTCTATGGAATTTGTTTCTTGTTAGTCTGTCTACTAATCTGCACAACTCCACTTCATAGTTATTATTGTAAATTACAAAAAAATATGTATGCCTCTTTTGTTTTTGTGAATGACACTGCATGGCGAATCATATTTTTAGTTGCATTCTGATACTCGCGTCCGGTTATTAGAAATATACTGAAATATACTTTTTTCGAATTGTGACTTTTTCTTATTCTTTTCAAAGCTGCTTTTCACTCAATTTACAACCGCGAACATGAGCTAAAGAATCATGAGTAAAAATATTTCCATAAGAAATGCGTGAATATTATATCAAAGACAAAAAGTCAAAACAATAATTAAAATAATCAGTTTAATCCACAGTTTCCAGTTTTTTCTGTTAACAAATTGTGTAATCTTTTCTCACATGATTTTTTAAAAACCTTTTCTTGCCAATAATAACGTTTTATTTTTATCAAATTTTTTTGCGCTGAAAAATAGTTTCCTGCGTTTTCTGAAAAATCACAAATTTTGAGTTGTGCTTCTTTTGAAGGGTTGTGTGATCTCTATATTAATTACCTAAAAATAAATGTGTTTGTAATCCGAGTCTTTCCAGATCAAAAGCTTCCAAAAAACTACAAACCTCCAAAAAACTGCAACACTTTGCCGATTTTGATCCCAAATAGACACGAAATATGATATGACAAGCGAAGCCCTTAGGATATATAACAGGGTAACTATGTAAATAGTTTGGCCCGATAGCTCCTATATATATATTAAATCATAACAACTTGCTAACTTGGTCACAACCTGAACTATGCCGAAAGTACAAAATTACTAGCCCAATTTCGATCTCGTTGAAAGTGGTCAGTTGAGGTCAAGAGACAGTGCAACTAATTTCCGTGCAAGGGCGTATAAAATGGAAATTTCGCGTGTATTTATATGATTCAAGTTTTCTAAATTTGGGTTTCATACAAGGTGACACAAAAATAATCATTAAATTTTGTTTTTGAATAACTTTTCGCTATATAAATAAAAAAAAAAAAAAACTTTTTTACTTAGCGAAATTTTTATTTTCACCATTACGCGCTCCATTTCTTGACTGCTTGTATATTGCAGCTCTATACAGCTGCAGAAATGCCAAACATGACCGACGTTCAAGGCCATTTACAAAAATTATAAATCTTGAAAAATTTGGTGCCACCTTATTTTAAATGGAATACAGTCTTTCGTGGTTTATAGAGCACAAAAAAGTATGCTGAGAGTTTTATAACATACAAACAAGAGAACTAACTATAAATGCGTATGCACTTAAGCAACATTGGGATTAGTAAAAAAATAAAATTACATTAATCAGCGAAAACCAAGCGGAGATTGGACGTGTGGCGTTTTGGGACATAAAGAAGTATACTACTGCGGGCAAAAAGTAAGGTGAATGTGGTTGTAAAATGAAAAATCTTTATTTATTTTTGTAAAGCAATTTCACCCCCTTCAAAATAATCCCCTCTCGATGAAATACACTTATGCCAACGATATTTCCAATCCCCGAAACATGCCAAATAGTCCATTTCCGGTATAGCCATCAGCACCTTCTTCGATTCGGAGTGGTCTCTTGAGTTTCGGGAATAGCCAGAAGTCACACGGAGCCAAATCAAGCGAATACGGTGGTTGCGGAACGATATGCGTGGAATTTTTGGCGAAATGATCACGAAGAACGAGTGCAGTGTGAGACGGTGCATTATCGTGATGCAAAAACCAAGAGTTGTTGGCCCATTATTCTGGTCTTTTTAGACGATTTGCTTCACGTAAATGACACATAACGTTCAAATAATATTCCTTATTAACAGTTTGGCCAGGTGGAAGGAATTCATAGTGCACCACACCACGAAAATCCAAAAAACTGTAATCATGACCTTTATTTTTGAACGACTTTGACGTGCTCTTTTCGGTCTGGCCTCGCCTTTAGCACGATTTCCGCTTGATTGGACGGTTGTTTCCCGTAGTGATGCATTTGAGCTTGTCCTGATAGTCTGAAAGCATTGTTTCACACACATCAACGCGATGACTTTTTCCAAGAAATTGAGAGTTTTCGGTACCAAACGAGATTTGACTTTTCGTAGGCCCAAATGGTCTTTCAAAATGGTTTTCACAGCTCCTTCTGATATTCCGATCATATCAGTAAGGTCTTTAACAGTCAACCGACGATTTTTGAGCACTAACTCCTTCACTTTATTGACGTGTTGGTCATCTGTTGACGTCGATGGTCGTTCGGAGCGCTCCAAGTCATCAACATGTTCTCGAACCTCTTTGAAGTCTTTGTACCACTTATAAACATTTTTTGCGACATTGTCGAATTACCAAATGCCTTTTGCAACATGCTAAACGTTTCCGCAGCCGAAATTTCATTCCGCAAACAAAATTTTATAGCACTTCTCTGCTCAGTCAAATCAGACATTGTAAAAATCGAAAAATGCACTCTTGGTCGTTTGGTAAACACAAGCGTAAATATATTACTGATAATGACATTCACGTGAAAGTTGGCTCAGATGTTATTAATAGTGCTGCCAACTCATGAAAAAAATATTAATTAGAGCGAAATTTTAATCCCGCGAAGTTTGACAAATAAATTCCCTTTACTTTTTGCCCATAGTATTATATAAAATTAAAATTTCTGTTTAACAAATAGTGGGTTGGCTTTCCGGCTAACAGTTTGTATAAAATAATATGAATTGAGAATTTTGAGTTGAATTAGTAATTGGGGTGGCCATCCTGCTGTAAAATTAATAACAAAAAACAAAACTATATAGAAAATGCGCACTCATTACTTGTTGGCCTTATTATATGTTGACACAACTACAGATGCAGTTTTTTGTTCTGATCGCAACTGTAAAAAAGGTATGTATGTGCTACCTGATTGCAGCATGCGACATTGCATTTATTGCATCCGCTGAAATGTGTCAAATTTTCTCATAAAAACCTAAAAACCCATAGCAAAAAAAAAACAAACATGCAAATAAAAAAATTCTTAAAATAAAAACTAAAAAACTGTAATGCAAAAATTGTTGACAGCAAAAAAATGCATATCTACATAGCTGATAGTTGAAGTAAGTTTTTATTTTTGATTTTTTTTATGGTGTAAGGTTTTTTGTAGCCATTCAAAGGCATTGAGTGAATAAATAAAACAATAAAAAAAACATAGCAACACATTTCAGTGTTGGCGCTGTATTTTTTTGTACCTAAATATATATGTAGATGTATATACGCATCGACTTGTTTGTATGCCTGTTGTAAGCGCCGCAGGCCTGTCGACACATTTGCCGCACACCGGCGAATTGCAACCTGAAGTTTTTTGCCTAGACAGTTTGGCTGACTGGCGGTACTGTCAGTGTTGCTATTGATGTGCTGCCTCTACTGCTGTTGTTATTTTTATAGCTGCTTGTGTTTACCGTTGCCTATTTCCTTGCGACTGTTGCACTGTCAAATGCGCAAACACATCCGTACAACAAAAATTGTACTTCCATGTTGCTTCTACATGAGTATCTATGGATGGTAATGTACAGTCTGTGACAAAAGTGCTTAACCACGTTTAGAGTTTGTGCGTATATGTATGGCGTGCTTTATAAAATACGTAAAATCAGTAAGTTTAGCAAAATGAGTACCACATAGAACTTATGAGTTCTAGTTTTTGCTCGACATTTGTTTTATATGAAGAAAATGTGCTACACTGTCAAGGGGGGGAAAAAATATAAAAAATTGATCGGATCTTTTGACAACTTCAAACTTGCACTTTGTTATCCTAAAGCGCAGGTATGTAGGTAGTTGAAATGCCAGTCTGGCGCTCCCCAAATAGCACTGAAGCGCCGTTTTGATACCATTATGAGACCTCTAACAGGCAGATATTTACAGGCAGCCAGAGCTGTTAATGGAGAAGATTGATGGGATTTAGGTTGGCGCACTGCCCCAGGCAGTCGAAGAAAGGAGCACCCAGTGACCTTAATCGTCTAGCTGCCAAACCCGGACATTTACAGAGAAAATTATCAACAGTCTCCTTCTCTGAAAGTTCCCCATAGTTTCTGCAATGGAAATAGAAATAGAGATCTATGTTTTCTGCGCTTTTCTGACAAATAATTTGTGCAGTTCCCCTTTAAGAACTGTCAGAGGGATGCCGATGACTGGTTAGGAGGTTTCTGTGCAGTTTCAATGCAGTCTCCATCCTGGCAAGCTCATCAGAAATTTCATTTCCCTCTATGTGCCTATGTCCTGGAGCCCAGATCAGAGAAGTGTTACCTGCACACCAAAAATATTTCATCTCCTCCTTACAGGAGTTTAAAAATTTCGTTCTGCACCATGGCGTCGTCAGAGCCTTGATCGCGGCTTGACTATCCGAGAAAATGTTAACATCTCCCTCGCTCCCGCGTTCCCTAAGCATTTTGCATGGATGCAGGATCGCAAAGACTTCTGCTTGAAAAACACTAGCAGTATTCGGCAGTTTAAAGTAGATATGTAGATAAATTGGCTGATTTAGAGAAAACCCCTGCTCCAACTCCCGATTCCATCTTGGAGCCGTCAGTGAAGACAGAAGTGCAAGCTTTAGTGCAGATTTTCTCCTCGATCCAATCCTGCCTATTGTGAAAGATTGCACTCGCTCGACCCCCAAACTCTGGTTTGAGGATAGGGAGATATGTTCGAAGTTCGGAGAAATACGGAGTTAACTGTCCGAAAATGCTACCATACCGATTGGGAGGTTGCCTCCAAATAATAAGCTATAAAATTGCATACCAATAGTTTTTCTGGAAGGTGAAATTAAAAACTCGTGGAAAATTTGTGAAATTTCTCTGAATTTTATATATTATAAAGTTTAAAATTTGGTAAAACTTTTACGGTATTACCTCATTTAAAGCACTTGAGACTTGAGCGTTTTTTGTTTTGTTCAGAACGCAAAAGTTTCATGGTGCGAAAAACAAAATAATTCATATGCGGGTGAAGTAAATGATGCCAATTGCTTTCTAAATCCACGGACTCATGGTAAAGGGTCTGGAAAAGGATAGATAGAGGTCGTGATATTGTTTTAGTTATGACTTTTCCCAAAGTTAAATACAGTTTTAACTTTGCTTGCAGCATTTAATGGTACTCGTATTATAACCAAAAGTTCCGTTCCTGATTTTCCTTCAAGAGATCATGCATAGTGTGCACTCATAAAGAGATGGTAGGACAAGGGTTTGGTTTCGAGGTTATTTCTAGATTTTGTTATATAGCTGCTAGAATTTCTTGGACTTATGCCATTTTTATTTAATAATGAATTGACAGCTCCTTTTCAATTTGAGAACAGAGAGAAGTATAAAATTTACAGATCAGAGTAACGTTTGGTGCCTGATAGTGAAAATGCGTGAGATTCAAAGTGAAGCAAAAAATATCAACTTATTTAAAGACTCAGCGACTGCCGTAGCCAACTGGGTTGGGGTGCGATTACCATTCGGAATTGGACAGGTTCCAAAACCCGGGTACGAAAGAACAAGGAATAGAAAAAACTTTGTTCCTAAAGCAGTCGCTCTCCGGTATTCAGTGTCAAATCCCTCAAAGTATTTCTGCCATGAAAAAGCACCTCATACAATTACGAACTCCATTATATTTAATATAACTTGAAGATACTGAATAAGACCGAAAGCGAAAGTTAATCAAAATTAACTGGACATCTTCAGAAAAGATTCCAAACGATTTTCTGGCTAATCTTCAGTTCATGGACGAAGTAATCAGTTGCATAAGTCAACGAAGAGTTAGCATATCGTTTAAGCTATGTTAAGATATTTTGAGCATGCAACGCATCACCGCGTAAAACTGGTCCCAAAAGGGCTTAATACGCCTTTGCAAATGCCATCGTTGTGCAATAGTTTTTGGTCAAAAACCCAACGACTGTGATCGATCACGCACTATATTTTTCTGACATGGCCCTCTGCGTTTTTTTTCTCTGTTGCTTAAGCAAAAATTAGCACTTCGAGGAAAGCGTTTGAGATCAATTGACGCCATAAATGGGAATTCGCTGTATGAACTGAACGCCTTACCTCAATTTGCCTCCGAGCTTTGCATGGTATTGGGTCAGGCGCACTTTGGTGGCAATAACATGAATTTTAATTGTGGTTTCTGGGTACTTTTTGCACAGAATATATACCATTCACATATACACGAATACAAATTTCTATTTTTCTATACCCGTGCACAAAATATGCTGAAATGGTTGCCCCCTTTTTTTATTCTTTGTAAATTCCCAATACATATGTATAAGTATTGTACAAATGTGTAAGTACATAGCAGGAATATGGGGCATTGCAACAGATTTGTTAGATATTTCTGCTATGTTTGAAACATGTAGAGCTTACACATTTTTTTCTTCACTTTTTATTTAACATTTTCGCCTGTTTTTTACATACGTTAGTTTATTTTTGCTCACCTCTATTTCCATTTCCATCTCGTTTTTGGTTTGTTTGGTTGCTTGTTTGTTTGTTGTTGTATGCACGCCACTCTAACACTCGTAATTCTTTTCAATCAAGCACAAAAATTGCTGTAAAATGCATACAAACTGCCACTTGCCGTTGCCACTTTCAACCTTTCAACCATTGTCCCTCATCCGGCATTCCATTAACCCCTCTCTCTCTCTTCACAATCACATTCTGCTCGCCTTTCTGCCTGTTTGCCTCATCGTGGTTGCCCTCAGTTGGTTGCCATCCGCTGACTGTCGTGCCAAATGTAATAAAAATGACTGTATCGAGGACGAACGTGGCCAAAATTTGATTGCTGCATTCCACTGGTGCCACAAACTGTGGCAGGTGTTAGTGTATTAGAGTGCTGCGCAGGGAAGTGGAGTGGTGCATCGCAATCTAGCGCTCGTTGCAATGAATTGTAAGTGAATTTAAATGAATTTTGTAACACTTGCAACAATTATATTGAGGTGAAAAACAGTAGAAAATAGTGCAAGTAAAAGAAATAAAGAATAAAGTGGCGGACTCGTCGGTGGTTTTTGTGGGGAGTTAAAAATGTCAAACATCTAGTTTTAAGATTTTTTGCGGTGACAATTTTAAAAAGTTTGATTTTTACAATTTTTCTATTTCGTACGTACTCGCAAATGAAGAGGCTTTCAAAAGACGACCGAAGATGTTGTTTTCAAATAAAACAGGTAAAAATTTAGATCCTTTAAGATTTTACTATTTTTGTTCAAATTAAGGCTCTTAACAATTATATGTGAAAATTTACATCATTTAAATGTTCACCATGTCTTCAGGCAAATTCCGCCACACAGTAGATTCATGAATGTATGAATGCCTAATTGTTGAGACCGTCGATATATCGGACAGAAACAGAACATTCGGGTTTTGGTCTGCCAGCTCTTTTTCTATCCTTCAAAAGCACCAGTTTCTTAAAATTGTTTCATCAGCCTTTGAATTGTCAACTCATTCGGACGATTACACAGGCCGACAAAATTTAACCAACATTCAGACCCAGAAACCAGACTATATATTTCCGAAGGCTTATGATGCGCTGAATCCTAATCTGACCTCAGAATTGCTCTATCAGCTCTGGTTTTCGAGATGTCCTAACCTAAAAGTGCAAAAACACCGTTTTTGCCCATATTTGAGGTTATGTAGCCTTGCAGATGTTTTCTTTCACCAAAATTAAAGGATCGCATCTTTAAACACAAGTCTTCTTTTTTTCAAATGGCGTTCAGTTTGCTCAAATATCATTTTTTTCGCTGAGATATCGCATTTAGAAATTTTCATGTTTCTAAATTTTCCTACACCTGAAAATCGATTAAGATAACATAGACATGATATAGTCGATTACTAATTTTCTTGAATTGAGTCTTATTTTTCTTAAAATTTTTTCTCACACCATAAGTGTGCTAACTCACCAAACCCCTACACTATCTAAACCATGGGTACCGAGTCACACACAGCCCTTACCCCTAGAAACCACCCCTACCATACCGCAAGCAGGCTAACCCACTTAACCCTGGAGACAGTGAGTTTAGTCACATATCTTTCTTAAAAAAAAATCTTATTTTTCTTGATGCCTCATAACACAAGTAGGCTTAACCACTTAACTCCTAATCCACCAACCCCCACGTATCTCCTAATCCCTAGAAACCATCCCTACCAAACCACAAACAATTTGAGCCACCTGACCCTAGGGAAAGCGAGTTAAGCCCACTTGTGTTGTGAGATATCTACATAAATAAGACTTATTTAAAAAAAAAATATGCGAGTAAACGCTGTCTCCAGGGTTAAGTGGGTTAGCCTGCTTGCGGTATGGTAGGGGTGGTTCCTAAGGGTTAGGGCTGTGTGTGACTCGGTAAGGAAATTGCCGTTGAGCTTGCCAGAAAGGGACCGGCAGAACCGGTTCCAGCTGTCCCCTTCTCAGCCAACGGTGTCCCCTTGGCCGTCGTTAAAGTGAAACTACACAATTTCTTTCTAGAAAAAGCGCAAGACAGATGGAGGTCTGTCTAATCCTGAGCTATTTCGAAAACTATATGGCCTCAATACGAAAGAAACAGAACGCTTAAGGTGATCGGGATCCCCCGACATTCAATTTCCAAACTCATTGCGGTGTTCACTGGTAACTGGGTGATCGGCACTCATGCGGACAAGCTTGGAATTCCGTACAACCCCTATTGCAGAAGTTGTGGGGATCCTGCAGAGAAACAGACTGTGGAACGCTTTCTCTGCAAATGTTCGGCTCTGGCGGATAGGCGCTTGAGATTCCTTAGCGTGCCCTTTGGGGATGACTTGAAGAAATTCTCCAGCCTAGATCCCTTTTCTCTCCTCCACTACATCAACAGCACGGGATGGCTGTAGACGATTTTTTCTCTTAATCTTTTCACAGGTGGTGGTCCACATTATGGTATCAAAACGGCACGTAAGTGCTACTTAAAGTGTACCTGGGGTGCTCTCGCCATCTTACCTACCTACCTACCTAGGTTTGGTGAACGTAGTCTCAGCTGTGACTGAAAAAATAAGGCACGGATCTAAGACGGGGTGTGTTTTAAGCACGATACAATTTTGACGTGATAACGTCTTATAATTCGATTTAGCCGGCTGCACGCACGAAAAGAAGTGTCGTTACATTGCTCATTTATCGTTACCTTGCTCATTTGTCGTTACCTTGCTCATTTGCCGTTACCTTGCTCATTGTCGTTACCTTGAATGAACTGCAAGCGAAAGCGCGAAACGAACGACAAAGCAAACGAACGGCAACGTTCGACATCTTGCTCTCTCCTACTTAAGTGAGCGTATATATGTATGTATCTATATGCGCATGTGTATATAAATTCACATATTTGTATTTGCATATGCCTTCTTCCTGTGTGCATGGTAATGAACCATTTCTCTGTTGAGAATAGGACGATGATAGAAAAAGTAGGAAATGCAAGGGAGTGTTTCGAGTGTAAAGTGTCTTGAAAAAGGCAAATCGATGAAGTTGCCTATTAGTGTTGTTGACTTATTAACGTCTGATGCACAATCGAAATTGAACATATCTTTCATGAATTTGATAAATGTTTAGTAATTTTTCACGTTTGTGTAAATGTAACTTGACCTATTCCATTGCGATTCCATTTACCTCCTCCTCTATATCCATACAAAATAACTATCAAAGAAAAAAAATTAAAATTTTGTTTTGAAAATTGGACCAATACATCAGTATTTTTTTATGACGTTGTCACGTTAAACTGTCGTCAGTAAACCGACTTTACAGACAACCTCTTTTTTTTTCAAAAACGTAAAATTTTTTTTTTTCAAAAACAAAAAATTTTTTTTTTCAAAAATAAAAAACATGTTTTCCAAAAAAATTCAAAGAAAAAACATAAATTCTTTATAAAAAGTATATTTTATTCTTAGAAATAAAAAAAGCAAAAGTTATAAAAATGTTGAAATTACTGAGATATTAATATACATTTTAAAGAACTCTTCACTTAACTTTCATCACTTATTACGTAAAATATTAAATGCGTTTTCAAATTTCTTTTCAGAGTTCCTCCTTGTACTCAAATCTACAAATAAAACAATTTTCTAAAAATTTAAGCCAATGCCTAAAATACTTGAATCACTTGACATGGCATCGCTCATAAGGAATACATTTTTTTTGAACTTCAATATTTTTAAATAAATCTTGTAAAAATAAGTTTCAGATCAATGATGAAAATAAGGCAAAAATCTTAACAAAAAAAATGTAATTTTCAAAAGCTAAACAAAATTGTTTTTCCAAAACCTTTTAAACATAATAAATCTTTTTCCAAAACAAGAAAAATCCAAAAAATTAAAAAAAAAACTTTTATAACTTTCAACATTTAATACGTAAATCTCAAAATTAATAGGTCTATTTATAAGTTCGTGCGGTTTTACAACAGATGGCGTAACTTGATTATTATTCCATCGATCCACATTTCCAAACATTCATTGGAGAGCTACTGTCGTAAGGCACAAACGTCAGTATAAGTTTTTTATTTGAAGCGTAAACAACAATATTTTTACCACACTTGAAAATGTCGAATTTCGTGCCAAATAATGTGTTTTTGCGGGGAATTCTTCTTCATTATTTTAATATGAAGAAAAAAGCAGCCGAAAGTCATCGTATCTTGGTGGAAGTTTATGGTGAGCATGCTCTATCTGAGCGAACGTGCCAGAAGTGGTTTGCACGCTTTAAAAGTGGTGATTTTGGCTTGGAAGACGAAGAACGCGAGGGTGCGCCGCCAAAGTTCATGGATACCGAATTGGAGGAATTGCTCGATCAAGATCCGGCTCAAACGCAAGAAGAGGTTGCAAAAACTTTGGGAGTTGATCAATCAACCATTTCCAAACGTTTAAAAGCCATGGGAATGATCCGAAAGGTAGGCCATTGGGTGCCGTATGAATTGAAGCCAAGAGACGTTGAACGCCGTTTTATGGCATGCGAACAACTGCTTCAACGGCACAAAAGAAAGGGTTTTTTGCATCGAATTGTGACTGGCGATGAAAAGTGGGACCATTACGACAATCCAAAACGTCGGGCAACGTATGGATACCCTGGCCATGCTTCAACATCGACGTCGGCGCAGAATATTCATGGCCTGAAGGTTATGCTGTGTATCTGGTGGGACCAGCTGGGTGTTGTGTATTATGAGCTACTGAAACCGAATGAAACGATTACGGGGGATGTCTACCGACGACAATTGATGCGTTTGAGCCGAGCACTGCGAGAAAAACGGCCGCAATACGCCGATAGACACGACAAAGTTATTTTGCAACATGACAATGCTCGGCCACATGTTGCACAAGTGGTCAAAACATACTTAGAAACGCTCAAATGGGATGTCCTACCCCACCCGCTGTATAGTCCAGACCTTGCGCCATCCGATTACTATCTCTTCCGATCGATGCAACATGGCCTGGCTGACCAGCACTTCCGTAATTACGATGAAGTCAAAAAATGGATCGATTCGTGGATTGCGGCAAAACCGACCGAATTTTTCACAAAGGGAATCCGTGAATTGCCAGAAAGATGGGAAAAAGTAGTAGTAAGCGATGGACAATATTTTGAATATTAAATTTGTAACCATTTTACGTCAATAAAGTTTCAAATTTCGAAAAAAAACCGCACGAACTTATTCATAGTCCATTTATTAAATGCGTTTTCAAATTTTTTCTCAGAGTTCCTTCTTATACTCAAATCTACAAATATTTCCAATTTTCTAAAAAACTTAAGCCAATGCCTAAAATACTTGAATCACTTGACATGGCATCGCTCATAAGGAATACATTTTTCTCACTTTAATATTTCTTAAATAAATCCCTTGAAAATAAATCCTGTCATTTTTTTACCATCTCTTTTAACTCACTCATTTTCTCTTTATGGTAGTGGCTGTTTATTGTATTGCTTAGCAATGTTGATGCAATACACCTCTAGAAAATGAAATAAATCGGCAACAAAACAAAAACACCTGGAAAGAGTGAAGATAAAAAGAAAATTTAGCAAATGCGTAACAAATTCGAGATATGACAGGTGTACATACATACACACATATCTATGCGCAACAAAATATCCTATGATAGCTGTTTATAAATTTTAGTATGTTCCACACACATACATAGGTACGAACATGCATTGATACGAATCGTGTAGGTGTCAGTTGGAAGATTCGCAGATGAATGGCAAACGGCATTGATTGCAATGGCATCGGCTGTAACAAAGCTGTCGACAGTGTCACATGACACACGACGACCGAAGTACGCTCAGTTGGTGCGTACTCTTATAAACTTTGACAGTCAGTCTGTCTGCCTGACTGTCTGTCTATAAATGCGTCCGTCATACACCTCTTGTCGCTGTCACCTCTCGTCGTTGCTTTTGATGTCGCATGCCAGTGCATGGCTCCGCTTAGTTCTGTTTATACGGATGTATGTGTGTGTGTGTGTGTGATGCTGCTTTGCATATATTACTCGTCTGTATGCTTACATTGTTGTCTATTCCTATTGTTATTGTTATTGTTATTGATTTTATATTGCACATCCAATAATATATTGTGGTCGTAAACAATATACGCAATAATACTAACAACAGCTGCTGCTCCTGCTGCTGCTGCTGCTGCTGTTGCTGCTGTTGATGCGGGAAAAGCAACGTCACTGACAACAAACAACAAATCCCTGCAATTTGTGTAAACAATTTTTCATGCCAATTGTCGGATTTGTGTCTAACCCCGGAATGTAGACTTCAAAGTGAGCAAAGTAGGCTATTGACTGTGAGAGGATTAGTTGATTGTATTTTCTTTCCAAGTAATAGGCAGCAAATAGTTTTGTTGAATCTTTAAATCCTAATGGATTCTGCATAGCGTAAAGAATTACTTTCCAGCAGAACTGTTAAAGGTATTCACATTTCTGTGCACATTTTTGGGCAAAGTACTTAGGTGGTTTAGAGCTCGAAAATTTAGGGTATTTTCAGAAACTTTTTCTTGCAAAAAAACAAAAAAAAAATGAAAAATGATATTTAAATTTTCCAGGCTTTTTACTTAACATCTTTTACATACCAAAATAAAAGCAAAAATTGTTTTTTAATTTTAAAAATGGCGCTGAAGTTGACCCTTCCGGAAAATTAGACCAGGACGTGTTGTCCATTTTGGCTCTTCTATTTATCTGAAACACAAAATTTTTAATCAATATGACTGTAGCTATGTCCCGTAATAGAATTAAAACAAAAATTGACAAAATGGCGCGGTTTTGAATTTGATCTTCTAAAAATCGGGGGTTTTCAGTTTTTTAATAAAAATTAAATACAAAATAATTCAAATAATAATATGGTTCTAATATAGTACGGGCGATAGCCATTGATGTTGTGAATTACATATTAAAATTTCAAACGTTTCGGTTGAATAGTTTTTTTTATTTTGACAACACCAGTCCGAAAAAAGTGCTTCCGAGATAAAGGAGTTTAAAGTTCGAGGTAGACGAGCGCGCTCTACCTAGTTATCGCGCTGTAGGAGGCATAATATTGGGCATTTCCGTATGAAAATTTCACAGTATATTCTTAAGAAACTATGCTTTCGAAATATTGAAAAAACAAAAAAATCGATTTTTTGAAATTTCTATACCACCGGGTCCGTTTAAGGTATTGACAAGACATTCGACTTCTTCTTTTGACAGACCACGCGTGTGCCTATTGTCAAACGTAATACATAATTTTTTTCAGTAATGATTGAAATTTTATCATGGAAAGTCTTACGTCTTACAAATTGTACAATTGTTTTACAAAAATCGACGCTCCGTGAAAATTTTTTGATTTTTGAACCAACCTTTGAATTGTTGACTCATTCGGGCGATGGTTTCAACCAAAAAATTACGAATTTAGCGATATGGTGTTCTTAAAGATCAACCATTTTCATAATACATTTCAATAATTTTAACGCGTTGTTCTCCCGTGTAAAATTGTGAATATGTCTACTTTAGAATGTGAAAGATGATAAGATAAAAAGGGTACCCGTACTGGCCCTAGATGTCACTGTGGAAATACCCTTTATTTTCTAATTGCAAAAAGCAAAGAACTCTGTACAAGAAAATTGCTATCAGCACGCGTTTCTACAATTCAGTAAACAGCAAGTGGACAAGTTTTGACTGTTTATTTACTAATCTTCTAATGGAAATTATATTTGTATAAAAACATTAGGGGTTAGGAGTAGTCAGAGGCCCGAAAAAATGATGATGTTCAATAATATTTTGACGTGATATCTTATTCGATGTAGCCGGCTGCACGCACCAAAAAATGCGGCGATACCTTGCTCATGCGTCGTTACCTTGTTCATTCGTCGTTATCTTGCTCATTCGTCGTTACCTTGCTTGAACGGTCTTGAAAAAGTCAAATCGATGATGTTGCCTCTTAGTGTTGTTGACTTATTAACGTCTGATGCACAATCGAAATTGAACATATCTTTCATGAATTTGATAAATGTTTCGACATTTTTCACGTGTGTAAATGTAACTTGAGCAATTCCATTGCGATTCCATTTACCTCCTCCTCTATATCCATACAAAATATCTATCAAAGAAATAAAATTAAAATTTTGTTTTGAAAATTGGACCAATACATCAGAATTTTTTTATGACGTTGTCACGTTAAACTATCATCAGTAAACCGACTTTAAAGAAAACCTCTTTTTTCTTAGTTAATTGCTTTATTTTACAAAAAGAAAAACATAGCATTAATACATCACGCTTCCCCCTGACTTTAGAAAAATTCCAAAAAATAAAATTAATAATTGTAAAAGTTGTCGTTGTTTATGTGGAGCCACAAGCCATCACAAGTCCTTGGAGATTCATCGAAAATCAATCGGGCAAGAGCAATTAGTTTTACTAATAGATAATCTTGTGCCTGATCGAAGTGTTTTTTTTTTAAATTAACAATATAGCGGCCTCAGGAAATACTTTTCAGGTTTTCGAGAAAGAAACCGAAAATTAATTGTTTAAAAAACTCGAAATTTTTGAAAAAAAGAGGTTGTCTGTAAAGTCGGTTTACTGACGATAGTTTAATGTGACAACGTCATAAGAAAATACTGATGGAATGGTTGCAATTTTCAAAACAAAATTATAATTTTATTTGATTGACTGATATTTTGTATGGATATAGAGAAGGAGGTAAATGGAATCGGAATGGAATTGATCAAGTTACATTTACACAATGAAATTACGAAACATTTATCAAATTCATGAAAGATATGTTCAATTTCGATTGTGCATCAGACGTTAATAAGTCAACAACACTAAGAGGCATCATCATCGATTTGCCTTTTTCAAGACTCTTTACACTCAAAACACTCCCTTTCATTTCCTACTTTTTCTATCATCGTCCTATTCTCAACAGAGAAATGGTTCATTACCATGCGCACAGGAAAAAGGCATATGCAAATACAAGTATATGAGTTTATATACCTACATATGCGCATATACATACATATATATGCTCACTCAAGTAGGACAGAGCCAGATGTCGAACGTTGCCGAACGCGGGGGCCGATTGTGCTCTTTGTCGCTCGTTCCGCGCTCTCGCTTGCAGTTCAAGCATATTAGCTTAGATTTGCTTGCGTACTGAATAGATTCGTATATTTGATATGTCCATATGACTTGTATGCATCTTTACATATAGATTTGTTCTTTTTGAAAATTGCGCGAAATTGTATATGTATATGCATGTTTATATACATATATTAGTATACAACATATCTTACAAGGTATGTGGTAAATATTACCATACATTTTTTCCTTCATATATAATAAAGAAAAATATTAACAAACTTGGTTTTATTTTAAATTCTTCAAGTAAATCAAATTAATAATAATCAATAAGAAGGCATATGCAAATACAAATACGTGAATTTATATACAGTGGCTCACAGCTTATTTCGTGTGCCCGTTTATCAGAATAAAAAAGTTTAATATTTTTGTATAAACTTTATTTAGAAAAAAAACTTAAACGTACATTCAAAGATAAATTATTTCTTGTTACAAACATACATAAATGAACTTAAATTATTTCTTCTTAAGTAATATATTTACAGCAAAATCAAAATTATAAGTAAATCCACGTCACACCTTATTTCGTGTGCTTAACCAAACTAGAAAAAACATGATTTTTTTTTTTTTAATTTATTAAGTTTTTGCTAATCTAATATTTTGTGGGGTAGCCTTTTTGTTTTAATACAGCTTTTAACCGGGATTGCATGGAGCTAACAAGTTTTCCAGTGTATTCAGGAGATATTTTCTCCCACTCCACTTGCAATGCTGTTTTTAGATCTTGTTTGTTGCTTATGTTATGTTTTCTAATTTTTTGATCCAGAATATTCCATAAATTCTCAATTACATTGAGATCAGGTGATTGTGCTGGCATTTTTACCACATGAGGGCAATTCCATATAAGCCACCGTTGCACTAATTCCGACTTATGCTTCGGATTATTGTCCTGATAGAACCTGAACCTGTCCCGATTGCCTAATTTTTCAGCACTTTGTAGTAAATTATTTTTTAATAAATTCAAATAAACTGTTTTATCCATAATTTCGTCCATAAAAACCAAGTTTCCGACACTAGCTGTTGACATGCAGCCCCAAACCATTACATGGCCCCCACCGTGTTTTACTGTACCACGCAGATTCTTCGGGTCCAGCTCCGCGTTGGACTTACGCCAAACGAAATACTTTCCATCGGAACCAAAGAGGTTGAATTTGCTTTCGTCGGCGAAAATAACGTCATTCCAAAATGTTTGGTCTTTATTAACGTGGTTTTTTGCAAACTCCACCCTTAATCTTCTGTTACGCTCATTAACAAACGGTTTGTTTTGAGCTGTACGACCATGGAAATCAGCTTTGCGCAGAATTCTTCTTATTGTTTCAGGATTACATGACTTACCAAGTACTTTTTCAACCTCTTTTGTCAAAGCTGGCGCACTAATTCGTGGGTCTTTTTTAATTTTTCTTAATATCCACCTTTCATCAGCTTCTGTAAAAATTTTGTTTGGAGCTTGGCGGCCTTTGTCAACCACTCTTTTTTCACGAGAAAAGCGTTGAATAATGTACTGTACTGTGGAAGTACTTAAATTTACAATTTCAGCAATTTTTTTCTGCGACTTTCCATTTTTGTAGTGCGTAATCACTAATTCGCGCCTTTCAATCGACGTACGACGACCCATCACGGTATTTTTAAATTAAGCTGGACAACCGACTACTTTCAATGTGTAAACTAAATAAGGATATAATCTAATATACTATGCAAAACAAATTTCCTATAATTGCTAACCGGTTTACTGGCGCCGATAACGGTAAAAGTGAACACACGAAATAAGCTGTGACGTCAATTTACCTAGTGTTCTGTTTTTGTTGTAAATATTCTACTAAAGCAGAAAAAATTTGAATGCATTTATACATGTTTTTAATTAGAAATAATTTATCTTTGATTGTGCATTTAAATTTTTTTTAAAGTAAATCAAATAAAAATAATTTTGCAATTCTTTAGTTTAACATACAGCCACACGAAATAAGCTGTGAGCCACTGTATGTACATACATATGCGCATATACATACATATTCAATTCAATTCAATTCAATTTATTTGATTTGTTTTGTACATAGTAAGACAGAGTCTTGTGGTAGTACATCTTCTTATAATTTAGAATACGAGGATGATATACATAGAAATTCTACTTAGATTTAAAAATATTCTAACTATTAAACTTATAGACTAAAACTTAGAGTAGTAAGTGAGAAGAAGAGAAAGATGGTGGGAATGGGAGAAGGAAAGGGGTATTAAAGGTTAGAAGTAATTAGAAACTGCAGTTTTAAAACACCTTGCTTGTTTTATAAGCTTTATTGTAGTTGGTATAGAATTCCATAGTTTAATGGCACTGACAAAGAACATGCGTTCTGATTCCAAGTAAGTGTAAGTCGGAACAATTAGATTCAATGTTCGGGTGCACTGGCATTGTTTAATGTTTTTATACAGGTACAATGGTTTTTGTGTGTATATTAGTTTATGCAGGAACAAAACAGAGCGTATTTTGAGATACGAGTCGAGGTTATGATCGAGAATCTGTTTTGAGTAGACAGATATATGGTCATATTTCCTTTTTTCAAACACGAAACGCGCTGCATTATTTAAAGCGATTTGCAATTTTTGTTTCGAATTATTATCAAGCCTGCAATATACTAATTCAGCGTATGATACATGAGGAACAATGAGTGATCTAACAAGTTTTAATTTAGTTTGCCGTGGCAGTAAGTAGGCAGTACAATATAGCTTTCTAAGAATATTATATACCTTGTTTACAACAAAGTTTACATGGTCAACGCATGATAGTCTTGAATTTATTCTGAAACCCAGGTTAGTTACTATGTCATCAAAGTTAATATTTACTTCATTAAGTAATATTCGCGGCAAAGAGCTAAGGTCATACTTTGAATGAGAAATAGCAATCGCCTTCGTCTTTGACTCATTTAATTTTAAGTTGTTAGATTTGGACCAGTTAGAAATACGTGTGAGGTCTTCATTAAGCCTTGCTATCAAATCTTCAATAAGACCTATTGGCCTTGACAGGTAGATCTGGGAGTCATCAGCATAGAGATGAATCGACGAATTTTGGCAACACTCAACAATATCATTAATGAAAATGCAAAATAAAATTGGACCTAAAATAGAGCCCTGCGGCACACCTGACGTAATTGGTTTTAGACTTGAGTAGTTATCGCCACACTTAACTTGTTGTAGCCGATTCGAGAGGTAACTTTTTATTAGTTGCAGAGAAAATGCTCCAAACTTATAGTGATAGCACAATTTTTTCAGTAAAATGTTGTGATCAATAGTATCAAATGCTTTTGAAAAATCGAGTAACACTAGCACTGTTAGGTAGTTTTTATCATAAGCAGAGCGAACATCTTCAAAAATTTTAAGCATAGCTGTGGAGCAACTATGCAGACTTCTGAAACCCGACTGGAAATATATATATATATACATATATACGCTCACTTAAGTAGGAGAGAGCAAGATGTCGAACGTTGCCGTTCGTTTGCTTTGTTCGTTCCGCGCTTTCGCTTGCAGTTCATTCAAGGTAACGGCAATGAGCAATGTAACGACAAATGAGCAAGGTAACGACAAATGAGCAAGGTAACGATACATTTTTCGTGCGTGCAGCCGGCTAAATCGAATTATAAGACGTTATCACGTCAAAATCCTTCGATCATGCACGAGTTTTTAATGGTTTTCAAAAGCAGTATAAATTTTATTGAAATCTACCAAGCGGTCTTTAAGTCACAGTGTTCATCAGTTCAAAAAACATAGTTTTGAGAAAAACGCATTTAAAGTTTTGCAATCGATTTAGGAGCGCCCGAGCACCCAGGCGCCTTTTATTAATTGTTGAATAACTCGAAAAGTATTTGTCGGATTCACTTCAAATGTTCACACAATATTTTTAAGATATTATGCTTTAAGAAGATGCAAAAAACGGAAAATGAATACCAGTACTAAAATTATGTTCGAGCATTGGCTCAGCTCTCTCTAAAGTTCGATAAATTTTCATCACATTTACAAAATTTTTAATTAGAATTTTTAGAAAAACTGGGAGTATGGAATTAATGATTTGTGAAAATTTTTCCCTCTTACGATGTTGCGCATTTTCTCCATCTAAAAAATCTACGATTTTTTTTTGTAATGGGAAAATACTCAACATCGTTAAGGAAGAATGTTATAAAATAACAACCTGATTTTCTAGCAACCTCAAGTTTGGAGTTTACTACTACTGTACTAAAATTTAATGGGCCATAAAACTATATGCTCTAAATGTTCCCAAAAATTCTGATGAAGCATTAGAAAATTTTATGAAAATCGAATGGAATCGAATTTTTATGATATCGAATATTTATAAATTTTGTACAGAGTTTGAAACTTAGATTTACATAGCTTTTGTAAGAAAAAAGGACCAGGTATGTATTGAAAAATAACTTCAATAAATCTTCTCTTATATATAAAAATGAATGTTTGTCTGTATGTCATCGATGAACTCAAAAACTACTGGACCGATTATTATAAAAATTGGTATATTTATATATTTTTCCACGGAGAAGGCTTGTAGAATATGCTCATTGGCGCCATTCTCCACCAGGTGGCGCTGTAGAGTAGCAACTTATAAAAATTAGTATGACCAAGTACTTTTATACAGAGGAAACGAATATGACATGTTCATAGATGATTGAAGACATATGTTCGACAATCGCTAACAAGGCACTGGTGCAACTGGGAATGCCTGCTTCAAACAGACCTGCAAATAATCTTTTTGATTCTGACGAACTAGGGACATTCGTTAGAACAAATCTTCCGCAGTTGAGTCCAGAACAACGCATTGCGTCTGACAGAATTATACGTGCAATCACAGAACAAAGCGGTAGACTGTTTTTCATAGATGCGCCCGGTGGTACAGGCAAGACTTTTCTTCTTTCACTAATTTTGGCAACCATATGATCACAAAATAATTTTGCACAATAGCATCATCTGGAATTCCAGCAATTCTTTTGGATGATGGCCAAAAATCGCATTCAGCATTGAAACTGCCATTAAATTTGGAAAACACTGAGGCACCAACATGCGAAATCAGCAAAAACTCTGGAATGGGAAAAGTACTCCAAACGTGTCAAATTATCATATGTTACGAATGTATAATGTCTCACAAGAAAGCATTGGAAACGCTTGATCGTACACTGCGAAATTTGAGAGGAAACAAAGGGATCTTCGGTGGCGCACTCATTTTATTGTCGGGTGATTTTCGACAAACTCTGCCCATTTTGCCACGTTCAACACCCGCTGATGAACTTAATGCATGTCTTAAATCATCTGTTCTATGGCGTCATTTACAGAAATTGACTTTGAAAACTAACATGCGTGTGCAACTGGCTGGAAATTTTGCAAAACAATTATTGGATATTGGAAATGGGCGAATGGAAATTGATGAATCTACACAATGTATCACCCTGCTAGCAAACTTCTGTAAGATCACAGAAAGCATCGACGAACTGGTGCAAAAAGTTTCCCAAACATTGTACAGCACTACAAAAACCATCAGTGGTTCAGTACGCGTGCTATATTAGCAGCCAAAAACATCCATGTCAATACCATCAACTTCACCATTCAGCGTGGAATACCCAGTGAAACGACAACATATAAGTCCATCGATAGTGTGGAGAATCTAGACGAGGTTGTCAAATATGCAACTGAATTCTTGAATTCGCTTGATTTGCCAGGCATGCCGCCGCACGTTCTTACATTGAAAATTGGCGTACCCATCATTTTCCTTCGAAACATAAATCCACCACGACTTTGCAATGGAACCAGACTCTCGGTAAAGAAAATGATGAACGATGTTATCGAGGCAACAATTTTGACTGGAAAATTCAAAGGTGAAGACGTACTGTTGCCACGCATCCCAATGATCCCGACAGATACGTCATTCGAATTCAAACGTTTACAGTTCCCGGTGCGAGTCGCTTTCGCAATGACTATTAACAAAGCACAAGGACACTCGTTACAAGTGTGTGGATTAAATTTGGAGAATCCATGCTTCGCACATGGATAGCTCTATGTGGCTTGCTCATGTGTCGGAAAACCTTATGATTTATTCGTCTACGCACCAGATGGAAAAACAAGAAATATTGTGTACTCTACAGCACTTCAATAAGCATCGAATTAAAACTAAACTTTGTATTGTCCCATTTTTTTCGAAATAAACAAAATCAATAAAATGATTTAGATTGAATTGAATATTTGTGTACTGATTATTCTTTAAAGTTATTTTTCTTAAATTTATTTTAGTTGATGGCGTAGGAGCGCGCGCCGAGTTCATCTAGTACAAATTTTTCAGAATTTTTCTGCACCAAGTTAAAAAAGCTGCGCGCTATTTCCATTTCTCATGCATTGAAATTTTCTCAAGATGCTCTTCGTGGTGCAAAATCATTTAAGCTTCTTCCCTAAATATGGAAATGGGTAAATGTGTCGGCAACTGCGGAAATATTTAGGTATGCATATAAATAAGTATGTATGCGTGTATGTATGTGTATGGGGTATCAATGAAATGCAGACGTGTTCAGAAAATTTACATGCATAAATATGCATTGAACATTTTGTAACATTTTTTTTTTTATCACTTATACTTTGTTCTCACTTCCTTGCTTTGCTTTATTCTACATATACATACATACATTCATTCTTGCATTTATATATTGTTGCCTCGTCCTTCTGAATGATTGGTGGCATAGCAATAATACAAGCAGCAGCAATGGCGAGGATCACCAACTCAAAATTATGCCAACAGAATGCAGCTGCGACATTTTTGCCATATTTTGCTTTTGTTGTTTCGGGAATTTCTGCGTTACGCATAAAATGACATTAAAATGCAAGGGAAAGTATGTATGCAGACACAAGGACTTTGTCGTACATAAGAAATATAGCTAAATATAATAAATATGCACATACATACAGGCATGCGTGTAATATGGAGAAAGACGGAGTTGTGGATCTGTGAGGAGCATCATTAGGACTTTCTGGCTCACAAGCATTGGAAAGGAATTTTTATAATACAATAGGAAAACGACGTTATCTCTGCTCGCTCCAATGAACACTTGATGCCATTAACTGTTTTCTTATTTAATTTTAGGATGTGTGCTAATATATTTTTTCGTGACCAAATGTAGAAATGTTATGAGAAAATAAGGTATAAAAATATAAAAAAAATAAAATAAAAAAAGTGCTAATATATTTGCTACCTTTTTTTAATAAAAAGATAATAATTTTTAGTAGCCCAATTAAATACTCGTGAAAGTTAGATATGAAAAGTATTCGAGAATGATAGAAACCAGATTGCGCCCATCAGAAAGTGGGCGACGTCACTTTTGCCAAGTTGTGCAGTGTTGCCAACCATTTGCTCTCCACCATAGCTTTAGTGCTTTTTTAGACCCAAAATGCGACCATTTTTAAGTTTGGTGTTTGTTTCTTTTTGTTTTTAATTTAAAGCTACCGAAACTGTAAGTTAAAAAACAAAACTGTATTAACTGTAAAGAATGTTGAAAAAGGTCACACAAAGGTGAGAAGATTTTAGTGCTAATGCAAGTTTGTTGATTTTTATAAAGTTATATTTTAATATTTTGAAAATGCGAATTTAATTTTTAGCTCGTTTTAAGTTAATGCAAGAATATTAAATGTTCTTCTCTCAACTCTTCTTAACATTGAAAAGCTTTTTACACATTTTAAAAAGCGTTTGAATTTACTGAATGCGAATTAAACCATAGAGGTGTAATCGTTTCGTCCGGTCGTCAATCCTTAGTAGGACATGGGGCATCAAGAGATGTATTTGCAGCAAAAATAAATAACAAAATACCAGAAAATACTGAAAAAACCATAACGAAATTTTTACGAAAAGAGTACCTTATTTTGTTACATAACCTGAAATATAGCAAATAAGTCGTTCCCTTAAGGCCGGCGGGCCAATTAAAAGGTCAAAAAAATCGATTTTTTTTTTCCTGAAATCAATAGCTTAGATATTCAAGAACATGAGACACAAATTTTCAGAGTTAAATTCCAAGTATTTGCAGAGCTACAGAGCCGAGTGTAGTGCGGCGTCGAGCAACCGTGCGCTTATTGTTGTAGTTTGAAGCGCGTTTTCTCGGCTTTTCATTTTCACGATTTTAACTAATTTATGAACACGATTGCAAAAAAACTAAACGAGCTATCCATTTCATTCAAAATGCGTTATCTTCAGTATTGTTTTCTCTTCTATGTGCACTAACAAAAACATCCAAAGACTTTTTTTAAGCGACTTTTTTACCCAGTTGAAGAGTTTTTTTTCCTTGAAAAACCACTTTTTTTTCTACCTTCCCCAAAAATCCGAATTTTACGCGTTTCTGCAAATTTTCTTAGTTCACATCGAAGATAATTACATCAAAATTAATAATCTTTTTTTTTTGTTTTCAGATGAAAATTGCAAGTTGTATCTAGTACAGAAGTTGGATACTTCAGTGGCAAGGCGCTCTGGGAATCTATTCATAACTCGGCTTACAATATATTGTTGGAGATTGTACACATTTTTTTTTTTAGTTCAAATATATATTAAACTATCCCCAAAACTTCATTTGGCTAATTGTTTTTTTTCTCATCCTACAACGCTTCGCGAAAACTACTGAATTTAGGACATCTAATTGGCCCGCCGGCCTTAACAAAGGAGTTTCTTTTAACAAAAAAACTCATAAATTAAATTGTACATATCCATAACACATTTATTAAAAACAAACGCAAATTTTAATGTTAATTTGTCACGCATACAAAGTTCTTTAAGTAATTCAATAAAAATTTGGTATTTTATTTTCTTCAAATGGGCATTTTAGTGCGTTTTTATATCCAAAGCTAGGCAACACTGCAGAAGCGAGAGAGAGATTTGACTGCTGAAAGCAGAAGAACATCAACAACTACTGCAATCGCGTCCGTAAAAAAAGTAAAGCTAAATAAAACTGAGTAAATTATTGATCTAATTTTAAAAAAATGTTTATTTTACAAAATTATAAACATTAATTTTAATTAGGAGAGGCTAGAAAAATGTCATGAAGGAAGAACTAAAACTCTGAGAGTAAACAACAAAAAAAAAAAAAAAATGCTAAACCAAGTTACGAAAATGGTAATCTGGCCATACTGGTGCTAAAACGACGTACCTCATTGTCAAATTCGCTGAGAGCAAAGTAATGGTACCACGATAGGCGCCATCTCATTATTCTTTCCATCATGAAAAGTATTAATTTTAATATGAAAAGAAAAGTAATAATTTTAATATGAAATCTCTTAAGGTACTTTAAATGGTTCCTTTCAATTTGTCCGTGATCCATTTGGTGTGGAAGTATGCATAGTCTGATTGAAACGATAAAAAAGACAATTGATATAGGAAGTTCTTTTCAACTTAGTAGCTTCGAACTAGCAAATCTCTCCTATGGAAATTCTTCTTGCTGGCACACTATTTGAATTTTGCTGTAAGATAAAAAATACACGCCAAGCCATAATAAAAAGTGACTTTCGAAAATAACTTTTACGTGAGCAATAGGACTGATCCTCTCAATTTTCTTTATGAGACTCATCAGTTTGGATTTGCTCGCTGAAAGCACTTCCTTTAGTAATACCTACGTCAGACAACTTTTTTCGTTAAATAATCACTTAAAAAATGAATTTAATAAAACATTAAAATGTGGAGATTTTAAATTAACATGTAGCTGAGCTGACTCTGAGCAGCTAGCTGTTCACTAAGAAGAGAGGGAACATTAGCGAATTCATTCTCAACAGTAACCGCTCTTTTTTCAATAACTGCTTTGGTTAGTTTCGAGTTTGCCGTTTTAGTAATCAGTTCATTGTGAAATGATTTTGATCATATCGGACTGGTGTTTGGGTATTTTACAGAACCAGCTGATGCGCTGACGTAACAGATGTTATGAATCGGTTCATTTATTAAAAAACTGTGATTGTGTTGGTGATATTCCAAAAAAATCAACACAATCTTCGCTTATGCTCCTTTGTAGCCGTCTGAACAACGACTGATTGGACGAGTGTGGAATGAGCGGGCAGAATGGCCAAACTTGGTAAATCTATCATCCTTGAGTCAGGTCTCTAATTATCTGAATTACGCTCTCTTCTGGTGTTTACCGTAACTGTAGTCAACTCTCTCCCTGCTCTTATAATTCCTTCTCCATTCGCTCACAGAGAGCTGTGGATTTTTCTGCATAGTCGAAATAGTTGCTTGTACCACGGCACACACGTCGAAATACATATTTCCGTGAAGAAATGTCATTATTTAAAAGCGCATACATATCGCGCCCTACTCTCTTGACCCTTTTTTGGTGTTTCATCGAGCTCCTCCTCCTATTTGTGGTGGCGCTTTGATGTTGTTCCACAAATAAAGGGACCTATAGTTCCAAGCCGACTGCGAACGACAGATATTTTTTTTTATGAGGGCGACCGCTATTAGAAAAAATCTTTTCTTCATTTTGGTGTTTCACCGAGATTCGAACCTACGTTCTCTCTGGATTCCGAATGGTAGTAACTTGTGTAAAAATTAACATTTGGGGAAATCAAGTTTCAAAGTTTATTGCTCTCGTGAAATTAGAAGATTTGATTTCTGAAATAAAAAAAATTATTTGTGGTTTCCTTGAATGCTTGGAAACGCCGTTTCAATCAATTCAAAAAGTGAGCGCTACAGAAGCATAAAAAACCATTTTTAGTAGCCGGAAAATGAAGAGACGGGCTTAGACGATCTGTAGATTCAGCAGGATGGCGCGCCGTGTCACATAACCTATGCCAGAATCGATATTTTGCGCGCCGAGTTCGATAATCGTGTCATCACCCGGCTCGACACTGTCAACTGGACATCTCAGAGCTGCGATTTGACGCCGTGAGCCTTTTTTGTGAGGCGTTCTGAAGGAGCAATGCTATGTAAATAATCCACTAACGACTCAGGCTTTTAGGGTGAATATTGAAGAAGCCATTCATGGGATGGAGCCAGCGACCATCACCAAGGTCTTCAAAATACTGGATTAACAGAATGCGCTACTGCAAAGCCCACCGATACAACTACTTGAATAAAATCGTGCTCCATAATTAAAGGAAATATTTGCTCTTTCGAATAAATCGATAAGATACTGAGAAAAAAAGATTTTTCACAAACAAAATTGATTTTTAATAATTTTTTTAATATTTGAAAAGAAAACACTACATATTTCACGCTGCACTTTTAGCTGTAGGCTCAACTATTTCAATTCCAATTAAATTCCCCCGATTTTCTTTTAAAAATAAGATTAAAATTTGGCGACATTATTCTTTTTATTTCATCAAGTTTTTTAGTCTATGATAAGAATGTATGTATAAAACTTAATATCAGTTAAATGCCCACCTCACTTCTCCGAGACAAGACACATAACCAGACACAAGATGCGCACATCAAAACATAACATGACCTTTTGCCATATTTATAGCTCATACAATTTCGGTCACCAGCTCTGGAATCGCCTCGGGTTTATTGGCAAAGACCATACTTATTACGTAGAACAAAAGAAAAAAGTCGAATGGTGTGAAATCGCAAGATTTGCCCTCAATCCTTCGTGAGATAATACGTCTTGAGAACTTCGTGCGCAACAGCTCTATTGTAATGTATGTTGTAATTTAATTCCGGCCATAAAAAATTTGTCACCATGTCACGATGTCAATTATCCATTCAATGTAACAGCGTTCGATACCGGCATCATTTTTGAAGAAGAACTAAAGAGTTTTCCAATAACAAGTGTTATTTTGAATAGCTCGCTATTTCGGTAGATGTCACTTTTGAAGCTGTTATTTTTTGATACTTAACAAGTATAAACTACGCCATAAATAAAAATGGAAAGATACATGCTTAAAAAACGCATTGAAATTATTAAAATTTACTATAAAAATGCTAATAATTTGGTAGAGCGGGTCGTAATACTCGAACATCGGGTCATCGTGAAGCACCTTGTCGGACCGTAATACAGAAATTGGTGGAAAAATTCGAACTATAAGGCTTATAAAGTCCAGTTAACACAAGAACTCAAGCTGGCCGATCATCAATAACGACGTGCCCTTGCTGATTGAGTCGTTGAAATGCATGAAAATAATCCGGAACTCCTTCGAATCTAGAGTGATAAGGCCCATTTCTACCTCGATGGCTTCGAGGCCAAAGCTAAATTTTCGCATCTGGGGCTCAGAAAATCCAAGAGTTATTGTTAAAAAGCCTCTCTTTCCTCAACGTGTCACTGTTTGGTGTGGTTTATGGTCCGGCGGAGTCATTGGACCTTACTTTTTCGAAAATGAAGCTGGAGCAACAGTTACGGTAAATGAATTGCTCTACCGGGAGATGATTCACGATTTTGTATGGCCGGAATTGGATGGTATTCATCTGGACAATGTTTATTTTCAACAAGACGGCGCTACGTGCCACACAAGCAACGAAACCATTGATCTTTTACAGGAAAAGTTTCCGGACCGTGTAATCTCTCGAAGAGGTGACCACAATTGGCCACCGAGATCTCGTGACTTTTTTCTTTGAGGCCACGTGCAAGAGAAAGTCTACGCCAACAGCTCAGGGTCGATTCAAGACCTTAAAGATGGAATTCGTGAGGCTATCGAAGACATAGGGCAGCCACTTTGGAATTCGGTTATGGAAAATTTCATAAAAAGGGTATTGTCCTGTGAGCATGGTCATTTGCCTAACGTTACTTTCCCCTATTAGGGGCATACCTTCCTCTTTATAATAAAATAAGCATCCGATCATTTATATTAAAAAATAGCATTTTTCTTTGAATATCAAAATAACACCTCTTATTGGAAAACCCTTTACGAGGGTGGGTTCAATAAGTATGCGTGTTAGAAATGACGACAGAATTTCTTCAAAAAATCTAGTCCCCTTTTTGAAAGACACATTTCTCTCACCTCTCCGGTAATTTTTTTAACCCCTCCAAGAAATTTGGTTTTTTTCGAACTCTCTAGAATACGCCTCTGTCTTAGCGATGACTTGCCCGTTTGAACTAAATTTTTATCGCTCGAGCTAATTCTTCGTGTTGGGGAATAAGAAAAGATGTCAGAAAGCCAAATCGGGTGGATACGGGGGGTACGGCAGCAATTTATAATGCAATTCATGCAGTTTGGCGGGGACAACTCCGGATGAATGTGCTGGTGCGTTATCGTGGTGAAACAGCACCTTTTTTTTCGTCAAATGCGCCCGTGTCTACTTAAATTTTTTGTGAAAGTGGTCCAATAACTCACTGTAGTATTATACAGTGATCAGTTTTCCTTTTCCTAAAACGTCCATGAGGATGGCGCCGTTTGCATCCCAAAAAATTGTCGTCATGGCCTTTCCGCCCGATGGGACTGTCATCGCGTACTTTGGAGCAGATTCACCGGGAGGAATCTCTTGTTTTAGTTATTGCTTAGTTTCTGTTGTGTAAGGATGAATTCAGGTTTCATCAACGTTGATGACCCAGGCTTCGCATGTAGCTTAAATTGCTCCAAACACTGCTTCGAAGTTAACAGTCGCATTCGCTTGAGCTCGATCCGAAAACTTTTTCATCGCCAACTAATCATGTAAAATATTAATTGCCTTTCCGGTCGACCCACCTATAGCCTTAGTTACTTCGCGCATTTTCGTTCGTCGATCAGCGGGAATCATGTCGTGGACTTTTTGAATGATTTCCTCGATAACCATGTCTGCCGGGCGGACTGGCCGCTCCTCATCAGAAACGGATGCTCGCTCACGTTTAAATTCGTTGAACCAATATTTGACTGTGGTCATAGATGGCGCTGGATCCCCATGGACGACATCCAACTTCTAGAAAAATATCCGACTTTGTTTTTTATTTCTAACACCTGACAAATTTGAATTACGCGCGCTTGCATAAGCAGACCTGTAACCTTCCTGCACATGCGTGAATTTTTTCCTGCTTGTCGCTAGCGTCAGTTGCTGCCAAGCAGTGTGAACGTAACATGGTATTTAGTGCTCTCGTCGGTTTTTGAATACAAGCAAAATGACGGAACGATTGGATCAGCGTTACTGCATCAAAGTTTGCCAGAAACTGTGCGATAGCCAGGTGGAAACCATTCGAAAGATTCTGACGGCTTTCGGTGACGATGCTATGGGCATCACACAGGTTAAGGAGTGGTTTAATCGGTTTAAAAATGGTTTACCGCAGGCGGTAGTAGGTGAAATAGTTGATGTACTAGCCTGACACTCCCCAAGTAGCACTAAAACACCGCTTTGGTGCGAACATATTGTGAGATCTATAGCGGGCAGATATCTACAGCCAATCAAAGCCTTTGATGTAACGGATAGAGCTTATGGCTATTTACTCAACAGCCTGCTTCTCTGAAAGGTCCTCACAGTTTCTGAAATAAGTATTCAATGGTAAACCCAGCTTCCCTACCTGTGCGCCTATTGTCCAAGGACCGGCAAAAATTTAGAAGGTGAATGGCGTGGAGTTCCCAGGACTTTCTGCGTCCCGCGTCTATTATACTGAGGCCAAAGAGTTTCCAAAATGGTGGCACATCTGTTATGCGCTTTTCTGCGAAATAAGTTGTGCGATTCCCTTTAAACAACAGTCAGGGAAATGTCAATAACCGGGTGGGAGACCGCGGAGATCAATTCAGTCAACCTCTTCCTGGCAAGCTCACCAGCTATTCCGTCTCCTGGCGACACTAGTAAGTTGTAAGAACTCCAAACCAATGTGCAAACCTTATCGCAATGCATTATATTTTGTTCAAAGAAAATATTAAACTAAACTTTTATAAATTAGTATGTCTCCTTCTCATGTGAGAACGAAATTTATACGCGTTATTAATTTGAATATTTGATTTATGTTCCGGTATTAAAGTTTTTTGTTTCTAATTTTTTTTTTGGTGTTTTTGCCATTTATATATTTCACCTTTTTTAGTTGTGTGATATGTATTTAACATTTCAATTGCATTTGCAAAGGACCACTCGCAGCGATATGTGCGGAGAAGTAACTACCGGCAAGCGTAAACCGTAACTCACCTACACATATGTAGGTGCATGCGTGCATGCAAACGTGTACCTACACATCAATAGAGGGCAATAAATCACTACCACAGGCATTGACCAAGCACTACACCCCAGAGCATTGTGTCGGAAATGCGTTTCACAGCAGAAGCAATGTTGTTGTTGCAGTAGCTGCAGTATTTATCTCTAGCCGGGTACACGTTTGTATTTGGCATTTGCTTACTTGTGTATGAATGCACATATACATACACATATAAATGCACGAGTGCAACGGTCTTACCCGTTTATTTTTATTCATTTTTTATTGCTTTTTATTTTATACTGCAAAATTCGGTGCTGCCACTATTTATTTTTTTACCAATACCCGAATGGCGCAATTGAAAAATAACAATCACATTTATTGAGCCACACAGAGAGCCAAAGCCGCGAAGGGGCTATCGCAAACACAAATCGCAATTCTGATGAAACAAAATAAAGAATAAAAAAAAGGCCAAAAGGCGAGCAATGGCAAACATGCAGCAAACAGAGCAATAAAAGTTCCATTCATACAAAATACGAGTGTGTAGCTGGGCAGCTTTTGTGGAATTACATTTAAACTTGCGCGCATAGAGAAAAATCTACACTACACTTGTATGTGTTGATACATATACATACGAGTGTATATGTGTATGGTTGTATGTGTGTGCTCCATCTGGCATGCCAATTGAAAAGTTGCCATGGGTATATTCGGCATAAAACATTAAGAGGAAAAAAAAGCCACCAAAATACAATTGCAAATAAAAATCGAAAAAAGGGAATAACTGAAATTGTAAAAGATATTCGTGCCGTTGGAAAAAAATTCGCAAGCCCTTTTTGGCGTACAGGAACAAACTTCAACGCAATAACACAATATCAATTTTGTGTTGCAAAAATAAAATAAATTTTAGAAATTTGCTAAAGCAACCAAAACCAGAAGCATTCGCACAAAATATATAACTTTTTTGCCAATAAAGTGCAATACTGCGCTTTTTATTAAAAATTTTGTAATCTTCTTTAATATGTAACTGTGCATAAGGCTGGAAAAAAAAGGAATTTATTATTTGCTTGCCTATACCGACCTTAAATGTGCGTATACAGAGATATATTTTTTGGAAATTTGTTTGCAATTAAATTTAGTTTCACCTACTAAAATAGTCTGGGATCACTAAGCAAAGCAAAATTCTGCGCACAGTAGCGAATGCTTTCTTGAATTTAAGAAATTATTATTTTTATATTGAATTAAAGCAAATTTTAAATAAATCTTGAATTACTCAATAGTTTTAATTGGTTGTGAGGGCGAATACTTAGTTACGACAGAAGTAAATGGGGTAAATCTGGCGCAGTCTCCTTAGGCGCAAAACTGTCTTCAAAGTGACATATTTTTAGTGAGGTTTTTATTGTTGTTGTAATAAGATAGACATTCTCCACAAATATTTGGCTATGCTGCTGTAGCGTGACAGTCTTTGGATGGATATTGTAAGTGCATTGTTTGCTGTTGGAGACTAAAGCGTTACAGTAAAGCTGCTGGCTTTGCTTGCTGTACTTGGCTTTGAAAACTTGTACGGCCAAATGAGCGCATTGAACGCTTTCACATTAGTCAGATCAGGACGAGTTCATTAAAGGTGATGGAACTAGACCAACGACAATGTTTTGTACGTTTGATTGTCAAAGCAAAATTTTGAGAAATTATAAAACAAATAATAGTTAGTTAGTTAGGTTTGGCAGCCGCATCGCACATAGAGACAACGATGTCACTTAGACCACGAAATGGGTCTGTTGTGAGCCGCGGGGGCTCATTTACCTCTCCTTATTGAACCATCCTAATCTTTTGACGAAGCATAAAAGGTTGTTGATACCTAAAGTGTATAGATTATCTATATTTGTTAAGAAGTAGGCTTTTAAAAATCGGTTCCTGCTTCTGGCTAGAGCTTTGCATGTGCAAAACAGGTGTAGAATTGTTTCCAACTCCTTCTCATTCCTGCAGCTACGACAGAAATCATTCTTGTAAACGCCTAATCTCTTTGCATTATTTTCTATGAGATAACGTCCTGTGAGGGCCCCTACTAAGGTCCTCATTTGAAGTTTGCTCAGTTTTATAATACTCTTGGTCAGACGTAAATTTAGCATTGGCCATGTTTGCCTAGCAATTTCACAGGTGTTAACGCTAATCTATCTTTGATTTGTAGAACTGATTAGTGCGTCCTTAACCGTCTAGTACCCAAGACCGCCTGTAGACGGCCTAAGTTTATTTCACGCTTATTCCCTTTTAAAATACCATTTCGTTACGTTTTAAACTCTTTCCAATTCCGGAAAGTCCCAAAATTATTGCTGGTGCATTTGCAGCAGCGTCTTGTTTTTTAATCGGCCGTCATAGTCATTTGAAGTCGGAAAATAGTGAAAAGTGGTCAAATTAATTATTCTGAAAAAGTTGTGTATTTTAAAAATTAAATAAAAATATTAGAAGTGTATTTGGCGTATAATAAAAATTATCATAGTGTTGCTGGTTGTGTTCAAAATACGAAAGTTAAAAATAATAATAAAAAAAAAAGTATTTCCCGTATTTTATAAGCCTTTGAAGACAGGCCGTCTAGAGGCGGTCCTGGGATAACTCGGAATAAATAACATTATGCGGTAAGTTTGAAATTTTGATATTTTTAGAGGGGGCTAAGCTTAAAGTTTTGGTTTTTTAGAAATGGATCAACGACAAAAGTCTAAATTATCATCCCTCAATGATGAAGATATTGCTACATTTTTGGATTTACTAGAAATCGACGATGATACAGACGTGGAAGAAGATTTCGAAGATCTTTTAGACGAAAATGTGGACGATGCAGAATTACCTATCGACACTGGAATTGACGAGGTGATTAACAGGGCGGTAAATTTGTCAGATTCTATGCTGGAATCAGAAGTGTGTGTCAATTTATGTACATGTTGTCAATTTATGTCTCGTTGATCATTTCAATAACAGGTTTCAGTCCATTCCGATGACTCAACGTTTATCTGACGATGAACAAATGTGCGCACCGAAGATGAGGACTTTCCTTCGACAATATCTGCCAGATAAACCACATAAATGGGGTATAAAACTCTTCGTTTTGTGTGACTCCTACGGATTTTGTTATAACTTCGAAATATATTGCGGCGCAGGAGACAATGCTGTTCTGACTGATACACCAGATCTTGGGGCATCAGCGAATGTGGTGGTCCGATTTTTCCGTAATATTCCAGATTTTAAAAACCTTATAACATATTTCGACAACTATTACACGTCACTGCCACTTCTGGTTTATCTAAAATCACGCGGAATATTTTCGCTGGAAACTATTCGTTCAAATCGAATTCCGAATTGCAAACTTCCGACAGATCTTGATCTCAGGAAACAACCCCGTGGATATTCAACTGAATTTTGTGGATCTGCTTTAGGAGTTGACATTTCTTTATCAATTTGGAAAACAATAAAATAGTGTGACTCGCATCGAGTTACGCAGGCGAAAAGCTCTTCCAGAATGAAACAAATGTTATAAATAAGGTGTCGCGGTTCGTCCGCTCAGAAAAAAAATTTGTTGATGTCGATTGCCCCAATGTAGTCCGTGAATACAATAATCATATATGGGGGGCGTCGACCTCATGGATGGACTAATTGGGCGATATAAGATTCCGGTAAAGAGCAATAAGTACACAAACCGACTTTTTAATCACCTGCTTGATATGGCCATGATAAACGCTTATGTTTTGTTCAGAAGAATTAACAAGATTGACACGCATGCTAGGCAGTACCAACTGCCGAACTTCCGGGCAGAGATCGCATACGTACTATGCAATACCAAGAGCTCCAGGTCGTCCATGACAAACTCCTCAAGTAAAATTTACTGGAAGAAAAGCTTACTTACCTCCTGACGACGTTCGCTACGACGGAGTTGGACATTTTACAAAGTTTTTATCACGCACCGGTAAAAAAAGGTGCGAATATCCTGGCTGCACCTCCGAAACTCAAATCGTGTGCTGAAAATGGAATCTGAATCTTTGTTTTTCCCAGCAAAAGGACTGCTTTCACAATTTTCACCATAAATAATTTGCACCAACTGCCTATTTATGCTCAAAAGCATGCCTTTCTTTTGTAGACATTTTGATTTCTGTGAAAAACTTTCTGTTTTGTTCAATAAAAGTACGTAATACACTGAATTTGCAAGTTTTTCATTTAGATTTTTTTTGGCGTTCTTTCCCAAAGCCGCCTGCAGGCGGGGTAAGGTTTTATCCCTATATAATCGGATCAAGGAACAAAATTTCACTTTCTTGATAAAGAACCTATACTTTTACATAATCCCCACCCAAAGCAATTTTTTTCATTCAAAAATAAAATTTGGGCACTAGAGGGTTAATGAGATGCTTACAAGTTGCAAATAATGAATTCGCCTTGTTTCATTCTGAGCTAAGAGCCACATGGACACGGCGAAAGAAACCAAAAAGAACTCAACTGATTTACCAACACCAACTTTAATAGATTCGCCTTGAATCAAATGATTCGTAAAAGAAAAAGAGACAGATATGTTAACCATATTCAATAATACATAATACAATACATTTTTTAATCAAGATGTTAGAAGCGTTCGCCGATAATTCACTGGTTCGAAACCTTTTTCCATTTTTATATAAAATATTTGGGGCAGGTAAAAGCTGCACTATCTAATTATTTGCAAAAACCAAGCCTTTATTTAAGCCTTTCCCGTATCGCTAGCCTGCATTTGCAAGGGTTTCAAAGATTTTTCCTTTGTTGATTTCCCATTATCACTCGCCTACCTGCTAAACTTCGCACACATGAATAATTTCGCAATTAGCGCTCCGGCCGGTTCCTTGACCTTTACTATGACACTTTTCCACCTTTTGACTACTGCTCTGAGCTAGTTGCAGTAGGAAATGTTTCTATCTTCAGCTCCGCTTCCACTCTGTCTGTAAATATAAAATTACGCAAATCAAACCCAATCAAATGAAATGAAAGACAGAGCTGTTCAATTCCCAGTGTCAAAAGCGCTGCAAATAGAACATTGAGCTATTTGAAACTTCGTCATAATTAAAGCACTTCATGCAAAGTTCCCGTTTGCTCTTATTTCAAATATTTCAGCATTGCTCTATTCATTTTTGACAGCTTTCGGTGCCAAGCAAGTAAAGCCAGCCCGCATTGCGCCTGCAACTTAAATGTTAGCGCAACGATGAGTCGGGAGCAGAATATGACAACTGCAATATTGAAATCGCTTTTCGCCAGAAAAGCTCTTAAGGGAACAAAGCAGAATTCTAAGACATATTACTCTGCATTACAACTCAACTACACAACTGTTCTTTTCCAAATGTTCTCGTCAAGTATTGCTACTGGATATTGTCATTGAATAGATTCCTGGTTGGTTGATTGGTTAAAGTATTGATTCATCCAGAAACCAACTAGCGCTTCCGCCCCATTTTGTTGCCACACTCTCGTTACCAACTTTTTTAACAGTTATTTACAGATAGACCGTACCCAGTCTTTGCGGTTTAGGAACCTTATTAGGTGGTTGGCATCTAAGCCAGACCGTTGTTTGAGACTCTCGAACAGCAGTTTGCCCAGGGTTAACATTCTGTCTTTCCATAGGGCAGGGCATTCACAGAGAAAATGGCAAATTGTTTCCTCTTTCTCCGGTTATTTGCAACTATGACAGTATGTGTTGTGAGGGATGCCCATTTTGGCTGCTTGTTCTCCGATAGACCAAAAGCCAGTTATGACTGCCGTTCGTCTTCAGGTGTTGCGTTGTTTCATGTTTATCAATGTCGACGATTGTTGTAGGTGGGCTATAACGTTCTGCTAATGTTGCTTGGTTTTGTTGATATTACGCATATTAGCTTTGATGATCTTGCTTTATATGTAGCATAGAGATGACCCAATTACTAACGCAATTGTCCACTTCTAAGTCTATCAACGCCCGTTGGATGTCATCTGTACTAACATTGTTAAAGGCGCCTTCTATATTTAAGGTACCCATGTTGTTCAGTTGATATACCAGAGCTCTCTAAAGAGCTTCTGAGGTGTGTATCCACAAGTCTTTCAAAGGTTTTTAACAGGAAAGACGAAAGACTGATTGGCCTAAAGTCCTTCGCTGATTCATGTCTCGGCTTACCTATTTTTGGTATGAAATCGATCTTAACTAGTTTCCAACTATCTGGAATATGACCCAAGTTTAAACACGCTGTAAACATTTCTTCTAGCCATGGCGGGCTACAGTCCAGGGTTTCCTGTAACGTCTTTGGAATTATCCCATCTGACCCCGGAGATTTAAGAGGTGAAAAAAATTTCATTGCCCATGCAAAAGTTCATATGCATGTGAAACTATTCAGAATTCGGCACTCGAAGTGTAACCAATTAAAAAGGCCATATATTTAATTTGGCGCCCGCCGCAGCCGAACGGGTTGGTGCGTGACTACCGTTCGGAATTCACAGAGAGAACGTCGGGTCGAATCTCGGTGAAACACCAAAAATTAAGAAAAACATTTTTCTAATAGCGGTCGCCCCTCGGCAGACAATGGCAAACATGCGAGTGTATTTCTGTCATGAAAAAGCTCCTCATAAAAATATTTGCCGTTCGGAGTCGGCTTGAAACTGTAGGTCCCTTCATTTGTGGAATAACATCAAGACGCACACCACAAATAGGAGGAGGAGCTCGGCCAAATAACCAAAAAGGGTGTACGCGCCAATTATACTACTGTGGGCAAAAAGTAAGGGGAATTTATTTGTCAAACTTCGCGGGATTAAAATTTCGCTCTAGTTATTTTTTTTATGAGTTGGCGGCACTGTTAATAACACCTGGGGCAACTTTCATGTAAATGTCATTATCGGTAATATATTTACGCTTGTGTTTACCAAACGACCAAGAGTGGATTTTTCGATTTTTACAATGTCTGATTTGATTGAGCAGAGAAGTGCCATCAAATTTTGTTTGCGGAATGAAATTTCGGCTGCGGAAACGTTTAGCATGTTGCAGAAGATATTTGGTGATTCGACCATGTCGCAGAAAAACGTTTATAAGTGGTACAAAGAGTGAAGGAGTTAGTGCTCAAAAATCGTCGGTTGACTGTTAAAGACCTTACTGATATGATCGGAATATCAGAAGGATCTGTGAAAACCATTTTGAAAGACCATTTGGGCCTACGAAAAGTCAAATCTCGTTTGGTACCGAAAACTCTCAATTTCTTGGAAAAAAGTCGTCGCATTGATGTGTGTGAAACAATGCTTTCAGACTATCAGGACAAGCTCAAATGCATCATTACGGGAGATGAGACTTGGATTTATGCTTACGACCCTGAAACAACCGACCAGTCAAGCGAATATCGTGTTAAAGGCGAGGCCAGACCGAAAAGAGCACGTCAAAGTCGTTCAAAAATAAAGGCCATGATGACAGTTTTTTTCGATTTTCGTGGTGTATGAATTTCTTCCACCTGGCCAAACTGTTAATAAGGAATATTATTTGAGCTCTATGCGTCGTTTACGTGAAGCAATTCGTCTAAAAAGACCAGAATTATGGGCTAACAACTCTTGGTTTTTGCATCACGATTATGCACCGTCTCACACTGCACTCGTTCTTCCTGACCATTTTGCCAAAAATTCCACGCATATCGTTCCGCAACCACCGTATTCGCCTGATTTGGCTCCGTGTGACTTCTGGCTATTCCCAAAACTCAAGAGACCACTCCGGGGAACGCGTTTCGAGTCGATTGAGGAGATAAAAGCTGAACCGAAGCAGGTGATGATGGCTATACCGGAAATGGACTATTTGGCATGTTTCGAGGATTGGAAAAATCGTTGCATAACTGTATTTCATCGAGAGGGGACTATTTTGAAGGGGATGAAATTGATTTACAAGAATAAATAAAGATTTTTCATTTTACAACCAAATTCACCTTTCTTTTTGCCCACAGTAGTATATATATATATATTTAATTTGGAAAATTGCTTTTATTCAATTCAAATTAAAAAAAATCAATTTACTTTTGCTCGATATGGCCACCGTTTGCCTTGACTTGTGCCCTTGAAACGGTCCAGAAACGAATCGCAAGTTGCCCGAATGTGACTTGCAGGTATTTTGGGCCACTCGCGGACAATGGGTTTTTTCAGCACCTCGAGACTGGTGAATCTTTTAGTTCAGACGTAACTCTCCAAAATGTTCCGAAGAAAATAAACAATCGTATTCGCGTCTGGTGAATTTGAGAGCCATCGTGTGAACGTTATGAAGTTCGGAGCATTGTGTTTTAGCCATTCTTGGTTCACTCGAGCTTTGTGAGATGGTGCAGAGGACTGTTGAAACGTCAATAGTCTGCCCTCCAGAATACTTTCCCGATAATATTACGTATTTACCTTGACGCCAGGCTCGATGAAAACGATTGAAGAGCGCTGCGGTTACAGTGGCCCAAACCGTTACCTGTGGCGGGTGCTGCCTCCTGGTGGCCAATCGATGACTCTAATTCTTGTATGATCGTTTGATCAAATAAATCCTATCGTTTTGGGAGTTAACTTATGAGATCATTTTTCAGTATACGGTGGATGCTATGGTCAGATATTTTCAGTTCTTTCGTCATTTGATTGGCCCTTCGTTGGGGGCCTCGCACAAATCGTTTATCTACTTTTTGAACCATTTCAAGTGTCATTGCAGTTTCCTGATGACCACCTCCATGACAAGAGGAGTGGGAGAAGATAATATTCCATTGTACCAAAAAACTTGTAGGCTCTATGCAGTTACGACTAAAGTCAATTTTGAAACTAAAAAGGCTCTCCTGCGAAATATTAACTATTAAAAACCTTCACGCAACTTTTCGATTCTCCTTCTGTACAGGAAAACATTTGCTGCTTCAACTCGTTACTTGTGATTTTCGTGCTCAGGCAAGACCCTTTGTATTCTGGTTCTTCTGAATGTTGTTGTTGATTGTCGACTAAAAACTAAACAAAGTAGACAAAAAATGACCGTATGAACGCGGCCTTATGAAACAAGTCTAATATCAGAAAATATTAGAGTGAAAGTAGTGAATTATCACAGCATTATGACGTATAACCATGCCCTCTCGCGACGTATCTTTGTCGATAATTTATTGCTGCTTTCTCATGCAAATTTTTCCTTAACCAAGCACAGTTCAAGCATAGCGAGCAGAGAAGCGGCGAATCTAAGGCGCCTATAAGTACATTTGCAGAAAGAACCGACTAGCACCAAATACTTAGAGGATTCATTTCTTTGTTTCATCACTTAGTGAGGATGACTTTTTTGCTTCATATATTTTGCCAAATGCAAATGCATTAATTTTTGTCCATTTCACTTTGTTAAGTTAAAAAAAAAAATATATAAAAAATACCGTCTAATGGTTAGACGCGATAGAAGTGAAACCTTCCGTAAAACAAACTGAGAGAGAATGAGATCAAAGACAACAATTGACGCGGTATTTCAAAGATATGTTGACAACATCGAAACCAAAGCATTTGTATCATATTTTAGCTATCATAAGCCACTCGTATCATTTATTGAAATTGAAAACATTGAGGATGAATAATAATAAAATGAAGAATATAAAATATCACCTTTATAGCAATATTATAATGAACCTATAATTATCCCGCTCCTAATGCTGCGCTCGTCTCATTCTCTCTCAGTTTGTTTTACGGAAGGTTTCACTTCTATCACGTCTAACCGTTAGACTGGTATTTTTTTTTAGTTTTATTTTCTTTTTGTTTTTTTTTCTGTCGAAATTCACCACACTTTTCTGCATTATTTTTCGGCATAATTGCGGTAAATATTTAAAAATGAAAATATTTACGAATATAAAAATACGGACGCAATACAGCACACGCGGTTGCTATTATGAGCGTCGTAACGCGTATAATACACAGACGTACTAACATACACGCAAACATTCGTAGGACGCTTGGTTTGAATTTTTATATTGTACATATGTATGTATGCTATACTATGGCCTAGCCTATGTACGTACATACATATTTGTGTTCTGAACTTCCAGCAAAACAATGCTTATTAATATACACATATGCATCTACATACAACCGCACACACAGGCCACTCACTTTATTCCTGTAAATGCGTATGTCGTCCAAAGCTAAAATTCTATGCCTAGCGACAAGAACAAAATGCATTAACAGGCGCAGGCGTAGCGGCCATCATCCTAGTTGCCATAGCGCTGAACAGTCGCGGCGGCGCTGAACAGTTTCAACTCAAAAAATTGATTTATAAATTCGAGCTCATAGTTCTAAGAGCAAGTACTTTCATTCATAAAACGAGCCGGCCATATGCTAATTTTCTCGACAATTCGAAAATAGTCAATATTGGAATATTTCCCTTAGAATTATTTGCCAATATTCAATTTTTGTCAAGTCGAGTGCCCGCGGCTCCGTAAATATGTTTGCACCCATATATGTATGTATGTAAATATATGTTGCTAAATGCTCGACAACCGCAGCTGCCTGTTCAAGGTTACTGTACATTAGGCCGGGTCGATTTGTGGGAAGGCAAAAAAATCGCCCATTGCTCTGTGAAAATCATATTCTAGGGATCAGAATAAGAAATTTTGCCGATGGAACCATACCTCTAAAACGATTTCTGATGTCCCCCAATATGGGTCGAACTTTTTAGTTTCTTTTCTATAACTCACATTCATTCATTTACATATGTTCTGACTAAATAAATTTCTTAAGAGAAAAAATAGATAATATTATAAATAAATAAAAATAAAGAAAAAACATAGCCATTTAGCTAATTTTTTCATGTAAAGGCCAAAAATGGTGATATTTTGAAATTGGGGGACATCAGAATTCGTTTTAGAGGTATGGTTCCTTCGGCAAAGTTTCTTATTTTGATCCCTAGAATACGATTTTCATAGAGCAATGAGCGATTTTTAAATCGACCCGCCCTACTGTACATGTAATGCTGTGCCTATGAATGCGCGCTGGATTTCTTGAGAAATTTTACCGTATGTTTTGCTGTGGCGAGGCACATATGTATGTACATACACACAACATATATACATATATCCGCATATATACATACATATATAAATTCACAAATTTAAATTTGCTTATGCCATCCTTCTGTGTGCCTGGTAATGAAGCATTTTCTATACATATATATACGTATATCTTTTTTCTTCTTCTTTTTGGTGTCCTTTTCGTTTCATCGAGTCTCAAATCACTCCCAACGATTCTAAAGAAGTTTTCACTTCAAAAATGACTACGTTCAATAAGAAAAAGCAAAAAAAAAAAATAAAAAAAAATATGGTTGATTACTATAATTTCAATTTCTTACTCGATATTTAAATTGACGCGATACTTTTTAACGGTATTTATTAAGTACTCCATACTTTGCTCCGATACAAGAAGCAAGCGAAATCCCTATGGACGTTCCCTATTTGTGTCTATCTACGAATTGTATGAGGACAACATTTGCACGATAGGAATTAATCATATACCAAAGGGTCCGGATAAATATCTGGAATAAAACATAAGCTTTATGCTTCATTTGCATTTTTTGTTACACATTTTTAAATCCCTAAAGCACACAAAATGCGGAAGCGTCACAGAAATGGGTGCAAAAAGCAAATAATACAAATCAGCAATCATTAATCATCAGGAGATTGAAAAGTTTGCTTAAAATTAAATGAAAAGCTGAGATTTTCACTTGACCCATCTAACATACACACGCAGAAACGTGAATGTGTAGGTATGTGTGTGTGAGTGTAACTTCCCTGTAGGGAAAAATATTAGTTATTATTAGGTGGCGCGAATTTTATCATCCAATTTTGGTTTTTCGTAATTTTTTGACTAAAAAAAAACAAAACAAAAAAAACATGGTTTTGATTGGTGGAAATCTTTACTTTGATCTTTACGCGCATTAAATTATTGTCTATTTATATACCGCAGCTGTCCATTTCACAAGTGTCAAATATGATTGATATACGACGCAATTTGCAAAAATGATTAATCTTCCGACAGGGTGATTAATTTTGCGCCATCTTGTAGAATACGAGTAGTTCACTTTTCAGCTCAACCAATTCGATTTCCATCGTTTTTCAATGTTAGAAAGTACTATTTCTAACTAGCAGCTGCCCTACGAAATGTCAGTTGACCCATGCATTAGTAAAATACCAGTTGAAACACCAGCTCATATAAAGCGTTTTTCAGTAAGAGCGCTTCAACTTTTTTTTGAATAAAACACAAACGGTTTGACTTTTTCAACTAATTTGTTTTTTATTATCGAGTTTGCACATATACATTTAAGTATGAAATTCGATTTCTTTTACATGACCACCGCGTGCACGTTTTACGAAGTCCAATCGTTGAACCCAATTTTCGACCACTCTTTTGCATAAATCGGCCGAAATTCCAGCAATTTCGCGTTCAATATTGGCTCTGAGCTCACAAATCGTCGCCGGCTTGTTACTGTAGACCAATGACTTCACATAACCCCAAAACGGGATGGCTTGTTAAATGGACCGTAAAATGGCCGTAATGCTCTTAAAGTAGCAGCAACAGAACGATTATTTTCATAAAAAATTTGCACGATTTGCAATCGTTGCTCAAGTGTGTAGCGTTCCATGATGAAATGTATACTAATGAAGTTTACAAATAACAAGTGAAAAATAAAAAATATTGCGTCGTTCGCCCTCCCTATTGGAAAAAAGTTGAAGCGCACCTATTGAAAAACGCCTTAGATACAAAAATTCTAGTCCAATATGCTTCTAAAGTAACCAGTTTTAAACCAATGGCTTAAAATTTCCTAGTTCATATTAAAGGTGCTGACAAAATATATATATATTTTTTTAAAATTAAATTAAAATTCTGTCAGGTGCAGTAATTCGCTAAAATTCAAAAATTGGTTAAAACTTACACCATATATAACAATGGACCCCTTAAGTAGGCCCCCTCTACACCCTCTTTATGGAGAGTGGCAACACCTGTAAATTAACATAGCCCTCAAACAAATTAAAATAAATTCTTAATAAAACTAAAAAATCTCTCTGTTAACAAGTGCTACTTTGTATTAAGTATTCAATTGATTGGATAAGTCTTTTTTTCGTATCCCACGAAGCTTCCCTTGGAGTTTTGAAGAGAAAGATTCTGTCGAAGATTTTTGAACCTTTGCACGTTGTCGATGGCGAGTATGGCCAGCGATGGAACAATGAGCTGTATGAGCTTTACGGCGTCAGAGAAATAGTGCAACAAATAAAGATCCAGCGGCTGTATTGGCGAGGTTATGTTGTTCGAATGTACTATATGAAACGCTTCAGCTCTCAGCGCTTCGATATGATACTGGATAGCTGGTGGTAGCAGAGAAAGAGGAAGGCCGCCTCTGCGTTAGAAAGATAAGGTGGAGAAGGACTTGGCTTCACTTGGCGTTTCCAACTGGCGCCGGTTAGCACGAGAAAGAAACATCTAGCGCGCTTTGTTAAACTCGACCAAAATTGCTTAAGCGGTTTCACAGCAATATAAAAGCAGAAGAAGAAAAAATAAATAGAATTTAAGTTATTCAAGAAGGAACATAAATGAAATTTCAAGGAACATAAATGAAATTTTTAAGAAACATAAATGAAATTAATGCTAGTTAAATTTCGGATTCATATTTTATGATAAAAACCGATACTACTACCACTCGAATAATGAAAGGGTGTAAGGGCTAATTTTACTAGGTTCTTCAATAAGTTTTTCGCTATGGTAAGCAAAAACACAATTTTATGCTTTAAAATACATTTTATTATTCAGTAGTCTTGTTCCAACGAGGTCCCAATTTATGAATTCCATCTCTGAAGTGAAAATCTGGAAGGGCTGCAAAATACGTTTCCACAGCTGATATGCTCTCATCATTTGAAGTAAAACGTTTCCACATATGGTCTGGAGACAGATAGAAGTCAGTAGGGGTCAAACCTAGTGAAAACTTTAGTCCATGGATTTTAGCCATTGTAAAATGTTCTTGTGATATGGCGCATTGCCCTGATGAAAAGTCATTTTTTCTTCACGAATTTTTTTCTTCAGCTGGTCTTAAAAGTTACAATTACATTAATAAGAATATATAATATATGTATAAAAAAAATACATAAATAAAATAATATAAAAAAAAAAAAAATAAATCAGAATTTATTGTTTTCTCAGTTTGCAAATAATCCAGAAACAAAATTCCTTTTGCGTTCCAAAAATCTGATACCAAACACCTTCTTGGCCGATTGCTGGACACGAACTCGTTTCGGAACCGAAAAACCAGGTTCACTTACACTACTCTTTCGACTCATGTTCTGATTCAGAGTAATGGTGATAGACCCCATTCTCATCCATACTTTATCCTTTCGAAAACGCTCTAAATGTTGCTGAGAAAGTCGTATTTAAAAGTGTTTGTGTTCCATTGTTAAAAAATGCGGCCCCCTTGTACACACACAGCTTTCTAAAACCCAACGCTTCAGTGAAAATATTGCTTACACTGCCCAATGAGATGCCCAGGCCTTCTACTAAATCCCTTTCAGTCTCTATTTGTTGTTGTTTTCGGACGACCTTGACGTGGATCGTCTTCAAGGCTTATACGACCACGTTCAAATTCAGCAACTTATCTTTCTTCTGTACTATTCTAATTGATGATGAAAAGTCCATATACACTTTCACCATTCGTTCATTAATTTTCGTTGCTTTTAAACCTTCCAAAAATAAAAATTCAATCACTACACGATGCTTGATTTTTTTCCATTGTAGCAAATACTGTGACACTTCGATACTAAATGCCTCGTAAACAAAGAATAAATTAGCAAATTGAAATGAAACTTCACATCCGTTTATATGAAAAGTGTGCCAACATAACAAAACGACCTCTTTTATCGAACTACAAAACTTATTGAACCACCTGGTATATATATATACATATATATACACGCTCGATAACGTGAACTAATTCAAACCAAGGCAGTTCGCGTTAACAAAAGTGTTCACGTTTTGGAATGCCCAAAAAGACTAAGTAAATATATTTTTTACGTTTAAATTCTCATTTTATTCTTGTTTTCGTTACATATAAAAATTAAATTAAGTCATATGATGGTTTTATTTAAAAAAATCAGTTTTTGCATCTGAAGCACAGCTTTCTCCTTTAACCGTCTTAGCACACTCATATCATTTTGTTCGACGTCTTCGTGACCAGCCCATCTGAATTTTTTAATAAAAAAGAGTTTTTTCAATTACCCACATACATATATTTGAGCATATCTGCGAACACGAACGAACCTCAGGATTTAAACTACTAAGTAGATCAACGGTGTTGCTCATTAAGGTGCGAAGTTCAGCTTGCCATTTTTCTTTTAAATCCGCCAACGGAACATTATCTTCGGGATCATCATTGTTTACCGCAAAATTTAAAATACTGTTCCAGCAGTTAGCTAATGTTGCTTCACCAACACGAAACCATTCGCATCCAAAATATTTTAGCTGTTTTTAAGTTAATTTTTTTCAACGACTTGAGCAAATCAGACTTTGTCGCTGCTATTGAAGGTAGAGGGTTTAGTGATTTTATTGCATTCTGATCCATCGGTTGAATGAGGGGAGTAACGTTTGGTGGCATAAACATTGCCGAAATTTGCCCATTCTCCGTTGTTAGTTCAGCTTCATTTGGGTGAGAAGGAGCGTTGTCGATTAGGAGGAGAGCTTTAATTGGTAAGACTTTCTCATTTAAAAACGATGGAACCTTAAAAAACAACCAGTTAACCTTAAAAATCGGACAAAACTTACAAGGAAATATCACTTGTGGAACAAATGACTCATGAAACCATTGCTTGAAAATAGCCGACGTCATGGCTAGGCGGATTTCGAGCTCTTATAGTCGGTGGGACACTGAAAGTTTTTAAAGCAGGATTCTTCGCCTTTCCAATTACAAAAAAGCTTACGCTTGTGGGACCCAGTGGCGTTTGAACAGCATAAAAACGTGATTCGCTGCTTCTCAGAGTTGACCCCTGGGGGTCTCTTCTACAAACTTGACGCGTACGTTTTCTCTGACAAAAGTCTCCAGAATAACCCCGACTCATCAGCATTATATAACTGAGCATTGCACAACTCCAATTCGGCCATTGTAGCTTTAAGTTTTTCTTTAAACGGATCCACTAGCTGAGGTTGCGAAGACAGTTTTTCGCTTGATATTTTAAGAAGACGAATACCGTACATCTTCTTGAATCCTTGGAGTCATCCATTACTAGCGAAGAAATTTGCTTCATTTTCTTTAAATCTTGCATGTAGTGTTTTTCCCTTTTCTTTCAACATTAGAGCACTTACTGGCCAGTTTTTATCTCGCATTCAGATAAACCAATGATAAAGAGCTCTCTCAATTTTGGGCAACTCTGAAGAAAGCAGTGTCCACAATACGTGTTGTTTAAGCATTTTAAAATCACTGGCATTTTCGCTATAATGTTACAAATTGTTGATTTAGCAACATTAAATTTTCATTCCTAAAATCGTCACAGATGAGCCTTTTTTTTTTAAAGCCGAGAATTTTAGCCTTTTGTTTTATGTCAAGCACACGGGTTTTTTAAATCTCATTTTCACCAGAAAACATAAGACGAAACACTCTTTGCAAAACCAAAACCGCGACTGAAATATTTTACTCCTTACATGCAATTACGAATGAAATTCCTATTTTATAATTAGGGGATTCCCCAATTTCAGAATTACTTGAGATCAATGTAAACTACATTCAAATATTTGTAACGTTTATTGTTCATGTTAAGAGGTTTTTGGGTTTGTGCACGTTTCAGAGTAGTCAATGCACAAAAATGTCTGTTCACGTTTTGGGGTGTTCACGTTATCGAGCGTGCGCTGTATGTATATCTTATTCCAGTCACTGACGAACTAATATGATTCCTTCTATCAAGCCCCACATCGGAACTAGATTGTTTTCATTTTAGTTTGGCTTTTCCCTGCAGGGTCAGTATATTCCTACATGGCATAAGTAACAAGAAAACTAATGCGCAGAAGAAGCAAATCAACTAGCTGAAAATAGCAAAGGAAAATGTACAATCAGTAAAAAAGGTGAGCAGAAAGGGTGTAAAGGTCTACAGCTGTGGCGCGTGGCAGAATCAATGCGCCCAAAAGAGAAACAATAATAAAACATATCACTGATTGTGGGTAAGAGTGGCGACGGGCAGCAACTACAACACGGAGTGACGGTAAAAGTCGCTAGCGACAATAATAAACTATGCTGCAATACGAGCCGGAGTAGCAAATGCAGGCAGCAAATCGTAAGCAAAGCTTTGTTTTAAGTGATTTTTCTAGTGTGCGTTGTGGCTGCTTGCAGGTTTTATTACACGAGTACACCTATGCACGGGTATGCACGAGTGTACGCGTATTTAAGTGCTCTGTGCTGAAAAGTATGCGGCTTGGGTAAATGTGCGTGCGATGCTGTCCGCGCCACATAAAAACGCTACAAAGTCACGAGAGTAAATGGAAAGTGTAAACAAGTAGGAAAACTGGTTTAAGAAGCGGATTAACAAGAAAACAAAAATGAAAATGAACGGATGTAGAAAAGAACAAACTTGGTGGAAAAATGCCAAGCATTTTGATTGGTAATAAGACGATGCCTTGAGAGTAGTAAACTTGAGAGTAGGAAACTGTGCAACAAAATGTGCCAAATGAAATTGAAAAGTTAATAAGAAGAAGCAAAGGAATGACTAAATGAATGAATTGATTTGTAAGTGAGTGAGTGAGTGGACGAGTGAATTCTCAAAGGATGCTGTGAAGTGAAATAAAATTTAAATGCCAAGCAATCGCACAATCGACTAAACGACGAATGACAAGTCATGGGTGGCAATAAATGTGGCGCTTTAGGTGGCATGTCGAAGTGTAGCATGGAGAAGGTATTTTAACCGGCATAGAGGCAGTAAATAGGCAACAACAACAACAGCAATAAGTGTGAAATTCAAAACGGAATATGAAAAATCTAAACTCAAAGAAGTAGAAAAACAACAAAGATTACAGAGTTTTCTAAAATGTAAAATTATTGCTAAGCCACCTACCTGTCCAAGTGTGTTGAGCAAACAAAAAAAACCCAAACAACGAAAACAAAAGTTGATAATTAATAAAATTATGTGAAAGGATAAAGGGAGCAGAGTTTTGTTTGAGGATTTTTCATAAAATACTCTCAATGTTCTCATAAAAATTACTAATAGGGCGAAAAAAAAATTTTTTTTAATGCAAAGAAATTAAATTTAAGTCTTAATAGTATGGCACTTAAAACCACATTTTCTGATGCTCTGAATATCTTTTCTTTTTTCCTTACCAAGACTCGGTTGGTAAGCAGAATGCAGGTAACACCGCAAATGATCAATGGCGCGATTTAGGTATTGGATACTCGGTCTAGGTGCAACTAATCCTCTGGGCTATTATTTGGATGTACCATATTTTAATAGGTTATTTAGTACTAGACATGAGTGTGTTGAAAAAGAAGGATGATACATTTGGCTCTGGCGTCTACTACAAGAAACCAAAAGTAAGCGTTTCGGTTCGTTGTTATTGTTGTTGTAGCAGCATAAACATTCTCCATACATCTACGGGGAATGCTACTGAAGTGACAGTCCTTGGGCGGATATAAATGCGAGCCGTTCCGTTTACGTAGAACTGACTGTCGTGGGCACGCGTTTCGGCTCGCCTTCCTATCCGGTGTAGAGTATTTCAGGCTGAAATCCTAGATATTTTAGAGGTTGAGTATCTGGTTGAGCAAAAATGTGACTACCTTTAGAGAAATCTATATTTGATCTGACAGCCAAATGGTGACTAAACCTCTTGCTGGGGTAGGGATCTCTTAACCAGATGGCAGAATATTTTGCATTCATTTGATGGTTGGTGTCAGATGATATACCAAAAGAAAAAAAATCTCTCCTTAACAAGATCAATAGATCATTGATTTGTTTGAGACAGAATCAAAATTATTTTTGAGTGAAACTAAAGCTAAAAAACTGCAGCCATCACAGCCACGGTTAGCAAATGGGTAACTACCACCCGCAAGCGAGCTTGGCAGGCTGAGATAGGCTGCAGATGGATTAAATTGATGTTACCTGTCATGTCCGATCGACTGTCGCAAACCCTTCTGTCATTAAGCAGAGGGGAGTGCTCACGGCTGGTTGGACTGATGACGGGCCACTTTCTGTGGGCGAAGCACATGGAAAGGTTGGGCATCTCAGACAGTGTACTCTGCCCAGCTTGTGAAGAGGAGGATGAGACGGCGGGCCACTTCCTGTGTGTCTGCCCCGCCTTCGCTCGAATCAGGTGTGAGGTCTTTGACACTGATGTGTTAAGAAGCGATCATCTTGGCTCCTTGGCACCACAAGATCTACTCAGATTTTTTTGGAGAACGGGCAGATTTAAAGAAAATTAAAAGGGAATCCAAGTGTAGTACAATGGACTTAATTAATGTCTGAGTGCTGCACTTGCTAGTTGTCCCGACAAAACAAAAAAAAAAAACAAAAAAAAGTGATGTTAATGTATCAAATGAAAATATTAGACGGCGTTTTTAGGGCAGAAGACGTTAAATTCCGGAGCACATTCAAAAATCCGCTGCTCTCATTATCACATCTTGAACAAAGACTTAAATGGGCTATGGCAATTCAGAATGGAATTTGAGAAATGTAATATTCACGGCGGATGCTGAATCATACGTAGGTCCTGGTGTTCTGCTAATAATCGACAACTTCAATGAACTGTTAAACATCCAATAAGGTTCATGTTTGGAGATATGCTCCGAAAAAAGATTTGGCCGTTTATTGCGAAGTGAAAAGCAGTTTTGATGAATAAAATTTACCAATTATACCGAGCTTCTCTTTTTATTTGTGGCGTACGTTTTGACGTTGCTCTTCAAATGGAGGGACCTACAGTTTCAAGGCGACTCTGAAGGGCAAATAGTTTTTATGAAGGTCTTTTTCATGGTAGAAATACACCCAGAGGTTTGCCATTGCCTACCGAAAGGCGTTCGCTATTAGAAGAAAACTTCTTCAGTTTGGTCTTTCACCGAGATTTGAGCCTTCGCACATACCGAATGGTAGCCACGCACCAATCATTCGGCTACGGCGGTCGATAGTCTTAGCTATTGCTGTCTTTCATAGTTTAAAACAATTATTCATAATTATGATTATATATATAATTATATTCATCTAATAGATAAATAAACAAATAAAATTTAAATTAAAAAAAAATTAATTTAAGAAAGCATTTGTACTGTCAGCTGCGAAGATTTTTGGAAGAACTAGCCAATCTTGGATTTTACAAAAGGACAAGGTTCCCAAGCATCGTAACCGAAGGTGTGTAGAGCAGAAACAGCAAAACGAGATTAAAATGTTGAGTTCACAGTCGCCTGATGCCAACCTTATTGAAAATGCTTGGGTCAAGCAAAAACTGAAATGAAAACCAATTTGGACGGTGAAACAGTTTTTGAGGCAAATTCGGCCGATTTGGGCGCATACGTGCTGTTTTTAAAATCGATTCGCTCAAATAGTTTTTAAGTTATGGCGGTCACGCTTCTTTTAGACAAACTGAATAGACTGGAAGCATTTGAAATGTGGCTTCTCCGGAGATTGCTCAATATGTCATGGAACGACTACGCTTCTAATGAACAAGTGCTGTGAAGAGTTCACAGCGACAGACAACTAATCAAGTGCGTCAAACGACGAAAAGCTTCATATTTGGGCCATATTCTACGAAACACGAAAAATGGCCTGTTGCAACTCATATTGTACGGCAACATTGGAGGGAGAAGAGGACCGATAATAAGCAGTTTTCTTAATTGAGAAACATAAGCAAAGGGACCGGTATACAACGTGGGACCCACAATTGGAAGCAGCTAGAGACGGCGAATTATTTTGAAATATAGTTCAAAATTTAAATTAAAAAAAAATTAAAAAAACAATTGTATAAAAAAATTATTACTTTTAAATTGTATAATCGATTACGAATAGCAAATAAAGAAGAAGAAGTACATTTATTATATTACTCTTTTATTTAGTAAAACATAATCATAAACAAAATGCGATGATTAATTGTAAAGGGTGGTTAAGTTTCAAAGGCCGATGTTGATTTTGAATAAAATACAGTGTTTTTAAGAAATTATTATCATTTCTCTTTACTATGATAATACTGGTACAGTTCAATTACGTATGGAACAAAATATTGGGCAAATGGCCGCCGCGGCCTCGGCGGCACACCTCCATCCGATGGTCCAAATTTTCGACGACGCTGAGGCATCATTGAGGTTCTATGCCGTTAATGTGCCGAATTATCTCATCCTTTAGCTCTTGAATTGTTACTGGCTTATCGACATACACCTTTTCTTTCAAACAACCCCAAAGAAAGAAGTCCGACGGTGTCAAATCACATAATCTTGGTGGCCAATTGGCCACGCCGCCACGTGAGATTATTCGGCCATCAAATTTTTTGCGCAAAAGAGCCATTGTTTCGTTAGCTGTGTGACAAGTGGCACCGTCCTATTGAAACCACATACCGTCAACATCCATATCTTCCAACTCGGACCACAAAAATTCGTTATCATCTCACGATAGCGAACACTATTTACAGTAACTGTCTGACCGGCCTCATTTTGAAAAAAATACGGCCCAATGATGCCGCCGGCCCATAAACCGCACCAAACAGTCACTCTTTGTGGGTACATTGGTTTTTCGGCAATCACTCTTGGATTATCATTCGCCCAAATGCGGCAATTCTGCTTATTGACGAATCCACTGAGGTGAAAATGTGCCTCATCACTGAGGATGATTTTCTTCACGAAGTGCTCGATATGCATTTTTATTTGAACGCCCGTTTTCATAATAAGTCTGAATACCTTGAACATGTTGCTCAGTTGTATATATTTCAAATTGAGTTAGTCTGATATTAAAAAATGTGAATTGAAGTGCAGAAAAAATATGACGTTTAGGTGCGGTTCACATTCAACATCGGCCCTTAAAATTTAACCACCCTTTATAATGGGGGAAAAGTCGGCATCGAAGATTTTGTATTTTTATTAATTTTTTTATTTATTGGTTTCTTGTTTAGATGGAATGTGCTGTAAAGCAAAAACAACGTTAATTTTATAAAGAAAAGACCGGGAAAATTGACACGCTGATTGCTCCAAGAAAACACATCCAATGAAGGCACCCTGGCAACAGCAGCGGGATTCAGAAAAATCGGCGCTACAGTCCAATAGTGCAATTGACTAACGCATTTTAACGATACTCGCGTTGTTATCTTTCCATAACGACAATTTTAACGACTTTGCTATGCGGAAATCCATTTCATAACGATAATTGATAAAAGAAAACTAGCTGCTTGGTTAACCTATCGATTATCGCAAACTAGGACAAGAATTTTGTTGTGGTTGAATTAAACGAGAAAACAAGAATTAGTAGCTTAAACTAAGATCTTGGAATTACATTAACAAAAACAGGATTGATTGAGTGGTTTGAGATAATGAAGCCTCAAACAGTGGATCGACGTTTGCTTCCGGATGTGAACAATCCTTTCCATTTGGCTGCAGGGAATTTCCATAAGCTATTCCGGTTAACTCCAGACGTGACTGAGGACCTAATTTTTCAGGTTGGCAGTAATTTTATAGGTTCAAACATAACACCTATTTCAACTTAAGAACATGTAAAAATTATTCTTTTCGCTTATTCAATTCTAAATTCTACTTTTATGTTACTAGGTTCTTGTTAAACTGCAATTATTTGCAACTTGACGTTATCGACGACGCGTAGGCCGCAGAAATATCCATGAGCCAGTCGTCCGTCAGCCGAAGCAAACAACGTGTAGCAGATGCAATAAACCGTTCCATATTTTGTGCAAGGGTGAGGTTTCCTATGCGTTTAGTGGACTGCCAAGAGGTATTTTTGATTGAGTTGCTCGGCTGTGGAACGGATTTTTTGATATTCTAAAGTAATATATGTACATATATACAAAAAGTATTAAATAAATATTAATTTCAAATAAATAATTATTTTACTTTAATTTTTGAAAATATAATTGCAAAAATACCCAAACACACAAAAATTCGCTTATTTTTATATTTAATTTGACAAAGATGTCACTCTCTATCAGTTTGAATAAATAGAAGAAGACAGCTGTTTAGTGTTGGTTTGTGAATAGCAAAATTGTTAATGCAAATGGCAAATACTGTCGTTAAAAGTTATTGAATCGCACTACAGACTTGGCAACCAGAACTCTATTCCTTTGTTTCAGATTTAAAGAAGAAGTTATGTGAGAGGAGATTTTTGGCAATGGTATGAAGGCGACCGTAGACAACCATTTTCGAAGAGAAATGTAAACAATATATTTTCAGTGACGTAATTACATTACATTTACAACGTGAAAAATGCATTTCACTTGAAGGGGATCCCACATTAAAAAAATTAAAAATAAAATTCAAATTAAGTCATTCATTAAGTACCATAAGCTGAGAACTTCTCAGCTTATAAACTAATAAAACGTCTCTGTTATTATTATTATCAGGCTGACAGTCTCTATTGCTAGTTGGTTCTATTTTCTTGCGGCAAAGTACATTTATAATAATGTTGTCCTGAAATACAGAGCTAACAAATGTGATGATTATCGACTCATTAATTTAATGAGTCATGGCTTGAAAATATTCCTTAAGATCCTTCACAATCGTTTATTTACAAAATGCGAACAATCAATGGGTCGTACACAATTTGGATGCAAACAAGCTATGGGAAGGCGTGAAGCCTTGTTCAGCCTTCAAGTCCTCGTACAAAACTCTAAAGACGTCTAGAAAGATATTCTTATATGCGTCATTGACTATGAAAAGGCTTTTGATAAGGTACTGCAGACAAAACTATTTGACATTTTAAAGCAAATGGACATTAATGAAAAAGAAATAAGGTGCATTTCCAAGTTGTGTTTGGGACCAAACTGCGAACGTGAGACTACAAAATGATGTGACGCGTGATGTCTCAATCAAAAGAGGAGTGCGTCAAGAATGTGTTTTATCACCAATACTCTTTAATTTATACTAGGAATATATATTTGGAGAAGCTTTGGCATCAGTCAACTTGGGAATAAAAGTCAACGGGGAAGTAATACCTGCAATATCTCCTTAAAGAAGTCAGCGGAAGAAGTCTGTAATACGGCCTAATGCTGAAAATGGTGACCTACGTAAACGCAGTCCCCTGCCAGCTGTTACGATCAATCTAATGAGAACCCCATGTAAATGAAAAATTCCTTCCTTTCGTATCGTAGTATCGTAGATTTTATTTCAGGATTTTTGAAAATTCCCGTAGAACCTTGTCAGCTGATTGCTGTTGCCAAGCAGTACATTGCTAAATCATTTACAAAATAAACTTAGAAAAATTATGATTTTTATTAAAATAACTTAAAAACACTGCTGAATAATGTTAATTATCGATAATTGAACTATTTGCATTTGTTGGTTTTTGGCTCTGGTTTATTAAACAATGAAACATTTTAACTGATAACGCGGATGTGTGAAAAAGTGTGTAAGCAAAAATATCAATGGCAGCATTGTGTAGATGCAACCAAACACATACACACATAAACCGATGTATTGTGTAAATATGTAACTAAAAGAACACAGTTGTTCTCTACGGGATGAGTTTTGCTCAGTTTTGTGCTAGTTAGGGGCTGCGATAAGGGACTACGTACGTCGGGCACTGTTTTCAGCATAAGTATTAACACCCGAAAAGCAAAAGTCATGGTTGTTTCAAAAAACTCTTAACAAATCACCAATTCAAACATTTATGTATATGGCAATCCGATCCAAAGAGTATCCCGATCTAAGTAAATGAGATGTTGGCTTAGGGAAACATGGACAAATGACAGACAAATTTTCTGTCGGATTGAAGCAGCGAGGGAAGCTTTCTTCAATTCAGGAAAGTTCTTTGCAATAAAAGCTTGAACATAAAATTACGTCTTCGGTACAATAAATGTTACGTATTTTCTGTTTTGTTGTACGGTGTGGAGGCATGCACACTAAAGGTTACGAGTATGAATAAGTTAAAGGCGTTTGAGGTGTGATGCTTCCGGTGGATGATGAAAATATCGTGGACAGACAAAGTTAGTAACAAAGAAGTTTTAACGAAACTTAGAAAGGATAGAGAGCTGTTATTAAGGATAAGGCGCCGCAAAATGCATATTTTGGTCATATTATGCGAGGTCCTAAATATGAATTATTGCAAGGTAAAATCGAGGAGTTGGAAGGAAGCAAATGCCTTGGCTATGTGACATAAGAGAGTGGACAGGAGCAAGGATTAATGGGCAGCTCCAAGTAGAGACAATTACCATAATATTATGTCTAATATTTTATAGTTTTGTTAAATGTAAAAAAGAAGAAATAATTATTAATCACATTTGTATGAAAACTATTTTTTTTTTCATTAACGTATCTTAAAGTATAAACAGAATAACTAACTAACTAACTAATAACTAACTAGCAATTTTTATTGAACATATACATTAAAAAGGAAAACCCAGCATGCCTCAATATTTATAAATTCATTATGAATGTATATATAAATATATAAGGTACAGCTGCTACTGGGTGCCCATCTGTTCTGAAACTGTTTTACGCTTGAGCCACCGACGATGAGTAGTTGGCTGAAGCAAAGCCAATGCTTCAGCGTTGACATGTGTACTTAAACGTTGTCTGTGAGACATGACATACATTTTTGCCACATCAGTGACGAGTAGCATACCAAGATCTCGATGGAGGTCGAGATTTCACACATAGTATGGAGCATTGACGATGTTTCGCAACACTTTATTTTGGAATCGTTGGATATTAGTCATGCAAGGTTCGCTTGAGCATCCCCATAGCTGAATGCCATACGTCCAGACCGGTTTAAGAATTTGATTATATAGCAGTAGTTTGTTGTTCGTTGACAGAATAGAGTGTCTACCAATAAGATAAGGAAGGTTTTTTGTTTTTAATTCCAGCTCTTCACGCTTTTTCTTGACATGCGCCTTCCAACGCAGTTTAGCATCAACGGTTATTCCAAGATATTTTGCCTCGTTGACGTACGCCATATTTACGCTGTTTATGTAGACTGGCTTGTAAATTGTTTTTTTCAGGCCGAATACAATGTGCACTGATTTTGAATTATTAAATTTGATACGCCATTTTTTCGCCCATGTTGCAATAGAACTCACCGCTGATTGCAATTTCGTCGTTGTAGTCTCGATTACTTCACCAACTGCTAGGATAGTCGTGTCATCTGCAAAGGTTGCGGTAACGTGTTGCTCGTGAACCGGTATGTCATACACATACAAGAGGTACAGGAGAGGGCCTAGGATGCTTTCTGGAGGTACCTCCGCGCTTGCTTTTTGCAATGAAGAATAGGCGTTGTCAAGTCTGACACGAAAGTATCTACCATCAAGGTAGGAAGAAAGAATTTCGCAATAATTCCTGAGCAAAATCAATTTTAGTTTGTGGAGTAAGCCCGTATGCCAAACTTTGTCAAACACTTGCGAGACATCAAGGAACAACGCTGCGCAAAATTTATTTTCCCCTACGGTTCTAAACCCTGTGAACTTGGTCTATTGTGGAGCGATTTTTTCGAAAGCCAAATTGGTGCGTTGGAGTAACTCTCTTGTTTTCTATAATCGGCCACATTCGAGTCAGTAACAGTCGTTCATTAAAACTGATGAACAATTTATTACTGTGATCGCTTACATTCTGTATTAAGAATTTGCAAATAAAGAAGAAAGAAATGCATGATGGCCATCGCCATTCACATTTCTACACAACAGACAAAGGGGAGATTCTACTTTGCTCATTCAATGCAGATGTTTGTTCAAATAACCGTTACCTATGGCGTAGTATGGCATCAGATAGAAATTAACTTTGCTATGTGGCCGTACTAGCTATGATCCTAATACCTCTGTATGGCTCCCTGCCCCATGGGGTTCATGATAGGGCTTAGTTTCCTGGTGAGCAAAACGACCTCTGTGTCGGGTGAGGCCAATTGTGTCCTACGCGCTTTTATAAAAGCACCGCAAATGAGTGCTGATGGAAAATGGTACTTTAATGTATTTGCTAAAAAACGTATGAGCAAGTCCCCAAGTAACTCCAGCTTTATGCTTTGTTAAAATAAAATTGAGTAGCACTTTAAAACACGATTACTGCCAACACAACCCGTTGAAGGAGTATATAAGTAGAGCAAAGTATTGGCCATAACCGCGAATTTTATAACGCTCATATTTGTTCTCCCATTAAAATGACATTTACGATCGTAATGGCATTAATGTCAGCGATATCACAAAGGTTAGATGTCCCTGCGAATTTCTTTATGACTATTAGCCTGCAGCGACTGCTCTACTAAATCCACTAACTGTCTGCTGGTGTCGACGACTTTAAGTATTCACCATCTTCATGGTCGTAATTTATCATATCCATTCAATGGATGCTAAAGCTGTGATATGCTGCTGCGTTCATTGTCGCTGGCATTGCCTTCGCCAGCTGCCATCGATAGCTGAATGGCGCAAAGGATGTGTGTATTGAGGGAAAATACGAGCAGCTTATAAATAGGGACATGAAAAAGGTTATTTTCCACTCTAGCATTACTGACAGTAGCGCCAATTTAACCACAAAAATACTGGTTTCGTACTCTCGGCACATTTTAGTGAATGTGAGAAGGAGAGAATGGGAGAGAAAAAATGTGGTACTATTCAAGAGAGTAGTCATGCGCCTTCGTTGCAAGGAAATAATACTAAAGCGAATGTTATGCTGGGAAATTTAACTTATCTTGTGATTAAGGGGAAACTTTACTTTAGAAGTGCTTAGTAAATTTCCCACTAATATAGTATTTTTTGGTTTGTTTTTAAAAGGATATTGGCGTGATATTTTTGTAATGTGACTTAAAGTAGTTACGGTTTCTTTTTATAATTCTTTATATGCCACTGTGCTGTTGTTGCTGTAGCAGCATAAATATTCTCCATACATGTACGGGGATGCTGGTGAATTAACAATCCTTAGCCGGATATAAATGCGGGTCGTTCCAGTAACATAGAACCGACTTGCATGGGAACGTTTATAGCGCCGAATGTGCTTGCGCGTGACTACTATCCGATCGCCCACTGGTGGATGAGTGACAGCAAATTATGATACAATTTTTTTTCTAATTGCGTCCGCACCTCGATAGATAACTGTGAACCTCAGAAAACATTTCGGCCATTTAGTTTTATGCCACTAAATTCCACCCGTATAAATTTCTTATAAAATTATTAATGCATTCGAAGATCAAGCCCAACTTGATGTTATTTATACAGATTTTTCAAGCCTTCGACAAGGTTGATCTTACTTTTCCCTGATTTGACAATTTTTTAAGTAGGTTTTTAATTGAGAGGAAGCTTTTTGTAAAAATGGGTACCGTGAAGTCATTCATAATAATAAACGCGTGGTCTAGTATACCTCAGGGGATACACTGTGGTCTACTATTAGATTAGATTAGGTTAGATTTGTGGGGGGTCGGAGAAGTTGGTTGTAGGTCACTCTTTCGCGTATCTTTTGGATTGATTGATGAATCTTAAGGGAGGAGCTAGGGTATGAACTTTGGCCTGCTAGTGCTTCTCATTATTAGTCATGATTTAACAAATCATTTTCTTAAAGAGAAATGTTTAATGCTTGCGGATAAACGCGGGTCATGGAGAAGATACTGTGAAAGTATTATCGAGGCGCCAGAGGGCGCCAGGCTCCATAAAGCTTTGTGCAAGGAACACTCAAACGGTGTTACAACTTTAAAAAGACCAGATGGGTCGTATACAAAAAATCGGAAAGATACTTTGGAATATATGCTTCAAGTACACTTCCCGGGATCTATAGATACGTCATCGACAGTGAGGGATGATCAGCTACACCAGACCAAGGGGTCGTGGCTAACAAAAAATCCTGGAGTCTGTCAGGACGTATCTTTACCCCAAACAAAGTACGGTGGGCCGTTGGGTCCTTCCAATCATTTAAAGCACCAGGGGTAGACGGTATTTTTCCAGCCCTCCTCTTACGAGGGATAGAAATACTAATAAAACCACTTGTTGCTATTTTTAGGAATAGCTTTAGTATGGAACACATACCAAACGTTTGGCGTAAGGTCAACGTGATATTTATTCCAAAAACGGGCAAGAGGTCCAGTGAACTCCCAAAGTCATATAGACCTATTAGTTTAACTTCGTTTCTCCTAAAAACAATGGAAAGATTGGTGGATCTTCACATTAGAGAAAATCTAGAAAAGAACACACCTTTGCATAAATCGCAATACGCATATAATAAAGGGAAATCTACAGAAGGAGCTCTTCACTTTCTCGTATCAAAGATAGAGAAAGCTCATTATTCTAAGGAAATCGCCTTATGCGCATTTTTAGATATCGAGGGTGCATTTGATAATACAGATTATCGCTCGATTGATAGAGCATTACAAAATAAAAACATTGACAAGCCGACCATAGGGTGGGTAAAGGCAATGCTGGAAAGCAGAGAAATCAGCTCATCTCTAGGAGATGTATCAGTCTCAGTCAAAGCATTAAAAGGATGCCCCCAAGGTGGTGTTTTGTCACCTTTATTATGGTCCTTGGTTATTGACGACCTCCTAGTCAAACTAAGTGAGTTAGGCTTGGCAAGTCTTCAAAGGCAGGCCTGTTTGTCTATAACAGGTGCCATGCGAAGTTGTCCTACAACTGCAATTGAAGCGATAGTAGGATTATCCCCACTGCATATATTCATATGGAAATGTGCAGCTAGAAATGCACTAAAAATGCAAATCTTGTCAAATAAGGAATACAATGACTTTGGTCATATGAGTATTCTAAGAAAAATACCGGATAGGGATATTAGCTGTTCAGTAACAGACTACATGATTCCGAAACGGGTCTTCAATAGAAATTATGAGATAATTATCTCAGACCGTGATGAATGGGAAATTGGAGGACCTTGGGTTAACCCAAAAAGTCTGAAATGGTTCACTGATGGTTCAAAAACAAATACTGGAGTTGGTGCCGGGATCTTTGGACCCAACACAAAAATTTCAGAACCCATGGGCAAATGGCCCAGTGTCTTCCAGGCCGAAATCCAAGCGATTCCGATCTGTGCACTGACAAATCTAAAAAGGGGTATCAAAGGGCCCACATAACTATATATTCGGACAGCCAAGCGGCACTGAAAGCACTAATGTCTCATTCTTTGGAGTCGAGACTAGTGGAAGAATGTGTAAACAATCTTCAAAAATTAAGTACAAAAAATACGGTTGTACTTTGCTGGGTTCCAGGTCACTCTGGAATCGAGGGTAACGAAATTGCTGATGAACTGGCAAGGGCTGGATCGACATCAGACCTTATAGGACCAGAACCATATAGTGGTATCAACTGGGGGGAAGCTAAATCTAGGGTAGACCAGTGGGAACATACTCTCAGAATAGCTTACTGGGAAGATAATCTGAAACTTCGTCAAGCCAAGAGGTTGGTTAGACCTTTTACCTACAAAAAGGAACTGATTAACTTACGGAAAGTAGATATCAGGAAAATAGTAGGCTTTCTTACGGGCCACTACTATCTAAACTATCATCTTAACAGAATTCAACTTCTCAGGGACACTGAGTGTAGACTCTGTTTTGAGGATGATGAAACAACGGAGCACTTATTGTGCGAGTGCGTTGCACTGGCTAGAACCAGAATGCAAACTTTCCACCGTGATCAACTGGATCCGGAAGAAATAAAGAAAGCTCCTATTACAGATATACTAAGGTTTATACGTATAGCAGAAAAATTGTTGGAAGAACATGGCTTTCAACCAACTCCTTTCCAAAGGCAGAGAACAACTAGGCAAACTAGAACCTGATGTAGTGGTCGGGTAACTTTCGCGGATGATCAGAAGGATCATCCATACTAAATTAGGTAGCTTGACACAAAAGATCTTTTAGGTCGCAGTGTCGGTCATTGGACCACGTACTAGGATAAATTATTATTATTATAATGCTTGCGGATGATGTGAAGTTACTTTTGAGAATCCGTAACCTAACTGACTGGAGTAATCTTCAAACTGACCTTGAAACTTTTCACACGTGACGCACAGTGAAGGATGGCAAGGCATTGAAAAAAAAAAATTAACAATAAGGTAAAATACTTGGGTCTGATTTTCGTTTCCAAACTAACTTTTGTGAAGAATCTGGACCACCGTGTGCCTAAAGCATTTTCAGTGATTGGATTTATTGGATTTATTTCCAATCCAATGACTTTAACCGAGTTGTATGTTTCGTTGGTGCGTAGTTCCCTAGAGTTGTGTTGCATAACTTGGAAACTTTACTACCAAAACTTATTCAAATAAAATAGAGAGAGTGTAAATAAGTTTCACTAAGTTTGCAATATCCAAACTGCATTGGTCAAATGGTTATCCCGAATATATGAGTAGGCGTAGACTGTTAGGCTTGCAGGTTTTTCAACAAGGTTTATATACTGCAATGCCCTTTATGGTTTAGTAGACTGCAGTGAAATTTGCTAAACCTTCATTATTTTAAATGTGAATTGAGGCAGGTTGGGATGTTTGCGTGTTTCTTTCTCTCGTAGATTGGAAGCTTTAAAGAGTTAGAGCCTTACTTTCTTAAGGGGGCAGCTCCTCCAGACAACGAGTTTGTCAGTATTTTTTTGCGAAAAACTGAGAATATTTATTATTTTAAAGAAAACTAAATATCTTAAAATAAATAAATATAAAAAAAATATTTTGAAATAAAAAAAATGGTGGCCCTACAGCTGCTCAAACGTGGTTCCTTTAATTTGGATCGTGGAATGTACAATTTCTTGTAATCAACTGAAATCAATCAGAAAAAACTTGCTCACTAAAATAAGATATACCTATTTTAACAATAAAAACAAAAAAAAATTAAGTGAAAAAGAAAAGAATTACACTTTTTTATGAACAAATTGATCAAAACAATATTTTAGTGATAATTAATATTAAAAAAAATTATGGAAAACTTTAAAGCGCTGGAGTAGATGCCCTTCTTAAAACTCGAACTCGTTCCTGAAAATGTTTATGCATTTTTTTTATTATTTATCGTAATGATCACATCCATAGTAATACTCCAAATTCGTTAATAATCCAAAAATTGTGAAAAAGGCAGTGTGCGACAGTAAAATGGTATTACAGCATCTGGCACTCTTCTTAAATAAGCACCACTGTCCTATGCGAGTCTCACCAACTCAAATATTTATATAGTATTTAAGATAACGATTCCTTCATCAAGGTTATGAACAATTTTATATTAAATGTATTGTTTATGTATGTACACCTGCGTTTGTACTATTTTCTTATATAAAATTTTATTCTTATATTTTTATTTAAGTATAGAGTATTCTATAAAAATAACAACTACAAAAAATTATATAATTTAATTTACCAAACTTTGTGGAAAATTCGCAAAAATTTTACCACGTTCAAAAAAACAAAAGGAAAAAACACATTAAAACTTAACTTTTTTCAGAATCTTAAGATTAAGATTTTGGATTTGTATTTTTAAAAATTTAAGATTTACAGCTGATTCAATTTGAATATAATAAATAGTAAGTTTGAAGTTGCTCGAAACCGCGCTGATTTTGGACATTTTTTTTGCAGATGAAGCCAGCATTTTCTTCCATGCAATAAACTTCCAAATATGTGCCTTATATATCAGTCAGCTCAGTCCATAAGTTCGTGCGTTTTTTAAAGGTGGTTTTAAAATTAATAAAAAAGATGTTTAAAGTATTTATTAATCAAAAATATATTTTCCTTTATTATTTACAATGTCTTCCCAACGTTTAGGCAAATTTTTAATTCCCTGCTCAAAAAATTTTCTGTCCTTGGAGCCAAAATACGCTTCGATATCCCTTTTTATAGCTTCTTTTGAGGAGTAGTTCTTGTTACTCATATGGGATTGAAGTCCATAGAAAAGGTGATAATTACAAGGTGTAATATCCGGAGAGTATAGTGTATGCGGCATTAGCTCCCATCCGAGCTCATTCAGCTTGCCTAATGTTTGCCTTGAGGTATGAGGTCTTACGTTGTCGTGGTGAAACAAAACTTTGCGTCTATTCACTAAAGACGGTCGATTTTTGTTAAGTGCCTCATTCTGGTTCGATAGCTGATGGGAATAATAATCAGCAGTTATCGTCTGGTTTGTTTCCAGAAGTTCACAATAAACAATACCGGCCATATCCCACCAAATAGACAGAAGAATCTTCTTGGGGTGAAGGCCATCTCTAGGGGTCGGTTCAGTGTTCCATCTTTATCTAACCATTGGCGTTTGGTAACAGGATTATTATAAAGGACCCATTTTTCATCACCAGCAACGATACGGTTCAAAAAACTTTCATTTTTAAGCCGTTGCAGCAGCTGAGAACACACATTCACTCTCTGCTGAAGGTTGGCGACGGAAAGTCTATGCGGAACCCATTTTCCCAGCTTTGAAACCTTTCTCAACTGAATCAAAGAAAATATAAATTGTTCTCATATATTCCGCGAATAATTTTTTGTATGAAAAAATCGTACAAAAAGAAAAAAATTAAAACTTGGTAACTCATCGCACTCCTATTGTTTTGAACACAGGTGTACATGACTTGCGCCAATAATTTCTTTTCTTTATGATTCCTTTCTAATATCTTTCTATCCTTTATGATTTTTTTATCGAAATTTAAAAAAAATAACTGGCAGAAAACTGCACTCTGAGGAGATTGACGGTTGTTAGAGAGCTGAGATTATCATTTCTCAAAACATAGCTTCCAATAGTTGCATACCCAACCCTAGCAGAAAGATCAAATGATGTATCTATTCAGTGAAAGCAATTACGTTCCTCTCCATAAATCCTTAGATTGAAGGCACCTTCCTGGAACTCCTTATACTGACGACCTTACATTCTAAGTCCACTTATAAGCCATGAAGGCATCAAAATTAATGTTTAAAGTAATGAGTGGTCTCACCTCGGTAGGCAAGGGCAAACACTCGAGTGTATTTCTGAGTTACTTTATCTCATAAAAACCATCTTCCATTGGGAGGCGACATAAAACCGTAGGTGCTTTCATTTATGCAAGAGCATCACAAATTTAAGAAGAAGCTTCCAATACAAAGGATAGACGTGTCAAGTATACACATGCTTTTAGTCTTAGGACAACAAATAGGGAAAAGTAAAGTACATATATCGTTATTTCATTCAAAATATCTGGAGCCTATATTGTTTTTGTTGCTATTTAGGAATCCTTCAGAAAATTTTTAGCATGTATGAGATCAGGCCCGTTATGGATACTAAACGAACACCGTGTCTAATGTATTTTATATATCTTTTCTTTTAGTTCCTAGAAGGAATAAAGGGCGTCTTAGATACCTAAATATTGTGTCCTAGGCAATCAGAGTGAACGAATCATTTGACACTGGAAAGACATCAGGCACCAGTGCTCAAAAATGAGCTTGCAAGCGGTCTAGAAAGACTTCATACCTAAAAAAATGTTGGCTGGTAATAAGAGAGACTATCAATAGTCTTGGTCACCTGCATAACATTACTAAAGCTACACCATGGCAGTTAAAGTTGGATTAAATGTCGAGTTTGAAAAATTAGCAAATAAATTCATAAGCTTATTCACAAACTCAAAACAACTATTTTTGCCACAGCTAAGTGAAAGTAGCTCCTTTCCTAATATAAATTAATAAAGGAATTTTTATATCTTGGAAATCCATTAAACAAATTTTACATATAACAACTTTGAATTATTTCCCCTAAGGTTATAACGTCTTTAATATATTTTCCCTGCTTCACTCGGAGACTAACCTACAACAAAATCATTCTCATATTCCCCTCTTTTTGATATTCTAGCACACTTACGTGCTCACACGTTGTTGTTGCCATTAAATTCCCATTTTATTACCTGCCGATATTTCTCACTTAGTAATATTACTCACAAAAAAAAGAAGAAATGATATTCACATGTGTGTGAGTGCACAGATACGTGTAGTTACTTAAAAGCCGGTAGCGAACAATATCTCCTGCATGCATAGATGCCAATAAAATGCTCGAACACTAAATTATGGCGCTTGCTTATACATTTGAACTCGCTTACATGGGGTCGGCGCACGCTACAACGCGGCAAAGGCAAGCGTCCCTATGTAAGTTACTGCTACAAGTCAAGTAATGTTAGCTTAGCATTGTTGACATCAGCAACGCAATATGTAACAGCAATGCAGTGATAAGGGTAGCCAAACATGTAAAGTTGTAGAGGCGACATGCTACCATCTAAGTCATAGCTGTGCGGGAAGCAAAGTAGACGATGACACTGTTCAGCGAATATCATTTCCTGCTGGCACTCAGCTGTGCAATATGGCTGAGTGTGGGGCACGGTCTTGGGTAGGTGGAATTAAGGCTTAGTTTATGCGTATGAGTGTGTGTGTTCGTGTATTGTTTTTAACCCTTATACTTTATGGTTGTATCTATATCCCTTTTCGTGTCTGGCCCACTTGTCGTTTGTGCCTGTTATTTGTTACCTTTTCGACCTCAATACACGATAATGCCAACACCTCCCCATTAAAGGGCCATAAACAAACTTACATGCATATCCACATATACACTTTCATATAAGTATTAGAGGATTCTTATAAATAGGCTTGTATGTACACATACATACCCATACACATATTGCTCGTAGGCTCTTTTCCCAGGTGTCCTGTTCTACATTTCTCGTTGATAACTTAGACATTTCGAGCGCAACTCATCGTTTCATTTTCCTCCATCTGCAACTATCTTCCACTCCTACCGAGTCACCCCAGTGCTTCCGCGACCACGTTTTTTGTAGGAGCGTTTGATGATAGCTCTTGCAGTTGTATTGGTTTCATCGTATTGAATTGAGTTGAGTTGAGTCAAGTTGAGTTGAGTTGTCGCATTTGTATGGCTCAATTATGTTGGATTGACATTTTGAAAAGGTTTTCATCAATCAAGTCCTTTTATATGCCAGCGATCTGTGAGTGTGGCAAGAGTGGGAGTAACTAGTTGATAAAGGAAAGCAGCGAAAGTGAAAAATGTAGCGTAATGCTGGTATGCGACCAGCCTTCGCTGAGTTATTTGTATTCGCGTGCTTGTTTACCAGTGGGGCCAGCTGCTTTTCATACGAAGCGAATTTATGTGCGGCGAAAGGAAATATGCTAAGTGGAAAATATATAAGCTTGGATTAAATTAATGGATCTGTATATACAGAAATATATATAAATTGACAACTAAATGGTTATCCCGCCCACACCATGACAATTGAAAATTAGAAAACTAAGCACGACACCCTGAAATTGTTGACAGGCGATATATTAATAATACAGTAAAAGTCATTTAAGTTAACAGAAATGAATTCAAATTAAATTAAATTAAATTAACTTAAAATAAGTTAAGTGAAATAAATTGAAAAAGAAATTAAATACAACTAAATTTGAAACTTAAAATAAGGTAAAAAAACAGAATAAATAAATAAAAAAGAAAAAAGAGAAATAATACATTAATAGGAAATAAAATAAATTGAAATTAAATAAAACCAAGCTAAATTGACGAAATTGAAATCAGACTAATAAATAAAAAAGGTTAAATAACGTAAAGTAAAATACAACAGCAAACAGTTAACAAAATTAAATCACATAAAAAATGAATAACACAAATTTAAAAAAATTTAAAATTAACAACACAGAGAAAAAAAAAAATGACTAATTCAACTCCATTCAAAATATAACACTAGAAATAAAAATAAGGAGCTTCCGTTGTAGCGGCACAGACAAGTACAGTTCCATGTCGAAATACACTGTTCCTTTGGACTATATAATTTCACATATAGGGGGAAGCAGCCGTAATAACGGAACAGACGAGTACAGTTTTAAGACAAAAAAAAATTCCACTTATTCCCAGGGTGGGTGTATTTAGCACCCTTTTCCTGGTAAATGGGATAATAGTGGTTTTGGAAGGGTTGATTGATAATCCCTCTTTTCTACACCACTCCCAGGTTATATTTAAGGCATCTTGCATTAAGGGGTTATACGCAGTTATGAAGCAAATAAAAGACGGGTTGTCAAGGATTTATCCTGAAGAAACTTCAGAATATTTTAATTTGAAAATTTTTGGCGGTTATAAAAGCATCCTTCAAGAACGTAACAAAATTTTTTATTTATGAAAATGTTGATTATAGAGTGCGCTGCAGGCGATTTCTGGAACCTCCTTTAAAAAAAGACGATTTACGGTGTACATCGTAACTCAGGATTGGATTATCTGAAATCAGAAAACCAAACAAATGTTGTTAATATATTAGATTATCTAGTAATTAATCGTTCGGCTAATCAAAATAGTGAATTTTCTCAAAATGGCAGCTTTTAAAAGAAATGATTTCGATGATTGATTATAAAATGGAAAATAAGTATCAGATTTACAAAAGGAACGATTAATTACTAGAAAATGTATCTTTAAAGATTGAGTTAAAACGGTTGACCGATCAAACAAGCCGTTTTCGAGATATCGTGTACACCGACTTGAAAAATGGCGTTTTGAAAAAAAACACGTTTAAAGTTTCAATACCTACCTTAAAACGTGCCGAGGCATCTCTATATATTTAGGTATAACTCCGAAAGTATTGCTTAGATCTACTTCAAATTTCGTGCGTATACTTTTGAATATATGTACATTACAAAAATGCAATAAAAAAAATCGATTTTTTTGAAAGTCATAACTGCGTATAACCCCTTAAGTCCTTTGAATTAATATATAATAAATTAAGAGACAATAAAATAAATTACGAAAAAAAATTATGAAATAGCAAAAAGTTAATAATGGAAAATAACATCAGGCAAATGACCACCACGACCACGCTTGCAGGACAATATCCTTTTCATGAAATTTTTCATAAATTGCAAAGTGGCTGCCCTATGTCCTCGATAGTCTCACGAATTCCATCTTTGAGGTCTTGAATGGACCCTGGGCTGTTGTCGTAGATCTTTCCTTTCACGTGGCCCCAAAGAAAAAAGTCATAAGGTGTTATATCACAAGATCTCGGTGGCCAATTGTGATCACCTCTTCGAGAGATAACACGGTCCGGAAACTTTTCCCGTAAAAGATCAATGGTCTCGTTACTTGTGCGACACGCCGTCTTGTTGAAAATAACCGTTGTCCAGATCAATACCATCCAAGTCCGGCCATAAAAAATCTTTAATCATCTCTCGATAGCGCAATCCATTCACCTGTAACAGCTGTTATTGGAAAACCCTTTATTTAGTTTGACGTTGCTGTTCAGGCAGGAATACTTGCGCCAAACGCCAGCGTTCGAAAATAGTTTAGCGTGTGGTTTTCTCTTTCAAATGCGGTAAATCTTGCTTCGAAGTTGCATTTTTTACGCTGCAAAAAAATGCTTTTGTTTGATCAAAAATTAGATCGCAGAAAATTTTCTGACAAATAAATATCAACTCCCAAGCCAAATTGAAGCATTATTTTAGTTCTTCTTGTATGTGTACATATAATGAAAAATAAATTTATTATATTAAAAATTAAATAAAATAAGAAAGATTAAGGATTATTCTCCTTTTTCAATAATTGCACTCAAAATGCTCCCGCATAAAAATTTGGCACAATTTTTTTTTGATTGAAATTTAGTAAGGAAGGCTAGGAAAAAAATATTGAAAATAGCGTATTAGATAAAGGAGCTTAAAAGGTATAGCGCCCATTTTTGTTACTCTAGAATAACTTTAGATTTAAAAAGATTTTTTTTAAATCCTCGGGACGCTGCAAACTGATTAGTTTGATGCCATTAAAATATCGAAAACTTGGCAGGAAGTGTAGTGGCGGGTCTCAAACCCAGCGCGCAATCAGCTATCCTGGAATGTTTCGCCTTCTCACGTTAGCTCACTCGCGAACGGGTGTTCGGAAGCTACCCAGAGGATACTTGGGCTAATCCCGGACGTTGTGAGCTGCTTGAACCAAATGCAGAAGAATCGTCCTGGCCACTCTCAAGTGAATGGCGATCAGTAACTTTCCCCAGTTGCGTGGACTTCTACATATGGAACCATCCATCAAAATATATATTATCAAGGGATATAAAAAACATCCACATTTTTTTTTTATTTTATTTTTATAAAAAACATCCAAATAAAAAATAAAAATAATTAGAACAACATTAAAGCGAAATAAAATAAAATAAAATTAATTTAAACTAAACAAAAGTTAAATTAAATTAAGAAAAATTAAATAAACAAAAGAAATAAAATAAAAAATTCAAATCGAAACTAAAAACAAACCAAAAAATAAATAAATATGCATGAAAATGCCTTACAACATCACTAGAGCTATTAAGTAGCCTTTCCTCGCACTCTCGATAAACTCTCAGTCTATGCTGAATTTACTCAATTATAAAACCCGACAATAAAATTTACTTTTTTTATTGTTCTAAGCCGAGTGTAACTTAAAACGTCCAAAATCTATATCTTATTAGACTATGATATAGTGATTACTTATCCATATAATAGGTACTTCAAAGTAAGTGAAGATATGTTAGACATAGTAATTGTTTCCTTATATAGCCAAAAAGGCAGAATATTTCACTCAAAGCTACGCATGTCTGAATGAAATTTGTTTACTTGTAGTACTGTTTGTGTGCTGGGTGGTATAAGCTCACATTAACTCCAATAAGCTATAGTCTATTAATATGACTTAGAGCAATTTTTTTTATACGCTTCATGAAAAAATGCATATATATATATGGGGCATTCTTTCTCAACGGGAGACCCCTATCCATCCAAAAATGTTTTTGACCTAGAGAGTTCTAATAGGGCTTAAAATTTAGCTCTTTTTATCTACTTTTCAATGCAGAGTGGCCAAAAACGAAATTCAAGATGGCTCATTTAATATGGCTAAAAATATAATCAAAATTCATTAAATTCATTCTAATAACCTATGCCAAAAAAATTCATTTCAACGGAAAGAGTTGTACGAGGTCTCAAAATTTAGCTAATAAAGTTTACTTTAAAATACAAAATGAAAAATTTAAAAATTCAAAATGGCGGATCCAATATGGCGGACGGATTTTTGAAAAAACTCATGAATTCGCATGAAACTCGTTACTCAGGGGTTTTTTAGTCGATGATTACGAATCTTTTGTTAGTTTCAAAAAATTTAAGAAGGCGGATCCAATATGGATAGCTAAGGTCCAGACAGTTAAGGCAAGAGTAGTTTTGGTCCAACCAGCAAGGGTAAGAGAAAATCATATTCCAGACACTTAGGGCAAGAATAGTTTTAGTCCAATTCACTTTACCTTGTAGTTTAGTACAATGCCATTTGGAGCGTTTGAGTATCTTTTTATTAATAATTGTTTATTCTCACAGACCAAGAAACAGTGATTTTTTAATATATTATTTGTGGGACTGCTGGAGCTTCGCTGAATCTTCTTTTGAGAAATCTGTCTACGCTCTCATGCGTTTTTCGACTGTAATAAAATACTTTAATACTTGTAAAATGTTTCTCTCCCCATTTTACAAGTTTGTCATGGGATAAGATGGCTTCGGACGTCTTAGGCAGAAGACTGTTTCATGCAGCCTCTCTTTTAAATGTCGCGCCAATACCATCTGAGGGTCCTATCCCATGCGCAGTCACATGTACATGCCATTCAGCTTTTACTCCAAAGTCTTCTTCATGATGGACCAAGTTTGTCATTTGATATTTATTTTTGAAGTGTTGCTTGGCCCTATCGCTGAAATAAATTAATTTTTTCACATTATGGTTTTCCTTTAAATAAGGAATTAATATTATTTGCATTGAATAAACAGCCGCAGTATCATGTCGAGTACTTTCAGATAAAAATACAAGACTCTTATGGTTAATTTCGGTACCTACTTCGTAATAAAAGATGACAGGAAAGACTGTACATTGCGTGTTGTTAAAATGAAAAGCTTGAAAGGCATCTTGAACAACGTATTTATAGTTCTCAGAAAACTCCAAAATAACAAAAACTTCACCATCATCTAAATTGTCCTTCTTATTACGATGGAACTGCGATTGCTGTTTTGCCAAAAATGAGTGAGGTTTTAGAAGTAGAAGCTTATTGCATAATTCTTCTATATATTCTGCTGTGGGGACAATGCGTGTCTGCATTGTGGATCTGTTTGTACTAGTCCATGCACTATATTGTACATGGTAAATATTTTTTTCATCTAATAATTGCTTTAAGGATTGCGAGAAGTTTGCAATACTTGGACATTCATCACATGTACCAAGGAAGCAATTCTCAGCGGGACTTTTGCAGCTGATTTGCTTTAAACAATCCTTATAACTTTTTATTGGAGTTTCCAAGTTTTCTGTTAATTTTTCAATTTTAATCGCATCCAACAGCAACTTACAATTCTGATGAATGATATACACGCAGACAGAATGAGTTCCACTGCCTCCAGCAAGAATACATTGTTTTGGGCGGAGAAGGGCAAATTTACTGAAACTTACCTTACTTACTTAGATTTGCAATCAGTGACTCCAAAAACCCCTGAGTAACGAGTTTCATGCGAATTCATGAGTTTTTTCAAAAATCCGTCCGCCATATTGGATCCGCCATTTTGAGTTTTTAAATTTTTCATTTTGTATTTGAAAGTAAACTTTATTAGCTAAATTTTGAGACCTCGTACAACTCTTTCCGTTGAAATGAATTTTTTTGGCATAGGTTATTAGAATGAATTTAATGAATTTTGATTACATTTTTAGCCATATTAAATGAGCCATCTTGAATTTCGTTTTTGGCCACTCTGCATTGAAAAGTAGATAAAAAGAGCTAAATTTTAAGCCCTATTAGAACTCTCTAGGTCAAAAACATTTTTGGATGGATAGGGGTCTCCCGTTGAGAAAGAATGCCCCATATATATATATATAATTGGCGCGTACACCCTTTTTGGGTATTTGGCCGAGCTCCACCTCCTATTTGTGGTGTGCGTCTTGATGTTGTTCCACAAATGGAGGTACCTACAGTTTACAGCCGACCCCGAACGGCAGATATTTTTATGAGGAGCTTTTTCATGGCAGAAATACATTAGGACGTTTGCCTACCGAGGGACGACCGCTATTAGAAAAATGTTTTTCTTAATTTTGATGTTTTCACCGAGATTCGAACCGACGTTCTCTCTGTGAATTCCGCCCTAGAGTACTAATCGTATTTTATATGCATTAGGACGTAAGCAGTGACAGTCACTTAACACGATGAGAGCAGCGAAGGAAGGATGGCGTTACGAAACCATCTGCAGAATCGCCTGACAATCGTGGCCAAAATAAACATAGACTTAGCACAAGCATGTCTACTATAACGTCTATTATGAGGCTTGACGTAAATACACATGGCTTCTGCAGAGACGATCTTGCGATTGCCTTATCCAGATGTAGATTCACCATTTTACAAAAACAATTGGTTTAATGAGTTGGAAGATCTCAGTACAGTAGAAATCAGGGATCTCTAGAATTTTTTCAAAATTTCACACTGGTTTCAGGAGCGATAAAAACATCACAAAGGGCTATGAGCCTAACTGTGTCTCATAGTGGATAGTCACTACAGCCTAACTTTTTATTTTTTATTCATTTTATTTATATATTATTAATAGTTACAAAGCATGGACAACCGCTACCACTCAACCTAACCTAATCTAAGTTGGTTTTGTTCGCGCTATTGCTGAAACAAGGGCCAAAGCTATTGTAATTATTGTATTAAGCTAACGTAGTTATTTCTTAATTTAGTATCGTGTTTTGCTACCTCAAAATACTCAAGGCAATAAATTAGTACATTTTGGTAAGAAACTGTGTAAGACAATTCGTCATCAGACGGGTTCTCTACCTCAGAAATGAAATTCGAAAATATTGGGTCGATTGTACAATATGAACTACTGCAGAGTCAGCCAAGGTAACTATTTGAACGAACTTATATTGTACAGTTAATCGGAAGTTTAACTTTCTAATAAGTGCATAATAAACCTTCTCACAGATGGGTCGAAGTTGGATGGAAAGGTTGGCGCAGGATTATTTTGCGAGGAGCACCCCATCAAGTTCGAATTCAGCCAGCCGGGCCACTGCAGAGTATTTCAAGCGGAGGTAGTCGCAATCATGGAAGTAGCTGATTGGCTGCTCGTTTATGTAATAACGGTCACGAAAGTAAATTTGTACTAAGCCGACCAAGTGGCAATTATAACCGTGAGCTCGTTGTCGGGGTGTTCGAAACTAGTCGACAAATGCCTGTACTCTCTTTCGACCGCACCCGAATACTTCGATATTAGGCTTATTTGGCTTGTTGGTCACATGGACATTGCAGGAAATTTTAGGGCGAATGAGCTAGGTGGAGAAGGGACCCTCGATATGGTTTCCTCGCGAAATTAGAGAATTCGAGCTTCGAGCTCCCTTAAAAACCTAAGGTCTATTCCTGGAAAGGTGGGCAACCGAACGAGTGTAGGATTAGTGCTCAAACGAACATTAATGAACAAAGGAGCTCGAGGCAGTTTCTAAGGCTAACAAAGCCACAGATTTCGAATTTTGGGTGTCCTATCTAGACAGTATCTACTACGTAACAACGCTGTAAGACTGGAGATTTTTTCGAATTCTTTCTGCAGTAGCTGTCGGTGAAATTAGCTCAACACTTCTTCTTAGCTGTCTTGTTTGCGATGTACTAATATTCAGGTATTTTTAGTCTCATTTTTACATTGGTTATTAGAAGAGGGTCTTACAAGAGACGCGCCTAGGTGTAAAGGATGTAAATAAAGTATGCAAATATTTAGATTCTTTCAGGCTTCACTATTTCTATTCAAAATAGAGTTCTCAATAATTATGTATGCAAAATTACAACATTTAAATGTCCACCAAGAGTACGTCTGCAGACTATCAAACGAGAATTAAAATCTTTAAGGACTCGCTCATACATTAGCGCATTGAGTTCAACAATCTCAATCTGTATGTTGTATTGCAGCTCTTACTTTTAAAGAATCTCCACAAAAATTAATCTGTTAGAGTTAGATCGCATGATCAAGGTGGCCGGTTTATGTTATCATTACCTAAAATTAATCAATAGGGAAACTTAGATCGCAATAATGCAATGTTCACCGGTGCTCTTTGACTTATGGTTCTATTCTGTTGAAAATAAAGAACATCTATGTCAATTCATTTAAGCTCAGGCCACAAGAAATATTAAACCATTTGTCTGCGCATAACTCCCACTTCCTTGTCTTTCTATCCTGCCTTTCTCTATATTATTTTCATGTTGGTATAAAAACGGACGACGGCGGCCGCCGTAGCCGAATGGGTTGGTGCGTGGTTACCATTCGGGATTCACAGAGAGGTCGTTGGTTCAAATCTCGGTGAAAGCAAAATTAATAAAAACATTTTTCTAATAGCGGTCGCCCCTCGGCAGGCAATGGCAAACCTCCGAGTGTATTTCTGCCATGAAAAAGCTCCTCATAAAAATATCTGCCGTTCGGAGTCGGCTTGAAACTGTAGGCCCCTCCATTTGTGGAACAACATCAAGACGCACACCACAAATTAGAGGAGGAGCTCGGCCATTTATTATTTTTTTTTTATAAAAACGGACGAAATTTTGTGTTTTTGGCCAAGCGAGTCCTTGCACGGAAAATCATATAATCTAACCTAACTTTCCTTATAATAAGTAAAAAAATCAATCAAAAAGTATTGCAGAATATTTTTGATAGTATTTTTAAAAATAAATCTAGCAATGACCCACCTTTTTTATGTTGAGTTAATTTGAAATATATTTTTTGTTTTAAAATCAGACTTGTCTACATTTGTGCCACATAATAAGGAATTTAGTTCTTTTCTGCTATGACACTTTAAATACCCCACGAAAGCAGTCCAACAAATCTTACATAGTTGGGCAATGTAAGAAGCATTTGCATGCAGCACCACGTGGGTTGGTGCATTCCAACATCAACTGCTTTGGCGGCTTATTTTCCCATTTCGAAGTATTTTCCACTTTTCTGAATTGCTCAAGTTTTATTCGGAGCTAAATTTGTTGTTGTCACCGACAATTTATTTGTATATCTTTACATAGCTGATGATGTTCTGTTGCTTTGTTGCAATAAATAATAAAAAAAAAAATTCACTTCCGTTTATGGTGTAAATGGCAAAATACAGAGGCGCGAACCGGGCCTGAGTTACCTGGCTACTTGCAATTTTTTTCGAACGATTTGCTCCCTGCTATGCTTTTACGCCATCTTCTTTGTCTCTTTTATAAACCTACGCAAGGAATGTGGCATTTAAAACGAGAGAAGCAGCGACGAGAAAAAAGAAGTGGAAAGCATTTACATTGTAATATTTTAGCCTTTCATGCATTTACTAGCTGCCCGTTTCCTGCTTTGCCATTCTTAACGCCCCCGCCCCATTTAGGCAAGTACACCTTGTCCTTGGCTGGATGGCTTTGCAACTCTTCTTGCCTTTGACTGAATTTGCTGAGCCGAATGTGGCTACCTTTTTTTTTGAAGTAGCCAGTACCAGCTACCTTTCAGTTTGCTTTGCTGCGAGTTTTCCTTTTTCGCTTCTATTTGACTGCTCAACAACAACATTTTTTTTATTCAAGCAAAAGTTTACTGGCATAGAAAAACTGCTAAGGCGCATTGTTTGGCTTTTGGATGACGCATCGTGCGCGGGGTTGAGCCCACGGTAAATATAACAAAGGCAAAGTAGTTATTTAAACTTTCCGGTTAATTTTTGGTTGCATAATAAAAGCATTAAAATCAAGGTTTCTGATTTTTTCGACCAGTTGTCGGACGGTCGACGCTTTTTAACTTTATTCTTTTCCTTCTACGCGCTCGTTGCTGTTTACCAAGTGGTCTGGCAATTGTGCGCGACTTTGAACGGCTTTTGGTTCGCTTTCCTTCTTTGGATGTCTTTACCAGCACCAGTGCCATGATTTGTTGCTTTTGTTGTTGAGTTTATTTATTTTTTGCTGTTTTTTATTATTCTAAACTTTTTTTACGAACTTTTTTGTGCCCTTTGCACCTGCCATGTTTCCTTTGTTTCAATTTGGCATTTATTAGTATGAAACTGGTTTGGAAAGCAAGCGCTGAAAAAACTTGCCCTAATTTAAGGATAACTTTATTTAACTTTCACTGTACTGCCATTGCCGTGTACAAGAAAATTGATTGAGTCTTAAATGACTTGAAGTGAAGGTGAGGAAAAAAACCTTTTTCTTGCCGTTAATTTACATAACCACTTTCACGTTTTGTATATACAAGAAAATTAACTTATATACAGCACTTGAAGCATATGATCTCAACTTTGAAATGCGTAATGTTGTGTGTATGCGCACACATATTTTATAGCCTGTTGGGGCGCAGACTCATCGCTGCGAAAAAATGGGCTGTTTTCTTTTCATTTTACTGCGAATATCTATTGAGGAAATAAATCCAAAATGACACACAATTGATATGGATGTGTATTTGAGCGTATACTGTAAGCATATGAAATCCTGAAATGCCCTAAACCTAATTCTGAGGATAATTTGAAATGAAGTATGCGGACGCTGGGGCGGATGAGTAACATTTGATGAAGCTGGGCATAGTGATTCCACTTGTTTGGAGCAGCGGTCAAAAATTGTATTAATTTTTTGGTCGCCGTTTACGAATGGGTTGGTGCGTTACTACCACATTCGATAGGGCCTGGGTTCGGAATTCGCTGAGGGCATGAATCGCTAAAATTATAGTAAATGGGTATTTGATTTTTGATTATTAATTTTTTTGACAGCGTTTGCTCCTCGGTAGGCAATGGCAAACCACTTAGAATATTTCTGTTAAGAGAAAGCTCCTAATAAATAACCATTTACAAAATACCGTTCGGACGCGACATAAAAGTGTAGGTCCTCCGCGTGTTAACACATTACGATGCATACCATGAACTGGAGGAGGAGCTTGGCGGCCAAACTCTCAAGCAAAGGGAGTAAACGCCGTTTATAAGTCAGATTATGCAATGACACTTGGTACCCTTGCTACTCTTTATCCCGGCTGCTTTGGTAATGAAATCTGATCAAAATAATGCTGTTTTTTATATAACGCTACTACTACTACGAGCATAAAATTTATATGTAGTGTAAATTGTAAACAAAACCTTTAGTTTTGTATAAATTTTGTCAAATGGGTGTGGTCAAGTTATTTCGTTATTAAATATGTGCACCTCAGGAATCGCTCAACGAATTCCACGTAAGCTTTGTTCACATACTGCTTTTAGCTCCAGCCAAAAATTCTTTTAAAGTTTTTGAAATAAGAAAATAACTACTTTCACATCTCATATGACGGTAATTTCGAAATATATTAGGTGCGCAACTAAGTTCCCGCTGTTTGTCAATAGATGCCGCCAGCAGTGTGTGCTAGTCGACTCTAACACAACCTAAACATCATAAACCAAGCTTAGACATACGGTAAACAAACTGTTTCGACACATTAGTGATTTTGTTTGGGTAACATATAATTTTGGTTTTGTGAAAATGTCTGACTTTGTGCCGAATAATCGTCATTTGATGGTAGAGTTAATTTTTCTCTTTCATTCGAAAAAAAAACGGCGGCTCAAGCGCATCTACAAAAAACGTTTGGAGATGCTGCTTTAAGTGAAACAACGTGCCGAGATTGGTTTCGTCGCTTCAAAGACGGTGATTTTAATGTTGACGACCGTCCGCGTGAAGGAAGGCTAAAACCCTTCGAAGACGCTGAATTGGAGGCATTGCTCAATGAGGATCCATGTCAAACGGAAGAAGAGCTTGCTATTAGGAGTTACGCGCCAATCCATTTCCAAGCGAATGCGTGCTTTAGGAATGATTCAGAAACAGGGGACTTGGGTTCCTTATGAGTTAAAACCAAGGGATGTTGAACGTTGTTTTTTCGCCTGCGAACAACTGCTCCAGTGGCAAAAAAGGAAGAGTTTTCTTCATCGCATCGTGACGGGTGATAAAAAATGAATTCATTACAGCAATCCAAGGAAAAAAGTCATGGGGACTGCACGGTCATGCTTCTATGTCGTCGCCTCGGCTATGTATTTGGTGGGACCAAGTTGGTTTTATTTATTATGAAGTATTAAAACCAAGCGAAACTTTCACTGGGGATCGGTATCGATTTCAGTTGATGCGATTGAGCCGAGCACTGCACGAGAAGCGGCCGCAATACGCGGAGAGGCATGAAAAAGTGGTTCTACAGCATGAAAATGCTCGGCCTCACGTTGCCCGCCATATTCTCCAGATATTGCGCCGTCCGATTATCACCTGTTCCGATCGATGGCACATGGTCTAACTGACCATTAATTTGAAGACATCAAATAAAGGCTTGATCTATGGATAGTTTCAAAAGATGATCAGTTTTACCGCGACGGTATACGAGATCTACCAGAAAGATGGGAGAAAGTAGTATCCAACGATGGGAAGTACGTTCAATGATTCACTTGTAACCATTTTTTCAGAATAAAGTTGTATTTTCATCAAAAACAAAAAAAAAAAAACAGCGAGAACCTAGTTGTGCTAATAATAAAATTATGCGATATTGTATTGCGTAAGCATAATATAGTCGTGAGGTTTTTGTAATATAATAAAGGATGCTTCGTCTACTCAAAAATGTAAGATTGCTAAAATAACCAAATTCTAAAAATAAGAAAAACCTAGAAGCCAAAAATGCATAATCAGATACGAAAAAACCAAAGGTAGACAGTACTTGCCCAAGCTACAAAAAGCTCGCACCCCTCAAATTTCTTGTCAAATACACACCGTTGTAAAACTTTAAACACACTATATTACTATTTTTTTGTTAAAAAAATAAAAAAAAAATAAATAATTGGCGCGTACACTTCTGTTAGGTGTTTGGCCGAGCTCCTCCTCCTATTTGTGGTGTGCGTCTTGATGTTGTTCCACAAATGGAGGGACCTACAGTTTCAAGCCGACTCCGAACGGCAGATATTTTTATGAGGAGCTTTTTCATGGCAGAAATACACTCGGAGGTTTGCCATTGCCTGCCGAGGGGCGACCGCTATTAGAAAAATGTTTTTATTAATTTTGCCTTCACCGAGATTCGAACTAACGACCTCTCGGTGAATTCCGAATGGTAATCACGCACCAACCCATTCGGCTACGGCGGCCGAACGAAAACCATAAGACGTAAAGTTTCAAACTTAGTATAAAATTTTTAAAAATTTCATCAAATCACCAAATTGGTTAAGAGTTTTAAAAATGTTTCTTGTTAGGCGTTGGGCTATAAAGCTGCATACTAGAAATTTTTCTAAAAATTCAGAATAGAAAGTTTAAAATTTAGTTGAAAGTTTGGGGTATTTTTTCAAAATTTTGTATAAAGCTTTATATTTGGATTTACATGGTTTTAGTTAAAGTGTGAATAAATTAAAATATAAAAATAACAAATAACACATAAATTTAACTCCCAAAACATGGTAAGTATTCTACTAAAATCATCACATGGACTCAGTTATGCTCGCTACTTTATAAGTACATACAAGGCGGCACAAAAATATTGTCGCATAGCATTTGGTAGTATCCTAAAAATCACTTCAAAATGTTAGTTCTTAACGTCATAAATATAAGCACATATGTCTTTTTGAAGCAATAAATTAAAATGGTTTTTATTTTGGAAATGGTATCTGACCGGTTGCAGCCCCCAGAAATGAAGAAAATTTTGACTCTTTTTATGATACCTGCAATCACGTTTGCTAAAATGTACGGCATCAGATATTTGATTTTTCGACGAATGTTGGCCTCTGGGGCATTTGTGTTGTATAACAGAATGGTGTTCCTAGGAATCTATATCTTGCTATGAGGTAGAACTCACCGCTCTGCTAGCATCTCAAATAGGAAAATTTAATACCCAAATTTGCTTTCAAATAACTTCCGATAACCACTTCTGTAGCCACTTGAAATTTTGTGGGGATAATTATAGAACCGATTATCAATGTGCATTCAGAGCGAATAGATCTAATACTGATAAATATTTTGTAGTGTACCAAATTTTTGAAAAATATCATGAACACGGTTTTGACATTCACTGCCTATTTGTGGATTTTAAAAAAGGTTTTGATAACATTGGTTATAACAAGAGGTGCTGGAGAAACTCGCTTCTTTGGTATCAATGAAACTGGCAGGAACAACAACCAATGTGGTTATTCAAGGAAAAACTTGAGACTCAGTTGATGTTGCCACAGGTGTGAAAACTTTCTGCTGTCATATTTAAGCTAGTTTTAAATTTTGTAATCAGCGATATCAACCCTGGAGATATGATTTTCACAAAAAGCGTTCAGATCTGCGGCTGACGACCTTGTTACCGTTGTACGCTGGAGCTAATAACTAAAGCAAAGTAAGTCGACCTTGAAGTATAGATAAGAGAAAATACCTCGTTAAGTCTTCAAGCTCCACACGCCTGAAGGTCGTTCCATATCTTTCTCATAAAGTGGAGAGCTTTAAATACCTGGGTGCAAGCCTTAGCCGCGCTGCAGACTCCCTAATTGGCGTGAATGAATACAAGCCGCTATTTTGCTCACCTGAAACTTCACAAAAATTAATTACTATTTAGGTGGTGTAAGCTACAAATGAGCAGGACGCGGATAAGACCAGTAGCAATACATATATGGCTACGAACGCCGCTTTGAGCGTTAAATCCAAAGAAGGATATACATATAATATATGCCAGTAAGGGAAGCTAATGAATGCAATGATGAGACCGAATAAATGATGTCAGGTCAAAACATTGCGGTCAGGTCGATAAAGCTTAGCGGCTGAGACGGTGAGGAAATATATTTAGGTTAGACATCTATTCAGGTTGGACGACAACAGAAGTATGAAAAAGACCTTCAACTCTGTTATTATGGGCAGAGAAAAGCGTGAAAGACTACCAAGAAGATGCGCAGACGTTGATGCATATTTACGCCTTATAAACGCTAGGAGAATTAGCGCTATAAGCAGAGTCGTATGGAAGGCGATTGTGAAGGAAGCACTTGCTCACCTCGATATATATAATGACGAGTTATAGAATAAATTTAATTCGATTGCAAGTGAACAAAAATGATAGAACTAATCAAAAAACAAAAAAAAAAAAAAATATATATATATACTGGCATCTGGTTATTATCACTCTCTAAAAAATTCTGTGCTTTCTAGGTAGTGATTGATTGTGGTTGACCTGCTAAATCATTCATTGTAAAATAAAATATGGAGGCTTCTCGGTTCGCGCGCTACTGTACCTCAACCTTTAAACTCATTTATCTCGAAACCATTTTTTCAGCCTGGTGTTATGAAAAAAACAAATATTTTCAACCGAATCGTTGGTCACAAAATCAGTGACTATCGATCGCACAAGAACCATATTATTATTTGAATTATTTGGTTTTTGTTTTTTATTGAAACACTGAAACAAACTCGATTTTTAAAGTGTGAAATTAAAACTGTGCCATTTTGTTAATTTTTTTTATTCTAGTACAGGACATAACTACACTAGTTACAGTCATACTGATTAATCATTTTTTTGGTTTTTGTGTTTCAGATAAATAGAAAAGCCAAATTAGACAACACCGTCTAGGTCCAATTTTTCGGGAGGGTCAACTTCAAGGGTTTTTTTTTTAAATTATTAAAATAAAAAAAAATTGTTTTTCATTGTTTCATAGTAAAAGAAGTTAAGGAAAGAGCCTTAAACATTTAAATATCGTTTTAAGTTTTTTTATTGTAAAAAAAAATTCCCTAAAATACCCCTTAAGTTTTTGAAAATTGTCAGCCAAAATTTCTAGAAAAACTTTGGGTATGCAGTTTTATAGTTTATGGAACTTAAATTTCGTTGTATTATATCAATTTAAAGTAGCTCAAAATTCGCGTTGATTTTTGGTAATTTTTTTGTTTTTTTATTCCTCTTTTTTAAGGAGAAAATCCACAACACCGCCGGCAAAAAAAAGTTTGAAAAAAAAATTGTTAAACATCAGTGGAATTTTTGAGGCACTTAAAATTTGTAATTTACCCCACCAAATGAGTATACAATTTTGACGAATAATTGTAAATTATTTTGTACAAAAGTATGAAACCTTAAGTTGCATACAAGTTGGGACAAAATTATTTATTTTGTTTAAGAGTACCTTCCTTAGTTTAGCTAAAAGCATTCAAATAATTACTTAAACTACATTTATATATTTTGTTATCAGACAGCCATGGTCACAGTGATGGTCCATGCCAGCAGAGCTGCTGCTTCCTTATGTTTGTATAATTTCTATTATAAATATTCATTAAAAATAAAAATTATAATAATAAAGATTTTGAGTGACGGAACATTTTATTTTACCATTACGCGCTCCATTGCTTATATGTTTCTACACTGCGGCTGTCCAGTTCACAAGTGTCAGATATGATTGACACTCTTTGCAAAAATTATAATATTTTCCGAAAGTGTGCTACATCTTCTATAAGGTTTTTGTTGTAGTACAAAGTATAGTTTCATAAAAAAATGCAATAAAAAACAATAAATAGTCAAAATTTTGCACTGCTTTTATTGCGAACACAAGTGTGCATACGAATACGTACTTTAAAACATTTACTATGCTAACTACGTGGCTACGTGGCACATTAGCTGCATCAATCGACCATGTCGGATAGCATTCAATAGTCATTTAGAATTTGCCGCTATAATTTGTGGTTGCAAATGGCAAGAACAGCAGGACAGCAATTCTAATTCTACATGGCAACGCAAGATGAAACCAACGAAAATAAGTGATGTCAATGGAAAACTGCGAAAGTGGATGTAGTAAACGCATGCTTACGCCCACGAGAATATTCAGGTACCTACTATGAATGAAAGTACTCCATTTGATTTTTTTTAGCTGTTCAATATTGCAGTGATACGCAAACATGTGCAATCGGGCGCTCACTACGAAAATGCACATAATTTTTCTATCTGCAACACATGTGCTTCTACTACAGGGCCGTCGAGGTAAATCCGGAAAACATTTCGAAAGCTTTAGAGCAGTAGCGTTAAGTCTAAAACCGTTGATAAAGGGACATATTTTTAGCATATTGTTTCCTGACTGACATTGGAGTGCCGGAGTAAGTGCTAGTGAAACGATTAGTCGAGAGCAGGACAGAAGAGCTGCGATACTAGAGTCACTTCGCGCCGGAAAAAGCCCTAAAGAGATATTTGAGTGGTTTGGCTACAAAAAACGCGTGGACCTCGTGGCTGTTGGAAGAGAATATGTATTTCAGCAAGACTCCGCACCTTCTCACAAGGCAAATAAGACTCAGGCTTGGCTCCAGAACAACCTACCCTATCACTGGTCATCACATTTTTGGCCACCTTCAAGCCCAGACTGCAATCCTCTTGATTATTACGTGTGGAACACAGTTGAAGCAAAAGTTAACGCGAAGCCTCATAACACTAAGGACGCTCTGAAGACAACCATCGAGGAAGTGATGACCACAATGGACAAAGAGGGGATAGCTCGCGCATGTGGGCGCTTCAGGTCCCGGCTGGAGCAGGTAATTGCACGAAATGGAGGTTACATTGAATAATTTTCAACTATGATATGTGTACTCACATTATACAAAGTTAAGTGCAAATAAAATTATTTTTGAGTAAATATCCAATAGTTTTGTTTTTAAGTTCAACATTCCGGATTTACCTCGACGGCCCTGTACTGACAACTGTAGCAAAAGGAACTCGAATCGCACCACACGGATGACTAAAGAACACTTGATCTTGCGATTTAATAAGGAAATGTTTTCCAACCAGCTTTCGTTGAGTGTACACTTAACTCACCTCTTCGGCAGGGAACCACAGATGGCCAAAGTAACCCCAATTCTCTCTTTGTATTGGGACAATACCTCCCGGATCCTCTGTCCAGCTTGCTCATTTTCCAAGCATTTTTCTGCAACGTCCCTGTGGCCAAAATCACATGTGGGATTTCCACCTCTGTAAGTGTCTTAGTTTTAGTTGCATGCTTTGCTTGATGTATTGAAGTTTTCGCTGTAATAAAACACTTTGTATGTTTATAAATAACTTCCGAATACAATTAAAATACTAATACGAATTTTAGTTAATATCTGAAAGCAATTTTGATAGACAGACAATTGGTTCATTGGCTCTATACATATATAGTAAATATATGTATATATATTTACTTTAAGTTTCACCAAAGAGTGCAGAGTCAATCAATAATTTTATATATGTATGCCTAAGTATGGCCCTTGGCAATTGCTATTTTACAACCTATTTATGGAATGCTAACAGTTATTACATAAGTTTTGGCATCAACGCAAACAAAGTTTACAAGTTAATTCGATTAGCTGATTTGGAACTCTGCCTACTAGTCCTGATGATTAATGATGGATTAGCAAATTTTAAGGTATTGACATCTGATTGACATAAATATTAATATCCTCATTTGTGAATGATTCTGCTTTTTGTGAGTCATAACAAATGCCTTATAGAGCATTGAGATTTGCTCAGTAAAAAACTTTCTCGTTCTCTCTTGTCAAATCGGCTCCCTTAACAAGAAATTGTGTTGCTAAACCTAGAAATTTTTTAGTAAAAGTAAAAGCAAAGTAAAATTTGTAGGAAAAATATTTCGTCCTCAAAAATGCGTGCTTATGAGAAAAAACTTCCCATGGTTTTTTTATCAGTACCATTATGTCATGAAAAAGAATTATATTGGGTTGGCAACCAAATAAATTCGGATTTTTTTTTTAGAAAATCAAAGACAATTTTTTCATGGAACTAAATAACTTTATTCTGTAATATATTGCCTATTTTGATCAATGCTCATTTGCCATCTTTCAGGCAGCATCATAATCCCACGTTCAAAAACTGAATCAGGTACGATTTGACATCATCATCATTATTGAAATCTTTACCATTCAAGGAGTTTTGTAAAGATAGAAACAAAAAGTAATCAGACGGTGCAAGGTCAGGACTATATGGAGGATGCGGCTAAACATCTCAACCAAGCTCCAATAACTTTTGCCGATTCGCCAAAGATATGTCTGGCCTTGCATTGTCGTGATGGAATACAATACGTTTTCCATTTGTCAATTCGGGCCGCTTTTCTTCAACTGCATTATTTAATTTCGTTAGTTGTTCAATGCAAATATCAAAATTGATCGTTCGGTTGGATGGTAAGAGCTCAAATTAGTCAATTCTATTGTAATCCCACTAAACTGATAAAAAAACTTTCTTTTGTTGAAAATCAGCTTTTGATGTTGTTTGAGTTGGTTCACCTGGCCTGCTCCACGATCTTTTCCGCTTGATATTGTAGTAAACCACCCATTTCCCATTGCCAGCTATCAGTCGTTTTAAAACTGGACAATTTTCATTACGTTTCTTTGGCAAATCGCATCTGTTAATGTATCGAGTTTTTGAACATAGCCAAGTTATTTTAAGTGATTTTCAATGCAAGCTTCTCTGCAGTCTCACGTATTGTACTGCGCCGATCCCAATCGATTATTGCTTTGATTAGGGCGTCATCAACTTCAACTGGACGACCAGAGCGTTTATCATCTTTGAGTGAAAAATCACCAGAACTAAATTTGGCTAACCGTGCTTTTAAGGTTTCGTCACCATAAACAGCACATAACTTTTCATGAATTTGCGATGCGGTTTTCCCTTTACGGAAATAAAAAAGCAAAATATTACGAAAATGTTACTTTTGATTTTCCATTTTTCAACGAACGCCAAACGTAAACTACGTAACCGATCAAAAAACTTTGTTTACTGATAGACAGCTGAATTGCCAACTATCAAATAACAAAATGTGTTTTACATTTTTACTACGTCTGCAAATCTAAAAATTCAACTAAAGCCATCTATGATTCTATCAAATTCGCTGAGAGCTGGCTAACGGTCTGATATTGGCCATACCATTACAAATCTTTTCACCATCCATGGAATACATTGTGGCAGCCTGCTTAAATCACTTTCGATTTCATTGATTTTTAGGGGCACTGCGCGCAAAAGGTGGATTTTCTGACAACCCGAGCCCGAAGCATTTCAAATGTTTGTCGCGGAAGTACTTTCTAAGCTAGTTGAAAAACGCATCTCCAAAAGATGGAATTAACTCGTGAAAATTATGGTGCGATGTTGCGAGACAGATATATTTTTAGGCATTAGTAAGACCAGCAATATTAAAGAAGATTTGATCTTGATGAGTACTGCATAATTTGAAAAGACTCCAAAAAGGACGCTTGCCGATTGGTGGAAATAAATTTTGAAAAAATTCAGTCGCTGTGATTCAAAGTGCGTATATGACTCCACAATAAATGACGAATCTTGCATCTATGCGTATGAACCGACAACTAAACAGCAATCGAGTGGGTGTTTCAAGACGCGTTTAATCGAACAAAAGTTGCTCGTGGAAGAAGCACCTGAGAGCAAATGATGTGGTCACATCACACCTGTACCACTAGAGAAACTTAAAATAGTCCATTTTGTTGCCATTTGCGTGCGAAAAGTTTCGAAGAATTAAAGCAAATCAACCGCAAAGTTCAAATTAACCGCCGAAGTCAAATTGTACGGTACAGAAAACTCTTAATTACACCTTAAAGACCCAAACAGAAGAGGACTGGACCAGCATCGACTTACACAGAGATAATATAAAAAAAAGGACGGAAAGTCAAACTTGAAATCCTATAGAAATTTCTGCAATAATGAAGAAGAAATAAGGGAAGTAGCGAGTCTTTGTAAGGTCCTTCATCTAGACCGCTCAGTAAGGCTGGATTCCATCCGAAAGCCTGATGGTTGATACACCATTTTCAAATCGGAAACGCCATTTAGCACTCTCTGAAGTAGAGAGTGGCATGAACAATAACGGTAACGTCGGGGGAACCTCTATGTACAGCTGTTATATTGCTAGTCGGATAGTGACGAAAGAATCGATAAGCTTTTCCTTATCTTTCCTTGAAAACTTTAAGTCCCCTGGACCTGACGGAATATATGCAGCAGTGCTTAAAAAAGGAGGAGACCATATACCATCCCAATGGCGTCGCGTAAGAGTAATATTTATTTCGAAACCAGGAAGAGATGATTATTCTATAGCAAAAAGTTTTAGAGCAATCAGTTTGATATCGTTCGTGTTGAAAAGTCTAGAACGAGTAGTGATTGGGGTGTTGCCGAGTGGGGGCATTGCCGAGTAGGCCACTTAGCAGAAATCAACACGCTTTCCAGAGTGGAAAATCATGTGAAACAGCCTTACACGATCTTGTTAGCAAGAACATTGAGGGGACTTTTGATAATTTCTGTGCGCTAACGTCTGATAAATCCCTAAGGAGGCTTAGCACGAAAGTGCAGAGAATTCTGAATACAAAGTATAATTCTGAAGTGGCTAAGAATTGTAGTTAATCTTTGTTAATTTTAATTTTTTCCCTAATTCCCATTTTGTAAACATCAGCGCATATATACCACGAGGCTCATCTATACCACGAAGACTTAATTCCAGTGAGCTTTAATTTCGCGTTTCACGTGAAATGGTTGTCACGATTCAAAAAATTGCATTGCCGTGAAATATGCGTGAAATTTCGTATGTATTTCATGGGGAAGCAGTACTGAGTTCATGCCATGAAAACACCGCGCAATATGACAGCATCAAGATGCCAGCAACATTTTTTCACAACTATTTAATTAAGCGAAAACGGACAGTTCGTTTACGAGTGAAGTGCCCGAGTGCGAATACTCCGAAGATATGGCATTTTAAGTGAATTGTCTTCGTAAAAAGTATGAGTAAATATTCTTTTATTTTGTGAGTTGCCGAGCACACAGATCAGAGATGTTAACTACGTTAAAAAACTAACTTTCCTAGAAGTCTGATTCATCATCTGAGATGCGGTCGGAGCGGGTGTCTGTACTTGGAGCAAGCAGCTCGGTATAAAATATGTGAAGTAAAACAAGATTTTATAGCCGAGCAATAAAACCAAAATACCTAAGAAACGGAGACTCTGCCCTATTTTCCGACTAGGAACGACACTTATTTGTAACGTAACATAATTTTTTGTATTAAATTCATTGTCAAGGAAAAAAAAAATTATAAAAACACGAAAAAAGAGGCTTAATGCTAAATTTGACGATGGCTCTCATTTGAGAATAAATGTTGTTATCAATATTTCATGGCAAGCCAAATGCAGGTTGCTGGCGAAATTTCACGGCTGTGAAGTAAGTACTAGCCTTTAGGATTAATACCTAATAAAACCAGATTAAAGATTTTATTACCTACTCATTGCCAGGCTGTATATGTAAGTAGATTAAATATTTTTCATTTATTTTGTTTCTCTATTATTTTCAGTATAAAATTAGTGCCAGTCATTTTGGGTAACAAAGTCCACTATTATTATTATTATCATTATTGTGTGGCTAAGCGCAGATTATGAGGCACATAGTGTCCAGGTCAATGGTTTCTACTTTTTTTTTATCGATGGCTGTTCACTCAGCTTGTGTTCTTCGTGAAGGGTGCATCGCCAGTTTTGAATGGTCCCCGGCGCCTAAAGCCTTTAGAGTTCCACTCTAAGCCTAACGCGTATGCCGATTTAGCACAGTAGCAGAATTCAAATAACGATGCACTTGCAGGGTTGAATAATATTTTGAAACCCAATTACATGAACTATACGATAACGCATCCAAATTTTCAACCGCTTTAATTGAAAAAAGAAAAACTGCAAAAAAAATGAAGAAATCGCATTTAAGCTGGCCACCTGTTTGGTGCACCAACTGCGCTTTTTACTTTAACCAAAAAAAAAGGAAAAACAAAAAAAAGGAAATAAAATACAAATTCTAAAAGTGGATACCAAAAAAAATCGGCAAATCTTGTTTGCTGTGCATTGAACTCGGACGAACGAAAATTGCTGCAGGCCAGTGGATATTTGGCGCCAACGTACCACTTCAGAGCAATTTGTAGCGCAATCCTCAATGGATTTTATACACAGTCTGAATAGCGAATTGAACAGCGACAACAACAACAACAACAACAGTAACAACAACAACAGTAGCGACAACAACAGTAACAACAACAACAATAACAGCAACAGCTACTAACAAGTGCATTGATGCCAACGAACTGAACGTAAGAATTGAGAAAAAGTAGCGAACACGGAAAAATGGAAAATGGAAAAACGAAATTTGAAAATAAGTGAAGGAAAAAATGACGATATTATGATGATTTGATGATGTAAACAGCAGTATGTATGTAATGGACGATTTTTCCATTTACCGTTGTTGCTGTTACTTATGTATGTGTGTATGTATGTATGTATGTTCATTACAATATAAGCGCTCTTGTTGCCTGAAGCAACTTAATGCTCTGACTAGCCATTTTCCGCGTTTTTATTATTGCCATTCTCAATGGTGCGGCTAATGATGTTGGCAATGGTGAAAAGAAAAATGATCAGAAAAACTTCACAAGTATCGCGAAAAAACCATTAACGTTCAAGGAATATCGAACATAAAAATAAAATGTGTAATCATAAAGTAATTGATAATCAAAGAGCATTACATTGCAGTGGCAATGAACGACGGCAATCGCTGCTAAAAGGTGGCCATCGTAACAAAGTAGCGCTGCAACTCCTCTCCTCTTATTCTCCACCAAACTGGTGCTGGTGCTCGTGTTGTTTTTCTTCTTTTGCTTTTTGTTTTCTTTCGGAAAATCAATAATCAATTGCGTATCGTAGCAAAGGTCGTTAGGAAAGTTGCAAATGTGTCTCAAGTGGCATGTAACCACCTGAAAGTTTTCGTGGCATCGCGCATAATGTAATGTGTTGCCACAGCTGATACAAACACGCGTTGGTCGACAGTAATGTAACGCTTTCTGTAGCCTTAGCAGCGCTTGGCATTTGTTGTTGCTGGTATTGTTAACATTACTATCAGTTGGCATTTTTGCTGTCGATACTGCGGCCATCTACTTGCAGTGAATTTTGATGTAAGCATGAACAATTTGATTTACAACGGTTCGCGTTACACTTTTTATGTTATATTTAAAGCCAGCACCTCTTCACTCCATCAATAAATTAAACTCCCTACTTTGACAACTACTCCTGCAGAGCAACGCACTGGTGTACATTTGTGTGTATGTATGTTGGCATGCTTCTAATTTTAAGTCCTCACACACAAACACCACCGCATGTTTACAAATAGTGCCAGTGTGTGTATGTGCGATCTGTACATGCTGGTGTTGAAAGTAAACCATAAATTTGCCCTTCATACTAGTTGCCATATGCCGCACTGGGTTTTAGTGCAGCCGCAAATGTGCACTCCATCAATATTGTAGTAAAGTTTTGCACAGTTTAAGTGGTGCTTAGAACATCGATGACTAACAAAAATGTCAGAGTGGCGAAAAATTGTTGAAGTTGAAGTACCTATGAAGTTACAGTCACAAGAGCGTATGTGTTTTAAAGTGCAGTGTGTCATGAAAATGATCAGGATATGTATCACTCTTTAATGTAAAATACTTTGGGGTAAAAATCTGCAATGCTTTGATGCTTGTGGTGGTAGTAGTTGATTGCAATTTTGTCTATTTGTAACAAACGGCGGGCGCCACAGTCGAATAGCTTGATGCGTGACTACTTTTCGGAAGTGCTTAAGTCCGAGTTTCCATGCATGAAACACCAAAATGATAGAAAAAGTTTTTGAAGTCGATAAAGGAGAGTAAAATTTCAAGGCCATGCAACGTTTTGGGTATTTTCGTTCCGCGAGAGAGAAAAAAGATATAACGTAGAGGAAAAGGAGAGGGAGAGTTATACCTTATATACTGGGTTTCCCATATTGAACAGACCCGACGGATTTCGATGACTCTTTGGGCCCATTTCAGTCGACGAGGCTGGTCCGCAGTCAACAATCTTTGCGTCAATTCGGGGAAAAATGCAAATCAATGCGGATAATTCGTTGTAAAGTGGTCCGAGCAATGCCCAACTGCTGAGAAAGGCGATTTTGGGATGTCCTTGGCGACGTCTCAACACTGGCCCGTACAAGAGCAATATTCTCATCCTCGCCTTGGTCGGTTTTGATTTGGCCTCTTTGGATTAGAAAGAGCATCACCAGTCGAAAGCCTTTCGTACAAACGTTTAATGGTGTTCCTAGAAGGTGCACTTTTCACATTATTTAATTTTTTATACGCACGTTGAGTTTTCACAATTGACTTCTTTTGTTCAATGTAAATTTCAACAATTTGAGAGCGCTTGCGTGGCGTGTACTGTTCCATGGTAAAAATTTGCTTGGACTGACGCTGCCAACGCAGTATGTCATTAAGCGATCTGACGTCTTCGTCAAAAGATACAGGGTTGCCAGATGGGCCCGTTGAATATGGGCAACCCTGTATATCTTAGATACACTTTAGGCTATTTTTCCTGAGTTTTTCCTTGTGAATGCTAATTTCTAGTGAGAAATAACACTGCCTACTTTTTGGCGCTTGTTTCTTGGTGCAAACTTATTAATTTTTTTAAATTAAAAAAAAATTTATATAAATAGAAATGGAAATTACATTCGTGCATAGAGCTTATTTTGAACAAAGAAGGCCCGGGACTTTTCAGGCCATGTGTTACCATACCAAGCTGAAAAGCTCGTGGAAGAGATTGCAATATCAAATTACTTGGCTGAATACAAAGATCAGCCTGTGCAATAACTGTCGGCGTCTTCAGATCATGTCCTAGGGAGGTTCTTAATGCACTGACAGACGTTATTCCAATAGACCTACATATAAAGAAGAAGGTAACCATGAGTGCATTTAGGTTAAATGAAACGGGTCGCTGGAAAAAAAATCGTATTGTCATGCCAGCCTATAATTGCGACAAACTCAGTTCACCTCGGAGAGGACTGATTATATCGTCCCCGGTGACATTCAATAGGAATTTAGCCACCCATTCCATCTAGCGAGAAACGGAGTAAAGGACTTTCCCTAAACAACTTTGACACTACAGTTTACGCAAATGGTTCAAAAATACATTCTGATGTTGAAGCAGGTACATATTTTCAACTACTTAGAATTGGAAATTCTGTGAGTTTCAGAAGGTTCTCATTTCATTTGAAATGGTAATTTTTAGGTGTTTTTTAAAGCGTGTAAAACGACTTTTTATTTTTGTATTCAGTATTTTATTAATTGATTCATTGTTAGAAAGTAAAAATATTTTTTTGGATACGAGGTTTGTTCAAAAAGTTGTCAGTCTTCACTGGCGACACGGATTCCGGACTCACAGATATCTGAAATCAAACACACAAAAAGGTTCCTGTTCAGTATGAATGCCGTTATCCTGTGAACTACGATCTTAAAAAAAAAAATTAACAAAATGACGGAAGTTCAAAGATGAGAAACCGGTTTTTGATTTCTTGTTTTGGCTTTAAAGGTCCGAAAAAAATATTAAAAGTTTTTTTCCCAAATCCTTGTAGTTCGCACGATAACGGCATCATTTCTACGTAGTTTAAATTTTATTTCATCAAAATCGGTTCAAATACTGAAAACAAAAATACAAAAACTCTTTTTGTTTCCGTTTAACACGCTTTTAAAGAAACAGACAAAAGTACTATTTCAAATAAGACGACGGCCTTAATAATTGCAATGTCTCCAGGTAGAAGTATTGGAAATAGGAGAAGTTTGAAAGCCCCTAATCGCAGACTTCTCTTTTAAGGGCAATATCGCTATTCTTCTCAGGCACTGGATTCGGCTAAAACAACATCTAGATTGAGTGTAAACTAAGACGTTACCTTAATTTGGATCCCAGGACATAAGAACATCAAGGCACTGGCAAGAGGCGATCTGTCATGATTAACATTCTTCCAGAATAGGTGTGAATACCGGGTGCAATCAAGAATTTAATCTGCTCAAAATATCTACGAATCGCGAATTATCGATGGAGAGATCAGAAAATATGTAAAGCCAGCAGCATGTGATGGTCCATCTATAACCACAAACACATGTCAATATTGACAAATTTGAAACAAAGGGATGCCTGCTGACTCGGGACAGTGACAGTGTTCTGACCCATAGGTGAGCAGGCAGCCAAAATGGGTATCATTTACAAACCGGAGAAAGAGAAAACTATAATAAACTTCCTTTGTAAGTGCCCTGCTCTCGATATTAACCTTTTGAAAACTTTGAAGAGCTGGCTGATGTACACGTAAACAACATTATATGGTAAGGTTTCTGAAATGCGCAGACTGCATATAGCCGTGAAAGAGTAAAGGTAGAACTTGTTGTTAACGAGGTTCTGTCGTCCAAGATTTACGTCCACAAATTTTCATCAAAATTTGAAAATGTTTTTCAGAATTTTTCAAAAGACCCCGGTACGCTGTTTTATAGACTATTAAATTTTAATACAATAAACCGAAAGTTTGAATGGGCATCTAATTGTTCTTAATTTTTTTAAATTTTTTCTCCTAAAGGTTGTGCGCATTTTCTCCGTACAAGGAATGCACGAATCGTCAGGGGGAAAAATTATCAAAAATCAGGGACATTTTTGAGAGACTTTAGACTTAAAATTTATTCATTACAATGTAATGGCCTAAAGACGTGCGTACCCAATTTTTTTAAATTCTGGTTAAAAATTTTAATGAAAATTGTTTGCTGTATAATAATCTCGGGGTCTGTATTACCATTGACAAGCACTATTTAAGCGAAACACTGAACCGCTTTAAAGAACGTGAAAATCTGAATTCGATGAATATTTGAAACCTGACAAAACTCATTCCGACTGCGAATTTATTGTAATTATAACCCCCTATGGCATCCCAAAGGTCTTCGAGCAAGAGGTGGTAGCAACATATGAATAGGCTTGAAAATCTTGGAAATATTTTCAATAAAATATAGGAATGATTTGAAATCTAGATTATGTGCGCGCGAAATGTCTTAGTTATCAAGGTTAACGATCAGTGGCATTTGATAGTAATTTTTGAGAGCAGCAAGGTTTTTCACAAAAATAATGGCTACCTGCATGTCAGTAAAAATGTAAATCGATTTTTTGACTCTGAATTAACAGATTCACTGATTCGCCGTGCGTATTTGAATACAACTCGAAAAGTTAGTGGAGTCCAATTTTGAAACTTTCGCCAAACTAGGCATGAAAAAAATAAGAAAATTTTCTAAAAGGGATGTTTCTAAAAATTACAGAAAAATATTTTTTCCCAAAAATAAAAAAATTAAAAACATAATAAAACAAAGTGTAAAAGTATTAAAAAGAACCCCAGATATTTGACTTTAAAAATACTTCATATCAAAACTTTGAATTTTAATAAATCTTTATTAAAGTATTTTCAGTTTACTTCTTATTGCGATCAAGCCTAATAATGGATAAGTTTTCAAAAAAATGTAAGACCATGTCCAACGTGCGCGCAATCAGCGGTAAACCATGGCGGCTCGGGTCTCTTATGGTTTGGTGTTGTTTTCCAAATTTGGTGTGGGTAATTTGATGAAAATTGATTGAAAAATGACGGCAGCTACTTATGTTGACGTTCTTAGCGATAATTTGACAACAAGCGCTGAAAAAATGCGTGCGTCCAAACACACGTCCCGGCTTGATACTGGCTATTTTGAAAAAAAAAAAACGCTACGGGAAAACTGAGCTGGTCAGCTCAAACGCCATATTTAAATCCGGTTGGGTCTCCAAGATACCAAACAGCAGCCGCACATATTTGAAGTCATTGCTCTCAGAGATAAGAAGCCAATGGGCTTTCCATCGGATGTTTTAGGAAACTTGATTCGAAATATGCCTAAACGAGTACCTGCAGTAATTCATAGCAAAGCAACTATCATAATGCTTTTCGTTTGGTCTCTGGGAAAAGATATACTCTTATGTTTTTTTTTTTTATTCAGCTGCCGGTATAAATGTGACTATTAGTTTTATTCATTTAATATTGGAAATATAATATTATTGACATGGAATCTCTCAGCAGCTTCATTGCTTCATTCAATCTTATGCATAAAGACCTTTTGGGAGTAATAATATTCAGCACTTGGTGACTATAGCTCTCTTCATACCTGCCATGAGCATGAAAGCTGGTCGTTTGGCCTTCCTTTTTCTTGATGATAGTTTTTCCTGGAGATTACTGCTCCACAATGCTATAGTTATAGTTTTCAAAGAAGTTTTATTTTTGGGGCTTCTGGCATTAATAAGGCCTGGATATTTATTTATTTTATATTTAGTGGGCCAATACTCGTTCCTTAGTCTTGATAGGTGAAGATATTTTTGAAAAAAAAATAAATCTTAATTTTTCGATTTGCTGTTTAAAAAAAGACACACTTACGACTATGAATCATACATAAATATTGAAAATAAAAAATGTGATTAGAGACTGGATTGAAAAAAAAAACATGTAAAAGTTCATCCCTGTATTTAAGGTTTATGTTGAGATGATTTCGGCACAGTTAACGATCTATTTGTTGCAAATTATTGGTTTATGAATTTAGTAAAATAAATTGAAGGCAAATGGATTTTTAAGCACTTGAGTTTGATGAAACAAAAAAGATGTTTTTGATGCGCAAAACTATGGATAACTGACCCAACTCTATGAAAACAGCACCGAGAACACAAACGAACGCTAGAATGAAATGTAAAACTCTTCAAGGCTTTGTTTTGAAAATCGGCTATCAAATAACCAAGCGGCTATCAATGTTTCAGCGGTTTTTAGAAGGATTAAAGAATGAAAAAAGTTTATGACACATTTCTGTGTAGGTTTAAATATAGGGTTGGACTGTTGCCACTTATTTTCTCATGGCAGTTGTCTCCCCGTCTGTTGAAAGGTTATTATTAGTAATCACTGTGCAGCTTTTTATTCCGGAAGAGTGCTTGGAATATTGATAACTTTATAATTGGTGAGTGTAAGGGTGGTACATTGATGAACACAGAGAGGTAGTTTGTTGGTTAAAAAAAAAAAAAAAAAAAAACATAAAAATAAAAATAAGGGGGAAATTCTGTGGCTCCCATGCAATATTTTCTCCTATAAAACAAACAAATTATCAGAGAGCTTATAAGTTGATAGAGCAGGAAGTATTAGCTGGTTTTTTGTACAATGTACGAGACATGGGCCAGTGCGTTATCGGTGTGCAAGATGCAGCGCTCCAGGATCACAGCACAAAGCTATTCAGTTACTGTTTGAATAATTGTTTTTACAAAACCTATATTAATCCATGTTTCATACAAGATTAAAATTGTGGATTTTGAAAAATTAAAAAAAAAATTTAAATTAAATAAAAATTTCACACTTTTTAATCAGAATTAGGTTTCTGATTAATTTTTAAATATTTTGAGCAATCACTTCTTTGGTAGATTCTATTTTGTATAATAAAGTGCAAACTTGGAGTGCTCGAAAATCGTATTGATTTTTGAATTTTTTCTTCGCGGCAGCTTTTGGGTATTTTCGCCAAATAACGAATGCTCGACATGTTTCTCTTAACGCGGAAGAAGAGACCCAACACAAAAATAACACTGAATAACAACCCAAAAATATCTTGTTTGATGATTACATTTTCTAAAGCAGTTTTTCATGCTGATTACAAATCTGAAAACCGTTTTTCTCTATCACGTCAGGTTTTTAAGATATTAACATGTCCCTCAAGATTCATCTCCTCGACTCACATCTCGACTTCTTTCCAGAAAACCTAGGTTCTGTTAGTGATGAACATGGTGAACGTTTCCATCAGGACAACTCGGTGATGGAGTCACGCTATCAAAGTCGATGGAGTGCAGCAATGTTAGCCGACTATTGCTGGATGCTTCAGCGCAACATGCCAAATTGTCAGCACAAACGCAAGTCTACAGCCAAGAAATTCAAACCAAACTAACTTTCAATTTAAGGAACTTTACGTTATACCTATGTATTTTACAAGTGTATTATATCTTAAACTATGTGTATTTATGTTAAGTAGTACTCTATTCAGCGATATATGCTCTACTGTGACTTGCCTGCGAGTTGTTTGCTTTGATACAATATTAAACATATATAAATGGTCAATGCCAAATATCTCAACAACGGTGGGTGATAGAGACAAACGGTTTCTATATTTGTAATCAGCATGTCTTACTTGTCTTAAAACAAGTGTTGGTTTCCAAGATATTTTCCGAAAGTTTTTTTTTGTTGCTCAGTGTAATTGCTAAAAATTGAAGCAAAATTAAAGGCGTAGAATTTCGTTGAGAATTTGTAAATTTTTTTTTTTGGAAATTTTTGTATTCATTCGGTTTTAGTAAGCGAAGGAAGTATATTTTTATAAGAAATTTATTAAAACTGGATGTGGGAAGCATACACGTTTTCAATTCTTTGTCTTGTAGTTATTTAACGCGGTGTATGTTGTATGCATCTGTATCGCTGACATGTGTCTGAATGACTGCTGTTTTGCTGCAGAATAACTAAACATTTGGCGTTATCTGTTTGAAATATTAAAGCGTTGCTTAGAGATACGGCAGGGCATAAGCCCGGGCGAAGCATGAAAGCGGTCTGCAAGCTTTTAAACGCCAGGTTTTCGACCGGAAACTAGCACTATTGAGGGTTTCTTGTGAGTAGTAAGAAGTAATTGAAGCATGGCACTTTTGGATATTAACCGTATCAACTGCATACATGCATAGATATTTGCACTTCGTTAAGGGTAGATAGACTGTGAACAAAGTGTAAAAAATGGGCTCTAAGAGACTGCATTGTGATACACCATCTTCTTCTTCTTCTTCATGATTGGCTTGTCAACCGCTTACGTGATTTTGACCGAGTTTAACAAAGCGCCCTAGTCGTGTATTTCTCGTGCTAACCGAAGTGAAACCAAGTCCTTCTACACCTGATATCTCCAACGCAGAGGAGGTCTTCCTCTTCCTCTGCTACCACCAGCTGGACTGCATCGAATACTTTCAGAGCCGGAGCGGTTGTATCCATTCAGACGACATAACCCAGCCAACAAAGACGCTGGATCTCTATTCGGTGCTCTGTGTCTATGTCGTCGTAAAGCTCATACATCTCCTCGTAAAGCTCATACATCTCATCGTGCAAAGGTCCAAAACTCGTTCGCGAAATTTTTCTCTCAAACTTTCCAAGAGTCGCCTCATCGGATATTATCATCATCCAAGCTTCTGCGCCATACGTTAGGACGGGTATAATGAGAACCTTATAAAGTGTTAGTTTTGTTCATCAAGAGAGGATTTGACTATTCAATTGCCTACTTAATCCAAAGCAGCACTTGTTGGCAAGAGAGATTCTCCTTTGGATCGTAGGGCTGACGTTATTTTCTGTGTTTATGCTGCTTCATAAATAAACGAAATTGTGGGTGCCGATACGCGAGTGCGCCGACTGCTTGTTTGATGACAGGAGGTACTTCGTTTTGCCCTCATTCCCAACCAGACCCATTCGCTTTGCTTCTTTACCGAGTCTGGAGAAGGCAGAACTAACAGCGCGGTTGTTAATACCGATATTATCAATATCATTGGCTTACGTCAACAACACCTTGAACCTGCATTGATTTAATAAGTGGAGATTGATAGTTTCACCGTTTATTTTGCTAGAAAAATACCTACCACTCGGGTATGATTTTAGATGTATATAGTAATTATGCGGTAAGCTCATTTTAAGCATGTATAACAGGCCTTCGTGCCATACCTTAGCAATTGCAATTGATTAATTTTTTCTAAAACAATTTTGCAGGTTAAACTTCAGATGATAGTAGTACTTACATACATACTTCATATTAATCAATGATAACCCTTAATTCATGAATTCCAAAAGAGTTGTTTGGCTCACACAATGCAGTAAAATTTCACTTAAAAAAAAAACATTAAAAAGGAAGCTCATAAACGTATGAGAATAGCCTCCAGTGCTTAACAATAAATATTTATTTGTTTTTTTTTTTTTCGATTGGCCACTTATTGTCAAGTTTTCCAACACTTACACTTTCATTTGTTGCGCCAATCAATTATGCATATGTGTTTGTAGGCAACTAGAGCAAGCACTGTAATAGAAGCAAAATAAAAGGCGAAATCAAATGAAAGGGTAAAAAAAGAAGCAATCTGAAGAGCTTGTGGCTTCTCTGCATTGTTTTTCGGCAACAATTCACTTTCAATAAGTAAATGAAGACATACATACCTACACAGCGAGCCGTACGTGAATACATATAGGTATTTGAAGCCAGTGAAATAAATTGGTGGGTAAGCACACATGCATCCTTTTAAGCTCCCACTCTGCGCTTGCATGCGCACATTGTGTGGAAACAGCCAAATGCTCTAAACTATGCAAATTGGACATTTTATAGCGTGGCAGTAGTCATTGTTGCAGCCACCATAAACATTTTCACACATACACAGCCCATTTTTTCTATCTAAGTAGATCCTTTCGTACGCTTTTATCTTTTTTTATGCGTTTCCGCTATTTACCAACAACAATAGCATATACAACCATTGGGTTGAGTGGAGCTAGCAAAGAAAAAAAAAACAACAAAGAGCAAAATAAAAATCCCCACAACTACATTTGTACCAGGAAGGGACAATAGTAAAGAAAACGGAGACAATGCAGCTAATGACACAATTTAACAAGCTAACAATCAAAGCAGAAGCGCTATTCCCCCATGTGCGTGCGAGAAAGAAGGCGTCAACGCAGTAACCGAAGAGGAAAAAGAGGAACTACAGGAAGATTCTTTGATATGCAACCTAAAAAATTGACAAAGGAAGCCCCAAAACGTGGAGGATACTGTGTACTGGTATTGGTGTGAGCGTAAAAGATGTGTGAACCAAATGAAATGGAAACTGCGTCGGAAGAATACGCCAATAAATCCAAAATAAGCCCTGGCAAAATAAGCAGGCGTACGTAAAAAGGAAAGCAAATGCAATATAAAAATAAATCCAATCAAGAAAAAAGACTTTAAATTGAAAACAAAGCTGACAAAATGCAAACAAAATAAAAGCGAAAATCAAAAGAAAATAATGAAAAAGAAAATAGAATGAAATCAGAAGGCGAGTTGCAATGATCAACTCATACCATTGACTGCTTCAGTGCTCTGCTAGTTTTGTATTTTAGCCTTTGGCGGCCGGACGTTCGGTGCCGGTCCAAATACAAATAAAATTGTATAGGTACTCACTCGTATACATATAAATCAGACTACAAATCAGTAGGAAAATGGGCGAAAAGGAAATGGGTAAGCAGCGGATATAAAAAATAATAAAAAAACAAAAACAACAAAATGAAACACAAATGAACGGTGAGTAAGTGAAATCGGCTAACGGGGCATGGCGAGCCGTGCCAAGCGAGAACAATGGCTTGTAGCAGCAGCGGCAGCAATGTGCAGCAGTCATTGGAAGCAATTGAAGGTGCGCACTCCGCCGGCAGTAGGTGGAAAAAGAAACGACCGAAACGGAAACGGATGCGCCAGGCAAGCAGCCAGCCAGCCAGCTTCGAGCCATCGCCAGGTCAGGCCAGGAAATAACTACACACATACACACATAAAATCGACGATACGGTCAGGACTTTAACTAACCTTGAAGCTGGGGAAGTGCACAGCGCTTTATTTTATGGTGCTATGGAGAAAAAAAAACTTCTTCAGCAAAAATATTGAATACACAGTATCTTCTGTATCTACGCATTTTCTACTATATGTAAATGTATATTATAGGGTGACCGGATGTACGTAAAAATATCTTACCGTGTTTACTTTCCCGTAATAATGTTGGATTAATTCCGCCCTGCGCCAAGGCTACATAATTTTCTGCCTTGAATTCAATGGAGATAAAGCGAGTCTTGGAGCGCTTTAAAGAAAGCGTCACTGGCTATAGAACTATGTGCGGCGAGCTTTACGATGGCATAGTGCAAATAATAAAGATCCAGCGGCTCGATTGGCTAGGTCATGCCAATCTGAAAGTATTTGATGCAGTACCAGATTGTGGCGGCAGCTAAAGACGAAAAAGCAGGTAAATGAGTTGTAAGGATCAGATGGAGAAGAATTTGGCTTCATTGGAAGTGTCCAACTGGCGCGCTTTGCTAAATCTGCAAAAATGCAGATTATAACTTTCTGCTTCTCGTAATAAATCCTCCAGTATAGCTTAGTAAGCTAAGCAAAAATAACCCTTAAGCACCTTGAAGAGAGATGACTTGCCCTGAAAACGAAGTTTGCTCAGGAAAGGGGTAGCCTCCCTATTTATAGCCCCGGACCCATATTGCGGCTCAGAAAAAGGTACATGTTTTTCCTCACAAGCAAATTTTATCAGAGAAAGAAACAAAACGGAATAAAATTGGTTAAATACAAACATTTCTTGAGGAAGTTGGGTTCAGAAAAATCCACTGAATCCACGAAGGAGGCACAATAGATCTTTCAAGTCGCTGAGCTAAATTCCCTCATAACAATATATGCATGTACAGGCGTATCCGAGGTTAACAAGCTACTTAAAGTCTTCCTAGATACTTCAGCACATTATTATTGCGGCCATTTCTGATCATTTTTTTCATGAAACTTCAATTTAAAGATTGATTAATTCTTTTATGTTTTAGCGTGGGCCTACTTTTTAAATTTTTATTATTGGCAATAAATAAAAATCGTTAATGGTTATCTATGCCAAGACAGGGAGGTCCTTATGAGGCATGCGTTCAGAGCTAAACTGGATGCAAAGACGGGAGCCACCTCGACCGCATCTACACCACCAAACAATGGCTTCGGGTTCGGAAAGTACTCCAAGGCCTGCCTTGCTTTCAACAGGAGGGAGACAGTCACACCATTAGCTCACCAGTAATTTCAGCTAAGTTTCACCCCAGCATATTCAGGTGGCAGAATACAGCAACTAGCAGCGCAGGGATCAATGATTATATTCCAGGTAAAGAAAAGGGTAGTCGAAAAAAGAAAACCGGATCGTCAGGTCTGGTAAATATTTTTTTGCAGTGGGGGATCCTTTGTGCACCCCTCATGATTTTGATAGTTTTGTGTCCTATAGTCAGCTTATGCCTGCAATTTGTCTGTGGTATATGTGTTACATCATGCTCTTGGAAAATATCTGCGAAAACGCAACTTGGCATGGATTTTTGGACTGTTTACTCCCTGACTGTGTGACTTGGCTCTTGAACTGGATTTTGATATCTGCTTGTGAATATGGCAACGTACCTGCGAAAGAGTGTCGTGGGCACATGATAAATACAGCTTTGTTATCCTACTCGCCGAGTACCTGATGTTAGCGTATTTGGTTGGACTTACCAAAGAAATTGATTCTGTTTTGAGACGGTATACCTTCGAAAAGATCGTAACCCATTAGGATGTGAATATTTTATAATAAAAGTTTGAAATCTATGGTAATTCACTTCTTACCGCTTAGTCTAAACCAAAAGGTCCCAGTCGTATTCCATGCCTTATTACGTATTCGATTTTTTTTTACTCATTGAATTTCTAAGCGCACAGACAGGCATAGGCATAAACAACGAAGATATGTAGATGAAATCTCAAAATCTAACAATCCCAATTAAAAACCACGTTTAATTAAAGTCTAAATATGGATTGAAAATATGTATAATAACTAAATATTTACAGAAGTGGTATCATAAGACACATACACACAGTTTTTACTTTATTTAAAAAAAATGTTACTTTTACACTAAAATTCCTGGATACGCCTTTTTGGTTTTCATGCTTAATGCAACACTGAGATGCCACAAAGAATTATTAATTTTATATAAAACATTTCTAGTTCATTGGTATACCATTTCTCTCACTGTTACTTAGGGAAATATTTTTTCTCAAATAATCGAGTAGTTTGGATCGAATCGATAAGGGCCTTCACACCGAGCTCTTTGCTTCATTACTTGTTAGTTTTAAATTATTTTATTATAGTAAATCCAATGAAAGCGCCTAAGCGAGAAATAACGAAGCACCAAGTAGTAAAGCGCCGCAGTCGAAAGCTTAATAATTTGATCGGTAGTTGGCATCAGCTGACAAACAGCTGTTCAGCTGTGCAGACAATTGGCATATGATGATTCGGCGCGAAGAATTTTTATAGTAAAAAATTTATAGATAACTTATATTATAGTCAAAATTTTCATATTATGTATTATATATAGAAAAAATGTAGGTTAGTATTAATTTTTATAGTAAAAAATTTATATTTCAACCTTACTTTCCTCCAGTAGATTAAACGAAGCTAATTCTCAATTCAGCTGGTGTGCAGAAGTATTACCAAGCTAACAGAAATAAGTTAAACAGGTTGTTCACAGTGAAATTACTTTTATTAAACCGCCAAAGTAACGAAATTTGTGAGAATACTCCTGGTGTGAAATTTATAAAAGGATGGTAGATTACCAAGTTTGGCCTGCAGCTATGGTCAAAACGAAATTGAGTGAGTATCGGCTACCATGTCACCGATTACTCGGCAACATAATTTCAAGAATGATAGACTTAATGCCGAAGAGAGACACTGGAAACTCTTTTTTCATGTCTCATTCACGGTCACACGGGCAAAATTGTTTTCGGCAACATTTTCACGTTTACTACTTTATCAGCTTCTAGTTCGGATATATTTATATTAATAAAAAATTATAATTCAACATAAGCATGCCCCATAAGCTTCTTAAATTATACCAACTTTACCAACAAAATTAATCCCTCTTTTCTCCAAGCAGCGTTCTCATGTTTGTCACCGTTGATTTCTTCCGTTTGATTGAAAACTAACACAGAACTTAGAACTTTCTCCAACAAAAGAGGGAAACGAATGAAGTAACTGTCGAAAATTGTTTTAAGATTGGAAATACGAATAAGAACCGCAAATCGTGTCGCCAGTACGGGAGACAAAATCCCCTATCTTTTCCGCGTCCGTCCTTCTCCCACGAACAAAATGATTCCCTTCGAAATGTTTCCCTGTGTAAATGAGCATTTACAAGATTTGCTCTTCAACTATGGTGAAAAAGAAAATTGTGAGGGGAACTTCGGCTGCCACGTTATCTGAGAGATTCAACAGCCGATTTTCGCACAATCGTTTCACATGTAGGTATTCACACACTCGTCCAATAAGTCGTTGTGAAGATGGCAACGAAGTGTAATTGGTTGATTTTTTTCATATATGCATTGGCTGTACAACCAATTAATTTCGTATTTTTTTGTTAAAAAAACCATTTACTTAAGTAAAAAATGGAAAAAATATTTGAGTAAAATATTGTCCATCGGAAGCGGCAACTTTTTTCCATCTTTCAGGCAATTTATGGATTCCATCCCAAAAAACTTCTCATCTTTTGCGCCGAGAAAGTCATCAAGCCATTTTTTAATACCTTCAACATTGTTGAACCGTATTCCAGAAAGGTGATTCTGCATCGACCAAAACAAGTGATAATCAGAAGGAGCTATGTCTGGGCTATAAGGCGGGTAAGGTAGAATTTCCCATCCAGCGTTTTCCAAATAATTTTTGACTGGTACTGCAACATGCGGCCGAGCATTGTGATGATGGAAAATCAATTTCTCGTGTCTGGTCGCCCATTCTGGCCGTTTTTCGGCTATTGCTTGCTTCAAACGTATCACTTGTAGCCAGTATAGCTCTCCCGTGATCGTCTGGCTCGATTTTAACAGCTCATAGTACAGCGGACCCTTTTGATCGCACCAAATACAGAGCATTACCTTCAAACCATGAATATTCGGCTTTGGTGTCGATTTGGCTGATTGGCCTGGCTTCACATATGATCTTTTGCGCTTTGGGTTGGCGCAATGAGTCCACTTTTCATCGCCAGTGACAATACGATGCAAAAACGATTTCTTTTTGTGACGATTAAGTAGCATTTCAGACATGCAAAATCGTCTTTCAACGTCTCTCGGCTTCAATTCGTGTGGCACCCAATTTCCTTATTTGAGAATGTATCCGGCTGCTTTTAAACGTTTAGAAATGGCTTGTTGAGTGACTTCCAATGTTTTTTCAAGTTCTTCTTGAGTTTGACATGGATCTTGATCGAGTAATGCCTCCAATTCTTCGTCTTCAAACTTTTTTGATGGGCCGGATCGCTCTTTGTCTTCTGTGTCAAAATCACCACTTTCAAATCGTGCAAACCCCTTTTGACATACTCTAACCTCTGGAGCATATTCAGGATAAGCTTCTGAGAGTAAACGATGTGCTTCTGTTGCAGTTTTCTTTAAATTGAAGAACAAAAGCAAACCTCTCCGCAAATGCTGTTTTGTTGGAACGTAATTTGACATTTTGGCTGTAATAAAAAAAATGTGTGTGTTTACTAATATTCACTGTGACATATCAAATTTACTTGATTTTTTGGCGTGCTTTAACATAGAATAGCTGTCAGTGTCAAAATATTGACTACATAAATAGGTACGAGGATAGTAACAAATACGAAATTTATTAGTTGTACACCCGATATAACCAACACAATCTCAGTTTTTTCGTAAACAAGCCGCCGACATGGCCCCGGTTACGTTAGCCAATCAGCTAATTCTCTCAAATTCACTGAGAGTCGATTAGCGCCGTGATTTTGGACACACCTTCTGAATTTTTTTCACTATGAAGTCTATATAATTGATAAGTTTGCGGATTTCTGAGAGGAGGGATACAATGCACTCCTCATACTACCTCGAGAAGTGACTCTATTCAGGATTTTTAAGGTTTGCTTTCCCAACTACCTCAATCATACTGTTGTACAGCATTGGACGTATCATCTACCAATATTTGGAAATAATTGCCTTATTTACTTATTTGTTACGCTATGTACTTTACAGCTCTTTTAATATAAAATAATATTATATCAAATTCATTTAACTTCCGAAATTTATAATCTATTTTACCAGATTATACCTTTTTGCTTCGTCTTCAGCACACTGTACAAGAATAAAAATCACCACCATATTCATATTGTGCCCACCCAGAGCCTGCTATCAGTGCCAACCTCTGCTCTATCTCAGCTACACTTATTCTTCTTACAATTTACTAATGGCGTGTAAAAGTAGAAATTAAGAAATTCATTTAGGGTAAAAGTATCTGAGTGGAATCGGTGAAGGATGACTTTATGAGGTGCACGAAAGCCGAACGAAAGGATGCATAAAATTGTTGGCGCAACGCCCACAGCTGCCAAGCACGCCATTGTATAGGACTGCTGATATTGCGGCAATAGGCTTTTTTTTTGCCAACAGTGCTATAGTTGTGTTACTTCCTATTTGCACATCCCGGTCCCGTCTGGTCGCGCACCTCATTTGCCTCAGATCGTTCGATGTGATGCTTTGGCATAATTTTTTTATGCTTTTTTTTCTTTACTATTCTCTATGGAATGAAATCAATTGAATTCTTTATTGAGTTGAAATTTTTATTGTTCTCTATTCTCCTTTCAATGCTCATTCATTTGCCCATTGAATGTTCGCTCGTTTGCTGGTCCATTTTTGTGCGCCAATACAGATGGACTCCACCATAGATTAGAGTGTATATTGCCTTTTGTTTGAAATTTGTTGCGCAAATTTGTTTTTTCGCAAACACTTTTTAATATTTGGTTGGTGTTTTTTTTAGAACCTGCTGCTGATTTTATTGTTCACTAACGCTAGCCTTCACGACTGGGCCATTGACTATTTGCTTGGCAAAAGATTTCTGCTGTGTCATCTTAGTAAAAATTACTACAGATTGACTGGCTATTGATGTGCGCTACCAGCATGAATTTTATTGTACCTTTTTATTGTGTATATATACTTGTGTGGGAGTGGCAGCGTGTGCACTTGGTAAGCAATTAAAATGACAACTCTAACGTTTCTATTTGCATATAAATCTGATTACTCGCGCGCACTTGTAAGAGTTTGCTCTAAAGAGTATTGAATAAATTTAAGGAAGTATATATTTTTGGGTTATATTAAAAGTCTAATGCTAAAAGAACAGCCTCATTAAACAAAAATAATAATAAATAAGTAAAAAAAAAATAATTTTCTTAGTTTTCTTTTCGATAAGAAGTAGGTAAAAGTTCCTAGGAAAGAGTAAAAGTACACGTCAATTGTACTTACTGAAAAACTTCAACGCTTCGATTTTGCTGAAACTTGGTGCAGTTGCTTTATTTTACAGGTGCGTTAATTGTGCAAAACGGAGATGTAGCGGTTCACAAAACCCTTTTTTGGCGCAAGACTTTTTTCTATGAATTGTAAGTTAAAAAATTGTTGGTCGAAGACGCAACGAAATCAATGTTTTTTAGTATTTTTTCGATGCAAAACAAAAAAAAACTATAAAAAAAAATTATCAAAAAATTGAAAATTTTTTTTTGGTATAATTTGACATTTTTAATATTTCATTTTTTTTTTGATTATGTTAAAAAAAAAATAATTGGTATTCATTTGTTAATATAATATCTAACTTTTTACCAAGTATTACGAAGTATTTCCGATTTCATAGTTGAATTTTAATATTGAATGCTCTCTACCGCCACGGAGCTCAGTGGAATTTTGGTGGGGAAAAGAAAGTTCTTGGACCATTGACATCTCACATTTCTCACAATGAAATTTCGGTAGCAAAAAAGTTTTTCTGTTGTTAACAAAAAAAAAAAACCAAAATTCAGAAGAGACATTTAAGGGACTAATGCAAAACTACAATACAAATATTTTAGAATATATAAGTTTAATTATTGTACTGATTAACATAAGAAATATGCATGCAGAGGCACTCCGTAGGGTAAGGTACTATCACCGCTATCATTGATATTTGTACCAAATGAACTGCTTAAGATATTTGACGGAGGGGCACCAAAACTAGTGGCATATGCAGATGACATAGCTATAGTAGTTACAGGAAAGTACCACTTTAAACGGTACACCAATGGACATCTCGCGCAGGGCTAGGGATAAACGCGAAAAAAGCGGACATGGTACTTTTCACCAGGAAGTACAAGGCCCCGGCGTTGAGCCTCCCGAAGCTAGGTAACAACGAACTACTTCTCAAAGATCATGCGAGGTACCTAGGAGTAATACTAGACAGTAAATTGCTGTTGAAGCACAATGTGGAGGAAAGGGTGAAAAAGACCAGTAATGCGCTGTACGCATGTAAAAGAATGCTGAGCGTTACTTGGGGTCTATCAACCTCTCTGATGCATTGGTGCTACACGGCAGTAGTGAGACCGATGTTGCTGTATGGGGCCTTGGTATGGTGGACTGCGACAAGAAAACTAACATACTTAACGCCACTGGAAAGGATTCAGCGACTCGCTGATCTGTGCATAACAGGAGCGATGAAAACCACTCCAACGGCGGCGCTGGAAATGATACTCAGCATGTCTCCTATTGACCTTAAGGTGGAAAACCTGGCAGCGAAATCAATGAGGTGGTTAGTGGCTGCTGGAGTATTCACCTGCAGAACCGTCGGACACAGCTCAGTAGGAAAGTGGAGCTCAGATTGCACAGACTACATGACTCCGTTCTTTAGTTGTGAGAGAAGGTTTCGCACTACAATTGAAGAGGAGGGATGGCACAAAGGCATGAAACCTGGCTATAGAACTTTTCACATCTATACAGACGGCTCTAAAACTTTAGACGGAGTGGGAGCGGGTATTTCCTGCTCAAAACTAGGAATAAGGCAGCCTATCAAGCTGCCAGACCACAGCAGTACTTTCCAAGCGGAAGTTTTTGCTGTGGGGAAAGCAGCGGAGCTAGCCTATACAAGAACAAGAAAGAACTCAACAATTAATATATACGTGGATAGTCAAGCAGCAATAAAAGCAATAAGCTCATATTGTATTAAGTCCAAAAATTTTCGACGGAGCAGGGAGGCCATTGAAAGGCTAGCCGCAAACACTAGGCTGCATATCTATTGGGTGCCTGGTCACAAAGGAAATCGAAATAGTAGATGAGATAGCAGAAAGTGCTGTTAGACTACCATTTGAATAAGAGAACGACATACCAAAACCGCAAAAGTTATGTGAAGAACTAACGACAACAACTAACTTAATCCGTACTTACGCTCTCACGAAAGGACTGCAGAACTATCATAGGTATGCTAGCAGGTCATAATCTATTGGCTGCACATGCGTACAAGATAGGGATTGCTAACACGGAAAAATGCAGGAAATGCAGAGAGAATGTTGAGGAAGCTTTAGGACACCTTCTGTGCGTTTGTCCAGCATTATTAAAAACGCATTTAAAATGCCTGGAAGCCCCATTGTTTGAGGGTCTGGAGTACGTCTCAGAAGTAGATTTCCCAGCTCTGCTTAGATTCGCCAAAAGCACTGACATCCTACATGATGTCTGCTCTCAGTATTCGTAGAGGTCGGTCTCCATCTGGTATCGCTAGGAACCAAAAGGTCCATGCATGGCTTATTGTCAACCAAGCTAACCTAACCTAACCTAACCTAACATAAGAAACCATTAACATATTAACGGAGTTTTAGTTTGATTTGTTACTTAGAAAGTAATTTTCTACTTGCATTTGAATTACCTATTTGACCCCAAAAAAGGCCAAATCCAAAAAGGAAATTAAAGTCAAGCAACGCTCCAACGCCATATAATGTCCACTAAAGTCAGCGTGAACAATCTTAAAACGACGAAAATTTCTGCAAGGAACATTAAATTATGTTATGTTACGTTAACGAGATTGAAGCTAAATGATACTGCTGAAGGGTACCTCTGTCACTTAATGGGAAAATACTAATAGTCCGGGAACCAGGGGTCGATTTCGGACTGCGTTTTTATACCGTTAAATTCTTAGTTATACCTGTGACTTAGCTTTCATGAATAACGAAAGTGAACGTCAGCTGGCACACTTGCGGTGGGTGTGATTGTGGGAGGGTACGAAACGTGTCGGAAAAAAATTTCTATCAACTCATTTTATACCTGCTGAAATTTTTTTCATGTATTGTTGACATTTAGTAGAATAAAAAAACAATAGTCAGCTGCGCGGTAGAGGGGGGAAAACACGTCAGCTGAACTTGTAAAAAAAATTGAAAAGTAAAACTACTTAATGCCGATTGCGTCTGCCTTCAGTATTACAATCAGTCGGCATGAAATGATGAGATCAAAATGACCCTTGGCTCCCGGACTATAAACAATCCACAGCGATATTCGTATGATGGTGTCTGGACTGAGAAATTGAGAATTGGATATAGTGCCAAACGCACAACAATTTTTTAACATCTTAAGAGTGTACGGGTCAGTGAAATGCTATAAGTGACGTCATACAAAAGCGAGAAGAGCAAATGAATTGGAAACGGCAGAATTTAGGTGCGTGATAAAATTGAGCTGAGAATCAAAGAAAACCCCTAATTCTCTGATCACATTAGTCGAAGCAAGATATTTACACTTAATATAATGTGATAAGAGGTATTAAGGGGCTTTTGAAGCTTAGCAAATATGATTATGACATTTTTCAATATGAAAAATAGACGTTTTATAAGAAAACAGGAAAATAAATTATTCAGCTCAGATTGTATGGCGGCTGAATCCCTAGAATTTCTTTTTTCAGCATAAAATTTTAGATCATCAGCATACAGAAGAAAATTAGCAAACCGGTTAGGGGTAGTCAGAACTTTCAAAAAAATGGAGTATTTTTTCCTTTTTCTTAAAGTATAATATCTTAAAAATATTGTGTTAAAATTTTAAATGAATCCGACAAATAGTTTTCGAGTTTTTCAACAATTAACAAAGGGCGCTCGGGCTCTCCGGTGCGTTCGAGAGCAAGTAGGTAGCAGCAGCTAAACTTTAAATGCGTTTTTCTCAAAACTACAATATGTTTCTTGAACTAGTGATCATTGTAATTTAACGCTTGGTAGATTGCAATAAAATGTATACTGCTTTTGAAAAACATAAAAAACTCGTGCTTGATCGAAGGATTTTTTTTCAAATATTTCGATTTTTTTTTAACAATTAATTGTAGGTTTTTTTCTCGAAACTTACGAAACATATTTCCTGAGGCCGCCATATTTTTACTTTTGAAAAAAAAAAAAACTTCGATCAGGTACAAGATTATCTATTAATAAAACTAGATGAATCTTCAAGAACTTGTGATGATCAGCGCAAGGGATTTCTGGAGAAACGGGCTCCACACAAACTTTTACAATAACTTTTACAATTATGAATATTTTTATTTAATTTTGCTATAGTCAAGTCGCAGCATAATGTATTAATGCTACTTAAGTTTGTATTTTTGTAAAATATAGCAATTGACTAGCAAAGAAATTTTTTAAAAATAATAATTATTTCGGGCCTCTGACCACCCTTTACAAAATAAACAGAACAAATAATAAAGGTCTTAAAATACTACCTTGACACATTCAGATTTCTCCTAGACAAATATTCTTTAGTTTATTTACTATTCAAATTTCATTTACTATTTCAAGGCTCTGACGCTTGCATATACAATTTTCCTCCTTCTTCTTTGTTCAACCGTCTACTTTGTATGAATGAAGTTATTATATTGTAATTACTAAAGTAATGAAAAAGTTTAAAAATCGATTGATGTAGTTTGAAAGAAAAATGCTCAACTAAATAAAATCAACTCTTTTCCCCCAAAACGTTATATCGTGTCTAAGTAAGATTGCCCAAAACGGACCCATTTCGTGCTCTAAGTGGCATCGTTGTCTCTATGTGCGATTCGGCTGCCAAACTTAACCTTAGTAAGATATCAGTTTCTTAGAGATTGTACAACAAAGACAGATTTTTCATGCATTTGAATGACGTATGGAAGTTGGAACATTTTTTTTCGAAAATTTTAATGCTGTTTTTATTAAGACAAAGCCTTTTCTCAAGAATTTTAAGAACAAAATTGCATTATAAAATACATTTTTTTTTTATTTTCCTCGAAAAAAAGTTACTGGGCTTAATAAAAAAATTAATTTCACGGTGCTGTTATTTTGCGACAAGAAAATAACACAACAAACTGTAGTAATGTACTTCAATAAACATAAATTTTATAGTAATGCCAAAAAAGAAAAACAAAGAAGAATGCAATGAAAGCAGGGATGAAGCCTTTCAAATATTCGATGACTTAACTGCGAGTATTTTTACTTAAGGGGTCGCGGTAGTCTAGAGCTGACAAATTTGGGATATTTTCAGGAAATCATTCAATAAAAAAAAAACACGATATTTAAATTTTTTAGACTTTTTATTTAACTTCTTTTATTAAAAAAAAAAAATTAATTTTAAGAATTCTAAAAACGGCATTGAAGTTGACTCTCTCCAAAAATGGGACCTGGACTGTGTTGTCCATTTGACTCTTCTATTTATTGAAGCACAAAAACCAAAAAAATTATTAATCAGACCGCGGACTGCTCTCTACCTAGTTAATGGGCTGTAGAAGCTATAATATTGGGAATTTCCGTATGAAAATTTCACATTGTATTCTTAAGAAACTATACTTTCGAAATATCGCAAACACAAAGAATCGATTTTTTGAAATCTCTAGGTCACCGGGTTCTCTTAAAAATGAACTATGTTGCTAAATTCATATACCAAGAGTTATAACACTTCAAGCACAACATCAAGACGAATACCACAAATGGAGGAGGTGTACGGTAGAGTACCCAAAAAGGGTGTAGTTTCCAATTATATATATAACTGTACTAATAACTACGATGTGAGCAACTTAAATGCGGACTTCCGTGCATAAAAATAATCTTGGAGCAGCGGCTTTCACAATATTTGGTTCTCGTTATATTTTCAACTCCAAAAACAGACCTCTTACTATCTTGAGAATAATGCTCGCCATCTTTAATTAGTTTTTCATTCAAAAAGTAATGTGCACATAATCGGTTGCGAATTTTTTTTTCATATTGCCCCTGTTATGCCCAACTCAAACGTCACAAATAATTTCTGCTCTTTCCATAAAATGCTGTCAGCTTCACACAGACATACCTATGTATGTACATAGCAACAGAGTAAGGATCCCAGAGCTGAGCGCTCTTTATCTTGTCACGGCTGTCACGCTTTTGACACGTGTCGCCCTGGACCAGCCGTGACACAGGACTGCCAGTTTTGATTTACCCACCACTAAGTGGTACGTAAAAGCCGAAGTGGCGACCTTTTATAGCCAGACTTCTGGTACGGTTATGTCTTTTTGTACAGTTAAAAATTATTTTATTTTATTCCATTGTGCCAACCACATACAATCTTGACTGCGAGAACGAACTTTCAAAATCAGTGTATGACATTTAGGTGAACGCGGTAATTTTAAATGAAAAGGGCCATCTCAGCCTGCTGCAGATGAGTGGCAGCGTACAAAGGGGCAGACAGATGTGTTTTAAGATTGCGCAAATTGTCAACTTAATTTTCCACATTCAACTTACGCGAGTATGGACGTGCAACATTCAACGACTAGCCGCTCGTTATGTAAGCTGCATACAACCAACGTAGCGTAAAACAACAATAATAACAACAGCAATATGATATAAAGTTTCGCGTACATTGCGAATTTTGGATTTACTGTTGCTGTAGGCGACTGAAAAAGTTTTGCCACTGCACTTTGGTCGTTTTGTGGTTAGTCATTTGGTCCGATGCCATTGACAGACCGAAGATCTTTTGTACTGTTGACGGTCGTACATAAAGTTACTGCCAAGATTTGCTATGCCAAAGCCAATGTTGGTATGAGAATGCCTAGTTGTGCTCTGAGCGGAGTGACGTGGGTGGCGGGCAAATGCGTCCATTGCGGTTTGTGCTGCTGTAAAGAGTAAAGTCAATGTGTTGCAATATGCAACTTTGCCTGCCACTAACTCGGTCTCACTTTTAATTTCACAGCTTATCCAACTGTGCACAAGCAGTCTTTCAGTAATTTCCCGCGAGGCAAGTGTGATGGCGTTGCTGGCACGACTTAAGCTGTGAAATGCCATTTCATCTTTTTAATTGAATTTTAATTTGCTTAGAGTGAAATTTTATGCGCCGCTGCAACACTGAAAGCCAACGGCAGTAAATTTTCAAGCCGCTTTTGCATTTCAGCGAGAATACGGAATAACTTTAGCATGAACGTGCTCATCCTTTGTCCAACGGAAGCAATTGAAGTGCGCTATTGGGCGTTTGTAGTTGTCCTTGTTAACCTTGCTGCAGTTGCTGAATGATGTTTTGAGGAGAGAAAAACTGTTTATAGGCTTAGATTAACCGTGTTTTTAATTATGCCGCCAGCAGTTTTTCATTCCTTCATTGCAAGCCAGAAAAGTAGATGGATGTGACTGTCTTTGCTGATAGGCCTTTTGAGCGTTTTAGATGGAAGGAACTGATGTTTTAGGCGGTGGCAGATATATCGTACCTAAAATGTCGATCTTTAATATCCTAAGTATGTTATTATATATAGAATAGGCGGCCACCGCAGCCGAATGGTTTGGGGCGTAACGACTGGTTTAGTTCCCAGGCTTCGAAACTCTGGGCTGAAACACCAAATGATAGAAAATGTTTTTCTAATAGCGGTTGCACCTGGGCAGGCAATGGCAAATCTTCGAATGCATTTCTGCCATGAAAAAACTCCTCATAAACAATATCATTTGGTGTTGGGACGCGATTTAAAACTGCAGGTATCTCCATTTGTGGAACAACATGAGTACGCACGCCTCAAACAGAAAGAGAAGCTCAGCCAAATACCCTACAAAGGATGTAGGCGCCAATTTTATATGCAGTGTTACTGGAAGAAGACATATCGCTAAAAAGATATGTAATATTAGTTAAAAAAAATGCAAAATAGTTTCTCTAAAGTTCTTTTTTCTTAAGACCCTCGCCTTATTTGATAACGACATACATTTTACGTCATTTAAATTATATTTCTCCAACATCGGCACAGTAGAATCGGCTAGATCTGTGTCCATTGTCCACGTGAGTACCATTTTTTGAAGGCTGACCACTTATTGAAGAAACCTCTTGTGTGCAAAAAATTTTAGTTTTTAACAATGGATCAATAAATAAAATACTGAAAATCAAAATAAAAAATCTTTTTTGGTTTCCGTTTCACACGCTTTTAAAGAAACACCCAAAAAGACCATTTCAAATGAGGCGAGGGCCTGAATGATGTAAAGCATGAAACACTTTGCAAAAAATCGTAAATTCAAGATTATATCGCAGGTATTTTTAAATATCAGGATTTAAACAAAATATTTTAATGATTTTTTTCAACTGATATACCCACCCTTTTAAAAATAGAGACAAAAATCGGGCGCTTGCACTAACATTAAAAAATTATAATAATATTTTAATAGTAAAAGTAACCACATATTTTTTTTAGGTAAACCAAAGTAAAACTGGAGCAAAAAGCGCAAAACAAATAAATTTTATTTTAATTTTAATTTTTTCATAATATTTACAAAATTTGTTTTTAGCTTGGTTTTCTAATCACTCACTTTTTTCTCCATTTACAACGTATTTACAATTATTTTGGTTTTAGATCTTATTTTTTATATGCAGCGGATCATATATAATATGATCGAGTTCAATTACTTCGAAGAAGCTAGAATAGAATTGTATTCATTTTGGAGTCGATTTGCGCCGATTGGCATGTCTTTTTGTACTTATTATTTTCTGTTGATATGAAGAATTTTAATCCCCTCAATCAATGCCTACTAAAATGCGTCATTTTGACACATTAAGTGCCATGTCATATCTTATATTTGTTGAGGTGTCACAACGAGTGAAAGTACTTATATTTTCGTCAACACCACATGATATCTTTCATGTTTCTAGGATATGCTGATCCTTACAAAAAATCCTGGTTTAATTCTCATAAGGCTATGGTGAGTATTACTATTCCCGTTCCGTCATGTCGGGTAGTGGCGTACAAAAACATGCAGGTTATAAAAACAGTTATAAACCCAAAATAAACAATAAAGTAGATCGGTATATAAAAATGTATCATTAAAATGAAAACGATTCAATTATTTTATATCCTTCAAAGTAATTTCAATGGTAACCGATATAAATATTCCAATTATTTCTCCAACCTACTGAACACTTTCACAGACCGATTTGTGGAACTGGCTTATTCAGTGTCTTCCGTGAATTTTCTTTTATCGTCTTAAAATTCTCAAAAAAGCTTTTCGGGAAGCAGTAACTTTAAGCGTCAAAGCAGGGAGTCAAACGATATCGTATTAGGTGACTACGAATCTTTGGGAATAATATTAACGTTTCTTTTGGCCAAATGGTTAAGTCATGGTAAAAAAACCATGAATTATTTCTCCACAATTTCGGCCGTATGGGACATATTTTCTTCCCCGAATGTTTCAGTGTCATCAAATAATACTTTCTATTTACTCTTTGGCCTCGCAGAATGAATCCGAAGTGTACTACACCACATCAGCAATTTGGAGAGACTTTGTAGTAGTTCTTTGGTTTTTAACTGATCTGAGAATGACGTTCAATCTCCGTATCAACAATGAAGACCGTCTCCGTTGAGCCATTAACTGAGCAGGCCGAAAAAGTTGCAGTAGCTTTCTTCAATATCACTCAGGGGCTATTATAGTAACCCGAAAAATTTATGAAATTTTATTAAAGAAAAAAATCTTTAAGGGGCATAATTTTGTTTTAAACGCGCTTGTATTAAATAATATTGATTCATATAAGCAGGTGAGAGTACGGTTATGGCTATACAAGGTGTTAAGAAAAAGGTTGTAAGCATTTCAGCTGTAAGCTATTATTTTCTCCAACATTCATTTTCTCCATATCTGTAAATTTAAATGCAAAAACAAATAAAACAAACAAACAAATCAAAAACAAAAAGCCAAGCTGCGAAATATGTTCATAGTGCCCTTCTTCCTTTTCCAAGCAGGCACCAAATCTTGACGGAATAAAATTCGAACTTTTTCCAAAACTGCCTCAGTGACTCTGATTTGTTAGTGTTGCGATGAGCGCTTCAATTTCAAGTGGTTCAAGTGTTTTGGACATTGACGTCAGTTTTTCTGAAAATTGGTTTATTTGTAGACTTACACTGAGGAACACCGAAACATTTTTTGAAAAAAGTTATAATTATGAGATTTATTCAATGTTGAAAATTTTGGTAAGGAGTTTCCTAAAGTGAAATACCTTTTTTCTCTTTAGCATTTAATTTTTCTTTTAACAATTTATGTAAAATATTATTTTTCAAAAATAAATTTGCTTCTTTACAAAACTTGTTTTCGAAAACATTTTTTATAAAAATTATTAATATAAAAAAAATTTTGCAATTTTTACCGAAAAATTTTTCTAAATTTTTTTGGAATTTCGCTTTTTCTTTTTTTGGGCATCTCCTGTTTTTTCTACAATTTTTTTTCTAAAATTTTTTTGGTCGTTACGTTTTTTTCTCATTTTTTCATAAATAGCTGAGGCTATGTTAAGTAATCCAAGAAAGTATTAGTGAAATGTCATTGTTACTGTTTAGAGTTTACATTTTTTTAACTTTTTAGATAAACTATTCTTTAAAAAAAAAAAATTTGCTACTTATGTCTTTCTGGCATTTAAAGCTTTTTTTAACACCAAAATATTCTTTTTAAGTAAATAAATTTGATTTTCAGAAAAAAAAATTTCGTTTTGAAAACATTTTTTTGGAGATAAATAAAATAAAAAGAAACATTTGCAATTTTTTCCAATGAATTTTTAAAAAATTGTTTTTTTTTTACTTTTTCTGGTCGTGCCGATTTTTTTCTATTTTTTCCAAAAATTTTTCTTAAATTTGTTGTTTTTTTTTCAAAAAATGTTTGTGTAAATTTGTTTGGCCGTCATGATTTTTTCTCATTTCTTTATAAATAGCTGATGAGTTCTAAACTAAAATATCTTTGCTTGGTTTTTAGCATTTAATTTCGTTTAACATTCAAAAAATTAAAAACAAAAAAATGTTTGCTTCGAAACCATTTTTTGGACAAAAAAAAAAAAATAAAAAATAAAAACTTTTCCAAATTTTTTAAATTTGTTCAATATTTGTTTCAATTTTCGTCTTTTTGGAAACACTTTTTTTGATTTTTTTTTGCAAACATTTTTCTTCAAATTTTTTTCCAACTATTTTTGCTTACTTTTTTCAAAAAAATGTTTGTTTAAATTTTTTCGGTCGTCACGACTTTTTCTAATTTTTTCATAAATAGCTTAGGCTATTGAAATGAAATATCTTTCTTTAGGTTTTAGCATTTAATTTCATTTAACATTTGAGATAAAATAATCTTAAAAAAAAATTAGGTTTTAAAAAATTTTTTTTTCGAAACCATGTGTGGGCAAATATAATTTGGAAAACCAATTTTAAGAAAAAGGTTTAGAAAAAAAAAAACAAAAAGACCAAAAACTGGTTCCAAAAAGAAACAAAATAAAAAATTTTAAAGGTTTTGAAAATTTTTTTTTTTTTAATTTTTTTTGGAAACACTTTTTTTGGTCTTTTTGATTTTTTCCAAACATTTGTCTTAAAGATGTTTTTTTTCAAACAATTTTTGCTTACTTTTTATGGTCGTCACTATTCTTTTCTAATTTTTTCAGCTGAGGCTATGTTTAGTAATCCCTGGGCAAATCAATGCAAAATATCACTCTTTCGATACGCTAGCGTACTCTGTCGTATATTATGTCGCCTTGCAAATCTATTGAAGCATCGCGACTTGCATTAGTCAGCAGATACCCGGTATCGAAGAAATTAGCAGGAGCACCGATACCAAATTTATTGCCTCTGGTCTAAAGGAATGTCGTCCAAAAGATCAACCATTCTGTTATGGAAAAAGTTTATGTGTTGATTAAACTCAAAAACAGTCGTAACTTTAGTGACCAGAAAAAAGTTTCCAGTTCTTAGATTCGCACCCCAACTGGCAAACCGTAATAGAACCACTTATGAAATTGAAAATCATCAGTTCTACCCTCGGGTACTATTTAACCGTAATAAGCAATAGCAAACCAATTTCTTTTTTGCCTCTCTATTAGTGGAGTTGCGCTTGCAACGCCCTGAGACAAACTCGCCCGTTATTTTATTTCATTTTGGACCATGCATTACGTCCACGGCATTTGCCCATTAAATCGTTCGTATGCATTGTTCACTCCACCATTCATTTTTTTCCAACAGTCATTTTTCCAACAAGTGCACTTTTACAATTCTTTGTTATTCTTCATTCCTCCCTCACCAATTGTTCTTATGCGCTGCGGATAGTTGGCAACTTGCGCTCGAATGCTTTTTTCCGGTTGCTATTTTTTGTTTTCGCCTGTGCTTTTTCCTATTATAGTTTTTAAATTTAAGTTATTATTTTTTCATCTTAGTTTTTCACTCTATCCTCTTCATACACTTCAAATCCATTATACGAGTACATACACACATACACACATATAAGTTTATAACGTCACCCGCTATGCTTGCCCTGGCTTCGATGCGCTAGGTTTGCTTGACTTTTTTCGCAAATCGATTTAATTTAATTTGTTTTCATTTCTTCCACTTCCGCTTCTACTTTCGGACTTTGGCAACACCTACAATGTCTGTGGCAGCTCGTCCTGAAGAGGTTCGGCCCTTTTAATTTTCCTGACTAGCAGCGCCACCAACAACTCACACCCCGTCGTGATGTGGCGCGCTTCTTGGGTGCGATGGTTGTGCTCGTTACTCCCAGTAATTTCGTAATGAATTGACTTTATGCGGCAGCGCGGCAACTCTGCCGCTTATGCTGCTTCTGCGGGCGCTTATAATAGCATTTGCGGTATGTTGGTGTGGATACAAGCGCGATATTATCTACTTGTATATGAAGGCAAGCATACATAAACGCGTGTATGTATGTATGTATTCGTTTTTATATGTATGCATGCAAGTGTTACGCTGTGTACGCTTGTGGCGGAAATAAATTGAAGAATAGTTTATATAAAGTTGAAATTTGTTTATCGCGCCAAGGGACGACGAATGTAGCAACTTAATTGAAAAAGGCGTTGCCGACATCATCAACGTCATAGTTGCCATCAAAGCGGGCGCCACTATTTTCACCATCACTACCACTACTACTTCCGATTGGTTTTAGTTGTGAGTTTCACAAGTTAATTTTAATACATTTATACAGACATACACATTTTAAATACGTCTGGTTGTCTGTTCCAGTGAAATTAAAATTCTTTGAAAAGGTGCAAATTTCACAACTTTTTTGTTATTTGTCATTCGATTTACTTGCTTGCAGTGCCAATTTAATCGAAATACTTTATTGAATACATACCCACAATAGCGCACTTCAAATGTGTGTGTATGTGTGTGCGTGTGTGTGCTCAAACTTACTGCAAGCTGCTTAGAAATTCGCCAACTAAGCCAAGCTATACGTGCGACAGTGACGTGACCAGTTTAGTAATATATTGATAAAATACTGGCAGATTAATCAACTAACGGAAGTAGTGAAAAAGTTGACAAATGGGTGCAAATAAAATGGACAGCAAAAAATAAAATAAATAAAAGAAAATATGTACATCAAATGGACGATGCGAAATTCTAATATTTCAGTACTTTTGTATGCATACAAACATTTTTTAGGTATTTGGAAATCGCCGCTTGTGTGATTTTACTGCGAGTCTTTACTACCTCGCATATTTCAACGAGGCTTCGCCGGCTTCAAAATGATGATGAGAAGGTTAGACCACTTCCTGAGAGACACTTTTCTGGCGGTAGAGACAGGAATAGGGAGCCTGGAAGCAGTTAACAGGAATGAATGGATTATTGTCAATAAAATATGTACGACCCCAAGACTTAGATGGGCTATAAACAGCTTCGAACCACTAAATTCGTTTGGTACTGACTGCATTTACCTGGTATTCTTCTGTTCCATCCAAGTGATAGGTGGCGCCATTGAGGAACATTTTTGTGCCACTTTTATTTCGATATTTCCTGTCTAATATTAGTTGAAGATATACCGAGCTCAGCTTCTGATATTCACACACTTTTTTAACCTGTGTTTGCTGATGTATTGTGCCTTTATATTTGCGTCAGTAGAGATCATTCTCTGGCATTTTTTGAACACTATTAGGTAGGTGAAATGGTTGAAGTAGCACACTGGCACTCCCCAAGTAGCCCTAAGACGCCATTTTGATACCATCATGAGATCTCCAACAGTCAGATATCTACAGCTAGTCAGAGCTGTCGATGCATTGGAGAAGATTGATGGTTTATAAAAATTGTGAGAAAAACAAATTAATGTACTCCAGGCCATCGGGCTTCAGTAATGATCTACAGTCCTACAAAAAATTGGTATCAGTTACGCTTGCTGATGAGCGTGGCGGGAAGGGACTGAGTTGGTCTTTCCTTCCAGCCATCGGCATCGCCTGGACTGTTGTTAAAGGGTAATTGCATAACTTATTTTTCAGAAAATCGAAAAAAAGAAAGAACGCCATTTCTACATGTACCTTACCTGTGGCTCCAGAACAATAGACGGAGAACTCAGAAGGATCTGGGGACTGCACGTAATTCAATTTCCAAGCTTATAGCTGTGCTTACCGATCATTGAACGATCGGCACACACGCGAAAAAGCTAGGTTTACGATTTAACCCCCATTGCAGAAGCAGTGGAGATCTTTCAGATAAGGAGACTGCTGAGCACTTTCTGTGTGAATGCCCGGGTGACGATTAAGGTCACGAGAGGTTCCTTTATTCAACAACCTAGGGCAGTGTGCCAATCTAAATCCTATCAATCTTCTCCAGTATATCGACAGCTCTGTCTGATTTGGATTATTGCATGTTGGAGGTCCCATATTGGTATCAAAACGACGCTTTGGTGCGACTTGGGGAGTGCCAGTCAACCAATTCACCTACCTACCTATCTTCGTGTACTGATATCATCAGCAACATAACCGTGAAACTGAGGCATGCTTGGTCTTTGGTTCAACTCGCATACATTTATGTAAAATTGCATGAATATTTAGCCGTCAAACAAATTTATTCGATTTGGATACCACAAAATTGCTTCATAAATGGATTCAAACGCATGTTAAAATTGTTGTTTAGTTGTTGTTTTAGAATAATATAACAGTAAAGCCATTTTCAATTAAAAAATTTATATTTCTACCTACCCCCTTATTTACAAGAAAAATTTGAAAGTTCTTGCAAAAACAGAAAAAACAAATTATTGTGCCGCTCTATAGTGCTATACTCAAGGAGAGGGTGTACTGAAGTCTCCGGAGCTTGGTCGCAGAAACAACACGAGTCACTGGACCATATCCCAATGCCTGTGAGTATTTTCAGTTTGTCCTCTTACAAATACTTGAAGCTAAAATAATTTTTCAAAGAAAAAATTTGAATAAACACAAATGAAAAACAGAAGGTTTTGAAAATCTTTAATTTTAACTTAAGTTATTCTCTATATGACTACAGATACAATGTGGCGCAAAACAAATCATACATTTTAATTTTTGTATAACTTCTTTATTAAATGAAAAAAACGTTTATTTTGAGTAATGGAAAATCATGTGCATTGAAATCTTTTTTGTTTCTCTACTGCAACCGTTTAGTTCATAAGTGTCAAATACGATTGTCAAATGACGTCATTTGCAAAAAATATAAATCTTCGGATAGGGTGATTAATTTTGCGCCACCTTGTAAAATAATATGTGACGAAACGCATTGAGGAGCTAATTAACTCTATTCAGTTTTTCAGCCCTATAACATAGCTAAAAGAAAAACTGTGTTTAGGGTTAACAATACAAACAAATATAAAATAATTATTAGTACTTAAACTTTATAGGAAGAGACATAGGAAGCTGGACAACAAAGCCGTACGGTCACAGTAAGATTCTCCTACAGGGACCCTCGCTGATCAAAAACAGATCACACTACTCAGTCCCCGACCTTAACTTTAAGAAAGACTTTACGGTACGTTTTCCACCGAGAGCCGAATGGAGCAAAGGGAAGGTGATTGGAAGATACGATATCAAAATCTATATCGATGGTTCTAAGATGAACTGTGGTGTGGGAGCTGGCTTCCATTCGGAGTCGCTCAACCTATCTCAGTCACTTCGTCTTCTTGACTATGCCAGCGTGTTCCAGGCAGAACTGCTGGCAATCATAGAAGCATACAAATCACTAAACCTCTACAACGAAGTTGGTGCAAGAGTAGTTATCTTTTCAGACAGTCAAGCAGCTATAAGGCCTTAGACTCCAACTCCATTTCATCCAAACTTGTCTTACAGTGTAGAGAGGAGCTGAAAATGCTTAGTCATTGGCTTGAAATAACTTAACTAAGATTCGACACTAGAAATAGTAGAGGCGGTGACAGTCTCCACCCCACTCAACACAATAAAAGCATCCATTGCTTCACACTATCATGCTTAAGCCGAAATAATATGGAAGCAACTAACTACATGTATTACAACAAAAAACACATGGCCGTCATACAAAATCCAAATACGAATGATCTGTTAAGATGCTTCCGGCCAAACATCTCACGCATCACTGCAACCCTTACACGCCATTGGAATGTAGGGGATCATGCAGCTAGACTCAACCTACCTTTCGAATGCTATCTGCAGAATCTGTCAAGCGGAAAGAGCGAAGGAAAGTCTTTTCCACTACTTATGTGAATGTCCAGGGCTAGCTAGGGCACGACACGACTCCGCTCCTTTGGTAAGCCTTTCTTGCAGAAAATTAATGAGATCTCAGGCATAGAGATAAAGAATTTGCTGCTATACTTCGACCTGGTCACTAATTAGGATTATTTCAGGGCAAATACTCAACCACTCCAACAACAACAACAACAAACTTTTTTAAAAAAATTATTTTACTTTGTCTTTACATAAATGAGTATTTAAAAAATCACATGACCCAAAATATAGGACTATGAATAAGTTCGTGCGGTTTTACAACAGATGGCGTAACTTGATTATTATTCCATCGGTCCACATTTCCAAACATTCATTGGAGAGCTACTGTCGTAAGGCACAAACGTCAGTATAAGTTTTTTATTTGAAGCGTAAACAACAATATTTTTACCACACTTGAAAATGTCGAATTTCGTGCCAAATAATGTGTTTTTGCGGGGAATTCTTCTTCATTATTTTAATATGAAGAAAAAAGCAGCCGAAAGTCATCGTATCTTGGTGGAAGTTTATGGTGAGCATGCTCTATCTGAGCGAACGTGCCAGAAGTGGTTTGCACGCTTTAAAAGTGGTGATTTTGGCTTGGAAGACGAAGAACGCGAGGGTGCGCCGCCAAAGTTCATGGATACCGAATTGGAGGAATTGCTCGATCAAGATCCGGCTCAAACGCAAGAAGAGGTTGCAAAAACTTTGGGAGTTGATCAATCAACCATTTCCAAACGTTTAAAAGCCATGGGAATGATCCGAAAGGCAGGCCATTGGGTGCCGTATGAATTGAAGCCAAGAGACGTTGAACGCCGTTTTATGGCATGCGAACAACTGCTTCAACGGCACAAAAGAAAGGGTTTTTTGCATCGAATTGTGACTGGCGATGAAAAGTGGGTCCATTACGACAATCCAAAACGTCGGGCAACGTATGGATACCCTGGCCATGCTTCAACATCGACGTCGGCGCAGAATATTCATGGCCTGAAGGTTATGCTGTGTATCTGGTGGGACCAGCTGGGTGTTGTGTATTATGAGCTACTGAAACCGAATGAAACGATTACGGGGGATGTCTACCGACGACAATTGATATTTCCTGAAAAAAGGAAGTCTTGCCTTCTATTCTACACGAATTTTGAGCCACACCAAACTTGCATGATATTGTGGTTATATAAATTTTAATGGGCTACGAAATTGCATACCCACAACCTTTTGAAACATTCTGAGTAAAAAAGTTTGAAAAGTTGAAGGAAATTGGTTGAGTTTTTAAAAATTGTTCACAAAGTTTGAGTCAATGTTGTTGTAGAGAGCATACTGTCCGCTGTGCCAAGTTTCCACTGTACCTAATATCATCAGCGGTCCGTAATACACAAATTGCAGCCGTGATTATATGCACACCCGCACATAACTACGTACCCAACAGGATCATCTACACACGCTGATACATGCATGGCAGCTGCACTGGCTACGCTCTTCCTATCGTAATATTAGACCACTACAGTCAGCGACGCTCTCCTTATCGCCTGACAACATTCTCTTTACTTATCACTCGTATATCGTGATAATTACAAAGCAGCGGGCCTAGAGACGCTCTTAGTGATGGGCGAAAATTATGTTTTCTTAATTGTATTAGATGGGTCATTGACCTAAAAGATGTAACTTAGTATAATTATAGCATGCAAATTCGAAGGCCAACGCGTATCATATCAATCATGTATATAAGGGTACACTGGGTACTTGGGCAGACCCACTAGGACTGCGATGTCCATAAATTACAAAGTTTAAACATTCGTGCTTTTATTTAAGTAACTTTTGCTTGTTACTAAAACCAAGTGGAAACGCCCACTCTGCTCATTCAGTTGTGTTATGAAGTTTTTGTAATACCATAGTTCAAACTATTGTTTTATAAAACTATAGAAAAAAAATGTATTACAAATTAATGAATCGTGAAAACTTTGCAATATGTCGCATTGCTATATGCTTGTATCTGTAAAACAGCTCATGACATCAACGTCAAAATTGTGCTAATGACAGATCAATATATTGTTTATAAGCCATCAAAAGCATTTGTGTCTCAGTTTTGTTGAATTTTTTTTTCTGTGATGGAATTCAAGCGTAATAGTTTGATTGCGTTATATTTGGCTGTAAAATCACAACCAGCCATTGTTCGTGAGCTCAGTTACCTCAAAGTGAATAAAATGTCTGTGTATCGCACTATAAAACGTTACAATGATCTCGTAGCATTGCAAAACGCTATGGAGGTGGACCAAAAAAAACCGCAACAACACCAGAAATGGTTCGGAAAGTGAAGGCTCGGCTTGAACGAAATCCTCGTCGAAGTGAAAGAAATATGGTCAGTGTCAAGGCTTACAAGTTCCAAAAAGCGCACGACCTTTCACCCCAGCAAAAAACAGTTCGGTGCGAAAGAGCAAAGGAGTTGTTGCGCTTGCATGAACGGGCCGAATTTCCTAACATTGTGTTTTCTGATGAAAAAAATTTCCCAATTGAACAGTTCATAAGCACTCAAAACGATCGTCTTTACTTGACCGAACGCTCATATGAGAATTTGAGCCTACGTATGGCCACTCGAAGCAATTCCCCATCGCAAGTAATGGTTTGGGCCGCAGTGACCGCTGATAGACGCTCTCCAATCGTTTTTATCAAGCCTGGTGTCAAAGTGAATGCGACTTATTATCGGGAAAGTTTTTTAGAAGTTGCTTTAGAGCCGTGGACACGCAAACATTTCAGTTGTAGACCATAGACGTTCCAATTGGACTCGGCACCGTCTCCTAAAGCTCGTGAGAACCAATAATGGTTAAAAAATCATGTTCCACACTTCATTTCGTCCACCCAATGGCTTTCGAATTCGCCAGACGCCAGACTATTCCATCTGGTCCATTTTGGAGAGCAAGGTGAGGACTAAAAAATATGCCAATGTGGATGCGTTGAAAAAAGCGATTATACGAGAATGGGCTATAATATCTCAAAATCACATTCGTAAAGCATGCAACTCATTTTTTGGCCGTTTGAAGGCTATAGGTGGTCATATCGAGCTAAAGTGAATATATGTATGTTAAAATTGTACTCATTTTTGAACAATTTTGTCTTTGAAATCAATAAAAACTAATTTCACACAAAAAAGTTATGGTGTTTTGAATAGGTAACACTTCATATCGAGTTTCTTTTTCAGCAGTGTTTTGTTTTTCTTGACAGCTGCTATAGTTCGATAGTGCCTCTTTTGTCAGAGCGATGTCGCTCAGGAACTATATAAAAATAATTTAAGTGTACTACGAAAATTGAGGATTTTTGGAAACTACATTTTGCAAAATTGTCGATACTTCGGGATATTTAATTGTCCAACAAAGCCTGATATAAAATACATATGTATCTATATAATAAATATATATATATATATATATATATATATAATTGGCGCGTATACCCTTTTTGGGTGTTTGGCCGAGCTCCTCTTCCTATTTGTGACACGCGTCGTGATTTTGTTTCATAAATAGAGTGACCTACAGTTTTGAAGCGAACTCCGTATGGCAGATGTTTTTTATGAGGATCTTTTTCATGGCAGAAAGACACTCGAAGGTTTGCCATTGCTTGCCGAGGGGCGGTCGCTATTAGAAAAAACTTTTTCATTTAGCTGCTTCATGTACGAAGATTCGAAAATACGCACTTCCGAATGGTAGTCACGCGCTAACCCATTCGTTTACGGCTGCCCCTTGAAATGAAATAGTTAGTCAAAAAGTTTGAGTCGCCTACTTTGGCTTAAGACATATTGTACAATTTTAGTGCATCCTCATTCTTTCCTTAATATTTGGTGGTCAGCTTTGAGCTACTTTTGTTCGAAAGTTCAGCTGGTTACCCTACGGGGATTGCCGTATCTAAATATAATAATTTTTTTTTCAAACGGGTCAGTGGCATACCGCACACCGCAATTTGGTCGCCAAGATAGCCGGTGTAAAGCTTTTGTACTACTTCCTGTAAAGCGCTTTCAAAGTTGTCCCTTTGCGCATAAATCAAATGTAAGCTTTTCAAGATAGCAGTTGCCGATGTAGAACTCCAATGAGGCTAGGTAACCTAACCCTACTTGTCTAAAACAAATAACTCGGTGGGCCTAAGGCCTAGTATGTTGCTTGCATTTGATTTCCATCTCCTAACTATGTTGTTTAAACCACTTCGATCTTTTTAAGAAGCTAACTTAACGGTAACTTAACTAACTCTGAAAATAGATATTTTTTCAAATTTCTCGCCTTTTACGGTTCCTTTAAAGTTCAGGACATTAACAGAAGAAGTGTTGTATTGACTCCATTTCTTTCTTATCTCCACATCTCCTGCAGAAAGCATTATGAAGTACACCCATTCTACTGGCTAGGGTGCCAATAGTGCAGTGACCTGTTATAACACCTTCGAGGAGGTTGGACAGATCAGCTATTGAATCCAAGCAGACATTTTGCCTTCTTAAGACTCAGTTTTGGCCAGAGCGCTTTGGAGACGGTGCAGTTAGTAGTAGTAGCGATTATGCTCAAGTCAATCGCAGGGTGTATTTCGTTTAAGGGACCGCTTATTATCTCTACTATTCGTTGATGGTCAAGTTCGGACCCTTGCCTCACATACTCATTCGCTCTTTACTTTCGCTTTACTCCAAAGTGGCTGGGGACTCAGCGAAGTGTGGTGTTGAGTTATTGGATAATGATGCCTAAATGCCATTGAATGTTTCACTAAAAGTGTCAGAGTCGACAAGCGTCTAGCAAATATCATTCATCATTAAAAAATTGTAGCAAAACTACTCCGTACATCAATAAAAATATAATGAATTTCTATTCGACAGGAGTTTAATTTGAGTTTTAACTTGAACTTCAAGGACTCTCTTTATACAACTGTGGTGATAACAGCACCGATAGTTTAATAATGAATATTATTTCTTCTTCCACACATTCATATACACCAAAATCTAGCATTACAAACTTTACGCTGTCCTTTTTCCCATGAAGTACCAAACAAAGTAATAATGGAAGATGAAATGTAGATAATTTCCCACGATAATACAAATGCGCCATTGAGTGGGTTCGTGTCTTGGCTGTTTGATGAGAAATGCGACAGCAAAAAAGTAAATGACTGCCGGAGAAACCAATTGAATGATAAATCTTGGCGCATGGAACTAAAGCACAGCACTGGAAAAATAACATGTGAAAATAAAGCAAAAAATACTAACCTACTTTTAAGTAGTTTAGTCTGGTGAGAAGGATTTTTTTTTCTGCTGACGAAAGTTGGAATAAAATTGCCAAACGAGCAGTGAAAAACGTGTGAAGACTTCTAAATACATCATTTAAAAAACGCTTAGAAATGTTAGCTATCACAGAAAGATGCCAGCTATAAGCCGCGGGCTTTTCAATTTACAAACATTTTCGGCTTAAAGAAAATATGTTGCTAGGAGTGTACAGACATCTTAAGGAAAGGTAATATGCAATACTACTGTTTTTTAAGTCTCCATTTTTGAAATAAGTAATCGTAGATATTTCAAAAGGGAATTTTCCACGCTTTAATCCCAGTGCCAGCGTGTAATTGGATTTCTTTAATTTTCCGTCAGCTGCTTAACGCAATCGTAAAATTCACTCCATGCGTTGCGTTCATCAAGCATTTTTTACAGTGATCGATTTTAAGTCTTCAGACTGATTGCTTTTTATGAGACATAAAATATTCCACACACGCATGAATTTATGTCTTGTGTCTACATATGTGTGTGTGTATTTATATTCGTGCAACTTATTTTAATTTACATACTTAAGTAGACATAAAAAAGATGCGACACATTTATGGCGAGTCAAAATTTTATTTAATTTGGCTACAGACGCAACATAAATATGTATCTAAATATGTACGTACCTTCTGCTCAAATATGAACGAGACGTTATCAATAAAACGGTCCGCAGATGACATATGGCAAAAATAAATTTTTTGTTTTTTGGTAGGACTGTTATAAGCTTACATGGCAAATTTCAGCGTGATATGTCACACAGTTTGTTTTCTGTGCTACTGTAAACAAGTCAAGCTCGAGTGTGTTCTTCGAATTTAACGATGGAAATTCAAGTTGAACAAAGAATTTGTTTGAAATTTTGTAATTCCAACAAAATTTCGGCTTCAGACGCCTTAAAAATGTTGCAGATAACATATGGGGACTCTGCTTTATCGCGTGCACGTGTTTTGCAGTGCAACAAATCGTTCAAAGAGGGCCGTACATCGGTTGAAAACTTGCCTCATGAACGTCGTCCAGCAACATCAGTAAACGACGAAAACATCGAAAAAGTAAAGGAAATTGTGCTTGAAAATCTCACAAATCGCAAAATCGGTTAACGCTGAATATTATTTAGACGTTTTAAAGCGTTTGCGCGAGAACATTCGTCTTAAAAGGAAGGAATTGTGGGACAACAAGTCATGGTTCTTGCATCACGATAATGCACCAGCTCACACATCACGTCTTGTTCGCGATTATTTGAACAAAAATAATGTTAATATCGTTCCGCAAGCACCGTATTCGCCTGATATGGCTCCATGTGACTTTTTCCTGTTTCCCAAGCTCAGGTTGCCGCTCCGTGGAAAACATTTTGAGACAATTGAAGTCATAAAAGAGAATTCGAAGAACACACTCGAGCTTGACTTGTTTACAGTAGCACAGAAAACAAACTATGTGACATATAACGCTGAAATTTGCCATGTAAGCTTATAACAGTCTTACCAAAAAACGAAAAATTTATTTTTGCCATATGTCATCCGCGGACCGTTTTATTGATAACGTCTCGTTCATATTTGAGCAGAAGGTATATCTGTACAACCCATGCCAGTTAACGACAAGCAGAATGACGGCACGGATGGTTATGAGAGTAGCAACAACAACTGTAACAATGATGTTTGGTTATACTTATACACACATACATACAAACATATATACTGCGTCAAATAAATTTAATAGCACAGGCAAATCACACATTTGCACAATTTATTTATTTATTAAATTTTTTATGAGATTATAAATAGTTTATGCTACTACACCAACCAAATAAACGAATGTTTCAAACAAATAAAAAAAAAAAAAAAAAATTAAAAATTTTCATCAAAATTTGAAACTTTTTAATTAGAACTTTTAGAAAAATTTTGAGTACGCAGTTTTACTGCTCATTCAATTTTGATATATTAATAAAGTGTACGTTTCAAGTCGATTAAAAATCGGGTTGATTTCTAAACTTTTTTTGCTGGCGCTTTTGTGCATCTTCTTCATATAACGAATGCCCGAAATTTTTTATGTGTTCTACATGCGCAACACCGTCAAGGAGAAAAAATTAAAAAAAAAAATCGGGATGTTTTATATTAACAAGCTCCAACTTGCACATTAATACACTAAATTTTAATAAGCAGCGACCCAATTTTTGTTAGATAATCTAAAAAGTTGGAAATTTTTATGAGAATTTGTAGAATTTGTTTTTAATTTTAGTCGCCCTTCCTAGGAAGTCAATGCCCTTCTGTATTGAACTCATTCTCAAAGCTTTATGCCACTCAAAAGTGGATACCTCCAAAATGAACAATCAAGTCAGTCCATAAGTTCGTGCGTTTTTTAAAGGTGGTTTTAAAATTAATAAAAAGGAGGTTGAAAGTATTTATTAATCAATAATAAATTTTCCTTTATTATTTACAATGTCTTCCCAACGTTTAGCCAAATTTTTAATTCCCTGCTCAAAAAATTTGAATTGTTTGTCCTTGGAGCCAAAATACGCTTCCATATCCCTTTTTAGAGCTTCTTTTGAGGAGTAGTTCTTGTTACTCATAGGGGATTGAAGTCCACGGGAAAGGTGATAGTCACAAGAGGCAATCTCCGGAGAGTTTGGTGGATGCGGCATTAGCTCCCATCCGAGCTCGTTCAGCTTGCCTAATGTTTGCCTTGTGGTATGAGGTCTTGCGTTGTCGTGGTGAAACAAAACTTTGCGTCTATTCACTAAAGACGGTAGATTTTTGTTAAGTGCCTCACTTAGGTATGATTGCTGATGGGAATAATATTCAGCAGTTATCGTCTGATTTGGTTCCAGAAGTTCATAATAAACAATACCGTCCATATCCCACCAAGTAGACAGGAGAGTCTTCTTGGGGTGAAGGCCATCTCTAGGGGTCGGTTCTGGTGTTTCATCTTCATCTAACCATTGGCGTTTGCCAACAGGATTATTACTAAGGTCCCATTTTTCATCGCCAGTAACGATACGGTGCAAAAAACTTTAATTTTTAAGCCGTTGCAGCAGCTGAAAACCCACATTCATACTCTGCTGAAGGTTGGCGACGGAAAGTCTATGCGGAACCCATTTATCCCAGCTTTGAAACCTCTCCCAAATGAACCATGTGCCTGTGAACTGTACCATGCCACAAAAATCGTACAAAAGTAAAATTATGGGTAAACTACGCATGAACTTATGGACTGGCCTGATATTTAAAGGTTTCAACAACTTCTTCAATCCTTCAGCATTGACCTCGAATTTTTATTTCGCTTTTCGGGAATAAAAAGAAATCATATGATACTAAATTAATGCTGTGGAGCGGGTAACCGATTAACTCGATCTTTTGAGTAATCAGAAACTCTCTTGTGTGAGCCGAAAATGTCTAGTAATAGTTCTATGAAGTTGTGTACCACTCAGAATTAACTATTTTTAAATTTCTCTAATGATCCAGTTGCGACATGGTTAGATTTTGCGAAAAAATAGTTTGTTTGAGCTGCTTCTTGCGCGAACGACTTTTGTTGGTTTACGCTCGTCTTGGAACACCCATAATGTCGAAAATCCATAGTTGTTTTGTTTCCGCCGCATATGTATCACATGCATAGATCCAAGATTCGTTGTATCTTACGACGTCACTCACGTGGTTTCAACCACCGCAGCTCAATTTCTTCAACATTGCTTTCCACCAACCCACGCGAGTCTTTTTTCGGGCAATTATCAAATTATGCTGTCTCAAATGGCAACAAATATCTTTGATGACCAAATGCTTTTGCAGTATTGAATGTAGATAAGCTGGTCTCACTAATGCGCAAATATTACTCTTTCTCGCTATATATCATATGACGATATTGCATCATCAACTGATCTACAGCATCAATTGTTTCTGGCACAACAATTGTTTTTGAATGGATTTAACGAAATTCAGCCTGCAAGGCTCAACGGCTACATTGTAACTCGTTCAGTGCAGCGCTTCAATGCCAAATGCCGAAGTAACTTGATCAATGCACTTCTGTTACAATAATTAACGTGGAAAATCGTAATATATCAATGGACGAAAATGTTCACTAGTTAATTCTGTCACTACGGAGGATGAATTTTTCAACTCACTGAAAAAAGAACAAAAAAAGCTCGTAAGAGATCACATTATAAGTAATTTTTTACTACAAAATACTACACTTTTGGATAAGAATATCAAATTACAGCTCATCATACGTAGTATTACAATAGACCCTTAATCTAAAGGGCAACTTTCGTACTCAACTTTCTTTCGCTGACTCGACATCCCCACTCTGCAAGTCATTCGAGGGTCTTCGACCATGTAGCTGTAGAGTTTTTCATAAAGATCCATATTCGGTTCCTAAAATTTCTGTGCCCATCGTTAAAGAAAACAGATTTTTCCATCGCCACCTTAACTCAATTTGGACTAAGCTCAGGTTTTTTCTCTAAAATTCAGATCCCTATTTCGCACGCAATTTTCGTAGTGAATTCATCATGAAAATTCTGCAAAGGTGTATTTCAGGAAAAATATTATATAAACAAAAAAGTGCATAATTTTTTTGTGTTTAAATTAAATTTTTGTGTTTAAAAAAGGGTCTTTATCAAATTCCTGCAGGAAGAGCTACAGATTTTAAAGTTATTGCTTCCAAAATGATTGTACTGGGAGATACACAGAACATCGCTTTTAAGATTTAAAGGTGACAAGTTGAATTCATATTCGGTAATAGTGGTAGTACAAAAACAAAGCCGACATGTAATTCGTGTTTGCTCTTCGCTTATAAACTGCCAAAGCGAGCAAATTATCTATGCGATAATACGAGGGATGCCTTTTATATGTCGGGATTAGAGAACAAAAACAAATTTTAATCATCGAAAATCACTTTATTGTTTTTCAAAATATTCTCCATGAAGATCTATACACTTTTGCATGCGTTTGAACCAATTGTCGAAGCACTTTTGCCACTCTGAATGAGGTACCTCCAAAACATGCATTCTGAATGCCGCAACCGCTTCTTCAGGTGTCGAAAAACGTTGACCTATCAGTTTGTTTTTTACGTACGGGAATAAAAAGAAGTCATTCGGTGCCAAGTCCGGACTATACGGCGGATGACCAATTAATTCGATGTTATGGGTGCTCAAAAATGCAGTTGTTTGAGCCGATGTGTGAGAGCTCGCATTGTCCTGGTGAAGAGTGATCCGTCTTTGGCGATTGGTTTTCCTAATTTCTTGGAAGACAACTGGCAAACAAATGGTTGTGTACCACTCAGAATTTACTGTTCTGCGTTGTTCTAGTGGTATGGTTGCGACATGTCCAGTTTTTCCGAAAAAACAGGCGACCATTTGCTTGGAAGTGTTTCGTGCGCGAACAACTTTTGTTGGATTTGGCTCATCTTGAAACACCCATACAGTCGACTGCTGTTTACTTTCGGGCTCATACGCGTAAATCCATGATTCATCACCTGTCACGATGTCATAGACGTGTTTCGAAGCCCCGCGATCGTATTTTTTGAGCATTTCCTTCGACCAATCGACACGAGTTTTTTTTTGAGCGATTGACAAATTGTGTGGGATCCAACGCGAACAAATTTTTTTCACAGTCAAATGTTTATGCAATATTGAATGTATGCTGGCCCCACTAATGCCTAAGATTGTCTCAATCTCACGATAGGTCACATGACGATCTTGCAATATCAGTTCGCGCACAGCATCAATGGTTTTCGGAACAACAACTGATTTTGGACGACCTTCACGAAATTCGTCTTGGAGTGAACTACGACCACGATTGAATTCACCATACCATCGATAAACACTGGCCCTTGATGGAGCTTCATCGCCAAAAAATGAATTAAGTTCATCCATGCAATGTTGCTGAGTTAATCCACTTCGAAAGTTTTAAAAAATAATCGCACGAAAATGTTCACGATTTAATTCCATTTTTGGACCGAGATGAATCTTTTAAGTTACTGTAAACAACACAAATAGCGCTGGTATTTCAAAACGTTCTGAGTACGCAAAAGCCAAAATGTGTCAAACTTTGCAATACAGCTGTCAGTTGCCAGATTGCAACACCAGGGTTGCCAAATCCCGAAATATAAAATGCACCCTTCGTATAAAATTACCCGGCAGTTGACATGTGAATTAACGAAACCAAGTTTTTCGAAAAGTCTTTGTTATGTATACATAGAAAATTTTTATTTATTTTAAAACTCTTTTCATATAGAAAAACTTAAAAATTCTCGATTTTAAGTTGCCGATCGGGAAGGAGTAAAAAAATGTATTAGAAGGTAAATAAAATCAAGAGGCTTTTTGGGTACGAGAAAACTGTATCTGCATTTTTTCTCACTAAACCGGCCAATGGGTTGCATAGGATGAAAAACCCATGAAAAACTTGAAATCTTTGTGGTTTTATTTTGGGCAAGGAAAGTCTCAAAGTCATACCTAATTTACTGTTTGAATTTTTTCATTAAGCTATAAAAAATAAATATTAACCTTCATGTGCCCGGCGTACTACATTTGTAGTAAATTGTGAAAAAAAGTGTGATAAAAAAAAATTTTCCGAAACAACAATGCCCAATTTTTTTAGTAGCTTCCTGATTATCAAATCAAAGTCAATTAAGAGTATAATAACACTCGAACTATTATTTGCCTGACCTCTAGACCCTACTTGAAAAAAACATCATCTTGCGGCCGGCTTACTACATTTGTAGTAACCATATAAAATGTATGCAAAATAGTATTTTATAGTTGACTTCAGCTTGTCGCAACACGATTTTTTATAACTGTCGCTTCGCTTAGTAACCGAATAAGGTACGAAGAACTTCAGGATCATGTGCAAAACATATTGCCCGAGCTTGATGAGGAGGAAGAGCATTTCGACTTGAAGGATGATAGCAATGCCGGCAATGATGAGAGTTCCAACCCGAACGATATTGGCGCTGGTGGCTTGATTGGTATCAATACAGAAGAATCCGACTCTGAAAGTGAATTAATTATTGAAGAGGACGACATTCGCAATGATGAGCAAGAAGAGGGTGCAATATTCGAAGCAGATTTCGAGGATGATTTTGATTCAGGCGAACCGCCCATTACCCAACGACATGATGCGTTGACCGCTAAAGATCAAACTGCATGGCTTAAGAACTTTCCTAGCCAAGCTGTTCGCGTAAGTAGCCATAATGTATTTCGGAGCACTGTTGTGGGTCCAACTCGGGCTACCCAGGGTCTAATTGAGTCTGACGACTTTGAGTTGATATTCACTCCATTAATGCTTCAACAAATTCTAGTAGATTCGAATGAAAAAGCACGGAAAGCCTATGAGACTTAGAACGAGAAAAACTGCACTGGAGATAAAAGAATCTGGGAGAAATTAACCTTAATTGAACTAAGAGCATTTATAGGTCTTGTGTTACTAGCAGGTGTAAATAAATCAAATGACGAAGATGTGGATGTGCTATGGGGCCAAGAATGCATTTGCTTTTATCGAGCAGTAATGCCTAAGTCACGCTTCAAAGAAATTGTTCGATTCATTAGATCTGACAGCGAGCGTACAAGAGCAGTTAGGCTAGAAGCCGATAAGGCTGCTCCAATATCTGAATTGTGGACACAAATGAACGCAAATCTGCGCAAATATTACCAACCATCTGGAGAAATTACTGTGGATGAACAATTATTTGCTTATCGCGGTCGAACTAGGTTAACTCAGTACATACCCTCTAAGCCTGCCAAGTATGGGAAAAAGGCTTGGTTTGCATGCGATGCTAAGTCGTTCTATCCACTCAAAAGTGAAATATTATATATACTGGAAAAAACTCAAATGCTGGTCGAGCAAATAACGTAGGTGAAGGTGTTGTGCAAAGGTTAGTATGCCATTGGGAGAACACCGAAAGGACTATTATTTGTGACAATTTTTTTACATCGCTAAACTTAGGCAAGTATTTAATGTCCAAAGGTCTAGCTATTCTTGGTACTGTTCGTCAAAATAAAACGTTTGTACCATATGAAATGAAGGCTGACCGCGATCGTGCTGAAGAATCTTCCATTTTCGGGTTTCTCGATGGAAAGTTTTCTTTGGTATCTTATGTTCCAAAAAGAGGCAGATCAGTTATAATACTTGCCAGCACACCTTTGACAAATTCAATTGTAGCTGAAAAGAAAAACAAGCCGCTATACATCCTTGATTACGATGCAAACAAAGGAGGCGTCGATGCAATGGATAAAATGGCCCTTGGCCATGTTTTATAACATGCTGGACATAAATGCACTTGCATCATTCATCATTTACTCGGAAAACAATCCATATAACCGTCGCACAGACGCGCGAAAGTTCTTGCGGAGCTTGTCTAAGCGGCTTTTTATGCCAGTAATTGAACAGCGCTCTCAAGTTCCCCGGGTGCTGGGATTCCATCAAACACGTAAAGCTATCGAAATTGCACTGGATCGATCCCTTTCTGCTACATCTAATGTTGATTCATCTATTTTACCTGACAACCAAAATATCCTGTACCTTGTCAATACTGTGAAATAGGAAGTCGTAACAACACACGAAAAATCTGTAGTTGGTGCAAAAAAGCAGTGTGTAATGCACACGCCGAAACATATATTTTGGGAAAATGCTGTTCAACTCCTGAAAATTAAAATATTTTTTATGTTAAAATTATCACCTGAATTCAATATTTTTAAATAAAAAGGTTATTACACACGTACAAGTAAAAAAAAAACACCATACAAGTCTTTTTTTCTTAACATTACTTTGGTTTTGCATGCAATTACGTAGTTACTACAAATGTAGTAAGCCGACCGGGTACGTAAGTTTTATATCCCGGGCACATGAAGGTTAATCTGTATATGCCTTCAGTAGTTTAGCGTCAGTGCACTAGCCTGCCTTCTTATAGATTGTGGGTTTGAACCCCATGTAAAGCACGGTCCTCGCATTTCTCCACATTTACCTACTTTCTCTGTTTCTAAAAAAAAAAAAAAACGAAAAAAAAATCCTCCAATTCCATTACTCAACCCCAAAAACTTCGCCTTTCCATTCTTACTCCCGCACAATAGTCTGCGCATTATTTGCATAGTGCCTGCTAAAACAAGGAAAAACCCAAAGAAAAGCACACAGTTACACATTCCATCAGTGGCGCCAGCAAGAGGAAGCGGGCGACCGCGGTGATAGGCAGACACACCAAAATCTTGCGAAGTCCTCAACCATCTGTGCATTCCTTCGGCCAAAAAAATGCGAGACACAGATGGCGCTCCAAGCAGTAAGAAGGCGTTGTTCCTAAACAATGACAAGTGGGCATTTCCACTACTTAGAATTGCTTTTACATTACTACTACTTTTTTACAATCATTCTCTTAAAATCAGCTCAGTATGCTTTGGGCGATTGACGCGCATGAAGGCGACAGTTGCTGGTAACTGTAATTTTTCGACAGTTTTGCCAATGTGCTCCTTTAATGTTTCTAGATAATTTATTTTAATGATATAATCTTCCTTAAAACAAAACGGGCCGTCAATCCATGTTTCGTAGTACCAACCATATTAGACCGATTGAGCGCTGTACTTTCCCTTCTCCAGACAAAACTGCAGCCATCCGACCGAATTTTTCCTTCGGAATAGTATTGAACCATAATCTCTTTTAAATCACTCGATGTTTGCTTATTCATCTTCACTCTTAACAACTTGCAACGTCAAGGGGAAAATGTGACATATAAAACTAACTTTTGCAGTTTCGTTATGGAAAAAAATAACGGAGTACACATAGTTTACTTAGATGTGCTAAACAATTAGGGTGTCCCACTTCTTGATTGACTTTGAAAAACTATTGAGGTTACTACAAATAAACGGAGTTACCGTTATTAAAACAACCATGTCGCAAATTGAATCGTTAATAATAAAATATATTCAACGCAAATGATTTCTGAAAAATCTGTGAATCAGTACATCATTTAAATAAATTTGAATTTATTGAACTCTAGTGTCCTAGTTTCTTTTTGGTTCACCGAATGTTGCTAAGATTTCTTGAAATCATTATTTTTCTCTTTGTTCTCTCTCCGAAAAGACATGGAGGGCTACTATAGGGTGGGCCATGTAAAATTTGCTTTTTAAATCGGCTATAAAAAAAAAAAACGAATCAATATTTTTTCAAACTTTTTTTTATTTTGAAGATTCAACATTGTCATTTATGAATAAAAAATAATATCGTTCAAATGACTTCCACGACTGGCTTTACAGTAGGCTATTCGATCAACCCAATTTTTAAGCACATTTTCTATTGTTTGGGCTCCAATTTCATGAATGGCAACTTCGATTTCGTGTTTTAAAGCATCAATCGTCTCTGGATGGTTCGCATAGCATTTGTCCTTAACGGCTTCTCACAAAACATAGTCCAACGGGCTTAAATCACAGCTCCGAGGCGGCCAATTGATATCGGAATTTAAAAACGTTAGCCAAAAGTTCGAGTGTAACTTTGGCAGTGTGACAACTTGCACCATCCTGTTGAAACCAAATGTCGTCCTTGTCATCCTCTTCAATTTTTGGGAACAAATCGTTGAGCATGTCACGGTAACGCTCGCCATTTACTGTAACCGCGGCTCCTCGCTCATTTTCGAAAAAAAATGGCCCGATGATGCCGCCAGACCAAAAACCGCACCAAACAGTGATTCGTTGTGGATGCATTTGCTTCTCTACAGTAACGTGTGGATTTTCTGAACCCCAAATCCGACAATTTTGCTTATTGACATAGCCACCCATGTGAAAATCAGAAAAGAAGAAGAAGACTCACCCATTTTGGAAATAGGTTTTCAATATTTCCCAATTTTGTTCAAGCGTATAGCGTCCCATTTCGTAAATGTTAAACCTTTAAGTAAATTATGAACACATTTCACATGTCATTTGAGTTACCAGGTTAGGTGGTTCAAAAAGCAAACGCTATATGGCCCACCCTGTATTTAACCTAAGAAATTAAGAGAAAACTTGGTAATGCACATTAATTTAGAAATTTCTAGTTTTTTAAATGCACCCGTTCATTCGGTTATAAGGTTCGCCGTGAATTGGAAACATCGGGCGGTGGTGCAGAATTTGTTGCAAAACTCTAAAACTTCAAGAAATGCTCTGACACTGTCCGATCTGCAGAATTTATCCAACAAGTGTAAGCAATCATTGATGAGCACCCTTCAAAATCAATGAAGACCCATGCGGGGCTTATAATTTTGAAGGGCTTTCCCATTGAGTTGGGCATGAAAATTTTCGATTTTTGGTATATACATATCCTACGTTATGCGCGGAAAATAGTTTGTGTCAGAGCAAACATATATCAAATCGCCTTCTAAATAAAATTAAGCGCTCTTAAGTGCCTGAGATGTTTTGGTTTTTTTGGACCAAAACCAAAACACCCATCCTAGAAACTACAGATTGCTACACTCCAGTCCTACGGATTTTCTTGTTATCATGCGCACGAAGTTTTCAGCCGCTTTTATGGTTTTAGGTGTCGTGTCACCTTTTTACTCAAACATTTCGAGTTAATTCTGCTTCATATATCAAAGTTCTGGAGACAGTAGTTAAACCCTGAATTGATAGTATTAGCAGTGATAGCCCAAGCATTTTTCAGTAGAGTTCTGTTTCTTCGCATAAAGCGATGGCGGTACAAGATTGGATGGCTGATTACTCTAGATTACTACGTATGAGGCGTAGTTGAGTGTGAAGCCAATAAGCATCGTCATGACACCATTTCTTCTCTGAAGGCTGCAATTAATACCGATATGGTCAATATGAATAAGGAGCATTTGATTCGGGCTTGCAATCGTTTCCGAACCCGGATCGAGGAGTTCAGTGCAGCCAATGAAAGTTTTATTGAATGATTTTATAGATATATAATAAGTTTATGTTGTGTGAAAAATTCGTGAAATTTCATTAAATTAAAAAGTTAATTAGTTTCACTTTCACGTTGCTCTCAAATACCGTACGCAAATTATTTTATCAACTGGTATGCCCTTTAAGCGGTATATCTTTATTATCTATTAGATCCAACTACATTTTCAATTTATAATATACTTTCTGCTTTTTTCCACAAATGAAGGAACCTACAGCGTCCGGTGTGATCTACGTGAGTACCTGCCAACGTGGGGCTTACCGCTCGGTTCTCAAATGCACGACAGATCAATTCAATGTATTGATCAGTGCTACAAAACGCTAAAAGCGATTACGATACCGATTTGGGAGTACGGAATATATTATATATATATAATTGGCGCGTACACCCTTTTTGGGTGTTTGGCCGAGCTCCTCCTCCTATTTGTAGTGTGCGTCTTGATGTTCTTCCACAAATGGAGGGACCTACAGTTCTAAGCCGACTCCGAACGGCAGATATATTTTTATGAGGAGCTTTTTCATGGCAGAAATGCACTTGAAGGTTTGCCATTGCCTACCGAAGGGCGACCACTGTTAGAAAAATGTTTTCCTTAATTTTGGTGTTTCACCGAGATTCGAACTGACGTTCTGTACCGACGGGAGTACGGAATAGATACACTAACAACCTTGGCGAAGTTCGAAGCCTTTCTAAACTTCTGCCATATGGTAAGTCCGGCACACAATTGCAATGCAACTCCGTATGGAGTCGAATATGTTCCACACCCGTTTGAGTGTTAAACCACAACCACCGCGATTCTTCTCGGTCGGCCGTCCTCAGGAACAAATTAGAGCAAAATCCGAAGGCTTCTGTTCGTAAGATGTAAGTATCCATACAGCTCTGGACTGGTGGCCAGAGGGATGGATCTACATTTCGAACTGCCTCCGAATAGAAGTTGGATGCCTTATGTGACACTTTTCTATGACAGAAATAAATTCGGAAGTTTCCCATTGCCTGCAGAGCAGCGGACACTATTAGAAATTATGTTTTCTATCAGTTTGGAATTTCATGCCCTCAGTTGGCTTTGAACTCGGATCCTACCGGGTAGTAGTCAAACAGAAACCCATTTTGATATGGAGACTGTAAAAGCGGATTTTCGAAGTTTGAAAATATATATTAAACTATTTTCACCTGTATGTTAGGTAAACATTCTTAACACGTTCCCTGTCCGCTGAGCCACATATGGTTCAGGAAACGTGCGCCTGATAAGCACTGATACGTTCCTGAGCCATATGTGCGTCAGTTGGTATATGAAAACCAAAAAAATATAGAAAAAGTTCCCTGAGCCACATATGTTTCATGAACGTGCAGAAGCAAAAATGTCCCTCTACGCTCATGGACCATAGGTGTGTTAGGTAGAAATACCCTACATTCGTTTTTTTTTAATTATTATTATTACAAAAGCTATGACTACAAAAAAACTAATTATTCAAAAAACGCTGTTGGACTTGTCGGTCAATTTTGCATTTTTGTATTGGGACAGGGAACGTGTTAACAATCTCTCTTTCAATATTTTTGATTATGTCAAGCGATAAAAAATATGAACCGCATATAATGAGCAAAATTTATGAAAAATGTACGAAAACTAAAACGACTCTACGAGCATTAAATAAATTCTTCAGTTATGCACTTGAACACAACCATTTTCACGCACTCGTATAATATGTGTAATTTTGTGTACAGATATGTTAAAGCAGGCAAGAGATGAAAATAGATGAAAAAATAAAAACAGAGAAGATATAAATAAATAGAAAGTATTGTTTTAAAAATGCTGTGAATATTTCGAAAATAGACGTAGTTTCGTACGAAATACATACATTATATACAGATATATACTTGGATCGTACATACATACATATATATATATATAATTGGCGCGTAAACCCTTTTTGGGTGTTTGGCCGAGCTCCTCCTCCTATTTGTAGAGTGCGTCTTGATGTTGTTTCACAAATGGAGGTACCTAAAGTTCCAAGCTGACTCCAAACGGTAGATATTTTTATCAGGAGCTTTTTCATGGCAGAAATATACTCGGAGGTATGCCATTGCCTACCGAGGGGCGACCGCTATTAGAAAATTGTTTTTTATTTATTTTGGTTTCACCGAGATTCGAACCAACGATCTATCTGTGAATTCGTCGTACATCGTACATACATACATATGTATAAAAGCACAGATATGCATTCGCCTTTGTGCCTGCACTATGATGCGCCAAATTGGTACGTGCCCGCTTGGTGATGTCAAAAATCTTATCGCTGCATTTGCTTTAGACAACCCATCCATGCAGCGCGCGTGAGTATAAGTGCATATTTGTATGTCTGCAAATGCTTTTTGCGTGAAAATGCTTATATGAATCACTTTGATTTGCTTAACAAGCGCGTGTTGCCATAAATAAAATCCAACCATAAAAATGCGCGACAATAAATTTTTCATTAAATTTTTTTCTGCCGCCATCACGCACCACTACATACCTATCACGAAAAAGTTCCAATGCACACCCCAACAGGTCCCAGACAAAGAGGAAATGTACAAAAGCAAAAATGTAAACAACAAAATAAATATGCGAGTAAAAATTGTTTAGCTCTCATGTTTTTCCCAACTCAATGTTTGCATTACCGCTGCTTTGCATATTGTTTGTTTTGTTGTTGGAGTTTTTGTGGTGGAGGCATCAAAATTAATTGCAACATTTTGTCATTTGGCGCTCGTTCAACGTATGTCCTTTAGCTTTCCATTGTTGTTTCACTGTTGTTTTATATTTTTTATTTATTTTTTTTTTTTCGTCCACAGTCGTTTGTGGTTTTGCTGGCAATTACCAATTACAGTTGTTGTTTTTCATTTTGGATCGTCTGTCGCTATGCACGCCGCATAAAAGCGCAGCATGCGATGTAACCACAACAAAAACTGTGCAAAGGAATATAAAATATTAAAAAGCAACAGCAACAACTCAATTGAAAAAAGGCAAAGTTACACACACATACATACATGCATACTCGCGAATACATATTTCCAAATATAATTCTGTACATGCTTTAGGTTTATTGTTAACTACACCAACAATGCAAAAAGGGTAAAAGACCCATTGTGTCACAAAAATGTTTGCAAACCTTTGCAATTATTCAACATAAATTGAAATTTTGTGAACGAGCATAGAAGCAGCAAGAACACAGCTTGCCTACAATTTACCCAATTAACGCACCTGTAGGTTTCACATAGTATTTGTGTGCGGTGCGTATACGTAACCTCAAAGCTGTCAGACGGCTATACGACCGCAAAGTAAACAAAATGTGTGTGTGTGTGTGTGCGTGCGGTGGTGAGTGCGGTCACCGTCGGGCTGAGAGGCAGGCAAAGAAATATTTGCATATTTCAAACAAAATAAAGAAGCCAAAAGTCAAAGGCAAAAATTGCAAATTGTGAGAAAGTATTTAATCTTAGGACTTTAATTAAAATTCCAGATTTACATTTAGATAATTAGCTCAATTTTATAAATGGTTCTTGAAAATATATTTATTTTTCAACAACGATACATAAATTGCTTGTAGAGAAAACATATTTGGAAGGGAAAATTGTATCGTTTGAATTCTTACCCGACTCCCAAAGAAGGGAAAATTCATTGTATGCAAATTTCTTTTTTTATTTTTATTTTTTCATATTCGCATATTGCCTGAAATGCGATAAGAAACTGGTTTATTGGGCGATTGAATGTCAAAAGAGCCAAGTGTTTTCAATATTTTTGGCAATGCTTCTGAAAATTGGTTTATTTGTAGGCTTGTGTGTAATAAGAAGTAAAATGAAAGAAATTTTGAGAAAAAATTTTTAACTTTCAGATTTATTCAATGTTGGAAATTTTGATGTTGGTATGAAGTCTAGTGGGAACACCACTACGAGCGCGCGAAAATTAAGTGATTTTCATGATTTTTTTTTATAAGTACTTTAGCATATATTCAACTATACTGACACAAATTTTTATCAAAAAATATTAAAAATTACAACTGTTAGTAATATGAATGCAATGACGCCATAAAAAGCTGATGTATCCTGGTGGCCACGATACAGCGGTGAAAAATTATCTCAAAGCAAAAAACGAAAAAAATTCTTAACCTATACATCAATGGCTATCGTCGTACATGGCGGTTTTTTTATCATTTTCTTTTTGAGGAAATGGTGCAGGTTTGAAAAATGAGTTTGTGTTTTTACCCTTTTTTTTGTTTTTGAAAGGCTTGAGAAAATATTATCTTTTGGAATTTTTGAAAACGGCTATGTACGACTGTTGTACATGTACAAAATTTAAAAAAAACAAAAAAATTTAAACCGGTTCATATGTCTTCGAGAAATCGAGATCATCGTGTTCAGAAAAGTCGTTTTGAGAAAAACGCGTTTAAAGTTTCCATTAGCGGCGCTCAATGAGAGCGCTTAGTATTAAGTAGCGATAATTGAAATGAAATGAAGTATAATTTTGTTAATTTTCAAGATTTTAAGTTAACATTTTTGTCCATATTTTTGAATATATCTACTTTCAGAAAATGCAAAAAAAAATTTTTTTTTTTTTTAAATCACAGTGGTGTTCCCTTAGTAACAGTTTGAATATTATTTAATAAAAAACTTACCTTTTTTATAGGTATACCTATATACAATTCGCAGTAAAACGACAGCAGGTCAACAATTTTACCAGCTTTTAATATTTTTGCCTTGTTTTTTTTTAGTTTTGATTATTTTTGTGTAAAACAATAGTTAATTTTCTAAACAAAATTATATAAATTCCATTTTAAAATTTTATGCAAAAATTTGAAAAGTGTCGCAAACTTTTCACTCCACATTTACATGTTTTATTTCGAATTTCTAAAAACATTTTTGCTATGCAGTTTAGTAGCTTATTATGATAAATTCTCACTAAACTGGCAGGTTGAAGTTGCTAAATATTAGAATGTATAAACTTTTTGTACATGAATTTATGTAGCTATACACAGTAGCAGTTTAACATAAAACTATTTGTATACCATAAATGTAACAAATTTTCATTTAGAGAAAATCACATTGTAAATTATTATTTTATGAACTTTCATACAATAAACATCTCTCATCACATTTCTTGTTTTTAATTCAATTAAGTTAGGTTAGGGTAAATGGCTGCCCTTGTGAGGTGCCCACTTTGACAAATATGCAAGATTTGCGCGTTGTAAGACCATACAGGGGAGGATAGAGGAACAGGACAACGGAAGGAAGAATGTGCTTAGGGCTAGAGAATGACGACGAACAGTGGCGATTTACTTTCGTATTAATCGCTTCAATCTACTGATGAATTTCGCCAGATTTGTGATATTTAAACCTGTAATATCCGCAGGTATAGCGAAAAAGTGAGAACCGACATGCCTAAATCTTTGCCTGAGGAGGGCAAAACAGCTGAGAAGAAGGTGCTAGAGATGATTCCACCTCGTATTCCAGACAGCTTCTGCAGAATGGACTTGAAGCAATGCTAAGACTCAAGGCATGGACATCTTAAGGACAGTGTCCGGTTAGAATGTCGACCAATCGCGACTTTGTTAGCCATAGAAGTGCCTTCACGCTCCCCCGACCTACTCGTGACAACCAAGCTTTGCACAAGACTTGCAGTAGCTAAGCATAGAGGGGAAAATAAGCCACCGTGGTGGTCACCCGAACTTGAAGAATTACTAGAGAAGTATTAAAAGCAATTCAACAGAGCCAAGTTTTCGCAAAACGAAAGCGAATGGGACTCCTACTATATGTACTAAAATCTATAACAAACGCGAAAAGGTGTTCGTGGAGAACTTTTTGGTGGGCGAGAATTGAGTTCTTATACATTTCTTTTTCGCGCGAGGGCAGAATATGGCATTTCTGCCTCGATAAAAGCTTCTTAATGAGGTTGGTATTCACCACCATTAACAGGCATCTTTACAGCTTGGAGCATCTTTACATCCATGCATATCGATCCTCGGCTACAGTTCTCCAGTTGTCTTCTCTCAACCTTGGGTGAGATCTTCGGGTATGTGGTTTTTTCTGCATTAATTTTGAGCCCTACGGTTTCAGCACCTTTCTCGGTGGAGAAAAAAAATTCGGCCATTTTTAATAAATTTTTTTATTTCACGTGATTATCGTGACGCCATCGGCAAATGCAATGATTAGCTTTGAGCGGTTAAAGAGATTGCTAATTCTTATTACATCTTAAACTGCGTAATGCAGTTGCAAGGTGAAAACGATTGTAGAGAGAGTCGCCCTGTTTGACTACAGAGTAAATATCGAAGAGAAACGAGACGTACTGCTGAGCTACTACATTTCCGGTAGTGTTTGCCAGAGTGGCCATAATCAAATTGGTCAGTTTGCTGTAGTGGTTAATTTTTGCAAAAACTTGCGGCATTTCAACACGGTCGATGCTGTAGAACACTTATTTCAAGTTCATGGCTAGTACATGCATGTCTGTGTTGCGATCATAACACCTTTCAATGTTCTCTGCTGCAACTCTAAGTCTCGATGCAATAACGCTGGAAATGATCTTGCACGCCGTGTTAAGTGGTGTGATCCCGCGGAAATTTTCACAGGAGTTTTTGCCGCATTTTTTATAGATGGGTGTTACCAGCCCCACATGCCAATCTAGGAAATGTATCTAAGCATCATAGTGGTAGGATAAAACGATGCATAATTTGAAGCGCTTCTTCGTCTAGGACATTAAGTACTTCGCTTGTAGTACTATCCTCATTGAGTGCTTTTTTATTTTTGGCGTTGTGTTTAGTTCTTTCGAGTCCAGGCTCAGTTTTATTTCCTTCTGTGGGGAAGTTGAGGCAGTTAAGAGCTTTTGCAGAAGCACGGTTGTATGGATCAGTAAAAATGTATTTCCAACGTTCGATGATAGCACTTTCTTCGGTTAAGATCAATAAGGTGGCGTTTGTATCATGAATTTTAACAAGATATTTGAATATGCTCTGTTATATTACAATAATATAATAATATGTATAAGGGTAACATCATAAGGTAGTCAACTTCATTAAAAAATGGCATATTCTAGTCGGGGTCTAGCAAAAACAATTTAACACGTTGGCTGCCACGTATCACCGATGATCACAAAAAAAGTCTACCCCCAGGTGCCAAGCAAAAAAAGTCATGTTCCCGTTTGAATTTTAACGAGATATTTTTACCAGGAATAAAAGTCACGCTCCAGACGCGTATGAGCACGTTTTTGTGCTGTGTTCACCGGTGACCACTTGCCGTTTTTTTAAAACTATTCTTATTTTTTTTGAAATGTGATCACCGGTGATCACATTTCGAAGAAGTAAATCAAAATAAATCAGTATCAGACTTGAGTTCATAGCGAGCAGTTGGTTGCAAATTACAGTGAAATATAGTGAAGTGAAGTTGTGAAGTTATGAGTTCCGAGGAAATACGTGACGCGTTGAATTCAATGGAAAATCCCAGTGTTAGTGCTGAGGATTTTAGTCCAGATGAAGATGAGTAAATCCCAGATTCAGGCAGTGATACAAGGAGTGATGACAGTATTGATGAAGACCTCGATGTTAGTGCTACAAATGTTAATAATACTGCTGATGAAGAACGACGGAACGACAGACGGAAACTACGACAGCATGGACCTCGCCTGCTACCGGAGAGACTTTGAAGAATTTAGAAGAATTTACCAATGCACCCCAGGTTTTGCAATATGATGCCGGTACGCCATTTCAATATTACAGAAAGTTTTTGACCGATGAGATATTGGATATTATTGTTGAAGAGACAAATAGGAATGCAAACTCTCAAGTAACTGGCATCGGTACTCGCAGCAGCAGTAGGATGAATATGTGGACTGATCGTCAGGAGATCATGGAGTTTCTGGCCATAGTCATGTATATGCGAATGGTAAAATACCCTGCAATAACCGACTATTAGAAACCAAGCACATTGTTCAAAAACGCATTCGTCCCACAAGTTATGGCTCGTAACCGGTTCCAGATTTTGCTCAAATTCATTCACTTCGCAGATAATGCTCAGTCCTCTGAAACAATGTCAAAAACTTATAAAATGCAAATATCTGACTTTCGTCAAAGCATTATCCTTTTCATGAGTGGAAAAGATAGCGCTTCAATAGCGCGCTCACCTCCGCAGGGAAAACACTTTTTAATAACGTCGACAGAAGCAACAAAGGACGGTAGGCGCAAGAGACATCGTTGCGGCATGTGCTGTTCAGAATTAAAGACGACAAACTCGTCATTATTCGTCAGGAAGAAGGCCAAACTAGTGGCAACATACTGCGCCCAATGTCGAAGGTCACCATACCTATGTCTTAAACATTTTCAACAACTACATTAAAATTAAAAACAAAAAATATAGTTTTTTCTGTTTCAAGAATTGAATTGAATTTTTCATTTTTAATTTCGTATTATTTCAAAACTTTGTATTTTACTATGAAATAAAATATTTTTTCTTTTAAAATAAACTTTCAATTTTCCCAAAACTCCTTCCGTTAGGGTCCCAGCCCCTAAAATCTAGGGGCCTAAGCGTGTATCACTGGTGATACATTGGCACCTGGGGGTAGTTTTTTGAAATGATCACCGGTGATACATTGGCATCTGGGGGTAGGTTTTTGAAATGATCACCAGTGATACATTGGCAGCCAACGGGTTAAAGAACATTTTTAAAGAAGACTTAGAAAAATGGCAGCTATAACCACGAAACAATTTAGCATGCAATACGATTTCGAAATTATGTAATTAATGTTTTATTACTGTTATTTTTTTATTACTATAATATTGCCTATATTCAAATTACTCATACGCCATGTTGGTCAGTTCTGCAGGCACTGAAATGTGGTACTATATAAAACCAATATAACAATTTTGTTTACAGCAATAAAAAACTATACGAATGAAATACGAAACATTTTTCCAAGAGAAATTAGGAATGCTTTGGATGCATTTCTGTATTAGTACTACGTACGTACATCGGCCGTGACTCACAACGATCTAATAAAATACAGTATAAAGTACATACACTTTTTACCAATAAATGCTACTACTACTGTCATTGGATTAAATTTACCATGCATACAAATATTCAACAGCTGACAGCTCATTGACCGCTCGCAGCTACAAGGCCAGTGCTGGCAGGAGGAGCTGAGGACAATGACATTAAAGTTCAATTTGTCATTCGACTATCACTTTTGAGTGGGAAATGATGAAACTTATGAGCTGACAAATTGTGATGAATTGACTATGCTGAGTGCTGTGTGTTGTATGCTACTACATATGTACATAACAAATGGAAATTACGATACATATATCGCTCTGACATTTACGAAGATGTACGAGTGTATATAATCAGTATTCTATTATTTATTATGAAAATTCACTAACAAGTGATACTAAAGAGATGCCCAGAGATAAACGCAGCAAGAGTGTGAAAAAGGAAAATTTAGAATAAACATATGTATATATGTGGTGTGTAAACAAGGCTGCAAATAAAAGCATATCAACACTTTGACCAGTTTTCCAATTTTTTTTGTTTTTTAATTTGCTTCAGTTCTGTTTTATATAGCTCATTTTCTAGCAAACCCCATATAAATGCAAATTTCAAACTACGTAGAAAAAAATAAGAACAATTTCACAAACTTTTCATCTCAATACTCATGGTTTTTAATTGGAATTTTCTGTGAAATTTTTTGTTAAGTTACCAATTTTAGCTTTTTTAATATACAGTTATATAGCTTATGAAATGTTTTTATAGCAAAGAGCAAGTTGGAATCTTCTAGGAAATCCGTTTGATTTTTTATAATTTTTTTCCTGAATGTGTTGCGCATTTTCTACATATAATATATTCACATTTTTTTGCTTATAAAAGTTTTTGAATAAAAATAACAAAAATCCCGCAGGAAATACTATAGAGAAAACACTTTCGAATATTAAAAAAAACGCATCAAAAAACATTAAAAACTATATGAGTTATTATGCAAACCGCGTCGGAAAAAGTAGTTTTGGCAAAAACAAGTTTAAACTTTCAAGTGTAGTTTGCTCGAGGCCGGCTGCCGCAAACGAAGGACAGCACCTGTGTGCATCAAACTCACGTCGGGCAGTTACATTTTCTACCATAACCTTGAATCTATGGGGAATTTTTGCAATCGACTTCCACAGAAATACGCCTAATACTACAATATAAAGAATAATAATCTGTAAAAAAATCGATTTTTTGAAAATTCTGGACTTAAGTAAATCCTTAAATGGCATTAATATTATTTCGGCACATATAACGTAAACATTATTTTTTAGAAAATATTCTCCCCAAATTTATGTTAAATGCTTAGACTTACAATTCATATCTTATCGTATTTTTTAAATTGATACTTTTTACGCTACAACGTACACATTTTATTATAAAAAATGTTCAGTGGCTATCGTATTCAAGTATAGGACTTTTCAGTAAGAGCGCTTCAACTTTTGAACTTTTTTGAATAAAACACAAACGGTTTGACTCTTTTAACTAATTTTTTTTTTTGTTACCGAGTTTGAACATATACATTTAAGTATGAAATTCAATTTCTTTTGCATGACCACCGCGTGCACGTTTTACGAAGTCCAATCGTTGAACCCAATTTTCGACAACTCTTTTGCATAAATCGGCCGAAATTCCAGCAATTTCGCGTTCAATATTGGCTCTGAGCTCACACATCGTCGCCGGCTTGTTACTGTAGACCAATGACTTCACATAACCCCAAAACTGTACGGCTTGTTAAATGGACCGTAAAATGGCCGTAATGCTCTTAAAGTAGCAGCAACAGAACGAATATTTTCATAAAAAATTTGCACGATTTGCAATCGTTGCTCAAGTGAGTAGAGTTCCATGATGAAATGTATACTAATGAAGTTTACAAATGACAAGTGAAAAATAAAAAATATTGCGTCGTTCGCCCTCCCTATCGGAAAAAAGTTGAGGCGCACCTGTTGAACAACCCTATATAATAGATTGTTGCCTGTTAATTACCTGTTAATATTTGTATCGAATTCGAAGCTTGTAGTGGACACGAAGTATCAATTGATAGAAAATTGGTGTTTGTAACAGTAGTTGGTCCCCCGTAGCCCTTAAGTCTGAGCAGAAAACTAAAGAGTTCTACATTCATAGGACATACGGATTGTTCAGTTCATCATATATTATTATGTTCTGCCGAGAAGGCAGTGTTCTAAAAAAGGGGCGGAAGGCCCACTTACCAAATCCATTTTTTGGTGTTAGTACAACCAACCTAAAACAGGAAACCAAAAAGTGGATGTAAAAAAACCCAGGATTATTGGAATGACACAAATGGCCTTAATCACTTCAAAAAGTTCCTGAACTGTAACACCAATAGACCAAAATCTGCTTTAATCCTAGACAAAAAGGGCCTCAGATTACTTTGTGGAGCACTTACAGGCTACTTTCCCTGCAATAAATATTTCAATAGAATAGGACTATCTGGCACTAGTAGATGCAAGTTCTGCTGTGATGAAGAGGAGTCCGTGGAACACTTAATCACCAACTGTAAAACATTAGGTCACAGGATACACAGAATCCTTGGATCGTACCTACTAGAGGATGAAGACTTACAAATGCTCTCTCATACGGAGCTGGTGCGATAAGGGCACACAATAGATCAATCTGGTCACAGTGCAATAAGGGCCTTAGCCTAGCCCATACAACCACTACCATTTCCATTACCAAGTTCCGCCATAAATACTGTCACAAAGTCCATCTATTTGTAGGAAAGATTTAAGCATTTTTTTCTTAAAATGTACCTTTATTCTATTTATTCAATTTTTATTTTCAATTTTATTATAATATTGCTCTGTTCCATTTTCATACAACTGCAGTCAGATGATAAAAAATTCAAGAGATTAGTGAGCTTCGCTAGATGCATACCCGATGTAGAAGCACATCAAAGTGAAACATTTTCTCTTCAAGGACTTTTGGATACAAAAACGATTTTTATTTTTCACTGATCATCGTTTATTGAATTAACAATGTTGGGAGATTTCGTTGTTATAAGGAAACTGAAAATCATTAGAAAAGGAGAAGAATGCTGAATAGATGAGACTTTTGTGCGATCGTTACAACATTTGACATTTATTATGAATGGTATATCTTATTGAATGGTGAAATGGTATATCTTATGTAGTCTGGAAGAATATTGGGCAGTTTAGTGAACCGTCATAGCCAAATCCATGGAGGTATTTCCTTATGCTCTGTAAGGAATTGCGTTAGATGCTAATTTGTTCCTTCATGCTTTCTTTCTAACCAGATCATAAGTATGTGTATTAACTTATGCGTCCATGTACCCTTAGGTAATCTTGTGCACAAATCTTTCCAGTGGGCGATTGAACGACGCCTTTCTCCTGCTGAAAAATACTTATGTCTTGCTCTGAATTTCTTTAGCGTCACCCGAAATTGTACGGAAACCGCAGATAGTCTGGAATGCGGTAAGCCGAAAGGCGACTATTAATTTTCTCGGGTAGTTAAATGTATCTGGCCAGATCTGTGCGGCGTAGGTACAAAAGCTAACTACCCTACGGTACAGAATTATTTTTTCTTGGCTAGAGCCAACGTTGTTTGGCATTATTCGTGCCAAATAGATCTACACTTGATGCCCTCATTACAGCGTTTTAAAGTTTAAACGGCCCTAAGTATTTTACAGCGAATTTTGAATTGATAGTTACAGCCTCAGAATTTAGCTTCACTGATTATATTGCTTTCCTGCTGCTTATTAGAACCACGCCAGTTTTGTGATCGGCTAATTCCAGCTTCATAGACGTCAACAAAGCCTTGATCCTACTTAATGATTTGCTGGCGATTCCCTCAGTTTCTTCGATGTGTTTTTTCCACCATTGCCACTCGCGAATCACATCCATGAATCCAGCTTTGGTTCTAAGAAGCATATCTAGACTTAGAACACCGTCGTACATTAGTTTCCACAGCAGTGCACACAGAATTGATACTTGGGGTACCCCTGCTCGCACGTTGTACTTCTCGATGCCTTTGTGCTTTCTAAGTTCAGCTGACGGACGCTATTATGCTGGCAATAGAGCTCGTCGCTCTTACTTTTATGAGGGTTGCTAGTATACACTGCCAGTTAGCTTAGTTAAAAGCATTTTAAGCCAGAGTTACCACAGCGCAGTATTTTTTCTTATCACCAGACAATCTCCTGCCCTTGACGGCTTCTGTTACTAAGTCTACCATGCATTTGAGAGCATCTTCTATTGAGCGAGATTTCCTGAAGCCAGTATAGGGATAAACTATTTACCTTTGTCGTTTGCAAAAGATATTGGCCCGTCGCCAATAATTCTATCGAGAATTTTTCGCATGGTGTTTAGTAAGCATATCGGTTGGTAAGCTCTCAGGTTCGCTAGGTCTTTTGTTGCCCTTAGGTAAAAGAACGAGGAGTTTGGTTTTCCACCTCTTTGGGAAAGTGCCTTCCTTAAGGTTTGGAATACCGTTAAAAATATGTCTGGACGTTTGAAATACGCAAATTTCAAGATCCTCTGTATTTCGCATGCTGTATTCGGTGGCCATCGTAGCCGAAAGGGTTGGTGCGTGACTGCCATTCGGAAGTTGAATCTTCGTGCATGAAATACCAAAAATGCTTTTTCTAATAGCGGTCGCTCCTTGCCAGGCAATCCTCCAAGTGCAATTCTACCATGAAAAAGCTACTCATAAAAAACACTTGCCGTTCGAGGTCGGATCAAAGCTGTGGGGCTTTCCATTTGTGGATCGACATCAAGACGCACGCCACAAATAGGAGGAGGAACTCGGCCAAACACGCAAAAAGGGTATAAGCGCCAGTTATTTATTAATTGATTGATTTGGTATACCGTTTGGGCCCAAAGTTTTCTTGGATTTAATTTTTTTATACGTTGCTTGGGGTCCTTGTTCGGTAACGCGAGGGATGTCATCTGCCAATGTGTTTTCATATCCTTGAAAATAAAGAGTCATAACAATATTACTTAGCAAGTAATTTGTAGGGCTTGCATGCTTTTTGCTTTTCGAAATACAACCTGGTAAGCAGTGCCCCAGGGCTTTCTTGCAAGGTTTCTTGAAACTTTTTTGTTTGCTAGTTTTAATACCTGTTCTTAACGACTGCCTTGCTGATCTATTGCATTGCATGATTCTTCTAGCGAGCAGGCATTTTGATCTCAGTAGTTTGGTGTTTTCATTGCACCAGCAACACCGAGGTATATGCTAACGCATTACTAGCCGAGGCATGGAGAAATCGCAAGCTTCTTTTAATCCTTCTACGATAACCTATTCTCGATGAACCAGCTGTAGGTTCGATTTGCTGAATGATGAATTCAAGAACAACGCTGTCAAGCTTGTTGGAAATAAAATTGAAATAAAGGTTCTTTAAAAAAATTTAAGGATCCAAAATATCGAAATACACCCCACATCGCCCTACATCACAATCACAAAAAAATGTTTACACGTTGCTTATATTTTATGAATTTAACAAATTGTTGGGTTACATGAGATTTTTTTAGTAAGAGACAAACTATTATTTCCACTTAATGTAAATAAAACACTATTGCCTTATCCTCATTACGTAATGTCACCAGACTATCTTAATGCACACAACGCGAAAGAAGGCTTGAAGTTGCACCCAAAAAATTAAAGCAAAAAAAAAATTTTAAAAATTTTAAATTAAAAAAAAGTTCCACTCAAAATATTAAAAAAAAAAAATTATAAAATTACTTACTTAGTTATTTAGGTGGCCATAACAACCCGTTACCGAGTTACGGCCGACCTCACTAGCTCTCTCCAGGCGCCTCTGCTCCGCGCGCCTTCTCCAATTCTGTACACCAAGCGAGCATAGGATTTCCTCCACCTGGTCTTTCCACCGGAGCAATGGTCTTCCTCTGCGTCGGCTATCTTGGACTTCGCCCTGGAACACCTTCTTTGCTGGAGCTTCTTCATCCGTACGCACGACATGCTCTAGCCAACGCAGGCGTTGGATGGCGATGCGTTGAACTACGTCAATGTCGGCGTAGAGCTCATACAGCTCGTGGCTCATTCTTGAACGGTAGTCCTCGCCAACACGCACAGGACCGAAGCTCTTACGAAGAACTTTTCTCTCGAACACCCCAAGAGCGGCTGCATCGCTTTGTGACACTACCCATGCCTCTGCGCCATAAATTAAAAAAAAAAAAAATTTATTAAAAATTTAAATAAAATATATTTTTGATTTTTTTATTAAATTAAAACTTCTTTAAAAAACTGTATTATTGATTTTTTTTAATTTATATATTAATTTTGCAGCTTTCTTATATTAGCTTTGACACCAATTATTTGGACCAGTTATTTTATGAGACCTTTTGCGAACTTATTTCAGTGCACAAATATAATATATTTCGGCCTTCTTATAACCACAATTTCTTCTCAACAACCGATTTTACTTCATTGCCCGCTCCTTTAATTGGATTCCCACAGTGATACATTTTTATTGATCAATTTGTACAATTATTGCTTCTTTCACCTTGATTTCTCTATCGCCGCTTTCACATTTCACTACAAGTTTACCATTTCCCACTACCAGGGCACGCTTATCCTCTTAAGCAGATAGTTGGCAGGCGAAATATGTAGAGTTTCTCACAGCTGCGTGTAGGGTCTCCCAGCAAAGACTATCTCATTACCGGCACTATCGCTTTTACGATTACACACGCAGTCATTACTCGGATTTAATAGCGTGTACTTAAGTGTTGTCTTACCTTCAAATTTCCGGCATTAATGTTGGTTTAATGGGTAGTGCTACCCTGCATCCTTCCCCACCGCCGCTGTTTCCCATACGCATATATTTTTGTAAGTATCTGAATCTCGTTTTGCATCTTTCTTCCTGCGAACTCTTCACATCCTTTCGCTTTCCTTGTATTTTTCCTATTTTTTATATTTTTTCATACACTTTTTTTCTGCACTTGATGCCACTTTTAGATATACTTAACCTTTCTGCTAATGAGCAACATGGTTGCATATCATTTTCATTAACTACACACTAGCGAACGAATGAGTGAGCGGAAGAACTGGAAGGTGGGGCAAAAGAACTAACTAACTAACGAACTGTGCAACTACTTGTGCGTAGTTGTAACGGTTATTACTAATACAGCATTGCATGGAGGATTTTTTCTGTACATGCACATCACCAGCAGATCAGCATCTATGTAATCGCGACGAGGTGGTCCAAATGCAGGCATCTCTTGAAATCGTGTGTTATTTTGACACTCGCAGCTTATAATCTTGACTGCCAGTCAGTCGTATCATATCCATGCCTCCATGCAACGAAATGAGTTGCTTGACACCTGAGCAACTTTGGCGGATATTTCATACGTGTTTGAAGCGGTCCCTGTGTTACTCGAGTTGTGCCCTTATTGAGAAACAGTTTCGCGCAAAGCTCAATTTCATCTCTGGAACTCTATGCTAGTAAGCGCAAATGCTGCATCCTGGAATCGAAAGGTAGGTACGCATGCGATTGTTGGAAAACTAATGCATCCACAAGTTGTGAGTGTGACACTTTGCTGTGGATTTTTGCGTGATAACATTGAGTATTATGGGTTTATTGTTTCGGAAATCAGTGTGGAAAATACCATTTCAGTAGCAGAGCTAGAAGCACTCGTTTTTTTGCGCACCGAAAATTTAAAGGAAGTACTCGGAAACTTCTCATATTGCCAATTTAGCCCCCCAGAGCATAAGAATGAATTAAAGCAATCCTGCGGGCTCTAAAGAGGTTAAATCACACTTGAAATAAAAGTATGGTGTACTTTATTTTAGTCATATTTGAGTTAGAACCTCCATTTATTTCTAAATTAGCTGCCAACATTGTCTTTGATTTTTCGTAGAGTAGAGCGAATGTGCCGATTTAAGTTTTGCACGGTGCTTTATATATTTCTTTCAACTTTCGCTTGATTCGATTGATCAACTGCCACTCGTTTCGTGCCTCACAGCCCTTTTCGTATACCATCCGCTTGAGAACTGCCCAGAAATTTTCTCTTGGACGTGGCTGTGGCATGTGTGGAGGATTGCCCTTTTTTGGCACAAATGGTATTTTTTACTCAGTTAACCAATCCAATGTTTTTTTTGCTTAATGGTAGTTTGCAGTGTCTGACCAAAATATGATTACGTCGCTATTGTGATAATTATCGATGAATTTCTTCAGTTTTGGCAAGCATTGACTAATATAAACGTCAGCATTGATCGCTTTGGCTTTGGTTTTGCGAATCAATGGTTCTGAAACACGCTTCGAAGAAATGGCCACCCACACTAGCACCTTCAGCTCAAATTTTGATTTGCTGGCATACTTAACCTCGTTTGGTGTTGTTTCGATGTTGTCAGTATAAAAACCGTCGTTGCCACTCAATTCATGATGAGAAAATGTGAAGTACGATTCATCATCCAAAATTATGAATATTTCATTCGCAAAGTGTGCATGACGAAGTGCACTTCAGCAAATTGGTAATTTTTCGAGTTGTTTCGCGTACATTTGGGTACTCGCTTACGTTTACGATAAATAACGTTGTTTTTCTTCAAAATCTCCTGAACGCCAGACTTTGAAATGCCAAATTTTCGTTATAATTTACGTGTTGATGGACCAACCTTGTTTTTGCCACTTGACAGCAGTTTTTTCGTTGTTGCGGCAGTTACTTTTGGTGAGCAACCCGGTATAACCTTATTTTCCGGTTCTTTCCCTTTCCGACAATCTTTAAAAATAAGAAAAATAGTCGCACGGGAGCTTGGTTTATCTTCAAACACGTGCAGAACTTTCCTTGTACTGAGTCGTCCAAACAGATTGGCGACAAATTTACGTAAATCCAGCTTGTACGGCATTTTGAATGGAAACGTTCGCGTAATATGAGTTTGACAGTTAAATATAAGCTCACTTAGGCATGACAAGTGCGTGGAGCTACATCTGTGTGTTTCTTTATGCACTCAAATATATGTCTGAAAGTAGTCTCAATGATTAGTGGGCCATACAAAATTCATTGCTTTTAATTTCATATGAAACTGCTTGCCGATGAATTTTCGTGCGCTGAAGCCGATTCTGGGATCCAAAATCAAATATTTGAGTAAGGGGGAAAAACGTCCAACTTTATGGATTTTCATTTCCAATTTTCTCAAACACATGATGTGATGGGCACTTTAGAACCCGAGAATTGTGCAGTGTACAAAGTTAGATCCGAAACCAGGTTCACATAAGAACAGCTCAAATTAGTGGGTGTTATCAACGATTCTACATTACTTAGATGTCAAATAATGTAAAAAAAAGTTTTAGCCATCCAAACTGGCTCGTGACGATTTTTATATTAGGAGGTAATGCAACAAAGTCACTGTTGAGCCCATAATTCAGGGGTTTTTTTAGTACAAGGTGGCGCAAAACTAATTCTTGAATAACGTTTTTATTAAATAAAACTAAAATGGTTTTGAGTGATGGAAATATCAATTTTGACCTTTATACGAAGCCATTTAAACAAACTATAAATCCTCCGATAGGGTCATTAATTTTGCGCCACCTTGTATATGATCTGGAACTTAGCCTTAAACAGTCTTGTGAAGTCTTAACCTAATTTAGTCTATTCTTAACCTAATAAATTACTGCTTCTCAATCCATTGATTAGCCTATTTGGCTATACCTCTGGTGAGGTTTGGTTGTAGCCATTGCCCACTATGGAACAAACTCAGGCTCATAGCCCATTCCGAAGATGCATAAGGTATTAGTCTTGATATCTCCTGAAACTAATGTAGGTGCGAGATCTATACATAGTAGCAGTGTCGTGGCCTTAATTATTGACATCAGTTCAGCCTGAGAAATACTACAAAAGTCGTGGAGCCGAAAGCCAATAAAAAGAGAAACCTAAATGTTTGCCGGCCACCTGGACCTCGAATTTTGAGTCATCTGTGTACATATGTGTGGATTCTTCCTGCCTTATAATATTTCTGGGCGGAACAATCTATTCATTGTATGCAATTGGCTGCCAATTGTGTGAGCAGGAGGTTCGGGTGGGTAATCGACCACAGGTACATACTTATATAGTCGCTAAAATATAATACATTAATCAATTGAATTGCATTATTTCCTCCACCAGCCTTACATCGCTGGAGACCATTTATTTATTTACTTTTTATTGAGTATGGTAATAAGTTTCCGCCCTTTATTAGCCAAAGTTACGAATTATTTAAACAATGAAATAATATATGCTATTATGCGAAGTATGTGTCATTAGAAGCTACAACTTTAGTCCATCTTTCAGGCAGCTTACGGATGCCTCTGACGACTTCTCTCTTTCATTGAGCCAGTTTGCGATGCTCTCGTAAGAAGTGAACCGCTCTTCAATAAGGGCTAACTGCATTGATCGGAACGGATGGTAATCGGCAGATGCAATGACTGGGAAATACGGTAGGTGAACCAGGATTTCCCACCTTAGTCTTTCTAAATATTTTTGGACCGACTAAGCAACGTGTGACCTGGCGTTGCCATGCAGCTAAATCAGTTTGTCATGCCTACCGTCCCATTCCGGCTGCATTTCTTTGAGAGCTGGATTAGGACGCATTAGCTGCAGTCGGTAACGACCGTTAGCGATGGTTTCAGATGGTTTAAGAAGTTCATAGTAGAATACACCCTTCTGATCCCACCAGATGCACAACATAACCTTTGAAGCATGCATTTTTTTTTCGCTGTCAATGGACCTGATTCGCCTGGCAAGCTCCAACATTTTCGACGCCTCTGGTTATCATAATAGATCCATTTTTCAGCGCCAGTGACGATGTGATGCAGAAAACCTTTTCTTTTCTGTCGTTCAAGAAGCATCTCACACATCACCAAACGTCTCTCGATACGAGTATCTCTCTCCTTCAATGGATGTGACCCAGTTACCTAGTTACCTGCTTTCTGAACCATTCGAACTCTTTTGACATATCATCAAGAGCTCGACATGCGTCTTCATCCAATAAATGTTGTAGTTGAGTATCGAATTGTTTCGGTGCCTCTTCGCGATCTTTATCATTCACGTCAAAATTTCCACTTTGGAAGCGTCGAAACCACTCTTTACAAGATCTATTGGATGGAGCGTGATTACCGTAAATATTGATCAATATACGACACGTTTCAGTTACACTTTTCTTTAAAAGGTAATAATGAAACATAACTTTTTTTCGGGACAAACGTAGATATTTTTGATGTCAGATAAAAAAGGATCTTTACGCTTCAAAGGAGTATCAACTACTTTTGTGTGTATCAATATTATGAGTCATTGGAAGTCATTTTAGGAAGATACTTTTAATTGGACCACCCTCTTCTTAAAGCGCATCTATAAAAACCAATATAAACATATGCGCACTGCAGGCAAAATAATTTACATTTCTCTGCTAATATTTCCTTACCATTTATGTTTTAGAGGTCGCTGTTATTGTACGGGTAACTTGTAATCAGCAGCAATTTGTGTGTACCTATGTACCTACATATATACCTATGTACGTATGTATGTGCTGTAATAGTTTTTGCTCATTGCTTAATTCCCTTTGTAAGTGTGCTGAGGTCTTGCTTCAAAGGATATGCATATTAATTAAAGGAGCGTAAGATTAAGCAAGCCGGCCGCCGTAGCCGAATAGGTTGGTGCGTGATTACCATTCGGAATTCACAGAGAGGTCGTTGGTTCAAATCTCGGTGAAAGCAAAATTAATAAAAACATTTTTCTAATAGCGGTCGCCCCTCGGCAGGCAATGGCAAACCTCCGAGTGTATTTCTGCCATGAAAAAGCTCCTCATAAAAATATGTGCTTCGGAGTCGGCTTGAAACTGTAGGTCCCTCCATTTGTGGAACAACATCAAGACGCACACCACAAATAGGAGGAGGAGCTCGGCCAAACACCTAACAGAAGTGTACGCGCCAATTATTATTTTTTTTTTTTTTAAGATTAAGCATCTAAAAAAACCTGAGTTTTATGGGATATTTGCTTGGAAGGAATAATGAGAAAAATTTTGATTTTGTTATTATAATTAATATTCTGATTATTTTAGTTATTCTTAATATTGTTGTAAATGCTTTTATTACTTTTATACATTTATTCTTAATATTATAGTCACAGCTTCTCTATTCTCGTTCGAGTCCGCAAATGCCGGACTCTGTAATCAAGTTGTAAGGTAACTCTGTAATCAAGTTGTATGGTAGATATGTTCAAAAATATTCATGAGTATACAATTTTTAGCACTTGATCACAGAGAAATATTTTATTCATTATATTGTTTAAAATCTACTGACAAAAGAAACTTAATAAAATTTGAGTGACTAATTGTGTTCCTGCTGCACTTATTATTCCATACTCTTTAGGAGCATAAGGATTCAACAAAAGTTTTCCAAACATTTTTATTTCTAGACATAAATCTCGGTTCATTAAACGATTTTCCGGTTTCATTGCGGATAACCCTTTGTGAAGTCATCAATTGACTACCTCTTCTTAGCGTTCCTTGCGGGTTACAAGTCAATTAGCTTTTCTTTATTTCACTGTTGATGCTATTTTGGTGAATACTTCTTCAGAGCTCCTCCTTTGTTATAACTCTTGGCCACCATATCTTAAGTACCAGGTCAGTCCATAAGTTCGTGCGTCTTTTAAAGGTGGTTTTAAAATTAATAAAAAAGATGTTTAAAGTATTTATTAATCAATAATATATTTTCCTTCATTCCTAACGTTTAGACAAATTTAAAAAAATTGTTTGTCCTTGGAGCCAAAATACACTTCAATATCCCTTTTTATAGCTTCTTTTGAGGAGTAGTTCTTGTTACTCATATGGGATTGAAGTCCACGGCAAAGGTGATAATCACAAAGTGCAATATCCGATGAGTATGGTGGATGCGGCATTAGCTCCCATCCGAGCTCGTTCAGCTTGCCTAATGTTTGCCCTGCGGTATGAGGTCTTGCGTTGTCGTGGTGAAACAAAACTTTGCGTCTATTCACTAAAGACGATCGATTTTTGTTAAGTGCCTCATTCAGGTTTGATAGCTGATGGGAATAATAATCAGCAGTTATCGTCTGGTTTGGTTCCAGAAGTTCATAATAAACAATACCGGCCATATCCCACCAAACAGACAGGAGAATCTTTTTGGGGTGAAGGCCATCTCGGTGTTTCATCTTTATCTAACCATTGGCGTTTGCGAACAGGATTATTGTAAAGGACCCATTTTTTATCACCAGTAACGATACGATTACAAAAACTTTCATTTTCAAGCCGTTGCAGCAGCTGAGAACGCACATTCACTCTATGCTGAAAGTTGGCAACGGAAAGTCTATGCGGAACCCATTTTCTCAGCTTTGAAACCTTGAACCATGAACCAACTGAACCATGTGCCTGTGAACTGTTCCAAGCGATGAATTTAACCTCTGAGCTATCATATCGACTGTCAAATTTGGCTCAGCTTGCACGAGTTGGAGCAAGGCGTCGGAGTTAAAGACTTCAGGACGACCAACGCGCGTCATCCTTCACGTCGCGGTTACCACTTCGGAATTTTTAAAACCCTTTTTGCGCAGTCCTTACACTAATAGTATCCTCTCCGTGAACAATGTTTATTTCTGCAGCAGCAGTTATTGCATTTTTACCACTTTTATAAAAAAATACAAAATATGCCTCTTATACGCATTCGACGATGTCAAGCCTTCTCTTATAAAGGTGTCTATTAATGCAAAGTTTCCTGAATACAATTATTAAATGTACAATCCGTGCTCCTTGGTTAATCCATAGCTCCGATCGCGAGCGCGACTTAAATATTGACTCGGTAGCAAACACAATTGAAAACGCAACAAAAGCCCACGACAATCCAATGAATTGGAGAACAAGATTGAAACGCAAAAACCCAAAGACTTAATGGACTAGATAGAATCACGCCTTAAGTATTCTATGTGCCTCATATAATAAACTCAAAATAAATTGCGCGTTAATTAATAATACTTTCCTTTGTAACTAGACGCAATGTAAACTCAAAAAAAATAAACTGAAAGAAATAAGCTAAAAATGTTATTTTTTTGCTCTAAACTAGCGATTATTTTGTGGGTTGTAATATTTTTAATCAGAGATAATCACTATTCTTTTGAGTTTGAGATGGAAACATTTGAAACAGCATTTCCACACCTCACTTCAATTCATCTCATCTGAAGTTAACTCAACTTATCTTTACTCTTCTCACCTCCCCTAGTCCACCCAACTCTCCTTATGCATACGCACATAAAGTGCGTTTCATAACTATAGCGTAGAGTGATTTGGAAACTTAATTGTTTCTTATTTAATTCTAATAATTGTTTATGAAAATATCGCTCATTGTCCTACAAAAATCATATACTTGAAGTATCAAATTTTGTGCAACATGTGTGCTGTAAAACCTGGATACAAAATTTTATAGTGAACTAGCTTTAGGATATGATGATATGAGGATATGATTTAGGATATGTATATAAAAGAATTACAAACAATAATTTCATAGAAAATAATTTTTTATTAATAACCATAATATTACAATACCCGGCATCCGTTGCTATGCCTGGTTGAATAAAATCAAAACAACCAATCAGAAAAATATCAAGCATTTTCTTTTATTAATTAATATTTTATCTCAAACCGTTTTTGAATCATAGTTGAACAGCTTATGCGGATTATGAAGTCTAGAGTGTGCTATAAATAGTGGGAAATAATAAAAACTAAGATTTTTTATATTAAATTTAAGCAAATATTCGATTATTAGTGACGAATGAGAGTGGTGGCGCGGCCTGGGGCTATGTGTCTATAACCTTCATTGGGTGAAAATATGAATGTATAAAATTTTTTACGTCATTTGGTGTTGTCGTTTCGTAGTAATACGCGGACAACGTACAGACATTCACCTTTATAGTATAGATGTCAGCTGATATATAAGTTTATCGATCACAGAGCTGAAGAAACGTCTGGTAGAATGAAAACACCTTTACCGCCATACTCAAGTAGCTTGTAAAGTTAGAGGTTAGTTGAGAAACCGGAACTTAACCCATTACTGCATAAAGTTTGTCCTAATACTTATAATGAATTTCTGTGAAAATTTCGGGTTATGGAGATCACATAAATCGCTTGGTGAAAGAAAAGTTACACATTTGTCTGTAGTTTGTTGTAAACAAGCCGTCCGATTTATCGAACGTTATGCATACCGGCACCTCAAGCTATCTCATGAGAAATAAAAAAACCGAATGCTTCTAGCAAAATTTATTTAAAATATTACTGAAAATGAAGAAATACAAGTAAATTAATTATATATTGGAGGTTGAATTAGTTTTAAAGGTTGTTTTCGAAGATTTGGGGCTTTATTGTGAAAAAACGGTACAAAATATTTTATTCGAAGTATTGGCCATAGCTAGCTACAACTTTCGCCCATCTTTCGGGCAATTTCCGAATGCCGTTTCTCCAAAATTCTGGCCGCTGCTTGGCTATCCATGACTCAACCCATATTTTGGTAGCCTCGTACGAGGAGAACCGCTGGTCCGCCAAATCGAGACTCATATGCCGGAACAAATGATAATCGGAGGGAGCTATGTCTGGACTATACGGCGGGTGGGGTAACACTTCCCAGCCAAGCGTTCCAATGTATTTTTTGACAGGTTGAGCAACATGCGGCCGAGCGTTGTCAAGTTGCAAAATAACCTTGTCGTGCCTTTTTACCGTTTCCGGCCGTTTTTCTTTCAATGCCCGGCTTAAACGCATCAATTGCAGTCGGTAACGATCCCCCGTGATTGTTTCGCCCGGTTGGAGCAGCTCAAAATATACGACGCCGACCTGATCCCACCAAATGCAGAGCATGATTTTCTTACCGTGAATATTCTGCTTGGCCGTCGACGTTGATGCGTGGCCGGGCAAACCCCATGATTTTTTGCGTTTTGGGTTATCGTAGTGGATCCATTTTTCGTCGCCAGTCACCACCCGATGCAAAAAACCCTTCCGATTTTGTCGCTCGATCAGCAATTCGCACGTAAAAAGTCGCCGTTCGACGTCGCGCAGCTTCAACTCGTACGGGACCCAATGTCCTTGCTTTTGGATCATTCCCATCGCTTTTAGACGCTTGCAAACGGTTGATTTATCAACGCCCAATGATTCAGCAAGCTCTTCTTGGGTTTGACACGAGTCCTCGTTTACCAATTCCCCCAATTCCGCGTCCTCGAACTTTTTGGGCTGGCCAAGACGCTCCTTGTCTTCGGTGTGAAAATCACCACTTTTGAATCGTCGAAACCAGTACTCACATGCTGAAATCGACGGAGTATGGTCTGGGTAGGCCTCCTGCAGCAATTCACGGGCTTGGGCTGTATTTTTTTTTTCAAATTGAAGCAGAAAAGCAAAGCTTCCCGCAAATTGCGTTTCGACGGCACGAAAGTTGACATACTCGGAGCACGAAAACACTGCGTTGTTTATACTTCAGCGAAATGACAGATACTGATAAACAAATCCTAGGTATGAGGCTTTGTCATGAATATATATTCAGTATTGCCAACGCGATAAAGTGATAAATAGCGCCATCTGTGTGTCACCTTTAAAATATATTTAGGTATTGGGCCCTACATGATACTCCATGAAACACTTAGGATGGAGGCCTACTTCACATTTTTGGCATTTGTATTTTGATCTCCCACCACACTTATTTGCACAACGGCGTTCGGAATTTATTGGAACAATCCAATGGTTGAGGCAATCAAACCGTGTAGTGGACAAAGGTGTATCTGGTTTTCGTCCTTGATGTGGGGGTGTTCCGTGTGTCACAAGCAGAGTTCGAGTCACATGCCTCCTCAATGCAAACAAGGACTCAGTGTCCTTATTACAGCCAACTTTTTTCGCAAGTAACCATCCATTTACAATTGAAACATCAACGAAATAGGCAAAAATTGGCCACCACCATTTCCTTATCCGCATCCTTGTACGCAAATTTGCAATCGCCTGATCGCATTTATCCACTCCACCCATATACTTATTATAGTTACAATAGAAATTAAAGACGGTTGGAGGAGTGCAATTTTTGCTTTATTCACGTGCGACCACCGCGTGGCAGTTGTCATTGTCATGTTTTCGAAATTGATTGCGACCGTAACTACATTGTTATTTTTCTAGCGACACACAAATACTTCGACGGCCGTCCTGAAATCGGTGTAGCCTCGGTCTTCACTCTTAAACATTTTTACATCTTTCAGAGGACAATTTTCTGTAGGAGTCTTACAGTGAAAAGCTTCTTCTGATGGTTGGCTGAATTCTATGCAAGAAAAATTTGGGATTTGTTTCTTCCATAAGTCAACTCTTCTTTTCTTGGCTGGTTGTAACCCTTTCTTTAAAGTCGAAAGTGGTACATCATCTTCGCTATCGCTACTAGGAGAGGACTCGTGCAGACACTGATCTTGATTAGATCCCCTACTTGTGTGAAAACGACGGAGTTCGCACTTAGTTCGCAATAACTTACGTCCTGAAGGGTTCAAATTAGCATCTTGCTCTTCATCCGATTTATCACTGTCCTCATCTGTGGCTTGGCCTTCAAGTTCGATTGATGGCTCTACGTAAATAATATTTTCATAGTTAATATTTCCATCATCGCTCTCCAAAAGGCTCAAAATTTCATCTACAGTCAATCTGGAAAACGTTAAAAACCAAACCACTTAGAGCCTGCTATGCATAAGGTTCGATATATCGGACGCCACAACTAAATACGACCGTAAATGTTTGATAATGAGGCAAACTTCACAATTTTTTATGTTTTGCTCACTAACACACTTATGCACTAATAAACACTTGTCACTAAAATTGTTTGCTAAAAATATACCAAAAAAATATAAAAAAATAGTTTACCCTTTACTCGAAAAAGTCTGCTTGCAATCCGCCATACTGAAAAATTTAAAATAACGGGAACTCTTTGCGATGGGTCGACAAATGAAGGGTTGCCATTGTTGAAGAAATAGTTTTCTTTCGATTACAACCTTTAAGCCACCTCCACATCACACTTGCTTGATACAAATTTAATTTAACTCATGTCCGATATATCGAACGTTATGCTGTAATGTTAGTTATAAAAATTGAAATACGTCACTAAAACCATTTTAAACATGAGTAACACAAAATCGTCGAGTTCTGGAACTTTGCCCATATGTACCAGCCATTTAGGTACTCATATTATATTATAATTTATATACTATGATTTTCAAGAAGCCAGAAATACTTTGCTGCAAAAGATTTATATGAAGTGGTTTAAAAACTTAGTAATAAGCTTAGCATATTGCCGCACTTCCTGCCGGTGAGGGATATGAAAATTTCGTGTCTGTTTGTATTTTGGTTACGATTGCGAAAGTAACACCTAAATTTTACTGGCTATATGCTACTGCCTACATTATAGAGCTGTAGGCCTAACATCAGCTTGTCGTTCTCAGTGCAGTCGTTTACTACGTAGGGTAAATTGTGAAGCTTCTGAGGTGATGAAACGAAAGATGATGCGCATTCTTATTATGTCTGGCTTGTCAAAATGTGTCTGCAAATTTTATATTATTCCATATTATAAATTATGCGACCAACTCCGTCGAGCGCTAGACGTTTTGAAATAATTGTTTGTATTTATGATATTTTTACATCGTGCACTATTTTAAAATTGAAATTTTGAAAGCAAGCTGCACAAATTTTTTTATTTAACATTTTGCAGAATTGGAACCGTCATGCATTCCACCGATATGACGAAAATATAACATTACTAATGTCGACTAGTCTAATGTCTACTAGTCGAATAATTCGGAATAGTGAAAATAATTAAAAATTACAGAATTTTTTCAGTAAGAGACAAATGTAGGGGGCACATAGAGCGAGTGTAAACGGGGCTCGGAAAGTTAAAAAAAAGGCGACAACGTTGCAAGCACAGCATGAATTAAAAGTTTGTAATAATACATAGTAGCAGCGAGTATTACATGCGACGGCTAGTGAAATTTCAAAATAAGCAAAAACAAAAGAAAGTTGGTTGCTTTTGCAAGCGACAACCACTTTCGCCTGTCATCATAACGAAATTTGCAAATTAAGGTAAACCTTCTGGAACCACCAATGCCACTGATGCAAACAATCTGGGCTTCATGACCTGCCTGGCTGTTGGTACACAGTAACGGCTCTCTTGATGGCAAGGGCTATTGGATGTTGCAGGAAACGGGAATGGTGTTGGCTGATAATGTGACGCATCAGAGTATATATATATATATATAAGTTTGAGTATTTTTGTATGTATGTATGCATGCCGAATATAAAGGTGCGAAAAATGCCACTTACAAGACGAGGTGTGCAGTGCAAATGCAAAAATGTAGATGTATGTTTACATTATATTTGCGTACACGGAATTCACGTAACTATTGCGCAAATGAAAGGGTAGATTGGCAAAAAAATAAGAAAATTTGACAATAAAGTATGACAACGTTCATCGTGATGTCCGCCCTACTTTCTAATTTTGTGAAATATTATTTTTTAGTATATATAGAACTAATTAGTTGCTTCAATTTTGACGTATTTATGTGAGAGATTTCATGCCATTAATTTTACACCATCAATTGGGCATGAGACGCGTGGCTACTCGACCCGTTCCAAGAGAGTTGAATTTCTTTCGAAAAATTCAGCGGGAGAGGGTTGCTGAAGATTTGCTTGAGCAAGTGAATTCGGACCCAACGTTTATCCAGCGCATCAAAACAAGTGATGAGAGGTAAGTATATGAGTTTGACATGCAAATTAGTCAACAGGTGGCTGAATGGCGCTATCCACATGAGCCGAAACCCAAAAAACCATGTCAAAGTCGATCAAAGGTGAAAGTCATGTTACTCGTTTTCTGTGATTATCAGGTGGTGTTGTGCACGCCGAATTCATTCCAAATGGTTCTACGATAAATAAAGAATATTATTTAGAAGTAATGCGACGTTTGCGAGAGAATGTCCTTAGGAAACGGCCCAATTTGTGGCAAGAAAATTCATGGATCTCGCACCATGGTAACGCCCCGTCGCACAAGGCTCATATTGTGTACACTTTTTTGACCAAAAACTCGACAAATATCAGTGAACAACCACCGTATTCACCTGACGTAGCCCCTGTGACTTTTTCCTTTTCCCAAAACTTAAATTGCCACTCCGCGGCCGCCGCTTTGAGTCGATGGAGGCAATTAATGAGAGTTCGCTGAAGGAACTGAAGAAAATCTCTTTAAACGCGTTTGTAAGGTGCTTTGATGACTGGACTAATCTTTGGCATATGTGTATTGCTTCGAATGCAGCCAATTTTTGGGCGAGAAAATAAGTTTTGATGATTAAACAACTATTTTACGTTTTATTAAAAAATTCCTGATACTTTTTTGACAGAATGAATTTTAATAGGCATTTTTTTAATATTTTTGGTTCTTTTTAACATTTTTATAACTTTTGTATTTTTGGCGATAAAATGTACCTTTAAAAAAAATTTTAACAACTAAAGTTTTGCTCAAACTTTTTGAGACTTTTTTTTTGGTCATGTTTCATGTTTAATTTTTGTGATAAAATGTACTTTCTAAGAAAACTTAAAAAATAAAAAAATAAATTTTCAAAAAAGTTGTATAATTTTAAAATTCCTTTAATGTTGAAAATCTTAGTATGGAGTTTTTAAAGCCAAATATCTTTGGTTTTTTAATATTTTAATAACTTTCTTTTTAATTTTTGCGATAAAATGTAATTTTTAAACAAATTTCTCTAACTTTTTGAAAAATAATTTTTTGACAGTTTTGAAAAATATACCCACCAGCAAATTTTTATATTTTTTTCATTAATAGCTGAAACTATGCTTAATAATTTCTAAAACTTTCATAGTGGGATTACATTAACCTTTCGAGTTATATTCAAACGTTCTAGTGTACGTAACGATTTCCATTGATTTGCAAATGCATATATGCAATACGAATATGAATCCTGGCGCTTCGCCAAAGCGGTATTTTACACTGATTTTTTACTCTTTCGCGTACATATTTGGAAAGTAATGAAAGTCCATTACGAAACTTGCAGGGGTAACACAGCCTAATCTTAGCTATTATGAGAAAGAGAAGAAAAAAATTTTAAAGCGACTGTTTTTTAAAACTGATCAAACCTCAGTTTCTCTGAAAAATTTATTAAAAAAAAATTAATTTGTTTCCAAGGAAAATCTTTGTAAAATCTATATTTTTTCCTAAAAAATTACATAAAAAATCCATAAAAAATATTACGAAAGTATTTAAAAGAAATAAAGATATTTCACTTTAAAAACTCCAAAAATAAATCTAAAAATTATTAATCTTTTTCCGAAACATTTTCAGTTTTCTTCAGTTTTCAGTTTCCTGAATCCACTAAAATAATTAAGTCTTATAAGGATTGGTGATAATGCCAATAATTTTTTGATCCCCTGACATAGAATCCCTCTAGCGCCTTTAATATTAAGTCCAAAAAATAAGAAAATAGAAATTTAAAAATGTTATTTCATTAAAAAAAAAACCCCTGTACCCAAATATTCAAGATGGGCTGCTTTTGAAATGTAACAAAAACATAATTTCTTTTTTTAAAATTTTGTTTCGAACAAAAAATATTATTGTATTTTAAAGTATTTTTTTGCACACAAAAACTACGAATACATAATTTATAAAAATTAAAAAAAAAACGAATATATTTCACTTCTATGGTATATCAAATTCTTCTAAATCAAGTTTTTCAAACATCCAATAAATTTTAAAATATTTTTTTTTAATTGTTTTCAATTTACTTGTTATTATATTCATTTTTTATATATTTTTCATATACAATAATTTGTACCAATTTTCAGAAAAATTTACGACTATGTCCAAAACATTTTATATCAAAATTTTCAACAACCAATAAGTCTTAAAATAACAATTTTCTTTTTTTTAATATTGTTTCAATTCACTTGTCTTAAAATATTGTAAATCCGAAATTGATTAAACTGTTTTCAAAACATTTATAAGTTTTCAGTTTCCTCAAGCCTCCAAAAAAATTATTGTAGTTTTTGTAAAAATTGGCAATAATGTCAAAACTGTTTGAATCACTTGATATGGAAACCGTATAGAGCCTTTAATCTTAAGTTAAAAAAGTAAAAAAAAAATTTAAAGATGATATTTCATTTCAAAAAGCCATATACCAAAATTTTCAATATGGGTTGCTTTTGAAAAGTAACAAAAACATAATTTATTTTCCAAAAAACAAAAATATTAAATTTTGTTTCGAAAACAAATTTTTTACGTACTTTTTTGCCTAAAAAAATTACAAAAAAAGAATTTATAAAGATAAAAAAAACCGAATATATTTCGCTTTAATAATTCTATGATTCTATCAACATTTTCAATAGTCAGTAAATCTTAAAATACTAATTTTTTTCCAACATTTTTTCAATGTATCTACTTATTATTATATTCAAGCCTTCAAATAAACCAATTTTCAGACAAATTTACGACAATGCCCAAAACATTTGAATCACTTGATATATAATCACTCAGGTGTTAGGATAGTTGACGAAATAAAGAAATGTACGTATTCTTTTCACATACCATAGTAAAAATGGAAAATTTGGCTTATTGCTTGCTTGTGGTAAGCATATCTAGGAAGCTTCAAAGCTTAGGTTGAACGGTTGATAGTATTACTGATCTTAGAGCTGGTCCAATGTAGAGAAGCCCTCTAATAATTCAGAATTGCATTCATAACTGCTACGTCTTGACCTTATCCCATTTATGTACTTCTTCTTCTAATACTACAATTACGAAAAAACATCACTAACAGTGCGGTTGTAAATGCAAACAATTGAATATGATCAGAATTCAAATATTTAATGCTTGTTATCATGCAATTTTAACAGCTGTCTTTTTAAAGTTAGTGCTAAACTATGAGGCCTCTGGTAACCATATATTGTCGTCATGTATTGTGCACCGTAATTTGCGCTATCGGGACTCGTAGCTCACTCCTACAATGCTACCTCCCAGTAAGGCACTTTTAGGAAACACTTGGTTGTTTTGCAGTTGGCTGTACTGCATCAAAGGCTCTCTCTCTTGTTAATACACGCTTTGTTATGCACGACTTTTTCCTCTACACTTGGTCCTAAAATTGCGTCCGGTCCAATTGGACATTCCAAGTACCCGCAGTTTGCCTATTTAGCAACCAGTTTGTTGCCTTGAACAACACAATGTCCCGGCGCCCATATAAATTTAAGCTCACTCTGTCTGGCAACAGAGTTTTACCTTAACTTGCATTCCTGAACAACGGCCGCCCTATACTTAAGGAAAATATTTTTGTTCAATTTGAAATGCCAGTACACCCCCTTCTTTACATAGCCACAATTCAACTTTACCAAGGTATCAAAGTATAACAACACCGGTGATGTTGAAACACAGTATAACAACACCGGCGATGTTGAAATCTAAACACAGCTTATAACTTTGAGCTGCTAGAAGCAATAAGTCTGTGTGCGTGGGCTCAAAGTAGCGAGCAAACGAATAGCCTTTTAAATTGCGTTTGAATTGTTAGTGCCCATCTACGGACGAAAGTTCAACATAGCAGCAATAACCCAACGCCAAGCCAATAAGGCTATGTGGTATTTTGAAAAAGTTTAGAGGAAGTGGCGAAACATATGCCAATAACAAATGCAAAAAGAGATTCGTGCATTGCCAAAAATATTGCGCGAGTGCTACGCGTACACGGATTTACATGTTCTGGGTCGAGTTCGGCAACAAAATATCGACCATTAACCACGCACCCCGTTAGACAAAGCGTCGCTGCATTTACACACATACATACATATGAATATAACTTATATGTAAATGTGTATATGTGTATGAATGCACTTTGTGCAGCCAGCAAATGCATAAAAAACAAAAATACAAAAAATACGCTTCTGACTTTCCCGAAACCCACACCCACACACACACACACATTTCTCGCTCTTTTGCCATCTGCCTGACAGAAATAAGCAATTTTCCGTATATTTTGCAACTCGAGGAAAATCTGCGGAAAATTAGATTCGATAGCAATGGTTGCCACTCCAAAGCAAGCCATTGCACTATGTAGCACCACATTTTACAAACGACAAATTTGTATGGAAAAATACTGTGTGGCGTATTTTTGGGCCAACAACAAAAATTGTTGTCGATGTCAGCCAAACTTAGGGCTCGACTCAAATATTTTATGCTTTTACTATTTGTTGTGGGTCACACAATCTTCCTATGAATGGACGTTTGGCTGTTTGTGTATCGCAGCACTGCCACAGACTCGTAAAGAAAGACGAAAGTGAAGGGGCGGAACTTCTGTGGATGGGTTAGGAATTCAATGTTGAAATTTTTGGTTCAAATACTTGTATGCTTGCAACATACTGCGGCTATGCACTACAGCTGAGCGTAGCAAATAAAGGGTAGTAGGGGACTGTGCATGTAGCTGTGACAACAAATTTGTTTCAGCCATGGAGAAGCGTGATTGCCGATATAGTGTTTCAGTAATATTTAGGGGTTCCATACACAAATATGAGTATTAAAAATTTTAAGTAAATATTTTATAAATGCACACTATTTTTAGCTTAGCATTGGGAGTTGTTCTTCTTCCAATAATTTGTTTTGCCATTTTCAAGGAAGATACCATTTAAGGCATGCATCTTCATAGATGTGTGACCATCAACTGCTTCACGTAAATTTTATTTAACCTTTAATTTTCTCAAATACCCTTTGCGAGATGGTAATTGTAGCTTCGGTAGTAGGAACGATCGGCGTCACCGAATGAGTTTGCTTATAATTTTCACTCAGTCGGGCACAGGTTCAAAACAAAATACGGGCTTGAACACCGAATACTGAATTTTTTATTTTCTAATCGCGTTTGCCACTTGGTGGAGAATGTCAAGCCCCCGAGTTTATTCTTGTCTTCTTGCAGTCGGTACATATGGATCAACATCCACAAGTAGACGCACTTCACAAATTGATAGAGTAGCTAGGCCAAATACGTAATATAGGTTAAACACACTAATTGTACATCTTCTTCTTCTGTTTTATACCGTTGACAAAAAGTAAGGTGAATTTGGTTGTAAAATGAAAAATCTTTATTTATTTTTGTAAAGCAATTTCATCCCCTTCAAAATAATCCCCTCTCGATGAAATACACTTATGCCAACGATTTTTCCAATCCCCGAAACATGCCAAATAGTCCATTTCCAGTATAGCCATCAGCACCTTCTTCGATTCAGCTCTTATCTCCTCAATCGACTCGAAACGCGTTCCCCGGAGTCGTCTCTTGAGTGGTCTCTTGAATTTTGGGAACAGCCAGAAGTCGAACGGAGCCAAATCAGGCGAATACGGTGGTTGCGGAACGATATGCGTGGAATTTTTGGCGACATGATCACGAAGAACGAGTGCAGTGTGAGACGGTGCATTATCGAGATGCAAAAACCAAGAGTTGTTAGCCCATAATTCTGGTATTTTTAGACGAATTGCTTCACGTAAACGACGCATAACGCTCAAATAATATTCCTTATTAACAGTTTGGTCAGGTGGAAGGAATTCATAGTGCACCACACCACGAAAATCGAAAAAAACTGTCATCATGACCTTTATTTTTGAACGACTTTGACGTGCTCTTTTCGGTCTGGCCTCGCCTTTAGCACGATATTCACTTGATTGGTCGGTTGTTTCAGGGTCGTAAGCATAAATCCAAATCTCATCTCCCGTAATGATGCATTTGAGCTTGTCCTGATAGTCTGAAAGCGTTGTTTCACACACATCAACGCGACGACTTTTTTCCAAGAAATTGAGATCCGATCATATCAGTAAGGTGAGCACTAACTCCTTCACTTTATTGATGTGTTGGTCATCTGTTGACGTCGCTGGTCGTCCGGAGCGCTCCAAGTCATCAATACGTTCTCGACCCTCTTTGAAGTCGTTGTACCACTTATAAACATTTCTCTGCGACATGGTCGGATCACCAAATGCCTTCTGCATGCTAAACGTTTCCGCAACCGAAATTTCATTCCGCAAACAAAATTTGATGGCACTTCTCTGCTCAATCAAATCAGTCATTGTAAAAATCGAAAAATGCACTCTTGGTTGTTTGGTAAACACAAGCGTAAATATATTACTGATAATGACATTCACATGAAAGTTGGCCCAGATGTTATTAACAGAGCTGCCAACTCATGAAAAAAATAACTAGAGCGAAATTTTAATCCCGCGAAGTTTGACAAATAAATTCACCTTACTTTTTGCCCACAGTAAATGAATGTTTGTCTGTATGTCCTCGATGAACTCAAAAACTACTGGACCGATTATTATAAAAATTGGTATATACCTATATGTGTTTTTCCACGAAGAAGGTTTGTAGAATATGCTCATTCCTGCCACTCGCCATCAGGTGGCGCTGCAGAGTAGCAACTTCTGCCCCGTTCAATCGATTTTTTCGAAATAAACAAAATCAATAAAATGGTTTAGAATAAATTGAATATTTGTGTACTGATTTTTCTTTAAAGTTATATTTCTTAAATTTAATTTAGTTGTTGGCGTAGCAACGCGCGCCGAGTACAGCTAGTATTTTATAAAGAAAATATCTTTCTGCTCGTATTGCCGCTCCTAGTCGGATTATAGGACGGGATTTAGTTAAATTTAGTACTCCATATTCGTCATCGAATATTGCAGTTAGTCATTTATTTTTATTTGACTAGAAAAAAGAGAAAAACTTTATGAAACTTTAGTATTAGGAGCGACGCGGATTTATATACCGCCACGGACTATCAAACCAGCAGCATTACTTAATACTGTGTATACTATTTGCTATTATTACAACAATAATAACAACATTGAATTGAATAATAGGAAAGTTATATACTAGAATACTTTTATTTTATTTTCCCTTAATTTCATATGCATGCTTTAATAAAAAATTAACGAAGATAAGTTTTCAGCAAAAATATCGCAAATGCTGTAAAAAGATGAACTAACTTAATTGTGCAATGGCCGCCGTAGCCGAATGGGTTGGTGCGTGACTATCATTCAGGATTCAGAGAGAGCGTAGGTTTGCATCTCGGTGAAACACCTAAATTAAGAAAGAGTTATTTCTTATAGCGGCCGCCCCTCGGCAGGCAATAGCAAACCTCCGAGTGTATTTCTGCTATGAAAAAGCTTCTCATAAAAAACATCTGCCGTTCGGAGTCGGCTTCAAACTGTGTGTTCCTTTATATGTGGAACAACATCAAGACGCACACCACAAATAGGAGGAGGAGTTCGATCAAACACTCAAAAAAGGTGTACGCGCCAATTATATATATATATATATATATAAAGGGTGGTTAAATTTCAAGGGTCGATGTTGAATGTGAAGCCCTCCTAAGTCAAGTTTTTTTCTGCATTTCATTTGACAGTTTTCAATTCCAAACTAACTCAATTTGAACCGTGGAAAATACACAATCGAGCAACGCGTTAAAGTTATTCAGGCTTATTATGAAAACGGGCGTTCAAATCAAAATGCATATCGCGCGCTTCGTGATTTTTTCGCACAATTTAATCGTCCAAATGTGCGTAAATTTTTCCGATTAATTGTGCAAAAGTTTGAGCAAACAGGGTCTGTAGGAGATGTGAAAACACCAGTGCATGCTCGTACACCTCGTACTGCAGAAAATATTGCTGCTGTCCGCGATAGTTTGGTTGAAGAGCCGTCCACCTCAACTCGTCGTCGTGCCCAACAATTGCACCTCTCACGCTCATCGTTGATGAGCATTATGCATAAAGACTTGCATTTACACGCTTACAAGGCCAACTAACTCAAGAACTAAAGCCTCTTGACCATTTCAAGGGTCGTCAATGGTCAGAATGGTGGCAGGGAATGGCAACAGTGAATGACCAATTTTAGAAGAAAATCATCTTCAGTGATGAGGCACTTTTTCACCTCAGTGGTTTCGTCAATAAGCAGAATTGCCGCATTTGGGTGAATGATAATGAGTGATTGCCGAAAAACCAATGTCCCCACAAAGAGTGACTGTTTGGTGCGGTTTATGGGCCGGTGGCATCATTGGTCAGACAGTTACTGTAAATAGTGTTCACTATCGTGAGATGATAACGAACTTTTTATGGCCCGAATTGAAAGATATGGGGGTGGACGATATCTGGTTTCAACAGGACGGTGCCACTTGTCACACAGTTAACCAAACAATGGCTCTTTTGCACGAAAAATTTGATGGTCGAATAATCTTACGTCGCGGCGATGTCAATAGGCCGCCAAGATCATGTGATTTGACACCGTTGGACTTCTTTCTTTGGGGTTATTTGAAAGAAAAGATGTACGTCGATAAGCCAGCAACAATTCAAGAGCTAAAGGATGAGATCATTCGGCACATTAACGGCATAGAACCTCAATTACGCCTCAGTGTCATCGAAGGTGTGCCGCCAAGGCCGCGGCGGCCATTTCACCGATATTTTGTTCCATACGTAATTCAGCCAATTCAACCAATATTATCATAATAAAGAGAAATGACAATAATTTCCTAAAAATATTGTATTTTATTCAAAATCAATACCGGCCCTTGAAACCTTAACCACCCTTTATATGTAAGCCTGCTGCATGACAAGTTGCGCTGTCTTCCTGGAACCAAATGTCGTCGATGTTTAGCTGATTACTTTTTGGAAACAAAAATTCAGTCAGCTTGGCACGATAGTGCTCGCCATTCACCGTAATGGCAGCTCTTTTTGAAGGAAATAAGGACCGATGATGCCGACAAAGCCCCTTTTCTACCCTTAAGTTGGAGCCAGTCTAGATAGTATGAAAAATGTTGATGCAATACTTTAGATTCGACCTTACAAATGAAAAATATCAAATTTTGAGTGTGAATGGGTTTCGGAATTTTTCGAGAATTTTTTTTAATTTAAATATTATTTTAAAACGAGTACATCTCGCGACGGAACGATAACCCATCAGCATTTGGACCATATAAATAAAATTTTCAAATTTTATAAAAAAGAATTTTATACTTCCCAATTCTGCGGGTGTGTGTAAGAGTGTTCAGAAAGACTTTTGGTATGCAGCTTTATAGCTTTTTTAATTTTAGTATAATAAAGTGGAAGTGTGAAGTTGTTGAAAAATTCCGTTAATTTCTTATATATTAAGTGCTCAACTAAGTTTTAGGTGTTTTTTTGATGAAAATACAACTTTATTCTGAAAAAACGGTTACAAGTGAATCATTGAAAGTATTGCCTATCGCTGGCTATTACTTTTTCCCATCTTTCTGGTAGATCTCGTATACCGTCGCGGTAAAACTGTTCATCTTTTGGAACTATTCACGGATCAAGCCGTTTTTTGATGTCTTCATATGAATGAAACTGCTGGTCAGCTAGACCATGTGCCATCGATCGGAACAGGTGATAATCGGACGGCGCAATATCTGGAGAATATGGCGGGTGGAGTGGAATTTCTCATTTCAGTTTTTCCAGGTAGGTTTTAACGGGTTTGGCAACGTGAGGCCGAGCGTTGTCATGCTTGTAGAATCACTTTTTCATGCCTCTCCGCGTGTTGCGGCCGCTTTTCGCGGAGTGCTCGGCTCAATCGCATCAATTGAAGTCGATACCGATCCCCAGTGATGGTTTCGCTTGGTTTTAACAGTTCATAATAAATAACACTAACTTGGTTCCACCAAATACATAGCCGAGGCGACGACGTAGAAGCATGACCGTGCAGTCCCCATGCCTTTCTTTTCTTTGGATTGCTGTAATGAATCCATTTTTTTATCACCAGTCACGATGCGATGAAGAAAACTCTTCCTTTTTTGCGCTGGAGCAGTCGTTTAACATCCTTTGGTTTTAACTAATTCCCAAAGAAAGGAATCGCTTAGAAATGGATTGGCGGGTAACTCCTAATACTGAGACAAGCTCTTCCTGCATTTGACATGGATCCTCATTAAGCAATGCCTCCAATTCAGTGTCTTCGAAGGTTTTTGGCCTTCCTTCACGCGGACTGTCATCAACATTAAAATCACCGTCAGCACCTCCACACACTTTTTGTAGCTCTCGATTGCCTTCAGCTGCCGTTTTTTTCGAATGATAGAGGAAAATCAACACTTTCCGCAAATGACGATTATTCGGCACAAAATCAGACATTTTCACAAAACCAAAAGTATATGTTACCAAAACAAAATCACGAATGTGTCGAAGCAGTTGGTTTACCATATGTCTAAGCTTGGTTTATGACGTTTAGGTTATGTTAGAATCAACTAGCACACACTGCTGGCGGCATCTAGTGAGATGTGCACCTAATACAAATTTTGTTTTTGTTTTTGGCGATGTCGCGCTTTTCTTCATATAATCAAATATTTCGTAGATTCTTATTATGAGACTTTGATTTTTTAAGGCAATGAGCTATAGTTTTTTAGAAAAAATATATTAATAAGCACCGAAAAAAGAAGAAAAATAGTCGAATCTGGTTAACATTTTAAGTTGCTATCGTAGGCCGTACACAAAGTTATTGAATTTTACTAAATTGAAATTTAAAAAGCTTTATAATATACAATAAAAAATAAAGTTATAAAAATACAGAAAAACAATAAGAGATTCGGTTCAGCGATTTGGCTTCATAGATTTAAAATCTGATAGGCCTTCTGAAAAAAGACATAAATTAAATAATATAATTAATCCTATATATTTGTGACACTTAAGGGCTATTTTTTCTATCCTAACGCTTTCACTCAAATTTGAAGTTATGTTGTGCTTTATTAAATGTAGTACAACTTATCCTCTGCCGATTTTCGATATACCTACCTACAGCTGGATTAGGAAAAATGTAAAACGTTACACAGTACAAGGACTGCTTGAAAGGCCCGTGGAAAGTGAGAGTGATGGCACTACTGGCGCGCATCGCGATTATGTTCAGTTAATAGCATCTCTGGGAAGAACACACACCAAGTTTCAGCCAGATCGATTTTTTATTTGTGTTTGCCAATCGTTCGATTCGAGGATTTTTTGATTTTCCTTTCCATTACGCCAATACACCAACTCACGCCTTAGCAGTTGTGGTCGTAAAATTTATGGAAAGATGATTCCAACTCATTTTACATTCCTCTATTCCCCAGACTTGGCTCCCTCGTATCCCTCGGGCTACTATTTGTTCCCCAATTTGAATAAATTGGAGGGAAAAAGATTTTATTCAAGCGAGGAGGTGATTGCAGAAACTAATGGCTATTTTTCAGACTAGGACAAGCCCTATTATTCGGAGGCCGAGTATACTATACTAAAAGGATAATATGTCGAAAAATAAAAATCGTTTACCGCAAACAATTAAGTAGTTCTTATTTTTGCATGCACTTTTCAAACGATCCCCGTATGCTTGAACATCTCTCTCTCTGAACTTGTGTTTCTTCATATATTTATTCTAGGAAAAATATGCAGTTTTTTCCTGATTTTCACCTTCCGTTCCAAGAAAATTATAACTAACGGTGTTAGAATTTTTTTTTTTACTGAAAAAAAGTTCAACTTGTACTACTTTGTATGGAAGAAACAGTGTTCCACCTGAGCAAAAAAAATTGCAGTATTTGTAGTCACTTGAAGCTTGCACAAGAATTCAACGGAATATAAAACTTCATACAGAGAAAAATTCTAAAAAAATCTGGTTAAAGCGTTTTGAAAAGTTTTAAAAAATGCTGTACAAAGTTTGAAGCTTTGTGTTCCATGATTTTTGCTGTAGTATGAACCAAATTTTTATAAAGTAAAAAAATAATGATGTGCTTACAATTTAGCAAAGGTCTATACATGAAACCATAGTAATGCTGATAGTGGTAAGAGCAATATTTGAATTTAATAAATGGGTGAATATAATGGTACTCTCTTATATTTCTTGCAATATGAATCAGAATGTTTCTTGATCTACCTGTTTGTCTTTAAACCAAAACCATTATTTGGGTGGCGATATGTCGAAAAATACATATCAGAAAAAGTGTGAATTTTCGGACTCTGTGATTTTACATAGAAATGGGGTAATCTAATTAGTTTTTTTTTAATCTAAACGAGACTTATTTAACTATTTCGCCTATTTAAAATGACAACTTACAATTTTACTACTTATATTAGTAATATCCGCCTCAAGTTTGGTTGATTCGCCTAAATTATTGATCCAGGTTTGAATAATTTCATATAAAGACGGGCGCATGAAAGAGAAGAAAGAAAGAAAGAAAAGTTGCACAACTATTTTTAAGAGCTTAACAAATTTAAAATCAAATGTTTTCACACATTAGTCGCTGCCACCGTTGTTTGCTACCTGGTGGCTCCAATTAAGTTTCAGATGTTGGATATTTGGCAGTGCACTCGAGTGTGGGTTCCAGTTTTTTCCAATGTGCACACACATCCTACTCATGTAAATGTGAAAAAAATTGCTTTGGTATGTTGGTACATGAAATTGGCGTGGTTGGCATTCAAAGCTGAGAGCCAAGTTGAAGCCGCAAAGTAAACAAAAGTAAAAACTAATCGTCGTCCTCATACTTGCACTTATATTGCGCCAGTATTGTCCCTTTACTCCCTTTGCTTACATATTTGCAGAAAGTCGTGTGCCCACACATAAAGTTTGATTGAAAGTTTTCAAAAAACCATGCAGCAAAATACACAAAGGAATGAACCGGGAGAGCTTCGTGCATAACGTACATATTTGAGTGTTTACAGCAATAAATTTGGCTAAAAACATTCATTACTTCCACACACAGGCTGTAGAGGTTACACACACAAACACTGAGGCAATTAAAAACTCAGCACTTGCTGATTAATTTATATGATGCCAAGAATTTGGTGCTTCGTGAATAAATTTAAAGCATATGCGGTTTAATATTCGTTTCAAAATTTATAATTGGACTTTTAATTTAGTGAGAGGCACTTACTTACTTATAGTTAGTTGAAGATTTAGTGAAGTGGAATATTTAGGTATACGAGTACATAACTGTTCTATGTCTCACTTAACATATGTATGAGAATACGAGTATACCAACATTTTTCTTCACTGAATAAATCTGACAACATGAACAGTCCACTGCCTATCATAAAACCAAAAGTCGCGAACTTTATCGGACACCGGAGATGCTGTGAATTTTTACCGAAATATAGTAAGTTCATTCTAGAAAAGAATAGTGAAAAAGTAATTTATAATAGCTACAGTTACCTTTTCATACATATATTTAATGCAATACATTTAGGTATATTCCATTGGTTAACTTTAGTTGACTGCAGATCCAAGACACGTGCGCGAAGGAACATTGAGGCCAGCTGTGATGTCAGGGAGAGGGCTAACTTTGCCATTTTTTTACCATTCCTTTTAAGTAAGGCCACTGATTCCGCTTAATGAAGTACATTAGGTTGGAATACAATTTTTTTTTATGCTACTCCCGACATTTGGTTTATGACTAAAAGAATTAAACCAAGGCGGATGTACTGGCAATTGGGGAAGCTTGTCGGCTACTAATCGCAGATCCCTCTTTTCAGGGCAATATCGCTATTCTTTCGGATAGCCAAGCTGCAATCCAGGCACTGGGTTCAACTACAACAGCCTCTAAAGTGGTGGAGCAAAGCAGGACTAGCCTTACCACCTTGAGCGAAAACCATAAAGATATCTTCATCTGGGTCCCGGGACATCGGAGCGTCGAAAGTAATAAAAAAGCGGATGCACTGGCAAGAAAGGGATCTGCCATGAATAACGTTCTTGCAGAATCGGTATTTACATCAGTAGGTGCAGTCAATAGTGCAATTTCCCTAAAATACCTCCGAATCGCAAATTGTGGATGGAGAGACCAGACGAAATGCAAAATCAGCAAAACGTTATAGCCCACCTACAACCATAAGCAATCGTCAATATTGATAAACATGAAACGACGGGACGCCTGGAGACTACCGGCAGTCATAACTGCCTATTGGTCTGCGGGAGAACAAGCAGCCAAAATGGGCATCCCTCACAACACATACCGTCACAGTTGTAAACAACCGGAGAAAAAGGAAACAATCTTCCATTTCCTCTGCGAATGCCCTGCTCTATGGAAGGACAGAATGTTAACCCTGGGTAAACCGCTGCTCGAGAGTCTGGAACAGCTGTCTGTCTTAGAAGTCAACAACCTGATAAGGTTCCTGAACCGCAGAGACTGGATATAGTCTTGCTGTAAATAACTGTTGAACAAGTTGGTAACGCGAATGTGGCAACAAAATGGGGCGGAAGCGCTAGTTGGATTCTGGAAGAATCACCACTTAAACCAACCAAACCAACCAAAAGAATGAAACAAAAAATTAAATTTTGTTTACTTAATATTACATGGGAAAAATGCACTTTTCTGTAAATTTTATTAAATATTTACGTATTGATATTATTTGGTCTCCTCTTTTGATTTCTATTCACAAATATCAATAGTGCTTTGCTATGCTTTATTCAACAAAAAATGAAAAAAAAAAATCATAGGTGCTCTGACAACTCTCCAAAATTTAAAAAACTAAAAATAAAAATATAAGAAGATATATTAGTCCCGTTTTTATAAGATTGTACAAAGCTCACTGACCAACCTATTAGCTGCTGCTTCTTCGGGACTGCTTATTTGTTACAAACTTATTCGCAGGCAATTCGCCATTCGCAACCTTTGACCCATCTGATAGCCTGCAGCTCGGCACTATGCGCTCAAAGCCGGCGCGATAGCAACTCATTACAATACTAATAATTAGTATCGTTTGGTTATTTTAGACTAATTTTTTTTGGACATTTATGAAAAGATAAAAAAAAAATAAAAATTGGTGTCCAGTTTTTTTGATCATAGATAGAACGAATTTTAAATAAAATAAATTGAAATTGAAATTGAAAATTGAACCATGAGGAACAATTTTTTTGTACCATTCTATTGTATTGGGTTGGGATTTATAGCTTTTTTTATATTTCCTTTTATTGTACAACGATTTGTTTGCTGTTTGGCAAAGGGTAAGTACTCATTCGATAGAACTATTTCTGCTGTACAAAACTACGCTAATTTTATTTTATTCTGAGGCTTAAAAATGGAATACACAGGAGGCAAAAATCAAGATTTTTGACACCTGCTCTTCTTTGCTTTTGCTCAAGGTCTAAAAGCGGCCGAAGCAGCCCGCAACATATATCACGTGTACGGCAAAAGTGTTATGGGTGAGAATACAACAGGGAAATGGTTACAAAGTTAAAAAATGGCTCATTTGTCGTCGATGATACGTCCCGCAGCGGAAGGCCTTCTGAATTCGATGAAGAACGTCTCAAATCACTTCGAAGGAGAAAGGTCGGCAAACCAATCGTGAATTGGGTCAAAGAATGAGCTGGGATCATAAAACGATTGTCAATTACCTTCATTCAATGGGATTTATCAAAAAATTGGGAGCCTGGGTGCTTTAAGAGCTCAACGATGCTTCTCAGCATTTCGCCCGCCCTCGCAACACACGGTCATAAACAAAGAAAATCATGATATGTGTTTGGTGGGACTGAGAGGGCATGGTGCTCTGAGAATTGCCCATCTGCACCACTTGAATGAGGCTACTCGTCTGAAACGACCTGATCGACATGATCAAACCATACTCCTTCATGACAACGCCAGGCTCTATGCTGTCTTCAAATACGCACTTCAAGATCTCCATTTGGGAGTTCCATCAGCATCCGCCGTATTCTCCGGACCTTGTACGATTATTACCTTCCCCCCTAAGGGCGTTACCTTGGATAACAAGGCGGTCACTAAAAACTATTTCAATAACTTCTTTGACACCAGACCAGGTGATTTTTGGCGGAACTGCATCAACAAATTGGTTGAGAGGTGGGAAGAGTTAGCTAAAAAAGCATACAGCAACGGCGAATACCTATATAATTGATTAAAGGGTTAGGGGTAGTTAGAATTTTCAAAAAATTTTATTTAGTTTTATATTTCCTTAAAGTTAAATAAATAAACTAATAAAAAATAAATATTGTGTGAAAAGTTGAAGTAAAAATACTTTTCGAGTTATTCAACAATTGCCCTCCGGGCGCTCCAGAGCAGATAGCAAAATTTTACATGTATATATCTCGAAACTATGTTTTTTGAAGTGGTGATTATATATATATATATATATATATATACAACTGGTGCGTACACCCTTTTAGTGTATTTGGCCGAGCTCCTCCTACTATTTGTGGTGTACGACTTGATGTTGTTCCACAAATGGAGGGACCTACAGTTTCAAGCCGACTCCGAACGACGTATATTTTTGTGAGGAACTGTTTTCAGGGCAGAAATGCACTCGGAGGTGTGCCATTGCCTGCCGAGGGGCGACCGCTATTAGAAAAATGTTTTTCTTAATTTTGGTGTTTTCGCCGAGATTCGAACCTACGTTCTCTCTGTGAATTCCGAATGGTAGTCGCGCACCAACCCATTCGGCTATGGCGGCCGCTGTGATTACTGTAACTTAAAAACCGCTCCGTAGATTTCAGTAAAATGTATACTGCTTTTGAAAAACATAAAAAACTCGTGGCTGATCGAAGGATTCTTTTTCAAAAAATTTGATTTTTTTTAACAATTAATTGTCGGGTTTTTTCTCGAAAATTTGAAAATTATTTCCTGAGGGCGCCATATTGTTAATTTTGAAAAAAAAGGTTCGACAAGATTATCTATTAATAACACTAATTTCTCTTGTCCAATTGATTTTAGAAGAATCTCCAAGTTCTTGTAATGATCACTGGAAGGGGCTTCTGGAGAAACGGGCTACGAACTCATTCGCCAGTTAAGTTCTTTGTTTTGGTCACGTATATTTTTATCCATATGGAATATAACCTTCCACCAGTTGAGACTGCAAATCGGCTATACCTCAACCAAGCGCATACCTATGAAATGAGACGTTTTTCAATTTCAAAGGTTTATTAACAAAAAATGCCTACAAATTTAATCTTCAAAATAATAGCCATCGCTAGGGACACATTTTTCCCATCTCTCAGGCAATTTGTGGATGCCGCCAACGGTTCCCAATCGTACGTCTCCACCAATTTCCGGGTCGCTCTTGTTCGATGTGGCGGTGCATTGTCATCAAGAAAAATGACTTTGTGACGCCGATCGGCATATTCTGGGCGTTCTCGGTGTATAGCGCTGTTCAAATCAGCCAATTGTCGTTGGTAGCGTATATCTTCAACTGTTTCACCCGGTTTTAATAGCTCGTACCAAATCATGCCACGCTGATCTCAGAAAACACACAGCATTGCCTTGAGGCCTCGAGGCCGAAGCGATTTGGTTTGGCCGTTGTTTTTAGCTAGCTTGTGACCGGGCGGACCATACGATCGTTTAGGCTTGGGATTGGAGAAATACCAATACCATACCATTTCTCATCACCCGTAACGATTGGATGCAAAAGAGACTTCCTTTTGAACTGGGAGAGCAGAATTTCACAAGTGGTTTTTCGACGTCCGTCTCGATGTGTTCGCATTAATTTTTTTCGTTTTAAGTATACTTAAGAACGATTCGGTCTTCGTCCAAAATTTTGTGAATTACTGTCTTTTATATATTGTAGCTGGTAAGTAAGTAAAAAATAAAGTATTTAGAGTATTCATACAGCACTTAACTTTAGTTGAAACAATTGAATATTGTCGAAGGGGAAAACTTGCGCCCAGTTCTTCAAAAAGTAATCAGAGAACTACAAAAGACCAGCTTACTCTACAGAGCTATGAATGAACACAATGAAACGTTTCTGAAACGAGGGCTTTTAATGCTTTGAAAAGACTTGAAAAACTAGTAGCCAGATTGATGGGATGAGCGTTAGATTGTCAAAACAGGATTCCAAGAAGCTTTCTCCGGACATCCATCGAGAAACTTTGGTTCACCTGGAAAAGCCAATAATGAAAAGAACAGTTGCGCTTCGATTGGCGGAAGCAGATCTGGCACAGAATAAGCCTTTATTAGGAGCATCGCAACGACATACTTGAGTTTGCTCAAGGGCACATATCCTGGACTCAAATCAGCGGCGTTATATTTTATTCTGCGATGAAATAAAAATAAATAGAGTTAGTCCAAATGGTAGGAAGTACTTGTGGCGGCGAAAACGGGCAGCATTCGACCCCAAGTTCATCTTACTAATCACGAAGTACTGGAAATGCTCAATAATGACGTGGGACTGCCTTTCGTGGAAATAAGATGAACGGTGTGGGACCAATTCATCTTATTTAAGGTAATATGGACGCGGTCAAGTTCGTTCGTATACTTCAAAATGTAATACTACCTTATGCGGAAGAGAATTTACGGGTGATTTGAAAATTTCAGCAATTCTATAATCCGGAGCACACTTATCGTGTGGCAATAAAGTTTTTCGAAGACAATTTGATCAGTCTTCAGGATTTGACATCTTTGAGTGTCGACTTAAATCTAATAGTACACCTTTGAAGCGACGTAAAAGCAGCATTCAGTACGCAGAATATCACAAATTTGAATTAGTTATTTGAAAAAGCCAAAGCAGCATTGCAGTCCATTCCTGCTGAACGCTGTAAAGGTTTAATAATGGAAATGCAAAAGCCCTGTGTAGCAGTAAAAAGCAAAACGATTTTAAACAAAATATTATTGAATACTTTTTCTATTCGCTTGCATTCTTTTATGATTTGACTCTTATTTTGCTTAATTCTGAAGTACTTTCCTCAAAGGAATTTCGCATTGTATTAGCTTTTGTGCATGAAGTAATCAAATTTTCTGATACAGATTGAGAAATTTTTAAGTTTATAAAATAAAACCTAGTACATTTATATGATTGAAAAAAGCATCAATTGGGATAATTTTTAAGTAATAGGACTATGAATAAGTTCGTTTCGGTTTTACAACAGATGGCGTAACTTGATTATTATTCCATCGATCCACATTTCCAAACATTCATTGGAGAGCTACTGTCGTAAGGCACAAACGTCAGTATAAGTTTTTTATTTGAAGCGTAAACAACAATATTTTTACCACACTTGAAAATGTCGAATTTCGTGCCAAATAATGTGTTTTTGCGGGGAATTCTTCTTCATTATTTTAATATGAAGAAAAAAGCAGCCGAAAGTCATCGTATCTTGGTGGAAGTTTATGGTGAGCATGCTCTATCTGAGCGAACGTGCCAGAAGTGGTTTGCACGCTTTAAAAGTGGTGATTTTGGCTTGGAAGACGAAGAACGCGAGGGTGCGCCGCCAAAGTTCATGGATACCGAATTGGAGGAATTGCTCGATCAAGATCCGGCTCAAACGCAAGAAGAGGGTGCAAAAACTTTGGGAGTTGATCAATCAACCATTTCCAAACGTTTAAAAGCCATGGGAATGATCCGAAAGGTAGGCCATTGGGTGCCGTATGAATTGAAGCCAAGAGACGTTGAACGCCGTTTTATGGCATGCGAACAACTGCTTCAACGGCACAAAAGAAAGGGTTTTTTGCATCGAATTGTGACTGGCGATGAAAAGTGGGTCCATTACGACAATCCAAAACGTCGGGCAACGTATGGATACCCTGGCCATGCTTCAACATCGACGTCGGCGCAGAATATTCATGGCCTGAAGGTTATGCTGTGTATCTGGTGGGACCAGCTGGGTGTTGTGTATTATGAGCTACTGAAACCGAATGAAACGATTACGGGGGATGTCTACCGACGACAATTGATGCGTTTGAGCCGAGCACTGCGAGAAAAACGGCCGCAATACGCCGATAGACACGACAAAGTTATTTTGCAACATGACAATGCTCGGCAACATGTTGCACAAGTGGTCAAAACATACTTAGAAACGCTCAAATGGGATGTCCTACCCCACCCGCCGTATAGTCCAGACCTTGCGCCATCCGATTACTATCTCTTCCGATCGATGCAACATGGCCTGGCTGACCAGCACTTCCGTAATTACGATGAAGTCAAAAAATGGATCGATTCGTGGATTGCGGCAAAACCGACCGAATTTTTCACAAAGGGAATCCGTGAATTGCCAGAAAGATGGGAAAAAGTAGTAGTAAGCGATGGACAATATTTTGAATATTAAATTTGTAACCATTTTACGTCAATAAAGTTTCAAATTTCGAAAAAAACCGCACGAACTTATTCATAGTCCTATTATTTTTCAATGACTGTAAATCATTGAAAGTTCTGAAGCTAAAGTACTAACAAACCAAATATTTCATAACAAATCGGAATAACGAATTTTATACTTGAAAATATTTATTTACAAATTATTAAATATTTTTTTATACCTGTTTATTATTTTGTTGTTTTTTTTTGTTTTTTCGTTTTTTTGTTTTGGTTTTAGAAACTGAGGCAATCTACTACATCCATTGGTGTGTTATATTCATTAGCCTTTCTATTTCTCAAACGTTCAATTGCTCGTTCGCGCTTCGCCGTCACTTTATTTACCCATTTGTCTGCGTTTGTCTGCCAATTTGTTGTGCGAGCGGCCAATTCCCTTTGTCAATCAATTCAATATCGAACTTGCTATTGTTTTGCGCCAACAGCCACTGCGTTTTGTTGTTATGCACTTGTAAATAACCTCTCGTTTGAGTCGCCATTGATGTATTGTTTAGTTGTAACAATATATGTGTGTGTGTACGTGTGTATACGCGTATGTTTTTTCCACTTTGGCCTCCTTTAACTTTTCAAACACTTTTTACCTTTGTTCTAAGTTTATTTATTATTTAACAGGCTCGTGCGTTCCCTCGTTCGAATAATCAAGCACTTATACACCACGCGGCATGCCCACATTCGCTATTCATTCACTTCGCCCATCACTCAACTGGTCGGTCACTTATTCACTCACCTAGTCAGGCAAGCAGACATTTGGACAATCGGTCACTCAGTTTACAATTCAACTGAAACATCATCAATATGAGTATGTGTGTGCGTGTGTGTGTATGCGCATTGAAGTGCTCCTCTTTTGTCTTTGCGCTGCAACCGAAAAAACCTCCAGCACCGACATACACATGCACACTAATCTGCGTGTGGCTGCATATACTACCATAAGTATGTATAGGTGGGTTTGTGCAAATGAATTGCATGTACGAGTATTCTTTTATATTCGTCTCTACGGCACTACCACCCCACCTTTGCCTGCGTACCGCTACCTTGTGTGTTCAATGTTTAACCTCCTGGAAAATTGACAATCCCTTCGTTGCTTGCTTGCAGCACTCAGAGCACATCCGTTGGTTACATTGTTTTGTTCGATTGCGATGTTCCATTGTTGGTACAGCTGGCAACACAGAGCAGGTTGCGTAGGATGCACGCTGCAATTCTAGTTCTTCAAAGGCAACTTGAAAGCCATTGGACAACAATGAATTGCAAAATGTATTGCATACTTTTGAGCTATTTTAAACTGCATATGTGGTGGTCGCCTAGTTTAGTATGCAAAAAAGTTGAAAAAGGATGAGTGATTTTCAAAAAGCTAAAGTCTGTGAAGAGAGCAATCATTTTGACATTAAAAATTCCGATTTGTACTCAGGAAAGTTTCTGATTCAAAATTAAGTGCTGGTTTCAAGTATCTATTCATTTTAGAAGCTTAATTGGAAGAGGAATAAAAATCATATTATCCAACTCAACTTTAACTCGGCGCATGTTTTTACTTATATAAAGATCGTAGTTTGTTTAAAGAAACACACGATTTCATGTCCAGTTTTTTGGATTGTCATGAGTTTTTCTAAAAAATAGTTTTCTTAGTTCTTCAATAAGTTTTGCGGCTCGATAAGAAAAACACAATTTTATGCTTAAAATACACTTTAATATTCAATATAGTCCCCTTGAACATCAACTCACTTGTTCCAATGATATTCGAATTTATGAATTCCATCTCTGAAGTGAGAATCAGGAAGCGGTGTCCATGAATGCATTTTTTTAGATCTGGAAACATATGTCGCTAGGGGCAAATCCGGTGAATACGGTGGCTGCTCCAACAGTTTGAACTTTAATTCATGGATTTTACTCATTGCCAAAATGCTCCTGTGATGAAAGTAATTTTTTCTTTTCCAAACTTGGTCTTTTTTCCCAAGTTTTTTCCATCAACTAGTTTAAAAGGATACAATTATACTCAGAATTTATGTAAACCAGTTTGCAAATAATCGACCAACAAAATTCCTTTGGCGTTCCAAAAACCTGAAGCTAACTCCTTCTTGGCCGATTTCTGGATTTCTGCACACGAACTCGTTTCGGAGCCGAAGAACCAGGCTCACACCACTTTTTAGCTTCTTGTTTTGATCTAGGATCATGGTAATTGACCCAAGTCTTATCCGTAGTGTTTAATTGGTGCACACAATCCACTTAATCGCTTCGAAAACGCTCTAAATTCTATTGTTAGCGAGTGAAACACCTATTGCGAACACAACTTTTTGAAATCCAATATTTCAGTCAAAATATGTATTACTTACACTGTCCAAAGGGATGCCTAGGGCTTCTACTAAATTTTTTTTAGTCATTCCACGACTTTCCAATACGATATCCTGTAGCTTTTCTACTTTTTTTTCTGAATTTTAACGCTTTTTCATAGCAGAAATACACTCGGAGGTTTGCCATTGCCGAGGGGCGAAAAAAGACTTTTTCTTCATTTTGGCCTTTCACCCAGATTCGAACCTAAGTTCTCTCTGAATTCTGAAATGTAGGCCGCGCATAATAAAAGAAAAGAAAATCGCCTAGTAGCAACGCCCTCTCTTATCGAATCGGAAAACTTATTAAACAACCTAGTATTTATGTCGGAAAAAATTGGTTTTTTATTATAACTTGCTCATTCTATATTCGATTTTTAAAAGAGGTACGCCATTATTCTAGTCTTGGGGATTTCAATATTTACTTCTGATGCCTTTTTGAGCTTCGAAGTCGTTTTGACACAGTTGTGTCAGTTACGCCGACTTGTATCCCCCTAAGATGTTCCGTTTGTTTCATCATACTCAGGTAGTTTTACATTCATTAAAAGTTTGTTTTTAAACTATTTTGCTAAATTCACCAACAAAGAAGTTACCACACTTCCAACGCTCCAACAGCTTATCCGGAGAAATTACGCATTGCGTGGTTACTAAGTTAAATCTTGACGCGTGACAAGGTGGTTTTAGAGTTCGCGGTTTAAAGTCCCGAAGACTGGAATAATGACACATTACTTTGTTTTATAAGATGTATAACTCAGATTCGATAAGTGGCATTGAAGTCGAAATACCTTTGTAAAAGTGCAATTTTCCCTATATTAATTATTCATATGATTAGTTAGAAAAAGTTAGGAGAAAGAAACTTGGTGTACAATGATTAGATCGAAGTATTTTATATTAAAAACTTGTATTAATTATTTAATTTATGCCGATTTTAAGGCATAGGTTAACTCCTTGAGAACCAAAATAAGTTTGCAATTAATGCAGCAACCGGATGGGAGTACAGGATAGATGCAGTATGTACAGTTTATCCTTCCCTCCACAAGAGCATTAAATGTACTCCTAAATTTGAATGGAGAGGGCTTGCGAACTGTCATTAAAAACTTGATTTTTTTATATTTCTTATCTCTTTCTCAATGCATTCATATTAGCATTAAATTCATGTTTGAGTTTAATACATTTATTAAGTTGCAAAGCAAAAGCAAGATGGGAGGTGGGAACATTTTGTACCCTCTACGCATCGTTGTACCTCACAGCTTTCTCAATAAATCCTAGTTATAGCTTCTGTCGGCTACATTCCGCCAAAAAGCTTTTGCCATTTTTTATATTAAAAATTTAAATAGTACTAAATGTGGTTCGCATATTAAATAGTATTTAGTATAATATTTATACTTGTATATCTATGAATATGTATTGTATATAAGTATATATGTATGTGTATTAGTAGATGATGGCGTTAGTCGTTTTTGCAAACTGGATGAAGGAACTCTAGAGTATCTGAGAGTGAGTGAGCTGCGCTCGCAAGACGAAGGCTCGGGCGCGTAGCTGCTGGAACTCTAAATTTACTAGTGGTATGGAACCAAAATTCATCAAAAACATCCATTATAGGCTTGCGGGGAAGCACAATAGACCATCAGTGAACTCAGTGAGTCATGGTTCTATAATAGTAATAATAGGGTGTCAGCTAGTTCCTGTTAAGTTTGAGATATTTTCAAAATTCCCGTATTTGACCAGGTTCACTTTCATAGTTATTCACAATGCACATATTTTATTGGTCGATCACACTATAAAATATATTATAATTCCAACAAAAATTCCTCAACTCACAGCTTTTAAAATTATTTGCTGTAATAAAAACACTGCTAGTCTTAGGTTAGACGCACCATCGTTTTTTTTAAACAAAATCAATTATTTATTATCATGCTTGTTCTAATTGTCCAAAATGCTTTTCTTATCAAAGTGCGAGTTTGGTTCGAAAAAAAATGCTGATTTGCGAAAAAATAACTGAACATTCGGAGATTATAGAAATTTCTGTGGCAATCACACGTGTTTTCGGTTGGTCATTGAATTAGACGCAGCTTAAATTGCTTCGTATTGCGTGGACCAGTGTAAACTTTCGTATTGAAAAAATATCAAAAATAAACAAATAAAGTGTTTTCGAGCTACATTTGAAGAAAAAAATGGGAAAAGCTGCTGTTATGAGCTTATTGGAACGTCAAAAAGTAGACTTTCTTCACTCCCAGGGACTGTCCAATCGGAACATTGCCAAACAAATAAATCGCAGCTCCAAAAAAGATATTTGAAGGATCCAGAGGCATATGGAAATAACTTCAAAGGGGAAAAAGGCACTATCAAAACAAGCAGTACACCAAATTGTTAGAATTGCTTCGAATTCGACTAAATCTGCTGCTAAGATCAAGGAATTGGCTGGAGTAAAAGCAAGCCTATCAACTGTTCAGCGTACGATCAGAAATGCAGAATACCTGAAGCGTCTAAAAATCAAGAAAAAAAACCCCTTTGAATGCAATACGCAAAGAAAACCGGCTTCAGTTCGCGAAAGAATACATGACGTGGACTGTCCAATCTGACACTCGACTAAATGATAGGCGTTCAGTTGTATTTACTGATGAAAAACGTTTTAATTTAGATGGCCCTGATGGATTTCAATATTATTATCACGATTTGCGGAAAGATGAGCTATATTTAAGTCGCCACCATAGCCGAGAAGGGGGAATAATGGTGTGGGGTGCTATCACGTTTTATGGAACAATTGACTTGATTTTTATCGATCAAAAGATGAACGGCGATCGCTTCAAAACATTGTTGGAGTCCGTATTTCCAAAATTAAAAGATCTCTTTGGACCAATTCCTTGGATTTTTCAACAAGACAATGCTCATATTCCTAACTTTCGAGTAGTAAAATCTTTTATTTTGAGTCAAAACGTTAATATCATGACCTGGCCACCATATTCTCCAGATCTTAACGTAATTGAAAATGTTTGGGGATGGCTAACACGGAAGGTATACGAAGGAGGAAAGCAATACGAAGATAAGGAAACATTAACTGCAGATATTAAACGTGCTTGGAGCGAGATTTTCTTGAACTACATAGATTCCTTGTATCATTCTATGAAGGACCGGATTTATGAAGTTATTACTAACAAAGGAGGCAGTACTCATTACTGAAATTATTATTATTTCTTGTTTCAAATAAATCAAATAGTAATTTAAGTTGAAATCCAAATACTTTTCTTATAAAAATTAAAAAGCCAAAGTGAATCTATTCTAATGACCAAGAAAAACTCGCCTTATTTCGATTAGCTTTAAGAAAATGTTTGAAAAACACAATTTTGTTAAATATGTATAACCATTTGAATATTATATTTAAAGTATCATTAAATAAGAAACGTTTTTGCATTTCAACTTCTTTTCTATCGTCCTTTAATAAATAAATATGAAGCAAAGTTATAGCCAACTAAACGTGCGTCTAACCTAAGACCAGCAGTGTAAAGCGAACCTTTAAGCGAAGTTGGACTCATTTTTTTATTAGTGCCAGAAGGCTCGCCTTTCTTTAAATATAAAAAAACACTTTAATCTCCGAAGAAATCATAGAACTTGATAGAATTTTCCATTCTTCTTCTTCTTTTAATTCTCACATTAATTTGGTTTTTCTAAATCTTTCCCAGAGCATTATACTCTAAAACTGTTATTTACCTCTTTCGATTTTATGCTTTATTTATTTGGATACTATATTTTCAGTTTGCTATTGAGTTACTTGAACAGTGTTGTTTCTAAAGTTTGAAACTCTTTTCTCATTAGATTTTGGTATTATTAATGGAACTGTAGATTGGTCGTCTCTCGAGCAACGCACTCTGATTCTCTTTTCGCTGAGAGCTTGATATAATTACAAATCTTCTATCCAGGTAATGTCAGCACTAATTGTGCTATGAATACTTCTTTAGAGCCCTCAGTTCGGAAATTCAATGAGATCGCGAGCTCGCATTTTTCCCTTTTTTTCATTTTATCGTAATGTAGTAGTTATTTAGTTTTAAGCAGTCAGTAAGAACTTCGTCCATTAACTTATATATAAATATACATACATATAAACATACCCTTTTCGGGAGTTTGGCCGAGCTCTTCCTCCTATCTGTAGTGTGCTTATTGATGTGTGTCCTCAAATGGAGGGGCTTTAAGACGCATCCAAACATAAAGATAGTTTTTTAAGATGAGCTTTTCCATGGGAAAAATATAATCGAAGGCTTTCCAACACCTGCCAAGGAGTGACCGTGGCTTTGTTGTTCTTTATCCACGTTATCGCTGTTCCTACCACGTCAGTGGAACGACGATCCCGTCGTTAACGATTGGGGTATCGAAAGGAATCTATCTAAGACCTACGAAGTTTTTACTATTTTGCAAGTTCGAGAAGTTTTCCCTCCATACTTTACACATGCTCTGGACGTAAGTCGCCGATCGCTACATGATGCTATAAGCAGCATTCTTTCTTTCCGCAGCAGCGGGACATTCCTCGTCGTACCAATTGCTTTTTTCAGGCTCGCCGAAATCCAATTTCTACTTCGGTGACGGTACGCAATAACAAGAAATGTGGCTCTATTGCTCGTGCATTCCAGCTTGTTGGACAGTACACACTGAGAGGAGGACTGAGAGTTGAGTGCCGAATTTTCTGGCTGTCTGTTGTAAATGCAGCTTTTTGATGTCAAACATTTTTTGGGTGGGTAGATGTACTTTTTTTCCGCACAGAGGCGTATGGGTATTTTGGCTGCAACAAGGCTGCAACGATCCGAATCAATGCTGGGTCCTCGGATTATACGTACAACTAACACACTAGAAGCGTGTCTTCCATCTATCACAACATGATCGATCTGGTTTCGTGTTTTCCGTCAGGAAACATCCTCGTACCTTGATGTATTTTTTTGTGCTGGAATCTGGTGCTACTGATTACCATGTTTCGAACACAGGCGAAGTCGATCAGACTTAGTTCGTCACCGGTGATTACGTTGTGCAGGCTGTATTCCCCGACTGTTGAACTAAAAAGCCCCTCCTTGCCAACCCTGGCATTGAACTCTCCAAGCACAACTTTTATGTCGTGGTGTGGAGGCAGCGCTCATAGCGTCCTAGGCGTTGATAGAAGCAATCCTTGGTCGCATCGTGCCTTGTTCCGCCCCATCGCATCTTTTGAATGGTAGTGATGCTAACTAACTACTACTCTTACAAGGACATCAACCAGCCGGGCAGAGGCACCTTCTTCATTAACGGACCGAAAATTCATGGTGCTTGCCCTCAAATCATAGTCCTTAGTTCGTGCACCGTGGTCGTCATCAGAGTAGCAGCGTACAATCAGATATCCTGGGTTGTTCGAGCGGATGTTCAGATGCTACCCAGAGGATAATTGGATGAAGCCCGGAAGTGGGGACTTGCTTGAATCGTATACAGCTCTACTCCAAAGTAAATAGCTATCAAGCACTTTCTCTATTTGCGTGGACTTCTACATGGCATTCAGAGCAGAGTAATACGAATATGTAAGTTTATTGATGAATGAGTCGAGACTAATTTGCAACTTATTTCATTCATTTAGTTTCTCACTCAAGCCATCATTCATTTTTGGCATAAAAATCTACTATCAATCTTCTTCAAAGCATTAATATACCGAGATTCTGATTTCACGATGCGAACTTACTGTGAAAGAAGGATATCTGCTACGACTAAATACTCCAATGATTTTGAGGGCTTTACATGAATGCAAATATCTCCTATAGCGATGCGCATTCGCCATGTCTATTAATAAAGCACAGCAATAAAAGTGTGTGGTCCAAATTTGTAAAGTCTATGCTTCTCATATGTCCAGTTGATGTGGTGAGCTCACAATTCGAAAAACCTACAGATTTACTGATATACGCACCAGACGGCAAAGAAAAAAAAAACAAAAACAAAGTTCAAAAGCACTTCAATAAATTTAAACAACAACCTTTTTTGATGAGCACAGGAGCGTAGGCCAAGTGTTAGCTAGAACTTCAGGCATTTATTTTAAATGAATGTAGTAGCATACAATTTAAATTTATAAATCGTGCGTATGTATAAATTTTATTTTAAAACATACAGACACACATAAATTCAGTCAAAAGTAATAAAATTGTAGTGCAGTTGAAGTCGAAGACTCTACAAACAAAACACTCGAGAGAACATGCACACTTCTCTATGAATATTCTGTGAGAGTAGCAAAAAAAAGCAAGGCGAGTAGTAAAGATTTGAGAAACTAAATTCATACAAGTATACATTTCAGCCTATTTTGCAACAGACATATGTACACATATACCTGTTTGTATGCTTGCAGAAATACACATTTATATTAAGCTTCCATGGAGAGTCTGCAAGTAGCAAAAAATTCACAAATGGTGAGAATATTCAAGTTGTTGAATGTCCTTTTTATTTTTGAGCCTCCTCTCCAATTTCTGTTGCTAGTTTTTATTTGACAACCATTGCAGTGGACAACTTGTAGTTTTTCTATGAGTTTGAGTGTTTCTCATGGGAAAAAATGGTAGACAAAATTTACTAAGAGACAACAACGGTGACGGTGGCACTTTATGCGTCGCGTAAGTATGTCCAGTTGTCGGACCGGCTGTGAAATTTTGTGTGTAGTTTGTAGGCGTATGCGTGCGCTGTTTGGAGTAGGAAACAAATACGAAAGCGAAGTGCCTATTGTAGAAGTCGCATTGCTTGTTGTTGAATTTATTCATGGTGCTATTTTAAGTTTTCCACTTTTGGTGAGGAGTAGCTTTAGAAACGGCCAGCGAGCAGAATTTTGTGAACATTTTTTAAGTGAACTAAGTTTTTAAAGCAAAAACTATTAGGTGCGCAACTAAGTTCTCGCCCTTCTTTTATGAAAATACAACTTTATTCTGGAAAAATCGTTACGAGTGAATCATTAAAAGTATTGCCCATCACTGGCTACTACTTTTTCTATCTTTCTGGTAGATCTCTTTTACCGTCGCGGTAAAACTGTTCATCTTTCGAAACTATTCACGGATCAAGCCATTTTTTATTGCGGCCGCTTCTCGCGCTGTGCTCGGCTCAATCGCATCAATTAAAGTCGATACCAATCCGCAGTGATGGTTTCGCTTGGTTTTAACAGTTAATAATAAATAACACCAACTTGGTCGCACCAAATACAAAGCACAACTTTCGCAGCGTGAATATTCGGCCGAGGCGACGACGTAGAAGCATGACTGGGCAGTTCCCATGACATTCTTTTCTTTGGATTCCTGTAATGAATCCATTTTTCATTACCCGACACGACGCGATGAAGAAACCCCCTCCTCTTTTGCCGCTGGTTCAGTTGTTCACAGGTGAAAAAACAAGGTTCCAAATCCCTTGGTTTTAACTCACAAGGAACCCAAGTCCCCTGTTTCTGAATCATTCTTAAAGCATAGAATCGCTTGGAAATTGATTGGTGGGTAACTCCTAATACTGAAGCAAGCTCTTCTTGATACGGATCCTCATTGACGCGGATCCTCATTGAACAATGCCTCCAATTCAGCGTCTTCGAAGGTTTTTGGCCTTCCTTCACGCGAACGGTCGTCAACATTAAAATCACCGCCTTTGAAGCGACGGAACCACGTCGTTGCACGTTGTTTCACTTAAAGCAGCACCTCCATAAACTTTCTGTAGCTCTCAATGCGCTTCAGCCGGCGTTTTATTCGAATGAAAGAGGAAAATCAACACTTTCCGCAAATGACGATTATTCGGCACAAAATCAGACATTTTCACAAAACCAAAAGTATATGATACTAAAACAAAATCACGAATGTGTCGAAGCAGTTTGTTTACCATGTGTCTAAGCTTGGTTTATGACGTTTAGGTTATGTTAGAATCGACTAGCACACACTACTGGAGGCATCTATTGACAAATAGCGGGAACTTAGTAGCGCAGCTAATAAAAAAATAAAAATTAAATAAAAAAATCTGCTTGAAATTTTTTTTAATATGTACAAATTAAAAAAGCTTACGTCCAACATTTTATTTATATTTTTTACTTCGTATGATAAAAAACATATCTTTGAGGTTAGAATGAGTAAAAACACAACCCGAGCTATGTCGAAATACAGATATTATCATAATTTAAATTTCTTTATTCTATTCCACATGGTGTTAAAATTTTATGAATAGCATTCCAGCGATTAACGAAAAATTAATAAGAAGAAAAGGAGCAAAACTCAATTTGAACATAATTTACACAGAAAAGACAAACCTTTAAAGGTCTCTCCTGGAAAATGCAAAGAATTCAGTTACGCTATTATGGGATGTGACCACAGAGCTGTTATTGGAATAATCGTAATGTGTCACTGGGCGTATGAGTGATATTTCCCATAAGTTTGGAAAGCACATTGTAAACACTGGCTTTTAGCCGATTTGACACCTCCCGATTGTTTTGCGATTCGTTTGGTTTAGTACATTTATCATGAATGGACTCTCGCTGCATCGACGTTTTCTAATTGTTCAAATTTCCAACGGGCAGATATCTGCAGCGAACCACAGCTGTTGATGCAATGGAGAAGGTTGATGGGATCTAGGTTGACACACTGCCCCAAGTTGTCGAAAAAAGGAACACCCAGTGACCTTAATCAATGAAAGTTCTCAACAGTCTCCTTTTCTATACGGTCATCACAGCTTTTGCTAGGTTAAATGGTAAACCCAGCTTTTCTGTGTGTGTGCCGATCGTGCAATAACCGGTAAACACAGCTACGGGTGGAGTTCCTATACCTTTCTGCATCGTTTGTCTATTGTACTGGGGCCAGAGGATTTTCATTATATAGTATGAGGAAACGGAGCTCCATCTGTTCATCTGTTCTGCGATTACCCGAGAAATAAGTTGTGCAATTCCCTTCTAACAACAGTCAGGGAGATGAAGATGACCGGGTAGGAGACTTCTGGGACCAATTCAGTTGACATCTTCCTGGCAAGCTCATCGGAAATTTCATTTACTTCTATGTTCTTATGTTCTGGAATGCAGATCAGAGAAAATTTACCTGCACACCCAAGAGATTTAGTGTAACTCTCATAGGAATTGTCCGATTTGGATATGCGCCATGGCGTCATCAGTGCATAGAACGCGGTTTGCCTATCGGAAACAATGTTAATATAACCTTCGCTCCCATGTTTCATTAGCTGTCACATGCCTGCAGGATCGCAAAGACTTTGGCTGGAAAACAATATCCGTTTTCGGCAGTTTTAAGGAAACAGATAAATTTGCCAATTTAAAGAAAACCCCTGCTCCGAATCCCGATTCCATCTTAGAACCGTCAGTGAAGACAGAGGTACTAGCACCGCTACAGATTTTCCTCTTGTTCCAATGCTGTCTACTTGGAAATATTGCCCTCGCATGACTCGCAAACTCCAGTTTGCGGATAGAGAAATCTTTACAAAGTTCAGAGAAATACGGTGTTAACTGCCTGAAAATTCTACCATGCCCTTTGAGAGAGAGACCCCGAGAGGTTGGCCACTTTAATCTGATTTCACTTTGAGCAGCAATGAAAAAAACGTGAAAATCGATGAAAAGTAAGTGAAAAACGACGGTCAGGGCAGCACTGGGTTAAGTTCTGCAGTTTAGTGATAATTATAACCCTTTCGAAGAGCTTCCCACCAAACCATGCATCTGTTTGTTAAAATTGTTAGAACCACTGCATTGTATGTACATCCAAAGCCCGACCTGTGACTTGAGTCCCTATTCTTTGCCGAACATAGATTTTCAGAAGTAGAAAACTATGCTGGCTTTCTTTACCCGATTTTCAATGTGTAGCTTCCAATGGAGTATGAAGTCAAGTATCACTTCAAGATACCTAACTTCCTATGAACGCGGGAAGTATATTTAATCAGGGAAGCCTAAGGTGTGGCGGTTCATATTTTATGGTAAATAGCAACAGCTCCGTTTTGTTAGAGTTGACTGTCAGCCCAGTAACTGAGTACAGCCAGTCATCATCATCCATAGTCTAGATTGCGGAGCATAGTGCCAAAGTAAAATTTTTCAATTTTGCCCGATTCCCGGATATATTTTGCACGTGCTGCCAGGCCAAGAGCCCTAGGTCTGGCTCTTTTGCGCTGTTCTTGTTGGTTCTAGTCCAGCGCTTGTCTGCTGCCAATGGCATTTCCAAAATCTTAGCCATGACTGAGGGAAACGGGCCCGATACTATTAGAACCAAGTCATCGGTTTATGCTAATACGTTACGTTGCACGTTGTGTATTTTTTTTTTTTTTTGTTTTTTTTTTTTGCCAGCTGAGGTCCTTGACTGGCTTATACAGTGATATTTCACGGGTTACTAAAGCAATTTGAAACTCAGGGCATATTTATTAAAAATTATATTCACTCGCCAAGTAGCGCTAAGTAATAAGAAATCTCCATTACTTATCCACCGTCTCCACACCGTACACTTTTTGATCTTCCGTCGTAAGAATCGAATTTTATGCAATAATTTAAGCAGTTTTGTATAATAGTTGCTGCATCCTGGATAAATTTTATTGTTTTACTACATACAAAATACGTTGCCAATTCTTCTTTTTCTTCCTTTTTTTTAATCAATTTATTTATTGCGATCTGCTTTTTTAAAATAACATTAAGCAATGTTTTTACTTAAATGTATTTGATTTATTTAAGAGGAAAAACATGAATGGAGTACACCGGGTGGTGAAATCATTTACGGATTTTAAGTTACATAATAATTTGGCTAGTTCTTCTTCTTAGCATCATAGTCCATGGCAAACCATTGCTTCAATCACAACCTTGCGCCATTTGTCTTTATCTAATGCTACCTCCTTCCATCGCTTCACGTGTAGCTGTTCAAGGTCAACTTCCACGTCTTCGAGCCATCTCTTTCTGGAGCGCTCACTTCTTCGGCCTCCAACATGGCGTAATACAACTGCCTCTCGGGGTGTTTTCTACTTGGGCATTCTAATCACGTGTCCAAGCCATTTTATCCTTTGAAATTTTATAAATCTTATCACAGTTTCGTTTTTTGCTAATAATTCCAGCTCATGATAATATCTACAATAATTCGATAGGTACCGTCTTGCAGTCTCACAGGTCCACATATTTTTCTCAATATTTTTTTTTCAAATACCATTAGCTGATTACTGTCAGTAGCTTTCAGCATTCATAGTTCGCACCATAGGTAAGCATAGGGCGGATTAGGGTTTTGTATATGTTTAACTTTTGGTCGCGAAATAATAAGTTAGACTTAAGCAGCTTGAAATTAGAAAAGTAAGACTTATTTGCTGCTAAAACTCTATTTATTATTTATATTTTCTATTTATTGTCAATGATGTATCCAAGTTAACGTGTCCCGCAGGACATCGTTTAAAAAATTAAAGTTGCGGGCCAACAACTTGGCCCGTTAAGTTATACTTACTTTCGGGATCCTGGAATTAATTGTCCGTTCTATGCGTTTTACAGTTTACTTTATTGTATTCCTGATTATTAGCTGGTTGAAGATTACCGTTTAAAGCCCACTGGTTCAAGACTGCCCGCGCGGCGGCACACTCAGAACCTTTTATACTAAAACTAGCCTTATTCCTACCCTAACTCTGCTGACACAGCGGTTCCCACGATGTTGTGTATTTCGGGTGAAGTTGCTGTCTGCCGGATGCGCGTGTGGATCACGTTGCATTAAGCAGACGCACTGTCAGCATATTTCAATACACGGGTGTGCTTCTGCTGCAGGTGAGCGAGTTAACTGTGGTGTTAACTGCCCCCCCTCTAAATATCTGCGTCCCGCAGATTGACATGCGTATTCCGGGAATCGTCGGGTGTCTCCTTTGCGTAGGTAGCAACAGGCATCGGAATGGTAGGTTGGCGTATCGGAGGGAGGTCAAGGCTTGCTGTTATCTTTCTCCAAATCCAGTAGGAGACCACGGCCAATATGCAAATAAAAAAAGCGTCAACAGCCAAAGAGACATGGAATCTCTGGCCCAGTTTGCCCAGATGGTTGATATTCGTCATGCTCAACTCGTGAACGTATTCTAGACTTGGTTTAAATCCTTGGCTTTTCACGTTGGTAACCGCTGCTGGCAATACCTGCGAGCTCTGCGATGCTCTGTTAGAAAAGGTTTCGTTCTTCACCCAAATTGTCTCATTGCTAAACTGGATGAGGATCGTGCCGTTAAGGACGCTCTTGCGATTATCATTACGAACATTCCCCTGAAAGTTGGTTAGAAATAATGTACCTTCACTAATTAATTCGATAGTTTCTCCATTTTCAGGTTCGAAGTGGCATTCGGCATCACCCCCCTTAATTAGACGTGCCAGGCATCCATCTTCGGGTAATCTTTGCAGATGGCTCATCTCGCAGATCGTTGAATTTTTGATCGAAGGACATTCACTTATTATGCCGTACGTTTCTTCCTTGCTGACCAACATTTTCGTGTAGTTTGCCACTACCCTCATACCAGCATGAACCGCAGCTCTTGTCATCAGAAAGCGGAATTCATCTGTTCTGACCTTAGGGATTGCGAGTACATAAAGCAGCAGAGAGCCGTTTGAAAATAAGGAGGGCTTCGCATATTCAATTGCCTCAATGGCATTTTGGTAGGGTAAAGCCTCTTCTTCAGAAATTAGCTGATGTAACTCAACCGGGTTTAAGAGGTTGGTGTTGACTATGCCCGACTTTGCCATTTGACATGCGCGTACTACCTCACTTATTTCTTCCTTGAGGATCTGTATGCGGTTAAGCAGTACGGTTTCAGCAGCCGTAGTGCCAACCTCTTTCCCAATGGTGTTCACGTAACGTGTCATCTGATTGATCTGGTTCATAGATTCCCGAGTGGCATTGAAGAGTTCCTCATTTATTTTAAATTGGTGGTTGCTGTTTGCGATTACATCATCCTGACTTCTGAGGATTGTGTCCCAGTCTGTTGCGTCAGGCGAGCCGGCAACCCATTTCCAGGCCGATCCAAGCCAATTGATTGACCGGATTTTACGGGGTTTAGTGGCCCGAAGTTCGGCGAGGCGTTGGCTAATGTGGTTCAAGTTGTATGCCGCAAAGGATTTTGCGACATCATTCCTCATGCCCTTTGCAGCCGTTTCGAATTTCTCCAATGCTTCACTGAAGAGATTCAAATCAATCTTATGTATCAATTTAAAATGGCCATTTACTATCCAGCCTTGACCTTGATTTATCGCTACCAATGGGGCATCGTAGCCGAAGATGTTGAATCCGCAAACGCAGGGGATTACGAGTAATCTAGCTTGATAAAATTTTCAATAAAAATTTACAAATTTTCTTAGTGTGGCAATAAAATAACATAACAAAAATCGGTAACTTCTTGTTTCAGCCTTAAGCTAATATTGCCAGTTGCGCGTGTTCTTTTCTTGAAAGCAACCTGTTCCTAATCAGAATATCCTTTGAAAGGAAAAGGGAGAAAAATCATTTCATCGTTTATATTAAAACAAGTGGCTTTTAGGAAAAGAGGAGCGTTACATATATGGCAAAAAAATATTTTTTTTTTTTTTTGTACAATTTACAACGCTTTACATTATTTGAATATTGGCAAAAAAAATATTTTTGTTTTTTGTACAATTTACAACGCTTTACATTATTTGAATATTGGCAAAAAAAATATTTTTGTTTTTTGTACAATTTACAACGCCTTAGATTATTTGAATATATTTGGCGTATTTTTTTCTTTTTTTGACTAACAGTTTCTTTCTCTCTTTTTTCTTAAATATAAAAAATTGTTTCATATAAAAATATTTGTTTTTCTTCTTTTTTTTTTTTTTTTTTTTTTTTTTTTTTTTTTTTTTTAAAGGGTTTTAATTATCACCCCATTTTTGTACGAGCCAGCGAAGGAAAAAATCCGTCAAAAAAGGAAAGGAAAGATCGGTTTCATATATTTTTTACCTGAGTCTTATGGATCCTTTTCCCATTGTTCGTTGTTACCGTGACCCTATTATCTTTTCCTACGACTTCCTTTTTGTACAGTGGCCGTTGTTTTGCTTTTATTTGCTTATTCCTTACGTACACCACGTCGCCCTGTGAATATTCCCTAGGGTGGTCCCTTTTTCTATTAATTCGCGAATTTCTTGATTCCTGATTTCTCTTTATTTGACCCCTTACCTCATTGAAAACCTTTTCCTGAAAATTTCTTATCCCCTGGTAGTTTATTCTTTGTACCCTGTTAAAAAATATGTCGCTCGGTTTATGCTTTGTAATGGAATGAATTGAATTGTTGTACCGATCAGCGGCTATGTATAGTAACTCCTTGGGGCTGGTGTTGGGTAGTTCCTTTTGCAAACAGCGGTATATTTCAATAATAGTGGAATGAAGCCTCTCGACCTGCCCATTTACTTCACTTTTTTGAATGGGGGTCTGGTAGAGCCTGATTCCCAAACTTCTTACATAATTGGATACTAGAGGGGTGACGAATCCTCGTTCGTTGTCTGTAACTATCATCCGCGGGACCGTAAAATAGTGAATTACTTTTGCAAATTTTTTTCGCAAAAGTACGGCCGACCTGTCCTTAATGTGGAAAAACTTCGCAAATTTGGAGAATTTATCTAGACAACTTAAAAATTTCTCCCCGCTAATTTCGAAAATATCAATGTGCAGGATATCGCACGGATGTTTGGGTATGGGTGTATCTTTTAATTTTGGGACGAAAGGATGTCTGTCATATTTATTTACCCGGCATATTTCGCAAGCTTTAGTGAAGTTTCTTATCAGGCTCGCCATTTTGGGGAAGTAGTACCTTTCCAGAATTTGTCCTTTATTTTCCACCGGGTTTCTATGAGCCCGCCTGTGCTCTTCCTCTATTATTTTACAAATTCTTTCTTCATTCGCCACATCTTCTACCAATCTTTGCGTTACCCTAATCTTGTAATAAAGGAAGTGTTCGAGGTACACATCTTGGAGAAGCTGTAGCCGGTTCTCGGGAATTTTGACACCGTTGATTATATTTGGACGTAGCCTTTCTTTCAATATCCTTACTAAAGTGTCCCGATTAATATCGGCTAGAGTCACATAATGGCGAGTGTAACCCTCGTGTGGGTTCTCAACACTAAGGAGTTCCCGTCCCTCTCTTATCACGAGCTGATTCTTAAAAACATTCAAGGGTGCCTCGACGTGAATTATTAGATCGGAGGCGTCTTGTTCAGCGCTGTGGACAGTTTCTATTTCACTTGCGGTTGCGGTGGTAGAGCCCCTAGCGGCGGTCATTGTTCTGGATGTATCTGTTGCTCCTTCACTAGCCGTTTCTGTATCGGAGCCACTAGCCAACACGTGAAGTCCTGTTGTGTCCTGTTTCCGACCTTTGATCCTGGATAGGGCATCTGCCACATAGTTTGATTTACCGGGTGTGTAAATTAACTCGTGGTTGTATTCCTCTATCCGGGCCTTCCATCTTTTTAACTTCGCGTTATGGTTTCGGTTTCCTAGAGCGAAGGTCAGCGGCTGATGATCGGTATAAATTTTAATGTTTTTTGCGCCATATAAGTAGGAACGCAGGTTGTCCAATGCCCATACAATGGCCAGCATTTCCTTCTCATTTGTAGCATAGTTTTCTTCTGTCTTGCTTAGCGAGCGAGAGATGTACGCGATTGGCCTGTCCTTTCCAACCTCACCTTGGGACAAGACAGCGCCTATTGCAAAGTTAGAAGCATCCGTAGTCAAATTAAAAGGTTTCTGAAAGTCCGGGAAAACCAAAATATCAGCCGAAACGAGTAGCTCCTTTAGATCAGCAAACGCCTTCAACGCAGCGGATTCGAGCTTGATTTTTACCTTTCTCGACTGGTTAGCCTTTATTTGGGCGTTTTCTCCTCGGGTTAGACTTGTCAATGGCTTAGCCACCTTTGCATAGTCACGAATGAATTTTCGGTAGTACGACGTCATTCCTAGGAAACGCTTTAGATCCTTAAGCGTTTCGGGAGGATCCAATTCCTGAATGGCTCTTACTTTTTTTGCATCGGGCTTAATCCCGTCAGGAGTGATGACATAACCAAGGAATTCTACGCTAGTCTTCATGAAATGGGTTTTTTCCAGATTAACTTTTAGGTTTGCACTCAGCAGCCTTGCAAAGATCGTGCTAACATTTTCTAGGTGCTCTTCTTCACTTTTTCCAAAAACTATGATGTCGTCAATATACACGTAGCAGATCTTCCCAATATATTCTTTGAGAACATCGTCTATCATGCGTTGAAAAATGGCAGGGGCGTTCTTTAGTCCGAATGGAAGCCTAAGAAATTCAAATTTTCCATTCATCGTTGAGAACGCAATTTTTGGTACGTCACACTCTTTCATCGGAACCTGGTGGAACCCGGAAGTTAGATCAATCGTTGTAAAGTATTTTGCAGCACCTAAGCTGGCAAGAGTTGCATTTATATCCGGTATGGGGTATGTGTCGGCAATTGTTACGGCGTTTAGGCGCTTGAAGTCAACCACCATTCTATATTGCCTTTCTCCCGAAGGTTTTGGCTTTTTGGGGACAATCCAGATTGGGGAATTGTATGGACTTTTCGAAGGACGAATAATCCCTTCCTCAAGCAATTCCTCGACCTGCCTTTCAACCTCCTCTCTCATGCAGGCAGGATATGGGTAACTCTTGGTGTAAATTGCCTCTGCCGTTGTCGTTCTAATCTCCGCCCTCACTGCAGTATCCACAATTTCCCTGTCACTTATTGGATCAAAAAGTTTTTCGTGATTTTTAATGATCTGTTGCAGTTTTTCCTGCGCCCAAGTTGAAATGTTGTTATCGGAAATTTGGTTAATTTGCCCGGAAGGTTTTTCTAAAAGTGGAATTCTAATATTAGGTTTCAAAATTAGCACATTTTCCTTGCGGTCTATTATAGCCTCCAGTTCCTTTAGGGTATCATCGCCAATAATACCATCAAAGGAAACGAGACCCGGCAGTACGTAAAATGTTATAAAGGTATCGTTTCCCGCGCGTTGGAAAAATCTGCCACTAACTTCCTCAGTGATTTTTATGCGCCCTCCGGCTGAACATACGAAAAAAGGCTTCCTAAGTGTCTTACTGTTTAGGGAAAGGGTTGAATTAATGAAATTTTTATTTGCGCCAGTGTCTACAAGAAATTTCAAGGGAGTACCGTCGTTACTCACATACTCTATGTAAGGTAAGCTGGATAGGCTCCTGTCATAAAATTCACCTGGTCTTCCACATTATCCTCTGCTACTTGAGCATACTCTTCATCAATTGCCTCCATATGGAACATCCTCTGCTGTTTCTGGGGGTAATTATCTGAGCCGAATTTCCTTTTTAACGAGAATCCTTGCTGAGGTTTATTCGGGAAACTCCGACGAGTTTGTGCAGAAGGATCCACTTCCATTTTTTCCACTGGTCGATATATTTCCGGTTTTCGGGTAAATGTGCGGTTCTGGAAGGAACCACTCTGCGGCCTAAATCCGAACTTATTACTATTTCCTGTGGGTCGAAAGTTACCGCTAAACTTCGAAACAGATGGGTGAGGCTTAGAATTCCCACTCATGGTATTCATGGGAACAGTCACCGTATTTCTAATTACCGCTCCATGCACAGGTTGATTCCTGAAATTCAAATTTTGTATGTCCAAACAAGCCGTGTACGCTTCAGGCAGCGATCGCGGTTTTTGGACTATTATCATACGAGAAAGGTCGCCATTTAACCCTCTTATGAAGACATCCAGCGCTCGATTCCGGTACGTTTCCATTAAAGCACCCACAGTTTCGGCAGAGTAATTCTCGGTTTTTAATTTGTTAATTATTAGAGAAAACTGATGGTTTACGCGTGCATAAAATTCGTCTAACCTGAGACCACCTTGCGTCAACTGGCCCAACTGGCGCTCCAAGGTGCGTATGTCCCTTTTATCTGCATAATGTAGCGACAGGCAGTTTTTAATCCCTGGCCAGTCGACCTCGGAAATATTGTGTGAAATTAGAGCGGAGTCAGCATTTCCCCTAACTTTCCCCCTAATACTTTTAAGGATGGCCCTATATAGAGGTCTTGCCTTGATGATTTTATAATCATCAAGGATTCCCTCCACTGATGTCACCCAGGACACGTATTGGGAAGGGTTTCCCTCGAACACCTGAAGATCCCTAACTGAATCCGGTAATCTACCAATCTCCCTTAAGTCGTCCTCATTCACCGGCCCCTGTAGAGGAATTTCAATTGGTGCTGCCACGGGTCCCCCCACGGACGCTGCCTCAAGCTGGCGAATGCGATATTCGGCTTTTTTCAGCTCAGCCATGAGCGCGCCCACAGAGCCATTTAATTCAGTAACAGATTGGGTTAAGGAATCCATAATTAAGTAAATTGACTCACCGACTTTTATTTCTACTCCTTTTCAAACCTTTTCCTCTTCCTTCGCTGCTTCTGTCACTTTATTCTCTTCTGCTTATTTTTATCGCACTTGTTGTTTTGCTTAATTCAACTCACAGGCTGATTGATTGCATCGAGATATCCAAAATGTTGAGCTAGAAATGCGAAAGTATTAGTATTTTGTAAAATATTTTTTTATTTTTTATTTTATTTTATTGGTTAAGGTCACGGAAGGGACGCGGGAACCCTTTTTAGTCGTCCTACAATCAGATTGTAGGCAACCTACTTAGGACGCTTCCTTCACACGATTCTCGGAAGCCTAAACAACTTTTAATTTAGCTGCCAGAGGCCAGAAATAGTTGGCGTGTTCCCATGTGAACGACAACGTGCACCCAGATAGGGCGTATCCAGTCCACTGGCTGCAGCTGCTTTATCATGCCGAGATCGTTGACGTTACCCAATTTACTTATAAACATGGCTGTAATTACACTAGCCAATTAACATTTTTCCTCTTTTTTTTTTTTTTTTTTTTTTTTTTTTTTGATATTTGCGAATCCGGGCAAGGAGTCGAACCTTGTGCCAATGGCACCCACCAATTCGCCACAGATTTAAAATATGTAATTTTTCTCAAGCATCTTTTTGTATTCTTTTTTATTCTTTTTATATTCTTTCCTTCTGACGAGGAGTCGAACCTTGCACTATGAATGTTTCACAGTGCCCACCAATTTGTCAGGGATTTTAATACAATTTTCTGCGTAATTATCTTTAAAAAATTTTTTTTATTTTTTTTATTTTTTTTTTTTTTTTTTTTTGTTTTTTTTTTTTTGCAGCCTTTTTTATAAAATAAGGCATTTAGTTAATTAACAAGTACTTGGTCCCATGCAATCTCCAATGTGGAAGGTGTAGCATGACTACTATTGCGGGCACACAAGACTGTAATCCGACCGACATTATAGTCGTAGGAGTCCGTCCTCGTAGGCGTAGGCATACGGCCTCCTGTGGCAATTCTAATGTCACCGAGCGCGGACGAAAAATTGCTGTGGTGCAGTAACAAGTAACACTTTGTTTTATTTCCTTGACAAATTTTAGCCATCTTCTTTTATCCTCGTGAGTAAATTGCCAGGAGGGTCCCCCCGTAGGTAGTGAATCGCTGAGCAATATCCTCCGAGTTTTATATTTATTTATCGCAGTAGTGCAGTTATAAGTAATGTTTTATTTAATTTACAAATTTTAGAAAATTTTTTCATCCTCGTGAGTAAATTGCCAGGAGGGTCCCCCCGTAGGTAGTGAATCGCTGAGCAATATACTCCGAGTTTTATATTTATTTTATAATTAATAAATTTTTTATTTTAGCATTCGCCCTTCACTGCACCTCACAAACCTTCCATCCTCGTGAGTAAATTGCCAGGAGGGTCCCCCCGTAGGTGGTGAATCGCTGAGCAATTTACTTCGAGATTCCTATTCATTTTACAATTAAAAAATTTTTTATTTGAGCATTCACTCTTCACTGCACCTCACAAAATTATCGTCGCACTCCGCTCCATTTTGCCGGGTATTCCCTTACTAAACAAGGGAATCCTTTGTGAAGCTCGCATTGCGGCTGTTATTTTGCACAAGTGCGGCTTCACATTGTGGAAGGGCATTTTCAAGTGATTTTTCGTTTTGCGCCGTGAATCTTTTCAAACGCTTAATTTGTTTTAATTTGAATTTATTTCTAATTCACTTTTGATTTTAGTTTATTTGGTTAACTCCAATTTTTAATATATTTATTAAATTTAATTTCATTTGAACTTAATTTATTTTGTGTTAATTTACATTAAAAAATTTGCTTTAGCTAGGATCTCAATTTTAGTTTCCTGTCTAGTTTCAATTATAATTTGATTTATTTTACTTTATGAGATTTAATTTTATTTTTCATTCATTCTATTTTATTTCATCACATTTTTTATAACACGGCGCACTCACTTTTTCACCTTCACTTTTTGCCACTTCCTTTACACTACAAGGATTCCTTTGCGGATCCTTTACACTACAAGGATTCCTTTGCGGAGATCCTTGTTAGGTACCCCATCTTTTTGAAAAAAGAGGGGTCCCTGCTCGGGCGCCAGTTAACGTGTCCCGCAGGACATCGTTTAAAAAATTAAAGTTGCGGGCCAACAACTTGGCCCGTTAAGTTATACTTACTTTCGGGATCCTGGAATTAATTGTCCGTTCTATGCGTTTTACAGTTTACTTTATTGTATTCCTGATTATTAGCTGGTTGAAGATTACCGTTTAAAGCCCACTGGTTCAAGACTGCCCGCGCGGCGGCACACTCAGAACCTTTTATACTAAAACTAGCCTTATTCCTACCCTAACTCTGCTGACACAGCGGTTCCCACGATGTTGTGTATTTCGGGTGAAGTTGCTGTCTGCCGGATGCGCGTGTGGATCACGTTGCATTAAGCAGACGCACTGTCAGCATATTTCAATACACGGGTGTGCTTCTGCTGCAGGTGAGCGAGTTAACTGTGGTGTTAACTTCCATATTGGCAGATATTTTGATACCCAGATAGGTAAATTCTTGTACACTCTCGAATGCAAAGCCTTCAATCAGCATGCCATCATGCCTTAACACGTTCCCTGTCCGCTGTGCCACATATGGTTCAGGAAACGTGCGCCTGATAAGCACTGATACGTTCCTGAGCCATATGTGCGTCAGTTGGTATATGAAAACCAAAAAAATATAGAAAAAGTTCCCTGAGCCACATATGTTTCATGAACGTGCAGAAGCAAAAATGTCCCTCTACGCTCATGGACCATATGTGTTTCAGGTAGAAATACCCTACATCCGTTTTTTTTTTTTTAGTTATTATTATTACTAAAGCTATCCTATGACTAAAAAAAAACAAATTATTCCAAAAACCCTGTTGGACTTGTCGGTCAATTTTGCATTTTTGTATTGGGACAGGGAACGTGTTAAACCGGAACTGGATTGGACCATAAACTTCGTTTTCTCGGTGTTAATTCTTAGCCTAGTATTTCTTACTATATTTCTAGTTATATAAATGCACTCCTAAATGCACTCCGGCCTTTCGCCATAATAAGTCCATCATCTGTATGAGCATAAAGCTGGAACGGTTTGTTTTATATCATCCCATTTGGATTTATTTCGGTTATTGCTGCGCGTAGGACTAAGTTGAATAGAAATGTTGATAAAGCGTCTCCATGTTTAGCTCGCGATATGATGTCTATTAACTGCCGCAAACATTTAATTTGCTTATATCGTACACATATTCGTCTTAGCAAATCCGTTGCCAATTACGTTTCCACTTTATAACAGAGGTGATAAAAGGTGTGTGCCTTGTGAGCATCCCTTCTCAATTCAATTTCAACGAAACTGTCCCAGCGGACAGCTATACTGGTTTCGATCAACTAAGTTGATCATCTGCTGATACTTGTTTTCTCACTACCCTTCGCTAATGCTTCCCGTATGCTTGACATACGCTCTGAAAGGCTCCTTCTATTACTACTCGAATGCAGTTAGAAGCTCTGTAGTCAGGTCTAGTAGTATCTCTCTGTAGTATCCACGAAAGCGAATCTTATTTGCTACTAAACAGTTACTGTGTGCCTGCCTACTTGCCTGATTACTCGCCTGCTCCGCTCACTGATTACACTTGATTGACTATTTAATTTACGTTCTCGATTTTGAATTGGCACACAATTTTAGTTGATCAACAGGCTGAATGCGAATAGCTGAATGGCTAATTTAACAGCACAACATAAAGCAAAAACAAAAAACACTAAAGGCGAAACACAAAAAACATGATTCAAAATGAATGATAAAAAACATGAATCAAAATGAATGATAAGCAACGAGACAACTTGGAAAATTTGCAATTATGTTGTGCAAAGCCATTCACTGTTTCCATTTGCTGCAAGTTTCTATTGCTCTTTCGCGCGCGCGCTTTTTTTCCATATATAGCTTGCCATTTGGGCTTTGAGTTTGAGAAGCGACTCCCTAAAGTAGCAATTTGATAGTGAAGTCGCCGTGGTGGCATCATCATCGTCCCTGCAGGCTGCAAGTGGCAAGCCGCACAACTTTTACGACTATTACGCTGCGTGAGCCACATAATCCAAGTCTTGTTTGCCGCACCGCATCGCATTTTGTGTCGTTCAGCCAAAGGGGAAATTATTTTTTAATTTTTATCCTGATGCCATGCCTTCGGATAGATTCCTGGTTGCATGTTGCTCTATGGATTCCAGTTCATTTTATTTAGGCATTAGCAGTTTTCATTACTTTTTTTTTTTTCTCTACTCTTTTAAGTTTATTTCCCAATTCTTTTTTTTTTTTTTGCTATTTTAATAATACGTTCCTTAGTACATAAGTATATGTATTGGATTTTTTTCTTGTTGAACTTTTTTAACTTTTGACATGACACGATTGCACTTTCGTAGAAAACTTCAGCTGCTCATCTCTGTGAAAGTGCAAAAGCAAAGGCCAAAGTGTTGCGAAGTGTTGTACGATGAAGGGTTGGTGGCAGACAAGAGTTGGCAATCTTCGTAATCTTATGCTACTAGTAAGTAGTTTTCACTCACTCGAGTATTTGGTAAGTGGCCAGCAATAAGCGTGAAGTAGAAGTTTTTTGCAGCCAAGCGAGGGTATAGACTTTTGCTCGTAGTTGATTCTTTTCCACTCCAGGTTGTTGAAAAAAGGAAGCTGCAAAGGAAATTGCAAAGCGCAGCAAATGTCAGTAGCAGTCGGAGTTGCAGTTTCAGACACATACATGCATGCAAACATACATAGCAAATAAATTTACTTGATTTCAAGTTAAAAGAATTTTCTGCCATGGCAGAATGACTGCCAATTTTGAGAGGTAAAATAGTAGTTACGAGTAGTGGCTTGAGCCACAGACATTAGACCTCCTATTGGGGTTAAATATGTCGGCATGTATATGTGACTGTGTGCGTGCATAAGGGAATGTATACATGTATGTGCGACTGTGTGTTTCTATGCATTTCCGTATTTTGCAAATGAATAATTTATTGCAGTTAAAACCTCTGTGCGCACTCAGTTCATTGGGGGACTTGAACTTTGATCTCACTTTTCGGCTTTTGTCTTTTGCCTTTTGCTCTTGAAAGCGCTGTGATTCTTTGGCGTTTTTACGAATCGTGCTGCCAGTTGTGATGTGATGACATCTTGCAAAGTTAAATTGACGTATAAATTCAACATTTGATTGATTTTCAGAAGTTTGTATATTTGGTCTCTTAAATTACCAATTTTTGTAATGCATGCAAAAATTCAACAAAGTAATAATTGCAAGATGAAAAGTAGCAGGACAAATAAAAATTAATTAGAGAATATTTTTAAAAAGAGGTGTAAGCAATAAAAAGCACTCATACCTATGGCGAGCTAAGTAAGCTTAGTTTAGAGCCTTCTTCTTACAGCCTTCCACTTAAGCGATTTTGGACGACTTTAACAAAGCGCGCCAGTCGTTTATTTCTCGCCCTCACCTGCGCCAATTGGATATACAGGGTTTGACTGAAAAGTAATGAGCCTTATTTTTTTAAGCAGTTTTATTAAACTTTTTGGCTTATATAACTAATATTCTTCAAAATAGGACCCTTGAGCGTCAATACACCGCTGGTAGCGGTCCCTCCACTGCAGGAAACATTTTTTTAAACTCATCCGCCGGAGTCGCGTTCAATTCGGCTGTAACAGCTTTTAGGATCGCCTCGATGTAGTCGTAACGCCTCCCCTTCAGCTTTCTTTTCAGGCGCGAGAACAAGAAGAAGTCCGGAGAGGACAGGTCTGGGCTGTAGGGAGGGTGGGGAAGCACCGGAACCCCCATCTTGGACAATGCAGAGGTGCAGAGGAAGGCGGTGTGCGCCGGCGCATTGTCGTGATGAAGGGTCCAATTGTTGACGAGGTCGGGCCGAACCCGGGCGACGCGGTTTTTCAGCCGAAGGAGCACTTCTTTGTAAAATGCCGCGTTTACAGTGCTTCCTGGAGGTACAAACTCCTTCTGGACGATGCCTCGAGAGTCGAAAAAGATGATCAGCATGGCCACCGTGTGCCACCGTTTTACATGGACACTGGACAGAGATTGACCACCGTAAGCCTCCTTGACTAGCCCAATGGTTTCGGTACTCGTTTTGTTTAGCTTTACGCAAAATTTGATCGAGTAACGTTGTTCCAACGATCGCTGCATTTTCGCCACTGCAAAATCCTAACACACCCTTAAAACAGCTTTCACGCGCGGAGCTTTCACGTTGACTGCACCGCTGTTCCCAGCGAACTGGGACCGGTTTCTAGTGGAAGGGGAAGGTCCAACGATCATTTTCCCCCACCAGCCGATTCGGTTGATCGCTTAGCAGACGCTCCGCGCGGGAAGGCTCATTACTTTTCAATCAAACCCTGTACCAAGTGAAGTGAAGTCTTTCTCCACCTGAATGCAGGGGAGGCTTTCCTCTTCCTCTGAGAATGATTTAAAGTGTAGAAGTCTACGCAAGTGGGCTTAGTACCTGATCGCCATTCACTTGGGAGTGCCCAGGTCAATTCTCTTGCATATGATCTAAACCGCTCACAACTTCCTGGCTTCCGAAAATCCGTTATAGAGTGAGCTAATGTAAGAAGGCGGAGCAACTCAGTAGATCTGGTTGTGCGTTGGGTTTGGAGCCCGCCACCTAAAAATTCTCACCCAATGAAAACGAAACTAGTTTAAAATCTGCACTACCATAAATATGATAACTAAGCGTAGGTATTTATTAACAAGTTTTAACAACTTATTTGTTTATGTTTAATTTTAACAATTTCTTTATGAAAATATAGTTCATAATACAAAAGTCATGTAAACCAATGCTTCAAATTTAATTTATTAAAATAACATAAATTAATGAAAACATAGCTATACATACTATAAAAAGATATACATAAATCCAAGTTTCAAACTTTATAAAAGTTTAGAAAAAAATAAAAAATAAAATGTCTTAAAAATTCTAAACCAACTCCGATTTTTTTTTTCCAGAAAATTTTCGTGTACACAGTCTCACAGTCCATTGAACAAAATATTATAAATAATAGTGCAGCAATAGAAACACTATTAAATAAAGTGCAAGTTTGAAGTAGCTCGGAGATCGCGTTGATTTTTGAGATTTTTTTTTTTGCTGATGGTGTTAGACGTTTTCTTGCAAATAAATTTTCCAGCGTTCGTTCCGACATTTGAGTCAACTGGAACTTACACTTTATTGTATCAAAATTAAAACGGCTTTAAAAGTGCAAACCGGAAAATTTTCTGAAGATCTTGATTAAAAAATGTAACATTTTTATGAAATTTTTTTTTTTAATTTTTTAGATTTGCACAAGGTATGATAGTCATTTCGTGCATTGGGTGCTAAGGAGAATTTCATTTGACTTATTATTATAAATAGTTAAATATAATAATATTAATTAGTAATTCTTGTATATATCATAAATGAGGAAATATAATAAATAAATAAATTATAGGACAATAATAGTGCCAATAATCACCTTAGCTTCTTTGGTATGGTACGAACAAGTATACCAAATAAGGAATCAGATGACAGTTAACTAAGTATACAGAATATCCTTCTTGAGCGTAACGGAAACTATGCGAATTTGTTCCAAAATGGCTTTAGGAATGGTCGCTGGACTCATTCCCCTACAGCTTTTAGCCAACCGATCGGCAGTTAGTGCAGTGCTAAGGCGTGCTAATCTAAAAAAAAGATAATATAAGAGTTCTGGGTTAAATCCTGAACTCTCCGTGTCTGACGGTCTGTGACAAGAAGGAAAGAAAAGTAGAATTCTCCAAAAATTTGATGATGGTCATCAGTGATCGCTCAGCATAGAGAAACAATGAAATATCTTTAGAACAGAGCGCACAGATGTGGTTTACTGATGGGTCCTAAATGAAAGACGGTAGTGCCGGGGCTGGAGTTGTCGGGTCGCACTCCGAGAAGGCAAATACAATGGGAAAAACGACTTCAATTTTTCAGGCGGAGGTCCACGCCTTAGAACTATGTGCCAGGAAATTCCACGGTAGAGGCACGCGTGGTAACATTTTCTCTGACAGCCAAGCAGCTCTAAAATCACTAGATAGCTTTCTCATTTCAATTAAGCATCAAGAAACTTTGTAACTCTGATGTGGGTACCGGGACATGAGAACACGAAGTTAATGAAATGGCAGACACTTCAGCGAAGAGGAGTGCAAACACCCCCTTTATTGGTGCTAAAGCTTTCTGAATGAAAGCTTCAAAAGTGCCTTTTTACGTGAGCAGGAGCAACAAGGCTTTATCGAATACTGGAGATCCCAAATGGACATGCGGCAATAGAAACGACTCATTGATCCAGAACGTAAAACGGTATAGGTATCTAATCCTTAACCTCAGCAGAAAAGACACTGAACTGCTAACAAGACATTGTAAACTTAATCACCACATGAAAATATTGGTGTGACAAAAATTATTTTTGTAGACTCTGTAAAGAGGCACAAGCAACAACAAAACAGGTTCAATGCGACTGCCCAGCTGTGGTACGATGCAGACAAAATTTATTAATAGCCTTAAACTTTTTGAATAGGTTACATGGCTGCACAATATATATTTTTAGATCGGAGTGCACAAATAGCCATTTTATAATACAATAAAATAAATAAATAATAAATTTGCGGAACCACTTTCTTACCCTGACCAGCCGCCAATGCTGAGGACCCGACCTTTTGCAAAACTTGCGTATGCCAGAACAGCATATAAGCCTTAATCCTGGGACTCAGCCGAGTAATGAGCTTAAAACTAGCAATAATAGCGCTGCTCATTCAATATCTTCAAACCGAATTTTTGCAAAACTAACTATATACTTACCCCTCGTTGCTTATGTTAAGACCTAATGGGGCTGCTTATGCATTTAATAATTCAGGTTCTTTTTTAAGAATAAACTAAAAATTTGATTTCCTTAACTTGTATCTGCTCTTGGCATCGAAAACGACGCATGACGTATAAATTAAAATTTAAAAATTTTTATGAAACTCGTTGCCCGCCCCGAAATTAATTTAATTCTTTCATTCTGCTAAAGCCTTTAATTTTCTTATTTTAAAATATATTTGGTTGCCTTAAAATATTTTGAATTGATTTTTTTCAAAATTTACTTACTGTGAAACATTTCCGTTATTTATACAATAGTATTAAGCAGTGTATCCACTACCAAGTTTTTTTGCGGAAGTTGCTTCCAGAAGTTTTTGTAAACATGTATTAGAAGTCGACTTCCAGAAATTACGGCTCACAGAAGTTACTTGCAGCAATTATGTGGAAACACGAGTTTGTTGCTTGCTGGAAGTAACTTGAACGACTCGCTGTCAACTATAAGTGTTTTGAAGACTTGCAGAAGTAGTCGGGTATACGTTAGTAAACGGTTTGTGGTATTCTCTTCTGTTTTCAGTTTAGTTTTGTGTTTTTTTGAGTTCTTTTCAAAATTTAATATATAAAAATGGACAAAAATAAATTCGTTTGGAGTAGTGAAAAAACCCATTTGTTAATTGAAAAACAAGAAAGTTCTCCTGAATTATGGGACACGTACTCAAAAGAGTGGCAATAGCCAATGGCATAGACGTACCCGAAGAAGAGGTCAAAAGGAAATTGCACAACCTCCGAACGCAGTTTGGTCAAGAAGTAAACAAAGAAAAGAAAAAAAGTGGCCAAAGGGCTGATGATATATATGTTAGCAAGTGGGAGTTTTAAAATGACATGAAATACATCACGTCATCTCATGTTCTTCAAGTAATGTATTTTGGAAACTGTATGTATTTTGGAAATCACCAAACATTTTTTTTGTTTTTTGTTTTTTTGTTTTTTTTTTGAATTTGTTTCTTTTTAATTAAATATGCTGCGATGGCAGCTGCCAATCTTATTTTACCACAAGACAATTTTACACTATCATTCGTAATAAAAGCAAACTACTTCAAGCTGTACTCACATTGTGTGGAAACACGTCTGCAATTTCTTGCAGGTGCGTCGGGATAACTTCTACAAACTAGTTCTGGAAGCAGACTTCCGCAAGTTTAGGTTTGAGTGGAAACACTTCAGCAAATACTTGCAGAAGTTCTTCCGCAAGTGACTTGCTAGTGGACACACGGCTTTAAAATATCAACAGACACTTGCCAGTCCCCTAATGACAGTTTAGTGTGCATTGCCGAACAGTGAAATAATTGGACTATATAGGACTATGAATAAGTTCGTGCGGTTTTTTTTCGAAATTTGAAACTTTATTGACGTAAAATGGTTACAAATTTAATATTCAAAATATTGTCCATCGCTTACTACTACTTTTTCCCATCTTTCTGGCAATTCACGGATTCCCTTTGTGAAAAATTCGGTCGGTTTTGCCGCAATCCACGAATCGATCCATTTTTTGACTTCATCGTAATTACGGAAGTGCTGGTCAGCCAGGCCATGTTGCATCGATCGGAAGAGATAGTAATCGGATGGCGCAAGGTCTGGACTATACGGCGGGTGGGGTAGGACATCCCATTTGAGCGTTTCTAAGTATGTTTTGACCACTTGTGCAACATGTGGCCGAGCATTGTCATGTTGCAAAATAACTTTGTCGTGTCTATCGGCGTATTGCGGCCGTTTTTCTCGCAGTGCTCGGCTCAAACGCATCAATTGTCGTCGGTAGACATCCCCCGTAATCGTTTCATTCGGTTTCAGTAGCTCATAATACACAACACCCAGCTGGTCCCACCAGATACACAGCATAACCTTCAGGCCATGAATATTCTGCGCCGACGTCGATGTTGAAGCATGACCAGGGTATCCATACGTTGCCCGACGTTTTGGATTGTCGTAATGGACCCACTTTTCATCGCCAGTCACAATTCGATGCAAAAAACCCTTTCTTTTGTGCCGTTGAAGCAGTTGTTCGCATGCCATAAAACGGCGTTCAACGTCTCTTGGCTTCAATTCATACGGCACCCAATGGCCTACCTTTCGGATCATTCCCATGGCTTTTAAACGTTTGGAAATGGTTGATTGATCAACTCCCAAAGTTTTTGCAACCTCTTCTTGCGTTTGAGCCGGATCTTGATCGAGCAATTCCTCCAATTCGGTATCCATGAACTTTGGCGGCGCACCCTCGCGTTCTTCGTCTTCCAAGCCAAAATCACCACTTTTAAAGCGTGCAAACCACTTCTGGCACGTTCGCTCAGATAGAGCATGCTCACCATAAACTTCCACCAAGATACGATGACTTTCGGCTGCTTTTTTCTTCATATTAAAATAATGAAGAAGAATTCCCCGCAAAAACACATTATTTGGCACGAAATTCGACATTTTCAAGTGTGGTAAAAATATTGTTGTTTACGCTTCAAATAAAAAACTTATACTGACGTTTGTGCCTTACGACAGTAGCTCTCCAATGAATGTTTGGAAATGTGGATCGATGGAATAATAATCAAGTTACGCCATCTGTTGTAAAACCGCACGAACTTATTCATAGTCCTATTATTTTTTTGAAAGTCGTCGAGCGGACGTTGGTTCTAGTTGATGTAGATGAATATGAAAAAATATCATTTCGTCAAAAATTTTTAATACAAAAAAACAAAAGTTTGTTTTAAGTATACATATTTTATCCTAAGAAATTAATTTAATTACTGGTAAACTTGTGTTTTTCAAAAGTGACAGAAAAATTAAATTCGCAAAAATTCTGAACAAACTAAGCTCAAGATTTAATAAATGAAAAAGTCTAAATATGAAAACGAACCGAAGATATTTCACTTTAAAAATCTCTATACCAAATTCTACAGTGAAGGAATCTATCTTTACTTCTTATTACACTCAATCTTAGGAATAAGTTAATTTTCTGAAAAATTTACGGCACTGCACAAAATACTTGGATCATTGACATGCCATGACCAACTGCTAGACTTTAGGAGTGCATATTTTTATCAATTAATTTCCAACTGTTACAATATTTGAAATTTTCCTGGAAAAAAGTAAGCTCTTCTTTGATTCAATAAAATTTTGTTATTATAAAACAGTTCTAATAATTTTTTTGTAAAGGGTTTTCCAATAAGAGGTCTTATTTTTATATTCAAAGAAAAATACTATTGTTTTAATAAAAATTATCGGATGTTTATTTCATTAAAAAGAGAAAGGTATGCCATTAATAGTGGAAAATAACATCAAGCAAATGGCCACCAAGACGACGCTTACAGTACAATATCCTTTTCATGAAATTTTCCATAACCGAATTGCAAAGTGGCTGCCCCATGTCCCCGATAGCCTCACGAATTCCATCTTTGATTTCTTTAATCGACTCTGGGCTGTTGCCGTAGACCTTCTCTTTCACGTGGCCCCAAAGAAAAAAGTCACAAGGTGTTAAATCACAAGATCTCGGTGGCCAATTGTGGTCAGCTCTTCCAGAGAGATAACACGGTCCAGAAACTTTTCCCCTAAAAAATCAATGGTTTCGTTGCTTGTGTGGCACGTAGCGCCGTCTTGTCCAGATCAATACCATCCAATTTCGGCCATAAAAAATTGTTAATCATCTCTTGGTAGCGCAATGCATTCACCAATAACCCCTGTTATTGGAAAACCCTTTATTATAATTAAGCACAGAAAACAATTTCACATTAGAATATTTAGATTTATGACTCTGAGTAATTTTTTTTATTAAATCTCCAATCTAGTTATCCAATCTCCATTAATCATCCAACTTTGTTTTCGAATTTTTTTTTTTTAAATAAAGAATGACCTCAACTGATGAAAATCTTTAGTTTAAACTTTACGTGGTCCATTGCTTATCTGTTTGTATTCTCTTGCAGTTTAGTTCACAAATGCCAAATATGATTGACCTGCGACGCCATTTGCAACAATTTTAAATCTTTCGATAAAATTATTAATTTTTTTCCATCTTTAGTATTAGTAAATAAAAATTTTGTGTCTAGAAAACGTAAACGAATTGAACCAGGAAAAGAGCCAGATACAGTTTTTTTTTTCAGTTCTACTTTCAAACTACATCCCTCATGTGCGCTAATATGTGTTGGATGGTGTATCAAAAACGTAATCTGGATCAGCAACACTTTCCACAGAATCAATGAACTCTTCGTAACCGCTTAGCAGGAAGTGAATCCAAATTGATATTTTTTATAGCCTTTATTTCTAAATATCTTCGCAATTTGCCTATCTACTAAATAGTTATTCTACATTTATATTATTTTCCATCACTTTAGTACCCTCGAAAAAAAAAAACAAAATGCAGCAATTTAATTCTGGTTGCACAGCAGCAACTAACGGTAGGCGCTTTGCACACTTTTCTTCGTTCTCAACTTAAACTTTTCCGAAATCCAAGAACATTTTCAACGTCTTAGTTTTTGTAAACTTTCGCTAATTTATTCCCATCACCAAATATAATTATAGAATGTATGTATGTATTTTCGTATATTCAACGAAAGACTTTGCCGCCATCATTACCTAAGTGTGAAATGAAGATTTCTTTGAAATTACTTTTTGGTGTGAAAATTTGTACTCGGAAGACGCCTGTGCGATAAAAGCTGGAAGCTAAAAATTGTGAGTTAAAAAGTATTAAGAGTTGAGTATGGCTCGCATATCTACAGTGTGCGAAATTAGTTTAGCCACATTCAATTGCTATTTAAATAATTAGGACTTGCTACGTGAAAGCGAAAAAATACATTGAGCCATCAAACCAGTAAAGCAAGTATTTTTGTTCGTATTCGCTTAACGTTGAAGTGGCACATTTGGCGCATCTTGGCCGACTTGAACCGATTTTTTTGTTAAATAACTCTAAAATATCACTTTCTCACTAACTATCCACCTATAAATCTATCAAATTTTCTGTCTAGAGTATCTATTACACTTGCTTTTGTTCAACGCTTTTTCATTATTTACAGCTATGATCGATTTGATGATTCATATTTCCGATATAACAATAGAAAAATAAACTTTGGTTTGATTGTTTTTCCAAATATTCTTCATGATGATCAATACACTTTTGCATTCGTTGGAACCAATTTTCGAGGCACTTTGACCTGTCGCATTTTTAGAGCCTCTTTTAAATTGTGTGAAATCCAAGGCGAACACAGGTTTTTTTACCACAAGGTGATCAATCAAAATCTTATTGTTGTTCTCCATATCAACGTTTAAGGATGCCTCAATCTTAAGAGTTATTTACTTACTTATGTTGCGCTACAACCGTGTGTCGGTTGTGGCCGAATCCAAAATGGCACCTGTTTCTGTCCTGCGCTCGTTGGTGCCAGTTGGAAAACTCGAGTGAAGACAGGTCCCGCAACACTTGGTCCTTCCAACAGAGATGTGGCTTTCCTCTTCCCCGCCTTACTTTTTAGGGTGCCGTGTCATTTCGACTTGCTGGAGCGTCTTCTTTCATATGGACGACATGGCCAAGCCAGCGTAGCCGCTGTATTTTTACACACTTAACTATGTCCATGTGCTTATATATGTAGCTCTTGTAGCTCGCTGTTCCACCATGTGCGGTACTCCTCATTAGCGCGGAGGGAGCCAAAGATCTTACGCAGAATTTTTCTCTCGGCTTTTTCTCAAAACTTTCTCATCTGCTGTTAACATCTTCCATGCTGCTGCGCCAAATGGCAGGACGTGAGTGAAGAGCGTTTTGTAGAGAGCCAATTTAGTACTTCGAGTAAGAGCTCTACTTCTTAATTGCCTACTGAACCCAAAGTAATACCTGTTGGCAAAAGTTATTCTCCATTTGATCTCCAGGCTGACGTCATTGCTGTTATTAATGCTGGTCCCAAGGTAGATAAAGTCCTTCACAACTTCGAATTGGTGGTTGTCAACACTGACATATTGTCCACGACGCGAAGACTGCTTGTGTGTTGACAGCAGATACTTTGTTTTGCCCTCATTCACCGTAAGACCCACATTGATCGCCTCTCGCTTTAAACTGGAGTATGCCGAGCGGTTGGTTGCGCCGATAATGGCGATGTCGTCGGCATATGCTAGTAGTGCTCTTAAGAAAGATAGTACCAGTGCGGCTCAGCTCAGCAGCGCGAAAGATTTTTTCCAGCAAGAGGTTGAAAAAGTAACAAGATAGAGAATCGCTTTATTTGAAACCTCGCTTGCTATCGAACGGCTCGGAGAGGTTATATCCAATTCTGATGGCTCTTGTGGTAGCGCGCAAAGTCATCTTGCACAGCCGTATTAGTTTTGCGGGGATACGAAACTCAGACATAGCGACATAAAGGTGATTTCTATCCGTGCTATCAAAGGCGGCTTTGCAACCGACGAAGAGGTGGTGCTTGTTGAGTTCGTTTCCATGTGTGTTCTCCATTTGGCGTATTGCGAAGATCTGGCCTATGTTGAACTTACCAGGTCTGAAACAGCACTGATAAAGACCAATCAGCTTGTTGGCGATGGACTACATTCTCTTACTCAATACGCTCCGGTAGTTTGTGCAGTTTTCAGTGCCTAAGGCTAAATACAAATATAAATATCAAAACTCGAAGCACACAATTTGCGCGAACTTCCTCTTCTCATCTACTCAGGTCATCTACACATTTTTCAACTTGACATTCAAAATTTGAATTTGCAGCTCATAAAAACTGTTTAATTTATTTTATTAAAATGACTGTCTGCGGCTCCGACAAAACTTACAAGTGTAGGTTGCACAAATTCAGTAGCGTCAGAAATTTTCCCTTCCAAATGTTTTTTGTTCATTTGTCTTATTTTATTGACAAGAAATTAATAGATGTCTCCTCATAATGGATCGCTTGGCATGGGGTTTTATAGAAAAGCAGCCTGCTACCTATTCCCCATTCAAAAAGTATACGCATTCCACGAAGCTTATAATGATTCCAATCGGAAATGCTTCTGGATAAACTAATGAAAGTATTGCCACCAGAAAGATAAATCATATTGCAGAACAAGATAAAGTAAATTTTTTTTCTAAGTGTCAACACGCGGTTCACGGTTTGGGTTTTAGGTTGATCTAATTCTAATCTATTTTCGACTGACTTAATATTAGGTGCGCAACTAAGTTATCGCTGCTTTTTTGATGAAAATACAACTTTATTCTGAAAAAATGGTCACAACTGAATCATTGAAAGTATTGCCCATCGCTGGTTACTACTTTTTCCCATCCTTCTGGTAGATCTCGCCTACTGTTACAGTAAAACTGTTCATCTTTTAAGGCTATCCATGTATCAAGCCATTTTTTGATGCCTTCATATGAATGGAACTGCTGGTCAGCTAGACCATGTGCCCTCGATCGGAACAGGTGATAATCGGAAGGCGCAATATCTGGAGAATATGGCAGATGGGGTAGGATTTCCTATTTCAGTGTTTCCAGGAAGGTTTTAATGAGTTTGGCAACGTGAGGCTGGGCGTGGTCATTCTGTAAAATCACTTTTTCATGCCTCTCCGCGTATTGCGGCCGCTTCTCGCGCAGTGCTCGGCTCAATCGCATCAATTCAAGTCGATACCGATCCCCAGTGATGGTTTCGCTTGGTGTTAACAGTTCATAATTAATAACACCAACTTGGTCCCACCAAATACATAGCATAATCTTCGCAGCATATAGAAGCATGACCATGCAGTCCCCATGACTTTCTTTTCTTTGGTTTGCTGTAATGAATCCATTTCTCCATCCCGTCACGTCGCGATGAAGAAAACTCTTCCTCTTTTGCGCTGGAGCAGTTGATCACAGGCAAAAAAACGACGTTCAACATCCCTTGGTTTTAACTCATAAGGAACCCAAGTCCCATGTTTCTGAATCAATCCCAATGTATGCAATCGTTTGGGAATGGATTGGCGGGTAACTCCTAATACTGAATCAAGTTCTTTTTGCGTTTGATATGGATCTTCATTGAGCAATGCCTCCAATTCAGCGTCTTCGAAGGTTTTTAGCGTCTTCGAAGGTTTTTCCTTTACGCGGACGGTAGTCAACATTAAAATCGCCGTCTTTGAAGCGACGGAACCAATTTCGGCACGTTGTTCGTTCCCGCAAATGACGATTATTCGGCACAAAGTCAGACATTTTCACAAAACCAAAAGTATATGTTACCAAAACAAAATCACTAATGTGTCGAAGCAGTTTGTTTACCGTATGTCTAAGCTTGGTTTATGACGTTTAGGTTATGTTAGAATCGACTAGCACCCACTGTTGGCGGCATCTATTGGGAACTTAGTTGCGCACCTGATATGATTTAACCTTATTCGCATGAAGTGAACAAAGATGAAGAAACTTGTTGGAACATAAAATGCCTTCTAAGTATCTTTCATATCCAGTTATTTTAAACGGGACAACTTTCCTTTTTGCATATTTTTGTAATCTCAGGAATATTGTATCAAAGTATCCAGTGAATTGAAGCACGGTTGATGATGTTATGGGTATTTGAGTGCGCGTTCCTCTAGGCCGGGTTTCTACACCTTCTCGAGGCGTACGTCTTAACTTAAGCTCTACTGGACTAATCGGTTTGGAATACACAGTACTTCCCTACATAATTCATCAGGTATTCCAGGAAGTCTTTTTTCTAACAGTTATTAACTTCACAATAGCAAATAAGCCAGTTTTTGTAGCAAAAATAAGTTTTTCGCCTTCCAAGTGCTATGGAAAATCGAAAAAAATATTAGTTTCGGAAAAAAGAATTCCATTATTTTTGCATAAAATTTTTCCGCAAATGGGTTAAAACTATTTGATGGCCGATCTTTAGCTCCTGGGTGATGCCACAACTATAGCACGGCAGTCGACTTCGATTATTTCTGTAATTTTATCGAAATTTTCGACATTATTGACATTTTCCTTAACATCAAAAATGCCTGAACGGAATCGACGAAACCAAAATTGGGCGTAATTAGCTGCTACAGTATGGGCACCATAAACACCGTTTCAGCGGTCTTAATCAAAGAATAACTGTAAAATGTGCCGAATTCTCTCTTTGTTAGGTTTCATTTTTACCACTCTGGACCACACAACTGAATAGCACAAACAAAAACCAACAGAATAATTTTTTTAGTGTGAAATGTCACGAGCATAAACTTTAAATTGTTTGATCGATACTTTACGAGCCCTTGACCGGGAAAATAATGGACTAATGGATTTCTTTTTCCCTTTAACTAATATATGGCACCTTCAGCTCTGAGGAAAGTCTTTCTATTGGTGAAAATGGATATCTTCTTCTTCTTCTTTTATTTAGGACATGCCTGTTTTTCCTTACATAATTTCTTAGATACAAAATTTTATAATTTATCATATTAATAATACTAAGTTATATATGTAATATTTAAATACATAACTGATATTAATTTTCTATTGAAGATGATATCCATCTTTGCGCCCATCTTTTCGGTGGTCTTCCAGGACGTCGCCTTCCCACTGGAATTCCGTCACGTGCCATCTTAATTAATCGGTTGTTGGAGGCTCTTGAAACACGCTCGTTCCATGCGCGCCTTCTTGATCTTATAAATTTGACAATGTCGTCGGTGTTGGTCTGGATTCTAATATCATGGTTTCTACAGCAATCCTACCTCGTTTTTCCTGCTATCGTCCTTAATGTGTGCATTTCTGTAGAGCGCAATAATTGTTTCGTTTTTGTGTTCTCCGCACGTGCCTCTGCACCGTATGTTAATATCGGTCTTACGATTGTTTTATACACACGTGTTTTGTTTTCTACATTCATATATTTGTTCGTCCATACAATATCTCGCAGAAAACCTGATATTCTTGCACCATTTGTACATCTTTCTCTCAGTTCTGTGACGATGTTCCGATCGTTCGCTACATCTATTCCCAAATATTTGAATTGCATTACTTGTTCTATAATGTTCTGGTTAATTTCTAGCTTACACCTTATTGGTTCCTTAGATATTACTATTGATTTTGTTTTTGCAGTTGAAACTTCGATATTAAATTTCAAACCAGTAGTAACAAAACGGTGCAAGAGCCTTTGAAGATTATCTTCACTATCAGCAATTAAAACTGCATCATCTGCATAGCAAATATTTGTTATGTTTTGATTGTTTAGTTTGTAGCCTTGAAGTTGGTTAACTTCAGAAATAATTTTATCTCTGATTAGATTAAAAAGTTGCGGACTTAATGAATCCCCTTGTCGTATTCCTGTGGTACACTCTATACTGTTGGTAAATTTCTCATTTACTATAACTTTAGTTGTGCAATTGGTATTGAGATTCCTAATGACTTCAACAATTTGTCAAGGCACTTTTCTCTCTTTTAAAATTTCCAAGACGTCTTTCAGCCTGACTTGGTCGAAAGCTTTTTTATGGTCTACAAAATACATGAAGGCTAGACAATCGAACTTAAGGGGCGAGTCTGGTTTATGAGGACTAAAAATTGCATCTCTTTGCGATTTGTGTTTTTAAGGAAAAAATTAATTTGCACTGCAAAGTTTTTTCTATCTTTTAATGAACTTTAAAAAGTATAAAAAATTTTTGTACTGGATAAAATAAGTTGAAAAAAATGTTTATCATAGAAATTAGTAGAGAGCTACAACGCTGGATTTTCCAACTGGCGTACAAGATACAGCTTGTAATTATTATATAAAGCAAAAAATTCAAATGGATTTCTAATTATCATGATTTTTTATTCTAGATGAACTAAGAAAACTGAGAGAAATTCCAAAATTTCAACTTTTTGGAGGTTTTAAAGAAAAAAAATGTCTTTCTATAAAAAGAAAATTCACTTCAAATTGTTATAAAAATCTTGAAAATTTTTTTTTATCTATTTTGTTAGTTCAAATAGAAGAGAATTTAATACTGAAGGGAACAAGCTATGATTCATTTCAAGAGGTTTATTAGTTTTTTTTCATTCATGTACGCCAATTCAAAGAAATCATAAAAATGAAAAGTCGAGAAAAGAAGATACAGTTTGTACTATAGCTGTCCGGTCACAGCGTAACTACCTAACGGCCGCCTACCTTTGGCTTTGTATCTACGGAAATATTGAGAATTAGGCTCTGTAACTTTGTGTGAATATTCTGAAATATATTAGGAATCGCTTAAAACGAAAAAAAAAACTATTTTTATGACCTTATAAACCAGGCTCCCCCCTTAATTGATTTTTCCATTATTTGTTGTAGGATAAAAATGCAGCCTGTTGTTGATCGGCTTTTGCGAAATCCTTGCTGTTCTTCTTGTGCGTGTAGGTATGGCTGGAATGGATATCATTTTTGGAATTAGTAATTTTTTACATTACGTTTTAACGCTTTATTTGGAACAAGCAAACCAGATATTTCACATTCAATGCTTTATTACTAAATTGTTTTCCAAACCCTAAAATAGTAACTTTACAGTGTAACAAAAACTTTTAGTTCTGTATCATAAAGGCGCGTGTGGCTAAGGAAATTTTCCGTACTGTAGCTGCTGCTGTTGAATGGCGAATAAGTTGGAAAATTGCCGAAAAATGCAGCCAAAGCCAAGGCAAAAAGCCTAGAAGTTGAGGAAATTACTTGGGGAGCGATGCAATGCGCTTTTGAAAGAATGAATGTGTGTGCTTTCAAGGAAATGTTGCATGCTGCGGTGTAGGAATTGGCACAAAAATAATGGATCAGAAAATATAAATGTACATATTGAGTTATGGTTTAATTGGATAAAAGCCAAATAGAAATTCCTTGCTTATAAATGTGAATGCAAGTTCAAAGAGAGCATGAATGAATATAGAATGTACGAATACACGTATGTATGTGTGTGCATGGGTGTAGTTGCATGCGCCATTGGCAAACTGCCTACAAACGAATGTGCGCTGGAATGAGTAGAATTTTAGCAAGAGGATCCTTCACTAAATTTATATGTTGCTAAAAATGCATGTTAGCCCGAGTACATTCTTAGCATTGCATGTATGTGTATATGTATGTGTGTGTATATGTTTCTTCTACGAATGTAAGTATGTATGTGGAAGTGCTAGGATTGTCGACAGCTGCGGTGTAGGTGTGCCAGTGTAGGGGCTGACCAAAGAAAGGATCTATTTTGTGGCCTAATTCTCGTGCTTTCAAGATGCCTTATGTACATGTGGTTGTATGTGTGGCAGCAGATGTTTTGTAGTGCAGTAGACACGTGCTAATGTATTTTGGCCATCAGTGCTGCCTCGAGAGTGTTGGGAAAAATATTATCTAATCTACAGAAGCGGCAAAAAGTCAGTGGCAAAGGTCACAAACAAGCGTGTGGGGTGGTATGTCAGCTCAGACTGCCGTTACTTGTGGTCAATATGTAGACATACTAAATGCCTACTATTAGCCTACCATCATGGATGTATATACACTGAAGAGCAAAACTGTAACAAAATGTAATACTTTCTATTTCAACACATTTTTTTTTAGACATGTTTTAACAAATCAAATATTTTTTTTGCATAACTTTATTGGCATGTATGTACTCTCTCTCTCAAACCGGTTTGGTGTCAATGCAACAACAACAACACTAGTAGCAAGCAATAATGCAAATAAGGACAAATGTTACAGTTTTGCACTCACTCTTAATTTTCAAATTTTCCGTTATTTTTCTCGTAATTATATATTTGATGGATTTTTAATTATTATAAACGTGACCGTGAATAAGACAAAATGTTAAATCGGGAAATACAACTCCAAATAATTGATTTGCTGAAGAAGGGCGAGTCTATAAGAAAAATAGCTAAAAAATTCGAAGTGAGCCACATGGCTGTGCAAAGGCTGCGGAAAAATGTACCAGACGCTGTTCCCAGTAACAAAGGAGGCCGGCCAAGGAAGATAAGCGACCGCGATGCCCGCCATCTGGCAAATGTGGTAACAAGCAGCAAGGCGGTCACTCCCAAAGAAGCACTAAAGATGCTGGATATTGATGCCAGTCAGTGGAGAGCCAGGCGCAGCCTGTCAAAACTGGGGCTAAAGGCAGCGGAGAAGAAAACCAAGCCAATGCTGACAAAAAGTCATGTGCGGTTGAGGCGGGATTTTGTTGCGGCTCACCAAAGCTGGACAGTTGAAGATTGGGATCAAGTACGTCTTTATAAATGGATTATAAAAGACCTTTTTTCATAAAATTTCAAAACGATTGCAGGTTATTTGGTCTGATGAAACCAAAATCAATCGATTTCAGTCAGATGGTCGGGCCTGGTATTGGGTTAAAGACCCAAATGCAGTCCAGCCACATCACATCAAGCAGACAGTAAAACATGGTGGTGGCTCCATTATGGTGTGGGGCTGCATTTCCAAAAATGGTGTGGGTCCTTTAGTACGAATAGACGGTATAATGCGGAAAGAGGAATACCTGGCCATATTGCAACAAAATCTGCCGGGTGTAGTGGAAAGTATGGGTCTTGCTGCTGAAAAAGTAATTTTTCAGCAAGACAATGACCCTAAGCACACCGCACATGTTGTACGAAATTGGATGCAACGCCAAAAATTTCGTAACTTGAAGTGGCCTCCACAATCACCGGACATGAACCCAATCGAAAATTTATGGAGTCATGTAAAATCGAAGCTTGCCGAATATTCAAGTCCGCCCAGTGGAGTTAATGAGCTGTGGGAGCGAACACGCGATGTATGGGATGCTATTCCGACTGACTTTGTCTTGAGGTATACACGAAGTATGCCCATCGTATCCACGAGCTGAAAAAATCCAAAGGATATTGGACATCTTATTAATATTTATTTTATTTATTGTAAAAAATAAAAAATGGGTTGAGTGCAAAACTGTAACATTTGTCTTTATTTGCATTATTGCTTGCTACTAGTGTTGTTGTTGTTGCATCGACACCAAACCGGTTTGAGAGAGAGAGTACATACATGCCAATAAAGTTTTGCAAGAAAAATATTTGATTTGTTAAAACATGTCTAAAAAAAAATGTGTTGAAATAGAAAGTATTACATTTTGTTACAGTTTTGCTCTTCAGTGTATATGCATACACATAAATGCTATATTTTGCAAGTGAGTGGATATTTTGGGCTAAAAAGTATTTTTTGTGTGTCGTCATTTACAAAAAATTTTGTATAGGAAATACTAGTGCACAAAATGTAAATACTCGTGCATATATGTACATATGTATGTAGATTTTTCCAATAGGAACGTGTCGATGTTGAAATAAAATAAAACAAGCTGTGCATAAAGAATGCATGAAATACCCTTTTATTTGGAAGAGCTATTTATGTACGTACTTTTAATGGAATTCAAACATTAAGTCAGTTCTACTGTACGGCTGCGAAGCTTGAAAATTTGCAGTTACAGACAAACAACGTATAAAAGTCTTTGCAAATCGCTGCCTGCGGATAATTTGTCGCATTTTCTGGCCCAAGCAACAGCCTGTCGAGTAGCAGCCACCGAACTCTAATGCAAACAGAAGTCCTAAAAAGAAAATGGGGCTGGTTTGGACACATTCTTAGAAGAGAATAAAGTGGCATCACGTAAACTGGAATTGATTGGAATCCACAAGAAAACCAACGAACAGGTACACCTTCGCTGACCTCGGGGAAAAGTTTAGAAACGAAGATAAAGAGAGTCAACAAAACCTTAAACGAGCTAAAGAAGCTTGCTTTTGATAGAGTCGCGGCATCATATGAAACTATACTTATAAATAAATATTCAGCTGCGACGAATATTGCATAGTGATCACACCTCAGAGAGATCAAATTCTCAATAACTCTATTGCTGTTGTTGTAGAGGCAGAACAACATTCACATACATACTGAAGTCGCAGTCCGTGGACGTATGTCCGGGATTATTCATGAAGCGTAAAAAATATATATTTCAAATTTTTTGACATGAAAGTACGTACAAAACTACGAGCCACAATCACTCAAAAAGGCGTATAGTCTCCATCGTTGTCGAGTATAGCCTGGCATCTTCGTGTAATGCTTTGAGCCAGCTTTTCTGCGTAACTCGTCGACAAAGAGGACCAGATTTTGCGAACTTGACGCACGAGTTGCTTTAAAGCGTGGACGGGCTTTCCGGCAAGATGCGATTTCATAATTCCTCACACATTTTCAATGGTGATGGCGTTTGGGGACAGGGAAGACCAGTCCATTTTCTTGTTTCCAGGCCATTATCCCCTTGCAAGACCCAATCATTGGATACATCTTTTGCACGGACTCCAAAAGTCCTCCATTGTAAATTTCGACCATTTTTTCGGCGTTCAAATTTTGGGTGAAGAGTTCCAAACATCCGAAACCTGCTTTATCTTGCTTTTTTGTCGTCACTCGCTTCAAGTCGCGCTCGGGAAAGTCATCAACATTTTTGAACAACTTATACCGCTGATTCCTCATCGCAATATTTTTTTTTTTCAATTTTTTAATAATTTCTGGAACCATTTGGTTTACTCGGATTTTTCTTAAAAACACTGTTTATTTTAGGTGTCTTTTTTATTGCCTTCATATATTTTGGTGCAGACTTGTCGCAGTTCAAAACTTTGTCGCATGCAGCGCATTTGCATTTGAATGGATCATAAGCCACAGCTTTCAACCAGCCACTAAAATTGTCGTCATCAAGCCACTTGTTATTGAACTTTTGTTTCCGATACTTAAATTTTTTTCCTGGTGTTCCTCCGAACAGTCAGTCGAAGAGGAGAAGCTCTTTTCTGTAAAATAGGTATAATAAAATAATTGCAGGCTTACTTCTAAAATGAAAAGCACCGGAAAATGCGGGACAACTAACAATTTTCGCGCGAAGAAAAAATCGTGTTAGCGTTAACGAAGAAAAAAATTACAATGTTGCCGTATTAGCGCTTTAAAAGTATGCTGTCATAAGTAAAAAAATACTAGTATGAAATCTTACTGCGGATTTTTATTTTAAATGAACTTTTTTAATTTTCCCCGCTATTATACAATTTTCTCTGTCCTTCTTGAGAATTCCCTACATTTACAGAATTTGAAAAAATGTGTCCTTTTTTTCCCTACACTTAGGGAATTTTCCCTACATTTACCATCACTGCCGTCAACCCGTTACCCGCTGTTAAAATTAGCAAACATTTAAAAGCATGAAATTGCAAAGAATTGCGGCGGGGACGGACTACTCGTCGTCAATTATTTTTACGGCGGAAAAAAAATGAAAAGCGTTTTTAATTTTCTTCGACGAGTTGAAGATTCAGGGTTGCTTTTCGCTCACTTAATGCTAATTCGTTTGTTCCCAAGCAACAGCAGACAATGAACAAGCAAATAATATTCGATATGCACAAGAAAACCCACAAAATTTCAATAATTTTGAAAGAAGTTGTTTTTTGTGACAATGAGCTTCATCGCGTTGCAAATATAGCAAACGAAAAGAATTCACTACAAAATGACGACAACCACAAAATGTCAGCTTAAAACCATCCCGTCACAATAGAGTCTTCCTTCCACGTGGCAGTTGTGTTTAAACGCTGAATTGGATCTGTTAGCCGCTGTCCCGCTGGAATTCTGTTTCGGGCCTAAAGCCGAGTGCTGTGTAAACGAAATTTAGTTTAAGCACAGCCTCTTGCTATGTTCTCTTTGAGCGCAAAGGTCGGTTATGTCTTATTAGTTTCGACTTGCGAGTGCGCAGTATTTGAAAAACTCCGAACATAACAGCAACATCATTAAACGTGCGTGGTTGCTGTGCTGCGAAAGACATTTTTTTGAAAACTTGTGCGGCTTTGCCTTGCTGCAAAAACAAAAATCGGAATTCGTAATTTCCCTCTTCACAGCACAGTCGCGTTAAAGTTTTACTGCTGCCGCTTTTCCTGTTGTGCTGCTACTATTTAATTTGACAGCAAGCCCATATTGTAGCTTCGTTTTTCACTTTCGCTTAGTTAATTTGAAAATTCTCGCAAAAATGAAAGCCTTTTCAAATGTCAGTTAATTTTGGTGATCAATTCACTCCACCTTTCGTGAGAGGTAACTATAGCCTCAGATCGTTCGTAACAAAAATAAAGCTTCTGAATCGTACAACTTGTGTTGGCTATGTGGCAACAGTGACTGAATAATAAACATCAGATTTGACAGCCTCCGCCATAACAGCATAGAAACCACAGCCTGTCAACAACGGCGTACTTCTATTAGAAGATCATAAATCGTACTTTTCACGCTGAACCATTATTTTTACTTTTACGTTTTTCAATTTTCATCTCAATGTATTAAAAAGAAAGGTGAATATGACTTTTGTGTGGTTTGGCTTTATTTGGAAAAACATATATGTATATTGGTTACTCAAAATCGGTGCGACTTTGTCATTATTATTATTTTTACGAACGGGCATTGTGGACTACTACTGATGAGCACCTGCGAGAGTCCAGGGACGAGATACCAACAAACGCCTAAAGCTCTCGCCAGGAAGGAACATCCACGCTTTTCTCGCAGTCTTCCAAAGCTCTTTGATACTAGTAAGATTTTATTTGCCACCTGCCGAAAAAGTTTCAAAAGGATTGACGTGAACCCGCATCTTGCCGAATGTAGTAACATAGTTGACTGCATTATCTTAATGCTAAGTTTGGCATACATGACTTGTTTTATCTAATATACTGGATGAGTATCGTAGTAGGAGAAGCAGCCTCTTACGATGATTCGGCACTTCCGTGTTTTGCTCTTCCGGTGGCATATAATATTATATTATTAGTGCCATTCTTATATTTAAGTTTCACTTTTACGGACGCATTTATTTTTATTGAACTTATATAAAATGAATTTATTTATAATGAAGTCACTGCAATTGGTTTGGTCACTATTTGATTGTACAGCAATAAACAAGAATGCCTAGCCATTATCAAAATCTGAAATGACATTAGGGTTAGAATACGAATTCTTTGGCCTTCGTAAAAATATTTTGGAGACAATAAAATATTTTTGATTTCAGTAGACCATTTCAAGTACCAATTCAGATACTCTTCAGAAAATTATTTCTGGTTTGCACAGATCGTGACTGCAGTAATAGTATCTATCGCCGGCCTCAGCCATAAATTTTGGCTTAAATGAGCTTGCTTCTGATTGTTGAAGAGCCCATATTAAAATTTTGTTCACTTCTAATATATTTAGAGGTAAATGGTGATCAGATTGGAGATACTTTTTCCTATAGGGTCTTTTTGACAGATCACGCGTGTCTACTGTCAAACTAAATACATACTTTTTTCAGTATGCATGCAGTTCATCATAGAAAGACTTATGCTTCAACAATGTTTACAAATCGTTTAATTGTATTACAAAAATCTAAGCTCTATGAAAAGTGATCAACGCGCCCTCAGGCCAACTTATAGTGTACAGCGATGATATCCATTTTTGGCTTAATGGCTACGTTAATAAGAAAAATTGCCGTATTTGGGCTGAAGAGCTACCCGAAGCCATTCAAGTACAGAATATTACAAATATTGAAAACAACCGTTTGTTGCCGCCTATGGGCTGGAAAAATCATCGGCCCATATTTTTTCAAAGAAGAGGTTGCCGCCAATGAAACAGTGAACGGCGAATACCATCGCGCCATGATACCGGAAAATGAAGCCACAACATTTATGTCCAACGAGACGAATTACGGCGCTACTTGCCATACAGCCCGTGTAACAATGGATTTACTGCGTCGTCGTTTCGGTGAGCAGCTTGTCTTTCGTCTCGGACCAGTGGATTGATCATCAAGATCGTGTGATATCACACCTTTGGACTTTTATTTATGGAGGTGTGTAAAGCTTAAATACTTTGTGGATAAACCAGGCATTGGAAGCCAACATTACTAAAGTTATTCACGAAGTTATTCAAAATTGGTGTTAACCATGATGATACCACTGAATTACGACGCAGTTGCGTCCAACATTTGAAAGGGATTATCTTTAAGAAATAAATATTACGAAAGGTTCTACACAAAAATAATAAATATTGTGCAATCAATTTGCATTTTGGTTGTTTTATTTCAATCAAAAATCAGAAACCGGCTGCCGTAGACGAATGGGTTGGTGCGTGACTACCATTCGGAATTCACAGAGCGAACGTAGGTTCGACTCTCGGTGAAACACCAAAATTAAGAAAAAGTTGTTTCTAATAGCGGTCGCCCCTCGGCAGGCAATGGCAAAACTCCGAGTGTATTTCTGCCATGAAAAAGCTCCTCATAAAAATATCTACCGTTCGAAGTCGGCTTGAACGCCACAAATCGGAGGAGGAGCTCGGCAAAACACCAAAAAAAGTGTGCGCGGCAATCATATATATATACATAATATATATACATATACAATATATAATGAGAAACCTTTAAATTGATCATCTTTTATACATAGAAAGCTTGTTGACACTCCAAATCCTCCTTTTTTTGGCTTTTTGGCGTCCATTTCTTAGCGCTGATTAAAAATCAAGTCCTTGCCGCGCTTGTAAGTTATGTAGGCAAAAACTAGTTATGAGTTTAGCCAAGTTATGATTGATGCTGACTCCGACTGATAGATGCAATTTAAGGCTTTTTCATGGCAGAAAAGCACTGCGAGTTTTGCCATGGTCTGCCGAGTAAAATTAAGTTATTTTATATTAAGTAATGTTGAGTAAGTTATATTAAGTGAAGTTATGCTATATTGAGTTATGCTAAAATATATCAAGTTGAGTTAGGTGAAATTAGGTTAAGTTAAGTTAAGTTAAGTTAAGTTAAGTTAAGTTAAGTTAAGTTAAGTTAAGTTCAGTTCAGTTAAGTTAAGTTAAGTTAAGTTAAGTTAAGTTAAGTTAAGTTAAGTTAAGTTAAGTTAAGTTAAGTTAAGTTAAGTTAAGTTAAGTTAAGTTAAGATATGTTAAGATAAGTAGACTTAAAAAAACAAAAATACAAATAATTGGCGCGTACTTTTCTGTAAGGTGTTTGGCTGAGCTCCTCCTCCTATTTGTGGTATCTTGATGTTCTAAAAAATGGAGGGACCTGCAGTTTTAAGTGGATTCCGAACGGCAAATGGTTTTTATAGGGAGTTTTCTCATGGCCGAAATATATTCGGAAGTATGCCATTGCCTGTGAGAGGCGACTGTTAAAAGTTTAGGTGAGCTAATAAAAGGGAAGTTAAGAAAAGTTAACTCAATAGTTTCACAGATCCAGTACATCGCAACTGTATTTTTTGCTTATAGAATTTGAAGCACTTAACAAATCTGGCCGATAAAAGGGGGCATTTGCTATAATAATAGTCTTTAAGAATTGAAATTCATAGACTTAAACAAATGAATAATCAGCGGAAGAATTGCGAGCTAATATTAGGAAAATTGAGAATAATACCTGCTCGTATATACAACTAAGTTTATCGGAAAAATATTAGTAGCAAAATTTATTTTATTTGTAAAAAAGTTGTGGGATATTGTCAACAAGAATCCCCGAAATTTACAGTTATACGGTTAAATGCCAAATGCTCCATACATCCGCATACATACGTATATGTAATATAAACCCACCATATTATCAGCCGAGTAAAGTAATAAAAATATGAAATATTATTTCGTAGTAATGATAGAAATTTTCGTTAAAAAAAATTGTTTTGAGCTTTGCTCTACACATGACTTGATTACTAAAAATAGTAAAATAGAAAGATCGGTGTAACAGAGTATTAAAATTTACAAAAAACAAATCCTCTAGAAATTTTTTCTATTCAGCGTTAACGACATGTCACCTTCTTTTTTTTCGACTCAAACGCACACTCAATTTCACATAAATACCCTGAAGAAAAACGAACGTGGATGTATAGCATTAGAAGTGTGCATCATAATAATGCGGCTTAAACTAAAAAACAAAAAGTTAAAATTAAACGAAAAAAATGTAGTTGTATGCATGCAACTTAGCCCACATTTCATTCTTCTCAACAATGCAACACGCTGATGGAGCTGTTATGAGCATTTCGTTGCCTGGAGCTATAAAATAAGTGTAAAAATTAGAAAGGAAAAAGGGGCGAAGCAATTCGCTATTGTGACAGGCAGCTAGGCAACAGAGCAGCAAAACGAACAACAATTTTTTTACAGCCCTGCTGCTCAGTGTGCCGTTCCTTTTCATTGTAAAACATAAATAATTTCATGCTGTCCACAACACATAACAAAAACAAATCGTATTTTGAACGAACATTGAAATAAAGCATTTAGAGGGGGAAAGTGAAAATTGCGTTTTTTTCGTTTCTAACGAATTCGTAACAATAGGAAGTTGCAGCGAGAAAGAGAGAGGAAGAGACAGGAAGAGGTGCAATACAAAAGGCAGAACATAAAAATTGTGAATAAAATACAATATATTCATGATAAATGGCAGACAACAACAAAGCAAGCTAAGTGAACATAGGCAGATAATCAGGTGGTGGACTAGCATTTTGTGCCTGTGCAGAAAACTCTAATTTGAAATTTTTGTACGTGCGTGACTGTTATTCGGGTGGTTTCACGTTCGATGCCTGAGCACATGACACATAAAATGATAGAACAGTTTTTTCTGGTAGCGCAAAGCTTTTCATGAGAAGTTTCTCATAGAAACCAATATTTTACTCCAGAAGCCATAAAACTGTAACTTCAGTTCATAGTTCATTCTACTACAAAAGCCATATAAATCCAGGTTTCAAATTTATGCAAATATAAAAAAAATTAAAATTGGTATAATAAAGTGCTAGTTGAATTTAAAAATTTTATTTGCCAACGTCGTTGGGTGTTTTTTTCACATACTTATAAATTTCCAGAATTTCATACAAGGCGAATTTATTAAGTCGTAGCAGTGAATCAGCTGATTTGCTTTTTGCTGTCGCCGTGTACATTTGGATGCCAGCATAAAATTAATTTACAAACTACATTATTTGCATTCAAATTTGTAATTTAAAAATGATTTTTTTTTAAAGAATTTAAATACAAAAGCCCTTTTATAAATGAATAAAATAATGAGAAAGTGCACAATTCGTTTGAATAAATCACTTCTTTGTTTTCTACTTTCACGTTATATTGTAATAGAAATGTTGTTGTTGGCCTTTTATGAATTCCCCTTGATTCCGTACATGGAGAAAATGCGCGCATAGTGAAAAAATTTCAGAGGTGTGTCCAATATCAGCCGTTAAACGGCTCTCAGAAATTTTGAAGAAATCAACTGATTGGCGGAGAGCAAATGGGATATGAGAGCGGTTTGTTCAAAATTGGAAAAAAACTGAGATTGTGTTGATGATATATAAAACAAATCAATACATGCAATACAATACTCATATTACTGTACTGCCGACTGAACAAAGATGAGCGGACAGAATTCGGCTGCCGAGTAAGCAGTGACTTAGTTGCCGAAGTTGCTCGCACAATTTTGCTTTTCATCAAACCTGCTTTGGGATGTGTGGATTTTTTTCGTAGGAAATTTAAGTTTTTTCGTGTATAAACCACTGTCATGACCTCAGTGAGGTGAGCCTATCAGCTGATTTTTTTCCAAATTCGCTGAGAGCTGGTTAATGGACTGATCTTGACCACACCTTCTGAATTATTTTCGTCATGAATGTATGTATGCATCACTTCTAAACTGTTCGTACGATTGTAAGGCGAATCTATTAAAGGTGATATTTCAGGATGATATAATACAAAGTTGATTCTTCCGAATTCGCTTTGTCTTCAGAGCCCATAAAAAATGAACAATTTCACATTTCGCTTTGACAATTTAATACGCGGTACTTCGTTTTCATTAGTTTGTTTAGCTTAAGTCCCACAAATCACAATATTGTCAAGACATTCATTGAATTTTCCGAAACATATAATTTCTGCTCCTTTTTTTGTTTTCTTCGTTTCTTTTGTATTGGTAATAGTCATGACGTCAGACTTATTAAAATCGAGAAAAATAAAGTAACTATTTCGAGAAGACGCCACCTTCAGTATTCAATTCGGATTTTTTTTTTTCTTTCTCCGTGCCCATGTAGCCGACTGCACAGAATGAAATAAGGCGAATTCATTATTTTTTTCTACTTCGATAATACTTTGCCGTGACAATGAAATGTATAAAGCATTGTTTTTACTCTAGCGTCTTTAATCAATGCGCCTAGTACGATTGCTATAAAATTGGAGTAGTTGTGAGCGTGCCCCGTAGGGTTCTTAAGTTCCTTTGGATCCGCTAGAGAGTGCTAGGGTAGATTTGGATCAGAATATATAGATTACCTAAAATTAGTGAAAGCGGCACCTATTAACCTGCAGCGTAATACAATTACACACACACCATTTTAATATCTCATCTTTCAATTGGATACACAAAAAAGGTGTTTAAAATTCGTTTACTAAGCCACTATATTCTTTCCATAGATGCAGTGTCAAAATTCTTTTTTCATAAGCATTATCCAGGGTGAAGAGATTTTTAAAAGTGTGCCCAATAGCAGTTAACCGACTCTCAGTGAATTTGATAGAATCCGCTGATTGGCTGAGGCTAACTAAGAATGTGTTATTGATATTCGAAGAAAATTAACACAATTTGAATTCGTTGCCATCTGATTGGGCGACTGACTGGACGAGTGTATGAATAAATTGAAATGATCGTGCAGAATTCGGCTGGCGAATCACCCCAGTGACGTGGTAACCGACGTTCCCCTCACAACTTTTTTTTTTCACCATAGTCATTGACCAAACCTAGTACCCTATCATCCATGAGTATTATCAATAACAAAAATTCACCAAAGCATGGTGAAATTGTTGAAGAAAAATGCTACTTCATTTTCAACTGTGCATCAAAGGGGTTAAGAGTTTAAACGTGGTCGTACAAGTGTGGAAGAGAACCACGCAGTCGGCGTTTAAAAAGTGCAATTACACCAATTTAGATGAACGAGTTTTCCATATTTTGCATGAAAATTTACATAGGGAAAGCTGTGAGGGTGGTTAGTGCCACATTCGTTAAACGGTTAAAAAAATTGAAGCGCACAATTTTACTAAATTTCGCAAAAATTGTTACGTAGATGAAATAAAATTATTGAATGATCATTTGAATAAGTTTTCCAAAACTGTGGCAGATTATATTGAATAATAAACTAATTTCATTTAAAAAAGGTGAATCATTTATTTTTTGTTGCTATGTTTATGTTTTCAAGCTATAGACTGGCTAGGTGGTGATTGGGACCACGCAATTTAGGTCTGCTGTTAACGTGGTCCTATCGAGTTAACTTAGCGTGACTTGACCTAACTTAATCAATGTTAACTTAGCTTAACATACTTAACTTTATTTAACTTAATATTAGCATTAGAATGATTTGTCTACTTTTTTTTCTTGCTCTCTCCACTTGGGAGTATAGGGTCTCGACAAGACTCTTCCATCATACATGGTTTAGAGCTTTTGTTTATGCGCCATCTCATGTAATATCTGCTATCTCGCACAACATCGTCCTTCTCCAAGTATTCTTTGGCCGACCGCGACCCCTGCTCCCTTGCGGGTTCTAGTCCAATGTTATTTGCGTGATGCTATCTGGTGGCTTTCTAAGGATGTCACCTATCTATCTGCGTTTAATTTGTCATAGGATGGGTCCGTCATTCGTTGATCTCTACAGCGTATCGTTGGTGTTCGTCGTTGATGGTATTCGACCAGAATATTCTACAGATGACGCGGGGGCACTTGTTGACGAAAGATCAGTTTATTCGCAGTTAAGAGCGCCTGGAGATTTGCGAACGTCGCTTTTGCTTTATTTAATTTGTAGTTGATATCTTCATTTACTCCGCCGTCTGCCATGATAATGCAGCCGAGGTAGCAGAAGCTTTCGACAAATTCCACCGAGCTCCCGTCAACCATTCCAGGTCTTGCTTTATTGTGGTTGACTCTCATACCATTCTTCTTGGCGATGTTGACCTCTACTCCGACAATGCGTGCCACCGTGACTATTTTGTCCGCCTTCCCTTGCATACCAGTGAGTGTGTGAAAGATTGGTTGTGGCAGAAATAACCGGCTAAGTCCAGGGCCTCAAGATGTCCGGTCAAATTCCATACGATGCCTCTTTTGTGCAGGGTCAATTGCCTCATGACATCAGCTAGTACGAAGGCGAGGACAAAGGACAATAGGGTACAACCTTGCCATATGCCTGCATTGGTGTTGACTGAGTCGTTGATGTTACCGTTGTGAAACACTAGCAGTTCGAAGTTCTCATAAAGCGTTCTGATGAGGTGGATTATCTTAGCGGGAATTTCTTTTTTACTCAACGCCAGCCACATCTATTCTCGATTGATTGCTTCCATGCACTGGAGTCTGCTTTGTATGATCGATTTATCCACTTAAGTATTGTAGTATACAAAAAAAACTTGGACTTAGAGGAGGAGTTAAAGATTTCTTTGTCCTAACTGCTAAAGGTGCTTTTATTCTTCTTCTACAGGTGCTACTTTTTGGAAAAGAGTATCACTGCACTCTAGTTTGAACTTATGGAAATTTTATTCCTATTGTTATATTCAGGCGAATATCTAAATTTTTTTTTTTGGCTGCGAAGTTTTTCTTTTTATTTCAAAAATGTTCTCACAGGTTTTCCCAAGGCTGAAGAGAATGAAATTATTTACTCAAAATTTATTTTTCTTTCATGGCATAGAGGTGGCCAAGGAATCCATAACCCTTGAGGTGGTATGTAGTAAATATGCAGCTCGAAATCACGCCTGCAAGTAGGGTTCATCGAAGCATTCGCCGAATTTCTTAGCCAACATCCCGCGGATGGACATAATGAATGAAATGTCTACCAACTATGGATATATTTTTACTAACTATATATTTTTATAAGACTTTTCGGGGGCATCGCTTACAGAAACCAAACGAAGTAGAATTACACTTTACACTTTTATCTACACTTTACAAAATTATCTTCGCACAATGCAATTATGTATATGTCAAATAAGTCTGTTTCTGATTTTAGAATTTCTAGGTACCAGACTTAACACTCAGTCTATAGCAGAGTAACTGTGGACGTCGTACCCGGGATTAACCGATGGTAGTTGCTCACATACCCACTGACTACGGCGGTCAATTTCTCACAATAATTATACAGTGTAGCTAAAAAAAAAAAACTAAATATCTATATGTAACATGAAAGGTATAGTCTTAAACATATATTTGCCTCTTCCTCTTGATAAACTCTATGTTCGCGTGCAACATTATTGCTGCTGCCATCGTAACGACAATTTTGTGTTAAACAATACGTCATCTATGTTTATGGCGACGACAATAACTACAACAATGAAAATAAAAGCAACAACTGTGAAAATAAAAGCAGCACCGAGGACGATGATGATGACCACACTAGCAGCAGCGTGTCACTGTGACATGAAATTACTCAAATTATGACACATGCAATCGCCTCACCCCACAATAAATTTTAGCACCTACTTTCTATACATTTACATGCATACGAGTATACGAGTATAGAAGTGTGTGAAAGTGTTACGACACTAATTTCTTTTTCTTTCACACGAGCGATCGTTTGTTTCTTTCATTTCTTATAAACATATAAATATCCACAAAAATGGTTGCCATGTTGCATGCAACAATGTGCAACTAGCTGTGACATACAAAATATTTATTCTTGCTTCTCGAATTGTCATTTCCTTTGTTACTTTTCCACATTCGTACATTTGATGCTTTTGTTTATCGCTCAAACAAGATTTTTATTGTTACACTTGCTGATATTTATCGTTTTTATTCAGTTGCCATGAATCTTGTGTTTGTTCAGATGGATGTGTGTGTGCGCAAGTATTGGTGTATATGTGTTTATTTGCGCAAATGTAACTAAATATTTCATATTACTATCCAAAAATTGTAATAAACATTGCAGAAAAGCGACATGTTTTTTAATAATTCATAATATTCTGCAGAAGGCGTGCGCTCAACCACGGCAGAAAGAGTTAACGTAGAGGGCCAGTTGCAGTTTTTTATTTATTTATTTATTTTTTGGGGAGCACAAAAAATCCTAAGAAACTTATTTTTTTTAAATATCATTTGTCGAAGAAAAATATTTATAATCCATTATTACTATGACAGCATTTCATTTATCGATAAATATTCCAAAAAATGCGTGATCCAAACTGCAGGAAAAGTTAGCAATAACACAAAGTTGGTTGTGGTTATTACCTACTACACCTCAAACAGAATTGGATAAAAAGCAGATGCGACAAATACTTAAAGTATTTCCGTGGCAGTGTGGAAACTTGGTAAAGTCGCTCTCACAAGAAAGCAACAACAAGATACCGCAAAAAGTACACTAGTCATAAAAACTAAACGTACAGCTGCATTTACATTTTATATTGCTCTCTTGTACAGAAATTTCCAAAAAAAATCAAAAATGATTTGGTACAGTTATACTAGCCACAGCCTTAAATATCCGCCAAATGTGTTTGCAGATACTTACTGTGGGAACGCTTGATTTATCGATAGTTATTTCGAAAATATGCGATCGCTATTGCAGAAAAAGTTAGCGTACATCATTATGTACGGGACTTCCCCTGTTAAATTTCGCGATCGCTCTTCAAAAATTTATAAAATAAATACGTATATAGGTTACTACAACTATAACTGTGCTAATAAATAAACTTTTCATAAATTTGGTAAAATGGCTCCAACACAAAAGTCAACAAGCTCTGCCGAAAGCGACATCATGGTCGAATTATGGAATGAAGCGAAGTATTTGCGCGAAATTGCCGAAAGAGTGGACAGAACTCATTCTATAGTGCAAGAAGTTATCAAAAATTATAAATGTAGAGGTTCCACTGCATCAAAGCCTAAATCAGGACGCCCAGAAAAAACTGAGCGGGGAAAACGACATATTATAAACGAAGTGCAAAAGGATCCAAAAATATCGGCTTCCAAAATCGCAAAAAACGTGTAGGAAATATTACATACGACCATTTGTAGTGATACTGTGTGCAAGATTTTAAAGAAAACAGGTTATCGTAGTCGAGTCGCATGCAAAAAACCGTTTGTATTATTGGTAAACAAACAGAAACGCATCGCTTTCGCTAAGGAACATTTAATTAAGCCGATTAAGTTCTGGGAAAAGGTAATTTTTTCGGACGAATGCAAGTTTTGTATATTTGGAATCAAGGGACGCAAGCTGGTATGGCGAAAGCAAAGGACTGCCCTCGACAAACAAAATCTTGCGGCCACAGTAAAACATGGTGGTGAAGGCGTAATGGTGTGGGGTTGTATGGCCAGTAACGGTGTGGGCAAGATAGAGTTTATTGAATCTACTATGAATAAATACTTATATTTGGACATACTTAAATCAAATTAAATGCAGAGCGAAAAGGAATACTTTTATGTTTCAACAAGACAACGATCCCAAGCACACTGCCGAAATGGTGAAGCTCTTGCTACTGTATAATGTCCCAAAACAGCTGCGTACACCACCACTATCACCAGATCTCAATCCAATTGAGCATTTGTGGGACTTGTTAGAACGTAAGATTCGCCAACATAAGATGACATCAAAATCGAGGTTAAAGGACGTAATTACTGAAGATTTTTTTTTTTTTATTGAAATGTTATAAATTTTTATTTACATTCCATAAAGATTACACCTAGTATAAAACTAATAAGTAGAGTAGAATGGGGTAAGATAGGTATGGGGGCACAATAGGTAGGTGGGGTTTTCGTCGCACTGTTTTTGCAGAGGTCACTCGTCTTATGTGAATTGAATAGTGGTGGGGAACAACGTTCGCGACTGTCATTTCGGCCGTCACCATTGATTAGTTATCCTAGTTCTGGCGTCGTTTAGTTTTTTGTGAGCTTTTCTCCGACATAGCATTTTTTTTATTCTACGGTGCAGTGCATTTAATGTATGTAAATATTTTTCAGGTGAGTTTTATTTTACGTAGAAAATAATGCTGAACACGAATAATGTGTCAGTTTTTTGATATTTTTGTTTTTTAAAAAAATATCGACACTAACATAAAACATGTGCTTGGGGGCAATATAGGTCAGCCGTCTGGGGGCATTATAGGTCACTACTTTTAATTGAATAAAATAAATTTTAATTGTTTTTGCAGCAAAATGGTGCGTAATTATGTGCGAAAAACGCCAAAACGAAGTGAAGAGGACGTAAAAAACGCAATCGCGGCAGTCCGAGATGGCGCTAGTGTTCGATCACCCTCGAAACAATTTAAAATTCCGTTCGAAACATTACGTGCTCGCGTGATGAATTAAAGAAAAATTCCTTACTTTTATAACATGTGCAGTGTTCATACTCTATAAATAAATGTTAAAACGTTAATTTCCAAGCCATGTGCATTGTTCTTTTCCCCTCACATATAGTGACCTATCGGGCCCCCCGATTTTGAAAATATCGAAAAAAAGTACCTTTGTCTTATTGAATGCAGCTTCCAAAATATTTAGCCAAACATACATAAGTCAGTATAACTAAAATGTTAGCAGATAAATAACCTTTCAAAATCTTGCTTATTTTTCAAAATCATTGCAAAAACACCGTAGCAAGAGCTCTCCAAAAAAAAAAAGACCTATCTTACCCCATTCTACTCTAATTTTCATTTCACAATTTGAAGTAGCTTAAACAATATTGACAACTAAGTCTTGAGTACGGTAGCTTCTACGGTAGCTTCTGCGTTAATGTGTTTTTTTAACTTTTCAGCATGCTTAACTGCATAGAGATTGGCTGTGTCTGAGACGATTTTTAAATTTAAATCCTTGTGCAGATCTTCATTACGCACGTACCAGGGAGATTTAACGATTCCCCTGATTACTCTATTTTGGAGGCGCTGTATAATGTCGATGTTGGTCTTTGCAGTACATCCCCATAATTGAAGACCATAGGTCCACACCGGCTTTAGCACTTGGTTGTATATGAGGAGTTTATTTTGAGTTGATAGCTCAGAGTTTCTGCCAATTAGCCATTGGAGTTTTTGCGTCTTTAGATTCAGCTCAGCAACTTTGATTTTCACGTGCTCTTTCCACTTGAGCTTTACATCTAAAGTCATGCCTAGATACTTTGCACTATTAGCATTTGGCACTATTGCTGACAAAATATGAACTGGTTTGTAGATAATTTTTTATTAGTAAAATCCTGAAGAATGGTGCAAAAAAACTCCGAAAGGAACGTCAAAGCTAGTAAAATCTATGCCAAAGCCTCTAGGAGAGTTTACCAAGCGCAAAGGCTACCCCACAAGCTATTAAATGAGTTATTTTCAGTTTCACTGTCAATGACTTAACTTTTATGAGCAGTGTAAGTTAACTTGTTCTGAATTTATTTTCGTATATATTTTATTTTTGTTATTGTTGTTGGAATTAATTTATGTTTATAATTTTTATTTATCCTTTTACTGAAAGACTGAACTCTAATATGTAATATAAACTTATTTTTTATAATAAAATGCCAATATGCATTATTATTTGAAATTTGTTTCCATGTAAATATAGTGTACGTTAACTTTTTATGACTAGTGTATGTCATCGTAAGACATCGACAGCCGAATGGAGGAAAGGGAAAGTGATTGGTAGATTCGATATCAAAATCTACACTGACGGTTTGTAAAATGAACTGTTCCTCTATTCGGAACCGCTCAACTTATCCAAATCAATTCGACTTCCGACTATGTCATCGTGTTCCAGGCAGAACTATTATCAATCAGGCAAGCTTGCGAATCACGACAAAGAGATTGGCGCAAGAGTAGCTATATTATCAGACAGTCAAGCAGTTATCAACGCCTTAGATTCTAATTCGAATTCATCCAAACTAGTTCTACAACGTAGAGAGGAACTAGAACTGCTTGGTGATTGGCTTCAAATTACTCCGACATTGGTTACCGGTCATAAGAATAGATAGAAGGTAATGGAATAGCATAAGAGCTTGCAAGGAAAGGCTCGTCACTAGACATAGGCGAGGCGATGACAGTTGCTACCCCATTCAATACAATAAAACCATCCATTGTTTCACACGCTATGCTTTAGACGAAAGAAGGTGGAAGCATTTAACTTCATGTATTACAACAAGAAAGATATAGCCGTCGTACAGTATCCAGAGGACGAATTATCTCTTATGATGCTCTCGTTTAAACATTTCACGTCACTGCAAGCTTTACAGATCGCTGAAAGGTAGTGGATTATGCAGTCAAACTTAATCTGCCTTTCAATTCAATCTGCAGAAGCTGGCAGGCGGAAGAGGTGAAAGAAAGTCTTTTCCACTATTTAAGCGAATGCTCAGACTTAGCCAGAACAAGACTTTGCTCTTTCGGCAAGGTTTTCTTACAGCAAATCAATGAAATCTCAGGTGTAGAGAGAAAAAAATTACTGATATACTTGGATCTCTCATGGATTTGAAGAAAAAAAGACATCACACGAGAACAGTGGTAGTAAAATAGCGCTAGTCGTTAATAAAGATTATTTCAGTAGAAATACTCAACCACTTCAACAACAACAAGGAATGAAGGAAAATCTTTTAGGTAACTTACTGTAAAAGTAAGACGGGCACATATTACCGGGCATTGAGTTATCAAGAATTATTAACCAATTGTTTCCACTACTACTTGGAAGCCAAGTTAAGGACCTCTTCTTCTTCTTTATTTGCAATTCGTTACCGGATGTAAATGACAGAGAAAAACGCCAAATGATTAATGAAATGCAGATAAGTCCAAAACTTCCGGCTGTAAAAATCGAGGCTTCAAAAGGCATCGAGCAAATACGTCAGTCAACAATTTTTAGTGTTACTGTGTGTAAAATTCTGAAGAAAGCTGGCCCTGAACGCTCGCAAGAAGCCGTTTGTATCTATACTAGAGCATAGCATTAAGTTTGCGTTTCACGCGAAATGACTGTCGGAATCCATACAAATTGTACGAGTACTGCCGTGAAATAAGCGTGAAATTTCGTATCTCACTGCAAAATAGTGCTCAGTTCATGCGTAAAAACACGCGCAATACACATTTTTTTACACCTATTAAAAGGGACGTGTAATTTAAAATTGAGCGAAAACTGACAGTTCGTATGCGAGTAGAGTACCTGAGTTCAAATACTTTGAATTATTAACAAATTTTAATTATCGGTTCGTGTGTGGGTATCAAACAAAGTGTGTTTCAAAATATATTTGTATGGCGTTGCCACCTAACCCTTATGCTGCAAATGCTAAATAATAGCGCAGCTAAATTATCCCTTATTTCATGTCGATGGGTCGGCGTTTTTTTTTTACTATACTATATAACGCCAAGAGAAAATTAGAAAAAAATCATAAGGTATCTCCTAAGCACTAACTACACACATCAGAAAAGATTTTTTCAAAATTTTTTATTTTAATAATATAATACATATTTTATCATAAAAAATGGTAGGAAACATGCAGCGTGCAGTAGCTTCATAAAAAACGGGCCGGACACGAACGACCATGGACTTGGGATAAGGGTTAAGTATAGGGGCATAACGGAAAATATGATTGAAAACATTTGAATAAGAAGGTATTTGTATTTTTACAACTTAGTTCAAAAAGTATTGGCATTGAAATTATCAAATTCATTTCTGTAATAAAATTTATAAGCTGGAAATTTCAAAGCGGCTCTTGCAGAAGTGCATAAAAGACCAGATCCACAAAATACTAGGCGGTTTATTTACAAAAAGTTCAGTTATACGCTGACAGATCAAATGTTTCCGTGACGGATAATTTTTGCTGGCTAGATTGTATCCAACACAAATCGTCTCAAAAGCAGGCAACTGTGACTTGGCTCTCGCAATTTTTATGTGGTGGATAGATTCTTTAGGATATCGAACTATTACAAATTTACGTGTTTACAAATTATAAATTATAAATTTTTGTGTTTGCTAATATTTATGTTATGTCGAACACAATTAATGTGATCCACTGCTGCGTGATGTATATTGTAACATAAGGTACATACCTACATACATGTATAACACATAAATACCTGAATACATATCTACATACGTACATACTTACATACACAAACATATTAACTTACATATTTAAATATTAATCTTAAATTTAGCAATAAGAGAAATTAGAGTAAGAGTAGAACTTTAAGAGATTTCGTTAGATGTAAGCTTTAGATAAATAAGGTTTACTGTAAATAAATTTGAATAAAGGAGTTGTGTTATTTCGCAGACACCGAGAAGTGAGTTTGTGTTCTAATAACGTTAATGGCGACGAGGAAAAAAAATATAAAACATTATTTAAGCTGATTTAAATATTTGTTACTCAACTGTTAGACGGTTTAATAAAATAAGTTTGATATTTAAAAAAAGAAAAAAAAAAAAAAAAAAAAAAAACTTAAAAGTTGTGAAGTTGGCTAACCCAACAAAAATACATTCACATATTTGTGAGCAAAATTAAGACCTCTGGCATGGTCAGTGGAAAACTTTAAAGCTTTACTAGTGTGATTTGCAATAAATAATTAAAGTAAAAAGCGTTGTAAAAGAAAATACAAATAATAGTGAACATTTGTGTCAAAAATATATTGTAATATAGCGGCAAATGAAAGTGGTTTGTGGAAAAATTTAAGAACACATGCACTGAGGAAAAGTTCCAATGAATGACCTTCATAGAGGTTAGTGAAAAAAAAAAAAAAAAAAAAATTGTAACGACATAGAAGAACCTGTACCCTTTTCAAGTGCAAATATCAGCGAAATTTTAAAAAGAGATCAAGTGTCCGTTATTAATATTTATCTGGACTCTCATTTTAAGAGAAAAACCGAAAGAAAAAAAAACAGGAGAAAAGATAATAAATAAAAAAAACAAAATATACGACACTGCCTTGCACTCCCACTCTACGCTCGTTAAATCATTTATTTTGACTCTCTAATATAAAAGCAAAACATATAATAGGCAAGAATTGCTATACAAATAAGAACAACAAAGCTATAAGAAGGTGCAATACCTACAACAAACAAACCAACAAAAGAAACGTCTTAGTAAAAATCGTGAATTGACCAATGAACTCTCGCATAAACAATTTAAATTTAAATTTACAACAATAAAATATTGGCTGCACAAAACCAAAAAGAGAAACAACAACAACACCCACTTATTATCTGTGCACAACGCAAAAAGGGGAGCAGCGCTTGGAGCTGAACAACAAAAAAAATTAGCAACAATAATAGCAAGCGGAGCATAAGTACTGGAAATTTTCACATATACTATACATACATAAGTACATACTTTATATTTTTTTGAATAATTTAAAATTACATACATATACTATATATATTTCGCATAAAAAAAAATATAAAAAAAAAAAAAAAATCATTATGGAAACTTTAGAGATAAGTAAATTTAATTTAGTATTAGCGTGCATTAAAAATATTGAAAATTTGGATGGCAATGATCCAAACCAATTACCAGATTTTATAGAACAAATTGAAAATATTTTGACTACAATTTCTGAATTCGACTCAGCTAATAGAAATGTGCTATTTGGGTACATAAAAAACAAATGCATTCGTAAAACTAGGGAAGCTATTCATCGACATCCTAACGTAAATTCATGGCCTATTTTAAAAGAAATCTTAACCACAAATTTTGGCGAGAAAGACAACAGTAATGATTTGATGGATAGTTTAAAAACTTGCAGAATGCAGGGAACAATCGAAAATTATTACTACAAAATTAATAAATTAGCTAATAGAATTCATAACAGAAATTTGACTCATAATGATAATACTTACTCGACCGAAGAAATAAATAGAATAGCTCTTAAGACTTTTAGAGAAAACCTCCCAGAACCTACAAGGACAATGATATTTTCTAGAAATCCGAGTACTATAGAAGGTGCTTTCAAAATAGTTTTGGAAGCAAGACATCAAAATTATACACAGTTTGGACCAGCGAAACAATACAATTTAAATACAAGTGTTAAAGTAAATTTCAGCGACGATTTGAAAAACAATCCATATAACCCTCGAAATTACTACAATAATAAACAAACTTATAACAATAATAATAATAATAACTATCGTAGAAACAATAATTCATTTAGATCTTACAACAGCAACAATTTCGAAAATTTTCAAAATGCTCCTCAACAAAATCAACAATTTTTTCAAAATCCTATTAATCCTAATCCACAATTTCGTAACACATTTCGTGGTGGTTCCAATCAAACTAGAAGATCAAACTATTCACAATCTACAAATAGAAATTATCAACAATTTATCCCTGATACTAGATCTTACCAAACTAGGCAACCAGTTCTAAACAACCAAAATGCAAATAGTTTTAATAATACAAATCAGCAATTTGAACCAATGGAAATTGGAAATTCGAATGTAAATTTTCCTATAGCAGGCGAGCAAAACTTCCTTACATAGTTATTAACAATCCCGTGAAAAAATTAAAATTTATTATTGACACTGGTGCTGAGTTTAGTATAATTAATCCTGATATTTGTCACCCTAAATTTAAGCAAGATGTAAACGTAGTAGCAAGAGCATTAGGTACTAAAATATCAATAACCAAACTTTGTAAATTTCCAATATTTAAAGAGTTTAATGTAAATAATTATCATTGTGAATTTTTAGAATATGCCTTTAATAAAAATTTTGATGGACTTATCGGTAATAATATTTTACAAGAATTAAGTTGCATCATCGATTTACCCAATCGTCAATTAATTACCAGTACTGCAGTAATTACTATGTTTTTATCTAAAGAAGAAGAAGTCTATGACGATTTAGCTTATAAGGATAACTTTTTTTTTAATTGTGAAGTTGAAAGGGCTAATGTAATATCCCATATTGAAACGAGCCACCTAGAAGAATATGAAAAAGAAAAGTTGCTAAAAATTATTAAAAAATAATTATAAACACGTATTCTATGATAAAGCCGACAGTTTAAGTTTTACTAGTGAAATAAAACATAGGATTTTAACTAAACACGATATGCCAGTTTACTCGAAGTTATACAGATATCCCGAGGTGCATAAAGACGAGGTGAATGATCAAATTGAAAACATGTTAAAACAAAACATAATCAGACACTCTAATAGTCCTTATAATAGCCCAATTTGGATCGTTCCGAAAAAATTAAACTCCTCCAATAAACAAAACTGGCGCATAGTAATTGATTATCGTAAACTCAATGATATTACTATTGAAGACAGATTTCCAATGCCTAACATTGATGATATCTTTGATAAACTAGGAAAATGCCAATATTTTTCTACACTTGATTTGGCGAAGGGATTTCACCAAATCGAAGTTCATTCAGACGACATTCCAAAAACCGCGTTTTCGACAGCAACTTGCCATTACGAGTTTTTGCGCATGCCCTTCGGTCTCCGTAATGCGCCAGCGACGTTTCAGAGACTGATTAACAACGTATTGAAAGAATACATTGGTTCAATCTGTTTAGTGTATTTAGATGACGTTCTAATTTTTTCGACAAGTATTGAAGAACATTTAGAAGCAATAGATAAAGTATTAAGACGTTTAAGCCAGGCCAATTTGAAATTGCAAGTAGATAAGTGTACGTTTCTGGCAAAAGAAACTGAATTCTTAGGCCATGTTGTCACTGCCGAAGGTATCAAACCAAACCCTGAAAAACTTAAAACGGTAGAGAAAATAGCTTTACCCAAAACACAAAAAGAAATTAAGTCATTTTTAGGCATAACTGGGTTTTATAGGCGTTTTATTAAAGACTACTCAAAAGTAGCTCATCACCTTATTAAATATTTAAAGCAAGGAGCAAAAATTAATATAAATGACAAAGATTATAGATTAGCTTTTGAAAAATTGAAACAATTACTTAAGAATGACCCTATACTGGTTCATCCGGATTTTAATAAAACATTTACACTTGTAACCGATGCAAGTAATTTTGCATTAGGAGCAGCACTTATGCAGGGAAATAAAGCAGTATCCTTTGCAAGTCGCACTTTAAACGGCCATGAAAGAAACTACAGCACAATTGAGGAAGAATTATTAGCCATTGTGTGGGCAACAAAATATTTTCGTCCGTATCTTTTTGGCCGTAGATTCATAATTAAAACCGACCACCGTCCTTTAGTCTGGCTTAATAATATAAAAGAACCTAATGCAAAAATCCAAAGATGGAAAATCAAGCTAAATGAGTTCGATTTCGAAACTAATTATATAAAAGGTAAGGAAAATGTAATAGCTGAGTTATGAGTCATCAAATAGTGAAATTGATATTAATTTAAATGAATTGTTTGACGAAGATGCCAATACAGTTCACAGCGCAGATACTGATGATGCTGACTTTATTAAAATCACGGAATGTCCTATTAATATGTTTAAAAATCAAATATTTATACAAACGTCAAATGAAAATTCTTGTAAGACGAAAATAATGTTCAAAAATAAGATTCGACACATATTAAAAATAGCAAATACAGACGGTATTTTGAAATTTTTGAAGGATAAGCTTTCTTCAAAAGGTCTTGTAGTAGTTTTTTGTCCAAATATTGAGCTCTACAAAGAATTCCAAACTTTGTATATTAAATATTTTGCCAGAAACAAAAATCTCAAAATATTAAAAGCAAATTTATTTTTGGAAGATGTAGTTGATAGAGACAGGCTCCTAGAGTTAATTGAAACAACACACATTAAAAATAATCATAGGGGTATCAATGAGGTTTACGAAGAATTAAGAAAATTGTATTTTTATCCCAAACTACAAAAAGAAATTCAGAAATACATAAACAATTGCAAAACATGCAAGCTGGCAAAACACGACAGGTCTCCGATTAAATACAATTTAAATATTACGCCCACCCCTGTAAAGCACAATGATATTGTGCATGCAGATATATGGTACCCACAACGAGGCACCATGTATCTCACAAGCATAGATAAGTTAACGAAGTACGCAACTGCGTACTATTTATATTAGAAGATAGAACTTGGGTGTCAATACTAAAAGCACTTAAGCAAAGAATCCAATATTTAGGAAAGCCAAATTTATTAGTATTCGACAACGAACTAGATACTGCCGTAATAAGAGAATTTTTAAAGGAACAAGAAATAAAATTTCACACTACCACAGCGTATCTCAAAACTGGCAACGCAGATATAGAAAGGCTACATGGAACCCTTAATGAGCACATTCGTCTTTTTAATGCGGATCCAAATAATAAAGATGATATTGCCGAAAATGTACATAAAGCCATAATATCATACAACAATACAATTCATACTACTACTAATTTTCGACCCAGCGATCTTTTGAATAATATGATTTCACAAGAAGAAATATCCAAGCTTTCACAAAAAGTACATGAAAAGAAAGTTAATAAAATAAATTTATTGAATCAGAAAGCCAATAGAGTTGACACAGACAATTTTGCCAACAACATTGTTAATAATAACAGGGTTAGCAAATCAAAACCAAAATATAAGAAAATTACTAATTATAAACAAGATGGAAATTACTTAGTATCAAACGATAATAAATTTAAAAAAATATATAAATCCCAAGTAAAACGAAAAACATGAAAAAACAGAAAAAAAAATGAAGAAGAAAAAAAAAAAAAAACATTCAGAAAAACTAGAAAATGTGAATAATGTTTAAAAATATAAAAATAAATAATTGCAATAATGTATACCAATATAAAAAAAATATGATTAAACATTTACTTTAAATATGTTCATTTTGAATAAGCAGGGACTGCTTAGTCTACGGGTGGAGGTGTAACATAAGGTATATACCTACATACATGTATAACACATAAATACCTGAATACATATCTACATACGTACATACTTACATACACAAACATATTAACTTACATATTTAAATATTAATCTTAAATTTAGCAATAAGAGAAATTAGAGTAAGAGTAGAACTTTAAGAGATTTCGTTAGATGTAAGCTTTAGATAAATAAGGTTTACTGTAAATAAATTTGAATAAAGGAGTTGTGTTATTTCGCAGACACCGAGAAGTGAGTTTGTGTTCTAATAACGTTAATATATCGGCATAAGTAAGTACATCGCGGGCTGTGGCTCACCAAAGACGTGAGGCATACAACTCTCAGAATCCCATCAAATTATAGGTATCTGTTTTTACATTGTTTCCTTATTTCTTCTTTCTTTCTATCTTCGTATGCGCTGATTCTCTATTCCATATAATTTTAATTTCAAATGCTCGTAAAGCGTAGTAAGAAATGCGAGATATTATATGTATGGGCGCAAATATATACCGACATTTATTAGAATACTCGTTTCTAGGTATAACAAATACGAATCAAAGGAAATGTGAATAAATGAAAGAACTGTAATAAAATAAGGAATTCTGGTAAAAACGTTGTGCAAACGAATTCATGCAAATGCAAATAAAGTTTTATTTAAAGAACAAAATGTGAGCCTTTTCAAACTATGACTACATTCCTGGAAATGCTTTTGTATGTATAACTTGTTCTTGTATGTATTCGCTTCAAATAATTACAGCAGAAATAAAATATTTTTTATATTTTATGCTTATTTTTACTACATGCAATTAAATGGTTGCTGCAGAGCTGTTCCTAGGCAGCAATAATGAAGAATCATTGCATAAATTCTAGACGTGAAAAGTACAAACTTCACTGAGACTAACTAGCTGAATTTTTATTTTTTTATTAGCTGCTGCCAATTCGAGAATTTTCTGAAAATAATTAACGTTTTTTCTACAGCTGGTTTAACTGATTTCCCTTAGAAGTTAGTGGCTTTTCCTGGCACTATCTTTTACATTTGTTGGATGCACTTAAGTGACTGTATGGCTTGCAAGAGGCCTTTTTTCTAGGCTTGACATCTCACTTCACTGGTCACTTCAACATCAGCCATCAGGCGCCGAATTGTTATTGTAGCAGACACCATGCGTCACTACTGAAAAAATTTAAAGTTCTTTATTTTGAAATTACAGTACGGCTACCAAAGTCATGTTCGGGTCACATATTGCTTAAGCGCATAGCAAAAGGCGTAGCACAAAAGGAGGCTAAAATAATTTTTCTGAAAATTTTAACTTCATATTTCCCAAGGCAATGAGTTTTGAAATAATTGTTGTTCCCGTTATATACTGGTATATTAATAAATTAGCTTTTAAACAAAAATACGGGTTATATTTTTATTGTATGAGCTTTTTGAAACTGAGTTTTGGGAAAATATACCCATGGATTATATATATTTATAGAGAGCTACTATTAACTATCTACTTTATGTTAGAACTGTTTTATTTATAAAATGGAAAGCAAATAATCAAAATTAAAATTAATTATATAAAATCAATAAGCAAATAAATAAAAAAAAAAAACAACTAAACAAAGAGAGCCATTATTTTATTGTGTGGAAAATTTATGCAACCCCGAAAACTTGGTATTCTTGTGGCGTTCAGGTATTGAATTTGAGTTTCTTCACTGATTATGTAGTGATACTGTCCAAGGTATGGTTTCGTGGCTGCCAAAATAAAGCACCATAGACTTACAAATAGATAAATGTTTATCTCCAGCGAAGAACTTTAGCCATCGTTCATTCATCATATCCCAAAGAGATCTTGCTTTGCCAAATTCGTTATCGAGAGGTTTCTGTTATCAAATAGATGAAAAAATGTAGAAGTTCTGCAAAAGGATTACGGGTCATATTTGAAGCTCTCCAGGATGATTAGTATCAACGCTCTGATCCCATTAATAATAACGTAATGCACTATTATAACCAGCCAGCAATAAAATTCATATACAATTTTTCAATTTTCGATGGTGAGTTTTAAATTTACGTACCCTTTGGCAATGGCATTTTCTTCTGTACTAGAACGCAATAGTTCCAATTCTTTGTTATCGAAAAATATCTGGGATTATCTTTGTCTAAACCAAACGAACGGTTAAGTACCGGAGAATCTCACCTCGGTGGAAATAAGTGTCCATCTAAACCATCTAAACTTTCTGAACGATTCGCATCGGCTTCGGAGAGATAAGAGACAGGTTTACCATAAGTTGTCACAACGGGCCATGAGCCCAAGTGTTTTTAGAATAGAAAGAAGTGCAAAATCTATAAGGAATTTCCGGTATCAAAATTTTAACAAGCTGCTCGAACAAATCCGAAGCGCTAGGAATTTACAACATTTTGAAGATCTACTCAAACTCTTTCTGGCAATAAAGTTTTATAGAATACAATTTTTTTTAACCGTAGCCTTTAATTGAGCTGATAATTTTGTTCCACACTCACTATAGCGCTAATAAAAACTGAAACTTAAAAATCTTTGGCTTAAATCTATGAAAAAAGTGGCGGAAAAAAGTAAAGATTCTCCTTTATGGACTGGGCAGAGCCAACATCAAACTGTATTTCAATGTAAAAATAGTGCATCGGAAGTGCCGAGAACAGAATGTTAGGTACTTCGTTAAATTTGTGTGTCAAAAAATATTTCCTTTTATAATTTGTTTATCAAAAATGAAAAGTTTTAAATAAAATATGCTTATTATCAAATTTCGTGCCTGCCACTATCACCTCTATGAAGTGTATTATTAACTGCACTTAACTCTTTTCATCCCACGCAGTGACTCTGACTCACTATTCACTATTGAAAATAAAGGCTTTATATTTACCATAATTAAATTTACTTAGGTAAGGTGTTAATGTGTACTTATGTATGTAAATATTCTAGTGTGTATTTGCTTATTTATCAATTAACTCTATAGATATGAATATTTAATCTTATTTTATTAATATTTGCACCAAAAGGAAAAAAAATAATAATAATAAAAAAAGCCAAAAACTGCGCAAAGTGCCACGTAGCAGGGCCTTTTATTATCATTATCAATAACACCACAGTCTGGTGCAGACTATTGCTTCCACAACTACGGTTCTCAACTACGATCGGTCCCCTGCTTTCCAGTTTGCTATCCCCACGTCGGCCGTGACCTCATCAATCCAGCGTTTGTTTGGTCTCTCTCGACCTCTCCTTCCAATCACTTGCCTATGGAACACCCTACTGGCAACTCTCCATTTGGGCATTCTTTATATGTACCCCAGTCATCTGACTCGTTGACTTTTTATAAAGCGTATTGCGTTTTCATTATGAATCAATGCGTCGAACTTGTGATTGTACCTCACCCGATATGTTCCGTCATCTTGCCGGGAGGAACCATATCTTGTTTGCAGTATCTTTCTTTCAAACCTCAGTACTTGGTCGATGCCTAATGTTTTAAGTACTCATACCTCGCTGCCGAATGTTAGTATGGGTCGCAAGAGCGCTTTATTCATTGCTATCTTTTGAGCTTTTGATAGCAATCGAGACTTGAATAATTTTATGTGTGCAAAGAATATTTTATTTGTCGCGCTTACTCAGTCATTTGTTGCAATAAAAGCGTCGGAATTACTGCTGATGAAGAGACTTAAGTATTTAAAGAGGGACTTTAGCTTACTATACAAAATATGTATTAGCAATAGTATTCTATGAAAATATAGCTACTGTTTGAAATCAATTATTTCAAAACGTGCAGTTTCAGTTGCCTTCGCTTGCTTTTTGAACATTGATTGGAGCGGCCGTTTGTAAGTAAAAACCCCAAGAGTTGAACTATAAACTGTCATAAAGGTATGATCATTGTTTAATAATTTATAAATAGTAATTTATGTAACTGATAGTCTTCATACATGCAAGTTGGCACACAATTAATCATCCAATTTTGTTTTTGAATAACTCTTTTATTATACTAAAAAAAAAAGAGGTTGTCTGTAAAGTCGGTTTACTGACGATAGTTTAACGTGATAATGTCATAAGAAAATACTGATTGAATGGTTGCATTTTTCAAAAGAAAATTTTAATTTTATTTCTTAGATATTTTGTATGGATATAGAGAATGAGTTAACATTAACATAACATAATATAACATAACATAACACAACACAACACAACACAACCCAACACAACACAACACAACACAACACAACACAACACAACACAACACAACACAACACAACACAACACAACACAACACAACACAACACAACACAACACAACATAACATAACATAACATAACATAACATAACATAACATAACATAACATAACATAACATAACATAACATAACATAACATAACATAACATAACATAACATAACATAACATTACATAACATAACATAACATAACATAACATAACATAACATAACATAACATAACATAACATAACATAACATAACATAACATAACATAACATAACATAACATAACATAACATAACATAACATAACATAACATAACATAACATAACATAACATAACATAACATAACATAACATAACATAACATAACATAACATAACATAACATAACATAACATAACATAACATAACATAACATAACATAACATAACATAACATAACATAACATAACATAACATAACATAACATAACATAACATAACATAACATAACATAACATAACATAACATAACATAACATAATATAACATAACATAACATACCATAACATAACATAACATAACATAACATAACATAACATAACATAACATAACATAACAAAACATAACATAACATAACATAACATAACATAACATAACATAACATAACATAACATAACATAACATAACATAACATAACATAACATAACATAACATAACATAACATAACATAACATAACATAACATAACATAACATAACATAACATAACATAACATAACATAACATAACATAACATAACATAACATAACATAACATAACATAACATAACATAACATAACATAACATAACATAACATAACATAACATAACATAACATAACATAACATAACATAACATAACATAACATAACATAACATAACATAACATAACATAACATAACATAACATAACATAACATAACATAACATAACATAACATAACATAACATAACATAAAGCATTCACCAACAGCTTTCATTTGATACCCATATTGTACATACACGTCCGAAGGTTACCCGGGTCCACGTTTTGACCTATATCTCGAGACCCTATCTACCAATAGGTACTCAAACTATACGGAAATCATCTTCCGTACCTACTTAACAATGTGTGTAAGTTTGGTTTAATTCGGTTCAAAGACACGGCGGGTCCACGTTTTCGCATATATTTCGAGACCCTAGTCATCAATAGGTATGAAAATTACCCCGTATTAAAGCACTTATCAACAGCTTTCATTTGATATCCATATTGTACATATACAACCAAAGGTTACTCGGGTCCACGTTTTGTTCTATATCTCGAGACCCCAGTCACGGAGCGGCATGAAAAATACTCTGGACTAAAGCACTTACCAACAGCTTCCATGTGATACCCATATTGTACATACACATCCGAAGGTTACCCGGGTCCACGTTTTGACCTATATCTCGAGCCCTATTTCCAAAATAAAATATAATCCATGTTACTCGTGGATGATGTAGCTTTCGAATGGTGAAAGAATTTTTAAAATCGGTCCAGTAGTTTTGAGCCTATTCATTACAAACAAACAAAGTTTTCCTCTTTATAATATTGGTATAGACAACATATCTTATAAGGTATATGGTAAATATTAAAATACATTTTTTCCTTCATATATAATAAAAAAATTAATAATTATAACATTAAAACAACAGGTATTATTAACAAACTTGGTTTTATTTTAAATTCTTCAAGTGAATCAAATTAATAATAAAAATAAGAAGGCATATGCAAATACAAATACGTGAATTTATATATGTACATATGCGCATATACATACATATATACGCTCACTTAAGTAGGAGAGAGCAAGATGTCGAACGTTGCCGTTCGTTTGCTTTGTCGTTCGTTCCGCGCTTTCGCTTGCAGTTCATGCAATGCAATGAGCAAGGTAACGACAAATGAGCAAGGTAACACTAAAGAGCAAGGTAACACTAATGAGCAAGGTAACACTAAAGAGCAAGGTAACACTAATGAGCAAGGTAACACTACAGAGCAAGGTAACACTAATGAGCAAGGTAACACTAAAGAGCAAGGTAACACTAAAGAGCAAGGTAACACTAATGAGCAAGGTAACTACATATGAGCAAGGTAACACTAAAGAGCAAGGTAACACTAATGAGCAAGGTAACTACATATGAGCAAGGTAACACTAAAGAGCAAGGTAACACTAATGAGCAAGGTAACACTAATGAGCAAGGTAACACTACAGAGCAAGGTAACACTAATGAGCAAGGTAACACTAAAGAGCAAGGTAACACTAAAGAGCAAGGTAACACTAATGAGCAAGGTAACTACATATGAGCAAGGTAACACTAAAGAGCAAGGTAACACTAAAGAGCAAGGTAACACTAAAGAGCAAGGTAACACTAATGAGCAAGGTAACTACATATGAGCAAGGTAACACTAAAGAGCAAGGTAACACTAATGAGCCAGGTAACACTAAAGAGCAAGGTAACACTAATGAGCAAGGTAACACTAATGAGCAAGGTAACGACACATTTTTTCGTGCGTGCAGCCTGTTAAATCGAATTATAAGACGTTATCACGTCAAAAATGATGAATGAGGGATGGAAATCTTTATTTTGACCTTTACGCGCTCTATTGATTTTCTGTGTGTATATGTCAAATATAATATGATTGACGTACGACGCCACTTGCAAAAATTATAAATTTTCCGATAGGGTGATTAATTTTGTGCCACCTAGTTTAAAATATATATATGAAGATAACAGCAAAAGCAAAACAAAGTGCTATCATATTAGAAGCAACGCCTGAATTCCAAAAAAGAACATTTTTTTATAATTTGCTTCCTTATATATTTCCCCATGGATTATAATGGGATAAGAAAGCAAATTAAAACTTGATTTTTTAATAAATGTGAAAAAATTTGATGAGCTATATTATAAAACCGCATGTAGAAATTTTTTTTTAGAAATTCTAATTATAAACACTAGAATTCGCATGAAAAGTTGGTCGGATTGTTTTGGCATGAAATTTGAATATTAGATTTATAAGGAAAACATGGAATTTTTCTATCATTACAAGGTATAATTTTGTACAAAAATAATAAAAATTCAAAAAATAAAACCAAAACCGAATTCCTGTGAAAATTTTGTAGGTGTAACTTATTTCGCTTAACACCCACATATTTGCATACGAATTTACAACAGCAGCAGAAGTATTTTCGTAGGAAATTGTAAATAATATCAAGAAACCAAAACAATAAAAGCAAAAGTTTGGAAAAACAGTGTCACTGCCTACACAATTTTGTGCCACTGCTTGACTTTTATTCTACTCAAATGAAAAAATATAAAACGCAAGTGCAATTCAGAAATCCACTTTTCAAAGAAGGCAATAACATTAGATTTCCATTAAAATTTTTATATGTGGGATGTAAGGAATACCACCAGCAGCATTTCGGAAGTTGTTGTCATAAGTGCACAGGCATATATGTATGTATGTATGTTCGTACGACACATGTGCCTTAAAGAAAGACTTGCGTGCATGTGAATGTGCTTTGAATTAAGAGCCACGTGAGTGCAATAACGTTGTAAGTGTTTGGCTTAGTGGCTTACAGGTTGGAGATTAACTTCTTCACTTTGAGAATATGTAACCAAATATATAAAGGTATGCCATTATACAGCCTAGAAGGGGAATATATGAGTTATTACAAAAAAAAAAAAAAAAATATACGAAAAGGATTATACTGATCAAAACGTGCTGGAGCTTATGTTATACCCATTGCTTTAGATTTGTCTGCTTATTTGGTTTTTATTCTTTATATGCACATATATAACTCAGTCACCTCAACTGCTTTAACTCTTAGCTCTTCGGAATATTTTTGAAAATATTCATACTTACTCACGGTTAATAACTTAAATTTGCTATAAAAGCTTATTAATTCTAACAAAAAACCAAAGAACAAGTATAATCATAGCGCGACTAAAATCACTGTTTTGGTTGTCCAGGATTTTTAAGTCTCCAATTTTCGAAATGTGGCCTCGGTAGTCTAGCATAAGTGTACTTGATTGCCATTCTAGAGGTTGTTGGTTGGAGTCCCATGTAGAGCACCGTCCGCGCACTTTTCCAAATTTACCTACTTTCCCTGAAAAAAAATCTCATTCCTCAAACCCCAAACCTTACCCGTTCCATCTTTTACATCCTTACTCTCGCACAATAGCCTGCGCATTATTTGCATTGTAGCTGCTAAAAACAAGCAAAAACAAAGAAAAGCATACAGTTACACATTGCATCAGTGGTGCTAGCAAGAGGAAGAGGATAGCAAAGCCTTCAATCATCTGTGCGAGCCTTCTGCCAGAAAAATATGATACACAGATGGCGCTCCAAGCAGTAGGAAGGCGTTGTTTCTAAGCAACGTCAGGTGGGCATACCCACTACTTAGGACTGAAAGCGGCAGGCTTATCACCTACCCTGTCAGAAATCAAATAGATTAACGAAACCAACGCAAGACAAGTTTTATCGAGGCCCTATGCTCCCGAGAAGAGTGAACAAGGAAAAAAAAAAATTGAAAAATGAGTTTATTTATATATACTCTATGATATTAATGTGGATATCAAATGAAAGAGAATATATCCAACTACAAAAAAATTAATTTTCGCTAGGACAAATAATTCTCATTATAGTGTTTAGCAAGTATACTTTATTTCATTTGTAGAAGGAAAATTCATCAATTTTTATTACGTCTTTATAAAACAGCAGTAAAGGGTTTTTTATTAGCAAGATATATCCTCTTTCGTTAGATATCTAGGAATATTCCTTCTATGAGTATACACCCGTTGTTTAAAAAAAACTCACGCACCCCTTCTGATAAAAATGTTGTCATATAATTTTTTTATTTAAGTTTGACGTATTGTTTATAAAAATATTGTTTATTCTTGGTTGAGTCAGAAAAATATAGTTTTTTTCTATTTTTCTTTTCTTTAACAAAAGTCATACAAATCAAAGTTTTATACTTTGTACGAGTTACAAAAACATTCATTCAATTTCCATCAAAATCTTCAAACTTTTTAATCATGGAGGACGCCCCCCTTATAGGCCCACGAAGGGATGGCCTTCAGCTCCTTCGGCGCATTCTCTGTAGTCTCCTCTATCGACTGAAAATTCCTTCCACGAAGTGTTATCTTCAACTTGGGAAACAAAAAGAAGTTGCTCAGGGTTATACCAGGTGAATACAGTGCTTGCACGATAATATTTACTTGGTGTTTGGTCAAATAATCCAGCAGAATTTGGGTTCGGAGCGAAGGCGCGTTATCATCATGGAAAATCCAAGAACTGTTTGCACACATTTCTGCTGTTTGCGACCTTCAGCAACAGTCAAACGCTTCAAAACGGATAAATAATATTCTTTATTGACTGTTTGGCCCGATTAAAGATACTCATGGTGCACTACGTACGCGGTTCGTTTAAATTAAACATTCCCGGTACTTTTTATGCATATAAAGAAGATGGTTCACAAAAAAAAAGAAATACTAATGTACTAACTTTTACAATGTTGTTGTTCTCAAAAAAACTTTCGCGTATTACAAATATATGTAAATATTTAGATAAGCTGAAACAAATACAAAAAATAATTTTAAGGCACTTTTTCGCGAGACCATTATAGGGCCTTTTTTTTTGTCTCCAAATTTTCCCAATTTGGGGGCTTGGCGTCTTCAAACACGGGTTTACTTTATTTAAGTTTTTTTCATGAGACATATATTTTTCTGATTAATCATAATCATAAGGGACAGCAGTACCTCTTGTTAGGGATAGAAATGTATTTTTAAACAATTTTATGCCACAACAACTTTTATATGCCAAGCGTTAAAGTGAAATGGTGTGAACAAATTACGTGAACAAATGAGCGTGTGATTTGAGGTGATGTATATGGCTTAGACACCGCCGTAGCCGAATGGGTTGATGCGTGACTGTCATTTTGGGAGTAAATAGAATTGAATCTCGGTGCATGAAATGCCAAAATAATAGGTTTGAAACTTTTCTTAAGGTGAGTTTTGACTTTCAAATGACTTAAACCAGTCCAAACTCCAATACATGGATTTTTGCATTTTTGTGCACGTTAGGAGCACTATGCGGCGCGATGTTTCTTTATTGGGTTTATTACTTTTACCAAATTTAAATAGTTCTGGTTTATTTGTAAAAGAGATATCATGTGTTTTTTGCTTGTTTGAAAATTACCATTGAGTGAGAAGTATTTATGATTTTTTACCGATTTCGCTTATTTCCCGCATCTAAGTTTCAATACAATGCTCTAGTTATATTATTTATTTAATACTATTTATAAAAATTTATGTCTTACTTGTATTATAGAAATGTATAGAAACGTATCACTGACGACGAGGTTTTCAGCCATGTATTAATGTATTAATTTTTGTTCGAATTACTGTGCGCACAAATCGACTCCTCTCCTCATACTGAGTATCTTGGTAATGCCTATATGTATCTCGATTCGTTCATGCGCTGACATAAATATAACCGTTACCTGAACAAAATTGTAATACTTTTGTGGAGAAGTATGTGCGGGCAATACAAGGTGATGTCCAAAATAAACAAGACTGGCCTCATACAAATATTTTTGATGGCGCCATCTTTTTAATGGGTTAGTGCGTTGGAAGTTACATCCCGAGCTGACTTCCAGTGAAAGCTTTGATGTCATTCGGTTCAGTGGAAGGGAAGTTATTACATCTAAAGAGTCAGAAAAACTAGCTTCGAATTAAGAATTAATTTTAAAATCAGTAAAACATTTACCGAATCATTTGATGGTTGTCTATCTCGCGTCAGGGTTCATGAGTGGTTTACACATTTCATAGATGGTTGTGAGGACATGACAATGAACATACTGGCTGCTCACAATCAGTAATCACCGAAGACTCCATCGAAATTGTTCGTAAATCTATCAAAAATTAACCGAAATCATATTATATGCGCCCATTTGATCCGCCCCTGCATTGCAGTTCCCGCAATCATTTAGCATCAGGCGATCTGGCCCCTTTCCATTACAATTAAGTATGTGTGTTTGTATGTAAATAGAATGAGACTGAAACTAAGCGTCAAACTGCCGAATGGAGCCATCACCCAAAAAATCGCGTTTGAAGAAGTCAAAAATCAACTCGATGCTCATTTGTTTTTGCGATTCCAAGGAGATTGTCCACAAGGAGTTCATGCCAACGGGCCAAACCGTCAATGCAATTTTCTATCTTGGCATTTTAAAGCCCTGAATGCCGCGAAGGAAGAAGCTGGCGCTTATTGCGTGATAATACACCATCTCATTGATCCACTCTAGTGACTGATTTTTTGACTAGAAATCGCATTTTAACCATCAATCACTCAACTTATTCGTCTGATATGACTCCCTGTGACTTCTACCTATTCGGAAAATACACTTGGCCATAAAAGAAAAACGTTTTGAGTCCGTAGAGATCATCCAAAAGGCTTGCGCCGACATCCTGAAGCACATTCCGGTCAATGACCTGAGCCACTCTTTCGAAAAGATTTTAGATCACGCAAAACAGTGTTTCGAGGTCAGTGGGACCTAATTTGAATAAATAAATTCGAAGTCATCAGAACAAAGCTCCTGTCGTTTCTATTTTAGCTCAGTCTTGTTTATTTTGGATTTCACCTTGTATGATCACACTTTCGATAAAATTTCGACGAGCGAATGCAAAAAAAAAACTCAGCCTAGTTGGAGAGGACATGCGTTCGACTTGATTGAGGTTGCGGTTACCTTTCGCGAAGGTTAAGTCGAATATTCTCTGAGATGCTTTATCGAGTTGTAGGTAGAGATCAATAAGCAGCAACCAACCGAATTCTTAAAATCACCATCTTTTATAATTTTTGTAATACCCCGTATACAGCTTGTTTTATTCCATATGAAAGCGGATCGTCCCTTATTGGAAAATCCTTTACAATCGCTGCGCTATCTTACTTTGAAACCACTAGGGATGAACTGTCAACAACCAATCAATCAACGCCAAGCCACTGACCTATGGTAATAAACAGTTACGACTGATACCTTAGCATTTACCTTTTGATATATTTTTAGCGAACTAAAGCTGGCTGTGCTATAAAAAATGGTATACAATTGGACCGATTAGAAGATTATTAAGAGTCACAGGCGAGACAGAAATTATTTGTAAAAACCAAGGCCATATAATTTGTAAGCTAAGCAAGCTTAAATCAATGATTTAGTTTTAAATTAAAAACAAAAATGTATTTTTAGAATAAAACCATCATTGCACAGAAAATAATCCTTAAGTTATTAACATTTTAACTCTTACTACAAATAATAATAGGACTATGAATAAGTTCGTGCGGTTTTTTTTCGAAATTTGAAACTTTATTGACGTAAAATGGTTACAAATTTAATATTCAAAATATTGTCCATCGCTTACTACTACTTTTTCCCATCTTTCTGGCAATTCACGGATTCCCTTTGTGAAAAATTCGGTCGGTTTTGCCGCAATCCACGAATCGATCCATTTTTTGACTTCATCGTAATTACGGAAGTGCTGGTCAGCCAGGCCATGTTGCATCGATCGGAAGAGATAGTAATCGGATGGCGCAAGGTCTGGACTATACAGCGGGTGGGGTAGGACATCCCATTTGAGCGTTTCTAAGTATGTTTTGACCACTTGTGCAACATGTGGCCGAGCATTGTCATGTTGCAAAATAACTTTGTCGTGTCTATCGGCGTATTGCGGCCGTTTTTCTCGCAGTGCTCGGCTCAAACGCATCAATTGTCGTCGGTAGACATCCCCCGTAATCGTTTCATTCGGTTTCAGTAGCTCATAATACACAACACCCAGCTGGTCCCACCAGATACACAGCATAACCTTCAGGCCATGAATATTCTGCGCCGACGTCGATGTTGAAGCATGGCCAGGGTATCCATACGTTGCCCGACGTTTTGGATTGTCGTAATGGACCCACTTTTCATCGCCAGTCACAATTCGATGCAAAAAACCCTTTCTTTTGTGCCGTTGAAGCAGTTGTTCGCATGCCATAAAACGGCGTTCAACGTCTCTTGGCTTCAATTCATACGGCACCCAATGGCCTACCTTTCGGATCATTCCCATGGCTTTTAAACGTTTGGAAATGGTTGATTGATCAACTCCCAAAGTTTTTGCAACCTCTTCTTGCGTTTGAGCCGGATCTTGATCGAGCAATTCCTCCAATTCGGTATCCATGAACTTTGGCGGCGCACCCTCGCGTTCTTCGTCTTCCAAGCCAAAATCACCACTTTTAAAGCGTGCAAACCACTTCTGGCACGTTCGCTCAGATAGAGCATGCTCACCATAAACTTCCACCAAGATACGATGACTTTCGGCTGCTTTTTTCTTCATATTAAAATAATGAAGAAGAATTCCCCGCAAAAACACATTATTTGGCACGAAATTCGACATTTTCAAGTGTGGTAAAAATATTGTTGTTTACGCTTCAAATAAAAAACTTATACTGACGTTTGTGCCTTACGACAGTAGCTCTCCAATGAATGTTTGGAAATGTGGATCGATGGAATAATAATCAAGTTACGCCATCTGTTGTAAAACCGCACGAACTTATTCATAGTCCTGCTAAACAAGTGCCCAATACCTTTTTGGTTAATTTTCAATTAAAATGCAATCTTTGCGAATGCATCCTCTGAAAAAATATCATAAAATTACATTAATGATAAAATCAAAAATATTCTAGTAAGCCAACAAAAATGTATAGAATGAGCCCTTAAAATATTTCGCATAGATAAAAATATCGGTTTTGCTTTTATTTTATGAATTTAAATTATTTAGAGGTAAATGAATAGAATAAGCGAAAAAAAATTAAGCGTTGTTCACCTCCACTCGCAGTAATAGCTGATGTTAGCTGATTTAAATAACATTTTTGTTGATTTGTAGTAAGAAGGTAGGAGATAAAGGTGCTGTGCTATGGCAGCGTAGCCAAAGCTGCAGAGATGGAAAAACAACGCAAAATACTAAATAATGCGCGGCAAACAAAATGAAAAGAATTTCCAACACGCTGCTTCTACGCAGCTCAACCACTTATACACCATTAAAAACTTTGATACCTACAGTAGTGAATATATAAGTCTGGATAGGTAAAGCTTAACAAAAACGTGGTAAAATTCAGCAGGTCAGCTACTTTTTGTGAAAAATGAAAATATGAAATACGTTTGTGTAGAAAATTTAATAATGGGCGTAAATTTATTTAATCGAAGAAACGTAAAATTGTTAACTGTGAAAACTGTTCATCGCGCGGTCAATTTATGATGTTCAGCGATGAGGCCCAGTTTTGAATTAATGGCTACATCAATAAGCAATGTTGCCATATTTGGGTTGAAGAATAACCCGAAGCCATTCAGGAATCAACATACAGCGATTAATCCATTAAAAACAACCGTTTGGCGTGGCATATTGGTCTAAAGCGCCGTGATAAACAACTTTTGAATGCCGGAAATTGGAGTCCAGCGGATCTCAATCGTACGTCTCCACAAATTCCGGGTCGCTCTTTTTCAATCTGGCGGTGCATGTGGCGGTGCATTGTCATCAAGAAAAAATACTTTGTGACGCCGATCGGCATATTTTGGGCATTTTTGGGGGATACCGCTGTTCAAATCGGCCAATTCTCGTTGGTAGCGTGCACCGTCAACTGTTTCACCTGGTTTTAATAGATCGTACCAAATCATACCACGCTGATCCCAGAAACACACACAGCATTGGCTTGCGGCCGAAGCGATTTGGTTTGGCCGTTGTTTTTGGCTTGCGGCCCGGCGGACTATACGATCGTTTATCATTTTTCATCCCCCGTAACGATTCGATGCAAAAAAGACTTCCTTTTGAACCGGGAGAGCAGCATTTCACAAGTGGTTTTTCGATGTCCGCAAATCGTATATTAGTTTGAAGCACTAAATTCGACATTTTTAAGAGCGACAAAAATGCATTGTTGCATGAAACGTAACAAACAATGAACTGAATATTGTTGACAGATGACAGATGAAAAAAACAAGACATTTGGGAAGGTTTAAAAATACTCCTAGCGACATCTATGGAGTAATAGCTGAAAGCCTCATTTCATAGGTGTATACCTGGTATCTCTATTTTGGATTTTTCAGGTGATGTACTATTGTGTGTAAATAAGAACGTTGTTGCGGATTGATACGCTTTGATAAGTAAAATGTTAGGAGGAATAAATTTGTAGAACATTTTGTAAGATGTATTCGTATGTTGGAAGACTTTCCTATTTCGCTACATGTGAAATATTTAAATAAAAAAGCGCTAGGCTGTTGCAAATCTCGTTCCACAGGCTTATTGTCACGTGATGAGTTGAACCAGTTTTCCGAATTTTTGATAGCCTCAAGGAATATTTTTGCGTAAAGCTCGAAATAAAGATTGCCATCACTCAAAATCATTTGTTTTTGTATTTAGTAAAAAAGTTACTCAAAAAAACAAAATTTATGATTGTAAATCTCATTTCCATTAGCGAAGACATACCTGATCACGAAGGAAAATCCATCTTATCTTATACACCTTGAGCTTTACTGTTTGTGTCAAATCTGATTGATGTAAGACGCAAGTTGCAAAAAGTATAAACCTTCCGATAGGGAGATTAAGTTTGCGCCACCTTGTATATTGCATCCAGGTAGTAGCAGTAAAGCAAAAACAACAAGCGCAATGTACTTTTACCAAGAACTTATATTCAAACAAAAAACAATAATTCAATAATTGCAGGGTCCGGAGAATACGGCAGATGCTGAAGAGCCTCTTGGAATGCGGCTTTGACGACTTGTGCAACATGGGGCCTGGCATTGTCGTGAAGGGGTATGGTTTGACCATGCCGATCACGTCTTTTCAGTAGAATAGCCTCATTCACGTGGTGTAACTGGGCAATCTAGAGGCACTTGGCGTTCTTTTAAAGCATTTCCCAATGCACCATGCCTTCCCAGTCCCACCAAACACATACTCGTATTATGATCTTCTTTGGATAAAGATCCGGCTTGACTCTCGGCTTTGGCGTATCTCCTAGAGCCACCCGCTCCTTCCTTTGCTTCATATTGATATATAGGCACCATTTCTGATCTTCCGTGACGGTTCAGTACAAAAAGCGCTGTTTATGACCGCGTGTTTCTCGATGGCGGACGAGACATTTGTTGATTTTTGCCTCCTGGGTATTCCATTTCTAAGCCTCAAAACTAATAAAAAGTTAAATAACTAAAAAACAAATATAATTAACATAGTTTCGTAGAGCAGAAAGAGTTCTATCGAATGAATTCTTACCCTTAGCCAATCAACAAGCAAATCGTTGTAAAATAAAATAAAATATAAAAACCTATGAACTTATTCCCCAGCCCAATATTTTAATTTTGCTCTTGGCCCGTAGAAGGTCAAAATGCATTAACAAATATTGCCAGTTTAGCGACCATAAAAAAAGAAAAAAATTAAAATTGTAGCCTTACTGTCGCCGCTTGTTTAATGTGCCTTGTAAAGCGTCCAAAAAATGTGTTTTTGTTTTGTGCGGGCGTAAGTGCGATGTACTGGACAGGGATAGTTTACTGGGGCGTCAGCTTTTGCTCGGGGAAAGCCCAAGGTATTCCGGTAATGTAGAACCGGCTGCCATGACCGGCTAGTAGAACCTGAACTGTCAGGAGGCAGCTTTTCACCTATTCTGACGGAATCAAGGACAAAATAAACCTAAAACTACTGGACCGGACAGTATATAGACAGAAGCTAAATGACGCTTGACACCTTCCTAGGCCCCCGACCTCCGGATGCCGTTACCGGAATCCAACCACCATCCATAGCAGATGAAGAGCTCCAGCTACCACGAGATACCCACGTGACCTTGGCACAATTACGTTCTGGATACTGTAACAGACTAAACTCCTACCTCTCCAGAATTGACTCTGGGTATATCCAGCATGTGAAGACACTCCGCACGACATTAACCATATTTTGACATGCCCCATTAAACCCACTCATCTAACACTCCTCTCCCTCTGGACCCAACCTGTCGAAACAGCAAATTGCCTGGGCCTACCGTTAGATAAGCTAGACGAAGATGTCCGGCGATCTACATAACACTGACAGGGCTAAGTATACTGCTACAACACCAGCAACAACAACGAAACTCATATAAGTCCATCTCAAACTAAAACTATACAGAAAATTGATTTCAAAATAAAATTAATCATCAAAACGCAAACCAAACGCCAAAAAAAAAAAAAAATAATGCCGCATAATTCTAAGTTTCGGTGTCCGGATTTTCATGTTCCCCACTGTGTGTAGGAGTAAATATTGGTGTACAAATAGTCAGTCAGCCAAGCAACGATGCGGAAGCATCGTAATGAGAAATATAATTTCCGAGAGGACTTAATTATTTTATAATGTTGCAAGAAGCGCGAAATGGCAGCAAATCGCGGCAGCTGACAATGGGGGAGCTGGGTAAACGTGAGGGTATGAGAACCCAGCACGAGAAAGCAGCATAAGTGTAATGGAGAAAAGTGGTTAATGGTGGCCACAAACTAGCAGACAATACACACATACATATAGACGCTATGCACTGCCCATGAGGAGTACCTATGTATGTATGTATGCGTCTAGGTGGATGTGCACAAGCGTGTGTTGTTTGGCATATACTTTTTGGTGGATATGTGGATTAACTGCACTAATCTATGGTTGCATGAATATAACATTGCTTACAGGTATTTATATTTTGTGCTAAACTTAGCGGAAGCTGAAAGCGAGCAGCTTTTTGAGTGCAGCCAAGTAACTTTGCCGTGCTAAGGGCGCCTTACTTTGCGCTGGTTGATAGCTACGTTTGAATGTAAGTTTGCTTGGGGAGAAGCACAAATATTAATATGAAGACAATAATAAGCATAGCAACATAAATGAGTAGCAATAATAGCAGTCGAGAAACTGTAAAAGTTTTCAAGTATTGCAACCATTAAATGTAGAGGTAAAGCGAAAATGTTTTGTAATTAAAGTCTAATTATCTTGTAGTCGTAATTCAGTGGTTCACCACAGGAATCGCGGTGAATGGTTTTGCTGGAGTGAGATTTTTAAGAAGAGTTAAAGAAAAAGCGTCGAAAGATAGTAAATGGTTTTGATTGTGCCCCAATCACAGCTTACTTACACTCCTCCGAAATTATTATAAAGGCACCACAGTTTGAGAAGTTTTGACTATTTGAATGAATGAGTGAATGAAATGGAGGTTTGCACTTCCACCTGATGATCTTTTGTGCTCGCTACTCATCATAGTAGCTCATCCAAGGCCAGTTCCCTTAATAAACTTAACATAGAGCTGGGTTGGGCTGAGCGTTTATGCCTTTCATCTGGCTATATCTTTACATTCTGTACCCATTAGCGTCGCATTTAAGGTAGTAGTCTGGTAACTTACACGTTTTTTGAGGCCATGTTTGGGAAATTTTTTGGAAGGGAAAATAAAATTCAATCGGTTTGACTTTTTGATATGTTATTAAAGGTATCAGAAGGTGTACAAAAATTTTTTTTTTTTTTTAATGTTTTGATACTATTTTTGTACACTGCAGCAAGCGGCAAAAAAAAGAGGTACAGTGGCTGGCCGGCGCACAGTGCGGCCGATTCCCAAAAAGCTGGCCAAAAGTCGAAAAAAAAAGTTTCTAGATAGAGTTTTTTGTCTTTGGGTTGGCTACAGTAATGCCTTGAGTAGTGAAAACCGTTCATAGCAACGTCCTGTACCCTAAGTATCCTCTGTATTTTCAGTCGCAACGTGGCCTTCGTTTGAGCATCGTGTTACTGTCGATGAATAGTGAAAGTTGTACACATTTGAAAGATTTTGTAATGGAGTAAATTGAACAAAACCAAACGGAATCATCTTCGGAAGGTTAGTGAAATACGAGAAATCTTTAGTACATATCAATACCTCGACACAAAATTTTTAGCTGCAGCAATAAGTAGATACATTTTTTGCAATTTTTTTATAAAATTTGAGTTTTCAAACTGTATAGTAATACAACGCCGTCATATGCTGCCTATGAAACCTATTAAAGGTTACTCAAAAAAATAATGGTTCCTGAATAAAACAAGATTCAGCTGCTACCACTTGCTACCTTGCGACCCCGAAAACATATAAATTTACATGCATCTTGATTATGTTCTTGAATATACGCTATTTCACGTGAGGGGGTGGCCAATAGGGGTGGAAGGGGGTGGATTTTCAAAATTTTAAGATCAAATTCGTAATCAGCGACCCCGACAACCCCCGAGTAAGAAATTTTGAATCAATTACTTAATTTTTTGAGTTTTGGCCAGCTTTTCGGGAATCGGCCGCACTGTGCGGCGTGATTTCGTCACTTGTGGTCATCTGAAACAGAAAAAACAAATTGCTTATTAATCAATGTGCTTGTCGTTCTGGCGGGTAGTAAGATCAAATGATTTTGACAAAAATAACAAAATGGCGGACTTCGTGAGAAAACTGCCTTTTTCTAAACTGGAAATCGGACTAAAAAATGGAAAGTTAGGGACGAAATAAATTAAATCTACTACCCGCCAGAACTATTGATGTGTAGAAAAACATATCTAAATTTCAGCTCAATCCGTTAGATAGAAAACTTGTTTTCACGACGGCCATCCGGAAAAACGTTTAAAGTTTTAGCAATTGAGCCGCGCAAGTACGAGCCGCTCTCATGTATGTGCTATAATTTCGTCAATATTTCTAGTATCGGTCTAAAATTTGTACAGTATATTACCAATATATCGCACTTTCAAAATATGTAAAAAACCGAAATTCGAAATTTTCAAAATAAGTTACCAGACTACTACCTTAAGAAGGAGGTGTGTTGAAGACTCGGGGGACTGGTCGCAGAAACAACGCGAGTTAGTGGACCCAATCCCAATCCTATGCGGATGACTGTACAATCTGCAAAGACCTTTGAGAATGCACGTGAGCGTTCACAATGAATATTTACTTCTTTTTTTTAGTTTCAATTACTATTTATTTCAATTTAATTCACGTTCAACGTTTCAAAGTTTGTACAAAATGTCCAAAAAATTGGCAAATTTCCATCAAAGTTTCAAAATTTTTAAACAGATTTAAAAAAAAAAATTGGTAAGCAGTTCTTCAGCTCAGTAAATATTGGTAAAGAAAGTGCAATTTTAAATTTTAGTTTTTAATTTTTTTCACTGACTTCTCCGTAAAAAAATATGCATTATGGAGATATTGCCCACACCTTCGGGAGAAAAAATGATCAAAATTCAATAAAATTTGAGCGACCTTTAACTTTCACTTTATCCACTAAAATCGAATGGGCTATTACACTGCGTACCTAAATTTTATTTTTCAAACCTCTGATTACAAATTTTGAAGTTTTCAGGACAAATCTATCGCTATTATAAATCTTGTACAAAGTTTGAAGCTTGGATTATAAGGGCCTTTGGTAAAGAGTGAATTATATTAAAAAAAAAATTATTGTATATTAAATGAAATTGAAAAATAAAATAAAAATTTAAGAATAACTAAGTGAAATTATAAAATGTAAAGCTCTCATCAAATTGTTCGAGTATTTTACACATAAAATTAATAATGATAGGATTCATACCAAATACGCGCCGATTCGATTAACGACTTTTGCCCAATTTAAAGGAAATTTCATTGACGGAAATCTCTTAGCTGTTGGTAAAAACCCCATTTACACTTTAATGGCCGGTCACACCATTAGTGTATGATGAAATATCCGAAAAAATTGAAGAGAACTCCGCTCCAGGACAAAATATATCCATCGACGAAGGCATGGTACCATGGCAGGGAAGGCTCAATTTCAAAGTCGACAACCAAGTAAAGTAACCAAATACGGTTTACTTGGCTGAATGGCATGTGATTCCATTCATGGTTACATTTTAAGCTTGAAATTATATTCCGGAACGGTAAATTACTTTTAGATAAAATCAGGCTAAGAGGAAATATTAGAATACATCGAGGACTGCCAGTATTTTTAAAAGCAGCTAAACTAAAAGTAATTGAAACTAAATTCGACAGGGGAACAATGAACTATTCATAATGAAAGTATATGTGATACTGGAAAAAGGACAAAAGGGTTAAAAGGGTAGGTTAAATGTCTGCCCTAGCTTAGGGCACACTTGGATGAATATTTAAAATTCGTCCGTTGTGATGCCATACAGAGGAGAGGAGAAAGGAGAAGGGAAGGAAAAGGAGCCTTGGGATTAGAGACGATGATGACCATGCATTTTACGCCGACGGTGGCTGATTTGCGTTCGTAATTAGCCGCAACAAGCATAACGGAGAACTTCACCAAATTGGTGATATTTAGACGCACTATATCCGCAGGCGTAGCAAAAAAATGAGAGCCGAGGTGTCTAAATCTTTGACAAGGGCAGGACAGCTGAGAAGAAGGTGTTGAGATAATTCCACCTCGTCCTCAAGACAGCTTCTGCAGAACGGACTTGAGGCAATCCCAAGCCTCACCGCATGGACACCTAACGGACAATGTCCGGTAAGGATACCAACCAAATTCGAGAGCTGTGGCTTTGTTAGCCTTAGGAGTTCCCTAGAGCGTCTCCGATCTACCCGTGGCCAGAAGGATCTCGCGACCTTGCACGTTTGCGCACTAGCCCAGCGCTTTCTGTGTTGGCTCGAGGCCCACCTTTCCAGGAGCAGACCACTGGTTCTAACGGGAACCCCAATTCTCTCATTTCGCGAGGAAACCGTCTCCAAAGTTCCCTGTCTAGCCAGCTGACCGGCCCAGCAGTTGCCCTCTATTCCGCTGTGATCGGGAACCCAAATAAGCCTGATGTCGATGTACTCGGATGCAATCGAGAGAGAAGGCAGACATTTCCCGACCAATCTCGAACGCACAATCACCGAGCCCAAGGCCCTAATTGCCGCTTGGCTATCGGAGTAAATATTAACTTCCTTAACGGTAATTACCTTATTTGCATTCTTTAACTGCGGATACCTCCGCTTGGAAAACACTACAGAGGTCCGGAAGCCTGAATTTAAGTTTGATGGGAAGCTCCGTACAGAATACTCCACCACCCACCTCGCCGTCCAACTTCGAGCAATCCGTGAACATGTTTGTCATGTCTTGCCGCCAAATGTTGCAAACACCGCCCACTCCTCCCTTTAGGGAATATGAGTAGGCCCGAACACCTTAGTCTGATTGCGGTGCGTACAGGGATAGTTTTTCCTACAATGTTCACGGGTGCCACATTTAGCATAGCGTTAAGCGCTAGAGTAGGAGTGGTACGGACCGCCCTACTGATTTCCTGAGGGCAGACCCTCGTACCCTCTCCAGCTTCTTAACTGATACCATCCTTTCTAGCGAGTTCCACCAGACAAGGACTCCGTATAGCAAGATTGGTTTTATAATCGTGCTATAAAGCCAAAAAGTGACTTTAGGCGAGAGGCCCCATCTTTTGCCGATAGCGGACAAAAAGGGTAATGTTATATACTCGTAGAAGCCAAATGCATTATTGACTACAATCAGCTTATGAAAGGAGTAGACCGGGTGGATCAGTATTTAAGCTATTACTCCATTGATAGGAAACCATAAAAATGGGCAAAGAAAGTTTCTTTCTATTTAACAAATGTTTCCCTATTTAACTGGTTTCGAGGATATGAACATTTCAATAGTGATTCCAGTGGGAAATTAAATTATCATGACTTAAAACTCATTTTCATAAGCCGCCCGTAAAAGAACGAAGTAAAAAGTTCAGCACGTTAGAGGCTCCTATCTAACATCCCAGAACTTTTGGTGTGCCATTCAAAATGTATATTTGCGGTACCGCGTTGCCTTGATGAAACACAACATCCATCTTATTCGCCAATTCTGGATGCATTTGATCGATCGTTTGCTTAAATCTGGTCACTTGTTGACGGTGGAAATCTGAGTTGAGTGTTTGATTCCTGTCTTTCTAATCCCGCCAAATACTTCTTGTCGATAAATTCGGCTAATTTCACATGTGTCGTCCATCATTTGCAGATCAGACGGAAACAAAGTAACTTGAATAATGGGTGCATTGATTTTTTCGAATATCGTCAACACAATCTCAATTTTTTCCGATTTCTGTTGTCAAAAATCGCTGTAACAGCTTTTATTTTATGCAGTTGGAGTTCATGTGCCATCAAAAGCATCTTTGTCAAAAGCACGGGACTACGAGTGGTAAAAGTATTTGCAGAGGGACGAGAAATCGTGGAAGATTTGCCCCGATCTGGTCACTCATCAACGTCTTCAGTGGATGAGAACGTCGACAAAGTCAAGGAAAAGGTGCTGAAAACCGTCATTTAAGTTGCAGGGAGGGAGCTTGTGACCTTAGCGTATCTCAGAAATCAATACGCAACATTTTACACCATCAATTGGACATGAGACGCGTGGCTGCTCGACTCGTTCCCAGAGAGTTGAATTTCTTTCAAAAAATTCATCGGAAGACGGTGGCTGAAGGCGTGCTTGAGCACTTGAATTCGGACCCAACGTTTATCCAGAGCATCATAATGAGACATGGTTATATGAGTTTGACATGCAAATTAGTCAACAGGTGGCTGAATGGCGCTATCCACATGAGTCGAAACAGAAACCACCACGTATGAGCCGTTCAAAAGTGAAAGCCATGCTACTCATTTTCTTTGACTATCCTGGTGTATTGCACTCGGAATTCGTTCCAAATGGTTCTACGATAAATAAAGAATAGTATTTGGAAGTAATGCGACATTTTAGAGAGAATGTGCGTAGGAAAGGGTCCAATTTGTGGAAAGAAAACTCATGGATCTCGCACCATGATAACGCATCGTCGCACAAGGCTCATATTGTGAGCCTAAACTTGACAAATATCATCGAACAACCACCGTATTCACCGGATTTAATCCCCTGTGACATTTTTCTTTTCTCGAAACTTAAATTGTTACTCCGCGGGCGCAGCATTGAGTCGACAGAAGTCATTAAGGAGAATTCGCTGAAGAAGATCTCTTCAAATGCATTGAGATGCTTTAGGTGCTTTGATGACTGAACTAGTCGGTGGCATATGAATATTGCTTCCAGTGGAGCCTATTTTGAAGACGAAAAAATAATTTTTGATGATTAAACAATTATTTTGCGTTTTATTGAACAATTCCAGACAGAATGTACATATGTCGTAGGCAATATATGGATAACAAAACGATGAACCAGATTTTTTTCGTATATCTTAAAAGTATCATAACTTTTACAAAAACCATTTATTATTTGTATGCCTGTGTAGTGATCCGAATTGATGATGTCAATGGGATACCTGAAAGCTGCGATTAGATTCGGTCAACTATTTTGCACAATTTTTTGGGGTGCGCCGTTAAAAATAAATTTAATGGCAATCATCCTTAGACGATTTCAAAGCTGAAAAGAGAAATTAAAGTTGTCGCTGATGACCCGAGCCTCACGAGCCTCAGTACATTTGAAAACTCATAAATATCATTTGAACGGGATTGCTTTCTATAACTCATTGCAAGTATGACTTTTTTCAATAAAAATAAAAATTATTTATATGTTTTTTATTTACAACCGATTTCAATTAATTTTCACTAGATTGAGACCAAGTGTTAACTTTTATACAACCTTCGTCAGCTATCCATTGCACTTAAGCCAGCACATTTGTAGTCAGTCTTCTTTGTACATTAATTCACGGTACGCTATTTTACAGCACTGCGCTTAAACTCACTGTTCCATTAATTTGTTTCCTTATCATTTGTATGTATATATATACATTTTAAAATTTCTTACTTTGTTCGCAGACCCACTCCTCACAAAAGCACTACTTGACCCTCATGCCAATGCAATACTTACCTTTACGTTTTCATGCCGCTTTCAAAGTCTTTCGTTTCTGGTTTCCTTTCATTAATTTGAGGCACAACGACTTACGCAAGTGAGTGACGTCTGAGCTGTACAGTTATCTTTCTGCGGCTCATCACGCCCATCAGCAGGTTTTTAATTAAAACTCCATTCGCTGTTGCTATTGCAGTGTTGTTGCACTGTAATTGCTGTGCTGCTAGTAATTATTATGTTGCCCGGGTATGTGGCACGCACTTCAACCGCAATGAACACTTACTTGTATGATGGGTGCTGCTGGCTGATGTACACACAGGAAATGCTCATTTGTACGGACAGATCGCAGATAAAATGTTGCGAGCTGGTGGTATTGGCAGTTCGTAAATAAAATTAAGATAGCTAAGTGAAGTTTTTTTTTTTTCTGGCTCTTCTACATTTTCTGTGTAAAATCCGTCTTTGATGTGGAAAATGTATAATATTCACAAGCGCGGATCAATACGACTGAATGGCGCCGAATAGTCTCGAATATTTTTAAGTATTTTGGCTGAGATATTTTTTAATAATGCCTAAAAGTTGAGTTTCCCTTGTACTTGGTTATGAACTGACTTTCCTGAAAAGTATTAATCCACACAATAGTTGATTATATATTGTATATATACAACTTTAGAAATGCGGAGAAAAACTTCATCGGTAATGTTTATAAGAGACATAGTTACGAATCATATCAAATGTCACTTCTTGCTGGAGCTAATACTCTTTAATTGTCCCACTCGTAACCTAAGACTCAGCAATATGTTCCATTTACCTTATCACAAGACCAATTTTAGTCGAAATGAACCGCTCACACGTTGTATAAGACAGTCTAACCAATTATGCAAACATTTGGATATATTCTCTAACTCACGAGAGACTTTCAAATCAAGACTTAATCTGGAGATACACTTTTTGAATTGTGACTAATGTATCTCACAGTATTGTTTACCATAAATTATATTTAAGCTTTAATATTAGTAATCTATTTAAGTTATACTTTAATTGATGAATAAATAAATAAATAAAAAAAAATAAATAAAATATAGGTATATGTATATGAAGGGTGATCAGATTAGAGGTACTATTTCCAATATAGTTCATTTTGGCATATCCCGCGTGACTACTATTAAATTAAATACATTTTTCTTTTAAGAATTCATTGACATTTCAAAATGGAATGACTTACGCCTCAACAACTCATTGGAATCAGTGGGGCGCTTCGAACTACTCCTACTCTGGCGCTTAATGTAATGTTAAATGTGGTACCTATAGACATCGCAGACAGAATTGCCGCTGCACGTACCGCAATCAGACTGAGAAGCTTGGGCTATAAGCTCAATCTCACATATGGGCACTCAAGCATCCTCAGAAACTTTGAGTTCATCCCCTCGTCGACGGATCAGTGTGTGCCCTCGCTAAGTCCAACCGGAAATTTCTCCACCCATATTCCATTAAGGGAGGAGTAGACCGGGGGTAACACTTGGGGACAGGGCCTCGTTAACCTGTTCACGGATGGCTCAAAGCTGGACGGTAGGGTTGGAGGAGGAGTATTCTGCAAAGACCTCCACATCAAACTCAAATTCAGGCTACCGGATCACTGCAGTGAGTTCCAAGCAGAGGTGGCCGCAATTAAAGAAGCAGCTGACTGGCTACTCACTTGCGTAATTTGGGTACCTGGTCACAGTGACATTGCAGGAAACTGCGAAGCCGACGAGCTGGCCAGACCAGGAAGTACACGAACGTGTAGGGTCGCGAAGTCCTTCTGGCCACGTTTGAATAGGAGGCGTTCGAGGGATATCCTGGGGATGACAAAATGTCATCTCTCAAATTTCGTGAGCATCCTCACGGGGCACTGTCCGCGAGGTATACATGCCGTGAGACTCGGAATTACTTTGAGTCCTTTTTGCGTCAGATGTATGTAGGATGAGGTGGAATCATCTCAGGACCTGCTCCTTAGCTGCCAAGCTTTCGCGGGACTAAAATTCCAGCATCTTGGTTCTCACTTCTTTTCTGCGCCTGCTGATATGGCAAGTATTGATAACAAAAATCTGATGAACTTCATCAGCAGCATAAAGAGGTTAACACAACCGCAGAATAGTCACCGTTCGTAGTCCACAAACACTCACCATTCCCCATCCCTTCCCTTTCTCCCCTTTTTTCCTTCACCCTCTTGCAATGGTATCACAAAGGATGAACCAAACTTTTTTTCGTCCAAGTGGGCCCTACTCTCTGGGCAACCATCACTACCTAACCTAACCTAACGCCTCAACAACGTCGGCCCATTTTTCTTCAAAGACGAGGCTCGCGCCAATGTAACAGCGAATGGCGAACGCCATCGCGCTATGATAAACTAATTTTTGATGTTGGAAATTGAAGCTCGTGATCTCCTCAATATTCTCCCAAGATACTCGAAGGTACTGTTCAAAGTCCTCCAGCGAGTCATTCAAAATGGGTGCTTACGGATAAATTATTTCAAAGCGATTATCTATAAAAAAATAAATGCCATGAATGGTTCGACACAAAAATAATAATCAATCAATTTCAATTTTCGTGGCTTTATTCCAATTTAAAATCCGATACCTCTACATTGATCACCCTTTATATGTAGTTATCCTATAAAAATATGAAATTTCATCTTCGAGTTGTAAAGAAATTTTCTTCATTTACAGAAATTTTATTTAAACTGCTCAATATCAAAACCTATAATGACAGAGAGCTCAAAATGTCTTTACAACAGTCAAAACACATTACACAGGGTTGGAATTTTGATTTTTTTCCATTTATTTTTTCTTTAAATTGTCAAATTTTGTTCAAAGTACTCTAAAATGCGAATAGTTTTGTTTAAAGATTTTGATATTCTAGGGGCCAAAGCAAAAACAAAACCACTTGCTCATGTGATTTTTTCTCTACTGCTACTACCATTTAATGAGCCTTAATAGGAGCGCAAATCTTTTTTTATTCGGGGAATGAATTCTAAAAAAAAATCTTAGTAATGACAAAAACCACCTTTTTGGAAATTTCACGCTTTTTGTTTTAATGTTTGACATTTGTTTTTTTGGAAGCATCAATGATATTTTTAGCTAGAACAGGGAGTGCATGACGTCACATTAGTCTAGATGTGCAGTGTTGCCAATCCTTTACTCTGCGCAATAAATTTAGTGCTTTTTTATAACTAAAATGCAAACATTTTTTGAGTGTAGTGTTTCCTTTTTAATTTGAAGAAAAAAATGAATAATTATTTAAAATGAATACGGCTAAAAATGCCACTCTGAGAAGGTTTAAGTGCTATAGCAAATTTGTTTATTCTTACAAAATTTGAAAAGTTGAAAGCGGAAACTCATTTTTCGCCTCTTTTGAGGTTATGCAAGAATATTGGATTTACTTGTCTCCACATTTTAAAAAGCCTTTGAAGTTACTGAATACAAATTAAAGATAGAAAGTAATTATATTAAAAAACAGAAAAGCAAAAAAAAAAATACCAGATAGTAATGAAGTAACCAAAACAAGTAAAGAGTTTAGAGAACAAAAACCCATTTTCCGGCCCTTTTTTAAAGAAATTCTCTTAACATAAGCTTTAAATAAAGGGATTGCTTTCTAAAACTTTGTTTTTTCTGTACAGTTTATTGTGCTTAAGGGGGGCCTCTTATCAGTGGCTTCAAAAAAAGGTGTTTTTTCGAAAAAAGACACACACAGGAATAATCTTTTGCATTTATTTGAAGGCATGATTGAAGTGTAATAAACAATTTTTTAACATAAATAAAAATATGACAACTTTCGTCGTTTGTTTTTAAATCTTACACGCCATTTTCAAAAACATGGTTTTGAGAAAACGTGTTTCAAAGTTTTCAGAAGGTAGACGAGCTCGCCTGATGAGAGACGCTACACAGGCCTGTAACTCCGAAATCACTTTGCATTCCGCTATAAAATTTTGAGGGCGTATTCTCCTATAATATGTGTATCTATCGATTGCAGTAAAAAAAATCGATTTTTTGAAGCCGAGTGATAGGAGACGCCCTTAACCATAACCAATTGATTTTAAAAAATTCACACAGTAAAGACAACATTTCACACATACAGGGTTATTTAACTAAAACAACAAATATTTGGTACTTTCTTCCCTTTAAATGGGCATTTAGTACTTTTTCATATTCCACGCAATACTACATTTGCAAGAGAGCGATTTTACTGCTCGAAGGAGAAGAAAAAAAAAACAGGCTTGGCAAGAATACGAAAAAATGTCATACTTAAATGAAGCAGGCCACAGACGGGAAACAAATCGAAACAATTGGTTGAATTGAGCTTCGCCACCCACGTCTGGATTTGTTGACGATTTTAATTTCACATTATTCGTTCCTGAGTGAAAATGGAACGCGAAAAAAATTAATGTCATGTATGGTATTTATTTGTGCCAGAGAAGAAAGGAGAAGAGAAAGAAGAAAACAAAAATCGTTCAATTTGGCTGCGGGTCTGGTTTAAAAGGCATAATGGGTATTCGCATACATATTTTTTTACACTTTCTTGTGCGTTACAAATCAAGTTACGAAAATGGCAATTTGCTCACAATGAGCACCGATTTGACTAGGGTGACGTCACGAAAATCAGCTGATATTCTCAACTTCGCAGAGAGCAAAGTAGCGGTACCACAATAGGCACCACTTAATTATTCTCTCCATCGTGTATGATTGTAGCATGATTTATTAATATTATAAAATGAGTCTTTGAAGAATTTATTCAAAAGGGTTTCGTTTTTTAAATAAATAATCTCCAATTTTTTAAATTACTTTCAAAGGACTGACGGCTTTCGAGCTAAAAATCCTTTTAAAATGAATTTCTTCCAAATTTTCAAAGAAGAACAAAATAAAGCAATACGTTGCATAACTACTTAGTACAGTTCTTTAGCACTCAATGTATGATACTACAAAAATAAAGAGTTTGAGCAAGTCTGTGATCCAACATTTCGCTTTCCTATTGAACTGCCAAATACGACAATGCATAAAACATTAAGGAGTATAACCGATTTTTTTTATAACATTAAAAATATGCACATGCGGGTACTTTTAGTCACTTTCAGAGAATACAGAAAGAACAAAAAAAAAAAAAAAAAAAACACAAGCAAAAACCCGTAGGCTAAAGTTTTAAAAATAGTACGAGAATTTTCGTCATGAAATTTTGGCGCGCATCCCTAATGCAATGTTGTTCCCTGGTATTTCTTGCGATAAGCTTTTGTAAGACACTTGTTAGTTTTTTGTTTTGTATTTGTATCATAAATCTTTGTTTGTGTTATATAGGTATTATTTATATACAATATATTTTCCCATAGTTCCTAGATGAAACATAAGGCCTCAATAAACAAGTTATAATTACGTTTGTTTAGAGCTAGAACAGGAACGGCCTGTTCTGTCCGCCTCTCCTGCTATTTGTCGCCTCCACGTGTTGGCTGGTCTCCCGCACCTACGACTTCCTTGGTGATCCCAGTCTAGCGCTGTCCTTGCTATGTCATCTCGTGATTTACGCAATGTATGTCCGATCCATTTTCACTTGCGACGCATAATTTCTATGTGAACTGTTTTTTGCCCGGCGGTAGCTGCCCCAAGATCATCGTTTCTTATAATATCAGGCCAGAATATCCACATTATTTTTCGTAGGCAACAGTTTAGGAAGGATTGCAATGATTGTGATATGCTTGTTGTTAGGCTCCATGCTTCGCATCCATACAGAACTACCGCCTTCACGTTGGCATCAAATATTTTTAGTTTTGTATGCCTGGAGATATGGGTCGATCCTCACACATTGTCTAGCATACCAAATGTAACGCGTCCTTTAGATATTCGGTTGCGTATGCGAAATTATGCTCCCAAGATAGCAAAATTCACATTACATCTTCAAGGGGCGTGTCGGCAATTTGAAGGACTTGCGTTTCGGTGGTGATAATCCGCATTAGTTTAGGCTTTGCTATGTTAATTTTTAGACCTATTTGTGCTGTTGCATGACATACCGCTTGTAGTTTAACTGATGCATCTGAGTATTTGTGCTATAGTAAACAAATGTCGTCCGCATAGTCTAGGCCTTCAAGACGGCCGCATAAGCAACAGAAAATGCCCCTGCTGACCGCACACGCTTGTCGCATTGCTAAGTCCAGGACTAGGTTGAATAAGAGTGGAGATAATACACATCCTTGCCTAACACCACTTAGAGCATTTTCGCATTTCACGCGGCATGAAGCGCCCGAGTACAATTCTTTTATGATGGTGACAATTTTCTCAGGCATTCCTTTGCATTCAAGGGTTTTCCAGATTGCTTCATGATTGAGAGTGTCAGACGCTTTCTCGAAGTCGATGAAACAAAGGTAAAGAGGCGAACGCCATTCAATCCACTACTCCACGATCACTCTCAAGGACTTTACATGATCGATGCAAGAGCAGTGGGGACAAAAGCCTGCTTGTTCTTTGCGTAGTCCCTGGTTCAATGAGTTGGACAACCTTTCATGAATTACGTGAGCCATCACTTTGTTCACCATGCTTAGCAATGTGATTCTTCGCCAATTTTTGCACTCAGAGAGGTTGCCTTTTTTCGGGAGAAGGATGATAAACCCCTCTTTTAACTCAGATGGTATCTTTCAGAGTTACAGATGTTTTTTAATAAGGGCAAAATGATCCGAGCGCTTATTTTGAGGTCAGCTTTTAGTAGTTCCAGGTCGATGTTATCGGATCCAGGAGCGTTGCTGGTTTTTAGAGACTTTATCGCATTTATTGCATTATAGGTGGCGAAAAATTAGTCATGCAATAATCCAAAACAAAATGAGTTTGAGGGATGAAATTCTTTATTGTGATCTTTACGCGCTCCAATGCTTATATATTCGTATACTGCAGTTACTTAGTTCACAGGTGCCATATGTGATTTATATGTATATGACACCAATTCCACTAATAATAAATCTTCTAATAGCGTGATTAATTTTGCGCCACCTTTAGTATGACATTATTTTGATAAAAACTATAAGTAGTTTGAAATTATTTTGTGTGTAATTGAAAGGGTTTTGTTTTATTTAAACATACGTTTAACAATAACTAAGGGTTAATTGCATTTTTTTATTAAGATGAATTTTAAAGCTACATCTGTGAGAATAAATAATTTGGATGCATATTGCACTCAAACCAACTAATTTAAAGTGGTAGAAAGGGTCAAACTAATTTTAGTTATTTTATCGAAAATGCGTAGGGGTAAGTGAAATTTCAAATAAGCTTTTTAAGTGCTAATCAACATGGATGTAGATAGCACTTTCACTCTCCAGTAATAATAGGTACCCCTACGATTTCTTCTCGCATACACACCATTGCATGATTACAAAAAAATAAAAAAAAATTTGTTTCTGAAAAAACATAGATCTCACTACTATATAAACAATATAGCGACAAAGCTTTGAGCTTTTGTACATTTTTTAAAAATTTTCAAATTTTTCTACTTTTTAACCAGAGTTTTTAAAAATTTTCGGCCTATGCATGCTTATTTTTTGTATTTTTATTTCCATTTATTTATAATGTTTTTTTTTTTTTTTTTTTTTTTTTTTTTTTTTTTGTTTTTTGTTTTGGCCGGAATGTCACGGCTTTCTTTGCATACTAAGAATATGCTTGAATTTTTTATATGGGGGAAAAAAATCTAGCACCGTCAACAAAAAAAAAAATTTTCAAATACCAACGATTTTTTTATCACTTGAACTTTCCCTTTTCCTAAAATTCCATATTCGATAAGAGAAGAAATAGTAGGGGTGAGAATGGTGGTCAGCGCAAGTGTTAGCTTCAATTTCCTTTCTTGCCAATTATATTATTCGGTTAGCAATTAATTTCTTGCATCACCGCAATTTCTCAGTTTATAAATTCTCTTTCCTGATCCGACATAGTAATACGTGGACAAAATCGTGTCCGCTTCAAGCCATTTTCCAAATTATAGTACAAAATCTCCAAAATCAATACACCCACACTGAGTAGCATCGCTGCGCCTAATAGCATTATTGCTGGTAAAAAATGTTGCAAATCTACTTCCACTTCATGATTCTGACTCAGGCTGCAGTCCATTTGTGGTATTTGCCATTGGTTTGCACTATACTGTGATATGCCTGATGTACGAAACTGTAAAACCGAGGTTGTGAAGTATTCTCGAAACGGCGAGTTTTTTGCTACGCCTAGGCCAACGTGAAGGGCTGGAATGACTGACACCTCTTGCAAATCACAAAACTCCTTTTCGGTCAGCATTTCTGAAAAGAATTTAAATAAATTTCTTCTGTTTTTTTGTTGAAACGTACCTCGTCTTCTCATAGTACTCACCCTTCAACAAGATATACATCCGATTCACTGACACATGAAAGGCGAAACCGCCCTTAGCTATGCGCTTAGCTCCTTCTTCGATCGTTAGTATGTGTCTTTCTCGATTCTTACAAATACGCTCATATATGGCATTCACCAACGGTGAGGTGCTAATCTGAAAGAATTCAAAATTATATGGAACACTCTCCATACCAACCTCCAGACTGCTGTTATAGAGGGCCTCTAAATTGGTAACGGTGCGTGGTGCTACAGCCAAGAGTGAGCCAACAATGAAGGCACCATAGAATTGCTGCAACAACAAACTAAATAAGCAAACGAAGAAGATAAGCGTTCGAGTTGACGTAGCAGCAAATGCGTAGGGTTCAGGGCCTTGCATAAAGAAAGCCTCCAAAATAGATAAGACTGCGTAGTCGAAACGGGACTGGAATTGTGGATCTTTATTTAAAAAGAAACGGCTTTCGTGATGCAAGTGTAATTGCAGCAACAATGTGGCTAGTATAGCAATAGCGAAAATACCATACCACACTTCTTCTACAAATGGGGCAAAGAAAATGTTACGTATATCGTTGCGACGTGGATGACGGAATAAGAAGAAGACGCTGTAAAATAGTTTGAGAGTAAAAGTAAAGAAATAAGAAAAAATCCACTTACTATTCACTATGCACAGCTGCGGTGTAATCTATTAAATGCACTCGATTGGTTGCAAAACGCATAGGACACATTGTAAATTCTACTTCGCGAGACAATAACATGGCCATAACGCCCTCCCAACTGCCATTAGGCCAGCTTCTACCCCAAGATTCTCTGAGTATAGCTTGAAAGCTGCAAAGATGAACAACATAAATATCGAATAATAAAATACATTCGAATTATTAAAGCAGTTTCTATAATTTTAAAATGTGTACCTCACGTTGAGCATCGGTTCCAACAACTTCATCAGTTGGTATACTCTTCTTTGCATTGGGTCGAGTTTTTGATAATTCAAAGTATTCAAATAGTCAAGCTCATCCATACCTTCGGGCTTCTCCCTTATCTTATCGTAAATATCAATTAGAATGAATTAATATCAGCGGAAAAATCTATTTAATATATTCTTACTTAATAAAAGATTAAAAGGATCAAAGGAGCACACAGACTTATTCAAAATTAGTTTTCTTCAAATTTAATTTCAATAATATTTTAGGAAAACATAGCTCATTCTGCTACAGAAACCAGAAATCGAAGCTTTAAACTTTATGCAGATTACAAAAAAAAAGAAAAAAATATCACAAACTTTCATTACAAGGCTAGGGCTGGGCGATCAACATAAACGGCTCTGAATCAACTAACCAACTTTGAAGCAGTAGAGAAAAGATGGAGGCTGCAATACATGCCTTATTGGATATAATATAGAATAGGGCGGGTCGATTTAAAAATCGCTCATTGCTCTGTGAAAATCGTATTCTAGGGATCAAAATAAGAAACTTTGCCGAAGGAACCATACCTCTAAAACGAATTCTGATGTCCCCCAATTTGGGTCGAACGAAAATCCCACTTTGACCCATTTAGAGTGCTCCAATCGAGTCCAAATGTATGACCGACCCCCACTAACTTTGGACGGCCGATCAACCCATGTCAGTGGCACACCCCCTGGAACTCCCCTGGAGGGTTCCCCATATAATCATTTTAAAACATTACCATTTTTGGCCCTTACATGAGAAAAGAAACTAAAAAGTTCGACCCAAATTGGGGGACATCAGAATTTGTTTTAGATGTTTGGTTCCTTCGGCAAAGTTTCTTATTTTGATCCCTAGAATATGATTTTCACAGAGCAATGGGCGATTTTTTTGCCTCCCCATAAAAGACATTAAAAGTTCGACCCAAATTGGGGCACATCAGAATTCGTTTTAGAGGTATGGTTCCTTCGGCAAAGTTTCTTATTTTGATCCCTAGAATATGATTTTCACAGAGCAATGGGCGATTTTTTTGCCTACCCACAAATCGACCCGGCCTAATACAGAAGGTGCCTTTAATGGCACTTAACATAAAGCCTTAAATAGCGCTATAGTTAGGAGCGATATTAAACCTTAACAGCCGAAAGGCCCCGCTATGGGAACATATCTAGTATTTATGCGATAGAAAACGAAAGGCCCCAATACGCGGACATGAAATGAATTCGGTTTTCATTTCATTTATATATCTTCGCTGTAGTTTTCTTTAACAAATATTGCAACTTTGTACATCCCTGATTTGTTCGACATATACGGGGAAGAAATATTTACCGTAATATAACGTTTTAAAGCGTAAATAATGTGGAACATTCACAGCAGATCTGTCGCATTGATATTCAGTGCAGTTTGGGATTTTGAAGCTTACAACGTCCAAATATACTTTTAATATATTGGCGTCTTCCAACTTTCGAGTATTTCTATTAAAATAAGGTTTAGTTTGTTTTAGTTTTAAAAATATTTTTATTTTAAAAATAAGTAAACATAATAAAAATTGTAAATAATAGATCATGGAGAAAATACGTAAAAACGAAGATTATGAAAATAACCATAGTGAAGGCGAGTGTATGTTTGATTTACGAAATGTAGATATGAAAAGTGTTTGAGAAGAATTTCCTCAATATGAATATAACTCCGATGATAATAGCACTTCTGATAGTGATGTGGTGCAAGCTAAAAGAAAAAAGTTTGATGCTTTTCGAATAGCAGTGAACAAAACAACAATATTTCCAAAGAAGATTTCAGTCAGGATGATGGAAGTATCCGCAGTAAATGCATACATAGCGAAATACAAAGAAATGAGAAGTCCATGACTCATTTACAGTTTGTTAAAAAGCTAATTCTTCAACTAAGAGGAGATTTTCGCAGAACAGTTCAACCCCAAGGGAAATGTAATACCTCTGAAACTGAAAATCGACTTGATGGGAAATTGCATATTCCTCGGCTTGGAAGTAACAAAGACTGTCGAGTATGTTCCGATAGAAAGATTAAAGGTGGTCGTAAGCGAACAACCACTTATTATTCAAAATAGGCCGCAAATCCATCATTAAAAATTATAAAAATTAATATCTTTTTTAAAATTATAAATTGAGTAAATATATTGAATTCATATCTAAATAAATCAGTTTAAATGTTTAGTTTAACTTTTCATCCTTATAAACGTTTTTAGAATTTCACTTAATATTCCCGTCGTCCTACGGGCGAATATTACAAAGAAAGCTCTCGGCCGTTAAAGGAGATTACCAGGTAGGTTTGCCATGGATTCCAGGGCACATAGAATTTATTTTTAGAGTAAAATAACAGATAAATGAACCAGAAAAGTGGCGGTTTGCCAATTTATACACACGAAACCATTTTTTAGAACAGGTATTAGAGGAAAGACAAAACCAATACTTGAACAGTCCACCGGGTTTATCGCTATCAAATTCAGTTATTGATACCTTTAACCTTAATCGATTTCAATATTATTTAGAATTAAATAAAAGTAATTTTAGAGTCATCAAAGCAATTCTAACAGGGCATTGTGGATTGAATGCTCATCTTACTAACCTCTGAATATACTCCAATGAAGCCTTAAACTGTATCCTGCACTGATTCTAGCTAATAATACTAATTATTTTTGAACTAAGTAAATATTATGTAATAATATTGAACACCTCTTCATCTTTAATTTTTTAGAAAAGTTTATTTAATTTCATATGGTAATATTTTCACATTTTTCCATCCCTTCGGGATTATATTTTAAACATCTCAATTTCACGAAATCAGCAAATAACGCATATACGAATATTCCCTTTCTAAGTCAAATTTGGTTCTGCTTAAAGGAAAGAGTATTTATGATGAATGGGAATTTTTTTGATGTTCATAAAATTAAGAAGAAGCAGAATACCATATTCAGAAACTGCTTTTTCTGGAATGGTTAAAATAATCGTAAGAATAAATCTACTAGAATATTAGTAATCCTCTCAAAGATATTGGCAAAAATCAAATATACAGTTACTTCCTATTTTTGTGGAAGCAACAGGCAAAACTAATTGAAAACTAATGGAAGCACAATGCGCAAACCTCTTATTTTTGTAATACCATTTTTACTACACAAACGACTTTTGGAGATGTTCGTTTTTACAAAGCGCATTCATCCAATTCTATATATTCTAAATGTTACGTATACGCACCACTATACCGGCTCTCAATTGTAATCCCTTGAAATTGCGGCGCCTGCCCACAAAGCTTCGGCGAAAGCGTTTTTTTAGTTGTATACCATAGATGGGGCTCCAGTATCCTTTGGCTTCAATTTCCAACCAATCGGGTTGTATTTTGTATATATCGAAAAGTTGAATTGTGTTGCTGAAATTAAACATAATTTAAAATTTTCTGTAGGTGTATGTGCGTGCAAATATTTTTTATAGTTGTGAATGCAAAAATATCTATAATTTTTAATGTAAGACTTTGTGACAGTATTGCCTATTAGGGTACGTCATCAAAATAATTCCGGGTTTTCCACAGAGATTACAAAATCAATTATATTTTAAGACTTCCGCCAAAGTATTTCGGGAAAATGCAATTTTTATAAATAAAATTAGTTTTTAAAATATGTTTGCCTGAGGCAATACAAAAGTTTAAGCTAAAATATCTGCATAATAGTGCTTAGTATGTATTTTTTCCAACGTTATTAAAATAATGAGATTTTTTATGCTACTTTAGCCTTTTTTGAAGACTGGCTTAAGGACTTAAATAACTTGGATAAGACTAAGCGGTTTAGAGTTTTAGGATATATTGAAAAAATATTTTCTTGTTACTGTCTCCTTTCGGTAATTTAATATTGTAACACCTAAAAGAAGTGTAAGCTCCAACTATTATTACTTTTTTTTTAATTTAAAGTTCTTATTTTATTTATTAAAACTATGATTTTCGTAGGTATTTCCAAATCATTCCAGGTTCATTGAATCTTAATATTTTTCCGAGATATTATGGTGGAAGTCTTAAAATGTATGTATTAAGAGTGATATACTCAATGGTTCGTGTCGATGTACCTGCTATACTACAACTTATTTGTAGTAAGCCTGCATTTTTAGTTTCTTACCAGCTCACCTTTTTTAAAATATCTTGCAATCTTCAGCTGGAATCCAGGATACAAAATATCATAAAAGATAAAATACAGATACAATTTCATACTATATAAATCTTTCGTTTATTGGTTGTCTCAATTAGCTGCAATATACTCATAGACTAAACATCAATCGTTTCAATCGGTGATGGATAGCAAAAAAATCTATTAATATGGGGTCACTTACAACAACATCAAGAGACAAGGGTAGCAGCCAAGTCGCGGTGAATTGTCAGAAAGATTTTACTATGCGTATGGTGGACTGCCTGAGGGAAATAATCGGCTAGAAGGGGCCAACTTGAGCGTTAAGTCAAAAGAAGGGCCTGCTGCATATATCGCTAGAAGGTCCGGAAGCTTATTCTGGAAATTCTTAAAGCTTACAATCACCAGGTGATTAGTACCTGTTTCTATCAGCGAATGATTTTACTAGACGAAAATTAGCTTTCATAGAAGCTTCTGAAAACTACTATCCTTTCTACTATTTCTTGGCTTTAGCTTCCAATAACAGTGGCGAAATTGAGATACTTTAATTTGAAAATAATGTTGGGTTATCTAAATCTAACCATTTTAACTAATTATTATAACTAAAAAAATAATGGATTTATTATTCAACATCTAACAGGGATATGCAAGCTCATTGATGGCATCAAAGGATACAATTTTTTAAGAGATGTGAAACAATTTATGCCCGTCCTAACGTATGGCGCAGAAGCGTGGACGATGACAACATCCGATGAAGCGACGCTTGGAGTGTTCGAGAGAAAGATTCTGCGTAAGATTTTTGGACCTTTGCACGTTGGCAATGGCGAATATCGCAGACGATGGAACGATGAGCTGTATGAGCTTTACGACGACATAGACATAGCGCAGCGAATAAAGATCCAGCGGCTACGTTGGCTGGGTCATGTCGTCCGAATGGATACAAACGCTCCGGCTTTGAAAGTATTCGATGCGGTACCAGCTGGTGGTAGCAGAGGAAGGGGGCGGCCTCCTCTGCGTTGGAAAGATCAGGTGGAGAAGGACTTGGCTTCACTTGGTGTGTCCAACTGGCGCCGGTTAGCACGAGAAAGAAACGACTGGCGCGCTTTGCTAAACTCGGCCAAAATCGCGTAAGCGGTTATAGCGCCAATTAAGAAGAAGAAGAAACAATTTATGTACACGTCCAAACATTTTTTAAATCTCCTTTATATTCCCAGTAACGAGTCTAATGAAAACCTTGAAGAATAGGAAATAAAAATGGCATTTTCGAATGGTTGAAAGAAAATTATTCTGACTACAAAAACATTTTTTAAATCTCTTCATATTCTCCATTTGCTTGGTACTCGATGATATGAAACATTTTTATAAATCTACTTATGTCTACTAGTTGGTGCTTATACATTTTTATGCTAAGCTGTTAAAAGGCAAAGGCAGAAATACAGGTTTTAGTTACAATTTTTTTATTTTAATGTACAGGGTGCGCCATATTTTATGTCGGGATGAAAACATTGAATAACTTTGCAAAACAAAAAAAAAACTGATTTGTATAAGTGAAGTATTTTTAATTGGTTTGGTTATTTACAATATATTAAAAGTATCTTTTAAATACAATATCAATCAAGTGGCCACATTTATTAGCAATCACAAACTGCGATTTTTTTTCTGCGTTTGTCATCACCTTTTCAAGCATTTCGGGTTTTATAGCGTCGATTTCGGCACGAATGTTTGCTTTAAGCTGGTTAATAGTCTGCGGCTTGTCGGCGTAAACCTTACTTTTCAGATAACCACACAAAAAGAAGTCAGGGGGTTAAGTCAGGTGATCTGGGGGGCCAGTAGATGTCGCACCTTTTTGGCACTAGACGTCCTGGGAATTTTTGTGGCAGAAATTCAATTGTTGCATTCGCAGTGTGGCATGGCGTACCGTCTTGTTGAAACCAGTAACCGTCTAAAACTTTCTCACTCATTTGCGGGCAGACATAATGAGCAAACATTCATCGATATCGTTTTCCATCAACCGTTTCGTTTTCTTGGTAAAAATGTAGCCCAATGATGGTTTTGGCGCAAATGGCGGCCCAACAGTTACTTTCTGGTCATGCAAGGACGTTTGATGGATCTCGTGTGGATTCTCAGTTCCTCAAATGCGACAACTCTGTTTATTCACGCTGCCAGAGAGGTTAAAATGTGACTGCTCCGTCATTAAAATTTGCTTCCAAAAATTGGGTTCAGTGTCAACCATTCGAGCGACTGTTTGGCCGCGTTCCAAGCGACGTGAATGGTCTGTTATTGCAATATTCTTTGTATTATACACTTTATATGGAAACAAATTTAAAGCATCCTTTAAAATGCGCCCCATTGTGGTTTCACTGACGCCAAAATGCTGACGCGACGACGATACGACACTGTTGGCTCCTGGGCATTGCTCTCCCTCACTGTTTCAACAAGTTCATTCGAACGTTTTGGTCGTTGATGAACGGCATGTTGACGATCTCCTACTGTCTTGTGCTCAAAAAAATTCGACCTCAAACGACGAATAGTATTGTCAGACGGTGCCTGTTTGCCGCGATACTTTTTGCGATATGCGCGTTGAGTTAGAACAATAGAACGACTAGTTTCGATGTATAGTGGCACTATTTCAGCGCGTTGTTTCGGTGTAAAGCGATCCATGGTTGAAATTGTACTGAATTGACGTATCGAAAACATGTATGTTGAAGTCGATCGGTTGGTAAATGACAAAGTTATTCAGCGATTATTTTATAAGGTAATTGCAGTACCTTTTAAATTAAAAATTAAGTGGCAAAGCCACTCAAAATATACTTTTGAATTAAACTCTTCCAAATCATATATTTCGTGATAAACACGTCCTTATACTTAATTCACTTGCCCTATTATTTACTATTTCGATTAGGTGGCAACGCCATAACTGTACATTTTTAATTAAAACTTTGTTTTATGTTTTCAATACAATTTATTTTGTATTCTCCAATATTGGTATTGTGGCCTCCGCTTATTTTTTTTAACTTATTTCAAACTATTCTCAAATTTACATTGATATATATTATATAAAAGGTGACAACACCAGGTAAAGATATGTTTTATTCAAGCTTGTTTATACACATTACATATGATAGCCACACATATTTTATTACCCGACTGGAATTCGTGACAAATTGCTATTTCTGCAATAAAATTAGGTGACAACGCTACCAAAAAATTGTATTGGAAAAACATTTTTCAAAAAAATATTATATTTTTAAATAAATTACCTTTTGTATAGAGGCGAATTGTATACCAATTTTTAAATCGGGGCAGTGGTTTTGAATGATGCTCTTTTGAAGAACGTTTTCTGTATATTTTTACGAGGGAGTTCAGTAAGTACCTGTGTTAGAAATGAAGGCACCAAATTTCAATTTTTTTTTTATTTTGCAACATCGTCTCCTTTGAGAAATACATATCTTTGGGAGAAGATCCGACCATTTTTTTAACACCTCCAAAAAATAGGACCTGTCGAACTCTCCAAAATACGCCTCTGTATCAGCGATGACTTCCTCGTTTGAATTAAATTTTTATCTCGCGAGCCATTTCTTCATGATAGGCAACAAGAAAACGTCGCATGAAGTCTGGTGGTATGAATAGGGGCCATGCGGCAGCAGTTCATAACTCAATTCACACAGTTCGGCGGCGACAACTGCGGATAAAAGTGCTGGTGCATTATCGTGGTGAAACAGCACTTTCTTTTTCGTCAAGCGCGGCCGTGTCTACTTCAAGTTTTTGTGAAAGCGGTCCAATAACTCTCTGAAGTATTTCCCAGTGTTCGTTCTTCCTCTTTCTAAAAAATCCATGAGCATGACGCCGTTCGCATCCCAACAAATGGTCGCGGTGGCCTTTCCGCCCGATGGGACTGTTTTCGCCTTCTTTGGAGCAGATTAACAGGGAGAAACTCATTGTTTTGATTGTTGCTTAGTTTCTGGTGTGTAATGATGAATGCAGGTTTCAACAACGGTGACAACTTGGCGCAAAAATTACTTCGGATCTCGCTTAGATTTCTCCAAACACTGCTTCGCACCCGCTTGTTGTTTGTTCCTTGTTACCAATCGCGGCACCCATCGGGCCGACAATCTTTTCGCCGCCAACTTATCATGTAAAATATTAATAGCCGCTCCTGTCGACACACCTATGGCCTCTGCTACTTCGTTCGTCGATCAGGGAGAATCATGTCGTGGACTTTTTGAATGATTTCCTCGATAACCACGTCTGCCGGGTGTACTGGTCGCTCCTCATCTAAAACGAATGTTCACCGACGTTTAAATTCGTTAAGTCAATATCTAACTGTGGTCATAGTTGGCGAAGGGTCCTCATAGACTGTATCCAACTTTGCTTTTATCTCCTCGCATTTTTCCCAAGCAAAAACAAAATGCGAATTACCGAACGATTCTGCTCTTTTTCCATTTTAGCGGAAACACACGCACCACGTCTTACTGCCAAATCCAAACTAACCTATCAATCAGTCTGAAATTTATTTTGCCGTCGTTTGGTAGATAGCAGCACACGATTTTAACACCAACTTCCCTCGATAGCCTCACGAATTCCATCTTTGAGGTCTTGAATCGACCCTGGGCTGTAGATGTAGACCTTCGCTTTCACGTGGCTCCAAAGAAAAAAGGCACAAGATCTCGGTGGCCAATTGTGATCACCTCTTCGAGAGATGACACGGTCCGGAACCTTTTCCCGTGAAAGATCAATGGTTTAGTTGCTTGTGCGGCACGTAGCGCCGTTTTGTTGAAAATAAACGTTGTCCAGATCGATACCATCCGATTCCGGCCATAAAAAATCGTTAATCATCTCACCTGTTTAACACCTAACACTTGTTATTAGAAAACCCTTATATGAAATACTTTTCTCTATCTAGGCGCTTTACAGAAACGTTTAAGCTATTTAAAAAATATGGTATATATCCTGGAAGGAACTGAAAAACGCAGATTTATTACAAATGGGCTTTAGTAGCGCACACTTATAATTTTTCTCATATAAGCTTCTCTGGAATAATATTAATATTTTATATGTAAAATTCATTCGCTTGTTCTACATCCATGTACGAATTATGTAATTTTGCATTTTGCCAATTTATATTAGCAGGCGAATAAGGAACTTTTTTTATACCTACTAATAAAGCAGATACATTCTTCACTTACTTGCTTTCCATTCTTACACCCAATGTGATGTCAGCGCTAATATTTAAAGGCAACAGTGTCATCACTCGTCTCGCATTCGCTATTGCCGTCTCAACACTATGCTGCGTGGACATTATAAACCAGACCTGGGAATTGTTGAAACGCGAACCAACATTAGCGTGCACACCAGCGTAAGCACCGGTGACAGCAGCACCAGCAGCGCTAAGCACATTCGTGCCTAGTACGTGTTCTTGCAACAAGACATCTTCCAGTTGGGTTAAGTAGATACCAACGCGCGGTGAGTCATGGTAGAAGAGATTTTCAAAGTCTGTAAAGTTTTTAGAATTCATCGCTTGATGGACGTCGTAAAAGTGAACTGTTGTCATATCAGCCAGCGAACGTAAAGTATTCTTCTGCTGCAGTGATTGTAGCATTTCACCATTGTAAGCCACAATGGCATGCTTGATGTGTTGTTGTGCTAAGATATCAGTATAAGCGCGAAACTCATAAGCATTGACTGCACCTTTTACACAACTATTGCCGGTGGCTATAACTAATAGCAAAACTGTGATTATGCGAATATGCGCACAAAGACCGGCGTCCACGTAAGTACTCCGGTTAGTAGTTCTTGTGCTAAGTGAGGCAGTCATAACACTGATTTTTTATTGGCGCGTATGACAGGTGCGTTGCGAAAATTGCCGCTTTTATAGATTAAGCCAACGGTAATTGGCAATTAAAGAGGAGGCAATTTGCAAATTGTAAGTGAGTGCTTGAAATGTGAGGTAAATGATACGGGGTATGGATTTTAGTGGAATGAGTTGATTGAGATGGTTGCACTTTACTATGGCAGCCCCATTTTATGGTTCAAAGAAAAGTTTTTCATAAAATCTATTTGTCACTCTGAGGCGACATACAATTAATGGGGAAATCGAAATGCGTACCATAAACTGTAGTAGAGGCTCAACCTTAGTTTTTCGTAAGAAAGGCAACAGCTAGATAAAAATCTAACTGTAATTTGTACCTATACTTCGTTTTGTTTTTTTTTTTCGGTATTTCGATTTTGGGGTTAGTGGACAAATTTAAGCCACTGCATATTGAGATTTAATATTTTTTCGAGGTACTTTTTGTGCTGATGTCTACCGCTGGCCATGCACCCGTTCCACCCTTTATTCTTGTTTGACGAACTATAACAGTGCTGTCCAGAATGAAAAATGTGAGTGTATAAGTGAGAACGAGAGAATGGGAGCAGCCCAGTAGGAAATTTAAACCAAAATAAATAAATATTGGATTGGAGTAGAAAATTTTTATTCAATTGTCCAATGAACCCTTCATTCTTGCCGGTCATAACGTTTGCCACATCCGTGCATACTTCTACAAATTTGTTTGCATCGATAACAGAAAAAACTTTTTCGTTTACTACGTCGAACAAGATCTTTCCTGTAACATTCCCACAGAATGTTTCAAGAGAGAACATTGTTTCAGTTATTTTATAATTTACGTTAACTGTCCGAACACATATCGCCAGTTGACATAAATCATTAATATCGGTGGTTTCGTCCAAGCACAGAGAAAAGAATTGGGAATCATTAATTTTTTCCTTCACTGCAGATTGAATGTGTATTCCCAGTTCATCAATCCGTCGGGCTACTGTTTGGCGGGATATGGGTATATTTTTAACTAGCTCTGTATCAAGATTCATTTTTTGAAAAATTTTTAGGCAAATGTTTTTAACAAAAACACCATCTATGAAAGGCCGGCCTTGTCTAGCAATATATAAGCTGATCATGGAAGATAGCTCAGCTTTCATTTTTATATTTGATTGCTTAACAACTTCCTCATTTTCTACTTTAGCCAACCACCCTTTGACTTTTTCCAAAAAGTCTAACTTTTTTTCTTCATATAATCCTTGACTAGCTTTTTTGTCTAAAATTTGTATATTTTTGTGGGAGGAATCGAAACGCCTTTTGATATTACATCCAAAGCCTCCTTTGAACGACTTGTTACATGAAAGGCATTGCAAGTCGCCAAAGGCATTTTCTAGCATAAAAAAGCTCTCACAGGGCATTGTGTTGCATACACTAAGCGTCGCGGACAAACTTGGTGTTTATTCGTTGCTGGTTTGCTAACGACTGAACGATGGAGAGTAAGAATACGTGTGATCAATTGATCTATGGGATGGACAGCACTGAACTATAATGATAATAGTAGTAAAATATATCTGCCCTAAGTGGTATTGAAAAACAACTCATTTGCGAGACATTTAACAAAATATTTTTTTAGAAAACTGCTGCAAGACGCAATTTTTTTTCAATAATTGTAACAAAAATTATGAAATAGTAAATGAAATAACTTTCAGCTAACGTTGACATAAACATTGGATAAGTATGCATTCAAGAAAATACTGCCTCTATCAAATTTTATGCTGCCATTGCCCAAATTTCCTTCGAAGTAACTTTCTATGGCGCCCAAAGAAATGAACGCGAAATTTTGTCTAGACACTTATTGATGTAATGTTGTAAAATTCAAGTGAAAGAAAAAAAACTATCGAATGGATTAGGTGTATCAATGAAAGTTTTACTTATGAAATGACCTTCTATGAAACTTTCTTACTATCAACTCTTTAGCAGACCGAACAATTTTAAGAAAATAATTGTAAAATTTTTTAAAGCGAAAGAGAAAGGATAAATTGTAGAGAAGTAACTAACAAAGTTCGTTGCTATAATCGTCAAAATTCGTACTTAAATTCTAAGTTATTTTTCATTGATGTATTTCTAACCCTTAGAAAGCTAAAATATTAAATTATCAAACAGTTTTTTTAGTTCCTTTGCAAAATAATGGCATGAGATAGTTTTGGAAGCAATCCTACATCATTCAAGAGTACAAACGCATTTGTTTATTTATCTATTTAAATTCTTACAGACTCCTAAGGAAATTAAATAAGGTTATATACAAAATTACAGAGGGGTAATTAAAAAATCATTAGACAAAGAAAAATGAAGCAGGATAAGAGATGAGATTTGGTTGAACTCAATACGCTAGCAATTTAGGTATTTGTAAGTTCTCTTCCTGGCACGTTAAAGTTGATTTATTCCGCCAGGGCAGCGCAGTCAGAATCTCCCTTTATAATGCCTTGCACAAAAGTTAAGGAGAGAGCAGATGCTCTACTTTCTAGAGGTTCAAGATTTGAAATAAGTAAATTTTTATCGACTTAGTTTTCCTTTAGCATTGAAAAGGGACTTCAAAATCATCATACGGGCAGCAGTTGAAATCTCGGTTGGTTAGTATAAAACGCAAAATTTAAATAGAATTTTACAAAGATAGACTTCCCATCACAAAATCATCTTATATATTAAAAAATCTGTTACAAAAATTGGAGAAATTTTAAAGAAAAGGTGAAAAATCAGATACCTTTTCTATAAGGCTATTATCCTATTCAATATTTGGGTTGCCTTTGTTGTTAAAATTATAGTTAACTCTTACCAGGTCATATAACAAATCAAAGACACTAAGATTTATTAAAATCGGTTACAGTGTACTCTCTCCTAACGGACACCTCTCTTATGCGGACACCTCAAACAAGCGGTCAATGTTTCAGTCCCTAGGATGTATGCTTGAGAGGGAGTACACTGTAGATACTTTAAAATTATCAAGAGTAGTGCATAGAACCGACACGGTTACAAATACAAATTCTATCGAAATATGGAAAAGAAAAACGTTATCAAAATTCAAGATTAAACTAAACTATGAGACTTAAGGCATATTGTAAAAAATAGGAAATAAAATAAAGAAAAAATCAGAGAAACAATGGATGAAACAGAAGCTGGTGAAGCTCAACGCGGAATTCTTTCAATATTTCAAACATTGCCAGTTATAAAGATATCGCTAAACCACAAATGAAGAGGACTAAAATGTTACCAAAATATGCTTCACGTCAATGTAAATCACATGTTTGGCCATTTCGCCAATGGAAAATCGGAATTAATTTTTTGCCTCCATAAGCAATGTCCATTTCTTAAATTATTATTGCCCTCATTGGGCCGCCTGGGTATGAGTCGCCTTCATAGCTTTCTTCTTTGCGTCTGGTAACAGAATAGGGAATTGGAAACTAAATTAAAAATAACTACTAATGATAAAAGTTTATTTTAATAACTGTTACGGTGACGAAAATTGCGAATTTTATTCTTTTATCCATGTCTAGTTGGAAAGTGATACTAGAATGCCATTAAACTCGCGAACGATATTTTCTTTCAAGATCGAGCGACTTGGGTGGCCAGGATATGTGTGCCACCGAAATCGCTTATCCGTTTGTTAGGGAAGAAATTGCGTAGTATCGCAATTGCCTCTCTGGCTGTGTGCGGCGTGGCGTCATCTTGCTAAAACGATGTGTGTGTACGGAAGGAAGGGTGTTCTCTCATTATTAGCTGAAAATAATCTCGACGAATATATATATACATATATATAATTGGCGCTTACACCCTTTTGTATCCAACTTTATACCGTTCGCCCAGCTGATGCTCGAGTCTGTTAGTTTTCTAAATGACACTGCCGAGAATAAACGCGAAAAAAAAAAATCAGTGTGATTGCATTATTTTTGGCTACAAAAACACAACCAGCGATTGTTCGTGAGCTCAAGCGCCTTAAAGTAAATAAAGTTTTTGTTTATCGCACCACTACATTACAATGATACTGGTTGCATCCACGAAACGTTATGGAGGTGGTCATCAAAAGACTGCAACGTCACGTGAATGGTTCAAAACGTGAAGAAGCGACTTGAGCGAAATGCCCGACGAAGTGCCAATCAAATGGCAAAATAACTGAAAATATCTGACCGCAGTAACCACCGCATACTGAAAAATGAGCTCAAAGTCAAGCCTTACAAGATCCAAAAGGCGCATGATCCCACACCAAAGCTGCAAGAAGTCGGACTTGAGAGAGCGAAGGAGCTGATTCGGCCGAAAGCGGTCACATTGTGTTTTCTGACGAGGAAATTTTTCAAATTGAGCAATTCGTAAACTCCCAAAACAATAGGGTTTATTTGACCGAGCGCTCATACGAGAATTTGAGTCATCGATTGGCCATTAGGAGACAACACCGCTCAAGTAATGGTTTGGACCACTGTAACCACAGATAGGCGTTCTCCAATCGTTTTCATCGAGCCCGACGTCAAGGTAAATGCGAATATTATCGGGAAAGTGTTCTGGAGGTTGCTTTGAAGGCGTGGGCAGACAAACAGTTTGGTAGCAGATCATGGATGTTTCAACAGGACTCGGCACCACCTCACAAAGTTCGAGTGAACCAAGAATGATAAAAAAAAAACGTTTCGAACTTCATAACGTCCACACAATGGCTCTCAAATTCACCAGATGCGAATACGAGAGATGCCATTTTGGAGAATAAGGTCCGAGTTAAAACATTCGAGGCGCTGAAAAACGCCATTTTCCGCGAGTGGGCCAAAATACCTGATAGTCACATTCGGGCAGCCTGCGATTCGTTTCTGGATCGTCTCAAGGCCATAGTCAAAGGTGGTCATATCGAGCAAAAGTAAATTGATTCTTAATTTTGTATTATTTTCACACATTTTTTGCTTTGAATTGAATAAAAGTAATTTTCCAAACTAATTTTATGGTCTATTTAATTGGTTACACTTCGAGTGCCGGACTCTGTATTTTCACCTGAATATATTTATACTTAATATATGAGGCGGCCACCGTAACCTAATTTTGTGGTGAGCGAATATCATTCGGTACTGCCCGAGCTCGAATTTCTGGGCACGAAATATCAAAGGATAGAAAAAGTGTTTCCTATTAGCGATTGGCGCCCGACAGGCAATGGCAAACCTCCTATTGTATTTCAGCCATAAAAAAACTCCTCTTAAAAAACCATCAGCGGCATACAGTTATACATAGGTCCATTGATGTAAAATACCAAGGCACCCAAACCAAATCGGAGGGGAAGCTCGGTGAAACACCCAATAAAGGCGTAAGCGCCAAATATATGCATATATCTATTTAATATTAGTTTACGACGCTTATCGAACCCCTCTTTACAAATTTTATAAACTTTATATGTATTTGACCCTACAACTATTTGGCATTCGTCCACTATATGGAATCCCAATAGCTTTCATTTGATGGTATGAAGAAATCCCAGCTACTGATGGTTAGGGATGCTCCGACGTAGTGGAAACAATTTGTCAGCAACGCCATCTTTCCTTGTATGCTTGTGAAACTTCACCTTTCATTTTTACTACTTCAAGTTGAATTTTACTGAATATTGGCACAATCCTCTGAAGATTTCAAAAACTAACAGCAGAAAATTTATATACATATATAGTATAATATAATATATACCTAGAAATATGTATTATCAAATTGAGAGATAAATATTTGTAAATGGTTGATTTTCACTAATATTTAAACGTTAATAGTTGATGAAAAATTACATAGACATGCCCTTTACTACACTAATATTTAAATTATATTTCTCTATATAAATAAATATATACCAGGCTGTGCACTTCAGCAATCAGGAACGTGCTCCGATTATATTAAATGCGATTAAAGGGCAATTAAATTGATGGTGACAATGAAAATAATAGTGACAATGGCAATTTTTGCAAACAGATGCCACAACAGCTGTGCTTGCAATTCTAACACCGAGCGAGAATTATATAATTTGCAGCGAAAAAGCAATTGCAATGACAGCTGCAGCAAATCGAAGCTGATTATCGTAAATGCGATAATTAAGTTGCAGATACGTGTACATACATACATACGATATATACACACACATAAATAGTTATAAATGCGCATATACGCATCAGGCCATGTGATGACATGCTTTGTTGCACCTGCTGCAATGAAAACATTTATAATTGTGTAAATGCCAGTGCTATTCAAATAAAGCATGGAAAATGCGGGCCATAATTTGCAGCTATGAAAATTTTTTGTAAATAATCTGGAAATTGTTGAAAATTGTTCAAGAGTGAAAGTGAAATTTATAAAAAGCGATGCCACCAGTGCATAGAATGCATTTTTGTTCGTAAATAGAAACTATAAGTACTTGCCGTTTTCTTAGTATTTGCCTAATATGGCCTTTAACCGGTGCAAAGCTCCTCCTCGTTTGTAAGTATGCTGCAAGTTACACTTCCCATTTATCATTCCATTTGCTAAGTAAATCGCAAATGTCTTTTGAAATGTGCGATTCTATGTCTAGTGAGGGGGCACTGTCATGCACTTTTCTGAAAATCAGTTTATTTGCAGGCTTGAGTATAAATTAAATCATTACTGAAAAGATTTGGAAACAAAATTATTATTTTGGGATTTATTCAATGTTTATAGAACATAACATTTTTGTGATTTTTTTTAAATTTTTAGGATAAAATGTTCTTAAAAGACATTATTATATTTTTTATCTTTTGTTCAAAATTTTTGGGAAATTTCTTGTCACTTTTGAGAAACACATAAGTTAGGTTAGGTTAGGTTGACCTGGCTGGCTGAAAGCCATCACATAGACTTATTGGTCCTTAGTGTCACCACATGGAGCTTGACCGTTACGTTTCCTTGTAGTAGACATCTTGTAATCAACCTGCATTTTTTGCGAATCTAAATAAGCTCTGAAGCTCTATCGCCGAGAGACATTCTAACCTCTCATATTGTAGAGCTCCTAAACATTTCACTCGGGTTATAGTTAATGCAGGGCAAGGACATGGAAGGTGTTCAAGAATTTCCCTCTCTTCTATTTCATTGCAAAATCTGCAGCTTTAATTGAGAAACACATAAATCGGTGAAAAATACCGTTAGTATAACTCGTATATTAAGTCACCCTGCAACATATTGTGCTACTAAGAGTATTCCGGGACTAGTCTCCGTGGAGTATATACACATATGTATATCGTCTGTGGCACTTACACCCTTTATTTGGTATTTGGCCGAGCTCCTTCTCCAATGAAGGAGATGATGATGAGTGTTTTAATGTTATTTGGAGGCATTTACAATTTTACGCCGCCTCTGAACGTTAGATGCTTTTTTAAAGTAATTTTTTCATTGCCTGCGAGAGGCGACAGATTCGAAACCATTTCCGAACCGTGGTCATGTACGCACCATTCGGCTACGATGGCCGCCTCCACATGGGGTACGAAAGGATTGTTTAAGGGGTTACATGGGTTTCGTCAGGTAAAAAAAGGCCTATTTTCAATTTTTTTTCTATATAAAAAATTATTTATTTAATTCAAACTTTTTTCTGTCTTATAGATACATATTTAAAGAATAATTTCTGAAATTTTCAAAAAAAAAAACTAAAACTCCTTCATTGTGACGTCATTTCCGGTGACCCTCGAAAAAAAGGTGCGTCCGCGTTGTCAGCATAACTCCTGACAGGCTCATCAAAAATGAAAAAACCAAAATAAGTGTTTTAGTTAAGACCATAAACTCGTGCTTGAACGAAGGAAAGAAAAAAAAGTAAAAATTGGACAGACAGTTTTGCAAAAAAATAAAAATTTCGGTCAAATTTGCTTGACATTTTGTTTTTTTTAAATGGTTGTAATTGAAAAAAAAACAAAATCCATTGTTCAAGCACGAGTAAATTATATCTTGAACACCTGTGTAAAATTTCATCAAGATCGGTTAAGTAATATAGTTTTCGAGAACATTTGACAACCGACTTCGAAAACACGGTTCCAAGAAAAATCGCCTTTAAAGTTTTGAGTAACAATAAAAGTGGCTTGGAGCACACAAATTCCAAAGGCTGTATCTCCGAAACTATTATTCGGATCGACTTGAAAATTTAGGATAATATTCCCGAGATGTTGTAGAAATTAATAAGCCAAAAAAAATAAATCGATTTTTTGAACCAGCGAAACCCATGTAACCCCTTAATAAAATTTGTTATTTTTATATTCAAAGAAAAATGCTATTTTTTAATATTATATAAATTATCGGATGTTTATTTCATTATAAAGAGGAAGGTATGCCGTTAATAGTGGAAAATAACATCAGGCAAATGATCCCCACGACCACCCTTACAGGACAATATCCTTTCCATGAAATTTTCCTTCAGGTCTTGAATCAACCCTGAGCTGTTGGCATAGACCTTCTCCTTCACGTGGCCCCGAAAAAAGACTCACAAGGTGTTAAATCACAAGATCTCGGTGGCCAATTGTATCCGGAAACTTTTCACGTAACTGGTTGCGCTGCTTGTGTGTCATGTAGCGCCATTTTGTTGAAATAAACGTTGTCCAGATCAATATCATCCAATTTCGGCCATAAAAAAATCGTTAATCATCTCTCGATAGCGCAATCTATTCACCTGTAACATCTGTTATTGGAAAACCCATTATTAAGTATCAGTTCCACAAGTTCGAATCACTGCAGTTTACGAATGCGTTGGTTCTGATTCGCTTTCGGGCATATGCATTTTTCAAATTCAATAAATATAAAGTGATCTTATAATATTTAATTAAAAATACAAAGTGTTAGAACATTAGAAATAATAAGCGCAATGTGTTTTGTTTTTTTTGTTTTTTTTTCCTCGTCGAATATTTAAATTCCAGACCTTCTGTGTGGTACGTCAATGCTTTATTTTATCGTCTATGTTGCTAAAGAATTGATGGTTTTCGATTTCCAAAACGACAAGTATTATTTCAAGCCCATTCTGATCCGAAAGGGTACAATTAATCTAAGGGACTAAGCCAAAGATTAATCTATAATCAAGGTAGGGTCATTCTTCTATGGTGGAAAACCAAATTGTGTGAGCAACTTCGGCTGCCACGTCCCCGGGTTGGTTGGTTGGTTGGTTAGAGTGGTGATGATTTTGTTGCCACATCCTCGTTAGCAAATTGTTTAACAGTTATTTGCAGCAGGACTATATCCAGTTTGTGCGGTTTAGGAACCTTATTAGGTTGTTGACGTCTACGCCAGACAGTTGCTCGAGACTCTCCAACAGCGGTTTGCCCAGGGTTAACATTCTGTCCTTCCATAGGGCAGGGCATTCACAGAGGAAAAGGAAGATTGTTTCTTTTTCCTCCGGTTGTTTACAACTATGACAGTATGTGTTGTGAGGGATGCCCATTTTGGCGGCTTGTTCTCCGATAGACCAGAAGCCAGTTATGACTGCCGTAAGTCTGCAGGTGTCCCGTTGTTTCATGTTTATTAATGTCAACGATTGCTTGAGGTTGTAGGTGGGCCATAACGTTCTGCTGATTTTGCATTTCGTCTGGTCTCTCCATCTGCAATCTGCAATTCGAAGATATTTTAGGGAAATTGCATTGTTGACCGCACCTAGTGGAGTGAATACTGGTACTGCAAGAGCGCTATTCATGGCAGATCCCCCTCTTGCCAGTTCATCAGCTTTTTCGTTACCTTCTATGTTCCGGTGTCCCGGGACCCAAATCAAGGTTACTCTATGGTTTTCACTCAAGTTGGTGAGGCTATTCCTACTTTGCTCCACCACTTTAGAGGTTGTTATAGTCGCGTCCAGCGCCTGGATTGCGGCTTGGCTATCCGAAAGAATAGCGATATTGCCCTTAAAAGAAAAATCTGCGATTAGTAACCTACAGGTTTCCCCAATTGCTAGTACTTCCGCTTGGAAGACGCTGCTAGTATAAGGGAGACGCACAGATTTTTCAATTCCAAGTCTATGAGAATATATACCAGCTCCAACACCACAGTCCATTTTACTGCCATCTGTATAGACTGTGGTATCGAAGTTGTTTAAAGAGAATCCCTTATTCCATTCTTTTTTAGATGGAAAGAGAGTGGCAAAATTCCTATTGAACGTTACCATCGGGACGATGTAGTCAGTCCTCACCGAGTTTAACTGAGTTTGTCGCGATAACAGACTAGCGTGACCATAAGTTTTTCCTTTCCAGCGACCCGCTTCGTTTAACCTAAATGCACTCATGGTTGCCGTCTTCTTTATATGTAGGTCTATTGGAATAACGTGTGTCAGTGCATTGAGAGCCTCTCTAGGACATGATCTAATTGCACCGACCGTTATTGCACAGGCTGATCTTTGTATTCTGCCGAGTAATTAGGTATTGTACTCTCTCCCTAGAGCTTTCCACTAAACTACCGAACCATATGTTAAAATGGGTCGTATAACCGCCTTATACAGCCATAATGTATGCTTAGGTTGAAGACCCCATCTTCTTCCAAGCATACGTTTGCAGGCATATAAAGCATTTTCTGCTTTCCTTACCCGTTCTTCGATATTTAACTTCCAGCTAAGTTTGGAGTCCAAAATTACCCCTAAGTACTTTGCACTGGTTGATAAAGACAGAGTTTGTCCATTGATATTTGGTAGGGTAAAAGTTGGTACCTTGTATCTGGTGGTAAAAAGCATAAGTTCTGTTTTACGCGGGTTTAAACTTAGCCCACATCCTGTGGCCCAGGGTACTCAGCAACTGAATCACACTCTTATTTACACACTCTCCGCAAGGAAAATTGAATACAGAAAGTGGCGCCTTGCGAAAACCATTACTTAAGTGTGACGTCAAGCACCATAATACTACAAAATAAATAAACGAAAAAACAAAAGTGGAATAAATTACATGTTTGCGAAAATTCATATTGATAATATTGTGATTTGTGACATTTAAATTAAAAAAAAAGGAATTGCCCCGTGTTAAATTGTAGAAGCACAAATTGATATATAGCCGCTGAATGAAGTTTTTTGCGTTTTTCTGCGAATGAAGTGGTAGCAACAAAGTGTGTGTGAATATAACTGTTTTTGTAGTAGCATAAACATTCCCCATACTTACTTACGGCGAATGCTGCTGGAGTGACCGTCCTTGGTCGGATATAAATCCGGGTCGTTTCGGTAACGTAGAACCGACTGTCGTGGAAACGTCTTGTGAATATAACTCTTTGTGCCTGGCTGTTCATATTGTTTTCACCTACTCTTCCTTTCCAGGAAACAAGTAATTTCCCTTCCTTTCGTTTGTATGTTTTCGGAGTCTGAGTTCACATCGAATTCGGAAGGCGCAATCTCTTATTCTGTCATCCTTGCACTCTTCCAATCAGTTACTTTTCAGTCGGCAACGAATCAACATTAGCGAAGACTGTGTTGATTTTTTTCATACATCACCAAGACAACAACCATGATGGTCCCGCTCCAACCCATTCGACCACGGCGTCCGCCTAGTTTGAAATTTAATAAAAACAAATAATATTTAACGATTTATATATATTGGATGTCATAATATTACAAATTTTTTGCCGAAATGAGGCACTTACCACGCCTGTTGTAGACAAGTGCTTGTGCAAAAGTGCCTGTTTACAACACTCACGGTACGCGCTGACAAAAATTTGGCGGCCGTTGCCGAAAGTAAGTGACTCTGTGCTGGAATATCGATCCGCCAACGACTCACTATCGATCTCAGTGGAGGAAAATTTCACGCAATAGCCTGAGTCGAATTTTGCTCAAAAATCTCAGATTATGCGCTCACAAGTGCAATTGACTCAGCAATTGAAGACTCACCCTTCATCCGTTTATAAATTATCGATTCTCCACTTCGGCCCAAGAGCGGGAGGTAATAAGAAAAATTTAAAATGAAAAAATCCTCATCGAATATTATGACTACCGATTTCTAAGGCAGCCGAAAAATTTTATTGGAAAAAATAATAATTTTTAAATAAAGGGTATAGAATAGACGGCCAGTGCCGAGCTAATGTACAGACTCACGCAAGTGATGCATCCATGTAGAAGAGATGTGTCAAATTACCCCGCGGAGTGCTTCTCTAAGATCGTGCCTTTTCGTATCTGCTCGAATTGCGATGGGTGTCTTGAAAGCTAAGTGATGCGTAGAAATAGAGCACACACTCTTTCCACTTGGCATTCATCGACAGTTTTCTTATTTCAAATTTAAAACGGGATTACAAATGAGTTAGAAGATTTTTGGATGAAAGAGAAGGCAGGGAATATCCATGTTAAATAGAACCCAATGTAATACATTTAAGGTAACAGTGCCAATCAATACAACTAGTATTAACAACTTCTAAAACATATAGTAAGACCGAGGAGTTTCCGAGGTCGAAGTGTCATTCATTTGGAACACTACAGATACAAATTTATTATTATTAACCTTCTTGTAAAAGATTTCCCTGCAACTTGAAGTTCTTTTTCGAGAGTTCTCTTTCAAGTGCGACTAGGGCGTCCCTTTTATAGCCTTGAGGGTTCCAATCGAGTGCTGGCCTGCATATTTCTGTGGGATACTTTGGGAGAGTATGGCCAATCCACCTCCACTTCCCCTGCTTTATTTCAGTCTTGCTGGGTAACTGCGTACAATTCGCCCAAAGCTCTCTGTTGTTGATTGTTCTGGGCCACCAAATCTCACAGCCATACAAAAGGACGGATTTTACATTTGAGTTGAAAATATGTGTGGAAATCGATGTAGAACTCCATATATTGTTCAGTTGATCAAAGGCACTACGAGGTTTTGCGATTCTGCTTTGTATGTCATCTGCTGCAGCCCCCTTCGTAGAAATTACACTTTCCATGTAGATGAAGTTGTTGACGTTTTGAATGCTGGAAATCATAAGTCCAAAGCTGCTGCTGGGATCCGCAAGATTTACTTTAAGCGATTTAATTGTTTCTCCGTTAATCTTCAGGACGACTATCTAAGAAAACTATCTTCCGTCAAAACTTCTTGCTTCTTCTGCATGCCGGAGTGCTTTGTTGATAATAGGCAGATGTCATCGGCGTAATCTAGGTCTTCAAGGTATTCGCTGAAGTTCCATTGTATGCCTCCGCGGCATCCGTCTACAGATCTTAAAAGCACGCCATCGAGCACGATTAGGAACAGCATAGGGAAAATCAGCAACCTTGTCGAACACCAGATTAGAGTCAAAGTTGGACGATAGAATTTCACTATGATGAATCCACCATTTGAAGCTAACGTACTGGGCTTTAATTAGCTGGATGATTTTCAGCGCAATGCTTTGACGATATAGGGCGTTCCAGACGCATTCTCTATAAATGCTGTCGAAATCGGTACTCTAGTCGACAAAAACGAGGTATAATGCCGCTCTGCTGACTGCTCAACCCGCCTGTTACCTGCGCATTGCGGTGTTGAGCTTCTTGTTTATGCGGATCAGAAGTACTCTTGTAAAATTTTTCGCTGGGATAGATGGCCACATAATTCCCCTATAATTATATATAAGCACTCACTTAGGTCTCCCACAGTTACTAAGACTCCCTGTAACCAATTATCTGGCAGCTTATCGTCATCCCATATTTTTACAAGTCTATCCTACAGGCTTCATCATACCGAGGAGATTTATTGTTTTTAGTATCCGTATAGCATCCCAAAATATTTTGAAAGGTTGGAGGTTGTGAAGCTAAAGGGCAACTTCTGCTTATTATTATCTTTATATATAAAAATGAATGTTTTTCTGTATGTCATCGGTGAACTCAAAGACTACATGACCGATTATTATAAAAACTGGTATATATGTATATGTATTTCTCCACGGAGAGAAGCAACTTCTGCCCCGTTCAACCGATATTAGCAGCCAAAAACATCGATGTCAATACCTTCAACTTCACCATTCCGCATGGAATACCCAGTAAAACGACAACACATAAGTCCATCGATACTGTGGAGAATCAAGACGATGTTGTCAACTATCCAACTGAATTCTTGAATTCGCTTGATTTGCCAGGCATGCCGCCGCACGTTCTTACATTGAAAATTGGCGTACCCATCATTTTTCTTCGAAACATAAATCCACCACGACTTTGCAACGGAACCAGACTCTCGGTAAAGAAAATGATGAACGATGTTATCGAGGCAACAATTTTGACTAGAAAATTCAAAGGTGAAGACGTACTGTTGCCACGCATCCCAATGATCCCGACAGATACGTCATTCGAATTCAAACGTTTACAGTTCCCGGTGCGAGTCGCTTTCGCAATGACTATTAACAAAGCACAAGGACAATCGTTACAAGTGTGGGGATTAAATTTGGAGAATCCATGCTTTTCACATGGACAGCTCTATGTGGCTTACTCACCGTGTCGGAAAACCTTCTGATTTATGCGTCTACGCACCAGATGGAAAAACAAGAAATATTGTGTATCCCACAGCACTTCAATAAACATCGAATTGAAATAAACTTTGTAATGTCACAATTTTTTCGAAATAAACAAAATCAATAAAATGATTTAGATTGAATTGAATATTTGTGTACTGATTTTTCTTTAAAGTTATTTTTCTTAAATTTATTTTAGTTGCTGGCGTAGCAACGCGCGCCGGGTACAGCTAGTTATTAAATACAAAAAAATGATTTTGAGTGATGGAAATCTTTATTTTGATCTTTACGCTTTGATTGACCCTCAACACCATTTGGACAAATTACAAATCTTCCGATAGGGTTATTAATTTGGCGCCACCTTGTATTTGTGTTTGTAGAGATGAGTACCTCTACGTATTTAGAAGAAATTTAAAAAGCATTATAATGTCAACATTGTTAGAAGTAACAACAAGGATATTGCTCAGAACAATCAAGCCCTCTATTCTCTATTTTGAATAATGTTAGTGAAAGCACCTGCAAGTTATGCCCAAAATCAACTAACACTATGAGTAACACTAATACTAGCAGTGCAACCATATCTGCATATCTGTACTTTCATATTCATTCCAATAGCTTGCGGATATTGCACATTTTATTAATGGCTAAGACGCAATTGTTGCTGTACGAGTGTAGCATCTGCTTTCAGGGACTGACAGTCACACCTACAGAAACATCCTCAATTTCATCTACAACGCTAGATAACTCCTGTCATTGCCAAAGACGTATCAGTCATTTTCGTCTTCATTTTCATATTTAGCTTCATTTCCATTTTCATTTTCCTTAGTTAGTAGAAATTAGTTATTGTTGTTGATTAAAGTGTTACAACTTTCTCAAGGATTTGCATACTTAAAGTCGCTTGCAGTTAATTTAAAGATGAGTTGTAGTACAGTTCAAAAAGCTGTTGGTAGAAGTGGTGAAAATTATTGGAAAACTAAATAATATTTTTTAGAAAATATTCATTAATATTTTGACACACATATTTCCTACTTAACATCTTTTCTCATCTACCTACTTCCCAAATCAGGATGAAATTTTGACAGTTTTTAAAAACAAACAAAAAGTAAAAATACTAGATTGTTCAATAAGTTTTGCGGTTCGATAAGGCAGGGCTTTGCACTGGACTAAATAATTTTAGTTTATGTTGGTACACTCTACATATGAAGGTATCTGAAGATTCATTTCAATCTGTCAATTCATTCCTTGTTTACAAGTCATTTAGTATCGACAAGTCACAGTATTCTTTGCGATGGAAAAAATCAGGTAAAGTACAGTGAATGAATTTTTATTTTTCGATGGTTTGATAGCAATGAAAATTTATGAAAGAATCTTCAAAGAGTATAAGAACTTCCCGCCATCAGTTAGTACAGAAGAAAAATGGGTTGTTATATTCAAGTCTTGTAGACGATCCACGTCAAGGACCTCCAAAAACAGCAACAACATAAGAAGTCGTACAACAAAAACAAGATATTGTATAGGAAAATCGTCGAGTGACTGAAAGACATTTAGTAGAAGCCCTAGGCATCTCATTCACTGAAGTATTGGGTTTGAGAAAGTTGTGTGCGCAATGGGTGACGCATTCGCTAACAATGGAACAAAACAACATTCGAATGTGACTTTATCAGCAACATTTAGAGCATTTTCGGAAGGATAAAGTGGATTTTGTGCGTCGATTCATCAGTATGGATGAGACTTGGGTGCATCAAAATGATCGTAAATCAAAACAGGAGTCTAAGAGTGGTGTAAACCTGGTTCTTCGGCTCCGAAAGGAGTTCGTGTCCAAGGAGGTGTTAGCGTCATTTTTTGTGATACGAAAGGAATTTTGTCTGTGGATTACTTGCAAACTGGTAAAACAATAAGTTTTGAATATTATTGTAATCTTCTGAAGCAAAAAATGTTTACAAAAATACCCAGATTCCAAAGGAAACAAATTATTTTTCAAGAGAACATTACATCCTATCAGAAGAGCTAAAATCCATGAATTAAAGTTCGAATTGAATTATTATTCACCAGATTTGGCTTTTAGTGGCTTCCGTCTGCTTCCAAAGCTAAAAACATGAACGCCTGGAATCCTTTGTTCATCAACCCATGAGGTCATAACAGCTGTGGAAGCGTATTTTGCAGCCCTTCCAGATTCTCACTTCAGGGATAGAATTCATAAATTAGAATCTCGTTGCAACAAGTGTATTGATGTATGTACAAGGAGACTATATTGAATAATAAAGTATATTTCAAAACATAAAATTGTGTTTTTCCTATCGAACCGTATAACTTATAGAACAACCTAGTACTACCAATTTGTGAATAAGAAGTTCATTGTTTTTCTAGTCATTTGCCCATCTGGCGGTAATCTGTACTCCAAAACCCTTAGAGTATTAAATTTGGTGATCTAAGCTCAACCTTTTGAATTTAAAAAACTTGCATAAAAGTTATTTTATGTTAAGAGATTTATTTGCCCATTATCATCAATATGGTTTATTTGTAGGCTTGAGAATGGACAGTAAACTGACACAATTTTATACTTTTGAGTCGTATTCAATTTTGAAAATTCCTGCGGTTCTTTTCTAACATTCCGCTACTTTAAGTGGCGTAAAATTAATCATCAACATTGACACACATCCACGATTTGATTTTCCACGAATTCTTTCTTTTGTGGTGTACAATACCGTTGTAACCCATAAAACCCGTGAGCATCGCTTTCTTTTTAGACTGAAAACGACGAGCATTTTTTGGTCTTGGTTCATTCGGAACTCTCCATTCACTCGTCTCAAAATCATTGACTAAAATATTCTGAGCTGATCCATAAGCATTGCTTAAGTCCTCGGTCAGCTTTTTATTGGTTTATTTGTGATTATTGATCAACTTTTCTTTCACTTTATTGATGATTTCATCAGTTTCTGATGCCAACGGCCCGCCATTACTTTCGTCATCCTCGATGAACTCACAGTCTCTTCTGAAGCATTCATGGCACTGGTAAATGTTTGTTTTCCTTGGAGTATCATTAGCGTCCCTCCATTTGTGGAACAACATCAAGACGCACACCACAAATAGGAGGAGGAGCTCGGCCAAACACCTAACAGAGGTGTACGCGCCAATTATTTATTTTTTTATTTTTTATCATTAGCGAAATAGTTGTCCAATATTTCTAAACTTTTCGCACCATTTAATCCATATTTAACGGAAAATTTAAAACAAACTCTTTATTGCAAATTAAGCCTATTTTTTTTTTTTTTAATTTTGGACTTACTCATGACGCCTTACAAATATCAAGCAATGTCGATACAAATTGTGTGGGAATGTTAATCACAGATGTTGCAACCTAACAAAAACAACAAAAAGAGAGCTCAATCAACCAGTTGACTTAAAGCGTCACCTGGCTGTTGTTCCCGGAACTTTTTTATCAGGGGGATTTGCAATTATTGATAAAAAAAAAAAAAAAAAATTGAACACAATTTCTAGATGGCTTTTTTTCAGAAAATGCCCCATATATAAATTTTACTTAAGTTTATAATTAGAATAAGTGAAGAATAATATTCCATATGTGCCTCGAGGCTCCTTTGCATTCACAAAATGAAAGACTCAACGTCTATTTTAGTATCTGAAAAAGTTACAGGAAATTTGTTCTAAAAATATTTGCTTGACAATATCCATGTTGCATTGAAGCGCTTGCTAAGTAATGCAAAAGTCACCATTCCTAAGCATCAGAGTGAAAATGTGTGCAAAATGTCAACTACCCAGAATGCACGTCACTCTTGGGAGTAAATAAGTAAGGAAGCAAATACTTATGCCTGTGTCAAGCGTATGTGTTGGCCTGAATAGGACATTGAAGAGTGTTTAAGCCTTAGCAGGGAGTGCAATTTACCAACGGTTTATTTGCATCAATGCATACATATTTTGATTTTTTTTTTATGTTTTAATTTTTTTGTGATTAGAAATCCATCTCTTTCCTATGTTAACTGTAGTATGTAGGGGTACTGACAGAAATATTTGGATTAAAACCAAATCTTGTGGCTAGTCTCATGTAATAATAAAAATTGCACACAAAAACTTTAACATGCATGTGAAACTACGGATTTTATATATGTAGTAATACTGCATACTCGGTTTTTCATTTTCTTATCAATTTAATTTTTGAAGGATTTTAGTGTTTGAAAGGACTAAATTTAAAATAAAAATTGTTGTAAATACTTTTTACCAGCGCAAGCATAAACTTAGTAATTTGCTTTGGAAAATTAGAGATTAATCGATTTTTTGAGCGAAAGTGGTACGAAAAATTGAAAAATCGAAGAAAAAACTTCACAAGGATATTTGGGCAAACAGTTGATTCATCAACTGTATTTCGAATTTTTTGTATCATAAGATTCTATTACGAGTTATGACGTACACCCCAAAATAAATTTTTTCAAGATGCTTCGTCATTCGCTCAATTTTCAATATTTAGCAATAAAAATTTCAGAAGACTAATAAAAGTTCTCAACCATATAGAAGTTCAATGAAAGAGCAAATATATTCTTATGTTCATCTTTATTTATCAAATAAATTAGGATAAAAAAGCAGAGATAATAAAAAAAAATTAAAAATAATAATAAAAACACACAACAGCGGTGTATTCAAATGAGTGGTACTGAGAGTACTGTATGAAGTATGAAAATTTTCGAAACATATATTCTCGACACAATGTGTTTTTAAGAATTTCATACATCTCCAACGCGCTCTTGAATGACAAAGGTCTCAACTCCACTGTTTTTCCAATTAAAGTGCGATAGAGCTTAATTCCATCTTGAGGTATGTCAGGAACCACCAACGCAGACTGGCATATTTTTGTTTTTTTGTAGACTCTGATATACATAGATAATGTGCGATAGAACGTCGGAACATGCATTGATGCATAGGTACATCATTATTCATTAATTAAGCACTTAGCAATAACCATGTCCATGTAATCGAATGTATCATAGTAACACCCACCATCACAGAGAACGTAGTTCGAATTTTCGTGAAACACCGAAATTAAGAAAAAGTTTTTTTCTAAAAGCGGTTGCCCCTCGGCAGGCAATGGCAAACCTCAGAGTGTATTTCTGCCATGAAAAAGCTCCTCATAAAAATATCTGCCGGATTAAAACTGTAGGTCCCTCCATTTGTGGAACATCATCAAGACGCGCCATATATATATTATCAATATATTGTACTTATTATATAAAAATTCTACATAAAAAATAGACAAATGAAAATATTCGCATAGCACGAAATATGCTGAAAAACAAAATAAATTAGAAGTTAATTCCGTTATAGATATGAAATTATACTACTTTTTTTAATTAACTTAATTTCATCATGCAAATATTAAAGAAATAAATTAAAATTTTTCATTCATTTGGTTTTACACAAGCCTTCAAACAATTGGGCCATTCAGCTATTACAGCACGCACGGTTTCCATGGATATTGACGTTGCAGCTCGAACCAGAGATTGTTTGAGACTCGCCAAATTTGTGTGTAGTCTTCGGCAGGCCATGTTCTCTAAACCTGTAGTTCAATGGTTTCAGATCTGAACTTTCAGACGGCCAATCTTCTACAGGTATGAACCCAGGGATATTGTTTTTTAGCCACTGATAGGTCGTTTTTGCCTAATGTGCTGGAGCAGGATTTTGCTGGAAAATACATTGAAGAGAATACAGTTCAACTGCTTCACCAAGTATTCTACGACATCCTCGTGGTACACTTTTGCCCCGATCTTAACCCTTTTTTGGCAGAAATGAAAAGATGTAACACCTTTACAAGACACTCCTCACCAAACTAACACAGAGGCTGGATGGTAGCCACACTGAACCCATGGAACAACATTTTATACATCTCTAGAAGTTTTAGTGTAGATTTGGTCCTTTTGCTTATTAAAAAATTCTTCGACATTGAAAATGTTCTCATCTGTGGAAAGAACATTTAATGTCCGTTGACAGCGTGCCTCCGATGAAGCGACGAAAGGCTTTCATGTGGAGATTATCTCTAATTAATCTTGGCATGTATCTGGTCGATATATTAATTTGCCTGGACATGAGTTTCTGCTTCCTAAGAGGATTTCAGCGAATTCTTCCTCGAACGGCTTTTATGGCTGCACTGGTTCGAATCACGCGAGGGCAGCCGCAACCCTCATCAGTCCGACTCCGGCTACGCAATCCACCGTATTTTTGCGTAGAACTCCTTTTCGCGTGGGCGGCCTTTGGCCGCACTTCAAAAAAATAACCCTCATCAGCCAACTCCGGCTACGCAATCCACCGTATTTTTGCGTATAACTCCTTTCCGCGTGGAGAAAAATGATGATATTTCTGTAATAAATAATTCTCCAAATATAAAGTTTTTCGTGCAATTCGTAAATCTCACTTGTCAATCGAACAAGCGAAATTTGGCTCCAAACGGAGTATAATTTATGAGTAGACAAAGCATACGAACAAAAGCAAAAATAACGGAACTTTTTTTTATGCAAATGGTTCCAAATAGTTTTCTTCAACATCTTTAACTCTTGGACTTTTTTCCCCCCTTTATTTTATACATCTGTCCATTGACATTACGTACGTTGTTTAACAATTCGGCCAGGATTTACATACATCGCTTAATGACCAGTGCCAAAGCGATAAAAATTAAAATAACCGAAATAATATACAATTAAATAATATTCAATATAAGTTTGACTACATAATTACAATTGTACAACAATATAACAATATAACAGCAATTTAACTCCTTTGCACATTTATTATTTTCTAGCATTCATTAAGTCGCTTGGTCGAGTTCTCTTTAAGCGTGTTTCAGTGTTTTTCCCCCTTTCTAGAAGTTTGTTGATTTCTGCATTATTGAGTTCCTATATTTTTTCAAAGTGCCATCTTGCTATTTTTTTCGTCTCTTCGTCTACTAATGCTATACTAAAAGTCCTGTGGATGTCATCATTTTTCGTGTACCTGTCAGACATGGTCAAGTTCGATTTGACTCGTAGTTGTCGTTCGATTCGATTGTTGTCGTTGAATTTTTACTATATGAGACTTTTTAGCCATTCCCCACACCTGTAGTCCATATAGCCAGGTTGGTTTAATCATGGCTTTGTACACTAATAGCTTGTTCTGTATAGTAAGTCTGCATTTTGTGCTGACTAATCAATGAAGTTGTCGAAGTTTTTCTTTTGTTTGTTTGATCTTTTGCTTTATGTGGTGATTCCCATTTAGTTTCGAATCCAAATGTATTCCAAGGTATTTAGTAGTTGGTTTAATTGTAATTGCTTTGCCATTTATTTTAATTGGAAATGCAGTAAATTTTGTTTTGGTAGTAAATATAACCTGTACGGTTTTGTCTTCTTTTATTTTTAGGCACCAATTATCAAACCACTCCTTAACTGCGTTTGTGTATCGCTGCAGCTTTTCAGTAGCGATAGTTAAGCTTTTGTCCGATGCCAGTAGTATTGTATCGTTTGCGAACGTAGCAATTGATGAATTAGTTTCGTCAGGAGGTGCTATGTCTGCGGTGAATAAAACATATAACAGTGGTCCAAGAACGCTTCCCTGCGGAACTCCAGCTGCTATTTGATGAATATCTGAACATTGATTGTCATATTTAATATAGAATTTTCTGTCAGTTAGGTAGCTTTTTATGATAAAACAGTAGTCAAAAGGTATCATAATTTTTATTTTGTGGAGTAAGCCTTTGTGCCAAACTTTGTCAAACGCTTTAGGAACGTCCAACAATACTACCGCACAATAATGATTATTTTCAAGGTCTGATTGGGTTTTATTTGTAATTCTATGGATCTGTTGGATAGTCGAATGTTTTTTTCTAATTTCAAATTAATGATCCGGTATTTTACGTTTTTTTTTCAGAAATTGGGTATATTCCATCATGCAGTATCTGTTATGTTATGTTATGTTATGTTATGTTATGTTATGTTATGTTATGTTATGTTATGTTATGTTATGTTATGCTATGTTATGTTATGTTATGTTATGTTATGTTATGTTATGTTATGTTATGTTATGTTATGTTATGTTATGTTATGTTATGTTATGTTATGTTATGTTATGTTATGTTATGTTATGTTATGTTATGTTATGTTAAGTTATGTTATATTATGTTATGTTATGTTATGTTATGTTATGTTATGTTATGTTATGTTATGTTATGTTATGTTATGTTATGTTATGTTATGTTATGTTAAGTTATGTTATATTATGTTATGTTATGTTATGTTATGTTATGTTATGTTATGTTATGTTATGTTATGTTATGTTATGTTATGTTATGTTATGTTATGTTATGTTATGTTATGTTATGTTATGTTATGTTATGTTATGTTATGTTATGTTATGTTATGTTATGTTAAGTTATGTTATATTATGTTATGTTATGTTATGTTATGTTATGTTATGTTATGTTATGTTATGTTATGTTATGTTATGTTAATGTTAACTCATTCTCTATATCCATACAAAATATCTATCAAACAAATAAAATTAAAATTTTCTTTTGAAAAATGCAACCATTCAATCAGTATTTTCTTATGACGTTATCACGTTAAACTATCGTCAGTAAACCGACTTTACAGACAACCTCTTTTTTATCTTTGTTTTCGTCGGCAGTGCATTAACAAAGGGCACGAATTACTCTACTTGCAGATATGTATATTAATGTGTGCATGTGATTATATGTTTATTTTTAAAAGATTTATAATGGCGGAGAATTCAAATTTTATTGCTGAGAAAATTTCGTTATATCTTTATACATAAGTATCTTTAGAAGTAAGTTAAAAGAAAAATTATTATTTGTTTTTGTACGATAACTAATTTGTAAAAGAATGTATTTGGTTTTCAATTTTTATTTTAAAGTTCATTTTATTTTCTGTCATAATTAATAGTAATATACAATAATATAATAAAATAATATCACTGCTTCAATAAAGAAAAAACTTTTCATTTAAAAATACTGCTACATAAGTATAAAAATCCTTTTTTTCTGTGCGCTGCTATGAATTATACTGCAGCCAATCTCACTATTTGCAAGGGATGACGACGCGGTGTTTGCGGTGTTTTCCTCATTTGACAGATTTCACACGTTACACCGCTTAGCCGAAGTTGAATATACGATTGCTTTCAAATCTAACAACCGAGTATACGAGATATTCATACACTCAACAATCGCGGTAATAGCGGTATTGATCAGCACACACACCGCTCTTTTGCTTTCCGCTCAAATGCGTGCAGTTTTTCTGAAAATTTACTGTGAAGATCGAACAAAAAGAGAGCAGGTTTTGCATTTGACCGTCATGGAAATGAATGCTTGAGCTCAAATCACTTGGCGTTTGAGTATGAGTAGTGGTCTTGAAATTTTATTTGTGGAATTTTTGCGTTTCAGTTATAGAAAAAACAGAGTATTGAAGCAGTGTGCAAGCAGTAGCATTACACCGCTGCAGTTCCCTGACCTTTACTCGCTTTTGGCAATGCAATAATCTCTGCCACTTTCCAGAGTTTCGGAAAATATTGCAAGCGAAACATAGACTTGAAATGCTTATTCGAAAATTTCCATTATTTCATCGTTATATTCGACAATTGGCCTACCGCTCATCTTAGGTATCCATAGAGAAAGAAAGGAATAATTGGAATCAACGGTTTGCTGTTGCAATCGCTATTGTATCGATTCTATAAATAGTACAACGCTTATTAACCGCCTACTCTGACTGTTTTGCCTTGCTCTTAGTAGTACTGAAGAATACATTGAACTCTCGTTTTTTTACCATTAATTTCAAATGCTTTAATACACAACCGGTCTCGCTTTTCAAACTCTCGCTTTTTTGAGGCATACGACCGGATTTAATATATATACCTAATGCAGTATTATATATAGTTTGCTAAAGACACTTAGCACAAAATGTTCCGAAATGTTTACCTTAACTAAGTCTCATATATTGCGAAACCTACAGTTCAAAAAGCGTTCGCGACGCAGTTGGTTTTTTCAAAACTTTCTTCGATCAGAAAATTCATTGAGTGGTTTTTGAGAGTGGCTTTGGCACGAATTGCTATGATACACCACACTTGAATAATAAGCATCAACTACAAACACCGTTTGATAGAAATATCCTACTAATTTTTTGTGGGAAGAAAGTGAAGTTCCAGAACTGAATGCGTTTTTGAACCTAATACTCGTAAAATCAATTTTTTAAGATTCTATTTTCTAAGGATTTCAACTTTTTCTAAACAAGCAACTAAAGACGCTATTTTTGTTTCCAAAGATTTGATTTTGTTAATTTAGTTCATGTAATTTGCAATAAGAAATTTCGATAAAAAAAAAACACTCATATATTGCACCTTCGCTCAGCCTTCCACTGTATGTTTGTATAAATACATCTGTGTAGCACTCACACGATGACGCTTGAACCGCAAAAACCTGCAAAAAGTTGGAAACAATTTTTAGCCGCACACTTCACGTGCACAAACGCAAAACGCGAGCATATGAGTATTTCATGAGCAGAAGTTATAAGTAAAGTTTGTAATGCATATGTGCTTGTGCTTCTTGCCGCCGCCGGATGTATACATGTGCGGCATATGAAATTAGAATCGATTGCGTCCGTATGCACAACCGCCGCATATTGTGGTGAAATATGCTTCACACAAATACATACAAATCTAAGAAAGCAAGTGATTCAGCCAACACCAATTCATATGCACATATGCTTATATTTAGATGTACATATGTAGGTGTATATGTTTGCAGGAAAATGATTAATTATACAAGTAGCAGCTTCCCACATTTTCCCTGAAGTCTTCGTACGGCAATGGTTTGCTCGAGAGATTTCGCCAATTTTTTATTATATTACTTTCAATATTTTTTTGGCTTGCCTTACGTTCTATTGCATTTATTTTTAGGAACTCTAGACTTTCTTCTTTTTATTACTCTTATAAATGTACATATCTACACACACGCATACACACTTATACAATTTGGTAATACTTAGTCGTACTTTCGTCTCAGCTGTTTAGATGGTGACTTAAGCGTTAATGCAAAGTGGGTTTCCAAATTTATTGCCCATCCGTTGACTATCGTTGACAAGTGAGTGTGGCTGCAGAAGAGTGAATTTATGCTTGTATGTGAGCAGTTGCATTTAAAGCATTAAGTGTGTGTGGCTGTGTGAATATCTTACTTCTTGTTGGCAATGCTTATTGATACAAGGATTATAGCCGGCTTAGCCTATGACATAGAAGTTATTTACTTATTTAAAATACCTGCATGCTTAAAGGGGGCTGCTCCTTCAGCACTTTCAAATTTTCAATTTGTTTTTTTTTTCTGCTTTAAAAAAAAAAAAAAAACAGAATGTGTTTTCAATGCTTTAAGGTTAATAAAAGGTCTAAAAAGTCCCTATAAAGTCAGTGAAGTGATGGGCGTCGAAAATACCGATAGTAAAGGCTTTTCCAATAACAGGTGTTATTTTGAATAGCCCGCTATTTCGGTAGATGTCACTTTTCAAGCTGTCATTTTTTGATTTTTGACAACTAGAAACTACGCCATAAATAAAAATGGAACGTTGCACGCTTAAACAACGCATTGCAATTATTAAAATTCACTATAAAAATGTTGAATTGGATGTGAAGAATAAAACCCTTGCCCGTGGCTCAAGAACAGCCGAAAATATTGCTGTGGTAGCCGAAAGTGTTGAAGAAAACCCAGGTTTGTCCTTTCCTCGTTGTTCTTTGGAACTAGGCATTCCACAAACGTCATTACACCGCATTTTGCATAAAGATTTGGGTCTTAAGGCTTATAAAGTTCAGTTAACACAAGAACTCAAGCTGACCGATCATCAACAACGTCGGAAGAAAACTTTAATCACGTTTTTGTCCAAATGCGTTCTTTTCCGCGCTGTCAAATATAATTTAAACAGTTAAAATATATATCAACATAAACATTTTACAGGGATATTCTTCATCATATTGGTCTTCGTATGCACCTCAAATTTTATATCAAGGGGAACCGGTGGCCTAGAAATTTCAAAAAAATCGATTTTTTGTTTTTTCTAGGTTTCGAATGTATAGGATTTTAGTAAAATACTCACAAATTTTTGAGAGCATATTCCCAGTGTTTTCGATTCTACAGTCATTTTAGCAGGTAGAGTCATATTCGTTACGCGGCGGTATCAAATATTCAACACTTTAAACTCATTTATTTCGAAACGACTTTTATCGGCGTTGTGTTGTTGTAAAAAAAAAAGCTATTTAACCGATCGTCTGAAATTTGAATATGTTGTTCACAACGTCAATTTCTATCGCCCGTACTAGAATCATATTAGTATTTCAAATACTTCGTATTTGTTTCGTATTTAAAAACTAGGAAAACAAAAACCGAGCTTTAGAAAGTCAAAATCAAAAACGCGTGATTTCTCAATTTTTTTTTGACGTGATAACGTCTTATAATTCGATTTAACAGGCTGCACGCACGAAAAAATGTGTCGTTACCTTGCTCATATGTAGTTACCTTGCTCATTAGTGTTACCTTGCTCATATGTAGTTACCTTGCTCACTAGTGTTACCTTGCTCATTAGTGTTACCTTGCTCATATGTAGTTACCTTGCTCATTGCCGTTACCTTGCTCATTTGTCATTACCTTGCTCATTGCATTGAATGAACTGCAAGCGAAAGCGCGGAACGAACGACAAAGCAAACGAACGGCAACGTTCGACATCTTGCTCTCTCCTACTTAAGTGAGCGTATATATGTATGTATATGCGCATATGTACATATATAAATTCATGTATTTGTATTTGCATATGCCTTCTTATTGATTACACAGGCCGACAAAATTTAACCAACATTCAGACCCAGAAACCAGACTATATATTTCCGAAGGTTTATGATGCGCTGAATGCAAATCTGGCCTCAGAATTGCTCTATTAGTTTGAGTTTTCGAGATATCCTAACCTAAAAGTGCAAAAAACCCCATTTTTGCCCATATTTGGGTTATGTAGCCTTGCAGATGTTTTCTTTCACCAAAATTAAAGGATGGCATCTTTAAATAAAATCCTTCTTTTTTCAAATGGCGTTTTGTTTGCTCAAATATCATTTTTTTTCGCAGAGATATCGCATTTTGAAATTTTCATGTTTCGAAATTTTCCTACACCTGAAAATCGATTAAGATAACATAGACATGATATATTCGATTACTAATTTTCTTGAATTGAGTCTTATTTTTCTTAAAATTTTGTCTCACACCATAAGTGTGCTGACTCACCACATCCCTACACTATCTAACCTTTGGGTACCGAGTCACACACAGCCCTAACCCCTAGAAACCACCTCTATCATACCGCGAGCAGGCTAACCCACATAACCGCAAGCAGGCTTTCCCACAAACTCCAAATTTACATACTATTAATCCATATATTTCAGGCCCTCAAACCCAAGAAAATTAGTAAGCGACTATATCATATCTATGTTATCTTAATCGATTTTCAGGTGTAGGAAAATTTCGAAACATGAAAATTTCAAAATGCGATATCTCTGCGAAAAAAAATGGTATTTGAGCAAACAAAACGCCATTTGAAAAAAGAAGGATTGTATTTAAAGATGCCATCCTTTAATTTTGGTGAAAGAAAACATCTGCAAGGCTACATAACCTCAAATATGGGCAAAAATGGGGTTTTTTGCACTTTTAGGTTAGGATATCTCGAAAACTCAAACTAATAAATTAATTTTAGTTATCAATCCGAATTTTGCATGGACAGAGAAGCAGATATTAGTTTAAATTATTTCGGATACTTTTCCTTGTAGACTAGTGTTATTATTAATTTGATTCACTTGAAGAATTTAAAATAAAACCAAGTTTGTTAATAATACCTGTTGTTTTAATGTTATTATTAATTTTTTTATTATATATGAAGGAAAAAATGTATGGTAATATTTACCATATACCTTATAAGATATGTTGTCTATACTAATGTTATAAAGAGGAAAACTTTGTTTGTTTGTAATGAAGAGGATCAAAAACTACTGGACCGATTTTAAAAATTATTTCACCATTCGAAAGCTACATCAGCCGCGAGTAACATGGATTATATTTTATTTTGGAAATAGGGCTCGAGATATAGGTCAAAACGTGGACCCGGGTAACCTTCGGATGTGTATGTACAATATGGGTATCAAATGGAAGCTGTTGGTGAATGCTTTAGTTCAGAGTATTTCCATCCGCTCCGTGACTAGGGTCTCGAGATAGAGACCAAAACGTGGACCCTAGAATGTGTTTGTACAATATAGATATCAAATTGAAGCTGTTGGTGAATGCTTTAGTACAGAGTATTTTTCATGCCGCTCCGTGACTGGGGTCTCGAGATTTAGGTCAAAACGTGGACCCGGATAACCTTTGGTTGTGTATGTACAAAATGGGTATCAAATGAAAGCTGTTGATAAGTGCTTTAATACGGGGTAATTTTCATACCTATTGATGACTAGGGTCTGGAAATATATGCCAAAACGTGGACCCGCCGTGTCTTTGCACTGATTTAAACCAAACTTACACACATTGTTAAGGAGGTATTGAAGATGGTTTCCGTATGGTTTGGATACCTATTGGTAGACAGGGTCTCGAGATATAGGTCAAAACGTGGACCCGGGTAAACTTCGGATGTGTATGTACAATATGGGTATTTAATGGAAGCTGTTGGTGAATGCTTTAGTTCAGAGTATTTCCATCCGCTCCGTGACTAGGGTCTCGAGATAGAGACCAAAACGTGGACCCTAGAATGTGTTTGTACAATATACATATCAAATGAAAGCTGTTGATAAGTGCTTTAATACGGGGTAATTTTCATACCTATTGATGACTAGGGTCTGGAAATATATGCCAAAACGTGGACCCGCCGTGTCTTTGCACTGATTTAAACCAAACTTACACACATTGTTAAGGAGGTATTGAAGATGGTTTCCGTATGGTTTGGATACCTATTGGTAGACAGGGTCTCGAGATATAGGTCAAAACGTGGACCCGGGTAAACTTCGGATGTGTATGTACAATATGGGTATTTAATGGAAGCTGTTGGTGAATGCTTTAGTTCAGAGTATTTCCATCCGCTCCGTGACTAGGGTCTCGAGATAGAGACCAAAACGTGGACCCTAGAATGTGTTTGTACAATATACATATCAAATGAAAGCTGTTGATAAGTGCTTTAATACGGGGTAATTTTCATACCTATTGATGACTAGGGTCTCGAAATATATGCCAAAACGTGGGCCCGCCGTGTCTTTGAACCGAATTAAACCTAACTTACACACATTGTTAAGTAGGTATTGAAGATGATTTCCGTATAGTTTGAATACCTATTGGTAGACAGGGTCTCGAGATATAGGTCAAAACGTGGACCCGGGTAAACTTCGGATGTGTATGTACAATATGGGTATTTAATGGAAGCTGTTGGTGAATGCTTTAGTTCAGAGTATTTCCATCCGCTCCGTGACTAGGGTCTCGAGATAGAGACCAAAACGTGGACCCTAGAATGTGTTTGTACAATATACATATCAAATGAAAGCTGTTGATAAGTGCTTTAATACGGGGTAATTTTCATACCTATTGATGACTAGGGTCTCGAAATATATGCCAAAACGTGGGCCCGCCGTGTCTTTGAACCGAATTAAACCTAACTTACACACATTGTTAAGTAGGTATTGAAGATGATTTCCGTATAGTTTGAATACCTATTGGTAGATAGGGTCTCAAGATATAGGTCAAAACGTGTACCCGGGTAACCTTCGGACGTGTATGTACAATATGGGTATCAAATGAAAGCTGTTGATAAGTGCTTTAATACGGGGTAATTTGTTATGTTATGTTATGTAATGTTATGTTATGTTATGTTATGTTATGTTATGTTATGTTATGTTATGTTATGTTATGTTATGTTATGTTATGTTATGTTATGTTATGTTATGTTATGTTATGTTATGTTATGTTATGTTATGTTATGTTATGTTATGTTATGTTATGTTATGTTATGTTATGTTATGTTATGTTATGTTATGTTATGTTATGTTATGTTATGTTATGTTATGTTATGTTATGTTATGTTATGTTATGTTATGTTATGTTATGTTATGTTATGTTATGTTATGTTATGTTATGTTATGTTATGTTATGTTATGTTATGTTATGTTATGTTATGTTATGTTATGTTATGTTATGTTATGTTATGTTATGTTATGTTATGTTATGTTATGTTATGTTATGTTATGTTATGTTATGTTATGTTATGTTATGTTATGTTATGTTATGTTATGTTATGTTATGTTATGTTATGTTATGTTATGTTATGTTATGTTATGTTATGTTATGTTATGTTATGTTATGTTATGTTATGTTATCTTATGTTATGTTATGTTATGTTATGTTATGTTATGTTATGTTATGTTATGTTATGTTATGTTATGTTATGTTATGTTACGTTACGTTATGTTATGTTATGTTATGTTATGTTATGTTATGTTATGTTATGTTATGTTATGTTATGTTATGTTATGTTATGTTGTGTTGTGTTGTGTTATGTTATGTTATGTTATGTTATGTTGTGTTGTGTTGTGTTGTGTTGTGTTGTGTTGTGTTGTGTTGTGTTGTGTTGTGTTATGTTATGTTGTGTTATGTTAAAGTACAATATATTATGTTATGTTAATGTTAACTCATTCTCTATATCCATACAAAATATCTATCAAACAAATAAAATTAAAATTTTCTTTTGAAAAATTCAATCAGTATTTTCTTATGACGTTATCACGTTAAACTATCGTCAGTAAACCGACTTTACAGACAACCTCTTTTTATTCTAGTAGCGGAACGTAAGTAGCCACAGTCATACTAATTAATCATTTTGTTGATTTTTGTGTTTCAGATAAATGGAAGAGCAATTATGCGGGAGAGTAAACTTCAGCGCAATTTTTAAAACTATTAAAATTAAAAAGCAAATGTTTTTTTTCGTTTTTGTATGTAAAAAAAGTTAAATAAAAAGCCTAAAAATTTAAATATCGTTTTTCACTTTTTAGTGTAAAAAAATGAATTATCACTACGAATATTGTTTTGATCGATTTGTTTATAACAGATTGCGCTAAAATAATCCTCCTATCAGAAAATGCTATACATTTTGCGATTGGCCCCTAATGTCAGTTCTGTTTTGACATTTGTATAGTAAACACATGCGAAATACACGTTAATAAACAATGTTACGCTACACTGCTCCAGAACGCGGAATATTGCTGACTATTTATTTGACCAATAATCGGTCGGTGACTTTGGCACAACGTGAATTTCGTCGCAGATTTCCTCGCCGTCTAACGCATACTGGTGAAACACTGCGACGTTTAGCCGGTCGCCTCGAAGAGACTGGCACAACACGAGATGCTGCCAGGCGTGGCAGACCCCGGAGTAGCCGTTCTGTAGAGAATATTGCTGCTGTAGCCGAGGATGTCATGCAAGCGCCGTCGACATCGACCAGACGACGTGCCATGCAAATGGGTATCAGACGACGGTCTTTACAGCGAATTTTGGTACAACATTTGAAGATGTTTCCGTACAAAGTCCAGACGGTGCATCAGCTGTTAGCTGCTGACCGCCAATCGCGTCTAACATACTAGCCATCCTTAATCACCACCAAGAGGAAGATGATTTTTCATCAAAAATAATCATGAGTGATGAGGCCCATTTCCATCTTAGTGGGTACGTAAATAAGCAAAATTTACACTTCTGGGGCACTGAAAATCCGCGTGTAACCCATGAAAAGCCATTACACCTGCTCAAAGTCACTGTATAGTGTTCTGTTTTCGCTGGAGGAGTCATCGGACCTTTTTTCTTCGAGGACGTCGCGGGCCAAACGGTTACTGTGAATGGTGAGTGCTACAGAGCACTGATCAACGAGTTCTTTTTGCCGCAACTTGATAAATTGGGATTGGAAAACATGTGGTTCCAACAGGACGGTGCAACGGCACACACTGCACGTGCCGCAGCCGATATGCTGAAGGATGCATTTCCCAGGCGCCTAATCTCCCGTTTTGGCAATTTGCACTGGCGATCTTGCTGCCTGATTTGACCGCTCCAGAGTTCTTTTTGTGGGGCTTTTTGAAGTCGCGAGCTTATGTCAACAAACCTCAGACTCTTGCAGCTCTTAAAGACAATATCCGTCAAGAATGTGAGGACCTATCGCCGGAAGTTTTGGCCGCAGATATAAAGGGTAGGCGAGCGTTTGGTAGTTACGCTGTGACCGGACAGCTATAGTACAAACTTTATCTTCTTTTCTCGACCTTTTATTTTTATGATTTCTTTGAATTGGCGTACATAAATGAAAAAAAACTAATGAACCTTTTGAAATTAATCATAGCTTGTTCCCTTCAGTATTAAATTCTCTTCTATTTGAACGAACAAAATAGATAAAAAAAAATTTTTCAAGATTTTTATACCACGGTGAAATGATTTTTTTTTTATAGAAAGGCATTTTTTTCTTTAAAACCTCCGAAAAGTTGAAATTTTGGAATTTCTCTCAGTTTTCTTAGTTCTTCTAAAATAAAAAATCATAATAATTAGAAATCCGTTTGAATTTTTTGCTTTAGATAATAATTACGAGCTGTATCTTATACGCCAGTTGGAAACTCCAGCGTTGCTCTACTAATTTCTATGTTAAACATTTTTTCAACTTATTTTAACCAGTGCAAAAATTTTTTATACTTTTTAAATGTTCATTAAAAGTTAGAAAAAACTTTGCAGTGCTAAATTAATTTTTCCTTAAAAAAAAAAAAATCGCAAAGAGATGGAATTTTTAGACCTCATAAACCAGGCTCCCTCCTTAAGGAAAAGTGGTGTTATTCAAGGACACTTTAGAAGAAGTTCAGAATTGAACTGCCCGATAAGGTAAGCAGCGGCACTTGACGGAAAGAAAACTCAAAGAGTGTACCTTCCACTTATATACAAATGACTCGAAGACATCAGAAGGCTTAGACTGTGGAATATATGGCCACAAAACCAAGCGTTCTGTGCCGTAGGATAGTTTTCCAAGTATCTTCTTAGTGAAGGTTAATGCCATCTGTCTATGAGGAGGGTTCAATAAGTACCGGCCGATGGGACTATCTTCGCATTCTTTGGAAATAAATCCATTATTTTGCTTGTTGCTTAGTTCATGGTGTATGATAATGAATCCAGGTTTCATCATCGGTGCTTGTAAGCAACCACGGCATCCATCGAGCCAACAATTTCGCATTTTTCCCCATTTAAAAACTTAAAGCGAACAACCGAACGACACTGCTCTTTTTCCATCTTAGCGAAAATCACGAACCACCTCTTACTCGAATAGCTGCCAAATCCAAACTTTGTTTTGCTGTCGTTCGATACATAGCAGCATACGATGCTAACACCAACTTCTCTCCGCAACGCCCTCTGTCATTAAACACTGGTATTTATTGAACTGCCCTCGTATTTGCAGAAATCACCTTAGGCAGAAAACTCCTAAATGAGCGAATTGCCATTCTGAGTGCGCACTCGTCCTTTTATCAGGAAATTTTTTCATTCTATGCCAACTTAAATTTTAAAATTCTTATTTCATGTGAAGTTCTGAGAAATTAAAGCAAAAGCCATATCTGAAATCATACAAAACTGTTTTGAATATTTACACTTTTTTTTTGAAAATGTCGCTTATGTCTTCACCTTTAAGTTGAGCGCTTACGAATGCGGGAAGTTAAAAAAAAAGTGTTAGTGATTAAACTTTTGTTGTGTAATAAACGCCATTTTAACACTTTAATCTACTTAAAATGCGTTTTGTTACAAAAACCAGGTTATAAACAGGATTTTACCAAGATTTTCAGCATTGAACAAATCAGAAAATTATAATTTTTTTTTCAAAATTTTTTTAGTTTATTTCTTATTATATAATATAAGGTGGCGCAAAAGTAACCTTGCGATGTTTTTTGGCTCTAATTTAAAAAAAAAATGAAAAACTTTGATTCTTCTTGTGGATTATTTTGATTTGGTCTTTTAATTATTTTTACATCAAGTCGAGAATACCGCCACAGTTGATTGCCATTTGATCCCTTTTTATGGCATTTTCCATCACTTTGGCCAAAACTTCCGGCGATAGGTCCTCACATTCTTGACGGATATTGTCTTTAAGAGCTGCAAGAGTCTGAGGCTTGTTGACATAAACTCGTGACTTCAAAAAGCCCCACAAAAAGAAGTTTGGAGCGGTCAAATCAGGCGATCTTGCTGGCCAGTGCAAATCGCCAAAACGGGAGATTAGGTGCCCGGGAAATGCATCCTTCAGCATATCGGTTGCGGCACGTGCAGTGTGTGCCGTTGCACCGTCCTGTTGGAACCACATGTTTTCCAATCCCAATTTATCAAGTTGCGGCAAAAAGAACTCGTTGATCAGTGCTCTGTAGCACTCACCATTCACAGTAACCGTTTGGCCCGCGACGTCCTCGAAGAAAAAAGGTCCGATGACTCCTCCAGCGAAAACAGCACACCATACAGTGACTTTGAGCGGGTGTAATGGCTCTTCGTGGGTTCCACGCCCCAGAAGTGTAAATTTTGCTTATTTACGTACCCACTAAGATGGAAATGTGCCTCATCACTCATGATTATTCTGGACTTTGTACGGAAACATCTTCAAATCTTGTACCAAAATTCGCTATAAAGACCGTCGACTGATACCCATTTGCATGGCACGTCGTCTGGTCGATGTCGACGGCGCTTCCATGACATCCTCGGCTACAGCAGCAATATTCTCTGCAGAGCGGCTACTCCGGGGTCTGCCACGCCTGACAGCATCTCGTGTTGTGCCAGTCTCTTCGAGGCGAGCGGCTAAACGTCGCAGTGTTTCACCAGTAGGCGTTGGACGGCGAGGAAATCTGCGACGAAATTCACGTTGTGCCAAAGTCACCGACCGATTAATGGTCAAATAAATAGTCAGCAATATTCCGCGTTCTGGAGCAGTGTAGCGTAACATTGTTTACTACACAAATATCAAAACAGAACTGACAGCATTTTCTGATAGGAGGATTACTTTAGCGCCACCTGTTACTTAGCCTTCCAAAAACTGGGATCATCTGATATGGTAGTATTCAATAACAATAGTAACCGATTCCTTATGCAATTAAATATTTATTTGGATTTCAGAAGATTAACTGCACTTATTTGCAATGGTTGAACTCATCACACCTCAAAGTTTTTTAAAATCATAAAATTGCGTAACATTTTTCTATCTACGACCTCACCTTGTTGGAATTGCAAAGAACTTATCTACGTACAAAGTAATAATTGCACTTTGTTAGCTCAAAGGTGTGGTAAAAATGCTAAACGAAGCACAGGCACATACATGCACCCAGATATACATAAATACATGCACACTTTTCCATATCGCGAATACTTATCCCGCAACATTGCAGTCACACATTTAATTACCCGCTGGAGAGTATTACTTAGCGAGAGAATGTAACACTGTAAATGAAACACTTTCAAACGGAAATAATATTTTAGATTAAAAACCTAGATACTACAGTACGCAAGGGAAATTTTCGCAAAAATAAAACCGTAAAAATATAGTAACATAAAATTGAAAAAGTTAATTGCAAAATGTTAGTGTGTGGTGAGCGTAGCTGGCCACTAGAGGTGATAAAAGAGAAAGAGAAAAGCAAAAAGATTTAAAAGTGTAACATTTTCTAACAAGAAAATTCCAAAAAAGCGACAAAAAAAAATAATACAAATAAAAACGACTAGATAAATATGTAGATGTACGCGTGACTGGGTCAACCGCAAGCCAGTACAAAAGCAAAAGCCAAACAAATAAGAAAATAAGCGCCCAAGCGCGAGATATACGCAAAATGCAAAATGGCACAAAAGAGATAGCAAAAGAGCGAGCGCATCAGGCATACGCGAGTGGTCAGTAATTTCACATATTAAGTATGCATCAGGCGTATTACACGAAAATCTGTCATAAAGCATTCGTAATACTGCCAGCTACAGGAGTAGTATTGTGACCAGTGGAGTGGCTTATCGGCGTGGTGGTGGTGGCCTTTTGAGATGACACACTTGGCTTGAAGTTGGCTGGCTTTTGCAAGTGAAATTTAAGGCAAATTGAATGCAATTCTTTTTAATGGGCTTCGTAACCCGGATTTTGTTACGCGAAAGACGAGTAATTGCTAAAATAGTAGAATAAAGAAAAAAACATTTTAATGATAATTAAAAACTATGTTGTAAGAGTATCTTCTTAACACTAGAATACCAAACCATTTTCTTTCCCATTTGATACTAAACCTCGCCTGTAAAGCTCCTTTTTTTTGATTTACTTAATTTTATTAAAAAAATGGTTCAACTTAAAGGATAAAATTAGTTTCATAGAAAAAACAGATAACCAATTTATATTATTTATAATAGCCAAGGAAATTCACATGAAAGAAACGTATTTTTAATCTTTTCACCAAAGCAATTTTTAGTTTTTTTATAGATATTCAATTTGAAGTAAAAAAAACTTAAATATATACACTACTTTAAAGTTGCTTATACTATTTTCTATACAATTTTTTTATTACTGAGTTGAGGTGGGCCTCCCAAGTGAGTTTTTTATCCAAGATAATTCTTAGATCTTTAACCTCCTTTTACCTCCTTTAGAGGTATGTGTATTCCATTTATTCACAGGGTGGGTATATTTATGTAGAACCCTTTTTCTGGTAAATGGGAAAATAGTGGTTTTGGAAGGGGAGTAAAGCCATGTCAAGTGATCCTCGAAAATTTCACTAAGTCACGGATTTTAGGGCAAGATGTCTCGTTGTGTAGTCAAAGTCATGTTAACGCTATTCTATAAATATTTCGCGCAAATTCCAATTTTAGCAATTGTTATTAACAATCAAAGTTTTAAGCAAGATTAAATTGAAAAATTAATTACTCCAAAACTACAATAGATAATGATGTGAAATTTTGCATACCATTCAAGTATTGTCTGTACTATTTTTCAAGTGCTAATAACTCTTTTTATTGTGACAAATAGATAAATAAATAATAACTTTTTGTACTCAGTTGCATTTTTTCATGTTTTCTTCACGCTGGTAAACAATCGGACTTACGCATAATTGTGCGGAAAACGTTTACCTTCAATAATCTGAAAATAGAATTTTGTACTTTTACTCCATTTCCGAGATATTGACTGTTTTGTAACTTGATGCGCTCGAAGGTGGCATTGCTGCCATCGGCTGATCGGTCGCGCGGTGGCTTGAGGGACCGCGCAAACTGAAGCAGCGTACACGTTTGAACAGGCTCGCACAGGATTTATTGCCTATTGACTGAATTCGCCACTGCTTTGTGTAAGTTCGATTTAAGTGGTGACAAAGCATATTTGCATATTTCAATACTATTATATTATAATTATGGTTCGACCGAGCGAATGCTGTAATCCGTTTATGAAAAAATGCCATAATTGTGTCCGACGCAATTTATTTTTGGTGACATCTAAGTGGAATGATAAATTTGAAAAATGTATTGGTCAATATGTTTGTAAAATGTGTCGCACAGAACTATATCAGGGTGCGAAAACTACTGTGATCGCACTAGGTGAACATTGTCAGAACACGAGGTGAGCTGTAATATTTATTCAATATTCTTCGAGTAATTATTTAATTACTATCGCTGACATTATCACATTGGAAATTAATATGTCACATACTGTAAATAAACTATTGTAGTCTGCTGTTGCAAACAAGATTTGAATTTCGATTGAAAATTATTTCTTTTCAGAGTGAATGGATGTTTGCTTGTATAGTGTGCATTTCGTTAAATATTTACATACTTTCCAATTATTTTTTCTTTTATTGCTATTTTTAACCTCAAAGAACTATTGAATGAATTTATAACGATAACTTATGAATAAAAACACTTCAATTTTTAAGGTGAAAGTTAATAAAACATTTAAAATTGCTGACTCCGCTAGAGTAAATCGCCACGTTTCTTTTTTCAGTCGTACTCTAAGTGCAGAAAATGCGACGTCGGATAGCTCCATAGATTCTTTTGACGATTCGGAGAAGGAAAATTTCGAAATAAAGAACATTGATCATTCTTTGAAATTCGATAAAGTGAACAAAATTCTGCAAGACCTAGGCGAACCACCAATTAAAAAAAAAGGTATTCTGATTTATGCGATAAGGAACTCAAAGAAATTGTTGCAGTTGTTGTTCATTAATTCCGGAAAAGGAACAGAAAATGCGGAATTAAAAAATCAGAAAAAAACAGAAAATCCATACTCAGCTTTTTTGAAAAATATTAAAACAATCGATTTTGATTTTTGCTCTCAACTTGAGCATGATGCTCATGAAAAAAACTATCAAAACCACATCAAAGGAGCTGTAGCGATAAAAAATACGCGGCAATATCACCAGTTTGAACCTACGAAATTGGAAAAAAAATTCAAAGTTGAATTTTTTCAAAAAACGATTCTTTGTTTGAAAATATTGTACTATCAGCAAATAAAAGTAAGAAAAGTAAATACAACTGTCGTATTATTGTAAAAATGTACTATAGTTGGAATCTTTCAGACTTTTAATACAATATAATTATTTTAATGAAATTAGTTGTACGCTGCTTCAGTTTGCGCGGTCCCTCAAGCCACCGCGCGACCGATCAGCCGATGGCAGCAATGCCACCTTCGAGCGCATCAAGTTACAAAACAGTCAATATCTCGGAAATGGAGTAAAAGTACAAAATTCTATTTTCAGATTATTGAAGGTAAGCGTTTTCCGCACAATTATGCGTAAGTCCGATTGTTTAACAGCGTGAAGAAAACATGAAAAAATGCAACTGAGTACAAAAAGTTATTATTTATTTATCTATTTGTCACAATAAAAAGAGTTATTAGCACTTGAAAAATAGTACAGACAATACTTGAATGGTATGCAAAATTTCACATCATTATCTATTGTAGTTTTGGAGTAATTAGTTTTTCAATTTAATCTTGCTTAAAACTTTGATTGTTAATAACAATTGCTAAAATTAGAATTTGCGCGAAATATTTATAGAATAGCGTTAACATGACTTTGACTACACAACGAGACATCTTGCCCTAAAATCCGTGACTTAGTGAAATTTTCGAGGATCACTTGACATGGCTTTACTCAGGGTTGATTGATAATCCTTCTTTCTACACCAGTCCCAGCTTATATTTAAGGCATCCTGCATCAAGTCCTTTATGGTCCTTTCGTGGTTGCCTTTAGTTTTACAGAAATGTCATCTGCATACTCAACTGTTTTATACTCTTTATTGTTAAGGGTTGACCAGAGCAATGGTAGACTTTCTTTTGTTGCTGTAACACTTAGGGTAACTTGCCCCAGAGAGTCTGTGATTATACTTTAGTTTAGCAGGTTGCTTACCCATTTAACAATTGCTGGATCGGAAAAGCAAAAAAAATCTCATTCCTCGAACCCAAAAACTTATCCTTCCCATCCTTACTTACGTACAATAGTTAGCGCATTATTTGCATTGTGGCTGCTAAAACAAGCAAAAACAAACAGTTGCACATTGCATCAGTGCTGCCAGCAAGAGCGGGCAACAGCGGTAATAGCACATACACACCAAATTTAGCGAAGTCGTCAAATATCTGTGCGATCCTTCTGCCTGAAAAATGTAAAACTCAGATGGCGCTCCAAGGAAGAAGAAGGCGTTGTTCCTAAGCAACTTCAGGTGGGCATTCCCACTACTTAAAACTGGTAGCGGCAGGTTAATAACCTACCTGTCAGAAATCAAAACAGATTAACGAAACCAACGCAAGACTGAGTCTTGTTGAGGCCATATGCTCCTGAGAGGAGTGAGCAAGGAAAAAAAATGCAGGCTGATCCTAAGCATACAAGCCAGAAGGCCAAGGATTGGTTATAGAAAGGATAGCTCAGTCCCCCGACCTCAGTCCTATAGAAAATATGTGGGGAACTTAAAAAGAGCTGTACAAAAAATACCAAACCGAGTAACAATCAACAACTTTGGGAAATTGTTAAATACCCGTATGAGTTACTTAAAATTCCGAAGCAGCGATGCGAGCAATTGGTGGACTCAGTACACCGTAACATAAAATTTAGGAAATTCAACTAAAAACTTGTATGTAGAAATTTTGTCTATGCAGTTTTTCTTTAATATTTTTATAAACTTGGCCAAAATGCGTTATTTATATGGTCAAGATGCGTTATTTTGATGTTAACCCCAAATTTATATCTTGTTTAATATTGTAAATAGTTTTGATTTTCGTTAAAGAACTGCTTTAAATATGTGTTCAGTTAAAGAATAGTATAATTTTTTAAAATAATAGAAAAAACTGCTGCTATTTTCGTGATCGCAACTGTATATATACATGTATATATATACATACAATTTTAATTTATATTTCCTCCCTTAACTTCCCACATTCCTTCGTTGCTCTGCAACATTTGATTTGAATGTTTTCCTTTCAGCCATTATCTGTATGGTTGAATGAAGTTCATGACGATATGTATTATGCTCAGGAATGATTGTGGCATGAATTGCCCATAGATTTGGACAGAATATCATAGCTTTATTTACAATAGTTATTGTTTCTTGCAAACTATAAAGGATCTGTCTCAAAGTTTTTCATATATTATCAACTTCATCTGCTTCCCTTGTCATGTGTTGCTTGATGTACGAGGTGTGTTCAAAAAGGATCACGAATTTTGTATTTTTTTTTTTTAATTATTTATTTATTCATTAATATCTATTTTGTCCCCTTCAAATTAATCCCCATGAGATATTATACACTTGTACCAACGCTTTTTCCAGTCTTCGAAGCACTTCAAAAAATCATTTTTTTTATTTTGTTCAGCTCCTCCTTCGATGCCGTCTTTATCCGTCAATCGTAGCGTAGCGTCGTTCGTTCATGGGTCTCTTCAGTTTCGGAAACGAGAAAAAGTCACAGGGGGGCGGATCTGAGGAATACGGCATATGGAGGCTGTGGCATTATTAGTGTGTTGTTTTTGGCCAAAAAGTCGCGCCCAAGCAACGATGTGTGAGCAGGGGCGTTGATGCAAGATCGTGATGCAAGAGCCAATTTTTGTTCTTCCACAAATCCGGTCGTTTCTGGCGGATTGCTTCGCGCAAATTGCGCATAAATTACAGGTAATATTCCTTATTGACCGTTTTACCCTGTAGCAAGAACTCATGATGCACAACGCCCTTGCAATCGCTGCAATCGAAGAAAACGGTAAGTAAAACTTTTACATTCGACCGAACTTGGCGCGCTTTTTTCCGTCTTGATTCCATTGAGATGATGGTTCTGTGATTTCCACGTCATGCTGTGGTTTCCACGTCATAAACATAAACTCACGATTCATCACCAGTTATGACCCTCTGGTGCAAATTTGAGTCGTCGCGGACAGAGTCCAACATCTCATTAGCAATGTTCATGCGATGCTGCTTTTGGTCGAAATTGAGCAGTTTTGGTACGAATTTTGCGGTGACCCGTCTGATGCCCAAATCATTGAAAAAAAGAAACGAATGGCATGAGCCAATCGATATGTCTACGTCCTCAGCAACTTCTCTAACGGTGATTCAATTTTTTCGTCTGTTGTTGAAGTGCTCGGGCGTCCGGCACACTTTTTGTCGTTCACATCTTCTCGGCCTTCTGAGAACATTTTGTTATACCGATAAGAGTTGCTTTGGTCCAAAGTAGCTTCTCCGTACGACACAGTCAACATTCGGAATGCATCCGCGCACTTAATTTCGTTTATCACACAAAATTTGATACAGGTTCTTTGATCCGAATCGAAGACGAACCGAAATACGTGCAAGCAAAGCAGCTGTCAACAATTAACTGAACATTCAAAATGGCCGAACTCGTCGGCATGAGTGAGAGACATGAGTACCAACATATCGCCACAAAATCACACCTCGTAATCTTGCAACGAATCATGCCTCGGTCGTTTTCGTGGAGTTGCTGAATTTGACCTCGTATTTTCCTTGTTGGATGCAATTATAGGATGTTAGTTTTTGGAACTTTGATATAATAATATTTATGCCAAAATATCTGGGATATTTTCCTCTGTGGGAAGTATAACAAATTGATTGAATTACTTCCTCTTGTAGCTCATGTCTCACTTTTAGCATCTTGAGCAACTTTTAAGCAATTTTTTTCCTCACGCAGCACTCCCAATCTGACCTCACCTGATCAAAATAAAAATATTAAAAATACTTAGTAATTATAGAAAAAGCATTGGAAAATCTTTACTTACGTTTCTCCAGTCTGTACTTCTTTTGCGGGGACCCTGACTATTTGGGTGCTAAATATGATAATTTATTTGTCTTGTCTGAAAATTCTTCCCTACACTTTTGTATTTTGATCTTGGCATACATTCACATGTATACATATTAATATTATTATTAAACATAAGTAAAAATTGATAAATGCACGGATATAAATAAAAAATTAATTGCTACAATGTCTCTCCTAAAAATTATCGTAGAGAGTTGCCTGCAACGCCTGTAAAACCGGAACAAATTCAAAAGCCACAACACCTGAAAGAACTGGTGTGGAGTTCCAGCTTAAATTCGCTAGATGGATTGGCGATAAAAGCATACAGCTTTCAGTTCCCAGCGAGCGAAATTAGTCGATTCCAAGCAGTGCACGAAAATTTAAAATCTCTCAGTTCATATTGTGCCGAGTTTGACCTAAATCTTTACAAGATGAAACTAACGCAAGAGTTAAGCGACTTCATGGTTCGAAGTGCGGAAAGCTCTCCGTTTGATCTATACAAAAGTTTTGCCATTTCTCTACTGAAATCATATACAAATCATCATTAATAAAATATAAGAAATCATATTAAGACTATTAATCTTTAAATTCGGATTTCTTCAATGTAAACTTTCTGCGACTGATTTTCACAAATACACCCACAATGAACACCAATTACATTTAAATTTAATATAAATGGCATACAATTGGGTCTAAATATGTATGTGTACAAGTACATACACATGTCGGTACACTCATAATTCCTTGGAAAATTAACATCAAATGTGATTCCTTTACTTCTACTGCTGTGCTTCCCTTTCCGCTGCCGACGACTTTATTTGTTGCAAGTCCTTTGTTGCCACTCAGCCATAATCGGCTCACTACTGCGTAGGTGCTAGTAAATACAGGAATACCCGCATGAACCTACATTGTATGGCATGAAGTGTTTTGGTAGTGTGGCATGTGCGACGGGTTTGAGGTCGTCGCGCAAACTAGTAAATTACAAAAACAGCCAGCATAAATAACAACAACAGCCGTCACAATTTAAGTAAAGAGTGGGAGCAGCAGCAGCGGCTGAAGCCAGCAAATGTCGCCATCATTTGCAAAGTTGCGGTACAATTTTGTTGTTTTTGTTGGTATTCTTGTTGTTGATTTGAATACTAGACGATATTGGATGGTATTGTCGTTGTTAGTTTTGCTGTTGCGATATGTGACAACAAAGTGTACAGAAGGAGTGCTGGTGTGAGTAAGTGTGAGTGTGTAAGTAAGTGTGTGTGTGAGTGCTGGTGGCATATAAGCGCGTGCTTGTACTGCTAACGATAAACTAAATAACAATGTCGCAAAAACATTGCGATAACAACAAGTGTACGAGTAGTAGTGGCAGCAGCAACAAGACACTACACGCACACATCTGTATGTATGTATGTATGTATGTATGTATGTATAGGAAACCTTATACAGCTGCAGCTGCCAGAATAGGATCACAACAATAGGGCAACAACAAAGAAGTACTAACGAAAAAGTTGCATAAATATGTCGCTTGTATGCGCTCCTATGTAAAGGGTCTTTCAAGTTTGAGTTTCTTATTTAATAGAGTGAGCTCGCTTTCGCTTGAGAACCGCTTGAAATAACTGAAAGTAACTACGAAAATGACGGAACACTCGTTTGAGTGGATGCTTAATTAAAACTGAAAAGAGAAGGCAAAATGTCTGCCAAATCACAAGAAAAAAGTATTGACAAATATGAAATACCTACAAAAATTTTAAATTGATAAAAGTCTTACCAAAATTTAGAAACCAAAAGAAAAAGTAAGACAATGAGCAAAAAATAAATTATCTCGTACATTACATACTGACGATATTCTGCGTTTTATTCATGCAATAAATGCATGACATTCTTTTCAGCGAAAAATATTATATCAAGTCAGTCCATAAGTTCGTGCGTATTTTACCCATAATTTCAAAATGCAACAACTGCTACTGAAGAAATAAACACTGTTCACGGAGAGGATACCCGGAGTGTAAGGACTGCGCAAAAGTGGTTTTCAAAATTCCGAAGTGGCGACTGCGACGTGGAGTATGCCCCACGCGCTGGTCGTCCTGAAGTCTTTAACTCCGACGCCTCGCTCGAACTCGTGGAAGCTGAGCCAAATTTAACAGTCGATATGATAGCTGAGAGGTTAAATTCATCGCATGGAACAGTTCACAGGCACCTGGTTCAGTTGGGAGAGGTTTCAAAACTGGGAAAATGGGTTTTGCATAGACTCTCCGTCTCCAACCTTCAGCAGAGAGTGAATGTGTGTTCTCAGCTGCTGCAACGGCTTGAAAATGAAAGTTTTTGTAATCGTATCGTTACTGGTGATAAAAAATGGGTCCTTTACAATAATCCTGTTCGCAAACGCCAATGGTTAGATAAAAATGAAACACCGAGATGGCCTTCACCCCAAGAAGATTCTCCTGTCTATTTGGTGGGATATGGCCGGTATTGTTTATTATGAACTTCTGGAACCAAACTAGACGATAACTGCTGATTATTATTCCCATCAGCCATCAAACCTGAGTGAGGCACTTAACAAAAATCGACCGTCTTTAGTGAATAGACGCAAAGTTTTGTTTCACCACGACAACGCAAGACCTCATACCACAAGGCAAACATTAGGCAAGCTGAACGAGCTCGGATGGGAGCTAATGCCGCATCCACCTACTCTCCGGATATTGCACCTTGTGATTATCGCCCTTTCCGTGGTCTTTAATCCCATATGAGTAACAAGAACTACTCCTCAAAAGAAGCTATGAAAAGGGGTATCGAAGCGTATTTTGGCTCCAAGGACAAACAAATTTTTGAGCGGGGCATTCAAAATTTGCCTAAACGTTGGGAAGACATTGTAAATAATGAAGGAAAATATATTATTGTTTAAAAAATACTTTAAGCATATTTTTTATTAACTTTAAAGCCACCTTTAAAAAACGCACGAACTTATGGACTGACCTGATAAAAAACTATAAGAATATTGAGCCCCTTCAAACTTGCCGCAGTAACCGAATGAGTTGGTTCGTGAGTATTTCTGCCATGAAAAAAGCTCCTCATAAAAAAAATTTCTGCCGTTCGGAGTCGGTTTAAAATTGTAGGTCCTCCATTTGTGGACAAACATCAAGACGTGTGCCACAAATAAAAGGAAGTGCGCGGCCAAACGCCCAAAAGAAGTGTGCGCGTCAATTATTTATTTATATTTTTTTTTACTAAATTTCAACAGGATATAAAACTTCATGAATTTCATTTCTAAATGTTCTAATTGAAAGGTTTCAAATTTTTATGAAAATTTGTCGAAATTTTATAACCTTTTTTAAAGTTTAAAACTTTTCATTATAATATTTTCGTTGTTGTTCTTATAAAAAAAAATCATATTAATAAAAAAATATTAAAGTGTCAAATTTCGTCCATATGTGCCCTACGCTTTCATTCGACGCTGACAGTAGGTATAGATAAGGTCCATTATTGCAGATGACCTAGGAATTTTTCTTATTAAATGCGCTTCTTTTGACTAATGAAATACTCTTTCGAATTCGACAGAAAATCCGTATTTTCTACTCACCTTCAAAAAATTGTTCAACTGTTCGGTAAAATTCAGCAAAGGCTGATTTTGTGGACAGTGACTTTGTGCGTCTTCGCTGCCAAAGGCTTCAGTCAGATAATTTTCCACGCGAACGTATTGCATGCGACCATTGATGGGGAATATATAAGCAGTTAAAATTTTTGCTCTATTCAAGCTTTCAATGTGACTCTCAATTATGGTCGTTACCAACATCACCGATAATGCCATTGATAACAATTCATCAATTTTAATTATTTTTGAAAAAAAAATTGAGCAATTTTTCGTATAAGAATTGAAACTTCTATTTATGTTTTAAAAATATGAAAATAAATTATCTTAAGCTCTTCTACTATCACTACTGCATCACTCTGAATATGATAGAATAGTAATTTCGAAGATATTGTGCATTTGCATTTCGTGATTTTTTTTTATTCTGAAATTCAGTGATTTGTTTTCAAAAAGACACACTCTCTTAGTTTCAAAGTTTCTTACGTTGTCACCGTATTTTTTTTCTTTAATTTTTATGTTATATGAGCGATGAAATAATATACACTTCTTTCAGTTTTGATTAAAAATTATGTAGACTTAAAAATAAAATTAATTTTGGGCGTCATGCGTGCGCGGTTGTGGGCTTTAAAAAATACTGCTTTTATTAAATTTTTTAATATATATTATTTTTACACCAAAGAAAACGATGCATAAGCACGGTGGAATGTTTTCACCCCTAAGCAATATTACCGAAATTGAATTTAAAAAATTATTCAATAATACAGGACAGCGAGCTGAAATTACTGGTTTTAATAATAAAAAAAAATCTGAAATCCTATTCTTAATATTAAAGGTTGAATTGGATTATTGTATATTATATGATTGTGCTTTAATAGACCACCGTTAGATTCGTTTATTCGCGGTCTAAAAGACAGATTTTTAAAACAAAAAAATATTCTTCTTGGTTATCAAACATTTTTTCTCGATAGTACTCGACACGATAATACTATACTAAACTTAGAAAAATTTCGTATATTTTATTGTAAAATTCTTTGGCAAAAATAATTGGCAATATGAAGGCCGAGGAAGGAGCAAAATCAGTTTTGAAAGCCATTAAACTATACCGAATAGATACACTGCCGAATAGATATCTTTTATGAACTATTATAGCAAAGCTGCGCATAACAATTGTCGATAATGAAAGAAAAATGAAGTTAAAATTTTCTAAATAGCTTTCTGGCTATAGGTATACCAAATTTTAACTACAGTCAAACGTCTCTTGGTCAGAGAGTTATCCAAGAGAGGTGTCCACTCAGCGGGCAACTTCTTCTGATAAGATTTGGTATAAAAAAATTTCCGCTCAAGGTAGATGCCCGTTAGGAGCGGTTACACTGTAATTGTAAAGAATGATGGTCATACATATTATTAAAAACAGTTTCCAAACAAATCGTTTCTTTATCTTAATATTTTCCTCTGCGGCCTTAATCAAGTGAACCAAAAATTGTCACTTGTGCAGGCAGAGTTGGTTTTAATTTACAACTCACATTGGCAGAAGATGATTTTTTAGCAGTCACTTTTCTTAGAATATAAGGAAATTATTGATAAAAGTAATTTGTTTCGACGACTCTAATGAAAAAAATCATGTGCAACATCGTACACGTGGTAGAAGTGAAACTTCTGTGTGTGAATGAGTGTGAATAAGAGAGAGAGAGAGAGAAAGAAAGAGCGAGAGAGGAAGAGAAGGAGACAGGGATAATTTCAAAAGAAATACAAAAGTATAAAATGTGTGTAACCAAAACTCGATTTTATTAGCTATATATGCATTATGCTATCATCTGTTGGTGGTTCAATTGGTAATACTGATATATTAATATAATACAATATATAATATTGTTGAATTGTACACTGGTTGAAGATCCGGGAGTGCATACTGGTTCGACAAAATTTCGATATGTACGACTTCGCCCTGCGCATTCTTGACTTGCGGTGGCTGTTGCCGTGTTGATTACTTGTTGAGATGGTTCACCAAGTACAGAAATGTCATCAACGTGTTGCCGGTTGGCAGCATTTTTTGCAGCCTTTTGCCGTTCTCTATAAGCACGAACACGTTCTGCTGATGTTTTCGGAGTTTTGCCACGTCTCCCCAACATTGATGTGCCACGCAGAACTTGTGCATTACTGCTCGTTGACGGAGCATCCGAAAGCGATGGCAAATCTGGTTGATGAACATCAACTCGAACAACAAATTCTCGATGAGTATTCCCTACTTCCTGATCACTCTGGCTACTCCGTTGACTGAGGACAGCAACATTGCTTATAGATGCAGCCGCGGCTATATGCTCGAGGGCCCTTATGCGCGCTCGGTATGCGCGAATCCGCTCTGCACCCGTTTTGGCTATTTTTTTTACTTTCTTTTTATTTTTTCTCCTTCGGTACCTCGTGAACGTTCGTAATTTTTTTTTGGCATGGTGAAGTCTGTGAAAGAGAAAAATTCATGTAGAGCATATTTGTTTTTTGATAATATATTGTATGTGGTGAGAATTTTTTTCGAAAATAGCATTTTTGAATGTTATGTTGTAATATTTTCAAGTGGAATCGGCAGTCATAATGTAATGCTAATTAATGTTCAGGTATAAAATGTTAATGCTCACTGACGCACATAAGTGTGTATGTTGGCGCGTGCACGCCGAGCGCGTATGCACACATAACTACATGCGTCAGTATGCGTTCGCGCTCTCAATTTCACTTGAACATTTAAACAGCTTTGCGATACATATATCAATTGGTATATATTACTTACATGTGTTACAGCGATGTATAGATATATTTCTTGATTGCACAGAAGTAATGCCTCTCTCACGTACTGATGGAAGTTATGCGTTATAGTTATCTGTGATGAAACACGTGGCGTAAATCAACTATTTTTATTTTTTCAGCCCAATATAGGCTTAGAAATATTATTTATAATAATATTTTAATAATTTAAATATACTTACATTATAGCGGTTCAAGGATATTATCAAATAATCACAGAATACAGATGTAAATAACGTAAATAATCACAACAAAATACAATGATATATATGTATATCAAGTATACATAAGTGCTGTTTCAACTGCTAATTATAGCGTCTGACGCGTACATCTATAATACGCGCATACGATACGATATGTTATATATCTGTATACTCTGTCTTACAACGAAGCCTATGTCTTAGTTATAGAAAATATATAGCTAGCTCTCTTTCTCCTTCTCTCTACGTTGTGTCTTTTTTTCTCTCTCGCGTAACGAAATCTCTGAACGTTACATTTTTTCCAATTCACTCCCCATTCTCGCTCAAATATCAGACCGCCACTAAAGAAGTTTCACTTCAAAAATAATTGTAAAAAGGAAACGGAAACTTTTTGACCCTATCAAGTGAGAGGGACTGTGTTTAAGAAGGACGCTGTTACAACAGCGATTGAATGAAAGGGGTAACACATCTTTATACATGTAGATCAATAGACTGAAATTCCAATTGTAGAAAAAATTGTAGAAAATTTTGTTGAAAACTCACAACTGTCCAAAATCAAATTATAGCTTTGTTTTTTTTATTTTCATGCGTAGTTGGAGAATTGCTCAAAGAATCACTTAAAGAAGTCACACAAAAACTCCGTCAAACCAAAAGGCTTATAAGACCTTTTACCTACAATAGGGTGATGTATGACTAGCGTAAAGACATAATCAAACAAAATGGTTTTCTGACAGCTCACCATCTCTCAAAAATTCACATTGCGAATTAAACAGATCGTAGACTCAGTCTGGAGGGTGAGGAAACGACAAAGCATGTCTCGAGCAACTGCATTGCCTTCCCAAAGACAAGACTGCACATCTTTCATCGAGCTCAAATGAATCCGAATGAAATCAAGAATGCTCCTGTTTAATATATTCTGAAATTTGTCCACAAGGGGGAAATTTACTGAAAGAATTTGGCTTTCAACCAATTCTCAATCTCAGACAAATTGAGGGACCTGCCGTTTTATGCCGTCTCTGAATTCTTTTTCAAGGCAGAAATACACTTGGAGCCTTGCCATTTCAAGCCGACGGGCGTCCGCTATTAAACAATTTTTTCTATCATTTGGTGATTCATGCCCGGAGATTCGAACCCGAAAATTTTCTCTTATTTTCAAAATTTTAATAGTACCTATTACAAGCAACTGAAAAATTTATTCAAAACAGAGTTATTTAAAGTGGCGCAAAATTAATCACCCTATCAGGGAATTTATAATTCATATTCCACTATTGTGGACTAGACAGCTGCAGTATAACTGTTGAGCTAGAACTGCAGTGCCAAACAGACAAGCAATGGAGCACCTTAAGGTCAAAATAAAGATTTCCATCACTCAAAACCTTAATTTTATTTCCTAATAAAGTTATTCAAAAACAAAAGTGGATGATTAATTTTGCGCCACCTTATTAAAACACTTCAAGGTTTTAAAACAAAGAAAATGAAAGCAATACTCTAATCCTTTAAGACGTTTTTGATTTGTTGCAATTTGAAAATTAATTTTATGATACATATTTTTTAATTATGAATTATGGAGCACCCTCAACTACATACAATATCCCAATAAGCAATTAATGAGTTTCCATGCAAATTTTGTTCAAACTGCATTATAACCCCAAAATGGTAAAAAGCTCAAACTTGAAAGACCCTGCACATCCGCATCCGCCAAATCGCAGAACAAAGCGCTTAGCTGCCCTCCCCTACGACCTGCACATTTTATACTAGCACCACTCTGCACCACACGCATACATAATATATGTGTAGATGCCCATTTGCGCTTTATACCTATATGCATGTGTATGTGTGTATGTGTGCATATGTGTAGCAACACTAATTGCCAAGCATTAAATTGTTGTCACTCACTTTGCTGCAACGTTAAGTGCGCCCGCGGGCATTCCAAGTTAACTGCCACTGCAATGGCACAGCCCGCAAAAACGCAACAACAGAATGGTGTTAGATTGTCGAAGAAGTGTAGCGGTGTAGGGTTAAAAGTGCATTGTGGTCTTTTACTTTATGCTCATGTTCGCCATCGCTGTCTGATTGTCGTTGCAATTCTCTAACAACTTGCTCTTTTTGCTCCGGCATTCATATTTTAAAGTCATAAAAGTATGTACAAATAAGCAAGTGTACATATGTGGATGCTACACTCATTCTCGTATATATATATGTGTGTATGTATGTCTGTGCATATGTATGTGAATGTAAAATTTAGCATCATTGTATTCTTCTTGGATGATTTTGTGTCATTTCTCTAATGGCTGTCTGCTCATTAGCTTTTCATACTTTTTTTACTCGCTCTTTGTGCCTCTTTATTTGCTGGCTTTAATTATTTCAGTTTAAAAGAACTTATTTCTTTGTTGCGGAGGTAAATAATAGTGTTTTTGTTTTTGTTTTTTGTTTTGATAATATGAAAGCGTTTTCGATTAGGTTATAGCTGCAGCTACGATGCGTCGCTAAATAGTCATTAAAATTAAAACAAAACACAGAAAAGTTCAGTGAGAAACGACATCTAAAACACAACTTAATCCTTTGAAATAAATTTTTATTATGAATTTCAAACTGATTAGTCTCCGACACTGATTAAGCTGCTTTTAAACGACGCACAAAGGCGAATTTCTATTAAATAGCTGGTCAATGGCAAACAGCACAAAGTACAACAAAATTCACTGACGCCTTCTTTTCGTAACAAACAAACAAAATAGCTGCTATGTTAAATCCCTGTCCTCCAAGCTTCTTGTGTACCTCGCTCAATGTATATCTTCGCGTGTCGAAACTTAGTTGTTTCTGATTCGCGTACGCTTTTTCCCCGATGATTTCATTGCAAACCGACGCAGAGTTTTTAATTGCGTTTAAGTGAAGCTAATAAATACTCTTCATTGAGAGAGAGAAGAGGAAGGTACGTAGTTTAACAAAAGGCATATTTTGTTTAAAATTTATCAAAGAGTATATTGATTTTTATTTTTGTAAACATTTGTATAAGAAATTTACTTTTTGGAAAAAAAATTTGAACAAAATTGTCTAGGATTATGTGCCGGGTACTTCCGAGGTACTATATATTTTTACACCATAATAGAGTTTGTATTTGCTTTACAAAGTACATAAAGGAGAAATTTCCACCTTTTTCCGCCATTTTGATTTTCATAGGTTAGAACACACTAATATTTAAAAAAGTATGATCTGAGACTTAACGCATTATATTATATGACTCACCGCAACTGGGTGAAGAGATTCCGAATAACAATAGAATAAGAAGGGTAGAAAAGAGGCATAAAGTCTAGCTCCAATACGCGTAATATATTTACATCTACTCGAAAATGTTAGACGCAGGAGGTACAAGGATTTATGTATTGCGCAGAGCTAGGCATCAAAGGCCCATTTACGCTCCCCGACCACTGCAGTATCTTTCAAGCAGAAGTCTTTCCTGTAGAAAAGCTGCAGAAATAGCATTCGCAAAGCCAAGCGGCGGTAAAAGCAATAAAATCATATGAGATTTCATCAAAAAATGTTGTAAAAAACAAAGAAGGCATAGAGCGACCAGCCGCAGACAGGCGGCTGCACACCTATTGGTTACTCGGACATAAAGGCATTGCAGTAAATGAAATTATAGATAAGATTGCCAAACGCGCTGTTCACAACAAGAACAGGAAAATGACTTACTGAAGCCTTTAAATACGATATGAAATGACATCGTTGCGGACATGGAAATAAGTATAGGCAGGATGTGGAACAATCTAGCCACTTGCCAAGCCGCAAAAATCATGTGCGTACAGAATGCAGAATTATTCGGACAATATGGAAATCTCTTAAAAATAAGAAGTTCTTTATGGCGGCTTTTCTGGATATCGAAGGAGCGTTTAAGAATGTTCAGCGTTGACGAACATAGGTACGGACGAAAAGAATATTGGATGGATAGGCAATACGCTATCTTATGGAATAATCACCGCAAACTTAGGCATTACTAGTCTAGGAAAACCAGTTACCAGAGGAACCCCATTTGGGGCAAAAAATGGGATTTGACCATTTATGTTAACCATTTAGCTTACAATACGACCATCAGACCTTTTTGACTTATGAAGCTTTGGTGTGGTGGTAGGTAGCGCAGACACAAGCCTACCTAATGAATCTCAAAAAAGTCCAACGGTTAGCTTGTGTAGGAAAATTGGTGCGCTCCGATCGACGCTGGAAGTGGTCCTACATATTAATATATATATGTTAATGGAATATCCGCCCATTAATCTATATGATAAAGGGATAACGGCGAAATCAGCTTCCAGGGTTAAAGCAGCAGGTGTGCTAAAAGAAAACACGCACGATCATGCATCACCTATACTATCTTTGGAACTCCTGCAAGACGCAGACTATCTGATTCTCAAAATAGATCTGAAAAGAGAGTACAAAATACGAATACCTGGCAAAATGGATTGGCAGATCAGAGACATCAGATGATAGCGATTTATACTGACGGCTCGGAAGAATTATCTTTAAATTGCTTCTTCCGACTTCCATGCCGGTGTACTGTTTTCCTTCCCATTTCTGTTGATAGTCAGGCAGCGATTAAGGCACTGGCCTCAGCGCGCATCAACTCAAGAAATGTTAAAGAATGTAGGATGTTCTTTCGCTTATCAAACAACACAATACCACACTTTGTTGGGTCCCCGGCCACTCTGGAGTGGAGGGAAATGAAAGAGCAGATGAATGTGCCAGGAAAGGCGTCGAGCTTGACCATCAACGAGTGGTAGAGTATTTAAGCATTCCTCTAAACGAACTCTATGCTGCGATTGACTTGAGCATAGTCCCGGAAACCAATAACATGTGGTATCTGACTACTAAATGTAGGGTATCCAAAGCCCTCTGGCCAAAAGTTAGAATTTTCAAAAAATCGACTTTTTTTCTTAAGAGTATTCGCAGAACATTTAATATCGAATATATTCGAAGTTGTACGTAAATTTGAAAAAGCGTTTCAGAGTGGTTGAAAGTGTAAGGTCAGAGCGGCAGCGCTTACCTGGAACGCTGTCCCTTTAATGCACCTGCCTATTGTAAATGTTTGTTGTATTATTGTAAAAAGTGCCTACTGCAAACAGTGTGAAACTTGGAGGAAGAAACTCGGTACCGAAGAATATAATGAATGGTTTGGAGAACATAAAATTACTTGCACTGCAAATCATTCTGGGGAAATGGAAGTAGTTTCAGTCGTCGAAATGTTCCAACGTTTATTGGAAAAACTTGGATTCATGTACAAAAATTACATCGGAGACGGTGACTCCAAAACGTACTCGGGAATTTTAAATGCTGCACCCTATGGTGATCAAGAAGTGGTGGAAAAAGAATGTATTGGACACCTACAGAATCGAATGAACACGCAACTCCGATATTGTGTCAAAAAAATGCTGAAACAATTGAAAACAAAAAAAACACAAAATAAAACTCTCGGTGGAAAAGGCAAACTTACTTGAAAGATGTTCGATAAGTTGACAGTTTATTATGGCTTAGCAATAAGGAAAAATTGTGATTCCGTTGAAAAAATGTATAATGCTATTCTACTGATGAAAATTCTCAACACGATAAGTGCCCCGACGAACCAGACTCATGGTGCAGCTGCCAATCAATTATCACTTTCGAGCATGATTATGAACAATTACCAGAAGATGATGCTGAGGCTATACTTCCTGTTTTTTAGAAAGATGAGTAGGTGATCTTAACGAAAACAACAATGGGAGCTACAATCAACTGGTTTGGCAAAATCTTTCCCAAAATTGTTCCGGCCGGTTCGAAAACTGTGGAAATCGCTGCATACATATCGGCCGGCATATTTAATGAAGAAATGACATCACTATTGTATTATATGAAAGCAATAGGAATTTCAATTGGGCCCAATGCGCATTCATATGCCGAAAAAGAAGATGAGCAGCGCGTGAACATTTACGATCTCAGAGCGCGTGAGAGCACCGGAGATGGAAGAATGGCCCACAGACAACATCAGCTCGAGTTATTAGAAGCTGCCGAAGCGGCAGAGGTCCTGGAATAGACAATATGGTCCAGGAATAGACAACTCCATGTAAGTTTAAAAAGAAAATGTTGATCCTATATAAAATGCTTTCCAAAATTTAAAGGCGTTCTTATCAAAATGGTGCTTTCAAAGTCGGTGACCTACATTACTCGAAAACGGCTAAACTGATTAGTCTCAAATTTTAACACAAGCTTTTTAAAGATATATTTTAGTAATTAAACGAAGATTTTTTCTTACCGATAAATATTTTTTTATAAACAATTTAAGGCCGAAATGCTGGTCAAAAATCGATTTTTTTTTTTTTTTTTGAGAAGCCGTCAAAAAAATTTATTTTGCTTATTCCTTCGATTAATTACAAGTTTTGACACTTCTTTAATGAAATCTGATAGGTTTTTTAATTTCAGAGGGTCCAGTTCAGAGATATAATGATCACCGCAAAACGTCTTTTTTGAGAGGAGCTCCCGGAGATCAGCTGTAGCTCCTTTCCAAATAAATGTTTTTACTAATACTTAAAATATAGTTCAAAGATAACATAGTATGTGTACAAATTTTTAGACCAATAAATTTTAAAGATTTCAGAGATTTTAAAAGATTTCAGCAGAAATTCTTTTTTTTTCACCTTTTTCGGCCTTCTAACGGTATGTAACCCCTTAACCCTTTCGGTACGGAACTCTATGCGTAGTAGTAGATTTCGCTTAATGCAAAAAAGGAGTTGTTTGGGCACCAAACAAAATTTCTTTGGTGTCAAAAGGGACGTGGGATAAGAGGCTGACTGAGGGGGGCGGGTGGTGGTAAACCATTGTACCATGCGGGATGTTATGTGGTACCTATGTGTACCAACCGTCCTACAAAACATACTAGACCATATTTTTTCTTAATATACAATAATAAAACGAAATAATTTTGCATGTAAATAATACTCAAAATTAGTAATTTTATTTATAAAGAATCAAACAGTTAGTAATCAAATACTTAGATGGTAATTCAAAACAATGTAATAATTTTAAATAAAATTATGTATGAAATGATGCAAAGCAAAACTAGCAGAAGGGAACTTGGCACTCCTTACATATTGTTTTTGTACGTGTCTGTTTTTTTGTTTGCTGTAACTAATACTACGCCGTCGTGTATCGCCTTCAATAGGTAGATGTTTTTGTCCTGTAACCCGACGTACTGGTCCTGACCCTACCGACCTAGGAACAGCTGTGACTTTGAAGCCTTCATCTATGAGTGTCTCTGCCAAGGTCACCAAAAACGATTTGAAAGGAATTTTTGCCTTCTAAGTACATTATAAATGATCCAAGCGTTTACGGATGTCATCATAAGAAAGCGGTAAAAGACCTTCTTACACCATTTATCCGACTTCCGATCATATTCGTAAAGTCCACTCATTTGATCGGCTAAATCAACACCTCCCATAATTTGACGATAAAATTGAATTGCGTTTGGACATGGCACTTGGATTTTTTCCCTTGTTTTTAAAGTTTTTGTAACAAACGTCTTGCCTGGTTCGTGGCAATTACTTTTTACCAAAACCTCCTTCGTGTCCTGCCATTTTACGCATAAAAGACCAGATGATGTACTTTTGAATTCTGGTTCTCCTCGCTCAAGTTTCTTACTTGTAAACTCGGGAACGTTTTTTCTGTTACGCATTGTAGTAGTAACGGTTGGATAAGGTAAAGTATTTAACAGATTAAGTGATGTGACATGTAACATCATTTTCTGCGACTGAGCTGATGAGTTACTATTCTTTCTCCAAGGTTCCCGAGTGTTCTTCAAGGGCTCTTCCAGAATAAATATTGAAATCGTACGTGTTACCTGTTACAGCGTCACACCTAAGCCACATTTTTATACCTCTTTTCATCGGTTTTAGAGGCATGTATTGCTTCGGTGAGCTGCGGCGCTTGAAGTTTGTCATCGACTCGTCTATACTTTGGAAGCTGCTGTCTTGTCTACACTTTTGGAAATTTTTTTTAGACATTCTACCAAATCGTCTAGGTAATAAGTCTTACTACAGTCTAATGGTTTTTCCGGGCATGCGAAATACATCTTAGATGTGATAAATAGGAATTGCTTTTTGAATAGATTTATTACCTAGAGATTTATGAAGGGACCAATAATCTTTCGCGCAAGGAAGTCGATTATATCACATAATGAACATGCATCCAACTATTACTTTTATTTCGCCAGCATTAGTTCTAGTCAGTTTTTGTTTTTTTTCTTGCTGATTGCGCACTTTCTAGTATCTGTATACGCTCATTCCTGCACTGAGCTATGTACATGTAAACGGATTTCGGTATAAGTTTTTGAAAAATGCACCCAATACTTTCTGTGCGAGGTATATTTGATGAAATTTTGCAATTACGGGAAGTGCTTGCAGTTCGCTTAGGAGACTTCCAGTCAAAATTTTCGTCGTGTGGCTGGTCACAGTCTAATGTGTTTGTATCGAATTCATTTATATCCCCTATATCCTCGTTTATGTTGTCATTATCCAAGTCTTCCGCACTGGAAGAGCTCGACTTAAAGTTTTAGCTTAGAACAAAGATATCAGAGCTTCCAGATGAAACGTCTTCCAAATCGCTGCTACTTTCATCTTCTTCCTCCAACAACTTACGTAAATCGTCCTGGTTCATATTACTGACTAAATCCTGTGTGGAATCTATTGAAAAATAAGTTGGTGCTAATATGTACCACTTAAGAAGACTACTGGTACACATACGTACCACCTATAGAATTTGCACTAAAAACATACTTTTATTTACAATTTCTTACCGGATTTATTTGAAATATGTGGTATAAAGCGTAGTTCTCTAAACTACGATGTTATCTGCCAATAAATCTCTATGAATGCACAGATATCTTTCACAAAACGTCCACGCGCTGCACTTTTCAACTACTCTCAATAGAAAAAACACGAATCTGAGCATAACGGGAATGTAAAACTGTACTCTAAAGGCACGTGCGGATTGCGAAATTCTCAACAGACGGCACGGTACATTTCTAAACTCGATTGAATGTAAATTAAACATTTTAGGGCGTTTTAACTGTGGTGGTACACATAGGTACCAGCCGTACCGAATGGGTTAAAAGGTCTACTTGGATCCAAAATTTTATCTGGCCATGCAAGTATCACAATGGTCCTTAAGGCCACCGAGTGTTTTGTCTTAGACAAGCCACCTGGCTAATCCAATTTAAACTAAGCTATTTTACACTTAAGGAATGTGTTTTTAATATTTTTCAACTTTATTTAAATTGTAAATGTATAAGCAGAAATTAAATTTCTGACTCTTCGCAGATGTTATTTTGGCGTTTAAAGATGCAAAAATGTCCATCTTAAACTCCAAACGTTAGAAGGACACTCTGCATTTATATTAGCTTTAGCTACGATTAAATGAAATCAGCTTTAGATTTATAGGAACTTATTAGTGACCAGGTGAAAGGTTTAATGCATATATATTTTCATATGTATGAGTATATGTATATGTACGTATGCAGATGTACGGACTTATTTATGAATTGCGATTAGATTCACTGGAGCCAACATGTTCGCTACCGCAGATGTCAACTATAGCAAATTGCAAGTGGACACACGGTGGTGCATCGGTTTAACACATCCCCACACTCACACATGCATACATATAGCTGTATTGTATTGTATAGTGCATGCGAATGCAATGTTTGGTTGTAGTTGCTGGTATAGATGTTGAGGTTGCGCTTTTAAAGCAGGTCCTGAAAATTGGTTACAAAGTGATAGCGGTAAAATACGGTAGACGCGTGGTTTCAGAAACCAAGTGAAAAACAAATATGCAAATATTTATGTAAATATCTAAGCATAGATATTCAGGCGACTGCGAATATGTATGAGTGCCCCCATACACGCATTTCCTACACATAAAAGTGAAATAAAGCAGAAATTAGCATGTGCGCGATGCTCACCCTGGTGCATGGCGCAGCTATCGACAGCTTTAACGCTACCATCAGTATTACGCTAACTGCTTTTAGTTGCACCGCGTAATGTATAGCAACCATTCACGCATGGTTTTATATGGAAACATACATATGTACGTATGTGTATGTATGTGCAGGTATGGGATTCTGCTTAGATAAGGGCACTTGGAGGTGCGCGATTACTGTTCGTTAGCATGTCATGCGGCTATGTCGACACATTTGCGGTTTCGAAATTTTCTCACCAACCTGACAAAATTTTGCCATGTCTGTGCCAGCTTTAGTATTCTCGCCTAACTTTTAGTTGCCCCTAAAGCAACATTCTGTATGGTAGAGCTTTCTAGTGCGCACATAGAAATATATGAAATACGCAATTCGGGGAAGTTTGAGTGGCAAGTAAGCGCGAGTTTTGAAATGCTTAAAACGTTGAGGTTTAAAATGCGCTGGGCAGGTAGAAGTCATCGGCACACAGACAAGGTAAACAAATAATTCTGTAGGATTCTAAAGTTTCAAAATGTGTGCGTATAATAAAAATTATAAAATATATTATTCATTGGGTTAATCAATGGTAATTATACAGGGTCCTTCAAGTTTAAGTTTTTTACGAGTTTCATAAAAACAAAAACTATATTGAACATTATTTTGAGATTTTAAAGTTTCGTTAAATAAAAATAATAAATTTTAATAAAAATAAAAAATAATATAAAAAATATTATATTTTTCGGAAAATTAAATAATAAATTGGTTTATGTTTCTTGATAAAAAGTATAAAGTATGTTTTTCGTGTTATGTATATTAGTTCTAAAATAAAAATTACTTCACGAGTTGATACTTTTTTGATCAGAAATAATCATTGTTTTTATTACAAAGAACTTCGTGATAATATAAAAACAAAAACACTAATATATTTTTTGTATTGATTTTTCCCCCTAAGATAATAACTATTTTAAGAGTTCTCAGTTTTTAGATCAGAAAGTATAACTATATTTTGTGTAAGATTTTTTTTTTGAGAAAGCGGCAACCTCAAAACGCTGCGCCACGCTTAAGTCGTTAAGTACGTAATAACATAGACGAGGGGCCCCACTTGGACAAAAATTCAAAATTCGTTCGTTTTGGTGCCATACAAGGGGAACAAAGGGAAAATAACCCAACCGAAAAAAAAGGATTAGAGGTTGATAACTAATATAGACCAAAGACGTTTGTAATATTAGGTGCGCAACTAAGTTCCAATAGATGCTGCAGTGTGTGCTAGTCGATTCTAACATAACCTTTAAAGTCATAAACCAAGCTTAGACATGTGGTAAACAAACTGCTTCGACACATTAGTGATTTTGTTTTGGTATCATATACTTTTGGTTTTGTGAAAATGTCTGATTTTGTGCCGAATAATCGTCATTTGTGGGAATCAACACTTCCTCTTTCATTCGAAAAAAACGGCGGCTGAAGCACATCGAGAGCTACAAAAAGTTTAGGAGATGCTGCTTTAAGTGAAACAACGTGCCGAGATTGGTTCCGTCGCTTCAAAGACGGTGATTTTAACATTGACGACCGCCCGCGTGAATGAAGGCCAAACACTTTCGAAGACGCAGAATTGGAGGCATTGCTCAATGACGATCCCTGTCAAACGCAAGAAAAGCTTGCTTCAGTATTAGGAGTTACAGGCCAGTCCATTTCCAAACGATTGCGTGCTTTGGGAATGATTCAGAAACAGGGGTCTTGGGTTCCTTATGAGTTAAAACCAAGGGCTGTTGAACGTCGTTCTTTCGCCTGCTCCAGCGGCAAAAGAGGAAAGGTTTTCTTCATCGCATCGTGACGGGTGATGAAAAATGGATTCATTACAGCAAACCAAAGAAAAGAAAGTCATGGGGACTGCCCGGACATTCTTCTACGTCATCGCCTCGGTCGAATATTCACGCTGCGAAGGTTGTGCTATGTATTTGGTGGGACCAAGTTGGTGTTATTAATTATGAACTATTGAAACGAAGCGAACCCATCACTGGGGATGGGTATGGACTTCAATTGATGCGATTGAGCCAAGCACTGCGCGAGAAGCGGCCGCAATACGCGGTGCAGCATGAAAAAGTGATTCTACAGCATGGCAACGCTCGGCCTCACGTTGCCAAATCCGTTAAAACCTACATGGAAACACTGAAATGAGAAATTCCACCCCCTCCCACCATATTCTCCAGATATTGCGCCGTCCGATTATCACCTGTTCCGATCGATGGCACAGGGTGTAGCTGACCAGCAGTTCCATTCATATGAAGACATCAAAAAATGGCTTGATCTGTGAATAACCTCAAAAGATGAACAGGTTTACCGCGACGGTATGCGATATCTACCAGGAAGATGGGAAAAGGTAGTAGCCAGCGATGGACAATACTTGTAACCATATTTTCAGAATAAAGTTGCATTTTTATCAGGAAAACAACGAGAACTTAGTTGCGCAAGCTTCAAGCTACTGATGAAATTCACCAGGTGTGTGATGATTAATCCCGCAATAATCCCAGGGGTGACAAAAAAGGGGCATAGGGTCATAATCTTCAAAAAAATGTTTCATATCGACACCCTATTTCCACTCTAATATGTATGCTGTGCGACTCATTTTTATGAATTATGACGAAAGTAACGTATGAAGTATCAAAAGAGGCAGAAAAAGATGATGAGGGTAGGAAAATCATCGCCACAAGTTGTAGAGACGACTAATCATGCACTATATAGATAGATAAAAAGTAAACGACATTAGACGCCGAAGGCTCCATAAACAAAGTGGGTAAAAATAAGAAAAAGATGGATTTTGCCAAATATTTATTTTTTAGTACAAAAGGGAAGGCTGAATCCGAAAATTAAACACGCCTTTTTATTGCTTCCATATTTTCGATGAAATCTAGACTAAAATGAAGATTGAGGGTACCTGGGCTATTGAGATTTTAGGCTCTGTTTTGAGGAATTAAGTATTTTCTTCATCCTGTTAATAATTTTTTCCGAGTGAAAAACAATGTGTGGATTTGTTCGTGCACCAAGTAGAAGAGGGTACAATGTATTTTCTCAACCTCATTTATAGCATCAAATCTGCAAAGCAGGCACTGTTAGCTTAACGAAAAATACAGATAGAAAAACAAATATGATTACAATATTATATGTATGCACATGCAATGCTTATTTTTGGAACGGTTACAGAGATCGGATGTTTCTACTGTTATTTTATAAAGAATGCCTGTAGGTATAACAGAGAAAGAATGCCTGTAGGAATAATAAAAAGTATTTTCTATAACTTAAACTAAATGGGGGTTTATGCAGATTCCTGCTGCATACAGGCTCCTTTCACTAATTTTTCCTATTAACGAGTGTTAGTTTTTTTTTTAAATTTTTCTAAACCTTAAGACTTTGTCAATATTGTGTCAAATTTTCAAATAAATCAGAGGAAAACTTTGGGAGATACAGAACTTTAACTGAAACAATTTAGTAAGAGCAACTTCGAATCAATGAAACTTTAGGCTCATTTCACTGATGTTTTTCCAAAAACAAAAAATTTTTATTTTTTTTTTTTTTAGTTCTTGTAAAATTTAGCGCTTCCTTTATTTTGTTGCAAAATTTCAAGTAAATGAGGGGAAAACTTGTGGCGTTATAGAACTTTAACTAAAAGAATTTAGTAAGGGCAACTTGGAACTAGTGAAACTCTATGCTGATTTCACTGACTTTTTTTCCGAAAATCAATACTGTTTTTTTTGGATTTTTCTAAATTTTAACGCCTCCTTAACTTTGTATCAAAATTTCCGGCAAATCAGAGGAAATATTATGGAGATATAAAACTTTCACTGAAAGAATTAAGCTAGGGCAGCTTTGTACTAATGAGTCTTCAGGCTGATTTGACCGATTTTTTTTCATATCCGAATTTTGTGTTTTTTTTTTTTTTAAAGGTTAACGCTCCCGTAATTTTGTGTCAAAATTTCCAGCAAATGAAAGGAAAACTTATGGAGATATAAAACTTTAATTGAAAGAATTTCGTAAGGGCATCTTTGAAATAGTGAGATGCTGCTGATTCCACTGATTTTTTTTCCGAAAATCACTTCTGTTTTTTTTTGGATTTTTCTAAATTTTAATGCCTCCTTAATTTTCTGATAAAATTCCAAGTAAATCAGAGGAAAATTTGCGGAGATATTGAACTTTAATTGAAAGAATGTTTCGGACAGATTCCAACAATACCAAATGTCTTTTTATTTCGGATACCAGGTGCCTGTGAACTATTCCATGCGATGAATTTAACCTCTGAACTATCATATCGACTGTCAAATTTGTCTCAGCTTCCACGAGTTCGAGCAAGGCGTCGGAGTTAAAGATTTCAGGACGACCAGTGCGCGAGGCATCCTCCACTTTGGAATTTGGAAACCACTTTTGCGCAGTCCTTATACTTACAGTATCCTCTCCGTGAACAGTGTTTATTTCTGCAGCAGCAGTTGTTGCATTTTTACCACTTTTATAAAATAAAATATGCCTCTTTTGCGATTAAAATCACTTGTTGAACGCACAATATATAAAATAAAATATAAATAGTTCCGTTATATTCCGCGAATAATTTTGTGTATGCAAAAATCGTACAAAAGTCAAATTATGGGTAAAATACGCACGAACTTATGGACTTTGTATGCATACATCCAAACTCTAAGCTTTGTTAAAAACACAAAATACATTCACAAGCGCAGACGCAATGGCATGATTCGTTGGAAGTGGCGGTCCTGAACAGTTTAAAATATTACTTACTAGCTTTAACCCGCGGCCCCGCTCGCGTAGAATTAATTTTGAGGGATTTAGAAGAATTACAAACAATAATTTCATAAGAAATATTTTTTTATTAATAACCATAATATTACAATACCCGGCATCCGTTGCTATGCCTCGTTGAATAAAATCAAAACAACCAATCAGAAAAATATCAAGCAAAATTATTTTTATTAATTTTCTATCTGAAACCGTTTTTGAACTTTGCATTTGGGTCATAGTTGAACAGCTTTTGCGGATTACGAAGTCTAGAGTGTGTTATAAATAGTGGAAAATAGGAAAAACTAAGATTTTTTAGATTAAATTTAAGCAAATATTCGATTATTAGTGATGAATGAGAGTGGTGGCACGGCCTGGGGTCTATCATAAAAACATGCCTATAACCTTCATTGGGTGAAAATATGAATGTATAAAAATGTTTACGTCATTTGGTGTTGTCGTTTCGTAGTGATGCGCGGACAACGTACAGACATTCACCTTTATAGTATAGATTATATATATTACAACAATAAAAGTTCATTCATAAACGCAAATACATATTTATGAAACATCTCCTGCGCGCGCCTAAACCATTCACAAGCCAAGTTTTTTTTTAACGAAGACGAAAATGCAAAATATAAAGTTTAAGAAATCGCAGAGGGCCCATAGAAAAATCTTAAATTTGCAATAAAGAATTAACGCGCAGTAATAGATTAACTTAAAAAACTAATATAAGACATCGTTGCACGTCTATACAACTCATCGGGATGATTTGCCTTTCCCCTTCTTCTCATTCTTCTTACTTCACAAAACTGAGATCAAAAATGTGTTTGGTGGGGGGAATGCGATGTCAGTACCGGTATGTTATGCCAGTAGTTCGACGGCATTTTTATGAAAACTACTAATTTTTGCAGGAAACAGAAGCTAAGAAGTGAATTTAGTATTCGTGACTACGACAAAAATTAGCGGATACTGGTTCGATGATTTAGTTTTCAAATTAAAGGAGTTTAACAAACGCTTAGAGTTTTGTCATCATCCGCTAATTAATAAATTTGATTAATGCAGATTTATTATAAACCTCTTAAAGTTTTATATCAAGAAAATAGTGCCACAATCGGTTGAGCCATTTTCAATTGGTTGCAGTTTGAAAATTATTTTTACGAATTTAAAATTTGTTATGTTATTTTTGTAAATTTATGCAACTTATCTCGCCCGACAGCTGTGGCCGACTCTCAATGCTAAACGCACGAAGCTTCTACTAAGAAGAGATAAGCCTAGTCTTAACACACTGATTTCAGTTATTACGGGACACTGCCTAATCGGTAGGCACGCCCAGAGAATGGGTGGGCAAGCACATGACTTCTGCAGAAGTTGTCTGAACGAGGAAGAGACGACCCCGTACCTTCTGTGTCACCGTACTGCTATATCCAGACGTACACTCGCCATTTTGGGTAGACAATCCTGTAATAAATTGGAAGATCTCGACGCTGTCGAAATTAAGAATCTTGCAAAAGTTTTGAAAAGTACGTATTGGTTTTAGAAGGGATAAGGGCTAGTTTCCTCCGCGGCATCACAATGGGCCATGAGCCATGAGTGTGTCCCACAGTGGACAACCGCTTCAACCTAACCTAACCTAACAACTAAGACCTCCCAGGCGTAAATCTAGCCTAAATTGCCTAGCAAAATGCAACAAATTCTATGTAAATCTGACCATTCTGTCCCCAGTTATTAGCGTACATACATATTTTGGTATTTAATTTGACAAGATGTAGAGATGTATAGTATATACAACCCGCGCCAAAACGATGACACATCATGATTTTGATCAGTTTTATTTCATTGTTTTTTGAATGCTCATTATTTCATTATTCCATACAACAAACACACAACCTTTCCTTTTATATGGAGAAAATGCGCAACATCGTCAGGGATTCAGAACAATTTTTTTGCAACTTTATATCTGTACTTAATAATATAATAATGCATACCAAAAATATTTCTAAAAATTCTAATCCAAAGCCATAGAATTCGGACACATTTTGTTTTTAATTTTGCTAACTTTCTTATAGTCCAGTCAAAAGAGACAAAAAAAATAGCCAACTAAGTAATTTTAGGAGTATGCGAGTTTATGGTTTTATTATGTAAAACCCATCACTGTGAACTTAAATTTGAGTTTTCGGGGTCGGGGGTTGTGTCCCGCGGCCGCCATCTTGGAAATAAGGGCGCAACTGGTTTTTGCGATTATCTCGTGAATTTCGAAAGTTACGAAAATTTTGTAAAAATTTTTTTTGTAGATAATAATATTATCTACTTGTAGATAATAATATTATCTACAACTTTCATTCAAAACTTTTTATTGTAAAATTAATCATAAAAAAGTTATAAACAAAATTACGCGAAAAATTAAGGGATGCATTTTTTTCAAGCGCATTAACTTTTTTTTTATTGATTTTATGGAAAATATACATCAGAGCTTTTTTATAGAGCATTCTTTTGTGAACTATTTTGTCCAGAAGTTTTTTTCGCTATTTTTATTTAGTCTTATGATTTTGAGCTGCTAAGCGGAGCAACCATTACATTAGCGAAGCGCGTACATGATTACACAGGCCGACAAAATTTAACCAACATTCAGACCCAGAAACCAGACTATATATTTCCGAAGGTTTATGATGCGCTGAATCCAAATCTGGCCTCAGAATTGCTCTATCTGGTTTTCGAGATATCCTAACCTAAAAGTGCAAAAACACCGTTTTTGCCCATATTTGAGGTTATGTAGCCTTATAGATGTTTTCTTTAACCAAAATTAAAGGATGGCATCTTTAAACACAAGCCTTCTTTTTTCAAATGGCGTTGAGTTTGCGCAAATATAATTTTTTTTCGCTGAGATATCGCATTTTGAAATTTTCATGTTTCTAAATTTTCCTACACCTGAAAATCGATTGAGATAACATAGACATGATATATTCGATTACTAATTTTCTTGAATTGAGTCTTATTTTTCTTAAAATAATGTCTCACACCATAAGTATGCTGACTCACCCACCTATCTAACCCACGGGTACCGAGTCAGACACAGCCCTAACCCCTAGAAACCACCCCTACCATACCGCAAGCAAGTGTAGGGGTGCGATCATTCGAGCGAACAGCCAGTAGTCGCTGGACGCGAAATTTGGGGAAAACGGTGGATGTGGGAACAATTCGAAGTTCAATTTATGTATTCTGTCACAGCCCAGAATCATCAACACGTTCTTGTTTTTGGTCAACAGTGAGTAAACGCGGCACCCACTTTGAACACAGCTTTCTCATAGAAAATGCTCATGAAATATAAAGCCAATGTATATTTTGATTTCTTTCTGATGCTAGCTAACTCACGCAACTTCACTTTTTGATCGTTCAAAACGGTTTTGTGGATTTTTTTGAAATTCTTGGGTGTTACCGCCTCATTTTGATGTCGATCATCCGTGTCTCTGTCGCCACGTTTGAAGTTAGCAAACCATCGTTTTATTGTTGTTTCTGATGGAGTAGAGTCCCCATAACACTTTTTAAGTCATTGCTTCGCTTGAACGGTATTTTTTCCCATTAAGAGGCAGTGTAAAATTAAAACACGAAATTCTTTTTGATCCATTGTTTTGAAAATAACAAAAGTAGCGTTAATCTAAGCGCAACCACTCACGAACTAATGAACAAAATATCATGAAATTTTAGCAGCTGTTTTTCTAAGGTCAGCACTAACTAAAAAAAGGTGAATGTAATAAAATTAATGCCATCTACCATATGTGTTAGGCCCGAGACTTTTTGGCCCATGTGTTAAATTGAACAAAATGATATCAGATTTGCAGCCGAGTATCGAGTTTCAAGTGAACTCGATAATTGTTCTTTAAATCCGATCGGCAGATTGAATCCGGCAGATTGAATCCACCTATTTTTTATCTTTGAAATACCTTTTTTCGTGTTTCCAAGAACCGATGTCAAAAAATCCTTTCGATTAAGGAGCTTCAAGTCAAGATAAGGCGTGAATATATAGGTGTAAGCTTTTTAACTCTAACGTCCGGTTTCTGGAAATCTTGTTTTTGGAATATGGGCCTATAAGTCCTTTTTTTAACAGGAAGTACAAGTATATTTTTTCTGGGATAACGCCCGTGAAGAGAGAACTCTCATAAGTACTTCCATTTAGATGTGGCAGTATGCACGACTTGCAGCTTCATGGCTACACTTAGGTACTAAGCACCTCTCCATAATCCATCACACTCCCCGCGAAACTGCCCAGAAGGTATTGCCTCACGGGGCTGGTTAGCTCAAAGCCTCTTAGTTGTTGTGAATACCTCGTCTTAGATCATTAAAAATAAAAAAAAATAATTGGCGCTTACCCCCTTTTTGTGTGTTTAGGCGATCTCCTTCTCCTATTTGTGGTGTGCGTCTTTAGGTTGGTCCGCAAATACTCGTGACTTACAGTTTTAAACCGACTCCGATCGTCAGATATTTTGTATAAGGAAAATTTTCATGGCAGAAATACACGCGGAGATTTGCCAACTAGGAGCGATCGCTATTATAAAAAAGCGTATCTATCATTTTGGTGTTACTTCCGAAATTGTAGTCACACACCAACCTGTTCGGTTACGGCGACCGTCTTAGATCATTATGAACATATTTTACATGCGCGCAGATTTCCATCCATTTATCAGTAGATTTCAGCATAAAATCTACAATATTTTCTCCCTTAGAGATTGTAGAGGTCTTGGGGGCATAGCGTGGACATTTGAACAAAACGTGATCAACTTATATTTCCCTCTCGGTGCAGATTGGGCTGTTTGGTGAACTGTCGCGGCCAATCTATGGATATATTTTCTAAATATCCATGTCCTGCAAGAAATTTAGATAAGTGGTAGTTTGTTTCGCCATGGTTCCTTCCTGACCAAGTCGTACAGATAGGTATTAACTTATACGTTCATCTTCCATTAGGTGATCTCTTCAACCGCTCTTGCCAGTGGGCGATCGAATGATGTCTTTCTTCTGCTGGAATTTATTTACGCCTTACTCTATCATCGAGTTCGGATAGCCTTAAATATATTCTCTTTATTTCTTTTGCCATTAGTCCTACATTGATGAAGGAAGCGTCATCAGAAATTGTACGAAAGACGCAGATAGTCCGCTAGTACGAGTATATTCAATAAAAACGGGTACAAAGCAAAGTATGTGTGAGCTTGGGGCAAAATTTTTTACTGCCGTACTTAACTCTAGTTTATCCCACTGACAAAAGCATGCACAAATCTTCCGCATGCACACGTACACAAACAACGTACGTTGCATATGCCTTTGTATGCATAAAGCAGGGTTAGTTGACTGGCTACAAGGCTAGAAGTCTGGCGGGTTCGCAGCGACGTTTGTTCAGGTGAGCAAATAATATGTGATGCAATAAATCTTCTCAAACGCGCCGGTATTGTTCTCATTCTAAATACTCTTCACTTGCACACGTACACACACTCCTCACACACCACACACTCACACACACACACACTGGCGAACAAACTTAACCGGTATGCAAATACATAAATGTCAGGCACACAGCCAAAGTCGATACTGCATAGGCTTGTGTGAGTGTGTGTGTGCGTTTAAAGTTGCTTCCGTTGAATAAAATGTATGACCATAAAACGAGGAAATTGTAGGCGTTTTGCCGGCTTTTAAGTAATACCTGAAAGTGGTAAATGCCAACAGCAGTGCTAATATTCAGTATTTTATATTTAAATATGCTCTGACAAAGATGCAATTACTTGCATTAGCAGCAAAAACTTTTATGCAGAGACAGGGCAATGCGAGAGCGTGCATGACTTTGCCTCTATGGAGTCTACAGCATTTACACACACACACACACTTACTAACTTAAGCACTTTTTATATTCCCGCAGCAGTTCGCTTACCTTACCTTTGACAGGCGGCTTCTTGTGACGTTGAGAGTTTCTTACATAAATTTATTTGTTTCCAACTCAAACCTTGGCTGGCAACGACGGCGTCGACTAGGCTGTGAGGCAGATGAAGGCAGCCGGGTACTTTGTCTGGCTAATTCGTTTGTTTGACTTATGGTTTTTTCGTACTTACTTTGTACTTTAGATTAAGCTGGTAAATCGTACTTATTTGCGAAATTTTTGCTACTTATAATAGTAAATAAAGAGTGACTGCTTAAAAATATATAGAAGTATGTAATAATAAAATTATATGTAAATACAGTGGACGTTTAATATGACGAATCTTACGTTGTGTGCCTAATTCATAAAATTTAAAAATTTATTAAATTGAGTAATTTCTTTACCCACAACACCTCCATCATTTCAAATAAATAACTAAATGCAAAATCGGGCATTTCCATCCACATTGGAAATTGCAACGTGGGAAAGATTGCTATTTTTTATTACATCCTCTAGCTTCGTTATAAATGGATCCACACTATCTGACAGCTTGATGCCAGATTACAGCTTTTGACTACATTTGCAACGTATTCCGACTCGTTTTTTGCTTTTTTTTTGTTTTTGAATTTACGCATCCAACAATAATTGGCTAAACAACTTGCCCTTGTTAAATTTAGAATGAAATTTTTTCGCCAAGGCGACAAGGATTAAAATTTCGCTCTAGTTATTTTTTTCGTGAGTTGGCAGCACTATTAATAACATCTGGGTCAACTTTCATGTGAATGTCATTATCAGTAATATATTTACGCTTGTGTTTACCAAACGACCAAGGGTGCAGTTTTCGATTTTTACAATGTCTGATTTGATTGAGCAGAGAAGTGCCATCAAATTTTGTTTGCGGAATGAAATTTCGGCTGCGGAAACGTTTAGCATGTTGCAGAAGTCATTTGGTGATTCGACCATGTCGCAGAAAAATGTTTATAAGTGATACAAAGACTTCAAAGAGGGTCGAGAACGTGTTGATGACTTGGAGCGCTCCGGACGACCATCGACGTCAACAGATGACCAACACGTCAATAAAGTGAAGGAGTTAGTGCTCAAAAATCGTCGGTTGACTGTTAAAGACCTTACTGATATGATCGGAATATCAGAAGGATCTGTGAAAACCATTTTGAAAGACCATTTGGACCTATGAAAAGTCAAATCTCGTTTGGTACCGAAAACTCTCAATTTCTTGGAAAAAAGTCGTCGCGTTGATGTGTGTGAAACAATGCTTTCAGACTATCAGGACAAGCTCAAATGCATCATTACGGGAGATGAGACTTATACAGGGTGGCTGATGAAAGCCGCTACCAAAAAAAAAATTGAATAACTTTTTTTCTTTTTAAGTTATCTGTTCCATTTTTGTTTTAATTTGCAGATTGATCTTTAAAATTTATTAAAATGGATAACTGGGACACGCAAACAAGAATTTGGATAGTCCGCCGCTATCACGCACTGGAGTCCGTAGTTTTGGTACAGAGAGAGTACAGGCGGATGTTTGGCGGCGATCCCCCGAGCAGATGGACCATAATGAGACTGGTGAATAATTTTGCAGAGCAAGGAACAGTCGCAAGAAGGCCTTATCATCGAAACCCACCAGTTCGGACGGAGGAAACGATCGCTGCTGTAGCTGCAGCTATACAAAGCAATCCAAGGGTTTCAACAAGAAGCTTATCTGCTCAACTTGGTGTCAGCCGACAGTCTTTGCAAACAATAATGCACAAAGATTTAGACTTATTTCCCTACAAAATTCAAATGGTTAACAAACTGAATGCAGCAGACTTGCCGATTCGCTTGGAATTTTGCCAGAAGATCCTGCAAATGGTGGAAGAAGACCAAAACATGTTAAACTGCCTTTTCATGTCTGATGAGGCCCATTTCGATTTAAACGGCAATGTGAACAAACAAAATTGTCGAATATGGAGTACTTCTAACCCACAGATACTCCACGAGACGGAATTGCATCCTCTTCGCGTGACAGTGTGGTGTGCGGTTTCTTCACGCTGTATTGTCGGGCCTTATTTTGTTGAAGAAAATGGTCACACCGTTACGGTTACTGGAGACCGTTATTTGAAAATGCTGAAAGAATTTTTCTATCCAGAACTACGCCGAAAGAGAGTTCCTTTCAACTCTGTGTGGTTTCAACAAGATGGCGCAACGTCTCACATAGCCCAGACTGTTATGACAGAGTTGCGACGAAAATATCCCAATAAACTGATTTCAAGAAACTCCGAATTTCGTTGGCCCCCCAGGTCGCCTGACCTTACTGCACCTGACTTTTCCTTGTGGGGTTTATGTAAACAAGAAGTTTATAAAACAAAGCCAACAAATTTGGATGAACTAAAACAATCCATTCGGGCAACAATTGCGGCTATTCCTGTCGCAACTCTCAAAGCAGCAATGAACAACTTTTTACTAAGATGCCGCACTTGTGTCAACGAGCATGGGGGGCATTTAAATTCAATTATTTTTAAAACTAGTTAAGCTACATTTAATACAATTTAATGACCTTCAACTTGAAAAAAAAATAAATGAATTCCATACACTAAAAAAAAAGTTATTTGAGTTTCTTAATGTAGCAAAATTCATCAGCCACCCTTTATTTATGCTTACGACCCTGAAACAACCGACCAATCAAACGAATATCGTGCTAAAGGCGAGGCCAGACCGAAAAGAGCACGTCAAAGTCGTTCAAAAATAAAGGCCATGATGACAGTTTTTTTCGATTTTCGTGGCCTGACTCACCTGACCAAACTGTTAATAAGGAATATTATTTGAGCGTTATGCGTCGTTTATGTGAAGCAATTCGTCTAAAAGGACCAGAATTATGCGCGAACAACTTTTGGTTTTTGCATCACGATAATGCGCCGTCTCACGCATATCGTTCCGCAACCACCGTATTCGCTTGATTTGGCTCCGTGTGACTTCTGGCTATTCCCGAAACTCAAGAGACCACTCCGGGGAACGCGTTTCGAGTCAATTGAGGAGATAAAAGCTGAATCGAAGAAGGTGCTGATGGCTTTACCGGAAATGGACTATTTGGCATGTTTCGGGGATTGGAAAAATCGTTGGCATAAGAGTATTTCATCGAGAGGGGATTATTTTGAAGGGGATGAAATTGATTTACAAGAATAAGTAAAGATTTTTCATTTTACAACCAAATTCACCTTACTTTTTGCCCACAGTATTATCTACAGGTTTTATTCCATGCATTTTTTTAATGCATTCCTCGATTTTAAATTTGATTTTGTTTATAGTACGATATCGATAACTCCTATTTCACGGTTATAGTCTTTACTGAAACCGCCTTCGTGAAATCGCCCAAAACCTTCAATTTAGTTTGCAATGCACTTTCTTAGCTAGACGAAATAGAACCGACCGCACGAAAAAATAATTTGAAAATTTTAAAGTCAGTTAGGTCAACTTGATGTTAAAACAAAGTAAAGTAAAAGTACATACTTTCAGTAGTTAAACTACCGTTGGCTTAATGCAACCGTTATTTTGAAAAATTGTCAAAGCTTGGTAGATCTTGACTCAATAAATGAGAAATTTGTATATATTTTCTGTTCACTAGAAAAAACATAATCCCTCAGCTAAGTCCAATTATACTCAAGGGGGAAGCTCTTGTGATTTCGGAAGAAACCAAGTACTTGGGACTAAGCATAGATAGGAAATTGACTGGAAAGTCAAACATCTTAGAAAGAGTTGGGAAAGCGAATCTAGCTTTTTATGCCTGTAAGAGAAATTTAGGTAAGTCCAAGAGAATTAAGCCTAGGGTTGCTCATTGGCTCTATACTGCTGTTGTTTGATCCACTCTTCTATATGGAAATGTTGTCTGGGGGTATGCTATGCAGAAAACAAACCTATTCTAATTTATTGTTTAAGGTGCAGAGATCAGCGGAATTAGCAATATGTGGCGTCATGAAAACCACGCCATCCATGGCTTTGGATATCATATCACATCTGCCACCGCTAGATCTCTTCTGCAAATACTCAACGGCCTGTTCCGCTTTAAGGCTCAGAGCGGCCTCACAATGAAAGGCTGTCACACATGGATATTCAACCATCTTAGACTCCTATACGGATGTACCTAGTGATTGTGATTATCACCCTCCCATTCTCTGCTTTGAAAAGAATTTCTTAATGAAAATCCCTTCTAGACTGGAATGGCTTGAAGGAGATCCAACACCCAACACACCCGTTAAAATCTATGCGGACGGATCTAAAATGGACACCAATATAGGATCAGGGTTATATTGCGAAGAACTTTCTATCAGTGAATCCCTTAAAGTACCGGACCACTGTAGTGTTTTTCAAGCGGAAATAAACAGAATATCAGCAACAGGTATCAGTATTCTATCACACAGCCAAGCTGCCCTACGGGCTCTGGATGCATTCCAAGCACCATCTAGGTGAGTCTTACTTGTCGCCAATCTCTTAATGAGATGGCCAAACCATATCGTATAATCTTATGCTGGGTTCCAGCCTACAGTGATATACCAGGGAACTGTAGGGCTGACCGACTTGCAAGAGAAAGTACCTGTTTGCGAGACATAAGTAATTTTATGGAGATGCCTCTCGCAACTTGTAAGCTTCTCATTAAGGACGCATTAATCAGTTCTGTGAATCAAAGATGGATTAGTGTCCACACCTGTGAAATTGCTAGACAAACATGGCCTAAGTCTACGTTTGTCCATGAGTATTATAAAACTGAGTATACTTCAAATTAGGATCTTAGTAGGGGCACTCACAGGACATTGTCTCATAGGAAATCATGCAAGGAGATTAGGCATTTACATGCATGAGTTCTGTCGTAGCTGTAGGAATGAGGAGGAGTTGGAAACAATTCAACACCTTTTTTGCACATGCTCGGTTCTAGCCAAAGCAGGAACCGATATTTAAGATCCTACTTCTTAATGAATATAGATTACCCATTTTAGGTACATTGGTATCAGCAACCTTTTACGCTTTGTCAAAAGCTCAGGATGGTTCAATATGGAGAGGGAAATGTAGCACAGACCCTGCGATTCACAATGGACCAATTTTGTGGTTTAGGTGGCATCTTTGTTTCTATGTGCGATGCGGCTGCCAAACCTAACCTTACCTTTTCTGACGTCGTGTCGGGAACACTAACATACATTTTTATTGCCATCTACCAAATGATCTAAAATTTAGTTTTTCGTATCTTGATCAGTCCGATGTCCTTGTTTTCTCTTTTTTCTCTCCCTATAGATGATATACACCCTGTTTTTTTAAAAGCTGGTTTTCTGATTCTACTTCCATATATAGTATTATTCACTGTTGTAACATGATACTAACAACGTCCGTTTTCTCAAAATGTTGGAAAACCGCTCAAATTATGCCTAACACACACGGAATCCAGCTTTCGAAAAGGGCATAATTGTGCGCTTATTAATGTTATCGAAGATATTCGTGTGCACATTGACGAGGAAAAGTCACTTTCCTTACCGAACTTGACCACTACACTTGGATTCCCTTTTGATTTTCTTTAAATCTACCTGATCTCTGAAGGAATCTGAGTAGATCTTGTAGTGCCAAAGAGCCAAGGTGGTCGCTTCTTAACACATCAGTGCCAAAGACCTCAAACCTGATTCAAGCAAAGGCGGGGCAGACGCACAAGAAGTGGTCCGTCACCAACAATCCTTACTGAAATGCATTCTCACTTGTATGCAGATGATGTCCAGATGTATCGATCTTGCAAACTCAATAAAATAAATGACTGTGTTGTATTCTCTCTGACTCCTGAACTCAATCCAATTCTTTTCGCGTGGGGAACTTCAGCTTGAACACTAAAGTCTAGGGTAGCGATAGTCAAATCTGATGAGTTGCTATTAAGCCTTTTATGATGAAACCTCGTAGCATTTCCAAAATCACCGTTTTTTATTATGAAGTCGGTAGTATGTATGTCTATTAGCCGTAGTTGTATATCTATTGGCAAAAGTAGAGCATGAAATTAAGTGCATCTGCTAGGCTCCAGTTATTTCTGCAGCCCACCTTATTAATTCTCCTGACATAATCGGGTTTGCTATGGCGGTATACATCCAAAGTGAGAGTTCAGACTTCAAACCCCAGTTTCTGCTGATAACCCTTTTGCAAGTGCAATAAGCCACATAAGCTTTTTCTGCCTGCTTTTCTACATTGTGATTCCAGTTAAGCTTCGAATCTAGCACCACTCCCAGATATGTCACTCTGTCTTTAAGCGGTATTTCAACCCCATTGATTGATGGAAGTCTAAGCTGAGGAATGTTGCTTTTAGTTGTAAAAATCGTGCGTTTCCCTTGGGTTAACATTTAGGCCACTGCTCGCAGCCTATCCACTTAATTTCCCCTGAGCTCATTCTAGTATTTCTCTTATAGTAGAAGCAAATAATCCTGTTGTTAGAATCATGACGGCATCTGCGTACACGACTACCTTTACTCCCCCTCTGTCTAGTTGCAGTAAAATCTGGTTTCTAGCTAGTACTCGAAAAAGTGGAGGCAGGTCTCTGGATTCCCAGTGCTTACAAATTAGGTAACCGATGCATCTCCATTTGATGCTATAATAATTTTATTCTAAAGTATACATCGGATCCAGTTGAAAATTTAGCGTATGCTTACGACAATTTTAAGAATTTTTCTAAATTTTGCACAAAGGTGAAACATTTTTAACTATATGGTTTTCGTTAAAACATAAAATAATATATGTTTTTGTTGAAAATAAGGGAAATTTAATTGAAACAAATTTATACACATAAGGGCTGCACGGGGTTTTTCGCTGGTTGTAGGTACTGTGTTTCGCCATTCAAGGTCTATAGTTCCTAATTTTGAGCTTTTCCACAACCCAAAACTGCTATGTATACACTCTATAAAACAAGTTCAAAAGATTTATATGAAATAGTAAACTTTTTGAAATATTTCCGAAGTAACGCTGCATTTGCGGATGCGCCTGAAAGTCAATCTGCTGAGTTAAAAGTTCGAAAGTTGTTCAACAAGCATTTTTCATGCAAAAATTTACACAAACAACAATGTGAGACTTTTCGAACAAAACGCAACAACTGCGCCTACGAAAGCCAATAAATAAATTCACGGAATACTTACTTACATACACACTTACATATCGTCTTACGCGCGCGTATTGAGTGCAGATACAGCAAAACTTTGACAAAAGAAACTTCCTCTTGCGATGAGCGGGAAAAGTTACTTGGAAGGAGCAGAAGTAAAGGCAGAGAAAGATGATGAGGAAAACACGAAAACCGAAACATAAACAAGAACAAAAATAAAAATAAAAAAATGTGGCTTAAGTCTTAAATCTGTGCGTTCTACTTTCGGCGCTAGCGAATGTATTGTTGGTGTTATTGTTTTTGCATGGTGTTGCTGGGTGGCAACATGGCGTGGAAATGCCGCATAAACTATTCATCTTCACGGCAATTTAGCGCAAATTATAATGTTTACAAAAACAACTTAATCGGTTAGTGCTTATGTAAGATAGATACCGGATACCGGAAGATATGCACGCCCGCAAACAATCACAATTAAATACACGCACACACAAATGCTTACATATTTACAAAAAATAAAAAATAAAATTGGGAAAATTAAAACTAAAAAATAAATAATAAATAAACAAACGTTGCGCAGCAGCCACTTACACACACGCACACTAATGCAGCCATTGTGCGGCCGTTACGTATACGCCCTGGCTTACAGTGCGTAAAAGTTTACTAATAAATCCACAGGAGCTTCGAGTGTAAGGTGGCAGCGGACGTGGGTTTTAAATTAATTTCTGTTATGCGATAGCAACTGCTGTCGTTGTTGTTGCTGTTGTTGTTGTTATTCTTATTGCTTCTCAGTGGCTAAGGAAATCGACCGGAATGAAAAAAGCTGCTGGAGTACAGCCTAAGGCGGCGGAAAAAGTGTGAAGATGGCTAAAATGACTAATTAGACGTAAAATTACACACCAAATGCCATGAATGACGGTAAAGATGGGCGACTGTTTCTTCCTCCGGCGACTTCGAGGTAAGCACACATTCACGCATACTTACATACATATACACATTTAGGTACAATGTATTGTATTTTTCCTTTGGCTTTGTCTAACTCTCTTTGCTGTCTGGCTTCCGCTCTGATGCTACCGCCTTACACGCAGCTATTACTTATGTCTTGTGCACGCCTTGACTGCAGTAAAGTAGCTTTTATGGCATAAATTGCCTGCAGCAACTGGAAAAAGTGCAGTAAAACACTTTACAAAGAACTCGTAAAAGTATGCATAGTAGTTGTGCACACGACAACAACTAAGCAAAAGGTATAAATTAATTGCCTACGATGCAGCTCATAGAATGGGTAATAAATATTTGTGCTTAGGAAAATGCACTTACAATATAAAAATGCAACAGGAGAAACGTTAACGTCAACGAAACATAATAGAAAAGTTGTATGGCTCCTACACTGGGAGTTTAAGCGGCAATCAGCTCATTGCTATTCTTTACTTCCAGCACTACTAAGGCTGCATTAGAACTACTCTCGCTATAGCAACGCAGCCGCTTATGTGTATTATTGCATTTTTTGTTTAATTTTGCTTTGCTTTGCAGGTTTGCTTTGTAGCTTAAATATCCCACATAGTGTTGAGGCGTTATTGTGGCCATTTAGTGATGCATATACTGTCAGCGCCAAAAGAATGTTGATAAGTTTCGACTATTTATTTATTTATTTTGTAATTTCATTTACTTTTTTTAGAAAGATATGGTTCATACTAAAATAATAACCGTACAAAACAAAGTTTCGAATTTTGTATAAAATTTGTAAAAATTCGCCAAATTTTCATCAAAATTTCAAACTTTTTTACTCCCAATTTTTAGAAAAATTATGGGTATTTAGTTGCATTGGCTCTTGATTTGTGGCATAATAAAGTGCAAGTTTCAAGTGATTAAAATTTGAGTTGAATTTTTTTTCTACTGTCAGTGTTGGATGTTTTCTTCCATATAAAAATCATTGGAGTTGGTGCTAAATGCAGGAAATATGATTTTTGACGCAAATGATGCAGGAGTCTACGCGCAAGCATAAGCGGATGACCCTTCGCTTATAAAGTGCAAAACACTCTGGATATGATTGACATTTGGAGCTGTGCAAGTGGGCTATCGGCAAAACTTACCAAGACAAGAAACTTGATAAACTCGTTCTGCCTAAGCTAAAATGAGTCACAATCCAGCTATGCAAAGAAATCAAATATCTTGGAGTAATCTTCCATAGTAAACTCCTTTGGAAGTCACATTTTGAAACAAAGACATCCAAAGCACTGACAAGCTTTCTGGCAAAGGTGTTTTTTGGAAAAACGTGAGATTTTCCCTAGCAAGATCTTATGGATCCACACAGCTATGATAGAACTATTATCACCTATGGATCAGTGGTCTGGATGAGTAGACTCTCTCTCGTGTTAGTCAGGAAGACCTTATCGAGACTATAACGCACTGTGGCTATCTGTTGCCCTAAAGCTTTTCCGACTACTTCAGGCCAGGTATTGATGCTCTGGCCTTGAAGGCCATCTGCAGGCTGAAACCCAATGGGAATTGGTACGGCCCATGTCCGGCACTGGACAACAGAGAAGGCATGAACTTCCATCCAACGAATCTCTCCATTCCCCTAGATTCCATGCCATCAGGAGTCCCACTTCAAAATATATACAGTGTGGTGCTGCCAGATCCTAAATTGTGGTCAAACTCTGAAAATGAGCCCGCCAAACATTGGTTTCGCATTTTTACTGATGGCTTCAGAACCGAGTACGGTTCCAGGGACAAAACTACACATTGCTCCTGGAATGCACGCATATGTGTTTCAAGAGGAGGTGTATGCTTTTGAAGAAGCGATAAAATTTGTTGAGGAAAACAGAAGGAAAAGCAGATCTGTATGTGTCTGCAGCGACAGCAAAGTTACGCTCATGATCTTAGACAGCCCTCCAACCACTTCAAGGGTAGTTGAGTCCTGTAAATCAAGGCTGAGCTATGTCGGTAGTCATAATAACCGGGTGCTTGCATGGGTCGCGGGATACGTGGGTATCTCAGGTAGCGAGACCTCTCACTCTTTAGGTAGGATAGGCTTTGAGGCTAACTTCTTCCGTCCGTAGCCCATCTTGACATTCCCTTCTGCCGCCATAAAAGCCACGTTTAGCAAATGGGTTACTTCAACCCACAAGTGAGCTTGGCAAGCTGAGAGAGGCTGCATATGGACAAAACTGAAATCATGTCCTACTAACTGTCCCTGTTCCTACTGTCATTACGCTGAAGGACTGTAGTCGACTAGTTGGTCTGTTGGCGGGCCACTTTTTTGGGCTAAGCACATGGAAACGGTAAGCATCTCAGACAATGCACTTTGCCCAGCATGTGGAGAGGAGGGTGATACGGCGGACCACTTTCTTTGCGTCTGCACCGCTTTCGCTCGAATTAGGCACTGATCGCGTGTTCAGTGATGAGGCTCATTTTCGGCTTAATGACTACGTCAATAAGCAAATATTTGCCATATATAATCCATATTTGAGCTGTAGAGGAACCTTCCAAGGTCCGTTAAAAACAACCGTTTGGTGTGGCCTATGGGCTAAAGAAATCATCTACCCATATTTCTTCAAAGACGAGGCTGGCGCCAATGTAACGCTGAATGGCGAACGCTATCGCGCCCTGATATGCAACTTCTTCATGCCGGAAATTGAAGGTTGTGATTTTCAAAATATTTCGTACTATCTATGGTAATAAGAAGGCGCTACTTGTCAAACAGGCCATGAAACAATGGATTTATTGCGTCGTGGTTTCGATGAGCGATTTACATAAATCGTCTCGAATCAGTGGATTGGCCACCTAGATCGGGTGATATTATATCTTTGGTCTTTTATTTGTGATGGTATGCAAAGTCTAAATATTTTGTGGGTAAACCAGCTTCGATTCAGGCATTGGAAACCAACATTACTAAATTTATTCAAGAGATACCGACCGAAATCTTCCAACGAGTCATTCAAAATTGGTGTTTACGGATGTCCGAATTATGGCACAGTTACGGCTTACATTTAACGGGGATTATTTTTAAAAAATAAATTTTATGAATGGTTCTACACGTAAATAATAAAGATGACCTAATTAATTTGAATTTTCCTTGCTTTATTTCAATTTAAAATCCGATACCTTTACTTTTGCACCCTTTGATGGTTTTTATTCGAAGTTTTGATCGAAAGGTTTGATCGGTAAAGTTTTAAGAACCTTATACGTTGAATGTTCTTCTACACTTCGCTCGTTTGGTCTAAGCTGGAATATGCAGTATTTGTATCTAGACCATACCACTATTGCCATACTAAATGACTTGAAACCGTTAAGAAGGCTGTGTTCGTTTTGCTTTTCGATCTATTATTTTGCTCTTCGATCAATTTCTTCTTATAACGCCAGGTGTTTTCTAGTAAATTCAAAGGCATTACATTAGAAGGATTATTCTTTCACTCACTTTTTGCTTTTGAAGCTATAATTACTGACTCATCTTTCCTTCTTTAGCGCATTTACTTCCACAGCCCTTAGCCTTCCTTCATAAAGCCCTCGGAGTAATGAGGAAGAAATAGAAAGTGCTTGTGCTTCCCATGCTCCTATTAGTCCGGGAGCTAGGGGTAATTTTGACCTCATCATTTCATGCCCCTTGATTTTCATACTCAAAGCAGACGCCATCCAATGGATGACAAAACCAACCGTCAGCTGGTCCAGTAGCGGTGGGTACGTAAGTGAGATGCTGCGAAACGTGTCGAAAAAAAAAAATTGTAACCACTCATTTATTACCTGCTGAAATTTTTTTTGTGTATTGTTGACATTTAGTAGAATAAAAAAAAAAAATGTTCAGGTGCGCCGAAGAGGGGGGAAAATAAGTCAGCTGCACGCAATGATACACTCTTGCTTCGGCTGACGGTCTTCCCACCGCTATAAACGCAGTTGACCATCATTATTATATTTTCATATGTGTCTAAAATTATGTAAAAAAATTTCAATCGGCATAAAGTAGTTTTACTTTTTAATTTATTTTACAAGTTCGCCTGTTCAGCTGACGTATTTCCCCCCTCTACGGTGCAGCTGACTATTTTTTTTTTTAATCTACTTAATGTCAGCAATACACAAAAAAAATTTCAGCCGGTATTAAATGAGTTGGTATATAATATAGAAATTTTTTTTCGACACGTTTCGTACCCTCCCACAATCACACCTACCGCGGGTGCGCCAGCTGACGTTCACTTTCGTTATTCATGAAAGCTAAATCATAAGTATAGTTAAGAATTTAACGGTATAAAAACGCAGTCCAAAATCGATCCCTGGCTCCCAGACTATATATTGAGAACTTTAAAATCAGTTAACTCTCAAATTCTTTGGTCAATTTCGATTTCGATGTTTCATTTTCCAAAGCTATTACTCCAAATGAAATAGTTACGTAACTCTTTCCTGTAAGACACACTTTAATTCTAGTTCATAATCTGCAGGATATACAGTGAGTTTCTGGATTTTTATTTGAAGGAATAAATAAACATCTCCACTTCCTTTGCTTCTTTTGCTTTTCTGGCTAGAAGAGGGCATAAATTGCGGTGAGCATAATTTTGATATTTATATTTCATATCTGTATGTACCATAGTTGGTGGCTTCTTTGAACTTCATTTTGTGCCAACACAGTTAAGATATGAAGTTTTCGTCCTTTCAAAATCAGGTTTGAAATCTGCAATATGTTTCAATATTTCCACTGGCTTACAAAGTTGTAAGTAATGGCAGTGTGAGCTACTTCATGAAACCGAAGTTTGATTTATGCTAAGGGCAATAAAATATACTCACTTTCTTGGTAGAATAATTGCTAGCGAAAACTTTGTGAATTGAACAAATTTCAAATCTTTCAGATTCTATTATTTTATTTCACAACCCAGCCACCAACAACATTCGCCTTGCAAAATTGTTTTTAGCGCTTTCCAGCGGTGAACTTCAATGCACGCCTGCATATAAGCAAATCGCATTCGTGATAAATCTCTTCCCCCATCAAACTCCCGCTTAACTACCTACACATGTATATATGTTTGTGTGTGTGTATGTGTGTGCCGATATTTGTCTGCACCTTAAGTTTCCAACGTAGCTACGCAGATTTAGTTTGGCTAATTTCCATGCCAAGTTTATGCGCTGCGATTTATTTAATTTTTATTTTTTTTTATGTGCTGCAACAACAACATCTGCCGCCGTAGCTGGAACTTAGCGGCTTAGTATACCTAAAGCATTATGTGAGGGAAAAAGAAGCAAAAAGAAGAGAAAAAAACATATCGCACGTAAATTCGTGCAAATGCGATTTGTTGCCGTTGCAGCTTTGGTGGATTCGTTGCTACTTCAATGACTTTCTTATGTTTTGCTGCCGTTGAAGAAACTCTCACTGGCATTTACCATTGCTGGAAGTGTTAAGGTGAAGTGGAAAGAAAATGTGTGGTAAGTAGGCAGAGGAAGCGAGAAAATGTTAAGCAGCCGCTGTTGCAAAACATGAATGCGACGATAAATGGTGGCTACCCCCCTTCAACCTGTGCGTTGGTGTTGTTGCTCATAAACTTTATCCTTTCACCGGAATTTATTACCTCAATGCAGGACTTTCAATCACCCGTAGCCGGTACGATACGGACCTGGCGTTTAACTGTGTTGCCGTGTTGCAAAGTATTGTGCACTTGCACTCGCATTATAAGCAAAATATATTGCAACACTTTTGCCTGCCAACAACTTCCCGTGTTGCCGGTGGTTGCTGCAAGTGTTGCGCTGTTTTGTGATTCCTACGCGTTTTTTACGTTAGTTTGCCGTTTTTGTTTTTTGTTTTTCTGAATTTTACTTTGGTAACTTGCGGCAGCAGGCGCCTTTGAACATTTCTTGTATTGCAATTTAAATGATTTTATACCCATACGTATTAGGGCGCTGGGATTTGATTACACTTTTCACATAACAGAATCGATACGGAATGCATACATACATACATACATGAGTGTATATGTGCCACCACAGGCTAGTATACTGGGCCATTTTTTCTGGATTTTTTTGGACTTTTTTCTACTTTCACTAATGACCTTTGAATTTGTTTGAAGCGCTCAAGGTATTATATTTGCTCTATGCGGTTGACTTGCAAATTTGTAGAAGCATCACATTTTTGTCAGATATTCTGTCTTGACTAACTGGAATTCAAATAATAAATTAGCGCTTAATACTCTTGATGAAACTTCTGACTTGGGATTGACTCTGCTTTTCAGAGTCGTTTGAATTTTGTCATACAGGGTTGCCAATATTCGACGGACCCATCTGGCAACCCTGTATCTTTTGACAAAGACGTCAGATCGCTTAAGCAGATTTTTACCATGGAACAGTACACGCCACGCAAGCGCTCTCAAATTGTTGAAATTTACATTGAACAAATGAAGTCAATTGTGAAAACTCAACGTGCGTATAAAAAATTAAATAATGTGAAAAGTGCACCTTCTAGGAACACCATTAAACGTTTGTACGAAAGGCTTTCGACTGGTGATGCTCTTTCTAATCCAAAGAGGCCAAATCAAAACCGACCAAGGCGATCCGATGAGAATATTGCTCTTGTACGGGCCAGAGTTGAGACGTCGCCAAGGACATCCCAAAATCGCCGTTCTCATCAGTTGGGTATTGCTCGGACCACTTTACAACGAATTATCCGCATTGATTTGCATTTATTCCCGTATAAAATTCAATTGACGCAAAGATTGTTGCCTGCGGACAAGCCTCGTCGATTGGAATGGGCCCAAAGAGTCATCGAAATCCGTCGGGTCCACCGAATATGGGCAACCCTGTATTCTACAATTGCCTTCATTCGGCGTTTTGCTTCCGATTTTACTTATCCACACTCTTTAAATTCAATATTTATGTACCTCGCTTGTACGGTCTAACCTGGAGCATGACTCCTTTACTTGGAGGCCATATCATGAGTGCCACATCAATAGAGTTGAACGCTTTGAAAATAAATTTCGACGTTTTGCACTCAGATCTTTAAACTTCACTGATCCGATTCCTTCACAGAACGCAGTGTGCTTTCATTTCGATATTATAATTTTTTTTATTATCCATTTATTTATTCCGATCTGTTTAGTAACATTTAACAATATTTATACTTAAAACTGAGATACTTTCCGAGACATGCATGGAAAGCAGTGAGTGGTGCAACCATTGCTAAATTTTTACTTTTTCGCACATGAGATCTATTATTGATTTCCTCTTCAATCTGTTAAAGGAAATCAGTTTAGTAGTAATTTCTATAATTAGTGGGTTTGGGTGCGATTGAAGTCTTATATTGTGTGATGAGGCATGCTTCATCTGTTGTGCGTACATTGAGATCACGGTGAATTCTTATTTTAATGAGACAGATGACTAGCTTTACTTCTTCCAGCGCATTCACTCTCATATACCTCACAAACATCTTCGGAGTAAAGATTTATTCTTTCGCGACCGCCGCAGCCGAGTGCGTTGGTACGTAACTACCATTCGTGAGTGTGCAGGTTCGAAGCTCTATTCATGAAATACCAAAATTATAGAAAGAGTTCGTTTCTTATAGCGGACGCTACTCGCTAGGCAATTGGAAAACCCCGAGTGTATTTTTGCCTTGCAAAAACCCTCCTTATAAAAAGCAACTGCCGTTCGAAAGCTTTGTACAGCAGCGAAGCAACAAATAGGAGGAGAAGCTCGGCCAAACACCCAAAAAGGGAGCCGATTAATTTATTCTTTCTAAAGCGGGTTAGTTCTATTTATTCTACGAAAGTACCTTTTACTAGAACATTTAAAAAGAGTTTAACTAGACTTAAAGTTATTTGGCGTTTGATTTAGCGCTATCTAAATATCAAGGGGTTTCCAATAAGAGGTGTTATTTTGATGAAAGGTCAATGGTTTCGTTGCTTGTGTGGCACGTAGCGCCGTCTTGTTGAAAATAAACGTTGTCCAGATCAATACCATCCAATTCCGGCCATAAAAAATCGTTAATCATCTCTCGATAGCGCAATCTATTCACCGTAACTGTTGCTTCAGCTTAATTTTCGAAAAAGGAAGGTCCAATGACTCCGCCGGACCATAAACCACACCAGACAGTCACACGTTGAGGATAGAGAGGCTTTTCAACAATAACTTTTGGAATTCTGAGCCCCAGATCTGACAATTTTGCTTGTTGACGAAGCCACTGGGGTGAGAATGGGCCTCATCAGATGATTTTTCGATGGAATATCGGATCATTTTCAAGCATTTCAACGACTCAATAAGCAAAGACACGACGTTGTTGATGATCGGCAGCAACAATACTTTCGGCTGTTCTTGAGCGACGTCCACAGGTTTTATTCTTCACATCACTAACTTGTCCCAACAGCTCGAACTTTCACCAATTTCTGTATTGCGGTCCGACAAGGTGCTGCACGATGACCCAAAAATTTTGGAGTTTTACGAACCGTCTTTGCCGAATTTTCACCATTTGGTGTGGAATATTTCGCAGGGGCAAAGTTTGTAGTGTGCTGCTAAGTTCCACGTTTCACATCCATATAAGACTACTGACTCTACGTTAGTGTCGAATATCTTCATCTTCTTATTTCTGGAAATGCGAGTCGCTCTCCGTACTTTGTTAAGCATACCAAATGCGCCGTGTTCCTTAGATACGCGGTTACGTATGGCTGCTGCTGACAAGTCAGTTTTTGAAATAATGCTTCCAAGGCAATAAAATTCATCCACATCTTCCAACGGTGTGTCGGCATTTGAAGAGCTTACGTTTCGGTGGTGTTGATACGCATTACTTTTGTTTTTGTAATGTTGACTTTAAAATTAGGTTGTGCTACAGCGTATCTTATCGCTTGTAGTTTTGCTGATATATGCGAGTATATACATATGTGGTAGCAGAACAGATGTCATCCGCATAGTCCAGGTCTTGAAGGTGACTACACGAACGCTAAGAGATACCTGTGTTACTCGCGCAGACTTGCCGCATTACTAGGTCCAACACTTGGTTGCAAAAAAGTGGAGAAAGTACGCAGCCTTGTCTGACGCCGGTTTGAACATCGACGCCTTCAGTTATAACATTCTTATGTTTCACGCGGCATGAAACACCAAATAGCTCCATGTTTAAGAGTGTCGAACGCTTTTTAAAAAGCAATCAAACAGAGGTAGAGAGCGTGCACCATTCAACCGGCTGCTGCACAAACACTCTCAAGATGTTTACATGGTCAACGCATGAGCAACGGGGGCAGAAGGCAGCTTGTTCTTTTCTTAGTCCCTCCATCAGTGACTTGGATAACCTTTTGTGGATTATGTTTGCGGTGATTTTAGTTCCCATGCAACGCAGGGTGATTCCTCTCCAATTTTTGGATTCGGATAGATTACCGTTCTTCGGGAGAGAAGTGATAACTCCTTCTTTCAAATCAATTGGTATCTTTTCAGAGATCCGGACGTTTTTTAATAAGGCAAAATGTATAAGCACAGTTCATATTTGCCTCTTGCGAACTGCAAGCAGTATTCAAACCGACATAAAATGAAGCTCGTAAATGTCAAAATAAAGACTTCTATTACACAAAATAATTCTTTTTATTTCGTAAAAAAGTATTCAAAACCCAAATTGGATAATCAGTTTTATTTATTATATCATTCCTAGATAAAGGGTGGTTAAATTTCAAGGGCCCATATTGAATGTGAGCCACACCTAAACGTACAGCTTTTTGTGCATTTCATTTGATATTTTTCAATTTCAGACTAATTCAATTCGAGCCATGGAAAACACACAATCGAGCAATGCGTGAAAGTTATTCAGGTATATTATGAAAACGGGCGTTCAAATCGAAATGCATATCGCGGACTTCGTGAAGTTTTCGGTCAATATAATCGTCCAAATGTGCGTACAATCGCAAAAAATGTGCAAATGTTTGAGCAAACCGGGTCTGTAGGAGATGCGAAAATACCAGTGCATGCTCGTATAGCTCGTACTGCAAAAAATATTGCTGCTGTTCGCGATAGTGTGGTCGAAGAACCGTCCACCTCAACTTGTCGTCGTGCCCAATAATTCCACCTCTCACGCTCGTCGTTGATGAACATTATGCATAAAGACTTGCATTTACACGCTTACAAGGTGCAATTGACTCAAGAACTAAAGCCTCTTGACCATTTCAAGCGCCGTCAACGTCCATTGGGTCAGAATGGTGGGAGGAAATGGCAACAGTGAATGACAAATTTTCGAAGAAAATCATCTTCAGTGATGAGGCACATTTTCACCTCAGTGGATTCGGCAATAAGCAGAATTGTCGCATTTGGGCGAATGATAATCCAAGAGTGATTGCCGAAAACCCAATGCACCCACAAAGTGTGACTGTTTGGAGTGGTTTATGGGCTGGCGGCATCATTGGGCCGTATTTTTTCCAAAATGAGGCCGGTCAGGCAGTTACTGTGAATAGTGTTTGCTATCGTGAGATGATAACGAACTTTTTATGGCCCGAATTGGAAGATATGGATGTGGACGATATGTGGTTTCAACAGGACGGTGCCACTTGTCACACAGCTAAAGAAACAATGGCTCTTTTGCGCGAAAAATTTGATGGCCGAATAATCTGACGTCGCGGCGATTGGATGAGATTAACGGCATAGAACCTCAATTACGCCTCAGCGTCATCGACAATTTGGACCATCGGATGGAGGTGTGCCGCCGAGGCCGCCATACGTAACTCAGCCATAACAGTATTACCATAATAAAGAGATATGATAATAATTAAAAAAAAAAATTGTATTTTATTCAAAATCAACACCCACCATTGAAACTTAACCACCCTTTACATTGATTTCCCGATACTTCTTGAAGTAATAAGTTTCGTTGTTCCGCAATGAAAACTATGCTTCTGCACCTATTCTGTCAATCTAATTAAATCTAATTACACTTTTCCATATTAGAGTAATTTTTAAAAACTCATTTTTTTTTTTTTTTTGTAATTAAACTTTAGTAAATACATAGGTTAGGTTAGGTTATAATGGTTGCCCAGAGGGTAGGGCCCACTTGGACGAAATAGTTTGGTTCGTCCTTTGTGATACCATTTAAGGACAGAGAAGGGGGAGGAGGGGAAGGGATGGTGGAGTGGTGAGTGATTGTGGACTACGAACGGTGACTAGTCCGCGGTTGTGTTAACCTCATTATGCTGCTAATGTAGTTCATCAGATTTTTGTTATCAACACCTGCTATATCAGCAGGCGCAGAAAAGAAATGAGAACCAAGATACTTGAATCTTAGTCCCGCGAAGGCTGGGCAGCTAAGGAGCTTATGCTGAGATGATTCCACCTCATCCTCCATGCAGCTGATGCAAAAAGGACTCGAAGTGATTCCGAGTCTCACGGCATGTGTACCTCGCGGACAGTGCCCCGTGATGATGCCCACGAAATTTGAGAGGTGACATTTTGTCATTCCCAGGATATCCCTCGAACGCCTCCTATCCAAACATGACCAGAAGGACTTCGCGACCCTACACGTTCGTGTACTTGCCCAGCGTTCGCTGAGTTGGTGCATAGCCCATCCTTCAGGAGTAGAGCGCAGGTTGTCAAGGTGATCCCGATCCTCTCCTTTCGCGGGCACATTACCTCACAGGTCCCCTGTCTGGCCAGCTCGTCGGCTTCGCAGTTTCCTGCAATGTCACTGTGACCAGGTACCCAAATTATCTTTATGTCGAAGAATTCTGATGCAATCGAGAGTGAGACCAGGCATTCCCTGACCAGCTTCGAATGCACAATAATAGAGCCTAGGGCCCTAGTGGCCGCTTGGCTATCGGAGTAAATATTTACCTTCTTAACGGTTATTACGCAAGTAAGTAGCCAGTCAGCTGCTTCTTTAATTGCGGCCACCTCTGCTTGGAACACACTGCAGTGATCCGGTAGCCTGAATTTGAGTTTGATGGGGAGCTCTTTGCAGAATACTCCTCCTCCAACCCTATCGTCCAACTTCGAGCCATCCGTGAACAGGTTAACAAGGCCCTGTCCCCAGGTGTTGCCCCCGGTCCACTCCTCCCTTGGTGGAATATGGATGGAGAAAGTTCCACTTGGACTTAGCGAGGGCACACACTGGTCCGTCGACGAGGGGATGAACTCAAAGTTTCTGAGAATGCTTGAGTGCCCATATGTGAGGTTGAGCTTATAGCCCAAGCTCCTCAGTCTGATTGCGGTACGAGCGGCGGCAATTCTGCCTGCGATGTCTATAGGTACCACGTTTAACATTACATTAAGCGCCAGAGTAGGAGTAGTTCGAAGCGCCCCACTGATTCCAATGAGTGCAGACCTCTGGACTCTCTTTAGCTTTTTAACTGATGTCGTCCTCTCCAGTGAGTTCCACCAGACAGTGACTCCATATAACAGAATTGGCTTTATTATGGTATTATAGAGCCAGAATACAACTCTGGGCGAGAGGCCCCACCTTTTGCCAATTGCGCCTTTGCACCCATACAAGGCGATTGTTGCCTTCCTTACTCTCTCCTCAATGTTGGACTTCCACGTCAGCTTGCTGTCAAGGATTAGACGTAGGTACTTCACCTTGTCAGAAAGCACCAGCGGAGCGCCCCCCATCGAGGGGAGCTGAGCTCTGGGTATTTTATATTTCCTCGTGAAAAGGACGAGCTCCGTCTTAAGAGGATTTACTGATAAGCCGCAATCTGCTGCCCATCGAACAACTACGTTCAGATATCCCTGCATTAAATCATACAGGGTATCTATAAACTTTCCTCTAACAATTAATGCCACATCATCCGCGTAGGCAATCACCCTACAGCCCCTCCTCACCAGCTCCTCCAGCAAGTCATTTATAACAATGATCCAGAGGAATGGTGAGAGAACCCCGCCTTGCGGCGTGCCTCTGCTCACCTGCCGGCGGAGAGAGACGCCGCCCCACTCTGCCACGACCGTTCGGTCGCTGAGCATTCTGTAGATAAATCTGGAAAGGTCGGCTCCGACCCCCAGCCTACCCAGAGCTTTCGTGATTGCCTCCGGGAGAACGTTATTAAAAGCCCCCTCAATGTCGAGGAAGGCGCCAACTGCGAGTTCTTTCTGATATAGAGATTCCTCAATATCTTTAACAATTGTGTGCAGAGCAGATTCCACTGATCTGCCCTTACAGTAAGCATGTTGGGTATGCGACAAACGCCCCCGAGGAATTTCGCTTCTTATGTGTAGGTCAATCAACCTCTCAAGGGTTTTCAGCAAGAAAGATGAGAGACTGATTGGCCTAAAATCCTTAGGGGGGACATGTGAGCTCTTGCCAGCCTTGGGTATGAACACAACCCTCACAGTCCTCCAAGATCCCGGTATATAGCCCCTGGCTATGCAGCTCGCATAGATAGGGCTCAGCCAGCGGCATGACACCACTACAGATTTCTGTAGTTGGGCAGGTATGATTAGTAAATACATACAAACACTAAATTTAAAAATTGCTATTGCTAAATTTTTCGTCCATTACATTTCACTTCAAGTATACGCCGGGTGTAAAAAGTTCAGTAGCACTGAATGAGCGACTTCTTCTATTTGCTTTTGTCACGATAGGGTGTTAGAAGAGGTAAGTGGCGGTTATGCTACACATTTTTGCGATAGAGAAAAAAGAAATTGGACATAGTAGAAAATAGCATAGAAATGCGCGTTGGAGAAATGCTTTCACTGCGCTCAGCGCGAGAAAGTTTTATTTTAATTTTTCATTTACGCTCTTAAATTTTCACACCTTTGCCTCTACCATTCACCTCGCTAAACTTTTTTCTCCACTACCGCTGTGCTATTCGACCATTTCGTTTGCGTCTCACTGATTTCAGGAGAGAATTTTTCAAGCCAAATGTTTTGCGCGCGTCATTCGCTTTTTAGCAAGACATATAAATAAATGAAGCCATTTGTTGAGTGTGTGGGTGGCATGCCGAAGCGGTGTTGGCAGTGCGGGAAATCGCTATTCTCGTATGTGTGCAGTTTGTGTGTGGACTCTAAATATATGCGTGTCAGCATTTAAAGTTCCAGCATTATTTCAATGGTAAAGTTGCCATTGCACTTGCAACAATTTGCGCGTAAGTGAGGTTGTTATGCGATGCTAGGTGTTGAAACATGTGTATATATGTGTATAAAGTATAGTATGTGGAAACATATTGCGTGGATGCATAGAGTTTAATTTGGTAGACTTGCTATAAAACTACTCTTGTTTGTTGTGCATTCCGGTACATTACCCGTGCCTATCAAAGTCCATGGCATCTTCAGGATGCAAAAACATAGCCAAGAGCTCCTTTGTAGGGAGCTCCTCAAAGTGAGTAGAATAATAAAATATCAATTTGAAAGGCGTTATTGTTTTTGTAGTAGTTCAAACAAATGGTCACACACTATCTGGTTGACAAAGAAAACCAAAGTGCGCTATGTGGCGAGAGGCGACCATTTAACACCCGAATGCGCACGAAATACGAGATCCAAAGTTGTCAAATGCGTTCTATGTGTGGGTAATCACCCGGCGAATTGCAAAGGATGCACTGTGTGCAAAAAGATGCCAGCAACGAACTCTCCAGCACTAAGACAAAAATAATGCCGTCCAAGTTCTGCACTATGAATCCACGCAATCGGTGCATTACTTGTCGGTGCAATCTACAGTACAGGTAAATATAACGCAAAAAATACCCTAAGGGGTTCTCGACTTACGACAATAAACGGATGTGATTTGGGTGGGCCATATAGCGTTTGCTTTTTGAACCACCTCTTTTTTGGAAAATGGTAACACAAATGACATGTCAAATGTGTTCATAATTTACTTAAAGGTTCGACATTTACGCAATAGGACGCTGTACGCTTGAACAAAATTGGGAAATATTGAAAACCTATTTCCAAAGTGGTCTTCTTTTCTACGCCAATAAGCAGGATTGTCGGATTTGGGGCTCAGAAAATACATACGTTACTGTAGAGAAGCAAATGCATCCACAACGACTCACTGTTTGGTGTGGTTTTTGGTCTGGTGGCATCATCGGGCCATTTTTTTTTTCGAACATGCTCAACGAGTTTTTGTTTCCAAAAATTGAAGAGGATGACATAGACGACATTTGGTTTCAACAGGACGGTGCAACTTGTCACACTGCCAAAGTTACACTCGAACTTTTGGCTACCGTTTTAGAATTCCGATATCAATTGGCCGCCTCGGAGCTGTGATTTAAGCCCGTTGGACTATTTTTTGTGGGGAGCCGTTAAGGACAAATGCTATGCAAACCATCCAGAGACGAATGATGCTTTAAAACACGAAATGGAAGTTTCCATTCATGAAATTGGAGTCCAAACAATCGAAAATATGCTTAAACATTAGGTTGATCGAATGGCCTACTGTAAAGTCAGTCGTGGCAGTCATTTGAACGATATTATTTTATATTCATAAATGACAATGTTCAATCTTCAAAATAAATACAAAAGTTTGAAAAAATATTGATAAGTTTTGTTTTTATAGCCGATTCAAAAATCACATTTTACATGGCCCACCCCACAAAATCTATGAACTTGAAAGTCTGCTCAATCAGAGGGTCGACTTATTGGCCATCAGACCCAAAAGAGGTCTGACCTGATTGAGTTTTATGTCGCCAAAGCTGTGGCATACCTTCAGATAATCTATAAATTCAGACTGAATATTTCTTCGACCATTCGTCAGTGCTCACTGAAAAATTCTGAAACAAAATTCATTTCAAAATCGTTTTAAAGTCGGCACTTAGCATAAAAGTTGCTCTTAAAAGCGAGGCAAATAAAGCCGAGGTTAACGAATATTTAACAAAATGCATCCAGGAATCATCATTGTGTTCCATCAAACCAGTGGGAGCTCATATAAAAAGCAGCTCCAGTAACGGTACCTTACTAATAGGCAAACTTAAGAAAAATGTGAGCTGGTGGTGGTACGGGACGAATTCCCAAACTCATTGTGACTTAAAAATTTCTTTAATAAAAGAGGATATAAAAACTTCATCAAGCAAATACCGAGATCGTTTTCAATCACGCCCAAATGAACTGGTCTCTACTCTCATGCGTGTCTCACCATTGCGTGTCTTTTTAACGTTGAAAAGGAAACACGGATCCAGATTATCTAAGAGTTAACTATAAAACGTAAACCTTGTTTACTAGAAAGGATGTTTCACAGCAAATATACCTTTAACACTTAAATTAATGTCAAAGGTATTCTATGAATTAAAGGTATAGACAGCATACAACCAATTAAAGTTTAATAAAAAAAAGCAAATAGCAGAAGGTGCTCGGCCAAACACCCAATAAAGGGTGTCAGCGCCAATTATATATACAGTGGTCACACAATTTATTCGTACACCCTGCGTAATACGTAAAAAAAACTTTAGCTTTGCGCAAAATATCAGGTCAGTCCATAAGTTCGTGCGTTTTTTAAAGGTGGTTTTAAAATTAATAAAAAAGATGTTTAAAGTATTTATTAATCAATAATATATTTTCCTTCATTATTTACAATATTTTCCAACGTTTAGGCAAATTTTTAATTCCCTGCTCAAAAAATTGTTTGTCCTTCGAGCCACTCTATCTACATGTTTACACTATAGCTTCGGATTCTCTATGCATAGCTTCGTCAACATTGGTACATCAATTTTATGAACTCTCTCCACCTGCCCGTCTCCACGCGGAACTTCAGTTGTTATAACTAAATGGTGGATGTTTTCTTTTTTGCAAGTTCCTCTATCCATGATGATCCTAAGTGGGTGTGCAAACGTTGTTGCCTGCCTCTCTAAACGCTCTAAAACTTCATCGCTTCCGGTACTTCTCAAATCTTGCCTCTTTTTCGCGGCGTAATGCCCTTGTCTACATATGTGCTATCTGGATAACCTCTCCCTCCATCGATGTTGGTATTTTCCCGTTATGCTGTTTATTGAAAAAACTCAAGTGTTAACCGCAACTATTTGGATAATTTTTAAGACTCGGTTATTTTATTTTAATATATAAAATAATTTTATGCATAGAAAAAAATTCAATCAAGCAATTTAGCCACAAAGTTTAAAAAGGGTGAAGTATTAGCTTGAAGCATTTTTATTTGCGTGCACAATTTTTGTTACGATTTAAAAAATTTTAACTTGCATTGGAAGGTGAGAACGCAAAACCCTTTGGTAAATATTGAAGCCTATCTGCTCGCGTAGATCTGAACAATCAAGGATGCAACAGGCAATGCCATGCATAAACATGAATGAGTTATTATATGCCTTGAGGTAAGTGATTTTATATGCATTAACGTACAATTGGCTCCATAAGACGGATGTGGCACGCTTCAATAAAATGATTGTAGAGCAAACTCGACACAATTGCACTGAACTTCAATACAAATTGGACTCCAAATTACTGAGCTGTACTGGACGTACTCCAACTTTGATCGCACTAGAGAATTATAAGGCCTTTTCCTACTACTTATAAGCATCCTTAAACTCTTGCGCATAACGTCGCTGAAAGTTAAAGTTGTAACAGGCCTTAGGAGTAATGAAACTAGAATGATTAACAAGGAGAATCCCGGGTCGAATGAATTGATTTATATTTCTTAGGTTTAAAAATACTAAGAAACATCGCAATATATTAATTTCAATGTTATTTGTATTTACTCAAAATTAATTAGGAAATGCATGTCTTTGGCCGAAGGTGAGCTATTTTCGCTTCTACATGAATGCATATCATTATTCTTCCACGCGCAATTGTTGTTGCTCATTAAGAAACTGTTCACTTAAAACTTTTAGCCAGGCGCCTACATTCTGCTCCGGAAATTTGAGTAGATGCGCACAACTCGTATTTCATGCGCTACAGTACCTGCAGGGTAAATAAGCATCAAACTGCCCGACTCGCTGCATGCCTCAGGAGCATTCAGTTGAACTGTTACTTAGGGTTAATGGCATTGGCGTTAACTAATAGGAGCTCGTTCATTCTGAACAAAGATGTTAAGTTAATAAATTATGCACATATGAAAATGAGTATGTCCGCAAGTAAACACTTACTTATGCACGTATGGATGGAACTTAATATGTGTGTGCATGGATTTACATGTGTGTGCTCAAGTTGGGTTCCATACATCTGCATGCATAACCATATACATGGATTTATGTTGGCGCAAATAAGTATACATAGGTACATATGTACACGTATGTACTCGTACCCTGTAGGGAAAAATACCATTCATGTCAAAACAAAAGCATATATATATAAGGTGGCCGAAAATTAATCAATTTGGTTTTGGAATTACTTTTTTACTAATTAAAAAAAAATTATTTTGAATGTGATTTATCTATATTATAATACAATCTAGGCCTCTAGCCTCTTTAGCAGTTTTGAGGGCTATTGAGTCAATGCATAACGATGGCATTGTTTTTGTACTTCAACTTCATTTTTACATATTGACATAACATAAGGTTTTGCAGCCTTTAAATCGAAATAACTCACGGATTCATACGGTAACTCAAAATATGCCATTGCATTTACACGAATTAATTCAATACAATATAACAAAATAATAAGAGAAAACCATTATTTGATGAAAAATATTTGTGAATTGCCAAAAACATTTAGTTCCTGTTATTCTGGCTGTTGAGTATGCACCTGTGGAACCTTCGGACATAGATCAATAGGAAAAAGAAGTTCAGGTTGACTCCGTACTTTAATTGGGAAATAAGGTTTCGTACTACAATTGAAGAGAAGAGATGGCACAAAGGCATGAAGCCTGGCCACAGGACCTTTCGCATCTACACAGACGGCTCTAAAACTTCAGATGGAGTGGGAGCGGGCATTTACTGCTCAAAACTAGGAATAAGGCAGCCTATCACGCTGCCAGACCAGAGCAGTATTTTCCGAACGGAAGGTTTTGCTGTGGGGAAAGCCCCGGAGCTAGCCTACACAAGAACAAGAAAGAACTCAGCAATTAATATATACGTGGACAGTCAAGCAGCAATAAAAGCAATAAGCTCATATTGTATTAAGTCTAAAAATTTTCGACGGAGCAGGGAAGCCATAGAAAGCCTAGCCGCAAACAGTAGGCTGCATATCTATTGGGTGCCTGGTCACAAAGCCATTATGGGGAACGAAATAGTAGATGAGATAGCAAAAAGTGCTGTTACACTACTATTTGAACAAGAGAACGACATACCAAACCCGCTCAATACAATATACAATGAAATGGACGACTACGTGAAAAGGCGAGTGGGAGCTAGGTGGACTACTCAAACCACATGTAAAACAGCAAAAGTCCTGTATTACGTATTACGCTCTCGCGAAAAGACTGTAGAACTATAATAGGCATGCTAACAGGTTATAATCTATTTGCAGAACATGCGTAAAAGATAGGGATTGCTAACACGGACAAATGCAGGAAATGCAGAGAGGATATTGAGGAAACTTTAGAACACCTTTTGTGCGCTCATCCGGCATTATTAAAAACGCGTTTAAAATGCTTGGGAGCCCCACTGTTCGAAGGTCTGGTGGACGTCTCAAAAGCGGATCTCTCAGCTCTGCGTAGATTCGCCAAAAGCGTTGTCCTCCTACACAATGTCCACTCTCAGTATTCATAGAGGTCGGTCTCCATCTGGTATCGCTAGGGACCAAAAGGTCTATGCGTGACTTAATACCAACCAGGCTAACCTAACCTAACCTATTCCGAGTTTAATTAGCAAAGCTTCTTCTTACTTAGCATGACAGTCCTGGGTGGAGCATTGCTTCCGCAACTATCTTCCTGCAGATTTCTCATTCCGCCGTCAATCGCCACCAGTTCTGTATGTTCATCTCTTTGAAGTCAGCGAAAACCGCATCTATCCATCGTTTCTTTGGTCTTTCCTTTGTTTGCTTCCCAAAAAAATTCAATAATTCCGGTTTTCCCATAAGCGACATTGGCACATACATCAATTATTTTTCAAACCATTTTATTAATAATTACATTTTATTAGTAATTAATTGGTACCTCCTGAAATGAACTATGAACGCGAATTTATTTTTGTTGGACAAATTTTTGTTTGTTTGCCTTATGATTTTACATTTTACTTAAGGGGTTAGGGGTAGTCAGAATTTTCAGAAAATTGGATTTTTTTCCATTTCTTTAAAGTATAATATCTTAAAAATATTGTGTGACAATTTGAAATGAATCCGACAAATACTTTTTGAGTTATTCAACAATTAACAAAGGGCGCTCGGGCAAAAACAAACAAAAAATACTTTAGATGCGTTTTTCTCAAAACTGTGTTTTTTGAACTGGTGATTACTGTAATTTAGAAACCGCTTGTTAGATTTCAATAAAATTTACACTGCTTTTGAAAAACACAAAAAATCTTGGGATTTTTTTTTCAAAAATTTCGATTTTTTTTTTTTTCAAACAATTAATTGTCGGTTTTTTTCACGAAAATCTGAAAAATATTTCCTGACCCCGCCATATTGTTAAGTTTGAAAAAAAGCTAAGATCGGGCACAAGATTATCTACTAATAAAACTAATTTTTCTTCTCCGATTGATTTTAGATGAATCTTCAAGGAGTTGTGATAACCGCCGCAAGGGACTTCTGGAGAAACGGGCTCCACACAAACAGTTATAACTTTGATAATACAATTATTAATTTTTCTATTAAAATTTTTCTTAAGTCAAGTCGAAGCATGATGCATTAATGCTATATTTTTATTTTTGTGAAATAAAGCAATTGACTAGCAAAAAAAAAAGATTGAAAATCATCATTTTTCGGGCCTCTGACTACCCCTGAAGGCGTACAGGTTGTGTTCACATTTAATGAGGTTTTCTGTGCTCTAGTTTGCAAATATGATAAATATATTCATTTATATTTTTTTGGCATTTATAAATTGGGAGCTTTCAAAGGGTTAGAAAAGCTCGATGAAGCAGAGGATGAAAATGAACTAATTGATATACCAACTGCCATTTAGATTAGATTCCATGAGCGGTTTGAATTTCAACCTTGTGATCTGCCATTTGTATCGAGCCTCCTGCAGACGGTGACATATTTGGCGAAGATGATCCTGAAGACGAATGTGGAGGAGTTCCAGATAAGGCTTGCCCAGCTCAGCTAAAAGGCAGTTGTTAAACCGTAATGGCTAGGGAACGACATTTAAAAATTTTGATCAGAATACCATATTGAAGGCGTGTTTGAAAGCCATATTATCTTTGCATTTATTGAGATACATTTCCGAACAAAGTCCAGTATGTGATGTGAAACAAAAAAGGCCGAATCTAAATATATAATAATAGTCGGTGAATTTCAAGCATTTATTGGCATATTGATGATTACTGGCTACAATTTACAAGCGAGTTACAGAATTTGGTGGAGTCACGTTGAATATATTTGCAATAATCTTGCAAGAAGCACTATGCATCGAAATCGATTTTAAGATATTTTGCAAAGCCTCCCCCTCGAAGACAATTCATTAGATTCCTCAAGAAATTGCGCAAATGCCGACAAAACGTGGCAATTGAGTCCTTTTAATGATGACTTGAAGGCAAAAATGATTGAAAATTTTCATGCCTAACAAAACCTCTCTTTCGATGAATATATATATGATAGCTTATTTTGGTAGACATGGATGGAAGCGATTCATAAAAGGCAAAGCGCTACGCTTAAAGTTTAGTATCTTTGCACTCCAGCAGGCTACATGGTGACCTTTTTTTCTGTATTATCCTGTTCAAATGATGAGTTTGAAGCCAAATTTGAAAAATGTGCCTCTGCTTTGGTCAGTATGAGCGATGATTTTCCTGGCACATTGAAATTGCTGCCATTTTCATTTTTCTTTCATAAACTGTTTGCCAGTTATTCTTTGTTGGCTTATCTGAAATCATGAGAATATTTTGCTATGGAAACAACTCACGAAAATGGCATTCCACGAAATTGTTCACTGGTGTATAAAAAAATCTTCAAGTCAATAGAAAGGTTACTTGGAATTAATTGCGATGAGAAGCACTGGCATTTGTTTGGTGAAATGGAAAAATAATAATTTCAAGGCAAGTGGAGCCAAAATAAATTGACACAGCCTTTGCGCGATAACGAAATACAATAAATATATGCGCGGAGTGGACCAATTCGACAAAAATTTGTCCCAATGTAGTAGTAGTTAAAAAAAAACATTTTTCTTATAGCGGTCGCCCCTCGGCAGGCAGTGGCAAACCTCCGAGTGTATTTTTGCCATGAAAAGGCTCCTCATAAAAAATATTTGTCGTTCGGAGTCGGCTTGAAACTGTAGGTCCCTCCATTTGTGGAATAACATCAAGACGCACACCACAAATAGGAGGAGGAGCTCGGCCAAACACCTAACAGAAGTGTACGCACCAATTATTTATTTTTTTTTTTAGTAGTAGTTCATCATTTCCCCTGGCTGATAGGTGCTTGGGTTCAAAATGCTTGGTAGCTGTATCGAAAAGTGCAATCGACACTGACTCAACTAGAGTTTCGACAAAACCTAGCGGTACACTACTGCAAATATTACGGTATAAAAGCTAAATCGTTTGGTCCGATGCCCTTCACAAATATGCACAGATGCGAGGCCGAGTTCAATACGCTCTCCGTTATGATCAGACTGGACATTTTGTAGTAATTAATGGAATTAAAAAAAAACAGGCTCAAAAACTATTTGCTTTTTCATAAGAAACTTGTACTCTAGACAAGCCAGGGTTATCATACTGCAACGCTAGTTTTGCGCATTTTCCGGAAAAGATTAACAGTTTATTTGAAAATGGATTTCATTTGAGTACTGAGGGGGTCAAAATATACAAGCTTACATCTTTTCAACAAAATATAATGCAAAACAAATTTCTGAGAAATACCAGGTTAAGAGAGATCATTTTCTTATCCCCAACACATTATTACAGACAGATACCTATTAACTTTACAACATAAATCTACGACAAGGCCAATACGATTAGAAAGGGTTGCATATCATCAGCATCAAATTACAAAAATAACTCTACTACTGATACTATTCTAGTCCATGACAAACTATTATGTTTCTTCTTTTGAAAACCAATATCTTAACTAAAGTGGGTTTAAGTTTCAAGGGCCGGTGTTGATTTTGAATAAAATAAATTTTTTTTAGGAAATTATTGTCATTTCTCTTTATTATAATAATACTGATATGGCTCTACAAAATATCGCTTCGGAACAAAATATCGGCCAAATGGCTGCCGCGGCCTCGCCGGCACACCTCCAACCGATGGCCAAAATTTTCGATGTCGCTAAGGCATAATTGAGATTCTACACCGTTAATGTGCTGAATTATCTCATTCTTTAGCTCTCGAATTGTTACTGGCTTATCGACGTACACCTTTTCTTTCAAATAACCCCAAAGAAAGAAGTCAAACGGTGTCGTTGACGTTTAGGTGTGGTTCATATTCAACATCGGCCCTTGAAATTTAACCACCCTATAGAATGTTTCTATACTAGCCTGGCTTTTCCCTGCAGGGTAGGTACTCGTATGTTAATAGATGTGTAAATTTTGTAAGTCGGCTATCTGTTCCTTTCTTGGCAAGTGTTATTAATTTTCGTATGCTGTTAACTCCTTTCTGACGGAAATTAATAATTTAACAACGGAAATGATTTAAAATTTTGCACTTAAAATGTAGCGTTAAGAATATTAGGAAAGTATGTTACATACATACATATAGTACATACATATCTACATAGATGAGTTTAGATCCTATTAGCATTTTTCGCATTTATAAAGTGAATGTGTGAATATTATTATTATCATTAAGGGGATTTAACACTTCGACCTGAAGCATCTAATATGCCCCTTTCATGGAGCGCGACTATGTATAATCATAGGTGAGTATGTGGGTGTGAGCTGTGAGGGATTTTTGTATATTAAGTTAGTTATTACGAAATTAAATTTTTCATTTATATGTATATATATAATTGGCGCGTACACCCCTTTTTTGGGTGTTTGCCCGAGCTCCTCCTCATACTTGTGGCGTGCGTCTTGATGTTGTTCCACAAATGGACGGACCAACAGTTTCAAGCAGATTCTGAAAGGCAGATGTTTTTTATGAGGAGCTTTTTCATGGCAGAAATACACTCGGAGGGTTGCCATTGCCCGCCGAGGGGCGATCGCTATTAGAAAAAAACTTTCTCTTCATTTTGGTCATTCACCGCGATTCGAACATATGTTCTCTCTGAACTCCGAATGGTAGTCACGCACGAACCTATTCGGGTACGAAATACAAATTTGAATTGGTCGAGCCAAGGAGCACCAAGAGTTTTGGTGGCTCCTAAAACACTCAGGCTAAAAAACCGATTGTATTTTGAGCTCTGGAAAGAGGGTAGATAGTCAAAGGGGAAGGAGAAAAGTATCATAGAAAGAGATAGGAAAGAATAGAGACAGAGTTAGAGAAAATTAGTCCTGTAAGAATTTTCCAGATTCTTGGCAAATCTGCAAATATCCTCCAGTTTTAGAGAACAAATTTTATTCATTCTCACTACATCGGAACCCAAAAGTCGTAGTCTTGCGCTAGCAAAGGCAAGGCACTCACAGAGAAAATGCTCAGTGCTCTCCGCCTTTTCTAAACAGGACAGGCAAAACGGGCCCTCAATGATTCGAATAGTGGTCATATGCCAACCGCATGGTTTGTGTTTCATAATTATATCGACCATCAACCAAAAGTCTTTCGTTCCAAGTTTTAGTAGAAAGTTTGACAGTTTTCTGTTCGGACTTTTCATAAAACACTTTGCAGTTCTGCAACGTTCCAGACTGGACCATCCCTCGTTAAGTAAATTTCATACATTCATAATTCTTGCGGAACTGATTCCGATTATGAGCTCTGGCCTTGGTGGGAGAACCGCTGATCCACGTTTGTCCAATTCGCCGGCAATTTTGTTTCCTTGAACATCGGAGTGTACTGGAACCCATGTAAGTTGTTTTGTCTCGTGACAGAATTAAGCTTCTTTTCACATGCTTGAACAATCTTTGAGGTTGTTTGCTTCGCGTTCTCCAGGGCTTTAAAAGCAGCCTTACTGTTACTAAACACTCCAATCTGTTTCCCGTTCCATCTCCTCTCGATTATCCATTCGGCTACTTTCATGATGGCAAATTCGGCTACGGCGGCCGCAAAAATTAATTTATATAAAAATGAATTATAAGAATATTGAAACAAGGCAGCACTGCTACTGTAAGTAAAAAATATTGACGCTTGAACCAATAATGAAAAATTAGTTATCGTTGAGAGAACCTGAGATCTTAACTTCGGTTATATGATACTATAAGTCGGTCTCGTGACAAAGTGCAGCCAGCGATCACAGACCGAGAAAGAAAGAATTAACTTTAATTAAACTACGTGGATCGATAGAACCAATTGTCCAGTCGCGCTTTAAAATTGTGTGGGATCCATCATCAATGCATTCTTATCTTAGTAATTCACGCCGAAAATTGTGAAAAAAATTGTATGAAAATGTTCACGCCTTCATTCCAGTTCCTTGTCGAGATGATGATGTATGGGCCATCAAAGTGTTCTGAGCATGTTTATGGTAAAATATGTCAAACTCGCCAAAGGAAAAGTCATAAGGCGCCTGAGGTGCCCAAAAGCAGAAAAGTAAATAGCAACCCTCGTAGTGTCAAAACTGCTAATAAAGAAAGATTGTACTTAGAAAGTTATTATTTAACACGTTCTTTGACGTGAATGCTATAGCACTCATTTTTTTATATAGATGGGGCCTCCTCTGCGTTGGAAAAATCAGATGGAGACCGACTTGGCTTCACTGGTGTGTCCAACTGGCGCCGGTTGGCACGTGAAAGAAATGACTGGCCTTCGTTAAACTCGGCCAAAATCGCATAAGCGGCTATCGCTACCATCAAGAAGAATTAATGTAAAGCACAACTGGGCGAAGTATTTACTTGTGGAAAAGTAGAAAACGATTTAAAAGTGTCTTATTTTACTAGCATAATTCAGTTACCTGTAACACTCAATTTTTATCAAACCCTTTCGAAACTTTCGGGACTACAGATTCGCTGGAATACAAATGCCCAAATTGCGTATACTTTTGCAACCCATTGCAATTGTGGACAAAATTTTTCACTGTCCGTTCAATTTGCTAGAAATAGAAAAAATAAGTGGAAGAAATAAAATTCAGAAATTCAAGCAACGATCTCACTTTGTTACATTTTCCTTTCTGTTTTGGTGTTTTGCAACAATCTTTTACTTTTCCATTTCGTTCGTGATTTTTTAACTTGACGGGTGTTCATTTGTGGTGCTTGCGTGCATACATATGCACACATATCCATTTGTGTTAGTGAGGCGCCATTTGTTTACAATTTTGTTGCATTCAAATGTTATCAGAAAGCGCAGCAATTCGCTGCATTTTTCATTTGTTCAAACTTTCTCCACAGCTTCTTTTTTGCTTCGGTCCCTTTCTATTTCTTCTCACCTATGGCGTACTTTATCCGCAGCACCTTGCATTCGATAACTGATTGAATTGTTACATTTCGTTACGTGCTCGAATTGGAAACCAAAATTTGTTCGCTTCAACTTAGCATTCACAGCGGGCTTAAAGTTGAACTCCTCTTTTTTCTTATTATTACTTTTTGTTTTTGCTTTTCGAAGCAGAGGTGATTTGCATGTGCTGCCAAATAACTCTACGACATTGAATGCAAAATATTTCCAAGTTTGCTGCGATACCTTTGCAAATGAATACTAGAAATAAATGCCGAAATACTTCATGTTAGTGTCTTACTTAGCGGTGAAAAATTTCTAAAATTGTTTTTGTAAGTTTGTATATAAATTGTGGTTGATGGTTTTCATAGAATACGAAATTTGCATGGCGAACAGATTTTTAGAGGCGTAGTTAAGATCAGACCATTAACCGGCTCGCAGCGAATTTTAAAGGATCAGCTGATTGACTGACGTAACAGGGGTCACTATAGCGGTTTGTTTATGAAAATTTTTGATTGTGTTGCTAATGTTCGAAAAATATCAACACATCCATTGATTTCGTTGCCGCCAGACCAACGACTGATTGAAAGCGCGTAAGAATACGTGTTAAATGAGCGGGCAGAAATTCTGCTGCCGAGTCCCTGATGATGTGGCAACCGAAGTTACTCTCACAATTTTGTTTTTCACCATACCGGATGGTCGAACCTGGCAATCAATCAGCCTTGTGAAATCGGTTTGTATTTAGCTAAAATATGGTGAACTGGAGATTTCCTTGACTCAGACCCGAGGCGGTAAACAGACCATGTTCTAACTATTGTTCTAACTCAACGGGCATATCCAAAAAAGTGTCGCAGCAAACAGGCACCGTCTGACAATACTATTCGTCGTTTGGTGTCGGATTTTTTTGAGCACGGGGCAGTAGGAGATCGTCAACATGCCGTTCATCAACGACCAATACGTGCCAATGAACTTGTTGAAGCAGTGAGGGAGAGCGTTACCCAGGAGCCAACAGTGCCATATCGTCATCGCATTCAGTATTTTGGCGTCAATGAAACCAAAATGCGGCGCATTTTAAAGGATGATTAAATTTGTTTCCATTTAAAGTGCAATTGACACAAAGAATATTGCCAATAGACCATTCACGCTCGAATGGTTGACACTGAACCCAATTTTTGGAAGCAAATTTTAATGACTGAGAAGGCACATTTTAACCTCTCTTGCCGCGTGAATAAACAAAATTGCCGCATTTGGGGAACTGGGAATCCACACGAGATCCAAGAAACGCCAGTGCATGACCAGAAAGTAATTGTTTGGGCCGGCATTTGCGCCAAAACCCTCATTAGGCCATATTTTTACCGAGAAAACGAAACGGTCGATGGAAACCGATATCGATGGATGTTTGCTCATTATGTCTGCCCGCAAATGAGTGAGAAAGGCTTAGACGGTTACTGGTTTCAACAAGACGGTACGCCATGCCACACTGCGAATGCAACAATTGAATTTCTGCCACAAAAATTCCCAGGACGTCTAGTGCCAAAAAGGTGCGACATCGACTGACCCCCCAGATCACCTGACTTAACCCCCTGACTTCTTTTTGTGTGGTTATCTGAAAAGTAAGGTTTACGCCGACAAGCCGCAGACTATTAACCACCTTAAGGCAAACATTCGTGCCGAAATCGACGCTATAAAACCCGAAATGCTTGACAAGGTGATGACAAACGCAGAAAAAGAATCGCAATTTGTGATTGCTAATAAAGGTGGCCACTTGATTGATATTGTATTCAAAATATAGTTTTAATATATTGTAAATAACCAAACCAAATAAAAATATCTCACTTATACAAATCAAATAGTTTTACATTGTAAATAACCAAACCAAATAAAAATATCTCACTTATACAAATCAGTTTTTTCTTCCAAAGTTATTCAATGCTTTCATACCGACCTAAAAGATGGCGCACCCTGTTCTTATAAAAGAGTTTAGACGCATTTTATTTCATTTGGTTCCAAAATTACGACATGGTTTTGAAAAATTAACATCTTGACAACTGCTAAGAGAACTATAAACAGTAAACCAGTCAGGGTAATTGGAGATGAGAATTGAATCTGTGTTTAAGACTTCAAAGAATAATCCCCTAATCGATAGAATATGATGCCTTAAACTAATCGATACCGAACATTTGCGATAAAGGCACTCCGTTTAACACTTGTCTATTAAAATCCTCAAATGTGCTATACATTTGGGCCCACTCTCTAGGCAACCATCACTACCTAACCTAACCTTTACATATGTAAATAAAATCCCCAAAATTGATATAGCCCATAGATTTTTGCGATGCTCTCAAAATTTCAAATCTTATTCCCAACTCTTATTTCCAAGTACAAAAAAATCCAAAAAAAAAATCCACAACACACGCCGCACATAAAAAAATGTTTAAACCCAATACTTTTTCTTTTTTCCTTTTACTTTTTAATTAATAGTTCTGATGAAATGAAAGCCAATTAATCATGGCACAATTCTCCTACACACTGCAATAATTTACGTCTTTTACACTGCTATTAATAGAAATTTAAATTAGTAAAACGATTCACTCATTAATCATTATATGGTACGTAGTTCGTTTCCAAATACGCATCAATTCATTTGTTACAATTTTGCCGAGTTTCCTTTTTCCATTTCTTCTTTATTCCGTTTTACAATTTACTGTTCACTATTTCTCACATCCAACGACAATATTCCAGCACTATTTGCTTAGCTAATGAAGGCAATCAAATCTATCTCAAGCGAATTGTTTGCATGTCATTACTCAACGCCGCAGCAACCGCCACCCAAACCACAAGCACAACCGCTTGCTCAAATGACAAGAGGCAAAGTAGAGACGAGAGAGGTAGAGAGATGTTACTACGAAGAGACAATTGACGAGAGAGATGTCTCAATGTTGACAAATATCAGAAAAGTATTGAAAATACCCATCAACATAGTGAAATATTCAATATTGTCAAAGCAGAAATAATAGAAAAGTGTTTGTTTGTATATGTATGTATTTATGTGAGTATGTATGTATGTATGTATGTATGTATGTACGTATTCATGTATGTATGTATGTATGCAGGAATATATGTATGTATGTATGTATGGATTCATGAATGTATGTATGTATGCGTGTGCTATACAGAGTATGGAAATATCCCCAAGTTATTGTTATCCGACTGTTATTTGCGTTTATGGCGAAGACGGGCGCAAAGTAAGTGATGGAATGAAGTTACTGCTCACTCATATTCGCATTGCTGATTCACTATTGTCAGGAAAACTTCAACAGCTTTAGTCCGTCTGTGACCTCGGTTGGGTTACCCCTGTCTGCTGTGATGATTTGACAAATAAAGAAAAAAACAAATGCTTTAGATGATTGATAGAGAAATTAGTAACTAAAAATATATAAAAATAGTATATGGAATTACTACAATAAAATAAATATCAAATCTTAAAAATCAAAAAAAGGGTAAATTTTGACTCACAAGTGAATTTTTTGCTGAAATGAAATGTAGGTCAAAATCGAGGTTTCAGTACCCCACCACACCATTTCCAAGGTACTCCGCTTATTAGCCTTTTATCTACTTACTTTTTTATTAAATATTGTGTTAAAGACTTAAGTCCTCCACAATATATTTTTTCGGCCTTATTTGATGCCATTGTGCCCCAAGCATTTGTTGCTGGGGAAACAACCTGTACTCAAGATTTTGGCACAGCAATTTTTTACATACTTGGATACGCGAATGTTTTATTATTCAATTATAATTTGATAGAAAATGACGCAGTTCCTATAGCAATCAAATTTAGAAGCTACCTGCCACTCACTTCACTTTTAATAGCCGCAACTTCTTATAATTATTACCAATTCGATGGTAATGCTACTATTATTACAACTTACTAATAGAGCCCTAATTGAGTTTAATAAAATATTTAAACTTGTTCTGATAGACTCTTTCTCTTCCTCTGCTACCACCAGACGGTACCGTATCGAATACTTTCAGAACCGGCGCGTTTGTATCCATTCCATCGTTTCGGACGACATGACCCAGCTAGCGTAGCCGCTGGATCTTTATTCGCTGCGCTATATCTATGGAGTCGTAAAGTTCATACAGTTCGTTGTTCCATCGCCTGCGATATGCGCCGTTGCCAACGTGCAAAGGTTCAAAAATCTTACGCAGAATCTTTCTCTCAAATACGATGTTGTCATCGTCCACGCTTCTGCGCCATACGTTAGAACGGGCATGATGAGAGTCTTGTAGAGTATTAGTTTTGTTCGTCGAGAGACAACTTTCAAACGTTTATTAGCAAAAAATGGTTACAAATTTAATCCTCAAAATAATAGCCATCGTTAGCGAAACATTTTTCCCATCTCTCAGGCAAATTGTGGATGCCGCGCCAAAAAAATTGGCCGTCTTTGGCCACAAACCAATCATCGAGCCATTTTCTGACGTCTTCGTGAGAATTGAAGCGCCGTTCGGAAAGTGCGTGGCCCATTGATGCAAACAAATGATCATCGGAAGGCGCCTGGTCTGGTGAGTAAACCGCGTGCACCAGCGGTTCCCAATCGTACGTCTCCACCAATTCCCGGCTGGCTCTTGTTCGATGTGACAGCGCATTGTTACAGGGTCAGTCCAAGCGGCACCTATCTTCCGAACTTTAAACTCATGCCCATGTCTTTCAAACGTTTGGAAATGGTTTTTTGGGTCACTCCCAATTGCTCTGCCATCATTTCTTGCGTTTGACCATCATCTTCATCCAACAATGCTTGCAATTGGGCGTCTTCAAAATTTTTCGGTGGCCGGCCACGGTCTTCGTTCTTCACGCTAAAATCACCATTTCTGAATTTTTCAAACCACCTGAAGCACTGTAATCTACTTAGAGCATATCCACCATAAGCTTCTATAAGCATTTGATGAGTTTGAGAAGCGTTTTTCTTCAATTGATAACAGTAAATCAACGGTGTCCGCAAATCGTAGGTTAAATCATGAAATTCGACATTTTTAAGAGCGACAAAAATGCATTGTTGTATGAAGCGTAACAAACAATGAACTGAATATTGTTGACAGATGACGGACGAAAAAAACAAGACATTTGGGAAGTTTTAAAAATACTCCTAGCGACATCTATGAACTAATAGCTGAAAGTCTCGTTTCATAGGTATATACCTGGTACTACTCAATTGCCTACTTAGTCCAAAGTATCACTTGTTGGCAAGAGAGATTCTACGTTAGGTCTAAACGAAGTCTTTTACAACCTCGAAATTCTCAAAAAATCGGCTATTAAAAATGTTTAATAGTTATTGTTAATAGTTACATTTTTTTAATGCCTATTAACCCTAAAATATGTCTACGTAGCCCATAATAATAATAATAAATAAATTCTTCTTCCTTCTTTACATGTTCGGAAGCATTCGTACAATTCCAGTTTCATTACAATTCAATTACAATTTACAATTTAAGATATTGTTTGTGATTCCGGTAAAAGTTTCTCTGCATCTTGCGAGACTCCACAACTCTCTGAAGTTTCTTATGTCTGTCTAGTGTCTAATACAATATGTATTACGCAACCATGATATTTGTTTTTACTTCGTTTTCTTTCTATTTTACCTTCCAGCCTTATTTGCAACATTTTGCGCTTGCGATTTCGTGGAATATGACCTAAGTAAACTGTCTTCCTTCCTTTCATCGCCGTGAGAAACTGCCTGCTCCGGTTTATTCGGCGCAGAATTTCACTGTCGGAAACGGGAGATTTTCAATATTCGCCTGTAAACAACATTTCAAAGGCTTCTATTCGGTTCATGTCAGCCACTTTAAGGGTCCATATCTCCATGGCATATATAAGTACTGACCATATGTAGCGTTTGACTAAACGTATTTTGTTAATTTCATGACTGCAAACCCCTTTTTTATAGAGGCAGAATGCTGATCTTGCCAATTCTATTAATGTCTTAATTTCTTCGGTGCAGTCCCAGTTCTCATTAACCCACTCCTTCTATGGGCTCACCCTTACATCGATAAGGTTTAATTATTGTATATATTTTTTCTACATGCAGCCATGAATTTAGTCCTGTCAATGTCATCGGTCTTCAGGTTATATTTATTGCTATATTCACCAACCTTATCTAAAAGCCTTTGTATATCTGTCACACTGTCCGCAACAAGTGTCGTGTCATCAGCATACCTGATGTTGCTAATAATCGCACCATTTACTTTTATGCCTTCTTGAGCGCTATCAAGTGCTTCCTGAAAAATTGCTTCAGAGTAAGTATTGAATAAAAGGGGTGCTTAAGCCCTGCATGAATATATAATTGATTAACTTATTGATATAATTTTGCTTTTTGTTTAAATAAAAGTCTTCGGTAAAAACGCTGCGAACTTATTCCCCAACCCAATACTTAAAAAAAGTGTCACTTTAAAATATTAGAAGGACCACCTTCGACCTAGGCCAGAGATATATCGCACAGCCTTCGTCCTTAACAAAGAGAGTTTTTTTTTTAAAACAGATTTTTTTTTATATAAATGGTAATAATACGGCTAAAGCCACACAATTTGATTTAAGGGGGGCCTTCTATCAGTCGGCTTCAAAAAATCGATTTTTTTTAAGGCAATCGATAGATATATTTCACGAGAATATGCCCTCAAAATTTTATAGCGGAATTCAAAGTGATTTCGGAGTTACAGAGTATACAGTCTACCTTCTGAAAACTTTGAAACACGTTTCCTCAAAACCATGTTTTTGGAAATGGCATGTAAGATTTAAAAAAACGACGAAAGTTATCGTTTCAAACCAATTATCTATATAAAAATAATCAAAAGGCGCAACTAATTAACTAACAAAATACAAAAGAAAAATTCATTTTTTAATGTTATTTAAAACCTTTTTTGAAAAAAAAAACGAAAAAAAACATTTTTTTTCAATAATTAATTGTGTGCTAGTTTTCATATTTTTATACATGAGTAGTCTATTATATGCGGGAAAGCCTTATAAATAAGACAATATTTTTTTCTTTTGTGTTTCAGCTGAAAACACCGACCGCAATCCTACACGCCGTTTTACTAGCGCGCAACGAGAAGCTGTGCGAGATCCCTCATATGTCCGCCCTTTTTTTTTAATTCTTTATTACTCTTCAATTATGCCTTCAAATAAATGCAAAAGATTATTCCTGTGTATCGCTTTTTCGCCTCGAAAAAAATTGAGAAAAACATCTTTTTTTTTAAACCACTGATAAGAGGCCCACTTAAGGTCACGTAAAATATATGCAGATCTTTAAAACAACCTGCAAATTTAAAAGGAAAACTATTTTAATTGATAATTCTTCCACTAACCACCTCTAATATTTCCCACAAAATGGCGTAAAATTTCCTAAAGTGCGCTCTTAGAAATGATCATTTATTTTTTTCGCTTTCAATAAAAAATATACTTGGCAGCCAATGGATCTTCTTAGTCAGTTCATAAATACCAATTATCACTGATTTCTGTTTTGATGATTTCTTTAATTGATAGATATGTACAACCGGCCAAGCTGAGCGTAGTGAAGCCAAATGGTGTAATTTAATGCGCCTATTGATTTAGTTAATAGCCGTAAACAATGTAGATGGCATTGGCGCTTTGCTGGCAAGCGAAAATAAGGGAAATGTAAAAATTCCAGCGAATAACAGTAAAGTAGGTTTAATGAGAGAAAATAGGAGCAGCAGTGACGGCAGCAAAATGCGATTTACAAAAGCGATTATACAAAATCAACAGCGCGACCACAAGGAATATCGACAGTGACAGCCGACAATGAATGTTAATGACAAATAAAAGTGATGGCAATGTACAATAACAACAATAAAAACAACAACAGCAATAACAACAACAACTACAATATCAACAACAACAATATCAACAACAACAACAATATCAACAACAACAAAAAATAGCACTTATAATAGCTGTAATGACAACGAAAGTTGCAACAACAAGATTATCACACTTACAGCAACAAAAGCAAATACATTGATACCTTCTGGATGAGTGACGTAATAACGCTGATGATGTACCATAGACGATGATAATCGCAATTGATGTGTTTGTTGTTCGTACAAACAAGCTTGTCATGCACTAATTGTGCGCCTAAAATGCTGCTTTCATTTTTGATTCACACTCGGGATGTTGGGTGAGCGAGAAACGTGCGGACAAGCGAATACTTTGTGGCAAACGATATTTAATTTGTTTTCTTTTGTGAAATCCCGTTGCTATCAGCGGGTAAACAACGGAATGTTTGGTTGACATTTACAGATTAACAGTGGTTGACAGCAACAATAATAACTATAGATAAATAAGTGGTGGTGATGTATGTATGTATGTATGTGCTTACAGGAGGACCCTACAGTAAATCGTACTACTTCAGAGCTAGCGGAGAATTAACAAATTTTTGCTTATTGGACTATGCTACGGCCTAATCTTATATGGAATTTTTTTGCAAAAATTATCATGCTTTGATTTATTCAAGGTTTTTTTTTTTGGTCATAATAAATAATATAAGAAAAAATAAGTACCAAGTAAGTTATAGTATAATCGCCCATTCCTACCTGGGCTTAATTGTAGTTTGCGCTTTGCTAGAGTTGTTATCCCAATATTATAGGCACTGACGCAAACTCCCATCACAGCTGCTGGGGAAGCTCAAACATCAATGCACGAGGTGAGTCACTTTTTGATTATATTTTAAACGAGGACTTGTTTATCTGTAGCAGGGGTAAGGAGCCCACATTTATTACCACAGCCAGAGAAGAGGTGCTTGACCTCACTCTGACTTCTTCTTCACTAATAAACTAAATCTCCGATTGGAGGGTGCTAAACGCTCACTCCTTCTCAGAACATACCTATGGTTCAGTTATCTCTCACTGAAACTCGCCCAATAAGATCCCCCTACAGTAACCTGAGAAGGACGGACTGGGATGCATATTACATAAATCTGCTGAACCTTCTCTCCAAAGCACCGGGAGAAAATCTAGATCTAACGGAAGAAGCGATCGACGAACTGGTGGAAACTTTCACCTCAACTTGCAAAAATGCCTTAGAAACCTCTTGTCCAATAAAAGCTTTTTCCAGGAAGGAAAACCCGCCTTGGTGGACAACGGAGCTATCGGAGCTTAGGGCCTCATGCCGACGCCTTTTTAACAGGGCTAAAAAACTTTGGTCTCCCTCGGGATGGGAGCTGTATAAAGCAGGGCTAGGAATATACACGTCCGAAATTAGGAAGGCTTAGAAGGACTCTTGGAGAAGCTTCTGCGAGAGTGTAGAAGGCTGCCATGAGTCCTCCAGGTTTAGACGAGTACTCACGAAGAGTTTCGCTCCCTTGAGGTACTTAAGAGACGAATTGTGACGTTAGGCGATGAGCGGCGAGGAGTCACTGAAGTTACTTCTCGACGCCCATTTTCCGACGAGCCCAGCACCTAGCAGCACCGGCCTGGAAAGCATTTCAACTTGCATGGCGGACCGGGGCTGGTTGCTGGATAAGCGTCGCCTGGCTTGGGCCATTGACTCATTTAGGCCCTTCAAGTCGCCTGGTCCTGGCAGCATCATTCCTTCCCAACTGCAGAAATCTTATTTTTTGAAAATAAAAAAATTGCCAACTACTTTTTTGCTAGTGCAAGTAATGGCGATCATTTTGAACCTAGAATCATTAAAATCGGTTCATTTTTAACTTAGTTATTTGCAATTAAAAAAAAAAATTCTTATATAACAAAAAAAATCGATTTTGAGCCGAAAAACAAAAGTGCCGATAAATCTTGAAATTTCTTTTTTTCGGGCGAACAAAAAAATACGTGTCTCATTATTTTGACCAGAGAGTTTGAGTTAGATCGAAATCGAAGAACATTCCCCGAATAGCCCGGTTGAATTGAAATGGAAAGCATCACCTGATAATGCAAAAACCTATGCGGGGCTTACTATAATGGCCTATTGTCATAATATGGCAACAGATAACGCATCATTAGGAGCGTCTGATGAAGAACATGTTTGCCCCAAAGAGAATTTATTTATATTTTGGTTTAAAGATGTCACAACGCACAGTGGTCAAGTAGCCCGACGTTTTGGCCAAAAATCCCAAAATCGAAAGTTACCGTTTGAGGAAAAGCTTCATATATTCGTCAACAGATGGCACTGGAGCATTAAAATCCAAAGGGACAGATGTTTACATTGAACATATGTTCCGTGGTAAACGCTCAAAAGTGCCATTTGTCGGGACTCGCACGAGACAGTACGCATGCACGTTTTCGAGCGCCACACAAAAATAGTTGCAGATTCGCCATTTTTCAACGAAAAAGGGCAAACTAAAGTGGATGTTGTTCGGAAAGGTATGTACATTACGAAAATACTTTACTGTAACCATATTGTTGTATTTTTAGAGGCAATATTAATGACGCAGTACAAGCCTTTTTTCCATTTTTTGTTTTTCAATTGCACTTCTTCTAGTAGATAATTATTTTTATTGCCACGAATTGCCGCGGAGATATTTACGTTTCCTAGTGCAGAAAAGTATACAGATTTCGAATCCGTTTAGATCTTGCTCCCGCGCTATCCCCGCTCGTCAAAAATACGCTTTTACCTGCGAACGTTTGAGCTTTCTCCCACTTACACAGAGGTGTAGAAAAGAGAGATTATCAATCAACCCTTCCTAAACCACTATTAACCCATTTACCAGGAAAAGGGCTCTAAATATACCCACCCTGGGAATAAATGGAATAGACGTACTTCTAAAGGAAGAAATTAAATATTTAGGAATTATCTTGGATAAAAAACTCACTCGGGAGGCCCATCTCAACTCAGTAATAAAAAAGGCAAAGAAAAACCTTTGGACAACAAAACAACTCTTGGGTAACCCTAAAACCCTTGTCTGAACCCAAAAATGACTTTCTGAATATACGCCAATATGGCAAGACCCATTTTACTATATGGGGCTTTGGTATGGTGAGTTAAAACAACTCAAATTACTGCTATATCAAAACTGAGTAAACTACAAAGGCTGGCGTGCCCAAGGGGCCATGAGAACTACCCCAACTGCTGGCATGAAAGCGCTTTTAAATTTACCACCGCTAAATTTAGCAATACAAGATGCAGCTACTATGTAAGCACTTTTTTTTCATATCAAGGAAAAACTTAAACCGGGCAATCTTACTGGACACCTCAATATCTGGAACAGAGTTCAATATGCAGTATGCATAACCAAGGCGAATAACCACACGAAACCCGTACTCAAGTTTGTAAAGAGAAACAATGTTTACTTCTCGTCTAAGGAAAAGTGGAACACTAACCTAACATGGCTAAATGATGACTCACAAAAATGGTATACAGATGGTTCCAAAACGCTCCAAGGAGTAGGAGCAGGAATAGGGGGGCCTAGAGCATACAAATCCCTAGCACTAAACAAAACAGATACCACGATTTTCCATGCGGAACTCTTCGCCATAATGGAAACAGTGGAAATCATATCCAAAAGAGGGTCCGAGAAAGTAAAAATTTAAATATTTTCGGATAGGCAATCGGCAGTCAACAAACTGGCTACTTATAATCTGGACTCACTGATTTGGATACCAGGACATGAGGGACTCGAAGGAAACGAGTAGGCAGATTTGTATGCCAAAAAAGGGACAAAAGGGCTATTTATTGGATTAACCCCATTTCGCGGCTTTAACAAAAATAATATGATATAGAACAGAAAACCATTAAATGAATCCAAGCTAAAATCAAAGAACACTGGAACGGCTCAAGAGGTCTTAATCACTCCAAAGAGTTTTTGAACTTCAGTGCCAACAGGGCAAAATCTGATCTAACCCTAGATAAAAAGGGCCTCAGACTACTACTTGTACAAGATCATGCAGGTTCTGCTGTGATGAAGAGGAGTCTATGGAACACTTAATCACCAACTGTGAGCCATTAGGCCACAGGAGACACAGACTCCTGGTCTCGTCCCTACTAGAGGAGGAAGATCTACAATTGCTCCTTCCTAAGGAACTGCTTTGATTCCTTGGTATACTATGTAGCTTTCAGTGATCAGCTATGCAATAGAAATTATCGAGGATTACGTTGCGCGACCTACGTCAAATCGCACAAAAAACATACGCTTCGCAACCAGGCTTTTTCAGGGACTGTGCCATTTTTATTACTGCAGGGTGCGTACATACATACATACATATGTATATGAAGTTGTAGTAGTTAGTTGGAATAGTGATAACCATGTCAGTGTCATAGAAGCAAATTGCCAGTCCATTATATGAATTTCCATTATGGTTGGAAAACAATTTTCCACATTTTATGAAACGAAAGAAATCACTGATGACAAGTCAACGGGAGGCGCAGGCACACAGCCATACACATATGCACACATTTCAACATTATTATGTACACAAAGGCGGCAATTTTATTTGTACGTTTCTGATGACCTCTGCTAAGTATCTTTGATGGCAACAAAAATGGCTTCATGACACAACGCAGCGTAGCGCAGCACTTTTGAGCGTACACGATAAAGACAAACACAGCATGACAGGCAGCGCTGCGCTGCCGCGAATGACAAAGGACAAATTTGTGTAACAAGCACTTACCTCGATTATATTTACTGATCACTTTTGCCGCACACGCACACCAATATAAGATGGAATGAAAAGTAGAAAACTATAACGAAAACTTTTGCTGTGCCAGAATTTATGAGTATTACAAGACCAAAATGGTCGTTCACACAATTTTCGTACGAATATATTTATGAGCCCAGTAAACCTCACAGCAGGTAGCTTTGAATGCATTTACAATTGTTTTGGTATCCAACTTTTGAACTACTTGGTTCGTGTCTACAACATCAAAAAGGTCTGTAATGAACAATCGACCATTTCTGAGCAACAAATCATTGATATCCCTGACGTATTGGTAACCATTGGATGTTGTTGGCCAATTGGAAAATATATTTTTTTACGCTTTCTCCGTCTGTCTGCATTTTTTAAATCACTTCTGATTACGTGTAATGAATGAAATGTAGTGAGTAATGAATTATTGCTAAACTCCAGAGGTGGCATCCACTCAGAAGCGCGGCAGCTGAACCTAAGTCTACGGCTACCTGACTACTACAGCTCATTTCAAATGACAAGGTCGCTGTGTTGTGGGTCACGGACTCGTGCTTCGCAGTAAAACCGATCACAGTCCACTCTGACAGTCAAGCTGCCATAAATCTCTACAGTGCCTGAGTACTTCAACCAAGCTGGTAATTCAATGCAGAACTATTCTAAATGAGCTGGCTAACCGATGCACCATGAACGCTGTCTAGATATCTGCACACAGATACATACACATCTGAAAATTCCAACGTGGATAATATGTTTCGGAGGGTAACTGATCTTACATAAATCAGTAAATTCTGCCCTACATGTGGACATTCCTTTATCCTCAAGTAAGCTCTGACCTGATCTGTTTTCTGATCTGGTTGGTCTGCATCGTGCAAGCCAATAGTAGATGTAAAAACGAAGGACCTCTCTTGTAGGATAATTAGACAAGCCTAGCCTAGAAGTAATGAGTACAGAACTAGGTCGATCATCAATCTTGACAAGCCTTCCATTTATGCAATGGTTCGTATCATCACCTCTAAAGAGTTCTGTCGCATCTGCAAAATCGAGGAGGAGGTGAAGAGTGTAGAACACTTTCTCTCTCACAGTCCTGCTCTTGCCAGAATGCGATATCGCTGTCTAAACTATTTCTACTTTAGATGATGGCAGCCTTGTAATCGGCAGCCATCCACAGTATTTTAACGTTTAATCGAGCGATGAAGTAATTGTACCACATTGGGATTTAGAGGGGAAATTTTAGACAAAACTATTGGTATAGCAATGGACCTTTAGGCATACGTGGGTCCCTTCTGCATCCTCATGGAGAGTAACAATCACCGAAACCTAACCTAAACGGGGACAGAACACACGAGTTAAGTGGGAAGCAAATGTGTTTGCCTTCTCGAGTTCTGCTTTAGCCCATTTGTTAGTTTCCCTTTTAATAGATGATTGAGCTAGAGTTGGCCTTTCTAAATTTTTGGTTGCTTTCTATAGAGAGTAGTCAGTGGAGGGGTTGCATCAAGTTCGCTGAGATAATTCTGGAGCTAAGAGTTGTGTTCGTTTTTGAGAGTTCTTTGAGATCTTGAGTAAGTGAGTTAAATGTTTTTTGTTTTGTCCTCAGAGTATTTGTTTCTATGCTTCTAAGAAATACGAATTATTAATTAATTTTTATTTATTCTTCTTCATATCATTTATTTCTGATCAAATATAAAAATTCAATATATTATTACTGCTGATAATAAAATAAATATAATATCAGGAAAAGGGTTTAAATAAGTTTGATCATTAAATTAATTTTTTTATCAATTAAAAAGTTAAAAATTACAAACTAACTACTAGTTGGTAATTTATTTATATTTGCTCATAATAATATTGTCTCGGGCTTTGATAGATGACAGAACCAAAACAGCGTCCCTGCCACAAAAACGCGAGCGGAATCGGATGGAAAGCTCTTTTTATGCCCATTAAGCCAGAGAAACCCTCAGCCTCAACTCTGTTATACACTTGGGAGTCATTGATGTAAAAGTAGTGGTGCTATGCAAGCCAGATATCGACGGAGAGAGCTTGTGAAATTCTGGTTTAGGCCATATATGATCAGTGTCCTGTCTGATAGTGACCGCTATAAGAGGAATTATATTGCGACGACTCTGCTGCCCATTGCTTTTATATAGCTTGCTCTATCCACCGTTTTAATCTAGCAGATAATTCGACCTACGAAGATGAGAGTGTGGAAATGTGACTTTTCACTGCGCCAGATTTTATGAAGATCGCTGCACGCTTGCAAATGTCCTCGGCGTTAGGTAACCGGCGCCAGATAACCGTGTAACAAATGCAAATGCTGAACTCTAAAAAGAAATGGGCAGTAAAAAAGTTTGTAACAAGTATTGTAATAAAACTCCGAGTCTTAGAATGGGAGCGCAAAGCGGAAGCAAGGCGAATGCGACCGATATAGAATACTCAGCAGAGGCGTAACCCAAAGTAGCCATGTTGAAACAGGTCTCCTATTGGGAGACTGTATTCACGAACAGACGACAACCACGAACGCGTGAGCCACAAGAGACGACAAGCCGGTATCAAGTCACGATAATGCAACTTTCCGGTGCCCCATTGGTCACGAAGCAGTGGAGGCTATCGATAGCGTATAGCCCCGCTACGCAATTAGGAAAGGAACTGGGACATAGGTACCTGGTGTGTCTAAAAAGACATAAACACGGCTTCACTTTGATGCAATGCTTTTAGGACTCCCCGGGTTGAATCACCCGGGATGGGAGGAACGTTATAGGTTTCGTGGGAACCTGCCCCACATATCACTGGTGCGACGGCGCCTTTGATGATGTTTCTGTTTTTTAATTTTCAATTTTAACCTCCTCTGGAAAAAGAAAAAGTCGGTTCTTGGGGTCTTGCATTGGACATGAATGCATAGATGTGATGTCCAATTTTCTCATTAGAGACTCAACACTACTTTTACTATTCGAGAAAGTTTCGGTGCTTCACATGATCAAGCTATTACACTTCTTACGTGACGCCTGTAAAATTTTTTTAGCTAATCAATTTTAGTAAAAAGAAACGCAATCATCAGAGAAGTTTGACAGACTCCGCGTCACTGTTTCTGTAACATTTTTTCATGTCTCAAGTTACAGTTGAGTTATGAATTTGAGTGTTTGAATGTTAAATGAAGTCACCAAGAAATTTGCAATTGAGTTTGCTGGGAACACGCCGCTCCAAGTATATACATACATATGTATGTATGTGCACAGCTATGTATGTATGTGCGTGAAATAATTTTTTATATCTAAACTTATTTTATTGTTTCTTTTACCGACTTGTTTTGCGTTTTTTACTTTGCGGTTGTGCTTCCCTATTTTCAATTTTCTGTTGACATTTTCGTTTGTTTGATTTTGGCAGCAAAGTAAAAGTAAACTTAATACTGTCACTCATAGCAAAGTGTAGTAATTTATGGTGATTGATATGATATTTGCTTTAATACGTTCATATATCTGTATGGTATGTACAAGTTTGGATTACCAAAAACAAACTTCACTCAGGCTAATTTATAAGCAATTGCTGTTTGCCATTTTACAATAAAATAAGTTTCACTCTGACGTGGGCTCACTCAGGTTAACCTGGCTGGCCAATCATAATCTCAGAAAGACTGGAACAGGTCTCTAGTAGATTGTATGGATGCGTGGACACTTCTTTGGAGCTTGACACTAAACATTTTTAAATATAAAGCTGCTCACTCGGAACGTCGAAAAATTATAATTTTCTATGGACTTTCTAATCTATTTTAATTTTCTAGGGAAAATTATAATTTTCAAAAGCTTCTACCAATTTATGATAAAGTAACATCTACTCGACAGGTAATTGGGAAGTGTACAGGAAAAGTCACAGACAGTACAAGAAGGCAGTTAGGGCCGCCAAGCAAGAGAGCTGGAGAGAGTAGTTCTCGTCTACCGTATCTACCAGGGACTCCGCTAGGCTTAGCCGTGTCTACCGTGTCTACCAGGGACACCGCTAGGCTTAGCCGTATGCCTTCCAAAGAGCATTCAACGGTGTCTTGGTTCAAGAGACCGAATGGTACTTGAACTGCTACGACAGAATAAATAATATTTAGAACTTCTTTTAAGCACCCGTCTTTCGGGATGCAGCGCTCATGAAAGTGGGGATCTAACTATTAGGCGCATCCTATATATAAAATCCTCAAAATCTCGTAAATGTAATAAATACGAAGTAAAAAGTTGCATCTTTTTCACCTTTTTAATATCCGGGTCTTGATGGGCTCATTCCTTGACTCTTCATCATCATAAATTCCTAGAGCTCCAGTGTGAAGCATAGGGTACAACGACTTTCTTCCATTCGGGTTTGTTTTGAGCCAATCTCTAACTTCATTCCAGCTAAGCTGCATGGTGCGACATGGTTTTTGACTCCAGCAGTCGTCTCTAGGTATTCGCAGGTCTTTGCCTGCGATTGTCCTGGGAGTGCCAGTCAATGGTGGCCCTTGATAAGTTACAGTTTCCTCTGAGTAGAACATGACCAGTCCAGCCCCATTTTCCCTTTCGGATCTCTAATAGTATTGACTTCTGCTTGGTTCTGGCCCATAACTCAGCATTCTAGATAATATTTGGCCAGAATATTTTGAGAAGTTTTCGAAGGCATCTGTTTACAAAAACTTGGAATCTGTTGCCATGGCTAATGGAAATTTCAATGCTTCTTTAAACTTAGGCCATATTTCAGATAGTTGGAGGCTAGTTAAGGTCATCCTCGTACCAAAAATGGGTGGGAGGGGACACGAATCAGCGAAGGGGGAGTCCAATCAGTCTTTCGTCTTTCTTTTTAAAAACTTTGAAAGTCTCTTGGATATGGTCATTTCCATTGAGACGGGTGTGACCGTGTTACTGACATTTTTCGTTATAATGTTAGAATTTAAAACTGCTACTTAAATTAAAGGATACTAATCCCTGCTATGTGAATATTAAAGTTGTTTGATACCAAGTACATACTGAAAATGCATCATTTCCGACCATAGCTGCCATTTGAAGACTGTGACGGGTGTGACCTTACATATTTAAGCTTTCAACAAAACTTTACTTTCATTGAAGTTTTTGTAAAAATTCCCAAAAATGCGTATAGAAATGTTGGAGGAGCACATTTATTGACGTCTTTCTGGTTGTATGTCATACTTACTTTTCTAAAAAAATCATATTTTTCTTTAAAACAAAAGCTTAAAAAAAGGGACGGGTGTGACCACTCTATGTGACGGGTGTGACCTAGTATGAAAATTCAAAAATTTTGCTGAACTAAAACTTTTTATTGAATCCAATTATGAATAAAACCACATAAAATAACATTTCATTTTTTTATTCGCTATCATTGACATCACAATACTCTAGACCTGTATTTCTCAAATAAAATTCAGATAAATATGAATAGGGAGCATATACAGATACCGCATCCGCTCTTTTAAAGGCATGCAGTTTTTGAAGGTTCTTTACCATTTCAACGCTTTCCCATCTTTCGTTTAAGAAAGAACTATTCTGATCGATGTCGTCTTTTGATTCGTAAAAAACATTGATCTTATTCAATGTGTGTTTTGCAACAAGATATTTGAAACAGTCCAGAGGTGTTTTTTCATAATACATTCTCTAGCTTTAATGGCTGTCCATAATGCTCTTTTTACTGTTGCCCCTATACCATCTACTGCGCCTTTACCATGGCCTGTAGCGAAAAAATTCCATGTCACTTCTAACCCAAAATCCTTAGGAGCATGACATATGTTGAAAATGTTGTCCTGTATTTCGTCTTGGAAAAATATTGAAAAGTTTTCAGCGAAATCTACTTGCAGAACCACTTCGTTTTGGTTGGGTATCGCCTTCCTGTCTTGGAAACATAGCTCGTGCATATTGTTGACATATCAATGTGTTTTAAATTGATCTAGATTTAATTGAAAAAGCTTAAAGAATTCTCCTACAGCTGCTTCCTTAGCAATTATATGGAAACACCCTTCCTGCCAAATGCAGTTCATATTTTTCTTTATTGTTTTTAAGTTTTCTCCTTTGTTCTCGCTTTCTGGTTTTCGAATCCATTAAAAAAAACAAGCACTTCGCGTTTATGTGACGGGTGTGACCAAGTATTTTATATTACTGAATTGCCAAAACGCGAATAAAAAATTAGTAAAATGTCACCAAACTATTTACTACGCATACTTTGTTATCATTGCAAAGTATCAAGTGATTATAATGTACAGTACCAATTTAATTGAAATTGACGGATGTGACCGAAAATTTTAAAGTTTTAAAAAATCGATAAATATTTTATTTTACAATGTACCATGTCGAAACTTTGAAAGAATGGAAGCAATAGCATATTATATTCAAATATAATGGGGTTTTGTCAATAGTCATAAAGGAAGAACAAGAAAATGTTAAATGAAGACACATCGTAAAAAGAATGTAAACTCACTTTTCAGTATAGGCGAAGTTCACAGTGTTGCCAAACTTATTAAACTTAAGGCAAAAATATAGTTTTCGATTTTCCCATATATATTATTCTCTGGCAGACATTATTTGACTGTATTTAATTAAAAACAACTAAATTAATTTTTTTCTGCATAGGGCCGTTTTAGGTGGAATTTACCATATACACCTAAGAATCAATGCGATATCCTCAAAATATCTACGAATCGCGGATTATAGATGGAGAGATCAAACGACATGCAAAGTACAGAAATTTGAGACACACCTAAAACCACAAACAAACGTCAACATTGAAAAATATGAAACGAAGGGATGCTTGCAGACTCAGGGCAGTGATAATTGGCTTCTGGTTCATAGGAGAGCAGGCAGCCAAAATGAGTATCTTTTACAAACAGAAGAAAACGGAAACTATCATAAACTTCCTCTGTGCCGTGCCGTAGGGAAAGTGAGGATGTCAACCCTTGGCAAACCGCCCTTTGAAAACCACGAAGAGGTGGCTGGTATAGACGTAAACAACCTTATAAGGTTTCTCAATCGCACAGACTGGATATAGTCGTGAAGGAATGACCCGTATAACTTGTTGGTAGCGAAAATTGGATTCTTGGTGAATCACGACTTCAGCCAACTAAGCAACCAACATCTCACATGACAACATAGTACAAATATATATTCTAAAATGACATCCCATAATATGCATATGTATGTATGTACGCAAATAAGTATGCTACGAATTGCACAGAGGTTGAAAGCTCAATCTTCTCAGGTTTGCCTATTGTTTTACTACGCATATGCCAGATTCGGCAGGGCATTCCCCAGCATTAGATTAATAAATTTTCTCACTGATTTTATAATTCAAGTTTGTTAAAATTTCGGCTAATAAAATTTTGTGCGTCCAGCGAAAGGGTGCGTTTGCGCCACTAAAAAATTTACACGAAACAACTTTTTCCCTTCAGCAACATGATTTTCATAGTAATCGTACAAGTGAATATAAACATCTCAGTACATCATTACGACGGTTTACCCCGTAATTAGGCATTCCGTACACCGCATACTGCGTGATGATTTGATTTCGCAACATTTATTGCCATGCAGTAAATCTCATCGTTTGGAAAATGCGGCTTTTGTCATTCAAATGACTGAAACTCGAGGGTATTTCACGCTAAGCCACAGCCAAGGCAGCCGATGTGGATAAACTTGTGCGTGACTACCATTCCGATACCAGCCTAATACTGCCCACGAACGGCTGATGGGTTTTTGTGAGAACATTTTTAATGGCAGAAATACAGTAGTAGGTTAAGAACATTTTTTTCAATAATTTTATGTTTCATGCCCGAGATTTCGAACACAGGCACTTTCGCCGAATGATAGTCACGCATAAACTCATTCGGCTATGGCGGCTCACCCTTTGTGCATGCATAAACAATTTGATTGAATTATGTACATTGCGCCAAGGCGTCGTAGTAGCCCAATTTGCTCAAGTATATTAAAACACAGGAAATTCGTAATTTTTCCTATTTTCCTCACGTGCGCGCGAAGATTGCCGTAATGCGAAATGAGAAATAGCATACGCTCCATCAGTCACATTCAGTGAATTGAGTAAAAGTGTTGCGCCTAGGAGGGCAGTTGAAATTTTCATTTTAAATTTGAACATGAATTTTTCATGTCCTCATCGACGTTATCTTCAACATCATCAGCAAAATCATCATCATCATCATCATCAGCATCAGCATCATCATCATTCTCATCATTTTTATCAACGTTGGCATTCTAAATAGTGAAGGTAAGAATAGTAACAATTGCAACAAGATAGCTGCGGCTGTTGTTAAATAGAGTAACCAAAGTCATTATTTGAAAAGAACAAGAACCAAGCTGTAGTGGTGAGTTGCCAACAGAAGGCTAAAGCACCAGTGACTGTAGTACAGCTTGACTTGATGCGGAAAGCTAAGCACTTAGGTGGCTGGCAGGTATTCGTGCATAACAAAAACTGCATACTGAACAGCAATTCGGTCGATATACCTGGATACACACACACGCATACAAACATACATGCAGATACACGTTGCAGGTCAGCTGCTAATTCATTGCTGCTGCAATTTTACATTGTTCGAGGTCGTGTTCTAAGAAGTACCTTACCTCCGTACATACCCTTAAGCACTTGCATAGGCGTGCTTCTATATATGTAGGTATGGAGGTATGTGTGTTCTTCTGTCCGAGTGCGCAAACCAAAATAAATTGCATTACACGACGAGTGCACTTCAAATACATTCAATGTACTATTATTGTTCTGCCTGTAAGGCCAGCTGGTCTTCACACACACATACACAGGAGGGCGGTTCAATAAGTACCTGTGTTTGATGAAAGAGGGCGAAGTAACAGAGACCATAGGTGTGTCGACCGCAATGACAATTAATATTTTACATGATAAGTTGGCGATGAAATTATTGTCGGCTCGATGGGTGCTGCGATTGCTCACAAGCAACAGCAAGCGGATGCGGCTGTTAACTTCGAAGTAGTGCTTGGCACAATTTAAGCGAGATCCGAAGGAATTTTTGCATCGACTTGTCACCGTTGATGAAAGCTACATTCATCATTACACACCAAAAACTAAGCAACAATCAAAACAATGGATTTCTAAAGGTGAATCTGCCCCAAAGAAGGCGAAGATAGTCTCATTGGCCGGAAATGACATGGCCACGATTTTGAGATGCGAACGGCGTCATCCTCATGAACTTTTTAGAAAAAGGAAGAACAAACACTGAACAATACTACAGTAAGTTATTGGACCGCTTTCACAAAAACTTGAAAGGGGCACGGCCGCATTTGGCGATAAAAAGGCGCTGTTTCACCACGATAACGCACCAGCACATTCATCCGGAGTTGTCGCCGCCAAACTGCGTGAATTGCGTTATGAATTGCTGCGGCACCCACCGTATTCACCCGATCTGACTCCCTGTGACTTTTTCTTGTTCCGTAACATGAAGAAATGGCTCGCGGAATAAAAAATTAAGTTCAAACGTGGCAGTCATCGCCAAGACAGATGCGTATTTCGGAAAGTTCGACAAATCATATTTTTTGAGGGGTTAAAAAAATGGCTGGAGCGTTGGAAGAAGTGTATCTTTCGTAAAGGGGGTTATGTTGAAAAATAATGGAAAATTTTTTGAAAAACTGTTTTTTTCATTTCTAACATGGGTACTTATTGAAAAACCCTCGTGCACCCCCCTTCATACATAAATATCTATGCTAAAATTGACAGCTAGCTCATGCATGAAGTATGCAGCTAAGCTTATGAGGTGCATCCGATTGATAAAGTGCTGCTTGTATATAGTCGCATAGGTATGTATGTCTATACGTCACTTTTGTATGGCAAGCATGCAGAATAATTCACAGAGTGTCTTACAAAAACACAAAAAAAAAGTTTAGCAAATAGTTGAAAAATTACTCAAGCTGGTAAGATTAGCAAATTTTCGCCTCACGTCCTACGAATACTTGGCCAGTTCATTTGCAGCTGCCACTCACTCAGTGGCCTCAGCTTTCCAAGCACAAACTGCACACAGAAGTCAATATTGATTTTATCAGCTCAACACTCTACTCAACTAATACTCGCGCACACAGGAGTGTATAAGCGCGCACAGATACATACACACCGGGACTTGGATTTGTAGCAATCGACACGAATTAAATGAACTTGAAGAGATAAGAAAATCCGTAAAATGACTGAAGTTAAATACTAAGTAATCAAGCGTCATGCAAGGAATATTCATGATTGTGGGTAAATAGAAAAATTTTCTGTTCACACTGAAATACTTTGAACAAATATAACATTGTATAATCAGATAGAATTAAAGTAAAAAAAAATAGAAAATAAAAAAAACTCAAAAAAAGCCCTGAATAATCCTTAGCGGGTGGACGGCAAGTGGACACAACTGTTAGAAAATTTCAAAGTGACTTCTTTTTAGTAAATCAAACATTATCCAGTAGTAAGACAGGAGTAGGTGAAGTGGGCCGCTTCTTTAACGAGTATGTGTTAGTAAACAATGCGTTTTATTTGACGGCTATCAGCATTAATTCAAAGCCCAAAGTAATGAAAGTAATCCAATGTCACCCAGAAGTAAAGAGAGTGAAAAAAAAATGTTTTTTCATCCAAAGTGATAAAATCGCGCGAAAGTAAAAGCTATCCAAGAAAAGTTCCACGTGCACGTGCAACTGCTGATTTCATGTAGTAATACTGCGTACTCAGTTTTTCCTTTTCTCAGCAATTTAATGTTTAAAGTACTTTAAAGAGTCGAAGGACTAAACCTAAATCAAAAAGGGGGCAAGTATTTTACTGGTTGTCAGGTGGCATGTCTTCAATGGTAAAGGCAAAGACATAAGAATATTTCATAAGACGTAATTCAAAAGACGTATTCCATAAATTTGGGTAATTTCAGATATAGCTTTTGCTATAATATCACAGAATTTTCAATATATAAAATGAGGTACCGTAAAATGAAGAATTACTGATGGCAATTTTTAATAAAATACTTGTATTCTCATTTTCCGTAACCAATCAGAAAGTTACTATAAGACACCAGTGAATAAACCTTTTTCGACTTGTGTGAAAGTTTGAAGTGAATCCTACAAATACTTTTCGAGTTATTCAACAATTACCAAAGGGCGCTTGGGCACTCCGGAGCTGAAAAGTAGGATGCTGCACGTATGAAAGTGGAAGATAAGCGCGCTAACGATAACACTAGAGAAAGTAGAATGCTACGTAGGCAACAGCAGATCGATATTTTGGAAGCTGCTATGTCAGCTGAGGAACTATTATATGGCCGAGGAATAGGTGACACAGTGAAGGTAATCAAATAATTCGTATAACTCTACATAAATCGATAGCAAAACTTTACACGCGTTTTTCGCAAAACTAGGTTTTGTGAACTGGTGATCACAGTAACTTAAAACTGCTTTTGAAAACACATAAAAATTTCGATTTTTTTTTCAAACAATTAAGTGTCGGTTTTTTTCTCGAAAGCTTAGATCAGGCACAAGATTATCTACTAATAAAATTAATTTTTCGTCTCCGATTGATTTTAGATGAATCTTCAAGGACTTGTCATGATCACCTTAAGGGACTTCTGGAGAAACGGGCTCCACACAAACAGCGATAAATTCTGTTTTTGAAATTTTGCTAAAGTCAAGTCGAAACATGATGTAGGTATTAATAATATGTTATTATTTTTGTAAAATAAAGCAATTGACTAGCAACAAAAAATTATTGAATATCATCATTTTTTCGTGTCTCTTACTACGCCTAAGCCCTTATGGAGCCAAGGCCTTCATATCTTCCTCAATTTTGGCAATTTTTGCTTCTAATAAGTCATGGCTTCTAGTATTAAAGAGGCACGCGCTAATAGAGCATTGAGACTCTTTGCCGCTATTTAAGCAATTTGTTCAAATATATAATATATATATTTTTGCATGAGGAACTTTTCCATGGCAGAAATGCACCCGTAGGCTTGCCATTGCCTGCAGAGGAGCGACCGCTATTAGAAAAAACTTTTCCTTAATTTTGATCTTTCACCGAGGTTCGAACCGACTCTCTGAATTCCGATTGGCAGTCACACACCAACTCACGGCGGCCGAATATCTATACTTCATTTGGGGTAGCAAAAGTAAATGGTGAAACAAAGTCAGCGTGCGTCTGATGCAAAATTTATACGGAATACAAGTTGCTGTAATTTTAACGAGTTTTTTAAATTATTCCTAGTTTTTTTAAAGCAAGCGTAGAAGCAGCCCAACCGTCTATAAATATTTGTTAACACGCAAGGTCGTGTAAGTGACCAATTTTTTATTGTAGTTTTATCTAGCGTTGAAATTTTATGCGAACTACTCGCTGAAGTCAAGCTGATAAATGTTATTATACCTATATATGTACGTTAACGCATACTGCATTTTATTAACATACAGTGAAATCTCTTCTACTCTTCTACGCCTACTCGACAGACATCTCTCTTTCCCGAAAATTTTTTCTCACATTCTGTAAAAAAAAATATCGGAATTTGTTCATTTAAAAAGCACGAGTTACATATTTCAGTATGTATGTCTTAATTTTTTTTTGCTTGAAAACTGGTACAACTGTCCTCTATAGTGTCGCAAAGTTTGGACTTGATCTGTCAATTAGCTTGTTTTTGTGCTCTGCGATTTTCACTATGGGTGAAAATATCGAAGAAAGAATTTGTCTTAAATTTTGCGTTATGAACGGGATTCCGTGTACCGAATCATTGAAAATGTTGCAGAAAGCCTATGGCGAGTGGGTTTTATCAAAAGCATGGAACTAGGAGTGGTGAAAGGCTTTGCAGAGGGCCGAGAAGTCGTGGAAGATTTGCCAGGATCTGGTCACCCATCAACGTCTTCAACGGATGAAAACATCGACAAAGTCAAGTAAATGGTGCTGGAAAATCATCATTTAAATTTGAGGGAGGTAGCTCGTGACTTTAGCGTGTCTCACGAATCAATTCGCAACATTTTACACCATCAATTGGGCATCAGGGGGTGGCTGCCATTATGAAGAATACACTGAAGGAGCTGAAGGAGATCTCTTCAAACGTGTTTAAAATAGATTTTAATGCTTAATAAATCCCGGTACTTTTTATCTATTACTTTGTATGCACTTTGAACTTAGGCGGACAAAAGTTGACTGACGGTGCGTGTCCGTCAAAGGGAGGTTTGACTGTATATAATAACATGCGTTCGCATTAAGGTGGTATTGCCATTTCTTGGCAACCCCCTATAAGCACAAATTGAAAATAAAGGACAAACATGTTGCATAGTTATTTATTTCACTTTTTTATTTTTTTCATAAAAAATATAGTTTATACTACAACAAAAACCATATATTAAAAAGCCTGAAACCTTGTACTAATTTCAAACGAAAATTCGAGAGATTTTCACTAAACCTTAAAACTTTTAAATCAGAATCTTTAGAAAATTTCCATGTAGACAATTTTATTACCCATTGAATTTTAATCCAATATTGTTTGTGGTTCAAAAATTGTGTTGCTTTTTGACAGTTTTTTTTGTTTTGATGGTGGTGTTGTGAAATTTCTCCAAATTTTGCAAATTAAAAAACAGGTTTGTTCGTTGAAAATGTACTGTCGACTAATTATGAATTTAATGAGCCACTCATAAGATGCATTCGCTGTTAGCTTAGAGATGAAAGGTGGCCTCTGAATACTAACTGCAGAACCTTCCAAGCGCTCTGGCCAAAACTGAATCTTAAAAAGACAAAATGACAGCTTGAGTTCAACAGATCAACTACAACCAGCATACTAACAGGTGTTCTAACGGGTCACTGTACTATTGGCTCTTTAGCCAGTAAAATGGATGTGCCTCACAAAGACTTTTGCAGGAGTTGTGGAGATGAAGGAGAATTGGAGTCGGTACATCACCTCCTCTGTGAATGTCCTGCACTTCAAAGAAGCCATATCAAATATCTTGGCGATTATTTCTTTAACGGCCAGGGAAATTTGCAAAATGTCTAAATGTAGATTTTAGTTACCTTTTTAAGAAGATCTAAGTGGTTTACCCAACTTAGTTAGGGGATGGAAATCAAATGCAGGTATCATAATGGGACTTAGGGCCATCGAGTGTCTTCCCTTAGACAAGCAACCAGGCGTTTTAGTTTGTAAGAGTAATCGATAGACAATAAAGGAATAAAAATGTAAGAAAACGCCTAGCATCAGAAACAGAAAATATTAGAAAAAATTAGCGCGAATTTCGAGCCACTTAAAAATCGAATGAGCTACTAAACTGCGTACTCAGAAAATTTCTCAAAACTTCTGAATAAATAGTCGGAAATTCGTTGATTTTCTTTTTTGATTTTATATAAAGTTTGAAAGTCTGAGTTACATAGGTATTACTGTAGTATTACCTAGATTTTTATAGAAAAAAAAAATTAAATACGAAATAAATATTTATTTGAGAAAACTTTACACTATGATGAGTTTATATTAAAGTAATTACAAGTATACCTTTAAGGTACTAATTCTCTTTCGAACTAAAAACGAAATAAATTTTTGTTGTTTCTTTGCAATGCCAACCTTTTGCGGTAGCATCAGTGTCTTCTTAGGGGGGAGCCTGCTTTAGAGGCTTCAAAAAATCGATTTCTTCGTGGATTTTTTTGGGAAGGAAAGAAATATTCGATTGAAACGAAACTTTCAGGTTTTATTGTTATATATTTCAACAGTCTTCTCAAATTTTTCCATTTAAATATATGTCATATTATGCCTGGTACAAGCATTTTGCCGAGGCAAAATAGTATAGCTTCTAGTTAAACCAAAAAATTAAACAAAAAGTGAGAAATTCAACAATTGTTCGCTAATTAAAAAAAAATCATTTTTTTGGAAAAACAAATTCACCTTAGATTGTTTAAAAAGTGGGTTAATCATAATTTTCTTAAGGTTTTTTAGGTTCAACTAGAATAGAGTTTAGTTCCGAACACAATCAATGTTATCTCGTTTCGATAGGTCGTTTAACTTTTTCCCTATCTTTTCCGCCAATTAGGAGAAATCGTATAAATAAAAAACCAAGAAATCGCACTTCGAGCGATCTGGCCGCTCGTATACTTGATCGACGCTTGCTCAGAATTTCTTCTGTAACTCCGAAAGTATTTGAATTTGTGTTTGAAATTTTGAGGACACATTCTTGGATAGTTTGGGAAGACATTTATGCAAAAAAACAAAAAATCGAGTTTTTGAAGTCTCTAAAGCAGGCTCCCCCCTAAACATATTTTTCAGAACTTGATTTTTTTTTAAGATTTTGAAGAATAAATACGAGAGGTTCCTTTTACATGTCGGGATTAGAGAACAAAAACAAATTTTAATCATCGAAAATAACTTTATTGTTTTTAAAAAATATTCTCCATGAAGATCTATACACTTCCGCATGCGTTTGAACCAATTGTCGAAGCACTTTTGCCACTCTGAATTAGCTACCTCCAAAACATGCATTCTGTATGCCGCAACCGCTTCTTCAGGTGTCGAAAAACGTTGATCTCTCAGTTTGTTTTTTACGTACGGGAATAAAAAGAAGTCATTCGGTGCCAAGTCAGGACTATACGGCGGATGACCCATTAATTCGATGTTTTGGGTGCTCAAAAATGCAGTTGTTTGAGACGATGTGTGAGAGCTCGCATTGTCCTGGTGAAGAGTGATCCGTCTTTGGCGATTGGTTTTCCTTTCCGAAAAAACAGGCGACCATTTGCTTGGAAGTGCTTCGTGCGCGAACAACTTTTGTTGGATTTGGCTCATCTTGAAACACCCATACAGTCGACTGCTGTTTACTTTCGGGCTCATACGCGTAAATCCATGATTCATCACCTGTCACGATGTCATAGACGTGTTTCGAAGCCCCGCGATCGTATTTTTTGAGCATTTCCTTCGACCAATCGACACGAGCCTTTTTTTGAGCGATTAACAAATTGTGTGGGATCCAACGCGAACAAATTTTTTTGATAGTCAAATGTTTATGCAATATTGAATGTGAATGGCTTCATCGCCAAAAAATGAATTAAGTTCATCCATGCAATGTTGCTGAGTTAATCCACGTCGAAAGTTGTAAAAAATAATCGCCCGAAAATGTTCACGATTTAATTCCATTTTTGGACCGAGATGAATCTTTTAAGTTACTGTAAACAACACAAATTGCGCTGGTATTTCAAAACGTTCTGAGTACGTAAAAGCCAAAAAATGTCAAACTTTTCGATACAGCTGTCAGTTGCCAGACTGCAACACCAGGGTTGCCAAATCCCGAAATATAAAAGGCACCCCCTGTATTAAAATATAATTTTCTGTAATTTGCGCTTAAGGAAAATGTTAATATCCAACTTCCACTCCGTTGCCACGCCTTTCTTCTATTTTATACTCATCTCATTACCAACGAAGCAACATAAGCAGCGGCTAGGCTGATAAGTCTCTTATGCTATAGTAGATATACATACTTGGATTTGTGAATAAAATGATTGAAAAAAAATTGTACGATTCCAAATTTGTTTGGTGATATGCAGTGCCTTTTGCTTGATTTTGTAATTCAAGTGAAAATAGTAATCCTACGAAGGGAGATACATTTTTATAATGAAAGCGAAATACATATTTGAGTTTTGGAAAAATTTAGCTAACAACTCAAAGAATTTTCTTTTAAGTTATTCTCTTTTGCGGACAAAGTTTTTTAAATTTAAAATTAATTTGTTCCAAGCAAAAAGACTGAAAATGAAACCAGAAAGTGTCTGAAAAGTACAAATTTTAGTATTGAAGTTTTGAAGTATATGGCTTCTTTGTCGTCCATTTAATTGCTTTTAAAATAAACTAATATAGAAATAAGAGCAAAAAAGTTATCATTATTACCTATTATTATTGATTGGCTATTTTTGCACTGCGGCCTGAAAAGATCTATTGTGCAGCAATATAGCCTACTCAAACAGTTTTAGGCTGTTAATAAATCCCAAAAGCCTACAGCAGCTTAATTTCGACCAGGGGGTTTGGATCTATAGCCCCATTTCCCAGGTAATTTAGTCTGCGTCGTGCCACTGCTAGGCAGTCGCATAGAATATGTTCTGGTGTTTCTTGTGCCTCTTTGAAGAGTCTACAAGAATCGTTTTCTATCGCGCCTCTCTTTTTCATGTGATAATTAAGTTTACAGTGTCCTGTTAGTAGTTCAATGTAGCAGTCTATGTTCTTTCTGCTTAGGTAAAGGGTTGCTTCTGCCTTTATCCGTTCTGGATCTATGAGTCTTTTCGATTGCCGGATGCCCGATTGGGCTCTCCAATAATCGAAAGCAGAAAGGCACTTTTGAAGCTTTTATTTACCCCGTAGAAAGGTTCAGGTCCTATGAAGGGAGTGTTTCCCCCCTTTTTCGCTAAAGTGTCCTCAATTTCATTCCCTTGGTGCCACTCATGTCCCGGAACCCACATCAAGGTAACAAAGTTTCTTGATGCTGGGGTGCTGAGGATTTTAAAACATTTCCAGCGATTTTAGAGCTGCTGGGCTGTCAGAGAGAATGTTAATATTGGCCCACGCGTGCCTCTCCGTAGACATTCTCTGGCACACAGCTTTAAGGCGTGGACCTCCGCCTAGAAAATGGAAGTGGTTTTTCCCACTGCAATTGCTTTTTTGAAATGTGGTCCGACAGTTCCAGCCCCGGCACTACCGTCTTCCATTTTGGACCCATTAGTAAACTACACCTGTGCACCCTCTTTTTGAATTTCTTGGATAATTCTACTTTCCTTTCCATCTTGTCGTGGACTTTCATGCACATAGAGTTCAGGATTGAACCCAGAATCCTTACATGTCCTGTAAGATTGCCTTATTTGAGATGGAATGGTGTAATAAGCCTTAGAGTTGCAGTGATTACCGTCCCTTTGGCTACAAGATATAGTGGAATGAGTCCATTTCTAAAGCCATTTTGGGGCAAGTTCGCATTGCTCCCGTTACGCTCAGACAGGCTATTCTGTTTATCTTGTTAAGTGTTATCTGAGTCTTAGTTTGGTCTACTTTTGGCCACCATACCAGAGAGGCATAGGTGATCATTGGCACTATTATTGTTTTATAAGAACATGCCATCATCTTTGGCCGCAGACCCCATCGGCATCGGCGGCACCAACTAGAGTGTACCCCATCCACTTTAATCAACACTATATAAGGCAAGAACACGGACCTTATTACGCAGCTTACTCAGAGCAGAGCGCAATGATTTTTATAGGAAATGTAAAGATGAAGAAGAGATTTAATCTACTATGTTCAGTACCTTTTGTTTAAAGGTGTCGCACTTTGAAGAACGACTGTATTTCGGATTTCTAAGGTCCCTCTTCTTTGAAGCCTTGACTAGTTAAGACGCGACCTTATTGGAAAAGCTGATTCGATTTGGGTACATATCGCGAAATAGGGCGGCCGCCGTAGCCGAATGCATTGGTTCGTGACTACTATTCGGAAGTGCCTGATTGAAAAGGCTCTTTTCTAGTAGCGGTAACCCCTCGGCAGGAGATGACAAACCTCCGAGTGCATTTCTGTCAAGAGGATTTCGACCCAACCAATGGTAAGTACTTGTTGCAACTACCTAATAAAAAACTTTCTAAGAAACACTATTCTTCACGAAACAACAAAGTCATTTTAAATAATTTTTCACTTTAATCTGTTTGAAAAGCTTGAGTTTCTTGAGTTGGACGGCGAGGTAGGCGATGTAAACAGAGCCACAAGAATTGGTGGTATAACTCCATATTTAAAAAAATCTACAGCAATTTGTATCTCAACTTATTTGAAGAAGAGTAATTTTTAGAATAAATAAAAATATCGGCTTTTATATTTATTTCCCAAAAGGGATAAACATGGCTAGTTTCATGAGTTTTAATATACTCTTACATATATGTACTTATATATTATATAAATGTATGTTTATAAGTATAATATATTAGGGTGGAACAGGTCAGACGTAATAATTTTTTTCGACTCTTTAAAATATAACATTTAATCCCTTCCTAATCTGTTTGACACCAACTTTGGTCTAAAAGCAAGTGATACACAATTTTAAATTCGTTCGTAAGCTAATCAGATAGACATCCCTATTGTGTGAACTTTTCATATTGTACGTGCTTGCCAACACTTTTAATAAATTGGAAAATTTTCCGTTCTAAATTTCACATGTGCATCGTAGAAAAGTTCACAAACAAATAAACAACCGAATTTTCAATGACAATGACAATGTCGAAGGAGAAGCAGCAAGAATAATGGCGCTATTCGGAATCTTCTTCAGGTGCCAAAATATCTGCGGTAATTAAAATTGATTAGAAAAGTTTTAATAACCTAAGCGTAGCTGTTGTGCAGTTTGGCATTCTTCATAGCTAGCAGTAAACCAAAAACAAAAAAAAGGGTATGGATACAACTTCTGAGGACAAATAAGCAGCACGCGACCGCCTGCAGCGATGCAAGTGGCAGCAAAAGTGACAATATGGTATGCAGATTTACGGAAGTACGTACACATTAAAGTTTACGAGTGTCCGTAAGAAGTTCGAGAGCGCATAAGTTTGCTCACATAGCCATTTCTTAAGCGTTTTACACACTGTCGCTTGCTCCGACAGTAATAACCGAGTTGACAGTGATATAGTCGTATTGGCGCAAGCTTTATATGCATGTAGTAAGGATGTATGTTTTTTCGAATTTTACGATTTCGGGATTTTCGGGATGCCATTATTATGATACCGGAATCCCGAGAGTAGCCCCGGCATTTATATGTTCTTGAGTATGCACCAAATTAACGCAAAAATTCTTTTCATTTTTGCAAACGTACAAAGTTTTATGAATATAGAAAATTTAGTGCCGGATGACCTGCCAGCCATGAAATGATGCTAGTTGTTGTATCGCTTAAGAGAAAAATACAACAACCTTTTATGTCGTAGATTCCAACCAGTGTATGTTGTCGATTGTTTAGAAGTAGTCCCGTAATTAGCCAAATAGTTTCTATTGCCAGAGTTGAATATACAGTAGTTGTGGTGGATGTGGCTTTACATGCAACTCTCTCATGAAGCGTAGGATAGGTATTATCCCAACACCGGGTAGTTCCGTAAAATAATCAAAAGACTATTTTCCTAGCAACCTTGCTCTGCTCTTAGCTTAGGCTGGCAAATTCAGGTGAAATGTTCTACTGTTCATTCCTCTTAGTCGTCTCTACAACTTCTGCAGTATTCATGCGATAATATTTCTAGCCTAGAAGAGAGCGTACCCAACAGCCAATGACCGGTGACACAAGCCACGACCGTCGAGATGTTCTCTCTTGAGAGGTTAAGCAATTCTCCTGATCTTTTCTTATCTATTTACGGTCAGATTTGTCTAGTTCTATCACACGTATTTTCTTCTCTCCGTGGCCTATTGGTCTCCTAGAGAATATTATTTTTTACACTCAATTTTCAAGTTGCCATAGGAGCTCAAATATTGACTATGTTTTCAAGCAGTGAAAGATTAGTACCGTTGCTGACTAGTTCATCGACTTTGCAATTTCCTTCAATATCTCTTTGTCGGGAGACCTACCTAAGGCTGACTTTGAAGACGGTGCTAATATCATTTCGATGCCTGAGCAACCTTTGATCTTAGAATAAGTGCCTTCATTGATTTGATGGCCGCCTGGCTGTCCGAGAAGATATTTATCGTAGTTCTTTGTTACGGCGTGTGTTTCACACACAGTTACCTTTATAGCTAAGACTTCTGCCTGGTGGACGCTCTTGATGTTGTTCCACAAATGGAGGGACCTACAGTTTCAAGCCGACTCCGAACGGCGGATATTTTTATGAGGAGCTTTTTCATGACAGAAATGCACTCGGAGGTTTGCCATTGCCTGTCAAGGGGCGACCACTATTAGAAAAAACTTTTTTCTTAATTCTGGTGTTTCACCGAGATTCGAACCTACGTTCTCCCATTCGGCTACGGCGAACCCTAAAAAAACTCCATAACCTGCTTTATTTTCTAGCTTGGATCCATCCGTGTAAAAATTTATTTCGCCTCTTTTTCAGTTTTCCACTCTCTTCTTGACGGTATGCTTGTCTTGAAGAGTTCGGGTCGAAGGTGGGTCTAGGGAAAGTGTAGTCGAATTCTTGATTAAAACTACTCATAGTAGGTAGTTCAGAAGCGTGGCCAAGCCGCCGGTTCTTCCATAGCGCCTGACTGTTAAGTCTAAGCGCTGAAGCGGCGGCCACGTGCTTTCCTACCAGATTTAGAGCAGAACATACCCTATGATCAGAAAGTAACGGGAGTGTTTAAATAAAACAAAACGGAGTTAAGTTTCAGGTATATGACCCGTCTGAGGCAACACACATGTGTCAACGTTTAACCCAGTCATCCATGCACCCCTGGTAGGCCGACGAAGGGATGGCCTTCAGCTCCTGAAATCTCATTCCACGAAGTGTTAACTTTAACTTGGGAAACAAAAGGAAGTTGCACAGGGCCATATCAGGTGAATACAGTTCTTGCACGATGGTATTTAGTTGGTGTTTGGTGAAATACGAGGGTGGATTGATAAGTCTTTATAATTGCGACATCTATCGGTCATTAATTTATTTAATTATTGTAATCGTTAAAAGTGAGCTGTCAAAAGCGAGCTGTGAAAATTTCATAACATATGGTCAAACGATACTTTTTTGAGAATTATTTTTGCAAAACACTATTGTATTTTTATTAAAAATGGAAAAAAGTGAATTCGTGCCGTTATAAAGTACTTTCATTTGAACGATTTAAACCAGAAACATATTATTGAGGAGTTGCAGACAGTATTAGGGGAACATTCACCCTCAAATGCAACAGTTTACAATTGGGTAAACGAGTTTAAACGCGGTCGGATAAGCACCAAAGATGAGCCACGCTCTGGGAGGCCAAAAGAGGTAACGACTCCAGAAACGGTGGAAAAAGTGTACAAAATTGTCACACAAGATCGAAGAATTAAATTGAGAGGGATTGCTGACATTGTGAACATTAGTTACGAATGTGTGCATAACATAATATAATATAATACATGATGAATTGGGTATGAAAAAGCTTTCAGCAAGATGGGTGCCGCGTTTGCTAACTCCTCTTCAAAAAATGAACCTAATGTCGACTTCAAAAGTTGGTTTAGATATGTTTAACAGAAATCCATCGGAATTTTTGCGTCGTTTCATAACGATGGATGAAACGTGGATCCACCACTATACACCAGAGTCTAAAGAACAGTCCAAACAATGGGTAGAACGTGGCTCAAGTGCTCCAAAGAATGCAAAGGTCGTGGCATCAGCTGGTAAGGTTATGGCATCTATTTTTTGGGATGCACAAGGTATAATTTTCATAGATTATCTTGAAAAGGGTAAAACCATCACAGCTGAATATTATTCATCTTTGTTGGATACATTGGACCAAAATATTAAGCAAAAACGGCCACGTTTGAAGAAGAAGAAAATCCTCTTTCATCATGATAACGCTCCTTCACATTCATCTTGGAAAACGCAGGAAAAACTAAATGAGTTAGGCTATGAATTGCTCCCTCATCCACCATATTCGCCAGATTTAGCTCCCAGTGACTTTTTCCTTTTTCCAAATATGAAAAAATGGCTCGGCGGAAAAAGATTTGTGTCAAATAGTGAAGTTATACCTGAAACAAATGCTTATTTTGAAGGTTTTGAAAAAACTTATTTTAGAGAAGGAATAAATATGTTAGAAAAGCGTTGGAAAAAATGTATTGACTTAAAAGGAGATTAGAGTAGAATTGGGTAAGATAGGTAATTTTTTTTTTGGAGAGCTCTTGCTACGGTGTTTTTGCATTGATTTTGAAAAATAAGCAAGATTTTGAAAGGTTATTTATCTGCTAACATTTTGGTTATACTGACTTATGTTTGGCTAAATATTTTTTGGAAGCTGCATTCAATAAGACAAAGGTACTTTTTTTCGATATTTTCAAAATCGGGGGGCACGATAGGTCACTATATGTGAGAGGAAAAGAACAATGTACATGGCTTGGAAATTAACGTTTTAACTTTTATTTATAGAGTATGAACACTGCACATGTTATAAAAGTTAGGAATTTTTCTTTAATTCATCACGCGAGCACGTAATGTTTCGAACGGAATTTTAAATTGTTTAGAGGCTGATCGAACACTAGCGCCATCTCGGACTGCCGCGATTGCGTTTTTTACATCCTCTTCATTTCGTTTCGGCGTTTTTCGCACATAATTACGCACCATTTTGCTGCAAAAACAATTAAAATTTATTTTATTCAATTAAAAGTAGTGACCTATAATGCCCCCAGACGGCTGACCTATAGTGCCCCCAAGCACATGTTTTATGTTAGTGTCGATATTTTTTTTTTAAACAATAATATCAAAAAACTAACACATTTTTCTTGTTCAGCATTATTTTCTACGTAAAATAAAACTCACCTGACAAATATTTACATACATTAAATGCACTGCACCGTAGAATAAAAAAAATGCTATGTCGGAGAAAAGCTCACAAAAAACTAAACGACGCCAGAACTAGGATAACTAATCAATGGTGACGGCCGAAATGACAGTCGCAAACGTTGTTCCCCACCACGTATTCAATTCACATAAGACGAGTGACCTCTGCAAAAACAGTGCGACGAAAACCCCACCTACCTATTGTGCCCCCATACCTATCTTACCCCATTCTACTCTATGTTGAAAAATAAATCCATTTTTTGTTAAAAAACCAATGTCTAGTTTTTCATTCTAAAGACTTATCAATCCACCCAAGTAATCCAGCACAATTTGGGCTCGGAGCGATGGCGCGGGTATTCGTCTAGTATTCTTGCGTGATCTCTCCTGTTAGTGGCTAGGTTAGAAGATTCTCTTAATCCAAGTGCCGATTTCGCGGCCAGCTGTTTGCTACAGGCCTCAATCGGTAATAAGTGCAACATGACATTCATCGCTGCAACATGACATTCCCGCTTATACAGAGACTAGCACTCGTTTGAATACTTTCTAAGCGTTTTACTGTTGTTCTTCTTCCAAGTGTTGGCCATAAAACTATGACACCATATGTCATGATAGGCGTTACCTCTGATGTATATAGCCAGTGTACTATTTTTGGGGTTAGGCCCCATTTTGCTCCCACAATTGTTTTGCATGCATTAGAGTGCTGTGGCTGCTTTGTTTACTCTACCATCAATCGTTTGTTTCCACGCGCTTAAGAAATGCCCAAATCCCGGTACTGGCATCCCTAGTACGCAAATATATATGCATGTACTTATACATTAGTGTAAACTAAAACTTTGCGCTACATTCCTTGGCCTTATAAATTTAATACGGCACGAATGTGAAAATGACCTATTACTCTTTTGGGACAAACGACACGTAATACTAAGGCGATAAATCATTGTAATGATGTAAATACCAGCTATAAGAGGTAAATTATATATATTTCTGGGTAATTTTTGGGTAATTTTTGAGTAATTTTATTTTTAAATAATTGACGGTGACATCTGCTTTGCCTGATGGGTAAATTTTAAATTTTGGTTATTAATTTTTACTAACTATTTTGAACTTATTTATCCTGACTTTTGTAATAAATGTTATGCAATCTAACTTGACAAATAGTGCAACGGAATTTGGCTTCATTGTTGACAACAAACCTTAGTTTAAATTCTACCAGGACAACGATACAAAACATAAAGCTCGTATGGTCTGAATGTGGTTTGATTTTAATTGCAGTAAATTTTTGGTATTAGTCCAATAGAAAATTTGCGAGCATATTTAAAGAGAAAATTTGCAAAAAAAAAAAAAAACAAAACACTCTAATTGTCGAGCAGAAACTGAAAACTGGTTGCCTATGTTTTTCAGAAAATCCGGTCGTGTCGAAACTGTGCCACTAGAGAAACTTTAAATAGTCAATTCTGAGTAGTACATAACTATTTATTTGCCCGAAGCTTAAAGGAATGAAGAAAAATCAACCGCAGAGGACGAGTCCTTCTTTACCAAAACAATGCGAGCTCTCACGTATCGGCTCACACAAGAGGATTTTTGAGCACTCAAAAGCTCGAATTATTGAATCATCGTCATACAGTCCTTACATATTTGAAACTTAATGATTTCTTTTTGTTCGCTTTTGATGAAGCCTTTAAACAGCTCGTTTTGGAGATATCCACTTTCGAGTGGCAAAAGTGAAAAAAAAAAAAAATGGATTCAAGCGAATACAGAAGTGCACTGACTTCCAAGGAAAACTTTTTGAAAAAAAAAATCAAGCCATCTTGATTATTATTTTGCTGTATTTTTATTATTGGACGCAAAATGTAAAAAGCAACCCTTGTATCGGTTCTTCACGATAACTAAAAAAAATTCTTTAACGTCATTAACTCGCAGCTCCGAAATGGCCAATCGACATTTGATGCGCAAAATATCGGCAAAATCAGCAGTCACCGTTGACCGAAATAGCGATTCTAGCAACGTTTTCAAAGAAAAATGATCCGATGATGCTGCCGCTTAAAAAACCGCACCAAACTGTCACACTCTGAGGATGCGTTGACTGCTTTACGATCACATGAGGGTCTTCTGACCCCAGATTTTACAGTTTGTTATCTTAGGTGCCAAGATGAAAATGTGCCTCGTCAGTAGATATTATTTTGACTTTTTTTCATTAAAGCCAAAAGGGCCACACAGCATTGACTTTGTTTGACATTGACAATATTTTCCAATGATGTTCAAGCGTAAGGCGCTTCATTTTGTTCAGCCAGATATAATATTGATTTCCTGTCGAGATTTCCTGCAGAAAAGAGCTGTCACCATCAAAGTAACATATGATTAAAAAAAAACTCACTATAGGGATCACCCTGTGCATGTTTCTGGGTATCCAAACTGATCCGCAATTTTTAAACTCTTCTTCTGTTTCTTATATACATGTGAACGATGTGAAGTGTTACCAACTTAACACTGCTTGTATCTGTAAAACAGCTCATGACATCAACGTCAAAATTGTTCTAATGACAGTTCAATATATTGTTTATCAGCCATCAAACGCATTTGCGTCTCAGTTTTGTTGAATTTTTTTTTTTCTGTGATGGAATTTAAACGTGATAGTGTGATTGCGTTATATTTGGCTAGAAAATCACAATCAGCCATTGTTCGTGAGCTCAGTCACCTCAAAGTGAATAAAATGTTTGTGTATCGCACTATAAAACGATATAATTATACTGGTAGCAAAACGCTATGGAGGTGGACCAAAAAAAACCGCAACAACACCACAAATGGTTCGGAAAGTGAAGGCTCGACTTGAACGAAATCCACATCGAAGTGAAAGAAAAATGGCCAAAGAACTGAAAATATCGCAAAACAGCATTCGACGCATATTGAAAAATGAGCTCAAGGTCAAGGGTTACAAGTTACAAAAAGCACACGATCTTTCACCTCAGCACAAAAAAGAGCGGCCCGAAAGAGCAAAGGAGTTGCTGCGCTTGCACGAACGTGGTGAATTTCTTAACGCTGTGTTTTCTGATGAAAAAATTTCCCAATTGAACAGTTCATAAACACTCAAAACAATCGTGCTTACTTGACTGAACGCTCATCCGAGAATTTGAGGATATGTATGGCCACTCGAAGCAATTTCCCATCGCTCATGAACGCTCTCCAATCGTTTTTATCGAGCCTGGTGTCAAAGTGAATCCGACTTATTATCGGGAAAATGTTTTAAAAGCTGCGTTAGAGCCATGAACACGCAAACATTTCGGTCGTAGACCATGGACGTTCCAACAGGACTCGGCACCGTCTCATAAAGCTCGTGTGAACCAAGAATGGTTAAAAAATCATGTTCCACACTTCATTTCGTCCACACAATGGCTTTAGAAGTCGCCAGACGCCGATCCGATGGACTATTCCATCTGGTCCATTTTGGAGAGCAAGGTGAGGACTAAGTATGCCAGTATGGATGGGCTGAAAAAAAGCGATTATACGAGAATGGGCCAAAATATGTCAGGATCACATTCGTGCAGCATGCAACTCGTTTTTTGACCGATTGAAGGCTATAGTCAAGGCAAAAGGTGGTCATATCGAGCTAAAGTGAAAATATGTTAAAATTGTAATAATTTTTGAACAATTTTGTCTTTGAAATCAATAAAAACTAATTTCACACAAAAAAGTTATGGTGTTTTGAATGTGGTGTGCGTCTTGATGTTGTTCCACAAATGGAGGGACCTACAGTTTCAAGCCGACTCCGAACGGCAGATATTTTTTATGAGGAGCTTTTTCATGGCAGAAATACACTCGGAGGTTTGCCATTGCCTGCCGAAGGGCGACCGCTATTAGAAAAATCTTTTTCTTAATTTTGGTGTTTCTCCGAGATTCAAACCAACGTTCTCTCTGTGCATTCCGAATGGTAATCACGGACGAACCCATTCAGTTACGGCGGCCGCCGTCTTAGTCTTTTATTATACTTAAGTAGGTTTTCACTTGCTTTTCTTCACACAATATACAAATCGAAATGAGCTACTTATATGGTTTGGGGCTAGTCAGAATTTTCAAAAATGTTGTGTGAAAATTTGAAGTGAGTCCGGCAAATACTTTTCGAGCAATTCAATAATTAACAAATGGCGCTCAGGCGCTCCGAAGCCGATAGCAAAAATTTAAGGCATTTTTCTCAAAACTATGTTTTTTAAACTGGTGATCACTGTAACGTAAACACCGCTTGATAGAATAAAATGTATACTGCTTTGAAAAACATAAAAAACCTGATCGAAGGATTTTTTTTTTGAAAAATTTCGATTTTTTTTAACAATTAATTAATTGTCGGTTTTTTTCTCGAAAATCTGGAAAATATATCATGAGGCCGCCATATTGTTAATTTTGAAAAAAAAAAAATAGCTTCGATCAGGCACAATAATAATAAAACTAATTTCTCTTGACCGATTGATTTTAGATGAATCTCCAAGGACTTGTGATGATCACCGCAAGGGACTTCTGGAGAAACGGGCTCTACACAAACAGCGATAACTTGTAGAATTATTAATTTTTTGTTTTTGAAATTTTGCTTAAGTCAAGTCGAAACATAATGTATTAATGCTATGTCTTTATTTTTGTAAACTAAAGGAATTGACTAGGAAAACAAAATTATTGAAAATCATCATTTTTTCGGGCCTCCAACTACCCTTAACCCCTTATAGATATATGTTAAGCAAAATTTTTATGTGTTTGTTAAACATTAAAATAATTTAGAAAAGAGCAAACTTCCTTTTTCTGTTACTTTACTTTTTGCTTTTAATTGTTTTACCTAAAAAAAGGCGAGTCTTTGAAGGTAATTGATTATCTTGCGGAAGGTTTTAAGGAAGATTTTTTAATTGGTTATTTTGAATCAATTTGTATACAGAAAGTTCCACCCTTGTTGTCTTTTTTCTGCAAAATAATAATCAATACATTTGAACTTTTATAATATACTTTTTTTTAACAAATTAAACATTTCTGATTTTTCAATTTTTTGTTTATTCACACACTGATGGCGACTTCGTTTCCCTATTTGTTTCATATTCAAGTCTAAAATAAGTATAATCCGGTGAGAAAATGCTGTGTTCGATGCTAAAAATGCCACACTCGTCTCGTTGAACAAATTGCTAAGGAGCTCTGTCAGTGCAAGTTGCTGCCTAGAAAATCAGCTGGCAGAGAAAGATAAATCACACTCGAAGTATTTTGTATTCTTTTCTGATTAGACAAAAATCATGCCCTTTTACAGGGTTGAGTGCAACATTGAACAACTCTTACTCCGTGGAAGGGCAACATGTTTTCGTGGAAACAAAAATATAAGATTTTCCCTTAAATGCATTTTCTTTTGTCCTAAATTAAATAGCGAAGCTACCTTGATTCATGAGAATCTTTGCTACAGATATTGGATATTGTTTTATATCAATTTTTATTGCAGTACTCAATTGTAAAAAGGCATTTGGGAAGTAAGACAAAGTTTGGCTTACCACGCAGACAAAGTCAGTTAGGCTCCATGTACTCGTATGTTGTTTATTGTTTTGTTTTTTATGCATTCGTTTGGTCACTACCATAACCAATTGAATCCACAATTGTATTTTCCACTATTTTTAACAAAGTAATTTTCACAAATCCTTTTCAATTTCAATCACTCTAACAAATACTCTTTTTCTACTTTATACTCGTCTATTTCTTTCTGCTTTAAAAGCAAAAAATTCCAATCATTCTTCTTTTGCTTATACGTATTTACTTATCTTGTTCTTATAACGCTTTCATGTAGATATGTATATGCAGCCGTAAGTATGTACTCCTTATACGTATTATTGCTTATTTGGTGTTTTCTTTACTTTAGTGTTTTTGTTTTATCAGTTCGTTCTGTTTCTTTCGCCGGCAAAGTAATTCACTTATTCCCAATACGCAGACAAAAAGCACGCAAGTGAATCCAATAAGCCTTTAGGTTCCGGCTAAATTAGGGATTGTATGTTATGAAGTAAAGCATTTTTTTAATCTTCAATATTTAATTCCGAAAAAGAATCATTGTGCTTTAGAAAGAATGGCAATTAACTTTATTTGACAATACTAATTTTTCGCCAATTAGAAAAAAAAATCATGCAATTGAGAAAAAATATGCTTTCAACCCGAAGGTAAATGTGGTGGAATTTAATACATCTTATAAAAATGTTGAGCAAATTTGCAACACCGTGCAATAAGAATCGATTTTTGTTGCACGCATGACCCATATGAGTGTTGCTACTGAAGTTTTGAGATAAACAAATGAAAATAAATATTTACAAGACAAAATGGTTTTATTATTTTTCTAGATATTTTCCACGAAGGTCAATGTGCTTTTGCTTGGATTTGAATTAATTTTCGAAGCACTTTTTTTCCAAAACAGCTCCAAACATCCAACTCCAAAACACAAGAGCTCAACACATCTACTGCTTCTCACATTTGTCTTTTGATCTGCTGGAATAGGACGAAATCATTCTTTCAAAATCAAAACTCCTCGATTGATGATCCATTCATTCCATGTTTTCACCGCTCAAAAGCCATTGAATGAATGAATAAACCATTTTTAGAGTGATTGGCAAGGAAATGGTGTTTAAGGATAAGGAATTGTTCATACTTCATTGCTCTAATTTCTATATAGGCGTCTATACCTATGTCTCGAGGTTTCTCTTCAAAAATATTTGCATTCCACTTTGTACACTCCGCGGCAAAACGCTAGCACTTCAAAATTTTCAGCAGTTTTGACTTTTTCTTTTCTAGTTTTTTATTATTTATTTTACAAAAGTACTCTTTAACAACAATTTTATATGTAAATCCAAGTTTTAAACTTCACATTAAAAATAGAAATATTCCAAAAATTTGCCATCGCAATGCCATGTTGTTTAATTAGAGTTTCTTGGTATATTAAAGTAAAGTTCGAAAATCCTGAAAAATCCCGTTGTTTTTTATAAATTATTTCGCTTACAGTGTTCTGTATTTTCGCTGTATAATAAATGCGCAGGTGGCTTTACGATTTCCTGATAAGTCTTGTGTTGTTCTATCCAACCACAACAGCAGGCCAAATTTATGAAATGGTTAAGAGCCATTCCAAGTCGAGTGATTCAAGTATTTTGGATAATATAGTACATTCTTTCATTTTCTGAAAATTGGCTCATTCGTGGACTTGAGTAATGAGTGGGAATGAATTAAACTGAAACATTTTTTCAATATATCTGACTTCAAAATGTACCATCTAAGTATGAAGAAACCCTAACAGTAGCAGAGAAAATGCTATGTTCTACCCTCATCTGCACCAAATGAGATGTACGCAGAAGATCATGGAGGATGCTTATGGCGACCATATGTCGTCTTCAAGGATTGCATCCCATAATTAATTCTATCAAGGCTTTTATTTCACTCCCCCTCTGCCTTAGAAGGAATTTTACTACTACCCTGTCAGGATTTTCCACGGAAACGCTTAGTTGTATTGCATTAATTCATCAATTATCCAGTCTGATAGTTTAAATATTGCAAGGACTTTAAATAATAAACTTAAAAAGCTGTAGAGTTCAGATTCTTAAGTTTTGAGTATACGTAAATGGAAAGTAGTGAAAGGATTGGATCTCTCATATCTTCGATTTTATCATATAATTCTTAATGGATTTATGGAGTATTGCAATTAAAAATTATTTTTGCATGAAATTTCTTTGATATGTCATCACAGCAGGTCAACTGTATCACAGATGTAATTGAAGACATAAAACAAACAACAAATAAAACAATGATGCGCTGAGTAATCGTTGGTAATTTTTTAAGTAAAGTAAAGTAAAGTAAAGTAAAGTAAAGTAAAGTAAAGTAAAGTAAAGTAAAGTAAAGTAAAGTAAAGTAAAGTAAAGTAAAGTAAAGTAAAGTAAAGTAAAGTAAAGTAAAGTAAAGTAAAGTAAAGTAAAGTAAAGTAAAGTAAAGTAAAGTAAAGTAAAGTAAAGTAAAGTAAAGTAAAGTAAAGTAAAGTAAAGTAAAGTAAAGTAAAGTAAAGTAAAGTAAAGTAAAGTAAAGTAAAGTAAAGTAAAGTAAAGTAAAGTAAAGTAAAGTAAAGTAAAGTAAAGTAAAGTAAAGTAAAGTAAAGTAAAGTAAAGTAAAGTAAAGTAAAGTAAAGTAAAGTAAAGTAAAGTAAAGTAAAGTAAAGTAAAGTAAAGTAAAGTAAAGTAAAGTAAAGTAAAGTAAAGTAAAGTAAAGTAAAGTAAAGTAAAGTAAAGTAAAGTAAAGTAAAGTAAAGTAAAGTAAAGTAAAGTAAAGTAAAGTAAAGTAAAGTAAAGTAAAGTAAAGTAAAGTAAAGTAAAGTAAAGTAAAGTAAAGTAAAGTAAAGTAAAGTAAAGTAAAGTAAAGTAAAGTAAAGTAAAGTAAAGTAAAGTAAAGTAAAGTAAAGTAAAGTAAAGTAAAGTAAAGTAAAGTAAAGTAAAGTAAAGTAAAGTAAAGTAAAGTAAAGTAAAGTAAAGTAAAGTAAAGTAAAGTAAAGTAAAGTAAAGTAAAGTAAAGTAAAGTAAAGTAAAGTAAAGTAAAGTAAAGTAAAGTAAAGTAAAGTAAAGTAAAGTAAAGTAAAGTAAAGTAAAGTAAAGTAAAGTAAAGTAAAGTAAAGTAAAGTAAAGTAAAGTAAAGTAAAGTAAAGTAAAGTAAAGTAAAGTAAAGTAAAGTAAAGTAAAGTAAAGTAAAGTAAAGTAAAGTAAAGTAAAGTAAAGTAAAGTAAAGTAAAGTAAAGTAAAGTAAAGTAAAGTAAAGTAAAGTAAAGTAAAGTAAAGTAAAGTAAAGTAAAGTAAAGTAAAGTAAAGTAAAGTAAAGTAAAGTAAAGTAAAGTAAAGTAAAGTAAAGTAAAGTAAAGTAAAGTAAAGTAAAGTAAAGTAAAGTAAAGTAAAGTAAAGTAAAGTAAAGTAAAGTAAAGTAAAGTAAAGTAAAGTAAAGTAAAGTAAAGTAAAGTAAAGTAAAGTAAAGTAAAGTAAAGTAAAGTAAAGTAAAGTAAAGTAAAGTAAAGTAAAGTAAAGTAAAGTAAAGTAAAGTAAAGTAAAGTAAAGTAAAGTAAAGTAAAGTAAAGTAAAGTAAAGTAAAGTAAAGTAAAGTAAAGTAAAGTAAAGTAAAGTAAAGTAAAGTAAAGTAAAGTAAAGTAAAGTAAAGTAAAGTAAAGTAAAGTAAAGTAAAGTAAAGTAAAGTAAAGTAAAGTAAAGTAAAGTAAAGTAAAGTAAAGTAAAGTAAAGTAAAGTAAAGTAAAGTAAAGTAAAGTAAAGTAAAGTAAAGTAAAGTAAAGTAAAGTAAAGTAAAGTAAAGTAAAGTAAAGTAAAGTAAAGTAAAGTAAAGTAAAGTAAAGTAAAGTAAAGTAAAGTAAAGTAAAGTAAAGTAAAGTAAAGTAAAGTAAAGTAAAGTAAAGTAAAGTAAAGTAAAGTAAAGTAAAGTAAAGTAAAGTAAAGTAAAGTAAAGTAAAGTAAAGTAAAGTAAAGTAAAGTAAAGTAAAGTAAAGTAAAGTAAAGTAAAGTAAAGTAAAGTAAAGTAAAGTAAAGTAAAGTAAAGTAAAGTAAAGTAAAGTAAAGTAAAGTAAAGTAAAGTAAAGTAAAGTAAAGTAAAGTAAAGTAAAGTAAAGTAAAGTAAAGTAAAGTAAAGTAAAGTAAAGTAAAGTAAAGTAAAGTAAAGTAAAGTAAAGTAAAGTAAAGTAAAGTAAAGTAAAGTAAAGTAAAGTAAAGTAAAGTAAAGTAAAGTAAAGTAAAGTAAAGTAAAGTAAAGTAAAGTAAAGTAAAGTAAAGTAAAGTAAAGTAAAGTAAAGTAAAGTAAAGTAAAGTAAAGTAAAGTAAAGTAAAGTAAAGTAAAGTAAAGTAAAGTAAAGTAAAGTAAAGTAAAGTAAAGTAAAGTAAAGTAAAGTAAAGTAAAGTAAAGTAAAGTAAAGTAAAGTAAAGTAAAGTAAAGTAAAGTAAAGTAAAGTAAAGTAAAGTAAAGTAAAGTAAAGTAAAGTAAAGTAAAGTAAAGTAAAGTAAAGTAAAGTAAAGTAAAGTAAAGTAAAGTAAAGTAAAGTAAAGTAAAGTAAAGTAAAGTAAAGTAAAGTAAAGTAAAGTAAAGTAAAGTAAAGTAAAGTAAAGTAAAGTAAAGTAAAGTAAAGTAAAGTAAAGTAAAGTAAAGTAAAGTAAAGTAAAGTAAAGTAAAGTAAAGTAAAGTAAAGTAAAGTAAAGTAAAGTAAAGTAAAGTAAAGTAAAGTAAAGTAAAGTAAAGTAAAGTAAAGTAAAGTAAAGTAAAGTAAAGTAAAGTAAAGTAAAGTAAAGTAAAGTAAAGTAAAGTAAAGTAAAGTAAAGTAAAGTAAAGTAAAGTGAAGTAAAGTAAAGTAAAGTAAAGTAAAGTAAAGTAAAGTAAAGTAAAGTAAAGTAAAGTAAAGTAAAGTTAAGTTAAGTTAAGTTAAGTTAAGTTAAGACAACACTTAATAAGTTTTTACTCCTTTAAGCACTCGAAGTTTACTGGGAATGCTCGGTTATAAGTTTCATTTTACTTTAATACATTTTGCTACTTGAAAGGCATACACACACACACCAATAACAATGTGTTTGCGTGAGTGCAACATTTTAAATAATTCATACGTATTTACCCTCCCGTTGCTCTGTTATTCACCCCAAGTGGCTATTGATGGATTTTCGTTTTTGTTCCTTTCTCCTAACCCCACCACGTCGTCCATATCTTTCGCTCGCATCTTTGCTCTAGTTTCTATTCACACAGTTCATACGTGATTTCGTAATTTTATTTAAAGCAGCATGGTGGACTCTCATGACAAACTTGTGCTCTTACATACCCAAGTACGTACGTACATACAGAGATACATTTATGTAGAAAGAGCTCAAGTTGCTTAGTTGGTTGATGTTCAACATTTGTGACGCCAGCAATAAGTTGCAACATCTTCACTCCCGATTGAGCGATTGTGTCAGTGATATTGATATTGATGCCAGCAAACGATGGCTCATGATTGAACTCAGATGTCAGATGATTTACTTGAAAAATGCATGGTTGTAGAAATATTGACGTGCTAAATCTATTCGCTGGATTTCAATTGAAAGTTGGTAGTGCGTATAGTGAAATGGCAAAACTCGCGATGTAAAGACTAAATTGTAGGGATATGCATGAGGAAATTCATACTTCCAAATTGATATGTTGACCAACAGAACTAGTTTCTGTGCCCAATTGCTAAATCACTTACTTGCAGTATGGTAAAAGCAACTGAGAAGATTTGAATTTGAATTTGAGACTTTTTTGCAAATAGTTGTCAAATGGGAGGCATGCGCGGTTATTGACCGATTTCACCCGCTTTCAATACCAGCCTTCTTTGGACAAAGAGTAATGGGCATGGTTATTAACAACAGTACAACTAGTTCAAAGGCCTTATGGCCGCAACCGGATAAGCAGGGGTTTGAACGCTAGCTCGGACTACGTTATTCCTCAAGCTGATTTCAACATTTAAACAGTTAACCAAAGGCAGTATTACCAGTTAGAATGGCGGAAGGGATAACTTTCAACGCGCCACACCTTTAACATATACACAGGCAGTTCCGAAATGGAAGAGGGTATTGGAACCGCAGTACTATGTTCGGAATTAAGCTATGAATAGTCATACAAACTACCGAACTTCGACAGTGAGTTCCACGCTGAGATCTACGCATCAACAAAAGCAGCAGACTCGCCATAGAGAACACTCCTCTGAAAGCTCAAGCAAACTTTTACATTAACAGCCACGTAGCCATCAAAGCAATAGCAGCTGTAATGATAAGCTCACACTGCGTATGATAATGCCGAAGCAGGATGGATGAGCTAGGAACTGCAAAACAAGCCACCATCTACTGAGTTACAGAGCAGTGGATATACTAGCCAAAGTAGGCGCAAATCTTCCTGTAGTTAGCACGATTCTGTCTCATTCCATCGTACGCGACCAAACTGAAGCTAGTGCAAAACGATAAATGTACATTCTGTAACGAAGTCAAAGCGAGAGAAACTCTGAAACACCTACTCTGCCACTGCCCTGCCACTCGTAAATGCCGGGCGTCTCTTAGGTATACCCCTCTCATCCTACACATAAATTGCGTGGTAAAAGTAATATAGCCGCTTCAGCCAAAAAGAGATGGATAGATAGTCTGGCATGTCTTGCTATAAAAAAAATTTTGCCCAAAGGTGCTACTTAATCGGTCAAGGGAAAACGTTTCTTTGTTAGTTGCTTTGATCACAGGCCACTGTCTCATAGTTCGACATGGCCATAGATTGAAAGTATCTGATTTCAACTAGATGAAGAATGAGAAGGAGGAAAAGTCCTTTAGATACCTTGTGTGTTACTGCCCCGCGTGCCATTGCACTAGATTTAGATACTTTGGCTCATCATTTCTAAATGATACTGATGGCTTTATGGCTATAACGGCAGGCAGATCAATGGGTTTGCACTTAAAACTGAACGGTTTAGTGAGGAGTAGCAGATAAGCCGCTACTGTGATATCACAATGGATCGGTAACGGTATAAGTGAGTTGATCTACACACCGACTGGCACTTCTACCTACCTACAGGGTCCGGCAGTCGAAGTGTAACAAATTAAAAAGGCCATAGATTTAGTTTGGATACTTACTTTTATTCAATTCAAAGTAAAAAATGTGGGAAAAAATACAAAATTCAGAATCAATTTACTTTTGCTCGATATGACCTTTTGCATTGACTATGTCCTTGAGACGGTTCAGTAACGAGTCGCAAGCTGCCCGAATTTGACTTGCAGGTATTTTGGCCCATTCGCGAATAATGGCTTTTTTCAGCGCCTCGAGACCGATGAATCTTTTATCAAAGAGAATTATCCATCGGAATCGCGTCTGGTGAATTTGAGAGCCGTTGTATGGACGTTGTGAAGCTCAGAACGTTGTATTTAGCCATTCTTGTTTCACTTGAGCTCTGTAAGCCGGTGCTGAGTCTTGTTGAATAGTCCATGGTCTGCCACCGAAATGCTTGTTTGCCCACAGCTTCAAAACAACGTCCAGAATGCTTTCCCGATAATATTTCGCATTTACCTTGAGGCCAAGCTCGACGAAAATGATTTGAGAGCGCGCATCTGCGGTTACAGCGGCCCACACCATTAGCTGTGGCGCTGTCTCCTGCGTACCAATCGATGACTCAAATTCTCGTATGAATGGTCGGTCAAATAAACGATATCGTTTTGGGAGATTACGAATTGCTCAATTTGAAAAAATTCCTCGTCAGAAAACACAATGTTCGGAACACGGACTTTGACCGCTTTCGACTAAGCGCAGCAACTCCTTTCTCAAGTCTGACTTGTTGCTGCTTCTGTGTAAGAACAAGCGCCGTTTGGATCTTATAAGATTTGACTTTGAGATCATTTTTCAGTACGCGGTGGATACTACGGTCAAATATTTTCAGTTATTTCGCCATTTGATTGGCACTTCGTCGGGGATTTCGCTCAAGTCGCTACTTCACTTTTCGAACCAGTTCACGTGAAGTTGCAGTTATTTACTTTAAGGTGCTCGAGGTCACTAACAATCGCTGGCAGTGATTTTCCAACCAAATATAATGCAATCACACTATAACGTTTGAAATCCGCGTTTACTTTCGGCAAAACGCTGGGGGAGATATACTCGTATGGTAATAAATAAACAATATCTGTAAATTTTAGGAATGTGATACGTCCAGAATGAATATATACACGTGTTAATATTATATTTCCAAAGTTCTGTGGCCTTCCCTGTGAGGGCAATAAATTTAGTGATTTAAAATTCTCATTCTCACTAAATGACGTTTTATAGGATATTGTAAGGATATGTTTTTTAAAATCCTCATCTAACATATCTTCAATAAATTTTCTTCTCACCATTAATTTTTTCCCGCCTTCTTAAGGGGCTTAAATTGCAAGGGCCGATGTAGAATGTAAACCACACCTAAACGTCAAGTTTTTTTCTGCATTTCATTTGACATTTTTCAATCTCAGACTAACTCAATGTGAACCATGGAAAGATACACAATCGAGCAACGCATTAAAGTTATCCAGGCTTATTATGAAAACGGGCGTTAAAATTTCGAAGAAAATCATCTTCAGTGATGAGGCACATTTTCACCTCAGTGGATTCGTCAATAAGCAGAATGACCGCATTTGGGCGAATGATAATCCAAGAGTGATTGCCGAAAAACCAATGTACCCACAAAGAGTGACTGTTTGGTGCGGTTTATAGGCCGGAGGCATCATTGGGCCGTATTTTTCCCCAAATGAGGCCGGTCAGGCAGTTACTGTGAATAGTGTTCGCTATCGTGAGATGATAACGAACTTTTTATGGCCCGAATTCCAAGATATGGATGTGGACGATATGTGGTTTCAATAGGACGGTGCCACTAATCCCACAGCTAACGAAACAATGGCTCTTTTGCGCGAAAAAATTGATAATCTCACGTCGCAGCGATGTCAATTGGCCGCCAAGATCATGTGATTTGACACCGTTGGACTTCTTTCTTTGGGGTTAGTTGAAAGAAAAGGTGTACGTCGACAAGTCACCAACAATTCAAGAGCTAAAGAATGAGATAATTCGGCACATTAACGGCATAGAACCTTAATTATGCCTCAGCGTCATCGAAAATTTGGACTATCGGATGGAGGTGTGCCGCCGAGGCCGCAGCTGCCAGTTGGCCAATATTTTGCTCCATACGTAATTGATCCATACCAGTATTATCATAATATAGAAAAATGATAATAATTTCCTAAAAAATTGTATTTTATTTAAAATCAACACCGGCCCTAAAACTTAACCAGCCTTTAGGACCGCATTATCTTTAGAAAATGTTGTAAAATGTTGGAAAAAATCAGTTTGTTTCATTTCATGCGAAATAAACCTTTTATATTTTCAGCATTGTTTTATGGTAGTCTTTAGGGACAAGAAAAAGAGTGCCCAGAATATAAAAATGTAAATGTAATGACGATAATTTCTACGTCGTTCTTGGAGGCTGAAAAACTTTAAGCCACATTAAAGCCAATTTCAAATTTCTATTTTGTCTAAGTTGTGGCTTCTATGTAGCACAATTTTGAACCAAATAGTTGTATGTCTTTGAGCAAAGTGGACTCACACCATTTTGAAAGTAATTATATTTGCAACTTCTTTAACTAAGAAAATTTGTAATGATAAATGCAATGAAAATTTTAACAGATTTTTTGGAAAAAGTTTACCAATAAAAAGTTCATAGTAAATTGTATTCATTTTTATCATTAACTAATTTTTTGGGAAAATGGAATTACACCACTTTAAAAAAAACGGCTCATATATTTAAGCCACTTCTTCCCTTACTTTCCAGTTGCATCCATTTAATCCATTGAGCATCCGAAATCAGTTGTCAAACTTTACTCAACCTGTTATTATTGAATTATGGATAAAATCTATAAACAAATATTGACAATTTATAAATAAATGGTAAATAAATTAAACCAGCTGCTCTACGGCCACTAGTTGTTTAACGTGCCTTGCCTGGTAATTAAAGTTTTCTAGATTTTGATAAAATCAAAAAAAAAGTTTGAACTTCGAAATCAGTCAGAACGAAAAGTAATATGTAAACAAATCAAAAAAGTGAACGAGCTTAGGTGTAACGCCATTAAAACAATGTCGCACTTCCGGAATGCAAAAACTTGTTTTCTATTAACCCGACGCGTATTTTATATCAAAATATTTCCAAACACTCAAAATTGAAGTTGTTTATTTAACAATTTATCAATTTTCTATTTATTTATATTTATTATTATTTTATTTGTATTAATTTAAGTCAATTATATTCAATTATACCATCTTCATTCTTATAGTTCGGTAAATTTTTACTCTAGAGAAATTGCTTTAAAGAGTATTTCGAATTCAGTTTTCCATTTCTTGTTATTTTGCTTTCTTTGTTATTTTGTTTACAAAGATTTCGCTTCAATTATTTAAATTTAAATTTTGGCATAAGAGGTACCTGAGACTGCTTGCTGTGCATGTGGCTGTTTGTTATTATTATTGTTATTGTTATTGTTATTGTCCACATTGTTAAAGTAATAACACTTTTGATATTGGCCTTTTACGCCTTTTGCCTTTGTTTGGCATACAAATTGGAAAATTTCGCATTTTCTGTGACAGCCCCCCATAAGACATTTACTACAGCAGTTATAATAAATTTAGTTAAAGCGAGAAAATTGGAAGTCACGAAAAACATGTTTCCTCACTACAGAAATGTTGAATACATACATACATTCATACATATAGCTGTGCTGGTGACATAACTACCCATAAAGCTAATTGTGGCAGGCAATGATTAAATTTACAAACAAAAAATGTGTACAATGTCTCTAGTGGATAAAAATAAATATAAATTGAAAGATATCAATTTGAGCGAACTTATTTTTATGGCTTTCAAGTTTTTTGATACATTTTTATGTGCAGGCAGTCTCCATTGAGTAGTTCTAGGAGAATGAAACGATATGGAAAATGTTAAATACTTTTGCGGCTTCTCTAACTCAATAAAACTTGCATAAAACTATTCTCGTGGCTGAAACTTCAAATGGGACAACCGTTAATTTATTCAAATTTCAGTATTTAATACTGGCAAGTTTCGTCCTAGAATGGCTTGGTTTTGCTCTTGACTTCAAAATGGTCGCTTCACTTCGAGTTACTGATGATGTTGCCTCGGACCATATACCAACTACTGGGAAAGATAATATCAAGGCATGTTGCTCTTGTACAGGCGATAGAAGATAGAGGCAGAAAATGTATACAAGTAAGTTAGCCAGCGAGTCAACTTGGCACGTCTACGGGGTGATTTTTTTTTTTTTTTTTTTTTTGGAAAGAGATTTAAATCAAAAGGTCGGAAACATCATCAACGGCGCTGTCGTACCATCATTATGAGAGGCATGCTCCCAGTAATACCATAACAATCCTCCAACTTGGGTAAATTCTACTCCGGCCCTAATGATATGACATCAAGGAAGAGCCACGTTTATGTCTGGCATACCAGGTAGCTGCCTCCAGGTTACTTTCCTGTGGACGTATGTAGACTCGGCACCTTTGATAATATGCATTTCTTCCTCAGTGTTTTTGGAGTGAATAGTAAAGGGCGGTTAAGTTTCAAAGGCCGGTATTGATTTTGAATAAAATACAATTTTTTTAAGAAATTATTGTTATTTTTCTCTATTATGATACTATTAGTATAGCTCAATTACGAATAGAACAAAATATCGGCCAAATGGTCGCCGCGACCTCGGCGGCACACCTCCATCCGATGGTCCAAATTTTCGATGACGCTGAGGCATAATTGAGGTTCTATGCCGTTAATGTGCCGAATTATCTCATCCTTTAACTCTTGAATTGTTACTGGCTTCTCGACGTACACCTTTTCTTCCAAATAACCTTAGAGAAAGAAGTCCACCGGTATCGAATCACATGATCTTGGCGGCCAATTGACATCGCCGCGAAGTGAGATTATTCGGTCATCAAATTCGCGCATTTCGCGCAAAAGAGCCATTGTTTCGTTAGCTGTGTGACAAGTGGCACCGTCCTGTTGAAACCACATATCGTCCACACCCATATCTTCCTATTCGGGTCATAAAAAGTTCGTTATCATCTCACGATAGCGAACACTATTCACAGTAACTGCCTGACGGGCCTCATTTTGGAAAAAATACGGCCCAATTATGCCGCCGACCCATTAACCGCACCAAACAGTCACTCTTTGTTGGTGCATTGGTTTTTCGGCAAATAACTCTTGGATTATCATTCGCCCAAATGCGGCAATCCACTGAGGTGAAAATGTGCCTCATCACTGAAGAGGATTTTCTTCGAAATTCGAACGCCCGTTTTCATAATAAGCCTGAATAACTTTAAAGCGTTGTTTAATTGTGTATTTTTCCATGGTTCAAATTGAGTTAGTCTGAAATTGAAAAATATTAAATGAAATGTAGAAAAAATCTTGACGTTTAGGTGTTGTTTACATTCTACATCGACCCTTGAAATTTAACCACACTTTACATCGGAAATTTTTGCTACAGTGTGAAATTTTTACAAGTTTTCGGCTTATCATCTGACTGATACTGTAATGAGTGCTAATCTTCGTGAGTGTCTCTTCGATATTTTGTTTCTTTAAAGCAGTTCTTTTCCGGTTTTGTGCTTCTGCTGTTGTCGCCGTTGATCTCTCTTTTCCAAATCAATGTGTTGCAGTTTTGTCATGATTTACTCCGCAAACGCGCTTATTGTGCCCCACTTGATGCTGAACGAACATACGGCTAGTGGTCTAAGACCCTCGCGGGCAAGGCCCAGTCTCCGCTAAAGTGAATGCAATGAAAGGCCATATGCTCTACGCTCTCTATAGAATTGGAGCAGCTGGGGCAGTAGAGGCTGCCTGTAAGCTGGAAACGATGTAGATATTCCAGAAAACAACCGTGACCGGTGATTAGTTGGGTGAGGTAATAAAGAGTGTCGCCGTGTCTTATATTCACCCACTTCACCAGGCACGAGATAAATCTGTACGTCCAACGGCTTCTGGGAGACGCTTCCCCTCTTCTTTGCCACTCGATCATAGACCGTGTTCTTCTGGTAGCTTTTTCTGCTGCCCTCGGTTTTGCTCTTTGTATACCGTATAAGCGATGTAGCACTTTCGCGAGGATTTGGTATCTTTCTGCGTCGTCCGAAACCGTTCTTTACGCACATGCAATTCCTAATGCGCTGCGTCTGTGTGTCCAACATTCCTCACGCATATGGCTGCTTTTACCGTCGGCCCATATCAGCGCTGCGTAGCAGATTATCGCGTCAGCTATTGTTTGTAATAATCACCTTCTTTTGTCTTGTGGCCCACCTTCGTTTGGAAGAATCCTTGCCAGTGCTCCATTGGCAGCCTCTGTTTTACAATTGCCTGCTGCAAGGTGCTGTTTCTTAGTCTTGTGTCGTTCATTACTTCCAAATACTTAATAGACTCCTATGATAGTATTGTGTTGGGGAATAAGTTCATAGCGTTTTTATATTTTATTTTATATACGCCGGATTCGTAATAGCCCTGTCTTGAAAGGAAAGCATAAAAATCGTAAGTATACTGAGAGGCCACAATTTGTTAGCGGCGCACGCATACAAGATGGGAAAACAATGATAGCTGCAGATTTTGCAATGAACTAGAAGACAGGGAAACTCTTGAACACCTTCAGTGTTCTTGCCATGCATTAGCTAGAACCCAAATGAAATGTTTAAAAGCTCTACAATAAGCGCGGTTAAAATGTTTGTCGTGGTTAGTGCATCAGAGTTTACTTAGATTCGCAAAAGACGCCGACATATTACAAGATGCCTACTACAAGGAAACGTAAGGGTCAAGCTGCATCTCGTAGTACTAAGGACCAATAGGTCTATGTGATGGCTTTTAGCCAGCCAGGACGACCTTACTTAACCTATTTTTACAACGCTTTGCGTGTTGTTTATCGAAGGATAATTCATTCATTCATTAGATAAAACTCTTTCTGCTCTAGAAAACATGGTTTTTTTCACATGGAATTTTTTAGTTATTCAATTTTCTATTAATTTTGAGGCTCAGGAATGGAATACCCATGAAACAAAACTCAACATTTTCGACATCTGCTCTTCTTTGCTTTTCATCGAGGTCAAAAAGCTGCGAAGCAGCCCGGGACATTTGCGGGACATAATAAGAGGTGTTATTTTGATATTCAAAGAAAAATGATATTTTTTAATATAAATGATCGGATGTTTATTTCATTATAAAGAGGAAGGTATGCCGTTAATAATGGAAAATAACATCAGGCAAATGACCCCCACGACCACGCTTACAGAACAATATCCTTTTCATGAAATTGTCTATAATCGAATTTTCTATAACCAAAGTGGCAGCCCTATATCCTCGATAGGCTCACGAATTCTATCTTTCAGGTTTTGAATCGACCCTGAGCTGTTGGCGTAGACCTTCTTTTTGATGTGGCCCCAAAGAAAAAAGTCACAAGCTGTTAAATCACAAGATCTCTCTTCGAGAGATAACACAGTCCGGAAACTTTTCCCGTAAAAGATCAATGGTTTCGTTGCTTGTGTGGCACGTAACGCCGTCTTGTTGAAAATAAACGTTGTCCAGATCAATACCATCCAATTCCAGCCAAAAAAATCGTAAATCATCTCTCGACAACGCAATCCATTTACCTGTAACACCTGTTATTGGAAGCGCTTTACATTAAATTTCAGTAACGAGATAGCACATAACCAACAGAACAATAAAACAAGTAGCATGCTTACAATAGTTTCCAAAAATATTTAAATAAGAACTATTACATATTTCTGTGCAATCAAAGCAACACTTTCATACGCACATACATCTTAGTATGCAGCTACCAGGAAGTGAACAACAGACGAGTTTACATTTCACGCTTTGGCTTAAGAATGCAAAATTTATTTGTTAGCATGTAATTTTTACTCTTTTCCGGCGCAGTTGTTGTTAAGTCAAATTTTGCCTTTGTTGTTACTATCGCTGAAGGTGGAGAATCGCGAGCGCAAATGTACTGCTGCTTTAATTTCTCTCATTTTCCACACATGTGCTACCTCCCCTTGCTTTCATGCCGTTGCATATGTACATACATATATCCCCTACAGTCAAATCTACTACTCGTAATTGTAAACTGCCTCTCAAATATGCATCGCAGACAATGTTCTACGAGATGTTAATTGTCAGTTTTCGATCAGATGTTGACCAGTCTCATACTTGTTCAACAGAGACAAAAAAATACTAGCCCAATTATGGACACTGACCACTAATTTGAGGTTAAGGAGGGTAATTAAAAAATAATATAAAATATATTAATGAATACACAATAAAAAGTTTTTTTATTAAATATAATATAAAATATTATGTATTATAATTTTTTTAGCGCCAATTTTTTTGGCCCGCCATTTCCACTCAAATACGTTGTGCTTTTCTTTTTTATAAAGTAATGTACATAGGCTACAGACGGAAAACAAATCAAACAATCGGATGAAACTTCAACAGATTGACACGTGTGTGGTAAATCAATCGAAAATTGACGAAAAATTTTGTAATCTTGAAATCGGCGAAGTTGGCGACTTTTTTCATTTCTTTTAAAACTTTGAAACTTTCTGCTCATGAGCGGAAAAATGGCAACATTAAACAAAACATTTATTGACGAACTCATATATTTGTTGGAAAGCCAGCCATTATTGTGGAAAAATAAGAGCGCTGAATTTAAGACAGAATCGTGACAAATTTTATTAAAAAAATATAAGAAGTAGACAAAAACTCTGATATGGAAAGTGTAAAAAAAATCTTCCTCTCCGATACAATACAAGAAAATCATTTTTTTCCGCATTCCATGTTCACTCAGCCACGAACAGCTTAAAACTAAAATCGTCAACAAATCCACACGTGTGTAGCGAAATGAGTTTCAGCGGATTGTTTCAATTTTTTTTGAAGTATATTAAAACTTCTTAGCCGTCGATGGACGAGCGAGAATGGAGAGTAAAATTCCAAGGCCATGCAACGTTTTGGGCATTTTCGTTTCGCGATAGAGAAAAAAGATATAACGTAGAGGAAAAGGAGAGAGAGAACTATATATATATGTAATTGGCGCGTACACCTTTTTTTTTTGGGTGTTTGACCGAGCTCTTCCTCCTATTTGTGGTGTGCCTCTTGATGTTATTCCACAAATAGAGGGACCTACAGTTTCAAGCCGACTCCGAACGGCAAATATTTTTATGAGGAGCTTTTTCATGGCAGAAATACACTCGGAGGCTTGCCATTGCCTGCCGAGGGGCGACCGCTATTAGAAAAATGTTTCCTTAATTTTTGGCGTTTCACCGAGATTCGAACTTTAGGCTATTTTTCCTAAGTTTTTCCTTATGGTTGCTAATTTCTAGTGAGAAATAGCACTGCCTACTTTTTGGCGCTTGTTTCTTGGTGCAAAATTGTAGGAAATATATATTTGGTGCCTACTTTTTGACGCTTATTTCCGTTTCCTAACTAGTGCTTGTGCGTACTATAAATTGCTATCCAATCCGTCGTCGGATTTTTTGGTATTGCCTTGCGGTAATTTGTGCCATTGCTGCGGTTCTGGAATCGCTGCATTTGTGCAGGTGATAAACACTCTAAGTAGTGCGCGTTGTTGCCACGGTTTGTGTTCGGCGTTTATCTGCACCGGTCGACCCTTTACCGTTTTTTGTAAATTTTGTCTATTTGTATTCTCTGCAAACGTTGTGAATGTATTTAGATATATATTTTTTCTCTCTGCCTCTCTCTCTCTCTCTCTCTTATTCTCTCTCGGGTCTCTCCTTCATTCTTTGTCTGCCTTGAAAGTGTCACTTCCGTTATGTGTATTACGCTACACGCACTTTTATTTCGTCTATGGCCAGCATAAGAAATATGAAAAGAAGCGGATAAGAAAGTCATCGTATGGAGTTATAGGGACCAGCAACGATGGCTTTGCTCATATGCATAACAAAACGAAAGAGTAAACGACGCACAGTGCTACGACTTCATATTAAAAGTAGGCAAAAATGGGGAAATGGGTCGATTTTGACAACAGTATGTTCCTTAGTGGACTCGAGTACCCAAAACTCAGATTGATTTTTTGTAACATTTACATATATTTTCGATGAAATTAAGACTAAGAAGTAGATTAAAAATTTTTCTTTCTAAATCATTCTTATTATTTACTCACTGGTTGAATTCAAGTCGAATGGGCTTTAATAAATCATTCCATAATTTGTACATATCTGGCCCTTTTCGGACTAGTTTGAATTCACTTAGGAACTTCTATTTGCAAACTAGTATTTTTTCTTACTAATTGGGTGTTTCATTGCTGGGTTCTTTTACATATTCATACGGTCTCAACTGCATGTCTCGCAAAAGTTTACTTTTATTTAACTTTCAACTTTCCTCCTGATCTGTTTGGCCTTTTGCCTAGCATCTTCATTTATCTGGGCCATTTAACTTTGCTGTTGCATGCTTTTTTGCGTGTTGCCCTGTTTGCGCGTTGTTAGCTTTTCTTCGAGACTATTTTATGCTTTACTTTGGCAACACTTGCCACAGTTTGCTACCTTATAATTAGTAAAGTTTTTAAGGTGCGTTGGTCGCTCGAGAGTTGCATGGTTTTCAAGTTGCAATGTGAACACAAGCAGCAAAAAGCGTTGAAACTATATTCTGAAATAAGCTACAGCTAAAAGGGCTGGATAATTTTTGCAAATATATAAACGAGTATATAAATCTTACTAGGGTCCACGAAGATGAAAAGTTCCAACGGATTCAGGTGAGAGCGAAAGAAAGCTTTAAAAAGTTAAAAAAATGTTCAAACGTTTTCTGTCAATCACTTGGCATTCGATTTGGTATGCAATTTTTAATTTTACGGCAAGTTTCTTAGGGAGTGAAATACCACTGATCTTTGGTTTTTGCCATAACCTTTCTTATTTTTAAATTTTTCCTTCCCTTTTTAAATCTCCCTAAAGGTTTTCAATGGTATTTAAGTCTGACTGTGTTGCCCAATCCATAACTTTAACATTATTTTGTAAAAGCCATTCACGTATTAACATTAAAAAGGCCTAAGGTAATTATTTTGCTTAAAAAGCCACCGAGGCGGCATATTTTCTTCAGTAAATGGTAGCGTGACTTCTTGAAGTATATCACTGTAAATGAATTTCTCCATTTTATTGATTATGAGGTAATCAGGTTCTACTTCATATTAAGAAAACATCTCCAAATCATTAATTTGCCACCATCGTGGCTGACTATCCCTTTTGTGAGTCGCGGTGAGAACTCTTGTACTTTAAGACCCATGACATTTCACCCGGCATAATTTCAAAATCAATAAATTTTTGTTTCAACGTTCCAAAGAATACAAGGTGAAGTTCCAAATAATCAAGACAGGCGTCATAAAATTGTTTTTAATGGCGCCATCTTTTTAATGAGTTAATGCGTTGAAAATTACATCCCTAGCTGACTTCCAGTGAAAGCTTGAATACATTGAGTGAAAGCGAAGTTATTGGGTCTAAAGTGTCAGTATGTTTGAGTCATTGGGATAAAAATGAGTTTCGAACAAAGAGCTAATATCAAATTTTGTTTTACAATCGGCAAAACGTTTACCAAAATAAATATTTGAATTGATAAAAAAAGTTTACGGCGATGATTGTCTATCTCGTGACAGGGTTCATGAGAGGCTGACACATTTCAGAAATGGTTGTGAGGACATAAGTCCGAGTTGAATATCTCCAAAACAACGATTTTTCGCATTTCAACTGATCATTTGGGCTTACGAAAGGTCTGTGCACGTTTCATGTTTCATTCCGCACGAGTTAAGAGAGGACCAAAAATTGATCAGAATTCAACATTCGCAGGACCTCATAAAAAGGCGATATAGGACGAGAACTTCCTTTACAACATTGCAACTGATGGTGGAACATGAACCTGAAACTAAGCGTCAAACTGCCGAATGGAACGCCCAAGATGAGCCGCTGCCCAAAAAATTGCGTTTGTAGAAGTCAAAAACCAAGTCGATGCTCATTAGTTTTTACGATTCCAAGGGAATCGTTCACAAGGAGTTCGTGCCAGCGCGCCAAAGTGTCAATGCAATTTTTTATCTTGGCATTTTGAAGCCCTGAATACCGCGAAGGAGGAAGCTGGCGCTTATTGCATGATAATGCACCATCTTATGGATCCACTCTTTTGACTGATTATTTGACTAGAAATCGCATTTTGACCATCAATCACTCACCGTATTCCCCTGATATGACCCCCTGTGACTTCTACTCATTCGGAAAATTCCATTTGGCCATGAAAGAAAAACATTTTGCGTCCGTAGAGGCCATCGGAAAGGCTTGTATCGACATCTTGGAGGGCACTCCGGTCAATGATCTGAAACACTCTTTCGAAAAGCTTTTACTGGAACTTATCACAACAAAGCTTCTGTCGTTTCCGTGTTAGCTCAGTCTAGTTTATTTTGGACTTCACCTTGTATGTTATACTTTTTCTTCATACCCTCTGGTGCACCGCGTGACTTGTGCCCTTGGGCAAAACTTTTCCTCAGCCTTAACTTTGCTTGTTTCAACAGTACTTATATAATCGACGCCGTAGGCAGCTCTCACTGCCGCTATGTTCTTCAACAGCAAGGGCTCTTGATGACTTAAAAAAATAGATCTTGATAAGAATCAGAATAAAATTTTCAGTGGTGGAAGTTTCTTCTTGCCACCACATCGTTCTGTGGATTTTTAAAGGTATTTACAACAATTTTTTTTGAATTTTTTTATATCAAAATGCTTAGAATGATAGGAAGAGTCGATTTAGCCATGCCTGTGCGACCGTTCGTCTTCCTGGACGCTCTATAAAATTAATATAATATATTTCAATGGGATGCATGGGGTTGTATATATTTTACTGTTTTTTCAAAATAATTTGGTATTGAAAAGGGACGAAATCAACCAGTAATTACGCCCTGTATCCGACGAAAATATTATTGATATCGGATAAAATCATGCGCACTTTTTTTAAGTTAACACTAACGTTCCGTGATACCATCTGGTTTTAAGCTATAAGTCTCACTAAATATGACTTTGTTTGATTCCAAAAATTAATAGGTAGCACATATTAAATTTTAAAATGTGAGTGAGTATAGGTATCAAATTCGATTTGGAATGAATTTAGCACTTCTTTCATATTCGGATTTTTTGTTCTAGCCCTAGTGTTGTATATATGGTGGCCTGCTAAAAATGGTGTTAGAATGATCACAGAAATGCACATTGCAGAGTGACGTATCATTTTAAAAAAGTGTGAATATACTCCAATGGAACTTGTACATTCTGGCATCGCGCCCAGCATTGAGGCATAAGCAGCACTAACGCCCGAACAAACATATTTTATCAGGGACGAAAATAAAACTCCAAAAAATAAGACAAACACTATTACTTATTAAGCAAGTTGGGCTAAAAGAAATGTTCTGAATCCACAAAAGAGGGGAGCACAATAGATCTGTCAGATGGCTATGGTAAATCACCTCATAACAATAATATGCTGAAAAAATTAATGCTTATTACTTGGACTCATGAAAGGGTGTCAATATGAAAAATAACTTTCCTATGCATCACTGGGCAATCAAATCATAATGCGCAGTAGGAACTCTGAAATTTAACATTCCTGCCCCACTGATAAATCATTCATCAAAGTAACAGCATTTCAACAGCTTAAGGGGGTAGTATGGTTAATTCGGTGTAAAACAAGCATATTTTTCGAAATTTTTTTTGTCGACACAGTTGATTTATTCAAAATTTTAAAATTACTTCATTATAAAGTCATATTTAAAGAATATTGTGTGAAATTTTCATTGATTTGTATGAAGAAATGAGTTGGTGGCAGCGAATCTTCGCGGACGTCTCATAAAAAAGTTTTATTGCGGTGTCCCTCAGAACTCATTACTGGATCAACTAAAATCAAAAAACCAAATTGATTTCATCAGCTAATAAAGTTTCGCAGGTAACAACGTCGAATTTTTTTTTTTTTTTTTTTTTTTTAAATTTTTTAAAGCGCTATGAAGTCAAAACACCGATATTTCATAAAAAAAACTTGAAAACTTTGTTGTTTTAAAATATGACAAAATTAAAAAAAAAAAAAAAAACTCGACGTTGTTACCTGCGAAACTTTATTAGCTGATGAAATCAATTTGGTTTTTTGATTTTAGTTGATCCAGTAATGAGTTCTGAGGGACACCGCAATAAAACTTTTTTATGAGACGTCCGCGAAGATTCGCTGCCACCAACTCATTTCTTCATAAAAATCAATGAAAATTTCACACAATATTCTTTAAATATGACTTTATAATGAAGTAATTTTAAAATTTTGAATAAATCAACTGTGTCGACAAAAAAAATTTCGAAAAATATGCTTGTTTTACACCGAATTAACCATACTACCCCCTTAAGTGCAGACAACCACAGTGAAACAGCAGGCTACCAATTACGTGAATGCAAATCTTAAGACACATTCAAGTATCAACTACATTTGGTACGAACTTAAATCAGCTAATAAAGAGTAATCAATTTCGAAATTTAAATTGAAATAAAACAAGGAAAATCCAAATTGATTGGGCAATCTTTGTTATTTTTTTGTAGAGCCATTCATGACATTTATTTTTTAAAGATAGTCCCTTTCAAATATTGGCTGCAGCTGCACCAAAATTCGGCCATCTGTAAACACCAATGGCCTCAGGTTGCTCTTCACGCCATAGCTTCCTTTGGCTACTCCAATATGACAAAAATGGCCCTCCTACTAAGTACTAAAACAAGTTATGTATTTATCAGGCCAGTCCATAATTTCACTTTTGTACAATTTTGGTATACAAAAAATTATTCGCGGAATATAACGGAACTATTTATATTTTCTTTGATATATTGTGCATTCAACAAGGGATTTTAATCGCAGGTAGAAGCACGTGTTGTTAAAAAATAAAATGAAATATTCAAAGGCGTATAAGAGGCATATTTTGTATTTTTTTATAAAAGTGGTAAAAATGCAACAACTGCTGCTGCACAAATAAACACTGTTCACGGAGAGTGGTAACTGCGACGTGGAGGATGCCCCGAGCGCTGGTCGTCCTGAAGTCTTTAACTCCGACGCCTTGCTCGAACTCGTGGAAGTTGAGCCAAATTTGAAAGTCGATATGATAGCTCAGAGGTTAAATTGTGGCATGGTAAAGTTCACAGGCATTTGGTTCAGTTGGGAGAGGTTTAAAAGCTGGGAAAATGGGTTCCGCATAGACTTTCCGTCGCCAACCTTCAGCAGAGAGTGAATGTGTGTTCTCAGCTGCTGCAACGACTTGAAAATGAAAGGTTTTTGAACCGTATCGATACTGGTGATGAGAACTGGATCCTTTACAATAATTCTGTTCGCAAACGCCAATGGTTAAATAAAGATGAAAGACCAGAACCGACCCCTAGAGACGGCCTTCACCCCAAGAAGATTCTCCTGTCTATTTGGTGGGATATGGCCGGTATTGTTTATTATGAACTTTTGGAACCAAACCAGACGATAACTGCTGATTATTATTCCCATCAGCTATCAAACCTGGATGAGGCACTTAACAAAAACCGACCGTCTTTAGTGAATAGACGCAGAGTTTTGTTTCACCACGACAACGCAAGACCTCATACCGCAAGGCAAACATTAGGCAAGCTGAACGAGCTCAGATGGGAGCTAATGCCGCGTCCACCATACTTTCCGGAGATTGCACCTTGTAATTATCACCTTTTTCGTGGACTTCAATCCCATATGAGTAAGAAGAACTACTTCTCAAAAGAAGCTATAAAAAGGGATATCGAAGCGTATTTTGGCTCCAAGGACAAACAATTTTTTGTGCGGGGCATTAAAAATGTGCCTAAACGTTGGGAAGGCATTGTAAATAATGAAGGAAAATTTATTATTGATTAATAAATACTTAAAACATCTTTTTTATTAATTTTAAAACCACCTTTAAAAAACTTGTGGACTGACTTGATAGTTTGACAGTAGTCACGCGTGATTTTACAAAAAATAATAATAAAAAGTACTTCCAATCTGATCAGCATTTATTTACTTATCACATTTAAAGAATTTTGATTAAATTTTGTGTATAAATCAGTTTGACTACTATATGTCTTTGTTATGGCTGTCATGCGGGTTGAATCTTATATATAAAAATGGAGACGTTTTTTTGTGTTCGTTAGTCGCCGATTCACGCCTAAACGCATTTACCGATTTCAATCAAACTTTCAAAAGGAACTTACGTATACGGAATGAGAATACACGCAAATGAATAGAATATACACAGGCATGAATAACATTGTATAGATGTCGAGTGACGTATGCGACTGTATTATTCGTAACGCAATAGTTGTCCTCTCTTTTCTTTCCTTTTTATGCATGCGTGACACGGCATCAAAGCACATTGTTTCTTTTAAACTGGAAAAATATTTTGAGCTTCATTTGAACGTTTTATGATTTAGATAAAATAAAAATTCGTTAAATATATTATATTTGATTCCATTAATAACCATAAGCCTGTATTTTTCGAAGTTCAAAGTTTTTGGAAAAATATTGAAACGTTTACTTAAATTAAATGTTAAATACATATATATAAATGCGCAAATGTAAAAGTTCAGATGGATTTAAAATATACGAAATTATTCAGCGGTTGAATCCATACATTTTTTGAAATCCATCAATATGGATCGACAGTCGCCATAAATGTTCTTTTAAAAAATAAAATGTGTTAATTTGATGGTAGCTCGAGTATTAAGATCAAGTTTCTATTAGTATAACTTTGTTCATGGGTTTGAGTAATTTTTTTGTGGTGAAAGTCTAAAACCAAGAAAAGAAAACGCGAAAGCCGACGAGCAAATTAATTGTGTGGGATGAATGTACAATGGGGCATAAAAAATCAGTAGAAGCATTGGATAGAACTTTGAAAGGTTTACGTAATAATCAAGAAATATTTGGTGGCGCTTTAATATTATTATCTGGTAATTTTCTTCAAACTTTGCCAGTAATTCCCCGTTCAACACCAGCAGATGAATTAAAAGCATGTTTAAAGACATCCCATTTATGGAGGCACGTAAAAACTTTGACTTTGAAAACAAATCTGCGAGTTTATTTGCAAAATTATGCATCGGCTGACGAATTTTCAAGACAACTTCTGAAGATAGGAAATGGACAAATTCCTATTGATGGCTAATCTCTTTGCCAGATAATTTTTGTAATTTCGCACACACAAAACAAGAATTAGTTTTAAGTGTTTTTCCAAATATTGCGCAAAATTATCAAAATCACAATTGGTTAGCTGAAAGGCAATACTGGCTGCGAAAAATAAGGATGTTGGTCAATTGAATGCGAATATTTTAAATGATGTGCTGGTGAGATTGTAACATTTAAACCAATTGATACAGTTAAAAATCAAGATGACGCTGTAAATTATCCAACAGAATTTTTAAATTTCTTGAATTTACCTGGACTGCCCGCTCATCGCTTACAATTGAAAGTTGGTGCACCAATTATTTTACTTAGAAATTTAAATCAGCCTCGATTGTGTAACGGAACAAGATTAGCAGTCAAAAAGGTCATGAAGAATCTTATTGAAGCAACAATTTTAAAAGGAAAATTCAAAGGTGAAGACGTATTGATTCCGCGTATTCCGCTGACTCCACCAGATTTAGCTTTTGACTTCAAAAGATTGCAATTTCCAATACGTCTTGCATTTGCAATGACAATAAACAAAACACAAGGAATTGACTTAGAATATCCGTGCTTCTCCCACGGACAATTATATGTATCATGTTCACGCGTAGGTAAGCCATCAGTTCTGTTTATTTATACCACAACTCAGGGCAAAACAAAAAATGTAGTTTACGCAAAGGCTTTGTGTTAGTTTGAGTTTAAAATTGACATTAATTTTATATTGTAAAAAAAGAATAAATACACATAGAGTGAATTTAAATCGAGTGTGCATTATTCATTTCTAATTTTGAAATGCCTAGCGAAGCAGGCAGAGGGTCCGCTAGTGTAGTATAAAATGCTTTCACATAAGAAGTTTACTAATTTGCATTTGCTCAATTTACATAACTTTAATATGGGGATATACCAATTTCACTACGATTAATCGCTGATGTTAGTTGAAGCATTTGGTTTTTACTTTTTTACCACGGGTTTGCCAAGCTTTTTCTTTAATTACAATAATTAAATGTTTTCTTTATAAAGTAAGCTTGGCCTTCTGAAAATTAACCAGCGCGAAAAAGCCATTACGACATGCGCCAGTTAATTTAAGCCCGCACTGATGTGAACTTTATATCGCAGCCTAAGTTGAATGTCATGCTTTCGAGAAAGCTAGCATAGCATAACATAATATAACTTAACAAACATAATATTAATACAATATAGCTTAACATAATGTGACATAACATGATATAAAATAACATAAAAAAAGATAACATATTTATATATTTAATTATTTAATTATTTGGAACAACATCAAGACGCACACCACAAATAGGAGGAGGAGCTCGGCCAAACACCTAACAGAAGTGTACGCGCCAATTATTATTTTTTTTTTTTTTAATTATAAATTATTATAAATAAATAAATAAAAGATAACATATAACATAGTATAAACATAATATTAATATAATATGACTTAACTTAACTTAACATAGTATAAAGCAACATAACCTAACATAACATAGCATAACATAACATAACATAACATAACATAACATAACATTACCTAACATAACATAACATAACATAACATAACATAACATAACATAACATAACATAACATAACATAACATAACATAACATAACATAACATAACATAACATAACATAACATAACATAACATAACATAACATAACATAACATAACATAACATAACAAAACATAACATAACATAACATAACATAACATAACATAACATAACAACATAACATAACATAACATAACATAACATAACATAACATAACATAACACAACACAACACAACACAACACAACACAACACAACATAACATAACATAACATAACATAACATAACATAACATAACATAACATAACATAACATAACATAAAATAACAAAACTTAACACAAGATAGCATATCATATAATCACGTAATGTTATATATAATAACATAACAAGCATTATATATTACGTGGGAGTCATTTATGGTATTTACATATTTATGTATTGTATTTAATTATTGAACCTAAAAATTACAATCTATATTATATAAGTATATACACATATTATAATATCTACAGAAACCTGTACGACAAGGCTTTACAATTCTATTAGTACCTACCAAAAAAAGTATTGGCAGAACTTAGAAATTTCACGCGAATATCTATTTTGTGACTGGAATAAGGTAGCATATACATATATTTATATATATTTACAAATACATCACTGAATATTTTCCTAAATCGACTTAAACGGTTGTTGCTTTCGGCGGTAGATTTTATATTAAGAAGCCAACCAGTCCGAATTGTTGTGAACGATATAATATTTAATTAAAATACTTAACTACTAAATAAATAATAGAAAAACTAGCCAAAAATCCGAACATTTACACCAACAAATGTGGGTAAATAATTGGAATGTTCGCGTATATCCAGAGCTACGAGCATCAGCTTTGCAATTTGCAAACACTGCTGCTGATATCTACTTGTAGCAGAATAAGTTGAAATCAGTGAGTGACTTCAGAGGAGCTGTTGAAGAGAATAGTGTGCACAAGTGCGCCAGTCTATCAATCAACTTACCTTGGTAGTAATTATAAAAACAATCAGCACTTGTGATTTGGATTGTGCTTTCAAATTTAGTTTACAGATGCGAAATGACTTTGAAAGGGATTTTTAATTAAATTAAATTAAAAGTGGCGAAGAACATCTCTATTTTTCGCTGGTTTTAAAATTAAATAACGTCATTTTGAATTACCCTCTAGGCTTGTCTCTCTGTATTCATTTAAATGTTTGCAATCGCTGTGATATCAAAAAAACTTCGCGAGGGTCACATGCGAAAAAATATCATTCACCAATGCACTCGAATATCTAAATTCCACTCACTATGCTCCATATCACCAGTAGTATTTAGTATGTAGCTTAAAAAGTATGGAAATACACCAACAATATAAGCTTTAAGCATTCTAGCTGGAATACAAGCTGGTGCTGATAATCAAACGATCGATGACGTGATTGTCAACCGAAAGAGGTTTGGTAGGTGTCCGCTTAGAAAGAAATTTCATCTTTCGCTTCACTCCAACACTATTTGTTGTTGTAGGCTTGCGTGTTCTTGTATTCGTATAATGAATTTGATTGCTGTTTCATTTATTTTTTATTTCCGTTCTCTACGTTCTGCATACAATTAATTTTCTATTAGGCCTCGGCGTGCCTGCTGGAAAAAAAAAATACTCCGTGTGGCTGGTAGGTTTGTCATTGCCAGATTTCAAATCATTTTCATGAAAATTTTTCATTAAACTCTGAATGTGTTTTCAACATAAAATTAAACATGCAAAATTGATTAAAATTAATTACGGAATACTAACGCCCACCATCCAGCAGCTGACTGAGCCCCATCGGCGTGGTTTCATACCTGGAAAATCAAGCATCAGCCAGGTATTGCCTTGACACACGCACCATCAATTTGTCAACTTTGAAGCCGCCTTTGGTAGCAATGAATTTAATATCCCCGCAGAACTAATAATTTCTATAAATGGCGCAAAAGCTTGAACGACGACTCTTGGAATATTTAAAAAGGAAAACTAATAGACTTTTTGAAGAATTAGCTGTACGAGCTTTACGGCGACATCGACATAGTGCATAATAATAAAGTCCAGTAGCTCTCTGACTAGGTTATGTTCTTTGGAATTGATACAGCCTGAAGACTTCCTTTGCGTTGGAAAGGTCAGGGGGAGAAGTACTTGATTTCAATTAGTGTATCCAACTGGCGTCGGTTAGCAGAAGGAAGAAATGACTGACGCGCTTTGTTAAGCTCGAACATTTTCGTTACTATAGGGCCATTCATGTAATAAAAGAATTCACTACATAGTAAATACATAGATCCAACATTAACAACTCGTCTCAAAGAACTTCTCTCTATCTCTTTAATTCCGATTTTTCTACTTAGCTAAACAAAACTAAAAACAAAATTAAATGACCTTTTTGAGTCTAAAAATATAGTTAAATAACTACTGGCTATCCAAAAGTTCACTGGCATTCTAATCTGAGGCAATCATTACTCACATATTTATTTAGAACGTATTAAATAGTTTTACTTAAAAACCCAAAATCTAAGCAAATGTGTGTGCGTTTAACCTAAAAAGATTAGTTTAAATAAATAAAATGATAAAATATACCACAATTTGCATTTTCCTACAGCTGCTGCTTTATGCTTTGGCTATTAAATTTTGTTATTGCCTTAGTTTTGTTTGTTTCGCCTTTCATTATCTCTTCATTTGCATTGTGTTGCCTGAGAATTATTTTGGGAAAGTTTTTTGTATCTTAAGTGTTTTTTTTTATTTATGGCTTCCATTTGCTCGCTTTGGCATTTTAACAGTCTTTTGTTGTTGTGTTATGCATGCATATATAAGTAATAATGGAAATGGCAAATAAAATGTTTGAACGTTGGCGAATGCAGATTGGGAGTTTCCGCTCTATCCAAACAAAAACTAGAATATTCAATTCTATCATTAAATCCATTTGTTCTTCTTTTCTTATTCTTTTGTGCCGATTTGCGGCATTTAAGGTAAAATGCTGTAGAATCAAACCAAAGAAATTGGGCTGTTAAAAAACCGGTCAATAAACTTAAAATAGGTGGCATATTTTCAATCCATATTTTTAACACAATTGCTAAATTTTCAAAAATACTGCATAAAAAACATTTACATTTCGTCAGCTACAAGTGAATAAATAAAACAAATTAAATCCTAATAATCCAGTTCCTCCCAAGCAAGTGTTAGTTTCCGCTAAAATCGTTCAATATTTATTTTTAAACTGTTAGTTGCTTAAATTATTGTTTTTTCCTATTCTAGACTTGAAAAACCAGTCGTTTTAACAGGTATGGGCCGAAACACCGGAACTCTGACGTATTTCATTAAAATGCAAACAATTTTGAAACAGTTGGCGTAACCATCAACCAAACTGGCCATTTACTTTAACACAACCAAATATTGTGGGGTAAGAATTCACCCAGCACTGAAAATTATTGTAAAAGAAAATTTTGTATGCGCAATCGAGAAATAAATTATTTTTCTATATCTACAGGTGTATACCTATGAAATGAGACCCTTTTTTCACTTTCAAACGTTTATTAACAAAAAATGTTTACAAATTTCATCTTCAAAATAAAAGCCATCGCTAGCGACTCATTTTTCCCATCTCTCAGGCAATTTGTGGATGCCGCGAAAATAAGTTGGCCGTCTTTGGCTGCAAACCAATCATCGAGCCATTTTTGGCTTCTTCGTGAGAATTGAAGCGCTGCTCGGAAAGTGCGTGGCCCATCGAAGCAAACAAGTGATAATCGAAAGGCGCCAAGTCTGCACTAGCGGATGCCAATCGTACGTCTCCACCAATTCCCGGGTCGCTCTTGTTCGATGTGGCGGTGCATTGTCATCAAGAAAAATTACTTTGTGACGCCGATCGGCATATTCTGGGGATTTTCGGTGTATAGCGCTGTTCAAATCGGCCAACTGTCGTTGGTAGCGTGCACCGTCAACTGCTTCACCTGGTTTTAATAGCTCGTACCAAATCACACCACGCTGGTCCCAGAAACACACACAGCATTGCATTGCGCCCGAAGCGATTTGGCTTAGCCGTGGTTTTTGACTTGTGGCCGGGCGGACCATACGATCGTTTACGCTTGGGATTGGAGAAATACACCAATTTTTCATCACCCGTAGCGATTCGATGCAACAAAAACAGCATCTCACAAGTGGTTTCACGATGTCGGCAAATCGTAGTTTGAAGGCACGAAATTCGACATTTTTAAGAACGACAAAAATGTATTGTTGTATGAAACGTAACAAACAATGAACTGAATATTGTTGACAGATGACAGACGAAAAAACAAGTCATTTGGGAATGTTTAAAAATACTCCTAGCAACATCTATGGACTAATAGCTGAAAGTCCCACTTCATAGGTATATACCGGTAATTTCATAGTAGTGCAATCGAGTGTCGCTAAATGGCGTTGAAAAATTAAAATTTTGCTTTGAGAAAATTTCTGGCATTTGTACCAAAATTTACAGCATTGAATAAACCTGAAAATGACTAACTTTTTTTTTAATTTTTTTCAGTTTACTTGTTTCTATACTCAAGCCAACAAACAAGCCAATGTCCAAAATACTTGGCTCCCTTAACAAGTAATCGCTCATGGTAGTCCACACCATAGTTTTTGGCTACGGCGGTGACCCAAAGAGCTATCAATAATGCGTTTTTTATTTATTTTGTAAATCAAAAACATAAATTCGTTTTGAATCGACACAATTTTTTGAAATATCATTTGAATTTAAATTACAAGATTTTTATTATCAGCAAATCTAGCCTTCGGCATTTTTGGAGGGAAGTGTTGTAATTTCTTTAATTTATTCGGACTACTTGAATATCATTAAGAATTTAGAACAAAGCGTCAAGAGAAGCCGCAATTCTTAATGTTATTTTTATGCTTTCAAACCTTTTACGCCCTCCATACATTCAATTCATATGTGGCTGAAGATCGCCCACTGCTTGTAAACAAGATTAGATGATAGCAACAGCATAGATGTATACTCGTATAAATAATTTATTTTGTCGCCTTGCTCGCTCTGCCCTTGAATTTCTTCTTCGTTACACAAGGTATCATCTAAAATGAATGAGGTGAAACCTTTTCAAAGCAAAACAATGACGTCAATATTACAAAAAATTATAATAAAAAGAGTTTGAGAGATAATCCGAAGTCAACGTATGATTGATTATTGTAGCGTAACTGTAATTTAATGCAGCTGCTGTAATTTAGTACGTAAACAAAACTCCAAAGCCAAAGAACTGGAATCGGAACCACTAACCTCATGACTAGCGACAGCCAAGATATGCACAGCGAAAAATTGAGAGCTCAAATACTAAACACTAAATAAAATTAAGATAATTTTACTAAAGTTAACTCTTAACTATACAAAATGAATAATTAAATATTCACTGGAGCTTATGAGACTTTATTATGATTAGTAGCTGACTTCGAGTGAAAGCTTGGTGACACTCAGTTCAGTGGAAGCGAAGTTATTGCGTCTAAAGGGTCAGTATATTTGTGTCATCGGTACAAAAATGAGTTTCGCATAAAGAGCTTATATACAATTTTGTTTCAATCACCGAAAACTCCATCAAAATTGTTCGTAAATTTATCAATAATGAACCGAAATCATCGTTGAAAGTCATGGAATCGGAGTTGAATATTTTCAAAACATAGAATTATAGCATTTTAACCAATCATTTGGCTTACGAAAGGTCTGCGCACGTTTCATGATTCATTCCGCACGAGTTAAGTGAGGACCAAAACTTGCTCAGAACTCAACATTTGAAAGACCTCATTAAAGAGGCGAGAAAAGACGAGAACTTCCTTTACAACGTTGCAAATGGTGATGAAACGTAGTGTTTCCAACATGAACCTGAAACTATGCGTCGAATTGCCGCATGGAAGGCTCCAGATGAGTCACCACCCAAAAAATCGCGTTTGGAGAAGTCAAAAATCAAGTCGATGCTCATTTGTTTATACGATTCCAAAGGAATCATACACAAGGAATTCGTGCCAGCGCGCCAAAGTGTCAATGCAATTTTTTATCTTGGCATTTTGAAGCCCTGAATACCGCGAAGGAGGAAGCTGGCGCTTATTGCATGATAATGCACCATCTCATCGATCCACTCTTTTGGGTGATTATTTGACTAGAAATCGCATTTTGACCATCAATCACTCACCGTATTCCCCTAATATGACCCCTGTGACTTGTACTCATTCGGAAAATTGCATTTGGCCATGAAAGAAAAATATTTAGGGTCCGTAGAGGCCATCGAAAAGGCTTGTATCGACATCTTGAAGGACATTCCGGTTAATGACCTGAAACACTCTTTCGAAAAGCTTTTACATCGCGCAAAATAGTGTATCGAGGCCAGAGGGAACTATTTTGAATAAATAAACTCGTAGCTATTGGAACAAAGCTTCTGTCGTTTCCGTTTTAGCTCAGTCTTGCTTATTTTGGACTTCACCTTGTAGTATATATATAATTGGCACCTACACCCTTTTTGGGTGTTTGACCGAGCTTTTCCTCTTATTTGTGCCGTGCGCCTTGATGTTGTTCAAGCAGACTCCGCACCGAGGATATTTTTTATGAGGAGCTTTTTCATGGCAGAAATTCACTCGGAGGTTTGCCATTGCCTGCCGAGGGGTGGCCGCTGATTCGAATCTACGTTCTCTCTGAATTCCGAATGATAGTCACCATTCGGCTACGGTGGCCGCCGTACATAAATACATAAATAAATAAAACTGGTCACTGACTCCGAAAATCTATACAATTTTGTTTCTGTGATGTATTTTTTGAAATATCGCCAAATAAGGGGTTTGGATTCAAGAAAAAAAGCTAGATCACAAAAATGTCTCTTGGATGTCCGACTTTAATATTTTTTTTACTGTAAATTAGTACAGCCCTTTTATTGGTATCACATCCACAATGTTTTCGCAATATGATATTTCTTCACATCAGGGATTGTCAATTGCTTATGATGCGAAATAGAATTGTTTATTTTCCATTAGTACAGAAATGTATTTCAGTGATATCTTCTCTTGTTTCGAAAAAATTGCTATTTTATTTTCTTGCACGGTTAAAAAGAAACTACTATTTGGACCACATTGCATTTCATAATAAAAATAAAATAAATGTGAAACTATTTTGAATCTCAATACTAATACAGAGCTTTAAAGATTGCATGAGTTTATCAAATGACAGTTCTTCTGTGCTGACATTGCGTGCTGAACTGTCTTGAAACAAACTTTAAATTTATTATTGCGAAATCTGCATATTCTTTCGAGTAGGGAACGCAATTAGAATACTTGAAGGCCTATTATCAATTCCGGCGTAATCGCGAAACTCAGCTCTGACAGTTTTGCGTGACAAGTTCATGCGAATGCTGCAGTTTGTCGAAGGAAGATATATTTACAAGAAAAATAAATCAGAATAATTAAAACGTGTTATTCTCTAAAGTGAACAAAATGTAAAGAAATTGATTTACTGGCAAATGGTGCATACTTTCCAAGCCATTTTTTTATAAACCCCGACTAGCTGCACCAAGCGGCAATACCAGATGATTGATTAATATGCTGACAGGAGAGCCAGAATGAACTAAAATTCATTTATTTACGTATTCTCATAAAACTAAATGAATTTATTTACAGATTCTTATGAAAAAGAAATTATGAGAATGATAATCATTTCCACTAGAAGTCGCAGAATATTCACTACGAGGGCAAGCGCCGTGAATCTGCATTTATCCCCTACCACCACAAGTTTTTAATGAAACTTAAACCAAAAAATATGAACTCGATATTATTATTTTTTTCTCCGTAAACAACTTACGCTCGATTGCCCAAAATTAAAGGGATTACGGGCATATTTTAACATTTTGCCTTCTACTCGTAAACGCCTGTTTTCTTTGTCTTCCTCTTCTTCCAATAAAATTGCTGTTGCAATGGAATCCGTTTTAATTGTAAATATCACTGTCATATGTAATTATCTCTTTTGAAACAGTACTTTTTATGTCAATAATTATTTGACCATTCCCCAATAATAATGATATATCAGAGCTCATACACGAAGGAATCCTCGAGTAGAAACATATATAACAATAAAACTTGCTGGGATACATTTAGAGAAATAGTCATCCGTCTACTTGGCAATAAAATAAGCTTAAAGACCTTTGACGAAATCGGCAGTGCGATAGCCTATTTTATGAAATAATAATGAATACCACTGTAAAATCCACTCCACAAGAAACTATCTGTTTCTCGAGCTACAACATACTTGCACACATCCAAGAAAAAATTAAAAACCGCTTACGTAAACCCTGGCAAATAACAAAGCTGGCACTTGACAAAAGCAAGCTGAACGCAGCTACAAAGGAAATAAACCAAATACTATTCGACCATAAAAATAAGAAACTTAAGAGAAGCATCGAAAATCTTGTACCCGGTACAACGACAAACTATTTACTACGGAAAGCTACAAACAGTATCGAAAATAAAATTTTATACAAACCACCTATCAGAAAACTTGATGATAGCTGAACTAGAACAAATCTTGACAAAGCTGAACTTCTCGCAAAACACTTCATGAATAAAATAATACCTTGCCACCAATTCAGATTCAGGCAAAAATATTTCACCATTCAGCAAACTCACAGAGTTACAAACAAAATTCTTGAAGGCATCGATAAAAAACGAACGTGTGAAACAGTATATCTCGACGTAGCCAAAGCCATTGACACTGTATGGCATGCAGAACTCCTACAAAAACTCTTAACTTCTTTACCAACAGACTAGTATATACAAATTAATGAAAAGCTATATAACTGGAAGATAATTTTATGTAAAATTCGAAGATAAGTAATCTGAAATACTAAGAATGGAAGCAGGTGTACCGCAAGATAGTGTCCTTGGCTGCTTCTTTACCTTCTTTATACAGCTGATATCCCTACACCGGTAACGAAGAACTCTTTAGTCGCAACATTTACAGACGACACTGTCTTGTTAGCATCAGACAGAAATCCAAGGACGGTTGCTCGTAAACTTCAGGAATTACTTAACAACACCATTCAATGGTTCGCGAAATGTGGAATTAAAAAAATTCAAGATAAAACCGCCCACGTTTAGGACACACAAAGCGACCACTAGAAAATTCTAACAGGGAAATTCGATAACTTCCGTTAAAAGAGGAAACCGAGACGAGGAGACTTAAGCGCAAACGACCAATGACAACAGATATAAATGGTGTCAGACTTTTGTGAATAAGAATGAATAAGTATGCAATTGAATAACGAGTTAATTTTTTTAAATCTAGGTATACAGTGGTACTGGCTTCTAAATATAGGGTTGGCCATGTAAAATTTGCTTTTTGATTCGGCTATAAAAAAAAACTTATCAATATTTTTTCAAACCTTTATTTTATTTTGAAGATTGAACATTGTCATTTATGAATGAAAAATAATACAATATCTTTCAAATGACTGCCACGACTGGCTTTACAGTAGGCCATTCGATCAACCCAATTTTTAAGCACATTTTCGATTGTTTAGGCTCCAATTTCATGAATGGCAACTTCGATTTCGAGTTTTAAAGCATCAATCGTCTCTGGATGGTTCGCATAGCATTTGTCCTTAACGGCTCCCCACAAAAAATAGTCCAACGGGCTTAAATCACAGCTCCGAGGCGGCCAATTGATATCGAAATTCAAAAACGGTAGCCAAAAGTTCGAGTGTAACTGTGGCAGTGTGACAAGTTGCACCGTCCTGTTGAAACCAAATGTCGTCCATGTCATCCTCTTCAACAACAAAAACAAAATTCGTTGAGCATGTCACGGTAACGCTCCCCATTTACTGTAACCGCGGAAGAAGAAGAAGACTCACCACTTTGGAAATAGGTTTTCAATATTTCCCAATTTTATTCAAGCGTATAGCTTCCCATTTCGTAAATGTCAAACCTTTAAGTAAATTATGAACACATTTGACATGTCATTTCTGTTACCATTCTCAAAAAAATAGGTGGTTCAAAAAGCAAACGCTATATGGCCCACCCGTTACTATTGAAACCCAAAAAGAAAGAAAAACTGTAAATATTTTAAGTTTAAATAGAAACAATAAAGGGTTAAAAAAAAATTGTCAACGAAATATTGGATTTGAATTTGTTCTCTAACCTATGAACGCTAGGCGAATACGGTAACGGAATTCAATACAGGTTAAATATTGCTCTACGACATTGTTACAAGTGAGTCCATATACATGGAGGAGAAAATATGTATTCTAATGGGTACTAAAATGAATTATTTAGGTACGTCTTGGGGATACATATTCATCTATCGGGTGTTTTTTTTAGCTGCATGAGAACTACCGATATCCATAACTATGGGTGGGCAGTTGAGAATGGCAAACTGCGTTGAGGAAATGAGGAAGTAGCTGTCGTAACGGTGAATGACGAGCGCCATGCTGACTGAATGTTTTTTTCCAAAGTTAATCAGCTAAATATCGACGACATTTGGTTGGTGCAACTTGCCATACAGTGCGCCTAACCTACGATTTATTGCAGCTGTCAAGCCACCACTGACGACATACGGCCAGATTTAATGGAACAAGTAATCAAAGATTGTACCGATCGAATGGACCATATAACTCGTAGGCGTGGCGGACATACCCTATGATTTGAAAATACCGGCAATGTTTAAATAAAACAAAAAAAGTTAAATTTCACGCAAATTTATTTTATATCCTTCAAAATATGACCCGTCTGAAGCAACACATATGTGCCAACGTTTAACCCAGTTCTCCGTGCCCCCCTGGTAGGCCGACTCTTTGATCTCGTCTATCGACAGAAATCTCCTTCCATGAAGTGTTAACTTCAACTTGGGAAACAAAAATAAGTCGCACAGGGCCATATCAGGTGAATACGGTGCTTGCACGATGGTATTTACTTGGTGTTTGGTCAAATAATCCAGCACAATTTGGACTCTCGAATAAGCATCTCTCGAACACTTCAATAGGGATAAATAATATTCTTTATTGACTCTCTGGCGCGATGGAAGTACGAATAAATAATATTCTTTATTGACTGTCTGGCCCGATGGAAGGTATTCTGGTGCACTACGCCTTCGCAATCGAAGAAAACAGTTAACATCACCTTGACTTTTGAGCGGTTTTGGCGCGATTTTTTCGGTTTCCGCTCGTCTTTGAAGCGCCACTCAGACGATTGCTGCTTGATTTCTATATCAAACTCATATACCTATGTCTCGTCGCCAGTAATTACCCGTTTCATGAAGGTTGGATCACTTTGAGTTTTAGAAATCATCTCCTCAGCAACTGTCTTTCGGTGGTGTTTTTGCACGAAATTCAGCTCCTTCGGAACGAGCCTCGCTGTAACGCGTCCCATACATCAAAACATCAACCACAATGTATTGTGCCGTTCCATATGAAATGCCAAGTTCACTAGAAATCTCTCTTAAACTGGTATGACGATTTTCAAGCACGATTTCTTTCACTTTCTTCACGTTTTCATTGGTGTTTGACGTCGATGGGCGTCCGGAACGAGGCAAATCTTCTACCACTGTATGACATCTTTAAAACTTAAACTTTATACCACTTCTATGCTCTTGTTCTTGATAGAGCAGATTCGCCAAATGCTTTTAGCAATAATTTCAGTGCATCGGAACACGAAATTTCGTTCGCAACACACAATTTCAAACAAACTCTTTGGTCAACAAAATTATCCATGGTAAAATTCGACAAATTGAAAAAAGCTGACTGATGTAAAAAAACGCCAGGCAGACACTAATGATCCGATGGCCCTAAAAAAGGACAGATGTATGTTTTACAGTCCTACCAACATAAGAAAAAAGTATCGACCGGTTCCCAAGTGCGTGGTTCGTTTAAATTATATATTCCCGGTACTTTCTGGTCACAGGGTATGCCAGCTATTATATTAAAAAAATAAATGCCATGAAATTATCTAGCAGATTGTAATAAGAGAAAATTCATTCCAAAAATATTCCAATATTATCTTTTTAAGCTCTCGAGCTCTTAAAAACAATCGATACTTAGAAATAAAGAAAATTAAGAATAACTTGGAACAATTCAATGATTATTTACGAATACGCAACAGACGGCACGATGAATTGGGGTCCATATTAAGGTTTCTCTCGAAAGTGGAATTAAATAGCATTCGCTAAATTTTTGAAGGCACACAATAAATCTCTGAGTTGCAGTGCTCTACGCCCAGCAATAATTAATTAATACTTATAATGTTCTCCGAAAATATTTCATTTCCGTCAGGCAAACATTGTGAACGAGTTGAAGTAAAAAAAAAAAACAAAAAATAATAAAATAAAAACGTCATAAACTTCATGTGCTTACCACTTCCGCATACGCAATAAATGTCACACTTTTCTTTTTTCCAAAACTAAAATTATCGCTCCAGCGTCCACGCTTTAAGTCTATTGAGACCATAAAACAAAAATAGCTGACAGCCTGAAGGCAATACGGGAAGTTGATACAAAAAAAATATTTCAATAGATGGGAAAAATCTTGGAAAATATGTATTGAATTTAAAGAGGAGTATTTTGAAAGCAATAAAACAAATTCTGATAGTTGAATGAAAAATGTGTGTTTTATTGTGTTACATACAGACATACGAAAGTATTCATATTGGGCGAAAATTTTAAACTCTGACCGAAAGGCAGTTTAGATTACTATTGTGGGTTGTTTTTTTTTTTTAATTTTCATTATATATGTATTAACGCATAGCAAACAACATATAAATCTAATAATAAAATATTAGTTGAAGGAAAAGAAACACATTAGTTTCTCGGTAGATAGTTGAAGTAAAGTATCGATCGTCGATTTCGTTCAGACACTTATGATGTTAAAAATGCAACTCGCACAGGAAAGCCCGTCGTCGAAAATGTCGATAAAATCACAGAAATAATCGAAGTTGACGGACATGTTAGTAGTCGTAGCATCGCCCGGGAGCTAAAGATCGACCATAAAATAGTTTAAAATCAGTTGTGCAAAGCTGGATTCAAAAAGATGCTCGATGTTTGGATGCCCCACCAATCAACACCATAAAACATGATGGATCGAATTTCCATCAGCGAAGCCTGCGGAATGAAATCGGTTGATTTCTTATGCGGATGGTGACTGGGGAGGAGAATTAGAGAATAAAAGAATTGGACAATATTGTGTGAAAACGATCGTAGTCAAAGGGGGATGAAGCAGCTCAACGGTGACCAAACCAGGGCTAATGGCCGGAAAAGTTCTATTTGGTGGCAATTGAAAGAGATTATTTCTTATGAGTTGCTTTGGTATGGCCAAACACTAAATTCAGATCTCTATTGTTAACAATTCGACCGTTTGAAGCTAGCGAATGACCAGAAATGGCCATAATTGGCCAAGAAAATAGGTGTTGTGTTCCACCAATACAACGTAAAGCCACATACGTGTGTAGTGACTCGCCAAAAACTCCGAGAGCTTGGTTGGGAATTTCTAATTCCTCCACCTTGCACCAAGCGATTACCATCTTTTTCTCTCAATGCAAAACTTCCTGAGTGATAAAATATTATTATCAAGAGCAAATTTGAAAACCGATTAGTTGAGTTTTTGCAAATAAGGATCACGACTTCTATGAGAAAGGCTACTTCTAAAACGGCCACAAATTATACAACACAACGGTGAATATTTAACCCAAATCAGACAATTTGAAACATATTTTAAACTTTTGAATTTTACGCAAAAATAATGGTTTTCTTTTTCTAGTCCTCTGTGTATTTGAAAAATGCATGATCCCTTGAACGTATATTTAAAAAAGAAGTGGACGTACAAGCAAGATCTGGCTGATCTGATGATCCCTCATATTATAGATGCCACAAGGATCTGTAGTGTTACCAGTGTTGTTGGAGTTGTGTTAAACATAGTTCGTGATACATATTTTAACGAGTTTTAATAAACAATTTCAAGTTTTTCAGGAATATCCTTCAGAGATGAAAAGTATACCAAACCCAGACAGTTCTTACCTGTTCTGCTAAGAGCAAGACAGTAGCAAAAGAGGTGTTCTAACGTATAAGCAAAAAAAAAATTATTTTTTAAGTATTTAAGCAGCCTCGGTGGTTAAGCGTAAGTGCACTAACCTCCCATCCCAGAGGTTGTGGGCTCGAGTCCCACGTAAAGCACGGTCCTCGCACTTTTCCAAATTTACCTACTTTCCCTGTTTCTAAAACCAAAAACAAAAAAAAAGTCCTCCAATTTCATTCTTCAACCCCAAAAACTTATCCTTTCCTTTGTGGTTGCTAAAACAAGCAAAAAAAAAAACAAAGAAAAACATACAGTTACACATTGCATCAGTGGCGTCAGCAAGAGGAAGCGAGCGACCGCGGTAATAGCGAAGACACACGAAATTTAGCGAAGTCCTCAACCATCTGTGCGATCCTTCTGCCAGAAAAATGTGAGACACAGATGGCGCTCCAAGCAGTAAGAAGAAGTCTTAAGCAACTACAGGTGGGCATTCCCACTACTTAGGACTGGTAGCGGCAAGCTAATCACCTACCCTGTTAGAAATAAAAACAGATTAAACAAAGTCTTGTCGAGGCCCTATACTCCCCCGAGGAGTATCCAAGGGGAAAAAAATGTAATATCTCGAAAGCGCGTAATTTCTAGGCATTATGCCATGTAACCAAATTAAGAAGAAATCACCTAAATAATAATTTCCCTAAGCTACTAAGATGGCTTTACAAATAACACTGTATATTTGCCATGACAATTTGGAAATTACCTGACTGCAGGCAAGGCTGATGACATCATGAATTGCCTTCATTTTTCTGAGTTCTAATAGGTGTGAAATAGTAAAATACAAAGTCTGCGCTGCATTTGTGTCTCTGATAATACGCTATATAATTTAAAAACTATTTTCGGATTCATTTTTTTTTCTGTACCAAATTTATCAACGTTTACATATATGAGTGTAATTATAAGATACAACAATTAAAGGTATCAATTACATAATTAATTTTTTTTTTTCATTTCCTTTTAATTCACCAGGTTATGACCTTACGTGTTAACATGGATTGACTCGTGAAAAATTACTTATTCGTGCCGTCTGCGCTTTCGGTAGTCAATAATATTTGTATTTAATTATGCATGCTAATGAAGCGAACAATTTTATTTACTAATACACAATCTTATATATAATATATACCTATGAGAGGTACACCTCTTGCCCAAACAAACTTGATGCTTTATTAAATTCAATTCTCTTACAGCCTCGCTGCCGGCATTTATGTCTTGGCGCCTCGTACCCCTTGGCGATGCTAAGATTAATGCTCATACTAATTGTTCCAGCTAATTAATGTATGGCTACAGCGTCACCACTCGCCTAGCTGCTGGTTCAACCAGTCAATTGTTGCTGCATTTCATTTGTTTGCTTCGGCTTTTGCTTGATACTCACCTTAATCCGGTTATTAAACTTTTGTACTTGATTTACTGAAGCGAGCGGCGAAAAAAAGTATGGCCAGCTAGTAGCTGCTGAAAGGTGTGTGGTAAGGTGTTGCTACAGTTAACTTCTTGCATTGTTGGTTTTTATACTTACATATACACGAGTTTATATTTGACATAATTTTATTTTTCAGTTGGCTTACTTCGCCGATCAACGGGTGTCTTTTTATACTAGAATTATTTTTTCAAATTAAAAAAAATATAAGTTATTTGCTACTCAGTATTTTTCTATCATTAGTTCTAAATTTCACGACACTTAGAACCGTTTTCTTAAGCTCCTCTTAAAATTTATTTGCTCTTTAATCTAGCTGTTATTTCATCGCTTGTCTATTAGCGGAGTCAGCCAGCTGTATACAAAATAGCTGACTGAAAAGTTTATGAAAAAACAAATTGAATCTCTGGGGTTTCAAAATTTAACCAACATTCAGACCCAGAAACCAGACTATATATTTCCGAAGGTTTATGATGCGCTGAATCCAAATCTGGCCTCATTCTATGTTATCTCAATCGATTTTCAGGTGTAGGAAAATTTAGAAACATGAAAATTTCAAAAAGCGATATCTCAGCGAAAAAAAAGAATATTTGACCAAACTCAATGCCATTTGAAAAAAGAAGGCTTGTATTTAAAGATGCCATCCTTTAATTTTGGTGAAAGAAAACATCTGCAAGGCTACATAACCTCAAATATGGGCAAAAACGGTGTTTTTTGCACTTTTAGGTTAGGATGTCTCGAAAGCCAGATCTGATAGAGCAATTTTGAGGCCAGATTTCGATTAATCGCATCAAAATCCTTCGAAAATACAATATATAGTCCGGTTTCTGGGTCTGAGATGCTGTCGGCCTGTGTAATTTTTTCCTTTTGTGCCGCAAAATAGTTTGCGCATCTCATTTTATATGGAATGCAGAGACTTTATACAAAATTCATATCTGATATCATCCAAAACTAACTTAAATATTTATAAATCTTATTTTTAAATCTTGCTTCATAACAGTTATCAAATGAGAGATAATTCTTCCGCGGCCTAAAATTGTTATTGGCCACGTTTATTTTTTACATTGCCTGATAGCCAATATATACGAAAATTTTGTTTTTCCTTAGCATTTAATTTTTCTGTGCACGTGGCGCGATAACTGCTAACGCGATTTGGCCGAGTTTAACAAAGTGCGCCAGTGGTTGCTTTCTCGTGCTAACCGGCGCCAGTTGGACACACCAAGTGAAGCCAAGTCCTTCTCCACCTGATCTTTCCAACGCAGAGGAGGCCTCCCTCTTCCTCTGCTACCACCAGCTGGTACCGCATCGAATACTTTCAGAGCCGGAGCGTTTGTATCCATTCGGACGACATGACCCAGCCAACGTAGCCGCTGGATCTTTATTCTTTGCACTATGTCTATGTCGTCGTAAAGCTCGTTTTTACCAGCTGGGCAATGAAATATCAGAGCACATCCTTTGCGAACATGCAGCTCTCGCAAAACGAAGACTCACTCACCTTGGTTATGTGACTATTGATCCATTAGTAATAGGGAAGAAAAGGCTCTGGGAAAGTCTCAAACTCATTGGAATCCTTCAATTATGCGGTCGCGGCTGTGCATAGTGCCCTATGGTCCAATAAAGTCATAATTCTAATAAAATGTGCACCCATTTTTACGCCTGGGTGCGGCAGGTTATGTAAGCCAGTAGTATAAACCCTAGTTGAAAAGAATCAATGGATCGCTAGAAGGCCGATTTTGTATCACTTTAAGAGTAAATTTAGTTTGCTATCTCTATTATGTTGCTACCAATGTGTCAGACCAGAGTTTCGGAGTCCTGAATCGTAGCTGGTTCGTCCGCTTAAAAGGGTATTCTAGTGTGGAAGCATGAATTTGAGGTGTTTTTTCAGGTGCTATAAATAAAAAATAAAAAATATTTTTACTATCCATTTTTTAATAAGATATTTATTAATGTTTTAAAAATACATAAAAAAATTTAAATAAAAAAAATAAAAAAAAGAACGAAAAACTCAAAACGTTATAAATTGTAAGTGGGGGGTTAACAAAAAATGGCGACGATTGCAAGCGTTCTAATAATTTGAAACAAAGAAATAAAAAAGATTATTAGTCTTGATGAATGCTGCTATTGTACTTACTACAAAAAAGTTAAAAAAAAATTATTTTGGCCAAATTACGGCTACCCGAAAAAATGATAAACTTATTTACAACTTTTTGTTACTTTTCGAAATTTTTTAAAAATAGTAAAAATTTTTATTTTGTGTATAATAATAATAAGTACGATAGATATACATATATATTGAGAAGGCTCACCCCAAATTTCAAGTAAATCGGTTAAGTAGAACCTGAGAAATCAAGATAAACATTTTGAAGGTTATAGTTTCGAGAAAAACGCACTTAAAGTTTTGGGTGCAATTACGCCTTGTGGCGTTCCAGCCGTGCCAGTTTAGAAGTCTTGGCACTAAAATAGCTATATCTCTGGAAATATTTAAAATTTTAACAAATCCTTTTAAGCACATATTCTTGAAAGGTTAAGCTTTGCGAATATCAAAAAAAAAAACGATTTTTTCCAATTTCTACACTAGAATACCCCCTTAAACTAGTGATTTGGCGCTGTCAACTGCAGGTTGTACTCAAAAAGAATTCTAACTACATAACCTATGCAAGAATTAAAAGTTGCTTCTAGAAAAACGGAAATATCTCTTCGTTTTGTAGGCTATAGCTTTTTGGTCAAAAATTTAATTTAGAACATTTTTTTAGAAACTTAACTTTTTAAGGACTTAGTGCCGTATTCCATTCACTAGCCTCACTTCATCTTTCCATATCAGCGTCATCTGATGATGCCATTTTTCCATAAATACCGCGCTTCCATTTTTCAAGAGCTCGTCTTCTCCTGGAGGTTTAAAGTTTTTTATTTGGTTTACCCCATCTTCTATCTTAGTTAATGTTGAGGGGTTCTGATCTTCTTCTATCATGCACGGACAACGACTGTCCACATGCGAACCGACTTCATTTTCAGGTGTAACTGTTTCTCCGGCATTGAGCAGCTCCTTAAAGTGCTCCACCCATGTATCCATTATTTTTTGTGAGTGTAAGTATTTCAACCTTCTTATTTTCTGTATATGTGGACGCGGTGTGGAAAACCTCTCTTTGCTATAAATTTGCGAGTTTCTTTTGTTCCAAAATTATCACAAATAGTTTGTAGGTTTTTCTTTTCATTGCAATTGTTAGTGATGCAGCAGACGTGAGTGAGTTTTTCAGAATCATCCACCCTTTCTCTATGTTGTTGGATACCTTATTTTTGTTTATTATTTTCTCGATTTCCTCTTATAATACTAATTTAGTATTGGTATCCTTTTGATTATCAGTATTCCATTTCTTCCTTTTCAAACCTCTGGGTTTTGCCACGTTTGAGAGTTTCTGGCGAAAGTTAGCTTTTACCAAGAAGTGGTCGCTGTCGTAATTTCAATGCTTGCACAAAGAATCGTCACGGTGCGAGCAAAGGAAGCTCTGCTGTTATCATACGGGTTAATAGAGGCCGCGCCTAATGCGGTGTGCGGTCTCCATTGCTCTGGTGCGTGGTGATTGATCCTCTACTCACCACCTTAAATGATGCGGGAGTCTATGCACAAGCATATGCGGACGACATTGCCTGTTTGTTAACAGGTCCTCGCTTGTGAATATCTGTAGAAAAGTGCAGAAAACTCCGGATATGACTGCCATTTGGTGCTGTGCGAATGAGCTATCGGCAAACCCTACCAAGACTAGTATTGCCCCTTCAACAGAAGGAGGAAGCTTGATGGACACATTCTGCTTAAGTTAAAAGGAGTCACAATCCAGCTATCCAAAGAAATCAAATATCTTGCAGTAATCCTCGATAGTAAACTCCTTTGGGAGTCACACGTTGAAACAAAGACATCCAAAGCACTAACAGCCTTCTGGTTTATAACCAATGAATTAGTGGTCTGGATGAGTAGACTCTCTCTGGTGTTAGTCAGGAAGACTTTATCGAGACTACCACGCATTGTGGCTTCTGTTGTACCTGAGCTTTTCAAGCTATTTCAGGCCCGGCATTAGATGCTCTGATTGGTTTACCACCACTTGATGTTTTCATACAAGGAGAGACCTCGAAGGCTCTCTGCAGGCTGAAACACAATGGAAATTGGTACGGCCCCTGTCCGGCATTGGACAACAGGGAAGGCTTGGACTTCGATCCAACGATTCTCTCCATGCCATCAGGAGTCATACTTGAAAAGATATACAGTGTGGTCCTGCCAGAGGTTCATTTGTGGTCAAACTATGAAAATGAGCCCGGCAAACATTGTTTCGCATTTTTACTGATAGTTGCAGAACCGAGCGCGGGTCCTACTTTGGTGTCTACGTGGAATCAAGCAAGGCAAAACTATAATTTGCTCTTGAAATGTACGCACCTCTATTTCAAGCGGAGGTGTATGCTGCTCAAGAAGCAACTAGCTTTGTTGTGGAAACAGATGGAGAGGCAGGAATATATGTGTGTCTGCAGCAACTGCAAAACTGCAAAAAACTCATGACCTTAGGCAACCCTCCAACCACTTCAAGGGTAGTTGAGTCCTGTAAATCTCGGTTGAATTATGTCGGTAGACATAATATCCGGATGCTAACATGGGTCTCGGGACACGTAAGTATCGCGGGGAATGAGATCTCTGACTCTTTAGCTAGGATGGGCTTTGAGGCCAACTTCTTTGGCACGGAGCCCGTTGTGTCACTTCCCGCTGCAGCCAACAAAGCCACGGTTAGCACATGGGTTACTTCAACCCAAAAGCGAGTTTGGTAGAGAACCCGAGTGCAGTACAATGGACTTAATGTTGTCTGAGTGCTGTACTTGCTAGTTTGTCCCTACAAATTACAACAACAAAAATATACAGTTAGTAACATAAATAAGTATACCTATACTTTATACGATTTTTACATCTGACATACCCGAAACCGAAAATGTCCTAATGGCTACATACGCTGATGACACCGCTATACCAGCTTCAAGTCCGTCCCCAATTGATGCAACCAATCTAGTTCAGATGGAACTAAACGAGATACAGACGTGGCTGGACCGATGGAAATTAAAAGTTAACACAAACAAATCTGTGCATGTTTTGTTTTCATTGAGACGGAAAGAATGCCCTTCACTCTATCTAAATGGTAATATAATTCCCAAACATGATACGGTCAAATACCTTGGCATACATTTGGACAAACGGCTAACCTGGAAATGCCATATTCAAGCAAAAAAAACCCAGTTAAAGATAAAAACAAACAAACTTTACTGGCTACTAGGACCAAAATCAACACTTAATCTAAATAACAAAATATTAATATATAAGGCTATACTAAAGCCAGTATGGACCTACGCAGTACAACTGTGGGGAACTGCTTGCAATTCTAACATAGAAATTCTGCAAAGATATCAGTCAAAAACTTTAAGGCTTATCACAAGTGCACCCTGGTTCGTCACAAATAAAGCCATACATACTGATCTAAAAATTCCCTTTATAAAAGATGAATTTAAAAAAATTACCACAAAATATTTACAGAGATTAAGTTATCACGATAACCCGCTAGCAATTGCATTACTTGATGAAACTAATGAAATTAATAGACTTAAAAGACATCATGTATTAGACATTCCATTCAGAACCTAATAGATAAATCTAATATTAAAATGTATTAAAATCTAACACATAAGTCTGAATATAAGTGTACATTAATCGTAGTATACATATATATCATTATTGACCTCAATGAAGCTCAATAATATAAGTCAAATTGTTAATAGTTAGATAATTTGCTTATTATTTTAAAAATAGATTGCAAATAAACGACAAAAAAAAAAAATTTATGGAATTGTTTGAGCTAACGCTTTCCTTAATATGTACTTAAAATATTTTACATATGGTAATTGTGTACTGGGATACGCTTTAGCTGTAAATTTTAGGTACCGTTATCCATGCTTTGCTTTGTCTTTGATGTCAGCCAATTTATGTCACAAAAGTTAGTATACAGCAAACGATTGTTCAGTTAGTATACGCATTGATTAAAAAGGTTATAACTATTAAAACGAAAAAATTAAAGTGAGTATAAAAACTTATGGAAGTACGTTTTGTATTAATTTTTGCGACACTTTTAGTAATGGCACCAAAAGGAAAAGAGCTTTCTGATGGTTTAAAGAATTATAAAATATCACAAGGAACATAAATCATTGGGAGAAATTGGTCGTTTGATAGATAGGAGTTTTGCTACAGTTCAGAAGATTGTGAATAAATATAAAAGTCCGGGAAGCACCACTAATAAAGAGCGTTGTGGGCGTCCGCCGCTCTTAAGTCCCAGAGAAAAAAGCTTAGCAAATTGAAATCTGAAGTTGAAAATGAGCCTGAAAAGCAATTTAGCACCCAAACTATTGGCTGGGGTTTGCATAGTGCTAGTTATCATGGGAGCAATGTTAGGAAAAAGCCCTTCGGGAGTAGTGTCAATCGGAGTAAACGGATTTCATTCGCAAAAGATCATGAAAAATATGACCAAACGGTTTGGAACCAAATCATGCTTTCTGATGAGTGTAAGTTCAGTATCTGTGGATCTGATGGCCGTGAAAAAGTTTGGAGAAAAGGTAACGTGGGATTGGATCCAAACAATATGACCGGCACTATGAAGCATGGAGGGGGATCTGTGATGGTTTGGGGATGTATGGCTGCAAACAGGGTTGGAAACTTGGTATTTATCGAGAATATAATATAAATAACTATAAATATTTTGAAAAATAATTTAAAAGAAAGCGCTACGAAATTAGGCCTTGGAGGAACGTTTATCTTCCAGCAGGATAATGACCCGAAGCACACATCCAACATTGTAGAGAGTAGCTGTTATATAATGTGTGAAAACAGCTGAAAACACCGCCACAGTACCCGGACACCAACCCAATCGAACATTTATGGGAACATTTAAAGCGGCAAATACGTAAACATCCGATTAGAAATAAGGAACAACTGAAAAACGTCCTTCAAGAGGAATGGAATAAAATACCACCAGCTGTAACTGAAAACTTGGTGAAATCAATGCCATCACGACTGAAAGCGATTGTGAAGTCTAATGGTTATCCTACCAAATACCAGGATTTGATTTTAATTATGTTTTTGATTTCACAAATTAATAATATGATGAACTGTATAGTTACTTTTGGGACATGCATTTTTATAAAGTTTAATATAATTTGTTCCTTTTTAAAATTTTGTCATTACTTGGATTAAATATGATTTTTGTATTTCATTCATGTAAATAAAACACAATTTTGTTATAACTTAGGTTGTTTGAAGGAATCGATTGGGGGAAAATTGAAAACGTGTCCGGTGTATACTTACTTCTGTTACTAACTGTATGTGTTCTCAAGATTTACATAAACCAACGAAAGATGTAGGCACTGCAAAGGACGGGATTTACAGTCGTGGCAAAAATTGGAACAGTCCCCACACGCAAACATACTCGTCTAAAGTTGTTAGTATAGTATACTGAAGAGGCACATCCAAATAAGTGTTTAAATTTACATCCGATTTGAGAGCAATTCCTTATAAAAACTTATCCATTAAAAAAACACCCATTACATTTTATTTGAAATATTTCAAATTTGCCAAAACTAATTTTCCATTACTCCCATCGCTTTGATTTACCATCCACACTATCGTCAACAAACAATCTAAACATGTTGCTGGTCGAACCATCTTTTCGATCATTTGCCTACCCACCAGCTGATCTGCCGTTATAAAAGCAACTGTTGTCGTCGCGCAACATTTTAGTTGCTTAAAAAATTTGCATACGCGCTAGTCGATAGCAGGACGTGGTTTGACTGGGTGATTGAACAGCACAAGCCAACGATTTGAGAACGATTCAAAAGCGATACCACCAAAAGAACAAAAACCAAAAAACAATCGAAACAACAACGCTAAAAGATTTGTCTGACATCATGAAATATCCAAAAGTGAGCTATGATTTGTGAATTCTCGTTATGTGCTCGAAGAGCTGACGGACATTGAAACATGTTTAATCAAAAATCGTGTTTTTTCGTTATAAGGAAGTGCGTTTTCTCGTTTGCCCCAAATGCAAAAAAGTGAATGAAAAACAAACAAAAAAAAAAGGCAATGAAAACTGAGAATCAAAATCTTTAATTTCCTTTTCATCAGTACATGTAAAATCTTTGCCTTACTGAGCTTGGCACTCACTTTCTTTGTACACTTTGTTTGGCATTTCAACGCCGCCACACTCCATAAATCACAGTTGTCTGCCAAAAATGTTACAAAAACAGAAATTTTACTCCAGTAAAGCATAGGCGAACACTCATTCATGTTAACAAGTACTATGTTTGCAGATGTGTGTGTGTGCCTGTACATGCAGAGCTTCAGTTGCAAGCGTCCAGCGTGCTTGTAATTAAAACGTTGCCATAACTCACTTAGCATTCAGACAGTAGGCGTAGTGCCCTGCAGGAAATGAAAATTTAAGAAACGAGGTGCATTGGCTAGGCAACTGACTTGAAGCCGTTTACTGAAATAAATTTCTAAAAATAAGAATAATATTAATTTGTGGATAAAGAAATCTATCATTTTTCAGTATCGGCACCATAAACACCATTCACAATTTCAGCGGCCTGGCTTGCATTTTCGCCTTTGACAAAGAATCACTATAAACTGCGCCGCATTTTCTCATGGTGAACTTCCATTGTTAACACCCTTTAGCTCACAACTGAATGGGACGAACAAAAAACAGCAAAAGAATTTTGTTTAGTGTGAAATGTCACCTTCACAACGAGGATAAACTTTTTCGTTTAGTATTGACCACTACAGCCATCTACCGAGAAAATAATGCACATAAAAATGCATTGATTAGTTGACGGGCGTTTAAGCTGAATTCCCAATTATTTGTGGTGTGCATTACGACATTGAAGTGTGAAATACAGTAGGTTCTGTTTTTATGCGGTAGATACGTTCTGCAAGAAACAGCATAAAAAAAACAGTATAAAAAAAGCTACTAGTTCTATAGTAAAACTATAGATACTTTTCAAAAGTGCTAAAACCGCATAAATCTGAAATAATGTAATAAAATCGCATAAAAAAAGGGTACTAGGGTAATATTATAACTATAGATACGTTCCATAGACCGCATGAATCTGAAATAATTAAATAAAATCGCATAAACAAAATATTGTATTTTTGAAACGTCAGAATCGAAAAATAAATTTAAGTCAGAAATAGAATCAGACAATACCCACATGTTGCGCGTTCGTTTAGGATTTGGCGTAAAATCACTTTCGTCACTTGAGGAAATGTACACGTCTGATCTAGATAGTTATGCAGGCGGTTCCATACTTGTAGGGTTAGCATTTCTGATGTAATCTGTGATGAGTTTTTGCTTAGCTGGTTTAGAATCTTGTTTATATGTACCATTCCCGATAGGTCGACATACATTTTGTAATTTAAAAAAAAACCGCACTATTTCAAAACCGCATAAAAAAAAAGCCGCATAAAAACAGAACCTACTGTATTTCAAAACGACGCTAGCGATATTTTTACTATAATTCAACAACAATTTGGACTATTTTGTAACCTAATTTTTAATTCACAATTTTTATTTAATGTAGGTTTAATGAGATAGTAGGAGGAGGAGCTCGGCCAAACACTCAAAAAAGGGTGCACTCGCCAATTATATGAATTCCACTGAGGAATCTTACTCAATGTCCTTTCTTAATATGTCTATATATATATATATATACATATTACTTCTAGTTACAATTTAAGAACGGACATTAAGTAAGATTCCTCAGTGGAATTCATTACATAATTCTGAACATTCTTTAAGGAGTTAGGGGTAGTCAGAGGCCCGAAAAAATCATGATTTTCAATCATTTTTTTTTTTGCTAGTCAATGGCTTTTTTTATAAATATAAAAACATTGCATTAATACATCACGTTTCCACTTGACTTTAGAAAAAATTTCAAAAATAATAATTCTAAAAGTTATCGCTGCTTGAGTGGAGCTCATTTCTCCAGAAGTTCCTTGTGTCGATCATCCCAAGCCCTTGGAGTTTCATCTCAAATCAATCGGTCAAGAGAAATTATTTTTATTAATAGATAATCTTGCGCCTGATTGAAGCTTTTTTTTTTTTCAAAGTCAACAATATGGCGGCCTTAATATTCAGATTACAGATTTTCGAGAAAAATACCGACAATTAATTAACAAAAAAAAAACAAAATTAAAAAAAAAAATCCTTCGATCAGGCACGAGTTTTTTATGTTTTCCAAAGCAGTATACATTTTATTGAAATTTAACAAGCGGTTTCTAAGTTACAGTGATCACCAGTTCAAAAAACCGAGTTTTGAGAAAAACGCATTTAAAGTTTAGCTGCTTGCTCTGAAACGCTCCGGATCGCCCGAACGTCCTTTGTTAATCGTTGAATAACTCGAAAAGTATATGTTGGATTCACTTCAAAATTTTCACACAATATTTTTAAGATATCATACTTTATGAAATATAATTTGAGAATTTTTTGAAAATTCTGACTACTCCTAATCCCTTAACAAGAAAAATATTTTTTTTTTTTTACTTTTATTCATTTTACACCTTAAAAAGTTATACTAAATTGAAAGGCATGCAATTTTATAATCTTTGCGAAGCCAAATTATTCTCTAAAAAATTATTAGCTTGAGGATTTGGATGAGGGGCAAGGCGATTGCTGTATCTCTAACTGATATTGCCGATTTCTTCATATACATATTATTGAAACTTCCTGGTCCCGGTGTAAAACCTCGTTGCTAACAAACCAAGGCGCATTGACACACATGCGTAGCACTTTAGACTGAAATCTCTGCAGGACTTCCAAGTTCGATTTTGAAGCTGAACCCTATACTTGAACACTGTAGGTCCATATTGATTTGAGTAATGCTTGGTAGACAAACCCTTTATTCTCCAATTTTTGTCCCAAAATAACCAATACAATGCGCATAGTTTAAGTCCGAGTTGCTTCCACTTTTAAAATATGTGAAATCGCTATGTAAGACTCCTGTCTAGTAGAATGCCTATGTATTTAATATTATCTGTTTGGCGAATTTGCGTGTTGTTTAAAGTTACAGGAGGGCAGGATCCGTTGCGAAGGCTGAGAGTTAATTGAATGGATTTGCTTTTATATGCAATTTTTTCAACTAGGCGCAGACATTATCGAGGTTTCCTTGTAGTTTAAAAGAAGCAGACATGATTTTTTTTTCTTTGTTTTGTCAGGACAGACTAGCAAATATAGCACTCAGACACAATTAAGTCCATTGTACTGCACTCGTATTCCCTTTTTAATTTTCTTTAAATCTACTCGACCTCCGAAGAAATCCGAGTCTAGTGGTGCCAAGCAGCCAAGGTGGTCGCTGCTTAACACATCAGACCTCAAGCTCGATTCGAGGAAGCCTGGGCACAGAAAGTGGTCCGCCATTTCGTCCTTTTCTCCATATGCTGGGTAGAGTGCACTGTCTGAGATGCCCATCTTTTCCATGTGCTTTGACCATAGAAAGTGGTTCGTCATCAGTCCAACCAGCCTCCTCCCTCTGCTTAGTGACAGGAGGAACTGCGACAGTTGGTCGGACCTGACAGGTAACATCAGTTTTGTCCATCTGCAGCCTCTCTCAGCCTGCCAAGCTTGTTTGTGGGTTAGAGTAACCCGTTTGCTAACCGTGGCTTTGATGGCTGCAGAAGAGAGTTACATTTGTATCATCTGCATATGCGGCGGTGTCGTGTTAGTCGATAAGGAAGATCGGTTGTAAACAGAGTGTATAATACAGGTCCTAGGACGCTTCCATGTGCTACACCTTGCTTCTTCGTTTATTTTGGCAAGAAAATTTCTGTTCTGGAGATATGATTTATTTCGTTTTAGATTTATTTTAGATTTATTTAGTAACTATGTGGTCAGGTATAAGAATCCTCTGTGCAATTAATGGACTAAACATTTTCAGCAACAGTTTTTCGAAAAGGTTTGAAATTACAGGCAATAGACTTATCGGTCTATAAGAAGATACAATGTTCACAGGTTTCCCTGGCTTGGGTATTAGAGTAATCTGCGCAACTTTCCATTGATTGGGAAAGTATTCTTTCTGAATCATCGCATTATATACAATATAAAAGTAATGAACTTGTAGCCGCATGTGGGTACTTGTTTTAATACTTTATTTGTTATTATGCCATTTTCTGGAGCTTTGTTTTTTGAGGATTTTACTCACTGTGTGTGTAATATCTTTCCAAGTGCATTCTGCTATCGGTAAATCCATTTTAAAATGGGACCGAGAGAAATTTGTGTATTGGGTAGTCTTCTTCCGTATTTTGACTGGGCAAAGGTGCGAAAACATTTGAAAGATGTTTGGCGAACTCAAGAGCTTCTTCTTTATGGCGTTTGGACCATGATCCGTGTGATGTTTTTATAGGCGCAATATAGGATTTTGGTTGTTCATTTTTCGTGTTGCCTTCTACAATGAGCATGTGGCCTATCTTTTGCCCCTTTCTGTGTTTGTTTTGCCATGGGTACCTCATTCGTTGATCTCCACAGCGCGGAGATGTACTCTTAAAGCCCTATGTTTGGGGTCATTGTCTTGTTGAAAGCAGTATTCAATTGTTAATATCAGCATTGCACTGCCTTGCTTTAAATTTAGCTTTTTTGCTTTTTGTTAAATTAATAAACTGCAACTTTCCCACGCCACCATCTTTCAAACATTCCGCACCATCACTCCACCACCACCATGTTTCACTGTTGGCTAACAACTTTCTTTATTCAGCGCTGTACTAGATTTACCCCATACATTTTTTACGATTTTGATACCAAAAGAGCGAAACTGGCTGGCATTCCAAAAAATAACCTTTTCCCGAAATTCTGGAGGTCTGCGTATACGATGTGCTCATTTGCGAAAGCAATGCCTTTTGCCTATTTATTAGTGCTAAAACTCGCTTCTTCCTACGAACTCTTCAATAATTGCGGGCTTTTTTTAAGAATTTTCATTCAGTTGAAGGTTAGGTTAGGTTATGGGGGTACTCGGTCTGTGCGTCGAACTCACTTATACCTTACAGGTAAGTTGTGATACCACTGTGCCACGGCGGAGCCATATTTATATTTCTTCCTGAAACCATTTTGCGGCTCTTATGAAGCGCAGGGTTGGTCCAATCTCTCTGTCGGACAGTTCCGTAAGAGATATGAAAAAGTATTTACCAGATAACCTGGTACCTAGATAATCTGCTCTGAGCTAAGGCTGCTCACTTACAAAAGAAATGCTCAACGGTTTCTTACTCTTCTTCATGGCAGAAAACTCCTAGTTTCGAGGCTTCCAAATAGCCAATGAGCAGTTACATAAGCCACGAGCAGTTACATAAGCCACGATCTTCGAGATATCTTCTTTTCAAAGGCTAAGCAGTTGTCCTTTTCTTTTTTATTTGTAGCCACAGTAGCCTAGTTGTTACGCATGTGCCTTCGGCTCTCTATGCCCTATTGAGCTCTTGAATAAAGTTATTTTTAATCATTAATTTGCTCGTGACTATAAATATCCCAATGGTACTTCTATCACTAAGCATTTGAAGAGTACTACTTTTTCTGGCTAGCTCGTCGGCTTTACACAATATCTCTGCGCCCCGGAACCCAATTAAGGCATTCCTGTGAAACCTTTGATTTTAGTTTAGCCGCATTCATTGATTTAATGTCCGCTTAGCTATCCGAGAATATATTTATAGTCGTTTTTGTTACGGCATTTAAAGACGTAGTCACTTCTTTTATGGCCAGAACTCCTACCTGATAAATGCTGCAGTAGTCTGGTAGTAGAATGGATAATTCCAATCCAAATTCCTTCGAAAATACTCCATAGCCAACCCTTTCATCTAGTTTGGAACCATAATTCCCGCTCTTCTATGACTTTCGCTTTTGCCACTCTCTTTTTGACGGTATGTTCGTCTTGAAGAGTCTGTTATTGTGAGTCTAGGAATAGAGTAGTCCATTTCTTGTTTGTGACTATTTAGAGTATGCAAAATAGAGGCGTGGCCAAACCGCCGTTCTTTCCATAGCGCCATACTTTTAAGTCTAAGCGTCGTGGCGGCTCTGGTAGTTGAAGCAGTAAATTATTTTTTAAACTTATCCCTTATTTCATATTTCACTTTCGGATCAGTTATCTTTGCATTTTTCTTCGCAAGCCCCGTAATACTGCGCCTTTCCCTTTCTCCCAAGAACACCCTCTGCTCTTAACTTTCAAGTTATAATTCCGGTTCCTATTAAATAATTCCTAAGAAAATCTTAGGTTTTCATTATCGCCCTAACTGTTGTTCATCCCCTGCCTCTTGTTCTCCCTATTTGTCGACAAATTTTGCCCTCTTCTAACAATGTTATTATAATTTTCTCTCGTCAATGGCAATTTCTTTTAACTTTGTTTTCATTTAAAGGCTCCGCATAGAATTCTAATTCAGATTAGCTAAACACTTATTAAATACAAATAATAATTTTGCTTAACAAAAAATAGGCACAACAACACAAAAAGCGAGCTTACAAATGATGAGCGTACCCTTTTGGCACTCGCCTGACTACGTATTTTCGAAAATAGGTACCGTTAGAATCAGCACCGCGGCATTGCGTCGCCAGCATGACTCCCACCATAGTAAACAACGAGGACAATGAATTTGAATTTGTACCGATCTAAGCGTTAGCATTTTTGGCAAATATTTAAAAGAAGGAGTAGCGTGGAACTATGACTTCTAATGCATATATTTTTGAACCCCTCTACCAGAATCCTTCCTCGGAACCATATCAGTTTGGAACAAGTCTGATTTCTTCATACTATGTTATGAATTTTCATAAAATCTGGTGGATTCGGTTGATGTAACGGAAATGTAAGTTTCTGTGTATGCTCTTGCATTCCAGTTGGCCTTATGAAGATATTTAAATTCAACCATATTGAACCGGGCCACTCTCAACTATGTATACTGTTAGCCATTATCTCCGCACAGTGCACTCGTGTAATGTAATATTGTCTTGTTTGCTTTGTTGCAGATATTAAGGCCATCAGTTGCCGTTGCTGTTGCTGTCGGCTGTTTTGCATTGTTTCTTGCCCCATGTTGTCTGGCTGCTGCAATAGATGCTGAAGGGCTGCCACAAGAACTATTGGTACCATTCAATGATTTATTACCACCCCTGTCTGATGCTGAGTTCGAGCAGGGAAAAACAACGTCGACTACAACAAAACCAACGGCAACGACTACAACTACAAAAACCACTACCACCACCACTACAACCACCACCACCACCACCAAGGCACCAACTACAAAAACCAGCACATCAACACCGAGAGCAACATTGGCGCCACCAAAACCAACAAAAGCAGCAACAGCACAACAACTTAAAAAGATACAGTATCAACAGCAGCAAAGCCAACAACTGGCAGTGCCAGCATTAGATTTGAACCCAGAAGTGCCACCTCTTTTGCCTGAGACGGAAACACCAGCAGCACCGGTCAAGGTGATAGAGCCCAAACAAGCCGCTTCAACGCAGCATTTGCAACATGTGCAGGCTGCGCAAACTCAATACCAGACATTGCAACAACACCTGCAGCCACAAAAGGTGCAACAACAGAAGCAACAGTTTGCCAAGCAATTGCTGCAACAACCACAAATACAGCATAAACTGCAGCCACAAGCTGCCGCCACTATCAACAAAGTAGCATCTAAGCCACAGCAATCATCATCGCAAGCACAGCGGCAAGTTGGCGTCGAACAACTACAACAATACCTAGAATATATTTACCACCCGACGACGCGTCGACCATCACGCGGTGCGCTTCCCACGCTGACGCCATTCCCGCGGCATTTTAAGTGAAGTGCCGTGCGTTGAATGCGAGTTTCCGTCTCGCTCACCACACTTCAGGAAGACTTAATTTATTCTCGCAATACCTTATACAGATTTAACTCATTTTCAGTGATTAACTAGTTATACGAAAAATAAAATGAAACTAAATGACAACGAAGTGAAATGTTGAATTTCAATTTGGACAAATACAGCAAAACATAAAAGATTAAACAAATTTGTAAAAAAGTATTTAAAATTTATACAGCCATTGCTACGGGTTGCTGGTTAGCACAAGCAAAACACAGTTTGAAGCTCCAATAAAGTGAATGTAGATAGGCGGAAGTTTTAGTGAATGTTCCAGGGTATGTTTTGGAAACAAATTAATCACTATTAGTCGCATTAAAATTTTACGTTTATATTTATGTAGGAGTATATCTCTGAATGATGAATGGCATTTTATGGCGGCAAAAAATGCAAAACGGAGAGTAAATAACTCAGATTTAGATAAAATGGTTCAATATTTTTGCTATTATTATAATAAGCTGCCCGCTGCTACAGCGGCGCTAACTATAACGAAACTTGGTTTTATACGAGGGGCGCCTTTTATATGTCGGGATTAGAGAACAAAAACAAATTTTAATAATCGAAAATCACTTTATTGTTTTTCAAAATATTCTCCATGAAGATCTATACACTTTTGCATGCGTTTGAACCAATTGTCGAAGCACTTTTGCCACTCTGAATGAGGTACCTCAAAAACATGCATTCCGAATGTCGCAACCGCTTCTTCAGGTGTCGAAAAACGTTGACCTCTCAGTTTGTTTTTTACGTACGGGAATAAAAAGAAGTCATTCGGTGCCAAGTCAGGACTATACGGCGGATGACCCATTAATTCGATGTTTTGGGTGCTCAAAAATGCAGTTGTTTGAGCCGATGTGTGAGAGCTCGCATTGTCCTGGTGAAGAGTGATCCGTCTTTGGCGACTGGTTTTCCTAATTTCTTGGAAGACAACTGGCAAACAAATGGTTGTGTACCACTCAGAATTTGCTGCTCTGCGTTGTTCTAGTGGTAGGGTTGCGACATGTCCACTTTTTCTGAAAAAACAGGCGCCCATTTGCATGGAAGTGCTTCGTGCGCGAACAACTTTTGTTGGATTTGGCTCATCTTGAAACACCCATACAGTCGACTGCTGTTTACTTTCGGTATCATACGCGTAAATCCATGATTCATCACCTGTCACGATGTCATAGACGTGTTTCGAAGCCCCGCGATCGTATTTTTTGAGCATTTCCTTCGACCAATCGACACGAGCCTGTTTTTGAGCGATTGACAAATTGTGTGGGATCCAACGCGAACAAATTTTTTTGACAGTCAAATGTTTATGCAATATTGAATGTATGCTGGTCCCACTAATGCCTAAGATTGTCTCAAACTTACGATAGGTCACATGACGATCTTGCAATATCAGTTCGCGCACAGCATCAATGGTTTTCGGAACAACAACTGATTTTGGACGACCTTCCCGAAATTGGTCTTGGAGTGAACTACGACCACGATTGAATTCACCATGCCATCGATAAACACTGGTCCTTGATGGAGCTTCATCGCCAAAAAATGAATTAAGTTCATCCATGCAATGTTGCTGAGTTAATCCACGTCGAAAGTTGTAAAAAATAATCGCACGAAAATGTTCACGATTTAATTCCATTTTTGGACCGAGATGAATCTTTTAAGTTACTGTAAACAACACAAATATCGCTGGTATTTCAAAACGTTCTGAGTACGTAAAAGCCAAAAAATGTCAAACTTTGCGATACAGCTGTCAGTTGCGAGATTGCAACACCAGGGTTGCCAAATCTCGAAATATAAAAGGCACCCCTCGTACGACACTGTCCTTTGAACACCAGCACAGGTCATTAATAAATATTGGGTGAAGTAAAAGGTTCTGAATATTTTCCGCTGAATGCCTTCAGGGAATCATAACCCACGATGTATGTAAAGATGTAGCTGACAGCCCACGGAAGTACAAAAGAAGTGGTAAAAGAATTAGGGGAACTTCAAGCAGCAGAAGTTGTGGCAATAGGAAAGATTCGGAGCAAAAGTTGAATTAAGCATCGTGCGTTTGGGGGTATTTTAATATGGCGGTCGCGAATCAGTTGGGCTGTATGGCTCGTCGGTCAATTTGTCAAGTAGCTAAAATACTGTGGTATTGGTCCGTCAAAAAGTCACTGAAGTTGCTTAGGTCATGAATGGCCAAGCCATAAAGCCGTCGGACTGTTCAAGCCGTTGCTAAACATTCAGCTTTCTTTCCAACATTTAATAAAATTATATCTCATAACTTTCAGTTTTACATTAAAGAATGAAGTAATTCCAACTTACACACATATGAGTCACGCAATATCATACGGTTATTTAAAGTTGACCTTCCTATTCTTCTTTCCAACTCAGAGGAGGCCTTTCTCTTCCTCTGCTACCACCAGCTGGTACCGCATCGAATACCTTCAGAGTCGGAGCGTTTGTATCTACTCGGACGACCAACGTAGCCCGCGGGCCTTTATACTTCACCTTCAACAGTTGTACTCCGTTGGACCCGAAGAGATGCGCGAGCTATTTCAGCTAACTTTTTATATTGCATCCTCCGATCGACAGGGCCAAGCGTCGTGCCTCCAGAAGGCTGCACAAACTGACGTACGACAGTGCGCCACTTACTTTCTCCAGCGATGATGTTCAGGGGGCCCTCAATAAAGCAAAATCATCAAATGCCATTGGCCCTGACGGACTGAGCACGCTGATCCCGAAGCACCTGGGCCCATTGGGAGTAAGATTGCTCACAAGGTCTTCAATCTGTCCTTGGCCACTCTCATTATCCCTGACAAGGGGAAAGCAAGGAGAGTGGTCCCACTACTGAGGCCTGGGAAACCCGCCAACCAAGGGGAATCTTATCGTCCGATAACTCTCCTTTCCCCAGTAGTGAAGACAGTTGAAGCCCTCCTACTCCCACTCCTTACGAAACATCTGGCCCCAGCCCCACATCAGCATGGTTTGCGACGAGTGGATAGCACCACCACTGCACTGACCGTCATGAATGCCCAGATAAACCGCGGGCTTAACCAAAACGGTCCCTGCGAGAGGACTGTCCTAGTAGCGTTGGACTTGAAGAAGGCTTTCGACACAGTCAGCCATTCTACGCTACTAGATGACATTTATCAGTCGACACTCCCGCCAGGGCTGAAGAGGTAGTCCGCCAATTATCTGAGCGGTCGTCACTGATTTTTCGTGACCATACATCTAAACAGAGGAGGATCAAGCAAGGTGTTCCCTTGCTGTTCAACTTCTACATCTCGAAACTCCCCTAGCCACCAGAGGAAGTCTCCCTGGTCTCATACGCTGACGACTGCACGATAATGGCGTCGGACAATGACATCGATGGCCTGTGCTCCAAAGTGAACGTCTACCTCACCGACCTTTCTCGTCGATTCACTACGAGGAATCTTCCACTTTCCCCCACTAAGTCCACGGCGCCCCTTTTTACCACCTGGACAAAGGAGGTTAAACTGCCCAACAAGGTAAAAGTCGATGACACACCAATTCCGACGGTAAACAATCCCAAAATTTTGTGTGTAACCTACGACAGTTTGCTCTCCTTTTCTGCTCATACAACCGCAACTGCCACTAAAGTCCAAAATCGCAACAAGGTCCTCAAATCGCTTGCCGGCAACACTTGGGGCAAAGATAAAGAATTGTTGCTATCGACATTTAAGGCTATTGGCCGGCCGGTTCTAAACTATGCTGCGCCTGTCTGGTCGCCTGGAACCAGTGACACGCGGTGGATAAAGCTCCAGACTTGCCAAAACACTGCCATTTGGACAGCGACGGGTTGCCTCCTGATGTCCCCAATACAACATCTTCACGACGAGGCCAATATGCTACCTGGTAAGGAGCATAACAAACTCAGCAAGCAGTTCCTGTTATGGTGTTACCGTAGGTTTCATCCTTGCAAACACCGGCTTGAGCCAGGAATGTCAGGAGACACCTACTACACTACGCCGACGAGATCCAGGACAAAACAAACAGACATCTACTGGACCTGACAGTGTTTAGACAGACATTAAACGACATTCAGCGGATGACAAAGCCAAAGCAAGACAATCTACCGAGTTTATCGCAATCAAAATCAATAATAGGTAGCTTTAGCCTTACCCGATTTAAAGATTGCATGGAATTAAATAAAAATAATTTTAAAATCATTGCAAGATTTCTAACAAGTAATTCTAATGAAACTTGCGAGTTCTGTAGAGAAGAAGATAAGACTGCATCGGGACCAACACTGATGCATAAACAGCACATCTCCTGGGTAAACCTTTTCTACAAGAGAATGAAATAAAACTCAATCAGATCGGAAATATACTAAAATTTATTGAGGAAGTTCTCTACCCTACTTCTCTACTCTGAGCCCATGAAAGCGACACAAAAAGTTTAATAGATCGCAGTGCTGTATCCCCTCATAATAATAACACTACACCGCAAAATCAACTTATTTTCTGGCCATAGGGCCAAATCAATTTTTTTTGAATCGTAAGTAAAATTTAGCCAAATTGAGTCGTAAGTAAAAAAGAAATTTCTCCGATTTTCGAAGTGAGTCTTCGTTTGTAATCCAATGTTTTTCGGAAAATCTTGTCATGTCGCAATTGTGCGACTAGAGACACTTAAAACAGTAAATTCTGAGTGATAACCGTACACAACCATTTTTTTGCCAGAAGTTTTAGGATATTTAAGGAAAACCACCAACCGGAGACGAATCATCCTTCAGCAAGACAAAGGGAGCTCTCCCATATCGGCTCACGCAAAAGAGTTTTTGAGCACTCAAAAGATCAAATTAATGGGTCCTCCGAATCGCAGGCCTAATGATTTCTTTTTATTCCCAAACATCAAAACTTATTTGGGGGGAGGTCAACGTTTTTCAACACCTGATGGAGCTATTGAAATTTTTGAACAGCTCGTTTTGGAGGTATCCACTTCTGAGTGACAAAAGTGCTTTGAAAATTGTTTCAAACGAACGCAGAAATTTACTGAGTTTCAAGGAAAATATTTGAATATTTGCTTTATTGGGCGCAACATATATGTAAAAGGCAAGACTCCTATAGCAAGTCAAAATTTTTCGGATTTTCACTTCAAAATTTCGCATGACTGACCTTTCATTGTATATCAGAAATATGAATTTTATATACATTTACCGATATGTGTTAAATCTTTTACTAGAGGCAAACGATATCATTAACTACATTAAACATTTTGAAAAAATATATTCAGCAGTTCAGCAGAATCATTTTTTGTTTTTAAATAACAGAGAACAAAAAAATTAAAAACATTAAATAACTCTGATGAAAGTTGCAACATTTTAACAGTACAAAATAAATTCCATTTTATTGAAATAAAATGAAAAGTTTTCCTTCGCATTCACACAAGAAAAACTTAAATGCAAATAAATATAATTGACTTCAAAACAATGGTTCGACAGGCCTTTGTTTGCTTTCAGGCAAATGTAAGCGTCAGCAACAAATTAAATTTAATATGCAATTAATGCGACTGCAATGTGCAGAAAATTGATATTTCCGCAAGTATATCGCATATCCTTCCTTCCGCCTTTGACCTCTGTTTGTAACAGCTGTGCAACTCTGCCAACTGGCAATGCCATCGTCATGTTGACCATTTTTTCTTTACCATACACACACATACACAGTTACAATATCTTCTTTCAGCGCCACATGTCGCTCACGCAAAAGCAATGACAATTTAATTTTTAATAAGCAAACACAGGCACAAAGCTTTCCATATATATAGAGTAGCCAACGCTACGTCGCATGGTGGGAGCAGTTTGCAATAAAAAGAGTCATAATTAGCGAGAGTTAATCTGAAAGTTGATAATTTGATTATGAAGGGATTTTTAATAAAAATATCTTTATAATAAATTTAACGAAATTTCGAGATGAGGGTTGGAGTGGAACGGAATGGAATATTAGATGGTAGGAAGTTTTTTTCAAAGCACTGTAGCAATTTTTCCTATTACACTTAAAGTCAAGGGGGTATGATTCAAGGCATAAAGGACAGGTGGGATTTCTCATCTCCAAACTTCGCCAACTAATTAACGAATCTTAGCAGTTTGTCGAGGGAAAGAGAATGTAACTCGCCCATTATCAATACATCTAAAAATATAGTCTGGCAAAACCCGAACAGCGATCGACAAAATCGACTGTACCTTCCTCATCCTCCAAACAAGATGTATACAATGGATCACAGTTGATACCTAAGATGGTCATATGCCGTCAAAATGGATTGCGCCCGATAATTAGTCCCATCAGGGCTGTTGACTCACTTCTTCTCTGTCTGAGAAAGAATCTTACTATCAGGCTGTCAATCATTTTCAAGAAACCCTTGGTTGTTTTGCAGGTGCCAGTACTGCACCAAAAGTTATTTAGAAATTTATTACGAAGGGTCTTGATATACTTGACCATTTCCGCGACACATATCCCTAAAATTGGCTCTGGTCCAATTTAACACTCGCCAATTCATCAGTCAGTTTGTTGTTCCTGAAGAGGGCTTCGAGCTCGCAAAGGTCATCGACGTCGTCGCCACACCAGATAACCTTGTAACACAAATTTTGAACTTGAAAGAGAAATAGGAAGTAGTAAAAAAATTTGCAGTAAGGATAGTAATAAAACTCCGAAAGTTAGAATGGGACCGCAAAGCAGAAGCAAAGCAAATGAAAATGCGACCGATCTAGAACACCCAACAGATGCGTCATTCAAAGAAGCCATTTTGAAACAGATCTCCAGTGGAGGTGACTGTATTCACAAACACATGACAAGCACGTTAGGTAAAACCTCCAGACGAGCCCAAAGAGACGACAAGTTGATATCGAATAACGATATTGCAACTTTCCGATGCCCCATTGGCCACGAAGTAATGGAGGCTACCGATAGCGTATAACCCCAATACTCAATTCAGATAGGAACCTGGGCGCAGGTACCTGGTGTGTTTAAAAGGCATAAACACGGCTTGACCTTGACGAAATCCTTTATCAGTCCCAGGTTGGAATCAGCCGAGAGGGGAGGAATGTTGTAGGGTTAGTGGTAGCATGCCCTACATATCACTGGTGTAACAGTACCTTTGGTGATACTTCTGACATTTTCGATTTTAACCTCCTTTAAAAAAAAAAAACAAAAAAAAAGAAGAAAAGTTTGTTGTTCCTGACATCGACATAAGTTCAGGCTCATTCCATTTTGCAATGGAGTTTAGTCTCAACTTAAAGTCCTGAACAACTTTTGAAAAGATTTGAGTGGCATCTAAGGTTTTCAGAGTATTCAATCTACCACTTTAAGTATTGCAGAGACTTCCGGCTGGAAAAAAAATTGTCATTTTACCTAAAGCAGTTAAGCATGGTTCCATGTGTGGAGGATGGTTCCATGTGTAGAAGTCCACGCAAGTGGGGAAAGTTACTGATCGCCATTCACTTGGGAGTGGCCAGGACGATTCTTCTACATATGGTTCAAGCAGCTCACAACGTCCGGGATTAGCCCACGTATCCTCTGGTTAGCTTCCGAACACCCGTTCGGGAGTGAGCTAACGTGAGAAGGCGAAGCATCCCAGCATAGCTGGTTGTGCGCTGGGTTTGGGACCCGCCACTTAAAAAGCCCCCCCAATGAAAACAGCAACAAAGCCTCGGATGAGAACTTCCAACACTGATGACGACCTCTGCAAACGAAATAAGGAATACGATTTGAGGGCATGCACCTGGAATGTCCGGTCCCTTAATGGGGAAGGTGCCTCTGCCCGGCTGGTTGATTCCTCGTGAGAGTAAAGGCTGACATCACTGCCATCCAAGAGATGCGATGGACGGGGCAAGGTAAGAAAAACCTAGGACCTTGCGACGTCTACTACAGCTGCCATGTAAAGGAGCGCAAATTCGGTGTCGGATTTGTTGTGGGAGAGAGATTTCGTCGCCAAGTACTGTCGTTCACTCCGGTGGACGAGCGTCTCGCAATAATCCGCATCAAAGCGCGATTTTTTAACATCTCGCTAATTTGCGCCCACGCCCCGACGGAAGAGAAGGACGATGCGACCAAGGATTCTTTCTATGAGCGCTTGGAACGTTCCTATGAGCGCTGCCCCCTCCACGACATAAAAATCGTGCTTGGCGACTTCAACGCCAGGGTGGGCAAGGAGGGAATTTTTGGTCCCACAGTCGGAAAATTCAGCCTGCCCAACGAAACATCCGGCAACGGACAGAGGCTGATCGACTTCGCCGGGGCCCGAAACATGGTAGTCTGCAGCACCAGATTCCAGCATAAAAAGATACACCAAGCTACCTGGCTGTCCCCTGATCGAAAAACGCGAAACCAGATCGATCATGTTGTGATAGATGGAAGACACGCTTCTAGTGTATTAGATGTACGTACGATCCGAGGAGCCAACATCGACTCGGATCATTACCTTGTTGCAGCCAAATTGCGCACACGCCTCTGTGCAGCAAAAAACGTGCATCTACCTACGCAAAGAATGTTCGACATCGAAAAGCTGCAATCACAACAGACAGCCAGAAGATTCGCCACTCGACTCTCACTCCTGCTCTCGGAGAGCACTGCCCAACACACCGGCATGCGCGAGCAATGGAGCAACATTTCTCGTTCCCTACGTACCGCCGCCGAAGAAGAAATCGGATTCCGGCGAGCCCGAAAAAACAATTGGTACGACGAGGAATGTAACGCTGCCGCCGAAAGAAAAGATGCCGCCTATAGAGCCACGCTGCGATCGGGCGCAACGCGAGTCATGTGGGATCGCCACAGAGAGCTGAAAAAGGAAGAGAGACGTATTATCCGATAGAAGAAACGTGAGGCCGAAATACGTGAGTGCGAGGAGCTTGAGATGCTGGCCAATAGGAACAACGCCCGAAAATTCTACCAGAAAGTTCGGCGGCTTACAGAAGGTTTTAAGACCGGGGCGTTTTCCTGTAAGAACAAAGACGGTGATCTGGTGACTGACGTACAGAGCAATCTTAAATTATGGAGGGAACACTTCTCGAACCTGTTAAACAGTGACAGCTGCGCATGTCACCGAGAAAGTGAAGATCCCGATACCCCAATCGTTGACGACGGAATTATCGTTCCGTTACCCGACCATGACGAGGTGAGAATAGCAATATCACGGCTAAAGAACAACAAAGCCGCGGGCGCCGACGGACTGCCGGCTGAGCTATTCAAACATGGTGGCGAGGAGCTGGTAAGGTGCATGCATCAGCTCCTATGCAAAATATGGTCGGATGAAAGCATGCCTGCCGATTGGAATTTAAGTGTGCTCTGCCCAATCCATAAGAAGGGCGATCCTGCAATTTGTGCCAATTACCGCGGGATTAGTCTTCTAAATATCGCCTATAAGGTTCTAGCGAGCGTATTGTGTGAAAGGCTGAAGCCCACCGTCAACCAACTGATTGGGCCTTATCAGTGTGGCTTCAGACCTGGAAGGTCTACCATCGACCAAATATTCTCAATACGCCAAATCTTGGAAAAGACCCATGAAAGGAGAATCGACACACACCATCTTTTCGTCGACTTCAAAGCTGCATTCGACAGTACGGAAAGGAGTTACCTGTATGCCGCTATGTCTGAATTTGGTATCCCCGCAAAACTAATACGGCTATGTAAGATGACGTTGCTCAACACCAGCAGCGCCGTCAGAATTGGGAAGGACCTCTCCGAGCCGTTTGATACCAAACGAGGTTTCAGACAGGGTGACTCGCTGTCGTGTGACTTCTTTAACCTGATGTTGGAGAGCATCGTACGAGCCGCAGAACTTAATCGCTCAGGCACAATATTTTATAAGAGCGTACAATTGTTGGCGTATGCCGATGATATTGATATCATCGGCCTTAACAACCGCGCTGTTAGATCTGCCTTCTCCAAACTGGATAAAGAGGCAAAGCGAATGGGTTTGGTGGTGAACGAGGACAAAACGAAGTACCTCCTGTCTTCAAACAAACAGTCGGCGCACTCGCGTATCGGCACTCACGTCACTGTAGACAGTTATAATTTCGAGGTTGTAAAAGACTTCGTTTATTTAGGAACCAGCATTAACACCGATAACAATGTCAGCCTTGAAATCCAACGTAGAATCTCTCTTGCCAACAAGTGCTACTTTGGACTAAGTAGGCAACTGAGCAGTAAAGTCCTCTCTCGACGAACAAAACTAACACTCTACAAGACTCTCATCATGCCCGTCCTAACGTATGGCGCAGAAGCGTGGACGATGACAACATCCGATGAAGCGACGCTTGGAGTGTTCGAGAGAAAGATTTTGCGTAAGATTTTTGGACCTTTGCACGTTGGCAATGGCGAATATCGCAGGCGATGGAACGATGAGCTGTATGAGCTTTACGGCGACATAGACATAGCGCAGCGAATAAAGATCCAGCGGCTTCGTTGGCTGGGTCATGTCGTCCGAATGGATACAAACGCTCCGGCTTTGAAAGTATTCGATGCGGTACCAGCTGGTGGTAGCAGAGGAAGAGGAAGGCCTCCTCTGCGTTGGAAAGATCAGGTGGAGAAGGACTTGGCTTCACTTGGTGTGTCCAACTGGCGCCGGTTAGCACGAGAAAGAAACGACTGGCGCGCTTTGTTAAGCTCGGCCAAAATCGCGTAAGCGGTTATCGCGCCAATTAAGAAGAAGTTAATCATCTGAAGTTACAGTCCAAATGCCATTCGACACCAGTACTGACATTTCAGCCTTCCAACCATCCGAATAAAATTTTTTTACCGACCTTTATAGGATGACGTTCTATGACTCATTAGGAGTTAAACAAAGGAGGAAAACAAGTATATTTCTAGGATCTCTTCATTGCCCTAGAGAACTAACGAAATGCTTTCTTGCAAAAGAGACGTCAGGTATCAGTTTGTCATTAGGTTCTAAAAATAGAGGATACTGCTCTGGCAATATTTTAAGCAACTCCCTGTGTTTGGAACTCTGATCGTCGTGCCCCAAGTTAGCAGCCGACACTTCACCTTCATTGTGTTCTCTTGACTCGCTAAGAGTAAAGGTTAATTCTTTTCTTCTTTGAGATCTCATATTCATTGTCTCCTTTGACATGAGGTCTGGAGGGAAGATATTTAATTATCGGTAACACTTTGTATTGTGTTTTTTTAATAACATGCAAAATAATGAGTTTCACTAAATCAAAGAAACAATTGAGTGAATGATTGATCGATCAGATTATCGGTAAATCTTCATACTAAGTAATACCCCCATTAAATATTATTTCATTCCACTTCTCTCTTCTGACATCCTAAGCTTTCAATGATTCCCGAATAGTTCAGATGTCATTTAACTTAATATCCAAGCCGTCTTTAGATTATTTACATAACAGCGATCTTTAAACCATCACCAAAACGGCTGTCACCATCAGAGCGTAACTCCAAGACGACCGTTCATCAAAGTCAGGTCAGGTGATAATATATACAGTAGATTCTGTTTTTATGCGGTTTTTTTATGCGGTTTTGAAATAGTACGGTTTTTTTTAAAATTAAAAAATGTATATTATGTCGACCTATCGGAAAATGTACATATAAACAAGATTCTAAACCAGCTAAGCAAAAACTCATCACAGATTATATCAAAAATGCTAACCCTACAAGTATGGAACCGCCTGCATCACCATCCAGATCAGACGTGTACATTTCCTCAAGTGACGGAAGTGATTTTACGCCAAATCCTAAACGAATGCGCAACATGCGGGTATTGTCTGATTCCATTTCTGACGATGTAAATGTATTTTTCGATTCTGACGTTTCTTAAATAAAGATATAATTTTCAAAAATACAATTTTTTGTTTATGCGATTTTATTTAATTATTTCAGATTCATGCGGTCTATAGTTATAATATTACCCTAGTACCCTTTTTTTATGCGATTTTATTACATTATTTCAGATTTATGCGGTTCTTAGCTCTTTTGAAACGTATCTATAATTTTACTATAGAACTGGTAGCTTTTTTATGCTGTTTCTTGCGGAACGTATATACCGCATAAAAATAGAATCTACTGTATATATATATATAATTGGCGCGTACACTCTTTTTGGGTGTTTGGCCGAGCTCCTCCTCCTATTGGTGGTGTGCGTCTTGATGTTGTTCCACAAATGGAGAGATCTACAATTTTAAGCCGACTCCGAACAGCAGATATTTTTATGAGGGGCTTTTTTCATGGCAGAAATGCACTCGGAGGTTTGCCATTGCCTGCCGAGGAGCGACCGCTATTAGAAAAATGTTTTTCTTAATTTTGGTGTTTCACCGAGATTCGAACCTAAGTTCTCTCTGTGAATTCCGAATGGGTGCTAAATATGCCTTCTAATCGATAGATCCTTTTATGAGGTGTGTGATATTGTGCGGCTTCCTGCTGAAACCAAAGCTAGTCTAAATTCAATTATCAATTACAGCCTAGAAAAGGTAGCTCATTATGGCTCTGTTATGAAATCTTGGCCCTTTCAGTGAAATAAGGGAATAGGGCAAAAGAAGATTCAATCTAAAGAAATCGACTGACAAATTAAATTCTCTTTCTCTACGCAGCTTTTAGACCAGTGAAAGCAGGACAGCTACGGGGAAGGAACTGATTCCATTTCTATCCTCTAGATAGCTGAGGCCAAAAGGTCCCAAAAGGCCTCGTGGATAATGTCCTTTAAAGTACCCACGAACTGTAGAAGCGGGCTCGAGTGATTCTGATCCACACGTGGCCAGTAGGGTCACGCGACGTTAGAAGTATTTGCCCAGCGCTCGCTGAAATGAGGCCCAGTTTCCTAAGCTTTTCCTTTCTTCACCGAACATGTTTAAGAGGGCAATTCATTAAGTATCCGTGTTTGATGACAGATTACGTTCCTGAGGGTAGTTGGTGCTAGAATGGAGTGCTACCATCTATCGAACGACGGCAAACAAATTTCGGACTGATTGACGGGTTAGCTTGGATTTCGCAGCTATTCGAGTAAGACGTGTGCTTTTCGCTGAGTTAGAAAAAAAGTAACGGTTATTCGCTTTTTGTTTTTGGATGGGAAAAAATGCGAGGATGAGGGGCATCCTGGTCTCCCGGCAGACGTGGTTACTGAGGAAATCATTCAAAAAGTCCACGACATGATTATCGCTGATCGACAATCGAAGCGCGCGAAGTAACAGAGGCCATACGTGTGTGCACAGGAACGGGAATTAATATTCATAAAACATGATATCAAGGAGGACAACAAGTGGATGCAGCTGTTAACTTCGAAGCGAAGTGTTTGGAGCAATTTAGCGAGAGGCGAAGGAATTTTGGCATCGAGTTATCACGTTGTTGAAACCTTGATTCCTCATTACACACCAGAAACTAAGCAACAATCAAAACAATTCTCTGCTCCAAAGAAGACGAAGTCAGCCCCAACGGTCCGAGAGGTCATGGCGACAATTTTTTGGGATGCGAACGGCTTCATCCCAAAGGATTTTTTAGAAAAGGATAAACGATCACTGGACAATACTACAGTGAGTTATTCGACCGCTTTCAAAAAAATTGGAGTAGATAATAGACAGCACTTTTATTTGGAGTTGTTGCCGCCAAACTACATGCATTTCGTTTGCGTTGCTGCCGCAACCCCATATTCACTCGATCTGGTTCCCTGCGATTTTTTCTTGTTCCCTTTCCCAAACAATTTAGTTCAAACGGAAAAGTCATAGCTGAAGCAGAAGCGTATTTTCGAGAGTTCGGCAAATGGAGTTTTGGAGGGGTTAAAAAAATGGCCGGAACGTTGGGAGAAGTGTGTCTTTCTAAAAGGAGACTATGGTGAAAAATAAAAAGAATGTTTTAAAAAAATGGTGTCTTCATTTCTAACACGGGTACTTATTGAACTTCCTCGTATGATTAAAAAATATTGTGTTTTAACTTTTGTCTTTTCCCAGAGAAACTCAAATTTTAATTTTTGTGTGCATGGCTAGCGTGCTTGTCACACTGTGCCGCTCACGTTTGTGTATGTGCCTTTCATCTGCATCGGCGCTGATGAGTTAATGAGCAGTAAATGCAGAAAATATCACATGAAAATAAATTATAAGGTATGCCCAATGGCCAGTACATGGTTTGATAAAACAAGGGTTGTTGTTTTTTTATTTGTTTATTTACGAGGAGAACTTATTTCACTCTGCACTGCTGCAGAGTTTGCAGTTACACGTCTACGAAAAGGCCGTGTAAATATTATGGAGTTGAGGTTAAGTGCGTTCTTCTTTTGGGCGTTGAATCAAGAATCAACAATCAATCAGCCCTGCGTGCCTGGATAACTGTAATTTAAAAATTTAAACAAAATTAAATATTGGAAATTAAAAATTTTCATTCTTAATTTGCAACCATGCTTTAGTGTTCCTCGGAGATAATCAATTAACTCATAAAGCGTTTTAGAACAGATCTAATAATTGTTGAAATATTGCAAATATCGCAAGCAAATATTAAATGATAAGAAATCAAGATGAATAAAGAAGCGCCTAGTATTATTACGATTTATCGAATTTACTTGGAGCTGTTGACTGGGCTGGCCTGTCGATGGAGATCCACAACGGATTTTCTCAGAATACGAGGCTCGTTTGAAAAGTCCGTGTGAAAACCATTTCTCAGCAGGCAATGGCAAATCTCCGAGCCATGAAAAAGCTCCTCATAAAAAAAAACTGTAGGTGAAACTGTAGGTCCCTCCATTTGAGGAACAACATCAAGACGCACGCCAAAAATAGGTGGAGCAGCTCGGCCAAGCAACCGAAAAGGGTGTACGCGCCATTTATATATAAACCTTTTTTATTTCTCTACATGATTGGTTGGTTGGTTGAATTGGTGATTCATCCAAAATCCAATTTGTTGCCACATCCAACCAACTACCAACTCGTTTAGCGGTTATTTACAGCATGGCTATATTCAGTCTGTGTGGTTTAAGAACCTTATTGGGTTGTTGACGTCTAAACCAGACAGTTGTTCGAGACTCGACACTCTCGGCGAGCAGTTTGTCCAGGGTTGGCCATCTCTTCTTCCATAAGGCAGATCATTCAAAGAGGAAATGGAGAATCGGTTCCTTTTTCTCTGGCTTGTGGCTGCATGTTCTCCGATAGTTAGTCTCCAGGCATCCCGTCGTTGCATGCTTATTATTGTCGACGATTGCTTGAGGTTGTAAGTAGGCCATAACGTTCCGCTAGTTCTGCATTTCGTCTGGTCTCTCCATCTAAAACCCGCGGTTTGGAGGTATTCTAGGGAAATTGTGTTCTTGACCGCACCTAGTGGAGTGAATACTGGTACTGCAAGAGCGCTATTCATGGCAGATCCCCCTCTTGCCAGTTCATCAGCTTTTTCGTTACCTTCTATGTTCCGGTATCCCGGGACCCAAATCAAGGTTACTCTATGGTTTTCACTCAAGTTGGTGAGGCTATTCCTACTTTGCTCCACCACTTTAGAGGTTGTTATAGTCGCGTCCAGCGCCTGGATTGCGGCTTGGCTATCCGAAAGAATAGCGATAATGCCCTTAAAACAGAAATCTGCGATTAGTGGCCTTCAAGCTTCCCCATTGCAAGTACTTCCGCTTGGAAGACACTGCAGGCATTGAGGAGGCGCATAGATTTTTCAATTTTAAGTCTATGAGAATATATACTAGCTCCAACACCACAATCGATTTTAGAGTCATCTGTATAGACTGTAGTGTCGAAGTTGTTTAGTGAGAATCCCTTATTCCATTCCTCACTAAATGGAAAAGGAGTGGCAAAATTGGTATATTACCGTCGGGACGATTTAATCAGTCCTCTCTGAAGTGTACTGAGTTCATCGCATTAAAATTTTCTTCCTTGCAGCGACGCGCTTCATTTAACCTATATGCACTCCTGATTGCCATCTTCTTGATATGGAGATCTTCTGGAATTCAATAACATATGCCAGTGCATTGAGAGCCTCATTAAGGATATGATCTACTTGCACCGACCATTATTTCCCAAGCCGATCTTCGTATTCTGGCAAGTAATTTGATATTGCAATCTCTTCAAAAAACTTTCCACCAAACTACCGAACCGTATAAAAAAAATTGGTGGTATAACCGCCTTATACAACCATAAAGTATGCTTAGGTGGAAAACCCCACCTTCTTCCAGCTAAATTTGGACTCCAGAATTACCCCTAAGTAATTTGCACTGGATGAAAATGGGAGAATTTGTCCACTAACATTCGGTATGGTAAAAATTCGTATCTTGTATCTGGTGGGAAAAAGCATAAGATCTGTTTTACGCGGTTGTATTTGCGGACTTTCCGACATAGTCTCTTTTAGGCTTATTCACTCCCTCAAACTCCGTTCTAGTTTGTTGATCCCTTCCAAATAATAGGATTTGCCCAAGTCTGGGAAAAAGGCATTCGTTTCTGCAAACACCTCCTCGTTTGAATAAAACCTATCGCACGCTAGCCACTTCTTCAAGTTGGGGAGCAAATAGTAGTTCCAAAGATCCGAGGAGACCAACTCTGGAGAGGGGAAATGAAACAAGTTGAAACCATATTTCCATTAACTTTGCGACCACAACTGCTGAGGCATTAGCTGGTGCATTGCGGTGATGGAAACGGAAAATCACTCCACTTCCTCGCTTCAAACGAATGCCAAATTAAAAAAAATTAAAAAAATAGACCGAGTTGGCTTAAATTTGGCGTCCGTTCTTCCAAGAGATGCTACTAACTAAACTTTAGCTTGGTACGCGCCAATAGTCAGATCTCTCTGACTTTGCACAGACTTTTCAAACAACTCTCGTAACTGAGGCATACGCGAAAAAGAAATATTTTCCTGATTGATTGCTTAAAAGGAAATGGCAATAAAAAAAATTAACAAAAAAGGCCGAGATATGTTTGTAAAGAGAATGGAAAGCAATGGTACTTTGCTGCTTAAACTTGAATGTGTGTATGTAGGTATTTTGATTTTTGTATACACTATATGCATATGTATGACTCCATGTGCCAAGTACCCAACAGTGAAAAACCAAAGTGCTCAGCAAAAAGTCTAGTCCAAGAATTACCATTTCATTGAAAAAGTGATACTAGTTCGAGAGTGACTATACGGTAATACATACGCTGACAATGGACATTTCCTAGGACATCACCGACAATAACAATTATTATTATCTTTATTGAGCCATAATGGTCCGCGACCTCTGTTATGGTCCATTGTGTTTGAGCGGAGGCCTAAAAGTGGAGGCTTCTGAAGTATTTGTTTCATATCGCTAATGGACCTACAGTCGCGTCACCTAAACTTACGAGTTTTCATATTGCGAGAGTTGCGCATTCGCAAGGAGTTTTACCATTTAACACTAACAGCACCCATTTCTTTCCTGAAATGCTAACGAAGTGTACAACGTTCCAGAGAGAGTTCTTAAGCTCTCTAAGGTTTAAAACGATAAACTGCCTTCCCTGTCTCTGTTCTGGAACTTCCATCTAGTATTGTGTGAATTTTCTGTTCTCCAGTCTTTGATAAATTTCTTTATATGAGACTTTTGAGATAGTGCCTAATTTAGCCTAGCAGTCCACCTTTTCTTACTGCCATAACCTTCGAACCCTGGACCTAACTTAATAGAACGGCGTTCCGTGCTTCCAAGGGTTTTGTTGAATAAAATTTAACAAATTCTTCTATTATTCAACCAATTTGTTTTTGAAAAGCTTTTTTACTAAATAATAAAAAATGATTTTGAGCAAAGAAAATCATTATTTTGACCCTTACGTGTTCCATTGCTCACAAGTGTCAAATGTGATTGACGTACGACGCCATTTGCAAAAATTACAAATCTTTGCGCTACCTTGTACGATGTGTTTTCCCAATAAAAATCTGGCATCCTTATAGCAGCTGTTTAGACTATTTCGAGAATCAAAAGGGTGGTGAAAAAGTTTGGCTTCATTCCACATTTTTTCATAAGAAAGCGAATCGAAAAACCCTTTCATTTACAGGACGAGAATTGACCTCCTATTAATAAGTTTCCTCAGAACACCCAGGTTCGACTGCGGAAAGTATACTTTTTTATGCTTGTAAATATGTGCGTATTTTTGTCAGCACGTCCAATTTCAATTATGCTACTACATACAAACATACTCTCGCACTTATCGAAGTACGAGGGTTGCCTTTTATATTTTTTCCGATCAATAACACTGTGTGACAAAAAAAAAATTAAATAAACTTTTATGGAGACCTAGCACAACTTATGGCTACAGAAAAACTAAACAAAATGGTTTAGGAGAAATTTCCAATACACACCCAAAATCTCATTTTATGGCCATAAAACCGTTTTTCAGTAGGTTGATGTGAAGAATCACTCCTAACTTCGCCAATTTCCATCCGATTTCGAATTTGTTTTTTTAGTTCGAAAGAACTTTCTGACAGTGTGTTGACAATTTTTCTGAAATGACAACTGCCGAGACTGTAGACGGAAGCATTTGGAATTTTTTTATTTTTTCTCAATTTTTTCAACTTTGACATAATTTTTACGATATTATCCGATATTGAGGATTTTTTTTAGTATACTACTGTTATAGTAAATTTACTTTTGCGTCGAATGAGTTATATTTGACTGTAATTGAATTAAAATTAAAAGAGTTGTGTGAGTTTTAAGATTTTATTTTAAAAAGTTTATTTGATTTTTTTTTTTGTCACACAGTGTAATTTGTCTGTTTTTCAAAATATTCTACTTAAATATCTTCTGTATGGGTTTGAACCAATTTTCTAAGCACTTTTCCCACTCAGAAATGGATACCTCAAAAATGAGCTATTAAAGGCTTGAACAGCTTTTTCAGACGTTGAAAAACGTTAATCTTGCATTTTATTTTTCCGGTTTGGGAACAAAAAGAAATCACTATGTGCTAAATCAGGGATGTAAGGCGGATGACTCATTAATTACATATTTAGAGTGCTGAAAAACTCACTTGTGTGAGCCGATACGTGAAAATTCGCATTGCCTTGGTGAAGGATGATTGGTCTTCGGAGGTTGGTTTTCCTTATTTCTCCGAAACTTCTAGCAAACAAACGGTTCTGCTCGAGTACCACTCATAATTTAGTCTTATAAGTCTCTCTAGTTAGGAACCAGCATTAACACCGATAAAAATGTCAGCCTTGAAATCCAACGCAGAATCTGTCTTGCCAACAAGTGCTACTTTGGACTAAGTGGGCAATTCAGTAGTAAAGTCCTCTCCCGACGAACAAAACTAACACTCTACAAGTCTCTCATCATGCCCGTCCTAACATATGGCGCAGAAGCGTGGACGATGACAACATCCGATGAAGTGACGCTTGGAGTGTTTGAGAGAAAGATTCTGCGGAAAATTTTTGGACCTTTGCACGTTGGCAATGGCGAATATCGCAGGCGATGGAACGATGAGCTGTAAGAGCTTTACGACTCCATATAAATAGTGCAGCGAATAAAGATCCAGCGGCTACGTTGGCTGGGTCATGTCGTCCGAATTGATACAAACGCTCCGGCTCTGAAAGTATTTGATGCGGTACCAGCTGGTGGTAGCAGAGGAAGAGGAAGGCCTCCTCTGCGTTGGAAAGATCAGGTGGAGAAGGACTTGGTTTCACTTGGTGTGTCCAAATGGCGCCGGTTAGCACGAGAAAGAAACGACTGGCATGCTTTGTTAAGCTTGGCAAAAATCGCGTATGCGGTTATAGTGCTAATTAAGAAGAAGAAGAAACCTCTCTAGTGGTACATGACCAGATTTTCTGAGAAAACAGACAATCATTTGCTTTTAGGGGCTTCTGCCGCGAACAACTTTTAGGCCACCAGTATGGGTGGATTGGTTGATTACTGTTTGCTTCCGTCACAAATGTATCATATGCATATGTCTAAGATTCATCAAGACGTTATCATAGACGTGCTTTGAATCACGCAGCTGAATTTCTTCAATATTTCTTTGCACCAATTGACACGAGTCTTTTTTGGACAGTTGTCAAACGGTATCCAACGAGAAGAAATCTTCTTGACAACTAAATTTTCATGCGGTATTGAATGTCTGTTGGTCCCACTAATGCCCAAGGAAGCCTTTGTCTCGTAATGTGCCACATGGCGAGCTTGCATTATCAGTTGACGCACAGCATCGACAGTTTCTGGCACAACAACCGTTGTTGGATAGCCTACACGAAATTTGTTTTACAAGAATCAACGCCTATGTTGGAACTCGTTGTATGAGCGTTTCACAGTAGATAAGTGTTATGGTTAACGCCAAACTCCGAAGTAAGTTGATCAATGTACTCGCGTCTCGATAATCCAGGTCGAAAGTTGTACGAAAATTTTCTCGAGTTAATTCCATCTTTTGGGCGAGACGAATTTTTCAATTCAATGAAAGAAGAACAAATAAAACTCGTAAGTGAAAACGCTGTAAGCAAGTTTATTTAAAAAATACCAAACTTTCATTAAAAATACCGTATTATAGCGTCTCAAACTGAAAAACTTGTTGCACATTTAAGGGAGAGCTACAGTGCCGCAAGTTGCTACGTCCTTCTTAAAGGAAAACTGTCCGACACTTTTCACGTGCTAAGTGATATACGACCAGACCGCATCCTGCCACCAATTCTCTTACTTATTGCCAAGAAAGTCGTCTTGAGCGCTGCCTTTAGCAACAGGGAGGCATCCAATGACAGACAAACAACACGGAAATACTTGGCATTCGTTGATAACATCTGTTTGCTCGCATAGAAGCTGTGTGACCTCAATTCGCTGACACAAGCCAGGAGAATTTAAAACCAACCGGCCTCAAAGTCAATGTCGGAAAAACGGAAGAACTGCATCTCAGTGACCCCATATCGGAACCGCTGATGTGGGTGTGCAACAGTTCGAAACCGTTTACAAATTCTGCTACTCTGGCTGCATGGCCACCACGGATGACGTTTCTGAGGTGGACGTTGAATATAGAATTAGCAAAGCTATATTAAATCATCTTTCGGCATCCTCGCGGCATTATGGCAAAACAATAGTGTCAGCCTTCACACCAATCTGCGCATCTTGAACTCGAACGTCAAATCCGTCCTATTATATGGTTGCACCGCCTAGAAAGTAGCTGCGAAAATCATGAAGCGCCTGCAAACGTTCATAAATCGCTGCCTGCGTCGGGTTTTGCGAATTTTCTGCCCCCGGACAATGACCAACGTCGAGTTGTTGGTGCAAGTTAAGCAGGTCGATATTGCATCAGAAATCAAAAAAAAAAAAAAAAACAAATGGCAATGGGTTGGAAACACACTAAGGGAAAATGCCGACGTAGCGCATGTACCCTAGAATCCATTTGAACAAACTGCTGGAGGAATTGGCAGACCACTACAACTTGGCGCGCTCTAACGAAGCTGAAATGAAGTCTCTTGAATTATCGTGGAACGAACTAAGATCCGTAGCACAAAACGCTGTCCAACCCTGGCGAAGAGGTGTGGTTGAAAGGATCACATTTATATAAATCTAGTGTCTCTAAGCTGCAAAATGTAAAAGGCAACCCTCGTACAAGTATGGGAGTTACAGCATCTTTGTACTTTTCAGGCCACTCTTGGTGCACTGCAATTGTTTGTTTTACGGAATGTCCCCTGAATTGTATTATTTCGCTATTTCTTTCTGTTGTTTTATTTTTGTGTGTGTATTTTGCATATCCGCTTTCTTTTCATTTCATCGCTGCTTTCCTGATTTAATGCATTGTTCTTATCGATTGTTACGCCATTGTCATTGAAGGGCTTTCAACTGCGTATAAACATATATAGGTATATGCGTATGTGTGCGTGTGTGTAGGTGATGCTTAATATTCGTATGCAGAAAAATTAAAAATTAAAGAAATGCAATTCGTATTGCCTGTGCTCGTTTATGATTTTAAGCGTTTGCAAACGGAAATGAGCTGAATTGTAATGGAAAAGCGCTTATTGGTAATTGCGTGCCATTAAAGCTGTTGATTTCGGCTTTCATTTCCAGCGAACATAAGTACGTGCCAGCTTAATTGTTGGCCTTAACATGGCAATAAAGTGATTTATAATTGCTTTATGCTCCTGTGGCTGCTATATGGCTGACGTACATTGATAGTTTTAAACGTAAATTATCATCACTTATGAAAACAACAAATTATTCATCACATCGCCGTGCTATGCGTAATGAAGGAAAGATGAAATATACCTACGTTTTGGTGTTATTTCTTGAATTTGCATGAAGTTATTATACATAAAAAATATAAACTACTTCTTAGGACTGCATCTGTGGTTGTATTCGGCAATTGAAGCAGAGTTGGGTATCAATTAGTTTTCGTACAGTCACGAGCGTAAATTAGATACAAGTCAATATGATTGTGATGTCAGTTGATGTGGATGCCACAGCATTCAAATTTTAAAGTTGATAAACATTTCGAAAAGCAAACTGTTTTTTAGTAATGACTAATCCATTTTGAAATTGTATTATTTATGTAATCGGTTGAGCTATTCAAACATGGCGGCGAGGAGCTGGTAAGGTGCATGCATCAACCCCTATGCAAAATATGGTCTGATGAAAGCATCCCTGTCGATTTGAATTTAAGTGCGCCTGCCCAATCTACAAGAGGGGTGAAATTGCAATTTGTGCCACTTATCGCGGCATTAGTTGTCTAAAGAGCGCCTATAAGGTTCTAGCGAGTGTATTGTGTGAAAGGCTGAAAACCGCCATCAACCAACTGATTGGACCTTATCAGCGTAGCCCTATACCTGAAGAATCCACAATAGAACAGATATCCCACTCAATTCTTTATAAGATCGTCAATTATTGGCGTATAACTATGATATTTTCGTCAACGGCCTTAAGAACCGTACTGTTAGTTCCGTCTTTTCGAAACTGGATAAAGAGGCAAAGCGAATGGGTCTGCTGATGAACGAGGACAAAACGAGGTACCTCCTGTCATCAAGCAAACAGTCGGCGCACTCGCATATCGGCACCCACGTCACTGTTGATAGTTATAATTTCGAGGTTGTAAAATACTTTGTATATTTAGGAACGAGCATTAACACCAATAACAATGTCAGCCTTGAAATCCAGCGTAGAGTTGCTCTTGCCAAAAAGTGCTACTTTCGACTAAGTAGGCAACTGAGCAGTAAAGTCTTTCTCTCTTTGAGATTTTTTTAAGATTTTTGGACCTTTGCATGTTGGCAACGGCGAATATCGCTGGCGATGGAACGATGAGCTTTACGACGACATAGACATAGTGTCGCGAATAAAGATCCAGCGGCTAAGTTGGCTGGGTCATGTCGTCCGAATGGATACAAACGCTCCGGCTCTGAAAGTATTCGAGAGGATGGCCACTTCTGCATTGGAAATATTAGGTGGAGAAGCATTTGGATTCACTTGGTGTGTTCCACTGGCGTCGGTTAGCACGACAAGGAAATGACTAATGCGATTTGTTAAACTAGGCCAAAATCGCTTAAACGGTCCTTAAGAAAAAGATGGCACAAAATTAATCATTTTTCATCGTTTTTTTTATTTAATAATTTTTTTTTTAATTTTGCGCCACCTTGTATTAGGCGTACAAATAAGTTTTCGTGCTTTACAAAAGAGGTCCCCAACAGAAATTTACGTTAAAATTGTCAGAGTAAATTAAAGTAAATACGCTATTGTTTGTTTGAGCATCTGTGAATAACAAAACCTTCACGTTTTAGTAGTTCTATAGAGTTAAATTTAAAATTAAATAAATTTTTGGATCAAAGTATCTAGTTTCTTGCCAAAGACACGCCGTTTGCGGGAACTGTGAGTTGATTTGCTCGAAACAAGCTCTCTATCAAGCACTGCAACGAAAGCTCGCCCATTACTACTCCACGCACCACAAAATATTCTTTGACACGGAAATACTCGTAAAAATGTTGCAGCGTCGATCAAAGTATATTTCATAACACTGAATCGGGAAGTCCTACCTCACCCGTCCTATTCATCTGATATTACATATTTCCATTATAATTTGCTCCGTTGAAGTCACAGATTTTTTCCGTTGTGGTATACTATACGAATATTACCAACAAGTCGGGGGAAAAGGAAAGGCATGAACTAAAACCCGGTAGGGGTTCCTTTCGGCCGCCGTAGCCGAGTGCGTTTGTGCGTGACTATCATTCGAAATTCAGAGAGAGCGTGGGATCGAATCGCGGTGAAACACCAAACTTATTAAAAAGTTTTTTCCAATAGCGGTCATCCCTCGGTAGGCAACGGCAAGCCTCCGAGTGTATTTCTGCGATGAAAAAGCTCGTCATAAAAAATATCTGCCTTTCGGAATCTGCTTGAAACTGTAGGTCCCTGCATTTGTGGAACAACATCAAGACTCACGCCACATATATATTTCTTTCGTAGCACTGTGCTACAAAATTGAACTATTCTTGTCACAAGCGAGAAGTATTAATTGAGTTACTATTAAGATTCAAATTTCTGGAATGTTCTTAAGTAAATTCCTAAGTATCAAATTGTAAAATTTTGATATTTAGCCTCTAATACGAAGGTTGCGTTTTACACATTGCGGCTTTGCAATACTACGTTTGATGAGCTGTTATTTGATATTTTTATCGCAAAGCTTGGTATTTTGTAGTATTTTCTTTTTTTTTCCTGCTTCACTTCTCTCGGCAGCATAGCGCCTCGACAAGACTCAGTCTGCGTTGGTTTCGTTAATCTGTTTTGATTTCTGACAGGATAGGTGATTTGCCTGCCGTGGCCAGTCTTAAGTAGTGCGAATGCCCACCTGTCGTTGCTTAGGAACAACGCCTTCAAGCTGCTGGGAGCGCCATCTGCGTTTTACATTTTTCTGGCAGAAGGATCGCACAGATGGTTGAGGACTTCGCTAAATTTGGTGTGTCTGCGATATTACTGCGATTGTCCGCTTCCTCTTGCTGGCGCCACTGAAGCAATGTTGTAACTGTGTGTTTTTATTTGTTTTTTCCTGGTTTTAGCAGCCACAATGCGAATAATGCGCAGACTATTGTGCGGGGTAGGGATGGAAAGGATACGATTTTAGTGTTCAGGAATGATTGTTTTTGTTTTTTTTTTATAGCATAAATTTACATTTAATTTTTTTACCTGAGAGCTGCACTTGTTCTTTTTTCAGTGAATTGAAAAATTCATCTCTCCAAAAAAAGGAATAACTCGTGAAAAATATCGTGCCTTGATTTATTATGATTTTGGTCAAGGATTATCGAGACAGGATTGCCTTATCAACTTATCAACTTATTTCGGATTTTGGCATTGAGGAACCCCATTTCTTCTTCTTCTTGTCTTTGGTGAACCACTGCTTCATTAACAACCTTGCATCATCTGTCTCTATGTAAGACTACCTCCTTCTATCACTACACGTTAAACTTTCAAGGCCAACTTCCACGTTTTCGAGCCATCTCTTTCTTGGTCGGCCCCTTCTTCGGTCTCCTTTAGGGCGTAATTCAACTGTCTTTAGGGTTTTTTCTCCTTGGGTATTCGATCTCATCCTCTGAGATTTTATAAAACTTAGAACCTCAGAAGAACTACACTTAGCCACTGTGAAACGTAGGTACATTGAATGCATTCCAACGTAGTTTTCTGTTCTTAGTACGCGGTGGTTCAAAGTACATCTTAACAGGTGAGAATCTTGGAGCCATATGCATGTGAGCCGGAAACAAAAAAGCAATTGGTGGTATGAAAGTTTCAAGATCAAAGAGTTTAATCCAACGAAAGTTGTTCGCGTAAGAAGCATCTCAAGTAAATGGTCGCCTGTTTTTTTCGCATACTCTGGAAAGTCTGATCATATCGCAACTGTGGCACTAGAGAAAATTAAAAGTGTCAGTAAATTCTGACTGGGAGATACTCGTATACAATCATTTAGTTGTCAGAAGTTTTGGGATACCTAATTAAGCAAAACCAAGCGCCGACGACGAATCATTCTTCAAGGCAATTAAATCTCTTCCATATAGGCTCACAAAAGAGGATTTTTTTACACTCAAAATATCGAATTGATCGGTAACCCGCCTAATAGCTCTAATTTGACACGCGGTTATTTCATTTAGTTGCGAAATATCATAAATAAAATGTTAGGTCAACGTTTTTCTGTGCGTGAAGAATCTGTTGAAGCCTTTAAACAGCTTTTTTTGGAGGTATGCACATCTGGGTGGCAAAAGTGTTTTGAAAATTAATTCAAACGATTGCAAAATTGTAGTGAGTTTCAAGTAGAATATTCAGAAAGGCAATAAAGCGATTTTCATTATTATTTTACCCCGGTCCGTTATTGGCAAAGAATGAAATGAAAATCTAAAGTAAAAGGCAAAGTGAAAAGGAATCAAACAGCAGCCAGTCATATTCTGCATGAATATAAAAAAGTCCTTATTAATCAATTTTACACATGAAACTAATGCATATTTGTACACATTTACATATACGGGTAAATAAAAAAGTTCTTCAAATACACAAAGCGAATAAATTCTCAAAATTAAAAAAAAATCTGAAAGAGAAAATATTTGTAGCAAAGTATTTTAAGCATCACACAAAGACGCCCACTTACACGACATAACTATATTAGTAATTAAATTTTCTGCTCATCTGCGTTAGGGAATTGAAAAGATTTTCGGAAAATAAATATATTATATACATAAATATTATAGCTCGCTCAAAGTAAATTCCAACGATGTTAGTTTTAATTAAATTCAATGAAAGCGCATTAAAATTGTCCAATTGTTGCACGTATAACAAATAGCAACAAAAGAAGAACAAAGAGTCCCAGAGCAAATAATGCGTTGCATTTCTCGAAACTTTGTCGAAGGCACTGCACAAAGGAAGGCGTCCACAAAATCATTTTCAGTGCTTAGTAGATATTTATGATTATGGAAGTGGGAAGTTCCATGCAAATGAGTTTGAAATGAATACAAGAAACCAATTCCTTGCGAGTTAGAACCTGTTTATTCAATATTGAGAAAACAACAACAAGCGCTGAAATCATTAAAGCACAGGTCAAATTTCTGCATCGGAGAAAAGCAATACGTAGTAGGCCGAGCTAATCACAGATTTGTTAGCCCAATACTAGCACAACAAAGTGAAATTGCAAGAAGTCGAACTGCTTAATGGGAGATTTCAAATGGGATTTAGAAAGCTGTGTGCCACTTATAATACTTCTTAGATATATTTTTAAAGATTAAAGGCCAAGTGGGGAAAATTACTGATGGCCATTCTATGCAAAATATGGTCGGATGAAAGCATGCCTGCCGATTACAATTTAAGTGTGCTCTGACCAATCCATAAGAAAGGCGATCCTGCAATCTGTGCCAATTACCGCGGGATTAGTCTTCTAAATATCGCCTATAAGGTTCTATCGAGCGTATTGTGTGATTGGACCTTATCAGTGTGGCTTTGGACCTGGAAAGTCTACCATCGACCAAATATTTACAATAGACCAAATCTTGGGAAAGACCCATGAAAGGAGAGTCGACACACACTATCTTTTCGTCGATTTCAAAGCTGCACTCGACAGTACGGAAAGGAGTTACTTGTATGCAGCGATGTCTGAATTTGGTATCCACGCAAAACTAATACGGCTATGCAAGATGTCGTTGCTCAACACCAGCAGCGTCGTCAGAATTGGGAAGGACCTCTCCGAGCCGTTTGATACCAAACGAGGTTTCAGACAGGGTGACTCGCTGTCGTGTGGCTTCTTTAACCTGATGTTGGAGAGCATCGTACGAGCCGCAGAACTTAATCGCTCAGGCACAATATTTTATAAGAACGTACAATTGTTGGCGTTGCCGATGATATTGACATCATCGGCCTTAACAACCGCGCTGTTAGTTCTGCCTTCTCCAAACTGGATAAAGAGGCAAAGCGAATGGGTCTGGTGGCGAACGAGGACAAAACGAAGTACCTCCTATCATCAAGCAAACAGTCGTCATTGTTGACAGTTATAATTTCGAGGTTGTAAAAGACTTTGTATATTTAGGAATCAGCATTAATACCGATAACAATGTCAGCTTGGAAATCCAACGTAGAATCGCTCAAAGTGCTACTTTGGACTAAGTAGGCAACTGAGTAGTAAAGTCCTCTCTCGACGAACAAAACTAACACTCTACGAGGCTCTCATCATGCCCCTAAAATATGGCGCAGCAGCGTGTGCGATGACAACATTCGATGAAGCGACGCTGGGAGTGTTTAAGAGAAAGATTCTGCGTAAGATTTTTGGACCTTTGCGCGTTGGCAACGGCGAATATCGAAGCCGATAGAACGATGAGCTGTATGAGCTTTACGACGACATAGACATAGCGCAGCGAATAAAGATCCAGCGGCTACGTTGGCTGGGTCATGTCGTCCGAATGGATACAAACGCTCCGGTTTTGAAAGTATTCGATGCTATACCAGCTGATGGTAGCAGAGGAAGAGGAAGGCCTCCTCTGCGTTGGAAAGATCAGTTGGATAAGGACTTGGCTTCACTTGGTGTATCCAATTGGCGCCGGTTAGCACGAGAAAGATACGACTGGCGCATTTTGTTAAACTCGGCCAAAATCGCGTAAGCGGTTACCGCGCCAATTAAGAAGAAGAAAGGCCATGCCTAGCGTTCCAAATATTTTGGATATTGACGAAAATTCGTATGAAAATTAATATATTTGTAAACTGGGTATTGCCAGAAGTAAACTGAAGAAAATTTCAAAACAATTTAAAAATTTTGAAATTTATGCAATGCAGAGAATCTTGGTATAATTAATAGTAATAATTTAAAGTGAAATGGCTTTGGCTCTTTTTAATATTTGTTTAGATCAAATATACTAAAAAAAATGTTAGAAATTAAAAATAAAAAACAATTTTATAATTTTCACAATTTATTCAACTATGAAAATTGTGGTACAGACCTTTTAGGAGCAAATATTCGGCTTTTTTCAACGTTTTTATATACATTTTTTATTAATTTTTTGGGACAAAATATTCTTAAAAAAATGTTTTTTGAAAAAATTACATAAATTTTTTTTAATTTTTGAAAAAAAAATCTTATTTGTAATTTATGAAAATCACATACCTTTTTTTTGCTTTTTTTTTTAATTCATGGTAGGATTTCCAAAATACAGGATGTACATTCTGTCAAAAACGTACCGGGAATTGTTCAAGGAAAAGCAAAATAATTTTTTAATTATCAAAATTTAGTTTGCCGCCCTCAAAATAGGCTCCATTCGAAGGAATTCAGTCATCAAAGCACATTTTAAACGCGTTTGAAGAGATCTTCTTCAGATCCTTCAGAGAATTCTTCTCAGCATTTATCGACTCAAAGCGGCGCCAGCGGAGTGGCAATGTAAATTTTGGCAAAAAAAAGAAAAAAGTCATAGCGGGCTGAATCCAGTGATTACAGTGGCTGTCCGATGGCATTTGCAATGGGGCAAAATTCATGAGTTTTCTTTCCGCAAATTGGGCCGTTTCCTACGCACATTCTCTCTCAAACGTTGCATAGCTTCCAAATAATATTCTTTATTTACCGTAGAACGATTTGGAACGAATTCCGAGTGCAATACACCAGGAAACATAATGAGTAGTATGACTTTCACTTTTGACCGACTTTGATTTGGTTTTTTGGATTTCGGCTCATGTGCATAGTGCCATTCTGCCACCTACTCGTATTGACTAGTTTGCATGCCAAACTCATATACCCACGTCTCATCACCTGTTAGGCTGCGCTGGATAAACGTTGGGTCCGAATTCATTTGCTCACGAATGGCCTCAGCCACCTTCTTCCGATGAATTTTTTGAAAGAAATTCAATTCTCTTGGAACGATCCGAACAGTCTCATGCCTCAAACGTCTCATGCCCAATTGATGGTGTGAAATGTTGCGAATTGTTTCGTAAGACACGTTATGGTCACGAGACACTTTCCTCAGACTTAAATGAAGATTTTCCAACACCATTTCCTTGGCCATGTTTTGATCCATTGAAGACGTTCATGGGCGACGAGATCGGGGCAAATCTTCCACTTCTTCTCGGCCCTCTACAAAAGCCTTATACCGCACACTTACCATGGGCTTTCTGCAACAGTTTCAATGATTCGGCACATGAAATCCCGTTCAATCTACAAAATTCAAGACAAATTCTGTGTTCGTTTATCCATAGAGAAATCCCAGGTTGACTAATATAATTAAATGCCAAAAACAAGGTGATTAACAGATCAGGCCCTGTGGTGTCACGGTGCCATTAACCTCGCGAACGATAGCCGCTCTTTTGCGCATAGACTGACCCGAATTCTCGTGCAAACTTATAGAGATAAGTTCAATAATTTCATTTGTTCTAGATGTTCGGTTGGGCCCCGGCAATAGAACAGAACAAATCATATGCATCATAAATATATGTCTATGGGCAATTCTTCTTCAAAGCGATATGAAATCTGTAAGACTAAAGTATTTATTAAGATTAAAAGTTTCCAAGATATTTACAATGCATAATACAACATTTTTTTTTTTGGGAAAAATATGAACATTTTCGGTTCATATAGCAAAAAAAAAAAAATACACAAGAAAACGATTTTCGATTGTTTACTCATTTCGCGAACCCAACGAATCTACAAACTTCTTAAATATAAAATAAAAAAAAACCTAAAATAGATTTAGAAGTTATTCGGATGACAAAAAGGAAACTAATGTTTTCTTGAAAAAAAAAAAATAAATAATTGGCGCGTACAATTCTGTTAGATGTTTGGCCGAGCTCCTCCTCCTATTTGTGGTGTGCGTCTTGATGTTGTTCCACAAATGGAGGGACCTACAGTTTCAAGCCGACTCCGAACGGCAGATATTTTTATGAGGAGCTTTTTCATGGCAGAAATACACTCGGAGGTTTGCCATTGCCTGCCGAGGGGCGACCGCTATTAGAAAAATGTTTTTTATTAATTTTGCTTTCACTGAGATTCGAACCAACGACCTCTCTGTGAATTCCGAATGGTAATCACGTACCAACCCATTCGGCTACGGCGGCCGTTTAACACGCGGTTAACACAGAATCGATTTTTGTGATTTGATTAGGAGTTGAAAGGTCTGTTTCTTAAATAAAAAAAACAATAATAATACAATGCTCGAATTTCCAACTTTTGGCAACTTTAAGCGAAAGTTTCGATAACTGATCTCGCTTAATTAAGGCCTTTTAAATTTAATAGCTCGTTTTGTCCGACTGGCTCCCATTTTAAAGACTATGGTATTTGGTGACATCACAATAGACCGGTAGAGCTCTCAGTGAGTCTACTTACCATGGGTAACCATAACCATACAAGTACAATTTCAAGTTTTATACGAAAATTACAAAGTTTCCACAAACTTTTCCTCATAATTTCATGACTTTTATTAGAATCTCTAGAAAGATGTTTTGTATGCAGTTGTATAGCTTTTTAATTTTAGTACAGCAAAATGTAAGTTTCGAATAGGTAGAAAATTTCTTTGATTTTTTATATATTTTTCCCCTTGACGGTGTAGCCCATTTTCTTCATACACATACCAGTTGCATCAGTAATACAGGGTTGCTAATATTCGACGGACTCATCTGGCAACCCTGTATCTTTTGACAGAGACGTCAGATTTGGAAGCGTCAGTCCAAGCAGATTTTTACCATGGAACAGGACACGCCACGCGAGCGCTCCCAAATTGTTGAAATTTACATTAAACAAAGAAGTAAATTGTGAAAACTTAATGCGCGTATAAAAAATTAAATAATGTGAAAAGTGCGCCTTCTAAGAACACCATTAAACGAAAGGTACGACCAAGTTTTGTACGACCAAGGTGATCGGATGAAAATATTGCTCTTGTACGGGCCGGTGTTGAGACGTCGTCAAGGACATCCCAAAATCGCCGTTCTCAACAGTTGGGCATTGCTCGGACCACTTTACAACAAATTATCCGCATTGATTTGCATTTATTCCCGTATAAGATTCACTTGACGCAAAGATTGTTGCCTGCGGACATGCCTCGTCGATTTGAATGGGCCAAAAAAACACATGGGTCCGTCGAATATGGGCAACCCTGTATCTCTCGGAAATTGTCAATGAAACAAACGCGGCCCCGCTGGAGTGCTGCAATCCAGTGGCATACAAATGCTGCCTCATTAGCAAGAGCAGCATGAAGCAGAATGAAGCCGATCGTTTCATTGCTTTTGAGTTACACCATATTGAAGGTTGTAAAAATCATCGCACGAAAATGCTCAACAGAAATTTTTATTAAAAAAAAAAATATTTTGAGATGCTACTAAAAGAGAAATACTTGACGGATTCTTGATGGGTCAATGCTGCTTACCATAAAAAAGTGAAATTTTACATTTGCAAAATGACGCAGGGCATATCTCATCAAATACTAGGTTCCAGAAACTTTTAGGGTTGCCCATTTGTGTGCAGGGTGGTTAAAAAGGCATACAGTCTGTGTCAGAAAAAAGGAACCGCGGTTATTCATGAAGTATAAAAGATGCATATCAACATTCTTTTTACATGAAAGTATGTACACAAATACAAGACGCAATTATTCAATAAGCCGTGTTGTCGAGTATAGCCTGGCATTTTCTCGGCATGCTTTGAACCAGCTTTTCTGCGTAGCTCGTTGACAAACAGGACTCGATTTCCGCACTGGCTTTCCGGCAAGATGCCTTTTCAAAGTTCTCCACACATTTTCAATCAGGTTGGCGTCCGGGCGCTGCGAAGGCCGGTCCATTACTGTGACACCATTTTCTTGTTTTGTTGTTTCTGAATGTGTTTTTCTGAGACCAGTGGTTTTGATGATGTGAGACGGTAGGATATGTTCGCCTGCTTCAGTCGACATTCAATGGTGCTGATACTCACATCTATTCTCCTTTTAGCAAGAACTGATCGTGCTTGGCGCAGTCACAAAGAAGGGTCGCGCTTAAAAAGTTGGACGATCACTTTATACTAATTTTTTGTCGTCACTCGCTTCAAGCCGCGCTGGGAAAAGTCATCAATATTTCTGTACACTTTATGCCACTGATTCCACATCACAACAGACTTTTTTGTTTTTTTAATTACTTTTGCAACCGCGGCGTAAAATAGTTTCGGCTCTTTAGAATGCGTGCCTACACCGCCTCGAAACATTTCGCGTCCTTCTCACTCATTTTTGTTTTGTCGCCATAACGGGAAAGTTTCGAACGTAGCTCTTGAGTGGGACTATTACGCAGCAAAAGCAGAACGAAATATATCTTGAAGTTACAAGGAAAAAACCAGTTATCCTGGAATTCTTCACCTTCTCGCGTTAGCTCACTCCTGAACGGGTGTTCGGAAGCTACCCAGAGGATACTTGGGCTAATCCCGGGAGTTGTGAGCTCCTTGGACCATATGCAGAAGAATCGTTCTGGCCACTCCCAAGTGAATGGCGGTCAGTAACTTCACCCATTTGCGTGGACTTCTACATATGGAACCATCCTCACATTATATATGGAACTTTTTCGGTAACACTCTTTATTTAGTAGGCGCTTAATCATAAACAGTTTTTCAGCTTATTCACAATCAAACTTTGCCCACTGTGCGCTGACGAAAAGCAATCAATGCTGATTTTTTGTTGATTTTCTTCTTGTACTTCGGTTGTTGGCTTTTGTTTTTTTTTACTTTTTATTTGTTTTTACTTGTCTGCGTGCATAGCCGAAGGACAGAAAGAAATGCACATACATATATTAGTTAGTTGCTAATTGGAAAATTCACTTAATGTCTGGCTGTAGCACCTTACGGAAAGTAGGCACAAGTAAATAGATCGGTAGATATGTAGATGGACGGTGGTATGGATTAAGTCGCACAACTTTTGCACTACCAAAAGTTACTCGAGCCAATGCCAATGTCCGTATTGTCGTCCTGCTTTGTTTTTTGTTGTTGGTCGTACAGAAGTGACGGCAATTTTGTGTTGACGCTCGTTAATGTTGTTGTTCTTTGGTATCGTTACCATATTGCGGGCATTAAATGCAACAAACAATTTGCTATTGTACGCTAATTACGGCTGCACACGCAAGCAAATATACAAAAACTATCAGGAGCGCTTGCTGAATTGAAATTCTGTCAGGCAACCAGTTGGTGCTGGAATGGCACATGCCAAACTGGGTTGACTATTTGGGCAGCACTGTTGATGGCCTTGGGTGTTGTACAAAGTCAAAATTTGCAAATGCTGAAAAGAACCGAAAAATAAAACAGGCCACAAAAAGTCTAGAACAGCCTTTGCCTTAGAAGTTAGCAATGTGCATTAACTGTTTGCTTAGTTCCTTGTCGACTTGTCTGCTCCTCTTCAACCTGCTCACCCATTCATGGGCCACAACACTTACTTCAGCTATACATTTCCGGTTTGTGAAGTTCCTTCCTAAAGCATATTCCCTTCCTATGCAAAGTCATTCCCATTTTCTGGCGTTTCACAAGAATTTCGGCGCAATTTCAACTTCCAAGTATGCATCTATTTTTACTTGCTTCTCATGCGTTGCACATTTTTGCACTTTACCATCATTCCTCCACACCAAACGCCTTTCATGCAATGCAAGCCTTGCTACGCTTCTAATAACTGCAATTGCTTTCATTTGCTAATTTCCTTCCTCGCTTTGAAAATCATTGCACCAGTAGTCTGCCAGTAATTTCTCTCCTCTTCGCCCCTTTTGTAATAAACAGACGCACTGCGCTGGAGCTCTTGGCCACCTTCTGCGCCTTAACGTATGCAAATGTCTACACATGTACGAGTGCTTATCAAAACAACTTGCCGCCGCTGGTCCTTTCTCTGTGATGCGTTTGGTTGGCATGCTTTTGCATTTTTGCGCCTCATTCTAGCTATGCTTAGTTAGTATTTGTATTTTGTTGCTCTTTTGGTATATAACTTCCTCCCATATGAGATTGCCTTGCTTTTGTTTTAGGTATTTGCAAAATCTGCGCAACAATCCGATTAAACTTGTACTTCACATGCCTGGTTGTGTAGGTGAGCCATTCGTGTACATGTATGTGTGTGTGTGTGTGTGTGTGCGTTAGTTTTACGACACTAACTGCATAAACGACTTCCAGTGACTGCGCAACAACAACAATGCAAACGTTATTTAATTTTAGGAAAGCGAATATGGAACTCTTCCGAAAACGTAAATGTTTGCCTTTGCATTGTATAATTGCATGGAAAAGGCGTATTTAGAATGAAGGAAATTAAAGTGGCGCTTGTTATAAAAGAGCTAAATTCGGCTCATTAGCATATTTGTTCATGCAGCTATGCAGAGGGTGGCGCAAAATTAGTCACCCTAACGGAAAATATATAATTTTTGCTAATGACGTCGAACGTACATCATATTTAACATTTGGGACTAGACAGCTGCAGTATATAAGTACAAATAGAGAGGCAATGGAGCGCGTAAATATCAAAATAAAGATTTGCATCACTTAAATTTTTTTTTATTTAGTAAATAAGTTCTTCAAAGTCAAAATTGAATGATTAATTTTGCGCCACTTTATAGTATATTACACCAGCAAAAATTTCACATGTACATAAGCCCATAAACTGTATATGGTAATGCCGCATATCTACTCAGTTCTTTCTAATCAATTTTATTTTTATAAAGGATTTTTCAATTTCAAAGGTTCAGTGCTATGATCCAACTAAAAGCGGCGCATCTTCTAAATTTATGTATGCATTTTTAAATTCCTACTATTTGTATACTTTGCTTTAAATTCTAAGGAATAAACAAATAATAAATTTCAGAGAATAATACTTTCATATAATTTTTTCAAGGGCTGAAAAGTCCCGGGCCTAACAAAGAAAACACTTTTTCTTTGTGCAAAATTAGCTTTACTCATCAAAGTAATTTGCACCAATTATTCCAGCGCCGCACTAACATTTCAGTACCAATTTTGCGGAACGATTTACCTCTTCATTCAAGCGAAATTTCTTACCGTTTGCAAACTGACTGTAGTCGCTGGGAGCCAAATCAGGTATACGGTGGATGCGAGAGCAATCCGCAGTTCAATTAATGTGGGCCAAACACTGCTCAGAATCAGCAACACGTTCTTGGCTTTGGTCAACAGTGAGCGAACGCGGCGCCCTCTTTGAACAGAGCTTTCTCATAGTCAAATGCTCTTGCCGTATAAAATCAACACATTCTATTGATATCTTTACGATATTAGCTACCTAATCCAACTTCACTTTACGTTCGTTCAAAATGAGTTTGTGGATTTTTTGATGTTTTCTGGTTTCACGGCCTCATTTGGATGTTCACTGCGTTGCGCATCATCGGTGTCTCTGCGACCATGTTTGAAGCCAGCATACATATTATTGTTGTTTCTGATGCAGGGTGAAGTCCCCATATCACTTTTCAAGTCACTGCCTTACTTGCACGGTATTTTCTCCATCAGGAAGCAGTGTAAAATTAAAACACGAAATTCTTTTTGATCGAATGTTTTGAAAATCACAAAGGTAGCGTCACTCTTAGCACAATAACTCACGAACTAATGAATAGAATATCAGACAACTGTAACAGCTGTCTTTTTAAGGTTTTTTTTTTTGTTTTGTCGGGACAACTAGCAAGTGCAACACTGAGGCATTAATTAAGTCCATTGTACTACACTTAGATTCTCTTTTAATTTTCTTTAAATCTGTCAAGCTCGCTTGTGGGTGGTAGTTACCCATTTGCTAACCGTGGCTTTGATGGCCGCGAAAGGGAGTGGCAAAACGGGCTCTGAGGCCAACTTCTTTCGCTAAGGAGTCAGAGGTCTCGTTACCCGCTATGCCCACGTGCTCCGGGACCCATGTTAGCCATAAGCGCAGCTTGGCTGTCGGTGCAGACACATATAGATCTGCCTCTCCATCGGTTTTCCACAACAAAGTTCATCGCTTCTTGTACAGCATACACCTCCGCTTGAAACATAGATGCATGCATTTCAAGAGCAAAGTACAGTTTTGTCCCGTTGGATTTCACTTAGACCCCAGAGCTGGAGCCGTGCTCGGTCCTGGAGCCATCCGTAAAAATGCGAAAACCGTGTTTGCCGGGCTCATTTTCTGAGTTTGACCACAACTGAGCCTCTGGCAGCACTACACTGTATCTCTTTTCAAGTATGACTCTTGATGGCATGGAGTCAAGGGGCATGGAGAGAATCGTTGGATCGACGTCCATGCCTTCTCTGTTTTCCAATGCCGGAAAGGGGCCGTACCAGTTCTCATCGTGTTTCAGCCTGCAGATGGCCTTCAAGGCCTCTCCTTGTATGAAAGCATCAAGTGGTGGTAAACCAATCAGAGCATCTAATGCCGGGCCTAAAGTAGTCGGGAAAGCTCCGGTGCAACACATGACCACAATGCGATGTAGTCACGATAAGGTCCTCCTGCCTTCCACGAGAGAGAGTCTACTTATCCAGACCACTGATGCATAGGTGATAATAGGTCTTATCATAGCCGTGTAGATCCTTAGGACCTTGCTAGGAAAAAGGCCCCCGTTTTCCCAAAGACACCTTTGCACTGCCAGAAAGTTTGTTAGTGCTTTGGATGCCTTTGTTTCAACGTGTGATTTCCAAAGAAGTTTACTATCGAGGATTACTTCAACATATTTAATTTCCTTGGATAGCTGGATTGTGACTCCTTTTAGCTTAGGTAGAACGAGTCCATCAAACTTCCTCCTTCTGGTGAAGGGGACAATACCAGTCTTAACGGGATTTGGCGATAGCCCATTCGCACAGCACCAAGTGTCAATCAGATCCAAAGTTTTCTGCACTTTCCTGCAACATCGTCCGCACATGCTTGTGCGTAGACTCCCAAATCGTTTAAGGTGGTGAGTAGAGGATCGATTACCATGCACCAGAGCAATGGAGACAGCACACCACCTTGGGGGCAACCTCTATTAGCCCCGGATGACACCAGCAGATCTTGCTCTGCTCGTACCGAGACGATTCTTTGGGCCAGCATCGAATGAATTCAATTCACTAGCACCCGGTCTACGCCGTGCTTACTAGCAGAGCTACACATACTGTCAAAAGTGGCATTATCAAACGCCCCCTCTATGTCTAAAAAGATGCCCATAGCGTAGTCCCTCCTGTTAAGGCTAGTTCTAACTGAAAAAGAGGTGAATGCAATAAAACTAGTGCCATCTATGTGTTTGGCCCGGGTCATGGGCTGAAAAGACACTCTGTGGCGCAAATATTTCTACCAAATGAAAGAAAATAGGGGCAGCTTTAAATTCTTCTTCAAAAATGTACCTAAGATATCCTTGAAACTTCCTAGTGAATTATATGGAAAAAAATGTCTTTAAATCTATAAAATCGCTCTAGATACTATTAATTCGTACGCCTACGAAAGCTTCTGAGATTCCATGTGGCGCAAAATTAATCACCCAATTTTGTGTTTGGAAAACTTGTTTTCTATATAAAAAAAAATATGATTTTGAGTGATGGAAATCCCTATTTTGACCTTTACGCGCTTCACTGCTGGTCGGGTTTGTATACTGTAGCTGTCTAGTCCAGAAGTGTCAAATATGATTGACGTACGACGCCATTTGCAAAAATTATAAACCTTTCCATAGGGTGATTAATTTTGCGCCACTTTGTATAACTCGTTGAAAAGATATAAGCAAACTACAATATATACTACATACTTCAAATTACAACAAAAACAATACAATTTCGAACTTTACAAAATTTCTGGGTTTGCAGTTTTTCTGGGTATGCAGTCTTATAGTCTATTAAAGTCCAAGTTCCTAGGCATCTTGGCTCTTACTTCTTTGCCACGCTTGCTGATATAGCTGGCGGTGACATTAAAAATCTGATGAATTTCATCAGTTTTTCTGGGTATGCAGTCTTATAGTCTATTAAAGTCCAAGTTCCTAGGCATCTTGGCTCTTACTTCTTTGCCACGCTTGCTGATATAACTGGCGGTGACATTAAAAATCTGATGAATTTCATCAGCAGCACAAAGCGGTTGACACAAACATAGTCATCGTTCGTATTCCGCACGCTACCAACCATCCCAGCACCACCTCTCCCCGCCCTCTCCCTTCATCCATCGGTATTTTTCTTTCACCTCACCTCCTTCATAATTGTATCACAAAGGACGAATCTTTCTTCGTCCAAGTGTGCTCATTCCTTGGGCAACCATACCAACCTAACCTAACCTTACCTATTTTCGGAAAAAGACGGCTTTTTCAGGTATACCCGGTTTACTCGGAGGCCGTCATCTAACTTAACATGCCCCAACCTAACTCTAAGTAAATATACTCTAATATATGAGTCTAATATTTTCATTTTTATACAATAAACATTTACAAATTACAAAGCTTTATTTTGAATTGTTAATTAAAATAGAGAAGAAAAAAATTAATGAAATTTCAAATTGTCGAAAACAGTTTCCCAAAAACCATTGAAGCGAAATCAGGTAAATTACAATGGCTCGGCATCGCTGCTTTATTCAATAGGAGTAAAAGTGGTTGATAGACAAGTGAAGCGATAATTACATTCAAATTAAATACAAAGGCTAATAGCAAACAATTCACAATTATTTTGAGCACAATAGCCATTTGAAGAGCATTTATTTATTAAAAAAATATATATAAAAAAAAACTATTTTTTTACTTCAAAAAATCTGGAAACTATAGCTGCAAGGGCCTTCGGCTTCAATTAAAATTCGTAATTTTTTAACACACCCCGCACTCACCTTTACGAATTACCATATACATACATACATACACGCATATGTACAAACATTCGTTATAACGGCGATTTATTGATTTATTTTTCATCCCCCACACCCGAGCACACACACCCACACAATATTGTACATCACCGCAATTATTTAATATTAAATATTAAATGCATCAATAATGAATGGGTGGAGTATTTGGCCCTTATTGATGGCCCTTGGTGCACCAGCATATGTATGTGCTGGCATTAAGGACGTGTGGGATGTGTACGAAATTGTTATGTTCATTCTACACCTATACATCCGCCATTGTGCCGCCACATAATACGCAAATGATTAAGTGGAGACATTTTTAATTCATCATTTACCGCAGCCAAACAGAAACAATGCGGGAAGCTGGTTATGCCATTAAAATTTTGTCTCCAAGGCATCATAAATGTCAGCAATCGAGTGGCTGAGGTAAGGCAGCGAACAGCAGGTGTGCTGCATGCCATAATGTGGGGTTTAATATGCACGCATATGTGGCGAAAAGCAAATTGAAAACAAACACAAACATACACACTCGCTGGGTAAACACAATACCAGCTTTTGGAGGTAAACGTTTAATCATTAATATCGATTAAGTAATATTGACAGTGTTGGCATTGCTGCTAGTGTTTATCACCATATGCCACTCGAACGAAAAGAACAATTCCCTCACCATAAAATACGCAAACTTTAATATATCCAGCCAAGTCATTATTTCATTGCAAAGCTGGTTACCATGCACCAAAACTATACTTGCATACATACACATGCGCATATGTGCACGCGTCTTTGTGTGTTCATTGGGGACAAAAAGCTTCATTAATAAGCAGTGAAAAATAAACAAAATGTGTGGTAATGGTACTAGTAATCGTTAAGGTAAGGTAAGTTAATGGTAATAATTACACTAGTTATAATAGTAATAGTAATGGCGATGGTTACAATAATGGTAATTGTGATAATAATAGTAATGGTAATTGTAATTATAATAGTAATGGCAATGATTACTGTAATGACACTGCTTATAATAAAATGATAGTAATGGTAATTGGGAAGGTAAAAGTGGTTAGTTATAATGGTAATACAGGTAAGAATGGCAGTGGTTACTGTATTATAATTACACTGCGTTACAAAAACGAACTTTGTTTCTGTCCTATGAACTAAATATCCTTTTTCGGAAAGGCGAGAAAAAATAAAAATACACGTGTATCGGCGATTTTCATGTACACGTCAGAATTTTTTTTTTATGTATAAAATATAGAGCTCGTAGTCCGCCTGTGTGAAAAACTTTGGATCAATTTTTAACCCTTTTTCCGTGATCCATTCGCGCTGAATTTCAGCGGGCAGACTCGTGGAAATGTTTTTATTATGTAAAATTAAAAACAAAAAAAATTTATCAATTCTCAGATTTTCTTCAATTTTTTGTTTCTAAAAAAAATTTTTTTTTCTACATTTTCGGCATAACTTGAAGGGACTCCTAATTTTTAAATAACTTTTAAACCAACAGTAGCACCAACAATGCTATCAACATTTCTTGCATCGAATGCGAGATGCGGGGAACCAGAAGTATCGGAATTTGTACCAACACCCAGTGAACTTGGGACTGCAGTGCCGCATTTAGTAATCGCAAGCCGACTTCAATGACCTTGTACGAGAAGGAAATTTGTCAAAGAGAACAGCCGAACTCTTTGCATCATGCTTTAAGCAGTGGAATATAGTGGCGGCTGATTTTAAAATAACAGCCGCTCGTGATCGACGTAGCAGTATTCCATATGACGATTTTTTTAAATTGCATGAAGATCGGGAAAAAAACCTGGCTTATTGTTGTGAAATTGATTCGATGTTTGAAAAAATTGGTTACCCTCATATTTCAGAGGAGTGTCGACTTTTCATCGATGCATCGGTCAACAGCCTTAAAGTAGTGCTGCTTCATATCGGTAACAATCATCCAGCTGTCCCGATCGCATATGCCACCAACCTGAAAGAAACATACGAAGGCATGGAATTAATATTACAGCTGATAAACTACCAAGAGCATAATTGGAAAATATGCTGCGATCTAAAAGTGGTCGGATTACTCATGGGTGTTAAGCGTGGATTTCCAACCCACCAGTGCTTTTAGTGTACATGGGAAGGTCGCAAAAGAGATCAGCATTACACTGAATTTAAGTGGAAGCCGCGAACATGCTACAAAGTAGGCGTAGAAAGTATAGAAAATCTACCATCTCAAATCATTTTGCCATCACTACACATTAAGCTCGGTGTCGCATCAAATTTTGTTAAAAAACTGGATCGTGAGGGCGAGGCGATTGCAAGTTTGCGCAATATTTTTGCGAAACTGAGCGGCGCAAAGATTCATGCAGGTATTTTTTTTACGAAGGCTTTTAGTAACTTTATTTTTTTAATGATGTGTATAATTTAAGGTGTTTTCAGTGGTCCGCAGATAAAAAAATTGTTGCAAGTTATGAATTTTCATCAAAATTGAATGCTATCGAACAACGTGCATGGAAAGGCACAGTTGCCGTTATTGAGCAGTTACTTGGCAACAAACGAGCTGACAATTATAAAAATATTGTTGCAGAAATGATTTCGGCATATGGCGAAATGGGCATATTAATGTCGCTAAAGATCCATTTCATTCACAATCATTTAGATTGTTTCCCTGGTTATTTAGGAGCTTGTAGCGATGAACATGGCGAAAGGTTCCATCAGGACATTGCGGCTATTGAAAAGCGCTTTAAAGGACAAGACATTACGCATATGCTTGGCGAATACTGTTGGTCTATTTGTGGCGATACTGACACAAATGCTTACAAACGCAAAAATAAAAGGCCTAAGTTTCTTTAAAAGCATTAAAATTTTTAATGTAACAATTTTTAATTTTAATATAATAAAATTAATAAAAAAATTCGGGGTTTTATATCTCTATTGTAATGCGGAGTGAAATACCTTTCTTTTGATACCCACATCGGCATATCTCATGCAATTTTTTTTTAATTTCGAACAGGTGGCAACCCTGTGAAACATTGTCAGTGGCAACACCTAGGTGAAAAGTCTAGAAATGTGATACACTATCTGTGTGCCCAATTTCATTCAAATCCGTTAAGCTAATCCTGAGATCGTGTGGCTAATACAGATACGAGTATGCATACAAGAATTGCTCGTTTAAAGTTATAATTGTGACGTGTACATAAAAATCGCCGATACACGTGTATTTTTATCCCCTTTCCGAAAAAGTATATTTGGTTCATAGGACAGAATGTGTGTAACGCGGAGTTATTATTAGAAGGCCATTACGCACTGCGACCAGAGCTGATCTATTGTGGAAAGTGGTTACAGTAAAGGCAATGCTTAAAATAATAGTAACGGTAGTGTAATTGTAATGGTAAAAGTTGATAATTCTGATTTTTTTTTTTTTTTGTGGCGGTGAGATCGACTGGTGTTATATAAGTGGTGTCACTATAACAATCCCACCTCTTCCTCTCCTGAATGTTTCTTCTGCCTCGAAACTACGGTAGCATTTCATCGAAGACAGAGAAGATAGGCGAAGTAGGCGTTCTGATCTGCGACCACCGTCGCAGTCGTAGGCAAAAGTAAGGTCGGCAAAAAGTAAGGTGAATTTATTTGTCAAACTTCGCGGGATTAAAATTTCGCTCTAGTTATTTTTTTCATGAGTTGGCAGCACTGTTAATAACATCTGGGCCAACTTTCATGTGAATGTCAATATCAGTAATATATTTACGCTTGTGTTTACCAAACGACCAAGAATGCATTTTTCGATTTTTACAATGTCTGATTTGATTGAGCAGAGAAGTGCCATCAAATTTTGTTTGCGGAATGAAATTTCGGCTGCGGAAACGTTTGGCATGTTGCAGAAGGCATTTGGTGATTCGACCATGTCGCAGAAAGATGTTTATAAGTGGTACAAAGACTTCAAAGAGGGTCGAGAACGTCGACCGAACCATCGACGTCAACAGATGACCAACACGTCAATAAAGTGAAGGAGTTAGTGCTCAAAAATCGTCGGTTGACTGTTAAAGACCTTACTGATATGATCGGAATATCAGAAGGATCTGTGAAAACCATTTTGAAAGACCATTTGGGCCTACGAAAAGTCAAATCTCGTTTGGTACCGAAAACTCTCAATTTCTTGGAAAAAAGTCGTCGCGTTGATGTGTGTGAAACTATGCTTTCAGACTATCAGGACAAGCTCAAATGCATCATTACGGGAGATGAGACTTGGGTTTATGCTTACGACCCTGAAACAACCGACCAATCAAGCGAAAAGAGCATGTCAAAGTCGTTCAAAAATAAAGGTCACGATGACAGTTTTTTTCTATTTTCGTGGTGTGGTGCACTTTGAATTCCTTCCACCTGGCCAAACTGTTAATAAGGAATATTATTTGAGCGTTATGCGTCGTTCACGTGAAGCAATTCGTCTAAAAAGACCAGAATTATGGGCCAACAACTCTTGGTTTTTGCATCACGATAATGCACCGTCTCACACTGCACTCGTTCTTCGTGACCATTTCGCCAAAAATTCCACGCATATCGTTCCGCAACCACCGTATTTGCCTGATTTGGCTCCGTGTGACTTCTGGCTATTCCCAAAACTCAAGAGACCACTCCGGGGAACGCGTTTCGAGTCGATTGAGGAGATAAAAGCTGAATCGAAGAAGGTGCTGATGGCTATACCGGAAGTGGACTATTTGGCATGTTTCGGGGATTGGAAAAATCGTTGGCATAAGTGTATTTCATCGAGAGGGGATTATTTTGAAGGGGATGAAATTGATTTACAAGAATAAATAAAGATTTTTCATTTTACAACCAAATTCACTTTACTTTTTGCCCACAGTAGTATCATGCTATCGGCTCATCTTCTAATTAGATAGGTAGGTTAAGGTTAGCATTTCGGTTAAGCAAGTCTGCCCATGCCATGTTTTTTTCACCCGCCGGTCTCGCTCTCTGTGCGTGCTTATAAGTTGCCAATTTTTCGTGCTTTCCACCATTTTTTTGATGATGTTGTCTGCTCTTAAGGGACCGCACCTGCCATCGACAACTTTGCGATCTGGTTACCAGCTCTCATATTTGAACAATGTGTGATCTGTATCGTCAATTGATGCTTCTCCGTAGATGCATTCAGTGGTTTCCTTTTTCACTATTTTGTTTAGATATTTTCGAAAACACCCATGATCAGATAGCATCTGAGTAATAAAGTTCACTTCTCCGAACTGCCTGTCATACCATTTATCTAATGTTTGGTGTAAGTCTCGCCATCCATCTGCCTTGCGTCTCTGACTCCCTGTTGCCATATTTGTTGTTTTACGTTATTAGTACGGGCGCATGTGTGATCCGCTATGGTGTTTGTCATGTGAGTAAAGCCATGTCAAGTGATCCTCGAAAATTTCACTAAGTCACCGATTTTAGGGCAAGATGTCTCGTTGTGTAGTCAAAGTCATGTTAACGCTGTTCTATAAATATTTCGCGCAAATTCCAATTTTAGCAATTGTTATTAACAATCAAAATTTTAAGCAAGATTAAATTGAAAAATTCATTACTCCAAAACCACAATAGATAATGACGTGAAATTTTGCATACCATTCAAGTATTGTCTGTACTATTTTTCAAGAGTTAATAACTCTATTTATTTTGACAAAAATATAAATAAATAATAACTTTTTGTAATCAGTTGCATTTTTTCATGTTTTCTTCACGCTGTTAAGCAATCGGACTTACGCATAATTGTGCGGAAAACGCTTATCTTTAATAATCTGAAAATAGAATTTTGTACTTTTACTCCATTTCCGAGATATTGACTGTTTTGTAACTTGATGCGCTCGACGGTAGCATTGCTGCCATCGGCTGATCGGTCGCGCGGCGGCTTGAGGGACCGCGCAAACTGAAGCAGTGTACAACTAATTTCATTAAAATAATTATATTGTATTAAAAGTCCGAAAGATTTCAACTATAGTACATTTTTACCATAATATGACAGTTTTATTTACGTTTCTTTCCTTTATTTGCTGATAGTATTTTCAAACAAAGAATCGTCAATCAATATTCTGTCAAAATGGTGCACCGAATGCGGACTAAAAGCGAATCCAGCAAAGACAGATCTTCTTCTCTTCAATAGGAAACAACAATCTCCTCCACTGCAAACAATAACCTTAAAAGGGGAATCATTACTCCTATCTGATTCAGCTAAATATCTAGGAGTTATTCTAGATAGGAAGTTGAGTTGGAAATTGAACATCGAAAACAGATGTAAAAAAGCTTTCATAGCTCTTTATACTTGTAAGAAAGCTATAGGCAAAACCTGGGGTTTTTCACCTCGGATCATTTATTGGATATATACCTCGATCATCAAACCGATACTCTTCTACGGTGCGGTTGTATGGTGGACAGCACTCGAAAAACGGTGTAGAGTAGCCACAATTGATCGAGTTCAAAGAACAGCCTGCCTCCTGATAACGGGATGCTTAAGTACAACACCTACTAAGGCTCTAAATACGTTGCTTCACTTGTTCCCTATCGATCTGGCTGGCAAAGCGATTGCAGCGAAAGCAGCGACACGCATGAATGCTATATCGAAATGGAATAAGTATCTTGGCCATTCGGCCATACTGAACAGGAACACTGTTATCTCTTCCGACATAGACTATCATGTAAGTCTTCCATCACCACCCTTGCTATTCTCCTGTTCACTCCCAACTAGGGAAGAATGGAAGACAAATCTAACCGAAATCGATGGCCCTCTGATTATAAATACAGATGGTTCAAAACAAGACGGCAAAGTGGGATTTGTAATCTTTTCCAATTCCCCTCACATCAATCTATCATTTAGATTACCCGATTACTGTAGTGTATTCCAAGCGGAAGTAGGTATGCGCTATCTGGTATGCTGCGAAAACTTTCTTAGAAAATAGAATATCACTAGAGGATATCCGCTTTATCACCGACAGTCAAGCGGCCGTTCGAGCACTCAGCTCCTCTTATACCCACTCAGATGTGGTTCGATCCTGTCTCTTATCTCTTAACGAGATAAGTGTTTAGAATTTTGTCCAAGTTATCTGGATACCGGGTCACAGTCGATTCGAAGGTAATTGCAAAGCTGATGAGCTCGCAAGAGCTGGAGCTGCGCAATCAAATGTTGTAACTTACCCACAATCCACAATCCGCTCTCAACATGTAAATTGCTCATTGATCGAGAATTTCACAGCATTGCTGATCGGAGGCGGCGAGTGGAAACTACTTGCGTTACGACCAGACAAATCTGGCCATCCTACAATCTGAAACAGACAAAAACCCTTATAAGTCTTTCGAAACACGAACTAAGGCATATAATATCTCTTATCACCGGCCACTGCCTTTTGAGCACTCACGCACGTCGGCTCGGGGTTCCTCAAAACGACCTGTGCAGATACTGCGAGGACGAAGATGAGGAAGTATCGAGCAGACATTTGCTGCGCAGTTGTCCCGGTCTAGCCAGAAGTCGACTCGCTCTTCTTGGCTCTCCAACAATTGACAATCTTTCAGTACTCTCGAACCTGAAAATCGAATCTCTCATCAAATTCTCGAGACGAATTAATATCTTTGACCAAAATCTACAATAAAAATCTCGGTTAGGTGGGGAAATCATATAACATAATGAGCTCTAGGACAACACAACGGACCCAACTTGAGGTCTATGTGCACTCCGATGCGGGGTAACCCTTAAACCAACCAGCCAACCAACGACAGTATTTATAGTAAAGGTATCACTCTCTGGCCGCCATAGCCGAAGATATTTGTGCATGCCTATCATTCGGTATTTCGAAACCCACTGTGGGTATGCAGCATCAAATGATAGCAAAGGTTTTTTCGAAACCCGGTCACTGCTTCGGCGAAAGGTTTCTCATAAAAAACCATCAGCCATTCGGAGGTGGTACAAAATTGCTAGTTCCTCCATTTGTGGAACAACACAAATTGTAGCAGGAGCTCGGGCAAGCATCTCAAGAATGTTAGACGCGCTAATTACATATAAGAGTAAATAATTCACTAGTGTAGTAGCATATTCACAATGAATAATTAACTTGAATATGGATCGTTAAAAAGTTTAACGCACTTCAAAATTGTTAGGCACGTTACGAGTAAAGACTGAAATAATTGAGTAATTGCAAACCACAAGGAACTGTGGTAGAATTCAATATTTAGGTGAGGAAAAACTCGCATACTTATACTTGAATTGAGAAATAATGTATATTATGGGGGGGGGGGAGGAAATACCGAATACGGAAGAAGGTGAAATACGTGGCAACCAAGTAGCGTCATAGCATATTCCCTTTTGCATAATAAACGACCATAAATAATGTCAAATTGCAATGTGGCACAAAATATATTTTTCCGTTCTTCGTGCTCCTGCTGCTTTTATTATTGTTTGGCACTCCCTTTGGCGGCATGGGTGACTATTAGTTTTGTTTCATTTTCTTTACTTTTTTTCATTTTTATATTTCTCACTCTAATATATTTGCTTTTAGTTGAGGAAAATACGCTTCAATAGCGCTCTTACATGATAAATTGCTTTGCTGCTTGTGAGCACAAAAGCAGCTTGGAAGCAGCATTAAATTCTAAAAGCAGGTTACCAGCAAAAGTACATAAATATGTATACATTTTCACATACCATATATTTGTATTTACATATATTTTTAGGTGCAGTGGCTGCGTGGTAAAATTTTATACTAGAGGAGTATATGAAGGGTGGACTCTCGCTATAAAAGCCATTCAAGTCAATTAGCTGTTCTGCGATGCACTTATAAAAATGCGCTACCTATAAACGAAGCTGGAGACATGTTGAGAAAAAATCAGATTTTCTAGTTCGTATTCCTTCTTATTCTGCTTTGCAAACCAAATATTTGTATGTATTTGACCCTTTTGTTCCTTTATGGAACATGATCCCTCAAATCAGATATTTGCTAAATTTTAGCAACTGGAAAATAATGATCAAAGTTTTGCACATAATCAACTTTAAAATCCTTTCTTCATAATAAAGAGTTTGAAGAATATATTTGTTTAATTCATTGCAGCGATGCCTTTGAGTCAGTTAAGAAATTTACTGCTAAAAAAATTCCAATTCTCAACTGTCTTATGAGATATGGTGATAAAAGTAAACATTGTTTGCGAACTAATGGATTTTCTGCATGATGGAAAGAATAATGAGATCGTGGTGCCGTTACTTTGCTCTCAGCGAATTTGACAACTATTTACGTGATTTTAGCTCCAGTATGGCCAGATTACCATTTTCGTAACTTGATTTAGCATTTTTTTTGTTATTTAGTCTCAGAGTTTTAGTTGTTTCTTCATGACATTTTTCTAGCCTGTTCTAATTAAAATGTAATGTTTATAATTTTGTATATTATACATTTTTTAATAATTAGTTAAATAATTCACTCAGTTTTATTTAGCTTTACTTTTTTTTAACATCTGGTGGCATAGCCCGCGATTGCAGGTGTTGTTGGGCTTCTTCTGCTTTCGACAGTCAAATCTCTCTCTCGCCACTGCAGTGCTGCCTAGCTTTGGATATAAAAACGCACTAAAATGCCCATTTAAAGAAATAAAACACCAAATTTTTATTGAATCACTTAAAGAACTTTGTATGCGTGACAAATTGTCTTTAGAATGTGCGTTTTTTTTTAAATAAACGTGTTATGCTTATGTACAATTTAATTTATGATTTTTGTTTGTTAAGCGAGACTATTTTATTAAGGGAACGACTTATTTGCTAAATTTGAGGTTATGTATATTAACTAGATAAGGTACTCTTTTTGTAAAAATGTCAGTATGGTTTCTTTAGTATTTTTTGGTATTTTGTGGCTTATTTTTACAATGAATACATCTCTTGATGACCTATGTCCCACTAAGGATTGATGGCCGGAAGAAACGATTACACCTCTGTGGTTTTAATCGGCATTCAGTAAATTCAAACGCCTTTTAAAATGTGTAAAAAGGTTTTCAATCTTAAGAAGAGTTGAGAGAGGGAAATTTAATATTCTTGCATACCCTTAAAAGGAGCAAGGAATTAAACTCACACTTTCAAAATACCAAATTTTATAAGAACCCACTAATTTTCATTAGCACCTTCTTTTGTATAATAATACGGTTTTTTTTTAACTTAAGGTTTCGGTAGCTTTAAATTAATATAAAAAAAAGAAACAAATACGAAACTTCAAAATTTTCGCATTTTCGGTATAGAAAAGCACTAAATTTATTGCGAAGAGCAAAAGGTTGGCAATACTGCACAACTGACGTCACGTACTCTCTGATAGGCGCAATCTTCTTTCTATCATTCTTGAGATTTTCTGGCCTTGACAAGCTATGGCGCGTGCGGTTATCTCTGAAAATGAGCTGATAGAGCGCGGTCAATTTTCGGTATTTAAGTTACGTAAATTAGGTGAATTGAGAGCGGTGGGAGAATGGTGCTACCACATCAAGGATGATAAATTAGAAGGCTGCCAGATCACGGGAGGCTGGCAAATAAGCCGAAAACTGCACGATAATTTGACATATTTCGTAATTTCATACTTGCCAAATCTGTCGTCGCTCAGACGGCAACGAGGTGACATTGCCGTTCTTCGTTTCATCGTATATCACTAACAAATTCTTAGTTTTTTCGTAAGCAAACCGATTCATGACTTCTGCTACGTCAACCCACTCGCTGATTCTGTAAAATTCGCTGAAAGCCGGCTAAGGGTCTGGTATTGGCCACACCATTAAAAATCTTTTCGCCATTTACCAAATGATTAATTTCTTTATAAATAAATCAAAAAATCATGATCATCATCAATAATTTGTTGCATACATTCACCTGTCGAGGCTAATTCTGAACGATTACTATGTCATAATTGTGTGCCTTTTAATAAGATGGCTCTTCTTTCTCAAATCGACTACTCAAATTTAGGAGTTTACCATAAACGAAGACTTTTATTTGAACAAAAAACAGTAATTATATCAATAATTGAATCAATTATATATTCGCCGTTGCTGTTTACAACTTCTTTCCACCTCAGCAATTTGTTGATGCCGTTCCGCCAAAAATCGCCTGGTCTGGTGTCAAAGAAGTTGTTGAGCCACCTCTTTGTTATCGATGGTAACGCTCTTCTCATGGTTTGACAGGGAGCGATAGTAATCGGTCGGTGTAAGGTCCAAAGAATACGACGGATGTTGAAGGATATCCGACTCGAGCTCTTGGAGTGCTGCTTTGACAACTTGTGCAACATGGGGCCTGGCGTTTTTGTGAAGCAGTATGGTTTAACCATGTCAATCAGGTATTTTCAGTCGAACACCCTCATTCACTCGATGTAGCTGGGCAATGTAGAGCTCCTTGCTGGCCATGGCATTCTTTTCGAGCAGCTCCCAGTGCACCATGTCCTCCCAGTCCCACCAAACACATATTATGATCTTCTCTGGATGAAAGTCCGACTTGACTCTCGGCTTTGGCGTATCTCCTGGAGCCACCCACTCCATTCCTTGCTGCATGTTGATGTATAGTAGGCACAATTTCTCATCTCCCGGTTCAAAAAGATTTGTTTATGACCGCGTGTTGCTCGATGGCGGGCGAGATGCTGAGAAGCAATTTTGAGGCGACTTTCTTTGTTTTTTTTTTATTTAACTCTTGCGGCGCCTAGGCTCCCGATTTTTCGGGAAATCCCATTGATTAAGGATGATTGAGAATCTTTACTTGATCGTTGTGCATGTTTTCCGCCAACTCACGACTGGTTTGTCGACCCTACTCCTTCAAAAGTGATATAAGATGTTATTCAGCGAATTCAGAAGGTCTTCCTCTGCGCGATGTCTGTCGACGTCAAAGTTGCAATTTTTTAACTTTGTAAACCATTTTCGTGCTGTAGACTGGCCTATGACATATTCTGCATACACGTCGCAAATGTCACAAGCTTCTTCCACAGTTTTCTGACCTCGATATAGAGAAGGAAGAGCAGGTGTCGAAAATGTGGAGTTTTGCCTCCTCCGTATTTCATTTCCAAGCCTTAAAACGAATAAAAATTTAAATAACTTAAAAATACAAGTAACATAGTTTTGAATAGCAGAAAGCGTCAAAATAAAGGAAACCATAAAACGCTATGTATTAAACGCATATATTATACGCAATATATTATAAACATATATGTTTTAGTATATTGTGTAATTAGTTTTGCGTATCTTGCTCGTGAGCTGCGTCGCTTAATTTTGCCGTCTAATGCATTTGTGGAACAACATCAAGACGCACACCGCAAATAGGAGGAGGAGCTCGGCCAAACACCCAAAAAGAGACCCATCTGGCAACCCTGTATCTTTTGATAGAGATGTCAGATCGCTTTATGACATACCGCGTTGGAAGCGTCAGTCCGAGCAAATTTTTATCATGGAACAGTACACGCCACGCGAGCGCTCCCAAATTGCATTCAACAAAAGAAGTCAATTGTGAAAACTCAACGTGCGTATAAAAAATTAAATAATGTGAAAAGTGCGCCTTCTAAGAACACCATCAAACGTTTGTACGAAAGGCTTTCGACTGGTGATGCTCTTTCTGATCCAAAGAGGCCAAATTGCTCTTGTATGGACCAGTGTTGAGACGTCGCCAAGGGCATCCCAAAATCGCCGTTCTCAGCAGTTGGGCATTGCTCGAACCACTTTACAACGAATTATCCGCATTGATTTGCATTTATTCCCGTATAAGATTGAATTAACGCAAAAATTGTTGCCTGCGGGCAAGCCTCATCGATTGGAATGGGCCCAAAAAACACATGGGTCCGTCGAATATGGGCAGCCCTGTAATCCAATGCTATCTTCATCATGCCACCATTCGGCATTCTTCGGACGAGCCTTTCTTCAAGTTCAGACCAATCTCGTTATTTCTACGGCTACGTTGCAAATGTTTCTTATTTCTTCATTTCTCTTCCATCGTGCATGGTGTATCCAGTTATTGCGCGCAGTGTTTTCATTTCAACCGTGTCCCTGTCTGTTTGCGTTACAACCGTGCCCGCCCTTGTTTCCGCAGCATTCGTGAGAATTGGTCGAATGCGTGTCTTGTAGATTCTTACATTGCTTTCGGTCATCATGTGCTTGTTTCTCCATACAGCAGTTATCAGGTAGCGGTGCTGCTTTGTTTGCTGCTTGCTCTACTTCTATTCTTAGATCTCCACTACTGGTGATTCTTGATCCGAGATAGGTAAATTCAAGAACCTGCTTTGTTGCCTGTCCTTCAACATCCACCGTTTTTGTTGCCTCGGCTTGTTGTTGTCTGCCAGTTTGCATCTTAAGGGTTTTTTGGATATAACGAAGCATTTGGTTTTTTCAGCAGATATTTGCATGATGCACACTTCGGCAACTTGCTCAAATTTGAAGAAAAGTCTCTGTAGGTCGTCTTCATTCTCAGCTTTAAGAACTGCGTCGCACACATAACTAATTATCTGGAATTTGCTGCTTTTAATGTGGAATCCAGGTGCACCCATTTTGTCTTGATATGTTATTTTGTCCATTATAATGGTTAGTAATGTTGCCTCGGGCTGTCACCTTACCCAATTCCGAATGTTATAGGTATTAATTATGTTAGCTTTGAGTTTACTTTTATACCTGCTTTGTAGTTTTTGTTTAACATGCAGATTATTTCCAAGATTTGTTTTTGCAAACATTGTTTTTTGCTCAGCACGTCGTTTAGTCTGATCCTGTCGAAGCCTTGGTTAAGGTCTACAGAGCATAGTCAGTCTGGTTGGTTGTATTCCAACGATTTTTCTACAATTTGTCTCATTATGAATACTGCATCTATAGTCGTCCATTTTTCCGGGCGCCTTATTCCTCTCCGCACAAACCGTGTTTTGATATTTCCGCTACAATTATTTTTGTGAAGAAATTTTGTACCATTGAGCAGAGTAAGTATTTTAAAAACTGGGATGAAAATACTCTCCCTCCAAGCTGCTGGTATAGTCGTTGACTCGCAAATCTTGTGGAATAATTTGCATATTTCATTGAATAGTGTTGGTCCTCCATATTCGATTAATTCGTTATTGATAATGTCAGAGGAGTATTTATCGAGCTCAGTGAAGCTGAGAAGAAAACCATATGAAAAATTGCGCGACCTTATTTATTTGGTATGAGGTTGTATATGTAAATTGTTTTGACAGCTTGAGTAAACATCTTTAAGTTCTCATGTAGCTTAAGTTAAGTTTACAGGAACCTGTTGATGTTGACAAGTGGTGGCCGGGGTGTGGACTTTTCAGGCACAGTTGACGTGAATTCACCATTAATATCGTGTGGAAGAGCAAGACTTCTCACAGAGTTTCTGAAAGTAAGGGCCTACAAGTTTTGAAATAAAATATTGTTAGCTGTACTATACTAAAAATATAGCGAACATCCTTTGTAAGGGGATGCAATATTAATTTTTATTTGTAATCTAATAATTTATATATACAGGGTGACCGATGGGAATCTGACATTTTTGAAATGAACAGTACACAGTTATTTTAAATGAAATATTTTATTTTAATACACAAAACTCTTTGTCATGACATGCCATTTGAAGATGAATATTATTTGTGAAAAATTACGTCGGGTAAGTGGGGCCCATTCTCCTGAATGCAGTTTTCCAGCCTTCTCCAAAAATTGGCCATCACACGAGTCATCAGTTCAAAATCAATTGTAGCCACTTCTTTCCTGATTGCCTCTTTCAGTTCTGCCAATGTGCGCGGTCATCTTGTAAGGGTGAAATTTTAAGTCTTTCTGTAAAATTGTTCGCAGAGATTCACGGCTCATTCTTAATTCGCGCGCGTGTTTAGGTGCAGAGCGCCCAGGGCTACGAGTCAGCGCGGCTCTCACACGCTCGATGTTGTCTGGTGTTCTTGCTGTCTTAGTCGGACCTGGTGGCTTCTTTTTCACAATAGATCCTGTTGTTCGTAGATTATGCACCCAACTGAGAATCGTGTTGCGGCTTGGAACGGTTCCACGACGCCCACGATTGAAATTCTGCACAAATGCGTCATACGCAAACATGCGATGTTCAACCGTCCACCGCTCCATAGCTACTGAAACGGCATCGAATGGCGAGATTACTGGCTTGTAATTCGCCTCCCTACTCCTCTCACCGGCAGAGTACTAGCCAGCCCAAAAACGTCAGATTCCCGTCGGTCACCCTGTATAATAATTTATAAGCATCTGACTTATATTACACTTAATAATTACAATTTCATACTTGAATTTAATATTTATTTTTCAAAATGAATAAATTTATTTTTGATTTCATTATTTTCCTTCTATTTGACATATTATCCAACTTCACTACTATACTGATATGTTTCATAAAAATCAAGCGTAGCATCATTACAATATGACAACTTCTTCCATAATCAAATTTTTCCGCTTTCTAATTTTAGCAAGAGAAATATTTCTCATAATAATGAAGTTTTTTCTTACTGACGCAAGATGACAACAAAATTCCAGTCATCCTTTTTTCAATTTTCCACCAGCACGCCATGAATACCAAGGAGAATCTATTAAAAGTGGTAGTGACATAGTAGACTGGCTGATTTGTTTTTTTTTTCGCCGTGTACCTACATTTGGATGCCAGCACAAAATTAAATAATAAAAAGCCGTTCAAGTCGCACTATCGTCGTATGCTTCTGATGCCACCTGAATATCGACCGCTCTACGCTGTTCGTCCTTTTCTCTCTCTTTTCTGTTTCTTCTATTCTAAATATTTCTTCTGTCGAAGCATTCCAATGTACAAAACGTTGTTGTTGGTCCCGTGCCAGCACCTTTATGAATGCCCCTTGATGAATACCTAGTTATTATAGATTTATTTATTTTAATTAAAAGAATAAGAAAATATGATTTCAAACTGACTACACCAACCAAAGAATAATGAAATTATGTATTTATATGCCTAATTAAATTACAAATTTATTAGAAACTGAACTAAAATATATAGTTCAATAGTACTGAAGGAAGATGCTTTGAAACCGGGAAATCTAGCACGTTAAAATGTGAGATCTCCCCAAATCACAAAGTGTACGTTCAATAGATGTATTATGAGCAGACTCTAGATTGTGTTTAATTAGACAAAAAGGAAGGGAGCTATACAGAATTCTTGTAGATGTTAGAAAATAAATACTTCGAAGCAGAAACGGGAATTCAATGTCACCCACAATAGCATTGAAGGTGAACGATAAAGCAAGAATCAATTTTCGACTTTGAGAGACTTGAATTTGATTACTAGCAAATGGAATGAATAAGATGGGATAGGATCAGACAACTTTGCTGATATTAGTTCATATTTCAAAGGCATCTTTTGCTCCACCTTTTTGTTCCATTCTGCCGATTAAAAATTTGAGATATGGCCCCCAAATAAAAGCGGCATAACCCAGCCTAGAGCGCGAATGCAGCAAACGGCAATTTAAAGGTATGAGGCCAATAAAATTTCAGCTATTCTGTCGTACAAAGCCTAAGACAGAATATGATTTGGACAAGATAAAATAAATGTGACCATTAAATGAAAAACGACAGTCAAAAATTACATCTACATCTTTGAATTCCTTTAGAGATTGAACTATGAAATTTGATATACTAAAATGATAAGTTTTGAGGTATCAGATTTTAAATTGAAATAAAACAACGAAAAGTCAATGTTTATTATTTTTTGTGTAAAAACAATCATGGCATTTATCCCTTTCAAATGCTGGTCGCATCTGTGCCGTAATTCGGTCATCCGTAAACACCAATTTTGAATGGCCCGCTGAGAGACTTCGGTCGATATCTCGTGAAAAAATTTAGCAATGTTGGCTTCTAATATCTCAATCGAAGCTGGTTTTTTCCACAAAGCATTTAGACTTAACACAACCCCATAAATAAAAGTCCAAAGGTGTGATATCACACGATTTTCGTGGTCAATCCACTGATCCAAGACGAGAGATAAATTGGTTACCGAAACGACGACGCAGTAAATCCATTGTTTCATGAGCTGTTTGGCAAGTAGCGCCGTAATTCATTTTGTCTTAAACTAAATATTGCGGAGATCACGAACTTGAATTTCCGACATCAAAAAGTGGTTCATCGTGGCGTGTTAGCGTTCGCCAATAACTGTTATTTGGCGAAATATGGGCCTATGATTCCTTCAGCCCATAGGCCGCACCAAACGATTATTTTCAGTGGATGTAATGGCTTTTCTTGAATGGCTTCTGGTTGCTCTTCGGCCCAAATATGGCAATTTTGGTTATTGACGCAGCAATTAAGGGGGAACGCCACTGTGCGGGGTCAAAAAATAGTCGATTTTTGGGACTGTTTTTTTGTAGGAAGGATTATTCGAGAATCGGACAAAAAGCAATTTATTAAATATGTATTAAACTATATTGATGTAAATTTTTATTAGAAAATATTGAAAATTTACAAATTTATGTAAATAAACGTAACAAGATAAAAAAACGACGTCATCTGGTGGGAGCGATACAGCAATGAATAATCATCTGAAACCAAAAAACCAAAAATTTTAATAATCTACACAATAGTGGCTATCGTTGTACGCAGCCGATTTTTTTGATAAAATGGTGGTGATTTTAATTTCGATGTGTGTTTTTAACCATTTTTTTGATTTTCAACAGACCCAAAAAATAGTTATTTTCAAAATTTTGAAAATCGGCAAAGTACAACGATAACCAATGCGATAACAAAAATTTTGAAAATTAAAATCGGTTCGTTAGTCTTCGAGAAATCGTTGCCACCGTATCAAAAAAGTCGTTTCGAGAAAAACGCGGGCGCTCACTTAAGTGCGCATAGAATCGGGAATAAAGCGAATTTCGCATTTTCTTGAGTAGTTATACTAACAATTTATGCAAAAAAAAAAATCGATTTTTTTGAATTTTCACAGTGGTGTTCCCCTTAGGCCAAAAATGATCCTCATTGTTGAACACCATAAGTTGGCCGGAACGCGCGATGCACACTTTTCATAGAGCGTTGATTTTCATAATTGAATTGTACAATTTCGAAGCGTTGTTGAGGCGTGAGTTTTTCCATGATGAAAAGTCAATGCATGCTAAAAAAATATGTATTTAGTTTGACAGTAGTAATGCGAGATCTGTCAATAAAACCCAATTGGAGAAAGTACCTCCAGCCTTACTACCCTTTATAAGAAGTGTGAATAACACTGGGGATATTGGAAAAAGTTACAAGACATTATTGTTATTTTTTTTTTGATATTTAAACAGTTTATGGTTATACGCTAAATGACAAATGCCACTGGTTTGTTATTTAATGTTCTTTGTTCAACTATTTTCACAGCAATAGGGCTGCTTAACAGGCCTTATATTAACAGGCAACTTCGATTCGCCACTTCCTTGCTCGCTATCTTTGATCGACTAACTTGACGAAAAATTTGCATGTGAAAACAACAACAAAGACATCGAGCCACATTCCCCGCTAGCGAGTATTGTTAGGCCTCATAAAATTACTATAATTTCTTATTTTCAATGCTGCCAAGTCTCTTTCAAGAGAATTTCATTACACCGCGTCCATTTAACTTCAACTTACGAATTCTCTTTTGGTGCTGACGGTCATGTTCACACAAGGCAACTTAGTTGATCGCAATTGCTTAGCCTACAGTCACCAATAAAATTGAGTAGAATGAGAACACAAAAGGTGTTGGCAGAGCACCGCAAGTAACGGGTTGAAGCAACAAACGTTTCCTTGTCTTACTAGTACTCATTTAGGGCTTCCAGAAAAATGTAATTTTTGGAAGCCCTTTTCCAGCGCTACCCACATATGTTTATTTGTACCAGTTGCTTCTTCTATTCGTCTTTTGTTAATGTGTGGCGAATCGAAGAGGTCTAAAACAATTTTAAAACATATTAAAAAAGATAAGCTCTATGTATAAAATTCTATTCATAATTAATTAATTAATTTAATAAAATTAGTTTACCATTAAAACCACTTTACTTTCTAAAGCTCAAAAATTGTAGTCTTTAAAAATTTGAATCAGAAATCAGAACCAATTGGGAAAACTTCAATTAGTTCGTAGTATTTGATATTTGATGCTTTGGGAATTAGTGTCCCACAAATGGCTTGAAAACCTTATACTAATCCCCACTAACTAAGAATTTAGTAAAGCTAATTTCTAGAATTCAATAAAAAGCAAATACTCATTTACAAGATGGCGCAAAATTAATCATCCTGTTTGGTTTTTAACAACTTTTTTACTTAATATTGTAAAAAAACAGTTAATGTGCGTAATAAAATCCTTATTTTGAAGCCATTGCTTGCCTGTTTGTATACTGCAGCTGCTTAGTTCACAAGTGCCAAATATGATTAACGTACGGCGCTCTTTGCAAAAATTACAAATTTGCCGAAGGGCTGATTAATTTTGCGCCACCGTGTGTATATAATGAATAAATAATGGGCTAGTTAATTATAAATAGAAATTTTTTTTCTGAAGCCTAAATGTTCTATCTAGAACTAGGTAGTAAAAAAAAATTGTACGAAAAAGTGTTCATATAACGGGTGGTTATGTTTCAAGGGCCGGTGTTGATTTTGAATCAAATTTTTTTTTTTTTTATTTTATTATGGTACCTGTGAGGTAATGTGCCCGCGAAAGGAGAGGATCGGGATCCCCTTGACAACCTGCGCTCTACTCCTGGAAGAATGGGCTCTGCACCAACTCAGCGAGCGCTGGGCAAGTACACGAACGTTAGGATCGCGAAGCCCTTCTGGCCACGTTTGGATAGAGGCGTTCGAGGGATATCCTGGGGATGACAAAATTTCATCTCTCAAATTTCGTGGGCATCCTCACGGGGCACTGTCCGCGAGGTATACATGCCGTGAGACTCGGAATTACTTCGAGTCCTTTTTGCGTCAGCTGTATGGAGGATGAGGTGGAATCATCTCAGCACCTGCTCCTTAGCTGCCTAGATTTCGCGGGACTAAGATTCAAGCATCTTGGTTCTCACTTCTTTTCTGCGCCTGCTGATATAGCAGGTTTTGATAACAAAAATATGATGAACTTCATCAGCAGCATAAAGAGGTTAACACAACCCCAGACCACTCACCGTTCGTAGTCCACAAACACTCACCATTCCCCATCCCTTCCCTTTCTCCCCTTCTTTCCTTCACTCTCTTGCAATGGTATCACAAAGGATGAACCAAACTTTTTCATCCAAGTGGGCCCTACTCTCTAGGCGACCATCACTACCTTATTATGTTAATATTGGTATGTGTCAATTACGTATGTGACAAAATATCGGCGCCACTCCTCCATCCGATGGTCCAAATTTTCGATGACGCTGAGGCGTAATTGAGGTTCTATGCCGTTAATGTGCCGAATTATCTCATCCTTTAGCTCTTGAATTCTTGCTGGCTTATCGACGTACACCTTGTCTTTCAAATAATCTCAAAGAAAGAAGGCCAACGGTGTCAAATCACATGATGGCCAATTGACATCGCCGCGACGTGAGATTATTCGGCCATCAAATTTTTCGCGCAAAAGAGCCATTGTTTTTGAGCTGTGTGACAAGTGGCACCGTCCTGTTGAAACCACATATCGTCTACATCCATATCTTCCAATTCGGACCACAAAAGGTCGTTATCATCTCACGATAGCGAACACTATTCACAGTAACTGCCTGACCGGCCTCATTTAGGAAAAAATACGGCCCAATGATGCCACCGGCCCATAAACCGCACCAAACAGTCACTCTTTATGGGTGCATTGGTTTTTCGGCAATCACTTAGTAGAACAGCCTTTCGGTCTTAGTAGAACAGCCTCTATTGATTTGATGTCCGAGAAGATGGGATACTTTCTAATGACCCAAATGCGGCAATTCTGCTTATTGACGAATCTATTGAGGGGAAAATGTGCCTCATCACTGAATATGATTTTCTTCACGAAGTGCGCGATATGTATTTTGATTTCAACGCCTGTTTTCATAAGAAGCCTTAATAACTTTAACACGTTGCTCGATTGTGTATCTTTCCATGGTTCAAATTGAGTTAGTTGGAAATCGAAAAGTTTCAAATGAAATGCAGAAAAAAATTGACGTTTAGGTGTGGTTCACATTCAACATCGGCCTTTGAAATTTAACCACCCTTTATTAAAAAAGTTCGAAAGATTTTAGATATTCCGAAGCTCACTAGCTTAACTTACATGAACTGGGCCTTAAAAAATTAAGCTGCTGCAAATAAAATTCAGAAAATAATTTTTTTCTGCTCAGAAGAGGTCCTAAAAATAACCTTAAAAATTACACAGGAAAGTTTTAAGAGGAAAAAATTTAACTTTTCTATTTTTATTAAATTCTTTTTTTCAATCCAGTGCATACCGCTTCGACAATTTTAACCGCGCTTTTCTCTTCCAACTACATTTTTCAAATCCGCCAGACTCATAACTCGTGCAAATTTCCATCTATTGATCTGGAATTTAAAACTACATGAAAAAATAATATTTAAAAACCATATTTTGAACACGATTTTATCCCTCCCCAAGCGTCGCCATTGTGTATGTACGTATGTATGCTTGCAACTATTGGCCGCAACCCTGCTGCTGAGAATCTGAATGGCTTTGGGAATTTTTTGATGCATTGCGTTTGGTTGTGCGTCCAGACACCTAGTAAACAAAGCAAAGTGCGGGAAAGAGTTGCAACGAAAGCTACTAAGCTGCAGCAAAAGAAGAAAAAAAAGGAACTTGAAAATACGATTACGTCAAGGCATTACTCGTTTTTCAGCACACAACTTGAATGAAGGAGCATTTAAGAGGTGCCAATGTGTCAACAAAGATGTGAGTAATACAAGGGAGAAAAATACGAAAGAAAAAAATATTTGGAAAATTTAAGCTGTACTTACACCAGCAACGAAATGAAACTGCATAAGTACAGAATGTGGTTTTCATAAACTTCACAACTTAAATGTTCTTATTTTTCTAAATTTAAAAATATTATGAGCTGTGGTTTCTACGCTTCCCATATAGTCTACCCCAATCATGAATAATATCAATGTAATTAACTCGTACCGGCTAGAGTAAGGCTTAACCCTCAAATTAAAAACTGTTTAAGGGTTACGTGGAGTCTCTCAGACTGAGTAATTTTACTTGTAATAAAATTAATAAGAGTGAATAAACTACACGGCGGCCGTCGTAGTCGTATGGGTAAGTGCGTGACTACCATTAGGAATTCAGAAAACGTAGGTTGGAGTCCCGTGAAACACAAAAAGAATGTCTGCCCTTCGGAGTCTGCCTAAAACTGTAGGTCGCTCCACATGTGAAACAACCTCAGGACGTATGTCACGAATAGGAGGATGAGCTCGGCCGAACACCCACAAAGGGTGTAAGCGCCAATTATATATATATATAGGTATATATATGCTGTATATTCACGCAATGAGAATTGTCCAGAATGGAGGTAACTGGGAGAGGGATATCGAGAGACATTTGGTGACAGGGTGAGATGCTTCTTGAACGGCAGGAAAGTAAAGGTTTTCTGCATCACATCGTCACTGGCGATGAAAAATCGATTTATTATGATAAAACTAAGCTTCGAAAATGTTGGAGCCTGCCAGGTGAACCCGGCCCATCGACAGCAAAAAAAAATATTCATGCTTCAAAGGTTATGTTGTGCATCTGGCGGGATCCGAAGGATGTCATTTGTTAAGAACTCCTTAAATCCTATGAAACTATCACTGGCTATCGTTACCGACTACAGCTAAAGCGTTTGCATCGAGCTCCCAAAGAATAGCGGCCGGAAAGGGATGGTATACATGACAATTTGATTTTGCTACATGACAACGCCAGGCCACACGTTGCTTAATCGGTCCAGAAATGTTTAGAGGGACTGAATTGGGAAATCTTGCCCCACCCGCCGTATTCTCCAGACATTGCACCTTCGGACTACCTTCTGTTCCAATCAATACCGTAAGCTCTCATTGGAGAGCATCACAAACTGGCTCAATGAATGGATCAAGACAAAATAACTCGAATTTTTCGTCAAAGGAATCCGTATTCTGCGTTGGAGTAAAGTGGTAGCTTTCAATGGTATGTATTATTTAATTGTTTAAGTAATTCGTAACTTTGGCTGTGAAAGGACGGAAACTTATTCCCATGCCCAGTACGAAGGTTTGGTTTTTGTGACATTCGGCTTAGATTAGCCAATTCACTTCGACCATTTCCGCAGTACTCATGCGAAAATACTTCCAGCGTCCAACAGCGTCCACCTAACAGCCAATGACCGGTAACAAAAGCCACAACCTTCGAGATATTCTCTCTTGAGAGGTTGAGCAACTCCCCTAATTTTTTCTTATCTATTTGCGGCCAAATAAGCCTGGTTGTAACATAAGTATTTTCTTTTTTCTATGGCATATTGGTTTCCTGCGGAATATTATTTTTTATTCTCAATTTCCAAGTTGCCATAGAAATTCCAATATTGTCTCTGTTTTCAAGCAGTGGAAGATTAGTGCCTTTTCGGGGTGGCTCGTCGGCCTTACAATTTCCTTGAAGATGATCCTAATATCATTTAGAGCTGCCAGGCATTCCTGAACAACCTTTGGTCTTAGTAGAACAGCCTCTATAGATTTGATGACCGACAAGATAGGATACTTTCTAATGAGCCATTTTATAAATTAAGAACACCGTTTTCCTCATCCTTTATGCATGTAATTGCTTTATGGAAATAACAAAACTTACTTGTCATTCACTACCAAATCCGCATGATAAGGATGATGTAAAAGTTCGTAGATATTACAGACAAGGTTTGTATCATAAGTAGGTACCACGACGAATCCGTACAAGTTGAAATTATGTGATAGAAGATTGAAGATTTTCTCAAAATAATTTCGTTTTTATTGCTGCTGTGTTGTTGTTGTGTGCTCACACTCATATTGAAATTTTGACATGTGCACTCACAAAATTGCAAAAACAAAATATATATAAGTATTGCTGTTGCTTTAGTGACTTCACCTATTATAAATTCGACTTGACAGGTACTCTATAAAAATCAGTTTGACAGCTTTGCACTTTCTCAAAGAGAAGAAATAATGTACTAATGTAAAAGTAAAGTACAAAAAAAAAAAATACTATAAATCAAAATTTTTCAACTACATCAGCTGAAGAAAATATTTGAATATTTTCAATATTTTTCTTTGATTTTTACTTGGCATTTGATCATCACAAAATTAATCGCGCACGACATGAACGCTGCCACAAATGGGCACCACTGATTTTGATCGAATACCCAGTGAAATGGATGTACCACCACCACTCACAATTCCACGCTAGGGAGTTGTTGCGAACGGCTGCCGTTAATTTAGCAGCCTGTCAAATATTATTCCATAAGCCAGAGCCACGTCAAGCAATTGAACCAATTATGCATTCAAGATTATGCGTGAACAAAAGGGCTACAAAACATGCAAGAAAAGTGCAGCCAGCGACATTATATTAAAAAGAAAATTAGAGTGAAGCGTTCGGCTCTTTATCGCCGTCATCGAGCTCTTATTTGCTAGCCAATAATTCAGCTAATCTCTATCGAAAGAACTACTGTGGGCAAAAAGTAAGGTGAATTTATTTGTCAAACTTCGCGGGATTAAAATGTCGCTCTAGTTATTTTTTCATGAGTTGGCAGCACTGTTAATAACATCTGGGCCAACTTTCATCTGAATGTCATTATCAGTAATATATTTACGCTTGTGTTTACCAAACGACCAAGAGTGCATTTTTCGATTTTTACAATGTCTGATTTGATTGAGCAGAGAAGTGCCATCAAATTTTGTTTGCGGAATGAAATTTCGGCTGCGGAAACGTTTAGCATGTTGCAGAAGGTATTTGGTGATACGACCATGTCGCAGAAAAATGTTTATAAGTGGTACAAAGACTTCAAAGAGGGTCGAGAACGTGTTGATGACTTGGAGCGCTCCGGACGACCATCGACGTCAACAGATGACCAACACGTCAATAAAGTGAAGGAGTTAGTGCTCAAAAATCGTCAGTTGACTGTTAAAGGCCTTACTGATATGATCGGAATATCAGAAGGATCTGTGAAAACCATTTTGAAAGACCATTTGGGCCTACGAAAAGTCAAATCTCGTTTGGTACCGAAAATTCTCAATTTCTTGGAAAAAAGTAGTCGCGTTAATGTGTGTGAAACAATGCTTTCAGACTATCAGGACAAGCTCAAATGCATCATTACGGGAGATGAGACTTGGATTTATGCTTACGACCCTGAAACAACCAACGAATCAAGCGAATATCGTGCTAAAGGCGAGGCCAGACCGAAAAGAGCACGTCAAAGTCGTTCAAAAATAAAGGTCATGATGACAGTTTTTTTCGATTTTCGTGGTGTGGTGCACTATGAATTCCTTCCACCTGGCCAAACTGTTAATGAGGAATATTATTTGAGCTTCTTGAAGCAATTCGTCTAAAAAGACCAGAATTATGGGCCAACAGCTCTTGGTTTTTGCATAACGATAATGCACCGTCTCACACTGCACTCGTTCTTCGTGACCATTTCGCCAAAAACTCCACGCATATCGTTCCGCAACCACCGTATTCATCTGATTTGGCTCCACGTGACTTCTGGCTATTCCCAAAACTCAAGAGACCACTCCGGGGAACGCGTTTCGAGTCAATTGAGGAGATAAAAGCTGAATCGAAGAAGGTGCTGATGGCTATACCGGAAATGGACTATTTGGCATGTTTCGGGGATTGGAAAAATCGTTGGCATAAGTGTATTTCATCGAGAGGAGATTATTTTAAAGGGGATGAAATTGATTTACAAGAATAAATAAAGATTTTTAATTTTACAACCAAAATAACCTTACTCTTTGCCCACAGGTATAGGGTGATCGACATTTTTCAATCATATGTTATTTCGCTACAGTTACCGTTGAAAATCTTGACAGAATGAATAAAAGGAATCGCTTTACATGCTTGACCATGGTTGGCAAATGTTGCATAATTATTTCCACAGTCAATGTTGGTTAGCACTGGTCGCCTCAGTCCTGAAACATCGACTCGCTATCTATCTCAACAACTCAATATTTCACACACGATTTTTGCACAAATATCCCGTATTATTCCCTTACAAGGTCCCTTATCGCTTCTCAGTTTGGGTCTTAGAGCAGCCCGAAAGGGTAAACGATTTTGCTTGAAAAATCATATTTTCTGGCGAAACGCATTTTCATCGTGGCGGCTATGCTAACAAGCAAAAGTGGCATATGTGGGTATGGGAAAACTCACACGAGATCGTTGAGAAACCAATGCATCCTCAGAGACTTATATATTAGTTTGATGAAGACTTCAGTGACGTAGAATCATTGGTAAATTTTTTTTATAAAACGCTGTGGCTATTTCGGTGAATCCTGAGTATTAGAGGAGTTTAATAAACAGTTGTTGGTGCACGAATATTGCAGACAAGGACTTGGACGCCCTTTCGTTTCAGTAGTATTGATAGATTCTTTGCGTGTCAAGTTCGGCAATGGTATCACCTGTTTGGTGGTGTCTCGACGATGTCAGTTGCCAACACGGAGCAGCGAATTTATGTCGTTAAATTTTTTTGTGATTGCAGTGAAGGTTCAGTATTATACGAACAATTCATTAACATGAAAACCGAGTAGGCCATTAATGACACAGAGCCAGAGACCGTCACGAAAGTCTTAGAATACTGAATTAAGATAATGCGAAGGCGGTGTTTGCTCTTTACAATAAATGCCAAATAATGTGGTTTTTCATTTTTTTACTTACAAAAAACAAGCAGTTTTTAGCGGTATCTGATGAAATATTCAGAGCGCCGTATTCGCTAGCGGCCACGCTTAAAATTTGTTACTTGTTCACTTCAGTACACATCTTCTTGGAGTTGGATCTGTAAATAATTGGCACGAGGATAAAAATAATAGTCTATATTATTCAAAGTGCAACTAACAAATGTAGATTTGTATGCTCAAATAAAGTATGCGAATGACTAAAAGTGTAGACGTTTTATTTTATCACCCGCACGCACACAAATCGCATCTCTTATCTCGCATGCTACACGCGCCTACAGGTGTTGGAAAGCAATTTCAAAGCATAGTAATTTCGGTGACATGTTTATACACTTTTTTCCACCTTATAAAAATATTTCAGGTGGTTGCTTTCAATTTATAACTTATTCTGTATTTATCTGCCTCTTTGAAAATTTCATTGTAGTTCACTCGCGCGTAAATTGAATTCAATTTCTCCAACCCACACTGAGGCCTAAGCGCTAAGCAGCCGATACGTTCGTTTTGAGCATGAAATGCTTTTGATTCTTATTTTTATTTTCAGTTGTCTCTTGCATTACAATCATTATAAGATTGAACATCCGCCATCTAATGTATTTTACAACATTTTTCCATTTGCTCACGCGCAAAAATATACGAATATATTTCTTGAGGGGCGTAGATTTAGTTTTTGAAAATTGTTTACGAGCGCTGCTACAGCTGGTTGTCTGCTTGGTTGATTGTCGGTTAAGGTGAGGTTGGCTGATGATACTCGTTCCGTTTGATTGCCTAACTGGATGTCTTGCTTTTCTGTCTTCCACCTTCCATCCGCATACCCACCTAATAGACTTCCTGCCAGCCTTACGATGTCTGTCGGCAACAAAAGTTTGAAATCCTTCAAAAAGCGCAAATTTGTACCTTTCACAGTATTTTTCCCCCTCAACACTTCCTTTGGCCTCTTGCTGCTGCGAGAATTCGCTTCGAAAGAGATATGTATGTACATAAATATATTCATTCATTCGCAGCCGAACAAAGTTGGGTAACTGGAACGAAGGGGAGAATTTCACAAGATAAAAAAAAAACAAAAAATGTTCAACTCTCAGTGAGGCATTGTGTTATAAAACTAGCACGCTCTTGCAACAACAATTATAAAACAATAACAATAACAAAAACAGTAGCAATAACAACAACAATAACAACACTACCACAAGTTTGAGCAGCACAAAATCCTTGCGAAACGATGACTTAGCACAACTAATCGCATACCAATCTGCCTTCATGGTACTCAACTCACAAATGTTCCGGAATACGAGCATAAATACATATGTACGAGTATGTAAATATGTAAGTGTGCAATACGGAATAGCGCTCCACATGCGTGCTTTTAAGTTTTCGCTCCTGTTGCTGATATGTCTGTTTGCGCAGCTATTTAACTTGCTGCCACAGTTTTGCAAACGCTTCAATACAACTGCAATCGCAAGCAATTATCTCCCCGTAGCAGCAGCTGTGCTGCGTACTTTTAACTTCTCCTCCTCTCTCAATGTGCTTCAACGGTTTATTGCTCACTGGCATAATGCTTGCTGCTAATTTTATTGTGCATATGCGCGTGTGTATGTTTGTGTGAACTTTAAACTCCCTTCAGCGCCTACTGTCTCTCTCTCTCTCTCTTTCTCACTTTCCCTACTTTTACAATAAGTATTGGTTTCATAATACTTTCTCTAAAGGGGATATAATTCATAGGATTTACCAAAGCTAATACGCAAGCTAACATCTTTCCGCACACAAGCAGATAAAACTTTTTATTTATATATCGTTATATAGCACTGTATAACATCAAAAAAAAAAAAAAAATGAGCAGCGAAAATTTGCTTTTAAAGTTTGTGTCTCAATTTTCTTCGGTTGAATTGGCACAAGAAATCAAGATCGTGAAATGTGGGAAATAAACTTGGTTTCACAATTTTATGTCGATTGCAGAGAGGAAATTTTTTTTGGTATACATCATTAACACTCAACATCCTGCATATATGGGTAATTTGAGGTTATATGGGTCTCATGTAAAATTTGGGTTACCACAAATAAAACGGGCTTCGAAAATGTAGTACAAAAATGTTTGTCATAAAACTATAAATATCTCTTTGATATGGTCTCTTAGTTATACCATAGGAATTAAAGACCGTACAACTTCAAATAATTTAATAATCTTACTTTCGGCTCTGTTAGTGTGGAGCTACCCTGTAGGCAGATGTACCGGAGCTGGCTATTTCATGTACAGGCAGCTACATATAAGAGGCAGCTAACTTTAATGTGGAGTTGTCATTGACGGTGACTGAGTGCCATCGCATAGAAACTTTCATGGCAGATCTTTTCCGGTCCACCTATCCGGAAACCTATCCTACTTCTTTAACTTTCCCGTGAGCTTTATTTTAATAACACCCATGCTATTTTTTCTTAAACATCCCTATTGCTTTAAAATAAATGTTGAACACATTATTTTTAATTAATGAAGTTAGTGAAATAAAATTTATTTTTTGGAATTCACATAAACTGTCGAGGTATAGGAATTGCTTCTAATGAATTATTATAATAAAAAATAAAATAAAAATTCAATTTATCAGGTAACATATAACGGAGGAGCCTATTCGTAGACGATTCTAACGCTGTTAAGACTATTTACTTCATGACATAAGATTCGTGTTTTTTTTTGACGTGATAACGTCTTATAATTCGATTTAACAGGCTGCACGCACGAAAAAATGTGTCGTTACCTTGCTCATATTAGTGTTACCTTGCTCATTGCCGTTACCTTGCTCATTTGTCGTTACCTTGCTCATTGCCGTTACCTTGAATGAACTGCAAGCGAAAGCGCGGAACGAACGACAAAGCAAACGAACGGCAACGTTCGACATCTTGCTCTCTCCTACTTAAGTGAGCGTATATGTGTATGTATATGCGCATATGTACATATATAAATTCACGTATTTGTATTTGCATATGCCTTCTTATTGATTATATTAATTTGATTTACTTGAAGAATTTAAAATAAAACCAAGTTTGTTAATAATACCTGTTGTTTTAATGTTATTATTTTTTGACGTGATAACGTCTTACAATTCTATGTAGCCGGCTGCAGGCACCAAAAAATGCGTCGTTATCTTGCTCATGCGTCGTTACCTTGCTTGAACAGCATGTTATGTTATGTTATGATATGTTATGTTATGATATGTTATGAAAATGTTATGTTATGTTAGTTGATGTGATGTTATGTTATGCTATGTTAAGTTATGTTATGCTATGCTATGTTATGTTATGTTATGTTATGTTATGTTATGTTGTGTTATGTTATGTTATGTTATGTTATGTTATGTTATGTTATGTTATGTTACGTTATGTTATGTTATGTTATGTTATGTTATGTTATGTTATGTTATGTTATGTTATGTTATGTTATGTTATGTTATGTTATGTTATGTTATGCTATGTTATGTTATGTTATGTTATGTTATGTTATGTTATGTTATGTTATGTTATGTTATGTTATGTTATGTTATGTTATGTTATGTTATGTTATGTTATGTTATGTTATGTTATGTTATGTTATGTTATGTTATGTTATGTTATGTTATGTTATGTTATGTTATGTTATGTTATGTTATGTTGTGTTATGTTATTTTATGTTATGTTATGTTATATTATGTTATGTTAAACTATATTGTGTTATGTTAATGTTAACTCATTCTCTATATCCATACAAAATATCTATCAAACAAATAAAATTAAAATTTTCTTTCGAAAAATGCAACCATTCAATCAGTATTTTCTTATGACGCTATCACGTTAAACTATCGTCAGTAAACCGACTTTACAGACAACCTCTTTTTTTTGGGGGGGGAAGCAATTTCTTAAAATTGCTCATTTTGGACAGATGAATCCTTCTGCGAGTTTTTTCCTCAACATCTGAATCACAGCATCTGAAGATGAAAGTATTTTTATAAATTTTATACTGAGCAAGAATTTTTAACAAGCCGTTGATGGCTTCAAGTATTTAGTTTATATTTTTTCAATCGTTTCTTTCCATGACTTCCATCGATGTTGTATTCATTAATAAATTGGACACTGAAAATGAGGTCAATCTTCATCTGCAGGTTGTTGTCAATCATTTTTTTAATTTTATTTACCTATTTATTTATGTTTACCTACCTTCATACATCTCTTTGAATTCATTATCGTTTTTAATAGAAACAATTGAGCTTTCTTAGTTCTTTAAAAACAAGCTTTTTTAACTAGAAATTTTATACCACTAACACCTCCAATACGACAGTATTTTGAAGATTAATTAATTCTAAAAATTAATCAGTTGAAAACTTGAGTATAAGTGTAACTTAAGTACACGTCCAAGTAAGAATATAATTAATTGCGATCAGATTGGAGGTACTTTTTCCAATAAGGTTTTATGACAGATCACGCGTGACTACTGTCAAACTATGGCCCTTATTATGAGCAACATTCGATCTTCGATCGCTCAACGCATTTAAACAGATAATTTTCCTCAGCTGACACAGCAAATCAAAATAAAAGAAAAACCGATTGTGTTGAAATTCTTTGCTAACAACATTTTTAAAAGTTAAAAAAAGTATGTTTTGTGAAAATGAGTACAACGGAGTTGTGGTTCGACGATTCATCGGACGATGAAAGATTAGTGAACTAGCTAGAAGTAGAAAGCAGTTGAGGGGCGCATCCAACTCCCTAGAAATGGCTTCCACTGAGTAAGTTTAGAATTTTCAAAATGTGTTGACGTTCTTAATATTACAGAAATTTCCTTACAGATTTTTATAGAACTTTAGATTATCTAAAGAGGCGTTTATGAACCTACTGTCCAGTACAGAAAACCAGTTGCAGCAGTGCACCCCAGCCAAATCCATTCGAAATATGTTAAAGCTAGTCGCAGTTCTGCGATTTTGTGCTCAGGGATCGTACCAATTGAGTATTGGTAATGAAGGTATGCTAGGACTTGCTCAACCCACTGTGTACGATGATGCTGAAGATATTGAAGTGGAGTCAAATAACGGAGAAGTAGAAAACATAAGAAATGAAATTTTGAGAATATTATAGAAAAATCTAAAAAGTATTAAATAGAAACCTTTACACCACATTTTCTGTTTTATTTTTGTTATAAATTTTCTTTATTCAATTATTCGTCATTCGAAAAAAATATGTATTTCAGTTCCTCTACGCATTTCAGCCCTTACCTACCAAGGGAAAATAAAAATGTATTTCTATAAACATCACAAAAGAAAACCATTATTAAGCTTAATCCATTTCGCTGCCGTTCTCACTGGTGGTCCCAAGCAATTCAGCTTCGTAAATTCCTCCCATTTTTTTGCTGCTTGAACTTTGGTACAAATCCCTTTTGCGAATTGTGGATTCGCCTTTCTAATTGTTGTTTGGTACTCACGACTTTCGACCTGCATAAAATTAACAAAACTAGTATATATTTATTATTTGGTTACTATTAAACAATAAATAATCGGAAACAACATACATTTTAACAAATTTACCAACGAAACGCTACACAATCGAAAGCAAAATTGCATTCGACTCTAAATTCGGTATACAACGAAAATTTCGACAGGGTTGCACCGCTCATAATACCAAATTGACATTCGATTTCCGATCTTCGACAACCAACGAATATCGAAGATCGAATGCAACTCATAATAGGGGGCTATTGTAAATATATACTTTTTTCAGTATTCATTGACATTTCATCATGGAAAAACTTACGCCCAATAAAGTTTATAAATCGTACAACTGTATTAGGAAAATCCACGGTCAGTGAAAAGTGTTCTTCGCGCACTCAGGTCAACTTGTATAGCCTGGCATCTTCTCGGCATGCTTTGAACCAGCTTTTATGTGTAGCTCGTCGACAAAGAGGACTAGATTTTGCGAACTTGACGCACGAGTTGCTTTAAATCAAGCACTGGCCATCCGGAAAAATGCGTTTTCATAGTTCCCCGCACATTTTCAATGAGGTTGGCGTCTGGGGACTGGGAAGGCCAATCTATTACTGTGACGCCATTGTCTTTGTTGTTTCTCATTGTGTTTTTCTGAGAGCAGTGGTTTTGATGATTTGGTACGGTAGGATGTATTCACCTCCTTCAGTCGCCGTTCGATAGTGTTGATATTCATATATATTCCCTTTTTAGCAAGAATTGTGCGTGCTTGGCGTAGTCACAAAGAAGGGTGCCACTTAAAGAGTTGGACGATCACTTTATCCTACTTTTTTGCCGTCACTCGCTTCAAGCCGCGCTCGGAAAGTCATCAACATTTTTTTACACCTTATACCGCTTATTTTACATCATAACAAACTTTTTTGGGTTTTTAATTACTTTTGCAACCGCGGAGTAAGATAGTTTCGGCCCATTCGAATGCATGCATGAAAACACCACCTCGAAACACTTCGCGTTCCTTTCATTCATTTTTGTAAGGTTGCGTTTACGGGGAAGATTCGAACGACACTAACCTGAGTTAGCACTGTAATCGTAGCCCTTGAGTGGAGCTGTTACGCAGGAAAAAACAGAACGAAATATATCTTGAAGTTACAAGAAAAAACCAGGTTCGTTTCTTGTATCACAGACTGTATATAATGTTGATATCCTACTCCTTATAAACTTTTGTTAGGCGTATCGCCTCTTAATTCTCTAATCTGTGCACCTTCAAGCTTTTCTTTACTTCATCTTCTCACATCTCGAAGATGATTTTTTATATATTTAGAATCTTACCAGTCAGCTCGTCATCAATAGGATTGAACGTCTTTAATTTTTGTTTATTTTCGCTCTTCATTATATAAATTTTGGTGAATCTGCTTCTTCTTCTTCATCATTTATTTAGGATGGGTTATTTGTGGGCTATTTTATATTATACATATTTTATTATATTGTATGTTTAGTTTTGCGTATCAGCAGATCCAGACGTCCAGCACTCATGCCAGCGTTTTGGTGGTATTCCGGGTGGTCTGCGTCGATTAACTTTGCCGCCAAATGCAATCTTAACCAGGCGACCATTCGGTATTCTTGATCGGTTCGTGATCTCTCCATGCCTTTCTTCGAGTTGGGATCCATCTCGTATTTTCTGCTATGTTGCAAATTTTTCTTATTTCTTTTGACACACCTGTACCCTGATATTCTTCTCGTCTATTCCACAATAAATCTCCTTGAGCATCGTAGGCCTATTCTAAGCCTTTTTCTTACTTAAAAAGTCATCAATCGTGCAATTGATTCTCCATATTCAATAAAACAAACAAGATTTAGTGTCTGCCAAAGTCCGTTTCGAAATTCAATTTCATGCTATGAGCTTAACTGAACTAATTAGTCATCTAATGATCGATCCATTCCTGAATTCAATGCTGTTTGTCAAGAGAGACAGACTTTTCTCTTTCAAGGGCAAAATTTATTGGTCTTATAAACTTCGCTTTTAAGTTTCTGAAATTTTTGCATGTATTTACTTTTAAGTTCCTTTGTGCTATCCGTAGTTACTTTTTTGTATTTTCGTGAGTGGAAAAATCGAAATGGACCCATATGAGAAGAAGTTAAAAGATCAATATTTTCAAAAACAAAAAACATTCTCTCTGTATTTCACATACAATTTTCACAAATATTCACAAAACTGTATATAAAAAATATATTGGGAATATTTTTTTTTTTTTAATTTGTTTGAAAATATTAATCTTCCAACTCTTTCGCATACGGGTCCTATATTGAAAGCCTCAGATATAGGCATCTCGTGAATTTGTATGCCGTTTCAGCCTAAGAAGGGTAAAACTTTGCTTTTGCCTACCTTCAAAAGAATGCCTTTGCATATAAAAATAAGCACAAATTTTTAAAAAATATTATTCCTTGGCTCACTCTACGATCTGCCTTTGGTTGTATAGTGTAATAGACCTAAGTGCAGGTATACTCGTACAAATATTTAACATCTACTTTTACGTTCACGTCTAACGCCTTCGTTTGTCACTTTGTGGCTGGTAATATTTTGATATATTATCCCGACGTTATCGCCTCCTTTCACATACGTGTGTATATGTGCACACATACACAACTTGACAGCAATCAGTTTCGCTACTCACTTTGAAGTGTCAACTATTGTACTTACGAACACTCGTAAGCAACACAGCAGTTTACCAAACACTCGTGAATCCTCCTAATGCTTAGTCTCACTTTCTTACTTGCGCGCTATGTATGTATTGGTAAGGCGCGTTGTTGAGGTGTCTTTGAGCAGGTAAATTGAATTTGAGTGCATTTTCGTGCTTCTAGCTAAGCTTAATTTATTTATTTTATTACCATCCATTACTCGTAGCTGTTCAAGTGTGAAATCTTTATTGTATCAATTTAAAACAATTTAGTGAAACTCAATAAAACCATATGTGTGCTCGCTCATTTAGGCAATCAACATATTTTCAAGCCAATCTAAATCACACTAATACAGGTAATGCACTAATTTTTCGTATTTAGTTCCACAAATCCTGGTACGTAAACCGGGTCTGATGGCAGTTAATACACTTCCGCATTCGTATGAACCAATTTTCAGAGCATTTCTGCCAGAAGTGGATATCTTCAAAACAGGCTTCTTCATGCATTAAAAAACGTTGACTTTTCTGAATGAAACTCGTCTCGCTATTGTCAAACATCCATAGCTCTTATGCACAGTTCTAAGATTCGTCACCTGATACGATATCATAGACGTGTTTTGATCCACCGCTGCGGAATTTCTTGAACATATAATATCTTGCACCTATCGGCATGAGTCCTTTCTTGGGTAATTGTGATCTCATGCGATAACCAACGAGAACAAATCTTCTTGAATACCAAATATTCTTGCAATATTGAATATATGCTGGCCTCACTAATTCCCAAGTATCCCTTACCTCACGCTATTTCGCATGACGCTCTTCTGCTATCAATTGGATCAAGAAATTCATACTGCAATGATCGACGGCCACATTAGAACTAATTAGACCTGCGTTCCACAGTGGCTAAGTGTGGGGCTTTGACGTGGTGGAAGTAAGTTGGTTAATGAAAAGTCACAGTAAATCATCACACGAAGATTTTCATGAGTAAATTCTATTTTCTGGGCGGGATGAACTTTTCAACTCACTGAAAAACGAACAAAAAAGCTCGCAAGTGGAAATGTTGTATGGAAGTTTATGCTGCAAAATGCCAAAGTTTTCAACAAATATATCGAATTATCAAATGTAGTGTTACAAAAGGGACACTTCGTCTAGGCAATCTCTCAACTCAACTAGTGGGCGTGACGTAATGCACTGCCTCTAGGCTTGCCAAACGTCGCCCTCGTTGTGAATCTTATATACCCATAGAAGTTACGTCGAATGTAGATTGAGGGAGCGGCCTGTTATTAACCCATTTTCGGCAGCTGGTCGATTTTTCGACCACCAACTTCGGGCTCCAATATCTCAGAAACTAAATGTAAATTTATTGATCAGTTTTCACAAGTTTTAAATTCGGAATTTAGTTAATTTCCAGAGCATAATTTTTTAAGAAAAAAAGGTTCAGGGCAGATTTTTGTAAAAGAATGGAATTATCACTATTTTTACGTGTTTTTTGTGCAGATGAAAAAATAATGAAAAACGAAAAAACAAATAATTGTTACTAATTTATTGTGAAGAGAAAAGATGAAATTAAGAGAAGCAAAAAAGTAACATATTGATATTGCAATAATGTTTACTGTTTCATGGACGTAAACTTTAGTGGCGAGAAATCGACCGCTGGCCAGGAACTGTCATGTAAGATAGAACAAAATCTAGCAATATTTTTTTCTTATTGAAAGAGATGGAAGTGATTATCTTTGTTGTATAGGAAAGGTACTACCCCTGCAGGGAAAATCACTACTAGTGAACCAAAATTCTAGTTCAGCACAAGTACCTTACCTCCAAAATTGAACCTGTCCTATATTGGATGGTACGGGACTATTAGAAAATACCTACAAATCGAACTAGTTCTCATTCGTCTAATATCGAACTAGGGCGGAACTATCCTAAAAGGGATGCAGCGGTGGAATGTTGGCATTCCGCTAAGATTTTTAGTTCTAGAGTTTTTCGCTTGAGTAAATCGGATTTTGCCCGTCCCATATGGCGAAAACCCAGAGATTTTCAATACACAAGGCCGCAATAAATGTGGAAGCAATCAAATTGGAAGAAATGTTTTCTGAAATTGGTAAGCAATCAATCCTTTTTGTATACGTATATATAAGTGCACTATTTTGTAGGCTCAAAATCCACCTATGATCTCTTTACATTGTTTTTTGATACGCGAAAATAGAATGGGCGATTCTCCTTTGAGAAATTTAAAAAAAGAAATACGAGGAACATTTGACCAACTACTTGACCATCAGCAAGAAATATTTACTGTTCGGTGGAATGATAATGCTGTAGTCACTGTTATAACTAATAACTCCACAGTCAATCCAATTATTAGCACTAAAAGATATTGTCAGAAGAAAAAACAAACTATCACTATCCCGCAGCCAAAAGTTATTCAAGAGTATAATCATGGCATGAGCGGTGTGGATCTCCATGATAATGCGGTGGCAAATTATAGAATAAAGTCACAACAGAATTATTGAATTACGACAAGGACGAGGACGAGTATGAAAACGAACATGGAGATGAAGGTCCATCGAACCTTCCTCGGATCAATGAAAGGGTACACGCATTCATGAGAAGCATTGAAAACAAATTTTGGCGGTGTAAATTTTGCAAGAAACATACTATTTTTACTTGCAAAAAATGCGATATTCCTTTACATACTAAATGTTTTGATGATTATCATAAAAATTTGTAAGCTGACTTTTCTATCAATAAAACAACAACAAAATATTTGTATTTGAAATAAAATTAAATAAATTGACTTCGTGCGCTAAATTTTTTTCATAAATGTGGTATTTTTTTTTTTTAATATATTTGACGGTTTTTGGCCAGTGGTCGATTTTTCGACCAGTCCATATCTAAAACACCGATGGTCAGAATTTTTTTTTTTTTAATTTTTCTTGATTATGGTCCTATAAGCACTGACTAAAAAGGAAATGGAAAAATTATGTCGAATTCTTGTAGCGGCCGAAGATGGGTTAAGCTTTACCCCAGGTGCAGGAAACGTAAATGTTTTATTATTGTATCCTTACAACTATGTACCTTTTTTCCTCCCTGTAACCTTAAGAAATAATAAACCTTACAACTATTACGCGTGTTGCAATATCTGCGGAAGCAGCACCTAATTTTTTTCCTAAAATTTTTTATGATGAAGATTATTAAACAGTTTTTAAAATTTTTTCATTTGGTATGTTTGGCTTTGCTTTTTTTTATTTTTCCAACGTCCAGAAAAAAAACTTTTTTAATGAAATGCAGCCACAACAAATACTCGTACGAAACTCGACTTCTGTCAGATACATGGAAGATAAGAAGAAGTTAAGCTACGTTCTGATAATTATTGTGTCAGTATGTAATTTGGAGGATACCAATTTTTCATGTTTTTTATTGGCTTTTGAATAGAGAAAAAATTATTTTGTATAGAAAGATAAAATTTTTTTTTTTAATTTATCATTGCCAATGTGTCAATACTTCTATCCTGTTGAAATTTAGATAAAAATCGCCAAAAATGCCTGTATTGATAAACTCTTAGTATTTTTTATTTTATTGCTCTATTATATTTGTAATCCAGAAACGGAAGCTATTATATATACGCAATTGCATAAGAAGAATTTTAAAGAAAATAGAATTTAGAAATATACCTACTTAGTTCCAAGTTCTTATTGGCTTCTACGTGAACTCCAACATAAATGAGATTAATTACCCAAGAAGTGTTATAAAAAAATCTAGTTTCTGCTTAAAGTTAAACGTTTCTAATACATAAGCGGAGTTGGAGTTTGTCCCTAGAGAATGTTCTATGTTAAATAGCTATAGGACAAAATTTTTAGAAAATCATCTAGGATACCTGAAGTCCCTTCTGCGGTTCGTCTGTTTTGTTTGCCGATTTTTTCAAACCTAATTTCATACTCAATACTCGTTTTCTTCTTGTCATGTTAAACTACTTTATTTTTGAATTTTGGTTTTTTAAATCTTGTTTCTCTGGACACTGAGAATGGGATTTTGGGTTTAAAAACTTCTTCGCAGACTGATAAGGATGAGCTGTAGGTAATTTTCCTCAAAAGTTGCCCAGCTATTGTTATGCTTCTCAAACTATATTAATTATTAGTAAATCTCTACCTTCTACAGTTTTATTAACGATTGGAAATTCACAACTATCATCACTATATTCAAAAGTGGCAAAAAGAATGATGCGTGCAACTATAAGCCGATTTCGAAGCTTTGTATTATATCTAAGCTTTTCGAAAGAATTGTAAAAGAAAATATAATATGTACTTTGCGACTAAGAGCTTAATTTCGCCCAATCAGTATGGATTCATCTCGGATAGGTCTACAGTTTCCAACCTGGCTGCTTTTGTTGAATATTGCTTTTCCACATTTGCTCAAGGTTTTCAAGTCGACTTTTATAAAGCATTTGATAAAGTTTCTCATACAATTCTATTACGTAAGTTAGCCCCGCTTAATATTCATTCTGTTATCTTTCAATAGTTCAAATCTTATTTATACGATAGACGATGTGTGGTAACGATTGAGGGTGAATGTTCGAAACCTTTCATTGCATCTTCAGGGATGCCACAAGTCAATGTACTAGGTTCTCGTCTCTTCGTTCTATTTATTAATGATATAAGTATCTGCTTTTCATTAGCTAACTTTCTCCTGTATACTGATGATTTGAAAATATTTTCTTTTAAAAAAAGTGATGATGTTCCTATGTTGCAAACGGAAATTAATGCGCTCGTTCTCTGGTGGAGTAACTCAGGCACCTCTCAAAATATTAAGAAATGTTTTCATGTCACTTTTGCCAAAACTCAAAAAGTTTTCGATTCATCCATTGCAATCTTTTCATGAATTAAAGGATCTATGTGTGATCCTTGACTACCATTTTTCATTCAATGGTCGCATTAACTTTATTGTATCCATTTCTTACTCAATATTAAGCTTTATACGGCGTAATAGCTCGAAGCTCTCGGACCCATACACTCACAAATTATTTTTCACATTTTTTTTAATTTTTCTGGAGGCCTTGCCGCCAATTTGCAATTGAGAGAATTCAACATGAACAGAAAGTATTCCTTAAACATGCTCTTAGGTCGTTAAAACTCCCAAATTCTATCCCTTCCTATAATTCCCGTTTGTTTTTAATTAACGTAAAGTCTCTAGAGAGTAATGTAATTAAAGGAGAAATTGATTGTTCGCCCCTATATTCATCATTATGGAGCATTCGCTTTCATGTCTCTATTGCCCGCGCTCTAAGAGAATTCTGTGAGGTCTTGACTTTATTATATTTTTTATTCTGCAGTGTTGCCTAATGATACCATACTCGAATAAAAAGAGAAAATTCGATACATTATATATGATTTATATAAATAAAAATATTTGTCCTTAGGGAACCTTTAGACCAATCGTTGAAACTATGGACAAACTATTATTTGTGGTGTGCGTCGCGATGTTGTTCCACAAATGGAGCGAATTACAGATGTTTTTTTTTTAAGGAGCTTTTCCAAAACAGAAGTACACTGGGAGGTTTGCCACTGCCTGCCGAGAGACGACTGCTATTAGAAACAAAATTTTCTATTCTATTTATTGGTGTTTCATGCCCGGGGTATCAAATCCGAGTACTGTCGAAAGGTAGTCCCACACCAACCTATTCGGTTACGGCGGCCACCGTATACTTACTTAGCCAATATATATACATATAATATTTATCTCGAAACTATGATTTCAAAGTCGGTGGCAACAACTTTCTGAAAGCATAAAACAATGGAACTTAATCGAATAAGTTTTGTGTTTGTATAAATTTGCCCTTTTTCTAATCACAAAATGTTGGTCTTCATTTCTAAAATGTCAAGCGAAAGCTTTGAGAATTCATCACTTTATTAATGTTCTAAAAAATCTTTATTTAAGCACTACGCTGAAAAACATTCTGTGTATGATATGTTTAATTTGAGAACGACAAGTATAAAGCAACAAAGTCGCTGCTTACTAGAGGAGGTTAAAAAAATGGCCAGTACTTCCTCCAAAATTATTATTACTCTTCTTTTTGAAAATATGATGAACTCAAGTTAATTTACAATTGAATTACGGGCCCCACTGAAGTATGATACAATTTTTTGAGCTATCAACTAACTACTAATTTTTTCATGCCTCTGACTACCCGTAACCCTTTATAAAATTTTATAAAAATATTATTCAATAGTAAAGGCGGAAAAAAATACATCCAGAAGCTTATCAAACTGAAGTGTTAAAATAAATAAATAGCTTGGGTGTTAAAGTGTGACAGGAAATGATAAAACTTTTAAATTGGCTTTGCTTACTTTGTTAGCGGCAAAAAATCTACTCAAAGATGGAGTGTCCAAATCTTATTAGGCTGCTTTAATAATTCGCTGGTGTAAGTGCTTATTTACCGAGCCGAATTTGTCAGTGCATTTTGAGTTCCACCCAGCTTTTTTCTGTTTCTTTTGATTACCATTTTATTACGTACGTACGCTAGTATTTGTTTAGTAACTTTATTGTCGCTCAAAGCATCAAATAAAACTTTTGCAGCTAACTGAATTAAGGCGAAAAAAATTTACTTTTTTCAATTAAAGTTTTTTATTTTTACTTTAAAGTTCGTCAAGTTTAGTGTTGATGGAAAGCAAATTTACATTAGCAAAATAGAAAACCAAATGTGATTTAAAAACAATGAAAAAAAAAAGTTTATTTCCTTCGGAAATGAAAAAAATATCAAGCAAAGAACGACAAAAGATTGATTTTGGAAAGAGCCGTACAATTTTGGTAGGAATGAAAAAACGAAAATCAATTTAGAAACGTGTCTAAATTAAGTATCCAGTGTTGGTTTAGATCAAAATACAAGGCGAATCTAGCACCGCTTCAGAGATGTGCTAGCGCTCATCCTTCGATTAACCCATCCGATTTTGATCTTCTTTTGCTGGAGCAGTTTTTCCGCGCTTTGAAAAGCGAGAGTAACATAAGCCCATACTGGTTGTCTTTGATTCGATTTTGTTGTCCTAACATCGATATTTTCGTTAGTGCCGGCTGTCATTTTTCTCACTGCTCAACCAGTGTGACTGACAAAAAAACAGGTGGTTTTTGAAAATTTATTTTTAAAAAAGTTTTACATTGATTGTTTTAAAACTTTGTAAGTATATTAATATATAATTAAACTTCAAGTACAAATTTTTTCAAAGGGAAATCTGGACTTTTCTTCTAATAATAGGGCATCTCTCGAAGGTCCCAAAAAAAAAGTTTCCCCACTGCTGCCTTTGTTACGGTCTTCAGAGTGCCTGAAATAAAAAAAAAAAACAAAAAAGTCATTAAAGATGATGGTATCACGCGTTAAATAACGCAGGATTGTGGTGAAAAAACGAAATCCAAAAAAATCCCGCAGTTTTGAAAAAAGTATAAAAATTTAGCTTGAAAATGTGATAGTATTTCACATCGCAAATTTACAATTTTTATTAGATTGAAATATCGGAGGGTCATTCAATGTAAAAATTAATACTTTAAATGAGGAAACAAGATTCAAGTCGATCGTAAAATTAGTTTTTAAGTTACAGTGGCAGCAAATTAAGAAAACGCTATTTTGAGAAAAACGTTTTTAAAGAAAAAAATACTGATCTCACATTTATAAAACGATAAATATCATACCTAATCCTAATCTGCTATTCCAGGCCCATATAATTCACCTTCTTCTTCTTCAAAAAGTTGCTGCTTGCTTGCTGAAAAATATGAAAAAAATTTTTTTTAATTTTTCAAAGTTTCACACTGGTTGAGCCCCTTCATCGACTTTCTCTTTTCTCCGGTCTCTGCTCTCTACAGTGAAGTTGGTCTGAGGATTGTAATGGAACCGACCGCTTTTGCTGGTTTCCCTAATTGTTTAAAATAGATTAGGGTAAACTATTTTTTCCTTTTCTACAATAATTCAAGTAAAAGAGCGCCAGTCTCGGTTCTTCTCATGCCTTTCAACGTTTTAGTTTTGTCCGGCATGGTCCCCTCTCGGTTGTTTTTGAGAATTTGAGCATAATTATGGCATTCTACCGGCTTCACTACCACAGCCTCCGATTGCGGTTTTGTTATTCACTCATTCTTCTTTTGGTTCTCCTTAGCCTTCCATGTTCCATCGTTCTGCACTACATCGTTTTCCTTGGCACGGATTAGCCCTTCCCATTTCCCACGCTAATCAACTCTTAGTTTCTTCGAAGAGTCTGTGCGGCAGAACTCCGTGAATTTTGTTTTACGGTTCAATGAGTGCTCTTGTAAACAACACTTGTTTTTCGAGTTGTTGCGGGGATTTTTTTTATGGATGTGTTCGACAAGAGACGTCTTTTGTCGGTTTTCTTTGCTCGAATCCGATCTCTTCAGTAGTCGAAGCGTTCGTCAAGCTGTAAGGGTCCAGTCTTTCTATTCATGGATGTATTCGTATTCTTCAGAAGAACTGTTTTCATCTTCCCCATCTTAGATAAAGATGAAACACCAGAACGGACCCCTAGAGATGGCCTTCACCCCAAGAAGATTCTCCTGTCTATTTGGTGGGATATGACTGGTATTGTTTATTATGAACTTCTGGAACCAAACCAGACAATAACTGTTGATTATTATTCCCATTAGCTATCAAACCTGTATGAGGCACTTAAAAAAAATTGACCGTCTTCCGTGAATAGACACAAAGTTTTGTTCACCACGACAACGCAAGACCTCATACGGCAAGGCAAACATTAGGCAAGCTGAACGAGCTCGGATGTGATTATCACCTTTTCCGTGGACTTCAATCCCGTATGAGTAACAAGAACTACTCCTCAAAAAAGCTATGAAAAGGGATATCGAAGCGTATTTTGGCTCCAAGGACAATAAACTTTGGGAAGACATTGTAAATAATGAAGGAAAATATATTATTGATTAATAAATACTTTAAACATCTTTTTTATTACTTTTAAAACCACTGACTGCCCTGATATTTGTCATAAAAGCAAACTATAAGTCGGTTAATACACTAAAGCTCAAAATTCAACTTCAATACTAGAAATAAAATAAAGCGAAGAATTTGAATACCCACTATCGAAATTAACCCCCTACACATTTTCCATTTTGACTTATTTTTGGCGTCTACCAGAACCCGCTGTTCGATCAAGTGGTGTCCTAAAAAATGTGGATCTAGACATTCTAATCGCCGATATATTTTCGTACATTTTCTTTTGCTCTCCCTACTTGAATTCATTGCCGAAACTTTGATATTTTTTTGTACTGTACAATTAGTTCTCACCGATAGCTGTACAAATAATTGAGTTCGTGGCTAAGCAAATTGAAAATTTAGCACTCGAGTAGAATGCATAATTGTAAATGTGTTATTGAATATTGTACAAACTATATTTGAAACTGCTCTATATTTTTTATATTCAAATATAGTATAATTTACAATTTGAAAAAAAAAAAACTCATTACTATTAGCATATCAGTTGAAAAAAAAACACATACTTTATATGTACACATGTATGAGTGTACCTGTATGTATTTTTGATGGACTGCATGAAAAGAGTAACTGAATTAGAGCCTAGTGCTCAACCGCCTTCCCGACGATTTACTTAACTGTTGTATCGGAAGGGGATGGTAGGGGGGCGGTAGGAGGTTTAGTTTGGATTAAAGTGACGGGGTACAGGCTTTTGATGCTTCCTCCTCGTAAATAAAAAAAATCTGTATGTGTTTTAATAAAAATTTGTGAAACGTAATTTTACTTTTATCAGCAAATTGAAAACATTTAATTTATTTCAAAAACTGGCATAGTTTCATTTGCTGCAAAGGGTATTCAAAAACAATTTCTTTTAAATGAAATATTGATAAAGTTTCGTTGCAATATAGAATGTCACAACCAAACATGTTAACTGGTTTTTATAAACAGGGCATAACCAAATATTACATATTTATTTACAAGGGTATCAATGCTACCAGCTTCGGCAGATTCGCTGCCTAAAATTCATTGCGATGCCAAAAAGATGATTGCTTTTTTTAATTTTGTTGCATTACCATCACTCTGGATAATTCTTTATTTTTTAGTTTCTTTAGAATACCATGTTTTAATTTGATTTCAACACCGTTTTGAGACCTTCAATAACAACGTCTGCTTTAGAACAACGTGTCCTGCAAGAACACCGCTTATTTTGTCCTTGCCATAATTGAATTGATGGCAGTTTTTCATAACTGCCTAAGCTTCATGAAAATTTCCAGGAATATTTCTGCAGCCTACAATTTGATTAAAAATGTAACATTTTGAGGAATTGCCTTACATTGTGTCAGTATGTGTAATGAATTTGATGAATACCTATCGTGGGTGGATCTACCGCGAAGTGAAAGGTCTACTCTAACTCATCTCCCATCTGTTAGCTTAACGCCTTAAGCGTCTGTCATCGCAGATAGCTGCCCATCACGCGGAAATAAAACAATGTTGAGTGTTTTTATGTAGTATTTAATCTATTCACTGTATTTTAGAAGCGTTTTGCACTCAAACGCAGCATAGCGAGCTGGAGGATTCGGATTAGAATGTTGAGCTATGGGTGAAAATAAATGTGTTGTCGTAACTAGGAAATTGTAACTAACAAATTTGATGTGAAATTACTTTGACCTACACTCAGTTCATGGAAACGCTTTGAACGCAAGTATATTTTTTCAATGGAAAACCAAGCGTTAAACTTAGTACAACAAAGATGCGTTGTGAATTTGTTTTCATCTAAAAATGCTTATGAATTCAGATCATTTCTATGAAAATATATATTATTTGGCCGAAATTTTCACATACGAATCAAATTTATATTACATTTACATTTATACACTAGCAACTGAAAGCCTCTGCTAGCGCTGTGTTATATAAGACCTCTACTTTTCGCCAATCGTATGTATGCATGTGGGTCTACCGCAACAAGTATAAATGAACATATCTTGGCAATGCTGAAATAGAGCTACCTAAAATTGCATGTGTTTGTAAGATAGAGAGTTATACCGGTTTTATGAGGCACAACCATATCCGCTAGCGGCGAGTCTTGCTCGATAACTTTCTTCTTGCTTTTACATGCACATTTTTCGTCAAGTTGGTCACGCATAGATATAGCGAGCAGAGAAGTGACGAATGGAAGAGGCCGCAACAAGGTGAAGTCCATAATAAACAAGACTGGCGTCATAAAAATGTTTTTGATGGCTCCATCTTTTTAGTGAGTCAGTGCGTTGGAAGTTACATGACTAGCAGGCTTCCAGTGAAAGCTTGGTGGCATTCGGAAGTTATTGCGTCTAAAGTGTCAGTATGTTTGAGTCATTGGGACAAAAGTGAGTTTTAAACCAAGAGCTAATATCAAATTTGTTTTAAAATTGGTAAAACGATTACCGAAACTTTTTTATTGATGAAAAAAGTTCATGGAGTTGATTATCTATCTCATACCAGAGTTCATGAGTGGTTTACGCGTTTCATGGATGGTTGTGAGGACATAAATCACAAATCAATAATCACCGAGAACTTCTTTGAAATTGTTCGTAAATTTATAAAAAATGAACCGAAATCAGCGTTGAAATTCATGGAATCGGAGTTGAATATCTCCACAACATCGATTTATCGCATATTAACTGATCATTTGGTGACGAAACGTAGTGTTTCCAGCATCAACCTGAAACTAAGCGTCGAAGTGCTGAATGGAAGGCCCCAGAAGAGCCACCATCCAAAAAATCGCCTTTGGAGAAGTGAGAAATTAAGTCGATGCTCATTTATTTTTATAATTCCTAGGGAATTGTCCTCAAAGAGTTGCTGTCAACGGGTCAAGCCGTCAATGCAATTTTCTATCTTGGCGTTTTGAAGTGTTTGTTGCATCGCATTCGTTGTATTCGCCCTGATTATCGCGAAGGAGGAAGCTGGCGCTTATTGCATGATAATGCATCATCTCATCGATCCACTCTTGTGACTGATTTTTTGACTAGAAATCGCATTTCAACAATCAATCACTCACCGTATGGCACTCTGGGACTTCTACCTATTCGGTAAATTGCACTTGGCCTTGAAAGGAAAAAGTTTTCTGCCCATGGACACCATCCAAAGCCTTGTACCGACATCCCGCAGGACATTCCGGTCAATGACCGGCAACATTCTTTCGAAAGGCTTTTAGATCGTATCGAGGCCAGAGGGGACTATTTTGAATAATTAAACTCGAAGTTATCAGAACAAAGCTCCTGTCGTTTCTATTTTAGCTCAGACTTTTTTATTTTGGACTTCACCTTATAGTTGAAATGATTTTTTTATTATAATCTGGTAGATAGTTTAATGGCAATTATTAGATATCCGGCATTTGATGACCTGAGAATTAGATTTCAAACGAACAATTCTTCATTGAAATGGGAGAGCGCAAATGGAACTGGATTGGGCATATGTTGCACAAGCCAGAGACCGACATAAGTAAAATGCCACTGGACTAGAATCCACAAGAATCGCGCCGCCATGAATGCTCTAAAGTAACTTGGTGACGTAAAGTTAATGAAGAATTTAAAAAAATTGACGAATTTCTGACATGGAGCCAAATTAAGATGAAAGCGAGAAGTAGACCACATTGGAAAGCATTGCGCCCAAAGACGGTGTGATAGCAACTAATTCGATCAGTATTCTACAGTTTTTGACTACTTTTGCCAATAAATTTGAATAATAAATCCAAATGAGTCCAAGATAAATGAGAAGATGTCATAGGTGTGTCTACAGCACGGAAATGATTTACAAAGTTCAAAAATGGCGACTTTGATGCCGCTGGCACGTCCCGCTGCGGAGGGCCTTCTGAATTCGATCGAGCGCCTCAAATCAATTTTGAAGAAGAAGGCTCGACAAACCAGTCGTGAGTTGGCGGAAAAAATGAACTGCGATTATAAAACGATTCTGTTTCACTCTCATTGAATTGGTTTGACCGAAAAATTGGGAGTCTGGTAGCCTCATGTGTTCAGTGAAAAGAAAAACATAGAAAGTAGCTTTTAAATTGCTTCTCAGCATCTCGCCCGCCATCGAACGAGACGTGGTCATTAACAGCGCGTTTTGTACCGATTCGTCACAAGAGATGAGAAATGGTGCCTATACATCAATATGAATCAAAGGAAGGAGTGTGTGGCTCCAGGAGATACGCTAAAGCCGAGAGTCCAGCCGGATCTTCATTCAAAGAAGATCATGGTATGTGTTTGGTGCGACTGAGAGGGCATAGTGCACTAGGAAATGCTCAAAAAGTATGCCATGGCCAGCAAGAAGCTCTACATTGTCCAGCTACGCCACGTGAATGAGGCTATTGCACTAAAAATACCTGATCGACATGATCAAACCATACTCCTTCATGACAACGCCAGGCCGCATGTTGCACAAATTGTCAAAGCCGCACTCCAAGAGCTTGAATTGGATGTCCTTCAACATCCGCCGTATTCTTCGGACCTTGCACCGACCGATTACTATCTTTTCCGCTCCCTGTCAAACCATGGGAAGAGCGTTACCTTCGATAACAAAGAGGTGGTTCAACAACTTCTTTGACACCAGACCAGGCGTTTTTTGGCGGAACGGCATCAACAAATTGCTCCCGAGGTGGAAAGAAGTTGTAAGCAGCAACGGCGAATATATAATTGATTCAATTATTGATATAATTACTGTTTCTTGTTCAAATAAAAGTCTTCGGTAGAAACGCTAAGAACTTATTCGCCAATTCAATATTTCAAACCTTAATTTCTATTTTGAAATTCCGCCAATATTCCTGCAAGGTTTTTTATATACTCGCTGAGTTTACTGATCGAACTCAGAGGAATTATTGTAAAACATTTGATTTCGATAAAAACGTAACAAATTCGTACTATAGGTACTACTGTGGGCACAAAGTAAGGTGAATTTGGTTGTAAAATGAGAAATCTTTATTTATTCTTGTAAATCAATTTCATCCCCTTCAAAATAATCCCCTCTCGATGAAATACACTTGTGCCAACGATTTTTCCAATCCCAGAAACATGCCAATAGTCTATTTCCGGTATAGCCATCAGCATCTTCTTCGATTCAGCTTTTATCTCCTCAATAGACTCGAAACGCGTTCCCCGGAGTGGTCTCTTCAGTTTTGGGAATAGCCAGAAGTCACACGGAGCCAAATCAGGGAAATACGGTAGTTGCGGAACGATATGCGTGGAATTTTTGGCGAAATGGTCACGAAGAACGAGTGCAGTGTGAGACGGTGCATTATCGTGATGCAAAAACCAGGAGTTGTTGGCCCATAATTCTGGTATTTTTAGACGAATTGCTTCACGTAAACGACGCATAACGCTCAAATAATATTCCTTATTAACAGTTTGGCCAGGTGGAAGGAATTCATAGTGCATCACACCATGAAAATCGAAAAAAACTGTCATCGTGACCTTTATTTTTGTACGACTTTGACGTGCTCTTTTCGGTCTGGCCTCGCCTTTAGCACGATATTAGCTTGATTGGTGAGTTGTTTCAGGGTCTTAAGCATAAATCCAAGTCTCATCTCCCGTAATGTTGCAGGTGAGCTTGTCCTGATAGTCTGAAAGCATTGTTTCACACACATCAACGCGACGACTTTTTTCCAAGAAATTGAGAGTTTTCGGTACCAAACGAGATTTGACTTTTCGTAGGCCCAAATGGTCTTTCAAAATGGTTTTCACAGATCCTTCTGATATTCCGATCATATCAGTAAGGTCTTTAACAATCAACCGACGATTTTTGAGCACTAACTCCTTCACTTTATTGACGTGTTGGTCATCTGTTGACGTCGATGGTCGCCCGGAGCGCTCCAAGTCATCAACACGTTCTCGACCCTCTTTGAAGTCTTTGTACCACTTATAAACATTTTTCTGCGACATGGTCGAATCACCAAATGCCTTCTGCAACATGCTAAACGTTTCCGCAGCCGAAATTTCATTCCGCAAACAAAATTTGATGGTACTTCTCTGCTCAATCAAATCAGACATTGTAAAAATCGAATCGAATGCACTCTTGGTCGTTTGGTAAACACAATAGTAAATATATTACTGATAACGACATTCACATGAAAGTTGGCCCAGATGTTATTAACTGTGCTGCCAACTCATTAAAAAAATAACTAGAGCGAAATTTTAATCCCGCGAAGTAGTATAAGCAAAATAAATGATAAGGGAACTAGGATACATTTATCGAGAGCCAAAAGTATTACTTTTAAGAGTCGCATGTGGCACACGAGTTGCATATTGGCCCCTCCTGATATATACAACCTTAAACGCTAGGTATTTCAGAAATCGCAAGTTTGGGTTTGTAAGTTAAGAAAAGGCATTAATTCAACTCAAGAGATGACATAACTAACTCTTCGTTTCAATTAAAGTTAAAGTCCTCATTACTGCCTTACTAGTGGCAGTAGTGCTTGTCCATAGTTCCTGTTAGAAATAGCAAAATGAAACTACCTTCCAAAAGCTAATTTAAAGTTAAAGATAAATAATTGAGCATTCATGGCGCCCACCTATTTAATTTAAAATGTATGAAGAAACACAAGCAAATTTAATTGTATGCAAGCAACTTTAAGTGAGCAAGCGTTTTTAGATTGCTCTAAGTGATAGATTTGACAAAGTTTGGGCAACAAAATCTGCATGAAATTATGAAATAACGATGAAAATTTGTTGTCCTAACAGGTTTAAGGCAACACAAACAAAAGCAAAAAGTTTCATTTCGTGCTGAAGTTGTCCACATTGGAAGCTAGCAAATAAGTAACGTCCTCGAAACAACAACAAAGTGCTCATATATTTCTCATTCACCAAACTTAGTCGGATGGACACTATGAATTCCTAAAATCTAATTTAAATTTTAAAATATCAAATATAGTGAATATTCATGGAGCAGCTATTTACGTAGGTGTGGAAACGAATTACACAACAACACTAAACAATTTGTATACCTGTTATAACTTAATTTTATAGGCTACATCAAGGCCATATAGTTTGCCCATAATTGTTATTAATATGGCTGGCAGCACTGGTAGTTGTAGTTGTAGAAAGTTTCACCTAGCTAACGCGTTTATTAAAGTTATAATTGTGTGTTCTATATTGTAAAATGAGTGGCTTAATTATAAAATCAACACATATTGATAACTTGACTATATTTTCTTTCCAAATTAATTCATGTAAAATATTTTGTTTTTAATTAATCAAATTTTTTTTTAATTAATAAACTGTTTTTTTTTCAAATTAAATAAAGTTTCAAACTTAATGCGCAATTGGTAAAAATTCATGCCGTTTTCTTTTTAAATTTCATATGTTTTATTGCGAATTTTCAGAAAATTTATGTGTGAAGTCCAAAATAAACATGACTGACCTAAAATAGTAACGACAGAAGCTTTGTTCTGATAATTCGAGTTCATTTGTTCAAAATAGTCCTCTCTGGCCTCGATACACTGTTTTGCGCGATCTAAAAGTTTTTCGAAAGAGTGTTGCCGGTCGTTGACCGGAACGTCCTTCGGGATGTCGGTAAAAGCCTTTTGGATGTCCTCTACGGACGCAAAACGTTTTCCTTTCATGGCCAAATGCAATTTTTCGAACAGGTAGAAGTCACAGGGAGCCATATCAGGTGAATACGGTGAGTAATTGATGGTTAAAATGTGATTTCTAGTCAAAAAGTCAGTCACAAGAGTGGATCGATGAGATGGTGCATTATTATGCAATAAGCGGTATTCAGTCCGAATTCAACCAATGAACGCCACGATAGGTAATCGCATTGGCGGCGTGGCCCGTTAGCACGAACTCCTTGAGGACTATTCCCTAGGAATTGTAAAAATAAATGACCATCGACTTAATTTCTGACTTCTCCAAACGCAAATTTTTGGGTGGTGGCTCGTCTGGAGCCTTCCATTCGGCACTTTGACGCTTCGTTTCAGGTTGATGTTGGAAACACTACGTTTCGTCACCAGTAACAATGTTGTAAAGGAAGTTCTCGTCTTTTCTCTCCTCTTTAATGACGTCTTTCGAATGTTGAGTTCTGAGCAATTTTTGGTTCTCACTTAACTCTTGCGTGCACAAACCTTTCGTAAACTCAAATGATCAATTAAAATGCTATAAGCCCATGTCTTGGAGATATTCACCTCCGATTCCATGAATTTCAACGATGATTTCGGTTCTTTTTGATAAATTTACAAACAATTTCGATGAACTTTTCGGTGATTATTGATTTGTTCACTGTCATTTATGTCCTCACAACCATCCATGAAACGTGTAAACCACTCATGAACTGTGGTATGAGATAGACAATCATCGCCATAAACTTTTTTCATCAATTCAAATGTTTCGGTTAACTTTTTACCGATTATAAAACAAAATTTGATATTAGCTTCATGTTCGAAACTCAATTTTTGTACTGACGACACAAACATACTGACATTTTAGACGCAATAACTTCGCTTCCACTGAACCGAGTACTACCAAACTTTCACCGAAAGTCAGCTAGGGATGTACTTCCAACGCAGTAACTCATTAAAAAGTTGGCGCCATCACGAGTTGGACTTCACCTTGTATATTTTTATAACCTATTTAATTCCAATTAAAGTAAGATACAAGTTTCATCTTCATAAATTCCTAGAGCACCAGTGTGTGACATAGGGCCGTATGTGGGTTCGTTAATTTAAAAAAAATTTAAAATGAATAAGTGATTGGCTCACCGCACCTGATGCTAGTGCTGGGACTGCCAGCTGATCCTCCAGACAGGTATCCACTTTTACTGGATAGGGACAGCATTTCCTCTGTGGGGGGTATTAAAGTTATACCGCTTGTGCTGGATCGTTGCACCTCGTACTAGTGCAAGTTTGAAGGTACACAATATTTTTTTTTTTTAAATATTCTGATTTTTCATAATATCGTTCCTTGATGGTGTTTTACATTTTCCCTATATAACCAATGCACGACATTTTTATTATATGGAAAAAATGCGAATTTTTATAAATCTAGTACAAAGTTCGCAACTTGAATTAATATCGTTTTTCTTATAGAACTCTTCACAGTTACATAAGGACATCACTCACCATCCTTTCGTTTTATCACGCTCTTGTTACCATTCTTATTTATTATTCAACTTATTATTATTTTTCTACAATAGCTTATAGCTTAATAGCTTGAAACTTAATAGAATATGCATGAGTAGGGCTGTGAGGTCATCAGCTCGATGTACAAATTTGCTTTTGGTTTATGGATTAGTGTCTATGCAAGTATATAACAAAGTGAAGTTGTGAATGCGAAGCTCTTTACAATACTAAGAATGCAAATAGGACCACTCGTTGTATAAACGTCACATCCGGAGCGGCATAAGGATCCATTCTCGGTCCTGACTATGTTCCACAAATTATGACGAGATATTTAATATAGAAATGGTCGATTGTACCTTTTTAATCGGATACGCAGACGATATCGTAGTAGTGATCACACAACGAAACTTAGAAAAAGCTCGTAAAAAACTTAACCAAGTTATGATACCAACACAAACGTGGCAAGATTCACGTGAAATCAAATTAGCCACAGAGAAAATGGAGCTCCTGCTTCTAAGCAAGAAGCGCATCCCGTTGGAAATTAGCAGGCAAATTTGCTCAAACACGCTAACCACAAAAAAGATGCTAAAGTACCTGAGCATAAGGCTGGACCCAAGACTAAGCTTCTGGGTCGAAATAAAGCACGCAGCAGAGAAAACCGCTAAGATGACATCCCTAACCGGTAGACTGATGGCAAGCATAGAGGGTCCAACACAAACGAAAGGGGAAATAATGATGGCTACCCCGCCCTCTCTTCTCTTATACGGAGTTGAACTGTGGGCAAATGCGCTAAAGATAAAACACCGATGCAGCCTTTAACGTTGGTACAACGAACGGCAGCCCTGAGAGTTGCGTTCGCCTACCGCACAGTATCAGGGTACAAGTAATAAGCGGTTCAATACCATTAGACTTACTAACTTACTAGGAAAACGCTGTGAGCATTAAAGCAAGAGGGAATGGAAGAAAAAGTTAGCAAACCTGCAGGGCGCGAAATAAGGGCTGAAACGCTAAGGTTATGGCAAGATCGCTGCATTAACGAAACACGCGACAAATGGACGGCTAGGCTTATAAAAATCGTCGCCACATAGAATAGCAGGAACTTCGGTGAAGTCAATTTTTATACAGCCCAAATGCTTGCGGGATACGGGTGTTTCCAGAAATATATATATAATTGGCGCGCACACCCTTTTTGGGTGTTTGGACGAGCTCCTCCTCCTATTTGTGGTGTGCGTCTTGATGTTGTTCCACAAATGGAGGGACCTACAGTTTCAAGCTGGCTCCGAACGCCAGATATTTTTATGAGGAGCTTTTTTATGGCAGAAATACACTCGGAGGTCTGCCATTGCTTGCCGAGGGGCGACCGCTATTAGAAAAATGTTTTTCTTAATTTTGGTGTTTCACCGAGACTCTAACCTACGCACCAACCCATTCGGCTACGGCGGCCGAAACACCTCTTCAAAATAGAGAAATGCGAACATCAAAAATGCAGATACGAGGATGCCGTCGAAGATGATGCTGAACACACTTTCTTCCAATGCGTGCGTTGGGAACATGAACGTCGAACACTATAGAATGCAGTCGGTCACATAACCACTGAAAATGTAATCGACAAGATGCTAAGTAGCGAAGAAACGTGGGAGATCATCAGCGGTTTCGCGGAAAAAATGCTCGGTATAAAAAAGCGGGACCTGGACGCAGGCACATAGGTATAGATAGACCTTTGTAATGAGGAAGATGGAACGACACTGTGAAGTAATGCGAAAGCGGTTCCAGAGTGGGCGACAGTTCCAACCGTGGAGAATTTTTTTAGTCCCCGGACATACCATTGCGGCAACGGTAGCTTTGATGATGCATTGCAAAAAACAGAAACAGAAAATAAGAGCATGCCACGAAGAAATAATAAATTTTAATGTGGTAACAGCGGCTGCCGTAGCCGAATTGGTTGGTGTGTGATTACCATTCGCCCCTCGGCAGGCAATCGCAAGAGTGTACCTCTGCTATGAAAAAGCTCCTCATAAAAAATATTTGCCGTTTGGAATCGGCTTGAAACTGTAAGTTCCTCCAGTTGTGGAACAACATCAAGACGTACACCACAAATAGGAGGAGGAGCGCGAGCATGTGTGACATGATAAAGTTTTAATAGTTGATTGCCTATCTATAGAAGGTTCCCACCAGAGTAGATTTCTTCTTCTTCAATTAGCCTTTAATTTAGAAATTCCAATAAAATGGAGTAACGGAAAGTTGTTGCTATGTTGTGAATGCGCGACAAAGTAATAGGCCTGTCACAATGACTCGTTCTGTTGCGGCAACGAATTTCACTATATCTCATTCACTCCATTCTTCTATTCCCTTTCCCATAACATTTCTAATTTAAAAGATGTTGCTGTTACTCGAACCCACCTCCTTGTATGGATTCGTTCTCAAAGAGAAAAATATCAAAAAAAGGACGTGAACGCAAAACCAGTAACAATTTGCAAATTTTAGAAACAGATGATTGAATGATTGAAAAATAACGAAACACTAAATTTTTTCAGTTGAGCTACAAAAATAAAACACGAAAACAAATAAAATGCAAAGTAACGAATCTAACGAGTCATCACAATATTTTTTTGTGTCGAGAATAATTTGTTCCATTTCATCATCGCTGTCAGATGAAGAACATTGCATTAGCAATTTCATTATTGTGGCCATCGAAACTTTCCTCATATTTTCCTTGCATGTACCATATAAGCTTAAGCTAAAAGAAGTCACAATTCAGCTATCCAAAGAAATTAAATATCTTGTAGTAATCGTCGGTAGTAAACTCCTTTGGAAGTCACACGTTGAAAAAGCGGTGACAGGCTGGTGGCAGTGCAAGGGTGTTTTTGGAAAAACGTGGGGTCTTTCTCCTAGTAAGGTCCTATGGATCTACATGGCTATGTCAAGACCTATTATCACCTATATATCAGTGGTCTGGGTGAGTAGATTCCCTCTCATGGGGGTCAGGAGGATCTTATCTAGAACACACTATGGCCATCTGTTGCATCGGAGCATTTCCGAACACTTCAGGCCCGGCATTAGATGCTTTGATTAGTTTACCACCACTTGATGTTTTCATACAAGGAGATGCCTTGAAGGCCATCTGCAGGCTGAAACACGATGAGAACTGGTACGGCCCCTGTACGGTATTGGACAACAGAATAGGTATGTCCTTCAATCCAACGATCTTTGCCATGCCCCTTAACTCCATGTCATCCAGAGTCATACTTGAAAAGAGATACAGTGTTATGCTCCTATAGGCTCAGTTGTGGTCAAACTATGAAAATGAGCCCGGCAAACATTGTTTTCGCATTTTCACGGATGGCTCCAGGACCGAGCACGGCTCCGGCTCTGGAGTCTACGTAGAATCCAGCGGGAAAAACTGCACTTTGCTATTGGAGTACACGCATCTGTGCCTCAAGCGGAGGTGTATGCACTTCAAGAAGCGATGAACTTTGTTGTGGAAACCGATGGAGAGGCAGATCTATATGTGCCTGCAGCGACAGCCAAGCTGCTCTCATGGCTTTAGACAGCCCCCCAACCACTTCAAGGGTAGTCGAGTCCTGTAAATCCAGGCTGAACTATGTCGGTAGACACAAGAGCCTGATGCCAACATGGGCCCCGGGACACGTGAGTATCGTGGGTAACGAGATCTCTGACTCCTTAGCTGGAATGGGTTCTACGGCCAACTTTTTTGCCCCGGAGCCCGGGAGACGGCGGACCACTTTCTGTGCGTCTTGAAATCTTTGGCACTGGAGCGACATTCTTGGCTCTTTGGCACCCCAAGATCTACTCAGATTTCTTCGGAGGTCGAGTAGATCTATAGAAAATTAGAAAGGAAATCCGAGGGTGCCTTCGTGCTGCACAGACAAAAAAAAAAATTGTGGCGCAAAAGTAACCTTGCGATGTTTTTTGGCTGTAATTAAAAAAAAAAACTTTGATTCTTCTTGTGGATTATTTTTATTTGGTATTTTAGTTCTTTTTACATCAAGTCAAGAATATGATGTCATGTAAATGGCCGCCGCCACAGTTGATTGCCATTTGAGCCCTTTTTAAGGCATTTTCCATCACTTTGGCCAAAACTTCCGGCGATAGGTCCTCACATTCTTGACGGATATTGTCTTTAAGAGCTGCAAGAGTCTGAGGCTTGTTGACATAAGCTCGCGACTTCAAAAAGCCCCACAAAAAGAAGCCTGGAGCAGTCAAATCAGGCGATCTTGCTGGCCAGTGCAAATCGCCAAAACGGGAGATTAGGCGCCTGGGAAATGCATCCTTCAGCATATCGGTTGCGGCACGTGCAGTGTGTGCCGTTGCACCGTCCTGTTGGAACCACATGTTTTCCAATCCCAATTTATCAAGTTGCGGCAAAAAGAACTCGTTGATCAGTGCTCTGTAGCACTCACCATTCACAGTAACCGTTTGGCCCGCGACGTCCTCGAAGAAAAAAGGTCCGATGACTCCTCCAGCGAAAACAGCACACTATACAGTGACTTTGAGCAGGTGTAATGGCTTTTCATGGGTTACACGCGGATTTTCAGTGCCCCAGAAGCGTAAATTTTGCTTATTTACGTACCCACTAAGATGGAAATGGGCCTCATCACTCATGATTATTTTTGATGAAAAATCATCTTCCTCTTGGTGGTGATTAAGGATGGCTTGAGCGTATGTTAGACGCGATTGGCGGTCAGCAGCTAACAGCCATGACATCCTCGCCTACAGCAGAAATATTTTCTACAGAACGGCTACTCCGGGGTCTGCCACGCCTGGCAGCATCTCGTGTTGTGCCAGTCTCTTCGAGGCGAGCGGCTAAACGTCCCAGTGTTTCACCAGTAGGCATTGGACGGCGAGGAAATCTGCGACGAAATTCACGTTGTGCCAAAGTCACCGACCGATTATTGGTCAAATAAATAGTCAGCAATATTCCGCGTTCCGGAGCAGTGTAGCGTAACATTGTTAATTAACGTGTATTTCGCATGTGTTTACTACACAAATGTCAAAACAGAACTGTCATTAGGGGCCAATCGCAAAATTTATAGCATTTTCTGATAGGAGGATTACTTTAGCGCTACCTGTTACATATATTACACATTGCCAAATTAGTTAATGACCAAGAAGTACAAGCATAAAACATAAAAGATTCATTTAATTGCATTCTCCATTTCAATCACAATTCTTATTTACATTTACTATTGTACTTTGACTCGATAGTCAAATTTGAATTTGTTTTTATTTTTATATTTTGCGATCAGCTGTTTTTCTCACTTGCAAATTCTTAGAAGTAAAAATTCAGTCAGTAAAAACTTGCAATTTCCCCTCAAAATTAAATGCCATTTTTCTGTTATTAATAAATGTAAATCAAAATTGGGCGCTAACGTATTTGACGTAATTTATATTCTCTTTAACATCTTCTGTTATTATTTAATGTAAGTTTGTTGTTTGACTTCTGTAATGTTAGAAATAATTTCGAGTTTGTAACATAGAATAAATGAACAAAGTTCATCTTTATAACTGTATAACTAAAGGGTGATTTTTTAAGAGCTACAGCAAAGTTTTTCAAAAAAACACACGTAAAATTCAGAAAAATGCATGACATTTTTATTTAAATCGTTGGTACAGCCCATATAACTTAATGTTTGAAGATTATTTCATGCAAATGTTGACCGCGACTGCGCTTCAAATGGTCCATCCGCTTAGCCCAATTTTGGCATACTCTTCCCAATGTTTCGGCCGGTATCTCACATACAAATTCTTTAATGTTGTCTTCCAATGCGTTAATTGAAGCAAGCTTGTCTGAGTCAAGCTCTTGCATTTTGGGCAAAAACAAGTTGGATATCATTTCACGGTAGCGCTCACCTTTCACAGTTACGTTACAATTCGCAGCATCTTTGAAGAAGTACGGTCCAATGATAACTCCAGCCTATAAACCACACCAAACTGTGACCTTTTCTGGATACATTGGTAGCTCTTGCAATTCTTCTGGCTGATCTTTACTCCAAAATCGACAATTCTGCTTATTTACGTACCCATTGATCGAAAAATGAGCTTCGTCGCTGAACACAATTTTTCGATAAAAAAGTGGATCTTAAATTTTCTTAACAGAACACACATTTTTATAACAAAATTCAATAATTTGCAAGCGTTGTTCGTTTGTAAGATGATTCATGGTTAAATTATAGACCAAACTGAAAATGCTTGACAGTGAAACAAAATACGAAACGTGCGTCAGCTATTTAAACAAACTGTTTAAAAAGATAATAGCTAAAAATTACCCGTTATATTCTAAATTTTATGCTCTATATTCAAAATTCTGTATTTTATATTCCATATCAATTAATAATTAATATAGTTATGAGCTCGATAACAAATGACCCTATATAATATACTCTATCCTCACTTATGTGACTCGTTCAGCTATCTATTAAATTTTTGACATAGCTCCTTATTTTGCCTTAAACAAGTATGTATGTACATATGCACAACCTTACACATTTATAAATCCCCTAGAATATCCCCAAATAGAGAAAAAAAACGTTTAAAGCAAATTCATTCATTGTAGTACAATACTGCAAAGAAATTAAAATACCATAGCTGCATAGCGTACAGGTCAAGTCTAAAACTATTGTAGCAAACTGCTAAGGCGGGATTATTGGGATTTTTTGCATATTATTGGCTGTGTGCGCCCGCTTGTGGTTTGATTTTCTAGCCTTGCCGTCATTCAGCTGACCAGCTCCGTCAAATTTTAAATTTTTCGCAAAGCTAAAACTCTTTGTGGCAATAAATAAACTACATATATGGCTTATTACAATAGTTTATGATTCGCAAACTATTAAATTATTTACAAAATGAATTTGCAACACTGGCGAAATAGGGATTATGTGCTTGCAGTATTACGCTACAGACGGATTTACAGTATTTCAAAATAATATATTTTTTGAATGGTTAACTAGAGAAAATAAATGGAAAGAGGAAAAAAAAATTTCAACAGCGCGATTAACTCACGTCAAGCGCAGGTTTATTGAAGGCAAAAAAAAATTTAAATAAAAATAAATTTAAATTAAACGTAGATATAATGACAAAAGCATACAACCCAATTGAAAAAAGCTGTATATAAAAATAAAATACACAACATTGCAATGAAAATCGTTAAATCAACGTCTGAGCGCGCATTTACGTATCAATTTAAATTATTTTTCGACAGCAGCTTTACATCTCGGCAAATGTGATTATACTAAGTTTTTTCTTTACCTTCGTATTTTGTATTTAGTTTCATCCTTTTTGAAGCAAAAGCAGACTAGTGGAAACATTGAGCGACTTTAAACGCAAAAATAAGCGATTGGATTAAAAACGGCTGTGAATAATTGGCAATTGTGCGGGATTTGTGGCAAAGTGATCTACAACAAACAAATTTATTTGTTGGCCAAACTAAAAATGTAATTTTTGCTAAATTGAACTCAATTTAAAAAAAGAGTGGGTAGATAAAAACAAGTTAAGAAAAAGATTCAAAAATGATGTGGTAGATAGTGAGTACGAATTTATGTCTACCGCAATTAGCCTGGGTAAAAAACTACAAAGAGTTGAAAAATTATATTTTTTTGAGGAACAACCAATGGCAATTTTACCAAGCCTCGTAACGGTAAATGTGACTTAAAATTAACACAAAAAATGTTATTAATAAAAAAACGATTAATTTTAGAGAATTTTTTTTTTTTAATTAGGCGTTGCTATTCTTAGTGTGAATACAAAGTTACGAACTTCACACTGCTTGTATCTGTAAAACAGCTCAAGGCATCAACGTCAAAATTGTTCTAATGACAGTTCAATATATTGTTTATAAGCCATCAAAAGCATTTGCGTCTCAGTTTTGTTGAATTTTTTTTCTGTGATGGAATTCAAGCGTAATAGTTTGATTGCGTTATATTTGGCTGGAAAATCACAACCAACCATTGTTCGTGAGCTCAGCCACCTCAAAGTGAATAAAATGTTTGTGTATCGCACTATAAAACGTTACAATGATACTGGTAGCATTGCAAAACGCTATGCAGGTGGACCAAAAATAACCGCAAAAACGCCAGAAATGGTTCGGAAAGTGAAGGCTCGACTTGAACGTTATCCACGTCGATGTGGAAGAAAAATGGCCAAAGAACTGAAAATATAGCAATACAGCATTCGACGCATATTGAAAAATGAACGCAAGCCTTGTAAGCCTTGGCACAAGTTCCAAAAAGCACACGATCTTTCACCCCAGCAAAAAAAAGTTAGGTGTGAAAGAGCAAAGGAGTTGTTGCGCTTGCACGAACGTGGCGAATTTCCTAACATTGTGTTTTCTGATGAAAAAAATGTCCCAATTGAGCAGTTCATAAGCACTCAAGACGATCGTGTTTACTTGACCGAACGCTCCAACGAGAATTTGAGGATATGTATAGCCACTCGAAGCAATTTCCCATCGCAAGTAATGGTTTGGGCCGCTGTGACAGCTGATGGACGCTCTCCAATCGTTTTTATCGAGCCTGGTGTCAAAGTGAATGCAACTTATTATCGCGAAAATGTTTTAGAAGCTGCTCATTGGACATAATTATTTTGTTCTTCTTCTTCTTCTTTTGGCTTCTTTTGTTGAATGTAAATTTCAACAATTTGGGAGCGCTCGCGTGGCGTGTACTGTTCTATGGTAAAAATCTGCTTGGACTGACGCTTCCAACGCGGTATGTCATTAAACGATCTGACGTCTCTGTCAAAAGATACAGGGTTGGCAGATGGGTACGTCGAATTTGGGCAACCCTGTATCTCAAGCCTTCGACTGTGTGTCGCATGACGGCCTCTGCAAAATAAAATTCACTCTACCCATTTATTATTATACTTTTATCAAGTCCTACAAAAAAGACCGATACTTCTTTGTTAAACAAAACGAAGAGCAGTCTGAACTCTATGAAAGTTTAGCTAGTGTTCCACAAGGCAGTATAATAGGTCCAATACTTTACATGCTTTACACACAAGATCTACTAATTACAGAGGAAACTATCGTTGGAACTCTTGCATATCGCCTTAATCGCTATAGGCTCCCACCACGAAGTGGCTTCCCCCAAACTCCAGAAAGGACTTGAACAAATAGCTCAATGGCTGAAAACTGGAAAATAAAGCTAACGAAACGAAATCTGCTCAAACGAAACAATTACCCACCCGTTAATTTCAATAATGTAATCATTGCCCAAAATAATGTTTCCAAAGTATCTTGGCATGCACCTTGACAGCAAACTTACATTGAAAGTGAATATTTTCACCAAGCGCAAAGCACTTGGATTAAATTTCAAAACCTATACTGGTTGATGAACGGAAATTCTCTTATTTCTCTCAAAAGTAAACTCTTACCCTACTCAGTTATCTATAGAGCTGTGTCGTACAACTCTGGGGCACTCCACAACTCTACTCTACAGATTTCTATCGAAAACCCACAGAATGATCTCAAACGCCCCTTATTATATAACAAATACCCAAATTCAGCGTAATCTCAAAGTTCTCACAACAGCTGAAGAAATCAAAAAGCCATATCTTCTAATAAAATACTTCAATCACACATAAGCCCTTTAATCACCAAATATTGGTGAATTTTATGAAACAGATTGCAATTAATTCGATTAAGAAAAAAGAAATGGCCAACCTCCGAGTGTATTTCTGCCATGAAAAGCTCCTCATAAAAAAACCATCTGCCTTCGAAGTCGGCTTGAAACTGTAGGTCCCTTCATTTGTGGAACAACATCAATACGCATGCCACACATAAGAAGAGCAGCACGGCCAAATACCCAAAAAGGGTATAAGCGCCAATTTTACATATCGAAATTTTCCTCAAAAAAAAAGGGAAATCTGTCAAATATTATTTATCGATAATAAATTGTGTTTTCTCTACTATATACTCATGTCGTGAAGCAGTTAATAATTCCCTTTACAAATAAATATTTATTTTTAATTTAAAATGCAAACACGAAACTTGAAGAATCCTTTATACAGGGTGGCTGATGAAAGCCGCTACCAAAAAAAAATTGAATAACTTTTTTTCTTTTTAAGTTATCTGTTCCATTTTTGTTTTAATTTGCAGATTGATCTTTAAAATTTATTAAAATAGATAACTGGGACACGCAAACAAGAATTTGGATAGTCCGCCGCTATCACGCACTGGAGTCCGTAGTTTTGGTACAGAGAGAGTACAGGCGGATGTTTGGCGGCGATCCCCCGAGCAGATGGACCATAATGAGACTGGTGAATAATTTTTCTGAGCAAGGAACAGTCGCAAGAAGGCCTTATCATCGAAACCCACCAGTTCGGACGGAGGAAACGATCGCTGCTGTAGCTGCAGCTATACAAAGCAATCCAAGGGTTTCAACAAGAAGCTTATCTGCTCAACTTGGTGTCAGCCGACAGTCTTTGCAAACAATAATGCACAAAGATTTAGAATTATTTCCCTACAAAATTCAAATGGTTAACAAACTGAATGCAGCAGACTTGCCGATTCGCTTGGAATTTTGCCAGAAGATCCTGCAAATGGTGGAAGAAGACCAAAACATGTTAAACTGCCTTTTCATGTCTGATGAGACCCATTTCGATTTAAACGGCAATGTGAACAAACAAAATTGTCGAATATGGAGTACTTCTAACCCACAGATACTCCACGAGACGGAATTGCATCCTCTTCGCGTGACAGTGTGGTGTGCGGTTTCTTCACGCTGTATTGTCGGGCCTTATTTTTTTGAAGAAAATGGTCACACCGTTACGGTTACTGGAGACCGTTATTTGAAAATGCTGAAAGAATTTTTCTATCCAGAACTACGCCGAAAGAGAGTTCCTTTCAACTCTGTGTGGTTTCAACAAGATGGGGCAACGTCTCACATAGCCCAGACTGTTATGACAGAGTTGCGACGAAAATTTCCCAATAAACTGATTTCAAGAAACTCCGAATTTCGTTGGCCCCCCAGGTCGCCTGACCTTACTGCACCTGACTTTTTCTTGTGGGGTTTATGTAAACAAGAAGTTTATAAAACAAAGCCAACAAATTTGGATGAACTAAAACAATCCATTCGGGCAACAATTGCGGCTATTCCTGTCGCAACTCTCAAAGCAGCAATGAACAACTTTTTACTAAGATGCCGCACTTATGTCAACGAGCATGGGGGGCATTTAAATTCAATTATTTTTAAAACTAGTTAAGCTACATTTAATTAATAAAATTTAATGACCTTCAACTTGAAAAAAAAATAAATGAATTCCATACACTAAAAAAAAGTTATTTGAGTTTCTTAATGTAGCAAAATTCATCAGTATTTGTAGACGAATTAAAATAAAATTCGATATAAACTTCATACCAATTTTGAGTTTACACAACAAAGTCGCAGACATATTTTGCCTGCGAAAGAAAGCGAATCTTATGTACGCCTAGATTACCATCAATGAAAATTTTGCCTACTTTCTTCAAAAAATCGATAGACACAGAAAGGCACAATATTTAATATTTACGCCTTCATCCCCACGTCTTATACGCAACCTGCAGTAGCGCCGCCAACATTTCAAATATGCCAGCAGCAATGAATGTTGACGGCGAAAGAGCGCCTAATGCGAATAAGTAAACATGCCAAATTTTGCTGCAGCTAGAAACAAGTGGCCGTTAAGTGGGTCAACATTGTTAGCAATATACACTTCCTTAGCAAAAGCGAAAGAAGAAAAAACACACACGCACACAGGCTCACGTACCAAAAATACTTCTACTCACTTCAGCTGTGCTGCCCCGCAATCCAGTTCAAACAACCTTTCATAATGCGTGGCGCAATGAATTATTAATGTTTGCACTCGTTCCAAAAATTGTACGCATTTTCAAAGTTCATGGCTATACGCTTAAGCCACTGCTAACAAAACCCCCTCAACGCCGGCGTTCCTATATTTATGTAATTTAATAAGCATTTTATCAGATTTACAACAAATTTGCCAATGAATGCGAAGGAAACTTGTCGCTATAAAAATTTAAGTACCTTACGAAGGTGTACACGCAGTACTGCGGCTGCCAGCAGTTTTCACGGAAATAAAAGCAATTGCCACAGGGAAATATGATTTTTGGTTCTTAGAATTTTTATTTTCCCACAAATGTCACCTCAGCCATTTGTGAAATGTTTAAACGATTAGCGAGAAATTCACTGGAGGCTTTTTGGAATTTCGATTGTTTACAACTTTTCTCATACATACACATATAGTATATATCTATGTGAATGTGTCAGCTGCTTGAATCCAAGATGTACCGGAAAAATGTATGCTACGTAAAGGTGTACAACAAAATAAAATAAAAACTATTCCATGTTTTAATATTTTTATAAATTATTAAACGAAATACCCAGAACATAAAAAATAAATAAAAGTTGCTTTTCCACACAGTTTCCGTATTAACTTTATGTATATATATATTTATTTATATAACGCGTACACCCGTTTTGGTGGTTTGGCCGAAGCTCCTCTTCCTATTCGTGGCATGCGTCTTGATGTTGTTTCACAGTTTCAAGTCGACTCCGAACGGCAGATATTTATTATGGCAAAAACAAACTCGGAAATTTGCCATTGCCTGCCGAGAGACGACCGCTATTAGAAAAAAATTCTTCTTCATTTTGGTGTTTCACCGAGATTCTAAACTACGTTCTCTCTGGATTCCGAATGGTAATCACGCACACGGATGGGTTCGGCGACGGCGGCCGCTATTAGTGTTAGTTATTTTAAATTGAATTGTTTAATTTCATTTGATTTCGTTTGATTAGATCTGAGATCTTTGATAATAAAATATAACTGTGGTTTTTGATCCAGGGTTTTCGAAATATTTTTAATTTAATACTGGGATTTTGAAAAAAGTCCCAATATATAACTTTCTTAAGTTCGGTCAAGAGTCAATAAGTGTTTTGTTTTTGCAAAAAAATCGAAGCTATTTTTGTATGTTCCTTACGCTAGCTTATGGTAGGCTGTAGCAGTTAGCCACTATGGGATACGCTTACGCTCATAGCCCCCTGCAAAGAAGATGGGATGAGTCAACCAAAGGCCGGTGGACTTACAAACTCATACCGATCCTTGAAGGGTGGATGAATAGGAAGCATGGCGATATTGACTACTAACTAACTCAGATACTCACCGAACACGGCTTGAATATCTACACCGTGTCCAGCTGGCCGACAGCCCTTTTTGCCCGAGTTGCTCGAATACAGTCGAGAGCGCAGAACATGTGGCCTTTCACTGCAGACGTTTCAGTGAAGAACGAGCAATGCTGGAGAAGACATTCGAACACCCGCCATCCCACGCAAGATTTGTCCAGGATATGTGCTCGACCATCACTAAATGGGACGCCGCAAAAACGTTCGCGGCTACAGTCGTGATGAGGCTCAACCGCATTGATTGGGAAAGTAAAGCCCAGAAACGACAGCAGCAGCAGACGCAGAAAGATAGACTAAGTATTCAATACTATTAAGATACTAAATTAATTAGGTAGCAAGACCAGCTAGATTATTTTTTATGCAATGTACTTAATCTAGCAAAGTCTTACTTCTACAGTTCTTAGGAGAAAAGGAAGGGGGGGAAAAATACCAAACAATCTTATAAATATAAAGCCTATTCATTGATTACAAAGTTTTTGGTACCTTTGCTAGCAGGTGGACAGTGGTGATTAACTGTTTTAGGCAAACCGATGACAGACACAGACGCTTAAGCCAAACACTCACAGCAGTACCGAACTGAAGACAAGACAATAGTTTGTAAGTATCTGACTTTTGCATTTTCTCCGTTGTTTAATTCCCCCCACAACTGCTTTCGAAGCCAGTGGGAGGAGTGAATACTATCGATGGCGTAAAATCTCCATACGTCCACAGGAGCGGGACCTGGACGCAGGAACCAGTTGTGCCTGTAGACATAAACTCGGCTCCACCTTGAAGAAATGCTAACCCAATTCCAGGGTGGAAATCAGCCGGGGAAGAGGAATGTAATAGTGTTAGTGGGAGTATGCCCCACATACCATTGGTGTGACGGCACCTTTGATGATGTTTCAGACATTTTGATTTACACCTCCTGACTAAAACAAAAAGGGGCTCATAGTCCCTCATGATGCCGAGTGGGGAACTTTTATGTGCCTTATCTATTGTGTGTACCCTATTAAGGCATTGAAAAAAGCTGAAAATTACAAAGAAGTAGATTTTTGTTACCTTCCGGCCAATTTTGCCAGTTCACATTTAATATTTTGCTAATGTTTGAAAAACTGATAGTTGTATGACCCTAAGTCTAAATTAACGGATGATTTTTTAGCTATTATCTTTTTAAACAGTTGGTTTAAACAACTGACGCATGCTTTATGTTCTGTTTCACTGTCAAACATCTTCAATTTGGTTTATAATTGAACCATTAATGGTCTTACAAACGAACAACGCTTGCAAATCATTGAATTTTATTATAAAAATGCGTGTTTTTTTAAGAAAGTATATCGCGCGCTTCTTTCATTTTATGGTCAGCTTAATCGACCCACTGAAGCGGCTATTCGAGCTATTGTGACTAAATTTAGAACCAAATTTACATTATTTGACCTCAAACCACCAACACGCTTACGTAGAGTGCGAACTGAAGAAAAAATCGCAGCTGTATCGGCCGGTGTTAATGATGACCATCAATTTTTGATTCGTCGCCGTTCGCAGCAATTGGGCCTATATTACTCAACTACCCTCTGTCAACCGCAGCGCAGAATTTTTGGTGAATGGGCTCTTGGAAAGTTGGCCGAAGATCCAATTTTTTTATCGAAAAATTGAAAAATTTTGTTCAGCGACGAAGCTCATTTTTGGATCAATGGGTACGTAAATACGCAGAATTGTCGATTTTGGAGTGAAGATCAGCCAGAAGAATTGCAAGAGCTACCAATGTATCCAGAAAAGGTCACAGTTTGGTGTGGTTCATGGGCTGGCGGTATCATTGGGCCGTACTTCTTCAAAGATGCTGCGATTCGTAACGTAACTGTGGATGGTGAGCGCTACCGAGAAATGATATCGAACTTTTTTTTGCCCAAAATGCAACAGCTTAACTTGCATGACATGTGGTTTCAGCAAGACGGTGCCACATGCCACACAGCACACGTAACAATAGACTTGTTGAGAGGCGAGTTCGGTGAACATTTTATTTCACGTTCGAGGCCTGTCAATTGGCCACCCAGATCGTGCGATATAACGCCTTTAGATAATTTTTTGTGGGGCTATGTTAAAGCTCATATCTATTCAAACAAGCCTGCTTAAATTAACGCATTGGAAGACAACATTAAAGCATTTATATGTGAGATACCGGCCGAAACATTGGAAAGAGTATGCCAAAATTGGACTAAGCGGATGGACCATTTGAAGAGCAGTCGCGGTCAACATTTGCATGAAATAATCTTCAAACATTAAATTATATGGATTGTACTATCGATTTAAATAAAAATTTGATACATTTTGTTGTGTGTTTTTTTGAAAAACTTTCCTATAGCCTTTCCAAAAATCACCCTTTACTATATATACCAGATACCTAGCCGATGGCCTGCTTAGATCTGATCGATTATTAACAACAGTGGTTCGAATCTATTGTTTGGTATTCTTGAAATGGATGATTTTCTCACATTAGATGAATCCCTTCCAATTCCTCCAAGCCCACAGCAAAACCTCTTTGACCATTAATTCGCTTCTGTCAATCGTTCTGAGCCAACTTAGCGCTATTTGACTACGATATTTGCCAACTGTGTGTACCGTCTTTGGCGCATTTTTCGTCCCCACTTACCAATCGTTTAAAAAATGGATCGACTTCTTTATATATCTGCAAAGAATCGCAAGCGCCGCTTCTATTCAAAAGATGATTTTCCGTCAATTCGTGTGGTACTATTGTATTACTGTTACATCGAACAAGTCGATAATTCTTGAGGACCAGCCTTTTGTGAATTGTTCAAAACCCTTTTTTTTCAGTTACTGCTCAATGGACTGAGTGCTCACATGTCGGTTCGATTTCATGATTTCTATGAGTTTATGAATATTTTTGACGATTGGCCAAATTGGCGACCGAAGTGTCGCTCATTGACGTCAATAATATCAGATCGGAAGATATATTTTTATACCGCATTCGATATTGTATTGAGCCAAATTTTTTTAATCATCTATTGTGACTTTTAGTCTTGGTCGTAGTGGTGTTTTGAAATGTATCGAATTTTCCTTTGCTTTACTTCTGCTTAGTGACATGGAACTGGTTTCACCAAATACAAAACTATTCAAGCCCTTTTCTTGAATGGTATGTACCTTCAACTTTAAATTGTTTTATGGCATAACTCAAGGCAATGTACACATCATTAGATATGGTTCAGAAAAGGCATACATGGACCAATTAACAGCACAGTTTCCTTCTCCTTATATTAGTTGTAGTAGTAGTTTAAAATATATAAGCATACATTTTATATTTTCTTTCCTTTTACAGTAGCAAGACAAGATTCAAAAATGTACATATAGCTTACATTTCTTTACACTCATGTCGGTTATGCTATGGAAATGCAAGGGAATATTGCTGAATAAAGAATAAAAAAATGCGGTTTTTCACAAAACGTGCGGCGTTACAACATTATTGTAATGACATCAAATTTGCTTTGGAATAGCAGGATGAAACAGTTAAGTATCCAATATTTATTACTAATAAATACACCTTAATCGGATAAGTACGAAAACGCTAAATACGATTCGAATTTCGCACATTTTGAAAAAAAAAAAATCCATTTGGGCTGGAACTTTTGTAATCGAGGAAACTTATTTATAATTAGGGTTATGGCTCTTAAGAACAGTCGAATGGATATTTTGTCTTAATATATAAAAAGAGAGCGTGGATTTTATCCGATCTCGATAATAATTATATAATTCGGATTTAAATGAGGGGAGAGCAATAAGTGCACCAAATTTGGGGAAGCTTTATTAAGTTGACTTCTGTCCTTGTGTATCTTACATGCATTTACCCAAAAATAGGCGAAGCGTCGCATAGTTTTCAAAATTTTACTTTAAAAATTTCTCTTTGGCAAACTCTAATGACTTTGTATATTTTATATTGGAGAAATCACTTTTTTTGCTTTTGTGAAAAGTTCCGTTATACCGTACATAAAACGACAGGAGACCAACGGCAGTCATAACCGGTTTTCGGTCTGTCGGAGAACATCATGCGCCCAAAATGGGCATCCCGCACAACATATACTGTCACAGTTGCAAAGAAAAGCATATTCCAAATCCTCTACAAATACCCTGCCTTATGGAAGAACAGAATGTTAACCCTAGGTTGATTAATACGTGTACCATGTTTTATTGAAGTATTAAAACTTTTTCGAGCTATCACCCACATGGTGAACAGTCTTCGCTCTGGGACAAATAAGAAAATACTGTGGATGACTACCAATTCCAAGCCTGCTAAACACTCAACGAAGCAAGAATTTAGTCAGCGGTGTCGCATTCTGTCAAGAGCGGTAAAGGGAGAGAAGAATTTCTTAACGCTCATCATCCCCTCCTCCCAACAGCAACCATTTGAGGAAAACTCCACAAGTTTCTTTCTTTATTTTTAATTAATTTATTTATTTCTCCGCCGTAGCTGAATGGGTTGGGGCGTGACTACCATTTGGAATTCAGTTCGAATCTCGGTGAAAGACCAAAAAGAAGAAAACGTTTTTTTCTAATAGCGGTCGCCCCTCGGCAGGCAATGGCAATCCTCCTAGTTTATTTCTGCCATGAAAAAGCTCCTCAAAAAGAATATCTGCCGTTCGGAGACGGCTTGAAACTGTTGGTCCCTCCATTTGTGGAACAACATCAAAACGCACGACAAAAAATAGGAGGAGGAGATCGGCAAAACACCCAAAAAGTGTGTATATATATATATATATATATATATATATATATTTAGGTCAATGGTTATAACCTTACTGACTATATTTGCAGGGTAAAGTAACGAAAACTTAAGAACTAAAAATAAATAGATAGTTTATTTGACAAATAATAAGACACAAAAAGAGACTTAAAAAGAGGCCTTGGCATCGCAAAAACAAGATCAAGACTTCTGGTAAGCCGATTAAGCCTTTGAAGTCCTCTTGTAATTGGACTGCATTTCTATCATATTAGGCAGTGTTCGATGATGATGCCAGTCACTGTACTAATGGAAAGTTGTTCAAGGTTGATGAGTTCTGTATGCATTCCTTCTAAGACACACCTGGCTAGCTATCTGATAAGTGAGCTCCGCTGTACATTTAATGTTGACTTTGTCTATGTAGATATATTGGACAAAAATGAGTGATTTAAAACCAGTTCACCTCCTAGAAAGCTCATCCGCAATACAATTTCCAGGTATGTCTCTATATGCAGGAAGACAGAGAATGTTCCTGGTGCACCACTTAGCCAACTTATTACAAATAGCTTTACAATCAATTGCTACTTTGGAAGTAATATTACTTATTAGAGTAAAGATTTATGGCAGCTTCATTGTCAAGGTAGATAGTGGCCCATGTTGCTACGTACAACAGTTATAAGAAGAAAATTTTAATACCGTCAGGCAGGTGTAAAAATAAAAAATTATATTGTAATATAATAATATTCTTATAAACAAGCACTTTTCATATTCCTTTGTGGAACAAAATCTTGGCGCACGCCACAACTATGAGGAGGAGCTCAGTCAAACACCTAACAGAAGTACACGCGCCAATTATTTATTTTTTATTTTTTATATCACAGACAATAGGAAATTGCCAAATACATCTATTTACGCTTACATGCATGATTGAAGAATAATAATGCATTTTTTTGAAGAGCTTTAGGTAACTCCCCGCTCGCTTAAATACCGCAACAACTGACCCAAATCGATAACCTAAAGCATTGACAAATTTTCGTATTCCGGTTGTTTGCGTATTCCTTAGGCCAACTAATGTTGCATGTACGTGTATGTAGGCATATTTTGCATGCATGTTTATGCCTCATTTTCACCTTGAGATGATATCTAACACGATTTGCTTTTGAAAACACATCAGAGCTCCCTCAATATTACGAAGTGTGTTCATGTCTTTGCATTAAAATCAATGCAAAATCAGGTCAAGCAAGACAAGTTCTTGAATGTGTCACCCGAATTCCATGAAGACACTCGAACACATTTTCACTTTCAATTCAAAGAGCAAATTTGTTGTTGTTGCACTTTACATTGCTGTTGTTGTTTTTCTTCTCGGTTATTTCCTTAATGCCATTGTCATGAAAGCAACTGTTTACCTCGGTCATTGAGCTCCATGGTTTTCAAAGCCTAAGTAGTTTATGCTTGGGACCAGCAGGACGCTACGATGGTGCGTATACTTGTGCGTGCACGTGTACTTAACGGCAAAGCTCCTGGATTTGATGCTGAAATTTTGTTTACGCAAGAACACGTTGGTTTACTAAGAATTTATGAAATTAATATTGCCAAGGTAAGAGCGGCTTGTGTGTAGCGTTGGCTGAACAATGGCGTAAACAAATTTAAAGAGCGAGCTTATATTAATTTTGAAAGGGGGAGTTATTTACATTTATCTTAAAAATTTTAATAGAAATTCGCCACTACTGCATTTGTCACGCTTCCTTCGCATTGAATTTTTGACGTTAGAAATTGTATTAAACAGATTTATGCAAAGAAACCATAAATTTCTTAATTTATAATCGACTTTTGGATTAAATTTAGAATGGCAGAGGAGAAGCTCCAAGAAGCGGAAAATCATAGAAAGTATTTATGTACCACGACTTCTCAAAGTGTTTTGAAATTTAAAAAAATTACTGAATATTGCTCTATAGTGGTTGAATCTCTGTTTGCTCGAAGCGAACAAAGTCCGGTTAAAATTGAAATATGCGAACGAAAGTGGAAATGGATAGGCCATACAATCCGTAAACCTGCGACTGACATCAGCAGAATGTCCATAGAGTAGAATTCGCAAGGCTCTCGCAGAAGAGGACGGCCGAAAGGAACATGGAGACGAAGCCTGTATGATGAATTCACGACATCTGACGACTCGTTCACTTGGACGAAGATAAAGTCAAAACGTGCAAATGGAGTATATTTTTACTGGCACTTTGCTCCCATAAGTGCCGCGATAATAATAACTCCATGGTACTAAAGCCAGCATACTTATGCATTCGCTTGAATCAATTTTCAAAACACTTTTGCCACTCAGAGTGGCTACTTCCAAAACGAGCTGTTTAAAGGCGCCCACAGCTTCTTAGAGATATTGAAAAGTGTTAAGCTTGCACTTTATTTTTGATATTCACGCACAAAAAGAAACCACTAGGTGCTTAATAAGATCTGTAAGGTAGATGACCCATTAATTCGATATTTTGAGTGTTCAAAAACTATCTTGTGTGTGCTGATATGTGAAAGATTGTATTGTCTTGTTGAAGGGTGATTCATATTTGACGGTTAGATTTCCTTAATTCTTCGGAAAATTTTGGGAAACAAATGATTACGAAATACTCAGAATTCATTGCTTTAAGTTTCATCAGTGGTACAGTTGCGAGATGACCAGATTTTCGGAAATACACAGACGACCATTTGCTTTGATGTGCTTCTTACACGAGCAATTTTTGCTTCACCCATACATTCGATTGCTGTATTATGTTGCTTTGCTCCAACTTAAATCCTCCGAAATTGTGCTTCAAAAATGATTTTGCGTACAAATATAAAATATATGGCAACGCGTTAAAGCGAACTGTCCAAAAAAAGAAAAGACAAAGCAAGTAAGTGAAATAAATCATTGTAAATATGAACGAAGACAATCAATAGCGGTGGTGCAATCGCGATGGCGTGCAGAGTAACTAAACCTAAGTTTCTACAAAAACTAAGTTGAGACTAAGACTTGGCTAACACAGCTCTTGAATTGAATAGCACAAGGGCTAGTGTTATTCATTAAAAAGATGTTTCATGCCACTATGATGACCTTTAACTTCACTGATGTTAAGATGGATGCAAACGCTCCGGCTCTGAAAGTATTCGATGAGATACCAGGTGGTGGTAGGAAAGGTCTCCTTTGCGTTGGAAAGATCAGGCGGAGAAGGACTTTGCTTCACTTGGTGTGTCCACTTGGCGCCGGTTTGTTAAACTCGGCCAAAATCGCGCAATGAAGAAGAAAGAAGAAGAGTTTTATTTCTAGTTATGAAAACCATTACCTAGTAGTGGCAAAGGATTTAGGCTCATTACCTACCTTCAATTATATATTAATTTTTGTCTTAAAAAGATACTAAAGCCTTTACAGTAGTGATGAGAACTTGGAAACTACTGAATAGCAAGATTTTTTTCCTAAACGCCGCACTAAACCAAAACGAGGGGCAGCTGAAGAGACTGTAATCAGCAGCCTGTACTACGTTAATATGTATACGAAGTTAGACACGTGTGATAGTCCTACGGATGAGACATGGTAACATGGAACGCGGAGTAGGTACTGTATCCGCCATGGCGAAAAAAATTGGGAAGGTGTGGCTCTCATCGAGTTTGAACGAATTGATTTGCTATGAGGCTATGACAGCGGTTTGTTTAGGGCAGAGGTCGGCAAAAACTGAGGTTGTGTTGGTGATATACGAAGAAAATCAATGCAGCCAGTACTGATGTCACTTCGTTGCCGTCTGAACAACGACTGATTGAAGGAGTGTATGAATACGTGGGGAATGAGCGGACAGAATTTTGCTGCCGAGTCCCAGATGACGTGGCAGCCGAAGTTACTCTCACAATTTTATTTCGGTTGGACAGACCTTGTAATGCATTATCGTTGGTTTCTTCAGGATGCAAGGGATGCCTTAGAAGCTGTGAGATTTACAGAAATTGAGCATCCACCCTACAGTCCACAGCTAATCCCAATTGGCTTTTTCTGTTTTTTTTTTTCAAATTTTCAAAAAGGCATAAGCATTTCCGGATGACAGTGAGTTGAAGCTGAACATAGAAAACCCTTTTGTATAGAAATCTAAAGAAAAATTGTTCAGTGATATGAAGGCATGATCAAGAGGGAATACACGGGAAGTTGAAAAAAATATAAAACAATACTTTTCGTTCATTAAGTGCCTTAGGGCGTAAAGTTATTAGCCATTCTTGGTATAAATATAAGTATGAGCAATTCGTAACATTGGTATTTACGCCTAAGTCTGAGACTCGGATTGTAATTTATCATTTTTTTTTGCCAACCTTTTTTGTCATCAAACGAAGAATTAGTCGGCGAGAATAAATTGGAATTTTCAGTTTTGAGAGAAATAAGTGCATCCCAAAAAGCTTATAGGGTTAATGGGTCTATATTATTGGGACTTTTTGCTCACTCAATGTCGTCAAAAGCTGCATAATATTGAAAGTTATACAAAGTCCCTAGAAGCAGAGTCTTCTATTGAGATAACGTTGTTTTATAATAGGATGGCGAGCCCGAATTAACTTAGGGTGCACATCCGAGCAGATATTGCAGAAACTGCAGATTAGTTCGTGTAGGTTTGCTGTATTCTAAATGGACTAGTTCACCATATTTCATATAATACGCTTTAGGTTGTATTAATCCACCATTGACCACCGTATGTCACTATCTCAATTATAATACAAAGGCACCATTGCAGGAAGATATCTGGAAAAGAGCCTTAGAAACAGAGATTATGAGGCCAAGCAAAAGCGGAAAGTGGCTTACGTCCGAATAAAAAAAGTTGTGACCCTTTGTTTTCGCTCGGAACCGTAGGAACTTGTTTATTCAGAAAGCGTACGGTATTGAGATAAACTAATGTAATAAATTAATGAAAATTTCGCTGTTTCTGTTTTGCTCCGACGAATAAGATACTCAGAAATGCTAAAATCCCTCGCAAGGGCCCTCCTTGATTTTGAAGGGTCCTCGTCACTGATTGCTTATTGAATAAGTGTTGAATAAATTATGTCATTGTCAGAATGTTCCTATTTCGTATTTTTGCGTTTTGCAATAGATTCTATATCGCCGACTGATGCTTTCAGTTCACGAAATGAAAATTATGAAATGAAAATTTGAAGTGAACCCAATAAATACTTTTCGAGTTATTCAACAATTAACAATGGGCGCTCGGGCGCTCCGGAGCGTGCGAGAGCAAGTATCTAGCAGCAGCTCTAAGCAACCGACATATGAAAGTGGCAGATAAGCACGCTAACTATTATATAACACTCGAGAAGGTAGATGCTATGTAGGCAACAGCAAATCGATATTTTGGAAGCTGCTATAACGGCTGAAGAACTATTATATGGGTCAGGAATACGTGACACAGTGTAAGTAATTAAATAATTCGTATAACTCTACATAAATCGATAGGAAAACTTTAAATGCTTTTTTCTCAAAACTATGTTTTTTGAACTGGTTATCGCTGTAACTTAAAAACCGTTTCATTTGAAAAATATTAAAAACTCGAACCTGATTGAAGAAATTTTTTTCAAAAATTTCGATTTTTTTCAAAAATTTCGATTTTTTTTAACAATTAACAATAACAACGGGCACAAACAGCGATAACTTTTACAATTAATAATTTCTTTTTTTTTGAAAATTTACTAAAGTCAAGTCGGAACATGATGCATTAAGGCTATGTTTTTATTTTTGTGAAATACAGCAATTGACTGAAAAAAAAATGAATAAAAATCATCATTTTTTCGGGCCTCTGACTACTCCCAACCCCTTAAGGAAATTTGAGATTTCTAAATCAGTGTAATTTAAAGCGAATAGTGCGTCGCTCTTCCTGTTTTGAGTTAAATTGTAGTTCTCAATGGTTTCGGGAAGTTATAACAACTATCCTGTAAATACTTATATATGTATTACAAGAAAGAAAGCAACTTGAAAAAGTCCCTTCCCCATTAAAACGTTCATGTGAACAACAAAAATTAAAATTGAAGAACGAAGCAAAAATAGAACTGCTCAGCATGAAATTACTCGGCTCAACATGACATCTTCTGCTTTGGTAAAGGGTGGCGCAAAATTAACCATTCAACTTTTTACTAAAAAAAACAAATTATTTTGAATGACGGAAATCTTTATTTTGACTCTTACGTGCTCCATTGCTTGTCTGTTTGTATGCTGCAGCTGTCTAGCTCACAAGTGTCAAATATGATTGACGTAGGACGATATTTGCAAATATTATAAATCTTTCCATAATTGATTAATTTTGCGCCACCTGTTATAATACACGTCTAAGATCAGTCACAACCTGTTAGCGCCATCATCGAAAATATTGAAAAAAGCAGGAAAACTGTCGAGCCGGACTGGGCTGAGAGCGTATACTTATGAGTCATGAGTTCTTAATTATCACGAATTTATTCATATTTTAAGGTGATTTTTTAATATCAATAAGACTTTTAGCGTTCAATATTGAAAATATTGCGATTTAATTGTGTAACTAGTGATAGGATTAATGGTTGGGAAAATAAGACAGGAGGAAATTGACGCCATCAGATGTACTGAAATCTCTGATTCCGAAACATAACCAAAGTTGTACGAAATAGTGACAAAAACTGTGATTAATTGACCGAGTGGCAAGCACAACCAGGCTGGAAGGACTACTAGAAAACCATGCGCGTTTGCATAGAGATGCACGATGACACACAGTTCTAGAGCTATGAACTAAAAGTCAATCCCAACAGCGTAATCATCAATTCATGGTCACACCAAATATTAACGACGCAGGGCATGAGTAGCCATTTTCTAGGAACAGAGGATTTGTAAGTCAAATATTTGGCACCATTTCCTTTTTTTCCCAATTTCTGATACTCTCAGTGGAACATAGCGCCTCTGCATGAGAAGTTACCATTGGCATAGGGATAATTAAAACTTTGTTCATTGAATCATTGAAATGAATGGCAAAAACATTGAATACTTTTTACGTCACCTCATACTTTATTAAGTTGCTAACACGAAAAATTATAAACAACAACAAAAAAGTAATATATTGTACATAATTTGATTAAGAATCATATTAATGTTGCTTTATGCGTAATGCAATTTTGTTAACACATTTATGTTTTTAATTTTTAAACTCCGTTTTATATTGCACTAATAAATAATTTAATGCACTCAGTTTAAATTAAACTTAAATCCATAAAATACGATTTTTATGACTTTGCACATATCTTTTTTTATATACGTACATACAGTTGTCCACAAAATAATGGGAGCGACGACATGAGAAAAATGCAGTGTTAAGTTTTGAATAAAATTATGGTTTTGCTTCAAAATTTTTGCCACAAAATAAATCATATAGGTAGGTAGGTAGGTTGGGGGTTTGTCGTAGCACACTTAGACCTTTCGCAGGTCCATTGCAGAGCTTCGTTAGCTTTAGATGCACTATGTCCGCTACATCGGTTAAAAATGCTGTATCAAGAGTGCGCAGCCTCCTTTTAATTAAGCTTTCACACTCACATAAAAGGTGTCCGACTGTTTCCTCTTCTTCTGTATTGAGACAGCTTCTACAGAAATCGAAGTACTGGAGTCCCAACCTTCTAACGTGGCTTCCTGTTAACAATGACCACTTAATACCCCTATAATTTTTCTGATAGCTTCTCTGTTAAATCTTAGCAAGATCTTCGATCGACCGCTGTTCCAGTTCGGCAATGTCTGTCTGCTTAGTTCGCATATTGTGAGGTTTTGCCAGCTTGTATTTACCTTTTTGATGGTTTCCCTGTCTATAAGTAATTTACAAGTGGCTATAGGCATGGGTATCAGCGTCTAATTATTCCAGCGATGATAGTAATTGTATACGCATTCGAAGCAAGCGAATGCGAGTAACTGCTGATCACAGCAATTAAATTTATGTACCTGTATTTATGATTATCAATTATTTTTTTTTTTTTTTTTAACTTACAAATTGAATAACCTATACTTTTCGATAACAACATAGCTGTTTAACATAATTATTTTTAGTTTCTGAACTTGCCACGCATTTAATTCATATTATATTACTTTTAAGATTGGAGTGCATATCTTTTTTATCTTTAATAACTATGCTTGTAAAAATAAACATTGTGTATGTGATTTAATTAAATAAACATGAATACTTGTTCATAAAAAATCCTTGTTTTTCACTAATTTTAATAGATTTTAGATATTAGGAGCCAATTATCTATTTTTGCATACGATCAGTGTCTTTTTTTACACGGTTTTTTCTGGAACCAATCTACCGTGAAAAAACAGAACTAGGTGTATTCAAATACATTTTTCATGCCGACACTCCTATTATTTTGCGCACAACTGTACATACACAAGCATGCTTTACGGTATAGGGCTATATTTTATATTAACAAAGTAGCTATTTTAAAATTATTTTTGAGTGTGTGTGTGTATTTGGTTTTTGCATTTATGCACCATATTCAATTAACTGCGAATTCATTTTATTTTTGTTGTATTTTTCTTGATTTAATGCTGTTGTTCAGCAAATAATACTGTTACTGCTGTCATTTGTGTTCAACAAAATTGCAATGCTGTTCTTTTTATATTATTTTCAATGTATTTTTTCATTTAGATTCCGCTCGGTAATTATTCATGTATTTCATAATTTCTCATAGCTGTTATATTTTAATTAATTATGTTTGCGATTTACTTGCGTTAAGGGAGTACAAACCGCATATATGTGCATGCATGTGGGTGTGTGTGCATGTATGTATGTATATAAAGCTTTTTGTGTGTTTTAAAATTTTCATAAACACATAACTTTAAATACTTAAGCTTTCGTTGTATATTTGCATATTTGCATTTTGCATACGCACACTTTTCTCATTCCACTTGCTTTCTCTTTGAAACTCTTTCAGCGCATTATAATTATGATAATTATATTTCTTCCGTACACAATTAATCATTTGGCAAAAGGGACAGCAAGAACAGGAAGGTCAGTATGTGTTTGTTTGGTACAAAGAACCTTTCAACGCATAACATCAGCTGCAGTCATTGCACTACCACCAGACATTTGGTCATTCATGGCTGGTGAGTCATTTTGCCGCTTGCTCACTTTCACAGTCGGTTGATTTGGCATTGTGACACCACCGCAATATAATCGTATTAAAAAACACTATACTGCAATCAAATGGTCTGGAAAATGTATGTAAGTGGCTTTCATTACGTGCATTACAGCGACATTACTGCCATTCACTCCTTCATTCATTTAATTCATTCATTAAGTCACTCTTTCATTCACTTTCGAGCGCTGAGTCATTGGTTGGCTATGTCATATTTAAATGATGTTATCTTTGCCACATGTGCACAAATATACAAATGATATATGTCTGTGTATGCACAAGTGAGTGTGGTGCCGCAGACAAAGCACAAAAGCCAATGATAGGCCACAATGATATTGAGGTGTAATTTTTCGGTTACTCATACGCAGTGGTGAACTTAAATCTATGCAAGCACAACTACGACGCAATATCTATGTATATATATAGGGTTTTTCAGGAAGATCGCTTCAACTTTTGAACTTTTTTGAATAAAACACAAACGGTTTGACTTTTTTAACTAATTGTTTTTTTATTATCGAGTTTGAACACATACATTTAAGTATGAAATTCGATTTCTTTTGCATGACCACCGCGTGCACGTTTTACGAAGTCCAATCGTTGAACCCAATTTTCGCCCACTCTTTTGCATAAATCGGCCGAAATTCCAGCAATTTCGCGTTCAATATTGGCTCTGAGCTCACAAATCGTCGCCGGCTTGTTACTGTAGACCAATGACTTCACATAACCCCAAAACGGGACGGCTTGTTAAATGGACCGTAAAATGGCCGTAATGCTCTTAAAGTAGCAGCAACAGAACGATTATTTTCATAAAAAATTTGCACGATTTGCAATCGTTGCTCAAGTGTGTAGCGTTCCATGATGAAATGTATACTAATGAAGTTTACAAATGGCAAGCGAAAAATAAAAAATATTGCGTCGTTCGCCCTCCCTATCGGAAAAAAGTTGAAGCTCACCTATTGAATAACCCTATATATGCATATATATACATTTTTATATATGTATGCAATTTAATTAAGTAATAAATGTTTGCTAATATATTTATATATTCAGCAGCTGGGGCCAACCATACTTTTGAGTGGCATATCGGCAATTATTGCGAAGCATCTGAGTTTAAAGCGAACTTCCCGGAAACCTAAGAGCACATTTCTTCATGTCTTGACATATTATGGTTAACGTCATATTAATACTTTTCACTAATCGGAAAATTCTGATTGGAAATTTTGTTAACATTTTATTTTTTTGTTGTTAAAATCCAACTGGTGGAATTGGTATAAGAATGCAAGCAGCTGAAGCGCATATGAAATAGCACAGTGGAACAATAATTTTAAGGCCTCAACCAAACCAAGTTCATGCGTGATGGTAAAACACCTAGACAATATAGCGGCACCTCAATATACTTTTTTTTCGAGTTCATGAGAGTTTAATTATTTGGGTTAAAAACGCATTTATTTTAATTGAAATATTATGAATAAGTCGATTAAAAACTCAATTCCTGTCTCCAGAGATTTATGTAAAATTTAATTAAACATTTTTGGAGAGTATCTTAACCTTTTAACTCTCACTTTGACTTCATAAATTTAATTAAAAAAGGCAGTTAAACGATTGAGATGTTCATCCTCGCTTTGCCCACAGATTCCTGTCTTCAGAGACTTATAGTAAAATTTAATTAGTACTTATTTTGTAGAACATTTTAATCCCTTAACTCTCATCTGAATGGGTTTCTATGTCACCCTCTAAAATAAACTTCATAAAATTTGATTAAAAAAGGCAGTTAAACGATTGAAATGTCCAGCCGCGCCTTGTCAACAGTAGCGAAGTCCTGCCAACGACGCAACTTTTGTTATGAGCTCTTTATTTTTTTTTGTCTTTGATAGCCAAACTACTGAACCATTTCCTTAAACGCATACACAGAGCTTAGTTTATGAATTATCTGATCCATGAGTTTGCTTCAGTGCACAGAAATATTTTCAATATGCCCACTTTGGCAACTGAGTGAAAGAAGACATTGACATCCAAATTTATTCCAGATTTCCATCCAGGATTATTACCTGTTTGAATAATTCTCCACTTTTTAATTCCACAAAAGAGGGTTTAGCGTGATTCTGCCAAACAATTATCACGCATTCTGTTTCTTTTGTTTTTACCGAAATACTGTCAATAATTTATTCATCGGCGAGTTCAAAAATCAAGCATTCTAATTGAATTATCCAATACTGCCCTCTTTCTAATGACAAATCTTTTCAATTTTATGCTAAAATTTGAATATTTCCCGAAGTATGGAAAATGTCGGTGATCATTAAGAAAAGCGAAATCAGAAAAAGATTTCTCGCAACTTTTTGAAAAGGTCATGTCTAAAACAAATCCACTATTTAATAGTCATCACATAATACCAACACATCGATTTGAAATTTGTGAGTTACACCGAACTTTCGCCCAGTACTACGAAAGATATATCAAACGTATTCAAACAAAAAAATGTTTTTTTTGCAATCTTTCTTGACGTTGCCAAGCATACTAAAATACTTGTCATGAAAGGCTTTTATATAAATTTAGATTATTACCTACTTCTACAGCATTTTCAAGTCGTGTCTCTCTTACAATCGATTTGCGGTAAGGGTAAAATATTTTACTACAGATGATTTCCAATGTCGGCTTGTCTGCAGTAAGAATAAGTTATTGGCCCAATGTTATACCTTTTATTTACATCTGATATTCTCATAAGTAGAAATTTGTTAAATTCAACATTCACGGATTATATCGCAATTAAGTACCGAAGCAAATGTTCAGCAAAAGCATCGAAAGTCTTACAAAATCACCTCAACTTTGCAAAGAATTGAATAGAGAAAAAAATTAAATTTGAAAATTGCAAGCCAAGAAGCACCGACAGATTGGTAACTCGTAAAACTTTCAGGCTAAAAAACCCATTGTATTCAAAGTTCTAGAAAGCCAAAGGGTAGGTATTCAAAGAAGAGAGGAGCAACATAAAGAAAGAGATAGGATTGGATAAAGGCAGATACATACAGATAGCCAATCCTGTGAGAATTTTTGAGATGCTTTGGCAAACTTGAAAATAGGTATCTTCCCGCCTGAGAAAAAGAATATTACTAATTCTGATGACATTTGAACCGAAAATTCATAGCTTCGCTCTGGCAAAGGCAGGATACTCAAAGAGAATTATCAGTGCTATCCGCCTCTTCTAGCCAACTCAAGACAAGCAAAACGTGCCCTCAATTATTCCAATGGTGGTCATATGCTGACCCCATGAATTGTATCCTGTAATAATAACGTCTTTACTAAAAATATTTAGAAGAAGGTTCGACAGTTTTCAGTTCGAGCTTGTCACAAAACACTTTGCAGTTCTACAGCATTCTGGACTGGGCCTTCGCTCTTTATGTAAATTGCATTTATAATCGCTTACCCACTTCATGATTCATGCAGATTTGATTCCGCTTATTGTTTCTGGTCTCTGTTGGGTAACCGGTTATCCGTGGTTGGCCAACTCATCGGCAAGGGTATAGTGATCTGAAAAAAATGAAATGAATGAACAAAAATTAAAACGTGTGATATACAGATGTCCAGATATGATTTTGAATAACCCAACCATTCATTCGCGAGATGACAATTTTATGTACCTTGGCATTCACTTGGAAATGCACATTTTTCCCAAAATGTGCGAATAAACAGCTGACAACTACATTAAAACTAGACTACTACAAAAGATGCTATCGAAAATAGCAGATAAAAATATCTAAAAAAATTGCAGCTATCCCCAAGCCCTTTTGTTACTGCTCTCGCATACAAATCTGCATATCACGATGAAAAGATCACTCCGCGTTAGTTGGAAACGTAGATAGAAAACGAGGCCACCCAAAGACGAAACAAACGAAGATGAAATATACTAAAATTAAAAGAAATATTGTTGGGCTTCAATTTTGTTAAAGTCTATGTATTAAAAACATGTTTGATAAAATAAACACAGCAGAGCTTACGCCTGAGAATTGAAGCTGGTCTGGCACTCTCGGCATAGGTACTCACAGGCTTATACTCCGTTCGTACGTTCAATTCTTATAAGCTCAGTTATCAGCTAAAATATAAAATATTACAATAAATTTCAGTATCGCAAATCTTCTATAATACAATCGCCACAGCTTTAAACTCCTCTAAATACCTTTCCGAATTTAGTCGGCAAGATGCTAAGCAGCGAAGAAAAGTGGGAAATCATCAGTGTTTTCGCGGACAAAATTCGACTCCTCGCATGCCCGAATCAGATGTTCCTAATTAGGTCTGGATTGAGCAGGACAGTGACACAGAAGGCGCCGGATCGTTTCTTCTTCTTCCTCGTCTAGACAACTTCTGCAGAAGTCATGTGTTTGCACACCCATTCTCTGGGCGTGCCTACCGATTAGAACCGTGCCTAACCGATAGTAATAACTGATATTAGTGTGTTAAGACTGTGGTTATCTCTACTTAGCAGAAGTACCGTGCGTTTCCCATTGAGAGTCGGCCACATCTGTCGGGCGATTTTGCAAGTGGCTTCGTTTCGCCAACTTTCATTCGCTACTCTTACGATTTCTTCGCGCATACGTAATCTATATTGACCAGAACGATATTAATTGTAGCCTTCAGAGAAGAGATGGTGTTACGAGGATGCTAATCGGTTTCACGCTCAACTACGCTCCATTCTTAGTAATCCAGGGTATTAAGGTCTGGGGAGTTAGGAGGTCATAAGTTCGGAAAGAAATTTTCAGCCATACTATCTTGTATCGCCATCACCTTGTGTGAAAGAGTAAACTCTTGCTGATAGATGTATGGCCTGTCACCGAGTACACTATCAATCCATGGTTTCATTACTGTCTCTCGAAATTCTTGAGTAAAAAAGTGTGGTTGCATGAGATGTCCTTTGTTGCTCACAACACCAAAAACCATAACAGTGGCTGGTAACTTCTTGTGCATGAGAACAAGAATCTCTGGGGAATTGGAACATAGCCATCTGTCATTCCGTTTTTTCTGCGGTTGGTCTTTTGGTCTTGGTAAACATTTGGTTGGTCAGCAGAAGACCATAATATCACAGGCGCTTCAAGGTGCTTAATTTTGTTTAGAAGACAATTTGATCATTTACCTCGTTGCTTTCGTGTTTGTTCCGATTGAAATTGTCTTCTACACATAACACCCTCTTCTGGTAAGACCCTCAGAACCATTGAGCTTCCTCGCAAGGTCTCTCATTGATTTCGAAGTGGACTCATCAATGATCGGTGGGATTTGTTGAATAAATTCTGCAGATCTGACAGTGTCAGAATGTTCCTCGCAGTTTTTACATTTCGTATTGCCGGCTGAAGCTTCCAATTCCCCGTGAACTTTGTGAAGTAATGAACGGGCGCACATAAGGGAACCCGGTGCTCTACAAATTTAAGAAAATCGGTTAGTGTTTTTTCGATATTTCGAAAGTATAGTATTTTGGGCGGCCGCCGTGGCCGAATGGGTTGGTGCGTGACTACCATTCGGAATTCAGAGAGTGAACGTCGGTTCGAATCTCGGTGAAAGATCAAAAAATTAAGAAAAACGTTTTTTCTAATAGCGGTCTCCCCTCGGCAGGCAATGGCAAATCTCCGAGTGTGTTTCTGCCATGAAAAAGCTCCTCTTAAAAAATATCTGCCGTTCGGAGTCGGCTTGAAACTGTAGGTCCCTCCTTTTGAGGAACAACATCACGCACGCCACAAATAGGAGGAGGAGCTCGGCCAAACACCCAAAAAAGGGTGTACGCGCCAATTATGAAAAAAAAGTATTTTAAGAATATACTTTTTTCGGTCTGGTGTTGCCAAAAAAAAAACCTATTCAACCGAATCTGAAATTTTAATATGTTGTTAACAACATCAATGGCTATAGCCCGTACTCGAATCATATTATTATTTGAATTATTTCCCTTTCTTTATTAAAAAACTGAAAAGAAACTCGATTTTTAGAGTGCCAAATTCAAAACCGCGCCACTTTTTCAACTTATTTTTTTATTCTAGTACGGGACATAGCTAATCATACTGAATAATAATTTTTTTTTGGTTTTTGTGTTTCAGATAAATAGAAGAGCCAAAATGGACAACACCGTCCAGGTCCAATTTTTCGGGAGGGTCATTTTTAAAGTTATTAATATTAAAAAAAAAAAAAAAAAATCCATTTTTGTATGTAAAAGAAGTAAAATAAAAAGCCTAAAAACTTTAAATATCTTTTTTCATTTTTTTATTGTAAAAACAAAGGCCAGCCGCACTATGTGCGCATATTTGAAGTGAAACTTCTTAATTTCTGGATTAAATTTAAATATTTTAATGTGGAGTGCAATGATTTTTTATAAAATTACATACAATAATAGTGGATAATATTATTATTCATTTATTTCTGAAATTTGTACATTAGTCGGTGCTTCAATAGCCTGTAAATTTTGTATTGATGATGCTACTTCAGCAGTGCATACAATCGGTTTGTGGTAACTGAAATAGGATATATTTATATGTTCTTGACTCGATTGTGTCGATATAACGATAAAATACGGCATCTATCGTTATTACTGATTTTGTTGTTGAAATATAGCGGTCATTACTCATTTGTAAATTCAGTTTATGTTCTAAAAATTCTTTTAATTTCATAGAAGTGTCCGATGCAAGATTTACATTGAAATCTCCAGTTAATATGAGAGGTTTCAGATCGTCGCGTTGGGGAAGAAGTTTACCACCAACACGAGTGTATCTTAATAACAAACCATGTAAAAATGCGATAATGTCGTTGATATGTGAATTCAGAGTTATGTGGACACCCACAATTACTATGTTTTGTCCATTTATCGCACGGCACACAGAAATCCAGGTATCACCGACATCTTCAGTTATAGCTGCATTTGATATTGACTGTACAGCGGTAAATCGTAAGTGTGGTGTGAGGACATTCACGGTATCATTTTTGTTGTGGTAGATGGTGTGGACTCCTCCGGTTCGAACATTACTTCTTTTACACTGGATGATGCAGCTAAAACTCGGTAAACTGATTTCCTCGTCTTCACGTAACCAAGTCTCATGAAAAACTACCACATTGAATTTTTCCATAACTGGATTCAATACGTCAGTAGCATGAGCACGTAGACTTTGAAAATTAAAAGAGTATATCGACAAAGCTTCTCTTTGTTGTATAAATTGAATCATTTGTTGATCAAGAGTTTCCAAACAATTCTTCGACCGTCTTCGAAATTCTGCTTGCAATGATGTCATTGTTGTTGATGGTCTCCGGCCATGGTTGAATCTAAAATCATCATTGCGTGTAATTATAAACAATCCATCAATGGAAGTAACACGTGGCAGTGCGACATACACTAGCGATTGGTTTGACTGCTTTTTATCGTATTCATAGACTATTTCAGAATATGTACCGCCCTGAGATTTGTGTATGGTACTGGCACATGCACGAACTACATCAAAATGTGTACGTTTTGCATTTATAGTTTTATTGTGATTTAATGGTAATGAAACTGATCGTCTAGCTATCGGTACTACTGTTTTACTAACGACTACGAAGCACAGCATAAAGCGGAGAAAGGAAATAGCTTGTATGCCGTAGGCTTATACATTTCGTGACGGTTTTTTGTAACGCTAGCTCGTGTGTCGAGGTCTTGAAATTACACTCTGAAGAAGTTGCACTTCAAAAAAATTCCTGAAAATATCTTAAATTTTTGAGCTCTAGACCACCGGGACCCCTTAAGAAAAGTAGAGATTTCTAAATCGGTGTGATTTACACATATGGCGACGATAACTGCATGTCTTAAGCTAAGTAGCAGTCCTGCATGTCTTATCTGAAATAGAAAAAAAGGAAAGTTTTTTTTTATAGCCACACATGTCCTCAAGTACCGCGCACTTCCTTTATTATGCTATAGGAACCCGACCACTTATTCCCCTATTGTAATTTGTGTTTCGCCACTTTTGATACATTTGATCGCCACAGCACTGGTCACCAATAATGGTTTCTCTCTCTTCCACACACTTCCACTGATGTTTTTATCCCTTTTATTTAAATACATGATGCGATTACAAATAATGTCGATAATGCCATTTTTGTTGTTATTTTCGTTACTTTCTTATTATTACTTTGTTTACTTAAATTTCCATTATCATTTTCATGTTATTTCATACTTGTGGATTATTGTTAAATATTCTCTTCAATATTTGTGCTTGGCTCTGTTTTCCTTTTCCATGTCGCATTATTCTGGTTGCCTTAATTCCCTGTCGATGCGCTGTTGTTCGCAGTCGAAAACCATTACTGATAACAGCGCAAGTACGCAGGCGGTAATGACAGACTGCGGGTACGAAAAGACAATGAAAATAAAAATGATAATGCGAGTTTATCCATATGTATGTACATATATACATATGCGCTTGCATACAAAATTTACTTAGTTCCTCATTCATTTTATAGTGTTAATGATGCCAATGGGAATTTGTGCACTTGTAATACAATTTAAAACGCGGTAAGCTGCTTGATTTCGATGAAGTCCTTAAATACGAAATGACATTTCGATGACATTGGGAAAGCAAAATTCCTCAAGCGCATATATATATCAGAGGCAACTGGCACAAGTGTTAAAGTTGAAAATGTTCTAGAAGTTATGGCTAGACAAATCTTGCCGAAAGTTCTAGTTAAATGCAGCCGGTTTCGGTTTTGCCGGTTGGTTGCTATAACTAGGTAGGCTATAACTCGCTCAATTAGCCTTATGCTTTCATTCAGAAACGATAAAAATTGGTTGTAAACCAACAAAACTGTCACATGCCGAGTGAGTGGGAACACTTCCTAATCCGATGCTGCTTTGAGTTCACCATAACTTTTCGTAAAATTGCTGTAATTCGCTCAATTTTGTCCCGATTAGCCTGAAAATTTCGGCAGATCGTTGCAAAACCTTATGCTTTCTAGGCATTCAGAAACGATAAAAATCGGTTGTATACCCACAAAACTGTCACATACCGAGTGCGCGGGAACACTTCCTAATCCGATGCTGCTTTGAGTTCACTATAACTTTTCGTAAAATTGCTTTACAACAAATAAATTGAAAACCTTATAAGTGGTGAAAGTGTAATAGGTACATTTTATTAAAGCAAAGCGGATTAGATGGATTGGCCAACGAAAGAGTCCTAGGAAGGGTGTCTACTTGGCGGCCAATAGGAGGAAGATAGAGGCGTCGCGAAATGGAAAAATGTGGCAAGAGAGAGACTGAGCTAGAGGATGATTGCTGATGAAGCTATGGTCCACCATAGACTGTGAACCTAAAAGAGGAAGAGGGAGAGAGAGGGAGGTTAGACGTTTTTTGTTATGCTTCCTGTAGGATGTCTTTATTCAAAGTGCGACAGAATTTAATGCTGTACTATAACGCTGCAACATTAAAAGATTACAAATGTAATACAAGCGAATAAAATATAGGGTGGTATGTAAGAGTTACGATTTTTCTAACTATGCGATTCATCTTATCAGTGGCTTCAAAAAAAGGTGTTTTTTCTTAATTTTTTTTCTAGGCGAAAAAAGCGACACACAGCAATAAGCTTCGACATTTATTTGAAGGCATGATTGAGTAGTAATAAACAATTTTTTAACATAAATAAAAAAACAAAATGGCGGACATATGAGGGATCTCGCACAGCTTCTCGTTGCGCGCTGGTAAAACGGCGTGTAAGATTGCGGTCGTAGTTTTCACCTGAAACGCTAAAGAAAAATATTGTCTTATTCAGAAGGCTTTCCCGCATATAAGGCTTTCTTGCATAAAAATATGAAAAAATGAACACGCAATTAATTATTGAAAAAAGTGCTTTTTTTCGCTATTTTTTTTTTTAAAAGGTGTTAAATAACATTAAAATATAATTTTTTTTTTTGTATTTTGTTAGTTAATTAGTTGCGCATTTTAATTATCTTTATATAGATCATCGGTTTGAAACGATAACTTTCGTCGTTTTTTTTAAATCTTGCACGCCATTTTAAAAAACATGGTTTTGAGAAAACGTGTTTCAAAGTTTTCAAAAGGTAGACAATATACTCACACGAGGGACGGTACACAGACCTGTAACTCCGAAGTAACTTTGAATTCTGCTATACAACTTTGAGGGCATATTCTGCTATAATATATGTATCGATTGCAGTAAAAAAAAATTGATTTTTTGAAGCCGACTGATAAGAGATCCCCCTTAAGTAGTTACTTATAAGAATCTTGTCATAAGGTCTTCATTTGTATTTACCTATGTAATAGTCTGTAACCCTCTTGTTTGTTGATTAAATAAGTAAATAAATATATTAAATAAATAAAATTTTTAACTTTTCGATAGAAAAGCGTGAGTTAGTTTTCGAGCATTTCGTAAAATAGCTGAAAATATACAATTGAGTTCGTCAACAGTTCAATTCGTTGGTTTAGGATGAAAATCATGTGGTTAATAAGCGGCTGCGCAGGCTCCTTATAAAACTTTAACAGAGAAAGAATGCCAGTGTTTGGTGCACTGAGTGAAGAAAAATCCAGCAACAAGCGCTCCAAAGTTAACTGAAGTGGGCAAAAAAGGATTTAGGTAAGACTTGCCGTGTAGAAACTGTTCGAAAAATACTGAGGGAATCAAGTTTAAATTGCTATTAAATGGCTATTCTACCCGTAATAAAAATTTTTAAGTGCAAGGAATGGAAGTCTGTGATTGCAGTTTGCGCGTGACCATCTAAGTAAAACCCCATCATTTTGGAGGACCGTATTTTTTGTAGAAGAGGTAGAAATGAATTTATTTGGACCTGAGGGCTGACCCTTTCTATTGCGCAAAGCCAATATCGAGCTTAAGCCCCAAAATTTCCGATCGACTATAAAACAAGGCGGGGCCAACGTTATGGTTTGGGCATACATCCTATGAAATGGAGTTGAAAATTTTACCTTTATCGAAGAAACAATGAACAAATATGTTTATTTAAAACTTCTGTAAGAAAGTTTTGTTCAAGGCGCTAGAAAATTATAAATTAAAGATAACGACCCTAAGTGAATATATAAATATTCTCACATTGGTGAAACTCCTGCACAAGTACCGGATCTTAAAATCATCAAAATTTTGTGCTCGGTTTTGAAGTCAGGTATACGAAAATGTGGTATCCATAACAAATCTGTTCTTGCAGAGTGGAACGGAACTAGTCCAGAATATACAAAATAAAAATGATTGACTCCATTCGACGTAGACTCCAAGCTGTAATCGATAATAAAAGATAACCAAAAAAGTACTAAGTACCTTAAAATTTTAAAAATTAGCAATAAACAGTTGGTCTTTTTTAATTGTGTCATGCAAGCTGCGGCAGGAATTGTCTATATGTTTTTTTTTAGTTACAAAGAGGACAATTATAACAAACAAGGTTTTTAAAGGCTTCAAAAAATTTTCCAGGTGCTGAAGGGCTGGGCCTTGCATTATATTTTTGATGTTGCTTATACTCACCCTAAGATATTAGTATGGACATCAAACGGGGAAGGATATATCCAGTTAATAAAACCTAATTTTTTTTACTTTACCCCAGGGCAAGTAGATACATTTTGTTTAGTAATCATTCCCAACACTTTATTTCTAGGAAATAATATCACAGAGTGAGACAATTTTTTTTGGAAATTTATTCGTTTGAAATTTTAATGCCCCTTAAAAAATTAAATTGATTAGAAAACGAAAACCTGAATGTGCGGTAATACTATATCTATATATATAAAACTCAAATTATGTATGTATCTATAGATCGACTTGCGTCCTAAACGCATAAACCGATCGTAACCAAATTTGACACACGAACTGGATACCTTACCGGGATGGTCATAGGCTAAAAAATATTTTGATATATATAGGGGGCGTGACACCTCCCATACAAATGGAATTTTTAACAGTCCGTATTTCTGGAAGTATTTACGTTAGACTACTGAAATTTGGTAACTGCTAATCCTTACCACATCCAGAAAAACTGCGTATAGCGAAAAAGGGGGCGTGGTACCTCCCATACAACTGGAATTTTTTATAGTCCATATCTCTGGAAGTATTTAGGCTAGACCAATGAAATTTGGGAAGGGGTTATATGAAGTTAATCCCTAACACCTCAAAGAAAACTCAGAAAAACGAAAAAGGGGGCTTGGCACCTCCCATATAAATGCAATTTTTCATTGTCCATATCTCCGGAAGTATTTGGGCTAAACAACTGAAATTTGGTAAGAGATTATATAAGGTTATTACCTAACACCTGCATGAAAACTGGTGATAGCCAGAAATGGGGCGTGACACCTCCTATACAAATGGGATTTTTCATACTGCATATCACAGGTCGCATTTATGGTAAGAATACCAAAAATTGGTAAAAAGTTTAATGAAGTTAGTATTTAGTACTCCTAGAAAAAATATGAGCTTAGAGAAAAATGGGGGTTAGACTATTTGATATAGAAACGAATTTATATTATCAACGATAGAGGTTTTGCTGAATTGAATGCATTCTCTTATTGGTAAAATATGTTTGCAAATATGTGAATAAGGGCAGCGACATGGCAGTTCTGGGAATAACTAACGCTAATGGTGAAATAACGCAATTCCAAATGGGACGATACATTAACAGGAATGAAGCAGTTTGGCGCACACTCGGCTTTTCCATCCACGAGAGGTATCCACCAGTTGTTCACCTGTCAGTTCACATTGAGAATGGTCGGCGCATGTATTTTACCGATTCCACTCGGCACTACATTGACTGCTTTTTTCATGACAGTTTTGCCAGAACATTGCTGTATGTGGAAGTTCCTGGAGTTCCTCCAAAAAAGGATTCATAAAGAGAAAACAAGGCGCAATTGTGTCCGGTACAGAAGCTCGCCAAGGAGACTCTCTAGGACGTGTTTATACAATCCATCCAAGTAACGCTGAGTGCTTCTACCTAAGGTTATTACTACACAAAGTTAAAGGACCGGTGTCCTTTCAAGCTCTGCGAACTGTGGATGGGGTATTATGTTCCACGTATCGACAAGCTTGCCAACATTTAGGTCTACTGGAAAACGATAATCACTGGGAAATTACATTATCTGAAGCTGGACTGTCATGCCTTCCTTCGCAGCTTCGCAGCTTATTGGCAATAATATTGACAACCTGCTCGCCATCAGATCCAAAAACACTATGGGAAAATCACAAAGATAACCTTAGTGAAGACTACATGAGAGCAGCACGAGCTGCAAACGATAATACAAACCTGAACTGTTCTTTGCAAATTTACAACCAAGCGCTAATCGACATAGAAAATATATGTATTTCAATTAATAGCAAATCCTTGGAGCATTTGGGATTACCTTCTCCCGTTTGAGACAGAATCGATTTGGCCGACAAAGATATCTCCCGGAAAATGAGTTACGATATCGAGGCTCTTCATACTTTTATAAGCAAAAGCAAACCTCTATTGGTTTCGGATCAAAAAGTCGCATACGAAACTATTCAAGGAATGATTATTGAAAATAAGGGAGGATTGATTTTTTTGGATGCGCCTGGAGGAACCGGAAAACATTTCTGCTTAATTTGATATTGGCTGATGTAAGAGAAAAGAAAGAAGTCGCTGTGGCAGTTGCTTCTTCAGGAATAGCGGCTACCCTTTTGTGTGGCGGACGAACAGCTCACTCAGCTTTTAAGTTACCACTGTCTATGCAAATATCTGACACACCGATGTGCAATATAAGCAAAAGCTCAGGTCAAGGTAGGGTTCTAAAGACATGTAAGCTAATCGTGTGGGATGAGTGCACAATGGCCCATAAAAAGTCGCTGGAAGCTTTAGGCCGATCTCTGAGAGACTTGAGAGGTAATGATCAACCCATGGGTGGTGCCTTACTCTTACTGGCAGGGGATTTTCGACAAATTCTTCCAGTTATTCCGAAAGGAACCGCCGCAGATGAAGTGAATGCCTGCTTAAAATCGTCATACCTATGGGACTACGTTCAAAAATTGACTCTTTCTACAAATATGATAGCACATTTGGGAGGAGATGCATCAGCAGAAGTTTTTTCTAAACAACTAATTACAATAGGCAATGGAAAAATACCAGTATCTTTACCACCAAATTTAATTTCTTTTCCTCCAGGTTTTTGTCAACTTATGTTATCAGTCGATGCTTTGATAGAAAGGGTATTTCCAAATATTTCTGCCAATCACACAAACTATAGATGGCTTCGAGAAAGGGCCATTTTGGCACCTAAGAATGTCGATGTAAATGTTATTCTTTCCAAAATTCCAGAAATACTACCAGGAACTGTCACAACTTATCATTCCATTGACACAGTCGTCGAAGAATCCCAGGTTGTTCATTATCCCGTTGAGTTTCTTAACTCCTTGGACCCATCAGGGATTCCTCCTCATCGACTGATGCTTAAAAAGGGGCCATGATAATTATGCTGCGTAATTTAGATCCTCCACGTTTATGCAATGACACAAGACTAATGATCACGAAACTTTTACCGAATGTTATAGATGCTAGGTTTTATCAGGAAATTTTGAAAACCACAAAGTTTTCATACCAAGAATTCCAATGATACCGACGGATATACCTTTCAATTTTAAACGCCTCCAATTGCATATTAGACTGGCTTTCGCAATGTCCATAAATAAAGCTCAGGGACAATCATTAGCTGTCATCATGTTTTACCCATGGCCAATTATACATATGTAGCCTACTCCAGAGTTGGCGCACCGAAAAACCTTTTTATTTATACTCAAAATAATATAACAAAAAATGTCGTATATCCGATCGTTTTAAATAATACCTAAACTGACTTAAAAAAGTTAAAGTTGTTTTATTTACATTGCATACTTTTTGATAGAAATGTGGGGTGAAACCCACGGGTATAAGCTAGTATCTTCTAAAGATAAGTATGAGCCGACACATACGTATGCGATAGTCCCCGGCTCTTTTGAACTGAATTTCGTAGTGTCAGCGGACTAAACCACCCCATCGCCTCACTGTTGAGCTCTTTCCCCTCGGTATTACCCGTTAAGATATTCCTTCGAGGGGGCACGATATGTTTATTCACTCATTTGTCTGCGTTCGTTATCATCATCTCTCAGCCTTCGCATAATTATTGAGGCCACGTTACAACCATACATGGCACACGTTTCTTCAGATTCTAGCATATATTGTACTAGGCTAGCAGCTGTTATGCTCTCGCCGATATTTGAGCACCACATGCTACGTTCCCCATCAAATCTAGAGCATTCTAACAGGGCATGCTCAAGAGTTTCATATTTATTTTTCTTGGCAGTATAGGCAAAATGGCGAGTTTGTGTGTTTGTATTTGTGCAAATACTGCCTGAAACCACCATGCCCAGTGAAAAACTGTATCAGCATAACGTTACCGTTTCCATGTGTTCTCCGGGTTCATTTCTGTATGTCGGGCATCACAGTGAAAATGGTTCTTCCCTTCCCACTATCGTTCCATTTAGTCTGCCAGTTGTTTAGTGCGGTATCATCTTATCGATTCTCTGTAGGGCGTCCCTCAGTGAGGCTTTGCTTCCAGATATATATATATATAATTGGCGCGTACACTCTTTTTGGGTGTTTGGCCGAGCTCCTCCTCCTATTTGTGGTGTGCTTCTTGATGTTGTTCCACAAATGGAGGGAACTACAGTTTCAAGCCGACTCCGAACGGCAGATATTTTTATGAGGAGCTTTTTCATGGCAGAAATACACTCGGAGGTTTGTCATTGCCTGCCGAAGGGCGACCGCTATTAGAAAAATGTTTTTATTAATTTTGGTGTTTCACCGAGATTCGAACCAACGTTCTCTCTGTGAATTCCGAATGGTAATCACGCACCAACCCATTCGGCTACGGCGGCCGCTTGTTCCCAGATACCCACGCGTTTTTTGCATGCTGGTGTTTTTGTTTCATGCATTTTACCTTTATATCGAGGGGGAGTCTGCCTGCTATTACCCCTGCTGCTTCGTCAGATATGGTCCTATAGCCTCTAATGATTCTGGCATTGTATAATCTATACACCCGTTTAGCCTGTCTCAAGTAGCTGGGATATTTCACTACGTCACCCCACACTACCACAGCGGAAAACAGGAACAAGTTGCAGACAATACCCATAATTTCACGTGTACATGAAATTTTTCCTAGAAAACTTTTGCCGTACCGCAATGGTTTAAGCCATTTAGAATAAAAAGAATTCACATTTCTCGAACCTGGCTACAATTTTCAAAACAACACCCCAAATTTCTCGACTATTTTGAGTTTCATCTACAAACTTTCAATAGGAGAATAAACAAAAAAAATTAAAAATAATAAAATAATTCATAATTTAATTCCATTTTCTCTTGAAATACCATTTATTGGCATCCTGCACCGCTGTAATCAAAGCATTCATGTGAGCCAATCGGTAAGAAGCGCAACAGTCTGGTTCCATGAAAAGGAACGGAAAAACGAGCAAAAATTGTAAATGTGACGGAAGTGTAATGGCATCCTGGCGCGCGCGGGCTGCACACACATGCACACATGTCATATAGCATTTCGCGTAAATTTTTTCCATTTAATCACTAACCAATCTCACTTTGACTGCAGCAGTCTGCAAATGCTGCCGCTGCACTTTTTTGTTCCTGTTGTTCCCTTTTTTATTTTTTTTTTGTTTTGTGATAAAGCAACGGATGTTGATGCGGTTCGTGCATGAAACGGATGTGCGACAGTAATCTATACTCTTGTCAGCATCATTACAGCAGCGCATTCGAACAAACTGTAAAGTGGCGAATAAACGATACAAAAGTTCGGTTAGGTTAAGGCGACAACAAAAATTAAGTTAAAAAAGCAATTCCAACTCAATTACAATACTATGTGCCATCCGAATGGTAATAAAAAATTGTTTAACGATGCTAAGAAATGAAATGTTGCTGTTTTGCGCAAGCTGCTGAGATTGCTGCATTCCGTACACCCGTTGAAGGCGGCATACCGAATCATATATACGTGAAATGCAAACAATAGCAATTGTGGTAGCAAACGATAACCCAAACTGTTGTTGAATAAAAAGAAGTTGAACTGAAATGCAATGCCAACGGTAATAAAATATATTGCAACAATGTATTGGCACCGCTTCTGGCGCTCATTCGTGTCAAAAGAGTTGTGAGCTGAAATAAAATACAATAAATATGTACTTACGTAGATACATACACGAAGAGGCAAAAAATGTTTTCATGTAGGGACAGTATAACTGAAGAGAGAAAAAATCTTTTGAAGAATTATATATTTTTTGCTTCGCTTTTCACAATTATAGTAGGTAGGTTTGTGAAATGGACGAAATACCAGACTGGTACGCTCCCGAAGTAGAACAGAAACGCCATTTTGATACCATTTTGAGGGTAGTAACGGCCACAAGATGGTTTTACTCTGTACCCTACTGCGTCTGGTGAGCTAAAGTGAGAAATCACGAAGCTCTTAGTAGTATTCCTAACGAGGACTCAATCCCTAGACTTATCTTTCGACTGGATATAGAAAATTTCATAATGTCAAAGTTCTTGAATCAAGCAGATAGCAAAAGGGGTGACTCAGAGGTTATTGGTGGCTAGACTAGCACTGCGAAGCTTAATCTGAGCTACTCTTAACATAGATTTGTTAAGAGAAGCGCACTTAAACCTGTCTCCACAATCTCCGAAGGTTCCATAGAGCCCAAAGGCTTTGAAAATGCGTCCGGCGCAGACATTCGCAGTTCATCGAATGGCTTGGTTGTCTTCTTTCCACATATATTTCGTCAAGCGCGCCATTCGGGACAGCAGATGCAGGGAAGTCTTTAACCTTGACCATCCTGAGCCCAAATTGTAGTTTATGCTGCTTTTTCTCAAGTACCTGCAGAGACTAGTCAGTAATCAGCAGCAGTGCTTCCTCCAACTTTATCACAGATCAGTCATTTATATTAATTTCAGGGCTTTAAAGCTTGAGACAGTGGGGGATCTTCGGACTCTCCAACGCCAGTGTCGGCAGTAAAATGCAGGTTCTGGGTCTCCTAGGAATCTCCGAAGCAGAGGTGACCTTAAGCGAAAGCCACTCGTAGACGTTTCCCTTGGGAAACTCATCGACACATCTGATTACACTAAGTACAACCGCGACAGATCTCTCTCGCGACTTTTTTCCTTCTTAACGGCAGCACGCCTGCTCACGTCTAGTGATGGGTTAAGCTTAGCCATTGGTTGATTTAGAGGATTTATTCAGTGGTTGGTAGATTTCTTCGAGCCAGTATTTTCGTACTCCCATACCATGGCCTCATGCTTGACCTTTATCTGCTCTATTGGCCAATTCATTTCTAGCTATCATAATGCATTTGTAGTGCACTTCGAGCAACGACCCAGAGGATTTTTTTGTCTTCTTCTTGGCAACCTCATTTTTGAATGTGTTGGACTGACTATAGATGGCTGAGTTATATGTAGTAACCCCAGCCATATTTTAAAAGCAGTGAGTTCGCTTCTTTGTGCATGACTACCACTCGGTAATAGCCAGACTCTACAGCTGTAGAGTGTCGAAAGAAAAAACATGTTTTTTAAAAGCAACGTATGCTTTCTAAATTTCTCACAACAGTAAAAAGTGCACAACGTGTGTTGCGAAAAGGGTACTTCTATTTAACATCATTTAAATTATTTTTATCGAGACTCTTTCACCTCAAATTTATCTAAGAAATGAGAGAAGCTGAATTTCGTGTTTTTGCAAAAATCAATCTTAAAAATTACTAGGATTAAACGAAAAAAAGAGATTGTCTGTAAAGTCGGTTTACTGACGATAGTTTGTGCATCAGACGTTAATAAGTCAACAACACTAAGAGGCACCATCATCGATTTGCCTTTTTCAAGACACTTTACACTCGAAACACTCCCTTTCATTTCCTACTTTTTCTATCATCGTCCTATTCTCAACAGAGAAATGGTTCATTACCATGCACACAGGAAGAAGGCATATGCAAATACAAGTATGTCAATTTATATACAAATGCGCATATACATACATATACATACATATATATGCTTCCTCAAGTAGGAGAGACCCAAATGTCGAACGTTGCCGAATACGGGGGCCGATTGTGCCTCTTTGTCGTTCGTTCCGCGCTCTCGCTTGCATTTCAAGCAAGGTAACGACGCATTAGCAAAAGAACGACGAATTTTTTCGTGCGTTTTTCCTGCTAAATCGAATTATACCTAAGACGTTATCATGTCAAAAATTAGTTATGGAAACTTGGCAATAATTCCTAGAGTCTTTTTCTGAATGATTCATAACGAAATTTTAAGGATTACATTCGTCAAAGGGCATTATTGTACAAACACATCCTTGCAAAAAATAGACACAAAATGATTTTTTAACGGTTGGATAAACCCTCTTTGATTTGTCATCCACTTTAACATTAGTAGACATCTTGTTATACGTCTGCGCCTTTTGCGAATCTAAGTTAACTCTGATGGACTAACCCCGAGAGGCATTCTAACCTCTCATATTGTAGACCTCCTAAACACTTCAATCTGGCTCTAGTTAACTCAGGGCAAGAACATAGAAAGTGTTCTATCGTTTCCCTCTTTTCCAGTAAAGTATGACATTTAAAATGCCGTAAATTGGAAAATTTTTCGAAATTCAAACTAATCAGACTATAACTACAACTTATTTTATAAGAGTTTTTTTACCTTTTACAGATCCATCAACATTTCAAGGAGAAATGATACAGACTGTGGAGCAACTTTTTTTCATTATCCTTTGGGTCACGTGATTTTTTATATTCTAATTTTTCAAAAGAAAAATAAAAATAAATATTTTTATAAAGTTTAAATACTAACAAACAATGTACAACATTTTTTATACATGGGTAAGACTCCGTCAGAAAATATGAGATTTGCAAGTGGTCTTTCGATTTCTTTGAAACTTTGGGAAATATTAGTTCTAGGTAAGATACATTCGAGCCTAAAAGGATTTTGAAAAATTTTCAAAATTGAGTCATCTACGCCATGTTGAAAATCGGGACCGTGTTTTTTTCAAAAATCAATATTCCTTGAACCGTTTGATGGATTTCAATGTAATTTACAGACAATATAGAAACAAATAAGTAGTTTAAATTAGTATTATGTTAAAAAAAAAATTTCGAAATTTTGACCAAAAAAAAGTCAAAAAAATTGTTTGAATCAATTTTTAGTTGATATGGCCAGTTTTTTAGATTTTCTGTTATACACGTAACGATTCCTTATGACTTAACCTTTATTTTGAAAAAAAAAATTTTATGGTGTCTATAATAGTTCTCGAGATATTGCGATTTTAGTGGAAGCGCGCACGCACGGTTTAGGTAACAGGTGTGCAATGCGTGATGGAGCAGACTGCTGCAGGTCTGTGCGCGTTTTTCTACTCCCGCGCTGCGTAACCGCGAACTTCACGGTGCGCGCTTCCACTAAAATCGCAATATCTCGAGAACTATTATAGACACCATAAAATTTTTTTTTTCAAAATAAAGGTTAAATCATAAGGAATCGTTACGTGTATAACAGAAAATCTAAAAAACTGGCCAAATCAACTAAAAATTGATTCAAACAATTTTTTTGACTTTTTTTTGGTCAAAATTTCGAATTTTTTTTTTTAACATAATACTAATTTAAACTACTTATTTGTTTCTATATTGTCTGTAAATTGCATTGAAATCCATCCAACGGTTCAAGAAATATTGATTTTTGAAAAAAACACGGTCCCGATTTTCAACATGGCGTAGATGACTCAATTTTGAAAATTTTTCAAAATCCTTTTAGGCTCGAATCTATCTTACCTAGAACTAATATTTCCCAAAGTTTCAAAGAAATCGAAAGACCACTTGCAAATCTCATATTTTCTGACGGAGTCTTACCCACATTATACATTGTATTAGGTGCGCAACTAAGTCCACGCTGTTTGTCAATAGATGCCACCAGCAGTGTGTGCTAATCGATTCTAACATAACCTAAACGACGTAAGCCAAGCTTAGACATAAGGTAAACAAACTCCTTCGTCATATTAGTGATTTTGTTTTGGTATCATATACTTTTGGTTTTGTGAAACTGTCTGGGGACTGCCCGGTCATGCTTCTACGTCGTCGCCTCGGCCGAATATTCACGCTGCGAAGGTTATGCTATGTATTTGGTGGGACGAAGTTAGTGTTATTTGTATGAACTGTTAAAACCAAGCGAAATCATCGCTAAGGATCCGTATCGACTTCAATTGATGCGATTGAGCCGAGCACTGCGCGAGATGCGGCTCAGCATCACGTTGCCAAACTTGTTAAAATCTACTTGGAGACACTGAAATGGGAAATCCTACCCCACTTGCCATATTCTCTAGATATTGCGCCGTCCGACTATCACCTGTTCCGATCGATGGCACATGGTCTAGCTGACCAGCAGTTCCATTCATATGAAGACATCCGTGAATAGCGTAAAAAGATGAACAGTTTTACCGCGACGGTATACGAGATCTACCAGAAAGATGGGAAAAAGTAGTAGCCAGCGATGGGCAATACTTTCATGATTTACTTGTAACCATTTTTTTTGAATAAAGTTGTATTTTAATCAAAAAAACAGCGATAACTTAGTTGCACACCTAATATTTAGATATTTCTATTGTTATCCCTTGTAGACAGTTTTTCGTTTAGCGCATTTTTGGCGCTGCTATAGGTATGTAAACCCTTAAACTCTGCAATAGATCAAAAGCATTATGAATATGGAATACGAAGCTTTAATTTGATACATTTTTAAAGCTCCATCTACATTAAGGCAACCTACTTGCCCTTATACAAATTTACTCACTCACGATAATGCTTAGCAAGATTTTAACTCGATTTCACAAATTTACACAAATCTACTCATTTAATTTTTATCAAATACAAATGTTCCATTTCAATGCCCACTGTTCACTGTTGCCACTTGATCAGCCATAGCTTTCATAGTGCATTCAATAGCTTTTCACAAAGGTTTGTGGCTGCTAAATTGCTACCCATGAGCCTTTTAGTGACTGGTGTCCATTGATGGCCAATGCTGAGTAACAGATCGGCAGGACAGGCAGAGTTGTGAGAGAACAATCGCCATTTGCAATTTACAATAAAACGCGGTAACAATGCCATAGTTTCAAGTAACAATCGAATATGCAAATCGCCTGCTGACACTGACAAAGGTATTGGCGCTGCAACTGGCCGTCGGCAACTGCCAATGGCCATTGGTATCAACGCGGATGTTTTTAATAGTGCAATCGATGCGCAATGTATGTGTGTAGGTACTATGTAGTCACACACACACACTTACTCACACACTTGCTGAATATATTCTATATATTTTTTCTACAGCGGTTGTTGCTACAGCAATCAGCCACACGTGTCTCACGACGCGGAAAAACCTATACGTTTACTTGATAAATTACACAGCCACCTACAAATGTTCGTATGTATGTATGGCGTATAATATGGCGGCAATGAATGCATTCTTTTTGGTGCTTTTTCTTTAAAAAATGTGCACGCATACACACACACACACGTAGTAGGTGCATACATCATGCGCTTTTGGGTATGTCGCTCTGAAATTTCTGCATAAATCAGCGCTTTTTCAATATTATGGAAAAAAGTGACCATTTGTGTAAATGCTGACGGAAAGTGTTTATGTGTGCGTATGTGGGTTTCCATTTAGCGACAAATTTAATTTTTAATTTTTTTTTTACTCTACTCCTCCTACATATTTTATTTTGTATATCCAAGTATTTTCTTCCCATTATATTTAGCTGACGCTCTCTTTGCTATTTTGCGCGCATCGGCTCAGTCGCGTTAAGCTGCTTGTGACAGAAGTTCTACGCTACCATTTCTGTGTTGCTATGATATTTTTGCAGCTACGCTTGTTCTGCTCTGCTACGAGTATTCGTTGTCCAATTTACAATTTCATTTGCATGCTCAGCACGTTGCGGTCAACAAATTTTAAAATTTAATTACATTTTTTTCTTCGCCTCTGCCGCAGCCTCACATGTTCGGATGCTGTTTTTTTTTTGCTTGCCATTGTTGTGCTATAATATTCTTACATATTTACATGACATGATTTCGTGTCATGTCGCAGGACATTTTCTTTGCATTTTTCTTTTTGTATATTTTTCATCCGTTTTTTTTTTTTGTTTCTTTGCCTACAAACGCTTTTTATTTGGATTTCCATTTCGCGCTTCGTTTACCCGCGTTTAAAGAGGTTAATGGGCGTTAATTTGTGGGCCTTCTGTGAATTTGTGTGGGTTGAGGTCAAGTGTCGTTGATTGTTTGAAGTTTGGTCGGTGCGTTTGCATTTGTGAAAATATTTTTGTGAAAAATTTTTAGGCTCCTTCATTTTTGAAGGCTTCTTGCATTTGAATATAATTTTATAATATTTTAATTATTTTAATTAAAGCAATAATACAAAACTGTTTACTTAACGAGTTTTTCCTCTTCCTAAGAAACTTAGCGAATTAAGCATTTCAAAGGCCTTACCATGACTACTTGAAATTTATGCAAATGTATGAAATATAGCAGAGTCATATTAGCTATGCTAAAATATTAATGCGGAAATAAGGGTTAAATGGGAAATAAAATTCAGTAGTAAGTTACGTAACTCATTAGCTTAATTTCGTTACTTGGAAACTTTTAACAGCAAATGGTAAAGAATTTGTATCTACTTGAAAAATTTGCAGCCATGTGTCAGCCTACGTGAATTTTGGGTATTTTCGCAATAACTTTTAACTCTATCTAATACGGCTAAGTGTTCTTATCAAAATTTGGTTACATTTTAAATTGCATGGGGGCAATAGTGAAGTAGAATATCTTAATAACATATATATAATAACAATAGGTTAAAAGGGATAACCAAAAATTTGAAATTCATTATCAAAGGTTTCAAGTAAAGGAGAAGATGAATTACAAAGTGCTGAGCAGAGAGTCATAAGTATGAGTAGGAGAAAGTTCCAACATGAAGAGGAGAAATCTAGAAAATGAGTAGGAAATATGTTCCAGATCAGAAAGCTTACATATATACACATAATTGGCACTTAGACAATTTGTTAGGTATTTTTTGGCGCACCTATTTGTGGTGCGCCTCTTTATGCCTTCGAACGTAAAATAGTTTTTTATGAGAAGCATTTTCATGGCAGAAATACACTTGAAGGTTTGCCTAAAATAGAGTAAAATATTTTAGGACTTTAAATAAGGAAAAACCAAAAAAAAACTGATACTTATCGAAACACGAAAAATAAAATACTTCTTCTTCTTAGTTGGCACTATAACCGCTTAAGCGATTTTGGCGAAGTTTAACAAAGCGCGCCAGGCGTTTATTTCTCGTCCTAACTGGCACCAATTGGACACACCAAGTGAAGCCAAGTCCTTCTCCACCTGATCTTTCCAACGCAGAGGAGGTCTTCCTCTTCCTCTGCTACCACCAGCTGGTACCGCATCGAATACTTTCAGAGCCGGAGCGTTTGTATCTATTCGGACGACATGACCCAGACAACGTAGCCGCTGGATCTTTATTCGCTGCGCTATGTCTATGTCGTCGTAAAGCTCATACAGCTCATCGTTCCATCGTCTGCGATATTCGCCATTGCCAACGTGCAAAGGTCCAAAAATCTTAGGCAGAATCTTTCTCTCGAGCACTCCAAGCGTCGCTTCATCGGATGTTGTCATCGTCCAAGCTTCTGTGCCATACGTTAGGACGGGCATGATGAGAGTCTTGTAGAGTGTTAGTTTTGTTCGTCGAGAGAGGACTTTACTGCTCAGTTGCCTACTTAGTCCACAATAGCACTTGTTGGCAAGAGCAACTCTACGTTGGATTTCAAGGCTGACATTGTTATCGGTGTTAACGCTGGTTCCTAAATAAACGAAGTCTTTTACAACCTCAAAATTATAACTGTCAACAGTGACGTGGGTGCCGATACACGAGTGCGCCGACTGTTTGTTTGAAGACAGGATGTACTTCGTTTTGTCCTCGTTCACCGCCAGACCCATTCGCTTTGCCTCTTTATCCAGTTTGGAGAAGGCAGAACTAACAGCGCGGTTGTTAAGGCCGACGATATCAATATCATTGGCATACGCCAAAAATTATACGCTCTTATAAAATATTGTGCCTGAGCGATTAAGTTCTGCGGCTCGTACGATCCTCTCCAACAGCAGGTTAAAGAAGGCACACGACAGCGAGTCAGCCTCTCTGAAACCTCGTTTGGTATCAAACGGCTCGGAGAGGCCCTTCCCAATTCTGACGGCGCTGCTGGTGTTGAGCAACGTCATCTTACATAGCCGTATTAGTTTTGCGGGGATACCAAATTCAGACATCGCGGCATACAAGTAACTCCTTTCCGTACTGTCGAATGCAGCTTTGAAGTCGACGAAAAGATGGTGTGTGTCGATTCTCCTTTCATGGGTCTTTTCCAAGATTTGGCGTATTGTGAATATTTGGTCGATGGTAACTAATCCGACCATATTTTGCATAGGAGCTGATGCATGCATCTTACCAGCTCCTCGCTGCCATGTTTGAATAGCTCAGCCGGCAGTCCGTCGGCGCCCGCGGCTTTGTTGTTTTTTAGCCGCGTTATCGCTATTCTCACCTCGTCATGATCAGGTAGCGGAACGACAATTCCGTCGTCAACGATTGGGGTATGGGGATCTTAACATTCTCTGTGACATGCGCAGCTGTCACTGTTTAACAGGTTCGAGAAGTGTTCCCTCCCTAATATAAGATTGTCCGTCACCAGTCCGGCGATTTTGTTCTTACAGGAAAACGCCCCCGATTCCACATGGCTCGCGTTGCGCCCGATCGTAGCGTGGCTCTATAGGCGGAATCCTTTCTTTCTGCGGCAACATGGCATTCCTCGTCGTACCAACTGTTTTTTGGAGCTCGCCGGAATCCGATTTTTTCTTCGGCGGCGGTACGTAGAGAACGAGAAATTTTGCTCCCTTATTCGAGCATTCCGGTTTGTTGGGCAGTATTCTCTGAGAGCAGGAGTGAGAGTCTAGCGGCGAATCTTCTGGCTGTCTTTTGTGATTGCAGCTTTGCGATGTTGAACATTCTTTGCGTAGGTAGATGTACGTTTTGTTGCTGCACAGAGGCGTGTACGCAGTTTGGCTGCAACAAGGTAATGATCCGAGTCGATGTTGGGTCCTCGGATCATACGTACATCTATTACACCAGAAGACGCGTGTGTTCCATCTATCACAACATGATCGATTTGGTTTCGAGTTTTTCGGTCAGGAGACAGCCAGGTGGCGTGGTGAGTCTTCTTATGCTGGAATCTGGTGCTGCAGACCACTATGTTTCGGGCCCCGGCGAAGTCGATCAGCCGCTGTCTGTTACAGGATGTTTCGTTAGGCAGGCTGAATTTTCCTACTGTGGGACAAAAAATTCTCTCCTTGCCCACTTTGGCGTTGAAGTCGCCAAGCACGATTTGTATGTCGTGGCATGGGCAGCGCTCATAGGAACGTTCCAAGCGCCCATATAAGGAATCTTTGGTCCCATCGCCCTTCTCTTCCGTCGGGGCGTGGGCGCAAATTAGCGAGATGTTAAAAAACCGTGCTTTGATGCGGATTGTTGCGAGACACCGAATTTGCGCTCCCTTACATGGCAGCTGTAGTGACGTCACAAGGTCCTACGCTTTTCTTGCCTTGTCCCGTCCATCGCATCTCTTGAATATCAGTGATGTTAGCCTTTACTTTTACGAGGACATCAATCAGCCGGGCAGAGACACCTTCCCCTTTAAGGGCCAGGTGCATGCCCTCAAATCGTATTCCTTATTTCGTTTGCAGGGGTCGTCATCAGTATAGGGAGGTCTCATCCAAGGCTTTGTTTGCGTTTATAAGTGGCGGATCCCAAACCCAGCGCACAACCAGCTATCCTAGAATGCTTCGCCTTCTCACGTTAGCTCCCTCCCGAACGGGTGTTCGGAAGCTACCAAGAGGATACGTGGACTAGTCCCGGACGTTGTGAGCTGCTTGAACCATATGCAGAAGAATCGTCCTGGCCACTCCGAAGTGAATGGCGATCAGTAACTCTCCCCACTTGCGGGGACTTCTACATATGGAAGCATAAAATACTGTCAGCTTTAGTAATCCTGTTTTGTAGCGTTTGGTCGATACCGTCACCTCCTTAACCCCCTATTCGAAACCTTTTTTGCAATTCGGTTGGACACCCGGGTCTGGTATTTTTTCGTCCTAACCCTTTTAGAAGGTTAAGTATATCCATAAATCCATAATAAATTAGATTTTAGGAGACTTCCTAGAAGCTCAGTACGTTAGCTATAATATAAATATGTTAAATTCACGCCCAAATTCAAAAAAGTCTGACCAGAAAAGTCTGGAAGTCAAGAAAAAGGAAAATCGGTATATTTTACAGTTTCTCTTTGATAAAGGCGAAGGGTAGGGCAGGGCAGGCTAGGCCGCTAAAATTGTGAATGAGGTTTGTGGCGCTGAAAATGTAACAGCCAATTACGTGCAATTTTGGTTTTGTCCATTCCGTTCAGACATTTCTGAAATAGGCCGAAATAATCGAAGCTCGCCGGCATGTTAGTAGTCGAAGCATTGCTCAGGAGCTAAAGAATTTCATTTTAATTTCATTTAATGAACACTTGAAAGTAACAACTTGCTGAGAACTAAGTAGATTTTTGTCCATCCAAATTTTATAGAGAAAGTCTCATGAGTCGAAACGCGTGTGAATATTCCAAAAAATACGACATAAAGGCAATAAATTTTTAAACATACAAACTTTCTTTCCATGGGCATGGACGACATGCAACTCAAATATTTAAATGTGTGTGTGACAAATGTTGACAGCCTTATTTACTTTAATTATTTTCTGGACACAAATTAAAAGCACTGTGGTCATGTGGAGAAAGACTTTTACGCATATGTGTAAGTGAGTGTATTTACTCAAATTACATTCACATTTCAACTCCTGGCAGCACAACTCCTCGAGTTTACATTTTCAGCAAAATAAATGCATCTCGCTCCACGTGCCGTACCATGCCGTAGCAATAAATGCGCACATAAATAAATGTATGTAGGTGAATTCATATGTAAAACTTTGTTTATATTGTTCATACAAAGTTGCAACACTAAGATTTACTCACTTTTATATAGTTGCAAGACATTAAAGTATGGGCATACTCTTAATCTGCACACGCAACACTCATCCGAGTGGACTTAAACTTGCACTTAAGTTATTTACGCAGACTAATATTCAGTTGACCTCAGCACCCACTTAAATACATATAAGAGTGAAACGTGGCTCCTAGATGAATGCATACAGTATGTGACGAAATTAAAGGCACATCTTAGTGAGAATTAGAGCATCGTTATGTATGCTGGATTGCGCAGGAAAACTCTTTGAGAAACTGATAATGTATAGGCTTAGCGAAGCCGTAGAGAACAGTGGTGGCCTCTCTGACAGGCAGCATGGTTTTAGAAGTGGCAGGTCTACCTTAGGAGCCATCCGAGATGTAATAGCTAGCATAGAACATGCCCAGACAGGTAATCGATATTTCAAACGCTTAGTATTACTAGCCACACTGGATATTAGAAATGCTTTCAACAGTTTAAGTTGAGACGACTTAATTCAAGCCTTAAAGGTAAAATTGCAGATCCCGAATAATCTATTGAAGATTATTCGTAGCTATCTAAGCAATCGCGTGCCCTTATACGAAACGCGAGAAGGGTGTACGACTAAACAAATAACAGCAGGTGCGGCCCAAGGATCAATACTCGGACCTGAACTTTGGAATATCAGCTACGATGAAATCCTTCGAATAGAGGTGTCTGAGGATGTGCATTTAGTGCGATACGCATATGACATTGCAGCTGTAATAATCGCCCGAAACACTGACGAAGCCAAAAGGAAGTTCAATCATGTGATGATCCGAGTTCAGACATGGCTGGAAAGCATGGATTAAAGCTGGCCACAGAGAAAACAGAGCTAATCCTTCTTGGTTTTAAGCTGGCCACAGGAAAACAGAGCTAATCCTTCTAACCACCAGACGCATCCCATTATAAGTAGATATACAAGTACTCGATGCCACTTTATCGACAACAAGAGTGGTCAAATACCTAGGAGTCCAAAGTAAGTGGCATGTTAAGTAAGCTCATCGCAAACCTTGGAGGTGCAACGTAAAACAAGCGAAAACTTTTAATGGACACGACGAACTCGATTCTCTTATACGGATGCGCAATATATGGCAGATTCACTAAGGGTGCAATAGCGGCGAAAAACTCTGCAATCTGTACAACGCACCTTCGCTCTCAGAGTGGTTTCTTCATACAGATCAATATATGAAGCAGAGGTTTCAGTTATCAGCGGAACCATTACTATAGATATTCCAGCACAAGAGCGCAAACGGAGTTGGGAGGCAAAAATCACAGGAATCCCAGTACCACGCTTCTCCCATATTAGAGTTCAAACGCTCACACTTTGGCAGACAAGATGGAACTCTGAACGGTATGATAGATGGACAGCGAGACTAATACCCGATCTAAAAAACTGGGTAGAAAGAAAGCACGGTAAGATTAACTATTACCTCACACAGTCTTTGTCCGGACATGGGTCCTTTCGCTAGTATATGTGGCGAATGGGAAAAGTGAGCCAACCAAACTGCACATATGAAGATACTGAGTATGATGATGCGGAGCACACCTTCTTTAAATGCGAGAGGTGAAACATAGAGATAACAGCTCTGCAACGAGCATTGGTGGCTTTACACCTGAAGAAATTATCGAGAAAATGATGATAGACGAAGAAAAATGGAATGCCGTTGCATATTTTGTGGAGGATATTATCCAAAAAAAAACGAAGCGCGTTATGGAAACTTATGCTGAAGAGTGTCCTTCTTACATTACGGTTACTACATGGTGTGAAGGCATTGTTAAGCCAACCTCACCGCCAAAAAAAAAAAATAAAAATAAAATTAGAGCACCATTAGTTTTGGTATTGAGCGATTACAGGTCAAGTGATCCGAGTATTTTGCACATTTTCGTAAATTTTTCGAAAAATTGATTTATTTGAATGTAACGGGAAGTAAATTGAGGAAATTATTAAAAAAAATATATTATTTTGAAATTTATTCAATGATGAAAATTTTGGTATTGAGTTTTCTGCCGTGAAATATCTTCGATATTTTTAATTGCCTCCCCTATTTTTGGTTAAGATATACTTTTGAAAATATTTTTTTTTTTTTTTTGGAAAAAGTTTTATTTATTTTTCAACATTCGCGCCACGTATTTCAATGTTGTCGGACTCCCGCAATGAAACCTTGAGGAGTTACTAAGCATAGGATCAGCAGTTAAAACAAATTTTCAAAAGTCCAAAAAATGAAACATTTCCCAAAAATTTAGAGCTAAACCAAATATTCCTCAAAAAGTTTATTTTATTAAATTAAAACTAAATTTTATTAATTTAAAAGTAAAGCATTTTTTATAAAAATTAAAAACATTATAAAAAAGCTAAAAATAACCAACTATTTCAACTCAAGATTTTTGCGAACAGACTTTTTTTAAAAAAGTATATTTTTTCAAAACAACGAAAAAAATTGTAGAAATACCAAATATAACTCCCAATTTCAACAGCAAATTTTTCCAAAAAAAAAAATTTTTTTTAAGTATATTTTGTTCAAAACAATTAACACAAACTATAGAAATGCTACATGTAACCAACTTTTTCAACTTTTAATTTTTTCAAATAAACTTTTTTTAATAAGTAATATATATTTTCTTAAAAAAAAATAAATTATAAAAAGGCTAAACATAATCTATTATTTCAACTTTAGAAAATCCTCTATCAAAATTTTCAACATTTTGTTTTTCAAAATTTTATTATACAGGGTGACGATATAAAGTGTTGCCTATTTAAGCACCACAACTTTTTTGTGTCCTGTTGGAACGGCCATGGTCTACGACCGAAATGTTTGCCTGTCCACGACTCCAAAGCAGCTCCTAAAATATTTTCCCGATAATAAGTTGCATTCACTTTAACACCAGGCTCGATAAAACCGATTGGAGAGGGTCCATCAGCGGTCACTGCGGCCCAAACCATTACTTGCGATGGGAAATTGCTTCGAGTGGCCATACGTAGACTCAAATTCTCGTTGGAGCGTTCGGTCAAGTAAACACGATCGTTTTGAGTGTTTATGAACTGCTTAATTGCGAAATTGTTTTCATTACAAAAGGGGGTGAAAGATCGTGTTCTTTTTGGACCTGTAAGCCTTCATTTTGAGCTCATTTTTGAATATGCGTCGAATGCTGTCTTGCGATATTTTCAGTTCTTTGGCCATTTTTCTTCCACATCGACGTGGATTTCGTTCAAGCCGAGCCTTCACTTTCCGAACCATTTCTGGCGTTGTTGCGGTATTTTTTTGGTCCACCTCCATAGCGTTTTGGAATTCTACCAGTCTCATTGTAACGTTTTATAGTGCGATACACAAACATTTTATTCACTTTGAGGTGACTGAGCTCACGCACAATGGCTGGTTGTGATTTTCCTGCCAAATATAACGCAATCACACTATCACGTTTGAATTCCATCACAGAAAAAAAGTTCAACAAAACTGAGACGCAAATGCTTTTGATGGTTTATAAACAATATATTGAAGGGTCATTAGAACAATTTTGACGTTGATTTCATAAGCTGTTTTACAGATACAAGCAGTGTGAAGTTAGTAACACTTCATATCATTCACCCTGTACGAGCAGACAATTTTCATAAAAATTTACCACAAAGCACAAAATACTTAGATGACTCGTTCTATTCTTATACTCTCGTAGCTGGAAAAACCATTTCTTCTTTATCAAAAACGCACCAGAGGTTAGCTTATTTGATCTTCTAAATTATGGAAGTAAGCAAATGTAACGTACGCTATGATCAGAAAGTACCGGGAATGTTTTAATAGAGCAAAACAGAGTTCAATTACATGCAAATTTATTTTATGTCCTTCGAAATACGACGCGTATGAAGCAACACACATGTGCCAACGTTTAGCCCAGCCCTCCATGCACCCCTGGTAAGCTGGCAAAGGAATGGCCTTCAGCTTCTTCGTCGCCTCTATCGACTTTGATCTCCTCTATCGACTTCCACGAAGTGATAACTTCAACTTGGGAAACAAAAAAAGTCGCACGGGGCCATTTCAGGTGAATACGGTACTTGCACGATGATATTTACTTGGTGTTTAGTCAAATAATCCAACACAATTTGGGCTCGGTGCGTTCTCAGCATGCCAAATCAAAGAATGGTTTGCCCATATTTACGGCCGTTTGCGACGTACAGCATCCCTCAAACGATCCGATCGCGCTAAAAAATAGCAGATGTGTGTCTTACAATCCTATCAACATAAGAAAAGAGATGTGCCGGTTCCCACGTACGCGGTTCGTTTAAATTACACATTTCCGGTACTTTTGATCATAGGGTATAATATGGCACAAAATTAATCATCTTATTGTTTTTGAATAACGTTTTCATTAGAAAAAAGCAATTTGGAATGGTGGAAATCTTTATTTGAGCCTCCAGCGTTCCGTTGCTTGCCTGTTTATGTTTATGCTTTATGCGAAAGTGTCAAATAGGATTGACCTACGACGCTACTTGCAAAAATTATAACGTTATCCGTTAGGGTGTTTATTTTTGAGTCACCTTGTGGAAATAAAACTTGTTCAAATTTTTATTCTCTCCTTTTATTATTCGAAACTTAATTTTTCCAACAACCTCAAAGGGAATGTCTAGATGGGATAAAACTAACAACCAATTCATAATCAATATAAAATAATATTTAACGCATTGCATGTTCTCTGTTGAATATTTGACCTCGTCGTGGCATTGGATTTATTCAAGAAAGCTTTGTTTGGTTTTTGCCCATAGTTTTGTTCAGCCACAATATGGTGTCAAATTGGCATTCACTTTCGTAAATTTACTTGGAAAGAATGCTCAGAAGATTCTCCTTTTGATTTAAGTCAGCAATAATGGCAGGCCACCTAAACACAGGAATATATTTCGACGCGAAAAACTTCTTTACACGGTTTGGAATATTATCCAGTTGAAATATCCAAGGCTCTTCGTGAAATTCTTCTTCCAAAATCAATAAAGCTTCATTCAATACATTTAAATAACTTTCAGCGTTCACGTTATATGAAAAAGAAAAAATTATAAACTTTTTACGGCAATTAAAAGCAGCTCAAGTGATAAAAGAGGCAGCATGGAATATTCGAAACAATTTCGTGCCCATGAATATCCCTTTAGTACCACTGGCAACCATTCAGTTCTAAATTATATTTTTTCCAGCACTTTACGCTATGGAATGCCATTAATCATCGCAGAATTTATGATTCTCCACGAATTCGTGGGGCGTGGCAGGTCTATTTTAATATTTTAATTTTGAGTATCGCCTCAAAATTTGTTGGATTTCCCTCCTTGCAAGCACTGTTGATGCATAAATATGTATGTTTGTGTGGATATTTGTGTAGATATGTTAATGCAACTGCTGGCACGCATCTGTCCTGAACGTCTGTCCGGGTACACGTTGCACCATTAAAACTTAAGTGCGAGGAAAACTTTCACCATTTTTCATGCATAAATGTAATTTTATTATGCAGCCACATGCTTGACCGCCCCCAAGGAAGCTGACTGCCTAAATGGCTAGCGATGTAACCACTTCAACGGCAGGCGAGCAGTAAATGGTTAATCTAAGAGAAAAAAAAAAAAAACTAAGTACATTGAACGTTTTATTGCCAAAAGTGTGAGCACAGAAAGGTTTGCGTGAGTACATAAAAATACATAGTTTCATAGGTAGGTTCGTAGAAGATTTGAAAAATCTGTAAACTAAATTGAATGAGGAGAAAATGCTGTAAATTTGTGTTGTTATTTGTAGTTGTTGTGGAAGAAGTATTAATTTTGCTACTGGCGCTTTTTCTTACTACCCGAATTTTAATTGCCTTAAAAAGTTGACTACTTCGGTGTGTTTGTGTATGGATGTTTGCATGCGTTGAAAGGCAGACCCACTTTGGAAAATTGGAACTTTGCGAAGCTGTTTTAGCCGATCACAATCCTCGCCACTAGAAGGTTCTAACTGGAATTCTTTGCCGTTAGATCGCAAGCGGTTACTATGTAGCACGCTTTGTTTAAGAAAGCCAGAATTTTTACTGAAGATATATGTGCTCATATAATTAAGTCACTTTATTATGCTGCAATGTAGGCAATATTTATCATGGTACTCTTTTTTCGTAATTTTTTTATAATTATCGCATTTTATAAAAAGTGGCGCAAAATTAATCACCCTATCGGAAAATTTATAATTTCTGCAAATGGCCTCGTATGTCAATCAAATTTGGTACATGTGATTTAAAAAGTTGCAGTGCACAAGCAAAAAAGCAGTGGAGCGCGTAAAGGTTAAAGTAAGGATTTACAGCAATCAAAGTCATATTTTAATTAGTAAAAAAAGTTATTAAAAAAAATAGATGATTAATTTTGCGCCACATAGTGAATAACAAAAACCATAACATATAATTCAAAGTTGAAAAAAATTTGACGAAATTTACTAATTTCCTCATCATTAAAAGAAAATAAATCACATTTTTTATGTGAAAGAAATCCTCAAAATAGTGCGCAAAAATAATTGTCAAAAACCAAGGCGATGCTCGAGAGACTTGAAACTTACACTTTATTACATTAAAATTTAATAGGCTATAAAACTTTGCACCCAGAAAAATATGAAAAATAAATATTTTGATCAAAAATTTTAAATTGATTGAAAATTTTTATGGGAATTTTTTTGTACCCTGAAAAAAAAATAAAAACTAAGTATTCTGGTTAAAATTTTGGAAAAAATCATTGAGACAATTTATTTAAATTTGTTAAATTTATGGGGTTTTTTATTATTCACAAGGTGGCTCAAAATGAATCATCGAATTTTGTTTTTGAATAACTTTGTTACCACATAAAAAAATGATTTTAGGTGATGTCATTTATTTTGACCTTTACACGCTCCATTGACTTAAAGGGTTTTTGTTATACGAAGAACCATATTTTTATAAAAAATTAAATAAAAAAAATTCGCATGAAACTTATTTCGAATACTGTAAAAAGGATAAGATAATTTAATTGTGTGAACACCAGTATATATAAAGTAATATGTAGCTAGAAGTGTGTGTGTGGATACGCTCAAATTTCTTTATTATCAGTTAGTGTTATTTTACTGCTCATTTCCATTCCTCCGATTTGTTTTACTGCCAAAGAAAAGCAGAAATTTTAGTAAATACAGTTATACAACTTTGGTATGGGGCATTAAAATTAAAACATTGCAATTTGGTACAAAACCATTGGTAAATCGATTAAAAAGTTCGGCATTTTAGGCAGCTTCATAAATATTGAATAGTCTACTCCTGAACTTTTTTAATTGCTGGCAAGTTTTTTCCCAAAAGTGATAATCGAATTAGTTAGTGCTTTTATGACCATAAAAAGATAAAGATTTGAGCAATTATATAACTAAACAATGTTATGATCGGTGAGTTGGCAGTTTAGTAAATACATTGAATTAAAAATAAAAAGTACTTCATAAAAATTAATGAGTTCAATATGGAAGTAGAATATCGGTATCCGATGCAGGTATGTACGTAAGTTTTATATAGATGAAACCCACATTGGAAAAAATATAATAGAAAATATATCGGTTTTTTTCACCATTTCGCTTCACATCTATTTTTCCATTCAGCATAAGTTCTGTCAAAAAAGTACCATCAATTCGATAATAAAATTCAAAATATTTATTATCTACATACATTTATTGCATCGCATAGCATAATAATCCAATTTAATTATCAAAACAGCTTTCGGAAGAACTTGGACTCAGCCTCGGCCTTCTATATAATTTCTACATAAAATTTTTTGCCTTCCGCAAATGCTTGCCTTGAAATATGAGCTCTCTATTTTGCTCGCACACTTTCTGCCAGCCCGGGCGTATGAGTAACGAATACCCGCTCACTTCTGTGTTCACTTCAGTGCTCTTTGCTCGAAAGTTTTCGAGAGTGTGTTCGAACATGTGGAGCTTTTTCAAGTAAATTGAGCGATGTTTGTTTTGATTATTTTTGACATTTTTTGTCAGGATCTTTTTTTAAATTTTACAAATTATGCAAACACCTAAACCTAAAATGAAGAGATATATGCTAACATCGTTCACGAGCTAGAGAAATGTTGGCACTTAAATTGACAATTTTTGTTCAAAAGCCCGAAAATTTCGAAAAATATTTGAGCAATTGAGCCCTGATTTAGTTTGAGCTAATCGCACTGCCCGATATCCGGGGATATCTGGAACTGTACTCGAAGTGCTAATTTTAATTTTATATAAAAAACCCAAGCGATATCAGGTGAATGAGACGGTTGTTCGGTGACATTTATTGAGTTCTTCGCCAAAATTTTATTTGAAATTATAACATTATGGGCAGCCGCCGTAGTCGAATAGGTTGGTGCGTGACTACCATTCGGCGAAACACCAAAATGAACAAACATTTTTTTCTAATGGCGGCCGCCCCTCGACAGGCAATGACAATCCTCCGAGTGTATTTCTGCCATGAAAAAGCTCCTCATAAAAATATCTGCCGTTCAATTCGGCTGTCACAGTTTTTTGGATCGCCTCGATGGAGTCGAAACGCCTCCCCTTCAGCTTTCTTTTTAGGCGCGGGAACAAGAAAAAGTCCGGAGGGGACAGGTCTGAGCTGCAGGGAGGGTGGGGAAGCACCGGAACCCCCATCTTGGCCAATGCAGAGGTGCAGCGAAAGGCGGTGTGCGCCGATGCATTGCCGTGATGAAGGGTCCAATTGTTGACGAGGTCGGGCCGAGTCCGGGCGACGTGGTTTTTCAGCCGAAGGAGCACTTCTTTGTAAAATGCCGCATTTACAGTGCTTCCTGGAGGTACAAACTCCTTGTGGACGATGCCTCGAGAGTCGAAAACGATGATCAGCATGGTTTTGACCTTGGATTTCCACATGCGCCTCCCGGTCTTCCTTGAACAACTTGTGCCACCGTTTTACGTGGGCACTGGACAGAGATTGGTCCCCGTAAGCCTCCTTGAGTAGCCCAATGGTTTCGGTATTCGTTTTGTTTAGCTTTACGCAAAGTTTGATCGAGTAACGTTGCTCCAACGTTCGCTGCATTTTGGCCACTACAAAATCCTAACACACTTTTAAAACAGCTTTCACGCGCGGAGCGATGTTGACTGCACCGCTGTTGCCAGCGAACTGGGACCGGTTTCTAGTGGAAGGGGAAGGTCCAACGATCATTTTCCGCCACCAGCCGATTCGGTTGATCGCTTGGCAGATGGTCCGCGCGGGAAGGCTCATTACTTTTCAATCAAACCCTGTATAAGTGTTGTAGCGATTCATGGAGTTTCTTCTACAGATTTGATTTTTTCGAGAAATTTCGTTTCATAAATGCCGCTTTACATCCAACTAAAATTTTTTATTTATCACGGGGCGTTTTTTAATTTTGAAGAAATGTCAAGGCGGTATTCTTAAATTACCAATTACCGGTACCTCCTTTATAGAATTTGTTGTACACTTTGAATCTTTCTATTTAAATATTCGTCTACTATAAACACAATAAAAACCTTCGGTCACTTACCTTACCTTAGATTAGGTTATGGTGGCACTCGTCTGTACGATCAACTCACTTAGACATTACAGGTCCGTTGTGATACCACTGTGTGAGACGACCTGATTTATTTTTCTTCCTAGAACCATTTTTTTTTGCTCTTATGATGCGCATGATTCATCCCGTCCCCACGCCAGACTGTTCTGTAAGAGAATTGCCTAGAAAACCTGCTCTGATTTTAGCTTAGGCCGAACAATGGCAAAGGAAATGCTCAACTGTTTCTTCCTCATCTATGCAACTTCTACAATATTCATGGGAAAAAACTTCTAATCTGAAGGAATTCTTGCAAAATATGCAATGACCGGTTATATAAGCCACAACATTCGAGGTATCCTTTCTTCCTTTGTATTTTTCTTGTCACGCATGTGCCTTCATCACTCAACGCCCTCTTGGCCTCTTGCATAATATTACCTAAAATGATGGGATATATTTTTTGTTTTATAGTCTGGTAGATAATTTCATGGTATTTTTTTTTTTTTTTTTTGAATGATGTCCGGCATATGTTCATCACGGCTACGAGTTACATGATCAATTCAGTCAGTCCAATTTTTGACTACTTTTTGCAATAAACTCAATTCAAGTCAGCATGGCTCGATAGTGTGCGCCATTCGCCGTAACGACAGCTCCTTCCTCATTTAGCAATAAATAAGGGCCGATGATGCCGCCAGTGTTTTATAAACTTCGCGAAAAAATGTTTTTTTGTTTTCAAAGTAAATTTATACCATTTGGAAGCGTAGTTCTGACGTTAACCGATTCATAACTGCTTAGATAAGTAGGTGAAATGGTTGAAGTGCCAATTTGGCACTCCTCAAGTAGCACCGAAGCGCCGTTTTGATACCATTATGAGACCGCCAACAGGCAGATATCTACAACCAGCCAGAGCTGTTGATATAATGGAGAAGATTGATGGAACTTAGGTCTGCGCACTGTCCCAGGCTGAAAGCAGCGCCCAGTGACCTTAATCGTCTAGCTGCCAAACCCGGACATTTACAGAGAAAGTGCTCAACAGTCTCCTCCCCTGAAAGGTCCCCACAGCTTCTGCAACGGGGGTTAGAAATGGTAACCCTAACTTTTCCGCATGTGTGCCGATCGACCAGTAACCGGTAAATACAGTTACGAGTTTGGAAATTGAATGGTGACGAGTCCAAAGGACTTTCTGAGTTCTTCGTATATCGTAGTGGGACCAAGGATTTTCGAAATAGCACATGAAAAAATGGAGCTTTCCTGAAAATTAAATTTTCATAATGACTTATTGAGCAGAAAATCGTACCAAATCTTATTGAAGAGAAATATCAACACAGTTTGCCATTCTCAGTCAAATCAGGAAGTTATCAATATTGATGGTTCTCATGCAGCTAAAAGAACGCCCCATGCTATTATTTAAGAATTTTTATTTTTCGAACCAAAAAATAACTTTGCCGAGTTTTGTGACTCAGAAACTTAATATTTTAATTAAATATTTAAATTATGTTCATAATATTTAGAAAATGTTTATGATACCTCACTAAAAATTCTTTTTAAAGTTCATCAAATGTTATCCTAACGGGATTATTTAAAATGGTGTATTCCCAATTTGCTTTGTGTCTTTGAGCCTTACAGAAATATATATTTTGAGCAAACATTTGTTAAATTAGAATTCAGGAACAAACAGAAGCGTAGTCTCTAATCCAACCAAACAAAGCTTTCATTAACAACATAAATCCTGTACAAGTTTCTGCCGTAAGCGTTTAATTCTTTACAGTTACATACACCACTACAAATACGTATTCACTAATACAACTAAATTCGTAATTTACAAGAAGTGCTTTGCACTTCAATTTAAAAGGAACGCCTTTACAAACGGCTTTTCCAACTTTCTGCTTTCTCTTTTTGTAATTATTTTGCACATTTTTTTAGAAATGTCGAGTCTCTGTTGCCATGCGATTCGTTTTGCAAAGCTGCCAAATTTAAATGCAATTCAAGTGCTTGCAGCCTTTGCTAAAAGAAAAAAAACTGTATTACAAAGAACATGTTTTTCAAGGAAATACAAAAAAAAAAAACAGAAACAAAAAAATCATATAAAGAGTAAAACCGCAAGGCACTCGTAGAACCTCACACCAGAGTCGAGCAGCACTTCTTGTTGCTGTTGTGTATATTTTAGAAGCGCTGCCAACACTCTAAGCCAGAAAATAATTTGTTTTTTTTTCCATATTTACACGGAGCCGCCTTTGTTCCAGCGCTGGATGGATCCGGGCAAAATGGATGTAGACGCGTCCACGGTCATAGCCGTCTTGGCCACTTGGCTACTACTTAGCGCTTATGATTGCACAATGGTACAAAAACAAAAGTGCGCAACAACTATAACATCCACAACAACAACAGCAACAACAAAAACGACGACGACTACACTGCAGTAATAAAACTGCATACAACTACAAGTACTACTTCCTGCCGAAACTCGCCCTCACTTCCGTTGTGCGCGCGGCTTGTTTACGTTTATCCAGTAAACAAGAGGGAAACTTGAATTTCAAGAGAGTAAGAGAAACAAGGCAGAAGTAGAAATTGCAAAGCAAATGAGTACAACAAAAAGGAAAATAAAGTTGAACAATAACAGCAAAGGCAAACGATGTTGTTGGTGCTGCTCGTTTTGCATGTCAAAGCAAGGAAAGGCCGTTGCGCAAGAAGTGGCACGAAAGTGTTGAGTAGGCGTTTGGGAGGCGAAAAGAAATTGACTAAAAACAAACAGGACACCAAAAACAAAATAAAAAAAATCAGTAACAACAATAACAATTACAAAAAAAAAAAAAAACTCAACAACAGCAATAAAATCATTGATATCAACAACAACTAAAACAATAATAACACTAAAAGCTACTGCAACGATAACAACAACAACAATAACGCATTGCACTTGAACGAGCCGCGTCTTTGCCCATGCCATAAGGCAACCAATCCACTCATACCCCAACTGGAAGTAGTAAAACAAGAAGTACTCAACTTTAGTTTCATTTCGTTAACTTCCGTTTGTACGCCATGCTTAAGTACTTCCGCTTGCACGTTCACAACCAATGCAGAAACCGCCAAGCCAAATGCCGCGCTTTTACTCACACTTACATACATCGCACTCATACATACGTACATATATCCCGCTTGCCATATGGGAAAAGAAGTTGTTCTGCCATTGCTCTTTGCTGCACACACTAACGCAAACTAAGGCGAAGCAGTCATAGGTGAAAGTATGCAGCAGCGAAACATGTAGATGTTGTACGGTAAGTTGCCGCGTGAGCGCACGCTAGGTCAGCCATTTTTTTATGCGTAAGAGGATGTGGCGCGCACAAAATTTATTTTGATCACTTATTTTTAATGTCACATCGACATAGCAAATCGAAGGCGAAACATTAAACGATAGTCGCACGCAAAAGAGAAAAAAAGAAGTATTTTAAACTGTTTTCCAGCACTCTGATTCGAAAACTTATTCGAGAAACCAACAGTTCTTTTTCTTCAGATTTTTTTCCTCCGCCAACGTACGCGGTTAGACGGTATCGCCTTAGCATTGCCCCAGCTTGTATTAAAGGAGCATAAGTCACGCAAGATGGATATTTTCCAGGTGTTCATTGGTCGGCCGTGGGTTCTGATTCCCTGAGGACTCCAATCAAGGCCCATTCTTGTAATGCTGTGGGGCGGTGTCCTGTCCAACTCCATTGCATGCGTGTTAGCTGGCGTAAGCTGGGCTCCTCGTTCGTTTTTCTCCTTTTCTTCTTTACCTATTCTTTATACATATATTAATTCATTAATGTCTCACAAAATTCAGAACCGACATATGTATAAGATATAAATTCAGCACCAAAATACAAATTTACAATATTTAATATTAAAAAAACACCAGTCTAACGGTTAGACGCGATAGAAGTGAAACCTTCCGTAAAACAAACTGAGAGAGAATAAGACGAAAGCAGCATTAGGAGCAAGATAATTATAGGTTCATTATAATATTGCTATAAAGTTCATATTTTATTTTCTTCATTTTATTATTATTCATCCTCAATGTTTTCAATTTCAACAAATGACACGAGTGGCTTATGATAGCTAAAATATGATACAAATGCTTTGGTTTCGATGTTGACAACATGTCTTTGAAATACCGCGTCAATGGTTGTTTTTGATCGTGTTGTCGATTCAGTGCGATTCTTACACATTTTTAAATTGAATGTTGTATTGAGAAATTCAATTAAAGGAACCGCTGTGTCCAATGCAAAATTTACGTTAAAATCGCCACTTAAAATCATTGGAACTTTATTGTAATCTTTTCTAAGTATCCGCGATACTTCTGGTGTATACTTTATTAAATTTTCGTGAATGAATTCCGTGATGCTATTTATTGATTTTTTTTCTGTCGATATTCACGACACTTTTCTGCATTATTTTTCGGCATAATTGCGGTAAATATTTAAAAATGAAAATATTTACGAATATAAAAATACACACGCGGTTGCTATTATGAGCGTCCCCAGCAAAACCTGCGTGACCGAAACTCTAACACAATTACATTTTTTTGAATGTTACAAACACATATGCACGCAGGTTTTGCTGGGGCGTGACCGAAACTCTAACACAATTACACTATGCACTCGTATTTGTTTGAAAATCGACTTTTTTTTTGGTTCTCCATCACCTTTGGAAAATGTGTAAACAGTAAGCAAACTTTATTCATATATTTTTCTTCATTTTTGCATCAGTAAAATTAAACAAACGCCGTAGCCGAATGGGTTGGTGCGTGACTACTATTCAGAATTCACAGAGAGAACGTCAGTTCGAATCTCGGTGAAAACACCAAAATTAAGGAAAACTATTTTTCTAATAGCGCTCACCCCTCAGCAGGCAATGGAAAAACACCGAGTGTATTTCTGCCATGAAAAAAAGCTCCTCATAAACATATCATAAAATAAAATAAAATAACTGTATAAAAAAAATTTTTTTCTTGTGATTCGAACCAAGGATTTTGGATCGGAAGCTCACATTGCTAGCCGCTCGGCTATCGCGCCATGCTGTCGGCGCTGGCCTAAAAGTTATTTAGTTCGTCGCTACGTGTATATGTAATATTCGTAGCCAAGAGTGTCGCTTTTTTCGTTTCACTTTTTCTCAAATCACTCCCAACGATTCTAAAGAAGTTTTCACTTCAAAAGTGTAGTAAAATTAGATTATCAACATAAGAAACCATTAAATTGTTAAAAAGTATCGCGAATTTTGAATTTTCGCGGTTACCTATATACGAATTTCGATTTTTTTGTGGCGATATGTTGGTACTCATGTCTCTCACTCATGTCGACGAGTTCGGCCATTTTGAATGTTCATCGATTTTCACCTGTACCTGTACCAAATAGACATATCGACTGGCTCCTGCCATTCGATTTTTTTCAATAATTTGGGCATGAGACGCTTCGCCGCAAAATTCGTACCAAAACTGCTCAATTTCGACTAAAAGCAGCATCGCATGAACATTGCTAATGAGATGTTGGACTCTGTCCGCGACGAACAAAATTTGCTCCAGAGAGTTATAACTGGTGACGAATCGTGGGTTTATGGTTATGACGTGGAAACCAAAGTTCAATCATCTCAATGGAAGCTGCCGCACGAACCAAGACCGAAAAAAGCGCGCCCAGTTCGGTCGAGTGTAAAAGTTTTGCTTACCGTTTTCTTCGACTGCAGGGATGTTGTGCATCATGAGTTCTTGCCACAGGGTAGAACGGTCAATAAGGATTAAGCCTGCAAGTTATACGAAATTTGCGCAAAGCAATCCGTCAGCCACGGCATTCCCCAGATCTAGCCCCATGTGACTTTTTCTTGTTCCCGGAGCTGAAACGGCTCATGAAAGGAAATGATTTTTTGAAGTGCTTCGAAGATTGGAAGAAACGCTAGCACAAGTGCATAATGTCTCATGAGGATTACTTTAAAGGGGATAAAATAGATATTAATGAAAAAATAAATAATTTTTGAAAAACACAAATTTCGCGATACTTTTTGAACACAACTTCATATATCACCAGGCCTGAAACACACAAGCCACAACTGTATTTTATTGAAATTAATAATTGTGAAACTAAAGCAAGAAATATTTACAAAGTATCATATTGCTTTGATTTTTTACACAGAAAGTAATTTTTTATTTGTATTTGAAATACTTGTTTGGCCCCAGAAAGGTCCAAATCCAAGAAGGTTGACAGCTAATTTAGGTTAGACAAAGTTCTAACGAGTGGCGCATTGGCACTATATAATGCCCTACTAAAGCCAACCCGAAAAACTTTGCAACGGCGAAAATGTCTGCAAGGAACATTAAGCTGTATTCTTTCTAGAAGGACCAAGGAATTCAGTTTGCCATTAATGAGGTCAAAAATAAATGATACTGCCTGAAAAGTAGCTCTGTCACTTAATGGAAAGAGACTAATCAAACGACAGCGGGATTCGTATGATGGTTTCAGGTCTGAGAAATTGACTGAATGTAGTGCGAAAGGCACAATTATTTTTTGAATCCTCTCTACCTAATGAATATGGACTTCATGAAAAGGTCTCCAAATAAGATCAGCATAATCTAATCATAACCAGCCAAACGTAGAGTACTACATCGTAAGAGTTCGTGAAGTGCGATGAGTGACGTCTAACAAAAGCGAGCATATCAAGAGAACTGGAAACGGCATAATTTAGGAGCGCGATGAAAGTAAGCTTAGAATCAAAGAAAACCCCTAAATCTTTTATCACATCAGACGAAGTACGATATGTATAATTGATATGATAAGAGGTATAAAGGGGGTTTTGAAGCATAGAAAAAGTGATTTTATGACATTTTTCAATATTAAGAAATAGACGATTCATAAGGCACCGGGAAAATAAATTATTCAAGGCTGAATCACAAGAACTTCTCATTTCAGCATACACTTTTAGATCAGATCAGCATAGAGAAGAAAATTAGCAAAGTAAAAAGACGAAGAAATATCATTAGTAAATAAAACAACTAACAGAGGTTCTAAAATACTTACCTGTTCTGCATATTATTCTCATGCATTTGTCGGTGAAGCATTAAAATTTCTGCGTGATCATTTTCGAAAAAAGCCACGCTTCACTTCTTTACATCAGCGGGGACTTGACCCATGCGCAGAATATCCTGAGCTTGGTGTTTCTGGAAATTTGCGAGCATGCCCAAAATCTCCCATAAGTTCTTGCTTTGCTCAATCTATTATGAACGTCTTCTTCTGGTACGCTGTCCACTGCTATAGTGCAGCGCAGGTAGCAGAGGCTATAAAAGAACTTCACTTCTCCTCCATCTAACATTACGTGGCCATTGCTGGTATGATTGACACGCAATGTCTTGGTTTTTATGATGTTTACTTCCAGCACGACTTTGCGTGTCAGTTTTACCAGTTCAACCGCCTTCGCTTGCATATCTGGCAATTTGTGCGATAGCAGACAAATATCGTGAGGAAAGTCCAAATCCTCCGGTTGAGTTGGCTCTTGACCTCATCCAGGACAATGGTGAAAAGGAGTGGTGAGAGGGGACGGACTTGCCTAAATCCAGCGTTGATTGAGAATGCGTCCAACAGCACTGCTCAAAATAATACAGCATTTCTATCGTTGCAAAATTATCTGTTTGGTTCTTCCATAAGGGGCTACACAATTTCAGGAAATATACCAGCTAATTCAACATTCACATGAAAGCTAATATTTTAAAGGGCCTGACATATCTCTGTTCAATTTTGTGTAGCTACAGTGGCGAGTATAACTGAATGCATAATGACTTTTTTGATGTGTTCAATGATTTTGAGTTAAAATTTATATTTTTTTTCTTTAAGAAATGAGGCTGTATCGTAAGACTTTTTAGTCACTGATAATATCAGGTCAGTCCATAAGTGCGTGCGTATTTTACCCTTAATTTCACTTTTGTACGATTTTGGCATACAAAAAATTATTCGCGGAATATAACGGAGCTATTTATATTTTCTTTGATATTATATATTGTGCATTCAACAAGTGATTTTAATTGCGGATTTCTATTTGACAGTCGATATGATAGCTCAGAGGTTAAATTCATCGCATGGAACAGTTCACAGGTACCTAGTTCAGTTGGGAAAGGTTTCAAGGCGGGGAAAATGGGTTCCGCATAGACTTTCCGCCGCCAACCTTCAGCAGAAAGTGAATGTGTGATCTCAGCTACTGCAACGGCTTGAAAATGAAAGTTTTTTTTAACCGCATCGTTACTGGTGATGAAAATGGGTCCTTTATAATAATTCTGTTCGCAAACGCCAATGGTTAGATAAAGATGAAACACCAGAACCGACCCCTAGAGACGGCCTTCACCCCAAGAAGATTCTTCTGTCTATTTGGTGGGATATGACCGGTATTGTTTATTATAAACTTCTGTAACCAAACCAGACGATAACTGCTGATTACTATTCTCATCAGCTTTCAAACCTGAATGAGGCACTTAAAAAAAAATCGACCGTCTTTAGTGAATAGGCGCAAAGTTTTGTTTCACCACGACAACCAAGACCTCATACCGCAAGGCAAACATTAGGCAAGCTGAACGAGCTCTTCGGATATTGCACTTTGTGATTATCACCTTTTCCGTGGACTTCAATCCCATATGAGTAACAATAACTACTCCTCAACAGAAGCTATAAAAAGGGAAATCGATGCGTATTTTGGCTCCAAGGACAAACAATTTTTTGAGCAGGGAATTATTGTAAAAATTTGCCTAAACGTTGGAAATACATTGTAAATAATGAAGGCAGATATATTATTGATTAACAAATACTTTAAACATCTTATTTATTAATTTTAAAACTACATTTAAAAAACGCACGAACTTATGGACTGACCTGATGTTTAATGAACAGATTAAAAGTTAAAAAAATTCAAATTAAATATTTGTTTATGTAAAGCAAGCTCAAACTGAAAATTTAGAAAATAATAACTGCATAATTGTAATTAATATAAACTTTAAGGTAAATATAGGAAAAGTCAGACATGCAAATAGCAACATATTCGATTAGAATTAACAGCTGAAATGAAGGAAACAAAGAAGTGGTGACAGTCAACCACTTCAATATGCAGTTTTAAGTAAAACGCGCATTATCGATTGAAGGAGAGGGATATCGAGAGGCGTTTGGTGACTTGTGAGAAAAGACTTTCTGCATCGCATGGTCACTGGTGATGAAAAATTGATCTATGATGTTGTGTCCCGAAGTGTTGAAAATGTTGGAGCCTGCCGGGAGAACCAGGTCCATCGACAGCGAAAAAAAATATTCATACTTCAAAGGTTATGTTGTGCATCTGGTGGGATTCTCGGCATTCTTGGTCCGCTCCTATACCTTTTATATAATATACCAGAAACTTGCCAATACCCTCGAATAGCTTAATCGCCACTTTCGCCGATGACACTGCCATTCGATAAATTGGAAAAAGTGCTGAAGAAGCTGCAACCAAACTTTAAATTGCAACAAACGCTATTGAAGAATGGACGAAGACTTGGCACATGAAATTGAACAATGCCACAAACAAAAAAGTGAATCAGTATCCACTAATACTGCTAGGTGCCGCAATACCACTTGCAAACACTACCTTGACATAAGCTTCGATGGAAGGAGCATATAAAACTTAACCGGGATGAAATCCATCTGATAATAAAAACGAAATGGCTAATTGGACGAAGATCAAAGTTATCCATATATAACAAAATATCTATATTTGAACAAATTTTAAAGCCTTTGTGGTCCTACGGCACGCAACTATGGGGTTGCGCCAGTCAAAGTAATATAAATATACTTCAACGACTCCAGAATAAAATCTTCGAGATATTCTAAACTCACCTTGGTTCGTTCGCAATAAAGATATTCATCGTGAATTTAAGTTTCCTTCAGTCGCTGAAGAAATTAAAAAACAAGTAGAAGCTCACCCCCTCAGGCTGCAAAGGCATGTGAGGCAGTGAGGAAGCTAACAAACTCCTCAACACCGGAGACTTAACCCGACGACTCCATCGAATAAACCACATGAGTTGGCATGATGGCTGTTAACGTAAGGAAGGCACTATGAAAATCTCTTCACAATATTCTCTTCATGTTGCTAAAATTGTACTGCTCGTTAGTTTATATGTAACTAGTTGCAGTGTCAACAAACAGTGTTATGTATTTTATATTGTATCTATGTATATTTGTATTAAAAAAAATCTGGTGGTATCAGATAGGTGTTCTCTACTATGAACTCCTTAAACCACCTGAAACCATCACTGGCGATGCTAATGCGTTTGTTTCGAGCTCTGATTTCTGAAAGAAAAGCGGCCGGAATGGGACGGTAGACATGACAAACTGATTTTGCTATTCCGATCAATGCAGTCAGTCCTTAATGGAGAGCGGAGCACCGCGAACTGGCTCAATGAATAGATCAAGGCAAAAGAACTCGCATCTCCGTATGCTGCCTGAAAGATGGAGTAAAGTTGTAGCTTCCAATGGCACAACCCTCGCATAATGTTATGTATGATTTAATTTTTTAAATAATTCGTAAATTTGGCTAAGAAAAGACGGAAACTTATTCTCATAATACAATAATTAATTTAAATTTCGCGAAATGTGCGCTTATTTCAGGATAATTGTAAAGCATTTATCATTAAGGCCGGCGGGCCAATTAAAAGGTCAAAAAAATCTATTTTTTTTTCCTGAAATCAATAGCTTAGATATTCAAGAACATGAGACACAAATTTTCAGAGTTAAATTCCAAGTATTTGCAGAGCTACAGAGCCGAGCGTAGTGCGGCGTCGAGCAACCGTGCGCTTATTGTTGAACTTTGAAGCGCGTTTTCTCGGCTTTTAATTTTCACGATTTTACCTAATTTATGTACACGATTGCAAAAAAACTAAACGAGCTATCCATTTCATTCAAAATGCGTTATCTTCAGTATTGTTTTCTCTTCTATGTGAACTAAAAAACACATCCAAAAACTTTTTTTAAGCGACTTTTTTACCCAGTTGAAGAGTTTTTTTTTCCTTGAAAAACCACTTTTTTTTTCTAATATACCTTCCCCAAAAATTCGAATTTTACGTGTTTCTCCCAATTTTCTTAGTTCACATCGAAGATAATTACATCAAAATTAATAATCTTTTTTTTTTTGTTTTCAGATGAAAATGGCAAGTTGTATCTTTTACAGAAGTTGGATACTTCAGTGGCAAGGCGCTCTGGGAATCTATTGATAACTCGGCTTACAATATATTGTTGGAGATTGTACACATTTTTTTTTTAGTTCAAATATATATTAAACTATCCCCAAAACTTCATTTGGCTAATTGTTTTTTTTCTCATCCTACAACGCTTCGCGAAAACTACTGAATTTAGGACATCTAATTGGCCCGCCGGCCTTAAAAATTTAAATAATAAAATCAAAAATGTTTCGCCCTAAATTATGAATATCAGTATAGGAAATTTATTTGGTCTTTTATTTTTTTTTTGCGGTGTAGGTACTTGTAAATTACGCCTGCCTCCAAGTCAATTTGAGGCATTATTAAGTGCATCAGTTAGCAGACACACAAGTAATTGCGCCACTTGGCATGATTCTCTCAATTAGTTGTAGTTTTGTATTTGACATTTCATACATAAGTTCTGGTTTTCCCTGCATGGTACCTATCAGCTGCTTGCTGATCACTAACTGCAATCATCATCAGCTATTCAAGGCAAACGATAATGACACTAACAAAAAGAAAACGAATAGACAAACACAGCAACCGTTACCAGTCGCTAGCTTGACAATGCTGTAGCATCACAGCGCTGCTTTCGCGTGTATGTATTTTGCGGTTCACAGTTCGGTCTCGTCTATTTGGCATATCGGCAAGCAATTAGATGACAACAGCAAGGCAATTTTTTTTAATGCGAAGCTATTCCATAACTATGCGTGCACTTGCTTTTGACTCGTATACGTACATTTATATTTATAATTATATGCATGAGAGACATTCATGTATGCGGTTGCAGTCGGCCGGAGGGTGTTAGGTAGACTGCAACTATGCATAAAAAAGTTTAGTTTTTATCAGTAAAAGTTAATATATAAAAAAAATTATGAAAATTGTATTGCAGATTTTCTATGGCACTTGAAAGTGCAAATAAAAAACTGCATAAAAATGGCCAAATATTCCAAAAAAATCATATAATACTCTGATTTGTTCGTAATGGTTAACCATTGTTGGCCAATGCAATTACCATCAATGTGGCATTCCTAGTGGTCAAAAAAGTAGGCGGGTGCTGACGATTTTCCACAATGTTTCTTTGACTTTTCTTTATCAGTTATTGAACTATCGATTCTCTTCTTAATTTTTTGGGGACATAAGAAAAGTGGACGAGTATTCATTCATAGATTTCATACATTTTCAATATCAACCTACCTTGGCTCTGAAGAAGTTCTTTTTCTGTTCGCTTGAGTCAAAAAACTACTACGCATTTTTGAAATCGTAATGGAAAAATCGCAAACGGCTCTGATGGCTATACTTAAAATAAAGTTTCAGAAACGTTTCGAGAGCCCAATCGCTGGTAAAAGTGCATTGCCGTTGATGGGAGAACTTTAAAGGCGATAATAGCACTTATGAGGAATAAACTTGAATTTTGAATTTTCTGAATATATTCCCGGAACTTCCCGGAACATACCACGTGCACTGTTGAATTGTAGAGTTGTGTTCAGTTCGCGCTCGAGGCATAGACATTCATGACCCAATCGATTTAATTCCTTAACTCGAAAATAGCGCGTTTTCAGAAAAAAAATGTCATATTGTAGAAAACAAATGGAAATTAGCTTACTATGGCATTTCCTCTAAGGGAACAAAGAGATTAGGTAAAGCTATATAAGTACATATATACTAAGTCTTGCCATACATTTTGTGACAAATACATACAGCGAGAACAAATTTGCAAAAAACAGTTCTGTTATAAATTATTCTCAGTTTTATGGTATATTTCGTTCGTTAACAATGGGGTGGGAAGCATTGTAGTTGTTTTCCTCCCCTGAAAAATAAAGAACAGCTTGTACATATTCAATTAAATTTTTTCATTACTTATAATCCTATTTTCCTCAATGCGTAACCGTCTCCTTCCCCTCTTCAGTCCCTACTGATTCTTCTCTCTCTCGAACAGCAGTGATTGCATTACCTCACTTATGGTAAAACTGAAATTGAAATTTACGAATTGCTGAAAAAATTTAATATTTCGAGAATATTTGCCTACCGAACCATCAACCGTTTTCCCATACGTCTGAAGTGACAGACGAAGTGGTCGTCCTCGCGTGGTACGAATCAGTGTAGCTATAAAAGTCGTTCGTTCTTGAAAAAGTTTTCATTAAGCAAAACGACAAAATCTTTGCTAAAACTTCTATAGACGCAAAAAATGTTATTCCAAGTGTTCAGCGTGACCACCAACCAGCCCCGGTAATGGTTTGGTGGGGAGTGTCTTGTAAATTCGTTACATATCTTCATTTCTGCGAAAAAGAGGTTAAGACCGAGGCAAAAGTGTAACAAGAGGATGTGTTAGAAGTCGAGGTGAATCGTACTATCTTCAATGAAGAGCGTTGTATCTCCTAGCAAGATTCCGCTCCAGACAAAAACAATCCAGCAGTGGCTAAAAAACAAAATTCCTGGGCTCATAGCCGCAGAAGTTTGGCCGTCGGGAAGTGTAAATTTCAATCCATTTGGCTAAAGTTTCTGGTCAGAATTAAAGAACAGGGCCTCTCGAAGGCCTCAGAAAAATTTGAAGTGTCTCAAACAATTCTTGATTCGAGCAGCGACGTTAACCTCCATTGAAACCGTGCGTGCCGCAAAAGCTGAATGACCCAATCGTTTCAAGGCTTGTGTATCAGCAAATGGTGACAATTTCGAACGAAAATTTCATTTTATTTCCATTTTTCATTAAAAAAGTATTATAGTTTCATATCTATAACGGACTTAACTTGTAACAGAACTAATGGCAGGACTAAGCACAATAATTCTTGGCCGAATTGTACTCGCGGATTCGCAGGATGCTTCGAACCCGCAAATGAGCGATATCTTCTCAAATACACACATAGTGTGGAACAGTAGCTACTTCACGGCTTTAAAAATTTGTTCTTGCCCTGAAATGATTATCCCTCACCCAATCACCTCCCAGGAATGTAAGCCCAAACTATAGCTTCAATAAAAAAATGCAATGACATATTTTATTGAAATACGTTTATTTGGTTGGAAGGTTGCAACATCTCTCAAAGTAGGTGACCTTTTTCCCTCCTTCTATTTTAATTAAAAAAACAGAGCTTGGGTAAAGTAAGTTTTTAAATATTTATTTCTGTTTCAACAGCTTCACATCACAGAATCAATCTTTTAAATTGATTTCAAAATTTTTCTATTATACTGAGAAAGAAATCTGCTGTATTTTTTAATTTAAAAAAAGTTAATACTGTAACACAATAAAAGAATATGGACGTCCTTTCACCCTTGTTTCACATATTAAAATAATGAAAGCTTCCAAAATATTCACGAGCGTTACGACTAATGTGACATTCATGGATGTGAGCTTGTGTGCGTGTTGTACATACGTATCTACTTTCGACACCACTAGCAGAGAATGTTAATGCAATGAGAAGGTGCAAATGTTACTGTGAGCTTTTTTTAGTACAATTGAGATTTGAAAGATTTGTAGTAAGGTCATTTAGCACACCGAGTTTATAGACACCTCACTGACTTTTGCCCACACAAAAATTAGAAACACCACACATTTTTCACCTCAACACACAACACATTTCTCACCTCGACATTAAACCAATTAAATTTTTACTATTTTCGTATTTTTGAAATAATAAGCGAATACGTAAAATTTATTACATATTTTTTTTTTCAATTACATTAAAAAAAAACGATTTAAAAATAAAAATTTATAAAAAAAGGTTTGCGCCGGGAATTGAACTCGAGTCTAACATGTGGCGAGGAAAAATAGGCGGTGCGTTTATTTCTTCGACTGCTTATTTTTTGACCATTTTGTTACTTTTGAAATGTTAAGCGGATTCATAAAATGTATTACAAATTTTTTTACGATTACATTAAAAAAAAAAAAATTTAAAAACGAAAAAAAAAATTTGTGCCGAGAATTGATGGCGAGTCACGTGGGGAGGATAAATACGCAGAGCGTTTATTTCTGCGCCTGTGAACAAAAGGTTTTGTGCATGCGCGGGACGCGAATAAATTTTAATAAAGTTCTGAAAGTAATTCATGAAGTTTTTCATTACACACATATGTACATAAATGAACGTATACTTTATATGTAAATAAATGATGGTATATGAAATATACATAAGTACATAATATGTATGTACATGTCAATAGGAGGTATTTGCCTTCAGAAAAAAAGAACGGTTTAAGATAAATCAACACTTATTTTATATTGTATGTCAATTTATAGTTTATGTATTCGACAGCATTTACATACATATGTATGTATGTACATTTGTATATGAAAAACAATAATGCACAAGCGCAAGAACATCATATCACATATGCAAGTATGCCCAAATAACCTTGACTTATGTATGTACACATGTCATACAACATCACATTCTTACAAGAAATCAAATACACATGCGCACTAGTGAACGAGTTTCTTCCTAACAAGTGCAAAAACAATTCTGCTCTATGTATGCATATATACCGACTTTATGTCCTAGCATATATACATACATACATATATACCTACTTGCCTTCTAAACTTCCTACAAAATAATTGTATTCATATATTCATTCAAGCATACATATACATATGCGCGAGTACAGCGCTCCCTTCTTGCTTCCGTGTACTTTTGTCTTTCACCAGTCGATATTCCTAATATTGTACTTACAAAAACACAATACTTTGATAGACGCAAAAGCAACAGCAAGCGCAACGCGATGGCCGCTTTGCCACCACACATTCTAAAATGTTCTAGAACACAACAAAAACACATACCTCACATGCGCATGTCGCCCAAAGCTAAAATCTAAGCCTAGCGACTACAAAAACAAAATACATTCGTAGACGCAGTCGCAGCGGCCATGATTCTATCAGCGACGGCGCTGAACAATTTAGAAGAAAAACAAAAAGTTCATTCATAAGTTAGAGCTCATATTTCAATTTCATTCATAAATCGAGCCGCCCATATGCCAATTTTCGCGACCATTCGAAAATAGTCAATATTGGAATATTTCGCGTGGAATTATTTGCCAATATTTGGTAAATCTTAAATTTTTGTCATGTCGAGTGGCCGCTCCTCCGTATGTATGTATGCACCCTTATATGTATGTAAATATGTCTTCTAACTGTGCGACAGTCGCGAGTTAATGCGACTTCCAGCGAATCACACATTGCTGTCCGCAAAGCCGCATATATGTACCTTATGATCAGAAAGTACCGGGAATGTTTAAATTAAACAAAACAGAGTTAAATTTAAGGCAAATTTATATTATCTCCTTCAAAATTTGACCCGTCTGAAGCAACACACATGTGCCAACGTTTAACCCAGTCCTCCAAACACCCCCGGCAGGCCGATTTGTATTCTCTTTGATCAGTGCGATGGCGCGTTATCATCATGCAAAATCTGAGGATTGGTTGCTCACATTTCCGGCGGTTTGCAACACACAGCATCTCTCTAAGGTTTCAAAACGGATAAATAATATTCTCTATTGACTGTCTGGCCCGATGGAAGGTACTCATGGTGGACTATGCCTTGGCAATCGAAGGAAGCAGTCAACATCACCTTCCCGGTTCTTTTTGCTCATAGGGTATACATATCACATGTGTCAAGTGTGCGCAGAAGCTTGTGTTCTGGGTTTGTTAGAATGGTGGTAGTTTGTACATATATTTATACACATATGAGAATATGCGCGTTAGGCTTCCTGGATGGATATTAGAATATTTTCTCATCAATATGTGTATGTAAGTAGTTCAGATTTGACTGAAGAGATTAAATATAGGAATGCATATTCATATGATTGGCTTTATGGCTGTTTTACATATAAATTAATTCAAATGAAGTATGAATAATGTTATATAGAAAATAAATTTCTAAATAACAGGTATTAGAAAAACCTGAATACACTATTTTAAATCAATTCTAATTAAACCAAATATAAAAAATGAAATAAAAATATCGAACAAAAAACTGTGCACAGGATTTGAACCTGAGTCAAATATGAGACTATGTACTGCATACACACACGTCTTTCACGATTGCGCTAATCTACAATTATTAATGATCTTTTCTAAATCACTCATTTATTCGATTCGCAGTTTTATATGCACATATTCTGCGTTAGTTGAAAGTTTGTATGCGTAATTATATGAATATGCATGTGTGTATGCGCGTTTGGCTTTCTGGACGGATATTAGAATGATATTTTCTCATCAATATAATTTGGATTTGATGAAATAGATTATAGATATATGTACATATTTTCTGTTTTGATTGATTTATATAAAAGTCAGGTCATATCCAGTATGAACTATTTTATACCGAAAAGAAATTTCCATTTATAAAATACAAAAAAAAACAGTATTTTAAAGAAATTTTAATTAAAATAAACTCAAAAATTTTACCAAACTTTCCTGGTTTGAATTGTAAAAAAAAAAATGTGCAAGAAAAAAAATATGACTTCAGGACTTGAACCTGAATTATATACGTGCCAAAAAACAAAACGAATAATTCCGCCGACTTTAGCTTCTGCACCACAAACTAACTGCCGCGCGGTCTTCTTAATCGCTAATTTATTCGCTTCGATTTCCTTAGTAGTGTGCCGAAAAATCTTATGAACTTCCTCAGTAGTATGGTAAACGCAGAAAAAATCTGAATTTCTGTCCTAGCGTGGTAAGTAAATATAGAAACCCTCCACTCGCGTCACTCGCGTGGTAAATATCTGCAATTCGCCACTCGTGAGCAAAGTTGAATTTGAAATGACCTTATTATGAATCTACAAATTAGAACTCGAAAAAAGCTCGTTTAACATTTGCTCCTTCTCATTGCATTAACATTCTCTGCCACTAGGGATGCATTAAATTCATATTAACTTTTGTGTTCAACAATCGACATAATAATAAAAATAATAAACACACAGTAATGAGCGATTACTTGAAGAACAGCGCGACATTAAAGTTAACCGTTGTAAAAAAAAATGGAAAATTAAATGGATTTGCAAAATGATAAAATTAACGCTTTACTGACTATGCGAATATGTATAAGTACGTTTGAGTGAGCTTGTGTGCGGTATTTGAAATTTTAAGATTTTTAGATTTTAAGGTTTCCAAAATAATTTAGTAAAGAGGACAAAGTAAAGGATTCGCAATTTTTCGACTTTTAATTTTTTTTTAATTTTCATAAATTTTTTATGAACAATAAGATTAAATAAACATTATATACATTCGTTATAGAGAAGAAAATGTCCAACAATCAACGAATCAAATCCATTTAAAACTCTCTTTTTATTATAATAAAATTGAATGAGCTATAAGCCTACGTACTACAAATTTTTTTTAATTTTTATTAAAAAATTTGAAATTTTTATAAATTCGTGCAAAGTTTATATGGCATTCGTTGTTCAATGAGCTGGATTTCTAAGGAAAAATTAATCCAAGTTAAAAATGCAAATGAAAGGTAGGTAAAATTAACCAAAATATCGCTTTCGAATTATTTGAAAAAAAAAAAAGTTCAGAAAAACCATAGTAACAAAAAACTTCTTACGTTACAAACATTTATGACTCATTGCATTCTCAGATATTTACTTGAATAACTGTTAGCTACAACAACTGAGCGGTGAAGTCATTTAAGGTCCTCGCCTCATTTGAAATGGTGGTTTTTGGGTGTTTCTTTAGAAGCATGTAAAGCGGAAACGAAAAAACATTTTTGGTTTTGGTTTTTACTCTGGTGATTTATTATTAAAAAACAAAAGGTTTTTTCAGGTCATACAAGGTTCGATCAAAAAGTTGTCAGCCTTCAAGCATGTTCTTCCAACCAAAGGTATGTCTCTGGCGACAACGAGTTCCGGTACTGACAACTGTCTGAAATCAAAGAAACAAAAAGGTTGTTACTCAGTGTGAATGTCGTTGTTGTATGAATTACGATCTTAAAAAAAATTCCGAAATGGCGAGCGTTCAAAGATGAAAACTGTTTTAGATACCCTCAGTCAAAATTAAAAACATTAAAGGTCCGCAAAAAAAACTTTAAATTTTTTGTTTTTCAAACGGTCCTAGTTCACACAATAACGACATCAATTTTACGTGATTTAACCCATTACTGCATAAAGTTTGTCGTTATACTTATAATGAATTTCTGTGAAAATTTCGAGTTATGGAGATCACATAAATCGAGTGGTGAAAGAAAAGTTACACATTTGTCTGTAGTTTGTTGTAAACAAGCCGTCCGATTTATCGAACGTTATGCATACCGGCACCTCAAGCTATCTCATGAGAAATAAAAAAAACCGAAAGCTTCTAGCAAAATTTATTTAAAATTTACTGAAAATGAAGAAATACAAGTAAATTAATTATATATAAAATATATTTAGGTATTGGGCTCTACATGATACTCCATGAAACACTTAGGATGGAGGCCTACTTCACATTTTTGGCATTTGTATTTTGATTTCCCACCACACTTATTTGCACAACGGCGTTCGGAATTTATTGAAACAATCCAATGGTTGAGGCAATCAAATCGTGTAGTGGACAATGGTGTAGCTGGTTTTCGTCCTTGATGGGGGTGTTCCGTGTATCACAAGCAGAGTTCGAGCAACATACCTCCTAAATGCAAACAAAGACCTAGTGTCCTTATTACAACCAAGTTTTTTCGCAAGTAACCATTCATGTACAATTGAAACATCAACGAAATAGGCAAAACTTGGCCACCACCATTTCCTTATCCGCATCCTTGTACGCAAATTTGCAATCGCCTGATCGCATTTATCCACTCCACCCATATACTTATTATATAATATTTAGAAACTAAAGACGGTTGGGGGAGTGCAATTTTTGCTTTATTCACGTGTGATGACCGCGTGGCAATTGTCATTGTCATGTTTTCGAAATTGGTTGCGACCGTACATTGTTATCTGATCTTGATTAGATCCCCTATTTGTGTGAAAACGACGGAGTTCGCTTTTAGTTCGCAATAACTTACATCCTATTTGGTTCAAATTAGCATCGTGCTCCTCATCCGATTTATCACTGTCCTCATCTGTGGCTTGGTCTTCAAGTTCGATTAGTAGCTCTACGTAAATAAAATTCTCATTGTTAATATTTCCATCATCGCTCTCCAAAAGGCTCAAAATTTCATCTACAGTCAATCTGGAAAACGCAAAAAACCTAACCACTTAGAGCCTGCTATGCATAAGGTTCGATATATCGGATGCCACAACTAAATACTACAGTAAATGTTTGATGATGAAGCAAACTTCACAATTGTTTATGTTTTGCTTACTAACACACTTAAGCACTAATAAACACTTGTCACTAAAATTGTTTGCTAAAAATATACCAAAAAAATATACAAAAATAGTTTATCCTTTACGCGAAAAAGTCTGCTTGCAATCCGCCATACTGAAAAATTTAAAATAACGGGAACTCTTTGCGAGGGGTCGACAAATGAAGGGTTGCCATTGTTGAAGAAATAGTTCTCTTTCGATTACAACCTCTAAGTCACCTCCACATCACACTTGCTTCATACAAATTAAATTTAACTCATGTCCGATATATCGAACGTTATGCTGTAATGGGTTAAATGTTATTTCATTGAAATCGGTTCAGTGGAACGGGCTATATCCGTGTCCATTGCCCACGTGAAGACCATATTTTGAAGGAGGAAATCAGGAAATTAAACACTCAAAAAAAAATTAAAAAATCGGTTTTCGTTTCCCTTTTACGCGCTTTTAAAGAAACACCTAAAAGCCCGATATCAAATGAGGCGAGGGCCTTAAAGCGGATCCCACGCAAACTCAAAGAGCCTTGACTGGTAGATTAGTTAGTTGAGCCTACTTAATTGGGGTCTTCCAAATTCAATGGCGTTTGCCCTTGGTTACAGTTCAAGAGATAATGGTAACTTTATTGGGAATAACTTCCACAGTTTTAAAGTTATTTTACTAAAGTTTGGTACGTGACTCTATGGTACGAAGTAGCCGCTATCTGTTAGAGAAATAACACCAAATGCGGAATTTCAAGCACTACAACAGCCTCTCTACCATTTCAAATAGTCCCAACAAACATTTACGTTTGTACTCAACTTGAGGTTAACTTCAAGGATTAAAGATTCCAACGTTTGTCCATCCGAAGCAGAATTATGAAACAGACTTCGGCGGCCATGTCAAAGGGGAACGGCACTCGTAGAAGAATTTCTGTTTTTGCCGACTTCTGTCGTAATCAAACCATTGTCATAACTCCAGTTATCTTCGCGTTAATTGCACTCTTTCACTTGCATTTTTTTGTTTACTAAAGCAGTGATGTCTCGTTTTGAAAATAATTTATCTCAAGTTCATCCAAACTTGCAGTTCAAGGTACGAGATGAGTTGCAGAATGATGTTGGGTATCTATTTGAGAACTATGAATTTGTCCACGGTTGTAAAAATATTTTTTTCACTGTACGTGATTGGATACAACCCGAAAAGTTATTGGAATTGCACTATGAAACTTTCAGAGATTAGTAAACATAGTCTCAGCTCTTAAGGGGACCCGGTGGTCTAAACATTTCAAAAAATCGATGTTTGTCAATTTTATTTTTTATTTTACGGAACATAGCTACAGTGATACATATTAATTAATAATTTTTTTTGGTTTTTGCCTTTCACATAAATAGAAGAGCCAAAGCGAACAGCACCATCCAGGTCCAATTTTTCGGGAGGGTGAACTTGAGCGCCAAATAAAATTTTTTTTTATTTTTCTATGTAAAAGAAGTTAACTAAAAACCCTAAAAATTTGAAATAACGTTTTTCATTTTTTTTTATTGTGAAAAATAAATTCCTGAAAATACCCTATCGTGACTGATTTTTTGACTAGAAATCGCATTTTAACCATCAATTACTGTCCGCATTCGCCTGATATGGCTCCCTGCGACTTCTCCTTTTCGGAAAATTGCAACATCGCTATGAAAAACAAAAACGTTTTGCGTCCGTTGTGGCCACCCGAAAGGCTTGTACCGACATCCGGAAGGATATTCCGGTCAATGATCTGAAACACTCTTTCGAAAAGCGTTTATCAGAGGGGACTATTTTGAATAAATAAACACGAAGTTATCAGAACAAAGCTCCTGTCGTTTCCACATATTTTAGCTCAGTCTTCTTTATTTTGGACTTAACTTTGTATATAAAAGGATATCAATAAGCAACTTTCATTTACTAAAAAAAATGGTCTAAAAAATAAAAGAAATATTTATAAATATGTTAAAAAGAAGCAAACATATTCAACTTAAAAAACCTTTTACCAAAATATTCAACATTAAACTAATCTCTATGTTTTTAATTTTCTCTCATCTATATAATTCTTATTATACTCAAACCAACCAAAGTACCAATTTTCAAAGAAATTTACGTGAATGTAAGAAATATTTGAATTGCTTGAAATGGAATCGCTCCATAGTCAATGTGTTGAAATGCTTACTTTACTATTAATGCTGAAGAAAATTAATTATTTATTTGTATATTATTTCCTTTATCTCCGACTGGAGCGTCGGAACATAAAATTGTGTATTAAGTTACCGAAAAATTAATAAAACATTTTGGCACACTCTTCAAACTCGAATTCCAAAATGAATACTGAAATTTCATATAAAAAAAATAAATCTTAAAATCAAAAAACCTGCAGGAACTGTTCTCTTAAATATGATGAGAATGAATCCTTTTCTTATAATTTCCCAATGGTATGATTTTTCTGTTATTACTGAAGGCACGTGGAAGAATTGTGAATTAATATTGACCGGGCACACTTACCGAGTTGTGCGAGAAGAGTGCAGAAATGAAAGCAAACTACTTATACATATATGATGATTGCTGGCATGCAGAGGACACGCAGAAAAGATAATCCATATTCACACATACCTATATGCGCACACATACATTCACGTACAGTTACACATCCGTACATTATTTTGCATGCATTCAGCCCTCAAGGAGAACTTTGTGTTGTGAATGCTGGCAAATGGCAGACTAGCTTGAGATAACAGAGAAAGGTGCTTATGGATGTGCAAACTTGCCTGTGAATGTACGAGTATGTAAGTAAGTACTTAAGCAAATATGCTCACTGGCTTCACAAAGTGCTGATCGAAAAATTCTTTCAAATAAATTTCAACGTTTTTGATGCTTAGATTATTAGGACTTTGTTGAGTTTTTGAGCACTTCAAAAAAAAATTTCGGGTGCGCCTGAAATCATTTCTCTTAGCAATTCAGCATAAACTGGTTTGGTTTAGAGAACATTTTTTTCTTGCCGTTGTTGAGGATGTCGGGATATCGGTTCGTTTGTGCCATGCATTCTTCTCGGAAATTCATGCTGAATTTTGACCAAAAACAACGTTGGTGAGCGTCGCTCAGGAATTGTTGAATGACGTCAACAATGATCCAGATTTGCTTACAAAGGTCATAACTCATGACGAATCATAAGTATATGGTTATCACATCGAAACCAAAGCCCAATTCTCCCAATGGAGGGGTCCAGAAGAGCTAAGACCAAAAAAAGTACGTCAAATTCGATCAAATGTCAAAGTTTTACTCACTGTTTTCTTCAATTACCATGGTGTAGTGCATCAGGAGCGAATACCACAAGAGTGGTGAAGCAATATGAGAAAAACGCCCGAAGCTTTATCAGGTCCAGGACTTCCTCTGGATCAGAATGGAAGTCTGGTATCCAGACTCTAGATCCTGGCCGGTTGGGGATGTCTTCTCGGGGAACCACATCAAGGAGGGCCCCCGGCCAAGGTTCCCCTATGCGATTAATCGCTAGGGTGTATAGGTCCACGGAACGTTGATCAGCCCACCTTATTATATTACTTTGACGCGAGTCCGAGCAAATGGGTGGAGTTCCTGGATTTCCTTTCAGGATGTCCCTGTACACTTCCCAAAGACTCCTACTTATTAAGTCCCAGTTTGCTTGAGAGATCGCACCATTATGGAAACTGCGATCAATCACCGCCCGTATATGGCTTCCTTTCGCTACTTTCGTGAAAGCCCTCTTCGTCGTGACATTAGTCATTTGAGTGGCGGACACCTAAGTTCGGTTGGCTTCAGCCGATGTCCCTTCACTCGATCGCTTGCGCTTGCCTTGTGCGGCGTCTATTTTGGCCTTATCCCGGTGTTCGGTAATGAAGGCTTCAGCCCACGCCCTTGAGTTCGACTGTTCCTCCGTCAGATCCTATTCTCTAATGTCCTTCAGTCTCTCCAGGATTCTGAAGGCCGATCGCCTGGCTCATTGGCTTAAGATCAAGGTCTGCTTGTCTTCTAACAGGGCAGCTCTTGATTCCCAAGGATTTGTTGCGAGAGGGGGTCTACTGCTGGCACCAGACGTAGATGGTATGTCATCCTTAACTTATCTTATGACAGGGTTGGGATTGTTGCCAGTAAGAGGTCTCGCTGCCGTAGAGGCAGTCTCTGAAGGGACGGAGCGGGAGTTAGGCCCAGGCTTGGCAACAGGCTTTACTCCGCTTACGTTAGTGGTCTTTTTTATTGAAAGACCTGACCTTACTGAGGGATTTGGTCTTGATTTTGGGTTGCCCTGGTTGTCCGAGGCTAGGTTTTTTTATTCATATTTCATTTCCTAATCGCCCGCACTGCTCCACGTGGCGAGCGTGGCGGATTAGGATTTTTTAGGGGGGAAAGGGGAAACGTCGTCCATGGCAGTCCCCTCTACCATGGCAAGGTCATTCTACCTCCTGAGGTGATCCAGTTTCAGAAGGGCGTCGTTAAATACAGCCGGATACCCCTGGCTGCAAAGATCTAACACTGCCAAAATAACATTTGGTCAAATAGAAAAAAAACACTATAAAGACCACCCGGTAGACATTTTCATGAATTATATTTTTATATTTAATCAACAATGAAATACTACATCGAAACACGATCACACACTAACTTAGAACTATTAAAAAATATACAAACGTGCAAAGATATTATTTTACAGTAACTTCATAGGTTAGCTTTACTAAAAGCAAAAAAGAAGAATATGAAATAACGTAAGAGGGAGGTTTAGAAATAAGTGCAAATAAAATGGCATCATTGTTGTTGTACTGCTGCCTTGATACCAGACTGCTGTTGGCACTTCATTGTGAAATACCCTAATTTTAATTTAATTAAAAAATGTATTACTTGTACTCAATATAACAACTCCTTATTTCCATCGTAGGTGCTCTCCCACACTTTAATCTTGCGCATCTCTGGCCAATCTATGATTTCCAACTCCTCACCAATATTCATACACTTGTATGCCGGCACAGGCTCTTTAATTGCTTCCCAATTAATTGACTCCATTTCAGGTAATTCTTTATTATTTGGATTACCGGTTGCGGCAAAGTGAGTCCACATACCAATCATCCGTTGCATTGTGCGATGTTCAGGACTACCTTCTGGCAAACGGTGTGACATTGCATTCCAAAAAAGATAAGGTAACTCATCGCCATGGCAAACACCCTTGAAGGCACGTCCTCCCAGACACCAAGAGCGATATGGATACGGCATCACTTCAGAATAACAAGCGAAACGATACAGATAAGTAGGCGCTTTTGGAGCATAATTTAAACGGGAAAGCAGAGTGCGATGGATGGGGAAGTAAAATAACCAATAACTTTTGAGCTGAGAAAGAAAATGGAACCCGGATGGTATAAGTGAATAGTTTATAAATATTATATAATATATATATATATAATATAGTTTATAAATAAAAAATAATAAAAAAAAAAAAAAGTAATATATAAAAAAAAATTTAAGATGGAATAGGATTATTATCATGGGATACCTGCGGGAATATGAAATGTGAGTTCCTCCAAGTGGCTTCGAAAAATAACGAATTAAATGAAATATGAAGCGTTTTTTTTAAATAAGTACCGTTTTTAAATTACGCCGCTGTAGCGCTGCGGTCGCCGTTTAGCGCATGCGCGTCGTGTAGCTACATCTGATGGGAAGCCGCACCTGCCATTACGGAACCATTCGATCGAAGCTAAATCTGTTTGCGACTGTGAAGTGCATGCTATAATACGGTTTCTCTGTGCTCAAGGCTTCTAATCAGTGGACATTCATCACCAAATCAGTGAAGGCAGGGCAGCGCCGATGACAAAGTGAAAACGACTGTGAAGCAGTCGGCAATCTTCTTTGACGATGGCATACAAAAGCTGGTCCCAAGGTATGATAAATGCCTCAATAGTAATGGAAATTATGTAGAAAAGTAGATTAAAGTATGGCCTTTCAAGTGAATAAATTATTTTTGGAAAAAATTTCCTTGCTGCTTTTTTATGTCAAAACGGTACTCAATTTAAAAGCACGCCTCGTATAATGGGAATGAAGTAATAGGTGGAGCAAAATTAATCATCCATTTTTTTTAATAAACTCTTTTAATATATAGAAAAAAAATTATTTTGAGTGAAGGAAATCTTTATTTTGTTAAATTAGAAAAAAAAATTAAAAAAAAATTTTTTTTACATTAAATATGGAAAAGGATACCAGCAGGAATGTGGAATATCACTAACTAAATGAAATATAATGGGAATGAAGGTACTAGTGGCGCAAAATTAATCAGGGTGATTAATTTCGTGGCGCCTTGTACTTGCAATAAAGCAGTGAGTTTATAACGTTTTTACTGTCACTGGAAGCCATGCGGCTATTTTTAAGAAGTACGAAACAACAATTACTAAGATCAGTAAGGCTCAAAATGTATCAATCGAGTTTAATGCATAAAAACCCCAATTTGTTTAATGCATGGATCGATGATCAATCATTTGCCACAATATAAATTACAGGCGACTAAAATTTTTTGAAAATCATTTGTACCAATCGAAGAAACTAGCGAAACCATCCTGGACTCTCGTAAAAGTCTTTGGGGTAGAATAAGAAGACATTTTTTTACTACACATTTTTTTCAATACTCCATACTTTCTGGTAAAAAAAATTGATTTAGGCAGATTTAACGAGACTCGTTCGACAACGTATTACTTTGGCGAGGGATGAGACTTAATTGCTAAAAGTGAGTGTAACCTCTTCGATGGTGTACTTTTATCTTTAAAAATATAATTTATAATGATGAATTATCGCATGAAAATTTTCCCGATACAATTAAATTTTTTTTTTGACTAACTAGCTAACTAAATAATACAAATTATAATCGTACAAAATAACACAATTCAAAGCACGTCAAGTGCATCGCAACGAGTGGGGAATCTACACATCTCAGCTGAAAGGTCTCAGAAGGCGAATCTACACATCTCAGCTAAAACAAAACAGCCATGGGCAGTTTCAAGACGAGCCTAATCCAGCAAAAGTTTTTCGCAGAGGGAAAATCTAAAATCAAATCAAATCGCCTAGTTTTTCGGCAAATATCGAAAATATAGTTATGTTGCAACTGTACCACTAAAGAATAAACTCCGAGTCGTACACAAACTTATTTTACCTAAAGTTTTCGGAGAATTAAGAAAACCCAACCGCCGACGTCGAATCATTCTTCACCAAGGCAATGCGCGCTCTCACGTATTGGTTCACACAAGAAAGTTTCTGAGCACTCAAAAAATCGAACTAATGGCCTTACATCACTGATTTGGGTCAGAATTTTTTTTTTTTGCTTCGGAATATCAAAAATAAAAAGCGAGCTCAACGGTTTTCAACAGCTGGAGGAGCTGTTGCAGCCTTTAACGGGTTAGGGGTAGACAGAATTTTCAAAGAATTGGATGTTTTTTGCATTTTCCTAAAATATAATATCTTAGAAATATTGTGTGAAAATTTTAACAGATACTTTTCGAGTTATTCAACAATTAACATACGATGCTCGGGCGCTCTGGAGCGTTTGATAGATTTCAATAAAATGTGGACTGCATTTAAAAACATAAAAAACTCGTGCCTGTTCGAAGGACTTTTTTTTTTAAAATTCCGATTTTTTTTCATAATTAATTGAAACTATTTTCAAAGGCAATAAAGTCATTTTCATTATAATTTGACTGTGCTTTCAATGTGGGCTGCAAAATGTAAAATGGTTCATATGTCTGACCTATCTGCACCTGGATTTGATTTGAATGCCTTGTATTGATGCCTATTTCGGTGTCCAGCTTGTAAGATTCTGTTTTGAGGGATTTTACTGTTGTTAAACGTAGATTGGAGTCTTTCTGCACGTATTCACGGCTCGGTGACAATACACTATTATACTACTTGAAACAAGCAAATGTTACTAAAACATCGCTGCCTGATTATCAGTGGCACTCATTACTCTAAAGTAAATTAAAAAAGAACTAATTTTAGAATAATGGGGATTATGATCAGACCTGTGTAAACTTAGTCAGTGCACACAAAAGTGTACTATTTGCTCCTTACATCTATATAGTGCTCAGAAGTTATGGCATCGCCATCAACATGTATGCTTTTCAGCTTCTGTCCGTGTTTCATAATTTCTTCGTCATCCACAACTGCAGCAGGCACAAAGTTGCGACAAGTTTCCAATTTCAAAATTAAAGTGGGCATTTGTTTTACAACTAAAAATATATAAACACACATACAGGCATTTATACAAAATATACTCTAGGCCGCTTGTCATTGTCCTTATTTTACTTACATGGCAGCATTACTACGCCCTCTTCTGAAACACCACCCACCATTAGCGGTATTGTGTTAGTCCAAGCTGTCTTCATAAGTTCACGCGGACTTTTTAATATTACACTTTCGGCTGTTTCATACGGCTCTATGCACGGAACAAAGGGAAACCTGATATTATCTTTTAACTCCTCAACGGTCCAAAGCATTGATTCCTTGTTAGTCAGTTCAATGGCTTTGCATTTCATTAAATATTCCAGCACTTGTTGCTCATCGTCTTCGCCCTTGTATCCTGCCAATAAAGCTAGCGGATACCCAATCTTCCTTGGTCCCTGAACTGCCCATGGCCAAAGAGCCACGCCTGACATCAAAATGGCACGATGAAAGAGTCCTCTCGTTTGCTCCGTGATGCAAAGATAATGCGCCGCCGCGCTACCTGCACTTTGGCCAAACAGCGTTATGCAATTGGGATCACCACCGAAATTCGCTATATTACTTTTGACCCATCTCAGGGCTAATATTTGATCTTTCAAAGCAGCATTACCGGGCACATTTAGCTCCGGTGAATCCATAAAGAGAAAACCTATAAACAAAAAATTTAATTTCCGCTCAGTTATTGAGAGCCACTTCTTAGATTAAAGTTTACAAACCAAAAACACCAAGTCGGTATTGCACCGTAACCAATATGACATCTTTCTCCATAAGATAATCGGGTCCAAACCAGTCACGACTGGCTTCGCCAGAAATAAAACCGCCTCCGTGTATCCAAACCATAACTGGGCGTGGTTTAGTACGCTTCAGCTATAGCAGAGCAAATCAAAAAATTAAATATCTATGTATGTAATTCTAGTTTTGTTATCACTCACATCCTTCGTATAAACATTCAAGTAGAGACAATCTTCTGAGCCTTCTATGTTTTTTGTTATCAAATGAACTTGTATGGACTTGTCTCTGGGGCCCAGACAATTAAGTACACCTGTCCATGGTTCTGGACGTTGTGGCGCCCTGAAGCGTAGTTCACCTACTGGTGGTTTGGCATAGGGTATTCCCTCAAAACTGTAGTAGGATGCATCGGTGTGAGTTCTTCGCTTTAAGCCCTTCACTTGGCCATATTCAGTGTCGGCAACAGCCATTTCGTTGGTGGAAAGACGGTATTGCGTGTACTTATTTTGAAGAAGGCTGTGAATTAAAACAATTTTTCTTGCTTTTTAGTTACTATTTGAAAGAATTGTCTCAGCTTATGTATGGAATATAAAAAGAATTAAGAAAGTTTTTAAAATCTTATTCAAAACATTTTCCGAATTAACTTTCATCCCGTTCTTCATTCTCCCTTTTAAGACCTTTGACTTATTTTTAGGAGGTAAATCGGTAAAATACTTATAAACATAAAAAAATTATTAAAATGTATTTATTGAAAGAAAAAAATATTTTGATAATAAAATCCACACACCTGAAAAGTGAAAAGCGAGGAGAATAAAAATAAAAATACGTGCAACACGAAAACGGCAAAACTCACATATTTTCAGTGCAATTTAAAAAAAATGCTTACTATCAAGAAGTAAGAATAATAGATACAAGATTCCCTTTGTGAACAAGCAAGAAGAAGAGGAAGAATAATCCAAAGGTAGTATAAAGTCAAGGATGTAGAGCAAGTGGTGCACGTACCGACGACACTCAATTGCCAAATTCTCCAAAAACAAAGTGGCGGTGCTCAGAATGCGCAAATTTCTGTATTCTCTACGTCGTGATCAGGAAGAATAGAGTTGCATATCAACACTCCCACTATCAGCGGGCCTACCCACGTTACGCTCATGCATATACCTGTTTGCCTCTCCTCTGTTTTACCAGAGAATATTAATGGAATGAGAAGGCGCAAATGTTAAATGAACTTTTTTCGAGTACTAATTTGTAGATTCATAGTAAGGGATTTTCAAATTCAAATTACCATACTAGTAGAGGATTTCATATAATTTCTCACCACAGTAGTAGGGGACTCAACATTCTAGTAAGGGATTCGACTTATTTCATGCCCACAGTGAAGCGAATGAATTTGCGATTGAGAAAATCGCATAGGCAGTTTATTTGTGGCGCAGAAGCTAACATCGGCGGAATCAGGTTCAAATCTTGAAAAGATTTATTTTTTTGCTTGCACGATTTTTTTTTACAATAGTCTGCTTAGATTTTGTATATTTGGTATTTAGAAAATTTCTTTTCTGTATAAAATAATTCATACTTGATACTGATTTTATATAAATCAATCAAAAAGGAAATATGTACATACAAAAGTGCATGTATTTAATCTCTTTAGTCAAATGTAAATTATATTAATGAGAAAATATCAGTCTAATATCCGTCCAGAAAGCGAAAGCCCCAGCTATGGGGCTGCTCAAGCTCAACCAATATAAAATATATATAAAGATTCCAAAATAAGGTACTAAGATGCGCTGTTAATGCACCTTGGTACGTCCGCAACACCGATATCGAACACGACCTTGGCATCGAATCAGTTGCCACTTCGATAAACATAAACGCTAAATCTCATATGAAAAGACTACGCCACCATGTAAATAGCGAAGCCTCAGCCCAAATTGATCCCGGTAAATGGAAAGAAGGGCTGAAACGAAAAAAATCGCACCAACTCACGCAGTAGCCCACTTCTCTGCAAGCCTTGAGCAGAGCATTATTAAATTTAGTTGTATTGCAGAAAATTAAAAATTGTTCGTTAGTTTATAATTTATTAACTAGTTACAATGTAAATAATAATAAAATAAAAAAAAGATATACTAATAATGAAGCACAGACTTGAATGTAAATGTTGAAGAGTGAATTTCTCCTCTATTAATATTTTTAATATTTTTGAAATGTTCTTAAATGTTGCTGATATCTAAAGACTGGAGCGAAAACATGTATGTGTTTAGCTTTAATCTTTGTGCTTAGCTCGACCAATTGGCTGCCTTTCACAGCAGCAGTTATGAGATAAAAGAACGTGACCGCCACTGATACCAACAAACAGGTCCGAAAAATGGTGCAACACTCAAAAATACTTGGGAAGTGATTCGATTTTCTTTGCACGTTTTGCCGAAAACACGAAATAAGAAATTTGTAAACACTCCAAAATCTTGGCCATAAGGTTTTTCGCACCCTCGCATGTTTACAAGACTTTAACTTAAATGATTACCGATTAATTTCTCCAATTTCGATTTTCAGTTTTTACCAGTTTTAAAAAGAAGAAACCTGAGCCTCTCCAATGGCATATTTTTTAATTAAGAAAATTTTAGACATCTGTAGATATTTGCCCTGCAAACAGTTTGTTTTTTTATTTTGCTCTTTTTTTCAAATTTGAGAATGTTTCTACGCACTATTTTATAAGAAACTATATTAGTCTTGAATTATTCAAAAAATTACGCACAATGGGAGTAAAGCGAAAGTTCACTTTTGAAAATCGCCCAAAAACTGACTAATACGCTATTGTACATTTCAATATGAAAATTTGCTATTTTAAATTTCAACAATCTGGCAAATTTCAAATTTCAAGATTTCATGAAAAACAAAATTAAAAATAAATTTTTCGTTAAAAATCAAATTGAAAAAACCAATGTGAAATAAAAATAATTAAAAGAAATTTTCATGATTTTTCAAAATTCAAAAAATAAAACTTAACAAATAATTAAAAGAAAGTTAAAAAATATTAAAAAACAAAAATTAAAAAAAACAGTAACAAAAAAAAAATTTTTTAATATTACAAAAAATTATTCATTAAATTTTAGATAATTACTATTATTTTTAATGTTTTCTTTTTGCCTTTACGAGTACAACTCAAAACTGCTGCAAAAACAAAAATTTCATGACAAGTCAAATTGAAAAACACAAGTTCAAAAAACAAATGAGAAATAAAAAATGTCATTATTTTTCAAAATTAAAAAAAATTAACTGAAAAAATAACTAATGACAAGTTAAAAAAATATTTGAAAAATTAAATGAAAAACAAAATTTAAAAAATATTACAAAAAATTATACATTAAATTTTAGTAAATCAGTTTTATTTTTAATGTTTCTATTGCCTTTACGAGTACAACTCAAAATTGCTTGCTTGAATATACAATAGTAGTGAGCAGTACCATATAACGGAAATTTCCCAAAAAAAAACAACAAAAACGCGATACCTCTGTTATAAATAAAGAAAAATTTATTAAATTTTGTACAAATGACGAACCCAAAAAAAAACCCAAAAAATACGATGGAAGAAAAATCTTAAAAACGTCGGTAAAAGAGTGTACCTCGATAAAGGTCCAATCAAACTCGCCCAACCAATTTAGTAAACGAATTATTAAGTGTAAATTTAGCACACACTTTCTTGGTTTCAATTTAGGGTTGTTGTTTGTTTCCTTTGTTTTTTTTTTTTTTATGGTTTTAACTTACTTCAAACGCCAACGTAGTTTGTCCACAAAACCAACTAAAGGTATCATATTTGCTAAGACAATAACTAAGGCACGCAAAAATATTCAGTAACAAAATCACTGAGAATATGGCGAAGAAATTATATGTTTTCGAAGAAATTTTTACATTTAAACGAAATAAATTTTTTTTTTAATTTTATTTAATTAATAATAATGAAAGCTGAGTTTGCTGCTGTCATATTTTAGCTAAATAAGTAACACGAACGAAGAACTGATCAAGGCAACTGAATTTCCAATGTGCGACCAGCGGAGGTTGGCGCTTAACTGTCGTGCGCTACTGAAAATAAAGAGAGCAAAAAATAAAAATATATATGTAAAAATCAAACCTATATGCAGTTGTAAAAAGAACTTTCATTGCTGTTTAGTTATAAACACAATAGAATTGCATCAACACTTTCTTTCACATTCCAGGTATTGCGCAAGGAAGGCCAATTGAAATGATTGCACAAGTAATAACGTAAAACTCGTATATCATAATAAAACCGACGACAGCATTCAATGAGACGCCCATTGAAAGGTTTGAGAGGAAGATGCTGCGGAAGATTTTTCGACCTTTGTACGTTAACGACGGCGACTATCGCAAGCGAAGCAACAATGAGCCGTATGAGCTTTACGGCAACATAGACGCAATGCAGCATAAAATAGCAGCAGCTCCGTTGGGTAGGTCATATTTTTACCACGAATACAAACGCTCCATTTGGTTGTAGCAGAGGAAGGCTTTCTTTGCATTGAGAAGATCAGGTGGAGAAGGACTTGGCTTCACTTGTTGTGTCCAATTGGTGCCGGTTAGCAAGATAAAGAAACAACTGGTTGTTAAACCTTCCCACGGCAGTCGGTTCTACGTAACCGCAACGACCCGAAGTTATGTTCGGCCGAAGGCTGTCACTTTAGCAGCATTCCCTGTATTGTATGAGTATATATGGAGAATGTATATGCTGCGACAACAACAACTGGATGTTGAACTCTGCCAAAATCCCTTAGGGGTTATCGTCCCAATAAAGAAGAACAGAATAAAACCGCATCAAAAATGTGGATAGATATTGAGATGATTTTTAAAAACTTTTACAATTTACAAAAACATGCCCGTCTTGGTTTAACCCTAGAAAATAATAATATTTTTTATGTGCAAACAAAAGTTTGGTATAAATATTTTTATTTTTATTTATTTTATTATTATTTTTTTTTTCATATTTCTTTTTTAGTTTTATTACTTAAATATTACAAATTTCTTTTTAAAAATTATTTTTGTAAAATAATAAAATAAATAAAATAATAATTTCCCAAAAAATATTGGGAAATAAATCAACGCATCAGTAAAGAAATTTGCAATTCACTAAAAACAAAACTAAGTAACTTGAACCAGGAGATAAAAGCAGGAATAGTGGGGCCCACACATACATGCACACAAATCTTTAGCAGAGAGCACAGATACTACAATTTTCCATGCGGAGCTTTTCACCATAATGAGAACAGTGGAAATCGTATTGAAAAGAGGGGAAAATACTTTCGGACGGTCAATCAGTCCGCAAAGCCTTAAATAGCTTTACGTTCGATTCAAAAGTCCTTATAGAGTGAAGCAATGCACTCAACAAACTGGTGACCTTGAATCAGCTTTTCCTGATTTGGGTACCAGGACAAGAGGGACTTGAAGGAAACGAGAAGGCAGAGTTTTATGCCAAAAAGGGGCAAAAGGGGCGGGTGAGCCATTTATTGGACCAACCCCATTTTTCGGCTTTAACAAAAACAGCCAAAAACAGGAAACCAAAAAAAGAGTTCCTGAACTTAATACCAGCCTAGAGAAAAAGGGCTTCAATTACTCCAGACAGGCCACTTTGCCTGCAATAAACATTTCAATACGTCCCATAGGTCTAATTATATCTGGCACTAGTTTATGCAGGTTCTGCTGTGATGAAGAGGAGTCCATGGAAAACTTAATCACCAACTGTGAAACATTAAGTCACAAGAGGCACGGAATTCTGGGCTAGTACTTACTAGAGGATGAAGACTTGCAAGGGCTCTCCCCTAAGAAGCTGGGTAGATTCCTTACACTACTAAATAATTAAAAATTAAGCACTTAGCGGCGCACAATAGATTATGTTCCTTATTCACTTCTCTCGGGAACATAGGGCCTCGACAAGACTCAGTCTTGCGTTGGTTTCGTTAATCTGTTTTTGATTTCTGACAGGGTAGGTGATTTGCCTGCCGCAAGCAGTCCTAAGTAGTGGGAATGCCCACCTGTCCTTGCTTAGGGACAACGCCTTCTTACTGCTTAAGGGAGGAGCCTGCTTTAGAGGCTTAAAAAAATCGATTTTTTCCTTCCCAAACTATCCAAGAATGTGTCCTCAAAATTTCAGAAGCAAATTCAAAATATTTTCGGAGTTACGAAGAAATTGTGAGCAAGCGTCGAGCAGGTATACGAGCGGCCGGATCGCTCGAATTGTGATTTCTCGGTTTTTATTTTTGCGATTTTTCCTAATTGGCGGGAAAGATAGGGAAGAACTTAAACGTCCGGTCGAAACGAGATAATATTGATTGTATTCGGAATTAAATTCTCTTCTAGTTGAACCTAAAATACCTTAAGAAAGTTATGATTAACCCACTTTTTAAACAATCTATAGTGAATTTGATTTTCCAAAAAAATTAATTTTTTTTTTTTTATTTAGCGAAAAACTGTTTAATTTGTCAGTTTTTGTTTAATTTTCTTGGTTTAACTAGAAGCTATACTAATTATACCAAAATAAAAACACTTTGGGTTTTTGGTTTCAAATGAAAATTGCGACCTGCATCTTTCCCGCCGCACGACACATGCACACTTGAGGCGCCTCGGCAAAATGCTTGTACCAGGCATAATATGACATATATTTTAATGAAAAAATTGGAGAAGACTTTCGAAATATATAACAATAAAACCAGAAAGTTTCGTTTCAATCGAGTATTTCTTTCCTTCCCAAAAAAAATCCACAAAAAAATCGATTTTTTGAAGCCTCTAAAGCAGGCTACCCCCTTAATGCTCCGTCTGTGTTTTACACTTTTCAAGCAGTAGGATCCCACAGATAGTTGAGGGCTTCGCTAAATTTCGTGTGTATGCGCTATTGCCGCGGTTGCCCGCTTCCTCTTGCTGGCGCCACTGATGAAATGTGTAACTGTGTGTTTTTCCTTGTTTTTGCAGCTACAATGCAAATAATGCACTAAATATTGCGCGGGAGTAAGGATGGAAAGGTTAAGTTTTCTTGGGGTTGAAAGTAGGGAAAATAGGTAAATTTGGAAAAGTGCGAAGACCGTGATTTACCACTACCATTACCATACATTTAAAGACATGTAGCGCTTAAACTATAATGCGTTTTTCGTTTTAGGATCAATTACTGCAGACCTCAACTTTGGGCGCTTCACTTATGCTTTTATTGTACTTCGCTCATATAGACCTGGTCATACAGCGCTTTGTTTTCATAAAGACATGAGTTAAGTTTTCTTGAAAGTCAATTTTCCATTCTAAAATAGCAGAAGCACAAAAACACAAGCCCTTTCCCTCTAACTGGAGAACAAAATGTGGCCAAAAGAAAAGCTGAACGTTACGTAAATGTTAAATATTAGTCGAATCGACTAACATGAGCTTCATAACCACAAAACAACAACACTTTCCGTAATGATATTGCTGCATACCCAGAATTATAGAGTACAAGATTACGCCCATCAGAGAGGCGAGATGTCATACTGGTATAGTCGCGCGAGATAAATGTAGCGGTACCACTATCTCACCATTTGTGCCAGCTTATTATTCTCTCTATCGTGGCTGCATAGCACAAATGAGATTATACGATACATGAAAGCGATCGGCAAAGTCAGAGAAAATCTGTGTCAGGATATACAAAGTATGTTAGTCGAATCAGATAACATTAGTACTCTGAGGTTAAAAAACCTTGCTGTAAAGGTAACCTAATAAGATACTTTTACATAAGATACAAACAAGAATAAATAATTTTTTTTATCATCTCGTGTATGTGTCGAAAATGTTATATAGCTAAAAATATGAAATATTTTTAAAGCTCTCCATATATGTGGTTAATAATGTCATCGGCCTTCCACTGCATTATGTTGGCTACCGGCTCAATCATAGAATAGTATTTGAAAATAATGCAACGACATACAAAAAAAACAGGATGCGCTGTGCAACTGATACGATTATTTTATAGAGGAAGTATTTACTTCTACGCTCAGGTTTTCCAATGTGACTACTAAATATATCTTCTCTTCTTCTTAATTGGCGCTATAACCGCTTACGCGATTTTGGCCGAGTTTAGCAAAGCGCGCCAGTCGTTTCTTTCTCGTGCTAACCGGCGCCAGTTGGACACACCAAGTGAAGCCAAGTCCTTCTTCACCTGATCTTTCCAACGCAGAGGAGGCCGCCCTCTTCCTCTGCTACCTCCAGCTGGTACCGCATCGAATACTTTCAAAGCCGGAGCGTTTGTATCCATTCGGACGACATGACCCAGGCAACGTAGCCGCTGGATCTTTATTCGCTGCGCTATGTCTATGTCGTCGTAAAGCTCATACAGCTCATCGTTCCATCGTCTGCGATATTCACCGTTGCCAACGTGCAAAGGTCCAAAAATCTTACGCAGAATCTTTCTCTCGAACACTCCAAGCGTCGCTTCATCGGATGTTGTCGTCGTCCAAGCTTCTGCGCCATACGTTAGGACGGGCATGATGAGAGTCTTGTAGAGTGTTAGTTTTGTTCGTCGAGAGAGGACTTTACTGCTCAGTTGCCTACTTAGTCCAAAGTAGCACTTGTTGGCAAGAGAGATTCTACATTGGATTTCAAGGCTGACATTGTTATCGGTGTTAATGCTGGTTCCTAAATAAACGAAGGCTTTTACAACCTCGAAATTATAACTGTCTACAGTGACGTGAGTGCCGATACGCGAGTGCGCCGACTGTTTGTTTGAAGACAGGAGGTACTTCGTTTTGTCCTCGTTCACCACCAAACCCATTCGCTTTGCCTCTTTATCCAGTTTGGAGAAGGCAGAACTAACAGCGCGGTTGTTAAGGCCGATGATATCAATATCATCGGCATACGCCAACAATTGTACGCTCTTATAAAATATTGTGCCTGAGCGATTAAGTTCTGCGGCTCGTACGATGCTCTCCAACATCAGGTTAAAGAAGTCACACGACAGCGAGTCACCCTGTCTGAAACCTCGTTTGGTATCAAACGGCTCGGAGAAGTCCTTCCCAATTCTGACGGCGCTGCTGGTGTTGAGCAACGTCATCTTACATAGCCGTATTAGTTTTGCGGGGATACCAAATTCCGACATCGCGGCATACAAGTAACTCCTTTCCGTACTGTCGAATGCAGCTTTGAAGTCGACGAAAAGATGGTGGGTGTCGATTCTCCTTTCATGGGTCTTTTCCAAGATTTGGCGTATTGAGAATATTTGGCCGATGGTAGACTTTCCAGGTCTGAAGCCACACTGATAAGGTCCAATCAGTTGGTTGACGGTGGGCTTCAGCCTTTCACACAATACGCTCGCGAGAACCTTATAGGCGATATTTAGAAGACTAATCCCGCGGTAATTGGCACAAATTGCAGGATCGCCCTTCTTATGGATTGGGCAGAGCACACTTAAATTCCAATCGGCAGGCATGCTTTCATCCGACCATATTTTGCACAGGAGCTGATGCATGCACCTTACCAGCTCCTCGCCGCCATGTTTGAATAGCTCACCCGGCAGTCCGTCGGCGCCCGCGGCTTTGTTGTTCTTTATCCGCGTTATCGCTATTCTCACCTCGTCATGATCGGGTAGCGGAACGACAATTCCGGCGTCAACGATTGGGGTATCGGGATCTTCACTTTCTCGGTGACATGCGCAGCTGTCACTGTTTAATAGGTTCGAGAAGTGTTCCCTCCATAATTTAAGATTGCTCTGTACGTCAGTCACCAGTTCACCGTCTTTGTTCTTACAGGAAAACGCCCCGGTCTTAAAACCTTCTGTAAGTCGCCGAACTTTCTGGTAGAATTTTCGGGCGTTGTTCCTGTTGGCCAGCATCTCAAGCTCTTCGCACTCACGTATTTCGGCCTCTCGTTTCTTCTTTCTGATAATACGTCTCTCTTCCTTTTTCAGCTCTCTGTAGCGATGCCACATGGCTCGCGTTGCGCCCGATCGCAGCGTGGCTCTATAGGCGGCATCCTTTCTTTCTGCGGCAGCGTGACATTCCTCGTCGTACCAATTGTTTTTTCGGGCTCGCCGGAATCCGATTTCTTCTTCGGCGGCGGTACGTAGATAACGAGAAATGTTGCTCCATTGTTCGTGGATGCCGGTTTGTTGGGCAATACTCTCTGAGAGCAGGAGTGAGAGTCGAGTGGCGAATCTTCTGGCTGTCTGTTGTGATTGCAGCTTTTCGATGTCGAACATTCTTTGCGTAGGTAGATGCACGTTTGTTGCTGCACAGAGGCGTGTGCGCAGTTTGGCTGCAACAAGGTAGTGATCCGAGTCGATGTTGGGTCCTCGGATCGTACGTACATCTAATACACTAGAAGCGTGTCTTCCATCTATGACAACATGATCGATCTGGTTTCGTGTTTCTCGATCAAGAGACAGGCAGGTGGCTTGGTGAATCTTCTTATGCTGGAATCTGGTGCTACAGACTACCATGTTTCGGGCCCCGGCGAAGTCGATCAGCCTCTGTCCGTTGCCGGATGTTTCGTTGTGCAGGCTGAATTTTCCGACTGTGGGACCAAAAATTCCCTCCTTGCCCACCCTGGCGTTGAAGTCGCCAAGCACGATTTTTATGTCGTGGGGGGGGGGCAGCGCTCATAGGAGCGTTCCAGGCGCTCATAGAAAGAATCTTTGGTCCCATCGTCCTTCTCTTCCGTCGGGGCGTGGGCGCAAATTAGCGATATGTTAAAAAAACGGGCTTTGATGCGGATTGTTGCGAGACGCTCGTCCACCGGAGTGAACGACAGTACTTGGCGACGAAGTCTCTCTCCCACAACAAATCCGACACCGAATTTGCGCTCCTTTACTTGGCAGCTGTAGTAGACGTCACAAGGTCCAATGGTTTTCTTACCTTGCCCCGTCCATCGCATCTCTTGGATGGCAGTGATGTCAGCCTTTACTCTCACGAGGACATCAACCAGCCGGGCAGAGGCACCTTCCCCATTAAGGGACCGGACATTCCAGGTGCATGCCCTCAAATCATATTCCTTATTTCGTTTGCAGGGGTCGTCATCAGTATAGGGAGGTCTCATCCGAGGCTTTTTCAAACTTTTCATTGGGGGGGATTTTTAAGTGGCGGGTCCCAAACCCAACGCACAACCAGCTATCCTGGAATGTTTCGCCTTCTCACGTTAGCTCACTCCCGAACGGGTGTTCGGAAGCTACCCAGAGGATACGTGGGCTAATCCCGGCCGTTGTGAGCTGCTTGAACCATATGCAGAAGAATCGTCCTGGCCATTCCCAAGTGAATGGCGATCAGTAACTTTCCCCACTTGCGTGGACTTCTACACATGGAACCATCCTCCCTAAATATATCAATATGTTTTTTTTCCAACCGTTGATGCTGACATATTTTTCTGACTATTCTCTTTCACAAAACATGTGAATATTTGAAACTTACCGTCTGCTAATGAGATTCTTTAATAAATACCTAATTAAATATGTATTTTATTGTTGAAATCATGTTTGTGAAAATGGGTACAGATTTGCGAGAATTTATTTTGAGAAAGTGCGCAGAAAAAGAAATTTAAGAAATTTAGGAGTATGTCGACGAAAGCCAACAAACGATAAACAAAAACTAAGAATTTTTATGCAGGTTGATATATAACTGCTTATTCAAACACTGCATCTTTCAGTTCTATTGCGCTCAGAAGTGCTTATAAAAAATACATTGATTTTTTTTTGAAAATTTGTGTTCGACACAAATAGAGATAACTAATAATACAAAAAAATAACAATTCTAAATAAATGATAAAGGTATTAATTAATACTTTTTCATAGGCTGTGGAAGTTCAAAACAAAAGTTGACATAGAGGTTTTGAAACTAAAATACTTTCCAACAATGTTTAGCACTTTTACACATTTGTCTTTAATTTTTTAGACTAAAATGTACTTATTAAAAAAAATGTATGTACATATTTTTTTTCAATTTTTGGAAATTTTTTTTATAAAAGTTCTTTCATTCCTTTTTAATTTTCCTTTCCTTATTATTCCTTTTTACATTTTTTTAAATTTTTATATTAAAATATACTTACTAAAAAAACTTTAGAAAGACATGTATGGATATTAATATTTTATATTTTTTATTTTATTATATATACAATATACAATATATAAAATTTATTTTTTTATGAAAAGTTTATGGAAAACAAAATAATTTTTTAGGATATAATATATATTACATGAAAAAAAATGCTTTTAATAAAGAAAACATATTTTTTTTATTCTTTTTTTCAACCATATTTTATCCCACAAAATAAAATATTTATATAAAAATATTAAAAATAATGGAAAAGAACCTCTTTAACCTTAGAGAGATAATTTACGTTACGCAGAGGCGACCGTTCGACGAACATATTGGCTCATTTTTTAAAGGTTCTAGTGATTCGCAGATTGCATTTTATTTTAAAACTATTACAAAACTGTCAAATTAATAAATTAGCTACATAATTATTATGGTAATATTGGCGGCTACATAACTTGACGCGTACCAATCCTTCAGCAGCGCTCAAGTTCGACACTCTGGCCATAGAATACTAAATGAAAGAGAAAAAGCATTTTTCAATACCGATCGCACCTACGTAGTGAATGTTCTGTCATGATAAAGCTCCTCATAAAAATATCTACCGTTTGGAAGCAGTCAGTTCCATTTTATCTCCTTCAAAGTAGTCTCCTCTCTCTCCTAATACACTTCTGTCAGCGTTTTTTCCAATCCTCGAAGAAGTTCTGATATGCACCTTTTGGTATGTCCTTGAGCTCTCTCAGTGATTCGCTGTTTATCTCCTCAATCGTCGCAAAATGCCGTCCACTCATGAGTCTTTTTAATTCTAGGAACAGGGAAAGGTCACAGGGGGCCAACTCTAGTGAATACGGTGGCTGAGGCATCAAAAGGGTACTGTTTTTGGCCAAATAATCTCTCACACCCAATATGAGTGAGCAGGTGCATTATCATAATGCAAAAGACATGCATCTATTTCACATCTCCCGGCGTTTTTTTTCCTATTGTTTCACGCAAACGCCGCATAACTTCATGGTAATACTCCTTATTTACCGAACGTTCTTGTGGTAAGAGCTCTTGATGCACTACGCCATGGTAATCGAGGAAAACAGTGAGCAAACCCTTGACCCACTCTTCATGTCCAAAATTTCAGCAACTTCTCTCTACAACTTCTCTAATTCTCTAATTGTGATTCGATAATTGTCCATAACAATTTTCTTCGCTTTCTCAACATTTGCATCGGTTGATGTTGTACTGGAGCGTCCAGAGCTAGCGTCGCCATTCACATCTTCTCGACCATGAAAAGTTTGTACCACTTGTAAAAAAAGTTTGACTCAAAGTCCTCTCACTGTATGCCATTGTCAATATTTCAAGTGTGTTTGAGCACTTAATTCCATTTTTTACACAAAGTTTGATGCTTCTTGATCCATTTTTTTCGATAGCAGAAAATCGCCGAACAAGCAAAACCCTTGCCTTATGTACGCCTCTCTCAAACAAACTAAAAATTTTGTTAAAACCGTGAACATATCTTGGAGACGAGTGTAGTACCATAAAAAAAATAATAATCGGAAGTCGAATGCACGTATCCCACGCAATTTAAAAATTCGCCTTACTTTTTTTAACACACCTCGCATATACATACTTACTGTAATATTAGGACAAAATAAATGCTCTTTCTATGGTTGAAGAACTCTCAACTAAAATTTTCAACATTGCTTAAATCACGGAATTATTATATTATTTTATTTTTTTTTAATTTTTTCATTTACTTCTCATTATACCCTACAAATAAAACTTTTCTACTTTGACCACCTGACAGGAATCCCTCATATATGCCCATTAAACTGGAGTAACATGCAAAGAACTGGAAAATTTTTATAAATTTAGAGAAAACATTGAATGTGGTTACGAATTAAAGGGAACTAAAGGGATCATCTTTTCACTCAAGATAAAAAACTAATTGATTGACTTAAATATTTTTTATACAGCCACAACGTAGCCATAGCCAGAAAATGCATAGGAGTTCCATATCACTACATATTATAAAACAAAATCGCTTTTTCTGTCCCTATGTCCCCTAATACGCTTAAATCTTTAAAACTACGCAACGGATTTTGATGCGGTTTTTTTTAAAGAGAGATTGATTGAAGAGGAAGGTTTATATCTATATAATGTGAAGAAATATATAAAGGGGGCGTGACAATCGGTCAAAATGTGGTAAAAAAACATAATTTTTTTGTTTTCACGGCCATAAATCATAAACGAATCAACCAATTAAAATGAAACTTTCTTGAAGTTTAACTTTGAAATATTTACTTTCGTTCTGCATCAAAAAAAATAATTGATTTATTTGTTATTTAACCAAAATTGTTTAAACAAAAGCAGCTCTTTTTCCAAAAAAAGCTGTTTGTGTGTGTGTTCGCTGTCAACCAAATGAAGCAACAGGCGTTAAGCGATAATCTCACCACACCTCATTAATGTTGAATTACATCGTATGGTGATGTATGTATGTATGTATTTACGAATCGCTCGCATTATTTCATTTCGGACGTATGTACATATGTATCTATGTATGTACTGAATTCCATGTAATTATATGTACATACAATTTTACAGCGAAATAAAACGCTATTTTCAGGTTCTATATTAGTAAATCGCACATAATTAAAACACAGTTTTTGAATAGTTTTTATTGATTCGGAGCGCGTTTAGTTTGCTATCAATTCCAGACAATAACATTTGTTGTCATTTACTTTTTACGACAACTAATAGCTTATTTTCGAAGCGATTTCAACAAATGGGTACAATATTAATCCTTATCCAATTAAATACCTTAAATACATTGTTGTTTTCATATAGATCTATGTATATGGCTCTTTACAGCATATAATTAAAAACAATATTTTTCAAGATATTACAACAGTAATTAGTAATTGAGATCTACCGGAAAAATTGCGTTAGCTGTGGCGTCATCCGGGATTGCCGCTACTCTTTTGGAAAGAGTCTTTTGGAAAGAGGCCGAACCACACACTCTACAATCAAGCACCCGCTGAAAATCTCCACCGATGATGATAACAGCGTCTGTAGTGTTTCTAGACAGAGCAATACAGGAAAATTGATGTGTGACTGCTCATTAATAGTCTGGGACGAAGCTACCATGTCAAACAAGACGTCTGTGGAAGCACTGGATAGGACAATGCGCGATTTGCGCAACAAAAATGCACCTATGGGTGGATGTACAATTCTGTTCTCAGGAGATTTCCGTCAAATCCTACCAGTTGTGACTCGAGGAACACGTGCTGACGAAATAAATGCTTCGCTGAAAAGATCTCACCTTTAGTCGTATGTCAATAAATTAGAGCTTAAAACTAATATGAGGATTTCGTCATCTTCACGTGAGAACAGGCTATTTCCAGAGATGCTGCTAAAAGTTGGCAATGGAGAATTAACACAAAGTGAGGGAAGGATTAACCTAGAAAACCTTTGTGTTTTGATAGACAACATCCAAGAGTTAGTCAACAATGTCTATCCAGACATTGATAACATAAGTTATAAGACAATATCTTGGTTTAAAGAAAGAGCTATTCTGTCACCAACTAACGAACAATTAGATAAAGTAAATAACTTGATTATTTCAAAGATTGATGCGCCGACGAAAATATACTACCCGGTCGATACTGTTCTCGATTTGGAAGAAGCTGTTCAATTTCCTACAGAATTTCTAAATTCTTTGAACCCGTCTGGACTCCCTCCTCACAAAATGGAGCTGAAAATAGGTTGTCCTGTTATTTTATTAAGAAACCTAAGTCCACCTAAACTTTGCAATGGCACGCGTTTGCTGGTAAAATCACTGAAAACTTTCATAATAGAGTGCACAATACTCACAGGATGTGGTACCGGAGAAGATGTATTGATTCCCCGAATCCCTCTGATACCATCGGATCTACCATTCCAATTTAAACGCTTACAATTTCCGGTAAAGACATCCTTTGCAATGACCATTAATAAATCTCAGGGTCAAACCTTCAACGTTGCAGGCTTAGATTTGAGTGTTGACTGTTTTTCACATGGCCAACTGTATGTCGTATGTAGAGTAACCTCTAGAGAAAACATGTTTGTATTGTCTAATGACAAGAAGGCTATGAACGTTGTATATAAAGACATTCTGTAATATAGTAATTGTTGTAAAAATAAAATAAATACATATCGTCCCCTTAGTATAACAATAGCCTATGTGCTCATAGGCTATTATTTTTTTATTGAATTTTTGGATTCTCCATCGTCGATTTTATATGTGGTCAAAATTTTGTCAAATTCTAGTTCCACAAAGTGGGTCAAAACGTCAGTCAAAAAATAAAAAATATTTACAGACATAACGAGATTTGAGTGAGAGCTACTTTCGACAAAAAGTTTGAAATTCATTTTCTCAAAACATCAAAAAATTTATAGGCTATTTTAATACTAAGGGGACGATATGTAAAAATGCAAAAAGTTAATATGCAAAAATGTAGGGTATGAATTTAGATATCCCAAAGATAGCAGGAAATCTTCATGCTATAAAGAAAGGAGAATTGTTTTACTCCAAATTTAACGCGTGCGGGCCACGGGCAATAATGAATAAGCCAAAACTACTGGATCGATTTTAATCATTTTTTCAGTGAGTGACATAGGGTATATATTTTATACCCGTGCGAAGCTGGGCGGGTTGCTAGTCTTATATATAAAATAAAGTCAACTTTTTGTGTGTGTTCGCTAACCGGCCGTGTCTTTGCACCGAATTAAACCAAACTTACACACATTGTTAAGTAGGTATTGAAGATGGTTTACGTATAGTTTGGATGCCTATTGGTGGATAGGGCTCGAGATATAGGTCAAAACGTGGACCCGGGTAACCTTCGGATGTGTATGTACAATATGGGTATCAGATGGAAGCTGTTGGTGAATGCTTTAGTTCAGAGTATTTTTCATGCCGCTCCGTGACTAGGGTCTCGATATAGAGACCAAAACGTGGAACCTAGAATGTGTTTGTACAATATGGATATCAAATTGAAGCTGTTGGCGAATGCTTTAGTACAGAGTATTTTTCATGCCGCTCCGTGACTGGGGTCTCGATATAGTGACCAAAACGTGGAACCTAGAATGTGTTTGTACAATATGGATATCAAATTGAAGCTGTTGGCGAATGCTTTAGTACAGAGTATTTTTCATGCCGCTCCGTGACTGGAGTCTCGAGATATAGGTCAAAACGTGGACCCGGGTAACCTTCGGATGTGTATGTACAATATGGGCATCAAATGAAAGCTGTCGATAAGTGCTTTAATACGGAGTAATTTTCATACCTATTGATGACTTCTTCTTCTTCTTAATTGGCGCGATAACCGCTTACGCGATTTTGGCCGAGCTTAACAAAGCGCGCCAGTCGTTTCTTTCTCGTGCTAACCGGCGCCAGTTGGACACACCAAGTGAAGCCAAGTCCTTCTCCACCTGATCTTTCCAACGCAGAGGAGGCCTTCCTCTTCCTCTGCTACCACCAGCTGGTACCGCATCGAATACTTTCAAAGCCGGAGCGTTTGTATCCATTCGGACGACATGACCCAGCCAACGAAGCCGCTGGATCTTTATTCGCTGCGCTATGTCTGTGTCGTCGTAAAGCTCATACAGCTCATCGTTCCATCGCCTGCGATATTCACCGTTGCCAACGTGCAAAGGTCCAAAAATCTTACGCAGAATCTTTCTCTCGAACACTCCAAGCGTCGCTTCATCGGATGTTGTCATCGTCCACGCTTCTGCGCCATACGTTAGGACGGGCATGATGAGAGTCTTGTAGAGTGTTAGTTTTGTTCGTCGAGAGAGGACTTTACTGCTCAGTTGCCTACTTAGTCCAAAGTAGCACTTGTTGGCAAGAGAGATTCTACGTTGGATTTCAAGGCTGACATTGTTATCGGTGTTAATGCTGGTTCCTAAATAAACGAAGTCTTTTACAACCTCGAAATTATAACTGTCTACAGTGACGTGAGTGCCGATACGCGAGTGCGCCGACTGTTTGTTTGAAGACAGGAGGTACTTCGTTTTGTCCTCGTTCACCACCAAACCCATTCGCTTTGCCTCTTTATCCAGTTTGGAGAAGGCAGAACTAACAGCGCGGTTGTTAAGGCCGATGATATCAATATCATCGGCATACGCCAACAATTGTACGCTCTTATAAAATATTGTGCCTGAGCGATTAAGTTCTGCGGCTCGTACGATGCTCTCCAACATCAGGTTAAAGAAGTCACACGACAGCGAGTCACCCTGTCTGAAACCTCGTTTGGTATCAAACGGCTCGGAGAGGTCCTTCCCAATTCTGACGGCGCTGCTGGTGTTGAGCAACGTCATCTTACATAGCCGTATTAGTTTTGCGGGGATACCAAATTCAGACATAGCGGCATACAGGTAACTCCTTTCCGTACTGTCGAATGCAGCTTTGAAGTCGACGAAAAGATGGTGGGTGTCGATTCTCCTTTCATGGGTCTTTTCCAAGATTTGGCGTATTGTGAATATTTGGTCGATGGTAGACTTTTCAGGTCTGAAGCCACACTGATAAGGTCCAATCAGTTGGTTGACGGTGGGCTTCAGCCTTTCACACAATACGCTCGCGAGAACCTTATAGGCGATATTTAGAAGACTAATCCCGCGGTAATTGAAGACTTATTTAGAAGACTAATCCCGCGGTAAAATGGTGTACAACAGCGGTATATGTCGGACGTGTTTTTCTAATCGCTCTGTATTTTTTGCTATACAAAAGTTATTTCGACATAATATAAAATGGCAATTTAGTGTTAATATCAAAAATTAAAAGACAGTGACTTTAAGCTATATATATTTATTATAGTCTGAACTAAATTCAAATTAGTGTAAATAAAAAACTAAATAAAAAACAAGACAAATATGCCGTGTGTATGTGGGCAAAAAGTTGATCGTCCTCAACCGAAAGTGCAGTGTGCTGAATGTCAAGAGTTCTTTCACCTTGATTGTGTTGGTTTACTACAGGCAGATGTGGATTTCTTGCTCTCATCTGATAAACCGTATCTCTGCAAGACCTGCTCTGCTGATAGACGCTCTTCCATTAGGTGTCAAACATTATCAGTACTTTCGGCTGAAACAAAAAATAATAATCATGATGATACGAATGTGCACAATAATAAGCAACAAATTACATTGCTTGTTGTTGTTAAAGAACTAGCTGCGCTTAGAACGGAAAACAGTCGCATACTATCTGCTGTAAATGCTCTGCGTGAAGAAAAAAAACAAACAATGCAAAAATCAGATGATCTTCTTGCAGAAATTCGCTCATTGCATTCTAAGCTTGAAGCAAAAGATGTCGCTCTCGCTACATTAACAACTGAGGTAAAAAATCTCAAAAGCATTGTTGCTAACTCTGCTAGCGTTCTCGGTAGTGCAAATTCAAAATATGCGAGCTCTTTGCTCTCTCCTCTTTCTGTTCGTTGTCCGCCTAATGACCATGAAAACAATGCGCTGAACTCTGCTGCTACGTCTAAGCCTGCGTCGCAAACATCTGCTTTGCATGGTTCTGCCGTCGCTAAGGAAAAGAAAGCTAAGACTACATCTAAGACGGCTGCTGCTACTATTACTGCACCTGCAAAAGTTACCTTTGCTTCTGTTGCTGCTTCATCTCAGGTCTCTGCGATTTCTGTTTTAAATGCTGCTACTGAATCTGTGCCCGCAATACGACAGACATCCCAGTGGGAAATGGTAACAAAAAGTAGTAGACGAAAATTTAATAAGCCTATTGTGATTGGTTCCAATAACAATAATGAGCTACAAGTGGTCCCAATATTTAAATGGCTACACTTGTCGTCATTCTCGCCCAATGTCAATGAAACTGATATTTTGACTTATGTGTCGAAGCATGCTGAAATTGAAACTAAGTCTTTGGTATGCTACAAACTTGTTAAAAAAGATACGGAATTAAATACACTTAGAAAAATTAATTTTAAATTGGGAGTATCAGAATGCTCTTTTGAAAAGGTGCTCAATGCGGACATATGGCCAGAGAGTGTAAAAATCCGACCTTTTCATTTTTTTCAAAAAAACGATTCACCAATGCATCAGCAATAAAAAATTGTGCTCCCAATAATGGCCAAAAAAATTTAAAAATGTACTTTCAAAATGTTTCTGGATTGAGAACTAAATCTAATCAACTTTTAGCGTTTAGTTCGCACATGGACTATGATATTTTTGTTCTCATCGAGACATGGTTAAATGAGAACTTTTTCGATAATGAGTTTTTTGATCCAAATTTATACCATGTCTATCGTAAAGACCGTGATGTCGAGAAAACTGGTCTCTGCAGAGGTGGAGGGGTTTTAATAGCTGTTCAACGGAAGTATAGCTCATCACTAGTATCTCTGAAAAACAATGATACACTCCTGGATCAGCTGTGTGTCTCTGTGCATGGTGCTTCAAATATATTGATTTGTGCGTCATATATTCCTCCGTCAAGTATTGATACACTGTATAAAGCACATGTGGATAATGTTTTAGCTCTAACCTCAAATAATGGCAACTTTTGTGTTCTTGGGGACTTCAATTTGAGTAATATTGAATGGTCTAGTTTAGATGATAGTACTGCATTATGTCCTAATAATGTTAGTAGTATATCTGAAATTTATTTGATTGATAATTTTTTAAGTTTTGGACTGGTTCAGATAAATAATTTCTCAAATAGTCTTTCTCGAATTCTCGATCTCATTTTCATTACTGACAATATAAATTTTTCTTTATTAGAATGTGTAGACCCTCTGTCTACTCCTGGTCTGCATCATGTACCACTTGTCCTTCATATAGAATTCTATGAGTTTAATGATTTTTATTTTGAGAATGTGACTTCCAATTTTGGTTTTAAAAACTTTGATTTTAATATAATTAATTCAGCAGTTGATATTATAGACTGGGATTCTTTATTTACTGGGGTTGAAGTTGCCAATTGTTATGATATTTTCAAGAATAATATAAATGATATCTGTAAAAATAATATACCGGTGATAAAAAGGACTAGTTATAGAGTACCGTGGCATACCAAGGAACTGAGAAAACTAAAAAATTTGAGAAATAAATATTTCAAAAAGTTTAAGTTTTCTCATTCCTTCACAGATAAAGATAAATATCTACAGTTCTCTAGAGAACTTAAATCTTTGGATATGGACTTAAAGCGAAATTATATTCTCAAGTTCGAATCGGACATTAAATCAAATCCTAGTTCCTTCTGGCGTTATGTTAGATCTAGGAAATCATGCTCAAGTATTCCTTCGGTTGTCTTCTATAACGAAACTCAAGCACATACTTCTACAGATGCAGCCAATCTTTTCGCAGATTTTTTTTGTTCAAATTTTCAAGTAGACTCTGATTTAATTGATGAGTGTCATTCGAGCATGAATTCCTCAATCAATATTGGCTCGTTAACTTTTACGCTTTCTGATATCGAAGATGGAATTCGGCAACTCAAAACATCAACAAAAACTGATGTAGATGGGCTATCTTCGTATCTTCTTAAAAACTGCTCTGCAATTGCCTATCCACTTTTGTTAATGTTTAACAAATCCCTTGATCGAGGAGAATTCATAGATGCTTGGAAAGTAACAACCATTAATCCAGTATTCAAAAGTGGAAATAAAAACAATATTACTAATTATAGACCAATTGCCAAATTATCCACGGTATCAAAATTATTTGAATTAATAGTGAAAGATAAAATCTATTTCGTAGTTAGTCGTTATATTTCAGTAGACCAACATGGCTTCATGAAAGGTAGATCTACTGTTTCAAATCTTGCTGTGTTCTCTGAATATTGTATATCATCGTTTAAAAAAAAAACTCAAGTTGATGCTGTGTACACAGACTTTTCAAAAGCATTTGATAAGGTTAATCACAGGGTTTTAATTTCCAAATTGAGTGCTATAGGATTCCATTCCACTCTTTTAAAATGGATTAAATCTTATCTCTCCTCTCGGAAATGTGTTGTTAATGTTGATGGTGTGTCATCTATTTCTTTCATTGCGTCCTCTGGTGTACCTCAGGGAAGTATACTGGGCCCCTTACTTTTTATACTTTTTATTAATGACATTTCCAGTTGTTTTAATAACGCAAATTTTCTCTTGTATGCCGATGATTTAAAGATATACTCGAGGATTGCAAGTACAGTGGACTCTTTAAACCTTCAATCTGATCTAGATAATGTTGATTCTTGGTGTAAAAGAAATAAGTTAGATTTAAATATAAGCAAGTGTTTTTATATTTCTTATTCTAAATCTTGTTCTCTTATACCCACTTCCTACCACATTTGTGGTTCTAGCTTATCTCATCGAAGTGAAATTACTGATCTTGGTGTGGTATTTGATTCTAAATTCTCTTTTCAAAAACATTTAAATCACACTATTTCAAAGTCTTATTCAGTACTTGCGTTTATTCGACGTTTTAGTTCAGACTTTGTTGATCCATATACTCTAAAGTTGTTGTATACGTCTCTGGTGCGTTCCAAGTTAGAATATGCCGTCTTTATTTGGAGACCATATTATGCTTGTCATATTAGTAGGCTTGAACGTGTCCAGAAAGCTTTTGTGCGTTATGCATTGCGTTCTTTAAATTTCACTGATCCAATTCCATCCTATAAAAGTCGGTGCTTGCTTATAAATCTAAAATCACTAGATATTAGAAGGACTATTCTCTCCATTACTTTCCTCTTCGATTTGATAAATGGGGTTATTGACTCCCCATCGCTACTCGAGAAAATCAATTTCAATATTCCTCAGCGAAGTTTACGGAATCATGATTTTTTCCGGTTAGGGATGGCACGAGCTAATTATGCTTCCAATGCTCCGATTTCTAGAACTCTGGGTGATTTTAATTCGCTTTCAAATCTTACTGGCTTGGATTTCTGTTCCACAAAGAATCACTTCAAATTGGTTCTAAATGAATTGTTGAACTAAATTCTTAGTATTAATCTAATCTTCTTCTGTAAATTATAAAAAATGTATTCTTTTTCTTTCACTCATTACAATTGAAACTAGTTAATTATAAGTTTAATTTTACTTTAATTAATTTATTCAGCATTAATCTGTTTTCATAGTCTGTAAGAAATATTGTATTTTTAGACTATTAATTAGTTAAATAAATAAATAAATAAATAAATAAATAATTGGCACAAATTGCAGGATCGCCCTTCTTATGGATTGGGCAGAGCACACTTAAATTCCAATCGGCAGGCATGCTTTCATCCGACCATATTTTGCATAGGAGCTGATGCATGCACCTTACCAGCTCCTCGCCGCCATGTTTGAATAGCTCAGCCGGCAGTCCGTCGGCGCCCGCGGCTTTGTTGTTCTTTAGCCGTGATATTGCTATTCTCACCTCGTCATGGTCGGGTAACGGAACTATAATTCCGTCGTCAACGATTGGGGTATCGGGATCTTCACTTTCTCTATGAGATGCGCAGCTGTCACTGTTTAACAGGTTCGAGAAGTGTTCCCTCCATAATTTAAGATTGCTCTGTACGTCAGTCACCAGATCACCGTCTTTGTTCTTACCGGAAAACGCCCCGGTCTTAAAACCTTCTGTAAGCCGCCGAACTTTCTGGTAGAATTTTCGGGCGTTGTTCCTATTGGCCAGCATCTCAAGCTCCTCGCACTCACGTATTTCGGCCTCACGTTTCTTCTGTCGGATAATACGTCTCTCTTCCCTTTTCAGCTCTCTGTAGCGATCCCACATGGCTCGCGTTGCGCCCGATCGCAGCGTGGCTCTATAGGCGGCATCCTTTCTTTCTGCGGCAGCATGACATTCCTCGTCGTACCAATTGTTTTTTCGGGCTCGCCGGAATCCGATTTCTTCTTCGGCGGCGGTACGTAGGGAACGAGAAATGTTGCTCCATTGCTCGCGCATGCCGGTGTGTTGGGCAGTGCTCTCCGAGAGCAGGAGTGAGAGTCGAGTGGCGAATCTTCTGGCTGTCTGTTGTGATTGCAGCTTTTCGATGTCGAACATTCTTTGCGTAGGTAGATGTACGTTTTTTGCTGCACAGAGGCGTGTGCGCAATTTGGCTGCAACAAGGTAATGATCCGAGTCGATGTTGGCTCCTCGGATCGTACGTACATCTAATACACTAGAAGCGTGTCTTCCATCTATCACAACATGATCGATCTGGTTTCGCGTTTTTCGATCAGGGGACAGCCAGGTAGCTTGGTGTATCTTTTTATGCTGGAATCTGGTGCTGCAGACTACCATGTTTCGGGCCCCGGCGAAGTCGATCAGCCTCTGTCCGTTGCCGGATGTTTCGTTGTGCAGGCTGAATTTTCCGACTGTGGGACCAAAAATTCCCTCCTTGCCCACCCTGGCGTTGAAGTCGCCAAGCACGATTTTTATGTCGTGGCGGGGGCAGCGCTCATAGGAACGTTCCAAGCGCTCATAGAAAGAATCCTTGGTCGCATCGTCCTTCTCTTCCGTCGGGGCGTGGGCGCAAATTAGCGAGATGTTAAAAAATCGCGCTTTGATGCGGATTATTGCGAGACGCTCGTCCACCGGAGTGAACGACAGTACTTGGCGACGAAGTCTCTCTCCCACAACAAATCCGACACCGAATTTGCGCTCCTTTACATGGCAGCTGTAGTAGACGTCGCAAGGTCCTAGGTTTTTCTTACCTTGCCCCGTCCATCGCATCTCTTGGATGGCAGTGATGTCAGCCTTTACTCTCACGAGGACATCAACCAGCCGGGCAGAGGCACCTTCCCCATTAAGGGACCGGACATTCCAGGTGCATGCCCTCAAATCGTATTCCTTATTTCGTTTGCAGGGGTCGTCATCAGTGTTGGAAGTTCTCATCCGAGGCTTTGTTGAAAAAAGAAGATTTTTTTTAAATTTCAAATCAACGCAAATAAATAACTAAGAAACAATCGTCAAAAAGAAAAATGAAATTTATTATTTTTTCAATTAACAATCGCTCACGTGCTTATATTTTTCTTATACATTTAGGAATTTTCACGTGGTAAATTGGAATTAATTAATGTAAGTTTTCATCAAATTTAGTGGATTTATTTTTTCGGTTCATATGCGATAAACTACGTTTCACCATGAGTGAATCAAATAAAAAAACAAAAAATATAATCCACAAAATTTTAGAATACCATAATTACAATATTGTTAATTACAGTACAAATGCCAAAACAATCGCGTATTCATATTAGTCGCTCGACAAATAATAATAGGCGCATGAGAAATGCTCGGAATAACGCGACATCAGAAGAACGTCAAGAAAAAAATGAAGCAAATCGGCAACGAATGGCACGGTCCAGATCAAATCGACCAAGAGACATCAATTTGAACAAAGCTGCTATGTAACGGAACTAGACTTGTAGTCAAACGATTGATGAATAATGTTATCGAAGCAACTATTTTAATTGGCAAATTCAAGAATGAAGACGTTCTAATACCGAGAATTTCAATGATTCCACCTGAATTGCCATTTGAATTCAAGCGTTTGCAACTGCCCATTCGTTTAGCATTTGCAATAACTATCAATAAATCACAAGGGCAAACTTTAGAAATATGCGGGATGAATTTAGAAGAACCAGTATTCACCCATGGTCAACTATACGTTGGCTGTTCACGTGTTGGGAAGCCAACAGCATTATATATTTACTCAAAAACAAATAGAAAAACAAAAAATATTGTTTATGCCAAAGCGCTTGAATAAAGAATAAAGAAATAAATAATATGAAAACCATATATTTTCTGTTCTAAACCATATCTATTCTATTTTAGTGTGCCCAGCGAAGCGGGCGGGGTTTGCTAGTATTTTATATATTTTTTACTGTGTTGTGTTATTATCTGGTTTTACCTTATATAAAGAGATCGTATCTTATGCCTTTAGATATAGAGAGACATACACGCTTAGATACCTAACTAAGTCGCTCTGTTACTAAAATATTAACAGACACTCTTTGGCCACAGAGCAGCAAACAGTACAGCTGTTCAGTTACAGCTTTTGAGTAAAAGGCATAACATTTTAGACTGTTCCGGGTTCAGTCCTCCATCCCATACTATGTTTGCGCTCATATTTGTCTCGATTTAGATTGTATTTTAAAGCAATATCAGTGCATCAAACTCCCTAATAACATTATCGCAAAATAATACGCCATTGGCTCATAAAATGAGATTTTAAGAAGCCATTTTAAGTTAGCAAGGCAAAGGAGCAAAGTGGAGCGTGTACAGAAGACGCACAACTTGTGCTTTAAGCTACAATTTGCGTTGATTATATATACATATATTTGTTCCCAGCTCATATACAGCATGGGCAAAAAGAATATGAACCTCTTTTGTATGTGTGGCTGTTCGAAACCGCGCGTGTGCAACGTAAAACCGAAGTTGCTTGTAACCAACGCACATGCCACGTAAAAACTCATTGCCTCATTATATGGCTTATTTCCACCAACGACTTATGTGCTTGCTCTCTCTTCTGATATGTTTCTTTATTTTTGTACGCTAGTATGTTTATGTATTTTTGTGTCTTCTTTTTAAGTATATCTCAGCAGCGAATTAAATAAATTAAAAGAAATCAATTCACTTTTTCCAATTACAATTACTTTAATTTTTCAAATTTGTTCGCATAGAAAGTTTGCAAGTGCTTAAGATATTTTTGACATATTTCGGAGAATGGACGATCATATCAGCTATAGTTTGGTCTGAATAACAACAACAGTTTTGAATCTCATGAGCAACAGATTTGAAAGATGCTGTCAAAATAAATGACCCGCTTATCCCCTCTACATATAAACGAATGCGCAATAATTAAAAATAATCAAATTTGTTTGGATCAGAAAACTTGATGCTTCTGATCTTCTTTGAAAAAGATATCAAATTAGGGTCAACAAGCAGTTACTATTGAAAAGTACGAATCAGACACTGAACTTGCAATAGAAAGGAGAGAGTTTGAGTGACGTTGGTGCAGTGACGAGTAGGCGAGTGCAGTGAAAATGCTAATACCACAACAGCTCAATTTAAGTTCTTCGGATAATAAAAATACCCATTAAAGCTATAAAATAGCTGTGCCCTCGCCCTGAGGGTTTGGACGTACAATAGATTAAGACCAGCCCCATTGAATGCGTGGATAATTTCTGATAATTTAACAATTCGTTTTTAAGGAGGAAATCAAAAACTCCATCGTACGGTAAGAAACCCTAAAATGCGTATAAAACATAAATGTTTGGAATGCCAAATAAGCCAGAAGTACTGGGAAGAATTTGCAATGATTGAAAATACTTTAACATATTGAGCTGTTTAACCCAAATACAGAGCAGGCAAAATATCTATTTGATACAACAAAAAGAGGAATTTTTGCGTTCGCTTCAGGTGCTGAAGAAATGTTTTTTGATTCCAAAAAGTAAACACACGTCCGGTCAGATTACTGACTGGCAAAACTGATATAGCGGATGATATTTGGAAGATGAGTCACGTTAATTTGAAGGTATCATACTATATACATTCTGTCAAAAATGTACCGGGAATTCTTCAACAAAACGCAAAATAATTGTTTAATCAAAATTTATTTTGTTGCCTTCAAAATAGACTCCATTCGAAGCAATACACATATACCAACGATTAGTCTAGTCATCAAAGCAAATTTAAAACGTGTTTAAAGAAGTATTCTTCAGCTCCTTCAGCCTATGGCCTTTATCGACTCAAAGCGGCGTCCGCGGCAATTTAAGTTTTGGGAAAAGGAAAAAGTCACAGGAGGAGGATAAGTTCGGTGAATGCGGTGGTTATTCGCCAGTTTTTGGTCAAAAAAGAGTTCAAAATATGACCCTTGTGGGACGTTGCGTTATGATGTTGCAAGACCCATGAGTTTTCCTCCACAAATTGGGCAGTTACCTACGCACATTCTCTCTTAAATGTCGCAGAACTTCCAAAATAATATTCTCTGTTTACCGTAGAACCACATGAAATGATTTCCGAGTGCACAGCTCCAGGATAATCTAAGAAAACGAGTAGCATGACTCTCACTTTGACATGGTTTTTTTAGTTTTGGTTCATGTGCATAGCGCCATTCCGCCGCCTGTTGACTGGTTTGCATGTCAAACTCATATACCCACGTCTCATCATCTCCTATGATGCGCTGGATAAACGTTGGGTCCGAATTCCGAATTCTTCCGATGAATTTTTTCAAAGAAATTCAACTCTCTTGGATCGAGTCGAGCAGCCACGCGTCTCGTGCCCAATTGATGGTGAAAAATGTGGCACATTGGATTCGTGATACATGCTAAGCTCACGGGCTACCGCTCTCAAGCTTAAATGATGGTTTTCCAACACTATTTACTTGACTTTGTCGACGTTTAACGTTTCCATCCGTTTAAGCCGTTGATGGGAGAGCAGACCGGGGAAAATCTTCCACGACTTCTGAGCCCTCTGCAAAAGCCGTATACCACTCGTACACCCGTTTTTTTGATAAAGCACACTCGCCATAGACTTTCTGCAATATTTTCAACGATTCGGCACATGAAATCCCGTTTAAAATACAAAATTCAAGACAAATTCTCTGTTCGATATTTTTATCCATAGTGAAAATAGAGGACAGTTGTACCAACCTTCCAGCAAACAAATGTATAAATATGTGTAACGCGCGCTTAAATGAACAATTCCCAAAATTTCTTTGACAGAATGTAACCTTCGTATTTTTCTGTCCCCAGATGAGCAGCTGTTTCCTTGTTGAAACCGGATATATTTCCCGCTGTATGTTCCATATAAACTAGCCAAGTATAACATGAAAGTGTGGTCAATATGGTACTCGAGAATATTCTACTCACCCACTCCGTGATGAAAAAAGTTTGGAATGGAGATTTCTTAAAATTTATGTTAACTCACACACACATGCGTTCTTTTAAAAGCTTTTTGTATGTACATGTTACTACATTTCTTCAATTGAAATTATTCAAACTGAACCCCCAGTTATATTTATCCCTAACCTCCACAATTTCTCTACCTTCTCTCTCTTTCATACGCGCAGTATTATAATGTCATATATTAAATATGTAAGTATTACGGGTGTCGATTTCGGAATAACGTAATTCCGTTATTTCGGAGTTTTCCTAGTACCGAAAATTTTGGGGTTCCCGAAAATTTTGAAATATCGAGGTGAAAGAAGTCAACAACTTTCGATTACAATATTTGATTCCTCGTTTTAATATATGTACTTATTAAAGCTTTATGAACTAAGGGGATTTAAAAAACAGTTCATTCCAAATTAAAATGGTTTTGCTTTGTGGTGTAGTGAAAAGTTTTCAGCTTTTGAATTTTACTCATATTGAAAAAGTCGAATCACGTATGAATCCCGAAACCTCAAGACTACTTTAAAAATATCCCAAAATCGCGCTATAAAAATGTTCCGCTAACATTGGCATCCCTAGTATGTATGTGTGTGTAGATGCGCATTTTAAGTGAAAATTTAATAGTTCCACATACGACGCGGCCTGTTCTCACTTAAAACGCGTATAACTTCTTTTCCTAACTACTTTGGAGCTGGTAGCTTACACTTCCCATAAAAGACGAATTTCTTTATCGAATCTTCATATAACCTGTTTTATGGTGATTTTTATGTCATATTAGCAACGTAAGCGCACTCCTTCCCAACCAAATCGATATAAATGCAAATTGTAAAGCGTACTTGGTAGGAGGATTATATGTATCTGCATATGTAAACACATACATAAATGTTTAGGCAAGCAAGTAAAAAGATTTTTTCTTCAAAGTAATCAGAAAGTTATTGAGGAGACTATTAGTCTTACCCTCAAGAGTTTGAGATACCAGTGCCTCTTTTATATATGTACGAAAATTTTAGTGTCCTCAATGCTTACTTCTTTGCGCAATAACACTTATTAAGTATTTTCATGAAAAATATATAAGTTGCATATTGATTTGTATTTATTTTGACGTGCATTTAAAACTTGCTAAAGATTTATTAGTTTCAGCGCGTAAGTTTGGGGAAAGTTCTTACTATACGTTCATCAGGTAATTTTTCCATCGCACAACATTCTTACCCCTATATTAAGTTTATTTTGCTTTTAATTTACACTTTCTTTAAATTCCTTAAAGAAAATTCTAAAATATCAGTTCACTTAGCTTATAAAATTTGAAATTTGTTGTACAGAAAATATTAAAATTAAAGCCACTATTCAAAAGTGGTACAGCAACAAGAAGTTTAAGCAATTTCTGAACAGGGAGACAACTTGAAAAAGTATAAAAAAAATCGATTAGTTGCTGCTTTAATTTCTTTAAAATCAACTGTAGAAGTATTTCGGTCGCTTGCTGCTCAGTTTTTTATTAAATCAACTATAGAAGTATTTCTGTTTAAAGATCTGGCGTAAGTGCCAGCCACTCTATCCATTTGTAATGAACAAATTATTCATCCAATTAACTAGGTTTGCATCGTATGCATGCGGATGTGTTTACATATATACATACATACATATATTTTCCTACAACAAGAGAATGTTTATTGAGCAATAATTTGTCACTTAGCAAAGATACCTGAAAGCTATAAAGCTTAATATACATGCATTCACACATACATTTACGCATTCACATTCTACCCCATGTGAACCCCTACAACAGGCAGACGTTATTTCTCCACTCAATGTACGCTTTCACGACTGGCACTAAAATAACTGAAATGTGTAGCCACAGACTGCCTATTCATAAACGCACCCGTGCACTTGCATATGGATTGATATGTGTACGTGTTTATAGGTACGTTTATATGAAAATCGATACGTCTATATATGTATGTATGTATGTAGATTCAGTTGCACTGTGCTCGAAACCAACGGACAGCTGTTCGGTTGTCAATCTCTAAAGCTGAAAACTACTATGAAATTTCAAAGCTTTTTACGGAAATGGTCACTCTGCAAAAATGCTATGGAATTTAAAACCTGCTGTAAATTGAACTGTAACAACAAGATTAGATTACTTATGGGATGGCAATGCTGATTCCATTTTTTTTTTTGTTTTTTTTTTTTAATTTTTTTCAGTCAATTCGACTTTTTGACTATGCCAGCGTGTTCCAGGCAGAACTACTAGCGATCAGAGAAGCATTAAAATCACTAAAACTCTGCAAAGAAGTTGGATGAAGAGTATATATCTTTTCAGACAGTCAAGCAGCTATACAGGGCTTAGATTTCAACTCCATTTCATCCAAGTTAGGTTTACAGTGCAGAAAGGAACTAGAGCTGCTTGGGTTCCCGGACATAGGAACATACGGCGTAATGAGATAGCGGACGAGCTAGCAAGAAAAGGTTCGTCACTAGACATAACAGAGGCGGTGGCAGTCTCCACCCCTCTCAACTCAATAAAAGCATCCATTGCTTCACACTATCAAGCTTTAATCGAAGGAAGATGGAAGCAATTAACTACATATAATAGGTCTATTTATAAGTTCGTGCGGTTTTACAACAGATGGCGTAACTTGATTATTATTCCATCGATCCACATTTCCAAACATTCATTGGAGAGCTACTGTCGTAAGGCACAAACGTCAGTATAAGTTTTTTATTTGAAGCGTAAACAACAATATTTTTACCACACTTGAAAATGTCGAATTTCGTGCCAAATAATGTGTTTTTGCGGGGAATTCTTCTTCATTATTTTAATATGAAGAAAAAAGCAGCCGAAAGTCATCGTATCTTGGTGGAAGTTTATGGTGAGCATGCTCTATCTGAGCGAACGTGCCAGAAGTGGTTTGCACGCTTTAAAAGTGGTGATTTTGGCTTGGAAGACGAAGAACGCGAGGGTGCGCCGCCAAAGTTCATGGATACCGAATTGGAGGAATTGCTCGATCAAGATCTGGCTCAAACGCAAGAAGAGGTTGCAAAAACTTTGGGAGTTGATCAATCAACCATTTCCAAACGTTTAAAAGCCATGGGAATGATCCGAAAGGTAGGCCATTGGGTGCCGTATGAATTGAAGCCAAGAGACGTTGAACGCCGTTTTATGGCATGCGAACAACTGCTTCAACGGCACAAAAGAAAGGGTTTTTTGCATCGAATTGTGACTGGCGATGAAAAGTGGGTCCATTACGACAATCCAAAACGTCGGGCAACGTATGGATACCCTGGCCATGCTTCAACATCGACGTCGGCGCAGAATATTCATGGCCTGAAGGTTATGCTGTGTATCTGGTGGGACCAGCTGGGTGTTGTGTATTATGAGCTACTGAAACCGAATGAAACGATTACGGGGGATGTCTACCGACGACAATTGATGCGTTTGAGCCGAGCACTGCGAGAAAAACGGCCGCAATACGCCGATAGACACGACAAAGTTATTTTGCAACATGACAATGCTCGGCCACATGTTGCACAAGTGGTCAAAACATACTTAGAAACGCTCAAATGGGATGTCCTACCCCACCCGCCGTATAGTCCAGACCTTGCGCCATCCGATTACTATCTCTTCCGATCGATGCAACATGGCCTGGCTGACCAGCACTTCCGTAATTACGATGAAGTCAAAAAATGGATCGATTCGTGGATTGCGGCAAAACCGACCGAATTTTTCACAAAGGGAATCCGTGAATTGCCAGAAAGATGGGAAAAAGTAGTAGTAAGCGATGGACAATATTTTGAATATTAAATTTGTAACCATTTTACGTCAATAAAGTTTCAAATCTCGAAAAAAACCGCACGAACTTATTCATAGTCCTATTATTACAACAAAAAACACATGGCCGTCGTACAAAATCCAAAGGACGAATTACCTGTTAGGAAGCTCTCGACCAAACATTTCACTGCGACACTTACAAGTCATTGGAAGGTAGGGGATCATACAGTCAGACTCAACATCCCTTTCAATCCCATCTGCAGAAGCTGTCAAGCGGAAGGGGTGAAGGAAAGTCTGTTCCACTACTTATGTGAATGTCTAGGGCTAGCTAATGATATCTCAGACATCGAGATAAAAAGAATTTGCTGCTATACTAGGATCTCACAAAATGGATCTGACTAAGAAACAAAAAACTGAAAAAAATACATCATCACACGAGCACAGGGGTAGTAATACGGTGCTAGTCGCTAATTAGGATTATTTCAGTAGAAATACTGAACCACTTCAACAAAAACAACAACCCTTAAAAAAAGTTTCAACGAAACTAAGATGGTGTCAGTAAATTTTCATCTAAATCGATTCGGTTTGCAAAAGTATGTTCCATATTTGATTGTTTTGAAGGTCGGTGTGATTTTGGAACCAATTTAGTACACTTACTAAGTTTAGGACTAGTATCGTAATTTTTCAAAAGTCTGATATTTCGGTTATAATTGCGCTGTACAGCACTCGACTGGGTATTCAATCACAGCAATTTTTTTAAAGATGGACTTATAAGTAAAAAATTAATTCCTCCAATTTTCGAGGTTAGCCTCCGATGTCAAGATATGGACCTTTGAAGTTCGAAATAAGGGTTTTTGGAAAAAAATTATTCAAAATTAATGTGTATAAATAACTGAAACAGGAAAATATGGTGGTGATCCATTTGTTACATCTATTTAAATAGCATATCACCTTTTGCCCAAAAAAATGTATTACGAGTGCTATGAAGGGTCAACGACCAGACACTCGAAAAATTCGAAATTTAAATAATATTAATTTATTTAATGTTTAAATATTAGAAAAAAGTAATTTGGCCGATTTCTTAAGAATTGGTGTTGTTGCAAGATGGTTAAACACTCTTCCTTTTGAAATATATAATTAAGCACCTTGAATACAAAAATTTGGCAAACACGCTTAACAGAAAGAAATTATTAATTAGTAATCGGTTTCGGTAGTCTAGCGTAAGTACACTAGCCTGCCATCCCAGAGGTTGTGGGTGCGAATACCACGTAAAACACAGTACTCGCACTTTTTCAAATTTACCTACATACTTTCCCTGTTTCAATAAAAAAAAAACTGATTCCTCACCCCAAAAACTTAACCTTTCCATCCTTACTCCCACACAATAGGCAGCGCATTATTTGCATTGTGGCTGCAAAAATAAAGAAAACGATACAGTTACAACATTGCATCAGTGGCGCCAGCAAGAGGAAGCGGCCAACCGTGGTAATAGCGCAGACACACCAGCGAAGTCCTCAACCATCTGTGCAATTCTTCTGGCGGAAAAATGTGAAGCACAGATGACGCAACAAAGCAGTAAGAAGGTGTGGTTTCTAAGCAACGACAGGTGGGCATTCCCACTATTTAGGACTGGTAGCGGCAGATTAGGTAAAAATCAAAATAGATTAAGGGGCAGATACCTGTAAACGGCCATATTTTCACTGATTGTCATTAAAATTATTTAAAATGAAGAAGTCGACATATTTTTTTAGGCATGCAGTTTATTTATACATTAAAATAATATACCTTTTTTTATTTTAATCATTTAAAATGGCGGATGTACACTCAATTCTTCCAGGAAGGTCGCAGCGGGGCTTCTCAATTAAAGAAAAATGGGGGGGGGGGGGGGGGGGGGAAATCTCAGAACAAAATACTTAAAAAAAATAAATTAGTTTTGGGGCGAATTTTCCTACTATTTTTACTTCGAAAAAATTATTTTTTCGAAAAAATTTCGAAAACCTGTAAATTCACATAGAAAGTAATATCATAGAAACGATGTGTGCAAAATTTCAGGGAGATCGGTTAATAACTTTTCGAGTTATCGTGTACGCCAATTCGAAAAATATAGTTTTGAGAAAAACGCGTCTAAAGTTTGAATACAAGGTAACTATACCTCTTCCAGCGCTCGAACGCATAGAATAGAGTTATCACGGTTGACGATCTATAATAAAGGGTGGTTAAGTTTCAAGGGCCGGTGTTGATTTTGAATAATCCTTTTTTTAGGAAATTATTGTCATTTCTCTTTATTATGATAATATTGGTATGACTTAATTACGTGTGGAACAAAATATCGGCCAAATGGCCGCCGCGGCCTCCTCACCCGATGGCCCAAATTTCCGATGACGCTGAGGCATAATTGAGGTTCTATGCCGTTAATGTGCCGAATTATCCCATCTTTTAGCTCTTGAATTGTTGCTGGCTTATCGACGTACACTTTTTATTTCGAATAACCTCAAAAAAGGAAGGGCAACGGTGTCGTTGACGTTTAGGTGTGGTTCACATTCAACATCGGCCCTTGAAATTTAGCCACCCTTTATAAGAAATACTCGGCGACCGCCGTAGCCGAATGGGTTGGTGCGTGATTACAATTCGGAATTCACAGAGAGGTCGTTGGTTCGAATCTCGGTGAAAGCATAATTAATAAAAACATTTTTATAATAGCGGTCGCCCCTCGGCAGGCAATGGCAAACCTCCGAGTGTATTTCTGCCATGAAAAAGCTCCTCATAAATATGTCTGCCGTTCGGAATCGGCTTGAAACTGTAGGTCCCTCCATTTGTGGAACAACATCAAGACGCACACCACAAATAGGAGGAGGAGCTCGGCCAAACACCTAACAGAAGTGTACACGCCAATTATTTATTTATTTTAGTTAAAACACCTATCATTTTTCTTATAGATTCTCTGTTGAATCGTAGCAAGATCTTCGATCGACCGCTGTTCCAGTTCGGCCATGTCTGTCTGCTTAGTTCGCATATTGTGAGGTTTTGCCAGATTGTATTTACCTTTTTGATGGTTTCCCTGTCTATAAGTAATTTACAAGTGGCTATGGGCATGGGTATCAGCGCCTTATCCGGTTCGAGACCGAGCGTTGTACCGGTTCTTGCAAGTTCATCCGCCTTACAATTTCCTGCAATGTTTCTGTGGCCTGATACCCAGATAAGGTGCACCTTAGATACGTCATCTAGTAGTTTAAAACATTCTAGAACTGTTTTTGACGAGTGTGTTTTTGATTCCAGCGCTTTTATTGCTGCTTGACTGTCCGAGTAAATGAAGACTTCATTTGCGGATAATACTCTCGTTTTTATCTCTTTAAGTCCCTCTTTTATGGCAGTGACTTCCGCCTGAAATACACTGCAATGATCAGGCAAGCGAAATGATTGGCATACTCCGAGTTTGTCGGAGTAGACCCCTCCGCCTACTTGGTTGTCTAGTTTTGAGCCATCTGTGTAGATGTTTAAGTCATTTATCTTGACAATGAGCCCGAAGAGTTAAGATCGTAACAAAAACAGATCGAAACATAAGATCTTGAAAAAAAATGGTCTTATAGTGTTATAATTATTCAACGGAAAGTGAATGTGTTATTATAAATTTTTCAATAACACATTCACTTTCTCATAAATTCGGCGCGAAAAAATTGATATATATCTGGAAGAGTAGCCCACCAAGCGCGCAGCGTTTATTTTTAATTTTAATTTATTCCTTCCTAATTTCGTGTTCTCGCAATATTAATAAAAATGTTAAGTAAAAATGATTTTATCTGCTTTTAAAGTAAGTGATTTTATGTGACGAATAGAATGTTTGTATTTGCTTGCTTTTAAAGCTAATCATAATTTTTAAATATTACTTAAAATTTGGATTGACCTCCGTGATATATCATAATTTCTGATTGTCCAATCATAAATGCCCACGCTGTCTGCCACATGTATGATTTAGCAAATTGCGTACCGACAAAAATCACAAATCAGTCAACCACTGACGCACATTCTTAAACACATACACTCGCATTTATGTGCACAGCAAAATTACACAAATACATAGATTTATGGTACAATTCCCTCATTTGCTCACTCACTGGATGTGAGCAGCGATTGTTGGGTGGCAACGCAGTGGCAGATTCCGTAACTCAAAATCGGTTCAAGCGAACTAATCTACATATATTTTGCACGGATACATTTGAGTGTCACGCTTTATTTGCATACATAACGTTTGCTATTTTATGGCTAGCGGCGGGCGCATCTACACACACACATCCTGCACTGACGACGTTTGTGCGACGAGCGTTGTCGCACTGTGCGCGACATTATGAATATTTGCACTTGGCATTTCGGAACACATTGGAGTTTACTAATGCGAACAAATGCCACAGTAAACAAAATCGAGATAAACATACCTCGATATATATTTTGATGCAAATATTTAGTTGTTTGTTGTGTTGCATGTATATGTGAGCATACGGATGCGAGGTGCACATTAGTAAATATTCGGCAGGAAAACTTGAGTCAGTGAAGATCATTTCTGGTACGCAACGATTACTTCTTTTCCAAATGCGAACTGGTACGATGGTAACTAGTCTCTTACCAGTTCAAAAATAGAGTTAACTTATTACATTATTATATTTTTAAAGATACATATTATGCTATGCATTGGCCATGGGAATAAGTTTCCACCCTCGTAAAAGAGGTCTCGCTCCTGATACTATTATTGTGTTCGCTCTAGTATCATAATATACTGGTGATTTGAAGGTGTTTATGTGAGATCTCAATCGCAGTAGTTGACATTCGATTGAAGCGTAAAGATTATTTTTTATCTGACGTCAAAAATGTCAATGTTCGTCCCGAAAACACAGCATTTTCGGGAAGTTATGCTTCACTGTCAAGGCGGCCGCCGTACCCGAATGGGTTGTTGCGTGACTACCATTCGGAGTTCACAGAGAGAACGTAGGTTCGAATCTCGGTGAAACCAAATTAATAAAATATTTTTCTAATAGCGGTCGCCCCTCGGCAGGCAATGGCAAACCTCCGAGTGTATTTCTGCCATGAAAAAGCTCCACATAAATATATCTGCCGTTCGGAGTCGGCTTGAAACTGTAGGTCCCACCATTTGTGGAACAACATCAAGACGCATACCACAAATAGGAGGAGAAGCTCGGCCAAACACCCAAAAAGGGTGTACGCGCCAATTATATATATATATATATAATATATATGCTTCATATATATGCTTCATTATTACCTTTTAACCCTTCGTTAGGCACGTGGATTTTTGTAACGTGGTTAGGCACGTGGTCTACAATCGTAGACCATTTTAATATTATGACTAAAAGTGTTATTCATTTGAGTTTCTCAATAATACTTCATAAGTATATTCTGTGATTTAATGTGAGGAATATAAACTAATATTTTCACTAAAATATTTGTGTATCTTCTGTAAATTCAATAAAAACGTGAATGTATGTGGTTTTTAACATTTATTGCAATTCATAAAAGTTTTTTCTTATAACTAATGGACGATTTACAAAAGAGTTTTTATTATTCGTAAAACTTAAAATAAAAATATGTAAAATTCAATTCTTTAAATAAAAAAATAAAAGTTCAGTACAAAACTTATATGTTATGGTTTCTGAAAACTGCTTATATTTCCTCACTGAGACATTCCGTGCAACTTTCCCTCATATGATTTTTGCAAGGAAATCTGCCGCATTTAGTACACGACTTTCGGGATGATTTGTTCATATTGCGAGGGCAAATATGACAACGTCCGACATAGTTACTTGGTGATTGAGTGGGTTGTGGTGCAATGCTTAGGATGCCAAGAAGGTTGTGGGCTCGCTGCCTCATTTCCATGGGTAGTCGAGGATTCTTTGATCTAACTTCAATTTGTGGTCGAATGAGCTCCCAAGCGCGTTTTTCAAGAAAATCACTTGGTTTTTTTCATCATTTGTTTGCTCATCTATTGCGTTATCATGGTGCATAGATGATATCAGGATCACTGACCGGTTTTATTGGGCAGTACGACACTAGTATACAATTTTCTTGGAAACTAAAAATACTTGACTTTTCTTTACGATTCTTCCTGGGAAAGAATTCTTTGGGAACTTCGCGTTTATTTTTTCTCACAGTTCCCAAATATGTAAGCTTTTTCTTTAGCATCCATAGCACTTTCTTCACTACTTGATAGTTCGGAGAGCGGATTTTTGCTGCTTTCCAATCGTTTTTTTTTTGAATCAGACATAATATTATCTGAAACTAATTAAATTAGCACACTCTTGTAAAAAAATATAAGCAAAACTTAACTGAACTTAATTCAAATATTTAATAAATCAAGTAATATTGCCGCAAGAAAAAGTAACGTCGTTAGTCACGTGGTCTACATATGTAGACCAGCACTGTTCAGACCTTGATAAAATTTACAACTGTACGTCAAACCCGCACTGAATGCACTAATTGGATAAAGAGATTAATTATAAACAGCTATTAAAAAGCTTAGGTAATTTAAGAGCCAAATTTAAGGAGTTGCACGACTTTGAAAAGACGTGGTCTACCATTGTAGACCACGTGCCTAATGAAGAGTTAAAGAAAAATGCAGCTGAAACTTGTCGTACGTACATATATCTATTGCTCGATTACTCACGGTCATCACGCTCCGTCAAATACAACTTGTAAAGAGTGGTTTCGACGCTTCTAAAGCGGCGATTTCTACGTGAGTAATAAAGATAGCGAAGACGCACCGAAAAACTTCGAAGATACTCAGCTACAACAAATATTGGGTACAGATGCATGTCGAACTCTTGATGATATGTCTAAAGAGTTGGATGTTGACAGTTTAACCGTCGGTAAACATTTGCACGCGATGGGAATGTCCCAGAAAGCAGGTAACTGGGTAAGTGGGTGCCACATCAATTGAAGGAGAGGGATATCGAGAGACGTTTGGCGACGTGTGAGATGCTTCTTAAACGGTAGATAAGAAAAGGTTTTCTAGATGGCATCGTTACTGGCGACGAAAAATGTATATATTATGATAACCCTAAGCGCCGAAAATGTTGGAGCCTGCGATGTGAACCAGGCCCATCGACAGCGAATAAAACTATTCATGTTTCAAATGTTATGTTGTGCAGCTGGCGGGATCCGAAGGGTGACATCTATTATGAACTCTTTAAACCATCTGAAACCCTTACCGGCTATCGTTGCCGACTGCAGCTAATGCGTTTGAGTCGAGCTCTCAAAGAAAAGCGACCGGAATGGGAGGGTAGACATGACAAACTGATTTTGCTGCATGACAACGCCAGGTCACACGTAGCTAAATCGGTCCAGAATTATTTAGAGGGACTGAATTGGGAAATCTTGTCCCACTCGCCGTATTCCCCAGACATTACACCTTTGGATTACTATCTGTTCCGATCAATGCAGTCAGCCCTTATTGGAGTGCCGCCGAGAGCATCGCAAACTGACTCAATGAATGGATCAAGTCAAAAGAACTCGAACTTTTCGTCAGAGGAATCCGAATGCTGCCTGAAAGGTGGAGTAAAGTTGTGGCTTTCAATGGCACAACCCCCGCATAATGTCATGTATTATTTAAATTTTTAAATACTCCGTAACTTTGGCTAAGAAAAGACGGAAACTTATTCCCATACCCAATATTTTTTGTATGAACTGTAACCCGTTTCTGTAAGTATTCTCAATCAAATTCTCGATTGATGTAGTGTGTTCGACCTCATACTGATGTCACTCTCACTTGTTGTGCTTCTGTAGAGAATGAGGCGAATTAATCGACAACTGTAGTAATCGCTGACTTGTGCCTTTCTGTATCAGTACGAACACTCGATTGAAAGGGTTTGTGCAACCAAGTGAATTGAAATATCAACGATCAGTATTCTCACTTAGCTTTGGCAACACACATTTTTTTTGTTATAGATAAAGGGTATTTCCAAGGGGCCGCCTAGATAGCAGTAGTGAATAATTCCTAGACGGCATCGTTTGTTTGCCTTTGTCAAGTAGAGAGTTGTACAATTTTAACCGAGGATACTACACCGCGTAAAAATTATGGGAACTTGATATGAAAATGGTCGATCTTTAAGAAAAACATATAGCGAAATTTTTTGATTTTTTGGTGGAATTAATCATCCGAATGAGTCGACAATTCAAAAGTTGGTGAACAAATTTCAAGAAACTGGTTATGCTGAGGACAGAAAAAGGACTGGTAGACTAGACCGGGGTTTTTGAAGAGTAAAGTCTAGGTGAAAAAGCCAGCAACAATTTCTGAGCTGCTAAACTCATTACGATAAGGTGTCAGCTATTCCTTAAGAATTTTATTTTTCGAATGACAGCCTGTAGACGTGCTTATAGCCTATAGATGTCTCTTGTAAATGGACGTGGTAGACATTTAAAATAAATCAATAGAAGTACTGAAACCTGAAGGAATCTAAATTTTCAAATATTTTAAAGCACATGTAGGCGCATGAATACTTTACAACTGAATACATACTTTGTAATAAAAGCTGGTAAAAAGTTTGCCATCTATAAAACTTTAATTAGTCTACTTAATTGGTCTAAGTCAGAGGATGTTATTGATTTAATATGTTCCATTACTTGGAAGGAACACTTTGACGCAACTACCAACATTGACATAGCTTTGAAGTTGGCAGCCCAACAACAACCAATAACAAATAACAACAACCTGCCCCAGCCTAGTGGGGTTATGGAGGCAATTAAGAAGCTCAAGCTCAACAAAGCAAAGGATGAAGATGGCATACAGCCTAGGCTAATGACCGCCGACCCGCAAATATCAGCGGAAATTCTTTATCCCCACATCACCGCCATCTGGAGCAATGAAAAGCAGCCTTCGTGCTAGGCAAAAGGCATCATAGTGAACCTGCACAAGAAAGGCGACCTGCGTCATGCAGGCAACTGTTGAGGAATAACCCAACTTAACACCATCTATAAAATTTTAGCCGTAATCATACGTGTACAAAGCAGGATATGTTATGAATCTCCAAGCAACTATTTTGTAGAGTCATTGACAGTATATTCATTTAGCACCTTAATATACTCCTCTCTCAAATGCAAAGGCTTCCTCTTATATTGCAGAGCACGGCGGCCTCCGTAGCCGATTGTGTTGAGGCCCGACTAAAATTCGGAAGGGACCAATTTCTAAACCAAAATGAGAGAAAAAATTGTTTCTAATACCGGTCACTCCTAAGCAGGCAATGACAAACCACTGAGAATATTTTTACCATCAAAAAGTTGCTCGCAAAAAAACCACCACCGTTCGGAGACGCACCCAATTGCTGATTCGATTCTTGTCCATTGACATGACAATTCTCCCACTCCCACTACTGATTCGATTCCATTCGATTCTAGTCCATTGACATAATAATTCTCCCACTCCCACTGTTCCAATCGAACAATTTAGATCTCATCGGTGTCACGTTCTTATAATCGACAATTTCGTCGATTTCTTAGAGAAACGATTTACGGATATTGCAATTTCTATAATCATATTCTGGCAAATTTAATATAGAAAGTGAAATTCTTATATAACGGGTATTAAAAAAAAAGAAAGTATTGTAAAATATTTACCAGAAGAATAATTTGCCGTATCTCTAAAACCCTAAGAGTTCCGATGCATAAATATTTATTAATACTTTTTTTGAAGTGAAACTTCGTAGGCGTCGATGGACGAGCAAGAATGGAGAGTAAAATTTCAAGGCCATGCAACGTTTTGGGCATTGTCGTTCCGCGAGAGAAAAAAAAAGATATAACGTTGAGGAAAAGTAGAGAGAAAGCTATACCTTATATATATCTTAGATGTTGGGCGATTTTTCCTGAGTCTTTCCTTGTGATTGCCAATTTCTAGTGAGAAATAACACTGCCTGCTATTTGGCGCTTGTTTGTTGGTGCAAACTTGTAGGAAGTATATTTTTGGTGCCTACTTTTTGGCGCTATATTTCCTTGGTCCTACTGTTTGGGGTGTTTTGTGTCCCAATTTTTTTGGCGTTTTTTTTGGTGCCTACTTTTTGGCGCTTATTTCCGTTTCCTGGTGAGTGCTTTATGAAGTGCTATCCATTCCGGCGTCAGATTTATTGGTATTGCCTTGCTGTAATTTGTGGTGTTGCTGCGGTCCTTCAATCGCTGCGTTTGCGCCGGTGGTAAATACTCGGAGTAGTGCGCGCTGTTGCCACGGTTTGTGTTCTGCGTCTACCTACACCGGTCGACCCTTCTCCGTTTTTTGTAAATTTTGTCTATTTGTATTCTCTGCAAATGTTGTTAATTTATTTAGCTATATATTCTTTCTCTCTCTCTCTCTCATTTTCTCTCGGGTTTCTCCCTCTTTCTTTGTCTGCTTGAAAGTTTCACTTCTGTTATGTGTACTACGCTACACGAACCTTTTTTGCTTATTTTGGTACATACCAGCCTTCCTCTACCCCTGCTACCACGAGCTGCTACCGCATCTAATAGTTTCAGACCGGAACGTTTATATCCATTCGGACGACAATACGACCCAGACAACAATGACCCTGGATCTTTATTTGCCGCACTACACACTATTGCCGACTTAAATATAATATTTTTTATTTTTTTACACCCTGGGTTACCAAGAAAGTCGTTAAGGACATTGTATTTTAGGTAATTTTTGATTAATTCGGTTACATGACATTATGTCCGAAACTATTTTCGAGATATTCTTTAAAATCGAATTTTACAAATCGATTATTTAAAAAAACCTTTTGTTAATTCAAAAATTAAATCAGTTAGACAAAATCATCACCTTTTTAGCTATCTCAAAAGGTATCATATTTTGGGATACATGTAATTGGATTTTCTATGGTATTCTAAGAATAATGAAGTCAAATAGACTCAAAACGTGGTGCAACTTAAGAGGACCGGTGGTCTAGAAATTTCCAAAAATCGACTCTTTGCTTTTCGATATTTCGAAAGTATAGTATCTTAAGAATACAATGTTAAATTTTCATACGGGAATTCCCAATATTATAGCTTCTACAGCCCATTATCTAGGTGGAGAGTGGTCCGTGCGCTCCTGTACCTCAAACTTTAAATTCGTTTTTATCGAAACTACTTTCGTCGGCGCGGTCTGCATGATAACTCATACAGTTTTTAACATTTATTTGTGGCGGTTTTTTGTAAATATTCCAAATTGTATAAACATAATTAAAGTGTGTGACATTTATGATGTAAAATGCATACTTTTCTGTAAATGCCGTAAATTGCAAAATTTATCGAAATTCGAAAATACAGCTCGACATACTATAGCTACATCAGTATTTCAAGAAGAAATAATGCAGCCTGGAGCAACGTTTTTCTCTGTACTTTGGGTCACGTGTTTTTTTATATTCTAATTTTTGTAAATAAAAATTAAAATAAATTTGTTTATAAAGTTTAAGTACTAATAAACAATGCATAACTTGTTTATATTTATTTTCATCCCTTCTAAAAACAGTTTTTCGTTTAGCGCATTTTTGACGCCCCTCAAGATGTGAGCATTGCGCCAAAAACTGTTGCTGGATATTTAGAGTAGAAGTCCATCATGTGAAGGAAAGTATATTGACAATAGTGTGAATATATGTAATAACTTGCCTAGATTGTAGAATACTTCATTATCACGCCTCCATCTATTTTATTCTGCTTCACTCTACTCTCTCAGTTGAGGTGCATCTCCCTATACGTAAGTATAAAGATAGCACTCATTTCATGCCACCAGACACTAACTAGTCATAGCACCAAATTAACTAAAGGAAAGCTGTGCGAAAGCAGTGGGTTACTCCACAGGGAATATATGTGTAAATACACCCGCACATTTACACATCCTTATGTACATATATGTCTGTATGAATGCCCGTCTATGGGATTGTGATTGTTGTCTAATTCAATTCACGAGTAGGACAATGCTATTCGCTTTGACCTCTTTGTTCTCTCTCGCTCTATCGGCGTTTAATTCTAATCCTTTCATTGAAGAGCACAATCCATTGACCAGTTTCAAGCGTCATTGAATGCGCTTAGGCATAACGCTCGCATTGCCGTTTCATTATTGTTGTAGGCAAACAGTACCGAAGCAGCAAATATTCAGCAGCATTCAGCGAATGAGGCCGAATGTACTGGCCATTTTAGATGCATATACGCACCTATAGCTGCATGAGTAGTAATCCAATGAATTGTATTCGAATATCTAACTGCTCGGAATTTGTATGTTTGTGTGTGTATGTGTGCGCTTACATATACAGGGTACATATTTAAAGTCCCTTTTATACCCGCACGTATGTATTAGTGTGCATAAGGGTTTTATAATTTACTTCACATTGCGGTTGTATGTAACAGCACAAAGGAATTGAGACCGATTTAGATTTCTGCACCAGTGGCCATAATAAAGGTTGGCCAAAAAGTCTTGCGGTATTATTATTGAATTTTCAATTGTTCATAAGATTGGTTATAATAATGCGATTTAAGTCAAATATGCGCCGTTTTGTTCGATGACGAGTTCACAACTAGATGCCAACTTCATAATGCCCCTCTTATAGAAGCTCGCTTCCCTATTGTCAAAAAACTCGGAGAGCCAATTTTCACAGGACTCTCTTGAGGACAACTTCCGACTACCAAGCTCGTTCGCCATGGACACAAATAGGTGGTAATCACTTGGTGCGAGATCCGGACTATACGGTGGATGCAAAAGAACCTCCCATCCGGCGCGTCACCAAAGATGTGTGTGGCCTGGCGTTGTCCTGATGGAAGACAATTCGGCCTCTGTTGATCAAAGATGGCCTCTTCTGCATGAGTGCTGCATTCTAGCGGTCCAATTGTTGGCAGTACAGGTCCAAATTGAGCGTCATAGTGGATGATTCCCTGCCAATCCAACCAAACACACAGAAGAACCTTCCTGGCCGTCAATCCAGGCTTGGCCACCGTCTGGGCAGCTTCACCACTTTTCGACCACGACCGTTTGCGCTTCACGTTGTCGTAAGTGACCCACTTTCCATCGCCAGTCACCATCCGCTTCAAAAACGGGTCGATTTTGTTGCGATTCAGAAGCGATTCGCATGCATCTATACGGGCAAAAATGTTTTTTTTCGTCAAGTCGTGTGGCACCCATACATCGAGCTTCTTTTTGAATCCAAGCTTCTTCAAATGGTTTATAACGGTTTGATGACTCATGCCCAGCTCTTGGCCGATGCTACGCCTGCTACTATGCCGGTCTCTTTCGATCAATTCAGCGATTTTATCGCAATTTTTGACGACAGGCCTTCCGGACCGTGGCGCATCTTCGATCACCTCTGCACCAGAACGAAAACGTTGAAACCATCGTTGTGCGGTGGAAATGGAAACTGTATCGGGTCCATAAACTGCACAAATTTTTTTGGCAGCATGAGATGCATTTTTGCCTTTATCGTAGTAGTAGTGTAAAATATGCCGTATTTTCTCTTTATTTTGCTCCATGTTTGCGACGCTATAACTCACGAACGACTAAAAGCAAACAACAATTAATCAAACACGTGTTAGCACGTGAAAAGAGCTTTCCAAAAAGCTCTAGCGTGAACTGATGCGACGAATACAACTAGAACTACGCGCTTGCAAAGACAAGCTTGGGGAAATACCTCAAGACTTTTTGGCCAACCTACAAGCAACGCGACAAATTGTAAAATTTTGATTAATTATTGATTTCTAGATGGTTTTGTTATATTTCTTTTAATAAAACTATAGTTCATAATACAACAAAAATCGTATAAATAAAAGTGTTTATTCTAAACAAACACATCCCTGCATTGTCTTCTTAGATTCTGAAAAGCGAAAGAAGGACAATGTAGGAATAAACAACCGCAGCAACATTGCGTTTATCCTTTAGTTATATTTTTAACTAAAAGTAAAAGGACGCATCGCAGCGACATCAAACAAATCATATGTATATGTAAATAGTCTTCAAACGCCAGAAACGGATAATTAGACAACATCAGGTTAATATATATATGTATATAATATTGTTCACAAATTTATACCCATATACACTTGTACATATACAGCCTAGTACATAGAATAAAAAATTTATAAAGAACTAGCATCACCCAGTGGGCTTCGCACCACCATACATGAAATGTTTTTTTTATATCGCAAGAAATTTTTCATATTAAGTTTTCTTTATAGAACTCGTAAAATGTTTAAACAGTTGAATTAGTTGATTTTTTTCATTCAACATACTTTCTAAAGATGTCACAATAGCCTTTTCTGTACTTTTTTAAAATTTGATTGTGGTGGTCACCTATATACAGGTAAGGTGAAAGAGCCGACAAAAACTTGTAATTATACTTTGATTCTTTAATTTCCATTTCAATTTTTTACGCTAAATAAATTATGCTAAAATAAATAAAGTTCAAAATGTTTTTCCAGTTCCTTGAATGCTCCAGTTTTTATTATATTTTCGCCCAAAATTAATATTAACATAATACACTTACAACCACAACAGTACAACAGAAACGCTCATAAGCGGCTGTGTATTTGTTATTGTTTTCCCATACAGGCATTTCGTATGAGAGGAAACCATTTCTCACATAAAATATCATAACTCAGGAACGGCTGCACCGATTTCAATCAAACTTCACACAAACCACCTCCTTAAAGATAGAAAAGAACTCTAAAATTTTTTAAATTTTACTCTATACTATAGAAATCATCAACAGCTTCCATTTGCTACCCATATTGTACAAACACATCCTAGGGTTACCCGGGTCCACGTTTTGGATTATATCTCGAGACCCTAGTCACGGAACGGTATGAAAAATACTCTATGCTATAGAAATCAGCAACAGCTTCCATTTGCTACCCATATTGTACGAACACATCCTTAAGTTATCGGGGTCCACATTTGGGGCGATATCTCGAGACCCTAGTCACGGAACGGTATGAAAAATACTCTATGCTATAGAAATCATCAACAGCTTCCATTTGCTACCCATATTGTACGAACACATCCTTAAGTTATCGGGGTCCACATTTGGGGCGATATCTCGAGACCCTAGTCACGGAACGGTATGAAAAATACTCTATACTATAGAAATCATCAACAGCTTCCATTTGCTACCCATATTGTACGAACACATCCTTAAGTTATCGGGGTCCACATTTTGGGCGATATCTCGATACCCTAATCACGGAGGGGCATTAAAAATACTCTATACTATAGAATCATCAGCAGCTTCCATTTGCTATCCATATTGTACGAACACATCCTTAAGTTATCGTTGCCCACATTTTGGGCGATATCTCGAGACCCTAATCACGGAGAGCATTATATGTAAATACTCTATACTATAGAATCATCAGCAGCTTCCATTTGCTACCCATATTGTACAAACACATCCTAGGGTTACCCGGGTTCACGTTTTGGCCTATTTCTCGAGACCCTGGTATCCGATTCTTAAAATTTTAAAACACAAACCATCTACTGTATAGTCCAAGCAAAGCCTAAAAATTTGGTTTGGATAGGTGAGCCCGTTCTTGAGTTATAAGATTACCAAGGAAATGTAACTTCTTTTTATATATATAGATTCATTTTTTCTTTTTTCAGATATCGTCGACATACCCCTACACGAAGTTTCACATTTTGTGCAAATTCAGGAAGAATTCAAAAAAATTGTTTTCCAACTCTAGGAACTTAAATTAGAATTTCTAGAAAAAATTTTGGTATACAGTTTTTTATGATATTAAATTCTATTATACCAAGTGCAAGCTACCAATATTTTAAAATTGGCCTTGAGTTGTGACATTTTTTTTTGCTATTGCGGACCTATTTATTTTCTTCCTGTAACGAATTTTCGAAAAAATTTTCACTAGCGCGAGACCGCCAACAGATAAAATATTAAAAAAAAAATCAACGCAATTCTTAGCCACTCGAAACTCGCACTTTGTTATATCAAAATTCGATGGGTTATAAACTGCAAACATGAAATTTTTGTAAAGGTTCTGATTAAAAGGTTTAAAACCTTGATAAAACCTTGTTGAATTTTTAAAATTTCTTTGTTATACCAAAATTCAAAAATTAAAAACTTTGAAATTGAAATTTTGATTTGATTATATTTCTATATTATACCGAAATTCAGCGGGATAAAAACCTGCATTTTTGCAATTTTTATATTTTGTATTTTTTTAATTTCTGTATTATACCAAGTTTAAAAGTTTGATGAAAGTTTATTTAATTTTAAAACTTTTTGCTAAGCCTGAAACTTCAAATTATATAATTTTTTTATTTCAAAAATTTAAAAAAAATTAATTTGAATAAAAAATAAATAAATGATAAAACCTTGTTGAATTTTTAAAATTTCTTTGTTATACCAAAATTCAAAAATTAAAAACTTTGAAATTGAAAATTTGATTTGATTATATTTCTATATTATACCAAAATTCAGCGGGATAAAAACCTGCATTTTTGCAATTTTTATATTTTGTATTTTTTTAATTTCTGTATTATACCAAGTTTAAAAGTTTGATGAAAGTTTATTTAATTTTAAAATTTTTTGCTAAGCCTGAAACTTCAAATTATATAATTTGTTTATTTAAAAAATTAAAAAAAAATTAATTTGAATAAAAAATAAATAAATGATAAAACCTTGTTGAATTTTTAAAATTTCTTTGTTATACCAAAATTCAAAAATTAAAAACTTTGAAATTGAAATTTTGATTTGATTATATTTCTATATTATACCAAAATTCAGCGGGATAAAAACCTGCATTTTTGCAATTTTTATATTTTGTATTTTTTTAATTTCTGTATTATACCAAGTTTAAAAGTTTGATGAAAGTTTATTTAATTTTAAAATTTTTTGCTAAGCCTGAAACTTCAAATTATATAATTTGTTTATTTAAAAAATTAAAAAAAATTAATTTGAATAAAAAATAAATAAATAGTCAGAATTTTCCAATACGTCACATTTTTATGAACACAAATGTAAATACCAAAATGCTCCCAATAGTGAAAGGAGTTAATTTAGCCAGGTCTGTTTGTCCGTCCGTAGGACAATTTATGAATTTCAATGAAACCTAGGTCACATTTTACTCTCTATCGGCATTAATTCAACCTTGTTTTGTATTTTTAGGCCCTATTAAAAAAAAAATTAGTAAATATCAAGAAAATTTTACCAAAAGTATATGCAACGTGAAACTAAAAAGTTAGAACTTATATATATATATTTATAATTAGCGCGTACACCCTTTTTTGGGTGTTTGACCGAGCTCCTCCTCCTATTTGTGGTGTGCGTCTTGATGTGGTTCCACAAATGGAGGGACCTACAGTTTCAAGCCGACTCCGAACGGCAGATATTTTTATGAGGAGCTTTTTCAGGGCAGGAATACACTCGGAGGTTTGCCATTGCCTGCCGAGGGGGGAAAAAAAACAAAGTCAGAACTTACCAAAAAATTTATTTTCATCAATCGCACCTTCGACAACAAAATTATGTACGGGATAAAAGTTTTAAAAATGCAATCTATGCAACTCCTAAAATAACTTACTAAGGGTTTTCTTCTCGAGTTTAGCTACAAAAAGTAGATATTCAGATATTCATGAATATTAAAAGAAAAGAAATGGAATGGATGGGCAAGATTGAGTCAAAAAATTAGCAAGATGGAAGTAATGTTTCAAAACACTTTGAAATTCAAAAGGATTTAGGAAATTTGTCTTATTAATTATTTTCAAAATTTAATTTTTCGATACTGCCAAACGAATGTGTATAAAAATAGCTTAATATGCGCAGCTGATTGGAATATCATTGTAAAAAAAATCTTGAAATGTTGACTAAAAAACAGAAAGAAAGATTTTTGATTTAATATTTCGTTGACTTTGCCAACTTTTAGTTGATTTCGCAACATTTTAATGTGCTCAATATCCTTTTTTAAAATGTTTCCTTAAAAAAAACAAACAGTTAAGACATATCTGAGCAAAACTCGCTACACTCACCGTGGAAATCAATTTATATGCAAGTTTGTTTGTTATGTTCGGTCCCAGTGCTTGACGTTTTATGTCTAGTGTTGGAGTTTTATATTTGGAGGGCACCTGGCATGGCATAGTTTCTCGCATCCAATTAAATAGAACTCCATCTCATTATTTAAGTATTATTTCGTTTAATTGTGTTGAAATTGGTTGTAGGAAAATCCGGTCTTTGGAGATTCTTTGATTGCTTTTCGAAGAGCTGGAGAGCAATTTTCCCTTTCAACCTTATTGAATCGTTTCAACTAAAGTGCTGTAGGAATACTACAGATAATTTAATATATAATATATTTCGCAGTTACGACATAGGAAACTATTTAGACAGAAAACAGTTCACAAAATTTTGGATGAAGACTGAATGGTTTCTCACAAAAATATCACTGCTCCTACTAAAACGCGAACAATCAATGCGAACCCTTCAAGAGAAACACATAAATGAACGTATTTCAATGAGTGTCATCACATCAAATATATTTAAACGCAAAAATTACCGTCACGACACCGTAGTCGATAAAACATGCGTATAAATGGTTCCCAACATATCGTTTTTGAGAATTTTTCAACGGCTGCGTAGGCAGGCACGGTTAGAGGCTAGGCGTACAGACACCTGACTTCTGTAAAAGCTGCCTAAACGGAGAAGAAAAAGAAACGATCTCGCACATTCTGTGCCACTTCTCTGCTCTATACAGGTGAGTATTCACCACTTAAAATATAAATTTTTTAATGAGTTAAAAGATCTAAGCATGGAATCGGGGAGGAACTTAGGGAGATCAGGACAAGTTCCCCATTTGGTATCACAATGGGAAATGAGCCTGAGTGTATCTTCTAGTGAACAGTCACTGCGACCTAACCTAATGCACATATACAGTCTTTGTCAGAAAAAAGAAAATGCGATTTTTCAATGACGTACAAAAGTTATATAAGTTAAGCAGAAATAACTGCTGTCCACCTTCATACACGGATATGCTCTCTGATGTGTTCCTACCAGCGAACATCTTAAGCATACGACTTTACAGCGCTTCTACAGTTGCAATGCAAGTGTGAGTCGACTGCTGTGAAAGCGAGTTCAGTTAACAGCGAACAGCACACGCATTACTTGCAGTTACAATGAAAGTGTGAGGCGACTGTTATGAGAGCGACCAGAGCAATTAACAGCGATGAGTAATAAAGTGTGAAACTCACTATTGTCCAATAAGAGTTTGTAAATGGGAGTTCTGTTGAAAATGGATCTTTCTTTTAGCAGATGACTCCGGTGGTAAAAGGTTGTGTTAAATAAAGTTAATAATTTTTATATTATAAAAAACTTATAATTTTATAATTTATATTTACATTTTTTTTACATGAAAGTATGTGCAAAACTACGAGTCGCAATTACTCTATAAGTCCCCATCTTTTTCGAGTATAGCCTGGCATCTTCACGACATGTTTTGAGCCAACTTTTCTGCGTAGCTCGTCGACAAATAGGACTAGACTTGGCGAACTTGACACACGTGTTGCTTTAAATCGTGAACGGATTTCCAGCAAGATGCGTTTTCATAATTCCTCACACATTTTCAATGGGGTTGGCGTCTGGGGACTGGGAAGGCTGTCCATTATTGTGACGCCATATTTTTCTTTCCAGACCTTACAGAGTCGACTTTGGTGTTTAAGGTCATTATCCTCTTGCAAAACCCAATCATTGTTTCTTCCTCGATACATCTTTTTCAACGACCTCAAAAGTCCTCGATTGTAAATTTCGATAATTTTTTCGGCGTTCAAATTTTGGGCGAAGAGTTCCAAACATCCGAAATCGCGCTCGGAGAAGCAACCTCAAACAATCACTTTCACCGGGTGTTTAATAGGGCGCTGTACGAGTTTAGTATGGCTCGTTGGCCAAGCTCGCTTACGTGAAACCCAAGCCCAGATTGATTTCTCTACCGCAGTAGGTGAGTATCTTATTTAGATTTAAATTGCAAGCCAAATATATTATATTATATTTCTAAGGTATCTTCATAAAATTACCCACATTTTCTTAAATTTCATCAGCCATACATCTGTAGACAAAGGGCCGAAAAAAAATTACATTATCTTCCATACATAACTCATGCGAGTCCTGCCAGCCTCATTAGGTGTGAATTTGCCTACCATACCATCCACCAAACAGGGCAGAGCTAAGGTTAAGTTAGCATACCAGTCTTGTCTTGTTGTTTAGAATCAATTTGAGTAGCAGTCCACATTATCAGCTTCAGCGGGTGTCTGATTATATAGTTAAATTTCGAAATCCTCCTCAAAAAATTATTTCCTTTCCAACGTTACTCCTACATGCTGGTGGTATGATTTTCTCCCCTAAAAATATTAAAATATTTACCGATGTTAGGAAAATGCAAATGAAATGCAAGTAAAAGACTTAAAAGTGTTAAAATCAAATGAGTTGAGTTGCTTGCCTAACCATTTATGTCACGAACGAACGCTCCTCGAGCATAATGAAGTGGTGCAGAATTTTCGCAATTAAATTTCACATTAAAATAATAAAAAAAATAGTAAATAAATTGACTAGGTGAAGAGGTGAGTTACAGAGAACGTAACTGTAACAGCTGCTGCCAGCAACATTCCGAGTTGTTGTTATGAAATTTTAATTTGAATTTGCAACTGCGAGAAGCAGAACTGATTTTGTGGCACAAAAAGTTAATAATATCAAAATAAAAATAATAAAGATAAGCGGTGCACTTTAAAAGAACAGAAGAATAAGTAGTAGGGCATGAAGTAGACGAAAAATAGAGGAAAAAGGTTAAGAGTAAAATGTGAGACCAAAGCCAACAAAGTGAAGTACTTTTTTCACTGTGAAATTCAGTTCTCCAATGGTGAATATAAATGCTATTATGGCAAAAAGAAAATTATTTAGATTTCTTTTCAAAATTATTTTCAACAGTCACCGTCATTCTGCCTCCGTAACTCCTCCTTTATACTTGAAAATAAGAAAAATATCAAGGAGGCCAGGTAGGAATTGTAGAGTGAATGGGGAGTTTATGTGTATCCCCAATAGTCGCTGTTTGTGGCGCGATGTGAGCATTCGCGCTTTCCAAAGCGCACTATATATTAATTTTTTAAGTGCCAAATGTCGCCTTGACAACGAGCATAGACTTTGAATTGTTTGATCGATACTTTACGAGATATCGAGAAAATAATGGATTTTTTTTTCCCCTAACTAATATTTCTTACTCGTGTGCAAATGTTCTTGTCAAATCTCTACAATTCTCCGCTTTTCTTTGCCAACTCTAAATCTTTTACCATCTGCCACAATTTAATGCTTTGATAGGCCAGCATTAACTTTTCCACTTTTTCAAATTTTTTTCGCGTCGGAAATTTACTGTTTTATATGCGTTTTTTCTTTGGCAACAAGGGGGTTAGTCACACAGCATTAAAAAATAAGAATAAAAAGAATTTTTAGCTTGCATTGATTTCGTTTTATTGCTTCCTCCAAATAATTGGGTTTTATTTTTTTTGTAAGAAGTAAACCGATACCGGTTTGAAGCTTTTTGCATTCTTTTCTCTCACCACAAACAGCATCAATGGTTTTTTGTTTTATTACGAATTCTGAAATGCCATTTAAATATTTTTCACTATTAACTCGCGTCATTATGAGGTATTTGTGTCGTCGTGAAATTTTAACAATTTGTGGTTCTTATTTAGTTGAAATCTATCAGGGTTTCGTATTACAAAAATAATTAAGTGTAACCAAATTAAATATTGGGAGGTTGAATTAGTTTTAAAGGTCACACACAGATGGCGCTATTTATCACTTTATCGCGTTGGCAATACTGAATATATATTCATGACAAAGCCTCATCCCTAGGCTTTGTTTATCAGTATCTGTCATTTCGCTGAAGTATAAACAACGCAGTGTTTTCGTGCTCCGAGTATGTCTACTTTCGTGCCGTCGAAACGTAATTTGCGGGAAGCTTTGCTTTGCTGCTTCAATTTGAAAAAAAAATACAGCCCAAGCCCGTGAATTGCTGCAGGAGGCCTACCCAGACCATACTCCGTCGATTTCAACATGTGAGTACTGGTTTCGACGATTCAAAAGTGGTGATTTTCACACCGAAGACAAGGAGCGTCTTGGCCAGCCCAAAAATTTCGAGGACGCGGAATTGGAGGAATTGGTAAACGAGGACTCGTGCCAAACCCAAGAAGAGCTTGCTGAATCATTGGGCGTTGATAAATCAACCGTTTGCAAGCGTCTAAAAGCGATGGGAATGATCCAAAAGCAAAGACATTGGGTCCCGTACGAGTCGAAGCTGCGCGACGTCGATCGGCGACTTTTTACGTGCGAATTGCTGATCGAGCGACAAAATCGGAAGGGTTTTTTGCATCGGGTGGTGACTGGCGACGAAAAATGGATCCACTACGATAACCCAAAACGCAAAAAATCATGGGGTTTGCCCGGCCACGCATCAACGTCGACGGCCAAGCAGAATATTCACGGCAAGAAAATCATGCTCTCCATTTGGTAGGATCAGGTCGGCGTCGTATATTTTGAGCTGCTCCAACCGGGCGAAACAATCACGGGGGATCGTTACCGACTGCAATTGATGCGTTTAAGCCGGGCATTGAAAGAAAAACGGCCGGAAACGGTAAAAAGGCACGACAAGGTTATTTTGCAACATGACAACGCTCGGCCGCATGTTGCTCAACCTGTCAAAAAATACCTTGGAACGCTTGGCTGGGAAGTGTTACCCCACCCGCCGTATAGTCCAGACATAGCTCCCTCCGATTATCATTTGTTCCGGCATATGAGTCTCGATTTGGCGGACCAGCGGTTCTCCTCGTACGAGGCTACCAAAATATGGGTTGAGTCATGGATAGCCAAGCAGCGGCGGAGAAACGGCATCCGGAAATTGCCCGAAAGATGGGCGAAAGTTGTAGCTAGCGATGGCCAATACTTCGAATAAAATATTTTGTACCGTTTTTTCACAATAAAGCCCCAAATCTTCGAAAAAAACCTTTAAAACTAATTCAACCTCCATAATTTTATTACGGAAAATTAGTTTAATAGTTAATTTATCACAAACAAAGTGTAAAATAATTCACGGACCTATAAAAAGGTGTTCCCACAGCTATAGTCCGCGAAGAATTTCTTCAGAGAACAGTTGATATGTCGATTTATCATCAAGCATACACCAGTGCACCGCACAGAAGTTCAACAGAGACTGAGACTCTACAATAAAACGTCACAATTTAACGAATGAAATTTCAATTTCACTATTTTCCACAATTGGCACTGGATAAAAAAAAAAATATTGTTGAATCTTGAAAACATGGGAGTTGACCTAAAACCTATAACTTTATCGGAAGATTTATAATATTTGTCAGTGGCTACGTACGGCAATCTTTTTGGCACTTGTGGACCAGGCTGCTGTAGTACACAAAGATTTCCATCACTCGAAATTTTTCTTATTTTTTACTTAGGAAAAGATATACCTACTTAGTAGAAGAGGCAGTATTCATCTGTCAAGTGGCATCATAAAGCTATAAATGCTATGAACAAAATGTGCTAAAAATGGGGTAAAACTTCCAATACGGTTCGTCGATATGTAAAAAACTTGAATTTTCTATGACCTTTGAAGTCGTCTGCACGAAATATTATTTTCGGTACCATACGATTATGTAGAGAATTTGAAAAACGATTGTTAAAACAGTTTTTATTGCACTCAAAGCGTTGGCCGCCGGAAAGATATTTTTAGCGTATTGAAAGGCCAGAAGTCTCATTGGCCACTGAGACCGACGAAACACATTTTTGTAATTATTTTTATGCAAGGAAATCTGGAGAAATCGAGTTCTATGCTAACTTTCGGATTTGTGGCTTCGTTTTAGTGCACTCTGTGCGTTCGTGTTAAGCATACGTGTTGCAGCATTTGGCGCCAGTCGGTCCGTGAGACCGACACGAGTATAAGTGCAAGTTTTAATGTAATATATTTATTGAATTTATATATTCTTTTACAAACTTTGAATACTTTATGACTTATGCATAGTAAAATGTATGTATGTATGTATGTTGCTCTATATTACATTTTTATTAAATCTGCTATTTTGTTTAGACTATATTTCATATCGAAATGGACGATGACCAAATCAAATTGTAGCTGGAGGAGGAATTAAGTTTTGGCTCTAGCTATGAAAGCGAAAATGACAATTGAAGAAGAAGACCATTGGAGGTATAAGAAGAGACGTACAATGCTGAACAAGACGACGACAGTGACGAGATATCTGAGGTAGAAGATAGTGGAAGTTCTCTTAGGTAAACATGAATAGACTAGGTGGAATAAATCTCTTGCCTTACACCCAACTAGGCGACGTGCTAGAAACATAGTTACTTAACTTCCAGGCGATAGAGGAGAAGCCAGAAATTTGAAGGAATCTAGTGAGCTATAGAAGTTTTTTTTCTGGGAGATCACTATCAACCTAATAGTAAAGTACACAAATTAATCGATTGAAACATACTCAAAAGAAAGAGACTGCGCCGATACAAAAAAAAAAAAAAGGAAAACAAAAAAAAAAGGGAATTTCCTAAACAATTCACAGAAATACGGGGAAGAGCCGAAATTCCAGTATATTCGGCAACCGAGGCAATTGCACTATGATATCCTACGTACCGGAAAAAGGCAAAAATGTTCTTCTTCTGATGAAGGTACCGGTAAACGGGAAATTATAATGGACTACTATGTAACCAAAGGTGGAGTTGATACCGTGGACAAAATGTGTTAGACTTACAACGTTGCACGTGGTACTAATAGATGGCCGATGACGATATTTTGCAGCCTCCGGTATAAACTCGTTTAGAATATACATGCAGAACAACCCTACGAATAAAACGAGCCGTAGGGTCTTTCTTGAAGCCTTAGCATATGATCTGATCAATCCGTGTCTTAGATGTCGGGCTCTGAATACATACTTGCCGATAACCATAAGGCTCAGGCTCGCCGAAATATGTAAATTAGATTCACCCGAGCCTCCAGCAACGTCCAATATTAATAAAATTAGTCGTTGTTGATACTGCTCACCAAAAAAAAAAAAACAGCAAGACACGTTACAACTTTGCCACCTGCAAAAAATACTTTCGTTTGGAACATGCTAAAACCGTATGCCCTGATTGTTATGGTGAGGCTCAAAACTAAGCCAAACATAGACACATATGTACTTTGAAATGTATTTTATTATTATTAAGAAATTTATTTTATTTTTAAGAGGAAGTTCAGATTTTATGTTTGTTTTCCTGTTACTTAAAAAAATATCTAAAATTTGAAGACTGATTTGTGATAGACTGAAAGTCTGTAAAATAATTAATAAATGAAGTACTATGCACACTATTTTGTGTCATTATGCCCTAGATTTTAAAATGATTATAATACTAGCGAAAACCCGCCCGTTCCGCTGGTCGTCTTTAAAAAAATCTAGATTAATTAATTAAATTAAGCGGAAAAATACCGTGTGTTTTTTATAAAAATTCTCGCGCATGAATAGTAATGAAAGAAGTTTTAAATAGTAGTAGCAATTAAAAAACGTTTGATGTGATTTACTTTATTACTTTTTTTATTGTAATGCTCATTAGTATACAATATTCTTCGTTTTTCCATGCGTTGTTGAATTATAATTTTTGTAATTTTGAGGCAAATTTGGGGAAATACTTTGAATTAACTGTTCTTTCGTTTGACTTATTTGACAAAAGTTTGGTTGTAAAGTTATTAAGCCAGTTAAATTATCGACAGGAACTTTGCCATTTCCAATATCCAATAATTGCTGTGAAAATTCAGCAGCTGATGGATCATTTTGCTTTAGAACACGTACATTTGTAGTTAGTTTGAGGGTTTGAACATGTCTCCACAAATATGATGATTTCAAACAAGTAGCTAATTCATCTTGCTCGAGGAATAACAGGCAGGGTTTGTCTAAAATCACCTGCCAGCAGCACTAAGGCACGACCAAACATTTCATTTTTACTACGAAAATCTGGTAATGTCAAGCGCTTCCAGTGACTTTTTATGTGCCATCGTGCACTTATCCCATACAATTACGTGTGCGAAAAAGCGGAGAAGGAGAAGAGAACTGTTCTATTCCCCCCCGCTTTAACCCAGCTATGTGTTGAGGTGCAAATGACTTTTTTGCGTGAAGTCTGATATAAAAGAAGTTCTATTTACTCTTCTTAAATTTATATAAACTTTTCCAGGCGAAGTAAAAAAACTGACATATATTTGCTTCAACCGTATATTTGTGAGTACACAGGTAATACGTAAATATATGAATGATATAGGTAATATCTCATATTAGCATAACCTTTCTGCAAAAATTAAGGAAACGATCACCAATCACGCCGGCAATGATACAATGAATTTTTCACTATAACTGACACATATAACTGACTTCAGATTAACGTTTATATAATAAGCATATATGTAACATTTAAAAATTTTTTTAGAATTTTTTTTTTAATTTTTAATAATATCCATCTCCAGCTCCATCTCCTTTCTTTATCCCGGAAACGGGCAGTAAAAATTGCTTCACTTAAAAGCTTTCATCAACAGCTTCCATCTGATACCCATATTGTATTGTACAAACACATCCACGGGTACCTTGGTCCACCTTTTCGGCTGTATCTCGAGACCCTGGTCACTCAGAGATCTAAAAAATACTCTGTATTAAAGCACTCATCAGTAGCTTTGATTTGATACCCACAATGTAAAAACACATCCTAGGGTTACCCGGGTCCTCGTTTTGGCCTTCGGCAGCGCCACCTGGTGGCGAGTGGAATCAATAAGCATATTATACTAACCTTCACCGTGGAAAAATATATATATATACCTAATTTCATAATAATCGGCCCAAACACACACGACCAAAATGTATTCAATTCTAATGAATGTTATGTGCATTACAAAAAATACGTGCGGCAAATAGCAAAAACACACTCACTTAACCGACGCACCGCACACACACGCGTTATCGGATTTCAACCAAACTTCACAGAAACCTTTGCCAAAGCAACACCAACAATGTGTGAAACTTTCATTGTTTTTTTTAAACGCATTGCTGAGATTACCCCCGGAGAAATCCACACTTTTTTTCGGCTTAATTTTTATATAAAGCGTTTTTCAGTAAGAGCGCTTCAACTTTTTTTTTTTGAATAAAACACAAACGGTTTAACTTTTTTAACACATTTTTTTTATTATCGAGTTTGAACATATACATTTAAGTATGAAATTCGATTTCTTTTGCATGACCACCGCGTGCACGTTTTACGAAGTCCAATCGTTGAACCCAATTTTCGACCACTCTTTTGCATAAATCGGCCGAAATTCCAGCAATTTCGCGTTCAATATTGGCTCTGTGCTCACAAATCGTCGCCGGCTTGTTACTGTAGACCAATAACTTCACATAACCCCAAAGAAAATAGTCTAGAGGCGTCAAATCACACGAGCGCGGCGGCTATTCGACCGGTCCATTTCTGGAAATAATGCGCTCATCGAACTTACTCTTCAACAAATCAATTGTAGCGTGTGCTGTGTGGCTTGTGGCCCCGTCCTGTTGAAACCACATGTCGTCTAAGTCCATACCATTCAATTGCGGCCAAAAATAATCGTTTATCATGTCGCGGTATCGATTTCCATTCACAGTAACGTGGCGATCGTTCTCGTCAACGAAAAAATATGGGCCAATTACGCCGCCGGCATGTAAACCGCACCAAACAGTGATTTTTTCGGGATGCAACGGTGCCTCATGAATCACGTGTGGATTGCTTTCTGCCCAGTAACGCATATTTTGCTTGTTGACAAAGCCATTGAGCCAAAGGTGAGCTTCATCACTGAAGATGATTTTTTGGAAAAAATGCTCTTAACCGTTTCGGGACGATTGGGATGTTTTTATCCCGAAGAAATTAAAAAAATCGCATCTGTCACAATATGGAAGCGATTTGGTTCAAAACAGTCCCAAATCATTCATTATACTCTTCTCTACAAAAACAAAAATACCAGCTGTTGGTTGGAGTCATCAGTTTTTTATTAAATGTCATTTTCTTAGACATGTTGTTGCGTAGATGGTATTTGTTTGGAAAAAGCTTAGAAATATAGTTACATTTTGTGCAAATAGTGCTAATCTATTGAAATAAAAAGTTTAGAATAAAGAATAACTTATTTTCTTTATAAGAAGTCAAGGTAAGTTCCGTGGGAAGAAATCATCCCAAATCTGTTTATTTGTGGGATATTATTATCCCATACGTACTCATGTACATTATTTTACTTACAGAATGGAGAGACCACGCAGACTGGGTGTTTCACAAATTCAGAACTTTTTGAATGAATCGAGTGATGAGGATGATCTGTTTGCTGATAGTGGTTCCGCATACAGTCCCAGTGAAAAAAGCAACATTGATTCAGAAGATGGAGAAAACACACAGCCCGGCAGAGCATATGATGAAGAAATAGAAATTGATCGTGGAAATGAAAGTACTGATGATGAAATATACGAAGTTGAACGTTTGGAAGAAGATAATGTGAATGAATGGCCTGATGATATTATAATATGGGCAGATCCACAACCGACATTCAAGCCACGATTCACTATTAGCCAAGAACGAATCATTAGTAATGAGGGCATAACTCGTGGACTGAAACCTTTGAAGGTATTTTTCAAGCTATTGCCTAGAAGCTTTATTCATCACATAGTATATTGTACCAATGAGAGAATTGATATTCACAATATAAGCCATGTAAAAAACAAAGGAGCTAGAACCGATTTTGGTGAGATCCTCATAATTCTCGGATGCACATTTGTAATGTCATATAATCGAGTGCCTTCTTTGAAGGACTATTTTTCAAATAGCCCTTCATTGGGAAATCCATACATAAAAAAAGCCATGTCCAGAGATCGGTTCTTACACGTTATGTCCAAACTATATTTTTCCTCGTTATCATACCAGCCTGAGCCAAAACCTAAAACATATTTCATTGATGATTTGGTCAATTGCCTCAAAAGCACCTTTCAAAAATGTAGATCCGACTCTCCATTCCAAAGCATTGATGAGTCTATGACCAAATTTTTGGGTCGCTCTACCTTGAAGCAGTATATGCCATTGAAGCCAGTGAAGTGAGGAATAAAATTATGGATGAGATGCGAAAGTATGACTGGCTATACTTACGATTTTAATATATATTCCGGAAAAGAAGACAATTCGCATACATCATCCACCTTAGGCGAACGCGTTATTATGAAATTAGCATCGACCATCAGATATCCTGATACTACATTGTGTTTTGACCGTTTTTTCACGTCAACAAAATTGATAAATAATATTCCTTTTCCAGCTTTAGGTACCTGTATATCTAACATAAAAAATTTACCTAAAGTTACTGAAAAACTAAATAGAGGAGAATATGTTTTCAAGTGTAATTCATCTGGTACTTTGGCAGTGGTTTGGCAAGATACTAAACATGTAATGCTTCTAAACAATTGCCATGAGGCCACAGTGGGCACCGTTCAAAGAAAACAAAAAGATGGCACCAGAGTTGATGTGACTTGTCCAGATTTAGTGAAAACATACCGAAACATTATGGGTGGCGTAGATTTGGCCGAAAAAATGGTTACCCTGTATGAACTAGACCGAAAGTCTGCTAAATGGTGGCGAAAAGTTTTCTTTCGACTTATGATGGCATGCGCCGTAAATGCTTGGATTACCCAGGCGGAAACAAACCATCCACGACAGAAAAGAGAACCGTTCTTGGGATTCTTGGTAGAGCTATCCGAATGCCTCATCGACGAAGGGAAAAAGAATGCGAAAATTCAGCGCAAAGTTCGAACAGGACCGGTCTCCGCAATGAAGAAAAAAATTAAACAAAATCTGGGAGATCATTTGCCACAAAGAACGAACAAGAGACAACGATGCGTAAATTGTGCTAAAAAGGGCAAAGAGAGCCGTACGAATCAGATTTGCATTGCTTGCAACTTGGCATTTTGTAAAAAATGTTTTACTCCTTGCCATCAGATATAAATATAATGTCTTATAAGATAAAATTGAATATATAAACGACAAAATAAAATGAAATCGAGTGAATTTAAGTCTAGAATTTTTATTAATATTTTTGAATACAGATGGATTTGGGATTTTTTTTATCCCAGGACAATATCACCTTTTTTATTAATATTTTTGAATACAGATGGATTTGGGATGTTTTTATCCCAGGACAATATCTCCTTTTAGGGATGCGCTAAAAATATGTTATCAAATTACTTTTCTTAAAATAGCCATAGGAGACGAAATAAACACTTTTCTTTGAGATTGTACGTCACAAAAGTTCCCGTCCCGAAACGGTTAAAGTAGCAGCAACAGAACGATTATTTTCATAAAAAATTTGCACTCGTTGCTCAAGTGTGCAGCGTTCCATGATGAAATGTATACTAATGAAGTTTACAAATGACAAGCGAAAAATAAAAAATATTGCGTCGTTCGCCCTCCCTATCGGAAAAAAGTTGAAGCGCACCTATTGAAAAACGCTATATATAGATAAAAAATATATATATTTAGAAAAATATATTGTAGGGGTGCGCGAATATTTTGCGCGAGTGTAGGAAGGTTAATAGAACAACAGGGAACTAAGTATGGCTTTATTCAACCAATTACGAGAAATAACGCTATACGCACTATAAAGATTTTAATTCGAACTTGGCTAGATTTAATTTAAGTTTATTCATTCTCTTCAATTAGAAATAGTCCGCAAGGATGTACTGTGGATTGAGTAAATAAATAAATAAATAGGCGAGTTTTTTTTCTGCTATTGTACCATCGTCTGCAATATTCGACATCGTCAGCAGGCATAAGCCCATGCATCTTCCATAGAATTTTGATTTCGAACATTCCAAGTTCCACCGATGATTTTTTCATCACCCAGCATTCTGTGCCATACAATAGGAAGGGCATGATGAAAGACTTACAAAGTGTGAATTTTGTTATACGGGAGAAAACTTTACTACACAATTGCCTATTTAGTCCAAAGTAGCACTTGTTGACAAGAGAGATTCTTCGGCAGGTTGTAAGGCTGAGATTATTATCAATCTTAATGTTGGTTTTCAAGTAAAATAGTTTTTGCTTGATAAATGCGACAACTACTTAAGCGATTTTGATTTGCGTTTGTTTTTCGGTTCTTTCTTCGCCTGCTAACAAGCGGTAGTTGGACGATATAACTGAAGCCAAGTGTTTATTACTACATTGAAATCACAACTGTCGTTAGCGACTTACAGTTTTATAAGCTGAGTGGACTGAAATTTTTTGACATACTCGGAGCACGAAAACACTGCGTTGTTTATACTTCAGCGAAATTACAGATACTGATAAACAAAGCCTAGGGATGAGGCTTTGTCATGAATATATATATTCAGTATTGCCAACGCGATAAAGTGATAAATAGCGCCATCTGTGTGTCACCTTTAGAACTAATTCAACCTCCATAAAATATGTCATTGTATTTTTTTATTGAAGCTATAGTTTGGGCTTACATTCCTGGGAGGTGATTGTCAAAATAAAAAAGGGATAATAATTTCAGAAGCAATAAAAATGCTTAGAGCCGTAAAGAATCTACTGTTCCACACTATGTGTGTATTTGAGAAGATATCGCTCATTTGCGGGTTCGAAGCTCTCTGTGGAGGAAAACAACTGTAATTCTGATAATAGAAAAAGTTTTTCATTATTGCGGTCGACTCCTTCCAGGCCTTGGAAAATTCCCGAGTATAATTCAGCCAACAATTCTTGTACTTAGTCCTGCCATTAGTTCTGTTACAAGTTAAGTCCGTTATAGATATGAAACTATAATATTTCTTTTTAATGAAAAAAAAAAACAACAACCAAACTTCCGTTCGAAGTCGTCTCCATTTTCTGTTACACAAGCCTTCAAACGATGGAGTCATTCAGCTTTTGCGGCACGCGCGGTTTCAATGGAGACTGAAGGCGCTGCTCGAATCAAGAATTGTTTGAGACACTCCAAATTTTTGTGAGATCTTCGAGAGGCCATGTTCTTCAGTTCTGACCACAAACTTTAGCCAAATGGATTAACATTTGGACTTCCCGATGGCCAAACTTCTGCTGCTATGAGCCCAGGAATATTGTTTTTTAGCCACTGCCATTGTTGAAGGGCGAAATTTGCCCTGAAACTGAGAATAATTTATAACAAAACTTTTTTCTGCGAATTTGTTTTTGCTGTATGTATGGGTTGAGTCATGGATAGCCAAGCAGCGGCGGAGAAACGGCATCCGGAAATTGCCCGAAAGATGGGCGAAAGTTGTAGCTAGCGATGGCCAATACTTCGAATAAAATAATAGGTCTATTTATAAGTTCGTGCGGTTTTACAACAGATGGCGTAACTTGATTATTATTCCATCGATCCACATTTCCAAACATTCATTGGAGAGCTACTGTCGTAAGGCACAAACGTCAGTATAAGTTTTTTATTTGAAGCGTAAACAACAATATTTTTACCACACTTGAAAATGTCGAATTTCGTGCCAAATAATGTGTTTTTGCGGGGAATTCTTCTTCATTATTTTAATATGAAGAAAAAAGCAGCCGAAAGTCATCGTATCTTGGTGGAAGTTTATGGTGAGCATGCTCTATCTGAGCGAACGTGCCAGAAGTGGTTTGCACGCTTTAAAAGTGGTGATTTTGGCTTGGAAGACGAAGAACGCGAGGGTGCGCCGCCAAAGTTCATGGATACCGAATTGGAGGAATTGCTCGATCAAGATCCGGCTCAAACGCAAGAAGAGGTTGCAAAAACTTTGGGAGTTGATCAATCAACCATTTCCAAACGTTTAAAAGCCATGGGAATGATCCGAAAGGTAGGCCATTGGGTGCCGTATGAATTGAAGCCAAGAGACGTTGAACGCCGTTTTATGGCATGCGAACAACTGCTTCAACGGCACAAAAGAAAAGGTTTTTTGCATCGAATTGTGACTGGCGATGAAAAGTGGGTCCATTACGACAATCCAAAACGTCGGGCAACGTATGGATACCCTGGCCATGCTTCAACATCGACGTCGGCGCAGAATATTCAAGGCCTGAAGGTTATGCTGTGTATCTGGTGGGACCAGCTGGGTGTTGTGTATTATGAGCTACTGAAACCGAATGAAACGATTACGGGGGATGTCTACCGACGACAATTGATGTGTTTGAGCCGAGCACTGCGAGAAAAACGGCCGCAATACGCCGATAGACACGACAAAGTTATTTTGCAACATGACAATGCTCGGCCACATGTTGCACAAGTGGTCAAAACATACTTAGAAACGCTCAAATGGGATGTCCTACCCCACCCGCCGTATAGTCCAGACCTTGCGCCATCCGATTACTATCTCTTCCGATCGATGCAACATGGCCTGGCTGACCAGCACTTCCGTAATTACGATGAAGTCAAAAAATGGATCGATTCGTGGATTGCGGCAAAACCGACCGAATTTTTCACAAAGGGAATCCGTGAATTGCCAGAAAGATGGGAAAAAGTAGTAGTAAGCGATGGACAATATTTTGAATATTAAATTTGTAACCATTTTACGTCAATAAAGTTTCAAATTTCGAAAAAAAACCGCACGAACTTATTCATAGTCCTATTATTTTGTACCGTTTTTCCACAATAAAGCCCCAAATCTTCGAAAAAAACCTTTAAAACTAATTCAACCTCCCAATACAATTTTCCTTAAGCAGTTTAGAGAAAGTGTAAAATGAAAGAAAATTAAATTAACAGAAGCTTGAATGTTGTTCGATGGAAAAATTTCCTGATGAACCTTCCCCAAAAATACACGCGAAAACTAATAAATCTTTAGCAAGTTTTAAATGCACGTCAAAATAAATACAAATCAATATGCAACTTATATTTTTTTCATCAAAATACTTATTAAGTTTTATACGTACATACATATATAAAATAAGCATTGGATTCTTCAACTCCTGAGGGTAAGTCTGCGCTATAACTTAGTGATTACTTTGCAAAAAAAAAAATCTTTTTATATGTCTTTACTTGCTTGCCTAAGCATATATTTATTGGTATACATTTGTAAATACATATATGTAATCCTCCTACCGAGTACGCTTTGCAATTTGCATTTATATCGATTTGGTTGGGAAGGAGTGCGCTTACGTCGCTAATATGACATAAAAATCACCATAAAACAGGTTTATATGAACATTTGATAAAGAAATTCGTCTTTTATGCGAAGTGTAAGCTACCAGCTCGAAAGTAGTTAGGAAATGAAGTTATACGCATTTTTAGTGAGAACAGGCCGCGTCGTATGTGGAACTATTAAATTTTCACTTAAAACGCACATCTACATACACATACATACTAGGGATGCCAATGTTAGCGGAACATTTTTATAGCGCGATTTCGGGATATTTTTAAAGTAGTCTTGAGGTTTCGGGATTCATACGGGATTCGACTTTTTCAATATGAGTAAAATTCAAAAGCTGAAAACTTTTCACTACACCACAAAACAAAACCATTTTAATTTCAAATGAACTGATTTTAAAATCACCTTACATCATAAATCTTTAATAAGTACATAAATTAAAACAAGTAATCAAATATTTCAATCGAAAGTTGTTGACTTCTTCCAATTCGATATTTCAGAATTTTCGGGATCCCGAAAGTAATACAATTTAATCCGGAAATTTTTGGTACTAGGAAAAATTCGAAATAACGGAATTACATTATCCTGAAATCGAAAATACTTACATATTTAATATACAGTCGAACCTCAATAAGTCGAACTTCGATATCTCGAATATTTGATATCTCGAATCAAATTGCTTGGCAATGGCGTTTAGGGTGAGAATTGTGTGTAATTTTTACTTGATAACTCGAACTTCTATTACTCGAATATCTTGATAACTCGAACAGAATATTTGGCGCCAGCTTTGATAAGTCGAATTTCCGGGGGAATCCCCTTATTACGTGTTGCTTATTTTATAGCAAACAGATGTCAGCAGTTGGGTCGCTGCACTGTTTAAGTCCGTATTTTATTAGTAGTTCTTACGCGAAAATAAACTCTGTTCAGATGTCATCAAAACGTTGTTTAAAAACTTTATCTATTGAAAAATTTAAACTAATAAAGGAAGTAGAAATGGGTGCGCGAAAAAAAGATGTAGCTGTAAAGTATGCTATTCCGGCAAATACAGTGTCAACTATTTTAAAAAATAAACAAACGGTTATTACTGCAATCGAAAGTGGTGCTGCAAGTGGGAGTTCAAAGAGACTAAGAGATACGTAAATGTGGACAAAGCAGTTTTAGAATGGCTTAAATCGGCAAGAACACGGAATTTGCCTATATCCGGAGGATTACTTAAAGAAAAGCATTGGAATTTTATCAAAAATTAGAACAACCGAATTTCAAGGCAAGCACTGGTTGGCTCGATAATTGGAAACGAAGGTATGTACATTGATAAAATAAATGTGCAAGCTGGCACCTAAAATTATTATTTTTTTTTTCTAAGATCTGGTATATGTCGTGTGGTGAGAGTAATGATGTAAGCGAAGAAGACTGTATGAAATGGCAACGTGATGTTTTACCTAATTTATTAGAAGGTTATCAAGCACGGGACGTATTCAATGCAGACAAGACGGGCTTATTCTTTAAATGTCTTCCAGATAACACCTTAACTTTTAAAAACCAGAAATGCCATGGAGGAAAGAACAGTGAACAGAGAGTTACGTTGATGATTGCCGCAAACATGGATGGATCAGAAAGATTGAAATTACTCTTGATAGGTAAAAGTAATCAACCCCGCTGTTTTAGAGGTGTTAAACGGTTACCTCTCGACTATAAAGCAAATTCAAAGGCGTGGATGACGGGCGCCTTTTTTGAAGAATGGCTTCTTAACTTAAACAAACAATTTGGAAAAGCCGGAAGAAATATTCTACTTTTTATTGACAACTGCCCAGCCCATCCTAAAGACATACAACAGAGATTAAAGTTTATCAAACTTGCATTTTTTCCCCCGAATATGACATCAAAATTACAACCACTCGATCAAGGTGTCATACAAAATTTAAAATTTCATTATCGTCGCAGAATTTTAAAAAATACTATAAAATGCTTTGAAGTAAACAAAAATCTTAACATTACATTAATGGGCTGTATTCAATATCGATGTTAAGCCTGAAACCGGCTCTAATTGTTTTAGAAAAGCCGGCTTCGGTCAATATTCTGAATGGGAGGAAGAAGATGACATTCCTTTGGTTTTCATAAGCGAGCGCATAAAAGAAAGGAGTAAGGAAGAAATTCAACTGCAGAATGAATATGAAGTTTGGCAAAATATAAAAGGTACAGAAGGTGTCACCTTTAATGATTTTATGCATGTGGATAACGATATTGTTACTTCAGAGTTTCCCACAGATGAAGATATTGTGGAGTGATATAGAAGATGATTTGCAAGGTGATATGCTGCAACCAGTTTCAAACGAGCTAGTTGCAAAATCGTTCATATTAAAAAACCAATGAACATACAACCGATTCTCTGTACAATGGTTTAAATAATATTGAAGCTTTTTTTGAAGATCATAATAAAAAATCCTATCCTCATGTACTGTTTTATCAATAAAATTGTTTGCTAACCCTTGAGTTTCATGGATTGTTTTATTTTTCCATCAGGTTTTATTTTGTTTATGAATTTTTATATATGTATGTACATATGTATATTATATTTGATAACTCGAAATCTTGATAGCTCGATTTTTTTTTGTGGCATGTCATAGTTCGAGTTATCGAAGTTCGACTGTATGCACTTATAATATTGCGCCCATGAAAGACAGAGAAGGACAGAAATTGTGGAGGTTCAGGATAAATATATCTGGGGGTTCAGTTTGAATAATTCCAATTGAAGAAATGTAGTTATACATACATGAGTTAACATAGATTTTAAGAAATCTCCATTCCAAACTTCTTTTACCATAGCGTCAAAAGGACTTTTCTATACTCATGAAGTGGGTGAGTAAAATATACTCGTATAAGTGAGTAGAATGTTCTCGAGTAACATACTCACCACACTTTCTTACTACATCATGGCTAGTTTATATGGAACATACACCGAGAAGTATATTCAGCTTCTACAAGGAAAAAGCTGCTCATCTGAGGACAGAAAAATATGAAGAGTCTATTCTGTCAAAGAAATATCGGGAATTGTTCATTTAAAAAGCACGCATTACACATACAAGTATGTCTAATTTTTTTTTTTCTGCTGGAATGTTGATACAACTGTCCTCTATAGTGTCGCAGAGTTTGAGCGAGATCTGTCGATCAGCTTGTTTTTGGCATTTAATTATATCAGTCAACCGCAGGTGTGCTCTGTGATTTTCACTATGGATAAAAATATCGAACAGAGAATTTGTCTTGAATTTTGTATTTTAAACGGGATTTCATGTGCCGAATCGTTGAAAATATTGCAGAAAGTCTATGGCGAGTGTGCTTTATCAAAAAAACGGGTGTACGAGTGGTATACGGCTTTTGCAGAGGGCTCACAAGTCGTGGAAGATTTTCCCCGGTCTGCTCTCCCATCAACGGCTTAAACGGATGAAAACGTTAAACGTCGACAAAGTCAAGTAAATAGTGTTGGAAAACCATCATTTAAGCTTGAGAGCGGTAGCCCGTGAGCTTAGCGTGTATCACGAATCCAATGTGCCACATTTTTCACCTTCAATTGGGCACGAGACGCGTGGCTGCTCGACTCGATCCAAGAGAGTTGAATTTCTTTGAAAAAATTCATCGGAAGAATTCGGAATTCGGACCCAACGTTTATCCAGCGCATCATAGGAGATGATGAGACGTGGGTATATGAGTTTGACATGCAAACCAGTCAACAGACGGCTGAATGAGCAAAAACCAAAAAAACCACGTCAAAGTTGGTCAAAAGTGGAAGTCATGCTACTCGTTTCCTCTAATTATGATGATGTTGTGCACTCGGATGTCGTTTCAAGTGGTTCTACGGTAAGCAAGGAATATTATTTGGAAGTTCTGTGACGTTTGAGAGATGTGCGTAAGAAACGGTCCATTTTGTGGAAGAAAACTCATGGATCTTGCACCAAGATAACGCACGGTTCCACAAGGGTCATATTTTGAACACTTTTTTGACCAAAAACTTAACAAATATCGTCGAGCAACCACCGTATTCAACGGATTCACCGAATTTAGCCCCCTCTGACTTTTTCCTTTTCCCAAACTTCAATTGCCACTCCGCGGACGGCCATTAAGGAAAATTTGGCTGAAGGAGCTGAAGAAGATCTCTTCAAATGCGTTTAAAAAGTGCTTTGATGAGTGGCCTTTTCGTTGGTATATGTACATTGCTACAAATGGAGTCTATTTTGAAGACACCAAAATCAATTTTGATGATTAATCAATTATTTTGCGTTTTGTTGAACAATTTCCGGTACAATTTTGATACCTTCAAATTAAATTGACTTATCTTCTAAATGCCATCCACTGAATCAGTGTTGCCAGTCAGTGATCTGACCGGACGTGTGTTTACTTTTTGGAATCAAAAAACATTTCTTCAGCACCTGAAGCGAACGCAAAACATTCCTCTTTTAGTTGTGTCGAATAGATCTTTTGCCTGCTCTGTATTTGGGTTAAGCAGCTCAATATGTTAAAGTATTTTCAATCATTGCAAATTCTTCACAGTACTTCTGGCTTATTTGGCATTTCAAGCATTTATGTTTTTTACGCATTCTAGGGCTTCTTACCGTACGATGGAGTTTGTGATTCCTCCTTAAAAACGAATTTTTAAATTATCAGAGATTATTCATTGCATTCAATGGGGTATTTTTGTTATCCAAAAAACTTAAATTGAGCTATTGTGCTATTAGCATTTTCACTGCACTCGCCTACTCGTCACTGCACCAACGTCACTCAAACTCTCTCCTTTCTATTGCAAGTTCAGTTTCTGATTCGTACTTTTCAGTAGTAACTGCTTGTTGACCCTAATTTGATTTCTTTTTGAAAGAAGATCAGAAGCATCAAGTTTGCCGCTTTTCTGATCAAAATAATTTGGAGTATTTTTAACTATTGCGCATTCCTTTATTTGTAGAGGAGATAAGTCGGTTGATAGGCTGTGGCAGGCCTTTTATCAAATCCCTCAAATCGGATGTTAATGAGATTCAAAACTGTTGTTGTTATTCAGACCAAAAAATAACTGAAATGATCGTCCATTCTCCGAAATATGTCAAAAATATCTTAAGCACTTCCAAACTTTCTACGCGAACAAATTTGAAAAATTAAAGCATGTAATTGGAAAAAAGTGAATTGATTTCTTTTAATTTATTTAATTCGCTGCTGAGATATACTACACAAAAATACATAAACATACTTGCACACAAAAATAAAGAAACATATCAGAAGAGAGAGCAAGCACATAAGTCGTTGGTGGAAATAAGCCATATAATGAGGCAATGAGTTTTTACGTGGGATGTGCTTTGGTTATATGCAACTTGGTTTTACGTTGCACACGCGCGGTTTCGAACAGCCACACACACAAAAGAAATTCACATTCTTTTTACCCATGCTGTATATGAGCTGGTAACAAATATATGTATATACTAAATAATCAAAGCAAATTGTAGCTTAAAGCAGAAGTTGTGCGTCTTCTATACATGCTCCACTTTTTTCCCTTGCCTTGCTTACTTAAAATGGCTTCTTAAAATCTCATTTTATGAGCCAATGGCGTATTATTTTGCGATAATGTTATTAAGGAGTTTGATGCACTGATATTGCTTTAAACTTCTATCGAGACAAATATGAGCGCAAAAATAGTGTAGGATGGAGGGCTGAACCCGGAACAGTCTAAAATGTTATGCCTTTTACTCAAAAGCTGTAACTGAACAGCTGTACTGTTTTCTGCTCTATGGCCAAAGAGTGTCTGTTAATATAATATTTAAGTAACAGAGCTACTTAGTTAGGTGTCTATGCATGTGTATGTCTCTCCATATCTAAGTGTATAAGATATGATCTGTATATATAAGTGCAGGTAAAACCAGATAATAACACAATACAGTGGAAAAATATATGAAATATATCGGGTACCTAGGCATTTTTTAGCTATGTCGGTGTTGTGGCTGTATAAAAAATATTTAAGTCAACCAATTAGTTTTTTATCTGGAGCGAAAAGAGGATTCCTTTAGTTCCCTTTAATTCGTAACCACATTCAATGTTTTCTCTAAATTTATAAAAATTTTCCAGTTCTTTGCATATTACTCCAATTTAATGGGCATATATGAGGGATTCCTGTCAGGTGGTCAAAGTAGAAAGGTTTTATTTGTAGGGTATAATGAGAAGTAAATGAAAAAATTAAAAAAAAATAAAATAATAATTCCGTGATTTAAGCAATGTTGAAAATTTTAGTTGAGAGTTCTTCAACCATAGAAAAAGCATTTATTTTGTCCTAATATTACAGTAAGTATGTATATGCGAGGTGTGTTAAAAAAAGTAAGGCGAATTTTTAAATTGCGTGGGCTACGTGCATTCGACTTCCGATTATTATTTTTTTATGGTACTACACTCGTCTCGAAGATATGTTCACGGTTTTAACAAAATTTTTAGTTCGTTTGAGAGAGGCGTACATAAGACAAGGGTTTTGCTTGTTCGGCGATTTTCTGCTATCGAAAAAAATGGATCAAGAAGCATCAAACTTTGTGTAAAAAGTGGAATTAAGTGCTCAAACACACTTGAAATATTGACAATGGCATACAGTGAGAGGACTTGGAGTCAAACTTTTTTTACAAGTGGTACAAACTTTTCATGGTCGAGAAGATGTGAATGGCGACGATAGCTCTGGACGCTCCAGTACAACATCAACCGATGCAAATGTTGAGAAAGCGAAGAAAATTGTTATGGACAATTACACTGTGCGACAATTTTGGGGTCATCAAAATCAAACCACACCGGACCTTTTTTTTCTGAAAATGTACCTATTCAATAGCAAAACCCTCGCTGTGTTCTTAAAAGTTAGCTCAATTCTTTTTTTTATAGCGTTTTGAAGTTTTCTATTTTCATGAGATTTTGGAGTTTTACCTGTACGCTAAATTTGACTTATAAATCGACCTTTGTTTGATTTAATCGATTTATTTTGTCATAGCTTGATGCAGAAATTTCGTACATATACAAATAAACTTATTTTGAGAAGAACCTATATCTCAATACGCAATTTTCAATACCAAAATTTCGAAAAATTGTATGTTTTTACCATTTTTTACTGTAATTATGAAAATAATTAAAATTTCTCACTATTTCTTCTAGCAAAAATGTTGCAAAATGTACTCAAAAAGTCATTTATAAGATAAAAACATAAAACTGAACTTTAAGTTTGTTATTTTCTAAAAAAATAAATTTTTTACAAGATTTTTCTTCATAAAAATAATTTTTTTATACTCTGCTTTAAATTTTTTTTTTAAATATCTAAAAACTCTGTAGGTAAAAATATTAAATAGATTAAGTAAAAAGAATATAGACTTGAATTCTTATAATACACAACTATAACAATTTTTTGTATCATGTTCTTCTGGATTGTGCCATAGCATTGGCATTCCAAAAGGCATTCTGCTTTGTTTTTTGTGCAACCAATTAACTAAACCAACATAACAAGCTCTACACACTATGTTTGGCGCCCAAGGCACATTCAAAATAACTTCACGATCAAAATAATGTCTGTATGCCACAGTAAAATCATCACTGATTGCTCCATGCTTTTCACTCGCTGGTGTGAAACGTCCCCAACAATAGCAGAAAACGTTAATATTTGCAGGACAATTGTACATTTTTTATTTTCTTAATTCATAAAAAATTCACGTAAATGAAATTAATAAATTCAAATATGTTAACAAAAACCGTATTGTTCACAAAATATTTAGCGCGTCAAATGTGTTTTAGGAGTTGTTATGCACGAACCTGATCTCGCAAGACTGCTGCGATCTTAGAACAGGTAAAATCGTTGGGAACAAATTTTGGAATTTCTAAAACAAACATTTTCTGATAAGACAGACTACAACCTTCTTTATACTTTTTATTTTGGAATGTGTGCTAGCCACTTTTCTCTGTACTTAACAGGCTAAAAGTCTTGTGAGACCAATCATGCTTTTCACTACTCACGATCACATTTTGTTACATCCATTCATTGGAAAACCGTATCTGGAAAAAATACTATATTAGCAAAAATAGAAAAATCTGAAAATGTGTATAACGGGTGGTTACGTATAAAATTATTTTCATAATTACAGTAAAAAATGGTAAAAACATACAATTTTTCGAAATTTTGGTATTGAAAATTGCGTATTGAGATATAGGTTCTTCTCAAAATAAGTTTATTTGTACATGTACGAAATTTCTGCATCAAACTATGACAAAATAAATCGATTAAATCAAACAAAGGTCGATTTATAAGTCAAATTTAGCGTACAGGTAAAACTCCAAAATCTCATGAAAATAGAAAACTTCAAAACGCAATAAAAAAAAAAAATCGAGCTAACTTTTAAGAACACAGCGAGGGTTTTGCTATTGAATAGGTATATTTTCAGAAAAAAAAGGTCCGGTGCGGTTTGATTTTTGATGTCGCACTGTGTTATCGAATCACAATTAGAGAATTAGAGAAGTTGTTGGAAGAAGTTGCTGAAATTTTGGACATGAAGAGTGTGTCAAGGGTTTGCTCACTGTTTTCCTCGATTACCATGGCGTAGTGCATCAAGAGCTCTTACCACAAGAACGTTCGGTAAATAAGGAGTATTACCATGAAGTTATGCGGCGTTTGCGTGAAGCAATAGGAAAAAAAAACGCCGGGAGATGTGAAATAGATGCATGTCTTTTGCATTATGATAATGCACCTGCTCACTCATATTGGGTGTGAGAGATTATTTGGCCAAAAACTCAGCCACCGTATTCTCTAAAGTTGGCCCCCTGTGACCTTTTCCTGTTCCTAGAATTAAAGATACTCATTAAAGGACGGCATTTTGCGACGATTGAGGAGATAAACAGCGAATCACTGAGAGAGCTCAAGGACATACCAAAAGGTGCATATCAGAACTTCTTCGAGGATTGGAAGAAACGCTGACAGAAGCGTATTAGGAGAGAGAGGAGACCGCTTTGAAGGAGATTAAGTGGAACTGACCGCTTCCGAACGGTAGATATTTTTATGAGGAGCTTTATCATGGCAGAACACTCACTACGTAGGGGCGATCGGTATTGAAAAATGCGTTTTCTCTTTCATTTATTATTTTATGGCCAGAGTTTCAAACTTTAGCACTGCTGAATGATTGTCACGCGTCAAGCTATGTAGCCGCCAATATTACCATAATAATTATGTAGCGAATTTATTAATTTGACAGTTTTGGAATAATTTTAAAATAAAATGCAATCTGCGAATCACTAGAACCTTTAAAAAATTACCCAATATGTTTGTCGAACGGTCGCCTCTGCGTAACGTAAATTATCTCTTTAAGGTTAAAGAGGTTCTTTTCCATTCTTTTTAACATTTTTATATAAATATTTAATTTTTTAGGATAAAATATACTAAAAAAAAAAAAAATATTTATTTATTTAATATAATGAAATATACTTATAAATAAATATATTACATATTTGTGGCAGCACTAGCAACAATGCCTTCAGCTGCTTAGTGTATACATACATATAATAGATGCTACTATATTAATATTAGTATAAATAATTATAATTTGTATAACCAAAATTAAAAAAAAATATGTTTTCTCTATTAAAAGCATTTTTGTCAAGTATATGTTATCCTAAACAATTATTTTTTTTTCCAAAAACTTTTCATAAAAAAATATATTTTATATATTTTGTACACAAGATTTTTATAAAAAAAATATATTTATATGTATTATATGTATATATATAATAAAATAAAAAATAATACATAGATATCCATATATTTTTTTCCAAAGTTTGTTTTAGTAGGTATATTTTAATATAAAAATTAAAAAAAAATGTATCGAAATGTTAAAAAGGAATGAAAGAATTCCTGTAGAAAAAATATATTTTTTTTGCAAAAATTCAAAAAATATATTATATGTATATACATTTTTTCAAATTTTTTTTTAATAAATATATTTTAGTCTAAAAAATTAAAGAAAAATTTGTAAAAGTGTTAAACATTATTGGATAATATTTCAGTTTCAAAAACTCTATATCATCTCCTTTTTTGTTCTTCCAAAGCCTATGAAAAATTATTAATTAATACCTTTATCATTTATTTAGAATTGCTAATATTTTTTTTGTATTATTAGTTATCTCTATTTGTGTCGAACACAAATTTTCAAAAAAAGATCAATGCATCTTTTATAAGCACTTCTGAGCGCAAAAGACCTGAAAGATGCTGTGTTTGAATAACCAATTATATGTCAATCTGCATAAAAATCCTTAGTTTTTGTCTCTCGCTTGTTATAGGCTTTCGTCGATGAACTACTCATAGGTACATACTCTTAAATTTTTTTAAACTTCCTCAACATAAATTCTCGTAAATCTGTATCAATTTCCCAAACATAATTTCAACAATAAAATGCATAATTAATTAGATATTTATTAAAGAATCTCATTATCAGACGGTAAATGCCAAATGTTCACATGTTTTGCGAAAGAGAATAGTCATGAAAAATATGTGAGCATCAACGGTTGAAAAAAGACTTATTGAAATATTTAGTAGTCGCATTGGAAAACCTGAGTGTAGAAGTAAATGCTTCCACTATAAGATAACACTGTGGAACAAATTTAGGCTAGCAAAAATTAGGTCCATTCTGAGAGTGGCGGGTGAAAATAGAGGCGAAATTAGAAGACCCGTATCGCGCCGTTTGTTTATGTTAGTTCGAATTTTTTTTTAATCGGCCTTCGAAGTTTGCAGTCAAATGCCGATTTTCAGTATATTGTTTATATGGGTTTTCGGCTATAATTCGTCGACTAATTGTTATTTTTTCAATCTGTAAAAGCCAAATTATTGCTAGAGACCTGTGCAACAATTACAATTTTTGAAAAATTGATTTCGAAAATTTTTGTGGTACTTATGAAGCAAAATGTTGGAAAAATTATTTTTTTTTTTAAGTTTTTTGAAAATATTTTCGACAAAACTAAGTCTTTTTTGCATTTTGTGTGGTCTATAATATGCTTCTCAGTTTCTTAAATAAATGTGATTTGAAAAGAAAATTACGGGATTAAATACTTTGGCAGCTACTTAGACGAAAGTCACAAAATGTTCGAAAAATTAACGTTTTCCTTATTATTTCTTAATATCTGGCAAGCAACTCATTGTTTTTCGCTTTTTTTCTTATCTAAAATATAGTTTTCAATCCATCACATAAATATCATGGAAAAAAATGTAGTATCAGTCGAAAATTTGTGCGATATAACACATTCATTACATAAAACTAATTTAAAAACCCAAAATTCCTGGTAATCACATAGTAATTAAAAATCGCCAAAACCATTAAATAAATATCGATTTCGGTAGAAGTAATTAAAAAGGGAAGCTTCAAGAATTAGGAACATTCCAAAAACAATTAAAGAAAAGGAAATGCTAAGTATGGATTAAAAAAGGGATTTTCCGAGAAGAAAGCATGTTCCAAAAATAATTAAGGAAAAGGAAATTCCCAGAATACAATTAAGAAAGGGAATTTCCAGGAACAATCAATAGCTATTAAAATAATATTTGTAAACATTTGTGTTGAAATCTCAATGATTAAAACAACAGTTTAATTCAGTGTAAATATCCGTGTTTTTTGTGCGATTGGGATTCACGATACGGAGAAGGTATTAAAGGAAGAAACCAGTACAAACAACATAACTGGAGTAGTCGAATTGGGCGAAAATGGCCTAATGACAATAGGCTACATGAAAGTCTTGTTCCTGAAATGAAAATTTTGTTGCCGTTGCTCCACATTAAACTTGGCATTGCTAAAAATTTTTTGAAATGTATCGCAAAAAGACCGGCAGTATTCAACCGCTTGAAAGACATTTTCCCAAGACTAAGTAAGGCCAAAATTCAGGAAGGGGTTGTTAATGGTCCCGACATACGGAAACTAATGAGTCGTCAAGATTTTGAGCAAGTTCTGACAGACCGAGAATTAAATGCATGGCTCGCATTGAAAGCAGTCATCAAAGGACTTTTGGGTAAAGAACGCGAAGAAAACTACAGGCAATCTGTTGCAAACATGTTGGCAGCTTTCGCTGAAATTGATTAACCCCAATGTCATACAAAATTCATCTCTTGCATCAGCATCTTGAAAAACTCGCTCAACAGTTGCCAACTGAATCTGATGAGCAAGGCGAACGTCATCACCAAACTGCGCTTCCATTTGAAATAAGGTAACTATCGAGTGTGCATATTTTGAATTCCTAGATTTTTCTAATATCTTGGACAGAGTGCACAATTTAAACATGTTAACGATTGAAAACTATTTTCGTTTCAGGTACAGAGGAAAGAAATCTCCAGATGCGATACTCGCTGAAATTTGTTGGTGGTATAAAAACACCTTTGAAGAAGAGGAAGACGAGGAAACAGAGGAAGAAGGGGAAGACACAGATACAAATCCAGAATATCTGTTGGACGAAATAATCGATCTCTCTGATGATGATGACGATGACCAAGACATTAGAGAGAGCAGTGATGTTGATCCACAGCCGCCTGCTAAAGGCAGCTGGCCAAATTATTAATTTAATTTATTTTATTTTTCTACTTAAAACTTTTCATTATTAACATTTCAAAATTATATTTTTTTCCATATTTTTATATTTTCTTTTTCTATGTTTCTTCAAAACCGACACTGAACAAAATTGGTAAAAAAAAATGAGAAATAAATTAATATTAAGCTCAAAAACGCAAGTTTTGTATTATAACTGTATGCCTAAAGCGCAAATTATCGACTAAGACAATTTTTTTTCAAATGAAATTCAATAAAGAAACTGAGAAGCATATTATAGACCACAAAAAAAGTAAAAAACACTTAGTTTTGTGGCAAATATTTTCAAAAAACATGAAAAAAAAATAAATTTTCCAACATTTTGCCTCATAAGTACCACAAAAATTTTCGAAATCAATTTTTTCAAAAATTGTAATTGTTGCACAGGTCTCTAGCAATAATTTGGCTTTTACAGATTGAAAAAATAACAATTAGTCGACGAGTTATAGCCGAAAACCCATATAAACAATATACTGAAAATCGGCATTTGACTGCAAACTTCGAATGCCGATTAAAAAAAAATTCGAACTAACATAAACAAACGGCGCGATACGGGTCCTTTAATTTCGCCTCTATTTTCACTCGCCACTCTCAGAATGGACCTAATTTTTGTTAGCCTGAATTTGTTCCACAGTGTAATCGTATCAGTTGCACAGCGCATCCTGTGTTTCTTGTATGTCGTTACTTCATTTTCAAATACTATTCTATGACTGAGCCGGTAGCCAACATAATGCAGTTGAAGGCCGATAACATTATTAACCACATATATGTAGAGCTTTAAAAATATTTCATGTTTTTAGCTTTACAACATTTTTGACACATACACGAGCTCACAAACAAATGATTTTTACTTTTTATTGATGCATCTTATGCAAATGTGTCTTATTAGGTTACCTTTACAGCAAGGTTTTTTAACCTCAGAGTACTAATGTTAACCGATTCGACTAACATACATAGTTCGTATATCCTGCCACAGTTTTTCTCTCACTTTGCCGATCGCTTTCATATATCGTATAACCTCACTTGTTCTACTGTACCTGTGCTACGGTACCAGTTTGACATTGCGCCTCTCTGATGGGTGTAATCTTGTACTCTATAATTCATGGTGTGCAGCAAATCATTGCAGAAAGTGTTCCTGTTTTCTGGTTATGAAGCTCATGTTAGTCGATTCGACTAATATTTAACATTTACGTAACATTCAGCTTTTCTTTTAGCCACATTTTGTTCTCCAGTTAGAGGGAAAGGGCTTGTGTCTTTGTGCTTCTGTTATTTTTTAAACTTAACTCACGACTTTATAAAAACAAAGCGTTGTATGACCAGGTCTACATGAGCGAAGTACAATAAAAGCATAACTGGAGCGCCCTAAGTTGAAGTCTGCAACGATTGTTCTTAAAGCGAAAAACGCATTATCGTTTAAGCGCTACATATCTTTAAATGTATGGTAATGGTAATGGTAAAGCACGGTCTTCGCGCTTTTTCAAACTGACCTATTTTCCCTACTTTCAACCACAAAAAAACTTAACCTTTCCATCCTTACTCCCGCGCAATAGTGAGTGCATTATTTGCATTGTAGCTGCTAAAACAAGGAAAAACACACAGTTACACATTGCATCAGTGGCGCCAGCAAGAGGAAGCGGGCGACCGCGGCAATAGCGCAAACACACCAAATTTGGCGAAGCCCTCAACCATCTGTGCGATCCTACTGCTTGAAAAGTGTAAATCACAGACGGAGCATTAAGGGGGGAGCCTGCTTTAGAGGCTTCAAAAAATCGATTTTTTTGTGGATTTTTTTGGGAAGGAAAGAAATATTCGATTGAAACGAAACTTTCTGGTTTTATTGTTATATATTTCAACAGTCTTCTCCAATTTTTTCATTAAAATATATGTCACATTATGCCTGGTACAAGCATTTTGCCGAGGCGCCTCGAGTGTACATGTGTCGTGCGGCGGGAAAGATGCAGGTCGCAATTTTCATTTGAAACCAAAAACCCAAAGTGTTTTTATTTTGGTATAGTATAGCTTCTAGTTAAACCAAGAAAATTAAACAAAAAATGAGAAATTAAACAATTTTCCGCTAAATGAAAAAAAAAAAATTAATTTTTTTGGAAAATCAAATTCACTATAGATTGTTTAAAAAATGGGTTAATCATAACTTTCTTAAGGTTTGCTAGGTTCAACTAGAAGAGAATTTAATTCCGAATACAATCAATATTATCTCGTTTCGACAGGACGTTTAAGTTCTTCCCTATCTTTCCCGCCAATTAGGAAAAATCGCAAAAATAAAAAACCGGGAAATCGCACTCGAGCGATCCGGCCGCTCGTATACCTGTTCGATGCTTGCTCACAATTTCTTCGTAACTCCGAAAATATTTTGAATTTGCTTCTGAAATTTTTAGGACACATTCTTGGATAGTTTGGGAAGGAAAAAATCGATTTTTTTAAGCCTCTAAAGCAGGCTCCTCCCTTAAGCAGTAAGAAGGCGTTGTCCCTAAGCAAGGACAGGTGGGCATTCCTACTACTTAGGCTTCCGGCAGGCAAATCACCCTCCCTGTCAGATCATTGCCTTCGTGTCCTTCATGTCCTGGTACCCAAATCAGGAAAACCGGATTCAAGGTCGCCAACTTGTTGAGTGCATTGCTACACTCTATTTATAAGCACTTTTGAATCGAACGTGAAGCTATGTAAGCCTTTGCGGACTGATTGACAGTCCGAAAGTATTTCAGATTTTATATTTTCGAATCCTCTTTTCGATACAATTTCCACTGTTTCCATTACGGCGAAAAGCTCACATGGAAAATCGTCGTATCTGTGCTCAGTGCTAAAGATTTGTGTTCTTTTGTGTGTGGGGCCAACTATTCCTGTTTCTATCTCCTGGTTCAAGTTATTTAGTTTTGTTTTTAGTGAATTGCAAATTTCTTTTACTGATGCGTTAATTTATTTCTTTACACCTGGTCCCACAAAACGTTCTTTACACAAATATTGTAATTTTTTAAAAAGAAATTTGTAATATTTAAGTAATAAAATTGAAAAAACAGGAAAAAATAATAATAATAATAAAATAAATAAAAATAAAAATATGTACATCAAACTTTTGTTGATAATTGATGCCTACAGCCCGCAATAATCAATCCTAAATAAATATTAACACTAAGCCTACCGATATTTTATGTATTCCTATTCCTACCAAAATGGGTCAAATGACCCGTCTTAAAAATATTATACAGGGTGGCTGATGAAAGCCGCTACCAAAAAAAAAATTGAATAACTTTTTTTCTTTTTAAGTTATCTGTTCCATTTTTGTTTTAATTTGCAGATTGATCTTTAAAATTTATTAAAATGGATAACTGGGACACGCAAACAAGAATTTGGATAGTCCGCCGCTATCACGCACTGGAGTCCGTAGTTTTGGTACAGAGAGAGTACAGGCGGATGTTTGGCGGCGATCCCCCGAGCAAATGGACCATAATGAGACTGGTGAATAATTTTGCTGAGCAAGGAACAGTCGCAAGAAGGCCTTATCATCGAAACCCACCAGTTCGGACGGAGGAAACGATCGCTGCTGTAGCTGCAGCTATACAAAGCAATCCAAGGGTTTCAACAAGAAGCTTATCTGCTCAACTTGGTGTCAGCCGACAGTCTTTGCAAACAATAATGCACAAAGACTTAGACTTATTTCCCTACAAAATTCAAATGGTTAACAAACTGAATGCAGCAGACTTGCCGATTCGCTTGGAATTTTGCCAGAAGATCCTGCAAATGGTGGAAGAAGACCAAAACATGTTAAACTGCCTTTTCATGCCTGATGAGACCCATTTCGATTTAAACGGCAATGTGAACAAACAAAATTGTCGAATATGGAGTACTTCTAACCCACAGATACTCCACGAGACGGAATTGCATCCTCTTCGCGTGACAGTGTGGTGTGCGGTTTCTTCACGCGGTATTGTCGGGCCTTATTTTTTTGAAGAAAATGGTCACACCGTTACGGTTACTGGAGACCGTTATTTGAAAATGCTGAAAGAATTTTTCTATCCAGAACTACGCCGAAAGAGAGTTCCTTTCAACTCTGTGTGGTTTCAACAAGATGGGGCAACGTCTCACATAGCCCAGACTGTTATGACAGAGTTGCGACGAAAATTTCCCAATAAACTGATTTCAAGAAACTCCGAATTTCGTTGGCCCCCCAGGTCGCCTGACCTTACTGCACCTGACTTTTTCTTGTGGGGTTTATGTAAACAAGAAGTTTATAAAACAAAGCCAACAAATTTGGATGAACTAAAACAATCCATTCGGGCAACAATTGCGGCTATTCCTGTCGCAACTCTCAAAGCAGCAATGAACAACTTTTTACTAAGATGCCGCACTTGTGTCAACGAGCATGGGGGGCATTTAAATTCAATTATTTTTAAAACTAGTTAATCTACATTTAATAAAATTTAATTACCTTCAACTTGAAAAAAAAATAAATGAATTCCATACACTAAAAAAAAAGTTATTTGAGTTTCTTAATGTAGCAAAATTCATCAGCCACCCTGTATATGTATATTATTAAGATGGGTTGTCAATGTCAATGTCGATTAATGCGATCTCAACCTAAAATCAATAAAATCCCAACATTAATTATACGTTCGTAATATCATAAAGTGCAACGCATAAATAAACAATAATCAGTAAAACCTTATTATTATATTCACTGTGTTCCAAATTAATAAACAAAACTATTAAAGTGATACTTAAACATAAATAAATGAGTGGCCAAAGCTCACCTTCAGAGCAAGGTCACTCGCTGCTTAGAACATTACATATTGATGAGATAAATTCTCTGCTTAATCGTTACTCAGTTCCTTAATCGTTAATAAAAACAACAACAAAATGACTTCGTTGAGAGAGAGTTATGATATAGCTCTTATTAATGATACAGACATGAACGGCAACGGCGAAAGTGATAACAAAGTGAAATGGCAAATTGTAACAAGCAAACGACATCAATTGAGTTCACCCACTATTGCTCGCAAGCGCTCTAAGGCAGAGAATAATAACTCTATTGTATCGAATGCAGTTTCCACAAGCAACACCAACAACTACAGCATAAACAACACCTGCAATACATCAAACAGGTTTGTAAGCTTGCAAAATGAGAACGACACTGACAATGCTGTGCAGCACAGCAGTGAAGATATGCCACCAAAACCGCCACCAATTGTTATGCCTAATATCAGCGACATTAGCGGCATGATTAAATATATTGCAAGCATTATTGATAAAAATGACTTTAGTTATAAGGCGTTGCGTGATGTCCAAATAAGAGTAATGGTTAAGTCCGTAAATTCATATAGAACTCTTATTACTGATATGAAAGCGCAGGGTATTAACTTCCATACTTATCAGCTAAAACAAGAGCGTGCTTATAGAATTGTTCTAAAAAATTTACACTTTTCTACTCCGGTAGATGAAATCAAAACAGAACTAGAAATGTTAGGTTTTCAAGTTAGGAATGTTACCAATATAAGAAGCAAATTTACAAATGTGCCCTTGTGTATGCACTTCGTTGACCTTGAGCCGAACAACAACAATAAGAGCATTTTTGATTTGAAATACTTAGGCAACGCTGTTGTCAAGGTTGACCCTCCCAAAAAGGTAACTTACATTGTACAGTGCCATCGATGTCAAGAGTTTGGACCCACAAAATCCTACTGCCCAAAATCATTCAGATGCGTAAAATGCGGGCTAGATCACCCAACTACTGAATGTACTAAAAGTAAAGACATACCTGCCAGATGTTTTAATTGTCTACAGAATCACCCAGCGAACTACAACGGGTGTAAAGTATATCAAAATCTTGTCAAAAAGGCCAGTATGCCAAATACAAGACAAACACAACCCACTTTCTCTTACTCTGCTCAAAATTTTCCAAAACATAGTAATATCTCACAAACTGAAAACATATTTGCCACTTCAAACGTATCCTATGCCGAATGTGTGCAAGGTAATCAAGCCCATGAAAATGTTATGCAAAAAATAGAAAACTTGTTATCCACGCAACTCGAAATTACACAAAGTTTGTTCAACATGATGTCCATCTTGCTAGAGAAATTATGCAAATAAACCTGCGAATAGCTATTTGGAACGCCAATGGTCTTAGCAACCACACCGAGGAAGTAAAGAACTTCCTAGTTCTAAACAAAATTGATGTAATACTAATTTCCGAAACACATTTTACGTGTAAATCATATTTCAAAATTATTGGTTATGACCTTATCTGCTCTAACCACCCTGACAACAAAGCCCACGGGGGCTCTGCCATTTTGATTAGATCAAACATTAAGTACGAAGGCTTGGAGGAAATCAGAGAACAAAACCTGCAAGCAGCCGGGATTAGAGTAAAATGTGACGCATATGATTTATCAATATACTCGGTGTACTTTCCCCCGCGGTTTACCATAAAAGCTGACCAATACGTCGATATTTTTAAACGTTTTGGATCGAAATTTATTGTAGGTGGCGATTTTAATGCAAAACATCCTTGGTGGGGCTCTAGGCTGATAAACCCAAAAGGAAGAGAGCTGCAGAAATGCATTTCGCAAAAAAATTACTCCATTTTCTTGATTTTGCAGTATATTTTGGTATCCCCAGTCACAAATTAAGCATAGAGCATAGTAATGATCTTAGTTCCGACCACTCACCTTTAATAGTAACTTTTGATGATAATGTCCACCATACGTCCAAAAAGTACAAGGTCCTAAACACAAAAACTGACCTCAAATCCTTTCAAAACTGGATCGAAAATCATATTAACTTAAATGTGCCGATATATACAGGCACCGATATAGATGCAGCAGTTGAATCATTAACAAACCTTATTCACGGGGCCGCCTATATGTCAAGTTCGAATGAGCAATCACCTCCCAACGATCAAATACACGTCCCTGCTGATGTAATAATGCTCATAAATATCAAGAGAAGGCTAAGAAAAATCTGGCAGGAAAATAGATATCCAAACAATAAAAGGGCTCTAAATAAAGCAACAAAAGAACTAAAATCGAAGCTAGCTGACTTAAAAAACCAGTCTTTTAATTCATTTTTGAAACAATTGGAAGCCACAAAATATGATGAGCACAAATTTGGAGAGCTACTAAGTACCTAAAACGACCGATGAAACGTAATGTTGCCATTAAAAATCTTGATGGATTATGGTGTAGGAGTGATGAAACAAAAGCAGAGGCTTTTGCCAAACACCTCTATCTGAATTTTCAGCCTAATACTTCGAATAGGAATAATAATAATGCAGATACTCTAAACTTCATCGATCCTCCGTGCCAATTGGACCTCCCGACCACACAAATATCAGATGACGAAGTTACTGAAGAAGTTTCCCGACTGAATAACTGTAAACGTCCTGGATATGACTGTATTGATAGTAGAGTTGTGAAGGCTTTACCACAAAATGCTATAAAGTTACTCACACAAATATATAATGGTATCTTGAATGTAAATCATTACCCCACGCAGTGGAAGTGTGCTGTCGTAGTAATGTCCCAAAACCAAACAAACCTGAAAATAACGTCAAGTCCTACCGCCCCATTAGTTTGCTCGTAACATTCTCGAAGATATTCGAAAGAATATTTTTGAAAAGAATGTTACCTGTAATTGAGGATCAAAATATCATTCCTGAACATCAGTTTGGATTTAGAGTTGGGCATGGCACACCAGAACAATGCCACAGAATTGTGAATGTTATTACTGATGCGATTGAAAGAAAATAATACTGTTCTGCAACCTTTCTTGAGTACAACAAGCATTCGACAGAGTTTGGCATATGGGACTAATCTTTAAAATTAAAAAACTTTTACCAGCACATTTTTACTTAGTGCTTAAATCTTATCTAAGCGACAGGCACTTTTGTGTAAAGCACCAAGATGCGTCATCTGATATATATAGTATCAACGCAGGTGTGCCCCAGGGTAGCGTTTTAGGCCCAGTCTTGTATACGATATTTACTTACGACATGCCGACAACAGAAAAGGTAGAAGTGGCGACTTTTGCTGATGATACAGCCTTCATCGCATCTAGTGAGTCCCCTGCAGAGGCCTCCTCCGTGCTACAAAATCACTTACACACTTTGGAAACTTGGCTCAATAAATGGAAAATTAATATTAATCATGAAAAGTCTATTCATGTTACATTTACACTAAGAAGAGAACAATGTCCTCCAGTGTATTTAAATGGTCATCAAATTCTTACTAGCGACACAGTCAAGTACTTGGGAATGCATCTTGATCGACGCCTCACATGGAAAAATCATACCAAAGCTAAGCAGCAACAGCTTAAAAATAAAACCAAAAGAATGTACTGGCTACTTGGTGGCAAATCTCAACTTAGTCTAGAAAACAAGGTTAGATTGTATAAAGCTACAATATATTGAAGCCTATATGGACCTACGGTATACAGCTTTGGGGAACTGCTAGTAAGTCCAATGTGGAGATTTTGCAACGCTACCAGTCAAAGACCTTACGAACACATGTGAATGCACCTTGGTTTATCACAAACGAAGCCATACACATGGATCTAGGTATTCCATTTGTTAAGAGAGAAATCTCAGTATATTCTAAGATATACATTGAACGATTGTCAAATCATGTAAACACAAATGCTATTTGCTTGTTGGACACAACCAATGAAATTAGACGATTAAAGCGCAATCATGTCTTAGACTTGCCATTCCTTTAAATTTGTCAATTTAATAATAATAATAAAAAAAAAAAAAAAAAAAAAAGAGCTAAATATGAAATTGTTAATGCTCCAATAAATTTAAAATTCTAATATAAGTTATACATGAAGTAAGTTATACAATTTTCGAGTAAAAATTAAATCTAATAACATAAAATATGAATTGTAAAAAGAAAAAATTCTATAGTTTTCTATGTAGTTTTGCACCAGTGTAAATACTATGCTGTCATTAGGTAATAAGATCTCTTTTGCTGAATATCTGTATTCTAAGATACATTGCAAATAAAGTATTTCCATTAAAAAAAAAAAAAAAAATATTATTAAGATCACATATATTTCTCGGTAAAACAATTAGCAAGAGAAGAATAAATCTTGAAAAATACATTCGATGTATTTTTTAATAAAAGTCGTGAAGGCAAACGACGATTTAGTAATGCTATTTCTAAGAAAATAATGTTATTTCTAAAAAAAGTTTAAAATGGGTCATTTGGCCCGTCCATGGAAGGTTTAGTGTTAATCGAACTTCCTGAAAATTAGCATGTGCACATAGAAAATATCAGTATTCTCTAGGGTTAAACCAAGACGGGCATGTTTTTGTAAATTGTAAAAGTTTTTAAAAATGATCTCAATATCCACATTTTTGATACGGTTTTATTCTGTTCTTCTTTATTGGGGCGATAACCCCTAAGGGATTTTGACCGAGCTCAATAACCAGTTGTTGTTGAACCCTCATAAACATTCTTCATACAGGGAATGCTGCTAAAGTGACAGTTTTTGGCCGAACATAAATTCAAGTCGTTGCGGTTACGTAGAACCGACTGCCGTGGGGACTGCCAGTCGTTTCTTTGTCTTGCTAACTGGCGCCAATTGGACTCACCAAGTGAAGCCAAGTCCTTCTCCACCTGATCTTTCCTACGCAAACAAGGGCTTCCTCTGATCCCAGGCATTTGTATTCGTGGTAACAATATGACCTAGCCAACGGAACTGTTAACTGCTATTTTACGCTGCATTGCGTCTATGTTGCCGTAAAGCTCATTTGTTGCTTCGCTTGCGATAGTCGCCGTCGTCAACGTGCAAAGGTCCAAAAATCGTCCGCAACATCTTCCTCTTAAACCTTTCTCATTGATTGCTGTCGTCGGTTTTATTATGATATATGTACGAGTTTTTCAATATTACTTGTGCAATCATTTTAATTGACCTTCAATTGCTTGAATATGAAAGAAAGTGTTGATGCAATTCTATTGTGTTTATACCTAACAGCAATGAAAGTTCTTTTTACAACTGCATATAGGTTTGATTTTTACATATATATTTTTATTTTTTGCTCTCTTTATTTTCAGTAGCGCACGACAGTTAAGCGCCAACCTCCGCTGGTCGCACATTGCAAATTCAGTTGCCTTGATCAGTTCTTCGTTCGTGTTACTTATTTAGCTAAAATATGACAGCAGCAAACTCAGCTTTCATTATTATTAATTAAATAAAATTAAACAAAAAAAATTATTTCGTTTAAATGTAAAAATTTCTTCGAAAATATATAATTTCTTCGCCATATTCTCAGCGATTTTGTTATTGAATATTTTTGCGTACGTTAGCCTTAGCAAATATGATACCTTTAGTTGGTTTTGTGGACAAACTACGTTGGCATTTGAAGTAAGTTAAAACCAAAAAAAAAAAAAACAAAGGAAGCAAACAACAACCCTAAATTGAAACCAAGAAAGTGTATGCTAAATGTACACTTAATAATTCGTTAACTAAATTGGTTGGGCGAGTTTGATTGGACCTTTATCGAGGTACACCCTTTTACCGACATTTTTCAAATTTTTCTTCCATCGTATTTTTTGGGTTTTTTTTTGGGCTCGTCATTTGTACAAAATTTAATAAATTTTTCTTTATTTATATCACGTATCAAGTTTTTGTTGTTTTTTTTTTGGAAATTTCCGTTATATGGTACTGCTCACTACTATTGTATATTCAAGCAAGCATTTTTGAGTTGTACTCGTAAAGGCAATAGAAACATTAAAAATAAAACTGATTTACTAAAATTTAATGTATAATTTTTTGTAATATTTTTTAAATTTTGTTTTTCATTTAATTTTTCAAATATTTTTTTAACTTGTCATTAGTTATTTTTTCAGTTTAATTTTTTTAATTTTGAAAAATAATGACATTTTTTATTTCACATTTGTTTTTTGAACTTGTGTTTTTCAATTTGACTTGTCATGAAAATGTTAAGAAAACATTAAAAATAATATTAATTATCTAAAATTTAATGTATAATTTTTTGTAATATTTAAAAATTTTTTTTTGTTCCCTTTTTTTTTAATTTTTGTTTTTTAATATTTTTTTAAACTTTCTTTTAGTTATTTTTTAAATTTTATTTTTTCACTATTGAAAAATCATGAAAGTTTCTTTTAATTATTTTTATTTCACATTGGTTTTTTTAATTTGACTTTTAATGATAAAATTATTTTTATTTTGTTTTTCATGAAAACATGAAATTTGAAATTTATCAGATTGTTGAAATTTAAAATAGCAAATTTTCATATTGAAATGTACAATAGCGCATTAGTCAGTTTTTGGGCGATTTTCAAGAGTGAACTTTCGCTTTACTCCCATTGTGCGTAATTTTTCAAGTTCAAGACTAATATAGATAGTTTCATATAAAATAGTGCGCAGAAACATTCTCAAATTTGAAAAAAAGAGCAAAAAAAAAAAGAAAAAATGTTTGCAGGGCAAATATCTACAGATGTCTAAAGGTTTCTTAATTAAAAAATATGATATTGGAGAGCCTCAAGTTGCTTCTTCCCTTTAACCTTCATGTGCCCGGGATATAAAACTTACGTACCCGGTCGGCTTACTACATTTGTAGTAACTACGTAATTGCATGCAAAACCAATGCAATGTTAAGAAAAAAAGACTTGTATGGTGTTTTTTTTTTACTTGTACGTGTGTAATAACCTTTTTATTTAAAAATATTGAATTCAGGTGATAATTTTAATACAAAAAATGCTTTAATTTTCAGGAGTTGAACAGTATTTTCCCAAAATATATGTTTCGGCATGTGCATTACACACTGCTTTTTTGCACCAACTACATATTTTTCGTGTGTTGTTACGACTTCCTATTTCACAGTATTGACCAGGTACAGGATATTTTGGTTGTTTATCGTTGGAAATATCAGGTAAAATAGATGAATCAACATTAGATGTAGCAGAAAGGGATCGATCCAGTGCCATTTCGATAGCTTTACGTGTTTGATGGAATCCCAGCACCCGGGGAACTTGAGAGCGCTGTTTAATTGCTGGCATAAAAAGCTGCTTAGACAAGACATTTGTCAAAGGTGTGCTGGCAAGTATTATAACTGATCTGCCTCTTTTTGGAACAAAAGATACCAAAGAAAACTTTCCATCGAGAAACCCGAAAATGGAAGATTCTTCAGCACGATTGCGGTCAGCCTTCACTTCATATGGTACAAACGTTTTATTTTGACGAACAGTACCAAGAATAGCTAGACCTTTGGCCATTAAATACTTGCCTAAGTTTAGCGATGTCAAAAAATTATCACAAATAATAGTCCTTCTGTTGTTCTCCCAAAGGCATACTAACCTTTGCACAACACCTTCACCTACGTTATTTGCTCGACCAGCATTTGAGGTTTTTCCAGTATATATTTCACTTTTGAGTGGATAGAACGACTTAGCATCGCATGCAAACCAAACCTTTATCCCATACTTGGCAGGCTTAGAGGGTATGTACTGAGTTAACCTAGTTCGACCGCGATAAGCAAATAATTGTTCATCCACAGTAATTTCTCCAGATGGTTGGTAATATTTGCGCAGATTTGCGTTCATTTGTGTCCACAATTCAGATATTGGAGCAGCTTTATCGGCTTCTAGCCTAACTGCTCTTGTACGCTCGCTGTCAAATCTAATGAATCAAACAATTTCTTTGAAGCGTGACTTAGGCATTACTGCTCGATAAAAGCTTGGCCCCATAGCACATCCACATCTTCGTCATTTGATTTATTTACACCTGCTAGTAACACAAGACCTATAAGTGCTTTTAGTTTAATTAAGGTTAATTTCTCCCAGATTCTTTTATCTCCAGTGCAGTTTTTCTCGTTCCAAGTCTCATAGGCTTTTCGTGCTTTTTCATTCGTATCTACTAGAATTTGTTGAAGCATTGAATCAAAATTATCCTCGAAATCTGCTTCGAATATTGCACCCTCTTCTTGCTCATCATTGCGAATGTCATCCTCATCAATAATTAATTCACTTTCAGCGTCGGAATTTTCTGTATTGATACCAATCAAACCACTAGCGCCAATATCGTTCGGGTTGGAACTCTCATCATTGCCGACATTGCTATCATCCTCCAAGTCGAAATGCTCTTTCTCCTCATCAAGCTCGGGCAATATGTTTTGCACATGATCCTGAAGTTCTTCGTACCTTATTCGGTAACTAAGCGAAGCGACAGTTATAAAAAATCGTGTTGCGACAAGCTGAAGTCAACTATAAAATACTATTTTGCATACATTTTATATGGTTACTACAAATGTAGTAAGCCGGCCGCAAGATGATGTTTTTTTCAAGTAGGGTCTAGAGGTCAGGCAAATAATAGGTCGAGTGTTATTATACTCTTAATTGACTTTGATTTGATAATCAGGAAGCTACTAAAAACTTCGGGCATTGTTGTTTCGGAAAATTTTTTTTTATCTCACTTTTTTCACAATTTACTACAAATAAAACTGGCGAAAACCTCAAAATCGAAATTGGAGAAATTAATCGGTAATCATTTAAGTTAAAGTCTTGTAAACATGCGAGGGTGCGAAAAACCTTATGGCCAAGATTTTGGAGTGTTTACAAATTTCTTATTTCGTGTTTTCGGCAAAACGTGCAAAGAAAATCGAATCACTTCCCAAGTATTTTTGAGTGATGCACCATTTTTCGGACCTGTTTGTTGGTATCAGTGGCGGTCACGTTCTTTTATCTCATAACTGCTGCTGTGAAAGGCAGCCAATTGGTCGAGCTAAGCACAAAGATTAAAGCTAAACACATATATGTTTTTGCTCCAGTCTTTAGATATCAGCAACATTTAAGAAAATTTCAAAAATATCAAAAATATTAATAGAGGAGAAATTCACTCTTCAACATTTACATTCAAGTCTGTGCTTCAATATTTGTATAATTTTTTTTTTATTATTATTTACATTGTAACTAGTTATTGTAATAAATTATAAACTAACGAACAATTTTTAATTTTCTGCAATACAACTAATATAAATTTAATAATGCTCTGCCCAAGGCTTGCAGAGAAGTGGGCTACTGCGTGAGTTGGTGCGGTTTTTTTCGTTTCAGCCTTTCTTTCCATTTACCGGGATCAATTAGGGCTGAGGCTTCGCTATTTACATTTTGGCGTAGTCTTTCCATATGAGATTTAGCGTTTATGTTTATCGAAGTGGCAACTGATTCGATGCCAAGGTCGTGTTCGATATCGGTGTTGCGGACGTACCAAGGTGCATTAACAGCGCATCTTAGTACCTTATTTCGGAATTTTGGTATAAATTTTATATTGGTTGAGCTTGAGCAGCGCCATAGCTGGGGCTTTGGCTTTCTGGACGGATATTAGACTGATATTATCGCATTAATATAATTTACATTTGACTAAAGAGATTAAATACATGCACGCTTATATGTACATATTTCCTTTTTGATTGATTTATATAAAATCGATATCCAGTATGAAATAGTTTATACAGAAAAGAAATTTTCCAAATACCAAATATAAGAAATCTAAATAAATAAATAAGAAATCTAAGAATATAAATTCAAAAATTTTACCAAATTTTACTGGTTTGGATAGTAAAAAAAAATAGTGCAAGCAAAAAAATATATCTCTTCAGGACTTGAACCTGATTCAAATTCATTCGCTTCGCTGTGGGCAAATAAGTCGAATCCCTTACTAGTGTGCTAAGTCCCCTACTAGTGTGGTAATTTGAATTTGAAAATGCCTTACTATGAATCTACAAATTAGTTCTCGAAAAAAGTTCATTTAACATTTGCGCCTTCTCATTCCATTAATATTCTCTGGTAAAACAGAGGAGAGGCAAACAGGTATATGCATGAGCGTAACGTGGGTGGGCGCGTTGATAGTGGGAGTGTTGATGCCCAACTCTATTCTTCCTGATCACGACGTAGAGAATACAGAAAGTGGCGCATTCTGAGCAGCGCCACTTTGTTTTTGGAGAATTTGGCAATTGAGTGTCGTCATTACAAAAAATAAACAAACATTTGCGTGCAAAAGCATGCACGTGCACCATTTGCTCTACATCCTTGACTTTATACTACCTTTGGATTATTCATCCTCTTCTTCTTGTTTGTTCACAAAGGGAATCTTGTATTCTTTATTCTTACTTCTTGATAGTACGCCTTTTTTTTTTAATTGCACTGAAAATATGTGAGTTTTGCCGTTTTCGTGTTGCACGTATTTTTATTTTTATTCTCCTCGCTTTTCACTTTTCAGGTATGTGGATTTTATTATCAAAACATTTTTTCTTTCAATAAATAAATTTTAATAATTTTTTTATGTTTATAAGTATTTTACCGATTTACCTCCTAAAAATAAGTCAAAGGCCTTAAAAGAGATAATGAAGAACGGGATGAAAGTTAATTCGGAAAATGTTTTGAATAAGATTTTAAAAACTGTCTTAATTCTTTTTATATTCCATACATAAGCTGAGACAATTCTCTCAAATAGTAACTAAAAAGCATGAAAAATTGCTTTAATTCACAGCCGTCTTCAAAATAAGTACACGCAATACCGTCTTTCCACCAACGAAACGGCTGTTGCCGACACTGAATATGGCCAAGTGAAGGGCTTAAAGCGAAGAACTCACACCGATGCATCCTACTACAGTTTTGAGGGAATACCCTATGCCAAACCACCAGTAGGTGAACTACGCTTCAGGGCGCCACAACGTCCAGAACCATGGACAGGTGTACTTAATTGCCTTGGCCCCAGAGACAAGTCCATACAAGTTCATTTGATAACAAAAAACGTAGAAGGCTCAGAAGATTGTCTCTATTTGAATGTTTATACGAAGGATGTGAGTGAAAACAAAACTAGAATTACATACATAGATATTTATTTTTTTGATTTGCTCTGCTAAAGTTGAAGCCTACTAAACCACGCCCAGTTATGGTTTGGATACACGGAGGCGGTTTTATTTCTGGCGAAGCCAGTCGTGACTGGTTTGGACCAGATTATCTTATGGAGGAAGATGTCATATTGGTTACGGTGCAATACCGACTTGGTGTTTTTGGTTTGTAAACTTTAATCTAAAAAGTGGCTCTGAATAACTCAGCGGAAATTAAATTTTTTATTCATAGGTTTTCTCTTTATGGATTCACCGGAGTTAAATGTGCCCGGTAATGCTGCTTTGAAAGATCAAATATTAGCCCTGAGATGGGTCAAAAGTAATATAGCGAATTTCGGTGGTGATCCCAATTGCGTAACGCTGTTTGGCCAAAGTGCAGGTAGCGCGGCGGCGCATTATCTTTGCATCACGGAGCAAACGAGAGGACTCTTTCATCGTGCCATTTTGATGTCAGGCGTGGCTCTTTGGCCATGGGCAGTTCAGGGACCAAGGAAGATTGGGTATCCGCTAGCTTTATTGGCAGGATACAAGGGCGAAGACGATGAGCAACAAGTGCTGGAATATTTAATGAAATGCAAAGCCATTGAACTGACTAACAAGGAACCAATGCTTTGGACCGTTGAGGAGTTAAAAGATAATATCAGGTTTCCCTTTGTTCCGTGCATAGAGCCGTATGAAACAGTCGAAAGTGTAATATTAAAAAGTCCGCGTGAACTTATGAAGACAGCTTGGACTAACACAATACCGCTAATGGTGGGTGGTGTTTCAGAAGAGGGCGTTGTAATGCTGCCATGTAAGTAAAATAAGGACAATGACAAACGGCCTAGAGTATATTTATTATATATGCCTGTATGTGTGTTTATATATTTTTAGTTATAAAACAAATGCCCACTTTAATTTTGAAATTGGAAACTTGTCGCAACTTTGTGCCTGCTGCAGTTGTGGATGACGAAGAAATTATGAAACACGGACAGAAGCTGAAAAGCATACATGTTGATGGCGATGCCATAACTACTGAGCACTATATAGATGTAAGGAGCCAATAGTACACTTTTGTGTAGTTCTAGTTCTTTTTTAATTTACTTCAGAGTAATGAGTGCCACTGATAATCAGGCAGCGATGTTTTAGTAACATTTGCTTGTTTCAAGTAGTATAATAGTGTATTTCCACCGAGCCGTGAATACGTGCAGAAAGACTCCAATCTACGTTTAACAACAGTAAAATCCCTCAAAACAGAATCTTACAAGCTGGACACCGAAATAGGCATCAATACAAGGCATTCAAATCAAATCCAGGTGCAGATAGGTCAGACATATGAACCATTTTACATTTTGCAGCCCACATTGAAGGCACAGTCAAATTATAATGAAAATGACTTTATTGCCTTTGAAAATAGTTTCAATTAATTATGAAAAAAAATCGGAATTTTTAAAAAAAAAGTCCTTCGAACAGGCACGAGTTTTTTATGTTTTTAAATGCAGTCCACATTTTATTGAAATCTATCAAACGCTCCGGAGCGCCCGAGCACCGTATGTTAATTGTTGAATAACTCGAAAAGTATCTGTTAAAATTTTCACACAATATTTCTAAGATATTATATTTTAGGAAAATGCAAAAAACATCCAATTCTTTGAAAATTCTGTCTACCCCTAACCCGTTAAAGGCTGCAACAGCTCCTCCAGCTGTTGAAAACCGTTGAGCTCGCTTTTTATTTTTGATATTCCGAAGCAAAAAAAAAAAATTCTGACCCAAATCAGTGATGTAAGGCCATTAGTTCGATTTTTTGAGTGCTCAGAAACTTTCTTGTGTGAACCAATACGTGAGAGCGCGCATTGCCTTGGTGAAGAATGATTCGACGTCGGCGGTTGGGTTTTCTTAATTCTCCGAAAACTTTAGGTAAAATAAGTTTGTGTACGACTCGGAGTTTATTCTTTAGTGGTACAGTTGCAACATAACTATATTTTCGATATTTGCCGAAAAACTAGGCGATTTGATTTGATTTTAGATTTTCCCTCTGCGAAAAACTTTTGCTGGATTAGGCTCGTCTTGAAACTGCCCATCGCTCTTTTGTTTCAGCTGAGATGTGTAGATTCGCCATCTGAGACGTTTCAGCGGAGATGTGTAGATTCGCCATCTGAGACGTTTCAGCTGAGATGTGTAGATTCGCCATCTGAGACGTTTCAGCGGAGATGTGTAGATTCCCCACTCGTAGCGATGCACTTGACGTGCTTTGAATTGTGTTATTTTGTACAATTATAATTTGTGTTATTTATATCATAGTTAGTCAGCAAAAACAAAAACAAAAAAAAACTAAATTGTATCGGGAAAATTTTCTTGCGGTAATTCATCGTTGTAAATTATTTTTATAAAGATAAAGGTACACCATCGAGGAGGTTACGCTCACTGTTAGCAATTAAGTCTCAGCCTCCGCCAAAGTAATACGTTTAAGAACCAGTCTTGCGAAGTCTGCCCAAATCAATTTTTTTTTACCAGAAAGTATGGAAACTAAATTCGATATTATAGAATCGTTATGGGACACTAGCTTACGTATGGCATGACCATTGAGTAGTAAAAAAATTTCTTCTTATTCTACCCTAAAGGCTTTTACGAAAGTCCAGGATGTGTTTGCTAGTTTCTTCGATTGGTACAAAAGATTTGCAAACAATTTAAGACGCCTGTAATTTATATTGTGGCAAATGATTGATCATCGATCGATGCATTAAAAAATTTGGGTTATCTATGTATTAAACTCGATTGATAAATCTTAAGTCTTAATGATCTTAGCAATTGTTGTTTTTTATGAGTGCGCTGACTCATGCCATAGTACCGTTGGTTTTTTATTGTATTTCGTACTGCTTAATAATAGCCGCATGGTTTCCAGTGACACTAAAAACTTAATAAACTCACGATTTCATTTCAAATACAAAGTGGCACAAAATTAATCACCCTATCAAAAGATTTACAATTTTTGCAAATGGCGTCTTACGTAAATCATATTTGGCACCTGTGAAGTAGACAGCTACAGTAAGCAAACGGACTAGCAATGCAGCACGTACATTTCAAAATAAAGATTCACATCACTCAAAAAAAAATTGTTTTTCTATTCAGTAAATAAGTTAGTAAAAAACATTGGATGATTAATTTTGTGCCACCTATTACTAACTTCGTTCCGATTGTATTTTATTTAGTTAGTGTTTTTCTATGCCGATTGGCAAAATTCACATTTCATATTTCGTTTGGTATCCTCTAATGTTCATTTTATTCCATCTTTTATTTACATTTTTTTTTTATTTGTCTAAATAAAGGTTTCCATCACTCAAAATCATCTTTTTTTCTATTTAGCAAGAAGAGTTATTTGAAAAATAAAATTAGATGATTAATTTTTACTTACTTCATTCCCATTATACTTCATTTAATTAGTTTTTTTTCGAAGCCAACATTTCGAAGGAACTCACATTTCATATTCCTGCAGTTATCCCATAATAAACATCCCATTCCATCTTACATTTTTTTTTCTATATTTTTTTTTCTTATGTTCTTTTTCTATTTACTGATATTTATAATCTATTCACTTATACTATCCGAGTTCCATTTTCTTTCTCAGCTCAAAAGTTATTGGTTATTTTACTTCCCCATCCATCGCACTCTTCTTTCCCGTTTAAATTATGCTCCAAAAGCGCCTACTTATCTGTATCGTTTCGAGTGTTATTCTGAAGTGATACCGTATCCATATCGCACTTGGTGTCTGGGCGGACGTGCCCTCAAGGGTGCTTGCCATGGCGATGAGTTACCTTATCTTTTTTGGAATGCAATGTCACACCGTTTGCCAGAAGGTAGTCCTGAACATCGCACAATGCAACGGATGATTGGTATGTGGACTCACTTTGCCGCAACTGGTAATCCGAATAATAAAGAATTACCTGGAATGGAGTCAATTAATTGGGAAACAATTAAAGAGCCTGTGCCGTCATACAAGTGTATGAATATTGGTGAGGAGTTGGAAATCATAGATTGGCCAGAGATGCGCAAGATTAAGGTGTGGGAGAGCACCTACGATGGCAATAAGGAGTTGTTATATTGAGTTCAATGAAGTGCAAACAGCAGTCTGGTATCAAAGCAGCAGTACAACAACAATGATGCCACTTTATTTGCACTTATTTCTGAACCTCCCTCTTATGTTATTTCATATTCTTCTTTTTTGCTTTTAGTAAAGCTAACCTATGAAGTTACTGTAAAATAATATCTTTGCACGTTTGTATATTTTTTAATAATTTTTAGTTAGTAAAATATAATTCATGAAAATGTGTACCTACCGGGTGGTCTTGATAGTGTTTTTTTTTTCTATTTGAAAAAATGTTATTTTGGCAGTGTTAGATCTTTGCAGCCAGGGGTATCCGGCTGTATTTTAACAGCGCCCTTCTGAAACTGGATCACCTCAGGAGGTAGAATGACCTTGCCATGGTAGAGGGGACTGCCATGGACGACGTTTCCCCTTTCCCCCCTAAAAAATACTAGTCCGCCACGCTCGCCACGTGGAGCAGTGCGGGCGATTATGAAATGAAATATGAATATAAAAAACCTATCCTCGGACAACCAAGGCAACCCAAAATCAAGACCAAACCCCTTAGTAAGGTCAGGTCTTTCAATAAAAAAGACCACTAACGTAAGCGGAGTAAAGCCTGTTGCCAAGCCAGGGCCTAACTCCCGCTCCGTCCTTTCAGAGACTGCCTCTACGGCAGCGAGACCTCTTATTGGCAACAATCCCAACCCTGTCATAAGACAAGTTGAGGATGACATACCATCTACGTCTGGTGCCAGCAGTAGACCCCGTCTCGCAACAAAATCCTTGGGAAGCAAGAGCTGCCCTGTTAGAAGACAAGCAGACCTTGCTGTCTTCGTCACTCCAGGTGGCACGGGAACTCCGAAATTAGAAACACCCCCACCAATGTCGGCAGCATCGGACCACATGGTTAAGCCAATGACTTCTGATGTCTGCCCTTCTGGCACTATCACTGCTCCGCGTAGTATTCACCCCCGGAAGCAGAAAGGTAGTATCGCACCAGGTGATCGGCCTTCAGAATCCTAGAGACTGAAGGACATTAGAGAAGAAGATCTGACGGAGGAACAGTCGAACTCAAGGGCGTGGGCTGAAGCCTTCATTACCGAACACAGGGATAAGGCCAAAATAGACTCCGCGCAAGGTAAGCGCAAGCGATCGAGTGAAGGGGCATCGGCTGAAGCCAACCGAACTTAGGTGTCCGCCACTCAAATGACTAATGTCACGACGAAGAGGTCTTTCGCGAAAGTAGCGAAAGGAAGCCATATACGGGCGGTGATTGATCGCAGTTTCCATAATGGTGCGGTCTCTCAAGCAAACTGGGACTTAATAAATAGGAGTCTTTGGAAAGTGTACAGGGGCATCCAAAAGGGGAATCCAGGACCTCCACCCAGTTGCTCGGATGCGGGATGGTTTCAATCCCGCGTCAAAGTAATAAGGTGCGCTGATCAACGTTCGGTGGACCTATACACCCTAGCGATTAATCGCAAAGGGGAACCTTGGCCCTCCTTGATGTGGTTCCCCGAGAAGACATCCCCAACCGGCCAAGATCTAGAGTCTGGATACCAGACTTCCATTCTGATCCAGAGGAAGTCCTGAACCTGATAAAGCTTTGGGCGTTTTTTTCATATTGCTTCACCACTCTTGTGGTATGAGCTCCCGATGCACGACACCATGGTAATCGAAGAAAACAGTGAGCAAAACTTTGACATTTGATCGAGTTTGACGTACTTTTTTTGGTCTTAGCTCTTCTGGACCCCTCCATTGGGAGAATTGGGCTTTGGTTTCGATGTGATAACCATATACTCATGCTTCGTCATGAGTTATGACCTTTGTAAGCAAATCTGGATCATTGTTAACGTCATTCAACAATTCCTGAGCGACGCTCACCAACGTTGTTTTTGGTCAAAATTCAGCACGAATTTCCGAGAAGAATGCATGGCACAAACGAACCGATATCCCGACATCCTCAGCAACGGCAAGAAAAAAATGTTCTCTGAACCAAACCAGTTTATGCTGAATTGCTAAGAGAAATGATTTCAGGTGCACCCGAAATTTTTTTATGAAGTGCTCAAAAACTCAACAACGTCCTAATAATATTAGCATCAAAAACGTTGAAACTTATTTCAAAGAATTTCCCGATCAGCACTTTGCGAAGCCAGTTAGCATATTTGCTTAAGTACTTACTTACATACTCGTACATTCACAGGCAAGTTTGCACATCCATAAGCACCTTTCTCTGTTATCTCAAGCTAGTCTGCCATTTGCCAGCATTCACAACACAAAGTTTCTCTTGGGGGCTGAATGCATGCAAAATAATGTACGGATGTGTAACTGTACGTGAATGTATGTGTGCGCGTATAGGTATGTGTGAATATGGATTATCTTTTCTGCGTGTCCTCTGCATGCCAGCAATCATCATATATGTAAAAGTATCATAGTTTGCTTTCATTTCTGCACTCTTCTCGCACAAGTCGGTAAGTGAGCCCGGTCAATATTAATTCACAATTCTTCCACGTGCCTTCAGTAATAACAGAAAAATCATACCATTGGGAAATTATAAGAAAAGGATTCATTCTCATCATATTTAAGAGAACACTTCCTGCAGGTTTTTTGTTTTTGAGATTTATTTTTTTTTTTTATATGAAATTTCAGTATCCATTTTGGAATTCGAATTTGAAGAGTGTGCCAAAATGTTTTATTAATTTTTCGGTAACTTAATACACAATTTTATGTTCCGACGCTCCAGTCGGAGATAAAGGAAATAATATACAAATAAATAATTAGTTTTCTTCAACACTTGGGTATGGAGCGATTCCATTTCAAGCAATTGAAATATTTTTTACATTCACGTAAATTTCTTTGAAAATTGTTACATTCGTTTGTTTGAGTATAATAAGAATTATATAGAAAAATGTTGAAAGAAAATTAAAAACATAGAGATTAGTTTAATGTTGAATATTTTGGTAAAAGGTTTTTTAAGTTGAATATGTTTGGTTCTTTTTAACATATTTATAAATATTTCTTTTATTTTTTAGGCCATTTTTTTTATTAAATGAAAGTTGCTTATTGATATCATTTTATATACAAAGTTAAGTCCAAAATAAAAAAGTCTGAGCTAAAATAGAAATGACAGGAGCTTTGTTCTGATAACTTCGTGTTTATTTACTCAAAATAGTCCCCTTTGGCCTCAATACACTGTTTGGAGCGATCTAAAAGCTTTTCGAAAGAGTGTTTCAGGCCATTGACCGGAATGTCCTTCAGGTACAAGCCTTTGGATGGCCTCTACGAACGAAAAACGTTTTTTTTTTTCATAGCAAAATGCAATTTTCCGATAAGGAGAAGTCACAGGGTGAGTGATTGATGGTTGAAATGCGATTTATCGTCAAAAAATCAGTCACGAGAGTGGAATGATGAGATGGCGCATTAAGGGGTCCCGGTGGTCTAGAGCTCGAAAATTTAGGGTATTTTCAGGAATTTTTTTTCGCAATAAAAAAAAGATGGAAAACGATATTTGAATTTTTTTAGCTTTTTATTTAACTTCTTTTACATACAACAATAAAAAAAAAATTTTATTTGGCGCTCAAGTTCACCCTCCCGAAAAATTGGACCTGGATGGTGTTATTCACTTTGGCTCTTCTATTTATGTGAAAGACAAAAACCAAGCAAATTATTAATCAATATCACTGTAGCTATGTCCCGTACTAAAATAAAAAAATAAAAAATTTAACAAAAATCGATTTTTTGAAATTTTTAGACCACCGGGGACCCTGAGACTATGCTTAGTAGTCTCTGAGAGTTTCATAGTGCGATTCCAATAACTTTTCGCGTTGTATCCAATCACGTACAGTGAAAAAAATATTTTTCCAACCTTGGACAAATTCATAGTTCTCAAATAGATACCCAACATCAGTCTGCAACTCATCTCGTACCTTGAACTGCAAGTTTGGATGAACTTGAGACAAATTATTTTCAAAACGAGACATCACTGCTTTAGTAAACAAAAAAAATGCAAGTGAAAGAGTGCAATTAACGCGAAGATAACTGGAGTTATGACAATGGTTTGATTACGACAGAAGTCGGCAAAAACAGAGATTCTTCTTCGAGCGCCGTTCCCCATTGACATGGCCGCCGAAGTTTGTTTCATAATTCTGTTTCGGATGGACAATTTTTGGAATATTTAATCCATGAAGTTAACCTCAAGTTGAGTACAAACGTAAATATTTGTTGGGATTATTTGAAATGATACAGAAGCAGCTGCAGTGCCTCTAATTCCGCATCTGTTGATATTTCCCTAACAGATAGCGGCTACTTCATACCATACAGTCACGTACCGAACTTTAGTAAAATAACTTTAAAACTGTGGAAGTTATTCCCAATAAAGTTACCATTATCTCTTGAACTGTAACCAAGGGCAAACGCCATTGAATTTGGAAGACCCCAATTAAGTAGGCTCAACTAACTAATCTACCAGTCAAGGCTCTTTGAGATTGCGTGGGATCCGCTTTAAAGCCCTCGCCTCATTTGATATGGGGCTTTTAGGTGTTTCTTTAAAAGCGCGTAAAAGGGAAACGAAAACCGATTTTTTAATTTTGTTTTGAGTATTTAATTTCCTGATCTATTGCTAACATATGAATACCTCTCTTGTTCGAGGTACGTTAAAAAAGTCGGTCTTCACGTGGGCAATGGACACACATATAGCCGGTTCCACTGAACCGATTTTAATTAAATAACATTTATATCACGTAAAATTGATGTCGTTATTGTGTGAACTACGACCGTTTGAAAAAAAATTCAAAGTATTTTTTGCAGACATTTAAAGTCAAAATAAGGGTAAAGCAGTTTTTCATCTTTGAACACCCGCCATTTCGCAAATTTTTTGTTTTTTAAGATCGTAGTTCACACGACAACGACATTCACACTGAGTAACAAACTTTTCGTTTTTTTTGATTTCAGACAGCTGTCAGTACGGGAATTCGTTGTCGCCAGTGACACACCTTTCTCAGGGAGAACATTTTTTCAAGGCTGACAACTTTTCCAACGAACCTTGTATGGCCAAAAACCATTTTTTGTTTTTTAACAATAAATGAGGATATAAAATGCTAAAAAAAAACCAAAAACTCGTTCTTTCGTTCCCGCTTTACATGCTTTTAAAGAAACACCCAAAAACCACCATTTCAAATGAGGCGAGGGCCTTAAATCACTTCACCGCTCAGTGGTTTTAGCTAACAGTTATTCAAGTAAATATCTGAGCTAAGAGAATACAATGAGTCATAAATGTTTGTAACGTAAGAAGTTTTTTATTACTATGGTTTTTCTGAACTGTTTTTTTTTTCAAATAATTCGAAAGCGATATTTTGGTTAATTTTACCTACCTTTCATTTGCATTTTTAACTTGGATTAATGTTTCCTTAAAAATCCAGCTCATTGAACAACGAATGCCATATAAACTTTGCACGAATTTATAAAAATTTCAAATTTTTTAATAAAAATTAAAAAAAATTTGTAGTACGTAGGCTAATAGCTCATTCAATTTTATTATAATAAAAAGAGAGTTTTAAATGGATTTGATTCGTTGATTGTTGGTCATTTTCTTCTCTATAACGAATGTATATAATTTTTATTTAATCTTATTGTTCATAAAAAATTTATGAAAATTAAAAAAAAATTAAAAGTCGAAAAATTGCGAATCCTTTATTTTGTCCTCTTTACTAAATTATTTTGGAAATCTTAAAATCTAAAAATCTTAAAATTTCAAATACCGCACACGAGCTCACTCAAACGTACTTATACATATTCGCATAGTCAGTAAAGCGTTAATCTTATCATTTTGCAAATCCATTTCATTTTCCATTTTCTTTTTATAACGGTTAACTTTAATGTCGCGCTGTTCTTCAAGTAATCGCTCATTACTGTGTGTTTATTATTTTTATTATTATGTCGATTGTTGAACACAAAAGTTAATATGAATTTAATGCATCCCTAGTGGTGTCGAAAGTAGATACGTATGCACAACACGCACACATGCTCACATCCATGAATGTCACATTAGTCGTAACGCTCGTGAATATTTTGGAAGCTTTCATTATTTTAATATACGAAACAAGGGTAAAAGGACGTCCATATACTTTTATTGTGTTGCTGTACTAACTTTTTTTATTTAAAAATACAGCAGATTTCATATTCAGGATTGAATAGGAGAGTCTAAGATGAAATTTAAGGGGTTGATTCTGTGATGTGAAGCTGTTGAAACAGATGTATTTAAAAGTTTACTTTACCGAAGCTCAGTTTTTTTAATTAAAGTAGAAGGGGGCAAAAAGTCATCTACTTTGAGAAATGTTGCGACCTTCCAACCAAATAAACGTATTTCAATAAAATATGTCATTGCATTTTTTTATTGAAGCTATAGTTTGGGCTTACATTCCTGGGAGGTGATTGTCAAAATCAAAAAGGGATAATAATTTCAGAAGCAATAAAAATGCTTAGAGCCGTAAAGAATCTACTGTTCCACACTATGTGTGTATTTGAGAAGATATCGTTCATTTGCGGGTTCGAAGCTCCCTGTGGAGGAAAACAACTGTAATTCTGATATCTATTATCAGTTTTTCATTATTGCGGTCGACTCCTTCCAGGCCTTGGAAAATTCCCGAGTACAATTCAGCCAACAATTCTTGTACTTAGTCCTGCCATTAGTTCTGTTACAAGTTAAGTCCGTTATAGATATGAAACTATAATACTTTTTTTTTTAATGAAAAAAAAAACAACAACCAAACTTCCATTCGAAGTCGTCTCCATTTTCTGTTACACAAGCCTTCAAACGATTGAGTCATTCAGCTTTTGCGGCACGCGCGGTTTCAATGGAGATTGAAGTCGCTGCTCGAATCAAGAATTGTTTGAGACACTCCAAATTTTTGTGAGATCTTCGAGAGGCCATGTTCTTCAGTTCTGACCACAAACTTTAGCCAAATGGATTAACATTTGGACTTCCCGATGGCCACACTTCTGCTGCTATGAGCCCAGGAATATTGTTTTTTAGCCACTGCTCGATCCGTTTTGCCTTATGGGCTGGAGCGGAATCTTGCTAGAAGATACAACGCTCTCCATTGAAGAGAGTGCGGCTTAACTGCTTCACCTCGCCTTCTAAGACATCCTCTTGCTACACTTTTGCCTCGGTGAAATGATGATATGTAACGCCTTTACAAGACACTCCCCACCAAACCATTATGGAGACTGTTTGGTGGCCACGCTGACGCCTTGGAACAACATTTTTTGCGTATGTAGAAGTTTTAGCAAAGATTTTATTTTATTTTTTTCTTATTAAAAACTTCTCAAGAGTATAAAGTTTCTCACCTGTGAAAATAATATTTTGATGGCCGTGAGCCGCGCGCCCGGAAAGAGCCGGTTGTGCATTAAGGAAAGTGAGATTATAAATAAGGAAACAATTTAATTGAATATATACAAGCTGTTCTTTATTTTTGAGGGGAGGAAAACAACTGTAATGCTTCCCACTCCATTGTTGAAGGGCGAAATTTGCCCTGAAACTGAGAATAATTTATAACAAAGCTTTTTTCTGCGAATTTGTTCTTGCTGTATGTACAGGGTGGCGCACGAATCGTGCTACAAAAACAAACCGTAATAACTTTTTTTCTATGTGAGTAATCGGCTTTTTTTTTTTTTTATTTTGCAGATTAGTATTTAGATTTACAAAAAATGGAGGCTTGGGATACCGAAAAGAGGATTTGGATAGTGCAGCGGTACCATGCTTTGCAGTCCATCATTTCCGTCCAAAGGGAATTTAGGCGGGAGTTTGGCGGCACTCCCCTGAGCAGATGGACCATTATGAGGCTGGTGAACATGTTTGCTGAATCTGGAAGCATCGCACGCAGACCGTACCATCGAGATCCCCATGTTCGGGTCGAAGCCACAATCGCGGCTGTAGCATCGTCAATTCAGGCAAATCCAAGAGTTTCGACTCGTAACTTGTCGGCGCAAATTGGAGTTAGCAGACGGTCATTGCAGCGGATAGTTCATGATGACTTAAACTTGTTTCCGTACAAAGTTCAAATCACAAGCAAATTAAACCTTCTGGATTTGCCTATTCGCCTGGAATTTTGCCAAAAAATTATTGAAATGGCCGAAGAAGACAACAACTTCATAAATTGCTTGTTTATGTCTGATGAGGCCCATTTTGATCTAAACGGCAATGTAAACAAGCAAAATTGCCGTATATGGAGTCAATCAAATCCGCAAATACTCCATGAGATGGAACTGCACCCAGAACGAGTCACAGTGTGGTGCGCAGTTTCATCAAGGTGCATTGTCGGGCCATACTTCTTCGAAGAAAACGGTGTAACAGCGACTGTAAATGGGGACCGTTATTTAAACATGTTGAAGGAGTTTTTTTATCCAGAACTGCGGCGAAGACGTATCCCTTTTAACAGCATTTGGTTCCAGCAAGATGGAGCAACTGCACATATAGCCAGACCGGTTATGGAGGAGCTCCAACGAAAATTTAGAAATAAATTGATATCCAGAAATTCCACTTTCCGCTGGCCCCCAAGGGGCCACCTGACCTCACTGCACCAGATTTTTTTTATGGGGTTATCTCAAACAAGAGGTGTGTAAAACAAAACCAAGTAATTTGACTGAATTGAAGCAGTCCATCACAACAATAATTGAGGCGATACCGACTTCAACCCTTCAGTGCGCAATGAACAATTTTCTCATCAGGTGTCGCATATGCGTGAATGAGCATGGAGGTCATTTACGTTCTATTATTTTAAAAACTAATTAGTTACATAAAATAAAATTGAATTACCTATACAATAAAAAAACAAAAAGTTAAATACATTGATTAGAAAAAAAGTTATTACGTTTTGTTTTTGTAGCACGATTCGTGCGCCACCCTGTATTTCAAAATTTGTCCCAAAATGTATGCCAAGACTTAGTATATACTTAGTACATACTTTACCTAACCTCTTTGTTCCCTTAGAGGAAATGCCATAGTAAGGTAATTTCCATTTTTTGTTTTGATAAGAATATGAATTTTTTTTTAGAGACACGCGATATATACATACATACACATTCCACAATTTTCGAGGTAAGAAATTAAATCGATTAATTCAAAAATGTCTCTCCCTTGAGCATGAATTGAACACACCTCTAGAATTCAGCGGTGACAATAACAACCTTGACCTAAATTTTCCCAGAATATGGCCAAAATTCAATTTTACTCCTCAAAAGGGCTATTATCGCCTTTAAAGTACTTCATATCAACGGTAATGCACTTATACCAGCGGGGCGATTGAACTCTCGAAACAATTCTGAAACTTTATTTGCGAGCCGTTTGCGAGTTTTCCATTACTTCCTTTTGACTTCTAAAACGCGTTCCCCGTAGTACATAGTTTTTTAACTCAATCAATCAGAAAAAGAACTACTTTCGAGCCAAGGGAGGTTGATATTGAAAATGTATGAAATCTATGAATGAAAACTCGTCCACTTTTCTTATGTCCTCAAAAAATTAAGTGGAAAATCGGTAGTTGCATAACTGATGAAGAAAAGTCCAAGAAAGATGCAAGATTACGTAAACATTTTGGAAAATCGTCAGCACCCGCTTACTTTTTTGACAATTAGTAATGCCACATTGGCTGTAATTGCTTTGGCCAACAGTGATTACCCGACACGAATGAACGTTAATAATTATTGTACTAAATTACTTCAATTATTTGTTATTAATTATTTAGATTAACCCTGTTCAAAAATGTAGTCCAAATAAAATTTGTCAAGCCCCATTTTTCCTTTGACTTCCATATTTGCATATTTAATCTATTTCAATATTTTTACTTCATCTTCATTTTTCAAGCAAGTGGCATCCCTCTCCAAATTATCTTGAAAATCAGCTCTCTTAAAGCTTTTTTTCATTTGACAACTGTATGGTAATATTTGGCTAAATTTATTCATTTAATTTGGTTTAACAGGTGTTTTGTTTAACAGGTGGCAACTCTCTGGGAAGATTAGCCCATGTTTATGTCAGGGCAGAAACTATCTGTGTGCATGATTGAGTCCCAAACATTCAAACTAACAAACATACAAATTTTACATTTATAATAAAAGGTTTTTCAATAAGGGCGGGTAGATGTTGAAATGGAGTAAAATGGCGTTTGCTGTGTGGCACGTAGCGCCGTCCTGCTGGAACCACATGTCGTCTAGGTCCATATGGTTCAATATGGGCCATAAGAAATTGGAAGGGCCACCACGTCTACCGAAAAATGGGCGCAATGCGCGCAACGTTTGCGTTAATGAACACTCCTTTTGATAATAAAGTTTTATCATTTGAACGAGCTGTTCAATCGTGTAACTTGCCATGATGATTTGGCATAAACAACTGAATAATAAACAAAAGATTTGACAGATGCCACCAAAACAAAATGGCTGCCACAGGGCGCCAAAATCGACCCGCGCCAATTGAAAACCCCTATATTAGTTGGATTATTTGTATGTGTAAGTGTTTTAATATTTTTCTTTGAAATCATTCAATAACTGAAAAAATAAATGTTCAAAAACTGTTTCCTCTTTTTAAATCTCATTTCCCATCTGAATGAATCGTCCTTATTTTTGAGAGTAAAGTGAATTCCGATCAAAATTATAGCCCCCAAGCCGCAAAATAAATATTCTTTCCTCTGTGTTATGTGTATTAATTTAGGTATGTACAGTGCAAATAATTTTTTTAAACCTTAAGTGCGTATGTTGTGAATGTGCATATGTATTTGTAAGTCTACATGGTCAATCACATTGGTGCGCTTCATTTATATGCTTACATTCCCTCACAATCAGTTATTTAGCATACCTTATCAATTTTCATAGCCTGATTTTCTATTCAAACAAATTGCCACTGCGCACAGTGCGGCGGTCACATGTAAGCGGAGGCCAAAAATTGTAAGCATGCTCCGATTTTTCTCAAATTACTAGCGAAAACCCGCCCGTTCCGCTAGTCGTCTTTAAAAAAATCTAGATTAATTAATTAAATTAAGCCGAAAAATACTGTGTGTATTTTATAAAAATTCTCGCGCATAAATAGTAATGAAAGAAGTTTTGAATAGTAGTAGCAATTAAAAAACGTTTGATGTGATTTACTTTATTACTTTTTTTATTGGAATGCTCTTTGGTATACAATATTCTAAATTTTTCCATGCGTTGTTGAGCATGAAACATAAAGTTGGCCATGAGAAAAACATGGGTATTCTAAATCAATACCACAAATTGATACAGTTTGGCCTTGTGACTTATTAATAGTAATCGCGAATGCAAGGCGAACAGGAAGTTGAAAGCGTTTGAATTCAAACGGCATATCCGATGGTATCATTGGTATTCGCGGTATTAAAACGTCTTCTCCAGAGTATTTTCCATTCAAAATTGTTGCTTCAATGACGTTACTCATCAATCTCTTAACTGTTAATCGAGTGCCATTACATAGTAATCGGTGCTCCTATTTTCAAGTTTAGCATGTGTGGCGGTAATCCAGGTAAATCAAAGGAATTCAAAAATTCAGTGGGATAATTTACAATATCATCTTGATTTGTAACAGTGTCAACGGATCGATATGTTTGTTCTGGACTTGGTATGTTAGCCAAAATAGCCGCATTCATTTCATTCACATCTTTATTTTTGCCAGCCATGATGGCTCGTTCACTAAGCCAATCATGACATTTGTAATTTTGAGGCAAATTTGGGAAAATATAATACTTTGAATTAGCTGTTCTTTCGTTTGACTTATTTGACAAAAGTTTGATTGTAAAGTTTTTAAGCCAGTTAAATTATCGACAGGAACTTTGCCATTTCCAATATCCAATAATTGCTGTGAAAACTCAGCAGCTGATGGATCATTTTGCATTAGAACACGTATATTTGTAGTTAGTTTTAGTGTTTGAACACATCTCCACAAATATGATGATTTCAAACAAGTAGCCAATTCATTTGCTACAGTTGCTCGAGGAATAACAGGCAGTGTTTGTCTAAAATCACCTGCCAGCAGCACTAAGGCACGACCAAACATTTCATTTTTACTACGTAAATCTGGTAATGTCCAATCAAGCGCTTCCAGTGACTTTTTATGCGCCATCGTGCACTCATCCCATACAATTACGTGTGCGAAAAAGCAGAGAAGGAGAAGAGAACTGTTCTATTCCCCCCCGCTTTAACCCAGCTATGTGTTCAGGTGCAAATGACTTTTTTGCGTGAAGTCTGATATAAAAGAAGTTCTATTTACTCTTCTTAAATTTATATAAACTTTTCCAGGCGAAGTAAAAAAACTGGCATATATTTGCTTCAACCGTATATTTGTGAGTACACAGGTAATACGTAAATATATGAATGATATAGGTAATATCTCATATTAGCATAACCTTTCTGCAAAAAATTAAGGAAACGATCACCAATCACGCCGGCAATGATACAATGAATTTTTTACTATAACTGACTTCAGATTAACGTTTATATAATAAGCGTATATATAACATTTTTAAATTTTTTTAGAATTTGTTTTTTTTAATTTTTAATAATAAGTGGTCTTCCTCCTTCTCTTCCTCTTCCTCTTCCTGTAGCTATTCCTTTTCCTCTTCCATCTCCAGCTTCATATCCTTTCTTTATCCTGGAAACGGGCAGTAAAAATTACTTCACTTAAAAGCTTTCATCAACAGCTTCCATCTGAGACCCATATTGTACAAACACATCCAAGGGTTACCCGGGTCCTCGTTTTGGCCTTCGGCAGCGCCACCTGGTGGCGAGTGGAATCAATAAGCATATTAATTGGGAGGTTGAATTAGTTTTAAAGGTGACACACAGATGGCGCTATTTATCACTTTATCGCGTTGGCAATACTGAATATATATTCATGACAAAGCCTCATCCCTAGGCTTTGTTTATCAGTATCTGTCATTTCGCTGAAGTATAAACAACGCAGTGTTTTCGTGCTCCGAGTATGTCAACTTTCGTGCCGTCGAAACGCAATTTGCGGGAAGCTTTGCTTTTCTGCTTCAATTTGAAAAAAAAATACAGCCCAAGCCCGTGAATTGCTGCAGGAGGCCTACCCAGACCATACTCCGTCGATTTCAACATGTGAGTACTGGTTTCGACGATTCAAAAGTGGTGATTTTCACACCGAAGACAAGGAGCGTCTTGGCCAGCCCAAAAGTTCGAGGACGCGGAATTGGGGGAATTGGTAAACGAGGACTCGTGCCAAACCCAAGAAGAGCTTGCTGAATCATTGGGCGTTGATAAATCAACCGTTTGCAAGCGTCTAAGAGCGATGGGAATGATCCAAAAGCAAGGACATTGGGTCCCGTACGAGTTGAAGCTGCGCGACGTCGAACGGCGACTTTTTACGTGCGAATTGCTGATCGAGCGACAAAATCGGAAGGGTTTTTTGCATCGGGTGGTGACTGGCGGCGAAAAATGGATCCACTACGATAACCCAAAACGCAAAAAATCATGGGGTTTGCCCGGCCACGCATCAACGTCGACGGCCAAGCAGAATATTCACGGCAAGAAAATCATGCTCTCCATTTGGTGGGATCAGGTCGGCGTCGTATATTTTGAGCTGCTCCAACCGGGCGAAACAATCACGGGGGATCGTTAACGACTGCAATTGATGCGTTTAAGCCGGGCATTGAAAGAAAAACGGCCGGAAACGGTAAAAAGGCACGACAAGGTTATTTTGCAACATGACAACGCTCGGCCGCATGTTGCTCAACCTGTCAAAAAATACCTTGGAACGCTTGGCTGGGAAGTGTTACCCCACCCGCCGTATAGTCCAGACATAGCTCCCTCCGATTATCATTTGTTCCGGCATATGAGTCTCGATTTGGCGGACCAGCGGTTCTCCTCGCACGAGGCTACCAAAATATGGGTTGAGTCATGGATAGCCAAGCAGCGGCCAGAATTTTGGAGAAACGGCATCCGGAAATTGCCCGAAAGATGGGCGAAAGTTGTAGCTAGCGATGGCCAATACTTCGAATAAAATATTTTGTACCGTTTTTTCACAATAAAGCCCCAAATCTTCGAAAAAAACCTTTAAAACTAATTCAACCTCCTAAGCTGCTCCGTAGAAAAATACATATACACACGACCAAAATGTATTCAATTCTAATGAATGCTATGTGCGGTACAAAAAATACGTGCGGCAAATAGCAAGAACACACTCACTTAACCGACGCACCGCACACACACGCGTTATCGGATTTCAACCAAACTTCACAGAAACCTTTGCCAAAGAAACCCCAACAATGTGTGAAACTTTCATTGTTTTCCTTACACGCGTTGCTGAGATTACCCAAATGCACACTTTTTTCCGGCTTAATTCTTATATATAGGGGTTTTCAGTGAGAGCGCTTCAACTTTTGAACTTTTTTGAATAAAACACAAACGGTTTGACTTTTTTAACTATTTTTTTTTTTTATTATCGAGCTTGAACATATACATTTAAGTATGAAATTCGATTTCTTTTGCATGACCACCGCGTGCACGTTTTACGAAGTCCAATCGTTGAACCCAATTTTCGACCACTCTTTTGCATAAATCGGCCGAAATTCCAGCAATTTCGCGTTCAATATTGGCTCTGAGCTCACAAATCGTCGCTGGCTTGTTACTGTAGACCATTGACTTCACATAACCCCAAAACGGGACGGCTTGTTAAATGGACCGTAAAATGGCCGTAATGCTCTTAAAGTAGCAGCAACAGAATGATTATTTTCATAAAAAATTTGCACGATTTGCAGTCGTTGTTCAAGTGTGTAGCGTTCCATGATGGAATGTATGCTAATGAAGTTTACAAATGACAAGCGAAAAATATAAAATATTGCGTCGTTCGCCCTCCCTATCGGAAAAAAGTTGAAGCGCACCTATTGAACAACCCTATATATAGATTTATGTATGGTCTACATCCAGGTTGGTTGGTTGGTCAAAGTGGTGATTCATTCAGAATTTAACTAGCGTTTTCGAAGCATTTTGTTGTCACATACCTCGCTATCAACCTGTTTAATGGTTATTAATGGCATGCCGGCCGCCGTAGCCGAATGGGTTGGTGCGTGATTGCGATTCGGAATTCACAGAGACGTCGTTGGTTCGAATCTCGGTGAAAGCAAAATTAATAAAAACAGTTTTCTAATAGCGGTCGCCCCTCGGCAGGCAATGGCAAACCTCCGAGTGTATTTCTGCCATGAAAAAGCTCCTCATAAAAATAGCTGACGTTCGGAGTCGGCTTGAAACTGTAGGTCCCTCCATTTGTGGAACAACATCAGGACGCACACCACAAATAGGAGGTGTGCGTAACAGAAGTGTACGCGCTAATTATATATATATATAATGGCATGACTACATCGAGTCTGTGCGGCTTAAGAACCTTATTAGGTTGTTACCATCTAAGACAGACAGTTGTTCAAGACTTTTAACAGTCGTTTGCCCAGGGTAGATTTTGTCTTCTTTTATAAAGCAGGGCATTCACAAGGAAATGCAAAATGGTTTCCTTTTTCTCCGCTTAGACAAAAAGGAATATGAAATACTTGTATGGCCGTAGTTGACTTACTATCACGCCGTCCACCCTTGCGGGCTGAAGTTTTGAAAGTTATCCGATTTTGGTTAAATTTGGTTTGCGCTTTTTTTTCACAAAATCATAAATCTCAAATATGGTAAAGATTAGTCCTTAGGCAAGCCCACCATCCACACAAAATGTAGCTTACATGGCTTTTGCTTTATGCCTATACTACAGGGTATGATATGAAATGTTACCTATTCAAAACGCCATAACTTTTTTGTGTGAAATTAGTTTTTATTGATTTCAAAAACAAAATTGTTCAAAAATGATTACAATTTTAACATGTATTCACTTTAGCTCGATATGACCGTCTTTTGCCTTGACTATAGCCTTCAAACTGTCAAAAAATGGCTTGCATCCTGCACGAATGTGATCTTGAGATATTTTGGCCCATTCTCGTCTAATCGTTTTTTTCAGCGCATTCATACTGGGCATATATTTTAGTCCTCACCTTGCTCTCCACAATCGACTAGATGGAATAGTCCATCGGATTTGCGTCTGGCGAATTCGAAAGCCATTGTGTGGACGAAATGAAGTGTGGAACATGATTTTTGAACCGTTCTTGTTTCACACGAGCTTTATGAGACGGTGCCGGGTGCTGTTGGAACGTCCATATTTTCAGTTCTTTGTCCATTTTTCTTCCATTTTGACGTGGATTTCGTTCAAGTCGGGCCTTCACTTGTAGCGTTTTGCAATGCTACCAGTATCATTTATAGTGCGATACACAAACATTTTATTCACTTTGAGGTGACTGAGCTAACGAACAATGGCTGGTTGTGATTTTCTAGCCAAATATAACGCAATCACACTGTTACGTTTGAATTCCATCACAGAAAAAAAAAATTCAACAAAACTGAGACGCAAATGCTTTTGATGGCTTATAAACAATATGTTGAACTGTCATTAGAACAATTTTGACGTTGATGTCATGAGCTGTTTTATAGATATAAGCAGTGTGAAGTTGGTTTCATATGGTTGGCTTCATATGGTTTACCCTGTATTGCTTACGCTTTTTCACAAGAAATTCCCTGTTACACCTACGAGTACACTATCGTAGCTTTGAAATTAGCTTCAAATCAAGTTTGCGAACTACTTCCAATTTTCAGCGCTTAGAGTTTTATTAAATTGGACTTCTAGCACATTCTTAGAGCACTTACTATATTTTCTTTTGTTTGCGAGCACCAAACCTCAAAGAACTGAACATTTTTTTTTTAATTATTGGGAAATAGAGGCTGGCACATAACAGGTACTGAAAATTACTTTGTTTTATAATGCAGTCTGTCGAAAGAAAGCGTGACCGCCATAACGCCATAACACAACAAAGTGCATTGTATGGGCGTGTAATATATATTATAATATAAACAATTTATTATATTTAATAAACTATATAGTCACCACCATTAGCTAAAATGGCTTCACATCTTCGAGTCACACTTTGTGATAATTTCTGTGCAAATTGTGGAGGCAATCGGCTCCAAATTAAACGAATTAGTCTTGATAATTGTTTGAGCGTCCGTATTTGTTTTCCTTTGAGTTTTGGTTAACTATTGCGCAAACATTTTCAATAGGGCTGGTATCTAGCAACTGTGTCCAACTGAATCCAACCTAAGATTTCAATAGCATTCTGGTGTTTCCATTCACACACACATTCAGCTTTGATGATTGGGGTCGCTGTCCTCTTGCTAAATATTATTCATACAAATGTCATTAATTCATGGTGATAAACTCAAATAAATGGTCACACCTTTTTTCGGAGAAGCAACCCCAAAAATTAACCTTAACTGTGCATCAGCAGTACACCAGAACCGACGTACGAAACTATTTGCCCGAAAGGAAGATTCTAGCGGGAATATAACATTTATCCAATTTCATTCTGAATGCGCCTTAGGCCATGCAAATATTTTTCCAGTGTGCTAGAATGAGAGCAGCGGTTTTTTCTATGTGCTACGAAATTTGAGGTCTTCTCCACGTAAACGACATCGAATCATGTCTTTGCATACATTAACACCACCTTTGCTTGAAATTGCTCCAGCTTCACGCAACAAGAAGTTCGTCTTTGAGACAAATGATCTTCTGATCTTGCGTTGGAGAGGTATTTTTATATTTTTGGACCTCGTCCGGTTTAGTGGCAACGTTTTTAATTTCGGTATACCGTTGCACCCATTTATTTATAGACGTTTTCGACTTCCTGAAATATTTTGCTGCAGATGCACGATACGTGTTCGAACCTTTAGGGTGTGTACAGTACATCAGAGCACTATTTCAAATCAAGGCTCGCTTTTTCAATTTCTCACAAACCTAACAAATTGCGCAATGCGTATTGCGAAAAGGATAGGTCTATTTAGAGAAATTACAATTTTTTATATAAGCTCCTATGATTCCACGAGCACACAAAGGGCTACAACAAGTTTTCTCAGTTCGGACTTTTATTTGTCCTTGCTATATCCGTGTCCAAGGCTCCTCGTCGGCTACCTTGCTGGTTCCAATCAATCGCATTATGGGTGATGTCGTTCGGGTCTCTTCTCAAAGTGTGTTCAAGCCACGCCCACTTTCTTTTGAGTATTTCCATTCGCATTGTAGTTTGGTTCGTCATAACCCATAAGTTTTGGTTGGATATGGAGTTGGGCCTGAAGATGCGAAGTACTGTACGGAGGCAACGGTTCACAAATATTAGTAAGTGGCAAGTCTGTGGCTGCGGAATTTTTGTTTTTGATTTTTGTTATCAAATCTTTCATGTGACTTTTTGCACTTATTGCTTGTTTATATGAATTGATACTCAGAGATGGAAAGTAATAATTTACATTAGGTTACAACTTACAAAACCAGGTTACAACTTACTTTCTTCCCCGATTCTGTTGTTGTTTTACAAAAGGTTGTCAAAGGTTGTATAAGATTGGAGAGCCTAGAGCCTTAGCTATCGCCCAATGAAAGTTTTAGGGAATTCAGAGCGAAATTGAGGGCCTTATGGGACTTTTACTAAAAAAAAAAAATGTTCAGGAAACTTCTAGTTAGAGAGGTTTCTTCTTCGATTCTGTTGTTGTTTTACATCCGATTGTCAAAAGTTGTACATGGTTGGAAAGTTTAGAGCCTTAGCTATCGCCCGATTCAAGTTGTAGAGAAATCAAAGCAAAAGTAAGGGACTTTTACTGAAAAAAATATGTTCAGGAAAATTCGAGTTAAATAGGCTTTCTTCCCCATTCTGTTTTTGTTTTACAATCGATTGTCAAAAGTTGGACATGGTTGGAAAGTTTAGAGCCTTAGCTATCGCCCAATTAAAGTTTCAGGGAAATCAGAGCAAAATTGAGGGCCTTATGGGACTTTTACTGAAAAAAAATATTGAGAAAACTTCGAGTAGGTAGGTAGGTAGGTAGGGTGGTTGTCGCAAGACACACTTAGACCTTCGGCAGGTCCATTGTGATACCACTGGAGCTTATCCTTACTCTACGTGTTCCTTTTCAAACCATCCGGTTGCTTTTAGATGGGATATGCCCGCTACATCGGTTAGAAATGCTGTATCGAGAGTGCGCAGCCTTCTCATAGCTAGGCTTTCACACTCACATAAAAGGTGTCTGACTGTTTCCTCTTCTTCTGTATTAAGACAGCTTCTACAGAAATCGAAGTAAGGGAGTCCTAACCTTCTAGCGTGGCTGCCTATTAAGCAATGACCAGTTAAAACACCTATCATTTTTCTTATAGATTCTCTGTTGAATCGTAGCAAGATCTTCGATCGACCGCTGTTCCAGTTCGGCCATGTCTGTCTGCTTAGTTCGCATGTTGTGAGGTTTTGCCAGATTGTATTTACCTTTTTGATGGTTTCCCTGTCTATAAGTAATTTACAAGTAGCTATGGGCATGGGTATCAGCGCCTTATCCGGTTCGAGACCGAGCGTTGTACCGGTTCTTGCAAGCTCATCCGCCTTACAATTTCCTGCAATGTTTCTGTGGCCTGGTACCCAGATAAGGTGCACCTTGTAGCACTTAGATACGTCATCTAGTAGTTTAAAACATTCTAGAACTGTTTTTGACGAGTGTGTTTTTGATTCCAGCGCTTTTATTGCTGCTTGACTGTCCGAGTAAATGAAGACTTCATTTGCGGATAATACTCTCGTTTTTATTTCTTTAAGTACCTCTTTTATGGCAGTGACTTCCGCCTGAAATACACTGCAATGATCAGGTAAGCGAAATGATTGGCATACTCCGAGTTTGTCGGAGTAGACCCCTCCACCTACTTGGTTGTCCAGTTTTGAGCCATCTGTGTAGATGTTTTAGTCATTTATCTTGACAATGAGCCCATTATCCCATTCCTCTTTGGAAGGAAAAACTGTGACAAAGGATTTATCGAAATTGATGTCCTTGGTCCTACAGAAATCCGTTGTGCTGGGAATGCAGGGGAATTGTTCTAAAATTGAGGAGTGCCCTCTTTGGTACGTTCTGAGTCGGCCGATTTCTCTTAGTCTGAGAGTTGCTTTGGCAGCTGTTTGCTTACCGTACTGCTCTATTGGTAAAATGTTAAGCATAATATTTAGTGCATCTGTGGGTGTGGTTCTGAGGGCCCCGCAGATGCAAAGACTGGCCATTCTTTGTACGTGTGCCATGGTTCTTTTGACGTACAATTTATCTAAAGCTGCCCACCATACTAATATGCCGTATGTTAGGATTGGTCTGACAATTGCCGTGTAAAGCCAGTATACGATAGATGGGGAGAGACCCCAACTTAGTCCTATTAGCTGTTTACAAGAGTATAGTGCTATTGTCGCCCTTTTTACTCTATCTTCGACATTTGCCTTCCATGTTAGCTTTCGGTCTAGTATTAGACCTAAGTAGCGGGCCTCATCACTAAATGACAGTGCCGTTCCACCTAGAGTCGGAGGAGTTATATTTGGAATTTTGTGTTTCCTGGTAAATAGGATGAGTTCAGTTTTATTGGGGTTGACGTTTAGCCCATTTGCTTTTGACCAGTTTTCAACCATGTTTAGTAAATCCTGCATGACTTCTATGAGTGTATTGGGGAATTTCCCCCTTACTACATTGCAACATCGTCCGCATAGGCTACAACGTGTTGTCCTCTCTCCTCTAGGCTCTTTAGCAATGAGTTTAGTGCCAGCACCCATAGGAGAGGGGACAGCACACCGCCTTGAGGTGTTCCTCTGCTAACTTTTTTCTTGATCTCTGAGTCCCCTAGGGTTGCGATCACAAATCTGCTCAAGAGCATGTTTTTGATGAACTCAACCAGAGCGCCAGAGATCCCGAAATCCGTCAGTGCCTTTATTATGGTATCCGGTAGGATGTTGTTGAATGCGCCCTCGATATCTAGGAAGGCTACCAGTGTGAATTCTTTATTATACATTGACTTCTCGATTTCTGTAACAAGTGAGTTAAGTGCTGTTTCGGTTGATTTCCCTTTACAGTACGCAAGTTGTGAGATGCTGAGCTTATTAGGGCTGACTTCGAGTTAGAGAGGCCTTTTTTCTTACAACTTACAAAACCAGTAATTTAAAAAAAAAAATTAACTTCTACGTTTCAGCACCCCTCTTAACTAGAGTTTTTGTTGTTGTTGTTGTAGCAGCACAAACATTCCCCATACCTGCATGAGTGAGGTGACACTTCTTGGCCGAATATAAATAGGCGTCGCTCGGACTGTCCAAACTGACTGTATTTATGCTGGATGCTACCAAAATTTCACTAAACTTACCAACTTAATTTTTTCAATTTTTGGCCGCACGCGTTACACTGTACTGCGTTAGCAGCACAAATTGTTACAAAGTGCCTTAGTACATAGTTGCTTACCCCCAACAGCTGACCTTATTTGCAGCAATCCGCTTTTCTAAGCAGTACTACTACTCACACATACATATATACATCCACAAGAGCACGTGGGTATGCGTGTAGTTGGCAATCATTGGAATTCATGCTTTGCTTATTTGTAGTCAATTCCAATTACGTTTTCTCTTTTAGCTATTTTTCTCATAAGTGAACTATCGCCTTATTTTCGTTATTATTCCAGATATTACTGCTATTCATATGCGTTTAAATAGCCACTCATATCACTATTCAACTGCAAGATTGGATTTTAAAAGCAGAATTACTCAAACACACACATACGCAAAAAATGGATTTATACTGCATGAGTTTTGGCATAAACTTACTATTTGCTGAACATTTTTGCAACAGGAGTGAAATATTGAAAATAAAATAAAATTGCTGGATGAAGAAATTCAAGTGTACAATTTATAGTTGAAAATTGGTAACTCCCAATATTTAAGTTTTTTATTCGGCCAAAAATTTTGTTAGATTTTGTTGTTAGAAAATTTACTTAGTTCTGGGTTCTTACTAATGCTTTTATTAAAACCTTTTGTAATTGAAAATCATTGATGGATGGTATCTTGAATCAAAAGAGTTCAGCAACCCTCACTAATGTAGAGGCATGGCAAATCATAGCAGATTTCAATAATATGCAACGGAACTCACGTATATATACATATACATATATACGCGTGCTAACATATGTTTGTATGTATGTTAGCTTGTAAGATTTCATATGTCGATTGCGAAATCAATTCGCAATCATATGAGGTAGTCATAAGCAATTCAATTGCAATCAGATCAATCATCTCCAATGTACGAGTAGGCTGAAGAAGTATGAGCGCCTCAACGTCCGTAATTTCGTATGAAATGCCGAAAAGCAGCAAATCGAAAGGCATACGGGTATATATATTATATTTTGTATTTCAACCAGGCAGGTCACTAGTAACATTCAATTGGAAATTATTGATTATTTTCTTTTAGTATCGTTTAAACTACCAGGGTACACTTATTAGTTGATAATTTGAAGAAAGAGTGGGTTTGGGTTTGCATGAAAGCAAATAATTTAGTACGTACACTTCAACATATATTTGTGGCTTTTATTTCTACAAATTAAGCTTTGCATTTTTTTCAAAATAACTTTTGAAATTTCTGCAGATATGTAAAGAGGTGAATATTTATTTAGTTGTCGATAAAAACGAATCAAGTAAACTTTCAGGCAAGCATAAATACTGAGCATTTAAAATCATGACTGGTCTTATAATAAAGAGGTGATGTCAGTATGAACTCACCAATTGGTAGGCTTCCATAATTGTGGCCTGCATCTTAAAAGTGTCAGTAAGGAGAAAAATAAGTCCGCGTTTAGTAGTGGAATTAAAGTCGTTTGAAATTCCTCCAATGAACTTTCATTTGTTCTTAACTAATTAATGCTTCGTGGTCTTAAATAAATAACAACTTAAGTCGACTTAAGATGTTATATAAAGGGTTTTCCATTAGGAGGAGTTATTTTGATATTCAAAGAAAAATGCAATTTTTTTATATAAATGATCGGATATTTATTTCATTATAAAGAAGAAGGTATGCCGTTAATAGTGGAAAACAACATCAGAGAAATGACCACCACGACCACGCTTACAGGACAATATCCTTTTCATGAAATTATCCATAACAGAATTGCAAAGTGGCTGCCCTATGCTCTCGATAGCCTCACGAATTCCATCTTTGAGATCTTGAATGCTGGCGTAGACCTTTTCTTTCACGTGGACCCAAAGAAAAAAGTCACAAGGTGTTAAAGCACAAGATCTCGGTGGCCAATTGTGACTTTTGCCGTAAAAAATCAAAGTGTGGCACGTAGCGCCATCTTGTTGAAAATAAACATTGTCCAGTTTAATACCATCCAAATCGGCCCATAGAAAGTCGTTAATCAATCATCTCTCGATAACGCAATCCATTCACCTGTAACACCTGTTATTGGAAAACCCTTTATATGTTTTCCTTCCAACAATTCCAAATCGCCAGCGAGTACGGTTTTGCGTTATGACCCTCAGTTCGCTCCATGATAAGCCAAGAGTTGCCATTTGGGATTCGGTTGATCGGCGCCTGGTTGTACGAGGTCTACCAACTGGACGTCCTAGAACGGTTCCACCTAAACGCTATCCAGTTACATTAGTTTTTTTTCGAAGTGTGTGACCAATCCATTGCCATTTCTTTTTCCACACTTCACAGGCAATCTGGACCTGATTGATAGTCCCAAGCAACTCGGTGTTGCTTATTTTATGGGACTAAAAGATTCATAGTATGCGTCGAAGGCAGTTGATGAAAGTTTGAAGGCATTTCGTGATTGTCACTGTAACCTTCCACGTAGTGCACCCATATAGAAATGGAGATTTGACGCATGCATTGAATATTTTCAGTTTGCTACCGACGCTTATGTTGTTGTTCTTACATAGAGGCGCGAGAATATCAAGTGCAGACTTCGCTTTACATACTCTTTGTTCAACATCTATGTCAGGGCCTGTACTTGCGCCGAGGTAGCAAAACGTCTCCATGCTCTCGAGCTGTTGCCCATTGACGTCCAATGAATCTAAGGTGCTAGCCTTAAGATCAGAAAGCTTGGGTGACAGTAAGCAGATATCATCGGAAGAGGCCATAATATTATCAAGAATCCATTGAATGGCACGTCAATCACCAACAGGATCGAGGCCATGATATCTTCAACAACCAAACGAAAAAGAATTGGTGAGAGGATACACCCTTGCCGCACACCACTCTCAACTTGAAAAGGCTCTGACAACGTGCCTTTGTGAAGCACCCGGCAACTTGCGCCGCGATAGCTTCCCTTAAGCGGGGTCTCTTATCAGTCAGCTTCAAAAAATCGATTTTTTGTACTGCAATCGATAGATATATTATAAGAGAATATGCCCTCAAAATTTTTAAAGCGGAATTCAAAGTGATTTCGGAGTTACAGGCCTGTGTACGGTCCCTCGTGTGAGTATACTGTCTACCTTCTGAAAACTTTAAAACGTGTTTTCTCAAAACCGTGTTTTTGAAAATGGCGTGTAAGATTAAAAAAACGGCAAAATTTATCGTTTCAAGCCGATAATCTATATAAAGCCAATTGAAATGCGCAACTAATTAACTAAGTAAATACAAAAAAAAAATTAATTTTTTAGTGTTTTTTAACACTTAAAAAACACAAAAATAGCAAAGAAAGCACTTTTTTTCAATAATTAATTGTGTGTTCATTTTTCATATTTTTATACAAGAGTAGTCTATTATATGCGGGAAAGCCTTCTGAATAAGACAATATTTTTCCTTTGTGTTTCAGGTGAAAACTACGACCGCAATCTTAGACGGCGTTTTACTAGCGCGCAATGAAAAATTGTTTATTACTCTTCAATCGTGCCTTCAAATAAATGCAAAAGAAGCCACTGATGAGAGGCCCCCCTTAATAAGAGCTACCAGTTTTCCTGGGATACCCCTTCTCCGCAGAGTTGCCCATATGCATTCGCGTATGACGCTGTCAAGGAATTCTGCGAAGTCAATAAACAAAAGGTGTAGTTTTGACTTAAATTGAATTGATTGTTCAATGATGATGCGCAGTCTCTTGATTTGGTCAGGTACTTATGCTTGCCTGACAAGACGTATTGAAATTTGATGCTGAGATGTAAAGATATAAATGGGATATAAAATGCAAGAAGTAAATATGTAATTATTATTTTTTTTTTCTGTTTAAAAAATAAATTTTAAAAATATTACTACTACATATACTACTACCTGTGAAAAAATAAAAGTTTTATTAATTTTAATTGATTTACATGGAAAACAGAATAGTTGCATGAATTGAAAAATTTCAATAAACGATAAAGTAAATCTTAGGGCAAGAAATTCAATCAAAAGGAAAAACGATACCAACACGTGTTTGGCGGTTTCATCTTCCTCCCTACAGAACCTGCAAGTTCCATTGTTAGGAACTTTCATTCACAGACTAGTAATACTATAATTCAACTCACAATGTCCTGTTATAATTCCTGCGATGATTCTAAAATTATTCTCATCTAATTCCATATGATCTTTAAATGGTTTTTCTTTTTATTATTATTTTTGATCTTCATTGTCTTTCCTCTACTTCCTAAATAAGAGAGGATAAGTTACCATTTGCTGGTTTAAAAAATTGCTCTGGGCTCCTGGCTAACCATTCTGCAATTTCATTTCGAATAATTACTATGTGCTCTAGATATCCAAAGGATACATATCTGTTTGTTCTGACCTAAGAAATTCCTTTCGATAATAGTTGAGAGCCTTGATTGCTGCCTGGCTAACAGAAGGGTTAGCTACACTTCTGTTGTTATAGTTACATTAGTTTAGGTTGAAGCGGTGGCCCAATATAGGACACACTCAGGCTCACAAATCAACTTATCCTTATTTCCCTAAAAACCAGTGTGTACTTTTCAAACATTTTAGAGTAACCCAAATTCCTGCATAACTAAGATCTTCCAATTTATTAAAAAATTGCCTACGTAAAATAGTAAACCTACGTCTGGATAGAGCAGGAAAATTGAACAGATGGTGCGAGATTGTCTTTTCTTCTTCTTCATCTAGATAGCTTCTGTAGAAGGCATGTGTTTGCACGCTTATCTTCTGAGCATGTCTCCCTATTAGGCCGAGCCCCATATTAACTGAAGTCAGAGTGGTAAGACTGTGCTTCTTTTGGCTTAGCAGAGATTTTGTGCGTTTGGTATTGAGAGTCGGTCACAATTTCGGTCGATTTTGAAGTTTCATGACGCAATCTTTCATTCGCTACTTTTACGATTTCCTCAAAGATAACTAGCTTAGATGATTGTAAGGGAGTAGCTATGTCATTGTTTCCCACAATGCCTCAATGTCCAGAAACCCATGCCATCTTTTGGTGTAATAACTCATCCATCTCGTTAAGAGATGTTTGGGATTTCATGGCTATCTTTAAGGTTGTCGCCTGCCTAGCTCTCAGTGAGAATTAGATATCATAAACACATATCATGTTAAGACACCGCAAAATTTACACACAAAAGAGGGACTTGAAAGGGACTTAAAGAAGTTTTCCCCTGAAAAATTATTTATCATCAATTTTTAGTTGAGTGTGTTACGCAAAAATTCATACGCATTCTTGTAATTCATTTGAGTTGAAAAATTAAAACAGAATTTGTAAAAAAACTGTTGACCATTACAAACAAATAATGCGTAAAATTTTCGAGTTTGACGGAAAAGTACTTTAACAAAAGTTTATGATTTGGAAACTCTGCTAAAAGAGATGGAAGTAAGTATTCTTTCTAGAGGGTTCGAAGACATTCTTATATTATATATAGAGGTAAAGAAAGGATAACTAATTATTTAAAATATAATTATAGTGAGGCAATGAAAAAAGCTAAACACTGTCATGTTTTAAACAATCACTTCAATCAAAAATTGTTTCTCATACTAAATGCAAAACATAGCAAACGCGACGCGAATTGTACTTCAAGTAACTTCAAATGCTAGTATTTGTTTTCCATTTATAATGTAGCATGTAATATGTATGCCTAAGCTCCACAAAGAGCTTTTGTGGTAAGCCTGTCTAACTTGGTCTAATATGAACAAAATAAGAGGGAGAACTATTACAATACTAATCGACTTAACAGTCTGTGCAATGACAGCTAAATCGAGCACATTAACCTAAGTCAAGTCACAAAACCACACAAACATGTAATAAAAACTTCTTCAGTAGATGAAGTGCATAGCAGTCAATCAATCGATACGAACTGACAACTTGCAACAAGCTCTGAGCTCTAATAAGTGCCAGCGCAACCAGTTGTAAAATATCGAAACATGTTGGCTGCGCATTTGTAAATGCAAATGGCAGGGAAATAGTAATAATAATAATCTTCCTAGGAGCAGTCTGTGGCAGCTGTCATTGCGCTTGTGACTGTGCACTGTAAAAGTTAATGAGCGCAGTGAATTGGGTGTCACACTCACCACGGCGTATGAGTAAAGTCAAATGCATACACTTGGAAATATTATAAATGAAATGATATGCACCCACAAAGGATGCTTGCTGGAGGCAGTCTTTAGCGGAGTGGACTTTTTCTAAGCAAATGATTGACATCGCTGAACTATGGTACAGAGATGCAGCTTAGTAATGCTTCTATTAGATATTACAATACTTTTATGGCGAATGGACTGCTTGCAGACGCAGTACTGACAGAATGCTTGGGAGTGCAGTTTTACAAGTGAGCTGTAATAGAGAGCTTATTTTTGTTCACTTCTATGTATTAGTACATAGTATTAGTATACTTACTTTATCTTTGTACTACTTTCTATCTGTCTATCTATCCAATTTAAAATGTATTGAGGGGAAAAGTTGCGGAGTTTGTGATTTCAATTGAAGATTTAGATTTCTTTGTTCAATCCCGAAGCAATATTAGTTAAATTAGACTCGATTACTTTAAGGGATGAAGCAAGTTTAAAAACACTTTTTTTGTTATTGCGGTTATAGTAGCGATTGCGCTTGTAATTTAAATTTAAACTGTAATTGTAATTATAATTGTACTTTTTGTATTTATATTTTGTGAGCTTAAGCTCGGTTTAGCAATTAGCAATAAAATAACAAATTAAAGTATTTGTTTTATTTTTTTGCGGATATTGCCAGCCAAATTGATAGTCATATTCAGGATCGCAGGATACAAATACGAAAGCTAAATTTTAGGAGCTCACTAAAATAGCCTGTAATCGTAATTGTAGTTGTAATTGTAATTGTAACTCTAATTGTAATTGTAATAGTAATAGTAATAGTAATAGTAATAGTAATTGTAATTGTAATTGTAATTGTAATTGTAATTGTGGTTGTAATTGTAATTGTAATTGTAATTGTAATTGTAATTGTAATTGTAATTGTAATTGTAATTGTAATTGTAATTGTAATTGTATATTGCGCATTTTGCCAGCCTAATTGATAGTCACATTCAGGAACACTTGGCTGGGCCCAGGCACTTAAGCTCACAGGATCAAAATACGAAAGATAAATTTTAGGAGGTCACTAAAATAGCCTGTAATGGTAATTGTAGTTGTAATTGTAGTTGTAATTCTAATTGTAATTGTAATTTAGTTGTAATTCTAATTGTAATTGTAGTTTTAATTGTAATTGTAATTGTAATTGTAATTGCTATTGTAATTGTAATTGTAATTGTATTTGTAATTGTAATTGTAATGTAATTGTAATTGTAATTATAATTATAACTGTAATTGTAATTGTAATTGCAATTGTAATTGTATTTGTAATTGTAATTATAATTAAAATTTAATTAGTAAATTCCAATTGAAATTAAAATTTAATTATAATTATAACTTTATATGCTTTTGTAATTTAAATTGTAATATATATTGAAATTGAGATTTCTGGTAAATACTACGGTGAGATATATTAGTCACAGTTGAAAAAGTGTATGTCCAGATTAAGGTTTGACTTGAAAGCGTGAGTTGGGGAATATATCTAAATTTTTACAAAACTGCTTAGACTGCCTTATAGATTGTGTAAGTGGTTCATTACGACTAAAATTGGTTTTGTAACTAAGTAAATGGAACATGATGCTGAGTCCAAGGTTAGCAGTAGGACAATTAAAAAGTATTAGCTCCAGTAAGAACTGACATTTGATATGATTTGTGGCTATGTCCCTTATAAACATTACCGATGAACTTTTCCTTCGCATTTCTAATATTGCCAATGCTAATAAAAGGCACCTACTTTTATATGCCGCCTCCTACAAGGCGAACGAGGCAATGAGTCGCAACAGTAGCGAAGCGTTTCTGAACCTTCTCAATTATTAAAAATGACCCCATATAGAACGGGTCCCATAAAATGGCGCAATATTCGAGGTCTTATCTAACAAAAGGAAAATATAAATTCCTCAGTGTAGAAAGATCCTGAAAGTCCTTTGAATTCTTCACAACAAAGCTGAGCATAGATCTAAACTTGTCAATCAAAAGGTCTATATGTTTAGAAAACCACATTTTCGCTGTAAACATGACCCCCAAACCTCTCTTTTCATTAACATTTCGTGGGGGCAGTGACCAACTTGTAATCGAAGTCAATCGCAACTTTGCTTATACTAAAGGACAAGTGCTGGCATTTACCAGCATTAAAAGGTAAGGAGATATCATCCCACCAAGCTTCAAATCTCTTCTTGAAGTCTTATGTAGTCAGTTACCTCCTTTATACGACTATAAATTTTCAAGTCATCTGCCTACATCCGACAACGCGACAAACGTCTGGAAACAAAGATTACAAAGGTTAACAAAGATTAAGACAATAGTGGTTCGAGATGGCTACTTTGAGACGCACCTGGAATAACTTTGATGACATCAAATTTTATGTTGTTTATACGAACGAATTGAGTTCTATCTGTGAGATAAGACCAATTGAACAGAGCTTTTAAAGTCGGATACCACGACCGACTCTATCGAACAGTGAATATGACATCGCGTTATTGTTTTAAGACAAATTTTCTAAATTTTCAAGATTTGTATCTACCTTCAGCAAGGGTGATAAGGTGATATGAGATCTGAAATTTGGAATAGAATTAAATCATGCACCAATTTTTCAAAACATTTAGGCATCCTAGTGATTTTACAGATCGAGCGATAATTTTTGATATCCCACTTGCTTATGGACTTAAGAATCGATATGATAAAAGATTTTTTCCAATTATGTAAAAAATCAGCAGATGCCAGTGATTTATTAAATATGATTGTTAATAGTTGGGCTAACGATGTAGCTCGTTTTTTTAATAATATAGAAGGGAAGCAATATTCTCCAGGAGTTGTGTCAAGGCCGAAAGTTCACCTAGTACTTCATTATTTGAGAGCTGGAAACATTTTCTAGTAATATCAGTTGCACATTAATTGTAACTGTAGTTGTATTTAAAATCACAAAAATCTTCCTTTAAGAAAAATTAAGAAAGCAGCATTAAGAGCTTTCAAACCCTGAAACAAAATAAAAAAACATTTGAGGCATGGGTCTTGGCGCTGTTCCACTGCAACCACTGAATGGTAGTCACGCACCAAATCATTACGGCGGCCGAAAAAATACAGCAAACTGTTTATGTGATACTATTCCAATTTATGAGAGATAATTTTCTGCCTAAAATCAGCGCATTGAATGTTTTTCGAATATATCAATAATTTTCACAACGAATTTTAAGGTTTCCAACAAATTAATAACCAGCTAAGTATTCCCGTCAAATTATTAAATTAAATGCAGTAGGTTTACAAAGACGGCTGCTATTCATAGTTAAAAATCTGGGATATTCAATGACCATATGGCCCTAATGGTACCTGGATGTGACTACTTTTCTTGAAAAAACCAAATCATTTCTGTATTTTTTAGCATTTCTTAATGTATGCATTTTTAGCATTTCTTAATGTATGTATGCTAATACATCGTAATCGTATTGTATTTAAAATTTCAAATTGAAGTTTTTGACCATCAGCCACATTCACAAATTGTCTTGGCCCTTGATAAACTGCCTTGACATGTTAGGTCAATCGAAAATTCGCCACTCTCTGTTACTAGTGGCTATCAACTGCTTGTCAAGCTGTCATATTTACCTTATGGATAGATTCATGTTCACACAAGCATATATAAAGGGTGTTGCTTTATACAAATTTCGATTTTTTTTTTAATTAACAGTAAAAATTGAATGAAATTATGAATATTTTGGGTTTATTAACTTACAAATTTTATGACATTCACTTCTTTTGTATATTTGCGAATTATCAGTATCTTCCCTCCCCATTCGATCAAACTTTCCAAGTCGAATTGGCGTTTCAAGTTTTCAAATTTAGCTAGATTTAGTTTAGTCACTAGTCCCACAAACTAGTTCAAAGGGCTCAAATCATAAGTGAAAGTCGATTTCCACTGCCTTGGGAATTATTGCCTGTGTTCCTCGTTTCTGTACGAAAGTAGTGAAATTGAAATTTAAATTTGAATAGGTCGAGCCAAGGAGCACAAAGAGATTTGGTGGCTCCTAAAACACTCCTGCTGAAAAGCCCATTATATTTCGAGTTCTGGAAAAAGGATAGATAGTCAAGGAGGGAAGAAGAAAAGTATCATAGAAAGATAAAGGAAAGAATAGAGACAGACACAATGAGATTCTTTTCTTGATTCTTTCTCAAGTCTGTAAATATCCTCCAGTTTTAGAAAATGAATATTACTCATTCTCTAGTGAAGGTAAGACAGCCACAGAGAAAGTGATCAATACTATCCGCCTCCTACAAGCAAGACAGGCACATTGAGGACCCGCCATGATTCCAACGGTGGTCATATGCTGACCCCATGGGTTGTGTCCTGTAATAATGCCGACCATCAACCAAATGTCTCTCCTTCCATGTTTTAGTAGAAAGTTTGACAGTTTTCTGTTTGGACTTGTCACAAACCATCGCCTTTTATGTAAAAATTGAAATTGAAATTTGAAAAGGAGCACCAGGAGATTTGGTGGCTCTTAAAACACTCAGGCTAAAGAGCCCATTGTATTTAAAGCTGTGGAAAGGGGGTAGATAGTCAAGGAGGGAAGAAGAAAAGTATTAGAGAAAGATAAAGGAAAGAATAGAGACAGACACAATGAGATTCTTTTCTTGATTCTTTCTCAAGTCTGTAAATATCCTCCAGTTTTAGAAAATGAATATTACTCATTCTCTAGTGAAGGTAAGACAGCCACAGAGAAAGTGATCAATACTATCCGCCTCCTACAAGCAAGACAGGCACATTGAGGACCCGCCATGATTCCAACGGTGGTCATATGCTGACCCCATGGGTTGTGTCCTGTAATAATGCCGACCATCAACCAAATGTCTCTCCTTCCATGTTTTAGTAGAAAGTTTGACAGTTTTCTGTTTGGACTTGTCACAAACCATCGCCTTTTATGTAAAAATTGAAATTGAAATTTGAAAAGGAGCACCAGGAGATTTGGTGGCTCTTAAAACACTCAGGCTAAAGAGCCCATTGTATTTAAAGCTGTGGAAAGGGGGTAGATAGTCAAGGAGGGAAGAAGAAAAGTATTAGAGAAAGATATAGGAAAGAATAGAGACAGAGATAGAGATAGTTAGTACTGTGAGAATTTTCCAGATTCTTTCTCAAGTCTGTAGATATCTTTCATTTTAAGGGAACGAAAATTACTCATTCTCACGACATCGGAACCCAGCCTTGCTCTAGTGAAGGCAGAACACTGACAGAGAAAGTGCTCAGTGCTATCCGCCTCCTCCAAGCAAGACAGTCACATCGGGTCCTCAATGATTCCAATGGTGGTCATATGCTGACCCTATGGGTTGTGTCCTGTAATGATACCGACCATTAACTGAAAGTCTTTCCTTCCAAGTTTTAGTAGAAAGTTTGACAGTTTTCTGTTCGGACTTGTCACAAAACACTTTACAGTTATGCAGCGTTCTAGACCGGACTATCGCTCTTTATGCAAATTGCATTTATAATCGCTGATCCAATTCATGATTCCTGTGGAACTGATTGGTACTGGATTTGGTGGGGGAACCGTTGAGGTTCGGTTGTCCAATTCATCGGCAAATTCGTTTCTTTGAACACCGGAGTGTCCTGGAACCCAAATAAATACAAGCCTGTTCTCTTTTGCGACAGAATTAAGCAGCTTGAAGATTCTTTGAGTTTTGCTTCGCGTTCTCCAGGGCTGTACTGTAGTAGTACAATAGTACTGGCTCTATTTTTAGTTTTGACCAGTGTTGACTTCACAACTGTCAAAGACACTTGTTTATGTTTATGTCTAAAAAAGCACCCTTTATATATGTAGCTTGAGTGAGTGGCAATAACTGGTGCCGAAATGGCAGCGCATAGGTCTTTTGGCTGTCCATTTAAGTTCATGTTTTCTTCACTTCAAACCTTTTTTTTTTAATTTTTATCACCTCGTGTATGTGCATACATACAATCATACATATGTGCATATATACGTAGACTTAGCTCTAGAAGATACGCATGTGGGAGAGGAGTTAACTCATTTTCTTCTTTCACTGCGGTACGTTCTGTTATATTATTATTTTTATTTCTTTTTTCTCCTTTTTTTTGTCTGTTTTGTTTGTTCTGACTTTTACTCCGAATTTTCTTTTGAGATCATTTCCACAGATGCCACGTTCCATTTACCACCATTTATTGGCCTCCTTACAATATCCGCCTTCACTTTCCCCTCCACTAATGGCACACAGTCATGTAGCTGGTAAAATCGGTGGGGAACATTGTCAGTCAGCAATTGCGTAGGGATTTCGAAATGGATTTGCTCGCTATTGCAGTACTTGGGTTAACATCACCGTCGCCTTCTATTCCATTCTCAACTTTCATTTGCGTCATCGTCAACGTCAAATGTCAACCTGGTGACGCTTCCATCACGTTATTCAAATATTTGGTTACTTTACTTGGTTCGTTAACGTTGACCTAGCGTTTGGAAATTTATGGCAGATGAATATGAATTTTGCTTTAATATACCTGTTGGGTAAAATATTTAAGGAGGTGCATGTATTGAATTTAATTTAAATTTCCTTTCTGTGGTTTGTGATTAAAATTAATTTAGCCATATGGAAATGTTGTTTGAGGAAAAATAGATATATATATATATATATATATCTTTATATTAAAAATAACAATTTAAGAAAATATTAAAAAAAAATTTTTTTTTTTTTATTTGAAAATTGGAAAAGTAATGAATTACAATCACAATGAATTAAAAAGCATTAGCGACTAGGCCATCAGCTTTACGTAACATAAGTGTTTATATAATAATATTCGTGTATAATTTAGATTTCAAAATACAAATTAATTTTGTAAATAAAGTGTAAAAAACTTTTAATGTTTTCTGCGTTAACTTCGGACAGAAGTTCTTCTATTGTGTGGCTTGATATTGATTGTCTTATTGAATGCAATGCTTCACAATTTGTAACGATGTGTTGGATAGAAAGTGTCTCTTCGTTGCAGAATTGACAAACGTGGTTTTGTGGGTTGTTGTTTTGAAAGAGGTTGCTGTGGGTCAGGCGTGTATGTCCAAGCCGAAAACGGGTATAAATAATCGTGTTTCGCCTTGTGGTTGTTGCTGGGAAGATTGGAGGGTTAAAGCTTGGATTAATGCATTTATAATAATGGTTTATGTTTTGCCATCGTTGTAACATTTGTTGTCGATTTACTTTGTTAGTTGCGTTTTCTAGGTCGACCTTGTTAAAACTGTATATTGTGTGTAACGGCGACTTAGTGGCAAGTTTTGCTGCTGCGTCTGCTAAGGTGTTTCCACGTATTCCAATATGGCTAGGGATCCAAAACAACTTAATTTTTTCAGGGTTCGAAATTAGCGTATCTCTGATTTGAGATATCAATATATCGTTGTTGTTTAATTATATTTTTTATTCAAGCCAAAGTTGATAGTGAGTCACTGCAGATAAGCCATTTTCCTCCGTTTTTTTCTGCTATTTTACAGGCGTTACAGATGGCAGTTGCTTCGGCTGTGAAAACGGATGCATAATATGGTAATAAGGCGGAAGATAGTGTTGCATTTTCGTTAACAATGCTGAAGGTATGGTAATTGTTGCGTATGCGTTGAAAGTTTTGCTGAAATACGGACACTGGAGTTATTTCTTTTTTATATTGTGTTAATTGTAGTAGAATGCTGTTCGTCGGTAGTGTCCATGGAGGATTCTTTATGTTGGAGGTGATATTGTTTTCCAACGGCATGTCAAGGTGTTTCGCTATCTCTATTAGCCTTTCTATTGCTGGTTTTTACGTGATTTTCGTTTTCGTTTCAGCCTGTTTTTTACTATTGATTTTAAGGCAGGGTCATCATTTTGTGTTAGTTTGATTGCCGTTCGTCCGGATACATAACTGATTCTATCTTTTATTAGGGGAAATCCCGCTTCGGCGAGAATGTTGAGGATGGGAGTGGTGCGAAAAGCACCTAACGCCAGACGAATCGCAGAATGGTATTGGAGGTTGAATTAGTTTTAAAGGTGACACACAGATGGCGCTATTTATCACTTTATCGCGTTGGCAATACTGAATATATATTCATGACAAAGCCTCATCCCTAGGCTTTGTTTATCAGTATCTGTCATTTCGCTGAAGTATAAACAACGCAGTGTTTTCGTGCTCCGAGTATGTCAACTTTCGTGCCGTCGAAACGCAATTTGCGGGAAGCTTTGCTTTTCTGCTTCAATTTGAAAAAAAATACAGCCCAAGCCCGTGAATTGCTGAAGGAGGCCTACCCAGACCTTACTCCGTCGATTTCAACATGTGAGTACTGGTTTCGACGATTCAAAAGTGGTGATTTTCACACCGAAGACAAGGAGCGTCTTGGCCAGCCCAAAAAGTTCGAGGACGCGGAATTGGGGGAATTGGTAAACGAGGACTCGTGCCAAACCCAAGAAGAGCTTGCTGAATCATTGGGCGTTGATAAATCAACCGTTTGCAAGCGTCTAAAAGCGATGGGAATGATCCAAAAGCAAGGACATTGGGTCCCGTACGAGTTGAAGCTGCGCGACGTCGAACGGCGATTTTTTACGTGCGAATTGCTGATCGAGCGACAAAATCGGAAGGGTTTTTTGTATCGGGTGGTGACTGGCGACGAAAAATGGATCCACTACGATAACCCAAAACGCAAAAAATCATGGGGTTTGCCCGGCCACGCATCAACGTCGACGGCCCAGCAGAATATTCACGGCAAGAAAATCATGCTCTGCATTTGGTGGGATCAGGTCGGCGTCGTATATTTTGAGCTGCTCCAACCGGGCGAAACAATCACGGGGGATCGTTACCGACTGCAATTGATGCGTTTAAGCCGGGCATTGAAAGAAAAACGGCCGGAAACGGTAAAAAGGCACGACAAGGTTATTTTGCAACATGACAACGCTCGGCCGCATGTTGCTCAACCTGTCAAAAAATACCTTGGAACGCTTGGCTGGGAAGTGTTACCCCACCCGCCGTATAGTCCAGACATAGCTCCCTCCGATTATCATTTGTTCCGGCATATGAGTCTCGATTTGGCGGACCAGCGGTTCTCCTCGTACGAGGCTACCAAAATATGGGTTGAGTCATGGATAGCCAAGCAGCGGCCAGAATTTTGGAGAAACGGCATCCGGAAATTGCCCGAAAGATGGGCGAAAGTTGTAGCTAGCGATGGCCAATACTTCGAATAAAATATTTTGTACCGTTTTTTCACAATAAAGCCCCAAATCTTCGAAAAAAACCTTTAAGACTAATTCAAACCAAATTCGAAAAAAACCTTTAAAACTAATGAAATTTTTGAAAGATTTGTTTGTGATGTAGCACCGTATAGAGATAATCCATAATCGATTTTCGAGAGAATGGTAGCTCTCATAAACTTTTATATATACATTTACACAAGCGGCAGGATAAAATTTTGCCCATTTTTTTATTTTTTTTTGTTATTTATTGATACCTTACCGGCGGAGCTGTAGTACCACGTGCAACATCTAATATATGTGGTTTAACTAGATAGCTGTAACTCTTCCGAACCCAGAAGGAAACATTCCAAAAATCCAAGCCAAGTCTCGTTTTTACAGCTACCTCGTACGAATAGCAAAAGCAAACTAAAAAGGGCCTTCCGACTGCAAAAAAATTTGCATTCCACCTTTTCGGATTGCTGACGCCTGGTTCTCAAGTACGCCAGGTACTAAATAGGTAGTGTTTGAAACTGATATTTCGTTCTGTTTTCGAATTTACCCTCCTTGTGCATAAGCCCAGCTGTAATCCTATTTTGCATTGTTAAAAGGCAATGAATTTAGAGGCACCGTATTTTAAATTGAAATAATATAACGGAAATCCTGATTAAATGGGCAATCTTTATTATATTTGTGCAGAACTATTCATTAGGTTTGTTTAAAAAAAAATCGCTTTCAAATGTTGGCCGCAACTGCGCCATAACTCGGCCATCCGAAAACACCAATTTTGAATAACCCGCTTGGGGACTTCGGTCGGCATCCCGTATATAGATTTAGAAAGGTTGGTTTCCAATGCCTCATTTGAAACTGGTTTATTCACAAAACATTAGATTTTACATACTCTTACAAATAAAAGTCCAAAGATGTGATATCATATGATTTTGGTGCCCACTCCACTGGCCCGAGATGAGAGATAAATTGCTTACCGACGAAACGACGACGCAGTAAATCCATTGTTTAACGGGCTGTGTGGCGAGTAGTGTCTTATTGTTGGAACCAAATGTTATGCAGATCAGGAACTTCCGTTTCCGGTATCAAAATGTGGTTCATCGTGGCACGTTAGCGTTCGCCATTCACTGTTAAATTGGCGCTAACCTGGTCTTTGAAGAAATATGGGCTAATGAATTGTTCAGCTCGTAGACCGCACCAAACGGCTACTTGCAGTGGCTGTAAAGGTTCTTGAATGACTTACGTTGCTATTCAGCTCAAATTCTCCAATTTTGCTTAATGACGTAGCCATTAAACCAAAAATGAGCGTCATCGTTCAACACCATAAATTGGCCTGAGCGCGCGATGAACATTTGTCACAGAGCGTCGAATTCCGTAATACAATTTTACAATTTGCAAACGTTGTTTAGGCATAAGTCCTTCCATGATGAAATGTCAGTAAATACTGTAAAAACTGTGTATTTATATTAGCTTGACAGTAGCCACGCGTGATCTGTCAAAAAAACACTATTGGAAAAAGTACCACCAAACTGATTACCTTTTATTAACGTTCTAGGTAGTCAGCTCATCATCAGGGCAACCAACTCCACTGGCACAGCTTCTCAAGTGAACAAATTTGCCTTGTTAGCCTTGATTGAGTCTGGCATTTTTAGAATGGAACACAAAATGTTTTCGCCGGATTACGCCTATTTGAGAATCGTACAGAGAAAAAGTAGTAGTACCAATGAAAAGGTAAATTTTTTTGGGGGAAACGAGATGACCATCACCTTGAACATTGGTATTAAAGAACCCGTTGGAAATATAACTTAAGGGGGGCCTCTTATCAGTCGGCTTAAAAAAATCAACAGATATATTATAGCAGAATATGCCCTCAAAACTTTATAGCGGAATTCAAAGTGATTTCGGAGTTACAGGCCTGTGTACCGTCCCTCGTGTGAGTATACTGTCTACCTTCTGAAAACTTTGAAACACGTTTTTTTCAAAACCATGTTTTTGAAAATGGCGTGTAAGATTAAAAACAAACCACGAGAGTTATCGTGTCAAACCGATTTTCTATATAAAGATAATTAAAATGCGCAACTAATTAACTAACAAAATACAAAAAAAAAAATCATTTTTTAATGTTATTTAACACCAATCTTACACGTCGTTTTACTAGCGCACAACGAGAAGCTGTGCGAGATCCCTCATATGTCCGCCATTTTGTTTTTTTATTTATGTTAAAAAATTGTTTATTACTCTTCAATCATGCCTTCAAATAAATGCAGAAGATTATTCCCGTGTGTCGCTTTTTTCGCCTCGAAAAAAAAATTGAGAGAAAACAGCCACTGATAAGAGCTTCACTGATAAGAGCATTTCAGCTTATTAAGGGGTTATACGCAGTTATGAAGCAAATAAAAGACGGGTTGTCAAGGATTTATCCTGAAGAAACTTCAGAATATTTTAATTTGAAAATTTTTGGCGGTTATAAAAACATCCTTCAAGAACGTAACAAATTTTTTTATTTATGAAAATGTTGATTATAGAGCGCGCTGCAGGCGATTTCTGGAACCTCCTTTAAAAAAAGACGATTTACGGTGTACATCGTAACTCAGGATTGGATTATCTGAAATCAAAAAACCAAACAAATTTTGTTAATATATTAGATTATCTAGTAATTAATCGTTCGGCTAATCAAAATAGTGAATTTTCACAAAATGGCAGCTTTTAAAAGAAATGATTTCGATTTTTACGTTAAAATTTGGCCGTAAATTGATTATAAAATGGAAAATAAGTATCAGATTTACAAAAGGAACGATTAATTACTAGAAAATGTATCTTTAAAGATTGAGTTAAAACGGTTGACCGATCAAACAAGCCGTTTTCGAGATATCGTGTACACCGACTTGAAAAATGCCGTTTTGAAAAAAACACGTTTAAAGTTTCAATACCTACCTTAAAACGTGCCGAGGCATCTCTACATATTTAGGTATAACTCCGAAAGTATTGCTTAGATCTACTTCAAATTTCGTGCGTATACTTTTGAATATATGTACATTACAAAAATGCAATAAAAAAATCGATTTTTTGAAAGTCATAACTGCGTATAACCCCTTAAGGGGACCGTCCATACCATGCGCTAAAAAAAAGCAATTTTTGGGAATTATTTTTGAGTATTTAATGAAAGATACAGATATAGATATTGTTAGATATAATAAATAAAGTCTTAAGTTGTGTAAAAAAATTTTTTTTATTCATTTTATTGCATTTTAATGTACAAAATGGTGGCCGCGCGTAAACGCCTTAAAATCGAGGTGCAAAACGGTACCAAGCAGTGCTCGGGAACAGCTAGTCTGAAATAAAAAAATCAAAATGGGTTAGATTCAGTATAACAAATACTAATTAATCCACCTATAAAAATCAATATTTATCGAAAGATAAAGAAATGCACTTTTTTTCGCTGTTTTTTGACGTGATAACGTCTTATAATTCGATTTAACAGGCTGCACGCATGAAAAAATGTGTCGTTACCTTGCTCATTTGTCGTTACCTTGCTCATTTGTCGTTACCTTGCTCATTGCCGTTACCTTGAATGAACTGCAAGCGAAAGCGCGGAACGAACAAAGCAAACGAACGGCAACGTTCGACATCTTGCTCTCTCCTACTTAAGTGAGCGTATATATGTATGTATATGCGCATATGTTCATATACAAATTCACGTATTTGTATTTGCATATGCCTTCTTATTGATTATTATTAATTTGATTTACTTGAAGAATTTAAAATAAAACCAAGTTTGTTAATAATACCTGTTGTTTTAATGTTATTATTATTAATTTTTTTATTATATATGAAGGAAATAATGTATGGTAATATTTACCACATACCTTATAAGATATGTTGTATACTGATATATGTATATAAACATGCATACACATATACAATTTCGCGCAATTTTCAAAAAGAACAAATCTATATGTAAAGATGCATACAAGTCATATGGACATATCAAATATACGAATCTATTCCGTACACAAGCAAATGTAAGCTAATGTGCTTGAACTGTAAGCGAGAGCGCGGAACGAACGACAAAGATCACAATCGGCCCCCGCGTTCGGCAACGTTCGACATCTGGCTCTGTCCTACTTGAGTGAGCATATATATGTATGGATATGCGCATATGTATATAAATTCACATACTTGTATTTGCATATGCCTTCTTCCTGTGTGCATGGTAATGAACCATTTCTCTGTTAAGAATAGGACGATGATAGAAAAAGTAGGAAATGAAAGGGAGTGTTTCGAGTGTAAAGTGTCTTGAAAAAGGCAAATCGATGATGGTGTCTCTTAGTGTTGTTGACTTATTAACGATGCACAATCGAAATTGAAGATATCTTTCATGAATTTGATAAATGTTTCGTCATTTTTCACGTTTGTGTAAATGTAACTTGACCTATTCCATTGCAATTCCATTTACCTCCTCCTCTATATCCATACAAAATATCTATCAAACAAATAATATAAAATTAAAATTTTGTTTTGAAAATTGCTACCATTCCATCAATATTTTCTTATGACGTTGTCACGTTAAACTATCGTCAGTAAACCGACTTTACCGACAACCTCTTTTTTAAATAAACAATTAGTAACAATGCAAAATTTTAATATTTTATAGATGGACTACCTCGTTTAGTATGTGTAGATTATGTGGTTTAAATTTCAAATGAATCGGTCTAACAGTTTTTGTAAACTCCTTGGTACCGTTTTTAAAACGTTGTTAATATAAAATTGAAAAAAAATCTTACCTCGACTCAATCAGCAATACCTGCACCGTAGGGAACACCTTCTGCACTCTCCATTTCATCATTCTTCTGCAATTGAGCTCGTTTCCTTTTCGTTCTGGCCTCTTTTGAAGACTGCAAGCTGTGGGATTCGCATTGATGACGCGCTCGCTATCATTCTTCCTGATGTACTCGACAGCACCTGGACCAATTTGGACACCCTGGACGTAATGGGTTCAGTAATGGTTTTTTACCCTCGTTGAATTGACATGCTGCAACTTTGCACGCAATTTCTACCACTTTTTCCCCATTGTAAAGGTGTTTGGGCGCCATGTTTCAGACAAGGTTGTTGAACCTTTCATTGTTATTTTGAGTATGGCCCCCCAAACACCGTTCGAGCAATTCTGATTTAGTAAGATCCTCGTAAATCGGCTTCAACACTCCTTGAACATCAGAAGCAAGAGCGGGTTTATGTTTGTACGGTTTCTTATTAGCTTTTGCTTGAAGGTAGTTACACCAGGTGATTTTCAAAAAGGGATTAGCCCACCAAGGGGTCGAGAGAGCGCGTATACCTGTCTGCGCGCTCAGGCAAGCGCTGCTAGGTAGTGATGTTCAGGTAAGAGAAAAATATATTTACACTGCTCCGAACTCTCTGAAATTTAAACACAATATTTCTACATACATACATATACATTGTGTAAAATAAGTACCCGGAATTTATAATTTAAACTCTCCCGGGAATACCTGACACTTCAAATTTGGTTTTTTCATGTTGGTACACATGTCCTTGAATGCACAAGCCTTATTAGAACGGGATCTATTAGTTAGTGTGTTTTATTCTGCAGTCAAAGTGAGTTGATCTTTTGTTTACTTGGCGAATTTTACTCAATTTTTTGCAAAAAGAGCATCGGAAGGAGGTCTCTGAAGACATGGTTTCCCGAGCTAATACGGACCCTACGTTCATGAAACGCATAATAACTGGTGATGAGACATGGGTCTACGAGTACGATATGCAAACCAGTCAGCAATCGTCTGAATGGCGCTTCGAGAACGAGCCGTATCCAAAAAAACCACGCCAAAGCCGGTCAAAAGTGAAGGTTATGCTCACGGTTTTCTTTGATTACCAAGGCGTGGTGCACTCTGAGTTCCTTCCAGAGGGCCAAACGGTTAATAAGGAATATTATTTATCCGTTTTAAGGCGTTTACGTGAAGCCATTCGCCGTAAACGGCCCGAATTGTGGAAGGACAATTCGTGGATTCTGCACGACGACAACGCGCTATCGCACCGAGCCTTGATTGTACGCGAATACAAGACCAAAAACTTAATAAATACTATCGAACAGCCACCGTATTCGCCAGATCTCGCACCCTGTGACTTTTTTCTCTTCCCAAAACTAAAATTGCCACTTCGGGGAAGGCGTTTTGAGTCGATTGAAGACATTAAAAAAAATTCGCTAAAGGAGCTGAAGGCCATCCCGGCGCCGGCCTACCAGCGGGCCATGGATGACTGGGTTGTTCATTGGAATATTTGTATCGGCTCAAAAGGAGCCTATTTTGAAGGCGATCCAACAAATAATGATGAATAATATGAAAAAATGTTTTTTTTTTTTAAATTCCGGGTACTTATTTTACACAATGTACTTTCGAAAAATGTAAAAAAAAAAAAAAAAAAATGATTTTTTGAAAGTGCTAAACTAGACGGTGCCCTTAAAGCAGACAGGCTTATATCCTAAGCGTAGTGTTAATGCACATTCATGCATCATATAATCAGAAATTGCAACCCTGCATATTTTTTTTAAATTGCTAAACCAATTCAATATTTTTCTATTGTTCCACACTAAACGACAAAATCAACTGTTCTTTAGAGTATTGAACCAAACCATTTTTTAAAATCTCACAAAAGTGTTGTGCAACGAAATTGCCATTACACACTTGTGGCCAGTAAGCACCAGCTCGTCGGAATTTCAGTCAATATTTTATTACGCAGAAACGAGTTGTTGTAATCTATACCGCTTCGATCAAACTTTAGCATAATTTGGTTTTTTGTTTTTGATGGACCATTGCTTTTCCACTCAATCACAGTAGTAAAATTTTATACTCACACGCTTGGCTGTTTATGCCGAAACCAAAATACAGCAGCCATCCAATTTGTTTTTTTATTATAGTGTCATATTGCATACAATTTTGTTACACGCAATCAACTAAAGCGCAACAAAAATGATGCCAAAAATTGCGCTACAAATATTTTTCATGCTCAACAATGTATACACACATACATATGTATATATATGAATGCTTTTGCGTGTGTGAGAATGTGCATTTTAGCGTGGCAGCAAAAATTCAATTATTTTTCAATAATTTATCAGGGCTTACATTACGCACTTTCCGCACCCTCTGCGTGCAATGACAAGCCGCAGCAGATGACACCAGCGAAATGGGTGAAATACAGTTATGCCGAAAAACATGTATACCTACATATGTAGGTATGCGCATATATTGCTAATATGGAGTATATAAAGTTGTGAGTGTAAACATATGTATACATATGCATGTGTATGTTGTAAATATATGAATGCATAAAGAGAAATGCACACAAACGTGGCTTTTTATCCCGTGTTCCGGCTGACTAGTCCGGTTCAAATATACGCGAAATGTTGGCACTAATATGAAATATTTATGCGCCTCACTACAACTTTAACTGACGGTGGCAGATTTTAATTATTACATATCAAAATGAATACAATTTGCTTTTTTCTGTTTATGCGCAAGTGTTTTTCTAATTGTGTTTTTCCTCAGTAGGAATGGGTCCAATATGAACAGATATGCGCCTATAGAATTTTGACTTAATGTGTATCGAATTTCATGTTAGATAGAGGGGGCAAGCATTTTGTATTATAATACTGCTTGCGTTGGCTCAAAGGAAAAGAATATGCAACGAGATGGCAGATTGAAAGAAATAAAATAAATAAAGCGTTCACCTTGCCAATCTCCTTACTTCGTCTTCATGTGGAGACACTGTTAACCAAGTGCGGAGAACAAGTAGGTGACAAGAAAGAACAAACCTTGGTGGAAGCTCTATTAAAGAAAGATGTAAGGTGAGAATCCTCGAAAGAGCACTGGCCTTTAGGCTGACAATCTTATATCAGTATAAAAAACCTTGTCTCGTCACGTCAACAACTGCCTGGGACCATGATTTGAGACTTGGGAAATGGACTAAAGGACTAGGATTTTAGACTTGGAAAATGGACTAAAGGACTATGAATTGAGACTTGGAAAATTGAACGTATTGGCTAAACACTGAGAAAACTAAATACATTATTCGTTCGGCCAACAACACTACACGCGATAATCTAACCAAAACAACTTTATTTTCGAAAATATCACTGAATTTAAATACTTAGGCTTTAAACTATCGGCAGACATAGACTCGGCGGTAGCTAAAATTAAAATTATTTAAAATGAAGAAATCAATATATTTTTTTCAAAATCGGCATACAGTTTATTTATACATTAAATTAAAATAATTTTTTTTTATTTTAACCATTTAAAAAGGCGGATGTGCACTCAATTCTTCCAGGAAGGTCGCAGCAGGGCTTCTCAATTAGCGGGTATTGTGGCATCGGCGTCAGTGACCTACATACCAAGAACCAAACATTTTTGTGTTTATTAACACGTTCCCTGTCCCAATACAAAAATGCAAAATTGACCGACAAGTCCAATATTTCACAACGTAAACATGTCATATAATCGGTTCTCGTCAATATTACGTTGCTGGCACTTTGTTAATAATGAAGCTCCGAGGGATCAAAACGAACGTCTATACAAAATAAAACCACTTTTGGACCTTGTTAGCAATAACTGGAAGAGCTTACTAATACCTGGTGAATGTATCGTCATTGACGAGTCGATGATGCCGTTTAGAGGCAGGATATCTTTTCGTCAATACAACCCATAAAAAGCTCATAAATACGGCTTGAAAATCTATAAACGGTGCACAGAAGAGGGTTTTGTCTGGAATTATGATATTTACATAGGGCATGACCCCGAGATTCGGATAAGCCTGGGAGTGTCGTAATAAGAAATAATTAAAAATAATTTGTGATTTTTGGGTAAAATAAAAATATTTTTTCGTATGTCCCGGCGTTTTTCTTTACTTCATTATCGTACCAGCACGTCCAGTGCAGAAACTGTACAGTTCCGTTACGTGTATTCGAATAATTTGCTTTAGAAGTTTCATATACCCCCTGACACACATATGGCTCAGGAACGTATCAGTGTTTATCAGACGTACGTTTCCTGAATCATATGTGGCTTAGCGGACAGGGAACGTGTTAATGTCATAATTTCTATATGAAAAAATCGCGGAACAAAATACTTAAACAAAAAAAAATTAATTTTGGGGAGAATTTTCCTACTATTTTTGCTTCGAAAAAATTATTTTTTCGAAAAATTTTCGAATTGTAAATACACATAGAAAGTAATATCATAATAATACTAACTCAATAGCTGTTCGAGTAAACGTGTACGCCAATTCGAAAAATATAGTTTTGAGAAAAACGCGTCTAAAGTTTGAATACAACGTAACTATACCCAAAGAATAGAGTCGTCATGGTTGACGATCTATATGAGAAACGGCTGACGATCTATAACATAAGAAATACTTAAATTTACGTTCTAAGAATTTTTTGACATATTCTTAAAGGATAATACAGGGTGGCTGATGAATTTTGCTACATTAAGAAACTCAAATAACTTTTTTTTTAGTGTATGGAATTCATTTATTTTTTTTTTTCAAGTTGAAGGTCATTAAATTTTATTAAATGTAGCTTAACTAGTTTTAAAAATAATTGAATTTAAATGCCCCCCATGCTCGTTGACACAAGTGCGGCATCTTAGTAAAAAGTTGTTCATTGCTGCTTTGAGAGTTGCGACAGGAATAGCCGCAATTGTTGCCCGAATGGATTGTTTTAGTTCATCCAAATTTGTTGGCTTTGTTTTATAAACTTCTTGTTTACATAAACCCCACAAGAAAAAGTCAGGTGCAGTAAGGTCAGGCGACCTGGGGGGCCAACGAAATTCGGAGTTTCTTGAAATCAGTTTATTGGGATATTTTCGTCGCAACTCTGTCATAACAGTCTGGGCTATGTGAGACGTTGCCCCATCTTGTTGAAACCACACAGAGTTGAAAGGAATTCTCTTTCGGCGTAGTTCTGAATAGAAAAATTCTTTCAGCATTTTCAAATAACGGTCTCCAGTAACCGTAACGGTGTGACCATTTTCTTCAAAAAAATAAGGCCCGACAATACAGCGTGAAGAAACCGCACACCACACTGTCACGCGAAGAGGATGCAATTCCGTCTCGTGGAGTATCTGTGGGTTAGAAGTACTCCATATTCGACAATTTTGTTTGTTCACATTGCCGTTTAAATCGAAATGGGCCTCATCAGACATGAAAAGGCAGTTTAACATGTTTTGGTCTTCTTCCACCATTTGCAGGATCTTCTGGCAAAATTCCAAGCGAATCGGCAAGTCTGCTGCATTCAGTTTGTTAACCATTTGAATTTTGTAGGGAAATAAGTCTAAATCTTTGTGCATTATTGTTTGCAAAGACTGTCGGCTGACACCAAGTTGAGCAGATAAGCTTCTTGTTGAAACCCTTGGATTGCTTTGTATAGCTGCAGCTACAGCAGCGATCGTTTCCTCCGTCCGAACTGGTGGGTTTCGATGATAAGGCCTTCTTGCGACTGTTCCTTGCTCTGCAAAATTATTCACCAGTCTCATTATGGTCCATCTGCTCGGGGGATCGCCGCCAAACATCCGCCTGTACTCTCTCTGTACCAAAACTACGGACTCCAGTGCGTGATAGCGGCGGACTATCCAAATTCTTGTTTGCGTGCCCCAGTTATCCATTTTAATAAATTTTAAAGATCAATCAGCAAATTAAAACAAAAATGGAACAGATAACTTAAAAAGAAAAAAAGTTATTCAATTTTTTTTGGTAGCGGCTTTCATCAGCCACCCTGTATTAACATTTTATCAAAAAAAAATTTTTTTTTTTCGAAATTCTACTGCCCCCTTAACAGCAGAATCCGGGCTGCAAATAAGGCTTATTAATCTAACATAAAACTATTTAAATCTAAAGTTTTGTGCAGAGCATAGAAAACTAGAATGTATAAAATACTGATACAACCCCTCCGAAATATGGACGCTGAAATAATACTCATCAATTGCTCGGCTTCGAAAGGCCCGCCATAAGGAAAATATGTGGTCCGGTTGAAACAATAGATGACAATAGAAATTCTTCAAAGACAAATCGCGATACGTTTTATCAAAACCCAACGAATTAGATGGATTAGGCACGTACTGCGCATGCCGAAAGAGCGAAATGCTAGGAAAGCTTTTATGCTAACATCCATTGGAGGAAGAAAAAGAGGGCACGCACGAGCGAGAAGATTAGATTATGCGGAATCAGATTTTAAGAAAATCAATGAACACAACTGGAGAGATAAAGTGATGTATAAAGGGTGGTTAAATTTCTAGGGCCAATGTTGAATGTCAACCACACCTAAACGTCAACGACTCCGTTGGACTTCTTTCTTTGAGGTTATTTGAAAGAAAAGGTGTACGTCGATAAGCCAGCAACAATTCAAGAGTTAAAGGATGAGATAATTCGGCGCATTAACGGCATAGAACCTCAATTATGCCTCAGCGTCATTGAAAATTTGGACCATCGGATGGAGGTGTGTCCCCGAGGCCGCGGCGGCCATTTGACCAATATTTTGTTCATTGTATCATAATAAGGAAAAATGACAATAATTTTTTAAACGAATTGTATTTTATTCAAAATCATCAGCGGCCCTTAAAACTTAACCACATTTCAGAATAAAATGGAGAAAAATTGGTGATGAAGCAATGGCCTGTGCAGCTAAGAAGGAATTGCACAGAAGTGAAAAATTCTAGCCATTCCTTTTTCAGATATCTGTGAAAAAAAAAGATCCGTTTTTTCTTGTCGAACTGCTGTGAGTTGTCGCAATACACTACGTTCAATTTTGCTCTCTTCATAAGGCTACCAGGTAAGGGAACCCATTATACGGGGTTACCAGGAAAGTAGTCCTAGTTACTTAGGGGATCCCACTGGACTAGAGCTCAAAAATTTAGGGTATTTTCAAGATTTTTTTTACAATAAAAAAATTAAAAACGATATTTCAGTTTTTTGGAATTTTTATTTAACTTCTTTTACATACAAAAATGGAAAAAAACCATTTGTTTTTAATTTTCATAATTTTAAAAATGGCGCCTCAGTGTACCCTCCCGAATAAAAGAATCTGGACGGTGTTGTCCATTTTGGTTCTTCTATTTATCTGTACGACTGTCGCGATGTCACGCTACTAGAATAAAAAAAAACTTCACAAAATGGCGCGGTTTTGAATTTGACACTCTAAAAATCGATTTTTATTTTTCAGTTTTATAATAAAAAAAAAAACGAAATAATAATATGATTAGAGTGCTGGCGATAGCCAGTGAAGTTATGCAGCACGTATTAAAATTTCAGACGATTCGACTGAATAGCGTTTTTTTATTATGGTTTTGAGATAATTGAGCTTAAAGTTTTGAGAGTGGCCGCGTGACGAATCTAACTCTACCTACTAAAACGGCTGTTGTATCGAAAATACTGGAAATATCCTTCAAAAAATTTAGCCTATAATAATAGCCTGTAAAAGCCTATACTTTCGAAATATCAAAAAACAAAATCGAATTTTTCAAAATTCTAGACCAACGGGACCACTTAAACACATTATTATTTAGGTCAGTTCTAATTAATTCGGTTATATGGCATGATGTCCAAAAATTGTCTAGTGTACAAAAAGATCGAAAACTTATACGCGAGTCTCTCATGCATCGTAAAAAATTCTCTTCTGCCTTGCAGCTGCCCTATCTAAAGAAATTGGAATATGCGTTAGTGCTCGAACAGCTAGAAGAATGTTTCTGGATGCAGGTTTAAAAGGATGTAAAGCTCGAAAGAGGCTTTGGCTTTGATCAAAATCAAAAAAGGCGTTTGGAATGGGCCAAAATTTTACTGCTGAAGATTGGTTGAATGTTTTGTGGTCTGACGAATCGAACTTCGACTAAGACTCCCTTATATATATAAATAATTGACGCATACACCCTTTTTGGGTACTTGGCCGAACTGCTTCTCCTAATTTGTGGTGTGCGTCTTGATGTTGTTCCACAAATGGAGGGACCTACAGTTTCAAGCCGACTCCGAACGGCATTTATTTTGTATGAGGAGCTTTTTCATGGCAGAAATACCCTCGGAGGTTTGTCATTGCCTGGCGAGCGGCGACCGCTATTAGAAAAAACGTTTTCTTAATTTTGATCTTTCACCGAGATTCGAACCGATGTTCTCTTTCTGAATTCCGAATGTTAGTCACGCACCAACCCATTCGGTCACGGCGGCCGCCTGCCTTAGTTTACATCATTTTAAAACATCGACAACCATAGTTTCTTACCATAGCCCAATTTCGTTGAAATGCCTACAGGTATTTGGAACACTTGGCGTTACGTTCGCGAGGCGACTGGTTGTCGAGTGCGTAGAAAGGGGGGAGGCTATCATGGTGCTATGGGGCTGTACGGTTACTGAATGATGTCGATGATGATGTGTTGGTTTAGAGACAATAACATGGTTTTACTAGATTGGCCAACACAGTATCCAGATGTAAACGCCACACAGCGCATGTGGGCTATTTTAAAACGTAAGATAAAGAATACAGCATGACATCGTAACTAGCCCTGCTAAATGATTTAATGCACGAGTGGAGCGCCGTAGGTACAGCCGAACGCGCAAAACTTGTACGCAGTATGGCCCAGAGGATTACTGCTGCTATCAAATCAAATGGTGAACCTACTAAATATTAGTGTTCTTATCAATAATTCCTTTTATTTTTACTGATTTATTAATAAAAGATCATTACTTCATTTTTTAAAACGAAAGCTTCAGTTATTAATGGGATGCCTAACACTTCTGGCCAATGCTATATACATATATACAATTGGCGCTTGCACCCTTTATAGGGTATTTGGCTGAGGGAGGAGCAGATGTTGCCTTGACGTTTTCCACAAATGGAGGGGCATACAGTTTTAAGCCGACTCTGAAAGGTAGACGATTTTTGGTTTTTTTATGAGGAACTTTTTCACGGCAGAAATAGATTTGGAGGTGTGGCAATACCTGCGAAGGGGCGACAGCTATTAGAAAAAACTTGTTCTATCATTTGATTTTAGGTTTTTTTATGAGGAACTTTTATACGGAAGAAATAGATTTGGAGGTATGGCTATACCTGCGGAATGGCGATAGCTATTAGAAAAAACGTTTTCTATCATTTGCTGTTTCATATTCCGAGATCCGAAGCCGAGCATTTGTACACCAACCCATTTGGTTACAGCGGCTCTTTATGCTATTGTGGAAGAATATTTCATCCGAACTTCATAAACGTAAAATTTTAAATACTTTACGTTATCATCATTTAACAAACGTATGTATTATTCTTACCTTTTAAATTTTATATTTTCTAAAAATTCCATAAATTTCAGCATTTCGAGCTCGAAAGGTAATAAAAGTTATTTTACGCAAAAATCCTCCAATTTATTTATTTACATGAAATAAATGCAGTTAAAAATTGTACCGTTCACGAACTCTAATCACCAACCTTAGCATGCAAGCAAAATTAGTAAATTTCCAAAAACAAAAAGCGGAGTGCAATAGTTTCGTTTTCCAAATTCCACTTGTTATTATGCAGGAAGAGAATACTCATGTTGCAGTTATTTCCCAATGATTAATGGAAGAGAATGTAAATTACGTCAAAGCGAGTGCAAACAAAAGTAGCACTCTCCCACACTATCCCATTCTCTCCCACTCTAATGACAATACGTTGGAATACAAAGGGGAATTGGCAACGAAATGTGGGTGTGAGCTACGCTTAGAACACGCAGCCAACGCACATGCACACGCATATAAACACATATATGCAAACACTCATGTGTGAAAATATATATAACTATATGTGTAATATAATACATATAATAGTTTTTACGCATAGTATGTAGGTATTCGGGTAGGAAGCCATCCAATTTTATCAACTAAAAAGTATAGTCGGCTCATTAGCATGCCATACACAGTCAACAATATACAGGCACACATTTTCATACACACGTATGTATGTATATGGGTGCACATTCACAGAGTATGTGGAGTAGGATATTGGCGTTATCATAATTTATCACAATTTATTTACATAAATGACACTGAAAAACTATTGAAGCACAACGAACTGAATATGAATACGGAGGGAGTAAATTTAAAGTAATGGAAGAGGAGAGGCATGGATGTGGATTGGATTGTGAATAAAGGACCGTTGTCGGGCCAATTAGTGGAATTCTTGACAGCAACAAAAACAATGAAGCTTCCAAATGGGTTTTTGATGTTGTATGTTAGAGTGTTTGTGTGTTTGTGTTTGCCGCTCAATAACATGCATCAATGAAAAACTAGTGAACTGTAAATTTAGAACTGAGCACACGTACCCAAATACACGCATACAAACATACACATGCATTAATTTAAGATCATATGTATGCTTAGATACCATAAAATTTGTACAAATTGCCCAAGTCATTTTATTACCCATCGACTGAAATTTATTTTGCCAACATTTAATCATCTTATATGTATGCGGGGAAAAAAATAAAATAAAAAAGTTGAAAAATTCGTAGGAGGCAGTGGTTGAGTGTAGGTTTATTTCCAAAAATACGTGGGCCCACTCAATGGCCATGGTCGAAGTTGAAAATTCCACCGAAAGCCTGCCTAGCTTGGGCAAGAAAAGTCAGCCTTGTGGAAGCTCTGCAATGCAAGCGGAAAAAGGAAACGTATAAGTTAACCTCAAAATGCCAAATAGTTATGCAAGTAGCTAAGAAAACAAGGAGTAGGCAAAGATAAAAGTAGAAGCCAAAAAGTGGTGTAGAAGCAAATCGTAGGAAATAAGCAGAAAAGCAAAAAGATAAAAGCGAATTATTTATAGCCCGTGAAGCAGCGTAAAAGTTAGCGTTTGAAAATAAACACGTGAAATAAATAGAAAAAAAAATTAAAAAAAAAAACGCGAACTACAAACAACAAATAACAAATGAAAAGTTAGTCACAGGAAGTAGCAACGCTGCCCAAAAGAAAACTAGCATTTAAAAATAGAGAATGCAGAATACAGGGTTGGTTATTTAAAGTGGGAGCATTTTCTTCTGAAAAAAAGAACAAAGAAGAACATAAAATAACTAGTTTTTTTTTTGTTGCTCATTTGGGCAATCATTTATTTTTAAGCAAAGAAGATTTGTTCCAGCTAAATTTTTTAAGATGACGTATTTCGTTGGTCAATGTTAAAGTACTGTTAATGTAAAAGTCAGCGTTTGAAAATGAAAGTGTACAATAAATAAAAAAAATAAAACAAAAAACAACGAGGACACAAAACACAAAAAAAGTTAGCCAAAGCAGATAGCAACACTGAGTGAAGGGAAACTAGCATGAAAAATATGGAACACTGAGTTAGCCATATAAAGTGCAAACTTTTTTTTTCTGAAAAAAAGGATCACAAAATAAAAATTTTCTTTGTTACTCATTTAGGCAATTATTTATTTTAGTTCAAGCAGATTTTTCAAGCTATTTTTTTAAGGTGAAATATATTTTTCCCTTGACGACCGTTACAATGGCCAATAGTTCGTGCCATATGGCAGAATTTTCTAATCGATTGTTAGCTTTCATTTTGACGTATACTGAACTTTAAATAATGTCGAAAATAATAGAGGGGGGATAGTTTGGCCATTTAAGATCTGTACGCTTAAATAGTAATTTTCTGCTAGAAAAATGGTGGCATAGATGTGCAAGGTAATCAGCTGGATTTAGTTATTGCGCCCCTCCCCTCGATGGGGGGCGCTCTGTTGGTGCTTTCTGACAAAGTGCAGTACCTAGGTCTCATCCTTAACAGTAAGCTAACGTGGAAGCCCAACATTGAGGAGAGAGTAGGGAAGTCAACAATCGCCTTATATGGATGCCAGGGCGCAATTGGCAAAAGATGGGGCCTCTTGCCTAGAGTTGCATTTTGGCTCTAAAATATCATAATAAAGCTAATTTGTTATATGGAGTCGTTGTCTGGGGACTCACTGGAGAGGATGGTGAATAAGCTCAATCTCACATATGGCCACTCAAGCATCCTCAGAGACTTTGAGTTCGTCCCCTCGTCGTCGGATCAGTGTGTGCCCTCGCTTAGTCCAAGCGGAACTTTCTCCACCCACATTCCACCAAGGGAGGAGTGGACGGGGGCAACACTTGGAGACATGGCCTGGTTAACCTATTCACGGATGTCTTGAATTTGGATCGTAGGGTTGGAGGAGGAGTATTCAGCAAAGAGCTCCCCATCAAACTCAAATTGAGGCTACCGGATCACTGCAGTGTGTTCCAAGCAAAGGTGGCCGCAATCAAAGAAGCAGCTGACTGGCTACTTACTTGCGTAATAACTGTTAGGAAGGTAAATATTTTTCCCGATAGCCAAGCGCCAATTAAGGCCCTAGGCTCTACTATAGTGCATACGAAACTGGTCAGGGAATGCCTGGTGTCTCTTTCGATTGCATCAGAATTCTTCGACATAAAGATAATTTGGGTACCTGGTTACAGTGACATTGCTGGAAACTGCGAAGCCGACGAGCTGGCCAGACAAGGGACTGGTGAGGAAGTATGCCCGCTAAAGGAGAGGATCGGGATCCCCTTGACAACCTGCGCTCTACTTCTGGAAGGATGCCTGACAATTCAAAGAGTATATGTTCGGTTTCTCTTACTCAGAATCCCACTTTTTCTAATATTAGACTTTGAGAGTCATTAGCAGGCCTCCTAAAACAAATAAAGGGTGCTTAAGTTTTAAGGGCAGGTGTTGATTTTGCATAAAATACATTTTTTTGTAAGAAATTATTGTCACTTCTCTTTATTATGATAATATTTTTATAGCTCACTTACGTATGAAACAAAATATTGGCCAAATGACCGCCACGGCCTCGCCGCACACCTCTATCCGATGGTCCAAATTTTCGCTGACACTGAGGCATAATTGAGGTTCTATGCCGTTAATGTACCGAATTATCTCATCCTTTAGCTCTTGAATTGTTACTGGCTTATCCACGTACACCTTTTCTTTCAAATAACCCCGAAGAAAGAAGTCCAACGGTCGCAAATCACATGATCTTGGCGGCTAATTGCTATTGCCGCGACGATTATAGTTTCGTTAGCTGTGTGACAAGTGGCACCGTCCTGTTGAAACCACATATCCATATCCATATCTTCTAATTCCGGCCATAAAAAGTTTTTTATCATCTCACGATAGCGAACACTATTCACAGTAACTGCCTGATCGGCTTCATTTTGGAAAAAATACAGGCCCAATGATACCGTCGGCCCATAAACCGCACCAAACAGTCACTCCTTGGGGGTGGGTGCATTGGTTTTTTGGCAATCACTCTTGAATTATCATTCGCCCAAATGCGGCGATTCTGCTTATTGACGAATCCACTGAGGTGCAAATGTGTCTCATCACTGAAGATGAAGTGCGCGATATGCATTTTGATCATAATATCTATTTTTTCATAATAAGCCTGAATAACTTTAACGCATGCTCCATTATCTTTCCATGGTTCAAATTGAGTTAGTGAAATTTAAAAATTGTAAATGAAATGCAGAAAAAAACTTGACGTTCAGGTGTGGTTCACATTCAACATCGGCCCTTGAAATTTAACCACCCTTTATAAAGATAGTTTAAAGAAGGCGCAAAGCTGTAAAGCACTGCTTTTTAGGAAGCAGGAAGCAGGATCCATCGCGTTGGATCCCACACAATTTGTCAATCGCTCAAAAAAAGGCTCGTGTCGATTGGTCGAAGGAAATGCTCAAAAAATACGATCGCGGCGCTTCGAAATACGTCTATGACATCGTGACAGGTGATGAATCATGGATTTACGCGTATGATCCCGAAAGTAAACAGCAGTCGACTGTATGGGTGTTTCAAGATGAGCCAAATCCAACAAAAGTTGTTCGCGCACGAAGCACTTCCAAGCAAATGGTCGCCTGTTTTTTCGGAAAAACTGGACATGTCGCAACCGTACTACTAGAACAACGCAGAACAGTAAGTTCTGAGTGGTACACAACCATTTGTTTGCCAGTTGTCTTCCAAGAAATTAGGAAAACCAATCGCCAAAGACGGATCACTCTTCACCAGGACAATGCGAGCTCTCACACATCGGCTCAAACAACTGCATTTTTGAGCACACAAAACATCGAATTAATGGGTCATCCGCCGTATAGTCCTGACTTGGTACCGAATGACTTCTTTTTATTCCCGTACGTAAAAAACAAACTGAGAGGTCAATGTTTTTCGACACCTGAAGAAGCGGTTGCGGCATTCAGAATGCATGTTTTGGAGGTACCTCATTCAGAGTGGCAAAAGTGCTTCGACAATTGGTTCAAACGCATGCAAAAGTGTATAGATCTTCATGGAGAATATTTTGAAAAACAATAAAGTGATTTTCGATGATTAAAATTTGTTTTTGTTCTCTAGTGTCGACATATAAAAGGCACCCCTCGTATATCTGTTTTTTTAATAATATTTTTTATATTGCCTTACTTAATAAGTATCTTTTTTGTAATACAGCGATTAACCCCCTAGCGATCCAAGTCATAGTTGTTAATTGTTTAAGTAATGGTATATTGCTAGACAAAAATTTGAGGCGTGCAAGTCGAGTTTTACAAAAATTACTAAAAAACATTTCCCAAAATTAAAAAAATATATAAGTTAGCGCATTGCACACTTGCAAAGCTAAAACAGAGATTTGATGATTCCCTTGAATCACTCCCACGCTACTGGCTGTTCGTAATTAGATCGCACAGCTTACTCCTACGCCTGCCCGTCTTTTGGATTTTACAAATAAACAAATCTTACAGCGGTCAAGCTGATCATCAATTTACGTACGTGACTTTTGGCAGCTTGAGGAATGCAGCTGAGAATGCATTCGTACCAACATACAAACAAAGCTGCCGGCGCAACTACACCAACACAAACTCAATAGCTACACCGCAAGTAGGGATTTAGGGTAGATTGTAAGAATATAGTTTTTAGTTGAGATTGGAGTTTAATAAAGAACGGTCGAAAGTTGAGATTGGAGTTTAATAAAGAACGGCAAAAAATAGAAAAGTGGCGCCCAACTAGCAGGACAACTGAACCCAACTAGCAGAATAACTGAACCCAACTAGCAGAACAACCGAGCCCAACTAGCAGGACAACTGAACCCAACTGGCAGAATAACCGAGCCCAACTAGCAGGACAACTGAACCCAACTGGCAGAACAACTGAATCTAACAACGAAGGATACAATCAACTATTTGTGGAAACAAAGGAAACCTGCACGGCAGAAATGATTGCAATACGTGAAATAATAATACTGTAAGTAATTGTTCGGTTTTGATCCAGTGCAATTAAAGAAAAGTTATATAAAGTTTTTGTAAAGCGAAATACCTTCGGCTCTTTCTTACCCTTTTTTAAAAAAAAAAAAAGCAAAACAAAATTAACATGAGTGTAACTAGGGAACAGGTAATAGAAATTTTAAGACAACAAAATGAGCAAAATAAAAAAGAATTAAAAGCCCAGTTGGATGAAGTGATGCAAACTCTTCGGCGCTTAGAGCCGCCATCCGCGGAGAGTTACATTCCCGTGGAAATAAATCCAACTGTGGTCGGGGGCAACACAAATATGGATTTAATAAAATCTATACAAGAATTTAAGGGGGATACTGCTTCTTATCCGGCCTGGCGTTCCGCAGCAGAATTCGCCATTGGCTACTACAAAGAGGGTTCAGAGCAATATTATGTTGCCATGGGGATATTTAGAAACAAGATAGTAGGCCCCGCAAATGCAACGCTCGCTTCCTTCTCAACTGTTTTAAATTTTAAAGCTATAATAGCTAGATTGGACAAAGCATACGCGGACAAAAGACCGCTACATGTTTTGGAAACAGAGCTCAGCGTTCTGAGGCAGGGAAGTTTGTCAATCTGCCAATATTATGATACGGTAGACAAGCAATTAACACTCATAACAAATAAAAATATAATGACTCATTCAAACAATACGCAGCTTGCCGCCGCGCTCAATGATAGAGCTAGAGAAAACGCATTAAGAGTTTTTATTTCTGGCCTAAAGCGGCCGTTATGCGACATTCTATTTTCTGCCAATCCTAAAGATTTGCCTTCTGCACTGGCTACTGCCCAGGAGTTAGCGAACAACCGCATGCGTTATGATTTCGCCAGAACATTTGCGGTTAACAACGTAGCAACTACCACTAGCCCAAAATACCACAATAACTATCCTGGCAATCCCCAAATGCTCAAGGACACCCCTACTCCAATGGATGTAGACCGCGGATCCTCCGCATTCCGACGTACAAAACAGTCCAACCAGAGTTATAGAAAGGGAAATGCCGTGGGAGGGCACCCCAAAAGGGATGCTAATCAATACGTGAATAAACGGGAGCACAGAAGGGGAGATTCAGTAAATTCACGGAAGCCGAAAGTGCAACGGACCAACCATTTGGAGACAACCCCAGAGGTGGATCCACAAAAGAAAATTACTGTGGACCGTGACAGTGATTCGGATGTCGAGATCGCTTCCAATTTCGCGATGGAAGACGAGGTTAATTTTTTAGTATAAGGTCGCTCCTACCTTACATTACCAAGAAGGCGTCGGAGGGGCAGGAGCTTAGGTTACTGATTGATACAGGAACTTCAAAAAACTATATCAAAAATTTGAGCTTCCTAAAGGGAATTATCCCTGTGGAGAGACAGTTTACGGTCAAAACTATAAACGGATGTAATCTCATAGAAAAAAAATGTAAGGTTTTCGTTTTGGGGAAAGTCTCAACTTTCTTCATTCTTCCTAATATAAAGGGCTTCGATGGTATAGTGGGATACGATTTCCTTAAGGAGATAGAATCTAAAATTGATACGACATCCGGATACTTATATTACGAGGGTGGTAAGGAAAAATTAAATAACGTCAAATGTGAGCAAGTTAACTCCATATATTTGGACAAGGACTCGGTCCCAGCTCTTGTGAAAAACGAGTTTGACTCTATGATTAAAAAGAATTTTAAGGCCTTTGCCGAACCTAACCGCGCTTTGCCATTTAATACTAAGGTCAAAGCTAAAATTCGTACCACTTCCTCGGAACCAATTTACACCCGATCTTATCCATACCCGGTTTCGGCGGCAGGATTCATTAATAAGGAAATAGAAATACTGTTGAAAGAAGGAATTATCCGAAAATCTAATTCGGCGTATAACTCTCCGGTCCATGTAGTGAATAAAAAAGGCCTGGATGAATATGGTAAACAAAAGCTCCGCATGGTAATCGACTTTCGAAAATTAAACGAAAAAACGATTGCGGATAAATATCCTATACCAGATATTTCTACCATATTGGCAAACCTGGGCAGTTCCAGATTTTTTACTACTTTAGATCTAAAGTCTGGATTCCACCAGATAATCCTTGAGGAGAAGGACCGCGAAAAAACAGCCTTCAGCATTAACAATGGCAAATACGAATTTAATAGATTGCCATTCGGGTTAAAAAATGCGCCCAGTATCTTTCAACGGGCTATTGATGACGTCTTGAGAGACGACATTGGCCAAAGTTGCCAAGTTTATATGGATGATATAATCATCTTTTCAAGGGACGAAAAGTCTCATATTCAACATGTCGATAAGGTACTGGGGAAGTTGGAAAGGGCCGGTATGCGAGTTTCAGCAGAAAAGACTAAATTCTTTAAAGATAAGGTTGAGTTTCTTGGCTTTATTGTCTCTCGAACAGGGATAAAAACATGTCCAAATAAGGTCAAGGACATAATCGACTATAGGAAGCCGGAAACACTTCGAGCATTACGCTCTTTCTTGGGTCTGTCAGGTTATTATAGAAGGTTTATAAGGGATTATGCGTCTATCGTCAAACCATTAACAAAGTATCTTCGGGGGGAGAATGGCCATGTGTCATCCCACAAGTCCAAACACACTAAAATAGTCCTTGATGACGAGGCCATTCAAGCATTTAAAAGGGTAAAAAGCATTTTGGCATCGGAAGATGTTTTGCTGTTTTATCCGGATTATGACAAAACATTCGAACTAACAACAGACGCTTCCTCTAGCGCTTTAGGCGCGGTCCTCTCCCAGAATGGTCGGCCCATTACAATGATTTCAAGAACATTATCAAAAACAGAGGAGAATTATGCAACCAACGAGCGTGAGCTCTTGGCTATAGTGTGGGCCCTTAAAAACCTTCGACATTACTTATACGGTATTAAAGACATCGTAATATTCACAGACCACCAGCCTTTAACTTTCGCTATTTCGAACAAAAATCCTAATACAAAAATGAAGCGATGGCGTGCGTTCATAGAAGAATTTTCGCCTAAATTTGTTTATAAACCCGGCAGAGACAACGTCGTAGCAGACGCTCTGTCCCGTCAGTTTTTGAATAATATGACTGATACAGATGCTACAGCACATAGCGAGTCATCGCTCTCAAACACAATTAAAACTATCCAGTATCCAGTAAACCAATTCAAAAGACAATTCATTTTGACGAAGGGGGATCATTATCACCAAAGTACAAAAATAATTTTTCAGAAAAAAATTCGTTATACTATAAATTACGACACAATAGTAAATTTGTTGCATAATCTTAAGAAACTCGTAAACCCTAGCGTTACAAACGCTCTTTGTTGCGATCTTCCGACACTATCAGAGATCCAGGGACCTCTTGTCGAAGCATTCCCGGGGGTTAAATTTATTCATACAGAAAAATTTGTAATCGATCTAACGAATCCGAACGATCAACAGGAAGCAATAGCAACGGAGCATGCCCGTGCCCATCGATCTCTGTCCGAGAATTTTAAGCAAATTCTATCAGAATACTACTTTCCCGACATGAGGAAAATGCTCAGGTCAGCTGTATCAAATTGCAAGATCTGTCTGGAAAATAAATACCAAAGAAAACCACCAAATCCGGAAATTGGGAAAACTCCAATCCCAGAGCACCCAGGAGAAATTCTCCACTTAGACATTTTAATTACTGGAAAGCAGCTATTCTTAACTGCTGTTGATAGGTTTTCAAAGTTTGCAATTGTTAAACCTGTTATTTCAAGATGTACCATTGATATAAAAGAAGCTTTATTAGAGGTATTAGGTATGTTCCAAAACACTAAAACAATTGTCACAGATAACGAAAGAGCGTTTACTTCAAATTTAATTAGAAACATGCTACGCGATCATTTCTCCATAGAACAGTTTTTCGTACCCACCTTACATAGCGAAAGCAACGGACAGGTCGAAAAGTTTCATTCAACCCTTTTGGAAATAGCCAGATGCGTGAAGGCACAGCAGCAGATAAGCGAGGTTAAAGATCTGATTTTGCTTGCTGCTTACAAGTACAACAGAACAATTCACTCGGTTGTAGATTCGAAACCAATCGAAATTTTGCAGAACTGCCCAGCGGAGAAATTTGGGGAAATTAGAGATAAATTAATAAGAGCCCAGAATTTAGTATTGAATAGATTGAATGAGAAAAGAATAACCAAAACATATCAGCCTGGTGAAAGGGTGTTTCTTCGACGAAATAAGCGATTGGGAAATAAATTTGAGAAGGTGTTCGTGGAAAAAATAGTAGAAAGAGATTTAGGTACAACAGTACAGATAGAAGGCAGGAAAATTCATAAAAGTAATTTACGATAAAATCAATTTCAGATTGCCGCTTGCCCTAGTCTTCGTCACTAGAGCCAATTTAATTGACTACACCTCCTCACAAGTTATCACCATCCCTCGGGGAAATGTGGCTATTTATAATGAATTCATTTACCTCGTGCACGCCACCAACCTAACAGATTATCGCCAGATAGCTTACGAAAGCCGATGGTTCACATCAAAATCAAAAAATCAGGTAGTGAACGAAAATATTTTGAAACAGCAAGGTGAGGAAATACTACACATAATTCGCACTTTGGAAATACCTAAGAGAATTGCAAGGTCAATAGATTTTCTGGGGTCCGCCCTGAAATTTATAGCCGGTACCCCGGACCACGAAGATTTTGAACTGCTCTTGACAAAGGAAAGCATACTAATAGAAAACAACAATAGGCAGATTAGAATTAACTCCGATTTACAAAATAGAATTAACGAAATTACCAACCTAATCAATACACTTCGCGGAAATCAAACGGATTGGATATTAAAAGACGAGGAAACATTGCTCTGTGAAAATTTGGTAAGAAGAAATAACCATATAATCAGCCAACTAAACAGACTAGCACTCTCCATTGTGTTGGCAAAAAGTAATATCATAAATCCACTTATTTTGGATGACGAAGAGATGGATCAAGCGTTCAATTCCGAACAATTACCCTTTAGTTTAAGTAATTTACTTTTAGTATCTAAGGTAAAAATTTTGCAAAGTTCTGATGTTATTTACTATATTCTTAAGGTTCCTAAGGTTACAAATTTCTGTCAATTCCTAAAAATCTATCCTGTAGTCCATAATAATAGTATCGTAAAGCTAGAGACCACGCTTGCGGCAAAATGTAGCGATACGTTTCAACCACTCGAGAACTGCAATGACACTCTGGTAGCTAAAGTGTGCAAACCGGCTCACTCAGATTGCTTGGGTCAGATGCTAAATAATAACACAGCTAATTGTTCATCAGAATCGGCATATCACATACCATCAGTTCAAAAAATAGAAGAGGGCATCATTATTCTTAACAACGTGCAACCAACGACAATATTTGATCAACGAAAATTGGAAATAAGGGGAACGTATCTGCTTCTTTTTCGTGACTCTATCACCATAAATGATACAACTTACGTGGTAAAAAGAGAACCGACTTATATCCAACCACATCCTCCAAAAACCGTATCCATTAATTACTTGGAACACCATACGAGTTTGTCCCTACCATATTTGCACCAAATTTATATCGACAACATCTCTCGCATTCACGAATTGAAGGAGGGTATATCTGTTCATCGTAATTTGTTCTGGACGATTTTTTCTTTTCCTTCATTATTATTGATCGCAATAGCAATTTTTTTCATCCACCGCAGAAACAAATTAGCAAGTAATAAAGTAAAAACTCAGAGGGCAGTAGAGGAAATTTTGGCACGAGTCGAGGACGGCTCGTCTTAAGAGGGGGAGAAGTTAGCGCATTGCACACTTGCAAAGCTAAAACAGAGATTTGATGATTCCCTTGAATCACTCCCACGCTACTGGCTGTTCGTAATTAGATCGCACAGCTTACTCCTACGCCTGCCCGTCTTTTGGATTTTACAAATAAACAAATCTTACAGCGGTCAAGCTGATCATCAATTTACGTACGTGACTTTTGGCAGCTTGAGGAATGCAGCTGAGAATGCATTCGTACCAACATACAAACAAAGCTGCCGGCGCAACTACACCAACACAAACTCAATAGCTACACCGCAAGTAGGGATTTAGGGTAGATTGTAAGAATATAGTTTTTAGTTGAGATTGGAGTTTAATAAAGAACGGTCGAAAGTTGAGATTGGAGTTTAATAAAGAACGGTCGAAAGTTGAGATTGGAGTTTAATAAAGAACGGCAAAAAATAGAAAAGTTATATAATTCTTTCTCAAATACTTTTTAAAAAGCAAAATTTGTCTTACAACAAAAACTTAAACTTAAAGAACTTGAAAACACTGAATAAAAATTACAAAAAACCAAAGACAATTCACAATAAAAAACGTTATACCAAAATTTTTGCATCTACAGAATATTCTCGCTAGATTAACGTACGAGGAGCCCATCTTTAGGCAAATCAAATGCAGAAAATGGTGATGGATAGGTCACACATTGAGAAAACCACCAGCTTTGACAAGTTGAAACTTTCGCTATTATGTAAATTTAAAGGAAACATTTCGCGCTTTGAAATTCAATAAGAAATCAGATTGAGCGCATGCGGTGATTGTAATTTTGTTTTTTTTAAATTGTGAAAATTTAATGCAATTTCGGCAAGCCTCTGGTTGCGTATACGCAGTGTTGGTCTAAATGTCAATATATGTACGGGAGTACTTGCAAGCGTTTTTGGAGCAGAAGAATTTTTTTATTAAATTTAAAATTTTAAATTTTCTACAATAGCAACTCTCCGCGTGCACAATTTTTCAAAAGAGGCACAAACAGCTATTTTTTGGTTATACAACATTGTCTTTCAACTACATAACTCCATTTATTCTTGTAATATTTAGTTAAATATATTATATGAATAATATTGTTGATTTAATAAACCCATTTGAAATCAGTACATGCAAGTCAACTGTATTATACTGAATTTTTAGCATTCTCATTTTGGTACCAAAAGGTGCAAGGGACTTTGACTTACCAATTTCGTTTGGTATTTTAGATAGTTGCAAAATAATGTGGAGCCCAATCACCACCTTTTGTAAAATTACAAAAAATCTCGCCGAGCCGTGCAAGACCGAACTATTTAGAACGAAAATCAGTGCTTTAAAACTATAGATTATGAAGGGGTTTGCCTACTCGGTAACTAGTTGATATAATATAACAAATGTGAGCCTTGAGTTGAAGCAGATAACAGCTCTTTCCAAAGTGAATTATTTCAGGTTTGGTAGGCAATTAAAAGCTTTCAAAACACAAAATCTAGACTCTCTACAAGTTTCACGCCATACCCGTCTCTATACGAGTATACATGCAGATGTGGAACAGAACCGTGAACGAAGTCGAAGAATATATAAGACGACGCGAAGAGCATTCAAGACAAGTATTCTACGCAAGGCTTGTCTTTTTTTCGCATTCCCAACGGGTTAAGAAGATGATGAAAGTATTAGTAATGGCATGAAATGCACAAAAGTGGATATAGGGAATTTCATGATTTAGTTTTGGTATACAAAATGAAAGCGATGCATCGGTGAAACGATCCTCTGCCGGACAAGAAAAGTAAAGACCTTGCAAAAACTCGTTCCCTAACAGTCGGTTTTACGTTACTGAAATGACGCGCATTTATATCAAATCAAAGAACCGTTCCGCGTACATTTATATTGAATATTTAGTTTGTTACAACAATAACAACCATCTTACAAAAACTCTGGAAACACTAAGCCCAAAAGAATCTAACTCTAAAGTAAAAAATACTTGGTAAAGAATATAATATACTTCGTTTAGCAAATAACGGAGGAGCACAGAAACGTAGGAGATATTGTATATGAAAGCATTTTCATGAAAACATTTCCTTAATCACCAATACCTAAGGCACCTTCGGTTGAACTAAATAAAGATTGAGGGTAAGCGTTCGGCATTCACACTTCTAAGTGGCATAGGAATTGCTTTTAGTACAGAATTAGCCTAGCTTGGGTATTCACATGAAATGGTAAGACATCTCATCGTTATCCAGAGTTAATCTGCATTTTTTATCTGTCGACAGACACACTCGGTGCAGAGTCGAACGCAGTTGAGATGTGCCCAGAAAGGTAATCAGTGATTAATCTTAAGTCGCCGCAGCTGAACTGGTCTCTATTATTATCATTCCAAAGCATTATTTTAGCATAAGTTACCTGTGCTGTCGGCTTAAATTTATTCTTACTAAAGCTTTATCTAAAAAGTTGTGCTTGCCTGAAGCCTGCAGGATAGCTCAGTACATTGGGAAATCTGCGTAAACCAGTTAATTTTTTAAATTGTCGCCCTGGTGTCTTGCAATTCCACACAGACTAAGTACGCAATACAGCATCATTTTTACTTGCAAATATCTGACGTTGTTACACGACTTTCTTGCTAGCTTGAATGCGAAAACCAGATTAGCTAAAGATTTGATAGCCGATTAGATATTTAGTTTTGTGATCTTAGCACAAATCGGTTGTGGTTGCAGACCCGTACAAGGGTAAGTACTACTATGGGCAAAAAGAAAGGTGAATTTATTTGTCAAACTTCGCGGGATTAAAATTTCACTCTAGTTATTTTTTTCATGAGTTGGCAGCACTGTTAATAACATCTGGGCCAACTTTCATGTGAATGTCATTATCAGTAATATATTTACGCTTGTGTTTACCAAACGACCAAGAGTACATTTTTCGATTTTTACAATGTCTGATTTGATTGAGCAGGGAAGTACCATCAAATTTTGTTTGCGGAATGAAATTTCGGCTGCAGAAACGTTTGGCATGTTGCAGAAGGCATTTGGTGATTCGACCATGTCGCAGAAAAATGTTTGTAAGTGGTACAAAAACTTCAAAGAGGGTCGAGAACGTGTTGATGACTTGGAGCGCTCCGGACGACCATCGACGTCAACAGATGACCAACACGTCAATAAAGTGAAGGAGTTAGTGCTCAAAAATCGTCGGTTGACTGTTAAAGACCTTACTGATATGATCGGAATATCAGAAGGATCTGTGAAAACCATTTGGGCCTACGAAAAGTAAAATCTCGTTTGGTACCGAAAACTCTCAATTTCTTGGAAAAAAGTCGTCGCGTTGATGTGTGTGAAACAATGCTTTCAGACTATCAGGACAAGCTCAAATGCATCATTACGGGAGATGAGACTTGGATTTATGCTTACGACCCTGAAACAACCGACCAATCAAGTGAACATCGTGCTAAAGGCGAGGCCAGACCGAAAAGAGCACGTCAAAGTCGTTCAAAAATAAAGGTCATGATGACAGTTTTTTCGATTTTCGTGGTGTGGTGCACTATGAATTCCTTCCACCTGGCCAAGCTGTTAATGAGGAATATTATTTGAGCGTTATGCTTCGTTTACGTGAAGCAATTCATCTAAAAAGACCAGAATTATGGGCCAACAGATCTTGGTTTTTGCATCATGATAATGCACCGTCTCACACTGCACTCGTTCTTCGTGACCATTTCGCCAAAAATTCCACGCATATCGTTCCGCAACCACCGTATTCACCTGATTTGGCTCCGTGTGACTTCTGGCTATTCCCAAAACTCAAGAGACCACTCCGGGGAGACCACACTCGAGTCGATTGAGGAGATAAAAGCTGAATCGAAGAAGGTGCTGATGGCTATACCGGAAATGGACTATTTGGCATGTTTCGGGGATTGGAAAAATCGTTGGCATAAGTGTATTTCATCGAGAGGGGATTATTTTGAAGGGGATGAAATTAATTTATAAGAATATATAAAGATTTTTCATTTTACAACCAAATTCACCTTACTTTTTGCCCACAGTAGTAAAAGATTTAAGTCTTGAAAAGTGTTTTACATCTATCATAAATAATCTCAAACGCTTGTAGGATCCGCAGGACAATAGTTGTTATGACACAAATCTAAAAGCAGTACAATAATCCTCAGCATACCACAACTTGAGGTCATGTGCATATCTGGAATCCTTGCAACAACTCACAACAAATCGTCAATGGATTCGTTAATACCTATGTATAGTAAATATTCACTCTTGCTGGGCAATGATGGTGTAGACGAATAGCAGGAAGCATCTGCTTTTTTTTCGACGTTTTACCTTTGAAGAAGTGAGTGGATTTCAGCGTACCCGAAACAAGAGCTGTAAGTAATTGTGTATTTTATTGTTAATTATTATGCCTTTTGTTCTACAAAAGAGCGTTACTGCAAGTAGAAGAAGAAATATAAATGAATTAAGCGAAAGAATGGAGATCGGCATAATACAAAAAAGAACGACAATACTCCATATCAGTTTTAGGTACTGGCAAAATTCTCCCATCTGAGCAGCTCAAAATAATACAGAATAGTTTTTCATACTACTAAATGCTGAAAATGGCTATGACAAAGACATTTTCCTGGCCTTCACTTAATAGGCTTACTTAGTTCCGCTTTAGAACTGACAAGTCTCCATTACAATGAACGCCTGTCTTCAAAAGGACTCGAGTAAAAATAATACAAATTTCTGTCTGTTCTAAACTACAAAATTGTAAGTTTTAATCCAGCGTTAATTAAGATTAAAACTAAAAAAAAATGTTTGTAAAATGTAAACCAAATAAACTACTGAGGCAAACGCTTAATCTAAACCACATTTGTATGCTATGTAGCCAAAATTATGCATAGAAGCCTTCAAATTTAAACTTTTGCATAATAAGTACAGAGTAGAGTAAATAATTAAGGAGATTCTCATGCAAGAAAAAAAAATTAATAATCTTGCCAGACGTCTTAGTAGCAACCTTCCCTCGTTTTCTTTCCTGTTAAGAAAGCAGAACTTGAGTTAAGCTGTGGCATAAGCAGAAGTAGCGGGCATTTAATTTTACACCCTGCTGAGCAAAGAAATAGTTTCTTTGTTGCACATATTACACTTACACACAAGTATATCGCTTAGTAGGAGATTCTATTCGTACATTGCCACTCAGCGAACAAACTTCAATTGGCTGCCGTTCCCGTTGGTAGGTGACTGAAATACAGTATCCCTACAATGAATTAGGAACAGCAGGACTCTTCTTAAAAGTTTGCAGCTATGAGTAAATCTATGGAGACTAACACGATAACGATAACGAATTGATATAGAAACATTATTTCGGTACCTTAACTCCTGTTGGGTATATCTGTCGCGCTTGCCATCCAAGAGATCATAAAGCACCCCAAGCAAAAGAAGACTATGCAATCTCAGTAGACGCTTTTTGCTAAGATTTGCGCAGACATCACAGAAAGATATAAAAGATTTGACAAATTTAATTATGTCAGGGAATAGATTTAATCTCGAATGCATTTCATAACATTGGAGCGAACGGTGGCTGCACAGGCTCTACTGCTGTACTGTAGAGCTATTCGCTACAACCACTTTTGCCTAACCTAGTCTAATATACGACGTGAAATAAAGCTGTAAAGTTGGTTCTTTTTAAATAGAGACAAATTAAGATGTGAATAAAACCGAATTATTGGCCTTCCTAAGAGGGTATCCTATCTTGATTTTAAGCACTTCCTTTAGAGCTAACCCGTGTAGCATCATGGGCGGAGCTTCCTTGACCTCTGGGATCTGGCGACTCGTCGTCAAGCTAACTTCTCTTGAGATGTCACTTCGTCTAAGGGAATAAGAAAATGTCGCAGAATATAACATTGCAGTTAAGGAGTCAGTCAGTGGGAATACATTTCTTTCCAAAATGTATTGTAAAATGAAGAAAACAAAATCGTTACCGGGGAGTTCGCATCGAAAACGGATAATGTGCTCGTAAGAGCTCCTGTGCCGTAAGAGCTCCTGGACGCCAACATACAACTTTATAGTCAACTTTCATCCGACAAAACCATATTTACTCTTCATCATGAATAATATCATAGATATATCACAAAAATTTTAACTTTACCTTCCGTTGCAACTTGGATCTCCTCGCTTTCATCGACAGCGACAGCAATTAATACACCTGTGTTCAGCGTCTTCGCTCGGCGCTTCGCAGTATATGCCCATGCGGTAAAGGTATCTCCGGAAGTATCCGTGGTCCGAGAGGAACTGAGTTAAGAAGTAGATAATTCACACCCCCAAAGTTCCTTTGCACCGATTTGCCTATTGATGAAATTAGTTTCGCCGTCCATCTGTCACTCGGTGCAATGTCCCATCGGCTTTGCCACCGCAGGGTGGCTTGACATTCTCCTTTCTGCGACGCTAGTAATGGCGTGTTTTTTCTTCTAGTCTCATGCATTCATCCATTCCCCGCTGATCACGAAGACTGCAGCGCCAGAGACAGTGCGGTATGCTTAGGCAACTCTGAGTGCCGCTGTTCGTTACACAACCTCCAGTACTTTGTGCTTGGCTTTGGAGTTTAGCGTATCTTCCCATATTTCGCTGCCGTACAGAAAATTGAGCTTGTGCCCACCATGACTAGCCTTATTTTGCTCTGTGTTGACCCACCGAAGTTTGCCATTAATCTACTTAGAATACCCGTGACCTTTGCTGCTTTGGTAGTCGCATGCCGTATCTGGGCTCAGAAAGTAAGCCCGCAGTCTAGGTTTTTTTCTACTTTCTGGGTCACTAAGGACGTGTCGCCTATTTGCACGCTGACCTCGAGTGACATGTGACCTCGTGTCATAAAGATGGCATCGGTCTTTTGTTTGACAAGTTCTAGGCCGTGGTTCTCAAGCAATATTTGCGTCCTTATCATAACTAGGTTCAGCTTTCTCCAAGAATTCTCAGTGTACAGGGCTGTTACGACCGCCGCTATAACGTGCACGTATCCTATTAGTTATGTATCTTCTGAAATTTCTATGCTCAAGATCTCGTCGCAACTCAGATTCCAGACTCCACTTGCTATGTACTTCCCAAGTTATAACTAAATTCTTAGTTATTAATTACTACAGCACATCAAAAACAAAGGAATCTGAACTATTCTAAAAACCAGGCTTGAGTATAATAAGGAATAACTGGGGAAAAATTCATAATTGTGCGATTTATTTAATTTTGAAAGTTAGGTACACCTGTTTTTAAAATGAAATATCTTGAAAAGTTGTGGGAATACCAATAAGAAAAATTTCAAGGATTACCAAGCAAAATAATATCCATTAATGGGAAAAATAAGAAAGAAATCTAGGGAAGTTGTTTTCAAAAAGTGAAAGTGAAGAAATAAATTCAAGTTTTTTTAATTATATTCTTTCCTCAAAAATTTACACAAAATAATAATTTACAAAAATGTTAAAAATAATTAAAATTTTCAAGATTGCATAAATCTGACTCTGGCAAGCCACAAAGCAAAAACCGATTGAAATTAAAACCACTGAACGTAAGTGAAACTGGTTTGGCTACTTCTTACGCAGATCAAACAACGACATCACCAGAAATGCCATAGGAAACGCACAGGACAGTCGCCGCTGAGAAATACCGTCAAACGCATGGAGACGGATGATAGAGATGGAGATGGAAAAGACTAATAAAACATGGAACGAAATTAAATTACTGGCGCAAAATCAGGACCAGTAGAAACAATTTGTTGAGGCTCTATGTTCCATAAAGGAATATAAGGATCAAATATATATAAATCTGAAATCTGATCTTTTGAAAGAGTTGATGAGAATGTCCAAGAATCATCAATAAAAAAAAACTCCAGATAAAAATGATCCGTATTAAAAGCCCGTCTGTAAGCATTTTCTGAGCATATTTTTTAAACTTATCCTAATAAATACTAAATAAGGAAGATATCCACCTTATTTGAGCTAAACTCGAAAAAAAAATTTACTTATCGTTATTGACACAAGAAACTTCAAAATCACTTTAAATCGGTTACACTAAAAAATACCGATCCAATAAGTTTGATTTTGTCTCATAGTGTATTTGGTGTAAAATGTACGTCATCGTTTTCTAGGCGTGGCTGAGCGCCGCGATGTTGTCCAACAAATAGAGCGTTCAGCAGTATTATGCGCTTCTGCACACCAGATGGATTTTTAAGAGAAGCTTCTGCATGAAAAAAATTTACTCGAAGATTTGTCATTTCCTTCATTTGGTGTCTCATGCACATTGTGGGCTTTGAACCCGCTTCCTGTCGAATGGTAGTCATGCACAAGTGTGTGAATTATTGAAACCACAAGATTATTTTCCTCCCACTTAACCAAAATACGGAGCACAGCCTGCATGACTTACGGATCTTTGGTTTTGGGGACGAAGTGACAGAGCCAAGAGAGACATGAATTTGTTAAGCGTCGAGATCTAAAAATTATAAGCAACAGAAAAAAATGTATGAGCTTAATAAAATTTTAGAGGTATACCAATGTCAATCATTTATAGAGAATAGTATCGCTTTCTGGATGGTAAACAGTGGGTCTGATATATCAAAGGCGCTGAAAGGAGAATTGAAATTTTGGAATAAGCATCGAAATGTCTCTTTAAGTTCATAATTTGTTTTAGATGACAAGAAAAAGAGGTTGCAATGCCTTAATACTCGAGTGGGAATATTAAACCATTAACGCAGGGGGATAGAAACGGTGGACTGGTATTTATGATTTTTTGTAGGTCAGCTATATTACATTTACCTTTGATTGAGATGATAAAAATAACATAAGCAACTATTTTTTCCTACCACACTCATTTTTATGATCAGTATTATTACATATAAACATTGTTTTCATAGCACACCATTTGATTGTTACTGACACATTGGGTTGGCAACTAAGTAATTGCGGATTTCACTCATTGATGGCTTCAGTTGAACTTTTAGGTTAGCAGACGTAGTACCAAGGTAAAACAAATTTTGTTATTTCATAGCTGTCAATTAGTAAAAAAAAGTTTAGTTTTTTGATCAGTTGCTTAGTTTTCGTTTGGCGTTCGTTGAAAAATGTAAAACCAAAAGGAACATTTTCGTAATATTTTCCGTTTTTATTTCCGCAAAAGGAAAACAGCATCGCAAGTTCATGAAAAGTTATGTGCTTTTTATGGTGACGAAGCCTTTAAAGAACGGCAGTATGCAAATTGGTTTGCCAAATTTCGTTCTGGTGATTTTTCAGTCAAAGATGAAAAACGCGCTGGTCGTCCAGTTGAAGTAGATGGCGCCCTAATCAAAGCAATACTCGTTTTGAATCGTCACAGTACAACACGTGAGATTGCATAGAAGCTTCATGTGTCACATATGTACATAAATGCATTGCAACACAAGTTTGCTTTGTTCAAAAATTCTATACATGGGTTTCTCACGAACTGAAAGAAACAAATTTAACAGCAGCGATTTGCTAAAGAAACATAATGAAAATGATCCATTTTTAAATCGTCTCATAACTGGCGATAACTGGCAACATTAACAAGCGGAAAAGATCATGGGGCAGGCCAGGTGAGCCAACTCAAACAACATCAAAAGCTGATTTTCATCAAAAGAAGGTTTTGTTAACAGTTTGGTGGAATAACAAAGGAATTGTCTACATTGAAATCTTACCACATAACCGAACGGTCAATTCTGAAGTCTACATTGAACAACTAACGCAATTAAACAATGCAGTTGAAGAAAAGCGGCCCGAATTGGCAAAAATTCTGGAGCTTGGTTGGGATGTTTCGCCGCATCCACCACATAGTCCTGACCTTGCACCATCTGATTACTTTTTGTTTCGATCTTTACAAAGCTCCTTGAATGATAAAAATTTCAATAATGATTATGATGTCAAATCGTACTAATAAAAACCAGAAGTTTTAAGAACCTGGGATTATGATGCTGCCTGAAATATGGCAAAAGGTCATTGATCAAAATGGGCAATACATTACAGAATAAAGTTATTTAGTTTCATGAGAAACTTGTTTCTGATTTTCTAAGAAAAATCTGAAATTACTTACCAATATTTATAAGCTAACATGGCACATTTAGCTGAATTAGAGTGCCTTACCAAAAGAGTGGCGGCTTTTCCAGCAGAACTACAAAACCTATTACATTAGTTTGGAGAAAAAGAAATCCATTATTTTTGCGAAAGATTTCTGCACATAGCGTTAAATCTTTAAGCTCACAACTCGTTGGACAGATACTGTAAACTTTCTATGGTGAGTGAATTCTTATCTTCTCCAATATCCTTGTAGTTTAACGCGTCTAAAACCTTGAGCGCGCATGTACTCGTCAGTGTCTCTCCGGGGAGTCGTAAGTTCTTTGTCGTATGCAGTTTTCCCGCTTATTGCATATCTTTTTATATTATATTACATAGGTTTTTACATAGTTGTATGTACATTTTTTAATCAGCCATTATACTTATATGTATGTATTTGGCTTGTTCACATCTTCTTATGTGAGTCGTACTTTTACTTTGAAGGTCTCTTTAATAGTGGAAGTGGTTGTATTGGTTTACCAGCGCTCAGTCTGCCGCACTTCTGCCTCGATTATTATTATGTGCTTGTAAGTTGGTTGTTAAAATCTGCACAACAACAACAACAACAACAACAAAATAATACCTAATAGCACCAGTATATCAGAAACAACACTATCATCTCATATCTGGTATGTACGACGCTATTATTGCAGTCGAGGGAATTGTTGTTGGGTTACACCGCAGTTAAAGGGAAGGGGTTAATGATTTCAATGTGGTTTGTTGGTGATGCGATTTCGAGTCCACTGAAGCTGAAATTTTATATTAACTGAGACATATCGTTGCGTGTGTCTACTCATACATGAAAAGCGAGATAGTGAAAAATGTGTCCTGCACATATGCACACACAAGTGCTTTTTGTACGAGTAGCAGCAGGAAATGATAAATTGAATGCTCGCTCCTTAGTGTCATGTGGTAACAAAAAAAAATAAATAAATAGGAAATAGTAGGGAAAAGCACGCTTTATGAAAATCTCTAGTCGCAAGCAAAAAACTGCAAAAATAAAGTAGCATAAGTACCTAGAAAATGATATGACATAACAGTGACTATGAGCACACACACACACACACACAACTCTAGGAGCTACACTACTTTGCAATTTTTCTTAGTGTATTTACATTCAGCGGTCCAGTCATGCGTGATCACCTATTTTCTTTTACTACTTCTGGAATTGCCACCACTTTCACTTCACTTTAGAAGTTATTGACTTAGCTGTAACTTAAGACAAATACAGTTCACGCTCGATAACGTGAACTAATTCAAACCAAGGCAGTTCATGTTAACAAAAGCGTTCACGTTTTGGAATTCTCGAAAAGACTAAGTAAATCTATTTTTTCATTTAAATTCACATTTTATTCTTGTTTTCGTTACATATTAATTGAAAATTAGGTCATACGATGGTTTTAATTAAAAAAAATCAGTCATCTTTTTTTGTATCTCCTGTTTTTCTAAAACTTGAAGCATAGCTTTCTCTCTTAACCGTCTTAGCACACGCATATCATTTTGATCGACGTATTCATGACCAGCCCATATTAACGCCTTGTTGAAAATTTCAACTGCTTCAGTCGGCTTAATTTTCTCCAGTTGCTCTGATACGCTGTCATCATCGGATTCGTCCTCTTGTTGATGATCGTCATCTGCATTGCCCTCCTCGATATATTCGTTCCATTCATGAATGGCTGGTAACGTGAATTCAATCTGAAATTTTCAATAAAAAAATGTTTCTTCAATAACCCACATACATATCTTTGAGCATATCTGCCAACACGAACGAACCTCAGGATTTAAACTACTAAAAAAATCGACGGTGTTGCTCATCAAGGTACGAAGTTCAGCTTGCCATTTTTGTTTTAAAACCGCCAACGGAACAATATCTTCGGGATCATCATTGTTTACCGCAAAATTTAAAATACTGTTCCAGCACTTAGCTAATGTTGCTTCACCAACACGAAACCAAGCCGCATCCAAAAGATTTATAGCTGTTTTTAAGTTAATTTTTTTCAACAACTCGAGCAAATCAGACTTTGTCGCTGCTATTAAAGCGAGAAGGCTGTTTCTGTAATGCAACTTAGTGATTTTGATTGCATTCTGATCCATTGGTTGAATGAGGAGAGTAACGTTTGGTGGCATAAACATTGCCGAAATTTGCCCATTCTCCGTTGGCAGTTCAACTTTCTCCTTTAAAAATGATGTAACCTTAAAAAACAACCAGTCAACCTTAAAAATCGGACAAAACGTAAAAGGAATATTGACCTGTGAAACAAATGGCTCATGAAACCATTGCTTGAAAATAGCCGTCGTCATGGCCAGGCGGATTTCGAGCTTTTATAGTCGGTCGGACACTGAAAGTTTTTAAAGAAGCGTGGATTCTTCGCCTTTCCAATTACCAAAAGCTTAAGCTTGTGAGATCCAGTGGCGTGTGAACGGCATAAAAACGTGTATCGCTGCTTCTCAGACTTTACCCCTGGGGCTCTGTTCTCCAAGCTTGACGCGTACGTTTTCTCTGGCAAAAGTCTCCAGAATAACCCCGACTCATCAGCATTATATAACTGATCGTTGCACAACTCCAATTCGGCCATTTTAGCTTTAAGTTTTTCCTTAAACGGATCCACTAGCTGAGCTTGCGAAGACAGCTTTTCGCCTGATATTTTAAGGCGACGAATACCGTACCTCTTCTTGAATCCTTTGGAGCCACCCATCACTAGCGAAGAAGTTTGCTTCATTTTCTCTAAATTTTGCATGCTGTGTTTTTGCCTTTTCTTTCAACAATAGAGCACTTACAGGTAAGTTTGCATCTCGTATTCGGATAAAGCAACGATAAAGAGCTCTCTCCATTTTGAGCAACTCTGAAGAACGCAGTGTTTTTCTATTTCCAGGTCCGCATTTTAAAATCACTTGCTTTTTCGCTTTTATGTTACAAATTGTTGATTTAGTAACATTATATTTCTTTGCTAAAATCGTCACAGGCCAGCCTTTTTCTAAAAAGCCGAGAATTGTAGCCTTTTGTTTTAATGTCGAGCACACGGGTTTTTTAGAACTCATTTTCACCAGAAAACATAAGACGAAACACTCTTTCCAAAATTAAAACCGCGACTGAAATATTTTACTCCTTTCATGCAATTACGAATAAAATGCCTATTTTATAATTAGAGGATTCCACAATTTCAGAATTACTTGAGATCAATGTAACTACATTCAAATAATTGTAACGTTTATTGTTCATGTTATAGAGCTTTTTAGGTTTGTTCACGTTTTAAAGTAGTCAATGCACAAAACTGTCTGTTCACGTTTTTAATGTTCACGCTTTAGAGCATTCACGTTATCGAGCGTGCGTTGTATTTTTATACCATTTTCATGAACATTTCGATTTGCTGCGATTTGAATTCGGCATCCTCATGGGTGTTTTCTAATCATACGCATGTATAAATTATTTTCTCTTGCAAAATTCATGCGGTTGACTTATTTCGCTAATTATAGAGATTCATATTTTTAAGTTTTTTTTGTAATGGAAAAACTTTACCCTGAGGTATTTCGAAATGGTTTATGTCCTTTTAAATATCGAAAAAACGCATTTGGGTTGATAAATTTTTTTTTTTTTCATATCAGTGTAACTCATATGCAGGGCGGTCCATGTGGGTACTTACTGTCATTTATCTTAAATAAAAGGCACGAATATTTTTGAATGAATTATTTTATATTATATCAGAGCGATTTCATGTCAAGTAATCCAATTATTTTGGACATTGTCACAAATTTTTCTGAACATGTATTTATTTTTAGGCTTGAGTATAATATAAGGTGGTGCAAATTTAATCACCCATTTGTGCTTTTGAATAACTTTTTTACCAAATAAAAACAATGTCATTTGAAAAAATCTAAATCTTCCGATAGGGTTATTAATTTTGCGCCACCTTTGTTGCTAACTAAAACAAATTTGAAAAAAATAAAATGAAATAATTTGTGTGAAGAGTTCTATTTAACGATATATCGTCGGTTCTTTTTAACACTTGTTAATTTTTTTTTAAATATTAGGATAAAATACTTTTGAGTTTTTTGAAGAAAATCTCATTAACATATTTTGTTGAAAATTTTTGTTTCGTAATTTTTGCATTACACGTACACACATGCACATTCTTAATGCCACTGGAAATGTTTCAACGACTCGCTGCTCTGTGCATAACAGGAGCGACCACTCCAACGGCGGCGCTAGAAATGATACTCAGCATGCCTCCTATTGACCTTATGGCGGAAAACCTGGCAGCGAAATCCGCGAAGAGGTTAGTGGATGCTAGGGTATTCACCTTTGAACACAGCTCAATAGAAAAGTGGAACTCAGGTTGCACAGACTACATGACTCCGTATTTTAATTGGGAGAGAAGGCTTCGTACTACAAAAATTGAAGAGGAGGGATGGCCCAAAGGCATGAAGCCTGGCTATAGAACTTTTCACATCTATACAGACGGCTCTAAAACTTTAGACGGAGTGGGAGTGGGCATTTACTGCTCAAAACTAAGGATTAGGCAGCCTATCAAGCTACCAGACCAGAGCAGTAATTTCCGAACAGAAGGTTTTGCTGTGGGGAAAGCCGCGTAGCTAGCCTACATAAGAACAAGAAAGAACTCTATAATTAATATATACGTGGACAGTCAAGCAGCAATAAATGTAATAAGCTCATATTGTATTAAGTCCAAAAATGTTCGACAGAGCAGGGAGGTCATAGAAAGGCAAGCCGCTATTGGATACCTGGTCACAAAGGCATTATGGGGACCGAAATAGTAGATGAGATAGCAAAAAGTGCTGCTAGACTACTATTTGAACAAGAGAACGACATACCAAGAAATAAAATATACAATGAAATAGACGATTACATGAAAAGGCGAGTGAAAGCTAGTTGGACTAATCTGACCACATGCAAAACAGCCAAAGTTATGTGTAGAACTAGCGACAAAACAATGTCTGAATTCATACTTACGCTCTCGCGAATAGACCGCCGAACTATCATAGGTATGCTAACAGGTCATAGTCTATTAGCTGCACAAGCGTACAAGATACGGATTGCTAGCACGGACAAATACAGGAAATGCAGAGAGGATTTTGAGGAAACTTTAGAACACCTTCTGTGCGTCTGTCCGGCATTATTAAAAACGCGTTTAAAATGCTTGGGAGCCCTATTGTTTGAGGGTCTGGAAGACGTCTCAAAAGCTGATCTCCCAGCGCTGCTTAGGTTCGCCAAAAGCTCTGACATCCTACATGATGTGTACTTTCGGTATTCCTAGAGGTCGGTCTTCATCTGCTATCGCTAGGGACCAAAATGTCTATGCGTGGCTTATTGCCTAACCTAACCTTTGCATTGCACGAATGACGTTTCGAATGATATTTTAGACTGGTTTTGCACTGGACCGCTGTAATTAGTTGAATATAACTCCAAATTGTATGAGGATCTCATAAAATTACTGTTCAAAGTATATATTCAAGTATTAATAAAAAAAAATATAAATAAAATCGGTGGGGGCTCTTTCCAAAACTACAAAAAAAAATTTTTGGAACAATTTTTAACAAAATTAATAAATTTGTTTTTATTTTTTTATTCTTAGTTTTCCAAACGTACATTTGATAAAAAAAAAATAAAAAATTATTAAAAATGTAAATAATAATCGAATATCCCAACAAAACGTCCATTATTCTTGTCCTGCTGTATGGTGCGGAAGCATCGTCCATGCATCGTCAACAGCAGATGAGAATGTTTTTAACGCTTTCGAGAAAAAAATGTTCCGTAATATCCTTGGCCCTCTCCGCCTTGGTGAGGAGTATCGTGCACGGTGGAACAGCGATCTTTATGAGCCATATAAGGACATGGACATATTTAAGCATGTAAAAATATAGCAGGTACGCTGGTCAAGCCATGCCGCCCGTATGAGTGGAGGCGCTCCAGCAGGCGCGCTATTTTGGATTCGGCCAAAACCGACATACGACTATAGCGTCACATAAGTAAAAAGGTAATGATTTGAATTTATGATATGTTCAGACTAAGCAGAAAATAAGTTCTTATTTGGGTTAAATAAACACAAAAATATTTACGTGTGACAAGCATCCCATTTTCATGTACTTCTGCCTATAAATTAATTTTCAGAAGCGGGTTTTTAAGGCTTCACCTATTTGATAGTACTCCTGAGGCAAATATCGGGTGTTTCTTTTAGCTGCATGAGAAATTTCATAGATAGATACCTATGAAATGATACTTTTTTTCAATTTCAAACGTGTACTAACAAAAAATGGTTACAAATTTAATCTTCAAAATAATAGCCATCGCTAGCGACACATTCTTCCTATCTCTCAGGCAATTTGTGGATGCCGCGCCAAAAAAATTGCCCGTCTTTGGCCGCAAACCAATCATTGAGCCATTTTTTGGCTGCTTCGTGAGGATTGAAGCGCTGCTCGGAAAGTGCGTGGCGCATCGTTGCAAACAAATGATAATCGCAAGGCGCCAAGTCTGGTGAGTAGGCCGCATGCACCACCTGTTCCCAATCGTACGTCTCCACCAATTCCCGGGTCGCTCCCCCTGCAGTGTCACATTGTCAGTTCATGCGGCACCTATCTTCCGACCTTTAAAATCATGCCCATGCCTTTCAAACGTTTGAAAATGGTCTTTTGGGTCACTCCCTACTGCTCTGCCATCATTTCTTGTGTTTGATCATCATCTTCATTCAACAATGCTTGCAATTCGGCGTCCTCAAACTTTTTCGGTGGCCGGCCACGATCCTCGTTCTTCACGCTTAAATCACCACTTCGGAATTTTTCAAACCACCTGAAGCACTGTGCTCTACTTAGAGTATGTCCACCATAAGCTTCTATAAGCATTTGATGAGCTTGAGAGGCGTTTTTCTTCAATTGATAGTATAAATCGTTTATTGCCAGAAAAACGCTTTCAAATTGCGGAAATTTATAAAAACTTCAAACGTTTTCGCAAAGTTTATAGAGCACTGGCGGCATCATCGGTCCTTATTTCTTTCGAAATTTGGTAAGAGCTGCCGTTATGGTAAGTGACAAGCTATGCTGACTGAATTTTAGTTTCCAAAAATTAATTAACACAGCATCGACGGCACGCTAAACAATCGATGTATTGAAATATTCAAGGAACCATTGAGGCCACAATTGGAGTGATCAAGTTCAAAAAGTAAATGCCATGAAATTATCTACCAGATTATAATGAAATAAGTTCATTCCGATAATATTTCTGTTTTGTATTATCATTTTTATTTCTCAAACTTTTAAAAAGTGAAGTGTCCGCGCAGACTTGAGAAATCGAGCACCTGCTTTAGAAGTGCCATCAAAACCACTATTGAACGTGAAAACGCGTCTTAAATGGGCTGAAGAGAATTGGGGGCAAGATTGGAACAATGTCTACTTTCCAGCTGAATCGACTTTTATAGCTTTTAACGCCAAAGCTGTGTTAAAAAGAGAAAAGGGGTTACTACGATAAAGCTCTTTTTGACAACAAACCAAAACATCAAAGAGGTCTCTATAGGTCATGGAAATTGAAAAGTGAAGCTCAAAAGCTAGATTGGCCATGTCAAAGTCCAGGCTACCAGAAAATAATTGACCATCAAGGAAACCAAAAACTTCCGGGGAAGAAATGTGAGTATGAAGGAACTCATTTTAGCATCAGAAGGGATTTGTGGAGAGTTCCAAGCCATTATGCTGTATTTAAATGAGGCGGATTTCGAATCGATTCGACATCGCCTGAAAAGTTCAGTATCGCCTTTTTAGGAAATGAGTTCGTCAGCGTGAGTTGTTGGCCACTTTTTATAATTTGTATAAAAGTGAACAAGGTTTGATAAACAATAAATTGTCTAACTACTTGCCATTTAATCGCTTTCTAAAAAATTTTAACATACAGACGATTTAGTTTAAAGCGAGTTTGAGACGCTTAGAAAATTGGACAAAGTAGTGAAAATTCATAATGCGAAACGCTACTTCTATTTACGTTCATAAAATATATGTAATTCAGCGACATATTTTCTTTGGCGAGTTATATTAGAAATACATGGTTTTGAAACCCACTGACGCTACCATCCTCTGTTAGTTGTTTGGCCGGATTCCACCTCCTATTTGTGGCGTGTGGCTTGGTGTTATGCAGGTGATTTTTTATGATGATCTTTTTCATGGCAGAAATACACTTGAAGGTCTGCCATTGCCTGCCTAGAAGCGACGGCTTTTAGAAAAAACTTTTTCTATCATTTGGTGTTTCGGGTGCGGGTTTCAAACACAACTTCATTAACATATAATATATCCGCATATACATACATACATATAATATATACACACAGTTTTATCCTTCTACATTTATGTAGGTCCGTGTATTGTTGCTCTGTAAATGATTTTCATTTTTGTCTGCTTCCACAGCTCATTTATTACATTACTACCGGAGCAAGATAAATATACGAAGTGTGTTCAAAAAGTATCGCGAATTTTGAATTTTCGCAGGTTACTTATATTCGAATTTCGATTTTTTTGTGGCGATATGTTGGTAATCATGTCTCTCCCTCATGCCGATGAATGTTCAGTTAATTGTTGGCAGCTGCTTTGCTCGCACGTGTTTTGGTTCGTCTTCGATTTTTGCCTATTCAAAAAGATAGGTCAAAGAACTTGTATAAAATTTTGTGTGAAAAACGAAATTAAGTGCGCGGATGCATTCCGAATGTTGCTTGTGTCATACGCTAAAGCTATTTTGGACCAAACCAACGTTTATCGGTGGTACAAATGTTCTCAGAAGGCCGAGAAGATGTGAACGACGAAAAGCGTGCCGGACACCCGAGCACTTCAACAGACGAAAAAATTGATGAAGTGAAGAAAATGGTATTGGCCAATGATCGAATCACTGTCAGAGAAGTTGCTGAGGACCGAGACATATCCATTGGCTCGTGCCATTCGATTTTTTTCAATGATTTAAGCATTAGACGGGTCGCCGCAAAATTCGTATCAAAACAGCTCAATTTTGACCAAAAGCAGCATCACATGAGCATTGCTAATGAGATGTTGGACTCTGTCCACGACGATCCAAATTTGCTCCAGAGGGTCATAACTGGTGACGAGTGGTGGGTTTATGGTTATGACGTGCAAACCAAAGCTCAATCATCTCAATGGAAGCGGCCGGACGAACCAAGACCGCAAAAAGCGCGCCAAGTTCGGTCGAATGCAAAAGTTTTGTTTACCATTTTCTTCGATTGCAGGGGCGTTGTGCATCATGAGTTCTTGCCACAGGGTAAAACGGAATATTACTTTCAAGCTATGCGCAATTTGCGCGAAGCAATCCGCCAGAAACGCCCGGATTTGTGGAAGAACAGAAATTGGCCTTGCATCACGATAACGTCTCTACTCACACATCGTAGCTTGTGCGCGTTGCATATTGCCCAAAGCAACACACTCATGGTGCCACAGCCACCGTGTTTCCCAGATCTGGCCCCCTGTGACTTTTTCTTGTTCCCGAAACTGAAGAAGTCCATAAAAGGACGACGCCACACTACGACTGACGAGATAAAGGTGGCATCGAAGGAGAAGCTGAACAAGGAAAACAAATGATTTTTTGAATTGCTTCGAAGATTGGAAAAAACGTTGGCAGAAGTGCATAATATCTTATGTGGATTACTTTGAAGGGGACACAATAGATATTAATGAACAAATAAATAATTTTTGAAAAAACACAAAATTCGTGATACTTTTTGAACACACCTCGCATACAAAATACTAAATTACTAAAATACATACATACATTATAAAATTATGTATTAACGTACACATTGCCATTAAGTAAGCGGATTTGCAGTACAAGGATGGTACAGCGACAACACAAGATTTGTAATTTCAAATTCTATAGACATTACTTTCCATTTAGCTATGCATGTATGCGTACATGTGTATGTGTGTCCACTAGCAATAGCACCGAAGTTAGCGCCAAAAGTGCGATCGTTTCGTTGCTTGACTTAAAACGCCACAAGATATGCAATGCCTTTCGAAAGCTGGCAATATTAATACATACACATATTTGTAAATGTATTTGCGCTGCTGTGTTTCAATTACTATTAATGCTAAACTCCCTTCCACTAGCTCCAAATATGCATTGTTGTTGATGTTGTTTTTTTTGGTTTTGTTTTTGTTATTGTTATTTCAATTGCAACGGAAAATTCGGAGTCGTACTTGACGATTGTCAGCGCCAAAATATTTCACTTCCCTCTGTAATTGCAGTCGTTTTGTTTTAACCCTTTAGTAGTATGGATTAATTTTACTTAGGCATAAGTCCGAAACCATTCTGAGGATTGGGAATGACTGAGGTGGACTGTGCACGCTGGCAAAAGAAGGGGCATAAGACTATAGTGAGCTATACCGCGGCAATCTACTTGGTTGGAAGTTCTTTCTGGATTTGACTATCGAAAACGTGCTATGGAGTGCATTTTCTTATCTAAACTTACCTACTGTCGTACTTTTGACAGGATATTGCACTCTTAAGGAAGAAAAATAAGTCTTATAATCCTTGTGCTCTATAATCAGCAATAATAAGAATATCCGCCCTCCATTCACCACTTCTCTGCTCGCTATGTTTGCGGATCTGTTCGTTTGGTGAAAAACTTGCATGTGGCCGCCACACCAAATTTATCGAGGAAGATTCGTCGCTAGTGAGTTTGTTTATCTCCCATTAAAACAGGAAAGGGGATCAATTTAGAGGTATAGGATTTTAAATTAAAATAAAACAACGAAAATTCAAACTGATTGAGCAATCTTTATTATTTTTGTGTAAAACCATTCAAGACATTTATTTTTTTTAGGTTAATCCCTTTCAAATGTAAACACCAATTTTGAAGGACTCGCTGGAAGACTGCGGTCGATATCTCGTGGAATCTCACTGGTCCGAGACGAGAGATAAATTGCTCACCAAAACAATGATGCAGTAAATCCATTGTTTCACTGCCTGTATGGCAAGTAGCGCCGTAATTCGTCTTGTTGGGACCAAATCACGGACTTCAATTTCCGATATCAAAAAGTCGTTAGTCATAGCGTTCGCCATTCAGTGTAACATTGCCGCCAGTCTTGTTTTTGAAGAAATATGGGCCAGTGATGCCTCCAGCCCATAGCCCGCAGCACACGGTTGTTTTCAATATAATGACCATTTCTTGAATGGCTTCGTATTGCTCTTTAGCTCAAATACTCCAATTTTGCTTATTAACGTAGCCATTACGCCAAAAAATGGTCCTCATTGCCGAACATCGTAAGCTGGCCTGAGCGCGCGATGAAATCTTGTCACCGAGCAATTTTCGATTTGTAAACGTTGTTTAGGCACAAATCTGCCAAAGGTGAAATGTTAATGAACGCTGAAAAAAAGGTATGTATTTAGTTTGACAGTGGCCATGGGTGATCTGTCAAGAAAATCCTATTGGAAAAAGTACCTTCAATCCGATCATCGTTTGTAATTCACTATTTCCCATGCGGCCAACTCTCCTTTCTGATATTTGGACTTGTTTATACACGGAAACTTCGTTTGCTTCAACTTTGATTTTGCTCACTTGCAGTTATTAGTTTTTAGACTGCAGTCAATAACAATATTGAGAAGAACGAGCAAACAACAGTGTCGTCAGAGCACGGGCATCACTAGTAAAAAGCTGAAGCAACAAAAGTTGCCCTTTATGAACGCGATCTTACAAACAAAGTTTTTGTAAGTTTTTTCCAGCGCTGAAAACCTAGGCTTGCTTATGCCAGTTGCCTCATCTATTCGCCACTCGCAAATTCTTCACGCATCGAAGGAGCCTATTAATACTTGGCCGGAGGTAATACCTTATATGAAACATTTACAAAAGAGAATTCAGAATACATCATTCCAACTGATCTGACCTTAGTATATCCATCGTGGAAGTTGTTTAAAATTTCATGACTTTTGATTTAATAGAAGCCTAGTTTTTACGCCTATGATCCTAAATTGCTTTGCTGAATTACTTGACCGTCCGCTGTTTTCCACTCGGAGATTGAATTGAATAATCTAATCATTTCAATTTTGAGGCATAAATTATCACTTAACATAAAAAAAGACTTTAGCATCAGTCCATTTCCAGATCACAAGTCATCGGATTTCACTATATTAAGTCATCAACTCCCTCCAGTTAAAGACATCGTTGACTTGGATGTAGTTTTTTCCTCGCATTTTACTTTCTCAAATCATTTATGCTTTTCGCTTCCAAAGCTATATGGCAACTTTACTTACTTAAATACTTATTAACTCAGTTTTTTTAACGACGATATGCAAAAGACTATAAGGGACAGCATACTAGAAAAGCTCTTTTAAAGGGGTTAGGCGTACACAGAATTTTCAAATTTTTGTTTTAGCATTTTTTTTGCATTTTCTTAAAATATACTACCTTAGAAATGTTGTGTGAAAGTTTGAAGTGAATCCGACAAATACTTTTCGAGCTATTCAACAATTAACAAAGATCGCTTGGGATCTACATAAATCGATAGCCAAACTTTAAGGGGGGAGCCTGCTTTAGAGGCTTCAAAAAATTGATTTTTTCGTGGATTTTTTTGGGAAGGAAAGAAATATTCGATTGAAACGAAACTTTCTGGTTTTATAGATATATATTTCAGCAGTCCTCCCAAATTTTTTCATTAAAATATATGTCATATTATGCCTGGTACAAGCATTTTGCCGAGGCGCTTCGAGTGTGCATGTGTCGTGCGGAGGGAAAGATGCAGGTCGCAATTTTCATCTGAAACCAAAAACCCTAAAAGTTTTTTATTTTGGTATAGTATAGCTTCTAGTTAAACCAAGAAAATTAAACAAAAAGTGAGAAATTCAACAATTTTTCGCTAATTAAAAAACAATTTTTTTTTGGAAAAACAAATTCACTTCAGATTGTTTGAAAAGCGGGTTAGTCATAACTTTCTTAAGGTTTTTTAGGTTCAACTAGAAGAGAATTTAATTCCGAATACAATCAATATTATCACGTTTCGACAGGACGTTTAAGTTCTTCCCTATCTTTCCCGCCAATTAGGAAAAATCGCAAAAATAAAAACCGAGAAATCACAATTCGAGCGATCCGGCCGCTCGTATACCTGCTTGACGCTTGCTAACAATTTCTTTTGTAACTCCAAAACTATTTTGAATTTGCTTCTGAAATTTTGAGGACACATTCTTGGATAGTTTGGGAAGACATTTATGCAAAAAAAAATCAATTTTTTGAAGCTTTTTACTCAAAACGATGTTTTTTGAACTGGTGAGCATTGTAACTTAAAAATCGCTTGGTAGATTTCAATAAAATTTATACTGCTTTCGAAAAACATAAAAAACTCGTGTTTGATCGAATGATTCTTTTTTCAAAAATTTCGTTTTTTTAAAAACAATTAATTGTCGGTTTTTTTCTAGAAAATTTTACAAATTGCCATATTGCTTATTTTGATAAAAAGCTTCGATCAGGCACTAGATAATCTATTAATAAACCTAATTTCTCTTTTCCGAATAATTTTAGATGAATCTCCAAGGACTTGCGATGATCACCGCAATGGACTTCTAGAGAAATGGGCCCCACACAAGCAGCGGTAACTTTTTCAACTATTAATATTTTTTTTTTTTGAAATTTTGCTAAAATCAAGTCGAAGCATGATGCATTAATGCCATGTTTTTATTTTTGTAAAATAAAGGAATTGACTACTAAAACAAATTATCGAAATTCATCATTTTTCGGGCCTCTGACTACCCCTAACCAAATTAAATCACTAATACCTTCAAAAGCTGATTCGATAGGCTAGCGAGAGTGTTGTACCTTATCATCTTAGAGGTTTTGGGTTCGAGTCCTGCCACGGATATGGTCCTTCACACTTCCTATATTCTGTTTTTCTCATCTTTTTGCTTGGATAGTTATTATTTCTACTGATTCCAAGTACCTCCCTTCCGAACAAGCAGTCCAAATCCTGTTCCTAATATCTTGTAACATTCATCACTCGCAGCCTATACACTTTTGAAACTAAGAGCAGCTTTCCTGAATGCCGTTAAACCATCGCACTGATGTTGCAGTCAGAAGTAGAGAGCTTCGACGGAGACACAAGCGCTTCCCTCGCCATCCACCATCTACTCCGAAAAACTGTACAGTGTAACACTATAAGTTCATGGCGTAGCGTTGTTCTTAGGCAGCGATAGATTACAGCCCATCACCTTAGATCAACAACGGCAGGCTAATCACCTACTTTGTTAGAATACTTAATTCGATTGCAGTAACCCACACAGATAGCATCGGACGTACGATTGCTAACACGATAACAGTTGCGTTTCGAGAAGCGAACACCTTCATAGAAAATTCCTTCGTTTTTCTCTTTAGCACTTAATTTTTCGGACCCGCTTCCACGCTATGGTGCTCGCTGTCAACTAATAAACCTTCAGTCATAAGATATGAAAAGAACAGAGTGATGGTTCGCTTTGAACTGGATTGTGGATACATTGCTTGAGCAAATTTCGATAACTCAAATATATAGAGTGCTTTCGAAATTTATTGCCATCTGAAAGATCCGTGTTTAAGTACAGGCTTGAATCATTTTATTCTTAAGCTAAGTAGTTTAGTCATTTGTTATCTTATTTATTATTTTTTATTTATTTATTTATTTATTAGAAATATAGTTATAAATAACTATATTACATTACGAAAGGCACTAGTAACTAGGACTATCGGCCTGGCTTATTTATTATATATTTCGGTTCTTTAAAAAGTTCTTTATCATAGAAAGAAATAAATTGAAGCTTTAACAACAGACTTTTTGACCAAAATGCCGTCCTGCTTATTTTTTATTTCTCAAAAAAAGTTGAACTTTCCTCCTATGAGATCTATATTTGTCCTGGAGGAAAAGTAAAAAAGAAAATATTTTTTATAAGTGAATACATTTTCTTTTCTTTTAATATCCATACTAATATCTTGGTTAGTTGATTGAGGTGCTGTCTGGGAGACACGCCCTCGACTCAATTAGCACAAAAGGAGCCATTTTGAATGGTAGATTTGCTCATCTTGATTTGACTATAAGTCTGCCTATGACACCTATTTTCTTTACTGCAATTTCTACCAAGTTTTTCATTGAGAATTTCTCAAGCATTCTAACACCCAGATTTGGGCACTCACCCAGATAGTGGAAGGCTGTCTCCCTAGAATCCTCCTGATTGCAGCTTCTACATCTATCATTGCACAACCACCCCATCTTCCTAGCATGGTCTCTGATAGACTAATGGCCGTTTATTGTTGACATAATTCTAAAGATGTTTGTTCTTGGCTTGCATAACAGCTCGTCAGTTCTCAACTTGTTGTAATCTGGCGACGTTTCTTTCGTTATTTTGCAGGAATTCCAAAAATATCTCTCTTTTGTAAACGTTTCAGGGGTAGCCCACATCTATCACTTCGGATACACTAGGAGAAGTCCTCTGTCTTGCCAGCTCATCAGCTTTCTCATTGACTTCTATGTTCCTATGACCAGGTACCCAGATGAGAGTGATGTCTATCTTAAAGTGAGTATTTTGAGTATTTTTTGAGAACTTAGATCTTTGAAACATTGAACTCCCTTAAAACAAAGTGAAAAAGAAAATGAAAAACTTAATGTACGTAAGTAATTGGCACTTAAGTCCATTTGTTGGTTATTTGACAGAGCTCCTTCTCTTATTTAAGTGAACGTCTTGCTGTTTTCTTATAAATGCAGATACCTAAAGTTTCAAGCCGCTCCGAATGGTAGATGGATTTTATGAGGTAGTTTTTCATGGCTGAAATGCAATCGGAGCTTTGCCATTTCCTGTCGTGGTGCGATCGCTGTTAGAAAAAACTTTTTTTTTACCGAAAATTAGATTGCAATGTATAATTTAGGGCCTCTCCCGTTTAAATGCAACTGCCCATCCAATTGTGTCACATTTACATACTTAACATCAAGAGGGTTAAAAAACTAAGCGACTTTTCTGAGTGTGTGTGTTCAATTGCTAAACTTTAATTAAACTAAAAGTACAGAAACAACAATGTTAAGAAATATGCCACTAACAGCGGCGATAATATCAGCTTGCAGTAGCAAAACTTCAAGCACTCAGCAACGATTTGCAGTCTGCATTATTTGGCGTTAATTTTAAGTGAAACGTATTTTCTTTAGTTCTCCAGCGAAACTCACGCAAACACACTTACTTATGCACATACATACATATGTTTATACATTTTAATATACCTACGTATTTGCACAGCTTGCTGGCACGAAACTTGTAATATATGTCAACAATTCATTTGGTTGGTGGCTGTTGTAGATAAGTGTATTTCAGCAAGGAATAACAAATACTTTTAGTAGATTAAAAATAAAATCAATGATTCGAAAACGCGCGAATTTTTGTGAAAATTAAATTGTCCGTAAAAATTGCGCTCTTTTAGGTCAAATGAGGTTTGAATTAAATTGGGCAAAGCGAACAGCCACTGACGCAACCACTGGTTGATGAAGGCCATGGAATACGGGTATACTCGTATACACATACATATTTATCCATTAGAAAAGCTTTTTTGTAGCGCGTTACAACATTTTTGCGAGTATATTTTCACACGTGCTTTGTATTCTAGCAACCAGAAGACACTTTGGTATACAGGTTGATTACTTTGGTGAGTTAACTGCTCAGATAACTGTTATTAAAAATTTCTCAACTGTTGTAAAAAATATTTATTTATATATTTATTTATTCATGCATTTATTTAACTCTATGGTTACTATGCATTAGAAACTTCTGGGCGACAAAATCAAAATTTTAGCAGGTGTACGGCAAGGATGTATTCTCTCGTCACTTTTATTTAACAAAGTTTTGGACGTTGTCATGAAAAACGCCTTGTCACCTGGAGGCGGTATTACTGTGGTATTGAAAAGGTACCTAGCGGCCAAATGCCTTGTGTCTCACAACTATCTTGACATGGCAGCGAAGATTCAAGCAGTACGAGAAGCAGCCGAGGAAGCCGGCCTGAAGATCAACACCCAGACAACCAAAGTCATTCATATAAACACAGGAAATATGCAAAATTTCTCAATTGTTTTTATGGATCTCGAGGCTGTATGTACAATCTTTCTGCTACATATTTAGGCAGCGTTATATTGGTCTCTGGATGTTCGAGCGATGATATCAAAAGCCGAATCGAATAATTAAAGCTGGGACGGCATTTGGCTCTCTGCCAGCAATTTGGAACGCATCACACATTTCATGGCACACAAAACTGCGAATTTTTAACTTTAACGTAAAGTCGGCTTTATGTAATATACTTTAGGGTTGTGAAACGTGGAATGCGATGCCAGCTAACACAAGCTCATTACAAGTTTTTGTAAACAGATGCCTTTGAAAAATTCTCAAAATATTCTGGCTAAATATTATCGCCAATGCTGACTTATGGGTCAGAACACAGCAAAAGCCAATACTATTAGAAATCCAAACCAGAAAATGGGGCTGGATTTACCATGTTCCACTCAGAGGAAACTGTAACCTATCAAGGGCCGCTATTGACTGGAGCCCCCAAGGAAGCCGAGACCAGCAAATACCTAGAAACGACCGTTGGAATCAGAAACCTACGCCATGCAGCTTAGCTGGAATGAAGTTAAGATATTGACGGAAAACAGACCCAAATGGAAGAAATTCGTTCTGGCTCTATGTTCCACACTGGAACTTCAGGAATTTATGATGATGATGATGATACCCTACAGAGGCATCTTTGTAGTCTCTAGGATGGCACCGCCCAAAAACTAAAGTAGTATACTACTGTGGGCAAAAAGTAAGGTGAATTTATTTGTCAAATTTCGCGGGATTAAAATTTCGCTCTAGTTATTTTTTTCGTGAGTTGGCAGCACTGTTAATAACATCTGCGCCAACTTCCATGTGAATGTCATTATCAGTAATATATTTACGCTTGTGTTTACCAAACGACCAAGAGTGCATTTTTGGTACAAAAACCTCAAAGAGGGTCGAGAACATGTTGATGACTTGGAGCGCTCCGGACGACCATCGACGTCAACAGATGACCAACACGTCAATAAAGTGAAGGAGTTAGTGCTCAAAAATCGTCGGTTGACTGTTAAAGACCTTACTGATATGATCGGAATATCAGAAGGATCTGTGAAAACCATTTTGAAATACCATTTGGGCCTACGAAAAGTCAAACCTCGTTTGGTACCGAAAACTCTCAATTTCTTGGAAAAAAGTCGTCGCGTTGATGTGTGTGAAACAATGCTTTCAGACTATCAGGACAAGCTCAAATGCATACATCATTACGAGAGATGAGACTTGGATTTATGCTTATGACCCTGAAACAACCGACCAATCAAGCGAATATCGTGCTAAAGGCGAGGCCAGACCGAAAAGAGCACGTCAAAGTCGTTCAAAAATAAAGGTCATGATGACAGTTTTTTTCGATTTTCGTGGTTTGGTGCACTATGAATTCCTTCCACCTGGCCAAACTGTTAATAAGGAATATTATTAGAGCGTTATGCGTCGTTTACGTGAAGCAATTCGTCTAAAAAGACCAGAATTATGGGCCAACAACTCTTGGTTTTTGCATCACGATAATGCACCATCTCACACTGCACTCGTTCTTCGTGACCATTTCGCCAAAAATTCCACGCATATCGTTCCGCAACCACCGTATTCGCCTGATTTGGCTCCGTGTGACTTCTGGCTATTCCCAAAACTCAATAGACCACTCTGGGGAACGCGTTTCGAGTCGATTGAGGAGATAAAAGCTGAATCGAAGAAGGTGCTGATGGCTATACCGGAATTGGACTATTTGGCATGTTTCGGGGATTGGAAAAATCGTTGGCATAAGTGTATTTCATCGAGAGGGGATTATTTTGAAGGGGATGAAATTGATTTACAAGAATAAATAAAGATTTCTCATTTTACAATCAAATTCACCTTACTTTTTGCCCACCGTAGTAAGTCTTCGATACAATAAAGTAAATATAGTTAAGGAGAAAAAAACAGTGAATCAAATTGATGAAATTATTTGTAGAAATACAACATTTGGCAAGTTAGAGATTCTTGCCTCTCCGATGAAGGTACAGGGGCGGATGTCTTTGGGCCAGGGAATAGAAACTTGGAACTGCAATGGAAAGATGGGCTCACTTTAAGCTTGAACGCAACTATATCAACAGACTCTGAGACATATAGTAGGAAGCTGGGCAACAAGATCAGCAGCTGTCAACCGCAAGGGGTGAAGAAAGTCTCTCCCTGCATCCCATCGGCCTTTCTCTTTCACCTCACCTCCTTCATAATGGTATCACAAAGGACGAATCTTTCTTCATCCAGGTGTGCTCATTCCTTGGGCAACCATACCAACCTAACCTAACCAGATATCGAGATAAAGAATTTTCTGCTATACTTGGATCTCACAAAATGGATCTGACTTAGAAAAAAAAACATCATCACACGAGAACGGTGGTAGTAAAACTGTGCTGGTCGCTAATTAGGATTATTTCAGTAGAAATACTCAACCACTTCAGCAACAACAAAAACAACATAACAGCAGAAACCTAGGTATTCTTACTGTTAGACAGGCAACAACCAAAACCCTCAACTCTTACCATCAAAACTGATGCTGGAATGAATTGATAAACTGAATATACTCTTGCTTTCTGCCAGGCACGGAATTGCTTGCATTTTACGAAATATTTAATCGATTAACCATTTATATGTAGTCCTAGTTTAAGTAACTATCTCAATTTAAGTTCAACAAAATACTAACTTTTCTATGATAAATTCTATTGTAACCACTCAAGATTTATGCCAAAAGTCCGCATGATTAATAACTACACTATACTCCATATAAAATAACCTTACAGAGTACGTATTTTACAGGGTCAACTTTTTATATGGTCGCCTTTGGTGAAGTCATGAACTGTAATTCGATATTTGAATCGAGAAGTTTTATATTTTTTAGCATAAACATGCATGTGACGTTTGACTTGCAAAGCCCAAAAGGTTGAAATAACTAATACAAATGCTCGCGTGATTTAATACGATTTTCTCCAAGTATTATAGAGACAAGAGTACATTGATTAACTTACTTCGCCTTATGGCGTTGAAGCACCACACTTAGGCCCTGTAAAAGGCTGATATAATGAGTTCCAACGTGGCCGCCTATCCTTGCAAGATGAATTTTGTGAGGGTCGTTGCAGTGTTCCGAAATTTATCTGCAATATTTTGAATGTAAAAGCTGTAATTTGTTGTTGTGTCAGAAACAATGGATGTCGTGCGATTGATAACGCTAGATCATCATGTGGCAAATCAGGAGAAAGCGGCATCTTTCAGCACTAGAATCATTAGTATATTCTCAATTTGGCATGAATATTTGTACGCCAAGAAGATGTGTCAGCGTTGGATACCGCATAATTTGAGGATTGCCCAAGAACGGATTCGGGTCGATTGGTGTAAAAAAGTGGAAGAACTTCACCCACGGTGATTCAAAGCACATTTATGACATCGTAACAGATGACGAATATTGGATCTATGCATATGATGCATATGAGTTGCAAATAGATTAGTAATTAAGAATATGGGTGTTTCAAGACGAGCTTAATCCAACAAAAGTTGTTCGCGGAAAACGCACCTCAAAGCAAATGATCACCGGCTTTTTTCACATAGACTGGGAAAACTGGTCATGTCAGAACTGTGCCACTAGATAAACTTAACACAGTCAATTTTGATAAGTACACAACTATTTATTTCTCGAAAATTTTCACAGTATTAAGAAAAACCAACCACCGACTTTGAATCATCCATCAACAAGGCAATGCGGGCATTCTCGTATCGGCTCACACAAGAATGGTTTTGAGCACTCAAAAGATTGGTTTAGTAAGTAATCCGTCTCATTGTCCTCATTTCGTATTTAATGATTTCATTTTATTCCCAAAACACCAAAACTAAAATGCGAGGCCAACGATTTTCAATGCCTGAAACAGCTGTTGAAACCTTTAAACAGCTCGTGTTGGAAGCATCCCTTTCTGAGTGGCAAAAATGCTTTGAAATTTGCTTCAACCGAAAAAAGAAGTGTACTAAGTTCCAAGAAGAATATTTTTAAGCCAATAAAACCATGTTCACTATTATTTTACTGTGTTTTCATTATTGACAAGAGTCAGTGAGCCATATCCCTAATCCCATGCAAATGACTGCGCAATCTGTAGTGATCTATGAAAATGCGCATGAGAATTTTCGGTTTGCCCTTAGGAAGGGTTATAAGTTTCCCAAATCTCCTTTGATTACCCTTCCTTTTGATATTTTTTACGCTTCCATTTCAAAGGCTTATATTAGTAGGTGTTTTTTAAAAGCATTTAAGTTTAAGACCTCATTAAAGTGATCTTAACTGATGAACTGCTATAAGAAATACTCTTGTGATACCAAATGAAATGGAAGATGTACGATCTTAGTTGATTATTCATATTTTGACAAATTCAATGGCACTACAACAATATTATTACTACGCCTATAAGTTTATCGCCTAATTTAGGACAGAAATAAGTGCAACAACCGATGAATATTGCCACAGCAAGCAAAAATAGCAAAATTCCATAGAGATTAGCTTTAACTTTCTTTTCACGCAAGCAGTCGCAGGCCTCATCGTCTTGTTTAAAACTATGCAGCGCATTGTCAATGTCCATGGCTTTGTATAATTCCGCTGAAAAGAGAGCCACAGAGTATTGATTGAATAATTGTTTGGATAAAAAATCACTCAAAAAGTTACAAGAAACTAATTATAAATTTTTAGAATTAAGAAAGTTATTAAATGTAAGAGAAAAAATTGTATTTAATTTTATAAATAAGGTGGCGAAAAATTAACAACCCGATAGGAGCACTTATAATGTTTGCAATGTACGTCAATCTTATTTGGCGCATAAAGGTCAAAGAAAAAATTTCCTGTTAATGAATGCAGGATGTTCCTCTGGCCCATCCAGCAACACAACACCACACTTTGTTGAGTTCCCGGACACTCTGGAGTGGAGGGTAATTAAAGAGTGGGTGAGAGTGCAAGGATATGCTCTGGACTGGAACTTTAGCGGTTGGTAGAGGATATAAGCATTCCTCTAAACTATAGGGTTTTCCGAACAGAGATGTTATTTTGATATTCAAAGAAAAATGCTATTTTTTAATATAAATCTTTGGATGCTTATTTCATTATAAAGAGGAAAGTATGCCGTTAATAGTGGAAAATAACATCAGGCAAATGACCACCACGACCACGCTTACAGAACAATACCCTTTTCATGAAATTTTCCATAACCGAATTGAAAAGTGGCGGCTCTATATCCTCGGTAGCCTCACGAATTCCATCTGTGAGGTCTTAAATCAACCTTGGGCTGTTTGCGTAGACCCTCTCTTCCACGCGGCTCCAAAGAAAAAAGGCAGAAGGTGTTAAATCACAAGATCTCGGTGGCTAATTGTGGTCACCTCTTGGAGAGATAACACAGTCCGGAAAGTTTTCCCGTAAAAGATCAATTGTTTCATTGCTTCTGTGGCACGTAGCGCCTTCTTGTTGAAAATAAACGTTGTCCAAATCAATACCATCCAATTCCGGACTTAAAAAATCTTTAATGATCTCTCGACAGTGCAATCAATTCACCTGTAACACCTGTTATTGGAAAACCCGTTAGTTATACTTTGCGATTGACGTAATCCCTAAAAACCAATGGAAGGTGGTCACTGACGACTAACTGCAGGGTCTTCAAAGCCTTCTGGCCAAAACTAAATCTTAAAAGGGGCAAATGTCTGCTTGGATTCAACAGATCAACTATCAGCGTCCTCACAGGTGTCACTGCACTTTTGGCACCATAGGCAGTAAAATTGGTGTCCCTCATAATGAATTCTGCAGGAGTTGTGGAGATGAAGAAGAAATTGAATGAGGGCAACACCTCCTCTGTGCATATACTTCCACAAATGGAAGCCGCCTCCAAATGGCAAATGATTTTCTATTCTATTCTATTTCTGCTATTAGAAAATACCTTTTTCTATTACTTGATGTTTCATGTCACAGGTTTAGGTACGGTGGATGTCAAAAAGGAATGTAAAATATTTAAGTAGGTAAAAGTATCAAGCAAAAGGTAACCGACAGTTTCCTTTCGAATTTACGAATTTATTTTGGAATTCATCATAAATAATTTCACAAAACTGCAGCCAAATGTGGAAGAAACATTCAAGTAAAAGCGGAGAACTAGATTATAAAAAATATATATTAAATGCAAGGTAAAGTCCAAAATAAACGAAACTGGTGTCATAAAAATGTTTTTGATGGCGAAATCTTTTTAAGTAGGCGAAATCTTTAAGGTAGTGCGGTGAAAGTTTCATTCCTACCTGACTTCCAGTGAACGCTTCGTGACATTCGGTTCTGTGGAAGCGAGGATATTGCGTCTAAAGTGTCAGTTACGTTGTGTCTTCGGTACAAAAATGAGTTTCGAACAAAGAGCTAATATCAAATTTTGTTTTAAAATTGGAAAACGTTTACCGAAACATTTGAAGTGATGAAAAAAGTTTATGGCGATGATTGTCTATCTCGTGCCAAAGTTCAGGAGTGGTTTACACGTTTCAGAGATGGTTGTGAGAACATAATTGACAATGAACATACGGGCCGCCCAAAATCAGTTTCGCCGTAAACTCCTTCGAAATTGTTCTTAAATTTATCAAAAATGAACCGAAATCATCGTTGCAATTCATGGAATCGGAGTTGAATATCTGCAAAACATCGATTTATCGCATTTTAACTGATCATTTGGGCTTAGGTCTGTTCTCGTTTAATTCCGCACAAGTTAACTGAGAAACAAAAAATTGCTCAGAATTCAACATTCGAAAGACCTCATTAAAGAGGAGAGAAAAGACGAGACCTTCCTTTGTGTAACATTGTAGCTGGTGATGAAACGTGGTGTTTCAAACATGAGCCTGAAACTAAGCGTCAAAGTGCCTAATGGAAGGCCCCAGACGAGCCACCAACCAAAAACTCGCGTTTGCACAAATCAAAAATGAAGTCGATGCTCAATTGTTTTTACGATTCTAAGGGAATTGTCCACAAAGAGTTCGAGTCAACGGACCAAAATGGCAACGCAATTTTTTAGTTTCGCATTTTGAAGCGTTTGTTGCGTTGCATTCGTCGAATTCGCCCGGAATACCGTGAAGGAGGAAGCTGGCGCTCATTGCATAACAATGCACCATCTCATCGATCCACTCTTGTGACTGTTTTTTTGACTATAAATCGAAATTTAACCATCAATCATTCTACGTATTCGCCTGATGTGGCTTCCTGTGACTTCTACCTGTTCGGAAAATTGCATTTGACCATGAAAGAAAAATGTTTTGCGTCCGCAGAGGTCATTCCAAAGGCTCGTACCGACATCCTGAAGGACATTCCGGTCAATGACCGGCAACACTCTTTCGAAAAGCTTTTATATCGCGCAAAATAGTGTATCGAGGCCAGAGAGGACTATTTTGAGTAAATAAACTCGAAGTTATCAGAACAAAGTTCCTCTCGTTTCTATTTTGGCTCAGTATTATTTATTTTGGGCTTCACCTTGTATATAAAAACATTCATTATCATATTTACAAGCTCGTTAGTTTGCGGCTTCTTTGCTACTTTTGTTCCAGACTATTACCTCATTAAACATTTTGCATTATTTCCTTCACAAATAGTAATTTATTTATTTATTTACTAAGAAAAAAACAAATTATAAATTTTTATATTTACTCATAAGCTACAACACTGCCAACTGTGCCATTCGGCTTTTAACTAGTAATTTAAACACTAATTATTTCATGTTCTCTGAAAAAGTGTGATGCCTACGTGTACATATACTTCTTTATAGCCCTTTTTTCCCCCGTGGAACCAGAGGAATTTTTATTTTACTTATATATCTACTTCTTTTACTTACATATTTACGTCTTTTTTGGGAGATGTTGGTTTTCACTTTAATTAATTGAAATAAATTTTTTTTTCTTAATTTCAAAGTCGATTTACTACCTATCTTTCAACAACTTTCAAACTTCTGCTCTTTAAATTTTTAACAAACTTTTTTAGAAATATTTTTCACTTTTATTTATAAAAACGCCAAACTTGTAAATAATTTGACATGAAATGCATGGATTTTTTTAATAAATTTTTTATTTTCAAATAAAATTTCATCAAGAAGGTAGAAATAAATTACAACAAATAACAGTAGATATTAGGGCGGGTCGATTTAAAAATCGCTCATTGCTCTGTGAAAATCGTATTCTAGGGATCAAAATATTATAAGAAACTTTGCCGAAGGAACCATACCTCTAAAACGAATTCTGATGCCCCCCAATTTGGGTCGAACGAAAAATCCCACTTTGACCCATTTAGAGTGCTCCAATCGAGTCCAAATGTATGACCGACCCCCACTAACTTTGGACGGCCGATCCACCAATGCCAGTGGCACACCCCCTGGAATTCCCCTGGGGGGTTCCCCATACAATCATTTCAAAATATCACCATTTTTGACCTTTACATGAAAAAAGAAACTAAAAAGTTCGACCCAAATTGGGTGACATCAGAATTCGTTTTAGAGGTATGGTTCCTTCGGCAAAGTTTCTTATTTTGATCCCCAGAATATGATTTTCACAGAGCAATGGGCGATTTTTTTGCCTCCCCACAAAAGACACTAAAAGTTCGACCCAAATTGGGTGACATCAGAATTCGTTTTAGAGGTATGGTTCCTTCGGCAAAGTTTCTTATTTTGATCCCTAGAATATGATTTTCACAGAGCAATGGGCGATTTTTTTGCCTCCCCACAAATCGACCCGGCCTAGTAGATATTACACTCAAATAAAATTTGTATTAGTTTTATTATAATTAAGAGCAAAGTAATAATACAATTATTAATTTTTGTATATTAATTTATTAATAATGAAACAATTAATATATTATTTTGCATTATTTGAAGAGAAGCCCTAGCGACTGACATTACAAAAAAACTGCCTTACAAATAAATTAGCAGTATATCATTTTAGACCAAAATCCAGCAAGTTGAGAACGAGAAAGAATCGACATTTCGGCGTCTTCTTCAAAGACTTGGCTCTATGAACTTCTCGAACAAATTTATTTATTTCAATTTAAATTTCCACAATTTGTAAGCGTTGTTTTGGCGTTAAACGATTCATGATGTCTTAGCAAACCTTACTGAAAACAGTTTGCTCTCTCAGCTCTCCAACCATAGTTATCAATATCGATAGTTTTCATGCAGCTGAAAAACACCCTTTAGTTAATTAAATTGTGGAAGTGGTTTAATGCTGCATTTTATTAGAAACAGATTTATTAATTTGACATTAAAAGTACTGATACTTTTTGGTAGTTGTTTAGGGTCTATTGTGCGAAAAGGGTAGAGCCTATAAGCGACAAGTGTAGGACAGAGCATAGTAAAACATGATATACTGATATTGTGTTCCCGTTGCATAGAAGGCATGGCGATGCATTCGTACCCTCCAAGAGGGGTCCATATGTTAAAATGGTGTGCGCAATGCGGAAACTGGTGAAAGTTCGTGTGTCATGACAGGACAAATTAGATAGGTATTCAAACCCTTCCGGATTGGTGGTTGCAGAATGGGTACAGAATGCAAAAGTGACCGGCTCTCAGCGGTTTTAAAGGAATCAGCTGATTCGTTGACGTAATACAGATTATGACAGGGTTTGTTCGCGAAAAAATGAGACTGAATTGGTAATTACAGGGTCCGGTAATCGAAGTGTAACCAATTAAAAAGGCCATAAATTTAGTTGGGAAAATTACTTTTATTCAATTCAAAATAAAAAATATGTGAAAATAATACAAATTTAAGAATCAATTTATTTTTACCCGATATGCCCACCTTTTGCCTTGGCTATGGCCTCGAGACAGTCCAGAAACGAATCGCTATCTGCCCGAACGTAACTTGCAGGTATTTTGGCCCACTCGCGAACAATGGCTTTTCTCAGCGCCTCGAGACTGGTGAATCATTTAGATTGGACCTTGCTCTCCAAATAGCCCAAAGAGAATAATCTATCGAATTCGCATCTGGTAAATTTGAGAGCCATTGTGTGGACGTTATGAAGTTCGGAACGTTGTTTTTTAGCCACTTTTGGTTCACTCGAGCTTTGTTAGATGGTGCCGAGTTCTGTTGAAGCGTCCATGGTCTGCTAGCGAAATGTTTGCCTGTCCATGAATTCTCGATAATATTTCGCATTTACTTTCAAGACACGCTCGGTGAAAACGATTGGAGAGCGCCCATCTGCGGTTACAGCGGCCCAAGCCATTACCTGTGGCGGGTGCTGCCTCCTGGTGGCCAATCGTTGACTCAAATTCTCGTATGAATGGTTGGTCACATAAGCCCTATCGTTTTGGGAGTTAATGCTATACTCAATTTGGCTTTCAGCCAAGCGAAGCAACTCCTTCGCTTTCTCAAGCCTGACTTGTTGCTGCTTTGATGTAATATCATGCGCCTTTTCTATCTTGTAAGGCTTGACTTTGAGATAATTTTTCAGTATGCGGTGGATGCTGAGGTCAGATATTTCCTTTACTTTCGCCATTTGACTGGCACTTCGTCGGAGATGTCCATGTATCAGCTGCGCGAGCGGTTTGATCTTGGTTACACTTCAACTGCCGGACCCTGTATGAAAAACATCATGACAGTAGTTTCTTTATGGAAAAGCTGAGAGTGTGTTGGTGATATACGGTGACATAAAAAATCGACACAGCCTTCACCAACGCTGCTTCTTCCATCTAAAGAGCGACTGATTGGATTAGTGATTGAATGTTTGTGAAACCAACTAGCATAATTCTGCTGCCGAATACACGATGACGTGGCAGCCGAACTTACGCTCACAATTTTGTTTCGAGTGGTCAAATCATCCAATCCATCCTTGAGCTTTCCGGTTGTATCGAAGTTTTTTTTTGAGGAATTCGTCGGAATATATCCGATTTTTCTTCATATGACTTTATATGAAGAGGTTCGTTTGTTGTTAAACAGGCCTTAGCAAAGGATTAAATTTGCGTTTTTAGGCAAATTTGGTGCTCGTTTTGTATTGTATAATTTCTCATTTCTTTACATTGAAGAGCTAATCCTTCTAACCACCAGACGCACCTCATTGTAGGTAGTACTCGATGGCACTTTATCGACAAAAAGAGTGATCAAATACCTAGGAGTGCAATTAGACACAAGGCTAACTTTCTGGGCGCACATAAATCATGCTGCCACAAGAGCTGCAAAAGTAAGCGGCATATTAAGTAAGCTCATGGCAAACCTTGGAGGTGCAACGCAGAACAAGCGAAAACTTTTAATGGACACGACGAACTCGATTCTCTTATACGGATGCGAAATATGGGCAGATTCACTAAGGGTGCAATGCCGGCGGAAAATTCTGCAATCTATGCAACGAACCTGTGCTCTCAGAGTGATGTTATCAGCGGAACCATCCCTATGGATATTCTAGCACAAGAGCGCAAACGGAGATAGAAGGCAAAAAACACAGGAATCCCAGTACCACGCTTCTCCGATATTAGACTTCAAACGCTCACACTTTGGCAGGCAAGATGGAACTCTGAACGGTATGGTAGATGAACAGCGAGACTAATACCCGATATAAAAAAATGGGTAGAAAGAAAGCACGGTAAGGTTAACTATTACCTCACACAGTCTTTGTCCGGGCATGGGTCCTTTCGCAAGTATTTGTGGCGAATGGGAAAATTGAGCCCACCAAACTGCATATATGGAGATACTAAGTATGATGATGCGGAGCACACCTTTTTTAAATGCGAGAGGTGGAACATAGAGAGAACAGCTCTGCAAAGAGAATTGGTGTTCTTACACCTGAAGAAATTACCAGGAAAATGATGATAGCCGAAGAAAAATGGAATGCCGTCGCAAATATAGTGGAGGATATTATCCGTAAAAAGAAGCGTGAAATGGAAACTTATGCTGAAGAGCACTAAGTATAGGTTTCTCAAAACCGGCGACCCTGGACGCAGGGTGAGTAATTAAGTGTCTTTTTCAGGACGCCGCCTTGCCCCTCTACCTCGAAGCAATGCGGAATCAGTCCCGGGGTGGAGGGAAAAATCCAAGAGAAGAGAAGCAATATTTTTGGTGGAATCACCACACACGTTGTAGCGAAGGTTACTATGTGGTGCGAAGGCATTTTTAACCCAATCTCACCGCCAAAAAAAAAAAAAATCGAAAAAAAACCCCAAACGTCAAACGATTGGTATGATATTCCAAATTTTAAACAAAAATCTAAATTATCAAAAAAATGTTGGAATGCACTTGGACTAATTAATACAAAATAAAAAAACTGCATCTTAAATATGTAAGTACTTTTATTTACACTTAAGCATACTTGAATAGAAAAAATGCTAACAATTCAGCGTGGAGACCTATCGCGAGTTAAAATCAAAAATTAAACTAAGCAAACTTCAAACGCGCAGAGATCAAACTGGCTGGCACACTTTCTATTACTACGTAATTGTTATAATATTTCAAAATTGGTATACTTTTGCATTTAATTTCCGCTACTCCGGAAAATGCTTTACTTTATTAAATGAGAAATTCGGAATAAATATTTTAAATATGCAATTGAAAGTTTTTAAAAACAGCAAAGGACGCACATAAAATCCATGCAATTAATTTGCTTTTTGGCAATGCACATAATTTAATATGAATATATATTCTGTATTACATTCGCATGTTTGTAAGTATTTTTGTTTATCACCACCTGTGCATAAAATGTAAATTTATGTGCTATATTTTAATCCGTTGTTTTAGGTGGTTGTTAATTGCCAATTTGGCCACAATTAAATTTGTTTGAATTCCATGTACAAAAATAAATTAAAATTTCAACAGTTGTTTAATTGTAAATTAGAAATTTGACAATCACCATGCTAATATAATATAATTGCATTTATATACCCTGGTCTATTCCAATACGGAATTTTTTTACAAAAAGTCTGCCGACATTTACGGCTGTTGCTGTGTACGTCGTATGAGCCCTCGATGCTTGTTGCGTTCTGTACTACAGTAATGAATTGTTAAAATAATAAATAATAGGAATTTATGATTTTTTTCGATTTTGAATTTTTAGCAGTCTCGCCATGACCTTTCCAGCTCTCAAGAAACTTATGAGTACAAGCAGGCAGATAGTTCCTGCAGGATACTTCAACTGATATCATACGGACTAGTCTTTAGTCCGGTACTAGTGCAGCGGGCGAAAGTTATTTGAAATACTTAATATTAATATACTAGGTGGCGTCAAATTAATCAAGTAATATGGCTGAGTGAGACAGATCAGACTTATTTTTTCTAAGAGCGTTTCCCACTTTTGGACATTTTTATTTACGATATTTAATAAGTTTGAAATAAAAAATATATAAAAAGAAAATAATATTTTCGATATAAAACTGGGTATTCTGCATATTTAAAAAAAATAAAACTAATTTCATTCATAAAAAATTTGTATTGTACTTTTGGTCTTAGAAAAATATGCATTTTCGAAATCTAAAAAAATTTAGTTTCGATATTTTTAAAAAAATTTATACTTTCGATCTTTGAAAAACATAATAATCAGTACCTACAAAAATGAATTTCGATGTTTTTAAAAATTTTATATTTTCGGTCTTTGATACTTAAAAAAATTAATTTTCGAGATACAAAAAAAATTGTTATTCGATCTTTGAAAAATACGCAATTTCGATATCTGACAATAAGTATCTCTTAAAAAAATTGATTCTCGGTATTTAATTAAAAAATTATTTTTTGATAATTCAAAACAAAAAAATGTTTGATCTTGGAAAAATATGTATTTGCAATATTTATAAACATGAATATTAGATACCTAAAAAAGTTATAAAATATATCTTTGAAAAATAAATATATTTTCTATATTTATAAATATTATTATAGTTACATGAGCGGATTTAGCAATGCGACATCAAAGGTCTATTGTGTCCCTTTTATGGCTTCAGAGTATTGCTCTGAATAATTATAAATATGTACTTGCGATATTTAATAACAACAAAAAAATTGTTCCTGATCTTTGAAAAAAATATTCATGTTTTATAATATATATGAAAAAAAAAAGTTTGATAATTAAAAAAAATCATTTCCATTCTTTCGTTACCTAAAGTTAAGGATATCTGTAAAAATGTATATTCCGTATTTAACAAAATGAATATTCGATTAAAAAAAAAGCATTATTAATTAAAAAAAGAAAAGAAAGTATTTTCGGAATTTGAAACAGAAATTTTCGATATTTAAAGACACTGTACATTAGATATTTCATCGAAAAAAATAGCTCTGAAAAAAATATACTTTTGCTATTTAAAAACAAGAAAATATTTTTGATATTTCAAAAAAAAAATATTTTTTTATACTGAAAAAATAAATTTTCGATACTTAAAAAACGTTACTCTTGATGTTTCGCTATCTAAAGTGAAAATTGGATCCAAAAATAAGAATCGCTTAAAACAATTTATTTTTGTTATTTAAAGAAATCAGTTTTCAATACTTAAAAACAGAAACATTGTATCTGATCTTTGAAAAACATGTAGAGTAAGATGGGAGATTGTGTGCTATTCGCGTAATGTGGTCAACGTCTGTATTTTTGATAATAACGAACATGCACTAGAAAGATTGCTTATGAACTTCAAAATTCATATAACGGATGTTTTACGCTGCTCGCCTTTTGAATTGAACTCTTTACTGATGAGCAGCTGATCAAAATATTTTGTGAAGTGCAGCCGATTTGTTTTTCAGTTGCGTGTAATGTTAATGGTATTTTTTAGCAAGTGATTATTTTTAGAGTGTGAAAGTTCAGATAGAATTATTAAACTATTCTAAATTTTTAAGGCGGTAAGAAACTCCTTTTAAATTATTTAAACAAAAGTTTGCAATACTTTTTTGTAGTAAGTGGTGCAGTGTAGTGATGGTACATTAGCCATGTGGGCTGGTAAGCGTCGGGTATTGTGAACTAGTAGCCTTCATTATCAATATAGTATTTTCCTAATTCTCGTTAATTTTCCTGCTTTGTACTATATTACTATACATATTTAGACATGCCAAAAATAGAGAAATAAGGAAATGGAGTCCCGGTGTGATGAAAAAATCCATCGAAGCTGTTAGGAATGAGGAGATGAGCACACTTTTGTGCCGCGTTTTTCATTGCACAGAAAAAACCTTGTAAAATATATGTACATACATTAGAAATGGAATCAAGACTTTGCGGTCTCACAAGACACGATATTCGTTCCCTGGCGTTTCAATTGACGGAATTGCCAAAAAGCTAAAAAAATGTTCGGTTCTCAAGCAATTTCCAGGGAATGGTTGGCTGCATGGGTTTCTGCCTAGGCACAAAAAATGAGCTTAGTTTTCGCTCTCCAACGGGAACGTCTTTTAATAGAGCAATAGGTTTCACAAAAGAAAATGTAAAGATTTTTTCCGATTTACTTGAGCTAGAGTATGATAAACACAAATTCCCACCATCTACTATACAGAATATGGGTTTATATTTACCTGGGTTTAATAATTTTTTTTTTCAAATAGTCGACCAAGAAGGTCATTAACTAAAATAAAAAAAAATATATCAATAAATTCATTGGCTTATTATTAACTGTTACAATCGTTTTAGGTGATTTTATATAGTGGCCCACTTTACCCGAATACCCTGGGCCACATTACCCACCATTTTTCTTTTCATCAACTTTTAAGGTGGTTTTAGTTTTTCTATATTATCAGACGAAAACGATTATATTAGAGTATATTTTGCAATAAAATATAAAGATAATTCAATATATGTTATTTTGACAGAAATTACTCTATTTTCGATATTTGTAAACATTATTACTATTATGATTCAGAAATATTATTAGGATTCAGAGTATTTCTCTGAGTATGTACAAGTATGTATTTTCGACATTTAAAAATTATTTTTGGTCTTTGCAAAAGAAATTATATTTTTGTGCATATGAAAAAATAAATTTTGGATATTTAAAAAATTTTATTTTTTAACTTTCGTTATCTAAAATTAAGCATTTTTGAGGACATTATTTTTGGTATTTAAAAGATTAATATTCGATATTAAAAAAAATTAATTTTCTTGTTATTATTTATCTTTAAAACAAAACAAAAAACATAAATTTTCGATATTTAAAAAAATGTATTTAATATTTCATCTAAAAAAAATATCTCCGGAAAAAAAAATATTTTTTAACTTAAAAAAAACGCATTTTTTATATTTGGAGAAGTAAATTTTCGATGCTTAAACATTTATTTTTATCTTTCGATATCTAAAAAAGAGATATTTAAAAAAAAAGTATTTTCTGTATTTAAAAATTGAAGATTCGATATTTAAAAAAACTCATAATCGTTACTTAAAAACAAATATTTTTTTATTTATTAGTATTTTTTATATTTCAAAATATTTTATTTTTGAACTGAAAATTTAATTTTTATCTCTGAAAAAATATATTTTCGGTATTTAAATGAATTTTCGTTATTTAAAAAAATTGTATATTTGACTTTTGAAAAACATGTATTTGTAAAAAAAATATTGAAAAACAATTACTAAAAATAAAGTATTTTCGACACCTTTTCCGAAACTCACTATTGGGGTTGTTTTTTTTTTGGCTTTACCGGACAAATTTTTGTCTGAAAGTTTAAATGCAATGAATGATACTTTATACCTTTTTTAAAATAAAACAGCATAACCGCAAACTATTTGGCAAATTTGTGCATAAGTTAGTTCTGAAAATGATTAAATTTAAATTAAATTCGCCAGTGACACGTAAAATCATGTTGAGTGTGGTGAACCACAAGCGCGTATTCGACTTCCAGTTTCGCCTTTTTTATTGGTGTAATTTCAGTACCTCAAATGGAATGTGAAAATTGATTTCATACACTCAACTACATAGTATACCATTGCAAAATATTTATGTATTAGTCGTATTCCAGGCTCATGACGTTATGACACCCACATGCAAAAATGCATACATACATACACCCAGGCATGAGTGGTAAAAACTAAATTATCTTCTCATATGCACATAAAATGCAATACATTTACCAACGTTTACCATTTGCGATACATATTTACATAAAACACACCTAGCTAAAAATTTATAATATAAAATGTATTTTACTTTTTTTTGAAATTATTCGATACGATGATTGGAAATATGTTCATTGCGGTTTTGAGTGCATTATTTCTAAAAAAGGTGCAGTTAAAGGAGTGATGCTGAATTTTCAATATAAAGTACATTTATATTAGAATATCCATGTCTAAAAAAAATTTTGTGCAACTTTAAATGAATTTTTGAAATTTTATTTTATACTTTTTAAGCCACTGCAGCCAAGTGCACTTATAGCTGAATATTTCTGACAGAACAGCTTTTATAATTTTCAGCGGTTTTGCTTTGAGACCAATAAGCTCTAAATTATCATAAAAATATTTACTTTTTCATTACGAATGTTACTCAAGCTAAGGCTTAAATGATTGATTAGTGAAATATTTTGATTAAAGCATTAGCGCCTGATAGAAAAATTGTGTTGAGTCGACTTGATTTTCTTTATCAAAAATATATATAATATTAATAATCCTTTCGTGGGCGACTGGCCTAACTCCTCTATTCTGTTTACAAACGCTTCTTAAAAACTTTTAATTTGTCCACACTGAGGTGGCTTATCGACCTGTTTGTTAGTTTATTAATTAATTTTAATAAAGTTCATTCTCCTGCAAAAACCATATAAATCCAAGCTACAAATAACAAAAACAAAATACTATACATTTTTATTAAAATTGCAAACTTTTAACTCAGCACATTTTTGAAAAATTTCGAAAAAGTACTTCTAAAGCCTACTGAATTTTGTTATAATAAAGTGCATTTTTGAAATGGTTCTAAAATTTCGTTGATTTTTAACAATTTGGTTTTGCTGGCTGCGTCGAGCAATTTCTCCATATCAAAAAAGAGTTCAATGAAATTCTATGGTCTCAATGAGGAAAATTGTCGTGAGACAGGCATCAATCGTGAATCAGTTCGCCTTATAGCGAAAAAAGAACTTGGACTTAATCCTTATAAACTACAAAAATGGCAGCTGCTCACGGATGAAAACAAGAAAGTAAGACTAGAAAGATGTCGCTCGCTTCAACGTCGGGCCACAGGTACGGGCTGGGAAAAAATCGTCTTTATGGGTGAGAAGCTGTTTACCGTTGAACAAGCTCACAATTATCAAAACGACAAAAATTACATAGAATAGACATAGAAGCCTCTGGACCTTCGTCTATTGTTGAACATCGTCAAAATCCGCGATCTGTTATGGTATGGGGTGGAATTTGCGCCAGAGGGCAAGATTCCACTGATTTTCATAGATCAAGGAGTCAAAATCAATAAAGAAGTTTACCGTCAAGACGTATTAGAAGCAGTTGTTCTTCTCTGGTCCAAGCAGCACTTTGGTGACGATGAGTGGACGTTTCAACAGGACTCGGCACCAGCCCATAGAGCAAAAACAACCCAAAAGTGGTGCAAAGCCAATTTCCCCTCTTTCATTACTTCCCAAGAATGGCCACTCTACTTACCCCGGATCTGTACAAAACGCTACAAAACTTTGGAGTTCCTGAAGTAAGCGTTGCGTCGAGAGTGGGATCGCATAACTATAGACGAACTACGGCCTATAGCCCAAAATTTTTTGAAACGTTTGAGCTTGTGTATTCGTGCTAAAGGTGGCCACTTCGAAACTAGCTGAATATAATGTTACTCAAACATTGTCTATTAAACTCTCACAATTTGTTTTGAGCTACTATCAATGATAAATTTTTTTCATTAAAAAATGTTGTACACACTTATTTTTTGTCACCCTGTATATTCTCAAAAATACGATGGCCCAACATTCGTTCGAGTCCATGCCATTAAGAAAGAAAAAATTGCAGTTTTGGATTGGCCAGCAAAAAACTCCGACTTTAACTGCATTGAAAATCTGTGGTTTTATGGTTTAATAAAAAATTTAAAAATGCCAATGAACTATGGCAAGATGTAGAATAAGCATGGAACTCTATTCCTTTCGAGAGATGCCAAAATTTAATAGAAGGTTTACCTCGTAGATGTGAATGAGTTTTCAAAAATTATGGATACAAAATGACCAAAATAATGATCATTTGGTAATTAATAAACAAATTAAATTTATAATTTATTTTTATAACTGATTTATATTTTTCTTGCAGATCGATAAAAGTGAGCTGTCTCATTGTCCAGTTCAAAACCTGATAGCTTCTGATTTGGGCAAAAATTGTGTAAAAATTACTGTATTGCTAGCTCATCCAGTAAACATAATCATCATTATATATTACTGAGGGGAGGTGCGCTATTTCTCTTTCCATGAAAAAAATTGTATTTAATATTAAATGGAATATTATTCATCACTTGTATGCTTTTTATATATAAATATTAATATGTGCTATATTTATATTTCATATTAATATTTAAATATAAATAAAATTTCGTGCCGACATTTTCAATAGATTTTGTGCTGACATGGCCTGTTTTTATTAAATTATATTAAATTTAAATTATTGCTAATTAAATCAATTATCGACAACCTCTTTGGAATGCTGAAATTCACTTAATTGCTATTTTGTCGTTGCAGGAGCGATTTGGTTTTTATGCGCTTCGTATTTTAATATCATAATTTGCATGTGGATCTCATTAATGTGTATGTGTGATTGTATATGTCAAATGCAACTGACATTGTCAACACGCGAATTTTTAACGATCCTATTATTATTATAATTATATTGTATTAAAGTTTGTTGATGGTGTTTTCTTTATTTTTTAAGTTTGTTGATTGTAGCTCATAATTTATAATTTCTGTTTTGATACGAAATAAATTCTAAGCTCCCCATTTAACAACATGTTTTCAGGTTATGTCATCGGTGAAGATACATCCTATTCCCTAATTCGTTATGCTGACCTCCTCGAACGAGTGACTGAACGAAATTGGTTACATGAACAGTTACCCGATCCCAGAATTTTTTTTTAAATATTTTCTTGCATTATAGTAAAGCCAGTCAAAGTTGGACTCTGGCAATGAAAAACATTTTACCAACTTGCGCAAGTGTTCAAGTAAAGAAAAAATTATTTTCAATTGACTATTTGGAATTTAAAAACCAATATACACTTCATTAAAAAAAGTATATCACTAGAACTTACTGACAAGTTTTCATTATTTTCTTCGTATCAAAAAAAATCGTGCATGCGTTCTATGGGGAGAATGCGCAACACCTTAGAAGGAACAATTAAAAAGAATTTGGGACGACTTCAAACTTGTACTTTATTATACTGAATTGAGTGTGTTATAAAACTGCATACCAATATTTTTTTCTTTTATTTATGACTAAAAATTCACGAGAATTTAACAATAAAAAAGTAAAGTAAATTAAAAAATAAATTACCAAAGAATTCAAATTAGTATTAAAAAATAAATTCGTCTTCTTTTTAATTGGCGCGATAACCGCTTACGCGACTTTGGCCGAGTTCAACATAGCGCACCACTCGTTTCTGGCTCGCCAATTGGACACGCCAACTGAAACCAAGTCTTTCTCCACCTGATCTTTCCAACGCAGCGGAGGCCCTCCTCTTCCTCTACTACCACCAGTTGGTACCGCATCGAATACTTTGAAAGCCGGAGCTTTTGTATCCATTCGGACGACATGACCCAGCCAACGAAGCCGCTGGATCTTTATTCGCTGCGCTATGTCTATGTCGTCGTAAAGCTCATACAGCTCATCGTTCCATCGTCGGCGATATTCGCAGTTGCCAACGTGCAAAGGTCTAAAAATTTTGCGCAGAATCTTTCTCGCAAACACTCCAAGCCTCGCTTCATCGGATGTTGTCAGCGTCCACGCTTTTCCGCCATACGTTGGGACGGGCATGATGAGAGTCTTGTAGAGTGTTAGTTTTGTTCGTCGAGAAAAGACTTTACTGCTCAGTTGCCTACTTAGTCCAAAGTAGTACTTGTTGGCAAGAGAATGTTGGATTGGCGTAGAATACGTTGGATTTCAAGGCTGACATTGTTATCGGTGTTAATGCTGGTTCCTAAATGAACGAAGTCTTTTACAACCTCGAAATTATAGCTGTCAGCAATGACGTGGGTGCCGATACGCGAGCGCACCGACTGTTTGTTTGATGACAGAAGGTACTTCGTTTTGTCTTCATTCACCACCAGACCCATTCGCTTTGCTTCTTTATCCAGTTTGGAGAACGCAGAACTAAAAGCACGGTTGTTACGGGACGAGAGGTCCTTCCCAATTCCCGCGGCGCTGCTGCTGTTGAGCAACGTCATCTTAGATAGCCGTATTACTTTTGAGGGGATACCAAATTCACACATCGCGGCATACGAGTAATTCCTTTTCGTACTGTCGCATGCAGCTTTGAAGTCGACGAAAATATGGTGTGTGTCGATTCTCTTTTCATGGGTCTTTTCCAAGATTTGGCGTATTGTGAATGTTTTTTCAATGGTAGACTTTCCAGGTCTGAAGCCACACTGATAAGGTCCAATCAGTTGGTTTAGGGTGGGCTTCAGCCTTTCACGCAATACGTTCGTTAAAACCTTATAGGCGATATTTAGAAGACTAATCCCGCGGTAATTGGCACAGAATGCAGAATCACCCTTCTTATGGATTTGGCAGAGCACACTTAAATTCTTAAATTCCAATCGGCAGGTATGCTTTCATCCGACCATATTTTGCACAGAAGCTGATGCAAGCACCTTCCCAGCTCCTCGCCTCGATGTTTGAATAGCTCAGCCGGTGGTCCGTCAGCGCTCGTGGCTTTGTTGTTCTTTAGACGCGTTATCGCTATTCTCACCTCGTCATGGTCGGGTAGCGCAACGACAATTCCGTCGTCAACGATTGGGGTATCGGGATCTCCACATTATCTGTGACATGCGCAGCTATCACTATTTAACAGGTTCGAGAAGTATTCCCTCCATAATTTATGATTCCTCTGTACGTCAGTCACCAGATCGCTGTCTTTGTTCTTACAAGAAAACCTCTTGAAACCTTATGTAAGCCGCCCAACTTTCTGGTAGAATTTTCGGGCGTTGTTCCTATAGGGCAGCATCTCGAGCTACTCGCACTCAGGTATTTCGGACTCTCCTTTCTTCTGTCGGATAATACGTCTCTCTTCCTTTCTTAGCTCTCTGTAGCGATCCCACATGGCTCGCGTTGCGCCCGATCGCAGCGGTGCTCTATAGGCAGCATCTTTTCTTTGGGCGGCCGGAATGTGATTTCTTCTTCGGTGCCGGTACGTAGAGAACGAGAAATGGTGCTCCATTGCTCGTGCATGCCGGTTTGTTGGGCAGTGCTCTCTGAGAGCAGGAGTGAAAGTCGAGTGGCGAATCTTCTGGCTGTCTGTTGTGATTGCAGCTCTTCGATGTCGAACATTCTTTGCGTATTTAGATGTACGTTTTTACTGCACAGAGGCGTGTGCGAAGTTTGGCTGCAAGGTAATTATCCGATTCGATGTTGGGTCCTCGGATCGTACGTACATCTAATACACTAGAAGCGTGACTTCCATCTATCACAACATGATCGATCTGGTTTCGCGTTTTTCGATCAGGAGACGGCCAGGTCACTTGGTGTATATTTTTATGCTGACTAACATGTTTCGGGCCCCGGCGAAGTCGATCAGCTTCTGTCCGTTACCGGATGTTTCGTTGTGCAGGCTGAATTTTCCGACTGTGGGACCAAAAATTCCCTCCTTGCCCACCCTGGCGTTGAAGTCGCCAAGCACGATTTTTAAGTCGTGGCGGGGGCAGCGCTCATGGAAACGTTCCAAGTGCTCATAGAAGGAATCTTTGGTCGCATCGTCCTTCAGCGCGTGAGCGCAAATGAGCGAGATGTTAAAAATCGCGCTTTAATGCGGATTATTTCGCCCACCGGACTGAACGACAGTGGCGGGTCCCAAACCCAGCGCACAACCACCTATTCTGGAATGTTTCGCCTTCGCACGTTAGCTCACTCCTGAACGGGTGTTCGGAAGCTACCCAGAGGATACTTGGGCTAATCCCGGGAGTTGTGAGCTGATTGAACCATATGCAGAAGAATCATCCTGGCCACTCTCAGGTGAATGGCGATCAATAACTTCCCCACTTGCGCGGACTTCTACATATGGAACCATCCTCCCTTTAAAGTACCAAATATTAATTACCAAAGTAAAATCCAGCGACATGGAATTAGAGATCTCATTCAATTCGCGGAGCGTCCGAGCAGTAAATGCATTGGACTCGAAATTCATTTTTAATACCTTGAGATAGAAAGGGTAAGAGTTTCGTAAACTTCTCGCTGGTATAAAAGAGTTAATGCCTTGCAAAAGAAACGCACAATCCTGTCCCTTTGAATTAAATTAAACATAAAATAAGGCGATAGAATCGAACTTCTGCACTCAAAACACTTTATTCCAATTAATAACAAGCGGGAGCTATAAGAGGGAAATGAGACAGAAAATTTTACAGATTTTAGGGCATATTTAACAAATATGTTCTGTATCCATTATATTCTTGTGATAGCAAATTGATGATAAGGTCTCCAAATAAATTAAGCTTATTTTAGTTCTTTCTTCCCGCCATTTTTCTAGTCTCTCTTAATTATAATGTGATGTTAATAATTATGTAAAATGTATATTTTTTTTAAATTATTTCAATAATTCAGCCAGTTCTATTTCGCTTATTTATCGGCGATTGCGATTATTGTTGGTGTTACTGATTATGCGCGTGTTATTTGTGCGTGTATTAAGCAGGCCACAGACGGGAAACAAGTCGAAACAATCGCTTCAAACTCATTTCGCCACACTCGTGTGGATTTTTTGATGATTTAAGATTCACGTTATTCGTTGCTGAGTACACATGGAAACAAAAAATTAGATTTGCACTTTCGAAACCTCAAATTCAATAAGAATCAATAAACTTTCATTGGCACTAAAATCGTCTCAAAGTTGCCCTTTTTAACTTTTTTTTATTATACAATTTTTTTGTTTTAACTTACAATTTGGTAGCTTAAAACTAAAAAAAGAAACACACTTTAAGTTCAAGAATTTTCGCATTTGTCATTCCGTGTATCCTGTGACGTACCAGCCGAAGTTACTCCCACAATTTTGCTTCAGGTGGCCCAACCTAGTAATCTCTCATCCTTGCCATACTTCAAGAAAAGCCACATAGCTCAAAGTTTTAAAATTTTGCTGAGGGATCATCACACCTTTTCTTTCATAAAAAAAACATTCTCGATTTTTTATATGGGAGAAAAGGTTTAGCACCAACAAAAAAAATTTCACTAGTCACTTAAAACTTGCACTTTTTTATACTAATTCAATGGACAATAAAACTGTGTAGTACCAGACATACCGTAAATATTTTCAAAATTCTCGATAAAAAGTTTGAATATACTCAATCTTGAAAAATTTTTGATAAATTTTGCACAAAGTGGGAAATTGTGCGGTGCTTAGTTTTTGTTGTAGTGTGAACTATATTTCATTCTCAATTTTCAACATTTCAATCAGAATCTTCAGAAAATTTCAGGAAACTTCGGGGTGTGCCGTTTTGTAGCCCATTAATTTTTGGCGCGATGCAGTTGGTTTGGAGCCGTGAAAAATCGGGCAAATTTTTTTTTTTTAATTTTTCGAATACGATATTTGAAGTTTTTTTTTTACTAAAAATACATGAATTTCGAATATTGTGGAAAGATAAAGTGACTTAATTATAAGAGCACAAGTGTACGCATGTACTTAGTCCAGCCATAAATTCTGTGACAAATTTTACACTGCTTACGGCGAGAACAAATTCGCAGAAAAAAGTGACGTTATTTTTGCTTTTATTAATAGCTGATTTCTATACTAATATTGTTTGTTTGTTTGGTTGTAATGAATAGGCTCAAAAACTACTGGACCGATTTTAAAAATTCTTTCACCATTCGAAAGCTACATCATCCACGAGTAACATGGATTATATTTTAGTTTGGAAATAGGGCTCGAGATATAGGTCAAAACGTGGACCCGGGTAACCTTCGGATGTGTATGTACAATATGGGTATCAAATTGAAGCTGTTGGTGAATGCTTAAGTCCAGAGTATTTTTCATGCCGCTCCGTGACTAGGGTCTTGAGATAGAGACCAAAACGTGGGCCCTAGAATGTGTTTGCACAATATGGATATCAAATTGAAGCTGTTGGTGAATGCTTTAGTACAGAATATTTTTCATGCCGCTCCGTGACTGGGGTCTCGAGGTATAGGTCAAAACGTGGACCCGGGTAACCTTTGGTTGTGTATGTATAATATGGGTATCAAATGAAAGCTGTTGATAAGTGCTTTAATACGGGGTAATTTGCATACCTATTGATGACTAGGCTCTCGAAATATATGCCAAAACGCGGACCCGCCGTGTCTTTGCACCGAATTAAACCAAACTTACGCACATTGTTAAGTAAGTATAGAAAATGGGTTTCGTAAAGTTTGGTTGTAATTCGGAGCACTGGCAACGGGTACAGCGTTCTTTTGAACCAGCCATAATGTCGCTTACTTTTTTAACGCTTGTGGCAGAACTGAACTGTCAAATTGACAGTGTGAGTTACAATGTGTCAATATTTCTTTCTGATTTGGATGCCATAAGGAAAAAACGTAAGTGCAACATGTAAAAATTGTTTGTGAATTTTTTTGGAGTGGATTTTGGAACAGTGAATAATTTCTTACGAAATTTGAGAATTTAATGTGAAATCCGAATGAAATTATGTGTTCGTGGAAAAAAAATTTTTTTTCGTTTTTGTTTTTTTGAAAAATATAAACGGATAATGGTTAAAAAAGCTCCAATGCATAATAAAACATATAAATTGAAACGAAAAATTCATGGATGAGCAGGAAAAAAGACGATTGTTTATTCATATGCGTAAAAGCAATCTTCTTTTTTCCTGATTTTCAATTTATATTTTATATTTACTCAAAAACAAATAGAAAAACAAAAAATATTGTTTATGCCAAAGCGCTTGAATAAAGAATAAAGAAATAAATAATATGAAAATCATATATTTTCTGTTCTAAACCATATCTATTCTATTTTAGTGTGCCCAGCGAAGGGGGCCGGGTTTGCTAGTGCAATAATAAAATGGTTGTCTTCAATTTTCCAGCCAAAACTATGTTGCTTGTATTTAATAAGAAGAAGGACAAAAGCTATGCTAAAACATTTAAAGACGCAAGAAATGTTCTTCCCAGATCTAAACCCATTTGACTACAGTTTGTGGTCAGAATTGGAAAACACAGCTTGTCGAAGATCTCACAGAAATTCGGACAGTCTCAATCAATCTTTGGTTCGAGCAGCGACGTCAATATCCATGAAAGCCGTGCATGCTGCAATAGCTGAATGACCCAATCGTTTGAAGGCTTGTGCAACAGCAAACGGTGACTATTGCGGATGCAAATTGTTATTATTTTGTCTTTTAATATTTAGGTGTTTAACTAATAAAGAGAAGTACTAACTTCATTAAAAAAAATACTTTAATTTCATATCTATATCGGACGTAACTTGTAACAGCACTTATGGCAGGACTAAGTATGTAAGTACAATGGAATATCTAAAATTAGAAATTTCGCGCCCTCTATCACTCATTTTTCTGTCCGATCATATTTAGCCACCACAAAGCGAACAAGAGCCGTGCTGCTCAAAACCGCTGCAGAAATGAAAATATTCACTAAGAAATGAATGCACTAATTGACTCTAATATGTGCATACATACATATAAATATAAATGTTTATACACTTCCTTTAAGCCCCCATTACGGTTCCAAGTATTTTAACACTATTAAACTCTCTTTCTACGAAGCACAAACAATTAAACTCTCGTAATATATGAATGTGTATTCAAGTGTGTGTTGGTGTTGGTAGTGCATTCAAAATAATTTCACACTAAATGCTCGAGGCAATTAAATGCTTAGACTTTGAGTTGTAAGCACATAATTCTTATAATGACCATTCAACATCCAACCAGCGCCCGGGTCAGCCATTCAAAATGCAGACTCGTATTCATACAGAAGCGCGCAGAGGAACTCACACATCCATACACATCCCCACACACACATACACTCACGCTCAGCCAGTCAACAATGCAGCATTGGCAACATAATGCCACTAATGCTCGTGCTTTACGCTGCGAAATTGTTACGTGCTGGCTAAATTGTGCCAGCGAAAATAATTTTCTTCAAGTTGTAAAATTAAATGATTAAAAGCGAGTCGGAAAATTGCGGTCGGAAAATGTACTTTGAAGCAATGCGAATGCAATATTTGTAGTAGTGTGTGTGTATATGTGAATGAATGTATATATGGTGGAGTGTATTTTTGTGTGCACTTTCCGCGCGTAATTTCAACACTTTATCTAACTGCATACGCCACCATTGCCATCAACAACAATGGCAGCTGTCAACAAAACACGATAATAGAAATAAAGTAAGGTGTTGAATGCGTTGCAAAGAGTTATTAGGTGGTGGTGCACGCATACTTAATGAACTTTTAAAATTACGTACACAGGCACACTTGGAAATAAAAGTGTACGTACAGACATACATGCCAACATACATACATCGGGTACATATTATGGCATGTGCTTTATGAGCACATAAGACTAATGAAGATTGGTGTGTCAAAAGTGCATTGTATTTGTGCATGTATATGTGCTCAATCCTTCAAATGCAGTAGCAGTTTTTCAAATTTCCGCCCATGCTGCTGAGGTGGCATTAAAAATCCTTTTTATTTTATTTTTGTCGGTAATTCTCTTTGCTTGGGTACTAAAACGTGTGAATAACAATGATGTCAATGATGTATGTCAAGTCAAATAGGAATGCTCTTTGCCGTCTCTGTGCCGCTTTGAATGAAATTTATTTCCAGAGTAGCACAAATATTCCTAATTACCCACGAATTTGGATCAAAAGGCTCTTTTGAAGTTGGACCGAAAAAACGCACAATAAATGAGCAAAGGAGCAGAAGTCAATGACGCGGTCCAAGTGTGACATTGTGGGTTGTTTCTGCATTGTTGACAACAGGAAGTTGTAGGATAGAAAACAAATAAACCAACTAAAAACAGAAATGCGTAGGGGAAAATGGGGCACTTATGATACCTTTTTTGCGAAGCCATATTTCTCGAGAAAAACGTAGATTTTAAAAATTGATCCTAACTATTAGAAATGAATCTCAATATATAACTGACCAAGGAGTTACAAAAACCAGTGTAAATACCTTATTCGGCCACTTTTTAAAAAATAGACAATTTGTCAAATGTGCACCGCCGGAGGGATACTATGACTTTTAAAGGGGCACAATTGACCAACGTGTTTTTTACTTTATTTTATACTTACAATAAATATAAATAAAATACATAAAAATAAATATATTTATTTCAACAAAACGTAAACACAGGCTTCTATTTTTCCATCGAAGCTACATCAAAATAACATTATAGTAAAAATTTGTAAGAGAGAACAAAGGTAATTAAAAAGTATTTGATTATTTAATATAGACTGCCAAAGTTAACATCAAACAAATACTTCGTCCGGCATCGAGATGTGCCAGCTGGATTAGTTATATATATATATATAATATATATATAATTGGCGCGGGCACCCGTTTTGGGTGTTTGGCCGAGCTCCTCCTCGTATTTGTGTTGTGCGCCTTGATGTTAGAGGGGACCTACAGCTTCAAGCCGACTCCGAACGGCGGATATTTTTATGAGGAGCTTTTTCATGGCACAAATACACTCGGAGGTTTGCCATTGCCTGCCGAGGCGCGACCGCTATTAGAAAAATATTTTTATTAATTTTGGTTTCATCGAGATTCGAACCGGCGTTCTCTCTGTGAATTCCGAATGGTAGTCACGCACCAACCCATTCGGCTACGGCGGCCGCTGGTATCACAAACACCCAGTTAAATGTTGCAAGTCTTTGTAAATAGTTTATGTTAAAAGCGTTATTTCTGAACTTTTCCGCTATTTCACCAATATAGTCGAATGGCTTCTAATTTTAGGAGCAAATTTAACCAGAACAAAATCTCCATAATCTAATATATCTTTATCGGTTAATTTCTATTTAGATAATTCGTTACCTTCGATGTCATAATTTCCTTCGTCGTCAGAAATGGGACCAATGGAATGAAAGGATTCACAGTAGGAAACGTTATCTTCATTTTCTTCAGTTGTATCAGACTCAATTACGTCATATTTTATGGATTTTTTTTTTTACGAAAGCACAATAGTTCGCTTTACGAATATTTTTTTTTTTTTTTTTGTTAGTTTCCATAATCCTCTGTTTCTCAGCTGTACTCGTTATGATACGGGATGTTGAACTTCTGGTCGTTTTTTTTTTTAGAGGCACACAAACGTTTGATGGGGCGAACCATTTCAGGAGTTCGGTTTTGGGCCGAATTGCTTTGGGGGCTTTCTTGCACGTTTATTATATTTTGCCTATTTTCTACGTTTTCGCTGACATTGATAACTGGGCGAGATTCTTCTTCCAGCAAGTCTTCCAACGTAAACATGTCATCAGTAAAAATTTGTGAGCTAAAGGGATAAATACCTGTACTTTTAAGCCCTTTCAATATATTTTCCGACGAGAATGACCTTTGGAAAGGATGACTCGTTAGTTTTGCCACATCAAGAATAGTTATTTGTTTTCCGGTGTTTGAAACAGTAAACTCGTTGAAGCTCTTTCGGCAAAGTTGTTTAAATGGTCCGAATATGGACACATCTAAGGGCTGTAAACGGTGCGAGGTATGAGGTGGAAGAGATAGCATCACAATTCCATTATCACTGCAAAAGTTAATGCTTTTGAGACTACAATGAGATGGATAGTTGTCTAGTAAAACGAGAATGGGTTTATCTTTTGAACAATTAGTGCTGCATTTTATATGCGTCACTACTTCGATAAATATTTAGCTCTGAAATCATCCAGCCAGATTTTGAGTTCAGAGCCAATGAACCTGGGAAGTATCCATATGTGAATCTTTCGTTGAATTGTATACGAGGAAACACATACACCGGGGACAAATGGTTTCCACTGGCACATACAATCCCTACCCTGTGCTGAGGTGACTTTACTCCTCTGACCTTTTCGAGGAAGAATCTATTTAAAAAAACAGGAAACCGATATATAATAAATTTTCTAGGTAGGTACTATATGTCTTGTCTCAGATGAACTGAAATACTTAGCTTAGGAGGTTCTAAGATCGTAGTTATCCAGTTTCATCTAAGTTATACATATCCTTTGGCTGGAAGGAGTATTTTTCATGAATTGGCTTGAGGTTTGAGTAAAATTCATCTACAGCTGATTTTGTAAAGCACGAAAGTCTGGCCAGGCTTACTTTCTCTGGCTTTCACAATGAAATAGTTGGATTTCTTTTGAGAAAAGCCTAAAGCCAGTCTTTACTTGCTTCCTTGGTAACATTCCATCCAACTGGAATGGCGATCTGATTTATTTTTGCATAATCATAAGCTAACTTTCTGAATGTCTGGTATGACAAGCCATATGCGTAAAACACACATTTCTTTATATAGTCAGCAAGCTGCTCTTCGAGTTCCTTTGTGAGTGTTGACGCGATGAATATTTAGTGTTGTACAATAATTCATCGTCCGAATGACTATTACTACAATCCACCGTAAGTTTAAGTGGGGCTTGCCGTTTCATCCCCATTATTAATGTCGTTCTTTTGATGCCGTATTTTTTTGCTGCCGAAGTTTGTGTCTCATCTTCATTTTTTACATCATTCATGGCTTTATTAATATTTTCTTCATTTATTTCTTTTCCAGATGACTTTTTCTTATAGTTTCATACCATTACTGTACAAAAGTCATATATAAATAAGCCAAATTACTTACAGTTACCAAACATATTAACATAATTATAACATGGGGCACATTTGACATTCGTCAAAAGTACCCCACACTCAAAAGTCAAATGTGCCCCAAATGACTTTATCCACATTCATTGTTGTGATTATTTTATTCTTAAAAACTTATTGTCACTTGCCGATTTTTTCTCAAAATTAAAATCTCGAAGCTCCAATTAATAACTTTAGCCTTTAGAAAACAATTGCTATTACTTCAAAAAATACCTACGTAGCGCTACATAAAAATTACATCACCCAATCGAAAATCACTGAATCACGTATTGCTCCGCTGAGCATTTAAGCAGAACTGCCAAACTACCTATAAGCACGAGTTATTATATTAGGCTACGTACAGTTCTGTTACTGCGGTGTTTTTGAATCATTTTGACACCGAAAATGTTAAAGTCAATGCTGCACCATAGTTACCCTATATGTAAAAAACAAATAAATATGCCTCTTGAGTTTGAGTGAAGTTTAGATATAACTGGACCAACCTTTAAGGTTAGTCCAAATATAATATTTACAGAGCATTTTATTTTCCTTAACACCAATGCAAACAATATAGGGTGCGTACGACACTTGCGAAAGGCATGAGATTAAAACTAATTAGTTTATATTTTGAAGAAAATTTAATTCAAATTTACGTTTTTTTGTTTTAAGCAATATTAAGTTGTTATATAAGTTTATATACGAGGTGTGTTCAAAAAATAAGGGAATTTTAATTTTTTTCAAAAAATATTTATTTACTCATCAATTTCTATTTTATCTCCTTTAAAATAGTCTCCCTCAGATATAATACATTTCTGCCAGCAAATTTTTCCAATCCTCCAAGAAGTTCTGATATGCACTTTTTGGCATGTCATTGAGCTCTCTCAGCGACTGGCTATTTATCTTCTCATCATTGCAAAACGTATTCCTTTCATGGGCCTCTTCAATCTTGGGAGCAGAAAACGTCTCAGGGGGCCATCTCTAGTGAATACGGTGGGTGAGGCATGATACAGTGATGTTTTTGGCCGAATAGTCTCTTACAAGCAAGGATGAGTGAGCCCATGCATTATCATGATGCAAAAGAAAGCTTTTTCCCACAATTCCGGGCATTTTTTCGTATTGCTTCTCGCAAACGGCGCATAACTCCAATGTAATACACCTTATTTACCGTACGACCTTGTGGTCGGAGCTCCTAATCCAATACGCCTTGGTAATCGAAGAAAACAGTGAGCAAAACCTTGACATTTGACCCAACTTGGCGTGCTTTTTTTGGTCTTGGCTAACCTCGACTCTCCCATTGGGACTATTGAGCTTTGGTTCCGATGTCATAATCATAAACACATAATTATCCACGAGTTACGACCCTCTTAAGCAAATCTGGATCATCCTTGGCGTCATTCAACGATTCCTTAGCGATGCTCCTGCGACGCTGTTTTTGGTCAAAATTCAGCAATTTTGGAACGAACTTCGCCGCCACACGCTTTATGCCAAAAATTTTAGCAACTTCTCTTGGCAACTTCTCTAATTGTGATTCGACGATTTTCCATAACAATTTTTTTCACTCACTTCTCAACATTTCCTTCGTTGTGTATGTGCTGGTGCGTCCAGAGCGATCGTCGTCATTCACATTTTCTCGAACTTCTGTGCAAAATTTGTACCACTTGTAAACATTTTTTTGACTCAAATTCTTCTCTAATTGTTTTTCGACAATTTCACCCATAACGAAGAAGGTAACATTCAAGTATTTTATAATTTCTAACAACAGGAACCAAGCCATACTCATTGCATTGCAAACAACACCAAATTTTAATTTTTTCACTTGAATAAAAATTTGTTTTAGTCATTTACAATGAAGAAGGTATGCATTTTTAGTGTACTTTTGCGATGCGTAGGTGGAATAAACAACATCTTAAAGTAAACAACAAAAAGGAAAAGAGGTTGGAGTACTTGGTAATTGTAAAAAATCGATAGGTTTTGGTTAAATTGAAGAGATTTTGCTCTAATCATTTTATTTGAGAAGTGACTTGACAAACTTAGGAAAACAAAAATATTAAAATAGAAAGAAATAATTGAAGAAAACAAAAAAAATTGTCAATATTTCAAGTATTTTTGAGCACTTAATTCCATTTTTTACACAAAATTTGATGCAACTTCTACAATTTCAAGTTATTATATATCTCTAAAATCATTCCATAAAAATTCTTTTAGCTACCATCGCTTTGTGTGAAAGAGCAGAGTCGCCGCATATACTATAAATTCAGCGTTTCACTACTCTCTCTGGAATCTCGAAACACAGCAGCGGAATTCTGACGAAATATTGTATTTGAGTAAAGAATTGTGGTGGCAGGATATGTTCTTTTGTGTTGACAGCACCTTAAACCATTACAGTGGCTGGAAACTTATGTGTGCATGACAACAGGAGTCTCTGTAGAACTGGAGCATAGCCATCTGTCATTTCTGCGGTTGCTGTTTTGGTCTTGGTCAACATTTTTCGCCAGAAAAACACCATAACGTCCCCTTAGTATTAAAACAGCCTATACATTTTTTGATGTTTTGAGAAAATGAATTTCAAACTTTTTGTCGAAAGTAGCTCTCACTCAAATCTCGTTATGTCTGTAAATATTTACTATTTTTTAACTGACGTTTTGACCCACTTTGTGGAACTATAATTTGACAAAATTTTGACCACATATAAAATCGACGATGGAGAATCCAAAAATTCAATAAAAAAATAATAGCTTATGAGCACTTAGGCTATTGTTATACTAAGGGAACGATAAGATCTCAGGCGATGGTGTTTAATTTTATTTAGAAAGCCTTTTGATTGGATAACTAGGCGCTCTCGTGTTTGCTATGAAATAAACTGTCTTCTGCGCATAACGCAAGATTTATACCGGAAATCTTCACGCACAATTCAACGGATAAGGCCCTCAAAAACACTCAGCTCCCTTGCTAGGGCCCTTAATGTTTTTGAAGGGTCATCGTCAATGCACGTTTGCAATTTTTTGAATAGATTATGCACATCGGACTGTGGCAGACGTTCATCTTATTTTTTGCGTTTCAAAACAGATTTTTCATCTCCGCCTGATGCTTCCACTTCACGGTGAAACTTATGAACGAATAAACCGGCGTACTCAAGAAAATTATAGATTTCTAATCGGTATGATTTGAACATATATCAACGATAACTTCTTCTTCTTCTTGATTAGCGCGATAACCGTTAAACAAAGCGCGCCAGTCATATCTTTCTGGTGCTAACCGGCGCCAGTTGGAAACACCAAGTTAAGCCAAATCCTTCTACACTTGACATTTCCAACGCAGAGGAGACCTTCCTCTTCCAACGATAACTTCGTGTCTCTTTTTTTCTTGAGCTAAGTTGTGGTCCACCATTCCTTATATCATTTTTTTAATAAAAAATTATTAGCATTGCGCCAAAGATAACATGATAGCCGATCTAAAATTATACAGAGTTACTTAGGGTATAAGAGGACATCATCCGAGGAGAGAAATCAGTTATTTATCAACATCACAATTTTCATGAGAGGATTATGTACCTATACGAATATAAGCGGAAAATTGTCGTCTCATTATTAATACGGTGTGCGTGACTGTGCATACGAATTTGCATCTTAAAGTTGATGTTATTGTATTGATGTATTTGTTCCAGGATGTCTTCCTGCCGGTCTAGTTGTTAAGGGTCTTTAAAACATAGCTGATTTCAAGAGTCGTTGTGTGGGCATTATTTGAAGGTGTTTGGTTTATTCTTCCCTGTGTTTTCTACTATATTAAGTTAAGTCTTCAATTTCATTAATGCGTTTTATATCGTCTTTCTTTCGGTGGTTTAGTTTCGAGTAGCCCGCTATATATCGCAGAGTCTACATATCTCTTGTGTAAGCGTATCTGCTCGTGTCTCCATACCATATGTCATTATGAGTCTGACGTATTTTTTATGGCTATAGACTTTAGTTCTGGTACTCATATGCTTAATTTTCCATACTTAATCGCGTTAATATGGATATGCAAGATGCTTTTGTAGTTTGCAGCCTAATTCATTTGTTAGATTTCTGGATGTCGTAATGTAAGTTCCTAAGTATGATACTCAAACTCCATGACTTGCTTCACACTTTTACCACAAACAGTAAGATTACATCTGACAAGGTTTCTTGACAGTGACAAGGATTCAGTTTTTGTTGCTGATATTTTCATATTAAATTTTGAAAAACTTTAGCTATAAAATGTCTTCATCTTAATCTTTTAACCATTCGCTCTTTTGTTTGTTTAATATCTGTTATTATTCCATTCATGGTTTTATTGAAATCTATCAAACTGTGATCATCTCCTCGCCTTACACCTTATGCAATTTTTGTTTTCGTTGGCATGCTTTTGTTTGCTCTAATAAAAGTTGAGTTGTCTGTGTTCTAAATAATGCCTTTGTTGTCGATCTACTGCGTCTGAAGCCTTGCTGTTATCCGCTTATTTCGGTGGCTTTAGCTTCAGTGGCTTCGCTGACTTCGTAAAAAGTTTTAAGACAGAACAACAGCTTATTCCGCTATAGTTCTCAAGAATTTGTTTATAGCCTTTTTTGAATACTTTCAATACTGGGATCGATAAGCTCTTCTTTCATGATGTCGGTATTTTTCTGTTTATTAAAACTTCATATATTATTCGTTCTTTTCTCTGCCAATGATAAAGCTCCTCATAAAACAAAAGAAAAAAAATGTGCCGTTCGGAATCGGCTGGAAACTATAGATCCCTCCATTTGTGGAACAGCATATTCTTATTGTAGATTTTTATTTGAATTATCTTGCAAAAAAATTGTTTCTTTTTAACATTTACAGCAAGACGGGACAAAATATTAAATTTACGAAGAATAAGAAAATTTTAAATTTTAAGTCATAAAATGACCTAAGTTTAAGCCATTACAAATAAAACTGATGCGGCATGACTAAGAGACACACCCAACTAAACTTGTGGAACCGTGAGATTGTGTGTGAAATTCAAAAGCAATGCTGTATTTTTTCAGTTATAAATTCGTTTCCCAAAAATAGAAGAGCAACGCAGTCGAGTAAGTCAAGAGCTAAACGAATGGGAGTACAAAAAAATTTCTTAAAATATATCCTTAGCAAAACCTTATTTTCTTTTAATTAAATAAAATGAAGAAGCTTGCAAGTTATCAATGCTCCGTTTGCTTTCAAAGCAACTCTACTTAGCCTGTGATTGGCTGTGTTCATGTTAAGAGTTGTAGTTGTAGTGTCATGGAGTTATCTACGATATTTGCACACGCACTTTCAGGTTTAAGATTCGTTTTACAAATTTGATATATTCTTATCCACATACAAACGCAATCATGTGCGCCACATATATCCTCATCTACGGATATGCATTATAACAATTTTCCATTAAAACTTTACTTTTTGTTTTATTTTGCAGCATTTTTGCTTTGTTAAAGCCACTTGAGAAAACAAACCAAATTCAGTGTGCACTTGTAGCCACACATATATATATATCTACATATATCGGGGAACGATATCCCTGCAGAGAAAACACAAACTACTTAGCAAACATTCTAATTCATGAACTGATAATTGATGGAAGAAATCATACTAGTTCACGACTGACTAGAATTGAACCAGTTACCAAATTATCAATCAGAGGTGTATGCTAAACAGCATTTCTTCTATTACTCTAAAAAGGAATGCACCATAGATTAAGAATGCGTGAAAAAATGTGGAGCGCTTGTTTTCGACTCCTAAGCCCTTTTTTCAGAGACCAAATCACATAAAAAATTAATAAAATTTAATTTGTGGTGTACATTTCGATATTGTTCTACAAATGGAGGGACTTACAGTTGTACTAGCTACTCCGAACGGCGGCCGCACATACGCATTGAATATTTAAGAATTTAGTAGAATATTTATTTCTTGCTGCTGATCTATAGGCTGATTATTCCTTTAAATGGGGTAACAATTATAAAATTGGTGGCATTCCCAAAAAATATAAAAGACAATCTATTTTAGTGGCTAAACAATCTGGCAGCTTTTACTGCCGGGATATCCAAGTATAGCAAGCACATTAGACTGGGTCGATGGCCACGCAATACAAAATAATTGGAAAATACCAAAGTTTAAAAATATGTAAATATGAAATGATTGTAAATACAAAATTAATAAATATACAATAACATTTTTTTGTTTTTTTTTTAAACCGCCGAAGTGGTTTCGTCCTTATTACTTGAGTATTTGTTATCCAATTTTCAAACGCATTATGTCGTTATTATGGTCTTAAGGCCGGCGAGCCAATTAGATGTCCTAAATTCAGTAGTTTTCGCGAAGCGTTGTAGGATGAGAAAAAAAAACAATTAGCCAAATGAAGTTTTGGGGATAGTTTAATATATATTTGAACTAAAAAAAAAAATTTGTACAATCTCCAACAATATATTGTAAGCCGAGTTATCAATAGATTCCCAGAGCGCCTTGCCACTGAAGTATACAATTTCTGTACAAGATACAACTTGCAATTTTCATCTGAAAACAAAAAAAAAAGATTATTAATTTTGATGTAATTATCTTCGATGTGAACTAAGAAAATTGGGAGAAACACGTAAAATTCGAATTTTTGGGGAAGGTAGAAAAAAAAGTGGTTTTTCAAGGAAAAAAAAACTCTTCAACTGGGTAAAAAAGTCGCTTAAAAAAAGTTTTTGGATATTTATTTTAGTTCACATAGAAGAGAAAACAATACTGAAGATAACGCATTTTGAATGAAATGGATAGCTCGTTTAGTTTTTTTGCAATCGTGTACATAAATTAGGTAAAATCGTGAAAATGAAAAGCCGAGAAACAAACACTTACAGAGACGTACACAGAAACAATACACTACAACAATAAGCGCACGGTTGCTCGACGCCGCACTACGCTCGGCTCTGTAGCTCTGCAAATACTTGGAATTTAACTCTGAAAATTTGTGTCTCATGTTCTTGAATATCTAAGCTATTGATTTCAGGAAAAAAAAATCGATTTTTTTGACCTTTTAATTGGCCCGCCGGCCTTAAGGGGGGAGCCTGATTTAGAGGCTTCAAAAAATCGATTTTTTTTTGCATAAATGTGTTCCCAAACTATCCAAAAATGTCTCCTCAAAATTTTAGAAGCAAATTCAAAATTTTTTCGGAGTTACAGAAGAAATTGTGAGCAAGCGTCCAGCAGGTATACGAGCGGATTCTCTATATACAGAAACTTTGACGCGCGATTTCTCGGTTTTTCATTTTTACGATTTTTCCTAAAGAAAATATAGGGAAAAAGTGAAACGTCCTGTCGAGATAACTTTGATTGTATTCGGAATTAAGTTCTCTTCTAGTTGAATCTAAAAAACCTGAAGCAAGTTATGATTAACCCACTTTTTAAACAATCTAAAGTAAATTTGTTTTTCCAAAAATATGATTTTTTTTAATTAGCGAAAAATTTTTGAATTTCTCACTTTATATTTAATTTTCTTGGTTTAACTAGCTGGATTAGTATAGCCAAAATAAAAAACTTTTTGGGTTTTTGGTTTCAGATGAAAATTGCGACCCGCATCTTTCCCGCCGCACGACACATGCACACTCGAGGCGCCTCGGCAAAATGCTTGTACCAGGCATAATATGACATATATTTTAATGAAAAAATTTGAGAAGACTGTTGAAATATATAACAATAAAACGAGAAAGTTTCGTTTCAATCGAATATTTCTTTCCTTCCCAAAAAAATCCACGAAAAAATCGATTTTTTGAAGCCTCTAAAGCAGGCTCCCCCCTACATGGGTTTCGTGGGTTTACAAAATCGATTTTTTTGTTTTTTGGCTTATTAGTTTCAACAACATCTCAAGAATATTATCCTAAATTTTCAAGTCGATCTGAATAATAGTTTCGGAGATACAGGCTTTGGAAGGTGTGCGCTCCAAGCCACTTTTATTGTTACTGAAAACTTTAAACGCGTTTTTCTCGGAACCGTGTTTTCAAAGTCGGTTGTCAAATGTTCTCGAAAACTACTCAACCGATCTTGACGAAATTTTACACAGATGTTCGAGATACAATTTACTCGTGCTTGAACGAAAGATTTTTTTTTTTAATTACAACTATTTAAAAAAAAACAAAATGTCAAGCAGATTTGACCGAAATTTTCATTTTTGTGGAAAATGTCTGCCAAAATTCCAATTTTTACTTTTTTTTCTTTCCTTCGTTCAAGCACGAGTTTATGGTCTTAACTAAGACACTTATTCTTGTTTTTTCATTTTTGAAGATCCTGTCAGGAGTTATGCTGACAACGCGGCGCACCTTTTTTTCGAGGGGTCACCGGAAATGACGTCACAATGGAGGAGTTTTAATTTTTTTTTTTGAAATTTTCAGAAATTATTCTTTAAATATGTATCTATGACCGAAAAAAGTTTGAATTAAATAAATAATTTTTTACAAAGAAAACAAATATTGAGAATAGGCCGTTTTTTACCCGACGAAACCCATGTAACCCCTTAAAGAGTTCTAGATTTTGCTCTCAAGCACTCAGCACTGGGTCAACTGCCCAGAGTCGAACACCACGTTTTTGTTTCATCAGTCTCAAGTATTTCCTCAAGTAAATTTATTTTATATAAATTCAATAAAAAGTTTGCTGCTTTTAAAATGGTTTTCAGCGGTTTTTAGAAGCATTAAAAACTATTTTTTTAGGCTGTCGAAATTCTCACGCAACTAAGCTTTAAAGCAGGGGTGGCCTTTCTTAACTTTTTCTGAGTATGGTGACTGACCCGGTCTAATGCACATACATATGTATATGTGTACGTGTATGAATACGTGGTTTTGTGAAAATATGCATAAATACCCTTGAGAAATGCGCAGTTGAGAAATAATTTTCTTGATTTTTTTTTTTAATAAATGCAAATATTCATCTAATTAGCCAAGGCTACAAGAAATTTTGCTATTTCTAAATTAATTATTAACAAGACCGGTTTCAGAAACTGTCATATTTTTGAATTATAAATTAGAAAGAAATATATTCGTAGTATTTGTTTAAAATTTCTCAATGGGCCATAAATATTTTAAACCTAAACAAACACGCACCTTAGTGTGTGTAAGTAAATATGTATGTGTATGCATATTCGTATATGTAGAAATGCGCAAAAATGTGATTCGCAAGACAGGAAGTACTCGAATGTGTTTGTGTGCATTAAATCGAAATATTTGAGCATTTGTAAATAGACAAAAGCATATGGAATGCCTTTTTGTGCACAGTTCTATGCATTTTGATTTGAAATTGGAATCAAAGGCGGAAGAACATGTGATAAGAGTTCACACAAATACACCCAAATACGGAAACATTGAGCGGCACTTAAGAAGCCATTGAGAAAGTGCACGAATTGAAGATGCGTACGAGTGAAAAATCCCAAATAAGGGTGATCCAAAATACATGTTACTTCCAAATGTAGTGTATGGAATTTTATTTATTTATTTTATTTATTTACAGAGAAACAATTAGAAATAATTTCTACACTTAAATCTAAAGCGCTGGCTACCAAGGCCGACGGGTAGATTCATGGGATTTATTCAGAGAAATTGGATCCTAGATAATAATGGACCTTTTTACTGCCAAATGACAACTACACAATCACTTGGTGTCTCCTGTTTAAAATGAACGAGGCGCTGATGATGCCACATTGGCGGTATAACCTTGCCCAGAGGAAATACTGTGTCCTGTTTGTAGCATCAGCCGCCAGTTCTTGTACGAAAAACGGCTAGAGTAGACTAATCACCTATTCATCTAAAATCGATTCATTACGGAAACCGCAGTGTGGCCCCTTGTTCACCACTCGAACTGTAGGAACAATGATTTTATTTCTTTTTTCTATTCATAAAATATTTACATAAAGTGTGGATAAGTTCTAAGGGCCGGTGTTGATTTTGAATAAAATACATTTTCTTAGGAAATGATTGTCATTTCTCTTTATTATGATAATACTGGTATGGCTCAATTACGAACGGAACAAAATATTGGCACACCTCCATCCGATGGTCCAAATTTTCGATGACGCTGTGGCATAATTGAGGTTCTATGCCGTTAATGGGGGGAATTATCCCATTCTTTAGCTTTTGATTTGTTGCTGGCTGATCGACAAGCACCTTTTCTTTCAAATAACCTCAAAGAAAGAAGTCCAATAGGTGTGAAATCATATGACCTTGGCAGCCAATTGACATCGCCGCAACGTGAGACTATTCGGCCATCAAATTTTTCGCGCAAAAGAGCCATTGTTTCGTTAGCTTTGTGGCAAATGGCACCGTCCTGTTGAAACCACATAGTGTCCACATCCATATCTTCCAATTCGGGCCATAAAAGGTTCGTTATCATCTCACGGTAGCGAACACTATTCACAGTAACTGCCTGACCGTCCTCATTTAGGAAAAAATACGCCCCAATGATGCCGCCGGCCCATAAACCGCACCAAACAGTCACTCTTTGTGGGTGCATTGGTTTTTCGGCAATCACTCACACAAATCCACTGAGGTGAAAATGTGCCTCAGCACTGAAGACGATTTTCTTCACGAAGTGCGCGATATGCATTTGGATTTGAACGCCCGTTTTCATAATAAGCTTGAATAACTTTAACGCGTTGCTCGATTATGTATCTTTCCATGGTTCAAATTGAATAGTCTGAAATTGAAAAATGTCAAATGAAATGCAGAAAAAAACTTGATGTTTAGGTGTGGCTTACATTCAACATCGGCCCTCAAAATTCAACCACCCTGTATATAAATATACGCTATACGCGCTTACACCTCTTTTGGGTGTTTGGTCCAGCCCCTCCTCCTATTTGTGGTAATATGATATTTATAAGGCGTCTTGATATTTTTTCATAGCAGAAATACAGTCGGATTTAATGCCATTACCTGCTAAGAAGCGATTATATCGTTAGATTTTAGGATCACTAAAAATCAATACGAATTCAACATTTCATCAGGAGTAAAACAAGGCAACTCACCATCAATGACAATTTTTAATTTATTCGTATTAATTCATAAGGTAGTAGCAAATTGTGTTAGCTTATGCCGATAACAATGTCGTGAATGCAAATTCTGCTTAGAAATGGGTCCACGTGTAAACACAGAGAAAACGAAATATATGCATTTCGCAAAGAAACCGAGTGATGAGGTACACGTGAGGCACACATAAAATTATTCAAGACTCGATTGCTATCAAGAGCTCAAGAGATGGTAATGTATAAAACGCTTGAAAGACCTACACTAACATACAGCAGCATGGTATGGATACTTAAAACAACAGACATCGACCCAATACTGAGGTTTGAAAGAAGGATACTGCGACCAAGATATGGTCGCTCCCGGCAAGATGACGAAACATATCGTGTGAGATACAAACACGAGCGCTACTCATTGATTCATACTGGAAACGCAATACGCTTTATAAAAAGTAAACGAATCAGACGGCTGTGGCACAGGTACAGAATGCTCAAATGGCGAGCTGCCAGTTTAGCGCTCCATAGACAACCAATTGGACGGAGAGTTCGAAGGAGACCACGCTGGGTTGGTGAGGTCACAGACGACCTGCGTAAATTGGGGACCACAAATAGGAAAGGCATAGCAGAGGATCGATCCAAGTGGAGAATCGTTGCTGTAGAAGCAGTGGCCTGCACAAAACTGTAGTGCCAAAGATAATGATGAAGATGATAAAAAGTCAATTCTCATCGTTGTTGAATGCATCATTTAATTCGCTAATGTACTATAACTGTTGTTGTCTTAATAAAGTTATATTTTATTTCTAGCTCTATTTATTTCTTATTTAATTAAAAAACAGTATTTTTTTACTAAATTAAATAAATAAATTTAACACCTTTTCTTCCAATTGATGTCTCATACCCGCGCTTTCAAATCTGTGCACTAGTGAATGATAGTCAGGCACCAACCCATTCTGCTACGGCTACCAACATTATTAGTTCTAATGAAATTCCCTTTACTAGGTTAGGGAATAAGTTCGTAGCGTTTGTACCGAAGACTTTTATTTAAACAAAAAGAAATAGTTAATCAATTATATATTATCCGTTACTGTTCACAACCTCTTTCCAGCTCTCGGCCAATGTGTTGATGCCGTGTCGCCAAAAATCGCCTGGTCAGGTGTCAAAGAAGTTGTTGAGCCAGTTTTTAAGGACCTCTTTGTTATTGAAGGTAACGCCCTTCATATGGTTTACAGAAAGCGAATAAGATGGTAATCGGTTGGTGCAAGGCCCAGAGAATATGGCGGATGCCGAAGGACCTCTCATTTGAGCTCTTGGAGTGCGGCTTTGACGACTCGTGCAACATGGGGCCTAGATGCTGAAAAACACTTTGAAGGCGACTTTCTTTGTTTTTTTCATTGAACTCATGAGGCACGCAGGCCCCCATTTTTCGGTAAATCCCATTGAATCAAGGTGACTGAGAATCGTTTTATGATCGCAGTTCATGTTTTCCGCCAATTCACGACTGATTTGTCGACCCTTCTCCTTCAAAAGTGATTCGAGACGTTCGATCGAATTCAGAAAGCCTTCCACTACGAGACGTGTCATCGACGTCAAAGTCGCCATTTTTGAACTTTGCAACCATTTCCGTGCTGTAGACTCGCCTATGACACCTTCTCCATACACGTCGCAAATGTTCCGAGCTGTTTCGGAAGTGTTTTGACCTCGATGAAAAGCAAAGAAGAGCAGGTGTCGAAAATCTTGATTTATGCCTTCTGGGTATTCCATTCCTAAGCCCCAAAACGGAATGGAATAATAAATAAAAAGTTGAATAACTCAAAAATACAATTAACGTAGTTTTGTTGAGCAAAAACAGTTTTGAATGAGCTTTGCAAAATAGCAAACGAGGCGTCGTAAAAAAAAAGAAAAAATAAAGAGAAAAACATACAAACGCTATAAACTTATTCCGCAACCCCAATAGTTTTGGCAAGTCCCATCAATTTCTGTGGTCTGGATTACAGGACATTGGAATAGGGAGGAAGGAAATGAAATTGCTGATGAGCTTGCCAGGAACGGGTAGACTGAATTGCTCTTAGAGGTCAATTATCCGGTCATCGGTATCCCCCTGACTAATGTTAGAATTGCATAACTTATTTCCCAGAAACCCTTTGTCCCGGTACAATAGACGCAAGACGCGGAAAGTCTAAGAATTTCACGCAAAAGCTAGGTTTACCATTTTACCCCCCTTGCAGAAGCTGAGGGGACCTTTCAGAGCAGATGACCGGGGAGCACTTTCTCTGTTCATTTTAGGGCTTAGCAGATAGACAATTAAGGTCACTGGGGGCTTCTTTCTTCCACAGCCTGGGACAGTGCTCTAATCTAAATACCATCAATCTTCGCCATTACATCAACAGCTCTGGTTAGCTGTAAATATCTGCCCGTTGAAGGTCTCAATATGATATCAAAACGACGCATAAGAGTTTCTTGAGGAGTGCCAGACCGGTAACTACTCCAATACTGGCATGATTTATTTCATCCTATGACATGAATACAGACTGCCTGTCGAGACTCCCAACAATTGGATTTAAAGAATAAATCTATACTTTGGACCACCCTGAAAGCTGTCGCACACATAAGCACAAACAAATGTTTATTGAAAAATTTAAAAAGTAATGGCCGCATATTTTGTTACGAACAAAGATAAGATTTTCCAAACGCAAGATAAATGTATACGCGTATATATGTATGTGTATCTGCATGCTACATAAAAAAAAACAAAAAACAAGACATAAATGAATAAGAAAATGGGAGAAAATATGCAGAAAGCAAATGGAAAAGGCAGAGCTTTGCAAACACATTGTTCATTATAACTTGGTTTGCTGCTACGAATATTAGATTTTCTTGCAGCAAAACGAAATTTAAAGTGAATTTTATGCAACTGAATTGCATTTTTGTTATGAGATATTGAGGAAATTTAGCAATAAGTAATTTGTTTTTGCAGCAAAGAGTGCACGCCATACTATCACAAGGAAAGCAAAAAAACAAAATCACACATTTTAGCGATGCAACGAAACATGAAAAAAAATGTATGTGGTATGAGACATTGAAAATATCACTTATAGAGGCATTTCATTTGACTTTTTTCAATTTCAAATTAACTCAATTTGAACTATGGAAAGATACGCAGTCGAGCAACGCGTTAAAGTTATTCAGGCTTATTATGAAAACGGGCGTTCAACCAACGGGCGTACCAATATTTGGCCGATATTTTATTCCGTACGTAATTGAGCCATACCAATATTATCATAAAAGAGAAAAATGGTAATAATTTCCTCAAAAAATTGTATTTTATTCAAAATCAACACCGGCCCTTAAAACTTAACCACCCTTTATATGAAAATTTCAATATCTTCCATCGCAATAATTTGGTATTGAATTGAATGAGTTGACTAAATTTTAATTCACTAATTTTTTGACCAATGTGATAGGTAGAAGAATGTCATTCATTTTATATAAATATATTTGAATTCTTGAGCAATTGTGGTTTCGCTAAGCTAAAAAATTGTATGATACGGGGGAACATAAGAAATGCATGCTAATAAAGTGAAAGTGTAAAATGCCTGTCGCCACTCTTGTTTCTAATTATAATCGATGATGTGCTAAGCAATGCCCTTGACGCTCAGTCTGGCAAGAGCATCCTCTGGAATGCAGTCAGTATGGAGCATCTAGATGATCTTGATTATTCTGACAACACTGCTTTACTGTCACAACAACGCGGACACATGCACCGCGAACTAGACGATGGAGCTACCTACGCAGATTGCTTTGGGTTGTGTATTAACATTGAAAAGACGAAGTCTATGGCCATTAATGCCCTGGCGCATTCACAGAATACGCGAAACCCATCGAAGGTGTAAACAAATTTGTCTACTTAGGTAGCCATCTGCTCAAAAGGCGAGTTACGCTAAAATGATGAGTAAGGTCCAAAGAACAGGTTTTTTATGCATCTCTGGCGCTTTAAGCACTACCCCAAACAAAGCACTGGAAGTGCTAATCAATTTACCTGCACTAAATCTGATAGGCAAACACGTGGCCGCCGTCTCGGAGCTCAGACTTAAAAGCATGGGGCTATGGGCCACCGGCCCTTGAAACTTAACCACCCTTTATATATAGCGTATATATGGTGCGTTAAGTAAATATGGCACAGTGGTTCATTGGTAAGTCTGGTAAAAAAACCATTTAAATTCAAGTTTCAAACTTTACGTAAATAAAAAAAAAGTATTCACAAATATTCATGAAAATTTACAACAATTTCATGTACGCAGTTTTATAGCGCATTGAATTTTAATGCAATAAAGTGCGAGGCTACTTAGGTAGGTAAGTGAAATGGTTGCAGTACCAGTCTGGCACTCCCCATGTAGCACTAAAGCGCCGTTTTGAAATGATTAGGAGACCTCCAACTGGCAGATATCTACGGCCAACCAGAGCTGTTGATATAATGGAGAAGATTGATGAGATTTAGGCTGGCGCACTGACTCAGGCTGTCAAAGAAACGAGTACTAGTGACCTTTATCATCCAGCTTACAAACCCGGATAATTACAGAGAAAGAGCTCCCCGGTCTCCTTCTCGGAAAGCTTCTGTAATGGGTGGTATATGGCAAATCTAGCATATCCGCGTAAACACAGATCGTTCAATGACCGGTAAACACTGCTATGAGTTTGGAAATTTAATGCCGAGGAGTCCCTAGAACTTTCTGAGTCCTGCATCTATTGTACTGGGACCAAAGAGTTTCCGAATTAGCACACTTAGGAATGGTAATTCATCTGTTCTGCGCTTTTCTGAGAAATGAGTAATGCAATTCCCCTTTAACAAGAATCAAAGGGATGCCGCTGATCGGGTAGTAGACCTCTGAGACCAATTCAGTCACACGCTTCCGCTTTATTAGCAGTTTCGTTTTCCTCTATGTTGCTGTGTCCTGTAGATAAATGTTGCCTGCACTCCCAAAATATTTGACCTCCTCCTTACAGGAGCTTTCGTTCTGCACCATAGCATCGTCAAAGCCTTGATCGTGACTAGACTATCGAATATATGTCAATATCGCCCTCGCGTTCCATAAGCATTCTTCATGCCTGCAGGATACCAAATACTTCTGCCTGAAAAATAGGAAGGATAGGTAAACTGGCTGGTTTCGAGAAAACCGCTGCTCCGACTCCTTATTCCACTATGGAACCATCAGTGACGACAGAGGTAGATAGATTTTTCCTCGTTCCAGTCCTACCTACTTGAAAAGATTGCCCTGGCATGACCCTCAAACCCCCGTTTGTGGTTAGTGAGATATGTACGCAGCTCACAGAAATGTTGTGTTAACTGCCTGAAAATTCTGCCATGTTCCTTGAGAGATTGTCTCCAGATATCAACCTCCTTTAACTTAAAGCACTTTGAGCAACAATGGAAATAACGTGAAAGGCGATAGGAAGTTTGACCAAAATGACATTAAGGGACAAGTTTTACATACTCCGTTGATGCCAATACAAGCAGGTCTTGGAACCCTCTCCAGTTCAGCTATAGTATAGCCCTTCCAAAGAGTTTCTCTGTGCAGTGCATCCGTACGTTAAAATTGCCAGAACCTCTAGGTTGTACACCCAAAGAACGACTTGTGAATCGAGTCATCAATTTTTGCTAAAGCGCAAAGCTACTTAGAAGCTACACTTTTATCGGTGGACAAGAAAAACGACTGCATATCTCGCTCACAAATTTTTTCTTATCAGCTCAACACAGCGTGGGCGAAAACAATCATCTTTGAGCACAAATTTTCAAATATATTAACATTTGTTATTGGCTTAAAAGATGTTTTAGCCCTTCTAAATTGTGAGAAAAAAAGTTCATTATCGTAAAAATATGCTCTGTGGAATTCCGAGTTTCTCCAACTATAATTTTTCAACATGGCTAACAATTTTCAATATTTTCTTTTGAAAATTCAAGGGGTCCCGGTGGACTTGAGCTCGTAAACTTCGGATATTTTCAGGAATTTTTTTTAGAATAAAAATTATATAAAACAATATTTAAATTTTTCAGGCTTTTTATTTAACTTCTTTTAAATACATAAATTAAAAAAGTTTTTTTTTAATTTGAATAATTTTAAAAATGGCACTGAAGTTGACGCTCCAGAAAAATTTAACCTGGCCGGTGTTGTCCATTTTGGCGCTTAAACTCTTCAACTTTTTTGAATAAAACACAAACGGTTTGACTTTTTGAACTAATTTTTTTTTTATTATCGAGTTTGAACATATACATTTAATACATTTAATACACGTTTTACGAAGTCCAATCGTTGAACCCAATTTTCGACCACTTTTTTGCATAAATCGGCCGAAATTCCAGCAATTTCGCGTTCAATATTGGCTCTGAGCTCACAAATCGTCGCTGGCTTGTTACTGTAGACCAATGACTTCACATAACCCCAAAACGGGACGGCTTGTTAAATGGACCGTAAAATGGCCGTAATGCTCTTAAAGTAGCAGCAATAGAAAAATAAAAAATATTGCGTCGTTCGCCCTCCCTATCGGAAAAGAGTTAAAGCGCACCTATTAAAAACCCTATATTTATCTGAAACACAAAAACCAAAAAAAAATTATTAATCAGTATGATTAGCTATGCCCCGCTACAAGAATATAAAAAAAAATTTGACATAATGGTGTAGTTTTGAATTTCACACTCTAAAAAGACTTCGGGTTTTTTCAGTTTTTTTAACAAAAGAAAAACGTAATAATTGAAAGAATAGTATGATTCTATTTTAGTTCGGAGGATAGCCATTGATGTTGTGAACAACATATCATATTAAAATTTCAGACGATTCAGTTGAATAGTTTTTTTTTTTTTGGACTACACCAGACCGAAAAAACACGTTTCCAGATAAATGAGTTAAAGTTTCAGGTACAGAAGCACGCGGACCGCTCTCTATCCAGTTAATGGGCTCTGGAAGCTATAATATTGAATTTCCGCATGAAAATTTCACAGTATGGTCTTAAGATATTTTTGAAATGTTGAAAAAACAAAAAATCGATTTTTTTTAGTTTCTAAATCACCGGGTCTCCTTAAGCACTCCTTTTAAGTTTCGTTGCTTCTATTCCTGTTAGTTGAACTAACACAATGTGGGTATCCTTAATTCAACAGTAATCCAAGCGACATGTTCAAATACCGTTATCCCGGAAACTGAAGCCAATCCGAATTCCTCAATTAAGTCAGATAAACTACCAAAACCTTTGCTCAAAATGAAAAGTTGAAAATTCGAGCACATTCTAAGTTTTCCTATTCCAAGGGCTATGCCTTTTGCCAAAAAAAAGAAGAAATAGTTAAAAAACCCCTGTTTTAGAAGAAGTGTTGAAGAGGTGTTGTTCCTTGAAAGAAACGCAGTGGCAGAATCAAAATATGGCAGCTCCTCTGGTTCTTTCACTCCACCAACCACCTTTTAAGTCCAGTAGCGACTTTAGTTCCATGTGTTATCACAACTTAGTTGCCTAACTGTAAGTTGTCATGTGAGTTGGCATAATTACCGGTAGCCACTTCTGCTTATTCCAACTCATCCAGTAATCATGCGAACAAGGAATGCAATTTTCACTTTGCTTTTATATTTATATTTGAAATTAGTGGCTCTGAATATTTAACTTTATAATTCACTTTTCCGTTCGCACAAAATTTCCCACAACCAAACGAAATTGGACACAACAAGTACGAGTAATACAGTTTTGATGTTAGCGATGCTGCTGTGCGCTAAAATGAAGCCCAAACAAAAGTTCCCCTCACATAAAAAACTTTTGTTAATCTAACTCGACACTCGCATGTTTATTTAAAATTTATAAAAACGAAAATTCTCACTCAGTGAAATATTATCGTTTCAGCATTAAAGTGCTGAAAATTGTACAAATCATGTTCGAGTTAATACTTGACTAAGCGCTACACACAGCAGCCACCATTAACACTTTATTTATTTAGAATTGCTAACGAAAATTGCCAAAAATTTAAGGTGTTTGCTTGGCACACTAATCTCAGTGAGATCAAACCTCGTTCCACTTTGTTAAAAAAAAAAAACAAGGAAAAATGCAACGAATTTAAAAAAGCCCATATTCCAAAAGAAGTGACTGAAGCCCGAAACATGCACGAGCAATGTAGGTAAATTATCAGAATTGCATCGTTGCAATAACTCTTGAATTCGCTTACTGAATGCGTAATGAAAAAGTTGCACCATTCGTGTCGTGATAAATGTAGCAAACAGCATTTTATGCAATGGCCAGCCAAGCAGGCAAACGAACGTGCGGTATGACCAAGCACTTGAGTGGATTTACCACACACACACAAGCACCCATTTATCGCTGCTTATATTTGTGTACTTGTACATAAAATGCGCGGGCTGTACTCGCCACATTGCACACAGCTGCACAATGGGCCAGAAGTTCGAGAGTTTGGCCAAAAAGGGGAATTCAAAAGAAAAAAATTAATCAGGTTCATATTATTATATAAGTATGACTCCATACATTTTTGTACGCAAATTAGGGAATTAGCTTATATTCATGGAAAACAATTCTGAGACTTTACATCATAAATAATTTCGAATTTTCTAGCGTTTGTCGGTTATCCAATTTATATTTTTTTAGCTATAACATTTAAACCTTTCGACCCGACATTCCTGGTATAAAATTGTTTATCGAAGTTGGTTAATTAGGTGATGTATAATTTAAAAATTATTAAAAATCTCAAATGCAGTAACAGGGTGGCGCGGTGGGTGGTGATAAACCGTTGTACCACTCGGGATGTTATGGGGTACAAATAAGTACCAGCCGTCCTGTAAAACACACTTTAGAAATACGAAATAATATACACAAAACAGTATATTTTATTTATTTATTTATTTTTTTTTTATATATTTTTTATTTGAATATTATTCAAGAAAATTTTAGTGAAAAACATCTTTATACATAAAACTCACGTATGGTAAGGTGCGATGCACGTTTTACAAAGCGGTACTTGGCACTATTTCCATATAGTCTTAGTGCGAGTCTGAATATTTTGACAATTTGACAATTTCTGGTGTTCGTCCAGGTTTTGAACGACGAACGGCTGTAGTTTGTAAGCCGTCCTGAATCAATGTCTTAGCTAAAGTAACTAAAAACGATTTGAATGGTATCTTTTTCCGGTTGAGGTCGTTATAAATAACCCAAGCGTTCACTGCTCTCATCATTATCAGACGGTAAAACACTTTCTTTCAGAACTTACCCGATGTCCTATCGTATTCATAAAGCCCAGACATCTGATCAGCCAAGTCGACTCCTCCCTATAAAATTTCATTTGACTTGGACATTACACTAGATATTTTTCTCCTGTCATTAGTCACAGAAGGTTCGTGACAATTACTCAATACCAATACTTCTTTCGTGACGTGCCTGATCTATATTTGGTATGTGGTTTGATATTTTGCAGTTCCGAAGTCCATAAACAGTTTTTTTTTTGGTACAAAATTTTCATCAGGAGTACTCCAAATAATATTTGTTTTTAATGCGCCGGGATTCGAAGCGATGTCATCAAGGACGCTTTCAGTATCATCATTACCTCTGTTAGAGCTCAAGACACCACTAGGTAAGAATCTCTCGTCAGCATCCTCATTCTCCTCGCCTACTGAATCTTCGCTATCACTGAAAGTAGTGCAATCACTTGGAAGAAAATTGTCGAAACTTCCCCTAGAGAAGTCTTCTGAGTCGCTGGTACTATCGGCTTCGTCTTCCATGATTTTTCGGATATCTTTAGGGCCCGTATGCTAAAATAACTGCAAAACAATATTTGTTTTTTACAAATACTTACATGCACAAATTGTAAACAATTTTAAAAACCTTTATTTAATTGTAATTTCTATATTTTTGGCACCTTTATATTCGAAAAACTCCGCGAAAACCAATCGCGATTTTAATTTTCACTGCTAGTCAATGCAAAAAAAACTGACAAAAATTGCACCGGAACTTATCAGTATGTATTAAGAAAAGAGTATAGATGATCAGGTGAATAGCATAAACCAGCAGAAATTCACTGAGTCATTTTTGTGACATTTAATCTTTAAGGGGGGAGCCTGCTTAAGAGGCTTCAAAAATCGATTTTTTCGTGGGTTTTTTTGGGAAGGAAGGAAATATTCGATTAAAACGAAACTTTGTGGTTTAATTTCTATCTACTTCAACAGTCTTTTATAATTTTTTCATTAAAATATATGCCATATTATGCCTGGTACAAGCATTTTGCCGAGGCGCCTCGAGTGCGCATGTGTCGTGCGGCGGGAAAGATGCAGGTCGCAATTTTCATCTAAAACCAAAAACCCAAAAAGCTTTTATTTTGGTATAGTATAGCTTCTAGTTAAACCAAGAAAATTAAACATAAAGTAAGAAATTCAACAATTTTTCGCTAATTAAAAAAAAAAATAATATTTTTGGAAAAACAAATTCAATTCAGATTGTTTAAAAAGTGGGTTAATTATAACTTTCTTAAGGTTTTTTAGGTTCAATTAGAAGAGAATTTACAATCAATGTTATCTCGTTTGGATAGGACGTTTAAATTTTTCCCTATCATTCCCGCCAATTAGGTAAAATCGCAAAAATAAAAAACCGAGAAATCGCAATTCGAGCGATCCGGCTGCTCGTATACCTGCTCGACGCTTGCTCACAATTTCTTCGGAGTTACAAACTATTTTGAATTTGCTTCTGAAATTTTGAGGGATAGTTTGGGAAGACATTTATGCAAAACAAATCGTTGTTTTGAAGCCTATAAAGCAGGCTCCCCCCTTAAGTGGTACACATGGTACATCTGGTTGCCAGCCGTTAGAATTTCTGGAACAAAATATTCTTTTTTTTTCGTTTAAGTTTACGGCATAGCTCATCTGGATTGCCAAGTTGCCGACCAATCCGGAGGTTGTTATGTTTTTCGAGCCTTTCGGTAGGAGCTACAGCGAAATGTTTGACAACTTCTGATACTGATGACATCTTGAGGTTACGATGGAAATTAGAGTTCCTCACATACTATGGCGCGCTTACTACGTTTCTTATGAATTTTGTTTTGGAATCGTTAAATTTTTCAAGATGAGTTTGCTTGAGACAGCCCCACAGCTGTATGCTATATGTCCACACGGGTTTAAATAGTTAGTTATAAATTAAAAGTTTTGTATAGAACGAGACGAACTTCTTTTAGTAACCCAGTTTAATTTTAGCATTTTGAGGTTTAATTCGGCATGCTTTATTTTATCGTGCACTTTCCAACACAGTTTGGCATCCACCGTCATTCCTAAGTACTCTGCAGTATTGGAGTAAAAAATGTGCGTGCCTGAGATGTATACAGGCTTATTCGATTTTTTTATTCATATTGACGATATTGATTTTTTTTATTCATAAAATCTACGTGAAGTGAATATGCTTCGTTAAGTTTTATACGCCACTTTGTAGTTCATTCGCTGATTTTGTTAAAATATTTCTAAAGCTTACGAGTGGACTGTGTCTCATCGTCTCCTGTGGATAAAATACACAAATATCAGCAGAGGAAGCTGTAATGCTAGTCCCGAGACTGGTAGGTCAGATGTGAAAATTACATAAGGTATAAGGCCAAGGATACTATCTTGTAGAAACCCGGCTTTAAAAGGCTTTGGGCTTGAATAAGAGTTATCACGATTGATACTGAAGTATCTATTATTTAGATACGAAGTAAATATGTCCGAAAACTCCCTTGGAAGTAAGATTTTAAGCTGGAGTAGTCCGTCATGCCACACTTTGTCGAAATCTTGGGCAACATTGAGAAATATGGAAGAGCAGACTTTTTTCTTTTCGTTTGGTTATTCTACCACGTTTGTGATTGTATGCACTTGCTCAACTGTTGAGTGCTTTGCTCGAATTCCGAACTGGGGAGCAGGAATAAGGCATTTGTTTTTAATCAGAGGCGTTAAGCGCTGCAGAATTTTTTTTTCGGGTAATTTAGACATTATAGGTAGCAAGGAAGACGGTATGATGACACTTCATGGAGACTTTTGCCAGGCTTTGGTATCATTAGTGCTTCTGAAACTTTCCAGCGCGTTCGAACAAACAGGGTGGGCCATATAGCGTTTGCTTTTTGAACCACTTATTTTTTTGAGAATGGTAACACAAATCACATGTCAAATATGTTCATAATTTACTTAAAGGATTGACATTTACGAAATAGGACGCTATACGCTTGAACAAATTGGCCTAATGACCATCCAATGCGTTTTCGGATCGCTCAAAGTGCACAAAATTGTTTGACCGAAGATGAACATTTTTACCGAAAAATCATCTTTTCTGATGAAGCTCATTTTCACATCGGTGGCTACGTCAATAAGCAAAATTGTCGGATTTGCGGCTCAGAAAGTCCACACGTTACTGTAGGGAAGCAAATGCATCCACAACAAGTCACTGTTTGGTGCGGTTTTTGGTCTGGCGGCATCATCGGGCCATTTTTTTTCGAAAATGAGCGGGGAGCCGCGGTTACAGTAAATGGCGAGCGTTACCGTCACATGCTCAATGAGTTTTGGTTTCCAAAACTTGAAGAGGATGACATGGACGACATTTGGTTTCAACAGGACGGTGCAACTTGTCACACTACCAAAGTTACACTCGAACTTTTGGCTACTGTTTTTGAAAACCGAACAATCAGCCGCAATTCCGATATCAATTGGCCGCCTCGGAGCTGTGGTTTAAGCCCATTGGACTATTTTTTGTAGGGAGCTGTTAAGGACAAATGCTATGCGAACCATCCAGAGACGATTGATGCTTTGAAACTCGAAATCGAAGTTGCCATTCATGAAATTGGAGCCCAAACAATCGAAAATGTGCTTAAAAATTGGGTTGATCGAATGGCCTACTGTAAAGCCAGTCGTGGCAGTCATTTGAACGATATTATTTTTCATTCATAAATGACAATGTTTAGTCTTCAAAATAAAAAAAACAAAGATTGAAAAAATATTGATTAGTTTTTGTTTATAGCCGATTCAAAAAGCAAATTTTACATGGCCCACCCTATATTTTAGCTAAAGGCATGCGTTTATAATTTTCGTTATATTAATGAAAGTTTTTTGAGAAAGATTTTTTAAGGTCATAAGATCAAAGTCGGGTGCTTTTGAGATTTATGGAAATTTATTGCATGCTTTATCTTTGTGCGCACCATAAAATATTAAAAGTCTAATGTCATGAAAGCCAGTTTGTTTGCAAATATCTTGCTTCCTACGGCCTTGCCGATATTTTAATCCATCAAATTTTAAGCATCAAATTATCTACTAATTTTGTATTAAACATTTTCTGATACGATTAACGGCTTCAGAGACAAATAATGGAGGACTATTTCCCGTTGTTTTGTGACATACAGTTATTCCCCATGTTAAGTGTGGCTGATTCTTTGCAATACTTAATAATTTCAAATGGTTTAGCTGCTGCACATTGGATGTGGGATGCCCATTTATATCGTTTTGAAAATGATTAGAAATATATTTAAAAAAAGAAGTAAATTGCTTATTTAATTTTTCTTTGTGTTTCGAAAGTTTTATTTAAAATAACAAGAGATTTTGACTTACTATTAAAGTCGTCCGATACAGATTTTGCATATATATATAGAGAAAATCTACCTAAGGGCGCAAATGATATTGATACAACGACGCTAAACTCCCGCAAACTTTTGCTATCTAAATATAAATAAATAAATTTAATGCGAGCAGAAAAATAGAAAAATGTCTGTCACAAAATGAAATTGATAATGAAGTTGAAAATTGCGAATAAGAATTAAAAAACGTTCAACATTGTGCACCATGTTGGGTCCGCCATATTGCGTTCGCCATTTTGAGTTTAAAGAATTTGACTGCAAAGTAGTAACTAGTCGTAAAATATTTTCCGCAATTTAAGTTTTTAAAATATAACTTCACATTTGTAATTAGCGATACCGAAGACCCCAAGTACCAATTTACAAGGCGATCTGATAAAATTTCGAATTTTGGCCACTTTTGAAGCTCGCTGGCCCATAGTGGGCTGTACGTGTGTATGCATGTGTGCGTATCGTTTGCTACAAAGTAAGTTAATTCAAAGTAAAAGTAAACAACGTCGTACCTATCGTATTAAATCGCTTCACTGCCACAATTAAGTGAATGTGGCGCCGAAATGCCTGTGCACTGAACATTGCATTGGCGGTATTCACGTAAAACGATGGGTCAGTGGTCCAGTGGGAGGGTAAAAAAAATCTGAGTCTGTTTCATAGCTGATATAATGATGACGATTATACCTCTTTTGGTTCTTATACCGATTATACCTCACCTTGGAAATACTCTAGGCCCTACTTTAGGATTTTAGTTACAACTCCAACAGCAAACTAAGCAGTCCGAGCTGCTGTTTTTATTAGGCGCGCACCTAAGTTCCCGGTGTTTACCAATAGATCCCGCCAATAGTGCTTAGACATATGGTAAACAAACTGCGTCGACACATTAGTGATTTTCTTTTGGTATCATATACTTTTGGTTTTGTGAAAATGTCTGATTTTGTGCCGAATAATCGTCAGTTGCGGGAAGTTTCCTCTTTCATTCGAAAAAGCGGCGGCTGAAGCTACAAAAAGTTTATGGAGATGCTGCCTTAAGTGAAACAACGTGCCGAGATTGGTTCCATTGCTTCAAAGACGGTGATTTTAATGTTGACGACCGTCCGCGTGAAGGATGGCCAAAAACCGTCGAAGACCCTGAATTGGAGGCATTGGAGGATCCATGTCAAATGCAAAGAGAGCTTGCTTCAGTATTAGGAGTTACCCGCCAATCCATTTCCAAGCAATTGCGTGCTTTGGGAATGATTCAGAAACAAGGGACTGGAATTCCTTATGAGTTAAAACCAAGAGATGTTGAACGTCGTTTTTTCGCCTGTGAAAAACTGCTCCAGCGGCAAAAAAGGAAGGGTTTTCTTCATCGCATCGGAACGGGTGATGAAAAATGGATTCATTATAGTAACCCAAGGAAAAGGAAGCCATGGGGACTGCCCGGTCGGGCGAATATTCACGTTGCGATGGTTTTTCTATGTATTTGGTGGGACCAAGTTGGTGTTATTTATTATAAACTGCTAAAACCAAGCGAAACCATCACTGCTGGATTGGTATCGACTTCAATTGATGCGACTGAGCCGAGCACTACGCGAGAAGCGGCCGCAATATGCGGAGAGGCATGAAAAAGGGATTCTACAGCATGACAACGCTCGGCCTCACGTTGCCAAACCCGTTAAAATCTACCTGGAGACACTGAAGTGGGAAATTCTACCCCACCCGCCATATTATCTAGACGTTGGACCGTCCAATTATCACCTGTTCCGATCGATGGCACATGGTCTAGCTGGCCAGCAGTTCCATTCATATGAAGACATCAAAAAATGGCTTGATCCGTGGATAGCCTCAAAAGATGAACAGTTTTACCGCGACGGTATACGAGATTTTCTGGTAGATGGGAAAAAGTAGTAGCTAGCGATGAGCAATACTTTCAATGATTCACTTGTAACCATTTTTTCATAATAAAGTTGTATTTTCATCATAAAAACAGCGAGAACCTAGTTGCGCACCAAATATTAAATTATTATTCTTTGGTCGACCGCGACCTCTGCTCCCTTGATGGTTCCAGTCCAGTACACATTCGCGGGATGCTATCTGGTGATTTCCTAAGCGTTCGAGTCTTAGATTTTGAGACAAAACAGTAGTCAGGCTTAAACAGGCTATAAAGAACTGTTAAGCTAGCCATTGCGGGCGCCATGAGCACAACCTCTGAGTCGCTGTCTAATGCTTTGTTAGATTGGCCGACTCTGGACTTAACGCTCCAAGAGGAGGATATTAAGTCTTTCTTTTGGATTGTTGTGCGACGGTCTGAGTTCCAGAGAGAGAGAGAGAGAGAGAGTTGATGCGGAGGTGATTAGAGCAGTATCCTCTGCTTTTGGCTATTAAAAGGCAAACTGATGTGTCCTTTGGAAGAAGGTACAATATATTTTTAGTTTTCTCAGTGTAATGAGGAGATCTACATACTCTCTTAGAAATGTCGGGCAAAGCTTTCTATACCGATGGCTCCAAGACTGGAAATGGTAATATATGGTACTTGAACTGTAGCTTCGGCTGCCTTACTGATTTAAGTATAAAATCAACCTTTTCTCTTAATAATTCCTATAATAGCAGACTAGATAATTTGCAAAGGGTAGTGAAGACATAAAATCAGAGTCTGTAGGGACAGCCAAGTTACTCAAAAGGTCTCATAAATTGCTCGCACCTTTTCAAAAATTGTTCATAAATGTAAGTTGATGCTCAACTTCGTTGCAAAATGAAATGAGCTTGAACTAATGTGGGTGCTCGTACACTGTGCTGTTCAAGGGAACGAGATTGCTGAGGATTTGTTGAACTGTTGTTCTTCGGAGCGTTCAGTTAGATTGGAGTTAATTTTAGGGTTGAACAAAGTGCAAATAATTTTGCCTCTGTTCGTGTATTTCTTGTAGAAGCCCATCAATTTTTTCGCTAATAATTCGCATGAGAATCATTGCTGCAGCACTGATAAGTGCAAGATTAGAAAAAGTTTCCTGAAAAAACCTAACGCGGTAGTAAACAACTGCGTGCTCAGACGGAGAAGAGGTAAACTACGAGCCCTGATATATCTACTGCACACATTTTTTCTATATATCCCGAAAATGAGAAAAAAATTCTCAAAAGTAAACGAAAAGTTTAGACGACTTCACAGTTTCACTTTGTATACTAAAATTGAATGAGCTATAAAACTCTATGCTCTAATTTTTTTAATCAGATTAAATATTTTTAAACTTTGACAAGAATTTATCGAATTTTTATAAATCAAAGTTGAAAACCTGGGTTATAATGACATTTGCTATGGACAGAATTATGTTTTATAGAAAACTTTGACGAAAATTTATCGAATTTTTATAAATCATAGTTGAAAACTTGGGTTATTATGACATTGGCTATAGACAGAATTATGTTTTATAGAAAAATTTATGAAATTAAAAAAAGAAATAGTCAGAAGTGATCAATATATCGCGCTTTTATAATAATTTCCCATGACCTTATGATCCGACTTGTGACTATAGGAATTTATGATGATTCCCTTTACAGGGATATATTTTGTCAGCATTAATTTCATCATCATCTGCAATCCACTGTCTACATCTTCTTTAGAGGATGAGGAACGCACAGAACACTTTCTTTAGCTCTACACCGCTACCGCCAGTCTTAGATGGGACATTTTTGAGTCGGATTTACTGAGAACGAACGAGCTGCATTCTCTTTCTCCAAACAAACTGCTAAGATCCCTTAAAAAATCAGAAAAGTTTGTCCTTCAAATTCTTCCTCTACGCCTTAAGCCCAATGCGGACTTTTATCTGAGTGCTTGAGCGTGCACAATCTCATTCCATTCCAACGATGTCAATATGGAAATGCATTCAGAAGAAGCCTTTCATGCAATGCATTTTCGCTCTTTGAGGAATACCCATACTTGCAATGTACCACAACGATGGCCATGATTCAAGCGCAGGTGGAAGTGGCTGGTATAAATAAATGTTGGGCAATACATAAATTTCGACTGAAATGATGCTAAGTGAATAAGTAGGGCAGTATGAGGAGCAGGTCACTCCTCTGTAATCGAGGTTACAAAACAAACGGAATATTAACCCGAGCACTTTGTTGGTTTCGTTTATTACCTTTGCGAGCACATAAAATGCCTTTGTTTGGAAAGTTGCTTAAAATGCACAATTTTAAATAAGCCAAAGGAAACGGAATGAAGCAAACGAAAAGAAAAAGAACAAGAAGATAGGAGTGCACATTTGTTGCCCTGTATATGTACAAGTATGTATATATACATATATATTTATGTATATATCGATATAAATACGAGTATGTGCGGAAAATGACCTGTGTAATATGGGAATCGATATTTTATGGACGTGCATTTATTTCAAGCTCACACTCACATGTCATGAAATTGTGTTTAGCGCTGTCAACACCACTATATGAATATGCATTTATGTAGGTATGTATTTCTAAATCAAAGCGAGTTTCCACACTCTCTTTATAGCTAGTACGCAAAAATATGCAACAGAAATAAATGGCCTAAATTTGGTTACAACAGATTTCAATGGATATTATTGTGTTCATTTAGAGCTACAGGTCGTATACGCAACACATCTCCTATGCCAAAGAAAAAAGAAACGAGCTTTTAATAAATAAAAATAACTTATGGGATAGACTTTTGTATTAAATTTGGTATATATTTCATGAAATGCAAACAAAAAATGGTTCAAAGATCAATTTCCCCATTGGCATAAGCGATTTAAATCGGCTGGAGAAACGCTGAGTACGAATGAAAGACAAGGTTGTCCGCAGAATGAATTATGCCCAGAAATTATCGAAAAAATGCGAGATTTTATTAAATATATTAAGATAAAAGGTTGTTTGTGAAATAACTGAAATATAAGCGACGTCGCCACGAGATCTCAGAGAACTGCGAATCGTGTTTTGACAATTCTGTAGACATTCGCATGCACAATTCACGATTTGTGCAAACTAACATTCAGCGATAATGCACCAACTCATTGGCTAAGAGTTTCTTGTGAATTTCACATAAAGAAGAAAACTATTTCATATAACTATTAACGACTTTTATATGATTGATATTTTGTATCTATTATCTGTTCGCTAAATGATCGTTGGACCTTCCCCTTCCCCTTCCACTAGAAACTGGTCCCAGTTCGCTGGCAACAGCGGTACAGTCAACATCTCGCCACGTTAAAGCTGTTTTAAAAGTGTGTTAGGATTTTGCAGTGGCGAAAATGCAGCGATCGTCATCTTTTTCGACTCTCGAGGCATCGTCCACAAGGAGTTTGTACCTCCAGGAAGCACTGTAAATGCACCATTTTACAAAGAAGTGCTCCTTCGGCTGAAAAACCGCGTCGCCCGGGTTCGGCCCGACCGCGTCAACAATTGGACCCTTCATGACGACAATGTGCCGGCACACACCGCCTCCCTCTGCACCTCTGCATTGGCCAAGATGGGGGTTCCGGTGATTCCCCATCCTCCCTACAGCCCAAATCTGTCCCCTCCGGACTTCTTCTTGTTCTCGCGCCTGAAAAGAAAGCTGAAGGGGAGGCGTTTCGATTCCATCGAGGTGATCAAAAAAACTGTGACAGCCGAATTGAACGCGATTCCGGTGGATGAGTTTAAAAAATATTTCCTGCAGTGGGAAGACCGCTACCAGCGGTGTATTGACGCTCAAGGGTCCTATTTTGAAGAATATTAGTTGTATAAGCCAAAAGATTTAATAAAACTGCTTAAAAAAAATAAGGCTCATTACTTTCAATCAAACCCTGTATTTATTAAGTTTCTTTTTAACTTTTTTTTAATGAAAATATAGTGTATACTACAACAAGGACCAATTTAACTCCAAGTTTCAGTGTGTAACCAAAAGAAGGACAAACTTTTTATAAATTCGTTTTCCCTTTTAATCAGAATTTTCAATTTGTACAATAATCTGCGTGTTTAAAGTAGTTCGAAATTCGCTATTGATGATCTTGCGTATTTTCTTCCATACAAAAAAATATATAGAAAAATAATTAGGATTTGTTAAACAGTGTTATCTATTATGCAAAATTGTTGACGTCGATAAATACACATAATTGCATGCCCTATTTTCTTTTCTGAAAATTCTGACTAAAATATTTTGTAGAAATTGGTGGATTTTTTTTTAAATTTATATGAATATATGAATAACCAATAAGCAGTCCTGAACAGTCAGCAGATGCCCATTTCGCCCAGAAGCACCGACAAGGTGAGTGGAGTGCCATCTTCAAATAAACACCTCCCCAAATCCTTTTCCTTCCAGTAGCGACGGCGTTTGTTCACCTAACAGGTGCGGGCGGCAGCGAGCGCCTGCACTTGGAACAAGCGGCCCCCCATAGAAACATGTTCAAGGAAGCCTTCTTTCCATGCCAGCCTAGTGGCTCACTAGCAGTCCCTGTACTAGGATCTGGTGTGATAGCCCAATCAGCTATCCACCTGAAATACGATTAATGAAACTTCAACAAATAATGACCTCGGATTCGATATGACAACATTTGGCACACGAAAAAGGGCACAGTTATGACAATGGAATATTCGCACACTAGCGTTAGCTCAACATCTAGCGTTAGCTCAACTGGGAAAGCAAATGCTTTTGTATAATATTGAAACTCTCGGAATCAGCGGTGAGGTGGAAAGGTGGGAAGGAAGCGGAAACAGACCGTATCATCACGGCAAAGTTCTGCAGTAAAGTACACCGCTACATACCAGTGATTCAGCGATATGCTCTAACTGAAAGCGCCGAAGATGCAGTGAAAGATGCTTTCTACTACTCTTAGCCAGGTACAGAAAGGCGCTATAGTTATCCTAATAGGGAACTTCAATGCTAAAATTGAGAACAACAACTCAAATCTGAAGCAGACGATGGACACGCATGGCGGCGATACTCAAAACAAAAATGATGACAGACTAACCGACCTCTACCAATCCTTCCGACTGGTTATTGGTGGTTCCATATTTCCGCACATCCACAAGTATACGTTGACATTGGAGATGTGGTAACGCCAGAAACCAAATCGACCCCATCTGCGTGAGCAATAAATGGAGGAGCTCCCTGATGGATGAGAGGACCTTGAAACGTTGGGCTGGAAATAAACACCGAAAAAACGGTAGCGCTGCAAATCAGCAACACAAATCCCAACAATACTGTAATCGAGGAAGAAGCAGTGCAGTATGTTGAAAGTTTCTGTTATCTCAGTAGCATAATTTCAACTAAAGCTAGGCCAGACTTTGAACGGTTATAGCCAATTTGTAAATATAGACAAATCTCGCAGAAAATTGAAAAAAGAGTATTTAACTCATGCCTAAAATCCAACCTATTATACTACTGTTAATAACATCTGGGCCAACTTTCATGTGAATGTCATTATCAGTAATATATTTACGCTTGTGTTTACCAAACGTCCAAGAGTGCATTTTTCGATTTTTACAATGTCTGATTTGATTGAGCAGAGAAGTGCCATCAAATTTTGTTTGCGGAATGAAATTTCGGCTGCGGAAACGTTTAGCATGCAGAAGGCATTTGGTGATTCGACCATGTCGCAGAAAAATGTCTATAAGTGGTACAAAGACTTCAAAGAGGGTGGAGAACGTGATGACCTGGAGCGCTCCGGACGACCATCGACGTCAACAGATGGCCAACACGTCAATAAAGTGAAGGAGTTAGTGCTCAAAAATCGTCGGTTGACTGTTAAAGACCTTACTGATATGATCGGGATATCAGAAGGATCTGTGAAAACCATTTGGGCCTACGAAAAGTAAAATCTCGTTTGGTACCGAAAACTCTCAATTTCTTGGAAAAAAGTCGTCGCGTTGATGTGTGTGAAACAATGCTTTCAGACTATCAGGACAAGCTCAAATGCATCATTACGGGAGATGAGGCCTGGATTTATGCTTACGACCCTGAAACAACCGACCAATCAAGCGAATATCGTGCAAAAGGCGAGGCCAGACCGAAAAGAGTACGTCAAAGTCGTTCAAAAATAAAGGTCATGATGAAAGTTTTTTTCGATTTTCGTGGTGTGTTGGACTATGAATTCCTTCCATCTGGCCAAACTGTTAATAAGAAATATTATTTGAGCGTTATGCGTCGTTTCGTCAATTCGTTTAAAAAGACCAGAATTATAGGCCAACAACTCTTGGTTTTTGCATCACGATAATGCACCGTCTCACACTGCACTCGTTCTTTGTGACCATTTCGCCAAAAATTCCACGCATATCGTTCCGCAACCACCGTATTCGCCTGATTTGGCTCCTTGTGACATCTGGCTATTCCCAAAACTTAAGAGATCACTCCGGGGAATGCGTTTCGAGTCGATTGATTGAAAGAATAAATAAAGATTTTTCATTTTACAACCAAATTCACCTTACTTTTTGCCCGCAGTAGTATAGCAGTTAAACGTGGATGGTGTCGAGAAGCATTACGCAGAAACTACAAAGCTTCACAAATAAATGGAAAGTTTTTTGGCCGAACACGAGCAAGATCCAATCCAAAATGTGATAAGGACAGGGAAAGCATTAGCAGAACAGCATTGGAATGGAACCCACAAGGACATAAACGACCCGAGCGTCCATGAAATACTTAGAGGTGTTCTAGCCTTCGGGAACTAGAAACAGTTAACCAAACGGATGTTGTAAAGAGAACAGCGGTTAACAGAATAAGATTTAAATGTTTTGTTGAATCCCTTTGTTTCCAAGTGGAATAATAAGAATAAACAAAATGAAACTTGAAACTTTGAGCTACATTCTGTTTGTTGTAGTAAAGGTTGATTTTGAAAAAAATAAAAAATAAATAGACAAAACTGTGCAACATGTCGCACGGCTATTATTGTGAGCACCACTCTAAGTTGATTAATAAAAAATATGTATGTCAAAGCACACGCTGGTTATTTTTTCTTTGTAAAATATTCAGATTTTGTTTTTTTTTTGTTTTTTGAATAGAGGATTTGCGCTCACATGTAATTGGTTCTCCGTTCTGCTGCTTCCATATTGGCGTGTACCTACTTAAGACTAGGCACTAACATGCAATTTTTTTGCAACGGAATTTTTTTCTCGCAAAGGCCTCAACCGCAAAGTGCAGCTATGTTCTTTTCCGCTCGGCCTTTTTGATGTTGGGAAAGTCTTTCCATTCTTTTGCCACCAACAGCAGATCAGTGGCAAATGAAGGCTCTGCAAGTATGCCACTAGGCCCTGAACCCTTTCTAGGTATCAATTCCGCGTCGATTCAACTATGGATTGACGACTTCATGAGGTCTACCCACAGAGGTCGTTGGTCTGAGTTGAACTCGTGCATAGTAGCCAAGTGCTTTGTGAAAGAACCAAACAGGAAAATAGCGATATCTTTCCTAAAACTCAGCAGGAAAGACCTGAGAGTACTGGTGGATGTAATCAAAGGGCACAACGATTGTGATCAGCATATGGCTACAATAAGAGTCGTAGACAGCCGGATATGCCTATCCTGTCTTGAGAATGACGACACTGCCGAGCATTTTCTCGGTAGCTGTCCTCCATTTTCCAGAATTAGACTTAGGATATTGGGTTGCGACATACTGAGTATGGATAAAGTTCATACTCTTCCTCTTCCGGATCTCTTAAAATCCATCAATGAATCCAAGCGATTTGTGGAAAAGTGGCCCCAAACTAATTTATCCGTCTTACCACCCACTCTTTACCTTTCCTATCTCTATTCTTTCTGCTGAAATCTATCCGGGTTAGTTTAAGTTAGGTTTGATCTGAACTACAAAAAAATGGGAACCCAGTTGGAAAGTTAGCGAGAAAGGGGAGAAAAAAGGATAAGGAAAAGGATACACGAATGCTAATAGTTAGAAATTGTGAATGTGCTGAAAAGAGGTGACTTTTGCCCAAACCCGATAGAGAAGCCAGAAAAGTGAGATGCGAGATCTCTAAATCCTAACCTTCGAAAGGCAATACAGCTGAAGATTAAAGGGCTGAGAAGATTCTATCTCATTATGCATCAAACAGCTACCGTGGAATTAGTTCGCGATTATGTTAAGCCCCGCTGCATGGATTCAGTGTCCAGCGTTTCGGGTTTCCATCAGCCTGAGTAGGTGTATAGCTCCAACTCTTATCTACCCGCAATTAGAAGAAGCTTGCGAGTTGGCATATCATTTTTCTTGATATGTACCCGTTGAGCTTCCTCGATGACAACATATGCCTCAGCAGGCCACAGATAGCTAATGGTAGTTCAAGTTTCTCTTCACGACCTCGATAAGCTGATAACGAATTACAAAAGGAAAGTCAGGCATTTTCAGCCCGACTGAGCCGACAGAACTTAATTGTAACTATCGGCTATCTACTTTGAATGATATTTATACTATTCAGCAGCATATCGATTGATTTATCGATAACAACTACTTGCCTGAATTTAAGTTTAGGTAAAGCAACTCGCTGAATACCTCATCCTTCAATTTCAAACAATCCGTGGAAAGGTCAAACGTCTATTCTGTTTAATCACCGTCTATTCTTTCTCCCCTTAGCAGGTGTGGGTGAAGAAAAAGCCGCCGCAAGTTGGGATAAACTGGTCGTGAAAATATACTCGAAACTTCGAATAACATTTTATCAATTACAAAAACAATGTAAGGCATTGCATTTTGCTGAATATTAAATGGGTCAATAATTTGGATCGCCACATATTTTATATAAATTCAATAAACAAAATATCAATATTGATAAGCTTAAGGAATGCTAGACGCCATAACTTTTCGAGTGTGCTTTTTAGTAGGCCATTTATGTGCCTAGCATACAATTTACTAAAATAATAAGTGCTGCAAATTCTCGCAGTTATGTGTCCGTCTAAATCTATGCTTCCCTTCCTATATCAATACATTCATATTCTAAGCTATTGTCTGCGGAATTCCTTTTGCAAAATCCTATGATCCTGCCATTTGACTGCCTGACGGCGGTTGACTTTGCTATTTTTCGTACAATTTATTTCATTTCCCATGCAATTTGAAAATTCAAGGCATTTATGCAAATTTCCAGACGCTTGAAAATAAACAAAAATATAAAGAACGTAACAAACCAAAAAGCTATTACAAACACAATCAGAACAAAAGCCCAAAAGAAAACAAATGCATTTGTTGGAAAAAAGCGAAAAAATAGCAAATGACAATTTCATGCCACTAACATACATATGTACGTCTATAAACACCCAGTAGTAGCTGAAGTGAAGCATCACCAAAGCGAGATACAAAAGAAGAGCACTCTCTTTGACATCGGATTTCGGATTTGTTGGTTTTGCACGCTCTTAGTACTCCTAAGGTAGATGTAAGAGTGAACGCTATAAGCAGTGCAATGCTATGGCGCTACTTACAGCTATAAACTGCTGTTTGTACATTCTTCATATTCTTATGGCATGGCGCAGAAGATGCCAGAGAGAGATCGAGCAGCAGAGTAACTTTCAGCGCCTTCAAGATGGCAAAGCAGGATGTGCAATGGTTTACGGGTGAGCTCTTTTTGATTGATTTTCTGTATATTTGAGGTTTTTGATGACGATTTCTTGTTTTGGAAAGTTTCAATTCGCTCATGCATACTCGCATATTATTAGCAGAGATGTGCTTTGAAATCTCAGCGCATGTTTCAATTTTTACTGAAGTGGGTTAGTTGAACCAAGCATTGGATATGGACGTAAAAACGCTGATTAACTAAATTTTTTTGCAACCGATCTAGTGAAACAAATAAAATTAACTAATAAAAACAATGTATGATCATATTTAGTTCCACTGAATTCTGCATTACAACTTTGCTTTTGGGTAAAAACTCTGGAAAAAACTTGAAACAAATCAGCTGAAACTCTTTTGGGTCATAATCATCTATTTGCCTAATTATGTGCAGCCAAGCTAATGTAAAATTAATAATCTGGATGTTAGAATATTTATTTTGGGCCACAATTCTGTATTTTTTAAAGAACTGTGAAGAAAAAAATGTCTAATGAGTTTTCAACGGAAAAATTTGTATTCATTAAAAACTCTACGAAAAGTGAAAACAATTGGCAATTCAACATAAGAGTCGTCGTTAAAGCATATGCAAATGTGTTCCTGTAACTTAACTTTTATACATAAATAAAGAAAATTCCTATAAATAAAAACCACTGTCCGGTGTTCTTCAAAGCGCCGACATCCATAAGCACATATTTCTTACAGTAAATAAATATGCTATGATATGCAAGATAATTTAATATACATTTAACTTTTCTCTATCATTTTTGACTAGTTATTTTGTTAATATTGCCATAATATAAAGGGTGGTTAAATTTCAAGGGCCGATGTTGAATGTGAACCACACCTAAACGTCAACGACACCGTTGGACTTCTTTCTTTGGGGTTATTCGAAATAAAAGGTGTACGTCGATAAGCCAGCAACAATTCAAGAGCTAAAGGATGGGATAATTCGGCACATTAACGGCATAGAATCTCAATTATGCCTCAGCGTCATCGAAAATTTGGACCATTGGTGTGCCGCCGAGACCGGGGCGGCCCTTTGGCCAATATTTTGTTCTATACATAATTGAGTCATACCAATATTATCATAATAAAGAAAAATTGCAAAAATTTTTTAAAAAGTTGTATTTTATTCAAAATCAACACCGGCCCTTGAAACTTAACCACACTTTATTATATTAACTCTGAACAGAGAACAACTGAAAAATAAAAAATTCTTCGTCTGGATCCTTAGCTAGCATTTACTTCACTAAAAATAAGCGCAACTGCTCACTTAACTTCGCTGCTTTCACTCTGACATCTTAAAGCATTGTTTCTCCCTTGAACAGTTATGGCTTCGTAGTGTTTAAAGCATCCATTCTGACATAAGGCTTAGCGAACAAGGAAAAAGTTTAACCCAATGAAAAATACCATATTTCTTAGAATGAAAAAATAGGTATAGTCCAAGAATTTTAGAAACGAGATTGCGCCCATTAGAGAGAGAGTGACGGCATATTAGCATAGTTGAGCAGTGCTGCCTACCCTTTGCTTTCATTATTAAATTTAGTGCTGTTTTAAACCCTAATGTGCAAAATTTTCCAGTTTTGTATTTTTTGAAGCTACCAAAATTGTCAGTTAAAAAATAAATAAAATATGTATTATTAAAAAAAGGTAAAAAGACCACTCTTGCACTTAAAGCTTATGCTAGGAGGATTTCTAGCCTATTGAAAAATTGTGTATTGTTATAAAATTTGATGTTTTGCAAGTGCAAATCTCTTCTTTTTATAGTTTTTTGGTTATTTTAAGGTTATGCATGAATATTGGATCTTGTTCTCTCAAACTTTCTTAGTATTTAAAACCTTTTTATAAATTGGAAAAAGCTTTAAAACTAAGTGAGAACGAACTAAAGCCATAGAGGTGTATTCGTAGTAAATATAAACACGAAAGAAGCAGATAATACTGTAGAAACCATAACGACCGTTTTGAAAAAGGCGTAACTTATCTTGTTACATTACCTCAAATATGGCAAGAAAGGGTTTTTAGGCCTCTTCTTTAAGTAATTATCTTAAAATACATTTTAAACGTTAGAATTTATTTTTAAAACTCTGTTATTTCCATAGCACATTTATTTAAAAAAAATGCTCACAGTTAGAAAGTTCTTTAAGGAATTTAATGAAAATTTGGTTTTTTTTTCTTTAACTGGGTATTTTTCTTCGTTCTTATATCTAAAACTAGGCAACACTGAAGTTGCGAGAGAGATATTTAACTGCTCGAAGGAGAAGAGGAAGAACAAAGCAAAAAATGTATTGTAACACACAAATAACACACGAATAATCACCAACACCAACAGTAATTGGAGTTATCGCCAATGTGACCAGATGATAAAGAAGTAAATAATTTAAAAGAGAACTAATTAAAAAAAACTGTATTTTACAAAATTATTAGCATCACATTTTAATTAAAGGAGGCTAAAAAAATGTACGGAAGAAAGAGCTAGAACTCCGAAGCTTGAGAACAAAAAAATTCTAATTACGAATATGCCAATCTTGTCACATTGATCACCAACTGCATCAGGTTGACGTCACGAAAACTGTCAAGTTCGCTGAGAGCAAAGTAACGGCACCTCGTTATGCTCTTCATCGTGGTTGTGGCTCTCAGCGAATTTGCAGGAATCAGCCGATTGACAGACATATCCGGGGTCATGACAGCGGTTTGCTTACGAAAAAACTGAGATTGTTTTGGTGATGTACGGAGAAAATTAACCAATGAACCAATGACAACACTTCGTAGCCATCTGAACAATGACTGATTGGACGAGTGTGCGAATACATGTGAAATGATCGTGCAAAACTCACCCGCAGTGACGTGGAAGCCAAAGCTGACCTCACAATATTTTTTTCACCATGCCTAAATTACAATCCTGATAATCTATTATCCTTGTTGAATAATGACTGATTGGATGAGTGTGTGAATACATGAGAAATAAGCGGGCAGATTTACCGAAGAAGAAGAATATATCTACTTCATTTGCCGAGTTTTTCTGGTTCATATGCAATGCTTTAGTCAATTATAATAGTTTTTGCGAAATCAATGTTGGGAATGTATGAAAATGGGTCCAAATAAAACTTAAATGCACTTAAACATTTTCATTTATTCAAAAAATTCCTGGAAGCTTACACTTTATTAAACATTTTTCACTAATTTTTATTTAATAAAAAATAGGTAATTTTTCAGGAGCTTTGAGAGCTAGAAATACTTAGACAAAAAACAGAATAGAATAGCATAAATGGTCGACTACGCGATGGCTCTACTTGGACAAAGAATCAAACTTCGTGCATTGTGATGCTATACAGAGGGAAAAGAACCAAATAGGAAATGCTTTAAAACAAACTTACTAAAACAAAAGCGTAATTTTACTATATAAATAAATTTAAAAAATATTAGATATTAAGGAACAAATTATTTTCACTCGTAGAAGGTCACAATATGCTCGGTGGAAAGAATAGAGCAGGTGGCGACAGCCGCTAACCACTATCCAGATCTCACTGAATTCGACAAAATTATCTGATTAGTTGACGTAATACTAAAATATTTGTATTCATTTCGTTGTTGTATTGTTTTCTATTTTTATTGTTATTCACGACCGAATTTGTTCACGTATGACGCAATCTTGTTATTTAACACTGCTTTGGACAACTTTTTTTATAACCTTCAGTTGGGCAGCTGGTCGGATTCCTATGTATTTATATGCATTTGTATGGGAATATGTGGAAAATATTGAAATATATTTAATATTTGTAATTCATTTTCAAGTATCGCAGGTATATGTTTTTAATTGCTAACCTTTTTCATTGGTTTTGGCATGCATTGAGCTACCTACAGAAAAATATTTTTGTGTTTTGTTCTTTGTTTTAACTAATTTCGAAGAAGGTGGAAGAAAACACGTTGATTGCAATGATAATTATGGTAAAATATGAATCTATATCTATTTATGGATTGGGTGGAAGGCAAGCAAAACATGTGTAAGGGATTTTTGAGTGCTGTTGACATACTGAAACCTTCCATATAACACAAAAGAAACGAGTCTTTCAACGAAGCTTTTCGCCTCCTTGTAGACAAAGACGAAAATCTCTCTTCTCCTTGAGTGTATCGGCTCCGATTGTTTAGTTGACTACAATATTCCCAGGGATAGTAATTGGTTTGTTGAAAAATTATTCCATAGCCAAACGAGTAGTTAATGCATTATTCAAACGATTTGCGTTCTTTAAATCTGCCGTCGATTGCGTGATCCAAGCAATGGTCACACAACGGCCAACAACTCATGGCATTGGCAGACCCAGCCAGACCTGAGGTGCCCAACCATGGATGTAACTTTTTAAATCCTTTTTTTCGTCCGGATCCGTTATAAAAGGTTATATCCATAAATCGATACAAAAATTTAGTAAGCCACCTGGTAGCTCAAGTCGTTAGCTATAATAGCTAACGTGAATTAAATTCACTTCCAAAGTCGAAGAAGGTCCGACCAGATCTGGGTACTCAATGGAGGGTTAAGCAATTCATGCTTAAATTCATTATCGCCTGTAAGTATGCAACAAAGGGCATGTGTGTTTGTAATTTGATTTTGGCCAGCATATTACAGTACCTGTCAAAAGCCTTATGAAATGATAAACTGTCTTTTAAATCTCAAGGATGGTAGAGTTACCAAGCTTGGCCAATGAATATGGTGACAATTAAAATTGTGAGAGGAGCTTCGGCTACTACGACACTTGGGATTCGCCAGCCGAATGCTGCACGATCATTTCACGCACTGGTCCAATCAGTTGTTCAGATAGCAACAAAGCAACATGAGCGTGGACTGTGTTTTTTTCATACGAGGTGTGTTCAAAAAGTATCGCAGGTTACGTATCTTCGAATTTCGATTTCTTTGTGGCGATATGTTGGTACTCATGTCTCTCACTCATGCCGACGAGTTCGGCCATTTTGAACGTTCAGTTAATTGTTGACAGCTGCTTTGTTTCGGCTCATCTTCGCTTTTTACCTATGCAAAAAGATGGATCAAAGAACCTGTATAAAATATTGTGTAAAAAACGAAATTAATTACGGGGATACATTCCGAATGTTGAATGTGTCATACGGAGAAGCCTTTTTGAACCAAAGGAACGTTTATCGGTGGTACAAAATGTTCTCAGAAGGCCGAGAAGATGTGAACGACGAAAAGCGTGCCGGGCGCCCGAGCACTTCAACAACAGACGAAAAATTTGATGAAGTGAAGAAAATGGTATTGGCCAATCGTCGAATCACCGTTAGAGAAGCTGCCGAGGACCTAGACATATCCATTGGCTAATGCCGTTCGATTTTTTTTAATGATTTGTGCATGAGACGCTTTGCCGCAAAATTCGTACCAAAACTGCTCAATTTCGACCAAAAGCAACATCGCATGAACATTGCTAATGAGATGTTGGATTCTGTCCGCGACGACCTAAATTTGCTCCAGAGGGTCATAACTGGTGACGAATCGTGGGTTTATGGTTATGACGTGGAAACCCAAGCTCAGTCATCTCAATGGAAGCTGCCGCACGAACCAAGACCGAAAAAAGCGCACCAAGTTCGGTCGAATGTAGATGTTTTGCTTAACATTTTCTTCGATTGCAGGGGCGTTGTGCATCATGAGTTGTGGCAAGAACGGTCAATAAGGAATATTACCTGCAAGTTGCGGCAATTTGCGCGAAACAATCGGCCAGAAACGCCCGGATTTGTGGAAGAACAAAAATTGGCTCTTGCATCACGATAACGCCCCTGCTCACATACCGTTGCTTGTGCGCGAAAACAAGGCCAGACACAACACACTTATGATGCCACAGCCACCGTATTCCCCAGCTCTGGCCCCCTGTGACTTTTTCTTCTTCCCGAAACTGAAGAGGCCCATGATAGGACGCCGCTACGCTACGATTGACGAGATAAAGACGGCACCGAAGGAAGAACTGAACAAGATAAAAAAAATTATTTTTTGAAGTGCTTCGAAGATTGGAAAAAACGTTGGCACAATTATATAATATCTCATGGGGATTACTTTGAAGGGGACAAAATAGATATATATGATTAAATAAATAATTTTTGAAGAAACACAAAATTCGCGATACTTTTTGAACACAGCTATTATATTACTAACGCAATCTTATCACCAGCTGAAATCTGCACGATAATTTCACACATATTCACACACTTGTACAAGTTTTTCGTATATCACCAACACAATCTTAGTTGTTTTGTAAACAAACTGCTTCGTGACCCCAATTACGTCAGCCTCTCAGCTGATTCTTTCGAATTTGCTGAGAGCCGGATAACAGTCAGTTATTGGCCACACCTTCTCAATTATTTTCACCATGTTTAAATCCTCTCCCTTGACCTTAAATACAAAGGGCAACATTGGTTTAGCGCTTGGAAAAATTGCGGCTATCCAGAATTGTATTCCATTCCATTTCAAAGGCAAATTCACTGCGGAGTACTTCAAGAGTACTCAAACGATGATCCACAATTCTACTGGGTACATTCATGTATACATGCGTACACAAATACATACATACATACACACACATCCACATATATTGTTCATATTCGCACATTTTGAAAGGACACTTATATTGTCTACATTCGTCTGACATCTATTGTATGTAGTATAGTACAACTGCTTGCTTTTACGAGCATTTTTGCCAATGGGGGTTACTCTGTGATGCATCGATTACGAAAAGGCTGAGGATAAGCGGGTGCGTATAAATTGGCATTCGTAACAGACTCATTGTTGGTTTATTTGTTTTCGTTGACCACAAATCTGTGCTGTCTGTTGTCTGTATGCATTAAGCTTGTAATCATTTGTGTTTGTATGTGTGCGTGTGGGCGTGGGCGTGTATGTGTATGTGTGTCAATAAAAAGTCGATCCAACTCGCAGTTAAATTTTTGATTGCAATTTGGTTAGCTTATGGCGGCAGTTGTTATAAGTTAATGCGCGCAGCGGTCAGTTGGCTTTACGAGGGCATGTAATGAAGTTTGCGGCGTACAAAGTTAGAGTAATTGAGTGCATAATAATTGCAGCTGTTCGTTGTAAATCTCAAAGAGTTATAAAAAATGTAATTTGTGTAAGGAAATTTTTGTTTAATATAATTAAGTGGTTTGGTTATATGTCAAGTAATTGTAAGATACTTTGAGGGATGGCGAGTATAAAATTAAAATCTACTTGTTTGTAGTGCTATGAAGTGGAGACATTTGGAATATACCGGTGGAAGTTTCTCCTTCTTCTTCTTGATTAGCATGAGAAGTTTTAAGCAATTTTAAATCCTTTTCCAATGAAAACCAGAGGTGGCTGGTACTACCTATATTAGCTCCTACTCGATTTGGGTGTGCGAGTATGGGCGTAATTTGCCAAGTGTTCGACGTACAAAAATGTATGCCACCGATTCCTCGCAAACTTTGCCAGAATATTGTTGTGCTTGTGTTCAATTATACCACCAGTCTTAAATAATTAAATTTGAGATTTTACGTATGACACTATTTTTGCGACCTGAATCGATTCAAGAGACAATATTGTGGTTCAGGTTTATTCTCAAATTTTGTCTTAAACAATTTGAAACAGGCCAACAATGCGATGTCATATTCACCGACTTTTCGATAGCATTCGATAGATTCAGCCATAGTATACTATGTATTTAAAAAGCTGGGTTCGATAGGTCTTCATCCTAGCTTACTATCTTATCTCAGAAATATAACTCAATTCGTTCATATAAACAATATAAAATCTGATACCATCGAAGTAGCCTCAGGTATGCCCAAAGTAGCCATCTTAGGACGCTATTGTTCTTAATCTTTGTTAATGATATACCAGACATTTTTGTGACATCGCGTTGTCGGATGTATGCAGGTGACTTGAGAATTTACAGTCAAATAGGGCACGTAATTGACTACATTAGACTTCAAGAAGAGATTGGAAGCTTATCTTCTTAGATCAAACCTCGAACATTGCAGCATTATCTGGGCAAAAAGTAAGGTGAATTTGGTTGTAAAATTAAAAATCTTTATTTATTCTTGTAAATCAATTGCATCCCCTTCAAAATAATCCCCTCTCGATGAAATACACTTATACCAACGATTTTTCCAATCCCCGAAACATGCCAAATAGTCAATTTCCTGTATAGCCATCAGCACCTTCTTCGATTCAGCTTTTATCTCCTCAATCGGCTCGAAACGCGTTCCCCGGAGTGGTCTCTTGAGTTTTGGGAATAGCCAGAAGTCACACGGAGCCAAATCAGACGAATACGGTGCTTGCGGAACGATATGCGTGGAATTTTTGGCGAAATGGTCACGAAGAACGAGTGCAGTGTGAGACGGTGCATTATCGTGATGCAAAAACCAAGAGTTGGTGGCCCACAATTCTGGTCTTTTTAGACGAATTGCTTCACGTAAACGACGCATAACGCTCAAATAATATTCCTTATTAACAGTTTGGGCAGGTGGAAGGATGGAAGGAATAGTGCACCACACCACGAAAATCGAAAAAAACTGTCATCATGACCTTTATTTTTGAACGACTTAGACGTGCTCTTTTCGGTCTGGCCTCGCCTTTAGCACGATATTCGCTTGATTGGTCGGTTGTTTCATGGTCATAAGCATAAATCCAAATCTCATCTCCCGTAATGATGCATTTGAGCTTGTCCTGATAGTCTGAAAGCATTGTTTCACACACATCAACGCGACGACTTTTTTCCAAGAAATTGAGAGTTTTCGGTACCAAACGAGATTTTACTTTTCGTAGGCCCAAATGGTTTTCACAGATCCTTCTGATATCCCGATCATATCAGTAAGGTCTTTAACAGTCAACCGACGATTTTTGAGCACTAACTCCCTCACTTTATTGACGTGTTGGTCATCTGTTGACGTCGATGGTCGTCCGGAGCGCTCCAAGTCATCAACACGTTCTCGACCCTCTTTGAAGTCTTTGTACCACTTATAAACATTTTTCTGCGACATGGTCGAATCACCAAATGCCTTCTGCACCATGCTAAACGTTAGCGCAGCCGAAATTTCATTCCGCAATCAAAATTTGATGGCACTTCTCTGCTCAATCAAATCAGACATTGTAAAAATCGAAAAATGCACTCTTGGTCGTTTGGTAAACACAAGCGTAAATATATTACTGATAATGATATCCACATGAAAGTTGGCCCAGATGTTACTAATAGTGCTGCCAACTCATGAAAAAATTAACTGGAGCGAAATTTTAATCCCGCGAAGTTTGACAAATAATATAAATTAACCTTACTTTTTGCCCACAGGGGGGGGCAATCTTTAAGAATTGAGAAGGTTCAGAATCGCTTCACTAAAAGTAGATGCCTTTTATTAGCGGTGTGTACTTGTTGTTGTTTTTGAAGTAGTTAAGTATTTCCACTGAAATAATCCTAATTAGAGACCAGCACCGTTTTATTACCACTGTCCTCGAGTGATGATGTCTTTTTTTTTCTAAGTCAAATCCATTTAGTGAGGTAGCAGCAAATTCTGTATCTCGATGTCTGAGATCTCATTAATTTGCTACCAAAGGAGCGGAGTCGTGCCCTAGCTAGCCCTGGACATTCACATAAGTAGTGGAAAAGACTTTCCTTCGCTCCTTCCGCTTGACAGCTTCTGGAAGTAGGATTGAAGGGTAAATTGAGTCTAGCTGCAGTGATGCGTGAGATGTTTGGCCGAGAGCATCCTAACAGATCATTCGTCCTTCGGATTTTGTATGACGGCCATGTGTTTATTGTTGTAATACATGTAGTTTGTTGCTTCCACCTTCTTTCGACAAAACATAATAGTGTGAGGCAATGGATCCTTTTAATGTGTTGAGTGGGGTGGAGACTGCCACCGCCTCTGCTATTTCTAGTTTCGAACCTTATCTTGCTAGTTCATCCGCTATCTCATTACTCAGTATGTTCCTGTGACCGGGAACCCATATCAGAGTGACTTCCAGCCAATGACTGAGCAATTCCAGCTCCTTTCTACACTGTAAGACTAGTTTGGATGAAATGGAGTTGGAGTCCAAGGCCTTTATAGCTGCTTGACTGTCTGAGATGATAGCTACTCTTGCACCAACTTTCTTGTAGAGTTTTAGTGATTTGCATGCTTCTCTGATCGCTAACAGTTCTGCTGGCATAGTCAGGAAGACGAATTGACTGAGATAGGTTGAGCGGTTCCGAATAGAAGCCAGCTCCCACACCACAGTTCTTCTTAGAACCATCGGTATAGATTTCGATATCGTATCTTCCAATCACCTTCCCTTTGCTCCATTCGGCTCTCGGTGGGAAACGTACCGTAAAGCCTTTCTTGAAGTTAAGGTCAGAGACTGTGTAGTCTGATCTGTTTTTGAGCAGCGAGGGTTCCCGTAGGAGGATCTTACTGTGACCGTACGACCTTGTTGTCTAGCTTCCTATATCTCTGAGTCTCACCGCGTTGCGAGTAGCGATTGTTTTTATGTGTAAATCTAATGGTAGCAGATGAGTTAGTACATTAAGCGCTTCAGTAGGACTGGTGATAAGCGTTTCTGTAGTTAAGATACACGCTGTTCTTTGTCCCTTGTTCAGCTTGGTTGTATTTCTTTTCTATTGCGGACCACCAAACTAGTGCCACACATGTTAGTATTGGCCTTACAATGGCTGCATAGGACCAATTGGATAGTTTTGGTTGGATACCCCATTTTTTATCCAACATTCTCTTACACGTGTAAAGTGCTTTACCCTGTCTTTAATTCCATTTAGATATATAAAATTCAGATATATTCTTTAACTCAAGAGTGACTTTCAAGTGAAAATTAAATCTGGAGATACAGTTTCTGAGTTACGAATAATATATCTCACCGTAATTTTTACTATACCTGTATATTATATTTAGTGTTTAGTATTAGTAATTTTTTTGAGTTGTACCTTAGTTGATGAAAGAATGAGTAAATAAATAAATAAATAAATTCGAGATGTATATAGGAGCTGCAGGAAAATGTATTAATCGATTCGTGAAATAATAATAATTACATAATTTTAAGTATTTCCATAGCATAATTGTTTATTAAAGATAAAAGTAGTACGATTAATGAAAAACTGTTAACAAATTATTCATATATTTTTTTTTTTTTTTTGAACAGGTTTTTCAAATCCAGCCATCACAATTACTAGAGATTCCGTGAATTCATAGCTTGAACTCCCCATAACAGCAAAACGAATTGCTCGTATTAGCTCTAAAAACCGAGTGCAGTAATCGAGGCCGCTTATTCGAGTCTTAATTGCGACAAAGCACCAAGATCGGAAATGCTCAAAGCTGACAACAATACTGCAGTAAATTATTGTATGGTTTATTCAAAACGACTTGGGGCAGTGAATCGTTTCCAATGGAATGGGTATAAGCCATTTTAGTTAAGGTAAAAAAATAAGATTCAGCTCTTTGCGGAAAATGGCTTGGTATTATGCTTTTGTGTGTGACACTGAAGCTACTCTGTAAGATAATTTTAAACAGAATGAGCAAAAAAATCGATGTCACATTACGACTCCACATAAAAAGTGGGCAAAAATGGGGAAATAGATGGAGTTTGCTAAAAGTGTGTGGACTAATAGACTAGAGTGTGCTGAACCCGAATATCAAATTTGTTTTTTCAGAGCTCTCATATTTTCTTTGAAATTAGTCAAAGCTGAAAATTAAATATTTTGTCTTATTACTTATTAAATGATTCAGCTTTAAGCGTAGGTATCTTTTCATAGTGAACATAACAAAGTGCTCCTGCATTATCCAAAGAATTTTAGACTGAAATCTCTGTACTACTCATGAACCAATGTTTCGAACAGCCCATCCTACCTTCTACTCATTTCACAAAATTTGTATATGTGGGCGATTCCATGTCAAGTGGTGCAAATATGCTGAAGATGGTCTTGAAATTTTCAGAAAATTGGTAATAAGAAGCAAAGGGAAAAAAATGTTCAAAAAATTTTATAATTTTGAGAACTATTCAATGTTGAGAGTTTTGGAATTTCAAAAACTTTTAAGTGAAATATCTTCGGGCTTCTAACGTTTTATAATTTTTTGTTTAGTTTGTGCAGAAAAAATACTTCAAAAATTTTTCTTTTTGGAAACAAGATACACTCTAAATTTTTTTTTTAATTTTATTATTTTGGAAACTAACTGGAGTTTTTTTAAAGTGAAATATTTTCGTTTTTTTTTACTTTTTTTTTGAATTGTGAGGAAAAATTACTTTAAAAATTTCTTTTGTAAAAAAGATAAACTCGAAAAATTTTTATAATTTTCCAAAATATTCAAAGTTAAGAATTTTGAAATGAAGTTTTTTATAGTCAAGTATTTTAATTTTTTGTTTTAGTTTTTTATAATTGTTTTTAGTTAATGGGAAAAATACTTTACCAACAAATATTTTATATACAAGATAAACTCAAAAAATTGCATTATTTTTGAAAACTATTCCATGTCTAGAATTTTGGAATGAAGTTCGTTAAGGGGGGCCTCTTATCAGTCGGCTTCAAAAAATCGATTTGTTTTACTGCAATCGATAGATATATTATAGGAGAATATGAGTTAAAAATTTAATAGCGGAATTCAAAGGTATTTCGGAGTTACAGGCCAGTGTAGCGTCCCTCGTGTGAGTATACTGTCTATCTTCTGAAAACTTTGAAACACCTTTTCTCAAAGCCATGTTTTTGAAAATGGCGTGTAAGATTTAAAACAAACGTGTTATCGTTTCAAACCGATGATCTATATAAAGATAATTAAAATGCGCAACTAATTAAATAACAAAATACAAAAAAAAAAAATATTTTTTAATGTTATTTAACACCTTTTTTGAAAAAAGCGAAAAAAGCACTTTTTTCAATAATTAATTTTGTGCTCATTTTTTCATATTTTTATACAAGAGTAGTCTATTATATGCGGGAAAGCCTTCTGAATAAGACATAATTTTTCTTTCGTATTTCAGGTGAAAACTACGATCGCAATCTTACACGCCGTTTTACTAGCGCGCAACGAGAAGCTGTGCGAGATCCCTCATATGTCCGCCATTTTGTTTTTTTATTTATGTTAAAAAATTGTTTATTACTCTGCAATCATGCCTTCAAATAAATGCAAAATATTATTCCTGTGTGTCGCTTTTTTCGCCTCGAAAAAAAATTGAGAAAAAACTCTTTTTTTTGAAGCCACTGACAAGAGGGCATTCTTAAAGTGGAATATCTTTAGTTCTTTTTAACTTCTTTGAGAATTTTAGAAAGGAGTTTTTTCGAGTGGAACATTTTCGTTTTCTTTTTTTTCCAATTTTTCATACTTTTTTTTAATTTTTGGGGGAAAAAATTGTTTAGAAATTTTTGTTTGTAAGCAAGATAAACACAAAAATTGTTAAAGAAATTTTATATTTTGGAAACTATTCAATGTTGAGAATTTCTGAGGGAAGTTTTTTAAAGTAAAATCTTCTTTTTAACTTTTTAATTTTTTTTTTTAATTTTTGAGGAAAAAAAATTCTTTTAAAAAAATGTTTAGGAAATTATAGTTTCTTTTGTGTTTTGAGCAAATACCTCTCCCCCTTCGATTTATTTATTGTATTTTTTTTCATTATTACCTTAAAAGTTATAAAAAACTTTTTTTTGTAAACAAGATAAACTCAAATTTCAAATAATTTTATAGTTTTGAAAACTATTCAATGTTGTGAATTTTGGAGTGGAGTTTTTGAAGTTAAATCTTCGGTTATTTTTGACTTGTTTATAATTTTGTTTTAATTTTTGAAAAAAAAAATTTTTTTGTTAAAAATTTATATGAAAAATTATTCTTTTTTCGTTTCTGCAAACACCTCTCCCCCTCAGATGTTTTCCAACTTTTTCATTACTACCAAAAACTACGCTTAGTAATCTCTGAAAGTTTCACGGTGGTGTCCCATACCGAACATCTGGAGCAAATGGGTCAATGGAGTTTCACTATGGAACTTTAAGGGCTCACTGAGCATAGTTTCAGCTAATAATGAAAACAATAAAAAAAAATCTGAAACGCATTTTTTTCCTAATTGGCAAAATTAAATTTTGAACAAAAAGATATGAAATTAAAAAAAAGATACCAAAATGTACTAAAAAAAAAAAAATGTAATTAATAAAATATAAAAAAAATTAAAAAACAAATTTTTAATTAAAATTAAAAAAAAAAATTTTTTTACTCTTAAAAATAACCGCATATTTTTTGACTATAAAGAACCCTGTAAAAAAATTATCCATGTCAATAATTTTCTCTTTCAAAATTATTATATTTTCTTCAAAAATTGTTTGTGTACTTCTTATTATACGAAAGCCTATAAAGAAGGCAATTTTCAGAAAAATTTTAATTCCTATGCATAGCATAAAACTTGAATCACTTGACATAAAAACGCTCATGTGTATGTCTTTCGCCATATTTCAAACGACGATGAGAATCAGCCTGCACGCATTTTACCAGTTTATTCAAAAAAAGCCATTTTTTATGGCCTCAAAAATTGCTAAGATAAAAATTAAAATTTGAACTACAAATTAAAAATTGAAAAATTATAGCCAAGCTACTTATCCTTGGCAATTAAAGTCACAAATAGCTCAATAGCATTCACTATGAGCTTCGGGAAGTGCTGTCATTTGTAGGAAGAGGGAGGTGCTGAATACAAAACCAGACAGCGTACATTTTGGCATTAGTTTATGTATACAAGTATGCATATTACAGTAAAAATAAGAAGAAGCGAAGAAAGCAAAAATATTAGAACAAAAAAACGTATTCTATAACCGCAGCAATTAGTAAGCGGGTACAGGACTGCTATGTTGCACAAACTTCAATGAAGCAACAAGAACAACGCATGGGTGCGCAGAATAGATTTGTGTATTAAGGTGGGTAGCCGCTTACATCTGTGATAGGGGTTTAGATTGAGCTTATGCTACAATTTGGAGTGTGTGTTCCGATTTCATACTAATTTATGCCGCCCTCAAATGGCAGACAGTTTGTTTTTTTTTTTTTGAGAAAATTTCTAGTGACCCAAATTCACTCAGAAATTTATTACGAAGAAATAGAGTTATGGCACGGCCCCATTGTTCTGAACACAGAAAAACATCAAATGGTACTTTTAGTCGGAAATCTTCAGAATCTTAAATACGTATTTCTAAAAAAATTCTTTAAAAATTCTTCTTTAACATACCCGTTCTTTTAACCCCCTCAAGCATGTTTCAGAGTACTAATTTTTTAAAATAATTATTTTAATAAGTATAAATAAGTCGAATGTTGATAGGCCTCGTTTATTAATTACGCCAACATATCGGGGCCGAATTGAGTACAGAAGAAAGGTCAAACAGTTCGCGTTAAGAAGAAGTTGAAGAAAAGACAAATTTTTCTTAGTGTTATACTATTTCAGGACACAATACAGCTTCAAATACTAAAAAAAAAATAAAAAAAAAATAATTGGCGCGTACACTTCTGTTAGGTGTTTGGCCGAGCACCTCTTGCTATTTGTGGTATGCGTCTTGATGTTGTTCCACAAAAGGAGGGACCTACAGTTTCAAACCGACTCCGAACGGCAGATATTTTTATGAGGAGCTTTTTCATGGCAGAAATACACTCGGAGGCCTGTCATTCCCAGCCGAGGGGCGACCGCTATTAGAAAAATGTTTTTCTTAATTTTGGTGTTTTCACCGAGATTCGAACCAACGTTCTCTCTGTAAATTCCGAATGGTAATCACGCACCAACCCATTCGGCCACGGCGGTCGCCGTAGTACTAATTATCAGTAAAATTGGGTAATTAACGTTTCCGATAACGCTGAGGAAATAAATCAGAAGAGAAGAAAAAATCGATTAAGGAGAAACCCGAATTTCATGCTGCAACTAAGTAACTCACTAGACCAAAAAAAAAACTCGCACCTCAATATAAAAGTGATGTGATATAATTGCGGCAACTCTTACCCAGTAAAAACAAAGATTTATAAATGGCACGGTTTATTCGAGCCAAGTGGAGAGTTAGCAGAAGACGGTCGATTATGGTAGCGTCCTTGGACATACATAGTTGAGAAGGCCGAAAAATTTCTACTGGGAAATGCAAATTTAAAACCAAATAAATCCAAGGTAATGCTTGGAATATCGTCTGCGATCATTTGAAGTATTGACCATAATCACCTTAGTGTGTGCTCACTAACTTCAAAAGCAGTAGCACATCGACTGTTGACAAGGAAGAGATTGATTTGTTCATCAACTTCATACTGGCGATAAAACTTGCATTCATCATTATGAATCTGAGTTTAAATAGAAGTACATCCAGTGGCACAAAAAACGGTACAGCGCCGTCTAAGTTGAGGACTACGCTAGCGCCTGAAAATATTACCGCCTCTAGTTTTTCGAAGTCAGAAGCAGAGCAACCGAAAAAATGTTCCTAATATTTTTCTTCACTTATGCCAGCAATAAGCGGTTTAGAGAAAATTTGCATGAAATGAGTAAAAAAAGAAAATCAATCAAGCATAAACAAAAAAAAGGTTCAGCTTTTTGGCCCCAATTTTTAGGAGCTTTTACCATACCTAAATGCATTTTCATACCGCACATTCGCGAAATATTTATATAAAGTTTATTCTGCACGAAGAAGAGGAATATGTAAAAATCACAAGGGTTACTAGCAAAATCTTAAAAGAGGTGGGGTAAAAGCGGTGGCGTACGCTGATGATGTGGTGCTAATGACGTCAGGACTGTGTCCTAATACGATCAGTGAGATCATGCAAAGGCCGTTAGGTTGTGGCCTAAGCTTACACCTGCGTAAAATAGAACTTGTGCTTTTTACAACCAGATATAAGGTACCAACTTTTACGCTACCAAATATTAACTCTTTCGCCTTCACCCAGAGCAAAGTACTTAGGGGTAATTTTGAACTCCAAACTTATCTGGAAATGAAGCGTCGAAGAACGGGTAAGGAAGGCAGAAATTGCTTTATATGCCTGTAAACGTATGCTTCGAAGAAGATGGGTATTCAACCTAAGCATACATTATGGTTGTACAGGGTGGGCCATATAGCGTTTGCTTTTTGAATCACCTATTTTTTTGAGAATGGTAACACAAATGACATGTCAAATGTGTTCATAATTTACTTAAAGGTTTGACATTTACGAAATGGGACGCTATAGGCTTGAACAAAATTGGGAAATTTTGAAAACCTATTTCCAAAGTGGTGAGTCTTCTTCTTCTTTAGTGATTTTCACATCGGTGACTACGTCAATAAGCAAAATTGTCGGATTTGGGGCTCAGAAAATCCACACGTTACTGTAGAGAAGCAAATGCATCCATAACGAGTCAATGTTTGGTGCGGTTTTTGGTCTGGCGGCATCATCGGGCCATTTTTTTTTTTCGAAAATGAGTGAGGAGCCGGGGTTACAGTAAATAGCGAGCGTTACCGTGACATGCTCAACAAGTTTTTGTTTCCAAAAATTGAAGAGGATGACATGGACGACATTTGGTTTCAACAGGACGGTGCAACTTGTCACACTGCCAAAGTTACACTCGAACTTTTGGCTACCGTTTTTGAAAACCGAATAATCAGCCGAAATTCCGATATCAATTGGCCGCCTCGGAGCTGCGATTTTAGCACGTTGGATTATTTTTTGTGGGGAGCCGTTAAGGACAAATGCTATTCGAACCATCCAGAGACGATTGATGCTTTAAAACACGAAATCGAAGCTGCCATTCATGAAATTGGAGCCCAAACAATCGAAAACGTGCTTAAAAATTGGGTTGATCGAATGGCCTACTGTTAAGCCAGTCGTGGCAGTCATTTGAACGATATTATTTTTCATTCATAAATGACAATGTTCAATCTTCAAAATAAAAAAAAGTTTGAAAAAATATTGATTAGTTTTTTTTTATAGCCGGCCACTATGCGTGCATTTAGGTTATATGAAGCGGGTCGCTGGAAAGAAAAAGCAAGTCTAATATTCCAGGCGGAAGTACTGGCAATTGGGATAGCCATCAGCTACTACAACCTCTAAAGTGGTGGAATAGAGTAGGAATAGCCTTACCACCTTGAGTTAAAACCATAAAGTTACTTCAATCTGGGTCCCAGGACATCAGAACATTAAATATAACGAAAAAGCAGATAAACTAGGAAGAGGAGGATCTGCCATGAATAACGATCTTATAGAATCGGTATTAACACCATTAGGTGCAGTCAAGAATATAATTTCCCTAAAATACCTCCGAATCGCGGAATATAGATGGAAAAATCAGACCAAATGCAAAATAAGCAGGACGTTATGGCCCATCTGCAACCTCAAGCAATCGTCGACATCTATAAACATGAAACGACGGGACGCCTGGAGACTAACGGCAGTCATTACTGGCTTTTGGTCTATTGGAGAACAAGCAGACAAAATGAGCATTTCTCACAATACAAACTGTCACAGTTGTAAACAACCGGAGAAAAAGGAAACAATCTCTCAAGGACGGAAAGTTAACCCTGGGCCAAGCGCTGTTCCAGAGTCTCGAACAACTATCTGCTTAGATGTCAACAACCTCATAAGGTTTTTAAACCGCACAGACTGGATGTACATGCTGTAAATAACCGTTAAACTAGTTGGTAATGAGGATGTGGTAACCATATGGTGCGGAAGCGCTAATTAGATTCTAGAGGAATCACCACTTTAACCACCAAACAACCAACCAACCCTACATGTCTGTCGAACATTCCCTTATCCGCCTCTTGAGGACGCATTCGTAGAAATAAATTAACTAAGAAATAAAAAAATTGCATGTGAAAATTGAAAAAGTGTAATAAAATAAAATTTTAGCTAAAATATGGACAACGTTTATTTTCAACACGACGGCGCTACGTGCCACACAAACAACGAAACCATTGATCTTTTACGGGAAAAGTTTCCGGACCGTGTTATCTCTCGAAGAGGTGATCAGAATTGGCCACCGAGATCTTGTGATTTAACACCTTGTGACTTTTTTCTTTTGGGGCCACGTGAAAGAGTAGGTCTACGCCAGTAGCTCAGGGTCGATTCAAGACCTCACAGATGGAATTCGTGAGGCTATCGAGGACATAGGGCAGCCACTTTGCAATTCGCTGGAAAATTTCATAAAATAGATATTGTCCTGTAAGCGTGGTCGTGGTGCTCATTTGAATGAAGTTATTTTCTAGTATTAACGGCATACCTTCCTCTTTATAATGAAATAAACATCCGATCATTTATATTAAAAAAAGCATTTTTCATTGAATATCAAAATAACACCTCTTATTGGAAAACCCATTAGTTTATATCAAATTGAAGTTAAATTAAATTTTTACTTAAATTGAATATGAAATAAAACTGAAGCGAATGAAATCAAATTGTCATTATATACTTGGAAGATACCCGCCAGACTCGTCTGCTAAATTTCTTGTCAACAATATCGGCCAGAAATCGAAAGAGCTGACGGATAACTGACATTATTTTATACAATACGTCTGGAAACTCTATATTTTCTGGGTGGTTTTTATTTCTTTGCGGTATTCAAAAAGCATTATTCTTTATAGCTTCGAGAAAGAATAATTATGAGAGTTAGCAAAACAGTTCCTTTTACCTGATATCTGAGCATTTATAGAAATAAATGAAGAAACAATTCTTTCTAATAGCGGTCGCTCCTCGGCAGACAATGGCAAGCCTGCGAGTGTATTTCTGCCACAAAAAAGCTCCTCATAAAAAATATCTGCCATTCGGAGTAGGCTTGAAACTGTAGGTCGCTTCATTTGTGTAACAACATCATGACGCACACCACAAATAGCAAGAGGTGCTCGGCCAATCTCTAAAAAAGGGTGCAAGCACCAGTAATATGAAAGTATACATAGATATTATTTCTAACAGGTGGTGCTAAAGTAATCCTCCTATCAGAAAATGCTATACATTTTGCGATTGGCCCCTAATGTCAGTTCTGTTTTGACATTTGTGTAGTAAACACATGCGAAATACACGTTAATAAACAATGTCCAACGCCTACTGGTGAAACACTGCGACGTTTAGCCGCTCGCCTCGAAGAGACTGGCACAACACGAGATACTGCCAGGCGTGGCAGACCCCGGAGTAGCCGTTCTGCAGAGAATATTGCTGCTGTAGCCGAGGATGTCATGGAAGCGCCGTCGACATCGACCAGACGACGTGCCACGCAAATGGGTATCAGTCGACGGTCTTTACAGCGAATTTTGGTACAAGATTTGAAGATGTTTCCGCACAAAGTCCAGACGGTGCACCAGCTGTTAGCTGCTGACCGCCAATCGCGTCTAACATACGCTCAAGCCATCCTTAATCACCACCAAGAGGAATATGATTTTTCATCAAAAATAATCATGAGTGATGAGACGCATTTCCATCTTAGCGGGTACGTAAATAAGCAAAATTTACGCTTCTGGGGCACTGAAAATCCGCGTGTAACTCACGAAGAGCCATTACACCCACTCAAAGTCACTGTATGGTGTTCTGTTTTCGCTGGCGAAGTCATCGGACCTTTTTTCTTCGAAGATGTCGCGGGCCAAACGGTTACTGTGAATGGTGAGTGCTACAGAGCAATGATCAACGAGTTCTTTTTATCGCAACTTGATGAATTGGGATTGAAAAACATGTGGTTCGAACAGGATGGTGCAACGGCACACACTGTACGTGCCACAAACGATATGCTGAAGGATGCATTTCCCGGGCGCCTAATCTCCCGTTTTGGCGATTTGCACTGGCCAGCAAGATCGCCTGATTTGACCGCTCCAGACTTCTTTTTGTGGGACTTTTTGAAGTCGCGTGTTTATGTCAACAAGCCTCAGACTCTTGCAGCTCTTAAAGACAATATCCGTCAAGAATGTGAGGACCTATCGCCGGAAGTTTTGGCCAAAGTGATGGAAAATGCCATAAAAAGGGCTCAAATGGCAATCAACTGTGGCGGCGGCCATTTGCATGACATCATATTCTTGACTTGATGTAAAAAAAACTAAAAGACCAAATAAAAATAATCCACAAGAAGAATCAAAGTTTTTCATTTTTTTTAAATTACAGCCAAAAAACATCGCAAGGTTAGTTTTGCGCCACCTTGTATAAATCCGACTTGGAATTCGTGTTCCTCTCGGCAAAGTTATTCCAGTAAACGAATTTTGGATTCTCAAAATGCAACTGTTAAAGTTTGTGCTACGGATGCCAAGATTACGGGATCACGCTTTTTTTCAGGTGGTAGAATTTCGGGATCCCGAAAGTTTAATTTTTAGTATTTTTTTACAAGCTCTGCCTTAATTTTTAATTTTGAAATATAAATGAATAAAAACGGCGCACCCTAATACATACACACATATACGTATTATGTAAAAATATGCACATGCATATGTAAAGCATGGCCGGACGGACGTATGTATGTATGTGTGTGACCGCAGCTGCAGCCGAACAAATTTTTTAATTGAATTGCTTGCGACATACAGCGTACCGCAGATGTACCCTGCACACAAAGCACGAGAGTGGACGCTGGCTGTGTGTCTGCTGGGCGTACGAGTACGCGCCTCAACAGCGACTACGAGAAGCGACATGTAGCATATTAACTTTTTAAGTATATTAATTGCCACCATTTGAACTTTTATTTAATTTACGAGCGACTGCAATAATCTTGACCCGCCGTCGTTGTAGCCACTTGCATGCACTGCCTGTGCACTCAACATACTCGTACTTACACCCTCCCCCCGCCTATTAACTGCTTATGCATGAGTTACTAAAAACGAATGCTCTTTATTTTACTGCCTGACGTTGCAGGGTTGCACGGTGGGTGTGGTGCCGCTTGCATATTCGCTCGCTTTGCTCGACTTAAGTCAAAACTTAGCCGCACCGCGCCTCGCCTAGCTCGATCGGTCGGTCGGTTGGTTGGTTGGTTAACTCGTTAGCTAGCTGACTACCAGCAAACCACATGCAACTACTAAAAAAATAAAAAAATAGAGCATTGTGTTGCGGCAATTTGTGTGTGGCTGACCTTTTTTTGCACGCCTTTGTTTTTTTATTTCTTTTTTTGCCTTTCTTTTTTCTACACTCAGCACTGCCATCACTGCGGCTATAGTCGTTGCCATCCCGCGATTTTTTTTGCTTTATTTTTAATTTTTTTTAATAAAACATCAAATGAAGTGCAATGCACGGCCAATATGGCGCGTGCATCCAACATAGAGTACCGGATTAACGTTTGCTACAACTGCCAGCAACCAGCCGGTATGTACATATATGTGCATGTGCATAAGTGTAGAAGTGTAGTAGTGTGCGCCACTCGTTGCACAAACGATATGAATTGACATTGCTCGGGATGTGGCAAGCCAATGTTGCCGGTTGCTGCCTAACGATGCCTGGTTACCAGGTCACATATGCGGCTAATAAATTGAGTTAAATTAAAAGGAAGCTGTCAGAAGAAAATACTAATGTGCGTTAATACATATACTTACAACAAACATACACACACACATACTAGTTTTGCTCTTTTCAATATGTTGATATGCAGTTCTATGTGTCGCGAAGTGGGTGTTGCAAAGTGGGTATGTGGAATACTCTAAGCAATTTAACTAAAACTAAAATAATTTCACGAAATTTCAAAAGCTTATAAATGCATTTGTAGATTATAAATATATGTACGTGATTTTGAAAAGCATGAGCGAATTTCCATTGTATGCTATGTATGTAAAGTATTGGATGTGGGAATAAGTTTCCGCTCTCGTAAAAGAGGAGTCGCTGCTGATACTATTTTTGTGTTCGTTTCAGTCATATACTGGTGATTTTAAGGTGTATATGTGAGCTCTCGATCGCAGTAGTTTGCATTCGTTTACACCATAAAGATCCTTTTTTATCTGACGTCAAAAAAATCTACGTTCGTCAGGAAAAAACAGCATTTCCCGTTAAAGTCATGCTTCATTACCACCTTTTAAAGAAAAGTGCCGCTAAAACGTGTCCTATATTGATCATTACGGTAATCACGCTCCATTAAATACAACTTGCAAAGAGTGGTTTCGACGCTTCCAAAGTGGCAATTTCGGCGTGATTTAGAAAGGTCGCGAAGGAGCCGAAAAAATTCGAAGATACTAAACTACATCAATTATTGGATGAAGACGCCTTCGAATGTCAAACCCTTGCTGATATGTCTAAAGAGTTGGATGTTAACGGATCAACCGTCGGTAAACGACCTAAAAATTGATCCCATAAAATACGTAATTCAGAAATCCAGCACGAAAAACACACAAAAATTACTAACACATTCGAACAAAGAGGTACAGGAAATACCGCACATGGAGCTAACGCAGAAATTAAGACTAAAGCGAGTCCCACCAACAACATTAGCAGATACAAAAATTGTTTTGACAAATTAAAACTAAGTATGATATATTAACGTTGCTAATATATTAAATGTAAGCTGTGTAACTATTAATTAAATCATGTTATTTAAGTGCAGATTTCACGTAACAATTAATCTCCCATCTAAGCTATAAAAATTACTAAGTGTCCATCGACAGATGAAATAAAAACATTAGGATGTAAAAAAAACAAAAAAAAAATCACACCAATCACATTCGAAAAAGTTACGGAGATGAGTATTTTATAATATATCCCTTATCCCTTATATCCCTTCTATACATCATTGCTATTTTCGAAAACTTAATCATAATGAGAAAAGTTAAAATATATTAATAGTAAGGACCATAAATAACTTTGGTTGAATAGTAAATGTTGAAAAAAAGGATTTTTATTTTATTATTTTTAAAATTCGCTTATGAAAAGACTTTTAAATACTTCAAATAAAAGTATTTTAGTATTTATTGAAGTACAGGTATCCCTTGTATAACGCGGTCTTATACAACGCGGTTTCGATATAACGCGATTTGGAAAAATTAGGTTTCAGTACAACGGGAAATTTAGGCTTATATAATGCGAAGGGGAAAATACATAATTATAAAATCTGGTAACACTAATTTGCGTACCACATATTTATAATATGTAATGTATTTTTAATGTAAACCGGGAATTACCCTTTTTTGCCTTAGATAGATAGAATAGATATTAATCTAGCACCTTATTACGAAATTGAAAAGGAGCTTAAAAAAACCACCCACCAAAAACTGATAACAGATTTTGCAATTATAGAACCACAAGGTCCCAGAACGAGTTCCTTATCCAATAGCGAAAACTATGTTGAAGAAATATCTTCTGATGAAGCTATTGCTCCCCCAAAACGCCCACGTGCAAATATCTTTGAAGACAGTGAAACAGATTAATTACCATATGAAGTTTGAAGAATAACAATAAAGTTTTTAATAAACCTTTAATTTGTTTTAGTTTGTTTTCAAATTTTTTGTTTTGTGTTTTTAATTGTATTATAAAGTCTGAACTTTAGTATTGAGTTGAAATATATGTGCATCTGTTATTTTGTATGTATTTTATTTAAAAAAAAACCTATTGGAACATAACCCCCAAATTTATATGAAAACTATGTTTTAGATAACGCGGAATTACATAACGCGCAATTCTTCTGGAACGTAACTATCGCGTTATACGAGGGATACCTGTATTTAAAAAAAAAAATCATTAAAAATTTGGTTTGTTTCAATTGAGATCCCTTGGTTTATATTTTGTAAATGTAAGAATTTTTAGTTTTTGCTGACTTTGAAAGCGATGTAAGTACTTTTGAAGTGATTAAAAGTATAAATTTTTGTTAATCACATTAAAAAAAATATTACATTATAAATTTAAATCAATGTCATGTTGGCAAAGTACAAAATTACTATATATAATAATATTCATATATCCATATTTTCAAAATTATTCGAGTGCGGAACCTTAAATGTCTCCATATAAATTAAAATTCACTTACACCATTTGCAAAGAATGCGCCTCGTACAACACCGTGCGATAAAAACAGAAGAATTTCTAGGTTTACAGTTATTGGAAATTCACATTGTCAATTACAATACAAATTCACGCACACTTTTTCCAATATTCTGTCATCTCGGCAGCCACAAATTTAAATTCAAAAACTTGAAACATTTCAACACTTTCATATTAAAATAGCTTTTGATGGCTTTAGGCGTGCCACTTCTTTCCCCCAACTCTCCTGGCATTTTCATGCCAATAAAATTGCGTCAATGAGCACGTGTTATTATTGTTATTGTACATAAACTTGTATGTATTTAGTTTTGCGCTAACCTTTTTCACGCCGAACTTGCAAATAAATGTTGGTAATGATGCGCATATTTTTGGCAATTCTGTCAGATTATTCTCAGCCACAATGTCATGGCAAACTTAAGTTGCCTCAAGGTATGCAATGTTTATTTAGGCAACATTTGCACACAACCCAAGGAGAGTACTTCCAGTCGGTTTTGCAGCTGGTGTAGTTCGTCGTCCAGTAAATGCCATTTTTAACTCAGCTATGCCCTAAGAAGGGCGGCCGCGGTAGCCGAATGAGTTGGTGCGTGACTACCATTCGGAATTCACAGAGAGAACGTAGGTTCGAATCCCGGTGAAACACCAAAATTAAGAAAATCATTTTTCTAATAGCGGTCGCCCCTCGGCAGGCAATGGCAAACCTCCGAGTGTATTTCTGCCATGAAAAAGCTCTTCATAAAAAATTACTGCCGTTCGGAGTCGGCTTGAAACTGTAGGTCCCTCCATTTGTGGAACAACATCAAGACGCACACCACAAATAGGTTGGAGAAGCTCGACCAAACACCCAAAAGGGGTATACGCGCCAATTATATATATATATATATGGCTTAAGAAATGTCGATTGTGAGTTTATGCAACAAGAATCGCGTTTATTTTTTAATTATTTTATTTATTTATTTCTTCAGGCGATCTTTATATAGCGAATGCTCGTCATTTTTCATATGCAAGAAATGCCCAACGCCATCAGCAAAAAAAATTGCCAAAATTCAACGCGGTTTTTGTTAATATAGTTAATTGGAACTTGCATTAAATTATACCAAAATTGATTAGACTATAAAACTGCATTCTCGAAATGTTTCCAAAAATTCTGATTAAAAGTGTGAGCTTCTGATAAAAATTTGTTAATTTTCTTTTAACCCTTTCGACCCCAACGTGGCATGTGAGCAACTTCGCCAGTTTAACAGCTTACGGAAAGCGTTCGTTTTGTTTTTGTCTGTTCGTTATACATGATAACAGTACTTTTATGTATCCACTCAAAATATACTTGTGGCTCTCGCGGGTAGCAGAATTATAATTTTATAATTATTTTTCTACTTTTTTAAGAGCGAGAACGTGAAAAAAATCCTTTTTTTTGTTTTTCCAATAAACAGATAAAATATCTAGAAAAAAAATTTTGATTTGTAAATCTGCTACCATAGCGACATACCTCCTGATGAATAATCGATCGATTTTTTTTTTCAGACGTACCTCAGCGCCCAATCAGTCACGCCAGTGGCGTGTGTTACGTCAGGGGAAGCAATTTTTTTTTATTATTGTCATTGAAAAAAATTTTTTTTTTTTTTGTTTTTGTAAATAAAGAATTGCTCAATGAACAAAAACGATTTTCAATTGATACCAATTATTTTTCTTCAATTCTCAGCGCCTTGAATGTTCACGTCGCTAGACCAGAAAGGTGCCTTAAAGTGAAACACGTGCCAGTAAAAAAGCGCTACTACGACACTGCATTTTGAATGAACTCCAAAAAGGGAGCAACGCATCGAATGCATGTAAAAATGTATGTGCGGTTCTTGGAAAAGATATTTTAAATATTCGTAGATATTGAAAAGTTGGTTGAGCAAATTTCGTTCCGGGGATCTGAGCCTCTAAAAAAGTGATCGACCTGGACGATCATCCAAGAACGTTAGTGATGTTGTGCGATCCATGTTGGAAACTATTCCACATTTAAAAAGTCGGGAAATTGTGGAAAGAGTTTCGCATTCATCATACAACTGTTGGAGATCACATTAAATCTCTCGGGTTTGAGTTAAATCTAAATGTTTGGTTTCCACATGAGTTAACGGAAAGTATCTGATCGTGTAAGAATATGTTCATCACATCTGATTAGAAAAAAGGTGGGGCCGTTTTTGGGCAAGCTAATTACTGGAAATTAAAGGTGGATTCTTTACAAGAATACTAAGAGAAAAAGATCTTACTGCAAACCAGGAACATCACCAGCAACAGTTCCAAAACTAAGTATCCATCAACAGAAAGCACTGCCTTGTTTGTGATGGAACAGGAAAAGTCCAGTGTATTACGAGTTGCTGAAACAGGAAAAATCCATCAACGTGGACCTGTACTGCAATCAGCTGAAAAAAGCCAGCATTAGCGTCTAGAAAAGGAATAGTGTCGTGGTGGAGACAATTCTCGACTGCTTATTGCTATGGTCACACAACAAATACTGAATTCGTTAGAATGGGAAATCCTCAGTCACCCGCCGTATCCACCTGACATTGCACCATCTGATTATTGCCTTGAAAGTGTTTCTAAGGCAGTTGCTGACTATTTTAACTCCAATTGCGAGAACTTCTACAAAACAGGAATTCACAGGTTACCTGAAAGATGGCAACAAGTTGTAACAAATAACGGAGCATATGTAATTGATTAATATTAAATAAAATAAATATTAAATGCACTAGCAATCTCAGAGAACTCCGATTTGCCACCAGATAGCTTCGTTTTTTGTAACATTTCGTTTGGGGATTAAAAGATGACGAAAAACTTTTTTTTTTGTTTTATATAATATTTGAAAAGGAAAAATTTATTTTTCATTTCAGAACAGTAATGAATTCATTTCGATTACAAAAATGTAGTGTAATTTAGTTGAACTTCTCTAAGTAAAAAATTAAAGTGAATCCAAAGTAAATACTGAATTGAAGTGCTCTTTGGTAAACCACATTTTTTGTTCTTTGGTCTGATGTTAACACAACGTACGTGAACACGCAACGTATAGCTGCCCATGTGAAAAACAATGATTTTCTAAATTTATCCCGCAAACACTAAGCGATTGGCCTTGCGACTTGTTAATTTTCATTGCGGACGCAAGGCGATCCGGAAATTGCAATCGTTTTAAGTCAAACGGAAGATCAGTCAGAATCATTGGTATTCGAGGAATACATACATTTTCACCTGCGTGCTTTCCGTTAATAATGGTTGCCTCAATCAAATTCGGCATAAGTCTTTTAACCACTCTCATATTAGTGGTTAGCGATAGTGTTTTTACGTTATTCCACAAAGGTGATGCCTTGAGGCAAGCATTCAATTCATCTGCTGGCGTTCCACGGGGAATTACGGGCAACGTCTGCCGAAAATCGCCTGCCAATAATATCATCAAGGCGCCAAAGATGTTGTTATTTCGCCGAAGATCCTTCAGTGTGAAGTTAAGTGCATCAAGTGATTTCTTATGTGCCATTGCGCACTCATCCCAAACAATGAGCTTGCATTGCATCAACAATTTTCCCATTGCACTGGATCGGGCAATATTGCATGTTGGAGTATCAATTGTGTTTAAATTGAGTGGCAACTTAAGCGCAGAATGTGCAGTACAACCGCCATCTAGAAGAGTCGCCGCAATTCCAGATGATGCTAACGCCAAAGCTATGTCACATCTTGATCGAATAGTGGCCAAAATCAATGATATGATAAATGTTTTCCCTGTTCCTCCAGGTGCGTCCAGAAAGAATAGACCACCAGTATTATTGCCCACCGCTTGCATTAATGTTTCGTATACTTGTTTTTGCTGTTCATTCAGCAACGGCACATTATTTCGAACGAATTCCTGCAATGTATTGCAGCTCTCGATTTAATTCTTGGTTGAACGCATCGTGCATCAATCGATTTTGTGTGTTGTATCTTTTACCTTGCAAGTCGGCATGAAGCCGCCTTCTCGAATGATATTAGCTCCAAAGGAAATTATGCGAAAGCAGTTATTGTATTCAAAGATGCGTTGAAGAAAATGGTTGGGATCTGGATCAGTTCCATCGAACAATGGTTTCAGTGGCTGTGGTGGTGCAAGTAATGGATCCAATTTGACTTTTCCACTTGCGCAGCATAATCCAGCCGTTTCTCTTTTGAACTTTAACGCATTGCAATATCGGCATACAGAATGTCATTGGTCCAATATCTAAATTATCATCATCACTGTAGTTCGCAGTGGGATCATATTGGAATGCCAAGCGGTTGTATGATGCCAATGATCTTCTTGTGCTCACGCATTGTCTCAATCGGGCATTTTCTTATTATTATATTTTGTCTTTCTTCACTTAAGTTCTGTGAATACACTTGTTGCTGGCTTGTATGTCTTGTGTGGCGGCCGATGTTCGCACGTCATCCTCTCGGCATTTTGGACTATGGACAAACTGGTGAATTTAACCTCAAATGCACGATCCACATAATTTACACAGTTCAACTTGCCACCTTAGGGACAAATGCCTGCTGTTGAAATTGAAAAAAAATTTGCACAATACGCGTGATTGATTTGATAGTTTCCAATTGAACTGTTAGGAAACGAATAACTTTAACCTCAATTTCACAATTTCACAGTCAACACAATACCGGGTTTAAGTTAGCGTTTGAAAGAACGTGCGCATAATAAATGTCACATAAAATTAACTGAGCTGAGTATGTGCTATAAACTCACGCAGCCTGAGAACCGTGGAAATCGGTTAGTGCGTTCTGGAGTTATAACGTCAGGAAGGAAACCCCGACTTATTTTTATATTATAGATTAAACAAATTTCTACATGACAGAACTTTCCCTCGAGCCCAATAGTTCTCAAGCTATCTAGTTAGAAGCAGTAATCCACTATGAAAAATAAGCAAATATTTGACTCCGTCGGCATTTACACTCGCCTAAACCTTCTGCCGTTAACGTGTCAAGCATTCTTATTTATACCTATTATTAGAAGAATATTTGTGTAGCGTATACGGCCAATTGAGCATTTCGCAATTGGTTCAATTCTTGTTATTCTTCTTCCATCAGATACCACTTCATATACTAGAATGTTTACTGAGTAGCTTAGTTTTTCACTGTAGGGTAATTTAAAGCCTCGAAATTGTAGGGTGAAAGTAAAGTAGAATTTAAAAATGTCAATATTTATTATAAATTTACTAGAATTGCATGTCTTTGGGGTTGTCTGAACATTTGAATTGGTTTTATTTCCATTGTTTGCGCATATTATTATTTCCTTGAGTTTTATGTATGTGTTTCGAGTAACTTTCAAAGGAATTAGCATTTTTTTTAGCAGATTTGCATATTATTTGAAATGGCAGGAAGAGAGGCAACCGATTAGATTTTATAACAGTGTTGTAACTAAAAATGGGCTCGAAACAATTTCAAATAGTTATGTAATAAAATGCAAATTTTCAAAAAAGGAAGGTAACTGTATAAGATTAAATTTACTTTACTATTTGAGAATTTAATGGAATTTTTTTTTTCGAAAATTGCAAACCATATATGTAAGTATGCCGCCGTAGCCGAATGGGTTGGTGCGTGATTACCATTCGGAATTCACAGAGAGAACGTTGGTTCGAATCTCGGTGAAAACACCAAAATTAAGAAAAACATTTTTCTAATAGCGGTCGCCCCTCGGCTGGGAATGACAGGCCTCCGAGTGTATTTCTGCCATGAAAAAGCTCCTCATAAAAATATCTGCCGTTCGGAGTTGGCTTGAAACTGTAGGTCCTTCCATTTGTGGAACAACATCAACACGCACACCTCAAATAGGAGGAGGAGCTCGGTCAAATACCCAAGAAGGTTGTACGCGCCAATAATATATATTTATATATACAGTAGGTTCTGTTTTTATGCGGTAGATACGTTCCGCAAGAAACAGCAAAAAAAAAACAGCATAAAAAAAGCTACCAGTTCTATAGTAAAACTATAGATACGTTTCAAATGCTAAAACCGCATAAATCTGAAATAATGTAATAAAATCGCATAAAAAAGGGCACTAGTCCCATATTATAACTATAGATACGTTCCATAGACCGCATGAATCTGAAATAATTAAATAAAATCGCATAAACAAAATATTGTATTTTTGAAAATTATATCTTTATTTAAGAACCTTCAGAATCGAAAAATAAATTTAAGTCAGAAATAGAATCAGAGAATACCCACATGTTGTGCGTTCGTTTAGGATTTGGCGTAAAATCACTTTCGTCACTTGAGGAAATGTACACATCTGATCTAGATAGTTATGCAGGCGGTTCCATACTTGTAGGGTTAGCATTTCTGATGTAATCTGTAATGAGTTTTTGCTTAGCTGGTTTAGAATCTTGTTTATATGTACAATTCCCGATAGGTCGACACGCATTTTGTAATTTAAAAAAAAAAAACCGCACTATTTCAAAACCGCATAAAAAAAAGCCGCATAAAAACAGAACCTACTGTATATACAATACTAGCTGACCCGGCTAACTTTGTTCCGCCCTAGAGGCAATAAAGAAGCAGATTTTTGATTTTATTAAGTTAATTTTTTTATTAATCAAGTATTTCAATGAAGCTTTAATAGATTGCACTCTTCAGTTAAGCACCTTGTGATACACGACATTTTTTTTTATTATCAGGTGCAAGAACAAACAACGCATATGGTTTTCCAACCCGTGAACATGCAACTTGTCATATGAACGATGTGTTTCAGATATTTGTTGCAGTTGCCCAGTATCACGACGTGTAAGCCCGATATCACGTTTTTCCAAGTTTTCACCAACAATCAGCATGGCAACTTCATCTATTGTTGGAGCGTTAAATGTGCGTTCGTGTGTTCCAGATGGTCGTTTATCTGCTCTGATCACGACTTTGTAGTCATCATATGGCATGCGTTCCAAAGCACTGTTGAACAGCCTGACCAACGCATAATGTTCATGAAGTAGTTGCTACAGATCTTTAAGAATTGCTCTTTTCATTCCTGCATTGATCCCTTGACGTCGACCAAGTTGTTCTTCCATGTTGCCCATGAAGTATATTTGTAAAAAAGTATTCTGTGCATCTTCGAAAGGTTGCAATGATCCAATTCGATGGTGAATCTGTCCTTGTATCTATAAAAAACAAAGTCAGGATTTTTTATTTATAAACATTTTTTTTTTATACTCAGCAAAAATAATACATATGAATAATTATAGTAAGTTCAAAAACAAATCAATAAATACCTTGAATGCCGGGTTAAATCCTCGTTCTTCGATAATGTCAGCCCCAAATGAGGTAATTTGGAAGCAACCATTGTATTTTTGACTGTTTGCAAGAAAATGATGTGATTCTGGTGTTTCGCCACAAAGCAATGAATGCAATGGCTCAGGTGGCGGAGTCAATACTGGCAGTTTCACTCTTCCACTAAGGTAGCACAATCCGGGCGCTTCTCCGGAAAATTTCAATGCGCCAAAATACTCGTAAACGACGTTCATTGGCCCAATGCAAACGCTAGAATGCAAGCAGTAATCAGTGTTGCAATCATATCGAAACGCTGCTCGATTCAAATCAGCACTTGATAATTCTCTTCTTGTGCGTCGAAAATGATCTACTTGTTCATCTCTGTTATTCGCTCGACGATTTCGCATTGCCAACCGAGCCGTTTCACGGGCTGCCTCGCTGTGCTCTTGTGATTGAGAAGTACAAAGTCGAGCCATACTAACGCGGCGCTCTTCACGGGCAATTCCTTGCGCTTCGTCAGTCGTTTCATTCGCAAGGTTTCGTATCCTTCGTGCATTACGGCTTTGTCGGGAAAGATTTGATCGTCTTGGTCGTGGCATTGATAATGATGATTCAAATATAATACAAATTGCTGTGATTATATATTTCTGACAAAATTTATATAATGAAATTTTCTACTTAACCATAGATAAAATTACGTTCAGCTGTCATTATTTATAAGTTTTATTATTTCACACTAAAAAATTCCTTTACTGTTTTTTGTTTTTTCTATTCATTTGTGAGTGGCAGAGAGTAAATTCGGTAGATTTTACAGTTTTGCTTTGATATAGGCAAAAATTCATGCCCGTTGAAGTTCTGAACGGTGAATGGTCGATGCTAATTACGTGCGACTTTGGTTTCATCGATTCCGTTCAGCCAGTTTTGATGTTAAAGAAAATGTGTATCATTCTTGGGTGACATTATTACTTTTTCTTTTGTTGTTGTTTTCGCGAAGTAAAATGATATCAACAGCTAAAAGCCACTTATTCCTTTGCTCTTTAGTCTTAATTCATACAAGTGATAAAAATACATTTTTCAGGTTATCGTAAAAATGTATTATTTTATAATAAATAGCTTTATAATTATTATTATTACAATATTCTTATTATAAAAAGCTATAATAACTAACTATAACTAACCTCTGCGGTATTTTATTTCCATTTTTCATTATTTTACTTACCATTTTTCATTCACGCCTAAAATGAACAAATGGCTGTGTTAGTAAACTATCATAAATAGGTTCTTGAATTAAAATATGTATATTTTTTTAACAAAAAAGAACAAGGCGCATTTACAATTTTCACAGTTTCACCGGATTTGGGTTAGTTACTTACTTATTTGCAAACTTAGTTATCCGAAAACGGCTCAGTAGATACTTGTACTATATATTTTGAGGACCTTTCGAAAATTGACTTTTCAGGTGACTTAACAAAATTGGAAACACGGTTGGAAATGTATATGGAGCTACATCCTTTTAGTTGAAAAAATAATACGAAGAAAAATTTCTAAAGTAATTTGTTTCCTACCTTCTACTAGGTACATATTGAACGACTCTCGTGCGTTGTGGAAATAGCCACCTTCGCTGACAACTAAAATTTCGATTTATCATCACCAGCCATTCGTTATCAGCAGGCTAATGGTGGATAGTATGCAAAATGTAACAAGCGCAAAAACAACAAAACCAAACCAAATTGAAAACATGAACTAAACCACACTTTTGTCAAAAAAAAAAAACAAAAACAAATCAAAAACAACTGCACTATGTGGTTGACAACGGAAAGAACAACAACGTAGTAAATCTAACAAAAAAATTACCATAAGTGGTTAGTATGGAGAGGTAACAATCTATCCACATACCCACGTCAAATTTCAGCATTTTCACCAGACGCAGGCAAAGTTCAACATACGAATACTCGTATACAGAAACCATAAGAGCGACGGCGACGACGACGCCAACGGCGATGGCGACAGTGCCATCAGCTTTGGGCGCAGCCGCATATTTGGGGTTTTATTACAGCTCGTGCACTCATAAACAACGCCACTCACACAAGCAGATTACTACAAAATCAAGCAGAAAATAGGGAATCTGAAATTTTGTCAATGCGCTCCCGCGGCAGTTGGGCAACACACTTCTGAACGCAGACACGTTACTAGGGTACATTATCCCTTTGGCTTTATTGATGACTCAAATTCGTGGTCCTGAAGAGTGTTGCGTGTGTATTGTTGACTGACCACTCATACTGTGTTGCTAATTAATGTATGCAGCCCGCCGTGCGAGTTCTCAAGCGAACGTTCTAGGGGAATTAGAAGTATGTATGTTTGTATAAATGTGTGCGTATATACATACATACATAGATAATACATTCGCTGCAGCGTAAGCCTTCATATAAATATGAGTGCGCTTTCATTTAAGGGGGGGGGGGTAGGGTTTTTAGGGTAAAAAAAATCGATTTTGGTTTATTTGAGAAAATGAATGTACATAATCTCAAGAATGTTGTGTCCAAATTTTAAGTCAATCGGTGCAAAACTCACAAAGTTAGAGCATTATAACCGTTGGCCGCTCCGACTCGGCTACCTGCTATGGTCGAACTTTAAGGGGGTCCTCTAGTTTCTCGTCTGTTTTTTTTCGGATTTTTCAATAATTTTTAACGGGCAAACGATCAAAATAATAAATCTCATTGTGTTCACATTATCTTTAGTAACATTTAAATGAGCTTTACAAATTTTTTGAAGACAAAATATATAATAGAATAAAAGTTATAGTGGCCGACAAGAAGACATAAAGTAAAAGAGGTGCTTGACGGTGACCAAGATTGCGGCTGTTTGGCTTATCTGAAATCGAAAAACCAAACGACATTTTAATCTTCATATTTAAGACTGCGATTGAACTAGAATGAATTCTTAATTACAAAAATTAATTTTTGTATACACTTTTGAAAATTAAATTCTATTTTTTACTTATTTTTTCTTAATTTTTTCGCTCATAGGAAAAAAACTATCGAAGCAATCATGATAATCCTAGTTCAATCGCTGGCTTATAATATATTAAAGATGAGGTATATATTTGAACAAGATCGGTTAAGTAGTTTTTGAAATATCGTGGTCACTATTTTGAAAAATAGTGTTTCGAGAAAAACGCGTTTCAAAGTTCGCGCATGTGATTTATAGCGTTGAGCGCGCTAAGTATACCTGCTTCGTTCAAGGCCGTAACTTGTGAGCCACTTCGAATATCGAAAAATCCTTCAGCACATACTTTTAACACATGTTGTAAATGTGATTTATGAAAAAAAACAAAATTCGATATTTTCGACCCAAGAAACTAGAGGACCCCCTTAAATCGATTTTCTGGAAAACGACGTTTTTCAAGTCGGTGGACTCTTTTTCTCTGAATCTACTCGACCGATCTTCCTGAAATTTTGTACACACTTTCTCTACATAATTACCGAGGTAACCCTGGGAGGTTTTTTGTTTTTTTTCAATTTTTATTTATTTTACAATGAACAATATTATGCGATTTATCGTCTAAAAATCGCACTTCTACTTCAAATGTTAAAAAAAAATTGAAAAAAATTTTTTTATTGAAAAAAAATTTTTTTTTAATAAAAACTCGACAGAGTTACCTCGGACAATTGATTACCTAATGAAAAGTCTTTGAGTTTTTAATTTCAGATGATCCAATGCTGAGAAAAACTGTCCACGGCAAATTGCCTTTTTTTCGAGACGTCTGCGTAGATCTGCTGTCAACGGCTCAATTTTGTATATTTTCTTGTGAAAATTTTTGAAAATATTTTTGAAATATGAGTTTACAGTATACTAATTGGATAAATAAATTTACATGAATCATCTTGCCAAAAAAAATTCATAAATAAGTGCATATTTTTAGTGGAATTAACCCTTCTTCGATTTCGTGTTTTAAAGCATCAATCGTCTCTGGATGGTTCGCATAGCATTTGTCCTTAACGGCTCCCCACAAAAAATAGTCCAACGGGCTTAAATCACAGCTCCGAGGCGGCCAATTGATATCGGAATTCAAAAAACGGTAGCCAAAAGTTCGAGTGTAACTTTGGCAGTGTGACAAGTTGCACCGTCCTGTTGAAACCAAATGCCGTCCATGTCATCCTCTTAAATTTTTGGTAACAAAAACTCGTTGAGCATGTCACGGTAACGCTCGCTATTTACTGTAACCGCGGAAAAAGAAGAAGACTCACCACTTTGGAAATGGGTTTTCAATATTTCCCAATTTTGTTCAAGCGTATAGCGTCCCATTTCGTAAATGTCAAACCTTTAAGTAAATTATGAACACATTTGACATGTAATTTGTGTTACCATTCTCAAAAAAATAGGTGGTTCAAAAAGCCAACGCTAGTAGTAGTAGCTGCCCTCTCGCCAACATTTTATTTTGATGCTCACACTGTTCCACAGGTTTTTCTTGATCTTCAGATGAACGTCACTATAAAGTCAACCTCGGTGTGGAATGTCTACCAATTCTCTTCCGTAGTGTCTGTGCCTAATTTGCACAAATTTAATGCTATAAAAACCGTTTACTTTTACAGGTGCAAATCAATGAAAAAAGGGGAATATAAACGATTTCCATAAAACTCAACTTACCGATGTCAGTTTTGCGCTCTTTCGCACATTATTTGCACTTATAAATTATTTTAAACGTACTGTATTTTATAAAAGCTTTTTACCTACTTATAATAACAATTAGTGATTGAGTTTCTGTTGTAGACAACAAAAATTTCACCTTCCACTTCAAAGCAAATGAATGTCGCAGACTTGCGCCACAATCCTTTAAACCAATTATGATGTGAACCATAAAGTCTCACGAACAAAAGCAACAATAATGCCATTGTTTGAAAAGTTCAATTCTAAAACGCTTCAGTCCATTTTGCCTTGCAAATAAACGCAATTCCAAAGTTTTACATTTCAGCAGTGAATACTATTCGATTGTAAAGAATTCGCAGTTTTTCTTTGAACTTATAAAATATGGGCCTTAATGAGAAAAGTTTAATTTAATTAAACTAATCCAAGTTTTGTGCAAATACTTCGGCCAAAGGTAGTGGACTCCTCTCATTTGACATTGCAATTGCAAATGGACTGAAATCGTCGACCACTGGCAGCTCAAGTTGCAAATTTTTTTATCAATAAATAGGTGAAATAAGGAGGGTAAAAAGTGCTAACAGTTGAATGAAACTTTACTTTGATTTATATTCATTAATGATAATCAAAGTTTGGCATGAGGCTTTAATAAGCAATTCTAAAATTAGGGTATGAGCTCAGAAAAGGCCTCCGAATGAGGGCGGGTCGTTGTTGAAATGGTTTAAAATAAGCTGTGAGTGAGGTAATAAGAAAATTACACTTTTCGAAGATCCATCTATGACCTTGAGCGAAAAGTTACCGGAATACATTAAGAAAATCCAAAATACCTGTATCATATAAATTTATCTCTCAAAAGTGATATTATCGTCGTCAAAGCACTTCCCATCACGTGCAACGCACTTATGTCAGCATTTTATCCAGTTCTCGAAACATTTCTGGAACTCTATTTTCGGTGTAGACATCAAAGCCATCTTATAATTTTCCATTACTTCTTTCCGGCTGTTAAAATGATTTCCTAGTGGTTTTTAACTCGATCAAACAGAAAAAATAGCAGAGAGCCATATCAGGTGACGCCCAAAATGATGGATCTATGCGACGGTGCGTTAACGTGGAACAAAACTCAAGAGTTGTTTCTCCTACAAATACTTTCTTTTCTGGCGAATTGTTTCACGTAAACGTTTCATGACGCCAAAATAATAGCCCTACTTGACCAACTGGCGAACTGTTGTGGTTCGCCCGTATATCAATGAGCAAACAACAACAAGATGGGACGGGATCTTCAAAATGAAACGACTAAAGAGCGAAACAAAAGAAAATTAAATCAGCCTGGGATATGTTGAATGAATTCCAGTTCATCCAATTTTGCACGACGTAAGGACTAAAAAGCGACTTTCTGGTGTAGCTAAGCAACTTCTGGCACTTCTTTGAAGCCTCTAAGTCTTTCGGCTGACATTGGCAAATTTTCTAGTGTATTTCTACCATGAAAAATCTATTCATAAAAAATCATTTGCTGTTTGGAATCGGCTCAAAACTGTAAGAACAACATTCAAGACACACACCGCACATTGGAGGTGAAGCTCGGCCAAACACCCAACAAATTATAAAACGAATTTCTGGTATAAGGATCCTTGAAGCCTTTTGTGTAGCGCTTTAGTAATGCTGCTCTCAGAAATGAGAGGTTAATGAGTGCAAAACTTGAATCAAATAAGACCAAAAATTGTAGAAAGATCGAAATTTATGACCGAATAATTCGAAGAGATATGATTACGAGAGTTTGTGAAGGGCAAATAAAAACATGTTTTATTACATTTTTCTATCCTGAAAATCCACTCTGTTCGATTATTTAAGTAATTTTGCAATAGATAAACATCTACCTGGCACGTAATCTTCCTATAAATTTTGAGATCATCTGCTGCCACTAAGCGGTAAACTCAATCCTGCTAATATTACATCTAGAAGCGCATCCGCCAGCGACTATTATCATCAACTAATCACTATGGCTTCATTGGTCTGGTTTTTTTGGCTAAACGTGCAAGTAAATGGACTGTGCCTTGTGTTGCAAAAATTTCCAGAAATAATTTGTTTACTACGCGAAGTTATAAGTTTATAAGTTTCGACTGCGCCGCAGGCCCTTTAAATTGACTGTTTATCTTCTTCATCTGGTAAATAGCAACAGTATTTTCAACATAACGTCTAGTTTTTGGTCTCCCAGTCCTTTTTCTATTCTCGACAGAATCAGTTACTTCAAATTTTCCCACCAACCTTTGAATTGTCGACTGCATGGACTCATTCATTTCCACCAAAAGAGTTACGAATTTTGCGATATGTTGTTCTTAATGATGGACCGTTTCCATAAAAATTTAAATACTTTTAACAAGTGTTTCGACGAGGCTTTTCGCCTCCTTGTAGACAAAAAAAGAAGACAATCTCTCTTCGCTGTGAGTGTATTGGTTCCAGTTGGTTGGTTGACTACAATATTCCCAGGGATAGTAATTGGTTTGTTGGAAACTGATTCTAATTCACTGATAGCTAAAGGAGTAGTGAATTTAGAAATAAGGGCTGGATTACTCAAATGACTTTCGTTATTTGGAAGAATCAATATGTTCGGTAAAGTCGTCAAAAAATTTCTTCTCGCATCACTCTTTCTGAGCTCATAAACTTCCTTGCTAATACAAAATGTTGCCAATGCCATGGCATCCAACATTTTGCAAAAGAAAGCAAAAGTCCATCTCCTTGTTGGCCGTTGTGATGTGAACTGTGTGCCTATTTTATCCATGCAATCGACGCCAGAATTGTGTGATTTATAATAAATAAATAGGTATGGTTTTTTTGCTTCGCCTTCACAATCTTTGGTATAATGAACGAGGGAAAGTAAATTAACCACTCTATTCTTTTTTGATACATTGCTGCTGATTGTAACAAAGTTTTCATGAAAACGGGAAACAATGACGAAAGCATTTTTTCATTTCTGGTGGAATGCTGCGTTTTTTGGATCGTATGGTGCCAACTAATGCAAGTCATATAGCAGTGAGGCGCTTAACTCTATTCAATGTGACGAAAAAGTTATCGACAGTTGCTGTACGGCCGCTGTTCGTTTACCATCACATTTTTCCTTTGATCAAAGTTACGCTCCTCTCCTTCTAATCGACCTCAATATGGTTTTCATTCCAAAAGTTATTTTGATTGTGAATCACTTACCCATCAGATTTTTATGGCGTATTTTACCGAATTTGCTGGAATATATTGTGTGAATTTAGTTCGGTCTCCATATGGAAAAAGTTGTTCGTCAATAGTTATATAATTATCCTTGAGATTTCTATTTAAGAAATTCCATTTATCACGAATGGGTGCATGTATCGTGTGAAAATTTTGAATCGCCGATGGAACATTGCTGCTCGAAGAATGGACAAAGCTTTCGAATGCCAAAAAACTTCCTACATATTTTTGTGTGTCATCCATGGTCAAAAGAATATGAACAAATGCATCAAGATCAGTGCTAGTCAGATCAATCAAACTCTTTGTTTTGCTTCACTTCCATATCGATTTGTTTCCGAAATGATAATGAATGAAATATTGGATGTAAACAATTTTGAACAGAATTTTGATGCCTTGGCATGGAGCAAAGCCGCATAAATGTCGAATAGCCGCAAGTGGCTCATCTTTCCTCCACTTTATTGCTGTCAAGTATTTCATTTGGAACGATTACTTCCTCCAGCTCAATGTCGGATGCATCTTCCTCAGGCAAATAATCACCATTTCGATCGTCATCAGCGCCACCAAGTGGATCCACTACATCATCGTTATATTCGCCAAAGCCGAAGAAAGTCGGTTGTAATAATAAACTTTTACGGTACTAAAGAATGATACTTAAACGATGTCGTGGATGTTGTTAATCCACGCCAACAATTTTGAAAAATATGTTCAAATGATTACGTTTTACTCCTTCTCAGACCATAGGTACTTAATGTACAATATTTCATTACCAACTAAGCAGTGTAAGCCGGTCATAAACTGCAGACGCACAAACTGGCGTGTGTTTGAAACCACACTGGCCAACAAACTCCCTGGCGCGACATACCAAATTGACTCCGATCTACAGCTCGACTCAGCGGTTGACGAGCTGATCACAGCATTTCAACAAGCTGCGAAAGCAGCATGTCCTGAGAGAACAAGAAGAGGCAAACCGAAACCTACATGGTGCTCCACGGATATAGCAGACCTTAGAAAGGAGCGCAGATCTATGTATAACGACGCGAGGAGAACTAACTCGTGAGATAGATACAAAGAATGCCAACGAAGATTCAAGTATGTTATAAGGGCAGCAAAAACAGCGCCTTGGAGTGACTTCTGTCAAAAGATAAAAAGTGCTTCGGTGACTAGTAGGCTCTGGAAAGTCCTGTCAACGAGCCCAAGCAACCTTAGCTACCTCATAAAAGAGAGCGGCAATTGGACAACTAGCATTGCAGAAACACTAGAATTACTAATGCAGACATGCTTTCCAGGTTGCCTGAGTGTGTCCCACAGGACAACCGCTTCAACCTAACTTAAAATACGTTTTAATTCCACATTTTTGCCAAGATGAATTTTGAAAACCACAGTAAACAATATTAATATGAGTCTCACATAAAAATATTCTAAGTGAGTTATGGTAAAATATGTCAAGCTTGCCAATTAAAATGTCAGAAGGTCTGTCTGACAAAACTAGAAGTGCCCAAGGTCGGAAATATAAATAGCAGCCCATGTATGTGCTCAAAGACTCGGCACAGGTTGTCCAAGGAGTAGGCACACTTTGACGAAAAAAACGAGTTCATCCTTTGTGATACCAATGTGAAGGAAGACCGATGGAACCAAAGGAGAGGGCGGAGAGAGGTGAGGGAGGAGTGGCTAGGAGGATTGTGATCAAGTTCATCAGATTTTTAATGTCAAGGGCTGGTCAGGAGAAGGTGATCAGATGATTCCACCTCATCCTCCATATATCCGATGCAAACTCGGGGTAATTCCAAGTCTCGCGTACACACCTTGCGGAGAGTGCCCTGTGATAACACCCACGAAGTGGGAGGGCTTCGATTTTGTCAACCTAAGAAAATCATTCCAGCACCCCCGATCCGCACGTGACCAGAAGGATTTCGCGACCTTAAAAGTTGGTATACTTACCTAGCTCTCGCTGAGTTGGAGCGAAACCCATCCTTCCAGGAGCAGACCGCACATGGTCAAGGGGATCCCAATACTTTCCCTTCACTTTACATGTGAGGCTCGGTATAACTATTCATTAGTTCAAATCTAACCGGCGCTTTTCAAACAAAATTGGAAATTTCCTGTAAACAGCTTGTTGGCTACACAATATTCAAGCATACTGTATTAAGTAGTAATTAATTATTTTTATTATTTTTACTAAGTGTATGTACAAAAAGGTGTTTCGACTGAATATGTATAGTTTAATTGTGAACTGCCCTAATATTATTTGGTTCGGTATTTACAAGCAAAAAGCTCCATCCCAACAAACACTTATGTATATATACTCGCATATACCTATATGCATATGACTATATAATAATTCTTTAACTGCATAATTTTTGCTCTCCAAACAAAAAAATCATTGAGGTAGACACCCGCTATGCTGCAAATATTGCCACGTATTTAAGTCATCTCACAATTTTCCCGGCGCGTAGAATTCGCTCCATATTTTCAGTTTGTCCATACCAGGTAAATCGATGAACTCAACATTCTCACCAATATTCAGGCATTTGATTTCACCCACATCACGTGTGATCGGCTCGAATATCAGATTCTCCAGCATATCACAATTCGGATCACTGTTTGCTGCAAAACTTGTCCAAATATCGACCATTGTGCGTGTCACTTCGTGTTCTTTGGAGCCATGAACCGGCCGATGTGAGAACATGGCATAGTAGAGATAACACAGATCATCACCATGGCAGGTGCCACGTACATTGCGGCCACACAAAATATTACGAACGGCATTGCCTTCACGTGAATCATAGTCGAAGCGGTAGACGTAGGTAGGAGCGGTGCTGTAGCGCTGACGTGCGAGCAATGTACGATAGATGGGTAGCCAGAAGTCGCGGTAGGAGCTCAGCTGTTGAAGTTGAAAAGGGAGTGAGTTAATATATGTATTAAAATAATGTACAGAAAAGCGTATGGTATTTGAGAACAACTTCAGAGTAAAACTAATTTTGAAGAAAATTTAATGAAACTTCACGAATTTTTTACACAACATTTACTTATTATATTTGTATCTATAAAAGGGCTCAATAAAATTTCGAGTAGTTGCAATAACCTCTACGATCCGGGTCCGTAAACGATTGCATGCCCGAATCAAATGCTCTTTACTCATATTGACCATAACGGCTGCATTTAACCTTCAGAGAAGAAATGGTGTTATGAGGATGCCTATTGGTTTCAGTCCCAAATGTTCTTCTTCTTGATTGGCGCGGTTTTGGTCGAGATTAAAAAAGCGCGCCAGTCGTTTCTTTCCCGTTCTAACCGGCGCCAGTTGGGACCACCAAGTGAAACCAAGTCATTCTCCTCCTGATCTTTCCAACCTACAGGCGGCCTTCCTCTTTATCTGCTACGAGTAACTGGTACCGAACGATATGACCCAACCAACGTATCCGCTGTATCTTTATTCGCTGCGCTATGTCTATTTCGTCGTAAAGCTCATACAGCTCATCGTTCCATCACCTAAGATACTCGCCAGCATCAACGTGCAAAGGTCCAAAAATCTTCCACAAAATATTTCTCTCAAACACTCCAATACGTTAGGACGGGGGTAATGAGAGCCTTGTAGAGTGTTAGATTTTTTCGCCGAGAGAAGACTTTACTACTCAGTCGCCTAAGTAGCACTTGTTTGCAAGTGAGATTCTACGTTGGATTTGAAGGCTGACATTGTTATCGGTGTTAATGCTCGTTCCTAAATAAACGAAGTCCTTTACAACCTCAAAATCAGAACTGTCAACAATGACGTGGGTGCTGATACGCGAGTACACCGACTATTTGTTTGATGACAGGAGGAACTTCGTTTTTGTCCTCGTTCATTACCAGACCCATTCGCTTAGGATCAACTACTCGGCCATAAGTTCGATGTTCTCAGTTCGATTGATCAGATAACTTCTTGTTGTCATGTTTACTCGAAAATAAACTGTCGTCTACGCATAACGCAGGACTTATACCGGAGACCTTCATGGACAACTCGACGGATAAGACCCTTAAAAACATTAAGCTCACTAACAAGGGCCCTCAGAGATTGCTTGCACTTGTTAAATAAATTCTGCAGATCGGACAATGTCAGAACGTTCCTTGCATTTTGCGTTTTGCAACAGATTCTGCATCGACGCCTGATGCTTCCAACTAACGAACGAATAAACGGACGTTATTAGGAAAATAAGAGATTTCTAATAGGTGTGATTTGCACATTAACTGCATCTCTCCATTTCTTGAGTTAAGTTGTAGTCTCCATGCCTTGTCTGATAAAGAGAAAAACGAAAAATAATGGGTTCGGAAAGTTATAGCCACATATATGCATGCCCTCAAATACCGTACGCGCGCTGTATATTATATAGTTTGTTGTTGTTTTTAACACTCCACTCACATCCAAAAACTGCATCATTGTCTTACGCGAGCACTCCTCATCACCGAAATAAATCTCCTTGAGCCTGAGGCCACATGTCTCAGCCTTCTGTACATCGTCATGAATGTCCGCATCTGGTGGCAAGAGATTCTTGCAATTCCGCACTTCATCGAGCGTTGCTGGACGTCGCGTAATCTCTACAAAAATACGAATGATTATTAATTTTTATATCGTAATTTGCACCTAAGGTTTTACTCACCTGGATAAAATATTAAACCTTCGAAGCTGGTGCCTCCAATTATTATTGGTATATTATTGCTCCACGACTTTTTCATTAGCTCATATGGATGTTCATTCATCACACATTGTTCCGTCCAATATGGTTCTACAGTTGGCACAAAAGCAAATGGTATCCTGTGGTGTTTCTCGTCTTTTGTCAGTACCATTGCATTGCCACGCACTAAATCGGGTCCTTTTGTGTTTAACAAAAATTCACACACCTCCTTATCTACGTCCGCTCCTTCATAGCCAAGTGCCTTGGCCAGCCGATAAGCCCATCGCCTATTTGGTTGATTCGCCCAAGGACATAATGCGCTACCAGACATCACAATTCCTTTGTGTATCAAGCCTTTTGACTGTTCGCTGAGTATACAAATGTGTGTGGAAGCACCACCGGCGCTCTCACCGAAAATGGTCACATTGTTGGTATCACCACCAAATGCTGCGATATTTTCCTTTACCCACCGCAATGCCAGTATTTGATCTTTTATGCCTGCGTTGCCCGGTATGTTTACATCGGGATCGTCTAATGACAGAAATCCAAACGGGCCGAGGCGGTAGGCGATAGTCACAAGCACGATATCTTTGGACATCAGAAAGTCCGGACTGTACATGTCACGTGAGGCTTCGCCAATCTGAAAGCCACCCCCATAAATCCAAACCATAACCGGACGAGGCTTGTCGGGATTTATCTGTGAAAAAGAAATAATAGTATGTTGGAAATAAAATAAAGCATTCGTTACATATTTGGAAGTGGTATTTGAATATGCTGTTCTCTGGGAACTGATTGAAGAAGGAAATGACAAGCAGCAAGGAATCGCTAAGACACTCAATGGCCTTTACTTTTGACAAATTCAGCTTTAATCTACAAGATAGAAGCTGAAAAGAAGGCCCATTACCTGGATATTCTTACAGCATTAATGTGAAATTTTTTTTAATTATGTATGGATGACGAACAAACGACCACTGAGTTGAGGTTGTATCATATTAACCGCTTCAAGCTGGTGATGAATTTCAACAGGTGACAGCAAGCGTAGCAGATAAATGGGAACCACAGTACCTATTATCTTGTAAGTGCACCCGCTGAGGCTTTAACTTTAGACGATCCCTGAATCATCCTCGACCCACAAGTGGCCTAGATGATTTCGCGGTCTTAAAATTCCGTGTACTCGCCCAGTAATCACTGAATTGACGTCATGCCTGCCCTTCCTGGAGCAGACCACATTTAGTCAAAGGGATCCCAATCCTCTCAATTCAGGTGAAGCTACTGCATAAAAGGTTAGGCCATATATTTTTAAGACAACAGCAAGACGCATAAAAATAATTTAGTGACTTATGTATATACAGCACATCGCATGGCGCAGAAGCATCGCCGATGACAATATGCGGTGAATCTGCTCGAAAGAAGGCGAAGACAGTCCCATCGGCCGAAACGGTTGTGGGATGGCCGATTTTTTGGGATGCGAACAGCGTTATCATCATGGTTTTTTTAGAAGGAAAATTGATGAATATCTGGGCAATACTGAAGCGAGTTATTGGACCACTTTCAAAAAAAATTGCAGTAGACACGGCTGCATTTTGCGAAAAATAAGGTGCTGTTTCACCAAGATAGTGCAAAAGCGCATCTGCCTCCCTGCGACCTGTTCGCTAACATGAAGAAATGGCTCGCTGGAAAAAAATTTAATCCAAACGAGAAAGTCATCGTCGAGACAGATGCGTATTTCGGAAAGTTCGACAAATCATATTTTTTGGGCGGTGAAAAAAATGGCCGGAGCGTTGGGAGAAGTGTATCTTTCAAAAAGGGGACTATGTTGAAAAATAACAAAAGGTTCAAAAAATGGTGTCTTCATTTCTAACACGGGTACTTATTTATATTATATAGGGTGGGCCATGTAAAATTTGCTTTTTGAATTGGCTATAAAAAAAAACTAATCAATATTTTTTCAAACTCTTTTTTTTATTTTGAAGATTAAACATTGTCATTTATAAATGAAAAATAATATTGTTCAAATAACTGCCACAACTGGCTTCACAGTAGGCCATTCGATCAACCCAATTTTTAAGCACATTTTCGATTGTTTGAGCTCCAATTTCATGAATGGCAACTTCGATTTCGTGTTTTAAAGCATCAATCGTCTCTGGATGGTTCGCATAGCATTTGTCCTTAACAGCTCCGCACAAAAAATAATCCAACGAGCTTAAATCACAGCTCCGAGGCGGCCAATTGATATCGGAATTTCGGCTGATTATTCGGTTTTCAAAAACGGTAGCCAACAGTTCGAGTGTAACTTTGGCAGTGTGACCAAACAGTGACTCGTTGTGGATGCATTTGCTTCTCTACAGAAACGTGTGGATTTTCTGACAAATCCGACAATTTTGCTTATTGACGTAGCCACCGATGTGAAAATCAGAAAAGAAGACTCACCACTTTGGAAATAGGTTTTCAATATTTCCCAATTTTGTTCAAGCCTATAGCGTCCCATTTCGTAAATGTCAAACCTTTAAGTAAATTATGAACACATTTGACATGTCCTTTGTGTTATCATTCTCAAAAAAATAGGTGGTTCAAAAAGCAAATGCTATATGGCCCACCCTGTATATATATTATGTTATCCTACAAAATTATAAAGTATGTATATATATAATTGTAAAAATAATCGGAGATATTATACAACGCCGAGGAGACCGTTGATTTATAAACTTTGACAGATGGGAATATCTAGTAAAATAACGAACCTGATAGAAAATATCTACGAGAATACTAGATCTGCAGTTTGAACGGTGAAAGAGGTATCCGGCTATGTTGAAACCTGCACTGGTGTGAAACTAGGATGTCTCTTGTCGCCATTATTATTCAATTTACACATATATATATGTATATATAAATGATTGTACTATTATTTGGGGGACTATTGTTTGAGGGCATGAATACACGTCTTCTCCTTTATGCCGACCATATTGTTCTCCAGGGGGATAACCCTAAAGCCATGCAATCCATGATTACTAACCTGGAGGGATACTGCGCTGAATAGAATATGGAAGTAAACCCACATAAATCAGAGGTGACGATCTTTAGAAGAGGTGGACGACTTTCCCAGGCAGAAAAATGGCGGTACGAAGGTGAAGAAATTAAATTGGAGGCCAAATATAAATACCTTAGTGTCATTCTCACACCCAAAATGGCATTCGGCAAGCACTTTGAAGCCAGAAATACTTCAGCAAAAGCTGGTATTAATTGCACATGGAACGATGTTTTAAGGAAGCCATTCATTTCATGAAAATCAAAATCGAAGCTGTTCCAAGCGGTATGCAGAGCGATACAAACCTACGCAGCGCAAGTTTGGGTGTATGCCTTATTCGATGAAGTAAATAAACTTCAACGTTATTTCATTAAAAGAATCCTGAAACTACCCGAGTTCACTCCGAATTATGCAATAACATTAGCAACTAATTTAGAAGATAGCCAAATGTATTCTTTAGAACTAAACATTAAGTATATTTGAAAAACCATTTATAAATACAATTACAACAGACTCCCACACAAACTAACACAAGGCATCTTAAGTAAAAATGTGTTTCGGCTTAAGCATCTGAACGACATGGGAATGGAGTTCGGTCTGAAATTTTAAGAAAACATCACCTCTACAGACTGGCACATTCGCGGTGTGCAACTTCTTATCAAAATGAAAATAAAAGATCACAACATGGCAAGGCAAAAAGCACAGTCAAGCACGACGCGAATTTATAAACATTTAGACTACTCAAAATATAAAATTAACTGCATTTCAAACTAAAATAAATAATTGGCGTGTACACTTCTGTTAGGTGTTTGGCCGAGCTCCTCCTCCTATTTGTGGTGTGCGTCTTGATGTTGTTCCACAAATTTCAAACTGCAACTACAAAATATACGATTCCCACATTAAAGAAGATATGAGACTAACTGGCACTACAACAATTTTCAGAGCAAGATGTAGTTTACTAAAGCTAAATGCAACCACATATGGAAATACCCAGAAAATATGCACCCTCTGCAATTTAAACGAGGAAGAAGAAATGCCGCACTTCTTAGGAGGATGTCCGGTACTGAAGGAGATCAAAACAAGATACGTAAACGCAGCGAAGCTAAATGAAGCGGAAGCAATAGATATACTTAATTGCCACAATTGGTAAGGACTAACTTGCTTTTATACTCATAGAGAATTTCTTATTGCAGAGCTTAATTTTTGTTAATTTTTGAGCTGTGACAGAAATTTGTTATTTCTTTCTATATTTATATATTTAAATGAATTATTGTATAAATGATTGAAATGTAAGTTGCAATATTTATAAATAAATAAAGAATTACTACTACTATTACACTTTAAAGAACTAGGTAGGTAGGTATGTAGGTAAGATGGCAAGAGTACCCCATGTACACTACAAGTAGCACTTACGTGCCGTTTTGATACTATAATGTGGACCACTACCTGTGAAAGGATTAAGGGGGCGATAAAACCGTCTACAGCCATCCAGTGCTGTTGATGTAGCGGAGGAGAGAAAAGGGATCTAGGCTGAAGAATTTCATCAAGTCATCCCCATAGGGGACGCTGAGGAATCTCAAGCGCCTAGCCGCCAGAGCCGGACATTTGCAGAGAAAGTGTTCCACAGTATCTTTCTCTGCAGGATCCCCACAGCTTCTGCAATGGGGGTTGTACGGAATTCCAAGCTTCTCCGCATGAGTGCCGATCACCCAGTGACCAGTGATCACCGCAATGAGTTTGGAAATTGAATGGCGGGGGGTTCCCATCACCTTAAGCGTTCTGTTTATATCGTATTGAGGCCACAGTGCTTTTGAAATGGCACACGATGAGACAGACCTCCATCTGTCTTGCGCTTTTGTTAGAAAGAAATTGTGTAGTTTCCCTTTAACGACGGTCAAGGGGATACCGATGTCTGAGAAGGGGGCAGCTGGATCCGGTTCTTAGAGAACTAACTATGTATATACCAAAATTTTCAACATTCAAAAAATTTCAGAATTATTAATTTTTAATTATTAGTTTTTTTTCTTATTATACTTGAATCTCCTTTCTCAGTGCAAATTGGATCACAAGTAAATTAAGTTCTTTACTACTTTAAAAGAAAAATGTCTAGTAAAATTTAACAGTGACAAAATTTAACGCTATAAACATAAATTCAAGTATGAAATATAGTCAGACAAGGCCTCAAATCTAATGCTAGCTTTTTCTACACAAACATATTTTTTTCAAAAAGTTTTTCCAATTTTTAAGCAATGGCCGTGCTTTTGAGCTAAAGCAGAAAGTAATCTCGTTTTTTCGTAGATATATCGAGCTTCGATGTTAAACCCAGGCCTTTCAGGTGGTCATAAACAGTTGAATTCGATAAATTTAACCTCTCATCAATCTCACGTGTTCTTATTCGCCGGTTTGCAACAACTTATGCCTTTATCGCGTCTTTATCAACTTGAACCGGCCTTCCAGAACGTGGTGCATCTTCGACATCAAAATTGCCGGATCGAAATTTTGCAAACCAGTTCTGGCATTGGCGTATCTTCAGCACATCTTCTCAATACACATCGCATAATTTCTTTCTGGCTTGAACAGCATTTTTATCTTTTCTATAGTAAAAAACTAACACATGACGAAAATGCTGCTTATTGCTCTCCGTATTTAAAAGGGCACCGACCAAAAAATACTGCGTAAAATCAATTGAACTTATGGACACACGAGCCTTGCTATATCAGCTGTGAAAACATATAATGACAATGCGACTTAAGTGTGAAGTTAGCTGTGAAAAAATGCAATTAAATCCTCTGTCGGGAGAAAACGGAATCACTTTCCGAACAACACAATATTTGCGTATACATATACATACTTATAAACATATTTTGCCCAAAACAAGTTTATCAATTCCCAAATGCATCAGATACTCACATTCTTTGTAAAAACATTCAGGTACAAGCAATCCTCGGATCCTTTATATTTGCGAAATAAAGCATAGGTCTGCAGTGGTTTCTCGGCGGGGCCAGTGCCATCTAGAATACCATTCCATGGTTCAGCTGGTTTCGGCGCACGAAAACGCAACTCCCCCACAGGAGGTTTGGCAAAAGGGATGCGTTCAAAACTGAAATAAGAATCACCCCAAATGGTGAGACGTTTCACGCCCTTCACTTGGCCTTTGGTGGTCTTGACCACTTCGTAAATGCTGGTTGTGTATTTACTTTGGTGATACTTGAATTCGAGAACCCTGAAAATAAAATGGAAAATAAAATGAAAAATTAAATGAACATTAAATGCAAACGTTACTGAATTATTTATAGTGATTTTATGTAAAACTCAAATGAAACCAGTCACTTTCTGGTGATAAACACGCACATATTGTGTAAGCGATGACAAGCGAAACGTGATAATCGCAAATAATATGTGGCAATAAAATCGCAAATAAGGAAAATAAAATATTAATTTATACAATACAATCGCTTTGTGCTTTAGTTGCATCTACGACTATGTAGCGATGGCGATAGCAATTCGTATAGCCATTTGAGCTATCAGCGGTTTTTTAAATGGGCGCGCACATTTTTCTCCAAACTACGCCTTTTCAGTTTTATTTTTAACCCATTTACTGTAAATTGTCTATAGAAGTGTGTATTTGTTGTGCCGGCACTTCTCCATAAGTAGTCAGCTACTTGTCATGCCAAAGACTTAAGGCACAAACCTGAGCAAGTGCAGGGAGTTACTGATGACAAGTCATTAACGTGACATAAGTGTAAAAAAACATCGTAAAATACTACCTAATAGTGAAGCTAATCCCGAGATCCCGTCATACTAGGTATTTTTTAAGTATCTCGGTATGATTTATTAGTTTTTTTTTCAATTTAAGTGTGGAGTAGAGATTTATACAATAATAAAATTTGTTTGAAAGAAGATTATCATTAATAAAAATTAGAGAATTTCCCTACTGCTTTACTTCCAAAATACTTTACTATTTTACATACATATTTGACATTTAGCGAAACATAAAATTTCGTTTTCTTTGACTCAGATTAATGCTTTTACCCAAAGAAAAAGTTTAGAGACTTTTCTATCTGATCGATGCTCTTAAACTTAAATGTAAGTACAATACGATTTGAAAAATGTATTGATCTTGGAACTACATAGTTTCCGCAAAGCCTATTTGCTTTTAACTAAAAAAAAAAGTTTATATTCCAGCACCATATGAATATTTTAAGCCTTCTATATCTTAGTAAAATTAAAAGGCTTGAGGGGGTATTCTAGTCTAGAAATTTGAAAAAATCGAAATTTTTTTTTCAACATTCAATAGTTTAAGTATTCAAAAATATCTCCCTAAAAGGATTTTTCAAAATTCAAATTATTTTCGAAGTTACAACTATTTTAGTGACGCGACAGCTAGACTGGTTTGAGCGGACGGCTGTAACAATAGGCAGGTAACGTAAAACTTTAAATGTGTTTTTCTCGAAACTACTTCTTTCGATACGGTCGGCACGATATCTCAAGTTCTAATCAACCGATTTGCCTACAGTTTATCATGAATATTCTTTAAATATGTCTCTATCGCATGACGTACGAAAAACTGGAAATTTCAATTTTTTAATATGTGTAAACAATTCGAGAAAGCTTAAAAATAAGGGAAATATCGACCTCAAGTTTTGAGTAGCCGCCATTTTATGAAAAAAAAATGTTTCCCCTTTTTTTCTGCGATATACGATAATGACATTGATATTAATTAATAACTTGTCATCTTTTTTTTCAGATGACCACAAGGGTAAAAACCGTGACGACGAGGACACTGCCATTTGTTTTCCCCGTCCACTTCAAGGACGCATAATTCCATGAAAATTTATTTATGTTTTTAAATTCATTTTATGTGCTCTTAATATATAAATAAATAAATGATAAAAAAATGGATAGTAAACATATCAATAGCTTTTTTTTTATTCACCGTCAAAAAATGCTCGAAGTTCGGACCTCTAGAACCCCCTTAAAGAAATTTGGCCAAATTTGAGAAAGTTATATCTCTGATGAACCCCAAAAGTTCGGGATGACATTAAAAATCTAAAGTATTACTAAAATTTTGGGATTGCATTAAAAATCAATAGACTTTTATAACTTTCTCCGGATTTAAGAGTGCTATAACCCGGGATCAATCCCAGATTTACATGATTATATTAAAAATCAAAAGTATTACTGATATTTCAGCGGATTTGCGAATATTATAAGCCAGGATGAGTCCCGGAATTTCAGGACTGCGTTAAAAATCAAAAGTCTTACTGAAATTTCACCAACATTAAGAACTTTACAGCCCGGGATAAGTCCCGGAGACTCGGGATTTTTCGAAATTTCGGAATTGTATTAAAAATAAAAAATCCTACTGAAATTTTACCGACTTTAAGATTTCTATCACACTGGGATTGCATTAAAAATCAACTTTCTATAACTTTCTCTGGGGATCAATCACGGTTTTACGGGATTATATTAAAAAATAAAAGTCTTAGTAAAATTTTAATATACCGACTTTAAGAAATTTATAACTCGGAATAAATCCTGGAATTTCGGGATGGCATTAAAAATCAAAAGATTTATCAAAATTTTATCGAGTTTTCAAGAGAGTTATAACCCGGAATCAATCTCAGATTTATGGGATTATATTAAAAATAAAAAGTATTGTATTACTGAAATTTTATCGACTTTAAGAAGCTCGTAACCGGGGATAAATCCCGGAACTACAGGGTTGCATTAAAAAAATCCCGAAATTCTGGCATCGACAATCAATAAACCGCTACTAATATTGACTTTGTATCAAGGAGCTCTCTAGCTTTTATGCATGAGCAGGTAAGCAAGGTACTCGATTACTTAGTAAAAGTTAGCACAAAATTGCTTATTCGCCACTTGCCGTGCAAGGCAAATATTTTTATGCATTACAGGTTTTAATTTTGTTAATTATTTTATTGTTTTTGTCATAAAACACTATTGTATTGTAAGTAGTAAAGCAGTTTTAAATTTGTATTCACGTAAACAACTAAATGGGGCACAATCAACTGCTTCAGCAGCAACTATAACTGCCAGAAAATTGATGCAAACATATTTACATATACGTGACCTATTATCCCACCTCTATATGACTTGATTTATCACCAAAACTCATTGATATGTAGCGGAAATTATTTGTGCATTGTCTTATACAAGCAGACTGAAAATCTTAGCTTAACAGAAAAATTAGTTTGACAAGTGCACGGTAGTGCCGTCTGCAGGTTTTAAAAAAGGTCTATTGTTGATTGTGACTGGGATCAAGGTAGTGAGAAAGGGCTCAAGGATTCAGATCGATGAGTTCCAGATCGAACGACTGTTGTTGTTTTGGATGCTGTTTAGGACCGCTTTTCTTAAAAACACCTTCACTGATGCATTCTCGAACGACATTGTAAAGCTGTTTGCTTGCTTGTATGTAGCCTATTAATTCCGAGGCAGCTCAAAGAATTTATTTAATTAAAGTTTTACCTGATTTCAGTCCCAACAGCGATGACATTTGATCAGAATTTAATAGAACGGCTGCAGAATTGTGGAACGAAAAGTATAGCTTTTCGATAGGTTAGTCAACCAGCTCAACTATAGGTTAGTCAATGAGGCCTTTGACAGCAAATGATAATCAGCCCTATCATGCAATTTATCATAGACTGTTTTTCGTAGAAACTAAGAAATTATAATCATACAATTCAAATAGCTCCAAACATACATGAGAAATTCATAGAGTAACATACAACGAAGACACTCGTAACGTCAAATCTCAGAGTTTCGAACAATTTTTCTACTACGACGTTAGACTAACGGACAAAAATTACAACTAAAAATCAAAGAGGATTTAAGGGGGTATTCTGGTCTAGACGCTTTCATTATAGGTATTTTTAAAACTAAGATAAAAAAAATAAAAAACATTTTTACTATCCATTTTTTTATGGTTTTATTAATATTGTAAAAGTATAAAAAAAATAAATAAAAAAAAAAATAAAATAAATCGTGGAATTACTGGCCGGCGGAGTGGGGACTATATAAAAAACGGTGCTCCATAGTTGACATGATTCCAACACTTAATTTAAAACAAACAAATTAAAAAAATTCTTCATTAGTTACGATGTCGGTATCGGATTACGCCAAATCAAAGAGAAAAAAATTCACAAAATGGTGTCAACTTGAAAGAAAAAATTTTTTTACTCTCTTTTTTACCTTTTCCAATTTTTTTAAAAATACTTCAAACTTATATTTTTTCAAACCAGAGGCAGGCGCGATAGACAGATGTATAATAAAAAAATCGTATCACACTTCGAAGTAGAACTTGAAATATCATGACGACCATCTCAAAACAAGTATGTAGTCTTGAGAAAATCGCGTTTGAAGTTTGAGCAATAATTCCAATAGAATAACTGAGATCATAATATTTACTACTCACTCACTCTGGATATGTATATATATATTTCCAGGTATATATTATATAAGTATAAAGTATATATATGTATATGTATAGAATAAATAAATGTTGTGTGGGATACAAAAGATTTTCTGGAAAGAACGAGTCCTCAAGTCGTCCGGTAACATCTGCCGTTCATTGTGCGATTCGCTCCACTTGGCCGGCTTAGATGTCACGTCACAAAATCCGCTGTATCTCCGAAAATAATTCGAATTTTGAAAAGTTGAAGGTCTGAACTTTAAAAATATGCAAAAAAAAAAATCGAAAGGAAACAAAAAAAAAGCTGTAAAATGTAAGTCCTATATTAACTAAACTATGAATAAAAAGAAATATGTGAAGTATATGTACTTTTATGTGGAATTCCTTCTTGATTTGCCGTTTTTCATTGGCACTGATGTCGAGATTTACCCACGGAGGACACAATCGTGTTTTTAATGACGCCAATACATCTTTTAGTACATAGCTAAATGTCCACTGGCCCATTAGCACGTCGAAATCTTTACTAATTCAGTGTTAATAGCCTCCCTCCGCAAGAAACCGTAAAACAGGGGATGGTCGGAGAACTAGAGTTGTGGACGAAGACCTCGCTGTGCTTACGCTGGCTTCAATAAAACTCAAAACGTATGTAAATGCAGCTTTATTTAAGCGGTAATTTTTGATAAACCTATTTTAAACCGTATTTAAGTAAACTGTTTCTTAAACAAAAAGGCAATCATTTACATTGGTTCGTGCATATCGAGAGGGTTGCTTGCATCTCTCAATATTTTTCACTCAATTTTGATACTCCGTTTGCTTCTCTCACTTTCTTCCTCTAATAATACAACCGCACATATCAACGAATAGATTTCAGCTCACTTGATAAAAAACTTAAAGATTATTTGCTGAATTGTCTTGTTTACGTTGAAGTGAGCTGTTGTCGAAATATCAAAATTCGACATCTGAGTTTGGCAGCACTTTTTTCGTGTTCACATGCAACCCACGATAACAATTTGTTTGTATTCGTAGTAGACATTCGTGTTCGAAGGTTTTCTACGACGATTTCTATGATAGAGCTGAATCTTTCCCCACGCCTCGATGAACTATGGCAGTAAATGCAAAAAAAAAAAGCAATACGGCCAAAACTTCATCAAAAGTATGCTACGTATGCACTTGATAGCTGCTTTAGACTATTTCTCAACTTGTGAATACATACACGAAATTCTTTTGAATGTAGAAATTGCGCGCCACTGCGAAGAAAAAAGTTATAAAGTATCAAAGAAATCTATCTTCAACTTCAAACTTACACTTCTTTATAATAAAATTTAACATATGATACCATAAAACTGCATACCAAACATCCATCGAATTAGAAACCGTGGATTTGAGAGGGAAAGATTAAGGTATTTTTTCCCAACTTTGAATAAAATTTTAAAACTAAATTGATATGGTTTTTATTAGACAAAGAGCTATACTTTTCTACAAAAATAATAAGTACTCAAAAAAATAATCAAATAGTAATATGTTTCGTAGTTTGAAGCTGTTCGGTTAATCAAATTCTACTTACAGTAAATTTTGAAGTCTTCCATATGGTTCCACGTAAAAAAAAAAATATATATGCATACGATTTGTCTGCCGTTGATTGATAGATAGGGTTAGATATTGATAATATTCATAGTGATATTGACGATAGTGATAGTGATAGTTCTATACGACCTAGCGATGATGAAAGCGAAATTGACTATGGAGAAGAAATTATACCTCAATGGACTGAAGTCGGCATTCCACCTACTATAGAACCGTTTTCGAATCAAACGGAGTTAAATATTTTTCCACAGAACGGCGTTGAAGGATCACTGGATGTGTTTCTTCAAGATAATTTCTACGAAATGATGGTAACAGAAACTAACCGATATCACCGTCGAAAAATACCTTAAAAAGAAGAAAGCGATAAAATGGGCGGATCTCACTATTAGTGAAATCAGGAACTTTTTAGGACTACTAATTCTCATATAATAAAAACATTTTTCTAATAGCAGTCGCCCCTCGGCAGGCAATGGCAAACCTCCGAGTGTATTTCTGCCATGAAAAAGCTCCTCATAAAAATATCTGCCGTTCGGAGTCGGCTTAAAACTGTAGGTCCCTCCATTTGTGGAACAACATCAAGACGTACACCACAAATAGGAGGAGGAGCTCGGCCAAACACCCAAAAAGGGTGTACGCGCCAATTATATATATATATATTATATAATCCTATTGCGCCACCGTAGTCGAATGGGTTGGTGCGTGACTACCATTCGGAGTTCACAGAGAGAACGTCGGTTCGAATCTAGTTGAAACACCAAAATGGCTCTCTGTTACTTTTACCTATTCGGAAAATTGCATTTGGCCATGACAGGAAAACGTTTGGCGTCCGTAGGGGTCATCTAAAAGGCTCGTACCGACATCCTGAAGGACATTCCCGTGAATTACCTGAAACACTCTTTCGAGAAACTTTTATCTCGGGAAAAACAGTGTATGGATGCCGCAGGGGACTATTTTGAATAAATAAACTCTAAGTTATCGGAACAGAGATCCTGTCCTTTCTATTTTAGGTCAGTTTCTTTTGTTTTTTTTTGACTTCACCTTTTCTGTCCCAGTTCTTGAACCACTGTATGTCCTACTATATGTCTAGAGTGTCCTGAAGTAGTACTGAACTTTATTCACCAACTTATTATCTCAAATATAGTTCAACAATGAATAGTCACTAAGTTTTGATTATTTTTATTGCTATGTTTTTTACAGTATTTTTTCTTTGTTGCTTTTTTGTTTTAAATTATTACAAGCACGACTTCTGCACATGTACATATGTCGATATAAATTATTTCAGCTATTCCCAGTACAATGTTCACATACTATAATTACCCTGACTTTGCAAAATTAAAACTTGTTCGCACGCCTACCGTTTAATCTAAACCTATTAGCAATCCAAAGTTCACAAGCGTCGATAAGAAATCTTCAATTGAATCTCATTAATTATGACAGTTCCCAGCAAACATTCACAATCAGAGTCATGCAGCCATAGTCAAAGATATTTACAAAAAGCTGAAATCGTCACAATGTTTACTAGATACCTTTGTTTGTTGTTGTTAAACAAGTTTATTAAAATACTTTATTGTTATTAAAATCTTCAGAGTATGCAAAGGTAAATAGTGCGAATTCAAAGAAAATAACGACATATTGCGCATTAAAGCAATCGCTTGAATTTATGCTTCCAGTCGTCTAAAATAAGTACACAATATTAAAAAAGTTATTTGGTTGTGAAATTAAATGCTATTTTATATTAATATTTTCTAAAAATATTTATTAGTATTCCATTTCATTGTTTTCGGCATCGATTACTGTTCCCAGTCTGGAAAAAATAAAGTAAATCAATTTGTGTAGCAATGGAATTGTCAGCCTACTCCAAATTTTCGATTGTGACATATCTTTTTCTCTTCTTATTGATTGTCCTTATTTGTTTGACAAAAAACCAAATATTTTCAATAATGTTTAGATCTGGATTTTGAGATGGCCAAAGTAAAACAGTTTGATTTACTTCACTCAAAAATTTTGTAGATAACCAACCATTGGGCTGTCGTTGTTTGAAAAAAGGTTGCTCGCTGATGTGAATGCATGATTATTAAGAATGCCAATGTATCCGGCTGGGTTTAGAGTACAGTCAATGGGCACAAAGTCTCCATGCTCGTAGAAGGACATTGGTTTTTTATGAAAGGCAAGGCGGTAGGATTTGTTCGCTGGACTTATATCGATCACCTTACGTACAACAAAAGCTTTGATTTTTGTGCTTTTTAATCTGCCCCGTACTGTTGCTTCACTTACTGCTTTTCCAATCAATCATACGCAGTTTGCTGCGAGGACAAATAACATTTTTAACAACAAAAAACAAAGGCAAATTGTGACAATTTCAGTTTTGTGTAAGTGCTTTTAACTATGGGTGTAAATGCGTCATAATAAGCTCGTTTGAAAATCTGCAGTGATGGTGCTTCGCTTCTTTAAAAATGCGAGTGAAAATATAAGTCATATTTGGCTATTATTGGTTTCGTAAACGACTGATTTCGGATCAAGACTCTTTTCAGTCCAATAAGTCTGAATCCGAATCCTTTATGAATTTAAATGACAAATGCCATACAATATTTCGTCTTCTTTAAAATACCTTTACTGCCTCGCGCGTTGCGCTTATTTCACATCAAAATTCTGCCTTGCAAATTCTGAGAAACGTACGGATAATGAGAAGAAGTGCGCACCTCAGAAGGTTAAGTACTACAACTTACAGCCAGTGGCTTATTGACAAATTTATTTGTATCTTATTCAATTTTAGTAATGAAATCATGAAAATTTTGTGAACAATATAAATTCAACTTCCAAACTTTATATAAATAAAAAAAAAAAAAATCAACGAGTTTCAAGGATGTCAAGGATGCCGTTTTATAGCGACAGTAATCGAAGTTTTGTCGGTAAAAGATGGACCGCAGACAACAAATACCGGTTTTAGCTGAGTATCAGCGCACTTAGGCAATTAGGCAATCAGGGCAATTATTTATTGAAAAAAAAAGTGTTACATTCCTAACTCAAATATCAAGACAATAAGAGTAACTGCGAACGCATTAGTGGCAACTAGCACTTCAACCTGCCTTTCTTGTTCTTCTCCTTAAAAATTCCATTATTTGTCATTCAATGTTGTCATCGAAAATTTTTCTAATCTGCTTAAATTAATGAGAATTAAGTCTAGTTGGGGGCTCTCGCCTAGAGTTGTATTTTGGCTCTATAATATCATAATAAAGCCAATCCTGTTATGTGGAGTCGTTCTCTGGTGGAACTCACTGGAGAGGACGACATCAGTTTAAAAGCTAGAGAGAGTACAGAGGTCTGCACTCATTGGAATCAGTGGGGCGCTTCGAACTACTCCTACCCTGGCGCTTAATGTAATTTTAAATATGGTACCTATAGACATCGCAGGCAGAATTGCCGCTGCACGTACCGCAATCAGACTGAGGAGCTTGGGCTATAAGCTCAATCTCACATATGGGCACTCAAGCATCCTCAGAGACTTTGAGTTCGTCCCCTCGTCAGATCAGTGTGTGCTCACACTTAGTCCAATCGAAACTTTCTCCACCCACGTTCCACCAAGGGAGGAGTGGACTGGGGGCAACACTTGGGGACAGGGCCTAGTTAACCTATTCACGGATGGCTCGAAGCTGGACGGTAGGGTTGGAGGAGGAGTATTCTGCAAAGAGCTCCCCATCAAACTCAAATTCAGGCTAGCGGATCACTGCAGTGTGTTCCAAGCAGAGGTGGCCGCAATTTAAGAAACAGCTGACTGGCTACTTACTTACGTAATAACTGTTAAGAAGGTAAATATTTACTCCGATAGCCAAGCGGCAATTAGGGCCCTAGGCTCTATGATGGTGCATTCGAAACTGGTCAGGGAATGCCTGGTCTCCCTCTCGAATGCATCATAATTCTTCGATATAAAGATAATTTGGGTACCTGGTCACAGTGACATTACTGGAAACAGCGAAGCCGACGAGCTTGCCAGATAAGGAACTGTGAGGTAGAGTGCCCGCGAAAGGAGAGGATCGGGATCCCCTTTACAACCTGCACTCTACTCCTGGAAGGATGGGCTTTGCACCAACTCAGCGAGCGCTGGATAAGTACACAAACGTGTAAGGTGGCGAAGTCCTTCTGCCCACGTTTGGATAGGAGGCATTCGAAGGATATTCTGAGGATGACGAAATCTCATCTCTCAAATTTCGTGGGCATCCTCACGGGGCACTGTCCGCGGGATATACATGCCGTGAGACTCGGAATTACTTCAAGTCCTTTTTGCGTCAACTGTATGGAGGATGAGGTGGAATCATCTCAGCACCTGCTCCTCAGCTGGCCAGCTCTCGCGGGAATACGATTCAAGCACCTTGGTTCTCACTTCTTTTCTGCGCCTGCTGATATGGCAAGTATTGAAAACTAAAATCTGATGAGCTTCATCGGGAGCATAAAGAGGTTAACACAACCGCTGACTAGTCACCGTTCGTAGTCGACAAACACTCAACCTTCCCCATTCCTTTCCCCTTCGTCCTCTTTTTCCCTTCACCTTTTTCCCCCCTTTTGCAATGGTATCACAAAGGATGAACCAAACTTCTTCGTCCAAGTTGGCCCACCACTCATTGAAAACATATCATACATACATTTTTCTCAAACTAAATTTTAATAAATACAAAATTTTAATGCTAGGAGTATTAATTATAATTAATTATAATTATTCGTGGAAAGTATAGGAAATGGATAATATAGAATTATGCCTCAAAAGAACTTAGGCTGTTTAGAATTTCTTTCACATTTCTTTCGGAACTGACCACGAAAAGAATATTATTGTGTAAAATTTAGCAAGGCCAAGGATTCAACCCGGACCGTCACGCCGACAATGATGATGATGAATTTAGGACTTCTCCTCGAAAGTTATGGAAAATTATAAGAAGAACGCATGAAACCTGACTAAATAAAATGTCCATTTTAAATTGCATTGCACAAGAAACTTCTTTTTTAACAAGATTTGAGAATATATGAATTCTGATTTGGTAAAATTAAGTTAAGAGTATTAACGAATATGAAAATTCAAATCAATTCAAAGTAACTGTTTAAGCTACAAATTGATACTTGTGATCTGTTGATGAATTTCTGGTTGTCCCATTTAAATGGCGTGGAGGCACCAACAATATTCATTATATTTTCTGAAAGCACTTGTTTGGAATAACTATATCTGGAATCAAATTGAAAAAGTTAATGAAAAATTGAAAAAAGGGGTTATGCTAATAGCTCACAAACTGAATAAAAGGTCTATTTTTGAGCTGTGTATTGATATGAGTTACTTACATCCGGGTAAGTGTCACTTCGAACTGGAAAGTCTTACATATTCACAAACTCTCTAAGCCAGATGTAAGCTTGAGTTTAATTTGGGAGTAAATCAGTGAATCGATTTCGAAATGTTCAAGCACTCAATTAGCTGACGTCGCTTCAAAAACGATAATCACTTAGCTTCAATTCTGGCATCAATTGGATCTCGCAGGTACTCGTGTGCAAGCCAAGTTGTTTGCTATAAAATTGATGAGCCTAATCGTTAGCCGTGAACAGTGAACCTTTTCAATTTCACATTTTGTTGCAACTTGGCAATTTTATAGTATATTGGCAGGGGAGGGGGTGATATTTGGGTTGTTTGCAAACGCTTTTGCAAATTGAACTTTTTTTTTTTTCAGATTATTATTTATCAATTTTTTATGGATCTTTAACTCGAGATTTACCGATCATAGATAAAAATTTTGTAGAATTGTAGGGAACGAATTAAAGTTTTGGATGGATTAGGCACGTATTGCGCATGCCGAAAGAGCGAAATGCTAGGAAAGCTTTTATTCTAATACCCACTGGAGGAAGAAAAAGAGAGCGCCCACGAAAGAAATGGTTTGGTGACGTCGAATCAGATCTTATGGAAATGAACGTACACGAATGAAGAAATGAAGCCATGAATAGAATAAAGTGGAGAAAAATTGTTGATGAAGCTATAGTCCACTACGGACTGTGAAACGAAAAAGAAGAAGAATTAAAGTTTAACAATATCTGTTTTGAAAATGGCGGAACTTATTTTTATTACAAATATTCAAATAATATTTTTTCGTTCGGTTGTTTTACCCGAAGTGAATAAACAAAATTTATAAAGCAATTTTTTTTAAGCTGGCAGATGTTTTAAGAAATGCTTAAAGTAAAACAAAGTGAGTTTGGATTTTCTCAAGAAATTAATTTTTTTTAATTTTTGACTATATGGCTCATGTGGTAGTGCACGCAGGCTACTCAAACTTTTTCACAAAATACTATCGCGAAAAACTCACTTTGAAATGATAATTTGTTGTTTTAGTGTATAAATTCAAATGAAATAAATGTTTTTTTCATTTGTCGTTATTACCCGTTTCGACACCACCTAAAAATTGTATCACTTTATTTTATTTTTTCCAGTATCTAGACATAGTCCAAGTGTCTTTAACTAAAGCAGAAATTACGCGGTTTCAAAAATACCAAATCATGTCATTAAAAACTGTTACAAAATCTGAAATAATGAAGATAAGCTAACGTCTAATGTAGAAGGGGCACAGATTCAATTGCCCATTTAATTCATCCAATTTTGTTTTCGAATAATTTTTTTACAAAATGAAAATAAAATATGATTTTTAGTGACGGAAATCTTTATTTTCACCTTTACACGCTGCATTGCTTGTCTGCTTGTACAAGGTGGGGCAAAAGTAACCTTGCGATGTTTTTTGGCTATAATTAAAAAAAAAATGAAAAACTTTGATTCTTCTTGTGGATTATTTTTATTTGGTATTTTAGTTCTTTTTACATCAAGTCGAGAATATGATGTCATGTAAATGGCCGCCGCCACAGTTGATTGCCATTTGAGCCCTTTTTATGGCATTTTCCATCACTTTGACCAAAACTTCCGGCGATAGGTCCTCACATTCTTGACGGATATTGTCTTTAAGAGCTGCAAGAGTCTGAGGTTTGTTGACATAAACCCGCGGCTTCAAAAAGTCCCACAAAAAGAAGTCTGGAGCGGTCAAATCAGGCGATCTTGCTGGCCAGGGCAAATCGCCAAAACAGGAGTTTAGGCGCCCGGGAAATGTATCCTTCAGCATATCGGTTGTGGCACGTGCAGTGTGTGCCGTTGCACCGTCCTGTTGGAACCACATGCTTTCCAATCCCCTTCGAAGAAAAAAGGTCCGATGACTCCTCCAGCGAAAACAGCACACCATACAGTGACTCTGAGCGGGTGTAATGGCTCTTCGTGGGTTACACGCGGATTTTCAGTGCCCCAGAAGCGTAAATTTTGCTTATTTACGTACCCGCTAAGATGGAAATGGGCCTCATCACTCATGATTATTTTTGATGAAAAATCATCTTCCTCTTGGTGGTGATTAAGGATGGCTTGAGCGTATGTTAGACGCGATTGGCGGTCAGCACCTAACAGCTGATGCACCGTCTGGACTTTGTACGGAAATATCTTCAAACCTTGTACCAAAATTCGCTGTAAAGACCGTCGACTGATACCCATTTGCGTGGCACGTCGTCTGGTCGATGTCGACGGCGCTTCCATGACATCCTCGGCTACAGGAGCAAAATTCTCTGCAGAACGGCTACTCCGGGGTATGCCACGCCTGGCAGCATCTCTTGTTGTGCCAGTAACTTCGAGGCGAGCGGCTAAACGTCGCAGTGTTTCACCAGTAGGCATTGGACGGCGAGGAAATCTGCGACGAAATTCACGTTGTGCCAAAGTCACCGACCGATTATTGGTCAAATAAATAGTCAGCAATATTCCGCGTTCTGGAGCAGTGTAGCGTAACATTGTTTATTAACGTGTATTTCCCATGTGTTTACTACACAAACGTCAAAACAGAACTGACATTAGGGGCCAATCGCAAAATGTATAGCATTTTCTGATAGGAGGATTACTTTAGCGCCACCTGTTAGTATATACTGCGGCTGTCTAGTTCACGAGACCAAGAGGTCATTTGCAAATTTGATCAATATTCTGATAGGGTGATTAATTTTGTGCCACCTTGTATTTGTTGGGGTCTATTTGAAGTCATATGCGAACAATTTCGATACTACTATTCGTTGTTGTTGTAGTATCAGCTTACATTGTCAGTGCAATGTAGATTACCGGTCGTCTTCGTCTAACTCATCTAACGGTAGGCCAAGGAGACTTACTGTTTCGACAGGTTATCTCCAGCGGGGAGGAGTGCTAGATGTGTGGATTTGATGGGGCATGAGAAAAGGTGGGGGGTGAATTCACATGCTGGACACATGTTTACTATGTCGGGGCCAATTCTGGATAAGTAGGAGTTTAATCTGCTCAGAACCTGTACCCAGAACGAAATTGTGCTAAGGTTACTCGGGTCTCTAAGGGCAGCTGGAGCTCTTTATTTCCTATGGGTGGTGGTTGGACTTCGATTACGGCATTCGAGGGTCGGGAGCTTATGAAGGTGGTAAGTTTCTCCCGATGAATGCGGTTAATTGTCTGTCTAATCACTGTCCAGTCCAGTCGATTTGTTTTCCTGGATCTCGTTAGAGTACTTGAAGAGGTGTCTCCTGACGTGCTTGGGAGGTAGCTCTGGTTCAAGCGGGTGTTTACATGGGGGCAACCAGCGGTAGCACCCTAGTAGAAACTGTTTGCTGTGCAGTTTGTTGTGCTCCTTCAGAGGTAGCATCTGTGCCTCATTATGTAGGTGTTGTAGAGGATTGTGTATGACTAATTCTAGGCGCAGCGTAATTTAGAACCGACAGCTCAGTTCCTTTGAATGGTCCCAGGAATATTTCTGTGTCTTTGCCTCAAGTACTGTCGACTAGCGATTTGCCTTGTTGCGGTTTTGGACTTTAGTGGCAATTGCAGTTGTGTGCGCAGAGAAGGAGAGCAAATTATTGAAAGGTACTCCCAGGTGGGGTTTTTACAGTCGGTATTGGTGTGTCATTGACTTTAACCTTGAGTTGTAGTTTGACCTCTTTTGTCCAGGTGGTAAAGAGGGTCGCCTTTATATGCTAGAGTTTTTGGTCTCGAACTATTACTGACGAGTGCCGACCAATCAAATAATTTACGGACCACCTCTTCAGCCCTGCCGGGAGTGTCGACTGCATAATGTCATTCAGTAGCGTAGAGTGGCTGACTGTGTCGAATGTCTTCTTTGCTACTGTTCATTTCTACACCTCATAAAAACACTTTTTAAGAATAAATAATGCTTTATTGTTTTATAGATATGTGCATGTATGTATGTAGGAATGACTGGCGCTCACTTTTTCGAAATGCAAAAAATTATATAATAAAACGGTGATAACATGCAATTTATCTTTCAAATAAATTGCCTTAAATATCTAAATTCATATAATGAAATGTTGAACCAATAAACAACTCTATTGGTTTACTGGCCGTTTTTTTTTTCTGTATGAAAGTTCATATATTTAATGCATGCCAGTAAGTGGCTTATTTAATTACTTAATCGCTAGTTACATATATTGTAACAGTCATAACTTTAATTAAAAATTCTGTACAATCACAGCAGGTATTCGCATGATTCGCTTTGAAAAATCAAGTAAATTTCATTTGACAGCCAATTTGCATTCCTAGTGCACTTGGCATGACTAATCGAGTTCGGTTTATCTGGGTACCACTTCACTTAAGTATTGAAAAAAAAGAAGTAGAATTAGTTGAAAACTATATTGCTAACAAACTCGCAAACCCTGGATCCTTATAAAGTAGGTTCTGCGGTTTTGGCAAGACCCGCACCCTGACAAACGAAGAAAGAAAAGCTCACAGGGATACTCACTGGGACAATCTACAAAATTTGAAGTACTTCAATGTCCTACAATGTCCTACTTGTATAAAGGAAAACTTTGTAAGAATGTCATGAATTCTTATTTTAGAACAACATTAGGATTTTCACGACAATTCTGATGAGCCATTTCGGGACCTGACTATTTATTCAATGTAAAATACGCAGAACAAAGAACGAAACTGCAATGCTCATATTGAAGCATTACAATTATGAACAAACACAATTTTTGTAGCGTCAAACAAAAAAAAAGAAAGAAACAAACACCAAACTCAAAAATTTTCGCATTTTGAGTAAGAAAAAGCACAAAATTTACTGCCAAGAGCAAAACATCGGCAACACTGTACAACTAGGCTAGGGTGACGTCGCGCAGTCTCTGATGAGCGCAATCTTGTTTCTATGATTCTTGCATGTATCTATGGTTGTCAAAAAAAGATGATTTTAACCGAGCGCAAGGAGAGAGCGTAAAAACAACAAGTTTACTCTTTTACTCTGTGAAAAGAGGAAAGCGAAGTAGTGTTGGCTGTGACCAGGGTAGACTAAAACATATATTTAATATGATGTACAAAACTAGCGCGTACACCCTTTTTGGGGTGTTTGGTCGAGCACCTCCTCCTATTTGTGGCGTGCGTCTTGATGTTGTCCCACAAATGAAGGGACCTACAGTTTCAAGTCGACTCCGAAGGGCAGATATTTTTTATGAGGAGCTTTTTTATGGCAGAAATAAACTCGGAGGTTTGCCATTGCCTGCCGAGGGACGACTGCTATTAGAAAAAACTTTTTTTTCTCCATTTTAGTCTTTCACCGAGATTCAAACCTACGTTCTCTCTCTGAATTCCGAATGGTAGTCACGCACCAACCCATTCGGCATACACGGGAATACACTCTAACAAATGCGAATACATAAAATTGACTAGGATTAATGTGTTTTGAATTTCCCAAAATGAGAAAACGTATTCAATAGTCACAAATATAAAAATCCAAAATTACGAAAGACATTTCCACGCCATTTACATCAAAGAAAAATTATAAAAAAGTAATATAATTTGACTAAACTATGTTGAATTTTTAAATTTTTTGCAATTTAAATTCAGTCTCATAAGAGAACTTCCGGTTAGTTTTTTGTCTTTAATTTATTTGTCAGTACTAAACCTAGGAAACTTAAGATTACATTGCGATACTTAATGAGACTTGGTAGTGCATGACCAGTGTGGGCGAGGCATATAAATAAATTTTTTTATGAATTTGGCTGATAGTTTAATGTTAATAAAGTTTTTACTATTCGTAATCATCAGTCATAGCATTGCAGTTCGTTGAGAGCCTTAGCTTCCTCCACAATTCTTCTCCTTGCATCTCGATCCGTAGCCAGACTACGATATTTGATCACCCCTATGCTTCTGAGGTCGTCGTCAACATCGTCTAACCACCATTTCTGCGGCCGTCCTCTTCGTTTTTCACCAAGTATGCGCGCATGAAGAACTTTGCGAGCTATTCTTTCATCTTGCATTCTGCAAACGTGCCCTAGCCATCAGATGCGCTGCGATTTGGCAAACCTCACAACGTTTTCGCCTGGTAGGAATTCCTCTACCTCGCTGTTATATCTGATGCGATATATCCCATGTTCTTTTCGTACTTTCACTTTCAATGTCTACGTTTCGCATCCGTACGTTCCCACGGGTGGAATCCGTGTTGTATATAGATACTTTGATTTTCGTTTTCCTACTCAAAAGCTTGCTTTTTAATACATAGTTTAATGTTGGCAAAATATGTTCTGAACACGGTCTTGGATAGCAATCCTTCTATCCTCTGTTCTACTGAGAAGCAGTCCGAGGTATTTAATTTCATTCACGCTTTCAAATTCGTGATCGTCAATTCGAAGATCTGGCACTTTTCTTAACGTGTTAAGCCTTGCGAGGTACTTCGTTTTGTTTTCGTTGATCTTTCAACCGTAAAATTTTGCTTTTGATCGGTGTACTTGAAATACTTCTCTGAGAACATTTATATTTCTGGCGACCAGGTTATCAGCAAAGCCACATATTTGCGAACCATTGTTGAATATAGTGTCTGATGGATCAACCTTCTCAATTATGTGGTGCATGATCAGATTAAGCATGAGCGTAAATAGCGCATCTCTCTGCAATTACTCCTGATTCAACTTTGAATCGAATGCTTTGCCTTAAAAAAGCGCTTTCGAATAGGTCTCAGCGAGGGTTAGACTTACTAGCAAAGCTAATTTTTTCGGTATACCGTGCATGCGTAGGGCGTATTCAATTTCACCTCTTTCAGTACTATCGAATACTTTCAAAAAATCAATAAAGAAGCTGATAAAGATAGGTTGATTTTATACTAATAAAACTTTTCAAATATTTGGCAAACTACAAAGCTTTGGTCGGTCGTCGACCTTCCATTGCTAAAACCACATTGATACTCGCCTAATATTTGGTCGGCGTAATCATTCAACCTATGGTGTAAAACGTTCGTGAAAATTTTATACGCTGTACTCAACAACGAAATTCCGCGATAATTGTTACAGTCGCGTCAGTCACATTTTTGTAGATTGGTACAATTATGCTGATCTGCCATTCTTTGGGTATACTCTCAGATTTCCATACATGTTTTATATTACATAACAAGGCGTTCTGCAGTTCCGTTGATCTATTTTTGATGAGCTCGACAGTTATGCTATCTTCCCCACCATTTTTTCTTTGCCATTTTTTAGCAAATTTCATCAATTGTGCGTGGTTCGATCAAAATTTGTGCCGATTGAATTGCGTTAGATTGAGTGCTGTTGCTATTGATGTCATCGTTTTTAATATTTAGAAGGTCTTGAAAGTAGTTTTTCCATCTTGAGAGAACTTTTCCATCTTCTGAAATAAGGTTACTCTGCGCATCCTAACATTTGTTTAGTCTTGGAATGTGTTCTGATCTTTTGTGCTGTATTTTAAAGTAAAATATTCTCGCGTTACCGGGGCCACTTATATCTATTTGCTGTATTTGTTTTTTAATTGACTCTCTCTTCTTCTTTTGGTTAAGCTTTTTTGCTATATTTCTTTTTTTGTGGTATTCCATCTTGTGTTTGTGGTCCTGTGTTACGTGACATTATCCCTACCCTAGCAATGTTTTTGTGCGATTGCTTCTCCACATTCCTCAACATTTTTAATATTTTTTTTACATATGTAAGTTTTGTTTTCAGCTCGATTTTGGTAAACGCGATAACTGCCCAAGCGATTTTAGCTGGGCTGCTGGAACTGCTCAACGTCATTTTGCACAGTCGTATTAGTTTTACGACGATACCAAATTCAGACATCGCGGCATATAGGTAACTAATTTTTGTACTGTTGTATGCGGATTTCAACAACGAAAATATGGTGCATGTCGATTCTTCTTTCATGCGTTTTTTCCAAGACTCGAGGTATTGCAAATATCTGGTCTAGAATTTTCCAGGCTTAAAGCCGCATTGAGTTCACTGAATTGGTTTATGCCGAGCATCAGTCTCGATAGAACCATATAATTAGTAATCATTATTAATTTCATCAAGTTAATAAAAATCGACGACATTTGATTGCAACAAGACGGCGCAATTTGCCATGCAGCGCGCTAAACAATCGATTTATTGCAATATTCAAGTCACCACTGATGCCATACGGACAAATTTATTGGAATCATGTAAATAATAGCCACGGCGCACATACGAGGGGGGCCTTTTATATTTCGGGATTTGGCAAGGTGTTGCAATCTGGCAACTGATAGCTGTATCGCAAAGTTTGACATTTTTTGGCTTTTACGTACCCAGAACGTTTTGAAATACCAGTGCTATTTGTGTTGTTTACAGTAACTTAAAAGATTCATCTCGGTCCAAAGTGGAATTAAATCGTGAACATTTTCGTGCTACTATTTTTTACAACTTTCGACGGGGATTAACTCAGCAACATTGCATGGATGAACTTAATTCATTTTTTGGCGATGAAGCTCCACCAAGGACCAGTGTTTATCGATGGTATGGTGAATTCAATCGTGGTCGTAGTTCACTCCAAGACGAATTTCGTGAAGGTCGTCCAAAATCAGTTGTTGTTCCGAAAACCATTGATGCTGTGCGCGAACTGATATTGCAAGATCGTCATGTGACCTATCGTGAGATTGAGACAATCTTAGGCATTAGTGGGACCAGCATACATTCAATATTGCATAAACATTTGACTGTCAAAAAAATTTGTTCGCGTTGGATCCCACACAATTTGTAAATCGCTCAAAAAAAGGCTCGTGTCGATTGGTCGAAGGAAATGCTCAAAAAATACGATCGCGGGTCTTCGAAACACGTCTATGACATCGTGACAGGTGATGGATCATGGATTTACGCGTATGAGCCCGAAAGTAAACAGCAGTCGACTGTATGGGTGTTTCAAGATGAGCCAAATCCAATAAAAGTTGTTCGCGCACGAAGCACTTCCAAGCAAATGGTCGCCTGTTTTTTCGGAAAAACTGGACATGTCGCAACCGTACCACTAGAACAACGCAGTGCAGTAAATTCTGAGTGGTACACAACCGTTTGTTTGCCAGTTGTATTCCAAAAAATTAGGAAAACCAATCGCCAAAGACGGATCACTCTTCACCAGGACAATGCGAGCTCTCACACATCTCGAACATCGAATTAATGGGTCATCCGCCGTGTAGTCCTGACTTGGCACCGAATGACTTCTTTTTATTCCCGTACGTAAAAAACAAACTGAGAGGTCAATGTTTTTCGACACCTGAAGAAGCGGTTGCGGCATTCAGAATGCATGTTTTGGAGGTACCTCATTCAAGAGTGGCAAAAGTGCGTCGACAATTGGTTCAAACGCATGCAAAAGTGTATAGATCTTCATGGAGAATATTTTGAAAAACAATAAAGTGATTTTCGATGATTAAAATTTGTTTTTGTTCTCTAATCCCGACATATTAAAGACACCCCTCGTATGCCCTATATCAAATTAAAAAAAAAGATGCCATGAAATGTTCTAAAAATTTTAACAAAAAAAAAATCAGCCCAAAAATGTTCGGGTTTGTGTGATCATTTACAGTTCTCAAGCTCTTCAAAAGAACACTGGTGGCCCCAGCGCAACAACCGCATACATATGTACATGTATTTTTGTTTTTGTGAACTAAATGTAAACATTTTCATGAGAATTTCAACAAACAAGCAAAGCAACAGCAAAGAAGGAGATCACTTTCACAATCAAAACACAAAATCGCTAAATCAGCTGTTCTGTTGCCACGATCTTGAATTAATTCGCCCGTATGTTGATAATACAAACGTCAAGATTCAATGTAGACGGCATCTTTGTTATTAGTGAATTTAGCGAAATCAGCAGTTTTGAATGAGTTCAGCACAGAAAATAAGCAAGCCGCTGCGTGAAAAGTTACTCGTGTGTGAATCAATCAAAGTATATTTTAAATTTTAAATTAAATTAATTTAAATTAAACAAAATAATAAAAATGAGGTGACGTGTGTTAAATTGTGAAAACACGAATGATAATAAAGCCACCAAATGCAGTTGGCTTTCTTTGGCTTCTATTGACTTTGACTTATTCTTCCTCTTCTTTTCGCTTGTTCTATTTGTGCGCTGACGTCTCGTCTCAGGGATAGCGAAATCTTGTATTGTATTAGTTTTGACGTACACGACAAAAATTTGGGAATTTTCCGCACAGCGCCTTTAGTAAGGTAACCTTTTTTAGAATGAACGTTTTTACCAGCTTTTTCATTACTTTTGGTTCGCTGGCATTAGTAAGTATAAAATACCTTTATCAATACCCACATCCAGTATTATGCTAGTTCATCAATATGGCAACGTTGCTCACTTGTTGAATCACAAAACGCGGTAAAAAGCAATAAGAAATGTTATTGATAAACGTAAAGTATTACACAAGCAAAGTACAAAAAACAATGTCAATGTACGACAGGTGGGCCCTATAAATATACGCATACATATACGCATACGCGTACATATACATATGTAGATGTAGAAATTTGCCTGCGTTTATTTACTAGGCAATAGGAAATTAATGAAAGCGAAACGCCATCGAACAAATTGTACATATATTTAAACATAAAATATCTACAAATATCAGCATTTGCATGCACATTAGGGTGAGCTAATCTCCGTACAAAAAAAAGTCGGTACAGATTTGTTAATGGAATTAATAAAAATATATATATTTTTTTGGAACTTTGACAAAATATTTCAAGAAATACTAAGATTAATGTGAGATTAATGCGCCCACCGTAGCTGAATGGCTGTAACTACCATTTGGAAATTTAGAGAAAATGTAGATTCTAATCTCTGTGTTAAGAAAACAGTTTTTCAAATAGGGGTCGCCTCTCGGCAGGCAATGGCAAGCCTCCGAGTGTATTTCTGCCATGAAAAAAATCCTCATAAAAATATCTGTCGTTCGAAGCCGCCTTGAAACTGTAGGTCCCTCCATTTGCGGACTAACATCAAGGCGCACGCCACAAATAAGAGGAGGGGCTCGGCCAAAAACACAAAATAAGAGAGTACGCGCCAATTTAATATATGTACCCAGACATCTTATTAATTTGCCCCCGTTCATAAAAATTTTTTAACATTACTAATATCATCTAAGGTCATTTTATGAAGCAAATATTTTTAAAAACTGAATTTCTTTGAAAATAAACCTCGATTTTTGAAGGTATTTTCAAATCGATTCAGCTCATGTATATCTTAATAATTTTCTAAAATATTTTGGCCGAAGTGTTATAATACTTAGTCGTGCCATAAATTCTGTGACAAATTTTACAATGCATACGGCAAGAACAAATTAATAATAACTCAGAACTTAAGAAAACTTAATACTTCTAGAGTATTTGTTTCCCGCACGATCATTCGTTTCTCCCGAATGTCTGAAATGACAAACAGAAAAATAAGTGGCCATCTTTGCGAGATTCGGAACAGTGCAGCCATAAATGCCGATCGAGAAAGGATTCTCAGAAATCCCCTTAGAAAGCAGAAAATCATGCCTAGCGAAATGAATGTATCGACCAGATCCATGTCAAGACTAATTAGAGATGACCTCCACATGCAAGTTTTCCGTCGCTCAATTGGTCATCGTTTGGCAATGCGCTTGAAGGAAATTAGACTCGACAGATGCAAGCACCTTCTTCATTGGCACGCGATCAACGACCATGAAAATATTCTTTTCACAGATGAAAAAATGTTCACTGACGAAGAAGATTTTAATGAGCAAAACGACAAAATCTGTGCTAAAATTTCTAGAGACGCAAAAAATGTTATTTCAAGTGTTCAGCGTGGCCACCTTCCAGCCTCCATAACGGTTTGGTAGGGGGTGTCTGGTAAAGGCGTTACATCTCTTCATTTCTGCAAAAAAGATGTTCAGACCGAGGCAAGCGGTGTACCAAGAGGATGTCTTAGAAGGCGTGGTGAAGTAGTGGAGGAGTACTCTCTTCAATGGAGAGCGTTGGATCTTCCAGCAAGATTCCGCTCCTGCCCATAAGGCAAGAACGATCCAGCAGTAGCTGAAAAACAATATTCCTGTGTTCATAGCCGCAGAAGAATAGTCGACGGGAAGTCCAGATCGGACTTATATAGATTAAGAAAAACATGTATGTATATAGTTTAACCCTAGAACACACACCCGGGTTCAAATGTATCCACTTTCAACTTTGAAGTGTTGTAACTTTTGAACCGCTATACCTCTATACCGCTAACTTCGGATCTAGGAAGACTATTTAGTTTTGAGCTCAAATTCAAAATTTGAACCAGATCGGACTATTGGTTCAGGAGCTACAGCCTTCCAAACACATTATATACGTAAACACACACCCGGGATACGTTTGTACCCCAATAGTAAAAATCCTCATAATAATAAAAAAAAAAACATTTTTTATAATAGGTCTATTTATAAGTTCGTGCGGTTTTACAACAGATGGCGTAACTTGATTATTATTCCATCGATCCACATTTCCAAACATTCATTGGAGAGCTACTGTCGTAAGGCACAAACGTCAGTATAAGTTTTTTATTTGAAGCGTAAACAACAATATTTTTACCACACTTGAAAATGTCGAATTTCGTGCCAAATAATGTGTTTTTGCGGGGAATTCTTCTTCATTATTTTAATATGAAGAAAAAAGCAGCCGAAAGTCATCGTATCTTGGTGGAAGTTTATGGTGAGCATGCTCTATCTGAGCGAACGTGCCAGAAGTGGTTTGCACGCTTTAAAAGTGGTGATTTTGGCTTGGAAGACGAAGAACGCGAGGGTGCGCCGCCAAAGTTCATGGATACCGAATTGGAGGAATTGCTCGATCAAGATCCGGCTCAAACGCAAGAAGAGGTTGCAAAAACTTTGGGAGTTGATCAATCAACCATTTCCAAACGTTTAAAAGCCATGGGAATGATCCGAAAGGTAGGCCATTGGGTGCCGTATGAATTGAAGCCAAGAGACGTTGAACGCCGTTTTATGGCATGCGAACAACTGCTTCAACGGCACAAAAGAAAGGGTTTTTTGCATCGAATTGTGACTGGCGATGAAAAGTGGGTCCATTACGACAATCCAAAACGTCGGGCAACGTATGGATACCCTGGCCATGCTTCAACATCGACGTCGGCGCAGAATATTCATGGCCTGAAGGTTATGCTGTGTATCTGGTGGGACCAGCTGGGTGTTGTGTATTATGAGCTACTGAAACCGAATGAAACGATTACGGGGGATGTCTACCGACGACAATTGATACGTTTGAGCCGAGCACTGCGAGAAAAACGGCCGCAATACGCCGATAGACACGACAAAGTTATTTTGCAACATGACAATGCTCGGCCACATGTTGCACAAGTGGTCAAAACATACTTAGAAACGCTCAAATGGGATGTCCTACCCCACCCGCCGTATAGTCCAGACCTTGCGCCATCCGATTACTATCTCTTCCGATCGATGCAACATGGCCTGGCTGACCAGCACTTCCGTAATTACGATGAAGTCAAAAAATGGATCGATTCGTGGATTGCGGCAAAACCGACCGAATTTTTCACAAAGGGAATCCGTGAATTGCCAGAAAGATGGGAAAAAGTAATATAGTAGTAAGCGATGGACAATATTTTGAATATTAAATTTGTAACCATTTTACGTCAATAAAGTTTCAAATTTCGAAAAAAAAACCGCACGAACCTATTCATAGTCCTATTATTATTTTTTTATTTGAAAAATTAAAAATATTCATTTCACACATTATATTATTGACTTTTATTATAAAAATTATAAAAATGCATCTTATATCTAAGGAAAATCATGGCAAATAGAGCAATTTGTTGATGTGACCGAATGTTCAAGACACATTGGCTTCTTACTTTTGGCGCACAGCTTTCTGGTTTTTCTACGGCGTTTTTCCTCTTGTGCGTAACATAAATAGCAAGATCCGGACACAGGTTTTGGCGTGCGCGCTGCGGCAGATGTTGATGCTGTTGTTGACACCATTGCTTCCAGCGGTCGGTTGAAATATGCTTCAATAGCAATTTTAGTCGAAAAATTTCGCGTCACTTGACGATTTATGGCTCTGGCTTCAATAATGGGCATACACAATGCTTCAGCCAAGCTGCGCAGGATCTGCTTACGCTTGTTGTTTGTTCTCCAAGGCAACATAGGGTTATTCAAATCGCAGACAATGTAGGCTGCAAGAGCTGTAATGTCCAACATGTTGAAGAACATCGCTAGTGGCTATCGTTTTGTTTGCCTTTGTGTTGGATATTCCGCAAACATTTGGCCCATTCGATCAACACCACCTTTGGTACGATTATAATATTCTATTATTTCAGGTTTCCCACTGTCAGCTATTTCAGCATCATTATGCATGGTCGAAAGCAAAATTACTGCTTTATTTTTTTTGGGAACACAAAAGCACATTGTCACATTATTTTTGAAGCCAAATGTCGTTGAACCAATTGTCCTGTTTTTGTGCTGCTTCATTTCTTGAGGAATATATGATTTGTTTTTGCGCAAAGTTCCAACGATCGTGAGCTTCCAGGTGAGAAGCAGTTCTGCAACTGGCAAGGTCGTAAAAAAATTGTCCATTGTAATGTTTCGGCCACTTCCTTGGTATTTGGCAGACAAATCCTTCACTACTCGTTCGCCTTGGTTCGTTTCCCTACCAGTTTCTGCTTGGCCAGTATATATTTGTCCATGCAGTGGATATGCATTTGTGGCATCGCAAAACCACCAAACCTTTACACCATATTTAGCAGGTTTTGACGGTATGTACTGCGTAAACCGTGTGCGTCCACGGTAAGGAAATAATTGTTCATCAATCGTCAAGCATGAGCTGGGCTTGTAATGTGCAGCAAGATTATTGTTCATCATCGTCCACAACTCACTGATCGGTGCTGCTTTATCAGTTAGTAAGCGTGTTGCACGAGTGTTTTTATCGTCAAATCTTAGGAACCGCAATATCGAACAGAAACGGTTGACTCCCATTGTGGCGCGATATAAAGGATAGTTTTTGACGCTCCATAAATCTCGAACATGTTCTCCATTGCTATGGCTCGCACCAATCATAATAAGTATGCCAAAAAATGCATACAGCTCTGTTATTGACACAGGCGTCCATGACTTAGGAGTTGTGTTTGGATGCGCATTGTTGTAAGCATTATAAGTTTCTTTTGCTAACTTATTTGTGTGGCGCATAATTATATCAGCCATTTCAACGTTCATGAAACATTTGAATGTTTGCTCTATTGACAACATTTCAGTGCATCTAGCTGGTTCAGAACGTTCTCTTATAATATTTTGTCTGAGTACCTGACGACTTACATTTGGTTCTTTCATCCACTCAGTACCATCACGTGCAACAAATTTTTCGCCACTAGCAGGTAATTCATTATTTTCTTCTACTTCTTCTTCTTCATCGTCTTCTTCATCATCCTCATAGTCCGTATAATCAGGTAATACTTCTGCGGCACTTTGCGAAACTTCAGCATCGTCATCAGCAATTTCAATGTCATTGAATTGAATTACTTCTTCATCTTCTGAGTCAAAGTCATAGGGAGCGTCATCGTCACAAATTTCATCAAATAAAGATTGTATATTATATATGATTCTCGCTGTTCCTCAGTTAGCCTGCATAATAAAAAAAATTAGTATATGTTTACATTGTTGCTTATTTTACATTTTTTACCTTCTATATGCTGCACTTGATAAATATTCGTTTCTTCTTGAAGTCAATTCGTATCCAGTTATTTATAGTTTCAGTTATATTTATTTTCACTTATATTTTCACTTCTTACACTTTTGAGCACCAAAACAATAATGAAAATATCAACAGGCAGCATTTATAACAACACCTCGGGTGAAAACAACCCTTGCAGCTGCATATAAAAAACAAAAACCAGTTATACCAGTGTATTTGCTACCTACGTACCCATACCTTGCGCGACATTTTTGCACATATCTTTTGAACCAGGTAGAATATTTCAATGAAATAAAAACCAAAATGTGTATTCGTTGTTACTCTACAAAGTATATTATTATAAATTATATTATTCTGTTTTGCATTTATCAGGACAACAACAAAAACAAAAATCCACTGTTGCATGTCCTGACTTTATTTGCCCATATCGCTGGAACCAGTAGGAATATTCGAATGAAACAAAAGACAAAATACTTGTTATATATTAAAATATACATTTCAAAAAAAAAATCATAGAAATCGGTTGAATAAGCATTAAAAAAACCGCAAAATAAGGTCCCGGGTACAAACGTATCCCGGGTGTGTGTTTACGTGGTATTTTCTGGGTGTGTATTCTAGGGTTAAGAAAAACCACATAATTCATTTTCAAAAGCTTTTTAAAAAGCTTCATGAAAATTCCAAAAAATGCTATACAATTTTTTAGGATTTTCTTTTATTTTGTAGTTCACAACAAAGTCTCCGAATTTAGGAGTTAAGAAAATTTTCCCGACCGCCTTGAATTTTTTATTTTTCAAAGAAAAAAATAATACTTCAATGCATTTGTTTAGTAATAAATTTTAGAACACTAAAATTAATATATCTCCCTCATTAATTTTGACTAGGCTTGAATTAGCCTCACCCAAGAAACCTTAAGGGGGAAGTCTACTGTGAATTTTTCAAAAAATCGATTTTTTTTTATTAGCTTAAAAAATACTTTGAACCCTCTTAAATAAGGTACAATATGTGTTACAGCTGGCTAAATTTTTCTTCGTTGAAATTTCGACCTTTTCCCGAAGCGCTCCAAAGCTTTAAACGCTGAAAACTGAAACTTTAAACGCATTTTTCTCGAAACTAAGTTTTTGTATACGGTGTACACGATATCTCGAGTTCTGATAAATGAATCAGCTTAAAAATTTAATTATATATTCTCTGTAATAGTGTCTCTCGTCTGACATAGGATTTTTTTGATATCGTTATTTGTTAAATTGTTATAAACAATAGTAACATCAATTTTAGGCAAAAAAAAAGAAAAAAATTTCAAGAATTTTTTTTTCAACGCCAAAATTTTTTATCGACATAATCCTACGTCAGACGAGAGTCAATACTATGTATATGATAACAATATTTTGTTTTTTTGTTTTAGATCACCGAAACGTAAGATTTCATGTACACCGTTTAGGCACCTAAGAAAAGCGGACCTGCGCCTGCAGAAGTGCCACAGCGGTCATTTTGAATATTTTGACTTACAATTTTTTTTTCAAAAACTTAAATATATAATAAAGATAAGAGTTTAAATAGATTTTATGTACGAGCAATATTTTGTTAGAAATAAAATCCGGAAAATAAGCCTGTTTTTTCCCTTGTCACAGTAGACTTCCCCCTTAATAGTGCTGAATTTGAGGTACATAATCTCTATTCCTATGATTAAGTGAAACTTTTGAGTATTTTAATTCAATGTTTTGCATTCATTACAACCCGGCCGCTGTATATTGAAATGAATTGTTGCGACTGCCTTTCGATAGTGCACGGATTCGTAACCCATTATGGGCTGTACTAAAAATTTGTTTTCTAATATCGTTGGCAACACGGCAGGGAATGGCAAACCTCTGAGTGCATTTCTGTCACGAAAAATCTCTCCACAAAACAGCATCTGCCATTCGGCGGCGGAGTAAAATGTTTCTCCGTTTGCAGAACAACAGCAGGACACACAGCACAAATTGGAGTAGCGCCACGGAAGAGTAGATCGATACCATTCATTTAGTTTATATGAGATATGATTAAAAAAGCCTTGGTTTCTTGCTGTTTTATAAAAAAAACTGATATTTGTAATGTAATTGAAAGTGGTGGAAACATCAAATTTGTGTGGCTTGATCTTTCGATCTCGATTTTTCAATTATATAGGAGTAAATTTTCATATAAATTAGATTTCTTGTTTGGTTAAGATGCGTACTCTTGAATTCCATGATGCTGCCAAGTGGCAAGAATTATTGAAAAGACGACTAAAATATTAGAATATGGGTGTCAAATGAAAGGTGAAACTTAATTCAGTAATATATTTTTGGAATAGAGCTGCCACCTGTTTTTTTCGTATAACATTTTTGTTCATATAACAAATCAATAATTTAATATGTTGCAACTCCATGCCATAATGATGCCACCTAATTTTTTTGTATGTACTCAAACAATAAATTGGCCATTTAATATGTTTTAACAGCAATTTTTTGGTGAACAGTGATGCCACCTAATTTTTTGTGTGTAAAATATTTACTAAAATAATAAATTGACCATTTAATATGTTTTAATAGCAATTTTTTGGCGAACAGCGATACCACCTTTTTTTTTTTTTTTTGTTTGTATAAAATATTTCCGTGAATAATAATATGAATCATAGGAGCCAATATTTCGTTCCCAATATTTTCAAAATTTGAAAAATCTTCATTGCCTAGCACCTGCTTACTGCTGAGAGCCATAGTTATATATTTTTATTAGAGAGCCAATGTATTATATATCTTTTAATGTTGAGAATGTGTGCAAATGACTTCATACGTTAATAAGGAAATTTAGGCTTATTAAATTTTGACAACATAACATTTTTGTATCAGTAGCATTATATTATATGTCATAATTTGCTGCAATGACAGAAAAATTGGCAAAGGAGCTGCAGGTTGGTAGTATTGAAAGTGAAAGTTGATGAATGAAATCTTATACGCCATTTGAAAAATTGTGAATTCTGTCAACTCATCCTTTTATTTTTGCTCTCCTACTCTTCCAACAACCTGTAGCTCCTAAAATCAGATAATTCTTTTAACCGCTTATTCCATGGCAGTAACATAATTGGAAAAAAATCGCTGCCTTATTTGCTACCTTTCATATAAAAACTCTACAATTTTCGTTAAATGAAACCAATTTAAGTTAAATTGATAATTCTGCGTGAAATTTGCCTTTATTTAGGCGACGCTATCTGTGATATGGTATCAAATAATTTCAGATAAGAGCGCCACAGTTCCTATAGAAATGTGCTAGTAATCATTCATAATCGCTTTTTGACAATCATAGATTGCAATACAATTTGAAGGTCAAAAGTATGGCTGACATATGAAAACTTTCAAGTTTAAGGTTTGAACAAAAACTAACATTATACGACTCAGATTTTCGCTTTCGCGAGGAAGATACATCGGTGCACAAGTTCGTAGTCCCACTAAAAAAATTGTGCAAAAAAGGTTAGAAATTTGCTAACTCATTTCACGCATACCATATTTTCCAGAGGTGCACTGAAGAAATTACGATAAGATACGAGTTTGCCCAGTAAAGATATTTTGCTAAAGTGAAATCGAAACCAATATTTGAATATACTTTTTAATACAATTACATTCAAATTATATTCACTTGGCACGTTTTCGAAAAAAATGTTTTAGGTAGATTGTTTCGTGTTTTTTCATAACAACTGATTTTGCCAGAAAACTCACACAAAAGTAGAGTCTCGGTCTCCTAACGGATATACCTTTCTTAGGCAGACTCCTCCCATAAGCCGGCACGTTTTTCTGTACCGCAAAAATATTGATTTCCTAAATGTTTCTCTTTTAAGCGGACAACCGTCTCATAATAGAACGCCTGATATTTCAGTTCTCGCTAAAGATATTTTAGTTCTCTCATAAGCGCACAGCTTGCAAACTCTGCCTTGTAAAGGGTTTTCTAATAAGAGGTGTAATTTTGATAAAAGATCAATGGTTTCGTTGCTTGTGTGGCACGTAGCGCCGCCTTGTTGAAAATAAACATTGACCAGATCAATACCATCCAATTCCGGCCATAAAAAATCGTCGCCGATAGCGCAATCCATTCACCGCAACTGTTGCTCCAGCTTCATTTTCGAAAAAGTAAGGTCCAATGACTCCGCCGGACCATATTCCGCACCAAACAGTCACACGTTTAGGATAGAGAGGCGTTTTAACAATAACCTTGGATTTTCTGAGTCCCAACTCCGACAATTTTGCTTGTTGACGAAACTACTGAGGTGGAAATGGGCCTCATCACGCAAGATGATTTTTCAATGGAATTCCGCATCGTTTTCATGCATTTCAGTGACCCAATCAGCAAAGACCCGACGTTGTTGATGATCGGCCGGCTTGAGTTCTTGTGTTAACTGGACTTTATAAGATTTAAAACCCTAATTTTTATGCAAAATACGGTGCAACGACGTTTGTGGAATGCCTAATTCCAAAGAACGACGAGGAATGGACAACCCGGGTTTTCTTCAACACTTTCGGCTACAACAGCAATATTTTTGGTTGTTCTTGAGCGACGTGCACGAGTTTTATTCTTCACATCACTAACTTGTCCCAACAGCTTAAATTTCTTCACCAATTTCTGTATTGCGGTCCGATAAGGTGCTTCACGATGACCCAAAAATGTTCGAGTTTTACGATCCGTCTCTGCCAAACTTTCACCATTTTCATAGTGAATTTTAATAATTTCAATGCGTTTTTGAAGCGTGCAACGTTCCATTTTTATTAATGGCGTAGTTTCTACTTGTCAAATATCAAAAAAATACAGTTTCAAAAATGGCATTTACCGAAATAGCGGGCTATTCAAAATAACACTTGGTATTGGAAAACTCTTTAGTTTTTAAAATCAATAATTTTGTTATATACTGTTTATTTCATTCATAAATCCCACGCTTTAAGTACACAAACAGTGAAATGTTGTTCATGGAAAGTTGTTTTTGAGAAAACAGACTTCCCTAAGGACGATAGGATGGTTATACGGCAGAGGATGAGCTTCCACTATCGACAGTTGCTCAGTTTACCAATATTTGTAATCTAGCTCAGAAACAAATTAAAGTTGACGTCGAAACTATCTTAATTTAGGCAATCAAGCCTTCACAAAATTATGAAGAAGTAAAAAATATCAACTTTCGCCGGCCAACGCTTCTGATGATGAACTGCAAAACGAGATTGACAACCAGTTGACTTTTTATAAAGAGACTTATTTAGCAACGAGAAAACTAAATGCTCTTTCTTTATGTCACAAATAACACAGTGACTTTAAAGTCCTTGAATTGCGTACTGATCTGCAAATATACCTCCAAGATATTGAAATTCAAGAAAAAACTCACGAAGCTAAAATTCCGGACTTTTTTAAATGAATTTGTACTACTTGCAATCAGCTGCGTTACCAATACCACCCAAAAATGATAGAATACAAGATGGAGCCTTCCGAATTCGCCGTGTCGTAAGAATCCATAAATAAACAAGCAAAAGTAAGAGGAATTTCTTGTTTCTGAAGAAGAAGAGTAGGCGAAAGCAATGGAAACAGCCAAACGCAGGAAATTATACGCACACACGCATACTTTCTTGCCAAGCCGTCTTCTGCATAAAAACGCAAACAAACTGCATATGGAGGCTTTATATTAATTTGTGTTTTCGCAAAGTACTTAGTCTGTTAACAAACGGTTCTTCGTTTTCATTAGTTTGATTAGTTTAAATCTCACAATACTACCAAGCCATTCACTGAATTTTCACAAACATGTAATTTCTCCTACTTTTGCTTGTTTTGCTCATTTGTTTTGTATTGCGAAGGGAGCTGCCGTCAGATTTGCCAAAATCGCGAAAAATAAAGTAACTGTTTTTTAATGGCGGCTCCTTAGATACTCAATTCGCCTTGGATACCACCTTTAATAGAGTCGTCTGCATATCAAAATCCATGCATAACAAAAATTCTTTTTTTACATTTCTCGTGTTCCTCTATCGCAATGAAAATTCTGTTTATTTTATCAAATATTTATGTGTATATCTGCTCTGGTTTTGGAAATAAAACTGATTAAATATCAAAGTTCAGTCAAAGATTATTTTAACTCACGCTTTTCTCATAAGCGGACGCCTCCCATAAGAGGACAAATGTTTCAGTCCCTTACCATAGGTGTTCGCTTAAGAGAGAGTATACTGTACTTTATTTACCTTTCTATTAATATTTAAATATTTTTTAACAACGAATTGTCTAACAACCCGAGGCCGAGTACGTCCAAGGTTAACCTGGCATGACCAAGTCATAGCCGACCTGAAAAAGCTACGAGTTAGGAGCTGGAGATCCATTGCTATGAACCGCGCAGATTGGAAGAGGATTGTGGAGGATGCTCAAGCTCACCCTGAGCTGTAATCGGTACCTGATGACGATGATGATGAATTTTGTGAACAGTTAAAAGTTGTTGAGATAAATTTTTAAATATAAGGTTAAAGTATAATTTTTAAAATGAGTAAAATTCAATTTTTCAAATTCAAATTTTGACCTTAAATATTTGCCCCCCTTTTATATTTCGCATTTTTACCGCATTTCACAGTTGTAATCAGCATAAAAAGTTCTCTCGCAGTTTTGGTTTTTTCTATATCACAATGGATCCTATTCTTTACTGGTCCCTTCGTATCAAGTACAATTTAAATATTGCGTACCTTGGTTGAACTTTCAGAGATTCTAGGCACACCCTCGTATCCAATGTGTTCAGAAAGTGACTTAGCCAGTTAATTAAAAATTTCCATGGGAAGTTTACTCAAACTTGTATTTTTTGTAATATTCTTAAGTTAACCTCCATAAATACTTAATTTATTCTCAATATAAATATATCCACGAGAGCGGCTTAAGCCGGTGTGCCCGTGTGTTATTTGCTTTTTCTTTTTTTGGTTTGTTTGTTTCTTAATTTACCTACTTTTTGATTAAACCCAGAACCGGTTACTGAAGAAAGAGCAAATAATCGACCATCCTAGCTCACATAACTACAAGTATGTATACCTGTATGTATGTATGTATGAACATATGTGCATATATCACCTACAATGCCGCGCACAAGTGCTGTTCAAACCTTTATGGAAAGTTTAAATGCACAAGAAACTCAAAAACCACGAGAAAGAAAATCAAAAGCATACAAAAAAAATTCAGCAAACAAAATAACAAAAACAAAACTTTGTGGCAAATTATTACAAAATCTAAACATTGTAATTTGCCACCTGTTGTGAGCGTCCACTCTTGTATTGCTGCTGGTGGAATAATCGGTGTCGGTGTGGGTCATTGTGCAAATTTTTTTAGCGAAGAGCGGATGTGCACATATCCAAACAAACTTACAAATGTAGATATGCGAGTAGGTACCCAAATTTTCGTTGCTGTGCTAGCTCTTGCTCTGTGGTTTTTTTTTTTGTTGTATTTGAGTGTGTATGAGTATGTAAGTGCATGCGTGTAAATAAAAACGAGTATGTACATATGTATATGTGTTGCAATTGGCGTTATACTCACTTAAAGGTCAACTTTACTATGTGCATAATTGAGAGCGACTCCATGTTGGGTAAAATCTTTATTCACTCCACGCACTCAATGACAAGGAAAATTGCAATTAATTTTGATTAACGATTTCTTAAGAGAACTTTTTGGCGTTTTTCAAATTGTAATTATTAAACTTTGTTTATATGTTGCTTAATTTATTTCTCGATTATTATTTACAATATTTGAGTCAATATCGGCTGCTTTTATCACGAAACTTTATTTTGGTAATTTTAGTTTTTAAATTTTTTGTTTATATATTTTTAATAATTTTTCAGATTTTATATTCTTTTTAGTATTTCAGTTTTTTTATTTTAATGTATTTACTCTTTAATCCTTTCCTTTAGTATTTTTTCATTTCTGATTTGCTATAGAAGAAAGCGGAAAATAAACACTCGTGAAACCACAAAAACAGGCACAGAAAGAAAAAAAAAAAAAACAAACAAAAAAATATATATCAAGACGCTGATTCACGTTATTACAAAATCCACAAAGTTACCAAAATGAGTACAAAAGCCAACTTATTGTGTAAAAAGTTGGAAAGTGTGCCAACGCGTCACGATCAGATGGCAATTAGCTAGCAAACTGGTTGCTTATTTTATATTGTTGTAGTCTTATTACGCTAACACCAGTGGCTGAATGTTATATTCACGTATTTGTCTTTCGTTTCTTTTTACTCAAATGATTTGTTGGCAAAAGTGTTTGAAGCAAGCAATAAAAACACAGGGCAACGCAACTCAATCAAAGGCTGTAATAAAATGGCTAAAACACCAAATAGCACTTGATCTCCAAACCTCTTTCGCACAACGTAAACGAAGTATCAGCCAACACTGTGAGCTGTTGGATTGTAACTGAAACTAAGCATTCAATACAGCGGTGAGTGAAGGCCGTGAAATGTCCCAAGATGCATTTATTCGCCCACCCCACTCAATGTTGGAGCAATGGCCCACTGAGGCATTTGCCCAAAGCGATCAAGCAAAGTGTGCCATAGGTATGTATGTAAGTGGAAAATAGTTCTCTGCATTGTACTCGCGTAGTGTAACACAAGTTGAGCGCTGAACTGCCTCAATTGTTTGTGGTTATTGACTTTACTATACCTGTACACTCAATCATGCATGCGCTCTGCTCTCGCGATATCTTTAACTCTTTCGTTTTTTCGCTCTTTTCCGCTCTGGCCGTCTTTTGCAATCTCTTTACCGGCTTGTGTTTGATATTACCGGCTGCTTTTTATTAGTCGGCCATCTGTTTTGTTGTGGTTTGTGGATTATGTTAGTAGCGCTTGCCTTCTGCTACTTATTTATGTACGCGATTTGTATCAGGCGGCAACGTATTTTATGTGGATCTTCTCCAAAAGCTTTTTTGACTTAAGCTGAGGTCACAGTCAGTTATCAGTTGTAAGTCTATTTCATTTTGTCAGGGTATTAGGAAAAGTGTTTAATGACTTGCATGCCTCATACAACCTGATTATTTCTCGGTGCCATAGGGAGACATGAGTAAATTAAAAAGGCTTTTCCTTTTGATTCCAAACATTTATTTTGCGTCGTGCAATAGAAAAATAGCAGGCCAATTTACAAATAGAGGCAAATAGCCCGGCAACATGGCATTAATATTTTATTAACACGCGCTCATATGATCCTATTTGCTATTATATATTTGAGTAGCTATGAAAATATACTTAGAAGTTCAGTGGTTCAAATTTGTTTACTCGAATTGTTCGAAAAATATTTATAAAAAAAAAAATTTTTAAATAAAAACACGATCGTTCTTTAATAAAGAATGTAATTGTGAATATACTGATCAAATGTAAAAAAAATACTCATGCTGGAGTTCGAGTTATGAGTCCGTGATTTAAAAAAAGTAGTTTCAACAAATGCGCGTTCAAAGTTTTTGGTACGGAAATCATTGAAGATAACCCGATAAGGGTTCGCCTATATGCCACAATGTCTGAGTTCGGTATTCCCGTAAAACTGATTCGACTTTGCAAAATGACATTGAACAACACGTCCAGCTCTGTCCAGCTCCATGCATTTGCTGCTAATATTGACATCATAAGGAACTGCAAGCGAGATGTTACCGCAGAGAATCTAGTTGACTGGGTCGGGCGGTTACCGAGGGCCATACGAAGTAGGAAAGGGGCAAGTATCCACTAGAAAAGATACAAGGTGTTTTGGATCCAGCATTTCAGCGAACAACTATTCCTTTGAAATTGTCAAGAATTTATGTATCTTAGCACCGCCGTCACAACAACAAACGATGTAGCCTGTAGATAAACCGACAAATCACGCTGGTGTCACTATGGCCTTAATAAGCAAAATGTAGCAGAGACCTCTCTTGCCCGACAAAACTAAATAACACTCTACAAAAAGCTCATCTTGCCCGTCCTACTTACTCTTTGGCGCTGAAGCATGGGTTGTATCGCAGACTGATGCAGCAGCTTTTGGAGTACTCGAGAAGAAGATACTTCGGAAAATATTCGGTCCTCTTCGTGTTGGCGATAACTTCTACCGCAGAATGAACGACGAGCTTAATGAACTCTACGACGGTGTGTAAATAGTAAAGCGCATCAATATTCAGCGCTTGCGCTGGCTGGGCTCCGTCGAGCGTATGGATGCAGAAGCTCCATCAAAGAAAGTGTTCGGATGGTAAGTTAGAGAATAATGACGTAGAGGGGAAACATGCATCCGATGGCAGAACCATGTCGAGGGAGCCCTATAATCGCTTGGAGAATGCGATCGCAAAGCAGAGACGCCTGGCGACACTTGTTACAGTCGGTATTAATCCGGCAACGGGTTGCGATAGTAGATCAGGCCGTATATGCAGGAGCGGCACCTTTTCCAAACGATAAATCAGCCGGATGCCTTAAGTTGCTGCCAAAGATAGTCCTTGCTGGCGAACCCACGTTGTATTGTTGCAATCTTCCACAATTTCTTCCTTTTGGACCTCTCGTTGCCATTCATCGCGCGCAATTCTGAATTCATACTGCAATTTACCCAGTAAAACCGTTGCTCAATCTTCTCTAGCGTTTTAGTGATACCCAGATGGCCACCACTTGACCCATTGCGGAATTTCTCTAACACAGATGTAATTCTGGATTTAGGAACTATAATCAGATTACGCGAATGGTTTCCGTCTTCGATTTTCCATGCCCGGTGCAGATCTCCATCAATGACTTTAAGGCTATTCCACTGTACCGAATATGCCTTAGTCACAGAACTTTCTTTCGCTATCTCAGTTTGGGATGGTGTCTTTCCAGCGACTTTCTCTTTCGTAATCTTTATCAGGTCAGCATCATACAATTGATTTTTCCTTATCGCATTTGGTTCACACTTCCAAGTGCATTGATCTGGTGTTAACTATACGCTCTGATCTCTCGACCTCGGGACAATCCTTACACTTGATATCACCAGGTCGCCGAGGTAGGGAATCAGCCTTAGCCTGTTGTTTCCCTTTACGATGCTCAAGGTTTTTCTCCGGCGTCTGTTGCTTCCTTCCGCCTGAGCTCTTCTGTGGACTGGTATTCTACAACTGCTTCAAATATGTCCAGCCTTACCTTTTGCTATTTGAAAAGGAAGTGATTGCTCTAACGAGGGTCCCAACTTATTAGAGAACTTGTTTCGTATTTAACACCACCTTTCTTCATTACCTGATCAGTTAAATCTAATATCAAAAATCCCGTACTTCTTTCTAACTCTTTGAAATATCACTTTTTGTGCAAAGTAACTTTTGCAATTTTGCACGAAAGTGCAGAAAACTCTGGATCGGATTGCCACTTGGTGCTGTGCGAATGGGCTATAGGCAAATCCCGCCAAGACTGGTATTGTCCTGTTCACTAGAAGGAGGAAGCTTAATGGACTCGTTCTGCCTAAGCTAAAAGGAGTCAGAATCCAGTTATCCAAGGAAATTCAATATCTTGGAGTAATCCTCGATAGTAAGCTCCTATGGAAATCACTCGTTGAAACAAAAACATCCAAAGCACTGACAGCTTTCTGGCAGTGCAAAGGTGTCTTTGGGAAAACGTGGGGTCTTTCATGCTACCCAAGGTCTTTCGTGCTACCAGAGGCTCAGTTGTGGGAAGACTCAGAAAATGAGCCCGGCAAACACTGTTTTCGCATTTTTACGGATGGCCCCAGGATCGAGCATGGCTCCGGCTCTGGGGTCTACGTGGAATCCAGCGGGACAAAACTGCACTTTGCTCTTGGAACGCATACATCTGTGTTTCAAGCGGAGGTGTATGCAGTTCAAGAAGCGATGAACTTTGTTGTGGAAAAGCGATGGAGAGGCAGATCTATATGTATCTGCAGCGACAGCCAAGCTGCGCTTATGGCCTTAGACAGCCCTCCAACCATATCAGGGGTAGTCAAGTCCTGTAAAACCACGCTGAACTATGTCGGTAGACATAATAGCCTGATGCTAACATGGGTCCCGGGATACGTGGGTCCCTCTGACTCCTTAGCTGATATGGGATCTGAGGCCGACTTCTTTGGGTTCGGGTACTTTTTCCCCCGGGCCCGGAGGTTTCAGAGGGACCCGAACTCGAGGGTAATTCCAAGAAATTTCCTGCTTGAAAAAATATAGTAAACAATACTTCTACCATTTCTCGTCATCATGGACTCAGTTATTACTGGTATTGAGAATCGGGTTACTGCAATTAAAAACATAAACAACATTTTTTCATTCCTGTGGCTATTTCCTAAAATTGAAAAAGCAGAACTTCTGACAGCAGCTCTTAATTTTGCTAAAAAATACCCTTCTGATGTGTCGGAAGCAATCTCAATTGAGATGTGTCACTTGAAGAGTGTGTACAAGGCGAATTTTACTAGAAATTCGGAATGTTGTATGCCTCCGTTCGACTTGTTGAATGCCATCACAGCTAAAAACTTGGATACTCTGTTCCCGAACATCTGCAGTGCTTTGCGAATATTCTGCACCCTGCCAGTATCGGTTGCCGGCGCCGAAAGATCGTTCAGCGTTTTATCAAGGATCAAAGACTACCATCGTTCTTGTTCAACTCAGAGTCGAGTAACAGGATTGGCAACTTTGTATTTGGAATCTGAGTTAACAAGGAAACTCGACTTCGATGATATTATAAGAGCTTGTGCCTCAGCTAAAGCAAGAATAGTTTTCTAAAATTCATTTTAATCAATATTTCATAATTAATTCTATCAAAAATTTTATCAATGAGTTTTTCATTGTTTAAATTTTATATCACTATAACATAATACGCATTTTGATATATAAAAAACATTTGAAGGGGCCCGCATCTCAAGTTTCCCCCTCGGCCCGAATACTCTCTCCACGGCCCTGCCTGTGCGTCTGCCCCGCCTTCACTCGAATAAGGTTTGAGGTCTTTGTCACTGATGTGTTAAGAAGCGACCATCTTGGCTCCTTGGCACCACAAGATCTACTCAGATTTCTTCGGAGATCGGGTAGACTTAAAGAAAATTAAAAGGGAATCTAAGTCTAGTACAATGGACTCAATTAATGTCTGAGTGCTGCACTTGCTAGTTGTCCTGACAAAAAAAAAAAAAGCTTTTGCAATATTACTGCAGATTATCAGCCTGGGAAGTGATCATTTTTCTTGTACGCCTGTGCCTGCAATAATAACATCACGACATATTGCAAAGTTTTGGCTATTTATTTCTTAACTTAATTTTTATACTCCTACAAAAACCACATAACTTAAAGTCTCACACATAGCTAAAAACAATTCAAAATTTTCAAGTTTTTTTTGCAGTAGACTGACAATTTTCTTGCAATTTGATGGTGACCTATTTTTACACTCAATCCAATAAATTACAAAAAAAATATAAGTGCAAAGAATAAAATAAGGAAATATTGTTTTTGTAATACCGCCATCACATTATATGGATGCGCGTTGAAGGAAACGAAACGTCTAACTGCTGGATACACACAAAAAAACTAAAGAAAGTGACACAACTGTAAGTAAATATAAAATGTAACCGATTTGGAGTGCTGTTTTTGCAGGTCGGGTGCAAAAGAATGCTTCATATCGTCCCCTTTCTGTGTTAACCTAGTATCTACAAACTCACAACTTTTAGTAAATCGATAAAAATGTTTAGAGTTACTTAACCTCTATGAAAAGTTATAACTTATTTGATACGATACTTATACTAGATAAGATGTTTTTGAATTCGAACATGTAGATATGAGAAAAATCAAAACGCTCTGAAAAAAATTCTATAATCAATATGAACATTGTATGTTTTGTTTTACGTAACAGGAGTGTTAAGGAGTGTTTTTCACTAAAAATCTCAATTTCGAAAGAAATTATGTTACGAGGTTAACACAGGAAGGGGACGATGTGTTGGTGTTATCATGGAAAAGGAACAAAAAAGCGATGAGAACTTTTTAGATTCCCTAGTCGCAATACTTATATAAAAGGGACCTACAACTCATCGCTTCGCTTCTCGCTATATCTGCGCTCTGCTCAGTTGACACAATATTTGTATGTGAAAGCAACAACAAAGTTATCGAACAAGATTCGCTGCTAGCTAATATGATTATACCTCATTAAATTGCTTTAACTCACTATTTTCAATGCTGCCCACTTCCTTTCAACAGAGTTTTATTGGAACGACTTCATATAGGGCGACTTTTGTTGCTTCATCAGTGGGAATTCTCGTTTGGTGTTGGCCGTCGTGTTCATACATCTTGCAATTGTTGTTTTTAGTGTAAAGTCAACAACAACTATGCGAAGAATGAGAACACAAACGATGTTGACAGAGCACGAGCATCATATGTAACGAGTTGGAGGAACAAATGTTTTCCTGTATGAGCGCGAGCTTACTAATACTCTTTAAGAGCTTCTAAATAAGTATAATTTTTGGTCGCTCTTTTCCAGCACTACCAATATATTGTAAACACCAGTTGCTTCATCTATTCGTAACTTGGCGACACGAAGAGGCCTGAAAAATTGTTTAATCTCATACAACTTTACTTTCAACATAAGCTTGTAGGTGGGCCACCCTGTGTTTTATATCTATAAGCAGTCATTGAACCTTAATTACATTATATTACTAAGGTTTTCCAAATTCAATTTTTAGTGCTTTGCTTTTGCACTAACAATAAAGCAATAATTGCAGTGATATATTTTTAAAAACTGCGCGATTATACCAAAATTAGTGATAATAATAAGCGTTAAAACAAAGAATTATGTGTAAAAAGCAACCAACTAAAAATTCTCTACTCAACTAAAGTTAACAAAACATAACTATAAATAATCGTGCAGATATTTTCAATTAAATTTTTTCGATCCTGATTACCGCATACTACAATAAAAAACAAACCTAATCAATTTCACTTAGTTCACCAGTTATTATCGAAATCAACCGAGTGTGAATTTTCAAATGTTCAATAATTGATGTAGTTAACTTATTTCGAGCTTTGAATTTTCAATCAGTTAATTATTTTTCCATTCAATTCATAAGCACATAATTCCGCATGAAAATAGCTGTACTTTTTTTTATTGAGCACTAATTTTTAGTTATATGTATTTATTCGCCTGTAACTGATAATTTACAGGGAGAATGTCATAACTCAAATGGTTAGGTAATGAGAAAACTGTTTACAGATGCTTATATATCCCGCTCCTTTCCGTTCCCGGAATGCTTACTTTTGAATACCAATCCAACTGCTCTCCAGACCGGAAATTTGGATGTAAATCAGCAGTACTCCATAAATGCAGAGGCACTGAAGTAGTGCAAAAGTTATACAAAATACCACACAAAAGAGAGAGCAAATAACAAATATGAATAGATAAGCCTGACGGATCCTAGTAGCTTCACTTGCCGCCAAGAGCGACTTGTTTGTAGTGCTTCTGTTTCGACTAGTCGCCTTCAAGTGTTTGATGGTCTGCCGCATCTGCGATTTTCTAGTGGGTTTCAGTCTAGAGCTGCTTTAGAGATGTCTCCATTAGGCAAAAACCTGTATGTATGGCCAATCCATTCCCACTTCCGCTGCCAAATTTCTAGGTGGACAGCTGTTTGTTTTGTCATAGCCCAGAGACTGCGGTTGGAGACAGTGGTAGGCGAAAAAATGTACATTATCCTACGAAGGCTGTGGCTAATAGAAACTTGTAGGTCATTTATGTCGCACATAGGCGTATTCCAAGTCTCGCATCCATTTCAGACAACTGACTTAACATTGAACTGGAATATTTTTAGTTTCGTGCGTCTCCAGAACTTGTTCAACATACCAAACACTGCACGACCTTTCGATTTTCGGTTAGGTGTATCAGCTGCCGAGCCGCCGTCTTTATTGACGACACTCCCGAGATAACAAAATTGTTCTACTTCTCAGCATATTTGTCAAAGTGGAGCTCCTGTGGTATAGACTTCATCTTTATTTTGGCGATGTGAAATTTAGTCCTGCTAGAAGCTTGTCCCATTATTAGATATTAGATCCAGTACCAGGTTAAACAAGCGCACCCCGGAGACAGCACACATCCTTGCCTTACTCCTGTGCGCACGTTTTCAGGTCTCTCTCGACAGCTGGCGCTAGTATCTTGCGACAGAATTAAGCTTCTTCTTACATTCTTGAACAATCTTCCAGATTTGCATCGCGTTCTCCAGGGCCATCAATACAGCCTGACTGTCACTGAAAACTCCAATTTCCCATATCATAGAGATACTTATTACGATATTATTATGATATTATTTATTACCATCGGGTCCAGATCATATTTCATTCTTGGACTCATCGGTACATAAAATATCCGTCTGAATGCATTCTGGATCGCTCCGTTGCTCACGCAATGGAAATCTGACATCAAATTTCCTTCCAAATGAAACTATGGGTATCAGGTCGACTTTAGATGCCAAAAACAGTGGAAACCCAAAGTTCCGTCTTCTTGCCAGAAACCATATCTATGGAGTCTACACATTGCTTTCAGTGCCTCCTGTTGTATCATCAGATACAAGAGGAGCAAATCAAGCCTAGCATTTAGAGCATCGCCGGAGCTTGTACTCATGGCACCCTTAATGCATAAACATACACTTCTTTGAAGCCTGTACCGTTCCCAGAGTGTGGACTTAACCATGCTCCGTCGCCACCAGACCACAGAGTTGTAGGTGATGATTGGTCCGATAATTGGTGTGCATATCCATAGGACCACAGCAGGTTTCAGACCCCAGGTTTTACCAAAGGCTTTGCGGCAATGCTGAAAAATGCTTAATCCGCGATTCACCTTCAGTGAAATGTGTGTTTCCCAAGTCAGCTTCTTATCCAAGATTACTCTTGAATATTTAACTTTATCGGAAAGACCAAGCGGCACACCTTTCAGTGCTGGAAGACTAAGTCCATCCAATTTCCGTTTTTTCTTAAACAAGACTAGGGAGGTTTTGTTCGGATTGACTTAACACTGTTCATCAAACCATTTTTGAAGTGAAACTTCTTAGGCGTCGATGGACGAGCGAGAATGGAGAGTAAATGTTCAAGGCCATGCAACGTTTTGGGCATTTTCGTTCCGCGAGAGGGAAAAAATATATAACGTAGAGGAAAAGGAGAAAGAAAGCTATACCTTATATATATCTTAGACCCACTTTAAGCTATTTTTCCTGAGTGTTTCCTTGTGGTTGCTAATTTCTAGTGAGAAATAACACTGCCTACTTTTTGGCGCTTGTTTGTTGGTGCAAACTTGTAGGAAATATATTTTTGGTGCCTACTTTTCGACGTTGTATTTCCTTGGTGCCTACTGTTTGGGGCGTTTTTAGTACGAATTTGAGTTTTGGCGCTCATTTCCGTTTCCTAGCTACTGCTTGTGGATACTATAAAGTGCTATCCATTGCGGCGTCGGATTGCCGGATGTGCCGTTACTGCGGTCCTGAAATCGGTGTGTTTGTGCGGGTGTTAAACGCTCGGAGTAGCGCGCGTTGTTGTCACGGTTTGTGTCCGGCGTTTACCTACACCGGTCGACCCGTCTCCGTTTTTTGTAAATTATGTCTATTTGTATTCTCTGCAAATGTTGTGAATTTATTTAGCTATATATTCTTTCTCTCTCTCTCTCTATCTCATTCTCTCTCGGATCCCTCCCTCTTTCTGTATCTGCCTTGAAAGTTTCACTTCTTTCTCTACACGCACTTTTTTTTTTGATTGCTTCGGCAAATAACTAAGAACTGCCTTGTTGGTGCTCTTTGCTACCATATTCCAGTATTCTAAAGCATGATTTGGATTGAGCTCACTTTCATTTGAGCATTCAACGCAGTCTGAAAGCTAGTTTTAATTTCTTTACCTGAGTGAAGCTTTCTGAAGCCTTATTTTCCCGCTTGAAAATATTTTTGTACGCAACAACCGCCAAGCATTGCCCTAATCTAATTTTGATCAAATAATTTTTGTTTCTCGTATCAGTTAGTACGAGGGTCGTCTGAAAAGCCCAGGCAAAGTTTGAAAGATGGTTCAAGTGACGTGTACCGAGGCTATGTTTAGTTAGTAGCCTCTCTTGTAAGAACAAACACCAAGCTTCAGTCCGATCGGTCTATTCCTTTGTGTTTGGTATTCATTTTAATCGAGGAAATCGAGTGATTTGCCTCTTCCATCACCACAATTGTGGTCGCACAATTAATGGAAATGGGATTCCAATTCGTTTCACATCCCCCCTATTACGCAGACTTGGCTCCCTCGAATCTCTCGGACTATTTGCTCCCCAATTTGAAGAAATGGCTGGCGAAAAAAAATTTTTATTCACACGGCGAAGTGATTGCAGAAATGAATGAATCCATTATTCCGTATTTGTATAATCCTAAAAGGAGACTATGTCGAGAAATAAAAAATGTTTACCCCGAACAATTAAGTGGTTTTCATTTTCGCACTGACTTTTCAAGCGGCTCTCGTATACTTGTGGTATAATTATGAGTAATGAAAGAAAATTAGCATAATTTCTCCCATCAAATTCAAAAACTTTAATTTTTAGTTAAGACACTCTTAGAAGAACATTGACTTCGCTGCAAATATTAAATTCGTCAGTTAGATAGTTTACCAAAATATCCTGCATTTGATACTTCGCTTTTTTATTCATAACAACTGTTATTACGAGCCATGCAGGAAACTAGTTTGGCAAGCTGTCATGGACTGACGTAACGTTAGCTGCTTTGTGCGATTATTTTTCAATTAAAAAATCTTGGCTATTTCAGTGACAGTTCACGTTCAAGGCTGAGTGCGTCGATGTACATACATATATATATACATACGTACATACATACACACGTGCATACATACATACATTCATACAAATATACTTACATACATACATGTGACGTACGTAAGTGGGTATTAAATGGTATTAGATTAGTGAAGACATACGAGTATTGCACTTGCGGCAATTCTACACAAACTTGTTGTGCTATGGGATAATGCTAACTTTGCGTTTATATTCATTTCCAATGTTTTACTAATAATATTAAATACGAGTTTATGTATAAATGTAACTCTATATGACGCGTGACGCAGTTCCTTTCATACAAAGTACGAGAACATACTTTTATATGGGCGATAAAGCCTAGTTCGACAAATTTCGTTAATAAACGCCTTTTTTATCATACGCCAAAGTCAATAATCTCGTTCCATTCCCTCAAATCTTTCGATGTACAAAATTAATCTTCCAATTTTGTTTCCGAATAACTATTTTACTAAACATAAAAATTGTTTTGAAGAACGAAAATTTTTTAGTTTAACCCTTGCACGCCCCATTGCTTGCCTGTTTGTACACTGCAGCTGCCTATTTCACAAGTGTCAAATATGATTGACATAGGCCGCCATTTGGAAAATTATAAACCTCCCGATGAGATGATTTGGAAGCTCAGTTTAATTTTAACGGAATTTGCATCGTGTTTGCAAACCTGACGAAGGGTGCTGATACGAGTACAAGAATGATATAAAAAAGATTGCGCCTATCAGAGAGTTCGTGACCTCACACTAGTCTAATTGTGCAGTTTTGCCCACCCTTTGCTCTTCGCAATAAATTTAGTGCATTTGATACACAAAACGCGAAATTTCTCCAATTTGGTGTTTGTGCCTTTTTTTGATTTGGAACTACCAAAACTGTAGGTTAAAAAAATTATATAATTTAAAACAAAAGTCTAGAAAGGGTTCCTCCTTACAGCAGTTCACCGGAAGAGAGCTGCAACACGGCGACGACAGGGCCTTGATCGCAGCTTGACTATCGGAGAAAATATTAATGTTTCCCTCCCATCAGCGATCCCTTAGCATTTTGCATGCTTGCAGGATTGCGAAGACCTGTGCTTGAAAAACGCTGCTCGTTTCCGGCAGTTTAAACGAGACCGAAATATTGGCTGATTTAGAGAACACTCCCGCGCCCACTCCAGATTGTATCTAGGATCCGTCAGTGAAAACAGAGGTACCTACATCCGTAACGACTCTCTCCTCTTTGCAATCTTGCCTGCTCGGAAAGATAGCCCTAGCACAACCTTCAAAACCCAGTTTGCGGATGGAGAGATCAGCGCGAAGTACAGAGAAGGAAGGGGAGATCTGCTTCAAGATGCTACTATGTCCTATAGGAAGTTGCCCCCAGAGGGCAATCTCCCTCAACCTAATAGCGCTCTGAGCAGCAGCTGTAAAGGGTTTTCCAATAAATGGTGTTATTCCCGTAAGAGATCAATGGTTTCGTTGCTTGTGTGGCCGGTAGCGCCGGCTTGTTGAAAATAAATCTTGTCCAGATAAATACCATCCATTTCCGGCCATAAAAAAATCGACGCTTATTTGTTTTTAAACAGCCGAAGATGCTCTCTCCCTTTCAATAATATTCGTAACAAAATCACATCGGTAAACAGATAAAAAGAAGCACAATGCAAGCGGTAGTTAGTATAGCAGTGATCTCGCACGCTGAATATTACTGGGTACTTCTTAGTCTTTTCAACATTACTCCCAGATTTTTTTTGAAGAAATAAACATTATACCATTATAACCAAGATGAGTGAGACTAATAATATGAGTGAGGAAAGCAGTGATGATTCTTCAATACGATTTATCAACAGAAATTCTGGGTTAAGGAGACGTTTATCGTTTTCCTCGGATTCATCGAATTGCAATAGTACTAGCCCAACAAACACATTGATTGGGAGGAAAAGAAGTCGTAATCCTGTTAAATGGACACGAAATTTACAAAAGCATAACAGGATAAAAGGGTTTTTTGTCAACAAAACGTTTGGAACAGTCTATCATTAACATAAAAGTAGCCGTCACAGGGTTTCCAGTAAATTGGCTTAAAATACGCTGGATAAAGTTAGAAAGGTCCAAACCCTATCTCATACAATTCAAATGTGACTATACTGAAGAAACAGAAGAAAATCTTTAGTGGTTTAGACCGCAAAGTTTGAAAAATATAGATCAGCCTTTATTATATCCTAAAGGCACAACTGTGACAAAAGAAAAATGGAGAGGCATGATGGACCTGCTAAAATTCATTCCTCCTGTTAAACACGATTACTAGAACTTGTCAACAAATCGAAATGACGAATCCTCGCATACAGGTGATGAAGAAAACATTATTCATAATATTGCTGAATCATCCCATTATTTTATAACCGAGCTTCCAACATTCATTTTTATGGAAAAGCTGTGATAAAAATGTATAATAACTAACTTTTTCTGTAATAAAAACTTAAAAATGAAAAGCCTAAATTTAACTTTATTACTTTTTTCAGTTGACAAATCGATTAATTGTTGGCTATTCTTTCTTATTAATTTTATATGCCGTTAGATGAAAGCTATATCTGCAATTCTGCATTCCACATTATATATTTGAATTCATATTATCAAAGGTATTTTTAAAAACAATATACAGGGTGGCTGATGAATTTTGCTACCTTAAGAAACTCAAATAACTTTTTTTTTAGTGTATGGAATTCAATTATTTTTTTTTCAAGTTGAAGGTCATTAAATTTTATTAAATGTAGCTTAACTAGTTTTAAAAATAATTGAATTTAAATGCCCCCCATGCTCGTTGACACAAGTGCGACATCTTAGTAAAAAGTTGTTCATTGCTGCTTTGAGAGTTGCGACAGGAATAGCCGCAATTGTTGCCCGAATGGATTGTTTTAGTTCATCCAAATTTGTTGGCTTTGTTTTATAAACTTCTTGTTTACATAAGCCCCACAAGAAAAAGTCAGGTGCAGTAAGGTCAGGCGACCTGGGGGGCCAACGAAATTCGGAGTTTCTTGAAATCAGTTTATTGGGAAATTTTCGTCGCAACTCTGTCATAACAGTCTGGGCTATGTGAGACGTTGCCCCATCTTGTTGAAACCACACAGAGTTGAAAGGAATTCTCTTTCGGCGTAGTTCTGGATAGAAAAATTCTTTCAGCATTTTCAAATAACGGTCTCCAGTAACCGTAACGGTGTGACCATTTTCTTCAAAAAAATAAGGCCCGACAATACAACGTGAAGAAACCGCACACCACACTGTCACGCGAAGAGGATGCAATTCCGTCTCGTGGAGTATCTGTGGGTTAGAAGTACTCCATATTCGACAATTTTGTTTGTTCACATTGCCGTTTAAATCGAAATGGGTCTCATCAGACATGAAAAGGCAGTTTAACATGTTTTGGTCTTCTTCCACCATTTGCAGGATCTTCTGGCAAAATTCCAAGCGAATCGGCAAGTCTGCTGCATTCAGTTTGTTAACCATTTGAATTTTGTAGGGAAATAAGTCTAAATCTTTGTGCATTATTGTTTGCAAAGACTGTCGGCTGACACCAAGTTGAGCAGATAAGCTTCTTGTTGAAACCCTTGGATTGCTTTGTATAGCTGCAGCTACAGCAGCGATCGTTTCCTCCGTCCGAACTGGTGGGTTTCGATGATAAGGCCTTCTTGCGACTGTTCCTTGCTCAGCAAAATTATTCACCAGTCTCATTATGGTCCATCTGCTCGGGGGATCGCCGCCAAACATCCGCCTGTACTCTCTCTGTACCAAAACTACGGACTCCAGTGCGTGATAGCGGCGGACTATCCAAATTCTTGTTTGCGTGTCCCAGTTATCCATTTTAATAAATTTTAAAGATCAATCTGCAAATTAAAACAAAAATGGAACAGATAACTTAAAAAGAAAAAAAGTTATTCAATTTTTTTTTGGTAGCGGCTTTCATCAGCCACGCTGTATTATATATTTGTCATCGCGCTTCTCAACTTTTCGTTTTATGGAGTTAATCGATGTGTGCACTGAGCGGCTCAATTAACAAAAATATATTAAATAACACATTTTTAATTAATAAATTAAATAACTAAATTTTTTTTTTGGGGTTTATTTTTGCGTATCCATAATGCATTAATACAGGTTTGACTGTACTTCACTAATTTTGCGCTGAACGATCATTGCCATGTGCCGCATTTATAAATTTTCTTTTTAAGAATACTCCAGAGGTTCTCCATTGGATTTAGATCTGGACTAACTGCGGGTCACTTCAGCACAAGAACATTTTTCGACGCAAAAAACTTCTTTGTCGATCAGTTTTGCCAACGCCAATAAATCTGAGTCGCTAGGGCCAATATAAAAAGTATCTAGAAAGTCGCTAACTCCATCAGGGGCGGATCCTAAATTTCATTCTGAGAGATAGATTTAAATATTTTATATTTACTTGAAATGAATTAAAAAGTAAGTAAGCTAGAGGATAGTAAACAATCAAGCCGATATCAATTCAATTGTTTCACGTACAGAACATAGTAAAATCCGGGGATTCCCCGACCGCATTGCTCTTATGTGATGAGTGGTAAAAATAATTTGGTTACTCATTACAATTGTGTGAAACAAGGTGTAATTGAATTGAATATATTTTATTATTTCCTAATACAACGTATGATTTTTGTTACTTTCATAACAAATTTTAAGGTAAAAACAAATTTAAAATTTGAATTATAGATCGATAATTTATCAACGATAACACACCAATAGGTAGTGCGTTATTTTACCTATAGTCAGTAAATTGTTACTCTAGGGTATGGAAGGTAAAGGGCATTCACGGGTAATCAAGTTGACAGAAAAGTATCTATTGCCTAAAACGATTTTGATTTGCTCTCCAAAAGTCGCCAGATAAGTCGCTAAATCATTTTTGTCATCAAAACTTTTTTTTTTGTCGCCAAAACTCAAGCAAAAGTCGTCAATTCTAGTGACAAAGTCGCTGAATTGGCAACACTGCTGTTGATACGTCCAAGAGTCACGGTGAAATACTTCTGCTATATTCAATAAATTAATATTCAAGTCTTCTACGTAATTGCTTGCGTTCATCTTATGCGAAATAAAACAAATAGGTAAAAGCACCCCAGGTCATAAGAGAGCCACCGTGAAAGTTTCGGGAGTTACGCGTTTGCCGTAGCTCGCAAATGTATCGCACCCTAAATACAAAAGGGTCACAACTCAAAATTTTCCACACTCGAGCTTGACTTGTTTACAGTAGGACAGAAAACAAACTATTTGACATATCACGCTGAAATTTGCCATGTAAGCTTATAGCAGTCCCACCAAAAAACAAAAAATTTATTTTTGCCATATGTCATCCGCGGACCGTTTTATTGATAGCGTCTCGTTCATATTTGAGCAGAAGGTACATTTTGAGTTGTGACGCTTTTGTATTTAGAGTGCGATATCTTCAAAACTTCTCACAGCCATCAGGCACATCGAGATGACATTTTTTTTTCAATGGTAAAAATGATGGATTGCCATTCATCAACCTAGAACTTATGATTAGCGCTATGTTTCGTGGTTTGATACTTTAAATTCGACTCTTCACTCAAAATTTGCTGTATTCTACTCTTCGTAATTTGGTTAGGGCTAATGTTTTTATTGGCAACCAACCGTCTCCGTATTCCTCTCTTATACCTGCCGTCAATCTTAGCCTTTGGACCAGTTCTTTTAATTTTTCCATATCCATCGGGATTCTTCAAAAAGTCGATTCACTTTTAGCGCAATGCTAACGCACTCCTCGGTAGATAGCTGCGCTCCTCTTGGCACAGTGTCCTAAAAAGTTATTTTTCCCGCATTAAAATTATTTATTTCGTAATGGAAAATTCTCAACTTACTTTAAGACATCTTTTAAATTTTGGAATGTGTAAAAAAATGTCTCACAATTGCGACAACAAGAAATAAAATCTTAACGAAAGCACTTGGCCCTTACAATTATTTCCTTCAAGAAACCCAATTTTCTTCTTCTTCAATATCTACAGAGATATTTATACATTAGCTTAGATACATAATTTCATTTTAATATTTAGGGCTATTACACATAAATTGTTATACATTCCTGTACAATATAATGAATAAATCTCATTCCATTGTTGTAATTGATTTTCTGTTGAGGTAGATATCCAACTTTCTGCCCATGGTTTTGGTGGTCTTCCTGGTCGTCTTCTTCCTTTTGGTATTCCATCTCGAGCTATTTTTATCAACCGATTGCTAGGGGCTCGTGTCACATGTTCGTTCCATGCTCGTCTTCGAGCACTTATGAATTTTACAATGTCGGTCACCCCTGTCTATGTTCTTATCACCTCGTTTCGTATATGGTCTAGTGTAGTTTTTCCAGCTATGGCCATAAGGGCATGCGCAGCAATTGTTTCGTTTTCATGTTTTCTGCACGAGCTTCTGCACCATAAATCAATATTGGCTTTACAATTGCTTTGTAGATTCGCATTTTTTTCCATGCTCAAAACTCAATTTTCAATTGAAGAAAATATTATGTAGCCATTTTAGAAGAAAAATTATGAAGTTAGTTTGTCGCATAAAGCTCTTTCGCTTAGTATACAAGCGGACTACCGCATAAACAAAGCCCTGTGATTTATTTTCGATGATAATCTTCACTTTACCAAAAGCCATTACTCTAGTAGAATGAGCCGATAACAGCACAACAATTTGTTTTCAATAAAGTAGATATTGAAAAAAAAGATGAACACAAATTTAGTCACATTCCTTCGAGCCGGATTTGAACCAGCGACCTATGGATTTCTACTTAGCATTTATCTTTCTACAGTCCACCGCTCTACCAACTGAGCTATCGAAGGTTACGTTAAGCCTGCTCGAATCTGGTTTATGCGGCGTGCTACACTAGTGAATAAGTATGTACAAGTGTGTGCGTAGGTATGCATATATGTATGTATATAAGTGTATTTTATTACTACATATATACCTTTTTCTGCTTTCATATGGCTTTTGCTTTTATGTGCATACGTATGTATGTTTGCTCGCATTTTCTTGTAGCTGCATTTCTTATCGGTGGCAAAAACGTGATTTTATTAAATTCGTAATTTTTTCGGTAGCTATCAAAATGTATACATACATACATACATATATGAAGGCAACCAAATATATTTTCGCCTATCAAACTCGCCACTATATTGGCAAACTACAAAATTTGATATAAGCAGAAACTGAATCGACTAATTGCATTCAAATTACAGTGGAATCCGTTTATAATGACATCGAAGGGAATCGACAAACACGTCATAATAAGCGGACGTCATACAAAGCATTTTGTGAAAAAAAAACATTTTTGCGTAAATATGTAAGTATGTACGAGTATATTAATAGAGAAACATAGTATGCAACTAATGAAATCAAAATTGCGCGTTTATTACGCACACATACAAGTGCAATTTTTAATGAATATAATCTGTAATTTTTGTCTCCTTTTGGTTTTTCATTTTATTGTAAAAATAGTCTCTAATACTATTGTGTACAGAAGTCATCGCCATGGTCAAATAATCGTTTTCAATAATCGGGATAATAATTCTGCAGCTTTTAATGCCTCTTCTGCGGTTCTTCTTCGACTTCCTCTTCGCCATCATTTTCAAGTTGTTCCTTATCATTAATGTTCTGTACGATATTGTCATCGGTGGGTTCTTCGGATGTGAGCTTGCAGAGCAATTGAAGTCGAGGATACCAAAATACGCGACAAAAACGTTTGCCTCTTCTTGTAGCATAGGGCAGCTTATAGGTATTCCAAGCAAAATTAAACTGATGCTATTCACTAAGAAAACCAAGATACCAAACTTTAATCTCCCAAAATTAAATGGCGTTAGTCTTACGCTAACCCAAGAGGCAAAATAATTAGGTGTCATCTTAGATCCTAAACTCAGCTGGAGGTTCAACGTAGAGTACAGGTAAAAACAGCGAATATATCACTTTAAACGTGTAAGAGAATGTTGGATAAAAAATATGGGGTATCCAACCAAAACTATCCAATTGGTCCTACACAGCCATTGTAAGGTCAATACTAACTTATGCGGCACTAGTCTGGTGGCCCGCAATAGAAAATAAATACAACCAAAACCAAGCTGAACAAGAGACAAAGAACAGCGTGTATCTTAACCACAGGAGCGCTAAGCACCAGTCTTACTAAAGCGCTTAATGTATTAACACATCTATTACCATTAGACTTACATATAAAAACAATCGCTACTCGCAACGCGGTGAGACTCAGAGATATAGGAAGCTAGACAACAAGGTCGTACGGTCATAGCAAAGCAGCCCTCGCTGCTCAAAACCAGGTCAGACTACACAGTCCCCGACCTTAACTTCAAGAAAGACTTTACGGTACGTTTTCCACCGAAAGTCGAATGGAGTAAAGGGAAGGTGATTGGTACATTCGACATTGAAATCTACACTGATGGTTCTAAGATTAACTGTGGTGTTAGAGCTGGCCTCTGTTCGGAGCCGCTCAATATATCCAAATCAGTCCGACTTCCTGACTATATCAGCGTGTTCCAGGCACAACTACCTGCAATCAGAGAAGCATGCAAATCGCTAAAATACTACAAAGAAATTGGTGCAAGAGCAGCTATTTTTTCAGACAGTCAAGCAGCTATTGAGGCTTTAGAGTCCAACTCCATTTCAGTGCAGAAAGGAACCAGAGCTGCTTGGCCACTGGCTTCCAATTATTCTGATATGGGTTCCCGGTCATAGGAACATAGAGGGTAATGAGATGAAAGATGAGCAAGCAAGAAAAGGTTCGACACTAGACATAACAGAGGCGGTGGAGGTTGCTACCCCTTTTAATACAATAAAAATATCCATTGCTTCGCACTACTATGACTTAGCCGAAAGAAGGTGAAAGCAAATAAATACGTGTAGTACTACAAGAAAAACATGGCCATCGTACAACATCCAGAGGACGAATTATCTGTTAGGATGCTCTCGGCCAAACATTTCACGTATAACTGCAACCCTTACAGGTCACCGGAAAGTAGGGAATCACGCAGCCAGACTTAACCTCCCGTTCAATCCCATCTGTAGAAGCTGTGAAGCGGAAGGGGTGAGAGAAAGTCTCTTCCACTATCGATGCCAATGTCCATGTCTAGCTAGGGCACGACTTCGCTCTTTCCGCAAGCCCTTCTTACAGCAAATTAATGAAATCTTAGACGAAATGGAACTGACTTAAAAAACAAAAACAAGCAAGACATCATCACTCGAGAACAGTGGTCGTAAAATGGCGCTAGTCGCTCATTACAAATATTTCAGCAGAAATACTCAACCACTACAACAACAAGCATCGAGAGCGATAGGACCGAATGGGATCAAAAACTATTTCGACGCATAAAGGCCAACATTGCGAAGGATTTAGAAATAATATAATTAATGTGAGTGATGAAGTTGAGTTTGTAGTTAAAATATACCCCCTGGTTTTTAATTCACTAATTTCTTTAGTGGCGAGTTTGAAATTTAGTAAGATGGTGGAACAATACTGAAAACTTTTGCATAAGAAGTACATTAACTAATATTGAAGAACAAACGATTACGCACACAACAATTGCATAAGAGATTCAACTCACGCTGGAGACATGATGAATCTTCTGGACATTTAATTTCGTAATAAATTTTCAGACCATCTACGTATAGAAGAAAATTTTATAATGCAAAACAGGGAGAAATGTCTTAAATGAAGATGATAAATAGTAGTGGAACTAGGACACTACCCTGAGGTACACCAGACGAAGCAACAACTCGTCCATAAACTAAGCTGTTAACAATCTTACTCTGAACACGTGGGTGAATAAAATTCGTTCTTTATGTATGTCGTTCTGGGCTCTCCCGAAGTAGTACAGAAGGGAAAGTTTTCCCAAAAGAGGAAGAGGAGGGATTGTTTTAGTGGCCACACAACTCGACGCAGTAGACGATGGTCTCTGTTAGTGCGAAGGCATTTTGGGCCCTATCTTGGTAATGGTAATGGTTGTACGGGGTATGGCAAGGCCTTTATGCACTGCGACCAGATTGATCCATTGTGCGCCCCTAATTACCTAATCGTAATGATTTAGTATACCGAGGAATCGAACCAGCTCCTTTGGAGGCAGCAATTGTTGGTCTTCCTCCTCTAGTAGGTACGAGCCCAAGATTCTGTGTCTCCTTTGGCTTAATGCCTCACAGTTGATGATTAAGTATAGACTCCTCTTCATCACAGCACAACCTGCTTAATCTTGTACTAGATAATCCTACTGTGTTAAAGTGGTTATTACGGACAAAATGACCTTCACAGAGTAATCTGAGTCCCTTTTTATCTAGGGTGAGAGCAGGTTTTGCTCTGTTGTCATTGAAGTTCAAAAACTTTTTGGAGGGATTAAGGCCGCCTGTGCAGTACCAGTATTCACTGATTTTATTTAGTTTAGATCCATGTTTTTGGTTCCTGTTTTATATTATTTTAGTTAGAGCCGCAAAATGGGGTAGGTCACATAAATAGCCCTTCTGCCCTTTTTTTTTTTGGCATAAGAGTCTGCCTTCTCGTTTCCTTCGTACCCCTCATGTCCTGGTACCCAAATCAATGAGACCTGATTATGAGTGGCAAGTTTGTTGAGTGCATTGTTACATTCTATTAGGACTTCTAACTTGAATGTGAAGCTATCCAAGGCTTTGAGAACCGATTGGTTGTTCGAATGTATTTTAGTTTTTACTTTCTCGAATACTCTTTTGGATAGGATTTCCACTGTTTCCATTATGGCGAAGAGCTCCGCGTGGAAAATTGTGGTATCTGTACTTAGTGTTAGGGATTTGTGTGCTCTAGGCCCTAATATTCCTGCTCGTACTCCTTAGAGCGTTTTGGAACCATCTGTGCACCATTTTTGTTAGTCATCATTTATCCATGTTGGGTTAGTGTTCCACTCTTCCCTAGCACGTTGGCTGCCACGTCGCACGTTTTCATGTGACACCTAAATGTTACCCTGACGCCACGTCGCACATTTGCGTGCGACACCTTAATGTTACCCTGAGGCCACGTCGCACAATTTTGTACATTTTAATATGGAATTTTACATAGAATTTGGATTCTCTGGCCTGTGGTGAACATTTTGGTGTATTTCCCATGGCCGTTGTGTATTTTGAATGGTATTTTTTTGGATAATAAAAAAGTTGTAAATTCAAATGTGTTTTTTTATAAATTCTTTTAAAAATGAATTCATTAATGAACAAAACAAATATAAAAATATATATGTATGTAAATTCAAATGGAAATCAGTAGAAAAACAATAATTAGGAAAAACAATATTTAGGAAAAAAAATACACATAGTTGCGGTTTATTGGGCAGTAGGTGGTGGTCCTTTTCAAGCTCTTTCTGGCTGTTACTCTACAAGCAGATTTTTTTGACATGGCATAACACAATACACAAGCACGCACATTGTTTTTCCGTTGACGTCCTTTCTTTTTTCTATAAAATGTTTTCCTTTTGTTATGGGTTCTGGAGACATGAAGTCCAACAAAGCATTTGAAGTCTCCTGCCGGAACTTGGTTATTGAATTTTGTTTGTTTGTAGCCTTTTTATATATTATAAAGGCATTTATGAAAGACATTCCTAGTAACAGTTCAAAAGCCGCTTTGCGGTACCGTTTAACGCCTCTTCTGAGAGTGGTGGCGTAGGCGGTCATTTGATCGGATATATCAACCCCTAATTTGGCTTTGTTGTAATCAATATCAGCAAGAGGTTTTTCAAAAGCTCGTTGCCTTCGCTTCCTGGTGGAAAACTTAGTAAAATAAACCAAAAATATCAAATACAACTCAAAAACTACAAAAAATTACTGTCGCACATTTTCGTGCGACGTGGCTCCACAACATGTTTTATGATCTCCCAGGCCATGTCGCATGAAAATGTGCGACACAAAAAAACCATTATAACTGCAAAATTAGCGACCAAAATAAAGTCGCGAGTAGTCAAAACTTATTTTTAGGCACTAAGAAACAAAAAAGAACATAAATAAGTTGTTGGCCTCAGGTGACCAAAATTGTTAAATGACACTGCTACTGAACGATCAAAATTGTAAAAAGGCTTTGGCAGCCAACGTGCTAGACGGGAAGATAACCTTGTATCTCTTTATAAAATTGAGTACGGATTCCGTGTGGTCATTCGCCTGGGTTATGCATACTGCATGTTGAACCCTGTTCAAGATATTGAGGCGTCCAGTAAGATCTCCTGGTTTAAGTTTTGCTTTCATATGAAGAGAGAGTTCCTGCATATGGGCATTTTCACGGTAACGGACGCGACATTTGTACGCTTTTAAGTGCGTCCAAAACAATGAAGGCAAAGTAAAAGTTTATATATATTGATATTGTTTTAAAGGGCTGACGGAGTGCTAGATTTTAGTATATACGGGAAAGATCTTTTACAAATAAGTACGTAGTTATAAGCAATTATAAAGTGATACGGACGCGACAAAAAATAGAAGTTTTTTTGAGGTGCATTCAGAAATATACAAAATTCAGCAAATTAAGGATTTTTATATATATACAATATATATGTTAATAAATGCGAACAGTTGACTGTTATTCGTAGGTTTATGAAATATGATAATTTTCTCTTCGTTTTTTTTAATTGAGTATAGAAGAAATACGGACGCGACATAGCGGACGCGACAAAATTTTCCATGAGCTAGGAAGTAAAATTTTTTTCTTTATAACACTTCAATTTTATTGAAAATAAAAACTTAAGTAATATTGCAGTAAAAACGGCTTAAAAAATTAAGAAGAAAGTTATTAGTTTTTAGGATGGTCTATTTTAATTATTTTCTTTAATGAATAGGCGGTCCGAGCAACTTCAATACATTTACTGACGAAATATGAAAACCAATGCATACTTTTAACTCCTTTGATATTTGGAACATTTTGCCATAACTCTGACAGTTGATTAGAAAAACTATCAATTTGTGTTCCAGAGATATACAAAATTTTAACTCCATCAATGTTGTTCTTAGCACATTCATAGAAGCATAAGGCATCACCGAGAATGATATTTCTTGCTTTAATGATTTGCCAGACTTTTCGTTTAACTACGGCACCTATTCCGTCTACAGCACCTTTGCCATGTGAAGTGGCGAAAAAATTCCACTCTAAGATTCCGCAATGAAATTCAGCTGCTAGTCTTGGAATACTAGAAAGAATAAATTTATTTTTGAATTGGGAAGTGCTTCCATCAGAGAAAATATAAATGCTGGTAACTCCTTTGTACTGGTTTTGTAAGATATTGATAATTTTGGAAATAAAGCAGTAAACGTCGAATTTACTGTGAGTCAATCTATCACTGATAACAGCATAGGACTTGGTTTCACCAAGAACCCAAGCTATGCACGTAAACACTGTTACTTGGTTATAACTAAAGTGGGCATCTTGAATTTCGTTTTGGCATGTCAAGCGATAATTTTCAGCAAAATCAACTTGAATAACAATTTCATTAGCTGCTAAATTTTTCTTTTTAATTTCAAAGTAATTTTGTTGGTGACGTTTAATGGAACAATGCATTTTAAAAGCTGGTAGCTGCATCTCTACATCATGAATTAAGTCGCTTAAAGGACCTATAGTGTAGTTTAAAGTTATGCGATCGTCTACTTTTCTCCACTGTTTCCATTTGATTTGCGTATCAAATTGATTAATAAACTGTATTGGAACTAGATCGCCTTTAATATCGCGTACACAGCTGTCACAAGTATTAGCCATGCACTTTTCATTCATAACGTCGCAGCAAACTCTTGTAAGAAATAAATCAGCTTTGGCAGGAATCTGCGGTATAATCTTTGCACAGCCTTCTAGTAAGAAAATAAAATTTGCATGGTACTTACAGATACACATATTGTGTCGTAAATTATTGATTAACTGAATGTAAGTCGGCTTAGAACGAATAAAAATAGTTTTGCAGACTTTTTCCTCGGTATATTCTGATTTGAAGAGTTGATATGCTTCTGCTAAGGTCATAAGCATAAAACGTTTTGAGACTACTTTCCCATTGATTAGCATTGTATCCTTTCTCCCAGGAGCTTGAACGCTGATTCCATCTTGCAAAAAGAATTTTTCAATTAATTTTTCACGCATCAGGCTTTTTGATGACTTGGTAGTATTTTCATCCATCGTTTCTGTTGGCCTAAGATATTTATTGCATAAAGATTTGAGGATAGCTATTTTTCTATTCAGGTTTCTAGGTAACGCACGCTCAACTTTTTTTATTGCTTTTCCCATCGTTTGCTTACAGCTGTAAATATCGCAATTCAAACTACCAATATTATTTACGCTCTTTTTTTGACGCAAAACTTGCTGCCTAACACGGTCCTTTTCTTTCTTCTTTTCTAATAAATTGCTATCACTTTTCATTTTTTGCGATAATCTTTTTCGGTACTCTTGATTTCGTTTAGCTTCTTTCTTCTTGTATTCCTGCCATTTCTCGACGTCTTCTTTCATTTTCTCCCTATATTTCGTTGTTATTGCTTTTCTTGTTTCTTTTGCCGTTTTTGCCATCTATAAAATTTTAATCTTGTGCAATTTCTACGACTTTATTTAAAATTTAAGGTTCGCGGTAACGGACGCGACAAATTTCAAACACCAATAAATTTTATTAATCGTTTTTATCGAGACTCAATGGCCACTTTTCTTAAGTGAAATAAGTTATTTGCTTAAAGTCTGAAAGCATTTTATACTTCAACACTTTTTGCACTAATGAGAACAATAAATGCTATTTTCCGGTAACGGACGCGACATACGAATATAAGCAGAAGTAATAAAAAAAAACTACCGTTAATCGATCTCCACTAGGTCTCTCTGCTTGTTAAACATTACGTTACTATCAGTAGAAGATTTTTAAATTATAAAAACATCATAGTATTGCTTTGAATAACCGAATATTACAAGGAAAAAAGTTGGTATATTCGGTCAAAAGAGCTAGATTTTTGAAAATTTTGTATATTCGTTGTATATTTCGGCTCAAAATTAAAAGAAAAGAAAAATTATTTTATATTTATAAAGTAAACACATTTGAGATTTATTATTCATCAACAAAAAGTTTTCAGGAATAGTTTGAGTTTTGCACTCGTGGTTGACCTTTTTGTGAAAATGCCCATATGCCAGCTTCCTCTGGTAATGCTAAATGTAGCGGTGGCACATGCCAGCAATTGGGGTAGTTCCCTCTATCTCACCCACCAAAAATAAAAAGAAAAACAAAAATCTCATCCTCTTACCATCTTCGCCTTTGTAGTCTATTTTTCTAAGTTTTTTTCTGCTAAACAGCTGAAATCCCCAATGCAATGAGTTTTTTATGAAATTATTATTTTTTTATTATTCTGTTATTAATTTTCAAACAATTATTTTATATGATTTCAAATACATATATATTAAAATATTTAACAATTATAGCGTCACATTATCCGGAGACAGTAAAAAATATTTTAAAAATATTCCGAAATACACAAATTGTTCGGTGCGCTTACTTAGAGGACTCATCTGTGCGGTTGTGATCTCAAAATGTATACACACAAGTTTTCATTGCCTTATCTACGTATTGCAGCACGTTGTTATGTTGCTACACTAAATTTAAAAGTAAATATGCAGACATACATATATTTTATGAGGGAAGTTTCTCGCGCACTATATATCTTTATATTTTTTGTACTACATACGAATATATTCTGTTGCAATAGTTAGTTGTTGCGTTTAAGGTTTGTACGATTTTACATTGAGTACACTTTTGAAAAGTGGCCACCTAAAAGTAGACTACGTGAATAGCCAAGCATTCACTGCATAGTTTTGTACTGGCAAATCTAGTTTTAGTTTTGGTCTATTTTAGGCGGTTATAAATTTATCTGCTCGTGATATTTGAAATTTGTTTCTCTCGGCTTTTTTGCACATATTACGTGGCTTTCTAGGTACGTACAATAATTACAAAAACTAACTTTACTTCAAACTCTCTTCATTTCATTTCTAAGCTTTCGGCTTACTTGGCTTGCATGCAGACTTGTTGCGTTTTTTGTTTTTTTTTTTATTACTTGATGAGAAATCACATTCTGTTAAATTTTATGTCACATTATTTAGAAAAAAGGTACTTCTGTTACAGGATGCATATTTTAAGTATTTAACGGTCTAGTTTTACTAAAATAGTTTTTCTTATGTATATGTATATATGTATGTACGTGGGTACTATTTTTATATTTGTTTTTTTTTTTTCTTTTTTGTTTGTTTTGAAGAAAATCGTAATTTCAAATTTGTCTTTTAGTTCCATAATTTCCAGAATTTGAAAATTTAGTAAACTTAGATATCGAAACTAAACTACATGAATCACAATAAAATTATAGCTGTAGAGGTAGTACTTAAATAGCGAAACTTTCATACCTTTTTATAACTTTTAATAAAAGCTGTCAAAAACTAGTTGCTCAAAGCTTTCATTTGCCCATCTTGGTTGCAGGTAAACTCAAAAACGTAAATGTAGCTTTGTAGCAATTTGCAGTTCAATACGATTTTCATATACAAATGTATGTATTCATGCGCTGAGCTTTCGAGCAGCCGAAAGTTTACGCTGTATTTTCAGAGAACTTTCAAACTTTCATTATAAAATCACAAGTAGTTACATATTAAGCCTATGGAATTTGTATTTACTTATGCCAAAAGATAATTTGAATCATCTTGCATTGCACCTAAGAGCTTGAAAGCTCCATCGATAGAGTATTTGGAAGACCTTTCGCTAGCAATGAAAATATAAATATATCAAAATGAGTTACGCTCAATAAATCCATACAAAAATATTTTCAATATATCTAATTTTAAGAAGGAATTCAAATTGAATTCTTAATATTAGTATTGATTTTCTTATTTACTTTGTGTTACATAGCAATGGTAATTAAATTGGTAGTCGGTTTCAGGTGGTCTACTTTCCGTTAGTTCAGTACTTTTATTGAAAATATTCGCTAAATATAAGTCCACTTGGAATCTCGTTAATGTGAAGCCTTAGTAAGCAATGGCAACTAATTTGGTGATTTATAAAAGTTAAGATTTTTGTTTAGTTTAGTTAAGCTAGACCATAGACTTTGCTAAATTGGTACCATAAGCAATAGAGCACTAAGAAATTTCGTTTTGCATAAGCCTTAAAGTCAATTTTTTGTCCTAAAAAAAGCTCGATGTCATATTTGGCTCAAAAGAAGCCTCACTAAAAGGTTGAAAAATTATGGTTTATGAAATATATGTTAATGAAAGACTGTTGCTTATGTTTTATGTAAACCAAAATACCTAACTTACTTAGAAATTTATTCCTTAGAGTGCAGCTTTTTACTATGAAAAACTTGAGAGATGGAAAATAAATTATTTTTAGTCATTTTTATAGGCAGAAATCACAAAATAGTCTATACAGAGTGATTCACTCAGTTCTGAATTTTGGAAAAAAATGTTAGAAAAATAAATGAAGTAATCCACGTTATTCCGTTTATTTTTTACAATAATTTAATTTTTTTTTTTTCAAAAAAGCTGCTTCTGATGAAAAGACTGTACTTCAACTTTCCGCATTGAAAAAACCGGCGTCTAATCGGCATGTACTGATTTCTTAATATTTTTGTAATCTTTTGAAAATTTCACTTCGGTAAAAAGCTCCACTGTATACCTATAAAAGCACCAACAAAGCTCCTAAGCCCTTAAGCTTGAATAGTTTGAATGACACCTTCCAAATCCTGATCGTACTCCGTGCAATATTATACTATTTTGCATGTTTATAATAAAAAAGTTCTATAAAGCAGCTTTAAGCTCTATAAAATTTACAAAAAACTTAAAGCTATAAAATTTTGCTTTTAATGAATTTTTTTTCGTTTTCACTGTTTCATTCAATGAAACAATATTTTTCTAATCTTTGGTAGAGAAAATTATCAAAGATAATCAATTCTCACCAAACACTTGCAAGATAATCTCTGTTTTATTATCAAAATACGTTTTAATAAACGGCATATAACAATTTGCCATGCAAAGGTTCCATTAGCTTAGATCTGATCTTAAGATTTTCTAAAATTTTATTCTTTAAAAGTTAATTTGTTTCTCTCGAAACAGCTCAAATCAGTTGATCACAGCGAAAGAAGCTCTCCCATAACAATAATTTCTTCATTTCGGGCACATCAATCTCCTTCAAATCATCGGAAATATTAAGGCACTTAAGTTTACGGTTCTCCAAATCAGCCTTCGCAACTGGCTGCCATAGGTCTGCGCGTTCTGGATCATAGTTGGGATCCGCTCGCGCGGCAAAGTGCGTCCACATGCCCACCAATCGTTCAATACATTTATACTCGCGTGTATGAAACTTCAGCTTACGTGCCACCGAGTTGTAAAATAAGTAGGAAAGGTCATCACCGTGACATGTGCCACGCACCTTCTTACCACAGCTGAGTATGCGCAGGTGATTGAAGTGTTTCGAGTCGAAATCGAAACGATACAAATAGGTGGGTGCTGTAGCGTAGGTTGCACGCGACAATACTGTGCGATAGATGGGGAACCAGAAGTACTCATGCGATACCATCTGGCGGAGAATGGAAAGTTTGCATTTTTAAGTAAAACGATATAAATCATCCAGCGGCTAACTTACCAACAGATACTCGTTTAATGTATCTAAACTGGGCTCTTTATCACTATAATAGGTTTTACGCAATTGCAATCCATATTCTTTACAGAGCTCGCTCTCGCGTTCCATGCCGAGCTCAAGTGGCACCACAAAGCGACAATCATCAAGTTCGTTAAGTAGTTTGGGATTTGTTTTGGTCTCTGTTGGTGAGAGTAAAAAAGTTTTGCAAAATCCGAAATTAGCCAAAACAAACGGAATGAAACAAAAAAAATTATATTTGTATTGCTAAAGTGTAGAGTTTAATTTGATGGTAATAACTGGGATGGAATTCATAACGAGAAAAAGATAGATTGGAATGGAGTAGAATGAGATGGGATGTAGTTGAATGAAATGAAATGGAAAAGAAGGGTCTGAAATGGAGGAACGAAACGATATTGAATGAACTGGATCAGGATAACCAAAAATGGAATGAATAGAATATATCTGAATTGAATAGAAATGGAGTTGTAATTAAAATACGTATTTTTATTTTTATTTCATTTCTCATCTTCAAATGTAATCATTTGCAATGTATTGCAAGTGCAATAGTAATTGTAATTGTATTTGTAATTGCAATAGTAACTGTAACTGTAATTGAATAGTAATTGTAGTAGTAGTTGTGATTGTAATTATACTTGTAATTACAACTTTAATTGTATTTGTAATAATAATTGTAATGTTATTTGTAATTATAAATTAAGTTGTGGTCGTAGCTGTATTTTTAATTGTAGTTGTACTTGTAATTGCATTAGTAATCATAACTTCTATCATTGGGGTAACTGTATTCTTAGTTGTAGTTGTAATTGTAAAAGTAATTATAGCTTTAATTGTACTTGTAACTGTATTTTTAATTATAGCTTTAGCTTTAATTGTATTTGTAACTGTGGTTGCAATGGTAATTGTAATTGTAATTGTGATTATAACGTTAATTGTATTTGTGACTGTAGTTGTAATTGTACTTGTAATTAGAATTGTAGTTATACCTATAATTGTAGTTGAAGCTATATTTTTAATTGTAGTTGTAATTGTAATTGCATTAGTAATCATAACTTCAATTATTGTGGTAATTGTATTCTTAGTTGTAGTTGTAATTGTAAAAGTAATTATAGGTTTAATTGTGATTGTAACTAGATTTTTAATTATTGCTTTAGGTGTAATTATAATTGTAATTATATTTGTAATTAAAGCTTTGATTGTACTTGTAACTGCGGTTGCAATGGTAATTGTAATTGGAATTGTAATTATAATGCTAATTGTAGTTGTAGATGTATTTTTAAATCTATTTGTAGTTGTAATTGTGATTGGAATTATATTTGTAATTATAACTTTAATTGTTTTTGTGACTGTAGTTGTAATTGTACTTGTAATTAGAATTGAAATTATACTTATAATTCTAGTTGCCGCTGTACTTTTAATTTGTAGTTATAATTGTAATTGTATTTGTAATTATAACTTTATTTGTAATTGTAAGAGGAATTTGCATCGGAATCGGAGTTGAAGTAGAATTAAATTAAATTTAATCATAAATGGAATGTAATTGAAGGAAATTTATTGTAGTTATAATGAAAATATTCGTTAGGTAATGAACGTAATTGAATGAAATGAATTTTCACCAGAGTGAAAAAAATGGTATGCATTCTATCAACAGTTTTGAACTAAAAGCATGAAACGAAGGTGAATAGCATAACTTTAAACTTACCCGAATACAACAATAGGCCCTCATTGGACACACCTCCAATAATCATCGGTATGTGATTACTCCAAGCGGTGCGCATCATTTCAATCGGTTTCTTCGGCACCACACAATGATCTGTCACATATGGCTCGATCACTGGGCCAAAAGAGAAACCAATGCGTTCACGTTTCTCCTCATCAGAACATAAATCGTCATTAGCCTTCACTATGTCGGCACCTTTCGCTTTACGCAAGAAACTAAAAACATCCGGATCGTTATTCTCTCCCGTATAGCCAGCGGCAACCGCCAGCCTATATGGCCAATTGCGTTGCGGTGTCACTGCCCAGGGTGAAAGCGCATTGCCAGACATGGAAATCGCTTTGTGAAAGAGACCACGTGTTTGATCGGTGATCATCATATAGTGAACAGAGGCACCTCCGGCGCTATCACCAAAAATTGTAATATTACTGCTGTCTCCACCGAAGCGTTCGCAGTTCGCTTTCACCCAACGCAGTGCCATGATTTGATCCTTGAGACCAGCATTGCCGGGCACATCGAAAGCGGGATCTTCCATACAAAGAAAGCCTTACGAAATAAATAAATAAATAGATTAGTTTCACATAGACTCTCTATTGCTAAAAGCGATAGACTAACCAAATGGACCCAAACGGTAAGTTATTGAAATAATCACGATGTCTTCGCGCAGCAAATAATCGGGACTATAGAGCTCACGTGAGGCCTCACCAAATTGAAAACCGCCACCATAAATCCACACCATGACCGGCATTGGTGTTTGAGGATTCAGCTGTGTATGAAAGGAAATTATATTGATACTTACACATACACATACATACATGTACACATATACATCATTTTTATGCAGTTAATTCAACTTACATCTTTTGTATACACATTCAGGTAGAGGCAATCTTCGGAGCCTTCCGTCATTTGAAACACGAAATGCTTTTGTAATGGCTTCGGCCCGCGTGAGGTGCAACTGCGCACTTCTGTCCACGGGTCCGGCGGTTGTGGTGCTTTATAGCGCAGCTCTCCTACCGGTGGCTTAGCAAAAGGTATTCTTTCAAAGCTGTAATAGGAATCACCATAGATGGACTTGCGTTTCACACCTTTTATGGGTCCATAAATTGTACTGACGATAGTTTTTTCACTGGTGCGAAAGCGCCTTTGTTGTACTTTAAAGTCGACCATTCTGAACGAAAGAAAGAAAAGAAAAGAAGAAAGCTAATAACTTTTTTTCAAAATCTAGAAAGAGCTTGGTTTTGAGGTGTGTTAAGTGAGACATATTTTTATGGCGAAAAGATATTAAGCAGTTGTTAAAGTACAAGTAAAGATACATGAAATTGGAGCACTTGCATTTTTAATTGAAATAAGTTGAGTATTGGAATAACCATTTTATTATATTATATTGTGCCTGATATGTCGCTTATGTCGAGTGTTTTCTGTCAAATTAAAGAGACCGGGTTTTTTATCAAAAACTTTAGAAGTAGTTTCGGATGTACACTGATAATAATTCCATCAAAACGTCGCTCATTCGGGAGACGATTGTCATGAAAGTGAAGGCATATTGGCAAGATACAGCTGCTGCTTGCTACGGTAAGCTCATAACGTTGCAAAGGAAATCAAGCACCAAACGAATATTTTCGTTTCACTTATTTATTATTTCTTATTTTTTTGTTTTATTTTTAAATACAGTTTTTCATTTATTATTCTTGTATTTTTCATTTTTTATTTCTTAGATGTGACATATTTATGACCTTAAAATTATGGACATGTAGTGAAAATCTATGGTGAACAAATGGATCAGCCCTGAAAACGGTGATTGATGGACAAAAATCGAGGAATATATTCAATTTCAAGAGTTCACTTTAAAAATTAATCAGCAGGAATATAGCAGAACGAGCTAACTATTTCTTTCAAAGCTTGTGCACTCTGCGCCAAGAGATCCAAAAAAGTGGTGAACATATCAAGCCATGGGTTCTGTTTACTGAAATTTCCTATTGAGAGGTTTTTAAGATCGCTCTTTACGAATCTGGCACTCCCCATGTAGCACCAAAGAACCGTTTTGATACCATTTTGAGACCTCTAACGGGCAGTTATCTACAGCCAACCAGAGTTGTTAAAACAAAGGAGAACATTGATGGGACTTAGGTTGGAGTACTGCCACAGATTGTCGAAGGAAAGAGCACTCAGTGACTTTAATCGTCTAGCCATGATGAAAAGAATTGAGAGGAGTGCTCAATAACAGACCGTTATTCGGCTCTGAGTGAATTTGACAGAATTACCAGATGAGCTGACGGAACAGGGGATATGTTTACAATAAAACTGAGATTGTGTTGGTGATATATGAAAAAATCAACCAATGATACTTCGCTGCTGTCTGAACAACGACTCATTGGACGAGTGTGTGAAATTATCGTGCAGAATTCGGCTGGCGATAATTGTGTAATTGGTATACGAAAACAAAATCAATAAAGGCTCCGCCCACGTTGCTTCGTTGCCAGCTGAACAACGACCGATTGGACGAATGAAATGATCATGCACAATCAATGCGGCTACCGCATCCCCTGTGGCGTGGCAGCCGAATTTTCCCTCACAATTTTCTTTTTCACCGTAGCTAACGAGCAAACCATTTAAATCTATCATCCTTGCGTCTAACTGTCAAACCCGGACTTTTACAGAGAAAGTGTTTAACAGTATACTTCTCAGAAACGTCTCCACAGCTTCTGCAATGGGGACTAAATGGTAAACCTTGCTTTTCTGTGTATATGCTTATCATCCATTGACCAGTAAACACAGCAACGAGTTCAGAAATTGTATTGGGTCACTAGAACTTCCTGCGTCCTGCGTCTATTGTACTTGAATCAAAGGGTTTTCTAATTAGCACATGAAGAAATGGAGCTCCATCTGCACTGCACTTTTCTGAGAAATAAGTTGTGCAATTCCCCTTTAACAAAAGCCAGGGGATGGCGCTGACCGGGTAGGAGACTTCTGAGACCAATTCAAATATGGAGTTAGATTTTCAAAATTAAACAAGACAGATTTAATATGGCGGATGACTTTTAAAAATAATTCGATTTTAATTAATATTCGTATGGCAGGGATTTTGGTGGATGCTGAAAACTTCTGATCCGAACGCAATTATTATAATATACTGGTTCTAAAGAGCAAAAAAAAAGAATTAGTTTTGAGCTTGCCGATATTATAGGCATAAAATAAGTGCAAGAAAATATTTGAATACATAAGTAAATAGAAAAAAAAATTTAATATAAAAAAATAATTAAGAAATAAAATGATGATAAAAAAACATAAAAAAAATGTGTAAAATACTCAAACTCTGTAAAGTTACTTTTGGTTGTGTGTTGGTAAACAATTGATTAAAAACAAAAAGTTATCCAAAAATAGTACGCACCGCCACCTTCTCGGGATGGATCCTGAAAACTACATTTGTTGCAGGAGAACTGCAGGCGTTACTCGTACAAGAAACGCAATACTGATTTCAGATTATTAATTGGCACAGAAAAGGTAGACACCTTTTAAATTTATTTTTAACTGTGAGTCTAGAAAGTTGGAAAAAGTGGAGTAAGCTCCTCATAGCATATACTGCAGGGAATGAAATGACGTCAAAATCATGTCATTATGGTGTTCCAAACATTTTAAGACTAATACGTTTGATACCTAATACCTAATGAATACCTAATGAAAGATGTAATCTTCATGCAAAAATTTCATAGCAAGAATCAGTTCAAAATGACTTTAATTTTAAGAATTGACATTCCTTTGAAGAAAAATCCTACATAGAAGACTTAAATAAAAGGTAAAGAAAGTAAAATAACAACTTGCCAAAAATACAAGTGCGTACCTGATTTTCATCAACTTTCAAAGTTAGTATCTACCAGCAAAGGAAAACTTAATAAAATTACTTCAAATTTGCCCCTAATGCAACTTTATGTATGTATAATCAGGTAGTCTAGTACAACTAAACAATTAAAAAACTGGATTTCGGTCAATTTCCGTTACTTTTGAAGATCTTCTGGCCCAAAGTGCAATGTATTAGAAAATCTGAGCAGGCCTTCTCTGTTAATTGATACTCTCCTAACTTTGTTGTAGAATAATTATTGAATCGTTTATAAATATTAAATACTATTGAATAATATTTGAATAACAGGCAATAAAAATTGTTTTGAAGTAGTTGAAATATTTGCCTAAAAAGGCCGTTTGACGTATTTGTATACCATAAATGATAATCCCTGTTCGAAGTGTGATAATTTGGCGAACTTAGTTATTCAGCGGTGACTCATTAACAATAAGTGCGTGATTAATTGCTGGTATACACCACGCGCCCTTTTTTATTTAAATAACGAAACGTTTTCCCTGGAACATTCAACGAAATCATGGAAACTGGAAATTCGCGCAATGTCAAGCGCTGAGGAGATTTTTCTTGCCAAGAGAGTAAATACACCAAATTTTTAAAGAAATGTCGTTTGATCTTGAGGATTTGCAACTTTTTTTAAATTATTATTTAAAAAAATTGCTCAGTTGCTTATACATACAAAAAGCGGAGACCTGTGAAAAAACTCCCAACCGCAAGGCCCAGTGATGGTAGTGACCAATGAAGATGTCCAAAAATTCGAAAAAAGAGTAGGTACTAACAGCTCGAATAATTAAATTGTAATGGATAGCAGAAGAATTACAAAGATGGTAGACTTACAAGGTTTGACTACGGTGAAAAAGAAAATTGTGAAGGGAACTTCGGCTACCACTTCACACTCTACGATTATTATATTATTTCACATGTATTTACACATTCGTCCAAACAGTCGTTGTTAGATGGCAGCGAAGTGTCATTGGTTGATTTTTTCGATTATCACTAACACAGTATCAGTTTTTTGTAAACACATCAGCACAACAACAGTTCATCAGCTGATTCTGCCAAATTCTCTCAGTGCCGATTAACGGTCTGTTATGGACAAGAATGATAGAAACAAGATTGCGTCCATCAGAGAGTGCGTGACGTTGCGTTTGCCGAGTTGTGCACTGTTGCCAACCATTTGCTCTTCGCAATAAATTTAGTGCTTTTTTATATCCAAAATGAGAAACATTTAAGTTTGGTTTTTGTTTCTTTTTTCTGTTATAATTTAAAGCTACCGAAGCTGTAAGTAAAAAAAAAACTATATTATTGAACAAAGGAAGCTAAAAAAAAGTTCACTATTATAAGATTTTAGTGCTAATGGAAATTTGTTGATTCTCATAAAATTTGAAAGAGCAAATTTAATTTTTGCCTCTTTTAAATTTATGCAAGAATTTTAAATATTCTTCTCTCAACTCCTCTTAAGATTAAAAACCTTTTTACAGATTTTAAAAAGCGTTTGAATTTATTGAATGCGAATTAAAACCATGTAATTGTTGTTTCTGGCCTCATTCCTTAGTGGGATATAGGGCATTAAGAGGTGTAGGGCATATCATGGTAAAAATAGGCAAAAAAATATCAGGAAATACTGAAGAAACCATAATGATATTTTTTTCAAAAAGAGTACCTTATCTAGTTACATAACCTCAAATATAGCAATAAAGGCGTTCCCTTAACAAAAGAGTCTCGCTTAACAAAAAAAATTCATAAATTAAATTGTACATAAGCATAACACATTTATTTAAAAAATCACATATTTTAAAGACAATTTGTCACGCATTCAAAGTTCTTTAAGTGATTCAATAAAAATTTATTGGGTTATTTTCTTTGAATGGGCATTTTAGTGCGTTTTTACCTCCAAAGCTAGGCAACACTGCAGTAGCGAGAGAGAGATTTGACTGCCGAAAGCAGAAGAACACCAACAACACCTGCAATCGCGGGCAATGCCACCAGATGTTAAAAAAAAGTAAAGCTAAATAAAACTGAGTGAATTATTTAAATAATTATTAAAAAATTTATATTTTACAAAATTATAAACATGACATTTTAATTAGAACAGCTAGAAAAATGTCATGAAGAAAGAACTAAAACTCCGAGACTAAATAACAAAAACAAAATGCTAAATCGAGTTACGAAAATGGTAATCTGGCTATACTGGAGCTAAAATCACGTAACTAGTTGTCAAATTCGCTGAGCGCAAAGTAACGGGACCACGATAGGCGCCATCTCATTATTCTTTCCATCATGCTACACGATTATTTCACACCTATTCACACACTCATTCAATGAGTCGTTGTTCTGATGACAGCGAAGTGTCATTGGTTGATTTTTTTGAATCCATCTCAAGTTTTTTGTAAACACACCAGCACAACAGCTCATCAGCTGATTCTGCCAAATTCTCTCAGAGCCGATTAACGGTCTGTTCCACACTGTTCTGAAGCACACTTTTTCAATTATTTTCACCATTGAGGAACTTAAAATTAGCGGAGAATAAATTAGAAAAACTTTACAAAAATATTTGCACATGCCAAATATTACGAGTACGGCGTTTTGGGTTCCGCGAATGCTGACGCCGCTCAACCAGAAGTAATTTCCTAACATCGCTGCTAAAGATTTTCTAAACTTCTGTCAAAGTGATTTGGACGGAATTTGCAACCATTTTGTGACTACTGATGAAACCTGAATTCGCCGGTATTATCTGTAGTACAAGTTATAGTCGATATAATGGGTAAAATGGAGAGAAAAGCAATCAAGGGAATCCAAAGGTGACAAGTGGGCGTCGAAGATTATGCTACGATTTTCTGAGATAGCAAAAGAATTTTATTATTTTATTTTATTCATAACATACTTTAAGCGGCTATAATGAATGGTACAACGCAAATTTATTGCACGCAATTCATAAAGTTTTTTAGTTGCGCATTTATCAGCCGCCACTCTTACTTCTGTTGACTCATTGCTTCGCCTAAAGTTGATAATAAAAATTCTGGTATCACACTTTTACATGTAAATATTTATATATTGTATTAAATAATTCATACTATTTGCCGTCATTAGCGTTCATAAAATAAAACATTTGTTATAATAAAGTAAAAAATCCCATAAAAGTGTTATCACTTGAATATACCTACGCTGACAAATACTTGTAGTGAACATTAATCAAAGCGTTATTAAAAATGTGTTAGGAAGGGCTTTGTTGTGATACGAGTACTTGGTATAATGAGGAGTGCACTATTCTAATCTATGCATATATACATACATATGTACATATAGTATAGTATTTACAGACAAATTTGACGGCACATATCTTATCACTTCAGCAAGCAAATCTGGCCGCTCGCACTATCATAATCTCACAAATATTTAGACATGAAACGAACTGGTGTTTCATTTCAGATTGCTTTTTATAGAAAAAAAAAAACAAATTACGGAATATTTAAAATAGAAGATAATTATAATTAGAAAAAATTATATTCTATAAATTTCATTACTTTTAATTTAGTTCTTTTTAGTCTGCCACCTTGAACAAAAAGTTTCCATAATGTATTCAGAAAATTCAAATTACAAGTTGGTTCCTCAAAAGTGTTATTATCACCTTCGAAGAAATCCCCATCAACTGCAACGGACTTATGTCAGCGTTTGTTCCAGCTTTCGAAAAATTTCTGAAACTCTATTTTCAGTATAGCCATCAAACCCGTCTTCCCTTTGGCTGTTAAAAGGCGCTCCCCATGGTGATATTTTGACTCGATCAAACAAAAAAAATCACTGGGAGCCATATCAAGTGAACTCGACAACTGTTGGACGACATTTATTGTAATTCGTTATTTATTTGGTTCTGAGTGGATTTCCCTCAATTATCAGGTCAGTCCACAAGTTCGTGCGTATTTTACCCATAATTTAACTTTTGTACGATTCTTGCATACAAAAAATTATTCGCGGAATATAATGGAACTATTTATATTTTCTTTGATATATTGTGCATTCAACACGTGATTTTAAAATTAAAATGAAATCTTCGAACGCGTATAAGAGGCATATTTTGTATTTTTTTATAAAAGTGGTAAAAATCCAACAACAGCTGCTGCAGAAATAAACACTGTTCACGGAGAGGATACCGTGAGTGTAAGGACTGCGGAAAAGTGGTTTTCAAAATTCAGAAGTGGTAACTACGACGTGGAGGATGCCCCGCGCGCTGGTCGTCCTAAAGTCTTTAACTCCGACGCCTTGCTCGAACTCGTGGAAGCTGAGCCAAATTTAACAGTCGATATGATAGCTGAGAGGTTGAATTCATCGCATGGAACAGTTCACAGGCACCTGGTTCAGTTGGAAAAGGTTTCAATGCTGGGATAATGGGTTTTTTGAACCGCATCGTTACTGGTGATGAAAAATGGGTCCTTTACAATAATCTTGTTCGCAAATGCCAATGTTTAGATAAACATGAAACACCAGAACCGACCCCTAGAGATGGCCTTCACCCCAAGAAGATTCTCCTGTCTATTTGGTCTGATATGGTGTATTATGAACTTCTGGAAACAAACCAGACAATAACTGCTGATTATTATTTCCATCAACTATCAAACCTGAATGCACTTAACAAAAATCGACCGTCTTTAGTGAATAGACGCAAAGTTTTGTTTCACCACGACAACGCAAGACCTCATCACCAAGGCAAACACTAGGCAAACTGAATGAGCTCGGATCGAAGCGTATTTTGGCTCCAAGGACAAAAAATTGTTTGAGCAGGGAATTAAAAATTTGCCTAAACGTTGGGAAGACATTGTAAATAATGATATTGAATAATAAATACTTTAAACATCTTTTTTATTAATTTTAAAATCACCTTTAAAAACGCACGAACTTATGGACTGACCTGATAATATTGTTGAAGTATGTGCTATTAAAAGACCTTAATCTTACTCTGTGCTATTGATTAAAAAAAATAAATAAATAAAATTCACTATTTTTACGGAATAATAACAAATTTTTCAAATAGCTCTTAAGACACTATTCTTGCCTTACTAATATTCATAAAGCGGTTTCTGCAACTTGTAGCAGTTATTGTATTGAATTTGTCAAATAAAATGTATAACATTGTAGGTTAGGTTAGACTAGGTATCGATAGGCACGCCCAGAGAATGGGTGTGTAAACACATGACTTCTGCAGAAGTTGTCCAGACGAGGAAGAGGAAGAGACGATGCCGCACTTTCTGTGTCATTGTCCTGCTCTATCCAGACGTAGACTCGTCATTTTGGGCAAACATTTCTGTAACGAATTAGAAGACCTCGGATCTGTCGAAATCAAGTATCTTGCGAAATTTGCGAATAGTACACATTGGTTTCAGAAGGGATAAGCGCTAGTTCCCCACTCGGCACCACAATGGGCCATGAGCCTGAGTGTGTCCTACAATGGACAACCGCTTTAACATAAACTAACCTAATAATATTGTAAGTATGTATTTAAAAATTTTGTTTCGTTTCGAATGATTCACATCTCTTTTTTAAAACGAACTTCACTTGTATGGAATAGTATTGGAATTCGAGTTTGAAAGAATGATAGTAAATAATATGGATATTTTTATATTTAAATAAAATATGATTACTTTTACACCCCTCGAGATGTATTAGTTAGCACCATAACATTTTTACCACCTTTGGCATTTATTTTTGAAGTGAAACTTGTTTCCGCGCGTCAGAGTATACCATAATTTCAAGGCCAGGACACACGACCTAGCGTTATGAAAAACCGTCACGAAATGTATAAGCCTACGGCATACAAGTTTTTCTCTTTCTCCGCTTTGTGCGGTGCTTCGTAGTCGTTAGTAAAACAGCAGTACCGATAGCTAGACGATCAGTTACAATACCATTAAGGGGTTATACGCAGTTATGACTTTAAAAAAAATCGATTTTTTTTATTGCATTTTTGTAATGTACATATATTCAAAAGTATACGCACGAAATTTGAAGTAGATCTAAGCAATACTTTCGGAGTTATACCTAAATATGTAGAGATGCCTCGACACGTTTTAAGGTAGGTATTGAAACTTTAAACGTGTTTTTTTCAAAACGGCATTTTTCAAGTCGGTGTACACGATATCTCGAAAACGGCTTGTTTGATCGGTCAACCGTTTTAACTCAATCTTTAAAGATACATTTTCTAGTAATTAATCGTTCCTTTTGTAAATCTGATACTTATTTTCCATTTTATAATCAATTTACGACCAAATTTTAACGTAAAAATCGAAATCATTTCTTTTAGAAGCTGCCATTTTGTGAAAATTCACTATTTTGATTAGCCGAACGATTAATTACTAGATAATCTAATATATTAACAAAATTTGTTTGGTTTTTTGATTTCAGATAATCCAATCCTGAGTTACGATGTACACCGTAAATCGTCTTTTTTTAAAGGAGGTTCCAGAAATCGCCTGCAGCGCGCTCTATAATCAACATTTTCATAAATAAAAAATTTTGTTACGTTCTTGAAGGATGCTTTGTAACCGCCAAAAATTTTCAAATTAAAATATTCTGAAGTTTCTTCAGGATAAATCCTTGACAACCCGTCTTTTATTTGCTTCATAACTGCGTATAACCCCTTAAATCACAATAAAACTATAAATGCAAAACGTACACATTTCCCTGTAGTTTGTGCATGTGCCAGTACCATACACAAATCTCAGGGCGGTTCGTATTCTGAAATAGTCTATGAATACGATAAAGAGCAGTCACCACAATCGCTAGTGTATGTCGCACTGTCACGTGTTACTTCTATTGATGGATTGTTTATAATTACACGCAATGATGATTTGAGATTCTACCATGGCCGGAGACCATCAACGGCAATAGCATCATTGCACGCAGAATTTCGAAGACTGTCGATGAATTGTTTGGAAACTCTTGATCAACAAATGATTCAATTTACACAACAGAGAGCAGAATTGTCGATATACTCTTTTAATTGTCAAAGTCTACGTGCTCATACTACTGACGTATTGAATCCAGTTATGGAAAAATGGAATGTGGTAGTTTTTCATGAGACTTGGTTGCGTGAAGACGAGGAAATCAGTTTACCGAATTTGAACTGCATCATCTAGTGCAGGTAAAAGAAGTAATGCTCGAACCGGAGGAGTCGCTATCTACCACAACAAAAATGATACCGTGAATGTCCTCACACCACACTTACGATTTACCGCTGTACAGTATCAATATCAAATGCAGCTATAACAGAAGATGTAGGTGATATCTGGATTTCTGTGTGCCATGCGATAAATGGACAAAACATAGTAATTGTGGGTATCTACATAACTCCGAATTCACATATCAACGACACTATCGCATGGTTTGTATTTTATTTATTATACCTGGTTTGTTATTACGATACACTCGTGATTAGAGTTGGGTTTCGGGAATTTCCCGACGGGAATTCTCGAGAAATTCTCGATATTTTTCCATCCCGAATCTCGAGAATTGAAATTTTTAGCATTTCGGGAAATCCCGAATCTCGAGAATGTTTCAAGATTTCTCGAGAAATCCATTTTTTTTTTTATTTTTTGTTGTCAAATATTAAGAGAAAAAACAATTCTTTCAAAAGTAAAAGAATACACATACATATGATTAATACCTGGAAACACCAAACTGTAACGGCCATTATGTTACAAAGAATCGCACACTACATACTGTTTCGCAGAATCACATACAATTCACACCATAGTTTCAATTGCTATGCGAAAAGCCACAACAGTATAACTGTTCCATTTGTTTGTTTGTTTTTTTTTTTTTTTTTGTTTTAGGGTGTGGTCCAAATATTACTTATTTTTAAGTTTTGAATCGACGTATCGTTGACTGTGAGTACCGGTTAGTTACTTCCTTTAAAAAACAAAATTTAAAACATTTTAAATTTTTAGCATAAAAAATCATGAGTTCAGAATACGAATACGACCAAGTGTGGCAGCTTTTCAAGCGATTTGACGACGAAGCAACATGTTTGAAATGCAATAAAATCATTAAATGGAAGTCATCGTCAACATCTGGACTTCACCGTCGCATGGGGAGGATACACAACATGAAGCGAAGGGAACATGAGGCTCCAAAAGAACAGCCACCAGCCAAGAAGACCCGAACTCTTCATAACTTTTTCAATACTTCTTCCTCGCCTGAATCGCTTGAACAAATTGTTGCAAAATTGGCTGCAAAAGATGGAATTCCAATAAACGCGATAACAAAAAGTGAGTTCATTCGTAATAGTATCAGCCGCTTAGGATTTCATCTTCCAAAGTGTCACAAAGCTGTTCTGGGTTTGGTTATGAAGTACTGCACGAAAGTAAAAAGCGATTTGAAGATCAAAATTGAAAATTTTAAATCTGCACAGCGTAAGTTCAGCTTGAGCATCGACGAGTGGACAAGCGTGCGAAACCGACGTTACATGAACATCCCTATATATTATGACGATGGACAATCTGACAACCTTGGCCTGGTTCGCATTCAGGAATCATGTCCCGCTGAAAAAGTATATGAGCTCGTAAATGCAAAGCTTTCAGACTTCAATATAAAACTACAGTCCGACATCGAGGCTATTACAAGTGATGGTGCCAGTGTCATGATCAAATTTGGGAGACTATCACCAGCGCATCAACAGATTTGCTACAATCACGGCATACATTTGGCGGTCATGGAGGTAATGTACCAGAAACGAAAAGTCGCAAACAGGATATACGATAGTGACGTAAGCGATGGAGACGATTCGGATGATAGAGGCTCCGATGAAAATGAAAACAATGCAGCCAGTACTTCATTTTCCGACATTAATGCGGAAAACGCTTCCGAAAGCGAGGACGACAATATCGTGTTTGTTGCTGACAAGACGGTCACTATAAAGTCTGCATTTGAAATCGTAAAAAAGGTTCGCAAGATAGTTTTGAAATTCAAGAACTCGCCTGTACGGAATGCCATCTTGCAGAATTATGTTAAAGAGGTCGAGAAGAAAGAGCTTTTCTTGCTGTTGGATTGCAAAACACGTTGGAATAGCCTGGAAACTATGCTGGCCAGATACATTTGCATCAGCAAGCATGTTCGTAAGGCGCTCGACACTCTTAATTTCAATTTTATGGCCACTACTGACGCAGAAGAAAAGTATTGCGAGGATATCATAAATGCTCTTAAACCTATACGTGTTGCTGTAGAAGCACTTAGTCGCCAAAATGTGAACTTACTTGCTGCGGATTCTATTCTCAAATTTTTGTTCACAAAATTGGAGAATCAGCACACCGAATTGGGCAATGAATTCTTATCCAGCCTAAAAAAAAACTTAACAGCTCGTAGATCTAGCCGTTTGTTATCGGCCTTTAAATATTTACACGATCCAGTTAACAGCTCTAGTGACAAATCTGAATTTTTCCACACCTGTTCTAAAACAGAATTGATAAAAGAAGCCGAAAACTATTCTATTCGTCTATTTTCTACGAGCATTCAAGAAGACCAAGCAGTGTCTAGTTCTGACGATGATGACGTATTTGCAACCAACAACGTCGATGAAGAAGATATGGCGAAACAGCTTGAAAAATACGTTCAGCAATGCTCAAAACTGAAAGCAGACATTGCGCAACATGCGGCGAACCAGATGTTTTCGTCGCTTAGAAACGAGCTAAAACTATATGAAAAAACTGGAGAGAAAACACAAAATGTTGAAAGACTGATCGGGGCTTTTAACACTGTTAAGCCAACATCGACTCAAAATGAGAGGAATTTTTCTACAGCGGGTAATTTTGTGTCCAAAAAGCGTACGCGATTGTCAGACGAAGCCATTGACAGTCTGTGTTTTTTAAAACACCATTTTGGGAAATAATGTTTACAATCACTTTTTTCCCCTATTTTTATAAGTATAATCTTGAATTATCTTTGTTTTGAATTTTTTTGTAATTATTTTTGTTTCACTTTTTTGTTTGCAATAATTGAAATAGTAAGTAATATTTTCAAATATTTTTTTATGTAATTTATACTTTAATAAAAATAAATAAAAATAATATTTTATGAAATTCATTGCTCTTACACTGGTTTTAGATTTTTTTTTTTAATTTTTTGGAATTTTTCCCGAATTTTCGAGAATTCTCGAGAAATCTCAAAAATTATTTTCGGGAAATCCCGCATCTCGAGAATTGAAATTTTCGTTATTTCGGGAAATCCCGATTCTCGAGATTGGGATTTTCTCGGGAAATACCCAACTCTACTCGTGATGGTGGCAAACTTCTTCCCCAACGCTACGATCTGAAACCTCTCATATTAACTGAAGATTTCAATGTACATTTCGCATCGGACACTTCCATGAAATTAATAGAATTTTTAGAGCATCAACTGAATTTACAAATGAGTAATGACCGCTATATTTCAACAACAAAATCAGGAACAACGATAGATGCCGTATTTTCTCGTTATATCGAAACAATCGAGTCATGAACATATGGTATATATCCTATTTCAGTTACCATAAACCGATTGTATCCACTGCTGTTATTGCTTATGGATGCAGCAAAAGCAATGAAATGCAATAAAGCGCCAGGACCTGATGGCATAGTTGCAGAAATATTGAAACTATTGGCAATTGAACGCCCTCTTTTGCTGCTAAATATGTACAACGCATGCCTAAAAGAAAGAATTTTTCCAAGAAATATGGAAAAAACAAAAACTAGTACTAATCAGTAAGGGAAAGGGATACCCAATATTAGCGTCCGCTTATAGACCGTTATGTATGCTGGATAGCGCAGGAAAACTCTTTGAGAAACTGATAAAGCATAGGCTTGGCGAAGCCGTAGAGAACAGTGGTGGCCTCTCTGACAGGCAGCATGGTTTTAGAAGTGGCAGATCTACCTTAGGAGCCATCCAAGATGTAATAGCTAGCGTAGAACATGCCCAGGCACGTAAGCGATTCTCCAAACGCTTAGTATTACTAGCCACACTGGATATTAGAAATGCTTTCAACAGTTTAAGTTGGGACGACGTAATTGAAGCCTTAAAGGTAAAATATAAGATCCCGAATAATTAATAATTATAATCGATTGAAGATTATTCGTAGCTATCTAAGCAATTGCGTGCTCTTATACGAAACGCGAGAAGGGTGTAAGACTAAACAAATAACAGCAGGTGCGGCCCAAGGATCAATACTCGGACCTGAACTTTGGAATATAAGCTACGATGAAATCCTTCGAATAGAGATGCCTGAGGATGTGCATTTAGTGGGATACGCCGATGACATTGTAGCTGTAATAATCGCCCGAAACACTGGCGAAGCCAGAAGGAAGTTAAATCAGGTGATGATCCGAGTTCAGACATGGCTAGAAGGCCATGGACTAAAGCTGGCCACAGAGAAAGCAGAGCTAATCCTTCGAACGAACAGACGTATCCCATTAGAAGTAGATATACAAGTACTCGATGCCACGACAAAAATCGACAAAAAGAGTGGTCAAGTACCTAGGAGTGCAATTAGACACAAGGCTAACTTACTGGGCGCATATAAACCATGCTGCTACAAGAGCTGCAAAAGTAAGTGGCATGTTAAGTAAGCTCATGGCTAACCTTGGAGGACCAACGCAGAAGAGTGGGCACGACGAACTCGATTCTCTTATACGGATGCGAAATATGGGCAGTGCTAAGGGTGCACTGCCGGCGAAAAACTCTGCAATCTGTGCATCGAACCTGTGCTCTCAGAGTGGCTTCGTCATACAGAACAGTATCTCAAGCAGCGGTGTTAGTTATCAGCGGAACCATCCCTATAGATATTCTAGCACAAGAGCGCAAACGGAGATGGGAGGCAAAAAACACAGGAATCCCAGTACCACGCTTCCCCGATATTAGAGTTCAAACGCTCACACTTTGGCAGGCAAGATGGAACTCTGAACGGTATGGTAGATGAACAGCGAGACTAATACCCAGCTAAAAAACTGTGTAGAAAGAAAGCACGGTAAGGTTAACTATTACCTCACACAGTCTTTGTCCGGACATGGGTCCTTTCGCAAATACTTGTGGCGAATGGGAAAAGTGAGCCAACCAAACTGCATACATGGAGATACTGAGTATGATGATGCGGAGCACACCTTCTTTAAATGCGAGAGGTAGAACATAGAGAGAACAGCTCTACAACGAGAATTGGTGTATTTACACCTGAAGAAATTATCGAGAAAATGATGATAGACTAAGAAAAATGGAATGCCGTCGCAAATTTTGTGGAGGATATTATCCGAAGAAAGAAGCGCGAAATGGAAAGTTATGCTGAATAGCATTGAGCATAGGTTTCTAAAAAAAAGGCGACCCTGGACGCAGGATGAGTAAGTAAGTGTCCTTCTTAGGACGCTGTCTTGGCCGTCTACCTCGAAGCAATGCGGAATCAGTCCCGAGGTGGAGGGAAAAATCCAAGAGAAGAGGAGGGATATTTTCAGTGGAATCACCACACACGTAGTAGCGACGGTTACTATATGGTGCGAAGGCATGTTTAACACAACCTCACCGCCAACAAAAAAAAAAAAAAAAAAAAAACAATAAAAAAAAACTGCTGCTATTGCACCATCAATACCAAATGTACAGGCTATTGAAGCACGGACTATGTAATGTACACATTTCAGAAATAAATGCATAATAATATAATATTATCCACTATTATTGTATGTAATTTTATAAAAAATCATTTCAATCCTCATTAAAATATTTAAATTTAATCCAGAAATTAAGAAGTTTCACTTCAAATATGCGCACATAGTGCGGCTGACCATTTTTTTTGTTTCAAGTCTAATTTTTTTTTTATAAAACAGAAACTACTTTATTCCTATTTTAAACTTTATATACAAATTATAAAAAGTGCAAGCTTTTCATATCAGTTCCTCGATTCTTAATTAGAATTTTTAGAAATATTTTTGGTATGCAATTTCATAGCTTCTTGAATTTTGTGTAGTATAGTAAAGCGTAAATTTGAAATCATTCAAAATTCTCGCCGATTTTTTATAATTTTTTTCGCTGACAATAAAAAATTAATGTCGTTAAAAGTGCAAAGATCGTGGAATTGTTATGAAAGGTTAGTGGAATTTTTCTAATGTTTTTACAAAGTTTGAAGCTTGGATTTTTATAGCTCTTCTGAGACAATGAACAACACTTTTGTAAAAAAATAATGAAATGTGTAATTATGATATAATTGATGTGCCATCGTTTGTCACTGGCTGTATATTAAAGTTTCTTGCGAGATATACCTATAAAGTGAGACTTTCAGCTACTAGTCCATAGATGTCGCTAGGAGTATTTTTAAACCTTCCCAAATGTCTTGCTTTTTTCGTCTGCCATCTGTCAACAATATTCAGGTCATTGTTTGTTACGTTTAATACAACAATGCGTTTTTGTCGCTCTTTAAAATGTAGAGTTTCGTGCTTTCAAACTACGATTTGCGGACATCGTAAAACCACTTGAGAGATGCTGCTCTCCCGGTTCAAAGTTTTTTTGCATCGAATCGCTACGGGTGATGAAAAATTGGTGTATTTTTCCAATCCCAAGCGTAAACGAACGTATGGTCCGCCCGGCCACAAGTCAAAAACAACGGCCAAACCAAATCGCTTCGGCCGCAATGCAATGCTGTGTGTTTTCTGGGATCAGCGTGGTACGATTTGGTACGAGCTATTAAAACCAGGTGAAGCAGTTGACGGTGCACGCTACCAACGACAATTGGCCGATTTGAAGAGCGCTATACACCGAAAATGCCCAGAATATGTTGATCGGCGTCACAAAGTAATTTTTCTTGATGACAAAGCACCGCCACATGCACCACCACATCGAACAAGAGCGACCCGGGAACTGGTGGAGACGTACGATTGGGAACCGCTGGTGCATGCGGCTTACTCACCAGACTTGGCGCCTTCCGATTATCATTTGTTTGCTTCGATGGGCCACAAACTTTCCGAGCAGCGCTTCAATTTTCACGAAAAAGCCAAAAAATGGCTCGATGATTGGTTTACGGCCAAAGACGACTCATTTTTTTGGCGCGGCATCCACAAATTGCCTGAGAGATGGGAAAAATGTGTCGCTAGCGATGGTTATTATTTTGAAGATAAAATTTGTAACCATTTTTTGTTAAAAAACGTGTGAAATTGAAAAAAAGTCTCATTTCATAGGTATACATGACCGGTATGATTTGCTGTAAAAAGAGGTTAAGTTGCTGACATCACCTTTTTACCATGGCATCATGCATTTTGCGCTCTATTTTCAGTGCAGCCCAATTCGAAGCTTTCAGTTTGATTTACATTACGTCAGTCTTTTTGCTCGCAATAAAAAAATTGCATGCGATGCACGAAACACGAAAATGCTATAAAATGTAACTGCGAATTCGTCACATACCACAAGATTTCTATGTGCTTGCAACACATGAATTCCGTTTGTGTAGAAATCACTCGCATGCATTTTTAAACAAAATACTCAAAAATACTTATATTTAGAATTTTATTAAAACAAGCTTGCTGTATTATTTGCATTATCAATTTGTATTATTTCGACAAAATCACGAGGCTTTGTTTATTTATATTTTGTGGTTGCCGAAAAAAACTATTTATTTAAGCTAACCATGGCCAATTTCCTACACAAAAACCAGATAAGGATTGGTATAAAAAAATGTATGTCATTTTGCAAGACTCTTTATATGTTGAAAACCACTTATAACTTTTTAGCAGGTTTTATTTCAGAATACAAAATTTTGTCGTCACTAAAGAAAAATTATATTTTACTTCCATTAAGTATTGAAATGCATGGTTAAGTTTTAGTTATGAATGCTTAGTAGTGCAAATATTGTATGAAAATCCAACCATTTATTGATTGGCAAGCAAAAACTGCTAAATTGTGTTATGCTTGTTTTGTCAAAAGTGCGCAGAAATACGCTAAATGTACAATTCGATCAGAGTAAGAGTAAAGGTTAGAGATCTCTTGAACCGCAAATGCCAAACTTTTTTCATGTTCTAGTAATTAATTTGTTTTCACTTTAAAATTGAACATCTTATCTGCCAACTTAATGCAAATATTTTGTATTTAATTTATTTAATTTATTTATGTATTTGTGTTTATTGTATTTTGCTGAAGATTAAAAAGTAAAAAGATTAGCTAATTATCATTAAATTTCGCCAAATATGAAAAATAATGGTTTTTGTTGTACATTTTTGAGACTTGGAGGTCAGCAATTGCCGATAACTCAGAGTTATCGCTACGGTTGCCATAGTCAACAGATTTTGCGCATAATAATGTGAATTACTCATAAATTGAAATTGCCAAAAATAATTATGTTTACGCGTCGCATTTTTATTTAGTATGTTTTTTATAGCATTATTTAGCACAATTAGCGAAATAAATTTTACTGACAAAAACTTTAAAATATATTTAAACTATAAACGAATGCTGGACTATTTTTTATATGGAAGAAAACACCACACGCGGCCAGCAAACAGAAAATTGTCAAAAATTATCCCGATTTTTGAGCCACTTAAAACTTGCACTTTATTGTTACAAAACTTCATGGGCTATAAAACTGCATGCCCGAAAATTTTCCAATAATTTCTGATCAAAAAGTTTGAAATTTTCTTGAATTTTTTTGTTGTTTGAAATTTGCACAAAGTTTGGAACTTGTAAGAGTGGGTATACACTTTCTAGGTCTACGCGGTAAGTTGGTGTTATTTATTAAATTTGAGGCTCAGGGACTTGGACGGAGCTTTTCCGACTACTTCAGGTCCGGTATTAGATGCTCTGATTAGTCTACCACCACTTGATATTTTCATCCAAGGAGAGACTTTGAAGGCCATCTGCAGGCTGAAACACAATGGGAATTGGTACGACCCCTGCCCGGCATTGTATAACACAGAAGACATAGCCTTCGATTCAACGATTTTCGCCATGCCTCGTGACTCAACGTCATCCAGAGTCGTACCTGAAAAGAGATGCAGTGTGGTGCTGCCAGAGGCTCAGTTGTGGTCAAACTATGAAAATGAGCCCGGCAAACACTGTTTTCGCATTTTCACGGATGGCTCCAGGAGTAAGCACGGATCCGGGTCTGGTGTCTACGTGAAATTAAGCGGGACAAAACTGAACTTTGCCTTGGAATGTACGCTTCTATATTTCAAGCGGAGGTGTATGCTATTCACGAAGCAATTTGATGTGCAAAACAGGCCTCTTCATATCTGTATGTGTCTGCAGCGACAGCCAAGCTACGCTCATGACCTTAGACAGCCCTCCAACCACTTCGAGGCTAGTTGAGTCCTGTAAATTCAGGCTCAACTATGTCGGTATACATAAAAGCCTGATGCTAGCATAGGTCTCGGAATACATGAGTATCGCAAGTAACGAGACCTCTGACTCTTTAGTTAGGATGGGCTCTGAGGTCAACTTCTTTGGCTCGGAGCCCATTCTGACACCTCATTCTACAGCCATCAGAATCACGCTTAGCAAACTGGTTACTTCAACCCACTAGCGAGCTTGGCAGGCTGAGAGAGGCTGCAGATGGACAAATTTGATCTTACCTGTCATTCCGACGGTCTGTCACAGATTCTCCTGCCATTAAGCAGAAGGGACTGTAGGCAGCTGGTTGGACTGGTGACTGGTCACTTTCTACTATGTGCGAGGCACAAAAGGTAGACATCTCAGACAGTGCACTCTGCCCAGCATGTGGAGAGGAGGATGAGACGGCGGCCCACTTTCTGTGTGCCTGCCCGGCCTTCATACGAATCATTCTTGACGTCGTTGGTACTAATGTATTAAGAAGTGACCACCTTGGCTCCTTGGCACCACAAGATCAACTCAGATTTCTTCGGAGGTCGGGTAGAGTAGCCGGGTATTATATTTGTAACTAATATTGCTAATTTCATCGAATACAGTTGGTACTTTTCAGTCACGGTTTATTATTTCGTTGCAGACTTAGTACGGTGTAATGCGCAGTACTTAGGATTAAAGCCTTTGAAGAGGATTTCAATATTTGATTTCGTGGCTGAGCTCCATACTGGAACCCCATATACCCATATTAGCTGAAATATAGATTTGTAGATCGAAATTTTGTTATTTAGTGATAAAGCAGATTTTTGATTGAGCAGCCAGTAAAATTTGCGAAGTTTTAAAACCAGTTTCTTACGCTTCAAGAATATACGTTATGTGGATGCCATCTATCCAGAAGTTTTCCTGATCGTCTTGAGGTATTTGGGAGTGATTTAATGTTACTGGAGGGCACGAGTCTTTACGGAGCGTGAAAGTTATCGGTACTGATTTGGTTTGGTTGACTTTTATTGGACACCGGTTCAACCGGGTACTGAATTTTTCGAGGTTGTGTTGCAGTAGAGATAAATCAGTGGAGGCAAGATCGTTCTTGGTCATTACAACCGTATCGTCCTCAGATGTAGCGGTGTATGTGCTTTTTGTCAAGGGTAGGTCGACACTAAATAAAGTGTGTAGGACCGCACCCAGACCACTACCTTGAGGCACACCTGCTTCAATTTCTTGAAGACTAGTTACTTCATTGTTAATTTTCTCAAGAAAGTATCTGCTCTTGAGGCAACATTTAAGCACAGTGTGATAGCAGTCAGGCAGATTCATGTCAAGTTTATGTAGCAGGGCTGCTTTATCAAATGCTTGATTTATGTCTAAAAAGACAGCTGCGCAGTATTCTTTCTTTTCTGGCGCTTCTCTAGCGAAGTTATTGACAGAATAGACCTGCGCAATGCTTGAATGGTGTTGACGAAATCCAAACTGGTGTATGGGAATTAGTTTCTTCTGTGCCATAATCGCCTTTAGCCTTTTTAAGAATAGTTTTTCAAAAGCTTTTGATATCGTAAGTAGTATACTTATTGGCCGATAGGAGGGAATTATATCTGGAGGTTTACGTGGTATTGGTATGCAGATAATTTGGGCTACTTTCTATTAGTACAGGAAAATACTCAGTTCTTTAACTTGCATTAAAAACGTAGGTGATAAATTCCTAGCCGCATAAAGATAGTTATTGTAGAATTTTATTTGTTATGAGGTCATATCCTGATGCTTTATTAAAAAAAATATCAGAATTATAAAAGAGACGAATCAATTGTTAAAACTTATAAATATTTAAGTCCCTATGCTATAATTATTTAGCGCATTTCTTTATAAATACGTTGTTATAAGTATGTATATACATTCACTTTATATATCGGGTGTTTTTTTAGCTGCATGAGAACTATCGGTTTCGCTAATTATGCTTTGACAACTGAAAATGGCAAATAGTGTTGACATATTGGTTGGGCAAATCATCATGAATCGTTTAACGCCAGAAAAACAATCCCGATTTGTGGAAATTTATTAAAACTTACAAAAATGTCTTCTCAAAGTTCATAGAGCATTTCGTTCATTTTACGTGTGGTTTATGGTACACGCTGGCTCCATAATCAGTGCTTATTTCTTATGGAACTGAGGTAGGAGCTACAGTTACGGTGAATGACCAGCACTATCTAGCCATGCTGACTGAATTTTTGTTTAAGGAAATGAATCAGCCAAACATCGACGACATTTAGTTCCAAGAAGACAGCGCAAGAAATCAATTTTGTGACAAGTTTCTTTCCTGAAGTGGTCTTGCTTACTAACCTTCTTATTGCTGCGATTTAACGTATCTGGATTACTTTTTATAGGGCTATGCTAAGTCCTTAGTTTACTCCAACGAACCAGCAACTCTTAAAGTATTGGAACTGAATTTTTTTTTTTTTTTTTTTAAGTTGATTATTTATTTGGTATTAATAATGTTATGTACTAAAATAAACAATAGTTTTAAGTATATTATATGATTATACAATGACTCTAGACGAGTTCTCAAGTACATGACGAGCTTCTTATAGATATATATAGTAACATTTTATTAATTGATGGTATTTTAGATGTGTCTGCTTTAATTTGAAGCTTTTATAATATTTTATGATTGTATTGCAGAGAAAAAAACCTGTAAAAAACAGTGCATTCTTAGCTTTTTTAATAGAAGATAAAATGGTTTAAAAGGAAGATATGTCGGGTATTTGGCATGAAATAGTGTTTATGTTTGTGTATTGTTTAGCCACCAGCATTTTTTATTAATATCAAGGGCTTCTATTTTGTCTCTGGGGGAGATGTATGTATCAAAACGTTGGTTTTCTCTGTTAAGGGCTTTTGACGTGACTGTTTTAACGTTGGCTCTTCTATGAATGTGATAAATTATCGGTATATGGTCCTTATTTTGTATAAAACCGTTCTTATCAAGATAGAGGAATGTTTCCGGTGGTGTAAACTCAATATGCAAGCCGCCCTTCACGCCGTGCGCCCAGATTTATTGGAAAAAGTAGTAAACAATTGGACTGATCGAATGGGTCAGGAAACTCGGAGCAGCGGTGAATATATGCCGGATATCATACAAGTATTAAAAACAGTGCCATGAAATTATCTACCAAATTTTAATAAAAATAAAAACAAAATCATTCTAACATTATTTGAGTTTTGTATTTATTTTGTATCATTTTAAGTTCCCAAACATAAAAAAACACCCGATATATAGCAAATTTTGGTGGGCGATTACACCTATCGACTAGGTTGGTTAATTTTTTTTCCTAACTTTAGCTGACTAAAGCAAACACTTTTTTATATGTAAGCACAAAAGAACAAATGTCAGCAACAACAAGCCGAGTCACCGCTATTTAACTGCATTAAACTGTTCATTGTGGGAAACAGAAAATGATAAATAAATATATTTAGCGTTGGTGTCAAATGAAATTAGTGTACGAAAAGATTTATTCCACTGCTTTGCATATTTAATTTTTTATTGTACCTTACATGTAAGTACACATACATACACATATGACACATACATAAGTACAAGGTGACGCAAGATGAATCACCCGCACCGGCGATTTAAAATTTTAGCTAATAGCGTCGTTGGTAAATCATATTTGACTATCAACTAGACAGCTGCAGTATACAAACAGTCAAGCAAGGGAGCGCATAAAGGTCAAAATAAGGACTTCCATTACTAAAAATAATAATTTTTGTTTTTTTTTAGTAAAAAAATTATTCAAATACAATTGGATGACTAATTTTGTGCCACCTTGTATATGCAAATATGCATGCACACACTTTGTCTTCTAACGGGGAAAGTGATATACGTTGCACTGAAAAAAAAGTAAATAAATAAAGCACATCATGCGGTTATTTCATTCAATTATTCATATTTTTTTTTTTTTTTTGTTTTTCTTGCACTTCTCTCCGAGAATTTTAATGGTGTGGATTTCATTGCGCTCGTACAAACACCGGTCAGCTTTTATTAGCGTAATAAAAGGGGGTAAGCGAAAATATGTGGAAAGGGACAGTAAACGCGAACAATCTGAGAAAAGTGCGGTAAAAATGGCTCCTCAGTGCAATGTCTCCTTTATAGCCCCGTTTGGAGAGAAACGCTGACGTTATATTTTTCATGAATGAGTTATGTGGTTTGAGCAGAATTAATACCTTCGTACATACATACATACATAATTGGCGCATACACCCTTTTGGGGTTTCTGGCCGAGCTTCTCCTCCGATTTGTGGCGTGCGTCTTGATGTTGTTACACAAATGGAGGGACCTACAGTTTCAAGCCGACTCCGAACTCCGTGTACCTTCGTACACTAGTCAGAAATCGGAAATTGTGGGATTTAATTTCTTCTGAATGCGAAAAATTGTAAGAAATAATTTTTTGTTTGTTAATTTAATGGACGAAACACAAACTTAGGTACCAAAACTGTCAAATCTCCTCGGAAAAAGTGCTGTAACTCCGTCAATTTTGCTCTGATTAGCCTCAAACTTTGACATATTACCTTCCAGTAAGAGTGCTATAACTGGCTCAGCTTTGCTCTGATCGGCTTGAAATTTCGACCCGTAATTGCAGAAGCGTCAGCCTTTCTAAATATTCAAAAATCATGAAAATCGGTAGTCAAAACTGCTTTGAAAAAGTGCTGTACCTCCCTCAATTTTGCTCTGCTCGTTTTTAGATTTTCTTTCATTTCACAATGATTTCTTTGTTAGTCGGCAAAGGGTAAGTATTCCTTCGATAGAACTCTTTCTGCTCCACAAAACTATGTTAATTGTATCTTTGAGTTATTTAATTTTTCTTAGTTTTGAGGCTTAGAAATGGAATACGCAGGAGACAAAAATCAATCTTTTCGACACCTGCTTTTCTTTGCTTCTCGTCGAGGTCAAAAAGCTGCCGAAGCAGCCCGGGACATTTGCGACGTGCATGAAAAAGGTGTCATAGGCGAGTCTACAGCACCGAAATGGTTTGCAAAGTTCAAAAATGACGACTTGACTTCGATGACACATCCCGCAGCGCACTAATATAAAGGCGTTAGCAAAAAAAGTTAACGCACAGCACATGGAACGAGTTCTTCCCTTCGAAAACTTTGAATACAATTGAGTAGAATACATGAGTAGGAAATTTGTACAAGGCCGGATAGATCCCTAGTGTTGCTAACACAGGCGCAACTTGGCTATAAATCAAAATCTGGATTTTCATATTTCGTTTTTAGCCAGTTTATGTAAGGAAATGTAATACGCAAGTAAAACACGCGAATCCACAAGTTCGCGTGACATTTTGAAATTTCTGCCAATTCTTCTTTTTTGCGTGAAAATTTGCTGTTACTATATTAATTGCACATCGCAAGCCAGAGGTGCGGCTCACTTATCGAAGAAAAAAAGAAAAATTATTTTGCTCTAAATTTATTCCACCTCTCTCTTTTTTGTATTAGAAGCTCCATCATTGCCTGAACTTAAATTTGACCCTGGGTGTAGGCGACTAATGAAATGGCAAGTGTTTTAGTGCATCGTAAAATAAAAGTCTAACATTCACTGCTCAAATGTCAGTTGCTTTGAGTGACTTATAGTACATATCTAGATCTCGCATTTACGTATGTAAGTATGTATGTGTGTTTGTACACATGTAGATGTGACTGTTTGTTAATATCGTTTGTGTATTAAGGCTGCACGTGGCTTTGCCGTTGGTAGCTACTATTGCTGGGGTTCGTACAACTGTTTTGTACTTTTTTCTCTTTTTCTTTTGACACACAGTTTTATGGCGCACCACATGACCAATTTGTACATTTTTATTTGCTACGTTTAATAGAAACTTATTATTAAATGATGCGGACAATCAACCGAATTGAAATGATATCGAATTTGGTGTAAAGAAATTAATTAAATGGACAAAACAGAGAGACTAGAGAAACGGAAGAAATGATGAAATTTATTTTGAAAAGTTTGGAAAGGAGCAGCCAACTTGTTGAATGTTGTCAAGTGCTTTCAATAGTGTTTATTGCCATACAATTTTTAATATTGGCAGTATAACTTAAGAATTTCGGCTTTTCAGTTTTGAGAATTTAAATAATGAAGACCTGTATAATTCATTTAAGCAAGGAATTTTCAATTGCTATCCATTATTTTCGTTCATCTTTCAAGAAATTTTCAAATTCGTAGACAGAAAAATAATGAGGCCGGTTAAACAGGCTTAGCGCAGTGCACAAGAAATCTTGTGCCGGAACTTTCCTAGTCCACTACTAAAGCTGGTAACTATTTTATTAGTAATTAGGCTTACCTTTACTTAGTTCCAAAAAACTTGCACAAGTCATGCAGGGCTAAGTAAAATAGATAATGTGGAAGCCATAAGACCGAAGTTATCGATGGCACGAGATTGCATGCCACTCGCGGTTAACTCTCTCTCTCTCTCGCTCTCTTAGCTTCACAGTGTGAGGTGTACCATAGCTTCATCAACAATCCTCCTCCAATTCAGTCTCGATCTTGCCTCATTTCTCCAATTACGAACGTTCATCGCTTTTAAGTCAGCTTCTATGTCATCAAGCCATCTCTTTCTTGGTCGACCTCTCTTCCTTCCTCCAATTGGACGCAAAGTAAACACCCTTTTTTGGATTCTTTCGTTGGGCATTCTTATGATGTGGCCAACCCATCTAATCCGATGCGCTTTAATAAAACGTATAACATTTTCACCACTAATGGGGTTTTCAATTTCATTGTTATAACGGATGCTATACGTGCCGTTTTTAAGCCGAATACGACCGTAGATTTTTCTCGTTACGGTTCTTTAAAATCGCAATAGCTGGTTTATATTATTAGCTTTCAGTGTCCAGATTTCAGCAACATAAGTAAAACCGGACGTATTAAACTTTTATACATCTTGATTTTCTGCATTCGTGATAAAACCTTTGATCTGAACAATTTTATATTTGCATAGTACGTCTTATTAGCAGATTTAATTCTTTCATCTATTGCAATTGATGTGTCTTTACTCGCTGATAGAACGAATCCTAAGTATTTGAATTCATTTACACTTTCAAAAACAAAATCATCTATGGCTAGATTATTGGCATCCATATTACGTGCTGAGCGAAGCATAAACTTAGTTTTTTTGGGCGTTGACATTCAGACATTCAAGCAAATAGGCGACACGCCCCTCGTAACTCAAAAAGTAGTGAAATACCTAAGCATTCAACTTGATTGCTGGCATACGTTCTAGGCTCATGGCGGCCACAAACTCAATACTTTTGTGCGGCAAAACCAAACACAAAGCACTGGAGGCTGTATCAGCCTACCACCTCAAGCGCAATAGTTTTTGTGATCAGTGTGGAGATACCTGCCAATCTCATGGCCCGGGAACGAATGAATGCGTTGGATTCCAACAAAAGCAGCGCTGTGGGGCGCAGATGTCAATTCATGAAGCGGTTGCAAAGCCCATGGGACACTGAATGGAGTGACAGATGGACGTTCCAACAATAGGCAAATGGGTTCAAAGGCATTTCGGAGAAGTAAACTATTTCATGACTCAGCTCCTCTCGGGTACGGATACTTCTGGAAGTACATATACTTCCCGGTGCATATGCTGCGAAGCACCAAGCGATGATGCCGAACACACGGTCTTTACTTGCGACAGGTGGCTGGTGGAAAGAGATGCTTTGAGAGAGCAGATTAGCGACATCGTGCCTGCCGATATAATCAGCACAATGCTTGAACGCGAGGATAGCTGGAATGCGGTTAAAATATACATTAAAGACGTATAACGGTATTACGAAAAAAAAGGCGGACCTCGACACAGAACAACAAAGCGAAACCTCACAGACAGAGACATTAGCCACCGTAAACCATGAAGGTGGCTATAAATATGGTGGACACAGACGAGGGTGAATCGAACTGGGCCGTTTTATGGACACTGTTCTGGGCCCCCTCGAAGTAATGGCGAAAGCAGTTCCGGGAAAGGAGTCTCCCTAGAAGAATAGAAAGTATTGTTTTACAGGCCGCACCACTGAGCCAAGTAGACGACGGCCGCTGGAAGTGCGAAGGCATGAATCTTACCTCACCCATAAAACAAAAGTTAAATAGAATAGGTACATTTTTTGCAATAAACAAAAAACTTTTGATGTTACTCTTTGAAAAAAAAATTACTGTCGCTATGAATAATTTTTTTACGATTACGAGGGAATTTAGCACTACGACTTGAAAGATATGTTGTTCCCCTTGTGTTATGATGAATCAATCTCCAATGCTCTGTTGGAATTCTTGTGATCATTCTGAAATTATTCTTATTTAATTCCATGCAATTTTAAATAATCTTTTATTGGTTTTAATTGCGATAAGCCCAGTAGAATGTTCTGATGTGATCTTCTACGTCTTTCCTCTATTTTCTGAACTAGAGACGAAAAGTCAGCCTTTCCTAGGCTACAACATAGGGTTTATAAATGGGAAGACTGCTCATTTCCTGGCTAATTTGTCTGCCATTTCGTTCTCAGTAATCCCACGAACTCAGAGGACATCTACCTGGTTATTTTGGCATAAGATATTCAGCTTATCAAGACATTCCAGCACCAGTTTGATGTAACCTGGAAAGAGCTGAGAGCCTTGATGGTTGTCTCGGTTTAATAGGGATAGCTATGCTTCTGTTGTTATAGTTACGTTGAGTGGTAAGTGTGATCGTTTAGTCTTGCCGTTGCGAGAATTCCACTTGAAATATGCTTCTATTCTTGCTTTACGCTTTCGCGTATTTTTTCGCCGGTCCTTAGACACCTACCACTCACTGATCCTTCCTCGGTAAGGAATCTGCCCGTATATCATGTTATAGTTCATCTTGTAAGCTTTGGCTACTCTCTTCAAGTCATTTTATTGTCCAGTTCAGTCTTGAAGTGTCTCAGAAAATTGAATGTCGGTAGCATCGTGCTCTATGTGATTGAGATCTCAGAGCTCATTTCACCAAACATTTCAGACTTACTGCGATTTTGATGGACGTCTGACCCAGTGGTTAGAAATATTGTTAGAATGAATTTTGTTTTCTAATTAATTTTTGGAAAGAAGAATTCGGTCAAGATGGCTGGATAGCGCTCCGTAACGGGAGCTTCTTTCCCATTTCGAAAGAAATAAGGACCCGATGACCCCGCCAGTGCTTTGTGAACTTCGCGAACATATTTATTTATCTACAATTTGGAAGCGTTGTTCTGGCGTTAAACGATTTACGATGACTTACTAAACCCGACTCAAAAGAAATGTCAACACAGTTTGCCACTCTCAGCATATTTATCGATATCGAAACTTCTCATCCAGTTCAAAAAACACTCAATACGAAGTGTGCCCGCCAATTTGATGTACACAAAGAATTAGCAGCTTTTTGTGTTATCATTGGCAGTGAAAAGTAGAACTGCTAATTTATTCATAAAACATGTACAGAACAAAAAAAACTGCATATGCAGTTTAATAGCCGATTTAAGTCTGTTATAATAAAAAGCAAGTTTGGAATACTAAAATTTTTCATTTGATTTTTGATATTTTTTGCAGATGGAGTTGGATATTTCTTTCATAAAACGAAGAGTGCAGAAACTTTGCATGTATTATTCGCTATCGAGTAAGATATAGCGAAGAGTTCGATATTCGTATAGAAAGAGAAAATGCAGGAAGATATATAGAGCTAACGAAGGAGATGGCTTTGTCATATTAGCATAACGCCAAGAAATAGAGCCACTAGCACAGCGTTTTACAGAACACCGGTGGGAAAGAGCAGCAAAGGAAGACCGCGGAAAAGGTGGCTGGACTCTGTCGTAAATGACCTATGGAGAATGCGCATTGTCAATTGGAAGGAGCTGACTAATGATTGAGTTAAATGAAGGAATGTAGCTGCAGAAGCTATGGTCTGCCCAAGACTATGCAGCTATTGATGATGATAAGGAATGTTCGAAATAATTGTATACACAGCCAACCATATGCTTCTGCTCGATAGTTTGCGCACTGTCTCCGAAAATTATATAATCAGCTGCAAAAGTAATGTCCGCTGGTCGCCTAGAAGTTGCGATTCCACTCCATTAGACTACTTTTATGGGACACTATTTTCTACTAAATATGGCTAATCATGCTGACTTTTGAAGAGTCGATACGTTGCCATCAGTGAGATAAATGCAAAAATTTGCAAAAATTATGTGAAAAATGATATTAAAAGCCATGGAAGTAATTTAGATGAACTTGTTTTCCATATTAATGACGAGGCTTGACTTTATAATTAAAAAAAGTTCGTTGCAAAAATCTTCGTGTGTTTTTATTTACTTTTATAGACAAATTGATTTCCATGCGCGTGATGAACAACCCTGTGCTTCTAAAAATGAGTTTGTTGGTCATTGAAAAAGATCGTGACAAAATAGCAAAAACATAAGACACACAGGAAATCAAAGAAAAACAGAAGCAAGAAAAAAATTTCAAAAATATAAAGCAAGCATGAGAAACAAAATTTAGAAGAGAAAAATAATTTAAATAAATAAAATAAAAGTTACTACAAAATAAATAACCAAAAATGAAGACCTTCTCCGCGCAACTTTCACCAAGGAATTCCGAATTTTTAAAGTACATATTTTAACAAATATTAATTACAAATACTTTGTTGTATCTAAATCCAAATCATTTAAAATTCTTAATCCAGAATTTACCTTTTAAATAAAAAAATGTTTTTACAAAAAAAAATTTTTTTTTTAATTTTTTTTTTAATTTATTTATAATTCATAATCCAGAATTCACAAAAAAATTGTTTTTATAAAAATGGTTTTCATAAAAAAATTTTTTTACAAAAATTGTTTTTGTAGAAATTTTTTTTTCCAAAAATGTGTTTTTACAAAAAGTTTTTTTATTGGAAAATTTTTTTTTGTTACAATTTTGTTTTTAATAGGACTATGAATAAGTTCGTGCGGTTTTACAACAGATGGCGTAACTTGATTATTATTCCATCGATCCACATTTCCAAACATTCATTGGAGAGCTACTGTCGTAAGGCACAAACGCCAGTATAAGTTTTTTATTTGAAGCGTAAACAACAATATTTTTACCACACTTGAAAATGTCGAATTTCGTGCCAAATAATGTGTTTTTGCAGGGAATTCTTCTTCATTATTTTAATATGAAGAAAAAAGCAGCCGAAAGTCATCGTATCTTAGTGGAAGTTTATGGTGAGCATGCTCTATCTGAGCGAACGTGCCAGAAGTGGTTTGCACGCTTTAAAAGTGGTGATTTTGGCTTGGAAGACGAAGAACGCGAGGGTGCGCCGCCAAAGTTCATGGATACCGAATTGGAGGAATTGCTCGATCAAGATCCGGCTCAAACGCAAGAAGAGGTTGCAAAAACTTTGGGAGTTGATCAATCAACCATTTCCAAACGTTTAAAAGCCATGGGAATGATCCGAAAGGTAGGCCATTGGGTGCCGTATGAATTGAAGCCAAGAGACGTTGAACGCCGTTTTATGGCATGCGAACAACTGCTTCAACGGCACAAAAGAAAGGGTTTTTTGCATCGAATTGTGACTGGCGATGAAAAGTGGGTCCATTACGACAATCCAAAACGTCGGGCAACGTATGGATACCCTGGCCATGCTTCAACATCGACGTCGGCGCAGAATATTCATGGCCTGAAGGTTATGCTGTGTATCTGGTGGGACCAGCTGGGTGTTGTGTATTATGAGCTACTGAAACCGAATGAAACGATTACGGGGGATGTCTACCGACGACAATTGATGCGTTTGAGCCGAGCACTGCGAGAAAAACGGCCGCAATACGCCGATAGACACGACAAAGTTATTTTGCAACATGACAATGCTCGGCCACATGTTGCACAAGTGGTCAAAACATACTTAGAAACGCTCAAATGGGATGTCCTACCCCACCCGCCGTATAGTCCAGACCTTGCGCCATCCGATTACTATCTCTTCCGATCGATGCAACATGGCCTGGCTGACCAGCACTTCCGTAATTACGATGAAGTCAAAAAATGGATCGATTCGTGGATTGCGGCAAAACCGACCGAATTTTTCACAAAGGGAATCCGTGAATTGCCAGAAAGATGGGAAAAAGTAGTAGTAAGCGATGGACAATATTTTGAATATTAAATTTGTAACCATTTTACGTCAATAAAGTTTCAAATTTCGAAAAAAAACCGCACGAACTTATTCATAGCCCTATACATAAGTTGTTTTAGAAAAATTAGTTTTCGCAAAATTTTTTTTTTGTTACTTATTGTTTTACAAAAATTTTTTTTACAAATTTTTTATTTTTTTACAAATTTTTAAAATAGAGCAATATGTTCCTCAAACGCCTCTAATTTTAGCGCAATTTTAAATTTAATTACAATTAATTAAATATAATTTTAAAATTATATAAAATACGAGTTATAAATTATAAATTATATAAACTCTGTCCAACTCCCATGAAATAAGAATTTTCAAAACTGCAAAAATTTCAAAAAAAATTTCTGCAAGTACTCTTGCGAATTCTCATACGAGGTGTGCCTTTTATATGTCGGGATTAGAGAATAAAAACAAATTTTAATCATCGAACATCACTTTATTGTTTTTCAAAATATTCTCCATGAAGATCTATACACTTTTGCATGCGTTTGAACCAATTGTCGAAGCACTTTTGCCACTCCGAATGAGGTACCTCCAAAACATGCATTCTGAATGCCGCAACCGCTTCTTCAGGTGTCGAAAAACGTTGACCTTTCAGTTTGTTTTTTACGTACGGGAATAAAAAGAAGTCATTCGGTGCCAAGTCAGGACTATACGGCGGGTTGGGTGCTCAAAAATGCAGTTGTTTGAGCCGATGTGTTAGAGCTCGCATTGTGCTGGTGAAGAGTGATCCGTCTTTGGCGATTGGTTTTCCTAATTCCTTGGAAGACAACTGGCAAACAAATGGTTGTGTACCACTCAGAATTTACTGTTCTGCGTTGTTCTAGTGCTACGGTTGCGACATGTCCAGTTTTTCCGAAAAAATAGGCGACCATTTGCTTGGAAGTGCTTCGTGCGCGAACAACTTTTGTTGGATTTGGCTCATCTTGAAACACCCATACAGTCGACTGCTGTTGACTATCGAAGTCATACGCGTAAATCCATGATTCATTACCTGTTACGATGTCATAGACGTGTTTCGAAGCCCCGCGATCGTATTTTTTGAGCATTTCCTTCGACCAATCGACACGAGCCTTTTTTTGAGCGATTAACAAATTGTGTGGGATCCAACGCGAACAAATTTTTTTGACAGTCAAATATTTATGCAATATTGAATGTATGCTGGTCCCACTAACGCCTAAGATTGTCACAATCTCACGATAGGTCACATGATGATCTTGCAATATCAGTTCGCGCACAGCATCAATGGTTTTCGGAACAACAACTGATTTTGGACGACCTTCACGAAATTCGTCTTGGAGTGAACTACGACCACGATTGAATTCACCATACCATCGATAATAAACACTGGTCCTTAATGGAGCTTCATCGCCAAAAAATGTATTAAGTTCATCCATGCAATGTTGCTGAGTAAATCCACGTCGAAAGTTGTAAAAAATAGTCGCACGAAAATGTTCACGATTTAATTCCATTTTTGGACCGAGATGAATATTTTAAGTTACTGTAAGCAACACAAATAGCGCTGGTATTTCAAAACGTTCTGAGTACGTAAAAGCCAAAAAATGTCAAACTTTGTGATACAGCTGTCAGTTGCCAGATTGCAACACCAGGGTAGCCAAATCCCGAAATATAAAGGCACCCCTCGTACTTCTTTATTTATTACGCGCAGTGACACACTTCGCTAGTTGAAAATAGCCCAATTCATGCTTTAGTCATTCAAAAAACTGAACTTATTGCGGAAACTACTCACCAAGCGGAAAATATGTGGTGAGCAAAAATAAACAAAAATTAAAAAAGCCAAAAGCAATAAATAAAAAAGTCTTCGAAAGCGCAAGCAAAGCGTGTTACAACCAAGGGCATACATCCACGCGTACATAAGAGCATATATTTTTGTATTCACATGTACATATGTAGGTACGTACATAGTAAGTACATTCATAAAAATCTAAGCATACGCTGACTGACTTTTTAAAAAGCCCAATTTTTTTTTAGTGTTTTTGCAAAAATTAAACTTAAAATAATTTGGCTCTTTGCCAACAGTGATGACAAAAAATGACGCCAGCAACAAAGGAATCACGAAAAGTAAATTCAAAAACAATTAAAATGCGACGTTGGGGATTCCGGCGTGAAGAGAGGCTTGTGTTATTCTATTTAGCTATTCAAACAAAAGTGGGCGCATATAGGTACATATATACATATAAATACTTACGTACATATACATGTAAGTATATTGAATTGTCCAAAAGTCGTGGTGTTTGCAAACCAGAAAAATATTCACAATAAAATCGAAAGCGCAAGGCCAAAAATTTATTTTTAAAATTCTATACACGACATTGGTGACATGACGCTAGTGCGTGTGAGCAATCACAAAGCAAAAATCATAAATGTAAATATTAGAACGCAGGTGCCTGTAAAATATGTATATCGAGTCGGTTGAAAAAGAAAATTTTTTAGTGACCATTCTGATACATTTTTCACAATGTGAAAGCACACACTTCCGGATATTTTGCGCAAGTTGTTTATTTTAAAAATTCATCAATTTCATAAATTTAATTTCCTTCACTTTTTCTATAACTTAAGCCAAATTTTTCATTTTCATTCATTGAAATAGTTACCATATAAACCTTCGTGCAAGCAAGAAATGTGTTAATTAAAATGTGTTACCATTCGAGGTCCAACCGAACCGATAATGTGCCATTATGAATTATTTTAACGGTAGGAGCTACAAAAGAGCTTACTTTGTTTTAATTTATATTTTATTTATCCAAAATGTGTGCAAGAACAGTAAAAAGAGTTTCAGGCCATTATAACACCGTACAACTAAAATCTTAAGTAAACAAAGGGGGCTCAAAAAGTTCACGAACTGATGAGAAAGAGTACGAAATTAAATTTAAAATAATTTTCTGATATTTTAAAAATAATCATTTCCGATATATTCGCTACTGTACCTGGAACATTTATACTTATATACTAATCCATAAATAGCCATTATGAAAAATCTGAGATTTTTCACCTTTTCCTGAATTGCAAAAATTCCGGGACTGGTCGATTCAAATCCGCGGACTTTTTTACATCTGATGTAATTAGTAAATTTTTCGTCTGAAAAGAAAAAAATAATTATGTGCAACAGTGTAAAATTAATTTTCATCTCAAGCTATTTGGGATCCCGAAAATCCCGGCACTAGTCCATTAAAATCCAAGGAGTTTTGGCCATATTTTTTGTGTATCAGATGTAAGTAGTAAAGCTGTCATGTCGGCTTTTGGCCTTCCGAAAACCCGGTCGTCTAAAATACCGGAGGTTTGAGCATATTTTTTTGCATAAGAAAAGCAAAAAAGCTTTAATTGCAACATTGCAAAATAAATCTTCATCTCGAGCTATTTTGAATCTCTAAAATCGTGGGATTAGTTCATTAAAAGCCTGAGATTTTTGAGTACTATTTTTTTCATATCAGGTGCAATTAGTAAAGTTTTCATCTCAAAAGAAAAGAAAAGTTTTTTGCAACATTCAAAAAACTCTCTCCTATTTTGTATTCTGGAAATCCCAGGATTATTCACTATATCTTTTATATCAGATGAAAGTAGTAAAGTTTCATGACCGCTTTTTGAATTCTGAAAATCCCGAACCAAATCGATTAAAATCATGTAAGTTTTGAACAAGTTTCTTTTACATCAAATGCAAATAGTAAATTTTTCATTTCAAAAGAACAAAAGCTTTATTGGCAACATTGTATCTAAAATAAATTTTCATAACGAACTATTTTGAATCTCGAAAATCGCAGGATTTTTTATATCAGATGCAATTAGTAAAATTTTTATGTCGACCTATTTTGAATCCCAATAATCCTGATAACCCCGCTACTAGTGGACTTAAATTCCGTAATTTCTTAGTATAATTTTTTTACATCAGTTGCAATTAGTAAACATTTTCTTCCCGAATTATTTTGAATCCCGAAAATTCCTGAACTAAATAATTAAAATTATGTACTTTTTGAGTATAATTTTTTACATCCGTCGCAATTGATAAAATATCTGGTCAGTCCATAACTTCGTGCGTTTTTTAAAAGTGGTTTTAAAATTAATAAAAAAGATATTTAAAGTATTTATTAATCAATCAATATATTTATTTTCCTTCATTATTTACAATGTCTTCCCAACGTTTAGGCAAATTTTTAATTCCCTGCTCAACAAATTTTTTGTTCTTGGGGCCAAAAAACGCTTCGATATTTCCCTTTTTATAACTTCTTTTGAGGAGTAGTTCTTGTTACTCATATGCGATTGAAGTCTGCGGAAAAGGTGTTAATCACAAGGTGCAATATCCGGAGAGGTAAATGCGGCATTAGCTCCCATCTGAGCTCGTTCAGCTTGCCTAATGTTTGCCTTGCGGTATGAGGTCTTGCGTTGTAGTGGTGAACCAAAACTTCGCGTCTATTCACTAAAGACGGTCGATTTTTGTTAAGTGCCTCATTCAGATTTGATAGCTGATGGGAATAGTAATCAGCAGTTATCGTCTGGTTTGGTTCCAAAAGTTCATAATAAACAATACCGGCCATATCCCACCAAATAGTCAGGCGAATCTTCTTGGGGTGAACTCCATCTTTAGGGATCGGTTCTGGTATTTCATCTTTATCAAAGCATTGGCGTTAGCGAACAGGATTATTGTAAAGGACCCAATTTTCATCACCAGTAGCGATACGGTTCAAAAACTTTCATTTCTAAGCCGTTGCAGCAGCTGAGAACACACATTCACTCTCTGCTGAAGATTGGCGACGGACCTTTAAAATATTTGCTGCCAGTGTGAAATAACCAAGTTTTTCGATTTATTCCTATTACTTCCTCTAACGACTACCCTTGGAAAATTCTTTCTCTATAATTTAATGTTTCATATCCATTAAGCAAAATTTAAAAACTCAGAGTGTCTAGTTTGCTGAGTTTTTAGGCTAGTAACAGAAGTTATGCATTAAAATTAAATAGACAAAAAACAAACAAAAAATTTGTTTGCCTACTTAATCTTCTTCGATAATAGGTTCAAGAACTCTCGTCCGCAATCGACGCCATGTTGCTGTTGAAGCGGTGCGAGCATTCTCGGCATACATTCTTAGACATATGTATATCGCTTCATACCCATACCCTAATACTTATTTCAAAATTATTACTGATTTCTGTTTTTCAAATGAGAATTAGGTGGCAACGCCATTTAGAAATGTTTTAGAGATAAAACTTTTTTAAAAACCATATGTTGAGTAACCATTGTCCTAGAGTCAATTCATTTTTCTACGTTACTTCTATTTTATCATTAAAAGTTAAGTGGCAACACCAATTGAAATTATACTTTTTTCGCTTTTTTTAACCATTTTTTTTTTAATTGTATCTTGGGTAACCATTGCCATAAGGTCATTTCAATTTTCTATATAACTTCTTTTTTGCCATTAAAAGTTAGGTGGCAACGCCACTTGAAAGTATATTCAATATTTTAAGCGCCTTTCATCTGATGTGGTATGTTTATTTCAGTAGTTAAGTCAACTTTGCCTTACGGTTAAATTTTCAAATCAAAATTAGGTGGCAACACTAACGGAATATTTATTTTTGGATAAACATTCTTCTGGTATATTTATATCAGTAGTTAATTCAACGTTACGTTACGGTTATATTTTTGAAATCAGAATAAGGTGGCAACTCTAACAGAATATTTATTTTTAGATAAAAATTCTTTTTTTGATACCCAAATTGTAATATTCAATTTTGTTGTTGATTTTTTTTTAACACTAAAATTTTGTTAGCAACCCCATTCAGCAGTATTTTGCTTTAAGTTGATATGAATATTTTTTGTCTGGTATCTATATCCGTACATAATGTGTATATGTATTAGTAGCTAATCCAACTTTGCTTTTAGTTCATATTTCTGTAGAGAAAGTGATGTTTCAATTTCTATTTTCGCATTGAAAGTTAAGTGGCAACGCCATTTGAAGGTATGTTACATTTTTTTAGCACCATGCATTTGTTATATTGTATATATTTCAGTAGTTTATTCAACTTTGGCTTACGGTTATATTTTTGCAATCAAAATTAGGTGGCAACGCTGTCGGTATAGTTATTTTATTAATTCATTTTGTGATACCCACATTGCTATATTGAATTCAGTCATGATATCTACATATGTACTAGTAGCTAATTAAACTTTGCCTTTAGTTCATATTTTTGTAGTGAAAATTATGTGGCAACTTTAACAAAACAGTCATTTTTGTAATAAAGTTGTTTTAAGTATACTCGCCTGTTGTAATACTTATTTCTGCCCTTTTAATAAATTATTTTAAATATTACGCACAAATTTACTACGCCCAAAACTCTTTTCAATAAAGCAAACGTTTTCAATAGAAAATTAAAGGTATGAAAATTCAAATTTTAAAAATCAAATAATAAATAAATTATAAAATATTTCATTCAATCATAAATAAGGCTCTCTGCCTTGACTCATAAAAAATCTGTAATGGAAGCCCTATTGTTCTCTTGCAATATACTCGAATACTTGTTGAGAGGCGAGTTCGGTGAACATTTTATTTCACGTTCGGGACCGTTCGGGACCTGTCAATTGGCCAATCAGATCGTGCGATATAACGCCTTTAGATTATTTTTTGTGGGGCTATGTTAAAGCTCATGTCTATTCAGACATGCTTGCTTCAATAAACGCATTGGAAGACAGCATTAAAGCATTTATATATACAAATAAAAACACGAAATACTAAACCGTTTCAACGAAACCTAATCACTTTCATACCGACAATTTTTTACATACATTTTTTCCCTTTACATAACCTTAATTATTATATAAAAGTGGATGAGTTAATATCGAAGCTTGTGAAGACCTAATAAAACAAAAAATAAGCAAGAAACAAATAAACAAAAACAAAACCTTTCCTTCTAGCCACACGCGCTTGCATATTCATGACCTTGAACTTTTTTGTACACACACACGAACTCGCTCATTGAAATTTTCTTTTGTGCAAAACTAAATGCATGAATGTAAGTGAGTGCCGTTCACCAATGTTGCAACAAACAATAGAAAGGCAAAACGCTGTCTACTTTCTATAGAGCAGTACACATAAACTGCAAGTATCTATGTGTGTGTGTGTGTGAGTATAAAGTACATGTCTATTTACTTTCTGCACAGATAGTGCTTGAGCAGAAATATATGTGCATTTGTGTATGTTCGAGGCCATTGTCCTTTTTTCTACATTGAGGCAGGAAAAGCTTTTCGCAGCAGTCACTCATGTACAAGTATATGAATGAAACTGCATCTTTTTCTCTCTGTTTTCATACTATTCTTGGTATTCGTCCTGTTGGGCTTTCAATTCCACGTTGCCCACGCGTAGATGAGACAAAAAGCTTTGCTCAGCATCACCCGAGTAATATAAACATCGGAGTAGACATACAGAGACACGAGCTTTTAGGCTCCAGAGGTCATCCAAAGTGGACTGTGCGAGGTTAGGAGTAAATGTGTTAATATATGCGTACTAGAAAATATTTGTACTGAAGCAATTATGGTTGGTATTTGAAAGTCAATAAATGTTTAATTATGTAAAACATGACTATGACAATGGGGAACTCTCTCATAAATTTCTGAGAAATTGCTTACGAGTATTTTATGTAGTTAAAAAAATAGTATCATATAAGGTTAGTTAAATGTATGGCTCTTAAAAAGAGTTCCGGCTAAGTCCGTTGCGGTGTACAGGAAGGAATTTCTTATATAATTGGCACTTACATCCTTTGCTGGATGTTTGGCCAAGCTCCTCCTCCAATTTTTAGCATGTCTTTCGACGTTGTTCCACAAATGCAGGGACCTAAAGTTTTATGCCGTCTCCGAGTGGCAGATATTTTTTTAAGAGGAGATTTTTCATGGCAGAGAAGGTACTCGGATGTTTGCCATTACCTGCCGAGGGGTGACCGCGGTGAGCGCTGGGTGAGTACACAAAAGTGCAAAGTCACAAGATCCTCCTGACCACGAACAGTTCGAAGGCGATAGGGCGAACTTCTGAGGCTCACGAAACCGCAGCTCTCGAATTTTTGTGCGTGTCCCTTCCGATTATTGTGCGTTAGATATCCCTGGGTTAAACTTTGTATTGTTCTTTCTGAAGCAGCTGGGTAGTAGATGATGTAGAATCATCTCAGTATCTTCTCCTCAGCTGTCCTGCTCTGGCTAGTCTGACATTCAGACATCTTAGCTCTCAGTTTTTTCGGTATTCATCATTATACGCTCAAAAATGAGCTAAAACTTAAAGCTAATAAGTTAGAAAAACAGATGAAAATGAAACGGATGAAACAAACAAATGACCTAATGTTCTGAAGAAAGAGTCATATGATGTCAAGCACCAGTGTTTAGGCAATTTTTTTTTTGTCTCACAACCCTACTTCATCTCCAGCTATGGAGCTAAGATCAGCACTCAAAAATACCAGATTGTTCGTGGGCTCAAGAAAAAAGGTGTTTCTCCTTGACGAAAGATTTCACAGTTTCACATTAAATATTTGTAGTCCAGCTGACAACCATAGATCACGTTAAATACAGCTACAGTGTAGTACCAAAGTCTTCGAACAACACCTTGCTTAAACTGTATTTACAAAAAACAGTACTAATTAGCAGACATTTTTAAAAAGTATGAATGAAGATTTGTTAATTACGTATTTTTTCATTATCATTATTTAATATTATTTATTTATTATATATTTTTAAGATGTATGAACGTAGAGAAATATATTAGGTATTTTTCTTAATATAATAACCAAAAGTATTTCATTTCATTTATTTTTCAAAAGTTATTAACCAAAAGAAAAAAAGTTCATTTTCTTTAGGTAGAGCCTTCGTATAATTATGAGTTAATAAATAAAAGAAATAGCTTTGTGCAACAAATTAAATTTTCAGTATTTTTTTGGATATCCCTTATTATTGATAATGTCTTTAAGACGACCTGCTATGAGTTTTTATTTATAGCTTGGCTTGATTTTTGACTAATGTGATGAGATCTGTTTTATTCTAAAGCACATTCCATATATGCTTTGTGGAATTGAGATCAGCACTCTGTGGTGCCATTTTTAGCAAGGGTGGTGTATTTTATACCAAGTGCATCCTTTTATTATGAGCCATATGTTGAGAGTCGTTATCTAGACGAAAATACAAATTTTATTTTTCCAAATCTGTAATTCAGATGTCTTTTTATCGGGTGTTTTTTTTAACTATGGTTTGACAGCTGAAAATGGCAAATTGTGTTTACATTTCTGTTCAGTAAGGTTTGCTGGCCACCATAGCCGAATGGGTTGGTGCGTGAATACCATTCGCAATTCAGAGAGAACGTAAGCTCGAATTTCGGTGAAGCATCAAAATTAAGAAACAGTTTTTTCTAATAGCGATGGCTCCTCGACAGGCAAACCTCCGAGTGTATATCTGCCATAAAAAAGCTCCTCATAAAAAAATGTATCTGCCGAGTCGGTTTGAATCTGTAGGTTCCTTCATTTGTTTGGCAAGTCATCACGAATCGTTGAACACCAGAACAATGGTTCGAAATTGTGGAAATTCACTTTTAAAAAAAGTCTAAGTCCGTTTTACGTACGGTTTACACGTTGGCGGCATCATCGGTGCTTATTTCTTTCGAAATTGCTAAGAAGCTGCCGTTACTGTGATTGTTGATCACTATCGAGCCATGCTGACTGAATTTTTCTTTCCATAAATTAATCAGCTAGACATCGACGGTATTTGGTTTCAACAAGAGCGCACAACTTGCCATCCAACAGACCAGCAGACATTGATGCCGTATGGCCAGATTTATTGACGAATGTAATCAAACATTGGACTGATCGAATGGACCATGTAATTCATAGCTGCGGGGGATATATGCCGGGTATCAAATTAAAAAAAAAAGCCATGAAATTATTTACCATATCGCACCTAAATACAAAAGGGTCACAACTCAAAATTTTCCACACTCGAGCTTGACTTGTTTACAGTAGCACAGAAAACAAACTATGTGACATATCACGCTGAAATTCGCCATGTAAGCTTATAATAGTCCTACCAAAAAACAAAAAGTTTATTTTTGCCATATGTCATCCGCGGACCGTTTTATTGATAACGTCTCGTTCATATTTGAGCAGAAGTACATTTCGAGTTGTGACCCTTTTGTATTTAGGGTGCGATATTATAATAAAAAACATCATTTTTAACAATATTTCTGCTTCGTACTATCATTTTAAGTTACCAAACCCTTAAAAAAACTTCCGATAGAATTTCAATATACGTTCGATCATGCATTATTGCGACGGTTCGTATCTCCTTGCAAAAAATGATAGAAGAAGTTTTTTCTAATAGCAATACAATTCAATGGCAAATCTTTGAGTATATTTTTGCCATGAAAAATGTTCTTATAAAAATATCTGCTATTCGGAATCTACTTAAAATTGTAGATCCCTCCATTTGGAGCTCTGCCAAACACCTAAATGTACGGACCAAATAATAATTTTTTTATATATCATTTTGTTAATTACTTCCAAATTACTTTTTCGGACAAAATTGCTAGAGATGAACAATTTGCAACAACAAGAGGCATAGGCAATAGCGAAAAGTGTAGTATACGACGACTTGATCGCAAGTGAATACTCGATTAGCGTTAATAACTGCTGCAGGAATTTAAAACTAAATTGGATTTAGCTTTTATGTGAGGCATACATATTTACCTAACACATCAAACTGTTTAAAAATTCTCAATACTAGTGCAGTTTTTGGCAGCAAAATTCAATCAAAGTGCTGCACGAAGACTTTAGTGGTAAAATGTATATCGAAAATAGAAAGTGATTTCCAAAAATGTACTATAATTGTTTTCTATGTTCAATTATTTATATTTCTTTTGATGCAGTTAATGTTCTTTATTTGTTTCCAGTGAAAATGATAGCTTTCTGCGAATATATTAGGTCAACCTGTACATAGCGCCTGCTGCCACTTATTTTACTTTTTATTCTACGTAAATTGCATTTTCGTATTAGGCAAACAAGTAACTTTTTGAAATTCACGCTACTTGTTTATGTATTTTTTTACTCGATTTTACGGTGTGCTGCACATGCCATCAACAGCATTATTGCCACTGACGTTTTTGCCACACTTGTTCTGCCAATGGTACATACAGACATATGTATGTAGATATGTATTGTAAACTAGTTTTATTAATAGTTCGCTTATTTAGATATCCACTGCTCACAGTTGCTCGTGGGCGGCATTTTTTAGATTTTTTTCTTTTGTTTTTTTGATTTTGTTTTATGGCGCTTATGTCAGTTGCAGTGAGATCATGATTGCTGTCATGATGCCGACTGCCTTTTTCTGACCTTCTTTCTACTTTTATTTTTCATTGTCTATTTCAAGTGCGAATCGTTTAGATCTCTATTTTTGACATCAATTAATTTTGGCTTTGGTTTATATTGTATAATATTTGTCGCCGTTCTATTATGACGCTCACTTGCACATTCAATTGCATTAATAGGTCTGAATGGTATATGTACGTATGTGCATATGCGCGTGCATATCCACAAGCTAAACTAAGCATGACGAAAGAGAATGACAATATTTGTGCTGGCAGAAAATTCAATCAATTTGCGAAAACAAAAAACAGAATTTTTTTTCTTTTGATTCTGTGAAATTTCACAATTTTAGAAATGAAGAAATAAAAAAAAGACAGAGAAGCACGTGTAGAATAAATTGAATTTATTATATAGACAATCATCCAAATATGTAAAATAGTAAAGTAAAAAGGTGCCAGTGCGATAAATGAGTACAAAAATAAATTGGTGGGGTCAGAATTATTGAATTTGATCATAAATCTTTATTAGGTTGTGTTGGGTATACATATAAAGTAAATTTCAAGTCGGTCAATTTTAATTTGCATAATATTCTGTACGTTAACTTTTGACGTGAATGGGTTTTATAAAAACTATGAGTATGAGACATAAATACATTTTCTTAGAAGCGTTAAATGCTTTCAATAGGGGGTAGGTACTTCAATTTGGTGCTAACTAGTAAAATCGCGACATGTGCAACGTGGCGTAAAATCAATCACCCAATTTTGTTTTTTAGCAAACTTTTTTACTAAAAAAAATAGTTTTGAGTGATGAAAATCCTTATTTCGACCTTTAAGCGCTTCATTGCATGCCTTTTTCTACTGAAGCTTTCTAGTTCACAAGTGTCAATTATGATGGAGTTCGTGATGCCATTTGCAAAAATTTTAAATCTCCCAATAGGGTGACTAATTTTGCGCCACAGACCCTCAGCAGGCAATGGCAAACCTCCAAGTGTGTTTCAGCCATGGAAAAGCGTCTCATAAAAAAATATCTCCCGCTCGGAGTCAGCTTGAAATTATAGAACCCTCCATTTGTGGAACAACATCAAGACGTACACCACAAATAGGAGAGCAGCTCGGTCAAACACCCAAAATGGGTGTACGCTCCAATTATATACGTATCTATATAACCAATTCAATTACGAGTTCTGCATAATGCTGTTGCAGATACTGCCATTTGATCTTTGCCAGGACGTCGCCATATTAAAAATACTAAAAACGAGAAAGAAATATTTAAGCTACAAAGTAAGCGGTAGTAGGCCAGTTTGGAACTTGTGGGTGAGCAATTCCTTGGTAAGTTTTCCAAGTATTTTGGACATGATCTGAAATTTTTCTGAAAATTGGTTTATCTGAATTCTCTAGTGTAATAAGAAGAAAGCGCAAAATATTTGGAAAAAATTATAATTTTGAGATTTATTCAATGTTGAAAACCTGGGTATGGAGTTTTTTAAATAAAATATCCATGGATCTTTTTAACATTTTTTTTTATTTTTTTTGTAATTTTTCTTAAAAATTCAGAAAAAATTTCATAAAATAAAAAAAATATTTTTTTTTGAAATTTTAAATAACCACCTCTTACCAGTGATGGTAAATGGTTTTTTGAAAAAAAAAAATTCCCAACTTTTCCCCACGCTTCAAAAAATATTTCCTTCAAAATTCCCTACATACTTTTTCCTGTGTTTACACTATAATGAGGCACTTGCAACGTCAAAATTGAATTATTTGCTTAAGTTTTGGGCTTGGTGCTGTTTTGACACTCTATAAGGCACTTTAATAAGAAATTTATTTATTTTTTTTATTTATTATATTATAAACACATATATAAAGAAAAATTCAGTAAAAAGACTAAAAATTAGACTTTTTCATTACATTCAGTTCTGTTTAAAACAAGACAGAGTTTCTATTTTTTCAGAATCCGGCACGATTACTTTTAAGATTGGGATTAAATGGTCCACCACTTGCAGCGCGACATTATGCTCAGCGAAGAACATGCTAAGTAGTATTTCGAAATTTCTGGAACCATTTGATTTACTCGGATTTTTCTTAAAAAAAAACTGTTAATTTTAGGTGTCTTCTTTATTGTATTCATATTATTTTGGTACGTTTTTGCTTCGGCGTGCTTCTGCAAATCAGAATTGCCGCAGCTCAAAACTTTGTCGCACTCAGCGAATTTGCATTGAATGGATCCTTAGCCACAGCTTTCAACTAGCCACTAAAATTGTCGTCGTCAAGCCACATGTTATTGAACTTTTGTTTCCGATACTTGAATTTTTCTCCTGGTGTTCCTCCGAAGAGTCAGTCGAAGAGGAGGAGATCATTTCTGTAAAATATATAAATTTTAAATATAAAAAAAAGCTAAAACTAAAATAATTGCAAACTTAATTCCAAAGTGAAAAGCACCAGAAAACGCGGGACAACTAACAATATTCGCGCGAAGAAAAATCGCGTTAGCGTTAACGAAGAAAAATGGCAATGCTGCCGTATTAACGCTTTAGAAGTATGCTGCCATAAGGAAAAAAAATACTGGCATGAAATCGTACTGCGGCTTTTTATTTGAAATGAACTTTTTTAATTTTTTCCGCTATTTTTAAACTTTTTCTGTCCCTTTTGAAAATTCCCTACATTTACAAAATTTTAAAAAATCTGTCCTTCTTTTCGACAAAAATCCCTACATGTAGGGAATTTTCCCTACATTTACCATCACTGCCTCTTACTTAGATTTTAATGTTTTCTGCAAATTTTAAGATAAAACATACTTTGTGGAGAAAGAAATTGTTCTTTTGTTAAAAAATTAGGAAAAAAATTTAATGAAATTAGCAAAAACTTTTTTTTTAAACATTTCTTACTTAATTTTTTTATTTTTTTTTTTTGTAATGTTTAGGAAAAAATATACGTTTTGCAAAATTTTTATTTTTTTTTATTTAAAAATTACAAACAAAAATTGTTGTCACTTTTGAAAAACATCCTTTACTTAAATTTTTAATTTTTTTTGTAATCTATAAGATAAAGATAAAATAAAATTTACTGTTTTGTAAAAAAAATTCATGGAATAAAAAAAAAAATTAATTTTTGAAAAACATCTGTTACATAGATTTTTTCTTATTTTTGTTATTAAAAGCGGATATTATACACAGTAATCTCTGTAAGTTTCATAGTGGGTTTCCCATAACTCTTCGTGTTATATTCAAATACCTACAGTGCGCCAGTGAAAAGCACCAGGTATCTGGCTACTAATGTACGTTGAGTCGATTCAATCGATTTGCTATTGAATGTAATATTCAAGTAGATACTTTACGCGGGCGACCTAAGCTTTTCTCTTTGCTTGAAAAATGCTTCTAGAGTTCAATTAGAAATCAATAGATTGTATTTATGGTGTTGTCGATCTCACCCACATCTCAATATCAAAAAGTGTTATCACGTCCCGTTCTCCAAGCAACGTAAAAGAGTACGAACCTTATAAAGTCTCTCTGGTACCCCCTTCCGTCTATTCTTGGTGTTATCTTCAATACCTCTTTTCTATTCAGTAACCACATCAAATTTATCGTATCTAATTATATGCTTCGTTGGGCTTTGTTCGTCGAAATGCTCGTAGTTCTAATTTCACACATTCCTACACTTAAACTACTCTATACAACTTTTGTTCGTCCAAAGCTTGCATATGCTGCATTCATCATTATCACAAATTTGCAGTGTCTTGTCAAAATTGATTGCGTCGCAGCAAGCACAAAATTGTAAAAGCATGTTTCGGTTTGGGTTCCATACATACGTATAAAAGCCTTAAAATACAAATTAAAGATATTTACCTCAATTAACAAACATTTAGCACATTTAAATTCGCAACACTCAGAAAGTAGCCGATGAAAATTACCGAATTATAAAATCAGTTTGAATCATTTACTTACTCTATCAGAGTAGATTTCTTTCTAGACAATCAACAGCCATGTTTTCCTAAGCCGGATTTCTAGAATATTTTATTTTGGTCTGAATGGATTGTTTTATATTGTATAACTAGCATCACCCAGTGGGCTTCGCACCACCATACATAAAATGTGTTTTTTATATCGCAAGAAATTTTTCATATTAAGTTTTCTTTATAGAACTCGTAAAATGTTTAAACAGTTGAATTAGTTGATTTTTTTCATTCAACATACTTTCTAAAGATGTCACAATAGCCTTTTCTGTACTTTTTTAAAATTTGATTGTGGTGGTCACCTATATACAGGTAAGGTGAAAGAGCCGATAAAAACTTGTAATTAAACTTTGATTCTTTAATTTCCATTTCAATTTTTTACGCTAAATAAATTATGCTAAAATAAATAAAGTTAAAAATGTTTTTCCAGTTCCTTGAATGCTCCAGTTTTTATTATATTTTCGCCCAAAATTAATATTAACATAATACACTTACAACCACAACAGTACAACAGAAATGCTCATAAGCGGCTGTGTATTTGTTATTGTTTTTCCCATACAGGCATTTCGTATGAGAGGAAACCATTACTCACATAAAATATCATAACTCAGGAACGGCTGCACCGATTTCAATCAAACTTCACACAAACCCCCTCCTCAAAGATAGAAAAGAACTCTAAAATTTTTGTGTCAATCGGTTCGGCGGTTCTTGAGTTATAAGATTACCAAGGAAATGTAATATATAACGACAACTTGAAATAACCCAGGATCAGCAGTGTGGTTAGGAATTTCAGCTGATATAAGGCTATCGATTTGATCCGGAGTTATTTTATGTACCAGCCAAATTAGTATATGTGCGTGCGGCAATCCCCTTTTCTGCCATTCGATGGAGTACATATGGCAACGCACCTCCCCAAATACATATAATTTCACAATTAAATCCAGAAGTGCTTTACATTTTTGCCGAAATGGATACTCATGTGGTTCAAACACATCCTAGGGTTATCCAGGCCCACGTTTCGGTCTATATCTCGAGACCCTAGTTACGGAGGGGCATTAAAAATACTCTATACTATAGAATCATCAACAGCTTCCATTTGCTACCCATATTGTACAAACACATCCTAGGGTTACCCGGGTTCACGTTTTGGCCTATTTCTCGAGACCCTGTTATCCGATTCTTAAAATTTTAAAACACAAACCATCTACTGAATAGTCCAAACAAAGCCTAAAAATTTGGTTTGGATAGGTGAGCCCGTTCTTGAGTTATAAGATTACCAAGGAAATGTAACTCCTTTTTATATATATAGATTTGACGTTAATAATTTTAATGAGAATATGAAATGTTTAATTGGAAATTCAGGAAAAGAAGTAATAAATACAAGCAACTTATTCCGGCCGAAGAAATAATTCATTTTTTTTACAAATCCTGCAGTATCTGCAAAACGTGGACCTAGCAAAATGTCTTATATAGTATCTTATTAGAGCTCAGACGATAATATCCAAGGCGCTTTCATTAAAGGTGTTGGCACTAGACCGACAACTATATTTCGTACGCTTGATTGTCAAAGTATTGGCAAAGTAGAAAACAAAGAATGAATTCGTCTTGTTTCATTCTGGGCTGGCAGCCACATGGACACGGCGAAAGAAAAAAAAACAAATCAGCTAATATAATTTACCGATACCATCTTTAATAGATTCGCCTTGATAATATCGCTTACGCATCTTTCAGCCAAAGCGTCACCCTACTGCTTGCCATTATAACATAGGGGTCACATTTCTCCGTTGTTGCTCTGTAGTATAAATTCTCAATTTGAACAAAATGGAGTAAAAATAAAACTTCCCGAAATATTTAGATCCGAGCGCCTCCTAGGGGATAGTTTTTTAACATATCTGAGTTTGCATTAAAACTGCCAAGAAATACGATTTTTCAAGAGCGCCGTTTAGTCAGCTAGTTCTCGGAAGGTTTTTTGTTTGGTAATAATTTTAGTATCTGTAGCGCGCCCAATGGCCGACACTTTGACCTAAGAAGTACAATTTTTCAAGAACGCCACCTTGTCAGGTATTTATCGGAAGATTTTTTGTTTGGTTATAATTTTAGTATCTGTAGCGGGCCCAATGGCCGACACTTTGACCTAAGAAATACAATTTTTCAAGAGCGCCACCTAGTCAGCTATTTCTCGGAAGATTTTTTGTTTTCACAAAATAGTTTAAGTACTTTTGGTGTGCCCAATGGCCGAAAATTCGACCTAAAAGATCTTTTGTGTCCTTATATTGTACATGTTTTAGAAGTAGTTAATATTAGTCCTTTGACTGATACTACTGATACCATTAAATGTTTTACATCAAGCACTATTTAACCTTTGTAGATGTCCACTGCCTCAGGTTAGAAAGTGGGGTCAAATTCTTTGAATAAATTTTCTGCCTTGTGGCCAAATTTCAGAATATCTGCAATTCATTCGGATCCATTTGATCTCGATGAAAGATGTGCAGCCTTGTCTTAGCCAAGGCATACAGTTATATCAGATAGGATATGTGGTTTCATCATCCTCTAGACAGAGTCTACACTCTCTCGCCTTAAATATGAATCGAATAAGTCCATGAGTAATATTTTTGGAAAAAATTCCATGTCTTCTCTTCTTATTTCCTATTGCACTGCTCGTATCGTCGAAAGAAAAGATATAGGTACATAGATTTTTGATATTACTTTCGATGCACAGGCATAACGTCTAAAATTGTTTACCTATTAACAAATTTAACCTGTCAGTTTGATGATTAACAGTTGCTAATTGTGTCTAGTGATTTCTTGCTGATTATTGGCATAAATCAAGCAAGGGAAGGTGAATAACTCAGAAGTCTTATTAAATGATTCAGGAAGGTGAACAAGCACTAATTCTGTGTAAATTGAAAGTAGTTTGTTGCTATTTCCGAAGGCATTCTATTTGGCACACTGTTCGAACTAAAAAAATACAAAAATTTAATTAGATCTGCGCACCCAAATCAAATGGACTTATTCTGAACATAGCTGCAGATCGCACAATAAAATTCCTTTTATTTCATTTCTCTCCTTAATCTCATTAGCTTAATGTTTATGTAGAATAAACAAATATGTTTTGAATCAACAAATAGAACTTCAGTGATTATCCAAGAAAATGAAATTGAAGTCAGCCAATTTTATGTACATACACACGAACATATAAGTATACAATACAACGTATGCACACAACGAGTGGTCGCGTAAAAAGTTCTAATATCTAAATAAAAACAAATGATCAGCACAAAAAACCACCACAGCGTGTAAATTTCGTTGAAATGCCAGTATTTATAGTTCTAGCGAAAATAATATGGCAACAAAAGTTTTTTTATTCACAAACATATGAGTCCTTAGTAGATTTAACACGTTGAGTGCCATGTTAGACTAAATGGGTTTCAAAAGGCTAGTAGCCAAGGAGTACATTTGAAGAAACCGTCGGCTGACACAGCAATTCCTTTGTTAACTGACTCTTACATAAGCCGTAACGGTGTCTTGCGGAACTACATACCGCTCGCTTGCCGCAAGAGTGTCACATACGAAAAAAGAAAAAAAAAAACAATTTTTTTAGATAACTATGCAAAAGCTATCACCAGCTCTTTTTTATGATTGTGCTGTGTTCCCACGGCACGTAATTCGGTCTCTAAATAATTTGCTAAATAAATGCCAGTCACTGTAGACGAGTGGATTGGTGCATGACCACCATTGGGAAGTGCGCAGGTTCGAGAATTTTCGTGCATGAAGCACCAAATGATAGGAAAAATTGTTTCTAATAGAGGTCATCTCCCGGCAGGCAACGGCAAACTTACGAGTGTATTTCTGCCCTGAAAAAGCTCCTCATAAAAAATATCTGCCGTTCGGAATCGACTTGAAACTGTAGGTCTCTCCATGTGTGGAGCAACAAACACGCAAAAAAGGATGTAGGTTCCAATTATATGTATACCCTATGATCAAAAAGTGCCGGCAATGTTTAATTTAAACGAACCGATCCATATTTTTTTCTTATGTTGGTAGGACTTTAAGACACACATTTGTTACTTTTTAGCGCCATCAGATCATTAGGATCTGCCTGGCTGACCGTAAATGTGGGCAAACAATTCTTGGATTTAGCATGATGATAACGCGCCATCGCACCGAGCCAAAATTGTGCTGGATTATTTGACTAAACACCTAGTAAACACCATCGTGTAAGCAGCGTATTCACCTGACGTGCGACTTCTTTTTGTTTCCCAAGTTGAAGTTAACACTTCATGGAAGGAGATTTCAGTCGATAGAGGAGATCAAAGAGCATGCGAAGCTGAAGGTCATTCCTTCGCCGGTCTTTCAGGGGTGCATGGAGGACTGGGTTAAGCGTTGGCACATGTGTGTTACTTCAGACGGGTCATATTTTGAAGGAGATAAAATAAATTTGCCTGAAATTTAACTCTGTTTTATTTTATTTAAACATTCCCGATACTTTCTGATCATAGGGTACATATAAATATGTAATTCGCGCATTACCTTGTTTCCAAGACGCAGTCGTAATTCACTTTGGCAGCTCTCCTTCTTAATCTTCACTTTTATTTTCCGACTTTATTTTATAGCAAAGATCGCATTAACCGTTTAATTTTTTGCACGATTTATAATCTTATAAATAATTTCTTGGCTTAAATAAAACACTTCTGATAACTGTTGTACACTTTTTCCTATTTGATAATTATAATTATTATGGATCGACTGAGTCACCTCAAACGATCTCCGTTTTCCGGGCACTTTTGGGCTGCTTATAATCTATGTACGGCTTGATATTTTGACTAAGAAACCACTCTTCCAATCGTTCTATGACTCATTGATGACTAATGCATGTCTAACAACTGTAAAAACACTTTCTTGTTAACTGAGAGAAGCATTGGTTTTATTTTTGTATTTGGTTTTTGCCAACTTTGGTGGAAAGTTCACCGTTACGAAGTACTGATAACTATGTTAGTTAATAAAATAATTTTTGAGGGTTCTCTAAATGCAATAAGATCCGATGGTTTTAGTTAAAGGAGTGCAAATGACTAGAAGATTTTATATTATATCAGAACATTTTCTTGACATGATTTTTGAAAAATTCTAGCTCTAATTACAATTAAGAAAGGGTTTGAAGCATAGTTCCGTAATTGTATCCTGAGTATTTGTGTGACAAAGATTTAAATTAATGCCGTTTTAGCACCACGAATGGAAACGAAAGTAAAGTTTTAAGGATGACTAAAATTTTGACACCGACGGGTGCTCGATTTTTTGTTTGTTTTATGTTGTTTTTTTTTTACTAACAGATTTTGAATTTTTTTAAAAACTATTTATAGAATCACAAATAGGCTTATTTATACAGTTCTCGCGTTCTCCCTACTTTTAAGGTACTAATTTAAGAGTATCATTTTAATAAAAAAATTAAATTTTTTTAGAAGCCGCAATTTCGCCTTACGCCAGCACTTTGCTTCGATTGTACCCTGGGTGCAATGTCAGTCAACAATTTTTTTCTAATTTATTTTAACTGAACCAATTGAGAGACATCGAGTCTACCGTGAAAGACTATGACTAAATATATTACTGAAGATCGGCTAATATAGCTTTAAAAAATTATTGTTTTGAAGCAAATAAATCTGAACAAAGGCAAGTTTAAAATAAAATATAAGTACATCACTTGGTAGGTCAATAAATTAATTGTTATTCCCGGATAAGTTCTTCAAAACTCATTTTTTGGCTTGCTGACTAAATGTAGCCCCTAAGTGCAACAAGAATATTTGTTTTCATTACTTTACTGTACGCTATTAGCTTACTATAGTTCGAGGTACGCGCATAAAGTGTGAGCATTTTAAAAAACAATAAAGCGGAGTTTTCAGCCAAATAGGTAAGTTTTTTTCCTGTTTTTCTGCAAACTTTTATGGTTAACCACGTACAAAAGATAGAGAATCTGGGCATCGAGCGACTGCCTATACGAGTTTACACCCATCTCTTAAGCATAAAATTGAACTTACATAATTATAGTAAATAATAAATTCTTACAAACTTTTTTATTACAACAAAGTTTTTTAATTTCTCGAATGAATTCAATAGTTTACTTACTTGAAGCCCAGCTTGATTTGATCGATCGTCTGCATAGCTGCCATGTTGAAATTTTTTCCAAGGAAATTTAAATATTTGTTCATATAAACACTTATAACTGCTACAGTTGGTTACTTCTCCAGGAATATTTATTTAATTCAATCACATTAAAAATAGAATTGTTAATTGAGGTACATTTGTATGCTTGAATGTGTGTTAGGTATCACTCGGCGAAGAATTAAATCAGTCGGTGCGCGCACTGAAAATTGAAGACACACATAAATTATAATGAAAAGAATTTGATATTTCAGCAAGTGGCTTAAATGCACATATGTACATACGTATTTAGATAAAAAAGAAGAATCGCGTGTGTTTGTAAGTGCACACACTCATATCCATATACGCGTGCAAGCAATTTATTGATAATAACCTCTTTAAGTTTCTGTTGTTGTAGCAGCCAACTACAATGACAAACTTTAATTCTGGGAATGTATTTGAGTGCGACATGTGCTTTTAGGAGCTGCTGCAGAGCCCGTGCTTTGTGCTTTTCACCGATTTTGGGGTTGTTACTGCAGTCCTTACTAAATGCCTCTGGATGACTGGGTGTATTGTGAGTGTGTTGCCGCAAGTTTTGGATACTTTTGATGTGATAAGCAGGCTTTCAAAGTTTTCGAACATTGATAATTAGATATACATTTGTACATTAGGGTGCATTATTATATCGTTTATTTGAAGTCTAAGTTAGGTTAGGTTAGGTTGAAGCGGTTGTCCTGTGGTACACACTCAGGCTCATAGCCCATTGTGATGCCGCGTGGGGAGCTTTCTCTATTTCTCCTAAAACCAGTGAGTGCTTTTAAAAAGTTTCAGAATACCTCCTATTTCTGCGAAACTGAGATCTTCCAATTCATTAAAAAATTGTCTGAGCAAATCTCCGTCTGGATAGAGCAGGACAATGGCACAGAAGGTGTAAGATTGTCTCTTCCTCTTCCTCATCAAGACTACTTCTACAGAAGCCATGTGCTTGCACACCCATCCTTTGGGTGTGCCTACCTATTAGACAATATCCCGTTATGACTGCAATCAGTGTGCTAAGCAAAGAGTCGGCCACAGTTGAAGGGCGATTTTGCAGGTGGCTTCATTACGCCATCTTTCGTTTGCTTTCCTCACGATTTCTTCAAGGATAAGTAGCTTACATGTTTGTAAGAGTATGCCTAGGTCATTGTCTGTGTAATCATCGGTCAACTTGGTGCTGAGTCCCGCTAGTTCATCGGCTCTGCAGTTACCCTCAATGTCGCGATGGCCAGGAACCCATGCTATCCTTAGGCGAAATGACTCAGTCATCTCGTTAAGAGATGTGCGGCATTTCATGGCTATCTTGGCGGCTCTCGACTGTTTTGTGAGGGATTTATCGCCGTCTGGCTGCCAGTGAAATTATAGAATGTACCACTGTCACGGCTTTCATTATCAGGTCAGTCTGAAAGACACTACTGTAGTTGGGCAGCCGAAAACTGAAGGAGATCCCCATATTCTCGGATTATACACCTCCGCCCACCCTACCATCGAGCTTTGAGCCACCACAGACTGGCCCTGTCTTACCACGTCCCTGTTCGCCCAGTTAGCATTCCCTCTATAAACGAGACTAGTGCCTTGTTTACTCCCATTTCCGTTAGCGAAGTTGTAATAGCCTCCGTATATATATTGTTGAAGGCACCCTCGATGTCTAGAAAGGCTGGGGGATATAATTGAGTCGTATCGTCGCCTTTAAGATTAAGGCGAGTATAGGTGCGATCATATATCTTAATAGTTTACCAAAATATTTTAGCCTCAGACTTTGTCTACAATAACTTTGAAAGAAATAAATTTTATAACGCCATTGAAAAATTAGCAACTTTTTTGTTGAGACACCCCAATGTACATTTGTAGCATATCAGAAATTAATAATTTTTTTGGAGTTTAAATGCGTAGCAATTCGCATTACATTTAATTTAAATAATTAATTTTGAACAAATATTTTTTTTTTGTTATTAGAAATGTTTAGAGGAATTATTTATAATTAAGTGATTAAAACGATAAGTCTGTTGAATTTTTGAAAGTCATTCGAACCGTTCACTCATGCGTATGTGATTGAGATCATTTGCGTAGCTATACAAATGACCTAACCGAATGAGCTACACCCATTCGCACCAAGACTCGGCAGCTCGGTTTCAAGGTAGAAGAAATAAGTCTAAAGGAATGTGTAGCTTATTTACGTAAATTTTTTCAAAATATTAAAATATTTTATTTGTTATTTAAATATTTTATTTGTTATTTAAATATTTTATTTGTTATTTAAATATTTTATTTGTTATTTAAATATTTTATAATACGACGTAATTGATTGAAAATATTATATCAGGTTTTGATTTATTTAGATGCATGTGTATATTCAATATCTTTAGAATATTACTTAGGGGGTGCCTAAAGACAACACATTTCAGGTGTATATCTGCTTATTAGGATGGCACAAAAAAAAATTCTCGGTACTACACCCTAGACTTATTCAATAGCCATTTTTAACTCCCAATTTTTTTAAATTTATTTCTTTAATATTTATTTACTCTGCCGCCAACGCTTTGAAAGTTAACGTTAAACTACCATGGGGGAAAAAATAATTACTTTTTCATAAAATGTTTATAAAACATTTACAAGCCGATATTATATAATCTAAGCTTTTAATTTTCCTTCGCAGATGCCCAAAAATTAAGCTTTATTAAAAAAAAAAAAAAAGTATATATTAAAATATTTTTTATAAGGTTTCAATGTCTTTTAAGTTTTTAAATTTTTTTAAATTTTAGGGGACTTCAGGGCGCATATAAAGAAATGTTAGAAAAAGTGTAATTTAATGTTTGTACTTTTGAAGCTTCTTAATTTTCTTTCCGAAGGGAAACTGATTTTCAAAAGTAGAAAGTGATTTTATTAAGTTGAAGCAGAAAATAACGTGTATAGCTTTGAATTCAATTATCATTCATTACAATTATCAACGGAGTCATTAATATATATTATGATTTTTTACCATGCCATTTCTTTCAACACTATCTCTTTCCTAATTTGACATAAACAATTAAACTGATTAAACTGCAGAAACAATAAAATGTAATATTAAATCCTAAAAAAATATTCCTATCAAAGTAACCAATAGCCAGTCGAATTTTCCAAATCGATAACTTCAAATGTACGTTACAGTGTCTTGACGAAAAAGATGAGAAAAATCTTTGATTGTTAATATTAGCAGCAAAAAATTGTTAATCTTTGTCTTTTGCATATAAATGTTGGACTGAAAATCTACCGAAACAGCGTATTTACAACAAAAACGAAACTCAAAGATTTTTGGATTGTCTACTTCAGCAATTTTCCCACATGAGAGATTTCATGTCAAGTGGTCCAAGTATTTAGGGCATCCTCGTAAAATCAAATCAATCGTAAAGCTGTTTGTTTTCAGACTTCAGTATACGAAAAACAAAGGTAAATTGAAAAATTAAAAAAAAAACAAATTGTAAAACAATAATTAAAATTTTGAAAAAAAATTTAATAATTTTGAAAAAAATTGAAAAACTTTCCAAAAAACTAAAATAAAAAAAAAATTTACTAATATTCAAGGAAATTCAAACACTTTGGAAAAAAAATTTAAAATAAAAAAAAAGAATGAAAATTAAAACAAAAATGTTTTAATTTTGAAAAAAATTGATAAATTGTGAAAAAAAGAAAATTTAAAAAAACTTTACTAATATGAAAAAAATTGAAAAATTTTGGAAAAAATTAAATTGTGAAAAAAAGGAAAATATTGAAAAAAATGTAATTATTTTAAAAAATTGTGAAAAAAAAGGAAATTTTGAAAGAAATTTAATAATTTTGAAGGTAATTGAAAAATTTTGGAAAAAAATAAAATTTTGAAAAAAATTGAATAACATTGAAGGAAATTAAAAAAAAATTTAAAAATTGTGAAAAAAAGAAAATTTTGAAAAAAATATAATAATTTTGAAAAAAATTGAAAAAATGCGAAAAAAGAAAATTCTGAAGGTAATTGAAAAATTTTGAAAAAAAAATTGAAATGTTTTGAAAATTTTTAATAGAGTTTTTAAATTGAGATATCTTCGGTTCTTTTTACAATTTAAAATTTTTCAAAACATGCGAATTTTAAAACCAAAAAATTGAAAAATTTTGAAAAAATTGAAAAATTGTGAAAAAAAGAAAATTAAAAAAAAAAAAACAATGTAATAATTTTGGAAAATTGGGAAAAAAAAGAAAATTTTGAAAGAAATTGAATAATTTTGAAGGTAATTGAAAAATTTTGGAAAAAATTAAAATATTGAAAAAAATTGAATAACATTGAAGGAAATTAAAAAATAATTGGAAAATTGTGAAAAAAAGAAAATTTTGAAAAAAATATAATAATTTTGAATAAAATGCGAAAAAAAGAAAATTTTGAAAAAAATATAATAATTTTGAATAAAATGCGAAAAAAAGAAAATTTTGAAGGTAATTGAAAAATTTTGAAAAAAAATGAAATGTTTTGAACAATTTCAATAAAGTTTTTGAATTCAGATATCTTCGGTTCTTTTCACAATTTAAAATTTTTCAAAACATGAGAATTTTAAAGCAAAAAATTTAAAAATTTTGAAAAAATTGATGTTTTGAAAATTTTGAATTGAGTTTTTAAATTGTGATATCTGCTGTTCTTTTTACCTTTTTTTAATTTTTTTTTTTTGGATAAAATATATTTCTAGAAAAAATTGTTCAAGAAAGTTTACCATGAATCCAGTAATAGAAGCCATATGAATGAAATTTTGTTTCATGTCTAATGATGATGAGAACAACCCATTCCAATGGGCGACTCCATGTCAAAAGATCTAAGAATGTTGGACATTGTCGTAAATTTTTCTGAAAATTAGTTTATGGAAGGCTTGAAGTAAACTTGAGTATGAAGTAAACTTTTGAAAAAAATAAATTTAACAATTCTGAGATTTACTCAATGTAGAAAATTTTGGTGTGCAGATTTTGAAAGTAAAATATCTTCGGTTCTTTCTATTACTTAATTTTATTTTTTTTAATTTCAGAATAAAATATTCGTATAATTAATGGAATATTGATATCATTAAATTAATACAATAAATTAAAAAAATATTTTTTGTTGAGGTTTATATTTTTTGCAGCCTCAGATTTTTTCTAATTTTTTTCATTAACAACTGAGATTGTGCTCAGCAGTCCTTGAAAGTTCCATTGTGGGACTCCGATAACTCTTCGAGATATATATAGAAATATCCAAGTACAGCAAATCGGTGAAAAATCAGTACAAAATACTGTTCTAGCGGAGCGCTAGCTTACGTAATCATGTATTGCGCCCATTTGCGAATCGATCGAAGCATTGCTACGTACATTAATAAGCAGAAGGTACTTTTGGATGATTCACTGGAATATAACTCAAAAAATTATGTGAGTCCCGTGATAAAACTTTGAGGAATTACCGAGAGCTGTCTCAGCTATTGATAAAAAAAACTTTTTGTGTCAGCCAAGCAGAATTAAAAACGTGTATGTTTAATAATAAAAACCCAAAAAACCAAATGACCGATACATTTTGATTTTTTTATTACTATTATTATTGTACAATAATATTTTTTTCAAGCCTTTCGAAAACAAAAAAAAGGGTAAAAATACAAACTCAGTTTTCAAACCTGCACCATTTTCTCAAAAAAAAAAAAAAAGAAATGAGAAAAAACCGCCACGTACGATTATAGCCATTGATGTATAAGTAGATTAAGAATTTTTTGGGTTTTTGCTCACAGATGATTTTTCACCGCTGTATCGTGGCCACCAGGGTGCATCAGTTTTTTATGACGTCATTTTATTAATATTAATAACTATTGTAATTATTAATATTTTTTAATAAAAATTTGTGTCAGTATAGTTGAATATATGTTAAATAAATTAAAATTTGTCCGATCCTCAAATAATCATCTTTACTTATAAAAAAATTCATGAGAATCACTTAATTTTCACGCACCCACAGTGGTGTTCCCCCTTAATAGTTCTAAAATTTATGAAATGTTTTTTGTTCTATTTCACAGTTTAATTCTTTTTTATAATTTTTTAAGAAACAAATGCTTTAACAATTTTTTGTTTGTTTTATTATTTATTATAAAAGAAGATATATATTAGTCCCATTTTTATAATATTGTACAGAGCTCACTGTCCAAACTACTACTCTCTACTACATTAATAAGCAGAAGGTACTTTCCACTGATTCACTGGAATATAACTCAAAAAATTATGTGAATCCCATTATAAAACTTTGAGGAATTATAGAGATTTGTCTCAGTTATTTATAAAAAAAAATATAAAAAAATGATGTATTTCAAAATGGCCAACCAGAATTAAAAAAAAATGTATTACTTAAAAAAAAAAGTTATAATACAATAATTTTTGGAATTAAAAAAACGGCTATGTACGGCTGTAGGCAATACATGTACAAAAATTAAAAAAAAAAAATAAAATCGGTTCATAAGTCTTCGACAATTCGAGGTCACCGTGTTGAGAAAAGTCGTTTTGAGAAAAAAGCGTTTAAAGTTTTGATTGGCCGCTTATTCTATTGGGAATAACTTCGTCAATTTTCAAGATTTTAAGTTAAATTTTGTTTTTAATATTTTTGAATATATCTACTTTAATCAAATGCAATTTTTTTTTTTAAATCACAGTGCTGTTCCCCCTTAAGATTTTTTAACGCATTTTTCAGAAAAAATTATTAAAATGGTAAAAACACTGGGACCACTTGACGTGGAATCGCTAATGGCGGAAAATTTCTGAAGTGGTCTATCCAAATGGACATAAAAATCTTTTGAAGTATGTATTATAGAATAGTAATAGCATTCCTGTTTTCTTCAAATATATTTTTACCAAGAGACTAGTAAGGAATAGAGTTTTGGCTTATACACAAAATAAAATCTGCTTGGGATGATTCTTCTTAAGACAGAATGTGAAATGGTATGCAAAATAAACATGTTGGAACTAGGGAATTGGGAATTGGATGACTGTGCCATTGTGTCCACAGAGTGTCAGGAAAACAGTTCCTTCAAATATCTATTAACAAAAGTTTTAAAGTTGTTTTCGTTTGTGATAAGTGTAAGAAGTAGCGGAAATATAAAGCTATTTATGTGTTTTACTTATATTTTATAGTTATTTTAAACGAGCAGCGCTCGCTTGCTTTGGGCATACTCTAACGCACCAACCCGAGAGCTGCTCGCAGGTTGCGACATACTGGTATTATATACGACACATGAACGAATCGCTGCTTGTCATTTCTTAGTTTTATTCTTAAACAGTATAAACTTTTTAAATACAAATTACAAAATTATGTTTTTGGTTACATTTTTGCGAAAAAACATCCGAGTGTTAAGTGGTTAACTAACTAACAAATGCTTCATCATCCAGTATTATAAAGAGTGGTTAAATTTCAAGGGTCGATGTTGAATTTGAACCACACCTAAACATCAATGACACCATTGGACTTCTTTCTTTGAGATTATTTGAAAGAAAAGGTGCACGTCGATAAGCCAGCAACAATTCAAGAGCTAAAGGATGAGATAATTCGGCACATTAACGGCATAGCACCTCAATTATGTCTCAGCGTTATCGAAAATTTGGACCATCGGATGGAGGTGTGCCGCCAAGGCCGCGGCGGCCATTTAGCCAATAGTTTGTTCCGTGCGTAATTGAGCCACACCAATATTATCATAATAAAGATAAATTGCAATAATTTTTTAAAAAAGTTGTATTTTATGCAAAATCAACACCGGCCCTTAAAACTTAACCACCCTTTAGATAAGGAACTATTTGCATTTCGTAGTCTTTGGAGGTGTGCCGCCGAGGCCGCGGCGGCCATTTAGCCAATAGTTTATTCCGTACGTAATTGAGCCGTACCAGTATTATCATAATAGAGAGAAATGACAATAATTTAAGAAACAAATTGTATTTTATTCAAAATCAACACCGGCCCTTGAAACTTAACCACCCTTTACATAGTTTTTATTAATTATTAAATATTGTTTGCCAAATAAGGTGGCTGTTGTAGATGGATTGCCGGCTGAAGTATTTGGATTAAAAATCCTTTGCTGACCTAAAACCTTCTAAATTATGCACAAAGCAGTCGAAACAACAACAGTCGTCCCTATGCAGGCAATGACACACCTCCGAGTGCATTTCTGCCGTGCAAAAGCTTTTCATGCAGCAACTTATGGACATTTACATAATTTTTAGTGCTTGTATATTTATGCATATTTATATATAGGAACAAATGTTTATGTACATATGTGCACTTAAATCTCTATCTCTAGTTGGCTTTGCATTCTACACATACACCATCACAAGTTCATTATTCAACGAAAGCTTTCTGCCCATGTATCCTTGCAAGGATAGAAAGCTCAAGCGCGTTTATCAATTTTATCAATAACAATAAATGCATTTGAAAACAAATTCTTAGAGAGAGAGAAAAAAAAACCTTCTTTGGTTGCTTGCTAAATTTATGAAAATTATTATAATTTAATTATATTATAAATTATAAATTCGTTTCCATAGAATCACATCCACTTTTAAATATTTCTAGCTAAATATGCGAGTATGGTTCACCTTTTATTTTGCTCTTTAGTATTTTGCAAATATTTTCACTAATTTATCACTTCCTTTTGTACGCAATTTAGTTCAATTTATTTTTATTAAATTTTTCAATTCAATTCGGGTTTTAAAGTAATTCCAGTTATGTGCAGCTATTTGGAGCTTTTTCATCACCGTAGTACAATTGTTGGATTTTGTAAAATTCTTTTCTTTTCTATATGGTTTGTTGCATTAAGTATTTGTAATAGCTAAACAGATGGTTGATTAGTTGATTGGTCTGTTTGTTGAAGCGACACCGCCACCACTCGAGAGCGTACCGTAAATTGTAACACAGAAGATCAACCGCCTAACACGATGGCAACTCATCAACTGGTTGTGTGCCCGTGTAATTCTACAGCTGCCTTGCTGCCGCCACAGCATGTTGTGATTCGGACATGTGTTTGTGTGAGTATGTGTGTGTGTGTGGGCTATGTTTTTGTCGCTCAAAAAGTTCTTATTACTCAACGCTTTTTCGCTTGCCGCAAAATATCCACACTCAGTTGTTGGTATGTGTGAATATCTAAGGTTCTTTTTATTACTTATCTGGACGTAGGTATACATACATACATACTCGCATATAAATACACGAGTTATGCTGTGTTATGAAGAATCAGCTGATTGTTAATTTTTTGAGAATGAGCGAGTGAGAGTTAAGTGTTAAGTTTTTTGTTTGTTTGCTGTGCCTCTCGATTTGGTTCACTTTGAAAATTTGCGGTTCGTTGCGGTTTTTATTTCTTGTCAGGCCACATGTAAAATATTTATATAATTTATACTTATATTTTGGGCGCTTGCAACTGATAAAGTGATTAACTAGGTGCGTTATGTGTACATACATACATTTGAGTACCTCACCAAAAAAAGTAGTTCTTTTATTTTTACTTAAGAGCAACAATTACAAATAATTCAAACTCTTACACAGTACATAAAGCACTGGCTGCCAGAGCCTTCAGCTTATAATTTACTTATACTGAGATATATACGAGTGCATGTGTGAGTGTGGTTGTATTTCTAATTAGAATGTTAAAATGCTGGATAGTTATTTTAGGAATAAGAGGGGGAAGGGTCATTTTCCAAAACCTTACGTCAATTCTTCTTTTTAATTGGCGCTATAACCGCTTACGCGATTTACGTTAATTACTCATTTTAATTAATGCCATAAATATTTATTCTTTTATTCATTTATTCATTGTGTATATCGCTTACCACAGATGTCCTGAAAAGCCCCGGGCCTAAGACATAGATGACAATAGTTTTATTGCATTCACCTCTTTTTCAGTTAGTACTAACCTTAAAAATATAGATAGATAGATAAACGATATTCTATTCAACAGCTCGTGAGTTATTGTGCTCAGAGTGGCGCTGCTTTCTTATTTTCAAAACAATGGATCAAAAATGAATTTCGTGTTTTAATTTTACACTGCTTCTTGATGGAAAAAATACCGCACAAACGAAGCAATGGCTCGAAAAGTATTATGGGAATTCCGCTCCATCAGAAACAACAATCAAATGATGGTTTGCTGACTCCAAACGTGATCGTAGCGACACCGAAGATGCCCCACGCAGCGGACGTGAAAATGGGGCGGTAGCCCTAGAAAACATCAAAAAAATTCACAAAATCGTTTTGAATGATAGAGAAGTGAAGTTGCATGAGTTAGCTGACATTGTAAAGATGTCAAAAGAATGTATCGGCTTTATGTTGCATGAGCATTTGACTATGAGAAAGCTTTGTTCAAAGTGGGTGCCGCGGTTGCTCACTGTTGACCAAAAACAAGAACAAGTTGATGATTCTGAGCATTGTTTGGCCATCTTTAAAGATAATAAACCAGAATTTCGCTTCGATGTGTGACATTGGGTGAAACATAGATCCATCACTGTACTCCGGAATCAAAACGATCGTCATCTGAGTGGATAGCAACTGGTGAATCACGTCCAAAGCGGTTGAAAGCACAAAAATCGGCTGGAAAGGTTATGGCGTCGATATTTTGAGTTGTGCATGGAAATTAGAATTGCAACAAAACATTCGCATATGGTAAAGAAAAAAAGTTGTATCATCAAAACAACGCACCGTGGGACAAGTGAATCGAAACAATGCCAAACCTACACGAATTCAACTTCGAATTGCTCCCACATCCACCGTATTCGTCATACTTGGCTACCAGCGACTACTGGCTGTTCGCAGACCTAAAAAAATTATCGCTGGTAAGAAATTTCACTCGCATGAAGAGGTTATCGCTGAATCTGAGTTCTATTTTGGAGGCATAAGATAAATTATTCTACATAAGTGAAAAATGTTAGAGCGACGCTGGAATGATTGCGTTGTTCTGGATGGAAATTAATGAAAATTAACGTTAATGAATAAAGCTAATTTTTAAGAACAACAAAAATTAGATGTTTTCTTCGTTAGGCCAGACACTTTTCAGCTCATGTGTTACAGAGGTCGGAGTTAGGGTTTAGTACGTAGGTGTACTGTTTCGCAAGTCCAGTTTAGTAGTAATACTGACTGTGCGTGGTCCCGAATGAGGTGCACCCTTAGCGATCAGTATGAATCGTGCATGCCGTCTATATTTGCGGTAGCTATGTAAGTTTCCCCCTACAGAAAACAAAAAAAAAAAAATTAAAAAAAAATAAATAAATAAATAAAAAAAAAATATTAAAAAAAAAATAAATAAATAAACAAAAAAATATAAAAAATATTTGGAAAAATGTTAAGATTTACGCGGTATAGGCCGATTTGCAAATATCGCTAAAAATTAAGTTCTTTATGAAAAATTTGAATCCAAAAATATTTTTTCCATAAATCACTTCAGATTATAATAATGTTTTTATTATAATGAGGGTATTTAGCAAACTGAAATATAATTTTAAATTTTATTTTAGAAAATATTATATAAATTTTTTTATTTCTTTTATTGCTATAAACTTATTAACTAATATTAACTTTTATTAACTAAAACTAATGCAGCTCTAAATACGGAGGCTTTCGGCTGAAAGATCTGTTGTGCCCCCCCTCCCCTCATGGATTTAGGGTATTTCTCCGAGCCCAACTTCCGCAATAAATTTTAGTATTTGTCCTATTTTACTGAGTCTATTCCCTCCTTACCGAAAATATGTTTACCTAGGTGTTTGTCCAGCTTGTGAATCAGTGCTGGGCCCGATACCAGCACATGTTTAGTCCCTAGGTTAAGTTAGGTTCCAACAGAACTGGAAGTTCCATTGGGGTGCATTCACAGGTTAGCAAGATGATAGTTGAATCTACAAAGCCCTGTTAGCATTTCTATAATTGTTCTAACATTATTTTATACGTATTCTTCAAATCAGTTTAGGTTAAAGTTAGCCATTGTTGAGGGAATTGATGCAAACGAGAAAGTGGATATGCTAGCCACGGCAGGCGCTAATCTTCCAGTAGCTAGTAAGGCCGGTATACAACTACCTCTACCCTCCAAACAGCGACTAGATACAGGTGCAGCAAGGAATAAAGAAGCGAATTCAAGATGGGAAAGAGCCAGCTCAGCAGGATCGCGAAAATCCTTTTACGCGAGCACAACGCCTGGTATACAAACTATGTTTGATCTCTTCTAAGGAAAGAGTGTATACTTGTAGCGGAGATACTGACGGAAGACTGTCTTACTCTATCGTAAAGCTAGTGCAGAACGATACATGCACAATATGTGATGAAGTCAAAGCGAAAGGAACTCCGGCACACCTCCTCAGCCACTGGCCGCACTTAGCAAAGCACGATTAAACTGCTTAGGTTCTGCATAATTTTTAACATTAGAAAGTGTGGTAGATGAAAAAAGCAGCCTACTTGAATTCTTGAAGAATTTTTAAAGAAAAAATACAAAATAAATTCTCCATACCAACACTTGGTATCACAATGAACAAATTCCTGCTCTATGTGCGATCTAGAGGATCAACCAAGTCTAACCTAACCTAATCTACTTATCATTGATTTTGATTGAGATAAGCGCAGTGGACATTCAGTCCGTATGATCTTCTCTGTCTTTCCTCAAATTCCTAAATAAGATAAGTTACGCTTTCCTATGCCACAAAATGGATTTTTGCCTATAACTAAGCTTGCGTAGAGTATGAAGAATTTTATTTTGACAAGCATCAAGACCATGTCAGTGTTTTGTTTAGATTCTCTGTTTAAAAAGTTATATGCTGAAACAAATTTTTGAATAAATATCATCGGTTCTTGAAGATTTCTATATCTTCATAATCAAGAGGAATAACAAAAACCAAAAATGGACACAATTGTTTTCACAAACATGAGAGACCGGTGAAGATGACTGCCATTTGGGTTGTCTAGTGACGGTAGTGACCCAAGAAAATGTCTAAAATTCGGAAACTTAGTACTGGCCGATCGAAGAATTAAACTGTGGCAGATAGCAGAAGAACTGCAGATTAGTAAAGAATGTTCTGAATAGATTGAATATGAAAATTTGCACATAAAAAATTATGCGCTGAACACCCTAAATGATTATGCACGAAAAATGGAAAAAATATGAAGATTTTTTGAACTTCTGTCAAAGTGTGTTATGCGAAAAGTTCACTTTCAAAAGCTCAAGTTCAAAAACACGTTGTGACTGTTCGTGCTACCTGGGCTTATAAGCGGAGTTCAAGCAATCGTCGCTGCAGTGGATGAAAACTTGAGGAAGGTCATCAAAGTAACGGAAACTAGAAATGTCGGCGTCCAAGATTTTTGCAACCTCTTTCTGGGATAGCCAGTGAATTTTATAATTGATTACAAATTTGTACATAACTTTTTGTCTATAATGAATGGCCAATGTTATGCTAATTAAAGTTAGCACTCAAATTACTGTTTCGTCAAGCCAACGCGCATGTTCACACTGTTCAGATTGCGAAAGATGCTTTACAAACTATACGATTGGCAGATATTCACCAACTACTTACCTTATAGTCTACAGACCTGGCAGCCAATGACTTTTTCCTTTTTTGTGAAGTTTAACTCTTGAAACCCCTTGAGAAATCAGCGACGAATGTGTCCGGGCGGGTTCACCGGTAAGCGAATTTATAAATTTCGATTTGATTGATTAATGTTCTTATAATAAGTCGCTTATTAATCTTCAAAAATTTATTGTATTTTGAGTCAAAGAAATTGATTATTGGCTTTTTCTGGCATGCTTTTCTTTTGAATTTTTTCTGAACTTACTGCTTGTGCTCGAATATCACATTTCATTTATTTTGTGATCAGTTTTTCTTTGACAACGTACCCGAAGTTGTCGTTTGGTGCTGTCTTTTTCGCTTCGAGCTGCCTGCTCGATTTGAAATATGTATAAAATCATTAATAATATGAAATTGCGCTATTCAGCGCTAATTGTCAGTAAAGACCCCACATCGCACTCTTAGCCGAGCTATCCTTTGAAGCTTCACCTAGTGACATTTAGTAGTGTCTGGCTGAAACTAATTTGTTTCACATAGAGAAATAAAAAAATGGAGCTATAAAATGAATCATAAGATGGCATAGCTCAGTAGAAGTTTTCTGAGAAATCCGAGCTGGTTCTGTAATTCATTGAATTTAATTGAAATTTTAATCGCAATTGCAGTGAAATTAACTCTGAAGGGAGTCACAGAACCTCCCCGATTTACAATTAGACCCATTTTGCGGCTTGAGTGACCCCATATTTTGGACTACGAAATCGAAAACGAACCTAAAGCATATTTTTCTGGAGCTGAAAGGCATTACAGTGTGAAAAGTGTATTTCGCTTGAGACACGAAACATATAAAACCATATTTTTCATTACTTGGGTGCCTTAGTCTGCGACAATTTAAGATCATTAGGAAATTCTAGCTCTGCGATGACATATATAGGTCAATAGACTTGTGATTAATTCCTGTTCGAAATATATAGGTGTGTGTGTTTGGTTAATTTCAATTCAAAAAAACTCATACTAGGAGTTCCCTACACTAACAAAATTCATGTTTTTTAGGCTAACTCATGCCAAATTTTTCGCTGATGTTTCACGTTTTTTTTTTAAATAAAATATTTATAAATATTTTTATATGGAAGAAAATGCCTAGGACGGCCAAAAAAAAAAAAAAATCCCAAAAATCAATGATATTTTGTAGTGACTTGTAACTTACACTTTATTGTACTGCTTACCCATAAAATCTCCAAAAATTAAAAAATAAAATTCAAAGTCTTGATGAAATTTTGAAATATTTTCTATAAGGTTCGAAACTTTGCGCTAAATGATTTTGGTTGCTGTGTGAATTTTATTTTTATAACAAAATTGTTTATAATTATGCAATGGGTTGTATATGAGAAGAATCATAGGTATACGAATTAATAGTGTCAGATATATTTGTTCAAGTTACCAGGTTTTAGAATAGGTTTTATTTAATAGTAATATATCTAATCAAAATTAATTTTCCAAAATTTAGGGCAGTCACAATGCCTACAAAGAAATTTTAAATAATTTCACTCCAACTAATTTCTAAGTACAACAGATATCGCCTAACAGCCATAATTCCAAGTATTACACAATGGGCGCACCACCTGGCGTATGAGTAACCAACCACCCTCTCTATGTCGCCCACGCAATAACATACTTTTCGGTTTTCCGGAAAATCCCCGCGTATCGAAAAATACAAACAAATCAAAAGTAAATAAAGCGAAAAACAGTAGAAAAACAAACAATTGATGAGCGAGACGAATGAGAGGCAAAGAGAAAACAGAGCGCAATTGATAACAGCTGATAGCTGGTCAGTTATCAAAGCTTTATTTGCCATGCAGAACCATTCAATGGCATTTATGTTGAGAAGAGACGACATGCTGACCCAAAGCGAAGTGTATAAACTTAAGTGAACTTTGCAGATTTAAGCTTTTGTATAAAATATGCACTCAATTTGTTGTTGTGCAAAGAAAGCACCTTTCCATGCAAAGCTCTTTTAATGTTTACGCAGAAGTGCAGGGCCAAAGCTTTGTCGGCAAGGGATTAAGCTCTTTATAAAATATTGAGAGTGCTGTTTTATACGCTAAGCGACTACAATTGTTGATGTATGTAGATACATATATATGTATATATATATATACACATGCATGACCCTACAACAACAATTGCTGCTTATTGTTTTTTTTTTGTTTTTTGCTCTACTATCTACAGCTGTGCGCAATCAATTTGCTTAAATATTACATTATTGAAGGCAAAGCACGTGCCGTAAGCACTACACTAACAACCATGTTAAGAGTGAGAAACTTTGTTCATCACAAGTTATGTGCACGAACATTAAGTGTCTGTGCGTTTGAAGATTTTGTATTGTGGAGAATTGCTTAATGTCACGTAGTAATTTACCAACCTATTCTTACTAAAAAAGATGTGCATTCTTTGCGCAATAAAAGAAGATCTGTAAATAAATGATGTAATCTATGGGTGTAAACTATTTCAAGCACGCATCTTAACAGCTTATTTATGAAGTGTCGGCTTGGCAAAATATAACTGGACTAAGACTAAAATTTACACAGATATTTTTTCTCATCCCACTCTTCTTTTTAAACGATACCATTAGCACCTGAGTGACTTTGAGCCACTCAAAAAATGCATGTAAGCTGAGACACATTGAACAGATGGCAGCAGTAGAGTCCTTGATTTGATTTTGTTCTATTCTTTTGGTCTCTAAATTGTCAAATTCTATTCAAGGGTCCAGAATTTTCAAAAAATCGATTTTTTGGTTTTTCGATATTTCGAAAGTATAGTACCTTAAGAATATACAGTAGAATCCGATTATTATGGCTCCGCTTATATTGACCAACCGCCTATTATGACTTAACTACAATACGACCTTTTGTTTTCATATAAAATTCTTTATAAAAAAGTCGGTTATAATGACTTCTCTTATAATGACATGTCGCTTATTATGCCCCATTTTTAATAAAGTATGTCCGGTTATAATGACCGACATAGTACTTTACATTGCAAAGTACATATCATGTTGACACCTTCGGTAATGTTCGTTGATTCCCGACGACGTTCGGCACGTGGCTCGTTTTTGTTTTGAATCTCAGTGAGTAATTGACGCTTGAAGGCCACGCATTATTTTTCGTTTGCCGTTTGTGCTTATACTGTGAAAAGAATGTCATTTCAACGCCGTAAAGCATTTACGGTTGAGGAGAAAGGTGCAATAATATGCAGATTAAAAATGGAGAATCGAACTCATCTCTCGCAAAGGAACTTGGCGTTGGTCATTCGACAATCTCAATGATTTTTAAAAACAAGAACAATTTAAATGTTCTGAAACCGAAAATCGCGACATGAAAATGGTGATGAAGCATTAATTCAGTGGGTTACAACCATGATAAACAAAATAATACCCATCAGCGGCCCTATGCTACAAGAAAAGGCCAACGTTTTTGCCGCGCGTTTTGGTATTCTCGACTTCAATTGTTCTGCACGCTGGATCAGTCGCTTTAAAGTTCCACATAACATTGTGGCGGGAAAAATTGTCGGCGAATCTTCGTCTGCTGATCAACAACAAACTGGTTAACAACTGCGTGGCCGAATCTACGAGGCCAGTTTTCTGATGATGAGATATTTAATGTTGATGAAACGGGACTGTTTTACAAATTAATGACGGACAAAACATTAAAATTTAAAGATGAGAATTGTAGTGGAGGCAAATTATCGAGAGATAGAATAACTGTCATGGTAGCTGCTAATATGAGTAGCACAAAAAAAAGAAATTGCTCATTATTGGAAAGCCACAAAAGCCCAGATGGTTTAAAGGGGTCAAATCATTACCTGTCGATTATGCTAACAATCGGAAAGCTTGGATAACATCAGAACTTTTTGAAAAATGGCTTTGAGATTGGCTGGTTGATAATTGCCCGGCACATCCAAATGTTACTGATTTAAAGTCTATAACACTTGCTTTCCTTCCGCCGAATACAACATCAGTACTACAGCCAATGGATCAGGGAATAATACGAGCGCTCAAAACGAGTTTTAGAAAAAACCTTGTGCTCAAAATGATTAATAGTCTTGCTGCTAATGACAACAACCCTTCTACAAAGAAAACGATGCTAGATGCAATTCTGATGGTTAATTATGGCTGGAATAAAACATCACAAAGTACCATTCACAACTGTTTCAGACATGTAGGACTCATTGAAAGACACGACGGTTTATCTAATCAAATATCAGAACATGAATTTGATGAAGAAGATGATGCCCCTTTATCTTTGTGGTCACGAAATCTAAATTCAGATTCTTTAGCAGCACCAGCAATGTGGAAAGATTATGTTGACATCGATAGCGCTCTCCTCGCATCCGAAGAACCCACCGTGCAGAACATTAATGCTAAGGAACAACTTGAAAGTGACGGCGAAGAGGAAGACGAGGAAGAATGATTACCTACCGCAGAAGAGGCATTAAAACGTTCCCTGTCCGCTGAGCCAAATATGGTTCAGGAAACGTGCGCCTGATAAGCACTGATACGTTCCTGAGCCATATGTGCGTTAGGGGGTATATGAAACATCTAAAGCAAATTATTCGACTTTACGTAACGGAACTGTACAGTTTCTGCACTGGACGTGCTGGTACGATAAGTAAAGAAAAACGCCGGGACTTACGAAAAAATATTTTTATTTTACGCAGAAATCACAAATTAATTTTAATTATTTCTTATTACGACACTCGCAGGCTTATCCAAATCAGCAATCTTGGGGTCACGCCCTATGTAAATATCATAATTCCAGACAAAACCCTCTTCTGTGCACAGTTTATAGATTTTCAAGCCGTGTTTATGAGTTTTTGATGGGTTGTATTGACGGAAAGATATCCTGCCTCTAAACGGCATCATCGACTCGTCAATGACAATACATTCACCAGGTGTTAGTAAGCTCTTCGAGTTATTGATAACAAGGTCCAAAAGTGGTTTTGTTTTGTATAGACGTTCGTTTTGATCCCTCGGAGCTTCATTATCAATAAAGTGCCAGCAACGTATAATTGACGAGAACCGATTATATGACATGTTTACGTGGTGAAATATTGGACTTGTCGGTCTATTTTCCATTTTTGTATTGGGACAGGGAACGTGTTAAAAGCTACAGAATTATTATCCCGATTTGTTAACAGCAATAGTGAAAACGATAATTTGACCATGGCGATGTCTTCTATACACAATAGTATTAGAGACTATTTTTACAATAAAATGAAAAACCAAAAGCAGACAAAAATTACAGATTATATTCATTAAAAATTGCACTTTTGTGTGTATAATGTGTGTGTTATAAATGCGCAATTTTGATTTCATTAGTTAAATACTATGTTTCTCTATTAAAATACTCGTACATACTTACATATTTACGCAAAAATGTTTTTGTTTTACAAAATGCTTTGTATGACATCCGCTTATTATGACGTGTTTGTCGATGTCATTATAAATGAATTCCAAATGATCATGCGGAAATTCCCAATATTATAGCTTCTACAGCCTATTGAATAGGTGGAGAGCGGTCCGCGCGTTCATGTACCTCAAACTTTAAACTCGTATTTCTCGAAACTACCTTTTCCGACACAGTTTTTAATATTTTTTATCGGGTTTGTTTTAAAATATTTGAAAGTGTTTTCTCTGTATATTTGATTTTTGATATTTTTATTAAAAAATGTATAAACATAATTAAAGTTTGACATTTATGACGTAAAAAGCATACTTTTTTTAAAATGCCGTAAATTGCAAAATTTTTAGAAATTCAAAAATCCGACTCCACAGACTATAACTGCAACTTTATTTTACAAGTTTTATACTTTTTACAGCTCCATCAACACTTCAAGGAGAAATGATGCAGACCGCAGAGCAACTTTTTTTCATTGTTCTTTGGGTCACGTGATTTTTTATATACGAATTTTTGTAAAGAAAAATTAAGATACATTTTTTTATTAAGTCTGAGTACTAGTAAACAGCTGGTGGCAGCAGAGGAAAAGGAAGGCCTCCTCTGAGTTGGAAAGATTAGGTGGAGAAGAACTTGACTTCACTTGGTGTGCCCAACTGGCGCCGGTTAGCACGGGAAAGAAACGACTGGCGCGCTTTTTTAAACTCGGCCAAAATCGCGTAAGCGGTTATAGAAGAAGAGAAACAATGCATAGCACTTTCTTATATTTATTTCTATTGTGATCTCTTCTAGAAACAGTTTTTCTTTTAGCGCATTTTTTTCGCTGCTGGAAGTATGTAAATTTCCCTAATTTTAGATATTTCTTTATATATTTTGATATTTTAGGGACCGAAAGCAAAATCAAAGTACATTGTGCTTATTGTTTTTGTTCTACTGGTACTATCTATTCAATGCGCCTTGAATTTGAAGAGGTCGAGCCAAGGAGCACCAGGAGATTTGGCACTCAGGCTAAAAAGCCCATTGCATTTAAAGCTCTGGAAAGGGGGTAGATAGTCAAGGAGGGAGGGAGAAAAGTATCAGAGAAAGAGATAGGAAAGAATAGAGGCAGAGATAGAGATAGTTAGTCCTGTGAGAATTTTCCAGATTCTTTGGCAAATCTGTAAATATCCTCTAGTTTTAGAGAACGAATATTACTCATTCCCATAACATCGGAACCCAATACCCGTAGTCGCGCTCTAGCCAAGGCAGGACACTCACAGAGAAAGTGCTCAGTGCTATCCGCCTCCTCCAAGCATGACAGGCATACCGGGTCCTCGATGATTCCAATGGTGGCCATATGCTGACCCCATGGGTTGTGTCCTGTAATGATGCCGTGTATCAACCGAATGTCTTTCCTTCTAAGTTTTAGTAGAAAGTTTGACAGTTTTCTGTTCGGACTTGTCACAAAACACTTTGCAGTTCTGCAGCGTTCTAGACCGGACCATCGCTCTTTATGTAGATTGCCTACATAATCGTTGATCCAATTCTTGATTCCTGCGGGACTGATTCTGATTATTGGCTCTGGCCCCTGTGGGGGCACCGCTGATCCACGGTTGGCCAATTCGTCGGCAATTTCGTTTCCTTGAACACCGGAGTGTCCCGGAATCCATATAAGTACAAGCCTGTTTTGTCTTGCGACAGAATTAAGCTTCTTCTTACATTCTTGAACAATCTTCGAGATTTGCTTCGCGTTCTCCAGGGCCTTCAATGCAGCCTAACTGTCACTGAAAACTTCAATCAGTTTCCCGCTCCATCTCCTTTCGATTATCCTTTCGGCTTCTTTCAGGATGGCAAAAATTTCCATTTGGAAAGCAGGTGCCATTTCACCCATAGCATAGTGATACTTATTACTATCGTTTAAGTACCATCCGGCTCCAGACCCTATTTCAGTCTTGGACCCATCGGTAAAGAAAATATCCGTCAAACCTCCCTGCATGCATTCTGGATTGCTCCATTGCGTGACATGACATCAAATTTCCTTCCGAATGAAACTGTGGGTATCAGGTCATCTTTAGGTGCCAAAAACAGTGGATACTGCTCCGACAGCAACTTAAAGATTTCTCTGTGTCCCGAAGTTCCATCTTCGTGCCAGAAACCATATTTATGGAGTCTACACATTGCTTTTATTGCTTCCTGTTGTATCTTAAAATCCAGGGGGAGCAAATTAAGCATAGCATTTAGGGCATCACCAGGGGTTGTACTCATGGCACCCGTGATGCACAAACATACACTTCTTTGCAGCCTGTATAGTTCCCGGATTGTGGACTTAACCATGCTCCGTCGCCACCAGACCACAGAAGCGTAAGTGATGATTGGTCTGATAAGTGCCGTGTATATCCATAGGACCATAGCAGGTTTCAGACCCCAAGTTTTGCCAAAGGCTCTATGGCATTGCTGAAAAATCTTCAATGCACGATTCACCTTCAGTGAAACGTGTGTCTCCCAGGTCAGCTTCTTATCCAAGATTACTCCGAGATATTTAACTTCGTTGGAAAGACCAAGTGTCACACCTTTCAGTGTTGGAAGACTGAGTCCATCCAATTTCCGTTTTCTCGTAAACAAGACTATGGTTGTTTTGTTCGGATTAACGGATAGACCTTGTCTCATGCACCAATCATCGATTTTGTCAAGAATCCTCTGCACTTTCGTGCAAAGCCTCCTTAAGGATTTATCCGATGTTAGCGCACAGACGTCGTCCGCATATGCTTGGACGTGAAAGCCGAGTTCCTGCATCTCCGCTAATAGGGAGTCTACGACGAAGCACCACAGCAGCGGAGAAAGAACACCCCCTTGGGGACATCCTTGCTTGGCCCTGACTGTGATTTGCTCGTCGTCGCTCCCACCAGCGGTTAACAGTCTCTCAGAGAGCATGGAGTATATCCATTTTATAATGGCTTGATTAACTCCGTGTCGTTCGGCAGAAGAACATATCGAGCCGAAAGTGGCATTATCAAAAGCCCCCTCAATGTCCACGAACACGCCCATTGTGTATTCGTCAGCTTCCAGCCCAGCTTCAATCTTGCTAACAAGATCGTGTAAGGCTGATTCACATGATTTTCCACTCTGGTAAGCGTGTTGATTTCTACTAAGTGGACTTTTCGGCAATACCCCCACTCGAATATGTTTCTCCACCACTCGTTCCAGACTTTTCAACATGAACGATGTCAAACTGATTGGTCTAAAACTTTTTGCTAGGGAATAGTCATCTTTTCCTGGTTTTGGAATAAATACTACTCTTACGCGTCGCCATTGGGATGGTATATAACCAAATGCAAGACAGGCTGTGAAGATCCTTTTCAGGGCCGCAATCAGCCTGTCTCCTCCTTTGTTGAGCATTACTGGATATATTCCGTCAGGTCCAGGGGACTTAAAGTTCTCAAAGGAAGATAAGGAAAACCTTATCGATTCCCTTGTCACTATCCGACTAGCAATATACCAGCTGTACCTGGAGGTTCCACCGTTGCCACCGTCATTGTTCATGCCACTCTCAGCTTCAGAGAGAGTTCTACTACCCGGAAAATGGGTTTCGAGTAGAGCATTAAACGTTTCCGATTTGGAAATGGTGTATGAACCATCAGGTTTTCGAATGGAATCCAGCCTTACTGAGCGGTCTAAATGAAGGACCTTACAAAGTTTCGCTGTTTCCCTCATTTCTTCGACGTTACTGCAGAAATTTCTATAGGATTCAAGTTTGGCTTGCCGTATTTTTTTCTTATATTCTCTCTGTGTAAGTCGATGATTGGCCCAGTCCTCTTCTGTTTTGGTCTTCAAGGCCTTATTAAGAAGTTTCCTGGACCGTACACGAAGCTTCGACAGTACAGGGTTCCACCAAGGAACCGCTTTCCCCTGTCTGCTTTGCCTGAGTGGACACAGTTTCTCAAAGCAATTGATTAAAGTACCTTCTAATTTCTTAGTAGCATCTTCAATCATTTCTGCTGATTTGAGTTTTTTCAGGTTTGGTAATCGCTCTGTTACAAGCTCCCCATACCTGTCCCAGTCCACATTTCGAGGATTCCTACCGGAAGGTAATGATATTGTGTCAATTCCCAGTCGGAATTCGATAAGACGATGATCAGAAAGAGAGTCCTCTTCCAAAACTCGCCATCGGTTGATTTGATTTCCAACTGACCTATTGGTAAGTGTTAAATCAATCACCTCTTGTGACCTTCTGGTCACAAAAGTTGGTTTGTTACCAGTGTTTTGGATGACCAAATCGGATGACAGGATAAAATCCAGTAACTTGAGACCTCTGGGGTTGCATTTGCTGCTTCCCCACACAATGTTCTGTGAATTTGCGTCACAGCCCACTATTAGCCCCAGAATTGGATTCTGCGTACTTGACCACTTCTCTTAGCTCCCTCGAAGGAGGTGGCTGTACAGAGTCATAGGGTAGGTAGGCCGAAACTATGATAGCTTCGACACTGTTCCCACTTTTCAAGTACTTTATTTTTGCAGCAACGATATCTCCGGAGCATAGCTCTTTTAACATCGTGTGTTCGATCAACCTCGGCATGATAATACATGCTCGCGGTCTCACATTCCCTTCACAATGAAGTATTTGTCCCCACGACATAGCACTTAGACCACAGATACGCTTGTGGCATACCCATGGTTCTTGTATAAGTATTTTGTGTGGGTTTGTTTGCAGTTTTGCATGCCTACGGCACAAGAGAGCCGTAGACGCTTTGCTATGCTGCAGATTAATCTGTGTAAATATTACTTCAGTCATGAGACTGAGTATATTTACGCTTTGTCCTCCACCTTATCCTGGACACGGAACTGGATCCGCCCCAGATGTAGGTGAGGACGGAACCCGTACTTCGACTTAAGCACCTTGAGGGACCCAAGATCGATACCCAGTACCAATGCGCCTTAGTGTAAGTAATGTTTTATAACGTAAATTAACGCTATGCTTCTTCACTTCCTTTGCCTTTAACTGTTAAAATCTGAGCATTGGAATACATTAAAATGGCACAACGTAACTAGCAGAGTTATTCAACCGTAATTATTATTCTCTTTTTTCGTAAGCTTCTGCAATTTTTAATAACAATATCTTTTGCATTTGTCTGCATATACTGTCCGTAGCCCGCATGGATACATAATTTTTGCAAGAAGCATTTCAAACACGACCTGAATCGATACTGTCAACTTGAAATTTCTCACTTTTGCAAATTTTTCACACTAAAACACAAACATGATGAGAAAATGTATACCAATCGTTTCCCGAGCGAACTTAACTTCTTAATTACACTGTACAATACGGAGAAATCAATAAAATTTCAATAGTGGATTGAGGCAGAAAGGATGATTCAATTATTAAAGGTTTGCTGACTAGTGACATTCGATTTTAGACACTCCCTTACAAAAGGTTGATAAAAGTGGAAAATATTAAATCCTTTTTGCAAAAAAAAATGGTAGCAAAAAAGTATTTTCTTACTTAAATGAAAAGAAACTGCGAACGGTTTAAGAAATAAATTTTAATTAATATTTGAAAGTAAAGAATGGTACAAATAGAAGTTATTAGCGAAAATTGCCAAGTCTAATATTAAAACAAGAAATTATTTCACTTAATCCAAGATTTTATTTTGTGAATTATTTTTTAAATTTAAAACCGATCGCTAAGTTGCGCAGTTTCGCCAATATGAAACTTGTTTGTTAAAAATAAATAAATAATTGGCACGTGCAATTCTGTTAGGTGTTTGGCCGAGATCCTCCTCCTATTTATTGCGCGCGTCTTGATGATATTCCATAAATGGAAGGACCTACCCGTTTTATGTGGAGCTTTTTTATGCTGGTACTGTGCTTTGCTAAGTCTCCTCTGAGCACTTTATACATCCATGGAAAGGTGGGCTCATTGGAAACAAGTTCCGTCAATCTCGATTGTTTTATAATGAAATCTGAAATGTTATCGATCGCGTCGGGACTATCCAATTATTCTCCCTGCAACTCTTTTGGAAATGCAAGCTGTTTGCAAAACATGAATTCCGTCTAAATCACCACATCATAAGAAGTAAAGTTTTGTGAATTCTCCACTCATCGATCTCGAATTGCGTCAATTACTATATCATGTTCTGACTTAAGCGGTATGTATTTCATGTCATACTACAATAGTCCTGAACATACCGATGAAAACTCTTTAGCGAGCTGTTGCTCGTAAGCAGACCATATTGAAAATGAAATGTTCTTTCTACAAATTTTACTTTTCTTCCACTTTCCAAAATTTCTAGAGCTAGCAACCCAGTGTCTTGCTAAGGGAGCCGATTTGTCAAGAGAGAACGCGAAAGCTGATTACTGAGCAAACCTTTTATCATTGAATCATGGGCAGAAGGGACAATTAAATGACTGCTTGATAAAATTTTTACTTTTCAATTTTTCACCAAGTATTTCCCATTTTGGATTTTGCACGCTCATTTTAGCTATCCAAAAAGGTATAATATTTTAGGAATGATGTAATTGAATATACTAAGCAGATAGTCTACATAGGAAAATATCGATTGCAAATACTATCTGTTTAGCACCTGACATAAACAATCGAAAAAGGGAGAGTAAACAGTCGGAAAATCGCGTAAGAGTATGTTTTTTTGTTGTAGAGGTGGCACAAAGCATTGAAAGTAAGAGTGTGTGACATGCTTTTCAGCACACCGCACTAAAACTACTGCCTCGTTTCCACTTGACCGTGGCACTACCGTTAGGTATTATTTCGAAGAGCGGAAGTGGCCTATTGCCTTTTCGCGCAACGCGACTTTGTGATGATTTTATTAGCATTTTTGCAAAGAAGATATTTAAAATTGTCAAACGAAAATCAAAACGAAAGTGATTTATGTATATATCTGTAGTTAGTTCTGCCATTAGAAGTTAAGTCCGTTATAGACATGAAATTATAATAATTTTTTAATGAAGCTAATTTTATTTAGTCATGTAAATATTAAAAAAAAATGTAATTGTCATCGCAAATTTTTGTGAGGCCTTCGTTAGGCCATTTTCTCCAATTCTGACCACAAACCGTAGTCCAATAGATTCAGATCTGGACTTCCAGACGGTCAATCTTCTGCGGCTATGAAGCCAAACCATTACGAAGGATGGATGGTGGCAAAACTGAACTCTTGAAACAACATTTTTTGTATCTTCAGATATTTTAGCATCGATTTTTTCGTTTCGCTTATTAAAAACTTCATCAACAGTGAACATTTTTCCAGCTGTGAAAAGAATATTTTCATGGCCATTGACCGCGTGCCTCTAAAGAAACTGTTTTCGTCTGTCGAGCCTAATTTTCTTGAAGCGCGTTGTCAAAAGATGAACAGTTGGGCAAAAGATGACCATTTCTAATTAGTCTTGACTTGGATCTGGTCGATACACCCATTTGCCTGGACATGATTTTCTGCTTTCTGATTTCTCCGAATTCTTCTCCCCTTTTTTTTTGTCTATCACCTCAGACATTTGGACAAACGATTGATTGTGGAATAAACAACAACAACATATTAAGTTTTTTCAGCTTTTGTAAATTTTAGTTGCACTTTTATCACACTTTTGTATTCCAATCTCTGTAATGCGATTTTTTTTAGCTCCCCACTCCATTGTCAACAAGCGAAATTTGCCACGAAACTGAGAAAAATGTATGAGCAGTTAATACATACATATGAACGAAAGCAAAAATAACAGAACTTTTTTATGCAAATTTACTGTCGCCGAATGCATTGCAAAATGTGTCATACAGTTTATGATAAGACTAAGAATTCAACGTAAGCTTTCGCAATTTGGAGGAGTGCTTCTGGGCTTGAGCGACCCACGATGACAAGTAAAAAATTACTAGGCAGAAGTGTAAAATTCTGAGCAGCCAAACCATAATTATCGATATTGATAGTTCTCATCCAACTAAAAAAACAGCTCATATAACCCAAGGCTTTCTTAAATCTATTGGGTTTGGGAGTAAGTTCATAGCGCTTTTATATTTTCTTTTATTCTACAACGCCTTGTTTGCTGTTGGGACAAGGGTAAGTATTCATTCGATAGAACTCTTTCTGCTGTACAAAACTATGTTAATTGTATTTTTGAGATATTTCATTTTTTAATAGTTTTGAGGCTTAGAAATGAAATACCCAGAAGGCAAAAATCAACATTTTCGACACCTGCTCTTCTTTGCTTTTCATCGAGGTCACAAAGGCGGCTGAAGCAGCTCGGGACATTGGCGCCATGTATGGAGAATGCGAGTCTACAACACGGAAATGGTTTGCAAAGTTAAAAAAACGAGGTTTAACGGCGCGCAGCGAAAGGACTTCTAAATTCGATGAAAAATGTCTCAAATCACTTTTGAAGGAGAATGATCCCCAAACCAGTCATGAATTGACGGCAATGGATACGGAATGAGCTGCGATCATAAACCGAATCTCAATCACTTTCATTCAATGGGATTTACCGAAAAATCTGGAGTCTAGGTGCCTCATGAGCTCAACGAAAAACACAAAGAAAATCGCGTTCAAATTGCCCGCCATAATCAGCGCTTTTTGTACCGAAGATGAGTAACGGTAGATGAGAAATGATGCCCGCACACCAATATGTAACAAAAAAGGAGTGAGCAGCTTCCTAAAAATATCGTAAAAAAATTAAATTTGGGAAACCATTTTTTCGCAGAATTTTGTTTTATGTTTTTCATGCATCGGAAATCGAAATGAATAGAAAAAATTTAAAAGCAAAAGTGCGTGTTAGAAATTTTCTTGCTTTTTTGCCTAGTGCATTAGTCAACACGTGTAAAGGAAGATTACTACGAATACCAATCAAGCCGATTATCTTCGCTTTGTACAAAATGTAAAGTCGCATACTGAAGCCAATTCCAACAATTGAGCCAACTGATGGCAATAACATTAGAAATCTGCAATTTTGAAAACTCATGAAGTTCATGGGAAGCCATCAATTTCGACATGTGCTGTCATTCATTTCTCTGCCGCCATTTGCTCATTATTTCAGTATACTTGAAAAGCTTACGAGTATTACTTTGGGCTCGTGTTTGTTTGTCAAGCGCATTGTTTTTTTTTTTTTTTTTCGTTTTTTTTTTTGTTTTTTGATTTTGCAATATATGTAATTAAATGCTCAATGTTCAAGGTTATTAGGTGATTGCAGCATTACTGGACGTAGATTTGAGTGGCGAGCGAATGTTCATACAATTCTCTCGGTGAATGTCCTTAAGGTACATTTGTTGCTATAATTTTTTTGCTAATTCGAACGTAGAATTCTGTGGTTGGTTTTATGATTGATTGCCATGCATCAACATTGAGGTCATTGTTTCTACGAAATATCGATTTTTATTTCATTGGACCAAATGTACTCATGTCAAATTTGTACGCTCATTAGTATCGTTAGGATATGCGAGTTTAATGCTATGGTGCTGTGTTGTTGCTGTGGAAAGTGAAAGATACGAACTGTGCGCACGTGTATGCATGTAAGTAGATATGTAACTTCTATATAAAGTGGGTAATTGGGTTCAGATATGCACACATATGTATATATGTAATATTTATTTTGCCTAGGGGGTGATTAGCAGCTCTAGAGAAATCAATGGGGGGCACTTCAGTGGCGTTAGTAAAAATATATTATTGTTATTCCTATTATTACTATTATTTTATTATAAAATTTAAGCAAAAATATAAAAAGTACTAAAGGAAGAAAGACTGGACACAGAAAAAGAATCCGCATTCACAAGAAAGACAATAAGGCAAGCTGCAAAAACTCTCACGGGAATTCCTTCCGAAACACAACCCATAAAATCTTCTCAAGGCTTTTAAACAAAATACTTATACGCCACGCAGAATGAGTTCTTCCGGAGCATCAATGTGGATTTTAACCTGGAAGGTCAACAATAGACCAAACTTTTGCCTCAAACAGTCCATGGAGAAATGTTTTGAGTACAACATTGGGCAGCACATGCAGTTTAATGAGTTAAGCGAACTTTGGATAGCAACAACAGGGAAACTATCCCCACCAGATTTCATACATGTAAAATCCCAGACACTCTAACCACAATAGTGTGATCGAAAGTGAATCCTTCAGAATTAAAATTTATGCTAAGCTGTGCCATAGATGAAGTAAGTGACACAAAAAAGACTGGACATATATTAAACAGAACTACTCAATTCTTTCACATTACTTGGCAGAATACAAAGATAAGCCTGTTCAATCAGACCATGTCCTAGCTAAGCTTCAAACTGTGTAGAGACAATCCAACAAGCCTCACCATCAATAAGAGAATCCAAGCAGCTAAGAGATCGCATGCGTTACTAACAGAACTCCTCAAATCAAAATTACTAAACAAACAATACAAAATGATTCTGTGCAAAACGATTATTAGACCAGTCTTTTGCTATGGAGCTGAATGGTGGTCTGCAAACCTTCGAACGAAAAATACTCGAGGCGAGTTGCGTGTAAGGTGGAATGACGAGCTAGACCAGCTTATAAATGGGACACAGAAGAAAATTGTAGAAACTAAAGCGTTCAACATTAGATCAAGAGGAAGACCGAGAACAAGATGGGCAGACGAACTAAAGGAGGCCATCAATAAACCTGGGATAAAGATTTAAGTTTTTGATGGTGCCATCTCTTTACTGAGTTATATATATATATATTAAATAATTGGCGCGTACATCCGTTTTGGGTGTTTGGCCGAGCTCCTCCTCCTATTTGGGGTGTGCGTGTTGATGTTGTTCCACAAATGGAGGGACCTACAGTTTTAAGCCAACTCCGAACGGCAGATATTTTTTATTTGAAGCTTTTCAATGTCAGCAACACACTTGGAGGTTTGCCATTGCCTGCCTAGGGGCGACAGCTATTAGAAAAATCTTTCTCTTCATTTTGGTGTTCCACCGAGATTCGAACCTACGTTCTCTCTGAATTCAGAATGGTATTCACGCATAAACCCATTCGACTACGGCGGCCGCATTTTAGATAAAATGAACCAAATTTAACTTAGGAAAAGGAAAGCGTCTTTATCTACCGGATACCTGCAAATGCCAACACCTTGAAATTGAAATTGAAATTTGAATAGGTCGAGCCAAGGAACACCAGGAGATTTGATGCCTCCTAAAACACTCAGGCTAAAAATCCCATTGTATTTAAAGCTCTGTAAAGAGGGTAGATAGTCAAGGAGGGAAGGAGAAAAGTATCAGAGATAAAGATAGGAAAGAATAGAGGCAGAGATAGAGATAGTTAGTCCTGTGAGAATTTTCCAGATTCTTTGGTGAATCTCTAAATATGCTACAGTTTTAGAGAAAGAATATTACTCATTCTCATGACATCGGAACCCAAAACTCGTAGCCGTGCTCTAGCAAAGGCAGGACACTCACAGATGAAGTGCTCAGTGCTATTCGCCTCCTCCAAGCATGACAGGCACATTGGGTCCTCAATGATTCCAACGGTTGTTATATGCTGACCCCCTGGGTTGTGTCCCGTAAAGATACCGACCATCAACCGCACATTACCCCTTAAAAAGATTAAAATTTTCGATTACTATTTGTTGAAATGAAAAGTAATAGGATGCAAGGCCAAACTTAATAAAACCAATTATTAATCCATGTGCATACTGCTTCTCCCATGATGAATTCTGTCATTGGCTATGCGGAAGTTAGTTGCAGAATCTCAATTTGTAAATTTACGCACCATTAAAAAAAACTAAAAATATTGTATTTGTATACGAGCTGCTTCAGAAAATGTATTTATATTATTTATAGTAGGGTAGAAGGGGGAGGCTTCGACAGGTTAAGGAACAATACTGTTTTTAGAGAAACTGGAGTACGAAGCAGTTATTTTCTTTCATAATTATTGATTTTATGCATGCTTGTGCCACTCTCAATTTGTCGTTACTTTTCTTATTTAATTTTTTTTCAACCTTTTAATCAAAAAACTATCACGGGAATATTTGACGAAACCTCCCACTTTCAGGAAGGTTTCGTCAGCCTTATGGGAGCCTTCGACAGCGAAGGGGAGGCTTCGACACTTATAAAACATACAAGTAAAATATGAATTTTAAGTGGAATTTTTGGAAAATATATTCCGTATAATAAAAATTTCAAACGAGTTTGCATATTATGTGTTTTATATTTCAATTCAAAAATACATCTTATCCACTAGCACTACTTATAACATTTAATTCAATGCAATTCACTCATTTCAATTCATAAATACATTTTATCCATTAAAATTACTTATAACATTACATACTTTAACGCACATCTAAATTCGAAAAGTCGCAGTCAAAACTAAATTTCCTGTGCGCCCGTGAAGTTCCTGGGGGATGTTCAAGTGTTGGCAAAGTACGCAATATGTCCTGCTTTGAAACCAAGCTTTTGTCTTCAATAAGGGGTTCATAAAATAGTTGTGTTTTGAGCTGCCGTCTAAAAAATTTGACTATGCAAGTAGTAATTCCCACTTCTACAACTACATCAATGTAAAAGAAATCGGCTTTGTCTGTGAATTTATCCAGTACAAATTTGTTTTCCTCAATTTGCATTTCGTTCTCTACACATAGTTGCTCCTTCATAGGATCTTTGCCCTGAATATGAATTTCTTTAGCAACCTCCAATGCCGTTTCCTCATTGCTGAGATCCGCACCAAAGTCAAATGAGTTATCAGAATCAGCCAAGCTATAGGAAGTGTTTTCACTAGATGGTGAGGAACTTATTCTTCGGTGTTTCTTAGCTTTTGGATTTCGCAGTGTTTTGACTTTCTTACACAACTTTAGTTTTGGTAACTTAAATTTATCAATGCTTTGCTGTTTCAATTCCTCTAAGCGTAACTTTTCTGAAGAATCCGTATAAATTCTCGACTTTCCTTGGTTTTTGGGTAAGGTTATCTTCTTCCTCAATACGGGAATTGGACGGATAACTTCTGGAGAAAAACAAATCGGTTTAGATGACGGCCTCTGAATATTCTCGGACGAGAAGCATTCTACTTGGTGAGTTTCGGCGGCACTATCAGAGTTTAATTCGATTTCGGAGTGGGAAAAGTCTGACTGAGGAAAGATTAGTGAATTGTAGGGAAATATCCCAGTGGCTGAAAATCCTTTTACAATGTTTTCGGGAGAAGAAGCTCTCAAAAATCGATTTTTTGTAAGCTCTGCGATATGTGGAATGTATATTTTCTTTCCAGGATTATTTACCATAAAATCGTTAAAGGATTGTTTACAATATTTTTTGAAAGGTATAAAAACTGATACATCCAGTGGTTGAAGTTTATGTGAGGTATGTGGTGGAAAAGAAACTAGACATATTCCGTTATCGCGACTATAAATGATGCTGTCTAGGCTGCAGTGCGAAACATGATTGTCCATTAAAAGCAGTATAGGATCGTCGAGCGTAACCTCTAATATGGATAAGCACATCTACGAAGAGCTCTGAGTTCATCCATCCGTTCTTCGATAAAAGTGCTTTTGACCCTGGCACTGATCCATTAAGAAAATCCGGGTTCATTCGCTTCCGGGGGAAAACGTAAATCGGTGGAATATGGTTACCAGACCCGCTGACAGTCCCTACCATAGTTATTAAAGTTCCCCGCTTTGCGGATGCGACTTGAGACACCGTTCGCTTTCCCTTCTCAGCAATAACCTAAGAATTTTTATATATGTACTGACATTAGGTGTATTTGAAACACAAAAACAGAGCAATGCGTACTTTAGGAGAATCTAACACAGTAGTTATTCCAGCCTCATCTACGTTGTATTTACGATCAGAAGTAAAGTTGTGTGATTCGTATACTTTTTTTAAGTTTGAAAAAAATATTGAAACCGCTTCCTCGGAAAATCCAGAAATGCGCAATATGCTAGTGTTTTCAGGTTTTCATATACTTATACAGTACAATCGCGATAGTCCGACATTTCTTAATCCGACACGTTCGGTAATCCAACAACATCACAACGTATATGGATGCAATTGGCATTATTTTATTTTGATCAGTCGTAGCAGAGCAGCAGAGGGGGATTGTGTTTTGTTTCCCGGTCACAACGTATTTGTCGATAAATATGAACGACGCCAGTTCTCTCGCGATTTCTGACGGTGTTGATGTGATTTGTTTCTGTCTTTTCGTGTCATTAAATGGAACCTTCGGTGGTCCGGAATATTTGATAATCCGACAACGAGTCGGTCCCGTATGTGTCGGACTATCACGATTGGACTGTATCATTATTTCTATGCATGAAACACTTCAGCCAATCTACCCCAGACCTCTTTTCTTTGTCCCAGTTTGCTGGATGTTTTATTTTGTATCTAGACACGAATTCGTAAACGAATCGTCTAGCTAAGTCGTAAGTTAGTCCGTGATGAACATTTGAACATTTTTTCAAATAAGCTGCTAAATCTCTTTCTTGCGATGCCGTAAGAACTTGGTTCGCCGAAAATTTGGATTGAAAATCTTTTAAAACTCCCATATTTGTTTTCTGCTTTAATAATCGGGATATAAGAGTTGCCCGCTTTATTCCATATTTGCGAGCAGCACTTGAAGGGGCTTCTTTCTTTTTCTTAACATCCTCCAGGGCTTTTTCCATATTATCCTCGTCGATCACTCTGTCAGGACACTTTCTTTTATATACATTCGGCATCTTGGTAGCTGCGAAAATTTGTCGAAACCTCCCAAAAAACGTTGTCGAATCCTCCCTCGTGCACTTGTTTCAAGTTTCCGCTTAAAACTCTATTTGCTTATGTTTCTTAAAACATCATCAAAAACACCAAATCACACTTCTAATATAATATTGTTTGGCAAAAAACGAAACCTATACGTCGTAATTTGCACTTTTTACACACTAATACTTGCACGCACTATTTACATGTACACTTACCAAAAATAAAAAAATTGATCTATTCATCACCGCGTTCAAGCAATCACTGATCAATTCATACGCAAGCATCGAATTCAACTTCGCCGTTGTTCATTCGTGAAATGAAAGAAATAGCAGTTATAATGCGAGCCAAATTTGAAAATGTCGAAGCCTCCCTCATGTCGAAGCCTCCCCCTTCTACCCTAAAGAGGAAAATTAAAGTAAATTTTAATGCCATTTTTTGATGTTTAAGATTTAATAATTATTAGTAATAATAATAATTAATGTCTTTTCATAGACGTAAAGTAGAGCCAGTAAGAGTTTTATTTAATACATTGTATTTCATATGCAAGCTAAGCCGCGGTCACCTGCTAGTAGAATATAAAATATTCCCGTAATTTAATGCAAACAGTGTAGTCAAACAAATATTTAACAAATTTTAATTCTAAATCGCTTTAATCCCAACATTTTTACTTCTAATTCCTTTCAACATGCATTTCGCGCCCCAATGTATGCAACAAAAAAATATATGCACATAAAAAATGCGCGGCCACTTTTTTCTTACTAGCACTGAACAGAACAGAGCACTTCGTATTTACTCTCAGCGCATAATTCCGATTCACCGGAAGCAGCACCAGCAGTGAAAATCGCTATAAAACAATACAAGAACTTGCGCTCCTCTGCCCCTCACACTGGCACTCACATTGAAGATACAAATTCGGGGTTACCCTATACGAGGAGTATAAGTACATTACACAGAAAGACAAATTACTGCGGCTTTATGGTTTTTTCACATAGAGCATAATTAAATTTAAAATACTCGCATTCTTTCACCCTGCCATACGCTGATCACACAAGCGTACAAATACATACAAACACATAAGTATATCTCTAGAATCGCACCTTCATACACCCACCGAACAAAAAGAAAGTAGTTTAAATTAATATACAGAATAAAAAGCTTTCCACATTCCACTACATTGTACTACATATGTACATATTTGTGTGGATCAGTGCAGAGGGTTGTGTGTTTTGTATGTTTAAATATCACATGACGCTCGCATGTGTAATGAAATTACTATTGTTAATTACTCCAGAGGCAAAAAGGCAGAGCTTATATTATACTCACTGGCTGGGGCAGAGAGGGCTGTGTGTAGGGGTGATCATGTAAGTTTTTAATTACAACTGAAGTCATTTTGGATTGGATTTTTTTGGGTGCATATGTATGTGTGTGCGTAAGTGCTCTTATTATTGCATATAAACGAAGAGTAGAGTATTCCGTGTGTTAAAGGGGCATTCGTTTTAGGTGGTTGTGCGCAACTATTTTTAGTCAATAGATTTTAGTTTTAATTCACAGAGAATATCATGTTAAACCGATCAATAGTTGAACCGGTAGGACATAAACTAAAATTGGAACGATACAGAGAAGATTAGCATGGCCCCTGCACAAAGATGGCACGCAAAATCGTGAAGCGTTCCACAATTTTTTAAAATTTAGTTGCTCTGGGCTGCCTATTCAATTTTTTGCCTGAAAAATAAATACAAATTCTAGGTGTAACTATAGATTCTAAGTATACGTTTTAAAACCATTGTAAATACATAAAAATTGTATTATGACACGGTTAAATATAATTAATTACCTATCTTCTAAGAAATCTTTTGTACATCCGTCTTCACTTGTTCATGCATGCAGAGCTCTCATCCTATCAAAAATCGATTACGGCCTTCCTATATACGGAAAAGCAGATAAACGCTCAATTAGCTCACAGTTCTTTGGATCCCCTCACACACTTGATTTTCTTAAAGAGCCATCTGGAAGTAACTGACTGTCTATAAATTTCTAAAAGCCAATTACTTGTTAAGACGGATCTAAATTTTATCTTATAAAGGATTTTCGAATAACAGGTGTTATTGGTGAATGGATTGCGCTATCGAGAGATGATTTAAGATTTTTTATGGTCGGAATTGGATGGTATTGATCTGGGCAACGTTCATTTTCAACAAGACGCTGCTACGTGCCAAACAAACAACGAAACCATTGATCTTTTACGGGAAAAGTTTCCGGGCCTTGTTATCTCTCGAAGAGGTCATCACATTTGGCCACCGAGATCTTGTGCTTTAACACTTTGTGACTTTTTTCTTTGAAGCTAACAGCCCAGGGTCGATTCAAGACCTCAAAGATGGAATTCGTGAGGCTATCGAGGACATAGGGCATCCACTTTGCATTGAAATAATTACTTAGCATTAAACCTTATTTAAAGTACATTTACAATATTTGTAAGCAGACAGCCGATGGCCCATGCTGCTAGTGCTGCTGCCTCCTTTTATTTGTATAACTTCTTATTATAAAAATTAGTCATATGTATGTAAGCAGGAAAACAGTGCTTCTTTTACTGCTCGCAACTGACTTCTCCACTATTTTCTATTCTCATTCGCCGGAGCTACCTTACAGGTAGGGTTACCACCCTTCAGATGTATGTTACCTTTAAAATGGAAAATAAATTTATAATGATTTCAAACAAATGTTTTTTTCCTATTTCCAATCGCTTCCCTTCTCATCTATTACTTGGTTTCTCTGGTGGTGTGTGATTTCGTCTGTGGAAGTAGATGGCATATCCTTACCATCAATTGAACTAATATCTTTGGACAAATCAGCGGATGGAATAGATGAGCCAGACCAATTGTTCATTTCCCGCAGGCATGCAGAACTACTTCCTTCGTCATCCGGAAAGATTTCTTCTGGCTTGTAATTCGTGTCGTCCAACTCGTCACCACTACTACAATCTTCATTATCTGCAACTAATTCCAGTAATTCTTACTCGCTCAATTGACTTAAGTTAAGCGTGACCTGTCTATGTTCCTTGCCTGCGTTTGAGCTGACGTAATATGGGCTCCTGGTTAGCTTACCTCCAAATTTCTTCATTTCTTATTGTATTTGGCAATAATACATCGCTCAACTGTACTCTGCCTTTTAGTTACTACATCCGTTTCACTACTTGAAAGGGGTTTATAATTCAATTGCTGCAAGCCTTGCTGTCATTGTCAAATTTGGTGGAGTCACAAAGTGCCAATAGAAATAATCACTCACAACTCTTAGTCGGCACAATTCTGAAATGGCAAAAGACTTCCAAAAGTGGTCAGATGCCAGTTTCTCGATCTTTCTCTCGATCTGCATTTTCGCGAACTGGGACCGGTTTCTAGTGGAAGGGGAAGGTCCAACGATCATTTTCCCCCACCAGCCGATTCGGTTGATAGCTTGGCAGACACTCCGCGCGGGAAGGCTCATTACTTTTCAATCAAACCCTGTATTGGCACGTACATAACGCGAATCCTGCACGTCAAATACTTGAAATAGGCAGAGATGCTTCACCGATATGCTAACCTCCAAATCAGGCGACACTATAATCTTCCCGCTGGTTTTCAAGGGGGTGGAGATTCATTTGAGAGAAAATGTCAAGTACTTAAGACTCATATTAGACAGGAAACTCATCTGGAAACCTAATATTGAGGATAGAGTAAAGAATGCCAACGTTGCATTATATACTTGCAAAAAAGCGGTCGGTATAAAATGAAGACTAACGTGTTCCACATTGGCTCTATACATACTTCGGTAGTTAGACCCATCTTAATATATGGAATACTTGTATGGTGGTCATCTGCTCCAAAGGCGATTTACGCTAAAATCTTTCGCAAGATCCAAAGAACAGCTTTTTTATGCATCTCTGGAGCTTTAAGGACTACCCCAAACATGGCGCTGGAAGTGCTAATCTGCATTAAATCTGGTAGGGAAAAACGTGGCCGCCGCCTCTGCGTTTATACTCAAAAGAGCCTTCGCTATGGAAAGACCGGTGGTTTGGCCACGCCTGTATTTTGCACACTCTGAACAGTCATAAACAAGAAATAGGCTATTCTATTCCTAGACTCCCCTTCCACAAGCTCTTCAAGATAAGTATACCGTCAAGAAGGGAGTGGCAGACACCAAGGCCATGGATAAGGGCAAATTAAATTTTCATACAGATGGTTCCAAGCTAAACGATAAGGTTGGCTATGGAGTATATTCGAAGGTATTAGCACTGGAACTATCCGTTCAGGCGGCCATTAAATCAATGAATGCGGCTATACTAAGATCGCAGATTGCACAGGAATGCCGGGCAGCCCTCATGATATTAGTATCGTATTCAAGGTCAGCCTTATTTGGGTTCCGGGGCATAGAGATATTGAGGGAAACTGTAAGGCTGATGAGCTAGCTAGAAAAGGTACTGCTGTTCAACTGCTCAGTGATAAAAGTACCATTGGAATAACTTTGGCCACGAGTAAACTAATAATAAGAAACATCATTATCCATTAGGCCAATAGGTCATCGAGAGATGAAGATACGTGTGTAACAGCTAGGCTATGGCCGCAAATAAACAAGAAAAAGACAAATGAATTGCTTAACCTCTCAAGAGATGATATGTCGAAGGTCGAGACTTGTGTCACCGGTCATTGTCTACCATATTTGGCAGGCATTCCTTGAGACTAGGAGTTTTCTCCCATGAATATTTTATAGTAGTTGTAGAGATGAGGAAGAAACAGTTGAGCACTTCCTTTGCAATTGTCCAGCCCTAGCTTAAGTCAGAGCCGGTTTTCTATGCAGATACTTTTTCAATTCTCTTACAGAGCTGTCTGGCGTGGGGTTGGGATCAATTCTTCCTTTCTTAAGAGCCACAAAATGGTTTCATTAAGATAAATGAACAAGGTTCCCGTGCCCCACAGTGGTACCACAACAGACCAGTAAGGTCTAAGTGAGTTGGTCGTATGGACCGACTACTTCATAACGTAACATAACCTAACGGCCTAATAAGCAGTTAAATTAAATTCAAATTTGAAACTTACGACTAGGCCTAACTTTAGCTACAAGCGATTCAGTAAATAAAACCATGTATTAAAAGAAATAAAAAAAACTAACTTGCGTTAATTCGAAGTACTGTATGAGGCTAATTACTAAATCTTTTTCTGTTATTTAGTATATCACTCACACATTCAGTATAATAAAAAAGAAAAATTAACTGAAAACTATTCTAGTTGAAAAATAATTACCCTTTCACGTGATTATTAAGCTTGAAAATACCCATACACCGGTAGGAATACTTTGCATGTGGCATTTGGATTTTATAATTTTTTGTGGAAGTTTTTTACCCGGATGAGTTGTGAAAATTGCATAAAATAAGCCAAAATGTCTTAAAAAATCATAAAATTTAATTTCAAGATGCAACACATCAAACACGGATTAACCGCTTTAAGTATTATTACTTTTGTATAAAACTTTGAAATGCTTATTATGACCCTGTATTACTAAAATCCATCAATTATTTATTACTTTAAAAATTTTAAAAATAAAAGGAACTTAAAAAAAATATATATGTATATACAAAATATTTGTTTTTGCGTGTATCCGCTGTGTACCAAAGCCCACTAGGTGGTGTGTATTTCACTTTGTTCTCTCATTTGTAGCTCCTGCTGGGTTCTTATATTTAAATATCTACAGATGTAGTTAGTTTCAAAATACAAAGGTCCTCAGACAAAAAATACAAAGAATGAGTTCTGTTTTAAAGTGCAGTTACTTTGTCACACATATGTACACATATACATACATATCACTGTGAGTAGATGCCTACAAATCTTTACTTGTAAATGCTCGCATAGCTTTACCTGTATAAGCCCACAGGATTATTTATGTTCTCACAAAGACAGTAATAATATGATTTAGTTATGAAAAATTAAAAACACTCTCAGCGAAATATTAAAATACTTATTACTGAGGTATATCTCTTTGGAAAATGGCCAAAAGAAAGAGGAGCTTACTTTGCATTATTATAAAAAACTGAAAGGAAATTTAATTATTTGAAATCAGAGATATGTACATGTGTATGCGGCAAGTGGTCGTGCTTCTGTATGGCAAAAGGTTTTAAGGAAATAATTCCACTTTTTTCTGCTAATGAATGGCGCAAAAACTTTTGAATTCATTTCAGACTTGACAACGCCTATTCCTCATTGCAAAAAGCAAGCGCGGGGCTACCTCAAGGAAGCATCCCAGGCCCTCTCCTGTACCTCTTGTATACGTATGACTTACCGGTTCACGAACAATACGTTACCGAAACCTTTGCAGATGACACGGCTATCCTAGCAGTTGGAGAAGTGATCAAGACTTCAACGACGAAATTGCAATCAGCGGTGAGTTCTATTGCAATCAGCGCAAAAAAAATGGCGTACCAAATTAAATAATTCAAAAGCAGTGTACATTGCATTCGGCCTGAAAAAAATAATTTACAAGCCAGTCTACATAAACAGCGTAAATATACCGTACGTCAACGAGGCAAAATATCTTGGTATAACCCTTGATGCTAAACTGCGTTGGAAGGCGCATGTCAAGAAAAAGCGTGAAGAGCTGGAATTAAAAACAAAAAACCTTCTTTATCTTATTGGTAGACACTGTGCTCTGTCAACGAACAACAAACTACTGCTATATAGTCAAATTCTTAAACCGGTCTGGACGTATGGCATTCAGCTAAAGGGATGCTCAAGCGAATCTTGCATGACTATTATCCAACGATTCCAAAATAAAGTGTTGCGCCACATCGTCAATGCTCCATACTATGTGAGAAATCTCGACCGCCATTGTGATCTTGGTATGCTACTCCTCACTGACGTGGCGAAAAAGTATGCCATGGCTCACAGACAACGTTTAAGTACACATGTCAACGCTGAAGCATTGGCTTTGCTGAATCGTCTGAAATTTTAATAAGTTGTTTACAACATCAATGTCTATCGCCGTACCAGAATCATATTATTATTTCAATTATTTCGTATTTTGTCATTAAAAAACTGAGAAAAACCGATTTTTAAAGTGTCAAATTCAAAACCGCGCCATTTTGCCCAATTTTTTTTGTTATTTATTATAGTACGGGACATAGCTACAGTCATAGTGATTAATAATTTTTTTGATTTTTGTGTTTCAGATAAATAGAAGAGCCAAAATGGACAACACCGTCCAGTTCCAATTTTTCGGGACAAAGCCATTTTGGATACTATTAAAATTAAAATCTTTTTTTAAGTGAAAGCCTAAAAAGCCTAAAAAATTTAAATATAGGTTTTCATTTTTTTTATTGTAAAATAAATTCCTGAAAATACCCTAAGTTTTCCAACTGAATCTGAACGGTTCACTTTTTATAAATATTTGCATAGTTCGCTGGAATTAATTTTTTTTTAATTTTTCAACCCCCCCAAACATCGTTTTTTGGTGCAAAGTGGTTTTCATATCGAGAAAAATTTTTTTTTGGGTAAATAAACCGTTCAGCCCCACTAAAAAACATTGTTCTACAATAATCATTTAATTTTTTTGATTTCAGTTGAGCTGCTCATGCGCTACTGTGATCACCGCAAGCCTCTTCTAAAAAACGGCGTTTCGGGAGAGGGGCGATATCAACAATAAATAATAACATTTTTTTAAATAAAAACACTAAAATGTATTCTTCGAGAGTTACCCTTCAGTATGATATATGCATCATTTGAATAAAAGTTCTAAAACATATTTAAAAAAATTATGACAATCGTCCATTTTTTCGGGCTTACCAGATATATAAACCCTTAAATAATATCAATAAACATTGCTTCTGCATTGGTGTCAACTTTTGATCCATTGGTATATAATTAGTATGTATTTATCTACATAATTCACGTATCAACCCTTTCTTACTTGATTAGTTGCCATGAACTTTCCTTTTATGTGCACGCACGTGTACATATTCAACATTTTTCTACTACCCAAAATTTGTATAAAAACTACAATAAAAATTAGTTTATATATTCATATACGATACATAGATATGTATTGTATACGTACGTAGATCATATACTATATTTGGCGATTATATGCATGTAATCTCTATCGGATCGTTATCGGAGACTCAAACCACTAAATAAAGCGACATCTACAAGTGAAATTTGTGTATCCGGAGCAAAAGCTCTCTCGACTGTATTATGTATTTGTTAAAAAGATCGTTTGAGTAACCAAATTCTTGGAATACATATGTACGAGAACATACATCTAAGTAGACTTGTGTGCCAAGAATATTATAATGAGAATTTTGTTTTGAAAAACTTTTCCTATATTCTAATTTATGCACATTAAATATGTAAACTCATGCATCCGAATGTCTGCATTTATCATCAATTAACTCTAACTTAAAGTATATATAATTAAATATATCGCACCCTAAATACAAAAGGGTCACAACTCAAAATGAGCAGAAGCTCAAATATGAACGAGACGTTATCAATAAAACGGTCCGCGAATGACATATGGCAAAAATAAATTTTTTGTTTTTTGGTAGGACTGTTATAAGCTTACATGGCGAATTTCAGCGTGATATGTGGCATAGTTTTTTTTCCGTGCTACTGTAAACAAGTCAAGCTCGAGTGTGGAAAATTTTGAGTTGTGACCCTTTTGTATTTAGGGTGCGATATATTTATTATAATATATCAAACGCTCAACGTTTTTTATATGGCAGAAAACACCCATCACCGTCAAACAAAATTTTCAAAAATCAACGAGATTTTCCAGCTACTGAAAAGATGCATAATTATATACAAAAACAATGGGCTATAAACCGTATATTCTAAATTTTTCGAGAAGTTCTGATTAAAAAATGTAAAATTTGGATCATACCTATACTTAGGTATGTGTGTTAAATATTTTTTTTTTTATTTGCACGAAGTTTGCAATTTCGTTTATGGGGTAAGGTCAGAATTTTCAAAAAATTAGATTTTTTTTTGCATTTCATTAAAGTATAATATTTTAAAAATATTGTATGAAAATTTTAAGTGAATCCCACAAATAATTTTCGAGTTATTCAACAATTAACAAAGGGCGCTCTGGCGATCCGGAGCAGATAGCAAAATTTTAATGCTTTTTTCTCAAAACTATATTGAACTGGTGATCACTGTAACTTAAAAACCACTTGGTAGATTTCAATAAAAGGAGCACTGCTTTCGAAAAACATAAAAAACTCGTGCCTGATCGAAGGATTTTTTTTTTTAATTTTGATTTTTTAAAAACAATTAACTGTCGGTTTTTTTCTTGAAAATTTTAAAAATATTTCCTAAGGCCGCCATATTGTTAATTTTGAAAACAGTTTCGATCAGGCACTGGATTATCTATTAATATAAATAATTTCTCTTTTCCGATTGATTTTACAATAGATGAATCTTCAAGGAGTTGTTATGATCACCGTAAGGGACTTATGGGGAAACAGCGATAACTTTTACAATTATATGGTTTTTGAAGGGGAATTAACTTGCATTAGCGAAGCATTAGAATTAATTCAGAAACAAATCAATTGTCAGAAGATAAGTCCCTGTGCTATAGTTATTTAATGCAGTGTATATATATACAATACATATATATGGGTATGTTCAACAATGCATTATAATGCGCAACATACCATTTCAGAGTGAGCAGTGTGTTCAAAAATGCAAATATGGCAGTACTGCAAATGCAACGCGTTCTTAAACGTCATTTTTGTATCAAAAATCGTGCATTATTTGCAGCAAAAATTTTCACACTGCCAATAAATACGCTACTACAATGTCTGATGCAAAGTGGGTATTTAATTATTTAGTTTAGCTTTTAATACAAAAATTGATGAAAAATACGATATTTAAACTTTATTTTATTATACTTTTCTTGGTTTTAGTGATTACTTTAGTACATCGGAGATAAAACTACTGCTCAGAGTCCGACTGAGCGTGGACAACGAGTTCACGTCGGGAAGGAGGGAAAAGAGCGTGCTCTGGGCTAAGGTCGTAGATGAAGTAAAAAAAGTTAATAAAGATTTAAAAATAGATAGAATGAGAATAAAATATATCCTCGGGAAACGATTTTATTCTTTCAAAAAAAGACTTATTTTTGGGGATTTTCCGTTTTGATATTAAACTTTTGACAAGATATGTACTTCTTTTAAGCTTTACACGGTTTTTTTTTTCTTAAATTTAATAAAAAACTATCGGGTTTTTCCTCACATACATCGTCCATGACCAAACTTAGTAACGATTCCATTTTACTGCACAGCGCGTTCATAAATGCAACAAATCTATTTGCAATTTTTCAACAAATCTATCAGTTGCATGAATTGTCACATTGACAGGGCTGCCAGCGCTGCAAGTACTGCGCATTATAATGCGTTTCTGAACATAGCCTATATTGTATATACAATTGGCATTTACTCACTTTTTGGGTGTTTGAGCGAGTTCCTTCTCCAATGCTTCTTGATGTTGTTCCAAATATGAGGAGACCTATAGTTTTATGCCAATTGACTCTACACAAAAGAGACTTTGTATGGAGTTTCACCAGACATCGTGAGGACCTGGACTTTGCCGATGACATCTGTCTCCTCCCTCACAAACTCACTGACCTGCAAGCGAAGGTGGATAGATTAGTCGCGCTGGCACGCACTGTCGGAGTTGAGGTCAACATAGCCAAGGCGAAGGCTATGATAGTCAGCCACAATAAAGCAAGACCAACAATGGTTGACGGGTGTTCGGTCGAATTTGCCGAAAGCATCTGCTACCTCGGCTTCGCTATCACGGCAAACAGCGGAGCAGATGAATATGTCAACTGCAGGCTAAACAAAGCAAGGACGGCGTTCGGGCGAATGCATGCCGAATGACGGAGATCGCAAATCTCCAAGTAAGTAAGGTGAAGGTCAAGTGAAACATGGCTGGTCTCCGACATTATCACACCGAGGCTACAATCTTTCATCAACAAATGCCACCGCTTCATTTGTAGTCTGACCGAACACCATCAGCACCGACGCGCTGAGGAGATCGACGAATGACAGAAAGTAGCGATGGATAAGTCACACGCTTAGAAAACCTCCAGATAGCATCACGAGAATGGCACTGGAATGGAACCCGCAAGGCAGCAGAGGTCGCGTTCGGTAAAAAAATATTTGGACAAGGTCGATGTTGCGCGATGAGTGAACAAGGAAAAACCCAAAAAAATCATTAACTAAGGAGAAGAACATTTTAAATAAAATTACATTACCATTTGTTCCCGCAGAAAAGAAACGCAGTTTTTAATTTCGGTTTTTATTAAATAAAAAATTCTTACATTTATATTTTATATAAAATTTTCTTTATATAATCAAATATTTATGGCTTAAAAATTACTTAACATGCTTTGACTGGCTGCGTGTGCGCAAAATTGCAATATCCCCCAGAGCAACATTATATACAAGGTGGCGCAAAATTAATCATCCACTTTCTTTTGAATAACTTACTTACTAAATGCAAAAAATATATACTTTGATTAATGGAATTCTTAATTTTGACCTTTACGCGCTCTCTTGCTTGTCTGTCTGTATACTGCAGCTGTCAAGTTCACAAGTGTCAAATAAGATTGAGAAATTATAAATCTTCCGATACGATGATTAATTTTGCGCCTCCTTGTAAGCACATAGGTACATATTTATAAATATATTTGTTTTCAATTAGAGTGTACAACAATTGTACAATAAGCTCCAATGACTTAAGCAACTAAGTAACTAAATATCTACAACATTTGATGCATTATAAACTTTTCCGAGTTAGCATTAAAAAATATAAGTTTGTGCGACTCAGTTTTAAAATTGCTTTTCGCCCAATATCACCTGTGTAAGTTGCACTTTCTATCACTTCACATCGTGCACGTAGACACTTTACCTTAATTACACTGCGCTTTGCGTTGCACCGACTCATCGACCCTCTTACCGCAATCAATTACGCAACTAACAAACAAGCAGACTTACCAAGAATTCAACCATAGGTATGAGTGTATGTATGTATGTACACATATATGTGCACTCAATAGAGTAATGTTCTATCTGTATACACTTCATCCCAAAAACGCAACTTTTCAGCTTCTGGCAGATCGATCACCTCCAATTCATCGGATATATTCAAACATTTGAATACTTCTGTGTTGCGTGAAACTGGCAGCCATGGTTGCTGTGGTGGCATTTCGTGTTCCGCCATTGTTGCATTCACCTCTAGCGCCAATTCCACCCCATCTCTGACACTATCATCATAACTACTCTCTCGGCTATGCTGTTGGTTATGCTCTAACTCCTCTTCCGCATTGCCCTTCTCTTGCCCATTTTGTACGCCATTGCTTTTGCCATTTGTATTGTTTAAAGGAACTTGTTGTTGTTGTTCGTGGTGCGGCTGCCGATGGTGATGGTGATAATGGTAACTATGGTCATGCCCTTCATTCATGGGTATGTTGGGATTACCGCATTCAGCAAAACGCACCAGCATTGTGGTCAACCGACGTATGGTGCGAAATTCGGCGCTGCGCTGTTTCAACTTCTTGGCGCCCGCATTGTAGAATAAGTAGGAGAGATCATCGGCGTGACAGGTGCCGCGTACATTGCGACCACAGGTGATGATGCGCATAAAATTGAAGTGTTTCGAATCGAAATCGAAGCGATAGAGGTAAGTGGGCGCATTTGCATATTCTAGACGTGAGAGCAGCGTTCGCTGAATGCCATGCCAGAAGTATTTGTAGCCGAAGAGCTGTAATGAAGTGGAAATTTTGCAATGCACAAGATATATAAGCAAATTAAATGAATGGAAAAAGATCTACATATGGATATTTCAACAACATTTAACTAAGTAAGTGAAGTGATTCGTTGGAATTTCACTGAAATTCATACACTTATGGAGCAATTATATAAATTCTATTGATTTCAAGGAGTTATTCTAACAATTAGATTTATTTAAAAGTATAGGGGGATTTTCAGCTGCACCGATATTGATAACTATAATTTGACAACTGAGAAAGGCAAACTGTTCAGTAAGATTTGCAAGTCATCATGAATCGTTTAACGCCAAAACAAAGCTTCGAAATGGTGAAAACTCACTTTGAAAAAATAAATAAATCTGTTCGCGAAGTTTACAGAGCGAAGTGTTCAAGAAGACGGTGAAATGTCGATTCGTTGCCATTCTCATCTTGTTGTTCTTTGTCGTATGACTACGTGGAACATTTTACGTGAGCAGCTTTTTAGCAAAAAATTAAAAATTCTTCACTGTTGCACTAAACTTCTGATGTAAAAAAAGTATTAGGCTTCAATTGAATACTAACAAATAATAATGATAACCTATTGTATAATCTAAAGAAAAATAAGTTTTAAACTCCTAGATAAATACAAATGTATGTTAGGATAATGCTAAATAATCTAATTTTATCATAACTTTGTAAACTCCTATGTTAAAATGATTTTGGCCAATAAATGAAATGTAAATGAAATGAAATGAAATAACATTATTCCTATCGACTGATATACACTGTATAACAAAATTAAAATGTTTCTAAAATAGCAAGGTTCCGGCAATGGATTCTTGGTGAGGGGAAACAAAAATATAATATCGGCATTTTGAATATTTACGTCTCTTCCGCTTCCTGCATATTCAAATGGTAAAACGCCACGTGATCAGGCACGGGATTCTGGTAGAGGGAGCAGAAACAAAATATGCCTGTATGTATATGCGAATTATATGGTGTTTACTTTGTTTATTTTCAAGCGTCTGGAAATTTGCATAAATGCCTTATATTTTCAAATTTGCTGGGAATCGAAATAAATAGTACGAAAAATAGCAAAGTTAACCGCCGTCAGGCAATCAAATGGCAGGATCATAGGATTTTACAAAAGGAATTCCGCAGACAATAGCTTAGAATATGAATGTATTGATATAGGAAGGGAAGCATAGATTTAGACGGGCAGCATTTATTACACTGGTCAACAAAATTGCAACTTTTGTCTGATGATTGAGGTTTATCACTTGATGTTTACTAATTTGACGTCGCTGATTCTAAATATACTCTCAATTAATTTGTGACAGCTCTTTTTTACGAGATATACCTTTCTTCTTTCATTTTCTATTGCTCATTTAGTGAAAAATTATAAAAAAAGGTTTTTTAGTATATTTTGACATGGCATCGTCAAGACGAGTTTGTGTGAATAAAACAAACCAATTTTGTTCCATTTGTGACACCGTTCGTAATTTAGGCTTATAAAAAATACTTTGGTCATCCAATCGAAATGAAAAATAAGCCTTGGATTCCTCAATGGCATACAAATTGTGGACAAATAAGAAAAGCAATGGATTTATGTGCTATAATCTGGAAGGCACCCGTGACCCGCCACTACGACTGCTATTTTTGTTTGATTACCATGACTGGCATTAACCGGAAAAATCGAGTCAAATAGAAATATCCTTGCATACGGTCGGCATATACGAGGTGTGTTCAAAAAGTATCGCGAATTTTGTATTTTTTTTCAAAAATTATGTACTTATTCATTAATATCTATTTTTCCTCTTCAAAGTAAACCCCATGGGATATGCACGTGTGCCAACGTCTTTTCCAATCTTCGAAGCACTTCAAAAAATAATTTTTTTTATCCTGTTCAGCTCCTCCTTCGATGCCGTTTTTCTCTCGTCAATCATAGCGTAGCGTCGTCCTTTTATGGGCCTCTTCAGTTTCGCGAACAAGAAAAAGTCACAGGGGGCCAGAGCTGAGGAATACGGTGGCTGTGGCGTCATTGGTGTGTTGTGTTTGGCCAAAACGTCGCACACAAGCAACGATGTGTGTGCAGGGGCGTTATCGTGATGCAAGAGCCAATTTTTGTTCTTCCACAATCCGGGCATTACTGGCGGATTGCTTTGTGCAAATTGCACATAACTTACAGGTTTCATTCCTTATTTACCGTTTTACCCTGTGGCAAGAACTCATGATGCTCAACGCCCCTGCAATCGAAGAAAACGGTAAGCAAAACTTTTACATTCGACCGAACTTTGCGCGCTTTTTTCGGTCTTGGTTCGTGCGGCAGCTTCCGTTGAGATGATTGAGTTTTGATTTCCACGTTATAATCATAAACCCACGATTCGTCACCAGTTATGACCCTCTGGAGCAAATTTGGGTCGTCGCGGACAAAGTCCACTATCTCATTAGCAATGTTCATGTGATGCTGCTTTTGGTCGAAATTGAGCAGTTTTGGTACGAATTTTACGGCGACCCGTCTAATGGTCAAATCATTAAAAAAAAATTGAATGGCATAAGCCAATCGATATGTCCAGGTTCTAAGAAACTTCTCTAACGGTGGTGATTCGACGATTGGCCCATACCACATCTTCTCGGCCTTCTGCAAACATTTTTTACCACCGATAAACGTTGCTTTGGTCCAAAGTAGCTTTCCCGTATGACAAAGTCAGCATTCGAAATGCATCCCCGTACTTAATTTCGTTTTTCACACAAAATTTGATACAGGTTCTTTGATCCATCTTTTTGAATAGGTAAAAAGAGAAGACGTGCCGAAACACGTGCAAGCAAAGCAGCTGTCAACAATTAACTAAACATTCAAAATGGCCGAATGCGTCCGCATGAGTGGGAGATATGAGTATCCACATATCGCCACAAAAAAATCAAAATTCGAATATACGTAACTTGCGAAAATTCAAAATTCGCGATACTTTTTGAACACGCCTCGTAGACGTGTTTTAAGCCCTAAGATATCATCTGAACCTCAAACTGGTCCATCATAGGAGGAGTCTATACATTTAAAGGCGAATGATTTCTGTAGGGATAGTAACTTTGAATGTGGCCAAGAAACGCCACGATCATTCAACCATTATGATTTAAACGAGCTTATTAGAGATTTGGGGTCATCAAAGTCTGCTTCTGAACTTTTGGCTTTTAGACTGAAAGAAATAAACTTAGTAACAACTGAAACTAAAATTTCTTATTACCGCACAAGAGAACAAAATCTTCTGAAATATTTTGCTGAAGAAGATGAGAAGGATAGGATATAGTTGATTAAGGGGGGGTAACGTTTTTAATTTTTTTTTTTGCATTTTTTTTATTTGATTTTTTAAATGAAGAACCTTTCAAGAATATTCTGTGAAAATTTTAGATGAATCGGAGCAAAACTTACAAAGATACAGCCATGTAAGCGTATCTACCTACCTGGCTCAACCGCGCGCCATTTGTACCTAGCAACTGTTTCGCTCACTATATATTCTCTTTCACAGAAGATCATTTACCTACTGTAGACAACATCTACGACTATAAGTACATAGTGCCCTCAGGCGGTATAATGCCATAATAACAATAATAATAATAATAACAATTATAATAACAATGAAAGTAAACATTCGATCGAACAAAAATACACGTGTGTTTTCTGCATCATTTCAGTTCCGTTTTCCCACAACTTACGTTTTCAAAGTCGGTGCCCCTCATAACTTTGAAACTACTGCACCGATCCTTTTGAAATTTTGAACACTTTTTCTGTAGATGTTTTACAAGGTAACACCGAAGAGTTTTTTTCGAATTTATTGATACTTTTGTTTTTACGGTAACTAATTCACCGATTTTTTACGCGAAAATCGTGTTTTTGACTTTAACGTGTTCCCAAAAATCGAAAAATTTTTAATTTCAAAAAACCCTCTCGGCATTACCCGGAGAAAACGATTATCTAACGAAATAACTTTGGTTTTTTGATTTCAGATGATTTAACACCGAGTTATGAGAGGCACCGCAAAACTACTTTTTTTTTAGATGCGTCCGAATAATTTCTGCCATTGCCGTATTTTTAAATATTTTTGGATGAAAATTTCACAAAATATACTTCAAATGCTATAGTTTTATGTATATTAGTAAAAGATTTGACGAATAAATTTTAACTGTGTCATCAAAAAAAAAAATCATAAAAATGTGCCTTTTTTCCATGAATTAACGTTACCCCCCCCCCCTTAAAATGTATACCACAAAAATGTTTCTATGAAAATTCTTCTATAAGTCTCTTAATCCTTTAACGCAATATGGTATTGCAGTTTTGATTCAATTTTATTTTCAAATTAAGTGTTATTATATAATTCAAACTGGACTAACTCATCAAATATATATTTAGTAACAAAAAAAAAACCCAAAAAATTTTCTACGATTTTATGACACTTCGAAATAACCTCCCTTTTGCGCAAGTGGGTGAAAAAAAACAAAATTGCAATGCGAGTGATTCATACCAAAAACGATAACAGAGTAAAACTTAAGTACTTTTTGATAAAACAAAAATTATTTTCGTGGAGCCGATATACTCATCTTTCTCGTCGGATCATAATTTTTGTGGTGTTCAACTCTTTTCTACTACTCTACATTGTCCTCATTGAACCAACCTATGACTTTAATATATCCAACACGGCTTGTTATTTTTATATTGGCTACTTACTGTCAAGTTATTCAGGGAACTTTTTTCTAAAATATTGAATCTTCTTCTATCCAGAGCCATGCACCCGCATAGAAAGTGTTCTATAAGCTCTTCTTCTTCAATGTCTTTCCAGCCTCGGCAATAGTCGTTATAGGGTGCTCCCAGTCTACTGGCATGCCTACCAATCAGATAATGCCCTGTTAGGACCCCAAGAACATTTCTCATGTTCTTCCTGTTCCGTAAAAAAAAGTACAATTTATGATAACTAAACAAAACTATTTCTACCGTGAAACAATTTTTTTTTTCACTGCTCTCCTAATTCATGCACTAAAGGCTTAACAAACCAGTTTGAAAATTAAGTTTTTGATTTTTGAACATATTTTAGGTATTGACACGCGCTTTAAATATATAATGTAAGTTGAAAAATGCCTTGCAGGAGATACTAGCTTCAGAATACAAAAGACTCTGTGCAAATTGAAGCATTCTGTGCATAGTTATTTGCGAAAACACAAGCATACTAATTTTTTAAGACTTCAGTCATGCCAGAGAAAATCAAGGCACTAATGGTTGGGAGCTTTCATTTACTAATCAAATTATAGCAAATTAGTTAAGTCAGTCATCCGAACAAATTCTGCAATCAGTTTAGCAGTTAACCAACGAATTTACTAAGACATTTCACCAAAACAAAATATTTGCATATACACAAACGTATACTCACATCCGCATATTGCAGTACCGTCTCCCAACTCGGTTGACTATCGCCAAAATACAATCGCAACAGCCGCTCTCCGTATTCCTTTCGCTTATCTGCACTCACACAAGCATCGTCCGGCACCAAATATGACGCATCATCACTCAATTTGCCCATTAACTCCGGATATTTACGAGCCTCAGTAAATATTAGCAATCCCTCTGAGCTGTTGCCACCAATGAGCATTGGTATCGCATTACCCCAAGCGTTGCGCATCATTTCCACAGGCGGGCATGGTATGACACAATGTTTGCTTTTATATGGCTCCACTGACGGTCCAAAACCGAACATCATGCGTTGATGACGCTCGTCTATGGTGAGTAGGTCTTCACTGACTTTCATCATGGCGCTAGCCTTGCATTGTTGTAAGTGTTCCAAAACTTTGCTATCAACATTTTCGCCGCGATAACCAGTGGCTTTAGCCAGGCGGTAGGCCCAATTGTGTTGTGGTACGTTGGCCCAAGGAGCTAAAGCACTGCCGGACATGAGTACACATTTGTGAAAGAGGCCACGCGTTTGTTCAGTTAGCAGCATGTAGTGCGTTGAAGCAGCACCTGCACTCTCGCCAAATACGGTTATATTGTCAGGATCGCCACCAAAGAAATGACAATTTCGCTTTACCCATCGCAGGGCCATCACTTGGTCCTTGAGGCCAGCATTACCGGGCACATCCAATTGAGGGTCTTCGAGTGTGAGGAAACCTAAAGTGTGGAGAAAGTGGGAGCAAACATTTTGGATAATTGTTGGTATGGCAAAAAAGAATAAACATTTTTATTGGCTGGGAAGTAAGAAGTAAAAAGTGCTGATCTCTTTCGCTAGATGCTTTCAGTGTGTCATATGTCGCTATGTATACACTGCTGTATGCTGCATTGGGTAATGCTATACGGTGAGTTAAAGGTGTATTTAGATTTAGAAAGAGTTCATTTAAAATTTTAAGTTTAGTGAATCCAGCTGAATGTTACTGCATACAAAAATGTGAGTAAAAAAGAAAAAAAATTGTTGCATTCTCCAGCGCCACCTCGACCACTGTGGGATGCTCTGACTTCGGCCAAACCCAATAAGAAAAGCATCGAATGCAATAGCAGAGCGAAAACTAGGAACTATAACAATTCTGTTCTGATAATATGGCGTCGAAGATAAGGTTTAATCATTACTTGCAAAAATTTCCATTACTCGGAAAAAGTTGGAATAGAGCCTTTTCTAAAATACATATCACAATACTCCTTTCGATTAGGACTACCCTACTGCCCGCACGGATCAGAAGAGTATGGAAAATATCTTAATTAGAATACGTAATTATATTGAGTTTTCGCTTGAATTTATTCAAAAGGGACTGGGTTAGAAACCTGTTGTGGGCGAGCAACAGTTTTGAAGCAGTTTTTTTTTTCATAAAGAACGATTCATATTGAATCGGTGCACAACTAACGCTCTGTAGCCCAAAAATAAAAGAAATCACACCTTCTGTTTTTTACTTAAATAAAAGATAATTAATTTTCTTTTGAAATAGTAATGGAAAAGGAAGTATTCGATAACATCGCGTGTAAATTTTGATTACATTTACTAAGCATTGCCTCTATTAACTTAAAATTTCTACTGTTTCTCAGGCAGAAGTATCATATTTGCGATCCTGCAGGCATGCAAATGCTTAGAAAACGTGGGAAAAAGGAAGATATTAACTTTTTTCCGATAGTCAAGCCGCTATCAAGGCTCTGACCACGCCATTGTGCAGATCGAAACTAGTCAACTCTTGTAAGACGGAGCTCAAATCTCTCAGAACATAAGAACATAGAGGGAAATTAAATTGCTAATGAGCTTGCCAGGAAGGGGACTGAATTGATTTCAAAGACCTCCTGGTTGCTAGCTAGGATTATCATTTAACCGCCCTTGCAGATGATTTCCGAGAAGGAGACAGTTGAGCACTTTCTCTGTAAATGTCTGGGTTTGGCAGCTAAACGATTAAGGTCACTGGGTGCTCCTTTCTTCGGCAGTCTGGGGCTGTGCGCCAACCTCAATCCCATCAATCTTCTCCATCACATCAACAGCTCTGGTTGGCTGTAGATATCTGCTCTATCACATATTTTTAATTTGTATTTAATAATAGCCTAATACTTTTCAATAAGCCGGAGTGTGTGCTAATTTTTGACGCTGACTGTATGTTTGTCTCAACGTCCATAACACAAAGCCTTTAGATTTTGTCAGCACTTTATGATACACGAAACGAGTGCGTCAGAATTTGCAAAATTTTCAGCAAAGTCGATCTAAAATCAAAGTTTTGTTAATCGTTTTTTTTGATTTCCGGGGAACAGTCCACTCCATTTCCTTTTCGATAGGCGAAAAAATTAATGCAAATATTATGTAAGTGCTAAAATTTTTAAGGGAGAGTATTCTTCAGAAGAGAGACAACTAACATCTGGTATACCAACCAGATATCAAAGAAAAATATTTTTTTTTTTGACATTACCGATATTACGAAATTTATAAAATAAGATATCAGAAAAAATAGTTCGTGGACTAATCAAACTTAAAATAATATTACACCTAGCAGTGGGCTATGAGCGGTCAAGTTAGGATAGAGTGGTTGGCATTCTCCATTAAACTATTGTAATGCCACTTATTTGGGCATATAGTAAGTCTCCCCATGTAATTACCAGAGTGGGTAAACCATTTAGTCTCTCGAATAAACTATGAAATTTTGTGAATGGTTGCAGCTTCAAAGTCTGCCAGTCATGCAGAGAAGTACGTGCTTAGACAGCTTTGTCGCGTTCTGGCAAGAGCGGGAGAATGGGGAAGAATGTGTTCAACACTCACTTCCCCCTCGTTTCTGCAGCTGTGAGAGCAGTCTTTAGAGGAAAACTCCATACGCTTCCATGTGTTCCCATTCGTTAGTGACCAGTGATGATCCCAACTATTACACTAATGGAAGGTCAGTCTAAAGTGATGAGTGACATAGTTCAATGTCAAGAAATCTCAACTGGCATCCAATCAAACTAGTAGTAAGAAAATCAGCCAAAAAATCTGCTGTAAGACTGAAGATGTCAGAACAGAGGCATTCTGGTCACAGCAACATTCTGGATTCAAACGGAAGGTCGGAAGCTAAATTTGGCACAAAGCCTGACGTCATTATAGAGCAAAATGGATGGCACAAAGGTCTAGAATCCACATCCTATTCATACAGTTTCTTTACATATGAGCCAAAAATGGCGAGCGGGAAGGAGCGGCAGTCTTTTGTCCGAAATTTGATCTCCAAAAGTCTTTCAGACTCCCTAATTACTGTAGTATATTTCAGGCTGGGGCATAGATGCCACAACAAAAGAGGCTGAGTTGGCTCTGGAAATACTCCTCTTAATACTCGGATAAAAATTTTAATTTCAGGCTATTAGAGCAATTATGGCGCTTTAGACTAACTCGGAATGTGTTCAACAATGCAGATCCCAAATGGATGAACTCTGCGGAAATGGGTAGGTCATTATTTATTAGATATGAGCACACAAAGGAATATAAGGAAATGAGAGAGCCGATGAGCTCTCTAAGGCAGTTGCCCGCTTAACGAGATCGAGCACGTCACACCCCACATCACTCAGCCAAAATGGGATTCGTTCAAAGCGATGCGTGTATCACATGTAACAAAGGTGTACTTTGGAACAACTACTGAAGTGCCACTATCTGCTCTTTATAGGACTTGACAAATGTGCCTAGCACCAGGATTCTTCAAGGATATTACTGACAAAAAGCTAAATGGCTGTTAAAACTCTTGAGGACGTGCATTAAGAATTGGATAAAATAATACCTTCGACTACAAATACATAGCATAGAGGGCACAATAGACCCCAGGGCTCTATCTAAAATCTTTTTACAGGTCAGCCGGCACTACCTCACCTAATTATATTATAATTAATTTCAAAGCTAAAAAGTTACCAGCAACACCACTTACCCAAAGGACCCAATCGGTAGGTGATCGTAATGACCACAACATTTTCCATCATAAAGTAATCGGGACTGTACATATCACGTGACGCCTCACCCATTTGAAAACCACCGCCATATATCCAAACCAAAACCGGCATCAGTTTCTGGGGATGTAGCTGCAAAGCAAATTTATTAATTTTATTATTAAAAAATTAATATAATAGGTCTATTTATAAGTTCGTGCGGTTTTACAACAGATGGCGTAACTTGATTATTATTCCATCGATCCACATTTCCAAACATTCATTGGAGAGCTACTGTAGTAAGGCACAAACGTCAGTATAAGTTTTTTATTTGAAGCGTAAACAACAATATTTTTACCACACTTGAAAATGTCGAATTTCGTGCCAAATAATGTGTTTTTGCGGGGAATTCTTCTTCATTATTTTAATATGAAGAAAAAAGCAGCCGAAAGTCATCGTATCTTGGTGGAAGTTTATGGTGAGCATGCTCTATCTGAGCGAACGTGCCAGAAGTGGTTTGCACGCTTTAAAAGTGGTGATTTTGGCTTGGAAGACGAAGAACGCGAGGGTGCGCCGCCAAAGTTCATGGATACCGAATTGGAGGAATTGCTCGATCAAGATCCGGCTCAAACGCAAGAAGAGGTTGCAAAAACTTTGGGAGTTGATCAATCAACCATTTCCAAACGTTTAAAAGCCATGGGAATGATCCGAAAGGTAGGCCATTGGGTGCCGTATGAATTGAAGCCAAGAGACGTTGAACGCCGTTTTATGGCATGCGAACAACTGCTTCAACGGCACAAAAGAAAGGGTTTTTTGCATCGAATTGTGACTGGCGATGAAAAGTGGGTCCATTACGACAATCCAAAACGTCGGGCAACGTATGGATACCCTGGCCATGCTTCAACATCGACGTCGGCGCAGAATAGTCATGGCCTGAAGGTTATGCTGTGTATCTGGTGGGACCAGCTGGGTGTTGTGTATTATGAGCTACTGAAACCGAATGAAACGATTACGGGGGATGTCTACCGACGACAATTGATGCGTTTGAGCCGAGCACTGCGAGAAAAACGGCCGCAATACGCCGATAGACACGACAAAGTTATTTTGCAACATGACAATGCTCGGCCACATGTTGCACAAGTGGTCAAAACATACTTAGAAACGCTCAAATGGGATGTCCTACCCCACCCGCCGTATAGTCCAGACCTTGCGCCATCCGATTACTATCTCTTCCGATCGATGCAACATGGCCTGGCTGACCAGCACTTCCGTAATTACGATGAAGTCAAAAAATGGATCGATTCGTGGATTGCGGCAAAACCGACCGAATTTTTCACAAAGGGAATCCGTGAATTGCCAGAAAGATGGGGAAAAGTAGTAGTAAGCGATGGACAATATTTTGAATATTAAATTTGTAACCATTTTACGTCAATAAAGTTTCAAATTTCGAAAAAAACCGCACGAACTTATTCATAGTCCTATTATTTAAACAGTTTATAGTAATTTTATTATTAAAAATTGATTTAAAACCATGTAAGGAATCAGTACAAATCAATAAAATATAAAACTCACTGTTTTCGTGAAGACATTTAAGTACAAACAATCCTCACGCCCCTGCACTTGCTTCAATATGATATTGTGCTGACATGGTTTGGGATGTTCGCGCGTACAACGGCGTACCTCAGTCCAAGGTTCTGGCTCCTCAGGTGCTCTAAATCGCAAGTGGCCAATTGGTGGCTTAGCAAATGGAATACCCTCGAAGCTGTAGTAAGAGCCACCATATATGGAATGCCATTTAACACCCTTCACTTTGCCATAAACAGTGTCGGTGATGACTTTTTCATTTGTACGCATGCTTTTCTGCTTGGTTTTGAATTTCACATAGCTGAAAGTAGAAAAGAAAGCAAAGTTGAAAAAACTAGCTGCATTTTTGTAATTACAAGTATTCAAGTAAAGTTGCTGAGCTCTACATATAATTAGAACGAGCCTTAACTACAGTCGCATTTATATGCACAAACTCCCATGTAATCATTTTCATATCAAAGCGTGTTATCTATCTCCCTTACAGAAGGCATCCAGTTTACTCAATTTTTCTAGCTTAACAGAAAATGTTACATTAACATGGATATTTAGCAGTATTCCAAATGTAAATTTTTTTACAAGATGCTTTCAGGCGCAACCGAAGCAGTAAGTAAACAACGGAAGGTGCATAAGACTGCAAAGCATTTTCGACATTTTTTTCTAGCGAGCTGGTGAAGCCCAGTTCTTCTGAAAGTCTGTGTTATATGTACTAACAGTGGTCACACAATTTATTCGTACACTTACAATTTATAAACAGATACACCTGATACTTAGCGCGATTTATACAAGAGAACAAAATTTTATTTTAATATATTCGTAATAAATAACATTTTTATTCAATATTTAAAGAACAAAAACTTCCAAATTCATTGTACGAATTGGAGAACTTAACCCTAGAAAACTAAACCTTTTTTTTAAACGCTCAGAACTAAAGCTCGCCTATTAGGCTACTTTTTAAAAAAACAAAATTCTTCTCTAATTTTTCTTAAGTTTTTGTATTGAAAAACATATTATTTTTTGAGAGTTGGAGTATTTAACTATAATATAAAAAAAGTATTTCATCAAATTGTTTTTATGTACTTACTAAATTAACACTTAAATTTTTTTTTTTGCAAGGATATCATTTAGAAAAAATTTTATAATTTTGTTTCTTTAAAACAAAAACATAAAATTCATATTTTTCTTATAGCTATTTGTACTAAGTTTCATAAAAATAAAGAATTTCAAATATATTATTAACATTTTGTTTTGTACATAAAAATTAATTCAGACCTTTTTTCTTATAATATATCACATGTCTAGCAATTTGGGAATCTATGTTCCAGGCAGTATGTTGTAATAAACACTCATACGTTTCTTGCTTGATGGACAGTAATTGCACATTGATATTTTCCCTTTCTTTATTTGTGGTTCAGAGTTTTCTTGCTGCTCTTCGGAACTATGAATGGAGTCGGTTATTGCTTCACGAACTCGTTTTTGCATAGATGGTCTTTCTTGAAGTCTCATTGAGAGCCAGTCACAGCACAAATCCTTACTAAGATCCTTCATGAAATCCCTTATGCTCATTGGCTTTATTTGTTTTTGGTCACAGTTTGAAACATAGAGAATATAACTATTCAATACTGCCATATTTATCATACCGTAAAACATACATAATGGCCAACGCCTGGTTTTGCGGCTGCAGCTGGCATGACAACACATCTGATCAAAAGTGTCAACAGCACCTTTTGTTGCATTATAGGATTCAATAATTACAGGTTTTTTTGATAGTGAGTTAAGTGTGGGTTCGTCGTGCATAGTTGGTATTAAAAATACAGTTCTATGAGGCTTTGCTTTATAGCTAACAATACTTAACTTATCATGGAAACCGAACATGGATGTTCCAATACGACGGGATGTATTATGCTTGAACTCATCTGGTATTTCTTTTTTGTTAGTTTTGATTGTTCCAATTAAAGTTAACTTATAAGGATCCGCTAATAGCTGTTCTGCTAATGGTATGGAGGTGAACCAATTGTCTACAGTTATGTTTCTATTTGATCCATGTATAGTTCTAGTGAGAAGCTTACAATAATAAGAACCTAACGGTTCGGCAGCTACTGTATTAAAATTTTTTCCCAAATATGGTGAAGCATCAAACATATATTTAGTTCTGACATCGCAGACTAGCACAATTTTTATTCCGTATTTAGCTGGTTTGTTTGGTATGTACATTCGGAATGGACATCGACCTCAAAATGCTAGTAGCTGTTCGTCTATTGTCACATATGACCCCGGTTTAAAGTTATCTCTACATTGCTGAATAAAAATATCCCATATGTTTCTAATGGGAGCAAATTTATCGGTCTTTCTTCTATTTTCTCGTGTGTTCCGATCATCAGAATGAAGGCAATTTATAAGAAATCGGAAACGTTCCACACTCATTGTAGCAACATTTTGAGATCCGCAGAGCAAAGGATCAAAAAGCTCTTTAGTTGACAAATGGTTGTTCTTTAGCGCACCACTTAAAACCAAAATTCCAAGGAGAGCGCGAAGTTCTTCTGTTCTAGTTAATGATGTGGTTGTGGTTTGTTTTTTGTAATTATTGGATTTAACTTTAATGTCTTCGTTGGTATAAAGAAGAATTTCTTCAATAATATTTGGTGTGAAAATTTTTTCAAAACAATCTAAAGGCTTTGTAACGTCCCTAAATTCTCTCTTTGATCCCGGTATAATATGAACAATATTCCTCGCTGGAGTTCTACTTGAGCTTCGTTTTGTAGAAGACGGCTCAGTCGACCAAATGAAATTGTTCTTACCTCTTACAATAGCTTCGGAAGGCTTGATTATTAAAGAGTCATTAGGTTGGTCATTACTTTGTGGTACGTCTATAGGTGAAACTGCAACAGGAGTCAATTCTTGATTGCCTACAATTATATTTTCAACTTCATCTTCAAATTCAATTTGAAAGTTTGGTTCAATTAGACTATCGTCTGAATCGAAATCCTTTTCTAAATTGTCCTCTATTTCGCTTCCATTTAGCGACAGCTTCTCCAGCCATTTTTCTATTTGGGAGTCAGAAGTAGACATCTCTAAACGAAAAAGCCATTAACAGTATAGCTATTGTCGCAAAAAAAAGGAAATATTTACAAATAATATGTAGTCAGAAAAATACCTTTAATACTAAACCTCGCCTCTCAGGCAACACGAATTAATATTATATATGTATCTCCGTAACAAAAAAACTTTGTGCAATGAACGTTCGCCCACAAACTCACACAAGAGACTACTATAATGGTTTGAAAGCTCGTGCTGCCACTTGCATTCAATCATAATGAAATACGTAAAAATGACAATCTTTGCGCCTCAGAGGCGGGGTTTAGTTTTCTAGGGTTAAGGTAATAACGAAATATGGCACAATTTTATGCAAAAATATTATTCGAACATGGCAATATAAAGAATATTTTTTTAAGAAGTAATGAAAAAATCGGGTATTCAATACTTTGTTGGCAGGCCGTAAACCTTAATAACTGCTAACAAATGTCGGTGCATACTTATCACGAACTTTGGTTTCATTAGCTGCCATTTTCTCCCACTCAACACTTAAAGCTGCCTTTAATGACGCCTTTGATGTCACTTGGCGCCTCCTGATTCACCTTTCTAAGAGCTCTCAGTCATGCTAAAATATTAAATTACGACTCATCACTGAATATGACGTTCTCCTAAAAGGAATGGCTCTTCTTTCTTTTAATATTGGGTAGGCGGAAAAGTCTTTTCGTATTTTGTCAATAGATGTCGTTGGAGTCATCTATCTCCACTGCTACCAATCACATTGTGTCATATCATATGGAGTTAGAAAGGTGACATTTTAAGCTTCATTTAACCAAAAAAAAAATTAAATTCGGAGAAGTTGAAAAAAAGTTTAAGCTGTTCAAAAATGAGTGAAAATAATGAAGAAATTCGCGATATTTTGAAATTTTTGTATAAACAAGGGAAGAATGCCACGCAAGCCACCAATGAAATTTGTGAAGTTTACGGAGTCGATGCTGTATCAGTATCAGAACCACAACAATGGTTCGCTCGCTTCTGTTCTGGAAATTTCGATGTGAAAGATGCACCTCGCTCCGGTCGACCTATCTTTGAAAAAGTCGATGAAATTATGGAAAAGAGTGACCAGGACCGTCACATAAACTGCCATGGCATCGCCAAGGCACTAAACATTCATCATCAAACAGTTTTGAACCATTTACAGGCTGGTTACAAAAAGAAGCTCGATGTTTGGGTACCACATGAATTATCTGTGGAAAATTTAATGGACCGAATTAACATCTGCGATTCTTTGCTGAAACGAAATGAAATCGAACCATTTCTGAAGCGAATGGTTACAGGAGACGAAAAGTGGATCAAATACGACAATAATGTGGGAAAAAGATAATGGTGCAAGGATGGTGAAGCTCAACAAATGGTCGCAAAGCCAGGATTGACGCCTCGAAAGGTTATGCTGAGTGTTTGGTGGGATTGGAAAGGAATCATCCACTATGAGCTACTCCAGCCTGCTCGAACGATTGATTCTACACTTTACTGTCAACAACTGATGAGATTGAAGCAAGCAATCGAAAAAAAACGGCCACAACTGATCAGCAGAAAGAGCGTCGTCTTCCATCAGGACAACGCTAGGCCACACACATCTTTGATGACTCGGCAAAAACTGGGAGAGCTTGGCTGGGAAGTTTTGATGCATCCACCATATAGCCCTGACCTTGCACCATCGGACTACCATTTGTTTCGGTCAACTCCCTTAATGGAGTAAAGTTGGCTTTAAGAGAAGCCTGTGAAAATTACTTGTCGCAGTTTTTCGCCGAGAAACCACAAAAGTTTTACACTGATGGAATAATGTCTCTAGAAGAAAAATGGCAAAGGGTGGTCGACCAAAATGGTACATATTTGGTTTAATAAAGTTCATTATAAATATAAAAAAAATTAGTTTAAGTTTGATTAGAAATGAGAAAAGACACTTTCGACTACCCAATATCTGAAATGTAGGGCTTGCGGCGTGCCACTCTGCTATGATAACCAGCTCAGCGCAGACAATTTCGGACTATTTGTGGGTTTACTTTGTTATGCAAAGACTCTTGAATATTTCGGCATAGTACGTGAAGTTTATTTTTGGATTTTGCGCGACTGATGCTGCTATGTTGCTTTCCTCACGTGCACTGAATATTTTTCGCCTTCCGGTTTGGTGGTGATTAGCTTCCAATTACCAGTATTAACGTAATTAGCACTAATACTTTGCTCCGTAGAATATGATTTTGCCATTTTTTTGTCAATTTCGCGCAGAGACTTGTTTTCCAAATACAATTTTATAACATTTTTTTTGCATTTCTTATGGTAAATCCGCACTTCGTCCCATTTTGTCACTTTCAATCTAGATATTACGCGCGACTGAAACAAAATCGGCGATAAGACTAAAAAAAACAAAACAATCTTTTTATTTCATTTTCAGTAATACTAGTAGAAACACAAACGATTTTTACTGTTACTTTTGTAGCAACAAATCATAAGCTGAAAGTGTACGAATAAATGTTTTGCAGTATTTTGCTACGTCTGCCTGCACAGCGAATATTTTTCACAGAGCTAAATTTTTTTACGTAGTACTCAGGGTGGGGGAATAAATTTGGACTACTGTACCTATATACGAGTATGCCAAAATTGGTTACTCAGCTTTTGCAGGTAAACAATTTAAGGAATTTTTTATTTTCAATCTAAAGTTGCTGATCGTAGAGAAATGTTGAAAGAACTAAAATTAATTTAAATATTACAACTGCGGCGGTTCACATTCTGAATGGTCTTTGGAAATATCGCACTGAGTATCGCCAAGCGAGCTAGTATTTACATATGTACATATATGTTTCGAATATTAGCCGCATTGGTCTTTAAGTAAAATTCTTTGAAATATTTATACGCCAGCGCAAACGGTATATTGATATTTTCAGGTAAAAAGTATTCCATATCCTGCTTAGAAAATTCCTATACCTATAAACGAAAGTTCAGTACCGTATGTTAATATCGGTCTTACGATTGTTTTATACACATGCGTTTTGCTTTCTACATTCATATATTTGTTCTTCCATATAATATCTCGCAGAAAACTTGATATTCTTACACCATTTGTACATCTTTCTCTCACTTCTGCGACGATGTTCCGATCGTTCGATACATCTATTCCCAAATATTTGAATTGCATTACTTGTTCTATAATGTTCTGGTTTATTTCTAGTTTGCACCTTATTGGTTCATTAGATATTACTATTGATTTTGTTTCTGCAATTGAAACTTCCATATTAAATTTCAAACCAGTAGTAATGAAAAGGTGCAAGAGCCTTTGAAGATTATCTTCACTATCAGCAGTTAAAGCTGCATCATCTGCATAGCAATTGTTATGTTTTGATTGTTTAGTTTGTAGCCTTGAAGTTGGTTAACTTCAGAAATAATTGTATCTATGATTAGATTAAAAAGTTTCGGACTTAATAAATCGCCTTGTCGTATTTAGTTGTGCAATTGGTATTGAGATTCCTAATGACTTCAACAATTTGTCGAGGAACTTTTCACTCTCTGAATAAAATCAAATTTGTAATATTAAAGAAAATTCTTTCAAAAAGCACTAGACAGTTACAGCACCACCGGATTAAATAAAAAATGAAAGACAAAGATAAAACTATTCTCCTGTCCTGCAATGATTTTATGTTAAGGCCCTCGACTCATTTGAAATAGGGTTTTTTTGGATGTTTGTTTAGAAGCGTGTAAAACGGAAAGGAAAGCAGGGTTTTTACTTATGTTTTCAGTATTTAAGTTTTTGATATATTGTTAAAAAACACAAATTTTGTTTTGGTCATACGGGGTTCGTTTAATAAGTTGTCAGTCTTCCAAAAAAAAAACGGTATGTCGCTGTCGACACAAGAGAAGTAATTCAAAAAACAAAAACTTTCTGGACTCAGTTTGGCATGAGAAATGGTCAATTAAATTAATTTCATCCTTTGTATAAATCAGAGTGTTCAATCTCTGACGGCTTCTAGATGAAATCGGGAGTTTCCTTAAAAACTCCGAATTATGATATTATTTTTCAAGCAGAAGTCTTGCGATCCTGCAGGCATGCAAAATGCTTAGGGAACGTGGGAGCGCGTAAGATATTAAAATTTTTCCCATAGTTCCGCTGCGTACAAGGCTCTGACGGCACCATGGTGTAGATCCAAACTGTTTAACTACTGTAAGGAGGATATCAAATCTCTTCGGTGTACAGGTAACATTTCTCTGTTCTGGGTTCCAGGGCATAGGAACATAGAGGGAAATGAAATTGCTGATGAGCTTGCCAGGAAGGGGACTGAATTGGTCTCAGAGACCTCCTACCCAATTAATGGCATCCCCCTGGCAGTTGTTAAAGGGGAACTGCACAAATTATTACTCAGAAAAGCACAGAAGAGATGGAGCTCCATTTCCTCATGTGGTATTTCGGAAACACTTAGGCCCCAGTACAATAGACGGAGGAGTCAGAAAGTCTTGGGGACTCGACGCCATTCAATTTCCAAACTCGTAGCTGTGTTTAGTGGTCATTTGACGATCGGCGCACACGAGAAAAATCTAGTTTTACCATTTAACCTCCATTTCGGAAGCTTGTGGAACCTTTCCGAGAAGGAGACTGTTCAGCACTTTTTCTGGAAATGTCCGGGTTTGGCAGCTAAACGATTAAGGTCACTAGGTGATCCTTTCTTCGACAGCCTGGAGCAAAAGCCAACCTAAGTCCAATCAATCTTCTCCAGTACATCAACAACGCTAGTTGGCTGTAGGTATCTGCCTGTTGGAGGTCTCAAAATTATATTAAAACGGCGCTAAAGCACTAAAGCTTTTTGGGGAGTGGCAGTGAGGTACTTCAGCCGTCTCGTTTATCTACATCAGTCATTCCCAGAAGTTTACAATGTTTTTAATTTGTGCTAAGTAGAATAAAATAAATGTTTTGCCCTTTTGTTATTACACAGATTTTAGACATTAATTTTTAAAAGATACTTTTGAAAGTAACCTTTTTTGGGATATGTAAAAAATAAAAATAAGCTATAATATAAATAAAAAAATTTCGCAATTACAAAAATCATTGAGAACGAAACAAAATTTTTGAATTTAAAAGTTTTAGAATAAAAAAAAATACATATTTCGCTTTAAAGGGAATCACTGCATACCTCAACTTCGTGCTTTCCATATATGCTTTTATTACATTCCGCTTATTAGGCCTTGTAATTCCGGGTTTTGTTTTTAACACGTTGACTGCCGAGCGAAATTTGCTGGTTATCACACAGCGCCGCAAGTGTGCATCACATATTTACATATATTTGAATTGTCATACATTATATATATATATCCTGTTATATGTTTTCAATTTTAAAATCAAACGACAGAAAATATAATTGACGCAATATTACACCAAAAACAATGCGCCGGCACCCATTGCCCGGCGCGGCGCCATTGAAAAGCCATGCGCCGGGCAATGGGTGCCGGCGCGGCAGTCAACGTGTTAAAAAATAGTCAGTTAAGCTTTTGTGAAATTCATTGTTCTATCGTGCAATAGAAAAATCACAAAAACACAAGCACTCTACCTCTAACTTTAGAACAAAAGAAATTTACGGGAATGTTAATATTTAGTGGAATCAACTACACGAGCTTCATAAGTAGATATAGTGTGTTTTTTCAGCTGCATCAAAGTTATTGAAATAGATAACTGCGGTTTCACAGTTGAGAATGTCAAACTGGCATGTTGACTTATGAATCGTTTAACACCACAACAATGCCTCCAAATTGTGGAAGCAATTGCAGGGTATTATCGGTCCTTATTTCTTTCGAAATGAAGAAGGAGTTGCTGTTAAGGTGAACGGCAAGTGCTGTTGAGCCAAGTTTACTGAATTTTTGATTCAATCAGCTAAACATCGATGACATTTGGTTCCACCAGAACGGCGCAACTTGCCATTCAGCGCACTCAATAATCGATTAATTGCAATATCTAAGCAACTATTGACGCCATGCGGCCAGATTTATTTGAAAAAGTAGTCAAAAATGTAATTCTTAATCGCAGCGAGTATTCAATAAATAAATGCCATGAAATTATGTACTAAATCATAATAAAAAATTTGCATGCTAAAAATATTTCTGTTATGCTTTAGGAGGTATCCGCAATTAAGGAAGCAGTGGATTGTTGCTTACCTCGGTAATTACCGTTAAGGAAGTAAATATTTACTCCGATAGCCAAGCGGCAATTAGGGCCTTGGGCTCGTTGTTTGTGCGTTCGAGATTGGTCGGGGAATGTCTGGCTTCTCTCTCGATTGCATTCGAGTACTTCGATAACTGGCTCATTTGGGTTCTCGGTCACAGCGCTATAGAGGGCAACTGCTGGGCCGATGAGCTGGCTAGACAGGGAACTTCGGAGACGGTTTCGTCGCGAAATGAGGGGACTGGGGTTCCCTTAAGAACCTGTGGTCTGCTCCTGGAAAGATGAGCCTCGAGTCAACCCAGCGAGTGCTGGGTTAGTGCGCAAACGTGCAAGGTCACGAGATCCTTCTGGCCACGGGTAGATCGGGGACGCTTGAGGAAACTCCTAAGGCTAACAAAGCCCCAGCTCTCGAATTTGGTGGGTATCCTTACCGGACATTGTCCGTTAGGTGTCCATGAGGTGAGACTTGGAATTGCCTTAAGTCCGTTCTGCAGAAACTGTCTTGAGAGCGAGGTGGAATCACTTCAACACCTTCTTCTCAGCTGTCCTGCCTTCGTCTGGCAAAGATTTAAACATCTGGGCTCTCATTTTCTCGCTACGCCTGCGGATAAAAAATTGTTGATATATAAAATATGATGTACTTCTCAAATGCACTGAAAAGGTTTGTTAAAATAATGCATGAATATTAAAATAATACTCATTAAGCTCGATGAACCCGGAGCGAACTTTTTTTGCGGGCTGATAAGAACGCGCAGCTGTCAATAAATATTTTTCTTCTATCCGGGTGTCTGCGCATTCCTATCTGTGTAACTTTGAACTGCTGTACACCAAGTAATCATTTTTGTTTTGTTTCCAAAAATAGCCGCACAATTGGGGGCTTGTTCCCGCCAAGTCCTGGTATGAAGTTCAATTTTTATACAATCTAGCTGGAGACCCATCAATTTTATTTATTTTATTTAGTAATTCATCTTCAACTCGTGCATTTGGTTCTTCTTACGTCAACAAGTAAATATGTATGTAAACATAATTTCATCACTTAATACGAGTACTATACAAATATTTTTAATTGCAAACACAACGAATCCGATGAATCCGGTTCGCGTAATTGCACAGCCGCATACATACCTACATACGCGAGTACTTTATCGCAGCTCAAGCGTATTGCGTACTTAAAAAGCAGGCTCAAATTTTTTCTAACAGCTCTATATTTGCGGATTGGTAGCTTTGTTTATTTTTTTATTACTTATGTACGTTCACAAGTTTGCGATTGTGACAATTGCTGGAGTAGCTGCGCATGATAAGCTGTCGCAAAATGACTCAAGTTGCTGGTTAATAGGTTGGATTGACGTGCTGTGCGATAATCTAAGTACACGACAAGTCACTTTCTTAGAAAACATAAACTACTTGCATTATACATATGATTTTTTATTAGAACTTGTTTTCCCCCGCATTCTTCAATTTTGCGACCAATTTGCATTTAATTTGTCTGCTTTCGTAAAGGTATATTACCTTTCAGATAAGGTGAGCAATTAACATAAAATAATTACAAATAAATGAGCTATTCATTTCTATTTCAGCGTCGTTTTTGACAGCTTGCAGGGTCCAAAGGTTATTGGTGATTTTATCAAGACAAAAATTACCGCATTTGGCGGATCTACGAGTATGGGTAATGCGCACTTGAGAACAGTTCTAAACTGAAAAAAAAGTTGAGTTTCATAAATTTGTTTAACACTTATCCTGTATTCAAAAAAAGTAACGTACGTGACATAAGTGGGTCAATTTTGTCCAATGGACGAATGAATAGATTTTGATTTTATTTCAAGGTTTAAAGTATTTTTTTATTTAATAAATTATAGAATTCAACATTTTTTATTTAAAAAATTAAAAAATTCAGTTAAGTAAGTACAAAAAGGTGTTCTTATGGCGATTTTAAGCAACTAGTACATAAGATAGATGTTTCAGAATGAGTCTTACAAATAAAGTTTTCGCAGCTTCCGAATTTACTGCTATATTTCTAACTATTTGATCGACTTGGACAAATAAAGCAACGACCACGTTTTAGATTTGCAGGTTTCGGAGTATTTTCAGTAGTTTCTGCTGTTTTTTGAGTGTTTATTACGATCGTTTTTCCTGCACTGCTTCGAGGGAGTACAGATCTGCGCGAAATTTCCTGTTATATAAGTTCATTTCCGAGCTCTTCTAGGAACAAACGACGCTTAATTTTTTTATTCTTGTTTTATTCAGTGTTTATTTCTCTAAAAATTACAAAATCATTTTATGCACTTATATCCAACATATTGTAAAACAATTACTGTGACCATCGATTTGTCCTTCGCTTGCGGGTGTATGTCCTAATAACTTGGTCTAGTATATCGACCCCGAATTTAGTTTTGTTGTAAAAATCTATGATTTCTGGCTTTTCAGTGTTGATTTCAACATTATTGTGGAGAGTACTGAGTAGATATACAGCTCGATTCCTTTTAGGCACATATCCAACTATTGTGGTTTTGGCTTCCAAACTAATACTATCTATTTCGACCCAATTATTTTCAAACACTGATTGACCTGAAACAAATCCCCAGGTATTACTTTACATGCAGGTACATACTTCTATTTATAATATATAATTATGTCTTTCAATTGCAAGTGACTACCTTCCATATTAGTCATCTCAATGATTATTTTCACCACATCGGGCGGCATAAATAACAAAAATGAAGATTTTATACCATCGGTCCGAGCAATGGCATACCGTGTAGTACCGGGTGCGGTGGTAATAACATTTTCTGCAGCCCGCCTGCCAGCTTCGCTTGCAACCACATATATTTTCCATCCTTAGACGGAAAAGCTCTTGAAACATTATGCTGAAGGACAGAATTGTCCTCTTCGTCTGTTTCATCTGATAAATTGGGATCGTAAAGGGATTCCACTTCTGATATCTGGTCTTCTTCATCATCACTTTCGGCGTTTGGTGCTTCATCAACCCAAATCGGAGTTCTCTAGAAGGGCTTCAATTTCTTCTCTATTCATACTGAAACATAAATAAAACACAACCGCACTAAAAACACTTCTTACTAATTTACAAAATAATATTGATTTCACTTTTTTACACTTACTTTATTCCTTGACAAGAAAACATATGAGTACACATACAGCTTTTACTATTGGGCAATTTTGACCCACTTATACAATATATGTAACTATTTCTGCCCAGCCTATCCTGTAGATGACACATTTAATCGAAAACTTTTTTTAAGTTTAATTTTATTAAATAATAAAAGTCGAGAAGTTTCACCAGATTATATGAAGCATAAAAAAAGATATGCAACTTTTAAAGTCGTTTGGGCAATTTTGACCCACTTATACAGGATAAGTGTTAAAAAAAAATCGGTAATACTTTTTGCACATTTCAAGAACTAAGAACATGACCGGTTTTTCAACGTTTTTAGTAAGCTGCTACAACAACAACAACTACTTTTTCAAAATATGAAAAATTTACGAACTAGTCGACTGTACTATTGAAATATCACTGAAAAATCATATTTATGGCTTGCTTTGGATCATATTCGGAATGTATATCAATTATGCCAGTTTGGTTTTGCAGAAAATGAAGCCGTTAACTATTTCTGTGATTAAGGTACTTCAAGATATGCCAAATGTCTCTCGAAAAAATCGCTTAAATATTGTTTTAAAATACAGCATATACAAATTTAGAATCTTCCATGATTCACTCTTTTTGTTCAAGGTACGACTCTTAACAATTATATATGAGAAATTATTTTAATCATCCTTTATCCACTATGAGCACGTCTACAGATAAAATCAGCCTTGAAGGCTTCTCCTTGGCTGAAAGCATCTTCTCCTGAACTGCCCACTGCATGCCACCTGAAGAGAATAAATATTTACTGTTACAGCTGCTTAGTTCCCGAGTGTCAAATATGATTGACGTACGACACTATTTTCATAAAGTATAATTCTACCGACAGGATGATTAGTTTTGCGCCACCTAGTATTACTCATATGTGAAAAGTCATCAATCCGCCCAAAAATCTATTTTTGTCCACAGTGTATATGTTCTCAAAACACTGTACGTCAGAGTAAATTTGGAATAAAATTATAGCCTTACTATGTTCGGAAGATAAATTAGTATTTGTAAAAACCAAACGCTAAATAAGTAATATACTTAATGCACTTGACTCTGGAATGAGTTAAAAGGTACGCTTATGCATTTTAACCGCAAACTGCCATTTGTACGTACACCACTAATTGCAGGAGAAGCTTGCCGAATGATAATTTGCATTCAATATCAGCAGCCTAGGCTACAGAGGTCAAGTAACTATTGTACTTATATTGTATATACTTCAATGCTTCATCAGACGTTAGAATTAACAATTTACTTTACATGCACTCTCTAATTAAATATTTTATAGCCTTTGCACCGAAAAGATCAAGCGATTGTAAAATGAGTTTTCATATTATTTTTTCATTGGCTTCTAATCCTAAGCCAGAGCAATTTGCAAAATCATTCGCAAATAACAAATTTTCCAATACAATGAGCCATTTGTTACCTAATTCGTTATCACTTGCATGATGTCAAAGTTTGATAAGCGGTTGGCATTTGGAAGGCGTATAGAACAACTAATCACAAAAAAAAAAATTCACAAAAATGTTGACAGACAGCAGTAAATAATTATAAAAAATTATGGCATGGTATCTTAATCCCCTTGGTATAACTTGCATTTCGCTATCAGGATGCTATAAATTTAAAATTTAGTTCTATTTTGGAGCATTTTACGCCTAATTTATTGCTATCACAAAGAATTTTATTGTGGCAAATACAATTGTGAAACTTAAGAAATATTGTCTTTGTACATATCTACATATATATATATTTGTATGTATATTTTTATGTGAATGTTTACAGATAAAATCACATAGTGAATTTCTCAATTGTCATACTAAATATTAGCAATTATTGCATTTACACTTTGAGTAATACAACATTTTTCATTTTTTTAATACTTCTATTATTGATGTTGTTAAATTCTATTGCTATTGTAAATTTTCCAATATTTTTAATTGCTACCTCAGCGACCAAACTGCCGCAGTACACTTTCCAGCAGTGAAAGTAATTTTATGACCAGTTCTCAACTGGTGTAAATCGTATTCAGAGTGGTTCAATTGGTGATGTGCTATGCACTTATAGTAGCCAAATAAGCTACGTAAAATGCACTAATTTCGCAAACAAAAGAAGAAAAGTTATGAATTATTTTCATTTGAAAGGGCTTCATAGAAAGGGCTTTACTTACCATGCCAATGAAATATTTCTAACTTTAAAGTACTCGTTAACTCTTTTTTTTTTCTTGCAACTACCTAAAGAAAGGGCCCGAATTATATAACAAGTTTTTCTAACAGCGGTCGCTGGTGTGCAGGCAATGGCATGTATACCTATACAATGAAACTTCCCTTAGACGAACACTCACCGTCAGTCAACTGTTGTCCGCCCAAGAGAGATATCCGTTTAAGGATAGAGTAGCTTATTTTAGAACTCCTTAATTCCTTAAATAATTGAACAAATATTTTTAATAAATCATTGCATATCACCGCAGTCATAAATATTTCAATATCAGTTCGGGCTCAGCACCGATTTGTTTTTTTTTTTTTTTTCGCGACAACCGATTTTGGATGATGCCACCGCAATTGAAAACCAGCGAAACAACTATGTTTGAGATGGTGTTCAAGAACCAGCTGCTGAAGTCAGTTGATCGGCATATTGTTGTTGGTTCAGCCCACATCTAAAGTCATAGAAAATCAGTACATGGCTATGCTAATAATTTAATATTATTTTTACCTGTAAATAACACAAATATCACTCATATGACCAAATGTTCTGATTAAGATTGCCTTGGAAATTATCAAACTGTATGATAAACTGGAGGCTTCTAAGCAAACGCAGTATGCCAGATCCGCAGTATCTAATTCTATCTCATTCACCAGATTTGATGCTATGAATTTTCAAAATGAAGCTCATTGAAGCTCTTGTACATAGGAATAAACTCAATAGAATTCGACGGCCAGCACCTCATTGAAGTGGAGAAGATTCGCATGGTGCGTTGTAGGTAGAGAAGATGTGAAGGCGATGATAACTAAATAAGTGTTAAGATAAAAACTTTTTGAGAGTTTTGAGTTTTAAATTTTGAAATAAAATATTTTGTCTTGTCAGTCTCGTTATTTAATAGCCATACCTCGTGTTAATTAAAAAAAATTAGCCGAGCTATTCCTCCTATTTGTGGTGTGTGTCTTGATGTTTTTTTCACAAATTGAGGGTCCTACAGTTGTAAGGTGACTCCGAACGGCAAATGGTTTTATGAGAGGCTTCTTCGTGGCAGAAATACACTCGGAGGTTTACTCGGATTAATTTACTTTTATTTAGATATATTGCACAAACAAAGAGCACATATAATAAAACTGAAAGAAGATATACAACTCGCGACAAAACGTTAAACATGAAAACGTTAACACATGAAACCTTCTGCCCAGTGTTTACCATTTTTATTTTATATTAACTATGAATAAGTTCGTGCGGTTTTACAACAGATGGCGTAACTTGATTATTATTCCATCGATCCACATTTCCAAACATTCATTGGAGAGCTACTGTCGTAAGGCACAAACGTCAGTATAAGTTTTTTATTTGAAGCGTAAACAACAATATTTTTACCACACTTGAAAATGTCGAATTTCGTGCCAAATAATGTGTTTTTGCGGGGAATTCTTCTTCATTATTTTAATATGAAGAAAAAAGCAGCCGAAAGTCATCGTATCTTGGTGGAAGTTTATGGTGAGCATGCTCTATCTGAGCGAACGTGCCAGAAGTGGTTTGCACGCTTTAAAAGTGGTGATTTTGGCTTGGAAGACGAAGAACGCGAGGGTGCGCCGCCAAAGTTCATGGATACCGAATTGGAGGAATTGCTCGATCAAGATCCGGCTCAAACGCAAGAAGAGGTTGCAAAAACTTTGGGAGTTGATCAATCAACCATTTCCAAACGTTTAAAAGCCATGGGAATGATCCGAAAGGTAGGCCATTGGGTGCCGTATGAATTGAAGCCAAGAGACGTTGAACGCCGTTTTATGGCATGCGAACAACTGCTTCAACGGCACAAAAGAAAGGGTTTTTTGCATCGAATTGTGACTGGCGATGAAAAGTGGGTCCATTACGACAATCCAAAACGTCGGGCAACGTATGGATACCCTGGCCATGCTTCAACATCGACGTCGGCGCAGAATATTCATGGCCTGAAGGTTATGCTGTGTATCTGGTGGGACCAGCTGGGTGTTGTGTATTATGAGCTACTGAAACCGAATGAAACGATTACGGGGGATGTCTACCGACGACAATTGATGCGTTTGAGCCGAGCACTGCGAGAAAAACGGCCGCAATACGCCGATAGACACGACAAAGTTATTTTGCAACATGACAATGCTCGGCCACATGTTGCACAAGTGGTCAAAACATACTTAGAAACGCTCAAATGGGATGTCCTACCCCACCCGCCGTATAGTCCAGACCTTGCGCCATCCGATTACTATCTCTTCCGATCGATGCAACATGGCCTGGCTGACCAGCACTTCCGTAATTACGATGAAGTCAAAAAATGGATCGATTCGTGGATTGCGGCAAAACCGACCGAATTTTTCACAAAGGGAATCCGTGAATTGCCAGAAAGATGGGAAAAAGTAGTAGTAAGCGATGGACAATATTTTGAATATTAAATTTGTAACCATTTTACGTCAATAAAGTTTCAAATTTCGAAAAAAAACCGCACGAACTTATTCATAGTCCTATTATTAATACTCATTATTTTTGTGTAAAAGCTTAGCTTATTGTCTCACATGTCCTATATAAACACAATTTTCCGATTTTACACAAAAATTAGAAAAATTCGACAAACTTCGCCTACTAATTCTATGGTTTTTAGTAAGAATTTCTAGACAGATTTTTGTAAGCATATTTGGAGCCTATTAAATTGTATTGCAATAAAGTGCAAGTCTGAAGTGGCTAAAAAACCAAGTTGATTTTTTATAATTGTTTTTATTGACTGTGTTTGCGTATTTTCGTGATATAGCAAATGCGCGACTTTATGTTTTATGGAGAGATTACATCACACCGTCTGGGCAAACAAAAAACAAAATCCTACGAAAAGTCTTAATAACTTCAAACTGGCACTTTAGTATGATTTATTAGAGTATAGAAAAAATTTTCCTAGAAACTCTACAATAATTAAAACCCGTGCATTGGGATGAAAAGTGTGTGGAATTTAATTTTTTTTTTTTTAATTTGGATTTGTATATTTTTTTGTTAGTTGTTGCTTTTTTATATAAAAATGAAATTATAAACAGTAAAAAACAGTAGGCAAAAATAGTCTCAATTGGAAAAAATTTTGATGGGCTGAAACACCGTGGGACAAAAATTGACTTATTCCGTTATTCAGGAAAAATTTCTAATGCACGCGAAATTATAGACGCTACATAAAAAATGCCCCAAAATCAATCGACCAATTGGTTTCGGAATTTTTTTACTAAATAAAAAATTTTTTGAGTGGCAGAAATCTTTATTTTGACCTTTACGCATTTCAAAGCTGGTCTGTTTGTATACTGCAGCTGTCAAGTTAACGAGTGTCAGATATAGTTGGCGTATATGAAAATTATAAATCGCCTCGGCCGAATACTCACGCTGCGAAGGTTATGATACGTATTTGGTGGGACCCAGTTGGTTTTATTTATTATAAACTATTAAAACCAAGCGAAACCATCATTGGGGATCGGAATCGACTTCAATTGATGCGATTGAGCCGAACACTACGCAGGAAGCGGCCGCAATACGCGGAGAGGCGTGAAAAAGTGATTCTACAGCGTGACAAAGCTCGGCCTCACGTTGCCAAACCCGTTAAAACCTACCTGGAAACACTGAAATGGGAAATTCGACCCAATCCACCATATTCTCAGATATTGCGCCGTCCGATTATCACCTGTTCCGAATAATGGCACGTGGTCTAGCTGACCAGCAGTTCCATTCATATGAAGACATCAAAAAATAGCTTGATCCGCAGATAGCTTCAAGAGATGAACAGTTTTACCGACACGGTATACGAGATCTACCAAAAGAAATGGGAATAAGTACATAGTAACCAGCGATGGGCAATACTTTGAATGATTCACTTGTAACCATTTTTTCCGAATGAAATTGTATTTTCATCAAAAAAACAGCGATAACTTAGCTGCGCACCTAATAAGTTTTTACTGCCTCATGAAATTAATTTTTTAAACAACCTTAAAGTTTTATTGTAAAAATAGAAGAAGTTTCGAATTTCAAATACCTTGGATGTGGGTTGAATGAAAATTGGGGCACATCAACCGAAATAAAAACCAGAATAGAAATGGCTAGATCTACATTTTGCAAGTTTAGAAAGATCTTAAGCTGCCATGACCGCGATATGAATATTAAAATTCGTTTTGTGAAGTGTTATGTGTGGTCTGTGCTTTTATATGACATGTAACGTTGGTCACGCAAAGTCTCTGACATGAACCGACTCGAGGCCTTCGAGATGTGGATTTTTAGGCGAATTTTGAAAATTCCGTGGTCCGATCTGATTTCTAACTTAGAGGTTCTGCGACGAGTTAATCGAGAACGTGAACTTCTACAAACAATAAAACGTCGCAAGACAGCTTATCTTGGAAACATCATGAGAAACACCAAATATCACATGTTCCAATTAATACTGGAAGGACTAAATGAAGGGAAACTATGCGTTGGCCGGAAGCAGTTATCAGGTTATGAAATCTAAGGCATTGGACGGGCATATGCAATGTTGCAGAATTATGGGATGCAGCTAAAAATAGAGATATTTATAAAGAAATTGTAAATAATATAAAGTAATATGTTTTGAGTAATGTAGTTAAGAAACAAAAAGAAACGTAAACGAATAAATTACATAAAAAAAAATTTTAAAGCGGAAAACGTTAATACATGTACCCATTGCGTATACTTTATTTCTTAGAAGGAAAGCTCAACAAAGAGTATTTCATTTGCGTTTTCATAAAACAGCAAGATGAGTGATGAGTGAAGTTGTACATTGTTATATATCAAAATACCATAGTTGAATAGAAAGATTCAAGAAAATTTATTAATATTAAAATTAATACTAATATTAGTATTAATATAAGTGCATATTTTTCAAAGACCATTATTTGGTCTAGATTGGCAATGGCGGAAAGAAAGTAAAGCCCTTTTTTTAACAGCTGGATATATCCCCTTTAGAAGTTAGGGTTCGAATCTCCGTGCAGGAAACATCAAAATGATATAGAACATTTTTTTGTTCGTTGGATGCGCATATTAGTAACATAAAGTGAGTATTAGTATTGAGTATTGACACTATTTAGTGAAAATTTAGCTCTTTAAAGACTCGAAATCCTTCAGAAAATGTATTTGATGAGTAAAAGAAAAACTGAGTGTGCAACATTGCAACATACAATCTACAGTTTCACAACTTTTACTATCACTCTGTGTAATATAAAAAACAAATTCATTACTAAAAATCAAGCATTGGCGCATTTTTTTTTTGTTATTTATTTATTTATTTATTTATTCAATTACTAGTCTAAAAATACAGTATTTAATCAAAGCGAAATTAAACTTATAATTAACTGGTTTCAATTGTAATGAGTCGAAGAAAAAGATAACATTTCTTATAAATTGCAGAGGAAAATTATTAGATAATACTAAGAACTTAGTTCAAAAATTCATTTAGTAACCATTTCAAGTGGTTCTTTGTGGAAGAAAAAGCCAGACCGGTATAATTTGAAAGCGAATTAAATTCTCACAGAGTTCTAGAAATCAGAGCATTAGAAGCATAATTAGTTCTAACCATCCCTAACCAGAAAAAATCATGGTTCCGTAAACTTCACTGCGGAATATTGAAATTGATTTTCTCGAGCAGCAAAGGGGAGTCAATAACCCCATATATCAAATCGAAAAAGAAAGTTTTTTTTTTGTTTTGTTCTAGAAATCAGAACATTAGAAGCATACTTTGTTTTAACCATCCCTAACCAGAAAAAATCATGGTTCCGCAAACTTCGCTGAGGAATATAGAAATTGATTTTCTCGAGCAGCAAAGGGGAGTCAATAACCCCATTTATCAAATCGAAAAAGAAAGTTTGAAAAAATATTGATTAGTTTTTTTTTATAGCCGATTCAAAAAGCAAATTTTACATGGCCCACCCTATATTTGCAATGTCGTGGATTGAAAATGAGGCGTCGAATACTGGAGTTGTTCTATGTGAGTTATGCTTGATTTAATAATTATAGCTGTCCCTCCATGAGCTCTTCCATCAGGATGGTTTGTCACATATATTTTATACAATAATTAGGAAATTTCAGAAAACTTTTGTCAGTAAAATGTGTTTCGGCTATTAATGATATGCCAGTTTCTTTGTCAACTAAAATTTGTTTTAGTTCTAAATTGTGCTGTACTAGTCCATTTGCATTGAAAATTAGAATTTTAATTTGTTCACTTTTGTCCATTCATATTCTTTAAAAGCATTGTAATTATATTCATCATGTTTGTCATCTGGTTGACTAGGGATATTACCATGTCTTAAAGCTCTTCGATGTCATTGTTTTTTAAGAAAAAGAAAGTAATGGAGAGAATAGTCCCTAATACCTTGTTATTTTAGATTTATAAGCAATGTTATGTTTTTGCAAAGATAATTTAGAATCAAATACCACTCCAAGATCAATGATTTCACTTCGATTGCATAAACTAGAATCATAAATGTGGTAGGAAGTGGGTATAAGAGAACAAGACTTAGAATAAGAAATATAAAAACACTTGCTTATTGTTAAACCTAACTTATTTCTCTTACCCCAAGCAACCACGTTATATATGTAAATCAGATTGTAGGTTTAAAGAGTCCACTGCAGTTGCAATTCCCGAGTATATCTTCAAATCATCGGCATACAAGAGAAAATTTGCGTTATTAAAACAACTAGAAATGTCATTAACAAAAAGTATAAAAAGTTGGGAACCGAGTATACTTCACTGGGATACACCAGAGGACGCAATAAGAGAACGCATTTACTAGTTTTAACGCCAACTCTCTCTCTTTCAGAGGGTGTTTACTTATTAAGCTCCCGAGCATGTGACAACTACCGCTTAAACGTAGGCAGCTTAATGCAATGCATAGACACACAGTAAGAAGCAATACCACATCTATTGAAAGTAGTTCTAGAACAGTTCTAAGGTATTTCGATTGTTTGCTAACATGCCACCCGATTACAATATTATCTACAACTGAGCTGCATTCATTTGAGTCTACTGGCGCACGTATTTTCCCATATACATATACATACATATACACTTTTATATGCTTTATATGGCGCTGAATGAATGTGATGTTGTTTTTGTGCTGGCCGCTACAATAAAATTAATGCAATGAAAGTTATAGTGTCTGATGCAAATTGGTTGTCTGCTTGTCAACGCTTCTCGAATTGGATTTTAATGAATAAAATTTTCTATTTAAACTGGATTCTTAATAAACAAGTTATATGTACTTGATTTAATTTCCATAGAATTTCAAATTAAAGTTTACAGTTTTGCTTTTCGTTTTTGTATTTCGCCAATTAAGTGCCTGAAATTTCAATGTCATGACTGCGTCTTTTTTTTCTTTTCAATTCACTTGCTGATAAGTGACCTACACTAAATGAAAATATTTACTTAAAAAGCATTTACAAAAAAAACATTCTAAAGGCTAGATCATAGGCAGCTTTCCTTTCGTTCGCGTGAGAATTTCATATTTTGCTATAAAAAAAAACAAAAAATAAATAAATAAAATTATCAGTATCCCAATTACGCAGCACAAACGCTTTGTAAAAAATTATTTTCAAATAGTGCTAAAAATGCATTGTCATTTATTGGAAGAAAGATTGCTGACGAGATATATATTCATTTAGGCGAATGTGAGAGTCAGCGCGGGAGTGTCAAAAAGCTAATGCGTCGGAAGGGAGTTATATGATATAGGGTGGGCCATGTAAAATTTGCTCTTTGAATCGGCTATAAAGAAAAAAACTAATCAATATTTTTTCAAACTTTTTTTTTCATTTTGAAGATTGAACATTGTCATTTATGAATGAAAAATAATATCGTTCAAATGACTGCCACGACTGGCTTTACAGTAGGCCATTCGATTAACCCAATTTTTAAGCACATTTTCGATTGTTTGGGCTCCAATTTCATGAATGGCAACTTCGATTTCGTATTTTAAAGCATCAATCGTCCCTGGATGGTTCGCATAACATTTGTCCTTAGCGGCTCTCCACAAAAAATAGTCTAACGGGCTTAAATCACAGCTCCGAGGCGGTCAATTGATATCGGAATTCAAAAACGGTAGCCAAAAGTTCGAGTGTAACTTTGGCAGTGTGACAAGTTGCACCGTCCTGTTGAAACCAAATGTCGTCCATGTCATCCTCTTCAATTTTTGGAATCAAAAACTCGTTGAGCATGTCACGGTAACGCTCGCCATTTACTGTAACCGCGGCTCCTCGCTCAGTTTCGAAAAAAAAATGGCCCGATGATGCCGCCAGACCAAAAACGGCACCGAACAGTGACTCGTTGTGGATGCATTTGCTTCTCTACAGTAAAGTGTGGATTTTCTGAGCCCCAAATCAGACAATTTTGGTTATTGATGTGAAAATCAGAAAAGAAGAAGAAGACTCACCACTTTGGAAATAGGTTTTCAATATTTCCCAATTTTGTTCATGCGTTTAGCGTCCCATTTCGTAAATGTCAAACCTTTAAGTAAATTACCATTCTCAAAAAAATAGGTGGTTCAAAAAGCAAACGCTATATGGCCTACCCTGTAGTTTGATCTGATCATCATTGGCAATTTTTTATATAACAACGAAGTTATAATAACCAATTGTTGTGGTGCTGAAATTTACTATATGAGTGTGGATGGACTTTGGTTTCATGTGGCTCACACGCCATATCACACAGCTCATCAAAAAATCGATATTTTGGCATATAACTTCGATAAATCTTTGAGAAACTCTATGTATTAACGGCATCATTTGGCCGTCTCGGAATTGCGTTAAGCCTCGTTTAGACGTCAGATTAGTTCATGATAGATGAAGTGGCTGTCCCTTGACGCACCTAGGCCAGTTAGAGGCCCCTTGTGATACCACCGGAACTATCCTATCCTTACTCTATTTAGTCCTCTTTAAACTATTGTATCACCTTTAAAAAGCCAGCTATACTAACAAAATTGAGATTCGCTACATCCGCAATGTTGTCCATAAAATCGTAGACCGAGCAATCTCAACCTTCTTCTACATAGAGTCATGCACCCGCATATAAGGTATTCCACTGCCTCTTTCTCTTCTATATCCTGACAGCTTCTGCAATAGATAGTCATTCGATGGTGCCCCTAATATACTGGCATGCCATTCGATTAGATAGTGCCCAGGTAGGATAGCTGCTACCATTCTTAGATCCCTCATACTTAATTTAAGTAGATTCTTAGTGCGACGCATGTTCCATTCGGGCCATGTTTGTCTACTTATTACGCAAGTATTTAACTGTTTTCAGTTAGAATAAGCAACACTAAAAGTATGTCTGCCTATTAGAAGTTTACATGTTGTGAAGAGCATAGGTCGACCTATAGATCTCTCGATCAAAGAGCTGCAGAGGCTGCATAATCTAGCGCGAGAAATACCGCTCGGTGTTATTGAAGAAGAAGAGAGGCAGCGAACTATCAGAGTGTGACAGCAATGCTGGGATCTTTCAAAAAATGGTACAAGATATAGCAAAATGGTATCGAAGGAAGCACGGGAAGTTGACTTCTACGTGACGCAACTGCTGGGCGGTATCTTGCAGTAAAGAGTATCTAGGGTTTTTAGTACGGGTTAAAGTCCCACACTGACGGCCACAATGACTATAGGCTTTTGATGCTTTCCTCATCTAAAAAACAAAACAAAAAGGGCATAGGTATGTCAAAATTGTGCCGGCTAATTTGGAGCGAAGAGCCCCATCTAGCCAACTCATCTGCCTTACAGTTCCATTGAATGTTACTGTGTACTGGCATCCAGAGCAGATGAATGGAAAAATACAGTGCAAGTACTTTTAATAATTTGTTATACCCTTTTATTGTCTTAGACGAGTGTTTACAAGATAGAAGCGATTTCAGAGCTGCCTGACTATAGGAGTAAATGAAGATTTCTCTAACTGTGACTACGCTTTTATTTATCACCAGACGGTTTTCTGAGATTGCCAAGATTTCGGCTTGTAATACGCTGCAAAGATTGGGCAAACGAACGTATTGGTGCCTATAGTTTGCGATTATATCGTACACCACCCTCTTGATCACTGAGTTTTGAGCCATCAGTATATTTACTGACCCCATTTTCATTGTTTATTATGGCATTTTCCCAGTCCTCTGTGGATGGAAAATTGATGGTATAAGGACTGTCTAGGTACATATTCAACTAGTCACAAAATTCGATGGTATTAGAAATATCAAGAAATATCCCAAGTATGCTGAAGTGTCCCTGGTTTTTTGTCTTAAGCATAGACGTTGCTTTCGTTTCCGCAGTAATTAATCGGCAAGTATAGGAATCAGAAATCATAGATTTTTCGCCTTTGGTTTATCTGATTACTTCTGTTAATCCTAGTAGAGTTTAGCACTCAATTAACATACATACAAAGAGGAATTTGTGTTTTGGTTTTTTTTTAATGTTCCTTTGGTTTTCGAAATTTTAATAGTAATATGTTGATAAAAAAAATTTGATGAATGCAGAGTGACAGCAAATACTTTACAGTATTATACCTATAAAATATTACCGTGTTGTGTAATTTCTGATTTGTGACAGTTCGAAAATTAATTTAAGATTTTGACGTGACAACGTCTTATAATTCGATGGAGCCGGCTGCATGCACCAAAAAATGTGGCATTACCTTGCTCATACGGCGTTACCTTGATTATGCGGCGTTACCTTGCGCAGAGGCTTGAACTGCAAGCGAGAGCGCGGAACGAACGACAAAGAGGCACAATCGGTCCCCACGTTCGGCAACGTTCGACATCGGGCTCTCTTCTGCTTGAGTAAGCGATGCGTCCGGACAGCTGCTATACAATAATACAAGACTAATTCAAAGCCTATGGGAAACTACATACACACATACATATGTCTGTATGCACATATGTACGTACTATGCGTGTAACGAACTTTGTTCCAAGAGCCAAATTAGTGTGCGCTTTTACTCACTTAAAAATGTGTAAGCAAATTAACAACAAACATGCGAACTATCGCTTTTATATGCAATAAATGAGCAGCAAAGAGATTAAGAGAGCAACAATGCATCATTACATTCATTGAGTGGCACATTTCAAATTTTATAGTACTCAGTAGTTGAACGCGAATCGGCAACAGGTTAGAAAGTGAGCAAAGTTTTATTAAAAGAAACAGAGAGCATAACTGAATTTGATGTACACAACTCTTTTTACAACAAATTACAATTAAATTTGCAAAAATAATTAAGTAACTAATTGAACAACAAATTTTATTCAGTTTATTTGCTGAAAGAAATAATGTCAATACAAAATGTATTGTTATAAAATAATAAAATCAAAAATTAAATTTTAACAGTCGAATAGAAATTCAAACAATAAATTTAATTCAAGTATTTCGTAAATTTAAAATGATATTCTGAACGAAGAATTTTATGAAAAATTTTTCTAAATTGTTTCGAACGACGACTCATTTTGCAGAACCGCTATGTGCATTGTAAAAAAATTGGCATAATTGTATTTATTTTGTACGCATAAATGTAACTTAATCAATTCCATTGCGATTCCATTTACCTCCTTCTCTATATCCATACAAAATATCTATCAGGCAAATAAAACTAAAATTTTCTCCTGAAAAATGCAACCATTCCCTCAATATTTTCTTATGACGCTGTCACGTTAAACTATCGTCAGTAAACCAACTTTACAGACAACCTCTTTTTTTAACACGTTTTAGCTTGTTATATGTTTTCTCTTCTATAAGTTTTTGTAATTTATGTCGAAAAAAGCTTTTGAGGAAATATGAGCTTTAGAATACAAAAAGACCTGTACAAATCGAAGCATTTTGTGCACAATTATTGGCGTAGATATATGCTTCGGAACTTTATTTTAAAAAGATGTGGATATGAAATTGCATTGCCAAAGGACGCTAGTAGTAAAGACTATTGGCCACATATGAAATTGAATTCCACAAATACGAGTAGTAGAAAGGTTTGCTCCTTCTGATAAAACAAGAGTTACTGAATAATGTTTGGCGACGTTGTTTGGCATTCTTCAACAAGGACATAAAGCGATTTCACGTCCTTCATTTAAGCAAATTTCTCAAATACGCAATAATTTAGTACTACTTAATGCTGTAAAAGAATATTTAAAAAAAATTATTTTAACATTTTCTTTTTCACCCTTATTACTTATTTTAATATTTTTTTTATACTTAAAAGATGCTTAACCAATTTTTGGATTACAAAACATTTTGCTACACTCCTCTAATCGTTAAAGCTCGACCTCAATATGAGTTAATGAAACCACCAGCAACATAGTTTGGAAATCAGCATTTATTTTTTTTTCAATTATCACTTTTGTTTATCGAAATTTTGCAACGAAAATACGTTTGTATTTAGAACCTTGTTTGCTTACCTCTATGCACCATTGATTCTTCATTACTAAAATAACATTCAGCGATGCTTTTTGAGTTTGACTGTAAAATGCAACCAGTTTTATTTTGATTTTTTGCTTATTTGCTAGCAGCAATTTGTGGATTATTGTGATTTCGACGAATTTATTTTACTTTGCATTTGCATTATTCTTTGTTGTTGTTGTTTTACAGTAAATACCAAGGTAATCAAATTATTTGTCACGACTAATGTATTTAAATGGCATCAAAATATGCGATGTTGTGTTTGCATTGTTGTTGCAAATTAGCACATGGCAGAGAATTCCAAAGCAAAAACAAAAATCCAAACATACCTAAGCAAATATTATCTCAGCGCCGCTACTCGGATTGAACGGTTATTTCTCTCCTTCTTTTTAATTCATAAAACGAAACACAAATTTACACTGAGAGCAAATGAAGAAGAAAATGTAATGCATTGGGTCGGACAAATTCAATATTTATTTAATTTTTATATAGTTTTGTTACTTACTTTAGTAACTTACTTTAGTAAGTAAAGTTAAGTTTGTTTAAATTTAGCATTGCAATTAAATACGTTGAATTTTAGTTCTTAATATTAATGGTGCTTTTAATAAAGAAAAAATAGTAAATAATATGTTTAAGAGAAAATTTAAGAGAAATAATATAATTTTTTGTTAGTGTTCAAATATTTCATTGATTCTGCAACAATTAGCGTTTATTAGAGAATAACGAAGAACGGAAGGGAAATGGAAAAGAAATTTGTAAGAATGAGGTTGCCACAGTACATGAATAAGGGTGATGACAGATTTAACAGAAAAAAATTTTAGAATATATTTAGAAAATAATTTTTTATTTAGCAGACTGTCTATAATTTTTAATTTTTTAATAAAATTAAATTTTTTTTAAACACAATTTTTTTTAAATATATTTTAACCTAAGCAAAATTAAAAAAAAAACATTGTATGTTAAAAAGAGCTGCAAACTCTATGGCACAATAGCCCTTAAATAATAATAAAAAAACAGAAAAACTTGCAAAAATATTTTACTTCTCAAACGTCTCTACCGGCTACCCTTTTGCAGGTTTTCGAAGCAATATTTTAAATAATTTTCGAAACAAAATATTATAAATACAATAAATTTCTTTACATATTTAAATCCTACATCAACCAGCAAGTATGTAAATAATTTCCAATATATGAGTCGAAATTACCCTTTCCTACAAATATCCGATACAGCAACGCTATGCACGTGTTTACATTTGAGTAAATATCAACAGGTTTCTTTTTTTATACAAAAAGTAAAATGTATCATGTGAGTAAATGTGACATGAAATACGTATATTCCAAAAATTACATACAAAAAATTTCCCCAATAATTTTGAAAAAAAAAATTTATTTGTTCGCTTCCAAAAAAAATTGTTTAAAAAGTTTATTTAACTTAAAAAATTAAAAAAACAATTTCATAAAAAATGTCCTTAATAATTAAAAAAAAAATATTTGCTTCGAAGCAAATTTGTTTAAAAGGTTCTTTATCATAACAAATTAAAAAAACAAAACAGAAATTTTAATGTTGAAAATAACCGAATATATTTCAAAAATTACATAAAAAAATTTCCATAATAATTAAAAAAAAATGTATTTGCTTCCAAGAAAATTTGTTAAAAAAGTTTCTTTAACCTAAAAAATTAAAACACAAACAAAAAGTTTAAATGTTGAAAATAATCTAACATAATATATTTCAAAAATTACATAAAAAACTTCCCCTAATAATTTAAAAAAACATTTTTTTTCTTCGTTTGCAAGAAAATTTGTTAAAAAAGTTTCTTTAGCCTAAAAAATTAAAACACAAAAAAAAAATTTAAATGTTGAAAATAATCGAATATAATTTTTAAATAAAATTAAAAAGCTCCCTAATAATAAAAAAAAAAATTATTTGCTTCCAAGAAATTTTGTTAAAAAAGTTTCTTTAATCTAAAAAATTAAAACAAAAAAAAATGTTTAATGTTGAAAATATTCAAAAAATTTTCAAAAATTACATAAAAAAATGTCCCTAATAATTTAAAAAAGAAAAAATATATTTTCTTCAAGAAAATGTGTTTAAAAAGTTTCTTTAGCCTAAAAAATTAAAAAACAGCAAACAAATTTTAAATGTTGAAAATAATCGAATATATTTCACTTAAAAATTCTACCAAAATTTTCAACATTGAATTAATCTAAACAATTATTAATTTTGCTTCAAATTGTTTTACTTTTTATACTCACTTGTACAAACCTACACATAAACCAACTTTCAGAAAAATTGACGACAATACCCAAAATACTTGGATCACTTGATCGGAAATTCACCGTAAACATATGAGTTTGTGCGCGAGAACCCATTATGTACTAGAAACATCGACTAATGGAAAGAAGGTGTTTTTCCTAATCGTGGTCATCTTTCGACACGCTATTAAAAAGCTTCTCATAAATGAGACATTATAGTATACAAAACAATGGCAAAAAACCATAATTCTCACTTTACATAGAAAGACATCAACTATTTAGTAAATATGCAGGGTGTGTCAGAAGAAAAGAACCGGTTTTTTTCTTGTAACTTCATGATATATTTCGTTCTGCTAGTCCCACTCAAGGGCTACGACGCCAGTGCTAACTCAGGTTACTGTCGTTCGAAACTACCCCGTAAACACAACCAAACAAAAAATGAGTGAGAAGTACGCGAAGCGTTTTGAGGCGGTATTTTTTTGTACGCATTCGAAAGGGTCGAAATTATCTTAAGCCCCGGCTGCAAAAGTCATTAAAAAATCAAAATAGTTTGTAGTGATATGGAATCAACGGTATAAGGGCACAAAAATATTGAAGGGAAAAGATGTGCGTATCAACACCATCGAACGTCGACTGACATCATCAAAACCACTGCTCTTACAAAACACATTGAGAAACATGAAAACAAGAAAATGGCGTCACAGTAATGGGCTGGCCTTCCCAGTCCCCAGGCGCCAACCCCATTGAAAATATGTGGAAAATTATGAAAACGCATCTTGTCGAAAAGATAGTCCACGAGTCCACCAATCTCTGTCCAGTGCCCAGTGGCACACGAGCCAGTCGCCACGACCCAAGAAGGCGCGCATGTCGAAATCCAAGGTCAAAACCATGCTGATCCTCTTTTTCGACTCTCGAGGCATAGTCCACAAGGAGTTTGTGCCTCCAGGAAGCACTGTAAACACGGCATTTTACCAAGAAGTGCTCCTTCGGTTGAAAAACCGCCACGCCCGGGTTCGGTCCGACCTCGTCAACAATTGGACCCTTCATCACGACAATGCGCCGGTGCACACCGCCTTCCTCTGCACTTCTGCATTGGCCAAGATGGGGGTTCCGGTACTTCCCCACCCTCCTTATAGCCCAGACATGTCCTGAAAAGAAAGCTGAAGGGGAGGCGTTTCTACTCCATCGAGGCGATCCAAAACTCTGTGACAGCCGAATTGAACGCGATTCCGGCGGATGAGTTTAAAAAAGGTTTCCTGCAGTGGAAGGACCACTACCAGCGGTGTATTGACGCTCAAGGGTCCTATTTTGAAGAATATTAGTTGTATAAGCCAAAAGGTTTAATACAAGTACTTTCATGTAAATTTTTTTTAAATATATGTATATTTTTTATATTTCATGAATAATCGCGATAATCGCGGTTTTTTTCTGACACAACCTGTATCTGCAGTTACATTTACACCTAATGAGTTGAGCATTGCCTCACACACATTTAGTATGAAAAATAGTGCAATAATTTGCTTTTTATCAAGAAATATGAAAATATTGCTAAAAAATTTGTGAATGCACATAGATAAAATTTCGCGACGATTCTTCAATATATAATATACAATTCAAATCAATGAATGCTCAGTCTCCACTGCCAGCCAAAAAGCTTAATTCTTGCGAAGCTTGAAAATAAAAACAAAAAAAAAATATGAAATATAGTTATATGAATTTTACTAAAATCTTTACAATTCTCTATAGACATTATCGAAATTCAAGCTGCATCGAGCAATTACCACAATACTGCTACTTACAGCTTATCTGAACAGCTACGAATTTTTTGCAAAGTTTTCTATATTTCATTATATTTTACGCAAATGCAAAAACAAAGTATGCAGGCATCTTATTTATTTTGCTTGATTTCATTTCTCAACATAAAATACAAAACAGTTTCCACTTACTTCTTTGCAATCCAAAAAACAAAACAAAAAAAAAACATATAGAGGACTCATACCCCAGCTTAAATGATACAGTTAAAAAAGATAAATATTTATTTCAAATTTTTAAAATTTGAAGATATTTAGCACATTGTTGGGTATAATTTGTTACCAGTTATTGTTTGAATTCTCTGTGGCATGGACTCAACCAATTTTTTTGGGTATTCTGCTTCTACTCTACAAGTTTCGCCGTTGTTACGGATTTCATATTTCAAAAAATATCTGCATACTCTGTATTTTGAAAGGAAAATATTGCAAATGCAGCAAGAGAAAGACAAAACTCGAGATAGATAGATAATGTAATGAAAGATTTGAAACTGAGGAACTGGAAGGAAACGACAACGGACAGAGCAATGGAGTACACAAGATGCTATAACGCCAAACAATGATGATGATGGACTATGTTTTATAAAAAATTTTTTTATATAAAATAAAAAAAAAATAAAATTTTGCAGGCCAAATCATAATGAGTTCAAATGTAATAGTGGTTAAGGCAATGTACATATATATGCACAGAGTCCAGCCCTCGAAGTGTAACCAACTTCAGACTGCTCTTGCATCAGCTATCTGTTAGTTGACTAAGTGACAGTCCAGAGTATTGTTTACAAGAGCGCGGAAGCAATTTGCTGAGTGTAAACGCAAAAAAAAAATTAATAATAGATTTCGAACGTAATAGTGTGATTGCGTTATATTTGGCTGGAAAAATACAACCAGCCATTAAGTAAATAAAATTTTTCTTTATCGCACCATTAGTCGTTACAATGAAACTGGTAGCATAGCGAAACGTCATGGAGGTGGTCATCAAAATATTGCAACGTCAAGTGAATTCGTTCAAAAAGTCAAGAAGCGACTTGAGCTAAGTGCCCGACCAAGTGCCAATCACATGGCGAAAGAACTGAAAATATCTGACCGTAGCATCCACCGCATACTGAAAAATGATCTAAAAGTCAAGCCTCACAAGATCCAAACGGCGCATGATCTCACACCAAAGCAGTAAAAAGGCAAACTTGGGAGAGGAAAGGAATTGTTTCGCTTGGCCAAAAGTGTTCAATTTCCATGTTCCGAACATTGTGTTTTCTGACGAGAAAATTTTTGAAATTGAACAATTCGTAAACTCTTAAAACGATAGGGTTTATTTGACCGACCATTCATACGAAAATTTTCGTCATCGTTTGGCCACCAGCAGGCAGCACCCGCCGGCAGGACAAGTAATGGTTTAGGCCGCAGTAAACGCAGATGGGCGCTCTCCAATCATTTTCATCGATTATGGCGTCAATTTAAATGCGAAATATTATCGGGAAAGTATTCTGGAGGTTGCTTTGAAGCCGTGAGCAGACAAAGATTCCGGTGGCAGATCATGGACATTTCAACAAGACTCGGCACCGTCTCACAAAGCTCGAGTGAACCAAGAATGGCTAAAAAAAAACGTTCCGAACTTCATAACGTCCACACAATGGATCTCAAATTCACCAGATGTGAATCCGATGGATTATTCTCATTAGGCCATTTCAGAGAGCAAGGTCCAAACTAAAATATTCACCAGTCTCGAGGCGCTGAAAAAAGCCATTGTCCGAGAGTGGGTCAAAATACCCGACTCTATGCCGACTCAAGCCCATAGTCAAAGGAAAAGGTGGCCATATCGAGCAAAAGAAAATTGATTCTTAAGTTTGTATTATTTTCACACATTTTTAACTTTCAATTGAATAAAAGTAATTATCCAAACTAAATTGATGGCCTGCTTTAATTGCTTAGACTTCGAGTGGCGGACCCTGTATATTAGAATCGAGTGAGACCATCACATCGAATGCAGATAATGCGTTTGACTTGAACACTGAAGTAAAAACTACCACATTATCAAAAAATACAAAAAAAACGGATACCAAAGCATGATAAGGAGCGGCCCTATATTGCAAAGTGAGTAACGTTGCAAGCTTTATAGACGTTCCTTTCAATTATTACTTGTTCCTATTGACGTCACATTCTCTGGCTGCGCTACGTTTTCACTCCTAAGAAGTGAAAAAATTTATCGCTGCAAGATCGCTTTAAAAGGTGTGGAATTCTGAAATGTGGACAACCTCGCTAAACCATTTTGTTTTAAGTGCAAACCCATTGGGCTGGCTGACGCTTACCTATGTATTCTTAAGGACGTGGGTTTCATTCAAGAATGATGACCAAAGTATCCACATCTATTGGCAAGCCAATTGTCGGTGGTGCAGGGATCTCGAAGTTCAACGGCGAATAAATCAAAACCGACAACTTTTAAAGGATTAGAAATTGATCGGTTAAGAAATACAAAAGAGTTATGGAACGTTGTCACAGATAGGGAAGCATTTTGTGATATGGTTAATAATCTATCTTAAGGATTGTACAATAATTATTTATTTAATTATTTATTAATTTTTCTAGTATTTCGGTTTTATATGTATGTGAATCTATGTATGATATTATATATAGGCTTATATTATGATTTAAATTATTTCTGTCCGATCGCTCAATTTTCGAAGTGGAAGAAAAAAAAGAATCAGGACAATGAAAAAGAAGATAACAGACTCTTCCTCCTTTTCATTCGAAATGAGGCACATTTAATCTTTGGCCAAGGAGACAGTGTCCTGTGATTAAAGCAACTATCATAGATACGATTTTCCTTGACCGATTAAGTAGTGCTTTAAGTGCCCATTCTGGCCAAATTCTTTTTCTAGTGGTATATGCCAGACTAGCAACTTATCTTCTGTTGGCTGAAGTGACAATGATACTTGTGCCACACAGTTTGTAGATTGAGAGGGGTATACCCTCAAGTTACGTACCAAGTGGAAGGCAAGTGGTAGTGCCCTCTCTCGCTAATTCGTCTGCCTTACAATTCCCTGGTAAGTCACTATGCTCTGACATTCACATTAAATGGATTTGGAAATATTCTGCAATCTCGTTAAGAGATACCCGGCATTAGCGAGCAACGATGGAATTAATGAATAATTAAGGAATAAATATTGATTTCTCTAAAGTCAGTCACATTTTTTGCCTAACGAGACTCCTACCTCATTAATGGCGAGCATTTCAGTCTGAAATACGCTACAGTGATGGAAAAGACGATCCGAAACGCTTACTTTTGGTTTCTTACAGTAGACGCCAAAGCTAACTTTATCGTCAAGTAACGAACCGTAAGCAGTTTTTCCGACCAGATTTCTAGAATCCTAGTACTAAATTACCTTTTAAAATATAGTTAAATCAAACAATTACAAATACTGACTTAAACTTTAAGAAAATAAAAAATAAAATAAAACAAAAACGGCGGAAACAAATTGCGCATCTAATAAGGCAAATTATCCGTATTTTTTATTTAATTATTTTCATTTTCCATTTACAATTCATCAGTTCAGGCTGCATTATCACACTTTTCCTGTTCACTATAAAATTAATTTTAATTAACAAAATGTTCACAGGCGACTTTGCCATACATGACGTGGCAAATGCATGCAAATATCGAAATACCTAACCAAAATGGTTTGTTGCTACACTTCCACTACTTGCGTGTAATTATGATTGATTAGCAACAAAACTTTGCTATGCATAAGCTACATACATATATAATAGCTGGACGGAATTCAAAGTTCAACGGTTTGAAATGTGGAAATCGCATGCAGCCGCAGGACACATTTGAAATTTGATGTTACCATTGTAACAATTGGGAAACACCTGCGTGCATGTGTATAGCACTATACATATGTATGTGTGTGTATAAATACTGGGTACATGTGAATATTGTACACGAATTACAAAGTGCCTATCTAATTTGCTGAACTGTCTACCACAACGCCAACACCTGTTAAATAATATATAAATGTTTTGAAATGTTTGTGTGAAGCGTTGGAATGCACTTAGCTGTGCTTAAGTAAACATGCATACACACGTATGTATATTAGGGTGAGTCAGTTTTAGAACTAACCAGCTACTTGTTATTAAATTATATACTTACAGTAAATATGTATGAGTGTGTACTTAAAAGACTTTAGGAGTAGCTGAGTTACAAGTTTGGGGCAAACAAGAAAAAGTGGAATTTCAAGCCTCTAAATGTTTAATTAATGAACATTTAACCCTCCATTAGGCGCGTGGATTACATATGTAATCCACCCATCTTTAATCAGTAATCAATTTAAACTTAGCTTGAAGATGTCCATTCCCGTTTCCATAGCTGTCTATAATATGCAGAACTACTAATTTAGTACAAAATTAAAAGGGTAGACCCACGATTAGGCCGTTTATTTGAAGTTAAATACGAGTGGACTACAATTGTAATCCACGCGCCTAATTACGTAACATTTTTTACAGAGTGCACAATTGAAAAGTTTGTCTGTTGGAACACCTAGGTAAGTTATATTATTCCAAAAATATAATTATTTATAAATCTTAGTATTTTCATAATTAGAGACCATTCACTGCAACAACTATTTCATTACAGAAAGTAGTATTTTTTTATATAGAGATTGAAATGTCTGATGCAAAAAAAATCGTTTGGAACATAACACAGATCCTGCTGTTGGACGAAATGGTTAGATGAGCTTTCTAGCGAAGAGGAAGGTTCAATAGATGAAGCAGATGAAGATGAACTAGACGACAACGTCGTAGAAAGTAGCGATCATTAAAAAGACTCTGAATAGGAACTTTCTTCGGCTGAAGAAGAAGCTATTACAGACCCATAGAAAATCAGATGACAATGAAGATGAAAAAAAGTTTTAAGACTTGATTTTATTGAAATGATTGCTTGGAAGCTAATAACACCTGAAATTGAAGAACGATCAACCGTTCCAAACGAGTCAAAAGAAGTGCGGCGCCGGTCCCGGCATTTACTTGGTTTAGAAAACCCCTTACCGCCTCCACAACCCGAGTTAAATTGTATTCGCTCAAGGAGTCGTAATAAATCCACCAGAAGAATTTTCCAAAAATTTAGTAAATATGCATGCAAAGAACATATGAGAGATGTGTGCACCGCCTGTTTGGCAGAATAAAATATGTTCTATATTTCAACTATGTTTACTCTTTTGTACACCCTTATATTTTTTTACTGGTCATTTTGTATTAGATATAAGTTTAGTTTATTATTATAAGAATGAATTCGAGTGATTTTTTATTAAAAACTTTAATTCATTCTCAACTCTCAAACATTTGAAAAACTTGCCATTAATTGTTTTAATTTTTTTTTGTAACGAAAGCTAAGTAAAAGTAGGTGTAAATATATTTTAGGCGTTTAAAATAATATAAATAAACGTTTATCAGCAAAAACAAAAAAAAATTTTTATAAAATATTATATTACAACAGAAAAATAAGTTGGACTACGAACGTAGTCCACGCGCCTAACCGAGTGAGCAAAGTCCGCGCGCCTAATAGAGGGTTAAGTTGGGTTTAAAATATGTTCAAGATGTCACTATATTCACGGTTTTTAAATTTTCCGTTGATTAAAATTTGTATAATAACTCTTACGCACTTATACATCCTACAGCTCGATTCAATAACGCTGACAACTTCACCGGTGAGTGCTTCCATGTCAAGTGATCCAAGTAGGTGTTTTGGGCAGTGTTGTCCGTTCTGTTAGAAATTGGTTTATTTATATACTTCAGTATAATAAGAAGTAAATCGAAAAAATGTTGAAAAATTTTATAATTTTGAGATATTTTCAGTGTAGAAAATTTTGGTAAAGAGTTTCTGAGAATTAAATAACTTCGGTTCATTATCAATTTTCTATATTTTTATTTTATTTTATAATAAAATATAGCATTATATTTAAATCATGGCTGGAGATAAAGGAATTAGCGAACTCGGTTCAAATGTTTCACCTCGGCCCTATGCTCCACAGATTTTAACAAAAAATTTTTGGGAAAACCAAATCATATTAATATGAAATATAGTACCTTCGGTTTATTTTAACTTTTGGTTTTTTTTTTTGCTTAATTTTATAAAAAATATTTGTTTAGGTTTTTTCTTACTTTATAGCTCCATTATTATGCTTTTGAATTGATTCAGTGTAGAGAACTTTGGTAAATCGTTTTTAGAGTGAATTATTTTCAGTACATTTTAACATAATTAATCTCATCTTATAATTTGGTTTTTTAATTTTATAATAAAACTTCTTAATTAAACAAAATTTTTGGGAAAAGACTCCAATGTTTTTTTCTTATTTTATAGGTCCATTAATATGATTTGAGATTGATTCAGTGTAGAACATTTTTGTGGAGAGTTCTTTTAATTGAAGTAACTTCGGTTCATTTTAAAATTGTTGTAACTTTTATAATTTTTAATTTTTTAATGAGATCTTCTATTTAAACAAAAACTTTTGGGAAAACAAAAATTTTTGGGAAAACAAAATCAAATTTTTTAGGTTTTTTTCCTTACTTCATAGCTCCGTTAACATGATGTAACGTTTATTCAGTGTAAAAAATATAAGTGTAGAAATACGAAACAATTTTTTAATAAAATATAATTTAAGATATGAAAATTATACTTTTTTTAATGAAAAATTTTCAAGGATATCTTTGGCATTTTTGAAAAGAGCCCCCATCCCCCTTAGATTTTTTCTTATATTTTTATTAATAGCTGAGGCTGTGCTCCGTAATTCCTGCAGGTTGCCTAAGGCAATAACCATAACTTGTCCAGTTATATTCAATTCAGAGACCGTAATTATTATAAGTTTTATTAATATTTAGTCATGAATTTGAGGTTTTCAAATTTCCTATCAATAAAAATATGATATAAATATATTTCTGGGTAATATTACTTGGAAATAAAAAAAGAATATATCGAGTTGTTTTATTTTCTGAGTGTAACCTTTTCGCTTTGAAATAATAACTATTTTGTGAGTGGCATTTATTTGTTCAAAACTTATCATTATTTATGGGCTATATTTTTTTATTGAGCAAAAGTATCTACTGCTTAATTTTACAGTTTTATTTTTTTCATAAGCAAAATTGTTATTTTTCATATATTTTTTTAATTTTGTTGAGCAGAAGTAATGCTTAATTTTTTAGTTTTATTTTTTTCATCAAAAATAGTGATTAGACTTCGAGCTTTATTTTTTGATCGCAACCCATTTCCTGAGCGATATTTTTTTTCTCAGAAATAAAAATTAATTTCTGAGTTTCGTTTTTTTTTTTTTTGACAGATTGAAAAACTCAAAATCACCAGACACCAGAATTCACTCAACTCACTTGGTGAGTTAAGGGATATTCGAAACTATTATATTTGGCAGCTTTGATGTTTAGCTTTAAAAATAATGATTACCGGTAATATTTCCTGATTAAAATATGTACAGCAAATTAGTGCAAAATTTTGATCTTGGATTTGGAAATGGGCGTAATACATGCAACATCATATGTATAGATAATTAGACTCTTCCTGAGAAGTAAATCAAAACAAATTTTAAAAAATTATATGCGGACAGTTCTTACAAAAGATTGAAACACATAACGCCCGAAAGATACAATATATTTACCATTTGTTTTAAAATGTTTGGCCTTTTCAACTTATTTGGTCATAATTCTTTTCAAAATTATGCAAAATAGTAGAAATAACAATAATTTGTCAGTGTTTTCGCTTTGAATTTCAGGAACGATTCGCGCAATTGCCGAATTAGTTATGTAGTTTAAGATGTCCTCTAACAGATGAAGAAAAAAAACACACCAAAAACAAAGTTGTATTAATATTGATATATTCCTCACAAAGCCGCACTGACAAGCAGGTTCTTTCAGAAGCTCAAAAGCTTAAATCATTTTATTTGCGGGAAAAACTGTCAATACCATACAAGCAAAATCAGGTGTTAAAAAATAAACCAACAGTGAAAAAGTGAAAGTTATCGAGAGAGATATGAGGAAGGAAGGCAGTATTGCACTATGACAGCGATCCGTTTGCTGTCCCGAACGTTTCTTTAACCAAAATTTTCGTGTAACCAAAATGCTTTCCTAGAAGGTGATTCAATCTATTCGAATGATTTTAAAGACGAGCCATTACATAGAACCCACAAAGCAGCAGACGTAGAGAAAGGCCAACTCACACCTGAGAAGGCATCTGGAAATCGAAATGAAGAATCTTCAGCTAAGTTGAAACGAGATCAAAACTCATGCAAATTGCTTGAAAAAGAAACAAAAAAACTTATTCCGTTTAGCTCCTTAATGTAACGATAAGAATATATGTATTTATATAAGTTTCTACGTAATTTCGAGTTACTAGATACGAGGACAGAATCTTATTACTTTTTTCACTTGGAACTTTGGATGTTTATTGCACAAGAAGCTGCTTGAACCAATATATAACAGCAAATAACTACAATATTTACCTAGCTCTGGTGGATCTCTTAAATTTCTTTATTGATAAAATTTTCTTAGAAAGAAATCATTAAAAATTAGCATAAGAAAAATATCAAAAATGATATGACCATAATTCAAACTTTTATTCCATCGTAACGTCTTAAAGAGAGTTGAGTGAATAAGATTTCTCAATGAAAAGCTGGAAAAAATCTTCCGTCACATTTTTCAATGCTAACTTCTACAGATCGTAGACAGTTATTAATTCTGTTCGATAACGCAAAAATTTGCAATAGTTATTAGTAATTTTTGCAAGTAGGCGTTCGATAATGCTAAAAACTTATTCATCACTCAAAAAGTTAGTGAAAGCAAAGTGACAGTTCGTTGATAGTGAGACGTTCGTTTTGTGCTGAAGAAATTTTCCATCACGAAAAATTATCCATCACGAAAACATTTGTTTTGAAAATATTTGAGTGAATTATTGTAAACAAATAAATTTATTTTTTATGGAATCTGCTGTTTTGTACGCTTTTGTCTGCTGTCTGATCTGCGTCGGTGTAGTTTATAGACAAAAACGATAAAATTTAATATTTAACAACAAAAAATGTGAGTGTATAAAGTTTGTTTAGGTATTTTTTTTTACCAGTACAAAGATGTGTAAACAAACTCAGCTGATGCATCTTCTTCTACGGGTTTTGCCAGTGATGCAACATTTTCCGTTGGCTACCTTTTTGCTTTTTCTGCTCTTTGAAAAAGAATTTTCGCATGTGTTATTAATTTGGATTTATGGATGGCTGGAGACGGCTAATTTTGCTAATGAATAGATTTATCATCAAAAAAGCTTAAATGTTTCTAGACCTACCTACAGTAAATTTCAACACTTTACTAATTTAACAAAGTTCAAAGGGACTTATTCTTTGGTGTCGTGGTGGTGAGTTAGCTCATACCGACAATTAATATCGATTTTCACTCTTCAAATAAAAGATCTACTTTTACCTGAAATTTTCAGCCACGTTATGATAATTTTTTTTTTCCGGCTGACAAAAAATATCTCATTACATATATGGGGCATTCTGTGTTAAAGGGACTCCGCCTCAAACTTCAGATTAATGGATTTCAAAGACTTTATTGGCGTAAACAAAACTTACGTCGAAATCGATTATTTTTCTCAAAAAATTGGTGATTTTTGGGGTCTTAAAAAATCTTGACTAGCACATCAGATCATAATAGAAAATTTTCCAATCATGATGACCCTTCGTCACCTAGTGTGTCTACTTTGAATTTCAAGTCTCTAAATAATTGAGAAGCTGGTATAAACGCGTCTGCGAAACTTTACAGACAAGGCCGAAAGCGACCTATTACCAATTACCACTCTATTCATTCTTCATATCTAATAAAAAATCAACAAGAACAAAATACGAATACACGTCATAACTTTGAACGCTACTCATCCCAAACGCCGTCCAAACCTCCAGGCATACGAATGCCGAATGTTGGGATATTTCGTCATAAGTAAAAGTGCGTTTTTATTGGATGAAAGAGATTGATTAGCCTAGAAAGAGTGTAAGGCTTGTGAAAGGGAAGGCGCTATTAGATGGGTGATAGAGTGATTAACTTTTAGTTGCGTGTTGATTTATTTGAGATTAATGCGGCGGGTGGACTCAGTGCTGCCGCGGAGCAGTCTGTTAATACACGGTGGAGTGATTAAGGTCATTGACAATCCCACACCAAATGCGTTTGCGCGCAACTACCATTAGGTTGGTCTGAGCTCGCTGTACATTGTGAGAAAAGTGTACGGAGAGTGATAATTTGAAATGAGAGGATAGATTTTTTTCCAATTGTGGTAGTACATCGGTAGACAATGACAAGCTTTCGAGCAAATTTATGCTGCAAAAAGCCACTCATAAAACCTCAATTTGCGGGAAAACATCAAGATGCACAGCACAACTTGAAGCTGAGCTCAACGTATCATCATCGCCGAAACTATAACCATTACGACCAGACAGTCCCCGCAGGCAAAACCTAAACTAGTACACAAATATTTTAGTTCTGACACTGGGGATTTAATAAAACAAAATCATATTAAATCATCATTGACTAGAATAATATCAATAGTAAAATTATCAGCTTGTCTACAAATTATTAGTTTTTTTTTAGATAAGAAAGTTCAATATTTCTATGTACACCATACATTTGAAAAAACTACTACATATATTTGAAATATATCCTAGTTTATCAAATAAAAGCAATAATTGCTATTATTATTTATAAGTAGCCTCGCACCACAAGTCAAGTAAGGTGTTAACGTCACTGTTCAAACCAAAGATTGTTTGAGACTCTCCATGTCTCCTATCTCCTATGTTCTTCAATTCTGATCACAAACTGTAGACCAATGGTCTCAGCTGACAGTCAATCTACTGCTGCTATGAATCAGAAATATTGGTTTTTACCCACTGCTGGGTGGTTTTTGCCTTATGGACTAGAGTGGAATCTTGCTGCAAGACCCAAAACTCTCTATTGAAGAGAGTATACCTCAACTGCTTCACCACGCCTTCTAAGACATCCTCCTGGTATGCTTTTGCCTCGCTCTTAACTCCTTTTTCATAGAAATGAAGAGATGTGACGCCTTTACAAGACACCACCCCCCAAAACATTACGGAGGCTGGATGGTGGCATCGGAGGCGTCTCCAGAAGTTTTAACAAAGATTTCGTCGTTTTGCTTATTAAAAATGTTTCAACAGTGAAAATTTTCTCATCTGTGGAAAGAATATTTTCTTGGCCGTTGATCATGCGGCACCGAAGAACGTGCTTGCGCTTGCCAAAGATTACCAGTTGAGCGACGGAAGACTTTCATGTGGAGATCATCTCTAATTCATCTTAACATGGATCTGGTCGATACATTCACTTCCCTGGACTCTATTTTCTACTTTCTAAGGGGACTTCAGAGAGTTCCTTGTCGAACGGTTTTTATGGCTGCACTAGTTCAAACAACGGGAGGACGACCAGTTCTTTTTCTGTCTGTCACTTCAGACGTTTAAAAAAGCAAAGCATTCTCGAAATATAAAGCTTTTTCAGCTATTCGTAAATCTTACTTTCACTTTTTCAATCACTGTAATGCAATTTTCTTTGTTTTTGCTAATTATAACGGTATATAAGCTAAATTAAAATAGCAAGTGATATGACGGATAAGTGAACAGTTTTACTAGAGATTCGCCGTGGAATAAGCTTCAGACCTGTCGGAATTCTGTCATCAGGACAGCCACGTGTGCCTTCTAATGTCTGCTCGAAAACATCTCCACAACGTTACTGTGTTCCTAATTAATCCGCAAACAACTCCTGCTGGTTTGCTAACGCAATAGCCACCCCTGCAGGTATTTGCTGAGGGCTGGGCCACCTCCCAGGCAAGTCAGAAGACATCTCTTCAACTATAGTGACGAGATCCATCATCAAAACGACTACAACTACTGGAACACGCAGTTTACTGGCAGCCATTAAACAACATTCACCAGCAGTTTTTTACCACCTTCTTAACCTCCCGATCCCCGAATACCGTCATTGGAGTTCCACCACTACCCATTGCAGACGAAAAGCTTCAGCTCCCTCGTGAAACTCGTTATTTTAGCATACATATATACATTCAGAATATCTAGAATCGGCCCCGGGCTGATAGCTATGACGCCTGAGGCTGTATTCATTTTGAACCATAGTTCCAGGTGAGGTCGACTAAGTTTATCACTCACGACTAAACCATACAAGTGACAAGACGGTATTGGTCATAGCATTACCGAATTATCGATGTTCGTCTGGATCCCACCTACAGTGGAAGTAATTGGAGACTACCTTCGAAGTATTACCTTCAAGCATCCCAGGCAGAGGGCGCGGACGCAGATTCCTATTGTGGTCAATAGACACAATCAGCGTTCCAGCTCGGTGTAATACAAATATGCAGTACCCGGTGCAAGGCAGCCGAAAAGGGAGGTTTGTTTAAGTGAAACCATGCCCTACATATCAATGGTGCGACGGTACCAATTGAAATATTTCTGACATTTGTATCCTCCCCCGAAGAAAACTTACTCATCTAACACCTTTCTCTCTTTGGACCTAACCTGTCGATGCAGCATGTTTTCTGGGCCTATCGTTAGATGAGATTTACGATGAAAACCGGGGACTTCAACTTAGTGACGGAGCTTGATGAACTACTACAAAAGCAACAACGGGTAAATGGAAAATTTTGAAAAAAATCCTATGGCTTTACGAGTATAACATAGATAGGTAGGTAGGTAAGATGGCAAGAATACCCCAGGTACACTTCAAGCAGCACTTACGTGCCGTTTTGATAGCATAATGTGGACCACTAAATGTGAAAAGATTTAGGGAAGAGAAAAACCGTCTACAACCATCCAGTGCTGTTGATGTAGTAGAGAAGAGAAAAGGGCTGGAGAATTTCTCCAAGTCATCCCCAAAGGGCACGATAAGGAATCTCAAGCGCCTAGCCGCCAGAGCCGGACATTTACAGAGAAAGTGTTCCACAGTCTCTTTCTCTGCAGGATCCCCACAGCTTCTGCAATAGGGGTTGTACGGAATTCCAAGCTTCTCCGCATGAGTACCGATCACCCAGTGCCCAGTGAACGCCCCAATGAGTTTGGAAATAGAATGGCGGGGGATTTACATCACCTGAAGCGTTCTGTTTCTATCGTATTGAGGCCACAGGGTTTTCGAAATAGCACACGATGAGACAGATCTCCATCTGTCTTGCGCTTGTTTTAGAAAGAAATTGTGTAATTTCCCTTCAACGATGACCAAGGGAACACCGATGTCTGAGAAGGGGACAGCTGGAACCGGTTCCTTTGACCCCTTCCTGGGAAGCTCATCGGCAATTTCATTCCCTCTATATTCCTGTGCCCAGGAACCCAGATAAGTGAAATGTTTCCTTCGAGATGTTTGAGTTCCTCTTTACAGGAGTTCACCAGAAGAGAACTGCAATACGGCGACGACAGGGCCTTGATCGCAGCTTGAGTATCGGAAATAATATTAATGTCTCCTTCCCAACAGCGATCCCGAAGCATTTTGCATGCCTGCAGGTTCGCGAAGACCTCTTGCTTGAAAAACGCTGCTTGCTTTCGGCAGTTTAAAGGAGACCGAAATGCTGGCTGATTTTGAGTAAACCCCCACTCCAGAAACCATTTTAGATCCGTCAGTGAAAATAGAGGTATATATGTATATCCGTACCGCCTCTTCCCTCTTTCCAATCTTGCCTGCTCGGAAAGATAGAGAGGGAAGGGGAGATTTGCTTCAAGATGCTACTATGTCCTACAGAAAGTTGTCTCCAAAGGCCAATCTCCTTCAACCTAATAGCACTCTGAGCAGCAATGAATTTTATCTGAATATCCACAGGAAGTAAGTGCAGAATAACGTTGAGCGCAGCGCTTTATAACATAGTTAAAACAAAAAATTATTTTATTAAATTCATCTACTTCTAAGTTTATACTCAATTCAAACTTTTTATCCTACGCAACTTAAACCGTAATTTTCATTTCCGCACAAAGCTTTATATACTTGTACATACAATGCACATACAATTGTAATCAATTTAAAATGTTTATTGTCATGAAGATGCTATTCTTTGCTCGTGCTGTATTTCTCTTTTCTTATACGTCAATATCTTTAAATTCTCTAAATTGGCCTTAATAATAAAATAGCGACTCAGAAAAATTTAATGGTAATTTCTACTGTATACACAGAAATTTTAGTGTGTCTGCTATGTAAACAAAAATTGATTAGTGTTGAAGTGTTTTATTACTTTTTTGCATTTTATTACTCGACATCAGCGAATGCCGGTGGGTGGCTGTTGAGAGATATACTTTATGTATTCTAAGATTTACTCGCACAATATGATTGAAATGGTGTGAAGGTATCATTTTTAGTTTTACCATAAATGAAAATGTTTATAAAATTTAGGTTTATGTGAAATTTAGAAAAATATATGCTTATCAATTTGGAATGCTGAACAATTCTCACATTTCAATAGTTTACCATTTAAGTGTAAAAGTGTAAAAATGCGGGCGAAACTGAATTACACAGCAGAGGCGTGTTTTTAGTTAAATGGCACAGTATTCATATTCATGTCTGCCAGATAAAGATTATTAACGAGTCATATGTGGTTCAAAGGTACAAAATTTACAGTAATTTGCAATACAACAAAAAATTAGTTTCTTTTTATTAGCTTTAGGTGAATTGCATTTTTACCAGATGCGAAGCAAATGCGGCCGGTGTTCGTAACCCTTATCGAAATCATATAAATTACTTGCAATTTTCCACTCACATCAACGGTTAGTAATTTCTCCTTATGAGTTACTGAAATTCTACTTCTATTGCAAAAATAAGTGAAAAATTAAGTATATTTTGGACAAATATATTAGTTGTTACATACTTAGGCTTCTTTTTCAATATGAAAATTTTCATGATCTTTAATTTTTCACGATTGAACGATTCCATGTCAAGTGATCCAAGTATAATAGTTTGGACAGTGTGGTTAAATTTTTTTGAAAACTGCTTTACTTGCAGGCTTGAATACAAAAACAAGTAAACTGAAAAAATTTTGAAAAACAATTTATAATTTTGAGATTTATTTTTAAGGAGAGAAAATTAAAAATTTCTTTTTTTTAATTATTTCAGATGAAATATGCTTTTTATAGATTTTTTTTCTTGTTTGACAAAATGAAGCTTAGTTTTTCAAAATTTTGTTGTAATTTTTTAAATAAATTTTCTGAAATGTAACATTGAGTAAAATAAGGTGTAAACTAACAAAATTTTGAAAAAAATTATAATTTTCTGATTTATTTAATATTGAAGATTTCGGTGTAGAGTTTTTTCAAGCGAAAGATGTTCGATATCTTTTCAAAAAACTTAAATTTTTGTTTTTGAATTTTCTATGATAAAATATACTTTCTAAGCGATGTTTTTTGAAAAAAATTAAAATTTTGTTTTTGAAAATTTTTTCGAAAATTTTCTTTGTAATTTTTAGAAGTATTTATTTTATGCAATATTTTTCTCGTAATTTTTGTTTTCAGTTTTTAAGCTTTTAAGATAAAATATACTTTTAAAAAATATTAAAAAAAAAAAATTATATATTTTTCTGGAAATTTTTTTATGTATTCTATGAAAAGTTTCAAATTAAAAAAATTTTTAAAATAAAACTTAGTTTTTTACTTTAAATTTTTTGGAAAAAAAAGAAATTTTCTTTTTCAAAATTTTTTGGAAAACATTTTTCTGTAATTTTTTATTAATTGTTTTAAAAATTCTTTTATTTGCAGGCTTGAGTATAATAAGGAGTAAGCCAAAAAAATTTAAACTAAACTTATAATTTTGAGATTTATTCAATATTAAAAATATCGATATTGAGTTTCTAAAGCGAAAGATATTCGATATCTTTTCAAAATTTTAAAGATAAAATATTCTATTTAAACAAATTTTGTTTTTTGGAAAAAATTTAAAATTTAGCTTTTAAAAAATTTTTGGAACAATTTTTTTTTAATTTTTTAAATGTATTTTATGAAATTTTTTATACAACAGTTTTTTTTAATTGGTTTACCTACAGGCTTGGAGTAAACTAAATAAAAAGTGAAAAAAATTTATAATTTTGAGATTTATTCAATACTGAAAATTTCGGTATAGAGTTTTAAAGCGAAAGACATTAGATATCTTTTCAAAATTTTAGAATTTTTTTTTGTTTTTTAAGTCCTTAAGATAAAATATACTTTTTAAACAAAACAAAAAAAAAATTTTTTTTCTAAAATTTTAAATGTATTTTATGAAAAGTTTCAAAATCCAAAAAAAAAAAAATTTTATTTTTTAAGATAAAACTTCCTTTTTAAATATATTTTTTTGGAAAAAAATGAAATTTTTTTTTTCAAAATTTTTTGGAAAATATTTTTTTTACAATTTTTTTGTAATTTATTTTATGGAGGTTGAATTAGTTTTAAAGGTGACACACAGATGGCGCTATTTATCACTTTATCGCGTTGGCAATACTGAATATATATTCATGACAAAGCCTCATCCCTAGGCTTTGTTTATCAGTATCTGTCATTTCGCTGAAGTATAAACAACGCAGTGTTTTCGTGCTCCGAGTATGTCAACTTTCGTGCCGTCGAAACGCAATTTGCGGGAAGCTTTGCTTTTCTGCTTCAATTTGAAAAAAAAATACAGCCCAAGCCCGTGAATTGCTGCAGGGGGCCTACCCAGACCATACTCCGTCGATTTCAACATGTGAGTACTGGTTTCGACGATTCAAAAGTGGTGATTTTCACACCGAAGACAAGGAGCGTCTTGGCCAGCCCAAAAAGTTCGAGGACGCGGAATTGGGGGAATTGGTAAACGAGGACTCGTGCCAAACCCAAGAAGAGCTTGCTGAATCATTGGGCGTTGATAAATCAACCGTTTGCAAGCGTCTAAAAGCGATGGGAATGATCCAAAAGCAAGGACATTGGGTCCCGTACGAGTTGAAGCTGCGCGACGTCGAACGGCGACTTTTTACGTGCGAATTGCTGATCGAGTGACAAAATCGGAAGGGTTTTTTGCATCGGGTGGTGACTGGCGACGAAAAATGGATCCACTACGATAACCCAAAACGCAAAAAATCATGGGGTTTGCCCGGCCACGCATCAACGTCGACGGTCAAGCAGAATATTCACGGCAAGAAAATCATGCTCTGCATTTGGTGGGATCAGGTCGGCGTCGTATATTTTGAGCTACTCCAACCGGGTGAAACAATCACGGGGGATCGTTACCGACTGCAATTGATGCGTTTAAGCCGGGCATTGGAAGAAAAACGGCCGGAAACGGTAAAAAGGCACGACAAGGTTATTTTGCAACATGACAACGCTCGGCCGCATGTTGCTCATCCTGTCAAAAAATACCTTGGAACGCTTGGCTGGGAAGTGTTACCCCACCCGCCGTATAGTCCAGACATAGCTCCCTCCGATTATCATTTGTTCCGGCATATGAGTCTCGATTTGGCGGACCAGCGGTTCTCCTCGTACGAGGCTACCAAACTATGGGTTGAGTCATGGATAGCCAAGCAGCGGCCAGAATTTTGGAGAAACGACATCCGGAAATTGCCCGAAAGATGGGCGAAAGTTGTAGCTAGCGATGGCCAATACTTCGAATAAAATATTTTGTACCGTTTTTTCACAATAAAGCCCCAAATCTTCGAAAAAACCTTTAAAACTAATTCAACCTCCAATAATTTTTTTTTAATTCTTTTATTTGCAGACTTGAGTATAGTAAGTAGTAAACCAAAACTAAAAATAAAACGAAATTTAAAATTTTGAGATTTATTCAATATTAAATCTTTAATTTTGAGTTTTATTCAATATTAAAAATTTCGGTATAGAGTCTTTAGAGCGAAAGATATTCGATATCTTTTCAAAATTTTAAAAGTTTTTGTTTTTTTAATTTTTTAAGGTAAAGTATTCTTTTTAAACAAATTTGGTTTTTCTAAAACATTAAAATTAGCATTTCAAAACTTTTTTGTAATTTTTTAAATGTATTTTATGAAAATTTTTATTACATATTTTTAAAACTTGTTTTATTTTCAGGCTTGAATATAATCAGGAGTAATTTAAGAAAAAAGGTGAATAAAATTTATAAATTTGAGATTTATTCAATATTGAAAACTTCGGTATGGAGATTTTTAAAGCGAAATGTCGCTATCTTTTCAAAATTTAAAAATTTTTGTTTTTTGTTTTTGGTTTTTTTAGATTGAAAAAGTATATAAACCAATTAAAAAATAATGAAATTTAGTTCTTCAAAATTTGTTGGAAAATTTTTTAAATGCATTTTATGAAATGTTTAAAATGTTTTCCTTACCCACTTTTATCTTTATCGAATGTTTGTGGTAATTTCGGCAATAGTCCGTTCATTTTGTAACATTTTTAAACTGAAAAAATTGTGTAGCACAAGTATTTTGCTTTTTATTAAATTAAATAACTAATACCAATTTATGTTCATAATTTTTCCATTTTGTACATACTAAAGCATTATTTTCTAAAGCATAGAAGACCTTAAGTAACTACCCTCTCGTTTTGTATTTGATAGCAGTAAAACTTATTGCAAATCACATGTTTGACAGACACGAATAGTAGTAATTTATTCTGAAGAGTCATTTGCAAAAGGCTATCCAACGATCAAAGGAATATGAATGCAAATTTGAATACACAATAGAGATATCAACTAAGCTGATTTAATCAAACTTTTGTAGTCTCAGAAATAAACAGGCACTTCGGACTTCGCTTATGCGAGCGTACTGTTGCGCCAACAAATTAAGAACAAAAAATAAATAAAAATAAAAATGGACAAATGGGAACTCAAGTAGGCATTTAAGATATACAGAACAAAGGCAACTCAAATATATATTTAAGATATAAAAAAAATAAAAGTGGCCCCTCACATAAATATTTAAAATAAACTTGCCCTAACCACTGTTACTTCGCAACACCTACGATTTGTCCCATTTCTTACGTTCCATTGTGTAAGTATAAGCACACCACTAAAATTATACAATATAACGCAAAGCTGCAAAATATGTATATAATTTCTTCAAAACTTTCAACTTCTTAACCAGAATTTTTATATATTTCTGGGTATGCAGTTCTTTAGCCCACGTTTAGAGTCCTGGCTTTTTCTTGCATATTAAAAAATATGAGCATCTACTTTGAATAGAAGAAAAGACGTGAAACCTCGCGAAAAAAAAAATGATCAATAACGTTGATTTATTTTCTAGTCATTTGAAACTTGCACTTCCTTGTAAATGAAAATCAAACCAAACATCTTCAAGTTGATAACAAAATATGTTTTTTTAAGTTTAGTATATTTTTTTCTGTGGTTTTCGGTGAACTGAAAAGATCAGGTTTCCAGGTAGTGTTCAATGCTAATGTTTTCTTACATTTTTTAGGATAAAATAAATATTTAAAAAGGAAAAGAATTTTTAATTAAATAAATACATTTCTACTGCATTTTTTTGTCCTAACTTTTTGTGAAAAACTTGCTGTTAGTCATTATTGAGAAACGTCCTCCCTCAGATTTTATTTTTATTTTATTTGTATAACTGAGACAAACCTTTAATATGATGTTGAAGAGCATCGTACGAGCTGCAGGACTTTATTCGCTCAGGCACAATATTTTATAAGAGCGTACAATTGTTGGCGTATGCCGATGATATTGACATCATCGGCCTTAACAACGGCGCTGTTAGTTCTGCCTTCTCCAAACTGGATAAAGAGGCAAAGCGAATGGCTCTGGTGGCTGTCTTCAAACAAACAGTCGGCGCACTCGCGTATCGGCACCCACGTCACTGTTGACAGTTATGATTTCGAGGTTGTAAAGGACTTCGTTTATTTAGGAACCAGCATTAACACCGATAACAATGTCAACTTAGAAATCCAACGTAGAATCTCTCTTGCCAACAAGTGCTACTTTGGACTAAGTAGGCAACTGAGTAGCAAAAAGTCCTCTCTCGACGAACAAAACTAACACTCTACAAGGCTCTCATCATGCCCGTCCTAACATATGGCGCAGACGAATATCGCAGGCAATTGAACGATGAGCTGTATGATCTTTAGGATGACATAGACATAGCGCAGCGAATAAAGATCCAGTGGCTACATTGGGTGGGTCATGTCGTCCGAATAGATACAAACGCTCCGGCTCTGAAAGTATTCGATGCGGTACCACCTGGTGGTAGCAGGGGAAGAGGAAGACCTCCTTCGCGTTAGAAAGATCAGGTGGAGAAGGACTTGGCTTCACTTGGTGTGTCCAACTGGCGCCGGTTAGCACGAGAAAGAAACGACTGGCGCGCTTTGTTAAACTCGGTCAATATCGCGTAAGCGGTTATAGCGCCAATTAAGAAAAAGAACTGTGACTAAGTTTCTTTTACAGCTAAGATACTTAAAAACAAAAATTTTGTTTTTAATACAATTTTTTTAATTAACTTTTTGTTCAAAATTTTTGCAAAAACAAATTTTTCTGTCCTTATTGAAAAAAAATCCTCCCTCAGTTTTTTCTTTTTTTCATTAAAATTTAGACAGTTAAGGTCCGTAGACAAATGGGTCCTTTGCGACCGTTGGTGTTAATGTCGTTGTGTGTTGTGTCGGCTTTTTGATAGTTGTTAAATATATTATAAAATTAATGCTTATTGAAGGGAAAGAGCGTTAAAAAAATGTATGGCAGTCTTAGACGGTGGTTAGTTATGGTCGCACAAACTTCGAGATCGGGGTGCACATTAATTTTTTAGAACAATTTGGTTAACCCTAGCGTTTTCTCTACTCTTTCAAGCATTTATTGAAAATGTAAGGGTGCATTTGCATTGACTCAATTAATTTATAATCAATTTATTTTCTGCATCTAATAAAAAAATAATAATAAACAACATCGATGCAAATTTGCGCGATACAAAATTACTCCTCTTTAAGCAGTTGTCATTTTTGTCGCACTTGCCGTACAGCAAAAGTAAAAAGTTGTCAGCTTTTGTGCAATCCGGCATAGTGTACGGTACGTACCCTATAATCAGAAAGTACCGGGAATGTTTAAATAAAACCAAACAGAGTAAAATTTCAGGCAAATTTATTTTATCTCCTTCAAAAATATGACCCGTCTGAAGCAACACACATATCCCAACGTTTAACCCAGTCCTCCATGCAGCCCTGGTGGGCCGAAGAATGGATGGCCTTCAGCTGCCTCATCGCACTCTCTTTGATCTCCTCTATCGACTGAAATTTCCTTCCACGAAGTGGTAACTTCAACTTAGGAAACGAAAAGAAGTCGCACGGGGCCATATCAGGAGAATACGGTGCTTACACGATGCTATTTACTTGGTGTTTGGTCAAATAATTCAGCACAATTTGGGCTCGGTGCGGTGGTGCGTTATCATCATGCTAATTTCAAGAATTGTTTGCCCACATTTCCGGCCGTTTGTGATGTACAGCATCTCTCAAATGATCCGATGGCGCTAAAAAGTGACAGATGTGTATCTTACAGTCCTGCCAACATAAGAAAAAAATATGAACCGGTTCCCACATGCGCGGTTCGTTCAAATTAAACATTCCCCGTACTTTTTAGTCGGAGGGTATGCGGCTGTTTCGACTCAAATACACATAATATGTTTTGCTATCAGCCAAATTCATTGCCGCAACGTATACAACGCACCCCTTTGTGATGGGCCTATACGCTCAGTAATCTGTGAAAGTTATTAGCTATTAAAGAAAAAAAAGCAAACAAATCTAAGTGTACTGCTTATCACAAAAGACAAAAAACCAAATGTTTTCTACAAATGGTGAACAAAAAATTTTTTGAAATTATACAATATTTAGTAAATGAATTTCCAAAAATCTCAAAATTTATAATTTTTTAGAATTGTCTCAGTTCTCACTTTACTCAAGCATACAGATAACCAAACGCTTAGAAAAATCGGTGACAATGTCAAAACTCCTGGATCACTTGACATGGCGCTCTCTTAGAATGTAACTTACGGATGAGCTGATAGTTTTTTCTGATTGTAGTAATTATTAACCGGGTTGCGAAAAACTCGTAAAACTATGCGAGAATTGAAATTGTAAACTGAAAAAAAGAACAAAGCCAAAACAAGTGCCACATTGAATAAGAAATGTGTCGTGGAAACGTGGAAATAGGGTAATTTGAAATAGTAATTGTGAGAGCGAACAAGTAATTGGCGGTGCACGTGGGAGTATATCTCATGTTTAACTCTGCTGTGTAGCTAAAGTAGGGTTGAACATACATTTTTACAGAGCTAAAATTAGTTATAAAATATATGCCAACTGGAGATAGAATTCTAAAGCTGGCTTTAAGAGCCAATAGCCAATATTAGTGACTGCAAATTAGTTAGATATTTTTTTTCAACTACACTTACCTCAGTGCAATGCGCATCTGGTCGCCAAATGGAATATCAAATGACATACTTTTTTGTACTTTTTTGTTGCTTTATTTGTTTTAATTACAAGAAGTTTATGACACTTTGCTGATACGAAGTTGTTTTCGTCGGAAGTTAAATCAAATGAGCAAACCAAAAATTAATCAAAAATAAAACACAAATCTACTATTTTTAAAATTTTATACAAAAAAAAATTGTTTCAAATATTTGTATTTTTAGTTTTTATATATTTTTGTAAAATGTTATATTTTTTTTATAATTTTGGAAAATACTTTTACTTTTAGTTTTTATATATTTTTGTAAAAAATTATTATTTTTAATATATTTGTGCAAAATATTTTAATTTTTAGTTTTTATATATTTTTGTAAAATGTTAGTTTTATATTATAATTTTTGAAAACACTTTTTTTAGTTTTTATACGTTTTTTTTAATATAATTACTATAATTTTTTAAAATATTTAAATTTAATCCAAATCTCTTCTTTCGTTTTCAGGAAGTCTTGCTTCCGCCGCCAGCACTTTACCTCAAGCTCAGTTGAATTTAACTTAATTTTTTACACCTCAACAAATTTCAATTTATTGCACACTTGTGACGCGGTTGTCCTTTAAAATCGACCGCAGGATCTAAGTGTGTTTGCCGCATGTATGCGTGAATGTACATACATACATATATGTATATGGTATGTCTGCGCTTGTATATGTTAGCGTTTTAGCGCGCAAATTTACAGTACTCGAACTTGTTGCTGTCTGTTGCTTTTGGGCGTTTTCTTAATTTTATTTTGTGTGCTACCGCAATTGCCCAAGAGGCTTATTTATCATTGAGTTTTCCAATAACAAAATTCTTCAAGCTTTTTTCACTAAATCTACTTATTTTCTACTTGATTCACTTTTGCCGGTCGCAAGCCGTCATCTGTCGTATTGCCTATCCGTTTTGCACAAGGGTTGTTCGCCAACTGAGAATTGCACAGCGTGAGCAAGGCGCCATAGGCTAACGCCACAACACCATAGTCCAAGCGAGCCACTAACTGTGTGCGAGCACATATACACACATATACGTATGTATGGATGTATAAAAAAAAATGTTGATATGATTTCACGAACAACCAACCGAACGACAAAACGCATACACATCCACAGTCAACAACGCCAATACAATTACTCTCGCCACAACCGCTCGATTTTTTTCTTCACCGCTGCCTATAAAAGAATTATGGGAGTGGGAACGCCACTGCTGTTGCGCAGGAATGCCATAAAGACGCCAACAGCAGTGATTGTACGAGTGGCTTGCAAGCGTGATTGAAGCGTCGCTGCTACAAGTCACCGATTACTGGCGTTGACGTTGCGTTGCGTTGCTGTTTCTACTCACATGAATTAACGCAACTACTCGAATGCATGTGTGCGTGTGGATGAATGCGTGTATAATGAATACATATTTACACACGAATTTGGTAGTATTAAAAATGTTTATGTATTTATATGGATGTACGCTTATGTCTGCCATAGCGGCGCGCGGCCGGCATCCTTCCGTTTTAATTACCCCTTAACTACTCATTAACACTTGCGGCAATCAATCCATCAACCAACTTCAAAGAATTTTTTTCACATTTCGGGCATAGGTGCCTATGAATAAAATACGCGCACAGAAAATGTTTTTTTTTAAACAAAATTTTAGGATTTTATTTTTGCTATCCACACAATGTAACATTGAACTTGAAATCGATATATGATGGGAGTAGCACAAATTTTATGTATTTTATATGTTGCTTTTGTTTATTTATGAGTCACATAAAACTACATACTCTTACATTTGCATCTAATGATTGTGCATACATATTGTTTCGTTTTCAATTTACACTACTAAGGAAATTCTATGTTTATTACTCTTTTCCAGTGTACATCACTGATAAAATTTGTTTACTATAAAAATGAACACACATCAATTTTTATGCTTTACTAGCAATTCGCTTCTCAGTGCTGAGCACTTGACCTCCCACCACCTCAAAGTAGCAGTGCCTTATACATATGCATGTACAGTATCTGTCCAATGAATTACGAGCGATAAGAGCACAATTTTTTATAGAAATTTACTTCTACGGGCGGGCTATATAGCGTTTGCTTTTTGAACCACCTATTTTTTTGAGAATGGTAACACAAATGACATGTCAAATGTGTTCATAATTTACTTAAAGGCTCGACATTTACGAAATGGGACGCTATACGCTTGAACAAAATTGGGAAATATTGAAAACCTATTTCCAAAGTGGTGAGTCTTTTACTCAAACTGTGAGAAATTAAAAAAAAAAATTCCAAAAAAAATGTTGCCAACAAGGCAGTTTGTGGATCAACTTGTTAATCGTGTTCGTGAAAGTGGATAGTTAATGGATAAAACAAGACGTGAACGTGCTCCTACAGTGCGTACATCCGAAAACATTGCTGCTGTAGCCGAAAATGTGCGTGAACATCCAACAACCTCAACTCGTCATCGTTCTCAAGAATTGAACATTCCTCGCACCTCTTTCAGGAGAATTTTGCATAAAGACCTCGGTATGAAGGCTTACAAAGTTCAATTGGTGCAAGAACTGAAGCCAAATGACCATCCAATGCGTTTTCGGTTCGCTCAATGGGCAGAAAATCGTTTGACCGAAGATGAGCATTTTTACCAAAAAAACATCTTTTCTGATGAAGCTCATTTTCACATCGGTGGCTACGTCAATAAGCAAAATTGTCGGATTTGGGGCTCAGAAAATCCACACGTTACTTTAGAGAAGCAAATGCATCCACAACGAGTGACTGTTTGGTGCGGTAATTGAAGAGGATGACATGGACGACATTTGGTTTCAACAGGACGGTACAACTTGTCACACTGCCAAAGTTACCCTCGAGCTTTTGGCTACCGTTTTTGAAAACCGAATAATAATCAGCCGAAATTCCGATATCAATTGGCCGCCTCGGAGCTGTGATTTAAGCCCGTTGGACTATTTTTTGTGGGAAGCTGTTATGGACAAATGCTATGCGAGCCATCCAGGGACGATTGATGCTTTAAAACACGAAATCGAAGTTGCCATTCATGACATTGGAGCCCAAACAATCAGAAATGTGCTTAAAAATTGGGTTGATCGAATGGCCTACTGTTTAGACAGTCGTGGCAGTCATTTGAACGATACTATTTTTTATTCATAAATGACAATGTTCAATTTTCAAAATAAAAAAAAATTTGAAAAAATGTTCATTAGTTTTTTTTTTTTTATAGCCGATTCAAAAAGCATATTTTACATGGCCCACCCTTTATGTACTAGGGAAGTACAGTGCACTCGCGAAAACTCGAACTAATGAAAACCAGCCCTGTCCGAGTTATCGAAATGTTCGAGTTTTCGAACGTTATGTATTTTTAATATACATATATGTATTCGTTTTAACAGTTTTTATACCCTGCCCATTTTTATGGCATAGTTAATCAAAGAGATTATCTGGTTTCATGTTTTGTAGTTCATTGCCAGTTTATTTAATAAAAAATTTTAGCAAATATGAATGTTGTTTACAAATTATTAGAAAAAAGCAGTGATCTTGGTTTGATGTTTCTTATTTTCTACCGCATCCAATACAGCCTTTTCGCGCAGTGATTGTAGCACATTAACTATCCTCGGGCTAATTTTTTCAGCAGTTGCCCATGCTATAGCTTTGTTGAAAATTGTTACGGCTTCGGATGAACTTATGCGCTTTTGTTCATTTCCACCTATAGCTTCAACTTCATCTTCGGATTCGCTTTCTTCAATAGCTTCAACCTCTTCAATGAAGTCGTCGTTATTCCAGTCTCTTATTTCTTCTTCTGTGAAAGTAGCCTAATAAATATTTATTATTGTTATCGTATGTTTTTTTATTTACATCAAAACTATAACTACCTCAGGATGTAAGTGTTCGAGAATTTCGGCAGCTTCTGTTTCCATACTTTTAGCTTCAGCTTCTATTTGGTTTTTCAAGACACTAAGTGGAATGTCATCGTCGTCATCGTCTTTCAGGTTTGCAAAGTTTAAAATATTTGTCCAGCATTTCGCCAACGTCTCCTGTCTCAATTTATTCCAAGCTCTATCCAAAAATGTAACAGCATCTCTCAAGCTAATTTTTTTTAATGATTGGATCAAATCGCAATCATCGGAGAAAATAGCTGCCAAGAGAGAATTTCGGTAATGTAGCTTTGTTATTCTTATTGCGTTTTGATTCATTGCTTCAATCAAAGGAGTTACATTCGGCGGCATAAACATCACCCTAATTAAACCATTTTCGGATCTTAACGTGTCCTCGTTTGGATGCGAAGGTGCATTGTCAAGCAAAAGTAATGCCTTTTCAGGTAGTCCTATATTTTTTAAATAAGTTTTCACCTATGTAATAAAAATATAGTTTTAGGTTTTTTAAAGGGTGTTTAATTTGTAGTCAAATATGAACTTGAATGTGGTAGAAACGAAAAGTGAAACCAATTTTGGAACAGAGTTGATGTCATCCAGGCTGATTTTGAGCTTCGGTACTCCACTGGGCAGTTAAAATGCCTAAATGCACGCGGATTTTCGGCTTTTCCAATGACAATCATTTTAACCTTGTGATTCCCAATAGCATTCGCACACGCCAGAAATGTGATGCGCTGTTTTTCAGATTTGTTTCCCGGTGCCTGCGTTTCCATTCTAGAACGTATGATTTTCCCGGAAGGAGCTTCCAATATAACCCGGATTCATCTGCGTTGTAAATTTGTTCTGGGCATAGTACAAGCTCCTGAATTTTAGCTTGTAACTGAGTTTTGAAAGGCTCCACTAACTCTGGTCGCGAGGAAAGTTTTTCCCCTGAGATTGAAATTAATCGTACGCCATACCGTTTTTTTAAATTTTGTAGCCATCCATCGCTGGCAAAGAAGGTTGAGCCATTCTCGCCATATTTGGCATGTAACTCCTTAGCTTTCTCTTTCAAAATTAATCCATTTATAGGATAATTTTTGCTGCGTTGTAATAAAAACCACATGTAAAGCTTTTTTTCCATTTTTGGCAATTCTGAAGCGCGAAGCGTTTTACGTTTTCCAGAGCCCGATAGCGTGTTATTAACGCATTCCAAAATTTTGTTTTAATTTTTCACAATTCCACAAATTGTGGACTTGGCAGTGTTATATTTTTTGGATATAGCTGTGATACTAACGCCATTCCTGGCCTCGTTAATTATTTCAGCCTTTTTTGATAAACTCAAAACATTTAGTTTTCGTCTCATTATAAAACGCAAATAAATAAAATAAATTTGATCTTAACCGCCCAAAATCCCGTGTATCACTGACAAATATCAATCAATTTAAAAGAAAAGTTCCTTTGAATGAAACAAAAGACGCACATAACGACAAAAATTTGAATACTGGCCGTTACAGCACATGCGAAACGACAGTTTCTCACATGTTTTTCCATGAAAAAAGAAAATAATTGTTCGAGTTTTACAGTAGTCAATGGAGAAAAAAAAATGTTCAAGTTTCCGAATGTTCGAGTTATCGTGTGTTCGAGTTTTCGCGAGTACACTGTACGTTGAAAACTTGATCTTATCGGCTTGCTAAAAAAATCCAAAAAATAAAAAATACAAAAAATTAAACAAAAGATACCGATATCGAATTAAATTTAAATTTTCTTTTTTATATAATGTACTTGTATACACCACACGCAAAAATATATGAGAATATTAGAAAAATGTCAGAATATCATTTCGTTGATTTTACGTTTAAAACGATATCTCATAACGGAAACTATTCCGCATTTATTGTTGGCATTTTAGTAACGTGCAAGTTCTTCTTCTGCGAAACGAAATAAAACCGAAAGCCTTTACTTTTAGTTGTTGATCGCTTTATCTTGTTTTCATATTTATTCGGTTGTTTTGGCTTAGAAGAAAAAGCTTTATGTGAGTTCGATGAGGGCGCATGGAGAGAGGCTTTTAATGCAAGAGATTACTTCAAAATCAAAAAGAACCAAAACTGGGGTTTTACATTATTGCCATTTGAAAAAAAGTACGGATGTATCAAGAGAAGTTGTAAAAAACTAAAGATTAACGCTAAAGATATTTGGGAAACCAATCGTCTAGCTATAAATAAATCGAATAGAGTCGCTGAAGTTAAACAAACCGCTGAATTAAGCAAACGACACAATCAGGCTAGATTGACATTTGCAGAATAGTAACAATTTTGAGAAGGTGAATGGGAAAGAGTAATTTTTTCCGATAAAAAAAATTTAATCTGGATGGATCCGATGGTTCCCAAATGTATTGGCATGATAAACCAAAGAAAAAGCAGGAGAAAATGGTTTGTAATTTAGGACCGGGTTCTGTCACGGTTTCGGCAACCATGGTTTGTCAAAGGCAAAACACCTGTATGTTTCATATCCACAAAAATGTGATGGTGCAAAATATATAGAACTTCTAGATGAAGTATTTACTACTTTTCTTGATGATAATTTCGATGAGGAGTGGATTTTTCAGCATAACATTGCAGCCGTGTATGCTTCCGAAGCAATAAAAAAGTGGTTAGTAGCGAGAAAAATACTAATTTTAGAATGGCCTCCTTGCAGCTCTGACCTTAAGGGGGTCTTCTGGTCTCGAGGCCCTGAAATGAAGGGTTTTTTGGGGATTGATTGTGACAAATCCTGTGAATACTTTAAAAAAATTTTTTTTTTCGAAATTTGAAACTTTATTGACGTAAAATGGTTACAAATTTAATATTCAAAATATTGTCCATCGCTTACTACTACTTTTTCCCATCTTTCTGGCAATTCACGGATTCCCTTTGTGAAAAATTCGGTCGGTTTTGCCGCAATCCACGAATCGATCCATTTTTTGACTTCATCGTAATTACGGAAGTGCTGGTCAGCCAGGCCATGTTGCATCGATCGGAAGAGATAGTAATCAGATGGCGCAAGGTCTGGACTATACGGCGGGTGGGGTAGGACATCCCATTTGAGCGTTTCTAAGTATGTTTTGACCACTTGTGCAACATGTGGCCGAGCATTGTCATGTTGCAAAATAACTTTGTCGTGTCTATCGGCGTATTGCGGCCGTTTTTCTCGCAGTGCTCGGCTCAAACGCATCAATTGTCGTCGGTAGACATCCCCCGTAATCGTTTCATTCGGTTTCAGTAGCTCATAATACACAACACCCAGCTGGTCCCACCAGATACACAGCATAACCTTCAGGCCATGAATATTCTGCGCCGACGTCGATGTTGAAGCATGGCCAGGGTATCCATACGTTGCCCGACGTTTTGGATTGTCGTAATGGACCCACTTTTCATCGCCAGTCACAATTCGATGCAAAAAACCCTTTCTTTTGTGCCGTTGAAGCAGTTGTTCGCATGCCATAAAACGGCGTTCAACGTCTCTTGGCTTCAATTCATACGGCACCCAATGGCCTACCTTTCGGATCATTCCCATGGCTTTTAAACGTTTGGAAATGGTTGATTGATCAACTCCCAAAGTTTTTGCAACCTCTTCTTGCGTTTGAGCCGGATCTTGATCGAGCAATTCCTCCAATTCGGTATCCATGAACTTTGGCGGCGCACCCTCGCGTTCTTCGTCTTCCAAGCCAAAATCACCACTTTTAAAGCGTGCAAACCACTTCTGGCACGTTCGCTCAGATAGAGCATGCTCACCATAAACTTCCACCAAGATACGATGACTTTCGGCTGCTTTTTTCTTCATATTAAAATAATGAAGAAGAATTCCCCGCAAAAACACATTATTTGGCACGAAATTCGACATTTTCAAGTGTGGTAAAAATATTGTTGTTTACGCTTCAAATAAAAAACTTATACTGACGTTTGTGCCTTACGACAGTAGCTCTCCAATGAATGTTTGGAAATGTGGATCGATGGAATAATAATCAAGTTACGCCATCTGTTGTAAAACCGCACGAACTTAAAAATAGTCCTATTATTTTAAAGGTACATGTCTTGGCTTTTAAAAAATGGTTTTGACTTTGAAAAAAATTAACACCCGCGACCTTGAAATGGCGCTGAAGACGTCCACCTCCAAACGAAACAGGTCTCCATTTTGGTCACGGTTTTTCCACCTGGGTAATCAGAAAGCAAAAATTATATATGCGTTGTCTTCAGAGTTGCCCTGGTTAAGTTTTCCCGTCACAGATTTTTTTTAAAAATTTTTTTTCAAAAGTTATGCAACAATTTGCAAAAAAAATTTTTTTTTGCTCATTTTTTGAACTTTAAAAGGTTATAAAAATGGAATGAAAAAAAAATTTCAAAAATCGTACACGGGGAAACTTAGCGGTAAGTTTTCCGAACCTTTTAAGACCAAAACCATTGAAATCGGAGTACAACTGCTATGAGAAGTGTGACCAAAATGCTTAAAAAACACGATTTTCGGGGAAACGCGTTTAAAAATAAAGTTTATGATGAAAACGGCCGGAGGAGGGTACACTTCGGTGCCCAGAAAAATGTGAAAAAATGCGATTTTCAAAAAATCCTTTCTGTGGCGTATTCTCGCATACACATACAACAAAATTATGCAAAAAACAAAAAATCGATTTTTTTTTCGCTGGAGACCAGAAGACCCCCTTAAGGGGTTATATACCTTGAGACCTCGAAAAAATGGACGATTGTCATAACTTTTTTTTAAATATGTTTTAGAACTTTTATTCAAATGAGGCATATGACTGAATGGTTTATTTACCCAAAAAAATTTTTTCTCGATATGAAAACCACTTTGCACAAAAAAAAAAACGATTTTTAAGGGGTTGAAAAATAAAAAATAAAAATTCAAGCGAACTATGCAAATATTTATAAAAAGTGAACCGTTCAGAGTCACGAGGTAGTAACTTCAGTTTTGCGTGCATTTATGGATAATTTGCGCACTTCCACGGCCTGTAACTTTTGTTCTAGTGCTCCGATGATTTTATGATTTTTTGAATTTATATTTTTAAGACGGAAAGTTTGATAGCGCTAAAGGCCTTAGAAGTGCGATCAATGCCGAATGGTCAAAAATTTACCAAAATATTATAAGAACTTAATCAAATCGATGCCTCTATGACTTCAACAAGTTATAATCAAGGCAGGATCCAACACGAATTACTAAGCTCTAAATTGTAAATTATTCCCAAGAATTATATTTGCTTATTTTAAATATTCATAACAAACAAACATTGGTCCTATACTTTTCTCGTTCAATAGATTTTACTTTTCTTAATAATTAATTTAAGCTTCGTCAAATGTGTGCTTATGTCTGGATATTTTTAAAATATCTATCGTTAAAATTCTAAAAACATACAATAAATGATTAGGCCTAACTAATAATAAATATATAAGAAATTTAGTTAGCCATACCATTTTTTCCTGTGATGTATATGAATATTTATTGTATATGCATAACATTTTTTTTTTCTTTTTTAGAATTTCCTTTTTACGCGCAATGCAAATCGCGCGTCGTAATCATAATATTCATAATAGATAATATTCACAATCGACTTCACAATCGATTTTGCTTAGCTAACAAACCAGCAAAAAACTTGTAGTACTCTTCACTTCCACTTCCAAGTTTTTGGTACGCCATAAATCTTATATCGAAGATATACAAAAATAAGAAATGTTACGTTGCTGGAGGATGTAAAAACCGAATTTTCGGTTTAAAAGGAAAAACAATTAACTTTGCTAATATATAAAAAAATTGAAAATATTTTATTGAAATAATAAACTAAAATAAAAAAAAAGATTTTTAAAAAGATCAATATTTTCTGAACATCCCCACCATGTACCAAAGGGTAAACTTTTTGGGGCCAGCTCGAAAGTCAAAAGTAATCCCTTGAGTAAGGCAAATTTTGGGCACAAAATAGCGTGAAGTCGCAGTACAAACCTCAATTAAATCTAAATCTAAAGGTATATTTCGTTATAAAGCTAAAAGGATTTACTTATGCATCCAATGCAATTTCATCCTCACAGAGTAATCCGCCTCCGATACAGTGTATCAAAATTTTTTCCCGTAATCGAAACACGCCAACATGTCCCTTTTCGCTATAGCTTCCAAGGCACGCAGTGATTTGAATAGAATATCTACAATACAGGGTTTGATTGAAAAGTAATGAGCCTTCCCGCGCGGAGCGTCTGCCAAGCGATCAACCGAATCGGCTGGTAGAGGAAAATGATCGTTGAACCTTCCCCTTCCACTAGAAACCGGTCCCAGTTCGTTGGCCACAGCGGTGCATTCAACATCGCTCCGCGCGTGAAAGCTGTTTTAAAAGTGTGTTAGGGTTTTGCAGTGGTGGAGCAACGTTAGTCGATCAAATTTTGCGTAAAGCTCAACAGTTTGTACTTCCAGGAAGCACTGTAAACGCGGCATTTTACAAAGAAGTGCTCCTTCGGTTGAAAAACCGCGTCGCCAGGGTTCGGCCCGACCTCGTCAACAATTGGACCCTTCATCACGACAATGCGCCGGCGCACACCGCCTTCCTCTGCACCTCTGCATTGGCCAATATGGAGTTTCCGGTGCTTTCCCACCCCCCCTACAGCCCAGACCTTTCCCCTCCGGGCTTCTTCTTGTTCCCGCGCCTGAAAAGAAAGCTGAAGGGGAGGCATTTCAACTCCATCGAGGCGATCCAAAAAACTGGGACAGCCGAATTGACGCGATTCCGGCGATGAGTTTAAGAAATGTTTCTTGCAGTGGAAGGACCGCTACCAGCGGTGTATTGACGCTCAAGGGTCCAAGTTGTATAAGCCAAAAGGTTTAATAAAACTGCTTAAAAAAAATAAAGCTCATTACTTTTCAATCAAACCCCATTCAAAGCAGGGTCCGCGGGGTGGTCTTTTGAGTTTGCAAAATAATCGAAAGCCACACGGAGCTAAGTCTGGTGCAAAAGGCGATTGCGGAACGATCGGCCTTATAGTGAATTCCCATGTGAGCAAATATTCCCATGAATTGCAATACAAAACAAAAGCAAGTTTTATCAAAATTTTTGAAAGCGGAGAACAAAACAAGTTAAGCATTTTTGAAGACTTATAAATTCAGTAAAAAAAAATATATTTTAATTTATTTAATTAAAAACTAATCAAGGAAACAGATTCACAGAGTCCGAGAGAAGATACATTTCAGCCAAATATGTGAAGAATTAAAACTTAGTGACATTGCATAGAAAATAAGATGAAGTCTCTGTGTGGTAAACCATTTTTTTTACATCTAGACGCCTATTTTTACTATTCTTCGGACACAATGTACTGCCACATCTTATGTGGAGTTTATAATTGAAGGTTTCTAATGAATTTATTTCACTTCTTCAGAATTTTTGTTCCATATCATCAATGGAATTAGAGTCACATCACCTATGGGCACACGTCTTCCTCCCACAAAAGCTACGCATTCACAGAGAAGATGTTTTGGAACTTCATCGTCCAGCACACAAATTTGACAGACGCTTGCATCTGGAGGCTTTCGGCACTCTCAAAAACACCAAAAAACGATAAAACACCTGACTTCGTGTAATGAAAGAAAAATATGCCGAACCACGAGCATAGATCAGCTACAAATTTTTAGATGCATGCCAGTTTCTTCAAATTACAATTGGGATTGCCGTAAAGCACAATTCAAACAAAGAAATTTCATCAATGACAAGTCCCGGATACTTCGCTATAAAACTGGTTCTATCCATTTTATCTAACGTAACCCTTTAACTAATTTGGACTTGGCACGCAGCTTTCGTATTTAACAAGAAATATCAATAAAAGTTGGCTCCCAGGTATTTTTAGACAAGACAAAATTTACGCTTGATTTCCAAGTCTCCTACATAAGACTCGAAAAGAACCCTCGCCATGAAAAAACAATAGCGTCAACAGTATCATTGTAAATTTTATGAGTATACATATATTATTTGAGAAAAATAAAAAAAAAAACTTTAAGGTCCCACAAATTTTTGTTTAAAGCCCAAAATAGTTAAAAGGAAAGTGTCCCGAACAAAAAGTAATACCGAAATTATTTGAAATGAAAATATCAATAGTATTAAGAGATAAAAATTCCACCCGTTTAGGGTATGTGAAAGGAAAAAGTGACTGTGTGAAGAGTAAAGCAGAGAAAATAACAAATGAAATCACACTTTTTTTAACACACAAACAATACTTTAGTTTTTATTGCTCATCGAAATTTGTATGTGTAATAAAGGATTTTCCAATAAGAGGTGTTATTTTGATATTCAAAAAAAAACGCTATTTTTTAATATCATTTATATCGGATGTTTATTTCATTATTTCAATACGACTACGCTTACAGGACAATATCCTTTTCATGAAATTTTCCATAACCGAAATGCAAAGGGGCTGCGCCATGCCCTCGACAGCCTCACGAATTCCATCTTTGAGGTCTTGAATCGACCCTGGGCTGTTGGCGTAGACTTTCTCCTTCACGTGGTTCCAAAGAAAAAAGTCGCAAGGTGCTAAATTACAAGTTCTAGGTGGGCAATTGAGATCACCTCTTCGAGAGATAACACGGACGGGTAACTTTTCCCCTAAAATATCAATGGTTTCGTTGCTTGTATGGCACGTAGCGCCGTCTTGTTGAAAATAAACGTTATCCAGATCAGTACCAACCAATCCGGGCCATAAAAAATCGTTAATCATATCTCGATAGCGCAATTCATTCACCGTATAAAACCTGTTATTTGAAAATACTATATACTGTATACTTTACTTTCTCATTGTTCGTGATAAGTTGGACAGATACTGTACATAGACGTGCTGTTCCATCAATCGATTGCTCTTGTCATCACTTGACGGCAGCTAAAATTTAGGCCAATTTGGATTTCATGCACTTGGAAAACAGTCGTGTAGAAGTTGTTGGAAAATTTAAATTTTTTATGCGTTTTAGGAAGATTAGTTGCTTCAGTTGAAGTATATATAATTTAAAAGTTGTCGTAAAAAATTATAGTCAAAAAATTGCACTGCGGAAGAAATTCAAATAAAAAATTAAATAAAAATAAGAAATATTGCAGTTGGCGAGTATTTTTCGCCACAAAATGTGCAGAGTTTAAGAAGTTATAATTTTAATATAAAAAGAAATTCAAATCTACAACTATAGGCACAGTTCAAAGACATCTTTTAATTTACAAATTGCATAACTTGGGTATTTCAACTAAAGTGGTAAATTTCCTCGAATAGATTTATAAAAATACTTTAGCAGCACCAACGGTTTTCCGTCAAGGTGGAAAGTTAGCAAATCGAGAGAAGCGGACGTTCAAAGGAGAACAAACCCAATATCGACACAATAAAATTATCTAGTTGTGAAATTGACTCTAAAGTTAAACTTTAAAAACATGTTTTAAATAGAAGCAGCGTAGCAAAAAATATTACAGGCGCTACATGACGAACTTTTCTGGCCAAAAACGAAATAAAAGTATCAACAAAATGGAGTATTTTTTAACATTAGCAAGAGCAATACAAAGTTACGCCGCTCGAGTTTGGGGTTTTTGACCACCTTTTGCCTTGACTATAGCCTTCAAACGGAGTTGCATGCTGCACGAATGTGATCTTGAGGTATTTTGGCCCATTCTCTTACAATCGTTTTTTTCAGCGCATCCATACTGGCACATTTTTTAGCCCTCATTTTGCTCTCCGAAATGGACCAGATGGAATAGTCCATCGATTTGCGTCTGGCGAATTTGAAATTTTAACCATTCTTGGTTCACACGAGCTCTCATAAAGCCGAGTGCCGAGTCCTGTTTGAACGACCTGGTCTACGACCGAAATGTTTGCGTGTCCACGGCTCTAAAGCAGCTTCTAAAACATTTTTCCGATAATAAGTCGCATTCACTTTGACACCAGGCTCGATAAAAACATTTGAGAGCGTCCATCAGCGGTCACTGCGGCCCAAACCATTACTTGCGATAGGAAATTGCTTCGAGTGGCCATACGTAGGCTCAAATTCTAGTATGAGCGTTCGGTCAAGTGAACACGATCGTTTTGAGTGTTTATGAACTGCTCAATTGGGAAATTTTTTTCATCAGAAAACGCAATGTTAGAAAATTCGCCACGTTCGTGCAAGCGCAACAACTCCTTTGCTCTTTCGCGCCGAACTTTGTAACGTTTTATAGTGCGATACACAAACATTTTATTCACTTTGAGGTGACTGAGCTCACGAACAATGGCTGGTTGTGATTTTTCAGCCAAATATAACGCAATCACACCATTACGCTTGAATTCTATCACAGAAAAAAAAATTCAACAAAACTGAGACGCAAATGCTTTTGATGGCTTATAAACAAATATTGTCCTTAGAACAATTTTGACGTTGATGTCATGAGCTGTTTTACAGATACAAGCATAACACTTCATATCGTTCACCCTGTATTTCTATGTTTACCACAAATGGAGAGATCATCGCTTTTAGGCCGAACGGCATATGGTTTTTTATTTCATGGCAGAAATACTCATAGAGGTCAGCCATTGCCTGCCGAGGACCTACCCAACTTGAGGTTTCGAACCCATGCACTTCCGATTGGTAGTCACGTATCAAATCATTCGACTACGTCGGCCGACAATGGCGTTAGTGTACAAAAAATTAAAATTACGTTACAGAGTTAACTCAAAAATGTCTGCATTTTTTATCGTCCACACGACCGTTAGGATCAGGTTTATAGGGCGCCAGCAAAGCGAATTGAATACAGAAGATGGCGTCTTCCCAAAACCATTACTTTATTTTTCATGACTTTGACAAGACTGACGATAGGCATTTTAAGGGGTTACATACGTCCAGAATTTTCAAAAAATCGATTTTTTACGGACTATTATTATATATAGTTTTAGGTGTCGATTCTAAAAACTCCCCATAGATACAAAGTTATAGTAGAAAATGTAACTGCCCGACGAGAGGTAGCTGTCCCTCGTTTGAGGCACTCGAAAGTTTAAATTCGTTTTTCTCGAAACTATTTTTCCGGCAGGGTCTGCATGATAATTCTTACAGTTTTTAGTATTTTTTGATGCGGTTTCTTTTTTAAATATTCGAAAGTGTTTTCGCTATAGTTGTCGAGCCGCATTTTTGATATTTTTATTAAAAAAGTTTATAAACACAATGAAAATGTGACATGTGACGTAAAACGCAAATTTTTCTTTTAAATGCCGTAAATTGCGGGTTTTTCGAAATTCAAAAATACGGCTGGAAAGACTATAACTACAACTTTATTTTAGAAGAATTTTTTACTTTTTACAGATCCATCAACACTTCAAGGAGAAATGATGCAGACCGTGGAGAAACATTTTTCATTGTACTTTGATTTTTTATATACTAATTAATTAAAATAATTTTTTTTTAAATTTGAAGTACTAATAAATAATGTGTAAAATGTTTGCATATTTATTTCTATTGTTATCCCTTTTAAAATTATTTTATCTTTTAGTGCATTTTTGGCGCTGCTCGACGTATGTAACCCCATAATAATTCAAAATCAAAAAGAGGAGAAGAAATTAGATGTTTGTGAAAATTTAGTAAATGCCTTGGTAATATTCTGATTTGTAACATTTAAACTAAACAAACTAATGAAAACGAAGTGTCGTGTGCTAAGCACGAATTATGTGAACAATTTGAAAGCACAAATTATAAGAATGCCTCTAAATACAGTTTCTCTTCTTTTTTATGCAGATGACGTCGTGGCAAGAAAGTGTGTGCGTGTGTGTATATATAATTTCATGTGCTTACCTACTCTTCCCCTTTCACAAACAAGTAAATTCCCACCCTTTTACTTGCATATTCTCGGAGCTTGACTTCACAGTGAATTCGGAGGGCGCAATCTCTTTTTCCTTCTTTCTTGAGACGTCAGGTGGTCATTCGCATTTGCCAACAATTTGAGCTGCATTTCAAACCTTCTGAGAATATTTGCTAATGCAAAGGAAAATTATTACAATTTCTCATTGAAACAATTTTCCAATGGAATTTAATATTTCTGTTAGCCTTCAAGTGCTGTATTGATATTCGATAATCAGTTGAAAAACTAGTTTGCTCAAATAAATATACTTATTGTACTTACTGTATAGTATTCAAGCACATCTGTTTATCAGGTTGCATTCATCAATCCATGCACCAACTACTAGTAAGTGCCTCATGCATATAATTAACATTTGTTGGAATATTTATTTATATACATACATAAACAGTATTTGCAGTAGATGTGAAATGCCAAATGATCAGTTAACTCAACTTACAGAAAATTAGCGGAACTGGGATGGGTTCGCCGCTAGTTGCCCACAAATAATTGCAAAGCTTACTTTCACAAAAATGACTTATTCATGGCGAACTGTTTGCGTGTTAGCAGTAATTAGTTGAGATCTGACATTAATTATACTGGATTGATTTCTGGCGAAAAATATACAATAATTTAGTAAATTACACACAGATATGGCTAACATTTTAATGAAATGCCCTGCACTACAACTAAGTGGCAAAATGCCCACAAATTTAATAGTAAAAGGAATGGGTACCGTAAAATTTGAAAGCTTAAACATACCATAGTTACGAGCATTTGAATCAAATTAAATAATAATGTCAGGTCAGTCCATAAGCTCATGCATTTTTTAAAGGTGGTTTTAAAATTAATAAAAAAGATGTTTAAAGTATTTATTAATCAATAATATATTCTCCTTCATTATTTACAATATCTTTTTAATTCCCTGCTCAAAAAATTGTTTGCCCTTAGAAACAAAATACGCTTCCACATCCGTTTTTGTAGCATCTTTTGAGGAGTAGTTCTGGTTACTCATATGGGATTGAAGTCCTCGGGAAAGGTGATAGTCACAAGAGGCAATCTCCGGAGAGTTTGGTGGATGCGGCATTAGCTCTAATCCGATCTCGTCCAGCTTGCCTAATGTTTGCCTTGCCGTATGAGGTCTTGCGTTGTCGTGGTGAAACAAAACTTTGGGTCTACTCACTAAAGACGGTCGATTTTTGTTAAGTGCCTCATTCAGGTTTGATAGTTGATGGAAATAATTATCAGCAGTTATTGTCTGGTTTGGTTCCAGAAGTTCACAATAAACAATACCGGTCATATCCCACCAAATAGACAGAAGAATCTTCTTGGCGTGAAGGCCATCTCTAGGGGTCGGTTCTGGTGTTTCATCTTTATCTAACCATTGGCGTTTGCGAACAGGATTATTGTAAAGGACCCATTTTTCATCACCAGTAACGATACGGTTCAAAAAACTTTCATTTTCAAGCCGTTGCAGCAGCTGAGAGCACACATTCACTCTCTGCTGAAGGGTGGCGACGGAAAGCCTATGTGGAAAACTTTTTCCCAGCTTTCAAAACTTTTCCAACTGAACCAGGTGCCTGTGAACTGTTCCATACGATGAATTTAAGATCTGAGCTATCATATCGACTGCCAAATTTGGCTCAGTTACCACTTCTGAATTTTGAAAACCACTTTGGCGCAGTCCTTACACTCACGGTATCCTCTCCGTGAGCAGTGTTTATTTCTGCAGCAGCAGTTGTTGCATTTCTACCACTTTTATGAAAAAAATACAAAAAACGCCTCTTATACGCGTTCGAGGACTCCATTTTATTTTTTAGCAACACGTGCTTCTATCCGCGATTAAAATCACGTGTTGAATGCTCAATACTATATTATATCAAAGGAAATATAAATAGTTCCGTTATATTCCGCGAATAATTTTTTGTATGCAAAAATCGTACAAAAGTGAAATTTTGGGTAAAATACGCACGAACTTATGGACTGACCTGATATTTAAGTTTAATAAATATTAAATTCCCACAACGTTCGGCATAATTAAACATATGAAGTTCTTGGCTAGGTGTCTAATATTTCGCAATAATACTGATTTGTTTAGAGCATTACTGGATAGAGCAGGACAGTGGCACAGAAACTGCGAGATCGTTTTTCTTTTCCTCGTTCAGGCAACTTCGGCAGAAGTCATGTGTCTGCACGGCTAGCCTCTGAGCATGTCTGTCTTTAATACATGAGCTGCAACGCCTCGGGACTAACAGAGAAAACACTTTTTCTTTTTGTTCAAAATTAGCTTTATTCATCAACGAAATTTCCATCAAGAACAACGCAATCATTCTTGCGCCGCTCTAACATTTCAACACCACTTTTGTTGAACGATTTAACCTTCAAAGACCTCAAAATAAGCCTCAGAGTCAGCGATGATCGCTTTTCATTCGAGCAAAATTTCTTACCGGCGAGCAGTTTTTTTAGGTCTGCGAACATCAAGTAGTCAGGGGAGCCAAATCTGGCAAATATTGGCAGCAATTCGAAGTTCAATTCATGTTTTTTCAAGTTTTGCCATTGTTTTTTGATTGCCTTGTGACACGGTGCATTGTCTTGATGAAACAAAATTTGTTTCTTTGCCATATGCTGAAGTTTTTTTACAATTTTGGTCTTCAAACGCTCCAATAACGCTATATAATATTCACTGTTGATGGTGTTTCCTTCTCAAGATAGTCGATGAATCTTACACCTAACATATTCCGAAATACTGAGACCCCAACCTTTTCAGCCGATTGTTGTGCTTTCGGGTGCTTTGGTCGAGTTTCACCAGTTGCTGTGCACTCAAATGACAATCGTTTTGATTCCGGAGTAAAGTGATGGATTCCCTTGTCACATATCGAAGCAAAAATTCAGGTTTATTACGTTTAAAGATGGTCAAACAATGCTTAGAATCATCAACACATTCTTGTTTTTGGTCAATAGTGAGCGAACGCGGCACCCACTTTAACAAAGCTTTCTCATAGTTAAATGCTCATGCAATATAAAGTCGACGCATTCTTTTGATATCTTTATGATGTCAGCAAACTAACTCAACTTCACTTTTCGATCTTCAAAACGGTTTTGTGGATTTTTTTGATGTTTTCTGGTGTTACCGCCTCATTTGGACGTCTGCTGCGTTGTTCATCATCGGTACGACCACATTTGAAGTCAGAAAACTATCGTTTTATTATTGTTTGTAATGGAGCGGAGTCCTGTTCAAGCCATTGCTTCGCTTGAGGTACTTTTTCTCATCAAGAAGCAGTGTAAAATTAAAACACGAAATTCTTTTTGATCCATTGTTTTGAAAATAACAAAAGTAGCGACACTCTTAGCACAATAACTAACGAACTAATAAATAGAATATCGTGAAATTTTACCATCTATCTTTTTAAGGTTAAAATTAACTGAAAAATAGGTAAAGACAATATAACTAGTGCCATCTATGTGCTAGGCCCTGGACTTTTCAGCCCATGTGTTATGTCCTTGAATACTACATGAAAAAATGCTCAATTTTCAATAGTCGGAATGAAATAGAAAATATTTGCATATTGTTATTAAATCAACTAATAATGTTGATTACTGTACAACTTTGCCATAAAAAAAGCAAGCAATGGTGAGAGACAATTAAGTTATCTGATTAAATATATTGTAACTGCTGCTCGCCCCCGTCGCACAGTGTAGCGAGTAGTAAAATTTCATGCGAAAAATTCTTAGTAACGAAAAAGCTATGAGCTCTCAAAATAAACACCGCGTATTCGAAAAATTTGCTTGACAATCGCAAATCATTGCTTCCACTTGGGGACTCAATACTTTAAACTATTTGACGGGGATCTTAAACTTATATCATCAATATAGGCCGGCAATACGGAAATTATGCTTTGTTTACATCTGGATTCATCTGATGAAGAGTATTTTGCTTCTCCTAGTGTGATTAATGCAATTATTAACACAAAAGAGTTTGGAAAACATCCAATTACACTAAAAAGGAATGAATTTGGTGAATTTCATCATTTATATAATGATTTAAGAAAATATCCAGCTAAATTTCAACAACATACTCTTGGTTTTTGCATCATGATAATGCACCGTCTCACACTGCACTCGTTCTTCGTGACCATTTCGCCAAAAATTCCACGCATATCGTTCCGCAACCACCGTATTCGCCTGATTTGGCTCCGTGTGACTTCTGGCTATTCCCAAAACTCAAGAGGCCACTCCGGGGAACGCGTTTCGAGTCGATTGAGGAGATAGAAGCTGAATCGAAGAAGGTGCTGATGGCTATACCGGAAATGGACTATTTGGCATGTTTCGGGGATTGGAAAAATCGTTGGCATAGGTGTATTTTATCGAGAGGGGATTATTTTGAAGGGAATGAAATTGATTTACAAGAATAAATAAAGATTTTTCATTTTACAACCAAATTCACCTTACTTTTTGCCCACAGGTAAAAAAAGAAAATATTAATCCTGACAATCCTAATAAGGATAATGGAAAACTTTTATCAAATTATTGCATTGTCATCGGTCCTTGATAGGTGTGCAAAATTTCAAGTCGATCAGATTTTTAGAAGCCAGTGAAAATTAAGCTCAAAGATTCCGTTACATACATACATACATACATACAACCCGCCCTAATAAAAGTGTGTTAAAAACACAACTGCACTCTAAAAAGTAAACATCAACAATCCAAAAAAGCGAGCAAAACGCTTTGAAACTGTTTTCTCGCACTCATCGGCTTTGCTCTCTGCTCTTGTCGGCGCTCACTGTGTTATACACAAGCTTATTTGTATTGACTTGTATGTAATCAGTTTTCTCGCACTGACAATCTTTATCGCACTGACAATCTCGGCTTGGCTTTCAGCGTTCACTCTGGCCGCACCCTTAGATATATTATTCTGACAAGTATTGGGTTGAGGAATAAGTTCATAGCATTTATATATTTTCTTTTCTTTTACAACGATTTGTTTGCTGTTTGACAAAGACTAAGTATTAATTCGATAGAACTCTTTCTGCTCTACAAAACTGTATTAAATGTATTTTCGAGTTATTTAATTTTTTATTATATTAGTTTTGAGGCTTAGAAATGGAATACCCAGGAAACTATTCCTAATCACCTTCATTCAATTGGATTTACCGAAAAATTGGGAGCCTGGGTTCCTCACGAGTTCAACGAAAAAGACAAAGAAGGTCGCCTTCAAATTGCTTCTCAACATCTCGTCCGCCATCGAGCAACACGCGGTCATAATCAACGCTTTTTGTACCGAATCGTCACGGTAAATGAGAAATGGTGCCTGTACATCAATAAGAAGCAAATAAAGGTGTATGTTGCGCGTCGAGAGTCAAGTCGGATCTTCATCCAAAGAAGCTCATGATATGTGTTTGGTGTGACAGGGAGGGCATGGTGCACGGGAAAATACTCGAAAAGAATGGCATTGCCAGCAAGGAGCTCTACATTGCCCAACTACACCACGTGAATAAGGCTATTTGATTGAAAAGACCTGCTCGGCGTGGTCAAACCATACTCCTTCACGCCAACGCCAGGTGCCATGTTGCACAAATAGCCAAAGCCGCTCACCAAGAGCTCGAATGGGTCAGTGTAATCCGGGGGGTGAGGGACGCGTGGGGTTGTCTACGTTGGACCTGCTGTGCAATCCACTGTGGTTGTTGCGGCCTGATGGTGGTGGGCGGCCGCTCCTCCGGGGGAGGTAGTGGGTGCAGAGCTCTGCAGCAGGGGGCAACGTAGGCAGTTGTCCACTCACGGGTGGTGCGCAGGCCGGAACATCTCCGAAAATGGCACCAGCCATTGCAGGAATTGCACTGGACTGATACCAGATTCCGAGGTATTACGGTCTGACACACGGAACAGACTGTACGGGGGACCAGGAGCTGCTGGTTTGTCCCCGCACTGGGGTTGGAGCAGGAAGGGATAGGAGGGGTTAAAGGGGAGTTGTGTTGCTCCGATAGGCTCCTCACCGTGGAGGTGTGGGTTGTGGTGGCGGTTGGTAGTGCCGGCCTATCAGGGGGTATGGTAGCCGTGGAGGCATCAGACGCCTGTTGGCGGGAGCAACACGTGGCCACATACCGTGTGGACCACTCCCTGTGCGACTTAAGGCCTGAGCAGGTCTTAAGGTGGCTCCACCCGTTGCACTTATTGCACCTAACCGAGGTGGAATTCGGGTGGAGCCGTTGATGGCAGACGCAGCAGTAGAATACCTCTGGCCCAGGGTTGGATTCGACACCAGCCCTGAGGAGAAGTATTTGGAGCAGGTTAGCTGCGGGAGTTTGCTCCTGTGACGTAAGGGGTGGGGTGATATACGATACACTAGACAGGGCTAGTGTACTGGGGCGGCAGCCCTTGGTCGGGAATAAAAACCCGAGTCATTCCGGTAACGTAGAACCGGCTGCCATGGGAATGGCACGAAACACAACGACAAGGTGGCTATCACCTTCAACGGTTGTACTTCGTCGGACCCGAAGAGATGCGCGAGCTATTTTAGCCGGCTGTTTACACTGCATCCTCCGGGCGACAGAACCAAACGTCGAGTTACCAGAAGGCTGCACAAACTGACGAACGACAGTGCGACACTTACTTTCTCCGGTGATGAGGTTCAGGGGGCCATCAACAAGTCGAAATCCTCGAAAGCCATTGGCCCTGACGGACTTAACGCGCTGATGCTGAAGCATCTGGGACCCCTGGGAGTAGGATACCTCACAAGGGTCTTCAATTTGTCTCTGGCCACTCTCATCATCCCTGACAAGTGGAAAGCAGGGAGAGTGGTCCCACTATTGAAACCTGGGAAACCCGCCAACCAAGGGGAGTCTTATCGGCCGATAACTCTCCTTTCCCCAGTAGTGAAGACACTTGAAGCCCTCCTACTCCCACTCTTCACGACCCACCTGGCCCCAGCCCCACATCAGCACGGTTTCCGACGAGTGCACAGCACCACCACGGCACTCACCGCCATAAACGCCCAGATAAATCGCGGGCTTAACCAAAACCGCCCCTGCGAGAGGACTGTCCTAGTAGCGTTGGACCTAAAGAAGGCTTTCGATACAGTCAGCCATTCCACGCTACTAGATGATATTTATCAGTCGACACTCCCGCCAGGGCTGAAGAGGTGGTCCGCGAACTACCTGAGCGGTCGGCACTCGTCAGTGATTTTTCGAGATCAAATGTCAAAGCAGAGGAAGATTAAGCAAGGCGTACCGCAGGGTGGTGTCCTTTCACCCTTGCTTTTTAACTTCTACATCTCGAAGCTCCCCCAACCACCAGCGGGAGTTTCCCTGATCTCATACGCTGACGACTGCACGATAATGGCGTCGGGCAATGACATCGATGGCCTGTGTTCCAAAGTGAACAACTACCTCACCGACCTTTCTCGCTTTTTCACTGCGAGGAATCTCCAACTTTCCCCCACTAAGTCCACGGCGACCCTTTTCACCACCTGGACAAAGGAGGTCAAGCTGTCCCTTAAGGTAAAAGTCGACGACACACCAATTCCGACTGTGAATAACCCCAAAATTTTGGGTGTAACCTTTGACAGCTTGCTCTCCTTCTCTGCGCACACAACCGCAATTGCCACTAAAGTCCAAAATCGCAACAAGGTCCTCAAATCGCTGGCCGGCAGCACTTGGGGCAAGGACAAAGAACTGTTGCTTTCGACATTTAAGGCAATTGGCCGGCCGGTTCTAAACTATGCTGCGCCTGTCTGGTCGCCTGGCACTAGTGATTCGCAGTGGATAAAGCTTCAGACATGTCAGAATACCGCCATTCGGACAGCGACCGGGTGCCTCCTGATGTCACCCATACAACACCTGCACAACGAGGCACAAATGCTCCCAGTCGCGGAGCACAACAAACTGCTTAGCAAGCAGTTCCTGCTGGGGTGTTACCGCAGGTTTCACCCCTGCAGACACCTGCTTGAGCCTGAGCCGCCTCCCAGGCACGTCAGGAGACACCTCCTCGACTACGCTGACGAACTCCAGGACAAAACTGACCGAGACCTACTGGACCGGACAGTATTCAGACAGTCAATAAACGACATTCACCGGGAGTCCGTTACCACCTTCATGAACTCCCGTCCCGTGAATGCCGTAATCGGAGTCCAACCACCACCCATTGCAGATGAAGAGCTCCAGCTTCCCCGTGAGACTCGTGTAACATTGGCACAATTACGTTCTGGATATTGTAGCAGGTTAAACTCCTACTTATCCAGAATTGACCCCGACATACCAAACACATGTCCGGCATGTGAAGGTACCCCGCACGACACTAACCACCTCTTCACATGCCCCCTTAATCAGACTCATCTAACCCCCCTCTCCCTCTGGACCCAACCCGTCGAAACAGCATGTTTCCTGGGCCTACCCCTAGATGAGCTAGACGAAGACGACAGATGATATACCTACACTGACAGGGCTAACTATGCTGTTAAAACAACAACAACAACAACAGCTCGAATGGGAAGTCCTTCAGCATCGGTCATATTCTTCGGACCTTGCACAGACCGATTACCATCTTATCCGCTTCCTGCAAACCATATGAAGGGCGTTACCGTCGATAACAAAGAGGTTCTTAAGAACTGGCTCAACAACTTATTTGACACCAGAACAGGCGATATTTGGCGGAACGGCATCAAGAAATTGCACGCGAGGTGGAATGCGGTTGTTAACAGTAACGGCGAATATATAATTGAACTTATTGATGTAATTATTGGTTTTTATTTAAAGAAAAGTCTTCGGTAAAAATTCTCCGAAGTTATTTCCGAACTTAATAAATTCAGCGCTTCAAATAACTAAAGAACATGGACTTATTGACAAGCTGTGATATTTTCAGTGTACTCCTGTACTTGTCTGAAACGGACAACTCCCACAGGCGGCCACTTTTTTCAGTCCCTTATGTCCCTTATGCGCGCTTCAAAAAGAGTAAACTGTATTTACATATTTCGTTTTTAGTTTTAGTAATTTTTTCCTACAAAAACCATGTAAGTCCAAGCTTTGTGCAAATTATATAAAATCAACAAGTGATCCTTAAAATATCACACTTTTTAATCCAAATGTTTAGAAAAATTTCGGGTAAGCAGTTTTATAGCCTATTGAATTTTTGGTAAACTTGAAGTGGCTAAAAATCGCATTGATTTTTGGATTTTTTTTTTGCTAAATATAAAAATATGGTGTATGAATTAAGGGGTTACATCTAGTTAGAATTTTCAAAAAATCGTTTTTTTTTTTATTTCATTTTTGTAATGTACATATATTTAAGTAAACACTATGAAAATTTCAAGTCATTCCGAAGATTATTTTTGAAGTTATACGCATAAATGTAACGACGCGTCAGAGCACTTTAAATTAGCTTTTAAAACTTTAACCTTGTTTTTCTCAAAACTGTGTTTTGAAAGTCGGTGACCACGATTTCTCGGAAACGGCTGAACCGGTTAGTCTGAAATTTTTACACCGGCTTCTGAACTATATTTTCTAGTACTTAATCGAAGCTTTTTTAAAACCGATAAACATTTTTTTGTTTATACACAATTTAAGGCCAAAACTATTCCAAAAAAAAAATTTTTTTTTTGAGAAGCCGCCATTTTGTCAATAAATTTTTTTTTGCTTATTCCTTCGATTAATTACAAGAATATACAATACTTTAATCAAATCCGTTTGGTTTTTTCATTTCAGATAATCCACTTCGGAGATATAGTGGTCACCGTAAAACGTCTTTTTTTGGAGGGGTTCCTGGAAATCTGCTGTAGCAGCTATAAAAACTGTCATTCTTGCAAATAAAATTTTTTTAAATATTACTCAAAGTTACCATAATATGTGTACAAAGGCTTAAAACAATTAATTCAGAAGTTTTCTCAGGAAAATTTTTTTAAAAACCTCATTTTTCAGGGCTTCTAACTAGATGTAACCCCTTAAATTTTTACAATTAGATTTCAGTGCCATTTGGTGCGTAAATATTTTCCAGAAGTATTTTTCTTTCCTTTAGTAAAGTAATTATTATTATTATATTATGTTTGGCATATCAGCCGAATCGGACCATAAACACGATTTGTAGCACTCGCCAAACCTTTCCATAAAATTCTTAAACTTATTTTTTTAAGCACGGTAGACCTAAGTAGCTAGCGGGCTCCATTAATTAGTGAAATATTTCACAATGCTTCAATAAATAATAATAATAATATTATTTTAAGATATGTCTGTATATAATAGCTATACAAATTTTATTAAATATTCTGTTAAGATTGGATCAAGCTAATGTTGTCCTCAATAAAGAATACGCAACGATTGATTAGTTTTTTATCTCGTAAATTTTAAGGAAAGTTGCATCGTTTATTTACTTTCATTTTCGTCATATTTTTTAGAAATATTTTAAATTGTACTCGTTTACAAATATTTAAAGCCTTTTTTTCAATTTTAGTTACAAGAAGTATCGTTAATTTAATACTATATTTTAAATATTATTTACAATCGTAAGTCTAATTATTTTTGTAGAAAATAAAATATGCAAATAAATAACAATCAATATTTATAATTAACAAAATATATATAGTATTTAGAATTACTTTACAAAAATAATTTACTAATTTATTTGTCTCAAATATTCACATTAATAATTCGGCTAAATTGTCCGTAAGCCATTGAGCGCTCTGTACAATCTCCCTCTTCTTCGCTCTCTCTTTCTTTCCAATCGCACTCCCTTTCGTTTTTGCTCAGTATAGCAATTCTTTGTGATGGTCATAAGCACTCGCCCACACCTTAGTCTTCGCTAATTCTGGCCATTCTATCAATTTTAGATCGTCACTTATATTCAAACATTTTATGCTTGGTTCACTTTTCTTGAGCTGTTCCCACGTCAATGTCGCCATACCGGATATTTGCTCGTCGTTGGGATTTCCCCTGCGCGCGAATTGTGTCCAAAAGCCGATCATGCGTTCTATTGTGCGATATTCGCGACTTTCCTTTGGCAAACGATGTGAAAATAGATTTGAAAATATAAAAGAAAGTTCGTCACCATGCGCTGCACCCCTTACGCCGCGTCCAAAACGAAAAATACGATACGGATGTGGCAATTCTTCAGAGTCGAAATCGAAGCGATAGAGATAAAGTGGCGCTCCGGCAGCGTATGCCCAACGAGAGCGTATCAGGCGGTAAAGAGGGAGGTGAAAGTAAGAATGTTCTATTATCTAGGAAAGTAAAGGCAAGTCAGAAAAAAAACTTTAAAAATTATCACATTTTTAACTTATAAGTACTCACTTTTTTATATTCTTCAACCGTTGGTATTTTGCCATTGACATGCGCCGTCTTTAGCTTCTCCACAAATTTTTCGTTCTCATCACTGTCGGCAACTTCAAAGGGCACAAACTGTTCCAATGAATAGGTTTTATGTTTTTGAGCCAAGCCCGCGAATAGTTTAGCGCCTGCAATGATATGTTGTTGTTATAAATATTGCATATGGGTTATGAGTTACTTTTATCAATTTTAAATAGAAGAAGGTGCGGTATTTTAACCCTCCGTTGGGCACTCGGGTCTGGCCAGACGGGCTTTTTCGACATTGAACGTGAATTTAACATATTTCTATTATAGCCGAAGTCATTGGCTTCTAGGCAGCTTCCTAAAATTTAATTTTTTTTCGATTTATGGATATAAACTTTTAAAAAGGATCCTTGAAAAGGACGAAAAAAAGGTCAGTACCGGGTGCTCAACCGAAGGTTTTAAAAAAGGCGTCCAACGGAGAGTTAAGGCAAATGTCTGCTTCAAACCTTTAATTTTTCTTTTTGCATAAATTGAGTAAACTTATAAAAAAGTCGTATCTAGAAACCCAAATTTGTTAAAACAAAAAATCGAAAATCATTCAACCGATTGTAGTACTTTTTTTTGTTATAAACCTTTGAAATGTTTACTGCCGCTCTGCATTAATTAAATTTGCCCATTATTTCTTATTACTCATAAAATTTTAAAAACAGAAGGAAGATTTTATGCAAAAAAAAGTTTGTGTGTATTTTCGTTAAGTGGAAATAAGCAGGCAAAGAGCAGATGGAAAATACCTCTGTTTTCTATGCTTATTTGTATATATCTTTCCGCTTTGTTTAAATTTTCATAAATCTCATATAATACTAAGTACGCACCCTGTAAAAAGATCAGACCCTCATCGGATGTATGGCCAACCAATAGTGGTATCGCATTGCCCCACGCCGTTTTCATCATTTCTCTAATCGGTTTTGGTATCACACATTCAGGCGTCACGTATGGCTCCACGCAGTACACGAAAGGCGACGATATATTCCGTGCGCGATCCTTCGCTGTTAATGTCCGACTCTCCAGTGCAATCAGATCTTTCGCTTTACATTTTTTCAAAAAATTTAGCACATCCTTATCGTCATCCACACCTTTGTAGCCAGCCAGCTTGGCGAGATCAAAGCCACGATAAACTTGATCCTCTGTGTCCCACAAAGGCAAGGCATTACCCGACATTAAAATGACGCGGTGGAAGATGCCTTGCGTCTGTTCGGTAAGCATCATACAATGCGCAGATGTAGCACCAGAACTTTCGCCAAAGATAGTAATACAATTCGGATTTCCGCCGAAGCTTGAGCAATTGTTTTTCACCCATTTGATAGCTAGCACTTGATCTTTGAGGCCAGCGTTGCCAGGTACATTTAGTTCGGGTGTTTTGAGTGAAAGAAAGCCTGTGTGGGTGAATGAAGAAAATTAAAAATACATTTAGCAGATATTTTCTTACGAAAATATTAAATATGTACACACACTTACCCAACACCCCCAGGCGGTACTGTATCGTTACCAGCACAACATCTTTTTCCATGAAATAATCAGGTCCACACCAATCACGTGTAGCCTCACCGGTGTAAAATCCACCGCCATGTATCCATATCATAACAGGCCGTGGCTTATCAGGTTGTGTCTGTGCGAATGAAATTTATTGCAAATTATGTTGGGTTGAATATTTTGTCATGACTCCTGCATACTAACATTATTCGTATACACATTGAGGTAGAGACAGTCTTCCGATCCTTCCAATACTCCGGTTATGACATGGTTTTGTACCGCCATTTCTTTGGTATTTTTACAATCTCTTACTCCCTCCCATGGTATGGGTCGTTGAGGCGCTCTGAAGCGTAGCTCGCCTACAGGTGGTTGCGCATAGGGTATGCCCTCGAAACTGTAGTAGGGAATGTCGTAAAGAGTCAACCGTTTAACGCCCTCCACTTTTCCATACTCAGTCTCCACAACTGATGTTTCGTCGGTTGTGTGTCGATTCTGTTGGTACTTGTGTTCGTAGACTCTAGAGTTTAGATGAGAAAAAAAAAGAGCATTGAGAAAAGCTGCATTAAATTACGAATATTAAATGCGAGTACATACATATGTACATACATACATAATAATTTTATAAATTTCTATGAAAGAACATCACCCAAAAACTAATAGGCCGATTTAGTATTTTTTGGAAGGTTATTAGCTTCGGATGGTTCATGTATTCCATTCGTTTTAACAGAATGATGTCTTCTACAACTACATAATATGTCGTACATATATATCTATTTAAAAGAATAATTTATTAAAAAGCAGACATAAATGCTACAAAAAAAACAACGAAATTGCTGAGAAAACTTCAATACGAATCGAGTTTACGAAAGCTTTGCTAAAGGGTGTTTTTTTTAGAGGTTAGGTTTTCAAGATGAAATAAAACGTATATAATTTAATGTTATGGCCAAGAATTTAGCTTTATTATAAAGATAAGGGTTTGCCATTATGTTTTAAAAATGATTTCGGGCAAGTGGCCGCCGCGGTTGGCTTGAATAAATTCCAGCCGAGAGGCCCAATTTTCGACCACTTTTTGCAGCAATTGGGGCCGTATGTCAGCAATAACGCGCCGAATATTCTCTTCCAAAACGTCAATCATCTCGGGCTTATCTGCGTAGACAAGCGACTTCACATAGCCCCACAAGAAATAGTCCAACGGTGTTATATCGCACGATCTTGGAGGCCACGCCACAGGTCCACGGCGCGAGATAATGCGCTCACCAAAAGTTTCCTTCAATAAATCGATTGTTGCGATGGCTGTATGGCATGTAGCGTCGTCTTGTTGGAACCAAAGGTCGTCCACATCAACATCGTCCAATTCAGGCACGAAAAAGTCATTAATCATGGCCCTATAGCGCTCTCCATTGACTGTAACATTATGGCCGGCTTCATTTTTAAAGAAATATGGACCAATGATTCCCTCTGCTCATAGAGCACACCAAACAGTGACTTTTTGAGTATGTAACGGCGTCTCAGCAATGGCTTGTGGATTATGTTCACTCCAAATGCGACAATTTTGCTTATTGACATACCCATTCAACCAAAAGTGAGCTTCATCGCTGAACAAAATTTTCTTGTGAAAATCGGGATCGGTGGCCATCTCGTTTTGGGCCCATTCACCGAACGTGCGACGCGCTTGATGGTCGTTCGGCTTCAATTCTTGCACGAGTTGGATTTTGTAAGCCTGCAAACCAAGATCCTTCCGCAAAATCTTCCATAAAGTGGATGGGCACATCTCCAATTGCTGCGCGCGATGGCGGATGGACTCATTCGGGTCTTCTTCGATACTCTGCTCCACAGCAGCAATAGCGTCTTCGGTGCGCACTGTACGACGTCTCTGAGGATGCGTATTATCCACTAGAGCAAACGTGGTGCGAAACCGATCCATGGTTAATCGAATTAGTGACTCTGATGAACGATTATGTCGACCGAATATTGGACGCAGCGCGCGATGCGTCGCGCGGACCGAACCATTATTTTTGTAATGAATTTGCACGATTTGCAAACGTTGTTCAGGTGTAAGTCTATTCATTATGAAATGGCAAACCAAACTGAGCATAAATCAAGTGACAGCTGTCAAAAAGACCATCTACGAAAAAAGTAGTGCCAACTTGAAAACCTAACCTCTAAAAAAAACACCCTTTACTTATTTTTTTCTTTTTCGAAAATATAAACTTACTGAAGTAAATAATAAAATAAAGAGGTCAGCCAAAAATTGTTTAAGCAAACTGGAATAAACAGATATTTTTGAGTAGCGTTGCCACCTAATTCTTAGTTACAAAATAGAAGCTCACTACAAAACTTAATTAATAGCTATTACACAAAAGGTGCTTAAAAAAATTTAATAAATAATTTTTTAACGGTGTTGCCATCTAATTTTTAATTATTAAATGGAAGTTCAATACATAACTGAATTAAATATTAGAATATGGATATTAAACAAAAGATGTTTAAAAACACTTTAATAAATAAATATTTTTGAGCGGTGCTGCCACCTATTTTTTGATTAAGTTCATTACAAATCAATTACATTGGTTGACAAATTTTGTTCGGGGCAGGTTGACTAATTAGTCAACCAACCCCAGTCGCTCCTACTTTCATGATCATCTCTCATGGAATTGCTCTATAGTCTTCTGTCACTGAGGACTTACAAAAGAAAATCTGAAAAGGGTAATTGTCCATAATATATCATAGAAAGAGCTTGCCACGCGATTATCTTCGATAATGAAAGCATAAACGCCACGTCAAAGCAATACCAAATCCCGTACAAAACGTTGCATCGTTATGTAACTAAACTAAAAAATAAGTTAGAAAGTAATCCTAACCTCACGAGAGCTGATTGAAGACGGCTGCTGATATTTATTATGGATTGACACCGTATGAGACACGCAAGTTTGCATTTGAATACGCAAAAAGGAATAATAAAACTATGCCTGAATCATGGAAAACAAAATTAATGGCTGGCGAAGATTGGTTTGTTAATTTTTTAAAACGTCATCCCTCATTATCAATAAGATCACCTCAAGCTACGAGCCTGAGATTTAAAGTGAGAGAATTAAAGATTGTTTGTTAGATTTATCAAAGTTCTTTGTGACCTGAAAAAGGATCTTGAATTTAAGTCTGTTTATTTTAATTAAAAAGTTTCTAACATTTAGTAAATTTTTGTGTTTTATTTTATTCCAATCCATCCTCTTAATTTGTACTAATTACTACCTAAGTCAACCTACCCCATGCATATAGTCAACCTGCCCCGGACATGGGGTATGTTGACCAAGCGTCAGGGGTTTACAAAATAAGTATTATAATAGTGAATATATAGGTCATATTATCGTATCTTAGGTACCTGAATAGTTCTTTTATCGGTAGCAATTGTTGTTTTTGTTATATTAAATTAAACATCAGAGATATACGAGCTTAAGTCAAAAGTTAGTCAACCATCCCCGGGCTCCCCTATATACTAGAATAATTTTTGAATGGTGTTGCCACCTAATTTTTAATTATTAAATAGACGTTCAACACAAAACTGCATAAAATATTAGAATATGGATATTAAACAAAAGGTGTTTAGAAAACTTTAGTAAATAAATATTTTTGAGTGATGTTGCCACCTAATTGCAATAAAAAATAATATTAAACAAAAGGTGTTTAAGATAACTTTAATACAGAAATATTTTTGAGTGGTGTTGCCACCTAATTTATAATTTAAAAATTTCAAGGTTCGTAGAAAAACAGAAATAAATATGGAAATATGTACATACAGTGGTGGTCACGATTTTAGCACACTATACACAACCTTGACACTGTCCCACTTTCCTCTTTGCTTTTCGACAATTCACTACGAATATTTTTCTCTGGGTGTTGTTTACAATTAAAATAACAAGAACCGTTATAATCCGTAGCATTTGTTTTGCAATTTTTTTCTTAAAATTCAGTTGAGTGCAAGAGCTGCTTGTTTGAGCTGGACACGAAGTTAGCACATATCAATAAATAATTCCTCCCACTAAATTTTTTCTAAGTATTTGAACTTTATGGTAAGTTTTTATATTTTAGCTATTATGTTGATTGTAATTAATGTGAAAAAAAATATGTTAGACATGGCGAAAGGTTCTTGGTGCTCCGAAGCGCAGCGGGAAGTAATTCAACGTATGAATACTTCTGGGAGCTCTGTGTCTGAGATATCCCGACTTCTAAGGTGTTCACGCAAAATGATTTATGATGCTCTGGCTCATATTAAGCGCCATAAGACATTTAAGAAGGTAAAACAACGCCCACGACGCCGAAAGACAACAGCTAGGGAGGATTTACTAATATGCAAAGCCTCGCGAACAGACCCTTTTAAGAGTTCTAATGCCATGAAATCGCAATATTATCGGAATATGGAATAAATGTTTCTTCCAAAACCATTAGAAGGCGTTTAAATGAAAACGGGTTGCGTGGGTGCATAGCTCAACACAAACCTTTGGTGTCAAAAAAAAATTTGGAGGCCAGGCTGAACTTTGCAAGGGAACATATCCATAAACCAATAAATTTCTGGAAATATATTTTATGGAGCGATGAATCGAAGTTCTGTCGTCTCGGATCTGACGGGAAATAATATGTTTGGAGACCGCAAAATAAGGAACATGATCCTCGCTACACATGAAAAACGGTGAAGCATGGTGGTGGAAGCGTCATGGTTTGGGCATCATTTTCCTGGCGAGGTGTTGGACCCATACACAAAATAGATTCGCGTATGGATCAATATGTTTACAAAAACATACTAACTGATGTCATGATTCCTTATCCGGAGGAAAATATGCCCTTAATATGGCGTTTCATGCATGACAATGATCCTAAGCACACTTCACGATTGGTGAAGAGTTGCTTGGGGGATCACAAAATTAGTGTTTTGAAGTGGCCAGCTCAATCACCGGATCTCAATCCGATTGAGAATTTATGGAATGATGTCGAGAAGCATATTCGAGCCGTGCAACCGAGGAATTTGAACGATTTGTGGTCGGAGATTAAGACTGCTTGGTATGGAATACCCCAGACGAGATGTGCTGCCCTAGTGGAAAGTCTACCACGCCGATGCGATGCTGTTCTCAAGAGTGGTGGATATCCAACTAAATATTAAGTTTTTCTTTCACTAATGTGTTGTTCTTTGAAAATAAATGAGAATTATCCATATGTGTGCTAAATTCGTGTCCTCCATTATTATAGGGTGCTTGTATTTAAACCAGTTTTAATAAGTAAGGAGAAAAAAACAAGGTCCTGGTTATAAGGCCACTCTTTCTCCTTTCTACAAAGACCCGCCAGGGATAAATATTGCCGCTAGATTATTTGAATATAAGCAATAAACGCAAAATGAATGTTACTGCATTATAGTGTGCTAAAATCGTGACCACCACTGTATATGATATAGAATCATTTGTTAATGGTGTTGCCAACTATTTTTTAATTGAAAAATGGAAGTTCAATACAAAAGAGGGTTAAGATAAATGTGTTTAAGATAACTTTAACAAAAAACAATATTTTGTTAGTGGTGCTGCCACCTAATTAATAATCACAAAAGAGATGTTCGCTGAGAAACAGAAGAAAATATGGGAATATGGATGTTAAACAAAAGGTGGTCCGGAAAATTTTTGTGGAGAAATATTTTTTTAGCTTTTAATAAAAATAGAAATTCATTGGAACTCGGAAATACATAAATTAATATCAATGTTAAACGAGATGTGTTCGAACCAAAGAAGAAAGAAGATAAGGAAACTATTATTAAATTTGAGTATTTTTTATTCATTTATAGCAGAGATATCACGTCTTCTTTTTCTTTTTCAGAAATTACTTTTATATGGGAGATGCGCTTGGCTACTGACCGATTTCGCCCATTGTCAATGCCAATCTACCTTAGACTAAGAGTAGAATGAGTACTAAGTTTTATTGAAATGTATTCATTTTGGCTCGAGTGTACACGGACAAACGGGCAGAGATGTTTAAATCGACTCCGCTCATCATTCTATTACAAACAATCGTTGAACAAGTGAGTGGAGATATAAAAACATGCAAGTGGCAAAAAAACTTGCAACATCACGAAAACCCTTAGTTTGTTTATTAGGACTATTTTACTTCTTTTGCTCCATAATATTATCTCCTTAAATATGTTGAATTCGTTTTTTTATTACCATGTAAATTAAGTGACGTAAAATCTCTTAAATGTTTTTCGGTAGATGTCTAGAATACCATATACACCGTGCATGCATTTCACAAGACTAAGAGAATCTCCCCAATGGGGCCAACAATGGAAGAAGTGTTCCAGTACTTTGATTTACAATGCCGTGAGAAGAAAAATTCTATAAAGAAAGTTTAGTGAAACTTCCCTATTGCCCCCAATGATTTCCCAATGTGCTTGCTTTACATAGTGGCTTTTTTTATGAGAAAAACATATGCTAAATACATGCTAATGGATCAATTAATAAAACTTTTGTCTAAAACCCATTACGTTTAATAGGGATTTTAATTGTAACTGTATCTTAATTAAATCGCATTCACGGATTTTGATAAAAGTCTTTCTTCCGTGAGATTTGCGACGTTGATGGTTGGTTGGTTGGTTTTATTGGTGACTCTTCCAGAATCCAACTAGTGCTTCCGCACAATTTTGTTGCCACATCCTCGCTACCAACTTGTTTACTCGTACCAGTTATTTACGGCATGACTATATCCAGTCTGTGTCTGAGTGCTGCACTTGCTAGTTGTTCCGACGAAAAAAAATATCCAGTCTGTGCGGTTTCAGAATCTTATTAGGTTGCTGACATCTAAGCCAGACAGTTGTTCGAGACTCTCGACAGTTGACGTTGAAGTGCACGTCAATTTTTGATGAAGACTCAAAAACAGGACGAAAAACTCCTCTAAAAATATGTGTAAAACATTCTGACCGAATTTGCCAGATGTTAATATCTACGTCAAGAGCCATATAAAAATAGCTCACATTGTGGAAGGGTATGGTTATACCGTCGGGAAGGGGATTTAGAATATAAATATATATATTTTTTTAAACTATTTCCAGCATATATATTTAACTACATACATATAATAGCGCCCGCCAGCGGTGGTTCTCAATGTCACCCACAATTAATAAAATTATTGGGTCATTCATCCCAGAATATGGCAACAGCTTTAGTACCCGTTAGCTGTTTACTATATTAGAAATCGTCTCTGAAGGCCGTAACAAGATTTGTAAAAGAGTCGTACTGAGTATTTCAGACAAGACAGTAGATTGTATTGTATAACATGAGCTCTGGAGCTTAAAAGAACTCTAGACTCTTCAAAATCGCTGAAAAAAACAAACTTATAAGCTTCTTCTTGAAGTTATCGAACTTTTGGATCAATTTCAAGAAAGAATTTAGATTCGGTTGGCTCCTTCACAACAACCTACTCTGTAGATGAAACGGATGAAGTTTTAAAGAAAAATACGCTTTATTCAATAGAATTGGAAGCTAGTGATGAAGAAAGATAGACTAAATGCAGTTGAAGTTTTAATAAATTTTATAAAGTATACAGGGTGAACGATATGAAGTGTTACCTATTCAAAACACCATAACTTTTTTGTGTGAAATTAGTTTTTATTGATTTTAAAGACAAAATTGTTCAAAAATGATTACAATTCATAACAACATATATTCACTTTAGCTCGATATGACCACCTTTTGCCTTGACTATAGCCTCCAAACGATCAAAAAATGAGTTGCATGCTACACGAATGTGATCTTGTAATATTTTGGCCCATTCTCGTATAATCGTTCTTTTCAGCGCATCCATACTGGCATATTTTTTAGTCCTCATTTTGCTCTCCAAAATGGACCAGATGGAATAGTCCATCGGTTTTGCGTCTGGCGAATTCGAAAGCCATTGTGTGGACGAAATGAAGTGTGGAACATGATTTAACCATTCTTGGTTCACACGAGCTTTATGAGACGGTGCCGAGTCCTGTTGGAACGTCCATGGTCTACGACCGAAATTTTTGCGTGTCCACGGCTCTAAAGCAGCTTCTAAATCATTTTCCCGATAATACCTAAGGCGCATTCACTTTGACACCAGGCTCGATAAAAACGATTGGAAAGCGTCCGTCAACGGTCACTGCGGCCCAAACCATTACTTGCGATGGGAAATTGCTTCGAGTGGCCATACGTAGGCTCAAATTCACGTACGAGCATTCAGTCAAGTAAACACGATCATTTTGAGTGCTTTTGAACTGCTCAATTGGGAAATTTTTTTCATCAGAAAACACAATGTTAGGAAATTCGCCACGTTCGTGCAAGCGCAACAACTCCTTTGCTCTTTCGCACCGAACTTTTTTTTGCTGGGGTGAAAGATCGTGTGCTTTTTGGAACTTGTAAGCCTCGACCTTGAGCTCATTTTTCAATAAGCGTCGAATTCTGTCTTGCGATATTCTCAGTTCATTGGCCATTTTTCTTCCACTTCGACGTGGATTTCGTTCAAGTCTGAATGTTCGAACTTTCCGAACCATTTCTGGTGTTGTTGCGGTTTTGTTTGGTCCCCGTCCATAGCATTTTGCAATGCTACCAGTATCATTGTAACGTTTTATAGTGCGTTACACAAACATTTTATTCACTTTGAGGTGACTCAGCTCTCGAACAATGGCTGGTTGTGATTTTACAGCCAAATATAACGCAATCACACTATTACGTTTGACTTCCATCACAACAGAAAAAGAAAATTCAACAAAACTGAGGCACAAATGCTTATAAACAATATTTTGAACTGTCATTAGAACAATTTTGACGTTGATGTCATAAGCTGATTTACAGATGCAAGCAGTGCGAAGTTGGTAACACTTCATGTCGTTCACCAAGTATATGTTGGGGGTCATATTTACATCGAAAATGTCGTTCTCTAAACTTATAGACTTTGTGCTTGCCAAGTCTAGATCTATGCTTGGATTTGTAATAAGGAATTCAAATGGGTTCCAGGATATTTCTACGCTGAAGAATTTGTATTTTTCCTCTTGTCAGATCAAACCTAGAATATTGCAGCATTATTTGGGACTCATTCTTTATGGGTTCATCTTTAAGAATTGAGAAGGTTCAGAAACGTTTCACCAGTTTTGCGATTCATTCTCTTCGTTAGTCTTGTAGTCTGCCCGTATATAAAAGTAGATATCTTTTGTTAACATTGCCAATTTTAGAAATGCGAAGAAAAATTGCATGGCTAATATTTATAAGGGGCATAGCTACGAATCATACACATATCAAATGCCACTTCTTGCTGGAGCTAATACTTTTTAACTAATCCACTCCTAACCCATTTACTTTGTCAAAAGACCAATTTTAGTCGTAATGAACCGCTTGCACGTTGTCTAAGGCAGTCTAACCAATTAATGCAGTAAAAATTTAGATACACTCTCAACTCACTAGAGATTTTCAAGTCAAAACTTAATTTGGAGATACACTTTTTGAATTGTGACTAATGTATCTCACCATATTGTTTACCATATATAATGTTTAAGCTTTAGTATTAGTAATAATAAATAAATAAATAATAATAAAATTATATCCGAAACCAACTTCACATCCTTTGCGTATCATTGGAAAATTGTATCTCCTATAGATAGAAAGAACATTAAAGCAGAATGCGGCTATACAGTCTGCTTTATGTTTATTAGACAGCTTTACTCCTATGAAAACGTTTACTGCAAAAGCCAGACTCCTTTCTTCGCTTGGTTTGCGCCAAAAAAAAATAGGCATCTTGTTGTTTGTGTTTTATTTCTAAACCAAGATCTAGAATTTTTTAAGTTTTAGCATTCCAAGGCATCTATCATAGAAGTACCCGATTCCATTTTTCTCTACAAAGGCTTACACTAAATAAGAAACAGAGAACATTTTCACCTGCTCAGAATTATCAAACATTTTGCAATGCTGGTTATAATGGCATTAAAAATTATGCTGCAAATTTTATAGCTCTACGCTATCTTTATGATTTTTCTTTATCATTGAAAGTTGTCTACTGCCTCATAGTGCAATGCATAAAAAGTTCTCGCGTTTCAAATAATGTTTTTCTCATCCCAGTCTTTGTCTCACTAACTGTCTGCAAATGAGTTTCCAGCCCTTTTCGCTAAATGAAAGCAGGAAATTTTCAAATATGTTTTGGGCCGCTATGGTTCACTTGAAGAATTTAACTAAAACGATATCCATTTTCCTAGAACCGAAGTATTCCAAAAAACTATCAAATCGCAAATGACAAATTGGGGAGGAAGATGAAAGAAAAGAATCATCAAGTCGTGTGCGCTACACGATTATTAATAGTCTATTACAAAGCTGCGGAATTGCTAATAATAAAAATAATTAATAATACTCAGCAGACATATTCATTCCCGGAATCTACTTAAATAAATTAAATGCTTCTCTTATCGTTTTTTTTTTTCAAAATATTGGTATGTGCGCTTGTGCAATGTGTACATATCTCAAGTTCAATGCGTGTGACCGCATGACTCACAAAACTTTTATATTAGTCGGAAGCATTAGGAATAGCAATGCCTCTGTGAAAAGATAAATCAAGTATTCCGCTAAAAAGTAGAGAGAAACTCAACAAAAGATCTATTGTGCATAGTTATTTATATAATTAAATCGCTCGAAACAATTTACACGTAACTTTTGAGGCAAACCATCAGTCATTAAGCAATTGTTTATTGAGAGAGGATAGTACCGTGAAAACTGAAAGATGCTGGAATGATAGTTAAAATCAGCGCATTAGCATTTAAATGGATTATTAAGTTTTTAATTTGTTTTACGTTGTTTAAAAAACAGATATAAAGAGGCTAAGGGAACATTAAGAAGCAATGGGCTTGAGATGCCGCTAATCAATCATCCAATTTCCTTTTTAAACAACTTTTCTATTAAATAAAAAAAACAAGATCGTGGGAGATTGTCAATGCGGTTTTAGAATCGGACGCTCGACAACAGATCAATGATTTATCATGTCGCAGATATTCGAAAAATGTTATGAATTCAACAAGAATTTACAGTGTCTCTTTATGGACTTTAAGCGAGCGTTTAATAAACTCGACAGAAAATATATCGACCATCACCTAAAAGGACTGGGTATACCACAAAAATTCATAACTTTTATACACTCAAACGTTAAAGTAATAATGAATGGCGGAACATCTGACGAATTCCAAATGAAATCCGGCAAGGGGACTCACTATCAACGCTTTTATTTAATTTAACACTGCATTCAACAATAAACGAAATATCTCAAAGTGGGACAATATTTTATAAATCATTTGTGTTGTGCGCATACGCTGATGACATTGTGATTCTTGTGAGAAATAGCTCTAGGCGCTTCAGAACGTTTTCATGCGCTTAGTGCAAGCTACAAGACCAGCAGGCCTCAATATATCGTAAATGAAGAAAAGACGAAGTATATGACATGATCCTTTCATGATAGTCACATCAGAATCATGAGTTCATGCAAAAGTGTAAATACTTAGACGTAGTACTCAGCATAAATAAGGATTCGTCTTTATCAATACAATATCGTATTCGAGCAGCTAACAGAGCATACTTTGTCCATATCAAACTTATGAAGTCTTCATAGATATCAAAGGAACAAAAACTCCAGATGTACAAAACTATAATACAAGTAAGACCGTTACGGTGAGTATGGCTGTGAAACATGGGTCCTTAAAGTTAATTACGTGAATTTACTGATGCGATATAAAAGAAAAATTCTTAGAAGAATATTCGATCGTATACGATTAGAAGACGGTACATACCGTACACGGTATAACCACGAGCTCAGTGTTTTAATCTCGGGAGGAAATGTAACCTGGTTTATAAAGTCCCAATTATACGGTGGTATGGACAAGTTTTAAAATTGGACAGCGAAAGAACGACCAAAAGTATCTGAAGCAAACCCTGAAGGAGCAAGAAGGAGAGGTCGGCCAAGGAGACGATGTGTGCAAGACGTAGAAGACGATATACGAAAGATGAAAATCTCACAACATAGAGCGTAAACGGACTGCCAAGAAGAATGGAGGCGTATTGTAGAGGAGACAATCGTCCACCTCGAACTGTAATGCCAAGATGATGATGATGATTAAATAAACAAAAATGACTTTAATATGAATGATGTACGACGCCATTTGTAAGAATTATTAATTTTCCGATAGGGAGATTATTTTGCGCTACCTTGTACGAGGTGTGTTCAAAAAGTAACGCGAATTTTGTGTTTTTTCAAAAATTAATTATTTATTCATTAATATCTATTTTGTCCCCTTCTAAGTAATCCCCATGAGATGTTATGCACTTGTGCAACGTTTTTTCCAATCTTCGAAGTCCTTCAAAAAATCATTTTTTTTATCTTGTTCAGCTTCTCCTTCGATGCCGTCTTCTTCTCGTCAAGCGTAGCGTAGCGTTGTCCTTTGATGGGCCTCTTCAGTTTCGGGAACAAGAAAAAGTCACAGGGGGCTAGATCTGGGGAATCCGGTGGCTGTGGCATCATAAGTGTATTGTTTTTGGCCAAAATGCAAGGCGCACAAGCAACGATGTGTGAGCAGGGGCGTTATCGTGATACAAGAGCCAATTTTTGTTCTTCCACAAATCGGGGCGTTTCTGGCGCATTGCTTCGTACAAATTGCGCATAACTTGCAGATAATATTGCTTATTGACCGCGGCAAGAACTCATGATGCCCAACGCCCCTGTAATCGAAGAAAACGGTAAGCAAAACTTTTACATTCGACCAAACTTGGCGCGCTTTTTTCGGTCTTGGTTCGTGCGGCAGCTTCCATTGAGATGATTGAGTTTTGGTTTCCACGTCATAACCATAAGCCCAAGATTCTTCACCAGTTATGAGCATCTGGAGCAAATTTGGGTCGTCGTGGACAGAGTCCAACATCTCGTTAGCAATGTTCATGCGATGCTGCTTTTGGTCGAAATTGAGCGGTTTTGATACGAATTTTGCGGCGACCAGTCTCATGCCCAAATCATTGAAAACAATCGAATGGCACGAGCCAATCGATATGTCTAGGTCCTCAGCAACTTTTCTAACGGTGATTCGACGATTGGCCAATACCATTTTCTTCACTTCTTCAATTTTTTCGTCTGTTGTTGAAGTGCTCGGGTGTCCGGCACGCTTTTCGTCGTTCACATCTTCTCGGGCCTCTGAGAACATTTTGTACAACCGATAAACGTTGCTTTGGTCCAAAGTAGCTTCTCCGTATGACACAGTCAGCATTCGGAATGCATCCGCGCACTTAATTTCGTTTTTTACACAAAATTTTATACAGGTTCTTTGACCTATCTTTTTGAATAGGTAAAAATCGAAGACGAGCCGAAACACGTGCAAGCGAAGCAGCTGTCAACAATTAGCTGAACATTCAAAATGGCCGCACTTTCGTCCAGTTTGGAAGAAAGAACAGCTAAGCTTGACTCTTTGGAATAATAATCGCACTCTTTCATATATGCATACCTATATTTTATAATAAAGGGGACTTTTAAAAGACGCACATAGATGTTGTTTTAAAATAAAACATGTAAAAATTTTGATTCTTTTAGATTTCATTATTATTATTCAAAATAGCCTTTTAATAATTTTCAGTGAAAAATGCCATCATTAAATGTCCGCCACGAACACGTCTACAGGTAAAATCTGCCAAACAGTTGATTCATGAATGCCTGATTTTAGAGAACGTCGAGATATCGCTGCTGAAGGTTGTTTAGCAACTCTTTGCACTACAGCGGTAATACTCTCAACAGAAGGTCAGGTTTTTGGTCTCTGTCTCTACCCTAGGATACGGTACGCTAGACAGGGCAAGTTTACTGGGGCGGCAGCCCTTGGTCAGGGAAAACCCGAGTCATATCGGTAACGTAGAACCGGCTGCCATGGTAATGTCTGTCTCGACAGAACCAGTTACTTTTTCTCACCAACCTTTGAATTGTTGACTCATTCGGTTGGTTATTTTCTCAAAAAAAATAACGAATTTTGCGATATGTTGATTTTAAAGATCGACCTTTTTCATAAGTTTTTTCGTTGTAACCCACTTTTTTATAGCGTAAAATTTGGAATTTGTCCACTTGGAAAATATGAAAGATGACAAAAACAAATTGTACCTTTTTAGGCGTCCCCTTTGAAAGGCCTTTTATAAAGTCTCCTAATATAATATGTACAGCCATGGACAGATAAATAGCACAAACCTGAACCTTATATGTTATATTAAGTTTTTAGTACGAACTCTGCTTTGATCAAATAAATTTGATTGTTTACATTTATTACCGTTATTAAGCTTACAATTAGTTATGCGAGGAATTTACCGTTTTTTTGGATGGAATTTTTTGCGTTCTATTTTATTTATGCTTATTGCTGTTTTGAAGTGGACACAAAAGTAGCACATTTTAACTTGTGCAGCGGAGAGTAAAACTTTAATATTGTTTCAGCGATTTTTAGTATAATTTTTTGATTCTTAAATTAAATTTTAAAGTAAGTACTAAAAATGGGATGTGGAAAACATTGCTCGCCGGAGAAAAGAGCTCTCGAAAAATGGTTTATAATGCTCTTAATTTAATTAAGAAAAATTCATCCTATCTAAGCAAAAAACGGAAAGGAAACCAAAGTCGCGAAAAACTGATGTTAATGTGGATAGAGCTATAATACGCAAGAACAAAGCAGATCCTTTCAAATCGGCAGGGCAAATAATGCTTGAAATAAACCAAGACTCTGGTCTACAGGTGTCCAGGAAGCTTGTAGGAAGGCGACTTAACGAAGCCCAGCTGTTTGGCCGCATAAGCAGAAAAATACCACGCCTCTCAAAAAGACATATCAAACACCGACTTGCCTTTGCAAAAGCCCACAAAGACAAATCTATTCAGTTTTGGAAAAACGTCCTTTGGACCGGCGAAACCAAAATAAATACGATGGGACCAGATGGGAAAACTACTGTACGTCGTCCAAAAAGTCAAGCGCGAAATCTTAGATTCACAAAACAGACGATTAAGCACGGCGGAGAAAGCATCATGGTTTGGGGAGCTTTTTCGTGGCATGGTATTGAGCTGATTGTTCGGATAGTTGGTAAAATGGATAGATTTCAGTATCTGGATGTACTCCAGAATAAAATGGAGCCATTTGTGTGAGTTTATGCCATTAAATTCGACATTTATGCAGGGCAATGATCCAAAGCATACTGCAAAGACAGTGAAGCAATGGCTCAGAAGAGAAAAAATTAATGTACTGGATTGGCCGGCGCAGAGCCCTGATCTCAATCCAATAGAAAATTTGTGGAATGACGTTAAGGTCAAAATAGCTAACAAAAATTTTAAAAATTTTGATGATTTGTGGGCCGCATTGGAGGAGGCTTGGTACTCGATACCAAAGGAAAGATGTCAGCGACGGTGGAAAGCATGGAGCGACGGCTTGAAGAATTGATTACTGATTACGGTGAATATTGTACAAAATACTGGTAAAACAATATTATTACTAAACTATCTGATTTGTTTACTATTTTTGCTTTTATTTGGAATTTTTTAGGATGTGCTATTTATGGTAGTAGCCCGATGTGACGGGTTCAAAAAACCAATTTTTTTTTACATTTTTCGAAAGAAAAAGATCTTAAAAATATATGGGAGGTTGAATTAGTTTTAAAGGTGACACACAGATGGCGCTATTTATCACTTTATCGCGTTGGCAATACTGAATATATATTCATGACAAAGTCTCATCCCTAGGCTTTGTTTATCAGTATCTGTCATTTGGCTGAAGTATAAACAACGCAGTGTTTTCGTGCTCCGAGTATGTCAACTTTCGTGCCGTCGAAACGCAATTTGCGGGAAGCTTTGCTTTTCTGCTTCAATTTGAAAAAAAATACAGCCCAAGCCCGTGAATTGCTGCAGGAGGCCTACCCAGACCATACTCCGTCGATTTCAACATGTGAGTACTGGTTTCGACGATTCAAAAGTGGTGATTTTCACACCGAAGACAAGGAGCGTCTTGGCCAGCCCAAAAAGTTCGAGGACGCGGAATTGGGGGAATTGGTAAACGAGGACTCGTGCCAAACCCAAGAAGAGCTTGCTGAATCATTGGGCGTTGATAAATCAACCGTTTGCAAGCGTCTAAAAGCGATGGGAATAATCCAAAAGCAAGGACATTGGGTCCCGTACGAGTTGAAGCTGCGCGACGTCGAACGGCGATTTTTTACGTGCGAATTGCTGATCGAGCGACAAAATCGGAAGGGTTTTTTGCATCGGGTGGTGGCTGGCGACGAAAAATGGATCCACTACGATAACTCAAAACGCAAAAAATCATGGGGTTTGCCCGGCCACGCATCAACGTCGACGGCCAAGCAGAATATTCACGGCAAGAAAATCATGCTCTGCATTTGGTGGGATCAGGTCGGCGTCGTATATTTTGAGCTGCTCCAACCGGGCGAAACAATCACGGGGGATCGTTACCGACTGCAATTGATGCGTTTAAGCCGGGCATTGAAAGAAAAACGGCCGGAAACGGTAAAAAGGCACGACAAGGTTATTTTGCAACATGACAACGCTCGGCCGCATGTTGCTCAACCTGTCAAAAAATACCTTGGAACGCTTGGCTGGGAAGTGTTACCCCACCCGCCGTATAGTCCAGACATAGCTCCCTCCGATTATCATTTGTTCCGGCATATGAGTCTCGATTTGGCGGACCAGCGGTTCTCCTCGTACGAGGCTACCAAAATATGGGTTGAGTCATGGATAGCCAAGCAGCGGCCAGAATTTTGGAGAAACGGCATCCGGAAATTGCCCGAAAGATGGGCGAAAGTTGTAGCTAGCGATGGCCAATACTTCGAATAAAATATTTTGTACCGTTTTTCACAATAAAGCCCCAAATCTTCGAAAAAAACATTTAAAACTAATTCAACCTCCAATACTATAAAAATTTCAGACAGAAATTTTAATTATTTTTAAAGTTATAGCTAAAATAAGAGAGCGCGCCGTAGTGTGTATGAAAGCGTATGACACGCCAGCAGCAGCTGTTGTCGAAACTTTAAACGCGTTTTTCTCAGAACCATGTTTTCGAAATTTCGGGGAATCACTGACTCGAAACTATTCAACCTATTTGGCTAAAAATTTAACCCGTTATTCTAGACACACATATCTAGGTCCCGGCCCTTTAAAACGTTTAATTTTTTAATAATAAATTTAATTTAAACAATTTATGAAGAAAAAAAATTGGATTTTGAGAACTTTTTTCACAAGTCCACCATTTTGCTTTTGTTTTTTTATTTTTATGTATATTTTAGGTTCGGGACCTAAAATAAAGTCTACAGAATAATAATCTCTTTGAATTTTTTATTTCAGATGACTTTGGAAGGCTGTGTGTTTCCCCGAACTCATCTTTTTTTAAGGACTCCACTTTGACGCCAAAAATTTTAAACAAATTAATATAAAATTAACTTTAAACAAGTTTTTTATATACTTCAAAACACCAATAAAAACTTGTAAACACTTTAAAACGATCGCATTTTATTTTCTTTTAAAAAAAGATTGATGAAAAAACGTCGAAGTTTCGGTCGTTACACCGGACTACTACCTTATGTGTCCAGAAGGTTTCGTGAGTTATCAACATTCTCGTAAATTAAATCAGAACTGAGATTCTTTTGGACCATTTTTTTGTTTTAAAGTGGATGTAAATCAGTTTTTTATTTTTTATGTTACTTTTTTCCCAATAAAAAATAATTATTTAAAAACATATTCAACTCTTTGCTTTCAAAGTCTAAATGCGCTATGTATGCTCGCTAATAACTATGCGGGGAATGCTTTGATTTGCATAGATTTTTTCTTTTGTATTTTAAAGCAAATCTCTCTTGCAAGGTTTTTTCTCGACATGAATTGCGTAAGCTTAAAAACGGCGTGTCTATAAAACAAAATATGTGGAAAAATAAAAATAAAATCTTTTCAAACTGCAATAAATCACACATGACCCAACCGTTCAGAGAACTGTTTTTTTGTAAAATATATTGTATTTAAAAAATATTTGCTATCATTCAGTGCTAATAAAATATGTTTCCTCTTACTACTAAATTTTTTAAAACAAAAGCAGCATTTTGTCAAAAAAAAAAGCCTTTTAAGGGTATGTTCGCTATGTGACAAACAACATTAAGCAGGAATAAGCAGATAAAGCTTATATGAAAAATGTACCATATACATAAATCGATGTATGTAAAGTACGTTTTCTGATTTCTGCACCTGCTGTTTTTTTATTGTGTTGCTTGCTGTTTTTTCGTAAATGCTTTTCTTAGCGCCAGAGCTGGTTATTTGCCTGCGTTTTATAAAAATAAGTCAGTAAACACCAAAACCAAAACAAAAAAAAATTACTTTGAGTTATGGAAATTTATATTTTGACCCGAATAGCCTACACAGACGCTAGTGTTAAACGGGATTAACGACTTAATTCCGAATTATCTCAGGAATTAAGTGCAATTAATGCGAATTGGCAACTAGACTTAATTCTCATAATTTAAGCGGGTTAGGGGAATTTTCGATGGCAGCATTGCCAAAAAATGACGGTTAAGATTTATTGGGAATGAAAAATAATTAAATTTTTAAAGAGAAGAACAACCAAGACTGAAAACAATCATTACAACATTAAAATTGTCCAACAATATGATGAGCACAACAGGTGGTTTGAAAAATTCCGAAGTGGTGATTTTAGCGTGGAGAACGAGGACCCTGGCCGGCCACCGAAAAAGTTTGAGGACGCCGAATTGCAAGCTTTTTTGGATGAAGATGATGGTCAAACGGAAGAAATGATGGCGGAGCAGTTGGGAGTGAGCCAAAAAACCATTTCCAAACGCTTGAAAGACATCAAAATATGGGTGCCGCATGAACTGAATTGATGACAATGCACCGCCACATCGAACAAGAGCGACACGGTAATTGGTGGAGACATACGATTGGGAACCGCTGGTGCATGCGGCTTACTAGAGACTTGGCGCCTTCCGATTATCATTTGTTTGCATCGATGGGCCACGCACTTTCCGAGCAGCGCTTCAATTCTCACGAAGAAGCCGAAAAGTAGCTCGATGATTGGTTTGCGGCCAAAGACGGCCTATTTTTTTGGTGCGGCGTCCACAAATTGCCTGAGAGATGGGAAAAATGTGTCGCTAGCGATGGCTATTATTTTGAAAATAAAATTTTCAACCATTTTTTGTTAATAAACGTTTGAAATTGAAAAAAAGGTATATAGGCATATACCTGGTAAGTATTTTATAGCATTTTCATTTTATTTTTCAGTTTAAAATGCGTTTTTCCAAATTCAGATGACACGCAGAAAGAAGCGAAATGACAGCTAAAATCCGTTTTCCTCGCCTGCGATCTATCTTTTACTGACAAAACTATCCAATAAACATATCAGCTGTTCACTAATCCGCCTAACAGCCGTCTGTCACATTACAATTTTAATCAGAATTAACTGCGCAACTAATCCCGATTAGCGCTGCCGTCTATCTAGGCTTTTATACTGCTCCTTGTTGCTCCCTCATGTATGTACATACATACATATATACTCTTTGAAATTTTTCAGTTTGAGAGGCTTGCTCCCCACGTGTACTAGTCGTTTAACACGTGCATTTCACTTACTTGGAAAGTTGAGCAAAGGCGTACAAAAATTATGGAATTACCTAAGGTCAGGTAGCTCTGAATTGAGAAACAAAAACAACACATATCCCAATGTGCAAATATAGTTTGTGTATACGAGTATATACAGGCAACGACTTGTTACCTCACTGGTCATTTGTTAATGGTGTGAGGCATTTAAGAGAGAATGAAAGTAAAATTTTAGGAGGCACATATGTGTGTATGTGAATATGTGTATGCACATAAGTATGTATGCATGAATTAACATGAAAGTTTTGTTAATAGTTGAATTTTATGATGACAAAGCCAAAACTGTTGTTCGTAAAATGTCGTGCATATTTAGATATCATTTTATTGTATAGATACGTATACAACATTTTATTACGAATCATACACTGTGCAACAAAGTGCAATATTTTTTTAAATAATAAGTTTTTGAAAAAGGAGTAAAGGGGTTTATGAATAATAGGGGTCTGTCATATGTCATTTTTTACTTATTCTTTTTAATTTAACTTACATATACCTCCGATTTACCGGTAGCGCTCGAATTTTACTGCTTCCTAGGAAGAAACGATTCGCAAAATCACGCCTGAGGTGTGTAAGGTTTTCAACAATTTTGCGTGCAAAACAACAAAGATAATTCTGGCGGAATATATTAACCCTCTACTACTACATATAGGGGTATTTTTTCTCCTTTTCACAGAAAACTCCTAAAACAGGTATAAGAACTTAAAATATGACAAACAAAATTTTTGTCATGAAATTTCGGTACGTATCTCTGCATAGATATACCGCGTATGAAAGTAGGGGTTAATTAAAAATACAAAATTGTGTGTGAAATGAAATAAAATAACTATAAACATAAATAAATCGACTATTTGAAAGTGAATGCTTTGCGTTTGTATATTCTAACCTGCTTTTCGCTGCCCCAGATATTTGAAAAATGTCATGAATACGAAATAATGCTAAGCTGCCTTTTTATAGACTTCAAACAAGCGTTTAACAAACTTAATCGAAAACATATTGAACATCGTTTAAAGATATTAGGCATACCTTGTAAACTAGTACGTCTGATTAGCATAACTTTAAGTGAGCATAACTAAAGTGAGAATCCAAGAAAATGTCACCGACCGTTTTGAAGTAATCTCAGGTGTAAAACAGGGAGATGCGCTTTCATCCCTACTTTTCAGCTTGGTACTACACGCTGATTTAGCTGACATATGCACATCCCGGAGGCACAATTTTTTGCAAATCTGCACAAATTTGTGGCTATGCGGGTGCCATCGTAATTATAGCTAGAAACAAACAGGCTGTGCAAGAAACATTTATGCATCTAAGATCATCTGCTAGGATGGTAGGACTTATCATCAACGAAAAAAAAAAACCCAAATATATGGAAGGTGCAGCGCGCAACGCAAAACATAACTAAGAAATCAGCAGCTATAGCATTGAAATGGTTAAAAATAAAATCGGATCAGATCTTCGAAACAAGTCCACAAGGCGACAGAAGCAGAGGCCGGCCGAGAAAACGATGGAGAGATGACATTGAAGGCGACTTTGGAGCTATGGATACATCGGATATCAAACGCACAACTGATGACCGAGTGGCGTGAAGGCGATTTGTGACGAAAGCAATGGTTCACCCCGAACTGTGATGATATGATTTTTGTATTATGTATTTTTTTTTACTTATAGAAAGGTACAAATATGAGCCATATGTGAAATAGGTAAAGGGTTAATGTGATCCAAAGAAAATTCTCCTTTAAGTTTTTCACAACAAAACACTTTTGTGGATCATATCTTGTAAACTGCTTAGGTCCTGCATTATTTTCAATCTAAGAAAGCGTGACAGATCAATAAATTCGCAACCTACTTAAATTATCTAAACTGTGCATTAAAGACAAAATATAAAGTTCTTAAACTCTCCATACAAACACTTGATATCAATATGGATCGATTTCAGATATATACGTGATCTACAGTATCAGCCAAGTTCAACCTAACCTAACCTTGTAACTCATATTTAAATATCCTAATAATAATAAGTAGATGATCTACTTTTTCGCGTTTAACCCAAAATCCCTAATTAAAAAGCGCGATTTCCCATACAAAATTTCTCTGCCAAAATCTGAGATTATAAAATAATCCTAGATAATAACGATACTTTTTGACATACAGCCCTGTGTTTTCAGTGTTATCGATAATTATTATTACGAATGTAAGGAGAAACATCAAAATAAAAACTAAATGAAATGGACGCCGGCAAAGAAAACAGGTCTGTAAGCATAATTCTAATAAAATTTTTGTTAGATATTATTAATTATGGATTCATTTTACAGAAAAAAGTGTGTATCCACAATTGTTTTGTCCTCTTATTACTTACTATATTATAGAATGTAATATAAAATATCCCATGCTGCCATAATTTTTTGCAACCTCAGTAAACGTCGCATACAGATTTCCTCCAACTGTTTATTATTAGCAGCCGATTGCGCAATTAAATTAGCTATTCCTTCTCCTTGTATTTTCTTCATATCGTTAATAATAATTAAAGAAACCAAAAACACCGAAATATTCCACCAAAATAATTTCTATGAAGAAAATCAATTTTGCAGGTAATCTGCCATATGTGAGCGGGTAGATTAATTTGGTGGATTTATAAGTGATTAATGCATATGAAAACGTATAATAAGAGGGAGTAAAGTATGATTAGCTTATCTCTCAAAAAAAATGAAAAACCGCAAAAATATCGCATGACAGATATTATTTCTTGATTTTCCCAATCATAAACCGTTGTCAGAACTTTACTATTTTTGTATTGTACAGTGTTCTCACTCCATTTCAAACTAAGCTACCTACCTACGCTATAATTTTCTTATTATTACAATTGCAAATACTTTGCATACTTTTGCTTTGGATATAAACCAATTCATCTCCTTTCAGAAAAATTACATGCAAGAAAAAAAGCATGCAACAAATAATGCATTCGTCAGAGTTGCATTTCTCATGAGGGTTAAACACCAAATTGATAAATGTTGTGTGAGGCCTAGGAGCGCCCATGTGCTCTCAATACTAGATTTTGATGCATGCATTTCACACCCTTATGCTCATTCATTTCCAAAAAAAAATTATTAAAAAAAAAATATTCTCTATCGCTGGTAACTCGGAAATTGCGGGGTGGAAAAATTGATGCGCGAATGCATACGTGAGTATGACGTAAAAATTGAATAAACAAGAAATAAAACGTATAGAATATTCTATTATTACGTCAGCAAATCAGCTGATTTTGTCAAGCGCTAAATTTGGCGAATGAGGAACGAAATTTGTGATAGGACCTATGATGAAATGGCCAGCAGGTTTCTCTAGCTGTCTCATTCTGCGCTGCAATAACTCAAAAACCGGAATTTCAAACCGAATAATTGTAAAAATATGAAATACCTAAGTATTTATGGAATATTCACGAGAACTTTGAAAAGCTCGATGTCGCGCGAGCTAGCAGAAGCCGAAATCACATGGGACGGCGCACAAACAATAGCTCAGAACTGTGTACGATGGAAAAGTCTTGACGAGGCCCTATGCTTCTGAGCGGAGTGAAGAAGGGTGTAAAAAAAAAATCTTGGAATATTAAGAAAATAAATGTTCGATTTTTCTTTTTTGTGATGGATATTCGCATCAAATTTGATTTATCAACTAAGATTGAAGTTTAAGTAGGCAGCTGATATAAAAAATCACATCATTTGTAATTTGTCATATGTGATGAATATTTACTTCATCGTTCTGAGTATCATTAAATTGCGGCTATATGCTTAGTTTACCCATAAAATCCACAAGTTAAGGGAAATTTCCATCAACTTTTTCATATTGGCATTAAAATGTGATACCCTGTGTTCTGCGCATTGTTGACTGTTAATGTGTCAATGCACTGTGGAAATCTTTCTACGTAATACAAATTTTCCAAGCTTCTTCAAGGTTGATGTTGATCAACATTTTCCAAAAACAAAAAAAAACATTAATTTTTATTATAATTTGCAATATGCGCAAAAATCTGAATGCAATAAACAAAGTGTATTTATTGTTTACACCGCTTTTGCTTGAATACGAGGGTGGTGTGAAAAGTCCGTGCAAAAATAAAAACTATTTTTTTTTTTCGACATAGTCTCCTTTAGGCTTATTTTCTTGTTTGCTGGTCCATTTCGAATAATAATATAAGAAAAAAAAATATATAGAAATTGAAAAATAGCCATTCGTTTCTGCAATCTTCTGCTCGTTTGAATTAAATATTTTTCACGCCAGCCATTTCTTCAAATTGAAGAACAAATAGTAGTCTAAGGGACCGAAGTCTAGAGAATAGGGAGATGTGAAATGAGTTGGAACCCTATTTCCATTCGTTTTGCGACCATAACTGCAGAGGCCTGAAATTCCACATACGAAATTCATTTTCCTCCATTTTTTGAAATCACTCGACTTTCTCGATTCAAACGAATGCCAAGCACAAAAAAATAGACCGATCGTGCTAAAACTTGGTGTGTGCTTCTAAGAGCAGCTACTAATTTCCCTCTTGCGCTGGACACTATCAACTGACTGTATCGTGTAAACCAATTTTTAACGAGCTCTTGCTTGGAAAATTTTCTATTCAAACTTTTAGCAGAGTGTGTTTAACAATTGCATATAGCCAGAATATTTTAGTAAATGCAAAGAAAATTAATAACAAATTAATTTAATAAATCAAGGACGTGCCTTTCTTAGGACGCCGTTTTGGACCTCTACCTCTAAGCAATGTGGAAGCAGTCCAGGGGTGGAAGGAAAAATCCAAGAGAAGAGGGGTATGTTTAGTGGAAGCACCACACACGTAGTAGCGACGGTTACTATATGGAGCGAAGGCATTTTTAACCCAACCTCACCGCCAAAAAACATAACAAATTAAAAAAAATGTATTAATACTTTTGTGACATACATATTTCAAAACAATCAGAAATGCGCAGTGCAACAAGACATTTCTTACATTTCCATGCAATTTCACATCATTTGTTCTGTTTCGCGCATATTTGACATCTTCGTTGAGGCTTTTGTTTATTTTGTGTAGGCGAAATTTTTCTTGAAAAATGTCTTGCCAGTAGACGCAATGATGTTTTGTCTAAATAAGTCCTTCCGCGAGTTAAATATTCAGGAATATTAACATTTTGTAGAATTTCTTCTGCAATATCCAGCCAAAATTCGGAATACGAATATTACTTAAAATTTGGACTTAGTTTTGCTTTTCGAAATAAACAACATGCTTTTTTACAGTTAATTCAGCAAGCGTACATTGCACGTTTTTCCAAAACAAGAGTTTTTAAAAATAATCGCCCCAGTAGTGCCATCTCTCTGACTTTGCACGAACTTTTCAAGGCACTCTCGTATGTATGCAAGTAAATTTGTTTTGCCAAACCAGTTAGCTACGACTATTAGTCATCACAGCTGATTTGGTCAACTAACTGACTAACTTCTTGGAATGCAATGTACACGTGTGTGTATGTATGTTCGTGTGTATCCGGCATATAACACAGGTAGCAGCGCAGAGTGATTTCGTTTAGACTGGTTTTGAGTATAAAAATAACTCAAAATTCAAAACACGCAGATGGCTTGGGATGGGCGCTAAACTTCAAATGTCGATTTAAATGAGATGCTGCGGACCACTGCAAGGAGACAATATAATCGAGTTAGCATTTTCTGTCTGTAGGCCAAGAGTCACAGAGTTTCACAGCAACATTTGAGACTTTAGTTTTTCATAGCTACATATATGTATGTATGTGTGTATAGATACATACAAATTTTGAATGAAAGTGTAAACACGTGTGGACTTGTACTTTTATAAAAAAAAATGGTTTATTGAGCCCAAAATATTTACTATTAAAATCAGAAAGGTAGTTTTGCCAAGAGTCTGCATATACATCATTTAACTGTAAATAATTTTGTACTACATATACACAGATTAAACGTTTTTTATATTATATCTTTACGCAATTTCGAATTTCATCACAAACAACAACACTCACTTCAATCGCCATCGCAATTTCTCTATAAATCCAATATTTGACTGCATACTGATAAAACACAAGAATTGTGTCGAGAGTTATGGCTTATGATATTTTATATCCCACCACACTTTGAAATTCTGTAGATATGCGTTAAGTTTGTAGGATTATTCATAAACTTAGTCTAACACTCCGGCCACTTAAGGCATATTATCTATCATTTGAGTTATGTATCAATGAAGCGCAGTAAATCGATCAATTGATCAGCACCAAAAATATGTACGTGCGCAAGTATATGTATCCACAAATATCACAATACAATGTAGGCAATAATTATTTAATTTTCCGGCACTTTTTAAATATTATATTTTAGCTATGGCACCACGAACCGATACACGCAAACAACAACTGAATGGCAACACACAAGTAACTCTACTGAAAAAAAAACTTTTGAGCGTAGCGATCAAAGGCATAAACAATCGCAGCTTCAATAGAGCGCTAGCAGGCCGCGCGGGCACTACCCATGCACGTACATATGTTTGTATGTATGCAGGAACAACGAAAAGAAATAATGCACAGGAAGAGACTGAGAAAAAATAAAAGATTACTCATACATATCTATTGAGTGGATGATACCAAGTAGGAAAGATAAATAACAAAAAGTGATAAACAAATTTCTATATTATACTGTATTTTACAAAGTCGGACAAACAAACAAAAATTAAATAGCAGCACTTGGCGCGCACTTGAACTAGGCTGCGTGAGTACATCATTCTTGGAGTGAGTGTACGTAAATGCTCTGTGAGCGGGAGAACGAATATAAATTGCTCTTTTAGTGCTCGTAGTATGTGTTAAGACTTTTGACTTCCCCCACGCCCATACATAGGTATGTACTCATGTGCATGTGTACATACATATCTTGCGCTCACTACCGGCATGAGCAATTCATTGTTGATACACACGCCTGCCTGAAATATCAATTAATAGGGAGATAAAAAGTAACACAAAACAAACATATGTTTTGACAATTTACAATGTATGTATGTAAGCGTGTACTTGAAATTTATTTACTTGTGCACGTATATATTCTTATGTATATTAACCAGTTAGCAATAACTTGAGAATTTGAATAGAGCCATGTGACTTTTTGAATTAACGCTGAATTTAGAGTTTATGTTTGTTTGACCAAGATACAGCAGGCGGAAAAACTATAGTCCCACAACATTTTGAGCAGTTTTAATTACTTTTTCTTTGTTTCTTTTTAACATCCATTAATTTTATAAGAATATATACATATACCATATACATCATAGAATATACAAAATAATAAAATAAAATATAATCATACAATATCATATAACCAAAAATTTAAAACTTTTTAGTCAGCATTAAAAAAAACCGTGTAAACAGTTTTATAGCCCAGTAAATGTAAATTTACTTTATTTAAAAGGTGCAAGTTTGAAGTAATTTAAGGTTTTCTTTGATTTTTGAAAATTATTTTCTCTGACAGTGTTACGTATTTTCTCCATATGCGCATTCGGTATGTGGAGAAAGTGCACAATAAAAAAAAATTCTCAAAAATCAATATGATTTTAGAGGCACTTGAAAGTCGCCAATTGAAAGTTGTCTGCGAGCCGAATTTTTATTTGATTCTTATTAAAAAGAATGATGCAAATTTTTCGAGTTTTTAAAAAACCTTCTGAAAAGTTTTAAACTTTGATTTATATGAATTTTAATTATATGTATGTATGTTATGTTCTTTATTTAAACAATGCAAAATACAATGGGTACTTGTCTGTGTCAGAAGAAAATAATCGTTTATTTTCTCGTAACTTCAAAATATATTTCGTTCTGCTTTACGCTGCATAATACATAGTTCTACTCAAGGGCTACGACGCTAGTGCTAACTCAGGTTAGTGTCGTTCGAAACTTTCCCGTAAACGCAACTAAACAAAAGCGAGTGAGAAGTACGCAAAACGTTTTGAGGTGGTATTTTTATGAACGCATTCGAAGGGATCGAAATTATCTTACGCCGCGGCTGCAAAAGTGATTAAAAAATCAAAAAAGTTTGTTGTGATATGGAATCAGCGGTATAAGGTGTACAAAAATGTTGATGAGTTTTCCGAGCGCGGCTTGAAGCGAGTGACGACGAAAAAGCAGGAAAGTGACTGTCCAACTTTTTAAGCGAGACGCTTCTTTGTGACTACGCCAAGCACAATCAGTTCTTGCTAAACAGGAAATAGATGTGAGTATCAACACCATCGAACGTCGACTGAAGGAGGGGGACATATCGTACCGTCCCACATCATCAAAACCACTGCTCTCAGAAAAATACATTGAGAAACAACAGAACAAGAAAATGGCGTCACACTATTGGACTGAATTTTCCAGTCCCCAGATGCCAACCCCATTGAAAATGTGTGGGGAACTATGAAAGCGCATCTTCCTGGAAGGCCAGTCCCTTATTTAAAGCAACTCGTGCGTGAAGTTCGCAAAATCTAGTCCTGTTTGTCGACGAGCTACGCAGAAAAGCTGGTTCAAAGCATGAAGAAGATGCCTGGCTATACTCGATAACGATGAAGACTACACGGCTTATTGAGTAATTGAGACTCGTGGTTTTGTGCATACTTTCATATAAAAAAATTTAAATATATATATTTTATACTTCATGAATAATCGCGGTTCCTTTTTTCTGACACAGACTGTATGCTGTCAGTCGGAATAATTTAAGTAAGTATATGACGGTGCATTTTCTGCTTTTTTAATTCAAAGGGTTCAGGTTCAAGTGTATTATTATAAAATGCAAAGAATAACTAAAACTTTAGTATGCATAAAATATTATTATTTAAACTCAAAAGTGTAGTTATGAAAATTCATTTAAGATCATTACCCTTTATTTGAGACAGCAGCATAAATATTTTTATGAAATGGGCAGATGTCTATGACGTGTTGAATGTTTTCGCGGTCATCCAAGTTATAAACTGTGCAGGCGGTAGAAAGTAAATTTTTAAAAGGTCTCGCATTTAGGTTAAGAAGACTTCGTCTAGCACGAAAAATTAAGTAAATAGCTAATAACCTAATAGTAGGCAGAAACATTATCAATGAAATATTGAATATCTCAAAGTCTTAAGTTAGCATACAAATCGTGTGATTCTGACTTAACAGCAGAGTCCAGAAAAGTCGAAAGTTTTTTATTCTTAAGATTATCTAAAAATGAAGATATGAACGCAGTTAAAGTCTCTGAAGTAAAAGCACTAAGAGGCTTCATATTTAACATTAGTGAGATGCTCTTCCACTTTTTTACCCAATGAGCGTCGAGGCGTACAGTCTCCTTAGCAAGGATGCGTGGAAGCCTGTGACTTCTTCTTCTTAATTGGCGCGATAACCGCTTACGCGATTTTGGCCGAGTTCAAGAAAGCGCGCCAGTCGTTTCTTTCTCTTGGACACGCCAAGTGAAGCCAAGCCCTTCTCCACCTGATTTTTTCAACGCAGGGGAGGCCTTCCTCTTCCTCTGCTACCATTAGCTGGTACCGCATTGAACACTTTCAGAGTCGGAGCGTTTGTGTCCATTCGGACGTCATGACCCAGCTAGCGTAGCCGCTGGATCTTTATTCGCTGCACTATGTCTATGTCGTCATAAAGCTCATGCCGCTCATCGTTCGATCGCCTGCGATATTCGCCGTTGCCAACGTGCAAAGGTCCAAAAATCTTACGCAGAATCTTTCTCTTAAACACTCCAAGCGTCGCTTCATCGGATGTTGTCATCGTCCAAGCTTCTGCGCCATACGTTAGGACGGGCATGATGAGAGTCTTGTAGAGTGTTAGTTTTGTTCGTCGAGAGAGGACTTTACTGCTCAGTTGCCTACGTAGTCCAAAGTAGCACTTGTTGGCAAGAGAGATTCTACGTTGGATTTCAAGGCTGACATTGTTATCGGTGTTAATGCTGGTTCCTAAATAAACGAAGTCCTTTACAACCTCGAAATTATAACTGTCAATAGTGACGTGGGTGCCGATACGCGAGTGCGCCGATTGTTTGTTTGAAGGTAGGAGGTACTTCGTTTTGTCCGCGTTCACCACCAGACCCATTCGCTTTGCCTCTTTATCCAGTTCTTCCCTACAGAGCATGCAAGTTCTATTGGGATATATTCAAGTAACCGTAAGGTAATGGTTGGAGTTTACATTTGAAACAAGAGACGATGATTCGAAGAAGATGATGATCCATTTTTCAGCGCCTTGTTAGAATTTTTGTGATGATTCTAAAATAATTCTCACGCTTACCTGATATTAGCCAGTAACTTTACCTATTTATTTATTCATAAATAAGTAAATAAATAAAAAATTAATAATACTATTACATTAAAAAAAGTGCGTGTAGCGTAGTACACATAACAGAAGTGAAACTTTCAAGGCACACAAAGAAAGAAGGACAGTCCCGAGAGAGAATGAGAGAGAGAGAGAGAGAGGGGGAGAAAAAGAATATATATCTAAATAAATTCACAATATTTGCAGAGAATACCAATAGATAAAATTTATATTACAAAAAACGGAGAAAGGTCGACCGGTGTAGGTAAACGCCGGACACAAACCGTGGCAACAACGCACACTACTCCGAGCGTTTACCACCCGCACAAATGCAGCGATGGCAGGACCGCAGGAAAGGCACAAATCACCGCAAGGCAATACCAAATAATCCGACGCTGGAATGGATAGCACTTTATAGTACGCACAAGCACTAGCCAGGAAACGGAAATGAGTGTCAAGAAGTAGGCACCAACAAAACGCCAAAGAAATTGGGAATAAAAAATGCCCCAAAAAGTAGGCACCAAGGCAATATAAGGCCAAAAAGTAGTCACCAACAATATATTTCCTACAAGTTTGCACCAACAAACAAGCGCCATGAAGTAGGCAGTGTTATTTCTCACTAAAAATTAGCAACCACAAGGAAAAACTCTAGTGTATCTAAGATATATATAAGGTATAGCTCTCTCTCCTTTTCCTCTACGTTATATCTTTTTTCTCTCTCGCGGAACAAAAATGCCCAAAACGTTGCATAGCCTTGAAGTTTTACTCTCTATTCTCGCTCGTCGATCGACGCCTAAGAAGTTTCACTTCAAAAATTACTCTATCAGCCGGTATAGTTATTTTGATATTTGTTTCTCCTCCAAAGATCTTTTTTATGGTCTTGAATAATGAAAATTTATTATGGTTGTTAAATTTTGTACAAATCTTTTTATTAACTAAATAATCAACAGACAAATAATTCAAAGCAATACTCATTTAGTATAAACATCAAACAAATTTAATAGCGGAATGTTCTCAAATTCAAGGCGCATTCTTTAAAGGTGGTAACACTAGGCCAACAACAATGTTTTATACTTTGACGGTCACAGAAAAGTATTGGCAAAGCAGAAAACAAAAATTGCATTCGCCTTGTTTCATTCTGGGCTGATAGCCAAATGGATAGGGGGAAAAAAAAACACAAATCAACCGATTTACCGATTTACACCTTAAATAGATTCGCCTGGCTCAAAATCAATTAAAAATTTTAAAAGTACTTCATTTGATAGATTCCTGATTTTAGATTGTTGAAATATTTCCGAAAGATTGGAGGCAGGTATGAAAGTAAGATTCTTATATCTTTAAGTTTTTCCGCAGACACTGATCTTTGGATTGAATATAAAATAAATAAATCAATATCTTTGGTCTTTCTCTACTCGGTGAAAGTTCCAAAAGATAATATTCAATAAATACTGATTATCAAAAGATTTTTTGTAGAGCATCTTTTCATTCAAGTGACAGATTCGCCCGCAGTATTTTTTTACTTTTCTTGTCGTCAAATTCTCAAATGGTTTGATCTTCCGGACACGAAAGAAAATTCTCAACATCGTTCACAAAAGGAATTAAAAAAAATTAAAGCGATTTTTAAGTTACTTCAAATTTACACTTTGTTACATTAAATTGAATGGGCTGCACACCCAGAAGTTTTCTAAAGATTCTTATTATGCCGTTGACAATGGAGATGACATTTTTTTTAAATTTGTTAAATTTTTGTGAGATTTGTACAAAGTTTAAATTTATTTTATTGAGCTGAACTAAGTTTTTATAAAAAATGTACGAAAAAAATGCAGCATGAAAAATATTGCGAAAATTGTTAACAGTTAAAGTGACTTAATTATGTGACCACAAGTGTATATAAAAGGTTCGGAATCCATTTGTGCATTGCAGTGTTCGAAAACAAAGGTAAAATTCGATATATTTTTCAGTGGTACTGTTACCAAGGTGAAGAGGTGGATCAAGCGGCCAAACAAATTTGTGTTGGACGCATTGAGGTATTGAATGCAAAAGGAAAGCGGGGAATGGCAGCCGTTTTCCAAACGGAAGTTTTTGCCATCCTGAAAATAGCCGAATGGATAATCGAGAGGAAATGGAGCGATAAACAGATTTGAGTTTTCAGTGACAGTCAGGCTGCTCTGAAGGCCCAGGAGAACGCGAAGCAAATCACAAAGATTGTTCAAGAATGTAAGAAGAAGCTAGGCAATCTACATAAAGAGCGATGGTCCGGTCTAGAGCGCTGCAGAACTGCAAAGTGTTTTGTGACAAGTCCGAACAGAAAACTGTCAAATTTTCTACTAAAACTTTGAAGGAAAGACGTTCGGTTGATGGTCGGTATCACTACAGGGCTCAACCCATGGGGTCAGCATATGACCACCATTGGAATCATTGAGTACCCAATGTGCCTGTCATGCTTGGAGGAGGCGAATAGCACTGAGAACTTTCTCTGTGAGTGTCCTGCCTTTGCTAGAGCACGGCTACGAGTTTTGGTTCCGATGTCAAGAGAATATGAGTTCGTTCTCTAAAACTAGAGAATATTTACAGATTTGTCAAATAATCTTGAAAATTATCACATGACTAACTATCTCTATCTCTGTCTATATTCTTGCCTATCTCTTTCTCTGATACTTTTCTCCTTCCCTTCTTGACTATATATCGACTTTCCAGAGCTCTAAATACAATGGGCTTTTTAGCCTGAGCGTTTTATGATCCACCAATCAAATTTAAATTTCAAAGCGGTGGTCACAAAGATTTCGTTCTGATAATATTATATAAAAGTTAAAAAGGAAGCATGCTCTAGTAGACCAATGGTCCAGTATGACCGTTGACCAGGACTTACGTTGACCAAGACTTAAATATTATTAAGAAGAATTAACCTTTATCGGATAATTCCATCTATGTGAATTTCAATAAAGTCAAATAACGCTCAGAACGTTTTGCTTCCTGAGCGTCGCATTCAAGTCTTAAAGATGCTTGAACTGGACTACATACCTTTTACTTTATATTTTTTTGACCCCACACACTTCTCTAGCGTTCTATGTATGATATGATCAAAGCTGCTTGTATCTCCGCACAAGAAATTGAAGATACTTTCCTGGTTATTGCTTAGGTAACAGCTGTGATAAGCCATGTCATAAATGCCTCCCAATCTCCTACATACATACCTGCAAGACCACGAGAGTACAATGAAATTGAGCTTTGCATTAGATGAAGCGGGCATCACAATTCTTTAGTCAATGCGTCCGTGTCGCTCGTGTCAGTTTGTGTTTCTATGGCAACGACTGATACGTTGATTTTAAATGATATTATAAATGAATAGTACAGCCTGCCCTTGTAAAGGTATTGAACTTCTGCTTCTTAATTGTAACAACGAAGAAAAGGTGGTTTTACGATAGTAGTAGGAATACTAAAAGGTAAGAATGCTAAATATTGCGAAGCATTAAAAGTACAGCTCCCGACGAAGTGCATCCTTGGAAGTGGCACCTTGGAGCCCCTTTCACTTTACTGTAAGGAATTTTGCGAATATTAATTTGCCCTTTTTGATTGTCCGTACTTGCCTTCCCTTAAATATTGTATATTGCGTCACTTAATTTTATTGTTCGCTGGGTTACGCTGGCGCTAGGTTTTTTCATATATACAAACTTGCACATACAAGTGTCGCATGACTTAATGGCATTGGCATTGGCATTCGTTGAACACAACACACATACATGCCTATGCCAATGATGCGCCGGTGTCAGTCAATATCAACTCGATAGAAATGGTGAGACAACGTTTTTATTATGGAAGCTTTCCCAATTCAATTATTTTCTCAGTGCACTCTTTACTTTTATGATTCCTATTGAAAATTTTTAACATCAGAATTATTTGAAATGGCATTTATATTGAGATAAATGAGAGATATTTGCTTGGTGGTTTTGTCAAAGAGGCTACTTCTTGACAGGTAATGGCAAGCGTCCGCTTGCGGTTCTAGTATGAGATGGCTGTTATGAGATGGCTTAAAAACCTGTATGCGGTTCCCGGCCGCCGTAAATTTGCCTCCATTACAGAATAAATAGAATAATAACAATAAGAAAATGCAAACCGCAAATTGCTTCGATATACTTGCATTATCATTATTTTTGATATGGCACGCCGGGGTTGCGCGACACTTACTAGGTAGATGATGCAATTCATAAATTTTTTATTGTTTTTATTTAGAGATTGAAAGCCCAGTCACAGTATGACGCGTGTGGCCAAAAATTGTAAAAATGGATGGGGTAGGTTAGTTTAGGTTAGCCAGGGTGCTTGTCTAAGACAAGACACTCGGTGGCCGTAAGGCACATTCTGATACCTGCATTTGATTTCCATCTCCTAACTAACTACTTAGGTTTGCCTGAGGTAAGTCTATGTCTATGGCGTCGACAAAGACACTATAACGGCTTGGGGGCCTAAAGAAACAATTTAAAGATAATTGTTGCGACTACACTCCCTATCCAGTGCTATTATCCATCATTGAGCCGTCAGTATAAATATGGTGACCATTACCTTCTGAAAGCATCACATGGAAAAGGTAGGTATCTCAGACCCTGTCTAGCTTGTGAAGAGGAGCATGAGACGGCTGACCACTTTCTGTGCGAGGTCTTGAGGTCTTTGGCACTGATGTGTTAAGAAGTGACCCCCTTGGCTCCTTGCCACCACAAGATCTACTCAGATTTCTTCGGAGGTTGGGTAAATTTCGTTCGGGAAACCTTGATACCTCATAGGAACCCTAAAATAACTGATTGGTCACTTTTTCATAAGGTTTTCAGCAAGAAGCAGAACAAGGATAAGTTTCTAACTACCACTAGGGACTACAACTGGGCATGCAAGAATACACTTAGAGAAGTCCTATCAGATGCCTTTAAAGTGGCCAGTATCCTGTAGCAAGAAAGACTTTCCTCTCTGGTGGAGTAAGATGAAAGAGAAGGTTGGGAGAGTCGTCAATAAATGTTATCAAACAAGGAACTTTCAAGATTACCGAGTAATTTTGAAAGAGTTCTAGAAAGTCATTACAGATACGAAGCGCAGCTCTTGGAAAGAGTACTGCGAATCTATTGAACAGACTCGGCCAGACTCAGCAGAGTCCTCTCCAAGGACCACTCTGTGTAAAACTCTTGTCAAAAGAGAGAATGGGGAGTGGGCTAAATCTTCAGGCGAATCTTTAAAAACTTTGTCCATGCCCATTTTCCGGAAAATTCTATTGCTGCAGTCTGTAATGAAGGCGCGAATCGGCAGGAGGGGTTACATTCAATGTCACTGAAATCTGTCCTGTTTGTCAATAGAATAAACTGGGCAATCGATAAATTTTCCCCTTTCAAATCTCCAGTTATCGATGATAACTAAATCTTCAGGCGAATCTTTAAAAACTTTGTCCATGCCCATTTTCCGGAAAATTCTATTGCTGCAGTCTGTAACGAAGGCGCGAATCGGCAGGACGGGTTAGTTACCTTTGATGTCCCTGACATCTGTCCTGGTTGTCAATAGAATAAACTGGGCAATCGATAAATTTTCCCCTTTTAAATCTCCAGTTATCGACGATATCATGCCAGCGATGCTTCAGAAGACTAAAACCTTGGTGGTTCCCATTCTTTAAAAGATCTTTTTGGCGAGTATCTCGCTAAACCACGTTCCTGCAAGCTGGTAGAAAACCAAGGTGGTCTTCATTCCTAAGGTAGGAAGGAGAAACCACGCCTTGGTCAGAGACTTCAGACCCATAAATCTTACCTCCTTTATTCTCAAGAAGTTCGAAGGAGTGATCGACTATCACATTCGAGACTACTGTGAAACCAGACTTTCTCCAGCCCAACACGCTTACCTGAAAGGAAAATCTACCGAGACAGCCTTACATGAGGTAGGGATTGTAGAAAAATCTTTGGAAGGAAACCAATTCACTTTGGCGGCCTTTATAGACATAGAGGGTGAATTTAGTAATGTTACAGCTGAGTCAATTGTCACTGCTCTAAATAGGCTAGGGGTAGAAAGACCTATCTACCTCTGGATCTCGTCCGTGCTTGGTGGTAGGAAAATAAATGCTGTGGCAGGAGGGCGGCGTCCTCTCGCCTCTCCTTTGGCTAGTAGCTGTAGATGAAGCCTTAATTCGCTTAAACAGGGGTGGGGTTAAGGTAGTAGCATACGCCGATTACTTGGTCCTGATGGTCTCAGGACCCTTCCCATCAGTAATGGCTGAAATTTGGAAAGGTCACTGGCTACACTCAGTAGTTGGGCTGCCCGTAGCGATCTCAGAGTAAACTCTGACAAACCGGAGTTGCTGCTATTCACCAGGAAATACAAGCCTCCACCTTTTGAGCTTCCAAGACTAAACAATCAATGTCTTACACTCTGAATAGAAGTCAAGTATCTTGGTGTAATACTTGACTCCAAGCTTCACTGGAAGCTGCACATAGAAAATCGAGTTTAGAAGGCCAGTATAGCCTTCTACGCCTGTAAATCTATGTTCAGCCAATTTTGACATATAGTTGACTTGTTTGGTGGGTAGCTCTTCAGAAGTGCTACAACATCACTAAGTAGAGAGAGTGCAGAAAACTGCATGTGTGGGCATCACTGGTGCTTGTAGAACATGTCCCATTGCTGCCTTCAACGTCATTCTGCACTTAATTCCCGTGGATCTTCAAGTTAAATCCATTGCTGCTCAGACCGCTATTAGGTTCAAGGAGATTTGGCCTCTGGAGGCAACTTCCTGTAGGGCATAGTAGCATCTCCCTTCCTTCTCTGTACTTTGCACTGATCTCTCCATCCGCAAACTGGGTTTTGAGGATTGTGCTAGGGCTACCTTTCCGAGCAGGCAAGATTTCCAGTTAGTATTATGGCAATACATAAATAAGTTAACAGAAGAGCTTCTCTTTATGGGAGCTTTTGGAGTAATTTGACTGTAATAAGTTCAAAGCGTGGGGATTTAATTGTGTTCAGATTTTTAATGGTCACTTCAAATTTAGAGAATGCACGTATGGGTGGCTCCATTTGCTAGGTTTGTGTTAGTACAGAATTTACGTCTTCTAGGGTACCGGGTGAAGAGACCATTAAGTGTGAGGTAAATACTCTTTTTAAGTGCCGGGCAAATGTCGCTGCTTTTTCGAAGCATTATTTTCCATTCGAAGGGCAGGTAGCCAGAGTTTAGTTCTTTTTATAGGCTGCTAAAAGCCCTCCCGAGCGAATATTCAGAATCTGTTGTAGCGTTAAGACTACAGAGGTAGCGATTAAGTTGTGTGCTTCGTTCATTAACAAAAGCTTCTTTAAGTTGCCTTGTGAGTGCATTTAAGTTTTTTGTTTATCCACCGGGTGTCTAGGTCGCTGCCATCACTGTTTTTCTCGTAGTTTTTCTTTAATACTGGGAGAAATTTGTAGTGCCTTTTTTGGGAAAGAGATAGGCGCGGTCGAATTTCAAGCAGCTTGTCGTAAACAGCAGTTTAAATGTTCAGCAGCTTCAGGAATATTAATTTCCATTTTTAGTGGGAGTTTTAAATTATTCGGTGGAGATACTACATAGATATCGAAAGAGATTCCAGTCAGTTTGAGCTGGTGTGTCGCCAAGGGGGTTATGAAGCTCAATCTTTACGGGAGAATGGTCAGCGGAGAGCTCGAAACAGCTGGAGACAAAATAGATCTTTCAGATCACAGTGTAGAAGTCGCTCATAATAATAAAAATAAAAAAATATTATAACCACTGTACGCCTGCTTTGCTTTAAGAGCAAGCAACAATAAAGAGATATTAAACAAAAAAACAAAAGAAAAAGCATTGAGCTACAGCAGCGCAGGCACTGTATGGCTAGTTTTGATAATAAAAACACTTCCTTCTGGAAGCTTTGGCCCTTTGTAGTAATTTACTGCGCTCCACTTTAGCTGATATCCATTATTACATTTTCTGAGTAAACAAAACTTTTATGACAATGCTATTTTAAAATATTGGCTTGCATCTTTTCAAATATTTGAGCAGAATATATTTTTCTTGGTATGTCGAGGTTGTCTCGCTTGCACATTAAAATACAGGCATGCAAATATGTCAGTGCAAAGAATTACATTAATTGTTGCACTTTGGACGTAATATTATATTTAAGCTTACAACTAATCCACTTGCGGCAATTGCATTTAATTACAAGTTTGCTCTCGAATTAAGAATAAATGACACCATATTTGTTTATATAAATAGCACCACCAGATACTGAGTTTATGCTTTTGCCACTGATAATAAGTGTTTGATATTAAAAGAAGTATTCAAGTGAAATATTATTTTGCTCAACTTTCCGTTTTAGTATTAGTGAAGCTTAGCTTTCATTTTGCAAATTCGTTTCAATTCTAATTAATATTAGATAGGTTGGTGAGATTTTGTGACATTTCTACGAATTCATTTTAGATAATTTTACGTTATATCGCAAATTAGTAGTACTTTATTGCCCCGCACAGGTTCGCCTGAAAATTTATTTGCAAAGCTTTGTTGTTGTAGCACTCAATCCTTGTGAGCAGAACTAGGAAATAAAAATCAAATGTAATTTTTTTTCAATGATTAAGTCGGCACACAAAAAAAAAAAAATTTTTCTGTACACCGGGCGCCACCTACGGGCGTGTTTTTCGACCCGCTGAATACGAATTTCAAGCCAGTTTGGGCCGTCCAGCCTTCAATTTCGAGTAAATTGCAAACAAATCCAAAAAATAGCGAAAATTCAATGTTTTGGCAAAAGAAAAAATTTGAGATCTAAGGAAAGCATAATTTTTTATGTATTTTGATCCGTTACATACTAATTTCGATCGTACTTACTTTTATCGGAATAGAGAAGAGGAGTTCCGGAAGTTTTTCCAATGTTAAAAGCTTGGTTGATGAATTAAAACCTAATATCTATAAAGACGATGAGTGGATACTCTTTATAGATTCATCAACTAGAAGTCTCAAAGCTGTCTTGCTTCACATTGGAAACATATTAGCGCCAATTCCAATAGCCCATTCGACGAAGCGTAAGGGGACCTATGAAAATTTGGAAATTGTATTGGACAAGATAGAGTATTCAGAACACCAATGGCAAATTTGCGGGGATCTCAAAATCGCAACCCTTCTTTTAGGCCAACAATCAGGATTCACAAAATATCCTTGCTATCTATGTTTGTGGGATAGCAGAGACAGAAAGAATCACTATGTGAAAAAGGAATGGCCTACGAGAGTGCAATTAAATGTCGGTACTCAAAATGTAATACGAACACCATTAATTCAGCCTTCAAGCTATCTGCTACCGCCACTTCACATCAAATTAGGTTTCATGAAACAATATGTCAAAGCTCTGGACAAGGATGGTGATTGTTTTCAGTACTTGAGAGAAAAGTTTCCGGCGATAAGTGATGCCAAATTAAAACAGGGAATTTTTAATGGACCCCAAATTAGAACTCTATTTCAGGATGCTAATTTTATAGGTAAAATGAATGATACGGAGAGACCAGCTTGGGTAAGTTTAAAAAATGTGTGTCATAACTTTTTAGGAAATAATAAAAGTGAAAATTACAGGACAATAGCCGAAGAATTAGTGACAAATTACAAAAACTTAGGATGCTTAATGAATCTAAAATTACACTTCCTAGATTCTCACATCGACTGCTTTCCTGAAAATCTTGGGGAATACAGTGAAGAACAGGGAGAACGCTTTCATGAAGACATAAGTGAAGTGGAGACTAGGTATCAAGGAAATTGGAATATCAACATGATGGCAGACTATTGCTGGACACTCAAAAGAGATATACCAAAAGATAATAACAAACGAAAGAGAAATTTTGAAAATAAAAGAGTTCGATACCACCGGACAACAGTTTGAAAGTTAGGAAAATCGTTCTTCTAATTCTTTTTATACGTCATTTTCATAGATTTTACAATTTTTTTGCATTTTCAGTCTTTAATCTTGTATTTTTTTAATAAACAATACAATAAAATTTATTTAATTGTGTTTACAAGATTTTTTTCAATTTTTTAAGCAGCAATTTTCTGCTATTTTATCAATTTTTTGCTATTTTTGCTATTTTATTCGAATTTTTGCTAATTTTTGGGGTTTTTTGCAAGTTACTCGTTATTGAGGGCTGGACGGCCCAAACGGACTTGAAATTCGTATTCAGCGGATCGAAAAACATGCCCGTAGATAGGTGGCACCCGGTGTACAGACAACTTTTTTTTTGTGTGCCAGTGTTATTTTTTAAATAAAATTTGCACAGAAAAAGGATATCCCGAAAAATAGCGAAATACAAGAAAAAATGTAAAAAAAAGGTTTGGGAGACCTAGCAAGTTCCTTTCTTTTTAGTGTATTGGTTATAAACTGGTTTTCCGCACCAGCTTTATGAAAGGTGATAGCAGCAGTACTAATGCAGAAAGTTGCATATACAGTGTAACCTCTCCTAACGGACACCTCTATTAGCTGAACACCTCCCTTTGGGGGGACATTTTTTCTGTACCAAATCTTATGTACCGGCAGAAGTTACCGTCTTTTGAATGGACATCTCTCTTGGACGGCCAAAAACTGACTCACGATGTGAGTCCGTCCGAGAGAGATTTCACTGTATTTTGTTTTTGCTTTTGCTGCATAAATGTCAAAGTCAGCTGATTATTTCAAAGGCAAATTATTTCAAGAAAGAAATTTATAAATAAAAGTTTTCAATTATGATTATTTAAATTTTTTTATTAAATTTTAGTGAATATTAGGAGCTGAAAATTTATTGCACCTACAGTTCTCAAGTTCCTCCCTGAAAGTGGTGTCATTCGATTCAAATGCGTTTTTTGGTTTTCTTTTTTCAAAAAACGGATCTAGCAGTTTTTTAAACTAAAATATGTAAAAATTTAGATCTTTTCAAGTTTCACTATTATTATTCAAAACATGGCTCTTAATAATTATTTGTGAAAAATGTTCACCCTGAGCTCGTCTACATATAAAATCCACCAAATAGCTGTGCTATGTCGTCAGGCGTAACAAAGAAGTGAGAGCCAAGATGACTAAATCTTAGCGTAGCGAAAGCAGGACAGTTAAACAGAAGGTGGTGAGATGATTCCACCCCATCCTCCAGATATTTGCCGCGTACCATGTCCGGTAAGGGCACTCACAAAGGTTTGGCTAACCTTAGAAGCTCTCTTCAGCGCATTCACTTTGCACGTGACCAGAGGGATCTCGCGACCTTTAAAGTTTGTGTACTTGCCCAGCGCTCGCTGAGTTGAAGCAAAACCCGCCTTTCCGGGAGCAGACTACTGGTAGTCAAAGAGATCCCCTCATTTCGCGGGGAAGACACCTCACAGATTCCCTGTCAGCTAATCTGCACAGTAATCTCCCGCAATTTGTTTGTGATCCCAGGTATCAAAATAGACCTATCATCTAATAATTCGGATCCAATCGAAAAAGAAGTCAGGCATATCCCATCCAATTTCGAATGCGCTCTCAAGGAGCTTTGAGTTCTATTTATGGGACAGTCAAGGAATAGGCGTTTACTTCCTTTGAGCAGCTAATCAGCTGCTTCTTTGATTGCGACTGCCTCCGCTTAGAACACGTGGCAGTGGTCTAGTAGAGTGAATTCGGTATTTGGTAGTTTGATGGGCAGCTTCTTGCAGAATACTCCTCCCCCAATACTTCCATCGATCTTCGAGCCCTCCAGGAACAGGTTTACAACGTTCTTTACCCAAATGCTAGAGTGTGTTGTTCTGCATGAGAATTATCGGTATCGATAACTACGATTTGAAAGTCGAGAATGGCAACTTTTTTTCATTTCTGTGCAGTAGGGTTTGCCAAGTCATCATCAACGCTTCCATATTGTGGAAATTTATTTTGAAAAAGAAGAAACAAATTTGTTCGGAAAGTTCATAGAACGAAGTGTGGAAGGAGATGCCGAAATGAAGATACGTCCTCGTTCTTAGCTTGTTGGCCGTTGTCCTTCGACTATGGGAAACATTTTACGTGAAAATCTTGGCTTATAAAAACAGCTCGTGCAAGAATGGAGACCATATGACCATCGTTCGTGGCCTTTCCGCTGATTTAGATTTATAGGAAAAAGTTGTCAAAAATTGGTATGATGGAGTGGATAAATGCTATGAAATTAACTCACAGATTGTAATAAAAAAAGTTGAATAAAAATAAATATTTACATTTCATATAATCCATTTAAGAGATCCCGGTGGTCTAGAATTAAAAAAAAAATCAATTTTTTTTAATATTTCGGAAGTATAGGCTTTTAAGAAGAATGTTCCATGGCATGTTCCACAGCCGTTTTAGCAGGTGGAGTCAAATTCGTCACGCGGCGGCATCAATGATCGCATCATTCACTCTCAAAACTCTAAACTCAGTTATCTCAAAATTACTTTTCTCGGCCGGGTGTTGTCAAAAAACAAAGAAACTGTTCAATCGAATCCTCCGAAATTTTAATATGTTCTTCACAACATCAATGGCTATCACCCGTACCGGAATACTCGTAATATCATTATTTCAATTATTTCGTTTTTTTTTTATTAAAAAACTTAAAAAAAAACCGATTATTAGAGTGTCAAATTCAAAACCGCGCCATTTTGTCAAATGTTTTTTTTTTATTCTGTACGGGACATAGGTTTTTGGTTTTTGTGTTTCAGATATGTAAAGAGAAGAGCCAAAATGGACAACGCCGTCCAGGTCCAATGTTTCGGGAGGGTAACTTCAGCGACATTTTTAAAACTATTAAACTTAAAAAAAAAAATTTTTTTAAATTTTTTTTAAATTTAAAAAAAATTTTTTTTTAATTTTTGTATCTAAAACAAGTTAAATAAAAAGCCTAAGAAATTTAAATATCGTTTTTCATTTTTTTATTGAAAAACTTCCTGAAAATACCCTAAATTTTCGAGCTCTGGACCACCGGGACACCTTAAGTGCTAAAGCTCTTCAAAAAGCACCCGATACTTTAAGGACGGACAAGAAGTTCTTTACTAACGATTCAAAGTTAGCATTTTCATAAAATAAAAATCCAAAACTGTTTGTTTTCTCTGGTGAAATGAAAAAAATATTCACCTTGACTGACCTTTAAGCATGGCCAGCTCATTAAAAAAGCTAAGAGTGCGCTTGCATTTAACTATTCAACTTTTAAAAATATAAAATAGCCAATATGCTTTTCTAATTTACATATCCATAAGAATACTTGCTTTATTTCATATTTGACATTCTGCAATGTTTATATAAATTATATCACCCGAAAAATTACGATAATATATAACAAAATCTATTAGTATCTAACAAATTCATATCTCATATGTGATTATCAATTTTTGCTCTGGCATTAGCACTTCAACCGAATCAGAGGCGCAACTATGTTAATTAGCGCTCGAACCTTTTACAGGCTCTTCCTCAGTATCAGATACCGAACCGTAGAGCATTTGTTTGTCATACAAAGCATCCCATTGCGCCAGTTTAGCAGCATCTGGTACTTGCATTACTTGCACCTCATGACTAATATTTAAACCAACATCGGTTTTTGTCTTTTCTATCGGCAGCCATACATTCGGTTTGATTTCAGCACAATTGGGATTGCCCAGTTTGGCAAAAGAGGTGTATATGCCAACCATACGTTGGATAGTCGCATACTCCCGCGTATCTTTCTCCAACTTGCAAGACTCAGTTAGGTAAAATAAATACGAGAGATCGTCGCCATGCGTCACACCATTCACGCAATCATTGCCGCAAAAACGTAAGCGATGGTGGTTGAAGGTGGGCGAGTCGAAATCGAAACGATAGAGGTACGTGGCGGCAGTGGCATATTTACTGCGTGCGAGTGCTGTGCGGTGTAGGCCGTGCCAGAACATTTTGTGTGAGCAAAGCTGTTACCAAAACAAAAAAAAAAAGAAATATTTTATGAGAAATTGGAAACACAACTCTAACATTTATACTCACGTGCATCAAATCGAATATGGGATCTTGCTTTAGCTGCTTTGCCACCACCGCGTCTTTCCTTTTGCCAAAGTACATTTGCAGTATGCGTGAACCTTCAGCTTGGTTCCGGCCGCTTTTATGCGGATCTCTTACTTCTGAAGGTAAAATTAATTCTGGTTCTTGTCTAACTAAATCGATAAATTGCGGAGCCATCTTCAGGCGTGGATATATAAGCAATCCCTCAAATGAGGTGCCACCCATTAGAAATGGTATGCCATTACTCCATGTTGATTTCAACAAATTCAATGGATCGGTTGGCAGTATGCAATGATCGGATTCGTACGGTTCAATAGTTGGTGCAAAGCTCAGACAGTCAAAATTACGGGTTTCTTCCTCATTAAGTAGTGAATGATCGACCAATTTTCCTGCATCCAAATTTTCTAAATACGTAAGTATTGCGCGGTCTTCGAATGCTCCCTTATAGCCATGATATGTCGCCAGACGGTAAGCCATATCTGTTTGCTGCATATTAGCCCAAAAGTTGAGGGCACAACCAGACATCAAAATCACCTGTTGGAAGAGGTCACGTGCCTGATCGGACAAAGATAAAATGTGTGCACAAGCAGCGCCAGCGCTTGCACCAAAAACGGTGATATTATTGCAATTGCCATTGAAGTAGTAGATGTTCTTCTTTACCCACTTAAGGGCGAGCAGTTGATCTTTGAGAGCGGCGTTGCCGGGCACATCAAGTTTCGGATCACTTAGGCTTAGGAAACCTAGAATTAAAGGAAGCAAAGGACAAGAAAAGTAAGAGCTGTTTAAATATAAAGAAAAGAGTAAATAGTCAAAAGTATTTAGTAGGGCAAAAAGGCAAAAAACAAAAAAAAAATAACAGAATTAAAGAATTCTTACCCTTCAATTGAAGGTTTTCGCTGCGGAGTAAATAAGGGAGAGAAAGCGGCGCAAATAACAGATCAACGTCTAAAGTACAGCCAGACTGACGTAAATCAGTTGAAGTCCCAAAACTTATCGGATAATATAAGTTCTGACTAAATTCTATCGGCGGGATGAGAGCAGCAATACACTACGACTTCAGTAAGTACCCATGTTAGAAATGAATACACCGTTTTTTTTAATTTTATTTATTTTTCAATCCCCTTTTTCCCCCTTTTAGAAACATACACTTCTCCCAACGCTCCGGCCATTTTTTATACCTCCAAAAAATAAAATTTATCGAACTCTCCTAAATACGCCTCTGTCTCGGCGATGACTTCCTTGTTTGAACCAAATTTTTTTCCCGCGAGCAATTTCTTCAAGTTGGGGATCAAGAAAAAGTCGCATGGAAATAGATCGAGTGAATACGGGGGTTGCGGCAACAATTCAGGGTGCGATTCATGCAGTTTGGCGGCGACAACTCCGGTTGAATGCATTGGTGCGTTATGGTACTGAAACAGCATCTTCTTTTTTGCCAAATGCGACCGTGTCTCCTTCAGTTTTTTGTAAATGTGGTTCAATAACTCACTGTAATATTGTCCAGTGATCGTTCTTCCTTTTCCTAAAAAATGCATGAGGATGACGCCGTTCGCATCCCAAACCGAAAGTTCCTTCAGATCTCGCTTAGATCGCACCAAACACTGCTTCAAAGTTAACAGCCGCATCCGCTTGTTGTCCACCGTGAGCGATTGCGACACCCATCGGGTCGACAATTTTTTCATCGCCAACTTATCATGTAAAATATTAATTGCCGTTCTGGTCGAAACACCTAAGGCCTCGGTTACTTCGCGCACTTTCGTTCGCCGATCAGCGCTGTAGGTCCCTCCATTTGTGGAAAAACGCACATCACAAGTCGGAGGATGATATGTATATATAAAAATATATCAGGGCCGTTAAGTGTGGTATGTAATTTGTTTTTTATACTTCTGCTGTTAACTTGTGTGGATTAGCCTGAGCCCAAACTATAAACGGCAATGAGTGTTGTAAAAAATTTGTGAAACAATAGTTAGATGTTTTGCCACTTGTTCCCCCGATAGTAAATCCGATGTTACCAGAACGACCCGGACTTAAATCCGACCAAGAACAATCACTTGAACACCATTCTCAAAAAAATTATGGCGAATTTTTTAAGCCGTTACTGCAACAGCAGAAAACTTTTATCACTAAAATGCTATAAATAGGCTTATTATCATATCAGTATGGAGTATGTATGTATGTATGCAATATTATATTTCCAGTGCTGTATGCTATCAATTTGTTTTATTGCAATATTTTATTGGAATTTTTTATTGCAAAACTAACAGAGACAATCCGGCTGACTCAGAATTAAAAGTTCGCTATAGCGAAAATTTGAAGATTCAATTTTTAATTCTAAATTTTTATTTATTTATATTTAGATGTCTTTCAACACAAAAGTTCTTTCAGTATGCACACGACCAAATTTAAAAAACTTAATCTAATCAAAAGAAGTAAAAGTGGCGTTTGATGAAAACTACACTTCACTGTGACTGGGTGACTCGCTGCCATCTGACTTCTCTAACCTGACACGGCAAAAGTTCATGCAAGTAGCAGAACTAAACGATTGAGTTTTTATAAGAAAGTGCAATTGCTAGCATTTGCTGATGATATTGATATCAGTCGATGCACTCGTGAATCGCCCACGTCACTGTTGACAGTTATTGTTCCGAGGTTGTAAGAGACTTCGTTTATCTAGGAACCAGCATTAATACCGATACCAATGTCAGCCTTGAAATCCAACGAAGAATCTCGCTAGCCAACAAGTGCTACTCTTGATTCAGTAGGCAATTGAGTAGTAAAGTCCTCTCTCGACGAACAAAACTCACACTCTAGATGGCCCACCCGTTCTAACGTATTACGCAGAAGCTTCGACGATGACAACATTCGATGAGGCGTCCCTTGGTGTGTTTGAGAGTAAGATTCGGCAGAAGATTTTTGAACTTTTGCACGTAGGTGAAGTCGAATATCGTAGGCGACTTACGACAACCCAAACACAGTGCAGCGATTAAAGGCCCAGCGGCTACGTTGGCTGGGTCACGTCGTCTGAATTGTTGCAAATGCTACGGATCTGAAAGTATTCGATGCGGTACCTGCTGGGGGTAGCAGAGGAAGAGGAAGGCCTCCACTGCGTTGGAAAGATCAGGTGGATAAGGCCTTAGCTTTACTTGGTGTGTCCAACTGGAGCCGGTTAGTACGAGAAAATCGCATAAGCGGCCAAAATTTCATAAGCGGTTATAGTGCCAATCAAGAGGACCATAAATAGGTGTGATATTGCCAATACACATCAGTTGCACGTCCGGGAACTTGCTTCCAAAAATCCAAATTTCACCGGAAATTTGTCGCTTCTTTCAAGCTTCTGCTACCTCGGCTGCAATATCACGGCAGATGGCGGAGCAGATAAAAATGTCAAATGCAGACTAAACAAACCAAGTGCGGCGTTGCGGCGAATGCACACAGTATAGGCGAGCTCGCAAATCTCCAGGCGCACTAAACTGCGAATATTCAGCTCATTCAGGAAGTGAAACTTGGCTGGTTTCGAACACAATCACACAAAGGTTACAATATTTCGGCAACAAATGCCTCCTCATTATCTGTAGAATATTCTGGCCGAACACCATCACCAACGACGCGCTGTCGTGATCAACGAATGAAGTGCCCATCCTATGGCAAATCAAACGCAGAAAGTGGCAACTGGTAGGAAACCGCTTAGATAACCACCAGATAGCATCACGGAAAAGGCACTGGACTGGAATCCGCAAGGAAGCAGAGGTCACGGTCGGTCAAAGAATAGTTGGAGAAGGTCGATGCGACGCGAGTTAGCAGATGCCGACATCACTTGAGACGGAGCAAACACAACAGCACGGAACCATGTACGATGGAAGAAACTTGCCGAGGCTCTATGCTCTCGAGAGGAGTTAACAAGGATATAAAACAAAAATATACACAAGGTGGCGCAAAATTAATCAGCCTATCGGAAGATTTATACTTTTTGCAAATGTTGTCGTTCGTCAATCATATTTGACACTTTTGAACTAGACAGCTGGAGTAAGCAGACAAGCAATAAAGCGCGTAAATATAATTTTTTTTACATTTAATAAAGCAATTATTTAAAAAAAAAATGGATGCTTAATTTTGCGCCACCTATCCCAAGTGCAAAGCTGATCCTACATAGAATGCCTATCTCTATGCGTGCGTTTGACAGCTGAAATGAATTCACAGACAACACTAACAAAACACAGTAAGAAAGTGGAATAAATTTCAACTTTCCTAAGTAAAATGGCACACCTTTACGCAGTCCCACTATCAATAGCCGTTAACTTACCCAACGAGGAGAGCCGATAGTTCAAGGACACAAACACAACATCTTCACGCATTAGGTAATCCGGTCCATGATGATCGCGAGCTGCACGACCTGAATGAAAACCGCCACCAAAAATCCAAACCATTACTGGCATTTGCTTAGTTACATTAATCTAAAATTGTTCGCATGAAAGCAAAGCAAGAAAATGATGGGAAATATTACTGCACTTGAATTTGTCGTACTCCTTGCTAACACTAACATTTTTCGTGAACACATTCAGGTAAAGACAATCTTCGCTACCCTCTATTTGACCAGTTTTCAAATTCTTTTGCACCGGCTTGGGCGGACTTTTAGTGCCATCAAGCGTCTCTTTCCAATTTCCAAAGGGTACAGGTGCGCGAAAACGTAATTTTCCAACAGGTGGTTGTGCATACGGAATGCCCTCAAAGCTGTAATACGTATCGCCATAGACAGTCTCCCGCTTCGCACCGCGGATGCGGCCTTGCGGCAATTGCAATTCCACTGTCTCTAAAATGCCAGAGCTGGTGGTGTGTTATGTGAACATACAGGTGCATGCGTATGAGAATTAATAATTGTACTGGATATTAAAGTTCAAATTATTATGCAAAAACATTTATCACACTTACTCTGTTGCCATTTTTCGAAGATATGAGCGTAGCGCGTTAGCTGTTGGCAGTTTGTGCAATTTGTTGGTAAATCTTTAAACTCTGCAAAACATTTTTGTGAATTGTTAAGTGTAGTTGTTTTCTCTTTTCAATTTTTTTGTGATAATTTAAAATTACCAAATTAATAATTTTGAGTATATAGAGTTCGACGGTTATAGGCCGTAACTTCACTTCACAATTTTTTGACGAATGCTAAGCAATTCCAAGATCGACAACTTGTAAACATTAATAGCAGCAGCCTTGCCACATACAAAAAAATACAAAAACAAAGGAATTTCATGCTGGACATTTTAAAAATACTTAACACGACCAAGAAACAAAACCACGTTTTTAAAAAAACTGCGCTCAATATCATTAATAATATTTGAATTTCAAACTAACTAAATACTCGCCATTAAAAAATGAATTCAAAACGAGGAAGGAAACACAAAAAGCAAACATAAAAAAAGAAATTACTGACCAGCAAAGCACTTTATTCGCAAAACAAAAAAAAATTTATTATTTTTTTAATTTCACTTTTTTATTTGTTCAAAGAAACATTGATTTTCAATAAAGCAGTCAATTCGCCAAGCTCGCATACGATAGGTGCTGCTCTCTTACCAAACCTGTAATACCTGAATCCCGTACGAGTATACGCAGAAAAATTTCCGCTTTTACAACAGCCTAGGAGTATATGAAGTACTAAATTGTTGAATTAATTAACTAATCTAAAGGGCTATTGATATATATTAGCTGCTTTTGAGTGCGCTGGAAGTTTGTATTGACATAAAAGCTATTCTAATCAGTCGTAAGCATTAGGTAAAGAAGATTGTGTGCGTGTGTGAATGTGTATAAAAGCGAGAGAGAGCGTCTCTCAAAAGTGATACCTATGTAAATGTCTGTAGTGAATAATAATTCCTAGACCATACCTTGTTTTATGTCATTTTTGACATTTCTCAAGAGGACAGATGTACAATTTTAACCATGGATACCTACACTATAGAGCACCACGTTAAAATTATGAATTAAAGTAAAGTACTCATTAATTTTAAATTAAACTTTTTATGAAAATTGTCGATCTTGAAGAAAACCATATCGCAAAAAACGTCCGCATGAGTCGACAATTCAAAGGTTGGAGAAAAAATTTGAAGAAACAGGTTCAACCGAGGATAGAAAAAGGACTGACAGACCAGACTAAGTTTTTTGAAACGTGGTCTATGTGAATAAGCCAACAACAGTTCTAAAGCTGAAAAGCAACATTCGGATCGAGATTGATGAGCTCAATGCGATAATGTGTGAGCGAGTCTTGAAAATTTTAATTCTCATAAAAACCTGGGTCTATGGTGGACATTTAGATATTGAATTCTTGAAATATACTAGCTAAGAGCCATATTTTGAATGAAAATAGTTAAACCTGAAATATTCTAAATTTGTATATGTTTTATTTTAACATATCTAGGCGCGTCTTTAGAAATAGCTTTTTTTACTTGTTCAATACCACTAAAGTAAAAAGTTTGACGATTACGAAAAAAACAAGACTCTTAGGCCAATAAGCAACAAAACTGTTTTTGATTCTAAAATATACATACATACTTATAATAAAATATATATTGTTATAAAAAAGCCGTATTTTCAAAATGTTGCATGAATATATTTGAAAAAATGTTTGGTTCAAAAATTGTGGCTGTATTGTCTAACGAAAATTTTTCTTTAAGAGAAGAGCTCCTCCGTAATATCTTTCTATAAGCTTTCCTCAAACAGGAGCAAAAATTATGTTGTCTAACGAAAACTCTTTTTTACGAGAAGAACTCCACCCTTTCCTGAAACAGCAGTCATCTTAACTCATTCTCGTTTTCATACCTTTTGTTGTCTTTTCTAATTTCTTATTAGTATTTGAATTTCCTGCATTTACAATAAAGCAAAAAGCTAAAAAACCATATTTTTCTCTATTCCACACTTTAAAATATTTTTCCAGATTTTCACTGAACACAATCCTATAAATACTTGCGTTGTTCCAGTACTCACCTCAGATAAAGACAGAGGTGAGTCACTTTTTGAATTCCTTTTAAATACCAACCTCGACATATGCAACGTAGGGACCACCCCAACCTTCACTTTTCCGAGCTCGATAAATTTTCCAGGCTGGGAAGAGGTCTTAGACGTTACCCTAAGCACAAATAATATTTCCCGAACAGTCAAATTGGAGAGTATCCGGCAAGAAATCCTTTTCGGACCTTAGTTGGATTCTCTTCGATATCAATCTGAAGCTTGAGAAACTGACCCCATATAGAAACCCTAGAAGAACAAACTGGCACATATTCCGTAGAGTAATCCAGTCTAAACTTCAACACATAAATAAAACTATAACCTCAAGTGAAGACTTAGATGAGAAAGTAAGAGCATTCAAAGCTTCGTTGACAAATGGGCTTGAAGCTTGATGTCCCGCCACATATGGCAAAACAACCTATCCTACCTGTTGGTATGAAGATTTAAGTCAACTATGGAAAATGACAAGAGAAATCTTAAATATCTGCTTCAAACCCTACAAAGACTGCCTTAGGGAATACAAGAAAGTAATCAAAGAGGCTCGGACAGAGGCTTGAAGAGATTTTTGTAGTTCCATAGAATCGACCAAAGATACGGCCAGACTAGGCAAGCTTTTATCCAAGGAACACTCTTGCCCTTCTTGAAGAAAGATAACGGAGAGTGGACAAAATCCTCGGCCGACACAATAGAACGTCTTGTAAATACACACTTCCCAGGCAACACAGAATATATTGAGAACAATACTGACAGTGTTCAAACATCCAAACTATCACCCATTATAATCAACCACATCGTATTCCAAGATAGAAAATTATGGGCGATAAAAAACTTTGAACCATATAAGGCAGCCGGACCAGACGGGATATTCCCAGCCAAACTGTGAAACACTCGAGAAACGACGATTCCTTAGCTGGACGTCCTTTTCAGAAAAAGCCTTATGCTAGGGCATATTCGAAAAAGCTGGAGGAGAGTTAAAGTGATTTTTATCCCCAAAGCTGGTACACGCGGCCATGATACAGCGAAAGATTTCAGACCCATCAGCTTATCCTCCTTTATTCTCAAACTCTCGAGCGATTGTTGGATGTATATCTCAGGGAGAAGATTACAGACACAACGATTTTACCATGTCAACATGCCTACCTCGAAGAAAAATCCACAGAGACAGCTCTTTATGAGGTTGTAAGTACGATTGAGAGGAGCATAGAATACAAACAATACTCACTAGTTGCTGTTCTCGACATAGAGGGGACGTCCAACAATGTTAGCACAAGATCCATAATTGAGACTCTTAATATGTTAGGCACAGACATAAGTCTCAACGAATGGATAGAGAACTTGCTTAAAACTAGAATAATCATCCTCCCTCAGGGAGGAGTCTTATCCCCTCTGCTGTGGTTACTAGTTGTCAACAATATGCTTACCAAATTCAACCGAAGGGGAATTAAAGTAGTGGCGTACGCGGACGACATAGTGCTCATGGTTTCAGGAATGTTTCCAACCACAATCAGTAAGATTATGGAAGGAGCTCTGATATTACTCAGCAATTGGGCCACGGACTGTGGTTTAAGTGCAAACCCGAGAAAAACTGAACTGATGCTATTCACTATGAAAACCAAGTTATCAAACTTTAATCTCCCAAAACAAAAAGCCGTTAGTATAACGCTAACCCAACAGGCAAAATAATTAGGTGTTATCCTAGACTCCAAACTCAGCTGGAAGTTCAACGTAGAGTATAGGGTAAAGAAAGCGAATCTAACACTTTACACGTGTAAGAGAATGTTAGATAAAAAATGGAGTTTTCAACCAAAACTATCCAATTGGTTCTACACAGCCATTGTAAGACCAATACTAACATAACCTGCAATAGAAAAGAAATACAACAAAACTAAGCTAAACAAGCTACAAAGAACAGTATATATCTTAACTACAGGAGCGCTTAGCACCAGTCCTACTGAAGCGCTCAATGTACTAGCTCATCTGCTACCATTAGATTTACACATTAAAACAATCGCTTCTTGCAGCGTGGCGAGACTCAGAGACATAGGAAGCTGGACAACAAAGTCGTACGGTCACAGTAAGATTCTCCTACAAGGACCCTCGCTGCTCAAAAACAGATCAGACTACACTGTCCCTGACCTCAACTTTAAGAAAGACCTTACGGTACGTTTTCCACCGAGAGCCGAATGGAGCAAAGGGAAGGTGATTGAAAGATACGATATCGAAATCTATACCGATGGTTCTAAGAGGAACTGTGGTGTGGGAGCTGGCTTCCATTCGGAGCCGCTCAACCTATCTCAGTCAATTCGACTTCCTGACTATGCCTCCGTGTTCCAGGCAGAACTGTTGGCGATCAGAGAAGCATGCAAATCACTAAAACCCTACAAGGAAGTTGGTGCAAGAGTAGCTATCATCTCAGATAGTCAATCAGCTATAAAGACCTTAGACTCCAACTCCATTTCATCCAAACTAGGGTAACAGTGTAGAGTGGAGCTGGAAATGTTTAGTTATTGGCTTGAAATCACTTTGAACATACAGGGTAATGAGATAGCGGATGGGCTAGCAAGAAAAGGTTCCACACTAGAAATAGCAGAGGCGGTGGCAGTCTCCACCCCACTGAACACATTAAAAGCATCCATTGCGAAAGAAGGTGGAAGCAACAAACTACATGTATTACAACAAAAAACACATGGCCGTCATACAAAATCCAAAGGACGAATGATCTGTTAGGATGCTCTCGGCTAAACATCTCATGCATCACTGCAACCCTTAGAAGCCATTGGAAAGTAGGGGATCATGCAGCTAGACTCACTCTACCCTTCAATCCCATCTGCAGAAGCTGTCAAGCGGATGGAGAAAAGGAGAGTCTTTTCCACTAGTTATGTGAATTTCCAGGGCTAGCTAGGGCACGACTCCTTTGATAAGCCTTTCTTGCAGCAAATTAATGAGATCTCAGCCAACGAGATGGAGAATTTGCTGCTATATTCGGACCTCACTAAATGGATTTGACTTAGAAAAAAAAAATAATCATTATACGAGGGCGATGGTAGTAAAACGTGGCTGGTCACTAATTAGGTTTATTTCAGTGGAATACTCAACCCCTTCAAACAGCAACAACATCAATGGCTATCGCCGGTACTAGAATAATATCGCTATTTTATTTATTTCGTATTTTTTTATTAAAAAACTGAAAAAAAAACCCGATTTTTAGAGTGTTAAACTAAACACCGCGCCATTTTGCGAAACGTTTTTTTGAAGTGAAACTTCTTTAGGCGCGTCGGGGGCCCCAAGGCAGATTGAAAATAGGCGAATGAAACGGTAAGTTCGGAGCGTTACCGAAATCCGTCAAATGGGCGGGGCCAAGGAGCAGCTGCTCCTTCCCACTCTCGCTTATTCGCTCTCTCTCTGTCGCTCTCTCGCATCGCAAGCGCTGAACGAAATGTATATAGCACACAAGTAAGCATTGAAGTAGACTGGCGACATGCAGGCAACCGACAATCGACAACCGACAACGGGTATTATAGATAGCCATAGCCCGTGCAAATGAGTGCTGTGTGTGAGTATCAGATAAAGCGCCGATTGAATGTGTGTAAGCGGGAAAGCAATAAGAAACTGCTGTGAAGTAAATAGATGGTAGGTATGGAGGAGACGAAGCGATACAATGAGTGCGTTTGCCAAACGAGTGACGATAGTTGAAGTAGAAGGTTGTAAAAAGACATTTCAACCGTTTCGGTGATCAAAGCAAATTGATTAACGCGCCAAAAGTAGGCAAAAAATACCATTGGAAGTGCAAAGAAATGTCAGCGTCAAGTGCAACACTGCACCCAAGTGTCAAATTTGAAGCTAATAAGGACAAAAATAAATAGTACAAATTTATGTGGAGTGATATAGAAAAAAAAAAATGAAAACCTGAATTTATCACGAGAGAGGGGGGAGAGATCTAAACCGGGGCTCCCATTCATGGAACAACCAACTTAGAAGTTTCACTTCTACCGTGCGTGAGTCTGACAGACCATAGTTTTTTTTTTATTTTAGTACGAGATATGTGTATGTAGCTATAGTATTTTTTTTTTAATTTTTGTGTGTAAAATAAATTAAATAAAAAGCCTAAGAAATTTAAATATCTTTTTTTATTTTTCATTGTAACAAAAAAAATCCTGAAAATATCCAAACTTTTCGAGCTGTAGACTACCGGACTACTCCTTACGTGCTCAAGCTCTTAAAAAAACACCCGATAATTTAATACAATAAAATTCCAAAATTGTTTGTTTTCTCTGGTGACATGAAAAAATATTGACCTTGACTGACGTTTAAGCATGGTCAGCCCATTAAAAAAGCTAAGAGTGCGTTTGCATTTAACTATTCAACTTTTATATATGGTAGCTATTGGAAAACCCTTTAAGAATATAAAATAGCCAATATGAAGTACTTTATTTCATATTTGACATTCTGCAATATTTATATAAATTATATCACCCGAAAAGCTACGAACTCAAATATAGCAAAATCTATTAGTAACTAACAAATTCATATCTCACATGTGATAATCTGATTTTGAGTTGCCACCAACACTTCAACGGAATCAGAAGCTCAGCTATGTTAATTAGCGCTCGAACCTTTTACAGGCTCTTCCTCAGTATCAGATACCGAACCGTAGAGCATTTGTTTATCATACAAAGCATCCCATTGCGCCAGTTTAGCAGCATCTGGTACTTGCATTACTTGCACCTCATGACTAATATTTAAACCAACATCGGTTTTTGTCTTTTCTATCGGCAGCCATACATTCGGTTTGATCTCAGCACAATTGGGATTGCCCAGTTTGGCAAAGGAGGTGTATATGCCAACCATACGTTGGATAGTCGCATACTCCGGCGTATCTTTCTCCAATTTGCAAGACTCGGTTATGTAAAACAAATACGAGAGATCATCGCCATGCGCCACACCATTCACGCAATCATTGCCGCAAAAACGTAAGCGATGGTGGTTGAAGGTGGGCGAGTCGAAATCGAAACGATAGAGGTACGTGGCGGCAGTGGCATATTTACTGCGGGCGAGTGCTGTGCGGTGTAAGCCGTGCCAGAACATTTTGTGCGAGCAAAGCTGTTACCAAAACAAAACAAAAAAGAAATATTTTATGAGAAATTGGAAACACAACTCTAACATTTATACTCACGTGCATCAAATCGAATATGGGATCTTGCTTTAGCTGCTTTGCCACCACCCCGTCCTTCTCTTTGCCAAAGTACATTTGCAGTATGCGTGAACCTTCAGCTTGGTTCCGGCCGCTTTTATGCGGATCTCTTACTTCTGAAGGTAAAATTAATTCTGGTTCTTGTCTAACTAAATCGATAAATTGCGGAGCCATCTTCAGGCGTGGATATATAAGCAATCCCTCAAATGAGGTGCCACCCATTAGAAATGGTATGCCATTACTCCATGTTGATTTCAACAAATTCAATGGATCGGTTGGCAGTATGCAATGATCTGATTCGTACGGTTCAATAGTCGGTGCAAAGCTCAGCCAGTCAAAATTACGGGTTTCTTCCTCATTAAGTAGTGAATGATCGACCAATTTTCCAGCATCCAAATTTTCTAAATATGCAAGTATTGCGCGGTCCTCGAATGCTCCCTTATAGCCATGATATGTCGCCAGACGGTAAGCCATATCTGTTTGCTGCATATTAGCCCAAAAGTTGAGGGCACAACCAGACATCAAAATCACCTGTTGGAAGAGGCCACGTGCCTGATCGGACAAAGATAAAATGTGTGCACAAGCAGCGCCAGCGCTTTCACCAAAAACGGTGATATTATTGCAATTGCCATTGAAGTAGTAAATATTTTTCTTTACCCACTTAAGGGCGAGCAGTTGATCTTTGAGAGCGGCGTTGCCGGGCACATCAAGTTTCGGATCACTTAGGCTTAGGAAACCTAGAATTAAAGGAAGCAAAGGACAAGAAAAGTAAGAGCTGTTTAAATATAAAGAAAAGAGTAAATAGTCAAAAGTATTTAGTAGCGCAAAACAACAAAGTAACAAAAAACAAAAATAACAGAATTAAAGAATTCTTACCCTTCAATTGAAGGTTTTTGCTGTGGAATAAATAAAAGAGAGAAAGCGGCGCAAATACCAGATCAACGTCTAAAGTACAGCCAGACTGACGTAAATCAGTTGATGTCCCAAAACTTATCGGATAATATAAGTTCTGACTAAATTCTATCGGCGGGATGAGAACACCAATACACTACGACTTCAGTAAGTATCCATGTTAGAAATGAAGACACCGTTTTTAAAAAAAATTTATTTATTTTTCAATTCCCTTTTTTCCCCCTTTTAGAAAGATACACTCCTCCCAACGCTCCGGCCACTTTTTAACACCTCCAAAAAAGTAGAATTTGTCGAACTCTCCAAAATACGCCTCTGTCTCGGCGATGCCGAGCCATTTCTTCAAGTTGGGGATCAGGAAAAAGTTGCATGGAAACAGATAGAGTGAATACGGGGGTTGCGGCAACAATTCAGAGTGCGACTCAAGATTTATAATTTTTGCAAATGTTTTCGTTCGTCAATCATATTTGACACTTTTGAACTAGACAGTTGGAGTATGCAGACAAGCAATAAAGCGCGTAAATATATTTTTTTACATTTAATAAAGAAATTATTAAAAAACAAATAGGATGATTAATTTTGCGCCACCTTGTACACGCTAATTGTGTATCTTATAAAATGAATGAGGAAGCCATAAGAATTTACGAGCACTTAATTCGACTAATTTCATAGGAAAGATGAAAAAATATCTCAAGTGCAAAGCTGATCCTACATAGAATGCCTATCTCTATGCGTGCGTTTGACAGCTGAAATGAATTCACAGACAACACTAACAAAGCACAGTAAGAAAGTTGAATACATTTCAATTTTCCTAACACAGCTTTACGCAGTCCCACTATCAATAGCCGCTAACTTACCCAACGAGGAGAGCCGATAGTTCAAGGACACAAACACAACATCTTCACGCATTAGGTAATCCGGTCCATGATGATCGCGAGCTGCACGACCTGTGTGAAAAGCGCCACCAAAAATCCAAACCATTACTGGCATTTGCTTAGTTACATTAATCTAAAATTGTTCGCATGAAAGCAAAGCAAGAAAATGACAGGAAATATTACTGCACTTGAATTTGTCGTACTCCTTGTTAACACTAACATTTTTCGTGAACACATTCAGGTATAGACAGTCCTCGCTACCTTCTATTTGACCAGTTTTCAAATTCTTTTGCACCGGCTTGGGCGGACTTTTAGTGCCATCAAGTGTCTCTTTCCAATTTCCAAAGGGTACAGGTGCGCGAAAACGTAATTTTCCAACAGGTGGTTGTGCATACGGAATGCCCTCAAAGCTGTAATACGTATCGCCATAGACAGTCTCCCGCTTCGCACCGCGGATGCGGCCTTGCGGCAGTTGCAATTCCACTGTCTCTAAAATGCCAGAGCTGGTGGTGTGTTATGTGAACATACAGATGCATGCGTATGAGAATTAATAATTGTACTGGATATTAAAGTTCAAATTATTATGCAAAAACATTTATCACACTTACTCTGTTGCCATTTTTCGAAGATATGAGCGTAGCGCGTTAGCTGTTGGCAGTTTGTGCAATTTGTTGGAAAATCGTTGAACTCTGCAAAACATTTTTTTGAATTGTTAAGTATAGTTGCTTTTTCTTTTCAATTTTTTTGTGATAATTTAAAATTTCCAAATGAATAATTTTGAAGTATTTTCCATGACAAAATAAAAATTTCTTTTGACAAGTCTTAGTAAACAGAAAAATTATAGGTATAAGGGCGTACAATTCAGTCGATTGTATATAGAGTTCGACGGTTATAGGCCGTAACTTCACTTCAAAATTTGTTTACGAAATTGCTTAAGTTCCAAGATCGACAACTTGTAAACATTAACAGTAGCAGCCCTGCCACATACAAAAAAATACAAAAGCGAAGGTATTTCCTGTTGGACATTTCAAAAATACTTCCAAGAAAAAACCACGTTTTTGAAGAACTGAGCTAATAATTAATAACATTGAAATTACAAACTAACCAAATAATCGCCATAAAAAAATGAACTGAAAACGAGGAAGGAAACACTAAAAGCAAACATAAAAAAAGAAATTAGTGACAAAGCACTTTATTCGAAAAACAAAAAAAAATTCCATTATTTTTTAAACGTCTCTTTTTTATGTGTTCAAAGAAATATTATTAATTTTCACTAAAGCAGTCAATTCGCCAAGCTCGCATACGATAGGTGCTGCTCTCTTACCAAACCTGTTATGACCGAATCGCGCAGAAAAATGTCCACTATTTTAACAGCCCAAGTGTTTAAGAAGCACTAAATTGTTGAACAAGTTAACTAATCTAAAGGGCTATTGATATATATTAGCTGCTTTTGAGTGCGTTGGAAGTTTGTATTGGCATAAAAGCTATTCTAATCAGTCGTAAGCATTAGGTAAAGCAGATTGTATCCGTGTGTGAATGTGTATAAAAGCGAGAGAGAGAGAGATAGAGAGAGAGGAAAAGAGCGCTAAGAAAAACGAGAAAAAACCTAAGGTAGACGTTCTGGCTGCAAGAGTTTCGAAAGAGCGAAAAGAAAAATTCTCTTTTACAAGTTTTCAAGAACTTTTTATGAGCAACGTGCGACATCAAATTATTTTTGAGTGCACTGCAATGTTGCCAGAAGTGATAATTTATCTGAACATTATGCATTCTCTTCTACTAATAATTAGAAAAATCTCCTAATGAAGATATCGCAATATATGGTAATCAAAATTTTATAAAAAAAGTTAAGCAGGGAAGATATGTTGCAACATTTCTGCATTTTTTATTATTTGGTATGTAAATTTCCCTCTTTTTGTAATTTTTCTAAATTTGTTGCATTACATATACAAGTAGAATAGCCGAATGGGTTGGTGTGTGACTATCATTCGCAGTTCGGAGTGCGTCGGCTTGAATGGATAAATGGATAAAAAAAATTTGCCATTCGGAGTCGGCGTAAAACTCAAGTTTCATTTTGTGGAACAATATCATGACGCACGCCACAAATAGGGGGCCAAACACCCAAAAAGTGTGTATGCGCCAATTATTATATACATGTATGTATATAATGAGAAGGCAAGGGTGACCATATTAGACACATCATCTATCATGTTTTTCGGAGGTAACCGTTTAGTGCTGAAGGAATAATAAAGGCCGCTGTAGCCGAATAGGTTTGTGCATGACTATCATTCTGAATTCGAAGTTCGAATCTCCGTGAAACACCAAAATGAAGAAAAACATTTTTTCTAATAACGGTCACCCCTCGACAGGCAATGGCAAACCTTCGAGTGAATTTCTGCTATGAAAAAGTTCCTTAAAAAACCATTTACCGGAGTCGGCTTAAAACTGTAGGTCCCTCCATTTATGGAAAAACATCAAGACGCACGCCTCAAATACTAGAAGGAGCTCAGCCAAACACCCAAAACGCGCCAATTAAATAACTTTATGTGTATATATTTAGATATACTTTAAAACCAAACTTTTTTGGTTTTATAAAAAGCGTCTTTCAAAAGTGATACCTAAATGTCAGTAGTGAATAATTCCTAGACCATACCTTGTTTTATGTCATTTTTGACATTTTTCAAGTGGACAGATGTACAATTTTAACCATGGATACCTACACTATAGAACACCACGTTAAAATTATGAATTAAAGTAAAGTACTCATTAATTTTAAATTAAACTTTTTATGAAAATTGTCGACCTTGAAGAAAAACATATCGCAAAAATCGAGATTTTTTCGATGTAAAAATCGTCCGAATGAGTCGACAATTCAAAGGTTGGAGAAAAAATTTGAAGAAACTGGTTCAACCGAGGATAGAAAAAGGACTGACAGACCAGACTAAGTTTTTTGAAACGTGGTCTATGTGGATAAGCCAACAACAATTCTAAAGCTGAAAAGCAACATTCGGATCGAGATTGATGAGCTCAATGTGATAATGTGTGAGCGAGTCTTGAAAATTTTAGTTCTCATATGACAACCTGTAGACGTACTTATTGTGGACATTTAAATGATGTAGTTTTTCATTGTTAAGAACCGTATGATAAATCAAAACAAGGACCTGGTAGAATCTAAACTTTTACATGTGTTGTTTTAACATATCTAGGCGCGTCTTTTGAAATAGCCTTGTTTACTTGTTCAATACCAGTAAAGTAAAAAGTTTGATGATTACGAAACAAAAACAAGACGCAGCAAAACTGTAATAATATAATATATGTATATTGTTATAAAAAAACCTGTATTTTCAAAATGTTGCATGAATATATATTAAAAAAATGTTTGCTTAAAAATTGTGGCTGTATTGTCTAACGAAAACTTTTCTTTAAGAGAAGAACTCCTCCGTAATATCTTCCTATAAGCTTTCCTCAAACAGCAGCAAAAATCACGTCGTCTAACGAAAACTCTTTTTTACGAGAAGAACTCCACCCTTTCCGCAAACAGCAGTCATCTTAACTCATTCTCGTTTTCATACATTTTGTTATCTTTTTTAATTTCTTATCAGTACTCGAATTTCCTGCATTTACAATAAATCAATCAGCTAAGAAACCATATTTTTCTCTTTTTCACACCTCAAAATGTTTTTCCAGATTTTCACTGAACACAATCCTATAAACACTTGTGTTGTTCCAGTACTCACCTCAGATAAAGTTATTTTCACTTTGCAGATAGAAAATGTACTGAGGTGCTTTGGTTAATGAAAAACCCGCGATAATGCCATTATAAAATCAAATTAAATGAAACTTTTGGGTTATTGTGGAGTGCTACGCACTCCGTATGAGTTCTAGGGTTTACATATTCTTCGATATTTCAGTATAAAAATATTCAAATAAATGTGAAAGAATATAAAACTGTCTGGGCTTTAAAAGATTGGTGAAAAAGTATTGAAGGCGACACTTAATAACCAGGACAGGAAGAAATATTTGTACGGCAATGCAGGAAGAAATATATAATGTATCACCTCATTTCAACACGCAACAAATTTTATCTGTCAGTTCATTCTTTGCTTACAATCGACTCAAAGAATGTAATATAAAAAATTAATCGAATATCGTAGAGTGAGAAAATTGTCGGTTTTGTAAAGTTCATCAGAAATAGTAATTCATAAAAAATTCAGAAGGTGTTAAAGGGAGCTAAATGTGCATGGAAGGGTTTTAGAGTTTAAATGGCGTCGAACAAAATTGAAGTTGAGCCATTTGGTGAATGTGCAAAAAATGCGGTAGTACCAGATATCAGTGAAAAAATGCATGCTTATGTAAATCAAGGTTTGATAAAGAATGAAATTGCTGATAATGTAGGCACTTCAGATTAATGAGAATCTCATATTTTACATGAAGATTGTGTATAGTTGAAAAAATTCTTCGAAGACCTATTGTCGCTTTTCTTAACAAAGCATCAAAAACAGTATTTTGCAGAAATCATTACAGAGATGGTGTCAAATTATTGGATGATCATGGATCATTAGAATAAGTGTACTTATGTAGTAGATATAGTTGGTGGAGATAATATTGAGTAAACAATTTTAAATTAAAAATTCACATTATTTAATTTTAGCTCAACCTGTGTCATAGATTTAATTAAAATTCTTTCTCCAATTCTTTCTCGTTTCTTTATTGCTTTAAAGGCGTAATTTACTAGATTTACTTGCTGATTTTGATATATCTAGTTTTTGTAGCTCACAACAACTCTTTGATTATCTTTACGTTTGTATAATATTTATGAAAATACATATGTGATTAATTCATGAACTGTTTTTGTCAAATTGGAAATTTTTTAGAGAACAAAAAAAAAAAAGTTGCGATGAAAAAGATTCATTTCCTGCAGTTTTTTAAATAAATTTTTCCATATATTTTTTTGTTATTGATTATTTTGTTCTTTGCTTGCACGATTTTTGACAACAATTTTCTGGCAGCGCTCTTGCCTTTGGCCACAAATATACAAGTAGATCGAGAATATAAAGGGAATAAACATATATGTCAAGAGCGATAGAATACAAGAGAGGCGTTACGTCACACAGATACAGTTGCCTAAGAGAAATCTGAAAATGCGAGCAAGAAGAAGATGTTACCCAAATACCACACGACTAAATTGTACAAGTGTGACGTCACATTCTGTCAAATTCACTGTGAGTGGAATAACAGTATGCGATGGGCGCCACCCATGATGCAAAGAATAATGAGATGGCGCCCATCGTGGTCCCGTTACTTTGCGCTCAGCGAATTTGACAACTAGTTACGTGATTTTAGCTCCAGTATGGCCAGATTACCATTTTCGTAACTCGATTTATCATTTTTTTGTTGTTATTTTTATTATTTTGTGTCTCGGAGTTTTAGTTCTTTCTTCATGACATTTTTCTAGTTGTTCTAATTAAAATGTCATGTTTATAATTTTGTAAAATATACATTTTTTAATAATTATTTAAACAATTCACACAGTTTTATTTAGCTTTACTTTTTTTTAACATCTGGTGGCATTGCCCGCGAGTGCAGGTGTTGTTGGTGTTCTTCTGCTTTCGGCAGTCAAATCTCTCTCTCGCTACTGCAGTGTTGCCTAGCTTTGGATATAAAAACGCATTAAAATGCCTATTCAAAGAAAATAAACCAACAAATTTTTACTGAATCACTTAAAGAACTTTGTATGCGAGACAAATTGTCTTTAAAATGTGCGTTTTTTTAAATAAATGTGTCAAGCTTATGTACAATTTAATTTATGAGGTTTTTTTTAAGCGAGACTCTTTTGTTAAGGGAACGACTTTTTTGCTATATTTGAAGTTATGTAACTATATTAGATAAGGTACTCTCTTTGTAAAAATGTCAGTATGGTTTCTTTAGTATTTTCTGGTATTTTGTTTATTTTTACAATGAATATAACTCTTAATGCCCTATGTCTCACTAAGGATTGATGACCGGAAGAAACGATTACACCTCTATGGTTTTAATTCGCATTCAATAAATATTCAAAGGCTTTTTAAAATGTGTAAAAAGGCTTTCAACCTTAAGAAGAGTTGAGAGAGGGGCATTTAATATTTTTGCATAACCTTAAATGGAGCCAAAAATTAAATTTGCACTTTCAAATTATCAAATTTTATAAAGGAAAAAAATTTTCATTAGCACTAAAGTCTTCTCAGAGATCTGGTCACATTGCCCATGATTGCGGTTATTGTTGATGTTTATGAATATTCGTTTCTTCTTTGAAATGTGCGTTAATAAGAAGAAACGGTAAAAAACGTTTTAGTGAATATTTACGCAAAAATAAGATAATTCGTGAAAGTGTACTCGTATAAGTGAAAAATAAGAAAACATGAAATGTGCAGTGAAAAATTGTGCTAGTAAGAACCTCAATAAAGCATACATACATATGTTTATAATATTTCATTAAATTAAAGTTAAATGTTTTAAAATATCTATAGGAATAGTAACTGAGCACCGATCCACGGACTGAGTACACTGCCTCCGCCATCCATCCAGTGGCACCATCCGTTCAAGGCACTTCTCCTGGCGCAACTCCATCAGCACTATTAAAATCCACAGTCACACATTGTTCAATCTTATCAGCGGCTGTGCAACAATATTAGACACTATAAAATGTGCAGATCCACGACTTGGTTGAACAATTTAATATGATTTGCAAAATATTTAAGATTTTCCCCACCATTTTTTCAAAATACTAAATTTTATAAGAATCAACTAATTTTCATTAGCACTAAAACCTTCTCAGAGTGACCTTTTATAACATTCTTTCTTTAATAATACAGTTTTTTTTAACTTACAGTTTCGGTAGCTTTAAATTAAACGCAAAAAGAAACAAACACGAAACTTCAAAATTTTCGCATTTTCGGTATAAAAAAGCACTAAATTTATTGCGAAGAGCAAATGGTTGGCAATACTGCACAACTCAGCAAACGTGACGTCACGTACGCTCTGATGGGCGCAATCTTGTTTCTATCATTCTTGGGCGCCACCATTGTACTCTCTGCATGGTGCATATTCATCGACTCAAACAATGCCCTAAGAGTATTGTTAAGTAGCCTATTTTGCACTTCACAATACAGTGGAGGTAGTTAAAAGAGTATAGTGGGACGATATTCGTATATTTAAGTTTTAATTTTTTTTTGGTATGTAAAATTACTTGTATATTAATTATAGTATTATATATTTTTATATTAATTAATGTCGATATTTGTTTGAGTTAGGACTCCGACCGCTTGAAATATTTAGTTTCTAAAAAACGAGTTTGAAGTTTTCGGTGCGGTACGAATCGCACAGAAAGGAGTGGTACCAAAATTCAAAATTAAAATTTTTTCCACATTAATCCATTAAGTATGTAATTTTAGTATTAAGACAAGCTTAAAAATGGATTTTTTTTAGTTTGTCCAATGGCTTAATAACTCAACCGTTACGTTGGCGCTATTTTTGGTACTACGACCGGGCTATTACCTCACTGACTCCGGAATGCAATAGTCAATATATTGGCTCGAATTTGCCTAATGAAGTATGCACGGCCTGATTGGTGGCATGATTATACTGGTTTAAAAATAATTATAATAATAAATAATAAAATATTTTTTTTTACCCAAGAACCACAACTTCAAATAATTATCTTCTTTATATGTATATAAAAATAAATATTTGTCTGTATGTCCTCGATGAACTCAAAAACTACTGGACCAATTATTATAAAAATTGGTATATATACATATGTAGAGAGAAGGTTTGTAGAACAAGCTCATTGCCGCCACTCGCCACCAGGTGGCGCTGCAGAGTAGCAACTTCTGCCCTATTCAACCGATTTTTTCGAAATAAACAAAATCAATACAATGGTTTAGAATGAATTGTATATTTGTATACTGATTTTTCTTTAAAGTTATTTTTCTTAAATTGATTTTAGTTGTTGGCGTAGCAACGCGTGGCGGGTACAGCTACTTTTTTATAAAATTATTTATTAAACTTTTATCAGCGGTTATGTATGCAGTTTATAACACATAAAGAGCGATGATCCGGTCTAGAACGCAGCAGAACTGCAAAGTGATTTGTGACAAGCCCGAACAGCAAACTGTCGCACTGTCTTCGGTATTATTTCAGGACACAACCCATTGCGCCAGCATATGACCACTATTGGAATAATAGAGGACTCGATTTGCCTGTCTTGGTTAGAGAAGGCGTATGGCGCTGAGCATTTTCGTTGTGAGTGTTCGGCCTTTGCGAGAGGAAGGCTGCGAATTTTGGGTTCCGATGTCATGAGAATGAGTAATATTCGTTCTCTCAAACTGTAGGATATTTTCAGATTTGCCAAAGAATGTGCAAAATTCTCATAAGATTACCCATCTCTGTATCTGTGTCTACTATGTCCTATACCCTTCTCCCAGTTACTTCACTCTTTTTCTAGATAGTCAACCCTTTTACAAATTCCTTCCAGAGCTTTGAATACAACGGGATTTTTAGCCTGAGTGTTTAAGAGTTACCAATATCTCGGTGCTTCTTTGCTCGCCGAATTTAAATTTCAAAATTTCGCCTCTTTCAAACTTCAAAATCTCAAGCGTTTTTAATGTATTTTAAATTTACTCTATTTGTTTTACTCATTTCTTGAACTTCATATGTCTAAAAAAATGTGAGATATATTTATATGTAAAAAAAGTCTTCATCAGATATAAAATTATTCGCATGAGAAAAAATACACTTAATTGGGCAACTCAGTATCGATAATTGTGACATCGCTAGTTGGTTTCCCTAGTAAAAATTTACCATGGATTCTAGATTTGAATCATAAAACTGCATATTAACGACGATAAGAATGCAGGTATCAAACTTGAAAAACGAATATGAAAGATATCACATTTGTGTACCTTTAATTTTATATGTCTATCACTTGTTTTGCTCGATTGACGAATTCTGAACTATTATTGAACATTTTTATGACCCACATTTCTTCCTTAATCTGAAACAGTTATTTGACGATATCTCGAGAACGACAAGACAGAAGAAAAATTAAATTAAATTTAAACTTAGTGAAAAATTTTACGCACTAATTGGTTTGTTGGGTTCTTAAGGAGACCTGGTGGTCTAGAAATTTGAAAAAATCGATTTTTTGTTTTTTCGATATTTCGAAAGTATAGAATCTTAAGATACTGTGAAATTTTCATGCGGAAATTTCCAATCTTATAGCTTCTACAGCCTATTAACTAGGTAGAGAGCGGTCCGCGCGCTCCTGTACCTCAAACTTTAAACTAATTTTGCTCGAATCGACATTTTCGGCACCGCGGGGGGTGAAAAAAAAATCTAACCGAATTACTTCAAATTTGAATATTTTGTTCACAACATGCATATGTACATATATGCCTATCGTCGGAACTAGAATCATAATTTTATTTAAATAATTTCCTATTTTGTACACTAGGAAACTAATGAAAAAGACCCAATTTTACGAACTTTTTTTAAAGGCGCGCCATTTTGTCAATTTTTAATTTTTTCGATTTGTTCTTCGACCATAACTGTACACTTTCTGGTAAATAATCTTCTTGAATTTTGTGTTTCAGATGAGTAGAAGTCTCAAAATCACCTACGCCGTCTGGATAAAATTTTGCGCGAGGGTCATCTTCAGCGGTGTTTTTATAATAAAAAATACAATTTAAAATAAAATAAAAATTTTTTGTATGCTCAATAGATGTAGAATCAAACACGAAAAGTTGAAATATCGGTTTTTAATTTTAAATAGCAAAAAAAAAAAAATCGAGAAAATAGTTGAAATTTTCGTGCTCTAGACCACCGGGTCCCCTTAAGTTTGTTTTTGGATTTAAATTAGTGTTACAACTAACTGCTGCAACCATTAATTAAGAATTTCGGCGGCAATTTTCAAAAAGTTTCAATTGGCTATGATGAAACGTTGAATACCGTTTTGGCCATCCTAGATCAAAATACCAAAATTTGAGTTAATCTTTTTTTAATTATAAATTTTTTTTTTTTTTTTTTTTTTTTTTTTTTTTTATTGAAACGTTGTAAAATTTGTATACATTTCATGGTATTACGCCTAGCATAAGCTAACAAGTAACATTATTCTATCCTTAACATTGAAATTTAAAAACAATTATAAATATTTTACAAACAATTATACAGCGTTGGCGACTAAATCTCGTGGCTTAGTTCTTCGAAGTCTTCTTGTGCAGACTGTTTTGGTAAGCTCTGCGGCCTCCGGGTTTATGTGCTCTTTCAGCCTGGTTTCATGGTTACTTGTAAGAATTTGGATTATATCAGCGACTTTTTTCACCGACAGATCCTTGTGCAGGTCGTGATTTCGCACATACCAAGGTGCGTTGACCATGTCTCTGAGAATCTTATTCTGCAGGCGTTGTACAGCTTCAATGTTTGATTTAGTGGTACATCCCCATAATTGAATGCCGTATGTCCATATCGGCTTAACTACTTGGTTGTATATTAATAATTTATTCTGTATTGACAATGTAGACTTTCTGCCAATTAACCATTTCATTTTTTTAATTTTTAAGTTGATTTCAGTTGCTTTAATTTTGACATGTTCTTTCCATTTGAGCTTTGCATCCAAAGTCATACCCAAGTATTTTGCTGTATTACTATATGGAACAGTAGCAGATGATATTTTCACTGGGTTATAGGCTATTTTCTTGTTTGTAAAGTCTACGTGAACAGACTTGCTTTCATTTAGTTTGATTCTCCAGTTTTCAGTCCATGCGACAACTTCGTCTATCGATGCCTGTAACTTTCTAGTTGATTCATTTGCGTTATTTCCATAGGCTAAGATACACGTGTCATCAGCAAAAGTGGCTATCTTACTTGTATTTGAAACAGGTAGATCTGCAGTATAGAGCAAATACAGTACTGGCCCAAGAATGCTGCCTTGTGGTACACCAGCTTCAATTTTTTTAATGTTTGAGTATGCTTGTCTTTGTTTCACTCTAAAATATCTGTCTGTGAGATATGATTCCAATAGCAAAGTATATTGATATGGGAGCATCGCTCTGAGCTTACGGATTAGACCTTCGTGCCACACTTTATCAAACGCCTGTGCGATATCAAGGAATATTGCTGAACACACTTGATTGTTTTCTATGGCCTCTTCTATGATGTGTACTATACGATGTATCTGATCTATCGTTGAATGTTTTTCTCGAAATCCAAATTGGTGAGATGGTATTAATTGTTTATTAGAAATTATATCCTTTAATCGTTTGGAAAATAGTTTTTCAAATAGCTTTCCGATGGCTGGGAGTAATGCTATTGGGCGGTAAGATGTGACTTCGTTGGGATTTTTCCCTGGCTTTGGGATCATTTTAATTTCAGAAATTTTCCAATGCATTGGTATGTATTTAAATTCAATGCATGCATTCATTATTAAAGTGAGTTTGATTAGCGCTTTGTAAGATAAGTTCTTTAGCACTTCGGCTGTGATTAAGTCAAATCCTGGACTTTTCTTTTGTTTTAGTTTGGAGATTTCATTTGCTACCTCATCAGTGGTAAAACTTGTAATTTCAACAGATTCTTGCACAGTATGGGGAAACAAAGTGTAATTTATCGTTTCAAATGGCTTAAAAATTTTTTGGAGGTGTTGTGCAAATAACTCAGCTTTTTCCGAATCGGTTTTTGCCCAAGGTTGGTTGCTATTTGGCTGTTTAATTGGGGGATTATGTTGAATTGGTCTTTTCATATGTGCCGTAGTCCGCCATAGAGAGTAATCAGAGGTTTTATCTGCAGATAGGTTTTGTAGCTTTATATTTAAAGTTCTGTTTTTATTTTCTTGAATAGCATATTTCACTGTTTTGGTGAGGTTGTTTAATTGTGTTTTAAGTGATGGAGACCTAATCGACTGCCACTTTTTTCTGATTTTTCTTTTTTCCTTTATGAGTTCAATTATATTCGAAGGATATCTTTGGCGATTAATTTTTTGGACTCTTACAGGTGTACTTAACCAAGCAGCTTTTTGTATCTGTGCTGACAGCTTTATTGTTTCCTTCTCAATTTCGTCAACATTATCGATTTCATTTGTCGTGTTTACATATGTGTTTAGTTTAGTCTTGAAGTATTGCCAATCTGTATATTTATTTGAAAGGAGCAGGTTACTTTCATTGATTTTTGGTTCACCATCAAGAATCATGAATATAGGTGAATGATCTGAATTAAGATCTAAACCATCCTCCAGAGTTATGATGTTGTATGGTAGTTGTTTGACTACGAAAAAATCAATCAAATCTGGAGTCTTATTAATGTCTGTTGGCCAGTATGTTGGATTGCCAGTTGAGAATATTTCACAACCACATTGTTGTGCCGCTTTCCACAGTTCGCGACCTTTAGTTGTCGTTAGGCGAGATCCCCAGTTAATGTGCTTTGCATTGAAATCGCCTCCCATAACGAATCTTCCTTTATGTTTATTTAAAATTTGTGTGTATTCTGTAGACTTTATGTTATGTCTCGGCGGACTATATACTGCTGTTACCGACAGTTGGTAATTGCAAAACTTGATTCCAACTGTTGTCGCTTGAAACTCAGTGGAGCTGATCTTTTCTTCTTCGAAATGTTCAATCGAATTCTTAATAATAATTGCGCTACCTCCTCTTGCGTTGTTTAGAGGATGATTTGAGCAATACATTATAAATCCGTTGAATGTAGAGTACATTTGGGTGGTCAAATGAGTTTCAGATACTAAACAAATATCAATTCTTTTTTGATTAAGTACAAGCTCAAGTTCATTTTTGTGCTTTAAGATTCCATTCGCGTTCCATGCCATTATCTTTAAACTTTTTCTTATTGTGTTTTTAGACATTTATAATTTGCTCAAGTTTTTCAACGCGATTCAGTAGATCCTGGTTTAAGGTTAACTGCTTTTCAATTTTAAGTAAAATTTGTGTCAATATATCTTTATCTGTCGTATTTTCCTTTTGGGCTGCTACGTCTGCATATGTTTGTTTACCCGGTATTAGTGTTGGTTTCTTAGTCGTTCTTGGTTCTACAGAGTGTTTTGGCATAGCTAATGCTTGACGTATTGCTGTTGGGGGTTTTTTGCCAGTTTCTTCTTTGTGTTTAACTCCGCTTTTGTTACGGAGCTTTTGCAACTCCTTGGCAACATGACATCCTCTGTAGCTTGCTGGGTGGTTTTGCCCGCAGTTGCAGCATTTTGGTGGTTCTTTGTCTGGTTTCTTGCATTCAAGAGTTGAATGATTACCAGCGCACTTAACACATTTTGGAGGCTTGCAACAATAGTTCTTGGTGTGCATAAAACCCTGGCAGGACTTGCATTGGGGAATTAAGCTAGATAATTTTAATGGCTCAATTTTTACGATTGTGTTGAGTATGTTTTTAATCTCATAGACCTTTTTTATGTCTTCATTTGGGTCAAAACAGAGGGTAAACATGTTTAAGGGCTCTTTGGTTTTCCATTTCAATTTTCTAATATATATGCGTTTGTAGCCTTTAAACCTTGTCTTTGCAGATCTTCAATGATATCCTCAGGTTGACATGTGTGATGTAGGTCTTTAACCACTACCCTTATCTGCCTTGTTTGCTTGTTTTCGTATGAGTGCCATGGGAACATTAGCTCAGTAAATATTTTTGTAATTTTCCTGTAATCGCTTCCATTCTGGACATTGATTTTATATATATCTTTGCCAATCAGCTTAATTATAAAATTACTATTTATGTTATCTTTCAGTTTTTTTTTGAAGTTGTTGGTGATTTATTTTTGGATTTGTTAATATTATTGGCGGTGGTCGTAGCTCTGGCAATTTAACCTGCTCCTTTTGAGTAGGTGGATCGATTTCTGGGGATGATTCCATTTTTCTTTTTTTATTTGCTCTTTTGGACAGGTTGTGTACCCATTTGGTTTCTCTTTCAAGCTGTTCTTCATCAGTATGATATTCTACTTCCGTTAGTATTGGTGTAGTTGACCTTTCAGTTGTAGCTTTTATACTATTCAATTCGCTTTTAAGAACTTTATTTTCTTCTTGCAGAGAAAAGCACAATTTTTCTAGTTCTTGTAATTTAAGTAATAATTTTTGGGTTTCAGAATGTTTGCCTCCCCCTGGAGGTGGCGTTGGTTGCGCCATCTAGCGGCCAGTAGCTTGTTAATTTTCGTGTTGAAGAATGTGACAACTCTACTTTTGCTTACTAGTTTGGCAGAACAGAGCAGCTGATGTTGTTTGTTTACCGATATGATCAATTTGAGTGATTTTCTCTTTAAGCTTTCCAGTCGAAATCCTTTTGTAGTTTTTGTTTTTTCTAATAAAAATATAAATAAATATAACTTTACCAAAAATGTAAAATTCGAATTGTCAGCAACGAGTCCGCAGAAGGGTCCCAGGTCCCGTCGACTTTCACCCAGTTTACAATTTTTGGCGTTCGCTAAAGATGCCTTTTTGGTGTTTTTCTGGAGCACTTCAATTTCGTACGTGTTTATGAAAACTCACTCACTCACAGTATTAATTATAAAATGTTTACTTATTTATTTAAAAACCGATGCGTATTCATATACACACTTTAAAATGAAATTAATTCAAACTTGTCGTAAATATACTTTCCCATGTTTTAACAGCGTCTGTAAAATATGTTGTTTATTATCTAGACACTGTTGTCAAATTCCGATAGCAAGTAATAAGATTGAGCAGCAGGGGTAAGGATAAAAATTTCAAATAAATGATATGAAGATAAAGCCATCCCTGGCGAGGAACGCGTGAATTTCTCGTAATTCCTGTCCTCCCTGATGAGACATAGGGCCTCTACAAAACACACTTCCAACGGTTATGATCCTTCGCGATGACTTTGATTTCATTGAGAGTTTTCCCTGCAGCCTTAATTTCTTTTTCGACAGTTCTCTTCCAAGTGCGACTAGGACGTTCATTTTCTCTACTGCCTTGCGGGTTCCAATCGAGTGCTTGCTTGCATATATCTGCGGGATTCTTTCGAAGATCATGACCAATCCACCTTCACTTCATGAATGTGAGTTTGCTATTGAAAAATTGCAATTTAACGCTGGTAGACTTTTTCTTCTGAGATTTTCTGAAGTCATAGGTGTAACCGCTATCAATCTATGTTCTCATAGGCAACATAATTCAGGACTTTGCTGAAATTCTTTTATATCTACATAGAAGAAAACTGAACATTGAATCTAATGGAACCGCGTGACTATGTGCGGCCTCGTCGAACATTTCAGCGAGTCCATATTCCATGCAGCGCGGACCTTCCATATAAAAACAAAAAAAAATCTTCATTAATACCTCACGAGTAGCTTGTTTTATTCCATTTCGAGCCCTCCTTATTGGAAAACCATATACAAATTATTTAGAACTTAAATTGTTTTGGCTTAATTTATGACTGGTTCATATAATTCGTTAGACACTTTTTTTTCTAAGCAAATTTTGACTAAATTCCACAAGTAGGATAAAACCGTTGCTCATATTAGTGACACTAAAATCCACATACATTTATACATATATACAATTATCTTCTTATTTTCTAATATTCACTTTACATGAAACAAAATTGTCAACACTGTATGCAAAATATTTTTTCAAAAATCTACGCGATTAAGGGGGAACACCACTGTGATTTTTAAAACAGTTGGATTTTTTTGCATTTTCTTAAAGTAGGTAGATATATTCAAAAATATGTAAAAAACATTTTTATTTAAAATCTTGAAAATTGGCGAAGTTATACCCAACATAAAAAGTGCAGGTGGTGAGTTACAAAGGCCCAACGACATTTCTGAACATGGTGGCCTCGATTTCTCAAGGACTTATGAACCGATATATATATAATTTTTTTTAATTTTTGTGCATGTATTGGCTCCAGTCGCACATAGCCGTTTTTTAAAATTTCAAAAATTAATATTTTGTCAAGCCTTTGGAAAACAAAAAAAAGGGTAGAAACACAAACTCATTTTTCAAACCTGCACCATTTTCGCAAAAAAAAAATATAAAAAAAGCCGCCACGTACGACGATAGCCATTGAGGTATAGATTAAGAATTTTTTTGGTTTTTTGCTTTCAGATGATTTTTCACCGCTGTATCGTGGTCACCAGGGTGTATCAGTTTCTTAGGACGTGATTTTATTAATAATAACAATTGTAATCTATACTAATATTATAAAGAGGAAAACTTTGTTTGTTTGTTTGTTTGTTTGTAACGAATAGGCTCAAAAACTACTGGACCGATTTTAAAAATTCTTTCACCATTCGAAAACTACATTATCCAAGAGTAACATGGATTACATTTTATTTTGGAAAAAAATAGGGTACCGTAAGATATTTGGATTTTTCGGACACAAACTGAAAAAAATCTTATATAAAAAATAAAGTCAACTTTTTGTGTGTGTTCGCTAACCGGCCGTGTCTGCACCGAATTAAACCAAACTTACACACATTGTTAAGAAGGTATTGAATATGGTTTCCGTATAGTTTGGATACCTATTGGTGGATAGGGCTCGAGATATAGGTCAAAACGTGGACCCGGGTAACCTTCGGATGTGTATGTACAATATGGGTATCAAATGGAAGCTGTTGGTGAATGCTTTAGTTCAGAGTATTCTTCATGCCGCTCCGTGACTAGGGTCTTGAGATAGAGACCAAAACGTGGACCCTAGAATGTGTTTGTACAATATGGATATCAAATTGAAGCTGTTGGTGAATGCTTTAGTACAGAGTATTTTTCATGCCGCTCCGTGACTGAAGTCTCGAGATATAGGTCAAAACGTGGACCCGGGTAACCTTCGGATGTGTATGTACAATATGGGTATCAAATGGAAGCTGTTGGTGAATGCTTTAGTTCAGAGTATTCTTCATGCCGCTCCGTGACTAGGGTCTCGAGATAGAGACCAAAACGTGGAGCCTAGAATGTGTTTGTACAATATGGATATCAAATTGAAGCTGTTGGTGAATGCTTTAGTACAGAGTATTTTTCATGCCGCTCCGTGACTGGGGTCTCGAGATATAGGTCAAAACGTGGACCCGGGTAACCTTTGGTTGTGTATGTACAATATGGGTATCAAATGAAAGCTGTTGATAAGTGCTTTAATACGGGGTAATTTTTATACCTATTGATGACTAGGGTCTGGAAATATATGCCAAAACGTGGACCCGCCGTGTCTTTGCATCGAATTAAACCAAACTTACACACATTGTTAAGTAGGTACTGAAGATGATTTCCGTATAGTTTGAATACCTATTGGTAGATAGGGTCTCGAGATATAGGTCAAAACGTGGACCCGGGTAACCTTCGGACGTGTATGTACAATATGGATATCAAATTGAAGCTGTTGGCGAATGCTTTAGTACAGAGTATTTTTCATGCCGCTCCGTGACTGGGGTCTCGAGATATAGGTCAAAACGTAGACCCGGGTAACCTTTGGTTGTGTATGTACAATATGGGTATCAAATGAAAGCTGTTGATAAGTGCTTTAATACGGGGTAATTTTCATACCTACTGATAACTAGGGTCTCGAAATATATGCCAAAACGTGGACCCGCCGTGTCTTTGCACCGAATTAAACCAAACTTACGCACATTGTTAAGTAAGTATTGAAAATGGGTTTCGTAAAGTTTGGTTTTAATTCGGAGCAGTGGCAACGGGTACAGCGTTCTTTTGAGCCAGCCATAACGTCGCTTACTTTTTTAACGCTTGGGGCGGAACTGAACTGTCAAATTGACAGTGTGAGTTGCAATGTGTCAATATTTCTTTCTGATTTGGATGCCATAAGGAAAAAACGTAAGTGCAACATGTAAAAATTGTTTGCGAATTTTTTTGGAGTGGATTTTGGAACAGTGAATAATTTCTTACGAAATTTGAGAATTTAATGTGAAATCCGAATGAAATTATTGTATGTGGTCGTGGAAAAAACAATTTTTTTCGTTTTTGTTTTTTTGAAAATATAAATGGATAATGGTTAAAAAAGCTCCAATGCTTAATAAAACATATAAATTGAAACGAAAAATTCATGGATGATCAGGAAAAAAGACGATTGTTTATTCATATGCGTTGATTTGAAATTTAAAAACAATCATCTTTTTTCCTGATTTTCAATTTATATTTTATATTTACTCAAAAACAAATAGAAAAACAAAAAATATTGTTTATGCCAAAGCGCTTGAATAAAGAATAAAGAAATAAATAATATGAAAATCATATATTTTCTGTTCTAAACCATATCTATTCTATTTTAGTGTGCCCAGCGAAGCGGGCCGGGTTTGCTAGTGTTAAATAAATTATAATTTGTCCGATCCTCAAATAATCATCCCTACTTATAAAAAAATTAATGAAAATCACTTAACTTTCACGCGTTCACAGTGGTGTTCCCCCTTAAACCCGCACTTCATTAAACAAGAATTGAATGGGCCATACAACTGCATACTCTGAAATTTTCTAAAGATGCCAAATGAAAAGTTGAAAATTTTGAAGTTAATTTTTGAAATTTGACAAATTTTTGTAAATTTTCTATAAAATTTCGAATTTTGATTTGACAAGTGTTTGTTATATATTGAACTATATTTTTATAAAAACTAACGGAAAAAATTTATCATAAAAAATCTTATGAATTTTTCAAAAAAAAAAAAAAAAAAAATTAAGTGACCTAATGACGAGAGCACAAGAGCAAATTTTCCCATTAATACAGTTGCTCTTTCAATGCAAATAATTCATCCAAAGCATTGAGTTTCGCACTCTCCGGCAACTCCATTATACTTAAATCGTAGCTAATATTCAGTGCCAAATTCGGGTTGGCGTCTTCTAGCGGCATCCAGACAATGGGTTTAATTTCGCTACAATTAGGATCAGAGTTCTTGGCAAAAGCCGCAATAATACCTATTAGCCGTCTGATAATTTTGTATTCTGCCGAATCGGTACTGACTTTCCATGAATCGTTTGAGAAAAACGTATACGATAAGTCATCAGCGTGAGCTACACCACGCACTTGATCGAGTCCGCAATACTTGGCACGATATAGATTGAAATCGGGTGAATCGAAATCGAAACGATAGAGATATGTAGAGGCATTCGCATAAGCCAAACGCGCCAAGATGCAGCGATGGATGTCATGACAAAAGAGCTTGTAACCATAGATCTGAAACGGTATCAAAAAAAAAAAATAAAATAAAAGTGTGGAGATCTATAAAAAGCAGTTTTTAAATATGACACCGAAAATTTTGCATAAATATTTCCATGTGAATATTCTGAGTGCAATAGATTTCTGTGGCGTATTTAATTTTTGAAAAAAAACTCTAAACTTACATCGAGAAATTTGTACATCGAACGATCACTCGGCTGCTTAGGACTAAAAAATAACTTCAGCAGCTTCTCACCCATTTCCTGCCATTGTTCGGGCGTATAAGCGGATTTTGCATCCTCCGGCAAAATGCGTTCAGGATAGTTTAAAAGCATCTGCATTATTTGTGGAAACATTTTCAGACGCTGGTACATATAGAGACCTTCAAAGGAATTGGCGCCAATAATCAATGGCATCCGATTACTCCACGTACTTTTTAGCAACTCAAACGGCCGTTTTGGCAATACACAATCCTCACTAATGTATGGTTCTACAATGGGGCCGAACGGAAACATATATAACTTTTGGCGTTCCTCTTCATTGAGTAGTGAATGTTGTACCAGTTTGTCAGGCTCTAATTGTTGTAGAAAGCATAACACATCTGCGTCAATATTCTCCCCATTGTAGCCATGAAATTTTGCCAATCTATAGGCCATATCCGTTTGCGGCATATTAACCCAAAAATTTAGTGCACAGCCAGACATAAGTACAACACGTTGTAAGAGATCGCGCGTCTGTTCACTAAGCATTAGCGAGTGTACGCAGGCCGCACCGGCGCTCTCACCAAAAAGCGTTACATTGTTGGGATCACCATTGAAATGTGCGATATACTGTCTCACCCATTTGAGCGCGAGAATTTGATCTTTGAGCGCAGCATTGCCGGGTACTTGCAGCGCGGGGTCAGCCAGACTGAGAAAACCTATTAAAAAGGGGGGAATTTAGTATCTGTTGGCAACAACTTTTTTAATGTTTATAAGTAAATGTTCAAAAGTGACGCTGAGATGTCAGTAGTAAATAATTCCTATACGGTACCATGTTTTAACATATGGCCCATCTTCAACCACAAACATTAAAGGAAGGAAAAAAAGGTGTGCTCTGCTGTCTTTCTGGACGTGTCTAAAGCCCTTGACAAAGTTTGCCACGGTGGGCTCCTCAACAAAATAAAAGCGCTTCTACCAACACAATATTTTAATATTCTAAAATCGTACCAATCGGATCGTTTCTTCCGAATAAAATACGAAGACTTTTGCTGACTTTTGCAAAAACCTTCAAATTTATTTAAATAAAATCTCAGAGTGGAGCATTAAATGACGCATAAAACTAAATGAAACAAACTCGGTTCACTTAGACTTCACACAGGAGAAAATCCAATATCTGCCACTATACATAAACGGCGTGCAAATCCCGTATCACATCAACGCCAAATACTTAGGTATGACACTAGATACGAAGCTTAGATGGAATGCTCACGTTAAAAAGAAAAAAGGCGAGTTAGAATTCAGATTTAGAAATATGCACTTGCTTATGGGCAACCAATCAGCCTTATCCATACACAATAAAATGCTTTTATTTAAGCAGGTGCTTAAACCAATTTGGACCCATGGGATCCAGCTATGGGGCTGCTCAAGCTCAACCAATATAAAATCTATATATATCGAAAAAAAATAATATCGAGCACGACCTTGGCATCGAATCAGTTGCCACTTCGATCAACATAAATGCTAAATCGCATATGGAAAGACTACGCCACTATGTAAAGAGCAAAGGCTCAGCCCTAATTGATCACGATGAATGGAAAGAAATGCTGAAACGAAAAAACCCGCATTTACTCACGCAGCCTTGGGCAGAGCATTATTAAATTTAGTTGTATTGCACAAAATTAAATCCAAGTTGTTCGTTAGTTTATAATTTATTAAGTAGTTACATTGTAAATAATAAAAAAAAATTAAACGAAGGTATGCCTGCAGACTCGCGGCAAGCCGACTGGCTTCTGGCCCATATAAGAGCAAGCAGCCAAAATGGGTATCCCTTGCAATATATAAGTATACTTTCATAGTTGTAATCAACCGGATAAAAATAAAACTATCTTCCATTTCCTCTAGGATTGCCCTGCCCTATGAAATGCAAGAATATTAACCCTTGGCTAACCACTTTTTGAAAACCTCGAAGAGCTGGCTGCTATAGATGTAAACAACCTTATAAGGTTTCTCAATCGCACAGACTGGATGTAGTCAAGAAGAATTAACCTCTATTTTTGGTTGAAATAATCGTCTGAATGAGTCGACAATTCAAAGGTAGATGAAAAAATTTCCAGAAACTGGTTCTGTCGAGGGTAGAAAAACGACTATTGTTGTAACCTTTTTGGACCAGCTACACAAAAACATTCGTAAAAAAAGACCCAGTTTACAAAAGAAAAAAATGTTTAAATCAGTACAATTCACTGTATCACAAGAGCATTTTCACAATGGCTAAAATCATAAATTAAAGTTCGGATTGTTGAAGCATCCGCCATATTCACCAGATTTGGCCCCCAGCGTGGAAAGCGTTTTTCATCAAATGAAGAGGTCATAACAGCTGTAGAGACCTACATTCTGTCAAAAACATATTGGGAGTTGTTCATTTAAAAAGCGAGGGTTACTTATATGTCCTCTATAGTGTCCAAAGATTGAGCGTGATCTGTCAATTAGCTTGTTTTTGACATTTAATTGTATCAGTCAACCGCAGATGTGCTCTGCGATTTTCACTATGGATAAAAATAGCGAACGAAGAATTTGTCTTAAATTTTATGTTTTCAACGGGATTTCATGTGTCGAATCGTTGAAAAAAGCATATGGCGAGTTATGCTGGTGCTTTATCGAAAACACAAGTCTACGAGTGGTATAAGGCTTTTGCAGAAGGCCGAAAAGTCGTGGAAGGTCTGCTCCAATCTGGTCGTCCATCAACGTCTTCAACGGATGAAAACGTTGACAAAGTCAAGGAAATGCAGCTGGAAAGCCATCATTTAAGTTTGAGTGAGGTAGCTCGTGACCTTAGCTTGTCTCACGAATCAATTCGCAACATTTTACACCATCAAGTGGGCATGAGACGCGTAGCTGTTCGACTCGTTCCAAAAGAGTTGTATTTCTTTCAAAAAATTCATCGCAAGAAGGTGGCTGAAGACATGCTTGAGCAAGTGAATTCGGATCCAACGTTTACCCAGCGCATCATAACAGGTGATGAGACTTGGGAATATGAGTTTGACATGCAAACCAGTCAACAGGCGGCTGAATGGCGCTATCCACATGAGCCGAAACCCAAAAAACCACATCAAAGTCGGTCAAAAGTGAAAGTCATGCTACTCGTTTTCTTGAATTATCATGGTTTGTGCAGTTGGAATTCATTTCGAATGGTTAATTGCAATATTATTTGAAAGTTATGCGATGTTTGAGAAAGAATGTGCGTAAGAAACGGGTCAATTTGTGGAAAGAAAACTCATGGACAACATGATAACGCACCGTCTCACAAGGCTCTTATTGTGGACACTTTTTTCAACAAAAACTCGACAAATATCATCGAACAACCACCGCATTCACCGGATTTTGCCGCACGCAGGGACTGCTTCCTTTTCCCAAAACTTAAATTGCCACCCCATGGACGCCGCTTTGAGTCGATAGAGGCCATTAAGGAGAATTCGCTGATGGATCTCTTCAAACGCGTTTAAAAGGTGCTTTCGCAATTTTATAAAGAGATACAAGGTGATCTTCCCATCTAGGGAAGAGTAGAATACTAACCCTACATGGATAAATGACGACTCACAAAAATGGTGCACAGATGGTTCCAAAACGCTCCAAGGAGTAAGAGCAGAAATAGTGGGGCTTAAAGCACACAAATCCTACCACTAAGTACAGAGACCACGATTTTCCATGCGGAGCTCTTCGCCATAATGGAAACGGTGGAAATCATTTCCAAAAGAGGTTCGAGAAAGTAAAAGTTAAAATACTTTTGGATAGCCAATCGGTTTTCAAAGCCTTGAATAGCTTCACATTCAAGTCTCAACAAACTGTCCACTCATAATCAGCTTGACACTCGAGCTTGACTTGTTTACAGTAGCACAGAAAACAACCTATGTGACATATCACGCTGAAATTTGTCATGTAAGCTTATAACAGTCCTACCAAAAAACAAAAAAAATATTTTTGCCATATGTCATCCGCGGACCGTTTTATTGATAACGCCTCGTTCATATTTGAGCAGAAGGTAGACTTCCGTTAAGAATACCTTAGCCATCTGTTCTGTAGCGTAGGAGTACTTAGTGTCTTCGTCTAGGCACCATCCGGATTCACCACCAGCGCTGGTTTTGGATCCCTCGGTGAGGAAGATGTGCTGAGATCCCGTTAACAGGTTCTCTGAACTTAACCATTGATCTCCTACTTCCAACCGAAGCTAACGTAAAGCACTTGATTGTCCACTGGCATCGAGAACAGTGTGCACCGCTCCGACAAATCGTTTCACATCTGACAATGGCCTTTGAATTCTTCGTCTCCCTATACTCCGTTTGACTTGAGCCTGTTCGCCGTCTTCATTGCCTGCTTCCGGATTTGAAGATCTAGAGATTGTACCTAAGTTAAGGATGGCATTAAGGGCATCGCCAGATGTCGTACTCATAGCACCTGTAAGACCCAAACATACACTTGTAGTCTAGTTAGGGGTTTTACTCTGGAATTAACCATAGTAACCTTCCACCAGACTACAGAGGCGTATGTAATAATGGGTGTAATCAGATCCCATGTCTTGTCAAAGGTTCTCTTACACTGCCAGAAGACATTTAGTGTTCAAGCGATCCTCTCCTCGGATTCAGATTCACCGAAAGACCATTCAATTCGCACCAATGATCAATCTTAGGTTTAGCGCTACCTGCATTTTATTGCATATAGCTACTAGTGACGGTCCTGAGATTGGAACGCACACATCATCCGCATAAGCTTCGGTGTGTCTAATTTCCTGGAGATTGTTAAGAAGAGAGTCCACCACGAAGCACTAAAGTAGGGGAGAGAGTACACCGTAGACTCCTTCATTGGTTTTCAGTCTCTTGAATAGCATAGAGTGAATCCATCTGACAATGATTTCTGCTACTCCATGCTTTCTGATAGAAGAGCACACGCAGTAAAATGTAGCACTGTCGAAAGCTCCTTCAATGTCCACAAACACACCAAGAGTGTACTCTATTTTTTCCAACCCTTTTTCGATTATGCTAATGCACTCGTGCAGAGCCAATTCACAAGATTTTCCAATTGGATTCCATTGCTTGCCTGTTTATATACTGCAGCTGCTTGGTTTACATGCGTCCAATATGATTGACGTTCGATGGTATTGATTAATTGTGATTAATTTTGCACCACTTATTATTTTTCAGATTTTCTAAAAGAGCCATAAAGTAATTTGACATTTTTAATTTTTTTTAATTACACTCGTATAAAACCTTATACTTTTTCCTTTAAAATCTAACTTTTTAACAAGAGGAGAAAATTCATTATTGAATTTTACCCTTAAATGCACTCTTCAGCATTCCACTCTTCAGCCTCGATTAACGCACAGTTGTTAGAAAAAACAAAGTTATCTTATCAAAGTAAATTTATTAAATTTTCTTCAGCACAAGAAGTAGAGAAACAAGAAGCTGTAATTCCGAACCATCCCTTTAAAAGTACGAAATCTCACCATACGAAAAATTAATTCGTATCACTTTGATTTTAGAAACAAAAATGTTGCTTTGCACAAAGAACTTCGCTACTTGAGTTTTGTTAGTGTGAACGAGCAGAATTGTAGCTGCTTGTCTTCATACGAGTCCGCTCATTGCTAATACTAATTTTGAGATACGAAATAACTCACCCAAGGAACACAACCGGTAGTTGAGTGTAACCAGTACGACTTGCTCGTTCATGAAATAGTCCGGACCATAAACATTTCTCGTGGCCTCGCCTTGGTAAAAAGCACCACCATAGATAAAAACTATGACAGGTAACGGTTGCTCGGATTTCAACTACAAATTGACGTAAAAGAATAGACGCAACATTAAAAATAAATTTGTATGCGTCAGTGAAAAGATTAGTTAAGAAAAGTAGTCTTAACCGATGATAAGCTTTAAATTAATTTTTTAACAAACAATAACTATATGTTTATGCCGTTTTCCACACACACATACATACACCTGTGTACACAATAATAGCAATGCGGCATAATGCAAAAATTTTACTATTTTTTTTATAAAAAATATAATCTATACTACAACAAAAATCGTATAACTCAAAGTTTCAAACTTTGTACAAAATAAAAAAAAATCATAAAATTTCAAACTTTTTAATCAGAATCATAGGAAAATTTCGAGTATGCAGTTTTCTAGTCAATTGAATTTTTATATAACAAAATGTAAGCTCGAAGATGGTGGACAAAACTAATGTTACCTAGCATGTCCGACCGACTGTCGCAGATTCTCCTGCCATTAAGCAGAAAGGACTGTAGGCGGGTTGTTGGACTGATGAGGGGTCATTTTCAGTGGGCGAAACACATGGAAAAGATAGGCTTCTCAGACAGTACACTCTGTCCAGCATGTGAAAAGGAGGATGAGCCGGCGGGCCACTTTTTGTGCGTCTGCCTGAACTTCGCTCGACTCAGGCTTGAAGTCTTTGGCACTGATGTGTTACGCAACACAAGATGCACTCAGATTTCTTCGGAGGTCGGTTAGATTTAAAGAAAATTAAAAATAGAATCCAAGTGCAGTAATGTTGTCTGAGTGCTGCGCTTGCTAGTTGTTCCGACAAACAACAAAAACCAAAAGAGGTTCTAAGAGGCTCCAAAATCGCGTTCATCTTTGATTTTTTTTTTTTCTAGCGGGCTTGTGCAATTTCCCCATATAAAAACAATTTCGGGCATTCGTTATATGGAAGCAAAAGCATAACATCGGCAACAAAAAAAATTGTCCAAAATTAGCGCGAGTTTTAGGCCACTTTGAGCTGGCACCTATTAAACCAAAATTGTATGTGATCCAATATCCATTTTTTTTTTAATTTACAATACAAATAAATTTTTTTTTCATTTATCCAATTTTTTGTACATTTTTTTAAGAAATCTGATTAAAAGTTTGAAACTTAGATTTGAAATTTGTTGAATTTTTTTTTGAATTTCTACGCAGTTTGAAACTTGAAATTACATATTTTTCGTAGTAGTATGAACTATGTTTCTATTTAAAAGTGAAAAAAAAAAAAATAAATAAAAAAAGCACCAAAACTCATATGTATTTACATATCGCTCTGCTATTATTTGCAACTAAAGTGTATATGCGTAACTTACTTGCTTTGTATATACATTCAGATATAAACAATCCTCGGATCCCTCTACCTTGCCGATGCGTGAATTCTTCTGTAGCGGCTTGCTGGCACATTGTGTGCAATCCTTCACGCCAGTCCAAGGTTCAACAGGTTGCGGCGCTTTGAAACGCAACTCTCCCAGCGGTGGCTTAGCATAGGGTATGCCCTCGAAACTGTAATAAGCCTGCGCATAAATTGTCTGGCAGCATTGGCCTTTGATCTCGCCCAGCGGCAATGTGAGCAGTTGCTCATGACCTTCCAGCGAAATTTCTCTAATATATATTTTTTTAATTCAATTTATGTCGTTTCTTACAGTTAACTAAACAAATATGTATCTATGTTAATGATTATTAGTTTTTTTTGTTGTTTCATTTGAATTTACATTTTTTGTACGTTTATTCAGCTGCTGTGCTTGCTGGAGTACTTACGCCCAATTCATGAGGGTTTTTGTTTTTGTCTGCACTTTCGTAATTAATTGTATCTATTAACTTGTTGCTGTACAACAATTAGATGGAATAGTTTTCACCACTTCGCTACAACACACGAATCAACTGTTTGAGTCGCTTGCTCAAGACCAACTGAACATTTCTTTTGATATTAAGTTTGCTGTTTGATTAGAGGGTGCTGATTCTTACATACATACGCGCCTACATACATACATTTAGATATGTACATAATATATGTATGCATAGTTTATGGCAAATGGTTTGTCACAGTTTACGCGAAATTATATCTTTTAGACATTCACAGAATTTCGACCTTTTCCCTATTCTAAAAAAAATGCAAAAAAAAACTAATGCATTAAATGTAATGTAATAATAATGTAAATAAATATATATTATATATATAATTGGCGCGTACACCCTTGTTGGGTGTTTGGCCCAGCTCCTCCTCGTATTTGTGGTGTGCGTCTTGATGTTGTTCCACAAATGGAGGGACCTACAGTTTCAAGCCGACTCCGAACGGCAGCTATTTTTATGAGGAGCTTTTTCATGTCAGAAATATACTCGGAGGTTTGCCAATGCCTGCCGAGGGGCGACTGCTATTAGAAAAATGTTTTTCTTAATTTTGGTGTTTCACCGCGATTCGAACCGCCGTTCTCTCTGTGAATTCCGAATGGTAGTCACGCACCAACCATTTGGCTACGGCGGCCGGCCTTATGATAAATGTATACACGCGTTAAATAATTGTTGGGCTAGGCCTTATCGACAACTTCTGACACTTTATTTATTTCTGAATTAATTCTAATGATTTTTTATGCAAATATAGTTAAATCTCCTACAAAAACCATATAAATCCATGTGTAATTTTTTGTGCAAATTTAAATAACAATTCAACAAATTTTCATCAAAGCTACACACTTTTTAATCATAATCTTCAGAAACGATTCAGGTATGTAATTTCATATTCCATTGAATTTCAGCAATGCCAGTTTAAAGAGGCTCAAAAACCGATTTTTGGATTTCGATTTGGATTTATATGGTTTTTGCATGTGAATGAATTAAAGAATTAAATCATAAAGAATTTATTGAAATGAAAAGAATTAACAAATTAGCAGCACGTGTCACCAAGTGCGTTTCCACGACAGCCGGTTTTACGTTGCCGAAACGACCCGGATTTATATCCGGCCAAGGACTGTCACTCCACCAGCATTCCTCGTATGTATGTAAATATGGGGAATGTTTATGCTGCTACAACAACAACAATAACAAACAAGTCCCTGTGCGATAGGTTATATATTTTAATTTATTTAATTTATATTTAATTAAAATATTACTTTATTTATTTATTTACTTACTTAGTTTCGGTTAGCTTTTTGTGGCAGTCGGTTTAGAATCCATTTAATCCATTTGATTCGCTGTGGTACCACTGAGTAACACGGGAACTTCAGTGTTTATTCATCATTGGAACCATTTACATGCTCTTGTAAAGCATAGGATAAGTTTTATCTCAACAGCGGAAAATTCTGTAAGAAAGTAAAAAGAGTGTTTTCCTTGCTCTACTCCTAGCTAAGGCTGGGCAGTTACAGAGGAAGAGGAAGAAACAGTAGAACACTTGCCAGCCTTAGCTAGGCCCTTTTTCTCCTGAATACGGCAGAAGTTTTATAGGCCTAGCTAAGGCTGGCCAGTTACAGAGGAAGTGTTCTACTGCTTCTTCCTCTTCCAGCCTTAGCTAGGCATTAGCTCAGCCTCTTCAACTTCTGCCGTATTTTAGAGAAAATACTGCCAGCCTAGAAGAGTGCGCCTACCTAACAGCCAGTGACCGGTAACACAAACCTCCACCTTCAAGCTGTTCTCTCTTCAAATGTTCAGCAATTCTCCTAATCTTTTCTTATCTATTTGCCATTTGTGGCCAAATAAGTGCGGTTGCAACACAAGTATTATTTTCTCTCCATGACCTATTGGCCTAGTGGAGAATATTTTTTGTATCCCTAATTTGCAAATTTGCCATAAGGATTTCAATATTGCCTATGTTTTTAAGAAGTCAAAGATTAGTACCCTTTCTGGCTAGTTCATCAGTCTTGAAATTTCCTCAATATCCCTTTGTCCCGGAGCCCATATAAGACTGACCTAGAAGATGGTGCGAATATCATTTAGACATGTGGATCAGGTACGTATGAATTTAGTTTGGGATGAGGGCAGCTGTAGAATATGATTATAAAGGGTTTTCCAATAACAGGTGTTGTTTTGAATAGCCCTCTATTTCGGTAGTTGTCACTTTTGAAGCTGTCATTTTTTGATATTTGACAAGAAGAAACTACGCCATTAATAAAAATGGAACGATACCCGCTTAAACAATGCATTGAAGTTATTAAAATTCACTATAAAAATGGTGAAGATTTGGCAGAGACTATTCGTAAAACTCGCACATTTTTGGGTCATCGTGAAGCACCTTGTCGGACCGCAATACAGAAATTTGTGAAAAAATTCGAGCTGCTGGGACAAGTTACTGATGTGAAGAATAAAACCCGTGCACGTCGCTCAAGAACAGCCGAAAATATTGCTGTTGTAGCCGAAAGTGTTGGAGAATACCCAGGTTTGTCCATTCCTCGTCATTCTTTGGAATTAGGCATTCCATAAACGTCATTACACCGTATTTTGCATAAGCATTTGGGTCTTAAGGCTTATAAAGTCCAGTTAACATAGGAACTCAAGCCGGTCAATCATCAACAACGTCGTGTCTTTGCTGATTGGGTCGTTGAAATGCATGCAAATGATCCGAAATTCCATCGAAAAATCATATAAAGTGATGAGGCCCATTTTCACCTCGGTGGCTTCGTCTACAAGCAAACTTGTGGGATCTGAGACTCAGAAAATCCAAGAGTTGAAAAGCCTCTTTATCCTTAATGTGTGATTTGTGCGGTTTGGTGCGGTTTATGGTCCGGCGGAGTCATTGGGCCGTACTTTTTCGAAAATGAAGCTGGAGCAACAGTTACGGTGGTGAATGGATTGGGCGGGAATTTTTTGTAGCAGGAATTGGATGGTATTGGTCTAGAGAACGTTTATTTTCAACTAGACGGCGCTACGTGTCACATAAGCAATGAAACCATTGATCTTTTACCGGAAAAACACATCTTATTAGAAATTAAGTCACTCAGAGAAAGAAAGAAACTTTTTTTTTTAATTTTTTATTGTTTGGCTTATGAAAACAATTAAAATTTTATAAGCTCAGAAGAACACAGCTCAAAATTTATAATAAATAGAGTAAATAAAACTAAATACAAAACAACTTCATTAATAACGGTGAGACGCGATTCCATAGTTCAATTTTGAGGTAGTAAATGACTGCCTAGACTTAGAAAAGGATATCATAAAACATTTCTTAAAATGTGATCGCAATTTTTATCACACGAAGCCGCCACGCCGCTATTGAGAACTGATTGGAGCTTACATGAATCGGAAAGACTTAAAAATGATTTCAGCATTTTTTTAATCATCTGCATATAAAAGAAATTCCGGAAATTAAAAACGCTCAGATAAATCATTAATAATGAAGGTAATGAAGTGTAATGGACCCAGAATACTGCTCTGAAGGACACCGGAATAGGCACCGAAAGAATGAGAAGAAAGCTTTTCAAGGACATCTGCACACTAACGACAAAAAAGGTACGACTTTACCAAACTTGGCGATTAAAATTGAGTAGTTGACTTTGTTAAAATCCTTAGAAAAGTCCGTATAGAACTGATAGCCTGTCATTGGGAGCAGACATACACAATTCGGTGAATACAGCAGAATTTGTGACAGTTGATTTGCAAGCCATGAAACTATGCTGGTTATTGGATTTGTAACGCTTTCCGTCGAAATACGACTTTTGTTTGATAATAAAGGGTCTTTCAAAAGTAACGCCTAAATGGTAGTAGTTAATAACTCCTAGATGATACCATATTTTTTTATCACATTTACACGATAGAACAACGACTTAAAATTATTGAAACTTACTATGGAAATAATGGTCGATCTCTAAGAAAAACATATTCAAAATTCGTGGTTTGTTTGTTTCGTCCGAATGAGTCGACGAGGATGGCGAAACATTTCAAGAAACTGGTTCTGCCGAGGGTAGACTGGTAGACCAGACAGAGATTTTTTATAAGTAAAGACTATGTGAATAAGCCAACATTAATTGCAGAGCTGAAACGCAACATTCGGATTGAGATTGCTGAACTCAATGCGACCATGTGTGAGCGTGTCCTTGAAAACTTTAATTCTCGTATAACGGCCTGTGGATGTGCTTATGGTGGACATTTCAGTTTAAGTGTTAAGATTCGTATTTTGAACGAAAATAGTAAAATCTGAAAAAAAGTTTATTTTAACATGTTTTATTTTACAACAACATCTAGACGCGTCTTTTGAAAACCCCTTTTACATTCCGATAACTTCGATGTTTTAGACAGTTTGGAAATAGGCCTATAGTTAGCACTAATTTTTGCCAGCCTTGAATGGGTGAGTCTGATGGAAATGATCTACCGCACCTTTATAAAATTGTCAAAGTAAAGAGATTTATTAAAAATTAACAAAGTATTGAATGTAAGAGCAGAACATTTCTTGAAGAAATAAGATGATAAACTATCATTATCCGCAACCGAAGAGCCTTTAATGCTCTGAACTCGATTACAAACCATTACAGCCAAAGAGTGCCAAAATCAATAGTGAAATTAGCTTTTCAAGAATTAGCACCATTGTAAAATACTTCGCAAGAAACAGCAGACCAGGACTTTTTGGTCTTAGCGCAACGCCAAAAAGACTTAAGATTAGTCTAAGAGAAAGTTTACGAATATAGTTTCGCTGGAGAGCTTTACTTGAGTGTTTAAATTTGCATTTATGTTTGTGCATTTGTTAGTTAAATTGTTTTTTAAAACTTATTTCTCGAATTCATTATCTTTTTAGTTTTTTCGTATACCATGGAATCTTGTGGATTCTCTTGCTTACGCTTGGTACATTTTTTGCAGAAGGTTCCATACATCTTTGTTTGAAAAGTGTCAAAAGAATGAATAAATATTCATTCCAGCAAAAAGTGGATTGCTTCGAAAAGTAAGCTATTAATATTGTTAGGAATTAATGAGCCTCTTTCCGAAACCAACAAGCAAAGGATTCCAATTATTTTCTGAGTAATCTTTAACCTCTTGGCAATCGAATTGGTTTTTAACGACATTTTTGATGCTTGACTTACAAGTACCTCATCAGCCATGTCAATTATCATCTGTTATCAGAAAGGAGTAGCTGGACCCACTGCTTTGCTATTGCATTCGACACTGTATTGAGTTAATGAAAAGCACACATTTTCATTCGCTTCGTAGCTCTAACTTTTCGTTTCAGTTCAGGTTTCACCGATGAATGAACTGACTTTTTTACTTTTTATCTCCATTTAGGAATGCCGTAACACACAACTGGCTTCACCAAACTAAAAAACTGTGAAGGAACTTTGTAGGGTACTACTAAAGATGATTACAAGGTTTGACTATGCTAAACAAAATTGTGAGCGTAACTTCGGCTGCTACCTCATCGACGGCTCAAACAGTGGAATTTTTCCCGCTCTTTTCACACGTCTCCTTATATCCTAGACAGTTGGTGGTGTTAATCGGGAAGAACGATTTAATTCGAAATTATCTTAGGAATGAAGTGCAACTAATGCGGATTGACTACAAGACTTAATTCTTATATTTTAGAATTTTCGATGACAACATTGCCAAATAATGACAGTTAATATCTATCGTGAATGGAAAATAATGAAACTTTTAAATAGAATAATAGGAAAGACTGGGTGCCATGCTAGTTGCACTGATGCGTTCAAAATGACATTTATTGTTTTGATATTTTAAAGCAGTTTCAGAAAAAGCAATTTAAGACATTTGAAATAAATAAGTATTTTTTAGTATCAGGGCAGCTAATGCCCGTATTTGTCGCCTGCGATCCATCTTTTACTGGCAAAACTATTCAAAAAACAAATCAGCTGTTCGCTAATCCGCGTAACAACCGTCTATTAGATTAGATTAGATTAGATTTGTGGGGGGTCGGATAAGACCAAGCACTCAGTCAAAAGACCATTGTACTACACCCGGATAGATTTCAGTAGAAAGAGCAGGAAAGATAAGCATAGAGATAGGAAAGATAAAAAGAGGGTGGTAGGACGCATAAATTAGTTTGAGGTCACTCTTCCACAAATCTCTCGGATTCGTTGATAAATAAATCTCAAGAGATCCGGAAGAGGAAGAGTGTGAACTCTATCCATACTCAGTATATCGCAACCCAATATTCTAAGCCTGATTCGGGAAAACGCCGGACAACTACAGAGAAAATACTCTGCAGTGTCGTCATTTTCAAAACATGATAGGCATATCGTGCTGTCTTCTACCCCCATGGCAGCCATATAATCATCACAGGCGTTGTGCCCTGTGATTACACCCACCAGTAATCTCAGTAGGAGACTCTGTTTGTCATCTGACAGCAAGGGATCTTACTGAGTTAAACAGCGGGGTCACCTAGTGCAGGATGTGATTCTTCATTATGTGCTAACGGTTTTGGCTTAGTAGAGGCTATGTAGTTGGAGAAACCCGCGCTTATCTAAGCCCTGCGCCGTCCTCATAGTAGTCATAGTTAATTCTAATCCGTCTATTACACTACAATTTTAATCACAATTAACTGCGCCGGTAATTCCTATTAAAGCCGCCGTTTGCCTAGGCTATTACACTTCTGCATTCAGCCGTTGTTTAGACTTATTATATACCCCCAATATAACTTTTTCCCCAACACAATCTCAGTTTTTGTGCTGTAAACAAATTGTTTTCACATTCCCTACGACATTAGCAAATCAGCTGATTCTTTCAAAATTGATGAGAGCCGGTTAATGAACTGATTTTCGCCACACCTTCTGAATGCTCTCCAACGTGGTAGTACATATGATCTAATGCTATGTATAAACCGTTAGGTGATGAAAAGGGGGGAAATTCTAATATTTATGTGGGATTTTATGGAAGTAACGAGAAGGCAAGGACTTGGCAGAAGAGCTGAAAATTTTGATTAACTCAATTGAGGAGGCACCTTCCTCTTGGGCAAATTTCTTCATATAGTCGCCTGGTTCTTACCTAAACCGAATTGTGGAAAATCAAAAAGTACACAAAATATGTTATTCATACAACAATACTGGAAATTTGTTCATTTGTTCGTTCTTTGCCTTTAAGTTCCTTCATAACTCACTAAATAAGCGGCGCTCGTTAAAGATATTTCAAAAAGTCGTATTTATGGCCAGATTTGATTCATATTCAGAATGTATGTACATACCCTATAATCAAAAAGTACTGGGAAGGTGATGTTTACTGCTTTTTATGATTATCAAGGTACTACATCGGGCCAAACAGTCAATAAAGAATATTATTTATCCGTTTTGAAGCGTTTGGGAGATGCTTTATGTCGCCAACGGCCTGAAATGTGGGCAAACAATTCTTGAATTTTGCATGATGATAACGCGCCATCGCACCTAGCCCAAATTGTGCTGGATTATTTGACCAAACACCAAGTAAATACCATCGTGCAAGTACCGTATTCATCTGATATGGCCCCGTGCGACTTCTTTTTGTTTCCCAAGTTGAAGTTACCAATTCGTGGAAGGAGATTTCAGTCGATAGAGAAAGAGAATGCGACGAAGGAAGCCCTTCGTCGGCCTACCAGGGGTGCATTGAGGACTGGGTTAAGCATTCGCACATGTGTGTTGCTTCAGACAGGTCATATTTTGTAGGAGATAAAATAAATTTACCTGAAATTCAACTCTGGTTTTATTTAAACATTCAGATCATAGGGTATATCTCAGGAAAATCGTATGATGGAGTGATTAGAGAGCCCGTTATCAGTGATTATTTGAATTTGGGCTTACAAAAATTTATTTCTATGCAGATATAAGACACAAGATAATCGAGAGGTTTCGCACTCCATATACTTATATGTACCTCTCTATAGTAGGAAAAATCCAAATGCATATAAAAAATATCTTGACGTAGTTGGAGTGGAATTCAAAATTTTAATTTACTTCATACGCTTGACCCGCAGAGTATTAAGAATTGACCTACTTAAATGAAAATTGCAGTTTTGTTATGATATGGGTACAGTTTGATGCAGTTGACCTTCAACGCGATTTATGCACTCGCATTAAAATAAAATTTAAAATGTTCCACTTAAGTGGCGCAGCATTGAGATAAGCAGAAATATGTAAGTAACAAAGCAGGCCAAGTAAAAATTGAGTTCATCTTATTTAGGGATTTTACGGATTAAGGCTGTTGAGGAAAATTTTTGTTCGCCAAATGATGTGCTAAATTCAGATGTGTCGGGGCCGCATGAGGTCCAGTTGATAACAAAATTTAAAATTGTCAAACTGTATTACACAAAATCCGACATATGTACATTCGGGTGGTCGATAAAACCATTTCTTGATTCTGAGGCAAATTTAGACTCCTTTTACATTTTAAAGGGGTTTTAAGTCCATTTTATGCATGAAATGTAATTCCTCAAAATTTTTCATTGAGATAAGTAATTGTTTTGCTAATTTCATCGTATAATGAAGTTTTTGCGTATTTTATAGTAAGAAATATGAGCAACGAAAAGTAATGTATGACGCCAGTAAACACTTTTGACGCGTAATAAAGCGTTTTTCAGTAAGAGCGCTTCAACTTTTTTTTTGAATAAAACACAAACGGTTTGACTTTTTTAACTAATTTTTTTTTATTATCGAGTTTGAACATATACATTAAGGTATGAAATTCGATTTCTTTTGCATGACCACCGCGTGCACGTTTTACGAAGTCCAATCGTTGAACCCAATTTTCGACCACTCTTTTGCATAAATCGGCCGAAATTCCAGCAATTTCGCGTTCAATATTGGCTCTGAGCTCACAAATCGTCGCTGGCTTGTTGCTGTAGACCAATGACTTCACATAACCCCAAAGAAAATAGTCTAGAGGCGTCAAATCACACGAGCGCGGCGGCCATTCGACCGGTCCATTTCTGGAAATAATGCGCTCATCGAACTTACTCTTCAACAAATCAATTGTAGCGTGTGCTGTGTGGCTTGTGGCCCCGTCCTGTTGAAACCACATGTCGTCTAAGTCCATACCATTCAATTGCGGCCAAAAATAATCGTTTATCATGTCGCGGTATCGATTTCCATTCACAGTAACGTGGCGATCGTTCTCGTCAACGAAAAAATATGAGCCAATTACGCCGCCGGCATGTAAACCGCACCAAACAGTGATTTTTTCGGGATGCAATCACGTGTGGATTGCTTTCTGCCCAGTAAAGCATTTTTTGCTTGTTGACAAAGCCATTGAACCAAAAGTGAGGTTCATTACTGAAGATGATTTTTTGGAAAAAATGCTCTTAAAGTAGCAGTAACAGAACGATTATTTTCATAAAAAATTTTCACGATTTGCAATCGTTGCTCAAGTGTGTAGCGTTCCATGATGAAATGTATACTAATGAAGTTTACAAATGACAAGCGAAAAATAAAAAATATTGCGTCGTTCGCCCTCCCTATCGGAAAAAAGTTGAAGCGCACCTATTGAAAAACGCTATAGAAATATATATTAGGTGGGCGTTTCAAACCAAATAAATTCTTTTCAAAGAGAAAAAACATTCGTATAAATCAAGAAAATATTTTTTTTTTGTTTTTTATTTAAAATTAACAATTTATTAATACCTCAATTTTTTCAAGAATGACAGAAACCAGATTGCACCCATCAAAGAGTGCGTTTGTTGCCAACTTTTCGCACTTCGCAATAGATTTTGTGATTTTTATATCCGAAATGCGAAAATGTTTGAGTTTGGTGTATGTTTCTTCTTTTTAATTTAAAGCTACTAAAACTGTAAGTTAAAAAAAAATTTAATCAAGAACAAGGCTAAAAAATACTATCTACTCTTTCGAAATGCTTTTGATGCGAAAATTTCAATGCTATTGAGAATTTGTTGATTCTTATAAAATTTGATATTTCGAAAGTGCACATCTCATTTTTTGCTCCTTTTGAGGTTATGCAAGATAACAGGGTCTACTTCTCTTACTTCTTCTTAACATTTAAAACGTTTTTAGAAATTCTAAAAACTTTTGAAGTTACTGAATACGAATTCAAGCTATGGAGGTGTAGTCATAGGGGGAAAAAACCAGATTATACCGAAGAAGCCATAACGACCTATTTGAAAAAGGAGTACCTTATCGTGTTACATAACCTCAAATGCAGCAAAGAAGTGTTTTTCGGCCCTTTTTAAAGATATGTATTCTCTTAACATAAATTTTAAATACAAGTATGGGTTTCTAAAACTCTGTTTTTCAATATCCAATATTCCAAACAATCTATTTTACATCACCATAACACATTTATCAGGTCAATCCATAAATTGGAGCGTTTTTTAAAGGTGGTTTTAAAATTAATAAAAAAGATGTTTAAAGTATTTATTAATCAATAATATATTTTCCTTCATTATTAAAAATGTCTTCCCAACGTTTAGGCAAATTTTTAATTCCCTGCTCAAAAAATTTTTTGTCGTTGGAGCCAAACTACGCTTCGATATTTCCCTTTTTATAGCTTCTTTTGAGGAGTAGTTTTTGTTACTCATATGGAATTGAAGTCCACGGAAAAGGTGATAATCACAAAGTACAATATCCTGAGAGTATGGTGGATGCAGCATGAGCTCCCATCCGAGCTCGTTCCGCTTGCTTAATGTTTGCCTTGCGGTATGAGGTCTTGCGTTGTCGTGGTGAAACAAAACTTTGCGTATCTATTCACTAAAGACGGTCGATTTTTTTAAGTGCCTAATTCAGGTTTGATAGCTGATGGGAATAATAATCAGCAGTTATCGTCTGGTTTGGTTCCAGAAGTTCATAATTAACAACACCGTCCATATCCCACCAAATATACAGGAGAATCTTCTTGGGGTGAAGACCATCTCTAGAGGTCAGTTCAGGTGTTTCATCTTTATCTAACCATTGGCGTTTGCGAACAGGATTATTGTATTCACTCTCTGCTAAAGGTTGGCGATGAAAAGTCTTTGCGGAACTCACTTTTCCAGCTTTGAAATCTTTCCCAACTGAACCAGGTGCCTGTGAACTGTTCCATTTTGACACCCGGAAGCACACAATCTTCAGAATAGCGTTCTCCGGCTCTTCTGCGAACAAAATTTGCTGTTTTTGTGATCGCTTCCAATCGGCATTCCTTGCTGAAGATGATCTGTAAGAAGAAGAACAAAACCACAAGAAAGTGTGAATATTCACATCTTCTTACTGCTATTTGACAAAGGAAAAGATGTTTTTGTTTAATTCACTTTTTTCCAATATTCCGCGTCGAAGTGTCTGTGAAGTTGTGCCCAAAGTTCCCGCCGATTTCGCATACACGGTGCCAGTTTTGGCTTTTTTGTTGGACGTCTGCAAAAAATTCCATTTTCGTATAAGCGTCGTCGTAACGTTCTTTCCGAAATATTTACTCCAGATTCCTGAACCTCTCTTAAAATCACCCAACTTGAAGCATTTCTGTTCCAAAGAACTGTTTGGATGATTTTGCGATCCTGCCTGGTTGAGGTGATGCGTTCTTGGCGACAATTTTGGCGATTGTTTGAAGTTACCGCTAAAACGTTGTTGGTATTTTTCCACTTTTTGGCAACATTTACCACAGACACCTTGGATATTCCAACGGTTTTTGCTATGTCTGCATAGCTCAGGTTCTTGGCTATCAAAAGAACTGCAATTTGTTGATTTTGTTCCGATGTCAAATCCAACTTTCGGCACATTTTCTAAAAAAAACTGGTTAAATTGAAAAAAAGGATAAGCCACGTGAAAAATTCAAAAGATAGGTATATTTTGTACTTACTGTTGTTGTATTTTACATATATGAATATTCATTTCTTTCACTTTTCAGACGATCTCAATTCGTTTGTTTATGCTCTTCACACAAGATCGAGTTAATTCGCACTGGCACTTGCACACTTAACTTTTCACTTATAAGCAAAAAAACGGATCCTTTTCTAATCGTAACAGGCCAATTGAGCGGAAATTCTTAAGAACATCTAAGAACAGGTTAAAACCCCTAATACCCTTTTTTATTTGGAAAAACCCAAATTGGATTGAAAATTTTACCTGATATTTAGTTTTCAGAAAAAATGCGATCGGTCATAATTCAATGGCCAGGTACTGTATACTCCGCAACAAAACGATGGTACATCAACATTTTGACCAGTTTTGACTACTTTTCTTTTCTTTTTTTAAAGTTCATTATTTTTTTAGAAAACTACAGCTTATTGCCTAACGCCGCCGTAGTCGAATGGGTTGGTGCGTGATTACCATTCGGAATTCACAGAGAGGTCGTTGGTTCGAATCTCGGTGAAAGCAAAATTAATAAAAAAAAAACATTTTTCTAATGGCGGTCGCCCGTCGGCAGGCAATGGCAAACCTCCGAGTGTATTTCTGCCATGAAAAAGCTCCTCATAAAAATATTTGCCGTTCGGAGTCGGCTTGAAACTGTAGGTCCCTCCATTTGTGGAATAACATCAAGACGCACACTGCAAATAGGAGGAGGAGATCGGCCAAACACCTAACAGAAGTGTACGCGCCAATTATTTATTTTATTTTTATTTATTTTTTTTATTGCCTAACGAAAACCTTATAATTTAAATTCTCGAATTTCTTGCAAAAATTAAAAAAAATTCCACAAGCCATTCATCACACCATTTCTAAATAGAATTTCTCAAAAACAAAACCGTATGCAGTTTTGCAGACTATTAAATTCAATTTAAATATAACAAAGTCCGAGTTTGAAGTTGTTAAAAAGTCCTGTTGATTTTTTATATATATAAAAAACAAAATTTGTGTTGTTATATGGAACAAAAATATATAAATTACTTTCACAAACACACTCACTTTTCTGACAATGACGAGCGAGCGATTAATTGTTAAAAGCTCTTAGCGTAATTATTCTTATCCGTTTTGTCTATTTTGGGCCATTTACCTTAACAGGAGACATAAGAAGTGAAACTCTGAAAGGTAACTCTGATGGATCTCGGCAATTCTTACGTTAATGAAAAATATTCACAATAACGCAAAGATAAAGTGAGTCGTGTAGATATGTAGACATAAAAGTAGCAATTGCCATTTATGGCCCCACTATGTAATTATTTGAAAACAATAAATCATTATTTTACTACATTACCACAAATGGTAAAGAAAACGTGTCGTATAGGCAATACCGCAAAAACAAAACGCTGATGACCTTGCCTATCTGATAAGCACGAGGTTCTGCCGTTCATAAGAGGCCTGACAAAAAAAATTTAATTTGAATATCGAAATAGTGGAAATGATAAGATAGCAACGCAGTCGTGCGTAAATCATATTTGAAATTTGTGAACTAGACAGCTGGAGTATACAAACAGATGCAGGAAGTAAAGGTCAAAATAAAAATTTCCACCACTAAAAATCATTTCTTTTATTTAACAAAAAAATTGTTCAAAAACAAAATTGGATAGTTAATTTTGCCCCTACGCCATCTCCGAATTTTGTATAAGCTTTTTCAATCAGCTAATTCGCCTTAGGTGACCGGCTAGCAATATTTTTGTGTATTTATTGCTAATCACGGCATATGTGAACGTCCTTCAAGGAACGTTTGGCTTGGAAAACAATTCGAAAATTATTGGGAATTTTTTTTATTTTTTTTTTTATTGCAACTATGTTAGTTCATAAATATTTACAAATGACTAACAAGCAACTTAATTATGATAACATTACACAATTTCCACTCTACATGACATAAAGCGTTTCTATGGTGGTATGAGATTGCTAGGTTTAGTGCGTCTGAGCCTTCGTATTAATCCGTTGGTCAATTAAATTAAGTGCTTCTTCATTGATGTGGTTTATTAGTCTTTCTTTATGGGCAACTGCAATCTTTGCGATTTCAGTGTTGACGGAGTTTATTTTGAGGTCGCGCTCAATGTCAGAACTTCTGCAGTACCATGGTGCTTTGACAATGCACCTAAGGACCTTATTTTGGAAGTGTTGGATTTGGTTTTTCGTACTTTGACTGGCGCACCCCCATAGCTGCGCACCATAACTCCATACTGGCCTTAGTATCTGCTTGTAAATTAACAGCTTGTTTTCTACCGTGAGAGCTGATCTGCTACCCATGAGCCATTGCATGTTTTTGAGTTTGATGTCCAATTCTTTCCTCTTTTTCTTGACATGCTCTTTCCATCGAAGTTTGCAGTCAAGTGTCATTCCTAGGTACTTCGCATAGTTTGAGTATGGGACTTGTTGATCATCTATGTATAGTGGTATATGTTGTATTTTAGTGTTTGTGAAAACTACGTGTACAGATTTTGTTTGATTAAGTTTAATTTTCCATGTATTATTCCACTGGCAGATCTTATTTAACGCGGTTTGTAATGCAACTGCAATCAAGGCGGTGTCATCTGCAAACGTTACTGTGACGTAATTAGGATCAGACGGTAGGGCATGTGTAAAGATAAGGTACAGCAGAGGCCCAAGAACGCTGCCTTGAGGTACTCCTGCATTTATTTGTCGAAGACTTGAATAAGCATTATCTTGCTTGACTCGGAAATAGCGATCTGATAAGTACGACTCCAAAATTTCGTAGTATTGCTTCTTCTTCTTCTTAATTGGCGCGATAACCGCTTACGCGATTTTGGCCGAGCTTAACAAAGCGCGCCAGTCGTTTCTCTCTCGTGCTAACCGGCGCCAATTGGACACACCAAGTGAAGCCAAGTCCTTCTCCACCTGATCTTTCCAACGCAGAGGAGGCCTTCCTCTTCCTCTGCTACCACCAGCTGGTACCGCATCGAATACTTTCAAAGCCGGAGCGTTTGTATCCATTCGGACGACATGACCCTGCCAACGAAGCCGCTGGATCTTTATTCGCTGCGCTATGTCTATGTCATCGTAAAGCTCATACAGCTCATCGTTCCATCGCCTGCGATATTCGCCGTTGCCAACGTGCAAAGGTCCAAAAACCTTACGCAGAATCTTTCTCTCGAACACTCCAAGCGTCGCTTCATCGGATGTTGTCATCGTCCGAGCTTCTGCGCCATACGTTAGGACGGGCATGATGAGAGTCTTGTAGAGTGTTAGTTTTGTTCGTCGAGAGAGGACTTTACTGCTCAATTGCCTACTTAGTCCAAAGTAGCACTTGTTGACAAGATAGATTCTACGTTGGATTTCAAGGCTGACATTGTTACCGGTGTTAATGCTGGTTCCTAAATAAACGAAGTCTTTTACAACCTCGAAATTATAACTGTCTACAGTGAGGTGGGTGCCGATACGCGAGTGCGCCGACTGTTTGTTTGAAGTATTGCTTAGGAAGTATTAATTTTAGTTTAAAAAGCAAACCTGTGTGACAAACTTTATCAAATGCTTTTGCCACATCGAGGAATACTCCAGAACATACTTTTTTATTTTCGAGTGCTTTTTCTATTTCGTGCGTGATCCTGTGTACCTGTAGATTGTAGAATGTTTACTTCGAAAACCAAACTGATGTGTTGGAATTTTTTTTTTTCGTTCTATTATTTTACTGAGTCTTTTAATCAACAGCTTTGAGATCACTGGTACGGTACGATAGAACTTCGTGTCCAGATTTGCCTGGTTTTTGGAGCATAATAAGCTCCGCAGTTTTCCAGAGAATGGGTACGTAATGAAACTTAAAAGAAGCTTTTATTATGCTAGTGAGAATTTGGTGCAAGAATTTTAGGTGGAAGCTGCTTGAGTATTTCTACAGTGATTATATCGAAACCAGGGGATTTTTTATTTTTTAGCATTTTAATTTCTCTTTTTAGTTCGTTATTGGCAAATAAAACTCGTTCAACGATATTGGCTGTCTCGATTCGAGAAAGCAAATAAATCTTTATCATCAAACTAATTCAAGTTCCCGAAGTGGCCTATTTAAAAACTCTTTTGGCACAGAAACTTCTTCAATTTGAAGAAAATCTTGAAACTTACTTTTTTCAATTTATGTTGTTTTCTTATTTATCATTTCTCTTCTCGCTAATACGAGTATCCATTTTATAGAGGCTGAGAGGAAAACTGCACGACAAGCTCCTAACAAAACAAAACTCTCCTCTGGAATTTACCATTTAGTTAGCTGCTAAAATATGGCGACAAGGCACAGTTTTTACTATTTGAAAGTAAGTTAACCAAAAACGGAAAATGCGGAAATACTTTTCCGAAAATGGTACAGGAGTTCAACTTATACGAAAGAATTGGAGGACAAAATAATTTCTATCTTTGCTATAACAGTACCAGGACTGTGCATAAGTAGCTTTCAGTATCTGGGTTGAATAGGGAATCACCAAATACCGTCGAAGAAGGCCATCAAATACCTTGACGTCTGGATTGAGCATTTGATTAATGCCAGTTCCAAAGCGGCAAGAGTCAATGGTGATTTAACACGAATTCTCCCTAACATAGAAGGGCGTTTTTTGATTCCTTCATCTTGTATGCGGCAGCTATCTTGGCAGCGGGCAAAAAGTCTATGTTTCAGGAGGTCACACAAACACACAGGCGAAGCGCGCCGCGTGTAGCGTGCGCGTATAGAACCGTACCGAACGACGCAAACTGTGTCATTGCAGGAAAGCTTCCTTTGGACATACTCGCAGAGGAAGTGAGCCGACTCTACAGCAAGCAGGGGGATCGGCCTACATCGGCACAAAAAGCCTCTGAACGGGCGCTGACAATTAGACGATGGCAGTAGCGTTGAGAGCTGTCTCAAAACGGGCGCTGGGCATACAAACTCATTACGTGCATCGATGAGTGGCTTATAAGGAAACACATGCACGTAGACTATTACCTCACCCAATTGCTGAGCAGACATGGCTGTTACTGAGAATACCTGCATCGGTTTAAGCTGTCAGACACCCCTTTCTGTGCAGAGCGGAAAACGTAATTTTGTACTGTGACCGCTTTAAAAAAGAAAGAGATACACTTGAGGGAATTCTGTAGCATCCAATAGCCTTAAACACCATCACGTGAGATATGTGTTCAACCAGCGGAAATTGGGAGTCAGTTTTAGTTTTTGAAACAAAAATCGTAATGCGTCTCCGCCATATAGGTTGGGAACGCTAGGACCGGCAGCAATCAATAGTAGCAGCACCAGGCGTAGCATCACCATTGGCAGCAGTTGGTTGATGGACCGACGACAACCACACACACTTGAGTCATGGACTCGCAATGACGTACAGGCACAAGAAGACCAGCCTATAGCATGAACCTGACTACAAATATCGTGAACCCAGACGTGGTCCTGTTCATGGATGCCGTTCAGGGCCTTCCCGAAGTAATGCAGAAAATAGTCCGGGGAAGACATCCTTCCCAGATGAAGATTGCCTTAGTAGCCCCACCATCCAACTCAGTAGACGACGGTCGTCGTAAGTGCGAAGGCATTTTGAACCCTACATCACTCATCAAAAAAATATTTAAAAAAAAGTGGCTGGGTCAACATTTTTATCTATCAAAACTTTCGTATTTTGAGACAAAAGATAAAACGTTCGTTCTACAAAAGTGGCATTGAAATTTTAGAACGGCGCTGTAATGATTCCGTTGTTCTTGATGGAATTTACGTTGATGAATAAAGCTAATTTTGAACAAAAACAAAAACGTGTTTTCTTTGTTAGGCCCGTGACTTTTCCGCCCAAGTGTTACATCAGCCTCTTAACAGTTTCGTGTTGTTACACATTAATTAAGAAATATATTTTTTATCTAATCATTCATTGTTCCGGCATACGGTAGTTGCATAAAATACACTTTTTACGGCATTCCAATTATTCTAGACAGCTGATATGTTAACTAGCAAAATAAAAATACACTTTTACTAGAGCTAAAAAGGTGTAATTAAGTGATTAAAAAAAAAATTAAATGAAATTGCTACCTTTGAAGCTCTACTTATATTTACATATTTATTACGAGTAATAGATATATTACGGAGGAAGTATAAGCGGAGGAGCATCACTTCAAAACTACAGTCCCGATTTAACGTTTGCCGCGTAGATGGTTTGTGCGCAACAGTTATTTTAACAGGATATCGCCGCCTGTTTGCATTTAAAAGAAAGTAGTTTATTAAGAAATGGAGATAAGGCTTATAGCGTGGGTATCAAGGCAAATTTTTTTGTAAGGCAAAATCTATTCCAAAAGCCCTTTTTCTGATTGCGTTGTCACCTGAATTTTATTGCAAAAATGCCAACTTATCTCGAATTTATTATTTCGAAAGGTGTTTTAACAAGGTTAGGTTAGGTTGAAGCGGTTGTCCATTGTAGGACACACTCAGGCTCATGGTCCATTGTGATGCCGCGTGAGGAACTAGCCCCTATCCCTCCTGAAACCAGTGTGTGCTATTTAAAAATTTCGCAAGGTCCTTAATTTCGACAGAGCCGAGGTCTTCCAACTCATTGAAGAAATGTCCGCCCAAAATGGCGAGTTTACGTGTGGATAGAGCAGGACAGTAACACAGAAGGTGCGGGATCGTCTCTTCCTCTTCCTCGTCTAAACAACTTCTGCAGAAGTCATGTGTTTGCACACCCATTCTCTGGGCGTGCCTACCGATTAGGCAATGCCCCGTAATGACTGAAATCAGTGTGTTAAGACTTTGCTTATCTCTTCTTAGTAGAAGTTCTGCGCGTTGCAAGTGGCTTCGTTACGCCATCTTTCGTTCGTTACTCTTATAATTTCCTCGCGGATACGTAGTCTACATGTTTGCAAGGGTATACCTATATCGTTCTCAATGTCGCAATGGCCAGGAACCCATGCTATCATTAGGTGAAATGACTCAGCCATCTCGTTAAGAGAGCTTTAATTAAAAAAATATTTTTAGCTGGTGCTGCCACCTATCTTCTGGGAAACTAAAAAAATCGAATTAAAAATATATTTCTAATAATTAATACAGGTTTACCCGAAAAGTTGTCTTAGCTACTTACGGAGAATGGGTGTATCTCACAACGAATTCTGAAGGAGTTGTTGAAAAGATTGAGTCGGTACAACACCTCCTCCGTGAATGTCTTGCACTTCAAAGAAGCGATGCTTTCGTTCGTCTTTCTTTCCAACTAGGCAGGATTGCATCGAGGAGAAAATCTGCATCGAAGCTTTCATCTCTGTCTTCACTGACGTTTCCAAGATGGAACCGGGAGTCGGAGCAGGGGATTTCTCTAATTCAGCCAATTTATCTATCTCCCTTAAACTGCCGAACCCTGCTAGTGTTTTTCAAGCAGAAGTCTTTGCGATCCTGCAGGCATGCAAAATGGACTGAATTGACCTCAAAGACCTCCTACCGGTAATCGGCCTCCCCCCGGCAGTTGTTAAAGGGGAACTGCACAAATTATTTCTCAGGAAAGCGCAGAAAAGATGGAGCTGTATTTCTTCATGTGCTATTTCGAAAACCCTTTGGCTCCAGTACAATATACGAAGAACTCAGAAAGTCGTTTGACTCTTCGCCATTCAATGTCCAAACTCGTAGCTGTGTTTACCGGTCACTGGACGATCGGCCCACCCGGGGAAAAGCTAAGGTTACCATTTAACCCCCCTTGCAGAAGTTGTGGGGACCTTTCACAGAAAGAGACTGTTGATTACTTTCTCTGTAGATATCTGGGTTTCGCTGCTAACCGATTAAGCTCACTTTCTGCTCTTTTCTTCGACAGTCTGGGGCAGTGCGCCAACCTCAATCCCATCAATCTTCTTCAGTACATTAACAACTCTGGTTCGCTGTAGATATCTGCTGTTGGAGGTCTCATAATGGTATCAAAACGGCGCTTCAGTGCTACTTGAAGAGTGCCAGACTGGCACTTCAACCATTTCACCTAGCTACCTACCTGCCATGCTCAATATCTTGGAAATTACAATATTTCTTGGAAGAAATAGGAAATTTGCAAAATGTCTCACTGGAGGGATTACATATTCACCTTCTTAAAAATATCTAAGTTGTTTAAGCAACTTAGTTAGGGGATGGACATCAAATGCGGCTATCACAATGGGCCCTAGAGCCAACGACTGTCTTGTCCTAGACAAAAGACCTGGCTAACCTAACCTAATCGATTAGTGATTTTATTATGTAGATCATTTCCGACTAATTTGGCTTTTCACTTTTAAGGATTATTAAACAAAGATTTTTTATTTTGCTGTATGTCTTCTTTTAAATGTTAAATCAAGAGCCCGATATCTTGACTGCTTTAACTTAAAGAGTATGCCATTAATAAAAAATCTAGAATAAAATGTTAACCAATACCGGATATTTAAAAATGGCTGCTTGATACAATAAAATTTTGAATTTACGATTTTTCACTGAGTGTGCCGCTTTTCAGAGCATTAAAAAGAACTATTGTACGGAAACTATTGTGAAAACTGCTGTAAAAACTATTCTACTAGCTATACAAAAAGTTATGTATTATAAAGGGTGATCAGATAGGAGGGATTTTTTGGCAGATCACGCGTGACTACTATCAAACTAAAGACATATTTTTTTCAGCATTCATAGACATTTCATCATAGAAAGACTGCCGTCTGAACAAAGTTTACAAATCGTAAAATTGTAGTACGAAAATCGACGTACTGTGAAAAGTGTTCATCGCGCGCTTAGGCAAACGTATGGTGTACAGCGACAAGGCTCATTTTTGGTTTAATGGCTACGGCAATAAGCAAAATTGCATATTTGGGCTGAAGAACAACCCGAAGCCCTTCAAAAACACCCATTACATCCATTGAAAACAATCCTTTGGTGCGTCCTATAGACTAGAGGAATTATCGACCCATATTTGTGCAAAGACAAGGCAGGCGCTAATGTAACAGTAAATGACGAACGCTATCGCGAAATCACAAATGATTTTTTCATGCCATAAATTGAAGCCCGAGATCTCCACAACATTTGGCTCCAACAAGACGGCGTTACTTGCCATACGCGCCGTGAAACAATGGATTTGGTGCAGCGTCGTTTTGGTGAGCAATTTAGCTCTCGTCTGGGACTGGTGGCACATTTCGACTTTTATTTAGGGGGGTATGTAAAGTTTAAATGTCTTGTGGATAAATCATCTTCGATGAAGGCTTTGGAAGCCAATATTACTAAAGTTATTCACGAGATACCGACCGAAGTCCTTCAACGAATTATTTAAAATTGGTGTTCACGGAAGGCTGAATTACGGCTCAGTTGCGGCCGATATTTGAAACGGCTTATCTTTAAAAAATAAATGTCATGAATGGTTCTACACAAAAATAATAGGTAGGTAGGTAGGTAGGGTGGTTGTCGTAAGACCTTCGGCAGGTCCATTGTGATACCACTGGAGTTTATCCTTATTCTACGTGTTCCTTTTCAAACCATCCGGTTGCTTTAATAAACGAGTGGAGCTTCGTTAGTTTTAGATGGGCTATGTCCGCTACATCGGTTAGAAATGCTGTATCGAGAGTGCGCAGCCTTCTCATAGCTAGGCTTTCGTACTCACAAAAAAGGTGTCTGACTGTTTCCTCTTCTTCTGTATTAAGACAGCTTCTACAGAAATCGAAGTAAGGGAGTCCTAGCCTTCTAGCGTGGCTGCCTATTAAACAATGACCAGTTAAAGCACCTATCATTTTTCTTATAGATTCTCTGTTGAATCTTAGCAAGATCTTCGATCGACCGCTGTTCCAGTTCGGCCATGTCTGTCTGCTTAGTTCGCATGTTGTGAGGTTTTGCCAGATTGTATTTACCTTTTTGATGGTCTCCCTGTCTATAAGTAATTTACAAGTGGCAATGGGCAAAAATAATAAAGATTGCCCAATAAATATAAACTTTCGCTGTTTTATTTCAATTTATAATCTGACATCTCCAAATATTTACCGTCGCCCTTTACATATATGCGAGGGTTGCCATTTAACTGGGTGGCCTTCGAAAAGTTACGTGTGATGAGCTGTAATTCGATATTTTTATTTTTGTATTTTTTAGCAAAACTTACTGCATTACGTTTAACGTTTTCGCTTTAATTGTTCTTTTTCAGTGAGTTGAAAAAAGTTGGCACAAAAAATCGGATTAACTTTTGGGTTTCGTACTATGATTTATTATAGTTTTCGAAGTGACTTCCAAGAAAGAAATGTATTGATCAACTTTTTTGAACCTTTGGCGTTGAAACACCACACTCAGCCAGTGAGAAGCTTTAGTGCAATAAGTTCCAACGTGGCCGTCCATCTTTGCAGGATGAACTTCGCGGTGGTCGCCCCAAAACGTTTGTTGTGCCAGAAACAATCGATGATCTGCTTCAATTGATAACTCAACATCGTCAAATGACATATCACGAGATGCAAACATCCTTGGCCATTGGAGGGATCAGCATACATTAAAAATTGCGTTAAAATTTGTTCATCAATAAGATTTATTCTCATAGGATACCGCATAATTTGATAATTGCCCAAAACGGGCTCATGTCGATTTGTGTAAAGAAATTTGGAAGAAATCCGGCCACAGTGGTTTAAGACATGTCTATGATTTCGTATTAGATGACGAATTATGGATTTGTGCAAATGGACTGGAGGCAAAGCAGCAATCTACAAAATGAGTGTTGCAAGACTTAAAAGCTTAATCCAAAAATTGTTAGCGCAAGAAGCACTTCCAAGCAAACTGTCGTCTGTTTTTTGGAAACTTAGAGAAACTTAAATCAATTAAATCTGAGTGATGTTGTACACAACCATTTGTTTGCTAGAAGTTTCCGGACAATTAAAGAAACTCAATCGCGAAAATAAAGCATGAAAACTATCATCTTTTACAAAGCCAATGCGAGCTCTCACGCATCGGCTGACGCAAGACGAGTTTTGGCCCTCAAAAAAGAACGAATCCGCCTTACATCCCTGATTTGGCACCTAATGGTTTCTTCTTGTACCCAAATATCAAAGAAAACATGCGAAATTAACGTTTGTCAACGCTTCAAGATGCTGCTGTAGCTTTTAAATAACTTGTTTTGGAGATATCCAGTTCTGAGTGGCAAAAGTGCTTTGCTAATTGGTTCAAGCGAATGCAGAAGTATATTGATTTTCAAACCGATTATTTTGAAAAAAAAAATGAAGCCAGTTTCGTTATTACTTTATTGTAATTATTGGGCGTAAAATGTAAAACGCAAATCTTGCATTAAAGGCATTAAATTAAAAAAGCAATCCGTAGACGAATTGAGAGCTCAATTAGTTGGAGGTAAAATTTCATATGAAGAAACAAATTGTAAAAATACGGTATTAACACAAAAAACTTAATAATTAAAATATTTTGAATATGATGAACATGCACAGTATTTTTCTATTAATCTTCTATTAACATTAACGGTAACTGTATGGCAGATGAGTTAGCCCGCTGCCCTCCCCAAATTGCTCAAGACAAGGTTGACATACCTATGCGATTGGTGGAGTGTAAACTTTTAATAGGCAGGCACATCATTAATGTTGCTAATTCCAACTGGAAACAGGTAAGTAATGCACTATAAGCAGACAAACGTGGCCGGAATGGAACATGGGTCGCACTAAGAGTCGACTTAAGTTAAGGATCTAATAATCGTAGTAAGTGCCCTAACTGGGCACTGTCTAATAGGAAGACATGCCAGTAGATTAGGGGCACCACCCAATAATTATTGTAGAAGCTGTCAGGATATAAGTTAAGCAGTAATAACTGCTGGTCACCCACGTAAAAGGAGTAACAGCGATAACGACATCACACTCATACTACTTTACATCCCAGTAGTTGTAAAGCAAGTGCGAATCAATTGCCGTGGCAGCGATCAGTGGATAACAACAGCAAAGACATCATTCGCATAAACCTAATTGTTCGAAAACAAGCGTGGGTGAACTAATGCGAAAGCGATCAGTGCATTTAGCAGCAAACGACTCCAAACAAGATTGATTGAATAATTGTGAGAGCAAACAGAGCAGCTAACAGCGAGATGTGACAGAGAGCGAGGTTCAGCTTGTTCCAATTAGAATTAACAGCAGTGCTGGTTGTTGCAACTAGACCACTTGGCAGATCACTCCGGTTGTAAACGCTTTAATTTAATAAAGTTTATATTTCAAAAAATAATTGTGTTGAATAAAACGTATAGTTTATTATAAAAGAAACAGTGGAATACCTTCTATGCGGGTGCATGGCTCTGTAGTAAGGTAGTAGCCCGGTGTGACGGGTTCAAAGAATCGAATTTTTTTTTACATTTTTTGGAAGAAAAACATCTTAAAAATATACTATAATTTCTGACAGAAATTTTAATTATTTTTAAAGTTATAGCTAAAATAAGAGAGCGCGCCGTAGTGTGTATGCAAGCGTGTGACACGCCAGCAGCAGCTGTTGTCGAAACTTTAAACGCGTTTTTCTCAGAACCATGTTTTCGAAATTTCGGGGAATCACTGACTCGAAAATATTCAACCAATTTGTCTAAAAATTTAACCCGTTATTCTAGACACATATATCTAGATCCCGGACCTTTAAAACCTTTAATTTTTTAATAAAAAACTATTTAATTTAAATAATTTATGAAGAAAAAAAATTAGATTTTGAGAACTTTTTTCACAAGTCCGCCATTTTTTTTTTTATTTTTTTTATTTTTACGTATATTTTAGGTTCGGGACCTAAAATTTAGTCTACAGAATAATAATCTCTTTGAATTTTTTATTTCAGATGACTTTGGAAGGCTGTGTGTTTCCCCGAACCAACTCATCTTTTTTTTAAGGACTCCACTTTGAAGTCAAAAATTTTAAACAAATTAATATAAAATTAGCTTAAAAATATTTTTTTTATATACCTCAAAACACCAATAAAAACATGTAAAAACTTTAAAACGATCGCATTTTATTTTCTTTTCAAAAAAGATTCATGAAAAAACGTCGAAATTTCGTTCGTTACACCGGACTACTACCGTAAACGGTTGAGATTGCTCGATCTAAGTTTTTCTGGACAACATTGCGGATGTAGCGAATCTCAAACTAGGTAGTATAGCCAGCTTTTTAAAAGGCCTCACAATGGTTTAGAGAGGACCAAGTAGAGTAGAGAGGTATCACAAAGGCATCTGACTGTCTTCGGATAGTCGAAGGACAACGACTTCACCTAACTTAACCTAATCCGAGGTTTTAGAAAGTATCTGTGCATGCATTTTTTTTAGCTTATTCAATTTAATAGAGGACGGTTTGAAGTCGCTCAAAAATCGCCTTAATTTCCGGGACTTTCTTTTTGCGTATTAAAGACTTGCGAATTAAATAAAAAAATTAATATTTTTAATTAATTTTTTTGTCATCTATTTTTTATTTCGAAAAGTATTCCGGTTGCCTTATAACATAAAGTATTTCCTATATATTATACAGTATTTTCTACATACTTTTTGAAACCGCACTAGGCGAAAAACAGAATCGAATCGCCAAATGGCCCAAAAATTAATCACTCAATTTTGATTTTAAACAACTTTTTTACTTAAAAAAAGTGATTTTGAGTGATAGAAATCTTAATTTTGACATTTACGAGCCCCATTTATACTGCAGCTGTCTAATTCATAAGTATCAAATGTGATTATATGATATGAATAACGTCGTACATTTGCATAAATTATAAATTTTTCGATAGGATGATTAATTTTGCGCCACCAAAACCACCAAAAAAATGAGTAATCAGCTCAGCTCAAACCACACCATTCTGGGGGGAAAACCGGAGATGAAGCGACGTTCATATACTTCTATAGATTTTACTGCTGAAGAAGATGAATCAACTGTTTATCCAGTTGGTCTCCAGTTGGATTCAAGATGGAAAATTATATTTTGTTTGTGGCCAAGTAAGTAGCTCAAGCGCTTTCTACATTTGCTAGTAATACTAACCAACTTTCTATTTCAAAAATTTAATGCTGCCATTGTTTTTTTAAGTGTTATACGCAAGTGAAGCCGCGGACACCTTCTAGTGAAAAATATTTTAATTATATTACAAATGAATCTATAGACTTCTAAATATTCATAAAAAATGACAGTCATTCATGCATGTATCGGGTGCCTTTATTTAGCTGCATGAAAACTATGGGTAAATATAACTATGGTTTGGCTGCTGAAAATGCCAAACTGAGGTGAATTTTTTCTTCAATATGGTTCAGGTTTGGTAAGCCGAAGCCGTAGCCAAATCGCTTGGTGCGTGACTATCATTTGGAATTCGAAGAACATAGGTTCGAACCTCTGTGAAACACCAAAATGAAGAGAAAGTTTTTTGTAATAGCGGTCGCCCCCCGGCAGGCAATGGCAAACCTCCGAGTGTATTTCTGCCTTGAAAAACCTCCTCATAAAACATATCTGCTGTTTCAGCCGGCTTAAAACTGTAGGTCCCTCCATTTGTGGAACAACATCAAGAGGCCCACCACAAATAGGAGGAGAAGCTCGTCCAAACACCCAAAGCGGGTGAAAGCGCCAATTTTAACAAAAAAGGTTTGGTAAGTCGTCATGAATCATTTAATGTCAGAACAATGTGAAAAAATTCCTTTGAAAAAAGAAAAATAATAAATCTGTTCGCGAAGTTCATAGGGCAAAGTGTTGAAGAAGACGCCGAAATGTCGACTCGTAGTCGTTCTCAACTTGTTGGCCTTTGTCCTTTGACTAAGTGGAAAATTTTACGTATTGATCTAGGCTTACGTGCCTACGAAATACAGCTCGTGCAAGAATCGAAGTCAAATGACCATCATTTGGGTCATATTTTCGCTCACTTAGATTAATTATTCAGATTTATTGGAAAAAGTTGTCGAAAATTGGACTAACGGAATGAACCATGTAACTCATAGCCGTGGATTTCTGGCGATGTTGTTGTTTGATCTAAGTAGGGAGTGGCCAAGCCAGTTCCACTTATGTTTATTTATTTCAATTTCAATCGTTTTTTGCTTTGTGGCTTGCCAGAGCGCGGTGTTTTGAATTGTATTTGGCCAAAATACGTGCATGATTTTGTGCAAACAGCGGTTTACAAATCTTTGAAGTGCTTGCGCATCTTTTTGCAGCAAGTTCCACGTTTCGCAGGCGTAAATGAGGACCTTTATGCGCCTGTAAACAGATATCGTCTGCATAATCTAAGACTTCTAGACGATCTGTTAAGCCCCAGCGAATACCTCTTTTCAATTTGAGAGCCGACGTTAGTATCACATCGGGAGCTATGTTAAATAGAAGGGAGAAAAGTACGCATCCCTGGCGTACACCTTTTTTCAGTTAGGATTCGTTCACTCACCATCTGCTTGTGAATAACTTTGCAGCTGGCGTCTGCATAGAATGCCTTTACTAACCTTCTTACAGTTTTAAGGGCACGCCTTTGCATCTCATCGCTTCCCAAATTGCACTGCGTTCTTCGCGGTCAAATGCTTTTTCGAAATCAATAAAAATAAGATAGAGTAGGGATCGCCATTCATTTGATGGCTCAACGAATATTCGTATGCTATTTACATATACGATCCATGCATGCTTTGTGCCGTCTAAAACCTGTCTGTTCTTTCCTTATATTTACTGGGTTTGAATGAAAAGTAATGAGCCTTCCCGCGCGGAGTGTCTGCCAAGCGATCAACCGAATCGGCTGGTGGGGGAAAATGATCGTTGGACCTTCCCCTTCCACTAGAAACCGGTCCCAGTTCGTTGCTCGGCGCGTGAAAGCTGTTTTAAAAGTGTGTTAGGATTTTGCAGTGGCGAAAATGCAGCGATCGTTGGAGCAACGTTACTCGATAAAATTTTGCGTAAAGCTAAACAAAATGAGTACCGAAACCATTGGGCTACTCAAGGAGGCTTACGGGGACCAATCTCTGTCCAGTGCCCAGGTAAAACGGTGGCACAAGTTGTTCAAGGAAGGCCGGGAGGACGTCGGCCCGACCTCGTCATCACGACAATGCGCCGGCGCACACCGCTTTCTTCTACATCACTGCATTGACCAAGATGGGGGTTCCGGTGCCTCCTCACCCTCCCTACAGCCCAGACCTGTCCCCTCCGGACATCTTCTTGTTTCCGTGCCTGAAAAGAAAGCTGAAGGGGAGGCGTTTCGACTCCATCGAGGCGATCCAAAAAACTATGACAGCCGAATTGAACGCGATTCAGGCGGATGAGTTTAAAAAATGTTTCCTGCAGTGGAAAGACTTGAAGAATATTAGTTGTATAAGCCAAGAGGTTAATTAAAACTGCTTAAAAAAAATAAGGCTCGTTACTTTTCAATCAAACCCTGTTCATGCGTAGCTAAACGTTTGTTTGGGTGGTGGAGATATGCCGGATATTGTATTAAAAAATAATTAAAATATTTAAAAAATAAATGCCATGAAATTATCTATCGGATTATCAAAAAAATAAATTCAGTCCAAAAATATTTTGGTTTTTGTATTCTTGTAATTTCGCAAGCTCTTAAAAACACCCGGTACATACTTTAGTCTATTTTAATTAGTTAAGGACTGACTAAAAGAAACACAAAGTTTTTCTTGTTTGCGTAAATTATGTAAATGTGTTGGTTTACGACCTTCACATAAGCACCGCAAATTACTTTCGCTTTTAAATAAATTTTAAATTACTTCACGCTTTTTTGAGTTATTGGCCTTCGGTGTGTATATTCTTAACCCTCCGCTTGTGTAAATTGTATGTGGATGACAGCAAACAAAAAAAAAACCAAGAATAAGTACGAAATGACAATCTGCTTCTAAATAAGTAGTAGACACCAAAAAGTGAACGAAATGAGATGAAAGCAATAATTTCGAATAAATCAAATTCATACAAAATACCACTTTCGTTAAAAAAGTGTTTTGGTACTCATTTGAGACCTCTTGCGAACTCTAAATAAATTAATAAAAATTTGTAAATATTGGAAAAATTTTCAACTGAAAGAGTGAATAGGGCAACAATTTTATTGGACGCTTTTATTTAATTTGTCATAACTTTTACTTTTTAACTTACTTATCATAACTTTTTTAAACTCTTTTTGATTTGGGTGTTCTTGGGCCTCACATTTACGAACTTAAACTGTGTTTCTTCTTAATATTTTTAACTTTTTTTACAAAGTTTATCAACTAAAAATAATGAATAAAAATTTAAAATAATCGGAAACGTTTGAAGATGCCTTTGTTGTTGTTGAAGTGGTTGAGTGTTTCTACTGAAATAATACACTATCTCGTGGGATGATGTCTTGTTTTTTTTTTTTTTTTGTTTCTTTTAAGTCAGATCCATTTTGTGAGATCCAAGTATAGCCGCAAATTCTTTATCTCAATATCTGAAATCTCATCAATTTGCTGTAAGAAAGGCTTACCGAAAGAGGGAAGTCGTGCCCTAGCTAACCCTGGACATTCACATTTTTGTAAAGAAGAGCAAAAATCCTTTAAAACAGATTTTTTCCATATCTCTATTTCTCGTTTCTTTGGGAAAATGAGTGAAATTTTAAGCAAAAAAAAAAATTCAAAATGAAAAATTAGCTTGAAAATTTTTTTTTGTACCTATGGCATACCACTTTGTAAGAAAATATTTGGATACTAATTAGTAGCAAGGCTTGCGTACGATGAAATTAGCACACGAATTAATTCAAATATCTTTTGAAGTAAAATACCTATTCGTAAGTAAAACACTCGAGGATAATGGATTTATTCAGCGCCTCGAGACTGATGTATCTTTTAGTTCGGACCTTCCTCTTCAAAATGGCCGAAAGAGAATAATAAATCGGATAATCCATTTATGGGTCTAGTGAATTTGAGACGAATTGTGTGGACGTTATGAAGGTCGGCATGTTGTTTTTTAGCCATTCTTGGTTCCCCCAAGGTTTGTGAGACGGTGCCGAGTCCTGTTGAATCGTCCATGGTCTGTTACCGAAATGTTTGTCTGCTCACGACTTCAAAGCAACCTCCAGAATACTTTCCCGATAATATTTCGTATTTACCTTGACGGCAGGCGCGACGAAAACGATTGGATAGCGCCCATCTGCGGTTACAGCGGCCCAAACCATTACTTGTGGTGGGTGCTGCCTCCAGATGGCCAAACGATGATTCAGATTCTCGAATGAACGGCCGTTTTGGGAGTTTACGAATTGCTCAATTTGAAACATTTTCTCGTCAGAAAACACAATGTTCGGAACATGGAAATTGACCGCTTTCGGCCAAGTGCAGCAACTTCTCCGCTCTCTCAAGTCTGACTTGTTGCTGCTTTGGTGTGATATCATGTGCCTTTTGGATCTTGTAAGACTTGACTTTGAGATCATATTTCAGTATACGGCGGATGCTATGGTCAGATATTTTCAGTTCTTTCGCGATTTGTCGAGGATTTCGCTAAAGTCGCTTCTTCACTTTTTAAACCATTTCACGTGACGTTGCAGTCTTTTGATGACCACCTACATGACGTTTCGCGATGCTATCTGTATCATTATAAAGATGAGTGGCGCGATAAATAAAGCCTTTATTTACTTTAAGGTGCTCGAGCTCACGAACAATCGCTGGTTGTGATTTTCCAGCCAAATATAATGCGTTTCGCGTTTACTCTCGGCAATATGCTTCCGCGTGCTTGTAAACAATACTATGGACTGTCGTTTAGCCAACTAACAGACAGCTGTGCCTTTGTTGGTTATACTTCCAGTGCCGGACCCTGTAATATACTTCCGATTATAATTTCGAGGTTGTAAGAGACTTTGTTTATTTAAGAACAGCATTAACACCGATAACAATATCAGCCTCGAAATCCAACGATAAATCTCTCTTGCGAACAAGTGCTACTTTGAACTAAGTAAGTAATTGAGCAGTAAAGTCCTCTCTCTCGGCGAACAAAGCTAACTCTGTCCGTCCTAACGTATGGCGCAGGAGCGTGGAGAGTGACAACATCCGATGAAGCGACGCTTGGAGTGTTTGAGAGAAAGTTTCTGTAGACGATTTTTTAATAGTTGATCCGGTACCAGTTGGCAATAGCAGAGGACGAGAAAGTATCAGGTGGAGAAGACCTTGTCTTCACTTAGTGTGCTCAACTGGCGACGATTAGCATGAGAAAGAAATGACTGGGGTGCGACTGGTTGCCAAACTCGGCCAAAATCGCATAAGTGGTTATCGCGCCAATCAAGAAGAGAAATTACCTCCTATTAGCGATGCGTTCAGTAACTTTTTTGGCTTAATGGTAATCACTTTTGGAATAATGATAACCCTTTTTCACTAGAGTCCGATAACTGTCGATAAGTCGGATGGAGGAGGAAGCAACGAAAGCCTAACTCCGTCAGTGTGGGACTTTAAACCGAACTAAACCTCCTTCCGGTACTATCTTGATCATCCCGGTACTATCCTGAAGTATTTCACCCGTATGCTGTGTCAGCATTAGACTCAACGTCAGTTACTGTCCTCATACAATACGTCAGAAGTTCCATCTATCTGTTATCACTCGCAGTTAAAATCATTTCAGGAGAGAGTCACTCCTGGTGGATCTGTACGCTCTTACCCACCATGTCCTTGCACATACCATAGAGAAGTTTGTTGTTAAGTGTATTATCCTCAATTGACCTGCTCTTTCATCTCTGCATAGGTTTGATGGTGCACTCCTTTGCCATTCACGTATGCACTTTCTTGACATTCACGTATCCAACTTGCCTTCTCGAACTGGCGGGGTTGCTGCATCACTTTGGCAACCATATTCTGTACTTCGTTTCATGCGTTGTGTCTCTTCAGTATCAGTGGCACTAAGTTCTCGAGCGCGACGCTGCAATCGAGGCTATCTTCCAATTTATTTTTTAGATCACTGAATCAGAGGTACACGAAAAGCACCTGTTGGCATCTTCTGCAAATGCTGGTGTGCACTGCTCGCAATATGGAATGTCTTTGTGCCCAAAGCAACAGTGATACAATATGAAGCAGCTGTGACCACTTAGGATTTGGATAGTCTAATTCCCCGAGGTCGAGTAGTCTTATTCCTCCGGATCGAGTGGACATGGGCCAGCTATTATGGACACCATTTTTTCTGAGACTCTTCGGAAGGTAAAGCAGACTCTAACAGGACATACGCGGTACATGGAATTAATGTTCCCTACACACATAAGTATGTAGTGTACATGAATGCGTCACACTAGGCTGTCGAGCCATAGTCGAGCATAGACCTTACCAATTCAGCTAGAACTTGTCTTGCCTGCGGCATTGTTCCTGTAATATTCGCTATTATGCTGGTTAGGGCTACTGTCGCAATTACAGTTTTATTTCTAGCGTACTCCAAGTGATCCTTGAAGCTAATTCGATGATCCATCTACGAATAGTTTGGACTGGATAATTCAGTACCTCACTATGAGCTTGGCCCTTTCAACCCACTTACGGTAGCTAATGAGTTCGGCTCCTGTCTTTAACTTTTTGCCCCTAGCCATCACTGAGCCATTTACATAGCTAGTAGAAGCTAGTTTTCACGTTTACAACTATTGACACATAGTCCGCAAAACCGATGAATGAGGCCCTTTTTTTGTGTACCTTGAGCCGCAAAATGTAATTTTGTATGATGTTCCACAGAAAAGGGTCCAATCACGGTTTATGATGACAACTTCAAATAGCTTGAGGTTCATCGTGAATAAGGGACGAAATTTAGTAGGAGGACAACCGTCTGGATTTTTTGGTATAAGTATCAATTTTTACAGTTACCAGATGTTTAGAAAACGGCGTTCTTGCGGGTACATTTTGAATATAAAAGGGTTTTCCAATAACAGGTGTTACAGGTGAATGGATTGCGCTATCGTATTGATCTGGACAACGTTTATTTTCAACAAGACGGCGCTACGTGCCACACAAGCAACGAAACCATTGATATTTTGCGGGAAATGTTTCCGGACTGTGTTATCTCTCGAAGAGGTGATCACAATTGGCCACCGAGTTCTTGTGATTTAACACCTTGTAACTTTCTTCTTTGGGACCACGTGAAAGAGAAGGTCTACGCCAACAGCCCAGGGTCGATTTAAGACCTCTCAGATGGAATTCGTGAGGGTATCGATGACATAGGGCAGCCACTTTGCAATTAGATTATGGAAAATTTCATGAAAAGGATATTGTCCTGTAAGCGTGGTCGCGGGGTGGTCATTTGCCTGATGTTATTTTGCACTGTTAACGGCATATCTTCCCTTTTATAATGAAATAAACATCCGATTATTTACATTAAAAAATAGCATTTGTCTTTGAATATCAAAATAACACCTCTTATTGTAACATCTTTTTCAGCTGTGATGTTTGGGATACCGTTGTTGTTGTTGTTATAGGAACATTAACATTCCCCCATGTATATACCGGGAACGCAGCTGAATTGACAGTCCTTGGTCCGATATAAATCCGTTCCGGTTCCGTCGTTCCGGTTACGTAGAACCGACTGTCGTGGAAACGTTACTGTCTTTTCCTGGTGGTTTTCGAGGTAATAGTTTGCTACTTATTTTGGGCACTTCGTCCGACTTTAACGTTGGAATGTTGGTAGCTGGTTCAAGCACTTAACGAAGTCCAGCAGATTCATGCCGTTCGCTCATTTGGGACCACGCACAGTCAGTATTATCTTATTAAATGAGACTTATAAAACAGTGCACCTACGTACTAAACCCTTAACACCAACCTCTGTGGGGTATTGTTTCGCAGCGCCAAATTGGACCATTTATGTCTCTTCACATTACACATTGGTCTACTCTCCATTGTTTCGTTGTCTCCTTTCTGTGCTGCTCTGCCATTCTTTCTTTTATAGCTCTTGGAACACATTCGCGGACCTGTTTTTCATTTTGGTCAAGCCCAACTTCGATAACAACATGTGCTTTACCATATTGTCTGCCGTAACTCTTTCTATAACTATCGTTTCTATAGTCGTCCTTTCGAACATAAATCTTGGACAGGAAAAGAAGATATGTGCCGCATTTTCACTGCAACTACCACAGAACGAGCACTCCATTGCGCTATCATGACCAAATCTATATATTATATGAAGGTACTCTCTGAAGCAGCCATGTCGCGTTAGGAATTGTGACAGTTAGAAATCCGTTTCACCATGTCTTCGCGCGACCCATGTCTGTACGTTACCGATAAGTATGTGTGTCCACCTTCCTTTTGTCGCTTAGTCCCAGCGATATTGCTAGTCAGCCATACTCTTCTGTCTTTCTTATCGTTCGTCAGCCGTAAGTCGTCTATTTAGACTTTTGACTTTGCCATGTATTCTGCATATTCGACATAATGCCCGATATGACACTCACTGCGTCATATGAGACCATTCTAAGAGCGCAGGTATTTCGAATGGCACTTACTCTCGAAACTATTTCCATCTTCTTTCTGTGTCAGTATTTTTCCCCACATGGGTGCTGCATATATAAGTGAGGACTCGTCAACTTTAGTTGAGACCGCTGATAAACAGTTCACTAGACTGGACTAGTTTACTGGGCCGGCAGCTCTTGATCGGGAAAAACCCGAGTCATTCCGGTAACGTAGAACCGGCTGATATGGGAATGAGAAAAACCCGAGTCATTTCGGTAACGTAGAACCGGCTGACATGAGAATGAGAAAAACCCGAGTCATTCCATGGAAATGGCAAGCGCTCACTTGCTCTGGGTGGGACCACCAATGTTGGCCATAATTCTTGCCAGTGCTTCCATGGTTGCCTTTCCACTCACTTTTTCAATGGGTTCCTTGAAAGTTAACGATTTCAACGCCCAGATATCACTCTACAAGGTACGAATTATCATTTTCAGCTGTTGTTCTTCTAGCAGCGTAAAATATCTCCACTAAATTTCCTGGGGAATGCTGCTGAAGTGATAGTCAATAAGCGGATTCAAACCCGGGTATTCTAGGTAGCGTAGCACCGACTGGTAGCGGTTCAAATTCGATGATAACTCTTTCGAAGAGTTTACAAAAATGCATCCTATGAGGCAGTCTTGACCGTACCTGCGTTATAGAGAATAAGTACAATACAGAAAGAAATAAACTATTTACAAAAAATTTATTACACTACATAAAATTATTTTGTTATATAAAAATTCTTATCACACCCCTGAGAGTACCTTAAAATATCTTTGCATAAAAACAGAACCGTAATTGATACGTGAATTTTTAGTAGAGGTAAAACATTTGCTACAGATACATCTGAAATTGCACTTTTTATATTATAGTAGGTATCGGCTTGCCCCAATCGTAGTCCGTCACCGAGGACGCTCCACACAATTGTGAAGGACCTGTGTATAAGTCGGCCCACACTTTTAATTTTTCTTTCTCTGGAATTTCCTTAAACTCCAGCTCATTACCTATATTCATTGCACGCAAATTGCAGTACTTCGACACTGCATCCCATACAATCGGATTTGACTCGTCGCAGTCCGGATCGCCGCTCTTCGCATAGGCGGTCCACATGCCAATCAAACGTCTTATAGTTTTATACTCCGCTGAGTTGGAAAGCAACTTATGTGATTGACGCGAATAAAATAAATAGGACAATTCATCCGCATGTGCAACTCCACGCACTTGATCCGTACCGCAAATTTTGGCACGGTTCAAATTGAAATCCGGCGAATCGAAATCGAAACGATAGAGGAAAGTGGGCGCCAGTGCAAAGCTTAGACGTGCCATAATGGTGCGATGGATATCATGCCAAAAAAGTTTATAGCTTAAGATCTGCATGCAGAGAAGAAAAGTTTCATGTTAGAGTGATAATTCAATATTTGAAATCGGCAAAAGGCGCATTCATTAAAGGTGGTGGCACTATACCAACAACAATGCTTTGTACGTTTGATTATCAAAGCATGAGGAAACTAGAAAACAAATAATGAATTTGCCTTGTTTCATTCTGAGCTGACAGCCACAAGGACATGGCGAAAGAAAAAAAAAACAAATCAGCTGATTTACCAACACCACCTTTAATAGATTCGCTTTGAATCGGCACATATTCACCTCTAAATATTTCAAGATCGCGCTGTCGTTGGGTTCCTCGTCACCAAAGTATAGCGCTAACATTTTTTTACCCATTTTCCTATTCTTTTTTTTATCATGCGCACTACGCACTTCCTCGGGTAATAACAATTCTGGTTCATTGTAGAAACGTTTCATTATATCCGGATTTGACTTAACGACCTTATACAGAAACAGACCCTCAAAGGAAGATCCACCAATCATCATCGACAATTTATTACTCCACGCTTTCTTCAGCATATTAAAAGGCCGCTCCGGTATAACACAACCCTCTGCCACATACGGTTCAACAATGGGAGCAAAAGCAAACATGTATAAGTTGCGTTGCTCCTCTTCGTTCAACAACGAATGCACGACCAGCTTGTTAGGTTCGAGCTCATTTAGATATTGGAATACAGCCTTATCGATGTTTTCACCCGTGTAACCATGAAATTTCGCCAAACGATATGCCATATTTGTTTGTGGCATATTCGCCCAATAATTTAGGGCACAACCAGACATGGCTATGCCACGTTTAAAAAGGTTGTTCCCTTGCTCAGAGAGCATAAGCAAGTGCACTGAGGCGGCACCGGCACTTTCGCCAAAGATAGTAACATTTTCGGGATTACCATTGAAATGTGAAATATGTGTTTTTACCCATTTTAGAGCGAGCACTTGATCTTTGAGACCAGCGTTACCAGGTATCTGTAGCGTGGGATCGGCGAGACTGAGGAAACCTGTAGGCGAAAAAGAAAATTAAAAATCTAGCATTCTGTAGTAGCCAAAAAAAAGAAAATTTTTCTAAACTCACCTAAGGAACAGAGACGATAGTTAAAAGTCACCAACACAACATCCTCGCTCATGAAATAATCGGGACCATATAATTCTCGTGTGGCCTCACCAATACTATAAGCGCCACCATAGATGAAGACCATGACAGGCAGTGGATTTTCGGATTTCAGCTGCAAAATAGATAAATAAATAGATAAGCATTTTTCGTACACGCAAATTTTAGCGATAAGTCGCACAGAACTGAAATGAATGACCTGGGTTGATAACACTAGGTAATATAAAATTTCGCACCCAACTGCTGGTTTTGTTTAAATGTATTTAATTTTTTTCCTCCCCTCAATCTCTTACAATCAGCAAGCAAATATTTCTCAATAATAACATTTTTCTTGCAGAAATTTTTTTCTATAGAAATAAATTTCTCCAAAAATAGCAATTTTTTTTAATTTGTTGAGAAAATTAACACATTTTTTCAATGGTCACATCAAGACGAGTCTATTAAAGGTCGTTGCGTAAACCAGCTTCGAAAGAAAACTTCTGCATAAGAGCTTCGGTCCACTCCGCGTTGGTGAGTATAAGCGCGTACGTTGAAACAACGAGCTGTATGAGCTACATAGGGACGTGGCCATAGTTAAGCGAGCAAACATACAGTGGCTACGCTGGCTTGGCCGTGTCAGCCGTATCAACGAAGACGCTCCAGCAAGTCGAAGGTACGCAACGGTACCCCAAAAAGAAGGACCAGGAAGGGAAAGATCATATGTTCATTGGAAGGATCAAGTGCTGCAGGACCTGTAAGCGTTCGGGATTTCTAATTGACACCAGCGAGCGCAGATCAGAAACAGCTGGTGCGCTATTTTGGATTCGGCGGCCAACATTTGACTGTAGTGCGAACTAAGTTAGTAAGTAAGCATAGACCAGCTGATTCGATTTATTTTTTTTGTTGTTTCGCCGTGTACATTCGGATGTCAGCACAAAATAAAATTACGAAATGTATTATCTATGTACATTCAAATTTGTTACTTTAAGCCTTTCGGACCTATTGGGACACATACGTCCCAGCAAAAGTTTTTGAAGTGAACACTTCTTTAGAATCGTTGGGAGTGATTTGAGACTCGATGAAACGAAAAAGCGACACTCTTGGCTACGAAGCGTTATATGTTGATATACGTATATGTGTGTGGCTGCGTACTGCTGAGCCACGCTAGTATAGTGAGTATTGTAGTATGTATACTACACTGCCTATTACTTGATTTGGTGTTTAGTTCAAGCGTCATACGTATGTATGTTTGTATGTATGCTGGTACGTATGTGTGCGCACCTGCGTATTACGGAGCCACGGTGAGCGAGAAGGCATTATGTATACCTATACTACACTACCTAATACTTACTTACACCAAGAGTACTACGAATGTTTGTATGTATGTTAGTACGTCTGTGTAATATATGCGTTACGACGCTCATAATAGCAACCGCGTGTGCTGTATTGCGGCCGTATTTTTATATTCGTTTCGTATTTTCATTTTTAAATATTTACCGCAATTGCAGGCGGTGTTGCAGTATACCACAATCAAAATGACGGTGCTCGTATTGTAACTCCACAGATAGATCTGAATGCACAGCAACTAGAATCACTGTCTGTTCAGCTCTCTAAAGTGGGAGAAATATGTGCATGCGAAACCAGATTGAGCAATGGAAAAACAGTTTTAATTGGGGCAATTTATATTTCACCGAATCAATCAATAAATAGCATCACGGAATTCATTCACGAAAATTTAATAAAGTATACACCAGAAGTATCGCGGATACTTAGAAAAGATTACAATAAAGTTCCAATGATTTTAAGTCGCGATTTTAACGTAAATTTTGCATTGGACACAGCGGTTCCTTTAATTGACGTTCTCAATACAACATTCAATTTAAAAATGTGTAACAATCGCACTGAATCGACAACACGATCAAAAACAACCATTGACGCGGTATTTCAAAGACATGTTGACAACATCGAAACCAAAGCATTTGTATCATATTTTAGCTATCATAAGCCACTCGTATCATTTGTTGAAATTGAAAACATTGAGGATGAATAATAATAAAATGAAGAAAATAAAATATGAACTTTATAGCAATATTATAATGAACCTATAATTATCCCGCTCCTAATGCTTCTTTCGTCTCATTCTCTCTCAGTTTGTTTTACGGAAGGTTTCACTTCTATCGCGTCTAACCGTTAGACTGGTATTTTTTTTTTATAACTCAGTCTAAATTTTCCATTAAAACTCATTGAAAACTGTCCCGTCTGGTATAGTGACGTTTAGGTAACGGTTCTGTGTAATATAATAATAATAGTAAACAGAAGCCGCTCAGTTTGCTTCTAAACGTGACTGTGCTTGAACCAATTTCTATTTTCTTGTGAATATTCGATTCAGTGAAAATAAGTGTAAAAAATAGTAGATTTTACTAAAATTAAGTTCGAATTGGATCACCGTAATTGGGTAAGTGAATTAATTTTGCATTATTTCAGTTCTAAGTTTTATTTCGATTATTTTTATTTATGGGATCTATGTGTCCCGTTATTTATTGGTATAAATATGTCCCGTTTAGAGCTTGTCGACATTCTCTAACCTTTCGAAATGTTTAACATACTTAATCATAAACCTGTTTTGATTCAGAAAAACCGTGAAATATGTCGAGAAAATTAAATGACGAGGATATATTGGCCCAGCTAATGGAGTATGACGATTCTTGTGACCTTGGTGACGTCGATTTTTCAGACGGCAGTGACGATAATTACCAGCCCTCTGAAGAGGAAAGCTTTTTATCAGAAAAATCTAGCGAAGATAACGGAAAAAATACTTCTTCTGAAAACGATGAGTCGCAATCAACGGAAAGTGGTGAAAATAAAATAAATAAAATAATATGTGACGACATTTGAAAATGTTACGGTTTGGTCAATACCTGATGAAAATTTCCAATAACAAAAGACTGTTCAAGCTCAACGAACCCCCATCATTTCTTCACATATCGGACGATCTGACTCTGTAATACAAGCAGCTCTGGACTAATGTACCCGAAATGGCTGCATACAAAAGAGGGATGGCCAAATAATACCTAAACCATGTCTTAAGATGATGTAGTTTTATCGCGAAGTTATGGGAGGAGTCGATAGAGCAGATCAAATGGCCGACTTATATGATTTGAACCGAAAATCAAATAAGTGGTGGAGAAAATTTTTTATCGACTTTTGATGATGTCCGTGGTGAATTCATGGATTTTATATTCAGAACGACGTCGTCAAAAGATACCACTGATTCATTTCATGGTAATTTTGGCAGAAGAGCTGATTGCCGAAGGTCAGAAAACGGCATCCAATATTCGCAGTGGAAGGTCTGGTTACATTTCCAAAAGGAAAAAGACTTATGGAAAGTCCGCTACTCATCTAACAATCGAAGGAAGCACAAGACGATGGTGCGCTGGCTGTCGCCTCAAAAATGTTGAAAGGCGTACTAAAATAATATGTGAAGAAGGTGAAGTTCCACTACGCAAGAATTGTTTCGCTCCTTATCATAAGCGTTGATTGCTATAATATCTGAATTAAATATAATTTAACTTTTTTTCTCAAAATAAATGAAAAACATTATTTTAGTTGATACGAAACATCCAACTTATTATTTGGTATTTATTTATTAGTATGATATAGAGACCTAATGGGTCTTAAAGGTCCCGCTCAAAACACCTAATGGGACACATATAACCCACGCCCCCTAGAGCCCCTGGAGGGGGTGGTGGACTTCCTTTTCAGATTTTCTAATTTCAGGGCCTGTACTGAAGCTAAATACCTATATCACTAAACTCGAAATGTTCCCGCTGGTTGTTTTCCGGTTCGAAAGGGTTAGAATTGAAAACTTGTTACGTAAATTTAAATTAAAAAGCGTTTTTATAAATAAATAAAAATAATAAAATGCGCAATTTGTTAGTTTTTCACTTTGAAGTGACATGTTAATTTGAAAATGTTCTTGTTAGCCCATGATTCAATTATTCAAGGTTTGCTCACTTGTGACAATAGAATTCTGACACTCCCTTACAAAAGGTCGCATTTAAAAAGGATGGAGAAAATAGAGATATTAGGTACCTTTTTGCTTAAAATGGTATCAGAATAGTCCTTTTTTTAGTTAAATTATAAACAAAATATAGTATAAACGGAAACTGCCAAGTATGATATTAAAAAAATGGCTTTAAAATTATATTTTGCGAATTAATTTTTAAATTCAAAACTGATTACGAAGTATCACCAATATGACGCTATTATGTTACCTAAATATTATGACCTTGAATTCTTTCATAGAAAAAGCGGTTGGTTGAATAAAAACAAACTTTGAACATAGACACGGCCCTTTACTTTACCATTCCTTATAGTAAGTTCTTTCCCAACCTATATTTGAAAAGGCATCGGGCTCAAATTGTCAAAACGTCCATCTTTCACGTTCATTGCCACAAAAAGATGCGCTATCATATCCTGCTTTAAGCTGTATCTCAGGATGTTTTCCATACCATTTTGGTTATGGACATACCGAGAAACAAATGGTTTTTACTACAAATTTTACTTTTCTTCCACTTTTGATAAACATTTCTAGAGTTAGCAACCCAGTGTCTTGCTAAGGTAGCCTATTTGTCAAGAGGGAATGAGAAAGCTGCTTACTGAGCAAACATTTAATTATTGAATCATGTTTTTGGCCTTTGAAAGCCAATATTACTGAAGTTTTTCACGAAAAACCGACCGAAGTCCCTCAACGAATCATTAAAAAATGGTGTTGACGGAAGGCTGAATTACGTCGCGGTCGATATTTGAAACAAATTACCTTAAAAAAATAAATGTCGTGAACAACAAATATTTTGTTTTTACTTAAATTATAAATAATACAAACGGAGATTGCTAGGAATAATATTAAAAAAACATGTAAGGTTAAACCCAGAATGATAATTTCTGAATTAATTTTTAAATTGAAAACTGATCACGAAGTTGGGAAGTTTCGCCAATATGACGCTATTATGTTACCTTACTTTATTATGCTTTCCCCATGTAAGTTTGGAGTTTTGACGTCAAAGTCTTGGGTATTCATACATACATTCCTAACATTTTTGCATTGCTAAATGGACTATTGTTGTTAACTTATTTATTTTTTAAGCAACCCAGTAAGTACTTCCGCAACCATATTTGAAAGGCATTGGACTGAGAGTGTCCAAATTTCCATCTTCCATTGCCCCAACAAGAATCTCTGTGATATCCTGATTTAAGCCGCATATCACGATGTACTCCATATTGTTTTGGTCCTAGACATACCGAGCAAGTTCTTGCTCATAGCACACGCTTTTGAAAATGAAATGTTTTTCTTACAAATTTTACTTTTCATCCACTTCTATTTAAAATTTCTAGAGTAGGGAGCCGGTTTGTCAATGAAATGAAATGTTTTTCTTACAAATTTTACTTTTCCTCCACTTCTACTCAAAATTTCTGGAGTAGCAACCCAGTGTCTTGCTAAGGAAGCCGGTTTGTCAAGAGAAAACGAGAAAGCTGGTTGCTGAGCAAACCTTTTATTATTGAAACCCTAGACGGTGCCTTTTTATGACGTCTTTGACTTTTTTCAAGTATACAGATGCACAATTTCACAGTACTGAACAACGCTTTAAAATAATTGAAACTTATTATGAAAATGGCCAATCTATAAAAGCAACATGTCGCAAAATTCTTGATTTTTTTCCGAATTTTTTTGATTTGATTTGATTTTTTTCATCCGAATGAATCGACATTCAAAGGTTGTTGAACAAATTTCAAGAAACTGGTTCAGTCGAGGATAGAAAAAGAAGTGGCAAACAAAAACTGGGCGGTCTGTTGAGAGTATTACTGTTGTAGCGCAAAGAGTTACTGAACAATCTTCAGCAGAGATATCACCGTGTGCTCAACAATTGGGCCTTCATGAATCGACTGTTTTGCGGATTTTACCTGTAGACCTGCCTATGGCGAACATTTAAAGGATGTAATTTTTCACACATAATTATTAAGTCATATTTCGCATAAAAATAGTGAAATCTGAAGCAGACTAAATTTTTACGTTATATTTTAAAACAACATCTAGGCGCGTCTTTTGAAATACGTTTTTGTTTTTTTGTTGCCTATTCTAATCTTTACCGTTTTCGTATAAACATTGAGGTACAGACAATCTTCGGATCCCTCCACTTCATTGGTCAAAGGATTATTTTGCAAAGGTTTACTTGCACACTGTGTACAGTTTTTGATGTCCGTCCATGGTGCGACTGGTTTTGGTGCCCGAAAACGTAAATCGCCCAGCGGTGGCTCTGCGTACGGTATACCTTCGAAGCTATAGTAGTTATGATCATAAATTGATTTGCATTGCCGGCCTCTAATTGTGCCCAATGGCAGGGTGAGAAGCTCTTCTGCCTTTTGAGATTCGCTGCAAATAATTGCAGAGTTTGAATTAATTAACAAAATTTTAATTTTTATTTTTAATTTTAGTTTATTATTAGTTTTACTTTTATTTTCATTTGTTTACTTACTCGTCGCTCATTACGTTTTATATATGTAGGTATTCTCTGTCTTTATCTATACGCCTTTCGCTGCCCGTTTGCCTTTCCGTCAGCTGACTTCGATGAGCGGTGCTGTTCAAGTGCAAGCAACCTCCTCAAATGCTTAAAAAATATTGCACGAAAAAAATTTCTTCTTTGTTTTCTTTTGACTCTTCATTAGTAATAATAATTGATAAGCTTCTGTTTACTTGTTTTTTTGAAAAACCTGAGCGGTTGATGCCATTTCGTTCTGCAGTTAATTAATATTTTATCAACACAAGCAGATAGCACAAGAAAAAAATAAATAAATAAAATAAAAATATTCAAATAGAGAAACACAAACGTCTACTAAAACGAATGGCGTGAAAAAGACTAGTTGCTTTGAAAAAATGAGAAAGCAAAGCAGAATGAATGAAAAAATTGACGCTAGCAGAAATAGTATCATGCACGAGTATAGGCTAGTGAGAAAATCAGTATCTAAGCTTTCCATTGATCGTGAGCGCATTGACCCTCAGCTGAGTGAGTATCATTTGAGCGCTGAGAGCGTAGGCTTTGTGCACACTCTGGGCTCTTTGTGCACTCTTCTATATACTTACATAGGTACTCATATATTAAGTACTCAATGATTTGTTTGCTGTTACTCACGTTTGTGGGCGTATGAAATGATTAGCTAAACCGAAATATTGTGCATACTTATACAGGGTGGTCCATATACCGTATTTAATATGGACATATTTTGGAATCAGATACTCGTATTATTGTAACACTGTCAGTTTTTTGTGTGTGCACTGAAAATGAATGTGAGGTGAGGCGCTGTGTTAGTAAAAAAAATTAAGAGCATCCGTGGCTGTTGAAAAGCTAATACGACGCAAGGCATGATAGATTACAAGGTTTGCCCAATCGAGGCAAAATTGTGAGAAAAAATCGGCTTTCATGTCATAGTGGACTCGGCGGGTTGGCTTTCTGTTACTACCACGAAATGTTTGCTTATAATGTCTAAGTGCGTGAACGGAATTTGAAAATTATTACATTATACAGTCACTGTATTAGCCTTTTTATTCATAGTATCTTTTATAAATCATCGTTGAGAATGAATAGCAATATTGGACGTGAAAAATGCTTATTTTTTTTGCATAAGTTTGAACAAATGTTCAATTACAGGCGCTTATTTTACTTAAATACAAACGCCGAAAACTGACAATTTTCATTCATAAACACTCTTTATCAATTAAAGATTTGATTTAAAGCTATTTTAACTAAAATTACTATTAAAATTCTATTATTACAAATTATCTTGGGAACCGTGCAAAATAAAGCGTGTAAAGAATAATACGAAACAAGAAAAAAACCCAGTCCACCAAAAGAGAACAATTCTTATATTATTTATTTTTTTTACAAAATATTAAAAAGTTATGGAAACAGCAATCCATAATACTGCGCTGAGAGAAAGAACAGTGTTCAATTATACTGCAGCAACAGCGAGAAGAATTCTATTGATTGAGGGTTATATGATCCTGAGCGTGCTCGTGGCTCGGAGGCCGCCGGACGTCAAGGCTCCCATGCGAGTGAGCCACGACAACTTTTTTATTTTTTTTCCAGAGATCAGGAGTCGTTATTCTGCACTTTTTTTGTAAATCAATATTTTCAAGTAAAGAAAACGAACCGTTTTGCAAGAAAAAAAAAAAACCAGCACCTCATTGCTGCTTTTGGTTAAATTGACCTTTGGCAATACTTTCAAAAATAGTGAAAATTTGGATCAGCGAAATTGAGTCCGCTCATTTCATACGTATTCACACACTCGTTCAATCAGTCGTTGTTCCGGCCACAGATAAGTAGATGCGAAAGGCTTTCCTTTGTGGGAGCACTGTAAAAATGTGATTTTTTTTTTCATAAATTTAAACAGTGATTGCTGGATATTGATATTTACGTCGCTGCTTGATCCAAAGATTATTTGAGACTCTCTCTGTGCGGCCTTCGGCAGGCTATATTCTGCAATTCTAATCACAAACTGTAGTCTAATGGTCTTAGATTTGGACTTGCTGACAGTCAATGAACCAGGCTATGAACCAGTAATAGTGTTTTTTAGCCGCTGCTGGATGGTGTTTGCCTTATGGACTATAGTGGAATCTTGCTGCAAGATCCAAAGCTGTCCATTGAAGAGAGTATTCCTCAACTGCTTCAACACAATTTCTAACCCATCCTCCTGGTACACTTATGCCCCACGCTTAACACCTTTTTCGCAGAGAGGAGGAGGTGTAACGCCTTTACAAGACACTTCCCACCAAACAATTACGGAGGCTGGATGATGGACATGCTGAGCCCTTGGAATAACATGTTTTGCGTCTCTAGAAGTTTTAGCATCAATTTTATCGTTTTGCTCATTGAAAGCTTCTTCCTCAGTGAACATTTTTTCATCTGTGAAAATAATATTTTCATGGTCGTTGACCGCGTGCCACAGAAGAAGTTGCTTGCATCTGTTGAGTCTAATTTTCTTCAGGTGCGTTGCCAAACGATGACCAGGTTGAACGACGGAAGGTTTTCATGTGGATATCATCTCTAATTAGTCTTGACATGGATCTGGTCGATCACTGCAGTGCGATTTTCCTTAGCTCCTCGCTCTATTGTTAACAAGCTGTATATTTACCTCAAATTGCCTTCTGGGACTTTTACTATGAACAAGTTATTACTTCACGAAAATTAATTTGAGTTGATTGAAGCGATGCAGGAGAATTCAACGAAAGTGCTGACGGTAATTTCCTAATAATCCTATCAAAAGTGTTGCAAAAATTGGAAGAAACATTGAAACAGCCAAGTGCAGATGCAGCGCTTGCCACGGATAAAGAAATAAACTTCAATTAAAAATGTAACCGTTTTTATTTTATTTACAAATTCTGTATACGGTTTCAATAAAAATATGTATATATGTAATAAAATTTGCTTAAATTTAATTACTCAATATAACCTCAAACCGAATTCCATGTAAAGCTTATCCCACTGTTCACATTTTTCCAGCTCGGGCCACTCGACAAAAGATATCGTTCTACTAATATGGAAACACTGGCATGTATCACATGATGCCCTCGGATACCAATGGATGGGATGTAATCGCATACTATTGGGATCCGAAACAGCGGCAAAAGAGGTGAGTAGATCAACCATAACTTTGATTATTTTGAGTTCGTCTGAATTCCGTTCGAGTTTAAAAGACTCAGGCATGTAAAATAAGTAGCCAAGGTCGTCCGCATGGCAAACTCCTCGCACATTTGGTCCACACAATTTTATGCGGTACAAATTGAAACGTGGCGAATCAAAATCGAAGCGATAGAGGTATGTAGGCGCTTGTGAGCGTATTAAACGCGAATTCACCAAGCGGTGCAGTGGATGGTACATGAAACCGTATGATAAAAGCTATATGGCAGAATATAGTTAGAAAAGGCAAATTCGTTAAATTTCAATTATGGAATTATAATAATACGAAAACTCCTTATACGAGGGCGGTTCTTTAAGTACCTGTGTTTGAGGAAGAAGGGCGTTCCTGAAGGAAGTTGGTGTTAGCGTCGAGGCTGTTATCTATCCAACGACGGCAAAACAAATTTCAGGCTGATTGTAGGGTTAATTTCGATTTGGCAGCTATTCGGTAATTCGCTTTTTGTTTTTGGATGGGAAAAGATGCGAAGAGCTAAAAGCAAAGTTGGATGATGTCTATGGGGACGCTACGCTATCTATGACCACAGTTAGATAGAGCGAGCATTCGTTTTGATGAGAAGCGCCCACGCCGTCCGGCAGACGTGGTTACCCAGAAAACTCACTCAAAAAGTCAACGAAATTATGCTCGCTCATCGGCAAACGAAAGAGCGCGAAGTAGCAGAGGTCATAGTTGTGTCGACCGGAATGGCAATTAATATTTTACATGATAAGTTGGCGATGAAAAAATTGCCGACCCGATGGGGACGCGATTGCTCACGAAGGGCAACAAGCGGATGCGGCTGTTAAACTCGAAGCATTGTTTTGAGCAATTTAAGCGAGATCCATAGAAATTTTTGCAACGAGTTGTCACCGTTGATGAAACCTGGATTCATCATTACACATCAGAAACTAAGCAACAAGCAAAACAATGGATTTCTCCCGGTGAATCTGCTCCAAAGAAGACGAAGACAGTCCCATCGGCCGGAAAGGTCATGGCGACGATTTTTTGGGATGCCAACGGCGTCTTCCTCATGCATTTTTTTGGGAAAAGGAAGAACGATCACTGGACAATACTACAGTGAGTTATTGGACCGCTTTTACAAAAATTTTAAGGAGACACGGCCGCATTTGGCGAAAAGAAAGGTGCTGTTTCAGCACGATAACGCACCAGCACATCTAACCGGAGTTGTCGCCGCTAAACTGTCACATCAACCGTATTAACCCGATCTGGTTCCCTGCGTTTTGTTCTTTAACATGAAGAAATGGCTCGCGGAAAAAAAATTTCGTTCAAACGAGAAAGTTTTCGCTGAGACAGAGGCGTATTTTGGAGAGTTCAAGAAATAAAATTTTTTGGAGGGGTTAAAATTGGTGAGAGCGTTGAGAGAAGTGCATCTTTCTAAAAGGAGACTATGTTGAAAAAAAACAAAAATTTTTTTTTTTTGTGAAAAAAAAAAAAACGGTGTCCTCATTTCTAGCACGGGTACTTATTGAATCCCTGCTCGTATATACTTACATTTATAATTTCCATTACATGTGCCGCATTCAGACTCTTCTCGCCCAAATGCATTTTGATGAGTTTCTTCGCAAATTTTTTTTGCGTCGTCAAATCACAATAATGCGAAACTTCCTGCGGCACCAAATATTCCGGACGTTCACCAAATACTTTATATACCTCCGGATTTTCCGTTAAATACTTATAGCGCACCATCGACTCAGCAGTGGTAGAGCCCATCATCAAAGGAATGTCATGATACCAAGCATCCTCGTCAGCTAACATATCGAGTGGATTTTTTGTAATTATAGCATCGGGCACGCTTGGATTTTCTATGCAGGGGAAAAATATATACCCGGTACCTTGATCTCTTTCATCTAGTACTAAAAACTTCAAGTCACACAGTTTTTCCGCCTTAAGTGAGCATAAATATTTTAAAATCTTTTTGTTATCTTTTACGCCCCTATAGCCAATGTGTGTGACATATTGATGGATGCGTTCAGGGTGATCTTGAATATGCAGTAAAAAACCGGACATTAGAATTGCTTTGTGAAATAGTCCCTCGCATTTTGGTACCGTAATGAGTAACTGTACTGCCATACTGCCTGAACTATGGCCAAAGAGTGTAACATTTGTGGGATCGCCATTAAATCTGCAGTAATTTGATTTGAGCCATTCTAGAGCCATTATAATGTCTTTAAGTCCAGCATTACCAGGCACTTCCAACTCCGGTTCGGGGAAATGAAGGAAACCTGAAAGAAAATGCAATTTAATTATGTTACTCACACGATATTGGTAGGGATAAATTTTTCGTAGAGCTTGTGGAGAATGTCTAAATATTCTGTCACAAATCGAACGCGGTCAAGTTATAAGCCGCAGACTCATTTTTATGCGAATTATTTTTAGGATAGAATTACGATGTGTGGCCATTACCCAATGAGGCTAATGCTACAAAAGCAGAAGTATGCATGCGTCAAATGTCAGCGAACGCCAACTGTTTAGCGTAAAGCCTGCTCTCGCCTGCTCTTTCGAATGCAGTAACTCACCATCTTTTGCTAAGATAACAGCAAAGCCTAATGCCTCATTTGAGCTTTTCGATTCTTATTTTCTTTTTGTGCCCGACAGTTGTTTAATTTAATAATAAAGCAAGAAATACGTCGGCTTACACGCATCGGCTGTTAGGTGGGTTCGAGCCAAGCTTACGGCATGCCAGAGTTCGACTTTCCTTATATCCTACATATTTGCCTCGTAAAGCGTAATTTGTAGTAAAAGGAGCAATATTTGTGTACGCTGAAGCTGTGAGAGAGAGAGTCGTACGCATATTCCATGAGCTGGCAGTGGGATGCATGCAGCCTTGCTTCGAAGAATGGAAGATTTGCGTGCAAGTATTCTAGGCAAAATTTATTGGAAGTAACAATACGCGTAAGTAAATATTTTTAAATAAAAAAATGTATGACTTTTAAACACATTTGCACAAATCTCTGACACCCGTTCACTAAACCCTTCATACTCACCAAGCGCTCCCAAGCGATAGCCAATAGTTACGAGTACTACATTCGCCATCATAAAATAATCTGGACCCCAAGTTTGACGACAAGCACCACCAGTCGTAAAACCACCGCCATGTATAAAAACGATCACCGGCAAAGGTTCTTTGGATTTAAGCTGAGATTTTTTGTATTTTTATTATTATTATTATTATTATTTTTTTTTTTTTTTTTTGTGTGTAAATACATATGCATACACACACACAAACATACTCTACATACCTCTTTTGCATATATATTCAAGTACAAACAATCCTCAGAACCCTCTATCCTATTGGTGTAGCGATTGAACTGCACCGATTTTGGCGGCGGTGTCGTGCAAATGCGCACATCCACCCAAGGGTTTGCTGGTCGTGGTGATTTGAAACGCAATTCGCCAAGTGGTGGCTTGGCATAAGGTATGCCATCGAAGCTGTAATATTCATCATTATAAATCGTTCTTCGCCGTTGGCCACACACCCGACCGTGGGTGGTGTAGATGATCGGTTGGGCAGTCGAAGTTAATGGTCGGGGGGCCATTTTTTGGTTTCTTTTCCAATTTAATTTAAGTAATTCTCTGAATATTTGCAATACACTTTCATATGTTCCTGTTGTGCTGACAAAAGACTGGCAAAAAATAATTACAAATACCTGTCACGCTAGCGAGACGTATTTTATTTTAAACTATTCTCAAGCAGCGACTTATAACTGTTTTACGAACTTATATGCCAGCTTTCTCTTCCACTCTGCTTCATTCCAATCGACTCTTTTGTGTTGTTTTGTTTTGTTTTTTGTTCTTTTTTGCATGTAAATATTTGCCTGATAATTCTTGCCTTGTTGTCATTAAGCTTCCAGCCCATGAGTCTGTGATAAGACGTGTATCATCATCGCAAGTTTAAGGAACGTCATAAAAAATGCTTTAGGTGCTTGCATATCTATATTTTCGGCTGACCTTCCAATTTTGATTTAGGAGAAGAAAAAGTGTACTGCTCTTATTCGAATCAGTAGCGTATTGAGGTTAAGCCTTTTACTGCTCAATAAATGTTAATAATTTTAATAAAAATACCCTAAGTAGACAAATTTTAGCTTATTGGCTTAAAATCTCTACATCCTTTAAAATAAAGTCCCAAGAAATATTTATTTTTTTATTCAAGTAAATGGATTTATTACATCCTTAAGTACTAAGACTACAAATCAGATAAAATTTCCAATGACTTTGCGTAACTATCGTTTGAGAAAATTCGATGCTCTGAAATAGCTAAATCGTTTTACGCTCGAAATGCTCCTATGAATTGAGTTTAAAAAATGTCTAAATTTGTTGAGATAGATTTTTCATATTAAAAAGATACCCTTTTTAAGTTTTTGAATATTTTTTATAAATAGTTTAAGGGGTTACTTGCGCCCAGCAGCGCCAAAAATGCGCTAAAAGAAAAACTGTCTGTAGAAAGGATAACAATAGAAATAAATATTTAAAAATTTTACACATTGTTTACTAGTATTTAAATTTTATAAAAAAATTTATTTTAATTTTTTTTTACAAAAATTAGTATAAAAAAAATCACGCGACCCAAAGTACAATGAAAAAAAGCTCCTCCGTGCATCATATCTCCTTGAAATGTTGATGGATCTGTAAAAAGTAAACAATTCTTGTAAAATAAAGTTGTAGTTATAGTCCACCCAGCCGGATTTTTGAATTTCGAAAAATTTTGCAATTTACGGCATTTCGGCAAAATACATATGCGTTTTACGTCACAAATGTCACACTTTAATTATAGTCCGGGGGCCAGGGGTCGATTTTGGGTACGAAACGTGTCGAAAAAAAATGTCTATCAACTCATTTTATACCGGCTGAAATTTTTTTATGTATTGTTGACAATTATTAGAATAAAAAAAAAAAAATAGTCAGCTGCGCGGTAGAGGGGGAAAAACACGTCAACTACACAAAAAAATTATTATTATTATTACCTACAATTATGTAAAAAAATTTCAATCGGCATAAAGTAGTTTTACTTTTCAATTTTTTTTACAAGTTCACCTGTTCAGCTGACGTATTTGCCCCCTCTACCGCGCAGCTGACTATTTTTTTTATTCTACTAAATGTCAACAATGCACAAAAAAAATTGCAGCCGGTATTAAATGAGTTGTTAAAAATTTTTTTCTACACGTTTCGCAGCATCCAAGGCACGTTCCCACCGCTACTGGGCCAGCTGACGGTTGGTTTCGTCATCCATTGGATGGCGTCTGCCTTCAGTATTAAAATCAGTTGGCATGAAATGATGAAGTCAAAATGACCCCTGGCTCTCGAACTATTATGTTTATAATATTTTTTAATAAAAATATCAAAAAATCAAATCTATAGAGTAAACAATTTCGAATATTTAAAAAAAAACCGCATCAAAAAATATTAAAAACTGTATGAGTTATCATGCAGACCGTGCCGGAAAAAGCAGTTTCGAGAAAAACGAATGTAAAGTTTGAGGTACAGGAGCGCGCGGGCCGCGCTCTACCTAGTTAATGGGCTGTAGAAGCTATAATATTGGAAATTTCCGCATGAAATTTTCAAAAATATCGAAACAAACTTGGATTTTTTGAAAATTCTGGTCGTTTGTAACCCCTTAATTGTAATTTTATTTAATGTATATAAATCTTAAAATATGTATACTTAGCCTATTAGAATGTATTATATTCATTGGCTTGATAAATAAATAAAAATATATTTTTTTCTTATGAAGGGTGGTTAAATTTCAAGGGCCGATGTTGAATGTGAACAACACCTAAACGTCAACGACACCGTTGGTCTTCTTTCTTTGGGGTTATTTGAAAGAAAAGATGTAAGTCGATAAATCAGCAACAATTCAAGAGCTAAAGGATGAGATAATTCGGCACATTAACGGCATAGAACCTCAGTTATGCCTCAGCGACATCGAAGATTTGGACCATCGGATTGAGCTATACCAGTATTCTCATAATGAAGAGAAATAATAATAATTAAAAAAAAATTGTATTTAATTCAAAATCAACACCGGCCCTTGAAACTTAACCACCCTTTATATTGGTTTGGGAAAAAAGTAATATTTTTGCGTAAAATTTTTTTCGCAAATGGCTTAAAACTGTTTTATGGTCGTTCTTCAGCTCCTGGGCGATGTTATACCTACTTACACGCCGGCCAACTTCGATTATTTCTGTGATTTTATTGACATTATCAATTTTATCGACATTTTCTAAAACATGAAAAATGCCTGAACGGAATCGGCACAATTCCACTATTCCCAATTTCAGCGGTCTGACTTGCTTTTCCGCCTTTAACAACGAATAAATGTAAAATATACTGAATTTTCTCTTTATTGGCTTCGATTGTTAACACCCTGTAACTCACAACTAAGAGGAACAAACAAGAAACAGCAAAACAATTTGTTTACTGTGAAATGTCACCTTGACAACGAGCATAAACTTCAAATTGTTTGATCGATGCTTTACGAGATATCGATCACTACAGCCATTTACCGAGAAAATAATGTAAGCAAATTTGAACAGAATATGAAACTTTTCAATCAGGATGTTTTGAAAATTTCGAGTATCCAGTTTTATAGCCCATTAAATTTTGGTATAATAAAATGCAAGTTTGCACTGACTCAAAACGAACTTTTATTTCTGAAAGAAAATAAAAAAATGAAATAAAATAAAACTCAAAACATTATCGTTCCCTTTGATAAACAATTTAAAATACCGAATTTTTATTCAGCTGCATGAGAATTATCGATATCGATAACTGTAGTTTGACTGCTGAGAATGACAAGCTGTGACGACATTTCTTTTCAGTAAGGTTTGGAAAGTCACCATGAATAGTTTAAAACCTGAACAACGCTTTCAAATTGTGCAAAACTTGTTTGAAAAAAAAAGAAGTAAATAAATATGTGCGCGAAGTTCATAGAGCACTGGCTTCGTCAGCGGTGCTTATTTCTATCGAAATGAGGAAGGGCCTGCTCTTGCGTTAAATGGTGAGCGCTATCGAGCCAATCTGAATAAATTTTTGTTTCTAAAAAACAGCTAAACGTCGACGATATTTGATTCCAACAAGACGATGCAACTTCCCATTAACAATCAGCAATATTCATGTCACCATTTACGCCATACGCCCAGATTTGTTGGAAGAAGTAATAAAAAATTAGACTGATCGATCGGACAATGTAACTCGTCGCCATGACGGTACAAATGCTGGATATCATATCAAAAAAATAAATGCCTAGAAATTATCTACTAGATTATAGTAAAAAAAAATCATTCCAATTATATTTCTGTTTTGTATTATTGTACTATTTTAGGTTCTCGGGCCCTAAAAGTCACCCATCAAAAAAATTTGACTCAAAAAAAGTGCATGGAGCTTAGTACACATAACAGAAGTGAAATTTTCAAGGCAGACAAAGAAAGTGGGAGAGACCCGAGAGAGAATGAGAGAGAGAGAGAGAGAGAGAGGAAGAACATATATCTAAATAAATTCACAACATTTGCAGAGAATACAAATAGACAAAATTTACAAAAAGGGAAAAGGGTCGACCGGTGTAGGTAAACGCCGGACACAAACCATGGCAACAACGCGCACTACTCCGAGCATTTATCACCCGCACAAACGCAGCGATTCCAGGACCGCAGCAACGGCACAAATTACCGCAAGGTAATACCAATAAATCCGACGCCGGAATGGATAGCACTTTATAATACGCACTAGCCAGGCAACGGAAATAAGCTCAAAAAAGTAGACACCAAATAAAAAAACGCCAAAAAAATTGGGACCAAGAAATGCCACAAACAATAGGCACCAAGGAAATATATGGTGCAGTAGGCACCAAAAATATAATACATTTCCTGCATCAGCAAACAAGCGCCAAAAAGTAGGCAGCGTTATTTCTCACTAGAAATTAGCAACCACAAGGAAAAACTCAGGAAAAATAGCCTAAAGTGTATCTAAGATATATATACGGTATTGTTCTCTCTCTCCTTTTCCTCTACGTTATATCTTTTTTCTCTCTCTCGCGGAACGAAAATACCCAAAACGTTGCATGGTCTTGAAATTTTACTCTCCGTTCTCGCTCGTCCATCGACGCCTAAGTATTATTATTTCTCGTCAAAAATATAACGCGACATGTCTGTATGCGCTTAATTAGAAGTCGAAATATGATTCATGATAATCTTTTGTAACAGATATCTCATACAAAATTTTAAAACGTAAAACAAAGAAATTTTTTAATTTTTTCATTAAAAAGTTATATTAACATAATAAAATTTATGAATAGTGCTTTCGGATGTTGTGGTGTAGGTTACGCCAAGAGTTGTATTATTAAGGTTTTTGCCGGATTGGGTAGAATATTTTTATGGTTGCATATTCCGCATTCAAATTATTGCCAGTTGAAATTCTGTATATTAAAGTTGTGTTTTATAAAATTATTTATTGCATTTATTGATGAATTTCAAAATACTCTACTAATAAATACTTACTTATACAGTACTTGGAAAATACCGAATAATGGCCCAAAATAAATTTAGATACCGAATTTTAATACCCAGAATATTAATTGTTTTTATTTTATCTTCACAGAGTTATGACCCAAAAGAATTTAGGCTGGTTAGAATTTGTTTCACATTTTATGCAGAATTTTTTCTCAAAAAAATATTGTAATGCAGAATACTTATACCTGCTCACGCTTTATTGCTCTGCTATAGGAACTAATCGTGCTTATGACAAAGTGCATGCTCGAAGTTTTTTTATAATGAAGAAGAGGATAATACTTTCGAATTCACTTAAAACTTTCGGTTTCATAAAATTCAATGAGCAATAAAACTGCATACCGAACTTCTGAAAATGCCGGTTGAAAAATTCAAAGTTTTAATGAAATTTGGGAAAAGTTTTTACAAAGCTTGAAATTTTCCGTTTGTTGCAGTATGGATTATATGTAAAAAAAAAGAAACTTTTTTCTTAAGAAGAAATCCTAGGAATACGAATTAATAACGGTTCGAGCAAGTAGGTACTCTGAGTGTGAACCAATACGAGTACGAGTATAACTGGTCAATAAACACGTCACTAGGCAGTGTTTCTAATTTCTGCAAAAAAATATTCTTAAGAACATTAATATATTCTGCATATCAACCCAATCGAACCATAAATGGGAGGTTGTGGAGCATTTTGCAGGTAGTGCCATTTAGTGGCTTTAAATTTTTTTGACAACTTTTGCTTTAAAGTAATTAAAATGTATTCCAAGGAATACCTGGAATATAACCCAAATTAGATAACATAACTTATGTATATGAAAACGTTTAAGAGGTTTCGTAATATTTCCACCACAATGCCACCTGTCGGTTATATTTTTCTAATGTACTCGATTGGGTCATATAAGTATGATTATAATTAATTATAATTATAAATATAAAGAAATTTCCAAATGTTTAAATAAATAAGGCTAGCAAATACCCAGCAGACACTGCGCTGCCGTTGAGACAAAATCAATGCCAAAGAGAAATGAGCAACATAATCAGAGCCTATACATTTCGATATATTTATTCACGATGTACGAGTACATAATAGAACGGTACCCATGGTGGAAAGAATAATGAGATGGAGCCTATCGTAGTACCGCTACTTTGCCCTCAGCGAATTTGACAATGAGTTACGTGGTTTACCATTTAGTAATTTGATTTAACATTTTTTTTTTGTTATTTGTTCTCGGAGTTTTAGTTCTTTCTTCTTAACATTTTTCTAGCCTGCTCTAATTAAACGTAAAGTTTATAATTTTTCAGATATAATTTTTTTAAAATTTGTTCAATAATTCACTCAGTTTAATTTAGCTTTACTTTTTTAACACCTGGTCGCATTGCCCGCGATTGCAGTTGTTGTTGGTGTTCTTCTGCTTTCAGCTGTCAAATCTCTCTCTCACTACTGCAGTGTTGTCTAACTTTGGGTATAAAACGCACTAAAAGACCCATTTAAAGAAAATAAAATACCAAATTTTTATTGGTAAACAAACATTAACTGAAAACATTAAATAACTTTGAAAAAAAAGCTTATGTGTATAAGTATGATATTTTTGACGTATCGAAAACATGCATATTGAAGTCGATCGGTTGCTAAATGACAAAGTTACCCAGCTTTTACATACAGACATAAAAGATGGCGCACCCTGTAACAAAAGTAAGGTACTCTTTTTGTAAAAATATCGTTATGCTTTCTTCAGTATTTTCTGATGTTTTTTTTTAACTATGAATACACCTCTTCATGCCCTATGTCCCACTAAGGATTGATGACCAAAAGAAACGATTAAACCTCTATGGTTTAAATTCGCATTCAGTAAATTCAAACGCTTTTTAAAATGTGGAAAAAGGTTTTCAATGTTAAGAAGAGTTAAGAGAGGGACATTTAATATTCTTGCATAACCTTAAAGGGAGCAAAAAATTTAATTTACACTTTCAAAACATCAAATTTTATAAGAACCAAGAAATTTTCATTAATTCACACTAAAATCGTCTCAGAGTGGCCTTTTTTAACCTTCTTTTGTATAATATTTCAGTTTTTTTTAACCTAAAGTTTCGGTAGCTTTAAATGAAAAAAAAAGAAACAAACACAGCATTTTGATATATAAAAAAGCACAAAATTTATTGCGAAGAGCAACAAGGTTGGCAACACTGCACAATTTGGCAAAAGTGACGTCACGCACTCTCTGATGGGCGCAATCTTGTTTCTATCATTCTTAAAAGGTACCGCTATTCCGCTCTCACCAATTGCACCCGTGAGCCGTCACACACACATTGATTCTGTCATTGTAATTTCTTCATCTTCGTATATTTTTGCAAGCTGTGAACGTAAAATGTAAACGTCACGCAAAAATTATTCCTCTCCGATAGTAAGGGTAGGTTAGATGAGAGGTTAGAGGCTAGAGTGATAGTAAACATTTCAAAGTTGTTTAGTACACAAACAGTACTCCGAATGGATGACTATTTTTCCTTATGTTGCAGTTTGAAAATTTTACACCTCTTTAGCAAGTTAATGGGACTTGTATTGATAGAAAATATTTCAAGAGAGAGAGCTTCAAAATACAAAAAAACCGTATGCAAATCGAGGCATTTTTTGCATAATTATGAGCGTACATACTTACAGTCCGATTCATGATGATTAGATGCAATGAAATATTAGTCCATCCGCAGCAGTAAAACTTCAGTAGTTGTAATACTGTGAGTGATTTATTGGTTCATTTGAATAGAGGTACAAGAAATTTAGGAAATATAAGAATTTCTCTATTACATTTATTACTTAACCCTTTGCACTCCGTTGTCGCTGTATTTGCGTCATTAAAAAGCTAACAGTAAATAGATGTTCTTTTCGGGAATGGAGATGTCTGCAATAAATGCATAGATTTTATGTAAGTGTGTAAAGAAAAGCAAGAACGAAAAACCGCTGTCCCATTTGAAGTTCGTCAAGAGATTAGTCGATCAACTTGTAGGTGAATTTCGCGAAGATCGATCAAGACCTTCCACTGCAGCAAATTAAACAAGACTGGACAAAAAACTGCATATTGCGAAAAGGTAAGAAAAGAGATTGTGTTGTTTGTTCTAACATACAGGAAAAGGGACAAAAACGCGAAACTTTGGAATACTGTGATACTTGTCCCGGTAAACCGAAAATGCATATGGGCAATTGTTTCGAAATATATCACACTTTAAGAAATTTTAAGACCGAAAATGTATATTTCTATTTTATAATATATTGTAAGTTAGAATATATTTTGTTTGTAAAATAGCTAAGAAATACAAATTTTGCTTTATTGAAATGACTCTATTTTTCTTCTTCATAATAGGTATGCACTTGGAACGAATATAGTGCTGGAGTTGCTGGTAGCCTCCATGCATTACTAGGCTGAATTGCAAAGGGTTAAAGCTTCATAGTTTCTGCTGCCACCTTGTTTATAAATTACTTCGTAAATAAGTTGATTAATGGATTTGTACAAATTCTCCAGACAGCCCAATGAAATTTCAGACCCGGCCGTTTTAATGGTTCAAATTAAAGCATTTTTGTCTTCGAATTGTTGCCCATTCTCGTTAACCGTATGAGCAAGCCATCCCTATAGATTTTCAATAGTTTTCAGATCTGGGAAGTGCTATGGTCATGCTAAAGTTTGAGCGTTTTGAAACGCAAACCCATTTTCGACCACACTTGAAGTCGATATGGGTCCATATGTTTCACGAATCTCCTCCTTTATTAAGTCACGAAAATAGTAATTGTATCCATTCGGCCCATCCGGATTGCACTTTTTTCGTCACTAAATACTCATTTCTTTTCATTCACCGTGATTGTTATTTGTAGCAAAACTCCAAGCCATGTGGTCCCTTGCAAAATTGAAAACACCGTTCCTGCTGAAATTTTTTCAAAGGTGTTTTTTTTTTGTTTGTAATTTTTTCTGTTTCAGATGGGGCGCATTTAGAATAGGCCATATGACGGTGTACTATATTTGCTGGCGGCAACACTTGCTATATCTTTAATTCTGTTTCTGTTAGAAGAGCGGAATTTGATGCAATCCTAAGGATTTTGCGAGTTTCTTTCGGTATCAAAGCCATCGTAGTTCTGCTTTTGTAGTTTTTACCATAGCAAACACCTTATTTGACGTAAAATCCAAAAGGTTTGTACTTCGACCAATCTTTTTGGCAATTTGGCGATTTGAGAGGAGAGTTTCACAGTTTTTCTTTGATATAGGCGAAAGTGCTAGCTAGGCTAGAATTGTGAACGATGTTCGTGGTACCGATAATGTAACAGCTAATCACGCGCAATTTTGGTTTCGTCGATTCCATTCAGGCATTTTTTATGCTAAAGAAAACGTCGATAATGTCAAAAATGTCGATAAAGAAATAGGCATAAAAAAATCGAAATTGACCGGCATGTTAGTAGTCTCAGCATCGCACAGTGGTCCGACCAGAAGGCGTTGGCGGATATAATTCAAAAACTCATTTAATTAAGCTGAAAATATATATTTAGGGGTTTTAAGGATCAGTGATGACGAATCTGACCTTAGGTTTAGCAAATTTTAAATTCATTGAATACTATAAATACATTTTTACTTCCGTAATTAGCTGGTGAGTTAATTTTTACATTTTTCACGACCCCAGAGAGTACCACGTGGAGGTTTACGGTAAGGTTATTCTCTCCTCATTTTTTTTTTTGTTTTTAGATTTTTTTTATTTTTTTTTTTATTTATTTTAAATTTAAATTTTTAATTTCTTTTTATTTTTAATTTTAAATTTTTTTTTTTTGTTTTAGTTTTTAAATTTTTTTTGGATATTTAGTTGATTTTTGGTTTTTCATTTTTTTGTATGATTCAGAATCCTCAGTTTCTGATGAGCTGTTTTCTGATGCTGGATCATTTTTCAAATTTAAAAGCGCAAGAACCTTTTTTGAAAATGGTTTTGGCTTGTTTTTCGGAACCCTAGTTTTTGATATTATAACTACATCTGATGATCAAAGCAAAGCATTTAATAAATCTGTCATTGTGTCAGTTCTCGACATTTTTCGTGTATTGTTTTGTCTAAAATTTTTCAAATCCTTATTGCGTGCTTCCTGAGCCTCTTCGGAGAGTTGGCCAATAGGCAGCAAAGCATGTTTAATAATTAAACTCCCATGAATTAATATTTTGTGCACGGAAGCCGGCATGTAATACCAATCATATAGTTGGACAAATAGTTTAGCAGAATCAAGGGCATATTTTTGAAATGCTTCAATATTAATATCAAGACCAGACGATAATGTTTGTAAAATAGTGGCAAACCGCTTGATTAAATTAATATCAATTCCAGTAATTTCTGATGATACTTCAGGATCATTTTTTTTTCAGTATTTGGTTAACAATCAAATGGTAATATTTATTTGCAGACATGAAAATGAAACTCTTCTATGAAGTACGATTTGCATACAATCTCATGTTTAAAGTCAAAAAACTACAATGAAAAATTTTTTAAATTAAGTAATATTTTCAGGAAATCTGCCTTGAATATTTAAGAAAACATCTGCATTATCAAATTTTTATTTCAAAAATGTTGAAAAATTGAATTTTGTCCGGCCGCCGGACCACTGTGCATCGGTAGGAGTTAAAGACCGACCATAAAACAGTTTTACACCATTTACACAAAAATAAGGATTCTCTTTAAGGGGGGCAGCTCCTTCAGACAACGAGTTTTTCAATAATTTTTTGCGAAAAACTAATTAATATTCGAGATATTGTATAAAACAATCAGATTATGTCTTTAAAAAAGATTCGTACTTTATAGTTTTATTTTCAATTTATTATTTTCTTCATTAGGAACTACGACATTGTGGAAAATTGCTAATAAATGCGAGGGTTTAATTTTTCAGAGAAAAAAAATGCAAAAATCATTGAAAAATATTTTATTAAGTTCTTAATAGAATGTTTCAAAAAATCAGCAGGGTATTCCTGCATTTATCATCATCATCAGTCAGCGCTATAAACAGGGGATGGGTTTTGGATTGCTCCATTCTTATGTTGCATGCTTATCTATCTTTTGCTACTGACCGCCAGTCTCTCTCTCCAATTGCTTGCAGATTATCTTCGTCACAGTCTAGCCATCTTTTACATTAAATTGGATCAAATATTTCTTACCATGAAAATTTGCTCAAATATTTCTTACTTTAGAAAAAACATTGCTTTGTTTTTGTTATTTTGTTTATATCTAAAAAAGTTTTTTGTTTTGCGAATTCTTCCTCATCTGTTTGTGTTTTTTTTTTTTGTGTTTTGATTGAAAATTTACCCCTAAAAAAGCCGTATGCCCGCTTCCTTATAGTACTTGTCCCAAATTGCGCAAGTAACAGCTTCTGGCCACTCTATAAAACTCAATTCATCGCTAATATTAAGACAATAGCGCGCACCTTCCGTTGCTAACGGTTCCCACACTAAAGGCTTAATTTTAACTCCATTTGGATTCGAATTAACAGCAAAACTAGTTATCCAATCCACCATGCACTCGATCATCTGGAATTCCTTTGATTCACGTTTCAATTTGAAAGAATCTGGTATGAAAAATATATATGAGAGTTCATCCACATGCGAAACACCACGAACTTCACGTCCACAATGCCTTATGCGATACAAATTGAAATCAGGCGAATCGTAATCGAAGCGATAGAAGTAGGTGGGCGCATTTGCTTGCGCGAGACGCGTTTGCAGAAAACGATGTACTGGATGATAGATGAAATCATAAGAGGAAAGCTGCAGCGGCCTTTGTTTTGTTAGTAAATAAAATATTTTCCATAATCTACACTTACACTTACACGCATGACATCGAACACTTGCTCGATATTCAACTCTTTCTCAGCCAAATGCAATCGTATAAGTTTTCTTGCCAACTGTTGTTGCGCTGACAACTCACATTTTGCTCTCACCTCATGTGACACTAAGTACTCAGGATGAACTTTTAAGGTCTCATATAGCTTTGGTTGTTTCGTGAAGTATTTGTAGTGCATTAGTGATTCAAATGAGTTACTGCCCAACACCAGCGGTAGACCATTAAACCAAGCCTCTTTATCAACGGCATACATATCAAGTGGATCCTTGGTAATTATAGCATCTGGTGTGTGTTCACTTTCGATTGTAAGCGAAAATACAAAGAAATGTCCTTGTTCCATTTCCTCTGCGGTCCAGATTTCTAGATCACAAAGCCGTTCTGGTGCGAGTGAATTCAGGTATGCCAGAATTTTGTGATTATCATCTGGCCCGTTATAGCCCAAATGTTTGGCAAAACGATACTCCAGATGGGGAACTTTACGTATATACATTTGTGTGCCCGACATAAGTATGACTTTGTGGAAGAGATTTTCACATTGAGGCAAGTGCATGAGCAAATGTGCCGCGGCGCTGCCTGAGCTGTGACCAAAAAGAGTTATATTGTTGGGATCACCGTTGAAATTGTTGCAGTTCTGCTTGATCCATTGTAGAGCCAAAAATATGTCCTTGAGTCCAGCATTGCCGGGTACTTGGAGTTCTGGTTCGGGGAAGCTCAGAAAGCCTGCAAAAAAAAAAAATAACTTGGGATCCATTGGAACAGAAAAGTAAAATAAAATCCTGAAGGTATATACAATATGATACTAGCGATGCCAATTCCGGTATGCCGGTGTTATCAGGGCTCGCAAATTGTGGGATCAATTTGCAGTATTCCCGCGATCCCGAAAAATTTTATGTATCGAAAAGGCTTTTTATGAAAAAAGAATTTGACTGTAAAATCGGTATACTGACGATACTTGTTTTTTGTTGTTTGAAAATTGAGCGAAATTGTATACATGTATGTATATTTATATGTGTTGGCATAAGACATATCGCACCCTAAATACAAAAGGGTCACAACTCAAAATTTTCCACACTCGAGCTTGACTTGTTTACAGAAAACAAACTATGTGACATATCACGCTGAAATTTGCCATGTAAGCTTATAACAGTCCTACCAAAAAACAAAAAAATTATTTTTGCCATATGACATCCGCGGACCGTTTTATTGATAGCGTCTCGTTCATATTTGAGCAGAAGGTATATTTTGAGTTGTGACCCTTTTGTATTTAGGGTGCGATATGTATATTAGACTATGAAAATTGCACCAAAGTATATGTATGTATGCATGTTTATATAAGTATATATATTAGTATACAACATATTTTATAAGGTATGTGGTAAATATTACAATACATTTTTTCCTTCATATATAATAATAAATTAATAATAAAAACATTAAAACAACAGGTATTATTAACAACTTCTTCTTCTTAATTGGCGCGATAACCGCTTACGCGATTTTGGCCGAGATTAACAAAGCGCGCCAGTCGTTTCTTTCTCGTGCTAACCGGCGCCAATTGGACACTCCAAGTGAAGCCAAGTCCCTCTCCACCTGATCTTTCCAACGCAGAAGAGGCCGCCCTCTTCCTCTGCTACCACCAGCTGGTACCGCATCGAATACTTTCAAAGCCGGAGCGTTTGTATCCATTCGGACGACATGACCCAGCCAACGAAGCCGCTGGATCTTTATTCGCTGCGCTATGTCTATGTCGTCGTAAAGCTCATACAGCTCATCGTTCCATCGTCTACGATATTCGCCGTTGCCAACGTGCAAAGGTCCAAAAATCTTACGCAGAATCTTTCTCTCGAACACTCCAAGCGTCGCTTCATCGGATGTTGTCATCGTCCAAGCTTCTGCGCCATACGTTAGGACGGGCATGATGAGAGTCTTGTAGAGTGTTAGTTTTGTTCGACGAGAGAGGACTTTACTGCTCAATTGCCTACTTAGTCCAAAGTAGCACTTGTTGGCAAGAGAGATTCTACGTTGGATTTCAAGGCTGACATTGTTATCGGTGTTAATGCTGGTTCCTAAATACACGAAGTCTTTTACAACCTCAAAATTATAACTGTCAACAGTGACGTGGGTGCCGATACGCGAGTGCGCCGACTGTTTGTTTGAAGACAGGAGGTACTTCGTTTTGTCCTCGTTCACCACCAAACCCATTCGCTTTGCCTCTTTATCCAGTTTGGAGAAGGCAGAGCCCACAGCGCGGTTGTTAAGACCGATGATGTCAATATCATCGGCATAAACCAATAATTGTACACTCTTATAAAAAATTGTGCCTGAGCGATTAAGTTCTGCGGCTCGTACGATGCTCTCCAACATCAGGTTAAAGAAGTCACACGACAGCGAGTCACCCTGTCTGAAACCTCGTTTGGTATCAAACGGCTCGGAGAGGTCCTTCCCAATTCTGACGGCGCTGCTGGTGTTGAGCAACGTCATCTTACATAGCCGTATTAGTTTTGCGGGGATACCAAATTCAGACATCGCGGCATACAGGTAACTCCTTTCCGTACTGTCGAATGCAGCTTTGAAGTCGACGAAAAGATGGTGTGTGTCGATTCTCCTTTCATGGGTCTTTTCCAAGATTTGGCGTATTGTGAATATTTGGTCTATGGTAGACTTTCCAGGTCTGAAGCCACACTGATAAGGTCCAATCAGTTGGTTGACGGTGGGCTTCAGCCTTTCACACATTACGCTCGCTATAACCTTATTTGCGATATTTAGAAAACTAATCCCGCGGTAATTAGCACAAATTGCAGGATCGCCCTTCTTATGGATTGGGCAGAGCACACTTAAATTCCAATCGGCAGGCATGCTTTCATCCGACCATATTTTGCATAGGAGCTGATGCATGCACCTTACCAGCTCCTCGCCGCCATGTTTGAATAGCTCAGCCGGCAGTCCGTCGGCGCCCGCGGCTTTGTTGTTCTTTAGCCGCGTTATCGCTATTCTCACCTCGTCATGGTAGGGTAACGGAACGACAATTCCGTCGTCAACGATTGGGGTATCGGGATCTTCACATTCTCTATGACATGCGCAGCTGTCACCGTTTAACAGGTTCGAGAAGTGTTCCCTCCATAATTTAAGATTGCTCTGTACGTCAGTCACCAGATCACCGCCTTTGTTCTTACAGGACAACGCCCCGGTCTTAAAACCTTCTACGATCAATCTTTTGCGCACTGTCTTCGAAGATCGCATTATTAGCCGCAATTCTGATATCGTTTGGCCGCCTCGGAGCTGCGATTTGACGCCGTTGGATTATTATCTTTGGGGTGCCGTCAAAAACCAGTGTTATGCCAAGAAACCAGCAACAATTGATGCACTGAAGACCAACATACGCGATGTCATAGCTGAAATACAGCCGCATACAATCGTAAATGTGTTGAAAAATTGGACCGATCGTATGGGATGGTGCATGGCTAGCCGAGGTAGCCGCATGAATGAAGTTGTGTTCCATCATTAACCGGAAGGATTGTACTTCAAAATAAAAAAAACAGTTTGGAAAAATATTGAGTAGTTTCTATTTTATAGCATTTTTAATTCCGTAAAGTTATATGTCGAGCCCTTTATATACAAATAACCCATTATATAAATATTATTGTTATATTTATTTGTACATAATTACATATTTTATACACACATAACAACAATAATATATAAATATATATATATAAACACATCATTGTTATGTATATAAACATAATAACGCACACAAACCAACATTAATAGAACACAGCACAACATAACATAACATAACATAACATAACATAACATAACACAACATAACATAACATAACATAACATAACATAACATAACATAACATAACATAACATAACATAACATAACATAACATAACATAACATAACATAACATAACATAACATAACATAACATAACATAACATAACATAACATAACATAACATAACATAACATAACATAACATAACATAACATAACATAACATAACATAACATAACATAACATAACATAACATAACATAACATAACATAACATAACATAACATAACATAACATAACATAACATAACATAACATAACATAACATAACATAACATAACATAACATGACTACATCGAATTATAAGACGTTATCACGTCTAAAATCTTCTTTTTTGTTCACTTATAAGTACAACTCCGTGTAAATTATTTGAATGGACAACTCGTCCCCTTAGTATAACAATAGTCTATGTGCTCATAGGCTATTATTTTTTTATTGAATTTTTGGTTTCTCCATCGTCGATTTTATATGTGGTCAAAATTTTTTCAAATTCTAGTTCCACAAAGTGGGTCAAAACATCAGTCAAAAAATAATAAATATTTACAGACACAACGAGATTTGAGTGAGAGCTACTTTCGACAAAAAGTTTGAAATTCATTTTCTCAAAACATCAAAAAATTTATAGGGTATTTTAATACTAAGGGGACGAACTGTATCATTAACATTCGGCAAACATACTGGGATGTGATTCACTCCACAAAATGTTTGATGGGTTGTGGCTTGTTTTTTTCTAGCATCTGGAAATATACCGTTAGCTGTATTTTAACAACGCCGATTTGACTTTTCGAGTTTATGCAGTAAGTCCTCATTAGTTGGTGCGCACCGAATTAATGCATATCTAAAACAGTGATTGGGTGAAATTTGTGGTTTGCGTATTTTTTTTTTGCATATACAGTCAACGCCAAAAAAAGTGTACCCCATATATTGGCAAGTCTAGCAATCCATCATTGTCCTCAAAATCATTTATTTCAGCATCCAAATCAGATAAAATACTTTCCACCCGCTTTCTTTTAGAGGCCGACTTCTAGATCACATTGTCATAATTACTCGAAAGGAAAATCACTCCTTATAGAAATGGAATTGAAAAGCATAAAAATTCACATTTTACAAAACTAAGCTGTCAGGGTCAAAGGAAAGTGTATACCAGATATTGATAAGTTTTTACTATTTGTTTATTTATTTTTTCATTTTAATTAATTTTATACAAAAATATAGTTCAAACTAATGTGTAAACACCTTTGTCTTTGTTTGTGGAAAAATCTATAATACGGAGAGCAAAAGTTTGGCATACCTTTTTTAGTATTTATAGTCAGAGAAAAAATTTGATATGTATACCAATGGATAGCATATGTGGAGACAGTGTGCACAATGTATTAAAATACATAGATACTCAAGTGAATAGGTGCAGGTAAAATTAATCAGACTATTTTACCTGCATTATAATGTATCATGTTATAATATGTATCATGATATTATATATATGTCATGATATAAAAGTTGATGAAACAACTGGAAACTTATATCATATATTGTAAATCAATACTATTGTATTATAAATTTGATTCAGGAATTACGATGTTCATGGATTAATTGATGATTGTTTTTTATTATGGTTTTTCAAAAAAAATAAATTTTTGTTTCCGTAATACATGAAGTTAAATGTTTCCAGTTCATGAATAAAAAAATTATGATATTTGAAATACACAAATATAAGATCGCTTAATACAGGTAAAATAGGATATTTTTCACATTTAATTTTACTACATCTATTCACATATATGGTATCAGGTAAAAAGTTTCAACATAAGCTATCCATTTATATATGTTTCAACTTTTTTCTATGATTATAAATACTAAGAAAAGGTATGACAAACTTTTGCTCTCCGTATTTATTATATATAACGTCGAATAACGTCGAATAACGTCGAAATTTCGACATATGGGCGATCCTAGTATTTATAAATTAGGGTTAAACTTACTCCAGTGAGTCGTTCATGTAAAAAAAACAGGTGTCTACCAAAGGTTAATATTAACAAACAAATCACCGCATCCAAGCGAACTCTAGCTACCTATTTACGTCAACGACCAGTTAATGGATATGACAAAGCAAACAAACCTTGATTATGATTTTAGTGGATCATTACTAGAGATCGGATTTTTATGCAAATTGAATATGCAAAATATATGCAAAAGAGGTGCAAATATGCAAAAACATGCTAAAATATGTAAATTAGGATCCTATTAATTCAATTTTTATCATGTGATGTTAAACAAAAATATGCACTTGCATAAGAATCCGATGCCTAATCATTACCTTCATATTAATCTCGAAATATTTTGTCAACTCCCAATTGTTTACTTTATATACATTATCCCTCTTACTCACCTAAAGCACCCAAGCGAAATCCAATGGTTATGAGCAGTACGTCTTTCATCATAATATAATCCGGGCCCCAGGCAGTGCGTGAAGCATGACCAGTTGTAAATCGGCCGCCAATCAAGTAAACTATGACTGGCAGTGGTCTGTCAGAATGCAGCTGTTTTGTGAAGTGAAATAATAGCTTATTGAACCGTAACTTAATTTTTCTTATTTGTTTATTATAAAGGGTGGTTAAATTTCAAGGGGCGATGTTGAATGTGAAACACACCTAAACGTCAAGTTTTTTTCTGCATTTCATTTGACATTTTTCAATTTCATACTAACTGAATTTGAATCATGGAAAGATACACAATCGAGCAACGCGTTAAAGTTATTCAGGCTTATTATGAAAACGGGCGTTCAAATCAAAATGTATATCGCGCACTTCATCTTCAGTGATGAGGCACATTTTCACCTCATTGGATTCGTCAATAAGCAGAATTGCCGCATTTGGGCGAATGATAATCCAAGTGTGATTGGCGAAAAACCAATGCATCCACAAAAGAGTGACTGTTTGGTGCGGTTTATGGGCCGGCGGCATCACTGGGCCGTATTTTTTCCAAAATGAGGCCGGTCAGGCAGTTACTGTGAATAGTGTTCACTATCGTGAGATGATAACGAACTTTTTATGCGCCGAATTGGAAGATATGGATGTGGGCGATATGTGGTTTCAACAAAACGGTGCCACTTGTCACACAGCTAACGAAACTATGGCTCTTTTGAGCGAAAAATTTGATGGCCGAATAATCTCACGTCGCGGCGATGTCAATTGGCCGCCAAGATCAAGTGATTTGACACCGTTGGACTTCTTTCGTTGAGGTTATTTGAAAGAAAAGGTGTACGTCGATAAGCCAGCAACAATTCAAGAGCTAAAAGATAGGATAATTCGGCACATGAACGGCATAGAACCTCAATTATGTCTCAGCGTCATCGAAAATTTGGATCATCGGATGGAGGTGTGCCACTGAGGCCGCGGCGCCCATTTGGCCAATATTTTATTCCGTACGTAATTGAGCTATACCAATATTATCATAGTAAAGAGAAATGACAATAATTTCCTAAAAAAATTTTATGTTCAAAATCAACACCGGCTCTTGAGACTTAACCACCCTTTATAAATGTTACTGCTAGCTACAAAACTTACTCGCTTCGCGTAGACATTCAAATACAAGCAATCTTCAGATCCCTCAGCTACACCTGTATAACGATTACATTGCATACATTTAGGTGGGCACTTGGTGCAATCGCGTACACCCAGCCAAGGCTCTGCTGGCTGAGGTGATTTAAAGCGCAAGTCTCCGAGTGGTGGCCTAGCGTATGGTATGCCATCAAAACTATAGTAAATATCACCATAGACGCCTTGGCGCATTTGACCTCTCACCTTGCCATGTGTGGTCGACACTGTTGGTGGGTTAACACCGTTTATAATACTAAAGAGGGAGAGAATTGAGAGAGAAATTGAAAATGCACACAAATTACCACCTTTTGATTTATGCTGCATAGTAGTGCAATAAAGTTTGTTACTAATTTAAAGCACTCACTTTGAATCCATAATTTTTTTAACTGCTCGTTTCTGGCAAAAAATTCATACTGAACGTGCAGCTGTACCTATTTTTTTTTTATTTGTAATGTTGCTTTCCATTTGTATTGCTTATCTTTTTCATACGCAAATCTACACACGCACATACTAGATATATATTAGGATGCCCCAAAAAAGTAGGTTTTTTCTTGATGCTGCTCCCTAAAATTTTTTCTATGGCCAAAGAAATGAATCGCCCATTTTTTAATTTTAATATTGACCTGGGCCGCCAGCAAATTGAAAATTACCACTGAATTTGCATAGTACCATAGAAAAAAGGCTCTTTTCCTTAAATTCGGTATAAAATGTTTACATGTTGATATTATTTAAGCTCCCCTTTTAATTTAAAACCCGCAAATGTTCAAAAAATGCTACGGAAACTAGAAAAAATATACTTATATTTTATTTATTTATTTATATTTATTTTCAAGTGATTTTCAATTTTAATTTAAATTTTTCTAATTTTTAACAAAGTCACTATACAAAATAATTAAAATTAAAAGCGGATCTTAAATAACATCGACATTTCGTGTAAAATTTATGGAAAATTGTTTTTTTTCTCTATGCAAATCCAATGGTAATTTCCAAATTGCTGGCGGTGCGCATTAAATCTGAAGAATAACAAGTATTTAGCTGACTAATTTTTTTGGCCATAGAATAAAAAATTTATTTTTGTGGGCTATCCTAATATGTGTAGATATGTTTCATTTGTTGTGTGCGTTTTTATTTTTGAAAAAAAATCTTAAAATTGTTTACGAAATTATTAAAGTATTTGTGATGTGTGGTAGATATAATGAAAAAGCAATCTAATTTTTTTTACTTCACAAAAGTTAATTGCATCAGATTCAGGTATTGTAAACGGTTGGAAGAAACCCACATACATCTGCGTTCACAATAATAGCAGTGCGACATGTTGCAAAGTTTTGACAATTTATTTATTTCTTATTTAATTTTTTTCTATTTGTATAAAATTATAGTTTATAGTACAATAAAAAACATAGCTTAAAGTTTGAATCTTTGCACAAAATTAGAAAAATTTATAAAAAAATGTCATCAAAACTTCAAATTTTTCAAACAAAATTTCGAAGTTTATTAGTTTTATAGTGCATTTAACTGTAGTAGAAAAAAAATGCAAGTTTAGGTTAGGTTAGTCAGGATGCTTGTTTAACACAAAACACTCGGTGGCCCTAAGGCACATTGTGGTACCTGAAATGCAAGCTTGAAATAGCTGAAAAATCGCGTTGTTTTTTGATATTTTTATTTTTGTTTGCGGTTTGTACATTTTCTCCATATTTAAGAAATTTCAAGCATTCGTGGGATGGAAGAGAATGCATAACAGCGTCAGAAAAAAAGTGCGTGTTGTGCAGTGTAGTACACATAACGGAAGTAAAGCTTTCAAGGCAGACAAAGAAAGAGGGAGAGACCCGAGAAAGAATGAGAGAGATAGAGAAAAAGAAAGAATACCTATATATCTCAATAAATTCACAAATTTGCAGAGAATACAAATAGACAAAATTTACAAAAAGCGGAGAAGGGACGCCGAAATGGATAGCACTTTATAATACGCACAAGCACTAGCCAGGAAACGGAAATAAGCGCTAAAAAGTAGGCTCCAAAAAAACGCCAAAAAAATTGGGACCATAAAACGCCCCAAACAGTAGGCTCCAAAGAAATATAACGCCAAAAAGTAGGTACCAAAAATATATTTCCTACAAGTTTGCACCAACAAACAAGCGTAAGTATCTAAGATATATATAAGGTATAGCACTCTCTCTCCTTTTCCTCTACGTTATATCTTTTATCTCTCTCGCGGAACGAAAATGCCCAAAACGTTGCATGGCCTTGAAATTTTACTCTCCATTCTCGCTCGTCCATCGATGCCTAAGAAGTTTCACTTCAAAAATAATAATAATAACGGAAATCAATCCGGCTCTCGAACCACTTAAAGTGACACAACCTTGTTCTGCTTTAACCCAGCCTTATCCTATTTCGGGTCGGCTCTCCTTGTGCGAAATCTCCAGGTCGCGCGATCCTAAGTCCTCTCTTCGCTGACGTTTCTTCATTGCATCTCGTTTTCAATGGTATTTTTCCAGGTTTTGGGCCCAATTTTTGCTACCTCCATCTGCAACACTTGCCTCACTGCGTGATTCGCTGAGAAATCTTTAAGTTGCTATCTGAGCAGTATTCACTCTTTTTGGCACCTAAAGGAAGGAAATTTGATGTCACGCAATGGAGCAGTCCAGAATGCATTCAGGAAGGTTTGACGGATATTTTCTTTACCGATGGGTCCAAGAATGAAATAGGGTCTGGAGTCGGATGGTACTTAAACGATGGTAATAAGTATCGCTATGCTGGGGGAAATGACAATAACGAAGTGATAATCGCGAGGAGGTGGAGCGGGAAACTGATTGAAGTTTTCAGTGACAGTTAGGCTGGACTGAAGGCCCTGGAGAACGCGAAGCACACCTCAAAGATTGTTCAAGAATGTAAGAAGAAGCTTAATTCTGTCACAAGACAACATGTTTGTACTTATATGGATTCCAGGACACTCCGGTGTTCAAGGAAAAGAAATTGCCGATGCATTGGCCAACCGTGGATCAGCGGTTCCCCCACAAGGGCCAGAACCAATAATCGGAATCAGTTCCGCAGGAATCATGAATTGGATCAACGATTATGTAGGCAATCAACATAAAGAGCGATGGTTCGGTCTAAATGCTGGAGAACTGCAAAGTGTTTTGTGACAAATTCGTACAGGAAACTGTCAAACTTTCTACTAGAACTTGGAAGGAAAGAGGTTCGGTTGATGGCCGGTATTATTACAGGACACAGCCCGTGGCGCCAGCATATGGCCACTCTCTCTTTCTCTGATACTTTTCTCCTTTCCTCCTTGACTCTTTGCAGAGCTCTAAATACAATGGGCTCTTTAACGTGAGTGTTTTAGGAGCCACCAAATCTCTTGGTGTTTCTTGGCTCGACCTATTCAAATTTCATTTCGATACTCTGGTCGTCTCATTGCATGACCGTACCAGCGTACGCGGTTTTACTAGATCAACTTTATTGCGGCAGTGTAACGCCGCTGGCCCACCTCAGCAATTGCATTTCTGCCGCGTGCAGTTTCAGGTCTAGTTTACATGGTACAGCCTCGCATTCGGATGCATATGCCATTGCCGGCCTGATCATGCTTTTGCAGATTTTTCCTATACATTTTTGTGGAATTTTCTTGTCGCACACTACACAGGAGGCAGCTCTCCAGCTTTGCCATACACATTGAATTCAGCGAGCAATTTCTCGTTCGAAGCTGCCATCTTTGCTGCGCCTGCGAGCTCAGGTACCTACTTAAAGCTATCAACTATTTTGAGGGAGCATTGTTTATCGTGAGAGCTGGACTCTCACAACTCGCTGTGGCAACTTAAAGGGGCACAATTATTATTCCAAAATTGAATGGGGTACAAAAGTGCATACCAGGAGTTTTTCTAAAAATTCCGATTAAAAAGTTGGTGATTTTGTTGAGTTCTTCTAAATTTTGTACAAAGTATGAAACTTGGAATTAATAGCTTTTCTTATAGTATACACTATATTTTTATTAAACATTTTTTTTAAATTAAAAAAAATTGTCGAAACTTTCTCTTGTGCTATTATTGTGAACACAGATGTGCATTTTGCCCCCGCAGATTGCGCCCAAAATTCAAATGCAAACAGCACAAAGATAAAAAGTAAAAAAATGTAAAAACTTTCGCAACAGAAATCTTATTACAGCAGACAATATTTTGAAACATCAATACATAGAAGGCAGATTAAATAAGAAAGATAAATAGCGCTTGCTGTTCTTACAATTGAAATAAATCTTTTGTCTTAAGGGGACAGATACCTGTAAACGGCCATATTTTCCTTGATTTTCATTAAAATAATTTGAAATGGAGAAGTCAATATATTTTTAAAAAATTGGCATACAGTTTATTTATACATTAAAATAATATTTTTTTTTATTAAGTCATTTAAAATCATTTTTTATTTAAATCATTTAAAATGGCGGATGTACACTCAATTCTTCGAGGAAGGTCGCAGCAGTGATTCTCATTCGGCGGTCATTGTAGCATTGGCGTCAGTGACCTGAATACAAAAAACAAATCTCTATATGAATTAAAAAAAATGGAAAAAAACCCGGAATAAAATGTTACAAAAAAAAAAAAAAAATTAATTGTGGGGCGAATTTTCCTACTATTCTTGCTTCGAAAAAATTATTTTTTCAACATTTTTTTGAAAACTTGGTAATAGAAGGTAATATCATAAAAACGAGGTGGGAAAAATTTCAGGGAGATCGGTTAACAACTTTTCGACTTATCGTGTACGCCAATTCGAAAAATATACAATAGTTTTGAGAAAAAACGCGTCTAAAGTTTGAATACATGAAAATTCAACCTCTCCCAGCGCTCGAACACAAAGAATAGAGTCGCCACCATTGACGATCTATAATATAAGAAATACTTAAATTTACGTTCTAAAATTTTTTTGACATATGTATTCTTAAAGGATTATATTAACATTTTAAGAAAAAAATATTTTTTTTCGAAATTTTACAGGTATCTGTCACTCTGTTAGTGAAGAGTCTGAAGTCTTCAAGGAATTTAAAAAATTTCCTATCAAACCTTCACGTGACACAAATCAAGATTTCAGCAAATGAGGGTCAGAACAGGTACCCAACAATAATGCCCCTAATATGGTTCTAATACCCTAAAAATGGAGCTATTAAGACACAACTCTCATATTTCACATCTAATAACTCAAACCACTTAACAAAAAACTTATACCACCACTTAAAAGTTCAGTATCATTTCCTACAATTAATTTTCGGCAATTGTAGCTAAACTAGTTTACAGCTAAAAAAAACCTGAATAACTAATTTCTAGGTTAAGTTAGGTTAGCCTGGTTAGCAACAAGCCACGCATAGATCTTTTGGTTTCTAGCGATAACAGATGGAGACCGACCTCTATGAATACCGAAAGTAGACATCATGTAGGATGTCAGCGCTATTGGCAAATCTAAGCAGCGCTTAGATCCGCTTTTGAGACGTCCTTCAGACCCTCAAACAATGGGGCTCCCAGGCATTCTAAATGCGTAATTCCTGCGTAAAAATTTTTCAAAGTCATTTTCTTACACACTTCGTACAATATTTGTTGAAAATTTTTAATGCTATTGAAAAATGAGGTATGAAGGAATATAAAAAAATTAATTGCCTTTCGTTTCATTTACCGTCACAAGCATGGCCCTGGTTTGGAATCTTCCGGTGAGTACAAGTCCCGGCCGGCCAAAATACACCTGGAAGAGATCCATACTGCATGGTTTATCTTCTGTAAACGCAAGGTGGGACAATGTTAAGGCGATGGTATCTAACCGCTCACGTTGGAGGAGTCGTGTTGAGGCTCTATGCTTCACAAAGGAGTAATTTTAAATTAAAATTAAAATTTTTATTTCCTGCCGATTAAATTAAAATTAAAAACTACAATTTTTTTCATAACTTTTTTTGATCGGTTCACGGATTCTCCAGGTATTCGACATTTTTCTGATACTCCATTTTTTTTAAAACAAAACCATTATTTGAAGAAAAATCCGAAACTGCATGAAGAAAAAGAAAATTTTGTGGATTTTCGGACCCAGCGACCTATTTTGCATGTGATTTGGATGCTTAGGTTCTTGGGCAAAATATTACTAAGTATTTGTAAACCTGTTTATATATTATAGGTAGACAGGTAGGTTGTATGGCAAGAGGACCACCGCTTTGGTATCATAATGTTAACCACTACCTCTGATAAATTTCACAACTTAAAGGAAGAATTCGGCCGCCGTAGCCGAAGGGGGGAGAGAACGTAGGTTAGAATCTCTGTGAAACACTAAATTAAGAAAAACATTTTTCTAACAGGGGTCGCCCCTCGGCAGGTAATGACAAACCTCCGAGTTTATTTCTGCCATGAAAAAGCTCCTCATAAAAATATTTGCCGTTCGGAGTCGGCTTGAAACTGTAGGTCCCTCCATTTGTGGAACAACATCAAGACGCATACCACAAATAGGAGGAGTGTTGATGTAGTGGTGGACAGAAAAGAGATCTTGAGGCTGAAGTATTGCCTCAGGCTATCCCCGAAAGGCACTTAAAGGAACTGCAAGCGCCTAACCGCCACACCGTGTTCAACAGTCTCTTTCTCAGCCGGCTCCCCACATCTTCTGTAATGACAGTTGTATAAAAATCCAAGCCTCTTCGCATTAGTTTCGAGATCACCCAGTGACCGGTGATCACCGCTATGGGTTTGGAAATTGAATGGCGGGGGATCCCTAGCACTTTAAGCGTCCTTTAAATATTATAATATAAGTTTAAAATTTTTTTGGCTAGTATTTAAATACATCGTATGTACAGTTAGTAACATAAATAAGAATACAGGAGCCTGATTTATGGAACTGTTTGACGCTAACGCTTTCCCTAATATGTTATCAAAATATTTTACACATGGTAATTGTGCACTAGGATAAGCTTTCATATGCACCTCAATTTAGCTGTAAATTTTAGGTACCGTTATCCACGCTTTGTTTTATCTTTGATGCCAGCGAAATTTATGTCACAAAAGTTAGTATACAGCAAACGATTGTTCAGTTAGCATAACATTTATTTTTACGCATTGATTAAAAAAGTTAAAACTCTTAAAAGGAAATAAATAAAGTGAGTATAAAAATTTAGGGAAGTACGTTTTGTTGTAATTTTTGAGACATTTTTAGTAATGGAACCAAGAGGAAAAGAGCTTTCTAATGATTTAAAAAAACTGGTTATAAAATATCATAAGGGACATAAATCATTGCGAAAAAATGGACGTTTGATAGATAGGAGTTTTGCTATAGCTCAAAATATTGTGATAAATATAAAAGTGCGGGAAGCACTACTAATAAAGAGCGTTGTGGGCGTCTGCTGCTCTTAAGCCCCAGAGAAAAAAGCTTAGTCGTACGGAAAATCAGGACAAACCCCAAAATAAGTGCCACCAAGTTGAAATCTGAAGTTGAAAATGAGACTGGAAAACTATTTAGCACCCAAACTATTCGCCGGGTTTTTCATAGTGCCAGTTATCATGGGCGCAATGTTAGGAAAAAGTCCTTCGTGAGTAGTGTCAATCGGAGTAAACGGATTTCATTCGCAAAAGATCATGGAAAATATGAATGAGAGAATGTAAATTGGAACCAAGTCATATTTTCTGATGAGTGTAAGTTCAGTATCTGTGGATCTGATGGCCGTGAAAAAGTTTGGAGAAAAGTTAACGCGGAATTGGATCCAAACAATATGACCGGCACTGTGAAGCATGTAGGGGGCTCTGTGATGGTTTGCGGATGTATGGCTGCGAACGGAGTTGGAAACTTGGTATTTGTCGAAAATATTAAGGACCGATATGGTTTAAATATTTTTAAAAATAATTTGAAAGAAAGTGCTTCGAAATTAGGTCTTGGAAGAACGTTTATCTTTCAGCAGGATAATGACCCCGAGCACACATCCAACATTGTACGAGAGTGGCTGTTATACAATGTGCGAAAACAGCTGACAACACCGCCACAGTCCCCGGATACCAACCCAATCGAACATTTATGGGAACACTTAAAGCGGCAATTACGTAAACATCCGATTAGAAATAATGAACAGCTGAAAAACGTCCTTCAAGAGGAATGGAATAAAATACCACCAGCTGTAACTGAAAGCTTGGTGAAATCAATGCCATCACGACTAAAGCGATTGTAAAGTCTAATGGTTATCCTAGCAAATTCCAGGATTTTATTCTAATTATGTTTTTGATTTCACAAATTAATAATATGATGAACTGTATACTTACTTTTGAGACATGAATTTTTATAAAGTTTAATATAAAAAGCTATAATTTTGTTCCTTTTTAAAATTTTGTCATTATTTGGATTAAATATGATTTTTGTATTTCGTTAATGTAAATAAAACACACTTTTGCTATAACTTAGGTTGTTTTAAGGAATCGATTGGGGGGAAATTGAAAACGTGTCCGGTGTATACTTACTTCTGTTACTAACTGTATGTCTATGCTGGCCAAAATGACCGCTTCTGTGTGAGTTAATTAATGGGTTAAAAAATGTGGACCCTTTCGCGCGAAATTCTTCAAATATTTCAAATCTCTTCGATATTACTTCGTATTTCAAAGTTTGATATACTTTTTTTTCGAAGCTACTGTATAGAATAAACATAACTTATGGCTCTAGAGAAAAAAAGAAAACTCTCAGCGCAATACAAATTTACATGCAAACATACATATGTATACGAAAAAAAAAATGTTTACCTTATTATTATTTGAGTCAAAGTTGCACTCACTTAGCTTGCCAGCTGGGCTCTCACATAGCATATTTTTAGGCCTTAGGGGCATTCATTTAAAACTTTTGACACTATGGACACTTATTTTGGAAGTTCACTTTGTCTTTCGTCACATTTTTTTTTGCTAAGGTTTAATTTTATATAATTGGCGCGTACACCCTTTTTGCGTGGGGGGCATGTCGACTGATAACTGGCGATGAAAGATGGATTGTTTACAACAATATCAAGCGGAAAAGATCGTGGCGCAGGCCAAGTGAACCAACTCAAACAACATCAAAAGCTGGTATTCATCAAAAGAAGGTTTTGTGATCATTTTGGTGGTATTACAAAGGAATTGTCTACTTTGAACTCTTACCACACAAGTGAATGTTCAATTTTGATGTCTACATTGAACAACTAACGAAATTAAAGAATGCAGTTGAAGAAAAGCGGCCAGAATTGACAAATCGAAAAAGTATTGTATTCCATTATGACAATGCAAGGACACACACATCTTTGGGCACTCGGTAAAATGTATTGGAGCTTGGTTGGGATGTTTTGCCACATCCGCCATATAGTCCTGACCTTGCACCATCTGATTACTTTTCGTTTCGATCTTTACAAAACTCCTTGAATGGTAAACATTTCAATAATAATGATGATGTCAAATCGTACCTGATTCAGTTTTTTGCTGCTTTATGACTTTGGGATTATGATGCTGCCTGAAAGATGGGAAAAGGTCATTGATCAAAATGAAATATTATCAAGATATCTCACAAATACAGCATCTATTGTTGTTCCATATTTGGTAGTAGATTCCCTTGGATTGTTGTTGATTTGCAATTGAAATTCTTTTTGAAGTGTGCTTTGAGTGCTGAAATTTTTTGAATTTTCAAGTGGCGCAAAATTAATCACCCAGTTTTGTATGTGAAAATTATTAAATAAAAAAAAAAAAAATTATATAAAAAAAAATTACTTTGAATGATGAAATTTTTTCAATTTTCAGGTGGCGCAAAATTAATCATCCAGTTTTGTATTTGAAAATTATTAGATAAAATTAAAAAAAAAAAAATTAAATTAAAAAAATGACTTTGAGTGATGAAATTTTTTGACGTTTCCGGTGGCGCAAAATTAATTATCCATTTTTGTATTTAAAACTTATTAAATAAAATTAAAAAATATTAAATAAAAAAATAATTTTGAGTGATGGAATTTTTGAATTTTCAGGTGGTGCCAAATTAATCATCCAGATTTGTATTTGAAAATTATTAAATAAAATTAATAAAATAATAAGTAAAGAAATTATATTGAGTGATGACTTTTGACCTTTACGCCCGCCATCGCTTGTCTGTTTTTATACAGTAGCTCTACACTTCACAAATTTCAATTATGATTGACATACTGCACCATTTGTAAAAAATATAAGTAATCCGATAGCATGATTAATTTTGTGTCACTTTGTATGATAATCAAAATGTGTCTTTAAAATATGCCTTCCTCCATAGGCTTAAACTTTTTATTCAATTTCAACTTTTGCTCATTACGAGCTGGCATATCTCGAATTTGCTATTAACCCTCCGATGTTCATATGGGTCTGGTCAGACCCATTCGATCTTTAAGTGTATGTAGATCTTTTATTTTTAATATCTGAGGCTTCTTAGTCCATTACTTCCTAAAATGTAGTGTGCTAAACACAATGAAGTAGCAAAATTAAGATTTTTGCTATATTTGTTGTAAAAATAATAATTTTAAACTAATTTCGTTAATTAAGCTCACATGGGTCTGTGCAGATCCAAATAAGCTTCTCATGTAAATTGGTTAACCGTTAGGTGTAAACAACTAAACTGTTAGCGGAGGCAGCGGCAGAGATAATTTTTTAGTTGAACACGTGTTTTTTAATTAGTGGGAAGTATTTTTTTAAATAAAATAGAACAAGTAAATATGGATGAAGTTGATGTGATGACCCGTTTGCTTCGTAAGCTAAGTGCAGCAAATGTGAGTCCGGAAGAACGTCAGCGACTTCAGGCACAAATTGAAGAAATTATGGGACAGGAGCCCGATCCATTTGAAACAAGTGGCGACGTAGAAGATGATGAATATTTTCCAGATGAAGATGACTTCGGTGACGCATCAGATATAGAACAGGAAATCGAGTTAGAGGCTGTTCTGGAAGAAAACTATGATGATATTGAGGATTTGTATAGAGAAGCTATTGCCCTTCAGGCTTCAACCACAATGGAATCATGCAGCACATCTATTACCCAGGGCCTTATATACAGGTCGAAAGATGGTGAGATGTGGAATTCAAATCCTCCACCACCTGGAAGGCCTCGTTGTCACAATGTTACAACTTTTACTCGTAAAGGGCCACTACGAGGAGCGTCACTGAGACATAAAGCTCTTTTCGTAAGCTCTTTTCGTAAGTATCATTGTGCGGGAAACCAACAGAAAAGCCGTTGAAGCGTTTCGTCTATGGAATGAAAAGCATCCCAGTAATAAACAGCGTTCTTGGGTAATGACTGACGAAGACGAAATGCATGCTTTTTTTGGGATGCTACTTATTGTTGGTGTATTCCACTCGAATTCTCAGCCAGCGAAAGAATTGTAGGCCAGTTACAATATGCCAATGTATAAGGCCACTATGTCATTGAATCGGTTCAAGAGCTTAACTACTTTCATCCGTTTCGATAACAGTGGTATCACAATAATGATATCGCTCTGTGCTCGTATATGGCAAAGCCGAAAAAGCCAGTAATTATGTTTTCCACTGCCCATTACCGTCAAAGCACCGATCCATTGAAAGGATTCAAGCCAGATCAAATTTTGGACTACAATAAATTTAAAGCGGGGGTAGATACAATGGATCTAATGTTGACTGGCTATTCGTGCAAATGCTCGACAAACCGTTGGCCACTGGCAATGTTTTATAATATGCTTGATATTGCCGGTTTGGCCTCATTCATCATCTATGACGAGCTGAATCCGGCAAAGCAGAGTGATAAGAGGCGCTCATTTGTCATTGAATTGGCACGGCAGCTAGTTATCCCACATATGACGAAACGGGCGACTAACTAATGGAGGTTTGCTCATATAAGACAAGCAATGAATCTTTTCAATATCAAGGTGAGTATGAATTATATACACACCTACATATATCTCCGCGTATAAAGATATGTGTATGCATGTATTCATATTTACTAATTTAAAATAAATTATTTCGCTACTTTTAGGTACCGGAATCTTGTCCATCGACATCAGATGCAGCACAGCAACAATCATATGCTCAAGATGCTTCAACACGGTCATCGTGCTACCATTGTGCTGCTTCTTCTTCGAAAAAGCGACGTAAAACTCGTTATAACTGCAGCAAATGTAACCGACTCATATGTCTTTATGAACATTCCATGCAACTATATAGTTGTAAACCCAATTACTCTTCGTAATTAATACTAATCCGTTCAAATAAATAAATACAATTATTTTTAAAACCGTATTTCTTACATTATTTGTATGGGTCTGGGCAGACCCTTATGATGCACTTACCGCATCATAAGGCACCGAACATCGGAGGGTTAAATAAGTTTGCACTTTTCATTTCGAATTAATAAAGCAATAAATTTGGCATTGCAAAATAGTTCCACTTGGTTTAAATAATTGAGTAATGAAACTTCTTTCTGCTGTGGCTCTGCTTTCTGTGACCTTTTTATATTTTTCAACTCAAACACTGACCTTCGTCATTTCTTCGCACAGAGAGCGCGCCTTAAAAGTGCCCACTCTAGCCAGCCTTCCAGTTTCCCATGAATTCTCGGTAATCGAATTCCTATTATCTACATAGCAAATTACCGAACACATTCAAAAACACATAACGCACCTACGTTTACTAAGCACTCACGAGCATCCAACTCGCATCCGCTCTTTAGCAACTCTACATTTGTCTTTCTAACAGGGCACACATACTAACACACTTTAACCCACATCATTTGTGAGTTGTTCCTTTGAAATTGGCTTAGCACTTCTCATACTACTACACATAAAATATATATATGTATATATATATTTTGTGATTTAAAACCATATCACTTGGGTGTCCGAGTTCTTTATCGAGCCACTGTACATATTTTTTCGATTTTTGCCGGCGAGTCGTTCGTATAGTCGAAGAGCGCAAATGCATTGCTTTTTTTCAAGTAATCAGCTCCATCAATGATTGACGCGTTTCCATTTTCCTCTCTGCGAGCAGTGATCAACATTTTTGTGATAAGATAAGGCGCAGACGTTACTCACGTGTAGGAGCCTTGTATACTATTATTTTTTAAATATCATTAGAAAAACTATTATATGGTAAGTAAAATTTAATTATTTTTTAATGACAATAAAAATTTATTATTCGAGTAACAAAAAAGTTATTTTTATTTTTTTAACCCCAATTTGACCCCAATGATGCCTGAAAGCGTTTCTCTTAATTAAGGCCTACCAGCAGGCCTTCTTATTTTTTGTTTGTTTTTGTTTTAGTTTGATGAACTAAAATGATAACGGGAATAATATGTGACTGTCTAAGTGTGATGAAAGAATAACTCATCACACAATTTGGCAAGTAATTTGCAAAAAAACTAAATGAGTGTTGTGCGCCAATTTTGTTTAGAATCCAGCAAGACTTTTTTAATATGAAAAAAATCTTTGATATTTTTAACAAAAATTACAAATGTGAAATGAAACAGTTTTCAGTAAACTTTGACTTAAATATTCTACACAGAAAATAATGTTTCGAGTAAATTTCATACCAAAATTGCCCAAATTTGCGCGCAAGTAACTGCCAATAACAGAATGTGGCGACCAGAATCTTCTTTTAATATAAAAAATTTAAAAAAAAAAATAATCTTCACCAGCCTTATTACAAACGTTATACTACAAAATATTATACTTAAGTACAAAATATTAACAAAATTCGTTTATGTGGCCTTCTCGGTAGAATGTAAAAGACACCTGCTTTTCTACTCACATATAAACTGGCAAGAGGCAAGCAATAAATTGCACATTAGCTCAGTTAGTACAAACTATCGTTCGTATATAGACTTTCCCAGATCTTCAATTTCTCATGCGGAAACCTAATAAATTCTACCTTCTCGTCTATGTTCAGACATTTTGGCTGTGCTAGTTCCACATCTTTAGCTTCGACCGGTTGCCATTGAGTCGATGCAATTTCATCGCAATTCGGATTGCTGGTTGCTGCAAATGCCGTCCACATGCCAATCATACGTTGAATTGTCTTGAACTCTCCACTTTCTGGTGGCAATTTAACTGAGCTCACATTGTAGAATACGTAAGAGAGATCATCGCCATGGCAGGTGCCGCGTACAGACTTGCCACATTTTAAAATGCGATAGTGATTGAAATGCTGTGAATCGAAAGCAAAGCGATAGAGGTAGGTGGGCACGTCCGATGCATAGGCTACACGGGACAAAAGCGTGCGATGCATGTCGTTCAAGAAATGTCTGTAGGCCAACACCTATAGAATGAAGAAAAGGAAAGAAGAAGATGAGATTGTACATATTTTTTTTTAACAATTTTCGCTTCCTATATTACCTCCAAATATTGTAAGAGCGTTTCACTATGGTGTGGTTCCTTTTCACCAAAATGTGCCTGCTTAATTCTTAGTCCCAACTCTTTGTGTTCGTGTGCCTCGCGCTCGTTTTTCACTACAGCTGGCAGTGCATATACACAATCGTCTAATTCATTCACCAGATATGGCTTGCGCTTAGTTTCATCATAATGAATAAGTCCTTCATGTGCATTAGCACCAATTATCAATGGTATTTCATTGCTCCACGACGTAATCAGCAAGTCTTTGAAAGGCTTCGTGATCAGAGAATCTTCACTTTCGTATGGCTCCACTACTGGCACGAAAGCAAATAAAATATACTCTCGTTCTTCGAGTGGTAATATCAAATTATTATGAGCGTGTACTATTTTTGAGCCGCTCACATTGGAGAGAAAACGAAATACCTCCTTATCAATATTTTCACCCCTAAAGCCCAATTCGACGGCTAGCCGAAAAGCCCAGTCACTGGGTGTAGCTTCAACCCAGGGACAAAGAGCTGTACCCGATTGTAGTATGGCTTTATGGAAAAGGCCGCGCGCCTTTGGAGCGAGCATATGGAGATGCGTAGATGCCGCACCGGCACTCTCACCGAATAATGTGACATTATTTGGGTCACCATTGAAGTTGGCGATATTTTGCTGAATCCAACGCAGAGCGAGCAACTGATCTTTTAAGCCTGCATTTCCGGGCACTTGAATATCTGGATCGCGTAAGGACAAGAAACCTGTGGGCGTACGTTAGAATGGGGAATTAACTAGTAGCAGGTTAAACAAATTTTTATAGATATGCAAGTTTTTATAAAGTGCAAGAATTGAACATTTTTCTGAGATAAATTTTATTTATAATATACAACCAACCTAAAGCGCCAAGTCTATAGTTGACCGTAACCAAAACGATATCCCGCTCCATAAAATAATCAGGCGCATAAACATCCCGCGTAGCTTCGCCAATCTGAAAAGCGCCACCATAGATCCAAACCATCACCGGTAAGGGCTTGTCACTTTTCAACTGCAAGAACGTAAAAGTAATATATTTGTTTAAATGTTGCATAGCCACAAAGCAATTTCTCTCACCTCTCTGGTGTACACATTCAAATTCAAGCAGTCCTCGGAACCTTGCGTGATACCAACTATAAAATGTCTTTGCAGCGGTGGATTTCCTAGACTGGTACAATTGCGCACACCCGCCCATGGCGTAGGCGGCTGTGGTGCCCGAAAACGCAGCTCACCGATAGGCGGTTTGCCATATGGTATTCCTTCAAAGGAGTAAAAGTGATGATTATAGATGGTTCTGCGTTTAACACCTTTAACTTTGCCATAGCTTGTGGGCACCACAACTGTTTCATTGGTGGTCATACGATATTGCTGTATGCGATGGTTGAGCATTCTAAGATCAGACAAAGCAAAAAGTATTTGATTGATAGAGAGATGATATAGAGGGATTCAAGGGTGATGCTAAAATTGATGGCAATTACTTGTGATGTATTTTAAGGGGACCGTCTAGTTTAGCAATTTCAAAAAATCAATTTTTTTTTTACACTTTTCGAAAGTATATGTATGTAGAAATATTGTGTTTAAATTTCAGAGAGTTCTGAGCAGTGTACATATATTTTTTTCTTACCAGAACATCACTACCTAGAAGCGCTTTTTATATTAAAAAAAACTTTAAACGCGTTTTTCTCAAAACAACGTTTTAAAAACGGTACCAAGGAGTTTACAAAAACTGTTAGACCGATTCTTTTGAAATTTAAACTACATAATCTACGCATACTAAACGAGGTAGTCCACCTATAAAGTATTAAAATTTTGCATTGTAACTAATTGTTTATTTAAAAAAACAGCGAAAAAAAGTGCATTTTTTCAATTTTTGTCGGCCATTTTAATATTTTTTGATAAATATTGATTTTTATAGGTGGATTAACTAGTATTTGTTATACTGAATCTAACCCATTTTAATTTTTTTGTTTCAGACTAGCCGTTCCCGAGATCTGCTTGGTGACGTTTTGCATTTCGATTTTAAGGCGTTTACGCGCGGCCCCCATTTTGTACATTAAAATGCAATAAAATGAATAAAAATTTTTTTTACACAATTTAAGACTTTATTTATTATATCTAACAATCTTTCATTACATACTCAAAAATAATTCCCAAAAATTGCTTTTTTTCAGCACATGATCTGGACGGTCCCCTTAACACAATTTAAAATTTTCGCCTGGGTGCGGATGACGCTTTATGCCGTCATTTAAGTTATCGCTTAACAATTCTTTAAAAATGTCATTTTTCAAATTCAAATTCAAATTACTTTACCATTGTTCGTTACGTTTCATACAACAATGCATTTTTGTCGCGCTTAAAAATGTCGAATTTCGTGCCTTCAAACTACGATTTGCGGACATCGAAAAACCACTTGTGAAATGTCGAGACTTTTTTTTTCAATTTCAAACGTTTTTTAACAAAAAATGGTTACAAGTTTAATCTTCAAAATAATAGCCATCGCTAGCGACACATTTTTCCCATCTCTCAGGCAATTTGTGGATGCCGCGCCAAAAAAATTGGCCGTCTTTGGCCGCAAACTAATCATCGAGCCATTTTTTGGCTTCTTCGTGAGAATTGAAGCGCTGCTCGGAAAGTGCCTGGCTCATCGATGCAAACAAATGATAATCGGAAGGCGGCAAGTCTGGTGAGTAGGCTGCATGCACCAGCGGTTCCCAATCGTACGTCCCCACCAATTCCCGGGTCGCTCTTGTTCGATGATGTGACGCCGATCGGCATATTCTGGACGTTTTTGGTGTATAGCGCTGTTAAAATTGGCCAATTGTCGTTGGTAGCGTGCACCGTCAACTGTTTCACCTGGTTTTAATAGCTCGTATCAAATCATACCACGCTGATCCCAGAAAACACATAGCATTGCCTTGCGGCCGAAACGATTTAGTTTGACCGTTGTTTTTGGCTTGTGGCCAGGCGGACCGGACCATACGATCGTTTACGCCTGGGATTGGAGAAATACACCCATTTTTCACCACCCGTAACGATTCGATGCAAAAAAGACTTCCTTTTGAACCGTTTTTCAGAGCGACAAAAATGCATTGTTGTATGAAACGTAACAAACAATGGACTGAATATTGTTGACAGATGACAGACGAAAAAACAAGACATTTGGGAAGGTTTAAAATTACTCCTGGCGACATCTATGGACTAATAGCTGAAAGTCTCATTTCATAGGTATCTACCGGTATTTAGTTAACATTATCTTCGAAACTTCCAACGATATAAGAACAAATCCAGTTTAAAAAGTACAATTTATAGAAATTTATTCAATAATTTCCTACTTCTGAATAATAAAAACTAAGTGTGATATTTCCCTCATAAATCCCTCAAAATGGAGGAAGACTTTCTTTCGGAGACATACTATATGAAGATTCATTATCAAATATCGCTGAAAATGAAAGTGACAGTGAGGATTCTCATATACAACCTTTACGAGAAAGAGCGAATGCATTACGTTTGCTTTCATCGCCATCAAGTGAAGAAGAAGTAGAAGTTGAAGAAAGTGATCAGGATTGGTCGGATTTGGATCTAGAAAGATGTAGTTGATGAGCAATTTGAAGGAGCTTGTGGACTTAAAATCTTTCCAAACAATCCTCAAAGCACCGCCGATGTGACATCTTTATTCGTTGGGGAGGACCGAACTGAAAAATCGTTTGCCGTTAACGAAAATAGCAAAAGCAAATGCAAAGTATAAAAAACATGAACATGGATGTAAATGAGTCAATGTCAAAGTTTCGGAAATGAAAAAAGTATTTGGTCTTATATTACTTATGGGATTAGTAAGAAAAACCTTGGGAACTCCAGTTTTCGGTACTATCATGGGTAGAGACCGGTTTTTACGAATTTGTATTTTCCTACATTTCTCCGATAACTCAATTGCTTACTCAACGGAAAACAGGTTAGCTTTTACAAGCAACTATAGATTATTTTAGCAATAAATTGAAAAGTGTATACAAACCAGGACAGAATTTATCACTCGATGAAGGGTAATCCCATGGAGGGGAAGACTTCCATTCCACACTTACAATCCAAATAAAATTTTAAAATACGGCATTCTCAATAGAATGATTTGCGAATCGAAAACCGGTTATATTTGCAGTTTTATTTTATATTGTGGAAAGAGCGTTAGTTGGAAAATACCATCTTGGAACTTTGGATTCCATACTTGAACAAATGACATCATATATACACAGATAATTTCTACAACAGTGTTAAGTTGGCTTCTACATTAGTGTTACATAAGGTAAGAGTTAGTGGCACATAAGACCAAATCGGGGAGTAACGAATGTTTTAAGAAATATAAAATTGCGACATGGAGGGGCACGTTACATGCGAAGAGGTGAAATTTTGATACAAGTATGGAGCAGTAAAAAAAAAGCGCAATATTCAAATGATCTCTACTATTCATAATGCTGATCTGATCGATTTAAATAAAATCGACCGAAATACGCAACTTTTTATCAAGAAGCCGCACTGCATCATTGATTACAATCAATATATGAATGGTGTCGATCTTGCCGATCAAAATCTTACCTACAATCCCATCTCAAATGGACTAAAAGGGGTCTTTTTCTATCTTCTTCACGGCACCATATTTAATTCATTCCGTATTTATCAAATATTGAATTCACAACCAAAAATTAGATTTCATGAGCTTAGCGGAAAGTTAGATAGAGGAAAGCCCTAATATATCCCATTTTAATACCGAAGAAGCAACCAATGAGCCCTCAACTTTTACACGAACGCCCCATTTTGACTCAACCAAAGGTTATCGGGAAATATAAAATATCGCGAATTTGTGAAAATTTTGAACAACGGTAAGACTGTAAAAACTATCGAGATACGTCATATATGTATGTGTTAGAGCTGTAAAGTTCCGCTACATATTGAAAAAATGTTTTTTAGCTTACCATCAAAAACAAAAAAAATATTGAATTACAATGAAATGTAATGAAATTTAAAAATTATTTAAAAATATGTTTATAATAAATAATAAAAATATTTTAAAGTATAATTTCAAACCCTCATTTTTGTATATAAACAAGTCCTATGTTCCCTTCTTTAAAATCTTATACAGAAATATTAATTGCATAAAAAGTTATAACAATTTTTCTGAACCTATGCGCGATTCTAGCAATTCACAAAAAACGGCCCCGTACCCACAGTAAGCACAGCCAGCAACACCCCGTCGCGAATTTATTTTTCATTCTTTCAGAAAGATCGACGCCTCACATGGAAAAATCATATTAAAGCTAAGCATCAACAGCTTAAAAATAAAACCAAAAGAATTTACTGGCTACTTGGTGGCAAATCTCAACTTAGTCTAGAAAACAAGGTTAGATTGTATAAAGCTATATTGAAGCCTATATGGACTTACGGTATACAGCTTTGGGGAACTGCTAGTAAGTCTCCAATGTGGAGATTTTGCAACGCTACCAGTCAAAGACCTTACGAACACTTGTTAATCCACCTTGGTTTATCACAAACGAAGTCATACACATGGCTCTAGGTATTCCATTTGTTAAGAGAGAAATCTCAGTATATTCTAACAGATACATTGAACGATTGTCAAATCATGTAAACACAAATTCTATTTGCTTGTTGGACACAACCAATGAAATTAGACGATTAAAGCGCAATCATGTCTTAGACTTGCCATTCCTTTAAATTTGTCAATTTAATAATAATAATAAAAAAACAAAAAAAAAAAAAGAGCTAAATATGAAATTGTTAAAATGCTCCAATAAATTTTAAAATTCTAATATAAGTTATACATGAAGTAAGTTATACAATTTTCGAGTAAAAATTAAATCTAATAACATAAAATATGCATAAGAATTGTAAAAAGAAAAAATTCTATAGTTTTCTATGTAGTTTTGCACCAGTGTAAATACTATGCTGTCATTAGGTAATAAGATCTCTTTTGCTGAATATCTGTATTCTAAGATAGATTGCAAATAAAGTATTTCCATTCACAAGTCATTCCAGAAAAACTATGGACACACAACGCGTCACGGGTTTTGTTGCGGGGTTTAGAATGGCGAAGTCATCGAGTCATTTTTGAAAACGGTGCCGGTAGAATTTTCGGGGTGAACAGTCAGCGTTATCCTGACATGATGACACATTTTGTTATATAAATTAAATTACATCAGTTTTCGGCTTCCCGACTACTGTAGAGTCTTTAAAGCTGAACTGTTGGCAATAATGAAAGCAAATTGTAAGTGCCGCGAATGAAAGATGGCGTAATGAAACCACATGCAGAATCGCCCGACAACTGTGAACGACTTTAAATGCTAAACGCACAGAATTTCTGCTAAGACAATATAAACACAGTCTTAGCACACTGATTTCAGTTTTAATGGGGCATTGCCTAATCGGCAGGCACGCCCAGAGGAATGGTGTGTAAACACATGACTTCTGCAGAAGTTGTCTAGATGAGGAAGATGCATTTGTGCATCCGTAGGTTCACTATTCTAGGTAGACTATCCTGTAATGAATTCGAAGATCTTTTTTTTTGTTTTTCTTTGTTCACTCCACTCGGGAGCATAGTGCCTCGACAAGATTTCGTCCTGCGTTGGTTTCGTTAATCTATTTTGCTTTCTGGCAGGGTTGGTGATTAGCCTGCCGCTAAGTGTTTAGAGCACCATCTGTGTTTCAACTTTTTCTGGCAGAAGAATCACACAGATGGTTGAGGACTTCGCTACACTTGGTGTGTCTGCGTTATTATCGCGATTGCCCGCTTCCTCTTGCTGGCGCTACTGATGCATTGTGTAGCTGTGTGGTTTTCTTTGTGTTTTCTGTTTGTTTTAGCAGCCACAATGCAAGTAATGCGCTGACTTCTGTGTGGTAGGAAAGATTGGAAGGATAAGGCTTTGGGGTTGAGGACACACCACTTCTGAATGAACTCCAGAAGCCAGTGCATATTTCTAATCTGTGGAAGTTCATGAACTGGAATGATATTCCCATACCACAAACAAGTGATTCGAATTCGAATTGTCGCTTATTAAAAATATTATTATTAAAATTTATTTGTGCGATTCAATACGCGTATATTCCAATTTCAAGTCAAGAATTTGTTGTAAACATAGAGTGTAGTTGAAGCCAATCTCATATCACTTTTCACATCATACAGTATCAGTGTACATATTTAATATTGCTTTAGAAGCTTCCCAGCCAATATTCCCCCTTTTACATTTCACTTACTTTGCTCCCATTCGCAACAAATCGATAAACGGCAAACTAATATCGACCATTTTTGCGATATTCCAAACAATTTGTAGGTGATGAAATTATAATAAATTAAAAATTAGAGCAGAAGTAATCAAAATTCTTTTGACTTAAAAACACGCGCCCGGCACTTGAGTTGCTTTATTATCATACAACGGACGATCGGAAACTGACACAATGCGCCGCTATGAAATAGCCAGCGAATACATTTGTGATAATGACTCCAACGGTACCCGTTGGACCTCGGTAAGTAGTCAGTGACTTTAATTATCAAGTGCAATTGCGACTATGAATTTAATTACGTATGTAAGTAGACAAAGTAGGCACGATTAAGTATAAATAAATATGAGTACATGTGTATATGCGTCACTAATCTATTTTTTTTTTTGTTCCTTCTTTTTATAACAAAGTCTCAAATTGCTATTCATATTTTAAACTAAACCTGTAGTAATTACAATTAGAAATGCTGTTGATTAAATACCCTAATAAGTGTAGATAGTGTCTATAGAATTATTATCTTTATCCGAGCCGGTAAATGTACGATGAATATTTATAAATAAAACTACCTCATTCATCGTTGAAATGGTTTATTACCTTGAATGAAATAAAGTAAGGGCGTCCGTACTTTCGAATGCACTATAGGTCAAATGACTACTTTTTCTGTGCAAAATTAATTATAGCTAGAAAATCATGATACTCAATCCAAAACTAGTTAGAATAAATTAAAAAAAAAAATGGAATTTAACCCATTAACGACCATAAATTAACATTAACACTTTTGCAACAATTAATGTGAACTAGACATTTAATTTTTTTTTTTTCAATTATAGAAAACGTTATTAATTACTTGTCATAATTACATACAAACCGACAATGTCGTATGCCCAATAGACTGGCCGCAGCTTGTATGGAGAAAAATAAAAATTGAAAATCCAAAAGTTTTCGGGTCGTAAAACATGAGGTTAGATGCAATAAAGAACGGTATATTTTTTCAGCCCGATCCGATGATGTCTAACCGTGCCCATTTGATCCCAAAGTATGGAAAATTTGAAAAAATCACAATTTTTATTGTACTAATTTTTTTTCGTTTCCAATTTTTTTGTTCGAATCTTATATTTATTGATGTGATGCGATTTTAATTAATGATCTTGTTTACTTTATTGCGGTATGACCCAATTTATATCGCGAAAGCTACCTGACAAAAGGCGCTTTCAGCACACATAACTGATGGAAAATATGTCACCGTCAGTTGAGTAATAGAAATTGTGTTTTATATACGGTGTGTTGAGCCAGCTGCTAAATGAAATAATGATTTTTAAATTTTATGCAAAGGTACTTTTTAAATAATTTTTCACACTTCACTATAATAATAAAAATAAAAATTTGTTTCATAATCAACACATTGGTGATCACTAAACAATTCATCAACTGTTGTGTTCGCTGAATACGCTAAAAGTTTTGAATTTAATAGTACAGAAGTAATTAGTTAGTGAAAAAATGAGTTCAAAATCATCATCAGGCATTCCGAAAAAAAGATTACGTTCTGAGCAAAAAATATTTCTTGTGGGGGAATGTGAAAGTGTTATTTTGGGTGCCAAGTTGCCATCAATGAAACAGGTGCTCCAATTATTGTTTTACAAAATGAGGCACGAAAACTTGACTTTGGAAAGTAGTATGAAATACACGATTGGTGCCACGATTGAATTTTGGAAAACAGCTAAAATTCCCACGATGCAAGAAAAATATTGTATTAAAAAACTTAAAAATCTTTACGAGGAATGGAGAAATTTACAATTTAATTAATTAATTTACTACCCAAAAAGGCAAATCGAGGAAAAATTTATTTTATTGATGATAGAATGCTTGCATGCATGGACAAATGTAACCTCTCAACAAGAGATGTCATGCATTTGGTGAGTGCAACGGTTGCTGCCTTCATAAATACCATGCAAAATGTTAATACAACGCCGTCAATAAAAATGGAAGATTTAATTCTTAATCGAACAACAAGAGGTTATTAATGGATTCAATGAAATGGTTTTACTGAATATGTTATAAGATTTTGAATTCTTGACCTTTCTTTTTACTTGTTGGTAGATTCCGGACGTTTTTGCCCTCCACTGGGATGGCAAGCTGCTTGCAGAAATCCGAGGCACAGAAAAGAAAGATAGATTGTCTCTCGTTGTCACAGGAGAAAATATGGAAAAACTGCTTACTTACTTACTTAGGTGGCCATAACAACCCGTTACCGAGTTACGGCCGACACCACTAGCTCTCTCCAGGCGCCTCTGCTCCGCGCGCGCCTTCTCCAATTCTGTATACCAAGCGAGCATAGGGTTTCCTCCACCTGGTCTTTCCGTCGGAGCAATGGTCTTCGTCTTCGTCGGCTCCCTTGGACTTCGCCCTCGAACACCTTCTTTGCTGGAGCTTCTTCATCCATACGCACGACATGCCCTAGCCAACGCAGGCGTTGGATGGCGATGCGTTGAACTACGTCAATGTCGGCGTAGAACTCATACAGCTCGTGGTTCATTCTTGAACGGTAGTCTTCGCCAACGCGGACAGGACCGAAGATCTTACGAAGAACTTTTCTCTCGAACACCCCAAGAGCGGCTGCATCGCTTTGTGACACTACCCATGTCTCTGCGCCATAAAGCAACACGGGTATGATGAGCGTCTTGTAAAGTGTCAGTTTGGTCATGCGAGAGAGGGCTCGACTACTCAATTGCTTACTTAGCCCATAGTAACACCTATTAGCAAGAGTGATTCTTCGTTTGATCTCCAGGCTGATATCGTTGTTGCTGTTAACGGCACTGAACGTTAACGGAAAAACTGCTGGGGATACTAAAAATTGAAAGATCAACGGGAGATGCAATAGTTGCAGAAATACATAATTTTTTGTGCAAGTGGAAGCTCGATGATTTAGTGGAAGTTGTATCATTTGATACAACAGCTGCTAATACGGGAGTTAATAATGGAGCAGCGTTCTTGCTTGAAAAAAGGTTGGGCCGAAATCTACTTTTCTTTCCCTGTCGTCACCATGTTAGTGAGTTGCTAGTCAAAGCTGTGTTCGAACTAAATTTTGGCAAATCATCAGCACCGGAAGTTCCCTTATTCAATCGTTTCTCTGAAAGCTGGAAAAACATTAATTCTAAGTCATTGAAATTGATCACAGACTACAACAGATCGCTTACTTATAATGAAGAAGATAACAGTACTTACTGCAAGCTGTTGAGCACTACAGGCAATTGTATCCGTCTTACACCAAAACATCTCTCATTAAATAGAAAATCTAATTCTTTAATTAAAATTTTATTAAATTAAAATAATTATATAGATAAAGTGAAATTATATATATATTAAGTATATACATATTAAATTAAAATAAATTATATAAATTGGAAACAAAAAAAAATTTTGTAAAAATTGTGATTTTTTGAAATTGTCCATACTTTGGGATCAAATGGGCACGGTTAGGCATCATCGGATCGGGTTAAAAATTTACACCGTTTTTCATTACTCCTAACCTCATGTTTTAAGACCCGAAAATTTATGGATTTCCACAAAAAAAAAGTTACGGCCAGTCTAATGCCCAAGTTATTTCTAACAACCCACAATAGGGTGTAACAAATTCTGAAGCATCTTCAAATGACGACATCAAAGAATTAAAAGAAATGATGAAGCAGGTACGAGTATTCACACAAATGTGCAATATAAAGAATATTATAACATTGCTCGTTAACAAAATAGATGGACAGCACAAGTAAACTGAAAATAGTCGCTTGGAATGCAAACGGCTTGGGGCAACACTTGAAAGAACAGATAGTGTTTACAAACTATCACTATCACAAATAATATTTGTCACAAGCCACCCTGACAACAAAGCACAGCGATAATAATTAGGCAAGACATTAAATTCATTGAATTAGAAAAATACGAAAAAGAAAACATAGAAGCGACGTCGGTCCAAATTGAAGACGAAGGCGGCAAACTAACAATCTCTCAAAATACATAAATTCCATATCGCAATACTACGACTTTTTAAAAACACTTGGCAAACGATATATAGCTGGCGGGGATTGTAATGCTAAAAATGCAATTTGGGGTTCAAGATTGACGAACTCCAAAGGACGTAATTTACTGGACACCCTAAAAAGGAAGAACAGCAAGTTCATAAGTAGTGACCCAACATACTAGCCAACTGATCCAAAAAAAAGTCCAGATCTGATCAACTTTTTTGTAACCAAAAACGTTAACCACGAAGATATGTCAATTAAATCGTTAATTGAATTGTCATCTGACTATTCCCCAATAATAATGATATAGCAGAGCTCATATACGAAGGAATCCTCGAATAGAAACATACATAACAAAAAAACTTGCTGGGATACATTTAAAAAATAGTCATTCGAAAACTTAACAATAAAATAAGCTTAAATACCTTTGACGAAATCGACAGTGCGATAGCCTATTTTAATGACACAATAATGAATGCCACTATAAAATACACTCCACAAGAAACATACCTGCACACACCCAAGAGAAAATCAAAGTCAAAAACCGCTTACGTAAACGCTGGCAAATAACAAGGTTGCCACTTAACAAAAGCAAGCTAAACGCAGCTACAAAGGAATTCAAGCAAATGTTATTCGACCATAAAAATATGAAACTTAAAAGACTCTTCGAAAATCTTGGACCCGGTATAACGACATACTATTCACTATGGAAAGCTACAAACAAAATCGAAAACAAAAATTTTATACAAACCACCTATCAGAAAATTTGATGGTAGCTGGACTAGAACAAATCTTTACAAGGCTGAAGTTCTCGCAAAACACTTCAAAAGTACTTTTACGAACAATACGCCTAATGTAAACCTTTCCCCCACCCACGCAAAAAAAGATCCATGCAAACCAAAAAATTTTACATTAGAAGAAATAAAACAATGCATATGTAAGAGAAGTGATCCTAAAAAGTCGCCAGGATACGATGTAATAACTGGAAAATTTTAAAGAGAACTCCAAGAGAAGGCGCTTATCTATATAAGGAACTTGTTCAAGCAAATCTTGAACTTGAAATATTTGCCAAAAGTATGGAAAATTGCTCAAATTACCGCAATACCAAAACTATGCAAAGATCCTACGCAAGTAACTTCATACAGACCTATAAGTCTACTACCAGTATTATCAAAAATTTTTGAAAAGTTGCTTTTTGACAGAATCGATCCCATTATACAAAAGGACAAAATAATACCTTGCCACCAATTCGGATTCAGGCAAAAACATTCCACCATCCAATAAGTTCACAGAGTTACAAACAAAATTTTAGAAGGCATCGATAAAAAACGAACGTGTGAAGCAGTATATCTCGACGTGGCCAAAGCTTTTGACACAGTATGGCACGCAGGACTTCTACAAAAACTCTTGACTTATTTACCAACAGACTACTACGAACTAATGAAAAGTTATATAACTGGAAGACAATTTTATGTAAAATTCGAAGATAAGTATTCTGATATACTAACAATGGAAGCAGGTGTACCGCAAGGTAGTGGCCTTGGGCCGCTTCTGTACCTTCTTTACACTGCTGATATCCCTACACCGGCAACTAAGAATTCTCTAATAGCAACATTTGCAGACGACACTGTCTTGTTAGCGTCAGACAAAGATCCAAGAACGGCTGCTTATAAACTTCAGGAATTACTTGACAACACCACTCAATGGTTCGAGAAATGGGGAATCAAAATAAACGAAGATAAAACCGCCCACGTCACATACACTAACAAGAGAAAAAAACAGTACAATCCAATATTCATAAAGAATAAACAAATCCACCACGACACAAGGGCAAAATACTTGGGTATGATTATAGACAATAAACTTAACTGGAAGTTACACATGGGGCAAAAATGACGCGAAATCAAGACTAGGTTTAAATAACTTCATGGGTTTTTGGGAAAAAAGTCAACGCTCTCACTAGAAAATAAGATACTAATATACAAAGTAATTATAACACCAATATGGAAATATGGCTCAGAGCTTTGGGGAACTGCGAGCAGAACAAATATAAAAATTATACAATACAACAAACGCAAAATAAGATACTCCGTATAATATCAAAAGCAGAGTGGTATATACTAAATGATAATATCCATCGGGAACTTAAAGTAAAAACAGTCCATGAAGAAATACGCAACAACAGCTTAAGACACACAAACCGACTACTACAACATTCTAACAGGGAAATTCGGCAACTTCCATTAAAAGAGGAAACCGAGACGAGGAGACTTAAGCGCAAACGACCAACTGACCTGCAGATGTAAATGGTGTCACAATTTTATGAATATATTTGTTCATTAAATAATTAAATTAATTAAATAACGAGTTAATGTTTGTTTTTTTCTTAGATAAATGTATATAGTGGTATTGGCTTCTAAATACTGTTGAAACCCAAAAAGAAAGAAAAATTGTAAATATTTTAAGTTGAAATAGAAACAATAATAAAGGGTAAAAAAAAAAAAAAAAAAATAAGGTGTAAGGCGAGGAGATGATCACAGTTTGATAGATTCCAATAAAACCATGAATGGAATAATAACAGATATTAAACAAACAAAAGAACGAATAGTTAAAAGATTGGGAAATCTGCAGCAAAATATAATATCAAAATATCAGCAACAAAAACTGAATCCTTGACACTATCAAGAAACCTTGTTAGATGTAATCTTACTGTTTGTGGTGAAAGTGTGAAGCAAGTCATGGAGTTTAAGTATCATACTTAGGAACTTACATTACGACGTATAGAAATCTAACAAACGGCAAACTACAAAAGAATCTTGCATATCAAGCTAATCACGCGATTAAGTATGGAAAATTAAGCATATGAGTACCATAACTAAAGTCTATAGCCATAAGAAATGCGTCAGACTCATTATGACATATGGAGACACGAGCAGATACGCTTACACAAGAGATATGCGGACTCTGCGATATATAGCGGGCTACTCGAAACTAAACCACCGAAAGAACGACGATATAAGACGCATTAATGAAATTGAAGACTTAACTTAATAGAGTAGAAAACACAGGGAAAAATAAACCAAAAACCTTAAAAGAATGCCCACACAACGACTCTTGAAATCAGCTATGTTTTAAATACCTTAACAACTAGACCGGCAGGAAGACCTCCTAGAAAATGGAACGAATACATCAATACAATAACATCAACTTTAAGATGCAAATTCGTATGCACAGTCACGCACACCTTATTAATAATGAGACGACAATTTTCCGTTTATACTCGTATATGTACATAATCCTCTCATGAAAATTGTGATGATGTCCTTTTATGCCCTAAGTAACTCTGTATAATTTTAGATCGACTATAATGCAATCTTTGGCGCAATGCTAATAATTTTTTTACTCCAAAAAAAAAATGTGGTGGACCACAACTTGACTCAAGAAAAAAGGAGACACGAAGTTATCGTTGGAAGAGGACGGTCTCCTCTGCGTTGGAAATGTCAAGAAGGATTTGGCTTAACATGGTGTTTCCAACTGGCGCCGGTTAGCACCAGAAAGATATGACTGGCGCGCATTCTTTAACGTTTATCGCGCCAATCAAGAAGAAAAAGAAGTTATCGTTGATATATGTTCAAATCATACCGATTAGAAATCTATAATTTTCTTGAGTACGCCGGTTTATTCGTTCATAAGATTCACCGTACTTTTATTAAAATATGAGTATTAACAAGGTAAGTTTTTATTAAGGAATTAATTAATTGTGCATTTAGTTTTTCGCCCGAAATTGACCACCTTCCACGCCAGTTAAAACACGACTCTCTCGTTCGCCGTTGTTGTCAACCAGGGTTGCCAGAAACACGAGAGGGGAAGTAGGTATTATACCATTCCCACATATATACACTTATATATAGTGGTATTGAAAATATTTTAAGATGAAATAGAACCAATAATAAAAAGTTAAATAAAAACAAAAATATAATGCAGTTGCAGTTGTTTCTGTGAGCTTCTGTGATTCTATCAGCTTTGTATATTTTACGGCGCGAATTAGCAGCATCTTCATCAAAAGAACCAATTGAAAGTACAGTGTTTTCTATACCTTGTTTTCAGTGTATAAGTTCTTTATGTATCGTAGAAGTCATTGGCAAGAAAGAATAAAGCTCTTAATATGGCTGTCTCAAAGCTCGTAGATTTTTCAAAGCATTAATTTCTTCTTTCAAGGCCAAACGTCTTCCTTTCAAACAACTTCTTTTGTCTCCTTTACGAATTCCAGTTTGATGGGCCGACAAAATCTTACAGATTGCGGGCGAGCGATTGTTCCAAATTGGTTTTCTTGACAAGAGCAGAAAACCTTAATGGAATTACTATAGTAGCGAAAAGAGAGGCAACACAGCAATTCGACGAATCCGGTTGATCAAACGTTTGTTTAAATTGAGCTTGCTAGCTTGCTTGGCCAGTGCTACTATCAAATCCATAGCTTAATAATAACTTAGAGCTTAAAAAATTCACGCCTGTTCTTCCATTATTACAGAAAAATTTCTTTTTGTATCTCAACAATTCTTTCAGCCGTATGTTCTAAAATATATTGCAACGAAACTTTTACAAGGGTCTCATTTGCTTCTGAGGTCGGCATTTGAATTTAGCGGCTGTAATTTTTGAATAGTGTGGATAAATATCATAGTTTCTTAACTTTTTTTCGCAGCGTATTGCGTTGTATTGCTCGTTTGAAAAATTATTTTCAAGAAGAAAAGCTAAAACCTCATCTGCAGAAAGTTGAATTGGCGATTTGGTAGCTTGAATACATATCTTCCGCATTCTTAATGGGCTTGTTGGGTTTTTCATACTTTCTTTCAGGATTGCAGCCAAATCGGCATCCCGATGTTACTGCTGTACGAACAAGAAGATTAGCATCAGCTTTCTCAGTTGAAAGGTCTGCCGCTTCTTTCTTTTGCTAGATTTTGATTTTTCACTAAATGGCACACGCGGACGACCAACATTGGTATTAGTTTCCTTTTCGGCTATGCTATTTTCCACCAATTTTAACTCCGAATTTAGCCACACATGATTTTGATCCTTAAAAACGTTTATCTTTCTGTGACATTTTTTCCACGTTTGCGTTAATTTTACAGTAAAAAAATGTATTTTTTGCACCAAATCCTTCTCCATTTCATCAGAAATATTAATGACCATAATTTTTCCAAGAACATGATTAAAAACAGAATAAATTTTTCTTGTTGTGAACGTTCTTTTCTACATATTTCAAACAAATCGTTTTTTTTTTATACCGAGGATGCCTAAAGAAAAGTGGAATTACTCTTAAAACGCAAAAAATCGCAATTTGAAATAAATTGTCAATAACTCATTAAATAACATTGCATCTATTTTTTCTAATTTGAAAAAGGTCAAATTGGGTCAAAATTTTATAGGGCTTCCAGAAAGTCAATGTGGAAGATAACTTGTGTCGCTTCAAGGTTATGTAGCTTAATAAGTTATTTACAAATATAGCAACATAAATATAAAGCGTGTTAATATAACTAAATGCATATATACTTACATGTCTTTTTATTTTCCATTTTATACGAATGATTTATTTTCAACACAATTCGCGAAACGCGGACTCAAAGTTCACCAATCACTGCGGAACTCGCAAACAAATTTATACGAATTGACTTTGACGCGTGCCAGTGTAACGGTGCTTTTTATTAGGTGAATATAAAATCCAACAAAGGTGCGTTGTTTTGAAGTATTTCTAACTACAAAACAATAACAACAAAACAATAAAAACAAAAGTAAATCGCACTTCCATTCCTATCACATTTGCACAGCAAAAACGGCCATTTGACCTAATGAGGAATGGGTTACACTTCCAGTATTTACTTAAGGGTTCTTTATAACAGCTAAACAGAAGTGAAATATAGTAAACACACATTTAGATATCAAAATGTTCAGAATAATGAATAGAAATTCCCAGTTGTGCAAAGTAAAGCGTTTTCCAATAACAGGTATTATTTTGAATAGCCCGCTATTTCGGTAGCTGCCACTTCCGAAGCTGTAATTTTTTGATATTTGACAAGTATAAGCTACACCATTAATAAAAATGGAACGATACACGCTTAAGCAACGCTTAAACAACGCACTGAAATTATTAAAATTCACTATAAAAATGGTGAAAGTTTAGCAGAGACGGTTCCTAAAACTCGAACATTTTTGGGTCATCGTGAAGAGTCTTGTCGAACCGCAATACAGAAAGTGGTGAACAAATTCGAGAAAATTAGTGATGTGAAGAATAAAACCCGTGCACGTCCCTCAAGAAAAGCCGAAAATATTGCTGTTGTAGCCGAAAGTGTTGATGAAAATCCAGGTTTGTCCATTCCTCGTCATTCTTTGGAATTAGGCATTCCACAAATGTCATTACACCGTATTTTGCATAAAGATTTGTGTCTTAAGGCTTACAAAGTCTAGTTAACGTCAGAACTCAAGCCGTCCGCTCATCAACGACGTCGTGTCTTTGCTGATTGGGTTGTTGAAATGCATGAAAATGATCTGGAATTCCATCGAAAAACCATCTTGAGTGATGAGGCCCATTTCCATCTCGGTGGCTTCGTCAACGAGCAAAATTGTAAGATGTGAAGCTCAGAAAATCCAAGAGTTATTGTTGAAAATCCTCTCTATCCTCAACGTGTGATTTGTGCGGTTTAGTGCGGTTTATGATCCGGCGGAGTCATTGGACCTTACTTTTTCGAAAATGAAGCTGGAGCAACGCTATCGAGAGATGATTAACGATTTTTTATGGCCGCAATTGGATGGGGGCCGCCGTGACCGAATGGGTTGGTGCGTGATTACCATTCGGAATTCACAGAGAGAACGTTAGTTTGAATCTCGGTGAAACCAAAATTATTAAAAAACATTTTTCTAATAGCGGTCGCCCCTCGGCAGGCAATGGCAAACCTCCGAGTGTATTTCTGCCATGAAAAAGCTCCTCATAAAAATAGCTGACGTTCGGAGTCGGCTTGAAACTGTAGGTCCCTCCATTTTGTGGAACAACATCAAGACGTACACTACAAATAGGAGGAGGAGCTCGGCCAAACACCCAAAAAAGGTGTACGGGCCAATTATATAAGAACAAGGCTACGATTTCTGGTTTCTAATGTCATGAGATTGCGTAATATGTTTTCTCTCAAAGTGGAGGATATTTTCAGATTTGCCAAAGAGTCAGGAAAATTCTCTCAGGACTTGCTATCTTTTTCTCTCTGTTACTTCTCACCTTTCCCATTTGACTATCTACTACTTTACTTTCCAGGGATTTGAATACAATGGGCTTTTTAGCTGGAGTGTTATAGGAGTTACCAATCTATCGGTGTTTCTTGGCTCGCCTTTTTCAAATTCCTATTTCAAGAGCATTGCACTGTTGTGTTACATAAGCTGCCATTTTTGAAGATGCCTTATTGCTTCTGTATGATTATCTGTTACTGCTGTTTGGACCTGCTCGCGCAGCCATCGGCACCTTTTAAGGTATAGCTGTGCTCGGTTTCGGCTTCTTGCTCCATTGCACGGTCCTCAGGTGTGCTGTTATTGCAAGGAATTTTCTCTTGGTATACGGCGGCCGCCGTAGCCGAATGGGTTGGTGCGTGACTACCATTCGGAATTCACAGAGAGGTCGTTGGTTCGAATCTCGGTGAAAGCAAAATTAATAAAAACATTTTTCTAATAGCGGTCGCCCCTCGGCAGGCAATGGCAAACCTCCGAGTGTATTTCTGCCATGAAAAAGCTCCTCATAAAAATATCTGCCGTTCGGAATCGGCTTGAAACTGTAGGTCCCTCCATTTGTGGAACAACATCAAGACGCACACCACAAATAGGAGGAGGAGCTCGGCCAAACACCTAACAGAAGTGTACGCGCCAATTATTTATTTATTTTTTTTTTATACAGAGTTTGATTGAAAAGTAATGAGCCTTATTTTTTTAAGCAGTTTTATTAAACCTTTTGGCTTATACAACTAATATTCTTAAAAATAGGACCCTTGAGCGTCAATACACCGCTGGTAGCGGTTCTTCCACTGCAGGAAATATTTTTTAAACTCATCCGCCGGAATCGCGTTCAATTCGGCTGTCACAGTTTTTTGGATCGCCTCGATGGAGTCGAAACGCCTCCCCTTCAGCTTTCTCTTCAGGCGCGGGAACAAGAAGAAGTCCGGAGGGGACAGGTCTGGGCTGTAGGGAGGGTGTTTTAAGATGTGATGCCTCTGAGGTTCAATACAATTAACTGCCTTTTCCCTAGGTTCTGAAGTTTAAGTGGTAGCAGATGTTTTCTCTACGCCTTCTATGGCTTTCCTGGTAGATGGTGTGAACTTTTAAAAAGATCAAAGTAAGCTGCAGAGACAAGTATCTTGGCGTATTTCTGGACTCAAACCTTTCTTGATCAAGGAATATATGTATAGGAAAGGATGGAGATAGCCTATAATGTCCGCTTTATCTGTAAGAAGACGTTAGGCAAAAAACGGGGTTTGAAACCATATATAAATCACTGGGTGTACACTACGACCATCAGACCCATTTTGACTTATGGTGCAGACACAATCCTACCTAAAGAGTCTCATAAAAGTCCAACAATTAGCTTGTTTAGGAATAGTAGGTGCCCACATATTCCGCCCTATGTTAAAGGGATATCGGCCAAATCTGCTTCCAGGATTAAAGCAGCAGGCAAGCTAAAAGAAAACACTCACTGTCATGCATCAGTTCTACTATCTGTCACTATCACGCAAGATGCATCGAAAAACGACTATCTGGTTCCCAAGATAGATCTGAAAAAATACTATAAATTGGAATACCCGGCGCTTTAGTGCTACTTGAGGAGTGCCAGACTGGCACTTCAACCAATTCAGGAATACCCGACAGAAAGGATGGGTAGACCAGAGAAGAATCAGTTGGTAGTGGTCACTATATTTATATTGACAGCTCAAACATGGGCAATGGCACTGGATCGGGAGGGTACTCCGGACAAATATCTTTAAATTTCTTCTTTAGACTCCCAGACCGCTGTAGGGTATTTCAAGCTGAGATCTACGCTATAGACAAAGCAGCAAAAACGATGAGACTGATGGACTTACCTCCGGTAAACCTTACCATTTTTGGTGATAGTCAAGACGCAATCAAGACACGGACATTGGCCTCAACGCGCATCAATTCAAGTTGTGTTAAAGAAATCAGAATATCCCTCTCGCGTATCCAACAACACTACACCCTGGAGTGGAGGGAAATGAAGGAGCGGATGAGTGTGCAAAGTAAGGCTCTGAGCTTGACCTTCCGCGAGTAGTAGAAGACATGAGTGTTCCTCTAAAGGAAATAAAGGGTGGTTAAGTTTTAAGGGCCGGTGTTGATTTTGAATAAAATAGAATGTTTTTAGGAAATTATTGTCACTTCTCTTTATTATGATAATATTGGTATGGCTCAATTACGTATAAAACAAAATATAGGCCAAATAGCCGCCGCGGCTTCGGCGGCACATCTCCATCCGATGGCCCAAATTTTCGATGACGCTGAGGCAAAATTGAGGTTCTATGCCGTTAATGTGCCGAATTATCTCATTCTTTAGCTCTTGAATTGTTTCTGGCTTATCGACGTACACCTAAAGAAAGAAGTCCAACGGTGTCAAATCACATGACCTTGGCACCCAATTGACATCGCCGCGACGTGAGATTATTCGGCCATCAAATTTTTCGCAGAAAAGAGCCATTGTTTCGTTGCCTGTGTGACAAGTGGAACCGTCCTGTTGAAATCACACATCGTCCACATCCATATCCTCAAATCCGGGCCATAAAAAGTTCGTTATCATCTCACGATAGCGAACACTATTCACAGTAACGGCCTGACCGGCCTCATTTTGGAAAAAATACGGCCCAATGAAGCCGCCGGCCCATAAACCGCACCAAACAGTCACTCTTTGTGGGTGCATTTGTTTTTCGGCAATCACTCTTGGATTATCATTCGCCCAAATGCGGCAATTCTGCTTATTGACGAGTCCACTGAGGTGAAAATGTGCCTCATCACTGAATATGATTTTCTTCGAAAATTGGCCATTCACTGTTGCCATTTCCTGCCACCATGCTGACCCAATGGACATTGACGACGCTTGAAATGGTCAAGAGGCTTTAGTTCTTGAGTCAGTTGCACCTTGTAAGCATGTAAATGCTAGTCTTTATGCATAATGTTCATCAACGACGAGCGTGAGAGGTGCAATTGTTGGGCACGACAACGAGTTGAGGTGGACGGCTCTTCAACCACACTATCGCGAACAGCAGCAATATTTACTGCAGTACGAGCTGTTCTAGCATGCACTGGTGTTTTCACATCTCCTACATACCCGGTTTGCTCAAACTTTCGCACAATTTTTCCGATTATACGCACATTTGGGCGATTAAATTGACCGAAAAAATCACAAAGTGCGCGATATGCATTTTGATTTGAACGCCCGTTTTCATAATAAACCTGAACAACTTTAACGCGTTGCTCGATTGTGTATCTTTCCATGGTTCAAATTGAGAAATTGAAAAATGTCAAATGAAATGCAGAAAAACCTTGATGCTTAGGTGTGGTTCACATTCAACATCGACCGAAATTTAATCACCCTTTATATACCGCAATTAACTTGAGCGTGACCGCGGAAACAACTAAAAGATTGTCTCTGACTACTAACAGCAGAGTCTCCAAAGCGCTCTTGCCAAAACTGAATCTAAAGAGACAAAATGCCTACTTGGATTCAACGGATCAAGTACCAGCGTCCTAACAGGTTTTATGGGGCTAAGGACAGTCAGAATTTTCAAAGAATTGATTCTTTTTTTTTGCATTTTTTAAGAAGTATAATATCTTAAAAATATTGTGTGGAAATTCACAAAACAAATATTTTTCGAGTTATTAAACAATTTAAAAAAGAGCGCTCGGTGCAACAATTTAAATGCGATTTTCTCAAAACTATGCTTTTTGAACTTGTGACCACTGTAACTTAAAAACCACTTGGTAGATTTCAATAAAATCTATACTACTTTTGAAAAACATAAAATCTCGTGCCTGATTGAAGGATTTTTTTCGAAAAGTTCGATTTTTTTTCGAAAATCTGAAAAATATTTTCTGAGGCCGCCATATTGTTAATTGTGAAAAAAACGCTTCGATCAAGCATAAGATGATTTTATATGAATCTCCGCAAGGGACGTCTAGAGAAGCGGGCTCAACACAAACAGCGATAACTTGTATATTACAATTATTAATTTTTTTTTAATTTTGCTAAAGTGAAGTCGAAATATGATGTACTATAGATACTAATGCTATGTTTTTATTTTTGTAAAATAAGGCAACTGACTAGCAAAAAAAAAAAATATTGAAAGTCATCATTTGTTTCGGCCCTCTGACTACCCCTTACCCCTTATAACGAGTCCCTGCACTATTTGTACGTTAGCCAGTAGAAAAAATTGCATGGTGGTTTGGTATCTCTGACAGTGACTTCTGCAAAGAGTTGTGGAGATGAAGAAGAAATTGAATCGGTGCAGCACCTCCTCTGTGTGAATGTCCTGCACTTCAAATAACGTGGCGATTATTTCTGTGAAGGCCTGGAGAATTTGTAAAACGTCTCACTGGAGGGATCTATAACTTTCTTAAAAAGATATGATGGTTTAATCAACTTAGTTAGGAAATGGATGTATCACAATGGGCGTTAGGGCGACTAAGTGTCTTGCCTTAGACAAGCAACAGGGCTAACCTAGCCTAACCTAAAGCTGCAGAGACAGCACAAAATTGAACAATTAAAAATATTTTGTAGTACCTAGTATGCTAGGGAAATTTGTGTTGGGAGGCACATATATATGGTAATACTATATCCCACATTGTTTTTGTTTTTGTTTTGAATCAGTGAATAACTTAGAAATTGCTAAATTGTACGCCTGAATTAACCGTAAAACACAAAGTGAATAAAGTATAACACAAACAAGCGCATTATCAGCACACAAGAAGCAGTTTCACTCCGAATATTCATAAAAGCCTTTAGCTATTTGTTTGTATGTATGAGTGATTGCCGCGCTATAAATCGTTTGCTTTACTGTTCAGTGATGCATTTGACATATATACTGCAACGATTTTTAACATATGTGTACTCTGTACATACTCATACAAAAACACTGTAAGTTTAAAGAGCAGCGAACAGACATAGAGCGAAAGAAGTGCGAAGTGAGTATGGCAGCCAGAGTGCAGTTCTGAACGTATACTCACACACATACATATACACATACTTGTACTCATATATGTATAAGCATATATGCCCTGCTGAGCCTTCAGCTCTCAGCAAATTTGTGTTGCCTTTTTTTTTTTGAGCGACTCATACTTTTCGGTTAGCAACACCCTATTTTCTTCATGATTGCTGTAACCGCAATTTTCCATTTTCCAAACTGCCAGATTTTGCAGTTCACCGCGCGAAAATCACAGCTACTGCCTTTTTCAACACCAACATCATTGTCGCAAACGTGTATGTGTAAATGTGGAAGTACTAATGCCAGTAGCTCAGCTTTGGCTGCTGTTACTTACATTTTTTTCCTGTTCGTACACTACTTTTACAGCGTCCCCGCTTTACAAGTGCATACATCTTGTGGCGAAGCAAATACAAAAAATGGCGCGCATCATAGGGGGTCTCGTTATTTTATGTTATTTCATTTTATTCTAATTTATTTTTTTGGTTGATCATTGCCAAAAATATATTCACATCCATAAATAATAAATATGGTATACCTACTTGTGCTTGGGTACGCGCTTAGCCTGCACTTTGGCGGAATGCTGATGACGGAATTATTTTCCGCATGGTAGTTCTTTTCAAATGCATAATGGAAAAAGGAAAATTAAAGAATTTACTTGAAATTTGTCAATTACCATTTATTTTTGTGTATATAAAATATACAAGCACAACATTTTCGAGTCAATTTTCCTTCCAAAAATTTTGCGGCACTTTAACAAAGAAGAAGTAAAGCGAATATACTAATACTTTTCACTAATTAAAGTTCCATTACGCAAATATAAATAGAACAAGTAAATAAGTGTTCAAATGTGGGTCTAAATAGACTTTATACACCCGATGTATGTCTTTGGCGGCGACGCAGATTGAGGATATTCCGGTAGCACCAATGTAAGTAAAATGAAAAGGGATTAAAAATTGTGCATTAGGAAGTTCCCGCTTAGTGGAATTTGGTAAATAGGGAACGAAATAATTGCTAAATTTGGTTAATACAGGGCGATGACAAACAGCTCAAAATTTTAAGGCAAAGAAATCGTACTTCAATCGGCTTAATCATTTCTTATTTGTTGCAGTTTGAAAATAATTTTGTGATTTTTTAACACATTTTGCCTTATTGACACTCCTCTTTTGTAAGTTTCCGAATTTTTTGCCAAAAATAAACCTTCCAGGAGAGGCCAGCTTCAAAATGTAAAGATTTCTATACAAATCGGAGTATTCTGTATAAAGTTATTGGCTTACTTACATATTTTAGGACTTTATTTTCAAATTAAATTAGACCCGGTGGTCTAGAAATATCAAAAAATCGATTTTTTATTTTTTTAATATTTCGAAAATATAGAAATTTAAGAATATATTATGAAAATTTAATGCGGAAATTCCCAATATTATAGCTTCTACAGCCCATTAAGAGGGGGGTAGGGTTAATTCCACTAAAAATATGCACTTATTTATGAATTTTTTTTGGAAAGATGATTCATGTAAATTTATTTATCCAATTAGTATACTGTAAACTCATATTTCAAAAATATTTTCAAAAATTTTCACAAGAAAATATACGAAATTGAGCCGTTGACAGCAGATCTACGCAGACGTCTCGAAAAAAAGGCAATTTGCCGTGGACAGTTTTTCTCAGCATTGGATCATCTGAAATCAAAAAATCAAAGAGTTTTCATTAGGTAATCAATTGTCCGAGGTAACCCTGTCGAGTTTTTATTAAAAAAAAAATTTTTTTCCAATTTTTTTTAACATTTGAAGTAGAAGTGCGATTTTTAGACGATAAATCGCATAATATTGTTCATTGTAAACAAAAAAAAAATTGAAGAAAAACAAAAACCTCCCAGGGTTACCTCGGTAATTATGTAGAGAAAGTGTGTACAAAATTTCAGGAAGATCGGTTGAGTAGATTCAGAGAAAAAGTGTCCACCGACTTGAAAAACGAGTCGGAGCGGCCAACGGTTATAATGCTCTAACTTTGTGAGTTTTGCACCGATTGACTTAAAATTTGGACACAACATTCTTGAGATTATGTGCATTCATTTTCTCAAATAAACCAATTTAAAAATCGTTTTTCATTTTTGTACCTATTGTAAAAAAAAATTCCTGAAAGTACCTTAATTTTTCGAGCTTTAGACCACCGGGACCCCTTAAGATAAAATGAGTCTCAGCTGTATAACGTCTTGTGTCTTTTATTTCAAAACAAAAAGCGTATTCATATTCGAGGTATTCCAGTTCCCATCGTCTGCAAAAGTCTTGGTATAGAGCCTTTACTTTCTGCCACCGGTTTAATGTGGAAGCAGTATTATCATCTAGATATTTCTGGCGCAACTAGAGCAGTGCCTGCCAACCTTGTAGGAAGCGACATGGGGTTAAAGGCTTTATGGCTGCTTCGAGAAAGTACTCAGAGTTTGCGCTTTAAGGCAGTAGCGAAATTGGTATTGGAGAGTACTGCACTTCTTAAACGTGTAACTATAGTTTAGATACGGGGTAAATACCGTTGAAAGACAACTTCTGGACTGGGTTCCGGCCACACCGTTCTTGTGTCCACGAAATCAACACAATAAGAATAATTGTTGAGCAGTCGGCAGAATGGAGAGCGGCGTTATACTTCGTTTTCGTCGACTACAGTACTGTTTTCGATAGCATATAGAGGATGTGACTCCCTATATCTTCAAGGCATTGCGCCGAACATTATCCAGCTAATTAAAACGAAGTATGATAGCCTCAAACGCAGTGTTCAACAAAATGGTCGTCTGTGGTCCACCTTAGACTCCATATCTGGTGTTCGACAAGGTTACCTAATTTCTCCTATGCTGTTCCTAAACGTGCTTTCAAGATCTGTAGATGGATACCGCAGGGGCCCAAAATAGAACTTCAGCGAACACCTTGAAGACTACGTCGATGACATCAACAAAGCATGCAGAAGAAGCTATACGTCTTGGTGGAAGAGTCAAAGAAAGTCGGGCTAAAGATGAATGAGGAAAAAACTAAATCGCTTAAAGTAAATGTCGCAGATCTAAGCAGTAGCTTTAGTGTTATGTAATCCAGCATTCAAAACGTTAATAACTTCACCTACCTGGGAAGTGTAATTTCTAAGGAAGGAAGTGCAGCAGACAATATACAAAGCTGAATCTCAAAAGCTCGTAGCGCGTTTGCTCAGTTGAACAAGATATCGAATTCTATATTGATTTCCACATATACGAAGCTCGTATTTTCAACTGAAATGTATAATCGGGCCTTTGGTATAGCTGTGAGACCTGGCTGATGACAGGCTTGTTCGCAAATAACCTAATAATTTTTTTCAACAAATGTCTAGGCACCTTTTTGGTCTAGAGATGTGAAAAATGAAGGCGTTGAAAATTGAACAAAAACAATCGCTATCAATTGAAAATCGTTTCTATTCATTAGAACAATTCTTTATTTACAAAAAAAAAATATTTTCAATGACAATAATACAAAAATTGCTTCCCCTGACGTAACACACGCCACTGGCGTAACTGATTTGGTTGCTCAGGTACGCTTGAAAAAAAAAATTCTGGACATTTTATCTGTTTATTGGAAAATGGAATTGAATATTAAATGTCCCTCTCTCTTCTTAAGATTGAAAACCTTTTTACACATTTCAAAAGGCGTTTGAATTTAATGAACGCGGATTAAAACCATAGAGGTGTAATCGTTTCTTCTTGCCCTCAATCCTTAATGGGACGTAGGGCATCAAGGGGTGTATTCATTGTAAAAATAAGCCACGAAATACCAGAAAGAAACCATATTGACTTTTTTACAAAAAGAGTACCTTACATAACCACAAATATAGCAAAAAAGTCGTTCCCTTAACCCATCTTTTATCGGTAATAGATTCCCTGTAGATAATTGCGTGAAATTTTGTATGGTTGGTATTAAAGGACTCCTGATCACCTTTACAAATTTTCAGACCGATAGGTCTTCCGGATGCACCAGGACAGACTGTTGCGAAAACGCAAAGCTGGTTGAAACGCTGTGATCTTATTCATAGAAATAATATAGCTTACGCAGAGTTGTAGTTGGGTATTTTTTTGAATTCTCTTTATTAATATAGTTGTATTTTGTTAAGTTAACAATGTAATAGTTTTGCAATATTTACAAAAAAAAAACATTCGTTTTTCTTATTTCCTAAATCTGTATGGTATTCATCAAAACATTTTGAATGTAACCTCAAATTACATTTTTTACATTCATAAACAGTTTGTGAGTGACACATAGCACATATTTTACGTTTGTTGCCTGGAGGTTTCCATACGACATGATCACGAACATTTATGCGAGGTAAGTGGACTGGTCTCTCTGCTTCTTCGATGTCTGATGAATCACTTATTTCATCAGAAACTTCTTCACAATATAAAAGTAAAGATCCTGCAATTTCAGTTTTAAAAGAAATTTGAGACATATGGCGAGTTCCTTCTGCCTTACAAACCAGGCAATGAATTTTCCATGCGTTAACAGTGGTACTATTGACTGAATTAGTCCATAACGGCCACCACCATCTTTTTCATTTGCATTATTATGTAGGTCTACCCCTCCCATGTGTTGATTGTAGTCATGAATAAGTCCAGGTTGTTCAACAGATACTTTTTTCTTCTCGGCTTTGCACCAACGTTGTGAGAGATAATGGGTCGACAGACTTGAAATTAGAAATTACTGTTACTTCTGCATTATCTTGCCAATGAGCAACAAATAATTTATTATTTATCTCGGAACAGTAGTCGTATTGGTGTTTTCTCAGTTTTTTTTCAGTGCTTAGCAATTTCTCTGCACCTCTAAGACGATTCGATTTTACAGTTCCTGTTGCTCTGAAACGTTTTTCACTCAACAAACCAAACAAATAGTATGACGGAAAAAAATTATCAAAATATATGGCATGGTTATCTGCATTTCGAACGTTTTCTAACAATGATAGAACAACAGAAGCGCCTAAGCCTACATTCTTGTCATAAGGTACACTCGATCCTCCATATGGTGCTACTGCATATAAATAACCGCTGTCTGAACAAAGAGCCCAATACTTGAAACCAAATCGAATTGGTTTGTTACGAATAAACATTTTGCTCGAATGTCGACCAAAATATGGTATCATTTGTTCATCAATTGACAGAAACGTTTCAAAAACTCCAAACTGCATGTACTTACGATTCAGTGCATCAATAAGTGGACGAACTTTAGCAAATCTGTCTGTGGCATCAATGCCATAATTGTCCATTAGATGAAATATTCGTTTGATTAACTGGAAGTTATTACGTGATAAGGCTTGCTTTACTATAGGTATACCAAGTGTTTGCTGTGTACTGCAATAATGTTCAACGTGAGGTGCTTTATGATAACCACTTAGTATCAAAATTCCGATGAAACGATATATCTGTTGTTTGCTAATATCCACTACGATATTATTTTGGTGAGCATACATATTTGTATTCACGACCAGCATTTCCATTATTTCTTCGTCGAAGAACTGCAGAAACAATTCAAATGGTGTTTTGCCACTTGAAAGAAAAATTTTATGAGCCAAAAATTATAATAGGAATAAAATATTCAGACTCTCTCACAGAATCAACAATATAGCTTTTTAAAGATTCCACACCTGATTCGTCAGGGGGTCCAAATTTAAAATCAATTCGTTTGGTTTTTTTCCAGTTTGGTGTACCGAAATCTTTTTCTGCTGTGTACCCAGTTGTTTTTGCAGAACAGGATGGCCCATCATGAGGTATTCCAACTAAGCATGACGGCGGCGACGCAAAATCTTCCACATCTGATTTATGTTCGACCTCCAACTCTCCACAAACATCCGTCATAGCTGGTACCTCTGTTATCATCTCATTATCGTCAATAAGTTCTTCGTCACTTATAGCATCAACATCTGCTAGTGGAATATGTACGACAGAAGTTATTTTCGAATATATTTCGAAATAGGCTTCACAATTTTCATTCATTTAGCTGAAACTACTTCGCTTTCATCCTCACTGCTCGAAGTATTTATGTAGGATTCTATTTCCCCAATGGTTAAAAAACGTCGACGATCCATTACTTTTCAATAAAGAATTAAGTAAGGGTAGAAAATTTGGACAAAAAATATCAAGAGCACATTAGTCTTACCAAAACGATAAAAGCTTCCAATGAAATACTTCTAAATGTATTTTTACTTGCACAAATAAAAATAATAGCACTTATGGTACAAATTGCGATATGAAAATGACATAAACATCAATTTTCCCGCCAAAAATAATGTCATCAAAACGTTGAAGTCATATGAGTCGTTTCAACCAGCGTTGCGTTTTCGCAACACCTGTTTTTAAGAGTTTATTTTTGCAAGAAAACTTAAGCTGCATTAGCAGCTGGTATGATAATGTTTTTATTTCATATCTTATCTAGTAGAAAACGTGGCAGATTGTATATAGATGGAGAGACCAGACGAAATGCAAAATCAGCAGAACGTTATGGCCCACCTACAACTTCAAGCAATCGTCGACATTAATAAACATGAAACGACGGGACACCTTTAGACTTACGGCAGTCATAACTGGCTTCTGGTCTATCGGAGAACAAGCCGCCAAAATGGGCATCCCTCACAACACATACTGTCATAGTTGTAAACAACCGGAGAAAAAAGAAACAATCTTCCATTTCCTCTGTGAATGCCCTGCCCTATGGAAGAACATAATGTTAACCCTAGGCAAACCGCTGTTCGAGAGTCTCGAGCAACTGCCTGACTTAGATGCCAACAACCTAATAAGGTTCCTAAACCGCACAGACCTGCTGTAAATAACTGTTAAACAATTTGGTAACGAGGATGTGGCAACAAAATGGTGCGGAAGCGCTAGTTGGATTCTGGATGAATCACCACTCTAACCAACCAACCAAAGTAGAAAACGTAAAAAAAAGCTATTTTTAGTTCTCAAACAGTTTTATGAAAAGGTTATTATTTTGCACACTTTTTTCTACAATTATCCTGATTTGGAACAAATCCGCACACAAAAAATCTTAGAACATAATTATAAAGTCAAAAGTCCAAACTACAATATAAAATATAACATTTTAGAGATATCTTTTTTTTTACTGTAGCCACAAAGGTTCAAAGTTGCTGTTGCGAAAACGTAACGGCGGTAGAAAATGGGTTAACAAAAGAGTTGCGCTTAACAAAAAAAAAACTCTTAAATTAAATTGTACATAAGAATAACACATTTATTTCAAAAAAGCGCACATTCTCAAGACAATTTGTCCCGCACACAAAGTTCTTTAAGTTATTCAACAAAAATTTGATGTTTTATTTTCTTTAAATGGGCATTTTAGTGTGTTTTTATATCCAAAGTTAGGCAACACTGCAATAGCGAGAGAGAGATTTGACTGCCGAAAGCAGAAGAAGACCAACAACACCTGCAATCGCCGGCAATGCCACCAGATGTTAAAAAAAAAGTAAAACTAAATAAAACTGATTTAATTATTTAACTAATTAAAAAAAGAATGTATATTTCACAAAATTATAAACATTACATTTAATTAGAACAGGCTAGAAAAATGTCATGAAGAAAGAACTTAAACTCCGAGACTAAATAACAAAAAAAAAAAGCTAAATTAAGTTACGAAAATGGTAATTTGGCCATACCGGTGCTAAAATCACGTAACTCGTTGTCAAATTCGCTGGGAGCAAAGTAACGGGACCACGATAGGTGCCATCTCATTATTCTTTCCGTCATGCAATAACATATTAAAAATTCAAATCGTTCGCTTCAGTACTTTTTGAGAAATTACCAACGCCGACTCGGAAAAAATAGTTTCGAGAAAAACACGGTTAACACGCTTATACCTGGGCGTCGTACTGCAAACCGGTGTCGTTTTAAAGGACGGTAACGTCTAAACCACAACGAATTTCAATATACAAATTTGGAAGTATATTTTTGAAAGTATAAATTATCATAACATAATCATAATCAAAAATCAATTTTTTCGAAATTCTAGACCAGAAAGGTGTCACCAAGGCACTCAAGGCGCTTATTGCGGAACAATAAACAACAGAGAGCTTTGGGCGAATTGTAAGCAGTTACCACACCACCACACTGAAATAAATCAGAGGAAGTGGAAGTTCGAAAGGATCCCACAGAAATATGCAAGCAATCACTCGATTGGAACCCGTAAAGCAGCAGAAAAAAAGGACGTCTTAGGAGCACTCGGAAGAGAATTCTCGAAAAAGAACTTAAGGTTGCAAGGAAATCTTGTAAAAAACGTATAGTTATAGCGAAGGATCGTAACCGTTGGAAGCGTTATGTAGAGGCCTTATGTTTCATCAGGGAGGACAAGAATTAAGAGATAGCCTGAAATATTCTTTTTGAAGTGGCTATATAGCAAATAATAAAGCAATAAAGTCAATTTACGATCACTTCAAATAAAACTTACATAATTATAAACTTCATTACTTGCATACTGACCTTCACACTGAAAAATGCGTATTCGCCGTACACCCCTAAGTGCGACGTGCTTTTGCAAGGCAATTTCAAATTTTTGTTTTTGCCCGAACGCAAATTTATGGATTTTTTAACTGGTTACATTTCGAGTGCCGGACCCTGTATTGTGAATATTGTGTTCAATTCTTTTAAAAATTTGTTTTGGCGACTTGAGTCTAAGTAGGAGTGAAATTTAAAAAAAAATATTCGAAATATTTAGATTAAACATTGAAAATAGTGATATACAGTTTCCTAAAGTTAAATATCTTCAGTTGAAAGTTTAATATTTAAAATTTTTTATTTTTATTTTTTATACTTGCAAAAAAAATATTTGAAATAAAGTTGTATTACTTTTCAACTTACTTCAAATTTGAATTTGTGATTTATTTTTAAAAGCGCCCTTTCTCAGATGTTTTTCTTATTTTTTTATTAATAGCTGCGGGTATGCATTCTAATCCCAAGCAAGTTTCATAATAGGTTTCCAATAAATTTTCGAGTTATAATCAAATGCGTAAAGCGAATCAGAGAAAAACACCACACGTACCCGTTTATCACACCCGTTTGGAAATCGATCGATTTCTTATTATATTCAAAATACTTGGAACGCATGGCATGGACTCGCTCATCTGATTTACAGATATAATGAAGATAAAACTATTGGACCACCACTATTTCATTGGGATAAGTAAGTAGTCTGATAGAAAATTGCCTTTTTATTGAAAAAAGAAAAAACATTATTAGGCAGATTTACCTCTTTCTGGCATTCATAGAGAGTATTTACAATGCCGAATTGTAACTTCGTGTATGAGTATGAGATTTTTTCATATATTTATTCTTCCCTTAACTAAGGTTAAGTTAGGTTACGGTAGCAGCCACTTTCCCTGATGCTGTAAAGGGGTACACTTAAGCTTAGAGGATCGTTGTGACACCACTGGTTTGGGTTCCAGTTCCCTCGTTAATTCCCAACTTGGCGAAATCATTTCGTTTCACTAATAAAAGATGTTCCCTTAACCTAAATTCCCTTAACCTTAAACATATTTTTTAGGCCTTCTGACCCGCTAACCGATTCAGGGTATTTTAAATACTAAAACTTCTCTAAAATAGGCGGTAAAATGTTCGTATGAAGCAAGCAAAATTATCTGGAATCCTTTCGTCCTAAGATGCATTTCACTAATCATTATCACCAAATAGTTTGCTATGAAAGCAGTGTTGTATAAAACTTGGTGAAAAATAAAATAACTATTCAGGCTAGAATTTTCTTATTGCATAAAACAAAGTATACATTAATCCGCATGCCAGCTGTCTTAAATTTAAAATAATCGCCTAGTCGTTAGCCGCGTAAGGGCGTTTACTTTTACAATTTCATCGTTTTCGTCGCACTCGTTATATTATAATTTAATAAGCTCCCTTGTGGTGGAAAGTAACGTTTGCAGCGTGATTGCCACTGGGAATTTTCCCTTTCATATTGCTTTCCACTGTCAGCTGCGTTCTCATCCACTCAATTTTCGAAGGTGTCACATTACGTCAGTGGAAAATCTGCGAATCTCAGCGTCAATGCCGCAATACCACAGCACGTGCCCATAAATGAAAGTATTGAAGTGTAGTAAGAAGTGGTGGAAGGTGTTTGCAGAGGTCGATAAATCGAGGAAGTGGTAGGTTGCATTTAGCAGTATCGCGGCAGTGTTGTTCTACAGCTAAAAAGTAATAGAATTTAAGCCTAATTTAACTTTTCGCTCACTTGCTGGCCTCCTTGGTCCGCTTTGATTTTTCCAACGCATTTTTGCGTTGAGTAAATTCACTTTGAAATAAAATGGCCAACGAGTGTAATTAAATACTCAGCTTATTTGCCTTTTGCAAACGATAAAATCACGCGCCCGCCAACCGACAGTAGTAATTTTTAATTACTTATTGCTTAGTGCTGTTTGATTAGTGGCTCATAGGAGGATTATGTTAATGCCGGCGGCAGAATTTATTTCGCATTTGAGATTCGCTAATTTTATGATTAAAGCGAAAAATTGAAAAAGTTTGTAGTTTGGCAATAAAGCAGAACCAAATAAAGCGCCGACATTTTCGGGTAAATAAAATTTGATTTGCTTTCGTTATTTGTTTTTTGTTTTGAAAATCGCAAGGCTCCCCTCTACATGTGCATCCAATTTGTTCGTTTAACTTTTTATTGAATTTCAAAATAATTAAATTTTATCAACATTTTTGTAATGAAAATTACTATAGCACAAAACAAGTAAAAGCTGAAATCAAAAATCAATTCAAGCAACACCAACCGAAAAAGCAGCTTTCAAACGCAAAAGGCGAACAAACAACAATAACAGCAAAAAAAAAAATGTATAGCACTTCCAATGAATTGGCACAGGAATGAAATTAAAAACTTTAAAAATACTGAAGTCTGTTTGAATTGTGCGACGAAATATATTTTTGTATGTATGGTCGTTCCTGAGCATGCACATATTTATTTACTCATTTGTATATGTGAATGTACAAATCCATTATTCTGGAATATGTAGCCGTAAATGTATCTGTACAGCTTTCAGTTAAGCAGAAAAAGTTTAATCTTCAAAAGCATGGCTGTAGGTATTTAGCAGGAAAATCGAATTGGATCGCAGTTAAAAGCACTTGCTCGGCACATTTTACCCCCTCCCAAAAAATTTGATTGTTAAGTGCTCTTAAAGAACTGTATAATTGCTCAACTCTGGCTCAACTGAGTCTAAGTCTGCTAGGCAGTTTTTGCTTTTCTTGATATGCGCTGGAGCTGCTTAAGTGATTGTGATGGAGTTCAACAAAATGGGCCTATCGTTTCTTCGTCGCGCTTGCCAACTGTTATTAAATATAAGCTCCAAGTTACTCTCCAATTGATATTAGTAAAACAGATCTGGCATTACAAGATGGTACTGCCTTGAATGCTTTCAGCGCTGGAACAATTTTCCATATATGAAGCACTTACACATTTCTGCGCACAAAACTCATCGTTTCATAGTCTGCGATACTCACCACCATAAAAGCTCAAAAAATCTTTATCAAAATCTTTCTCTTAAACACTTCAAGCATAGCCTTATCGGATGCCATATACGTCCATATTTTTAATGCCCGACATTTTTTTATCAAAGCTCGACCTTATTTCTTAAGTAATTACTCATAGAACTATTCTTACAAGGTCACGAAATTCATCGCGGTTAAAATTCAGATTCTAAAAACAGTTTACAATACCTATAAGTTTTAGTATTCTTGAAAAAGCTTAGGGCTCAAACCATCTCAGAAAACAAAATTATTGATTTATGTTTTTACTACTTTGAAATATAGAAACGTTCCATATGCATGCACGGCTATTTATGAAAAACGCGAGAAGCACATTGGCACTCGTTTTGAACCTATAGTGGAAGACAGCCGCTAATTAACACGTTCCCGCCGGCGCTGTTATTCATGGTCTTCGCCCACAGACGGCAACGTTTACATCTTTTCGCTCTATCGGAAGCGATTGCAGGTTATATAAAACGAAATTTTTTCATAAGGGTAGTCGTTTATGGCTTCTCATCTCATAGGTACCGTCTAATAAAGTACCATTGGTGGTACACGTCGTCCCATGAAGCAATCTTGTGCGGGCCACCGCTGGTACACGCCGCCCCATGAAGCAGACTTGTGCGAGCCACCGGTGGTACTCGCCGGCGTGAACGTGTTAAACTGTCTAGAATGGATCACCAGCCCAGAGTTTTGTAAAAACCTGAAACTGGGTACCACAGTGAGTAGCTGAAAACTTCAGTAGACGCGTTTGAAATATTTGTGGGGCAACATTTAGGTTCCCGTTAACAGCACATCATTTTGATTAGCAGAAAATGTAACAGTAACATTGGCAGTAGCAGTAGCTTCTCTGTTCGGCAACAACGAATAGAATGAACAGAATCGATAAGTACAGTAAGCCCAGAGAACTTATAGAAATTGTTTTCTAGGCTGATTTACCGCAGAGGAGAGTACATGGGGAAATCAAATCAGTAAACAGCGCAGGGGCGTGCACTTTTGGTATGTATGAATACCAATGTATTAAATTTCAAGCAGGTGAGTCTAGTTTTTTAGGAGGATGGTTCCATGTGTAGAAGTCCACGCAAGTGGGGAAAGTTACTGATCGCCATTCACTTGGGAGTGACCAGGACGATTCGTCTACATATGGTCCAAGCAGCTCACAACGTCCGGGATTAGCCCACGTATTCTCTGGGTAGCTTCCGAACACCCGTTCGGGAGTGAGCTAAAGTGAGAAGGCGAAGCATCCCAGCATAGCTGGTTGTGCGCTGGGTTTGGGACCCACCACGTAAAACGCCTCCCCAATGAAAACAGCAACAAAGCCTCGGATGAGAACTTCCAACACTGATGACGACCCCTGCAAACGAAATAAGGAATACGATTTGAGGGCATGCACCTGGAATGTCCGGTTCCTTAATGGGGAAGGTGCCTCTGCCCGGCTGGTTGATGTCCTCGTGAGAGGAAAGGCTGCCATCACTGCCATCCAAGAGATGCGATGGACGGGGCAAGGTAAGAAAAATATAGGACCCTGCGACGTCTACTACAGCTGCCATGTAAAGGAGCGCAAATTCGGTGTCGGATTTGTTGTGGGAGAGAGACTTCGTCGCCAAGTACTGTCGTTCACTCCGGTGGACGAGCGTCTCGCAATAATCCGCATCAAAGCGCGATTTTTTAACACCTCGCTAATTTGCGCCCAGGCCCCGACGGAAGAGAAGGACGATACGACCAAGGATTCTTTCTATGAGCGCTTGGAACGTTCCTATGAGCGCTGCCCCCGCCACGACATAAAAATCGTGCTTGGCGACTTCAACGCCAGGGTGGGCAAGGGGGAATTTTTGGTCCCACAGTCGGAAAATTCAGCCTGCACAACGAAACATCCGGTAACGGACAGAGGCTGATCGACTTCGCCGGGGCCCGAAACATGGTAGTCTACAGCACCAGATTTCAGCATAAAAAGATACACCAAGCTACCTGGCTGTCTCCTGATCGAAAAACGCGAAACCAGATCGATCATGTTGTGATAGATGGAAGACACGCTTCTAGTGTATTAGATGTACGTACGATCCGAGGAGCCAACATCGACTCGGATCATTACTTTGTTGCAGCCAAACTGCGCACACGCCTCTGTGCAGCATAAAACGTACATCTACCTACGCAAAGAATGTTCGACATCGAAAAGCTGCAATCACAACAGACAGCCAGAAGATTCGCCACTCGACTCTCACTCCTGCTCTCGGAGAGCACTGCCGAACACACCGGCATGCGCGAGCAATGGAGCAACATTTCTCGTTCTCTACGTACCGCCGCCGAAGAAGAAATCGGATTCCGGCGAGCCCGAAAAAACAATTGGTACGACGAGGAATGTCATGCTGCCGCCGAAAGAAAAGATGCCGCCTATAGAGCCACGCTGCGATCGGGCGCAACGCGAGCCCTGTGGGATCGCTACAGAGAGCTGAAAAAAGAAGAGCGACGTGTTATCCGACAGAAGAAACGAGAGGCCGAAATACGTGAGTGCGAGGAGCTTGAGATGCTGGCCAATAGGAACAACGTCCGAAAATTCTACCAGAAAGTTCGGCGGCTTACAGAAGGTTTTAAGACCGGGGCTTTTTCCTGTAAGAACAAAGACGGCGATCTGGTGACTGACGTACAGAGCAATCTTAAATTATGGAGGGAATACTTCTCGAACCTGTTAAACAGTGACAGCTGCGCATGTCATAGAGAATGTGAAGATCCCCAATCGTTGACGACGGAATTGTAGTTCCGCTACCCGACCATGACGAGGTGAGAATAGCAATATCACGGCTAAAGAACAACAAAGCCGCGGGCGCCGACGGACTACCGGCTGAGCTATTCAAACATGGCGGCGAGGAGCTGGTAAGTTGCATGCATCAGCTCCTATGCAAAATATGGTCGGATGAAAGCATGCCTGCCGATTGGAATTTAAGTGTGCTCTGCCCAATCCATAAGAAGGGCGATCCTGGAATTTGTGCCAATTACCGCGGGATTAGTCTTCTAAATATCACCTATAAGGTTCTAGCGAGCGTATTGTGTGAAAGGCTGAAGCCCACCGTCAACCAACTGATTGGACCTTATCAGTGTGGCTTCAGACCTGGAAAGTCTACCATCGACCAAATATTCACAATACGCCAAATCTTGGAAAATACCCATGAAAGGAGAATCGACACACACCATCTTTTAGTCGACTTCAAAGCTGCATTCGACAGTACGAAAAGGAGTTACCTGTATACCGCTATGTCTGAATTTGGTATCCCCGCAAAACTAATACGGCTATGTAAGATGACGTTGCTCAACACCAGCAGCGCCGTCAGAATTGGGAAGGACCTCTCCGAGCCGTTTGATACCAAACGAGGTTTCAGACAGGGTGACTCGCTGTCGTGTGACTTCTTTAACCTGATGTTGGACAACAATATTTTATAAGAGCGTACAATTGTTGGCGTATGCCGATGATATTGATATCATCGGCCTTAACAACCGCGCTGTTAGTTCTGCTTTCTCCAAACTGGATAAAGAGGCAAAGTGATTGGGTTTGGTGGTGAACGAGGACAAAACGAAGTACCTCCTACCTTCAAACAAACAGTCAGCGCACTCGCGTATCGGCACCCACGTCACTGTAGACAGTTATAATTTCGAGGTTGTAAAAGACTTCGTTTATATAGGAACCAACATTAACACCGATAACAATGCCAGCCTTGAAATCCAACGTAGAATCTCTCTTGCCAACAAGTGCTACTTTGGACTAAGTAGGCAACTGAGCAGTAAAGTCCTCTCTCGACGAACAAAACTAACACTCTACAAGACTCTCATCATGCCCGTCCTAACGTATGGCGCAGAAGCTTGGACGATGACAACATCCGATGAAGCGACGCTTGGAGTGTTCGAGAGAAAGATTCTGCGTAAGATTTTTGGACCTTTGCACGTTGGCAACGGCGAATATCGCAGGCGATGGAACGATGAGCTGTATGAGCTTTACGGCGACATAGACATAGCGCAGGGAATAAAGATCCAGCGGCTTCGTTGGCTGGGTCATGTCGTCCGAATGGATACAAACGCTCCGGCTTTGAAAGTATTCGATGCGGTACCAGCTGGTGGTAGCAGAGGAAAAGGGCGGCCTCCTCTGCGTTGGAAAGATCAGGTGGAGAAGGACTTGGCTTCACTTGGTGTGTAGAACTGGCGCCGGTCAGCACGAGAAAGAAACGACTGGCGCGCTTTGTTAAGCTCGGCCAAAATCGCGTAAGCGGTTATCGCGCCAATTAAGAAGAAGAAGAGAGTCTAGTTTTTTCGTGTGTTTTGATTTCACTACTGCAAATACTTTATTTTTATAACATTTGGATGCTTTTTATTGTGTAAAGATTTTTTTGAATCATTGCCAAGTTTCATATTTTTTTATATTCTGAGGCATACAAATCGTAAAGTAATATTTATTAAATGGAAAATTTGGAATGGTATTATTTTCAGAATTTTTGCAAAAAAAAATGATAATGTAATATAAATAAAAAATGAAAATATGAGTACTTTGAGCTTTGAGGCAAATATGGCTTGAAGACCATGGTTTGATCACTCGCCAAACAAAAGACAGAAGCCATGCTGATGACACGAGGTTACATGCCACTCGAGGTCAGCATGCAAGAAGGCGCCCCGTCCGTAGTGATCCAAAAAGAGGTAAAATACCCAGGTATTCAAATTGACTGCAGGTTTACTTTCTGGACTCAGATACGGCACAGCAGCAAAAGTCACGGGTTTGCTAAGCAGATTAATGACAAATATCGTTGAGCCAACACAGACAAAAAGAAAGCTAATTATGGCGGTCACAAACTCAATTCTCCTGTATGGCAGCGAAGTATGCGGAGTTGCGCTAAATTGCAAGGCCCAGCGCAAATCACTGGAGGCTGTGCAACGAACAACGGCACTCAGAGTTACTTCGGTCTACCGCAGTCTTTGTGATCAGCAGGCAGATACCCACTTGGGAACGAATAGTAGCGTGGGACTTCAGGAAGAAATACGCCATCACTAGCGTCGCGAAATGCCAAACCATGCTGCGGTGGCAAAGCCGAAGGGACAGTGAACCGAGTACAGATGGGCGGCGAAACTTATTCCATAAATAGGCAAATAGGTCCAAAGGAAGTGAATTATTTCCTTGCGCCAGCTACATAGTAGTACACTAGTAAATGCAGCAATTAAACAACATTAAGTCCATTGTACTAACCAACCTCCGAAGACAGCTGAGTAGATCTTGTGGTGCCAAGGAGCCAAGGTGGTCGCTTCTTAACACATCAGTGGTAAAGATCTCAAGCTTGATTCGAGCGAAGACCGAGCAGACGCGCAGGAGGTCAGTTTTGTTCATCAGTATCCACGGAGTACCCACGAGTCCCAGGACCCATGTTAGCATCGGGATATTATATCCACCGACATAGTTTAGCCAAGACTTACAGGACTCAACTACTCTTGAAAGGGTTGGAGAGCTGTCTAAAGCCATGAGCGCAGGCTCATCTGCCTCTCCACCTATTTCCACACTACAAAGTTCATTGTTTCTTGAACAGAATGCACCTACGCTTCAAACACAGATGCGTACATTCCAAGAGCAAAGTGAATTTTTGTCCCGCTGAATTCCATGTAGATACCAGATCCGGAACCGTGCTCGGTCATAAAGCTATTCGTGAAAATGCGAAGACAGCGTTTGCCGGTCTGATTTTCAAAGTTTGACGCCGCTGGCAGCATCACACTGTATATCTTTTCAAGTACGACTGCTGATGGCATAGAGTTAAGGAGCATTAAGAGAATTTTTGGATCGTAGCCCATGCCTTCTCTGCTGTCCAGTAACGGACATGGGCCGTACCAATTCCTATTATGTTTCAGCCTGCAGATGGCCTTCAAGGTCTCTTGGATGAGAGTGGTTGTAGAGTAACCAGAGCATCTAATCCGGACCTGAAGTAGTTGGAAAAGCTCCTGTACAACAGATGGCTACAGTGAGTTCTGGTCTTGATAAGGTCCCCCTGACTCCCACGAGAGAGAGTCTGCTCATCCAGACCACTGATGCATAGGTAAAAAAAGGTCCTATTAAAGCCGTGTAGATCCGTAGGATCTTGCTAGGAGAAGACCACATGTTTGCTAGACACCTTTGCACTGCCAGTAGACTGTATTTGTTTCAACGTGTGACTCCCAAAGGAGTTTACTCTCAGGGATTACTCCAAGGTATTTGATTTCCATAGATAGCTGATTTGTGACTTCTTTTAGCTTAGGCAGAACGAGTCGATCAAGCTAGAACAAGTCACATCAAGTCACATTCCTGGAAAAGAGGAAAATACCAGTATTGCTAGGGTTTGCCGATATCCCAAGTGTCAATCATATCCAGAGTTTTCTGCCCTTTTCTACAGATATTCATAAGCGAAGGGCCTGTTACCAGACAGGCAACATCGTCCGCATATGCTTGTGAGTAGACTACAGCACCATTTAAGGTAATAAGTAGGGGATCGATCATCATGCACCAGAGCAATGGAGACAGCTTACCGCCTTGGGGGCAGCCTCTATAAATCCCGAATGACGCCAGGATATCTTCCTCTGCTGGCACCGTGACGATTCTTTGGGCCAGCATCGAAAGAGTCCAATTCATTAGTATCCAGTCTACGCCATACCTACTAGGAAAGCTGCACATACTATCATAAATGGCATTATCAAACGCCCTCTCTGTGTTCAAAAAGATAGTCATAGCGTAGTTCCTCCTGTCCATGACCAGCTCTACCCTAGCAACAAGGTTTTGCAGCGCCGACTTCCACTTTCAACTGAAATGGAGACAGAAGGTGTGCCTTCAGCGAGTTCTGACGCATGCGCAATTCTACTAGTCGTTCGAGACTTTTCAGCATGAAGGAAGTCAGGCTGATGGATCTATAGCTTTTGAGGTTGGCGTAGTCATCTCTTCCAACCTTAGGGATGAGGACTACCCACTCCATCCTCCTCGAGCCGGGCATATAGGCCAGTACCAGGCATGCAGTGAAGAGTTTCTTCAAGGCTGCAGTCACGGACTCTATGCCTTCCTTCAGGTTGACAGAATATATGCCATTTGGTCCGGGCATATATGAGTGTTTCGCATGCGATAATTTGTGTAAAAGCATATTATTATTTCCTCAAACTTTGACACTTGCTAACGAACCCTGAAGCTTAATCTAAACAATTTAAAAAAATCAAGCGTTCTCTATTTAGGTGATAGAAGCGAATGACCAGTTTACGCGTCTACTTAAAAAAAAAATTGAATAATAGGAATACATATATATGAAATGGCGATATTGTATGTTTTAAAATAAATTCTTTCAGAACATTGTCAGTTTCGAACTTTGACTATAATATATATCAATCCTATGGAACTATAGTCCTTGTCTTTAATAACTGTTCTTTCCGAAGTCTTGGTGGCGTCATGTTAAAGCCCCGCAACGGCTCCTAAACTTCTGCCAGTCTGTTTTTTGAGGTTTCTAGAGGGCAATGGCATTTGTGCCTTTTCGCCACGCCGAAACTCAATATATCTGTGGTCCGAGCACACATCTTTGGCAAGGACTATGGAGTAATATCAATTCTATGGAACTACTTGTTTGATATTTAAAAAATTACCTTAATTAATAGTTACCTCATAAAAATTAAAGTTTATTAAGGGGGAAGTCTACTGTGACAAGGGAAAAAACAGGCTTATTTTCCGGATTTTATTTCTAACAAAATATTGCTCGTACATAAAATCTATTTAAACTCTTATCTTTATTATATATTTAAGTTTTTGAAAAAAAAAATTTTAAGTCAAAATATTCAAAATGGACGCTGTGGCACTTCTGCAAGCGCAGGTCCGCTTTTCTTAGGTGCCTAAACGGTGTACATGAAATCTTACGTTTCGGTGATCTAAAACAAAAAAACAAAATATTGTTATCATATACATAGTATTGACTCTCGTCTGACGTAGGATTATGTCGATAAAAAATTTTGGCGTTGAAAAAAAAATTCTTGAAATTTTTTTCTTTTTTTTGCCTAAAATTGATGGTACTATTGTTTATAACAATTTAACAAATAACGATATCAAAAAAATCCTATGTCAGACGAGAGACACTATTACAGAGAATATATAATTAAATTTTTAAGCTGATTCATTTATCAGAACTCGAGATATCGTGTACACCGTATACAAAAACTTAGTTTCGAGAAAAATGCGTTTAAAGTTTCAGTTTTCAGCGTTTAAAGCTTTGGAGCGCTTCGGGAAAAGGTCGAAATTTCAACGAAGAAAAATTTAGCCAGCTGTAACACATATTGTACCTTATTTAAGAGGGTTCAAAGTATTTTTTAAGATAATAAAAAAAAAATCGATATTTTGAAAAATTCACAGTAGACTTCCCCCTTAAGGCCCTGAAACATGGCCAACGCATAGAATTGACTGCATGCATTTTTTTTACATAAATCTGAAAAACTTACTGAACTAATTAAATGCATACATTTTTTTTTTTTTTTTTTTTTTTTTGGTTTTTTGTTCCCCTTTATTTTATACATCTGTCCATTGACATTAAGTACGTTCCTTACCAGTTTGGCCAGGATTTACATAATATACATCGCTTAATGACGCGTGCCAAAGCGATAAAAATATAAAAATTAAAATAAACGAAATAATATACAATTAAATAATATTCAATACAAGTTTTACTCTACATAATTACAATTGTACAACAATATAATAACAATTTAACCCCTTTGCATATTTATTATTTTCTAGCATTCATTAAGTCGCTTGTTCGAGTTCCCTTTAAGCGTCTTTCAGTGTTTTTTTCCCTTTCCAGAAGTTTGTTGATTTCTGCATTATTGTGTTCCTGTATTTTTTCAAAGTGGCTTCTTGCTATTTTTTTGGTCTCTTCGTCTACTGTTGCTATATTAAAATTTTTCGTGTACCTGTCAGACATGGTCAAAATTCGAAGAATCTTCGATTGTTGTCGTTGAATATTTACTATATGAAACTTTTTAGTCGTTCCCCACACCTGTAGTCCATATAGCCAGATTGGTTTAATCATGGCTTTGTACAATAATAGCTTCTTTTGTATAGTAAGTCTGGATTTTGTGCTGACTAACCAATGAAGTTGAGTTTTTCTTTTATTTGTTTGATCTTTTGCTTTATGTGGTGATTCCAATTTAGTTTCGAATCCAAATGTATTCCCAGGTATTATGTAGTTGGTTTAATTGTAATTGCTTTGCCATTTATTTTAATTGGAACTGCAGTAAATTTCGTTTTAGTAGTAAATATGACCTGTACGGTTTTGTTCGTCAATTATTTTTAGGCACCAAAATGGCATAAATGGATCGAATTTTTTCTCACGCCACATGCATTTTTGCATTTTTGATTAAAAAATTTTAATGCTTGCTTTGACAATTAATTTGTTAATCTACTATTATTTGATAGTTTAAGTTTTCCCTTTTGTCAGGAATTCTGATAATCGCCTACTTTTCGTAATTTTTTTATATCCATTTTGTCAACCTGCTACATTCCCTCACTTACCACTGGATAGACAGAAAATTTTCACCCATACCTTTAATTTAATTTCGTCGAAGCCTCGTATGCCAGCTTCTAAAAGTACAGACGTATGAAGCAAACCAAAATCAAAGGTTTTTTTTTTCATCCCAAAGGACCTTTGTAGATGAAAAGCGAAGCCTGCTATTTAAATTTCAGTAAGTTAATTTATATATCTATAAAAGTGTGGTAATTTCAAGGGCACGCAAAACACTTAAGAATTTATTACAATATAATCAGTCACTCTTTGAACGCTTAAGGAGCGTGCCTTTGAGCTTTGTGAATGCCTGCTTGGCAGGTTATAAAAGCTTGTAAACATTTCTTTTATTCATTTTTATTTTCCCTACGTTTTTTTGTATTGCTTTTTACGCTAAAGTGCCTAAGTTCAAAACTAAGTCAATTTGTAAAGGACAGTAAAGAAATGAAAGAAGGATACAGCCACAAAAAAGGTAAGACTAAAAGAACTTGTGATGTGTTGTAATTGGCGATGGAGTGTGTTGGAGCAAAAACAATGTGTATTAAAGCTTTATTTAAGTGTATTCGTTTGTGATTTCCAAGTAATCGAAAGCAGAGTTAATACCTACAGCAATGTCCAAAATATTTTTAAATATGTGCAAGTGTGTGTGTGTGTGCTCTTATACGCTCAAGTGCACGTCCCAACGACCGGCTGGGCACAAAGTTTTGTTAGTAGCCGGTATTGTTGTTGAAATAGATGCTTTTCTTGTGTGCGTACAATTTAAGAATTTGCTTTAAATATCGAATCTCTTTGTTGGGGTCTGTGCTTTGTTACGCCAACTTTCTTTTAAGTTTTATGCGCAATATGACTGCTTCGATATGTTAAGATATTCTAATGCTCTTTTTGTGCTATTACTATTTGGTTGGTCAAGTGCTCGATGTCTGGAAACTGAAATAAAAAATTATAGAAAAATATTTTTCTAATAGCGCCAGCTCCTCGTCAGGTAACGGTAAGTCTCCGAATGCATTTGTATCAAGAAAAATCCTCCTTTAAACTGTTCTAGTAAAAATGTAAGTAAAAAGTAAAGCAAAGGTAGTATTAGTTCAAAGGTGGCATAAACGCCAAGTTTTTACCGAAATGCAAAAATTTGGGATTATTATGGACTCACTAGAGTATCAAATGCAGCAGTAAGCTGTGGCTATAGAAATTTCGTTCTGGTGCTACGGGTAAATGTGGCATGCTTTGGTGGGGTGTCAATCCACGAAAGAGCCTATAAAATCGTGGATATTATCGTACCAGATCGGCATATGAGCAGTTACTTAATTAGCTTGAGAAACTGAAATATAGCTAGAAAGCCACTTGCATAAAATTTGTCGCAAGAAGGCGCTGAATGTGGCTGGATGCTAAAGAACTTTTTGTACTGAGTTGAAAGAATGAGTCACATACGTGAATTATAGGTGAAAGAGACTGTAAATATCTTTCTATATAATAGGACTATGAATAAGTTCGTGCGGTTTTACAACAGATGGCGTAACTTGATTATTATTCCATCGATCCACATTTCCAAACATTCATTGGAGAGCTACTGTCGTAAGGCACAAACGTCAGTATAAGTTTTTTATTTGAAGCGTAAACAACAATATTTTTACCACACTTGAAAATGTCGAATTTCGTGCCAAATAATGTGTTTTTGCGGGGAATTCTTCTTCATTATTTTAATATGAAGAAAAAAGCAGCCTAAAGTCATCGTATCTTGGTGGAAGTTTATGGTGAGCATGCTCTGTCTGAGCGAACGTGCCAGAAGTGGTTTGCACGCTTTAAAAGTGGTGATTTTGGCTTGGAAGACGAAGAACGCGAGGGTGCGCCGCCAAAGTTCATGGATACCGAATTGGAGGAATTGCTCGATCAAGATCCGGCTCAAACGCAAGAAGAGGTTGCAAAAACTTTGGGAGTTGATCAATCAACCATTTCCAAACGTTTAAAAGCCATGGGAATGATCCGAAAGGTAGGCCATTGGGTGCCGTATGAATTGAAGCCAAGAGACGTTGAACGCCGTTTTATGGCATGCGAACAACTGCTTCAACGGCACAAAAGAAAGGGTTTTTTGCATCGAATTGTGACTGGCGATGAAAAGTGGGTCCATTACGACAATCCAAAACGTCGGGCAACGTATGGATACCCTGGCCATGCTTCAACATCGACGTCGGCGCAGAATATTCATGGCCTGAAGGTTATGCTGTGTATCTGGTGGGACCAGCTGGGTGTTGTGTATTATGAGCTACTGAAACCGAATGAAACGATTACGGGGGATGTCTACCGACGACAATTGATGCGTTTGAGCCGAGCACTGCGAGAAAAACGGCCGCAATACGCCGATAGACACGACAAAGTTATTTTGCAACTTGACAATGCTCGGCCACATGTTGCACAAGTGGTCAAAACATACTTAGAAAAGCTCAAATGGGATGTCCTACCCCACCCGCCGTATAGTCCAGACCTTGCGCCATCCGATTACTATCTCTTCCGATCGATGCAACATGGCCTGGCTGACCAGCACTTCCGTAATTACGATGAAGTCAAAAAATGGATCGATTCGTGGATTGCGGCAAAACCGACCGAATTTTTCACAAAGGGAATCCGTGAATTGCCAGAAAGATGGGAAAAAGTAGTAGTAAGCGATGGACAATATTTTGAATATTAAATTTGTAACCATTTTACGTCAATAAAGTTTCAAATTTCGAAAAAAAACCGCACGAACTTATTCATAGTCCATTAGTTTGTTTTAATTGTTCAATCCACTCCGGAGCATGGGGCCTCGACAAGACTCTTCACTCATACATGATTCTAAGCTATTTTTTTTGCGCCGTCCTATGTGATGTCAGCATCTGTTAACTCGCGCCGCAGCAATCTTCTCCAAGTTTTCTGACCGACCGCGATCTCTGCTTCTTTGCGGGTTCCAGTCCAGTGCCATTCTCGTGATGCTATCTGATGGTTTTCTAAGCGGATCACTTGTGCTAGACGAGATCTCTTTGCAGGCAGAAACTATGTACTACATCTGCGAGTGCTAGCAAACAAGCTATTCCATGAAAAGCGGGTACAATGAGCGATATCAAAATTCAGCCCCTACAAATCTCCTGGACCTGATGGGGTATTCCCCTGTCTTTTACAGCAGGGTGCACACCATATTATCCCTAATTTAACCAGACTATAAAAAGCAAGCTTACTGCTAGGATATTTACGTATAAAATGGGCTGAGGTATTTGTATTGTATTTATTCCAAAGGTAGGGAAAAAACCCGAACTATTGCCTAAACCATACATACCAATGAGGCTCAGCTCATTTTTCCTCCAAACAATGGAAAAGGAAGAGAGGCGTATTATCCGAAAGAAGAAACGAGAGGCCGAAATACGTGAGTGCGAAGAGCTTGAGATGCTGGCCAACAGGAACAACGCCCGAAAATTCTACCAGAAAGTTCGGCGGCTTACAGAAGGTTTTAAGACCGGGGCGTTTTCCTGTAAGAACAAAGACGGCGAACTGGTGACTGACGTACAGAGCAATCTTAAATTATGGAGGGAACACTTCTCGAACTTATTAAACAGTGACAGCTGCGCATGTCACCGAGAAAGTGAAGATCCCGATACCCCAATCGTTGACGACGGAATTGTCGTTCCACTGCTCGATCATGACGAGGTGAGAATAGCGATAACGCGGCTAAAGAACAACAAAGCCGCGGGCGCCGACGGACTGCCGGGTGAGCTATTCAAACATGGCGGCGAGGAGCTGGTAAGGTGCATGCATCAGCTTCTATGCAAAATATGGTCGGATGAAAGCATGCCTGCCGATTGGAATTTAAGTGTACTCTGCCCAATCCATAAGAAGGGCGATCCTGCAATTTGTGCCAATTACCGCGGGATTAGTCTTCTAAATATCGCCTATAAGGTTCTAGCGAGCGTATTGTGTGAAAGGCTGAAGCCCACCGTCAACCAACTGATTGGGCCTTATCAGTGTGGCTTCAGACCTGGAAGGTCTACCATCGACCAAATATTCTCAATACGCCAAATCTTGGAAAAGACCCATGAAAGGAGAATCGACACACACCATCTTTTCGTCGACTTCAAAGCTGCATTCGACAGTACGGAAAGGAGTTACCTGTATGCCGCGATGTCTGAATTTGGTATCCCCGCAAAACTAATACGGCTATGTAAGATGACGTTGCTCAACACCAGCAGCGCCGTCAGAATTGGGAAGGACCTCTCCGAGCCGTTTGATACCAAACGAGGTTTCAGACAGGGTGACTCGCTGTCGTGTGACTTCTTTAACCTGATGTTGGAGAGCATCGTACGAGCCGCAGAACTTAATCGCTCAGGCACAATTTTTTATAAGAGCGTACAATTGTTGGCGTATGCCGATGATATTGACATCATCGGCCTTAACAACCGCGCTGTTAGTTCTGCCTTCTCCAAACTGGACAAAGAGGCAAAGCGAATGGGTCTGGTGGTGAACGAGGACAAAACGAAGTACCTCCTGTCTTCAAACAAACAGTCGGCGCACTCGCGTATCGGCACCCACGTCACTGTAGACAGTTATAATTTCGAGGTTGTAAAAGACTTCGTCTATTTAGGAACCAGCATTAACACCGATAACAATGTCAGCCTTGAAATCCAACGTAGAATCTCTCTTGCCAACAAGTGCTACTTTGGACTAAGTAGGCAACTGAGCAGTAAAGTCCTCTCTCGACGAACAAAACTAACACTCTACAAGACTCTCATCATGCCCGTCCTAACGTATGGCGCAGAAGCGTGGACGATGACAACATCCGATGAAGCGACGCTTGGAGTGTTCGAGAGAAAGATTCTGCGTAAGATTTTTGGACCTTTGCACGTTGGCAATGGCGAATATCGCAGACGATGGAACGATGAGCTGTATGAGCTTTACGACGACATAGACATAGCGCAGCGAATAAAGATCCAGCGGCTACGTTGGCTGGGTCATGTCGTCCGAATGGATACAAACGCTCCGGCTTTGAAAGTATTCGATGCGGTACCAGCTGGTGGTAGCAGAGGAAGGGGGCGGCCTCCTCTGCGTTGGAAAGATCAGGTGGAGAAGGACTTGGCTTCACTTGGTGTGTCCAACTGGCGCCGGTTAGCACGAGAAAGAAACGACTGGCGCGCTTTGCTAAACTCGGCCAAAATCGCGTAAGCGGTTATAGCGCCAATTAAGAAGAAGAATGGAAAAGATAGTTGATCGGTATATTAGGGAAAACAATTTAGCTAACTTCCCACTGCATCGACTTCAATTTGCCTATCAACAGGAAAAATCCACTGAGACTGCAATACACAGCCTGGTAACAGTTATTGAAAAGGCTATTGAGTCCAAACAGATAGCTCTATGTGCATTTATTGACATATCAGGGGCTTTTGATAACACTTCCTATGAGGCAATCTATAATGCCCTATATCTAAAGGAGGTATCTGAACTCATCACTAGATAGATAATATTCATGTTGAAATCTACGACGATCAGCACCGAAACAGAAACAAGAGGTTGCTCCCAAGGAGGCGTACTCTCTCCTCTTTTATGGACTCTAGTCATAGAACTAGAACTTCTCCACTAACTGAACAACCTAGGTTTTCACACTCAGGGTTACGCTGATGACCTAGTAGCTTATGTATTAGGCTGGCATGAGGAAACCATTTCTGATCGCATGGAACAATCCCCTACAATAATAAACAAATGGTGCACGGGAAAAGGGCTTTCCATTAACCCATCCAAAACAGCACTTGTACCGTTTACTAGGAGAAGGAACATAAATCTCAAATGGCCGACCCTTAATGGAACAACACTTCAACTCTCGACAGAAGCGAACTATCTTGACGTCAGTGTTGACAAAACGCTTACGTGGAATTCCCATATTGAGAGAGTTACTTCAAAAGCCACAAGGGCATTCTTTGCCTGCACAAGGCTTTTTGGGGGACTAAACCCTAGAATGACCTTCTGGGCATTCACCACAGTTGTGAAATGCATAGTCACTTATGCATCTTTAGCATGGGAGCCCAAGGTCAAGCAAAGGAAAGCATCGCCTGATATGTGTTGGTATGCCTTCCCAAATTACATAAACAACTAGAAGGTGACTCCTTTTCCCCATCAGTCCATCGTATAACTCATGAAATTAGAAAGGCATTTGAGCTCAGCGAGGGCTACTCTGTAATCTTTCGGGATGTATCTGAAGCGTTTGATAAAGTATGGAATGAAGAGAAAAACACGTTGAAACGAAATTCTAAATATAAATTTAAGCTTTTAATACAGGGGTAGACCTCTGTAACGCAATTCGGCAGACCCGGTCTAAGGTATAAGTTAAGGTAGCAGAGGTATAAAAATCACATGTTAAAGCGGTTGCCTCATATTACAAACAAGCTGCGCTTCTAAACTGAACTAAGAGTTTGTGTTTGAACTAAAAGTTTGTTTTTGTATCCAATACTGCACTCAAACTCAGTCCTTTACGATAAGCTGGCGATTACTTTTCCTCGATTAAAAAAAAAAACAACACGCACAACCTCTTCTTTCTTAGCATGCCAGTCCTAGGTGGACCATTGCTTCCCCAAGTCTGCATCGTTCGGTTCGATTATCAATTCGAGGCTGTTATTGCGGTTTTGCGACAATTAGTTTCAGGTAGGAGGTTGGCGGCCTCCGCCTACGGACGGTGTTTACCTTGCTTTATTTATTTCTTTACTCTCCAGTGGGATTTTCCATGGGATGATGGCCCACCCAGTCTCGAGTAAAGGTTAACAGCACCACCAACGTGTAGGAAAAGCCAAAAGATTGATAGCGAGAGGTGAGAAGCATCATTTTATAGGATCAGCTATCAAGTTACACATCACTACCCTTTCGTGGTGTCTATGTGAACAACACACTCATCACAGTACATTAAATTCTCGCCAAAACCTTCAGATACCAAAATCAGCCAATTCTAGTGCGTATAAGAGCTGACAGCGGTCTCTTGAATGGAATTCGGGTGACAGTATGTCATTAAGTAAATGTTAATTAAGCGACTAACATCGCACCAACTAATACTATAACAATCCTCCCCCTTGGCTTGGACCTATAGATATTTCATTAGTGTGGAAGCACATTTATATTTGCTGACGCCACAAATACGTGCGTCCAGGTTCCTATCCTGTGGGCATATCGAGAGTCTACGCGTTGGATAATATCCATTTATTCCTAAGTGTTTTTGCGTTAGAGTAAAATTTACAAGCTATCATCTTGTCATAAGTCTGATACTGTCGTTAGTCCTTATCTGAAACGTCTGCTTGTTTTTGTCTAAAGCAGTTCATCTCCAGGGTATGCTGGAGCTGTTGTCGCTATTGAATTTTCCTTTCTCTTTAAATTTTATACAGTTTCGTCATGATTGAGACCGCAAACGCTTTTATTGAGCCCCATTTGACGCTGAATGAATACATGTCCGGCACAAGTCCGATCTCTGTCGGCGGGTGCTCTAAGACTCTTGCAAGCAAGGCCCGATCTCCACAAAAGCGAATGCAGTAGAAATCCATATGTTCTGTGAAAACAGCCATGACCGGCTATTAGTTAGGTGAGTTAATACTCAGTGTCGCCGTGTCTTTTATTCATCCACTTCTTCAGGTTCGGTATAAGCCTGTACGTGAAACGGCCTTTGGTATACACTTCCCATCTTCTTTGCCACTCGGTCATAGATTGTACTCTTTCCGCAGCTTTCTTCGCTGCGTAACGCCGACAGCGTATCCAACAATTTCTGCTTTATTCGGAAGCTTCTCCATCGTACATAGAAATTCAGGGGCACTGTTATGATTGCCTATGCTTACCAGTGATGGAATAATGTTTTTGCTAACTTTTTATTCCAGTCGTTACTTAAGGTTTACTCGCCCCTTTTTTTGCAGTACTAAGTGAAAGTCGAAGGTATCATTCATTCAATATAAACCATTCCTATTGAGTTAAACATTCAACCTCTACCACCAGCGATTGCTACGGTGCGGTCAACATTGGCCAGTACCGACAAGGACAGACTGCGCACATCGATGGTGACTCACTAGAAGATCGTTGTGATTTTTTCATACGTTCACCTTATGGTTCGTCTCAAAAACTAGTCTTGTAAAACTAGTCCGTTCCAGTTTTTTGTCAATAGAAACAAGGGTTTGTGTGAGAGTAATAAAGTGGAATTATCTTCAAAATGAAAACAAGTGTGTGATAATAAAGCGGAGCATATTTGCATCTATACATAAATATAATGAAGTGAGTAAGGCTCAATTGGTTTCACTGGCTAAGCCATGCCTTTCTTGTAATACCAGTGAAAGGTATATGTAGATCTTCTCTATGCTGAAAAGACTAAGCGGACGATGACTCTGTTTTGCAGGTGCTTCCAATTAGCATGAAAAACGGTCGACACGCTTTCTTGAACTCGCCCAAGAGCGTTTAGACGGTTTCTAAGCAATTAAAAAGGAAGAAGAATACTCAGATTTAAAGTATTTTCTCTCTGCTGGTACTTAAGTGTTCAAGGAACATATTTTAGCGTTTTTTGTTGTACTATGGCAAGGGTACTCCACATTTTTTCAGCCACTTACAATTTTTTATATTTCTTTTGTTGGCTGGTTTGACTAAAACTTAAAATTTTTAAGGCTTCCAACAAATTGTTTTTTTAATACTCAAGAAGGCTGTTTGTGAGAAGAAAATTCACAATTGAAAATAATGCTTTGAAGAAAAAAAAACGTGATTACATACCTTCCTTTGCATAAACGTCTAGAGCCGAATGCTTCTGTGCTGAAAGCTTTTAACGTTGAGCGCATACATATTTGTTTTTAATGCATAACTGCTAAAAGAGCAACAACTTTTGGAAAGTAAATGAAATTTCGAAATTCTCTTTGTTATAATCTTCTTTTCGTAGACATTTTAATGGCTTTGCTTCCATGTACGAGTATAGCTTGATTGCTGGCAAATGATTTCATTACAACCACTTGCCCGCCTGGGCGTATAAGTAACTTTAGATACTCTACGACTTTAATTAGTTGGTTATGTTGAAAATAGTTAACATATTTTTTTTTTTTTTTTTTTTTGGTTTTTTCTTGCATTAAGTGGGTAAAACCATGAAAACAGCACAGTAGGTGCCCTTAAAACTAAGTTTTAGTTGCCTTTAAAGTGCACTTTCTAGGGGTTACAGAAAATACCGAAAATTTTAAGTGAGGAAACTGGAAAAAAAATTCCAAAGCATTTCAAGGAGTTACCACGTCAAAGGCGGTAAATATAAAGTATTCCAACGATTTCTGACTAACAAGCTGATGTTATAGTGTTCTGTAATTGTTGTTGTTGCTTGTTGGTGTATTACTTTTACTTTAGCTGCTTCACTACACAACTCGCTACAAAGTAATTCACAACATATTTTGCATCAGCGAATCTAATATGTAGATGTAGATGAGTGCGTTTGTTCATATAATTGGAATTACTTCAAATTTAAATTAAAATTAAAATTTTATAGGAGATTTGAAATATTCGTTCGCCAAAAAAGTTTTTCTCCATAGACAAAAAAAAGTCGTAATAACTCATTGCCTGGTTTAGACTGTAAGGTGCCTACATAAAAGCCTGCCAACGAAGCCTCCGGAGATTTTAGGTAGCCACCATTTATACCTTAATCTGACAGCACACAATTCTTTTCCACTTTTGGGTAATTGCTTATTTCTCGTGGCTTAAGTGTTGATAGTATAGGTCCTAATTAAGAGGATGGAAATAAGCGCACAAGTCATAGTACTTGATTCCCTATCAGTCTCATCACCTCATCACACAGCAAAACCATCCCGACCATCATTGCCACCTTGTCACTTCAGTTTTGACTGGTTTAGTGTCAGCGCGAGCGTTTTCCCTCGACGTTATGTGAAAAAGAACCGGTTTTTATCACCAAATACCATCATACCAGTGAGTTGATTTGCTTTAGCGAAAGTTAAATCCAATATTTTTTCTTTAATTTCGAAAAGAAACAAAGATTATCCATTTCGATTAACTTTTTTCTGGGATACCTATATTTCGGGTAGTGCTCTACTATTGCTTGAGAGCTCATTCATAATCTTTTAATCAAATATGACTATTTTTTTTACCATTAATAATTCGCTATAAAAATGGCTCAAGTTTCTTCCATATCCTCAAAATGTTGTATATGAGAATTCGGTTCATTTATTTGTTCACCGTAGATTCACCTTTTACTTTTTAAAATGATAATATAAAAAAGTACTGGCTTATGTTACTTTATTCCCCGTAGGTGTGATTAGTTTAATTTCACTAGTTGTAAAACATGAATACCTACATGAACCAGTACTAGTCTCTGGTGTTGCTAAGGGAGTATAAGGAAACGAAAACTTTAGACCTTATTTGCAATGCATTGTTTTGCACGATTTAATATATATAAGGGGAGGAACCTAGCACAAAAGTGCTCTTAATGCCTTCAAATACCTACTTATAATCGATCTACACCCAGATATACGACTACTCCGTATCACTCTGTCAAGGTTTCTGTCAATGAAGTATACAATACAATAAATATCTCTGATTACACTAGTCTACAAGGAAAAGTATCCGAAATAATTTAAACTAATATCTGCTTCTCTGTCCATGCAAAATTCGGATTGATAACTAAAATTAATTTATTAGTTTGAGTTTTCGAGATATCCTAACCTAAAAGTGCAAAAAACCCCATTTTTGCCCATATTTGAGGTTATGTAGCCTTGCAGATGTTTTCTTTCACCAAAATTAAAGGATGGCATCTTTAAATACAATCCTTCTTTTTTCAAATGGCGTTTTGTTTGCTCAAATATCATTTTTTTTCGCAGAGATATCGCATTTTGAAATTTTCATGTTTCGAAATTTTCCTACACCTGAAAATCGATTAAGATAACATAGACATGATATAGTCGCTTACTAATTTTCTTGGGTTTGAGGGCCTGAAATATATGGATTAATAGTATGTAAAGGAGTTTGTGGGAAAGCCTGCTTGCGGTTATGTGGGTTAGCCTGCTCGCGGTATGATAGGGGTGGTTTCTAGGGGTTAGGGCTGTGTGTGACTCGGTACCCAAAGGTTAGATAGTGTAGGGATGTGGTGAGTCAGCACACTTATGGTGTGAGACAAAATTTTAAGAAAAATAAGACTCAATTCAAGAAAATTAGTAATCGAATATATCATGTCTATGTTATCTGGTTCCATGTGTAGAAGTCCACGCAAGTGGGGAAAGTTACTGATCGCCATTCACTTGGGAGTGGCCAGGACGATTCTTCTACATATGGTTCAAGCAGCTCACAACGGCCGGGATTAGCCCACGTATCCTCTGGGTAGCTTCCGAACACCCGTTCGGGAGTGAGCTAACGTGAGAAGGCGAAACATTCCAGGATAGCTGGTTGTGCGCTGGGTTTGGGACCCGCCACTTAAAAATCCCCCCCAATGAAAAGAACTGCAAAGCCTCGGATGAGAACTGCCTTTACTGATGACGACCCCTGCAAACGAAATAAGGAATATGATTTGAGGGCATGCACCTGGAATGTCCGGTCCCTTAATGGGGAAGGTGCCTCTGCCCGGCTGGTTGATGTCCTCGTGAGAGTAAAGGCTGACATCACTGCCATCCAAGAGATGCGATGGACGGGGCAAGGTAAGAAAAACATAGGACCTTGCGACGTCTACTACAGCTGCCATGTAAAGGAGCGCAAATTCGGTGTCGGATTTGTTGTGGGAGAGAGACTTCGTCGCCAAGTACTGTCGTTCACTCCGGTGGACGAGCGTCTCGCAACAATCCGCATCAAAGCGCGTTTTTTTAACATATCGCTAATTTGCGCCCACGCCCCGACGGAAGAGAAGGACGATGCGACCAAAGATTCCTTCTATGAGCGCTTGGAACGTTCCTATGAGCGCTGCCCCCGCCACGACATAAAAATCGTGCTTGGCGACTTCAACGCCAGGGTGGGCAAGGAGGGAATTTTTGGTCCCACAGTCGGAAAATTCAGCCTGCACAACGAAACATCCGGTAACGGACAGAGGCTGATCGACTTCGCCGGGGCCCGAAACATGGTAGTCTGCAGCACCAGATTCCAGCATAAAAAAATCCACCAAGCTACCTGGCTGTCTCCTGATCGAAAAACGCGAAACCAGATCGATCATGTTGTGATAGATGGAAGACACGCTTCTAGTGTATTAGATGTACGTACGATCCGAGGAGCCAACATCGACTCGGATCATTACCTTGTTGCAGCCAAACTGCGCACACGCCTCTGTGCAGCAAAAAACGTACATCTACCTGCGCAAAGAATGTTCGACATCGAAAAGCTGCAATCACAACAGACAGCCAGAAGATTCGCCACTCGACTCTCACTCCTGCTCTCGGAGAGCACTGCCCAACAAACCGGCATGCGCGAGCAATGGAGCAACATTTCTCGCTCCCTACGTACCGCCGCCGAAGAAGAAATCGGATTCCGGCGAGCCCGAAAAAACAATTGGTACGACGAGGAATGTCATGCTGCCGCAGAAAGAAAGGATGCTGCCTATAGAGCCACGCTGCGATCGGGCGCAATGCGAGCCATGTGGGATCGCTACAGAGACCTGAAAAAGGAAGAGAGACGTATTATCCGACAGAAGAAACGAGAGGCCGAAATACGTGAGTGCGAGGAGCTTGAGATGCTGGCCAATAGGAACAACGCCCGAAAATTCTACCAGAAAGTTCGGCGGCTTACAGAAGGTTTTAAGACCGGGGCGTTTTCCTGTAAGAACAAAGACGGCGATCTGGTGACTGACGTACAGAGCAATCTTAAATTATGGAGGGAACACTTCTCGAACCTGTTAAACGGGGACAGCTGCGCATGTCATAGAGAATGTGAAGATCCCGATACCCCAATCGTTGACGACGGAATTGTCGTTCCGTTACCCGACCATGACGAGGTGAGAATAGCAATATCACGGCTAAAGAACAACAAAGCCGCGGGCGCCGACGGACTGCCGGCTGAGCTATTCAAACATGGCGGCGAGGAGCTGGTAAGGTGCATGCATCAACTCCTATGCAAAATATGGTCGGATGAAAGCATGCCTGCCGATTGGAATTTAAGTGTGCTCTGCCCAATCCATAAGAAGGGCGATCCTGCAATTTGTGCCAATTACCGCGGGATTAGTCTTCTAAATATCGCCTATAAGGTCCTAGCGAGCGTATTGTGTGAAAGGCTGAAGCCCACCGTCAACCAACTGATTGGACCTTATCAGTGTGGCTTCAGACCTGGAAAGTCAACCATCGACCAAATCTTCACAATACGCCAAATCTTGGAAAAGACCCATGAAAGGAGAATCGACACACACCATCTTTTCGTCGACTTCAAAGCTGCATTCGACAGTACGGAAAGGAGTTACCTGTATGCCGCTATGTCTGAATTTGGTATCCCCGCAAAACTAATACGGCTGTGTAAGATGACGTTGCTCAACACCAGCAGCACCGTCAGAATTGGGAAGGACCTCTCCGAGCCGTTTGATACCAAACGAGGTTTCAGACAGGGTGACTCGCTGTCGTGTGACTTCTTTAACCTGATGTTGGAGAGCATCGTACGAGCCGCAGAACTTAATCGCTCAGGCACAATATTTTATAAGAGCGTACAATTGTTGGCGTATGCCGATGATATTGACATCATCGGCCTTAACAACCGCGCTGTGAGTTCTGCCTTCTCCAAACTGGATAAAGAGGCAAAGCGAATGGGTTTGGTGGTGAACGAGGACAAAACGAAGTACCTCCTGTCTTCAAACAAACAGTCGGCGCACTCGCGTATCGGCACTCACGTCACTGTTGACAGTTATAATTTTGAGGTTGTAAAAGACTTCGTTTATTTAGGAACCAGCATTAACACCGATAACAATGTCAGCCTTGAAATCCAACGTAGAATCTCTCTTGCCAACAAGTGCTACTTTGGACTAAGTAGGCAACTGAGCAGTAAAGTCCTCTCTCGACGAACAAAACTAACACTCTACAAGACTCTCATCATGCCCGTCCTAACGTATGGCGCAGAAGCTTGGACGATGACAACATCCGATGAAGCGACGCTTGGAGTGTTCGAGAGAAAGATTCTGCGTAAGATTTTTGGACCTTTGCACGTTGGCAACGGCGAATATCGCAGACGATGGAACGATGAGCTGTATGAGCTTTACGACGACATAGACATAGCGCAGCGAATAAAGATCCAGCGGCTTCGTTGGCTGGGTCATGTCGTCCGAATGGATACAAACGCTCCGGCTTTGAAAGTATTCGATGCGGTACCAGCTGGTGGTAGTAGAGGAAGAGGAAGGCCTCCTCTGCGTTGGAAAGATCAGGTGGAGAAGGACTTGGCTTCACTTGGTGTGTAGAACTGGCGCCGGTTAGCACGAGAAAGAAACGACTGGCGCGCTTTGTTAAACTCGGCCAAAATCGCGTAAGCGGTTATCGCGCCAATTAAGAAGAAGATGTTATCTTAATCGATTTTCAGGTGTAGGAAAATTTCGAAACATGAAAATTTCAAAATGCGATATCTCTGCGAAAAAAAATGATATTTGAGCAAACAAAACGCCATTTGAAAAAAGAAGGATTGTATTTAAAGATGCCATCCTTTAATTTTGGTGAAAGAAAACATCTGCAAGGCTACATAACCTCAAATATGGACAAAAATGGGGTTTTTTGCACTTTTAGGTTAGGATATCTCGAAAACTCAAACTAATAGAGCAATTCTGAGGCCAGATTTGGATTCAGCGCATCATAAACCTTCGGAAATATATAGTCTGGTTTCTGGGTCTGAATGTTGGTTAAATTTTGTCGGCCTGTGTTATAGAGCCGATTGGAAAGCTGGTTTCTTTTCAATTAAAAATGTATCTTAGATAACCTTTCCATCATTCGCTTTCAAGAAAAACTTCAACTAACATTTGAATTGTATAAAAGACCTGGATTAAATACCTATAGAAAATATATAGTTGGCTTCTCATTGCAATGGATAGTCTTATGCGGTGCTTGTAGGAACTCCTGGGCTCCTTCCTGGTGAATCGGTTTGGTAACCAGTAAGTAATATTTAAAACCTAGTGTGAAAACAGATTCAAACAAAGGAATAGCGCACCGAAACTGACCGCATATGCTGACGACTTGGCTGTTGTCATCTCAGGTAAGTGTCCCCAAAGGATTACTGAAATACTCACCAGGACGCTTAGAGAAATCTGAAAGTGGACGGAATTGGTCAGACTGAAAGCAAATCCAGTTAAGACAGACTTAGTATGTACTTTTTACAAGGAAATACAAGATTCAAACTGGTCGCCTTCGAGGCTTGGAGGAGTTGAGTCGACCAACTCTAACACCTAGGTATTGTTGAGGATAGTAAACTGTTATGAAGATTAAATGAGGAAGAAAGTGCAAAGAAAGCCTCTGATGCTTAATATGCATGCAGAAGAATGCTCGGTAAGACTTGAGGCTTATCCCCTCGACTCACACATTGGATATGGCGATCATTAGACCAGTAATGTTCTATGATTAACTGGTAAGATGGCGTGCGATAAAGTGACTTACGTAAAAAGATTGGAAAGCGTGCAAAGGATTGTAGGAATATGTGTAAGCGACACTATGAGCACATCTCCAATAGAGGCAATAGAAAGAATTCTCAACTGACATCCAATCAAACTTGTAGTAAGGAACTCAGCCAATATATCTCCTCCAAGACTGAAGATGTCAGGATAATTCTAGCAGGGTCAATCAGAACAACATTTTGGATTCAGACTACGTAATTTGGTGAGACTACTAGATATAATAATAGGACTATGAATAAGTTCGTGCGGTTTTACAACAGATGGCGTAACTTGATTATTATTCCATCGATCCACATTTCCAAACATTCATTGGAGAGCTACTGTCGTAAGGCACAAACGTCAGTATAAGTTTTTTATTTGAAGCGTAAACAACAATATTTTTACCACACTTGAAAATGTCGAATTTCGTGCCAAATAATGTGTTTTTGCGGGGAATTCTTCTTCATTATTTTAATATGAAGAAAAAAGCAGCCGAAAGTCATCGTATCTTGGTGGAAGTTTATGGTGAGCATGCTCTATCTGAGCGAACGTGCCAGAAGTGGTTTGCACGCTTTAAAAGTGGTGATTTTGGCTTGGAAGACGAAGAACGCGAGGGTGCGCCGCCAAAGTTCATGGATACCGAATTGGAGGAATTGCTCGATCAAGATCCGGCTCAAACGCAAGAAGAGGTTGCAAAAACTTTGGGAGTTGATCAATCAACCATTTCCAAACGTTTAAAAGCCATGCGAATGATCCGAAAGGTAGGCCATTGGGTGCCGTATGAATTGAAGCCAAGAGACGTTGAACGCCGTTTTATGGCATGCGAACAACTGCTTCAACGGCACAAAAGAAAGGGTTTTTTGCATCGAATTGTGACTGGCGATGAAAAGTGGGTCCATTACGACAATCCAAAACGTCGGGCAACGTATGGATACCCTGGCCATGCTTCAACATCGACGTCGGCGCAGAATATTCATGGCCTGAAGGTTATGCTGTGTATCTGGTGGGACCAGCTGGGTGTTGTGTATTATGAGCTACTGAAACCGAATGAAACGATTACGGGGGATGTCTACCGACGACAATTGATGCGTTTGAGCCGAGCACTGCGAGAAAAACGGCCGCAATACGCCGATAGACACGACAAAGTTATTTTGCAACATGACAATGCTCGGCCACATGTTGCACAAGAGGTCAAAACATACTTAGAAACGCTCAAATGGGATGTCCTACCCCACCCGCCGTATAGTCCAGATCTTGCGCCATCCGATTACTATCTCTTCCGATCGATGCAACATGGCCTGGCTGACCAGCACTTCCGTAATTACGATGAAGTCAAAAAATGGATCGATTCGTGGATTGCGGCAAAACCGACCGAATTTTTCACAAAGGGAATCCGTGAATTGCCAGAAAGATGGGAAAAAGTAGTAGTAAGCGATGGACAATATTTTGAATATTAAATTTGTAACCATTTTACGTCAATAAAGTTTCAAATTTCGAAAAAAAACCGCACGAACTTATTCATAGTCCTATTATATATATACAATATATATATATAATTGGCGCGTACACCCTTTTTTGGGTATTTGGCCGAGCTCCTCCTCCTAATTCTGGCGTGCATCTTGATGTTGTTCCACAAATGGAGGGACCTACAGTTTCAAGCCGACTCCGAACGGCACACATTTTTATGAGAAGCTCTTTCATGGCAGAAATACACTCGGAGGTTTGCCATTGCCTGCCGAGGGGCGACCGCTATTAGAAAAATGTTTTTCTTAATTTAGTTGTTTCACCGAGATTCAAACCAACGTTCTCTCTGTAAATTCCGAATGTTCGGCTACGGCGGCGGTGGTCACACTACTACCAAGTTAAACTTGGTAAAAGCCCTAGCGCCATTATAGAGCAAAATGGATGGCAGAAGGGTATAGAATCCATATGCCATTCATACAATTTCTTTACAGATGGGTCTAAAATGGCGAAAAGAGTGGCAGCGACGGTCTTTTGTCCGCAATTCAGTCTCCAGAAAACTTTGAGATTCCCTAACTACTGTATTTTATTGAAACTGCAATTTAAGCCCCAACAAAATCAGCTGAATTGGCTCTGGAATTAACCTCTGATAATACTCTGAAAAAGATTTTCGGGGCAATTATGGCTCTTTAGACTAGCTCGGAATCTCAATGCAGATCCAAATAGGATATAGGTAGTGACCTATTGGATACCTGGAAAAGAATAGCAGATAATGATAGAGCTGATGAGCTCGCTAAGGTAGGTATTCGCTTGCCGTGATTGAGTACGAAAGACATATATCCAACACTCTCATTTCTGAAAACGGAACTAAATGAGGAACTAGCTCTGGAAACATGAGAATAGTCGACGTGGAAATACTCAACCTCGTAAGGCAGTGCCTACTTTGCCACTGCCTTGCTCTTTGTGGACTCGACTTATGCGCCTAGGATTCAAATATTTTTCATCCTTGTAAGATATTGCTGACAAAAGGCTGAATGACTTATTAAAACTCGCGAATACGTTTCTACGAGTTTGAAAATTGAATGGCGAGGAGTTCAAAGGACTTTCTGAGGCCTTGGTAAATCTTATCGGGACCAAAGGTTTTTCGAAATAATGCATGAAGAAATGCGCTCTCCTAAGACATAATTTGTCCAGTTCCCCTTTAACAACTGTCAGGGGAATGCCGATGACAGTCCCCCTCTTGGCAAGCTCATCAGCATTTTCATTTCCCTCTATGTTCCCATGTCGTAAAACCCAGATAAGAGAAATGTTACCTACGCACCCAAGAGACTTGATCTCCTCCTTACAAGAGTTTACTAATTTCCTTTTGCACCATGGCGACGTCAGAGCTTTAATCGCGGCTTGACTATCGAAGAAAATGTTAATATCTCCCTCACTGTCGCGTTCCCTAAGCATTTTGCATGCCAGCATGATCGCAAAGACTTCTGATTGAAAAACCCTATCAAGGTTCGGCAGTTTAAAGGAAATAGATAAATTGGCTGATTTAGAGAAAACCCCTGCTCCGACTCCCGATTCCATATTGGAACCATCAGTGAAAACAGAGGTGCAAACTTCGAAGCAGATTTTCCCCTCTATCCAATTCTGCCTATTTAGAAAGATTTCCCTAGCACGACCCTCAAGCGCTAGTTTGCGGATGGAGAGATCTGTTCGAAGTTCGGAGAAATACGGTGTTAACTGCCCGAAAATGCTACCACGTCACTTGAGAGATTGCCTCCAGAGGTCAATCTCTTTTACCTAATTTCACTTTGAGCTGCGATGGAAATGACGGAAAAGTCGATAGGAAGTAAGTGCAAAAGGACATTCAGAGCAGCTCTGGGGCAAGTTTTACATGCTCCGGTGATGCCAATGCAGGAAGTTCTTTGCACCCTCCCCGGTTTAGTGTTCCGAAAAACTTCCCTCCTAACTAAACCTGTATGGTAGCACAACGGACAAATTTTAAATTTTTTGTCCAAGTGAGCGCCTCGCAAGGGCAGTCATTTAATCTAATTTAATTGTAATAAAAAAATAATAATTTCTTACGGAATACTTAATATGGCTCACAACTTTTTCCAGCCAAAATATGTTGCAAAAATATTTTATTTACGTTTTACACTTTTTATTTAAATACCCACAAAAAATTTAAGTAGCACGAACGTAATGCGCTGACTATAAATTATTATCGTTTCTTTGATACCGCATTTAAGTTGCAAGTGGTACTCTAATAAAAATGAAGAAAGAAGCAAAGCAGTTCCTGAAAATAGTGACATTAATTAATTTGACTTTACACACTTGTGGTGCTTTTTACTCTTACACCCTTTTCTGATTACCATTTTCTCGTAATTTATCCAAGCCACCCACCATTTTAGTTTATTGTGATCGCCTTCCTACTTTGGCTATGTACTTTAATTTAATATTAACAGTGAATGCGGCTCTCCTTATAACCGCCATTTTATTTGGTCGTACCTGCGCCAATCACACCCTTCCATTTTCCTACTTTTCAGCCTTAGCTTTCTTTAATGTCTTTTCACATCGTCGCTTCAAGGGCACTGCTACTTGCCTTCTAAATGTTACTATTAAATTTTTTAATTATTCCGTTAACGCGAAATGACTGCCAAGTAGTTGAGGTTCGAGTCAAGGTTAGCTTTGAATTACTGCTAGCTTTGCTGTTACTTTTCGGCCATTTAAATGATTACAAAATCGTACTTTGTGTGAATTGCAAGGCTATATTTCTCGAGTTTTATATACTAAGTTTGCGCATACGAATTTCGAAAGTATATTTTTAATAGCTGGGTACTTGACTTTTGATTACATTTTGTAGCAAGTAATGAAACTGCTATAATTTTCATTATATTTTTTTTTTGTTGAGCAATTCGTACATTTATGGGTAACAGCTCGATAGCAGAAGTGAGGTATCTTTTCGCTCATTTGCGGCAAGAATGTTATAATCCAAAAAACAAAAATATCGAAAGAAACGAATTCAAAGATTTTTACTTAATTTACTATAGCTTTCTAATAAGAAATAAATAAATAAATAATTTCTTCTCGTGAGATACAGTTAATTTATATCGTTATAAATGTTTAATGCGGCATCAAAGAAAAACTTCAAAAACGTCAATTCTGTATACTCATCTAAAAGTGTTTTTTTGGGGTTATACCACTCTTGCAGCAAATGCGTGACTTTATATTCAGAACTTTTAGTTATTGTAGATAAGGTTATAGTACCAAAAGCGCGCACATTTAGATGTTGAAGTGTAAAATAAAGAGATCTCTCAGACGGAGCCGTTCAGTGAATGCCTTTTTTGAAATATTTTTATATAATATATCGTAAATATAGTCAAGTATTGAAGCGAGCTTTGCTTATTCTTTACAATACTTATTGCTTCATTCGTCTAGCAGATATCTGCATATCCCAAATGGCTTATGAAATGCTTAAAATAGCAAAAGTCTATTAGTCTTAGAACTGAACTATACGGCAGATGAGATAAAAACTTCCACCCCCAAGCAATCGGAGCTCCTGCTGCAATGTTAAAAATGTGCGCGAACTGGATGGCACCACCCTTCCGATTCGCCGATTCTGGTCTCTTTTGCTGCATCGTCCACTTCAATATGGTTAGTTGTTTTCAGTGGAGGACTAAATTTAATGCTTGCCTCAACAGGACTAGCTCATAGAGGGCGATTCTTTTAACACCTCCAAAATCACACAGCCAAATTTGCATCGCGGTTAATTCGGGCTTAGTGATCGATTGAGCCGCTTACCGCGATTTTGCCATGATCTTGACTGGCTGTTATTATCTTGTGAATCTACTTCGTTGTCCCTCAACAAATAAATTCCTTTCCTAAAACCTCAGAGACTAAGTGTTTACTGCGACTGCGAAATTAGTCGCGTACGCAGATGACACCGTATTCTAACAATAGGTTTACGTCTGCTATTAGCGAAATACTAGAACGAGCTCTGGGGAAACTAAGTAGATGGTACGATGTTTGCTTATAGTATTATGTTAGATATCCAAAGGCTTAATAGCAACTCATCGGATTCATCAACCCTAAAAACTTATCCTTTCCATCTTTATTCCCGCACAATAGTTAGCGCATTGTGGCTGTTAAAACAAGCAAAAACGAAGAAACACACCAACATTACACATTGCAATAGTGGCGACAGCAAGAGGTAGCGGCGAGCTGCGGTAATAGCGCAGACATACCGCTTTAGCGAAGTCCTCAACCATCTGTGTGATGTTCTGGTAAAAAAATTTGGCACACAGATGGCGCTCCAAGCGTTAAGAAGGCGTTGTTTCATAGCAACCACAGGTGGGCATTCCCACTACTTAGGACTGGTAGCGGCAGGCTAATTACATGCGCTGCCAGAAATCAAAAACAGATAAACATAACCAACGCAAGCACAAGTATTGTCGAGGTCCTATGCTCCTGAGAGGAGTGAACAAGGAAAACAAAAATAACCTACTCAAGAATCGTCAGGCAATGTAAAGAAGAACTCATTGCTTTAGCAGACATGACAGACATCACTTGTATCTGGGTACCTGGCCATAGAAAGAAGTGATAGAGCAGTTGAACTCGCAAGACAAAAGGAATCCTATAACATATCCGCAGCGGTAGAAATAGGCTGTCCACAAGGTGTGCGCTTAAGGGAGATCTTCTCGCTATTCCAGAAGCAGGCCGTTGACAGATGGACTAACATAGATACCTGCAAAATAACTAAACAAACGTGGCCCCAATTTAACAAATCGAGAACTGACGAGTTGTTAAGAAAGATGTTCAGAATTATGTCAACAATAACCTTCCACTGCCTTTTGAGAGACCATATCAGAAGATGGAGAGACGTACAATGAGAGATGAAGAAGCTGCAATTAAGAAGAATTTAAGGAGACAGCTTTTCGCTATCTGCGTGAATGCCAAAGGCTGAGTGCTGGGTGCTCTACGACGTGGAATGTTCGATGGTTAACTTCAAGGAAATTGCACAAAAGAAAATATGCGACAATAGGTAGATTCATACTTAAACCAAGAAGGTTCGATTTGGTGTATCAAAATGACGTCTTTTGTGCTAATTGGGTATGGATTGTATCACTCAGGCAACACCAAGGGATTACTCAGATAATGAATGGATACATACACAATGACTTGGTTGACTGCAACAGTCATCAGGCTTATGAAACGAATAGTAGAGTCTCTGAGAAGCAAACTGATGTACTCATAGATATAACTTGCTTCAGCCAATGACAGAGACTTTTTTTTGGGTTAACTTCAAGTTAAACTTTAAGACTCTAAGGAAGCCTGATTTTATCCCAACCAGAACTAATCAATGGGTACTTTAATTAGCTTCAGGTGTATCCTTAATTACCTACAACTCTTCGAGGAATCATTGGGAAAGAAGTAAAATATGAAGCAAAGATTAACAGAACTTACGTACGATGTTGGGAAGGAGTCGGATGTGTAGAAGGGTTTTCCATAGGGTAATTAACATTTTATTTGAGTGTTCTTGAGATCATGAGCTAGTACACTGATCGAAGTATCGCAACTATTGCAGTTCAATAAAAGCGGCAGATCTATTGATTCCACACCGGTCACAGGAATTGGTAATTTTCCAGCTCACATTGTGTCTTCTTGATTATTTGCTGTGTTGAAGTTTTTATAACCGGACTTTGCAAATGTCGTGTTAGTACTGCTGAAGAAAGACTATATGTATGTATTTTTTTTAAATATAAATAAATGCCGCGCACATCATTTATTAGGCGCTTTGCTAAGCTTCTCCTACAATTTGTTGTGCGCGTCCTGCTGTCGTTCTACAAATGGGGCGTCTTACAGCTTTATGTCACCTTCGAACGGCAGGTAATTTTTTATGAGAAATTTTTTTCAAAGCAAAAAAAGCTCTGTGGTTTGCTACTGTCTGCAGGGAGGCGATCGCTCTCACCGCTCCATCTGCAATGAACTCTGAAGCCCGGGCTCTACCGAATCCCAGCCTGGCCCTAACCCAATCGGCTACGAATGCTGCTTGATATTGTCCTAGAAATGATTTTATGACGACTTCAAAAACAGATTAACATACAGAGAAGCTCTTTCTTCAAATTAGTTGGAGAATATCGTAATTTTCTATCGTCGAAATATCAATGAAAGTACTGAGTACTGTCTGGCTGATAAACCAACTAAGCTAGACGTCCCCGAGCTCGTTCAAGTGACTAATTCGTCTTCTAACAACCAATGTGCGATAGAAGTTTAAACCTTATTTTCTAATTTTACTTTCATTAGTCGACTTGGAAATGATGAAGTGCAATCTTCTCAGAATTTCAATTCATCATTAGAGTGCTTTCGAGAGGCTAAGATTAAATAAATAATATTGGTTCGTGTAATATTTCGTAATATTTTCGTAAGAAAGTACATACACATACTAAAGAAAGGTGTGGAAGTTACTCTGGCTGTTGACGCAGGACGCAGAGAGTCCTGGCTACTCCACGCCATTAAATTTTTAAATGCATAGCTGTGTTTATCGCTCATTGTATGATCGGCACACATGCAAAAAAGCTAAGTTTACTATTTAATCTCCAGAAACTGTAGGATCTTTCAGAGAAGGAGACTGTTGAGCACTTTCTCTGTAAATGTCCGATTTTGGCAGCTAGACGATTAAGATCACTGGGTGCTCCTTTCTTCGACAGCCTGGGACAGTGCACTTATCGTAATCTGCCTCGTGGAGGTCTCATTATAGTATAAAAATGGCGCTTTAGTGTCACTTGGGGAGTACCAGTCTGGCAACATAATTCTGCCCGCTCCATTCACACGTATTCTTATGCTCTTCCAATGAGGCGTTGTTCAGATGGCGATGGAGTAATATTTAATTTTTCTTATATCACCAACACAATCTCAGTTTTATCGTAAACAATCCTCTGTCATCCCTTGTTATGTCAACAAATCAGCTGAGCCTTTCAAAATTTCTGAGAGCCGGTTAACAGCCTGACGTTGGCCACACTTCCTGAACTATCTTCGCCGTGACAAAAACTGACCCCACATGATTGCCCTAAAGCGCTCAAGAACTAATATAGATTGGTCATATACTAGTGTGAGTGATTTATTTAAGCTGGAATCAACCATTACGGAGAAAATCGAATCAATAATAATTGTTTACTATGTTGAACGAGGGTTGTTTAAAACGCTCGTGAAAACTCAGAGAGATGTAACTACAGGCGCATTTCGAGGTTATTTTTAGTTAGTACTATTAGTCCGTGAGCCAGGTGCTAATTTTTGTCAGTCATTTCCTCTCAGTCGATAATTCGTAAACTACCTCAGATAGTTGCATTATGAAGGGTTGTGAACGTCAGCTGCGGCTCCGAGGGTGGGTTGAGCAGTTATAGCCACCCTCGCACGTAAAAAAAAAAATATTTTTAGTCATTTCCTCCCGATTAAAACATTGATCAAATTAAAGTTAGACTAATATTTTGAAGAAATAAAATCGTCAGCTGATTATAAAGTGGTGGATTATACGTCAGCTGGTCACACAAATATGAAAAAAAAAAATAATTATTTTTTCAGTGATTTCCTCCCAAACGAAAATTTATCAGATGATAGTTTATGTATTGTTTTTAATAATATAAATAAATAAGTCAGCTGGCTATATGTAGGTGGAATGTGCGTCAGCTGATGCCCTGAAGGTGTAACGTAGGAGCTAGTCGGAAACATTTATAGCCTAAGTACATGTATCAGCTGACGAGTTTTCCCCCAACATACTGCCAACTGATTTGTTTTATTACTTACAGGATCATTTCAACAATCCGCACAAACATTTCTTTTCGGGAGGAAATGACGTACTTGAAGTTATTCAACATTACATTTAATGTGCAAACTGAAATGTATAATTTTATGGCAATGTTTCGATTAAATCAAATTTTTTATGGGAACTTTCCGATTCTTAAGAATAGAAATAAATAAATATTTTGTTAAGCAAATTAACTAATTTATAATTTTTCAGTACTTAAATTAATAATGTTTCAGATTTAATACAAAAAGTTATTTAATTATGTTTGGTAGTTTAATCATTTTCATTTTCGCTTCTGCTCATCTCACTTTCTTCTCTTTCTGACTCACTGTCAGAGTCGCTGTCAGAGCTGACGCACATTCCACCTACATATAGCCAGCTGACTTATTTATTTATTAAAAACAATACATAAACTATCATCTGATAAATTTTCGTTTGGGAGGAAATCACTGAAAAAATAATTATTTTTTTTTTTCATATTTGTGTGACCAGCTGACGTATAATCCACCACTTTATAATCAGCTGACGATTTTATTTCTTCAAAATATTAGTCTAACTTTAATTTGATCAATGTTTTAATCGGGAGGAAATGACTAAAAATATTTTTTTTTTTACGTGCGAGGGTGGCTATAACTGCTCAACCCACCCTCGGAGCCGCAGCTGACGTTCACAACCCTTCATAATGCAACTATCTGAGGTAGTTTACGAATTATCGACTGAGAGGAACTTGGTCGTGAAAATCTGTCGCTGGCTTACGGACTATATCTCTTGGAAGACCACACACCAAGTTTCAGCCAGATAGGTATATTTATTTGTGTTTGGTATATGTTTGAATCAGGGAAGTCGAGCTATTTTCATTTTCCTTCATAACAACACACTAGCTCACCAGCTGTTGTCGCAAAATTAATGGAAATAGGGTTCCAACTCATTTCGAATTCCCATATAATCCAGACTTAGTTTTCTCGGTTCCTTCCGACTTCGATTTGTTCCCCAAATTGAAGAAATAGCTGACGGAAAAAACATTTTATTCAAATAAGGAGGTGATGACAGAAACGAATGGATATTTTTCAGGCTTAGACAAATCATATTATTTCGATGCGATCAACAAACTAGAACAGCGTTGGACGAAGTGTGTAAGCCAAAAGGAGACTATGCCAAAGAATAAAAACGGTTCTTTCTTCTTGATTGGCGCGCACAATCTTGGCCGAGTTTAACAAAGCGCGCCAATCGTTTCTTTCTCGTGCTAACCGGCGCCAGTTGAAAACACCAAGTGAAACCAAGTTCCTCTTCACCTGACCTTTCCAACGCAGGGGGCCTCCTGCTCCTCTGCTACCACCAGCTGGTACCGCATCGAATACTTTCAGAGCCGGAGCATTTGTATCCATTCTGACGATATGACCCAGCCAACGTAGCAGCTGAATCTTTATTCGATGCACTGTGTCTATGTCGTCATAAAGCTCATACAGCTCATCGTTCCACCGCCTGCGATATTCGCCGTAGCTAATGTGTAAAGATCCGAAAATCTTCGGCAGAATCTTTCTCTCAAACACTCCACGTGATTACTCCGAATAATTATGTAGTTTTTATTTTGGCACGGACTTTCAAACGACCTTCCTAGTGCATCTTTACCACTCCTTTTCATTTAGTATATTTAATATGCTAAAATGTAATCATCTTGCAACCCAGCCATAGTTAGAAGTCTGCCGTCATTAAGGAGACATACCAAAATTCAAAAGCAAAGTGCATATCTAGTGGCCACAATAGCAGCAGCCAAAACGAAGTTATACACCAAACGTAGCTCAATTCCTATGCTCCACCTAACAGAGTTTATTGGACCGTAGCCGAAAGCTGCACAGTGCAGCAGGACAAATGTCTCAAGGAAGCTGTCCCCAGTGGCACTAAGCTGAAAGCGGCCAAACGTAGAACCAGCAAGAGTTGCAGCTCGTCAAGTAAAGCAATAAGATATGCAGAACACAATACATACATAGTATAAACAAGCAGGATATAAAGCAATAAGCATTGTGTCTGTGCGAGTGAGATTTGATTGTGTTTGGTTGTGTGTAATATAACTTTTTTCGTTAAGTTAACTATCACTGAAAATTGAGATACAAACAGAGTTGGATATCATCGTACATATTATGCATGCAGCTTAGAAATCATGGTAGCGTGAGTTGTGTCTGCGATAAAGGATTCTTCTAGTTCAGATGCTGCTTCCTCGACAAACAGCGCGTTGCTGAAGCTTTCCGTTTATTCCGCACCTCCCAGAGTGTATGCATTCGAAATTAGCACAGCATCATTGTTATATATTTATCAGTTAGCAAATTGAAATATAGATGCTTGTCTTTACTTAAATCACAACCAGCCCCACTAGCCTTTGACCATCACCAGCTCGCTTGGGTTAGTTTTTTGAACTTTCTTTTCTTTTTATCGAAAACAGTGTGAGCACGGAAAGGGTGTGCGCGACGAGTGCGAAATGTTGTGAAATCTTACTTCCGCGAAGCAAACTAAAGGTTGTCGAATAGAAATGGAACGTAATTTGTAATTCAAATTTTAACACTTTCAATTATCCTTCAACAGCGAATCTCAACCTTTCAGCTATTTTGGTCGTTTTTCCTCTCGATTTCTCTTAACTTTTGAAGTTGCTATTTGCTTTTCTTGTAAATTGTGACGTTTTATCTGAATTTAAGATTCAAGCATAAGAAAAAAAATACGTCCTTTTTGTAGTTCATTCCATGTGACTGCATTTAATTTATTTTTTCTTTCTTATATTTTATTTTATTTTTTATTTTCTTTTTTTTTCTTTTTTTCTTTTTTTTTCTTTTTTTTTTTTGACCATTCATTGCATTTCATTTTTGATATTCATTTCCTGCGACATTTATGCCGTCCTTTCACTGGCGCTGGTCAGGGTCGTGTGTCTTTACATATCCTTACTTTCCCTTCCAAGCGACTTGACACATATATCCTTGCATGCATGTGTCACTCTCAATTACTAGGCATATATTAAATGTCTTTTTTTTACTTAGTACAACATTTTGAGAAAGTAGAATCACATAAATAAAAGTAAATATAATATATTTTTATTTAAGTCATCCTAGCATACTTTCACTCTGTTGCAGGGATGAGAGCAGTTGCATACTACATCAGTTGCTTTTGCTTTGAAGTCCTTCCAAATGTACGTACGCGTTGTGACTTTATGGCGTGAGGTGGATCAAAAAGTGGTTATTAGTTTTTCTGTGAAGTTTTCAGACCTGCATTTAATTATGAAATTAAAATTTTTGTTTTGAAATTTAAATTTTTGGGTACCTATTGGGACATAGGTACACTTAAAGTTTTAAGCAGAAGCGGTAGGCTCTGGAGCAAAACTGATGTAAAATTTGGAATAAACGGATTGGAATGATTTTCTTTGAAATGCACAAATGTAGTACCAAGAGGTACTGTGAGTGTGTGTGTGTTGTACGGGAAGCAAAGTCTGTAAAAGTGAAACAGGAACAGAAAACGCTACAGCAGTCCTGTTGAATTGCCCGCTAATTTGAAGAGAAGCACTTTGATTGTGTCAATATTTCTTACTCAAGTGATATTAATTCGAATTTTTTAATTTAATTAAATAAGTTTTCTAAAATTAGCTAATAATATCATGTCTTGAATATTGAAATTTCGTGCCTTTGTTATATGGAAAAAAATGGGCAGCGCCGTCAGAGAAAAAATTATAAAAATTCAACGGAATTTTTTAGGAACTTAAAACTTAAACTTTATGCAACTTTATGCGGCCTCTGTAGTCTTGCGTTAGTGCACTAGCCTGCCTTTCCACAACTTGTGGGTTTGAATCCCACGTACAGCAAGCACTTTTCCAAATTTACCTCTCTCCATGTTTCAAAAAAAAAAAAAAAAATCCTCCAATTCCGTACCTCAACCCTAAAACCACCTATTCTTTCCGTCCTTACTCCCGTACCATAGTCGGCAAAAGTGCAATAGTCTACAAGCAAAAACAAAGAAAAACACACAGTGACACATGGCATCAGCGGCACCAACAAGAGGAAGCGAGCGACCGCGCTAATAGCGCAGACACGCCACTTTAGCGAAGTCCTCAACCATCTGTGCGATCCATCTGCCAGAAAAATGTAAAACACAGATGACGCTCCAAGCAATAAGAAGGTATTGTTCCTAAGCAACTACAGGTGGGCATTTCCACCACTTAGGACTGGTAGCGGCAGGCTAATCATCTACCCTGTCGGAAATCAAAAACAGATTAACGAAACCAAAGCAAGACTGTGTCTTGTCGAGGCCCTTTGCTCCCGAGAGGGGTAAACAAGGAAACTAAATGAAACTGAAAGTTTTTTGTCGTGGAACGCGAGTTCGGTATCATTGTACTTCTTTTTTTTGGTATACTTGCAAAATATGGTCGATACCAAATAGCGCGTGATGGTTTTAGAACTGAAGAATGCAATTTTTCGCTATAAATAATATACAACCCGATCTACTACACTTATATAAATAAGTCATGGAACATTCTGATAAACGCATTCCAGATATGCAGCTAAATGCTGCTAGGACTCGAAATGAGAAACCACAGCATCAAGCTATTATATATACAGCTATGGAGACAAAGAAGTGCAGAAAAATATCCGTCGTGACATACGTACCATGGCCAATGCACTGGCTTCTGAAGCACAGTTGGTAGAAGAAACCAACCGTAGACGGGACCTGTACAAAGCAGGGACAGCTAAAAAATTGTCTCAGTCCAATAGCCATCCAGTCGACAGACCACTCAAAAGCTCCTTCGGTGAAGTTGTCACTACTACAGAAAAACAACTAGCGATCTGCACAGAGCGCTACATCAACATGCTATCGTTGCTGCTGTTTTTGTTGTAGCAGTAACTTTGCCGTGCCCCTGCAGTGTAGTCACCGATCGCCTCCATTTAGCTCATCTAACGGTAGGCCCAAGAAACTTGCTGTTTCGACAGGTCGGGTCCAAAGCGAGAGGGGTGTCTGATGAGTGGGTTTGCTGGGGCATGTGAAAAGGTGGTTAGTGTCGTGCGGGAGGCCTTGACACGCCGAACATATGTTTAGTATGTCGGGGTCGATTCTGGATGGGTATGAGTTTAACTTGCTACAGTATCCAGAACGTAATTGTGTCTAGATTTCGTGGGACTCTCGGGGAAGTTGGAGCTCTTCGTCTGCAATGGGGGGTGGTTGGACTACGATGACGCCATTCGGGTGACGGGATCTTAAGAAGGTGGTAAGAGTCTCCCGATGAATGTCGTTAATTGTCTATCTGTACACTGTCCATTCAGTAATTGTCGGTCTATTTTATCCTGGATCTCGCCCGCGTAGTTGAGGAGGCGTCTCCTGACATGCCTGGGAGGCAGTTCAGGCTCAAGCAGGTGTCTGCATGGGTGAGACCTGCGGTAACACCCTAACACCTCGTCATGTAGATGTTTTAGTGGGAGAATCAGAAGATCTCCTGTCGCAGTTCTAATGGCAATGTTTTTGATAAGTTTGTAGCTTCATCCACTGCGAACCACTGGTTCCAGACGACCAGATAGACGCAGCATAGTTTAAAACCGGCCGACCTATTGCTTTAAACGACGACATTTCTTTATCTTTGTCCAAAGTGCTGTCAGGAAGCGATTTGAGGGTCTTGTTGCGATTTGGACTATAGTGGCGGTATAGCGGTTGTATGCGTTGATGACGAGAGCAAATTGTCGAAGGTAACTCCCAAGATTTTGGGGTTGTTAACAGTTAGAATTGGTGTGCCATCGACTTGCGATCGTCGGAGCCAACAACCGTGCACAAATTGTGCTATTGTACATCACACGAAGTAAATAGTGAAATTTCGTACAACTGCTCAGATGCACTAGGGATAAAGGCCGCAACAAAAACGCATAAAAAACAAAAAAATCCATCGGGATTGACAACGTTGCCCCTGAGCCTAAAGCTTAAAATACCTAAAAGCGGACTATGAAACCAGCGCTCGCCTGATTAGTCCTCTAAGGGGACTTTTGGACCACAAGAGAATTACCGGAAGAACTAAAGAAAGGTGTCATCAGCGACATATCTAAGAAAGGCGTCCTATCAGAGTGCAAGACCTGACGAGAGGTCACGTTGCTGATCATCCTTAATAAAATAATCGCACAAATAATTAACGTACGACTTTCGAATGTAATTCAGCGAGAACTAAGAAAATAACTGATAGGCTTCCGAATGGGGCGCTCCTGCGTCGACCACGTTAATAGTCTTCGAGTAATGGTGGAGCAATAGGTAGAATGGCGCTCCTCCCTCTATCTGATCTTTATCGATTTCCAAAATGCATTCGATACACTTCATACTCAGTATATTTGGTATGCTTCGGCTTGTACGGCTGTTTTATCAAAACTCATTGGGCTACCAGCAGCATTATAAACAAGAGCAATGCGTGCTGTCGCATTTTGCATGGTAACCTCAATGATCTCGCCTATGCCGATAATATTTCGTCGATGTGCGCCAGAAATTAGCGCTGGTGCAAAAAACTGCACCAAGAGTCGGCCTCAAGAGTTGGCAAAACATGTAATACGTTTCTACACCACCCCCACGCAGAAATTCCAAATTACCAACATAAAATCCGAAGAAGTCGACTCCTTTTGCCGTTAACTGTGGCTCAAGTGAAGACATTGGTAACCGTATAAAAAAAGCCAAGCAAACGTTTAGCTTTTTTAAAGCAGTTGAAAACTCTTCAGTCATAACATGGCGCATAAAGCTAAGCATATTTTATTCTAACGTCAAATTCACTCTTCTCTATGGTTGCGAAGCATGGAATTCGAGATCTGTGTACATGGAAACCCTACACGTCTTTATAAACCGATCCCTCCGCATAAATCTACGCAGCTACTTGCTCGGCACAATATCCAACACTAATCTGTGGGTCAATACCAATCAAACACCATTACGGCTAGAAAATACAAAAAGAAAAGCATATTTTGAGAAAACCAACAAATTACAATACTCGTTGCGCAATCGATTGGAGTGCGCAAGAAAGCCGGTGAAGGGGCAGACTCGCACAAATCTGGAGAAGGAGCCTGGAAGCAGACATACTTAGAACAGGCAATAGGTGGGGCAAAATCAAGATATTAGTGCTTGGCAGAAACAAATGGAGGAAACTTGTTGGGGTTTTATGATCTCCCGCGAAACAATAGGATTTCATTTATATACACAAATATCCCAGATATGATACTTCATATATAAATGCTATAGACATGACGAAAGAAACATGACGAAAAACAAAAAAAATCATTTCCTCATTGCTATATTTTCTTTATAAAATACAAACTGCGGCCTTACTGAATCATCCTTCGGTTTGCAAGGACTGAAAATGTTCAATACTAAGTTCGTTCGAATATCAACACTAAGTTCGTTTACTCGTTAATTGGATTTTATATTTAGCTATATGCAGGTGAAAACTCTAGCTCAGGACTCTGTTACTTGCAATTTTAAACGAATGCTGAACTTTCACCAATCTTTGTAGCAAATATTCAAGCAAAACGTTCTCCACCTCACCTGAGCGTGCTCGGATTATAGGGGCATTGAGGAAAACTACATGGCAGCTGAGTATATACCTCACGGTATGACCAAGCAGGTTTCTCTCGAAATAGACCGTATTGGCACTTCGATCGTCAGTTGCAAGCTACTACAGCTTACCGTATTTGAAGGAAGACGTAACCGAAACTAGACTTGAAATGAATGTGAGTTGTACCTATATCTTCTGAAAAGCTAAGATTTATATACTCCAATAAGATTTATATACTCCAATGCCGCTTAGTAGTAGTAGTATTTATTGCAAATAAAGAAAAATATATATTACAAAATTTGAAATTTACTTATCGTAGGTAATATTAAGAAAAAATAAATATTTACAATAATTTAACGACAATGGCATGAGCCGTCTGCAAAATTTGACCCCAATGCTCATTTTCCCCATTAAGAATCTCAATCAGCTGTGAATCATTTAAGGTAAATTTTCCGAAAAAGACTTTTCTATATTCTCTTTATAAAAGGGTGCTACTTCTAAGACAGACATTCAAAAAACAATGAGCGTGCCTATACTAAAATGTTGTAGAGGCGTAAAACACGTTGAGACGACAAACTCTCGCCATCTCCTCTGTTATTTTCCCGCACTATCTGGTAATACTTAACTTTTAGTCACTCTAAATCAGGTGTCGCACAGGGCTTAAGATGATCTAGACTCGAAAATTTAGGGTATTTTCAGGTATTTTTTTTTTACAAGAAAAAATTAAAAACGATGTTAAAATTTTTTAAGCTTTTTATTTAACTTCTTTTACATACAAAAAAGACAAAATTTTTTTATTTTTCTATTTTAATAATTTAAAAATGGCGTTGAAGTTGACCTCCGAAAAATTGGCCCTGGACGGTGTTGTTCATTATGACTCTTCTATTTATTTAAAGCACAAAAACCAAACAAATTATTAATCAGTATGACTGTAGCTATGTCTCGCTACTAAAATAAAATAAAAATTGACAAAATGGCGCGGTTTTGAATTTGACACTCTAAAATAATTGAAATAATAATATGATTCGAGTACGCTGTTGCTGTTGTGAACAACGTATTAAAATTTCACGATTCGGTTGAATAGTTTCTTTTTTTTTTGACAACACCCGGCCGAAAACAGTAGTTTTGAGAAAATTCAGTTTAAAGTTTTGAGAGTGGAGCGTAACGAATCTGACTCTACCTAAACGGCTGTATAATCGAAAATACTCGAAATATGCTTCCAAAAATTTGACGGTATATCCTCAAAAGCCTATACTTTCGAAATATAGAAAAAATGAATTTTGTTTTTTAATTCTAGACCATCAGGATATCTTAAGATGACTGACGAAATTCATTTAGATAACTAAATCGTTCAACTTGGTATGGTTTAGCCGAAGGTGGTATCACATTGGGCCAACATTTTTTTCCTAAGTGCGACAGTGGATCTAGTTTCTTGAACCCCGGAGGGACTCCATGCCAAGTGATCCAAGAATTTTGAACATTTTTGGGAATTCCAAAGTAAGTTAAGTATAGGCTTAAGTATAATAAGAAAGATACTGCAGAGATTTTGAAAAAAAATTTAATAATCTGGAGATTTTTTTCAACAGTGAAAATTTTGTTATACAGTTTTTCAAAGTCAAATAGCTTCGCTCTTTTTAAGATTTGTATAAGTTTTTTTTTTAATTTTCTTAGAGTAAAACAATCTCAAACAAATTTGTTTTGGAGAAAAAAAGTTTAGTACAATAAGAAGTATACTGTGACCTTGAAAAAAAGTGAATTTGGAAACTTTTGTAATTTTGCGATTCATTTGATGTTTAAAAAATTTTTAAAGTTAAATATTTCTTTCTTTATAAGTTTTATAAAAAAAGTTTTCTGTAAATTTTTGTTTTCAGGTTTTCGGGAATAAAATGGGATTGAAAAATATTCTCAATTTGTTCTTCTGCGAAACATAAATTGGTCAAGGGGGCGCAAATTGACCATTCAATTTTGTTTTTGAATTCATTTTTCGAAATAAATGAAAAATGATTTTGAGTGATGAAAACCTTTACTTTGACCTTTACGCGCTCCATTCCTTGTCTGTTTGTACACTGCAGCTCTGTGGTTCACAAGTCGAATATAATTGACGTACGACGCAATTTGCAAAAAATTTGATTCTTTCAATAGGTTGTTAGGACTCTTGCGAGTATCCCAGGCTATGGAACGATGAGATGTAGAGCTTTACGACGACATAGACATAGCGCAGCGAGTAAAGATCCAGCTGCTACGTTGACTGGCTCATATCGTCCGAATGGATACAAACGCTCCAGCTTTGAAAGTATTCGGGAAGAGGAAGGCCTCCTCTGCGTTAGAAAAAGCAGGTGGAGAAGGACTTGGCACGATTTTGTGTGTCCAACTGGTGCCGGTTAGCATGAGAAATAAACGTCTAACTTTGTTAAACTCGTCCAAAATCTCGAAAGCGGTTATCGCGCGCACCAAGAAGAAGAAGATGCCAAAATGTTGCCAATTCAGACCACTGTGCTTTGGAGATATCGGTTCATATATATATCACCCCTCAATAATAGTCTTCATTAAGGATAAGCCGAAGGCGACCAGAGGAAGAAGAATCAAATCATGAAAACTTCAGTCACGACTTATTCTTCATTGTGCGCGTTTATCGAGGGATTTTTAGTCAAGGACAATAACTCTGTGGTAGGCAGGCTAAACCTTATTTGCCGTTGAAGGGGCTGTGAGAAAAACCCTTCCTTCACTATTTCTTTTAGTACACATTTTTTACTTTCTTTACTGTTGGAGATTTTTACTTTTCTACTGTTAGAGATTTTTCGAATGACCCCGAAATCCTAAACGCTGTGTGTTTCCAATCGGCAAAGTCCCACACATTTTATTTCACTTTCATTCGCAATGCAAGTATATGCAGGGTAAAAATTAAAAAAAAAATGTATACACAAATAACTAGCCATTTGTGCATTCCAATGTATGCCATAGTGGGCCAACGAATACTGGAACACAAATATTTAAATACTTGTCAATGTATATGCGTTCACTTGCCTATGCAAGTGTGTGGGTTGGTGCAGCCTTGCAAGCTGGCAAATATTTCTCAGTTGGGAATTTACGATTTATACTCGAACGGGCGATGCAGGAAGATGACCTTTCCGATGGTTGTGCGGCGATTTTGCGTTTTTGGACGAAGCAAATATGTAAATATAATTCCTACACATACCATATATGTATGTGTGCATCCTACTAGGAGTTTACATATATATGTAAGTGTGTGCAAATATGTGTGCATTTATTTTTATTTGTATATTTTAAGGTAGTACTTGCAGTTCTATTTATATTTATTTAAAATATTTTAATATATTAGAGATTTTGCTTTTAGTTTCTCTTTTACTCAGAAAAATGTATCACTTTTCCAACTTGCATGTTAAAGTTTTTCTGGGTATTGCAAATATTCAAAGTATCTAGTCCAGCGCCTTTCTTTGAATATAGAAGAATATTAAAAATTCTGCAACTTGTGAAAAACCTTTTGATGGCTGCTTAATATTTCAAATGAAATGCAAATATTGGCCAAAAATATAGATATGTGGATAGAAATATTGAACGAGGAAAGGAATATATTCAAATAAATGTATTTTAAATTGAACTACGTAAAACTGCAAAATTAAACATTGGACTTCAAGTACAAACCGTGCATATAAAATATTAAATTGTTTAATGCAAAATTTTATACCAAAAAACGCCCAACTTTTTAGAAATAAAAATAAACATTAATATTTGCGATAAATATTTACTATAATATTAGTTAATATATTCGTCTTTTGTTTCTATATAAAATTTTTCACGCTTTTTCAAGTTATCAAATGAGCTGTGCTTTTCTTACGAAATTTGGTTTGAATTTTGCGCACAGTGACTTGAATGGCTCCCCTCGATTCCTGCCGCTTTTCTGTCAACGTTAAATGCAGTTCTAGGATGGATAGCGCTCTGCTGTAGTAAAAGTTATTAAGTAAACATTTCCATATAGTAATGCTGCATATTCTCAGCAATTCAACTTTGAAGCCTTTCAAGTTTTAATGGACTAGATTTTCAAAAAATTGTACTCCTACTCACGCTATGATATAAATACTCATTTACTTAGGTGGCACTAAGACCGTATGTCGGTTTTGACCGAATCAAGAATGCAGAACCCAGATCTGGTCTTCCCTTTCCTCATCTTCCTTTTGAGGTACCGTTTCATAGGTTCGCCTTGTTGGAACGTCTTCGTAGTTACGATTGATATGGCTAAGCCAGCGCAGCCGCTGTATTTTTTCACGCTTGACCATGTCCATGTCTCTATATAGCTCTTACAGTTCGCTGTTCCACTATACACGTTACTGCTGAACAACGTGGAGAGGATCAAAGATCTTGCGGAGAATTTTTCTCTCGAAAGCTCCCAAAACTTTCTCATCTGTTGTTGACACCGCCCGTACTTCTGCGCCATATAGCACGACGGGAATGATGCGCGTTTTGTAGAGAGTAAGTTGAGTTTTTCGAGCGAGAGCTCTTGATCTCAATTGCCTACTGAGCCCAAGGTAACACCTGCTGGAAAGAATTATTCTCCGGTTGGTAGTTGATGCTGGTCCCAAGGTAGACAAAGTACTTTACAAGTTCAAATTGGTGTTGTCCACACTGACGCATTGTCCAAGTGATGGTGCCCTTAAAAGAGAAATCTGCGATTGGTAGCCTACAAGCTTCCCCAATTGTAAGTACTCCCGCCTGGAAGACACTGCAGGCATTGAAGAGATGCACAGATTTTTCAATTTTAGGTCTATGAGAATATATACCAGCTGTAGACACTGCAGGCATAGATGCACAGATTTTTCAATTTTAAGTCTATGAGAATATATACCAGCTCTAACACCACAATCTATTTTGTAACCGTCTGTATAGACTGTAGTGTCGAAGTTGTTTTATGAGAATCCCTTATTCCATTCCTCCTTAGATGGAAAGAGAGTGGCAAAATTCCTATTGAATGTTACCGTCGGGACGATGTAGGCAGTCCTCACCGAGGTTAACTGAGTTTGTCGCAATAATAGACTGGCATGACCATAAGTTTTTTGTTTCCAGCGATCCGTTTCATGTAGCCTAAATGCACTCATGGATGCCGTATTCTTGATGTGTAGGTCTATTAGCATAAAGTGTGTCAGTGCGCTGAGGGCCTCTCTAGGACATAATCTTATTGCACCAAGTAATTTGGTATTGTAATCTCTCCCTAGAGCTTTCCGCCAAACTACCGAACCATACGATAAACTTGGTCGTATAATCGCCTTGTACAACCATAATGTATGCTTAGGTTGAATGCCCCATCTTCTTCCAAGCATACGTTTACAGGCATATAAAGAAAATTCTGCCTTCGTTTCCCGTTCTTCGGCATTTAGTTTCCTGCCAAGTTTGGATGAAAGTGAGAGAGTTTGTACGTTAATATTTGGTAGGGTAAAGATTTGTACCTTATACCTGGTGGTAAAGAACATGAACTCTGTTTTACGCGGGTTTAAACTTAGGCCACAGCCTGTTGCCCAAGAATTAAGCTCGCCTAACTCCGTTTGGATGATCAGGATACAGTCCTGACACCAGAATTTGCTAATCACACATAACCTCTCCCCTGTGGAGTACCCCTATGGACTCTCTTAGTTATGTTGATATTAGCCATGTTAGCTTTGATGGTCCTGGTTTCTAGTATAGAGATGATCCAATTGCTGATACTAATAGAATTTTCCACCTCTTAGTCTATTAACGCCCTTTGGATAGCATCATTGCTAACGTTGTTAAATGCGCCTTTTATGTCAAGAAAAGCTGCCAGTTTGTATACCATGTTTGTTTACTAGAGACCCTTCTATTGTTTGGATTACCCCGTGAAGCGCTGTCTCCGTCGATTTGCCTTTGAGGTAAGCATGTTGTGCAGTTGATATACTAGAGCCCTCCAGCGAACTTCTAATGTGCATATCTAAAAGCCGTTCAAAAGTTTTTAAAAGGAAGGACGACAGACTGATTGGCCGAAAGTCCTTCGCTTTTTCATGGCAGAAATACACTCGGAGGTTTGCCATTGCGTGCCGAGGGGCGACCGTTATTAAAAAAAAACTGTTTTCTTAATTTTAGTGCTTCACGGAGATTCGAACCTACGTTCTCTGAATTCCGAATGGCAGTCATGTAGCAACCCATTCGGCTACAAAGGCCGCCGACTTACTAGATATATTAATGTGGATACCAAAAAAGAGGCTATATCCAGCTTTTAAAAAAGGTATTTTATGTAGTTATGACCAGGACTTTTGTAGAGTTAAGTAGCCCCCATTGCGTATACTTTATTCTGTAGGAAGAAAATTCAACTATTTGCTTATAAGCAGAAGTTCAAAAATTTTTTTCGAAATAATAACGAAGTTGAAAAGTAAACAAAATGTGTTCTCAATATTTTTTCAAACATTTTTTACCAAATAAGGGAACTTTTTTCCAAAAAAAAAAATTTTTTTATAGAAAAATTTTAGTCTAAAAAAATTTATAACACATACCAGAAACATTTTTTTTAACAAATTTCAAAATTGTAACAAAAAAAAAATTTTTATAGAAAAATTTTAATCTAAAAAAATGTATAAGCCCATTAAAGTAACCATACCAGAAACATTTTTTTTTAATAAATTTCAAAATTGTAACATTTTTTTTAATCCTTCCCTGTTATCTTCTTATTATTTTCAAGCCGAGCTGATGACCTCTGCAGCCAATGCTCAAACATAATTTTAGTACTGGTATTCATACCAGTCACTAAATAATAATAATAATAAATATTCTCAAGCCATAAACCAATTTTCAGAAAAATTCACTAGAATGACCAGACTACTTGGATCACTTGGCATGGGCCCCATATATTATTTCATAAAACTAAAGCAGCATGTCTGTCCATGTTCCGCATATGAAGTTTTCGATAAACCGCGTCAAATTGAACAAGATGTGGTAACCAGTTATAAGGGTCTCAAAGGTAAGACGTAAAAATCCCATGGGACCATAATATAAACTTTTTGCTCGAAAATTGTCATCTAAAACTCTCGTATTCCTTTCAGTAGATGACCGCCTTTGTAACTTCACCCCCAAGAAATTCTCTTTTCCAGCTTTCTTTTGGGACTTGCCAACGAAATGGTAAGCACCAAAAAAAAACAACACTTTCTGTTTTATGTCGGCTAAAAAATCGCAGCAAAGAGAAATTGCGCGAAAAATACCCATTCGATTATCCCTTGCGGGTTATGTGGCATTCAAAAATTGAGGGCATAATTTCCAAACGATAAAATCTGTACCACAGCTCATGAAAGCAGCGTTTACTGCAATAAACAAAAGCAAAACAAAAAAAGCAACTGGCTTGCATATTGCAAAGCAGTAGCATATCAACAAACAAGTAAAAGGCATCGCTGTGAAGTACTGCGCACTTACGCTGCGCGGTTCAAACATTTCCACAACGTTTAACTTCTGAGACGCGGCTGCCACACGTCTTTACCACAATTTCGCCTACGCACGCTGTTCCTATAGCAGAGCTGCCACTAGCTGCCTCGTTTGCTTTTCGCAACCTATGTACTTGATAATACTGCATAATTGCTTTAATACTCCATTCGACCTTTTCGTACCCGCTCATACACTTTCCATCGAGGCGAAAATACTTCATTTTGTCTCTCATTTCGTTTGTTTCGCAACTTTGTTGCCACTAACACTACCACATGTGGTCGCTGCCACATTTATACCACACTTTTAGTTGGTGTGCTTAGCTAGCAGGCATAGAGTGATTCATTTTGCTTCCATCGGTGCTGTACCATTTTCTACTACGAAATGTTTTCGTTGCCAACAGATTGTTGCAATCTGTTTTTCTTGTTGTTTCTGTTTTTGCTGCTGTTCTCATTTACGCGGCTGTCTTGTCAGTGTTTAGTACTCGTGTGTGTGTGTGTGTGTGTGTGTGTGTATGCATGTGTGCTAAGTCTTTAACCGTTACTACTTGCCAGGCCGTTGCTGTTGTTGTCACATTTAGCCCATTTGCTGCAGTCATTCGCTTATTAGAAGCTTGCGCCCGCAGCAAATTGACAACGAAAGAGGCATACTTTGGTAAACTATATGGCGTCAATAAATTTGAATTAAGGGGACCCGGTGGTCTAAAAATTTAAAAAAATCCATGTTTCGTTTTTTCGATATTTCGCCTGGTTTATAAGGTCAAAAAAATCATTTTTTTTTCATTTTAAGCGATTCCTAATATATTTCAGAATATTCACACAAAGTTACAGAGCCAAATTCTCAAAATTTCCGTAGATACTCGTACAAAGCCAAAGGTAGCCGAGTGTTAGTTACGCTGTGACCGGACAGCTATAGTACAAACTTATCTTCTTTTCTCGACTTTTCATTTTTATGATTTCTTTGAATTGGCGTACATGAATGAAAAAAAACTAATGAGCCTTTTGAAACGAATCATAGCTTATTCCCTTCAGTATTAAATTCTCTTCTATTTGAACTAACAAAATAGATAAACAAAAATCTTTCAAGATTTCTATACCAAGTTCAAGTGAATTTTTTTTTTATAGAAAGTCATTTTTTTTCTTTAAAACCTCCAAAAGGTTGAAATTTTGGAATTTCTCTCAGTTTTCTTAGTTCATCTAGAATAAGAAATAAAGATAATTAGAAATCCATTTGAATTTTTTGGTTTAGATAACATTAAACAAACATTTAACATTTAATTTAAACATTTTTTTCAACTTATTTTAACCAGTACAAAAATTTTGTATACTTTTTAAATGTTCATTAAAAGATAGAAAAAACTTTGCAGTGCTAAATTAATTTTTTCCTTAAAAAAAATCGCAAAGAGATGCAATTTTGAAAGCTCATAAACCAGGCTCCCCCCTTAAGAATATACTGTGAAATTTTCACGCGGAAAATCCCAATTTTACAGGTTCTGTAGCCCATTAACTAGGTAGAGAGCGGTCCGCGCGCTCCTGTGCCTCAAATTTTAACCTCATTTATTCCGAAACGAGTTTTTCCGGTCTGGTGTTGTCAAAAAAAAAAAAAAAACTATTCAACCGAATCTGAAATCTTAATAAGTTGTTCACTACAGCAATGGCTATCGCCCGTACTAGAATCATATTATTATTTCAATCATTTCGTATTTTTTTGATTGAAAAACTGAAAAATTCCGATTTTTAGAGCATTAAATTCAAAACCGCGCCATTTTGTCAATTTTTTTTTTTAATCTAGTGGCGGGATACAGGTACAGTCATACTGATTAACCGTAGATCAGCCCTACAAAAAACTTCACAATTCTATGCCGTGTATCTTTTTTGATACATACTGAATTTTTATTAAAAATGAAACAAACCAATGTGTTTTTAACTAGATTTTGAGATAGTTATAAAATAAAGCTTTATTGACGCAAAGTATGCGACGAGAAAAAGTTGTCCATGGTAACGTTGTGACCTTTCAATCCTCCCACTAAATTAAGTACGACCCGCTCGCCTTGGTTGCGCTCTGGAGCTCCAGTAATTCCTTTTTCCAAATAAGGCTGTATTTTCCAAACATAACATGTTTCGGAATCAACGGCCAACCAAAACTTTATACCGTACCTCTCGGGTTTCGACGGAATGTACTGGCGAAACTTACAGCGGCCGTGAAAACCCAATAATTGTTCGTCTAGTGTAATGCAATCATGAGGATTATAGAACGTAGGGAGTAGTTTTACCCACCACTCCCAAAGATCGCGAATTGGTGCAAATTTATCTTCACTTCTTCTCTCTCGTCGACTAAGTACGTCATCAAAGCGTATAACTTTCAATACATATAAAAATGTTTTTTCGGTCATAATTGTGCGAAATATAGGTCGTCCAAATGTTGTATCGAATAAATCATGCAAAGTTTCATTTTTAGATCTATATAAGTATTCCAAAAAAACAGTTTTTTATTTATGATATTTTAGTTTTTGAATATATGTATTAACGTACTTATACACACCAGCCAATATCAAAACAGCCAGAAAAGCCAGGAGTAGATCTTCATCAATTTCTAAATGTTTATCTCCATGCGATGTAGGGAAAAATAATAGCATGTAATCTCGGATGTTTCCAACTCGGCTAGATGCGTTTCTTGTTACGCCTAAAAGAAGTAAGTCCGTATGTAAATTGAAAATTCGTAATATAAAAAATCACAGTTGATGCTTTCCATTTCAATTCAACCGGGCTATTCGGGTCATGTTCTTCGATTTCGATGTAACTTAAATATGTTGCTCTCTGGTTAAAATAATGAGACACGTATTTTTTTGTTCGCCCGAAAAAATTTATTTTCAAGAGTTATCGGCAATTTTGTTTTTCGCCTCAAACTCGATTTTTTTTAATTATATAAGAAAAATTTTTTTTTAAATGCCCATAACTTAGTCAAAAATTAACCGATTTTAATAATTCTGGGTTCAAAATGATCGTAATTACTTACACAAGCGACTTCATGTAGAAACAATTGCAAAAAAGTAGTTGAAAATTTTTTATTTAGCAAAAAAGAAAAAAAATTTAAATTTTTTCAAAATTCAATATTTCAAAAAGTGTATTTTTTTTTTTTTTATAACTGTTTCCAAATCAAAAAAACATCTCAAACTTTAATTGAGCTGCATGCCTAGTAGCTAAAATGAGTTGTTTTTGAGTAATGAATTTTTGAGTAAACACCCTGTTTCGTACTTTTTGTTTTTTGCAAAATAAAAAATTTTCAACTACTTTTTTGCAACTATTTCTAAATGAAATCACTCGTGTAAGTAATGACGATCATTTTGAACCCAAAATTATTAAAATCGGTTAATTTTTGACTAAGTTATGGGCATTTAAAAAAAATTTTTTCTTATATAATTAAAAAAAATCGAGTTTGAGGCGAAAAACAAAATTGCCGATAACTCTTGAAAAAAATTTTTTTCGGGCGAACAAAAAAATACGTGTCTTATTATTTTGACCAGAGAGCAACATATTTGAGTTACATCGAAATCGAAGAACATGTCCCGAATAGCCCTTTTGAATTGAAATGGAAAGAATCTATATAAGAAAATTTTTTTTAATTGCTCATAACTTAGTCAAAAATAAGCCGATTTGAATGATTCTGGGTTCAAAATAATCGTAATTACTTACACGAGCGACTTCATTTAGAAATAGTTGCAAAAAAGTAGTTGAAAATTTTTTATTTTGCAAAAAACAAAAAGTGCGAAACAGGGTGTTTACTCAAAAATTCATTACTCAAAAACAACTCATTTTAGCTACTAGGCATGCAGCTCAATTAAAGTTTGAGATGTTTTTTTGATTTGGAAAAAGTTATAAAAAAAAAAAAAATACACTTTTTGAAATATTGAATTTTGAAAAAAATTAAATTTTTTTTCTTTTTTGCTAAATAAAAAATTTTCAACTACTTTTTTGCAATTGTTTCTACATGAAGTCGCTTGTGCAAGTAATTACGATCATTTTGAACCCAGAATTATTAAAATCGGTTAATTTTTGACTAAGTTATGGGCATTTAAAAAAAATTTTTTCTTATATAATTAAAAAAAATCGAGTTTGAGGCGAAAAACAAAATTGCCGATAACTCTTGAAAAAAAATTTTTTCGGGCGAACAAAAAAATACGTGTCTCATTATTTCGACCAGAGAGCAACATATTTAAGTTACATCGAAATCGAAGAACATGACCCGAATAGCCCGGTTGAATTGAAATGGAAAGCATCAGTTAGTAACCTGGTCTCAAACTAATGACGTTTTCCGCCCTTGAACGACCGATGGTGTTTGGCTCTGGATTCCATATGGTACCATCTTTTGCAGTATATAACGGATCAGTATCAAAGTTGAGACCAATATTCTCAGAAATATCTGATAAAAAACTTTCATTTGAGTCATTTTCAAACACATAGTCCTCCGCCTCAGTTTCTGAATTGGAAAAATTTCCATTTTCAGATTCATCGTTTGAACTGTTATCCAGAACTTCATTCACCAGCTCCTGTAAAGTTAAATATTGCGGACGCGATATTTTTGAACCAAACTTCACTAACAATCACTTATTCACAAAAAAACGTCCGAATAATGTCAAAACAAGGATGAAACTAAAACTATTCGCACGAAAAATCATTAAAAATTTCATATGTATCAAATATGATACAATGAGTAGAATTATGAAGTTTTCGTTTTTCTCGCGGCCTACTTGATTTTAAAATTTGAAACTCAGTTTAAAATGCTTATATCAACGGAACAAACAAAGTCATAAAAGTTGAGGTAAGTGTTGTCCACGTGGACGAATTTATTGGCTTCTAAAATATGAAATGTATCATTTTTGATACAAAGAACGATCTACGGTTAATAAGTTTTTGGTTTTTGTGTTTCAGATAAGAAGAGCCAAAATGGGCCCGATTTTTCTGGAGGGTCAACTTCAGCGCCATTTTTAAAAGTAGGGGAAAATGGGGAGTTGTGAGACACAGGGAGTTGTGAAACATTGTTATCTTTTGGCATTGTTCATTTGTTTACATTCGATTTTAAATGTCAACAAGTGTTCTCGATACGATCTCACTTTTCAGCTAGCTTTGGTCATATTTACACGCATTCGACGCGTCTCTCCAGTTACTGCGTTTTGGAATGTCTCGGTAAGTTTTTTTCATCATTTGTTTTGCGATACATTCGATCAGTTGTTATAAATAGCAAATTGCAAATGTTAATATATACAAATTATTAATTGTCCTATTAGCTTTGAATTTACACATTCACTTGGGCATGAACGTTCGATGTGTTTATGACTACGCGGCCATTAATAAAAAAAACGATTTGGGGAGTTGTGAGACACCGTTTTTTTCGACGTTTTAACGCATCTTTCATAAGTACCTCGCAATATTCATGCATTGTTTGTACATATATCATGAAATTTTTGGTTAAATTTGAGTTTTTATTGTTTTTCCGCTTTTAAAGTTAAGCAGAAAAAACTCCATTCATTGCAATGTGCACCTAAAGTGTGCCAATTTACGAACTGGTTATTATACATGTTCTCACTGCGAATCATCAGATTGATGGCATTGCATTTTTTATACACTTTTTTATAACAATTGTCTTTTCTTTTTTATTTTTCATCATAATAAAGAACTAACAACTAAAATAAGTCCTTTTTATTGATTTAAGCCATGGTGTCTCACAACTCCCCACATTTTTGTATTTTGTATTATATTTTATATTATTATATACAATTTTAATTTTAAGGAAAATTGTAGTTTTGTTAAATAGGCCATACCAATGCTTCCAGTATTCATTGACTAAAGATTCCATCGTTGACATATGCAGAATATTAAGATTTTGAGTAATACGGGTCCAAAAACAAAACCCGTCTCACAACTCCCCATTCTCCCTTATCAAAATTAAAAAAAAATCTTTTCTCACTTTCATGTAAAAGAAGTTAAATAAAAAACCTAAAAGTTTAAATATCGTTTTTCATGTTTTGTATTGTAAAACAAATTCCTCGAAATACCCTGAATTTGCGAGCTCTAGACTACTGGGACCCCTTAACACCACGAAAGAAGGAGAAAGTACAACTAAACTTACATACTTGTATATTTAGGTGTGTGTAGAATAGGAAAATGCTCAGTAAGAACTGATTTCGACGTCCTTATTATTCACTAGAAAAAATATTTATTTGTGAAAGTGGAAATGAATATTTTAACAGCAATTGAGACCTGCATACATTTACTTACAAATATAAAACGCAAAATATATATTATAATTAAAACTTAAATATTTATTAAAAATAGAACACAAAATATTTATTAAAATTAAAAGATCAAATATTTATTAAAAACGAAACACAAAATGTTTCTTATTAATTCAAATTTATTACATATATCGCCCTCTCAAATAATACACTTGCTTTAATAAGTTATGAAACCATAAATCACACTTTTCAACCATATTTTCCGAAATCGACTTCAGTTCTTGCTGTGAGTTATCTTCTATGGCTTCTATGGACCAAAATGGGTGCTTCGAATTGGAAATCTACAAATTTGCAAAAATTCGAATGAACCATATGAGCTGAATGTTATTTTTTCGTTAACAAACTGAATGACCTAAGCTCCTTAGCCAAAAACGTTGGACTACGAGTCAATGACGGGAAAAGTAATCCTACGGTAATCAATACATTACTACAAAATAGGTTAACTACAATATTATCTCACACAGTTTTTGTCCGGACATGGGTCTTTTCGCAAGTATTTATGGCGAATGGGAAAAGTTAGCCAACCAAACTGCATATATAGAGATACTGAGTATGATGATGCGGAGCACACCTTCGTTAAATGCGAGAGGTGGAACGTAGAGAGAACAGGTCTGCAACGAGCTATTGGTGTATTTAAACCTGAAGAAATTATCGAGAAAATGAAGAAATTATCGAAGAAAAATGGAATGCCGTGGCAAATTTTGTAGAGGATATTATCCGAAAAATAGCGCGAAATGGAAAGTTATGCTGAAGAGCATTGAGCATAGGTTTCTCAAAATAGGCGACCCTGGACCCAGGGTGAGTAAATAAGTGTCCTTCTTAGGACACCGTCTTGGCCCTCTACCTCGAAGCAATGCGGAAGCAGTCCCGGGGTGGAGGGAAAAATCCAAGAGAAGAATAGGGACATTTTTAGTGGAAAAAAATGCCCCCGAACACTCAGCAACACCTTTTTGGCCGCTACTCAAAATTCGGCTATCAAATAAAATCAAAAAAAAAAAAAAAACAAATATAAAACCAAGTAAAATCAAATAAAATCAAATAAAATCAAGTAAAATCAAATAGAATCAAGTTAAATCAAATAAAGTCAAATAAAATCAAATAAAATCAACTAAAATCAAATAAAATCAAGTAAAATCAAATAAAATCAAATAAAATCAAATGAGATCATATAAAATCAACTAAAATCAACTAAAATCAAATAAAATCAACTAAAATCAAGTAAAATCAAGTAAAATCAAATAAAATGAAATAAAATAAAATAAAATCAAGTAAAGTCAAATAATGTCAAATAAAATCAAGTAACATCAAATAAAATCAAGAAAAATCAACTAAACTCAAATAAAATCAAGTAAAACCAAATAAAATCAGATAAAATCAAATAAAATCAAGTAAAATCAAATAAAGTCAAATAAAATCAAATAAAATCAACTAAAATCAAATAAAATCAAGTAAAATCAAATAAAATCAAATAAAATCAAATGAAATCATATAAAATCAACTAAAATCAACTAAAATCAAATAAAATCAAGATAAGTCAAGTAAAATCAGAAAAAAATCAAATAAAATCAAGTAAAATCTCATAAAATCAAGTAGGATCAAATAAAATCAAATTAAATAAAGTTAAATCAACTAAAATCCACCAAAAACAAATAAAATCAACTAAAATCAAGTAAAATCAAATAAAATGAAATAAAATAAAATAAAATCAAGTAAAATCAAACAAAATCAAGTAAAATCAAGTAAAATCAAATAAAATCAATTAAAATCAAATAATGTCAAATAAAATCAAATAAAATAAAGTTAAGTCAACTAAAATCCACTAAAATCAAATCAAATCAACTAAAATCAAGTAAAATTAAGTAAAATCAAGTAAAATCAAGTAAAATCAAATAAAATGAAATAAAATAAAATAAAATGAAATAAAATCAAATAAAATCAAATAAAATCAACTAAAATCAAATAAAATCAAGTAAAATCAAATAAAATCAAATAAAATCAAATGAAATCAAATAAAATCAACTAAAATCAAATAAAATCAAGATAAGTCAAGTAAAATCAGAAAAAAATCAAATAAAATCAAGTAAAATCTCATAAAATCAAGTAGGATCAAATAAAATCAAATAAAATAAAGTTAAATCAACTAAAATCCACCAAAAACAAATAAAATCAACTAAAATCAAGTAAAATCAAGTAAAATCAAATAAAATGAAATAAAATAAAATAAAAACAAATATTATCAAATAAAATCAAATAAAATCAAATAATGCCAAATAAAATCAAATAAAATAAAGTTAAATCAACTAAAATCCACTAAAATCAAATCAAATCAACTAAAATCAACTAAAATCAAGTAAAATTAAGTAAATCAAGTAAAATCAAGTAAAATGAAATAAAATGAAATAAAATAAAATAAAATGAAATAAAATCAAATAAAATCAAATAAAATCAAATAAAATCAAATAAAATGGCTGGAATTTACAATAATGTCTATTGGGCAAATTTTTGGCAAACTATAATGTCTTTATTAATGAAACTTAGTGGAGATATTAGTGAGGTATTAAGGAACACTCTTTATAACACCAAATTATTCGGGAAATAATAATTTCGTAATTATTTGCCTTCAAAATGCCCTCGGGAACTTCACTATAATTTGCCACATCTATATATATAAAAATTAAGCCGAAAAAAAGTGTGCATTTGTCCGGGGTAATCTCAGCAAAGCGTGTAAGGAAAACAATGAAAGTTTCACACATTGTTGGTGTTGCTTTGGCAAAGGTTTCTGTGAAGTTTGGTTGAAATCCGATAACGCGTGTGTGTGCGGTGCGTCGGTTAAGTGAGTGTGTTTTTGCTATTTGCCGCACGTATTTTTTGTACCGCACATAGCATTCATTAGAATTTAATACATTTTGGTCGTGTGTGTCCGGGCCGATTATTATGAAATTTGGTATATATATATATTTTCCCAAATTCTAAAAAAATTTTAAAATGTTACATATACGCTTATTATATAACCGTTAATCTCAAGTCAGTTATAGTGAAAAATTCATTGTATCATTGCCGGCGTGATTGGTGATCGTTTCCTTAATTTTTTGCAGAAAGGTTATGCTACATATATCATTCATATATTTACGTATTACCTGTGTACTCACAAATATACGGTTGAAGCAAATATATGTCGGTTTTTTACTTCGTCTGGAAAAGTTTATATACATTTAAGAAGAGTAAATAGAACTTATTTTATATCAGACTTCACGCAAAAAAGTCTTTTGCACCTGAACACATAGCTGGGTTAAAGCGAGGGGGAATAGAACAGTTCTCTTCTCCTTCTCCGCTTTTTCGAACACGTCATTGTATGGGATGAGTGCACGATGGCACATAAAAAGTCACTGGAAGGGCTTGATAGGACATTACGAGATTTACGTAGTAAAAATGAAATGTTTGGTCGTGCTTTAGTGCTGCTGGCAGGTGATTTTAGGCAAACAGTGCCTGTTATTCCTCGAGCAACTGTAGCAGATGAATTGGCGCATGTTTGAAATCATCATATTTGTGGAGACATGTTCAAACACTCAAACTAACTACAAATGCACGTGCTCTTATGCAAAATGATCCATCAGCTGCTGAATTTTCACAGCAATTATTGGATATTGGAAATGGCAAAGTTCCTGTCGATAATTTAACTGGCTTAATAACTTTACAACCAAACTTTTGTCAAATAAGTCAAACGAAAGAACAGTTAATTCAAAGTATTGTATTTTCCCAAATTTGCTTCAAAATTACAAAAATCATGATTGGCTTAGTGAACGAGCCATCATGGCTGGCAAAAATAAAGATGTGAATGAAATGAATGCGGCTATTTTGGCTAACATACCAAGTCCAGAACAAACATATCGATAAGTTGACACTGTTACAAATCAAGATGATATTGTAAATTATCCCACTGAATTTTTGAATTCCCTTGATTTACCTGGATTACCGCCACACATGCTAAACTTGAAAATAGGAGCACCGATTACTATGTAATGGCACTCGATTAACAGTTAAGAGATTGATGAGTAACGTCATTGAAGCAACAATTTTGAATGGAAAATTCTCTGGTGAAGACGTTTTAATACCGCGAATACCAATGATACCATCGGATATGCCGTTTGAATTCAAACGCCTTCAATTTCCTGTTCGCCTTGCATTCGCGATTACTATTAATAAGTCACAAGGCCAAACTTTATCAATTTGTGGTATTGATTTAGAATACCCATGTTTTTCTCATGGCCAACATTATGTTTCATGCTCAAGAGTTGGTAAGCCATCGGTATTGTTCATTTGTTCAACAACGCATGGAAAAACGAAGAATATTGTATACCAAAGAGCATTACAATAAAAAAAGTAATAAAGTAAATCACATCAAACGTTTTTTAATTGCTACTACTATTAAAAACTTCTTTCATTACTATTCATGCGCGAGAATTTTTATAAAAAACACACAGTATTTTTCGGCTTAATTTAATTAATTAATCTAGATTTTTTTAAGACGACCAGCGGAACGGGCGGGTTTGCGCTAGTTACACTATATATTTTTTAACACTTCACTATAATTCACCAAATATACACTCAGGCGCGTGTTTTTATTTATTTTTTCCTTATATTCGAATTATTTTTATTAAAATTAAATGCAAATGCATTTGCCCATACAATCACTTTCCAATTTTAAACGCGAATAAGAAGAAGATTGGAATGACAACAGTATGGTGTTGCCGGATGCCTGCAAATGAATACAAAAATATGAATAAAAATTAAGTATTTGTGTTTAGTGTTAATGATGAGGATGGGGGTTATTGTGCCTCATTACTACATACACGCAAATGACGTTTTAATTTTGGGTTCAATGGTTTTACCACCGAAAGGAGTTCTACGCAAAAATACTGTGGATTGCGCAGCCGGAGTTGGACTGATGAGGGCTATTTTTTTGGAGCACGGCCGAGGGCCGCCCTTGCGAAAACGAGGCACAGTGGCATAGCAAAAACTGTAAATTGTCCGAAAAGTGCAGTAAATTATAAGTTAAAAAGGTTTAGTAAAATCTTGTAGGTGGAACGAAGGCCTGTAAGTGGAAGAAATAAAGGGTTTGGGTGGCAGTCAAAAGCAAGAGATATGGTGTCATTAGTTCGAAAAAGCTTTGCCTCTCTTTTCGAGATGCTGAAAAGCAAGCCCATATTTCGAAAGATTGCGTTCATAAAGCGCGCAAAAGTGAAGGTTTACAATCATATAAAAAGATTGTAGCACCCAATCGAAATGATAAAAAATTAAGAGTGATAAACATAATAACAAAACATTCATATATATGGCTGCGTTGTTATGGACGAAGTAATATACACCAAAGTAGACTTTAAACAGATTCAAGGCTCTGAGTTTCATACTGCAAATAAGAGAGAAAGAGTCCCAGGTGGCTTAAAGCTACAAATGTTGGGCGTTTCCTAAACAATATTTGGTTTGGCAAGACATCTGCCAGTGGAGTGTGAAAAGCAAAACGTTCATTACCATGGGTACTAAAAATCAAGAAATTTATTTGAAAGAGTATAAAGAGGTGTGCTGCTATTCATAGTTCAACATAAATACCCAGTTCTATTCTGGTGCGATTCAGCATCGTGTCATTATAGCCGTGTGGCTGGGTTAGTATAGTCCAAATAGACCACAACCCAACAAACTGTCCACAATTGCGACCCATAGAAAAATATTAGCCAAAGGTTACAAGAAAATTGCCAAAAATGTAAACAGAAATTAAAAGGGATCAGCAGTTTAAAATGAATTGGCAGAGAGCGGCGGATACCGTTAAAGAAAGTAGTATCCTTCGCCTAATGAAAGGAGTCAGAACTAAATTGTTTTTGTTTATAACAATTAATTATAATTGATATACGAAGAAAATTAAAATTGTTGTGATAGCTTTTATTAATTTCATGGTATAAAGATTTTTGCCTGTCCAATATTTTTCGTGTCCATTCTTTAAATTATTGTATTGCATTCAAATGAAGAACTTTTTATTTGTCCAACTATTAATAAATATTGTTATTAAATGTAAACTAAAATATGTATTTTATATTCCTTATTTAAAAGCTTTTAAGAAGAAACAAAGTGCCTTTAATTGTGGAATTTTGCGGAGTGTATTTTCCATCTAGGCCTAAGTGGTGCTGAATGGATTTTTTTCTTGTTTTTACCTCTATTTTGGAACGCTGTAACACATAACTGGCTTCACCAAATACAAAACTGCGAAATATCTTTTTTTGGAGCATAATATAGCCTATAAATCGCCCTATAGTTTGAGTTTACGATATGTACAAATCATAAAATATGGCTAACGAAAAACAACTAGCAGAAAATGGTAAACATTTTTTACTTCAACTAAATGGTATAATAGGTCCAATAAATTTCCTGTCAGCCTTCTTGCTGTTACCGACAAATTCCAGTGGCTTTCAACAACCGCTGCTGCTACAAATTTTGTATATACCTATAGGGTTTGCTGATAAGGACAATTCGAAATGGAATATTTATTAATATATTTCATCGAAATACATTTATTAATAATTATATGACTTATGCATTCCAAAAAGTTATTAGTGATTACCACTATCATTTAATGAAGTACTTATAAAACAGCAAGTGTATTTTAATTAAAGAAGCACTTCCAAGTCTACTTTTCCACGAATTTTGAAAATTGTCGTCAATTACTCTAAAACTCGGTTCATTTGTAGGCTTGGGTATAATGAAAACTTAACAGAAACAATTGTGAAAAACATTTCATTTTCAGTTTAATTAAATATTGAATGTTGGTATGGATTTAAATATCTTAGATTCTTTTCAATATTTAAAATTTTTTTTTTGAATTTTTAGGATAAAATATACTCAAAAAAGAAAAAAATGGTTTGGAAAATACAGTAGAGCCGGTCATCCGAAACGTAAGTTAACCGAAAGGAAACATGACGCCTTTTTCAGATATAAAGAATAAAAAAAAGTATGTACAAATGAAATAGAAACGTTTAATAGAAATGACTCAGAGAGCGACGCAAGGGAACATCATGATTTTGGCATTTTCCGTGTCTTCATCGATAGCATGTTAAATTTAGAACATGATTCATAGGTATTGACAGCGTTGTACATATGTACATACTTGCTTTCTGTCACGCGCTTTATGAATTTAAGTTAGTATCGCAGTTCCTAAATATAACAGCATCGGTGGTGTTATCGTGCCGCGAAACGAACGCGCATCCGACACCGACAGTTTTGTTTGGGCAATCTCTCATTAAAACACGAGCGGCCGGCAACAGTACGAATCCGTCTAATCAGTTTGTTTCTCTATTGACGTTGACTAACTTCAGTGTTGTTTTAACGGTCCGTGTTGTTTTTTTTTTGTGCTGTGTCATTGTAAACGAGTTGTGCTTAGTCTTTCTGACAAACTTAAAATTTTGGAACGATTAAAAAAAGGTGCAAGTGGATCAAGTTTAGCTCAAGAGTTTGGTGTTGGGAATTTTGGATTCAAAGCAAGCAAATCCAGCATAACAGCCGTGGTATGTGGAAACAATACGGGCACACATAGACTACCTTTGCTGATCATAAGAATCCAAGATGCTTCAAAGGAATAAAAAAACTGCCGCTTATTTACAAAAGTAAAAAAACTCTTAGTATTTATTGAGTGGTATGACGCTTTATTCATTCCTTAAAAAACATCAGAAACTGGAGACACTGGAAATGTTTTATTAGTGATTGATAATGCTCCAAGTCATCCCTCAAACCTTTCACTTGAGAGAGAAGATGAAAAATTTAAGGTGATTTTCTTGCCACCCAATGTTACCTTAGTCCTTTAACCTATGGACCAGGGGGTGATCGAAGTCTTCAAACGTTGCTACAGAAAAGCGTTGCTTCGTAATGTCCTAATCGGCCAGGAGGAAGATAAAACAATTCTTGAAATCTACAATGGTATTAACTTGAAGTATGCTGTTTACATGGCAGCAGAAGCGTGGGCAAATGGCCAAGCGACTACTCTAAAGAAATCCTGGAATAAGCTTTGTCCAGCAGTTGAATCCGAAGCTAGCCCTACATCTGAAGAACCAAAAAATGAAAACTTTGTTTCAGAAATGGTTGAGTTGATGAAAGAGGTTTCAGGATTTGAAGAATGTGACCAAGAAAACGTGCATGAATGGCTAGAATTTGACGAGGATGATCCTGGCTACGAATTGTTGAGAGACGACGATATAATAGCACAGGTTCAAGTTCCTGAAGATGACGACGATGAAGACGAAATTAGTGATGACATCGTCTCAGCTGAAAAATGTCTGTCCAATGAAGAAGCCTTTAAATGCTTTGAGACAAAGAACTGGAATCTGGCAAATGTTCGTTTATACGAAAAATCGATTATCCGAACACCCTCTACACCAATTGCTTCGGATAATCGGCGCTCTACTGTAATTAAATTTTTTCAATATTTTTATAATTTTGTTTTTTAATTTTTAGGATAAAATGTACTCGAAAAAGAAAAAAAAATGTTTTTCTTCTGTAAAAAGTTTTTTACTAGAAAATTTTTTTTGTAAAATAAGTTTCTTTTTTGTTACAATTGTATAGAATAGAAAGAACTGCACAAATTTTGAAAACATTTTTTAATTTTTTCCTGTTTTTAAGAATAAAATATACTCAAAAACAAAAAATATTGTTTTGGAAAATAATAAACTTTTTTGTTAAAAGTTTTATACTTAAAGTTTTTTTTTTTTGCAAATAAGTTAATTTTTTTGTAACAAAGTTTTTGAAAATGTATTTTTTATAAATATTTAATTTTTAAGGTATGCTAGTACTTTTATTATAAATTATTTTCTTATATTCGGTTCTTTACAACACTTCTATAAACTTTTTTTTCATTTTCAGAATAAAATTTCATAATTTTGGTCCAACAGTTTCTTATTTGTAAACACACAACTCAAGTTTTTTCTTATGTTTTTTAAAAGAACCCTTCGCAAGAGCAGTATTTAAAATTTTTAAGAGCAGAAATTAAAAAAAAAATATAAAAATATTAAAAGGAACACAAATTCCATTTTTCTTTAAAAACCTAACTCTGCTACTTGCATCTGTCTAAATTTGAGTAATTGCTTGGTAATATTGACTTTGAGAGCACAACTCGAGTGCAAGTTATTGTTATAGACTTCAAGCTTCCGAAATTGCCATAAGAGAAGTCTGGCGGATTCTAATTCCAGCATCTTGAAGGTAAATTCACGTCGACTCAGTGGCAGTTAATTTTACACTCAAATCATTCAAAATAAACTTTTATCATTTTTCTGTGCTGGCCAATATGTTACTTACTATAGGGACTTTCCATCAGCGACTGAATAACAAACAACAGACTTGCCAGGCGAGTCTCATCAACATCGACTCGTCCCATTAGGAAACCCTCTACTTTTACGCTACTCGAACGGCTAAGTTGGTTTTCGTAAGTATTGCCATCAATGCCGCAACTACTCAGTAGTAAATGACAACAATAACAACAAAAATACTTCTCATATATTTTGTTTATGACCGCCAACGTCAGTTGAACAATAACAATAACAAAAGGTTAAGTGATATGCGGAAAAGGAGAGAGTAGCCTCAGAGCCAAGTAACTACGAGCAGTGAAGAAAAAGCCATTTTGTTAGTAACTATGCCACAATGATGTGCAAAAACCCAGCAGCCGTCCATTGCGCCTTCATCATGGACTATTTATTACTTGATATGCGCTATTTGTTGTTTGTCTGACTGCGCTGCACCTTAACTCATATACACAAACATGCATACATACACATGCACGCCCGAGTTTTGCTTCGTAAGGGCATTCACTAATTAGTTGTGTAGTGTGTAAATATGTATGTACGTATGGTGTGTCATCAGGCAGGGTGAAATGAAGATATATGAGGGTACAAACTTCGCTTGATGAAGATAAAATAATGGTTGCGGCCGATGACATTAGAACTGCTGAAGGCGAAGAGGCAGTCGACAAGCAATCTTCAATATCTATTGACATTACTCGTAGAATGTAAACTATGCACAATTTTAATGAGTATAAAGTTTTGCATGGAATTAAGATTTGAGATTGGCCTGAGGTTCATTAACTTGCTTAACCGAGCTAAGAAAATTTACCTACGTATATGTGATAGCGTCTTTATGTATGCGAGTGTGCGGGTGTGTTTGTTAATTTATACCATTTAAAATTCAATGCATGTGTACTTACATATGTACGTACGTATGTGTAGTAGCCTTCATGTGCCCGTCATGTTAAAATATCATGTCGTCACTAGTGGCTAATAAAATTGAATTTACCCAAATAAAGTAGCTGCTGGAAATGTCTCAATAAATTTTATAGCCGCATTCTCTCTGGTTCGGGATGAGGAATGTAGTATATGGGTCTCGTTGCCAAGACGTATAGATAAATTAATAAATATGGAGCAGCATATTCTAAAATCATTTATGTGTCTATGGGAATGACTTTTGCCAGGCGTTTCCCACACTGTACGACAAAATTAAACTTTTAGTTTTTTTTTGATTCTGGTAGAAGGAGGAAACAAGAAATATACGCACAACGGGATGGACAATTGGCGCTAGAAATTCTAATACATATTTTAACTTCTAAATAAAGGGTTTTCCAATAACAAACAAACAGTCGGCGCACTCGCGTATCGGCACCCACGTCACTGTTGACAGTTATAATTTTGAGGTTGTAAAAGACTTCGTCTATTTAGGAACCAGCATTAACACCGATAACAATGTCAGCCTTGAAATCCAACGTAGAATCTCTCTTGCCAACAAGTGTTACTTTGGACTAAGTAGGCAATTGAGCAGTAAAGTCCTCTCTCGACGAACAAAACTAACACTCTACAAGACTCTCATCATGCCCGTCCTAACGTATGGCGCAGAAGCTTGGACGATGACAACATCCGATGAAGCGACGCTTGGAGTGTTCGAGAGAAAGATTCTGCGTAAGATTTTTGGACCTTTGCACGTTGGCAACGGCGAATATCGTAGACGATGGAACGATGAGCTGTATGAGCTTTACGACGACATAGACATAGCGCAGCGAATAAAGATCCAGCGGCTTCGTTGGCTGGGTCATGTCGTCCGAATGGATTCAAACGCTCCGGCTTTGAAAGTATTCGATGCGGTACCAGCTGGTGGTAGCAGAGGAAGAGGAAGGCCTCCTCTGCGTTGGAAAGATCAGGTGGAGAAGGACTTGGCTTCACTTGGTGTGTCCAATTGGCGCCGGTTAGCACGAGAGAGAAACGACTGGCGCGCTTTGTTAATCTCGGCCAAAATCGCGTAAGCGGTTATCGCGCCAATTAAGAAGAAGAAGAATAACAGGTGTTATTTAAATATATAAAATGCTATCGAGAGATGATTCACGATTTTTTATGGCCGGAATTGGATGGTATTGATCTGGACAACGTTTATTTTCAACAAGACGGCGCTACGCGCCACACAAGTAACGAAAGCATTGATCTTTTACGGGAAAACTTTCCGGACCGCGTTATCCCTCGAAGAGGTGATTACAATTGGCCACCGAGATCTTGTGATTTAACATCTTGTGACTTTTTTCTTTGGGGCCACGTGGAAGAGAAGGTTTACGCTAACAGCCCAGGGTCGATTCAAGACCTCAAAGATGGAATTCGTGAGGCTATCGAGGACATAGGGCATCCACTTTGCCATTCGATTATGGAAAACTGGGAAATGACAAATATTTCCTCTTTGACCTCTCTACCAGAATTTATTGTCGGAACCTTGATATTTTTTTATGTTGTATAGTGATATTAAAGCTAACTACTTAGAAACTAGTGTGCAAATTTTTGTGCTTGAGTAGTTTGAAAGTTTCTCCTGCTTCTAATAAATATGGAAAATGCATAGTTTCTCTTCACTTTTATGTGAGCAAATGGAATAAGTATGCGAAAATATCCAAACTTCGTATTTCATCAGAGTATTCCCTATAGGTTACGCGGGCATTAGAGCGGAAAAGCCCGAAATTAAAAGTTTGGAATATATCATTTGTGCGAAAGATGCCAGTCATAGCTGAGATGTTAAAGAATGCCGCCATCGTGACGGTAAATCATGGCAGTCACATTCATTGCCTTCCACTTTTTAACTGCAGCTAACTGCGGCTATAAAAAAACTAATCAATATTTTTTCAAACTTTTTATTTTATTTTGAAGATTGAACATTGTCATTTATGAATGAAAAATAATATCGTTCAAATGACTGCCACTACTGGCTTTACAATAGGCCATTCGATCAACCCAATTTTTAAGCACATTTTCGAAAAAAAAAAAAAAAAAAAAAAAAAAAAAAGATGAAATGAAATGCAATCCAACGGGCTTAAATCACAGCTCCGAGGCGGCCAATTGATATCGGAATATCGGCTGATTATTCGGTTTTCAAAAACGGTAGCCAAAAGTTCGAGTGTAACTTTGACAGTGTGACAAGTTGCACCGTCCTGTTGAAACCAAAGGTCGTCCATGTCATCCTCATCAATTTTTGGAAACAAAAACTCTTTGGGCATGTCACGGTAACGCTCGCCATTTACTGTAACCGCGGCTCCTCACTCATTTTCGAAAAAAAATGGCCCGATTATGCCGCCAGACCAAAAACCGCACCAAACAGTGACTCGTTGTTGATGCATTTGCATCTCTACAGTCCTTTGAGCCCCAAATCCGACAATTTTGCTTATTGACGTAGCCACCGATGTGAAAATCAGAAAAGAAGAAGAAGACTCACCACTGTGGAAATAGGTTTTTAATATATCCCAATTTTGTTCAAGCGTATAGCGTCCCATTTCGTAAATGTCAAACCTTTAAGTAAATTATGAACACATTTGACATATCATTTGTGTTACCATTTGCAAAAAGCAAACGTTATATGGCCCACCCTATATATTACAGTACAGCTCCAAAAACTTGGGGTCTAGATTAAACAGACGACCTATGCTTTATGAGTCACGTATTTGCTGGTGTTCGATCAAAATTTGTAAAGCTAATGGAAAATTCGGAAACCATAGACCATAAGCCATAAGAAAACATTGCAGAAACTTAATTAATGCTATGTGAAACTAATAATACCACGCTCCTGGCTGCAAACTCACCTTATACCAGAGAATGTTAATGGAATGAGAAGGCGTAAATGTTAAAATGACTAATTTCTACTTATAACACTAGTAGAGGATTTCGATTTTAGACTCGATATCTATTCCAGGCGCCAATTTTTTTTTTATTTTCTTTTTAATTTTTTTTTTATTTATTTATTTTTTCTTTTTTTAATGTAATCGAAAAAAATTGTGTAATAAATTTTACGTATTCGATTATTATTTTAAAAATAAGAAAATAGTAAAAATTTAATTGGTTTAATGGCGAGGTGAGAGATGTGTTGCGTGTTGAGTTGAAAGATGTGTGGTGTTTTCAATTTTTGTGGTGTCTGTAAAGTCGGTGTTCTAAAATCCCTTACTACAAAACTTTCAAATCTCAAGTAGAAGATGTTAACGAGTTTTTTCTCTGCGTAGTGTAATTGCCATTAATGGAGGTACTGAAAATAACGTATTCAACCGTATAAACAAAGGCAGAGCAAGTTTTGGGCTTCACGAAATATTAGTAGACGTACAAAGCAAAGAATTTTTAATATGAGTGTATAAACGGTGCTCTTATATGGTTGTGAAACCTGAAAAGTCACTAGCAAGATCTCTTAGAGTAAAGAAATGTTTTCGACAAACTTGCCTACTTTTATAGTTAGTAAAGGAATGACAATCTACTAGCATGAATAAAGTCAGAACCTCTTTACGTCGAGATTAAACGCGGAAAATGTTTTTTCTAAAGCGATCGAACTTCCGCATGCAATGGCAAACCTCGCAGTATATTTCTGCCATGAAAAAGCTACTCCGGGATTTAATATTGTAGGTCCCTTCATCTCAAAGCAATTTTTCGTTCAGGTGTTCAGAATACTTTTCAGAATAAAATCCAAATATATTTCACCAGAAAAAAAACCATTCAAAGTACTTGGAAGGAATGTAAAACATTGAAAATTACCAAAATATTGGAGTAGAAATTCAATGGCCGAATTTAAATCACTAACCAATAATTGCTAAAAAATTATAAGAAACATGAAAGAGTATAAAGTCTCAGGCAAGTTTATTACAAAATTCTGCCATTTTTAAAAATGGCTGCATTCCTTAAAACTTATTTGTGATAGGTTACGGCTGAGTAGTATAAAAATATCTTTTTTATCCTTATATTGATTTTAGTGAAATAAATTTCATGATTTTTAATGAAAAATAAATAATAAATAAAATGGCCCTAAGCCATATTCCAGTTTCTTGTAACAACACTGCGAAAATTGGTCTAATAGCTTTGGAAATTAATATAATAAAGTGGATAAACATAAACACAAATTTGGTTTTTTAAGCAAATTAGCTTCGGTTCCAATGAATATATTTTCATCAAGGTTGGAGATCTATCGGTTATAGCACCGCTTTTTCGTATTTGAAAGCCAAAACCGCTCCCTTATATTAGCGATTCGCCACGGGCTTGAGCCTTTCAAGTTTGCTCATCTTGCCGTTATGATACAATTATTATTATACGAGTATATCTACGATTTCAATGAAAAAGATATCGTAGTTCGATTAACATGAGGAATATCTCTAAAGGTTCTTTAAACCAACTCGGCTGTTTTTTGTGTATGTTGGTACATAAACTAATAGAGAATGTTTTTGCTGACAGTAGACGTCCCTTGGTAGCCAGTTCCAAAACCTCCGAGCGTATTTCTGTCCTGAAAAAGCACATCATAAAAATCTCTTTGTCATACGGAAGTGGCATAAGCGTTTGGAAACTAAAATATAAGCAATCAATATAAATTCAATAGTAGGTAACTACATTTAAATTTTTTTAGAAAATTAAAAAGAAATTGTTTTATGGTCGAACTTAAATAATGTAGTGTAATGTATAAATTTTATATAATTCCGTTTACACATTTTTCTTCGTGCTTTCTAAAACAAAGATTTGTTCTTGTTTATTTTTCATCATATGGGTAGATTTATTCTCATTATATCTAAAATCAACTTGTCTTTTAATTCTCACTCAGAAAATTCCGCAGACGGAGTATCGTTTTCAGTTAGATATCGAGTTCTTGATCGTCTCTGTGCTTTGCGGCAGATTGGGTACATTTTGGTTTATTTCGCTTTAAAGGTGGCTGATGAGTGATGCGACTTCTCACTCAGCGAGGGCTTCTTTATTTTCCTTTTATCCAAGAAGTTACCTTTTCCATTCGGTCGAGCACAGGTAGGTAGGCAGGTAGGTTAGATGGCAAGAGTACCCCAGGTACACTACAAGTAGCAATTACGTGCCGTTGTAATACCATAATGTGGACCACTACCTGCGAACAAATTTAGGGAAGAGAACACTGTCTACAGACATCCAGTGCTGTTGATGTAGTGGCGCAGAGAAAAGGGATCTAGGCTGGATCATTTCTTCAAGCCATCCCAAAGTGCACGCTAAGGAATCTCAAGCGCCTAGCCGCCAGAGCCGGACATTTGCAGAGAAAGTGTTCACCAGTCTCTTTCTCTGCAGGATCCCTACAGGTTCTGCAATAGGGGCTGTACGGAATTCCAAGCTTCTCCGCATGAGTACCAATCACCCAGTGACCAGTGAACACCGCAATGAGTTTAGAAATTGAATGGCGGGGGATTCCCATCCCCTTAAGCGTTCTGTTTATATCGTATTGAGGCCATAGTGTTTTCGAAATAGCACACGATGATGTTTTGCGCTTTTTCTAGAAAGAAATTGTGTAGTTTCCCTTTAACGACGGCCAAGGGGACACCGATGTCTGAGAAGGCGACAGCTGGAACCGGTTCTGTCGACCCCTTCCTGACAAGCTCATCGGCAATTTCATTTCCCTCTATATTTCTGTGTCCATGAACCCAGATAAGGAAAATGTTTCCTGCACATTCGATACGTTTGAGTTCCTTCTTACAGGAGTTCACCAGAGGAAAGCTGCAATACGGTGACGACAGGGCCTTGATCGCAGCTTGACTATCAGAAAAAAATATTAAATTGCAGGATCGCGAAGACCTCTGCTTGAAAGACCTCGTTTCTGATTTAAAGAAAACACCTGCTCCCACTCCAGATTCCATCTTGGATCCGTCAGTGATCAGGTACCTATATCCGTGCCGACTGCCTCCTCTTTCCAATCTTGCCTGCTGGGAAAGATAGATAGCCCTAGCACAACCATCAAAACCCAGTTTTCGGATCAGTACGGAGTACAGAGAAGGAAGGGGAGATCTGTTTCAAGATGCTACTATGTCCTACAGGAAGTTGTCTCCAGAGGGTAATCCCCTTCAACCTAATAGCGCTCCGAGCAGCAATGGGTTTATTTTGAAGATCCACGGAGAGTGAGAGCAGAATGACATTGAGGACAGCAGTGGGACATGTTCTAAAGGGTGTTTTTTTTAGAGGTTAGGTTTTCAAGTTGGCACTACTTTTTTCGTAGATGGTCTTTTTGACAGCTGTCACTTGATTTATGCTCAGTTTGGTTTGCCATTTCATAATGAATAGAATTACACCTGAACAACGTTTGCAAATCGTGCAAATTTATTACGAAAATAATGGTTCGGTTCGCGCGACGCACCGCGCGCTGCGTCCAATATTCGGTCGACATAATCGTCCATCAGAGTCACTAATTCGATTAACCATGAATCGGTTTCGCACCACGTTTGCTCTAGTGGATAATACGCATCCTCAGAGACATCGTACAGTGCGCACCGAAGACGCTATTGCTGCTGTGGAGCAGAGTATCGAAGAAGACCCGAATGAGTCCATCCGCCATCGCGCGCAGCAATTGAGATGTGCCCATCCTCTTTATGGAAGATTTTGCGGAAGGATCTTGGTTTGCGGGCTTACAAAATCCAACTCGTGCAAGAATTGAAGCCGAACGACCATCAAGCGCGTCGCACGTTCGGTGAATGGGCCCAAAACGAGATGGCCACCGATCCCGATTTTCACAAGAAAATTTTGTTCAGCGATGAAGCTCACTTTTGGTTGAATGGGTATGTCAATAAGCAAAATTGTCGCATTTGGAGTGAACATAACCCACAAGCCATTGCTGAGACGCCGTTACATCCTCAAAAAGTCAATTTTTGGTGTGCTCGATGGGCAGAGGGAATCATTGGTCCATATTTCTTTAAAAATGAAGCCGACCATAATGTTACAGTCAATGGAGAGCGCTATAGAGCCATGATTAATGACTTTTTCGTGCCTGAATTGGACGATGTTGATGTGGACGACCTTTGGTTCCAACAAGACGGCGCTACATGCCATACAGCCAACGCAACAATCGATTTATTGAAGGAAACTTTTGTTGAGCGCATTATCTCGCGCCGTGGACCTGTTGCGTGGCCTCCAAGATCGTGCGATATAACATCGCTGGACTATTTCTTGTGGGGCTATGTGAAGTCGCTTGTCTACGCAGATAAGCCCGAGACGATTGACGTCTTGGAAGAGAATATTCGGCGCGTTATTGCTGACATACGGCCCCAATTGCTGCAAAAAGTGGTCGAAAATTGGGCCTCTCGGCTGGAATTTATTCGAGCCAGCCCCGGCGGCCACTTGCCCGAAATCATTTTTAAAACATAATGACAAACCCTTATCTTTATAATAAAGCTAAATTCTTGGCCATAACATTAAATTATATACGTTTTATTTCATCTTGAAAACCTAACCTCTAAAAAAAACACCCTTTACAAGCACCAGTGATACCCACACATGCAGTTCTCTGCACTCTTTTTAGTTCAGTGGTGTTGTAGCCCTTCTGAAAAGCTACCCACCAAACTAGGCAACCATATGTCAAAATTGGCAGAACCACTAAGTTGTACATCCAAAGTATGACACGTGGCTTGATACCCTATTTTTGCCGCATATAGATTTATAGGCGTAGAAGGCTGTACTGGCCTTCTTAACTAGATTTTCTATGTGCAGCTTCCAGTGAAGTTTGGGGTCAAGAATTATACCAAGCTACTTGACTTCTGATGAGAGTGTAAGACACTGGTTGTTTAGTCTTGGATGCTTAAAAGGTGGAGGCTTGTATTTCCTGGTGAATATCATCAACTCCGTTTTGTCAGAGTTGACTCTGAGACCGCAACTGGCAACTACTGAGTGTAGCCATTCGGTTGAGCATAAGTACTAATAAGTAATAATAATTTGTCCTTAGAGCAGAGTTTTCTTTCTAAAAACCCTTGACGAAGTTCAGCTAAGAATTTTCAGGCATGAAAGAAAAGCCGGAAGTTTGCAGTTCAACTTTAAGACATGTTGTTCCCATTTATGCGTATAAACATTTATTCGTTCATCAATTCTGGTTGTGAGAGGATATTTTTTTAAATTTAAAGGCTATTAGTTCATCTTCCCTAATGAAAATTCTGCAGAAACTTTTCCTTTGAGGCATCGTTTTCGGTTATTTACTTTTGCTTTCGCTTGTGGCATTGCCCAATTTAGTTATTAATAAATTTGATACTCTCTTTAAGGATTTCTGTTTACTCAATTAAAAACTGTGCGTTGCTAATTAGGCGACTGATTTTCGAGCCAATTTCTAATAATTAACAAATTTTCCGAACTAATGAGACTTAATGCGAAAAGTTTTGTACATAAATTAGTACGTACTTGTCGTGCATGTGGACCTTTGAGGTGGGGTAGAGCAGATCCTAATTATATATAAAGTTTGGTCTGACCTATTAGAGATGACTGCATTATTAATTATCTGACTGTGTTTATAATTTAATATGTGTTCCTATATTCATCCACATATATTTGTGTATACCCATGCATCTTAATATTTCCATATATGTACGTACATATATACTTTGCCTACTGCGTCACCTCATTCAAGCTACTGGGGCGAGTATAACAAGAAGCAAAAAAACTAATTACCTAGTAAATTGACCGACATGTCGATAGGTGATGCATTTTGAATGTATCCAACATCTGTGAACCAAACGAGTTTGCATACTAAATAACAATGTTTGTTGGAATTGTTTTTGTCAACGTAAATATAGGCAGAACGTCTAAGCCTCCTGTGGACAATTGAAGCGCAAACAAAATCGTACAATACAAAAGCAAGCAAAAGCAGGAAATAGGCATAAAGAAGAGCATACACTCACATATGTAGATATACTATTTGTGCACAACCATGTACATTAGGGTGGAGTGACTTTTTAAATCGCTTTTACAGACTGGCAGAAAGTTTTGATTCTATCTCAGAAAAAAGGGTGCAAAGGGTGCTTCGCAGTATGTTACCATTATTAAAAAAAAATGTTAAATTAAGCCTTTTAGTTTTAACTTGCGGCCTCGGTAGTCTAGCGTAAGTGATTTAGCCTACCATCACAGCTGTTGTGGGTTCGAATCCCACGTAAAGCACGGTCCTCGCACTTTTCCAAATTTTCGTACTTTTCCTCTTTCTATAAAAAAGCCTCATTCTTCCCCCAAAAACCAAAAAAAAAAACTTATCCTTCCTATTCTTACTCCCGCGCAATGGTCAGCGCATTATTTGCGTTGCGGCTGCTAAAACAAAGAAAAGCACACAGCTTCACAATGCATCAGTAGCGCCAGCAAGAGGAAGCGGGCAATCGCGATAATAGCGCAGACACACCAAATTTAGCGAAGTCCTCAACCATCTGTGCGATCCTTCTGCCAGACAAATGGGACACACAGAAAGCGCTCCAATCGATAAGAAGGCATTGTTCCTAAGCAACGACAGGTCGGCATTCCCACTACTTAGGACTGATAGCGGCAGGCTAATCAACTACTCTGTGAGAAATCAAATAGATTAACGAATCCAACGCAAGACAAATCTTGTCGAGGCCCTCAACTCCCGAGAGGAGTGAACAAGGAAAAGAAAAAGTTTCCCTTCATAAAGGTATGAACGTACATGCGTGCATAAATTTATACACACATTTTTATTCACTTTTGCTTGTTTTTAGGTTAGGTTGAACTGGTTAACGCATAGACCGGCTGGGTCCAGAGATACTAAGTGTAGTTTATTAGTTATCCGCTGTGAAATAGCCCACCCGCAAGGTGCCTGTTTCTATTGCGAATTTGAGAGGACATTTCCATCCTACTGCTGAAAAGTCTTTCAGCTCATCAATCTGTGGTGCCTTCAAATATTTTAAGCGTAGTTTGAATAACTCAAGACACCCGCAGAGGAGATGCTCTACAATTCCCCTTGACCTCTGCTCCTTCTATTTTCAGAATTCTCCGCTGTCCGAGACTCCTATCTTATAAGCATACGCTGCTAATGGGCTGTGTCTCGTCAGCATGTCAATCACAGTCTCTTCATGTTTGTGATAGTATATATGGAGTACAACTGTGATCTTCACGTTTCCACATGCTCTTAGCACTCCTGCAAGTGGACAGACTCTCCCATATTGTCTTAAATTTTCTGATCAGGTTTTCGTCTAGTTAATTGTATAATTATCGTATTGGCTTTGGTATATCGACGATTGAGATACCCCGTTGCATTGCAGTTGTCCTAAAGGCTACCTGACTATCTATATCGACTATATTGTTCTGGTTTATTGAGCTATGTTCACAGGTCTTGTCTTAGAGTTCGGTTAGGGCTTTTAGCTTTCCTGCAGATTTCGCTGCAAAGTTTTCTGCAAAAAGATGTATAGGTGGTTAGTCAAGTATGTATTCAAGTTCCGTCTTTGGAGTCATTCGTGGCACATCCGTAATGCATAAAGCAGCTAGTCACTGAATCTTTGTCATAGGCGCAATGTATGTAGATTATCCAGTTGTCGTCCACCACCCCTGAGTACCATATGGAAGTATTGGTAAACTGCTCTGTAACACCAAAGCCTCAGAGGTAGGGTTGTTAGTGTTTAGATTGATTTCAAAGCGTTTTTAATTTGGTGACATCAAAATATTTTGAGTGACATTCTAGCATTGTTACTTGTGTCGCTAAAATTACTGTTATTCAATTACTAATATCAAATTGTTATTATCTTACCTTAGTACTGAAGCTAAAACAAGCTAGAAAAGTAAAACTTAAAATCACATATCAAAGATTTATTTTTAATAGTTTAAGTTTATTAATAGCTGTGTAAAGTTTCGTTTACTTTTTCAAATTCGATGGCACAGGGCACAACTTTTTTATTTATGCATACATTTTTTTATTATATTTTTCATCATTTTTGCGTAAAATTTTTGCGCATTGGTTGAAAACTTGTTATGGTCGATCTCCTTCTCCTCTCGCTCCTGGGCAATGCCATGACTACTAGCATGCCAGTCCACTTCGATTATTTCTGTGTATTTATCAACATTTTCGAAATTTTCTTTAATATCAAAAATACTTGAACGGAATCGATATAATTCCACCATTCACTATTTCAGCGGCCTGACTTGAATTTTCGCCTTTATCAAAGAAAAACTGTAAAATGTACCGACTTTTCTCTTTCTTGACTTCCATAGTTAACACCCTGTAACTCACAACTGAATGGACCGAACAAAAAAACATGAACAAATTTTTTTTAGTGTGAAATGTCATCTTAACAACGGGCATTAACTTTAAATTGTTTGGGCGATACTCTAAGAGATATCCAGCACTACAGCTATCTACCGAGAAATTAATGGATTTCTTTTCATTTATTTCATTTTATTAAGATTTATTCAGCTGGAGCGGCTTGAAAGTACTTAGAATATACAGTTTTTTTTTAAATAAAATTACTATTTGAAAATATTTCTTCCAGTAAATCACCTGAAATGATAGTAGAGCTTAGGTTTATAAAGCTTGCATAGGAAGGTATAAAAAGCTTTTCAGCTGAATCAACTGAATGCTATTTGCGAAAATAAAAAATTTGGGACGTGAATGGACTTATTTTTAAATAAATCGAAAGTGTGGAATAATACATTTCCGATGATAGTTTCGAAGTTGAAGTTGGTACACATTTAGTAGAGTTATTCAAGTTTTCCTCAATCATATCTTTAGAAAAAAGCCAAAAACAGCATCAAAATTCTCAGTATGTTATATCCGTAATAGTTGGTGGAAGCTTTAAAATATAATATTGTAAATATTATAAAATGTTTAAATATTTTTTTTTATACGGAGAGCAATGAATCCTAAAGTGCATAATCCATTAATTGAAAGTGCAACTATGTAGTAGGACTGTAAGTAAAGACTTTTTCAGCGGTCAATGCATTCCATACATTGGTCTCCTCAGTGAACTAACTGTAATAGGAAACTCTTAGGGCATTTATTATAATAATGCCTGGAATGGCACCAGCTTTGCACCAACGAAATAGAATGGAAAAAAACTGCTAAATAAACAAAAAAATTTTGCAAAATTAAAAAAAAAAAACCAAAAATATATGGAGCACTTTTATAATTTTTTGATATGCTAACCTAATAATAGATTAATTTTAATAGTCTAATTCTAATAGACTACTTTTCTTATAACAGGTGGCATAAAATTAACCATCCTATCGGAAGGTGGATAAGTTTTGCTTAAGGCGTTGCAAAATTCATATTTGACACTTCTGAACTAGACAGCTGCTGTATACAGATACACAAGCAATGGGGCTATAAAAGTAAAAATAAAGTAGTTAAGAAAATGTATCAAAAACCAAACACAATGATTCACAAAACTAGCATTAAATAACTTCATATCATTCTATATATACTTGATACAGGTCCGAAGTCCATTATCATGCCATCCATTATAAGGTGGTTACGCAAGATCCCTTAGAATTTGCGGATCAGTGGATCACCAATGCCTTTTTTATGCTAGAAAAACTAAAAAAAAATATTTTTTTTAAACTCTCGTCACATGTGGCACTAGGAATGTATGGGCTAAAAATATGTTTGGTTTTTGGCGAAAATAAAAATTGTTGAAAGTATTTTATTTGATCTTCAAAATGTACAGGGTTGGCCATATTAAACTGACCCATGTGATTATTAAAAAAATATGGAAAAAGAAACATTTTTTTGTGTTTCATTGTGAAAAACATTTAATTTAGTTCAAGGAGATTCGTTTACATCACTTTTTGAATATGATATCGCGCAAGTGGTCGCCCTTAGCTCGTATAGCGTAATGTGCCCGTTTTTCGGCGTTTTCCATAGTTTTGGCCAGCGTCTCGGCCGATATGGCGGCTATTTCCCGTCGGATATTGGCCTTAAGTGCGCCTAGTGTCTTTGGCTTGTTGATGTAAACCTTAGATTTCAAATAGCCCCAAAGAAAAAAGTCCGGTGGCGTCAAATCCGGTGATCGTGGCGGCCAGTCAAAATCGCCGCTTTTTGATATCAAACGGCCAGGGAACAAAGTCTTCAATAAGTTGACGGTGGCTCGTGCTGTGTGTGGTGGTGCGCCATCTTGCTGAAACCAGAAGTGCTCCATACCATTTTCACGAACAATCGGCATCACAAAATCGGTTATCATGGCCCGATAACGCTCTTGATTGACGGTCAATGGTTGGTGTTGACCATTTTCAAAGAAGAACGGCCCAATGACCATATCAGCGCAAATGCCACACCAGACTGTAACTTTTTGGTCGTGGAGAGGTACCTCTTCAATAATTTGAGGGTTTTCAGTGGCGTAGAAACGGCAATTTTGCTTATTTACGGTTCCGTTCAAGGAGAAATGGGCCTCATCACTCATAATGATTTCACTTTATTTTTTTTTCTCCACGCACGTTGCCTTTTTACAATCGAGAAGGAATTTTGAATGTACAGCTGAACAATTTCAGCGCGTTCTATTGGGGTGTACTGTTTCATGGTATAAATCTCCTTCGACTGACGCTTCCAACGCGGTATGTCATTAGCTGATCTGAAATTACAGTAAAAAGTTATAGGGTTACTCAATGGGTCAGTTTAATATGGCCAACCCTGTATATGTTGAGCCAAGTAACACCTACACCCTAAATTTGCATCGAACAATTAGCGTTAAGGCGTGTGAGTAAGGGTGCGACCAGAGTGAGCGCTGAAAGCCGAGCCGAGATTGTCAGTGCGATAAAGATTGTCAGTGCGATAAAACTGATTACATACAAGTCAATACAAATAAGCTTGTGTATAACACAGTGAGCGCCGACAAGAGCAGAGAGCAAAGCCGATGAGTGCGAGAAAACAGTTTCAAAGCGTTTTGCTCGCTTTTTTGGATTGTTGATGTTTTCCAAACTCTTTTGTGTTAATAATTGCATTAATCACACTAGGAGAAGCAAAATACTCGTCATCAGATGAATCCATTACCGTGTACAGCAATTTTATAAACACAAATGAACAACAAAATTAAATGACATAAGAGCAAAACACATGGAATAAACAGAATTTCAGCGCTGATTCTCGCATTCACTGTGTTATATACAAATTTTCTTCTCGCATGAAAATAAGCGTCAATAAGCTCGGCTCGGCTCCCCTCGGCATCAGCGTTCACTCTGGTCGCACCCTAATACAGGGTGTATGCGAGATTCTTCGTTTTTTTTTTGGAACATCAGCATTTTTGTAATACAGTCGACTCTCGTTAATTCAAACCTGCGATATTTCGAACCTCTCACTAATTCAAAGTTATCACGAGTCCCCTACAAAATCTCTGTATATTTCGAATTATACCCATACATTTTTATGCACTCGGTAATTCGAACGAAAAAAGCAATGCTACGACGCAGTAATTCGAACTCATATAGTCAAACACTGAACAATTCAAATTCAAGTTTCTTGGTGTGCTAGTAAGAACTTTAATTTTGGGACCCCTGGAAGAACCTTTATTGTGCGTGGTTGCGTGTTACGCATAAAACATAGGCACATTTTGACGCACGCTTCCTCACGAGTCGCTTCGTTGGTATACAGATTAAATATAGATATTAATATAGACTAAATATGAGTCCTAAAAAGTATAAATGTTTGACAAAAAGTAGAAGGAGGTGAGAAGAAAAGCGATGTTGCAAAAGAATTTAAGATTCTTCTCAGTACTCTCTCAACCATAATAAAGAACAAGGGAAAGTTACTGCTGCTCAAACTGCTGGAGCATGGAAAGGAATAACTAAAGATAAATTTCCTCATCTGGAAGAAAGCCTGGTCATTTGGCTGAGATAGTGTAGAGGACAAAAAGTATCCATTATTAGCGGAGCTTTGTTAAAGGAAAAAGCAAAAGTGTTCGTGTCTACTCTAAACATTCAAAACTTTGCTTACAAATTTCGAAAAGAGGAATGCAGTCGTATAGAAAGGCGTCGAGAAAGTGGAACTGTTAATGATGCTGTTTGCTCAGATTGGCATGGTAAATTGAAGACACTGATTGAAAACTATGATGCCCGAGACATTTTCAATTCTGATGAAACTGGCTTATTTTTCAAATGCTTACCGGACAAGACGCTTACTTTTAAAGATGAAAAGTGTCATGGGGGAAAACATAGTAAGAGTTAATATAAAAAGCCAGACGGAAGCTACACAAGGAATCCAGAGGAAACCAGTCAACTTCTGCTGGACACTCACTTCCCTGGATCACTTGTGCTAGACGAGATCTCTGTACCGGCAGAAACTATGTACTACACCTGCAAGTGCTGAGAACTTAAAACTAGCAAACAAGCTATTCCATGAAAAGCGGGTACAATGGGCGATATCAACATTCAGCCCATACAAATCTCCTGGTCCTGATGGGATATTCCCCTGTCTTTTACAGCAGGGTGCACACCATATTATCCCTAATTTGACCAGACTATACAAAGCAAGCTTACTGCTAGGATATTTGCCTACAAAATGGGCTGAGGTTAAGGTCGTATTTATTCCAAAGGTAGGGAAAAACCCGAACAATTGCCTAAATCATACAGACCAATTAGTCTCAGCTCATTTTTCCTAAAAACAATGGAAAAGATAGTTGATCAGTATATTAGGGAATACAATCTAGCTAAATTCCCACTGCATCGACTTCAATTTGCCTATCAACAGGGAAAATCCACTGAGACTGCAATACACAGCCTGGTAACAGTTATTGAAAAGGCTATTGAGTCCAAACAGATAGCTCTATGTGCATTTATTGACATATCAGGAGCTTTTGATAACACCTCCTATGAGGCAATCTATAATGCCCTATATCTAAAGGAGGTATCTGAACCCATCACTAGATGGATAATATTCATGCTGAAATCTAGGATGATCAGCACCGAACTAGGAGGAACAATCAAATCTATCAAAGCCACAAGAGGTTGCCCTCAAGGTGGCGTACTCTCTCCTCTTCTGTGGACTCTAGTTATAGATGAACTTCTCCACAAACTGAATAACCTAGGATTTCACACTCAGGGTTACGCTGATGACCTAGTAGTTTACGTATTAGGGTGACATGAGGAAACCATTTCGGATCGCATGCAGCAAGCCCTTACAATAATAAACAAATGGTGCACGGAAAAAGGGCTCTCCATCAACCCATCCAAAACAACTCTTGTACCGTTTACTAGGAGAAGGAACATAAATCTCAAATGTCCCACCCTTAATAGAACAACACTTGAACTCTCGACAGAAGCGAACTATCTTGGCGTTAGTCTTGACAAAACGCTTACGTGGAACTCCCATATTGAGAGAGTTACTTCAAAAGCCACAAGGGCATTCTTTGCCTGTACAAGGCTTTTTGGTAAGACATGGGGACTAAACCCTAGAATGACCTTCTGGACATTCACCACAGTTGTAAAACCCATAGTCACTTATGCATCCTTAGCATGGTGGCCCAAGGTCAAGCAAAGAAAGGCGGCAAACGAATTAAGCAAACTGCATCGCCTGGTATGTGTTGGTATTACAGGGGCTATGAAAACGTGTCCCACGGATGCATTGGGTGTGCTCCTGAACATACCACCGCTTCCAATTCTAATTGAAAGGGAAGCTCGCTCGAGTGCCTTAAGACTAAAAGGTATATCTGAACTTAAAAGTGGGGATATGAAAGGACATTTAAAGGTCTTAGAAGACTTCCTACATAGTCCCATTCTTCATAGGGATGATATACTATCACCCAAACCAATACTCTTCAGGAACTTCCAAGTTATAATCAATGAACGAACAGACTGGAGAACTAACTCTATCACCTTCAAACCTGGCTCCCAGCTATGGTTTACTGATGGGTCCAAATTGGAAAATGGTAGAACAGGGGCAGGAATCAATGGGCCCAAATTCAAAAAATCGATTCCGATGGGATCCTACCCAACAATATTCCAGGCAGAAATACATGCCATTGAAATATGTGTGAGAGAATGCCTTAGAAGGAAAATGAGAGGTACTCACATCTACATACTTTCAGATAGCCAAGCGGCTTTAAAAGCCCTTCTATCAACAACCATCACCTCTAAATTGGTAAACGATTGCCTAAACCTCCTAAACACGTTAGGAAACCTCAACACAGTAACACTATGTTGGATTCCGGGACATGAAGGACATGAGGGAAATGAAATGGCTGACGACCTTGCAAAACAAGGAGCAAATATGCAACTTACTGGTCCTGAGCCTTTCTGTGGACTGACAAAAGGCCACATTAATGAATTCCTTAGGAAATGGGAGGAAAGAAAACTTGCCGCACACTGGCTAAACTGTGCCGGTCAGCGTCAAGCCAAACTATTCCTAAGTCCCAACAAAGGAATATCTGACAAACTTCTCTCACTAAACAGAGTAGATCTGCGTCTTTTAACCGGATACCTTACAGGTCACTGCAGCCTGAGGTACCATCTAAACAATATTGGTCTATCCGAGACCAATGTCTGCCGCTTCTGCGAAATGGACATAGAAAGCTCAGAACATGTGCTTTGTGAATGTCCTGCGTTGGGCAGACAAAGATTTCACCTCCTTGGTGGTATCGTAGTATCTCCATGCAATCTTTGGAACAACAAACCCAAAACTGTGCTAAAATTTCTAAAAAGCCTAACACTCTAGGGTTACAAAATAGGCCTTTCACAATAGATCAGATCTGGTCGCAGTGCGTAATGGCCTTCTAATAATAATAATAATATAGGAAAAGCAATGAAACCGTAATGTTTTTAAGGAGTGAAATCGTTTCCTACTGATTACTGTGCTAACAAAAAAGCTTGGATGATAACAGAACTTTTTAACAATTGGCTTTTAAGAGTTAATGGAAACATGAAACGACAAAAGAGAAAAATTTTACTATTTTTAGATAATTGCACTGTCCACAAAATACTTCTCTACTCTACTTCTTTCCGCCAAATACAACTTCCAAACTGCAGCCATTGGGCCAAGGGATCATCCATAATTTAAGGACGTTGTATCGCAAAGAAATTGTTAAGATCATTTTGGATTCACTCGAAAAGTAGCTAACTACGAATATCACGGTTCTGACAGATATTTGACTGATTGACAAGGCATGGAGAGCTGTAAGAACGATTCTCAACTGCTCCGAAAAATCGGGTTTCGTAAATGAAGATCAGAACAATTCGCAAATAATTTTGGATGAATAAGAACCATCAATGGTACCATAATAGTTGACGTCAGCGGTATGAGTGTTTCTGACTATGACGATGAAGATTAAGACGATACATCAGAACCTTTGGCAGAGGTGACAGTTAAGTTAGCAAAAGCCTCATTCGATAACTTACAAAGCTTTTGTCTACAAAACAAAACTAATGAAGCAGCATATCAGGCATTTTTTCTCCTTAAAACAATTATTGAAAACTCTGAGCTGCAACAATGTGCTTCGAAGCGAACTCGTATAAATGAGTTCTTTTCAAAGAATAATTAATTCACATTATGAATATGTAAAACATTGGCAGTTAGATAAAAAAATTCTCTCAAAAATTTCGAACCATTTAATATTTCAAACACTCGATAATTCGTAATATTTTAAGAATCCTTCGAATTTTGAATTAAAGGGAGTCGACTGTATATACGCACTTAATTTTTGACGTGATACCGTCTTATAATTCGATTTAACCGGCTGCACGCACGAAAAAATGTGTCGTTACCTTGCTCTTTAGTGTTACCTTGCTCATTTGTCGTCACCTTGCTCATTTGACGTTACCTTGCTCATTGTCGTTACCTTGAATGAACTTCAAGCGAAAGCGCGGAACGAACGACAAGGCAAACAAAGCAAACGAACGGCAACGTTCGACATCTTGCTCTCTCCTACTTAAATGAGCGTATATATGTATATATATGCGCATATGTACATATATAAATTCACGTATTTGTACTTGCATATGTCTTCTTATTGATTATTATTAATTTGATTTACTTGAACTTAAAATAAAAAAAAATTGTTAATAATACCTGTTGTTTTAATGTTATTATTATTAATTTTTTTATTATATATGAAGGAAAAAATGTATGGTAATATTTACCATATACCTTATAAGATATGTTGTATACTAATATATGTATATAAACATGCATATACATATACAATTTCGCGCAATTTTCAAAAAGAACAAATCTATATGTAAAGATGCATTCAAGTCATATGGACATATCAAATATACGAATCTATTCCGTACGCAAGCAAATGTAAGCTAATGTGCTTGAGCTGCAAGCGAGAGCGCGGAACGAACGACAAAGAGCACAATCGGCCGCCGCGTTCGGCAACGTTCGACATCTGGCTCTGTCCTACTTGAGTGAGCATATATATGTATGTATATGTATGTATATGCGCATATGTATATAAATTCACATACTTGTATTTGCATATGCCTTCTTCCTGTGTGCATGGTAATGAACCATTTCTCTGTTAACACGTTGACTGCCGAGCGAAATTTGCTGGTTATCACACAGCGCCGCAAGTGTGCATCACATGTTTATATTTGAATTGTCATACATTATATATATATATCCTGTTATATGTTTTCAATTTTAAAATCAAACGACAGAAAATATAATTGACGCAATATTACACCAAAAACAATGCGCCGGCACCCATTGCCCGGCGCGGCGCCATTGAAAAGCCATGCGCCGGGCAATGGGTGCCGGCGCGGCAGTCAACGTGTTAAGAATAGGACGATGATAGGAAAAGTAGGAAATGGAACGGGGTGCTTCGAGTGTAATGTGTCTTGAAAAAGGCAAATCGATGAAGGTGCCTCTTAGTGTTGTTGACTTATTAACGTCTGATGCGCAATCGAAATTGAAGATATCTTTCATGAATTTGATAAATGTTTCGTCATTTTTCACGTTTGTGTAAATGTAACTTGACCTATTCCATTGCGATTCCATTTACCTCCTCCTCTATATCCATACAAAATATCTATCAAACAAATAAAATTAAAATTTTGTTTTGAAAATTGTAACCATCCCATCAATATTTTCTTATGACGTTGTCACGTTAAACTATCGTCAGTAAACCGACTTTACAGACAACCTCTTTTTTTTTGCTAAATATGCAAAATCAAATTTCGTACTTCTTAAAGGGACACATACCTGAAAAAATTCGATAAACAATTTTTTTTCCATAAAATATTAATATAATCCTTTAAGAATATGTCAAAAAGCTTTTAAAACGTAAATTTAAGTATTTCTTATATTATAGATCGTTAACCGATACGACTCTATTCTTTGCGTTCGAGCGCTGGGAGAGGAATTTTCATCATTTTAGACGCGTTTTTCTCAAAACTATATTTTTTGAATTAGTGTACACGATAACTCGAAAAGTTATTGACCCATCTCCCTGAAATTTTGCACACATCTTTTTTTGATATTACTTTCTATGTGCTTCAAGTTTTCGAAAATCTTTCCGAAATAAGTTTTCTAAAGCAAAAGTGGTAGGAAAATTCGTCCCAAAAATTAATTTTTTTTTTTTTTGAAGCATTTTATTCCGCGATTTTTGTTTTTTGCATTTTTTCCATTAATTCATATAGAAATTATGAAATTAACAAACAAAAAAATTTTTAGTTTTTTTGTATTCAGGTCACTGACGCCGATGCTACAATGCCCGCCGATTGAGAGACCCCGCTGCGACCTTCCTGGAAGAATTGAGTGTACATCCGCCATTTTAAATGACTAAGATAAAAAAAAATTTATATAATTTCAATGTATAAATAAACTGTATGCCAATTTTGAAAAAAAAAAAAATATTGACTTCCTCATTTCAAATAATTTTAATGAAAATCGGGGAAAATATGGCCGTTTACAGGTATCTGTCCCCTTAAAGAGTAATATAATGGGTGGTTAAATTTCAAGGGCCGGTGTTGATTTTGAACAAAACACAATTTTTTTAAGAAATTATTGTCGGCGGTACATCTCCATTCGATGGTTCAAATTTTCGGTGACGTTGAGGCATGATTGAGGTTCTATGCCGTTAATGTGCCGAATTATCTTTTCCTTATCTCTTGAATTGTTGCTGACTTATCGACGTACACCTTTTCTTTCAAATAACTCCAAAGAAATAAGTGCAACGGTGTCAAATCACATGACCTTGGCGACCAATTGGCATAGCCGCGACGTGAAATTATTCCGCCATCAAATTTTTCGCGCAAAAGAGCCATAGTTTCGTTAGCTGTGTGACAAGTGGCACCGTTTTGTTGAAACCACATATCGCCCACATCCATATCTTCCAATTCGGCGCATAAAAAGTTCGTTATCATCTCACGATAGCGAACACTATTCACAGTAACTGCCTGACCGGTCTCATTTTGGAAAAAATACGGCCCAATGAACCGCTCCAAACAGTCACTCTTTGTGAGTGCATTTGTTTTTCGGCAATCACTCTTGGATTATCATTTGCCCATATGCGGCAATTCTGCTTATTGCCGAATCCAATGAGGTGAAAATGTGCTTCATCACTGAAGATGATTTTCTTCACGAAGTGCGCGATATGTATTTTTATTTGAACGCCCGTTTTCATAATAAGCCTGAATAACATTAACGCGTTGCTCGATTGTGTGTCTTTCCATGGTTTAAATTGAATTAGTATGAAATTGAAATGTGTCAAATGAAATGCAGAAAAAAACTTGACGTTTAGGTGTGGTTTAGATTCAACATCGGCCCTTGAAATTTAATCACCCTTTTTAAAAACCTGTTAAAGTATGAGGAAATGTAATTTGACTCACATACATACATATATGTATATATAGGTACGTTAACGTACTTTTTTGCCTATAGCAAAACTAAATTGAATTTGCGAGAAACTTACACATGCTTCATTTGAGCGCATTGTGCTCGTATTTCTTCAATTTTTACTACCAGTTCTAAGTTTTCAACCAACATTTTTTCACTAAACATCCACTGCCTGCAATAGTCAACGATATGAGCGCATAGCTGGTATATTTTTATTATGTCCATGCATTGCATGTCAGCGCTCAAAGGTGAAACAAGAAGTAAGAGTTTTCACTTCGTGGCGCTCACTTCATCTAAATGCGATTTCATTTCAATTTTTCCCCACGTCGCGCATTTCATGTCTGCTTTTTTCTGCAGTTTTCTGTGAATGACTGAAATTAAAGCTGCATTCTGCCAGATTGTAGATTGAAAGCAAGTGCACCTTGAACATATGGTTTCTATCAACCTTTGTTGTTGGCTTCGATATCGGTATGAACGCTTGTGTGCCGCTCTTCTGCATGCCATTTTGTGTGTTTTGGCATACATATTTCATTTTCGGTACATTTTCTGCAGAAAAGCGGGCTGCATTGAAGTGAATGCTGTTTTTATTTTTAATTTTGTTCTGATGCAAAGTAGTTTGAGATCTTAAATGGGCGAATAAGCCTGTCCACCTTCTACGTTTTTATTTTTATTTTTATTTTTATTTTTTTCATTTTAGTAGAAAGTAGGTTGATATCCAACTCTTAATGTATCTAAATAATTGTTTACAAGGTGGCGCTAAATTAATCTTAAATTTTTTTTCTGAATGATCTTTTTACTAAGTAGAAAAAAAATGATTCTGAATCCTTTATTTTGACCTTTACGTGCTGCATTACTTGTCTGTTTGTATACTGCAGCTGTCTAGTTCAGAAGTTTCAAATATGATTGACGTATGACGCCATTTTTTTTTAATTATAAATCTTCCGTTAGGGGGATTAGCTCTGTGCTGCCTTCTATGTTGCTCTTATTTGCCACCAAAATGTTAACTAATCCACGTGGAAAGCACTCCACTCATACACACTGCAGAAGTACTTCAATCGGTATTAAGGTCTTGAAAAATTTATGGCAATATATACAATAGAAAGAACTTTTTTCATTATTTTGAAACATTTTAACTCATAAAAATTACATCAGGAGCTTTCGACTTCTGCTAAATGGGTTTTAAATGTATTTACTTTTTTATTGAAAGGTAAAATGATTTCGTTAGTAACAAAATAAAAGGTAATAATAGCTTTGTGCTTGAGTGCTTACCTTTGAGGTAATATAGCTTATTTAATTTGAAGTCAGACTGTTCTCATTTTTTATTGACATGACCATTCCAACGGCCGCTCCTGCGTTGATCACGTCAACAGCCTCAGAGTAAAAGTAGAGCAGTCGATAGAATGACGATTTGCTCTCTACCTTATCTTCATCGATTTCCCCAAAGCATTCGATACTCTTCACCATCATGCGATTCGGTATGCACTGACATGTAAAGGTGTAACAAAACTCCTAATCGAGCTAATTCTAGCCTCATGCACCAACGCTAGCACCTCGCATTAAAAGGAACTAAGTGGTCGTCTGCCAGCCACTACTGGAGTCCCACTAGGCTGCGTCTCATCACCTGTACTCTAAAGAAAATACATTGAGACTAAATGGACGGGTGGAATATTATGTTTACACTGACGATATCTGTCTCATGGCTCACAGTACTGTAGGGAAGTCAAAAAAAAAAAAAAAATAACAACACCAAAAATTTCCAAATCAGTAAGTTTCAGATCGAAGACGTGAACTCCTTTTGCTATTTGGGCAGTATTCTATCTGCTACTGGTGGCTCAAGAGACATCGAAAACCGTATAAAGAAAGCAAATCTAGCTTGTGGTGCTCTTAACGCTGTGTGGCACTCCACGATTGTCACACGGCGCACAAGAATACAAATATTTAGCTCCAACGTGAAGTCTGCTCTTATGTACGGTTGCGAAACCTGCAACCTTGCAGCCTCTGACCACCAAACGCTGCAGGTTTTCACCAATCGTTGTCTCCACAAAATATTAAGAATTTTCTGCCCCAACACGATCTCAAATACTAATCATTCTGACCAGATAGCCTGGAAATCCCGAAAAGAAAATTGGGCTGGCTCGCGCACTTGTTAAGAAGAGACCAAGCCGACATCACCCGCAGCGCAATCGGCTGAAACCCTCAAGGCAGCCGTGTCATCCGCAAATGTTGCTGTTACTTGCTGATATGCCTATGATAGGTCGTGGGTATACAGGAAACACGCAGACAATCCAAAAGTGCTTCCATTTGAAATGCCTGTTTTTTAGAGGCAAGTATGCATTTTCGTATTTTACGCAAAAGTGCCTTAAGAGATGGTGAGAGCACCTCACAGTATTGTATTGGCAGCAGGGACTTGAGTTTTTGAAGGAGCCCTTCGTAGCATACTTTGTCAAAAGTTTGCAATACATAAAGGAAAACGCCTGCACACACTTTCTTCTTTTCCATAGCAGTTTTTATCGTGCTTGAGACTCTGTGTATTTGTTCCAGCTTTGAATGATGTTTTGTGAAACCAAATTTATGATTGGGAGTTACATGATTATTTTCAATGACTGAGTTTTAAAAGTATCATATTTTATTAAAAAGCTTTGACGTTACTGGTAACAGGGATATTCGCCTGTAAAAGTACAGCTTTCTGTGGTTTACCCGAATTTCCAATATATAGGCACGTACCTTAAGCTGAGGCACTTGTTAAATAAACTAGTCAGATAGACAATGCAATTTTTTGGGGTTAAAAATTGAAAAAATTTTAACTGATTTCTACTCCAAAAGTGATGGAAATGCAAACTGCTTTTCAGTGCTGCTTTTGTGTTATAAAAGGGAACTTTTCTATTTCATGTGCTTTTTAAGAAATTACACATTCCGGGATTTTGGAAAATAATCTCGGAATTCTTGGGTTTAAAAAAATACTTCGTCCCGGTATCTTGGCTTGATACCAAGTATGTATGTATTTGTTAGTTATCAAAAAATCAAAAAATTATAAATATAAATAGCAATAATAACACTGGTTAACAAAATTCAAACTTTTTTTGTCACACAAAAACTCATATCAAATTTTGAATATATTGGGGTCACCAAGCAATAATATGTCAAGGAAAAAAGTTGGCACATAAGGTATCCTTGTGATAGCGAAACATATATTTTTGTACAAAGTAGGAAAATTAATTACACTTAACGAAATTTTTTTTTAAATGTACAATAAAAAATTATAATTTTCGTGAATATTTAGCTTCTGGTAGGTCTCTTTTAAGTTTCCATACAACAATAATCTGCTAACATTCCTGGACTCTATTTCCCTTGGTAGCACTTTTTCATTAAGGAAATGTCCTGAGGAAATCTCTCGTCTTGTTCATCACTCACAGCACATAAATTTGCTGTAAAGAAATCCCAATGAGAAATTCAATAAGGACATATTACATCATAAAGCTTTATATGACATTAAAAGCGCATTTAATAATTCTTTGTAATTTTCCGCTTTATAATTTCCTAGAAAATTTTGAACAACGTTCATAAAACTTTTCCGGACAAGTTTTCTTGATCATTCTGATCGTGTTTCTTCAAAATCCCTATCTTTTAACAGTTCCCGAATTTGTGGGCCTACGAATACACCCTCTTTAATTTTTGCTTCGCTGAGTATGGGAAATTTTTCTTTTAGGTATAAAAATCCACTATAATCTTTGGGCATAGCCTTTACAAAATTTTTTATCAAGCCGAGTTTTCTGCAACGGTGGTAAAAATATGTGATTAGGGCTCACTAATTAAACCTCCTCACAGGCCTGGAGTAAGTGACTCACGTTTGGGCCACAATTTCTTTATGTAGTGGTTTTTTCTGTCTCTACTCTCTACTATCCCATTCGCAAATAAAACAGCAAAATTTTGTATAACCTAGTTGTAGCCCAAGCAAAAGGGCAATGACTTTAAAATCTCCACAAAAAAGGCCAACATAAACAAAAATCATTACTAAGGTCATGTGACATAGAAGGTGTTGACCAGTGTAATCACATAAACCTTCCCTTTGCTATTCTCAATTTTTATCCAATAATAAGCAAATTTGTTACTCAATATTTTATTAAGTTCGACGGCAGTTTAAGGAAAAAATAAATAAACAAGAAACAGAAAGAAATTCCAAAGAAATTTCTTACTAAAATTCCCAAGATGATGCAAAAAATGTGCGCAATTCAAGTCGGTGACACACACAGGCACACACACATAAACACATTCCATCTAAAAATGATCCAGATCATTTGTTCATTCGCTCTCATGTGGCACATTTTTCTTGTTCACAGCCTCCTACGAGCACGAGTAAGCATAATAAAAATTATAGAATTATCTCATATGGAATTTGTATAGGCGGTCGTTGCTTATATTTCCGTCATGTTAGCCAGGCCAACGTGCTTTTTCCCCCACTGGAGTGCCGCCGTGTAGTCCGACAGCTGTCATCGTTGCTGTCAGCGGCCTTTCGGGCTGAAAACATAACTGCACATTTTTTATGTGAATAAATGGACTTAATATTTGCGTGTAACGGGTGCTTTTAGCACGGGTACAACTCAAAATGGGTATATCTGTCAAACTATTGATTTTTATAATCAACATACATAAGTGGGTAAATTACTGTGCAAAAATTGATAGTCGAACAAAGCTCACTTGGAAAGCTGACTCACATTTTTCAAAGTGCATGGCACTCAGAAAGGAAGTGTACAAGGGATTTCGGCGCTTTTATTGCTCTGGAGTTCCTGCAAAAATTCTCAAGAGAGACTTTGCACCTGGCGGCCATATATCCAGTGGTCCAAGCTCCGTTTGTATACCCGCGAGAAATCGTATGTTCGGTTTTTAAAGCTTCTGTAAGTTGCATATTCTTCTTGCAACGAAAATTGGTGGAAGTTTGGGTTGGAGAATAAGTACATAGCGTTTTTATATTTTATTTTATTTTATTTTACAACAATTTGTTTGCTGTTTGGCAAAGGGTAAGTTTCATTCGATAGAACTTTTTCTGCTTTACAAAACTTTGTTAATTTTATTTTTGAGTTATTTAATTTTTATTAGTTTTAAGGCATAGAAATGGAATATCCCGGAGGCAAAAATCATCAATTTCGACACCTGTCCTTTTTTGATTTTCAACGCGCTCAAAAGGCTGTCGATACAGCCTGGGACATTTGCGATGTGTATGCAGAAGGCGGCCGCCGTAGCCGAATGGGTTGGTGCGTGATTACCATTCGGAATTCACAGAGAGGTCGTTGGTTCGAATCTCGGTGAAGGCAAAATTAATAAAAACATTTTTTTAATAGCGGTCGCCCCTCGGCCGGCAATGGCAAACCTCCGAGGGTATTTCTGCCATGAAAAAGCTCCTCATAAAAATATCTGCCGTTCGGAGTCGGCTTGAAACTGTAGGTCCCTCCATTTGTGGAACAACATCAAGACGCACACCACAAATAGGAGGAGGAGCTCGGCCAAACACCTAACAGAAGTGTACGCGCCAATTATTTATTTTGTTTTTTATGCAGAAGGTGTTATATTCATCTACAGCACGGAAATGGTTTGTAATGTTCAAAAATAGTGACTTTGACGTCGATGACACATCGCGCAGCAGAAGGCCTTCTGAATTCGATGAAGAACGTTTCAAATCACTTTTGAAGGATATCGGTCCAATCCAGGCGATCCAATCGTGAATAGGCGAAAAAAATGAGCTGCGATCATAAAACTATTCTCAATCATCTTCATTCAATGGGATTTACCGAAAAGTTCGAAGACTGGGTGCCTCTCGAGCTGAACAAAAAAAAACAAAGAAGTCGCCTTCAAACTGCTTCTCAGCGTCTCGCCCGCCAGCGAGCAATATGCAGTCATAAACAGCGCTTTTTGTAACAAATCAACAAAGAAAATGAGAAATAGTGCCTATACATAGGCAATGAAAAGAGTGGGTGGCTCCAGGAGATACACCAAAGCCGAGAGTCGAGCCTGATCTTCAGTCAGAGAAGATCATATTATGTGTTTGGTGGGACTAGGTAATACTCGAAAAGAATGCTACGGTAAACAAGGAGCTCTACATTGCGCAGATACACCGCGTGAATGAGGCTATTCGACTGAAAATACCTGGTCGACATGGTCAAGCCATACAGCCTGCCTGGGCGGTGGAGAAAGACTGGTTTCAAAGCCCGCTTCATTTTGAGAACTTTTTTGGCTACATATGAATATATGTATATGCATATTAAATATGACGAAGAAATGAATGGACATTCCGCTGCAAGTTACACTATTTACATGAGAGCTGAGCTTTGAGGAGCAAGATCCAGCATATAAATATAACAGTCGCCTGCAAGTTGTTATGTTTCTCTCATTGCTAGTTATTAGAAGAAGATGACAGACCCTCTATCACTAACTAACCATTTTAGAATCTTCTGTGATTACTGGAATCTTATCATAGCTTTGGATAACATCATATTCCTATCCTAATTCGTTCACTGTAAAGATACAGACTTTATAGTTTCAAAATTCCTTCTTTGTGAAGTAGAGACGTGCCTCTACTTTTGGCCTTTGCTGGTACTACGCAATCTGTTAGAGGATTTAGAAATTTGTTTACAACAGAAATATTATTATTGTAACCGAAAGTTGTATTCAGAATATTTCCATTTTTTAAATTTTCTGCAAGTTCCGCAATAAAAACCTGTAGTTAAGAAAAGGTCCAAAATCTATTCATATGCCTTCATCAATCGTATCCTAATACCAGAAAAATGCAAGTGGAGGGACCTACAGTTCTAAACCTACTCCGAACGGCAGATATTTTTTATAAGAACCTTTTTCATGGAAGAAATACACTCGGTGGTTTACCATTGCCTGTCGTGAGGTGACCGCTATTGGAAAAAAGTTGTGCTATCATTTCGCTGTTTCATGCATGGAGATTCGAATCCATGCACCAACCCATTCGGCTACGGCAGATAAGTTTATTAAATATTGAACTTACATTTTTCCAACAATTGACCAAGAATCTGTTTTTATTTATCACTTCTTGGTTAATATGTGGTGTACAGAGTTCAATAAAAAGTTTTAATTGAGTGGGTGGGATATTTGAAATTCGGCCTGCATAAAAGTTATTGAAGCATAAGGGGAAACTTTTATCCTCAGGAATATACCATGTAGCATAGGCCGGGTCGATTTGTGGGGAGGCAAAAAAAAATGAATGTGAAAATCATATTCTAGGGATCAAAATAAAAAACTTTGCCCAAGGAACCATACCTCTAAATCGAATTCTGATGTCCCCCAATTTGGGTCGAACTTTTTAGTTTCTTTTCTCATGTAAAGGCCAAAAATGGTGATATTTTGAAATGATTGTATGGGGAACCCCCCAGTGGAGTTCGAGGGGGTGTGCCACAGGCATGGGTGGATCGGCCGCTCAAAGTTAGTGGGGGTCGGTCATACATTTGGACTCGATTGGAGCACTCTACATGGGTCAAAGTGGGATTTTTCGTTCGACCCAACTTGGGGGACATCAGAATTCGTTTTAGAGGTATGGTTCCTTCGGCAAAGTTTCTTATTTTGATCCCTAGAATACGATTTTCACAGAGCAATGAGCGATTTTTAAATCGACCCGCCCTAGGTATCCCCGTGAGCTTAGGAAGAAATGTAATCTTTTAACATTAAAAGATGGATTATCTTTCTAGCTTTGCATATGAAATTGAACTTTTCATTCTCCTCATGGATGAAGCGAATATGAAGGCCACTTTTAGTTTCTTTCACGGCTCTGGCAATGAAAGTCATCTTTAGCTCCCTCCATTGCCTTAATATAGAGATAAGACAACATTGATTCTGTAAACTGATGCTGGGCAAATCGCGGTTATTTATTTCTAAAACGTATGCAGATATGACTATTTAGAAAAAGTTAGCCAAATAATCACCGGGTAATAGCTGCATATTCTAAGGCAAGAATAGTAAAACGAAGATTAAGGGTATATGGATCAGAAAACTCGGAGCTATCACTCCGAATGAACAACAGAACTGCATCTATTGCATCACTGATAGTCAAATAACTTTCAAATGGTCGGCCAAAATGAAATAATTTGAAGGAGAAAACAATTGCTCATGTCGTTTATAAAGGGAGCAAATAAGAGAGGGCTTAAAATGCCTCACTAACAAGTACTGCTAGAAGCTAAGAAATTATTCATTAGAACTTAAACTGAAATTACACAGCGCCTATTAGAGAATGAAAGCCCAGGCAAGCTAGTTTATTTAACTGTGCTGATATCCCGTTAATAGGTTCTCTGGACTTAACTATTGATCTGTAACTGGGATCAAAACATTATACTTCCTACTAAAACTAATGTAAAGCCGTTGATTGTCCACTCGCATCGAAAACAATGTGCACCGCTCCGACAACTGGTGATATATCTGACAGTGACCAGTGCTTTCTTCATTTCCCCGGACTCCGTTTAACTTGAGCTTGTAAGCCGCCTTCATCGCTTCCTTTCGAATTTGAAGATCTAGAGGTTGTGAGTTCAGAATGACATTAATGGCATCACCAAATGTCGTACACGTGGCACCTGTGATACTCCAGCACACACTTCTCTGTAGTGTTTTTAGGGGATTTAATTTGGAATTAACCATAGTAGCCTTCCACCAGACTACAGAGGCGTATTTAATAATGGGTCCAATCAGGGTGAGGTACAACCAGTGTACTATAGCCGGTCTTAGACCCCATGTCTCGCCAAAGGTTCTCTTACACTGCCAGAAGACTTTTAGTGTTCGACATACCGTCTGCTCGACTTGCTTCTATCAGGTAAGCTTACTATCTAGGATTACTCCTAAGTATTTAAACTCAGAATTCAGTTCAATGTGGGTAGTAACAGGCCTTCCATATTGCGTTTCCTAGTGAAAATCACTTAGGTACTTTTTGTAGGATTCATCGAAAGACCATGTAATTCGCACCAATATTCAATCTTATTTACAGCTACCTGCATTTTATTGCATATAGCTTCAAGGGGTCGTCTTGAGATTAATACGTACACATCGTCCGCGTAGGCTTGGATGTGTCCAATTTCCTGCAGATCATTAAGAAGAGAGTCTACAACAAAGTTGGTAGAATATCTTAGTTTTTAGTATAAATTTCGTTAAATATTGTTCAAGAGATCTGAATAAATATATGCATAGTACAAAAACATTTTTTTTTTTGATTCCATAGCCATTAGCTATTACTGGCATGCAAATGTGTCTACACGTGTGAGGTCATAGAAAGGAAGAAAAGCGAAAAAAGGCAGAAAACTTAAAGGTATTTCAAAATATTGCACACATTTAAAATATGTCTGCGATATTAATAGCAAAAATAATCATGGCTTTACTTATATTTTTTTGAATTCGAACTACATATATCCACCTACATACAGATACGTACGAGTATATACACATCAACACACATACAAACATGTATACAAGAATTTAGTCCACAATTTCTTCATATGTGTATGTATTTTTGCATGGATATGCCCATAACAAATGGATGAATGTATGAGAAATAGTGAACAGACGACTGAATGAATGAATGAACATTTATAAAAATATTTTCCTTTCGTACTTTTACTTGCACATACAAACTTTATGTCTGGTTACTGAGCCATGTGTCTACGTATCCAATAACTTGCTTACAAATATGTAAATAACGGCTTGAGCTTGCCCGACACTGTCAAGCATTTATATTTTTTGACTTCAGCAAATTAATGAATGACCAAAAGTATGAATGGATCGCAACGGAATTTCATGCTTTGAAAGCTTAACATATTTGTGGCATATGATGTGGCATAGTTGCATGTTGGGAAAAGTGTGTATGCCTGCATGAGCGATGTGTGCAAAAACAACGACGATAGCATTACGGAGGCTAAGATAGATGTTGCTGGTTAGCAGTTCGGTGTTGAAAATGATAAACTGCCTGTCACTGCACGCAATGGACATGCAAGCCACACTGTGTTAGCCACGGAGCAGATCACACATAAGTAAGTGAGAAGTTGTCGATGTTAATGTGTATTAAAGACGCAAATTATATCAAGAGACGTATACTTTTTTAAGTAAGTTTAAGACACGTTAGCAGGGTGTCGGTAAAGAAAATGAAACTCTTAGGACGATGGGCATATGTGTTAAGTCAGTTTTATTGTAGTTATTTGATAAGTAAATGGATTAGCTATTGGAATGCGTTCAACATTAGTAGAAATATTTCAAAGAAAATAGAAACTAAAACACACACCGTGGAGCAACGTTTAAAGAGCATTGCAAAATCCAGGGGAACTCATTCATGTTGGTGTCACTAGAGCAGCTGATTGAGCGATTTTGTGTCTTGATTGGTGTGCATTTTTGTTGTTGCTTTGCTGCTTAAAGTCTCATGAAAGTTTTAGCAATCGGTACAAAAAATTACAAAAACAAAATATATGTTAAAACCATCTCTTGACATATCTAGCAAAAAATTATTGAGACAAACGAGAGTTGACTAACAGCAAGCCGCTGTCCCTCAGCCGTGGTCAACCAAATGTTCCCTTCTTAGTTTAATATTTTTCGTGACTATACAAAATATCATTGAATAAGATAAATTAGTAAAAAAGAATACAAACATAAAGAAATGTTCAGAACAAACTTAGTGGAGAACGCTGTCTGTACAGTAACCATCAAACACTGATCATCGAAAGACTTATTAAGTAGTCCAGAATTTTCAAAAAATCGATTTTTTTACAAATTATTATTCTTTATAGTTGTAGGCATATTTCTGTGGAAGTCGATTGTAGAAATTGCTCATAGCTACAAAGTTATGGTAGAAAATAAAACTGCCCGACGGCAGCTTTTGGTTGCGGACCCGTTTCCAATGTAAAACGCTGGGGAAAAAAGGAAAAGAGGTATGCTGAAGTACCGGCTCCAAGGATAGTGCGAGAATACAACAAGTCTATGGGAGGGGTAGATATATGTGATCAATTAATGGAGGCATACCGTTCGTTTTTCAAAACTCGTAAGTGGACGTTGAAAGTTTTCATTCATTTTATTGATCTTGCTTGCTGCTACTCTTGGCTACAGTACAGAGAACCTTGCAAAATAAATTCGAAATCTCGAGCGGATTCTCATGACTTACTAAGTTTTAGATTAGCATTAGCTGAGCAACTGATAGCTGTTGCGAAAAGGCCACGTGAAGAGTATATCTCCGATACCGAAGAAGAAGAAACTCCAAGTGTATCTAAAAAATATCGACCATCTGAACAGCCATGTATTGATAAGAGGCTTGATAGGTACAATCATATACCAGAGGAGCATGATTTGTCATCATCAAGATGTTGCAGGCGTGTTGGTTGTAAATCCCGCACACGTTTATTTAGTACCAAATGTAAAGTTTATTAGTGTTTAAATAAAAGACAAAATTGTTTTGCGAAATATCATACAGAAAAATAATAAAAGTGCCTAATAAAAATAAAATAAATTAACATTTCTAGCAACGTGCATTTGTATTTATTTATAGATTTTTATTTGTATTCAGGCCGAAACGCAACAATTGTTCGTATCCTGGAAATAAAGGATACACAGAAGATTCGGCGAAATAAACTTTTTAGCTATTTTTTTACACTGACCAAAGAGATAGGGGCCAAAAATTCACACCAATTGATTGGCTAGATTTGCCATAGGTCGGAAAGGGATTTATATATATATATATATATTAGAATATTAAATCATCATTTCTCAACTCTTCTTAACATTGAAAACCTTTTTACACATTTTTAAAAGCGTTTGAATTTATTGAATGCGAATTAAAACCATAGAGGTGCAATCGTTTTTCCTGTCCTCAATCCTTAGTGGGACACAGGGCATCAAGAGGTGTATTCACAGTAAAAGTAAACAACAAAATACCAGAAATTACTGAAGAAACCACAACGACATTTGTACAAAAAGAGTATCTTGTCTTGTTACATAACCTCAAACATGGCAAAAGAGTCGTTCCCTTAACAAAACAGTTTGTCTTACCCAAAAACTCATAAATTAAATTGTACATAACCATAAGACATTTATTTAAAAAACGCACATTTTAAAGACAATTTGTCACGCATACAAAGTTCTTTAAGTAACTCAATAAAAATTTGGTATTTTCTTTTCTTTAAATGGGCATTTTAGTGCGTTTTTATATCCAAAGCTAGGCAACACTGCAGTAGCGAGAGAGGGATTTACCTGCTGAACGGAGAAGAACACCAACAACAACTGCAATCGCGTGCAATGCGGCCAGATATTACCAAAAAGTAAATAAAACTGAGTGAATATTTGAACTAATTAAAAAAAAATGAATATTTTACAAAATTATAAACGTTACTTTTAATTAGAAAAGGCTAGAAAAATGTCATGGCGAAAGAACTAAACCTCCGAGACTAAATAAAAAAAAAAAAGATGCTAAATCAAGTTACGAAAATGGTAATCTGGCCATACTGGTGCTAAATACGACGTCACTCATTGTCACTTTTGCTCAGAGCAAAGTAACGGTACCACGATAGGCGCCATCTCATTATTCTTTCCATCATGGTTTAAGATATAAAGACAGTTCATATCAAAGACAGTACGCATATTGTTTAAATTGAGTTATATCTAAATAAAAGCGTCACTTCAAAATTGTAGTAAGGGCGAATAGTCGCTAGCATCCTTTTTAATTTTGAGTATAAAAGATGGCAAAAACGTCAATATATACGCATATAAAGACTTCATGTGATCATTTTGATTATTTTACTTTTTTTTTAATCTTCATTATTTTTATATAAAGTATGGTTAATTCTCTAATAAATACTATATTAAATCAACATCTAAATTTTGTAAAAATATCTGAAAAAAGTCTACAAACTTTTCATCACATTTTCAGGTTTTTTTAATTCGAAAGCTTTTTGGTAATCAGTTTTGTAGTCCTACATTTTGGAACAAGCTGGAGCAAAATTAGGCTTCAACTTGGTTTTGAATAACTTTTTTTTTAATAAAGTGATGTAAATATTTCTTTTAATCTTAACGCGCTCCATTAATTGCCTATTTGTATACTGCAGCTGTCTATTTCACAAATACCAAATTTGATTGACGTATTTATTGACACTATTTGTAAAAATTACCCGATCTCTGATTCGGTGATTAATTTGGGGCCACCTTGTATAATAAAGAGCCAGTTTGAAGTTGTTAGAAAATTTCTTCTTCTTTTTATATTTATTTCTATTTAATTATTTAAATATTTTTGTTATTATTTTATTTAATTTTTATTTCTATGTTTCAGAGCAAAATTATAAAAGTCTCCTTTACTGAGCGATTTATGATAGGAATTGGATAGTGGCGTCCGATACTCATTTTTGGTACAAACCAGAGTAATATAAGCGATTTCATTTCAAATACTAGTACGAGCTTACCAAGCCATTAATTGATGCGCCTATTTTGAAACTGTGAGCGTAAATTCAGATATTTTGTTTGATAAAAATTATGTACCACGAGATCTAACAAATTAATGTCCTTTCAAGAATTTTTTAATGGACGTTTTATATAGCCCTGTTAATTCAGGGGAATACCTGGGTACGAAGTAACAGATGCATTGACTAGAGAGGCTGCGGAATCGTTATTAATGGAACCCAAGCCCTTTGACAGCGCATTAACAAAGAGGAGCTTAGAAGTAGACAACTAAGAAAACAAGGCGTAAACTAGCACCAAACTATGAGGCGTTCCTAGGCGAAGTCCTTTTTGGGAGGGGTTCAGACAACCAATAACACTCCCTAAGGGCAAACTGAAAATAATCATGGGCATTCTAACGCAGTCAGTTGCAAACTCTGGAAACCCGAAACATCTTCTTCTTCAATGTGTTGCTATAGCAAGAAGAAAGATCAGATATCTCGGCCGGATGCGGCCGGAAGAAAGGCACGTATTCTCAGTTCAACTCAGCTCAATCTTAAGTTTATTGGGAGGGCTGGATTTGGATGACGTACTGTGATGAGTGGAGGCCACAAAAAATCGTGGGGTGGAAGCGCGTACCTTTTCATTTAATTCAGGAATAGTTCTTGAGCTTTCACGCGCTTCCGTGCCTTCAAAATACGCCAAACTCCAGGATATGACCTTAAGATCGCTAGATGCTGGATAGACAACTATATTAGCCATGTTAAAGGTGTTCAATGCAGAGGAATGGAATTTTAAATTGAAATAAAACAACGAAAACTCAAATTCATTGGGTAATCTTTACTAATTTTGTGCAGAACCATTCATGACAAAGAGAATCACTTTCAAATATTGGCCGATACTTTGCCGTAATTTGGCCATCCGTAAACAGCAATTTTGAGTGACTTGTTGGAGGACTTCGGTCCGTATCTCGTGAATAACTTTAGTAATATTGGCTTCCAAGTAGGAATTTTCGAAAAAAATTTAAACTTTACATATATCCAAAAATAAGAGTCCAAAGGTGTGATATCACACAATCTTGGTGGCCAATTCACTGGCAAGTGATAAATTGCTCACCGAAACTAAAAAAAATAAAAAAAAAAATAATTGGCGTGTACACTTCTGTTAGGTGTTTGGCCGAGCTCCTCCTCCTATTTGTGGTGTGCGTCTTGATGTTGTTCCACAAATGGAGGGACCTACAGTTTCAAGCCGACTCCGAACGGCAGATATTTATATGAGAAGCTTTTTCATGGCAGAAATACACTCGGAGGTTTGCCATTGCCTGCCGAAGGGCGACCGCTATTAGAAAAATGTTTTTATTAATTTTGCTTTCACCGAGATTCGAACCAACGACCTCTCTGTGAAATCCGAATGGTAATCACGCACCAACCCATTCGGCTACGGCGGCCACCGAAACTACGGAGCAGTAAATTAATTGTTCCGCGGGCTCTGTGGCAAGTAGCGCCGTCTTGTTGGAATCAAATGTTGTGAAGACCGCGGACTTCAATTTCCGGCATCAAAAAGTCGTTTATCATGGCGCGAAAGCCAGTCATTGTTACTTTGGTGCCAGCCTCATCTTTGAAGAAATATTGGGCGATGGTGCCTCCAGCCCATAGGCCGCACCAAAACTGTTGTTCTCAATGGATGTAATGGCTGTTCTTGATTGGCTTCGGGTTGCGCTTCAGCACAAATTCAGCAATTTTGACGTGGCCAATAAGCCAATAATGGGCCTCGCCCCCACCATACACCATAAGTTTACCTGAGCGCGCGGGGAACACTTCTCACAGAGCGTCGATTTTCGTAAAACACTTTTACGATTTGTAAACCTGGTTGAGGCGTCAGTCGTTCCGTGATGAAATACCAATGAATACTAAAAAAAAAACTGTGTCCTTAGTTTGTCCGTAGTCACGCGTAATCTGTCAAAAAATAACTATTGAATAAAGTACCACGAATATGATCATCCATATTCAAGCTTTTTAAGTACAAACTAAAATTTTCACATTCTTTATAAAATATTGCGTTTCACAAATAATAACCCATTTGTTTCACAGAATTTACTCCAATGATTCTGGTATTTAACTTCAGTAGTAACGAATTAGTTTATTCGCTTGTAAAATATAATTAAATGCGATTGTTTTAAAATTTCTGAATACGTCTAGCTATTGATGACAGCTTAATTTTATTATAGAAAAAACGCTAAAAAATAAACAAGGCAGAGATAGGCGAAAAAAATGTAAATTACAAACAATAAATAGCAGTCAATTAATTGCATGAATAATTTCTTTAAAAAACTAAAACTAATGGTATATAAATAAAATGCGAAAACTTTGGGAAAAAGAAAAATCGCATGTGTTTTAAAAGCAAACAACAACGCCGCACTTAACATTGGCAAATCAAATCAAATACCAATGAAATATTAACCAATTAGAAGAACATCACAATGGACGTACATATGTATGCGCACATGTACGTAAAATCCTGATTCAATAGAAATATGAAAAATATTCATAAAAAAAGAAAGGCATACATTTACATAAATTAGTGCACACACACATGCGCATTTGAGTGAAGCTTTAAAAGTGTGGGCAAATGTAAATGTTAATTACTTTATAATTATGTTATTAAAATTTCAATAGCAAATAACGAAGACAAACAAGTTTAATAGCACAACAAAAAAAAAATGAAATACAATTTTGAGAAAATATTGTATAATAAAACAAACGCATTGAAAAAGTATTGCACAATCATGAACGATACTATAGTACGAGGATATCATAAATATAAAATGAGCTCATTGATTAGAATACGAGTAAACTGCATAGGAAAATAGGGAGATATAGTTACTGAGCACAAAAGCAGGAAAATCGATTAAAAAATAAAATCAGGTGTGTTTAAAAAGTATCGCAAATTTTGTGTTTTTCCAAAAATTATTTATTTATTCATTAATATCAATTTTGTCCCCTTCAAAGTAATCCCCATGAGATATTATGCACTTGTGCCAACGTTTTTTCCAATCTTCGAAGCATTTCAAAAAATCATTTTTTTTTATCTTGTTCAGCTTCTCCTTCGATCCCGTCTTTATCTCGTCAATCGTAGCGTATCGTCGTTCTTTCACAGGGGGCCAGATTTGGGGAATACGGTGGCTGTGGCATCATTACTGTGTTGTTTTTGCCCAAAAAGTCGCGCACAAGCAACGATGTCTGAGCAAGGGCGTTATCGTGATGCAAGAACCCATTTTGGTTCTTCCACAAATCCGAGCGTTTCTGGCGGTACGAATTTTGCGGCGACCCGTCTCATGCCAAATCATTGAAAAAAATCGAATGGCACGAGCCAATCGATATGTCTAGGTCCTCAGCAACTTCTCTAACGGTGATTCGACGATTAGCCAATAACAACTTTTCGTCTGTTGTTGAAGTACTCGGTCATTCGGCAAGCTTTTCGTCGTTCACATCTTCTCTGTCTTCTGAGAACATTTTGTACCATCGATAAACGTTTCTTTGGTCCAAAGTAGCTTCTACGTATGACACCGTCAGCATTCGGAATGCATCCGCGCACTTAATTTCGTTTTTCACACAAAATTTGATGCAGACATGCAAGCAAAGCAGATTTTCAACTGAACATTCAAAATGGCCGAACTCGTCGGCATGAGTGAGAGACATGAGAGCCAACACACCGCATATTAAAAGGTTTAAATATTGAAGGTCCGACACTCCTAGTGTACCCAATTAAAAACGTCATAAGTTTAGTTTGGAAAATTGCTTTTATTCAAATCAAAGAATCAATTTACTTTTGCTCGATATGACTACCGTTTTGCCTTGACTATGGCCTTGAGACGGTCCAGAAATGAATCGTAAGTTGCCCGGAAGTGACTTCCAGGTATTTTGCCTCAATCGCGGACAATGGCTTTTTTCAGCGCCTCGAGACTGGTGAATCTTTTAGGTCGGACTTTACTCTCCCAAATGGCACAAAGAGAATATTCCATTGGATTCGCATCTGGGGAATTTGAGAGCCATTGTATGGACGTTATGAAGTTCGGAACGTTGTTTTTTAGTCATTCTTGGTGGCAATAACAACAAAAGCTGCATGGCATGTAAAAAAGCAACAACAAATAAATTTCAACGTTACAGTAACAAGAAATGTAGCAAACTATCAGTGTCGATATGTATAAAAAGAATCAATTCTCACTCACTTTTACTACGCAATTTTCCTTTTCCTTTACATTCACATATTTTGCTTCTCCTTTGAACGTGCCATTTGTTTTTATACTTTTTGCTTCTCACCTTACTATGGACATCACGCCACCATAATTTCATTCTTTTTTTTTTTGTTGTCACCCCTATACACCTGCGTGCAAAGACTATGTACAACAACAAAAGCAAATAAAGCGAACAAGTGAATGCCGAGCACTCATTTGCCGAAACCTCTGCTTGTGAGATGGTGCCGAATCCTGTTGAAACGTAAATGGTCTGCCATCGAAATGTTTGTCTGCCGACGGTTTCAAAGCAACCTCCAGAATACTTTCCTGATAAAATTTTGCATTTACTTTGCCGTCAGGCTAGATGAAAACGATTGGATAGCGTCCATCGGCGGTTACAGCGGCCCAAACCATTACCTGTGGCGGGTGCTGCCTCCTGGTGGCCAATCGGTGGTTCAAATTCTCGCATGAACGGTCGGTCTTGTGAGTTTACGAATTGTTCAAATTGAAAAATTTTCCCGTCAGAAAACACAATCTGTGGAACACGGAAATTGACCGCTTTTGGCCAAGCGAAGCAACTCCTTCACTCTCTCAAGTCTGACTTATTGCTGCTTTGGTGTGAGATCATGCGCCTCTTTGATCTTACAAGGCTTGACTTTGAGACCATTTTTCAATAAGCGATGGATGCTACCGTCAGATATTTTCAGTTCTTTTACCATTTGATGGGCACTTCGTCGGGGATTTCGCTTAAGTCGCTTCTTTACTCTTTCAACCATTTCACGTGACGTTGCAGTCTTTTAATTACCAACTCCATGACGTTTCGCGATGTTACCAGTATCATTGTAACGAGTAATGGTGAGATAAGCAAAAACTTTATTTAGTTTAAGGTGTTCGAGCTCACGAAAAATCGCTGGTTCTGATTTTCCAGCCAAATATAATTCAATCACACTATTATGTTTGAAATCCCTTACGCGTTTACTCCCATCAAAATGCTTCCGCGGGCTTGTAAACAATACTCTGGACTGTCATTTACCCAACTAACATACAGCTGATGCACGGGAAGAAGAAGTTGGTTGGCGTGAGCGGTCTGAAGTTGGTTACACTTCGAGTGCCGGACCCGGTACACCTAAGTTAATCACACGGCACAAACATGCCAGCCTGACGTTTGCAGGAAAGTACCAATTGTGGGCAGAGTAATTTTTTCTGATAGAAAAAAAGTCTATCTGAACAGACGAGATGACTCCCATATATATTGGCATGATTAACGCAAAACAAAGGTGGAGAGATTGGCTCTTAATTTCGGAGGTGGTTCTGTCACGGTTTGGGCAGCCATTAATGTAAAAGGCAAAACGCCAATGTGTTTGATATCCAGAAAAATGAATAGTGTCAAGTACAGGGTTTGATTGAAAAGTAATGAGCCTTATTTTTTTTAAGCAGTATTATTAAACCTTATACAACTAATATTCTTCAAAATAGGACCCTTGAGCGTCAATACACCGCTGGTAGCGGTCCTTCCACTGCAGGAAACATTTTTTAAACTCATCCGCCGGAATCGCGTTTAATTCGGCTGTCACAGTTTTTTGGATCGCCTCGATGGAGTCGAAATGCCTCCCCTTCAACTTTCTTTTCAGGCGCGGGAACAAGAAGAAGTCCAGAGGGGACAGGTCTGGGCTGTAGGAAAAGTGGGAAAGCACCGGAACCCCCATCACCCAATGGCCAATGCAGAGGTGCAGAGGCAGGCGGTGTTCGCCGGCGCATTGTCGTGCTGAAGGGTCCAATTGTTGACGAGGTCGGGCCGAACCCAGGCGACGCGGTTTTTCAGCCGAAGGAGCACTTCTTTGTAAAATGCCGCGTTTGCAGTGCTTCCTGGAGATACAGACTCCTTGTGGACGATGCCTCCTGAGTCGAACAAAATTATCAGCTGCATTTTCGCCACTGCAAAATCCTAACACACTTTTAAAGCAGCTTTCACGCGCGGAGCGATGTTTACTGCACCGCTATTGCCAGTGAACTGGGACCGATTTGTATTGGAAGGGGAAGGTGCAACGATCATTTTCCCCCACCAGCCGATTCGGTTGATCGCTTGGCAGACGCTCCGCGCGGGAATGCTCATTACTTTTCAATCAAACCCTGTAGATGGAACTTCTAGGTTAGGTTTTGGTTGAAGCGGTTGTCCACTGTGGGACACACTCAGGCTCATAACCTGCGATGTCGCATGTGGAACTTGTCCTTATCTCTCCTAGAACCAGTGTGCACTTTTAAAAATTTTTGAAGATCCTTGATTATTTGACAGAATTAAGATCTTCCAATTCATTAAAAAAATGTCTACCTAGAATAATAAATCTACGTCTGAATAGAGCCGAGCAGAAATGATGTGGGATCGTCTCTTCCTCTTCCTCATCTAGACTATTTCTGTACAAGTCATGTGTTTACATACCCTTCAGGCGATTCTGCATGTGGTTTCATTGGGCCATCTTTCATTCGCGGCTCTTACAATTTCCTCAAAGATAAGCAGCTTGCATGTTTGCAAGGGTATGCCAATATCACTGTCTATGTACTCATCGGTCAATTTGGTGCCGAGTTTTACTAGTTCATCGTTTCTTCAGTTATCCTCAATGAACTTCTAGACGAAGTATTTATGATTATTTTTGATGACAATTTGTATGAGGAGTGAATTTTCCAGCATGATAATGCAGCCGCTCATGCTTCCAAATTAACAAACGAGTTTTGGGCAGCGAAAAAATACCAATTTTAGAACGGCTTGCTTACAGATAATACTTTCTCGGTCGGATTTTAAAAATGTCAGACAGTTTAGGCCTTGAACTCTTAGAAGTGTTATTAAGGGGGAACACCACTGTGATTTTTCAAAAAAATCGATTTTTTTTGAATTTTCTTAAAGTAGATATATCCAAAAATATATAAAAAAAAATTTACCTTTAAATCTTGAAAATTGACGAAGTTATACTTTACATATCATTTCAATTATCGCTACTTAATACTGAGCGCTCTCACTGAGCGCCGCCAAGGAGAGCTTAAAACGCGTTTTTCTCAAAACGACTTTTCTGAACACGGTGGCCTCGATTTCTCAAAGACTTATAAACCGATTTTAATTTTTTTTTACAATAATTGTTGTACAGGTATTGGCTGCAGTCGTACATAGACGTTTTTAAAAATTTCAAAAATTAATATTTTTTCAATTTTCAAAACGTTGAATTGTTGCGTAGTTTTTTGCTTCTTCTATTTCTTTATAGACCCGATAACCGTTTAAACGATTTTGGCTGAGTTTAATAAAGCGCGCCAGTTGTTTCTTTCTCGTGCTAACCGGCGCCAGTTGGACACCCCAAATGACACCAAGTCCATCTCCACCTGATGCAGCTCATTGTTCCATCGCCTGCGATACTTGGCGTACCCAACGTGCAAAGCTCCAAAAATTTTTTGAATAATCTTTCTCTTACTAAATCCCATATATTTGAGTCAACTTTTGGAGTACTTACTACAAGGTAGCATTCTTGGTCCTATCTTGTTTATACTTTTCATTAACGTCGTTGGACGGTGTTTCAAGTATACGAAATATTTACGCTATGCAGATGATTTGAAATTTTTGCGCAAAACTTCCTCTCTATCGGATACATTGTTATTAGAGGAAGACTTTAATGCTCGGAATGACTGGGCTCTGTAAAGCAAACTATGTCTTAATATACTAGTAAGTTATATCACATGATGTTTTCCATGCCTTTTTTAGTCCGATTTCCACTTAAAAAAAAAAAAACAATTTTCTTACGAAGTCCGCCATTTTGTTTTTTTTTGTCAAAATCATTTGATTTTACTACCCGCCAGAACGACAAGCACACTGGTTAATAAGCAATTTGCTTTTTCTGTTTCAGATGACCACAAGTGAGGAAATAACGCCGGCCAGCCACTGCACCTCTTTGTTTTGCCGCTTGCTGCAGTGTACAAAAATAGTATCAGAACATTAAAAAAAAAAAAATTTTTTTTTGTATACCTTCTGATACCTTTAATAACATATCAGAAAATCAAACCGATAGAATTTTATTTTCCCTTCCAAAAAATGTCCCAAACATGGCCTCAAAAAAAGTGTAAGTTACCAGACTACTACCTTAACCCATCTTTTATCGGTAATAGATTCCGTGTAGATAATTGCGTGAAATTTTGTATGGTTGGTATTAAAGGACTCCTGATCTTCTTTACAAATTTTCAGACCGATAGGTCTTCCGGATGCACCAGGACAGACTGTTGCGAAAACGCAACGCTGGTGGAAACGCTGTGATCTTATTCATAGAAATAATATAACTTGCGCAGAGTTGTAGTTGGGTATTTTTTTGAATTCTCTTTATTAATATAGTTGTATTTTGTTAAGTTTACAATGCAATAGTTTTGCAATATTTAAAAAAAACATTATTTTTTCTTATTTCCTAAATCTCTATGGTATTCATCAAAACATTTTGGATGTAATCTCAAATTACATTTTTTACGTTCATAAACTGTTCGTGAGTGACACATAGCACATCTTTTACGTTTGTTGACTGGAGGTTTCCATACGACACACAGTGGGCGATTTGGCTGATCTAGCGTAACGAAATTAATTACTCAAAAAATAAAAACAATTTTGCAATAATGGTAATGTTTATATTATTTAGACCCTTCAAGGCACAATATTTAATAACTTTTTGCAACTTAAAAATTTTTGTTATGCTTTTTTTTTATTTTTATTTACATGTTTTTAACATTTTTATTGTCTGCATTTTTAACTATTATTAACTATTCTTTTAACTATTATTAACTATTCTTTTAACTATTATAAACTATTATTAACTATTATTAACTATTATTTTAACTATTATTATTATTAATAATATTAGTTATACGATTCCGAATCGGAATTTTCTGAATCTGAAGGGTAATTTAATAGCAGACTTCGAACTTCCTTATCAAACACTATTTCTTTACTAGATTTATTTCGTTTGTTTTTGCACAAACTTGTTATAAGTGGGTCTGAAGCAACTAATAATGAATTCATTAAATCCTCCATTGTATTTACACGCGAGTTTTTTCGTGTATGCTTGAGCCGAAAATTTCGTAAATTTTTGTTATTTGCTTCCAAAGCTTCTTCCGACATCATGCCAATCGGAAGTGGTACACATTCGATAATTTCGGCTCCGTGAATTAATATTTTGTGCAATGAGCTGGGCATGTAAAACCAAGAATATTCTTGCACAAATATCTTCGCAGTTTCTATCGTATATTTTCTAAAGCTATCGGCATTTATTGCACAACCTGAAGACATGGAACGCAAAATAACACCAAGTCTTTTTATCAGGTCATGGTTTACTCCAGTAATTTGAGCGGACAGTTCTGACTTTTCAAAAAACCTTCGAGCTGTATTTCCACTATTCGTGTTGCCAGACCCTTGCATTGGAATATCTACCAATAAAGACATTTCGATTCTGAATCTTTCTTGGATGACTGTTTTTTGTTTATCGACTATGCTCTTGTCCGAAGCACGAACTTGCCACTTTTTAATTGGTAGACGATAGCCGATATGTAGCATACATTCAAAGCAGCGAATCCAACAATGCAAAGTCGATAATCCAAACTTCAGCAAGTCCTCATTTCTTGCCAAGTTGTTAATTGCATTTAAATCGTTCATAGCCTTGGGCGTTGCTTTACAAATACCACATGTTTGCGATGATGTTTCGGCAATCACGCTAAAAACTTTGCCATCGATCAATTTCTTGAGAACATTAGAAAAAATGTAGTCGACAAGTGCGGAATACTTATTTAAAGCGCATTTTTCCTCATGCCATACTATAAAAAGTTGCCGCTTGCAGACCGACATGGTTTCTAAACAAAGGTACTTTGTTAGAATGGGCAGCTCAGGGCAGCTAATGTTGGACAATTCACATAGTGGACGAACAATATAATATCACAAAAATAAAATTTTTACGGGCCAATACCGGCCTCATAATTTTTTATTCTACAGAAGATGAAATTGGTTAACAATAGGGTATTAGAGAGACAGATGGTTAAAAGTACAATTAAACAACACAACATATATTCACAGGTCACAAAACATTTAGATTCTTAAAATACATACCTTCACTTTGTGAAATACAAAAAAACTGGATAAAAAATGAATAAAACAACGTTTTTTTCAACAATCTAAGATCTGTGTAAACACGTGGGTAAAGTTCAACGAACAGCTGTTTTTCGATATTTTGTGTTTGTGAGCTCAGGTCTGATTAACGATATACATATTATCGATATAAATGCTATCGATTTGCTAAATGAACATATTACTATCGGAGGGAAATCAAATGGCGCATAATTTTAAATGTTGAAAATTGGTATTTCGTTACGCTAGATCAGCCAAATCGCCCACTGTGCGACATGATCACGAACATTTATGCGAGGTAAATGGACTGGTCTCTCTGCTTCTTCGATGTCTGAGGAATCACTTATTTCATCAGAAACTTCTTCACAATATAAAAGTAAAGATTCTGTAATTCCAGTTTTAAAAGAAATTTGAGACATATGGCGAGTTCCTTCTGCCTTACAAATCAGGCAATGAATTTTCCATGCATTAACAGTGGTACTATTGACTGAATTAGTCCATAACGGCCACCACCATTTTTTTCATTTGCATTATTATGTAGGTCTACCCCTCCCATGTGTTGATTGTAGTCATGATTCAGTCCAGGTTGTTCAACAGATACTTTTTTCTTCTCGGCCTTGCACCATCGTTGTGAGACAGCTAGTGGGTCGACAGACTTGAAATTAGAAATGACTGTTACTTCTGCATTATCTTGCCAACGAGCAACAAATAATTTATTATTTATCTCGGATCAGTAGTCGTATTGGTGTTTTTTCACTTTTTTTCCAGTGCTTAGCAATTTCTCTGCAACTCTAAGACGATTTGATCTTACAGTTCCTGTTGCTCTGAAACGTTTTTCACTCAACAAACAAAGCAAATAGTATGACGAAAATAAATTATCAAAATATATGGCATGGTTTCGAACGTTTTCTAACAATGATAGAACAACAGAACATTCCTGTCATAAGGTACACTCGATCCTCCATATGGTGCCACTGCATATAAGTAACCGCTGTCTGAACAAAGAGTCCAATACTTGAAACCAAATCGAATTGGTTTGTTACGAATAAACATTTTGCACGAATGTCGACCAAAATATGGTATCATTTGTTCATCAATTGACAGAAAAGTTTCAAAAACTCCAAACTGCATGTACTTACGATTCAGTGCATCAATAAGTGGACGAACTTTAGCAAATCTGTCTGTGGCATCAATGCCATAATTGTCCATTACATGAAATATTCGTTTGATTAACTGGAAGTTATTACGTGATAAAGCTTGCTTTACTATAGGTATACCAAGTGTTTGCTGTGTACTGCAATAATGTTCAACGAGAGGTGCTTTATGATAATCACTTAGTATCAAAATTCCGATGAAACGATATATCTGTTGTTTGCTAATATCCACTACGATATTATTTTGGTGAGCATACATATTTGTATTCACGACCAGCGTTTCCATTATTTCTTCGTCGAGGAACTGCAGAAACAATTCAAATGGTGTTTTGCCACCTGAAAGAAAAATTTTATGAGCCAAAAATTATTATAGGAATAAAATATTCAGACTCACTCATAGAACCAACAATATTGCTTTTTAAAGATTCCACACCTGATTCGTCAGGGGGTCTAAATTTAAAATCAATTCGTTTGGTTTTTTCCAGTTTGGTGTACCGAAATCTTTTTCTGCTGTATACCTAGTTGTTTTTGCAGAACAGGATGGTCCATCATGAGGTATTCCAATTAAGCATGACGGCGGCGACGCAAAATCTTCCACATCTGATTCATGTTCGACCTCCAACTCTCCACAAACATCCGTCATAGCTGGTACCTCTGTTATCATCTCATTATCGTCAATAAGTTCTTCGTCACTTACAGCGCCAACATCTGCTGGTGGAATATATACGACAGAAGTTATTTTTTTCGAAATAGGCTTAACAATTTTCATTCGTTTAGCTGAAACTACTTCGCCTTCATCCTCACTGTGCTATGTTGTATTTATGTAGGATTCTATTTCCCCAATGGTTAAAAAACGTCGACGATCCATTACTCTTCAATAAAGAATTAAGTAAGGGTACAAAATTTTGACAAAAAATATCAAGAGCACATTAGTCTTACCAAAATGATAAAAGCTTCCAACGAAATACTTCTAAATGTATTTTTACTTGCACAAATAAAATAATAGCACTTATGGTACAAATTGCCATATGAAAATGACATAAACATCAATTTTCCCGCCAAAAATAATGTCATCAAAACGTTGAAGTCTTATGAGTCGTTTAAACCAGCGTTGCGTTTTCGCAACACCTGTTTTTAAGAGTTTATTTTTGCAAGAAAACTTCAGCTGCATTAGCAGCTGGTATGATAATGTTAATATTTCATATTTTATTTTTAAGAAACTAGTAGAAAACGTAAAAAAAAAACTATTTTTAGTTCTCAAACAATTTTATGAAAAAGTCATTATTTTGCACACTTTTTTCTACACTTGTCCTGATTTGGAACAAATCCGCACACAAAAAATCTTAGAGCATAATTATAAAGTCAAAAGTCCAAATTACAATATAAAATATAACATTTTAGAGATATCTTTTTTTTTACTGTAGCCACAAAGGTTCAAAGTTGCTGTTGCGAAAACGCAACGGCGGTAGAAAATGGGTTAACGGAAACCAACGCAAGACTTTGGGTCCATTGCCACCCTACCGCGCAACGTCACGCACTTATCAATGTTTTATCACTTGAGATCCGACGACTTCTTCAAATCTCCATGTTTATATACGATATAATATCTGGCACCATTGACTGTTTAGATCTACTCGGCCAAATAAGTTGAAAAAAAACTATTTCCATCAAAAAATATTTTTTTTTTATTTTTGCTTTCTTATTTTTCAACCAGCCTATTTATAAAAAATATCCAAAGAAAAATCGACAATCACCTTAAATATTTCAATATTGCAAAAAGTTGCGGCCGCCGTAGCCGAATGGGTTGGTGCGTGATTACCATTCGGAATCCACAGAGAGAACGCAGGTTCGAATCTCGGTGAAAGCAAAATTAATAAAAACATTTTTCTAATAGCGGTCGCCCCTCGGCAGGCAATGGCAAACCTCCGAGTGTATTTCTGCCATGAAAAAGCTCCTCATAAAAATATCTGCCGTTCGGAGTCGGCTTGAAACTCTAGGTCCCTCCATTTGTGGAACAACATCAAGACGCACACCACAAATAGGAGGAGGAGCTTGGCCAAACACCCAAAAAGGGTGTACGTGCCAATTATATATATATAATATATAAAAGTTAAATACCGTACAAGTTTTTAGTCCTTTGCTGATTGACAGGTGCCACTTTTAATACTTTTCAACCCACATATCTCACGATATACGAGTAAAATAACAAGTTTTTGCGTTTACATCCAAACTTACAAGTATGAAAACTTGTACCTTTATTTTCGTTAAATGCAAATAGCCTTTGTGTTTTTTATGCTCCAATACAAATTAAGAAAAATAAATTATATATTTGACTTCTCACCTTACAATGACAATTTTAGCAGAAGCACTACTCTAATGAGCCTTGGAAAGTTTTCGGTCTCCAGTTTTATGGCACAAATTTTGGTTTATTCCGGCATGCAAAGCCTTGTCTTTTTGCCTCTACCAGTTTCTCTCCCACACTCGTTGCAAAAATTTTATTTTTACCAATCCACCCATTTTATACGTGACATTCGAGTATGCAGCTTGATTACCAGGTATGCAGTACTCTTCCGGTATTTTTTATTTTTTTTATTTTCCACCTGATTTTTGTACCCTTTTCTATTAGCCTTTGGGTCTTGTGGATGCATGTGCAGCATTTGCACAGATTAAATTGGTTCGATAAGTAAAAGCAATTAGTACGTTTTGCCAGCACGATTGTGGGATTCACACATGTCGCCTGCCGTAAGCCATAAGCTGCTTGCCACAAACAAGGCTTGTCGTATATATTTTTTCTATTACTTTTAGTTGTTACATGAATAATAAGTTCTTGCAAATTTCAGGAAAATCTATAATATATATATAGTCCAATATTGGGTAGTCTAAAAAGTTGTATAACAATTTGCCGATATGCAGCCTTAAACTTGGTGTTACTTCTAATTCACTGACTGTTTCAAAAGTATATATTTTGTCAACTCAAATCAAAAGAAGAAATTGAATAACCCTGAAATAATTTTCACCCTGTGTCAGCCATCTTGAGCGAATTCTAAAGAAAAAGTACTCAAAAACATAGAAATGAAAACAAAAGGACAAAACAGGGTGTTTTTATTCAGGTACCACAAGACGAAATGAAAAGGAAAGATTGGGTTAATCATGCAGCACTTTATTGAAACCAGGAGGAAAGGTTTGCAGGTATCACTGGTCACGAGATCAGGCCAGATCGGAATAAGGCGACCACCACCTTTAATGAATGCGCCTTGGAAATTATCTAATAATGCTCTTCGGGTGCCAATCGAAATTTTGTATTACTGGAATGAGCGCAAGATTGTCTATCCTACCGTTGACGCTTTCACGCAAACAGAGTAGGTTAGGTTAGGTTAAGTTAAATGGCTGCCCAGCTTAGGGCACACTTGGACAAATATTGAAAATTCGTCCGCTGTGAAGCCATATAGGGCAGAGGAGAAAGGAGAAGGGGAGGAAGAGGGAGCCTTGGGATTAGAGACGATGATGACCATGCATTTTACGACGCCGCTGACGGTGGCTGATTTACGTTCGTAGTTAGCCGCAACAAGCTACTGACGAACTTCACCAAATTTATGATATTTAGACCCGCTATATCCGCAGGCGTAGCGAAAAAATGAGAGCCCGGTTGTCTAAATCTATGCCAGACGAGAGCAGGACAGCTGAGAAGAAGGTGTTGAGATGAATCCACCTCGTCCACCAGGCAGCCTCTGCAGAACGGACTTGAGGCAATCCCAAGTCTCACGGCATGAGCACCTAACGGATAATGTCCGGTAAGGATACCCACCGAATTCGAGAGCTGGGGCTTTGTTATCCTTAAGAGTTCCCCCGAACGTCCCCGATCTACCCGTGGCCAGAAGGATCTCGCGACCTTGCACGTTTGCACACTAGCCCAGCGCTCGCTGAGTTGACTCGAGGCCCATCTTTCCAGGAGCAGACCACAGGTTCTTAAGGGAACCCCAATTCTCTCATTTCGTGACGAAACCATTTCCAATGTTCCCTGTCTAGCCAGCTCATCAGACCAGCAGTTTCCCTCTATGCCGCTGTGGCCGGGAACCCAAATGAGCCTGATGTCGAAGTATTCGGATGCAATCGAGAAAGAAGCCAGACATTCCCCGGCCAATCTCGAACGCACAAACAACGAGCCCAAGGCCCCAATTGCCGCTTGGCTATCGGAGTAAATATTTACTTCCTTAACGGTAATTATATTAAGAGGTAGCAACCAGTCCACCGCTTCCTTCATTGCGGATACCTCCGCTTGGAAAACACTACAGTGGTCCGGAAGCCTAAATATAAGTTTGAAGGGAGGCTCCTTACAGAATACTCTCCTACCAACCCTTCCGTCCAATTTCGAGCCATCCGTGAACATGTTTGCCACGCCTTGTCGCCAAATGTTGCACCCCGCCTACTTATCCCTTGAGGGAATATGAGTAGAAAACGGTCCGCTCGGACCTAGCGTGGGTGTACAGTGATCCAGCACCAAGGGGATGAACTCAACATTTTTTAAGGATGCTAGAGTGTCCGTAACTCAAGTCTAGCCTATTAGCCCGAACACCTTAGTCTAATTGCGGCGCGCGCAGCGGTAGTTTTTCCTACAATGTCCACGGGTGCCAAATTCAGTAAATGCAAACAGAGTAAATTCTTTTTTATTTAAATAGTGAAGTTTTATTTCAACGAATTTTGCTTTATTTGAATCGTTTACCTCGTGTGCTTTACCTGAAAAAAGAATAGGCCCATCTTAAGGATCGACATGTGAAACTGGATAAATTCAAATTCAACTTTCTGAGGGGCAGATTAAAAACTTGGAACATTTGTAGACCCAACCAAAACAATTATTTGGGTTTGGGACCATTTGGCATAGGAAATATCCAAAATTCGACCATAGATTAAGGCCTTCTGAGAATGGGAAAAATATCTTTCATTGTGTAAAGCTTAGGATTTTTAAGATATAGACTGGCAAATCTTTTGTGAAAGGGGATAAACTTATGCTTTAGCACCCGCAATCAGTTGGCAAACTTTATACAACCTTTTATTTTTGATTCATGTTGATTAGCGAAGCAATTATTCAAGCAAAAACGAAGCCGTCATATATCATGATTAAAGAGAAATTGACAAAAAGGGGAACCAAAAATGTGCTATTTCTTTCTTATGTTATTTAAATATATTTTCATTTATTACTATCCAACACAACCACCTTTGGCTATATTTCAGCAGTGGATATAAGTAAAATAACATAACTTAAAAAACGAAGTATGATAATATGTATATTTAAATCTAAAACTTACTTCTAGGCGAATTCGTTTAAAATGCGAGAGAGAGAAAAAAGTTTAATAGTAAGGATGAAAGGGTTAAATTAAGAGAAAGAGAAGACAAGAGGCAGTAAATGGTGCTTACCGTTTGCTAAAATGCTTCTGAAACACGTTTTTGAAACGCAGTGAGCTTTTAGTAGGTAGGTGAAATGGTTGAAGTACTCCCCAAGTAGCGCTAAAGTGCCGTTTTGATATCATTTTGAGACTTCGAATGGGCAGCTATCTACAGTGCACCTGAGTTGAGTACTGCTCTAGGCTGTCGAAGAAAAGAGCACCCAGTGACCTTAATCAACTAGCTGCTAAGCCCTGGCATTTGCAGAGAAAGTGTTCAACTGTGTCTTTCTCTGAAATGGGAATTAAATGGCAAACCGAGCTTTTCCGCGTATGTGCCCATCGTCCAATGACTGGTAAACGCAGTTACGTAAATAGAATGACGTGGAGTACTCAAGACTTTCTGAGTCCTTCGTCGATTGTACTGAGCCCAAATGGTTTTCGAAATAGCACACGAAAAACCTGTTCAGCGATTTTCTCAGAAATAAGTTATGCAATTTCCCTTTGACAACAGTCAGGGGGATGCCGATGAATGAGTAGGATACCTCCGAGACCAATTCAATCAATCCCTTCCTGGCAAACTCATCACCAATTTCATTTGTTCTTTTATCATGGAATCCAGATCAGAAAAATACTACTTGCATACCAAAGAGATTTAATCTTACCCTTACAGGAGCTTACCAGTTCAGATCTGCATAATGGCGTCGTCAGTACCTTGATCGCAGCTTGACTATCGTCACATGCCAGTATTATCGCAAAGATTCTGCCTGAAACTGACTAGCAGTATTCGGTAGTTTAAAGAAAGTTAAAGCCTGGAAATCCAACGTAGAATCTCTCTACGTGCTACTTTGGACTAAGTAAGTAATTGAATAGTAAAATCCTCTCTCTCGGCGAACAAAACTAACTCTGTCCGTCTTAACGCATGGCACAGAAGCGTGGACGATGACAAAACCCGATGAAGCGTCGCTTGAAGTATTCGAGAGAAAGATTCACGCGCAAGATTTTTGGACTTTTGCACTTTGGCAACGGCCAATATCGCAGGCGATAGAACGATGAGGTGTATGAGCTTTACGACGACATAGACATAGCGCAGCAAATAAAGATCCAGCGGCTACGTTGGCTGGGTCATGTCGTCCGAATGGATTCAAACGCTCCGGCTTTGAAAGTATTCGATGCGGTACCAGCAAGTGGTAGCAGAGGAAGAAGAAGACCTCCTCTGAGTTGGAAAGATCAGGTGGAGAAGGACTTGACTTTACTGGGTGTGTCCAACTGGCGTCGGTTAGCACGGCCAAAACCCCGTAAGCGGTTATCGGGCTAATTAAAAAGAAGAAGTAAGTCATCTGAGTTTTGAGTTTTAGATGCTCATATTGAAGTGTGCTGTCCATGTTTTGCACCGTGTATATGTAGGTATGCATTTCTCACAATGCAGTTTTATAATATAAGCACATTCGGTACTTTATTGCAGGCACTATTACAGCTAGCGAATAGTTGACAGCCATATAATAAACTTGTAATCAATTAATCTTTGGCTTGGGAGTAATCTTATTCTCTCTGGGGTAAAATATTTAAACATCATAGGGACCAAGGCATTACTTAAGCTACAGAGTTAACTATGTGATTGCTACATCCAATTAAATAAGGGCTCTTTCAAAAGTGACACCTAGAAGTATATTAATAGTTAATAATTATTAGGCGGCACCTTTTCTTTTGTCATCTTTGACATTCGTCAAGTAGATAGATACGCAATTTCACTTGATAGAACAACGCGCTAAAATTATTAAAACTTATTTTGAAAATGGTCGATCTTTAAGAACAACATCTCGCAAAATTTGTAGTTTTTTTGGTGGAAATAATCTTCCGAATGAATCGACAATTCAAAAGCTGGTGAAAAAATTTGGAGAAACTGTTTCTGTCGAGGATAGAAAAAGGACTGGCAGACAAAAAATTGGACATTCTGTTTGATATTGATTCTCGACGGTCTCAGCAATTAAACTTTCATGACTCGATTGCTTGGAGGATTTTACCTGTAGACTTGGCGGACATTTAAATCACATAATTTTTCACATATAATTGTTAAGAGTCGTACTATGAATACAAATAATGAAATTGGAAAGAGTTAAATTTTTACATGTTTTATTTTAAAACAATATACAGGCGTGTTTTTTGAAATACCATTTATATTCTTTACTAGGAGATTTTTTCTATCAGAAATAGACGCGTATGTGTGCCCGCTATCAGAAAAAAAGCTTATCTACCTTTTTCTAATATATAATATCATTTTGTTGTTCATACCCACAGTGAATTTCGAACCGGGTGTTAACGAAAGTTAGTCACGCAATAGCCCATTCTGTTACGACGGCTGCCTTCCCTTTGTAATCTCCTTGCTCATTTAGCAAGTTCACAGTAAGATTTGTCTGGAAGCACCTCCTCATTACCCGCTTTAGAGATGAAACGAAGTTTTTTAGAATGGTTTGCTACTCTCTCATTTCTCTTTTTAAGAGTTTAGATGCAGTTTTTTCATTACTCGCCTTCATAAAACAAGAAATACTACAGGAGTAATCAAAAATCTTCAAACAAACAGTCGGCGCACTCGCGTATCGGCACCCACGTCACTGTAGACAGTTATAATTTCGAGGTTGTAAAAGACTTCGTCTATTTAGGAACCAGCATTAACACCGATAACAATGTCAGCCTTGAAATCCAACGTAGAATCTCTCTTGCCAACAAGTGCTACTTTGGACTAAGTAGGCAATTGAGCAGTAAAGTCCTCTCTCGAAGAACAAAACTAACACTCTACAAGACTCTCATCATGCCCGTCCTAACGTATGGCACAGAAGCTTGGACGACGACAACATCCGATGAAGCGACGCTTGGAGTGCTCGAGAGAAAGATTCTGCGTAAGATTTTTGGACCTTTGCACGTTGGCAATGGCGAATATCGCAGACGATGGAACGATGAGCTGTATGAGCTTTACGACGACATAGACATAGCGCAGCGAATAAAGATCCAGCGGCTACGTTGGCTGGGTCATGTCGTCCGAATGGATACAAACGCTCCGGCTTTGAAAGTATTCGATGCGGTACCAGCTGGTGGTAGCAGAGGAAGAGGGCGGCCTCCTCTGAGTTGGAAAGATCAGGTGGAGAAGGACTTGGCTTCACTTGGTGTGTCCAACTGGCGCCGGTTAGCACGAGAAAGAAACGACTGGCGCGCTTTGCTAAACTCGGCCAAAATCGCGTAAGCGGTTATAGCGCCAATTGAGAAGAAGAAGAATCAAAATAAGATGCCAATAAATAGAAATATCTATGAGATATGTGGCAAGTTTTCAAATTATATATTCACAAGGAAGCACCCTGGGAATACTCAAACGGGAATCTCAAGCTCTATTGGGTTGTCATGACATTACTAGGGCACTAAAGATATACCAAAGAGTTTCACAACCTGAGAATACAAAAAGAAAGCTGCAAGGATCGCTGAGTGTTGAAACTTTTCAAATGATAGAAATGTAAAGATTAACGCTTCGTGTTTGGTGTATTCGGAAAAAAGTACAGTAATAAATCAAAAGTTCCAATTGTCTGGAGCAACGACTGATCCAGATGTATGGTATCGATTATTCATGTAGCTCTTAAAACAGTGCAAATGAAATGAGTACAAGTTATGAACGTGTTTTATTGTGACATTGTGGATGATTTGCATTTAATTGCTGCAGGATGCGAATTCTGTGCCAACTGACTGCCCTTATTGCTAAATATGAGCGCAATTGACTCCGAACGTTAGCAGTAATACAATACAGCACTAAGGCAATCGAAATTGCTCAAAAGAGTTCAATAAAATATAAAAATAATAACTAAAGACTGAGGAAAACGAGGAGAACAAAATTTTAAATACATTACAAAAACACAACTTACCGGCATCAAAAAAAGTGCGTGTAGCGTAGTACACATAACAGAAATGAATGTTTCAAGGCAGACAAAGAAAGAGGGAGAGACCCGAGAGAGAATGAGAGAGAGAGAGAAAGAATATATATCTAAATAAATTCACAACAGTTGCTGAGAATACAAATAGACAAAATTTACAAAAAACGGGTCGACCGGTGTAGGTAGTCGCCGGACACAAACCGTGGCAACAACGCGCACTACTCCGAGTGTTTATCACCCGCACAAACGCAGCGATTCCAGGACTGCAGCAACGGCACAAACTATAGCAAAGCAATACCAATAAATCCGACGCCGGAAAGGATAGCACTTTATAGTACGCCCAAGCACTAGCCAGGAAACGGAAATAAGAGGCAAAAAGTAGGCACCAAAAAAAAACGTTAAAAAATTGGGACCAAAAAACGCCGCAAAGAGTAGGCTCCAAGGAAACATAACGCCAAAAAGTAGGCACCAAAAATATATTTCCTATAAGTTTGCAGCAACAAACAAGCGCCAAAAAGTAGGCAGTGTAATTTCTCACTACAAAGGAAAACTGAGGAAAAATAGCCTAAAGTGTATCTAAGATATATATAAGGTATAGCTCTCTCTCTCTCAATTCCCTCTACCTTATATCTTTTTTCTCTCTCGCGGAACGAAAATGCCTAAAACGTTGCATGGCCTAGAAGTTTTACTCTCCATTCTCGCTCGCCCATCGACGCCTAAGAAGTTTCACTTCAAAAAAATAATACTAAGCACAAAATCAAAATTCAAAGCAGATTCTTATAATCTCAAACTTGTAAGACTACCCAATATTTTCGAGTGAATTTACTAACTCAAGCTATTGGACATGAGCCTCCTTGAAATATACTTACGTATTTACGTATATATGTAGCCTATATAACAGCTTAAATGTCAACTTGGCATGATGATACGTTTTTTTTTTTTTTTTTTTTTTTTTTGTTAAGCTTTCATATAAATATTTATTGCAAAATGCATGAATATTTGCCATATATATGTACATGAGTATTTTCAAATAGGTGCGTAGCGTTCATTCACATAAAATATTCAATCAGAACGGCTTCCGTTATGGTACAAATAATTGTGGAATTAAATGCATAGAAAATTCAACACTAACATCTGGACAAACGAAGCAAATGCAGAAAGAGTTGTGGAAAGAGAGATGGAGAGAAAGAGGGAGGTAAAAATAAATTACTATTATTAACCGTATTCAGTTTTAGACAACCGTTCTTACCTTCAGGTTTAAAATTAATTTGACGTTTAAAAGAAAGAAGTTATTGAGCAGTTTATGTACTTAAATATTTAAGTATTTTGAGTCTTTAAGCCCATACTGAGTAAAGTTTTACATTTACTAATTTTGGATTTATTTATTTTTCAAGACCCCTTTGAGAAATTATTTTCTACGAAATTTTTTCTGAAACTCTTAAACTTATCACTAATTGGCAAATAGAAGATTTTCGTAAAAAATCTGCAGTATCGATTTAATATATTCGGTGAAATAGTACAGTGGATTAGTTGTTGTTGTTGTAGCAGCGTAAATATTGCCCATATATGTATGGAGAATGCTCCCGGTAACGTATAACCAACTATAGTGGTTCCCGGTTTCTTCTTTGTTTTCTTTGTTGCCGCAGTAACCGCCTAAGCGATTTTTGCCGAGTTCAATAAATCGCGGAAGTAGTCTCTTTAATGTGTTAACCGAGGATAATTAGAAGTGGCGAGTGAAGCCAGACACTTCTGCACTTTGTCCTTTCAACCCAGTGGAGACCTTCCTCTTCCTCTGCTACCACCCTCGGGCATCTTATCGAATACCTTCAGAGTCGCCCTAATACTCGTAAGTGTAAGTGTACGTAATGTATCCATGCCAAATGTGTAATAATGAGTATGAGCTGGGCTTTCTTATGTACGAGTACTTACCTTAAATCGTACGAGTTTTCCATCTTGTGCACGCCGCTGCAAAATTGTCTGCTGAAGATGTTCGTGGAAGGTCTTAATCGTCTTATTACCTTTTTGTCCATTTAAATAAAAGTTTGAGGGTTTAAATGTAGTAGAAAAGTTCTGCGCTAAATCGTACTGTTAGAATTTGAAGAGAGAAATTTTATTCGAAGTAATTTTATATGTAATATTTTTGAAAAATTAATTTCACTTTCAGTCAAGAATTTAAATTTTATTACCTGTGAGAGAAATCCGATCCTCTAAACTAGCATTGCTTACAACAAAGTCGGTCTGGGTCACATTATCAAATTTACATCAGATAGGTTAATATAATTTTAAATAGAATCGCTACGTAAATTTAATATGAATTAATTATTGAATAAAGAATTAAATGGTTTTTGATGTTTTCTCGTGTTGAGTATCCGTTGTTGGGCAGTGTATATCAATTATTTATAACTTGAGTCCATGAAAAAAAGCTAATAGTTTCAAAAGGTTTTTTAAATAGTTTCAAGAAAAAAACTTCCGAATACTTCATACTACTTACGGAGAAACTATGATTTTAATTTTGCGTCGATATATTGGGTTGGGGAAAAGGAAATGCCATATTTGTGATCGAAATTTGACGCTTTATTTAACGTATTTAGAATTATCCGATTCAAGTCAAATATGCCCCGTTTTGTTCGCAAACTTGTTGCCATTTAGAAGGCAACTTCACTATCCCCCCTTTATAAACCACCCCCTCCTTATTTCAAAAAACTCAGATAACCAGTTTTCGCAAGCCTCTTTTGAGGCCAACTTGGTATCACCAAGGGCGTTTTGCATGGACCGGAAGAGATGATAGTCACTTGGTGCCAGATCCGGCCTATATGGCGGGTGCGATAGGACGTCCCATGCGAGCTCCTGTAGCTTCTGGCGGGTCATCAAAGATGTGTCAGGATGAGCGTTGTCCTGGTGGAATACAACAACATTCCTATTGACCAATTCTGGACGCTTCTGGTCAATCGCCTGCTTCAAACGGTCAAGTTGCTCACAGTAGAGGACCGAATTAAGGGTCCGGCCATAGGTGAGCAGCTCATAGTGGATAACTCCCTTCCAATCCCACCAAACACAGAGCAGAACCTTCCTGGTGGTCAATCCGGGCTTGGCGATGGTTTGGGCCGGCTCGCCGCTTCCCGACCACGATCCTTTTCGCTTGGCGTTCTCGTACGTGATCCACTTTTCATCGCCAGTCACCATCCGCTTCAAAAATGGGTCAAGTTCGTTCCGTTTTGGCAGAGAATCGCAAGCGTTGATTCGGTCCAAGAGATTTTTTTGCGTCAACACGTGTGGCACGCAAACATCCAGCTTTTTTTGGAATCCAATCTTCGGCAAATGGTTCCAAACGGTTTTGTAGTCTACACCTAGTTCCTGACTAATCGAGCGAATGCTCACATCCCGGTCTCTTTTGATAATTTCAACGCTTTTATCAATCTCTACGACGATTGGCCTACCAGTACGGGGTGCATCTTCGACATCTAATACACCAGAACGAAATCGATCGAACCAACTCTGTGCTGTGCAAATCGTTACAGTATCAGGCCCATAAACTTCACAAATTTTTGCCGCCGCCTTCGTTGCATTTTTACCTTTAAGGTAGTAAAAACGTAAAATATGACGAATTGCTTGCTTGGTGGACTCCATCTTTGACGCGCTATAACTTAAGGCTGAAACGTACGATCACAACACTGTCAAAGATACACTTGTAGTACAGATTGTCGTCTTCAAATAGCCGTTTAGTGTGACCCGATGCAATACGTACAACGCAAGATATGTTTAAATGTCGCGCTCAATTGACAAAATACGATATTACTTTTCCCCCAACCCAATACGATAACACCAATTCACAAATTTGGCTATAGCAGTTTGAAGCCAGCTCAAGGCTTACAGATACAGCCTCAGTTTTTAAATAAATAACTCAAATAAATAAATAAAACTGCAAGACTTCACAATTACATCGATCGTGCAAAAGGGCCGCATCAATGTTTTTTTGATATCATTCTTAGTAGATTCAAATTCTAAGAAAAAAGGACCCCTGCGCCATAGCCCTAAGATTAATTCCCGGCCCATAATTCTTTAATTAATAATAGGAATCTAATATGAAGAAATATATTGACCAAAGTATTATGAACGTTATTTTGTTTTTAATACAAATTTGGTATTTTAGTACGTATAATTTATTTTTAATTTCTATTTTTTAGTTAACCCTTTCGACCCGACATTCGTGCAGCAATCCTGTATAAAATTGTTTATCAAAGTTGGTAAATTGATGACGTATAATTTAAAAATTATTAAAAATCTGAGATGCATTATCAGGGTGGCGCGGTGGGTAGTGTACCGTTGTACCACTCGAGATGTTATGGGGTACAAATAAGTACCAGCCGTCATGTAAAACACACTTTAGAAATAATAAATAATTTCCACAAAAATGTATATTTTTATTTATTTATTTTTTTTAATCTATATTTTTTTAATTGCTATTTTATTCAAGAAAATTTTAGTGAAAAATATCTTTACACACAAAATTCATGTATGGCACGTATTGACACTCTTTACATAACGTCTTAGTGCGAGCCTGCATTTTTTGAGAACTGCAATTGGTACAACGATGTCGTCTAGTACCTTCAAGAGGAAGGTGTATTGCCTTGCGTTTGGCAATTTGTAGTGTTCGTCCAGGTTTTGGCTGATGAATGGCAGTAGTTTAAAAACCGTCCTGGATCAATGCCTCAGCTAAAGTAAGTTAAAACGATTTAAATGGTATCTTCTTCCGATTTAAGTCGTTATAAATACCCCAAGCGTTCACTGCTGTCATCATTGTCCGACGGTAAAACACTTTCTTCCACCTCTTATCCGATTTCTTATCGTATTCATAAAGCCCAGACATCTGGTCAGCCGAGTCGAATCCTCCCATTATCTCCCTATAAAATTTTATTTGGCATTGGACCTTGCACTAGAATTTTTTCTCCTGTTTTCAACGTTTTTGTAACATTAGTCATAGAACGTTTGTGACAATTACTCAATACCAATACTTCTTTCGCGTCGTGTCTGGTCTATACTTGAATGTCTTGGTATGTGGTTTGATATTGTGCAGTTCAGAAGCCCATAAACAGTTTTGTTTTTTGTACAAAATTTTCATCAGGAGTATTCCAATATCAATCATCAATGTCGCTTTCAGTCACATCGGTACCGCTCTTAGAGCTCAAGACACCACAAGGTAAGAATTTGTCGTCACCAACCTCGTTCTTCTCGTCTACAGAATCTTCGCTATCACTGAAAGTAGTGCAATTACTTGGAAGAAAATTGTCGGAACTTCCCCTAGAGAAGTCTTCTAAATCGCTGGTACTATCAGCTTCGACTTCGAGGTATTTTCGGATATCTTCAGGGTCCATTTTCTAAGGATAATATAATTTTTGATCAAAACGAAGAGGCACATTATATAGTATTTATAAGACTAGTGGTACCGAACGAATGGTACACATAAGTACCATATGCTAAAATAAGTGCAAAGCTATATTCTGTTTTTTATGAATACTTACATGCACAAATTGTAAACACTTTTAAAAACCCTTATTTTATTGTAATTTCTATATTTTTGGCACCTTAGCACTGAATATCTTAGAAAAACTCCGCGAAAACCAACCAAATTAAAGATTTTTTTATATTGTAATATAAAAGGAGATGTGTCTGTATGTAGTTTGTTTTTATATGTACATCAAACCAAAACTTGCTAAGAAAACAAACAAAAAATATTTAAAATATTACAAAGATTTATTTTTAACATTTTTTTCTAATCACTAATTTTTTTACAATTAGAAAAATATCTAAAATTATTTTTGTTTTCAATCCATTTTGCTTTCAACTTGAGGTGTGAGTTTTCTACTTTCCAAATTCATTGCCACAACCGATTCCATCAACTTCTTGGTAAATATATTCAGACGAAATTTCGCGCCATTCCTCTCTTAACGACTTTTTGAGTTCAGATTAGTTTCGAGTTTCATGTTTTCGAATTTTGTTATCTAAAGCCGTGTCATGTTCTGAATAACATTTAAATCTGGTGATTGTGCTGATGTTTGACCAATACATGCGGGCAATTCCACAGCAGGAAAATTTTTGCAATCTCGATCTATGCTTCGCGTCGTTATGCTGATAGAAAATTGTTCCGTATCTTTCATTTTGTGGCCCTTGCAAACAAATTTCCCTTTAAGATATCCAAATACTTACGTCTGTCCATATTACTTTCATATGGAAAGTTATGTGACAGTTAAGTTCTCGGTTTCCTCAAAGAACATGTGTCCTCCACTGGGCTTCGTTGTGCCACATAGATTCGGTGTTTGTAGGTCTGTATTACTTCATTTGTATTCGCGTACTCTTCGGAAGATCCATATAAAATCATCGCTTTTCCACAACTAGCAGTAAATACGTTTGCAGAATTTTGGCTGTAAGTACTTATTCACGTATAGGTATATACCACCTTGATAACTTCGCTGATCATATTCCCGGAATATATTCGGAAAATCCAAAATACAAGTTTATTTCACAAAAGTGATATTATCGCCTTCATAGTACTCTCCATTACACAGTTTGATCCAGTTCTCGAAGTTTTTCTAGAACACTATTTTCGGTATAGCGCCGTCTTCCAGTTCTTCATTACTTCTTTTCGGCTGTTAAAATACCGAAGTGGTTCCTAGTAGTAGTTTTCTGACTCGATCAAACCGAAAAACACCGCAAGGAGCCCTATCACGTGAACTCGATCTGTGCGGCAGTGCGTTGTTATGGAGCAAAATTCACGAGTTGTTTTCCTACAAATACCTTCTTTTTGGGTAAATTCATTGACGTAAACGTCTCATAACGCCCAAGTAATAGTACTTATTAACAGTCTGACCTTCTGGTAGAAAATCGTGGTGTGCAATACCATTATAATTCATACAAGCCATGTGCATTACTTTCTTTTTTGACTGAAAACGATGTGGTTGTTTTGGTCTTGACTCACGCGGACCTCTCCACTCAGGGTCTGGATTGTATGTAGTATTCATAAATCGTCTCCAACAATGATGCGTTTAATGAATGTTGGGGCGGATTCTGTCTTGGAAATCATGTCTTCGGCGATATAAACACGATGCCTCTTTTTCATGAAATTCAGGTCTTTTAGGGGAAATTTTGCAGCAGTACGGCGCAAACCGAAGTCATTAACAATCTACAATGTCCTGAATGGATTCAGAAGGAATGCTTAAGTCCGGTGCCAGCTCTCTGAAAGAGAGAGATGGTTAATTTGTGGTTATTGATTAACTTTTCTTTAACGTTTTTGATGTCTTCCTTAGTTTTCGATGGGGATGTCACTTCGTTCGTCATCCTCGCTGAACTCACGATCTCTTGTGAAGTTTTCATGCCGCCCGTAAACGGCTGTTTTCATTAGAGTATCATTGCCGAAATAGTTGCCCAATATTTCTAAAGTTCTTGCACAATTTAATCCATTTTCAATGCAAAATTTTATACAAGCTCGTTGTTGCAAATTCAAATCTCTTTTTAAAACTCTAAAATATCGAAAACTCGACCAAAGGTAGATTTACTCAAGACGGTGCAACTTTTGCAAATGTAAAGCCATGACCATACAATTTATGTATGTAGGATGTTAGCCACAGATTTGGCAAGCAAACGAACTCAATCAGTTGACTTAGAGCATCGCCTGGCGGGTTTTCCGGGAACTCTTTGGTCAAACGGGGATTTTACGTGGTTGCTTTTGTTATGTAAGGACAATATAGTTTTTGCGCCAAAATACATAAAAATATGAAGTTAAATAATAAAAGCAAAAGATAAAAGGTATTGGGGCTATATATATATGCAAGGTTTCAGGTAAATTTTGCCATATGCATCATTTTGGTTGTGAGCCACTGTGTGGTATAATGGAGTCGTTTTTTACTTGAATTATAAGTATAATTCGAATTCACTAGAAACGGGGTCGAATAAAATCTTTCAATATTTATAGAATCACTATGGTTATATATGTATACATGTTCATATATGTATGTGTGCACAATATATGCTCAACTGTGTGCCTTATTTACATTTTAGCTTTAGTTCACGCTCTTTTTCACTTCCAAGCAGAGTCAATCAAATTTCGATGTAGTACAACAGTTTCATTGAGTTCAAAGTTGAGTAAAGTTTAATATTGCTTTTACAATCGCAAAAGCTTTAAGTTTAACTTCATTGCAATTACCACAAACCAAGAGGAACAATGTGGGGAAAATGGCTCTAAACACACAAAACTTAAAGAAAGCAACTATTGCCAAGATAGTGAATGCAATATGAATCTGCGTGCATTTGGCAAACATTGGAATGTGCATACTTTGGCTTTGGGCGTACGCAAACTAAAGTTTCCTGGTACTTTCGCATATACGTACACACACAGACACACACATACCTACTCTTTCTTACATGCATAAAAGTTGCACATTTGCGTCCCGCAGAAACGAGCAATAGTTGCATTTCAAAGTGACCAATTCACGATAAACTCTTAAGTTTTGTAAACTTGCTAGTGAATTGAATTAAAGTAACTTTATAGACATTGTAATAGACCTCAAATGAAAATTTCACTCAAAAAGACATATACACCTATATTTAGCACAACATATGAAACAACACGCTTAGAAAGGGGGTTAAGAGCAACAAATTTTTCATATGAAGAGATTTCGAGCTGGGCCAGATTATGAGTTAAACTGGGCATTGGAAAGCCTTAACGCCTGAGAATTTGCTTTATTTCGTGTTTACCTAGACATAGTGTCTTCGTGTTCAATACATTAAGGGGTTACATACGTCCAGCAGCGCCAAAAGTGCGCTAAACGAAAATCTGTTTTTAGAAGGGATAACATGAATATAAAAAAAAGGGATACATGAATATAAAAAAATCTTATATTATACATTGTTTATTAATATTTAAAATTTATATAAAAAAATTATTTTAATTTTTCTTAAATTAGTATATAAAAAATCACATGACCCAAAGTACATCGAAAAAAATATTGCTTCATGGTCTGCATCATTTCTACTTGAAATGTTGATGGATCTGTAAAAAGTAAAAAAAATTCTTGTAAAACACAGCAGCCGATTTATGGAATTTCGAAAAGTTTTGCCATTTACTCCATTTAAAACAAAAGTATGCGTTTTACGTCATAAATGTCACACTTCAATTATGTTCATAAATTTGTTTAAGAAAAATATCAAAAATCAGGCTTGACAGACTATAGAGAAAACACTTTCGAATATTAAAAAAAAAAATGAAAATCTATATGAGTTATCATGCAGACCGAGCCGGAAAAAGTAGTTTCGAGAAAAACGAGTTTAAACATTCTGAATCTCGCTCGAGGTCGCTACCTGTGCACATAGAACTCTCTTCGGGCAGTTACATTTTCGACCATAACTTTGTACCTACGTGGAAGTTTTACAATCGACTTTTACAGAAATACGCCTAAAACTATAAAGAATAATAATCTATAAAAAAAAGGATTTTTTGAAAATTCCGGTCGTATGTAACCCCTAACTCTGTTCCATAATATATATATTTGTTAATGTACTAAATCATATTTCTAAATTCAGAAGAAGAAATGTTTGTTCGAAATCTTAGATAGCTTCCTTCAAGTTATGTAAAAAAAAACTAAAAAAATTCTTAAAATCAATTTTTTTTAAGTTTTAGTTTTTTGCTACCAATGGCCGAGCCATAACTAAGATGTTTATACCATATACAGGGTGGGCCATATAGCGTTTGCTTTTTGAACCACCTATTTTTTTGAGAATGGCAACACAAATGACATGTCAAATGTGTTCATAATTTGAAGAGGATGACATGGACGACATTTGGTTTCAACAGGACGGTGCAACTTGTCACACTGCCAAAGTTACACTCGAACTTTTGGCTACCGTTTTTGGCCGCCTCGGAGCTGTGATTTAAGCCCGTTGGACTTTTTTTGTGGGGAGCCGTTAAGGACAAATGCTATGCGAGCCATCCAGAGACAATTGATGCTTTAAAACATGAAATCGAAGTTTCCATTCATGAAATTGGAGCCCAAACAATCGAAAATGTGCTTAAAAATTGGGTTGATCGAATGGCCTACTGTAATGCCAGTCGTGGCAGTGATTGGAACGATCTTATTTTTTATTCATAAATGACAATGTTCAATCTTCAAAATAAAAAAAAAAAGTTTGTGCAAAATATTGATTAGTTTTTTTTTTAGTTTTCAATTAATTTCTACTATAGAGAAGAGCTGCATACATTCATTAGTTTTTTTTTATCTTCACACTACTTAAAAAACAGAATTTTTTCAAATAAATTTCAAGCTCGCACTATTTTTGTCAAACCTTTCAAAGTTTCAGCACCTGTTTTGTCAATAGCAAGTGCAATTTCATCATTCAACTCCTTTGATGATTGAAGTTCCTTTTTCCTATGGTGGAAAGATTTTTACAGGTGTGGCTAAGATTATACCAATAAACAGCTCTCAGGATCAGATTAGAAAACCGGCGGCTTCATTACCGACTGCACAACGTGTGAACAACGACTGACTGGACGCGTTTGTGAATATGTGGGAAATTAGCGCTATGCGGGAAGTATCGAAAGCCTTTAACCCGTTAGTGTGTGACTGTAACCCAAACTAAATCTCCTAACGCCAATGTACCGATCCCCTCTCGGTGCAAACGTTAAGTAAATCGTCGGGAGGCCGTTGAGCACTAGACTGTACATCAGTTAGCCTTTACAGTCTTCACAACAGTTAATGTCCTGCCGACATATCGATGGGCGTAATGCCTGCGATCACCATTGCAGCTTCGTTCGAGGTGCTTTTGTATAAGTTCATCAGCCTCAGGCTGACAAGGCTTCGTATGGTCTTCTATATGCTTTTACTGCCGGTCATCATTTATAACACGCAGATATTTAAGCTGAAGAGACGATTTAAATTTATGGGTGTCTATGCTGAAAGAGGTCATCTCTAGTTTCTTACGAGTACTTATGAGAAACGCTTCCGTTTTTTCGCTGCATTAGCTAAACCTATTCTACATAGCCAGTTTGCTAAGGTTGAAATAGCAGTGATTGTTTTCGATCCAATATCGCTCACCAGTTTGGCTACAATCACCAGAGCTATGACAACCGAAAATCCGATGATGTGTTCATCTGTGGGGAATGGCAGGCGAAACACTTCATCGTAAATAATATTCCACAGCGTGAGGCCTGGCACTGAGCCCTGTGGCATACCTACTGTAACCTCATACTTTTTATTCCATCTTCTGTGTCAAATTACAAAACTCGATTGCTCGAATAGTTTTGAGTATAGTGTAAAAGAAGGCTAGCTTTCTAAACCGGGTAGGAATGTGTCTTCAGTCTGCTGAGTTAAAGTCGTTTTTCACATCTAAGGTATAGGTTGTCGCCGTCTCTTCAGCGCTTCCTGCTATCGCTTCTGTAGCAATTGTGACTAGCTTTTGTATTGCCGCTGTAGTGGACCTTCGTTTGCGGAAACCATACTGGGATCGTCACGCCTCGTATTCAGTGTACGGTTGTATTCTATTGTTAATAAGCCGTGCTAAAAATTTTCCCATTGTGTGTGGGAGGCATACAGGACGGTGACATCTAGTATACCCGCTGGTCTACCTGGATGAGTAGCACGTGGATTTGTCTTTTCCAGAGATTCGGGAACACGCTTTGCTTAAATCACAATTGCACCCTAACAAATAGCTCTTGCTTTTCCACGATGGCTTTTTTAATAATATGTTAGCTGTGTGCTATTTTGCACAATGCAAATGTCGCTTATTCCATTCTTATCAATTTTGGAATACAAATAATTCATTAACGTGGCATGGTTTGCATCCAGTCACTGGTTAGCTAACCAGCCGACGTGAAAATGAGCTTCACCTGAATATATGATTTTTTTATCGCCTTCAACCAAGCATTCTCAAGCAATTGCGTTTAATATGTGGCCCGTTTTTCAAACTCCTTATCATAAACAAAATTTCAATAATCAAATATCAATTGTTGAGGTCGATAACAAAAGTGGACATCACCAGCTTTCAATCCATATTAAGAGCGTAAGTGAATATTTTCTCCAAATGAGAAGAAAAAGCACCGAACAAAAAATTGTGCTTCACTGGCGAAAAAAGGTAAAGGAAGACATGTCAGGTGATTTTGATTAAAAATGTTTATGTTGTACAAAAAAATACCATAAATATATTGTGCGTATATACTCAAGTTTTTGTTAAAAAATCTTCCATATTATCGTTTCTGTCTATAATCTGCAAATTTCAAACTCGCGCAAAGGCTGAGGTGCACAAAAGATTTGGTTGGTTGGTTTAAGTGGTGATTCTTCCAGAATCCAACTAGCGCTTCCGCACCATTTTATTGCCACATCCTCGTTACCAACTTGTTTACCAGCTATTTACAACATGACTATATCCAGTCTGTGCAGTTCAGGAACCTTATCAGGTTGTTGACATCTAAGCCAGACAGCTGTTCCAGACTCTTGAACTGCGGTTTACCCAGGGTTAACATTCTGTCCTTCCATAGGGCAAGGCATTCGCAGAGGAAATAGAAGATTGTTTCCTTTATCTCCGGTTGTTTACAACTGTGACAGTATGTGTTGTGAGGGATTCCCATTTTGGCTGTTTGTTCTCCCACAGACCAAAAGTCAGTTATGACTGCCGTTAGTCTCCAGGCGTCATAGTGTTCTGCTAATTTTGCATTTCGTCAGGTCTCTCCATCTACAATCTGCGATTCGGAGGTATTTTAGGGAACTTGCACTCTTGACTGCACCAAATGGTGCAAGAGTATTATTCATGGCAGATCCCCTTCTTGCCAGTTCATCCGCTTTTTCGTTACCTTCGATGCTCCTACGCCCAGAGACCCAGATTAAGGTAACTTTATGGTTACCGCTCAAGGCTAGTCCTGCTTTGTACCACCACTTTAGAGGTTGTTGTAGCTGAACCCAGTGCCTGGATTACAGCTTGGCTATCCGAAAGAATAGCGATATTGCCCTTAAAAGACGGATCTGCAATTAATATGGTAGCCTACCAGCTTGCGCAATTGCCAGTACTTCCGCCTGAAAGACACTGCACGCATTAAGGAGACGCGCAGATCTTTCAATTTTAAGTCTATGAGAATATATACCAGCCCACAATACATTTTACTGCCATCTGTATAGACTGTAGTGTCGAACTTGTTTAGTGAAAATGCCTTATTCCATTCTTTCTGAGATGGTAGGAGAGTGACAAAATTTCTACTGAATGTTACCGTCGGGACGATGTAAGTAGTCAGTCCTCTTCGAGGTATACTGGGCTTATCGCAGTAGTAGACTGGTAGGGCCATGAGCTTTTTCCTTCCAGCGACCCGCTTCATTTAACCTAAATGCACTCATTGTTGTCATCTTCTTGATATGTAGATCTACCGGAATAACGTGTGTCACAGCGTTTAGGACATGATCTGATTGCACCGACTGTTATTACATAGGCAGATCTTTGTATTCTGCTAAGTAATTTTATGTTGTATTCTACCTCTAGAGCTTTCCACCAAACTGCCGAGACATACGTTAAAATTGGTTGAAGACCCCATCTTCTTCCTAGCATAGGTTTACAGGCATATAAAGCGATTTCTGCTTTCTTTACCTGTTCTTCAATGTTTCCAGCTAAGTTTGGAGTCCAGAATTACCCCTAAGTACTTTGCACTGGGTGAAAGTGAGAGGGTTTGTCTGTTATTGTAGAGTAAAAACTGGTACCTTATATCTGGTCGTAAATAGCATGAGTTCTGTTTTACGCGCGTTTAAACTTAGGCCACATCCTGTAGCCCAAGAGTTAAGCTCGCTTAGCGCCCTTTGAATAATCCCACTGATCGTATTGGGACACAGTCCTGATGCCATTACACAAAAGAATAGATTCCACAAAAAATAAGTTTGGTTTTTTATGAAAAAGATCCAGTCACATATTTCCATGATGGATAATTTTTGCCAGCTAAAATCAGATCGATGAAAAATACAATGAAAACCTAACTGTCGGAATCTTAGAGGTCAATACAAATTTTGCAGATATCCACTTGTGTTACAAGGTGAATAGTAGCACTTTAAGATACTGATGTGTGCCACTATACTACACCCAGATATACTATAGTATATATGTATACTACACCATACTATAGCCGGATATATTTTTTTCACTACTAAGTTGGAATATTCAAGTATACGTATATTTAAACTGAAAACCTTCAAAAACTTGTGTCGGAATATTTTCGTTCTCAATACTAGGTCCAAAAAATGGATGCATAATATACATACAACTTTATATATAAGTCAGTTGTAACTTCCTTCACATAGCCAAGGAGTATAAGTGGAAAAGCTTAAAAGCACAATCACAAGCTTTTAAAAAATATGCGCCTGGTATGTGTCATCAACAACTTAGATGGACGTTTTATACTTTTATGTAATAAGTAAGTGCTTATGGGGATACCTATCTCGGACATACAGTATTGTGCGTAATATAAGACACTTTTTTCCTGCATATGGAAACATTTGAACTAATTTGACCCGAAATGTTGAACTAATATTAGGAAAATGCTAGAAGTTGAGAATTAAATAAATTAATGTAAGCACGAGCTTTTAAGAGTAAGGTCTAGCCTTTAGAATGCGGGCCCCTCGTTTCTGTAAAGGAATCAGTAATGCCATGACAGAGATTCCATATCAAATAGTCCAAGTGCTTTGGTTATAGCCGCCATTTTTTTCAGAAAATTGGTTTATTTGTTGGCTTTTAAATAATAAGAAGTAAACTAAAACAATTAAAAAATATATCATAATTTTGAGATTTATTCATTTTGGTAAGAGTTTTTATAGTCAAATATGTTGACTTATTTTTAAGACAAAAAAATTATTCACTTTTATTTTTTCGTATAACATATACGTTCGACAATTTTTTTTTTGGGAAACAAATTTATTTTTTTCTATAAAATTTTTGAAAAAGCAGCCTTAGGGTGCGTGCATGTCAGAGATGCGATAAGCGATAAGAGCGTCGATAAGAGCGAAGCGTAGAAAATGAATGCATGTATTTTAATAGAAGTGTGCATGTCGGAGCAGCGCGCTAACTCACTCTTCGCTCGCTATCATCGATAAGAGCGTAGAAATTGTAGGTTAGTAATTTCTTCGCTATTATCGATGATGGACACAGAATATTTTATAAGTGCAGAATTTTTAAAACCTTCATTTCGGGATCAAAAAGATCCAAATCACCACAACAGGTTCATTTTTGATAAATTGTGGCAAAGTATTGCAGCTGACACATGAACTGGTTAATAAATCAATACCTTTTTATATTGAATGTAACACTGAAAACACCACGGCTAGATGTGATGACAATGCACAAAACAATGAATATCCGATTTAGATTCACAATATTCTAAATGTTTAAAATATTTCATTTTTTTTTGTTATTTACCAATGAATATGTTAATTTTTCTCCAATAAAATTATTCGTACGTATGTACCTTATTGTAAGCATCAATCACTCCTCTTGCAAGATTGGTCTGTTGTGGCCAATTATGCTGCAGTCGATCCGCTACAGAATATAATCGAATGTATCGCTTGTTATTGTCATATATTCGAAAAACTTTTTTGGAACCTGTCCCAAACTATTATAGAGATGGTGAAATTCTCCGAGTTCTAGTCTTGCTTGGATGCGCCGAAAACTGACGTTTTTCCCTTACAGTATTATGTAGATGATAATATGCAGCAGTAGGCGTCAACAACAACATATTTTCTTCCTCTGAATCACTCATTATTATAAATATTATAGCTCTTCACTTTTCAAAACTTAAATTGCAAATGCAACTAACGCTCTTATCGCAGCTCTGTTATATACACCACACAAAACTAAAGCTCGACGCTATGCTTTTGTCGCTGCTCTTATCGACGCTCTTATCGCTTATCACATCTCTGACATGCACGCACCCTTACATTCAATATAAATAGGTATTGATTTATTAACCAGTTCATGTGTCAGCTGCAATACTTTCATCCTGTATTCTAGTTTATGCAATGAAGTAATATTTTTCAGATGAGGCAATAAACTTTTACTTGCCACAATTTATCCAAAATGAACCTGTTGTGGTGATTTGGATCTTTTTGATCCCAAATTGCAGGTTTTAAAAATACTGCACCTAAAAATTCTTCTGTGTCCATCATCGATAATAGCGAAGAAATTACTAGCCTACAATTTCTACGCTCTTATCGATGATAGCGAGCGAAGAGTGAGTTAGCGCGCTGCTCCGACATACACACTTCTATTAAAATACATGCATTAATTTCACCGGCACACAAAAAAAAAAAAGTGGGGAGTACTTTTGACTAGACCCATATATCCCTATGTATTTTGACGCGCTGAATCCGAATTCGGTGTCCGTTTTGCCCGTACACCCCCAAAATTTTAAGTAAATAGCGAAAAACCGTGAAACCCCATGAAAAATCGCTGAAAGTCTTTTCTTTTTCTGAAATCAGGTATAATACACTCATAAGAACAGTTTTTGAAATTGACAAACGTCTATAAATGCGATTTTCAGCGATTTTTCATGGGGTTTCACGGTTTTTCGCTATTTACTTAAAATTTTGGGGGTGTACGGGCAAAACGGACACCGAATTCGGATTCAGCGCGTCAAAATACATAGGGATATATGGGTCTAGTCAAAAGTACTCCCCACTTTTTTTTTTTTGTGTGCCGGTGTTTTCTACGCCTCGCTCTTATCGACGCTCTTATCGCTTATCGCATCTCTGACATGCACGCACCCTTATACAAGTGCAGTTAGTTCTGTTTCAAAATCGAACAAAACATCGCGCTGTACATTAGTAAGTGTACGTACATATTTGAATACAAGCCGAAAAGCTACATCAATCCCCTTATGAAACTTCCAGGGACTACTGAATATAAAAATAAAAAAAATTTGTATAAGAAATTTTGCGTTTTTTCAAAAAAAGATTTTTTTTAAGTATTTTTTGTGCTAAAAAATTAAAAAAAAAATTTGATGTTACAAATAGATATTTCACTTTCTCAGCTGTAAATGAGAAGAAAGAAATGAAAAAAATGTATGGTTTCTCAAAAACGATAAAAAAAAAATTCCAAAAAAATTTTTCGAAAAAAAATATCTTTCGTTTTTCGTAACATTAATTTTTTAGTTTTTAGGATGAAATACACTTTTTTTTGTAAAATTTATTTTGTGTAAAAAATTTTTGGAATTTTTTTTAAAAGTGTGTTTTTCCTTAAAGATAAATAAAATTTGTATCACAAAAAATTAAAGATATTTCACTTTAAAAAACTCTATACCTAAATTTTCCATATTGAGTAAATACCAATATTATAAAGTAAAATTGAAAAAATATTCAGTTTACTCTTATACTAAGTCTACAAGTAAACCTATTTGTATAAAAATTTACGATAATATTCAAAATACTTAGATCAGTTGACATACATAGAATAGTCCGTTGCCTTTGTTTGCATTGGAATTCTTTTTTTCTTTGTTTCGCCGGCAATATTTTTTGTAAGTTTAGCCATCTAATGTCAGGTAGTTGTTCATTTTCGCAAAAACTTATGTCGTGTGAATTCTATATATGATACTTTCTAAATTTGCATTGAAAAAACAAGCACAGGAAGCTGGTAGATCTGAAGCTATTAAAGCTATTTCGAAATAGCTGACAAAAGAAGACTTCCAGCGCTTTTTAAAACAAGAGATTTGTATGAAAACTTTGAAAATGTACGACTGAATCTCAGCAATGACTTTACCCACGTTGACTTAGAAAGCATCGGTAAAATGAAGTTTATTGGCATAGATCAGCACCTTGAGAAAACCCTACAAAAAATAACGCGCAATCTGTATGGCCAATTCACCGCTTTGGTCTAAAACATTCTTGGACAATGTCCGTTATATTGTTCGCTGCGTGGCACATAGCATCATTCTGCTGAGACCACACATCGCTTAAGTTTATAGCATTAAATTATGTTGAAAATTACGAGAAGTACGGGCGAATGCCACTTACGACCCAAAATCTGCACCAAATATACATATTTTATTAATGCATTGGTACGTGGTGCACCTCCAGTGGGTTGTCGTTATCCAACACATGTCGATTTTGCTTGTTAATTTGTCCAAAAATACGCCTCGCCGCTCAAGATGATTTCTCAGGAAAAATTGGGCTCTTCTTCCAAGTGCTTCGAAACTCAGTCAGCGAATAAGTGACACGATCTTTGGCGATCAACTTTGAGCTCTTGACTTAGTTTGATTTTACATCGGTAGAGAACTAAGTTTCTTCGCAAAATTCAGAGCTCATCAACGAGTTGCCATGGTGTGATAAGAATCCACTTCAACTACATGTAAAGAAATGTTCTCATGTGTCATTTTCTAAGTCGAAGCCTTTATCCTCCACCTCATATCTTATAAAGCAGTCGCATATAAATACTCATAGTAAAATAACTGATTTGGCAATAATCTTTGATACTACTTTACTATAGGCTGATAGTTTAGCAAATTTTTCGTTCGAAATTTGGATAGTTGGCTTTGAAGATCCACCGCGTCTGCTGTAAGGTACACGTTTTGCGATCGTTGCTTTTGCTATTTGGGTCCCATTTTACTGGAAATTTGTATCCACTTTTAAATAACACTGTGCTACAAAAAAAAACAAAAACGAAATACACCTGACAAATTACACACTGTAGGTTGTTTATATGGTCGAATAATGCATAAAAATATTTTTGTTATATTTTTTGTACCCTCCAATTTTTATTTATTTATAAAAAATCGTTTTTTCAGACTTTGCGCGGTAATCTACGGATATCTCAGTCATATTTTCACCGATTTTCAATATTTTATATGTTTTGAAAAGGATATTGTCAGACCTTTCAAATGATGTATAACAAGTAATTATTCAAACTAGTTAGTTCTGATTTTTATTTGATTAAACCTGGAGAAAGTGCTTTTTTTATAATTTTTTTAATTTTAACAATTTTTTATTGCATAATTTTACAACAAAATTAAAGATGTTTGTTAATATTCTTTGAGTGCATTTATTAACGAAGAAATTAGTGTATTATTTTCAATAATCGGACAAAAATTGCGTAAACTACGCTAGTTTTTCGTTAATAGAAAATATGGGCCATCATGTGTATTGCAGTGTGTACAATGTATTGGTTTGGCAAAAGTAGCAGTCTTCTGGTCTGTGAATGACTTGATGATGCCAAACCATTGGGCTCGAAAATGGCAAACGATCTTGAAAACACTGACTAGATTTCCACTTTTTTAGTGATATGGAGCACGTGGAACATATATATTCTGGTTCATACCAGCGACTTTCACTATAATTGCGCTCAAAGTGAAGATTGTATGCTTCAACCACGATAGTATTTGTTTCTAATTCACGGCGATGTTGTTTATCAACAAATAAACCGCAAACGTAGCAGAAATTATTGCGTTTGTCACACATCTTTAACTAACTTATAAACAATTTTAACAAAAAAACACACTTGAGAAAAACACGATTTTGGAAGAAGTAGATAAAAAGGCACTGCCAACCAAAGGTTGGTCTAATAGCTGTTTCAGACTAAGGTGCGTAACATGAATATTTAATCTTTACTCCAAAAATATGTAGGTACTCTGTAAAAATAAATGAATATATGGAATAATACCGTTATTCTTCTTAGTATCAATAAGCAACAACTTTTCATCGTGGTGTTTTTGTGTTTGATTGTACCGTTACTTTGAGCACGAGTCAGAGCAATTCGTTACTACTTTTGCCGTTTCATAACTATAGAACGCATTAGGAATTGAAGCTTTAAAGTGCATTTATGTGTTCGCTGAGTAAAACTTTTAACTTAAATCGTTTTTTAAGTAAATAAATATCTATATGCCATGCGGTTCAAAACTTACCGAATTAGAGAGAGGTAAAATTACTGCGTGGGAGGAGGAGGGTCTCTGCGCCTCAGAAATCGCGCGAAAGTTATGTCGCAAAATTATGTAGAAACACGTAAACCTTTCATTTGTAATTTATGATAAATTGTCATTGTCACACATTTATTGTCAATACATAAAGAATGCAGTGATTTTTCCAAGTAAATAATCATTAAAGACAAAAACTATGGTTCCACAAATGGATAGATATTTAAGGCATTTTTTTCTATTAACGAAAAACTAGCGTAGTTTACGCAATTTTTGTCCGATTATTGAAAGTAATACACTAATTTCTTCGTTAATAAATGCACTCAAAGAATATTAACAAACATCTTTAATTTTGTTGTAAAATTATGCAATAAAAAATTGTTAAAATTAAAAAAATTATAAAAAAAGCACTTTCTCCAGGTTTAATCAAATAAAAATCAGAACTAACTAGTTTGAATAATTACTTGTTATACATCATTTGAAAGGTCTGACAATATCCTTTTCAAAACATATAAAATATTGAAAATCGGTGAAAATATGACTGAGATATCCGTAGATTACCGCGCAAAGTCTGAAAAAACGATTTTTTATAAATAAATAAAAATTGGAGGGTACAAAAAATATAACAAAAATATTTTTATGCATTATTCGACCATATAAACAACCTACAGTGTGTAATTTATCAGGTGTATTTTCAGTGTTGCACCGTGTAATTATACAAATTCTTTAAGCAGCAGTACCATATAAACTACTAACTTATTTTATTTTAAAAAGAATCTGCTCCGTCGTATCATTTTTTGCAAGCGCATCTGACCTGCAATTTTCGTCTATGCCTCTGTGAGCCGAGACCCAAGTGCGATGGAATCTCTTCTATTAAGCCTCATCTTCGGCAGAGCTAGTTTAGAACTAAACGTAAATGAGTCCAGTGTAATGTTTCACACTCACTCTCCAGCCTCCATACTCGTCATTGCTTACCACTTTGCCTTTGCACAATACTGTATCTTCTATTTGTGCGTGTTTGGCTACCTGCACCAAAGTTTGTGAACGTGACTTTAGCCAATGTTGCACTTATAAGTAAGACTTTTCGTATTATTTCAACACTTTTCTGCGCATTTTTTCCCTTCATACCATTGGTCTCTCACATCTGTTCTGTTCATATCTGTGCAATCGAACTGCTGTGTGTAAAAAAATAAAAAAATGCCCGCGTCAACATGCCCATACATATACGAGTATTTACCGAGATTTCATTTTCCAAGCAACTTTGGCATTTGCGCCTTTTCACATATTTCATTCTTTCACTTTTCTCTCTCATTCACAGATCAACACTTTCGCATTGGCATAGCATTCGACATCTTCAATTTGTGGACAGTTGACATTTTCTCCACCAGCAATAGCTGCTTGGTGTTTGGCCAAGATTTAAAATAAAATATGTGGTGATAAGTGAAAATTTAAGAGAATTGCCTGAATGAAATGACAAATTAAATGCATGTCGTCTACATTTTATGTTTCTGCATAGGAAGTGGTCGTAGATCTTTGAACTTAATATGCTTTAGTATTTCTTTGCGTGAATTGAGTCGCAAATCGTTCGTGGCAGAGACAGAGGTGCTAAAATCTAGATTTTAATTCATTCTTAAAGGATGGTTCCAGTTTTCGGGACTCTCAGTAAACACATTTTTTATTATTGTATTTTAATCAGAAGTCCGTCCATTCAACATTCAATAAAATGAAATAAACCAGGCAAAAAGTGGTCTTACACGGAAAGAGAGTTGATAAAACTTTGAAATAGTGCGCGACATTTTAAAAACGCTAAAGCATTGACCGATGGTGACCAGTATACTGACGTTGGACATTCAGGCTTTACACTTTCGCTCTCTTGCACACTTTTCGCATTGAAAGACTGCACATGAAAAGAAATGAAGCAATTACTACACCAAAATTACTGCGATGGATCTACATGGCTATAAACGGACTTACGATTTACTACGGCTAGTCTGAAAGACTTGGACGCCGAAATAATCAATAATAAATACTCAAACAAGGTTACAATAACTTGCGTTTGCATTCAAAACAGTAGCCATGCGCACATATGGCATCAGTAAAGGCTCTTCCAGAGCTCACATCCCTTCATGTTCATATCCAACGCCAAGCAAGAAAGACTATCCTCAGTACAATCAATGTTACCTTTTTCTCTGGCGTTTATCAAAATCGCAAAAAGTTTGATATTTTTCTTGAACTAGCTCCTGAGAACTCAGAGCCACGATATATGATGAGACCGATATTCAGTTTTGATAAACGCTTCAAGACTGAACTGAGCAATAAAAAGACATGGGAAGGCTTATCTAAAACCTATAAAATAAATTAGAACATGATAACATGATGCACGGAAGGTGCAGTGATAGGTGTCTGCGGTTGGAGTAAAGCTACTCGGAAGCGCTACAAAATCAAAGAAGTATTTCAAGCCGAATTCTAGCAACAGAAAATGCGCTCACTTTAATACAGAACGCAACTATCATATAACAGCAAAAGCCCAGCCGTCCTTACTGTGAGCCAGGTAGCAATCAAGCCTCTCAAATGATTCCAGTTTACTTCAAAACTGGTGCTGAATAGCTAAGGTATTATACTAGGTTATTCAATAAGTTTTGAATCTCGATAAAAAAAGACAGTTTAATGGTTTGAAATACACTTTATTATTCAGTACATTCTCCCTGAACATCAATACATTTGTTCCAACGAGATCCCAATTCATGAATTCCATCCCGGAAGTGAGAATCTGAAAGGACTGCAAAATACACTTCCGCAGTATTTGATGAAAACCGTTACTACGCATTAATTCTTTTGGGTCTGGGAACAGATGAAAGTCTCTGGTAAATCCGATAGGTGCTCCAACAATTCGAACTTAAACTGATGGATTTTAGTCTTTGACAAAATGCATTTGTGTGACCCTGATGAAAAATAATTTTCTGCTTTTTCAAACTGGTTCTTTTTCACGAACTTTTCTTTCAGCTGGTTTAAAAGGTTACAATAATATTCAGAAATTATTGTTTTACTAGTTTACAAGTAATTCAAAAACAAAATGGGATGCAAAGGGATCCCAAAAACTGATGCTAAACGTTTTTGCCCGATTTCTAGACACGGACTCGTTCTGGAGCCGATGAAGCAGGTTCACACCACTCCATATACCCAAGAGTCATCTTAATGGATCCAAGTCGCTCTAAATGTTGCTGAGAAAATTGCATTCGAATGTGTTTTTGTTCCATTGTTACATTTTAAAAGTATTGAGACATTAACTGCATCCATCTGCTCTTTGGTGATAATATGAACAAAATAATATTGATAACATTGCTCGCTCTTTAAACCAGTCAAACGACTTGCTTATAAGACTTCTAATTTAAATTAAGTGAATAATACTAAATTTCATTTCATTCCACCTTTAAGCTTCTAACTATGAGCAAAAGTGTTTGTCTGTAGCAAAACAACAATAAAACAGCCAACAACATTTTTAAAAAAAGATTTCTCCAATGTCAAAACTGTCTACGTTCATCCCGAAGAACAGTATTTGCGAAAAGTCATGCTCCATTATTACTTTTCAAGACACGTCCAGCTGATGTTGACAGATCACCCGTCGGTAAACGTTTGCACAGGATGCGAGCGGTCCAGAAAGCAAGGGTAACTGGGTGCCACATCTGTTGAAGGAGAGGGATATCGAGAGACGTTTGGTGACATCGCTTCGCTTCATCACTGGCGATCAAAAATGGATCTATTGTGATAGCCCTAAGCATCGAAAAAGTTGAAGCCTGTCAGGTGAACCAGGTCCATAGGCAGTGAAAAAAAATATTCGTGCTTCAAATATTATGTTGCGCATCTGGTGGGATCAGAAGCGTGTGATCTATTACGAATTCCTTAAGCCAGCTGAAATCATCACTGTAGATCGTTACGGTTGTTAGATGGCGGTATTTTTATGAAGGCATACGAAGGGGCTGAAATTTTCTTACGCCGCGGCTGCAAAGTGATTAGAAAATCAAAAAAGTGTGTTCTGGTGTGGAATCTGCGGTATAAGGTGCACAACAATGTTGATGACTTTTCCGAGCGCGGCTTGAAGCGCGAGTTATGTGGAATGGCCCCGCTCCCACACATAAAATTATCAAAAAGAAAAGAACCATATTTTAATTGTAAAATGAGTATTAGTGAAAAAGAAAACAATCATATTCCAATAAAATTTATGATTGTAAAATGAACCTTAGGAATGCCACTCAGCACTTTAGAGTTAGAAATATAAATATACATAAATATGTATATGCTTAAGTATAATCCGCTCATTGCATATACGAATGACGTGAAGTCATACGTATATGCAGATAACAAACATACTGGTGTCAACACTCAAGTATGCAAAACATACTTGAGTGAAATAAGAGGACACAGTAAAACAATTGCTGCAAGTCTAAACAAAAAGTAGACTATTTGGATGGTGCTGAGTAACATCACAAACACACATATTTACAATCTAAATATGTATATACTAAGGCTATATTTAAGACCTAAAGATCTAAGAAAAGCCAGTTGTGGCTGAACCGCGAAGGGCGACTGGCAAAAGTCGCAGACACTCCGTAATCTAAATTTGCAATAAAAGTTTCCATAAACTTAATAAAAAGTATTTATTATTTAGAGGAAGGATATTAAAAGGGGTTATGGCCGCAACTCGAGGTTTCAAAAAATAGACGGAAACCATAACTGGGGAGTCTATAGAAACCATAACTGGCGCAGTCGCGATACGGATGGCACCACCCCATTCGGCTACGGTGGTTGCTTATTAAGGGATCTTTAAAGAAGGAAAGCATTTACACATAAAAATTTAAAAACTGCACTATAAAATAGCAGTGAAAGAAGCAGCAGCAACAGATATCTCTGTCATCAAAGAGGTCGCTTGTTTCCTTGATCGCTATCAAACGCAAAAGCAACATCAGCAGCAAAACAACAGCAGCAACATCAGCAGCAAAACAACAGCAGCAACATCAGCAGCAAAACAACAGCAGCAAAATAACAGCAGCAGAATAACAATTTCACCAAGTACCAGTGAGCACTCCGGAAACATCAACCAAACCACAGCAAATAAGTGAAGACCAAGCAGAGCAGAGATCCTGAAAATTTTGATCCATCCATTGACGAAAGGAGTCTATGTAAGTAGCTAGTGATACATATATTTTTTAACATTTTGCGAAAAGTTATGATACTTGAAAACGACAGTGAAAAAAAAAAATTTTTTTTTTGTGAAAAATTGTTAATGTAAAGAGAAAATATGAAACATAGAAGAAATACGAAGTAAAAGGAAAAGAAACAAAAAAAAAAAAATATAGAAAATGTGTCAAATTTAAAGAGGTTTATAATTAGTTAAAAAAAAAAAAAAAAAAAAAAAAATGACGTACAGTAATTTACGCCAGGATAAGAATATGATTGAATGGCCAACCCTCACGGAGGTAGATCCTAGTGCCACAAGATTCAGGAGGATGGTTAATCGATTTGCGGGCAATAATCTTCGCACTAATAGAAACAGGTTTAATATGTTTAATATTGTGGAAAGAGCCCCAGTGCAGGAAAAAAATAGAGCAAGCGTACTTAATGCTTGGGCACGTTAAATCAATTAAGAAATTTTCTCGAAGCAAGTAAGCAAAAACTAATAATCAGGCATGTGACGTATGCCAGTTCGGTAAAAGCAAATCAATAATAATAAAAAAAATTTATAAAATATATATTTTTTCTACTCCTTTGTTGATTCGAAAAGTAAATGGCCCAAAATATGGAGGCTTGTTTAGTAGCGATAACGCAACTATTGCAGCAAAATGCTATATATCAAAGAACCACCTTAAGACAAAAGGTGGAGAAAGACTTAAAATATCTACATCCTTTTGAAGGCAACACAAAGAAGTTGCCCTATTTTATTCAAACAATTGATAGGATTTTGGGGGACTACCCAGAGCAACAGGACCTAGTGTATAGAATAGTTTTCGATCTTAAGATATCAGGATCAGCAAAAAATTTTCTTTCTCTGACCCCACCAGAAAATTGGGAGGAGTGTAAAACAAAGTTAAAGCAACATTTTCGGTCAACTAAAGACCAAATGTCGATAACGAACGACATTACACATTTAAAAATAGGGAGTATAAGTGAACTTAATAAAAAAGCTAGGGATATAATTGATAATATCACCGAATTTAGTGTTTTAAGTGAAAATGGTGATGCGATGAAGGAGATATTCACGGGAATGCTCATTCAAAGAATAAAACAATTGGCGGCAGGTACGTTTGCTTGCACCATAAGAAACATAGTGTCATGGCCGCAGATGTCGGCTTGTATATACAATTTTATTGGCTTGGATGCTGGAAACCTGAATCCAATGCTCATATCCAAAAATATAAACAGACAGTCTGGAAATTTTAATCCTCGCCCTGTTTATAATAATAATAATATTAGACAGAATGCCAATTTTAGGCATAATAACGGCAACAATTCGCAAGCCAATAATTCAGGCAGGTATAGCAGCCGTTCGCAAAATAGCACTGCTCAAAACAATTACCGTGCACCCAATTTTTCACGACAAAATAATAGACAAAGTATTTCGCAACAGGTAAATGGCCGTCCTGTATATGAACAAGGCCAATATTATAGGCAAGGTAGCCAACAATTAAACAATCGACCACAAAACACTCCAAATAGACTTAATACATCTCAGCAAACAAGGCGTTCAAATGGGCCTCAACCCATGGACGTCGATGCTGCGAGTCAAGGGGAGGCTGTAAACATAAACGAAGAGTTTTTTACAAACTAGCCTCGGGTGGTCAGAATAAAATTCTAATAACATTGACGTTATTCAATAAAAATTTTTTAACTTTGCTGGATCCAGGATCTACAATTAGTATTATGAAGAAGAAAACCTTCGATGAATATAATCTACCGGTTATTAAAGGAAATAACATAATAGTGAGTACCTTAAATGGTAATATTAAGGGCACAAATGAAAGAGTTAGTTCTCCGTGCCCATCAGAGTTTCAATATGTTGCCAAGGCTAGAATAAAGTGGGTGAAGATGGATTTTGATAAACCATACGATTTGTTGTTGGGAAATGACTTTATATTTAAAAATGTCAAGGTAATTGATATAGAAAAGGAGGAAATTGAACTCCTTAATGGTGTAAAAATACCATTCCTCTCAAAGACGATCCAAGAGCAGGTTTATGCATTGGAGTCTGGGAAATTGCAAAATATTCAACTTGATCATCTAAAATCAGATGAACGTAAAGGAGTTGAAAAATTGCTAAAAAAATATAAAAAATTAATTTTTAAAGATGGGGACACACTGACTAATACAAAATCAGTGGTCCATGAAGTAAAGACGGTCACAAACCAACAAATAAATTCAAAAATTTATAGGTTACCTCCGAAACATGAAGAGGAGGCGGTCAGGCAAATTAAAGAATTGGAAAAGCAGGGTATAATTCAAAAAAGCAGGAGTAGGTATAGCTCTCCTATTATAATAGTTCCGAAAAAAGAAGATAAGTCCGGAAATAAAAAGTTTCGTTTAGTGGTTGATTATCGTAGGCTTAATCAAATAACCATTGACGATAAATATCCCTTGCCAAATATTCATGGAATCTTAGACAAGTTGGGCAAAGCACAGTACTTTAGCACTATAGATCTTGCAAAAGGTTACCATCAAATTTTAATGGCATCTAAGGATATTGAAAAAACAGCTTTTGTTTCCCCACTAGGTTTGTATGAATATGTCAGAATGCCATTTGGGTTGAAAAACGCCCCGGCTACCTTTCAAAGGCTAATGAATGACATATTGAGAGACTACATAAATAAAATTTGTGTTGTTTATTTAGACGACATTTTAATATTTTCCACTTCATTGGAAGAGCATTTGATTTCTTTAGAAAAAATTTTTTCAAAACTACAAGAACACAATTTAAAAATTCAAGCGGATAAGTGCAGTTTCTTAAAGAAAGAAACACAATTCTTAGGTCATACGTTGACCAAAGAAGGAATAAAACCTAACAAAGGGAAAATTGCAGTAATTTTGAATTTAAAGGTACCAAGGACCGAAAGGCAATTAAAAAGCTTTTTAGGAGCCACAGGGTATTACAGAAAATTCATAAAAGATTACTCAAAAATAGCGTACCCAATGATTAAATATTTAAAGAAAGGGGGTAAAATAAACCCCAATGACCCGCAATATATTTCGAGTTTTGAAAATCTCAAAGCTCTCATTTCTTCCCATCCGATTCTTAAGTATCCAGAGTATGATAAAGAATTTTCAATTACAACGGATGCAAGTGACTATGCTATTGGCGCAGTGCTGTCACAGCAAGGACAGCCGGTATGCTATATTTCTAGAACTCTTAACAAGCATGAGCAAAATTATGCTACCATCGATAAAGAGTTTCTAGCTATTATTTATGCAATCACATACTTCAGACCATATATATATGGAAATAAATTTAAAATAGTCACTGACCACTGCCCAATTGTGTATTTAAATAATAAATACAAGGGTAAAGAATTTTCACAACGTCACCAGAGGTGGCTGTTAAAATTACAAGAATATAATTATGAAATAGAATATGTGAAAGGAAAAAATAATGTGGTCGCAGATTTTTTGAGTAGAATCGAGAATGCTCCGAAAATAAACGAAAATAATGATAAAGAATCGAATTTTGAAATGTCCGATACGATACATTCCGCAGAGGAAGAGTTATTGGAGCACTTTGCTATAAAAGAGGAGATTGTTAATAAATATAAGACGCAAATTATAATAACATATAGCCCTGAAGCTGAAATTAAGATATCACATGGTAGGAAAATAATCGAGGTTGACCCACTGAATAGTGAAAACATATTAAGAACTATATTTGAAAGGCACATTAGGAAAGGTAAGGTAGGGATATTTTCTGAAGTTGAAGAGCAAGATTGTCATAAAATTCAACTGTTGTTGATGTCCATGTTCTCCTGTAATAGCAAACTGGAATTCATAAAATGTACAAAAAGAGCAACAGAGATATCGCAGGAAGAAGAACTGCATAGACAAATCTCTTTGTATCACAGTAAGGAGTCGATGCACAGTGGCATTGCAGAAACAATTAATACATTGAAAGACAAAATATTTTATCCGAAACTCAGGGAGCATATTCAGTTAATAATAAATAACTGTGAAAAATGCCAACAAATAAAATATGATAGAAAACCTATAAAACCTAAGTTCAATTTGACAGAAACCCCTACGGATAAAAACGAAGTTATCCATATTGATATATTTCATTTCAACAAACATTCGTTTGTTACGACAATAGATAAATTGACCAAATTTGCAGCAGCATATATAATATAATAACTGATAGGAATTGGAGGTCAAAGAAAATTATATTGCTAGAACAGTTCGCAAAATTCGGAAAACCGAAGAAAGTAATAATGGATAATGAGTTTAGAGCAGAACAATTGATACAATATTCAAATACTGAAAATATTGAGGTCCATTTAACAAAACCCAATAATCACACTGGTAACGCAGACATTGAGAGACTTCACTCAACCCTGTTGGAGAAATTAACAGGAATTGATGATACAAGTCTTTCAACGGAAATGAGGATGCAGATCGTTATAGCGAACTATAATGATCGATATCACTCAACCATCAAATGTTCTCCAAGGTTCGCCAAAGATAGCATTGGCCCATCCATATTACAAGATAGAATTAATTTGACAAAAAGAAAAATAATAGCAAAACATAATAGCAATAGAGAAGAGTATACAGAATACAGAGAATCAGGACCCATAAAAAATTACAAAAGAGTAAGACATAAGGACCAACCATATTTCCGAATTAATCCATTGCAAAACGTCCATCCATCTAATATAAAAAGACCACAAAAATTTGCGAACATACCTAATTTGGACACAGAAAATAATTACGATGATGATAGGTTTAGTATCATAGTCCATAATGGAGATACTGGTTAATTTTTTTTTATTGCCGTTTCCACTTGTAAGTTTTTTTTATTATTTTGCTTTCAGACTATGTGGCGTATAATATTTTATATCATGCTAGTGAGCATGGCATCAGCGAGGGGATTTTTGCAGGTGACCCCGATACTGGACGAGGCAGGGTACACCATTGTACGAATAGGACAGGTGGAAGTAGTTAACGAGACCACAACCATATTGCATATTATCCAGCCACAAGAAATTTTAGAAGTTGTGGAGGAATTAGGAAAGGAAGTCAGAAACATTAATATGACAGAAAAGAAGTTTTTGCTAAATGAAATTGAGGCATTGAAGGCAAAGATAAGAACAATTCGACCCCAAAAGAACGGTAGATACAGGAGGGGATTATTGAACGCAGCAGGAAGAACATATAATTGGTTGTTCGGGTTAATGGATGATGAAGATAGACAAGAGATTTTAGGATATTTAGAAGTACAGAAAGAAAATGACCATAATATTATTGAAACAGTTAATAAGCAAATAGCAATAAATAATCATTTTAATGATAGTATAGATTTGATTAGAAAAACAATAAATGAAGATAGGGAGGAAATAAAGGAATTTGTAAAAAGTATGAATGAACAGAACAAAAATTTTTACGAGCACATCCTATTCAATAATTTGATAAATAAATTGAGATATTTGGAAAGTAGGGTCAATGATATACAGCACAATATTGCTGCGGCTAAATACAATATGGTCCATCCAGGAATTCTAACTAAGGAAGAAATTGATCACTTCCAAATAGATTTTTACAAATTGAAAATGGCAAAAATGGGAGTATTAGCATATAAAAATCAATCACTTGTAATAGCAATAAAGATACCAAGAAGTTATGTTATAACTGATCTAAAGATGATCACTCCATTACCGAACAGAAATAAATTACAAATAAAAACAGAAAATGAGTATTTAATTACAATTAATGAAATAAATCTAAGTTATAAGAAAGACATTGCCTTGAAAGATCTAAAACGAAGTAGAAATTGTATATTTGAAAATGATTGTTCTTTTGAAATAAATAATAAAACTAAAATATTAAACATTGATGACGATACGATATTGATCGTCAATGCATACGAAACAATCTTAAAACAAAATTGTGACAATAGAAATATCGTATATTATTAAAAAATAATTTCCTGATTACGTTTACAAATTGTAAAATCGAATTAAATAATGAAATGTTTGAAGAAAAAAATATGGAAAACATTAAAGAAATTAAAGAATTAAAATACCATAAAAATGTTTCATATGGTATGAATGTAACAGTAGCAATATGTTTATTGCTCTTATTGATTATAATAATTGTATATTGGAAAAGGAAGAATATAAAAGTAAAAGTTGTTAATAAAAAGAATTATAATGAAGGGGGAATTATGTTAATGGAAACCAACCCCAAACAAAATGTACTTATTAATGAAAGAACTCAGGAGAGTTCTAACTCTAACGGTGGGGGAGTTATGTGGAATGGTCCCGCTCCCACACATAAAATTATCAAAAAGAAAAGAACCATATTTTAATTGTAAAATGAGTATTAGTGAAAAAGAAAACAATCATATTCCAATAAAATTTATGATTGTAAAATGAACCTTAGGAATGCCACTCAGCACTTTAGAGTTAGAAATATAAATATACATAAATATGTATATGCTTAAGTATAATCCGCTCATTGCATATATGACGTGAAGTCATACGTATATGCAGATAACAAACATACTGGTGTCAACACTCAAGTATGCAAAACATACTTGAGTGAAATAAGAGGACACAGTAAAACAATTGCTGCAAGTCTAAACAAAAAGTAGACTATTTGGATGGTGCTGAGTAACATCACAAACACACATATTTACAATCTAAATATGTATATACTAAGGCTATATTTAAGACCTAAAGATCTAAGAAAAGCCAGTTGTGGCTGAACCGCGAAGGGCGACTGGCAAAAGTCGCAGACACTCCGTAATATAAATTTGCAATAAAAGTTTCCATAAACTTAATAAAAAGTATTTATTATTTAGAGGAAGGATATTAAAAGGGGTTATGGCCGCAACTCGAGGTTTCAAAAAATAGACGGAAACCATAACTGGGGAGTCTATAGAAACCATAACTCGCGTGATGACAAAAAAGTGGGACACTCCTTTGTGACTACGCCAAGCACGCACAATTCTTGCTAAAAAGGGAATAGATGTGAGTGCCAACACCATCGAACGTCAACTGAAGGAGGCGAACATATTCTACCGTCCCACATCTTCAAAACTACTGCTCTTAGAAAAACCCATTGAAAAATAATAAAACAAGAAAATGGCGCCACAGTATTGGACTGGTCTTCCCAGTCCCCAGATGCCAACCCCATTGAAAATGTGTAGGGAAGTATGAAAACGCATTTTGGAGAAAGCCAGTCCACGATTTAAAGCAACTCGTGCGTCAAGTTCGCGCAATCTGGTTCTCTTTGTCGATGAGCTACGCAGAAAATCTGGTTCAATGCATGCCGAGAAAATGCCAGGCTATACTTGACAACGATAGAGACCACACGGCTTATTGGGTAATTGCGACTCGTAGTTTTGTATGTACTTTCTTTGTAAATATATACCTTCATCAATAATCGCGGTTCCTTTTTCTGACACAGACTGTAATTGGAGCATCAATATGTGCAAACTTAATGCATTACATCCGTTTTTCGTGACCTTATTTTGTACGATGTATGGTTATCAGTATGTGATTAGGAGAAAGTTAATATTTAATCTATGTGCAATTCTAATGTAAAAATACCAAATATTTATATCTTCATTATACTTCAAAGTCATATTCATTCATGTTATTACTTCTGTCATTTGAAGCTACATTAATTTATGCATGACCTAAATATTACTTGTTGCAACACTTTTTACCATCGTGCATATATACAAGTACAAATACATATGCCTTTGCAAACATACCTGCACATAATTACTTATACATTTTTCTACTTTACTTTATGTTTTAATTATGAATATATGAATATTTAAGTACGTAATATTGCATGTGTATGTGTGTGTATGTATACCTGAATGTAACAAATATGCATATTTATTTTTAATTTATAACAGAAGTAATTTACTAAAATAGATAATATATTGCGTGCAGCATCAGCGATTTCCATCTGCAAACTCATAATGCTGCAATCTAGTGGGGCAAATACTTAAACGAAAGCGCGCTCTTCAAATGGCTACAATGTAATACACACATATAAGTGTATGTGTGTATATGTGTGTGATTGCGTGCGATTGCTTATATATAATATTTATATTAGCTAGAAACGCTGCTATAGCTGCTATGTACATACATATGTGTCGCTTTTATTCATATTTAATATAAAAAAGCGAGGCATTGCAGTGGTAATTATCATTCGTTATTCTTGTTATTAAAATAATTGTTAAAGTGTGGGAGGCTTTTGTAAAGGTAATTACTTTGTTTTTATTTCTCTGACTGGTTGCGACACTTTGTGGTTTCACTTTCGAATAGATATAAAGGGTCGTTTTTATGTCATCTTTGACGAGTTTACACGATAGAACAACGCACTAAAGGTATTAAAACTAATTATAAAAATGGCCTCTCTTTAAGAACAACGTATCGCAAAATTCCCGATTTTTCGATGGAAATAATCATCCGAATGAGTCGAGTTGGTGAGAAAATTTCTAGAAACTGGTTCTGTCGAGGATAGAAAAAGTCAGATACTGGGTTGCCCATATTCGACGGACCCATATTCAACGAAGCTTGTCCGCAGGCAACAATCTTTTCGTCAACTGAATCGTATACGGGAATAAATGCAAATCAATGCAGATAATTCGTTGTAAAGTGGTCCGAATAATGCGAACGGTGATTTTGTGATCTTCTTGGCGATGTCTCAACATTGGCCCGTACAAGAGCAATATTCTCATCCGCTCGCCTTGGTCGGTTTTGATTTGGCTTCTTTGGATTAGAAAGAGCATCACCAGTCGAAAACCTTTCGTTCAAACGTTTAATGGTGTTCTTAGAAGGCGCACTTTTCGCATTATTTAATTTTTTATATGCACGTTGAGTTTTGACAATTGACTTCTTTTGTTGATTGTAAATTTCAACAATTTGGGAGCGCGTGTGTGGCGTGTACTGTTCTATGGTAAAAATCTGCTTGAACTGACGCTTCCACCGCAATATGTCATTAAGCGATCTGACGTCTCTGTCAAAAGATACAGGGTTGCCAGATGGTTCCGTCCGTATGTAGATGGGCAGGCCAAAAACTTGACGCATTCTAGTTGGAATTCGGAGTAAACAAGTCCATGGAAGCATAGCTCTAAAATGGAGCCTTCCAATTTGTAATTTTCGTTATTTATTCATTGAGACTATCATTTGGAATTCACAGAGAGAACGTAGGTTCAAATCTCGGTGAAACACCTAAATTAAAGAAAAAGCATTTTTCTAATAGTGGTCTTCCCTCGGCAGGCAATGGCAAACCTCCGAGTGTATTTCTGCCATAAAAAAGCTCCTCATAAAAATATCTGCTGGTCGGAGTCGGCTTGAAACTGTAGGTCCCTTCATTTGTGGAACAACATCAAGACGCAAGACGCCCTCTACAAATAGGAGGAGGAGCTCGGCCAAACACCCAAAGAGGGTGTATATATATATATATATATAATGAAATTCGGACGAAAACCTTCAAACCGCCGATACCCGTATATTTTGTTCAGCATTACCATAAACCATTGCCTGTAAACGTATGCTAGGAAGAAGATGGAGTCTTCAACCCAAGTATACATTGTGGTTGTATAAGGTCGTATGGTTCGGTAGTCTGGTGGAAAGCTCTAAAAAGGGATTACAACACCAAATTACTCGGCAGCATACAAAGATCAGCCTGTGCAATAACAGTCGGTGCAATCAGTGCATATCCTAGGGAGGCTCTGAACGCACTTGCACACGTTATTCCAATACACCTACACATTAAGAATACGGCAACCATGAGTGCATTTAGGTTAAATGAAGCGGGTCGCTGGAAGGAAAAAGCTCATGGCCATGCCAGCCTATTACTGCGACAAACCCAGTATACCTCTAAGAGGACTGACTACATCATACCAACGGGAACATTCAATAACAGTTTTGCCACTCTCTTTCCATTTAGGGAGGAATGGAATAAGGAATTTTTCGACAATACAGTCTATATAGATGGCAGTAAAATGGATTGTGGTGTTGGAGCTGGTATATATTCTCATATACTAAAAATTGAAAAATCTGTGCGTCTCTCCAATGCCTGCAGTATCTTACAGGCGGAAGTACTGGCAATTGGGGAAGCTTGTAGGTTACTAATCGCAGATTTCTCTTTTAAGGGCAATATCGCTACTCTTTCGGATAGCCAAGCTGCAGTTCAGGCACTGGGTTCATCTACAAAAACCTCTGAAATGGTGGAGCAAAGTAGGTATGGCCTTTCTACCTTGAGCGAAAACCATAAAGTTACCTTAATCTGAGTTCCGGAACATCGGAACATTGAAGGTAACGAAAAAGCAGATGAACTGGCAAGAGAGGGATCTGCCGAATCGGTATTCACACCATTTGGTGCAGACAAGATTGCAATGTCCCTAAAATACCTCCGAATCGGGGATTGAAGATGGAGAGACTAGACGAAATGCAAAATTAGTAGAACGTTATGACCCACCTACAACCTCAAGCAATCGTTAACATTCATAAAAATGAAATGACGACGCTGGGGGACTCACGGCAGTTATAACTGGCTTTTGGTCTATCAGAGAAGAAATATCCAAAATGGGCATACTTTACACGTCTCGCAGTCGTCCCAATTGTAAATAACCGGAGAAAAAGCAAACGATTGTCCATTTTCTCTGAGAATGCCCTGACCTATGGAAGAATGGAATGCCAGCCATGGCCAAACCACTGTTCGAGAGCCTCGAAAAACTTTCTGACTTAAATGCTAACTACCTAATAATGTTCTTGAATCGCACAGACTGGACATAGTCATGCTACTTGGTTGGTAGCTAGAACGATTCTGGCGGAGTTAGCACTTAAACCAACCAATCAATCAAATGCCATTGTAATACACTTACTAAGTTAACTAAAACTAGCAAAAATAAACAAATCCAAATAAATTTGAAAATTTTTCAAAAATTAATTGTAAAACTTTATTTCTTTCAATTATTTAGAACTATTTTGGTTTTAGATCATTTGTGTTTTCAACGCAAGGTGTATTTTTCTACTTTCTTATTTCACTGTCATAACTGCCTCTCAATTTTTGAATTAATTAAAAGTACATTCTTTTAAAACATGGGTGCCTCGAAAGCAACTTTAGAGCTGTGTCCCAATGATATTTTTTTCTTAGAATTACACTGATATGTGGAAAATCAAAAATCCACACATTTACGTAAATTGTAATTGACACTTGTGAAATAGACAGCTGCAGCATACAAACAGGCAAATAAATAATGCTTTTCTATTTAGTAAAAAACTTAGTCAAAAAAAAAATGATGACTAATTTTGCGCCACCTCACACTTTTTAAAAAATCTTATGCAGTAAAACCAAATTTGACGATTCATTTTGCTTGAAGTAAATTTTTTGTACATAAAGTTCAATGGTTCAGCTGACATTAGGCTACTGGTTACCTTCCTGGACAAAATCTTTTGCGATTCCACTTGCACCGGTAAGTGGTGACTACTGAAACAAATTTTCGTCCACGTACATTGCATATAAATATTTCACCCGACAGATACTGAAATATTATATTATGTAAAGTGAAAAGCTCTCAAAAACTTGTGTACTCTATTTTGACAATGAAATTAAAATACAGGGTTACCCATATTCGACGGACCCATCTGGCAACCCTGTATCAGACGTCAGATCGTTTAATGACATACCGCATTGGAAGCGTCAGTCCAAGCAGATTTTTACCATGGCACAGTACACGCCACGCAAGCGCTCCCAAATTGTTGAAATTTACATTCAACAAAAGAAGTCAAAAGAAGAAGAAGAACAACAAAATCATCATGCCCAATGAGGCTCATTTCTTATTGAATGGGACGGTAAATAAGCCAAATTGCCGTATTTACGCCACTGAAAATCCTCACGAAATTCAAGAGGTATCTCTTTACGACGAAAGAGTCACTGTTTGGTGCGGCGTTAGTGCGAAAACGATTATTGGGCCGTTTTTCTTCGAAAATGAAGATTATCAAGCTGTTACCGCCAATCAGGAGCATTATCGCGATATGATAATCACTTTTGTGATGCCAATTATTCGTCGAAAGTGTATGAGGCAGTTCGGGTTTCAACAAGACGGCGCTCCACCACACACAGCTCTCACCACAATCGATTTTTTGAAGAAATTGTTTCCTCGTCGTTTGATGTCGAAAAATGGCGATTTTGACTGGCCACCGCGTTCGCTCGATTTAACGCCACCTGACTTCTTCTTGTGGGGATATTTAAAATCAAAGGTTTATATTAACAAGCCAAAGACCATAGAAGAGCTCAAGAACAACATCCGTGAGGAAATAGCCGCTATTCCAGCCGAAATGTTAGCTAAAACTATGGAAAATGCTGCAAAACGGGCACAATACGCCGTACAGGCTCAAGGCGGCCATTTGGGAGATATCATATTCAAAAAGTGATGTCAACAAATCTACTTGAACCAAATAAAATGATTATTATCGTCAACATCAAAAAAAAAGTGTTTTTGTGTTATTTAAAAAAAAAAAAACACATGGGTCCGTCGAATATGGGCAGCCCATATATATTGAGCTGATTCCATAATTTGGATTTTTAACTGAGCTTTAATTCTTGGGCAATGGAAAAAGTGCACACATGTCGTCAGACTTAACAAGTTACTTAATTTTGTCAACGTTTTTCAGGATTGAATAAAATCGTGGGAATCATCACTTTGCTATTGCATCACGCGTCTCAATGCATATCATTGGATATTTGCTAAATATATCTAGCGTAATATGCAGAATATTTCGGCCTAACATAATAAGTGACGGGCAGCTCTGGAGGCAAACGAGCGAGGAGCCGATCTTATGCCAGGTAAAATGCAGCAAATGGAGTTGAATAGGCCACGCTCTTAGAAAACCGGCTCACAGCATCACAAAAATAGCGTTAGAATGGAATCCTCATGGAAGCAGAAGTAGCCACCAAAACCTGGAAAATATCCATCTTTCATAAACACAAGCTGGAACAAAACCAAGACGATAGCATCTAATTGCGTACGTTGAAGAACCTTTGTAGAGGCCATATGCTACGTGAACTAGTATTCAGGAGAAAAAATCTAGAAGATACTATCTATCTACCGAATAATATTCAGGGCGTCTTATTTCACTTTGAATTTAGGCCCTCTGAAGTTAAAAACCGAAGTCACAGGAATTCACCTTCCACGAAAATTTAGATATTTAATTTTGGCGCATAGAAGACCGGCCCAAAAAATTTCACGTACAGTTTAACCACATACAAGTCGCCACAATTTCGACATTTAATTTTTTTAGTAAAACTTTATCTAATTTTCAGCAAAAATATAGTTCTTTCTTTAACAAAAGCCAATAGAAATTTCCTTCCATATTAAAAAAAAAAAAACTACTTTTTATGGATGAAAAAACACAATACCATAAGTAAAAAAATTTAAGAAATAAACAGGATTTTTGAGGCACTTCAAAATTTCACTTTATACATTAAAATGTAAGCCAAGTTGTGATTAAAAACTTGTAAGTTTTGCCGAAAATTTGAAAAAAATTTTGAGTTTCGTACAAAGCATATAACTCTGATTTACATGGCTTTTGTTAAAGAATAAGCTACATTTTATTGAAAATTGGTTAAACCTATTTAAAAAAAATTAATGTATGATAACGGGCATCTCTTTTCCCCACGGGTGTATATTGTCTATGGCATAAGTTTCCGCCCTCGTAAAAGAGGTGTTGCTGCTGATATTACTTTTGTGTTCGCTCTTCTGGTGATTTGAAGGTTTATATGCCAGATCTCGATGTCAGTAGTTGACTTTCGTTTCAAGCGTAAATGTTTATGTTCGTCCCGAAAAAACAGCATTTGCGAGAAGTCATGCTTCCTTATTACCTTTTTAAAGAAAAGTGCAGCTAAAATGTGTCGGTAATCCCGCTCCATCAAATACAACTTGTAAAGAGTGATTTTGATGCTTCCAATTTGGCAATTTCGACGTGAGTGATAAAGTTCGCGAAGGGGCACCAAAAAAATTCGAAGATACTCAACTGCAACAATTATTGGATGAAGGCGCCTTCGAATGTCGAGCCCTTGATGATATGTCTAAAGAGTTGGATGTTGACAGATCAACCGTCGGTAAACGTTTGCACGTGATGGGAATGGTCCAGAATGCAGATAACTGGGTAACTGGGTGCCACATCAATTGAAGGAGAGGGATATCGAGAGACGTTTGGTGAGGTGTAAGATGCTTCTTGAACGGCAGAAAAGAAAGTGTTTTCTGCATCGCATCATCATTGGCGATAAAAAATGGATCTATTAATATATAACCTGAAGTGTCGAAAATGTTGGAGCCTGCCAGGTGAACCAGGTACATCGATAGCGAAAAAAAATACTCATGCTTCAAAGGTTATGTTGTGCATCTGTTGTGATCAGAAGGGTGTCATCTACTATGAACTCCTTAAACCATCTGAAACCATCACTGGCGTTCGTTACCGACTGCAGCTAATGCGTTTGAATCGAGCTCCCAAGGAAAAGCGGCCGGAATGGGACGGTAGACATGACAAACTTATTTTGCTCTATGACAACGTCAGGCTACATGTTGCTAAATCGGTCCAGAAATATTACGAGGGACTGAATTGGGGAATCTTGTCCCACTTGCCTTATTCCACCTTCGCATTGCACCTTCGGATTACCATCTGTTCCGATTAATACAGTCATCCCTTATTGGGGAGCCGTTCACTTCTTACGAGAGCATAGCAAACTGGCTGAGTGAATGGAGGAAGTCAAAATAACTCGAATTTTTTGTCAGAGGAATCCGTATGCTGCCTAGAAGATGGAGTAAAGTTGTAGCTTCCAATGGCACATACTTCACATAATATCATATATTATTTAATTGTTTAAATAACTCGTAACTTTGGCTATGAAAGGACGGAGCCTTATTCCTATACCCTAATATTGGGTTACATGCAGCTAAATCTAATACCTTAAGCATCTATAACTTCGAATTTCATGTGAGCACCGAACTTGGTACTAGTCAAATAATAGTCACGTACAAAAGCATTCGCAAAAGCGGCAGCCATTAATCATTGACTTAGAAATCAGATGTGGAATTATTTATGAAATCTCTATTTATTTATATTTAGGAGTTGGGAGTGCAGACCTATGCACACACATACCTACACACATACGTACATAAATTGAAAGCAAAACATAAATCCAGCTGATAACGTGTTTTATGGCTTTTGCTGATGTTCGTGGCAAACGATTGTCAACAGCAGATTTTAAATGGCATAAACCTGAGTGTTTCCCATTGGAAAAAGTTGTGCTACAAAAGCAACAACAAAAATATGTAACGCTGTAAAAGTTTTTGAGTTGTGCTCTGCTATGCTGCGATATGCACTTGATGCCAATGAGCGAGTAGCAGATAATCCGCTTTCGCTGCACCATGCCACATGCGCATCAGATAATGCCAAATAATTAGAGTTGGTTTGCGGTTTTTAATTGAGCAGAGTACTAAACTTTCTGACGATGCAATTGACAAACTTTTGGGTATTTTTTTTTCGACTCAGTTGCTTTGTATTGTCTTTTTTTGGATTGGTTTTTGTTTTGCCAGGAACTTTTTTATATTTATTTGTATAGTTTTGCGGTGCGCTCAACTTGATCTTAAATTATTTAATTTTTTTTTATTTGCCTTCAGGTTTTTATTTTTTATTTTTGTTTAAAAGTTGATTTGTTCTTAATTCATTGGTTACGCTGCAAAAATTCCATTGGCATGCCATTCAATTGCTGATAGCCGAAAAAAGTTCACATCATTTCTTGCTATCACTATTGGTTGCAATGCTATGCACGAAATTGTTGCTGTTTAGTGTCTTTTTTACCATTGCTGCTACCACTAGCGGCACTGCTGTTGCTCGCTCGGCAATAGAAGTTTTACAAATAAGGGACCAATTCGAAAATATTCACTTCTATTATACATGCACACGTATCCAAGCACGCACACACACACACGCAAATGTGGCTTGGCATATCTAACATCGGTTGTGGCAACTTTCTACCACAATTCATTAGTTTTAACAGCATCTAAGCTGAAACTAATGAATTTCCAGAGTAGGAATGACCGCATGTATTGCGTTTGTTCTAGAGAGTATGCGAAATATAGAACCGCATTGAGGAGAAAAGAATCAGATCAGTGTATTTGCACATGCACGTAAATACGTACGTATGTATGTGTCTGCCGTTTGGTGCCAATTTAAAAGTTGCTCATACGCTATGTAGCTCTGGTGAAAAACTAATTTGATTTAGTTGAATGCCATTCCATATGCGCCAGTTAAGTATTCCGAATTGTTGTTGAAACGATTTTGTAAAATGATGCAAAAATAAAATTTTCTGTTGTATTAAAGATTAGTAGATCGGGTGCGAACGAGCCAGCATCAGCAAGAGAATAATAATTCAAAAATGTTATGGCCTTGTTACATACACTCACGTTTTTACTACAGGTTGGTGTATGCAGTGGATTGGTATGGTGGCCATTGTAGCAGAACCGATTTTGGTATCAAATTTATGCTAGAAAATAATCAAATCTCTGAGTTTGAATCAATTTGAAAATTTTGAAGTACTTGAAATTTACATTTTATTGTACTAAAGTTTAATAGGAAAATTTGTCGAGTTTTTTTAAATCTGGTACAAAGCATAAAAATTGGGTTAGTATTTGTATGGCAATGAGTTTCCGCCATTTCTAAGCCAAAGTCACGAGTTATTTAAACAATTAAATAATACATGATACAATATTATGTGAAGTATGTGCCATTGGAAGCTGCAACTTTACTCCCTCTTTGCTCTGACGAAAATACGAGTTATTTTGACTTCATTCATTCATGGAGTCAGTGTGCAATGCCAATAATAGTTGATCTTCTGATCCCACCAGATGCACAACATAACCTTTGAAGCACGATTATTTGTTTGCGTTGTCGATGGACCTGGTTCAACTGACAGGCTTCAACTTTTTCGGCCCTTAAGGTTATCAGAATTGACCTTATTCTCATCGCCAGTGACAAAGCGAGGCAGAAAACCTTTTCGTTTCTGCCATTCAAGAAACATCTCACACTCTCTTTCAATTGCTGTGACACCCAGTTACCCAGTTAACTGCTTCCTGGATCATTCCCATCGTGTGCACACATTTACCGTCGGTTGATCTGTCAACATCCAACTCTTAAGACATATCATCAAGGGTTCGATATTCGAAGGCGTCTTCATCCAATAATTGTTGTAGTTGGGTATCTTCGAATTTTTTCGGTGCCCCCTTGTGATCTTTATCACTCACGTCGAAATTGCTACTGTCGAAACCACTCTTTACAAGTTGCATTGGATGGATCGTGATTACCGTAAGTATTGATCAACACGTTTTAGCTGCACTTTTTTTTAAAAAGCAATAAGGAAGCATGACTTCACGCAAATGATTTTTTTTCGGGACGAACGAAGACATTTTTGGCGTCATATAAAAAAAGGATCTTTACGTTTTAAACGAATGTCAACTACTCCGATCGAAACCTTCAAATCACCAGAAGAGCGAAGTAGAGCGAACACAAAAGTAAATGGTTTCCTAATAAGAGATTTTCTTTTGATATTCAAAGAAAAATGCTATTTTTTAATACAAATTATCGGATGTTTATTTCATTATAAAAAGGAAGGTACGCCGTTAATAATGGAAAATAACATCAGGTAAATGACCACCAGCTTCACGCTTACAGGACAATATCATTTTCATGAAATTTTCCATAACCGAATTGCAAAGTGATGCCCTCTGTCCTCGATAGCCTCACGAATTCCATTTTTGAGGTCTTGAATCGACCCTGTTCTGTTGGCGTAGACCTTCTCTTTCCAGTGGCCCTAAAGAAAAAAGTCACACGGTGTTAAATCACAAGATCTCGGTGGCCAATTGTGATCACCTCTTGAGAGATAACACGGTCCGGAAACTTTTCCCGTAAAAGATCAACGGTTTCGTTGCTTGTTTGGCACGAAGCGCCGTCTTGTTGAAAATAAACGTTGTTCAGATCAATACCATACAATTCGGGCCATGAAAAATCGTTAATCATCTCTCGATAGCGTAATCCATTCACCAAAAACACCTGTTATTGGAAAATCCTTTAGTATGAGCAGCGACATCTATTCTACGAGAGCGGAAACTTATTCCGGTACCATAGAGATATCTCGGTCACAGCGCCACCTACCGGAAGATCCTGAAATATTCTTCTATCTGACGTAAAACCAAACTTATTCTGTTAGTTTGAATTCAAACGGTTAGCTATTTCTTCAGTTTACCTTTAAAAATGGCTAAATTTGTATATGTAAGCTGTTTTTGGGTTAACATCAAGGGGACAATTTTAATTATAAATTATTTACGAGTAAGTGTGAGTTACTAGCAGAAAAAAAGGAACAAATACTCCCAGTTAGGTATGCTATAGAATACAGTTCAGGATATTCTGTCTAATCGCCGACCCGTAACTTAACGAATGTTTTCAAAAAACTCTGCTAAAATATACAGGTACAGTTGTGGACAAAACTCTCCGTACGACCCCCTTGAATGTGAAATTGTGGAGAAGAAGTAAGTGAGCGAAGTGAGAAGAGGAAAAGAAACATTAGATGTACAGTTGCGGACAAAACTCTTCGTACGATCGCTTTTTTCTTAATTTCTCCCAATCTAAAGCATTGAAAAGAAATGTAGTGATTCAGTTTTGTTTTACTAGTGCTCCAATCCTCAAAGAGAACTTGCTGGAGGAATGCCAGAATATCTCTGTGGAGGAGCTTGAAAACTTAGCAGCTTCAATGCCCAGACGTTTGCAAGCAGTCATCGATGCTGGTGGTGGCCCAACAAAATATTAATTTCCACAAATTTAATCAGTTTTCCTATATAATTCTTATTTTCTAAGTTCGTATGTACACTTTTGTCACTAGCTTTTTTTGGTTTTTTCGTGAATAACTTTTAAAGTAAATACTGAACATAATTTTTTTCCATTTGTTATATAATTAGACTTAAAAGAAAACTGCATCATTACGTTTCTTTTGAATGCTTTAGATTGGGAGAAATTAAGAAAAAAGTGGTCGTACGGAGAGTTTTGTCCGAAACTGTACATCTAATCTTGCTTTTCCTTTTCTCTCTTCGCTCACTTACTTCTTCTCCACAATTTCACATTCAATTGTCAGATAGTGTCTTGTTAAAAATATTTCTGAAGCTACTAATTAATCAAGATGTGCGTGGTAGAGTTCCATTCGACCTAGCAAAAGTAAAACAGCAGAAAAACACAAACACTACTTTACCTCTTTGCATTCAAAAGTTCCTTCCATTATACGTTTTTCAATATTTGGCATTACGAATACCCTTCTCTCTATGATTATATTTATCTTGTCTTTAAAATGTTCGTGGAAATGAAAGTTGCAGTTCCGCTATGAGATTAAAATTTATTTCTCTTAAAAAAAAGAAACAAATAAAAAAAAAAACCAATTATTTCTCTTTGGAAAAACGTAAAAATTAAAAAGTAAAAGATAAAAAAAGCTTCTCAAGGACTCGAAAAAGATCTTGCCAAGAATTTCTTTCTTTTGTTAGAAATTAAATTTAGCCGGGTTTGTTTTCAAACTGAATTCTTGAGGCTTGAAAGCAGTAAGTAGTGTAATAATCAATGAGTGAGAGGGGGTTTTGGCAACGGAGAGTTTCAGCAATGCTAAGGCACCAAGACTTGGCGGGATCCCGAATAAAGCACTGAATATCGCTATCAGCCGTAACGCAAAGCTGTTTGCAGAACACTTCGCCAAGGCGTATTTTCAAGAATATAGAAAAGAAACGACTAGTCCTACTTCAGAAACCAAATAAACCAGCTGGTGATACAAGTTCATATCGGGTAAAATCTTGGAGAAATTAATGTGCACGCGCCTGGAGCAACATATGGAGAAAGTGCAGTACTCATTACGGGCAGAAATAAGTTGGAAACGACCACACTAAACGACCACATTTCATTGGGCGTTATGATTGATGCCCGACTATGCAGGAAGTGGCATGGTGACGGCGGCACTGTCAAGGATTAGGGCCAACATTGATGGTCCCATTCAGAGCAGAAGAGCACTCCTGGCTAAAGTTACCCAGTCTGCACTCAAGTATGCAGCACCCGTATGGGGGAAAGCTACGATGCAAAAAACATAGACGTAGAAGGCGGAAATAGTTTTTAGACTAAGAGTTAAGACTACTTTTAGAGTTGCCTGTGCTTTCAGGACAGTGTCGTGTGTGTCATTTCGGGTATCAGCTATATATGACCTCCGAACTGGGTAGAGTGTATAACAAAGCCAAAAGCCTAAACAGGCGACTAACAATCGGAAGAGTGCAAGGAGGAAAGGCAAGGGAGCATTAATAAGTGGCAAAATCGCTGGAACCTAGCGACAAAAATGAGGTGGACACATAAACTCATCAGATGTATACTGGTATGGGTTCAGAGTAGACATGGTGATAGGCATTACCACCTGACGCAATTCCTGAGAAGACATGGATGCTACAGCGAATATCTTCAAAGACTCGGCCTCGACGACGCTGCAGGCTGCTCGTTCTGCGGCAGTAGTAGTGAGAACACGAAACATATTTTCTTCTCCTACCTGAGATACGTATCTGAAAGAAGGTCTATCGAAGGTATAATAAAAGAGACGGTAACCCCAAGCAACATTGAAAATCACATGCTGCAAACGTCGACGTGAAGAAAAAAGAATGGCAACGTAGTAAAGAAAAAAGGCAAACAAGTAACGAATAGTAGACAGAGACAGAAATATATATGAAGAGCTATACTGGCAGCGGTACCGCTGGGCAAACTAAAGCTACAGAGGCTGAAGTTGTGGTGCGCACATTGACGAACGTATCGTAGTCCCTCTTCGCTGCTCGTAGGTTACACAAATTGATTAAAAGTAAAGTTTATTTTATAAATAATTTCGATATATACTGTTTGGCAACACTGTGTGGTGGGAGGCAATCAGTTGACATGGTTCTACGGAAATTTCCAAAATCCTACGATGAAATTTATAATACTACGGAAGGGAAAGGGTGGTAATTTTTCATTTACATAGGGCTCTCATTAGTTTCATCCTAACAGCTGACAGGGGCCTGCGTTTACGTCGGTGAGTGCTGGCACCATAAGGGTTTAGTACGTAGATGTACTGTCTCGCAAGTCCAGTCGCAGTGTGACTCGTGCATACCGTCTATGTTGAGGTGAGCCTGTAAAATTCCTCCTTCAGATAAAAAATCTTGTGCAGCATCGTACACGTGGTAGAAGTGAAACTTCTGTGTGTGGATGAGTGTGAATAAGAGAGAGAGAGAGAGAGAAAGAGCGAGAGAGGAAGAGAAGGAGACAGGGATAATTTCAAAAAAAATACAACAGTATACAATTTTTGTAACCAAAATTCGATTTTATTAACTATATATGCATTACGCTATCATCTGTTGGTGGTTCAATTGGTAATACTGATATAATTGGTTTGTGATAGCTGAAATATGTAATATTTGTACGTGATTCAATATTTTCTATATAACGTGTGAAAATTGCATCTAGTGTAGTTCCGGATTTTGTTGTTGATTCTTTAGGGTTATTGTTTATCTGCAAACCGAATGTTTCGCGAAGAAATTGAATCAACGGCAAAGAATCATTGGTTCCGAAATTTACGTTGAAATCTCCCCCGAGAATCAATGGAATTTTGTCTTCGCCTCTTCCAAGTGCATTTGCACCTGCGTGGCTGTAAACCAGTAGTGAGCAGTGAATGAAATATATTATGTCATCAAGATCTTGGTTCGGTGAGATATAGATGGCGGCTATGACAATAGTTTTTCCATTCAGCGTTTGACATTCTGCAATGCAAACATCACCAACTGGTGTGACTATTGATGAATATGACTGAGACTGCCTTGCAGTCATTTCCATGTTTGGTGTGACGATATTTACGCTATCATCTTGATTGTGGTAGATTGCCACACCGCCAGCTCTAACATTTAGTCGCTTATATTTGATGACGCAATTGAAATTTGGTATACTAATATCCTCGTTATCGCTTAACCAAGTTTCGGACAAAAGTACTATACTCGATTTGCGGAGGACAGAGTCTGTTAAATCTGCGGAATGTGCTCGTAGGCTCTGACAATTAAGAGTATATACAGATAGCCCTCTTCTCGGAGTCATGAAATCGAATATTTGTTTATCCACAGTTTCCAGTCTATTTAACGATAGTTTCCGGAATGGTGATCCGGATGGTAGAATTTAAAATCATTTCCGTTCGTTATAATCCACAAGCCTTCAATAAAAGTGACTCGTGATAAAGCAACGTAAACTAATGATTGCGAATGTTTTTTATCATATTCGTAAACAACTTCAGAATACGTGCTTCCCTGAGACTTGTGAATGGTCGTCGCACAAGCACAAACTAATGGTAAATGTGATCGTTTAGCGTTAATCGTTTTGTTGTTGTTAAGCGGGATTGTTGATGTGCGTCGTCCGATTGGTACCGCTGTTTTACTGATATTATGCGCTGCAACATGACCAGCAACTTTTTTTCTGATTTTTTTCTGTGTCGCGTAACATTATGATGTATAGCTCTCCTTCTCTCTCTCTCTATGTTATATATCTGTATACTCTGTCTTACAACGAAGCCTATGTCTTAGGTATAGAAAATGTATAGCTCTCTTTCTCCTTCTCTCTACGTTGTGTCATTTTTTCTCTCTCGCGTAACGAAATCTCTAAACGTTATATTTTTTTCCAATTCACTCTCCATTCTCGCTCAAATATCAGACCGCCGCTAAAGAAGTTTCACTTCAAAAATAAAAGAAAAATGTTTGAAAGCTTTTAAAGTATTATTTATAATAATATAGTTTGGAAATTCCGTATTAAATTAAAATTTAAATTTTGAATTTGAGGCTTGACTTTAGCTGCTTCTACTGTGCACCTAAATGCATATATAGACAAATATGTATGTGTGCATGAGAGCAAAAGGGATTACCAACTTTCGAGTATTTATACAAATTAAGCATTTTTCCAAAGTACTCCATTTGTTTTTCGACAGCTTGCACGCTAATGTTACCGACGGTGTAAATATGGTTGTTTGAAAAATCCATGCAAAAATAAAAATACCAAGTTGTGTGGGGTTTTTGACATAGTCACTTCGTCTAACGCTATTCTAGTTTGTTGATCCCTTCCGAGTAATAGCATTTGCCCAAGTAACCATTTGTTTCTGCAATCACCTCCTTGTTTGAGTACAATTTTTTTCACCGCCAGGTATTTCTTTAAAGTGGGTAACAAATATTACTTGAAGAGATCTAAGAGAGTCAGATTTGGAGAATAAGGGGGATGCGAAATGAGTTTCCATTGAATTTACATTAATTTTGCGACCACAACGGCTGAGACGGGAGCTGGTGTGTTATCGTTATGGAAAAGGAAAAATCACTCGATTTCCTGGATTCAAAGAAATGGCAAACACAAAGTTATAGACCGATGTTACTGAAACTTCGTGTGAGTTTCTGCAAGAGGTGGTACTAACTAAAAATAACCTCGAGATGTGCCAGTAATGCCATATCTCTTACTTTGCACAGACTTTTCAAACGACGCTTGTAGCTATGAAGAGAAATGCAAATGAGTATAGATGAATATTTATGAATATGAACTTAAATCCTTTCTACCTCTCAGTTTTTTTTTATTCTATGTTTTGCACATTATTTACTTGTATGTGGTACGCTGTTTCATTGCCCTTTAATAGCATATATATGTACTAATGTGTATGTGTGTATGTAATAGCCGAACGACTTTAAAAAGAATATCAGAACAAGTATCTATGTAGATGAGACAAAGGGGTTGCTTTTCACTTATGCTTGCGATATTTGCATATTAAATCTATTTTCAATGGATTTTCATTTCACTTGTCACACGAACTTACACACACAAAAACACACACACACACGACTAATGCTAATGGAGGATAATGTTTTTGTATTTGCATACGCATCTGTGGCTGTGTGTGTTCACATATGTAGAGCGAATGTTTTTGTTTGAAAATTATGTTGTTTTTGTTCGCGCCACAGCTATTACCATTTCTTTCTTCGTCATCGTTTTACGTAAATTGCATAAATACTACACTTTGGTTTCTCGTGAATTTCTATATTTGACGAAGGCTATAAATTTTGAAAGCAATCGAATAATCTCATATGTATATGTAAATATGTATGCATTTGTATATGTATGTATGTATATGTATTTTACATACACACAGGATACATCTTTCAATTTGCGCTACTCAAATATTTTTAAAACTGCTCTGTTGTAAACTGCTCTGCTTCCATCTCCTCTCAGCGTAAAGTTGAGCTAAAAGTTTGCAGCTGCGTTCCAAACTCCAAGTGCGGATATTTAACCTCTTATTTTGCTTCTTCCGTTTGTTTTGGCGGTGCATTATGCAGTTAATGTTCAATTTTCCATAATAACTTCTTTATTTCACTTTTTCTTCTATCTTTTCTCCACTCTGGTGTAATTTTGATGTAAATTGCTTAACTTTTTAACACTTTGAGCTGTTTTTGTGTTCGAGTGCGGTTCGATGATGGTTTCTAAGTGAGTGTGTTGATGTATGCGTAAATTCATTTTTTAAAGAAAATATTAATGTAGTTCGTATCGTAATTTTTATACATTCAAGTTTATTTTTAGTACGGTAGACACCATATTACGCACTAGAATATATCTAAGATCCATGGAGTGTAGGAATTTACTTTCATGTTGGATATTTGAAGAGCGCGCGGTGCTTGTGGTTTAATTATATTATATTTGGTACATTATTATAATCTTTGGTCGTCGTAGCCGAATGAGTTGGCGTGTAACTGTCATTATTCGGGAGTGTGCGTTCGAATCTCCGTGAAAAACCAAAATGAAGAAAAAGTTGAAAAAAATCGTCAGGTACCGTTGTTTGCGATTCCCATCTTGTATGCCTGTGCCGCTAACAAATTGTGGCCTGCCAGTTTACCTACGATAGTTCTACGTTCTTTTCTAGACAGGGCTAGTACGAAACTGGCGTGTTTACTTGCATTCTGTTTACACAAGATTTTAGCGGGTTTGCAAGAGATTGTTTCACCTTCTGTCTATCCGTCCTTTCATGTCCGCAACGATGCCATTGTCGATGCCTTTAAATGTTTCAGTATGTAGATTTCTTTTTTAAATGGTATGTAAACAGCACTCTTGGCAATCACATCTACAATGCCTCTGTCTGCCTGCGGCTAGTCTTAATATGCCTTCGCTGCTTTTTAGAACATTTTTAGATGAAATTTCATATGAGTGTATGGCTTTTATCGCCGCTTGGCCGTATATATTTATTTTGGCGTTGCTTGATGTCTTTGCGAATGCAATTTCGGTAGCCTTACCTACAAAAGCAACGACTTCTGCTTCAAAGATATTGCAGTGGTCAGGGAGCCTAAATGGCCGACTGATGTCCTGCTCCGCGCAATAAATCTACTCCGTCCATCATTTTCGAGCCGTCAGTAAATGTATTAAGCGTAATGGGGATAAGTTTCATTCTCCTTTTCCACCCCTCATCTTATTGGCTGTTCGGAATTTCTTCACCCAATTGCATTTTGGAGTCATATAGTCTGTATTGGTACCATAACTCATATCTATTGAGCTATGTCTGAATGTTTTACAGGTAAATTTGCGCAATGTCAATCGGTGGTAGGATGAGTATTCTTTCAAGCGTTGCCGTTAGAGTATTTCTCAATACACCTGTGGTGCAAAGTGCACGAATGCGTTGAATACTTTCCATAGGTTTTGTATATGTCGGTTTCCTTAGCGCAACCCACCACACCACAGCACTATAGCTGCCCCAGTACATTATAACAGCAGATGGACCCCAAGTAACTGCCAGCATATTTTTATATGCATATTGTGCGTTAGTGGCCTTTTTCTTCCTCCCTAATATACTGTACTTCCATGATAGCTTGCTATCCAAAATTTCTTCAATGTAAATACTTTCTGTGTCTTAAAGAGCCAGTTCTACGTCGCTTACCTTCAGGGGGTGCCAATAGGGAACCTTGCACCTTCTAGTAAAAAGCATCATATCCGTTTTATCAACAATAATACCCAGGTCCGCCTGTGCTACCCATTCGTGCACTGTTATGAGTGTATTATTCATTATGTCACTCACGGTGTTTAGGTATTTGTCTGTCACTATTATGGCTACTACTATGTTATCTGCATATGCTACTAGTATCGTTGCCGTACCTTCAAATTTCTGTAGTAACTCATTACCTGGCAGTAGCCGGAGAAGTGGTGATAAAGGACTACCTCTACCATACCCTCGCAAGCTAGTTTAGTGAGTTAAGCTTCGTTCCATTCCGTTCTTATTATTCTACAACCTAAGGGGTTCTGTATTCACGAATATACTTCGTTTTCTATATTTGTTATATCTAAACTTCTTAAAATATCTTCTCTCGACACATAGCGCGTAAAGGTTGAGGTAAAGATTTCCTTCACTCGGAATAATTTGTTTTTGTTTTTTCGTAAAAAAGTTATTCAAAAACAAACAGTTTGCAAATTTTTCGGAAAACCTGCTTGCATCGGAAAACTTGTAGTACTACACAAATTTAAAACACTCAATTCTGAGTGGAACAAGGCAATTTGTTTATTAGAAATTTTCGATAGACTACCCGCTGAAGACGAATCACTCTTCAACAAGGCAATGCGAGCTCTTACGTAGAGTTTTTGAGTACTCAAAAGATCAAATTACATCCTCTACAGCTCTGATTTGGCAGTTCATGGCTTCTCATTGTTCCCAAGCATCAAAAATAAATGTGGGATCCACGCTTAGCAAGCCTGAAGAAGCTAAAAGTATCTGAGTTAAAAAAATGTTGTGGAAATTTTTCCAAGCAAGTTCTGAAGTGTATTGATTGCCAAAAAAAAATATTTTTTTAAACCAATAAAGCCATTTTCATTACGGCGCGCGAAATATAAAAGTTAACCCTCGTACTAAGATCAATAGAGACTGAATTGTTCAAAGAAACATTCATTTTTTTTTTTGTTAGACCGTAAAAGTTGTCCAGGAAAAATTCATAAGCACGTGAAACTATGACTGAAAACAGAGTGATGCTGAATATTGTTTTTCATTTTCTCAAAAATTTAATATTTTTTAATCTCACTCTATGTTATTGATATTAATATTAATTAAAGAAGAAAATGTACAGATATTAATAGAACATATTTGTTAACTTTTAATTTTCGGTTTTCTTCCTGTTTTATAAAAACGTAAAAAAAATTGTTAAACTTTCCTCCTATGAAATAGTATACACATTGGGTACTTTGAAAAAATATAATTATCCTGGCGGAAACTGAACAAAATTGTTTTAATAGCCGGATATATCTTGTTTCATTTGATAGCCCTATTAACATCCAAGAGCGGGCTGATACAAGTTTTTAAAACAAATTCTTTGCTGGATGACAAAAAAGTTATTTTTGTTGCACGATGTTATTGGAAATTTAGTACCGTATGTTGGCCTTGGCTTTCATATAACCGAAAGAGCCTATCGGAAGCCGATAATAAACAAAATTATAGTTTAAAGTTTTTAAGTGTATATTCAAAATGAAGAATTCTTGTTTGAATGTGTTTGAATTTTTGCGTAGTTTTCTGCAGCATTAACAATCTTTGGTAATACTCTCAAAAAACAAAAAAAAAATACGCTTCGGAAACTCTATACTGTTTTACATGTTTACTTGCCTTGGATTAGTGCTTTAATGTTGCTTATGTATGTACATTTTCTTTCTGAGTAACTTCACTCAAGTCCAATAGAGTTACACCTTTGCTCTAAACTGTTTACCTTCACGTAAATCCCATACATAACTCGTATTTTTCAGGTTTGGATCAAATCAACCTGCAATTATCCCTTTTAAGAATACCTGCATGCTAGTTAGAGGATACATTTTTGCTGTAAGCAATATACATATCTTCCAAATACGAGCCAAATAAAATTTTTAGAAATATCTTGACTTACTAAGAAATATCTCTTACTATTCACTTAGTGGATTCAAACAAACTTTTCAACGTTCAAGGGCATATGAACAACAACTCATCATGGCTTCATGCAAATTGATTCAGCGGGCCCGGAGTGTAAAGGGAACATACATACATATATGTATGTCTGAACATTAGGGGGCAACCATTTTCTTACCAGAAAAAATCGGCACCATTTTTCCAAGAGGCCTGGTTTTGTAATAGAATAGAACGGCTGGCAGAAGGGTTTAGCATCCGATTACTATGCATACAATTTCTTTACCGATGGATCGAAGATGACGGAAGGATTGGGAGCGGCTGTCTTCTGAACGCAGTTTTTTCTCCAAAAGCTTGAACGAGCTTCTTAATTACTGCAGCATATTTCGAGCTGTAACCAAAGCAGCTGAATTAGCCTTGGAATTATTCACTTCGATATTCGCCCAAACATCTTCATCGGTAGTCACGCTGCTAGTAAAGCAATAAGAGCTGTAATGACAACACTATAGATCCAAAATGGATAAGATCTGGAGGCATAGATAGGCCACAAGTTACTGGGTACCAGGGCTCAATGTAATAGAGGGAAATGAAAGAGTTGACGAGCTTGCTAAGGCAGACATCCGCTTGGCCAGGATGAGTTCGTCGAGCATTTATTCCTCACTCGCAGTTTTGAAGACGCAACTAGACGAGGAACTAACTCTAGAAGAGTCTGTATGAGAAGATTCCCCAAATTAATATTCAACGATAAATATTAAGATTTACTTCAGCTCGATTAGTATGGAACTAGCTCGAAAAGCCTTTTTACTTAGATTGCATTGATAAATTTGTAAAATATTTTTATGCTCGCTTTCTAAATTTAGACTCCTCTATCGTCTTAGGTGCTTTGTTGGAAAAAATATTTCTAAAAACTAATTTTATTTGCAAAAAAATCGATTTTTGGGAGTGTTTTTAAACCGGTTCAACTCACGTAAATCTTAATATTTTCAAGAGTATTTTAGCAGAAATCTTAATAAATAATCAATTTTATAATTCCTGTGGCAAAAACGCTTTTCGTCTTGATAAACTGCCCTAATGTGCATATACCTCATTTTATATGTCTTTAGATGAAAATTTGCGAAAACTATAATAAAATATGGTAAATTCTATTATATTATTTCCGCACCAAAATAATAGTTTACACCACAAAAGGTGTACTAACTGGCCCTTTTGCCGATGACACTGCTATTATGGCGATAGCAGTCGATCCCGTAGAAGCCTCTTATATGCTCCAAATAAGCATAAATAAAATCTCCAAATGGCTCCGGAGTTGGCGGTTGAAAGTAAACGAACATAAATCTCAACACGTAACCTTTACCACAAAAATACCACCTGCCCACAAATCAACTTATACCGTATTCCGATTCCGCAATGTGATAGTGCTAAATATCTAGGCATTCATTTGGATAAACGGCTTACGTGGAAAACGCATATCTTTGCAAAAAGGAAAGCTCTAGGTTTAATATAATATTTCTTAATATGTACTGGCTGCTAAACCGCAAATCCACCCTCTCAATGGACAATGGACTTATCCTCTACAAATCTGTGATAAAACCAGTCTGGACTTACGGAATCCAACTGTGGGGTACTGCGTCAAATTCAAACTTGGAAATCCTGCAGCGTTTCCAGTCCAAGACTCTACGCACCCTAGTCAACGCTCCGTGGTACGTGACAAATGCCCAAATTCATCGGGACTTAGACATCCCTTCAATAAAAGAGGAAATACAAAATCTAACCAGTAAATACCGAAATCGACTTCAATCGCACCCAAATGAACTGGGATCTACCCTCATGTCACCATCATGTACCTTTTTAAGGTTGAAAAGAAAAACACCAATTCAGCTCGTCCAAGAGCCATCTACAAAATATTGAATTTATTTAATATATTAGAAAGGATTTTTCACTGGAAATATTCCTTTAATATATTACTAAAATCAAAGCCACTCTTAAATGTAACCAAATATTTGTAAAATGTCTTCTAAGAATTCTAAGTATAGACAGAATACAAAATAAAGTTTAAAAAAAAAAAAGAGGTTGTCTGTAAAGTCGGTTTACTGACGATAGTTTAACGTGATAACGTCATAAGAAATTACTGATTGAATGGTTGCATTTTTCAAAAGAAAATTTTAATTTTATTTGTTTGATAGATATTTTGTATGGATATAGAGAATGAGTTAACATTAACATAACATATATTATAATAATTTACATGTGTACCCACATACTTTTATATGCAAGTCATTATTTATAAGAAATTGATGTTTTTATTAAGTTTTCCCACTCATTCAACTTAGCGTTGCATATTTGTTTTTGGTTTGTGTTGGCGACAACCAGCACGTTTATGTTGATTGTAAGGACGCGGTAATGGAAAAAGTTTTGTACGCGCTAATTTCATTATCATGCAAGCGAACAATCAACAAAGCGTCTAAGTGGGCAAACAAAGCACCTAAGAACTTAGATTTTATTGTTATTATATGCAGAATTCTATGTGTAGGGTGGCAGTGTTCTGCCTTGGAATAAAAAGTAAAGAAAACCGTGAAATTAACTTCATTTCATTTCATTTAAATTAAACTGCAGCTTGTTTCTTAGGGTAGATCAATTTTTGAGTACTTTAGAGTTTGACCTTAAAAAAATTCAAATACTTATTATACAGAACAAAATTTGTATCTCCAAAAAATCTGAAGTTTAGGTGAATAAGTTGGGTACATTAAATAACTGGCGTCTTATAGCCAGAAGGCTTTTACTGCTTCGGCTTGTTGCCAAATTTACAGCCGCCCAATGGTAAGCAATAACAAATCATCAACTAGAAGAGGAATAAAATAATGAAAAAAAAAAAATATTTATATAAAAAACTAGCAAACCCCGCCCGCTTCGCTGGGCACACTCAAATAGAATAGATATGGTTTAGAACAGAAAATATATGGTTTTCATATTATTTATTTCTTTATTCTTTATTCAAGCGCTTTGGCATAAACAATATTTTTTGTTTTTCTATTTTTTGAGTAAATATATAATGCTGTTGGCTTCCCAACACGTGAACAGCCAACGTATAGTTGACCATGGGTGAATACTGGTTCTTCTAAATTCATCCCGCATATTTCTAAAGTTTGCCCTTGTGATTTATTGATAGTTATTGCAAATGCTAAACGAATGGGCAGTTGCAAACGCTTGAATTCAAATGGCTATTCAGGTGGAATCATTGGAATTCTCGGTATTAGAACGTCTTCATTCTTGAATTTGCCAATTAAAATAGTTGCTTCGATAACATTATTCATCAGTCGTTTGACTACAAGTCTAGTTCCGTTACATAGCAGCTTTGTTCAAATTGATGTCTCTTGGTCGATTTGATCTGGACCGTGCCATTCGTTGCCGATTTGCTTCATTTTCTTCTTGACATTCTTCTGATGTCGCGTTATTCCGAACATTTCTCATGCGCCTATTATTATTTGTCGAGCGACTAATATGAATACGCGATTGTCTTGGCATTTGTACTGTAATAAACATTATTGTAATTATGGTATTCTGAAATTTTGTGGATTATATTTTTTTTTTTTTATTTGATTCACTCATGGTGCAACGTAGTTTATCGCATATGAACCGAAAAAATAAATCCACTAAATTTGATGAAAACTTACATTAATTAATTCCAATTTACACGTGAAAATTCCTAAATGTATAAGAAAAATATAAGCACGTGAGCGATTGTTAATTGAAAAAATAATAAATTTCTTTTTTCTTTTTGACGATTGTTTCTTAGTTATTCATTTGCGTTGATTTGAAATTAAAAAAAAATCTTCTTTTTTCATGATCATCAAGTGTTAACAATGTGTGTAAGTTTGGTTTAATTCGGCACAAAGACACGGCGGGTCCACGTTTTAGCATATATTTCGAGACCCTAGTCATCAATAGGTATGAAAATTACCCCGTATTAAAGCACTTATCGACAGCTTTCATTTGATGACCATATTGTACATACACAAACGTTACCTGGGCCCACGTTTTGACCTATGAAAATATGAAAAATACTCTGTACTAAAGCATTCGCCAACAGCTTCAATTTGATATCCATATTGTACAAACACATTCTAGGGTCCACGTGTTGGTCTCTATCTGGAGACCCTAGTCACGGAGCGGCATGAAAAATACTCTGTACTAAAGCATTCACCAACAGCTTCCATTTGATATCCATATTGTATAAACACATTCTAGGCTCCACGTTTTGGTCTCTATCTGGAGACCCTAGTCACGGAGCGGCATGAAAAATACTCTGTACTAAAGCATTCACCAACAGCTTCCATTTGATATCCATATTGTATAAACACATTCTAGGCTCCACGTTTTGGTCTCTATCTCGAGACCCTAGTCACGGAGCGGTATGAAAAATACTCTGTACTAAAGCATTCACCAACAGCTTCCATTTGATATTCATATTGTACAAACACATTCTAGGGTCCACGTGTTGGTCTCTATCTCGAGACCCTAGTCACGGAGTGGCATGAAAAATACTCTGAACTAAAGCATTCACCAACAGCTTCCATCTGATACCCATATTGTACATACACATCCGAAGGTTACCCGGGTCCACGTTTTGACCTATATCTCGAGCCCTATCCACCAATAGGCATCCAAACTATACGTAAACCATCTTCAATACCTACTTAATAATGTGTGTAAGTTTGGTTTAATTCGGTGAAAAGACACGGCCGGTTAGCGAACACACACAAAAAGTTGACTTTATTTTATATATAAGATAATTACATAAAAAATAAATTATCCAAAAGAAGGTTACAAAATTCGTAGAATGAGTGACGAAAAGAAAGGATTTTTTCACCTAGAACTAGTTACTGGTGGCTCAAAATAACCATAAATACCAATCTTTTAGGATATTGGTGGCTAAACAAGTCATTAACCTATTGAAGGAACATTTTTCGATTTGGTGCTGTGATTTAATTACTCACTAAGCATGGAAAAATACCACAGTTATCATCTGGTTTTGAGCCCCTTTTTTATGAAAAATATGATTCATAAGTAAGCTTACCTATAGAAGCAAAGTAGAGAGACGATCCGTTGAAGACGATCACCACTTCGGCCATCCAATTGAGGCCATGCACTATGGCAAATAGAAGTCAGTTATTGAATTATTATCTATAACTCTTAATGACGTGAAACTTTGTATGAAAAGGTCCGTGAAAAAGCATACCAAGATAATAAATTGTATGCTTTATTTTAATTCTTCAATCAATTTCACAGATATGGGTCAATCTGTGGTCTTGGAAAACCTGCAATTTTCAATTCCAGTAGAAACAAATTTAAAATAAAATGTTTTTTTTTCCAAAGCTTTGTTCTGTACATACATACCCAGAGAGCATTGCCTCCTATCCAAGAAAAAATTAAAATTACTCTGTATTTCATAAAGTGATTATAAAAAACAACATTTCATTTGCCCTGTTAGGTTCCTCAGATACAAATGCTGTGCTTTGATGAGATCTTCTTTTTAAGTTTTTTTTACTCCAAATTTATTGCAACCTTTTTTATACTTTGTTTTTAACAATAAGCATTTTTAATAATATCTTAATCTCTTAATATCAAACAAAAAAGGGGTGATTTTCAGAAGCTCAAGGAGCGTTGGGTGATTTTTTTTTATATTTTGCTTCTCTTTGCTTATACGGCTCTTTGTAGAGGTCTACCTATTCTAAGGCGTGGTTAGAGGTGTTGGGCTAAATAATATCTCCGGCAAGATTGTTGCGGTGGATTGATATCCCGTTAGGATATTCTGCTTCTTCTTAGCGTCACAGTCCTTGGTGAACCATTGGTTACTTCACAGCTTCTTCCATCGATCTCGATTGATAGCCACTTTCCTCCAACATTGCCCGCGCATTTCTTTAAGATCAGCTTCCACATCTTCTAGCCACCTTTTCCTCGGGCGTCCCCTTTTTATTTCGCCAATTGTTTCTTTATTAACTCTGTCTTCCAGTTCGGCATTGTGCCTAATGCGATAAGTGCCATCTGCTAGTCAAAGCGGACCATAGATCTTTCAGAGCACTCTTCTTTCAAAGCACATTATCTGTTTTATCTCGTTATCTTAGTTCACTATCATCGTTATCATAGTTCACAGCCTTATGTAAGCACAGGTCGTATCCATGCTTTATACATTCTTAATTTTTGCTCACGCGATATTATTTTAGACCTGAACAATTTTAGATTAGCATTATAAGCTTTGTTGGCTGCCCGTATTCTGTCATTGATTGCTACCGACAATATTAGGATATTTAGCATATCATTGGGTAGTTTGAGATTACAGCGCACTATTTCATTTTTCATATACTTCGGCGTTCCCGCAATCAGCCTAAATGTTTCTGCTTGAAACCTTTCAATAATGTCCGTATTCGTCTTCGCTGTTGCACCCCATAGTTGAATGTCACAAGTCCATATGGATTTAATGATGGCTTTCTCTATTAGAAACTTGCTTTTCAACGACAATACTGATCTATGACCTATTAAGCAATATAGGAACATAAGCTTTCGGTAGCGTTGCTGGCGTTTAGTCATTATGTATTTTTGCCGCGTAAGACGTTTGTCCAAAGGTACCTATATACCAAGTTATGTAACGGCATCAGCTGGTGGAAATTATTGGTTAAATAGGATGGCTGCAGGACAGGTTTTCCTTTTTAACGTGAACGTGACTTGCGTAGTTTTGGTAGGATTTACTTGAATTCGTCATTTACTAAGCCACGTCTCCATATATTATGGATATTTTCTCTCTCAAAATTGTGTTGCTAGCATGTCGCTATGACTTGATGACAAAGGGACAGTGTAAGATCAGCAGTGAACAATGTGTTTAAAACTGGACCTAGGACGCTACCTTGTGGAACACCCGCAGTAATCAGAGCAAGATTAGTAACTTCATCTCCCAGCTTTATTCTGAAGTAAGTTTATTGATGGAGTAATATTTTAGTATAGAGCTTTTCTAGCACAAGATTTTTTCCAGCAGTGTTTGGTTTTAACAGCTGGCATGTGAAAACTACAAAATGTGATTGGGCGAAATAATTGAAGAAAATGAACAAATTTTTATTTCGAAAAATTATTAGCAATTCACATATGTATGTAAATATATGTGTCTATAATGATGAAAGTAAGACTTAGTCATATATCCTTTATTTCGACATATTTAATGAAATGCATTTGAATAAATTAAAAACTATTAGTACATCAGGTGACATTTTCTTCAGTAAGATAAGCAAAAAAATAGAAAATAGTAACTTTTACAAAAAAAAAAAAAATATATAATGTCCACAAATGTGGCCATTTAGCGTAGAGTTCATATATGAATGGAAAAATTTCATGCACTCAGGGTATACGGATTCTTTACACTTTTCACATATATAGCGAGTTCGTCTCGTACAATTTTTATCATGACATAGAGTTTTTGCTCAACTTTTAGGGGAAGTGTCCTATAGAATCTAGTCTAATCTCTGGAATAACTTTAATCCTACTTTTGGACTTTATAGAGGTAAACATATTTTTGAAATATTCGTATGGAGTTTCACCGGTAATCTTAATTTCAAAGGGACTCACAAAAGGTGGTGACGTACTAGACAGTTCATTATCCGTCTCAGTGTACCAAATGGGGGACCGTTGGTGTTGTCTAATATCTAATAGGTCTTCCTCGTCACTAGTCTCACTTTCTAAAATACGTCTACGTTTACTGGAGTTGCGAAAATAAATACTTCCTTCAGAGTCGGTACAGTCTTCCTCATTCATAAAAGGTCTTTCTGGGCTCTGGGGCTCAATCGTCAAATCTTCGTCTAACTCTTCAACATCTGAGCAAACATTATTTTGTCTTTCTGCAATGATTTTCTCGTTGTTGTATCCTCTTTTTACCTTCATTGTAACCTGGGTATAAAATTGAATCCATCAGAACAAGAATTTATTGTTTATAATAGACTTTCACAAACATAATCACGATTCTGAGAGAAATGTTACTCGAAACGATTTTCACAAGAAATACATACCGCTTCAACCGTACACATGAAGAGGTTAATACATGTTTTACACCTTCTTGGGTAGCTGAAAAGGATTACTTTGGGAGGTTGAATTAGTTTTAAAGGTTTTTTTCGAAGATTTGGGGATTTATTGTGAAAAAACGGTACAAACTATTTTATTCGAAGTATTGGCCATCGCTAGCTACAACTTTCGCCCATCTTTCGGCCAATTTCCGGATGCCGTTTCTCCAAAATTCTGGCCGCTGCTTGGCTATCCATGACTCAACCCATAGTTTGGTAGCCTCGTACGAGGAGAACCGCTGGTCCGCCAAATCGAGACTCATATGCCGGAACAAATGATAATCGGAGGGAGCTATGTCTGGACTATACGGCGGGTGGGGTAACACTTCCCAGCCAAGCGTTCCAAGGTATTTTTTGACAGGTTGAGCAACATGCGGCCGAGCGTTGTCATGTTGCAAAATAACCTTGTCGTGCCTTTTTACCGTTTCCGGCCGTTTTTCTTTCAATGCCCGGCTTAAACGCATCAATTGCAGTCGGTAACGATCCCCCGTGATTGTTTTGCCCGGTTGGAGCAGCTCAAAATATACGACGCCGACCTGATCCCACCAAATGCAGAGCTTGATTTTCTTGCCGTGAATATTCTGCTTGGCCGTCGACGTTGATGCGTGGCCGGGCAAACCCCATGATTTTTTGCGTTTTGGGTTATCGTAGTGGATCCATTTTTCGTCGCCAGTCACCACCCGATGCAAAAAACCCTTCCGATTTTGTCGCTCGATCAGCAATTCGCACGTAAAAAGTCGCCGTTCGACGTTGCGCAGCTTCAACTCGTACGGGACCCAATGTCCTTGCTTTTGGATCATTCCCATCGCTTTTAGACGCTTGCAAACAGTTGATTTATCAACGCCCAATGATTCAGCAAGCTCTTCTTGGGTTTGGCACGAGTCCTCGTTTACCCATTCCCCCAATTCCGCGTCCTCGAACTTTTTGGGCTGGCCAAGACGCTCCTTGTCTTCGGTGTGAAAATCACCACTTTTGAATCGTCGAAACCAGTACTCACATGTTGAAATCGACGGAGTATGGTCTGGGTAGGCCTCCTGCAGCAATTCACGGGCTTGGGCTGTATTTTTTTTCAAATTGAAAGAGAAAAGCAAAGCTTCCCGCAAATTGCGTTTCGACGGCACGAAAGTTGACATACTCGGAGCACGAAAACACTGCGTTGTTTATACTTCAGCGAAATGACAGATACTGATAAACAAAGCCTAGGGATGAGGCTTTGTCATGAATATATATTCATGCTATCTAATATAAAACTGCTTAAGTCTAAATTTTTATCTCGCGACCAAAAGTTAAGTCTATATATAACCTAGATCCGCCCTGTGCTTACCTATGTTTCCGAACTATGGACGCTACTAACATTAATTGGCTAATAGTATTTGAAAGAAAAATATTGCGAACAATTTGTAGACCAATAAGAAAAGGTGGAAGTAAGCAGCCTTAAAAAAATACGTGTGGCGTAAGATTGTGAATGAAGCAATGGTTTACCAAAGACTAAGATGTTAAGAAGAAGAATTTTCTATAAAAAATTTGTGTTTAATGATGTGAAGTAGGGAACACTTAGTGAAGAAATTGAAATTCAAAATGTTATCAAGCAACACTTTATTAACTGCCAGCGCTTGATTGGAATTGTATTGAAGATTTTTATTAACTGACACACCTTTTAATTGAAAACGGGGGAAAAATTGGGCCTTTGAACTAACATTGGAAAAAAGTGGATATATCACACAATCAAACAAAAAATATTTTTATCGAATATTTCGAAAATTGTTAAATTTCGAACATCAACTCATATACATAAACAAACTAATTGGAAATTATCAAAAAAATAATGCCAAGGATAATTTTTTCGGTAACCCTTAATAATTTTAAATTTTTTTCTTCCTTTTTCTGTTGATTGCACAAACGAGCCCTGTTAAAGATTTTTGAAGTACATATATGAGGTTACAAAATATAATATATGTCTTGAAAAGGAAGAAATATTGCACATATAATTCAACACCCTTTCCGTTTAATTTCTATAACTTTTTGACCTACTCTCATACAAATTTTTTTATGTTTTATTCTTTTCACTCTTATCCATAAGCATTAACAGCTTTGCGGGGCCTATGTGTAGATCCATTTGCTATTAATTCATTGAAATTCTAGCTGGCAACAAAATAAATTGTTAGATTTTCTCCCCCCATAAAAATCGGACCATCCTAATATAGGTACATATATAGGCAAACATATGTACACGAGACATGAGAGAAATTGTCTTTATTTTGCAATGGTGTATAATTGAATTTTTATTGTAAATTTTTCAAGAGCTCTAGCGTAACTGTCTTTGTAAATGTTTGTACATAACTTGCATAACTGTTTGCATGGATGCCTGCGTGGGTATGTTTTTACATTTATGAGCATGCGCTGGTATCCACATATATTTAGGTATATATATATATATATATATATTTACATATTTGCATGAAAAAATAAAGGTTTTTAAGTGGAATTGAAAAAGTTTTATGAGTTTCACACAATGAAGATGAAAATAATGAGAACGAGCAAAAAATTACTGCAAGCAGTAGATACCTTTTCACATCGGCGCAAACAAACATAAATGAATGTATATTTACTACCACCTAGTTTTATTTATGTAAAGAATTAAGCTCAAAAGGACCAAATGCTGCATCAAACGTTCGAAGGAAGCGCAGAAAAAGCGCAATGCTGGAATAAAGCGTAGCTGGATATATGTACATTAGGGTGGTTTAACAGCTTCCCTATCCTCATACAATGCATTTTGTGAATGCTCCACGCCCGCTGTGGGTTTCTTCTGAGACGCTATTTATGTCATTATTAAATAATTTTCATTAATTATTTTATATATATTTATATTTATTTTTTTATTATTTTATATTTTCATTAATTATTTTATTTTGTGACTTATATCGTCACATGAAATTAAAAAAGCCCTAAGTTACATTTGGAAAATTTTAGAGGAGAAGCAAAAAACCTTTTAAAATGAAAATTAAGGCAAAATTTTTCAATATTTTCTCAAGTTAAGATTATTTTTCATAAAAGAATCAGTATTTGAAGAAAAAATATTACTTTTCGTATTACTTACAGATATATGAAACTTACGCCTTCTACAATTAGTTTTTTCTGAAATCGAAAAGGGCGTAACTCAAATAGAAAGTTTGTTTTTTGGTAATTTTCTCAAAATATTTTGCTTATTTCTTGCATTAAATTGATTATAATATAATAATATATTATAATGGATATTATCCAATTTATTATTATATATTTTTTATTTTTTAATACTGTTTAACCATTTCTTTAAAAAGTTAAGGCGCTTTTCGTATTGTTCAGCATTTTTCGACGTTCCTTTTGGTGGAGCAATATCCAATTGCGTGTGTTTTAAAATGTTCGAATCTACCCAATTTCTTATCATTTTTTCATTTATTCCAAGAGTTGACATAAACATTTGCCGGCAAACCTGGATACGAGTTGCTTTTGCTTTCAAATAATACCTTTTAGATAGCGATCGCCTCGAAAATGTGTTACGGTTTCGTGCTTTTTCTTCTAATTCTACTTGACTTATTACATAAATCTTTTTTTCTTTCCACAACATGTTTCAAAATTCATCAAATATTTCTTGGCGTATATTTTCATCATATTGGGAGCAATGACGCAATGTGCTTTTTTCACAATATTTAGACTGACATCTTAAGCCCATTTTTCGAGGATTCTTTTCACACACAATTCCCTTATTAAGACCTTTATAAATTTTGCCGGTCATTCGGTTATTGTAATTTAAATATGTTTTATTCACCGTTTTTTTAACACTGACTTATCAAAACTAGTTTCGTTAATCATTATTAGAGATTTTTAGATTTAATTAAATTAGATTAGAAACATACAAATTAAATTAGATTAGAAACATTAAATTAGAAACATACAAAAGAAAAACTAACTGTTAATACAGAGATGCAAAAAACCTTATCGTCAATACTTTTCGTCAGTAACTGATAAATAAAAAACTGATAAATAAGAACACACACAATGGCATGGCATGCTATGCCTTCTTGTATTTGTTGTTTATTATTTCTCTAAAGGCGTAAGTTACAGTTTTGGTTGGCAAATTTGTTACGCTTGCACTTAGGGCTTTTCGAATTTTGTTTATGCCAACGTCATTATTGGTTGTGGGATTATAAATACAATTTTAAAGGAACACGTATTATGATACGGTACATGATAATCAACTAAAAAGTCGATTTTGAATTTTTTGTGACTTAGGGCTTTTTTGAATTCATATGACGATATGAAGGTAAAACATAAACTTTTCTTCACCACATTGAATGAGTCGGAGAGGAACGCCATAGTAGCTTATGAGTAACATACCAAAGAATTTATCCGAAATTGTAAAAAGAAATGAGTCACTTATGACTCATGAACTTATCTCGAAACGCTCTCGTGAGTCTTGTATGACTCGTTGGACAGGGAAGTTGTTTGAAAGGGACATATATAGAAAAATACTTATGTTTCTCTATGAGAAAAATAAAGATTTTCATTGTCAAGGCTTCCTAAATTTTAAGACAAGTTTTAAAAATGTTAGCAACTGGCTTAATTTTTTGTAATCCAAATAAAAATTACTTTGTTTAGCGGCCAAAATAAAGCAAGCTTGGGGTACAGATTCTGCCAAAAACATATCGGGAATAGTTCATTTAAAAAGCGCGCGATACATATATGTCTACATTTTTTTTTTGCTGGAATATTCTCGACTACTGTCCTCTATAGTGTCGCAGAGTTTGAGCGTGATCTGTCAATTAGCTTGCTTTTGGCATTTAAATATTGGGTAGTCGAAAAAGTCTTTCCGTATTTCTAATCAAACTTCAACTCATTTTTTTATATTTATAATGAACTTTATTAAACCAAATATGTACCATTTTGGTCGACCACCTTTTGCCATTCTTCTAGAGACATAATTCCATCAGTGTAAAACTTTTGTGGTTTCTCGGCGAAAAACTGCGACAAGTAATTTTCACAGGCCTCTCTTGATGCCAACTTCACTCCATTAAGGGAGTTCTGCATTGACCGAAACTAATGGCAATCCGATGGTGCAAGGTCAGGGCTATATGGTGGATGCATCAAAACTTCCCAGCCAAGCTCTCCCAGTTTTTGCCGAGTCATCAAAGATGTGTGTGGCCTAGCGTTGTCCTGATGGAAGACGACGCCCTTTCAACTGATCAGTTCTGGCCGTTTTTTTTTTCGATTGCTTGCTTCAATCTCATCAGTTGTTGACAGTAAAGTGTAGAATCAATCGTTCGAGAAGGCTGGAGCAGCTCATAATGGATGATTCCTTTCCAATTCCACCAAACACACAGCACAACCTTTCGAGGCGTCAATCCTGGCTTTGCGACCATTTGTTGAGCTTCACCATGATCTTTTCGCACATTATTGATCTTAATTTATTAACTATCACAGCCATTGAACTTATAAGCCACTCGTACACAAATGGTTTACAAATTTACTAATTAACTGCAATATTGCAATAAACAGAAATTTCAGAACTGTTTTACACAAAAAAAAAACAAACATCTATACATATACTTTTAGTTAAAAGATTCTCAGCTACGTTTGCACTTATTGATGCTTCAAATTTCGATAGTTCAACTGTAAGCAGGAAGTTACTTATACGCCTTGACACGACCAAACCATGACGAGCAAAGATTACTTATTTAATTTGAATGTGCACGAATCAGAAGGAATGAAGGAAAATCAAAACTAAGTCTTAAGTTGCAACATTCATTTAAGCAAAGTTTTGTTGAATATGATTAAAATGAAGGTAAAAGAAAATATTATTTTAGTCATGCAGCTGCGTAAAGGCAGCCAACTTACTGATTATAGTGCAACGTAGAAAAGGTGTTTATTGCTATTCGAGCTATTAAAAATTCCATAGATTTTAAATCTCAACTAATTATGAGTTTTGTAATTAGTTTCTAGAAATCATTATCCATTTGAGGCGCTAATGGCGTGGGATTGAAATTCTACAACTTGGGGTAACAAGTTTCGCAATTTGCACAATTTTAAAGCCAACGCCATTAGCTGTTGCCAGCATTAAACTTGACTAATTGTAATAATAAAAGATAAATGTAAGAATATGAAAATCAACACTATTTTGTGAGCAAATATATCACTGGCAATTAATCACGCAGCTGGATGTTATCGTATTATTTGTTAGTTAGGATAATTAGAAGCATTTTGAGGGATATGTCATTCAACTCAAAAGTATTTCAAAGCAGCGGACTTATTAATTTTATTTTCAAAATTAATCATGCGATGGATGTTAGATCACTTTTGGTTTCTTATTGTTTACAAGTACAGTAATGTTTGTTGTTTGCGCTCTACAGAAGAGGTCACTACTATATCAACAATTAAATGTAAAATAAACTTTTAGAAGGTTTCTGACCAGTTGCCGCATCATACTACAAGTACATGAAGCGCGCTCAATCGTAAAGGAGTTTCTGAAAAATTGGTAAACATAATACCGTGTCAACATACTGATTTTCAATGTAGTTTCACCATGGTGATTTACCCTACCCAATTGAACCAGTTGCGGCAGTGAGGCAAGGCTGTGCCACTATGATTTTTAATCGTAATCGATGATGCGCTAAGCAATTCCCTTGTCGCTCAGCATGGTAGGGACATTCTCTGAAACTCAATCAGTATGGAACATCTAGATGCTCTCAATTATGTTACTGGCATTGCCTTTACTTTCACAATGCGGCCACATGCAGCGCAAGCTAGTCCAAATCTCCACTGACGGCGGCGCTAATACTGGCATTGTGTACAGAATAACAAAAGACAGATCATCCTTCACTATGCTTTAAAGCATATGATCCTCTAAGCAGCTAATCGCCGGTACAAAACTAAACGAATGTGAACTCTGTACTGATGTATGGCTGGGAAACCTGGTTTGTAACAGTTTCAACAACAATAAAGCGGGAAATTTTTAAAAAGCTCCGCTTAAGAGCCATATTGCGCTTATGATGGCCTAATGACGAGCTCCTTATTCGAAGCGAACAAAGGTCGGTTGAAATTGAAGTACGCGAACGAATGTGGAAATAGATATGTCATACAATCCGGAAACATGCGAGTGATACCAGCAGAATATCCCTAGACTGGAATTCGCAAGGGTCTCGCCGAAGAGAATGGCCGAAAGGAACTTGGGGATTAAGTCTGACGACTTGCTCACTGGACGAATTTATTTGTATCGGCACTTTGTGCCTCCAACCGGCGTGAGAGCAAATAACAATAATAAATATGAAAGCTGTTTTTAAAAACCAAGTTTTATAGTAGGATATCAAAAAGCCTATGATATTAAATCCCAGCCTATTCTAAAATACAGAATAAAATACAAAAATAATACATCGCTTGTCACTAAGTGGATTAATCGATTTGGAGTATTCAGAAAAGTTAATGACGAGCCAGAGAACGGCAGGAAGAGGACTACTCAGAAAAAGCCGCATAAGACGTTGATAGTCTAGCTATTTGATAATATGAGGGTCGTTTGAAAACTCCATGAAAAGTAAGAGAAATGGCACCACTTGTGCGCACCGAGGATGTATTTAGTTAGTAGTATCTTTTCGAAGAAAATGCACCAAGTTTCATCCAGATCGGTCATTCGTTTGAATCGAGGAAGTCGAGTGATTTTCCTTTTTCATAGCGATAATATACCAGCTCCCGTCTCAGCAATTGAAGCCGCAAAAATTAATAGAAATAGTTAACTTTTTCAGGGCAGTCCTCTTCCCGCCGTTCTCTGGCTCGTCATTAACATTTCTCGATACTCCAAATCGATTAATCGATTATTTTATTCTCGTCTAACATCTAACCTTTTTCCCCGACTTGGCTCCCTCGTATAGTTCGGACTACTATTTGTGCTCCACTTTGAAGAAATAACTGGCGGGAAAAAGATTTAATTTTATAAACGAGGAAGTGGAAACAGAAATGAATGGCTACTTTCCAGTCTTGAACAAATACTATAAATCGGAAAGAATTCAAACTATAACAGCGTTGAACGAAATGCGAAACAAATTAAGTAGACTTTTCAAACAACTCTCGTGCGCCCACTTGAAGCAAGGGAATAACAAATTATCGGAAAAGAGATTTAAATTGAAAGGAGAAATATATTTGGACCCACTTTAAGAAAATATATTTCATTTATTAATCTATCTTAGTTAGGCTGTTTTATTAGCAACACTTTAAAGTATTTTCACGCACACTGTACAAATTATTTGCATAATACAAACTGAAGCTCGCCATATTTCTGTACTATCAAATCAAGAAGTTCTACTCCTAATGACACTCTCTGTCTTATTTGCTACTAAGAAATGGCATCTACTAATTTCTTGTTAGAGAATGAGCAACTGTAATAAATGACAGGTTTTAATCAAATACAGAAATTTAATGGATTGAAATGCTTACTATATTACCGAATGAAAGATAACTGAAAAGTGGATTGTGGCAAAATTTAATATTCACATATTTCATAGGGGGTACTCTAGTCAGTTAATATAATATATTTCAACATACTTATAGAAATGTGCGCAAATTAACGTCTTTGAATTTGACTCATTTAGTCGGTTAATTATACTGGGTGCTCAAAAAGATGGGTAGGCCAGATGTTTTATTAAATAAAGTGGCATATTTTTATTAAGAGAGAGAGAAAGAGACAGGATATAATAGAGACAGAGACAGGTGAAATTAGACTTGTAAGAATTTTCCAAACTCTTGGACAAATCTGAATATATCCTCCAATTTGAGAAAACGAATTTTGCTCGTTCATGACATGCGAAACCCAAAATTCGTAGCCTTTCTTTTACACTGAGTTAAAGTTTTCAATTTGATCATAGAATCTGTATATTACTTGTAAAATGTAAGCTACTCGAGAGTCTACGCACAAGCATATGCGGACGACGTTGTCTGTTTGGTAACAGGCCCTTCGCTTATGAACATCTGCAGAAAAGTGCAGAAAACTCTGGATATGATATGACACTTGGTGCTGTGCGAATGGGCTATCGGCAAGTCTCACCAAAACTAGCGTTTTCCTCTTCACCAGAAGGAGAAAGTCATAATCCAGCTATGTAAGGAAATTAAATATCTTAGAATAATCCTCGATAGTCTACTCCTCGGGAAATCACAGTTTGAAACAAAAAAATTCTAAGCACTGACAGCCTTCTGGCAGTGCAAGAGTGTTTTTGAAAAAACGAGAGGTCTTTCTCCTAGCAAGGTCCTATAGATCTACACGGCTATGCATCAGTAGTCTGAATAAGTAGACTCCGTCTCGAGTAAGTCAAAAGGATCTTATCGAGACTACAATGCACTATGGCCATCTGTTGCGGCGGAGCTTTTCCAATTACTTTAGACCTGGCATTAGATGCTCTCATTAGTCTACAACCACTTGATGTTTTCATCCATAGAGAGGCTTTGATTGCCATCTGCAGGCTGAAACACAATGGAAATTGATACGGCCCTCGTCCGTCATTGGACAACAGAGTAGACATAGACTGCGATGCAACGATCCTCGCCATGACGCTTGACTCCATGCCATCCAGAGTCGTGCTTGACAAGAGATACAGTATGGTGCTGCCAGAGGCTCAATTGTGGCCAAACTCAGAAAATGAGCCTTAGGCAGCCCCCCAACCACTTCTAGGCTCATCAATGTCAGTAGACATAATAGCCTGATGCTAGCATGGGTCTCGAAACTCGTAGGTATCGCGGGTAACGAGATCTCTGACTCTTTAGCCAGAATGGGCTCTGAGACCAATTTTCTTGACCCGGAGCCCGTTCTGCCACACCCTTCTGCAGCCACCGAAGCCACGGTTAGCAAACGGGTTCCCCTAACCCACAAGCGAGCTTGGCAGGCTGAGGGAGGCTACAGATGAACAAAACTCATGTTACCTGTCTTGTCCGACCGACTGTCGCATTTCCTCCTGTCACTAAGCAGAGGGGACTGTAGAAGGCCAGTTGAACTGATGACGGGCCACTTTCTATGGACAAAGCACATGCAAAAGGTGGGCATCTCAGACAGTGCACTCTGCCCAGCATGTGGGGAGGAGGATGGGACGGCGGACCACTTTCAGTGCGTCTGTCCCGCGCTCCCTCGGGATGTGTTGGCACTGATGTGTTAACAAGCGACCCCTTGGCTCCTTGGCACCACAAAATCTACTCAGATTTCTTCGGTGGTCGAGTAGATTTGAAGAAAATGAAAAAGGGAATCTGAGTGCAGTACAATAGATTTAATTGTGTCTTAGTGCTGTACTTACTAAAACCTCCCAAAAAAAAAAAACTTGTAAAATGTGCAATAAATCGTTTTTAGATGGAAATATTATAGCAATTTTGTATAAAGAATTTCTTGAGCATAATTTCCGTGGAACAACTTAACCCTTTGTTTTCCTTTTCAGGGTCAATTTGAACCGATTTTTGAGAAAATTGCAATGAGTGTAAGAAGTCTGAAAATTCATTCTAAATAAGACATTTTAGCAGACAATAGTTGAAAATTTTCGGGTTCCGAAACCATAAAAGGCATCTTACTTTGTTAGTGTAGAATTAAAGGGAATTAACTAAAATTTATTAATATACAGCCGTGGCCCAGAGTATTAGTCACTCCATTAATTACTGAATTTTTCGATCCAAAAAGAGAAATACTTTTCTTTTATTAATAAATCAGTGCAAATAAAAGGAGTTAGTGCTAAAAATATTAATAGTTAGTTGATCAATCCTTTGATTTGGGGTATGCTGCGTATAACCTTTGCACATTCGACCGTACTCGCTGCACTCGTGAATTAAAACATTTTTCAGGACTGTTTTCGCTGCTTTTTCTGTATAGTTCACATTTCTATGAGGTTCAGATCTGGAGACTAGGCTGTCCAAAAGCACAGTTTCTAATATACTTATGCATACAGTTTTGACTATTCCTGATGACTGTCCGAGATCAAAATGCTGCTTCTCCCATGCTTAACACTCGATAGCCCATCGCCTCACGAACGTCACACCTGCTACGTCAATACCTGTAGGAAAGGAAAAAATCGTTTTCTAAGATTTGTTATATCCTTGAAATTGGAAGAACTTATAGTTGTCGATATCTTAAAATGATGTAAACTTAGCCTTTTTCGAAGTTCGCTTCAACAGAACAGGGAGCATTCGACCAATCTTCCTCCGTAAAAGGTTGGTATCGGAGAACCCATTCCAAACACCTTTTCCGATTTTCTGTGAAACCCACGGCTTCTTTTGGGCTTTGCATCCTTCGAAACCTGCTTCCAGAAGCCGTTTTGCAAGGGTAGGAATGATTTATGATTTTTGAGGGACTCGCGTATAAGTTTTCGGTCTTCTTTTACATTGGCGAGGCGTTTTCTTTCACTTTTTAATTTATTATGGTGGCATTTGGTATTTTATTTATAACTGGTTTTTACACCCATATCTGATGTTTGGTTGAGCTCTTCCTCGTATTTGTGGCGTGCGTCTGGATGTTTTCTACAAATGGAGTCTTCAAGTTTGTGACGCCTTTGAATGCAGATAGGTTTTTATAAGGTGCATCTTTTTGGAAAAATTGCAATCAGAGCATCTACTAAAAACTTAAGAGGTTTTACTCTCAATTCGTGTTTCGAACCTGTGCAATTTCGAATGGCAGACATGCATCAACCCACGACCTCTTAAAAATTGCTAGACTTAATGGCTTTAAAAGCTTTAATGTACTCTTCAAATGTCTTAATAGAATTTTTAAATGTCTTAATGGCTATTTCAAATAAAATTTTTTTGTTACTGCATTTTACCCCAAAGTTATAAATTATTATTGTATTTTATATTATTGTATGTATTGCATATTTATTTAAAAAAACTTAAGTTACGCTTTTTTTATAAAACATATTAATAAATTCTAGTTCATTTCATGCAATTCTTATTAACAAATTTTTTTTCTACAATAGAATTTACAGGTTTCGAGATAAAAATTGCCGAAACAACAGTGATTCAAAAGCAAACTTTTGATTAGTAAATTGGATTAGCAGTTACTTGGGAAAAATTTAAATTTTGCAGAAACGTATGGCAAACTTCTAATACACCTAAAATACAATAAAAGTTTTAAGTATCAGCAAAATCTGAAACTCAAAAGCTCAGGGACACATAGAACGCCCCAGAAAACTTCGATTACCTATTGGGAATGCTATACAGTAGGTTCTGTTTTTATGCGGCTTTTTTTATGCGGTTTTGAAATAGTGCGGTTTTTTTTTAAATTACCAAATGCATGTCGACCTATCGGGAATTGTACATATAAACAAGATTCTAAACCAGCTAAGCAAAAACTCATCACAGATTACATCAGAAAAGCTAACCCTACAAGTATGGAACCGCCTGCATAACTATCTAGATCAGACGTGTACATTTCCTCAAGTGACGAAAGTGATTTTACGCCAAATCCTAAACGAACGCGCAACATGTGGGTATTGTCTGATTCTATTTCTGACGATGTAAATTTATTATTCGATTCTAACGTTTCTTAAATAAAGATATAATTTTCAAAAATACAATACAATATTTTGTTTATGCGATTTTATTTAATTACACTGTGCGACAGTGAATGGTATAGGAGAAATTTCCAATACACCCCCAAAATCTCATTTTATGGCCATAAAACCGTTTTTCAGTAGGTTGATGTGAAGAATCACTCCTAACTTCGCCAATTTCTATCCGATTTCGAATTTGTTTTTTCAGTTCGAAAGAACAAAAACAAGCCTTTTTGACAGTGTGTTAACAATTTTTGTGAAATGACAACTGACGAGACTGTAGACGGAAGTATTTGGAATTTTTTTATTTTTTCTCAATTTTTTCAACTTTGACATAATTTTTTCGATATTATCCGATATTGAGGATTTTTTTTAGTACCCTACTGTTATAGTAAATTTAATTTTGCGTCGAATGAGCTATATTTGACTGTAATTGAATTGAAATTAATAGAGTTGTGTGAGTTTTTACGTTTACGATTTTATTTCTTTTTTACTAATTTGGTATGTAGGTATAGCTGACGCTAAATGGGAATAAGGACGTGTTTTGATGCGTTATTATAGATACGTAATATTTATTGGAGTGTATATGTATACATAAGAGTACACTGTACTGCATACAACAGAACTGGTTAGAACTTACGAAAATATCTGACATATTATAGCACTTTTTTTTTTCAATGGAAATATGAAAAAGCTCCCAAGTGTACCAAACTTCACACTGTACATTGATTAACAAAAGAAGTTTGTTATTATAATTTAACCTTATTAAAACGTCAAAGTTTTATTGTTTGTTTCATTGAAATTCAAGAGATATAAATCAAAACGTTGCCAGAAAAGTCGAATTTCTCAATATTCTCCGATGATGTGGCACCATCAGCCTTATCATAAACCAGATGATTGTTATTTTTATAAAACGGGCGTAAACGGTCATCATTATAAAGCTCGAAAGCACATAAAGTATGCTGATGTTGCAACTGTTAAGAACCCGGTAGTCTTGGACGATATGATTGACTCAACTGCAGGTCATGAACTGAAGGAAGTTCAACTCATTGCTGATGATGATCAAACTGATAACAATAAACCTGATGATGAAGAGTACTTTCCGTCTGGTTCTAAGTCTTCAGAACGACACATTGTATCAAATTCAGATTTTCAGGATCTTTCTCGTGATTACTTCTATCGGGAAGACAATCTGAAACGCTCGCTTCTCGATTTAAACAATGGAATTTAGTTGATGACGACTTAAGATGAATGATGACGATCGAATTTTTTATAGAGAAGTATCCAAAACTGATGAAGAGAATAACAAGTGTACCGTACCATACTAAACTTCAAAGGGCCGTTTCCAATGCATTTTTAAGTTTGGAACCAGTTCCGTTGTGTAATGCACCGTACCACACGGTACCATACCGTACAGTGCTGGACTGCACAATACTCCAATAAATATTATGTGTTTATAATGACACTTGTTATCATTTTCATGCCTCGAAACGCATACCAAATCTCGTAGTAAAAAAAAGAAAAAATCTTAAAACCCACACAACTCTTTTAATTTTAATTCAATTGCAGTCAAATATAGCTCATTCGACGCAAAATTAAATTTACTATAACAGTAGTGCACTAAAAAAAATCCTCAATATCGGATAATATCGTAAAAATTATGACAAAGTTGAAACAATAGAGAAAAAATAAAAAAATTCCAAATACTTCCGCCTACAGTCTCGGCAGTTGTCATTTCAGAAAAATTGTCAGCACACTGTCAAAAAGGCTTGTTTTTGTTCTTTGGAACAAAAAAAACAAATTTGAAATCGGATGGAAATTGGCGAAGTTAGGAGTGATTCTTCACATCAACCTACTGAAAAAGGGGTTTTATGGCCATAAAATGAGATTTTGGGGGTGTATTGGAAATTTCTCCTATACCATTTTTTTTAGTTTTTCTATAGCCACAAGTTGTGCTAGGTCTCCATAAAAGTATATTTAATTTTTTTTTTTTTGTCACACAGTGTTATTTCAGATTCATGCGGTCTATGGAACGTATCTATAGTTATAATATGGGACTAGATTTATGCGGTTTTAGCACTTTTGAAACGTATCCATAGTTTTACTATAGAACTAGTAGCTTTTTTATGCTGTTTTTTTATGCTGTTTCTTGCGGAACGTATCTACCGCATAAAAACAGAACCTACTGTACTGTATACCTAATGGGTGTATGTTGAAAGAAAATTGCAGAAAAATTTCCAGTAATAATTGTATTTCGATCTGACAGGAGGTACAAGAGCCAGTAGATGGTAAAATATAGGTGATGCTCATCCTCAAAGGAGAATCGCTCCTACGACGCAAGTGATCACAACATCTTGTGGGGGAGCAGCGATACTAGCGCTAGAGAGCTGTCTGGTGTAGAGATGCGACCAATCCAGCGCTTCATAAGAGCCAAAAAATGGTTCCACGATGAAAGTAAATGAGGTTTCCGTGCAGCACAGTGGGATAACACAGTTCCGTGTGTGTCGAAATGAGTTGGTCATATAGACCGTCTACCACCATAACCTAACCTAACCTGTCGAATACGCAAATATGAAGTAAGTCAATATGAAATACATGCTTGGAAATATTTTAACAATTAATTTTTCTTATACTTTTTACATAATTAGCAATATAATGCTTTATGATAAGCCAGCTTAGACTGTGATCTTAATCGGCTGGAGTGAGTGTTGTCTCGTCGTCATATGGCGTCAAGTGGGCACAGTGAAGTAAAAAAGTAGGTAAAAACTACTTCAAATAATTTACCTAACCTTCACACGTTATGCTAATAGAACTACTTCTCTTGATAGTTTTCCATTTTTTAGTATCTCGTTAAAAGCAAAGAGCGAGTTATATTCTCACCAGCAAACATGAGAGTTTAAACGTTATTAGTTGCTTAAATTGTAAAGAAGTGCTATAACGAGTCACGGCTACCGAATTTCGCTCCAGTTAAAAGATTTAATATCAAAAAGAAATACGCGCCAATTTGTTCGATTTCGTCTACGATTTGATTAAGTCTGAAAACCTTCCAGCGCTTAATATCGTCAACAATATTTCATATGCAATTATCTTTCGTTGAAATTAAGCAAAACTTAAATTAATTTCTCAGCCGAAAGCGCAATTAATATCTAAATAACTCATTACGTGGACTTCAAACAGCAGGCAACTCGACCATATCGCAAATTTAATATCACTTTGATGTATGAACTGAAATATGCCAATTATTTCAAAGATGTTTAAATATGTATGCGATTCTGTACATATCTAAATACGCCGCAAAATACTGAAACTTCATTTGAGTTCTATTGAATTGACAATGATTGAGTTTGGAAGTGAGCGCGCCGTTTACTTAACAACTAATTTGGCATATTTTGGGCAGAAAGCCAATCAGATTATCAGAGGAATAAACTAACTTCCAAATATTTGGATATGAGCAAAATTAACTTACGCTGTAAATTACTTGATTTTGTGATTATTTTTCGGTAGTTTAATTAACAAAATCTGCTACAATTTTGAAGTTTACTAAGGTAAATAGAGACTGTATTGTAACTCATTATTCGTTTATAATACTATTTGCTTCGATTTATTGCCCATATCTCTATTAATTCGAAAGCCGTTTTAATAGCATGAAAATGAGTATAAATACTAACTGCTGAATTTGCATATGATGACATCCCCAAACTTGTATAGCATATCATTTCCTTTGGGAACAAGAAGGTCTTATCAAAATAATTTTATACTAAAAAGACAGGACAACTCTTTACTTTGTGGATTCCTCGATGCAAAGGGATGTCTTAAGACATATATTTTAAAATACATACAATCAATTTATCTGCGGCGGCCACCGTAGTTGGATGGCTTGGTGCGTGACTATAACTCGGAAGTGCACAGGATCGAAACCCTGTTCACGAAACACCAATATAGAGAAGTTTTTTCTAATAGCGGTCGCTCCTCCGCAGACAATGGCGAACCTTCGAGTGCATTTCTGCCATAAAAAAAAACTCCTCATAAAAAATTCTCTATCGTTTGGAAGCGGCGTAAAAATGTAGGTACCTTTATGTGTGGAAAAACATCACACCAACAGGCAAGACAAAAGCCACTAATACAAGGAGCCCAGCTATACACACAAAAAGCGAGTAAGCGCCAATTAAATATTGGATTAAGCAAAAAGAAGTCCATTACTTTTGCGCAAATGGTTTCAAACTATTGTATGATTGATCCTTAGCTACTGGGCAATGCTACGACCACTAAGAGCCTGACCAACTTCGATTATTTCTGTGGTTTTATTGACATTTCTGACATCATCAGCATTTTCTTCAACATCAAAAATGCCCGAACAGAGTCGATGAAATCAAAATTGCACGTAATTAGCTGTTACAGGGTTTGATTGAAAAGTAATGAGCCTTCTCGCGCCGAGCGTCTGCCAAGCGATCAACCGAGTCGGCTGGTGGGGGAAAATGATCGTTGGACCTTCCCCTTTCACTAGAAACCGGTCCCAGTTCGCTGGAAACAGCAGTGCAGTCAACATCGCTCCGCACGTGAAAGCTGTTTTAAAAGTGTGTTAGGATTTTGCAGTGGCGAAAATGCAGCGATCGTTGGAGCACCGCTACTCGATCAAATTTTGCGTAAAGCTAAATAAAACGAGTACCGAAACCATTGGGCTACTCAAGGAGGCTTACGGGGGACCAATCTCTGTCCAGTGCCCAGGTAAAACAGTGGCGCAAGTCGCTCAAGGAAGGCCGGAGGACGTCGAAGACGAACAGCGATCTGGAAGGCCTTCAACGACGCAAACAGACGAAGATGTCAACCGGGTTCGTGAATTTTTGAACATTGACCGTCATGCTAGTCCACGTGAGATCATTGAAGAGTTAAATTTAACTTATTACAATGTGCGGGAAATCGTGACCGGAAAACTTGAAATGCGCAAAGTGTGTGCCAAATTGATTCCAAAGGTTTTGACTGACGAACAAAAGCAATTGCGTGTGGAAAAGAGTCGTGAAGTATTGGAAAGTGCCGAACAGGATAATACTTTAGACAATTGTATCACAGAAGATGAAACCTGGTGCTTTGAGTACGATCGTGAGGGCAAGAGAGAGAGAGAGAGCTGAGTGGCACACGATAATAAAACTGCTTAAAAAATAAGGCTCATTACTTTTCAATCAAACCCTGTACAGTATCGCCACCATAAACACCATTCACAGTTTAAGCGGTCTGGTTTGCTTTCTCGCCTTTATCAACGAAAATATTTTTAAACCAATTGATAACAAAGTGATAAAAATGTGGGCTTGTATCTCTGCATTCAATGAAACCAAAAGTTAATTAAGGTTTACACTTTCCATACAAAATCTGAAAAAGGAGGTTACTCATAGATCAGTTTTTTTTTTATAAGTATTTAACTTTATCGCTTTTAAAATACGCTGTGTACATGAAAAATTAAAAAAGATAAAATTTCAATTGAATTTTCAGCAACTCTTCTCGGAAGTTATGGTATGATTAGACAGTTTACGGGATGAAGAAAATAATTTTTGGTGTTTATTTTATATAAAAAATTGTTTGGTAAAAAGTTTTTATAGTACGTGTGATCTTTCGGTGATTCTGGGTTGCAGAAAATCAGATCTGAATTAGATTAGAACGGTAAGGTATAATGAAAATTCTATTGAATTTCCGCTAGGTGGTTTTAGAGAGCCATATCTTTCAATGCTTATACCTACATCATGGGTTCATAATGCATGGCAGTTTGAAGGTGCCCAATTATTTTTGAAAATAATTTTTGACAGTTTTATGTTCGGTGAATCAAGTTGTGTGCTTCAGCATTCCAAAATGAAGGTTGAAAAAAAAACGAAAATTCGATATATTTGTCACCTCCACTACAACTAAGATGAAGAGAAAAATATTTTCTCTATATGAATCCAATACAGTAACGAATGTAAAAGAAAACGAGTAAAATAATTTTGCATCGAACTGACACCTGCGGTTCTTTGCTGAATATTAACTGGCGATGGAAAATCACAGGTACTCACAGTAGTATAAATACTCACAGAGATGGGAAGATATCAGTGCATTGTAACGTAAAAATACATTCTATTGGATTCGACAGCAAACAAGTCCGATGAACATGTCCTATCTTCGATTATGGAGTGGGATGTTTAGTGACCAGCCCGCCCTGTCAATTGCCTATATTAGTTTGACACCTCCAGGCTGACTTCTCCAATATGGGCAGCCCTGGTGATAGTATGTCTAGGCAAACCGATTGTACAGACCGGCCCTCACAGATGCATATAAAAGGCACAGCCAATCGCCAAGGTTTAGGTACTAAGAAAGGGGAATAACCAGCTACGAAATGCTCTATCTATTTTAGTTTATAATACATACACTTAGTGATGCGTAAAGTCTTAGGAAATAGCAATGAAAGGATAATCGACACACACCATAGTTTTGTCGAATTTAAACCTGCATTCGACAGTACGAAAAGGAGTTACCAATATCCCGTGATGTCTGAATTTGATATCCCCGCGCAGCTAATACGGCTTTGTAAAATTACATTGCTCAGTACCAACAGCACCGTTAAAATTGTAAAGAAACTCCCTGTGCAGTTTGATACTAAACGAGGTTTCAGAAAGAGTGACTCGTTTTCGTGTTACTTCTTTAACCTGATGCTGTAAAAGATCGTGAGATCCGCATAACTTAATCATTTAGGCACAATCTTTTATAAGACCATACAATTGTTAGCGTATGCCGATGATAACAACCGCGCTGTTAGTTCTGCATTTCCCAAACTGGATAACGAGGCAAAGTGAATGAAGACTGGTGGTAAATGAAGATAAAATTAACTACGTCCTGTCATCAAACAAACATTCGGCGCACTCGCATATCGGTACCCACGTCACTGTTGACAGTTTATATAGGAACCAACATTAACTCCGATAACAATGTCACCCTCGAAATTCAACGGATAATCTCTCTTGTCAACTATGAGCTAAGTAGGCAATTAAGTAGAAAAATCCTCTCCCTTGAACAAAACTAACTCTCTAGAAAGTCTGACGTATGTCGCAGAAGCTTGGACGATGACAATATCCAATGAGGCGTCCCTTGGAGTATTTAAAAGAGAGATTTTACACATCTTTTTTTATCTTCGCACATTGGTGACGGCAAGTATCGTATTTAATGGAACAATGAGCTGTAGGAGCTTTACGACAACGTTAACACTCCGCTGCGTTAGAAATATCAGGTGGAAAAATACTTGACTTTACTTGGTGTGTCCAACTGACGCAGGTTAGCAGGAGAAAGAAATGACTGGCACGCTTTGTTAAACTCGTCCAAAAATGCGTGAATGGTTATAGCGCCAATCAAGAAGAAGAAGAATTTCTCTGCCACAGTTTGGGAGTTGGTTGAAAGCATAATTCTTTCAGTAATTTTTCTGCCTTGCGAACAAATTTCAAAAAATTTGCAACAGGAGCATTCTCGATTTCATTCGGATCTCGATGAAAGATGTGCAGTCTTGTCCCTGCCAAGGAAATGCAATTGAACAAGATATGTTCTGTGGTTTCATCATTCTGCAGAAAAGGTCTACACTCTGCCTTATTCCCAATATAAGTTTTTGAGAGCCGGTGATTTAAGTAAAACATAGTTACCTCTCACAAAACCAACTATTTTCCTTATGTCTACTTTACGCAGGTTATGCAGTTCCCTATTGTAGGTGAAAGATCTTATAAGCTTTTTGACTTCACAGAGTTCTGGTGTGATTTCCCAATGAATAAAGTATTGATTACTCTCCCGACTATTTATCTTGCATTTATCTTCTGCCCAGTTGATACCACAGTATGGTTTTGGACCCGATCTAGCGAGAGCATCAGCAATTTTATTTATATTTGATTCCAGAGTGACCCGGAACGCAGCAAAGTACAATTTTTTTTGTTGTACTAAGTTTATGTAGGTTGTTATGTCATTCGTATACTAATTTCGAAGAATGTGAAGCTAGTGTTTTTAATGTCGATTCTCTGTTGTAATACCTATGTAACTATTCATGCCCCCTTCTTGCCTCCCATATGATTTATTCTCGCACAGATTGAAATTGCTGAATTTCGGCAGAAAAACGCCAGGCAATTTGCCAATTGGTTCGGAGATTTTCGCGTTTGGACTACAGATTTCCGTATCGTCCAGCATTTGTTTTCGATCCGTCTGTTAACCATTCGAGTCTTCTGGGATCGACCCAAGGGTCTCATCGTGGTCCGAGAATTTGACTTCAAACCTATGGTTAAAATCACATTTTGGAATCAAATAGTATGATATTGAACAGATTATATTTTAATCCGGTATTTTTGATGTAAAAAAAAAAATTATAATTAATTCCTCAACCCCAACAACTTTATCCCTCCAATCCTTACTCCCGCACAGAAGTCAGCGCATTACTTGCATTGTTGCTGAAAAAACATGCACAAAACAAAGAAAAAAAACACAGTTACAGATTGCATTAGTGGCGCCAGCAAGAGGAAGCGGGAAATCGCGGGAATAGCGCAGACACACCAAATTTAGTGAAGTCCTGAACCATCTGTGCGATCCTTTTGCCAGAAAAATTTGACACACAGATGGCGCCTCAAGCAGTATAAGGCGTTGTTCTTAAGCAACCACAGGTGGGCATTCCCACTACTTAGGACTGGTAGCGGCAGGCTAATCACCTACCCCGTCAGAAATCAAATAGATTAACGAAACCAACGCAAGACTGAGTCTGGGCGAGGCCCTATGTTTCCGAGTGGAGTGAACAAGGAAAACATCTCTGATGATACTTGTATCACCAAAATCAGTACCATGATTGAAGATTTTAGCTCAAGTTTTACTATTTCTGATCAACTTTTGCATGAAATGCTCCTTTGTGAAAGCTATGTGGTTGTATATCTGGTAGTAAATATACATATTAATTGCCCTATGGGAAGATTTATAAATTTTGCAACAGGCGTCGTGCATCAAAAATTGTTTCCATCAAAATCTGCTTCTTTAATAAAAAAGTTAATTAAAAATACAATGGATGATTATTTTTGTGCCACTTTGTACTCTATATTCAGAAAGTGCCGAGAATGTTAAATTTAAACGAGCCGAAGGCGTAGTGTACCATGCGTACCTTCCATCGGGCCAGACAGTCAGTAAAGAATATTATTTATCCGTTTTGAAGCATTTGAAAGATTCTGTACGTCGCAAAAGGCCGGAAATGTGGGCATACAATTCTTGGATTTCACATGATGATAACGCGCCATTGCACCGAGTCCAAATTGTGCTGGATTATTTGAGCAAACACTAAGTAAATACCATCGTGCAAGCATCGTGTTCACCTGATATGGCCCCGTGCAACTTCTTTTTTTTTCCCAAGTTGAAGTTACGACTTCATGGAAGGAGATTTCAGTCGCTAGAGGAGATCAAAGAGGATGCGACGAAGGAGCTGAAGCCATCCCTTCGTCGGCCTATCAGGGGTGCATGCAGGACTGGACTAAACTTTGACACATGTGTGTTGCTTCAGACGATTCATATTTTGAAGGAGATAAATTAAATTTGCTTGAAATTTAACTCTGTTTTGTTTTATTTAAACATTCCCAATACCTTCTGATGGTAGGGTATTTACTTTAAAAATGCAGATAGATTTCAGCAATCTGCGCCTATATTACTTACCTCTATTTGCATATATGTAAATGTTTTTTGACAGTAATAATAAAAAAAAGGTTTTTTTAAATATTTTCTCATTTTTTATTACTAGTTATTAGTTTTTTCTTAACTTTACGCATTTTAAATGTATTTAGTTCTCTCATCATTTTACGTTTTTTAACATTTTTATATTGCCAAAATTTTTATATGTAACTACTTCGACTTTTTGCAGACTTCACCCTTTTATATCCACTTTACACTTTGCCTAGTAATGTTTTTTTGTTTTTTGGTTTTCGTTTTTGTTATTTTATTTTTACAAGTAATTCGCAAGTACCTTTTTTAGTTTACCTGCAGCACTAACATAGTAATAATTTCATCATCATCATTGCTATAGACAAAGTACTTACCCAGTAACTTGTGGCTTATAAATTTTTTCTTTTGCTATTACATTTTGGGTAATTTCTGATGATTATATTTTTCTTTATAAGTAACCTATGTTCCTTATTATAGAATTTTGTTTTAGCGCATTTACTTTTTTTATATATTTTTATTTTTATTTAGTTCATAGTTTTTACACAAAACATTGCCTTATATCTTTCAGAGCTAAGTATTAGTTGGTTTTACATATTGTGCTTCTATACATACATAGATATATACATATATATTAGTGAGATCCTTAGTGGACAATGTTTTTTTCATTTAAAATTTAGGCTAGACTCCTTTTCATTCGATTCTCTGCGCTAAGAAGCAATTTGGTATTTAGACTTTTTTTACTGTTATACAACTTATGCATTCAAAATGAATATTTCAATTACAAACAAAATTGTTTGATGATGTTTAAATTATTTCTAATTAGGATGCAAGTGCGGATTTTTTTTGCATCACGACATTTCTTTCTTTACTCCTTCACCAACAAACTGAAGTACAGATTTTCCTACTCATCAATTGTTGCACTATCCAACACTGGCTATTCAACACGAACAAACGCTAACAGATACGAAACAGACAGACGACTTTGCCGAAGATACTACTACCCCAGAAGGTCTGATTTTTTGAAGATTTGAAATTTTGAGCGAAAGTGTAGAAATATTATTGAAAATATTCTTAGTAAAATCAGTTCAAATATAGTTTATATTCTTAAACTATAAGAGAATTTAATGAGCAATTTTTTCGTAGTGCATTTCGACTTGGTACTAAAAATTAGAAAGGAAGCTTGCGCAACTTTCCAATAATTACTCAACACACATTTTAGCAAACTAGTCTTTAATTTGAATTTATGTTTTAAATGTTAGCAACCTGTAAGTGTCGAAAGACATATAAGAAATTCACAAAGCTATTCAAAATATAGACTACAACTGTAAGAAAATCAACTTCACTTAAGGGGGAAGCTGGTCTAGAATTTTGAAAAAATCGAAAAATTTTTTTTTGTCTTAAAAGGTGCTTTAGGGTCTTAGAAATAATATACCAAATGAGGGATGCCAGCAAAAATGTCTAAATGCCCAAATTTTTCATTCGACGGCAGTGCCTCGCAGGTATGCCCCGAACGCTACTTACAACTTTAAACGCGTTTTTCTCGAAATCACTTTTTTTAAACTGGCCGAAGACATAACTCCAACAAATCTTTACCGATTCTTACGAAATTTTGACAATACATTCGAAATACCTTTCTCCGGAGACGTACGTAGGATTTTTTATTTATATTACATAGTTTTTTTTTTAATCAACAATTTTATGTCGTTCTTTATAGTGAAAATTGTAACTTTTTGTTCAAACGTGCACCATTTCGCGAAAAAACAAAATATCGAAAAAATCCTACGTACGTCTCTTTCTGTTGTTATATAGAAACTAAAAAAATTTTATTTTTTGATCCAGGACAAAAATTAAGGAGTTTACGTCTTCGGCAATGGACCCACTAGAAAAAAAGGCGCCTTAGGAGAACTGCTGGACAGCGGCCATTTTGAAATTAATTCAGACGAAAAATTTTGTATTTGTACCATGAAAGCTATATTATTAAACCTATTTCACAGATTTTCGATTGATTCCTTTGTTGAGTCAAAATAAATTCATAAAATATGCCCATTTTTTGCGCTCTAGACCAGCTTCCCCCCTTAAATGGAACGAAATTAATATTTGTCTCTTGCAACCTTGATCAAAAAGTTACCTCTAGCTCTAGCTTGCCCAGTTGTGATTAACATTCCTGCCATAATTTTATCGCCAGCCCTTGAAATTTGTAAAAGTTACGATTACATGTGTTTTCACTTTTTTACAGACTCAAAAATGCAGTTGGACTCTTCACAACGAGTTTTCATTGTGTTAAAAATTCAATTAGCGAACGCCTTAGAAATGTGCGGAAACTGTCGCTAGCGTCAGTTGTTGTCAAACAGTGTGAATGTAACATGGTATTTAGTGCTCTCGTGGTTTTTGAATACAAGCAAATTGACGGAACGATTTGAGCAGCGTTACTGCATCAAATTTTACCAGAAACTGGGCGATTGCCAGGTGGAAGCCATTCGAAAGATTCGAACGGCTTTCGGTGGCGATGCTAAGGGCATCACACAGATTAAGGAGTGGTTCCATCGGTTTAAAAACGGTCGCACATCGGCGGAGAGCAAGCCACGCTCTGGTCGGACATCAACATGTCGAAATGAGCATGTCATTGCCAAAGTGGACGCTGTGGTGATGCGGGACCGTCGTGTGACTATCCGAGAAATTGCAGAAGAGGTAGATATCATCACTTTTTCGGCTCAATTCATTGTGACCGAAGATTTGGTCATAAAGAGAGTGGCGGCTAAATTTGTGCCGAAGCTGCTGACGGTGGAGCAAAAGGAACTTCGCGTTGAAGTCTCACAGGACATGCTGGACTCCATAAACAGTGATCCTGACTTCATGAACACCATTATCACTGGTGATGAGTCCTGGGTGTACAGGTACGACCCGGAAACCAAAATGCAGTCATCACAGTGGAAGCATTCCACGTCACCAAGACGTATTCAAAAACCGACGATAGCATGTTAAGTTCAGACTGCTTGACAGCAACTGATGCAAGCGAGCGTAATTCAAATTTGTTAGGTGTTAGAAATAAAATACAAAGTCGGATACTTTTCTAAGAGACCTCGTAATACTCTAAAAAAAACAGCCGTTTGCGAGTGGCATCAAGAGAGATTGTGAGTCCATCGAGGATGACGACCGTAGTGGTAGGTCGTCGATATCGAAAATCGATAAAAATGTCACAAAAATGAAAGAAAAGTTGATCACTAACTCCAAATTCACCATTAGAGAGCTGGCAGTGGGATTGAATATTGCTTTGGATACGTTCAGGACATTGCAGTTATTGATTTGCGATTTTGGTTTACGCCGTGTTGGTTGTTTGCTGCAAAGGTGGTACCATGGAACCTTAATTTCATGCAGAAGTGTTGATATCTCTAAAGAGATGATTTCCAAGGCAGAATCCAACCCATCGTTACTAGAGACGAGACGTAAGCTTATGAATATTACACGTAATCCAGACATCAGGCTGATGAGTCCGAATGAACCAAGACCAAAAAATCCACAAAGTTATGCCAGTAGGTCAGACAGTTAATAAAGACAAGGCGTGAAGCAATTCGTCAAAGAAGAAAGTATTTGTGCGAAAAAAATTCTTGGACTTTAGGCCATGATAACGCACCGTCGCACAGTAGCGCAGTGCCCTTATTATCCGTGAATTTTTTACCAAGAACGAAAGGAATACATTTCAACAGCCATCGAATTCACCTAATACGAAGGGTGCCTTTTATATTTCGGGATTAGAAAACAAAAACAAATTTTAATCATCGAAAATCACTTTATTATTTTTCAAAATATTCTCCATGAAGATCTATACACTTTTGCATGCGTTTGAACCAATTGTCGAAGCACTTTTGCCACTTTGAATGAGGTACCTCCAAAACATGCATTCTGAATGCCGCAACCGCTTCTTCAGGTGTCGAAAAACGTTGACCTCTCAGTTCGTTTTTTACGTTCGGGAATAAAAAGAAGTCATTCGGTGCCAAGCAAGGACTATGCGGCGGATGACCCATTAATTCGATGTTTTGGGTGCTCAAAAATGCAATTGTTTGAGCCGATGTGTGAGAGCTCGCATTGTCCTGGTGAAGAGTGATCCGTCTTTGGCGATTGGTTTTCCTAATTTCTTGGAAGACAACTGGCAAACAAATGGTTGTGTACCACTCAGAGTTTACTGTTCTGCATTGTTCTAGTAGTACGGTTGCGACATGTCCAGTTTTTCCGAAATAACAGGCGACCATTTGCTTGGAAGTGCTTCGTGCGCCAACAACTTTTGTTGGATTTGGCTCATCTTGAAACACCCATACAGTCGACTGCTGTTTACTTTCGGGCTCATACGCGTAAATCCATGATTCAACACCTATCACGATGTCATAGACGTGTTTCAAAGCCCCGCGATCGTATTTTTTGAGCATTTCCTTCGACCAATCGTCACGAGCCTCTTTTTGAGCGATTGACAAATTGTGTGGGATCCAACGCGAACAAATTTTTTTGAGAGTCAAATGTTTATGCAATATTGAATGTATGCAGGTCCCACTAATGCCTAAGATTGTCTCAATCTCACGATAGGTCACATGACGATCTTGCAAAATCAGTTCGCGCGCAGCATCAATGGTTTTCGGAACAACAACTGATTTTGGAACCAAAAAATGTCAAACTTTGCGATACAGCTGTCAGTTGCCAGATTGCAACACCAGGGTTTCCAAATCCTGCCAAATAAAAGGCACCCCTCGTATGACTCCCTGAGATTTTTTTCTTTTGATCGAGCCAAAAAATCGCTATGGCGTTTTATCAGCCGAAACGAGGTTATGCAATAATTGAACGCGGCTCTGATGGATATACCGAAATAGAGTTGATGGCGATAAAATCTCTTTTGCGGAATATACTTGTATTTTAAATTTTCTGAATATATTCTGGAAACTTTTTGGACAAGGTGGTATTATATTGCATCAAATTTAATACATAGGTACGAATAACTACAATTATAATATCATTTAAATTATTTTCCTACTCGTTTGGTTAATAGTTGCTTTTTTCAAAATGAAGAAGCCACTGCATGTCGAACTCATAGTTACATTGTCCATTCATTGTCTTTGGATGAAAGTTTGTGGTATGTTGGCGACCTCTAAAATGTGTCACAAAATAACTTAAAATAGAACGACTTGATTTTTTAGGGTAGAGCATCAATGGCGGGATGTCCGACAATGTTTTTAAAGTCCATAAATAAGGAGCACCCTAATATACATATATACATATTTATTTGAATATAAGTCATTTCCCTTTCATAGCGCACAATTTATAATAATTGGTCTTATTTAGCGGTTTGCAAAGTTTTTGGAGTTTACACATCATTACACTAACACTTACTAACTTAAAGCTTAAGCTTACTTACTAGAGTTTATAGTTTAGTTTACTCCGCTCACGCACACCTTGCAACATTTTCCACAACATATTAACTATTTATTACTAAAACTTTAAGCTATTGTTTCAGTTTTCAATTTGAATTCTTTCTATTCAAAGTATTTATGTACACCTGTGTATGTACATGAAAGTGTAAGGGAGTTTCAGCTGCATGCAAAAAAAAAACAAGAAAAAAATGCTTGAATTAAAAAAGTAAAGTTTTCAATCAAATATATTTTCAAATAAGTTAGTAGTGCATGCGGTTGTTCATTGCGAATAGTTTTGAACTTTTCGGGTGTTCGCATGGTTCTTGACTTGTTTTTTAATCATCAACTATACATTTTTTTAAGTAGAAATTATAGTTTGCATGTTCAGTTGAAAATATTTTGATATTTTAATGAGTACTCAAGTGGTTTTGCAAACAATTTGAAAAACTTTTTCAATCTATGTACTGTCATACGTACGTGGGCATAGTCATTTTTCACGCACCTGCTGAAATGAGAAATTGGCAAAGTGCAAAGTATTATTTTAAATTTCAGTATCAGAATCTCGCTTTTGAAAGAAATTTTTAAAAGTCTGGTGCTAGCATTTTTGTACAAACTTCTAATAAAAGAATCCTTTTTTTAATTTCAATTCTACTTCTCGCTATGTACAATAAAATTTCCACTATATATATATGTACACACAAACCTACAGATGCACCTACTAGGTACAGTAATTACACACACATATAAACATCAGTTATTATACTATACTTAATTCAGTCTTTGGAAGAATAACTTTTACAATGAAGCAAAACTGTTACAATGTACTATAGTATTGGTGAGGAAGAAATCAGTAAATATGCGTTTCGTTTGTTTTTATAGGATTTATTGGAAAAATTAAATAATTTAAATTGCTTAAAAATCAATAAACAGAGAACAAAAAATTTTGTAAAAAAAAAGTACAACAAAAAATTATAAAAAATGTATTAAAAGTAAAATAATAAATAATAAAACAAATTTTTTTATGAAAAAATTATTTTATTATATTAAAAAAAATAAATAATTAACATTAGTTAAGCATCAAACAACAGAAACAAATTTATACCTATATAAAAATATAAAAATATATATGTATATAAAACATAAAATAATAAAATATAAAAAAGATAATAAAAAATAAAATCATAAATAATAACAAAAAACAAACACAAAAAAAAATGTATTAAAAAAAATATTTGTATAAAAAAAAAGTTCAAAAATAGGTTTCAAATGACTGGAATTTTAAACCGAGCATTTTCTTAATAAAATGTCACAAATTTTGAATATACAATTCTTTGCTTTTTTATTATTTAACTGAACCCTTAAATTTTTTCGACAATAATTTAATTTATTTTTTAAAGCCATTCACCGCTTCAAAGACATCGGCACATATGTGTACGTTTAGGGTTCTTGAAAACTTTCCATCCATAGATGAGCTCTACGCTAAATGGCCACATATGTGGCCATTATTTTTTTTTCTTTTAAAAGTGACTATTTTCTATTTTTTTCTTATCTTACTGAATTGTCATAAATGTAAGCTAAATAACTTGTAGTGAAATGAAAAATAAAATTAACGTTTTTTCAGTTTAAAAAATTCGTCCCTGAAGAGGTTAATACAGACTTAAAACCGTGTGTAAGTAAAAGTTAGCCAAGCCGAACTTCATATTCACATCAAATTATAGATGTTACATAGTAAAACTGCGTACTTAGCGTACTTTATTCTCTCATTATTTAAATTTTTTAAAGGACATCAAAGCTTCAAAGCAAATTGATTTCAAAAAATTTATTTAAGTATTTGTACTCACTGTAGAATTTTAGTATGGCTGTCAAACGAGAGAAAATATATCCAGTTATTATATTAGAAACAGATTTTTGCTCAATTTTCAATTTCAGTATTCTTTCTGTTTCATAAAAACGTAAAACAAATTATCTCAAATTCCTTCACTCAAATGAAGCGTAGGCGATGGATGCCACAAAGAGCTATAATTGTACTGGTGAAAAGTGAACAAAAATGTTCTTTAATAATTAAGTATATTCTCTCTCATTTGGTATACATAAGAATGTAAACGGATGAGTAAAAATATTTAGAATATTTTTTTGAAAATTTAGTTCTTTCAAACCTTAAAGTCTTTTACAAAATTAAATTGATAAGCAAGTGAAAAACTGAATATACAAAAAATTTAGTAAAAGTCTGGGCCTTGAACTAACATTGATATCTAAAAAAAGTTACCAGTAAAAAAAAATATTTTTGAAGAAAGATTATTATTGAAAATCTCGTAAATGATAAAGTTTTGAACATCATGGGGGATTTAATAAGAAATTCTCGGTAAATAATATTTGTTGGGGACATGATCCATAGTCTCATAGATATAAATTAGTGTTAAGTTTACTCACCACTTTAAATACTTCAAGCTGTTGGGTAGGATTGTAACTGGCAGCAAAAACGCAACCACTTTTCTGCGCTTTAAAAGTAATTTGGTGAAATTTAATTAAAATAAGAACCAAAAAAAAAACCAAAATATAATAAAAAAAAAGAACCAAAGAACCAAAAAGAAAAACCAAAATATAATAAAAAAAAAGAACCAAAGAACCAAAAAAAAAAAAAACACAATAAGTTGCTCGTTATTAAACCGCTCAAAAGTACATACAATAATGCCATAATGCCTTTAACACATTGTGGGCAGGTACATTTTGCGGCCGAATTGTGTGGAGCTTGGGGCTTTTGCACACAAATTCAGTATCGCAGTTAAATGTCAATACATCGAAAACTACTTAATTTTTCAGCCTCAAACTTTAGGTATTTAATATTGATATATGTAATATTATGCCGTTACACGAACCCGTGCTAGTATGTGTCTCACGCTCCAGAATCATTCGTCCGCAAACGTACTAGTACTTGTCCCGCTCACAATGTGTTAAGTAGCTAGATTCCCGGCAACCCTATATATTTGCAATTAGATTTCAAAATTAGAATCGATTTTACAAACCAATAGATTTTACAATGTTTTTTGTAAAAAGAAACTTACGATTATTCTTTCGTTCCTCACTAGTTTCTTCCGTAATATTTTTATAGTTCATTAGATTGATTTTCTTAAACAGCGTAAGAAGTTCCTCGTGAAATACCAGGCCTACATTTATTTATATATTTGAAAACAGTTGTCGTAATATTTTACAATTCTTAGTATATAATGTTCTATATTTTAGTCTTCAACAAATTCTAGTCACAATTTTTTTTATAAACATTTTTGTTGAAAATAATTTTGTATTACAAATAATTGCTTTATTTTAAAATTTAATTTTGTTCTAAATGCTGCTATAGTTAGAAATTTTGTTTCAGTAAGTTTATTAAATTTTACTTTTTATGGTTTTTGGTTGCTATGCACTCTTCCATTAAATATTATGTTATACTCGTATCTATTTTGCCTTCTACATAATTACTCAATTTTTGTTTTTCCAAATTTAGTATCTACTTCCTTTGAGTACCTATATAATTAACAATAATGCGTCTACGTAATGTAATCTCGCTGTGGTTTGGTGCAAACACACATTGCTTTCGCACATTCACAAAATGAAATGACTACACACAGTTTAGTAGTTTATTTGTATAAAGCGCTGGGTTCTGCATGGCGTATACGTAACATCCATGAAAAACCAAGGCCGTCGTGTCGCTTGCGCCGAAACAATGGAAACTATTCACATTCAATTAAACACATTCATGCAACAGTCACACACTCACACATACACACATTCACACTTACATACGTAGTCGAATATCAGACAAGCATGTGCCATTTGTGTGTAATCCGTTTCCACTTCACTTCACATCACAATCACAATCATTTCATCACCGCTAGAGATCACATTTGAAACGCACTGTCAATTAATGTCACACTCGCAATTCATCCATTAGCGGATGTTGCTGCGTTTGTTGCAGCTGTACTTGTTGTTGTTGCTGTCGTTGTTGATGGTGCTGTTGTTGGGCATGGGCATGTTGATGTGCCTGTGCGTTAGATACTGATGGGGGCGGCGGACCACCACCACTACCACCACCCATTAACGCCGTCGTCATACTCTGATTATGATGATTCTGCAAATGCTGTTGGTGCGTTACGACTAGTTGTTGCTGTTGCTGTTGCTGTTGATGCTGCTGCTGTTGTTGTTGTTGCTGCGTTTGTTTCATACAACTCTTTTTTGTTAGTGTGCCACATTGATTGCCCATCACTTGAAGCGCATGTGGAGGCGGCATAAGACCCATCATATTACCAGCACCGCCACCACTGCCACTGCCACCAGTCCCGCTACCTCCTTGGCCACTTGCACCACCCATACTTCCGCTCCCCGTACCATTTCCACCACTCATGCCAGCTCCTATAATCCCTCCCCCACCCACTGCACTGCTCGCCACATTAAGCGCGCCACCCACATTCAAGCTGCCACTCGCCTCTTGCAGCGACTTTAAATGTTTCGGTGGTGGTGGTGCGCGATGTGGTATATCCGCAAATTCAGGTGGCGGCAGCTGGTGTTGATGTTGTAGTGCATGATGATGCGAGAGTATCGTCGCCGGATCACTTTTCGTGTGTATCGTTAACGTCTCTAGATCACCGCAAATATTATTTGGCATTTGCCCATTTTCCTGCCGTTTGAGTTTTGTTTGCGCGCGCGGTTCACTGAGTCGCGTCTTGTCGCGTTGATAGTAAACACCAGCGAATATGAGTACGTTCAGTATCAGCAGGGAACAGCCAATGGCTATTGTGACACTCAATGCTGTTGAGTATGCGGCAAAGCCATCCTGCGTGTCAGGTGGCGCTCCACTGCCGGCGGCATGCGCTTCACTACCCTCATCGCCGGGATATATTTTTCCGCCATAACGCGAGGCGTTGCGTGCTGAAGAGGGCGACGAGAGATTGAGCAGCGAGAATACTTGATTAGTAAATAATGTAAAATTACCAAGCGCTGAGCTGCCTGCATGCGGTGAATAGGGTGGATTAAGTGGTTTAATGGTTCCGTCACTGGCAATATTATTGTCCACTTCATCATCCGAATCGTCGAGTAGCTGATGATGGGCGGCGGGCACGTTATCGCCACCTGGCTTGTGCAGGTCGGGAATGAGATTTAACCAGAAGGATAAGCGGTGAGCGCGATAGTGATTCTTCAGTTTCGGTTTTGTGTCTGCAAGTGAAAGGAAATGTATTAGGTTGATTAAAAACTGTGTAAGTTCATTTAATTTGTTTTTGTTTCTTATAAGAGAACGAGGAATATTTGGAAAAAAGAGAAAATGATGCTGTTCTATAAAATAAATAATATAGCAAATACTGTTTAGGTGATATTGTATGCATTGTTGGAGATGCAAAAAAGTCCAACACAAAACCTTACGCAAAATGTTCCATACGCCCACGAAATCTTTATTTATTGTTAACAACTCGAGTTTATTAAAGGAAAGGTTAAGCTTTCAAAGATTTTATATAGATACTTACATGTAAGGTTTTCCTTAGTAAATTTTGAGAATCAAGTAAACTATAATATTTTGGCTTTTTATATTTTTTTAAATTAGAAAATTACTTATATTTATTACTAATTTTCTTCGAAAATTACAGCAAACGTAGCGTTTTCATGACCCTAACTTGAAATTAACTAAAAACAACCGTGAAAGTTAAAGCCAACTTCATTATAAATAGAACCGGCTCAAAATCTTAAATGGAACAAAACAGGGTAAACTTATCAACTTTTAAGTAAGGAAAAATGCTATTAGACATTTTTTTCTATCAACTCATTCATACGCGGCAAACTTGCACTTTATTATATCAAAATTTAAAGGGCTATAAAATTTGACATTTGTTGAATTATGTTTAAAATTTGCACAAAGTGTGAAACTAAGATTTATAGGATTTTTGAAAGAGAATAAACTATATTTTCATAAAAGAATTATTAATATGAAATCAGCAGCCGCATCGCACATAGAGACAACGACGCCACTTAGACCACGAAATGGGTCCGTTGTGAGCCGCAGGGGCTGGGCTACATTTCCCATTCCATAATGAACCATCCTGAGCTTTTGACAAAGAGTAAAAGGTTGTTGATACGTAAACTGTAGACATTATCTATATTCGTTAAGAAGTAGAATCTTAAATATCGGTTCCTGTTTCTGTCTAGTGCCGGAAATGTGCAAAAAAGGTGCCCAATTGTTTCCAACTCCTCTTCATTCCAGCAGCTATCACAGAAATCACTATTGTTTGGCCATCTCATTAAGAGATTGGCGACAATGTAAGACATTCTTTGATGTTATTTAGAATGCTTCCAGGGCCTGTAGGACAGCTTGGATGTGTCATAGAATGCAGATATCTGTTGATGATATTCTGTTTAACTCTCACCATCTTAGAGTTTCATGAATAGCGTTTATTTCCGCTACAGGGATCCAGTAGTTTAAAGGATTCACTGATAGAAATCTCTTCGCAATATAACCCTGATCCTACACCGGTGTGGCGGAAACTTGTCTTTAAATCCCTGTGCTACAGTTATTAACGCTTTTTATTATATTTAAAATGCATTTTTATTTGTTTCAAGTGTGTTTTTCTCAAATGCGATGATATAACCAAAGATACCAAAACATCATTATATATCGTAGATTAAAAAATCCCATTCGAAAGTAGTATTACTTAAGGGGGAAACTATTCAAAATTTTGTTGAACATTATTAAGTATATGTTATACATCGAAAAATAAAGAATCTTGGATATCAACTAATTTTATTCAAACTTAGCCAGTTAAGATAACCATTCGCCAGAAAGGATCGAAACCTTTTCCACACTTTATTTTAACGGCTATTCATTACTGAAGGAATAGGAAAATTATTTCCTATAGATTTTGCCTTTTTCCATCTAACTTCTACTAGTCGAACAGCTGTGTAGCGCAGGGAAGTAGAAGGTTTGAGTTTAAAAAAACTTTTTCAAAAATGTCCATTCCTTTGTGGTCTAGTCGAATAAATAGGGATAAACAGAAAGGCAGAGATTCTTTTTAAGAGAGTCAAAGTTCATTAGCTTTTTTTAAAAGAAAATCAATTATACTTTCCCTTGGGCTTGGCGGCATACATTTTTGCTTGGAAACTGAAAACCTTTCGTTTATCATGGCTTTTTATTTTTCTCTTTATTTGAAGTTCAATTGCGCAAAATTTTAAGTCGCTCGCGTAAACAAGCAATTTTTTAACAATTGCCTTCTAAATAAAAACACTTATAGAATTATCACCAAGCTGAAGCTTGAACTCTTCGAATATGCTCTTGTGTCATCCGCAATTCACAAAAAGGTTTTATAATGCCATCCATTTTGAAGGTAGGTTATTTTGTCAAATATCTCTTCCTCTTTTGGGTTAGCTATGTTGAACTCTTCACATATTATTAATCCTCAACAGCGTGGTGCCCTGACTTTGTCACTATTTCTTGTGAGTGTTCCTGCTGAATGGTATTTAAAATTTCTCTTAGGAGCCTCGACTCCCGGTGAAACTACTTCAAAAATAATATTTTCTTAGACTCGCATTTTTCCTTGCATTCTACTTTCCCGCCAACATAATATAAAGTCTTCGCCATTTCGCCTTTAAGCTCGATTAACTTGACGAAAAATTTGCATGCAAAAGCAAGAACAAAGTTATCGCGCCAGATTCGCCGCTACCGTGTGTGGTTATACTACATTAAACTGGTTAACTCACTGTTTTCAATGCTGCCAAATGCTTGCAAATTTCATTAAACCGCATTCATACGGAGCAAGTTTTGTGGCTTTAATTTTGCGAACTCTTCTTTCGTGTTGCTTTTCATGTTCATAGCCGTTGCAATTGTTAGTTTTTAACAATATTGAGAATAATAAGAACATAAATCAAGTTAAGAAATCGCTAAATCACAAGTAACGAGCTGAAGCAGCAAAAGTTGACCTGTGTGCTAATACTTATTAAGTGCTGCTAATATAAGATTTGACAGCTCTTCAGTATTTCAGTATCTTTTTATGTTAGTTGCTTCTTCTAATTGGGACTCGCTATCGCTTGGTTAACCGAAGGCGCCTAAAATGTCTCTAAATATCTTGACCTGAACACCTCTTAGTGAAAAAATTGATTGCTCAGCCATTTGTGTCGGTAACATAAATTAAGGACATCAACTCAAACTAGTCAGAAATAACCCTTTTCGAAATATTCCGATCCGAGCGCCATCTATCGAACATTGCTTAATTGTTCATTATTCACGATTTAAGCAAAGCAAATCAGTTTCAAATTAAATTTTGAATGAACTTTTAATTTAAGTTTGGAGTTCGGAGTTCAAAAGAACATTAGCTCTTTAGATAAAAAACGTTTCAAAACTGGAGTAATGACATATTGTTTTTGAAAAGGATTTCGGCGGTTTGCGGATAAAAAATTTCGAATGGTACCGAAATGCTCTCGATATAAGCTTTAAATGCAGAGACACTTTTTTCAACTCTTTTTCGTGTGGTAGTGAAACTTCCGTTTACCTAACGAGAAGTGATTTGTCTCTAGAGTAAGCTAAGTACCGGTGAGTCTTTGTTTTTTTTCCTTGCTCATTCCTCTCGAGAGCACAGGGCCTCAACAAGACTCAGTCTTGCGTTGGTTTCGTTAATCTATTTGATTTCTGACGGGGTAGGTGATTAGCCTGCCGCTACCAGTCGTAAGTGGTGGCAATGCCGATCTGTCGTTGCTTAGGAACAACACCTTCTTACTGCTTGAACCGCCATCTGTGTTTCACATTTTTCTAACAGAAGGATCGCACAGATGGTTGAGGACTTCGCTAAATTTGGTGTCTGCGCTATTCCCGCAATTGCCCGCTTCCTCTTGTTGGCACCACTGATGCAATGTGATACTGTTTTTGCTGACTATTGTGTGGGAGTAAGGATGGAAAGGATATGATTTTGGGTGCGAGGAATGAGATTTGGTTTTTTTTATTTGTTTTTTTAAAAACAGAGAAGTAGGTACATTTTCGAAAAGAACGAGGACCGTGCTTTGGGTTGGATTAGAACCCAAAACCTCTGGGCTGGAAGGCTAGTACACTTACGCTAGACTACCGAATCCGCCCTATAAAACTTAAATGCGCGCGTTTTATACGCAGATAGATCTTTGATTCTAGAACAAAAGATTCCGTGCCCATGAGTAAGCTTTGAAGTATGTTCTAGGCAGAAATGTGTCAACTATGGTACTATTGGTAATACTACGAAACAAACAGCAAATGGCAAAGCTGAAAATTGGTACTTAAGTTGACTAACAGAATTTGAAGTGAGCGAGAATTTAAGTCTAGCAATTTTTATATTCAATTTTTTTCATTCTGACAAATAACACTGTGCGGCGCAAAATTAAATTTACTATAACAGTAGTGTACTAAAAAAATCCTCAATATCGGATAATATCGTAAAAATTATGTCAAAGTTGAAAAAATAGAGAAAAAATAAAAAAAATCCAAATACTTCCGCCTACAGTCTCGTCAGTTGTCATTTCAGAAAAATTGTCAACACACTGTCAAAAAGGCTTGTTTTTGTTCTTTCGAACTAAAAAAACAAATTCAAAATCGGATGGAAATTGGCGACGTTAGGAGTGATTGTTCACATCAACCTACTGAAAAACGGTTTTATGGCCATAAAATGAGATTTTGGGGGTGTATTGGAAATTTCTCCTATACCATTTTGTTTAGTTTTTCTAAAGCCACAAATTGTGCTAGGTCTCCATAAAAGTATATTTAATTGTTGTTTTTGTCACACAGTGTAATTATACCAGCAATATAATTTCTGAATAAATTAGGTGTTGTCTTTTGAAGTGCTATCCATTATAAGTACATGCCATGAAACCGCGTAGACACTAGGCTTCCAAAAAGAACCATGACAACAACGTCATTCGACGTAATAGACCCACCATCTGAGTCGAAATTATAATTTATCTTTTGGTGCCTAGAGAGTCTAAAAGGCAGTAATATTTGGAGGACAAAGAGTAGCGTGTAACCAGTTCAGCAATTTCATTCAACTATTGTTGAAAGTCCAATCAAATGCGGTTCATCCCTTATGGTTACCGCGTTTAAATAGACAAACCGTCAACCGAAGTCTATTTAAAATGGTATTTTGATATTTTGTGTTAGTCCCTCTTCCACCGCAATTGCCCTTTTGACATTACTTTCACATACAGACACGAAGATCTTACAGTTTTATTGTAGTATGAATGATGGATACATGACAATATGTAATTACTTGAATATTGAACACTTTGAGACGTCTTTGTAATATAGTTTATTTTTCTTTGAAACTCACCAAAATTCAGATATTTTTTGTGCACGCTTTCATACGCTGTCCACTCGATCGTCTTGTAGCGGCTGCGCTCTTGTCGACTATTAGGATGATCGCCTTCCATCTGCTCATTCGGATTACTGGAAAAAAGTAAGAGCGACGTAGCGAGTACAAGCACAATTAGTTATTGTATATTAGATTAAATTCTGTGAAACACAAAAAAGCTTAATAATATAAAAAATAAGTACCTCTCTAGTATTTGTATTTTTCTTATCATTATTTTTGAGTACACTAAGGCTTTACCACATACAAGTAGGTATAACCTTTTTGGCATGCTACAATTTACTGTTAGCACTTCATTACTTACCCAGTACGCACGAAATTGGACCAGTAAAGCATGACGATTTCCGAAAGATTAATCTCCGTTTTTGTATAATTGCGTGTAAAATGGCTAAAGCCACCAACCAGTGGAGCACCGAAGATGTAAGGTAGATCCTCGCCATGTATACAGCCTTGGCGCTGAAAAAATTTAGATAGAGTTTGCAGTCAAAAAAATAAAAATACTTAAAAGGTGCATTGTATATGGTTCTGCCTAGATATTTAGCTATGGAATGTATATATATTATTTATTATACTTTTTAGATGTCTTAGATGTATTTAAAAGTATGTAATTGCATACGTTTTCACGAAAATAAATATAAAGGGTCCGCCATATAACTTTACGGAATTAAAAATGCTATAAAAAAGAAACTACTCAATATTTTTCCAAACTGTTTTTTTATTTTGAAGTACAATCCTTTCGGTTAATGATGGAACACAACTTCATTCATATGGCTGCCTCGGCTAGCCATGCACCATCCCATACGATCGGTCTAATTTTTCAACACATTTTCGATTGTATGCGGCTGTATTTCAGCAATGACATCGCGTATGTTCGTCTTCAGTGCATCAATTGTTGCTGGTTTGTTGGCATAACACTGGTCTTTGACGGCACGATTTTTGGTCGGTCACCGTTGGTTTGTCAATAAGCAACCCAGTTTCTCTTACTTTTTTCGCAAAGTAACCCACATACGCTTCATTCGGTGCTTTTCTTCTTCACATTGCCGTACGTAATTTTCGTATACATTCTGCAACATTACCAGGATTTTCAAAGTAATGTCGTAATATTTCCCAGCGTTCTTTGAGCATATACACAACGATTTTCATTCAGCGGAAGAATAAAACTAATTTTCTGTCAAATCAGATGACAGCTCAGTGTTACCATTCTTCAAATAATACCTAGTTCAAATCCGTAACGATAGATGGCGGGCCCTGCACATAAGCATCTTTTTGAAAGTTCGTTTAACGCAAAATGAGAGCTTATCCAATAAAGTGCTTAATAATAGAGACAAAATAATGCTGAAAAGTTATAGCGGACATATTGTTTTGGCAACCTCAATCAAATCTGTTGCTTTTTATTCATTCACAGATGCCAAAATCACCATCACAAGTCACACGATTGAACAGCGCAAGCAAATGATAACACTTTATTTTAAACGATTTGAATATATTCTAGCTTATCTGTTTAAATTCTCCACACGGAGTGCTATGCAAGTGCCCTTCAAATAAAAAATAAAATCTATCAACACCTCGCACACATCTGGTTTTCTTCTAATCCGACCCACTCTCATTGGAAAACGTTATAAAACAGGATGTGTGTGCGTGTGTACTTCCTCTCTGAAGCAGCCGACCCGATATCTATGAAATTGAAGTGTGTTCTTTTGAATATCACAATGAATGTACAGGGTGGGCCATATAGCGTTTGCTTTTTGAACCACCTCTTTTCTTGAGAATGGTAACACAAATGACATGTCAAATGTGTTCATAATTTACTTAATGGTTTGACATTCACGACGGGACGCTTGAACAAAATTGGGAAATATTAAAAACCTATTTCCAAAGTGGTGAGTCTTCTTCTTCTTTTCTGATTTTCACATCGCTGGCTACGTCAATAAGCAAAATTGTCGGATTTGGGGCTCAGAAAATCCACACGTTACTGTAGAGAAGCAATTGCATCCACAACAAGTCACTGTTTGTTGCGGTTTTTGGTCTGACGGCATCATCGGGCCATTTTTTTTTCGAAAAAGAGCGAGGAGCCGCGGTTACAGTAAATGGCGAGCGTTACTGTGACATGCTCATCGAGTTTTTGTTTCTAAAAATTCAAGAGGATGACATGGACGACATTTGGTTTCAACAGGACGGTGCAACTTGTCACACTGCCAAAGTTACACTCGAACTTTTGGCTACCGTTTTTGAAAACCAAATAATCAGCCGAAATTCCGATATCAATTGGCCGGCTCGGAGGTGTGATTTAAGCCCGTTGGACTATTTTTTGTGGGAGCCGTTAAGGACAAATGCTATGCGAACCATCCAGAGACGATTGTTGCTTTAAAACACGAAATCGAAGTTGCCATTCATAAAATTGGAGCCCAAACAATCGAAAAAGTGCTTAAAAATTGGGTTGATCGAATGGCCTACTGTAAAGCCAGTCGTGGCAGTCATTTGAACGATATTATTTTTCATTCATAAATGGCAATGTTCAATCTTCAAAATAAAAATAAAAAGTTTGAAAAAATATTGATTAGTTTTTTTTATAGCCGATTAGAAAAGCAAATTTTACATGGCCCACTCTATATATACCTTCATTTGGATCCTCTACGAATCGATACGATAATCGTATTTAAAATCCAATTTAATATAAAATTTTAATAACGTGAAACTTGAAAGGCTTGCAACGTGTCAACTCTGCGCACGCGAGGCAAGAATTCGTACCTGTAAGGTCGGATTAAAGCTGCTAACTCATTTAGACCGTGTAGATCCATTGTGGTACCACTGTGTAATACGGGAACCTTACTGTCTATTTTTCATAGAACCAGTAAGACTCTTTTATAAAGCATAGGTTTTATCCCAACACGGGAGATTAAAAATGTTATTTCCATAACAACTTTGTTCTACTCCTAGCTAAGGCTGGACAATTACAGACGAAGTGTTCCAATCCTTCTTCCTCTCTCTCGTCTGTACAACTTCTGCTGTATTCATGAGAAATTACTCCTAGTCCAGAAGAGTGCCCACCTAATTGCCAATGAGCGGTGACACCAGCCACGACCTTCGAGATGTTTTCTCTTTAGAGGTTGAGCAACATTTCTGACTTTTTCGTATCTATTTGCAGCCAAATCAGCCTGGTTGTAACGCAAATATTTTCATCTCTCCATGACCTATTGACCTCCTGGAGGATATTATTTTTGTCCTTAATTTGCAGTGGAAGATTGGTCCCCTTTCTGGCTAGCTCATTGGCCTTGCAAATTTCCTTCAATAACTCGTCCCGGAATCCATATACAGCTGGCTTTGAAGATGGTGCTAATATCACTGAGTAACACGGGAACCTCAGTGTTTATTCATCATTGGAACCATTTACATGCTATTGTGAAGCGCCGGGTAGGTTTTATCCTAACACCAGATAGTTCTGTAAGAAAGTCAAAAGAGTGTTTTCCTTGCTCTACTCCTAGCTAAGGCTGAACAGTTACAAAGGAAGTGTTCCACTGTCTCTTCCTTCTCCTCGTCTCTAAAGCTTCTGCATTATTCATGCGAAAATATTTCTAGCCTAGAAGAGTGCCTACCTAACAGTCAATGCCAAATTAGCCTGATTGAATTACACGTATTTTCTTCTATCCATGGCCTATTGGTCTCATGGACAATATTATTTTTTATCCCTAATTTGCAAGATGCCATAGGGACTCCAATGTTGCCTCTGTTTTCAAAATCTCTATGTCCCAGAACCCATGTAAGCCGACCTTGAAAACAGCGCTAGTCTCATTTAGAGCTACCAGGCATTCTTGAACAACCTTTCATTTTAGTATAACTGCTTTCATTGATTTGGTGGCCCCCAGGCTAATCGAGAAGTTATTTATCGTAGTTTTTTTTACGGCATTTGTGTTAAGGCATACATTTACCTCCTTTATATCATAGTTAAGACTTCTGTCTGCTAGATTAGGGAAAGAATAGTCGATTTCTTGGTTGTAACTACTTATAGCCGCTTCTATAGCGCCATACTGTTAAGTCTAAGCGCTGAAGCGGCGGCCCTTGCTTTCCTACCAGATTTAGAGCAGACAAGTTGATTAGCTTTTTAGGGGTGGTCCATAAAGTTTTGTATAACTTGCCTTTTGAGTTGATGATCACCACACAAGTATTCCGTGTATTAAAATAGTTCGAACTATCGAAGTGTCAAGCCGGTGTGTGACACTAACACTTCGTGTCACACACGAGCTTTACATCCCCATTTGATTCCGGCCGCTTTGTTGCATGTATGCACTGCAAAGTTGGACGTTTGAAACCTTATTCGCAATATTAGGTTTCCACGTAAGTTTCCTGGCTAATATGAGTCCTAAGTATTTGACATTATCTATCAAAGGAGTTTCCGCACCCTTGAAGATTAACGGGGACACTGTGGGTAGACTATGTTTCCTTGTAAACAGAACTAATTCAGTTCTATCGGGGTTTGTTCCGAGTCCCCTATTCTCTGACCACTTACAAAGCGTGGCCATGTTAGAGTGCAGAATCTCCGTGAGCGTCAGCGTAAGCTGTGCGGTGGCAACCCCTTTTTTTTAGGGTCAGTAGAAAGCAGTTTACTACCGAAATCCAGAGGAGAGAGGAGAGGCCCCTCATTGGGGAGTACCTCTGTAGACCTGCCTGCTTTTATTGTGTTGTCTTATCTTGAAGTTACTTTTTTTTCTGACAAGTATAGTCTCGATCAGAGGAGCAATTCGATTCGACTTCAAAATCCTCTAGGGCACCCGTTACGACACTTGTATTGATATTATTAAAGGCTACTTCAATGACTACAAAAGCGACCAAAGCGAACTCTCAAAGCTTTACAATCACTCGAAAAACTCCTAAAGTTAGCAAAGTTTCAACTCTCGGTTGTGATGGAAACCGGGCATTGGCCCTGAGTTTTCAGGTCTTTGGATTTATTTTCAGCTCCTTGTACTTTGCGTGAAATTTGTAAAAAATTGTAGCCAGAATTTATAGAGAAATTTCATGTATGCAGTTTTATAAATCATTGGCATAATAAGGTGTAAGTTTCTTCTTCTTCTTAATTGACGCGATAACCGCTTACGCGATTTCTTCTCGATTCTTTCTCGTGCTAATCGGGCCAGTTGGACACACCAAGCGTAGCCACTTGGTCTTTCCACTTGATCTTTCCAACGCAGAGGAGACGTTCCTCTTCCTCTGCTCCCACAGAGGTGTAAGTTTCAAGTGGTTCAAAAATTGCGTTGATTTTTGCTGATGATGTTGTCTTCCATATAAAACAATGTGGAGTAAGCGTTAAATGGAGAAAATTTACAAGACCGCGTCCGAAAAACAATGCTTAAAATCAGTGTAACTTTTGATCTACTTGAAACCTGCACTTTCTTATGCCAAAATTAAATGATCTATAAAACTGGTTACACGTAATTTTTCTAAATCTCTGAGTAAAAAGTTTGAAATTTTAATGAAAATTTACCGAATTTTTACAAATTTTATACAAAGTAAGAAACTTATACTTAATACTGCACCTGAAAGCATTAAAGAAAAGCTTTCCCACTAAAAAATTGGTAGTCCTCCTTAAAAGGTAGATGAGTTTCTATATTTATTAGACCCACCGTGTAACTCCCTTAATTTCTTTCACTATGAATCGCAGCAGCTTTTCAAATGTACCAAAATCTTTTTAAACCCAATTATTAACCCTCCGTTGGGCACTCGGGTTTGGCCAGGCTGGCTTTGTCGACTTTGGACGTGAATTTAAAATATTTCGATTACAGCTAACGAATTGATCTTCCAATTTTCTATCGATTTATTGGATTTAACCTTTTAAGAAGGAGCTTCGAACAGGACGAAAAAAAGTCTAGACCTGGGTGCCCAACCGAAGATTTTAAAAAAGGTGTCCACCGGTGGATTAAATTCATGGTAAAGAAAAATAATGGGAATATTTGTTTTTCTTTTGTGATTGGTATTATCATTTCTTTGTGCCAACATTCTCTGCATTTGGCCTTGGCGGAACAAATGCCCGGAAAGTATAGAGTATTAAATTTGAGCTATTTTCACACCCTAAAAGGATTACTATTAAATATATCCTTAGAGGGTGCGTTTTGATTGTTTTAATAATTTATTATTTATATCTAATTTAATATAAATATAATATATGGTTTTTATATTCACTCAGTGATTCTCCATTTCCTTCAATCTAAACTTCATGTAACTTCACTTTCATTTATTGGCAATTAATATATCATCATCAGTACAAAAATGTGAGCTTTGACATTCAACAAATAATAGATTTAAATAATACCAAATAAGTAATTCTCCATATCAATCAGTGTACAATTAACTAGTCGACGTAAGTGCAGATTGACGTTTTCAGTGATTGATTGGGTAAAAGATGAATGGACTGGCAGACTCAGTGCTCTGATTGCCCCAACAACAGACTGAGTGACTGGAATTATTTGCCCAATTGCGCTTCCAGCATTGGTATATTGACAGCTGGCTTCAAGAGATGTTTCTTTGCTGCAAAAATGTGTATATATGTATGTATAGGCCGGTTCACTTGACAAGAGGTAATAATTATTATAATTTTTAGGGAAAAAATGGTTAACCCAAGGTTTTCTGATAATTCAAGTTATGCTTCAAAATAGTATACCATCTAACGGTATTTCGCAGCTGTAAAACAACCTTATTAATAGCACTAACCAGCTAAGAAAAAATAATATTGTAATAAATACAGCAAAACTTTTTTTTCAAATTTATTTTAAAAGCTTAATAATTTGAGCTGCCACCTTGTTTATATATTATTTATAAATTACTTTGTTAACACGTTGAGGAATGGATTTGCACAAATTCTCCAGACAGCCTCATGAAATTTGATGCCAAGCCATTTTAATGATTCGCATCAAGGCATTTTTGTTTTGAAATTGTTGCCCATTCATTTTATTTTTTGCCATTTCTATAATTTTTGCCGTGGCGCTAAATTAATCACCAGTAATTTACTTTGTGGCGGCCGTCGCGACCGAATGGATTGGTGCGTGACTACCATTGAGAATTCACTGAGAGAACGTAGGTTCGAATCTCAGTGAAAGCACCAAAGTTAAGAAAAACATTTTTCTAATAGCGGTCGCACCTCGGCAGGCAATGGCAAACCTCTGAGTGTATTTCTGCCATGAAAAAGCTCCTCATAAAAAATATCTGCCATCCGGAAACGGCTTAAAACTGTAGGTCCCACCATTTGTGGAACAACATCAAGACGCACGGCACAAATAAGAGGAGGAGCTTGGCCAAACATCCATAAAGGGTGCACGCGCCAATTATATATTTATATATAATTTTCTTTGTGAAAGACTTTTTTAATAAATAAAAGAAATGATTTTGAGTGATGGAAATCTTTATTTGGACCGAATGTGGCTGTCTTGTACACAAGTGTGAAATGTGAAAAAAAAGAACGACGCCATTTGCAAAAACTTGGTGAAAAATAGAATTTTTGTCATACTTTTTTAGTATAAAAAAAAAATAAAACAAAGAAGAAATGAAAAGATAAAGAAAATGACTAAACTTGAATATGCATTTTGTAGTTCTTAACCTTCGTCCGGGTTGCAGGAGTGCCTGCATATACTGTTTGTGAAATAAATATAACCTACAGTCATACTTTCTCAATGAGAATTGTCGGTAGATCTAGGAAAACATACCTTAAATATGTAAAGTACATTAAGGTCAGCCAATTTTTTGCGGTATTGTTACTTCTTCGGATTCTATATAGGTCATTAGAGCATAGCTCTAAAAACTATTTTGAGGCCACTAGTTTTTAAAAGAAGGAATGTTAAGTAAATGCAAAATTCATATTAACTAAATTTTTATGAATACTATTTTTTTAATACAAACTTCCATTAGGAACGTATTTTTGATATCTACTTTTTATTTAAAGAATTGCTAGATGGCGCCACAAAGAAAGCCACAGTGGAATTGCGATAACTCATAATGTAAGGACCACAAAAATATTACGCGTTATCACGGATTAGTGAAATTGCGAGCTATAGAACACTATCAACTAAGATGAAGAGTATTAAAGCAGTTCTAAAACCCAAAAGCAAAAGTAATACTTAAAATCGATTTGCGGCTTCCTACTATTTCGTCAACTACGACTTAATTTCATTCAAACACTAAGCGTCCGACGCGTATGAGTCAGAAAGGAAGCCGTTCGGCTAGGAAAAACTATATGAATTATCGCGATTTTTTTCTTATTAACCTTGCGGGTCAACGTGACTCCACTATATATGAATTTTTTTAGTATTGGAATAGGAGAAATTACAACGTATGTAAGTTTTTTACAAGTGAACTAAACAAAAACTTGAATTTCACAATATTTGAAGAACGAAAATTTAGAAAAAAATTTTTTTTTAATGTTGAAAATTAAAAAAAAAAACTTAAATTTTTTCCTTAAATTTTAAATGTATTAAATTATTTTTAAATTTTCTTAATTAAAAAAAAATATTTTCAAAATTTATTTTCTAAAACTTATTTTCTAATTTTTTTTTTCAAATATTTTAAAATTTAATTCCTTTAGGTTTTTTATAGTTCTTTTTGGTTTGGATCCCTTTTAAAATCTCTCTCTCTGCATTGACATAACTCTCCGACTATCAGTCAATTTTCATAGTAATTAAAGATAGCTTCCTTTAGAATTTGGGGGAGGAGGCGCTCGAATTTTACTTTAGAACTCTGCTCTACCGGACTTTTTTTCTTAAAATTTCATGTAGAAGACGAATATGCCAGGAAAGATATTAAGAGAAATCGTTCCAAGCAAACTAACCCGCCTTAATTTCATGTGCAACAATTCAGGATAAGGATCATTTGGAGGAATCCACCAATTTAAGGACCATTGACTAAGGGAGGAATGAAATGAATTTAGGAAGAAAATATATATACAATATATAATTGGCGCGTACACCTTTTTTGGGTGTTTGGCCGAGCTCCTCCTCCTATTTGTGGTGTGCGTCTTGATGTTGTTCCACAAATGAAGGGACTTACAGTTTTAAGCCGACTCCGAACAGCATTGCTTGCCGAGGGGCGATCGCTATTAGAAAAAAAACTGTTTCTAAAATCAGAATTAAATGCTTGTCCCGCATAAAGCCATACAAATTTTAGACCCAAAGTTATTTCAATTTGAGAACATAAAATTCAAAATTGCTCCTCTGCTGCCAAGAAAGGATAAATATTTGAAATATCATACATTTGCATTGCACACGCACATATTCACTCATAGCTATACGTATGCATGAATTTTTCCTGCAGCATTTGCTTGTCTGTGACTGCCTATGAGTGCCAATGATGAGCTCGCTTTGCCAACGCATCGGATCACTTTGTACCATTTAGTTGATAGGGCGCTTCAAAAACCTACATTGCCTTACTTTGCTGCTAACTTGACTTAGGCTCTCTAGGGCGGCTTATAGGGCATGCAATTCACTTGTCTAGCCTTGAGCCTTTTTCCAAGCGCCTAGTATTGCAGATAATTGCCAACATAAGTTGTTTGCATGTTTGCTGCATTGGCCTATATGCTTACAGCCCCGGTACTCATACATACAAGTATCATACATGTGTATGTGTACATATGTACCTACATAGACCAATATGCTCTTCAAATCCTTTGCATCTGTTTACATATAAGTAACTTTGTAGATATGAATGCAGCTATAAGCTTTCATGCACTTCTATGCATACATACATACACTGTTAGTCATTAAAATAGGTACGCAGCCTTTATCCATAGATTTCCTTGAGACGCTTGGGAAAATTTGAAGCTTTTGTTGAAATTTCGCTTTTTTAATAAATTGTGTCACTGCTAAGTTGTGAATTTTAGAGACCCGTTATATTAAGTTGCGTTATTGGTTGCGCAGATTCGGTTATTTTCATAAAATGTCATTTTGCGTGGAGTTACAATTTATTTTGGGCAAAATAAGTAGGGAAATGGACAGTTTATTTAAAATTAATATTTAATATGAATCTCTATAAAAGATGGGTGGTGCGCACATTAAGGTGCGAAGGCTAATTATTAATATTCGAAAACGAAAAAAAAATCGTACAAATTTATTGCTGAGCCGCTTGAACGGTTCAAAAATGTTCTTGTAAATTCCCTTAAGCCGACAAAATCCACAGACGGACGAGGTGGTAAAAGCAAAACAACTGACACTACTAGTGTAATAACTAAGTTCTGGCTCTTGCCAAGATAGAAATTTTTAAGTCATCAAAGGCACGCTTAATACTGGCGGATCGCAAGGCAGCAGATGACGGCTCTTATCGACGGTTGTGGACTTCGTAGTGTTTTCTGCTGCCCCGATATGGGCCGGAGCCAAAACGTCCAGCATACAATACATAGCACAGGTACTTCACCGAAGCGCAAATAGAGGGCTTGCCGATACAGAACTACCAAACTACCAGCTGACATTCGTGCAGGACATTGAGCCGTCTCTATGGCAGGTGACGAGCTAAGCCGTCGTTAGAAGAAATAGCTGTAGAGCCACTGCATTCAATAGAAGGATGGCAAAGCAGATGGGATTCATCAACTAACGGACCCTGGACTCATAGGCTTACTTCAAATATTAGCCAATGGTTGACCAGGAAACACGAACACGGAGACGTTGACTACTAGCTCATTCAAATACCGAGTGCCTACGGTTGAAAGTGCGTTACACGTATTCTTCTACTGCGATCGTTTCAGAAAGGAGCGCCTAATGCTTGAAGCTCTTCTGGGTGGACAGCTGTGCCTGGAAAATCTATTCACCAAGATGACCGCATCAAATACTTGCTGGAATGTAGCACAGGGTGGAAATACAACATGCAGCGAATAAATTAACAGTAGCTTTCGACTGGAGGTGGACCGCCTACCAACTGACGACAAATCAAAGACGTCTGAGCCAAGTGTTCACGACGGTATCAGACCACGACATGTCGGTAATATGATACTTACGACAACGTTTCCGATGTTCCATTTGCTGCAGAACCAATTAAGACGTGGAAGCAATGGATACTTTTGATAGCGTAGGACCTCCATACGCCCATGTCAGGGAAATGTGGACGCAGGTACCTTTGTGTTAGTTAAACATAAAAGTGGCTCCACCTTGGTAAAATATTACCACGGTCCCAGGATAGAATTCAGCCGAGAAGGAGGATGGTTATAGTGTTAGTTGGAGCATGCCCCACAAAATATTGTTAAAGTTATGGATTAGCCAAGCCAGTCACGCAATCTTAACCTCATTGGACACCTTTGGAGAGATTTAAAGAAACGATTTGGGAAAGAAATATTTAAAAATAAGAAGGATTTATGGAAAAAAGCGAATAAATATGGTACTCTTCTCCCATAGAAACCAGCCGTAGGATAAAAAATTCTATGCCAAAGAAGAAGCTTAATTCTATGCGCTCCAGGATACTGCGGTGTTCAAGGAAATGAAATTTGCCGATAAATTTACCATCTGTGGATCGGCGGATCCCCCATAAGGAGACTTGGATGGTCGATATTATTACAGGAAACAATCCAGAGGGTCAATATATGACCATCATTTGAATCATTGAGGACATGACTTGCCTGTCTTGATTAGAACAGTCGGATAGAACTGGGCATTTTCTCTGTGAGTAATCTGCATTTGCTAGAGCAAGAATGTGAATTGTGGGTTCTCTCGAACTGGAGGTTATTTCCAGATTATTATTCACAGGTCTAACTACTTTTATTTCTCTATGCTATCCTATCTTTCTCCTCTTGTTAGATCTTTTTCTTCCTCCTTGACTATCTACGCTTTCCCTTTCCAGAGCTTTATATACGAGGTACTTTGTAGCCTGAGTGATTTAGAAATTTCCAATCTTTCGGTGCTTCTTGGCTTAGGTTTTCCAATTAAAAGAAAATGTCGTACCTAATATAAAAAGTCATTGACAATTCTGACAATTTTAACAGCTCTTTTAAAAAAATCACTGAGTTATTTTTGCATCGTACCTATTTCCGTTTCTATTTTGAATTTTTAAATCCAGAACGCGATCCAGACATAGAAGAATGATATTTTGAGGAACATAAAAGAGTCGCCTTAAGAATCACAAAGATCCAGTAATAGATTAACTACCTCCAGGTATTTTCAAATATATGTGCCAAATATCCCTCAGCGAAATATTCCCATTTTTGAAAAAGCTTGGCAAGAAGAGTGCCTGCCAGAGCAGTGGAAAATCGGAATAACCTGCCTACTGTACAAAAAGGAAGACGAATTCAAGTGTTCAAAGTATAGATCGAAAGCACTCCTCAATATTTGCTATAAGATGTTCTCTAACATATTTTACGAGTGACTACGTCCATTTGGTGAAAATTTTTAGGTTGGTTTCAAATCAGGAAGATCAACTGTAGACCAAATTTTTACTCTAAGAAAAATTCTTGAAAAAACTCAAGAAAATAACGGAACCATATTTCATTTGTTTATTGGATTCAAAACTGCCATTGACCCATCTCGTCGCTGCTATGGACGAATTTGGAATCCGGCAGAAAATTATTCGACGAATAAAATCAACACCAGCTAATGTTAGAAGAACTTAAAATTCGGAAATTCGCTGTCATCGGAATTCGTAACAAGAAATGGCCACAGAAAAGGTGCATGGTCATTCATGCCTACTGCTTAATCTCGCCGTTGAAATAAGGGAAGCTGGAGTAACCATAAACGGAACTATGCTCTTCAAAACGGGACAAACCCTGGCATATGCAGCTGATTTGGAGATTATAGCGACGTTCCTTGATGGGCTTAAAGAAGCCTTTACAAACTTGATAGAGCGACCAGAAGAATAGGATTATCACTTAATAGAGGCAAGACGGAGGCAAGTGTTGTCACCCCAAGCACAAGCAGTGCAGAACATCGGCCAAAGTCTTAAAATTGGTATCCATATTTTCGAAATGGGTCAAGAACTCAAATATCTCGATATCAAAATCGACATTTAGAACAACATATTGACTGAAATCGATCAAAGAATACTTGCCGCAAGCTGATGCTACGTTATTCGAGAACTCAAGCGATGGATAAATCGAACTCGAGACAAATGATATAGCAAACCAAGATCTGGACCGAATAGTTGAGCTCACAATGATGATGGTGACCTATTTTAGTGACCAGAAGAATATTTTCTTTTTCTTCCTATTTTATTGTCACTAGTTTAAATTACCCTGGAATGTTATATTTATCTATGAAATGAAAACCACATAAATTGAATATTCGTTATTATTTGTTTAACAAATTTGCATAATCCGTATGAACGTGGGGCGTACCTATTTTAATGACCGTATGTGTATATATGTATATGTATATGTGTGCACCCCTAAGTTACGTAGTTTGCCTGCGAGCGGTCGAATGTAAACAAATCTTTTCAATGCGGCAGTTATGAATTTCTGTGGCAAGCAAAATGCCTATTAACAAACAAAACACAAAAAAGCAACTACGTACAGCGATGATGGGGTTGGATAGGTGAAGAAAGTGTAAATTCTAAGGTAGCAAGACGTATTATTGGAAATTCATACTTAAATACAAAAATGTAATGTGGAGCAAAGTGCATCAAAACTTTGGAGCAAGAGGCGGGAATGAATATAGCTGTCAAAAAAAGCCAAGTTATTGAAATTATAGCGGTTGGATAAATTTTAATTTACTGCTTTTGCACAATTTCCTACTTAGATAGGATTTCTCTCATCGTGAGTAATTGTTGTTTTGCTCGTATACACGAGGTTTGCCGCTAAGGTCTGGTAATGCGTCGAGTGCAATTTGCACGATACTTATATAAAATCTTGAACGGATTATATTATATTATTAATATAAAATGGCTATTTATGCACACAGCCTTGCAGCCAACTCAAACCGTTTGGGCTATTAATAAATCCTTAAACTGTTGTAGGCTTAATTTCTACCAGGAGGTTTGAATCTATAACTCAGCTTCCCAGGTAATTTTGTCTGCGTTGTGCCACTGGTCGGCAGTCGCATATAACATGTTCTGTTGTTTCTTATGCCTTTTTGCAGAGTCTACAAGAATCATTTTCTGCCACACCAATTTTTTAATGTGGGAATTGAGTTTATAATGTCCTGCTAGTAGTTCAGTAAAGACTTTTATGCCTCCTCTGCTGAGGTTAAGAGTTGCCTCTACCTTTATACTTTCGTATGGATCAATGAGTCTTTTCGATTGCCGCATGCCCGTTTGGGCTCTCCAGTACTCGATTAAGCCGAGTTGTTCCCGCTCACGTAAAAAAGTATTTTTAAAGCTGTTGTTTACCCTGCAGAAAGGTTTAGGATCAATAAAGGGAGTGTTTCTACCATTTTTCGCTAGAGTGTTCTCAATTTCATTTTCATTGAGGTCCTTTGTACCTTTTTTTGATGTGTCTCGAGAATTTGAAAACAAGACCAGACCAATCTTCCCAGATCTAGCGGTTGCAGAGCAGCTTGGCTGTCAGAGCGAATCTTTATATTGCTTCTACGAAGAAATTCCCGGATACATAGCTTTAAGGTATGGACATCCGCCATGGAAGTCGTTTTTCCCCATTGCAATTGCCTAAAGATACTTCATTGTTTCTCGTGGTGAGAGACCACTGATGGCTACCTTGAATTTCTTGGAGAGTTCTAATTTTCTTTCCATCTTGTCACAGACCGTCAGGCATGGAGAGTTCAAGATTGAACTCAGAATTCTTATATGCCCTGTAAGATTCCCTTCTTTAAGATGAAGCCTTAGGGACTGCAATAACTGCCGACTATTTGGCTACAAGGTGGAGTGGAATGAGTCCAGTGTCCTGGTTATAGTTACATTGCGGGAAACTGCGATGCCAACGAGCTGGCCAGACAAGGGGCCTGTAAGGTAGTGTGTCCACGAATGGAGAAGATCGGGATCCCCTCGACAACCTGCGCTCTACTCCTGGAAGGATGGGCCTTGCACCAACTCAGCGAGCGCTGTGCAAGGGATGAGGATGACAAAATTTTGGTTCTCAAATTTGTTGGGCATCCTCACGTGGCACTATCCGCGGGATATATGTGCCGTGAGACTTGGAATTACTTCGAGACCGTTTTGCGACAGCTGTATGGAAGTGGAATAATCTCAGCACCTGCTCCTTAGCTGCCCCGCTCTCGCGGAACAAAGATTTAAACATTTTGGTTCCCACTTCTTTTCTGCATCTGCGGACATACCAGACCTTGATATCAAAAATCTGATGAGCTCTATGAGCTTACACAGCCGCAAATTAGTCACCGTTCATAGTCCACAAATATATATATGGCTCAAATATATGGCTCTCAAAGCTTGATTTGTGATGTACGATAAGTAATTTCTCCAGGTTAAGGTTTTATCAAGGATTACTACCAGATATTTATTGTCCCCAGATAGAGTTAAGTCGGCGTCCCCTAGTTTAAGGGTCCCTAGACTTAATTTCCTTCTTTAGGTGAAGGGCACCACACATGTTTTGTTTGGATTTATTGAGAGACCTTTCTCTTGACACCAGTCTTTCGCTATGTCGAGAGCTAGTTGCATGCAATTGGCTGTAGCAGATTCACACTTGCCTCTAACCATAATAACTACATCGTGAGCAAAGCTCTGAACCTCGCATCCGAGATCATCGCATCGATCATTTGTAAAACCTCTTCGATGACTAATAGCCAAAGGAGCGGTGATAAAACACCTCCTGTATGTAAGTAAGTACTTCTCAGTTTCAATCAATATTAACAAAAACTGCTGTACTTCCAGCCCGAAAAAACTCAACGTAGTCTTAGAGAACCCCGTGAATATTGGGAATATTTGATATTTTTTAAAGCTCCCTCATCATTGTCCCATTTTGCTATGAACATGCAGATGACAACAACAATAGGATTACCGGAGATGTCGACACTAATATCTTATATGTACATTTTTTGTTTTTTTTGAGTTTATTGCAAAGTGGAATAAAACAATAAAAATATAAATAATAGGCGCGTACACTTCTGTTAGGGTTGGGTCAAGCCCCTCCTCCTATCTACGGCGAGCGTCTTGATGTTGTTCCAGAAATGGAGGGACCTCCAGTTTAAACCGACACCGAACGGCAAATGGTTTTTTATGACGAGCTCTTTCATACACTCTGAGGCTTGTTTTGTCAACTAATATAGAAATCTGAAGTCCGACCAGTTCTTTGCAACGAATTGGAGTCGTGAACAATAAGTGAAAAAGCCAAAAAAAAAACACCAAATATATGAAAGGAAAATTCTGAGACAAATCTTCGGTTCAGTCAAAGATATCGTATGGCAAGATGGAACCATGAGCTGAACCAACTGTAAGGGGAGATACTGTTGTACGGTTCATCAAAGCTCAAAGACTAAGATTCCTTGGCCGTACCATGCGAATAAACTCCACGAGGGCTCAACGAAAAACAATTGACGTTAAAACATTTTCAATGAATGCAAGAGGTAGACCAAGTTCAAGATGGATGAACGAACTAGAAGACGACATGAAGAAACTCAAGGAAGACAACTGTAAGAAACCCAGGGGCCAAATGCAGACTTTTTGAGCAGCAGTCTAAATCTCACACATATCTGCTGCCCCAAATGATGATGATGATGATAATGGGATAAGACGAACTCTGGTCTCTGTAAGATGACTTTACATGTTACATATGCCCAATAATTGGCCTCTGGTGCACTATGTACATAGTGTCGATGGTACTGCAATCAGCTGTTTAGTTAATATTAGTTGGCCTGCACGGAGATGTAAATTGGCACAGTCAGAATTATTTTATTCTTCTTTCTCTTTTATTTCGGTAGCGATAAATAGCGTTCTTTTGGCAAACATTCATAAGTGATTAAGGTGATTAAATGGTACACTTTCTGGGTTGTTGCTGAAATTAGAGTCAACACCCTCGAAAGTTGGCTGCAAAACTGAGTTGATAGATGGAGCCAGTCCGGGCAGATGTTTCAATGCAGTCGTGCTAGGCAGGGCAAGGAACACCAAAATGATAGAAAAGTTGTTTTCTAATAGCGGTCACTCCTCGGCAGACAATCGCAAACCAACGAGTGTATTTCTGCTATGAAATAGCTTCCCATACAAAGCCCATTTGCCATTTGGAAGCCGTAGGTCCCTCCAATTCTGGAAAAACACCAAAGACAAACACTACAAATAGGAAGAAGAGCTCAACCAAATACCCAGCAGAGGATATAAGCGCCAATTATAAAAGAAATATATGCGTACATATATACGCGGATCGTTTGAAAAGTCTGTCCCAAAAAAAAAAAAAAACTACTTAGTTGAGGTAAATCTTTTTAATTTTTTGACATAGTTTCCTTTCGGGCTTATACACTTCGTCTAACGCTGTTATAGTTTGTTGATCCCTGCCGAATAGTAGGATTTGCCCAAGTCTGAAAAATAGCCTTTCGTTTCTGCAATCACCTACTCGTTCAAATAAAATTTTTTCCTGCCAGGCATTTCTTTAAATTGGGGAACAAATAATAGACCGACAGGTTCAAAGGAAGCAAGTCTAGAGAATAGGGGATGTGAAAAGATTTGGAACCTTATTTCCATTAATTTTGCGATCACAACTGCTGAAACGTGAAATTCCACACACGAAATTGTTTATTCTCCATTTTCTGAAAATTACTCGACTTCCTCGATTTAAACAAATTCCAAATACAAAGAAAATTTTCAATCTGGCTTAGTTGCCACTAACTAAATATAACCTCGATACGTGCCATCTCTCTGACTTTACACGGACTTTACACGGACTTTTCAAACGACGCTCATACTAGACAATTAATGGAAAAGTTTACTCTTTCGTTTTAAGCAAAACGCATTTGGAAATATTGAAAGGCAATTATTTATAGAATTTTTAAATACCTTTGGAAATTTAACGGGTTATGGGTAGTCAGAATTTTCAAAAAAAATGTTTATTTTTGCATTTTGTTAAAGCTTAAAAATCTTAAAAATATAGTGTGAAAAGTGCGTAACTATCATATTTAGTAGCAGCTGCAAGCAAGCACGTATGAAAAGGGCAGATAGGAGCGCTAACGATAACACTCGAGAAAATAAAATGCTGCGTAGGCAACAGCAAGTCGATATTTTGGAAGCTGCTCTGACGGCTGAAGAACTATGATATGGCCCAGTAATAGATGACACAGTGTAAGTAATTAAATAATTCGTACAACTCTACATAAATCGATAGTAAAGCTTTAAATGCGTTTTTCTCAAAACTATGTTTTTTGAACTACTGTCACTGTAACTTAAAAACCGCTTGTTAGATTTCAATAAAATTTATACTGCTTTTGAAAAATATAAAAAACTCGTGCCTGATCGAAGGATTGTTTTTCAAAAAATTCGATTTTTTTTAACAATTAATTGTCGGTTTTTTTCTCGAAAATCTGAAAAATATTTCCTGAGGCCATAATATTGTTAATTTTGAAAAAACAGCTTCGATCAGGCGCAAGATTATCTATTAGTAAAACTAATTTCTCTTGTCCGATTGGTTTGAGATGAGTCTCCAAGGACCTGTGATGATCACCGCAAGGGACTTCTGGAGAAACGGGCTCCACACAAACAGCGATAACTTTTACAATTATTAATTCTTTTTGAAATTTTGCTAAAATCAAGTCGAAACATGATGTATTAATGCCATGTTTTTGTTTTTGTAAAATAAAGCAATTGACTAGCAATGAAAAATTATTGACAATTATCATTTTTTCGGGCCTGTGACTACCCCTAACTCTTTAAGAACTTAGAAACCATTTTACTCAAACGCATCAGCACTACTCATAAATGATATCGTAATAATGAAAGCCTTGCAGCAAATTTGCATATGCACTTATAAATTTGTAATAAAGCAGAAAATAACAAAAGAATAGTTTCACATAATTCTTACCTGCGGATAATCTCCATATCTTGTCTGATAGTCAAATACGTACAAATATGAATTGCGATGATCCGCTGAGTGTAGGTCGACAGTTTGAGCAGCCGGTGCCACGACCTGAGCATCACTAAGCGCCTCAAGGGTTTCATCACTGCAAAAAGGTAAATAAAAGAAATGCATAAAAATTTTTACAACCAACACAAGCACTGCTAAACATACTTAAGCGCACAACGACTTAACGTTAAATGCAGTTGTTTCATAGTGGTAATGATGACTATCAAATATTATGAAGATGTGCCAGTGTGATAGTGTGTGTAATGGAAAATAAACCTACAAGTATATTAGTGTGTGAATTAGAAATGCAGATGCTAGCTGTTTTGCATGAAATTATGCTATGCAGAGTTGTATTTGAGCATAAGAAAAAAAAAAACAAAAAACGAACGCTTGTCATAACACTGTGGAACAAATTCAGGTTAGCAAAAATTAGGTCCATTCTGAGAGTGGCGGGTGAAAATAGAGGCGAAATTAGAAGACCCGTATCGCGCCGTTATTTTATGTTAGTTCGAATTTTTTTTTAATCGGCCTTCGAAGTTCGAAATCGGAGCAAAATTGTTTATATGGTTTTTTGGCTATAACTCGTCGACTAATTGATATTTTTTCAATCTGTAAAAGCCAAATTATTGCTAGAGACCTCTGCAACAATTACAATTTTTGAAAAAATTTATTTCGAAAATTTTTGTGGTACTTATGAAACAATATACTGAAAATCGGCGTTTGACTGCAAACTTCGAAGGCCGATTAAAAAAAAATTCGAACTAACATAAAAAAACGGCGCGATACGGGTCTTCTAATTTCCCCTCTATTTTCACCCGCCACTCTCAGAATGGACCTAATTTTTGCTAACCTGAACTTGTTCCACAGTGTAATGTAAGCAATGTGGGGCAACTGTGGCAAATTTTCAATTTACATTAAGCGCCAGCGGGGCAGTGAAGCAAAACGGGCGCAGATATGTCTGCTGCTTGCCACATCATGCGGCTGCTGCTGGATTTGAGTGCGCTTGAAATGCGCTTAGCTTTAAACCACAAAATGATTTTCCAGCAATGCTGCACAAACTAGTGCATTTGAATTTTTCAATTACCGCAACTGAACTCCAAGGCCAAAATGCAAAAATGCTGCCATGTAATAGGAAAAATGCGAGCTTGAAATAATAGAAATGAAAAAAAACACGAAATAAAGTAGAATAAAAATTTGCAGTAAGTGAGACGTGCTATTAAGCCGGCTACATCATCGTAATAATTTCACTTTTCTACAGTACCATAGCAGCAGCAGCAACAGCAATAAAAGTGCTCAACTCGCACTTGAGTTGGTGCAGTGCGTTTCTTTTATTGGAATTCCAGCTTTATTGAGCAGCACTTAAAATACCTTACCAGCAGGTCTTGCCATGCATTAACCAGCTTTTCGCGGGATTTCACTTAAGCACATTATTTTCCTTTCTTTTCTGTTCTTTGATTAAGCTTATTTCACATATCAGTAAAAATTTGTATACTGAAAGTGTAAAAAAACTTGTTTATAACGAGTGCTATTTTTATTCATCAAGACGTCAAGTTGGTTTCTGTGAAGTAATTATTATTTTTAAAATAAAAAATAAATAATTAGCGCGTACACTTCGGTTAAGTGTTTGGCCGAGCTACTCCCGTATTTGTGGTGTGCGCTTTGATGTTGTTCTACAAATGGAGGGATGTACGGTTTTAAGCCGACTCTGAACAGCAAATGGTTATTTTATGAGTTTCTTTTTAAAGGTACAAATGCACTTGGAAGTTTGCCATTGTATGCCGACCGCTATTACAAAAAACTTTTTATATTATTTGATGTTCATGTATGGAGATCCGAGCCTACTACTCCCGAATGGTAGTCACGCAGCCAACCATTCGGCGACATTTTTATTACTACTTTTGTTATTAAAAGAAAATAGTGGGAGATCACTTCTTTATCGAAGAAAGCATACTAGCGACTCTATTGGTCCATTGTGCAAGGTAATATTTTTATTGTGCTGGGTAAAATAACACAGGTCTGCAAAAAAATGGGTTCGGAATGTTCTATAAAAGTGTAGTGTCATTTCCGAAGTAATTTTTTGCGCAGAATCCGAATCCGGGGTTTAAATTTCCACGTCAGGATTTTGAGATATCCTAACCTAAAAGTGCAAAAGCGCTGTTTTTGCCCATTTTTGAGGTTATGTAGCTACGAAGATTTTGCTTTTCATAAAAAAGTAGACCTGGTATTTTAAATTATAAGTCTTCTTTTTTTAAATGCCGTTGAGTTTGCTCAAATATCTTAATTTTTCACTGAGATATCGCATTTTGAAGTCTCCATGCAATTTTTTTTGTACGACTATGTAATCGACCGTATCACGTCTCATGTTATCTCAATGGATTTTCGAATATCGAAAAATTCACAAACATGGAAACTTCAAAATGCGATATCGCAGTGAAAAATAAAGATATTTAAACAAACTCAACGGCATTTAAAATAACAAGACTTATGCTTTAAAATACTATGTTTACTTTTTTATGAAGAGCAAAATCTGCGTAGCTACATAACCTCAAAAATGGGCAAAAACAGCGCTTTTGCACTTTTAGGTTAGGATATCTCAAAATCCTGACGTGGAAATTTAAACCCCGGATTCGGATTCTGCGCAAAAAATTACTTCGAAAATGACCCTAAACTTTCTAGAACAAAACGTTGTTGACCTGTGTAATTATTTACACAAATTCGTTATTCTACTTATCCGATAAAAAATTCCGATAATGTTGCCGGAAAGATATTATTAGGTTAATGTAGTGCGACACTGACAATAGCAGCAACAATGGAGAGGACGTACATTTATTTGCGTTGATAACTTTAAATGACAGAAAACCGCTATTTTTGTAATTTGCTGTAAGAAAGAGCAAAGTATTGTTCGCTCTATACCTGAACATCCGCATAAATAGTGAACAGACTTTCATTCATCCGCTCTTCCTACCAGATTCTATAGATGAGATTAAAAGGCAGGTGAAGTCTGGCTGCATGATCCCTTACCTTCCAGTGACCTGTAAGAGTTGCGGTGATATGTGAGATGCTTGGGCGAGATCATGGCCATGTTTTTCTTGTTGTAATGCGTGTAGTTAATTGCTTCCACCTTCTTTCGGCTAAAGCATAGTAATGTGAAGCAATTGTGTCGAATGAAAACTACCGCTTTCTTTGTTATGTCTCGTGCCTAACCTGACAGCTCATCCGCTATCTCATTACCCCGTATGTTTCTATGACCGGGGTTCTCTATCAGAGTAATTTTAAGCCAATGACTAAGCAATTCTAGTTCCTCTTTACACTATAAGACTAGTTTGGATGAAATGGAGCTGGGGTCTAAGGCCTTGACAGCTGCTTGACTGTCTACCCAGATAGCACCAATTTCTTTGTAATGTTTTAATGAACTGATCCTCTGATTGCTAATAGTTCTGCCTGGAACACGCTGGCATAGTCAGGAAGTCGAATTGGTTTGTTTAATTTGAGCGGCTCCTAATAGCGGCTAGTTCCAACACCACAATTCATTTCACTTGGTGGAAAATGTACCGTAAGATCTTTTTTAAAGTTAAGGGCGGGGTTTGTAAAGTCTGGTTTGTCAGTAAGGTCCCTATAGGAGGATCTTGCTGTGACCATACGACCTTGCTCTCCACCTTCTTATGTTTCTGAGTCTCACTGCGCTGCATGTAGCGATTGGTTTCACGTGTAAGTCTAATGATAATAGCTGTGTTAGTACATTAAACGCTTCAGTAGCACCAGCGCTTCTGTGGGTAGGATATACGCTGATCTTTGTGTCTTGTTTAGCTTGGTTTGGTTGTATTTATTTTCCATAGCGGGCCATCAGACTGGTGTACAATATTTGTACATTCTGTCAAAAAAGTACTGGGAATTGTGCAATAAAGTGCAAATTAATTGTTTAATCATCAAAATTTATTTCGTTGCCTTCAAAATAGGCTCCGTTCGAGATCAACGATTAGTCCAGTCATCAAAGCACCTTTTAAATGCGTTTGAAGAGATCTTCTTCAGGTCCTTCAGCCAATTCTCCTTAATGACCTCTATCGGCTTAAAGCGGCGTCCGCGAAGTGGCAATTTAAGTTTTGCGAAAAAGAAAAATCATAGGAGGCTAAATCCGGTGAATACCGCGGTTGTTCGACGATAATTGTCGAGTGTCCACAATATGAGCCTTGGGAGACAGTCCGTTATCTTTTGACTGTAAATTATGAGCATGTCATAATAATAGTATGTTTTAAATGAAAAGTTACTCGAAAAAATAACGGCAAGATCCTTAATTTGAACCAAACTTTGCAGAAAAGAGAGAGAAATGTTGTAAGGCTTTCAAGCATTTTTTGCTGTTTATAGAAAGTCGAGAACTAATACAACATAGTTCTAGGGGCTCAATTCCATTTTGAAGCTCAAATGAGTAAAAAATGTTTGTTACCAAAAACCATCAACAAGTAATTGGATCAAATGAGCTCTATTCGTATTTTAAAGTATGTACATTTCCCAGCTTTTCTAGTGGTAAAACAAACACCGAAACTAATCTTTAGTTAGGAGGAAAAAAAAACATCCAAGGTTACACATAAACCAAACAGAAACACATTTGCATATAAATTGACTTGATTACCAGCTTTGCATAGTAGAAAATTGGTGTGAAATTAAATTATGCAAATTTCGGTCCACAAAAAAGTACTTTACTGTACTTTTCGAAATCGATTTTACGCAATGTATTCATTTACGTTTAATACGTTTTATGTGAGTATTTATAATTATATTTTTCCACATGCATACATATGCAGTATACATGTCAGCGATTAAATTTAATTGAATATGCTTTCATGTACATTTCGATGTAAATATGTGGGCAAAAAATTATTATAAAACAGAATTTGTGCTTTTGATATGCCCCTATTAAAATTTTCAACGAAAATTAAGAGTTTTCAGCGGAATATTTCACATAAAATAAATATTTTTATAAAATTGCTGATTTCGCGCAAATAACACACATAGATTTGTGCTCACGTAATTGAGTCACCTTCACTTTTCACAATATGGTAATATTTTTAATGCTAAATTTTTTTTGTACATTTTTTCTAAAAATGCCGCTTATTCTAAATAGTATGTACTATATAACAATCTAATAAATAATAATTACAAATTTTATAAAAAATTCAGAAAAATTAAACATGTGTAAAACAAGTGTCATCAAATTATCAACCTTTAAAAAAAAAAAAAAAACATAGAAGCGACATGAACTTTGCTTTGATAACTTCGAGTTTATTTATTCAAAATGGTCTCCTCTGGCCCCGATACACTTTTTGCGCGATCTAAAAGCTATTCGAAAGAGTGTTTCAGGTCATTTTACCGGACTTACCTTTGGATGTCGGAAGAAGTCTTTTGGATGGCCTCTATGGAAGCAAATCGTTTTCATTTCATAGCCGAATACAATTTTCCGAAAGGAGAATCGACACACACCATCTTTTCGTCGATTTCAAAGCTGAATTCGACAGTACGAAAAGGAGTCCCCACAAAACTAATACGGCTATGCAAGATGACGTTGCTCAACACCAGCAGCGCCGTCAGAATAGAGAAGGACCTCTCCGAGCTGTTTGCTACCAAACGAGGTTTCAGACAGAGTGACTCGCTGTCGTGTGATTTCTTTAACCTGATGTTGGAAAGCATCGTACGAGCTGCAGAACTCAATCGCTCAGGCACAATTTTTTATAAGAGCGTACAATTGTTGCCGCATCGGCCTTAACAACCACGCTGTGAGTTCTGCCTTCTCCAAACTGGATAAAGAGGCAAAGCAAATGGGTTTGGTGGTGAACGAGGAACGAAGTACCTCCTGTCTTCAAACAAACAGTCGGCGCACTCGCGTATCGGCACCCACGTCACTGTTGACAGTTATAATTTTGAAGTTGTAAAAGACTCCGTGTATTTAGGAACCAGCATTAACACCGATAACAATGCCAGCCTTGAAATCCAACGTAGAATCTCTCTTGCCAACAAGTGCTACTTTGGACTAAGTAGGCAACTGAGCAGTGAAGTCCTCTCTCGACGAACAAAACTCACACAATACAAGACCCTCATCATGCCCGTCCTAACATATGGCGCAGAAGCTTGGACGATGACAACATCCGATGAAACGACGCTTGGAGTGTTTGAGAGAAAGATTCTGCGTAAGATTTTTGGACCTTTGCACGTTGGCAACGACGAATATCGCAGGCAATGAAACGATGAGGTGTATGAGCCTTACGGCGACTTAGACATAGCGCAGCGAATAAAGATCCAGCGGCTACGTTGGCTGGGTGATGTCGTCCGAATGGATACAAACACTCCGGCTTTGAAAGTATTCGTTGCGGTACCAGCTGGTGGTAGCAGAGGAGAGGAAGGCCTCCTCTACGTTGGAAAGATCAGGTGGAGAAAGACTTGGCTTCACTTGGTATGTACCAGGCGAGTACGCTGAGTGATTAATGGTTAAAATGCGATTTCTAGTCAAAAAAATCAGTCACAAAAGTGGATCGATGAGATGCTGCATTATCAGGCAATAAGCGCCAGTTTCCACCTTCGCGGTATTCAGAGCGAATTCGACAAATGCGATGCACCAAACGCTTCAAAGTGAAAGGATTGAACACTGCAGTGACGGTTTGGTCCATTGGCACGAACTCCTTGTGTACAATTCCTTGGAATCGTAAAAATAAATGAGCATCGACTTGGTTTTTGACTTTTCCAAACCCGATTTTTTGGGTTGTGGCTCGTCTGGCACCTTCCATTCGGCACTTTCAGGCTTAGTTTCAGGTTCGTGTTGGAGACTCTGTGTTTCCAGTTGTAAAGGAAGCACTCGTCTTTTCTCCCCCTTTAATGAGGTCTTTTTGTTTTTTTTCCATTTTTCTTTATTTATTGAATCTTTCTTGTATAAGAAACTAACAATAAGTTTACAAATCTTATATACTAGAGTAATATGTTTCCTTGCCAGTGCTAAGAAACGAATTATTTGCTCAAATGAATATATATTTACATATATGATTAAATCGGTTGTGAATCTCCAATTCTTCATAGTTGGGGGCTGGAAAGGACGGGTTTACAATCTCCGATTCTTCGTAGCTGGGAGCCGGAAAGGCCTAGTTTCCAGTCTCCCTTAAAGCTTCCGTTGTCCCTCATGTCGGTTGTGAAAATGTTGTTGTTTTTTGTTTTTTTTTCGAATGTGATAGATGTGGTTGGAGGAAGTTGTGGACGGACTCTCGTGTGAGATGAGATAATTAAGATAGTGCAGACTTGAAGATGTCTGTTTTTTTGAGTCGTGTGTGACCTTCATCTAAAAGTAGATTTCGCGCTAGTTTATTGGGATAGTCTTCTAGCTTTTGTAGGTATTTTTTGCTCAACCGTACTATTTCATCGGCTACACGAGGTATGCAAATATCTCTGTGAATGTTAGCGCTCTTTATATACCATGGAGCTCCCGTGATTATCCGCAAGGCTTTAGATTGCACTCTCTGAAGTTTTTCGATATTTGAGGGCGTAGCCGTTCCCCACATTTCTATACCATATGTCCATATTGGTTTTAGCATGGCTTTATATAATAGCACTTTGTACTCCAATAGAGGCTTTTGATTTTAAGCTTGATATTCGACACTTTCTTTTCAATATGATTCGGCCATGTGAGTCTTCTATCTAAGTGAATTCCAAGATATTTTATTTCGTTTTGCTGTGGTATATTCTGACCATTTATTGTAACTGCAGGGCAAGTTTATTTTCTTAGAGTAAAAGTAATATGCACGCATTTGGTTTCATTAACCTTTATTCTCCAGTTTTTAAGCCATACTTCTGTTTCAAGTATATGCCTTTGTAATATAGACGTTGCTACTTTTGGGTCTGTGTGAGTGCAAAGTATTGCAGTATCATCGGCAAATGTTGATGTCATTGTTTGGCTCGTCGTTGGCATATGAGATGTGTATAATACATATAAAATAGGGCCTAGAACGCTGCCTTGTGGAACTCCAGCGTCTATTCTACAATGCCGAGAGAAAAAATATTTTTGCTTTACAACAAATTCTCTATTAGTCATATAGTTTTGCAGCAAGAGGTGTACATCCGTAGGCAGTAAGCTAGTAATTTTGTGAATTAGGCCACGGTGCCATACCTTATCGAATGCTTGTGCTACGTCTAAGAACAGTGCATTGCAGTACTGTTTTTTCTCAAAGGACTTTCGTATAAATGACACAATGCGACGAACTTGCTCAGTTGTACTATGTTTTGCTCTAAATCCAAATTGGTGTTGAGGAATAATATTGTTATCTTGAATAAAGGGCGTTATTTTCTGCAAGAACAACTTTTCAAATAGCTTTGAAAGTATGGACAATAGACTAATTGGCCGATATGAGGATGCTTGGCTTAAGTCTTTCCCAGGTTTACCAATCATAGTGATTTGAGATAATTTCCAAGCTTTTGGGTAGTAAGCAGTACGAGAGATGGCGTTAAGTATGTGCCTGACGCATCCGTGTTCAGAATAAGGATCTTGACACGACTCTCTGGAGAGTATACTCGTGCACCAGGCAGAAATCAGCTACCACTTCAGAGGCGGGCTCCCACCTGGTACTGGGTATCGATCTTGGGTCCCTCAAGGTGCTTAAGTCGAAGTACGGTTGCCGTCCTCACCTACATCTGGGGCGGATCCAGTTCCGCGTCCAGGATAAGGTGGAGGACAAAGCGTAAATATACTCAGTCTCATGACTGAAGTAATATTTACACAGATTAATCTGCAGCATAGCAAAGCGTCTACGGCTCTCTTGTGCCGTAGGCATGCAAAACTGCAAACAAACCCACACATAATACTTATACAAGAACCATGGGTATGTCACAAGCGTATCTGTGGTCTAAGTGCTATGTCGTGGGGACAAATACTTCATTGTGAAGGGAATGTGAGACCGCGAGCATGTATTATCATGCCGAGGTTGATCGAACACACGATGTTAAAAAAGCTATGCTCCGGAGATATCGTTGCTGCAAAAATAAAGTACTTGAAAAGTGGGAACAGTGTCGAAGCTATTATAGTTTCGGCCTACCTACCCTACGACTCTTTACAGCCACCTCCTTCGAGGGAGCTAAGAGAAGTGGTCAAGTACGCAGAATCCAATAATCTGGGGCTAATAGTGGGCTGTGACGCAAACTCACAGAACATTGTGTGGGGAAGCAGCAAATGCAACCCCAGAGGTCTCAAGCTACTGGATTTTATCCTGTCAGCCGATTTGGTCATTCAAAACACTGGTAACAAACCAACTTTTGTGACCAGAAGGAGACAAGAGGTGATTGATTTAACACTTACCAATAGGTCAGTTGGAAATCAAATCAACCGATGGCGAGTTTTGGAAGAGGACTCTCTTTCTGATCATCGTCTTATCGAATTCCGACTGGGAATTGACACAATATCAATACCTTCCGGTAGGAATCCTCGAAATGTGGACTGGGACAGGTATGGTGAGCTTGTAACAGAGCGATTACCAAACCTGAAAAAACTCAAATCAGCAGAAATGACTGAAGATGCTACTAAGAAATTAGAAGGTACTTTAATCAACTGGTTTGGGAACTGTGTCCACTCAGGCAAAGCAGACAGGGGAAAGCGGGTCCTTGGTGGAACCCTGAACTGTCGAAGCTTCGTGTACGGTCCAGGAAACTTCTTAATAAGGCCTTGAAGACCAAAACAGAAGAGGACTGGGCCAATCATCGACTTACACAGAGAGAATATAAGAAAAAAATACGGCAAGCCAAACTTGAATCCTATAGAAATTTCTGCAGTAACGTCGAAGAAATGAGGGAAACAGCGAGACTTTGTAAGGTCCTTCATTTAGACCGCTCAGTAAGGCTGGATTCCATTCGAAAACCTGATGGTTCATACACCATTTCCAAATCGGAAACGTTTAATGCTCTACTCGAAACCCATTTTCCGGGTAGTAGAACTCTCTCTGAAGCTGAGAGTGGCATGAACAATGACGGTGGCAACGGTGGAACCTCTAGGTACAGCTGGTATATTGCTAGTCGGATAGTGACAAGGGAATCGATAAGGTTTTCCTTATCTTCCTTTGACAACTTTAAGTCCCCTGGACCTGACGGAATATATCCAGTAATGCTTAAAAAAGGAGGGGACAGGCTGATTGAGGCCCTGAAAAGGATCTTCACAGCCTGTCTTGCATTTGGTTATATACCATCCCAATGGCGACGCGTAAGAGTAGTATTTATTCCAAAACCAGGAAAAGATGACTATTCCCTAGCAAAAAGTTTCAGACCAATCAGTTTGACATCGTTCATGTTGAAAAGTCTGGAACGAGTGGTGGAGAAACATATTCGAGTGGGGGTATTGCCGAGAAGTCCACTTAGTAGAAATCAACACGCTTACCAGAGTGGAAAATCATGTGAATCAGCCTTACACGATCTTGTTAGCAAGATTGAAGCTGGGCTGGAAGCTGACGAATACACAATGGGCGTGTTCGTGGACATTGAGGGGGCTTTTGATAATGCCACTTTCGGCTCGATATGTTCTTCTGCCGAACGACACGGAGTTAATCAAGCCATTATAAAATGGATATACTCCATGCTCTCTGAGAGGCTGTTAACCGCTGGTGGGAGCGACGACGAGCAAATCACAGTCAGGGCCAAGCAAGGATGTCCCCAAGGGGGTGTTCTTTCTCCGCTGCTGTGGTGCTTCGTCGTAGACTCCCTATTAGCGGAGATGCAGGAACTCGGCTTTCACGTCCAAGCATATGCGGATGACGTCTGTGCGCTAACATCGGATAAATCCTTAAGGAGGCTTTGCCCGAAAGTGCAGAGTATCCTTGACAAAATCGATGATTGGTGCATGAGACAAGGTCTTTCCGTTAATCCGAACAAAACAACCATAGTCTTGTTTACGAGAAAACGGAAATTGGATGGACTCAGTCTTCCAACACTGAAAGGTGTGACACTTGGTCTTTCCAACGAAGTTAAATATCTAGGAGTAATCTTGGATAAGAAGCTGACCTGGGAGACACACGTTTCACTGAAGGTGAATCGTGCATTGAAGATTTTTCAGCAATGCCGTAGAGCCTTTGGCAAAACTTGGGGTCTGAAACCTGCTGTGGTCCTATGGATATACACGGCACTTATCAGACCAATCATCACTTACGCTTCTGTGGTCTGGTGGCGACGGAGCATGGTTAAGTCCACAATCCGGGAACTATACAGGCTGCAAAGAAGTGTATGTTTATGCATCACGGGTGCCATGAGTACAACCTCTGGTGATGCCCTAAATGCTATGCTTAATTTGCTCCCCCTGGATCTTAAGATACAACAGGAAGCAATAAAAGCAATGTGTAGACTCCATAAATATGGTTTCTGGCACGAAGATGGAACTTCGGGACACAGAGAAATCTTTAAGTTGCTGTCGGAGCAGTATCCACTGTTTTTGGCACCTAAAGATGACCTGATACCCACAGTTTCGTTCGGAAGGAAATTTGATGTCAGATTTCCATTGCGTGAGCAATGGAGCAATCCAGAATGCATGCAGGGAGGTTTGACGGATATTTTCTTTACCGATGGGTCCAAGACTGAAATAGGGTCTGGAGCCGGATGGTACTTAAACGATAGTAATAAGTATCACTATGCTATGGGGGGAATGGCAATTGTTTTTCAAACAGAAGTTTTTGCCATCCTAAAAGTAGCCGAATGGATAATCGAGAGGAGATGGAGCGGGAAACAGATTGGAGTCTTCAGTGACAGTCAGGCTGCATTGAAGGCCCTGGAGAACGCGAAGCAAACCTCGAAGATTGTTCAAGAATGTAAGAAGAAGCTTAATTCTATCGCAAGACAAAACAGGCTTGTACTTATATGGGTTCCGGGACACTCCGGTGTTCAAGGAAACGAAATTGCCGACGAATTGGCCAACCGTGGATCAGCGGTGCCCCCACAGGGGACAGAGCCAATAATCGGAATCAGTCCCGCAGGAATCAAGAATTGGATCAACGATTATGTAGGCAATCTACATAAAGAGCGATGGTCCGGTCTAGAACGCTGCAGAACTGCAAAGTGTTTTGTGACAAGTCCGAACAGAAAACTGTCAAACTTTCTACTAAAACTTAGAAGGAAAAACATTCGGTTGATGGTCGGCATCATTACAGGACACAACCCATGGGGTCAGCATATGACCACCATTGGAATCATCGAGGACCCGTAATGCCTGTCCTGCTTGGAGGAGGCGGATAGCACTGAGCACTTTCTCTGTGAGTGTCCTGCCTTTGCTAGAGCGCGACTACGGGTATTGGGTTCCGATGTCATGGGAATGAGTAATATTCGTTCTCTAAAACTGGAGGATATTTACAGATTCGCCAAAGAATCTGGAAAATTCTCACAGGACTAACTATCTCTATCTCTGTCTCTATTCTTTCCTATCTCTTTCTCTGATACTTTTCTCCCTCCCTCCTTAACTATCTACCCCCTTTCCAGAGCTTTAAATACAATGGGCTTTTTAGCCTGAGTGTTTTAGGAGCCACCAAATCTCCTGGTGCTCCTTGGCTCGACCTCTTCAAATTCAAATTCAATGTGCCTGATATGAAGAACGGCAATATTGGGAAGCTCTTTTAGCATTTTTGGGGTGATTTTGTCGTAACCTGGTGCTTTTTTAGGTTTGAGTTGATTAATAACTGAGACTATGCTATTTTTTTTTTAAACTTTATTGGCTTTTTTGGTGGTTGCAATATGTCTAGTGGTAAACAAGTAGTTGCAGAAGACTGATTGAGAGTGAAAACAGATTGCAGATGTTCAGTAAATACACACCCTTTTGCAGAGGTCTTTCGAGTGTTGAATTATGACTCATTTGTTGAATGAAACGCGCACAAATGATCAGTTAAAATGCGATAAATCGATGATTTGATGATACTCAAATCCGATTCCATAAAGTTGAACCATGATTTCGGTTCATTTTTCATAAATTTAGGAGCAATTTCGATGGAGTTTTTGGAAGTTAGCTAGGGATGTAACGCACTAACTCACTAAAAAGATGGCGCCATCAAAAACATTATTATGACGCCAGTCTTGTTTATGTTGGACTTCAACTTGTATTTACTATTAATGTTTGTAAAAAATATTCGATATAAGATGACCGGGAATATAAGAAACGAAGATTTAGGTTGAGATCGTTAGGCGTTGGTCACACACTCCGCAAACCCGTGAACCATATCGTAATATCGTAAGGCCAGCACTAAGTTGGAGTCCCCGAGGTTCCATACCACCTGGTGCTTCAGACAACACTTGGCATAGAACCATCGATAGAGAACTCGGCGTCGTGAACTGCAACTGGAATGGCGTTTCACGAATTCAGAATTCGTTTTAAAGGTATGATTCCAAAGTTTCTTATTTTGATCCCTAGAATACGATTTTCACAGAGCAATGAGCGATTTTTAAATCGACCCGCCCTAATGCGTACTCAATTTTATTACAAATGACAAATTTTTGATTTTCGTCCTCGTGTGCCCTCTCTTTGGGAAACCATTCCACCCCAACCTTACCTACAAAGATTTGAAACTTGGCTTAATATCGTTTTTATAACAATATATTGGGTGTGCAACTAAGTTCCCGCCGTTTGTCAATAGATGCCGCCAGCAGTGTGTGCTAGTCGATTCTAACATAACCTAAATGTCATAAACCAAGCCTAGACATATGGTAAACAAACTGATTCGACGCATTAGTGATTTTATTGTGGTATCAAATACTTTTGGTTTTGTGAAAATGTCTGATTTTGTGCCGAATAATCCTCATTTGTGGGAAGTGTTGATTTCCATTTTTCATTCGAAAAAAAGCGGCGGCTGAAGCGCATCAAGAGCTGCAAGAAGTTTATGGAGAAGCTACTTTAAGTGAAACAACGTGCCGAAATTGGTTCCGTAGCTTCAAAGATGGTGATTTTAATGTTGACAACCGTCCGCGTGAAGGAAGGCCGAAAACCTTCGAAGACACAGAATTGGAGGCATTGCGTAATGAGGATCTGTGTCAAACGCAAGAAGAGCTTGCTTCAGTATTAGGAGTTACCCGCCAATCCCCTTCCAAGCGATTGCATGCTTTGGGAATGATTCAGAAACAGAGGACTTGGGCTCCTTATGAGTTAAAATCAAGAGATGTTGAACGTCGTTTTTTCGCCTGCAAAAAGGGAAGAGTTTTCTTCATCGCATCGTGACAGGTGATGAAAAATGGATTCATTACTGCAATCCAAAGAAAAGAAAGTCATGCTTCTACGTCGTCGCCTCGGCCGAATATTCACGCTGCGAAGGTTATGCTATGTATTTGGTGTTATTTATTATGAACAGTTAAAACGAAACGAAACCATCACTGGGCATCGGTATCGCCTTCAATTGATGCGATTGAGCCGAGCTCTGCGCGAGAAGCTGCTCCAATACGCGGAGAGGCATGAAAAAGTGATTCTACAGCATGACAACGCTCGGCTTCACTTTACCAAACCCGTAAAAGTCTACCTGGAAACACTGAAATGGGAAATCCTGCCCCACCCGCCATATTCTCCAGATATTGCGCCATCTGATTATCACCTGCTCCGATTAATGGCTGGTCTAGCTGACCAGCAGTTCCATTCATATGAATACATCAAAAAATGGCTTGATCCGTGGATAGCCTCAAAAGATGAACAGTTTTACCGCGACGGTAAACGAGATCTGCCAGAAAGATGGGAAAAAATAGTAGCCAGTGATGGGCATTATTTTCAATGATTCACTTGTAACCATTTCTTCAGAATAAAGTTGTATTTTCATCAAATAAACAGAGAAAAGTTAGTTGCGCACCTAATAGAATTGAAAACATTTTTATTACAAAAAAATAACTTAAATTAAAAAAATAAAATAAATAAATAATCAAACCTCGCTAAACTGTTGAGGGGCTTAATTTTTTTGCAGCCTGTATTATTTGTGTTTTAAAAATAATCTTTCATTATCCATATACTAAATGCTTTTTGTAAATAGCTTATATTTTTTTATATGAATCTGAAATGTTAGTCACTTCACCTCTGTACATTCGCCCTGAATACAGCAGAATTCATAAATTATTTGAGTCCTTTTAAATGAGTTATAAGAGTGAAGTCTGCAAGCATAATTTTTATTCATTTATTTGTTTTAGTAAACTAATATAGTAAAATTTTTATTTTTAAAATAGTTGATATATGGCATTGGATGAGCGAAATAAATCTTTGATTTCACAAAAATCATCATATCACATACTCACATATGTACATTTGCATATGTATGCACTCATTACTCATTATAATTATGGACATATAATTTATGAGCAGCACAAAAATAATATCCGCAATTCGCTATGCTTGCACACGTACATACATACCTACATACAATCTCATGCATGTATGCGCATATTTGTGTGTTATTTTGTAAATAAATTTTTATTGAATAAATTGAAGTGCAATGCGTAATTCAATTGTTGTTTGACATGCACAATAGTCTGTTTTCAAAAAATTTATTTTATACTGATCTAATGCGTTAATCAAACGGATTTATTATACGCATGCCATTACGTTTCTGCTTATTTGTTTGTTCCATGTGATACATTTTTGCATATCGCGCAGCAAATCAAAATCAAAATCGTTTAGCAGAGCTGGGAAAATTGCATTAAATTAAACGAATTTATTCCAGTGTTATTTGATGTTTTTCATTCAATAATGACTTTAAAGTGACAAATTGGTTCGGAGTATTTCAATTTGAATTTATTTTGATGCAAGTTTTTTGGCGAACTATTTTATTTGCATAAAGTGATTGGATAAATTTCTGATATCAATAATAAAAGTTACATGGTCTAAAAACTTCAATAACAAAAGGAAGACCTTTCAACGTGAGTTGCAAATAATTGAAACAAATTTGTTTTATTTTTTTTACCACATAAATCATTGAAAATTATTAAACAGCTAATGATTTTCAGTTCAAACTATTTCCGTTGTTGCTTTGCTATTTTTAAATTAAATAAAATTTTTAAAGGTTTCAATTAAATTTTAATACGTATTTTCCGGACCAGACCACTGTCTGAGCAAAACAAATTTTAAAACCAGCTTCTAATAAAACCTGCCGCTACTTGAAGGCTGGATTTCAGTAATGAATAATTTCTTGATGATACCTATTTTTTATGTGGTCTTTGACATTTGTCTAATAGACAGATGTGCAATTTTAAACGATAGAACAACGCGTTAAAATTAGTGAAACCTATAATGAAAATAGTCGACCTTTAAGACAGCATATCAAAAAATTCATGATTTTTTGTTGGAAATAATCATCGAAATGGATTTACAATTCAAAGGCGGGTGGAAAAATTTCAAAAAACTGGTTCTTTCATGGGAAGAATACGGCAGATAAACTAGTAGACCAAAAACTGGACGTTCTGTTGACAATATTGCTGCTGTGGTGCAAAGTGTTGCTAAACAACCTTCAACAGCGACATCTCGACGTTCTGAACAATTATACAATAACGTTCTAAAACGGATTATGCATCTTTCATCTGGAGACCTCATCGTGCCTATCATATAACTCGAGTTGAACCTATCCAAAAAGTGTTCAATGGTTTTTCTCTACGTGTTAAGAAGTTGAAAGCAAAATGTCAAAAGCATTAACAAATGTGCCATCACTCTAGAAGTGTCAGAGCCCCATGCTCTCATTAGCACTTGAAACATTTTCCAATTCCACATTCAAGAATACTTCAAGGTGGCGCCGCGTTTACGTCCAACTGATTCATGCGTCCAGTTTCCACTCCTGGCGGCTGTATATGTCATCGGTCTGCCTAAAACAGTTCATCTCTACTGCCAAGCTGATTCAATTGCTGCTGTAGTTTTCGGTCTTCTCTCTCCCTGTTATGTGGTTGCACGTCATTACGACTGTAGTTTTTACGGCGCCCCCTTCTAACGATGACCGAGCATATATCCAGGACAAATACTATGCGAGACGGCGGATATTCGAATGCCTTCTCTAGCACTGCTTGTTCTTGACTAAAACGTTTGCAGTGAAAGGTCACGTGTTCTGCGCTCTCAACAGTAATCAAGCAACTGGGACAAAAAAGGTTGTCAGCCAGCTGGAATCGGTGTAGGTATTCCCTTTGTTCCATGACACCATACTCTCATGCTGCTCTAAATGCCTTCTTATCAATTTGAAATTTTTAGAGTATCGTTCAAGAGATAGTGGGTTGCCCCTCTTTTCTGGAGCGAATCTACCTCCTTCTCTGTATGCAAGAAATTCACCAATCATGAGAACTTTTGATGAAATTCAATACGGACTACAAATCTTTTGGAGTTGACTTTGCTCCCTCTAAAAAATCTTTGATTAAACTTCTTAGTTATGCTTATAAATAATTGATTTGTTGTGTTTTGTTATATTTTCTTCTTATTCATTAAGATTATTATTTTATTTTTTTGCTAAAACATCGGTATTAGTCTTTAGAACTAACTTTTTATTCGGCCGTCGAATGGGTTGGTGCGTGGCTCCCATTCGGAAGTGCGTAGGTTCGTATCTCCGTGCATAAAACACTAAATGTAGAACAGGTTTTTTCTAAGAGCGGTCGTCCTTGGGCAGAATCTTCAATTTTTTGGAACAACATCAAACATAAAAATAAAAATTTCTTGACGTTAAAGCTCTGTTTCTGCCATCGAAATTCAACACCTACAAAATACACCGATAACTGCTAAAAAAGCGGATTACTTTAAGAAAAATGTTGAAGAAATTTAGCTGCGGTGACTCAAAGCACATCTATGATATTGGGTTGGGGAAAAAGAAATGTCGTATTTGTGATCGAAATTTGACGCCTTATTTAACGTACTTAGAATTATCCGATTCAAGTCAAATATGCCCCGTTTTGCTCGCAAACTTGTTGCCTAACTTGTTAGAAGTCAACTTCATTATCCCCCCTTTATAAAACCCCCCTTCCTTATTTGCAAAAAATTCAGACAACCAGTTTCCGCAAGCCTCTTTTGAGGCCAACTTGGTATCACCAAGGGCGTTTTGCATGGACCGAAAGAGATGATAGTCACTTGGTGCCAGGTGCAGACTATATGGTGGGTGCGATAGGACATCCTATCCGAGCTCCCGTAGCTTCTGTTGGGTCATCAAAGATGTGTGAGTTCGAGTGTTGTCTTGGTGGAGCGCAACACCATTCCTATTGACCAATTCTGGCCGCTTCTGGTCAAGCGCCTGCTTCAAACGGTCAAGTTGCTCACAGTAGAGTACCGAATTAAAGGTCTGGCCATAGTTGAGCAGCTCATAGTGGATAATTCCCTTTCAATCTCACCAAACACACAGCAAAACTTTCCTAGCGGTCAATCCGGGCTTGGCGATGGTTTGGGCCGGCTCGCCGCTTCTCGACTACGATCCTTTTCGCTTGGCGTTCTCGTACGTGATCCACTTTTCATCGCCAGTCACCATCCGCTTCAAAAATGGGTCAAGTTCGTTCCGTTTTAGCAGAGAATCGCAAGCGTTGATTCGGTCCAAGAGATTTTTTTGCGTCAACACGTGTGGCACTCAAAGATCCAACTTTTTTTGGAAACCAATCTTCTGCAAATGGTTCCAAGCGGTTTTGTGGTCTACACCTAATTCCTGACTAATCGAGCGAATGCTCACATGCCGGTCTCTTTGGATAATTTCAACGATTTTCAGTCTCTACGACGATTGGCCTATCAGTACGGGGTGCATCTTCGACATCTACTACACCAGAACGAAATCGATCGAACCAACGCTGTGCTGTGCGAATCGTTACAGTATCAGGCCCATAAACTTCACAAATTTTTGCCGCCGCCTTCGTTGCATTTTTATCTCTAAGGTAGTAAGAACGTAAAATATGACGAATTTCTTGCTTGGTGGACTCCTTCTTTGACGCGCTATAACATAAGACTGAAACGTGCGATCACAAGACTATCAAAAAGATACTGTAGTACAGATTGTCGTCTTCAAATCGCCGTTTAGCGTTACCCGATGTAATAAGTACAACGCAACATATCACAATGGTCTGAAATTCAAATATTTTGGCATAAATCCAAAATTTTTTTTTTCTTATTTCAAAAACATAGGTACGCAGTATTAATTGAGACATTTCAGTGGTCTAAAATATATATTACAAAAAATTAGTTGGATATGGCAACTCTGTTCTAAATATGAGCTGTAAAACATGATACTTCTGAAGCAACAACAAACTTGTAAACAGTTCAGTAAAATATTGTAAGAAAACAACTGTTCGATAATAGTTAAAAAGGAAAAAAAAGAAATAAATTTATAATGGAAGAATATAAGGAAGGTATCTATTTTTTAACTTAATGAAAAAAAATTTGGTTTATTGTGTCATATCTGTATAGTGTGGAGTTTTGTTTAATAGCTTTTTTAACCGAAAATTTCGTACTACCCTGTGTTCTGTGGAGTGAAAGTTGTGTGTATTGTCCCGTATTGTTCCAGATTTTTATGTTCGGTGGAAGTTTGGGGTATGTTCTTTAAAATCATGTATATAACATTTGCCCGTTTTTGCCCCATTTAAGTATATTTGTAATTTTCAGCTGCCTTTAAATTCCAACACGAAGAAATGCTTGGAGTTTGGATGGAGGGCGATCGCAAAACTAATGTTGTTTTGGATTGGGTTTTTAAAAAAATTAATACCAATGAGTTAAGTTTAAAGAAAAAAGATGAAATAAGGAAAAAAATACAAAATTTATTAGCACATGTTAGCGAAAAATTATCAAAATGTAATCGTATGGTTAATAGATTTAAAGAGAATTACCCCCAGTGGGTTTCCGCAACAACTATTATTGAAATTTCTGAGAATGATTTGGAAAAACCCTGTTCAAGTAAAGCAGAACGACCAAAGGTTAGCTACACAGATGCAAAAGATCGGCTTAAGAGGAAGCTGGCAAGTGATCTTTCTTGTGAAAACATCGTCATGATTTTTTGATTCATGCAGCTACTGTTGCGGCAAAAAGAACAAAAAAAGTGATTTAGCATTTATTTTAAAGAAAACTGCGCATCAAGCAGAACAAAGCGCAATAAGAAAAGCTGTTACCTCCAAACAACCCGAAGCAGTTCCACTAACTCCGAAGAAGCTCTCGCATTTTTACTTGAAAATGATTTAAGAAAAAGACAATATATCAACATGAGGTTGTTAAATAAAGAAAGGAATTGCAATATATATCCAAGCTATGAGGAAGTAATTAAATGCAAGCTACTTTATGTATAAATATTTGGATAATAAAATTATTTGACCACTTTTGCCTATCATATGCAAATTTTTCATTTTATGAAACCAAATTTTTACTATAGGTCCAAGGGAGGTTCTCCTAGGGACTGGCCGATTTCAACTATTTTTGGTATCGTCGATGCGTATTACGAGAATAACATATTTACCAATTTTCGTTAAGATATCGCAATTTTTGGAGCTGAAATTCAAAAATTTTTACTATAGGTCCAAGGGAGGTACCCCTGGGTAATGAGCGTTCCATCCATTCTTGGAATTTTTCTTAAATAAGTCATATATAACCTGTATGCGAAATTTCAATGGCCTAGTACTACTCCTTCTAATTTATGCCAAAAAATTTGAATTTCAGACCATAGTGCATATGTTTAAATGTCGCGCTCAATTGACAAAATACGACATTACTTTTTCCCCAACCCAATATATTAACAGCTGATATAGCTTGGATCTACGCATTTCAGCGGAAGCAAAAAGCAATTGGTAGTATGGGTGTTTCAAGACGATCTTGGGCTAACAAAAGTTGTTCACCTCAAAGCCAATGGTCGCCAGCTTTTTCGGAAAATCTGGTCATGTCACAACTGCACCACTAAAAAACTTAAAAACACAAACATTTATTTGCCAAAAGTTTTCGGAAAATTAAGGAAAACTAACCGACGAAGACGAGCCTTGACCAAGACAATGCGAGCTCTTACCTACGGGCTTACGGAAGATAGTTTTTGAGCACTCAAATGGATTTTCTGCCTTACAACCTTGATTTCTCAGCTAATGATTTCTTTTTGTTACCGAACCTGAAAAATAAATAGCGAAGTCAACGTTTTTCAACTGTTGAAAAACAGCTCGTTTTGGAGATTCTCAGTTCTAAATGTCAAAGTTGCTTTGAAAATTGGTTCAAGCGAATACAGAAGTGTATTTACTTCCAAGAAGAATATTTTTTAAAACAATAAAGCCATTTTCATTATTATTTCATTTTGCATTTTGCAAAAATAAAAGGCAACTCTCATACTTTAGCTGCCGCGGCCCGTTCATACATATATATACTTATATAATTGACGCTTAGACCCTTTTTAAGCGTTTGGCTAAGCTCCTCCTCTCAACGATATCAATGATATAAGCGACTTTCAGATGGAAATCTTTCTTGTATGGAAGTCAAACTTGTTGATGCTTTAGGGGGGTAGTATGGTTAATTCGGTGTAAAACAAGCATATTTTTCGAAATTTTTTTTGTCAACACAGTTGATTTATTCAAAATTTTAAAATTACTTCATTATAAAGACATATTTAAAGAATATTGTGTGAAATTTTCATTGATTTTTATGAAGAAATGAGTTGGTGGCAGCGAATCTTCGCGGACGTCTCATAAAAAAGTTTTATTGCGGTGTCCCTCAGAACTCATTACTGGATCAACTAAAATCAAAAAAAAAAATTGATTTCATCAGCTAATAAAGTTTCGCAGGTAACAACGTCGAATTTTTTTTTTTTTTTTTTTTTTTTAATTTTTTAAAGCGCTTTGAAGTCAAAACACCGATTTTTCATAAAAAAACTTGAAAACTTTGTTGTTTTAAAATATGACAAAATTTAAAAAAAAAAAACTCGACGTCATTACCTCGTGAATAAAGTAAAGAAACAAAAAAACTAAATTTGAAAAGAATCGGTGCAGTAGATATGAATCTACAGTGGACACCGACCGTAAAAAAGGCAAGTGTGAGAAAAACGCGTTTAAAGATTTGTGAAGATTTTTACAGCGTGAAATCTGGTTGGAGAGGTAGATACTTAATCCTTTGTGTCTTTGTCAATTTTACTCTAATGCACTTCAAACTTTCACACAATAATCTTAAGATGTTATAGAATAATTTAAAAAAAAAAAAAAAAATGAAAAAAAAAAAAATACCATACTACCCCCTTAACCAACGAATAAGTGATAGATGCAAATATTCCAGTTAACGTGAAATGCTTTCGTGAGTATACATACAGTGGTGGCCAAATCAAATGCGACTATTGAATAACTACATATTTATTTTATTTAAATTTTGTAGAATGTTGATTGCATGTTGAATGAGAGAAACTTCCTTTGCTTCAATGAAACTATTAATTATTCTCTATTTATTAATTACTGCATATAGTATTTTTTTAATGATTTTATTTTTTGGATTTTATCTTGCAAATCTCCAATGATCTTTTTCCGGAGCTATATTCCTAACTTGTCTATTGGCTTTATAAAATTTATTAACTGCGTTGTTATGCTTAAATAAACACCTCTAAATCTAATGATATTATATATTTTCCCCAATTATTATACAATCTATTTTCACTGATAATATTTATAAGCAAAATTAAATTAGCTAAATGTTTTTCTTCGAAATTTATTTCACGGTATTCTGATTTTGACTTTGCCCATGAAAATCTGCTGTTAATTTAGATCCTTCCATCAATTTTGGGAAATTAAATCTAACTGATCAGCTTTAACCATCCGTCTAATACCGATTTTGACAGTCTATCGATTCTTCTAATTAAAAGTTGTTCTGCTTTGATTATGCCTTTAAAACACATTTTCCGCATATCACTTTCTGCTGGAGTCTTCTTTGATGGCTTAAAATTGAAATTGCAAAATGAGTTGGTTGCATATGACTTGGCCACCACTGTATGTATAGTACTTACGAGTATATTGCACATTTTCAGTGCTGAAGGCCCACAACGGAGGTAGCTTGAAACTCATCAAATTATGATTGAGTGATTCAATAAAAATGCACAAGCGAATAAAATAACCGTGAAGCTTCTCTTAGTAGGAATTTTTCGCTATTTTATATTCAAAAAATATGGTTATGTGTACATAAAAATACGAAAAAAAAGATTAAAGCATATAAATGATATACATCCTTCTGAATTTTTCGGAATTACGTTTTACATATATAAAGCGCAGTTTTATGCAAGCAAGAATTCCAGCTCTTTTTATATATTGGCTATAAAGTCTTTAAACCATCTCTCTTTTCACAAAATTATGTACATATTGGCAGGGCAGAGCGGCCTTCAGGGCATAGCTACAGCTGTCAAATTTGGCGTAAGTACTTATCTGGTCCTCAAATGCAATTATGGTATGCGGTATTAGTCAAAAGCATGCGGAATTTGTAGAATTTGTTTTTACTAAAGTCAGTGCACGACTTCGGAAAGATAATTAAGGCCCTCCCCTCATTTGAAAAAAATAATTCAATTTTTTGCTCTTATGTAGATTAAATATTCAAAAATATCGTTCCCAAACGATTTTTCGAAATTCCGAATACTTAAGCAGATATAACCATTTTCGCCATGCACGGGCATCAGCTGGCTGTAAGTTGGCTAAATGACAGTCCAGAGTATTGTTTAGAAGCGCGCGGAAGCATTTTGTCGAGAGTAAACGCGACAAAAGAAATTCAGTAATGGATTTCAATTGCATTATATTTGGCTGGATAATCACAACCAGCGATTGTTCGCGAGCCAATAAAGTTTTTTTTATCGCACCATTAATCGTTACAATGATACTGGTAGCATCGCGAAACTTCATGGAGGTGGTCTTCAAAAGACTGCAACGTCTCGTGAAATGGGTCAAAAAGTGAGGAAGCGACTTGAGAGAAATCCCGAGGAAGTACCAATCAAATGGCAAAAGAACTGAAAATGTCTGACCGTAGCATCCGTTACATACTGAAAAATGATCTCACACTAAAGCAGCAACAAGTCAGACTTGAGAGAGCGAAAGAGGTGGTTCGCTTGGTCGAAAGTGGTCAACTTCCGTTTTTCGAACTTTGTGTTTTCTGACGAGAGCATTTTTCAAATTGAGCAATTCGTAAACTCCCAAAACGATAGGGTTTATTTGACCGACCGTTCATATGTGGGAGGCAGCATCCGCCGCAGGTAATGGTTTGGGCCCCTGTAACCGCGTATAGGCGCTCTTCAATCGTTTTCATCGAGTATGGCATCAAGGCAACTGCAAAATATTATGGTAAAAAAAAAAATCCTGGAGGTTGCTTTGAAGCCGTTTACAGACAAACATTTCGGTGGCAGACCATAGACGTTTCAACGGCACGGTATCAAAAGACGCCATTATGGTTATAGCAGGACTACTCCCAATCAATTTAATGGCAAAAGAGTATGCTAAAATTTACAAAAACAAAGCTACATCAGGACGGGTGACAATTCGCAAGGACGCAAGAGGGCGTAGCTTGCGTTCTTGGTAGAAAAAATGGAGTTCGTCCCTCAACGTACGCTGGTCGTACCGTTTGATTCCCATAATTTTCGAATGGGCTAACCGTAAACATGGCCAGTTGGACTACTATGTAAACCAAATACGGACAGGACATCGGTGTTTTAAATCCTACTTATTTATATATTATATTTAAGCACGAAGACGACGCGTACTGTTCTTATTGAGCACCAACTGCAGAAGACGCTGAACACGTGTTGTTTGTCTGTCCGCGATTTGCGTTCGAAAGGGTCGGGAAGTCAATTACAGCTAGTGGATATTATGACAGAGTCAGAAGAACATTGATTCGCTGTATGTAATATGGCAAAAAAAGACATCTCCAAACTACGTCGCGCTGAACAACAGCGCAGATCTTCATGAAGAGGCAATAGGCCGCTCCCCCTCCCGTGAAGTACTATTTAACGGTTGTCCCGCGGGAAGGAAACGGAGATGTGGTGGGTTTTTAGTGAGTGAGCCGAAGGCAAATCTTACACTTTTCGGCTTGTGCCACCTCCATAAAAAAAAAAAAAAAAAACAGTTTCAAGCCGACTCCGAACGACAGATATTTTTTATAAGAAGCTTTTTCATGGCCGCAATACACTCGGAGGTTTGCCATTGCCTGCCGACCGCTATTAGAAAAAATAATTTTCATTTTGGTGTTTCCCCGAGATTCGAACCAACGTTCTGGCTACGAATTCCGAATGGTAGTCACGCTCCAACCCATTATGCTACGGCGGCCACCTTCTTAATAACCTTCTGGAATTTGGACACATTTAAGCTTACGCAGATGATGTGTCCCTCTAATCTCAGGACGGTCGCTAGAAGAGAAAGAATAAGTTAGCTCTAAAAAAGATTGAGCATTGGGAAGAATTGTATGGCCTATCTGCTAATCCTATGCAAAGTATCCTGGTGATTTTCTCTAGAAAACGCTACATTGAAGCCCTGTTACTATCCACTTTGAAAGAAGTAGCACTGCAACTGTCTTCTGAGGTCAAATACCGGATCTTTTAAGATTCATCAAAGCACCCAAAACAGCCGCGGAAGAGTAACCTTAAACCAATTTTTTAGTCCTACCATCCATGGTGTTTCCACCCTGTCTCTCTATTCCTTCCACTGTAATCTATCTGGGTGTAGCACAATGGTATTTCTGACTGAGTGCTTCGACTTGTTCAACCCCCCTCAAATCTTAACTAATCTAATCTATTCGAACCTATATATACTTGTACAAAATTACGTCCATTCGTTATATCGAGGTGAAAAATAGAAAACGCGCAACCCCATCAGGGAAAAACATTCTCAAAAAAGCAACGAAAATGTTGACCACTTGAAACTTGCTTTTTATTGTATTAAAATTTAATGTGCTATAAAACTGGGTACCTACTTTTTTTTAAATCCGATTAAAAAGTTTGAAAAGTTTGAAATTTTGTTGAAAACTTCGCGGGTTTTTATGAAACCTGTACAAAATCTGGAATTGCAACTTATTAGAATAGAATTATTTTTATAAAAATGTATGAAAATTAAACAAGAAACAAAGCAACGTATCTCTTTCCAGGGCTTTAAATGCGATGGGGTTTTTAGCCTGAGTGTTTAAGGAGCCATCAAATCTCTTGGTGCTCCTTGGCTCGACCAATTCCAATTTCAGTTTCAAGCAAAGTAGTCAAAAAAGGCAAAAATAGCGCGGTTCTATTATTCAGTCTATAAGTGTACATACTCACCTATTTGTTATATATATTATATATATAAAATATTACATAATATTAATGAAATTTAACGCTGCTTTATAACTTACACAACAATAACTCTGCCATATCTGTTCACCTGCGCTCGTCTACGTGTCATTGTACGTATGAGCGTATGAGCGTATTTTCGTATTATTGTCTTTGTGCCTGTATTTCTGTATTTATTTACAATGCTTACCGTATATTAATTGGATGCTGTACGGGTCGCTCCCAATCCGTGTACTCATTAACAATCGTCGCGAATATTTCGTTGAGATGATACGTGTATGTATTTCGTACATAGGCTTTTAGTATTTTCGAACGACGATCCGCCTCAATGCCATATTGTACATCGCCGGAATTGAAGGAGAAAAATGCTTCGGCACGTGTGACACCGGCCAACAGGTCATATCTGCGTGTTTGCAATGCAAAAACATGGAAGAGTAAAGCATACAAAATGAATTAAAATTGATTGAGGTAAGAATGAGTTCGAAAAATAATATACCTACAATCGCCAACATATACTCGCGCAAATATATATACGCATACATACATACTCATACAAACATACACGTGTTTGTATAAAAAATGAGTTCAGATCCACCTTAAATGCATTTCCAAGTGTTAAGTGAACATAAAAGGAAGAGCTGTAAAAGGAAAAATGGTGACACAGAATCACCAGTAGTATATACATATATACATATATACATGCAAACATACAAGTCCATAGGTAGATGAGTAGTAACGAACATACACGCATATACGCACATACATAGGTACATTCACTCAGGTGAAGGGACATTCATGGTCGTTGGATATAAAAAGCGTCGTAAGAAAGGATTGCCGGGTAATAAGCAAATGAGTATAGATAGGGTGTTTCAAATACAGTCATCTTTTCGAATCAAATGCCATTTTCACACTGAGCGCTTTTTTCGCTCGTAACCTCGACCATCAGTTAATGTCATATCACCGAAAATTGAAATGAGTCGCTTTATGTTTAAAAAATTGGATAATTATTGTGAGCTACGTTGCTCAAACCGTGCGTGTACTATACCTTAGTATACATACACATCTGCTCATATAATTAAGTTACTTCAATATTCCATTCACTTCAATACTTACATTTTTGCAATATTCGCAGTACTTTTCATGACAAATTTTTTCGTTAATTCTTGAAAGAAATATATTATGTATAATATATATATGAACCACAACAAACAAACCTCAGACTGTTCATTGCACACCATAATTAGTTCATTTGAAAACAGCTGTCAAATTGAGCTTGAAATTAAAAACACAATAAAGACCTTGAAAAACCACAAATCAGCGCACGCATAATCATACCAGTAATCGAAGACTTCTGGACAATAGGCCAACTTACTAATGAGTTAAGAAAGGGTGCTATAATCAATTTATCAGAAAAAGGCGACCTTTCGGAGTGCAAAAACTGGCGCGGAATTATACTGCTGAATACGGTGAACAAATTATCAATATCCAATATCAAAAATACGATTATCGACGGCTCTTCCATCAAAGCTCAGTGCGGAGTAGGCGGGTTTTCGACCATGCATTTTGCTTCACTTTCATAACCCTCTGTACATAGGTAGTTGCCAATAGAATGATTGTAAAATTTACTATATCAAGCATCCCACGCTTTTAACTCTAATTTGAATTACTCTATTTGTATCTTAATTTTTGTTATAATTCTGTTCTGAGGTAGTTGACTATGACTGATCGTTCGATTTGCTATTACTTCATTATAGGTCTCTTTGTCATTAAAATTTATTTTCTACATTTTAGTTCGATTAGCAATAAAAGCGTGTTTTTTAGTTTTTTTAAACTATTTTTTATTAGCATTGTGAAGGGCTCTGTTGTGAGCAAAGCAACCCACGAAACGAATGGCATAATATGGCGACTGAATGGACGGTCTCGAAGGTTTCGACTATGCCGACGACATATACCTTATTACACACAGTTTTACTGATATTCCAAACTAACGTTAGTAAAAGAAATAGCAGCGAAAGTTGGCCTCGAAATAAATATAGGTAAAACCTTGATAATGCGCTTAAACTCAGTCTGTGCACTATTTCCTGCTTGGATTGCACTACATCTTCAAGCGGAAGTTCAAAAGAAGATATTATATTACCATACGCATAAGTAAAGTGAAACAGGCTTTTGGCTTTCTTAAAGATGTTTGGAAATCCCCTGTGATCACAACAAATTTAAAATATTCAACTCTAATGTCAAGTCCACCCTATCGTATGGCTGCGAAACTTGGAATCTTTTAGCCACAGACTTCCAACGCTTACAAGTATTTGTCAATCGTTGCCTCCGTACAGTACTTGTCATCTTCTGACCAAACACCATATCCAACCAAAACTTAGGGGCTATAATGCACCAAACTACGATGCCAATGAAAATACTCAAAAGAATTTGGTCGTGGCATGGATACATTTTAAGAAGAGATACGGCCGACATCACCCGTAATGCGATTGATTAAAACCCGCAAGGTAGCCGAAGCAGAGGGAGGCCATCACTAACCTGGAGAAGCCAAGGAAATAGCAAGGACAAACAAAAGTTAGAATGAACTAAAATGACAGGGGTCCAACAAAAGCACATGGAGGTAGCTTGTTGTCGCCCTTGGTGACCTCGCAGAAACAAAGAAACTTACATATATATAATATTATATAGGTATATACAATTCCAAGCTTTGTATAAAATTCTTAACGATTTTTCAATTTTGAATTTTTTGTTTTTAATTTTTTATTAATTTTTAAAAGATTTTCAAACCATTAGAAGACTTCTGGGCATGCGGTTTTGTAAGTAGCTCAAACTTTTAGTACCTCGAAAATCGCGTTGTTTTTTGATAAGTTTTTCCGTACGATGTTAAAAATGTTTTCCCAAATAAAAAACTTCCGATGGGTGGATAGTTTTTCGTAAATATCATAGATTGTGCCATAGCATGATTACACTTACCAAATCAGTGAAATATCTTAATCATCATATCTTAATCAGCAAAACACCGGTCAAGGAGCTCAGTAACAATAAACTGAAGCTGCCGGCCTTCCAGGCCCAATGTGAGTGAAAAAATGTATTTCGATCACTGCAAATGTCCTGGCAGTGATCACATAAACAGTATTGAATTTCATATTTAAATTGAATATGCGTACTATGTTTCACATATATATCAGCCCAATATTTCTGTATAATTCTGCGTTTTACTTGTATATAAACAAAAATATTTACTCCGTAACGAAAGACCCGATACTTGTATGTGTACCACACTCTTTGTTTATATGAATGTATGTATAAATTGTATGCAGAAAAGGAAGTGGCAATGGTGTATATAGCAATTGAGTTTCGCATAAAATAACCCACCCTGGTGCACTCCTTCATTCAGTTTTTTCACAGACGAAAGCGGCGTTGAATGAATGAAAAATCTGAATAAATCAGGAAATTATAAAGCAAATGAAATCAGGAAAATTGTATTTTTTTATGCATTCACAGAGGACATACGAGTACATATAGAAATCTTCATCCACGTAGACATGCATCGCTTTCAAAATAACACGCTTGCACACATTTTATACAAACATATACACGTACAGTTGCTCAAGGCATTAATCGAATATGCTGTGAAATATTATTATTATTGTATCATGCAGATACGGCTAGGTTTATCCTTTTTCAAATTTTTACGGATTTTTACTTTAAAAGCAAAAATCACTTTGATTGGCTCCGCATAGACTCTATCTTTAACCTGGTATTTCTCAGCTCTTCTTTTGCCCTATATTTTGTTGAAAAGCTTTACACTCTTTATACTTTGATCTGTTGAGCAAGAAAATGAAGTTCATTTCCAAATTTACTGCTACACTGTGAAGTGCTAGCGTAACCCTACGGTAAACCCAGGCCTTCTAGAGTACAAGTTTCTTATGAAAGAGAAACCAGTTTTTGGGCATGCTTTTCTTAAAACATTTCTCAAAAATAACTGATTTAAATTTTATTTATTTCTTTTTATGGAAATTGAAACCAAAGCAGACATGAATTTATGAAAATATAAGAGGGAGATATTTGGTAAAAAATTATGTCCGTAGTTATAGACCAAGTTCGAAACTCTGATCAGTATCTAAATTATTGGAAAATAATGTCAAAAAAAATATGTATTTTTCAAGTAAAAGTATCATATCGCCACATCAACATAGTTTTGTAGCAGGTAGGTCTGCAGTTTCCAATTTGTCCCTTTTCACTGAATACTGTGTTACGGTTTTCTCTGATTTTTCGAAAGCGTTCGATAAAGTATCGCACACAATTTTAATAGATAAACTTCTGTTTCTGGGCTTTCACTCAGTTTTCCTAGATTGGCTGCGATCTTACTTATGTAATAGACATTATTTAGTTTCTATTGATGGTGCCTTGTCTGCTACTCTTGCTGGGGGGAGATTGACTGTTCTTCTCTTCTATGTAGAAATGATGAACTTTTCGGCCCCTACCAGGACTTTGCGTGATAAATATTCGTTCCACTTAAATGGGTTCAGAACAATGCAATCATCGCATCTAATTAAGAGTAACCTCTTTTTATTGACTTACAAACTTTTTTAGGCACCAGTGGAGAGATTGGTGGAATACGATTTTGGTGGTTTTTTTCCGTAGCATACTTCCTTGCAGTATACCACCTTGATTTTAGATAAGCCAGTAAGGATAACTGTAACTAAAATCCGAAAAAAATATATTTAATTATTAATTTTATTTCATTAGCTACCAATTAATGTAATTATTATAAAAATCGTTTGAGAAAAACCTAATAATGTGTTGTTCAATAGGTGCGCTTCAACTTTTTTCCGATAGGGAGGGCGAACGACGCAATACTTTTTTATTTTTCGCTTGTCATTTGTAAACTTCATTAGTATACATTTCATCATGGAACGCTACACACTTGAGCAACGATTGCAAATCGTGCAAATTTTTTATGAAAATAATCGTTCTGTTTCTGCTACTTTAAGAGCATTACGGCCATTTTACGGTCCATTTAACAAGCCCTCCCGTTTTGGGATTATGTGAAGTCATTGGTCTACAGTAACAAGCCGGTGACGATTTGTGAGCTCAGAGCCAATATTGAACGCGAAATTGCTGGAATTTCGGCCGATTTATGCAAAAGAGTGGTCGAAAATTGGGTTCAACGATTGGACTTCGTAAAACGTGCACGCGGTGGTCATGCAAAGAAATCGAATTTCATACTTAAATGTATATGTTCAAACTCGATAATAAAAAAAAATTAGTTAAAAAAGTCAAACCGTTTGTGTTTTATTCAAAAAAGTTCAAAAGTTGAAGCGCTCTTACTGAAAACCCCTATATATGTGTGTACTTACGGAAGTGTCATATCGGAAGATGGGAATTATAAACTTCTTTTTTATCATCTCAATTTGACATGCGATAGCTTCGCTAATATAACTCATATTAACAGAAATTAAACTTTTACCCACTAATCCACAAATATTTTGCATAAAAAAAACAGCTTGAATTTTGCTGGTCGCGCTACTATGAGACAGACTGTATGATATGCATGCTAGTTTTAACCGAGCTAATACGGGTGGAATCTTATATATATATATATATATATATATATAATTGGCTCGTACACCCGTTTTGAGTGTTTGGCCGAGCTCCTCCTCCTATTTGTGGTGTGCGCCTTGACGTTGTTCCACAAATGGAGGGACCTACAGTTTCAAGCCGACTCCGAACGGCAGATATTTTTATGAGGAGCTTTTTCATGGCAGAAATACACTCGGAGGTTAGCCATTGCCTGCCGAGGGGCGACCGCTATTAGGAAAATTTTTTTCTTAATTTTGGTGTTTTCACTGAGTTTCGAACCGACGTTCTCTCTGTGAATTCCGAATGGTAGTCGCGCACCAACCAAACATAAATTTAATTACCGTAAGCAATACTTCGTGCGCTCCCAACTCTAGGTTCGGATTTATCAAACGGAGTTCTTATTTATCAACGGACAATAAAAAGTATCATTTCATGTCTTGTAAGATCTACGAGAAGGCGTCATAAAAATGTTTTTGATAGTTCCATCTTTTTAATGAGTTAGTGCGTTGGAAGTTACATCCCTAGCTGACTTCCAGTGAAAGCTTGGTGACATTCGGTTCAGTGGAAGCGAAATTACTACGTTTAAAGTGTCATAATGTTTGTGTCATCGGTACAAAAATGAGTTTCGCACAAAGAGCTAATATCAAATTTTGTTTTAAAATCGGCAAAACGTTTACCGAAACATTTGAATTGATGAAAAAAGTTTATGGCGATGATTGTCTATTTCGTGCCAGAGTTCATGAGTGATTTACTCGTTTCAGGGATGGTTGTGGGGACATAAATGACAATGAACATCACCGAAAACTCCACAGAAATTATTTGTGATCTTATCAAAAATGAACCGAAATCATAGTTGAAACTCATGAAGCCTGAGTTGAATATCTCCAAAATATCGATTTTTCGGATTTTAACTGATAATTTGGGCTTACGAAAGCTTTGCGTTCGAATGTGACCTGGAACACTCTTTCGAGACCAGAGGTGACTGGTTTTTGAATAACTAAGCTCGACGTTATAAGAACAAAGCTCCTGTCGTTTCTATTTTAGCTCAGTGTTGTTTGTTTTTTACATCACCTTGTATTATTGCGTATTTGAGCTTTATTTGAGATCCTGGGTTCATCGTACATTCTGATCGATTGGGGGATATTTAAAAAAAAAAATCACAAAATTTGCGCTTCACTGAATATTTGCTTTGATTTCATGCCAGCTTATAATCTCCGTTATCAAATATTGATCTTACTGAGTCTTTCAAACAGAAGAAAAATTCATGGTAGCACTTTTGTAAAGGGTTGTTATGGGTAATAGAGCGGATTCGCCTGAACTATTATCTCTTTCGTCTTATAATATTTTCCTCAAGTCTTTAAGAGATAAGTCCATATTTTGCATAGAATCATAGACCGACTTTTGATCTGATCGAAACGATTCATGAGTTCATGTCGCTGTTTAAAGTTATTGAGTGAACCGAAGATATTTAAAAAAATTACTATATGAATATTTTAATATGAAATAGCTGAATATATCTAGCAAATGCGTAAGTAACGGTTCTTTATTGGCATCCTTACGTTTTTGAGTGAAACATTAAAATAGCAGTGCCCATAGTTTTTAAGATTATCCAAGGAATATTAATAAAATTTTACACATATTAACACGAAGGTACGTTTCATTTTTTCTTCTTCTTATTCTTTTATTATAGATTTTCACCTGTTTTTCTTCACACATTTACATAGTTATAAAGTACAAAGTATTATTAAAATTCAAAATGACGAAATGTTATTCCGTTGATGTCGAAATCCAGTTTTCGCGCCATCTCTTTGGTGGTCTTCCAGGTACGCGCTTTCCATATGGATAATTTAGTCCTCACTAGCTCTAGAAACGTGATCATTTCAAGCTCGTCTTCTTGTTCTTATAAACTTCACTACGTCTTTAACGCCAGTTTCGTCACGAATGACCTCGTTTCTAATGCAGTCAAGACGAGTTTCTCCTACGATGGATCGTAGAACTTGCATTTCAGCTGTACGCAGTATCTGTTTTGTTTTTGCGTTTTCAGCTCGTGCTTCGGCTCCATTGGTCAGGATTGGCCTTATTACAGTCTTGTATATACGCGTCTTGCTTTCAGTGGTCATATATTTGTTCCACCATACAACATCCCTAAAGCAACCTGCAATACGTGCGCCCTGTATACATCTCTCTCTGACTTCCTTAATAATATCGCGGTTACTGGATATTTCTATCACCAGGTATTTAAATTTTATAAATTGGTTTCATATTTTTATTTATATAATATATATTTTTTTTTAATTTTGGTGGGTGTCATGCACATATTTTTTATATTTTGAGTATAGTGGATCAAGTGAAACACTGCTCCACAGAACAACGAAAGCTGATTCTGAAATTGAGAGTAGATGGAAAAATGATTTCAAATGCAATCAAATTTTTGCGAAAGCCGGGAAAAGAGGACGAGAACGAAAAACTTCTGCAAAACGATCGATGTAAGGTGCTCCAAAGAGAATCCCATGAAGTCGGACATTCGAATTAAAAAGGAGGTGAACCTAAATGTGTTTGTTAAGACTGTACATAGAAGGCTACAGGAACTTGGATAAGCAGCTCCTGAAATAAGCCACTCCTAACACCAAAACCTCAGTTGAAACGTTTTGATAAACGACATGAAGCGTAATATTTTATGGACTGATGAGTCAAAAATAGTATTGTACGGTGGAACGAGTTCAAGGTAATATCTTAGACATCCACCAGACACCGAAAATTAGCCCCAAAACAATCTTAAAACCATTAAGCATGGGGCTGAAAAATAATGGTATGGGAATGTTTCTCATTTATGGCGCAGGTCATATACACAAAACCGATGGCATAACGGGCACCAATATTTAGGTGGAAATAATGCAAAATATTATGTTGGCTTAACGCAAAAAGACAGGTAAATAATTTGGGGGATAGAAAGAAGGATAACGATCCTAAACACACGAATCGAAAGGTCAAGGATTGGCTTAGCGCAAATAAAAATGAGGTTATGGAATGGACAGCTCAGCTCCCCGACTTTAATCTTATAGAAAAAAGGAAACTTTAAAAGAGATATACTCAATGCCAAACCGAGTAACAATCAATGACTCTAACAAATGGTTAAAGTTAAGTGGCTGAAGACTCCGACGCAGCGATGTGCGCAATTGGTGGCCGTAATAAAAAATGGGGAAATTCAACTAAATATATAGGTTGTCAAAAAAGTCTTGCGGTATTTTGATTGAATTTTCAATTGTTCATAAAATTGGTTATAATAATGCGATTTAAGTCAAATATGCGCCGTTTTGTTCCATGACGAGTTCCCAACGAGATGCCAACTTCATAATGCCCCTCTTATAGAAGCTCGCTTCGCTATTGTCAAAAAACTCGCAGGGCCAATTTTCACAGGACTCCCTTGAGGACAACTTCCGACTACCAAGCTCGTTCGCCATGGACAGAAATAGGTGGTAATCACTTGGTGCGAGATCCGGACTATACGGTGGATGCAAAAGAACCTCCCATCCGAGCTCCCGGAGCTTCTGGCACGTCACCAAAGATGTGTGTGGCCTGGCGTTGTCCTGATGGAAGACAATTCGTCCTCTGTTGATCAAAGATGTCCTCTTCTGCATGAGTGCTGCATTCAAGCGGTCCAGTTGTTGGCAGTACAGGTCCGAATTGAGCGTTTGGCCATAGGGGAGCAGCTCATAGTCGATGATTCCCTGTCAATCCCACCAAACACACAGAAGAACCTTCCTGGCCGTCAATCCAGGCTTGGCTACCGTCTGGGCAGCTTCACCGCTTTTCGACCACGACCGTTTGCGCTTCACGTTGTCGTAAGTGACCCACATTTTTATCGCCAGTCACCATCCGCTTCAAAAACGGATCGATTTTGTTGCGATTCAGAAGCGATTCGCATGCATCCATACGGGCAAAAATGTTTTTTTACATCGAGCTTCTTTTTGAATCCAAGCTTCTTCAAATGGTTTATAACGGTTTGATGACTCATGCCCAGCTCTTGGCCGATGCTACGGCTGCTACTATGCCGGTCTCTTTCGATCAATTCAGCGATTTTATCGCAATTTTCGACGACAGGCCTTCCGGACCGTGGCGCATCTTCGATCACCTCTGCACCAGAACGAAAGCGTTGAAACCATCGTTGTGCGGTGGAAATGAAAACTGTATCGGGTCCATAAACTGCACAAATTTTATTGGCAGCATGAGATGCATTTTTGCCTTTATCGTAGTAGTACTGTAAAATATGCCGTATTTTCTCTTTATTTTGCTCCATGTTTGCGACGCTATAACTCACGAACGACGCTATAACTCACGAACGACTAAAAGCAAACAACAATTAATCAAACACGTGTTAGCACGTGAAAATAGCTTTCCAAAAAGCTCTAGCGTGAACCGATGCGACGAATGCAACTAGAACTACGCGCTTGCAAAGACAAGCTTGCGGAAATACCGCAAGACTTTTTTGACAACCTTTATTAGTTTCAACTTTGTGTCTGCCAACTTTGTCAAGTGCCAGTTATTGCTGTTTCGGGCAAAAGGGGTCTACTCAAAATATTCTTAAATTAAATTATAATAGATGAATTTCTAGTGAAACAAAAATTATATTTTCCTCAAATATTCATTTCCTTGCAGTCAGTTTCACACCGTTGCAGCAACATCGTTAGAAGGAATTAATATGGAATGATGGTTAAACTTGCATACAATTTTATTTTTTGTTTATTAAATTAAATTATTACTGTTACGATTTTATCATCAAAAACTCGGAATTCTCTAAAATATTCCTATTAGGTATGCAAAGAAATTTTGCACCTTGCAAATGGGTTTCTTCAGCACAAGGCATCTACAGATGCAATGCCATTTAACTGCTGCAGTTGCAGGAGCTGCTTCATAACTTGTATGCTTTGAATAGCAAAAGATGTGACTGAAAGAAAGGAAGCTGTGAGCGCAATGCATTTTCACTCTTCCGCTTGCTGTTTCGCAGTTTGCACTTGCATACATTTGTGCATATGTGTATGTATGTAAGCTCAACCAGCATTAATTTTATTTCGACATTTTTTCTATTGTATTTCTTATTGTAACGAATAAATTGATTCAAGCAAATGCATTTAAATGTGAAAAAATGCATTAAAATCGAACAACAAAGTGTGAAAGTATTTATTTGGTCTCTTATTTAAAAGTTGTCATGCACTTTAAGTTCGTTCCCTGAATTCTTGCTGTATTTAGTTAACTTTTTTGCATACATTTCCATTTTGGTTTCAGATAAAAGAAAAAGGAAGGCAAATAAAATTTCCCCTGGCCATTGTCCGAACGTCACGGAGCGGTTGATTGTTTGGTTCCTCGTTCGGTTGATGCCGTAGAACCTTGGCTTGCCTTTTTGCCCTTTAGGCTTAGCCACTCAGCGATGTTTCTGTTTCATTGGCCACTACTTTTATTATTTCATTCGGCATTTTTCTATTTCATTTTACAACTTTACTCTTTAGCCATTTTATATGCCCTTCCATAACTATCATAGTAAGGCCTCGATTTAGAAAACTAATATTTTCCATCGCCGGAAGGCATATATGGGCATAAATTCGAATGAACTGCCATAAAAACGCATATGCAGAAATGTACTTGCCATTCACAAAACAAAAACAAAACAGCACAATGAATCAGAAGTTCATGGGTAGAGCATTTCACTCATTCAGGCAAGCTTAAAAATCAAAATTCTATCGGGATGTAATATTGTTTCTATTCATTAAAATGTATGAGGCTACTTGCACTTAGTGCAGAAGTAAGCAACAGTTTTTGTTCATTACAAATTGACCCTTTACTGCATGAATTCATAGAGCGTTGAAAAACAAAAAAATATTTCACGATGGAAATAGCTTTATTTAACTATTAATAAGACATAGTGAACGCAAAAATAAAGAAACAGTTTTTTCTAAATTTTTTTTTACGGAAACTTTACTATCCGCCGGTTGTATGGAATGGCTCAGATATTTCAGATACAATCAAAACAAACTCGACGTCAAACAGGAATGCTTATTGTCGCCACTACTATTTGCTCTTTACATTAAACGACTTACCTGAAAGCTTCGAAGGAGTTTAACAAAGAAGGGAAAAATATTAGACTTCTAATGTATGCGAATGATTTCATTTTGTTAACGGATCGCCCAGGCAAACTGCACGAGATGATTTAATAATAACATTGGAAGTTACGGCAACCGATGGAACCTTGAAGTCAACCGCTCAAAGTGACAAATAATGGTGTTCAGAAAAGGTGGGCAACTTAGTAAAGAGGAGAAGTGGTATTATAGCAAGGAAGAAATACAGACTGTGTCTCGATATAAAGGGTTTTCCAATAAGAGGTGTTATTTTGATAAAAGATCAATGGTTTCGTTGCTTGTGTGGCGCGTAGCGCCGTCTTGTTGAAAATAAACGTTGTCCAGATCAATACCATGCAATTCTGGCCATAAAAAATCGTTAATCATCTCTCAATGGCGCAATACATTCACCGTAACTGTTGCTTCAGCTTCATTTTCGAAAAAGTAAGGTCCAATGACTCCGCCGCCCCATAAACCGCACTAAACAGTCACACGTTGAGGGTAGAGAGGCTTTTCAACAATAACTCTTGGATTTTCTGAGCCCCACATCCGACAATTTTGCTTGCTAACGAAGCCACCGAGGTGGAAATGGGCCTCATCACTCAAGATGATTTTTTGATGGAATTCCAGATCATTTTCATGCATTTCAACGACCCAATGAGCAAAAACACGACGTTATTGATAATCGGCCGGCTTGAGTTCTTGTGTTAACTGGACTTTATAAGCCTTAAAACCCAAATCTATATGCAAAATACGGTGTAATGACGTTTGTGGAATGCCTAATTCCAAAGAACAACGAGGAATGGACAAACCTGGGTTTTCTTCAACACTTTCGGCTACAACAGCAATATTTTCGGCTATTCTTGAGCGACGTGCACGAGTTTTATTCTTCACATCACTAACTTGTCCCAACAGCTCAAATTTCTTCACCAATTTCTGTATTGCGGTCCGATAAGGTGCTTCACGATGACCCAAAAATGTTCGAGTTTTACGAACCGTCTCTGCCAAATTTTCACCATTTTTATAAAGAGTTTTAATAATTTCAATGCGGAAAACCCTGTATTTACTTAGGAGTGGAAATAACACCTCAAATGAATTTAAAAAACATGTTGAAAATAGAACACCTGCAGCAAAAATGGTATTAGTGCTTCGTGTACTTGTCTTTAAAAAAAAATTTCTATTGAAGCTAAATGGTAACTTTTTCTTGCAGTTTGTCGTTCAATACAATTACAGCACAGGTGTGGGGTTTTGGGTGGTTTGAAGAAGTTGATATACTGCAAAAGTATTTTGTAAACTGAATGGTAGCTTCAGAATTCACTTTAATAATGCATCATTTGTTCACTTTAGAACTGTTCCTTAAGTAACGGGTGATTTTTTAGCTATTATCTTTTTAAACAGTTGGTTTAAACAGCTGACACACGTTTCGTGTTTTGTTTCACTGTCCAACATTTTCAGTTTGGTCTATAATTTAACCATGAATCGTCTTACAAACGAACAACGCTTGCAAATCATTGAATTTTATTATAAAAATGCGTGTTCTGTTAAGAAAGTTTAAAGTCGAAAAATTGTGTTCAGCGACGAAGCTCATTTTTGGATCAGTGGGTACGTAAATAAGCAGAATTGTCGATTTTGGAGTGAAGATCAGCCAGAAGCATTGTAAGAGCCACCAATGTATCCAGAAAACGTATCCAGTCACAGTTTGGTGCGGTTTATGGACTGGAGGTATCATTGGACCGTACTTCTTCAAAGATGCTGCGAATCATAACGTAACTGTGAATGGTGAGAGCTACCGCGAACTTTTTGTTTGCCCAAAATGCAAGAGCTTGACTTGCATGACATGTGATTTCAGCAAGACGGTGCCACATGCCACATGCCACACAGCACGCGTAACAATGGACTTGTTGAGAGGCGAGTTCGGTGAACATTTTATTTCACGTTCGGGACCTGTCAATTGGCCACCCAGACCGTGCGATATAACGCCTTTAGATTATTTTTTATGGGGCTATGTTAAAGCTCATTTCTATTCAAGCCTGAGATACCGGCCGAAACATTGGAAAGAGTATGCCAGAATTGGACTAAGAGGATGGACCATTTGAAGCGCAGTCGCGGTCAACATTTGCATGAAATAATCTTCAAATCTATAGATTTAAATAAAAATTTCATGCATTTTTCTGAATTTTACGTTTGTTTTTTTGAAAAACTTTCCAATAGCTCTTAAAAAATCACCCTTTATATGCACAGAATTTTTTTTATGTACTCAGAAAATCGGCTGCCATATTATCTGTCCAAAATTGTTATAAAGAAAGAGGTCTTCTGGATTAGAGATCTAAAGAACTTGTGAAAGAAAGCTGAATAGAAGATGCAAAATTGCTTTTAACCAGGCAAGGATGAATGTATACATACTAAAAACCTTAAGTATCTACTAGTCGTTACATATAAAAATGAAAGTTTGTCTGTATGTCCTCGATGAACTCAAAAACTGCTAGACCGATTATTGTAAAAATTGGTATATATCTGTATTTTTCCACGGAGAAGGTTTGTATAATATCCTCATTTCTGCCGCCACCAGGTGGCACTGCAGAGTAGCAACTTCTGCCCCGTTCAACCGTTTTTTTCGAAATAAATAAAATCAATAAAATGGTTTAGAATGAATTGAATATTTCTGTACTGATTTTTCTTTAAAGTTATTTTTTTAAATTTAGTTAAGTTGTTGGCGTAGCAACTCGCGCCTGGTACAGCTAGTAGGATATACGAGTATAAGGAATTAGATGACCAATCTGGTTTATTTAAAAAAAATATGACTTAGAATCAAGCATGTGGATAATGAGGGCTAAAAATTACATGATAATTTTAAATAACAACAGATTTCACACAGAAAATAAAATATGTTAATGTGTAATTTAGGCGAGCCTGAAAGCACAGCACATTTCCTGACGCGCTCCCCAATTTTAAGAGAATATAGAAAAGTCTTTTTCGGGAGATTTACCTTAAATGATTTACAACTGATTGAGATTCTCAATGGTGAAAATGATCATTTGTATAAGCTTTTGCATTTTATTAAATATTAGAAACAGGGATTACTTAATAAAAAAGGCTAATTGGTTTTAAAACCATAAACCGAATAATTGTTTTGCACGAAAAATAAATCGACAGACGGCTCATGCCATTTTCGTTAAATTATTGTTAATATTTTTTTTTCTTAATATTACAATAAGTAAATTTCAAATTTTGTATATGTATTTTAATTTTATTTGCAAAACATACTACTACTAAAGGGTTTTCCAATAACAGGTGTAATTGGTGACTGTATTGCGCTATCGAGAGAGGACTAACTATTTTTTATGGCCGGTATTGGATGGTATTGATCTGGACAACGTTTATTTTCAACAAGACGGCGCGACGTGCCACGAAACCATTGATCTTTTACGGGAAAAGTTTCCGGACCGTGTCATCGCTCGAAGAGGTGATCACAATTGGCCACCGAGATCTTGTGATTTAACACCTTGTGACTGTTTTCTTTGCCAACAGCCCAGGGTCGATTCAAGACCTCAAAGATGGAATTCGTGAGGCTATCGAGGACATAGGGCAGCCACTTTGCAATTCGGCTATTGAAAATTTCATGAAAACCTGTAAGCGTTATAATGAAATAAACATCCGAACATTAAAAAGTAGTATTTTTTCTTTGAATATCAATGCAAATATAATATAAAAAAAAGGCTGTTTGGAAAACCCTATACTATACTGTACTATCCGTCGAGAAAGATAATGATTTAAAATATTTTTAAGTCAAAAAAGTAGTTTAATTATCAGTAGGACATATTAAAAGAAAAATAATGAAGAAGTTTTATATTTTGGTTTTTTTACGGAACCATATTTAAAAACTAGTTGCAAAGTATGGAAAACAGTATAAAAGTGAAAAAATTATTATCCTTCGAGAAAGATGAGTATACCGACTCCATGAAAATATTTTTTATTTTCTGCAAGTTGTTACATTTCACACTGTTATCGGTTTTTAAAAATGAATAACTCGCACTTCAGTTTTGCTTTTTTACCCACTTGCACACTTGCACAAAAATGAGGCTATTTCGAAATGTCATAAAATCATAGAAACTTTTTTGCGTTTTATTATTCCTAAGTATATATTTGATGGATTAAAATAGTTTGAATTATTTTATAATAATAATACTTGGTTTGGAAATAAAATTGAATCAAAACTGCGATACCACAAATGAATCCATATGCGGTAAGGGGTTAATAATGCAAAGTACACATCTGCTTCGGACATAGTCTGTCGTTTTTAATTTGAACTTGTGATGTAGATGTTTCGACTGCAGGTGAACACCAAAACGATTTGTTTTATTTCAACCCACGAACGGAAAATAATCATTATTTTTAAGATGAAAATGACAAATAAAAAAAAAATCAAATGCTTTGAAATAGCGTAGAACAGAAAAGCTCGGTAAATATGAGCATAATCGCAATATATATTTTAATCAAACGTTTGTTAGTTTTTCGCTCGAAATTTGTTCAGCATTTTGTGGGTTTAACATTTTTTTGTTTTTGCAAATCGTAAAAGTCAAGATGCCGCACGTCATCAAAACTCACGTCAGATCCCCTCAAGTCACTTTTACTTATGGTGAATAGATTTTTAGGGATGTAGCTCTGGGCGAATTTGAACGAATCCGCTGATTGGTTGACGTTAATGGGGTCATGACAGCGGTTTCTTTACGAAAAAAGTGAGATTTTGTTGGTGATATGCAAACAAATCCACACAACCTCCGCTCATGTAGCTTCATTGCCGTCTGAACAACGACTGATTGGACAAGTATATGAAAACTTGTGAAACGAGTGGGTGAAAATCTGCTACCGAGTCTCCGATGACGCGCAGCCGAAGTTACTCGCACAATTTAATTTTGCACCATAGCTGAAGGACAAACCTCATGGTGAAAAGAATTCGGAAGGTGTGGCCAATATCAGACTGTTAACTGGCTCTCAGCGAATTTAAAAGAATCAGCTGATTGGCTGACGTAACTGAGATCACGAAGCGGTTTGTTGTGTTAGTGATGTATGAAAAAAATCACAGAACCCTCACTTATGTTGATTCGTTGCTATCAGAATAACAACTCATTGGATGAGTGTGTGAATACCAGTAAAATGATCGTGCAGAAACGGCTGGTGAGGCCCCCATGCAGCTGGAGTTGCTTGCATAATTTTTTTTACCATAGTTAATAGCCGAACTTGGTAAATATAATATCCTTGGCCAAACCTGGTAATCTATCATCCTTGACTTCTGCTCACCTTATATCACATGAACCTTTTGACAAGTTTTGACAATTTATTTGTTTCTTATTTAATTGCAATAAATTTTTATGTAATTTAATGAAATAATAATATGATTCTAGTACGGGAGATAGCCATTGCTATTGTTAACAACATATTAAAATTTCAGATGATTCGGTTGAATAGTGTTGTTTTTTTTTTGACAACACCAGGCCGAAAAATGCCATTTTGAAATAAATGAGTTTAAAAGTTGAAGTGCAGGAGCGCGCGAACTGTAGAAGCTATACTATTAGGAATTTCCGCATGAAAATTTCAAAGTATATTCTTGAGATGGTATTCTTTCGAGATATCAAAAAAAAAAATGATTTTTTGAAATTTTTAGAACACCGGGTCCCCTTAATTAGTGCATATTTTAAATTCTTCATCACGCTTTCCAAAACATCTTCTGGTACACCTTTGTTCCAGTTTTTACACATTTTTAATAAAAATGTAAGGAAGTGATGCCTTTAAGGGATACTCCCCACCAAGCCATGAATAATGCTAGAAAATGATAAATCTGAACCTTTGGTAAAACATTTTTCGCTTCTTGCAAAAATCTTGTATAGACTAGGCCATATTATTTATTACTTTTTACACACTTTTTCCTACGAGCAAATTTTTTCATCCGTAAAAAAAACTTGTATTTTCATGGCCTTGCTGGCTTGCCGCTGAAAAAGCTTAATGAAACTTTCCAATCTTATTTGTGCTACAGAGGTTTGTACTGCTAAATGATGGCCAGTGTTGCGGTGAAAAACATTTCGGTCAAGATATGATCAATTTCGCCAATTTTTAGTTAATTTATTCAATTAATTTTTAAGTGAAAAATGCAGTCTGCGGAAAAAAATTTAAGTCTAATGCGCAAGGGCGATGCACCCTGAGACCGGCCCCACTCCAGATCGTAGCTCTTATAGGACTCTGAAGTTCGTTCTAAAAGTTTTCCATTTGTCTAGAGCAAAGAGAGAAAAAAAAAAATTTAAAATTTATAAAATGGAGCTTGGCTATACAGCATAAAAATCATGGCAGGCTTTCGGTATTTATAACAAACAAAAGAGAACCTAGCCCCTTGGCTGGCGCTCAAATTCAGTTTTGGAGCCTTGAGCAAAGTTTTTGCAAACTGTAAGAAATAAGTGAATAGTTACAGTTAGCTTTTCAATTTAAACTTCAGGAAAATATTTTTTCTTCTCTTTGTACCAAGTTTTTTAAATTTATCACAATTGCGCAAAATAATCTACCAAACTATCGCTTTCCAGGGCTTCGTAGAAGCTCCAGCTTCACACCTGCGTAAGTTTAATATGACCTCGAATTATGCAAGTAATTAAGCAACAATGTAGCCACATATCTGTATTTTACATGGCAATGTATGGGAGAGTACTCTCAGCCATGCGGGCGCATTGAATTTACAAGCAACTTTGTATTTATGTAAGTATGTATGTATGCATGTTAGCATGTAATTTCGCATATGTGATTTTCCTATTGAATATTTGCCCATATGCATTTGCATATTCAAGTATAATATCTACATTGAGGCGAGCGCATAGGCTGTGGCATAGTCGGAATTACATTGATATTAGCGCATAATTAGCGAAATCTTCCATTAATTAGTGTTAAATAGTTTTGAAGTGGCGACACGAGCTCCAAGGAAACATAAAACACTTATACTCACCAACGTCACACCCTAATCAGCAGCCGCCATCATCTTGTTAGCTCCCCGCATACAAATGTACGTACATACATCGTTAGTGAGATATTATCACATTTGCCATTAAATACAATTTTACACAATTACAAACTCAAATCATCTGCTTAGAAGGGCGCAAATGTATCTTTCACATAATTTTTAATAGATTTTTCTTCCGTCACCTACTTCATCACCTAGGTAACACCACACACACAAACATATATACATACTTGTACATGGCATATAAGCGAAACAGCTGCTTTTAATAAACTTTTAATTAATTCCTTACTTCTTGCACTTTACCCGGTTGCTTGGTAATTTTCCAATTAGTACATCTGATCATACTTAAGTTCACGTGTGCATAAATATTAGAGCACCACATATCCAGGTATGTATGTGTGTATTGGATAAGAGCAAACAGTATCACACTTGCACATACATACACACACTTTATTGGAAGCGGTGGTGCGTTTAATTTGATTAGACTTCAAATCCTATCACTAAGCAGGCGATTATGCAAATAAATCCAGAGCAGTGTAAGGATGAAAAGATGAGAGGTGACATATTGCACGCTTAACGGTACATACATACAAGTATATACATACGTGCAAATACTGATTTAAACAACTATAGCACTTGGACTTAAGAATAAGTTTTGTTAATTCTTTTTGTTTCTTATAATTTTAATAGCTGTTTTATTAAAAGTTCATTGTCTAATTAAAACCATGTAACTCCAAGTTTCAAACTTATTCCAAATTAAACAAAACTTTTTTTGGATTTTCATCCAAATTTCGAGTTTTTTAAGCAGAATTAAAAAAAAAAATCGAATATGCGTATGAGTTTTATTGAATTGAATTTTGGTAATATATATTCAAACTCAAATTTCAAGTGCCTCAGAAATCGGGTCGAGTATTAACAACTTTTGTTTTGCCGGCGGTCTTGTGCATTATTTCCAAATAATTAATGCTTGAATAAATTATCCATTACTGTCAGCAAAAGAATTGTTAAAAATCAACGCGATTTTTTAACTAAAGGGTGATTTTTTAGCTATTATCTTTTTAAACAGTTGGTTTAAACAGCTGACGTGTTTTGTTTCACTGTCAAACATCTTCAGTTTGGTCCTTAATTTAACTATGAATCGCCTTACAAACGAACAACGCTTACAAATCATTGAATTTTATTATAAAAATGCGTGTTCTTTTAAAAAAATTTTAAGTCGAAAAATTGTGTTTAGCGACGAAACTCATTTTTGGATCAATGGGTACATAAATAAGCAGAATTGTCGATTTTGGAGTGAAGATCAGCCAGAAGAATTGCAAGAGCTACCAATGTATCCTGAAAAGGTCACAGTTTGGTGCGGTTTATGGGCTGGAGGTATCATTGGACCGTACTTCTTTAAAGATGCTGCGAATCGTAACGTAACTGTGAATGGTGAGCGCTACCGTGAAATGATATCCAACTGTTTTTTGCCCAAAATGCGAGAGCTTGACTTGCATGACATGTGATTTCAGCAAGACGGTGCCACATGCCACATGCCACATAGCACGCGTAACAATGGACTTGTTGAGAGGCGAGTTCGGTGAACATTTTATTTCACGTTCGGGACCTGTCAATTGGCCACCCAGATCGTGCGATATTACGCCTTTAGGTTATTTTTTGTGGGGCTATGTTAAAGCTCATGTCCATTCAGACAAGCCTGCTTCAATTAACGCATTGGAAAACAACATTAAAGCATTTATGTGTGAGATACCAGCCGAAACATTGGAAAGAGTATGCCAAAATTGGACTAAGCGGATGGACCATTTGAAGCGCAGTCGCGGTCAACATTTGCATGAAATAATCTTCAAACATTAAATTATATGGACTGTACTATCGATTTAAATAAAAATGTCATGGATTTTTCTGAATTTTACGTTTGTTTTTTGAACAACTTTCCTATAGCTCGGAAAAAATCACCCTTTAGTTGAAACTCATACCTTATTAAATTAAGGGGTTAGGGGTAGTCAGAGGCCCGAAAAACTGACGATTTCCAATCATTTTTTTGCTAGTCAATTGCTTTATTTTTCTAAACTAAAAACATAGCAATAATTCATTATGTTTTATCTTAACTTTAGCAAAATTTCAACAAAAAAATAATAATTGTAAAAGTTATCGCGGTTTGTATGGAGCCCATTTTTCATGAAGTCCCTTGCGGTGATTATCACAAGTCCAAATAGTTTTATTAGGAGATAATCTTGTGCCTGATCGAAAGGTTTTCTTTCAAAATTAACAATATGGCGGTCTCAGGAAATATTTTTCAGATTTTTGAGAAATAACCGACAATTAATTGTTTAAATTGTTTAATTCAAATTTTGAAAAAAAGAAAAAAACATCCTTCAATCAGGCACGATTTTTTTATCGTTTTCAAAAGCAATATAAATTTTATTGAAATCTCCCAATCGGTTTTTAATTACAGTCATCACCAAAAACATAGTTCTGAGAAAAATGCATTTAAAGCTTTGCTGTCGATTTATGTAGAGTTGTACGAATTATTTAATTACTTTCACTGATCATCTATTCCTAGGCCATATAATAGTGCTTCAGCCGCCATAGCAGATTATAAAAAAAACGTTTTGCTGTTGCCTACGTAGCATTCTACCTTCTCGAGTGTTATCGTTAGCGTGCTTATCTGCCCTTTTCACACGTGCTTGCTTGCAGCTGCTGCTAGTTATCATACTTCCTCCCGGAGCGCCCGAGCGCCCTTTGTTAATTGTAGAATAACTTGAAACGTATGTGTCGGATTCACTTCAAATTTTCACACAATATTTTCAAGATATTGTACTTTAAGAAAGTGTAAAAAAATTAATTTTTAGAAAATTCGGACACCCCTAACCCCTTAATGTTCAATGAACTGCATATCCGAAAAATTTCCAAATTTAAAAATTCTTACTAAAAAGTTAGAATTGTGATAAAAACTTGTTTAGTTACTTTCTACAAAATTCAAATTTCAATTTATATGGGTTTTGTAGGCTAATGTATGTATTATATTTGAATACAAATATTTGAACTATTAGAATGTTCTTGTATTTAAGACATCATTGAAAAGATAATTTCTCATTTTTCAAGCGTCACTGTTTTGATTATATGTACTGTTATCACAAAATAGGGCATTAACTGCTTATTCAAAACTTCCTACATCGTTTTTGCCACGAGAATCATTTTTCTTTTTATTAGAAATATTTGTAAATTAGGGAGAAGAAAACCAATTTTGATACTTAATAAAGTACACCAAATTTTTTAAATAAAACATGTATTCCAATTTACTAAACAATCTCACTTATAACACATTTACTATTATTCCCTGGCGCATGTTGTTAAATAAAAATGTGGCGATACACTTTTTTCACTACTTTACAAACACGCGCCACCTTAAGGGGACAGATACCTTTTTTTCATAAAATGTTAATAAAATGCTTGAAGAATATTTCGAACAATTTTTAGAACGTAAATTGAAGTATTTCTTATATTATAGATCGTCAACCGTGACGACTCTACTCTTTGCGTTCGAGCGCTGGGAGAGTTACAATTAAGTTGTATTCAAACTTTAGACGCGTTTTTCTCAAAACTATTGTATATTTTTCGAATTGGCGTACACGATAACTCGAAAAGTTATTGACCGAACTCCCTGAAATTTTGCACACATCTTTTCTATGATATAACTTTGTATGTGTTTCAAGTTTTCGAAAATTTTTCAAAAAAATAATTTTTTCGAGGCGAAAATAGTAGGAAAGTTCGCCCCAAAATTCATTTTTTTAAGCATTTTATTCCGCGATTTTTTTTTCATTTTTTTTAAATTCATATAGAAATTATGACATTAATAAACAAAAAAATGTTTGCTTTTTTGTATTCAGGTTACTTCAGGCCGATTCTAAAATGCCCGCCGATTAAGAAGCCCCGCTGTGAACTTCCTGGAAGAATTGAGTGAACATCCGCCATTTTAAATCATTAAAATAAAAAAAAAAATTATATTATTTTAATGTATAAATAAACTGTATACAAATTTTGAAAAAAAAATAGATTGACTTCTTCATTTTAAATAATTTTAATGAAAATCAGGGAAAATATGGCCGTTTACAGGTATTTGTCCCCTTAAAGATGACCAATTTCGTATTTGTGCTTTGTAGTGGCACAGAATAAATGTCAAAATATTATATAAATCCAGTGGCTATAAGAAAAATACAAAGTCTAGACCATTAAGCTTTTGAATGCTCACTAAATAAAAGTCGGTAATATTTAGTTTGTTCAATCAAATTTTCAAAACTCATCCCATTTTTCTGTACGTCATAAAGTACAACCAGCGGGAATAAGGTAAGATTCTCTAAAGTGAATGGCAATCGGAAATATTCCCTACTTTTGTAGACAAACGAACACGAAATCATAATCATTTTCCTTATTCGAAATCATTCATAGTATATTATTATTATTATTATTATTGGGCTAGCGCGAACTGCGTCCAAGACGTATCTATTGCACAAAGCTTGCTGAGTTATCCTATATTTGAAGGGGTTTTCAAAATTTTAGCACATTCTAGGACTTATTGTTCCATAATTTATATGGATGCACGGCACTACCACCCAGGTGGTGCAGCCGATTTCTGCCTAGAGCAGGACATTTACAAAACCTGTGTTCTGAATTTTCACGGTTGTCTCAGAGAGCCAAATTTTGTTTAAGTGATATTTCAGGCTGCGTTTGCCTGTAAAGTAACTATTTGTATTCCTCGTCTTCAGGAACCCAACCTAATAATACTGTGTTGAAGTTCCCCAACATATTATGAAGGTTCGAGAAGTCATATACCATTCTTGAGGTGGTGACTACAGTTGATAGAAGGGCTTTTAAAGCCGCGTGACTACCTGAAAGTATGTAAATGTGAGTTCCTCATTACTCATCATACATATGTATATGTGTGCTTATCATCCACATACTCAGTCCTGACAAAAGTTCTGCTACAAGTTAAGTTCGTTATAGATATAAAATGATAATACTTTTTTAATGATGTTAGTTGTATATATTATTAATATTAAAATAAAAATTAATATTAAAACAAAATGTTTAGTTTTCCTTCGAAATAGTCATTATTTGCTTTTACACATGCCTTCAACCGATTAGGCCATTCAGTTATTGCAGCACGCAAGGTGTCCATAGATATTGCCGTTGCAGCTTGAACAAACGATTTTTTGAGACTGTCCGAATTTCTGTGAGGTCTTTGACAGGCCATGCTCTCCAATTGTGACCACAAACTGTAGTCCAATGGATTCAGATATGCACTTCCAGATGGCTAATATTTTTTTGTATCCACTGCTGGTTGGTTTTTGCTTATGGGCTGGAGTGGAATCTTGCTGGAAGATTCGACGCTGTTCTTTGAAGAAAGTACTGCTCAACTGCTTCACCACGCCTTCTGAGACATCCTCCTAACATAGTTTTGTTCCGGTCTTAACCTCTTTTTCGCAGAAATGAAAAGATGTAACGCCTTTACGGGACACCCCCTACTAAACCATTACGGAAGTTGGATGGTGACCATGCTGAACCATTGGAACACAATTTTTTGCATCTTTAGTAGTTTTAGCATAGATTTTGTTGCTTTTCTAGTAAAAATTTCCACGGTAGTGACATTTTTCTCATCTGTGAAAAGAATATTTTCATGGCGTTGACTGTGTGCTACTGAGGAAGATGCTTGCACCTATCGAGCCTAATTTTCTTCAAGCTAGTTGTCATAAGATGTTCAGTTGAGCGACAGAAGGCTTTGTGGATCGATTGATTCACTTCCCTGAACATTGATTTCTGCTTTCTGAGAGGATTTCTGCGAATTCTTTCTCGAACGGCTTTTATGGCTGCACTGGTTGGAACCACGCAAGAACGGCCATTTCTTTTTCTGTCTTGCACTTCAGACGTTTGGGAGAAACGATTCATCGTGCGGTCTCGAATATTACGATTTTTCAGCAATTCGTAAATCCCATTTGCATTTTTACCACATTTTTGTAATGCAATCACTGTAATGCGATTTTCCTTAGCTTCCCATCCCATTATGAAAAAGTGAAATTTGTAACAAAACTGATTATAATTTATGACTGGATAATGCATACGAACAAAAACTAAAATAACTTACCTTTTTCCTGCGAATTTGTTTTCGCTGTAGGCAATTAAAAATGTGTCATTTCAATTTCATGGCAAGACTTAGTATATACATACAGCGATGAAAATTATGGAAAGTTAGAGTTCTAAAATAAATGCTTTAAAAAGTTGTTCTCCTCACTAGCAAAAGAAGTGCGATAGGCCTTTACATTTTTTTAACTTAAAGCAATACTATTCCTCACTACTCCGGACTACAGCAATTTAACCGTTAACTAGTAGCATGAGAGCTTCCTTCAGCGAAACGTATACTCTTCATATATAACATTTCCACATATTTCTATCATTAATTATGCATCTGGCGTGGGCTGGATCAGATTTTCAATTGAGTAAAGGTCCCTGGGGCATACAAATGAACGCTGTAAACATATTCTCACCCACTAATTTCCTATTCCCACGTGCACACAGTCCATCTTCTGAACTATATAAGTACTCTTAGACACCACACACACTTACAAAGAGACATGCATTCATATAAAAGTACACTTGCACATATTTTCGAATTTAATATCACTGATTATATCACTGGTAGTATTACATATGACTGTAAACGAATCCATTGCGCCTTACATACCTTGACAACTTGTTAATGGCTGTTTTCCTCATTAATACTGAATTAATTGAGATCGCAAGTAAGTTGAGGCCGCCAACGTCGCCGCCACCGGTGGAGTTGAAGATGGCATTAAAAGCGCATCCGCGTGTTAAGCAGCCACAACAATCAGCAAAGCCGGTTGCAGCAAAGACGATAATATGTTGTAATCCCGACGATGAACAGTGAGTGTTGAGTGCATTCAATGCCACGAAGAGACGAACCAGACGCAGCATTGCCAAATAGTAAATTAAATAAGTGCATGTAGTAAATTGAAAGTGAATATGGAAATGAAATAAATCACAAATTAATTATAAAAATTCCACTTTCATATTATTTTCATAAAAAGAAATTAAATTTTCGCAACTCTTAAATGCAAACTTTGACTGCATTTTTTGTTTTTTAATGCATTTTTACAACCACCGTTCATACTTACCGATATTTTCCAATTGGCCTGGCGTACCCCAGCCACCCGCTGCTGCAATGCCTGCACCGCCACCCAGGCTACCGACCGCAGCTGTAGAGGCTTGGGCTTGTGCAGCTGCCGAGCCAGGTGCTGGCGGCACATAGTCGCCACCATCAATTACTACGCCATCAATGCTTGGCCCAAAGGCGAAACCGAAATCTGGCTGACGTATGGGCACACCCAGCAGCTGCTCCAGCGTCTTGTCGCGCAGACATTTCATGAGATGTGCATGCGGCAAGTCGGGCGCACAATTCACATGATGCGCAACGATGGCTGCATACTTGGCGGGATTGCTGACTAGAGACCAAGGCGCCAATCCGGAGCCGGACATGAGTATGGCGCGGTTGAAAAGCAGGCCTGCAGGGAGTGGAAGTAATTAGTTGATGTTTGTTTTTGTAGTTTCTATTTTTATTTTTGTAATTTCCCATATCTTTTTTTTTTTGGTATTTCATACCTTCCGGCACTGCCAGCGATGAAATAAGAAAATGCACACACGCTGCTCCCGTGCCATGACCGGCTAGTGTAATACTTTGCGGATCACCACCGAAGGCAGCGATATTCTCCTTTAGCCAGTGCAGCGCTGCAATAATATCCATTAGGCCATAGTTGGCTGGCAGTTTTGAGTAGCGATCGGTGTTTGCGTTTAGGAAGCCTTGTGTGAGAAAGATATTGAACCAAATTAGTTTCTTAAAGACAGAGATTTGCGAGAGTAAAATATGCTTAGAATAACATTTCAAAGGTGAAAAATCGAAAGTTTGGGTGGTTGATTAGTAGACCTTTTGTGGCCACTATCAGTGTTATGAACAGATTTATTTCTAATAATAGTTACAAGTTTATGGAACAATAGACGCACACAACAAATAGGAGGAAAAGCTGGACCAAATACCACGACGGCCATAAAGGATGTGTGCTTCAATTATATGCATATCGAGTGTCTTTTTAAGAGCTTGAAAATTTAAAATGATAATGCAAAACAGAAATATTATTCGAATGAATTCTTTTATTTTATAATCTGGTAGATAATTTCAGGGCACTTATATGTTTAATATAATATCCGGCATAAGTATGTCCGTCGTAACTACGTGTAACTTGGTCAGTCCAATTTTTAACAACATTTTCCTATAAATTTGCTTGCATGGCGTTGAGTATTGGCTGTGTGGTATCTTGAATATTGGTTCTCATAGCTTTAAGAGTTCCTGGCTTATCGACATAATGTAAAGACATTAAATCGCACCAACGAGACAGCCAGTGAACTGGACTACCTCAGGAAAGAAAGTTGTCCCAAATTGATTGATGTTACAAGAAATCGATTGTCAAGCGCCGCTGTATGGCAAGTTGTGCCGTCTTGTTGGAACCAAATGTCGTAGTTGTTTTGCTGATTAATTTCAGTAAACAGAAATTCAGTTAGCATGGCTCGACAGCGTACGTCATTCACCGTAATAGCACATGGGAAGTAATAGTGTCTTGTGACACAAAGCACATTTCTTCGATAAAAATGCTGATCTTCAAATTATCCCAATCAGCAAAAATTCGAAGCAAACGATGGTCATTTGACTTCAGTTCTTGCACGAGCTGTATTTTGTAAGTACGTAAGCTAAGATCCTTACGTGGAATTTTCTCCGTAGTCGAAAGGCAAAGGCTAACAAGTTGAGGATGACCACAAATCGTCGCCTTCTTCAATACTTCACGCTACAGCAGCAATATTCTCTTCGGTACGCAAATTTTTTTTTTCCTGTTGATGGTTTTAAATCGAGAAGACTAAAATTAGTGTGAAAGAGATCCATCGTTGCACGAACTGCTTGTTCACTAAGCCGATTATGTTGATAGTAAAATGGACCAAGTGCTCTATGAAGTTCGGGAAGAGATTTATTTTTTTGCAAGTAAATTTTTCACAATTTGAAAGCTTTGGTCCAGCGTTAAGCGATTTATGATGACTTGCCAAACCTTACTGAACAGAAACGTCAACACAGTTTGCCATTCACAGCTGTCAAACCTAGGTTTGATAGTTCTCATATGTTCTCTGTTAGGAGCAGCCTTTACGGCGAACGGCGGACGCTATCGAGCCATACTGACTGAATTATTTTTCCAAAAAGTAATCAGCTAAACAAACGACGATACTTGGTTCCAAACAAACTTAACCATCGATTTATTGGACTGATTGAATGGGCCATCTAACTCGTAGGCGCGGCGGACAAATGCCGGATGTTGAATTCAAAATATAAAGGCCATGAAATAATCTAACGGATTATAAAATAAAAAGATCATTCTGTTTTGTATTGCCAATTAAGGTTCTCAAACTGTTGAAAACACCCCATATAACAATAACGAGCAAAGGTAATTAAATATGAAGAATTCGCATTAATGAACGAATATTCCTTTTGCCAACTTTTTGCATAAGAGTTATTAGAAATGAACGTGCCAGAGGGTCAAAACTCACAATCTTTACATACGCGGGAAAACACTTTATGTTTAAAATCTATTATTCTCTGTACTATCTCTGTGCTATCTTCATGTGCTAATATGGAATTTTCTTTCTCATGCTCTTTTAATAAGAGAATTTTTGGGGTATAAGAAATCTTCAATAAAAAAAATATGTTGATTTTGCAGCTCCGAGGTATGCTTTTAAATCTTCCATTGACGCTCTATACTGTTAGTTTATATTGCCATTTTATAGGAGATATTATTAACATTAGATTAGTTGTAAGTAAAACTGAAGAGTAGAGGTACTCTGGAAGATATACCGGTCATATCATAAACTAAATCAATGGAATTCGTAATTAAATTTATGACTACTTTTAAATCGAATCTCTAAATATTATCTTCATTTTGTATCTCTAGTCTATAAGGATTTTTAACCAAGGAGTTCGTAAAATGAAATTCAAAATACTGAACTAAGTTCCACATAAATATCAGATCATATTTAACATTTAGGACACAACTTTAGTTTGGATGAGGGATGTGGCAGAGCGCCAATCTGAACCATCTTTCAGAATTGTATCCTTCATAGCAAAACCGATGTGTGAATTGAATTTTAGCACAAGTATAACGAAAAATCAGATTTCAAGTACTTTTTACAATCGGGGTTTTACCCGATTAGCGTGACTACTGTCAAAGTAAATACTTAATGTTTTTCAATATTCATTGACATTTTATTATGAAAAGACCTCAACAACGTTGAAAAAACGTATAATTGTACAACGCAAATCGACGCTCTGCGAAAAGTGTTCATCACGCGCTCAGAGCAACTTATGGTGGCCCTACTGAACCCACTATTCAGCAAACCATCGCCAATATAGAGAATAATTTTACATTATTGGATGATACTTTACCAATTATTCCATGTACAGTCCGAAGTGAAGAGTATATTTCGTCTGTAAAAGAGAGTTTTGCGGAAGACCCGGCGCCGATCTCAACAACTTGGACTCTTTTATGGCAGTATTTAAGCAATTTTCCTTGATTTCAGAGCATATAAAATATAACTAGCCCGAGATTTGAGGCCAGCTGGTCTTCCAAAGCCTCATAATTTCAGTCGTTGGGCTCTTGAAGACCTCGCCGAAGATCCGCATTTTGAGACTCGTTGAATCCATTGAATACAACCATTTCTTGCGGGCTATGGGCAATAGGAATCATCGATCCATATTTCTTCAAAAACGAAACGGGGGCCAATGTAACAGTGAATGGTGAACGCTATCATCATCATTAGCATTACAGTCTTGTGCAGACCATTGCTTCCACAACTACGGTTCTCCACTCCGATCGATTCTCTACTACTCCTTTCCAGTTTGTGATACCCATTTTCTGCAGGTCGGCTGTGACCTCATCTACCCAGCGTTTGTTTGGTCTCCCTCGACATCTCCGTCCAATTGGTTGTCTATGGAACGCTATATTGGCAGCTCTCCATTTGGGCATTCGGTACATGTGCCCCAGCCATCTGATTCGTTGACTTTTTATAAAGCGTATTGCGTTTCCATTACGTATCAATGTGTCTAGCTCATGATTGTATCTTATCCGATACGTTCCGTCATCTCGCCGGGAAGGACCATATATTGTTCGCAGTATCTTTCTTTCAAACCTTAGTATTTGGTCCATGTCTTTTGTTTTAAGTACCCATACCTCACTGCTGTATGTTAGTATGGGTCTTATAAGCGCTTTATACATTGCTATCTTTTGATCTCTTGATAGCAATCGGGACTTGAATAATTTTATGTGAGCAAAGAATGCTTTATTTGCCGCACTTACTCGGCCATTTATTGCCACGGAAGTGTCAGAATTACTGCTGATGAAAAAACCTAAGTATTTAAATTTGTCGACCTTCTGTATGCATTCACCATCTATTTCAATGTGTGCATCTTCACTCGGTTTCTTTGCGAAGTGCATATATTTCGTTTTATCTATGTTTACCCGTAGACCCGCTTCTAAAGCTGTGTTTTTCAATCGCATATAAATTTTCTTAAGCTCATGTTCATTCTGTGCAATCACGACAATGTCATCGGCATAAGCTAACACTTGCGAGCTGCAATTAAAAATCGAATTGCCACATTTCAGTTTGCATACTACCTCATGTAGTAATAAATTAAAAATTGTCGCTGATAGTGAATCGCCTTGTTTTACACCTGATGAAATGCTGAATTCGTTGGTAACATCTCCATTTATCATAACCTTGGCATTAGTGTTTGATAGTGTCATCTGAATTAGTTTTATAATTTTTACCGGTATACCTTGTTTAAGCATTATGTCGTTCAGACAGTTTCTATTGATGCTGTCGAAAGCTTGCTTAAAATCAATGAACAGACAGTGCAGATTTAGTTCGAACTCTCTGTGTTTCTCAAGAATTTGCATTAGTGTGAAACATTGGTCTGTTGTGGATCCACCCTGGCGAAAACCGCACTGGTAGTCATCCAAAATTTCCTCAGCATATACGCTCAACCTTTTGTTGAGTATATTTGTAAAGACTTTATAACCAGTGTTGAGGAGAGATATGCCTCGATAATTATTACAATTTGTTTTGTCGCCTTTTTTATGTAATGGTACTATAAGGCTATTGTTCCATTCTTCCGGTAGATGTTCGGTTTCCCAAATTTTGCGTATCAGTTCTGTTATCATGTTATTGAGTACTTCACCGCCGTATTTTAGAAGTTCTGCATTTATTTGGTCACTTCCGCTGCTTTTATTATTTTTTAACTTTTTCAGACTTTCTACCACTTCGTTACGACCCGGTGCTTCTATGAAGTATTCTGCTGTAAAGTATGTCTCTTCTATACAGTGTGGACCGTAGTCTGTTGCATGTTCTATATTCAGAAGATCACTAAAGTATTTTTGCCATCTATTCAAAATTTTTTCTCTTTCTGTTATTATTTCACCTTCCTTGTTTTTGCACAAATTTGTTCGTGGCTGATATGTCTTTGTTTGGCTTCTAATTGCGCTGTACATATTTCTTACATTTCCTTGACTGAAATCATTCTCGATACGCTGAACTTTGCTGTTGATGTCCTGTTTTTTCCTTTGTTTTATAATTTTCTTTGCGGCTTGCCTTTTTTCGTTATATTCAAGTAGGTTTTGTCTTGTTCGTTTGTTTAAATATTTTCTTCGCGCTTCGTTTTTTGTTTCAATAGCTGCTTTACACTCTGCATCGAACCACTCATTTGTGGTGCATCTTTTTGTGCCTATTTTCTCTTTAGCTGCTCCAATAACCGCATTTTTTACTTTAGCCCAGATTGTTTCTGCTGAGTCTTCCTTTGTTACGATTAGATTACTCTTTATGATTTCTTGGTATGCACGGCGCTCTTTCTCATCCGCTGAAATTCGCTCAGTACTCCATTTTACTTTCTTGAACCTGCGATCGTTGCCTATATTTGAAATTTTTTGCCTTATCCTGGCAATCACCATGTAGTGGTCAGAGTCACAGTTTGCGCCTCTAAACGATCTGACGTCAATGACCGAGGTTGCGTGTCTTTTATCCATCAATACATGATCTATCTGGTTCGATCCTCTCCTTCCGGGTATTTCCCAGGTTTGCTTATGAATTTTCTTGTGTGGAAAAGAAACGCTGCTTATCCACAGCCCGCTGCTTAGACAAAAATTTATTAGTCGTGCACCATTATCGTTCGATTCGTCGTGTAGAGAGTGCTTTCCCCCAACGTCTTTGCTAATATTGGTGTTTCCCACCTTTGCATTTAAATCTCCGAGGAGCATTTTTATGTCATATTTACATGATTTTGACATCACATATTCCAGTTCTGCATAGAAGGAGTCTTTTGCAAAATCGTCTGCGACATCGGTAGGCGCATACGCGGCTACAACTGTTATGTTCTGAAATCTTCCTTTGAGTCTCATGAGGCAGAGTCTTTCACTAATTGGCTCGAAAGCCATTATACTTTCTCTAAGTTTTTTGTCAATGTAAAAGCCCACACCTAGCTGTCCTCGTTTGTTTGGACCACTGAAGAAAATTGAATAGGCTTTCTTTCTTATCTCACCATGATCCGCAAAGCGTATCTCTTGTAGAGCTGCTAAGTCAATATTATATTTCATACACTCATCCGCTATTTCGGACATCTTGCCGGCTTGTAGCATTGTTCGTATATTCCAAGTAGCAAAACGTAAATCATAGTCTTTAATTCGTTGCTTGGGTCGGTATCTTTTGATTGTATCAGTTATCCGAGGCTGTTGTTGTGGATTCGCGACAATAAATACTGGTATAAGGTTGTCAGCCTTAGGACCAGTCCCCTCTAGGAGAGCCAGATCACCCACTTCTTTTGTTCCCTTTCCTTCCACTGGGGTTTCCCACTTTGTGAGGTACCCAGTCTCTGGTTAGGGTTAACAGTTTCACCGCTCGAAGGATTCAAGTTGGGAGATTGACAGTAAGAGGTGAACGCTATTATGACCTGATAAACGACGTTTTGGTGCCGGATGCTGGAAATTCAAAGCCGGTGATCTACATAACATTTAATTCCAATTAAACGGCGCTACTTGCTATAAAACCTGTGAAACAAAGAACTTAATGCGACGTCCTTTCGGCGAACAATTTATCTCTCGTCTCGGACCAGTGGATTTGTCTCTAAGATTGTGTGATATCACACCCTTCGACTCTTATTTGTGGATGTATATAAAGTTTAAATATTTTGTGTATAAACCAGTTTGGATTGAGACATTGGGAGTTAAAGGTATTCTCGAGATACTGATCGACGTCCTCCAGCGAGTCGTTCAAAATTGGTGCTTACGGATGGCCGAATCAGGGCGCTGCTGCGGTCAATATTTGAAACAGATTATCTTTAAAAAATAAATTTGATGCATGATTCTACACGAAAATAAAAAAGATTGCCCAATAAAATTGAATTGTCGTTATTTTATTTTAATTTAAAATCCGGTACCTCTAAATTGATCACCCTTTATAACCCGCCCACAAGCAGAATAGGAATAGGAATAGTAGCACGATAATATTTACCATATTTCATATTTCTTCTCTCCGAAGTAAAAGCAGAGTAATAAGTTTCAGCGACGTTGGAGCTCGTTTACTATTTTTGGCGATCGCTTACACGGCCACATTGCGCCGTGCGTTGTGGTAAAGGCATGCTCATTTTTGTACTTAATCTTATACTCTATTATTTTTGCATGAGGCCGTGGATTTTTCAATGTTATAACTTTGTTCATTTCACTTCTGTTTAGTTTCATAACACACATGAATAGGATATGAAATAAAAATAATTCTAAAACAATATTTTCTTTAAATTTAGATTTTGAATAAGCTCACGCTATTTCCAAAAGAACTTACACAAATAACCTTCCAAATGAACTCCGTTTTATGCGAAACTAGAATAACAGTTTTGCTTTAAGTGAAATATTTTTTCACAGTTTACGCTGTCTGGCTACAAAATATTTGAATTGTCATGCGGAAAGTGCATGTTTAGAATTTACTCAGAGTGCATATGTGTGCACTTATGTATGTACACAAGTGGTCAAAATAATAGGAGCGCGAAAAATAACTAACTTTTAAATATTTTTGCTTTTTTTAGACTCTATTCATTTTGCGTTTAAAGACATTTTATCATAATTCAAGGCCCCCAAATTTATATAAAACTCACAAAGATTTGAGATATTTAAAAAATTGTCATCAAAATTTCAACAACTTTTTCTCGAAAACTTCCAGTTTGTCAGTTGCAGGACGGTCATTTATCGCCTTGATTCCTAAAATTTTTTTGCTGACAGTATTGGATGATTTCTCCGAGCATTCGTTATATGGAGAAAATACTCAATATCATACGTTGTTCAAAATTTTCTTCCATATAAATCACTTATCCGGAAGTATTTTATATGAAAGGAAATGCTCAATACCACAGTAGAAAAAAACTCTCAAAATTAAAAAAAAAAATTTTGAGAACTTGCTCTTTGCGATACTAAAGTACAGGGTCTGGCACTTCAAGTGTAACCGATTTCAGACCGCCCGTGCATCAGCTGTCTGCTAATTGGCTAAATGACAGTGTAGAGTATTGTTTACAACCGCGCGGAAGCATTTTGCCGAGAGTAAACGCGAAAAAAGAAAATCAGTAGTGGATTTCAAACGTAATAGCGTGATTGCATTTTATCATATTTGGCTGGAAGATCACAACCAGCGATTGTTCGTGAGCTAGAGCACCTTAAGGCAAATAAAGTTTTTCCTTATCGCACCATTACTCGTTAAAATGATACTGGTAGCATCGCGAAACGTCGTGGAGGTGGTCATCAAAAGGATGCAATGCCACGTGAAATGGTTCAAAAAGTGAAGAAGCGACTTGAGTGAAATCCTCGATAAAGGATCAATCAAATGGCGAATGAACTGAAAATATCTGACCGTGGCATTCACCGCATTTTGAAAAATTATTACAAAGTCAAGCCTTACAAGATCCAAAAGGTGAATGATCTCACATCAAAGCAGCAAAAAATCAGACTTGAGAGAGCGAAGGAGTTGCTTCGCTCGGTCGAAAGCGGACAATTTTCGTGTTCCGAACATTGTATTTTGTGACGAGAATGTTTTTCAAATTGAGCAATTCGTAAACTCTCAAAACGATAGAGTTTTTTTGATGAATGAGAATTTGAGTCATCGATTGGACAGCATGTGGCAGCACCCGTCACAGCTAATGATTTGGGCCGCTGTAACCGTCGATGGGCGACCTCCAAACGTTTTATCGAGCCTGGCGTTAAGGTAAATGCGAAGTATTATCGGAAAAGTATTCTGGAGGTTGCTTTGAAGCCGTGGGCAGTCAAACATTTCAGTGGCAGGTCATGGACGTTTCAACAGGACAGTATCACAAAGCTCGAGTGAACCAAGAATGGTTAACAAACAACGTTTCGAACTTCATAACGTCCACACAATGGCTCTGAAATTCTCCAGACGTGAATCCGTTGGATTATTCCCTTTGGATCACTTTGGAGAGCAAAGTCCGAACTAAAAGATTTACCAGTCTCGAGTCGTTGAAAAAAACCATTGTTCACGCGTGGGCCAAAATACGTGCAAGGCACATTCGGGCAGCTTGCGATTCGCTTATGGACAAGCTTAGGCCATACTTAAAGCTAAAGGTGGTTATATCGAGCAAAAGTAAATTGATTCTTAGTTTTATATTACTTTCACTCATTGTTTACTTTGAATTGAATGAAAGTAATTTTCCAAACTACTAATATGGTCCTTTTAATGGGCTACATTTCTAGTGCTGGGCCCTGTAGTTTTTGTTATCCAGTGCTCTATACTTTTATAGAACCACGAAAAAAAATTAAATACAAAATACAAAGTTGAAACTTGATAATTCGTCGTGTTGTTATTATTTTGAACACAGCTGTATTTACGTGTTTGCATTTAGGTCAACATTGTGTTGATGCTGTGCGGATGCGCTCACTCATGTTTATCCCGTGTTGGACTGCCGCTTAAATGCGCTAAAGCTTAAACCATTTACATATGCGGAACACGTTAGCGTTTGGACAGAGGCTTGCGGATTCTATCAAATGCTTAGCGAACTTATGTACATCCATATGCATGTCGGAATGTATGAGCCAGACTCCAGGAACTTAAACGCTAGCGTAGATGTTTTTTTTTATTTTTTTGTTTTTGTCATCAGTGCACCTGCAAACATGCTGCAAAACAGGTAAACAAGTGCATATTTGGCTTTGTCGCAACCACTTGCCACTTGCCACATGCAATGTGCAAATTTTGTTTTAGCAAATCTGTACCGTAGAGGTGTAAAGGAATGAATTTATGTACATATACAGGATTTTTTCCGCCCTCACTTTGTTTGAACGCAGTAGTTGTGTACATGAGCGCGTGCGTGTTTGTGTTGGTTGGTAGATATATGTTGACTCGTGTTCATGTAGTTGCATTTGGTAGTTACTACTTTGGATTCTGTCTGAATTTTCGATGCGACAAACTCGCTCACAGCCGCTTAACTGATAGTGCGTTTTAGCATGCAAGGCATTTGCCTTGCAATGCTGCGGCACCGCGCCCCCCCAACCTTCTAAAAACGAAATTCATTTAAATTTTTAAATGAAAAATTTCATTTACTTTTATGGCCAACATTCACATTTGTTCGCATAGTGGGCGGAAACAATTTGAATTGCTATGCTGAGCAGTGCAAATGAGCAGTTTGGTTGGCTGGTTGGTTGACTGGTTGGTTGGTTGGTTCGTCGGTTGATTGTGGGGTGTCTCATGAAAAATTCATAAAAGCAAAAGTTACGTTTATAAATTCAACAGCAGCTACACACTAACGGCAGCCGCAATAGTGGCATTGCAACATAACCAACTTCAACACCAGAACCAGCAAATTTACACACACACACACAGAAACGCACTTGCCAACGATAAGGCAGCAATAGCATTGCTTTGCTGGGAAGTGTATTTCGTATGCAAATTAGGAAACAAATGAATATTACGTAGAGCTACGTACGAAGCTAAATAATAGTCAAGGTTTTTTTCTCATTTAATGAGTGGATGTACCCTGCAGTTTAACCTGCTAGTTTTGAACCACTTTACTTCCAATTTGCTTTGCAGCTGAATCAGTTAGTCTCATTTTTTTAAATTGCCCTGCGAACCTAAAATGGTGTTTTTATAGGAAGATTTTTCTTAGCAGAAGTGCAGAAATGTCACCAAAACTGGTCAACTCTTAGTCAATGCTCCAGTGTCATAATAATTAACTATCTAGTCAGCCACTGTAACAGCATTTGACGAGTGAATGAACTATTTTAGACACAAAAGCTCTAGACCAATTTGGGATGAAAATCACCAGTTTCCGACTAGTTAAGGAAAATATATAAAAACCATAGAAATTAAGTCTCAAAAGGGCTTTAGTATGAATTAAAACAAGTACAAAAAACTAACTCTGTTAATTTATTCCTCCTCTTAGTCTCAGTTTCTTAAAAGAAAATTAAAAACTTTATAAAAATTAAGTAATTATTCTGTTTTTCAAATTCACATTCCACAATAAATAAGTTGCCAGCCTATGCATCAGCATTACACTACTTCCTGAACTAGTTTATAATGGTCACAAAAAAATGAGTCTAGTTTATGGCGAAAATCACCAGTTTCGGACTAGTTAAAACAAATAAATAAAAACTGTTAAACTAAATTTCTGAAAGCTGTTTATTCTGAATTTAAAAAAAATTAAACAAAACCCTTTTCGATATTTTAATTTATTGTTCGCCTTAGCAAGGCTCTATTGGCATGAAAAAAACATATTTATTGAAATTGTTATTGAAATTCTGTTATTTAAAATTCATATTGCCCTACGAGTTACTAAAGGGTGGTTAAGTTTCAAGGGCCGGTGTTGTCATTTCTCTTTATTATGATAATAAATATTGGTATGGCTCAATTACGCATGGAAAAAAATATCGCTCAAATGACCGCCGCGGCCTCGGCGGCACACCTCCATCCGATGCTCCAAATTTTCGATGACGCTGAGGCATAATTGAGGTTCTATGCCGTTAATGTGCCGAATTATCTTATCCTTAAGTCTTGAATTGTTACTGGCTTATCGACGTACACCTTTTCTTTCAAATAACCCCAAAGAAAGAAGTCCGACGGCGTCGTTGACGTTTAGGTGTGGGTCCCATTCAACATCGACCCGTGAAATTTAACCATCCTTTAGTTGCCAGTCTATGCATCAGTATTACACTACTTAGTGAACTAATTTATAATAGACTCGAAGAACTCTAGTCGAGATTGGGCTGAAAATCATCAGTTTCGGACGAAATAAATAAAATTTACTTAAAAACGTTCCATAAGCATTTTCGTATGAATTATGGCAACTACATAAAATTCTTTTTTGTCTTCATTTTTTGGATTTTATTTAACCCGTTCGCTTACGATTTTCTCTTGCTTCGACTTGAATTTTTTGAGTTATAATCGTGTTATAATTATTCTATATTTGGCATATCTACATAAGATTTCAAGCTCCCATATCTATTTGATTGCGCGCTGTAGCAACTACTTCTGAGCGCATTTAGAGAATAGCAAAATCGCAACAGTGTTTCCATGCATGTCTGGAATTCGTCAGAGCGATTCACTTAGCTCCGTCCTTTTCAATGTTGTGATGGACCAGAAAATTAATGAGGCCACACTGAAGCATCCCCATATTATGCTATGTGGACGACGTTGTTCGAATAGCCAACTCAGAGGATGACCTATAGTGTCTATTACACCAATTTGTAGTCACTGCAAAAATATTTAATATGGAAGTTTCGACTGAAAAGACAAGGAGCTTATATATATAACACCCTTATTTGTGGTATGAGTCTTGATGTTGTGCCACAAATGGAGGGACCTACAGTTTTAAGCCGACTCCGAGTGGCAGATATTTTTTATGAGGAGCTTTTTCATGGCAGGAATACACTCGGAGGTTTGCCATTGACAGCCAAGGGGAGTTTCACCGAGATTCGAACCTACGTTCTCTCTGTAAAATCCCAATGGTAGTCACGCACCAACCTTATCTTAGTCATATCAAAAAATCCAATAAGATGCAAACTGAAAATAGATCGAATTGTTACTGAACAAGAGTTGAAGTTTAAATACCTCAGGCTGAAGATCTCCTGACCGCAACATTATTAAGAAAGTGCTAGAAAGACGTGCTCAAGGGGGCAATGTATCAGAATGCCTTAGAGACATAATATGGAAGAATAAGTACTTAAGAACGGAAGGTAAAATTCGAATGTACAAATCTGTAATAAGGCTCCTTCTGACGTATGGAGCAAAGGTGTGAGATGAAAATGCAAAAACAAAGCAAATGCTACGCACTACAGAAATGCAAGTTCTACGATCCATCGCTGAAAAACAGATCTAGATTGCGCAAAAAATTAAGCAATATGGAAGGAAACAATATGGCTGCTCTTGCGACGGGCACATTGGACAGATATTCTCAGATACAGATATTGAAAATTCGTCCGTTCTGATACCATACAGGTTGAAGGAGATGGAAGGGTAGAAAGGCCGAAAGTTATTGACACTATTAAACTTGTAAGAACTAGAAGACGAGTTTGGAAGGACCATATACCAAGGGCACCCAGTGATTGAATTATAAGGATTGTTAGAGATTCTAAGCCTAACGCAAGACGTGCACTACGGAGACTTCCGAGACGATTGAAGGAGTGCTGGATATCTACGTTTTTATAGTATTTTATTTCTATTTTATTATATTGCATTTGCGATTTTAAAGAATTTTAGTTTCACTCGAGTAGTGAAATGTAATTTATATTGCGAGAAGCTTACTAGAAAAGACAAAGAAGAAGAATAATAATATTTATATGCAACGCTTACTGAAAGCTATTGACTTTAAATTTTTTGTTATAATTCAGCCGCCGTAACCGAATGGGTTGGTGCGTGATTACCATTCGGAATTCACAGAGAGGTCGTTGGTTCGAATCTCGGTGAAAGCAAAATTAATAAAAAGATTTTTCTAATAGCGGTCGCCCCTCGGCATGCAATGGCAAACCTCCGAGTGTATTTCTGCCATGAAAAAGCTCCTCATAAAAATATCTGCCGTTCGGAGTCGGCTTGAAACTGTAGGTCCCTCCATTTGTGGAACAACATCAAGACGCACACCACAAATAGGAGGAGGAGCTCGGCCAAACACCTAACAGAAGTGTACGCGCCAATTTTTTTTTTTTTTTTTTTTTTATTATTGAAAAAAAATTTCTTGCTAAATTCTGGAAAAATTTTCCACCAACACTGCAGCAGTTTTTTAAAAATTAATTTGCCAGCTAACTCACAAATGAGTCAATATTCGATCACTCTTAATAGTAGCATACAAATATGACTACTGTTATTGTTACGGTTCACCGAATAGAAACAAATAGGTAGAATGCTGATGGTAAGCCTATAAATATGCGAAATTGTGCTCAGGCAGCGTTGGGGCCGGTTGAGTTATAAAAAATGTTTACACATTTCATTCCATATAAATTTAAATGCAGCTATTCAAAATAATATTGCGGAGAGTCTAGGCACTCTTTTATATGATAGTATATTATTTCCTTCGATTAATTGCACATACAAACTCTAATAGAGAAATATTTTGCATAATCCTGTAACTGGTGGTTTTGCAACTAGTACAAAACTAGTTACTTTCGAACTAGTATAACTTCTTCCACCCTATATCAGTTCACGAACTGGAAGTAAGTAGTTTGAATTTTTACTGCACGGTACAAGTAAGCTGGAGCGCGTATACTTGTGCATAACTGTGCAGTTACATTAGCACCACTCCACTGTGCCATTGCAATCTGTGCGCTAATTGTGCTTTTTAATAAAGTGCGCATTACATATACGTGTACATATAGAAATTTGCATACATTTTTAAGTGCAGTCCAATGCAGGCGTACTTAGAATATACATTTAGAAATATGTGAGAAAAAATGCAAATGTAGCGCGAGCATTGAAAATTTATGAATGTTATGTTTTGGGTTCCGTTTCAACTTGTTTCTAAATAATTTATTTAATTAATGTCTTATTTGTACTTGTGTAAAGTATGAATTAGGTTGGGGAATAAGTGCGTAGCGTTTTTATCGAATGCTTTTATTTATACAATAACAAATAATTTATCAATAAGTTAATAAATTATATATTCGCCGTTACTGTTTACAGCCTCTTGCTACCTCTCGAACAATTTGTTAGCGCAGTTCCGCCGAAAATCGCTTGGTTAGGTGTCAAAGAAGTTATTAACCCCGTTTTTACGGTCCTCTTTGTTATCGAAGGTAACGTCCTTCATATTGTTTGACAGGGAGCGGAAAAGATTGATAATCGTTCGGTGCAAGGTCCAGAGAATACGGTGTATGCTGAAGGACCTCCCATTTGAGCTTTTAGAGTGCGGATTTGACGATTTGTGCAACATTCAACGTTGTCGTGAGGGAGTATGATTTGACCACGTCGACCAGGTCTCTTCAGTCGAATAGTATTATTCAGGCGGTGTAGTTGCAAAATATGCAGAGCTCCTTGTTGACCGTGGCATTCTTTTTGAGCGTTTCCCGGTGCACCATGCCCTCCCAGCCACACCAAACACATATCTTGATCTTCTTTGGATTAAGATCCTACTTGACTCGCGGCTTTGGCGTATCTCCTGGAGCCACCCACTCTTTTCTTCGATTGATATTGATGAATAGGCACCATTTGTCAACTCCCGTAACTATTCGGTATAAAAAGCACTGTTTATGGTTTAGGGGCGACTTTTTTGTTTTTTCATTGAGCTCGTGAGGCACCCAGACTCCTAATTTTTCGGTAAATCCTATTGAAAGAAAGTGATTGAGAATCATTATATGGTCGAAGTTCATTTTGTAAGCCAAGTCAGGACTTGGCGACGGTTCTCCTTCAAAAATGATTTGAGACGTTATTCATCGAATTCAGAAGGTCTTCCGCTGCAGTACGTGTTATAGACGTCAAAGCCGCAATTTTTCAACATTACAAACTCGCCTATGACACCCTCTCCATACACGTAGCAAACGTCCCGGTGTCGATGAAAAGCAAAGAAATTCAATGTCGAAAATATTGATTTTAGCCTCCTGGGTATTCCGTTTCAAAGCCTCGAAAATAATAAAAAGTTGATTAACTCAAAAATACGATTACCATAGTTTGGTAGAGCAGAAAAAGTTCTATCGAATGAATACTTACCCCTTTGCCAAAGAGCAAACAAATAGTTGTAAAATAAAAGAAAGTATAAAAACGCTACGAACTTATTCCCCAACCCAATACAAATAATTTGAGTCAATAAATAAAATATACAAATAATATAAGACACGGAAAAACTAAACTTTTCCTTGACAGTAAAACTTCGCATTAAAGGCATGAAAATACTGCAGAGAGCTGAGGTGGATCAGACAAACACGCCGAAGGACACACCGCAGCCATCTCAAGATTGCTCTGCTCTAGAAACTAGACTTTTAACTGTAATGCCTCCCTGAATTGCTACCCTTTGGGACTAGTCGACCCCCGATGTATACCAAGTCAACCGAAAGGAAGGTTGGACATTCTCAGAACAATTTCGAACTTCACCTTTAAGGAGGGTAAAGGCTTCAGTAGCGCCTAGCGCTACTTCGGTTAGAAACCTCTGTAGTGATCCAGAAGTATAAAGAAAAGCTTAGTGTAGCGTTGTTTGCAGAAGATTTCAATGCTGGTATATTACAAGATACAAAACATTGAATAACTATAGTACAGGGTAACCTTCTGACCACTTTGACCATTTAATTCAATATATTTTTATGGAAATATAAGCACGAAAATATAAATATGAAAATATAAATATCCATTCTCCCAACAAAACTATATAAATCCACTTTTCAAGCTACATGAAAATTACAAAAAAAAAAAAGCAACTTATTTCCATACAAATTTTGGACATTTTTGTTAGAATATTTAGAAGAATTTTGGGTACGCAGTTTTATAGCCAATTCAATTTTGATATATTAAAGCAAACTTAAAGTGGCTCAAAACTCGCGCTGATTTTTGACGAACTACAATACTTTTTTTAATACTGGATATTCTATTTAAAAAATGCCAAGCATTCGACTTTGGTTTTTCGCAGGAATCGGTAGAATGAAGACGTTTGGATAGAGAAAAAATTTTAGCAATGAGTTTTAATGGTTGGTTAATGGTAGTAAAGGGTTAAGGTATGGGCCTTTAGCACTGCGACCATATTGATCTATTGTGCACCCTATGCTGTCTATTGACTCTTAAGTATGCTTATGAATTGTACCAGCTCCTTCTGAGGGAGTGATTGAAGGTCTTCATCTGTAAGCATGAACTAGTTTAAAAATCTTTTCCTTCTATGCGTCAACTCCGGACATTCGATGATGAGATGTTCTATAGACTCCTCATCTTCGCAGCAAAATCTGCAGGTGCTGGTGTTAGTTATGCCTAAGTTATGTAGGAGTTTGTTGTAGGTGAAGTGACCCGTGAGGGCGCCTGTGAGAGTGCGAATGCTCTTTTTGTTTAAAGTGAGGGCCATGTTTGCTCATTTAGCGTTGAAACTTTGGAACTTTTTGGAGTGTCTAAGACCCTCTACGTTGTTCCAATGCTGATTTAATAGAGTTTTGTCCCAGTAGTTTACTTTTTGTTTTAGGCTGTTTTTGTTGAATCCGAACATGGGACTAGGTCCGATGAAATTTACATCTGCCTTTTTTTGGCTTGCAAGTCTGCCTTTTCGTTGCCGTCATATCCCTCATGTCCTGGTAGCCAAATTAATGAGACATTGTTTTTGGATGCCAGGTTATTGAGTGCCTTGTGGCATTTTAAGAGAGTTTTTGAGTTGTAGATATAGCTATCTAAAGCTTTTAGAACTGATTGGCTGTCCGAGATTATTCTAATCTTTACTCTCTTGTGGTAAAACCACCTATACATAAACTGTTAGTATTGCATATCTTTGCTGCAGTTCAATACTGATTTGCCAAAAAAAGTCTCCACTAATTTTCGTTTTGTTAATAAATTGCTTTTTGTTCGCATACGCACCCAATATGCCCAGCCGATAGTTTATTGTAACTACAAGTATTTGCCCGAAGCTTGCCAACACAGAACCATCGTACGGATTACCGCTATTCCATTCGTAGGATTCACCATGAACAAATACCAGCACCGGATATTTGCTTTGACCACCACTCCCACTGCTGCTGCCAGCGCCATTGCCGGCGCCGGTGTTGCTGTTACTGCTGCTGCCACTACCGGGGGAGTCACGAGATGCAACTGTAAAAAAATGAAAAAATACGAAATTGAAAATTAATTTTATTTTAATTTGTTTTCAGTTTTGTTAGTCAAATATTTGCACACTCATATGGAGTTAAGGTTGTAATTGTGATAGTCGATGTAGGAAAGAAAAGTTTGTACGCATTAGCTTAGCATATGAACGCATATTTTCACACTGTTTCAATTACTAGAAAAAAAGCAAATTATTTTTTATTTAAATAGGTTGATGTCTGCCAAAATCGACAAAAGCGTCATCGCGCCAATTAAAAAGAAGAAATCTGAAGCCTGCCGTAGCGAAAACTTTAAACGTCTGCATTTTTTTTAGAGAAAATTTCCATACGATTTATTTGGAAAATTGTTCACACTTTGCGCAAAGAAATTTATAAACAAATATTAGTTGTTGTGTTAATAGGTGGTCGGAAAGCTTTTTCTAAAAACTAAAACAGAAAAAAATCGAAACTTTGAACCATGATTCAATAATAAAAGGTTGTACAAAGTTTGTTATCAGATTTCTGATGCCAGTTAATCCATTGATGTAATTAGGAAGTAAGCGAAAAAGAGCCATAAGTTTATTCCCTTTCTGAACAGGTAGTAAAAAATTTGAAAAAGTCTATGTGAACCGGGGCATAATTTTGTGAATGGCACTTAATTATTTATTATTTAAGCTTAACTATTCCTTTGGATTTGTCGCTTATTATAAATAAGTTTAGAGAAAAAAAAAATCCATTATTTTTGCGTAAAGCTTCAGTGATATTATCGACATCTTCTTTCTTCCTTGTACGTCCACTTTTTGTTAAATGTTTGTTCAACAGTCCCATTTTTTCCTGTTTTTGGATAAAGGGTAGGTCAATTAATAAAAATTATTAAAAAAATTTCAACCAAGGCAGTTTAAGATGACTGCATGATAAAGTTTAGAGTTTACGACTTTTCACCAAGTGTTTTCTACTTCACGTCATTAACCCTTAACTACTGAGGTGGTGGTAAATTTTACACCTCGTAGTTTGTTTTCTCTCTCACTCTCTGCAGTTTCATTCTCTTGGTATCTTCTCGTCATCGTATGATTATTATTCAGTTGTGTTTCTACAGTCGGGGGTATTGTATAAGCGGAGATATACCACTGCTGGTGTCAAAATTACCACTTGTCCGGGGTTACGTATTTTTTTAATAGCAATTATTTTAACACCACATCAGACTAAGCGTAAGTATTTAATAGAAAATAAAATACCACTTCTCAGGCTTAGCGTTAGTTTTTCGTGGAATCATTTTGACTACTCCTACGATTTATTGCAACTTATTTTATTAGGTTATGTCAAATTCAAGCAAATTAAATGACTTAGCGATAGCCAGATTGCTGGAAGACGATGACGAAATCAGTGACGTTGATGATGAAATTGCTGATCCAGATTTTTGCCTTCAAGATAGTGGTACAGATCATATAATGAGCATTGAAGATGAAGAAGGAAGTGAATGTGATGTTTCCGAGGAAGATGTTGCTAAAGAAATTGACAATGCTAATGAACATGGAGATGGAGAAGACGCAATTGAGTCAATAGGGGTAACCAAATATTTTTATGGAAAAATGGGTATAAGTGGTCAGCAAAAGAGCCAGCACGGTGCAGTAAAACTCCACTACATAACATCGTGCACTTGCCAAAAGCATTGCAGCAAAACCTTGAAGATGGAATAATTGGATTTTGGTCAACTGCGAAAAAGTTATGCTACATTTGCCCTAGTAGGTTGAAGCGGAAGACTCCACATGTTTGTTTGTTTTTTACTAAGCCTATGTGTATGGGATGCAGTAAACGCGTATGCGTGAAGTGTGCAAATAAGGAATTTGATGAGTAAAAATCCTCCAAAAAGATTGATCTGCAGTTTTTTTTTTTGAACATAATTTTTGTTTGTTTTCTTTTTTGTGATTCTAATGTCATAAATTTGGCTGTTAAAAGTGCCTTTATTTAGTTTTGAATTTTTTCTTACACTTTTTTTTAAGTTATGTTAGTGCTGTTTTTTTAGTTTTAAGAAAAGTGACTATGAAATAAAGTCCTTGTTTTGTTAAACTAAAAGTTTGTTTTCTTTAAATTTATTACTCTCTTCTTCTTCTTAATTGGCGCGATAACCGCTTACGCGATTTTGGCCGAGTTTAACAAAGCGCGCCAGTCGTTTCTTTCTCGTGCTAACCGGCGCCAATTGGACACACCAAGTGAAGCCAAGTCCTTCTCCACCTGATCTTTCCAACGCAGAGGAGGCCTTCCTCTTCCTCTACTACCACCAGCTGGTACCGCATCGAATACTTTCAAAGCCGGAGCGTTTGTATCCATTCGGACGACATGACCCAGCCAACGAAGCCGCTGGATCTTTATTCGCTGCGCTATGTCTATGTCGTCGTAAAGCTCATACAGCTCATCGTTCCATCGTCTGCGATATTCGCCGTTGCCAACGTGCAAAGGTCCAAAAATCTTACGCAGAATCTTTCTCTCGAACACTCCAAGCGTCGCTTCATCGGATGTTGTCATCGTCCAAGCTTCTGCGCCATACGTTAGGACGGGCATGATGAGAGTCTTGTAGAGTGTTAGTTTTGTTCGTCGAGAGAGGACTTTACTGCTCAGTTGCCTACTTAGTCCAAAGTAGCACTTGTTGGCAAGAGAGATTCTACGTTGGATTTCAAGGCTGACATTGTTATCGGTGTTAATGCTGGTTCCTAAATAAACGAAGTCTTTTACAACCTCAAAATTATAACTGTCAACAGTGACGTGAGTGCCGATACGCGAGTGCGCCGACTGTTTGTTTGAAGACAGGAGGTACTTCGTTTTGTCCTCGTTCACCACCAAACCCATTCGCTTTGCCTCTTTATCGAGTTTGGAGAAGGCAGAACTCACAGCGCGGTTGTTAAGGCCGATGATGTCAATATCATCGGCATACGCCAACAATTGTACGCTCTTATAAAATATTGTGCCTGAGCGATTAAGTTCTGCGGCTCGTACGATGCTCTCCAACATCAGGTTAAAGAAGTCACACGACAGCGAGTCACCCTGTCTGAAACCTCGTTTGGTATCAAACGGCTCGGAGAGGTCCTTCCCAATTCTGACGGTGCTGCTGGTGTTGAGCAACGTCATCTTACACAGCCGTATTAGTTTTGCGGGGATACCAAATTCAGACATAGCGGCATACAGGTAACTCCTTTCCGTACTGTCGAATGCAGCTTTGAAGTCGACGAAAAGATGGTGTGTGTCGATTCTCCTTTCATGGGTCTTTTCCAAGATTTGGCGTATTGTGAATATTTGGTCGATGGTAGACTTTCCAGGTCTGAAGCCACACTGATAAGGTCCAATCAGTTGGTTGACGGTGGGCTTCAGCCTTTCACACAATACGCTCGCTAGGACCTTATAGGCGATATTTAGAAGACTAATCCCGCGGTAATTGGCACAAATTGCAGGATCGCCCTTCTTATGGATTGGGCAGAGCACACTTAAATTCCAATCGGCAGGCATGCTTTCATCCGACCATATTTTGCATAGGAGTTGATGCATGCACCTTACCAGCTCCTCGCCGCCATGTTTGAATAGCTCAGCCGGCAGTCCGTCGGCGCCCGCGGCTTTGTTGTTCTTTAGCCGTGATATTGCTATTCTCACCTCGTCATGGTCGGGTAACGGAACGACAATTCCGTCGTCAACGATTGGGGTATCGGGATCTTCACATTCTCTATGACATGCGCAGCTGTCCCCGTTTAACAGGTTCGAGAAGTGTTCCCTCCATAATTTAAGATTGCTCTGTACGTCAGTCACCAGATCGCCGTCTTTGTTCTTACAGGAAAACGCCCCGGTCTTAAAACCTTCTGTAAGCCGCCGAACTTTCTGGTAGAATTTTCGGGCGTTGTTCCTATTGGCCAGCATCTCAAGCTCCTCGCACTCACGTATTTCGGCCTCTCGTTTCTTCTGTCGGATAATACGTCTCTCTTCCTTTTTCAGGTCTCTGTAGCGATCCCACATGGCTCGCGTTGCGCCCGATCGCAGCGTGGCTCTATAGGCAGCATCCTTTCTTTCTGCGGCAGCATGACATTCCTCGTCGTACCAATTGTTTTTTCGGGCTCGCCGGAATCCGATTTCTTCTTCGGCGGCGGTACGTAGGGAGCGAGAAATGTTGCTCCATTGCTCGCGCATGCCGGTTTGTTGGGCAGTGCTCTCCGAGAGCAGGAGTGAGAGTCGAGTGGCGAATCTTCTGGCTGTCTGTTGTGATTGCAGCTTTTCGATGTCGAACATTCTTTGCGCAGGTAGATGTACGTTTTTTGCTGCACAGAGGCGGGTGCGCAGTTTGGCTGCAACAAGGTAATGATCCGAGTCGATGTTGGGTCCTCGGATCGTACGTACATCTAATACACTAGAAGCGTGTCTTCCATCTATCACAACATGATCGATCTGGTTTCGCGTTTTTCGATCAGGAGACAGCCAGGTAGCTTGGTGGATTTTTTTATGCTGGAATCTGGTGCTGCAGACTACCATGTTTCGGGCCCCGGCGAAGTCGATCAGCCTCTGTCCGTTACCGGATGTTTCGTTGTGCAGGCTGAATTTTCCGACTGTGGGACCAAAAATTCCATCCTTGCCCACCCTGGCGTTGAAGTCGCCAAGCACGATTTTTATGTCGTGGCGGGGGCAGCGCTCATAGGAACGTTCCAAGCGCTCATAGAAGGAATCTTTGGTCGCATCGTCCTTCTCTTCCGTCGGGGCGTGGGCGCAAATTAGCGATATGTTAAAAAAACGCGGTTTGATGCGGATTGTTGCGAGACGCTCGTCCACCGGAGTGAACGACAGTACTTGGCGACGAAGTCTCTCTCCCACAACAAATCCGACACCGAATTTGCGCTCCTTTACATGGCAGCTGTAGTAGACGTCGCAAGGTCCTATGTTTTTCTTACCTTGCCCCGTCCATCGCATCTCTTGGATGGCAGTGATGTCAGCCTTTACTCTCACGAGGACATCAACCAGCCGGGCAGAGGCACCTTCCCCATTAAGGGACCGGACATTCCAGGTGCATGCCCTCAAATCATATTCCTTATTTCGTTTGCAGGGGTCGTCATCAGTAAAGGCAGTTCTCATCCGAGGCTTTGCAGTTCTTTTCATTGGGGGGGATTTTTTAAGTGGCGGGTCCCAAACCCAGCGCACAACCAGCTATCCTGGAATGTTTCGCCTTCTCACGTTAGCTCACTCCCGAACGGGTGTTCGGAAGCTACCCAGAGGATACGTGGGCTAATCCCGGCCGTTGTGAGCTGCTTGAACCATATGTAGAAGAATCGTCCTGGCCACTCCCAAGTGAATGGCCATCAGTAACTTTCCCCACTTGCGTGGACTTCTACACATGGAACCATCCTTCAAAATTTATTACTCTATTCATTTAAAAATGTGTTTTAGTATTCCAATTAAAAACATTTGGTTTAAAAAAAATGTTTCGTTCACAAAAATTATTTATAGATTATGAAGGGGTAAAATTTACCCCCACCACAGTAACTACGTCCAAATATTTCACCTCAGTAGTTAAAGGTTAAAAAAAAATTATCGAAACTTCACTAAAAATTATTTGGAAAACTAGTGTGTTTTTTCAGCTATGTAAGAAGGAACTGAATAAGAAGAGTGGTTGTATATACCTTCCTTTAACCCTGCATAACCAATCATATTTTTAATACATTTTTACTAATGTTAGTCACATCGACTAACGTGATCTAAAAACTGCTTCCAAAAAGCCAGGAGCACACCAGATACCCCAAAACCTATTGAAAAAGAACGTTATGAATATTTTAGATTGTACAAGTAAATAAAAAACAAAGCTTTTCACGTTTGGTTTTTATTTTATTTTATTTTATTTTTTTTTTTTGACGTGATAACGTCTTATAATTCGATTTAACAGGCTGCACGCACGAAAAAATGTGTCGTTACCTTGCTCATTAGTGTTACCTTGCTCTTTAGTGTTACCTTGCTCTTTAGTGTTACCTTGCTCTTTAGTGTTACCTTGCTCTTTAGTGTTACCTTGATCATATGTAGTTACCTTGCTCATTGCATTGAATGAACTGCAAATTCTTTCACCATTCGAAAGCTACATCCTCCGCGAGTAACATGGATTATATTTTATTTTGGAAATAGGGCTCGAGATATAGTTCAAAACGTGGACCCGGGTAACCTTCGGATGTGTATGTACAATATGGATATCAAATGGAAGGTGTTGGTGAATGCTTTAGTCCAGAGTATTTTTCATGCCGCTCCGTGACTAGGGTCTCGAGATAGAGACCAAAACGTGGACCCTAGAATGTGTTTGTACAATATGGATATCAAATTGAAGCTGTTGGTGAATGCTTTAGTACAGAGTATTTTTCATGCCGCTCCGTGACTGGGGTCTCGAGATATAGGTCAAAACGTGGACCCGGGTAACCTTTGGTTGTGTATGTACAATATGGGTATCAAATGAAAGCTGTTGATAAGTGCTTTAATACGGGGTAATTTGTTATGTTATGTTATGTTATGTTATGTTATGTTATGTTATGTTATGTTATGTTATGTTGTGTTATGTTGTGTTATGTTGTGTTATGTTATGTTATGTTATGTTATGTTAAAGTATATTATGTTATGTTAATGTTAACTCATTCTCTATATCCATACAAAATATCTATCAAACAAATAAAATTAAAATTTTCTTTTGAAAAATGCAACCATTCAATCAGTAATTTCTTATGACGTTATCACGTTAAACTATCGTCAGTAAACCGACTTTACAGACAACCTCTTTTTTTTTTTTAAACTTTATTTTGTATTCTGTCTATACTTAGAATTCTTAGAAGACATTTTACAAATATTTGGTTACATTTAAGAGTGGCTTTGATTTTAGTAATATATTAAAGGAATATTTCCAGTGAAAAATCCTTTCTAATATATTAAATAAATTCAATATTTTGTAGATGGCTCTTGGACGAGCTGAATTGGTGTTTTTCTTTTCAACCTTAAAAAGGTACATGATGGTGACATGAGGGTAGATCCCAGTTCATTTGGGTGCGATTGAAGTCGATTTCGGTATTTACTGGTTAGATTTTGTATTTCCTCTTTTATTGAAGGGATGTCTAAGTCCCGATGAATTTGGGCATTTGTCACGTACCACGGAGCGTTGACTAGGGTGCGTAGAGTCTTGGACTGGAAACGCTGCAGGATTTCCAAGTTTGAATTTGACGCAGTACCCCACAGTTGGATTCCGTAAGTCCAGACTGGTTTTATCACAGATTTGTAGAGGATAAGTCCATTGTCCATTGAGAGGGTGGATTTGCGGTTTAGCAGCCAGTACATATTAAGAAATATTATATTAAACCTAGAGCTTTCCTTTTTGCAAAGATATGCGTTTTCCACGTAAGCCGTTTATCCAAATGAATGCCTAGATATTTAGCACTATCACATTGCGGAATCGGAATACGGTATAAGTTGATTTGTGGGCAGGTGGTATTTTTGTGGTAAAGGTTACGTGTTGAGATTTATGTTCGTTTACTTTCAACCGCCAACTCCGGAGCCATTTGGAGATTTTATTTATGCTTATTTGGAGCATATAAGAGGCTTCTACGGGATCGACTGCTATCGCCATAATAGCAGTGTCATCGGCAAAAGGGCCAGTTAGTACACCTTTTGTGGTTGGCAGATCGTGTGTAAAAATTAAGTACAGGATTGGACCTAAAATACTGCCTTGTGGGACCCCAGCTGTAATTTGTTGGAAATTGGAAATTTCATTTTCGTAATTTACGTAGAACATTCGTGGGCTTAGATATGATTTAAGGAGCAAATAGGCATTTAGTGGTAATTTCTTTTTTATTTATTTTTTTATTTAAACTGATGTTTCGAAATTATTTGTTTGCGTTCGATAAAAACCATTAAACGTTTAAGGAAGATCTTTTCAAAAACTTTTGACAGTATTGGTAGAAGACTGATAGGGCGATAGGATTTCACTTCATCGCCTGGTTTTCCCGTCTTGAGCACCATTTTAATTTCTGCTACTTTCCATTGAGCTGGGAAATTGTTTCTGGTAATGTTTTTATTTTTAGACAAATTTATTAGTGCTCTTATTCAACGAATCTCATGTAATATCACATTTAGTTACTATTATAAAAAAAAGAAATAAAAAGGTCAACGTAAAAAGCTTTATACTATTAAAAAGTTAACAATATTTATATATTAAAAAAACAAAGAATAAAATAAAAAGTTAGTGTTTTGAACAGAAAGTGCTCAAATCAACTTTGTGCTCACCGCATATACTTTTTTTAAACACTGAGCACGCTGTCTTCGTCATGCTGTGTTCCTGATAAGGGCAAAAGGCACACATTTTTCTTTTATTGGTTTGTTTTTGAGTTGAGTTCCCAGGTGTTATATTCTCAATTGATGGTTGACTGCAGATTGGGTTGTTTCAAGCGCTCTTTCATATGCGAATTGTGAAGATTCTTCATAAAAGTATGACGCGATAGGGGTTTTTTGTTCTCATTTATCATACTATGAGCCTAGATCACATAACTGTTCACAAAAGCAATATTTAGTATGCCGAAAAACATACACATAGGCCATCTCTTTGTTGTTCGTGAGCAAGACATAACGCTGCACATCTGGTCGTTGGAGTGTGTCGACGCCACCTTTTCACTAAACTTGGTTTGCCACTTGAGGGTTTCGTCATATACGATAGCAGTATCAGTTCGTTATCATAAATAAATATTCCTGTGCCTATTTTTCTTCCAATTTTTACTTTCTATTCCAGAGGAATTTCAGCTTTGCTTGAACGCAATGTGACGACTATGGTTAGTTTGTACGGTTCTTTAAGCAGCGATTTTGCCAGTTGAATAGATATGAATCAGTTGTCCATAGTTATGTTTCGATTGGAGCCGTAAACAGACTTCGTGAGTTCTTACACACAAAATCCGCTAAAAGGCATATTGTCACAGTTACAACCTTTGCCTAGATATGGCATTGCTTTTACCACATAGTTTGTTGCACTATCGCACAGTATGATTTCCTTTAGCCCATACTTGGCGGGCTTGTTTGGTATATACATTCGGAAAATGCACCTTCCGCGAAAAGCTATGCATAAAGGATCAGTAATACCTTTGGCAAGACATGTTGGACCTCTAGCTTGATGCACTATACGACGAGCTGCTGTATGATGCTTTCCTTTATTTGTTGTGCAAATGTATCTATTTTTGACATGCAAATTCCTTTTACTTAGCGTTATTATATTATCTTGACATCTTTCTTATAAATTATCACTGGTTTCTTCTAAATTATCTGATTCCTCATTATCCGAGGAACTTTGCTGTGCCATTTCATCCAATAAACTTGGCGCGTACTCGCTTTCTTAGTGAGGTAAAAAAGCTACGATCAAAAAACTTAACAGTAGTAGTCGAAACGACTAACATTGGTTACGCAGGGTTAACACCAATCATAAATACTTGAAAGAAAACACCAAATTTAAATTGTATTTTTTTGCTGGTGCAGTCCTAATGGGTTTGCGCAAGTACTTAGTGAAGTGTATCCTGCATAATTATGTAGTTCAATGTGCCCGTACATACATATAAACATATTTGCTATGATATGCGCAGCTGTGCGTTGGCCTTAAAGATTACACGTTATAATTACATTTCATCTATATTTACATCTACTAAGTCAGTCATCCGTCTAATATAGTTGTGAAAACAAAATCCTCGCCTATTACCAAGAGCATCTCAGGTTCCGCTGCCATGCATTTATCACGATGTAAGAGAGATAAGCGAAGATAATGTTATGAGGTGATAAGAAGAGCATCGCTACGTGTAGCGGTCTATTATCACGACAGCAATTGCGCAGCCAGCGCTGCTATCATGCTTGAATGGATGTGTGTAGAGATGATCCTTTTTAGTATGAAGTTGTGTGCGGGTCTGCATATACTAACGGCAGCAATTTTGCGCAATGCGAACCGCTGATGACATTAAGTACAGCGGTAATTTAGAAAGGCGGACAAATTGTGATCCAACAGTTAATCTATTCTAAGACAGGTATTATGTTAAAAAGACTCAGCAGGTAGTCCAACATTAATTACAATCACTACCTTTAGCAGTTTAGTATTTGGTAAGCTTTCCAATTCGCCTTAGAAGCCCACTTATACTTCTCGTTCGGCTTTTAGATCCGAACTCTGCTCAAAAATATTACAAACAGAGTTGATAGTACATATAAATTTGCGTTAATTCCTAGTGCATTGAAACTTTGGCCGGTGGGTGTGATCTAATCTAAGTGAGAGCTTTAAAAAGCTTAAAGGAATCCATTATTTTTGCGTAAAATGTTTGCGGAAATGGTTTAAAAGTGCTTTATTGTAGATCTTTAGCTCCTGGGCGGTGCTACGGCCATTAACACACTGGTTAAGTTCGATTACTTCTGTGATTTTATTCAGATTTACTTTAACATCGAAAATGCCTGAACGGAATCGACGAGAATATACTTTGAACATAAGCAAACTATTAAGGGAAGTAATTTCCAAATACAAAAAAAATCAAATCAACAATCTCATCATTTACAACTCCAGCGGCCTGACTTACATTTTCGCCTTTATCAAAGAAAAACATAATAAAAAAACACAATAAAATGTGCCGAATTTTCTCTTTGCTGATTTCGCTGTAACTCACAACTGAATGGAACAAACGAAAGACAGCAAAAGATTTTTTAGTGTGAAATGGCAATTGACAACGAGTACAAATTTTAAATTCTTTGATCGATACTTTACTTTCAAGATATAGATCACTACAGAAAAAATAACGATCAACTCAATATATTGACAATTAATGTGACTGGTATCTGTAACACATGGATAGATAAGTCCCAGGCCTAACAAAGAAGACAGCTTTTTTTACTCGTAATTATGTTTATGTTCTGTTCTTCGCTACCGAGTTTTTTTTTGTATACTTCATTGTACTAGTGTTTGCAAAGCTTTAATTTTCTAAACTATTTTTGCTATAAGTTTTTTTTTTAGGTCTTTGATAGATAATTATCCTAAATCCAACTGCTCGTAGTTTGACAAAGAATTTTGACAAAACCAGGCAGAAATAAAATTCAACCTAATTTAGTATTTTCAACTTAATTAATGGATTTTAACAATTCCTGCAAATTTCGTTACTTTTCACAAAAGCTTTGACAACCTATATTTTAAAAATCCCAAGCTTTTCATAAAAATAATATTTTTCCCATTTTCAGAACACCTTAATCTATGCACAAAGTTTAAATATTGCCTGCGCCATCTCGTCCTAAAACCAATGTATTATTTTTGTTGCGTCTTCCAATTTGCCAACTTTTTACTCTGCCCCTCAGAAAGTTATTGACTGACATTCAATTTGAATTTATCCGGTTGCACAAGTCGTTTCTTAAAACGGGCCAATTCTTTTTTCAAAGGAAATACACGACAATCGTTATGTTATCTAAAGCAAAAATTCGATTAAATAAAAAAAAATGATGGGCCACCTCGGGCTCAGTCCAGTAATGCAAAAAATCAATAGGTATTGGAGGAGCATCACTAGTCTACTACATCCTTCTCCAACCTTCCGAACTTTTTCGCCTGGTTTCAATGAAGTGGCGCACGATTTTACCCAATATTTTCTATCATTTTGTCGTTTAAGCCAGAACAAACCTTTTTTCCTCTTTTGTGTTTTATGGCACGGGGAAAACTGTGTTGGCTGTTAACTTTTTCTTTCAAAAGTTTTCGTTTCTAGGCTTTTGAGTACTCTTTCTTTAGAATTTGCTCTGAGTAAAAAAAATAAAATGGTTTTTCTAAGAGAATCTCACAGATTTTTTAAGTAGCTCACGATAGCCGTAAGACACGGTAAAAATTCCACATCTTACATCACCTTTAATTAGCAAATTTTCGAGCGAATTTCTTAAGAAAAAGTTTATACCAAAGTGACTAATACATCAATTATATTTAAACTTGAAAGCAATATGGTCCGAAAAACGTATTTTGAAAAATGAGCAGAAAAGCAGCAGCAATTCTAATATAGGTCGTGGTGGACTTTGTGCATACACATCCGTATATCTTTGAAACTATTTGAATGATAAAATGAGTCAGCAAATTCTATTATTTCTGGTATTTCAATACAACATAAAGCAATTTTATAAAAGCCCACTTAGCATCCTTGCCGACTTTAAACGCTTTGCGCGCTTACCCTCTCTAATTCGAGATAGTTTGTTGCGCCAAGATAATAAATCTGTATTGACTAATTTGATACATTAAAGCTTCATACAAGGAACTATAGTTGCTCCTAAGTTTTCTGCATGCGTTATTATTGCCAACGTTAAATTTTTATTAGTAACATTTTTTTTATGATATGAAGCTGAAAGCTTTTTTATATAGTCGCAAATTTCACAACCAATCTAAGTAAGTTGTGTTTTTACACGCATATGCACATATCTGTGGTTATGTTGAGAAATCTGAAAAAACACAAAAAAAAATGCTAAAAAAGCAATTGCGTATAACCGCGAAAAAATGCCGATTTTATACGCAAATATTTCATAAGCGCATATAAAATTGTGCTTATTGCTTTATACAATGGGCGCATGCATATGCGCAGCTTGCGTGACTATATCAGGAATACACACATTTCTCATATATGACTCCATTTCTTAAAAGGCTAAGTGCTGCACCCTAGTTATTTCATTATTTTGGACACTATGCGATTGGATAAATTTTTGAGCTAATATTTTCGAAACAATTTAAAAATAACCGAAAGTGGAACTAAATAAATGAAAACACTCTTTTCGATTCGAAAGTGTTATGTAGATAGTAAAAGTCCATAGTCGGCGCGCACGTAGCTTTCGAATCGAGTTATGCATAGAGTAGCCCCCTGAAATTCAAAGTACAACGCGTCGTATGAGTAACAAAGCAGAAGTACGAGTGTGTGAGTGAAAACCCATGTACTGGCGCCAGTGTTCACACAGGTACAGGGTGGGCCAAATAAGACCTACTAATGTTAAACACAAATAACTTTTGCAGTAATCATTTATTTTGGTTAATTGTTTTTATACATTGAATATATTTCATAGAATTTATGTATGAAATATTAAATCAGACAAATGTCCACCATTTTTCTCGATACAAAGATTGGCTCTTTATAACGCGTTTTCCATTACACCACATCATGTTTCTGGTTGAAGGCTCAGTATTTCGTCTCGAATATTTTGCTTCCGATGTCTAATATTCTCTGGTTTATTAAGTACACTTTGTCTTTTAAATATCCCCACAAAAAGAAGTCGGGCGCAGTCAAATCTGGCGAACGAGGTGGCCAAGGGAAATCTGACTTTTTGGAAATCAGACGTTCGCCAAAAATCTTCGCAGCAGGTCCATAGTTAGCCTAGTAGTATGCGCAGTTGGTCCATCTTGTTGAAACCACAAAATAGGATACTGCTCCGCTATTGGCCGCAAAAAGTTTTCAATCAATGTTCTGTAAGAAGCTCCTGAAATCGATTCCGGCGTTTCATCCTCATTTTCGAAGAAATATGGACCGATAACTCTAGTGGCCATAACACCGCACCCTTGGATTTTCAGATCCCCACAATCTACGGTTTTGTTTGTTGACATAACCATTTAAATGGAAATGCGCTTCATCCGACATCAAAACATTATTTAAAAAATCTATTTGTGAGGCTAATTGTGTGAAACGAATAGCGTATTGTAGTCGCTGTTGGTGGTCTTGCGGTAGCAGTGCTTGCACAATTTGCATTTTGTATGGGTACATCTTAAGATCCAACTTTAAAATTCTACGCAATGTCGTTCTGCAAATGCCCTATTGGCTGGAACGACGGCGAGTTGAGACAGATGGATCATCTACAACACTCCGCCGCACAGTTTCCACGTTGTCTTCAGTGCGAATATTTCGATGGGCACCTCGTCCAGGACGATCGACCACTGAACCCAGTTCCTCAAAACGACTGACCAAACTCCTAATCATGAAGGCTGTGGGAGCTGATCTGGAATTAAAATGTCGCCGATATTTACGCTGCGTTAAAGCAATTGATCGTTGACAAGAATAGAAAAACTCGATAATTTTAACGCGTTGTGTTGTTCTGTAGGGTTCCATAATAAATTTCCAACAATTCAATTATAACCTAAAAAATAAAAAAGTTATTTTTGCTTAACATTAGTAGGTCTTATTTGGCCCACCCTGTACATACTAACTGTACATAATATAAAAGTATGTGTACGGTACTAAATGTGATTAAATAACCCAATTAATGTATACTTCTACGTATGTATATATGTCTGTATGTACGCGTACTGACGTGCCGCACAATTAGCGTCATTACTAGTTAGACATTAATCACAGGGATATGCTCACCAGCAATACTCAAAGCACCTACAACAACAACAAAAATTAAAACCAATGTGCAATACAACAATTTACTGGTTCCGTGCAAAAAATATTTTGCTGAAATGGGAAAAACCGCTGAGCGTAAAATTGATGATGCCATACAGTTTATAGCTGACTAGTATTACTTTACCCGCTGGTGTATGTGCACATCCTTAGTTATTATAAGTTGAATATTTTCATCCCGGGATTTCGGGATATTTTTGAAGTAAATAAAGGGTTTTCCAATAACACGTGTTATTTTGTGTGTGATTGCGCTATTGAGAGATGATTAACGATTTTCTTGGACGGAATCGGATGGTATTGATACGGACAAAGTTTATTTTCAGCAAGACGGCGCTACGTGATACACAAGCAATGAAACCATTGAATAACACCTCTTATTGGACAACTTCTTATTGAAAAAAGTGAAGTAACGGAAATCGTTTCAACATACCACGAAAAAAAATCATTCAAAATTTAAATTAAACTGGTTCTGAAAACCACATGCTAATTTATTGATATAAATATACAGTCTGTGTCAGAAAAAAGGAATTGCGACTATTCATGAAGTGTAAAATATATACATTTAAAATTTTTATAAATGAAAGTGTGTGCAAAACTACGAGTCGCAATTACTCAATAAGCCATGTGGTCTCCATCGTTGTCGACTATAGCCTGGCATCTTCTTCAAGTTTTGAACCAGCTGTTCTGCGTAGCTCGTCGACAAACAGGACTAGACGCATGAGTTGCTTTAAATCATGGACTGGCCCTCCGGCAAGATGCGTTTTCATAGTTCCCTACACATTTTCTATGGGGTTGGCGTCTGGGGACTGGGAAGCCCAGTCCAATATTGTGAAGCCATTTTCTTGATTTGTTGTTACTCAATGTATTTTTCTGAGAGCAGTGGTTTTGATGATGTAGAACGGTATGATACTCGTATGTTCGCCTCCGTCAGTCGACATTCGAAGGTGTTGATACTCACATCTATTCCTGTTTTAGCAAGAACTGATCGTGCTTGGCGTAGTCACAAAGAAGGGTTCCGCTTAAAAAGTTGGACGATCACTTCATCCCACTTTTTTGTCATCACTCGCTTCAAGCCGCGCTCGGGAAATTCATCAACATTGCTGTGCACCTTATACCGGTGATTCCACACCACAATAAACTTTTTGATTTTTCAATTACTTTTGCAGCCGCGATGTACGATAATTTCAACCCTCTCGAATGCGTGCATAAAATAATGCTTCGCGTACTTCTCACTCAATTTTGTTTGGTTGCGTTTACGGGAAAGTTTTGAATGACACTAACCTGAGATAGCACTTGCGTCCTGGCCCTTGAGTTGCACTATTACGCAGCAAAAAGCAGAACGAAATATATCGTGAAGTTATAAGAAAAAAACCAGTTCTCTTCTTCTGACACAAACTATATCTTAAAGTGAACATTTTTTAATTTGCATCGGATGTGTAGTTTTTAGCTGCATGAGAACTATCGGTAACGATACCCATGGTTTAATAACTGAGAAGGGCAAACTGTGTTGACATTTCAGTTCAGTAAAGTTTGCCAAGTCGTGAGGAATCATTTCACGCCAGAACATAGCTTCCAAATTGTGGAAACTTACTTTGAAAAAAAAAAAAATAAATAAATCTGTTTGCGAAGTTAATAGACCACTCGCTGGATTATCGATCCTTATTTTTTTCGAAATACAATATAAAATGAGCTGCCGTTACGATGAATGGCGAGCACTATCAAGCCGTCCTGGCAGAATGTTTGTTTCAAAAAATTAACGATGCTTTGATAACCTACTCCTGCTTTATGAATGTTTTGCTCTCTTTCCAGGGTCTTCAGTACAGCCTGACCCTCACTGAAAACTCTAATCTGTTTCCCGCTCCATCTCTTATCGACTACCCATTCGGCTACTTTTAAGATGGCAAAAATTTCCGTTTAGAAAACAGTTGAGATTCACTCCATAGCATAGTGATACTTATTACTATTGTTTAAGTACGATCCGGCTCCAGATCCTTTTTCATTCTTGGACCCATCAGGTATCAGGTCGTCTTCAAGTGCCAAGAACAGTGGATATTGCTCAGATAGCATCTTTAAGATTTCTCTATGTCCCGAAGTGGCGTCTTCGTGCTAGAAACCTTATTTATGGAGTCTACGCATTGCTTTTATTGCTTCCTGTTGTACCTTAAGATCCAAGGAGAGCAAATCAAGCATAGCGTTTAGAGCACCGTAGTAGGTTGTACTTGTTGTACAACAGAGGTCGTAAGTGATGATGGGTGAGTGCTGTGTATATCCATAGGACCACAGCAAGTTTCAGACCCCAGGTTTTACCAAAGGCTCTGCGGCATTGCTGAAATCCTTTATCCGCGATTCACCTTCAGTGAAACGTGTGTCTGCCAAGTCAGCTTCTTATCCACGATTACTCCTAGATATTTAACTTCATCGGAAAGACCAAGTGTCACACCTTTCAGTGTTGGAAGACTAAGTCTATCCAATTTCCGTGTTCTCATAAACAAGACTATGGTTGTTTTGTTCGGATTAACGGAAAGACCTTGTCTCATGTAGCAGTCATCGATTTTGTCCTTCTGTACTTTCGTGCAAGGCCTTCTTAGGGATTTATCCGATGTTAGAACACCCCGTTGGGGACATCGTTGCTTGACTCTGACGGGGTTCTCACCAGCGGTTAACAGCGTCTCAGAGAGCATATCCATTTTACAATAATGGGATTATCTCCATGTCGTTCGGCAGAAGAAACTTATTGAGCCAAATGTGGCATTATCAAAAACTCCCTCAATATATAAATATATATATATCTATATATTCTTATTCTGTATTATATATCTGAATTTGAATGTTTAAACAAGAAAGAAAAGTAATAAAACTTTGTTCATTTTATTAGCTTTTAAACAAGTCCTTTTAGAGAAATTTTAGAATTTTTTGTTTATTTTATAAGAAAGGCAGAATTTGTTCGCCTTTTGTTTTTTAATAATAAAATGTTTACTAGTAAATACCTTTAAATAATAAAGAAATCTATAAAGAATACACGCAAGTACAAACAAGCTGAAACATAGTTAAATAAATGCTGCCCCATAAAGTAAAACCATGATACGTCTTAAAGGCGTATGGTTATCTGGTTATCTTTCTAGCAACTTTCAATTTCAGGGTTATTAAAGCAGGGTTAATCAAAGCAATTACAAAGTACTTTTAAAACTAACAACGCCGAGGAAACTCAAAACACTGATGGATTTTATAGTTGATACTACTTAATTGGGATATTATTAAATTCAATGGCGTACTCAATTTCGGCTAATTGGCTTTAGTTTTAACAATACTTCAGGGATAACAATACTTGAAAATGTGCTTACATTTTTCATATAGGAGTGGATGAATATAAAAATTATCTTGTCTGTTTCTAAACTTTGTTTTGTATATTTATAAAATGTTCAAACTGAATCAAAAAATAGTGTACTATTTCAGTTTTTTATGTCGGATCATAAAAAATATTATCTAAAATCTAAATAATCAGGTGCATGGGAGCTAATTAGTTTGGGGAAAAATAAATCAACTATTTTCTCGGTAGATGGCTGTAGTGATCGATATCTTGTAAGGTTTCGGTAGAACAGTTTTCAGTTTATGCTCGTCACATTTCACACTGAAAAGATTCTTTTGCTGTTTTTTGTTTGTTCCATTCAGTCGTGAGCTACAGGGCGTTAACCGTGGACGTCAGAAATGAGAAAATTCGGTACATTTTGCAGTGTTCGTTCAATAAAGGCGAAAATGCAAGCAAGGCACTGAAATTCTGAATGGTACTTATGGTGCCGATACTGGTTTTTGTCGCTATATGTCGGTAATGTCGATAAAATCACAGATATAATCGAAGTTTAGTAGTCGTAGCATAAGAGCTAAAGCTCAACTATAAAACAGTTTTAAGCCATTTTACGCAAAAGTAATGGATTTTTTTTTGTCTAAACTAATATATATTTATCTATTTATTTCAGTCTACATCAGAACAGAATTTCTTGAACATATTAATTAAATAGATACTTTTTAACAACTTAATTTGAAACAACATGAAAAGGCTGTCATTGAATTTAATCAGCTCAGCGTGTTTGTTACAAATATGAAAAATTTACGCTACCGATCCGTTATCGAATAATTTGGAACTTCTGAGATTCATATTAGAGAGAATATATATATATATATATATATATATATATGTATATATATATATATGTATATATATATAATTGACGCGTACACCCTTTTTCCGGTGTTTGGCCGAGCTCCTCTTTCTATTTGTGGTGTGCGTCTTGATGTTGTTCCACAAATGGAGGGACCTACAGTTTCATGCCGACTCCGAACGGCAGATATTTTTATGAGGAGCTTTTTCATGGCAGAAATACACTCGGAGGCTTGCCATTGCCTGCCGAGGGGCGACCGCTATTAGAGAAAACTTTTCCTGCATTTTGGTCTTCACCGAGATTCGAACCAGCGTGCTCTCTGTGAATTCCGAATGGTAGTTGACCACCAACCCATTCGGCCACGGCGGCCAAAACAAAGTCATAGTTAAAAGAAATTTGTTATCCCTTATTTCTCTGGGCATTTAACGTATCACTATAATGCACTTGGGTATGTTAATTATATTATGAATTAACCAAGTTTGTTTGGAAATTTAAAACTTTTAATTGCAAACAAATTTAAAAAAAAAAAAAATGTTCTTATAATTAAATAATTAATTAAGTATAATTTTGCAGGACTCCCAGATTAATCACGAGTTTTCCAGACCAGAAAATATCAGGATTCTAGTATCCCTGAACAACGGGATTTCGGGATTACGCGAATCCGGGCTTATCATTCCTCTGTATGTACACACGTGCGTGTTAGTGTTAAAATAAATAGACCATTGGTGATGCGCCGAATGCTGGTTGAGTGCAAAACAATAGGTTCAAATAAATGCTCTTTACTTTTTAAATGGACTACAGTTGGTTAGCGGATGCTTACTGCGAATGGGTAACATAAATAAATGCCAGTTATTCGTGGTGAGTAAAGGCCAGCGCACAAGTAAGTCACTTAATCAATGGTGAAGGTAATTCGATCGCATTTTGCTTGCGAACGAAAAAATATGTAGATATGTATGGATTTTTTTTCCATTTCGGTCAAAGTGTTTGCATACCTTTCTGCAGAATAGCTTTTTCACGGTTTTCTATTACAGGCAGTCCTGCGCTCTTGTATGATTTAGTAACAAAAGTGTTTGTTGTAACTCGATTTTCAAATTCAGTTCAAGTTAAAAGTAAATAGAACCCAAAATTTTCATATCCGTAATACCATTTTTACTAAGGATTCTTGTTATGAAAGGTCCAGCTTTTAAATCAAATAGAATAAATAGTGGAAGGGACATTGCCAGCATTGTTTTTCATTCGTTGTTTCAGCACAAAGAAATGTGAACAAAATATAAGGCGTTTAACTATATAACCCAATTTTCTAAGCAATTAAAAGCAATGAAGGAATATGTGTGAAAGCGCACTTCAATACTATGGCTTCGACTATGGAGATTTGTGTAAAAGAGCAACATTGCTAGAGCTTTACTATTATAACTTCGTTTCTTAAGTATATGAATACATAAGGACTTAAACACTAAATTCACAAATCTCATAGTTAAGAGAATGCATGTCCAAGAGTATAAACATTTAAATATTGAGTCAAAATGACACGCCGGGTGAGCTCAATTGGAATCTAGGCTACTAAATATTCAATAAATACTCTTGCAATGGGGTAAAAATAGTGATAATTAGCTATAATCATCTTGGAGCAAAATTTATGCTGAAAGCATAGTGCACATTGCGGAATATTGAAATTTATCAGCGCTAGTAGTTCCAGCACTCACACAAACCAGCAGACACTCACAAACAAACAACAGCAATTGAATGGACCTTCTCGATTCAAGTAACTTCATCCCTGAAAGCATACATTGAGCGTAATAGCATGACAAATATTCAAAGAAGTTAAGTGGTTTGAGAGCGAATAAACTCTTGCTGGAGGCTTTAAATTCGATGTAAATAATTTGAACGGATCATATTTCTGATTGATAAAACGTATTCCATTTCACAGTAGCGAAGAAAATATATCATATATTAGAGTATACCTCAGGAATAATTACATTGACTTGATTCATAAAGCTAAATCACAAATTTTTGAACGATAAATGGGCTAGCATTAAAAAGATAAAGTAAAATATTGGATTAATGAGGTTTAAGTGGTCATATCAAAAAATTTACATGTGAAAGAATTTGCATTTGCATTTTGAATATAAATCTAAGACTGTACAGCAGTTAGTAGTCGCTGAAGAGTTCTAGTATATCAACTCCACAACATGCTTACCTCAAAGGCAAATCGACGGAGACAGTGCTTCACGAGGTAATCCGAACAATAGAGGGGTCTCTAGTAAACAAACAGTATACCATGGCAGCTTTTCTAGACATAGAAGGCGCTTTTAGTAACGCTAGCATCAAAGCTAGCATGGGTAATATCAACGTAACTAAGAGAGTCCATAGGGGTACTCCACAGGGGGGAGTATTATCTCCATTTCTTTGATTATGTGTGATTAGCAAAATCTTAATAAAACTTAATAGAGGCGCGGTAAAAGCGGTGGCGTACGTTGATGATGTGGCGCTAATGGCGTCAGGACTGTGTCTTAATACGATCAGTGGTATCATTCAAAGGGCATTAGGCGAGTTTAATTCTTGGGCCACAGGCTGTGGCTTAAGTATAAGCCCGCGTAAAATAGGTACGAATCTTTACCTTACCAAATATTAACGGAAAAACTCTCTCACTTTCACCCAGTGCAAAGTACTAAGAGGTAATTTTGGACTCCAAACTTAGCTGGAAATTAAATGTCGAAGAACGGGTAAGGAAAGCAGAAATTGCTTTATATGTCTGTAAACGTATGCTTGGAAGAAGATGGGGTCTTCTTTGGGGGAAAGCTTTAGTGAGAGATTACAATACCAAATTACTCGGCAGAATACAAAGATCAGCCTGTGCAATAACAGGCGGTGCATTCAGAGCATGTCCTAGGGAAGCTCTCAATGCACTGACAGACGTTATTCGAATACACCTACACATAAAGAAGACGGCAACCATAAGTGCATTTAGGTTAAATGAAGCGGGTCGCTGGAAAGGAAAAACTTATGGTCACGCTAGTCTATTATTTTAACAAACTCAGTTAACCTCGGTGAGGACTGACTACATTCAATAGGAATTTTGCCACTCTCTTTACATCTAAGGAGGAATGGAATAAGGGATTCTCATTAAACAACTTCGACACTACGGTGTATACAGATAGTTCTAAAATGGATTGTGGTGTTGGAGCTGGTATATATTCTCATAGACTTAAAATTGAAAAATCTGTGCGTCTCCTAATGCCTGCAGTGTCTTCTAGGTGGAAGTACTTGCAATTGGGGATTTCTCTTTCTATCTTTTGGATAGCCAACTGTAATCCAGGCACTGGATTCAGCTACAACAACCTCTATGGTAGTTGAACAAAGTAGGAATAGCCTTTCCACCTTGAGTGAAAACCATAAAGTTACCTTAATTTTGGGTCCCGAGACATCGGAATATTGAAGGTAACGAAAAAAGAAATGAACTGGCAAGAGGGGGTTCTGCCCTGAATAACGCTCTTGCAGAATCGGTATTCACACCATAAGGTCCAGTCAAGAGTACAATTTCCCAAAAATACGTCCGGATTGCGAATTGTAGATGGAGAGACCAGACGAAATGCAAAATCAGCAGAACGTTATGACCCACTTACAACCTCAAACAATCGTACATGAAACAACGGGACGCCTGGCGGCTAACGGCAGTCAGCTTATGGTCTGTGGGAGGACAAGCATCCAAAATGGGCATACCTCACAACACATACTGTCACAGTTGTAAATAACCGCGAAAAAGGAAACAATCTTCCACTTCCTCTGCGAATGCTCTGCCTTATGGAAGGACAGAATGTTAATCCTGGGCAGGCCGCTTTTCGAGAGTCTCGAGCAACTGTCTGGCTTGGATGTCAACAACCTAATAAGGTTCTGAAACCGCACAGATTGGATATAGTCATGCCGCAAATAACTGGTAAACAAGTTGGTAACGAGAATGTGACCACAAAACGGTGCGGAAGCGCTATTAAAATTCTGGAAGAATCACCATTCAAACCAACCAACAAACAGCAGTCAAAAAAGGAACAAGAAAGCGACATATCAATTGTCAAATAGGAAGACCTGTAGAATATTGGACTACCTTTTTTATCCCGAAAAGTCACAATTTAACGCAATTAATTAATTAGAAGATTTTTAACATTCTTGAAGCACACAAGAAGAGGGAAGCAAATAATTTACAATATACACAATAAAACTATGTAAAAAAATTGTGGTTGATGTATGGGATGAAACCGAATAGGAGTTTCAGAAGTTTCTCAGCAGAATAGAGACTCTGGGTTCAGAACAAATATTACGTTTCAGGTGGCGCTGATTTTTGAAAATAAGAAATAACATATATTTTATATTTCTTTAGCAATTGAGGAAATCTATGGAAAGCGAGAGCAATTTGGTGTTGGAAATTATTTTCGAAAGATTTACTTACAAAGGGGCGAAAAATTATTCACCCTAACTTATCTTAATCAGACGTCTTAACTGCGTTGCAAACTGCGTTGAACGTCAATAATATTTGACACTTCTGAAATAAACGAATGCAGTATACAAACAGGAAGATGATTTTCCAAAAAATTAATTTTTTCAGTGAAAAAGTTGTGTGCCACGTTGTACAATGAGAATATAGTACCTGCGCTAGGTTTAATCGTATTAGAAAGAAATAAAAGGTGTAGTTTTGTTCTGCGTCATATTTTTCAGATTTGGCCACACGGCCATGTGTAGCAGAAAAACAATTTTTTTGTTTTGTTTTTGGTTGGTAACCCCTGAACTGAAAGAAAGTGAAAGATCAACCGCGAATGCATTTTTTCACAAAATATATTGATTATTGTGAAAACATTTTACAAATCTACGCTAAGTTCATAAAAACAAGCCAATTTTGTAGCTAATAAAGCAATCGTCATCATCCCCAGCGTTACATCCCGGGGTGGGCTTTAGCTGCTGATTACTGATCTTCCTCCATTCAACATGATTCAGAGCAAGGGACTTCCAGTTTTGGACGCCCATTTTTTTCAGAACTTCGGTTACGTTATGCAGCCTAAAGGTGTTAAACAAAAATGATTGTAGTCCATTAGAAGTTTTTGTGGCCTACCGCCATACATGAGGATGATGTGACCTGCCCATCTGATGCACTGTGACTTGATAAATCTTACAATATCTAGCAGCTCATTATTGTGCCTGATTCTGTACCCGCCATCTTCTTCGCGTGTTAGACCAAATATTTTACGCAATATTTTGCACTCAAATATTCTTAGGCGCTTCTCGTCTGCCAGAGACATGCTCCAAATTTCTGCGCCGTAGGTCAGCGCGGGTCAAGTGAGCGATTTATAAATAGCAAGTTTGCACCTACGTAAGAGAGATCTTGATTTCAGGAGATTTAAGTTAGCATAGTATGCACGATTCGCCACCATTAATCTGTCAGATATACAGTCCTGCTCGTTGTTGCCGTTACTTATTAGTACGCCCTGATATGCAAATTTCTACACGCTCTCAAAACTGAAGTTTTCGATGTTAATTACACCACAAGCCTTCCTTTTCACTTTTGAGATCCCCATATATTTGGTTTTGCTTTTGTTTATTGCCAATCCTACCAATCTCGCATTTTTTCTATCGTTAGGATGATTAGGATGATGTCATCTAGGTAGCGTCTATTACGGACAACATCCGTGTGTGCTATAGTAAGTGTAGTCCTGGAAAGTAGGTGCCCCGATCTCATGAAGTCTTTAATGGCGTAATGCAAAACTATTATAGATTGAAGATGGTTGTTGAAAGAGCATCCATCCATCACCTTGTTTTACACCGCTGTTGATATTAATTGCACTCGTCATATTTTATTGTACTCGTATAGAAACACTTCCGTTCTTGCCTTTTAGCGTAAGCATCGTCAAACGAACCAGCTTGATGGGATTCCTAATTCATGCATTGCGTTGGCTATGGATTTTCTATGGATACAGTCGAACGCTTCTTGGAAGTAAATGAATAGGAGGTGAACGTCATAGGCCCATTCAAGATATTTATCAATATTTTGTCTCTTACAACAAGAAGAAAAGCAACAACAACAAAAACATAAAAAGTTACAGCCACAAAATCAACAATATTCTACTCTAGGGGGAAAAACGCAGCAGATGTCCCTACAAATGGAACCACAGCAACACTAATCACTGCAAAAGCAACAAAATCTGTGTTATTCAATTTTATTATAAGTTATTGAAGGCAATATTAATGGCAAATGTAATTTCATATGAGTTTTTCAAAATAATTTAGATAAACTTAAGACCAAATTAGGAAAAGTTCAATATTCTTTAAAAAATAATTGTTTTGATAAGGAATTTGAAGTCGCTGCTGCAGCTTACTAAACCCTGAAATTTGATACTAAATCTGCCAATTCGATATATAAAATTACAGATTTTCACGTCACGTCTTACTCACGCGGTAGAGTAAAATTGTTGTAACTTTTGTGATGCAAGATTTTTTAGTTCTAAGCAATAACTGCCCTGTTTACGTGCAGCCGGTTAATAAAAAATTGTATTGGCGATGGAAGATGTTGGCAAAAATATATAATCGTAGAAGTCATGAAAATTTCAGAAACTTTTCTTTGATTTAATATTTTATCCTTTTACTCTAAACGAGCTGAATGAAAATTAAATACCTTTTTGCATCTTTTAACATAATCTGTCATACTATACTTGACTCTTTTGCACTGCCTTTGATGCTTAAAAAATAAGATTTTTCCTCCAATCCCATTTGATAGGATTTTACGCGCTTTTATTTGATTTTAAAAGTATGCGCGCGGCAAGAATATTCTAGTTTTTCACTGCCTTTATTTGCTGCTTTCTTTAGCTACTTTTCTTTAATCGTAAAATATTTCTACTTATATTTTCTTTATTCCTTGCAATGCAATTTTATTGCCGTCTCACGGCAAATCCTTAAAAACTTACAATTTGTCCTACAAGGTTTTGCACGTATTCGAATATTTCTGAGGCCAAAGTGAAAGCATCGTTTTTAGGTATATCGATAGAAAGCCACAAATACAGTTGCTTTTTGGCACTGTGTCGAGGTCTATCTTTTTTTTCGTAGTACGTTTTCGATGTATTGGGTAGTCGAAACAGTCTTTTCGTATTTTGTCAATAGATGTCGTTGGAGTCATCTATTATATCTCCAGTGCTACCAATCCCATTGTGTCATATCATGTGGTGTTAGAAAGGTGACATTTTAAGCTTCATTAAACAAAAAAAAATTAAATTCGGAGAAGTTGAAAAAAAGTTATAGCTGTTCAAAAATGAGTGAAAATAGTGAAGAAATTCGCTATATTTTGAAATTTTTGTATAAAAATGGGAAGAATGCCACGCAAGCCACCAATGAAATTTGTGAAGTTTACGGAGACGATGCTGCATCAGTTCGTGTAGCACAACAATGGTTCGCTCGCTTCCGTTCTGGAAATTTCGATGTGAAAGATGCACCTCGCTCCGGTCGACCTATCGTTGAAAAAGTCGATGAAAAGATTGACCAGGACCGTCACATAAGCTGCCATGACATCGCCAAGACACTAAACATTCATTATTAAACGGTTTTGAACTATTTAAAAAAGGCTGGTGTGTTTGGGTACCACATGAATTGTCTGTGAAAAATTTAATGGACCGAATTAACGTCTGCGATTCTTTGCTGAAACGAAATGAAATCGAACCATTTCTGAAGCGAATGGTAACAGGAGACGAAAAGTGGATCAAATACGACAATAATGTGCGAAAAAGGTCATGGTGCAAGGGTGGTGAAGCTCAACAAATGGTCGCAAAGCCAGGATTGACGCCTCGAAAGGTTATGCTGTGTGTTTGGTGGGATTGGAAAGGAATCATCCACTATTAGCTACTCCATCCTGCTCGAACGATTGATTCTACACTTTACTGCCAACAACTGATGAGATTGAAGCAAGCAATCGAAAAAAAAACGGCCAGAAGTGATCAGCAGAAAGGGCGTCGTCTTCCATCAGGACAACGCTAGGCCACACACATCTTTGATGACTCGGCAACAACTGGGAGAGCTTGGCTGGAAAGTTTTGATGCATCCACCATATAGCCCTGACCTTGCACCATCGGACTACCATTTTTTTCGGTCAATGCAGAACTCCCTTAATGGAGTAAAGTTGGCTTCAAGAGAAGCCTGTGAAAATTACTTGCCGCAGTTTTTCGCCGAGAAAGCACAAAAGTTTTACACTGATGGAATATGTCTCTAGAAGAAAAATGGAAAATGGTACATATTTGGTTTAATAAAGTTCATTATAAATATAAAAAAATGAGTTGAAGTTTGTTTAGAAATACGAAAAGACTTTTTTGACTACCCAATATTTCTTTACCGCGTTCCAGCTGTCCTCGCGTCCGAGCATTTATCTGATTACGTTGCTCGGCGCGATGTCGCCAATCTGCACTTGGAATTGCTTACCTTGCCCATGCGCTATACATATCTTCGGAAGGATCCGGGGCCCGAGAGGAAATGAGTTAAAAAGTAGTTCACTTCCCCGAAGTTCCTTCGGATACATAGGTCAATATATAATGACACCCAAAGGGGAATACTAGTTTTTAAAATAGTTTACAAAATCGATTTCATACAATTTTATTTTTCTTTAATGATGTAAAGAAGAAAATACTTAGTGGAAAATCGTTGATCCAAAACTGTATCAGCAGTCAGTTTTAATAGTCTGAGGTGGGGTTAAATTTTACTATGTAATGAGTGTTACTAATACAAACTAAATAATTCTAATACTAATACAAACTAAATAAAAACAGAAAAAAATCGGTGTTTGAACTAACATTGAAAAAAATGATGTTCGTACAAAAAAACAAATATTTTTTAATATCACTTTTAAAATCGAATATCTGGAGAAATGAAAGTTTTGGACATTATGTGATATAAACAAATTAATCAAAAATTACCTAAAAAGTAATGTATTTAAATATCGGGCAGGACTTTCGCGCTAACCCTCTATATATACATATTCCGGAATGTGCTAGAGCACCGCCTTTCTAGTAAAATTCTAAAAGTTTTTGCTATGGACCGACTATGGACTCACTATTTAAGGTTTCTGTTTCATAATATTTCGAATTTCTCGTAAAATTTTAGAGGGAAAACCTGTACCTATGTAACATTTTTTTTTAATTTCAAATTTAAAAGCAAAACGATTGTGGTTCACTACTTCAGTTTTTAGTACAAGCAAATCAAAAAATTCTAAACTGCCCAGCTCTTATCAATGGCCAATTCATTGATTTTTAAGCGTCACTTTTTCACACATTTTAGTAGTTGTATGATAAGCGCTGGTAGCATTTGCTACATCTTCCAAGTGGTGAGTTTTTTTGTTGTTTGAACCTATAAACTCTCTAATGGAGTCCACCACAATCGTTGCGTCTTAAAACTTGCTTATTTCTTGCACAATGCGCTCGTTTTTTGGCTTTTATTCAAAACTATTATCTTATTTGATGCGTTCTTTTATTTGATTGCCCCGCAAAAATGAGTTCCCTTTTACTTAGTCGCATGCAATTCAATGTACAGTTATATAGCTAGATGGGTTTTTTTTTTTGCACTTTGTTCTTGCATTTTTAAGTTTCATTTCAATTGCATGCCATGTCGTGCCATGCGCAGCTGCAGTCTTCTACTTTTATTGTTTGAGAATATCTTTGCTTGCTGTGCCTTAATGTCTTTTTAACGGCGCGTTGCCAAAACTTTTCTCATTGTCTTCAAGTGCAGTGCTACTCTATTCTTGACTACCTACATCAGTTCACTAGCTATCAGCTAACAATACTCTACTTTTCATGATCAACTTGATTTCTTTTCATTTCAGTTTCTTTTGACTTTTTTGTTTTGCTTTTTTGGGGCACATTTTTTATTTCCCTCGACTGTAGGTCGCTCGGTAGAGGTCGAACGATTGGTTGGTTTGCCGGTTGCTGAGTACATATTGGCATTCAATATTTTAGTGGCTTTTTATTTCGCTGTGGCTACTCAGAGTAGAACTATAAAAGATAGGAAGGAAAGCTGCTTAAGCGAAAAAAAAAGAAAAATAAATAAAATAAAAATGCTGTGAAAAAATTGCGCTTGCATGAAATGTCGGAAAGTGGAGCAAGAAAGTTGTTTGAAATATACTTTTGCAAGTGCAATTTTTTATTGCACTTTTTATGGCGTGCGCAATGTGGCATGCCACACAGTGGTCGTTCGCAGAATGTGGCATTGCTTAGAGCAGCACGTTGTCGCCTGCGGTCACCAGCATCGATGACTCAAATTTCTTTTATCTTCTAGCGCAATTTTTCATTCCATTTTCATTTAATTTATTTGCTTTTCTATTTTTTTCTTTTTTTTACTTCTTTCTTTTCGTCATTTTTCTTCCGAAACAGCAGTCTTCGATAGTTCCGTGAAACAAGTGCCAAAGTTGAAATAGAAACTGCGGCAATACATACTAATTTTTGTACTTAGTGTGAAGCATATGTATGTACACAGTTAAGTATGTAAGTAGAAGTATTAGTTTTACTTTGCTGTGCTCAGCTGTTGAAAAATTAAGTAATGCGGTATTATTTCATTTGCCGCAGGCAACAAATGATTTATATACTCAACAGCATGCGCAGCTACTTTCGTGCCTTTATGACCACACCACTGCATTATGTAGCCATGTTTTTATGTTTTTGGTTTTTTTACAATTTTTTGAAAGTCACGTTGGGACTTGGTTGTTTTCGCAGTCTATTAATTTCATTGCGTTACTCGATGATTTTACCAAAAAAAAATCTTCGTATCAGCTTTAAATGAAAAGGCACACCTTCAAATGTATTAAGATGTAGTTGAAAAGCTACAAATCATTCCGTATTATAATTCATTTCGGCAGCTGTTCATAAATTTCATAGTCATTCTTTCCACTTTTTTACCCATACACATTGTGTTTATAATTTATGAGTCGCGGGGGCGTATGAGTGACGCGAAATATTCGTGCGGCCTTGGGTGTGCCATCTATTTAGTTCACCTCCAATCAGCGTAACACTTGATGAGTTCATCATATTTTTTGTAAATTATATGCTTTGTAAATTACATAAATAAGAAATGCAGAAATATTTAAACATTAAAAATTTAAAGGGTCAGGCCGCTGGAAATTAAATAAAATCGACTTCGACTCGAGGAGGCAGGCAGCCAAGTTTTAGCAAAGATATTCGTGTATGGAATAAGGAAACAGCCTGTTTTAGGAGAAGAATTTGATTTTATTTAGCTAATTTGTAGTTTTTTGGGCTCGGAGAAATACTCCGAATCCATGAAGGTGACACAATATATCTTTCAGGCCGCAGTGCTAAATCCCCTTATAACAGTGATATTAATATTAAATTATTTTCGGAAATATTTCGACTCGAGCATTTCCTAGCCCTGTGTTTCAACTTAGAACTTGATGATGATTTCTTAGCGGATACATTTTTGGCTTATATTTTATATTTTATTTTTATTTTTATTTTTATTTTTATTTTAGAATCATTATTTTGTTTTAATAATTTTTTATTTTTTACACAAAAAATCTAGTAAAAAAGACCCCATTTTACCACCTTTTTTCAAATTTGCCGCCATTTGTCAATTTTTAATTTTTTCGATTTGTTCAGTTCCGACTATAACTGCACTCCTTGTGATTAATAATCTTCTTGAATTTTGTGCTTCAAATGAGTAGAAGTCTCGAAAGAACCTACACTGTCCGGCTCCAATTTTTCGAGAGGGTCATCTTCAGTTGCATTTTTATAGTAATAAATATTGTTTTTAAAATAAAGAAAACTTTGTATGCTCAATAGATGTAGTAAGAAACACGAAAAGTTGAAATATCGTTTTTCTTTTTATTTTAAATGGCAAAAAAAAATAATCGTGAAAATAGGTGACGCACTCTTTACCACCGGGTCACCTTAACTTGGAACAAATTGCTGATCAGAAATGCCTTTTCATGTGATTACCAACATTTTTATTTATTTCAAAGTTTAGAAACTTCAGCAAACTCTCGATTTTTTTTCACATTATTTGCATTTACGTGATGACCTATAAAAGCACGCTTCTTAATTGATTCTCCACGGAAACCAGTAATATTGATAAAGTGGCAGTGGCAATCTGCCGACTTTGGCGCAGCTTCTCAATATGCTTAAAAGATAAAGTAGCATGAAACAGAAAGCTTTGTGAGTTGGATAAGAGAATCGCATTGTACTAATGAAGACAAAAATAAAATAAAATTATATACATCCATTACTCCATGAACATATATGAGCCAGCCATAATCGGTGAATTCGTTGAATGATTCTTAGCTACCTCAAAAACTCGTTAAAATTTTAAAGCGCTCAATTCAGTATATGACTTATGTGGCAATCTACAAATGAAAGTAGAGCTTTTGTGGTGCATGCCATGGTAGACACAATTGGCTCCAACTAGCACATCTGTCCATATATTTCATATTCTTTTCCTTTCATGATATTCAGGTCTTCGTAATACGCATAAGCAATAAAAATCTTATTTCATCTATAAAGCGTGAGTAAGTGAGAAGCATTTAAAGAGGCATACCTGCGTACACAGATGTAAAAAAGGCAATGTTTGCATGAAGAAGGGCGTATAGGTTAGCAGTTTGGCGTTGCTTGTGCCAAATGGGCGCTCAAATTGCACTCACGAGCTTTGTGGCTGCCTGTAAACAGTCACAGCAAATTTCGCTGATTTATTGACATTTAAATGTCTGCAGATGCTTGCCGCACACTTTCTGTCGCCATGTAGTGACGCAGAGGTATTTCAGTTTATGAACTCGTGCTTGAAAATACTCGTACATAGGCAGACAGTTATTGTCAACGCGTGTTCCCCGGTCTCTATGTAACGTAAGACTAGTGGTGAGGTGGCCCACCTTTTGAAACATTGTGTGGTTTGTTTATTGCGTTACGTGCGTGCGCATGAAATATGTTTTATAATACGCAGTACTTTGAATTTATTGTCATTTTGCAAATTCATTTTCTATGACTCTGCGATTTAAATGGCAGCTTCGATGGCAATTGCTGGCTTTTAATGGTATATTTGAGTTGTTGAAAAGTTTTATAAAGGTTTGAGAAAATTATAGTATTCATTGAATTCTTTAGTGTCGAAAAAGTAAAATTAGTTCACTAATTGTATTTATCTTACAAAGTAATGCGAAAAGTTCGAAAGTAGCTCCATTATAAAATATTGTATACATATACATATACACTTTGAGTGTAGCCGTCAGTGCTTTTGATGACAGTGATGATGGAGATGATTTACTACAAAGAACCCGGAATTGTGCGAAATATTGAGTGGTCGACGAGATGCAGGGCCTCAAAATTAATTTTTTTTTAATTGTGAGTCAACAAATTTTTTCTTTCGGACTTTTTCCATCTTTCTCGACACAAAGGAAACAAGAAAAAGTTTTAGAAATGCTTGTTTTTTCTAGAAAATTAAAAAAAAATCCTAAGTTAGGCAAAAAATTAAAACAGAAAATTTTACAATTAAAGAAAGGACTTTTTCCACTTTATATTTGAGCATATTTTCAAAAAAATGAAAAAAAAATTAAACACAAATAAAAAAAAAACTTAAAATAAAACACAAAGGCTTTAAGTTAAACAAACAAAAAAAAAAATATGTGGTATGTACTTTTCTATATGACATTTTTCATATTTCCCAAGAAAACTGAAGAAACAAGAAGTTTGAAAAATTGTTATGATAAAATTTTTTATTTTCTAAAAAATTAAAAAAACTAATTAAATATTTCAATCAAGCAACAAATTAAAAAAAATCTTGAAATTGAAAAAGGAGCTTTTTCACTTTCCATTTTCCCACTTTTCCAGTAAAACAGTTTTTTTTATTAAAAAAAAAAAATTTTGCATTAAAAAAAAAACAAAACAAACACTTAAAATAAAAATCTTAAAAGTACAAAAAAATTTATAAATACATTTCCTATATGACATTTTCCATATTTCCCGATAAAAATCAAGAAGCAAGAAGTTTAAAAAATTGTTATGGTCAAATTTTTTAAACAAAAAATAAAAAAAAATTTAAAATTAAAAAAAGGAGTTTTTTTCATTTTATATTTTCCCACTTTTGTGGTAAAACTTTTTATTTAAATTGAAATAAAAATTTAAAAAAAATGTGACATTAAAAAAAAACAAAACAAAGACTTAAGAAAAAAATCTTAAAACTAAAAGACAAAATATGTTTATAGATATATTTGCTTTATAACATTTTCTATATTTCCCGATAAAATGAAAAAAAAACATAAGCTTGAAAAATGTTTATGGTAAAAATTTGTATTTTAAAAAATCTAAAAATTAAAAAATTAGATATAAATTAATGCAAAAAAATTAAGAAAAATAAGAAAAAAACATATAAGAATTTTTGTTGAGTTTCAGAGTTTTGATCTATTTGCTTACATTTTTCAAACTAAAGCTTAGAGTTTCTAATAATAATTCACTTTTTACGGGTACAAATAGCAGTAGGAAAAACGAAATTATGTGTACCTACATAGCCCATAATTCAGACAACACTTTAACTTGAGCGTAAATGTGAGCTGTCGCCCCTTCTGCATAAAAACGACGGCTGGAAGAATACAGAAAGTCGTACACATCACAGTACTGATAGTAGGCTCAGTAAGGTTGAGGTGTCACGCCTTTTCTTCCGTGTAAGTAAATACTTTTTGTATGCGGTGAAAAAACTAGCACGGTTCACAAACAAATTGTCAAAAATCAACGTTACTTTAAAATCACTTGACACTTAAATTTTTTATATTTAAATTCAAATAAAACACATAGAAAAATTCTAATTTCTATTTGTAATTAAAAAGTGGAAAGTTCTGATGAAATTTTGAAAAATTGAGGAAATTTCGTACAAAGTTTAAAACTTTGCATTATTTTGTTTATATTATCGATTTTTTTAAGTGCCTCATTCAGGTTTGATAGCTGATGGGAATAATAATCAGCAGTTATCGCTCGGTTTGGTTCCAGAAGATAATAATAAACAATACCGCTCATATCCCACCAAATAGACAGGAGAATCTTCCTGGGGCGAGGGCCATCTCTATGGGTCGGGTCTGGTGTCTCATTTTTATCCAATCATTGTCGTTTGCGAACAGGATTATTACAAAGGACCCATTTTTCTTCACCAGTAACGATACGGTTCAAAAAACTTTCATTTTGAAGCCGTTGCAACAGCTGAGAACACACATTCACTCTCTGCTGAAGGTTGGTGACGGAAAGTCTATGCGGAATCCATTTTCCCAGCTTTGAAACCTTTCGCAACTGAACCAGATGCCTGTGAACTATTCCAAGTAATGAATTTAACCTCTGAGCTAACATATCGACTGTGAAGTTGGGCTCAGCTTTGACGAGTTCGAGCAAGGCGTCGGAGCTAAAGACTTCAGGACGACCAGCGCGCGGGGCATCCTCCACGTCGCAGTTACCACTTCGGAATTTTACAAACCACTTTTGCGCACTCCTTACACTCACTGTATCCTTTCCGTGAAAAGCGTTAATTTCTGCAGCAGCAGTTGTTGCATTTATACCACTTTTATAAAAAAAAATACAAAATATGCCCCCCGTACAGGTAGGGTTCGAAGATTCCAAAATTCGAAATTCACTTGTTAAATGCACAATATATCAAAGAAAATATAAATAGTTCCGTTATATTCCGCGAATAGTTTTTTGTGTGCAAAAATCGTACAAAAGTGAAATTATGGGTAAAATACGCACGAACTTATGAACTGACCTGATATTTTCTTCGACAAAGACAGGTCGAAACGCAAAGCAGGCTACTGAAGATGTAAAAAGTGTATGCATGGCTTCAATACTATTATAGCAAATCATCAAAAAATTAGTTTCACTGATTTCGTTCCGGCAATTTTTATGACTAAATGCTATAAACTCTGCTATGCCGATAAAATAAGGAAAATCGTCGAGTTCCACCGTGAAGTAAAAAGCTCTTCGATTTTTTACCAGCTAAACATTGTAAGTAAGTGAAACTTAAACTGAAACTCTTCAAAAAGGTTGGATAAAAAAACAAACTCAATGTATGGCTATCACGTAAGTGAATCTCATAGATGGACTTTCAATCTGCAAGTCAGCGCTGAATCATAACAATGTCATCTTCTTTAGAAACGAGGAATGACTAATGGCGAAAAGTGAGTCACTAACAACGTTAAGTGAAAATGAATATTGTCTGCAAGCGGGGACCTTGTCAGATCCGAAAAGTTTTTGTATATACCATATTTGATTCCCTCAATTATCTATTATGGGTTACTCACTTTATGACAAAATTTTGGCTGTCAACAATTGGACTGTCTGAAGCAAGAAATCGTGCAGAAGAGGCGAGCTTTGGCCAATGGGAGAGGCGTTGTGTATAGATAACGTCAGGTCACAAACATCAATAGTGGGTAGTCAAAAGCAGCACGCACTTCCGAAGAAGGCTATAATACCTTCTGCTCAAATATGAACGAGACGTTATCAATATATTGTTATAAGCTTACATGGCAAATTTCAGCGTGATATGTCACATAGTTTGTTTTCTGTGCTACTGTAAACAAGTCAAGCTCGAGTGTGTTCTTCGAATTCTCTTTTATGACTTCAATTGTCTCAAAATGTTTTCCACGGAGCGGCAACTTGAGCTTGGGAAACAGGAAAAATTCACATGGGGCCATATCAGGCGAATACGGTGCTTGCGGAACGATATTAACATTATTTTTGTTCAAATAATTGCGAACAAGACGTGATGTGTGGAGCTGGTGCATTATCGTGATGCAAGAACCATGGCTTGTTGTCCCACAATTCCTTCCTTTTAAGACGAATGTTCTCGCGCAAACGCTTTAAAACGTCTAAATAATATTCAGCGTTAACCGATTTTGCGATCTGTGCGATTTTCAAGCACAATTTCCTTTACTTTTCCGATGTTTTCGTCGTTTACTGATGTTGCTGGACGACGTTCATGAGGCAAGTTTTCAACTGATGTACGGCCCTCTTTGAACGATTTGTACCACTGGAAAACACGTGCACGCGATAGAGCAGAGTCCCCATAGGTTGTCTGCAACATTTTTAAGGCGTCTGAAGCCGAAATTTTGTTGGAATAACAAAATTTCAAACAAATTCTTTGTTCAACTTGAACTTCCATCGTTAAATTCGAAGAACACATTCGAGCTTGACTTGTTTACAGTAGCACGGAAAAGAAACTATGTCACATATCACGCTGAAATTTGACATGTAAGCTTATAACAGTCCTACCAAAAAACAAAAAATTTATTTTTGCCATATGTCATCCGCGGACCGTTTTATTGATAACGTCTCGTTCATATTTGAGCAGAAGATATATCCACTCTTTTACCAAGTGATTATTGCGCGCTCTTGCCTTTGACAAATAATTTTACTGCTGAAATATATCTTATTTTCATTATAACCGGCCACAATGTTCAAATTACTTAAATCATCTGACATGAAAACGCTCAAGAATAAAATAGCCAATATGACAGTTCATTGAAAGATCATCCTAATTAAGAAGCACTTAAAGTTCCTACAAATTTAATACCTGAGCAATAAAAAATTCTTTAAATAATGCACTACTATTTTTCTATGCCAGTAATAGTTACCTTTTTCTTTACAAAACCAAATCTAATATCGATTTCCGATTCACTTATGCACATATACATATGTGGATGGGTATGTATGTGTGGTATACTACAAGCACCGTTGAGCACCGCACAACAATATGCAGCTTGAATTATAGAGCAGTGAACCTACCGTATACTTATTTACATATGCACAGTGGCTGAATAAAGTACTCGGAAGCTTTATCTGCCTGCAATAATTGCGAGAAACGTATTTAAAAGCATTTATTTAATTAGGCAAACATATAGGGATAAGTAGCCATAGCCATATATATATTTACATATATAATGGCACGTACACCCTTTTCCGGTGGACCGAGGTCCTCCTCCTATTTGTGGCGTGCGTCTGAATGTTGTTCCACAAATGGAGGGATCTACAGTTTCAAGCCGACTGCGAATGGAAGATATTTTATATAAGAGGCTTTTCATTTTGGTGTTTCACGGGGTTTCGAATCAATGTCTTCCGAATAGTAGTCACGCACCAACCAATTCGGCTACGACGGCCGCCGTAAGTTAATTGGGAAAGAAAAAAAGTTAATTCTATAAGTACTTTTGGTGTTTAGAAATTTCGGTAATTTTAAATCATTTTTACAGTTAAAAGTAAGTAAGAAAGTGGGTAAATAAAGTTGTACATAGTACGAATAGTGAATAAAAAGAAACAATTTTTGGGGAAAGAAAAGTAATATTTAACTTACAATAAAGAGGGAAAACGTTGATTGTTGTATCAAATTAAGTGCATGTAAGCATTTCAACTGCCTTTCCTATTTTGCATAGGGTGTCGTTAATTTAGGAAAAGAATCGGTAAGACGCGAAAATTAAGACCAGTGATAAAACTTTTATTACCATATAAGGCAAAACAAACCACAAGCTTCTGCTTGTAAAATTAACCAAAGTCTCGCTGAGTATAGCGGAATATAAATTTGTGATTGAACTGAGCGAATAATGAACTGTTGTATACATATGATGGGCGAACCCAAAGTATAAAGCCGCTGGTAATGAAACAAAGTAAGAAGCTTTTGGAGTTCGCACATAAGTAAAGTCACTAAAACACGGCAAGGAACTTTGGTTAAAAGAGGTGATCAATTGCCAGGTATCGGATTTTAAATTGAAATAAAACAACGAAATATCAAATTGATTGGGCCATCTTTACTATTCATGAGGAAAACCATTCATAACATTTATTTTTTAGAGATAATCCCTTTCAAATGTTGGCCGCAACTGCGTCGTAATTTCACCATCCGTAAGCACCAATTTTTAATGACTCGATGGAGGATTTCGGTCGGTATCTTGTGAATAACTTCAGTTATGTTGGCTTCCAATACCTCTATCGAAGCTGGTTTATCCACATAACATTTGAACTTTATATGCTCTCACAAATACAAGTCCAAAGGTGTGATATCACACGATCTTGATGGTCAATCCATTGGTTCGAGACGAGAGATAAATTGCTCACTGAAACGACGACGGGCTCTATGATAAGCAGTGATGTTTTGTTAGAACCAAATGTAGTGGAGATCACGGGCTTCAATTTCCGGCATCCAGCCTCAAAAAGGCATGCATCACGGCGTTCATCGTTCACTGTTCCATTGGTATCAGTCTTGTCTTTGAAGAACTATGGGCTGATAATTCCTCCAGTTCATAGGCCGCACCAAAGGGTTGTTTTCCATGTATGTAATGGCAGTTCTTGAAGGGCTTTGGGTTGTTTTTTAGTTCAACTACGCCAATTTTGCTTATCGATGTATCCGTTAAGCCAAACCGCCTAATCGTAGGCCGGTTATGCACACCATAAGTTGGCCTGAGCGTGCGTTGAACACTTTCACAGATTCCATTTTCGTAACACAATTTTACGATTTGTAAACGTTGTTGAGACGTAAGTCTTTCTATAATAAAATGTCAATGAATACTGAGAACAAATGTTTGTTTAGTTTGACCGTAGCGACGTTTGATCTGTCAAAAACCCTCTATAGGAAAAGTACTACCAATCTGACCACCCTGAACAGAGGTAAGTTTCTTTTGTTGACTAAACTGAATTTACTATTTTTGGACTAGATTATAGTCTTAAGGTGTGGAGTAAAGGGAATTCCAAAATGCAGCAAAAAAAAAGCAAAATCGGGCAGGTTCCTCAATTCACTTCGAGTTAATTTCATTGGCACTCCAGTTTAAGTCATTTATTTAGTATGCAGTAGAGAAAGCTGAAAAAGTAGCAGCGGCGCTTTCTCATGATGATACTCTCGAGAGTGCGCAGACAACAAAGTAGTCTTTAGTAGTTTATATGCAAGCGTGGTTATAAGTGTTTTTCTATACGGTGTACTTATCTGATCTGATGCGCTGGATAAAACTTGATATGAACGCGAAATAAGATCCTTGTACGGACTTTGTGGTTAAAGAGTGCGTAGCGCGTTCCAAATTACATCAGCTGCAGCGGCGCTTGCAATATCTGGGCTTTGTCCAATAGACATTTTGGCGAGGAAGATGGCTGAGTCCTCAAAAAATAAGGTGAGCCGTCAAGCAGTGAAGGGAAGTTGTTACAAAAATAGTGGAATTGGTGGAGCAATTCGCAGAATGGACATTGAACCTATCGCTTTATTCCTTCTGCACGAAGTTGGTTAGACAGACGACATGGGATATGGTTTCCAACTTACCCAAATATTGACATAAATTCGGATATGAAGATGACCCACACTGCAACTTCTGTGCAAATGACGTCATTGTAGATGCAGAGCTTTTTTTTTGTCTGTCTGCAGTGTGAAACCGAAAGCGTGGATTTGAGAAATAAATTAGAGAAACCAATTAATATTAAGAACTTGGCTAATGCTTGAGTCAAAAGAAAACTGATCCGTTGTTTGTAATGTAGCAAGTTAAAATCATCACAAAGTTGCTTCCACAAATTTTCGTAGAAAAGTAATAGCTCGCTTCCCCTCTGCAAATCAATACCCAAGGGTAGTTCCACGGACAAAAGGAAGCATACCTTGGATGGGGTTTTGTGCGGTGAGCCGAAAGGCAGGTCCTACACTTCGGTTTTCAATATTTTGTGCGAACTCAACTAAAAAAAAAAAAACCCCAGTCCCCGGATGCTAATGAAATTACTTGGTATTAACTAAAATAAAATATATTTATTTTTGGTATTACCTGTTTTACCAATACTTTTGAATATGAATTCACCTCATTATTTAGTCACAGTGTTATTTTCATATTGTCTTTTTGAAGTGAAACTTCTTCAGCGGCGGTCTGATATTTGAGCGAGAATGGAGAGTGAATTGGAAAAAATGTAACGTTTAGAGATTTCGCTACGCGAGAGAGAAAAAAAGATACAACGTAGAGAGAAGGAGAAAGAGATCTATACATTTTCTATACCTAAGACATAGGCTTCGTTGTAAGACAGAGTATACAGATATATAACATAGAGAGAAAGAGAAGGAGAGCTATACATTATAATGTTACGCGACAGAGAAAAAATCAGAAAAAAAGTTGCTGGTCATGTTGCAGCGCATAATATCAGTAATATGGTACCGCTAATCGGACGACGCACATCAACAATCCCGCTTAACAACAAAACGATTAACGCTAAACGATCACATTTACCATTAGTTTGTGCTTGTGCGACGACCATTCACAAGTCTCAGGGAAGCACGTATTCTGAAGTTGTTTACGAATATGATAAAAAACATTCGCAATCATTAGTTTACGTTGCTTTATCACGAGTCACTTGTATTGAAGGCTTGTGGATTATAACGAACGGAAATGATTTTAGATTCTACTATGGTCGACGGGCATCAGTCAGTATGTCTCATTTACAAGATGAATTCCGGAGACTATCGTTAAATAGACTGGAAACTGTGGATAAACAAATATTCGATTTCATGACTCCGAGAAGAGGGCTATCTGTATATACTCTTAATTGTCAGAGCCTACGAGCACATTCCGCAGATTTAACAGACTCTGTCATCCGCAAATCGAGTATAGTACTTTTGTCCGAAACTTGGTTAAACGATAACGAGAATATTAGTATACCAAATTTCAATTGCGCCATCAAATATAAGCGACTAAATGTTAGAGCTGGCGGTATGGCAATCTATCACAATCAAGATGATAGCGTAAATATCGTCACACCAAACATGGAAATGACTGCAAGGCAGTCTCAGTCATATTCATCAACAGTCACACCAGTTGGTGATGTTTGCATTGCAGAATGTCAAACGCTGAATGGAAAAACTATTGTCATAGCCGCCATCTATATCTCACCAAACCAAAATCTTGATGACATAATATATTTCATTCACTGCTCACTACTGGTTTACAGCCACGCAGGTGCAAATGCACTTGGAAGAGGCGAAGACAAAATTCCATTGATTCTCGGGGGATATTTCAACGTAAATTTCGGATCCAATGATTCTTTGCCGTTGATTCAATTTCTTCGAGAAACATTCGGTTTACAGATAAACAGCAACCCTAAAGAATCAACAACAAAATCCGGAAATACACTAGATGCAATTTTCACACGTTATCTAGAAAATATTGAATCACGTACATATATCTCATATTTCAGTTATCACAAACCAATTATATCAGTATTACCAATTGAACCACCAACAGATGATAGCATAATGTATATACCTATAGTTAATAAAATCGAATTTTGGTTACACAAATTTGATACTGTTGTATTTCTTTTGAAATTATCCCTGTCTCCTTCTCTTCCTCTCTCGCTCTTTCTCTCTTTCTCTCTCTCTCTCTCTCTCTCTCTCTCTCTCTCTTATTCACACTCATTCACACACAGAAGTTTCACTTCTACCACGTGTACGATGCTGCACATGATTTTTTTAAGATAATAGGACTATGAATAAGTTCGTGCGGGTTTTTTTTGAAATTTGAAACTTTATTGACGTAAAATGGTTACAAATTTAATATTCAAAATATTGTCCATCGCTTACTACTACTTTTTCCCATCTTTCTGGCAATTCACGGATTCCCTTTGTGAAAAATTCGGTCGGTTTTGCCGCAATCCACGAATCGATCCATTTTTTGACTTCATCGTAATTACGGAAGTGCTGGTCAGCCAGGCCATGTTGCATCGATCGGAAGAGATAGTAATCGGATGGCGCAAGGTCTGGACTATACGGCGGGTGGGGTAGGACATCCCATTTGAGCGTTTCTAAGTATGTTTTGACCACTTGTGCAACATGTGGCCGAGCATTGTCATGTTGCAAAATAACTTTGTCGTGTCTATCGGCGTATTGCGGCCGTTTTTCTCGCAGTGCTCGGCTCAAACGCATCAATTGTCGTCGGTAGACATCCCCCGTAATCGTTTCATTCGGTTTCAGTAGCTCATAATACACAACACCCAGCTGGTCCCACCAGATACACAGCATAACCTTCAGGCCATGAATATTCTGCGCCGACGTCGATGTTGAAGCATGGCCAGGGTATCCATACGTTGCCCGACGTTTTGGATTGTCGTAATGGACCCACTTTTCATCGCCAGTCACAATTCGATGCAAAAAACCCTTTCTTTTGTGCCGTTGAAGCAGTTGTTCGCATGCCATAAAACGGCGTTCAACGTCTCTTGGCTTCAATTCATACGGCACCCAATGGCCTACCTTTCGGATCATTCCCATGGCTTTTAAACGTTTGGAAATCGTTGATTGATCAACTCCCAAAGTTTTTGCAACCTCTTCTTGCGTTTGAGCCGGATCTTGATCGAGCAATTCCTCCAATTCGGTATCCATGAACTTTGGCGGCGCACCCTCGCGTTCTTCGTCTTCCAAGCCAAAATCACCACTTTTAAAGCGTGCAAACCACTTCTGGCACGTTCGCTCAGATAGAGCATGCTCACCATAAACTTCCACCAAGATACGATGACTTTCGGCTGCTTTTTTCTTCATATTAAAATAATGAAGAAGAATTCCCCGCAAAAACACATTAATTGGCACGAAATTCGACATTTTCAAGTGTGGTAAAAATATTGTTGTTTACGCTTCAAATAAAAAACTTATACTGACGTTTGTGCCTTACGACAGTAGCTCTCCAATGAATGTTTGGAAATGTGGATCGATGGAATAATAATCAAGTTACGCCATCTGTTGTAAAACCGCACGAACTTATTCATAGTCCTATTAAATAAAATTTTTCAAAGCTTAGCTCATATTGAAACCTTGAAGAAGCTGCTCTTATTTGCTGTGCGATAACTATTTTTCAGAATAGCTTTGGGAACCACTGTAAATACCATATTTTGCAGTTATTCGATTAAGTCATTGACCTGCTTTTATGGCTGTTGCGATTGAGGTTTTTAGAACAACAGCAGCAGCAGCAGCAGTTGCTCTAAAAATAAAAGCATATAGGAAAATTGGAAATTATAACAGACGATAATGCCAATATAAGCAACCAATTATTCGTAATCGAAGCAATGGAAAAATCTACAAGCGCAAAAGGCAATCAGGCAAACATGTACAGGGCAAACAAGTACACAAACGCACAAATGTGGATGCCACATATACATTTATGTATGTGCAAATACTCCTATGTAAGCTTACAAATGTGTCTATCAAATATAATACCCATAGAAAGTGGAAAAATACACACATTGTCTGTATGTCTAAATGTATGAAAATGAAATTGGATTTTTTTGTTGCCAAATATTATGTAAACAAATGAGCGTAGAAATATGCGAAAGTGTGCAAATATTTGCATATAATTTGTATGAACATACATATGTACATATGCAATTGTAAAGCACAAACGAGCGCACACCCACACCCGCACACACACACATACACGCAAGCTTATCACAAACCATTTGCTTCGTTGGTAAAATGTTTGCGCGTAAAATTTCAGTCGCACAAGCTACCCCTATTTTTACTGTCTGCAGCACAGACTGATTATTTATTATAATAAACGGCATAATAATAAACGGCTATGTGCAATGCATACAACAGCTTACTTAATAGGCGTGTGGCTGCGCGGATTTGTTGTTTTTGGTTTTTTCTTTGTTTGATGTCTGCAAGTAAATTTAACAATAAGCCCAGTGTGAAGGGAGAATGAAAGCATGTCAACGGCTGCCATCCTTTTCTTTCTCTGCTTTCAGCAGTTTTCGGCTTGCTGATCCTTCAAACCAATTTAGCAGCCAATTCAGTGGCTGGAAGGAAAATTGAGAAATGTGAGTCAACTGCTTTATTGATCGCTCTGATCCCGCGTAGGGATGACAAAGTTATAAATGTAAGATTATGGTATGTGAGATTATCAACAAAGCTGACGCTATTGTTTGCCCTCGGCTCTTACATCAGTCTGTTTGGCAGACATTGCAGCCGTTGGAAGAGCATTTGACTCCTCCTGTTGGATATCAAAATTGATTCTGATGGTAAAAATTACAACCTATAATTCAGTGACTGCAATCATCTCAGAACAAATCATTTCATTGCCGTAAACTCACTGAGCCAAAGCTAACTTTCTGCATGACGGTGCTCTATCCGAGTCAATCGAGACAGTAGCAGGAGTTAAGTAAGGCTGCATATTATCGCCACTCTTATTTTTTTATGGTAGGTACTTGATGATGTGCTAAATAATGCCTTTGATACTAGCCACAAAAGAGAAATTCTCTGGGATCCTATTAATATGGAACACCTCGACTAAGCTGACAATACTGCGCTCATCTCATTGCATATCGAACACATGCAAAATAAACTTCTCAGTTTCCACGCAGAATGCGTCGGTCTACACATAAATGTTGCTAAAACTAAATCCATGCAAATCAACACCTCGCAGATACACAATTTTATAGTATACGGCGAACAAATCGAATGCGTCGACACATTTACCTACCTAGGAAACCAGATTATACCAGATGGTGCACTGACATAAGTGCAAGAATTAAAAAAACCTAACCCGGCATTCGTCAGCCCAAAAAAGATATGGTACTCGCGGCAACTAACAAAACGCACAAAAGTAAGGATTTTTAATTCGAATATAAAATAAGTACTTCTCTACAGTTGTGAAACTTAGATTGTAACATAAATAAAATGAATGCTAGTTAAATTTCGTGTTATTTCATGTGGTCCAGTAGTTGCAAGGTTTTTTCTGCGATGCCCATTTTTTTGAATCGAAATGCTTTTCCAAATAGTATTGGGTATGGGAGTAAGTTTTCGTCCTTTCTTAGCCAAAGTTATTAATTATTTAAACAATTAAATAATACATGATATTATGGGAAGTGTGTGCCATTGGAAGCTACAACGATGTACCTGGTTCACCTGGCAGGCTCTAACATTTTCAACGCCTAATGTTGTCATAATACATAGTTCAGTTTTTCCTTGCTAGTGACTTTCCTGCCGTTCAAAAAGCATCTCGCATGTCACCAAATGTCTCTCGATATCTCTATCCTTTAATTGATGTTGCACCCAGTTAACTGTTTTTTGGATCATTCCCATTGCGTGCGAACGTTTATCGACGGTTGATCTGTCAACATCCAACTCTTTAGACATATCATCAGGGGTTCGACATTCGAAGGCTCCTTCATCCAATAATTGTTGTGGTTAAGTATCTTCGAATTTTTTCAGTGCCCCTTCGCGATTCTCATCACTCACGTCGAAATTGCCACTTTGAAAGCGTCGAAACCACTCTTTACAAGTTGCATTGGAGGGAGCGTGATTACCGTAAGTATTAATCAATATACGACACGTTTCCGCTGCACTTTTCTTTAAAAGGCAATAATGAAAATTGACTTCATGCAAATGCTGTTTTTTCGGGACGAACGAAGACATTTTTGATGCCAGATAAAAAAGGATATTTCCGCTTCAAACGAATACCAACTACTATACTGGGATTGAGACCTCTTACATACACCTTCAAATCACCAGTATATTATAAGAGCGAACACAAAAATAGTATCAGCAACGACACCTCTTTTACGAGGGCAGAAACTTATTCCCATACCCAAATTTATCTAGTTTATCAGCGCTGGTAACGTTTTTGATAAATTCCGCTCCAAAATACAATACATTAATTAAAATACATAAATTCCGCACCAAAATACAATACATTAATTAAAATACATATTTGCATTTATTTTGATATTATACTTATATTGCTGAACCAAATTTTCTGCATTTTTTTTTGTCAGCCAACGCGTCTTTACGGAAGTATAATAATTATTTATTATTATATTTTAAAGCCTAAACAATATTATAAACCTGCTCCTCTAAACTTACTGATTTGTAATGAGTGGCTTCTTTTAAGTGTATACATTTCATGCATATATTAATGAGTTGTTGCTTTTGTTATTTGATAGACGTGGGTACACTGTTTTGAAATAAATTTAGATCGCAATGATTTATGTTATCTTCTTCTTCTTTTTTATTTAAGATTGCTTACGGTTTCTTTGTAATGATAATAATGTTATTTATAACAAAAATAAATAATATGCAATACACATTTTCTTTGGCTCCATTTACAAATGGCTTTCCCTTCACGTATTTCTGTTACTTCTTCGTTTCTTAAGGGGTTACATGGGCTTCGTGGGCTCAAAAATTCGATTCTTTTTTTGGCTTATTAACCCTTCTGTTACATTCCGGTCATTTCATGACCTTTTTTTGTTGAATTTCATCATATCTGCTAATATTAACAACATTTCACAATTTCCTTTCATGACTTTGTGTATTCACATAAATCCAATAGAAAAACCATAAAAAAAATGATTTTGATGTAATAAACAGGTGGTAACATCAAAACTTACGTGCGCGCACCTTCGGGTCATTCGGTGACCATCAGCTGTTTTACATACAAAGTGTATATTTCGCGCCTTTTTTGTGGTTAGGTTTTTGCTGCAAAAGCTTGTATTTGTTAAATTCTTATAAAAATGGAAAGATTCCAAGCTTCTGTAAGAATTTTTATTATAATATTTAATTATTATTGGTGTGTTTATTTATGAAAATTCGGTTTAGAGGCCAAATCGTCTGACTCAAAGCCAAACAGAGCATATTATTGACAATGATGAGGATTTTGATGAGTGTAGTGAAGATGGGGATGAAGATTATACTATAGTGGAACAATTTGATTCAGCGAAATCTTCTGACGAATATTTAGATTCTGATAACGATGAAGATATAGTACCTGCATTGGAAATTGAAAGCAGTGTTCCTATGTATTATTCTAAGGATAGAGCTATTGAGTGGTCAATGGAATCAGTTGGGCACAATAGTGGCAGTGCCAGAATAGAAAATATAATCCACGGAAGACAAGGAGTTACTGCATATGCAGTACATCGTATTTCTACTATCAAGGAATCATTTGATCAATGCTTTACGTACCAACTAAAGCAAATTATAATACAATTCAGCAATATAGAGGGCGAAAAAAAAATTGGAGCTGGATATAAAAAAATAGATGAGATAGAACTCGATGCATATTTGGGTATTTTAATTTTAGCAGGTAGTTAAATCAATATAATTTTCCGTATTTATGGCTAAAATGAAGACATAAATGTATTTTTTTACAGGAGTATATCGTTCACACGGAGAAAGTGTTCGAAGCCTCTGGGATGATGTGCACGGCCGACCATTATTCCGTGCAACAATATCACTTGGCAGGTTTCTGGAAATTAATCGTGTTTTGAGGTTCGATGACAGAGACAATCGAAGGGCTCAAAGAATGAACGACAAACTTGCTCGGATTCGCGATTTGTATGAGAAGTGGGTGGGTAATTTAGCGCTACTTTTTGTTCCATACGAAAATATTACAGTAGACGAGCGTTTAATTCCTTTTAGGGGCAGATGCCCCTTTTTAGTTTACATGGCAAGTAAACCAAGCAAATATGGAACGAAAGCATGGGTAGCAGCGGATGTGCGTACAAATTTGCCTTCATTTCCAAATGTATTTAGGGAAGGAGTCAGCTTCCGCTCCACCGAAGCGGAACCAAAGCCAGCGCGTTGTGTTCGATCTCGTAAGTGGGTATGAAGGGCGGAATATTACAACCGACAACTTTTTTACTACTCGGGATTTGGCACTGGAGTTATTGAAGAAAAGAATTACTTTGGTAGGCACCGTAAGGAGTAATAAACGATTTTTACCGGTTTGTGGTACTAAAGTGGAGTTAAGGAGTCTACCAGTGCTAAGCAGTCGACATTTCTTTAATGGATCAGTTACCCTTGTGCAATACATACCCAAAAAATATAAGATGGTGACTGTTTTAAGTACCTTGCATTATGATAAAAGCGTTATGAAAAACCATCCAAAAAAGTTGCCAGATACCATCAATTTCTACAACTCTACAAAATCTGGAGTGGACGCTATTGATCAACTTGTAGAAACATATACGTTGAATGCCTTTGTATTATGGACAGAAATTAATCCTTCGTGGAATGCTGCAAAAACATATAAACGTAGACTTTTCCTCGAAAATCTTGGCTTAGATCTTGTTCATGGGGAAATTGAACGCAGAAAAACGCTACCAAGAACTCAACCGTCAGCAGATATTGTACGCAATATGAGAGCGGACGCAGAGCAACTAAGCACTTCCGCAGGAACTGTTCCGAAAAAAAGAAAACCTAGTCAGCGAGCCACCTGTGCAGTTTGCCTTAGCTCAATTCGTCGCAAAACGTACGAAAGCTGCACGGTTTGCAAAAAACCTGTGTGTCCACAACATCGTTCAACGGTTACGATTTCAAAAACCTATTGTTTGGAGCATTCAAATTAAAGAAAATGTATCTCATGTATTTAAATATGTATATATAACAGCTTAATAATCAATAAAACTAATGAATTTTAAAAACTTCTATTAAAATTATAAACTTTTATACTGATATCTAAGCAAAACACAGGTTAGGTCATTTCGCGACCCGAATATCACATGTGTAAGTTTTTTTGAATGTAACAGAAGGGTTAATTGCTACAGCATCTAAAGAATATTATCCTAAATTTTCTAGTCGATCCGAATAATAGTTTCGGAGATACAGCCTTTGGAAGGTGTGCGCTCTAAACCACTTTTATTGTTACTCTAAACTTTAAACGCGTTTTTCTCGGAAACGTGTTTTCAAAGTAGGTTGTCAAATGTTCTCGAAAACTACTCAACCGATCTTGATGAAATTTCACACAGGTGTTCGAGATACGACTTACTCGTGCTTGAATGAAGGATTTTGTTTTTTTAATTACAACTATTTAAAAAAAAAAACAAAATGTCAAGCAAATTTGAACGAAATTTTAATTTTTTGGAAAAATGTCAACCAAAATTCCAATATTTACTTTTTTTTTTTTTCCTTCGTTCAAGCACGAGTTTATGGTCTTAACTAAAGTACTTATTTTTGTCTTTTCGTTTTTAATGATCCTGTCAGGAGTTTTGCTGACAACGCGGATGCACCTTTTTTGCGAGAGGTCACCGGAAATTACGTTACAATGGAGGAGTTTTAATTTTTTTGAAAATTTCAGAAATTATTCTTTAAATATGTATCTATAAGACAGAAAAAAGTTTGAATTAAATGAATAATTTTTTACATAGAAAAAAAAAATATTGAGAATAGGCCTTATTTTACCCGGCGAAACCCATGTAACCCTTAAGTGATCGAGTCTTGTCTGTATTTTGGTAATAATAAAAGCAAGTTGCGTAACTGTGGTAAGAGCCAATTTACACGATGACTTTCTACCCTGGGCATTCTTTTTCAAAGAAGTCTGAGTGCATTCACACAATGACTTTTTGTTGGCCTTCCTTGCGTGTTTTCGACGTTTAAGTGAATAATTTTCTTTGGTCATTCATTCGTTGAGGGCGAGCCTAAAGTGTAATTGAATAAAAATATAAAAATGTGAATACGATGAAAGCGAAATGTCAAAAAAACCTCTCGATTTCGCCGACCGTGCATGCAGGCCTACCTCATTGACTCTCTACAGTTTTTGCCACCATGCTCGACACGCATATCTTCTCACCCTGGGTGAAAAGTCACCGTTTAAATTGTCTCTAAGACATAATTGGTCGGATAAATGTTTTATAAATTCACGTTTTGCTTTTCAGGCTAATGTCTTTGTTTCTCCACACTATGCATTTTAAAAAGTCAGAAATGCGTGCAGCTTTCACAGTTTGTGGCTTAACCTCATTGGCATATGATTGGTTAGGTATCTTTGTGATGTTATGGTGTATTTGTGATAAATATTGAAACCTCATCACTTGCTCCATGCTTCGCCCATATAATATATTACACGTTGGCACCTAAGAGGATGGTTCGATATGGTCATAGACTTTATCAGGTCAATCACAAACTAGTATGATTTATTTTATTAAATACCAATATGAGTTTCCATACTAGTTTTACACTTCCTGGCAGGGTACGTACATACACTTATATATAATATATATATTTATAATAGAAGCTTACACCCCTTTTGGGTGTTTGGCCGAGCTCCTCCTCCTATTTGTGGAGTGTGTCTTGATGTTGTTTCACAAATGGAGGTAACTAAAGTTTTAAGCCGACTTCGAACAGCAGATATTTTTATGAGGAGCTTTTTCGTGGCAGAAATAAACTCGGTGGTTCGCCATAACCTGCTGAGGGACGACCGCTATTAGAAAAAACTTTTTATTCATATTGGTCTTTCACCGATATTCAAACCTATGTTCTCCAAATTCCAAATGGTAGGCACGCACCAAACCATTCGGCTACGGCGGCCGACGTACACACACTTACACAACTCCATTTACGCATACATTTATTATACAGTCATTTGCTGTTGCATTGCACTCATTGTATGAGTGCCACAATCCGATTCATATAAGTATACATATATTATATACATTTACATATACATATACATATACATAAATATGTCACTATACATACATATAATGCGTACTCATTCAGAGGCTGTCTGTGATCTAACCAGCCAGGCAAGCGTAGAATAATAGCAAAAATGTAGTTGAGACAGCTGTCAGCAGTGCGCTTGCTATGTATTTAGAATGAGTATATTTAGATATATTTATATGCATACATATAGTAGAGTATTATTCTTACATTCTTACAAACATAACGCTTTAGCTTAATAATTTTCTCTAAAATTACGCATAGAATACATTTGTAGCTACTCCTATCAGCTTAAAACACTTGCATAATAATATTTGAACACATACATATGCACCAGTAAGTTTGCGCATAGATGCTTACATATAACTCTGTATTTATCTTTATGTATTCATTTACCCTTTCATTCATTTGCCTAACCTCTTTTACTCTTACTCATATCCAGATGCATGCAGTGTGAGGAGTAATAAACCAACACCAGCAACCAAACTTGAATACTCGTTAGCTTCACATATCACTCGTATAATACATTCTGTATATGACACCATCCTGATTTCCAGTTATGTAAATTGCTTGGCATCCACACATGTACACATATGCACATACATAGGAATATGTGTTTATAAATAAACAGACATTATCATGGCATCAATGGCAGCTGATACTACATGGCACCTTACCTCAACACTTTTAAACCATGTCACAGCGTTTCGAAACACTTCACATGACTTGAATTCACACCGACTGGCTGCACTACTTCGTAGCGCTCCTGAGCAATATTTTTGCGCCCCTGTTCTACTGACTGTTCAATAAAATCATTTGTCGATATTTATCTACACAGACAAAAAAGTGGATAGCATTGTTTGAATAGTATAAAATGAGGGCATAAAATGCCTCGGTCGCTTCCTGCTCGCTGCCTGACTGGCTGCCTGGCTGGTTCTATGGAGGGCGAGTTAGGTGTAAATATTTGGAAGCAGTAGCAGGTAGGATGGGAACAGTAGAAAAAATCTGCTGGAGCAGAATAAATGATGAAATTTTAATTTTACCACAATTGCCGCTTAATAGAGCGTGAATGTGCATATCGATATTATTACACGAGCGCGCTTGCACAAGAAGTGGTACAAAAAAAACCAAAAAAGAAATTTTTATCATAAATTAGGGCTTTTTTTGTGCTAACCCTTTCAAAGGAGGTATGTGGAGGGAAACTAGGTAACTCTTTTTGCTTTATCTTCTGTTTACAAACTCTGTGTAAGGGGGAACTGGTGTACTCAGTATAAGGTGAAGGACCGCCGTAGCTTAGTGGGATTGTGAGTGACTGGAAGTTGGTGAGTCCAGACTCAAAAAACATAGTGGGCATTAAACACCCAATCATTGAACTTTTTTTTTCTTACCGGCTATCGCTGTTCGTCAGATAATGGCAAGGCTTCGATTACATTTCTGCATGAAAAAGCAGCTCATATATAAAAAGTCATTTGCCTATTCCGAAAGTTATAGCGCTGTACTAATAGATCTCTTCACATCTAGGACAACATCAAGACACCGCAAATTGAAGAAGAAGCTCGAACTACTAATAAAGAACATTTATATATAGTTTTAAAAGGTGGCGCAATATTTAAAAGATTAATAATTTTTGTAAATGGCGTCATACGCCAATCATAATTGACATTTCTGAATTCGTAAGCTGCGTCATACAAACAGGCAAGCAATAGAGCGGGTAAAGGTCATCGTTCAAAATCATTTATTTTATTTAGTAAAAGGAATTTAAAGAAAAAAATTTTGTTTATAATTTTTTCTAAATACATCTTTAACCACAATCTTATAAATCAAATTATCAAACCTTACACAAAATTTGAAGAAATTTAAAAATTTTGTATTTAAATTTCGAACCTTTCATTCTAGGTCTTTAGAAAATGTTCAGGTACGCAGTAACAGGGTTCATGAAATACTGGATTATTCAATAAGTTTCGCGGTTCGATAAGAGAGGGCATTACTACTAGCCAAATTTGTTTTTTTTAAGTTGGTACACTCTTCATATGAACGTAGGTGAAGTTTCATTTCAATCTGTCAATTTATTTTTTTACCAAAGCCATTAGCATCGACGTGTTACAGTATTTGCTACAATAGAAAAAATTTAATTTTTATTATTGGAAAGTTTAGAATAAAGCAAATTTATGGACGAAGTTTGAAAGTTTACTGGATTGCCCATATTCGACGGACCCGACGGATTTCGGTGACTCTTTGGGACCATTCCAATCGACGAGGCTTGTCCGCAGGCAACAATCTTTGCGTTAATTGAATCTTATACGGGAATAAATGCAACTCAATGCGTATAATTCATTGTAAAGTGGTCCGAACAATGCCCAACTGCTGAGAACAGCGATTTTGGGATGTCCTTGGCAATATTCTCATCCGATAGCCTCTTTGGATTCGGAAGAGCATCACCAGTCGAAAAACTTTCGTACAAACGTTTAATGGTGTTCTTAGAAGGCGCACTTTTCACATTATTTAATTTTTTATACGCCCGATGAGTTTTCAAAATTGACTTCTTTTGTTGAATGTAAATTTCAACATTTTGGGAGTGCTCGCGTAAAACAAATCTGCTTGGACTGATGCTTCCATCGCGGTATGTCATTAAGCGATCTGACGTCTGTGTCAAAAGATGCAGGGTTGCCAGATAGGTCCGCCGAATATTGGCAACCCTGTATAAGGACTTTTTGCTATCAAAAACGACGCATCCAATAACAAAATCAACACTTGAAATCATAGAAGAAATACAGGAATTCGTATTGGAAAATCGTCGAGTGCCTGAAAGAAATTTAGTAGAAGCCCTAGGTATCTTTTTGGGCAGTGTAAGTAGTGTAAGCAATATTAAATATTTTGACTAAAGTATTGAGTTTTAGAAAGCTCTTTTCACAATGGGTGCCCATTGGCCTACATTGGAACAAAAACCAATTCGAATGCGACTTTCTCAGCAACATTTGGAGCGTTTTCGAAAGGATATAGTGGATTTTGTGCGTGGATTCATCGCTACGGATGAGACTTTGGTCTATTACCATAATTGTGAATCAAAACAAGAGGCTTAAGAGTGGTGTAAACCTGGTTCTTCGGCTCCGAAACGAGCTCGTGTCCAGAAATCGGCCAAAAAGGCCGAATGCGAAAAAAATTTTGTGTGTGTGTTCTTGTGTTACTTACAAAATTGTAAAACAATAAGTTCTGAATATTATTGTAATCCTTTAGACCAGCTGAAAGAAAAAAATGTGAAAAAAGACCCAGTTTGCAAAAGAGAAAAATTATTTTCTATCAGGACAATGCACAGTGCCACAAGAGCATTTGACAATGACTGAAATCCGTGAATTAAAGTTTGAATTTATAGAGCATCCACCGCATGAACCGGATTTGGACCCTGGTGGCTTCCATGTGTTTCTAAAAGTAAAAATGCTCATGCGTGTAAAACGGTTTTCATGAAATATTGAGCTTAACAGCTGTGGAAGTGTATTTTGCAGCCCTTCCATATTCTCATTTCAGGGTTAAAATTCATAAATTGGAGTCGCGTTGGAACAAATGTATTGATGTTCAGGGAGAATATCTTATTGCGTTTTCTTCTACAGGGTTGGCCAAATAAGGCCTACTAATGTTAAACACAAATAACTTTTGCAATGATCATTTGTTTTGCCTAATTGTTTTTATACATTGAATATATTCTATGGAAATTATGTATGAAATATTACATCAGACAAATGTCCACTATTTTTCTCGATACAAAGATTGCCTCTTTTTAACGCGTTTTCCATTACACCACATAATGTTTCCGGTTTAAGGCTCAGTATCGTCTCGAATATTTTGCTTCAGCTGTCCAATAGTCTCTGGTTTATTAAGATACACTTTGTCTTTTAAGTATCCCCATAAAAAGAAGTCGGGCGCAGTCAAATCTGGCGAACGAGGAGGCCAAGAGAAATCAGAATTTTTGGAAACCAGACGTTCGCCAAAAATTTCACGCAGCAGGTCCAAAGTTTGCCTAGCAGTATGCGCACTTGCTCCATCTTGTTGAAACCACAGATTGGGATACTGCTCCACCATTGGCCGCAAAAAATTTTCCATCAATGTTCTGTAAGAAGCTCCTGAAATCGAAGAAATATGGACCGATAACTCTAGTGACCATAACATCGCACAAACAGTACATTTAGATGGGTGCAACTGATGTCGGTGTGTTGCCCTTGGATTTTCAGAGCTCCACGATCTACAGTTCTGTTTGTTGACATAACCATTTAAATGAAAATGCGCTTCATCCGACATCAAAGCATTATTTAAAAAATTAATTTGTGTGGCTAATTGTGTAAAATGAATAGCGTATTGTAGTCGTTGTTGGTGGTCTTACTGTAGGGTTCCATAATAAATTTCCAACAATTCAATTATAACCTACAAAAAGAGAAAAATAAGTATGTCAAAAAATAAAAAAGTTGTTTGTGCTTAACATTACGAGTAGTATGTCTTATTTGGCCCACCCTGTATATAAACATAATTTTCTGGTGGAACAAAATGCGAAGTATTGCTAACATAACCCTAGTAATCCCAAAGTTTATTTGAGATTGGCAAACTTTATATAAGTGTATGTACAGGTACGAGGGTCGCCTTTTATATCTTGTCAAATTCAGTAAAATAATAATGGAAATAGCTTCATAGTTTTTGCAAAATATTCCCTTGGTGGTCAATACGCTTCTGTATTCCAATAAAAGATCCAATACCTGATCACAATGTGGACTGTCCCCTGAAAATAGCAAGGGGTGTATAGTTTCATTACAAATAATAAGAGTTCTCCTATAGAAATCATTAAAATGGATATTCCGCAGAAAACTGTGTATTGCATTTCAATATATAGTATTTACTTTGAATATCCAGGCATTAGTAGTTGGCCACTTTTGCTCGTTAATGCACCTTCTCAATGATATAAATTTTGAGTGAATTTCTAACACAAAGGTGAATTCTTTCATTGCAACATTCACTGTATTCACCTAATTGGCACTCTGCGAGTTTTACAACACAAACCAAAAAAAAAAATAATAATAATAATAAAGTTCCGACAATGCACTCTACTACAAAAAAAATTGACCATATCAGCGAATTGAAAATTTACGTCTGCATTTTTTTAACTCCCTGACGTGCCATTTAGCTCGACGTAACTCGGGCCCAAGTGTACCGCATCAACGAGTGGTAAACAGATCAGTCTGATGCGTGATATGATGTAACAGCAATTATGAGGCTCGTGACCAACTCTGCTGGCGTACAGATAGCAACTAACATTCAATCACGGCCCAGGCTAATGATGTTTACGTTTGATCCGACTATCTGTACACGACCTCGGCTCGTGATATTTACGTTTAGCCCGACGACCTATTCAAGAGCCTGTCTCGCCGTATTCATGTTTGGGCCAACATTTTTATCACGAGTCAGACTCGTTAAAGCACAGCAAGGGGTTAAGACGAGTCTTAGTTTTCAACCATTAGTACATTCTTGTAGTAAATTGGCATAATCAACTATGCGTCCCTTTCATCTTAGATATATGAAAGTTAGTAGTTGTATGGGAAAAACAACAGGGAAGATTTTAACCCTCTAACTCCGCCATAGATGGGTATTTTTTGTCACTTTTGCGAAAAATGACAAAATATACTCATAACAGATAAATAACGGTGTGTTAAATTTTAAGGCCCGATATTGAATGTGAACCACACCTAAATGTCAAGCTTTTTTCTGCATTTCATTTGACATTTTTCAATTCCAAACTAATTCAATTTGAACCATAAAAAGATACACAACTGAGCAATGGTCAGAACGGTGGCAGGAAATGGCAACAGTGAACGACGGTGATGAGGAAAATATTCACCTCAGTGGAATAAGCAGAATTGCCGCATTTGGGCGAATGACAATCAAAGAGTGAATGTTTGGTGCGGCTTATGGGTCGACGGCATCATTGGGCCGTATTTTTTCCAAAATAACTGTGAATAGTGTTCGCTATCGTGAGATGATAACGAACTTTTTATGGTCCAAATTGGAAGATATGGATGTGGACGATATGTGGTTTCAACAGGACGGCAATGGCTGTTGCGCGAAAAATTTCACGGCCGAATAATCTCACGTCGCGGCGATGTTAATTGGCTGCCAGGATTATGTGATTTGACACCGTTGGACTTCTTTCTTTGGGGTTATTTGAAAGAAAAGATGTACGTCGATAAGCCATCAACAATTCATGATTTAGCACATTAACGGCATAGAACCTCAATTATGCCTCAGCGTCATCGAAGATTTCGACCATCGGATGGAGGTGCGCCGCCAAGGCCGCGGCGGCCATTTGGCCGATATTTTATTTTACACGTAATTGAGTTATACTAATATTATCATAGTAATAAAGAGAAATGTAATTTATTCAGAAGCAACACCGGCCCTTAAAACTTAACCCCCTTTATAAGGGATTAAAATGTAACACAAAAAAGTTTGCCATAGAATTTTACTATAAGCCTCTTAATACACCAAAGTTTAAAATCCAATTTGAGCAAGAGAAATATATCAAAACGAAATTTTGGAAAGCTTAATTTTGTTAGTGCGATTGAAAAAATCTATTTGGTGGGATTTCAATATACTTGAATAAAGTAAGTTAGCTTACACATTTTGAAAAAAAAGTTAATTTTTTCGTGCTGTGGAAAGAGATAATCCAAACTGTGCGTTCAGAGAGTGATCCTGTGCATCAATTGTATCCTTTCAAGCCACTGTGAGCAGCACTGTTAAACAGGACATGCTCCTAGATAGCTCGTTTGATAACTTAACTGCTTTGATAATTCTTATGTTAACTTGTAAAAATATGCAAAATTGCGTATTCAAATAGGAGATTATTTTTCAGGAAATACAAAACGCCAGTTTCTATTTACAAAATATATATATTTTGGTATAGCTACTGTAAATGCGTTTAAATATTGCTTTAAGCATCAGAACTGGAATGTGAAAGTAAAATACAAATACGGCTGAGTGAACTTAATCGCAAATAACATCTATTTACGCACGTGCCTGAAACAAGTTTTTAGACCTTAATCATCGGAGGCAGCAACACCTACACTAAAGGATAAATCAAGCTCAGAAAAACCAACCTTCACATAGGCTCAAATTTTGACAAATAGAGAGTGTGAATGCATAAGAGGTAGAAACGAAAATTTATCTAAGCACTGATAAAATAAATTGACTCCAATTTGAGGTATTAAGGTGAATAAACAACTAAAATATTTATAAGTTAGTAGGAAGGCATCCGAATGTATCTTAAGGACACGTACGTACCTGCTGCTAGTTTATAGGCATGAGATGGTGCGTTGGCCAAAGTTGTTAACAACATTCAAAATAAGATGGGCACATGTACATGTATGTATGTATGAACACCTGCATCCGCCAAAAGATATACAAATAATTGCTAGACAACTTATTTACGTAAACAATCCACCAGCAAGTTGCTGAGTCAATACATCACGACTGCTGAGCACTTCCGGTGAACGATGAACGGCGTATCCCGTGATTGAGTGTATTTTTGTGACTGAGTTGGCAAATGAGTAAAGAACATTTTTATAAGTAAATATGAGGCAGGCGACTCAACGGCGAGTGAGGAAAAAGGTCGCAGGAACAAGTTTGCAGTGAGTAGGTAAAGTGGGATAGGTCGCGCGTGTTATAAATTACGCTTAACGAACGACACTTTATCGTGCGCCAACAGAAAAAAAAACAAAAAAAATCGTTAACCATGTGGAAATGAAGTGCAGAAAAAATCTGTCAAACTAAAAGAAAAACAAAGTAGTGAAAAAGCAAACAGCATGCAGAAGATGTTGGAAAAGTTCGTATGGAACTGAATTTTATTGAACCCAATGTGTACATGCGCTGGCTACTGTGAGTCCTGTAACAAATTAGATGGAGGAACACAAAAACCGAAAAAAATATAGAAAGTGGAGGGAAATATAAAATGTAGTCGTAATGTTTCTTCTTCTTCTTTTTTCTTGGCGCGATAACCGTTTAAGCGATTTTGGCCGATTTTAGCAAATTGAGCAGGTGGTTTCTTTCTCGTGTTAGCCTATGCCAGCTGGAAACACCAGCCATTGCCTACTCAGTCCAAAGTAGCACTTATTGGCAAAAGAAATCCTCCGTTGGATTTCAAGGTTGATATTGTTATCAGTGTAAATGCTGGTGTTTCTACAAGGCTAAAAATATTGCATAAACTTTTAGAATATTTTTTAAATCTAAAGAAAGCATTTTTTTCTTCTAATTCTGCGTATAAATGCCATCACTTCTTACTCCCAGCTCACCGCGGAATCTCTCGGCTCTTTACCAAAAGCCCACATAAAATGCTTTAAAATAGTTAGGCCAGTGGCCGAAGCCGATGGGTTTGTCGAGGACTACTATGCGAGAGTGCCCTTGTTCGAAATCCGCTGTGAGCCTGGAAAATCAAATGATAGAAAAAGTATCTAAGGGCAAACACTCGGTGGTTTCTGGTATAAAACAAAGCTCCTAAAACAAAAACAAAAACAAAAAAACCACGTATGTACTATTCGGAGGCGGCATAAAACTGTGGATTCTTCCGTTTGTAGAACAGCATCAAATCGGTAACCACAAATCAGAGTAGTAACTCGTCCAAACATTTAGCAAGGGATATACATGCCAATTATCTACATTGCACAGCAAAAAAAGTAACAAAGCCGCAGCAATGGAAAGAAGAAAAATACAAAAAAAAAAACGTGTATTGGTAGTTCGGCCCTGATTTAGATATTTTTATATCATACCCTGCCCGGGAGCATAAGCCCTCCACAAGACTCTTCCATCGTACACGGTTCTGGGTTCTTGCTTTTGCGCCATGCCATGAGATGTCGACATCTGCTAGTTCATGCAGCATCGATCTTCTTTAAGTAATCGTTGGCCGACTGCGACCTCTGCTCCCTTACTGGTTCTAGTCCAATGCGATTCTCGTGATGCTATCTGGTGGTTTTCTAAGCGCATTACATTTGTATATGTGAAGAGCTAAATTTATAAATAACAGTGGGATATATCACAAAATCACAAATTTATGTCAGAAAATTCTATTACTAAGCCTAAGACTAAGACTCTTTAAACACTAATGCTCAAAATTAAATTTATAACCCAGAAATAAATCAAAATGGAAAGTGTGTAAGGGTTTCGTTTATTTCGTGTATTGAAAAAGTTGGCAACCCTGTGTTTAATTTCTTCACAAAAAAATATAAAAATGATCTCAAGGTGAATTTAGCTTCAAGAATTTTTCAATTGAATCTGCACAGAAGTGCACAAATCATTATTTTATTAGACTCGAAGACTGAAAAATAAATTTTTCGTCCCTTCAAGAATTTTTCTGATTCAAATTTAGTTATAACTAAAAATATCTAGCGAAGCACTAGAGTACATACTCATATACAAAGTGGCGCAAAATTAAGCATTTAATTTTGTTTTTGAATAACTGTTTTACTAAATAAATTAAATATAATAATATAATTTTCAGTGAAACAAATCTTCATTTTGACCTTTAAGCGCTCCAATGCGTGTCTGTTTGTATACATCACAAGTGTCATATAGGTATGATTGAGGTACGATACCATTTGCAAAAATTATAAATCTTTCGATAGGGTGAGTAATTTTGTGCCACCTTGCATTACGTAAAATTGCAAATCGATTGAGGCGTCGCTAAGTAAACAGATTCACAGCATTTCAAATAAGCCGAAAAAAATTCTCCCTTACATATTTAAAAAAACAAAAATAATTTTTTATTTTTACTTAATTTTAAATTTTTATATTGTATTAAAAATATTTTTTTTTTATTATTTTAAATTTTTTTTTTTGTTTTTGTACTTTTAAACTTTATCTTGATCGGAAAAAATGTAAAAAAAAGTATTAAACGTTACAAAACTCTATACCAATATTTTCTACACTGAATAAGTCTCAAAATCATTAAATCTTTTTCAAATTGCTCTTATTATATTTTATTTGTATATAACTTCCATATCACTTTCTAACAAAATACCTATTTGAATATCGGTAAAGAGATTTTCATTTCCTGACTACCCCTGAGAGTCTCGAAAAAATGATGGTTTTTAATAATTTTTTTTCTAGTGAATTGGCTTATTTTACAAAAATAAAAACATATAATTAATACATCATTTACTTTAGCAAAATTAAAAAAAATCAATAATTGTAAAAGTTATCTCCGTTTGCGTGAAGCCCATTTCTCCAAAAGCCCATTGCGGTGATCATCACAAGTCCTTAGAGATTCATTTAAAATCAATCGAGCAAGAGGAATTAGTTTTATTAATAGATAATCTTGCGCGTGATCGATGCTGTTTTTTCTTTTCAAAATTAACAACATGGCGGCTTCTGTAAATATTTTTCAGATTTTCGAGAAAAAAACCGACAATTAATTGTTTAAAAAAAATCGAAATTTTGAAAAAAGAAAAAAACTATCCTTCAATCAGGCACGATTTTTTTATCTTTTTCAAAAGCAGTATAAGTTTTATTGAAATCTGCCAAACGATTTTTGGGTTACAGTGATCACCAGTTCAAAAAACATAGTTGAGAAAAACGCATTTAAAGCTTTGCTGTCAATTTATGTATGTAGAGTTGTACGAATTATTTAAGGGGGGTCTAGAATTTTGACAAAATCGAAAATTTTTTTTTTGTCTTAAAAGGTGCTTTAGGGTCTTAGAAATAATATACCAAATGAGGGATGCCAGCAAAAATGTCTAAATGCCCAAATTTTTCATTCGACGGCAGTGCCTCGCAGGTATGCCCCGAACGCTATTTACGGGCCCGGCGCCCGCTGTAATTTTTGGGTACGGGAGCAGGTATAACGGCAGTCGATAGAGAAGGGATTGCCCTCCGATGAATTTAGAAAATTAGGAATGTCCCGGAATGTGTATAGAGGTCTCTGATAATAATATATATATAGAAAATGTGCGAAAGGTTAGTAAACCGAAAGTCGACCGTTGGAAAGGACGCTCTTTCTCGACGCTTTTCTTTCTCGTGTACACGTTTTCTAAGATTCGAATAATAGTTCGTGGAAATCAGTAATATTGGAAGTTATTTTTATCATGAGTGCTGGTCGTTACAAGAAAGGATCGAAATATGATACTGCGTACGATAATAGACCGAAATCCTCACGTAGACGACCGTTGAATCGACACGAAATTGAAAAGCCCGATGATTTAAATGTTAGTGCATCGGCCAAGAAATTGAAAGACAGTGATATTGAAGATATCAAAGTGGATTCTACATTTGGCTATCATCTAGTAAACTTCGTAGCAGTTTTTGCACCCATTTCGAACGTCGTTATTTGCAAAGTGTGCCATTCTGAAGTACAATTCACTGAAACTAGTAAACGAGGCTTGGGATTTAAAATTGTTGTGTCCTGCGATAATTGTGATAAGAAATATATTCCGAAGAAGCCCGGATGCAGTTGACAGCTTTCCGAAAGGAAAAAGAAGCCGAAGAGGTTGAAGCAGAAGGACAATTGTATGGCGCAGGCATAGCCGATTAAAGGTATATACGAATTTAATATGATTTTACAATACTTACAACTTTAAACGCGTTTTTCTCGAAATCACTTTTTTTAAACTGGCCGAAGACATAACTCGAACAAATCTTTACCGATTCTTACGAAATTTTGACAATACATTCGAAATACCTTTCTCCGGAGACGTACGTAGGATTTTTTATTTATATTACATAGTTTTTTTTTAATCAACAATTTTATGTCGTTCTTTATAGTGAAAATTGTAACTTTTTGTTCAAACGTGCACCATTTCGCGAAAAAACAAAATATCAAAAAAATCCTACGTACGTCTCTTTCTGTTGTTATATAGAAACTAAAAAAATTTTATTTTTTGATCCAGGACAAAAATTAAGGAGTTTACGTCTTCGGCAATGGACCCACTAGAAAAAAAGGCGCCTTAGGAGAACTGCTGGACAGCGGCCATTTTGAAATTAATTCAGACGAAAAATTTTGTATTTGTACCATGAAAGCTATATTATTAAACCTATTTCACAGATTTTCGATTGATTCCTTTGTTGAGTCAAAATAAATTCATAAAATATGCCCATTTTTTGCGCTCTAGACCAGCTTCCCCCCTTAATTACTTACACTGTGTCATCTATTCCTCAGCCCTCAGAGCAACTTCCTAAATATCGACTTGCTGTTACCTACGTAGCATTCTACCTTCTCGAGTGTTATCGTAAGCGCGCTTATCTGCCACTTTCATACGTGCAGCATCCATGTTTTCAGCATACGAACGCTCCGGAGCGCCGGAGCGCCCTCTGCTAATTATTGAATAGCTCGAAAAGTATTTATCGGATTCTCTTCAAATTTTCACACAATATTTTCAAGATACTATACTTTAAGAAAATGCACTCAAGGTGTTAAAACAGTAAACAAATCTCTCTTTCTCTTTATTGAACTCCAATCAAAACCAATCGAAATGTTGCGAAAAGAATTTGAAATTTAATAATAACGTGTCAGTGTTTCAGTTGGATGCAAACTATTTTTTTAAGTAAGTTAAGGAAAATAATTTCATATAAATCTCTATGGAGGTAAACTAACGATCCGGTTTAGAACGCTGCAGTACTGCAAAATATTTTATGACAACCCCGAACAGAAAACTGTCGAACTTTTTTATAAAACTTGGTATTATTACAGGACTCAAGCCATGGGGTCAACATAGGGGATATTTTAGATTAGCCAAAGAACCTGAAAAATCTCATAGGTCTAACTACCCCTATTTCTATATTCTATCCTATAATTTTCCTTCTGTTACTTCTCTCCTTTCCTCCTTGACTTTCACCTACCTTTCACCCTACTCTTTCACTTTCAGAGCTTTAAATTCATTGTGCTTTTAAGCCTGAGTGTTTTAGGAGCTACCAAATCTGTCGGTGCTTCTTGGCTCGACTTTCCAAAGTTCAAAATTTCGCCCTTCAAAATTCAAATTTCAAGTGATTTTACGATATTCACAAGGCTTAAAAATTTGTTTTGCTAAAGTATGGATATTTTCGGAGTTAAACAATCTCTCTGTGCTTTTTGGCTCGAATTTTCAAATTTCAAGAAACAAAATTTCAAACTAACTGTTATTTTGACTGTATGTTCGACTATATGTTCGGCCGCCGTAGCCGAATAGGTTGGTGCGTGACTACCGTTCGGGAGTGCCTAGGTTCGATAGCGCTATGATGGTAAAAGTGTTTTCTAACAGCGATCGCCTTTCGGCAGGCTATGGCAAACTTCCGAGTGAATTTCTGCCATGAAAAAGCTTCTCTTAAAAAACCCTTCATTCGAGGAACGACACCAAGACGTATGCTACAAAAGGGAGGAGAAACGCAATCAAACACCTAACAAAAATTTACGCGCCAATTAATTTTGTTTTTTTCTGATTCAGCAGATGCTCAGCATTTGGATTTCCCTTAATAAGTTTCATATTAGAATAATCATGCGAGAAAAATAGTCACATGAAGTATACATTGGACATAAAAAATAAAGAAAAATTGTATGAAAACAACTACAAAGTAAATCAAGTTAATATAAATCCACGCTCTGGGTGAAGTAAAGATTTGGAAAAGTAAAAGTGTTGAGAAAATAACAAAGAACATGTGCGGTTTAGGCGAATACCTGCCAATCAAGCGATACGAGTATATACAGTCACAACAATAATAACAACAGTAAAGTCAAATCGCAGCAAACACAGAATACTTAGGAAACATTTCTCAGTTACTTAACTATATCCTTCCATTACGAATTCGGTCAAAGAAACATGTAGAAATCTAAGCGATAAGTACCCATATATGCGGGGGTGTGGAACAGATATTTTTCGGCGGAATAAATTTAGCAAAAGAAAAATAGATGCCGGAAAAGCGTGACAAACAAAATACATTACACCGGAAAGCATGCGTGGTAAAAGGAAGTGAAAAATCTTGAAAAAACAAACAAAAAAATATGCCAAAGCTGAAAACACTGCGGCATAGATAGCAGGAAACGAAAAAAATAGCGCTACTCTTTGGCGCTATTATTTGCTATAGATATGTACGTGCAAGTGTGTGCGGGTGACAGTTCAAGCAGGTATAACGGCATACCTATTTCTTGTGTACAACGTCCCTTTTTGGCTATAATATCTGACATGTTGAAAATTAATGATAGCGAAGATGATTTAACCGTTTCGCATTAAAAAGCATTGACTTATGTGTTTTGCCCTTTGTGTTTGCACTTTTGTCTTCAGTATACTTTTAGCCTTTGGCGCTCGCCAATTTCGTAGACGCAATGATATATGATAAGTATGTATATGATATATGTTGTGCATATGTAGGGATAATAGATGTTGCAAGCAGAAATACAGTTACTCTAACACATATGCGCATATGTACGTACATACGCAACTACATGGGTATGCCTTTACTTAGATTTATCTACCGCCTGCGCCCATAGTTGTGGTTTATGGGTAGCAAAAAAACAAACCCACGTTTAGAAAATATATTATGAGGGTGCAACAGCGCCTTCCCGCAAAAATCCCAGTCACGCAAAGCTTATGCGCAGCTTCATTTTATATTTGAAATGCAAGAAATTACTTAAACGCAGGAAGAACTACACTAATACCAGTAGGTGGATACAGATTAAAGGTACATATACAGCCTCAGTTAAAAATCATGCTTTCGCTAGGTTACTTTTTTTTTTGTACTATATATATATATGTAATATAGATATATGAGCCATCTGCTTTCAAAGCCATTTTCTCAAAAAATTATTGGGAGGTTGAATTAGTTTTAAAGGTTTTTTTCGAAGATTTGGGGCTTTATTGTGAAAAAACGGTACAAAATATTTTATTCGAAGTATTGGCCATCGCTAGCTACAACTTTCGCCCATCTTTCGGGCAATTTCCGGATGCCGTTTCTCCAAAATTCTGGCCGCTGCTTGGCTATCCATGACTCAACCCATATTTTGGTAGCCTCGTACGAGGAGAACCGCTGGTCCGCCAAATCGAGACTCATATGCCGGAACAAATGATAATCGGAGGGAGCTATGTCTGGACTATACGGCGGGTGGGGTAACACTTCCCAGCCAAGCGTTCCAAGGTATTTTTTGACAGGTTGAGCAACATGCGGCCGAGCGTTGTCATGTTGCAAAATAACCTTGTCGTGCCTTTTTACCGTTTCCGGCCGTTTTTCTTTCAATGCCCGGCTTAAACGCATCAATTGCAATCGGTAACGATCCCCCGTGATTGTTTCGCCCGGTTGGAGCAGCTCAAAATATACGACGCCGACCTGATCCCACCAAATGCAGAGCATGATTTTCTTGCCGTGAATATTCTGCTTGGCCGTCGACGTTGATGCGTGGCCGGGCAAACCCCATGATTTTTTGCGTTTTGGGTTATCGTAGTGGATCCATTTTTCCATTCAACCTCCCAATAGTTAATGATACAAATGGGTACAATTTACTATGAACTTTTTCATATATGAAATTTTCACAAATTTTTTTTTTTAATTTTCATTGTTTTTATCATGAAAAATTTTCGTAGTTAATGAAATTACAAACATAATTGCTTTGAAAATGGTGTAAATCCACCTTCCTCATAGGCATACTACTATTTAGTTCAAACTTGTACCACATAATTCTTTAAGTCACAAATTTTATTGTGTGACATCATTGTAAATTACACAAAGATTCTTGTAATTTCCGGAACTTCACTTTTTCCCTGCTTATTATAAAGAGTGGTTAAATTTCAAGGGCCGATGTTGAATGTGAACCACACCTAAACGTCAACGACACCGTTGCACTTCATTCTTTGGGGTTATTTGAAAGAAAAGGTGTACGTCGATAAGCCAGCAACAGAGCTAAGGGATGAGATAATTCGGCACATTAACGGCATAGAACCTCATTTATGCCTCTGCGTCATCGAAAATTTTGACCATCGGATGGAGGTGTGCCGCCGAGGCCGCGGCGACCATTTGGCCGATATTTTGTTCCGTAATTGCGTAATTGAACTATACCAGTATTATCATAATAAAGAGAAGTGATAATAATTTCTTAAAAAAGTTGTATTTTATTTAAAATCAACACCGGCCCTTGAAACTTAACCACCCTTTAGATAAGGAACTATTTGCATTTGGTGGTCTTTGGAGGTGTGTCGCCGAGGCCGCCTTGGCCATTTCGCCAATATTTTGCTGCGTACGTAATTGAGCCATACCAGTATTATCATAATAAGGAAAAATAATAACAATTTTTTAAAAGAATTTTATTTTATTCAAAATCAACACCGGCCTTTGAAACTTAACCACCCTTTAGAATAACTTTCATAAACTCCCTCGTATGGGGAGGGAGAACAGTGTCACAGGGAAAATAGGCTGAAACATCGATTGTCTCCACCTTCTTACCCTCTAATCCATACTTTATCTTGACTTTAAGGTTAACTACTGAATTATAATTCTCTAATCACTATCACACTAGTTCAACTTTTTTTCATACCTTGTTTGGAGTAAAGTAATCAAATTTGCAAAAACGTAAGCATTGAAGCGAAAATTTAATACTAATACAGAAAATTGCTGATACAAAGATACAAAGTAAAGTCATTGATTCCTTCTAATGCTTGATTTCCTGTAAAATTATAAAGAAAATAAAATATAAAGAAATGCCACCAGCACCTGACATCAGGTGTACGCAAATAATAACTGAACGTGTTTGATTTTTCCTTGCGCGCAGCCATACTTTTATTCATCGATATTAGTATTACAGTCGGGGTTGTCAACATCGTCTTCCATTGCTTTTTTTCATTGCAATTTACTTAAGCAGTTTTACGCTCGAACACCACGTAACCTTGTTAAACGATAATACATCGAAATTGCTAAAGCCACAAATCCTAACGACAAATTGCATATTTCCAGGCGAATGCGATTACAGGTTGAGTAACGAGAACGACGGCAATAAGATATAATAAAAATGCACATGAAAACAACAAGAGCGGGAAAAGGTAGCAGTCCCACCTTGCGTACTTCATACGTCGGTGTGTGCGTTTGGTATTTCACAGCAATGCCGCAAGATATCTAACGAGAGTGTATTTATGAAAAGTACATGCTTATGCATGCATATAGGTGTGTACATGTCCCTATATAGAATATTGAACTCCTATTGCAGGATATGCGTGTATTTACAAAAAAAAAAAAAAAAAAATTTACATATATGCCCCGCCACTGGAGCTCGCGAAACCATCAATATTGTAACGATTTAAGCTGAAAGCAGTCAGGTGAACTGAACGACGCAGACTTACTTAGTTATATGGTGCACACAAGTTTGTTTACAGACATAGTCGTATAGTACCTAGAAGTGTGCAGCTGTGAGAAAGAGCAGCGAAAGTTCGTTTGCTCATCTGGCAGGAATTCAAATGTGTTGAGAGCTAAAATAACATTCGAGGGCACATTGATATGGATAACAATAAGCGCAACAGTATTGAAGACATGGAGTATTGATGTGCAAATAAGGGCGTTGACAAATGGCTGCGGAAGCGTAGAAAAGTATTAGAGACTTTTAACTTTCACATAGCGAACTGGATAAGGAGTATTACTCAAAAAAAATAAAAATATTTTATTTAATTTAGCTTATGCGTATCCTTGGAAAAAAAAGGGGAGAAAGAAACAGTGAGAGTTTGAAAAAGCAGCAGTCAAAAGGGAATACGATTTTTTGCTTATGAATCATTGGTTGCACTTATGCCTTTTACTCAAGATGAAATATCGACTGTCACACAGTATCATATGCCTCTGCAAGATAGGCTGGATTCATATGATATAAGGAGCTGAAACATATCACATCATCGGCCTTAATCGCCGGCGGCGGGGCCCATTTAATAAAATGAAATGCCGATCTAGTTTCAAGAACAATGAGATTTCTTAACATATTTTATGTTAACATTTTTTCCTTTTAGCTGAATCTAAATATTATATATTAGTATGTTAAGGAAAAATATGTATAGCTCATTGTATGACTGTTTGCAATGCGACAGACGAGGATTTATAAGCCTAGGAGTTTGAAAGATGACTTGTCTGGTAAAGGCTTCAAAGGATCCAAAGCATTATTGATGGCATTCAATCTGCTTCTCTGATGTACACCTAATATTACTGAACTTACTTATTTAACAGCTGTGAACACAAAAATAGCAGTCCCATAAAAAATTTGTTTCAAGTCATTTATTTTTTTTCTACAAATAATACAAAAGAAAATGTCAATACCAATTCTCTACGAAGGGTTAAATAACTGCATATATTTACAGTTTATTTGAAATAAATCCGAAAACTACGTATCCAACGGTTTTCTATTGGCTTCGTTACGTTTTTAAGTTCAACATTCAAATAGCAGTGCCTTCAGTTTTTCTTTAAATTATCCAAGCAATCTTAATAAAATTTTACACAAGTTTAGACAAAAGTACGTTTTTTATTATTTATTTATATATACATTTTTTTCTTTTATGGTTTTTTGGTGATTGTCATGAATATATTCCGTATGCTTTGTCTACAGTAGATCGAACGAAACACTGCACCACAGAACAATAAAATCAGTTTCTGAAATTGAGAGCAGATGCAAGATCGTACACAGGAATACAAAATATTCTTTCACATTTAGTAAAAATAATTTCAAATACCCTCAAATGTGTGGTAGAGCCGGACAAAAGAGGATGAAAACGAAAAACATTCCTGAAAGGCGATCGCAGAATTGTAAGGTACTGCAAAGAGAACTTCGTAAAGTAAGCCATATAAATTAAAAAAGAAGTGAACTTTACTATTTTCGATATGACTGTACGTAAGTGAGCGCGGAAAACTGGATTAGCAGCTCGCAAACAACGAAAAAATACACTCCTGACATCAAAACATAAGGCGAAACGTGTAGACGTTGGAAGAAAACATGCTCGCTGAGTAGCTGACATATGGTGTGATATTTTATGAACTAACAGGTCTAAGAGAAAATTGTAAGGTGGTATGGGCTCATTACAATACGTCAGACGTCCATCTGGGACCGAAAATCACTCACAATACACTCTAAAAACTATTAAATATTAGGAGTCAAAAATAATGGTATGGCGTAGCCCGCATTCTTAAAATTGATAGCATAATGGACACCTACATTTATCAGAAAATAGTGTACGATATTATGTTGCCGTACTACAGAAGGAAAATCTCAATAAAATAAGTATAAAAAGGAGAATAATGATTCTTTGCACACGACTCGGAAAGCCAAAAATTAATTTATGAATGTAGAACTCAGTTCGCCAACCTCAATCCTATAGAAAAACTGTAGGAGGATTTAAAAATAGTTGTACACAATGCAAAACCAAGTAACAATCAATATACACATGCTCCACAAAGTCTGCGTTCACCCTACAATAACTTTTTAGTGAATGAAGCACCCAACCTGATTTTATAATTTTTATAAATTTGTACATATTTATATGTTTGTTACATGTTTAAGTTTCAAAAACAGAAATAAATTTCAAGATTCCTCACTTAAGTTTTTAGATAACGGTGAATAATGGCTGTAACAAGTAAATAAAGCGACCATAAAGTCTGCGTTCAGTCTTAAAGTCTAATAAAAAAAACATGATATGCTATATGAAGAAATTAAATATGATATTTAGTTGGATATCCACGTTGCTTCAGGACTTCACTTAGCCTATTTAGTATTGAACTTACTAGTTTCTCTGTTTCCTCTGCTGTTATCTTCCTCTTCTTCCTTCTTTTTTCCAATAGATCCTACAGATGCTCGATGGGGTTAAGATCTGGGGACTGTGGCTGTGTTTTAAGCTATTTTGGGACGTTGTACAAGAGCCAAAGCTTAACGATCCTGGCTGTGTGCTTCGGGTCGTTATCTTGTTCAAACCAAAATGTTCTTGATAAGCCGAGATTTTCTGCACTTTGCTTTAAATTCCGTTTTAGTATGTTCAAGTATCCCCATTTATCCATCGTCGAATCAATAAATTCTAACTGACCCACCCCATTTGCCGCCATGCAGCCCCAAACCATAACCCCGCCACCTCCGTGCTTAACCGTGCCAACAAGATTTTGCTTTTCAAGAGCAGTTCCAGGTTTTCGCCAAACACTTTGACGGCCTTTTATTCCGAATATACAAAATTTACTTTCGTCTGAAAATATTACTATTTTCCAGAACTCGGGAGGCTTATTTATGTACTCATTACCAAACTGAATACGTTTACATCTGTTCACAAGAGAAATGAAAGGCTTTCTTCGGGCGACTCTACCATGGTATCCAGCTTGACGTAGAACTTTTCTGGCAGATTCAGCGCAAATACATTTTTTAAATGTTTGATTTATGTTTTCAACTAATTTTGAGGATGTAGTCTAACCCCCGGACCCTTTGCCAAGTTGATTATAGAACGCTTTTCCCGTCTATAATTTTTTCGGACGCCCTGACCTGGGTTTAGATATAAAAATTCCAGTTTGCCAAAAATTTGTTACAACTCGCTGAATAGCGAAATACGTTCTCCCAATAGATTTTTCAATATTTCGGAAACTTTTTCCGTCTTTCTATATTTTTATAATTATTTTCTTCTCAGAAACGCTTATTTCTTTTCCCTTTCCTTCCATGTTCTTTAACCCTTAACTGGTATCGTGGGGGCCGCGCAGACCCCACGCGTTTTATTTTTTTGAATTTCTTAAAAACTACGCATAGTACGCGGCTGCCATTTTGGGTAATCTCATTACGTCGCGACACGCGGCGGGTGTCGGACGTTCGGCGCTGAAGCTTTTACCAGAGCGGAGCTACGTACTATACCCCCACTATACGTTGAAATACTTATGTTTTAGTTTATTTTTTCAAAGTTGATTTTATAAGAAATAAGAAAACATACATATGTTAGCTAAAGACTTTCGAAATAATAGTTTTTTTTATTTTTATGGTGGTAAGAAAAAAATACCAAAAAATTGTCCAAATTTTGTGATCTCTTGTAGTAAATAAGTTAAAAGAAGTATATGAATAAAAACTTATTAATTTCATAAAACAAGCTTGTTATTTGTCCTATCAAAATAATTCTTAAAAAAAAATGTATTGTAGACATTTGTATCCTAGAATCTAATTTTAATAGGGGGCCGCGCGGCCCCCACGATACTAGTTTCGTTAGTCAAATTTACGATACCAGTTAAGGGTTAATTATCTCCAGTTATAAATAAAATGTTCAACTAAACTTTGTTAACATTCAGTCGAAGTAATGTGCAATCAAACAAGGAAAAATAACTTAAAATTAACGGTATTATTAAAATAAACAGGCTGAATGCAGACTTTTTGGTGCCACATTTACATGCTGCTAAAATTATTTTCCCGTTATCTAAAACGTGAAGTGGGGAATCTTGTTTTTTTTTGTTTTTTGCCCTTAAAAGCTGGAAATGTAGTGAATAAACAAATTGTAAAGATTTCAATATAATCATAATATTCTATTTTGTTTTTAATAAATTTAAGAAGGCTATTCGGGTGAACGCAGACTTTGTGAGGCACGTGTACGTGGCCAAAAAAACCGAAGCAGCAATGTGAGAAATTGGTAGACTCAATGCACCGCCGTGGTACGACCGTAATAAAAAAAGGGAAAATCTACTAAATATTAATTTCAACTTAGCATCTGTAAACTTTGTCAATGCATTTTTTCTTTGATTTTTTTTATAAACTTGGTGAGAATGTGACCACTGCTATTTATGTGACCACCGCTATATTATTCTTAACCCTAAATTTACACCTTTTATTAAAAAAGTTTGTTAATAAAAGCTTTGTGTTGCCTTATGAAATTTATTTAAATAAGTTTTTAGTTAAAGAATAGAATAATAGTTGAAAATAATAATAAAACCCTTATAATCAAATCAAAGATTTAAATAGAAAAAAGGTTTTTCATAAGGAGCTTTTTCATGGCAGAAATACACTCGGAGATTTGCCATTGCCTGCTGAGGGGCGACCGCTATCAGAAAAATATTTTTCTTAATTTTGGAGTTTCACCGAGATTCAAACCTACGTTCTCTCTGTGAATTCCGAATGGTGGTCACGCACCAACCCATTCAGCTACGGCCGCGAATAGCTATACAGTTAACCCTTAGTGAACTCCAGACCAATTCCTTAATAGCGTTAGATCCATGAAACAGCAGTGGAAATTATGGCGGAAATTACTAACTTGGCACAAACGGCCAGTATGTGAAGAAGTCTCGATATTAACGGTCTTCATCTCCGGTTCAACGATTTTGAAAGAAAAAATGTTTTTTTCATCTGGGCTGAGTTTGTTTCGGCTGCCTTTTATTTTACATCCAAGTATTGAGGTCAATGGATTTTACATAGACTGAGGTAATTATTTCCATTAAATTGTTTAAAACCCATTTTTTTCAAGTAATATAAACCTCACCTCTGATCACTGAAATCGCAATTTTCAAGCTCCATAGTATATTTTGTATACTAAAAAAGTAACTGAGTAAACTTATACTAGTACCTTTAAAAGAAATAAATATTGGCCATAAAAATATTAAGCACAACCGAAGTGAAGTAAGCAGCATATGGATATTGAAAGTGTAAAAAAGAACTGCAAAGGATAGGCACCGGTTAAATATACAAATGTATATCATTGTGCAGCATCAGTTTTACCAAGGGAGTCGACAAAGTGCGCACAAATATCCGCAAAATGCTGCGGAACGAAGTCGTTTGACAGTAGCAACTACTAAGGCAGGACGGGGCGTATGAGTGATATGCAACGAATGCCAGGTGAAGTCGAATCGATTCACGTGAAATTTACGTGAGCAGTCAGTCATCGAGCGGAATGTGTAAATGTAAAAAATCTTTGAAGTGAAAATGTCAAGAATGGGAATGCAAATGCACATCTGTACACATAAGTAAACACTGCAGTGACGCTACCTTAGCGCCACCAACGCAACTATTTCTGCACCAGTGAATTGTTAAATGTAACGTTATCGACGTGTTGTCATGGTTATGCTGCACCTGATTGAGTGTACAGCGGAATGGCTGGCATGCATGTCGCTGACATACACTCATATCTACACGCAACATACGGTGGGCTGCTATGCACGTATTGACTTACGTTGCCAAGAGGCTTCAATACTGAAACTGTGTCTCATATGAGTTGACTGCTGGAAGGTATGTACGCTTGCTGATCGCAAGCAGTTCCCTTTGAATTGTGCGCCCATTGGCGGCATATATAGCAATGGGTGAGTATACCATATGTAGAGTCAAAGAGCCTGCGTGTGAGCAATTGCAATCACAGCCGCTATAATATGGCATTGGTTGACGATGCGGTGAATGCAAGTTGAGAGGTTCACGAGATGGTAGTAAAGGGAATAAGTAAATACGTTGGCGACGATATGTAATACATATCTATTACACACACATATATACTCGTGTGCTCATATATACATAAATGGATGCAGGTATACGAGTGTAGGGAAGTCGACTAAGGGATAGAGTAAGTCAACGGGTGTAGTTATCAGAGAATAAGAAAAGTGAAGAATTTGCAGAAGAGCTAACAGCGGATACACCGGCTGTGGCAATTGTAAAAGTAGTTAATGTTTATTTGCAAAAAAGTAAACAACTACACTCTAGATATTAATACGCAAAACTTATTAATTTGAACGAGAAATTCGTTTGATGCGGCTGAAGTTTTTAAATTAAATAAGATTTTACTTTCTAAGTTCATCTATGTGCCAACTTTGATGTTATTTGAACAATTTTGTCACCTTTTTTAAATTTTTTTCAAATTAATTAAGAAAATAAAACAAAATAGGTATCAAAAGTAAGGCATTTTCGACTACTTTATAGTGGTGAGGTGAAATTTTAATTTGAAGCTAAAGCTTTAAGTAATTAACTACAACATCCAACAGTGGCTACTCAACATAAACGAAGGCTAAGTACTATAAAATAGTATGCAGTCCAGACCAACTATGCCGATGACGGTACTACTCCAAAAGGTCGGATAAAATTTTAACAATGTAGTTCAAAGTGTAATTAGCTTATCAAAAATAAAATTTCTATTCTCAAACTTCAATAGTAGAATTTAACGAATAACTGTTTTGCAATAGATTTTAACCCCCTAACTCCTATTTAAGGGAAGATTTTTAACACGTTCCCAAATTAGTTTTAATAAAAGAGCTTGAGAGTGGCAATTAGATGGTTAAATTTAAATTTGCGGAGAGGTGCCGAAGGTAACAAACTCGGTCAGACTAAGTTAAGTGCTTACGAAAGTTTAGCTGAAACTTCTGTTCACACATTTGGCATAGATATTTTGCAAAGACCTACACTTGCGAGCGTTATTTGCAATCGAATTATAAGGAGCACAATTTTTAAAACTTCTCATCATTCCGAGGTCATAATCTATATCTGTCACGTTTTCTTGCAGCTGCTACTTAAAACCATTATGTGAGCAAAAATTATAATGCCGTTGCGTACCCTATTATGCGCTTTTGTAAAAATGTAATCGTCGGCCTCGGCTTCGGTATTTGACCGAATGTAAAATTACCTCCAAGGGCTTGGCTTCGGCTTTGGTTTCGATTAAACTTTGACCTAGTTGACTCGTACTCTAGTTTTAGGCAACTTTGGTCCAAAAACCTTTTTGAGAACTTAAAGCAAAATATGCAAGCTTTATATTTATGTGGGGAAAACAACGTCCGTACTTTCTGATAAAAACAAATTTAAAATTAAAAATAAAAATGTATATATTTTATAAATAAATTAAATAAATCATTTATTTATTTTACAATTTTATTTTTCAAACTTCGACATTTTCGAGCTTTTATAGTTGAGCTCAAATGAAAACCTGGTATTTTTTCTGCAAAATTATAGCTACTTTTTATGGAAGAAAAAAAAAAAACTAAGTTTTCAGCTTGAACCAGGGGCTACAGCTAAGACTTACAGGTAAGTTGGGGTTTTGTTTTAGTTAGCTAGGCGAGGCAACAGAGATAGAAGTGGCAGTCGGTCTCTAAACTAACTTACCTAGACTATTGCCGATCCATTGAGATACAAAAATAGCAGTTTGCATGCTATCTAGGAGTAGCGATTGAGTTCAAACACATTAATCTGGCAGACTCTTATATCTTTAAGGTCATCAGTATCATTGAATAACCACGAGCCTAAGTACCTCTGCCTAGTGGCATTGCTTTAGTTAAGTTAATAAAAAAATTTACAATAAATAGCTTAATTTCATTCTAAAAAAAATTACTTGATTAATTGCACCGCACCGTGACGAGATTTTGACAGCAATAGGACCTCTCTCTCCCGTTACAAGACGGACTTTGTACTTCGTTACTCTTGGACTGAATTCGAAGAACACAAACCACATATTACAAAGTGGCTTTCCCATCCAGCTACTTGGCCATGCGAAACCCTTTTGACTTCATAGCAAATTATTCATATTATAAGTAAAACGAATTTCCGAAACTCTCCGATTAATTTCGAATGCATAGGTAGTCCTGCAACTTTCTTCCCATCTTCCGATCAGAATAAACATTTTTATGTATATCTTCTTATTTTAAATCAGATGCTCTACAAGACAGGCAAGCAATGTATGGCCACCTGATCTGGAAATTTAGTATGCGGAAGGGTTGAAGTTTGCAGATAAATGGACTGGTGGGGGCGTCTTTGGGGTGTACTTGAAAAGATCTATCCCACAGTCTTTCGCGCGTAGATCCAGAGGTACTACTTTGAAGCGTATTTGTATTTTTTTAGATAAAATAATATCTAAATTCATTAAGGAATGCTTCACTGCCCTCAACACCACCAGTGCAAGGAGCTCCATCTCGCACCGTCGGGGTTAGCACTCAGTGAGGAAGACCATTGTACTACACCCGGATAGGCTACTGTGGAAGGAATAGAGAGACTGGATAGATATTATATGGATGGTATTACGGGAAAATTGGTTGGAGGTCACTCTTAAGAGATCCGGAAAAGGAAGAGTATGAACTTTATCTATCCTCAAAACATCGCAGCTCAACAACCTTAGTCTGATTCTAGAAAACGCCAGTTAGCCACAAAGAATGTGCCCTGCAGTGTACTTGTTTTCAAGACATGGCAGGCATATTGGGTGATCAATGTGTCACATGGTAGCCATATGATGACCGCAGGTGTTGTGCCCTGCCATCATATGTTAAAGGAAAAAGGTCGCCAATTTCTTGTTTGGCTCTTTCACTTTGCACTTATGTAGCTACTCTGCAGAGGCCCAACTCATACCAACTCCTTCTATGGGTAGATCGCATGAAGTCGTCAATTTATAATTCCACTGATGCAGAACTGACCCCTAGGAAGGGTTCATGGCCCAGTGGAGTGCTAGCAGGGCCTTCATTAGCCAGTTTGTTCCGTATGATACCACAACGTCCAGGCCCCAAAACAAGGTAAACTTTTTTGTGTTTCGCAACATTGTTCAAAGTCTTACATTCACCGGCTAACTTCGAAGAGCAGCGTGGGTTGGTCAAGAGCTCTCAGTGCAGCTTGACTGTCATATACAAATTCGAATACTACTACCTCGCCACTTTTTCTCAATTAGCCAGTATGCTTCATTTAAGATGGCATAGACTTCCGTTAAAAATATTGTAGCCATCTGTCCCGTAGCGTAGGAGTATTTATTGCCTTCGTCCAAGCACCATCCAGATCTACTAACATCGCTGGTTTTGGATCCTTCAGTGAGGAAAGTTTGCTCAAATCCCGTTAATAGGTTCTCTGAACTTAACCATTGATCTCTGTCTGTCAAAACGTCATTCTACCTACCGAAGCTATCGTAAAGCAATTGATGGATCACTGGCATCGAGGAGAGTGTGCACTGCTCCGGCAACTGGTGTCAAATCTGAAAGCAGCCAGTGTTTTCTTCGGTTCCCCAGACTCCGTTTGATTTGAGTCTGGCCCCCTTCTTTGCTTCCTTTCGGATTTGAAGCAAACTTAACAGTTTATTTTTCCCTTCCCTTCAAATAGGCTCCTAAGTCTAGATAGGAGGGTTCACAAACTCTCCATGGATACTACATGGAATATTGTAGTACTCATTATTATTTCAGAAAACTAGGATTAGGAGAATCAAGCATATATTTTTTCTGCTAGCTGAGCGCTGAAGCTGCAAAGCACATTCTCCACTGAGGTGCCGCTCTCGAATGACTCACAAACTCACTATCGTTAGTGGCATGACTCTGGATCCATTTTTAATGTGAAAAAAAATAATCACAAGGAAATGCTCAAATTCATTATGAAAACATCTAATTGTAGGCCCTCTATCATCTACAATAGACCACATCATAGATCTCAGTGCACTATAGCTTACTGCTATCCTCTGCTCGCAGTGGGTCATAGGAGCAGTACCAGTGCGTCACGGCCCCATGAAACTGTCGAACTAATTTAATCCAAGTGATTAAAACAAAAACGTTTAAATTGCTATTCTTATAGTTCCACCACTTTGTATATTCGAGAGTACAAATATTAACGAGTACATCCATTAAATTCAATAAAAAATTGAGTGCCAATACTTGTCTCACTTTTGCAGGTACCCAGGCGAAATGACAAAAGTTCTTTTTTATGAACTTATTTAAAAAAATATTTTTTATGTTAATTAACTCATATTTATTTTGAAAAAATAACACGGATGAGTTTTCTACATTTTTATTCTCCCCGATTAGAATTCAAACCTCTTTTGTAAATTCGCTGTACATGAAAACCTGCTCCTCTTTTGTCAATGCTATTTTACTTATACATTTACAGCTTAAGTATTTTTACGATCTGCCAAGCCACCATTTGATGTTTTTTCTAGTCCTTTGCTAAGTAATGATTTTAAATATGCATTTATGCTTCACAAGTAGGGTTCGTCTGTTGAATTTAAATTATACAATTAACTTGGGGTTTGCTTACACAGGAAAAAACAACAAAGTATATTGGAAGCTTTCGAGTCTATGCAGATACTCCGCATACCAGACTTTGGGGTATGTGAACTTCTACGGCAGCACTCATAACAAATGCCAAGAATACATTTGGCATGCCTTTTGTTTCATACCCAAATTCAACAGCAGAAAACCGATAGAAAATGACAAAAGAATGTTTATTTAATGAGCAACATGAGTAACAAGAAGTGAGATTTCAGCTTATGATGGATTGTACTCCAACTTTCTATTCCTGCATTGGAAAGGAACAAAAGAAATTTTCAAGGAATTTTGTTGAATTTACTTAATGAGCATTTTGTTCATGCAACTTAAAGTAATAATTAGTGTATAGTATTGTATAAATATACTTTAGTTTTGTTCGTCGAGAGAGGACTTTACTGTTCAGTTGCCTACTTAGTCCAAAGTAGCACTTGTTGGCAAGAGAGATTCTACGTTGGATTTCAAGGCTGACATTGTTATCGGTGTTAATGCTGATTCCTAAATAAACGAAGTCTTTTACAACCTCGAAATTATAACTGTCTACAGTGACGTGGGTGCCGATACGCGAGTGCGCCGACTGTTTGTTTGAAGACAGGAGGTACTCCGTTTTGTCCTTGTTCACCACCAGACCCATTTGCTTTGCCTCTTTATCCAGTTTGGAGAAGGCAGAACTAACAGCGCGGTTGTTAAGGCCGATGATGTCAATATCATCGGCATACGCCAATAATTGTACGCTCTTATAAAAAATTGTGCTTGAGCGATTAAGTTCTGCGGCTCGTACGATGCTCTCCAACATAAGGTTAAAGAAGTCAGACGACAGCGAGTCACCTTGTCTGAAACCTCGTTTGGTATCAAACGGCTCGGAGAGGTCCTTCCCAATTCTGACGGCGCTGCTGGTGTTGAGCAACGTCACCTTGCAAAGCCGTATTAGTTTTTTGGGGATACCAAATTCAGACATCGCGGCATACAGACAACTCCTTTTCGTACTGTCGAATGCAGCTTTGAAATCGACGAAAAGATAGTGTGTGTCGATTCTCCTTTCGTGGGTCTTTTCCACAATTTGGCATATTGTAAATATTTGGTCGATGGTAGACTTTCCAGGTCTAAAGCCACACTGATAAGGTCCAATCAGTTGGTTGACGGTGGGCTTCAGCCTTTCACACAATACGCTCGCTAGAACCTTATAGGCGATATTTAGAAGACTTATCCCGCGGTAATTGGCACAGATTGCAGGATCCTCCTTCTTATGGATTGGGCAGAGCACGCTTAAAGTCCAATCGGCAGGCATGCTTTCATCCGACCATATTTTGCAAAGGAGCTGATGCATGCACCTTACCAGCTCCTCGCCGCCATGTTTGAATAGCTCAGCCGGCAGTCCGTCGGCGCCTGCATCTTTGTTGTTCTTTAGCCGCGTTATCGCTATTCTCACCTCGTCATGGTCGGGTAGCGGAACGTCAATTCCGTCGTCGTCGATTGGGGTATCGGGATCTTCACATTCTCAGTGACATGCGCATAATCCGATTTCTTCTTCTGCGGCGGTACGCAGGGAACGAGAGATGTTGCTCCATTGTTCGTGCATGCCGGTTTGTTGGGAAGTGCTCTCTGAGAGCAGGAGTGAGAGTCGAGTGGCGAATCTTCTGGCTGTCTGTTGTGATTGCAGCTTTTCGATGTCGAACATTCTTTGCGTAGGTAGATGTACGTTTTTTGCTGCACAGAGGCGTGTGCGCAATTTGGCTGCAACAAGGTAATGATCCGAGTCAATGTTGGGTCCTCGGATCGTACGTGCATCTAATACACTAGAAGCGTGTCTTCCATCTATCACAACATGATCGATCTGGTTTCGTGTTTTTCGATCAGGAGACAGCCAGGTAGCTTGGTGAATCTTCTTATGCTGGAATCTGGTGCTGCAGACTACCATGTTTCGGGCCCCGGCGAAGTCGATCAGCCTCTGTCCGTTACCGGATGTTTCGTTGTGCAGGCTGAATTTTCCGACTGTGGAACCATCCTCCAAGACTCTCATCATGCCCGTCCTAACGTATGGCGCAGAAGCGTGGACGATGACAACATCCGATGAAGCGACGCTTGGAGTGTTCGAGAGAAAGATTCTGCGTAAGATTTTTGGACCTTTGCATGTTGGCAACGGCGAATATCGCAGACGATGGAACGATGAGCTGTATGAACTTTACGACGACATAGACATAGCGCAGCGAATAAAGATCCAGCGGCTTCGTTGGCTGGGTCATGTCGTCCGAATGGATACAAACGCTCCGGCTTTGAAAGTATTCGATGCGGTACCAGCTGGTGGTAGTAGAGGAAGAGGAAGGCCTCCTCTGCGATGGAAAGATCAGGTGGAGAAGGACTTGGCTTCTATTGGTGTGTCCAATTGGCGCCGGTTAGCACGAGAAAGAAACGACTGGCGCGCTTTGTTAATCTCGGCCAAAATCGCGTAAGCGGTTATCGCGCCAATTAAGAAGAAGATAAATATACTTTAAATGGGTTTCGGTGCCAAGTTTTGTGGTGAATTGTTTTACAAAACTACTTTTAAATAAAAATCTGGTGTTTCTTTTTAATAGTTTGAGTGCTCAAAATGATATATTAATACAAAACAGAAATATTGTTTGGAATGAAATTGTTTTATTATAATCTGGTAGATAATTTCATGGCATTTATTTTTTGATATCTAGCTTATGTTTGTCGTGGCTACAAGTTGCATAATCTATACGATCAGTCCTACCTTTCACTACTTTTTCCAATAAATCTTTCCGCACAAATTATTTATTAGGTTGGGGAATAAGTTCGTAGCGTTTTTATATTTTATTTTATGTTACAACGATTTGTTTGCTGTTTGGTAAACTGTAAGTATTCATTCGATAAAACTCGTTCTGCTCTACAAAATTATAATTATTAATTTTATTTTTGAGTTAATTAATTTTTTATTAGTTTTGAAGTTTGAAACAGAATACCCAGGAGGCACAAAAATCAATATTTTCGGCATCTAAAGTTTGCTTTTCATCGAGGTCAAAAAGCTGCCATAGCAGCCCGAGACATTTGCGACGCGTACAGAGAATGTGGCAGAGGCGAGTCCATAGCATGGAAATGGTTGGCAGAGTTCAAAAATGGTGACTTTGACGTCGACGCTGCACCGTAGCGGAAAGCTTTCTGAATTCGATGAGAACGGAATCTAAAAAAGTCGTGAATTGGTGAAAAAATTAACTGCGATTATAAAACGATTCTCAATCACCCTTATTTGAAAGGGTTTACCGAAAAATTGGGAGCCTTGGTGCCTCTCGAGCTCAACGAAAAAACAAAGAAAGTCGCCTTCAAACTTCTTCCCAGCAACTCGCTTACCATCGAGCACCAGCCAGTCAGAAACCGTACTTTTTGTACCGAACCGTCACAAGTGATAAAAAATGGTGCCTTTACATCAGTATTAAGTAAAGAAGGGAGTGGGTGGCTCGAGGAGATACGCCAAAGATGAGAGGCATGAAGGGTCTTCATCCAAAGAGGATCATGATATGTGTTTGATAGGACTGGGAGGGTATGGTCAACTGGGAAATGCTCAAAAAGAATGTGATGGTCAACAAGGGGCTCTACATTGCATAGCTACACCGCGTGAATGAAGCTATTCGACTGAGACGACCTGATCGACGTGGTCAAACCATACTTCTTCACGACAACGCCAGGCCCCATATTGCACAAGTTGTCAAAGTCGCACTACATGAGCTCGAATGGGAGATCTTTCAGCATCCGCCGTATTCCTTACCCTTGCAAAGACCGGCTACCATCTTTTCTGCTCCCTGTCAAACCATATGAAGGACGTTACCTTCGATAACAAAGAGGTCCTTGAAAACTGGCTCAGCAACGCCTTTTACACCAGACCAGGCGAATTTGGCGGAACGGCTTCAACAAATTGATCGGGAGGTGGGAAGAATAGATAGCTAATTTACTCATTGATATAATTTTTGTGTTTTGCTTAAATAAAAGTCTTCGCGTAAAAACGTTACGAACTTATTCCTCAACCCAATAGATTGGCCTGAATATTACAATAAATATTTTGTTAGGTCCGCTGTATGGCAAGTTGCGCCGTGTTGTTGGAAAAAAATGTCGTCCATGTTTAGCTGATTATATTTTGGATACAAAACTTCAGTCAGCATGGCTCTAGAGCGCTTGCCGTTTATCGTAACCGGAGCTCTTTCCTCATTTCGAAATAAATAAAAACCGGTGATGCGAGTGCTCTATGAACTTCGCGAACTGATTTATTAGTATTATTGTTTTTTATTTCTGAAGTACTGACGTTGAACGATTCATGATGACTTGCTTGTTGAACAGAATGGTTAACCAAGCTGTCAAACTATAGTTGTTGTTCTTTCAAGTTCTTCATTTCATATTAAGTTCAAACATGGCATTAATGGTATAATAATAAAATCTGTAGTAATCGATATCGATAGTTCCCATACAGTTTAATAATAGATTAATGATAAAATAAGCATTATAGATATGAGATGCTGCATATGGTAGGTACATTAAAAAAGAATACTGTGTGTAGAAATCAAGCAAATTTAAAGCGAAATACTGCAGGTTTCTTTCTTTACTCAACCACATCTACCTCTAGGTCCATCGTTTGCCGCTAATACGAAAGCGACTGAACAACACAATTACAAATTAGCAGCTATCGAAATTAGAAGGCAAAAAATATATAATATAATATATTCATAATTCCGTTGAAAAAAATGGTTACAAAGTTGCTTTCATTGAGTGCCCCAATACCGTTTTGTGTTAATTCGTTTGGACCGAAATAAAAAGAAAAGCTAATATAAAAAAAATGCAATATTATTGCCTATACACTAGGGCGGTACGATTTAAAAATCGCTCATTGCTCTGTGAAAATCGTATTCTAGGGATCAAAATAGGAAACTTTGCCGAAGGAACCATACCTCTAAAACAAATTCTGATGCCCCCCAATTTGGGTTTTATTAATAGATATCTTGTGCCTGAGAAAATAATCGATAATTCGATCCATCACGAGTTTTTTATGTTTTTCAAAAGCAGTATACATTTTATTGAAATCCACCAAGCGGCTTTTGAGTTCCAGTGATCACCAGTTTTAAGAAAAACGCTTTTAAAGGTTTGCTGCTTGCACTCGAATGCTCCGGAGCGCTCGACCACCCTTTGTTAATTGGTGAATAATTTGAAAAGTATTTGTTAGATTCACTTCAAATTTTCACACGATATTTTAAAGACATTATACTTTAAGAAAATGTAAAAAAAAAAATTAAATTTCTTGAAAATACCCCTAATCCCTTAAATATTGTTACACAATTTTATTTATAAATACAAAAATAATATTTAAGCATTTGTTTAACTATTTACGGTTGCAAACGAAATTTTTTAAAGAATTTTGAAATTTTTTTTTTCGATTTCAACCAATTTAGTCCATGTCAAAGCGGCAAGTCTGCCAACCACTTAATGTTTTTTTTTGGATTTTTGGGAACTTGAGGCAGGCATGAAAAAGGAAAAATGTTCGTAATTATATGCGATATCAAAATTTATCTATAAAAAGCTTAAATCTGTAATATAAATTTTAATATGAATTAAAAGTCTATATATAATATATACTTTTTTAGCGGTATTGGTCACAAAAGGCCTTTAGTCTCAAAGGCCTCAAATTATTCTAGTGATATTGTATTTAAAAAGTGCAAATGTATCCGAAACGCAATCTTGTACGAGATCATGCTGCCGAATCTAGATTTTACAAAGGGTCCCAAATTCGTTTGGAGAGTTGCGAAGATCTCTCCCAACTGTTTGTCCAGAAGTATAAGCCTTCGCCATATTCAACGCAAATGACGTTTTTCATATGAAAACTTTTATGCACATTTTTTTATGTCAATTTGTGTCTCGGCTTATGAGGCGTCCCCAGCCTTGCATTGGAGGTATTTTCATTTCTAAAGTTTGGCAATTTGCACCTCTCATTTGATGATATTTTGAAGAGGATACTGACAGCCCTTCAGCTAGTTTTCTCAAGAATTGTCTAGCGGCGGCAATTCCTCTTTAGGATATTTTTAACAAATCTTTATCTACGGAAAATTTCTTAAATGAATGGAAATTTACAATTATCACATCTTTTTTCAACAGCGGAAGAAAAAATGATGTTCGTAATTATAGGCATCTCTAGACATTTTGATTTCATTGTAAAGGACAAATTTTGCGGTCACGCCTTTAAGTAACCCAAACCAACATGGTTTTGTAACTGACCTACAGCTGTTACTACAGTTTATAGTGAATTGTGTATGTCAACGTTTTCCACAGGAGTCCTAGTTGATTGCATTTACACTGTCTTCTGTAAGGTGTTTGACAAAGTGTCGCTCAAGATTCTAGCGAACAAGTGAGCTTGCTTGGGCTTTCACTCCACCCTCCCGCAAGGGCGTAAGTCATGTTTGATGAATAGATGGTGCATGGTAAAAATCGATGGAGTTTTATAGAACCATCTTGTTGCTATTTCAGGTGTCGCCAAGGGAGTATTTTAGGGCAACTCCTTTTCGTCATTTTTATCAATGACATAAGCAAATGTTTTACCTTTTTGAATTTCTTGCTCTTTGCGAATGATTTAAACATTTTCTCATCTGTTAAGGACTCAGTGGATGCTCAGAAGCTTTAACTCGACTTGAACAATTTTCAATGATGGTCTGTGATGTCGTGTCTGTATTTGAATATTAAACACATTTTCATTAAACATTTTCGAAGCCTCAATACATTTTTGGCACATCAAGCACCTACAAAGTGTAAGAGAGTTTAAGGATATTGGAGTTTTATTCGATAGGAAATTTTCCTTCAGTGGTCACATTAATTTTATTCTTTCAAAGTCGTATTCGGTTCTAGGCTTTATTTCGCAACACATCCGAATTTTCGAATTTCGAATACCTACCCACTACTATTTACGGCTCTTGTTCGATCACACTTAGGGTACGCTCTTATAATTTAGAGACCTTCCGACCAACTTTTGATTAATGGAGTAAGACGCGCTGAAAAATATTTATAAGGCAGGCATTACTTTCTCTACGATTTGAGATCGCTGTTTCATCCTATAGTTCCCAACTAAAGCTGGTTAATTTAGAATCTATAGAAAAGAGAGACACAGTCTTTTCACTTTTCTTTATTTTCCGTGTTTTCATAGTTCATATGAAATTATATTACGCCGCTATTCAGTTGAAATATCGTTTTCTTTGAAATGTATATTTTTCAACTTTCTCATATTTTAACGATAGACTCCAAGTCTGCAGTTTCCTTGAAATCGAGTAATCACCTGAATTTTATGTTAAGTATTCCGAAAGCGTTTTCGACAACAATTCTTGCGGAAGAATGTAAAAATTGACGAAAAGTCTTCTGAGCTACCTAAACAGAAGTTTCATGTATGTTAGTGCTGCGAACACCTAAAAAAATTATCCGGAGACTGTCACCTTTCAAACGGTGAAAAAATGAGTTACATGCTGCACGAATGTGATCTTGAGGTATTTTGGCCCATTCTCGTATAATCGCTTTTTTTAGGGAATCCATACTGACATATTTTTTAGTCCTCACCTTGCTCTCCGGATTGGACCAGATGGAATAGTCCATCGGATTTGCGTCTGACGAATTCGAAAGCCATTGTGTGGACGAAATGAAGTGTGGAACATGATGTTTTAATCATTCTTGTTACACACGAGCTTTATGAGACGGTGCCGAGGCCTTTTGGAACGCCCATGGTCTACGACCGAAATGTTTGCGTGTCCACTGCTCTAAAGCAGCTTCAAAAACATTTTCCCGAGATTAAGTCGCATTCACTTCACACTTGCTTCGAGTGGCCATACGTAGGCTCAAATTCTCGTATGAGCGTTCGGTCAAGTAAATACGATCGTTTTGAGTGTTGAATGTTTACGCTCGTGCAAGCGCAACAACTCCTTTGCTCTTTCGCACCAAACTGTTTTTTGCTGGGGTGAAAGATCGTGTGCTTTTTGGAACTTGTAAGCCTTGACCTTGAGCTCATTTTTCAATATGCGTCGAGCGCTGTCTTGCGATATTTTCAGTTCTTTGGCCATTTCTCTTCCACTTCGACGTGGATTTCGTTCAAGTCGAGCCTTCACTTTCCGAACCATTCCTGGCGTTGTTGCGGTTTTTTTTGGACCACCTCCATAGCGTTTTGGAATTCTACCAGTCTCAGTGTAACGTTGTATAGTGCGATACACAAACATTTTATTCACTTTGAGATGATTGAGCTCACGAACAATAGCTGGTTGTGATTTTCCAACCAAATATAATGCAATCACACTATTACGTTTGAATTCCACCACAGAAAAAAAGTTCAGAAAAACTGAGACGCAAATGCTTTTGATGACTTATAAACAATATACTGAACTGTCATAAGAACAATTTTGACGTTGATGTCATGAGCTGTTTTACAGATACAAACAGTGTGAAGTTGGTAACACTTCATATCGTTCACTCTGCATATACATATATATAAGGTTGTCAAAAAGGTCTTGCGGTATTTTTATTGAATTTTCAATTGTTCATAAAATTGGTTATAATAATGCGATTTAAGTCAAATATGCGCCGTTTTGTTCGATGAGGAGTTCCCAACGAGATGCCAACTTCATAATGCCCCTCTTATTGAAGCTCGCTTCCCTATTGTCAAAAAACTCGGAGAGCCAATTTTCACAGGACCCTCTTGTGGACAACTTCCGACTACCAAGCTCGTTCGCCATGGACAGAAATAGGTGGTAATCACTTGGTGCGAGATCCGGGCTATACGGTGGATGCAAAAGAACCTCCCATCCGAGCTCCCGGAGCTTCTGGCGCGTCACCAAAGATGTGTGTGGCCTGGCGTTGTCCTGATGGAAAACAATTCGGCCTCTGTTGATCAAAGATGGCCTCTTCTGCATGAGTGCTGCATTCAAGCCATCCAGTTGTTGGCAGTACAGGTCCGAATTGAGCGTTTGGCCATAGGGGAGCAGCTCATAGTGGATGATTCCCTGCCAATCCCACCAAACACACAGAAGAACCTTCCTGGCCGTCAATCCAGGCTTGGCCACCGTCTGGGCAGCTTCACCGCTTTTCGACCACGACCGTTTGCGCTTCACGTTGTCGTAAGTGACCCACTTTTCATTGCCAGTCAACATCCGCTTCAAAAACGGGTCGATTTTGTTGCGATGCAGAAGCGATTCGCATGCATCCATACGGGCAAAAATGTTTTTTTGCGTCAAGTCGTGTGGTACCCATACATCGAGCTTCTTTTTGAATCCAAGCTTCTTCAAATGGTTTATAACGGTTTGATGACTCATGCCTAGCTCTTGGCCGATGCTACAGCAGCTACTATGCCGGTCTCTTTCGATCAATTCAGCGATTTTATCGCAATTTTCGACGACAGGCCTTCCGGACCGTGGCGCATCTTCGATCACCTCTGCACCAGAACGAAAACGTTGAAACCATCGTTGTGCGGTGGAAATGAAAACTGTATCGGGTCCATAACTGCACAAATTTTATTGGCAGCATGAGATGCATTTTTGCCTTTATCGTAGTAGTACTGTAAAATATGCCGTATTTTCTCTTTATTTTGCTCCATGTTTGCGACGCTATAACTCACGAACGACTAAAAGCAAACAACAATTAATCAAACACGTGTTAGCACGTGAAAAGAGCTTTCCAAAAAGCTCTAGTGTGAACCGATGCGGCGAATACAACTAGAACTACGCGCTTGCAAAGACAAGCTTGTGGAAATACCGCAAGACTTTTTGGCCAACCTTATATATAATTGACGCTTGGCCAAGTTTCTCCTCCTATTTTCGGTGTGCATTTTGACGTTATTCCACAAACGGATGAACCTTTAGTAAGCCGACTCCGAACGGCAGATATTTTTTATGAGGAGCTTTTTTCCATGGCAGAAATACACTCATAGGTGTGCCATTGCCTGCCGAGGGGCGGCCGCTATTGAAAAAACTTTTTCTATCATTTCGGTCTTTCACGGTGATTTGAACCAACGCACTTCCGAAGGGTTGTCATGCACCAACACATTAGACGGTAGACGTGTCAACAACATTTCAGCCTGAATTGTGAAACCCCTAATAAAAATATTAACATTTGCAACTTGCACCACAATCATTTGCAGCGCTTCAACTTAAGTGAGTAGACGCAAACTCACACGCGCACACACACCTACAAGCATTAATGACGAAAATTCCATTACAGTAATACTGTAAAAGTAATTTCAAATTTATATTTATTTTTATTGTTATTGTTGCTTTTTACGCATAGTTTTAAAAATGTCAGTTTTATACCAGTGAAACTACAATTTCAGTTGAGTTGCAGGCACTTCTTCACTTTAGGGTAAAACAATTCGTATAAATTGCAAAATGTGGCATGCAACCTTACTGTTTAATGTTAACCATATTCACTGCCAAGTTGAGTTCACCAGCTCATGCAAATCGGAACTAAAATATTTTCACATACATGCATACGAGTGCGTATCTTGTGTTTTACACAACAAAAAAAGAAAACCAAAAACAACATTTTGGATGTCATAAATATGGAACTCGAGGGTAATGCAAATAAGACAAGTATTCAGTAAACACCGGTGAAAGGAAAGCGGCGATGCATGCGCATGTTAAAAATTATTGTTGTCAGTGGCAACATGACGAAATGTTATGGAGCTGACTTTCGAAGAAGTAGGTGAACGCAACTTTTCTGAGGAAATTCTCATTCGGATACCAGTCATACCTATTCAAGTATTTTTTTTTGTCAAATAACCCAAAATTGCATTTTGCTTAAAAATTAGTTCTGCTTCTAAGAAAAATGGAAAAAGCGCAGTATTTCACTTTTTTGAGCAAAAGCAGTAAATTTCTAAATTAAATATTTTATGGCACTGTTGTGGGTTTTACGATATACTATTACGGATCCGACATATTCGTAAATGGGGGCGGGAACAACAAAGAGCACCTTCGCCCTATATTTTGAATTAAATAATACAAGATATTATGTGAAGTATGTGCCATAGGAAACTACAACTCTACTCCACCTTTCAGGCAGCATACGGATTCCTCTGACGAAAGCTTCGAGTTCTTTGGCTTGATCAATTCTTTGCGCCAGTTTTCGATGCTCTCGTAAGAAGTGAACCTCTCGAATAAGGACTGACTACATTAATCGGAACAGATGGTAATCCGAAGAGGCAATGTGTGGGGAATGCGGCGGGTGAGGCAAGATTTCTCAATTCAGTCCCTCTAAATATTTCTGAACCGATTTAGCAACGTGTTGCTTGGCGTTGTCATGCAGCAAAATCAGTTTGTCGTGTCTACCGTCCATTCTGGCTTCTTTTCTTTGAGAGCTCGATTCAAACGCATTAGCTGCAGTCGGTAACGATGGCCAGTGTTGGTTTCAGATGGTTTAAGGAGTTCATAGTAGATGACACCCTTCTGATCACAACAGATGCACAACATAACCTTTGAAGTATGAATATTTTTTTCGCTGTCGATGTACTTGGTTCACCTGGCAGGCTCCAACATTTTCGACACTTCTGGTTAACATCACCATATCAGGTTATTCATCGCCAATGACGATGCGAGGCAGAAAACAATTTCTTTTCTGCCTTTCAAGAAGCATCTCACACGTCACCAAACGTCTCTCGATATCCCTCTCCTTCAATTGATGTGGCACCCAGTTACCCAGTTACCTGCGTTCTGCACCATTCCCATCACGTGCAAACGTTTTCCGACGGTTAATCTGTCAACATCCAACTCTTTAGACATATCATCAAGGGCTCGACATTCGAAGGCGCCTTCATCCAATAATTGTTGTAGTTGAGTATCTTCGAATTTTTTCGGTGCCCCTTCGCGATCTTTACCACTCACGTCGAAATTGCCACTTTGGAAGCATCGAAACCTCTCTTTACAAGCTGTATTTGATGGAGCGTGATTACCGTAAATATTGATCGATATACGACAGGTTTGAACTGCACTTTTCTTAAAAAGAAATTTACGGGACGAACATAGACATTTTTGACGTCAGATAAAAAAGGATATTTACGCTTCAAACGAATGTCCACAACTGCGATCGAGACCTCACATATACACCTTCAAATCATTAGGATAGCCAACTAGAACGAACACAAAAACAATATCAGCAGTGACCTTTCTTTTACGAGAGCGAAAAATTATTCGCTTACCCAATACATAGTCAACTATGACATGTACAGTCACTCACGCCATATTTAGTACAGACCCGATTTCTAGTAAAGTGTTTTATAATATATTTAACAATATTTTTGCGAAAATGGAGTATGCAGATATTTAATTTGATTTGTTTCACATCACCTCTTAAAATAAAATACATTTCATATTGAAGGAACCAAATTTAAACGGCAGAATAGCCCGTAACAAACCTTTCGTAGGTGCAAGGAATAGAAGAAGAAGATTTGAGTTTGCGCGTGACTATCTAAATAAGACACCAGCATTTTGGAGCACCATACTTTTTACAGACGAGGTAAAAACAAACTTATTCGGACCAGATAGCAGATCTTTTATAGGGCGCAATGCCAATACGGAGCTCAAATCTCAAAGTTTGTGAGCTACTACAAAAGACGGCGGTGGCAATGTTATGGTTTGGCTATGCGTGCCATCAAATGGAGTTGGAAAAATTGACCTTTACCTAATAAGCAATGAATAATTATGTTTATTTAAAACTTTTGAAAGCAAATTTAGTGCAAAGTGCTAGAAAATTACAAATTGAAAATGACTTTCGCTTTTATCAAGATAGTGACACTAAGCACAAGTCACAAATAATACAAATATGGTTAATATATTATATAAATGTCCCCATATTTTTGGAACTCCTGCATAATCACCGGATTTTAACGCCATCGAGGGCTTGTGGTTGACTTTGAAGACAAATGTAAGAAAATATGGCATCCACATGACATAAGAAATCGCATCTTAAAAAGGCGATACTTCGAGAGTGGAGCCAAATTAGTTCAGAATACCATACATAAAAAAATCGATAGACTCCATGCCACGTAGGCTTCAAGCTGTAATTGATAATAAAGGATACGCAACAAATAGCCTAGTATCTGTATCTTTTAAGCTGCGGCGTGAATTCAGGTCATGTTTTTTTTGCATAGCAAAGAAATGAGTCAACACTTTTTTGTATTTCATCTCGAAAAATAAAATGGAGCGAAATAAATAAATATCTGCATACTCGGTTTTCCATTTCCCCAAAATATTATGAAATGTAGAGCACTTTACAAGCTGAAGTCAAAAGTAAACAAGACTGACCTAAAATAGAAACGACAGGAGCTTTGTTCTGATAACTTCGAGTTTATTTATCCAAAATATACCCCTCTGGCCTCGATACACTGTTTTGCGCGATCTAAAAGCTTTTCGAAAGAGTGTCAGTACAAGTCTTTTGGATGGCCACCACGGACCCAAAACATTTTCTTTTCATGGCCAATTGCAATTTTCAGGATAGATAGAAGTCACAGAGAGCTATATCAGGCGAATACGGTGGGTGATTGATGGTTAAAATGTGACTTCTAGTCAAAAAATCGGTCCCAAGAGTGAAGTGATGAGATGCTGCATTATCAGGCAATAAGCGCCAGCTTCCACCTTCGTGATACGACGAATGCAATGCAACAAACGCTTCACAACGCCAAGATAGAAAATTGCATTGACGGTTTGGCCCTTTGGCATGAACTCCTTGTGAACGATTCCCTTGGAATCGTAAAACCAAATGAGCATCGACTTGATTTTTGACTTCTCCAAACGCGATTTTTTGAGTGGTGGCTCGTCTGGGGCCTTCACTTTGACACTATAACGCTTAGCTTCAGGTTCATGTTGGAAACACCACGTTTCATCACCAGTTACAATGTTGTAAAGGAAGTTCTCGTCTTTTCTCGCTTCTCACCTCTTTAATCAGGTCTTTAGAATGTTGAATTTTGAGAAATTTTTGATTCTCAGTTAACTTGTGAGGAATGAAACATGCACCGACCCAAATGATAAGTTAAAATGCAATAAATCGATGTTTTGGAGATATTCAACTCCATGAATTTCAACGATGATTTCGGTTCATTTTTGATAAATTTACAAACTATTTCGATGGAGTTTTCGGTGATTACTGATTTTGGATAGCCCGAGTGTTCATTGTATCATAATTTATGTCCTCACAACTAACTTTGAAACGTGTCAACCATTATGAACTCTGGCACGAGATAGACAATCATCGCCATCCACTTTTTTTATCAATTCAAATGTTTCGTTAAACGTTTTACCAATTTTAAAACAAAATTTGATATTAGCTCTTTGTTCGAAACTCATTTTTGTACCGAAGACACAAACATATAGGGTGTTTTTTTTAGAGGTTAGGTTTTCAAGTTGGCACTAATTTTTTCGTAGATGGTCTTTTTGACAGCTGTCACTTGATTTATGCTCAGTTTGGTTTGCCATTTCATAATGAATAGACTTACACCTGAACAACGTTTGCAAATCGTGCAAATTTATTACGAAAATAATGATTCGGTTCGCGCGACGCATCGAAGAAAATTTTGTTCAGCGATGAAGCTCACTTTTGGTTGAATAGGTATGTCAATAAGCAAAATTGTCGCATTTGGAGTGAACATAATCCACAAGCCATTGCTGAGATGCCGTTACATCCGCAAAAAGTCATTGGTCCATATTTCTTTAAAAATGAAGCTGGCCATAATGTTACAGTCAATGGAGAGCGCTATAGAGCCATGATTAATGACTTTTTCGTGCCTGAATTGGACGATGTTGATGTGGGCGACCTTTGGTTCCAACAAGACGGCGCTACATGCCATACAGCCAACGCAACAATCGATTTATTGAAGGAAACTTTTGGTGAGCGCATTATCTCGCGCCGTGGACCTGTGGCGTGGCCTCCAAGATCGTGCGATATAACACCGCTGGACTATTTCTTGTGGGGCAATGTGAAGTCGCTTGTCTACGCAGATAAGCCCGAGACGATTGACGTCTTGGAAGAGAATATTCGGCGCGTTATTGCTGACATACGGCCCCAATTGCTGCAAAAAGTGGTCGAAAATTGGGCCTCTCGGCTGGAATTTATTCGAGCCAGCCGCGGCGGCCACTTGCCCGAAATCATTTTTAAAACATAATGGCAAGCCCTTATCTTTATAATAAAGCTAAATTCTTGGCCATAACATTAAATTATATACGTTTTATTTCATCTTGAAAACCTAACCTCTAAAAAAAAAACACCCTATATTAACACTTTAGACGCAATAGCTCCACTTCTACTGAACCGAATGCCACCAAACTTTCACTGAAAGTCAGCTAGGGATGTAACTTACAACGCATTAACTCATTAAAAAGATGGCGCCATCAAAAAAAATTTTATGACGCCAGTCTTGTTTATTTTTGACTTCAGCATATATTTTGAAAAAAAAATGTATTTGTATCAAGTAAGGTGTGAGTGACTGTATGTAAATATTTTTTTTCTTTCTGCTTTCCTTTAGTTATATTTTAGTGCACGTGTAAGTTTGCGCTTCCTATCCATTTACATACACAATTTTATTTTGCACGCTTTTATTTATTTTTGTTTATATTCTCCTACTCGTTTGTATGCAAAGTTTTCCCATAGACATATTCATGTGTACTTAAAATTGGAAAGCGTATATTTTATGGCAGTTTCTATAGAGTTGCGTTGCATATTCGCAAGTTTTATTTAAAAAAAGAAAAAAATCGTTACACATTTTTTTAGCTTTTCCTTTGCTTGTATTCATCTTCCTTACATTATTCGCAACTTTCAAATTATACTTATAACATTTTATTGTTTGCTGTGGATTGTTGGCAAATTTCGTAAACTGCAGTTATCAACTTTTAGTTGCAAAGCCATTTACCAAGAATTCTTCAACAAATATGCTTCCCACAAAATCTTTTAACGGCAACGCACAAGGAAGTGTGTGAAAATAAAAAGAGGAATTATTTGCATACTTCTGAGTTGTCATGTAAATATTTTCTGTACTTTTCCAAATTCCAGGTAATGGAATCAAACATAGTCAAATACAGTGATTGTGTTTTCTCGCTTATACCTGTATGTTGCTTGCATTTGTAATTTTGTCACCTGCAATTTTTTATATTTCTATGCTACTCTTTTGTCTTCAAATTTTCACAACGAAACGTTTCAACGATAAAATCTACTTAAAGTTATGGCATTTTTAATTAGTTTATTACTGCGTTAACGAGCAAACTTTCTGGGCTGACATTTGTTTGTCATGCGATGCCACCTTGCTACATTTATTATAAATTTGCAACAAACCTTTGTAACACCGAATTGTGTGAGAAAACAAAATTTGACTATTGAACTTTGCATATTATTTTTACTTATTATTTTACTTAGTAGCGAGTTTAGGTTTTTATTGCATCTAAAAATGACAAGTTGTGGTAAAGTGAAGGATATGCTATTGAACTTGGTCCCGCACGACTTGAAGACGGTACTTACCGCACTCGGTACAACGACGAGTTAGACACATTTATCAGGAGTGCAAATGTAATTAGGTACATCAAAGCGCAAAGAATTCGATGATACGGTCGCATTTTACGAATGGGCAACGATAGAACTCTAAAAAATTTTGAGTAGTCGAAAAAGTCCTTTCGTATTTCTAATCAAACTTCAACAATTTTTTTTTATAATTATTTATAATGAACTTTATTAAACCATTTTGGTCGACCATTTTTTTTTTGCCATTTTTTTTTTTTGCCATTTTTCTTCTAGAGACATTATTCCATCCATTCCATTATATTCGATTTCATTTCGTTTCAGCAAAGAATCGCAGATGTTAATTCGGTCCATTAAATTTTTCACAGACAATTCATGTGGTACCCAAACATCGAGCTTCTTTTTGTAACCAGCCTTTTTTTACATGGTTCAAAACCTTTTGATGATGAATGTTTAGTGCCTTGTTGACATGGCAGCTCATGTGACGGCCCTGGTCAATATTTTCCATAATTTCATCGACTTTTTCAAAGATAGGTCGACCGGAGCGAGGTGCATCTTTCACATCGCAATTTCCAGAACGGAAGCGAGCAAACCATTGTTGTGCTACACGAACTGATACAGCATCGTCTCCGTAAAATTTAAAAATTTCATTGGTGGCTTGCGTGGCATTCTTCCCTTTTTTATACAAAAATTTCAAAATATAGCGAATTTCTTCACTATTTTCACTCATTTTTGAACAGCTATAACTTTTTTCCAACTTCTCCGAATTTAATTTTTGTTTGGTTAAATGAAGCTTGAAGTGTCACCTTTCTAACACCATATGATATGGCACAATGTGATGGGTAGCACTGGAGATAGATGACTCCAACGACATCTATTGACAAAATACGAAAAGACTTTTTCGACTACCAATATTTTCGAAACAAATTCACAAGGCGACAGTAGAGGAGGCCGGCCGAGGAAACGATGAAGAGATGGCACTAAAGGTGACTTTGGAGCTATGGGCATATCTGATACAAACGAAAAGCTGATGACCCGGCGAGGTGGAGGGAATTTGTAGCGGAAGCAATGGTTCACCCCGGACTGTGAAACTTTGATTATGGTGATATATTTACATATACATAGCTCTCAAGAGAAAATTATACTACTACAACATTTTGACCAATTTTGACTATTTTTCTGTTTTATGTTTCCATCTATTCTTTAAAAATTTAGCTCTTTGTCTGACAGAAAATCATGCAAATCCAAATTCATATTTTTATACAAAAATTTCAAATGAGTTTTGAAGTACTTGAGGTTCAAAAAGGATGTCTTAGGAAACTCGGAGGAAGGACATGATAACGAAATATAGAGCTTCTCAAGTCTAAAATAATGGCATATCGATTTTGAAAATCATATAATAAATAACTTAATCTTAATTGGCGAATGGTTCCATATGTAGAAGTTCACGCAAGTGGGGAAAGTAACTGATTGCCATTCACTTGGAATTGGTCAGGACGATTCTTCTACAACTTTCCGGCTGAGCCCCAGTAACCTCTGGGTAACTTTCGAGTACCGGTTCGAGAGCGAGCTAATGTGGGAAGGCGAAGCAGCCCAGGATAGCTGGTTGTGCGCTGAGTTTGGGACCCGCCACGTAAAACAAAATATACGAACAAGGCCTCGGATAACAAATAACTAAGTTATAAAAAACAAAATCAATTTCGGTAGTTTTTAGAAGAAATTTTTTTTGATACTGCCGAAATCCTCTCAGTAGAAATTTTAAATAGAGGGATTTTGAAAAAACATAAACATATAAATAACGATAACAATTTCCACCATTTTCCAAATATTTCATTCACATATCATTTCATTCATGCATTTTTCAACTGTAGAACTGGAAAGAGCGCCAGATTATTGCAGCATACTCCAGATGCGAGCGAACAAAATAAATATAAAGCAATTTTATTGCGTACGGATTGGTAAATTCGTTTCAAAGGCATACGCAATACCTGGTTTTGTACGGCAACAAAGATAGCGTCAAGATTCTTAAATTTTTGTAAGCATTGCAAGATACTTCCAGAGAAGTTGTACTGGGTTTTTATCTAATAAACTGCGTGATTTTGAAAACGAAATATGCACACATTTTTTAATATTTAAAGAACCATGTGATCTCAGGCACCAAGAATATAAATTATGTATCTAGTTTGGATTGGACTTTCATCATATCTGCAGTATTCTTAATGACTGAATAAATCTTCAGATCGTCGGCGTATACTAGAAAGTTGGCGAATGAAAAGCAAGAACCATTGACATTTATAAACAGAATAAACAGCAAAGGACCCAGAATGCTACCTTAGGGTATGCCAGAGGTGGCGTAATAGGTTCAGATTGAACATCATCGAGTGTGACAACCCACCGCCTTGGACTCAAATAGGACTTAAGCTGTTGCAGAAAAGTAATAGAATGAAAAACCAGAAACTTTCTCGAAGGCACCCAGAAGATAATTTTGAGATACAATAAAATACAGCCAGATTTGTAAGTGTAGAACGACCCGATAAAAATCCGTACTGATAGGGGCAAGCCGGATTCTTAACTGAGAAATATATTTTATCTTTGATGACGCATTCAAAAGGCTTAGCATCGAGATAGGTCTATAATTGCATATATCTCTCTTTGCCACTTTTGCATATAGGAGTTAGCGAGTTAGAAGCAAGTTTCCAGGCATCAGTGGATTTTCCAAATATAATGGTAAGGGAAATATTTAAATAAAATAGTCGAAGTAACATCAGGGTCACTTTGGGTGGAGTTTTTGAGATCCCAGTTATTGGCTAGTACCAGTAGAAAATAGCTTGTTCGCTTCTTTATCGTGTTTGAGTTCAACAGATTTTCGTGCATTTTAAGGCTTTACTTAACAACTGCTGGAGCACTGCGCCAGCTCTCAAATCTAGAGCGCGTCCTTTTTGAACAATGATAAAGACTATCTGTCATGGTTTCATAAAGCCCATTTGTTCGCATTACCTGTGTGGTCATAAGCAATATTGGGGTGCTTATAGAACATCGGTATACATCAACTTGCACCCATGAAGTGTTGAAGCACTTTCTGTTTCCTCTCATTGTAGAGATTTCAACATACTAGACTCGTACTTTGTACATTCATTGAAGTATATTTCGGATCAATGCAACGGAAATTTACTAAAACCTAAGAAAGGATGGTTTATGCTTGCAATCCAAATCTATTGTCTTCGCAAAATTTTTGAGCGACAAGTACGCAGTTTTGATATATTTTAGTTGAAAGCAAACCAATCTAACAAAGCCAACATATGCACTATTCTTAACTCCAAAATAGAGAAGTCAATTTTTGGTTTTTTTTTTTGTTATATCAATTTCACACAGAGTACTAGAATATGTTTCGCATTAATAAAGCTATTTTCTATAAATGACCTAAAAAGTCGAAAATAAATATTTCTAGACTCACAGAATACACATACATATGGTATGTATGTAAGTTAACGCACCCTAGTAAGTAACAACAAAAACAGTAGCAAGATAACAAGCACGTCTCAAGTTACGCGGCATAACAACAGAAGCGCCGGTCGGCAGAAAAAATATTAACAATATATATTAGGGGGGAACGCCACTGTGAAAATTCAAAATAAATCGACTTCTTTTTTGCATAAATTGTTAGTATAACTACTCAAGAAAATGTGGTAAAAATTTTGAAGCGAAATTCGCTTTATTCCCGATTCTATGTGCACTTAAGTGAGCGCCCGTCGGTGCGGCCCCGTAGCGCTTACGATACGATGCTTTATTTCAAACGCATTTTTCTCGAAAAGACTTTTTTTGATACAGTGGCAACGATTTCTCGAAGACTAATGAACCGATTTTGATTTTCGTTTTTTCAAAATTTTTGTTATCACATTGGATATCCTTGTACGTAGCCGATTTTCAAAATTTTAAAAATAACTATTTTTTGGGGCTCGTTGGAAATCAAAAAATTGTGAAAAACACACACCGAAATTCAAATCACCACCATTTTGTCAAAAAAAAAAACAAAAACGGCTACGAACAACGATAGCCACTATTGTGTAGGTTAATAAAATTTTTGGTTTTTTGATTTCAGATGATTATTCATTGCTGTATCGCTGCCACCAGATGTCGTAATTTTTTTTTTAACTCGTTACGTTTATTTACATAAATTTGTCAATTTTCAATATTTTTTTTTAATTTACTTTAACATATTTTAATACATAAAGCGTGGTTAAGTTTCAAGGACCGGTGTTCATTTTGAATAAAATACAATTTTTTTTGGAAATTATTGTCATTTCTCTTTATTATGATAATATTGGTATGGCTCAATTACGTATAGAACAAAATATTGGCCAAATGGCCGCCGCGGCCTCGGCGGCACACCTCCATCCGATGGTCGAAATTTTCGATGACGCTGAGGCATAATTGAGGTTCTATGCCGTTAATGTGCCGAATTATCTCATCCTTTAGCTCTTGAATTGTTGCTGGTTTATCGACGTACACCTTTTCTTTCAAATAACCCCAAAGACAGAAGTCCAACGGTGTCGTTGATGTTTAGGTGTGGTTCACATTCAACATCGGCCCATGAAATTTAACCACCCTTGATATAATAAATTACCTTTTGTCCGATCCTCGACTAATCATTCCTACTTACAAAAAAAACTGCCAAAAATCGATTATTTTTTGACCCCCCCACAGTGACGTTCCCCCTTAAACAAAAGTTGGAAACGCCAATCCATGAAAATAAAGAGTCACGTGGCAGTCCACGTGAGGTGTCGACAGTTAGGCAGTTAAAAGGTTAGGTATTTCGGGAGAGGAACAACAACAATCAGTTGTTATTAAGTTGAATAACCCGGTTTTCTTTCCATAGCAAGGAAAATAAAATAAATTTTTTAACAGAAACTAGAGTGCTTTATTTTACTATTATAAAATAGATGCTTACAGCCTTGCTTGTGTTTGCGTTTTAGTTTGTTTTAAGTTTAAATTCGCTACATCATCAGTAAATTGCTTTAAAATCGACAGCAAACCTCCTACTGAAATCCCGGATAAAGAAGAAATGGGGTTGACTTAAACGAGGTCAGAAAAACCGAAGCTCAAAATATAAATAGAATACATATAATTTTTTTTTTTTGTTTTACTGAAATGTTAGCTGTACTGTACTTTTCTCTGTTATTCTCGAGACGTTATCTTAATGAGTAATCACATTAGGGGTCCCCTGTTTGATTTCTGCCAACGCTCTCACCCACACTAACCAAATATGTTGTATCAACTGAATTATGTTGAGTGCATTTGAAGGATATCTATCAGCGAAACCATGAGAAAGCAAATTAGCTGTAATCGAGAGGAAAACAGTAAAAAGTATTTATTGAACTTATTAAGTGAACAACGGCAAAACAAAAAAAAACAAAAAAAACAAAAAACAAATAATGAAGAGCAACGACGTAAACACTAAAGCTGAAAAAATATGACCGCACATATTTACATATTTGGTAAATTATGACTCTCTGTGTTTTTATTTAACAGTGAATTATTGGAAACAACAGTGAGGATTACTTATTTTTATTATATTAACTTAAACACAATAATGCCCCTACTAAGTATTTATTCATTTATCTCAGCACACACCACGGGGTAGTGGACACCATAACCAAATCGAGTACATTTTTTTTTATTTTGTATCCTAATACAAGTTTAACAGTGTTGATGCACAAGTGATTTAATACATTTTTTTTTTTTTTTAAATTTCAAGATAAAATATTGTGTAACTTCATTGTTGTTGGTGAAGTACATGAAATAAAAGTAGGAAATCCCGCTGTCATGCCCGCTGCGGGATTAGTGACGTTTGATGTTGCCATTTAGCCTCTTCAGGAGTGCGGACATAACTAAGGAACAAATAAAACACACAAAATAATATACACCAGCAACTTACGAGAGGGTGCACCAATACACAGTCGTTTTGATTATGGAGAATGTAATAAAAGAAGCGGAAAACAAATAAATCTCTCCGAAATTTGTTCTAGGGTTTCTGGATTCCTTATCCCGAATTTTGTATTTTTTATTTTATTTTATAATTGGCGCGTACACCTTTTTTGGGGGTTTGGCCGAGCTCTTCCTCCTATTTGTGGTGTGCGTCTTGATGTTGATCCCCAAATGGAGGGACCTACAGTTTCAAGCTGACTCCGAACGGCAGATATTTTTATGAGTAGCTTTTTCATGGCAGAAATACGCTCGGAGGCTTGCCATTGCCTGCCGAGGGGCGACCGGTATTAGAAAAATGTTTTTATTAATTTTGGTTTCACTGAGATTCGAGATTCGTTCTCTCTGTAAATTCCGAATAGTAGTCATGCACCAACCCATTCTGCTACGGCGGCCGAATTTTGTATTACCTTTTAATAAAACTAAATTAGAGATCGTATGTGGTGGTTATATATTTCAAAAAATCTAATACAATTTTCATAAAAATTGTTACTAGGAGATTTTGAGGTCCCTGTTAAGGTGAAAAATTGTATACAATCCGGAATAATTTTATTATTTAGTATTTATTATTTATTACTTAATATATTATTCCTTATTTACTATTTATTATATTTTTATCTATTATTTAATACCCACATATTTTCTATTATTTATTATTTTCGCTCTACCCTCTATTCACGTTCCGCTTCTTTCTTAGCGCACACGGCTCTCGTTATGCTAATGTCTCCACTGTTTCTGCGCTTTTTATCCACCAAAAAGCGATCAACACATTTTGGTTATGGTTATGCAAGAAGAAGAGATGGCTGAAGCAAATGCAAAAACAAAATTAACTAAATTAGATTTATTTTCGCAGGATCGCAATTGAGCAGTAATGGGATTTACTCGGACTGTGCTGCCACACTGTTCGTAATAGTCTTCAATGAAATAAATTTCAATTTCAGAAGAATATAAATTTTTTTTTGTTTCGTACATATTACCATAACCGCCATTAATATTTGTACCTATATATTTTGATACATATATGGCCTAAGTAAAAATTCCAAACAAATCAGTTTATCAGGTATTTCACACCACATTATTTTAAACTAAATTTATTGAATGGAATTTTTACGTCAAATATTAAACATTAGATGCTGGTTGTAATTTGAACATAACATGGAATTCGTTTAGTGTTAATTATTTAGTTTAGCTATCAAAGTTGTCTCAGTGGAAAACATAAAAAAATTATATAAACATAATTTGAAAATGGCGCGTAGCTTGAACTGAACTACTTAAATGTTTCAGAGCCTATAACGGACAATCCAATAATAAAAATACTTTCTTCTCATTTGATTTTTACAAAAAGTTCTTCTGTACCCTAAACTTTCTCTTTAATTTGCCTATTATAAGCGAAATATATAGTATAAACTTATGCCTATGAAAACCCAATCTGCAGGTTTTCATAGGCATAAGCTGATACTATCGAAACAATAGATAACACATTTATTGTATCGAGTCATTCCTTTCTACCGGATGATCTTGATTTTGGCTTGATGGAAATGCAAATAAAAACGGACTTTCATAACACTCAGCATTATTATGAATTGATAGAAAAGTATAGAGCAAGAAATACATTTTCGATAAAACAGAGGGAGCGCCCACATTTTATTTCAACGAAATCAAAAAAGAAAACAATAGATGAGTTTCTGAAAAATTGAATCTTATAAAATATTCTATAAAAACTCTTTAGATGATTCTAAATTTCACATTTTGGATCTTTCACCTAAAAGAGCAAGATCAAAAATAAATGGGAATGTTAAGCCACTTGCACCACCGCTAGACCAGTAGTGGAAGGAAAACATAAAGATGTTATGTGTTTACTACCATATATGCCTCCAGTTTTTCTGAAACATTTTAAGAATCGTAAAATTTTGAAATGATAACAATTAATTTAAATAATTAAAGCTGTTCGTGAATAATTTCATTAGAGTTATTGTTTCAAATAAAACTCAAAGTTCTTTACTGCTTAAACTCATTTATAATTTTATTTTAATTTAATTAAATTCCAATTTTAGAGACAAAATTTTTGCGTGAAATTGACACAAAATTCCATATTTATAATAAATTTCGGTTAATCCAAACTAGTAAAATTTTAAATATGATGGATTTTAAAAATACTTTTTAATTTATTTTAATGCTATTCATTAAATATCTCGAAAAAAGAAATATATGACTTAGACCACTTTCATAATTTTTGACACATACATATGTGCTGCCTATACGTGCTGATAAGCCCCGACTATTCAATCACTAGATTGATTCTTTTCAGAGCTAATAACATTCCGACAGAAGTCGTTATAAGTAAAAAATCAAAAAAAAAAAAAAAAAAAAACATGAAAAGGAAATTATAAAGTCATCATAAGTCATCAAAAATTATTAAATTGATAAATAAGAACTAATTTCAAAAATTTTAGCGGTTTTTTTTTTTTGGTACACCTTTTTCAATTTTTTTAATTTAAGTTTTTTAAAAGCTTATATATTCTCTGAAAGTCAAGTAAATGTAATAATTATTTATATATACACTAGCAAACCCGGCGAACTCCGTTTCGCCACCAGATGGCTTCGTTTTTTGTAACATTTCGTTTGGGGATTAAAAGGTGAAAAAAAATTATTTTTTCTGTTTTATATTTGAAAAGGAAACATTTTATTTCATTTCACAACAGTAATGAATTCATTTCGATTATAAAAATGAAGTGTAATTTAGTTGAACTTCTCTAAGTAATAAATGAAAGTGAATCCAAAGTAAATAGTGAATGGACGTGTCAGCAAATTATCCGTTTCATTGAAGTGCTCTTTGGTAAACCACATTTTTTGTTCTTTGGTCTGACCTTAACACAAACAAAGCGGATGGTTCCCAACTCGTGAATACGCAACGTATAAGCTGCCCATGTGAAGAACAATGAGTTTTTAAATTTATCCCGCAAGCACTAAGCGATTGGATTTGCGACTTGTTAATTGTCATTACGAACGCAAGGCGACCCGGAAATTGCAATCGTTTGAAGTCAAATTGAAGGTCAGTCGGAATCATTGGTATTCGAGAAATACATACATGTTCACCTGCGGACTTTCCGTTAATAATGGTTGCCTCAATCAAATTCGCCATAAGTCTTTTCACCGCAAATCGAGTACCGTTGCACATTCGCGGTGGATTCAAATTACGCAATATCATAATAACTGAACTAACTTTAAGTTGCAAGTTATGTGGTGGAAATCCTGGTAACTGCAGAGAGTTCAAAAACTCCGTTGGATAATTTACTACATCAACGGGATTTGTTATGGAATCAGCGGATTTGTATGTCACCAAATTGCCATCGATTTTTGATTGTATGGTGAAATTCAGTTCGTGTACATCATTATTCTTTGCGGCGAGAATTGCTCGTTGACTTAACCAAGCATAATTCTGATAATTTTCACTAATGTTTGAGAAAACATTTTCAATAAGAGCTAATTGAGAGTCTACAAATCGGCAAAAGTCGTTGGTAAGAGTAATTAATCCAGCTGTCGCATCAACTGCGACTTTTCCATTTGATCATTTTGAAGTTGAACTGTTATATTAGCGGTTAGCGATAAGGTTTTTACGTTATTGCACAAAGGTGATGCCTTCAGGAAAGCATTCAATTCATCTGCAGGCGTTCCACGGGGAATTGCTGTCAACGTCTGCCTGAAATCGCCTGTCAACAATATCATCCAGCCGCCAAAATTGTTGTTATTTCTCCGAAGATCTTTCAGTGTGAAGTTAAGTGCTTCAAGTGATTTCTTATGCGTTGTCTCAATCGGGCATTTTCTCTTATTATATTTTGTCTTTCTTCGCTTAAGTTCTGTGCATACACTTGTTGCTGGCTTGTATGTCTTGTGGGGCGGCCGGTGTTCGCACGTTGTCCTCTCGGCATTTTGGACTATGGACAGGCTGGTGAATTCAACCTCAAATGCACGATCCACATAATTTACACAGTTAACTTACCACCTTAAGGACAAATGCCTGCTGTTGACGTTGAATAAAAATTTGCACAATACGCGTGATTGATTTGATGGTTTCCAACTGCACTGTTAGAAAACGAATAACCTTAACCTCAATTTCACAATTTCAAAGTGAACACAATACCGGTTTTAAGTTAGCGTTTGAAAGAACTCGCGCATAATAAATGTCACATGAAATTAACTGAGCAGATTACATGCTACAAGCCTCACGGAGTCCAAGACCTTTCCAACGAATGCAAAACCGTGGAAATCGGCTTTTGCGTTCTGGAGTTATAGCGTCAGGAAGGAAACCCCGAATTATTTTTATATTATAGATAAATGGTCTTTCCAAAGTGACGTCTAACTGTCAGCAATGAATAATTTCCAGACATTACCGTTTTCTTTTGCCATCTTTGAAATTTGTCAAGAAATAGATGTACAATTTTATACCATGGAACGACGCATTCAAGTTATTGAAGCTTTTTATGAAAATAGTCGACCTTTAAAACCAACATATCGCAAATTCGTGATTTTTTGGTGGAAATAATCATCCGACCGAGTTGAGAATTCAAAGGTTGGTGAAAAAATTTCAAGAAACTGGTTCTGTAAAGAGGATGAAAAGGACGCTTTGTTGAGGAAGTGTTGCAAAGTGTGGCTGCACAACCTTCAGCATCGACATATCGACGTTCTGAACAATTAGGCATCCATGAATTAACTGTTTGGTGGATTTTACTTGTAGACATCTGCGTGGGGGATATTTTAATTATGTAATTTTTCACACATAATTGCTAAGAGTTGTATTTTGTATAAAAATGGTGACGCCAGACAAATCTAAATTTCCAAACAACATCTAAGCGCGTCTTCTGAGGCTTACACTCCTTTTTGATGTTTTGGCCTCTTTGTAATATGAGTCTTGATGTTTTTTTCTACAAATGAAGGGATCTACATTTTTGGGATACGTCCGAACGGCAGATGATTTTTTTTAAGAGTAACTTTTTCATGGCAAAAATACACTCCGAGGTCTGCCATTGCTTGCCAAGGGCGACCGCTTTTAGAAAAACTTGTTCCATCATTTGGTGTTTCGAACCTAGTCACTACCGAACAGTAGTCACACACGAATCCATTCAACCATGGCAGCCGCTATCTTAGACTAATCCCATCATCCGAATTCCACACCCAATAATTCTCTATTAATTTTGTTGAACTTTATTTTCCCAATAACAACATTTCACTGCGAACATGAGAGGAATAAAATATTTAATTCCCATACATATGTACATTTTAGTGTAAACTTAAGAGTGTCACAAGTTTTATGCCCTAATCACAAGCTATAAGAAATTGGTTTATATGTATGAGCTGCTATGGTTTATGTTATAGCTAACTTATTACCACTTGACCACAATTCAGCGCAGAGCAGTCACTCTTAGCAATTGCTTTGTTCATCTGTGCAGTGCTTTTCTAAGTGACTTTGTTGTTGGCGCTTTATTTGCCTTTCCAAACGATTGTACTCGTACTCGTACTCACATTAACCGTTATCTTTTTTTGGGCTTATGCCGGCAGTGCGCTAAAGTGTATTTGATTTGTTTTCGCAGGCACTTATAACTGTATTTTATGTTCTCACCACAAAAACTCTAATCCTTATTACTTTAACGGGTATATATTTGCAATATATGTATGTGTAGGTATGTTTGTGCTGCCAGTTTCCCTAAATCTATTCTTTTCCTAAGTTTTTATTTATTTTTTCTTACTCTTTTTGCTTAACTCCCATTGGATTGATATGAGCCCATCGGCCGTACACTTTTAGTTGTTATGGATAATATATTTTGACATTGAAGACACATAAATAATGATTTATGGTTATGGTTATGCTTGCAAAATGAAAAAAAAATGGTTGAAGCAAATGAAGAGCAAAAGGCAAGGAAAAATGCAAAAATGAAAAAAATCAACTAAATTAGATTTACGTTCGCTTCAAAGATTTAGTGTAAGAAAGCTATGGCAGAAAAGGTCGCAATTGTGTCCTGCAGAAGTGGCAAAAACAAAATTAACTGTTTCTTTTTGTCAAAATGCCATTTAAGACGTAATAAAGAAAGAAGTTTGAACATTTATATTGCGACTTTTTTTTGTTGGTTGTTTTTTGTTTTTTATTTCCTTTAATGGCATAATCAAGCGATTAACCGACACTGACATTTTTGCAAAAAATTTGATATTTGACATATTGAGTAAGTTACTCTTCGGAAATGCTAAAAATGATAAATGTAGATACATGATTTATGTAATATAATCTTAAGCTCGATGTAGAAGCACCTTCAAATTGAAGGCCATACAAAAGCGCGGATAAGAAACCTTTTTTTGAAAATGACCATAGCAATATGATCTGAATGTTTGTGCTTTGAGGAGAGGAGATTGGGAAGAACATACTTCTTCTTCTTCTTAATTGGCGCGATAACCGCTTACGCGATTTTGGCCGAGTTTAACAAAGCGCGCCAGTCGTTTCTTTCTCGTGCTAACCGGCGCCAATTGGACACACCAAGTGAAGCCAAGTCCTTCTCCACCTGATCTTTCCAACGCAGAGGAGGCCTTCCTCTTCCTCTACTACCACCGGCTGGTACCGCATCGAATACTTTCAAAGCCGGAGCGTTTGTATCCATTCGGACGACATGACCCAGCCAACGAAGCCGTTGGATCTTTATTCGCTGCGCTATGTCTATGTCGTCGTAAAGCTCATACAGCTCATCGTTCCATCGTCTGCGATATTCGCCGTTGCCAACGTGCAAAGGTCCAAAAACCTTACGCAGAACATACACGCTCGCAAAATCAAAGCCAAACATCAATGCGGCCCAAAAGGTATGATAAATGAAGAAAGGCAAAGGATTGCCTAAAATTACAAAGACTACTGCAGCTGACGTTATAACTACAAGGCGAAGATGTTAACCCTTAGCAAACCGCTTTTGGAAAACCTCGAGGAACTGGTCTGCTTAGACCTAAATAACCTAATGAGGTTTCTCAGTCGCCTTAACTGGATATAGTCGTGAATGAATAACCGTATAACATACAGGTAGCGAGGATGTGGCAACAAAATGGTGCGGAGGTCCTAATTGGATGGGTGGTGAATCACCATTTCAACTAATCAATCTACTACAGCTTTCGGTTAAAGCAGCGAAAACTAGCCGCTAGACTAGTAGTGAGCGGAAGAGAAGCTTCACTGCAAAGTACTTTAGTAGACGAGCATTTGAATAAAATCACGCATTTACATCCACGCTCCGATGGAGAGAAGGGAACCACAAAGTATATTTAAATCCACTCTTTCTTCAACAATCAGAGGCTAATCTATTGCATCGAGATCTTCAGCAATTCAATCTACAGATCCAACACAAAAATATTCAACAGCCCACATATCCGTCTCTTGACTGAAAAACTCAGAAACCAAATCGATTATGAAAGGCGAATTTTATTTGCTTTAAGGGGGGGTAGGGTTAATTCCACTAAAAATATGCACTTATTTATGAATTTTTTTTGGAAAGATGATTCACGTAAATTTATTTATCCAATTAGTATACTGTAAACTCATATTTCAAAAATATTTTCAAAAATTTTCACAAGAAAATATACAAAATTGAGCCGTTGACAGCAGATCTACGCAGACGTCTCGAAAAAAAGGCAATTTGCCGTGGACAGTTTTTCTCAGCATTGGATCATCTGAAATCAAAAAATTAAAGAGTTTTCATTAGGTAATTAATTGTCCGAGGTAACCCTCTCGAATTTTTATTAAAAAAAATTTTTTTTTTCAATTTTTTTTAACATTTGAAGTAGAAGTGCGATTTTTAGACGATAAATCGCGTAATATTGTTTATTGTAAAATAAATAAAAATTAAAAAAAAAAACCTCCCAGGATTACCTCGGTAATTATGTAGAGAAAGTGTGTACAAAATTTCAGGAAGATCGGTCGAGTAGATTCAGAGAAAAAGAGTCCACCGACTTGAAAAACGTCGTTTTCCAGAAAATCAATTTAAAGTTCGACCATAGCAGGTAGCCGAGTCGGAGCGGCCAACGGTTATAATGCTCTAACTTTGTGAGTTTTGCACCGATTGACTTAAAATTTGGACACAACATTCTTGAGATTATGTACATTCATTTTCTCAAATAAACCAAAATCGATTTTTTTTACCCTAAAAACCCTACCCCCCCCCCCTTAATATGCGTACGACTCGACCACCACTGGGTTGCAGCCGCACACAGTTCACGCACGCTTCTGTGCAAACAAATATGCGTTTAGCATTACAAGTAAGAGAGAGCTTCGTAAATATTCGGCTCTCGACTCTCTTCTACTTCGCTAAGAATGTGTACCTGAACAAAACGACTCACATGCTTCCTTCATACTGCTGGAAAAGAAGTCGAATTTCAATAAAAAATGAGCTGGTACGATGAAATAACGCTCACTCTCTGCATAAAACAACGCTGTATATAGAGCTGAGGTGCGATCCGGCGTAATTGTTCATTCGTCCTGTTACAATTTTGTTTTCTTTGAAGTTTCGGAAGTAAAACTTTTTTTTTTCCAATTTATTACATCTGTCAACTCTCGACACTTAATAATTTTTATAACAATTATGGAAATATAAGCGTAACATTAAATCAATTTTTAAAGTACATTTCTTTTTACAGCATAAGAGGAATAATGGATATAAGAATTATATGACATAGGACGGATAAATACGAGGTGTGTTCAAAAAGTATTACGAATTTTGTATTTTCGAATTTCAATTTTTTTGTGGCGATATATTGGTACTCTCACTCATGCCGACGAGTTTGGCCATTTTGAAAGTTCAGGTAATTGTTGACAGCTGCTTTGCTTGCACGTGTTCGGCACGTCTTCGATTTTTACCTATTAAAAAAGATGGATCAAAGAACCTGTATCCAATTTTGTGGGACAAACGAAATTAAGTGCGCGGATGCATTTCCAATGTTGACGGTGTCATACGAAGCAAAGCAACGTTTATCGGTGGTACAAAATGTTTTCAGAAGGCCGGGAAGATGTGAACGACAAAAAGCGTGCCGAACGCTGGAGCACTTCAACAACAGACGAAAAAATTGATGGAGTGAAGAAAATGGTATTGGCCAATCGTCGAATAACCGTTAAAGAAGTTGCTGTGAACCTAGACATATCGATTGGCTCGTGTCCTTCTAGTTTTTTCACTGATTTGGGCATGAGAATGGTCGCCGTAAAATTCGTACCAAAACTGCTGAATTTCGACCAAACGCAGCATCGCATGAACATTGCTAATGATATGTTGGACTCTGTCCGCGACGACCCAAACTTGTTCCAGAGAAGCTTGCGTCAATGGGTATGCACTCATCATATTTGTCCAATAGACACTGCTTTGTAGCCGTCCTCTGGTGTCCCGCAGGTGTCCCCTCCTTTCTTTCTCTTTATTAACAATATTGCTTCACACTTTTCATATGTTGCACTTTTGTTGTATGCTGAACCTTCTTAACATGTTCACGGTCATTAACAGTGCTCGGGACACAGCAGAGTTGCAATCCGATTTACACAATACTCTGCATACTTCGGCTCACTTCTGCAGTCCGTTGAAGTAATTAAAGATTTGGGTGTTATTATGGACCACAAGCTAAGTTTTAGCCACGTTAACCACATCAGAAGACGGTCATATTCAATGGTAACATTCGTGCGCCGAAATTGTTCTGCATTTACTTACCCACACACCCTCAAAACGTATCGCCAGTTATTTCACTGGCACAACTCTTTGCTATAATACCGATGCGAGTGATAAGGAATATAAAAGAACTGGCGGAGATCCACAAGGCTCAGTCCCAGGCCCCTTACTGTGGAATATTATGTATGACGGAGTCGTACGCCTTAGTTTACCTCCAGGGTAAAAACAAAGTATAGGGTTTGCTGACGATATTGCTGTTATGGTCGTAGCAAAATTACTCCACCAAGCTGAAGGAACTTGCAACCAGGCTGTGGGTGTAACAGTGTAACTCTGACAGATCATAAGTCTGAAGCAGCACTCATTAGCAGCAGGAAGATGGTGGAGTCGGGCAATATAATGGTGGGCGATAATGCCATAGAATCGAAGCGGTTTATTAAATACCTGGGCGTAATAATTGACCATAGGCTTAACTTCAGAGAACATCTATTATACGCGAGGAACAAAGCGGCAGAGTCAGTAACAACACTGACGCGCATAATGATGAACACTAGAGGCCCTAGACAAAACTGCAGGAAACTACTTAACACCGCGGTCTCACCGATTTTGCTGTATGCAGCTCCAGCATGGGCGGAGGCAACAAATTACAACTCGTATGTTAAGTGTATGAAATCAGTGTACCGATTGAGTGTCCTCAGAGTGTGTGGCGCGTTTCGAACGGTATCAAAGAACGTTATTATGGTTACTGCAGGACTACTCCCAATCAATTTAATAGCAAAAGAGTATGCTGAAGTTTATAAAAACAAGGCTACTTCAGAACGGCAGACAATACACAACGAAGCAAGAGAGCGTAGCTTGCGTTGATGGCAGGAAAAATGGAGTTCGTTCCTCAACAGACGCTGGACTTACCTTTTGATTCCCATAATAACCGTAAACATGAACAGTTAGACTACTATCTGACCCAAATACTGACGGGACATGGGTGCTTTAAATCCTACTTATATAGGTTTAATTACTAAGAGGACCCCTAATGTTCTTATTGTGGACCAGCTGTAGAAGACGCAAAACGTATTTTGTTTGTCTGTCCGCGATGTGCGTTTTTCGAAAGGGAGGAATTAAGCACTAGGGTGGGGAAGCCAATTACGGCTGTAAACCTAGTTGATATTATAATATTATAATTGAGTCAGAAGAACATTGGTCGGCTGTATGTAATATGGCAAAAACAGTAATCTCCGAGCTGCGTCGCGTTGAACAACAGCGCAGATCTTCATGAAGAGGCGATAGGCCGCTGCTCTTCCCGCCAAGTGATACTTGACGGTCGACGTCGGTGAACAAGACAGCGCAAATTTTCAAGAATTGGCAATAGGCCGCTCGCCCTCCCGCGAAGTCATACTCAACGGTTATCCCGCGGTGGGAGGGAAACGGAGCTGAGTGGGTTTTTAGTGGGTGAGCTGAAAGGCAACTCCCACACTTTTCGGCTTCCAATGCTTTGTGCCACCTCAACAAAAAAAAAAAAAAAACACATTGTATTGCACTTTTGTTACATCGAGATTAGAGTGTGCTGCTGTTTTTTGGAGAACGTACCAAATAGGTCTCTCCAACCGGGTTCAGAAAGTGTTTCTTCTTTTTGCGTTCTGATCTTTAAGCATTTTTGAATCTTTACCAGCGTACTGCTCTCGATGTTTATTGAGTGACTTATAAATACTTGACAGCAGACGATCTATTCCATCGACCTCATTTGTTATTCGTATTATTAGTGGGATTGTCCTTCCCTTTTGAATAAAATTTAATTGAATACTCCTATTAAGAAACTTCGGCAGTACGAAACCTCGAAAATTGGCTTCTCGTGAACCAATTACGGGGTGAGTGCTTCGATTTGTAGGGCATGTGCAGATTTAAATTTATTTTTCAATTCTTCTGGTGCTGATTTTACTTGGCCGTATGGCATCTTAATCAACCATCTTGAATCGTTTTTTTTTTTCTTAGTAATTACTAAACTATTTTACATTAGCCTAACATAGTCTGTAAGAATGTATCCATTCAAGGACAAATAAACAAATAAACTGTGAGATAATATGTTTAGGTTCTGGAGTGGAATTCATGCAAGGTGGAGGACTGTTATAGTATTAGTGACATCATGTCTCACATACTACTGGTACGACGGTGCACTTTATGAAGTTTCCGACATTTTGATTTCTCCATTTCATATACAATCAATATTTAAAGTACTGAAAACCTGTATTTCTAGGAATCAGTATGCTTAATATTCCACTAGTCTTCCCTAAGCGCAATCTTAATTGTTAAGAAGGGAGCCTGCTTTAGAGGCTTTAAAAAATCGATTTTTTGTTTTTTGCCTAAATGTCTTCCCAAACTATCCAAGAATGTGTCCTCAAAATTTCAGAAGCAAATTCAAAATATTTTCGGAGTTACAGCAGAAATTGTGAGCAAGCGGCGAGCAGGTATACAAGCGGCCGGATCGTTCGAAGTGCGATTTTTCGGTTTGTTATTTTTACGACTTTTCCTAATTGGCGGGAAAAATAGGGAAAAAGTTAAACGTTCTATCGAAACGAGATAGCATTGATTGTACTCGGAATTAAATTCTTTTCTAGTTGAACCTAAAAAACCTTAAGAAAGTTATGATTAACCCACTTTTTAAACAATCTAGAGTGAATTTGTTTTTCCAAAAAAATGAATTTTTTTTTAATTAGCGAAAAATTGTTGTTGAATTTCTCTTTTCTTGGTTTAACTAGAAGCTATACTATACTAAAATAAATTTTTTTTTGGGTTTTTGGTTTCTGATGAAAATTGCGACCTGCATCTTTCCCGCCGCACGACACATGCACGCTCGAGGCGCCTCGGTAAAATGCTTGTACCAGGCATAATATGACATAAATTTTAATGAACAAATTTGAGAAGACTAGTGAAATATAAAAATAAAAAATAAAATCTGAAAGTTTCCTTTCAATCGAATATTTCTTTCCTTCCCAAAAAAATCCACAAAAACATCGATTTTTTTAAGCCTCTAAGGCAGGCTCCCCCCTTAAGGGGGGGTAGGGTCACAAAATCGAAATTTTTTTTCTTCACTCATCTTATAGTAAATCATTTCAAGAATGTTGTGTCAAAATTTTAAGTGGATCGGAGCAGAACTCTCAAAGTTATAGCCTTTGTAGGCACTCTACCTCGAATGCGGAGCATCGATAATTTCTCAGAGTCATTTTTTCAAACGCGTTTTTCCCGAAACGACTTCTTAAAAGTCGGTGCCAATCACAACTCCGAAACTATTCAACCGATTCTTTTCAAATTTGGCACACGTTTTCTAAATCAAAAATACCTCCCCCCTACACTGTTTTTTTTTTACTTTTTTTTTTTTTTAAGGTTGTTTTTCACTTACAAATATGGCGAAATTTTTCGCCAAAAATGCTCGTTTTACGTTTTTTTGCCACCAAAACTACAGAAATGAAAAAAAATAAAATTTTATTAATGTAGGGGGGAGCATTACGTCATACTTTAACTGAAAAATTCGACTTTTTTAGTTTCAGATGCTTCTATGACGAATGCCGATTGGCACCGCAGAGCACCTCTCGAAAAACATATCTCCAAAAAAACTCTGTCATGGGCTTATTTGTCAATATTTATTTATTATTAATATTTTTTAAAAACTTATTGAAAAGATGTACAATAACATGCAACTGATTTTATTAAAGTATCTTAAGCCATATTTCTGTAAAAAATTCAAAAAAAAAGTGTTTTTTTTAGCGCTAAACCCTACCCCCCCCTTAAGGAATTACTTCCAATAATAAAATAGTGTTTATTCTGCATAAACCGCTAATCGATCATTTTGTATCTAGTACAATTCTGGTCACTCACAAACTAGTGCAGGCATATGTAACTGTGCGATTACTAAATAGGAATACACGTACATGTCTGCTCATATGCGCTTTTGCAACCCCATGAAAAGCATTAGACAAGCAACGGCGCTGCGGCGGCAAATGTATAACAAAAGCAAACTTATACTGATTTCCCACACCGATAAACGTTATCACTTGACAAAATATTTTTTTCCTCTTCGTTTGTTTTTTTGTTTTTTTTTGGTCTTGACTCATACTCATATTTAGTGAAACATATGTACATTACAGTTTAATATTTGCTATCAGTGCATTTTTTTCAAAGTTATTGAAGTGTGACAAAATCGGCTGCTTCGTCGGCAAGGAAGAATGCTTGTGCGTGCAAATATGTATGTGTAAGTACAGAAGAATGGAAGTATGTGCTTGTGGGTTTATTGTAGGCGATAATGGCAGTCTTTTTGTGCTCTTGCTTGGTATATAGTAGTATGTATGTGTGTGTGAAAATATCATTACACATTTACAATAGCTTTCTTCCACTTGCTGCACTTGCCACACATTTTTCTTCCTCTTTCTTCTCCTCGCCTTCACTCATTAGTAACACAATTGCTTTCATTATCATTTCGCTTCGATTTTTCTTTTATATAAGTTTCTCGTTGTTTAATATCAACTTTTCTTTGGCCTTTTCTGTTTGCCAAGTCTGAAGCTGAAGCCAAAGTTTTTGTAAAAGTTTGCAACTTTCTGTTTGCTCTATTTTCGTTGTCGTTGGCCTTTTTGTATATTCAACTTTTAGGGAATTATCGATAATTTTTTAGCTGTTCTGAAAATTATTGTTACAAAAAAATATATTTTTACTTTGAAGAAAGAAAAAAAAGAAAAATGAATAAATAAAAAATGAAAAATAAAAAATGTGAGCTGCTTTGGTATAATAGCGTTGAGAATTACAACTTCAAAGGCAATAAAAGCTTTCAAAATTGAAATTTGTAGCAATTTATGGGTTTCGCGCGTTAACAATTCCGCGTCTTTAAAGACAATCCATTGAATCACTAATTTGTTGTCTGCTTCCAAAGAAGAATAGGTTGGTTGTTTCGCTTACCGCGTGACTATTCTTGAAATGATACTTATGGAAACTGCTATTATAAAGGAATCAATCATAGATCTGTTCTCCTTGTTCCTATGTATTTAGTCTGAGTTTTTCTACTACTTCACACGTTTGAATGTCTCTCTTTGAATTAGTCAAAGAGAGCACGCCAGTGCGTCATTGGCACAATTATATTCCAGATATTGTAGAATGCTAAATTTCTACTTATTCAGAATCGCCCCTGACATACTCAACATATGTCCTGCATGTGAAGGCACTCCGCACGACACTAACCACATTTTCACGTACACCACCAAACCCACTCATCTAACAACCCTCCCCCTCTGGACCCAACCTGTCGTAGGGCCTACCTTTAGATGAGTTAGACAGAGACGACCGCTGACTTACACTACACTGAAGGAGTTTAGCACTGCTGCTACAACAAAAACAGCACGCCAGTGCGCCATTATATGCTCTAATATAGCGGCTCCCGTTTCAACCAATTCGACCGTTTTCTCCTTCCCATTTGCCTTTGTATGACTAAGAATCCAAATAAGAGAATTCACCACCGCTTGAGGCAAACCAAGGTTTTGCTGTCGTTATCAGACATGTTTAGACTCCGAGGCCTTTCTGTTGCTTCAGGGCAAAATAAAATTTATTAGGTTCCTCACAACCATACATTCCCGTTGTTCTTTAAATCACAAAAAGAGTATTTACTTACGTTTGGAACACTTGTCCTAAATAGTCTTGACAAGTGAAAGAGGGAATGTTGTAGTTATATAATAATTCCTTCTTCTAGATCTTGTCAACATTTCCAACAACAACATGAGAGGCGAGTTATCCATTGTAATAACTTCTGTTATTAGACGAATGGCCCATCTACCGAAATGCGTAAAGATTTCATGCCTTACTTACTTATTGTTGACTAAAGTTGCCGAGCCACCTGGCAGCTAGATTTCGCATGCCAGCTTTGCATCAAAGTCTCAGAAAATATTTTCTTTGATTAGCCATTTCCATGTTTGTAAGGAGATACCTGTGGTATCCCTAGTGTTGAAATCAAAAAAGGTGATCTCACGGCGAGCTGGCTCATAAGCCCCGTAGCTGATATCTAGACTTATATCGCAGCATATACGTTAGGAATGACTCTTTTAATTATCATTTCGTAAAAAATGTTGAAGATCAAACGTTCTCCTACAGAATATTGTTTGGCGATCTGTTGTTAATGCATCCAGAAAAGTGCATCTACTTTTACATGGCGAGCTTGAGCACTTGATCACAGCTTCTGGCCCATTATTCACTGACTAGCTTAGTGTAATTATATCTTTCCTTTCCTTACTAGATAGATAGATAGATTTGATTACTGGAAATGATAGTGCCATACGTGGCTGAAAACTACATTGGGTTTAGGGCAAGTTTTAAGAAGAACGAATGAAAGAAGGCACATCTGCAGCAACCCCCGACAATTGTGGCCGATTCTCAATGTTAGAGGCACAGCGTTCTTCGTGAGGCAAAGTGAGCATAGTCTCACTGATTTCTATTATAACAGAGTACTGTTTACTAGGTAGACACGTTCAGAGGTTAAGCGTGCAGGCTCATGACTTTTGTAAAAGATATTTAAGCAGAGAAGAGGAAGCGCCGATCTCATATCTTCTGCGCCACTGTCATGTAACCCACCATGCGGTATAGCAATGAGCTATGAGCCTGAGTATGGCTCATAATCTAAACTGAATCTGTTAGACTTTGAATTGTTGTGGTTTATAATATATCGCTCCATTCATTTTTTCCTTCCTTAGGAGCTCCACAGGGCAATATCTTAAATCCCTTATTATTTGTGCATTTCATTATTGATATTTTCTCTAGATTTTCCAACTGCGCTCTTCCTCTGTAGAATATGAGTCGCAGATTTATTCTTAACTAAATTTTTTTAAATATTTATATTGAGATTTGTTCAATATCAATATTATTATGCATCTTTTGTAATATTGCCCTTTATTCGACGAAATTGTCCTTCGTTCTCAGATCCTTCCTTATATCGAGGCTGCCGTTACGGCGAATGGCGAGCGCTATCGGGCTATGCTGACTAAAATTTTGTTTCCAAAAATTAATCAGCTAAACATCAGTGCAGGACGGTGCTTCTTGCCATACAGCGCTCTTCGAATCGATTTATTGGAATATTTCACTTATCATTAACGCCCTACAGTCAGATTTATTGGAAAAGGTAGTCACAAATTATTCAGATAGAATGTATCACGTAAATCATAACTACGGCGGGTATATGCCGGGTATCATATTCTAAAAATAAATGCCATGAAATTATGTACCATAAAAAAATTACTCCAATTTTTTGCATTAATATCTTAAACCTCTTTGTTGAGTATTTGGCCGAGCTCCTCCTCTTATTTGTGGTGTGAGTCTTGATGTTTTCAAATTAAGAGACCTCCTGTAAACGGCTTTTACCGCCTACAAGTAGATTTTTCATTGGTTTACTTTATATGTATGTGCGGCATTTTGCTCATTGCGCGCCTAACTACGTAAGTATTTTAATAATATATATTTTTTTGTTTTTTGCAATAAACGCATATAATTTCTTTTTATAATTATTTAGGTAAATTTTTTAACAAAATAATGGAAACGAATAGCAAACGTTGTCGTCTGGCAAATGACACCTCACAAATTGCATCTTGGTTGGACGAAATTTTGGAAGACGAGGACGACGTGGAAGAAGATTTTGAGGAAAGTGATTGTGAAAGTGAAAACACTGAAAACCAAAGTGACACAGAACAATCTTCTGATACCGACGCAGGTTTTGATCAAGACGAAAACGTCGAAATGCCGCGAGGAAGGCTGCAATTTTATTTGGGAAAAGATATGTGTACAAAATGGGCTATGGATGTACCTACTCGCAATATACGTACTAGACGCTGTTACACATCTTCCAGGAGTTAAGGGCACAGCGAAAGTCGCTATAACCCCTCCACAATGTCTCGCACTATTTTTGAAAGATACTTTACTTGAAAAATTTGTAACATACACAAATATGTACATTAAAAAAGTGACTGATTTGTACCAAAGAGACAGGGATTGCAAGGAAACAGATTTGGCGAAGATGAAAGCATTTATTGGAATTTTGTATATGGCTGGATTAAAAAAATTGAACCATTCAAATTTAAAGGAGCTTTGACTAGATGATGGAACTGCTCCAGATATTTTCAGAGCAACAAGTCGATCAAGCGTTTTTTATTCCTAGTCCGTGTGATTCGTTTCGATGAAAATTCGTCTTGTTTAGCCAGATCCCAATTAGATAATCTTGCAGCGTTCAGAGAAATATTTGAAGAATTTAATGGCTATTGTTCCGAACATTTTATTCCTGGAGAATACTGCACCATTGACGAAATGCTGCAATCTTTTCGAGGAAGGTGTAAGTTCCGAATTTATATGCCTAATAAGCCAGCTAAGTACGGATTAAAAATCAACGCATTGGTTAATTCAAGGACGTTTTACACTTATAAAATGGAAATATACTGCGGAAAACAGCCACCTGGACCTTATCAGTTAGATAATTCACCTGCTAGTATCGTCAAAAGAATTGCTGCTCCAATATTAAATACGGGCAGAAATTTAACAATGGACAATTACTTTATGTCCATACCCCTGGTTGATGATCTTTACAAAAACTACAGGACGACAGATGTTGGTACACTAAGAAAAAATAAGAAGGAAATTCCCCGTCAATTCATTTCGACAAGAGGAAGACCAGTACCTCATAACCTATTTGGTTTTGGTGAAAACAAAACTATTGTCTCGCATATTCCAAAAAAGAAAGATAAGAGAATTGTACTTTTGTTATCTTCTTTTCATACCGACGACGGAATAGATGATGAAACGGATGACAAAATCAAACCCGAAATTATAACATTTTATAACCACACAAAGGGTGGAGTAGATACTGTGGACCAGATGAAGGAAACTTATTCGGTATCCAGAACTACACGCAGGTGGCCCATGCGACTATTTTTTACAATTATTAATATTGCTGGTATAAACGCGCAGATTATTTATAAATGCAATACCCAAATCATGACACAGAGAAGGTTATTTTTGAAAGAAATTGCTTTGGAGCTTATAAAGCCAAATATTGTACGTCGTCAGACTATCAAAACACTTTCAAGCTCATTAAAAGAAATTATATCTCATATAGTGCCAAACAATGAACATTTAGAAGCCTCTGAAAATAATGGATTTTGCGCATTGTGTACCAGGCGAAAAAATAGACGCACCAAAAAAGGATGCTTTTTGTGCAACAAATTAATCTGCACCGAGCACGGAAGAACTATATGTCGAACTTGTTTCGATTGCTCCATTAACAAAGATCTGGCTCAATATGGAATTTTTATTAATATGTATTGCTACTAATTTAAATTTTTTTTTGTTGCTAGTGAAAAAAAAATGTATTGAATTTTCGTTTTATCTTTTTTATGTTATAAAAATAGTTTCTAAGAGTTTAAAACTCAAAAATGCATAAATCTTAATTAATAAAAATAAACCATTAACCTATAAAAAAAAAAAAAGCTTGTCTGTAAAGTCGGTTTACTGACGATAGTTTAACGTGATAACGTCATAAGAAAATACTGATTGAGTGGTTGCATTTTTCAAAAGAAAAATTTAATTTTATTTGTTTGATAGATATTTTGTATGGATATAGAGAATGAGGTAACATTAACATAACATAATATACTTTAACATAACATAACATAACATAACATAACATAACATAACATAACATAACATAACATAACATAACATAACATAACATAACATAACATAACATAACATAACATAACATAACATAACATAACATAACATAACATAACATAACATAACATAACACAACATAACATAACATAACATAACATAACATAACATAACATAACATAACATAACATAACATAACATAACATAACATAACATAACATAACATAACATAACATAACATAACATAACATAACATAACACAACATAACACAACATAACATAACATAACATAACATAACATAACATAACATAACATAACATAACATAACATAACATAACATAACATAACATAACATAACATAACATAACATAACATAACATAACATAACATAACATAACATAACATAACATGCTGTTCAAGCAAGGTAACGACGCATGAGCAAGGTAACGACACATTTTTTCGTGCGTGCAGCCGGCTAAATCGAATTATAAGACGTTATCACATCAAAAACACTTTATCTTACTAATCTACCTAACCTAGAAGCATAATATGTTTATGTTAAAGTGGTTTGAGCAAAATGCAATTCGTGTAACTTATTAAAGCGCGCCTTCTCGAGGGTTAATGATCGGGTGATCGTTCTAACGATAGTCGGTACTACGCTACCAAACCGAATTTAAATGCGGCCAAGGACTGTCCCTAGCTTCATTCTTCAAGCATATATGGGGAATTTTGCGCCATTACAACAACAAACAAAGGTGATATCTCAATGGGGGGCTTATTGTTATTCCTCAAATTTTGATTTATTCTCAACTAAGCTAATTTTCAAGCGCATTCTCGTTAGACACTTGCTTTAATATTTATTTATTTAATTTTGTGATTTGTTTAGAAATTAAGTTGCATACGTAAGTTCATTGATAAGTACTAGTAGTTTGATGATATCAGATAGTGAATCCTGCTGTAGTTCCAGGAGAAAGGGCACCAAAGGGTCCCTCTCCATGTTAATTGTGTCCAGGGAGATATTTTTGAATACTCAGGTAACGCCACTACCAACTAAGCAACTTACTTCAAAAGAAGCACTGCACATACATATATACATATACCCTAGCACGCAGCGCCACGCATAATTACTTTCATTGTTGTCTGGCTTACCCTGACGGCACAAGCGCTTGGAAAATTTATTTGCTTATTTTTTGCATTGCAGAATATACTTAATTACATTTTGCTGAGGTAACCAAATTGGTTCATCTTACCTCTCCAAATGTGTCACCTTGGAATGGAGGAGAAATTAATTTAATATAAGCTACCGAATATAATTTCTATCTATAATTAATTTTCGTAGTACCTCAAATTCAATTCACAATTAAAGCTATGCAAAGTAGATATCTGCAGATACGTACACAACTTCACGCCAATAAGAAAGGTTACCTGAAACTTCCATCTAAATCACCCTTACACTTTTCGCCTCTCTCTTGCGGATGTTATCTACCCGCGCTCACTTTACTTCACTTTTTACTACATGCCAACGCCTTGCCGCTAGCTATTCCTTTGCTGGACTAATATTTATCTAGATTTTAAAATTTATTTGTATTAGCGCAAGAATGCGCATGTATCGCGTTGAATTTACAATTTTCCAACAACGGTGACTTAGTGTCACTTTTTCAAATTCATTTAATTTATTTACGCTATGCAACCCCTCCCCCTCTCCTCGGTTTTCTCCCATGCAATTACATAGCTCATTTCGAGTTTTTTTCTTATTTAGTTATGTATACGAGTATTTTTCTCTACGCTTATTTGCTTCTATCCTGCAGCAATTAACATAAAATATGCAAAGGGCACGCTTAGAATTTTTTTCTCATTCGGACCACTACCACAAATTGCGGTCAAATTTCATTAGAAATCTAATATATGGCTGCTAGTTGAAATTCTAGAAAATAAATTTGAGTTGGTGAGGAAAAGTTAATTTGCACTTCTTCGAATAAAGTTTGCGCTTAAGGGAGAAAATATAAATTAAAACAAATGCACAGAAAATAAAAAAACAAATTACTTTTCAGAAGTACAAAATTATTTTCAAGTGAAATTTGAGAAAGCTTCTAGAAAATTTCAATTAGTATTCGTCGCTTAGGAAATAAATGGCCGTGGATGATACTTTCGCCTTTGGAAAAATGTCTTTTGCTTTTTCCGGTTTTGTTTTTTAAATATTGGGAAACAAAAATGCCGGAAACGAAACGCCGAAAAATTGGCCAACTGTGTATCAGCGGTTCCCCCACAAGGGCCAGAGCCAATAACCGGAATCAGTTACGCAGGAATCATGAATTGGATCAGGGATTATGTATGCAATCCAGTCTACAACACTGCAGAACTGCAAAGTGTTCAGTGACAAGTCCGGATAGAAAACTGTCAAACTTTCTACTGAAACTTGGAAGGAAAGACGTTCGGTTGATATGGTGGGTATCATTACAGGACACAACCCATGGGATCAGCTTATGACCATCATTGGAATCATTGAGCACTCAATGTGCCTGTCGTACTTCGAGGAGGCGGATAGCACTGAGCACTTTCTCTGTGAGTGTCCTGCCTTTGCTAGAGCACGGCTACGAGTTTTGGGTTCCGATATCGTGAGAATGAGTAATATTCGTGTTCTAAAACTGAAGGATAGTTACAGGTTTGCAAAAGAATTTGGAAAATTCTCACAGGACTAACTATAAGGCGGCGCAAAAGTAACCTTGCGATGTTTTTTGGCTGTAATTTAAAAAAAAAATGAAAAACTTTGATTCTTCTTGTGGATTATTTTTATTTGGTCTTTTACTTTTTTTTACATCAAGCCGAGAATGTGATGTCATGTAAATGGCCGCCGCCACAGTTGATTGCCATTTGAGCCCTTTTTATGGCATTTTCCATCACTTTGGCCAAAACTTCCGGCGATGGGTCCTCACATTCTTGACGGATATTGTCTTTAAGAGCTGCAAGAGTCTGAGGCTTGTTGACATAAACCCGCGACTTCAAAAACCCCCACAAAAAGAAGTCTGGAGCGGTCAAATCAGGCGATCTTGCTGGCCAGTGCAAATCGCCAAAACGAGAGATTAGGCGCCCGGGAAATGCATCCTTCAGCATATCGTTTGTGGAACATGCAGTGTGTGCCGTTGCACCGTCCTGTTGGAACCACATGTTTTCCAATCCCAATTCATCAAGTTGCGGCAAAAAGAACTCGTTGATCATTGCTCTGTAGCGCTCACCATTCACAGTAACCGTTTGGCCCGCGACGTCTTCGAAGAAAAAAGGTCCGATGACTCCTCCAGCGCAAACAGCACACCATACAGTGACTTTGAGCGGGTGTAATGGCTCTTCGTGGATTACACGCGGATTTTCAGTGCCCCAGAAGCGTAAATTTTGCTTATTTACGTACCCGCTAAGATGGAAATGGGCCTCATCACTCATGATTATTTTTGATGAAAAATCATCTTCGTCTTGGTGGTGATTAAGTATGGCTTGAGCGTATGTTAGACGCGATTGGCGGTCAGCAGCTAACAGCTGATGCACCGTCTGGACTTTGTACGGAAACATCTTCAAATCTTGTACCAAAATTCGCTGTAAAGACCGTCGACTGATACCCATTTGCGTGGCACGCCGACGGCGCTTCCATGACATCCTCGGCTACAGCAGCAATATTCCCTGCAGAATGGCTACTCCGGGGTCTGCTACGCCTGGCAGCATCTCGTGTTGTGCCAGTCTCTTCGAGGCGAGCGGCTAAACGTCGCAGTGTTTCACCAGTAGGCGTTGGACGGCGAGGAAATCTGCGACGAAATTCACGTTGTGCCAAAGTTACCGACCGATTATTGGTCAAATAAATAGTCAGCAATATTCCGCGTTCTGGAGCAGTGTAGCGTAACATTTTTTATTAACGTGTATTTCGCATGTGTTTACTACAGAAATGTCAAAACAGAACTGACATTAGGGGCCAATCGCAAAATTTATAGCATTTTCTGATAGGAGGATTACTTTAGCGCCACCTGTTATCTCTATCTCTGCCTCTATTCTTTCCTATCTCTTTCTCTGATACTTTTCTCCTTCCCTGCTTGACTATCTATCCTCTTTTCAGAGCTTTAAATACAGTGGGATTTTTAGCCTGTGTGTTTTAGGAGCCACCAAATGTCCTGGTGTTCACTGGATCAACCTTTTCAAATTTCAATTTCAAGCAGCAAAAACGATAAGACTAATGTACTTACTTCCGGCAAACCAATAGTCGCTGACTACTAACTGCAGAGCCTCTAAAGTGTCATCTCAAAGAGGCATTAAAGGACAAAATGTCTGCTTGAATTCAACACATCAACTACCAGCATCCTCACAGGTATTATAAGGGGTCACTGTACACTCTAGCCAGTAGAATGGGCGTACCTCACAATGACTTCTGCAGGAGTTGTGGAGATGCAGTGACTTCTGCAGGAGTTGAGTCGGCTCAACACATCCTCTGTAAATGTCCTGCACTTCAAAGAAGCCGTGACAAATATCTTGACGATTATTACATTGAAACCTGGAAAATTTGCAAAATGTCTCATTGGAGGGACTGGTTACCTTCTTAAAAAGATCTAAATGACTTAAGCAACTTACTTAATTAAGGGATGGAAATCTAATGCAGGTATCATAATGGGTGTTAGGGTCACCGAGTGCCTTGTCTTAGACAAGCAACCTGGCTAACTTAACCTAACATATTTGGCATGAGCAACGAGTAATCGCAAATTTGTTTGATGGGCATATGTCGAAAATTTTCGAGTGTGAACTCTAGCATTTGATTATTTTGAATTGTTTGTCAGATCTTTTTTCCAATGTCACAAATTATTGATACGGTAATAATACGTTTCCACCAGAGAAAAACCCTGGGTATGCAAGTTTTGGGTTTGAGAAAATTGTGAACAGTTTCCACTGGGTGTTTAATGGTAATTGTGTTTACGCAGTAATTCGTTTGCTTCATTCTTGTGTATGTACCTTATGATCAAACAGTACCGGGAATGTTTAATTCAAGCGAACCGCGCACGTGGGAACCGGTCTATATTGTTTTCTTATGTTGCTAGAACTGTAAGACACACACCTCTCACTTTTTAGCGCCATCGGATCATTAGTGTCCGGCCGGAAATGTGGGTAAACAATTCTTTGATTTTGCATGATGATAACACGCAATCGCACCGAGCTCAAATTGTGCTAGATTATTTGAGCAAACTCTAAGTAAATACCATCGTGCAAGCATCGTATTCAAATGATATGGCCCCGTGCGACTTCTTTTTGTTTCCCAAGTTACCACTTCGTGGAAGGAGATTTCAGTCGATAGAGGAGATCAAAGAGAATGCGACGAGTGCCATCCCTTCATCGGCCTAGCAGGGGTGCATGAAGGACTGGGTTAAACGTTGACACATGTGTGTTGCTTCAGACGGGTCATATTTTGAAGGAGATGAAATGAATTTGCATGAAATTTAACTCTGTTTTGTTTTATTTAAACATTCCCGGTACTTTTGGGTCATAGGGTATACCTAAATTGTGTAAGGATGATAGATTTACTAGGTTTGCTCTTTAACTATGGTGAAAAATTAAATTGTGAGTGGAATTTGGCTGCCACGTCACTTGGGTATTCGGCGGCTGAATTCTGCACGATCATTTCACACATATTCACAATCTCGTCCAATCAGTTGTTGTTCTTACGGCAACGGATTGCCATTGGTTGCGTTTTTTCGTAAATTACCAACACAATCTCAGTTGTTTTTGTAAACACACCCGAAGTGATGTCAGCCTATCAGCGGATTCTGTCAAGTTTGCTGAGAGCCGAATAGCGGTCCGTTATAATTATTATTATTATTATTATTAGAAGAAGACCATTACGCACTGCGACCAGAGTTGATTTATTTTGCAAGGCCTATTTTTGTAATACTAGAGGTTTAGCGTTTTAAAAATTTTACCACCGTTTTGCGTTGGTTGTTCCGAAGATTGCATGGAGATACTACGGTACCACCAAGGTGGTGAAGTCTTTATCTGCGTAATGTGAGTGACAAAGCACATGTTCTGAGCTTTCTATGTCCATTTCGCAAAAGCGGCAGACATTGGTCTCAGATAGATCTATATTATTTAAATGATACTTCAGGTCACAAGATAGCCTGTTAAAAGAGGCAGGTCTACTCTGCTAAACCCTTTGAACGCATTCGACGTATCAGAATGTCATGCATTAATTAAAAAACCAAATTCATATTTTTAAGCAAAAGTTGTCCTGCAGTGGTTGTTTTTCAGAAATTTCCCCTATGCCGGTCTTGTGCACAAATTTTTTCAGACTGGCGTTCTTTGCTTTATCAAAAACTCACAAACGTTGAATTGAGCATAAATATATTTTCACTTTATTTTGATCGACAGTGTATAGTAAAGCTGTGGCTGCAATATGAGAAATGAGGCGCCATTTTAAGCTCCGCATACCGTTACCAAATATATAATATTTATAGCAGTCAATTTGACAAAATTATGTGCCATTCATTTGTGGCAGTAGCGTCATCAAAAATAGGGATACAGATATATACTTACACATATATATATACAAGTACTATATATTTATGCATACCCAAAGGCGCTAAAGGACTCAAAAAATGTGCTAAAAAATGATGGCAGTGTGAGATGAGAAAGCTGAAAGTGGCAGTGGCAAAAAATGTAATGACAAAAGTGGGTTAATGTAACAGAATCGAGATACAAAAATAGCAACTTGATATGAGCGAGAAAAATAAACAAAAAAAAAACAGAATGTCTATTAATAAGGTTAACAACACCAATGCACAGTCAAGTCTGGATTTACTGACACGGTTGAATGTTCGGTTCGCCACCCGTCGAAGTATTTAACTGGCATTTGACCGATTTTGTTTTCGTGTTTGTCATTTTCTCGCTTAGTGGAAGACAATGGAAGGGCCTAGAAGTGAGTCGTAGTTAGGACAAAATTAAAATGAACAAAATGAAAAATTGTACTTGGATCCTTCAGTACGTCTGTAGTAGTAGTGGTGGGAAAAATGTAAAAACCTGCAGCAGAAGTAAAAAAACTGAGCAAAGCTGAGTGCGGAAAACGGAAAAAATCGATTGCAGTTAGGCAGCAGTTGAGCAGTAGAAAAAAATGAGGCCAGTACCTGAATAAGTTGAAACTAAAAGCCAGTAATAAGTTGGCAAAAATAACAGCTGCTGCATCACTGCTGCCACAAACTGGGCTAGGATATGCGTCAAGTGTTGTGGTGTCAACACAAATCAAGTAGCTGCGACAAATTTCCCAATCACTAACTTTTCGAACTGTCGAAGTGACGTTGGCTTCGAAGTTGACGCCTGCAAAATGCCAAGCGTAAATGTGTAAAAACAAAAAAAAACCTAAAAATTTGTGCCAGAATTGCCGCATATTTGGCTGGAAAAAATTATTTTTTTGTTTGCTTTTGCAAAAAATTGTGGGCTATGTTTATTTTCTGCCTGTTTTACATTTCTACTTTCGTCTTCGTTTTGGTTTTTTGCTTCGTACAACCTATTTGAAATTGTAAATTTGGCCACTTGCTATGTATTAAGTCCATACCAGCTGACAGCGATACTTTTTATAGCTAAGTGCAAAGGCAAAGCTAAAAAGAGATAACAAAATACTTAAAAAAGAAAAAAAAAAATATAAAAAATTAAGAGGCATTCATTTCTATATTTTTGCGCGCTTACGTAAATGGTACGATGCAATGGGGCAAATATCAATGGGCGCGTGAAAACACACTAAGGCAACGTTTTAAAGTGCACGTATTTGAATCAGCAGCAGGCGGAAGCGGTGCAGTAAGAGAATATTTAAGAATCCTTTTTTTTGTATATTTATATTAATTTTTTTTATTTTTTGTTTGTTGCCTCTTCCTTTTAATCATTATTTATTATAAGAGTTAGCAAAACTTTGAAGCGATTAACCCTTAAGTGCGGATAAGCTTTGATACGTTTTTTGTAGTTGATAACAGATGAAGCTGCAATTTCGTGGGAACTTTATGCTCAATATGATTTCTCTATTTCTAATGCATGATAATGCAATAGTTGTTTTTAGTGGACGGATGCACATTTTTTGGATATTGTGAAATGGCTCTATATATCGGGAGTTTTCTTAAGAGCTTCTTCCATAGCGTTACAGCGCGGGGAGTGTCAAAGCTTCCTTCGAAATGCTGTTCCAAAGCGGTCTATCTTGAGCTGTTGCTTCGTAGTTAGAATTCTGTAAGTACTATCATCCATTCTTATTGGGCCAAAGACCTTTCTTAAATTTTTTCATTCCATACAGGCAATCTGCACGCAGTCATTACCCTTAAGAGTCCATAACTTACAACCATACGTTGGGATTGATCGAATAAGGAGCTTGTACATAGTTAACATTGTAGCTTTAGACGAAAGTCCTTTCTTGAACAAGCTAAGGTGGGCGTAATACGCTTTGTTGGCGGCGTTAATGCGATCCCTGACTGCGAAAGTTGAATCACCACTTTTTGCATCTGTGCAGGCCGCCTCCATTTCAACAGATATTTGGTTTTGCCCTCGTTTACAAAAAGGTCAATATATTTATATATAAATATATACTTGGCGCATACACCTTTTTTGGGTGTTTGCCCGAGCTCCTCCTCCTATTTGTGGTGTGCGCCTTGATGTTGTTCCACAAATGGAGGAACCTACAGTTTCAAGCCAACTCCGAACGGTAGAAATTTTATGAGGAGCTTTTTCATGGCAGAAATACACTCGGAGGTTTGCCATTGTCTGCCGAGGGGCGACCGCTATTGGAAAAATGTTTTTCTTAATTTTGGTGTTTTACCGAGATTCACAATGACGACTAATACTTCCTTGGTTTAAACATATTTTTAATACCTAATCTGTAGTAATTTTCAGGTCGAAATGTACTGAAATTTTCTTGTCTACAAAATTCCTACTGTTATGTATTTACAATAAATAAAAATATTGAAAAATTGTGAAAGTGGATTTTGTACGGTGGTGCATTCATGCCTTTTTTTCTACATCTGGTTAGCATTTTTCTTTCCTCCTTATTTTCAACATACCAGTTTTTGATTTACATATTGAACACAGCCAGAAAATATCCCACCCGACCACGATCACGACAGTATTGAAAGTTTTGTTTTTTTTGGTAATCACAGATTAAGTCCAGCCGATGTTTTTTATTGGCTTGAAAAATTTTTATTCACCAGCTAAGCTCCAAATTTTAAGGATCATCATTTTGATAGTATTCACTTTCATAGTTATTTTCTGTAATAACCGTAGGGAATGTATGTATGTACATATATCAATATGTATATATTTATTTAATAGTTGTTAATTGTTAAGAGAAAAAAAGTGAAGTTAACAGACAGTTAACCCTCTAGTGCCCAAATTTTATTTTTGAATGAAAAAAATTGCTTTGGGTGGGGATTATGGTAAAATTATAGGTTCTTTATCAAGAAAGTGAAATTTTGTTCCTTGATCCGATTAATAGGGATAACACCTTACCCCACCTGCAGGCGGCTTTGGGAAAGAATGCCAAAAAAAATCTAAATGAAAAACTTGCAAACTCAGTGTATTACGTAGTTTTATTGAACAAAACAGAAAGTTTTTAACAGAAATCAATACAAAACAAACAGTCAGTCTTATTTCAATAAGTTTTAGAAAAATGTCTACAAAAGAAAGGCATGCTTTTGGGCGTAAATAGGCAGTTGGTGCAAATTATTTATGGTGAAAATTGTGAAAGCAGTCCTTTTGCTGGGAAAAACAAAGATTCAGATTCCATTTTCGGCACACGATTTGAGTTTCGGAGGTGCAGCCAGGATATTCGCACCTTTTTTTACCGGTGCGTGATAAAAACTTTGTAAAATGTCCAACTCCGTCGTAGCGAACGTCGTCAGGAGGTAAGTAGGCTTTTCTTCCAGTAAATTTTACTTGAGGAGTTTGTCATGGACGACCTGGAGCTCTTGGTATTAAAGAATATTGTTGTTTGCATAGTACGTATGCGATCTCTGCTCGGAAGTTCGGCAGTTGGTACTGCCTAGCATGCGTGTCAATCTTGTTAATTCTTCTGAACAAAACATAAGCGTTTATCATGGCCATATCAAGCAGGTGATTAAAAAGTCGGTTTGTGTACTTATTGCTCTTTACCGGAATCTTATATCGCCCAATTAGTCCAACCATCTTATATCGCCCAATTAGTCCAACCCCCCATATATGACTATTATATTCACGGACTACATTGGGGCAATCGACATCAACAAATTTTTTTTCTGAGCAGACGAACCGCGACACCTTATTTATAACATTTGTTTCATTCTGGAAGGGCTTTTCGCCTGCGTAACTCGATGCGAGTCACACTATTTTATTGTCCCTCCAAACTGATAAAGAAATGTCAACTCCTAAAGCAGATCCACAAAATTCAGTTGAATATCCACGGGGTTGTTTCCTGAGATCAAGATCTGTCGGAAGTTTGCAATTCGGAATTCGATTTGAACGAATAGTTCCCAGCGAATGTATTCCGCGTGATTTTAGATAAACCAGAAGTGGCAGTGACGTGTAATAGTTGTCGAAATATGTTATATGGTTTTTTAAAATCTGGAATATTACGGGAAAATCGGACCACCACATTCGCTGATGCCCCAAGATCTGGTGTATCAGTCAGAACAGCATTGTCTCCTGCGCCGCAATATATTTCGAAGTTATAACAAAATCCGAAGGAGTCACACAAAACGAAGAGTTTTATACCCCATTTATGTGGTTTATCTGGCAGATATTGTCCAAGGAAAGTCCTCATCTTCGGTGTGCACATTTGATCATCGTCACATAAACGTTGAATCATCGGAAGGGACTGAAACCTGTTATTGAAATGATCAACGAGACATAAATTGACACACACTTCTGATTCCAGCATAGAATCTGACAAATTTACCGCCCTGTTAATCACCTCGTCAATTCCAGTGTCGATAGGTAATTCTGCATCGTCCACATTTTCGTCTAAAAGATCTTCGAAATCTTCTTCCACGTCTGTATCATCGTCGATTTCTAGTAAATCCAAAAATGTTGCAATATCTTCATCATTGAGGGATGATAATTTAGACTTTTGTCGTTGATCCATTTCTAAAAAACCAAAACTTTAAGCTTAGCCCCCTCTAAAAATATCAAAATTTCAAACTTACCGCATAGTGTTATTTATTCCGAGTTATCCCAGGACCGCCTCTAGACGGGCTGTCTTCAAAGGTTTATAAAATACAGGAAACACTTTTTTTTTGTTATTATTTTTAACTTTCGTATTTTGAACACAACCAGCAACACTATGATAATTTTTATTATAAGCTAAATACACTTCTAAAAGTTTTATTTAATTTTTAAAATACACCACTTTTGCAGAATAATTAATTTGACCGCTTTTCACTATTTTCCGACTTCAAATGACTATGACGGCTGATTAAAAAACAAGACGCTGCTGCAAATGCACCAGCAATAATTTTGGGACTTTCCGGAATTAGAAAGAGTTTAAAAAGTAACGAAATGGTATTTTAAAAGGGAATAAGCGTGAAGTAAACTTAGGCCGTCTACAGGCGGTCTTGGGTACTAGAGGGTTAAAAAAAAGAAAACTTTGAGTTAAATGCACTAAAGTTCTTTTCTATTCGCTCTTTACCCGCTCGCTATCTCTATGCTCGATTAACTCGACGAAAAATTTGCCACAACAAAGTTGTTGAGTAAGATTCGCCGCTAGCGAGTATGGCTATAGCTCTTCCTGCGCTACCAATGTATGTTCACATGTACCAGTTGCTTCATCTATTCGCCATTTACTAACTCTTGGCAAAAAGAAAAGGTCATAAATCAACATTAAATTACAGTGAATTTTGTGAATTTTGTGAATTTTTTGCAAAAATGATGAAATACATAAATAATTGTTTTCCCCAATTTTATGCACACAGTCATCTATGTAAACTAAAATTAACCTCCCTCAACACAGTTCTTTGTTTTTTTTTTCTCTATATCATTACAATTATTTAATAATTATAATTTTTTTATTCTTAAATTAAACCAGAATCGAATTAAAAGAAAAAAGAAAAGAATTTATAATGAAATTTTTTATAATAACAATAAAGCTAAAGTGAATTTAACATAGAAAAGAGAAAACACTGAATACAATTTACAGGACGATATTCCAGCAACAACTACAATGCAAAGAGGCCCACACGCGTGCTTCGACTGCTATATCGACATCAGAGGTATGTAAGTGCGGTTATGAGCATTCTTATGTTAATATTCACTCTCCCTCTCATGTAAACGTATAAATGGGAGTAAGTGACAGTTTAGTATATATGATCTGGACTTATATCTGATCATTTTGTCTATTCCTGTCCATTCCTTTTCGACTAACTAAATTTTTTTTTCAGTTCAATGACCATACCTATATGCATTATAAGAAATGTTGACGTAGGACAGTTTTATTAAATGTACACAATCAAGCCTACCAGAACTTGTTTATGGTCTGATAACAATATGTCTTTCCATAGGCTAGAATTTTTAAACTACCTGAAAGCTCCATAAAGAAATTAAAGTTCCGATAATGTTACTGAGAGCTTGAAATCATATATTGTTGTGCAATGCACATTGAAGAGTTCCTATGAAATTTCCAATTATATATATAAACATATATATAATTAGCGCGTATACCCTTTTTGGGTATTTGACCGAACTCCTCCTCTTATTTGTGACGAGTGTCTTGACGTTGTTCCACAAATGGAGGGACCTACAGTTTCAAACCGACTCCAAACGGCAGGTATTTTTTATCAGAGGCTTTTTCATGGCAGAAATGCCAAGCCGGAGGTTTGCCATTGCCTGACGAGGGGCGATCGCTATTCGACTTTTTTCTTCTTTTTTTCTTATTCTTCGTTTTGATCTTCCAATTAGAATGGGGAAATTTCGAAAAAAGTAATAGAAGAAGAATAAAATATGAAATTCGGCGAAAGATGTCATTTCTGATCGAAAACAACTTTTTTGTAATTGAAAACAACTTCTAAATTATATAGACTAACAAAGAACAATATCGAGAATTATGAACGATTACTGTAAAACTATTCTTATCTCTCTGAATCGTAATCTATTCTGAAGTAGTATTGTGGTGGGGGCAAGAGGATGGCGAGTTTAAAGCCAAAGAGCGGACTTGGGGTATCGAAAAAGCTTAGTCCCTATAATGTCTGCATCGTTGAGAGTCCTGCCGGGGAATATCTTAGGTTTATACTAAGAAACTGTGAAAGGATTGCCACTTTACCGCCCACCGGCAAATGAAGAAAGGCAAGTGCTTTCTCTCGCGGTCACTAAAGGATCAGTGTCACTTATACTAGGACACAAATGAGAGAACTCTCTGACTGGTTATCTGACAGGATGGCGTAGATGAAATTATTTAGATAGTTAAGGCAGGATATGTCGGAGAAATGAAATCAGGTTTTGTAGGTTGGCTCAGAAAACACCAGAACATTTGATTCATCCTTTATTATAAGTCACAACAGAAGAAGAAGAAAATCAATTATTTGCGTCATCCAAAATATGGCTCTAAATACACTACATCAATTGCTAAAATTTATAAACAGCCGATAGCTGCAGAAATCATCCAAAATCTTCAGAAAGCAACAAAGTGCTCAGTTTTCCTTTAAATTAAGGCTTAGAGTGATCTTATTTGTAAGGGTAGGCACAAAATGCTTATTTACGTCAGAGCTCAAGTACTTCCAAAATAATTGAATGGCAATAATAATAACCAAAAATATACAATTCCCATATAATTTATGCTTAGATACCCGAACGCCTTGCCACGCACAGCAGGGTTAACTATTAATCGTGCAATTTTCTCGGAAATACTTTCAGAAATCAGTGAGTAGCATAGTGAACGAGAAAATCGCTGACAATTCATTCATACTGCCTAAAACATTTTTTCATGCCTTTATTTTTTAATTTTGTTTGCAAATTGGGAACAACAACAACAGTTACACGCCTGTCCATTGTATTTGATTGTGTCGCTTCCCTTTAGGGTTTATAAGTAAATGCTTTTACAAATGCCCTTTTCGAAATTATAAAGAAAACAAATTTATTTTGCGCCTTAGACAAAATGGGGAAAAATAGAATAAGCACCATTCCATATATATTAATATTATGCCACAACCCAAATTTCAACATTATCCACCAGTCCGTTTGCCAATTGACCGATAAACAGTCCCTTGAGAAATCGACGCCAGCATACAGAATTTACATTGACAATTTTACCCACACACGCACAGGCGCACAAACAAACATATGTTTTGCCATTCAAACCTACTTCATTTACATAAGGAATATATTTTATGCAGTAACTGTACATATATATGTACATGTACTTTACTATATACCGATTTATTTTTTGCACATCACTCACCTTGTATGGGCACGTAAATATTCAAATAAAGGCAATCTTCCGATTGATTTTGCAGATACGGCAGTAGACGTTTCAAGTACTCCAATCGTCCTTTGGGCATACGCTCTAAAGCGGCTGTCTCGTTGGCGATGTCGGGTAGGCGTTGCGGGCAAACCGGGCTGAATCTGTGTTGGAGAGAAGAAGCAGAGAGGTATGTCATGAAAATTGCACATTTATTGTGGAGCCAAATGTGTGGGTGGCCCAACGGGGCATTGTCTGTATAATTTGCTATTGAATAGGAAGCTTGAAAGATATTTAAGTAGTGATGCGCGAATGGGAGAAAATATGAAACATTTTTTTAAAACTATATAGCTATTGGATACAATTTTTTTAAATTTTTTTCGAAGTTGTATCTTCTCTTCGGGCATGTCGCTTGAAACTTATTTTCGCACAATTTTTAATTACGTATGCATAGGTTTTTTCTATTTTATTTATTTATTTGTGTCAATTTTGGGCAAACGAAATACGTAATAATGAAATAAAAATAATTATTTTAAATTGACTACACTGTGGTGCTAGATTCTTCCACATTGTGTAGTTATTCAATGGCATTCAGAATAGATTAAGATTTAGATAAGTCTGAGTCTAAAACTTTGAGCAAAAATATAACAAAAAGAAGCAGTTTATTGGTGGCTCAATGGTTTTTACAACTGGTGGAAAGATAATTGTTTACTTCGATGTGAGAAATTTTACCGGATGTGAGACATTTAGGAATGCTTAGCGTAAAAACGAGCACTTTCTGCTCTCTTACCATTTATATAAACAGTACGGTAAGCTCTTCGAATGAAGCCAAGCTGGAGGTCGAAAATTCCAAAAAACGCACCAAAACCTCGAAATATTTTTGTTGTCACCGATCGAGATACAATTGACTTCACCGTGTTTAGAGTGCGTTACTGTCAAGATGTTTTATAGGATAGATGTTCCCGTGCATTTGTTTTGAGCAGGCAGCCGCTCGACCTTGAACGTTCCGATGAATGGGCGTGACGCTGCATTATTGCCTCGCGCGTGCATCCGAAAGTTTTTGTTTATAAAAAGAGTACAACTATTCCGAGAATATCCGGGTCTGATGGATTTTCTCCGCGATGGTAAGTGGAGTATTTATATACTAACTTCGAATGATATTTTTGATATTGGTGCCTGTCAGATACATCCAACGAAAGTGTTTTATTTCTCATTTGTTCAATAAAAATTTCAATATTGAGTGAAAAATTAGTTCATGAGTTGAACCGAGTTGAGCTTAGAGCCTTAGAGTTTCGGGATCGGAAAAGTGTCTACAATAAAATACCGATTCAATCAACTGCGGATTCTTGCGGATTTGCCTTTATGAACGATTTTCGTGTGACCACGCGCTTGCCGTTTGCCGAGCACGGCTGGCGCAGCGGTGCAGTGTGAGTCCGGCATACGGCCCGACCGCGACGCGGCCGAGCTATACGGAGAATTTGTCGATCCCCAATTCTCATTTTGTAAAAGTATTAATCAATGCATGTAGGGATCGTTTATTTTAGTTCAATGTAATATATAATTTTTATCCAATATTTTCCAATTTTTGTTTTCAGTTTCTAAACAAATAGAAGTATCGCGGATGCGGCGACAAATGTTTGAGGCGCTCCTTAATAATGTTGACGCAGATTTCGTAGTAAAAATCAGGATTCTGATCAAAAAATTAACTACTTATTCTCCCGATTCATGCCAAATTTCAACTATATCAAAAGGACCATTGCAAATTTTTTTTGGGAATTGAAGAAGTGGCAAAAAGTTTGACGCAAAAGAAACATCTTCGACGAAAAATTTAAGAATTGGCTGGATGCTTTAATGGATGTTGTGGTAAAATACACATTTTTAATAATACCTCCTCATTTATAATTTTTAGAAATGGTCGTTGTCAATATAACCAACTTTATTGAAAATTTTATCGACCGACAATGAAACCACATCGAGCGTTTCATTTGGAAATCCTGGTTCAGCAAAAAAAAAGGAATAATGGTGATAGACCTAAAGTGCCTTTTTTCGAAGTTTCTACCCGTTCAAAGCTACGAAAAGTCAGTTAAATGCGAGAAGAGTACTCTACCGAGGAAATATCGTTTGCCGCAAAAGTTAGTCTTCGAAGTGATGTAGCGGTTGCAGCATCCCAAGTGATTCGAGATGTGATGGAGTCCCCGACACGCGCTGATAAATACAAGACAGCAATGAAACATTCCACGCAGAAGATGACTCAATTTACTCCTGAGGAAGGGTTGGCCACCATGATCGAAAGCAAAGTCACAAGGCAGCAGTATGAAGTCTTTCGTGACACTTACAAATCTCGTAAGCTTCCACCTTTACCTCCATATGGAAACATTTTAGAGGCAAAACAACGTTGTTACCCGGAAAATATAACAATTTCTGAGACGCGCGCTGAAGTTAAATTACAGTCGCTTCTGAATCACACTTGTGCTAGAATTTTGCTTTCGCAAACAGATGTTTTACAACAATTGCTTCCCAATACTTCCGAGAAATTTTCTTTAAATGCTAAGTGGGGTTTCGACGGCAGCTCCGGTCACAAGGAATACAAACAAAAATTTGAGGACGAAGGTGGTTCAGACACGAGTGTTATATTGACATCCCTTGTACCTTTACAACTTCTTGGATTTGATAACGATTCCCACAAAGATATCGTTGTTTGGAAAAATCCTAGACCGTCTTCCCCACGTTTTTGTAGACCGATACGACTACAATTTATAAGCGAAGATAAAAAGTCAACCCTTGAAGAAGAGCGAGCAATTCGTGAGCAAATCGAATCTTTTGAAAAAAATTCAGTACATTCATCGACGGAAAAACTGTAGAAGTTGAATTTACTTTAGCATTCACAATGATAGATGGTAAAGTTTGCAATGCTTTGACGAATACGACATCTGCAATGCGTTGCTATTTGTGCAATGCAACTGCAAAACAATTCAACGATATTGACGCGATGAGAGCAATCCATGTTGACGACTCTAAATTTCAATACGGGTTGTCAACATTGCATTTTTGAGTGCCTTCTGCACGTAGGCTACAAAAAAGAAATTCAGAAATGGCATTAAGCGTAAATCTGAAATACAAGAAGCGTTCAAAGTTGAATTGAATCTGTTAGTTGACCGTCCGAAACCTGGTATGGGGAATTCCAATGATGGGACTCCGAAGTATACTGTAGAACTTTTGGCTTGAAGAAAGAATTATTCGACCGATTTTACGTCATTTTACAAGTTGTATCCAGCGGTTTTAATGTAAATGTACTGTTATTTGAGAGCTATTGCACAGAAACTGTCAATATATATGTAACTGAATATTCGTGGTATTATATGCCGACCACTGTCCCTAAAGTTCTTATCCATGGCGCATAAATTATCCAGTCCGCTATTTTGCCTATCGGACAGTTGTCAGAAGAGGCACAAGAAGCCCAAAATAAAGACATTAGGAATTACAGGAAGCTCTTTTCGCGGAAATGTTCTAGAACAAGTACAATGGAAGACATATTCCATTTGCTTCTTGTGATCCCCATATTTCTAGTTTGAAGAAGTTAAAGCCGAAAAAAGGAAAGACATTATCTTCGAAAGCGCTTGCATTGTTGAGTTATGAGAGAAGCGAGAACCATGATACTGATAGCGATAACGAAACCCAAAGCGATAACGATGATTAGAGTGTGGTGTAGCATTTTGTGAAGAAAACATGTTTATCAATAAAACATTTCTCATTTTCTTTATGTGTTATTTCCATTATTTTAGGAGTTCACCTTAAACTTATAGTATATACAAAATTAATTAGCCTTCTGTAGCTGCCATTTTGAATTTTGAAAAAGTACAGTGACCTCGAAAATGTAAGTAATTCATTAATTCATTAATTTTTATACACGTTTAGTGGTTTTGGTGCGTTTTTTGGAATTTTCGACTACCTTGGATGTGTTTGTACAATATGGGTGTCAGATGGAAGCTGTTGATGAAAGCTTTTAAGTGAAGTAATTTTTACTGCCCATTTCCGGGATAAAGAAAGGAGATGGAGCTGGAGATGGAAGAGGAAAAAGAATAGCTACAGGAAGAGGAAGAGGAAGAGGAAGAGGAAGACCACTTATTATTAAAAATAAAAAACAAAAATTCTAAAAAAAATTTAAAATGTTACATATACGCTTATTATATAAACGTTAATCTGAAGTCAGTTATAGTGAAAAATTCATTGTATCATTGCCGGCGTGATTGGTGATCGTTTCCTTAATTTTTTACAGAATGATTATGCTAATATGAGATATTACCTACATATATCATTCATATATTTCCGTATTACCTGTGTACTCACAAATATACGGTTGAAGCAAATATATGTCAGTTTTTTTACTTCGCCTGGAAAAGTTTATATAAATTTAAGAAGAGTAAATAGAACTTATTTTATATCAGACTGCACGCAAAAAAGTCATTTGCACCTGAACACATAGCTGGGTTAAGGCGGGGAGGAATAGAACAGTTCTCTTCTCCTTCTCCGCTTTTTCGCACACGTAATTGTATGGGATGAGTGCACGATGGCACATAAAAAGTCACTGGAAGCGCTTGATAGGACATTACGAGATTTACGTAGTAAAAATGTAATGTTTGGTCGTGCCTTAGTGCTGCTGACAGGTGATCTTAGACAAACACTGCCTGTTATTCCTCGAGCAACTGTAGCAGATGAATTGGCTGCATGTTTGAAATCATCATATTTGTGGAAACATGTTCAAACACTCAAACTAACTACAAATGTACGTGTTCTAATGCAAAATGATCCATCAGCTGCTGAGTTTTCACAGCAATTATTGGATATTGGAAACGGCAAAGCTCCTGTCGATAATTTAACTGGTTTAATAACTTTACAACCAAACTTTTGTCAAATAAGTCAAACAAAAGAACAGTTAATTCAAAGTATTTTCCCAAATTTGTCTCAAAATTACAAAAATCATGATTGGCTTAGTGAACGAACCATCATGGCTGGCAAAAATGAAGATGTTAATGAAATGAATGCGGCTATTTTGGCTAACATACCAAGTCCAGAACAAACATATCGATCCGTTGACACTGTTACAAATCAAGATGATATTGTAAATTATCCCACTGAATTTTTGAATCCCCTTGATTTACCTGGATTACCGCCACACATGCTAAACTTGAAAAAAGGAGCACCGATTATTATGTTGAGAAACGTAAATCAACCACGACTATGTAATGGCACTCGATTAACAGTTAAGAGATTGGTGAATAACTTCATTGAAGCAACAATTTTGAATGGAAAATTCTCTGGTGAAGACGTTTTAATACCGCGAATACCAATGATACCATCGGATATGCCGTTTGAATTCAAACGTCTTCAATTTCCTGTCCGCCTTGCATTCGCGATTACTATTAATAAGTCACAAGGCCACACTTTATCAATTTGTGGTATTGATTTAGAATACCCATGTTTTTCTCATGGCCAACTTTATGTTTCATGCTCAAGAGTTGGTAAGCCATCGGTATTGTTCATTTATTCAACAACGCATGGAAAAACGAAGAATATTGTATACCAAAGAGCATTACAATAAAAAAAGTAATAAAGTAAATCACATCAAACGTTTTTTAATTGCTACTACTATTCAAAACTTCTTTCATTACTATTCACGCGCGAGAATTTTTATAAAAAACACACAGTATTTTTCGGCTTAATTTAATTAATTAATCTAGATTTTTTTAAAGACGACCAGCGGAACGGGCGGGTTTTCGCTAGGAGTATATACAAAATTAATTAGCCTTCTGTAGCTGCCATTTTGAATTTTGAAAAATTAACATCATTTTCGAGGTCACTGAAGTAAGTATCAGTTGATTTTGACTCGAAACACGTTATTTTTATGACAGTTGGCCGCCATCTTGTGGCTGCCATTTTGAATTTTGAAAAATTAACATCGTTTTCGAATTCAGCGACCCCGAAAACCTTCAGGTAAGTATATTTCATTAATTTTTATACACGTTTAGTGGTTTTGGTGCGTTTTTTGGAATTTTCGACCACTGCAGCGTATTCCAATTTGCACCGAATGAAGCGAGCAGAGAAGAGTTTCATTTTACAAATGCAAGCATATCTAGCAAATAGATGCGAGGTTTGGGTGTAGGTGACGGTCACCACCTAAATTGATGGAAATTAAGTCAGCAATTTGAAATCTTCTTTTAGCAATACGCAGTTCAATACAAGTTGCTTCAGAAGCTTTCAAAAGCCTGCAAAAATTGTCATCTGTTTCTTTAATTATATATATAAAATAAATTTCTTACATTTGCTACTTTTCGCACTCCACAGTTTTCTTCATTTAAGGTCATCACAATTTATTTTAGGCACTTGACATGCATAATCTTTGTTGGCACAAAATGAGAAAATAGCGAAAAAGGAAGGAAACCCATTTAAACTTCTTTGCATAGATAATAACTTGGGGAAAGTTCATTCAACTGCAGCTGTTTCGTATTCAGTCTCATCCCATGAGCTTTGCTGCTTTTCGATTTTTGCTTTGGTTTATTTACTTCAACGGTAAGACTTAAAGAGCTTACAACTTTTCTGCTAAAATTCTTCATACTTTGTAAAGTTCGCTACTAAATGATGTTCTTGCAGTCAAAATTATTGGCAACGTTAATGCGAGCTTGCAATTGGGAGCTATCAGTATGTGAATTGAATTTATAAATTTAAAATAATTCCTTGTTTGACGAAATTATTAGACGCATCACTTTTTCACATTTATTGAAGGTTAGTGAAAGTAATGAATCTCAAAGTAAATTTCAAAAAAACAAATTATTATTGGCGATACGGCAACGCGCGAGGCAGGTTTTAGTGGACACTTCTCCTTTATGGTGGGTAAATAAATGAAGACTTTTTTTAAGTTTGAAGTTTTTGCCCACGTTAAGGGGTTAAGGGTAGTCAGAGGCTCGAAAAATTATGATTTTGAATAATTTTTTTTTGCTAGTCCATTGCTTTATTTTACAAAAATAAAAACACAGCATTAATTCGTCATGTTTCGATTTGACTTTAGCAAATTTCAAAACAAAAAAATAATAATTGTAAAAGTTATCGCTGTTTGTGTGGCGCCCGTTTCTCCAGAAGTCCCTTGCGGTGATTATCACAAGTCCTTGGAAATTCATCTAAAATCAAACGGACAAGAGAAATTAGTTTTATTAATAGATATTCCTGCGCCTAATCGAATCCTTTTTTCAAAATTTACAATATGACGGTCTCAGGAAATATTTTTCAGATTTTCAAGAAAAGCGGACAATTAATTGTTTAAAAAAAATCTAAATTTAAAAAAAAAAAATCCTTCGATCAACCAAGAGTTCTTTATATTTTTCAAAAGCAGTATAAATTTTATTGAAATCTACCAAGCGGTTTCTAAGTTACAGTTATCACCATTTCAAAAAACATAGTTTTGAGAAAAATGCATTTGAAGTTTTGCTATCGACTTATGAGCGCCCTTTGTTAATTGTTGAATAACTCGAAAAGTATTTACCCGATTGATTGCAAGTTTTCACAGAATATTTTGGGGTATTAGGCTTTAAGAAAATGCAAAAAAAAAATTAAATTTTTTGAAAATTCTGACTACCCCTGACCCCTTAAACTGCTAAAAACCAAACTCTTGAATAGAAGAACGAAAATCAAAATATATATGTAAGACACTAAATCGACCAGTGGCATCATATGGAGGTGAAATTTGTAACCATTTTTTGTTAATAAACGTTTGAAATTAAAAAAAGTCGCATTTCATAGGTATATGGTAGCATGGTAGCACTTTATAAAACGAATTTTTTGTTTGATGTTAAAGTTATGGTGGCAGAAGACTTTCTTAAATTTGCAGAAGATGGGTCTTGCCATTTTTATTCTTGTCCTTATATCAGCTGATGCATCCCAGTTTTCACTGACCCAACAACCAAGGCATGTGTAGCTTGAAACTTTTTCTATCAGATCGTCATTTATTGTTATTGTGACTGCTGATATGCATAAATGTAGTTCTGAGGCATAATGTTTGCTAAAAGTGTAGTGCCATCGGTGTTTTCGCCATTGATCATAATGCTTTCGTGTGAGTTCCAAAGAGCTTCTTGGCATATTTGGTGGCAATACACATGAAATTCCTTACGTCTTTAATGATATGTATGTCTTTGGTATTTTCAATGGTCACCCTGACCTGTGCTGTTTCGTTTCAATAGACTTTTTTTAGGCAATCCTTTTTGTGTCGTTTGATTCCAACAGACGTTTTTTTGGGCAATGCTTTTTCGTTAAAATGATGACAAAGTTGTCGCCCCTCGGCAAGCAATGGCAAACCTCTGAGAATATTTCTGCCATGAAAAAGTTCCTCATAAAAAATATCTGCCACAAATAGGTGGAGGAGCTCGGCCAAACAAACAAAAAAGGATGCGCCAATTATATATATTGAAGTAAATATTTTTCATCCATTTCCAAAATCTTAAAAAATTTGTCGTGCTGCACATAGTCCAAGTAATCAATACATCATGTAGCACACCTTGCAATTCTGAGCACGAACAGTTAAAGCAAAATAGAGCTTCACGAACTTTCCATACTATTTTTGAAACCAAATTATGAACTTCCCATTGCTTCTTCACTTTTATAAATACTGTTATGAATTATTTTTAAGAAAATTTTAAGGTCGTTTTACATGAGGCTTATAAGTCTGTATTCATCATGTAAAAGTGAATTTTAACCAATTTAATCAAAATCATAAATATAATTCAAGGTCTGTTCATGTTGTACAGTTAATAACATAAATAAGTATACAGATTTATGGAACTGTTTGACGCTAACGCTTTCCCTAATATGTTATCAAAATATTTTACACATGGTAATTGTGCACTGGGATAAGCTTTCAAATGCACCTCAATTTAGCTGTAAATTTTAGGTACCGTTATCCACGCTTTGTTTTGTCTTTGATGCCAGCGAAATTTATATCACAAAAGTTGGTATACTGCAAACGATTGTTCAGTTAGCATAACATTTATTTTTGCGCGTTGATTAAAAAAGTTAAAACTATTAAAAGGAAATAATCAAAGTGAGTATAAAAATTTAGGGAAGTACGTTTTGTATTAATTTTTGCGACAGTAAAGGCACCAAGAGGAAAAGAGCTTTCTAATGATTTAAAAAAACTGGTTATAAAATATCATAAGGGACATAAATCATTGCGAAAAAATGGACGTTTGATAGATAGGACTTTTGCTACAGCTCAAGATATTGTGAATAAATATAAAAGTGCGGGAAGCACTACTAATAAAGAGCGTTGTGGGCGTCTGCTGCTCTTAAGCCCCAGAGAAAAAAGGTTAGTCGTACGGAAAATCAGGACAAACCCCAAAATAAGTGCCACCAAGTTGAAATCTGAAGTTGAAAATGAGACTGGAAAACTATTTAGCACCCAAACTTTTCGCCGGCTTTTTCATAGTGCCAGTTATCATGGGCGCAATGTTAGGAAAAAGTCCTTCGTGAGTAGTGTCAATCGGAGTAAACGGATTTCATTCGCAAAAGATCATGGAAAATATGAATGAGAGAATGTAAATTGGAACCAAGTCATATTTTCTGATCAGTGTAAGTTCAGGATCTGTGGATCTGATGGCCGTGAAAAAGTTTGGAGAAAAGTTAACGCGGAATTGGATCCAAACAATATGACCGGCACTGCGAAGCATGTAGGGGACTCTGTGATGGTTTGCGGATGTATGGCTGCGAACGGGGTTGGAAACTTGGTATTTATCGAAAATATTATGGACCGATATGGTTATTTAAATATTTTGAAAAATAATTTAAAAGATCGCGCTACGAAAGTGGGCCTCGTTTATCTTCCAGCTGTATCCACATCCAACAGGATAATGACCCCAAGCACACATCCAACATTGTACGAGAGTGGCTGTTAAACAATGTGCGAAAACAGCTGAAAACAGCGCCACAGTCCCCGGATACCAACCCAGTCGAACATTTATGGGAACATTTAAAGCGGCAAATACGTAAACATCCGATTAGAAATAAGGAACAACTGAAAAACGTCCTTCAAGAGGAATGGAATAAAATACCACCAGCTGTAACTGAAAACTTGGTAAAATCAATGCCATCACGACTTAAAGCGATTGTAAAGTCTAATGGTTATCTTTCCAAATACTAGGATTTGATTTTAATTATGTTTTTGATTTCACAAATTAATAATGTGATGAACTGTATACTTACTTTTGAGACATGAATTTTTATAAAGTTTAATATAAAATGCTATAATTTTGTTCATTTTTTTAAATTTTGTCGTTATTTGGATTAAATATGATTTTTGTATTTCATTCATGTAAATAAAACACAACTTTCTTTTAGCTTAGGTTGTTTGAGAATTCGATTGGGGGGAAATTTAAAACGTTTCCGGTGTATACTTACTTCTGTTACTAACTGTATGTATCCAAAACCGAATTCCCACTGTAAAACAACTAATTAAAATCGCTGCAGAAGCAACCCCTTTAGTATGGTGGCGAAATGTGATCAGCCACTTTTAGTGTTTCAAATATTAATTTCTTGTTGCATAAACGTTTTAAAGCTAATAAAATTCTGGTATTAAATTTTATTTCCCTTCGTGCACTGCAAATGCTTTTGGGGCTGCCTATAAACGTATACGCTAATAAAATCATGTTCGCTCACGCTTCAGCAGTTAATGGGTTTATATGCTCAACGCACCAGTTAAGTGGTGATGACAACAACAATAATAACAACAACAAAAGTAATAATTGCATAACAAGCAACCGCAATTCGTGTAACAACAACGCTGTCTTGTAGCTGCAGCAACTCAAAACACATTAAACTAAAGTCGACAACTCAACAAGAGAGAAAGTGGGTTGTAAAGCTGTTTCAGCGAAAATGAAATGAAAAATTTTCCAACATTAAAATATCTCTACATATTACGCTTTTTACTACACAACAGGAGAGCTGAACAATTGGAGAGAGGAGCTAAGGAGAGTAGAGCCATCGTAAAGCAACTGTGGTTGTTTGCATAGAAACTGTGTATGTAGTAGTGCTCACTTTTCAAGCGTCGTTATTAAAAACAGGCAAGCAAGTAGAAGATGTAATTATTTCTGAAGTAAAGAAGCAAATATTAAACCAATCTGAGACACAAGCAGGCAGGCACTACAGTGGAAACCACTTTGCTTAGGCGTGAAATGCGAATAGAAGTCGCGGTGATATTCGTAGAAAGCTGTGACGCACAAGTCGAATCAAATTTATTAGCAGGAAGGTGGGGAAAAATTCTGAGAACTTTTCACAAAAAAACACTTATGTATGTAGCTTACTTTATCAGGTATTGCTTTTATAAATATAAATAATTGGCGCTCACACCCTTTTTCGGAATTTGGCTGAGCTCCTCCTCCTATTGCTGGTGTGCGTCGTTTGATATTGTTGCACAAATAGAGGGGCCTACAATTTTATGCCGCCTCCGAATCGCAGATAGTTTTTATGAGAAGTTTGTGTTAAAAAAGTTATTTAAAACACCTTTTATCGCACATAAGCTTCGCTGGACATTTTTTTTTATTTAGGAGGACCATAGAAATTGCCTTCTGAAAGTTTAGGTTTATAACTTTTGCCATACCTGAGATCTACAATGCGTTTTATATACCCAAAGGGTTACTCCGCGTTCTTAGTGGATGTGAAATATGTTATCAAGGACACTCTTTTGCTCGTCGTAATAAACAGAATCAACTGCTTCGGGAGCAAATAAAATTTCAGAATAATTTGTGTGCTGATAATTGAAAACCAATTTCTTACTGGTTACAAAAAAACGACATTTTGCAAAAAGACTTGGAACGAAGAGCAGGATATTGGTCAGAATACAGACAAAACAAATGGTGTGACTACGATGCCAGACTGTGTCGATGTTATCAGCGGCAATCAAATATTGAACGCAAATATCCAAAGAATACATTTTTTTATAAACCGGAATTTTCGTTTCGGCAATTTTTAGCACACACTTTACTATTCTGCTTGTTCGATTTTTAAATAGCCAAGTTAAGGAAATTGATCTAAGCATTAGGGAGTTGAGCAAATGGATCATACCTGAGTTCAAATCCTCGGTCAGGAAACACTAAATGATGAAAAAAAGTTGTTCCCAATAGAGGTCACCTCTCGGTAGGCAGTGGCAAACCTTCGAATGCATTTATGTCTTGAAAAACTAGGGATATTTTGTGCCTTTCGTAGGCGGCATACAATTGTTGAGCCCTCCATTTGTAGGAATATATCAGTAGGAGGAGAAGGATGTCACCCACACATGCTATAAATGGCGTAAGCTCCAATCATATACAGGGGGAACGATATGAAGTGTTACCAACTTCACACTGCTTGTATCTGTAAAACAGCTCATGACATCAACGTCAAAATTGTTCTAATGACAGTTCAATACATTGTTTATAAGCCATCAAAAGCTTTTGCGACTCAGTTTTGTTGAATTTTTTTTCTGTGATGGACTTCAAACGTAATAATGTGATTGCGTTATATTTCGTTGGAAAATCACAACCAGCCATTGTTCGTGAGCTCAGTCACCTCAAAGTGAATAAAAGGTTTGTGTATCGCATTATAAAACGTTACAATGATACTGGTAGCATTGCAAAACGCTATGGAGGTGGACCAGAAGAAACCGCAACAACGCCAGAAATGATTCGGAAAGTGAAGGCTCGACTTGAACGAAATCCACGTCGAAGTGGAAGAAAAATGGCCAAAGAACTGAAAATATCGCAAGACAGCACACGACGCATATTGAAAAATGAGCTCAAGGTCAAGGCTTACAAGTTCCAAAAAGCACACGATCTTTCACCCCAGCAAAAAAAAGTTCGGTGCGAAAGAGCAAAGGAGTTGTTGCGCTTGCACGAACGTGGCGAATTTCTTAACAAATTTCCCAATTGAGCATTTCATAAACACTCAAAACGATCGTGTTTACTTGACCAAACGTTCATACCGAACGCCAGAGGCAAATCCGTTGAACTATTCCATCTGGTCCATTTTGGAGAGCAAGGTGAGGACTAAAAAATATGTATGGATGCGCGGAAAAAAGCGATTATACGAGAATGGGCCAAAATCACATTCGTGCAGCATGCAACTCATTTTTTGACCGTTTGAAGGCTATAGTCAAGGCAAAAGGTGGTCATATCGAGCTTAAGTGGATATATGTTAGAATTGTAATCATTTTTGAACAATTTTGTCTTTGAAATCAATAAAAACTAATTTCACACAAAAAAGTTATGGTGTTTTGAATAGGTAACACTTCATATCGTTCACCCTGTATATGAATACTGCGGCGAAATTAAGAAAATTCTAAGATACGAAGCATCTATTGTATGCATATTTTTCCAGAGCAAATAAAGTTAAAAAAGCGAAAAGTCGTGTATTACAATTAAATTGCAAAATGCTTGTTGATTTTATTTAATTTGAATGCCGACCGCTGTGTTGACTGCTACAGTTGCTTTTGGCTATGCCACACTGAGCACAAACAGCAAATAAGCAGAATGTCCATCAACACTGTCGGTAAAAACACCAAAAACCACATAAGAAGCTGTGGCCGCAACAATTATGCCTGTAGGTATTGTGTTTAACAATATTTTTAATGAAAAGTTATGTAAAACATAACATAGCGCAGCGTGAGCATAAGGCTTGTGGGCATAGGTAATTATTGTAACTTCACATACATGAAAAGAAAATATCGCAAATCTCAAGAGGAGCTGAGAAGAAATTTGCGTTTGATTAAAAATGCTATTAATAATTCATTTTACGGCTTCCTATTAATTTTTGAGTATTGCGTTGAAGGGCTTAGTGGAATGTGAGGTGACAAAAATAAATATTATTAAAAATGTTAAGTGTGTTTGTTGGAGGAAAAGAAAATTAAAAAAAATCGTATGTATAAATTTTTATCGTTTACATTTGTTGAAATGCTTGGAAAAACCATATTTTGGTAAAATATACCGAGTACAGGTCGAAAAATGTGAGGCGAAGTAAGCGTCTCAAGCACTCAGAACGCGCAGTTTAACTTTGAACGCGTTTTTCTCGAAACGATTTGATTGGTATGATGCAGAAAAAAATATTGGTGGAATCAGGTTAATCTGCATCTATGCTTACGAGCAAAATAACTAAATACCAAATAGCCAAACATTTTTTTTTTTTTCTGATTAAAAAGTTTGAAATTTTGATGAAAATTCATCGAATTTTTATAAATCTTTAGCAATGTTTGAAGCTTTGATTTATAGTACTATTGATGTAGAGTAAGCTATATTTTTATATAAATTCATTAAAATTGAAACCGCTAAGTATCTACAAAAAATTGGTTAAGACAACGCGATTTTATTATTTTGACCGTAATTGTTTGTTTTTTTAAGATTAGCTACGATTAAAGTTATTAATTAATACTTAAGAATTGTTTACGGTTAAAAATAACTTTACAAATTTTCAACTCTACCACTTTCTTTTTTTTCGGATTTCAACAATCGAAAATCTTGTTTTAAATCGAGTCTTTACTATTAATTGATTTGTTTCTATTTCAAACCCCCTTTTTTCTTTGTTTTGTTTTTTTGTCGGGACAACTAGCAAGTGCAGCACTCAGACATGAATTAAGTCCATTGTACTGCACCTGGACTCCCTTTTAATTTTCTTTAAATCTATCCGACCTCCGAAGAAATCTGAGTAGATCTTGTGGTGCCAAGGAGCCAAGATGGTCGCTTCTTAACACATCAGTGCCAAAGACCTCAAACCTGATTCGAGCGAAGGGAGGGCAGACGCACAGGAAGAGGTTCGCCGTCTCATCCTCCTCTTCACAAGCTGGAGAAAGTACACTGTCTGAGATGCCCAACGTTTCCATGTGCCTCGCCCACAGAAAGTGGGCTGTCATTAGTCCAACCAGCCGCCTGCACTCCCCTCTGCTTAATTTTTAGCTTGGTAAATATTTTTTATTTATATTATATTTTTCGGCCGCCGTAGCCGAGTGGGTTGATGCGTGATTACCATTTGGAATTCATAGAGAGGTCGTTGGTTCGAATCTCGGTGAAAGCAAAATTAATAAAAACGTTTTTCTAATAGCGGTCGCCCCTCGGCAGGCAATGGCAAACCTCCGAGTGTATTTCTGCCATGAAAAAGCTCCTCATAAAAATATCTGTCGTTCGGAGTCGGCTTGAAACTGTAGGTCCCTCCACTTGTGGAACAACATCAAGGCGCACACCACAAATAGGAGGAGGAGCTCGGCCAAACACCTAACAGAAGTGTACGCGCCAATATTTTTTTTTTTTTTTTAATATTTTTTATGGATTTTATTTCATGCTTAAAACTGAAAGCTTTTTAACTTTATTGTTTGCTTGGAAATCAATTTTTTTCTTTGGATTTATATTTTGCTTTAAAAATAAAATTATTTTTCAAAATCTTAGAGTATATTTCTGACGTGAAAAAACTCTCATAACAAATCATCTGCCATTTGGAGGTGGCATAAAACTACAGATCACTTCATTTCTGAAAAAAAAACATCAATGCGAGCACCACAAATAGGAGGAGGAGCTCGGCCAGACACCCAGCATAGGAGGAAGGGCATTATATACCTGTGTATGTACATATACATATATATGTATATAATATATATATTCCTATAACTGTTCTTTGCGACTCCAATTTTTTTCCACTTTCCAGACTCCAGTTCTCATCCATGCCTTCAATGTTTTTATGTAAATTTGAAAATACCCGGAATTTCACTTTCACGAAAATATGAAACTGCAGAAAATCTTAAATAGTAAAATCCTTACACTTTTCTAAACCCATTTTATAATACCTTCAAGTTTTAGCTTATCGTTTGAGTTAAATTTTCCCATAACTTTCTTGAATACACAGAAAAATTACAAAAAGATTTCATGTTCCTGTCTGTCAGCCATTTGCCTGTCTACGTGTCTACGTGTCTATCACCTTATCTGCCTATTTGACCAGCCATCCACTGTAGGGGCGGACGTTCAACCATACATAAATGCACCTGCCTGTCTGGCTGCTTGATTGCCAGAAAATTAATGTGTACATAGGCAAATTGTAAGCGGTCACGCGCCCCACTTCCACTTCTCTGCGGCCAAATTGTCATTGTTTGGCGTTACTTTTAGATTTGTGGTAGCGATTACCGTTACCGCATTTGATTTATGACCGCCAACGCCTTGGAGACAGGTGCTGAAAACTAGCTGTTCGTTTGTATGACACATTAGCGTACAATAATAATTATGAATAATTACCAGGATGAGACTGGTGTTTAAAAAATAATAAATAATATCTTCCTACTATTTGTACATGCGAAATATTATTAAATGGGCGGCTTATGAAGTGAGAATGGAAAGATTTATCATGGCGCAAAATTCAGAAAAAATGACGTGAGCCTAATGAAACGCCTAATGTCACTCGCGCCTAATCTATCATTAAAAGTAAGAAAATATACAGTCACGTAAATAAGTATGCTTACATAGGTATGTATGCACATACATGTAGGTATGTGAAAATATGCAAACTCAAAAATCTTCGTTCTACTTGGATTTTATTTAAGCCAGTAACACCAGCCAATGCTCTCAACCTTCAAGCTCATTTTAATGACACTCAGTCGCTGTAATCCTGCACATTTTAAATATCAGCGCACTCAGAGGCAGCCACGGTTCAAAGATAACAACAAAATGTGTGTAGGTATGTACAATGCGGACAAGTATAGTGGCGAGAGCAGAATAATACACAGCGAATCCTTTGGAAGCCATACAAATAAGTGAGTTGCGCAGCGCAAGTTACTCGCATTGTAATTGGGATGCTTAATGTCCCGTATAATCCACTCAATCCGAGCGCAACTGAAGAAAGGAGGGTGCACGAACAAGTCTAAGAAGCTTTTTTTATGGTCCCATAAGAGCCACTGCCGCTGCCACTGCCACTGTCGCTGGCATTTATAGCTACGAGTATTTATGTTGCTCTTGCAGCGATTGAAAACTTCTGATACTTAGATATTTATGCACAAAATACTGTTAGCGTAAAGGCTTGTAGGAGTGTAGGCGTGTGCAATGTTAAATTTAAACACAAAGGTAAATACAGATTTGTGTACAAGAGCAAAACAGGTAACGAAACGCCGCCGTCATCAAGTTTCATAGTTAAATATTTGAGTTCAGAAACAAACTGGGGTTGGCCCGATAAGATGCACAGTAAATGTCAAATGCGTATATGCGTATGTACGTATGTAGATAAGTAGGTGATAAGAAAAATATTGGCTTAAATGCATAGCGTTAAAAAAAGTACTTAAAGTTAAGCTGGCTTCAGATACGATAGTTAAACCTCTTACAGCAGTACTTAGTGCTTAGCCAAATACGCATAAATTCGGAAAATATCTGTGATAGCACCAAATCGAAAAGGATTCTGGCAACATTTTTCTTTAACATTATTTCAGTTTTCTTATTCTAAACTCTTTCTTTTTATCTTTTTGATAATCGAATACAAACACTGCGCTAAATACCTTTAACAGAGGGTCTTATTGAGCAGTTTTGACAATTTATTTTTAATCTTTAATTTTAATAATTTTTTTATGAAAACCCAACTCATTCTCCTGCAAAGGCCATATAAATTGCAGTTCCAAACTTTGTGCAATTAAAAAAAAATTAAATAAATTTTCATTAATATTTCATACATTTTAATCTGAATTTTCAGAAAATTTTCTGGTATGCACTTTCATGGCTCATTAATTTTGATATGACAAAGTGCAAATTTCGATTCACTCATAAACCGCGTTGATTTTTAGTAATTTATTTTGTTGAACTTTTTTTTATATTTTTTTTTTTATTCTGTGGATAGGAAAAAGTACCCACCATTTATCAGAAACTTGGTTGCAGAAAAACGGAAACTATAGTAACGCTGGCAGCAAACCAGATTTCTTGAAATTAAATCGAAATTGAACGTAAAAAGTAAACAGCTACGCACTGCAAGCTAGGCAACTAAAAATTAAGCATTCAATCGATTTCAGTCTGAGCTCACAGCTGATAAAAGCACAGAGGATTCCTTGTGGAAAGCGACTAAGTTTTTCAATAAACCAATTCAATACAGCGCTCCTGTTAAAATTGGCAAGCGAGCAAAACGCGAATCCGTTGAGTCGAGCATTTGAAAAAAATATTTAGCCATAATAAAGGCACTGATGAACCTGTCATGCCTGAAGTACTTCGGAATCTGCCGAAAAATTGCATTGCCTATTTGCTATTTATTTAACAGGTATCTCAGCCTTAGATGCATACTTATATTTTTATAATAATTGCATTGCCTATTTGCTATTTATTTCACAGGTATCTCAGCCTTAGATGCATACTTATATTTTTATAATAATTGCATTGCCTATTTGCTATTTATTTAACAGGTATCTCAGCCTTAGATGCATACTTATATTTTTATAAGTACAGTATTGGAAATCACCCAACGAAGTGTCCACTTACTGGTCTCTCTGCTACTAGTAATGTCGAAGCTTTTTGGCAAAATACTTTTAAAACGTCTACAGTCACTCATTGAAAATAAACATTTGATTTCCATTCACCAATTCGGTTTCAGAAAATATCATTCAAAGCTCGATCAAATACACAGATTCGTAAGCACCATAGAAATCGCTATAAAAAAGAAAAAAGTGTGTTTAGCTGTTTTCCTTTATGTATCCCAAACTTTCGATAAAGCACGGCGCGAATAGCTCCTCCAAAAAGTCAAGCCCTTGTTGCTAACACAAGACGGCAAGGTGCTCTCCTCATGTCTTAATGATAGGTACTTTTGTGTAAAACACGAAAATGCATATTCGCCTCTATATAATACAAACGTAGGCGTTCCACATGGAGGCATTTTGTGTCCTCTGCTATATCTCCTGTATACCTGCGACCTTGTTCTTCTTCTTCTTAACCCACGGCCTACCATTGGCAAAACAGCATATGACTGTAAAAATTACGGATGACATTGCCATACTTCCAGTCGATGGCACTATTGAGAACGCAACGAATGAGCTACAAGAAGCTGTTAACCTTATTGTTATATGGTAACTCCATTATCAAAAGCTGTATTCTGTATTCTTTAATTGACAACATGACAATAGTGTCATCACACTTAAGAATTAGGTAACATTAGCGCCAGAAAAGTAAGCTTATTTTGCAAAATTTTTGAAGAGGAAGTTAAGGCACCTGCAAACAAAATGCATACATTTTGGTTAGGTCTGGTAAAATTAGCTTGTTCCAGTTGTTCACTACGAGACACATTTAGGCTCAAAGTCACGATCACAATGACACTACCTGGGGAAATTCTTTTTAACTCTCCTAAAACCAATGTGAACCATTCAGAAATTTTAAAATATCTCTGATTTACACCGAGCTGAGATCTTCATTGGAAAATTGTCAACCCAAAATGATAAATCTGAGTACAGATGGGGCAGGACAGCGGCATAGAAAGTGCAAATCGTCTCTTCCTCATTTAGACAGCTTCTGCAGGAGTCATCTATCTTCGAGCCCAACTTCATCACATCTCTGCCTATTAGACAGTACTGCTTTATAACGGAAATCAGTGTGCCAAGGCTATGCTTATTTTGGCTTAGCAGAGATTTTGTGCGCTTAACATTGCGAGTCGGCCACCATTAACCTGGGAGTCTTCAACTGGATTCGTTACGTCATCTTTAATTTGCTGCTCTTACAATTTTCTCAAAAGTAAATAGCTTATATTATATGTCTGTAAGGGTTTTTTTCCGGAATGACGCCCGTAAAGAGGAAACTCTCATGAATACTGCTATACCGGTATGTAATATTCACGACTTGTAGCCTCTCAGTTACACTTACGCACTAAACACCTCTCCACGATCTGCCAAAAAGTATTACCTCACGGGGCTGGTTAGCTCATAGGCTGCTACGTCTACGAACCCTCGCGCTTCTTAAATCATTGTGGATCTGTTTGACATGCGTGCAGATTCGCTTCCAGTTATCACTCGATTTCAGTATAAAATCTATGATATTTTCTCCGTTACTATAGGTTTCGGGACCAAGACGTGATCAGCGTCTTCTTCCCTCACCGAGTCTGTAAGGGAATATCTATGTCATTGTCTGTGTACTTGACAGCTAACTTGGTGCTATGTACTGCTAGTTCACCGGCCTCGCAGTTCCACTCGATAGCGCAATGATCAGAAACCCATTTTACGTTTGGGTGAAATGATTCAGCCAGTGCGTTAATAAATGTGCGGCATTTAATGGCTACCTTAGTGGTTGCCAACTGCTTTAAGAGGGACTTTTTTGCCACCTGGTTATCAGTATACCTGTAGATATCCAGGTATCGCATCGCGTTAGGGGTTTTATTATTGTCATCAGTTCAGAAACACACTGCAGTAGTTGCGAAGCCGAAAACTGAAGAAGATCCTCAGATGTTCGGAATATCGACTTCCGTCCACCCTGTCCTCGAGTTTTGAACCAACTTGCTTGGTCCACCAGTCTGTGAGGCTCCAAAATACCTCTTAGCATTTCACCGTGGCCGTGAGTCTTACTTAAATTATTCAATCTTATTTCCACCGCAAAGTGGAGTAATAATGCAGTCATACATTTGGCATTAAGTTTGTAAATGGTCTGCATCACCTTGACAAAGGTCCAAATGAGTCTTACGTTGCAATCAGATCTTTTTTGATGGGAATGATTGCGGTGTGGCTCAATATAAGTATTTGGGTGTTTGGCCGAGGTCCTCCTCATATTTGTGGTTTGCGTTTTGATGTTGCTTCATAAATGGAGGGATCTACAGTTTCAAGCCGACTCCGAACGACAGATATTTTTTATGAGGAGCTTTTTTTATGACAGAAATACACTCGGAGATTTCCGATTGCCGGCCGAGGGGCGACCGCTATTAGAAAAAACTTTTTTTAATTTTGATTTTCTACCGAGATACGGCGGCCGCTCAATATAAGTAGCGGGCTCAATATGAGGGTGGTTTCCATTATAATAGTTCGGGGGCATATGGGTATTTCAGCCCTTTTGAGCATTTAACTTAACTTAACTTAACTTAACTTAACTCAACTTAACTTAACTTAACTTAACTTAACTTAACTTAACTTAACTTAACTTAACTTAACTTAACTTAACTTAACTTAACTTAACTTAACTTAACTTAACTTAACTTAACTTAACTTAACTTAACTTAACTTAACTTAACTTAACTTATCTTAACTTAACTTAACTTAACTTAACTTACCTCAACTTAACTTAACTTAACTTAACTTAACTTAACTTAACTTAACTTAAGTATTGTTAGCCCACGAAACAGAGGCACCTGTGAGATAAAAATGTTTTGAAATCTTACAGAATTTGTTCAGCCTTTATACACTTCAACGGATTGCTATTTATACCGCCAATTAAAGCGGGAGTTGTATAATTTATTATTATTATTATTACATTAGCAGATAATAGTATCGAAATTGCTCACTTATTTATAGTTAATTGCGCTACCAAATTTACTGCTACTATCAGAAAATAATCGGCAGTTACGAGTAAGGCATTGGAGTTTGTTCTAAGAAAAAATAAAAATGTGTGTACAACCCTCTAAAGAACATTTGTATGTATCTACATATGCCATCAACACAGGTACGACTAAGGGGATATTTATTCAAATACATGCAGGCAATTTGGTATAAGGGTACCTTCAGCCACATTTGTATATGTACATATCTAAATTTTCTCTGCAAACAATTTGTATTGGGAAAGGGGAAAAGCACTTACACATATACATATGTACAAATACATAAATACGCAAAAATAATGACACGCTTAAAAAGAAAATAAAAAATTATAAAAGTAAACACCCGCCAACATCAGACATTTTGTCAAGTTAAGGTGGCGATAATAAAAATTGAAGTTTTTTGTTTTAACCGCGAAATGTGTATGTATGTATGTACATATGTATGACTCGAGCGCTGGTTGAACATACTGCTCAGGCAAGTATTTCGGTCATCAAGATTGCCTGCGTGTGCATAAAAGTTTATTCCATCGTTTACATTTGAACATTGGCGTAAATGCCTCCATATAAACTTACGCGCGCTTGTGTCCATGGAAAAGTCTGTTTGCTTGCCATTTTAGTGCACTGCATCAATTTAGCGCTCATAAAATTTACGTTTATTCAGCAAAAATGAATATCGATGAAGGCACACCAGCAGGTAAATACTTACTTTTGCCACGACACATTAACGCCAGGCACGATTTACGATTTTTGCGTGGTTTGCTGGCGAAGCTCTTCGTGCTATAGTGCAGGTTGTAACCGGGCATGCAGGTACCGCGAAATAATAAAGAGGGATGTGAATTAAAAATAAGTTTTTTATACTGCACTAAAGTATACTTGCTACAGTATGTCAAGGAAGTGTTTTTACAAGGGGAATAACATTTTTTACACTTTCTTTTGCAAATACATTTTTGTTAAGCAAAATTTCATTTTGTTTTCTTTGGAATTTATTGTGACTTATGGTATTTAAAATTATTGTGTTTTAAATAATAAATTAAAAGACAATATCGCTGGCAGAACTATTTATAAACATCTAAAAGGGTAGGAAAATTTTAAAGTGTCCAAGTATATTGACCTTTAGGTGTTACGAGTATAATGCCCTTTAAGGAGTTTGCACCAAAGTTGTAACTTTTCACTTAACACTTTCACTTTTTTCTCCAGCATTGTTTATATATTAAAACAAATTTTATTTTTCTTAAGCGTTTTACATACGAAATCTGGTATGAACTACTACAAAAAAGTGTTTTTCATGAAACATTCCTGTAATTAGCGCTTACACCCTTTACTGGGTATTTGTCCAACCTCCCTCTCCTATTTCGCGTGTGAGCCTTATTGTTTTTCGCAAATGGGTAGATCTACGCCTCCAAATGTCAAACCATTTGATTTTTGTTTTCAAGAGCTCTTTTCATGGCAGAAATACACTTGGAGGCTTGATATTGATTACCTAGGGGTGTTCGCTTTTACATATATTGTAGTATAGGCTATAAAAAAAAACGAATCAATACTTTTTCAAACATTTCTTTTATTTTGAAGATTGAATATTGTCATTTATAAATGAGAAATAATATCGTTCAAATGACTGCCACGACTGGCATTACAGTAGGCCATTCGATCAAACCAATTTTTAAGCACATTTTCGATTGTTTGGGCTCCAATTTCATGAATGGCAACTTCGATTTCGTGTTTTTAAGCATCAATCGTCTCTGGATGGTTCGCATAGCATTTGCCCTTAACGGCTCCCCAGAAAAAATAGTCCAACGGGCTTGAATCACAGCTCCGAGGCGGCCAATTGATATCGGAATTTCGGCTGATTATTCGGTTTTCAAAAACGGTAGCCAAAAGTTCGAGTGTAACTTTGGCAGTGTGACAAGTTGCACCGTCCTGTTGAAACCAAATTTCGTCCATGTCATCCTCTTCAATTTTTGGAAACAACTCGTTGAGCATGTCACGGTAACGCTCGCCATTTACTGGAACCGCGGAAGAAGAAGAAGACTCACCACTTTGGAAATAGGTTTTCAATGTTTCCCAATTTTGTTGAAGCGTATAGCGTCCCATTTCGTAAATGTCAAACCTTTAAGTAAATTATGAACACATTTGACATGTCATTTGTGTGACCATTCTCCAAAAAATAGGTGGTTTAAAAAGCAAACGCTATATGGCCCACCCTGTAGTTCATCAGAGGAGAAGCCTCGTGGCACAAAAAGTGGTCCACAAAAGTCGCGCCATATAACCTGGCCGGTCAATTTGAAGGTCCTACTTCCACTTTCTTTATTTCCACTTTCCTGATTTTTGTGAAACCTTCACTAGACTAAGAATGCGGCATTTTTGGATCAACTAATCAGCTGTCACCGTAGCCGAATGGGTTGGTGCGTGACTACCATTCGGATTTCAGAGAGAGAACGTTGATTCGAATCTCGGTGAAAGACCAAAATGCAGGAAAAGTTTTCTCTAACATCAGTCGCCGGTCTTCAGAATTTCTTTTGACATCAGATATGTCCATAGTTGTATGTCTTCATTTAAGTCATCTCTCCATCTTTTTCTCGGCCAATCTTTTGTTCTATCGCCTTGTAGATTTGTTTCGAGGATCTTCTTTTACAGTTCTATCATTTTTTTTGTAGGGAAAATTTAGAAGTGCAGCACTCAGGCAACACTAAGTCCATTGTACTGCACTTGGACTCCCTTTTAATTTTCTTTAAATCTACCCGACCTCCGAAGAAATCTGAGTAGATCTTGTGGTGCCAAGGAGCCAAGGTGGTCGATTCTTAACACATCAGTGCAAAAGAACTCAAGCCTGATTCGAGCGAAAGCAGGGCAGACGCACAGAAAGTGATCCGTCGTCTCATCCTCCTCTCCACATGATGGGCAAAATGCATTGACTGAGATGCCCGACTTTTCCATGTGTTTTTCCCATAGAAAGTGGCCCGTCATCAGTCCGACCGACTGTTGCAGTTCCTCCTGTCATTAAGCAGAGGGGACTGACAGGTAACATCAGTTACGTCCATCTGCAGCATCTCTCGGCCTGCCAAGCTCGCCTGTGGGTTGTAGTTACCCCTTTGCTAACCGTACCTTTGATGGCTGCAGATGGGAGTGGCAGAATGGGCTCTGGACTAAAGAAGTTGCCCTCAAAGCCCATTCTAGCTAAAGAGTCAAAAATCTCATTACACGCGATATCGAAGAGTATCGGGGCCCATGTTAGCATAAGGATATTATACCTACCGACATATTTCAGCCTGTATTTGCAAGGCTCAACTACCCTTGAAGTGGTTGGAGGATTGTCTAATGTCATGACCGCCAATTTGTTGTCACTGCAGACACATACGAATTTACCTCTCCACCTGTTTTGCACAACAAAGTTCATTGCTTCTTGAACAGCATGCACCTCCTCTTGAAACACAGATACGTGCATTCCCCGCTGTACTCCACATAGACACCAGAGCCCGAATCGTGTTCGGCGAGCTCACTTTCAGAGTTTGACCACATAATATTTATTCATATACGACTTCTGATGGCATGAAACCATTACTCATTCGCAGAATTTGACCGTACTATCGAATTCTTTGCGCTGATATCATTTGGACGTCTGATAAGTCTGCGTAACTCGTCATTGTACAGAAGTCGTACAGGGCCATTTATGTTTCTGAGACTATGCTAGCGTGTTCAACGCAGAACTTTTAGCGATCAGAGAAGCATGAAAATCACTAAAACTCTACAAGGAACTTGGTGCAAGAGTAGCTATCTTTTCAGACAGTCCAGCAAGTATCAAGGCTTAAGACTTCAACTCCATTTCATCTAAACTATTCTTACAGAGTAGAGAGGAACTAGAATTACTTAGTAATTGGCTTCAAATTACTCTGATATGCGTTTCCGGTCATGGGAACATACGGGGTAATGAGATAGCGGATGAGCTAGCAAAAAAAGGTTTAACACTAGACTTAGTATAGGCGGTGGTAGTCTTCACCCCACTCAACACAATAAAAGCATCCATTGCTTCACACTATCATGCTTTACCCGAAAGAAGACGGAAGTAATTAACTATATGTTTCACAACAAAAAACACACGCCCGTCGTACAAAATTCAAAGGACGAATCACCTGTTAGGATGTTCTCGACCAAACATTTCACGCTTCACTGCAACCCTTACAAGTCATTGGAAAGTAGGGGATCATGTAGCCAGACTCAGCCTCCCCTTCAATGCCATCTACAGAAGCTGTCAAGCGGAAGGGGTGAAGGAAAGTCTTTTCCACTATTTATGTACTAGAGCTAGGGCACGACTCCGCTCCTTCGATAAGCCTTTCTTACAGGAAATTAATAAGATCTCAGACATCGAGATAAAGAATTTGCTGCTATATTTGGATCTCACAAAATGGATCTGACTTAGAAAAACTCAAAAAAAAGACATCATCACACGAGGATAGTAGTAATAAAACGGTGCTAGTCACTAATTAAGATTATTTAAGTGGAAATACCCGCCGCAAGGCGGGGTCCTCTCACTATTCCTCTGGATCATTGTTATCAATGACTTGCTGGAGGAGCTGGTGAGGAGGGGCTGTAGGGTGATTGCCTACGCGGATGATGTGGCATTAATTGTTAGAGGAAAGTTTATAGATACCCTGTACGATTTAATGCAGGGATATCTGAACGTAGTTGTTCGATGGGCAGCAGATTGCGGCTTATCGGTGAATCCTCTTAAGACGGAGCTCGTCCTATTTACGAGGAAATATAAAATACCCAGAGCTCAACTCCCCTCGATGGGGGCGCTCCGCTGGTGCTTTCTGACAAGGTGAAGTACCTAGGTCTAATCCTTGACAGCAAGCTGACGTGGAAGCCCAACATTGAGGAGAGAGTAAGGAAGGCAACAATCGCCTTGTATGGGTGCAAAGGCGCAATTGGCAAAAGGTGGGGCCTCTCGCCCAGAGTTGTATTCTGGCTCTACAATACCATAATAAAGCCAATTTTGTTATATGGAGTCACTGTCTGGTGGAACTCACTGGAGAGGACGACATCAGTTAAAAAGCTAGAGAGAGTCCAGAGGTCTGCTCTCATTGGCATCAGTGGGGCGCTTCGAACTACTCCTACTCTGGCGCTTAATGTAATGTTAAATGTGGTACCTATAGACATCGCAGGCAGAATTTCCGCTGCTCGTACCGCAATCAGACTGAGGGGCTTGGGCTGTAAGCTCAACCTCACATATGGGCACTCAAGCATCCTCAGAAACTTTGAGTTCATCCCCTCGTCGACGGACCAGTGTGTGCCTTCGCTAAGTCTAAGCGGAACTTTCTCCACCTATATTCCACCAAGGGAGGAGTGGAGCGGGGGCAACACCTGGGGACAGGGCCTCGTTAACCTGTTCACGGATGGCTCGAAGTTGGATGGTAGGGTTGGAGGAGGAGTATTCTGCAAAGAGCTCCCCATCAAACTCAAATTCAGGCTACCGGATCACTGTAGTGTGTTCCAAGCAGAGGTGGCCGCAATTAAAGAAGCAGCTGACTGGCTACTTACTTGCGTAATAACTGCAAAAAAGGTAAATATTTACTCCGATAGCCAAGCGGCCATTAGGGCTCTAGGCTCTATTATGGTGTATTCGAAGCTGGTCAGGGAATGCCTGGTCTCACTCTCGATTGCATCAGAATTCTTCTATATTAAGATAATTTGGGTACCTGGTCACAGTGATATTGCAGGAAACTACGAAGCCGACGAGCTGGCCAGACAGGGGACCTGTGAGGCAATGTGTCCGCGAAAGGAGAGGATCGGGAGCCCCTTGACAACCTGCGCTCTACTCCTGGAAGGATGGGCTATGCACCAACTCAGCGAACGCTGGGCAAGTACACGAACGTGTAGTGTCCTTCTGGCAACGTTTGGATAGGAGGCGCTCGAGGGATATCCTGGGGATGACATAATGTCATCTCTCAAATTTCGTGGGAATCATCACGGGGCACTGTCCGCGAGGTACACATGCCGTGAGACTCGGAATTACTTCGAGTCCTTTTTGTGTCAGCTGTATGGAGGATGAGGTGGAATCATCTCAGCACCTGCTCCTAAGCTGCCCAGCCTTCGCGGGACTAAGATTCAAATATCTTGGTTCTCACTTCTTTTCTGCGCCTGCTGATATAGCAGGTGTTGATAACAAAAATCTGATGAACTACATCAGCAGCATAATGAGGTCAACACAACCGCGGACTAGTCACCGTTCGTAGTCCACAAACACTCACCACTCCCCATCCCTTCCCTTCCTCCCCCCTCTTTGTCCTTCAATGGTATCACAAAGGACGAACCAAACTATTTTGTCCAAGTGGGCCCTACCCTCTGGGCAACCATTACAACCTAACCTAACCTAACCCAACCACTTCAACAATAACAACAACAACATCTTTCTGAGAATATCTCCGTATGTGAGTGTAGGTCTGCGACGGTTTTATACATATATTCGAAGCTTCAGGTTTCTGAAAATTAGTCTCGACTTCATTAGTTTCATATTAAAGTAGTATCAAATGAATACCAGTGGAAAACAACACCTTAAATTTGGAGGCAAAAACAGTGAAAGCAGAATTGGACACTTAAAGATTAATTTTCTTTTTTGACAAAATTCGTTTGAGCTAAATTCAATTTTGCTGCAAAATCTGCAAGGCATAATTTCGTTTTATCAGCATGATTTCTTACTCTGATTAGATTTGCAATATTTCTGAGAAAAAGTAAGTATTTTATTATGTCCAATGATTTATTCCTACCTCGTGATAACCCCCAGATGTAGTCAAGGTGAGGATAGTGAGCGCTGCATTAGCACAGCTGTCAAGAACAACGCCAAGTGTCGTTTCATGGTAGCGAATTCTTAACAAAGGAAATACCGAAAGATATTTGAAAAATGAGATTTTATCAACACAACCACGCACAATGACTGCCATCAATGCTTAATTTCAAATATACATACACACACACGTGAAAATGTGGCGTCATTGTGACATTGCGGCTATTCACATCGGTTTGTTTTGAATTTTCACTTTTCACAACGTGAAACTTTACCATACAAAAACCAAAAAAAAAAAAATAAAAATCGAGAAAATAGAAGAAGCAAAAAATGCAGCCATACGGAAAAGTTAACGTTTTTCTAACGCAAAGAATTTATGCGTACGTAACAATGGTGACAAAATTATGGAATTCTTTAATAATAATAGGCAGGAACACATGCATACCGCTGAAAGGGATTTAGGCCAAACTTTTTCTCCAATTCGCCATGTGTAGAGATCTACATATTCATACCTCCTCTGAATGGTAGTAGGGGTTTTTTGCAGGCACTTTTTCATGGGATGTTTTCTCTTTTTCCCTCTGATAAATAATCGCAGTTGAAAACAACTTTTGATGCTCAACAGTCGTGCCCGAACCTAAAACTATCAGCTGTTGTTTCATACCCAAACACACTTGACTACGACATTCGTCCTTTTTCATACTTTGGTATGATTTTTTCCAGGTGAAGGCCAACACCAGCATTGAGACATTGAACATTTGCGGCAATGTTGCTGACGGCAAAGCTGTGGTTGCCTACTAAATACATAACGCACAGCATTACATACTCGCATGTTATACACATTCATACATAGCATTGCTCTTACCCGCCAAAAACTCTTTTGTGATATTCTCCTTCCCGATATGCTTCCAAAACCATTTGCATTCACTCATTTATTATTATTTCCATTTTTGCTTGCAGCTGCTTACAGCTTCAATACGAATACGTTGCTTTCAACGTAATCACTTCGCTTTGAAAAATGATTTGTGTTTTCTTTGGTTATTGTGCATATGTGCCAAGTGCAACTACAATAGCAATAGTGGAAGTAAAATAATGGGTGATTTTGTAGGATATATCGAGGTATGAATTTTAGCTATTTGCATTTTTTGTGAAAATTAGTTTTTATGATTAAGAACTCTTAGATTCATCTGTCATGACAATGATTTTTAAATAAAAACAAAAAATAAAATTTAGCATAATTTTTGCCAACTATCGAAACCTTTGGCCCGAAACACCAAATAATAGAAACATTTTTTTCTAATAGCGGTTTTTTGGGACGGCGATGACAAGCCTCCGAGTATATTTCAACCACGAAAAATCTCCTCATAAGATCTGCCATTCGGAGGTGACATAAAAATTTAGGTTCCGCAGTTTTTCTAAAAATATCAAAAATCAAACATCACCTCAAACGAGAGAAGGTGCTCTACTGAACATTCAGTAATATATAAAGCGCCTTTCAAAGGTGGTGTCTAGATGTCTGTAGGGAATAATTCCTAGACGGTACCTTTCTTTATCTCTCACAGGTGATGAAAAAGCAGCGGCACTGGGAAATTATTTTCAAAAAGACCTATCAAATGGTGAGGATCAGCGAACGGATTTTTAGGACTTAAAAAACTTCTTGAAAAGGCAAAATAAAGTAAGGAAAAAGGCAGAAAAAGGCCCTAAAAAACAAAGAAAAAGGCACTAAAAACATAAAAAAAGGCAATAAAAAGTAAAAAAAAACCATTAGAAATAAGCAAAAAAAATTCATTTATTTTGATTGAGAAAAAAGGCACTTATCTTAGAATTTACAACTCAAATGAAAAAAGGAACTAGTTTCATTGCACGAAATTTTTGTTCTTTTTTATGACTTGGATCTGAATGGAGTTTTTTAAGTCAAACGCCTTACTGTTTATAGTTGTGGTAGCATTGTACTACAAGATGCATCTTAAAATTTTCGGGCAACATTTTCATGCGATTATCGCTAAGAAAGGTCTTGAATGTACTAAAAGTTCGTTCGACTTGAGCTGATACAAGTGGTGCCCAGTTTAAATATGGAACGTTGGAAGCTTGTAAATTTGTAGGGCTTGAGATGTTCTCCTCTCCTTTTAAAATTTTATCAACACTCCTTATTGTCTCCAAACCTACGTTGGCTGTAAAAACAGCTAGAAATTTTTCCAATACAAGTTTGGAAGCGGGTCGCCGCACTTCAGTAAGCCACTTCTGAATATTATCTAGAATATTCAATACCTCGCCAACTGGGGCTCCTAAAAAATTAATGTATGTACCTATGTAAATAATTTTTATTTTTTTTCATTAAACAACTTCTAAACAACCTGTTTTCTGAAAAACTTCAAAAACCTTTTCTTCCAAAATAAATCCAAAACTATGTTTTATATATATTAAATTAGGCAAAATAGAGTCTTTGTTTAACAATTGTTTGGAGAAACTGACACATGCAGCGTCGTCTGTTATGTGGTCAACTATTCTTTGTTGTCAAAGTTGTCGGCATAATACACGGCTGCAATTAACCACGTACCCCATCGAGTTATCACCTGCATAACATAATACAATATTTAAAATCAACAACAATAAAATATTTTTTAGATATACCGGCCGTAGGGGAAGAGATAAAGTTGGTTCAATTTCTTTGAAAACTGCCATTCTGGTTGGGCTTTTTAAGAAAACTTTCTTTAAGTTTGAAATCAAGGCGTCAACATCCGAGTATCTTGAGCGTATAGCTTCGCAGACTCGGTGTATACCATGCGCAATGCAAGTTATGTGAATCATATTGGGGTAGAGCAGTTTCAACGATGACGCACTCCTCTTCATGTAGGGCGCAGCATCCGTGACAAATACCAAAACCTTTTCGCGTTGAACTCCTTCTGGCCATAGAATATGCATAGAATCGTCAAAAACTGTTGCGATTATTGATGAATTCACACTTGCCAAAACCTCCACTGTCAAAAGATAACCTCGCCCGTTTTCATGCAATGGTCCAACAATAACGTTAGTTACACTGCGACCAGCTTTGTCTGTAGTTTCATCAATGGACACAAAAATGGGTTTTTTTCCTATTTCTAGACGAATTTTCTGAAGAATCGAATAGTAGCAGTCCTTGAGATAATTTTTTCTTACAGTTGATTCATTAGGAAGAGTTTTGTGAACGTACTTCTCAAAAAATGACTTAAATGCTTCACTTTTTAATTTATGTAATAGAAGGGAATGTCGGTTGCAATCATCATTTTAGTGAGATCCGCGTAAAATTCATTCTTTTGCATAAACGGCCCTATCATTTGGGTCTTGGTTTTTATTAATTGCATTCCTTTTACATGTTTTTCACTTTTGATGTCCTGCTGAAGATAATACTTTTTATCGTGATTTACTTTTTTTGAACAAGTGCTACAGAACAAAATGGATCCATCTGTATAAAACATATCAGAACCAAACTCTTTAATCAGCTCATTAATTTTTAAACTTGTCGCCGTTTTAGATTTCGGCATTTTTCGTTTTAATATTATCGTGTGCTCAGTTTTTCCAATTACGAATTGTTTTGAATAAAAAAGCTGTTGAGTTAGCAGTTGAGCAAACGCCTGGAATTTAGCAATAAATTTGGTACGCAACAGGGTGATATGAGCGTTATAAAATTATTGCTGAAAGAGTTGATATTGAATACATTGCACGATACAAATTTCTTCAACACCATTTTTATATACAAATCAATTTAAAATATGAACTTTTGAAAATTTGAAAAGGAAAAAGGCATTTATTTCAAAAAAGGCAAGAAAAGGCATTTATTCCGAAAAAGGCAAAAAAGGCAAAATGAAATGTGTATATCCGGCATCAACTAAAGCTGATTCGTCGTAATTTTAATCAAAACCACAATACCTGTTATCAGAAAAAAAAGGCATTTTCCATAAAATCCGTTCCCTGGTGATGATAAACAAATTGACACGAATCACAAAAATAAGTAATGCAAGTACACAAGAAGTGATATTACAGGGTTCGGCACTCGAAGTGTAAACAATTAAAAAGGCCTTAAATTTAGTTTGGAAAATTTCTTTGATTCAATTAAGAGTTTAAAATGTGTGAAAATAATACAAAATTAAGAATCAATTTATATTACTTTTGCTCGATATGACCACTTTTAGCTTTAAGTATGGCCCTGAGACGGTCCAGAAATGCATCGCAAGCTGCTCGAATGTGACTTGCAGGTATTTTGGCTCACTCGCGGATAATGGCTTTTTTCAGCGCCCCGAGACTGAGGAATGTTTTAGTACGGACCGTGCCCTCCCAAATGGCCCAAAAGAGAATAATCCAACTGATTCGCCTCTGGGGAGTTTGAGAGCCATTGTGTGGACGTTATGAAGTTCGAAACGTTGTTTTTTAACCCTTCTTGGTTCACTCGAGCTTTGTGATACTGTTCTCTTGAAACGTCCATGATCTGCCACGGAAATGTACCCAGTTATGAATCCAACAGCTTTGACTTCAAAAAGATAAAAGCTCACTTCCTACTATATAAAAAATTGCAGAAAAACTTTTACTTGACACGAAAAATATCATTTCAGATCATTCTCTTTTCAAAAAAAAAAAACGTTCAACTATCCAACAAATACATCGCGTTACACAAAAAAAAAAAGAACTTCAGATATAGAGAATAAACGATACTGAGTTGCTGTATTTTTGAACGTAGGAAGAGCATTTGACAAAGTTTGACACTAAGGTTTCTTATGTGAACTCAGCGCAATATTACCACTGGAATATTATTCAATTATCAAGAGCTACCTTACTGATCGTTGCTTCTACATAAAATACAATAGTAAATATTCACAAATTCATCCAATAACAGCAGTAGTTCTACAAGGCAGCGTTCTAGGACACTGGTATACAGGTTGCGACAAAAGCAAAGGTTGTTGTTATGCCGGTTAAGCTCAACAATAAAAATATAAAAGTTGAGGCATTTGAAAAAATATCTTGAAAACCATGTGGACTCAAAATTAATTTGGAAATATCACATGAAGCAGTGGGTCGAAATGAAAGATTCTCTGCACTGGTCATATCACAAATGTATAATTTCTAAGAAGACATCAAAAACGATGAGAGTTGATTCTAACTACGGCATATACAAGTATGGGACACATCATTCGAAGTACCAAATATGAGCAACTCCAAATAATACTCCAAGACAAAATAAAAGAAAAGAATTTGAATAATATTTTGTTGCATGCGTAATTGAGTCTCACCAATATTATCATAATAAAGAGAAATTATAAAAATTTCCTAAAAAAATGGTATTTTATTCAAAATCAACACCGGCCCTTAAAACTTAACCACCCTTTAATAAATAAGTGCGCCAACAGCCAGCAAGAAATAGGCAGCTCATGAAGGCAAAATCAAATAAAATACCTCAGAAACAGGTTTTCTTATTTATTTCAGTCTATGAAGAATAATTCTTACAGACTAGCAGAGGAAAAGTTTTTGTACCGCTAATATAGTAGCTTCATTTCAAAGTTTGCAGAAAGAAGCTTTTGCTGTGACTGAGCAATCAGTGACAATTTTTTTTGATAAAATATTAAATTTTACTAAATTTTCGAATAGATATCCTTAGGCAAGCAAATCTTTTATGGATTTATGCTAAATACGTAAAAATTAAAAGAACATAAATTATTGTATTTGTAATCGTTGAAACTTATTTTCCCCGAAATATGAGGGCAATCACTGACACCTTGAATAGCATTTAAGGTAAAGGCTAAAAATAGTCACATCGCTTTCCAAATATTATAAAGTTATCAATTTGAAATGCTCCTCTTTCCTGTTGAAATATGACATTGTTCAAATATCCACTGCGATGTCATAGATCTGAAAAGTACAATTTTTGGTGACCTCACAAAAAATGTTCTAGCGGAGGCGCTTATCACGACACATCTTTTACTTATAACCTACCCTGAAGTAATTTACAAAGATAATCCTTGACATTTGCAACTGCTACTCAATCGTTTAACTTGCATCAATAAAGCAAAGATTTGACAGCGGCACTAAAACCTAATATTGTTTTAGATCTATAAAAATCAAAACTATGTTAGAATCCCTTTGCCTAAAGCAAAAGGTGAAAGTATATTATTTTAAATGTGCATAGTTTTGCCAACGTTTTATTGAAAAGACATTTATACGCATTCCACAATGATGCCGGGTACTTTCCCAGTTTCTAGAGATATATGAATGGAGGAGCTTTATACAGGGTGGTTAAATTTTAAAGGGCGATGTTGAATGTAAACTTGACCTAAACCTCAAACTTTTTTCTGCATTTCTAACTAACTCAACTCGAGCAACGAGTTAAAGTTATTCAGGCTTATTATGAAAAAGGCGTTCAAATCAAAATGCATATCGCCCACTTCGTGAAGAAAATCATCTTCAGTGATGAGGCACATCTTCGCCTAAATGGATTCGTCAATAAACAGAATTGCCGCATTTGGGCAAATGATAATCCAAGAGTGATTACCCTCAAAGAGTGACTGTTTGGTGCGGTTTATGGGCCGACGGCATCATTGGGCCGTATTTTTTCCAAAATGAGGCCGGTCAGGCAGTTACTGTGAATAGCGTTCGCTATCGTGAGATGATAAGGAACTTTTTATGGCGCGAATTGAAAGATATGGATGTAGACGATATGTGGCCTCAACAGGACGGTGCCACTTGTCACACAGCTAACGAAGCAAAGGCTCTTTTGCGCGAAAAATTTGATGGCCGAATAATTTCACGTCGCACAGTGCGGCCGATTCCCAAAAAGCTGGCCAAAAGTCGAAAAAAAAAGTTTCTAGATAGAGTTTTTTTGTCTTTGGGTTGGCTACAGTAATGCCTTGAGTAGTGAAAACCGTTCATAGCAACGTCCTGTACCCTAAGTATCCTCTGTATTTTCAGTCGCAACGTGGCCTTCGTTTGAGCATCGTATTACTGTCGATGAATAGTGAAAGTTGTACACATTTGAAAGATTTTGTAATGGAGTAAATTGAACAAAACCAAATGGAATCATCTTCGGAAGGTTAGTAAAATACGAGAAATCTTTAGTACAAATCAATACCTCGACACAAAATTTTTAGCTGCAGCAATACGTAGATACATTTTTTGCAATTTTTTTTATAAAATTTGAGTTTTCAAACTGTATAGAATACAACGCCGTCATATGCTGCTTTGAAACCTATTAAAGGTTACTCAAAAAAGTAATGGTTACTGAATAAAATAAAATTCAGCTGCTACCACTTGCTACCTTGCGACCCCGAAAACATATAAATTTACATGCATCTTGATTATGTTCTTGAATATACGCTATTTCACGTGAGGGGGTGGCCAATAGGGGTGGAAAGGGGGGGAATTTCAAAATTTTAAGATCAAATTCATAATCAGCGACCCCGACAACCCCCGAGTAAGAAATTTTGAATCAATTACTTAATTTTTTGAGTTTTGGCCAGCTTTTCGGGAATCGGCCGCACTGTGCGTCGCGGAGATGTCAATTGGCCGCCAAGATCATGTCATTTGACACCGTTGGACTTCTTTCTTCGCGGTTATTTGAAAGAAAAGGTGTACGTCGATAGCCCAGCAAGAATTCAAGAGCTAAAGGATGAGATAACTCGGCACATTAACGGCATAGAACCTTAATTATGCCTCAACGTCATCGAAGATTTCGACCATCGAATGGAGGTGTGCCGCCGAGATCGCGGCGGCTATGTGGCCAATTTTTTATTTCATACGTAATTGAATCATACTAGTACTCACACTATAAAGAGAAATGATAATAAGTTCCTAAAAAATTTCATTTTATTTAAAATCAACACCGGCCTTTGAAACTTAACCACCCTTTATAAGCTGTCGCCGACTCTCAATGTTAAACGCACAGAATCTCTGCTAAGCCAAAAAAAACTGTCTTAGCCCGCCCAAAGGATAGGTATGCAAGCATATGACTTCTGTAGAATATGTCTTGATGAGGAAGAAGAAGAGAATATCTTGCCCCTTTTGTGTCATTGTCCTGCTCTATCCGGACGGAGATATGCAATTCTAGGCAGACAAGTTTTTAATGAATTGGAAAATCAAAATCTCAGTTCTGCAGAAATATATAGGAGATATTCTAAAATTTTTGAAAAGCACACACTGGTTTTATGAGAAATAGGGAAAGCTACCCACGTGGCATCACAATTGGCTATGAGCCTGAGTGTGTCCCACAGGACAACCGCTTCAACCTAACCTAACCTTTATATAATCAACATGCGTCATTGAACAGATTTGGCAAACGCCACCAAAGTAACATGAAAATCACAGCCTGTTGCATCGACGCGTGGCTGTTGGAGGACTCTAGAGCTGATTAGTTGATCCGAAACTGCCGCATTCCTAGTCTAGTGAAGGCCTCACGAAAATAAAGAAAGTGGAAGTAGGGCCTACAAATTGACCGCCCAGGTTATATGACGCGACTTTTTTGGAGCACTTTTTGTGCCACGAGGCGTCTTTGCTGATAAACCAGCAATGACTAATGACTCAAAAGCCAGCATACGGCTCTTTATTATTGATATTGGACCTGTTATAGTGGAAAAAGTGATAAAAATTACGAAATTTAATCGAGCTGACGATATTTAAAAGCCAGTTGCTTAGAAGCAAATTATTTATAAGTTTTAAGAGTTATAACACTTATAAGTTGATGGAATTAATCCATTCGCTTATTCATTAAATTTTTAGTACAATATATTTTATTTGGAAGTAAATCCTATACCTAGAAAAACACCCATTACCATATAAGTTTTTCCATGACTTTTTTCCAGATGAGTATATTAGTTCCCACCACTGCGTCGCTATGGCATGAGAAGGCACAGCCAATACAATTAAGAGCCACAGGTGTCCTTAAAAAGTTGGTTTCCTACAAACTTGAGTATATACATATAAGTGCATTTGTATGTGTATACAGTATTGTGCTAGGCCTAAACAGTACTTTGAGCTGATTTTATTTTGTATCTATATACATAAACCCTTTTTTATATCTTTATACGTAATTGGCGATTACACCCTTTTTGGGCGTTTGAGCGATTTCCTCCTTCCATTTGTTGCGTGCGTGTTGATGTTGTTCCGCAAATGGAACAATCGACATAAGTAATATAAGATATTTAACCGTTTTACTGGTTGAAGTCAACACATAAAATTGATGTTCGTGCAAGTAAACAAATTTCTGTATTTTTGCTCCACATCATTTAAAATGTATCAAAATTTTTCTATATATATAAAAAAAACAAAAGTTTTAAAATTTTCAGCGATTTTCAAATAACTGTATTTCATACTCACGTAGGTTTTAGAAAAAGAAATGTGAAGCTTTAAATCTCTAGTTTTAAAATTTTTATATGGAAAAATCTTCAAAGTAATGGATCACAAGAAGAACTCTATGAAGTAGCGTGAATTTTTGTTTTTAATTGAATTTTTTTATTTTAATAAAGTTTTTTTATTTCAAATTTTGTTTTGGTTTTTATTTAAATTTAAAGTTTATTTTTCAATCTTAATTTTTTTATTTAGTAATATAATTTTTTGTTTATTTCTATTTTGAGATGAATGGTTCCGTGTCTAGAAGTCCACGCAAGTGGGGAAAGTAACTGATTGCCATTCACTTGGGAGTGGCCAGGACGATTCTTCTGCATACGGTCCAAACAGCTCACAACTTCCGTGCTCGGCCCAAGTATCCTCTGGGTAGCTTCCGTACATCCGTTTGAGAGTGAGTTAATGTGAGAAGATGAAGGAACCCAGGATATCTGGTTGCGCGCTGGGTTTGAAACCCGCCACATTAAAGCATCGATTTCAATGAATACCAACAACAAAGCCTCGAATGAAACCCGCCACACTGATTCATCATTGCAAAATGGCATTGAGCTACACGTCCAGCTCAGTCAAGGTAGGAAAAGATCTCTCCGAAACTTTCACTACCGGCACAGAAAGATACACAGCGTTTTGGATTTAACATTTCAGCCGACTTCTATTATTTTTAAAGTACCAAGGAATTTTAAATCTTGCCACCGCCGTCACAACAAAAAACAATGTAAGCCTGGAGATAAGCCAACGAATCACGCTTGCTAATAGGTGTTACTATGGTCTCAGAAAGCAAATGTGTAGCAGAGACCTCGCTCTCCTTACAAAACTAACACTCTACATGACGCTCATCGTACCCGTGCTCCTCTATGGCACTGAAGCGTGGGTTGTGTCGAAGATTGATGCAGCCGCTCTTGGAGTATTCAAGAGAAAAATACATCGGAAAATCTGTGGTTCTCTTCTTGTTGACGATAATTACTGTCGCCAAATGAACCACGAGGTGGGTGAGAGCTATGGCGCTGGTTGGGCCACGACGAGCATATGGATGCAGCGCTCCAGCAATGAAGGTGTTCGGATGACAATTTAGAGGACAACGACGTAGGGCAAGACCATGCCTCCGATGGACGGACCAAGTCGAAGGAACACTATCATCGCTTGGAGTAACAAATTCGAGAAGGCGTGTGCAAGGCAGAGATGCCTGGCGAGAATTATTGCAGTTGACCTTAATCCGTACTTTGAGTCCACGGACTTCTCGCTGAGACATCGCACTTTGAATGAAATATGTATTCTTTTTCATCTATATTTCATCAGCCAATTATTCCATAGAAAATTAATTAGAGGTTTCAAAGGCTTGTAAATTCTTACCGAAACTTGTCATTGTTTTTTCGAAAGAAATTGTTATACATTTTTGATACAAATTTGTAGAATTAGGAAAAAAAAAATTTACTTTTAGAGGTTTTAGGGAAAATCGAGCACTGTGCAATTTTGCTGCTCGTCAAGCGCACAAATTTTATGCAACGGTAGTCTAGCGGTTTTCAAGTAACTTTGTTTATAGACGCTTATTTCAGTGCTTCCAAATTTAAGTAGGGTTATTTTTTATTATATTTTTAGTTCTTCAAAAGACCCGGCCTACGGTAAGATCAAACTATGTTGCATACTTTCAGGTAGAGTACTTTGTAAATCCATGAAATTGGATAACCACTCATCATCATAAATTCCTGGAGTTCCAGTATAGAACATAGGGACACAACGAATTTCTTCCATTCGGGTCTGTTTTGCACCAATTTCGTAACTTCACTCCACCTGAGTTGCATGGCGCGGGTTTCTGACTCCACCATTTTTCTTCAAGTATTTGCAGGGCTTTCACGTCTACGACTGCCTTGAAGGTTCCTGTCAATAGCGTCCCTCGTTAAGTCACCATTCCCTCTACGTAGAATATGGCCAATCCAGCCTCATTTCCTGTTTCGGCTTTCTAATAGTATTAGCTTTTGCTGGGTTCCGGTCCATAAGTCACCATTCGAAATAATATATGGCCAGAATATTTTGAGAGTTTTACAAAAACTTGTGGTGTCAGCTGACGTCACATTCAACGTTTCACAACCATAAAAATAAAGTCGACTTTATATTTGATTTAAAAAATCGCAGTATTGTGCGTCGTAAAATTGCCGTCAGAGAGCCAAATGCCGCCCCAGCTTTCATTATTCGGCTTTTGATATCATCGGTCGAACCTCCAGAGACCTATATAACCCCGCCTAAATAGCAGAAAGGTTGTATATCTTCGAGATCGATACCATCAATTGATAAATTTTGCATATTTTCTGTGTTTATACGTATGACTTTGATTTTCGGGATACTGATCTTCAGACCGGGCTTATCAGCTCCTTATCGCACTGCACGAATCTTCGCTGCCATGTCAAGATAGTTGTGGGACAGAAGACAGATGCCAGACGACCGAGACCTTGGGTCAATACGAAAATAATGCAGTGCTGCTAAATCATTCGCAACATTGAATGGAAAGAAAATTTTATGTTTATTGACTACTCTTTACGTAAGTGGTGAATCAAAGGTTGGTCTTGATAAAACAACTAATGTTATGCATGTATTTCACTGTTCAACAACAAAAACATTCCGAAGCTTTAATTTCATCTATGAAATCATTCTTCTGTTCCATCCATATAAATAAAAATCAATTTGCTTTGGCCTTCAAAAATGTTTCTTCAAAACTTGTTTTTTGTTTGTTTGAAAAGTTCTCCTCCGATATTCAAATATTTTTTTAAAGGGTTCATGTAAAATGTTCAAGAAATAAATTCTTTGTTGGGTGCTTATAAGTTAAGATAAATGGCTGCCCAAGCGTGGGCCCACTTCGACAAAGAATCAAACTCGTCCATTGTGGTTCCATGCCAAGGGAAGATAGAGGAGTGGGAGGGTAACAAAAACCGAACAGGGCGAAAGAAGAAAGAAAGTGCTTTGGATTGAAGCATGATGACCAACGGTGACTATAAAGGGTGGTTCAGTTTCAAGGGCCGGTGTTGATTTTCAATAAAATACAACTTTTTTAAGAAATTATTGTCATTTCTCTTTATAATGATAATATTGGTACGGCTCAATTACGTATGGAATAAAATATCGGCCAAATGGCCGCCGCAGCCTCGGCGGCACACCTCCAATGGTCCAAATTTTCGATGACGCTGAGGCATAATTGAGGTTCTATGCCGTTAATGTGCCGAATTATCTTATCCTTTAGCTCTTGAATTGTTTCTGGCTTAGCGACGTACACCTTTTCTTTCAAATAATCCCAAAGAAAGAAGTCGAACGGTGTCGTTTCCGTTTAGGTTTGGTTCACATTCAACATCGGCCCTTGAAATTTAACCACCCTTTATTATATTAGTTAACCGCTTCAAGCAGTTGATGAATTTCAGTAGCTGTGTAAGGTTTAAACCAGCAATATCGACAGGTATAGCAAAAAAGTGAGAGCCCAGATATCTTAATCTTAACCCGACGAAAGCAGAGCAGCTGAGGAGGAGGTACTGAGATGATTCCACATCATCCTCCACATGAATTCTGAGGAAAGGACTTTAACCAATCACAAGTCTCACCACATGACCAACTCACGGTCATTGCCTTTAAGGAATCCTGCCAAATTCGAGAGCTGAAGGATCTCACGACATTGCATGTCTGCGCATTAACTCCGCGCGCAATGAGTTGACGTAAGGCCCATCTTTCAAGGAGGAGACCACAGGTTCTCAAGTGTACCCCAATTCTCTGACTTTGCAGTGAATCCGTCTCAAGGGTCCTCTGTGTATAAGGTACATATCCTACTGTTCTGAAGGTCTAATTGAGCGAATGCCCTATATTCAATATCAGTCCATGACTAAACTATTCGAAAAATTTCGATTCATCTTTAATATCTGCTAGAGGATTAACATACAGATCTTAAATATTCACAGTAAGCCTTAGTATACCCACAACATTGAACTATTGAATTTGTGTTCCTTCATAAATTTATAGTCGGCCAAGTATACCAGATTTTGTGCTAAACTCTTCTCATTTGAAATTTCATTCGCATAAGGGGGCAGCTAAGGCTCATCGAAAACTTTGAAATACGTACGACTAGTTTGTGAAAGAGCCGACATTCTTCCTAATCGATGGCTGAACCGAATGTTCACGTGCCAAAGTGCTCGTATGTTGTTGGTCACAGTCAGAGTGATATTTATGAATCACTAGAACTGAGTGGAATCGAGAGAAACCATCGCAGACGACCGCTAGCGTACGCAATTAGTTCGTAAGAGTCGAACACTGAAGGAAAACTGTTCCCAATATCAATAGAGAGACGACATAGTTATTCTCCAACATGATAATGCACGACCTTGTGCCGCCAAAGGGGCGGCAGTCACTAGCCATTCTCTTTAAATGGTTCTTTTTATTCGATTATTATTTACTTTTTTCTATGGCACATAACCTGGCTGATCAGCATTTTCGCTTTAATAAAGAAGTGAAAAATGGCATAACATGAAATTCGTGCGACTTCCGAAAGGTTAAAAAAAAATAAATAAGTAATACATTTTTTTAAATAGCACCTTATATTTTGTTGGAAAAGCAGCGGAAGCGAGGCTGTACACCTTTTTGATATTAGTTTGCAAATACACATGAAGTAAATTTTAGCCCATTTGTTTGCTTAATATTTACTTTGGCAGGTGAAGTGCAATTTCTTAAAATGAAATGTGAAAATTACAAAGAAAAAGAAAATACCAAAAACTTTTGCAACATTTTTGCTTTTTTAATGACTTGAAAGGGGTTATCTCCCTTGGGCGACCTTTTACCATCTACATACTTCACTTATACTCTCACTTGTGCTCCAATATTTCCACCACCTTAGAGTTCTACAGCGAAAGTATTTTACTAAAAATATTTGCTGTTAGCCACTTTGCTTTTCTTTTTACAGAGAATGTCTAAAACATGAAAGAATGAATTAATGAGTAATCAAAGCATGACATTCGCCAGTTTTTGTAGATAAACTTTCTACAAATGCACCCCTTCTCTGTTTTTCATATTCTCTGGGTCTACCTGTCATTCATTTAATATTATGTTATCGCTTTATTTAATATTTCAATTTCACTTTTGTGTATGTTTCCAATGGCAAGTCAGCTCGTTTGTGTTGGTGAATTTGTTTCTGCTTATTTTTCTGCAGACACATCACCTTTGTAGCCGAAGTTTGAAGTTAAAAGTCAAAAAAGACAAATTATGTTGTATTGTGCGAAGTGGGTGGAGAATTACGGCCGTGGGCTAGAAATTAGGCATGATTTTACTGCGAATTTCTGACATTTTCCGCTGTGTTGTTATGGTTTGAGAAAGGTGGTGGTAGGCGTATTGTTGGCTTGAGTTGAAGCAGCGGGTCATAGCTTAGCTGAACAAGTCAATTACTCACTTTTGTTGATTTTTAGAGCGGAAAACAGGTTAAAATACATGAAGCGCTAGCTTTGATCGTAAGTAAATTTCCGTTGCACTTCGAAAAGTTCTGCTTTGCTTTAAAAAGTGGCAGTTTGAGTGGTTATAAAAATATCGCTTAAAGGTTATTAAATATATTTGGTGAAAGTATTATTTTAAATGCAATTAAAGAAGTATTTGATAACAAATTTATTTATAAACAATTTTATATTAGGTAGGGGAATAAATTCATAGCGTTTTTATGTTTTCTTTTATTTTACTATTTTTGCTCTTCGATAAAAGACCTTCGATAGAAGTCTTTCTGCGCTTCAAAACTATGTTAATTCTATTTTTGAGCTATTTAATTTTTTTCTTTTGTTGTAGTTTGAAATGGAATACCCAGGAGGCAAAAATCCACATTTTCGACACCTTCCTTTTTTCCTTTTCATCGTGCTCAAAAAGCTGTCATAGCAGCCTGGGACATTTGCGACGTATATGGAGAAGGTGTCATAAGCGAGTCTTCAGCACGAAAATGGTTTGCAAAGTTCAAAACTGGCGACTTCGACGTGTCATGCGTCCCGCAGCGGAAGGGCTTCTGAATTCGATGAAGAACGTCTAAAATGAATTTTGAAGGAGAGCAGTCGCCAAACCAGTCTTGAATTGGCGGAAAAAATGAACTGCGATCATATAAAGATTCTTAATCACCTTCATTCAATGGAATTTACCGAAAAATTGGGAACCTGGGTGCCTCACGAGATTAATGAAGAAAAAAAAAAAGTCGCCCTCAAATTGCTTCTCAGCATCTCGCACGCCATCGAGGAACAACCGGTGATAAACAGCTCTTTTTGTACTGAATCGTTGAGATGAGATGAGAAAGAGATGAGAAATGGTGTCTTTACATCAATATGAGGCAAATAGAAAAGTGAGTGGCTCCAAGAGATACGCCAAAGCCTAGAGTCAAACCGGGTGTTCATTTAAAGAGGATCATGATATGTGTTTGGTGGGACTGGAAGGGCATGGTGCACCAGGAAATGCTCGAAAAGAATGCCGCGGGCAACAAGGAGCTCTACATTGCCCAACTACCCCGCGTGAATGAAGCTATTCGACTGAGAAGACCTGATCGACGTGGTCAAACCATACTCCTTCACGACAACGCCAGGCCCCAGGTTGTACAAGTCGTCAAAGCCGCACTCAAAGAGCTCAAATGCGAGGTTCTTCAGCATCCGCCGTATTCTCCGCACCTTTCCCGCTTCCTGTACAACCATATGGTCAAAGAGGTCCTTAGAAACTTAAAACTTCTTTGATACCCGACTACTTTTGTAACTTTAGCCAATTATAAAAAAAATGTTTTGCTTTGTTATCTTTTTAAATTCTTTTTAAAAAACTAGCAACACACAAACACTCAAACTTACGAGGTCGCGAGCTCTTTTTCGCCATGAGTGAATCGGAGGAGGTTCAGCGAGTTTCTCAAGTTTAGAAAGCCTCAGTTCCAGAATTTTGTGATTAATCATACCATGCATTTCCCGCGCGGTATGGAAACTGAGTCATTACTTCCAGTTCTTTTTGCAGCAGCTGTTTAAAAGATTAGGTGGACCCATCTCAGCGCTTTCTTCTTAGATATCTTGCTCTTGAAAGACTAATATTTGGGCATCTTTCATTTCTTTTATCAAGTTCAAGGTCGCAGAACTTTGCTTACCAAATAACTTGAGAATAACACGTTAAAGTAAATTGACCAGCTTAGAAAAAAATGAGGTCTAGGAAACGTGAAATCAAAACTGAGTATTTGTTTTATTTCAGTAAGAGACCTAGTAATGGGTGCATAATTAAAACAATTTGATTTCAAAATTTTAACCTGTAACGGAAAATGAAAGGATATATTTGTTCGGGGAATATTCAAGCTTATATGCAACATCTAGCAACCAAAAATCACCAGGCAATGTCATATATAAGCGTCAATGATTGGATTATGCGCCTTGAGGGTCTTATGAGATATATGCGTTACTTAAACTTAAGAGAATGCAGAGCAAACTAGAAAAGGCTGTGTTGAGGTCTTCTGATCTTTTGGGAGTAAGCAATATAAATTGAATTCCAAACCACTGAGATGCACTCCAACTTAACCTTCATGTGCCCGGCTTACAACATTTGTAGTAAATTGTGAAAAAAAGTGAGATAAAAAAAAAATTTCCGAAACAAGGGTGCCCGAATTTTTTAGTAGTTTCCTGATTATCAAATCAAATTCAATTAAGAGTATAATAACACTCGAACTATTATTTTCCTGACCTCTAGACCCTACTTGAAAAAGACATCATCTTGCGGCCGGCTTACTACATTTGTAGTAACCATATAAAATGTATGCAAAATAGAATTTTATAGTTGACTTCAGCCATCAATGCTTCAACAAATTCTAGTAGATACGAATGAAAAAGCGCGAAAGGGAGATAAAATAATCTGGGAGAAATTAACCTTAATTGAACTAAGAGCATTTATAGGTCTTGTGTTACTAGCAGGTGTAAATAAATCAAATGACGAAGATGTGGATGTGCTATGGAGCCAAGAATGCATTTGCTTTTATCGAGCAGTAATGCCTAAGTCACGCTTCAAAGAAATTGTTTGATTCATTAGATTTGACAGCGAGCGTACAAGAGCATTTAGGCTAGAAGCCGATAAGGCTGCTCCAATATCTGAATTGTGGACAAATGAACGCAAATCTGCGCAAATATTACCAACCAACTGTGGATGAACAATTATTTGCTTAGCGCAGTCGAACTAGGTTTACTCAGTACATACCCTCTAAGCCTGCCAAGTATGGGATAAAGGTTTGGTTTGCATGCGATCCTAAGTCGTTCTATCCACTCAAAAGTGAAATATATACTGGAAAAAACTCAAATGCTGGTCGAGCAAATAACGTAGGTGAAGGTGTTGTGCAAAGGTTAGTACGCCATTGGGAGAACACCGGAAGGACTATTATTTGTGACAATTTTTTTACATCGCTAAACTTAGGCAAGTATTTAATGTCTTGGTACTGTTCGTCAAAATAAAACGTTTGTACCATATGAAATGAAGGCTGACCGCAATCGTGCTGAAGAATCTTCCATTTTCGGGTTTCTCGATGGAAAGTTTTCTTTGGTATCTTATGTTCCAAAAAGAGGCCAGTACTTGCCAGTACACCTTTGACAAATTCAATTGTAGCTGAAAAGAAAAACAAGCCGCAATACATCCTTGATTACAATGCAAACAAAGGAGGCGTCGACGCAATGGATAAAATGCTTTCTGCATATTCAACGAAACGCAAAACATTGCGTTGGCCCTTGGCCATGTTTTATAACACGCTGGACATAAGTGCACTTGCATCATTCATCATTTACTCGGAAAACAATCCATATAACCGTCGCACAGACGCGCGACGAAAGTTCTTGCGGAGCTTGTCTAAGCAGCTTTTTATGCCAGCAATTGAACAGCGCTCTCAAGTTCCCCGGGTGCGGGGATTCCATCAAACACGTAAAGCTATCGAAATGGCACTGGATCGATCCGTTTCTGTTGATTCATCTATTTTACCTGATATTTCCAACGATAAACAACCAAAATATCCTGTACCTTGTCAATACTGTGAAATAGGAAGTCGTAACAACACACGAAAAATCTGTAGTTGGTGCAAAAAAGCAGTGTGTAATGCACATGTCGAAACATATATTTTGGGAAAATGTTGTTCAACTCCTGAAAATTAAAACATTTTTTGTATTAAAATTATCACCTGAATTCAATATTTTTAAATAAAAAGGTTATTACACACGTACAAGTAAAAAAAAACACCATACAAGTCTTTTTTTCTTAACATTACATTGGTTTTGCATGCAATTACGTAGTTACTACAAATGTAGTAAGCCGACCGGGTACGTAAGTTTTATATCCCGGGCACATGAAGGTTAAACCTCACTAGAGATTTATTAGGTGCTTTCCTAGTATAATGTTCCTTAGAACCTCGCGTAGAATCGCATAAAGCCCTAGTTGGAATAGACCTTGGAAATATGATAATAAAACTAATGTGACTAACAAAAACGAACCTTGAATCAAGAGCATTATCCCGATATGAAAATTCATTTACTGTCAAAGACGAGCATAAGAATTGGTAGGGTTATTTCTATTGGAGCCAATCGGATTTAGAACTTTTTGAACGAATGTCATGTGGCGACATTTACTGATATTGAGCGACAATTTTTTTCTTATACTCCATTCGGATAGATTATTAGAATCACTTTGTACTAACGAAACATCCAAGATGCAAGTAGTTCTGATGCAAATTTTCAAATCACCAGCATAGCTAAAACAAACACGAATGCCATTAATAAAAAGCTCAAGCCGATCAAGAGTGCTCGTCTGAGTCACACCAAAAGTGACAATGAGCTGGTGTGATTTGATGCTGTAGCTGTATGAGGTTTGGGTAGAGAGGTAGGATCTTCACCGAAACAGAAAATTTTAATGCAAATCTAACTTTTCAGGACTCCACGGTAATATACTATGTGCAGAAATCCATTAGGTAGGTAGGTAGGTGAAATGGTTGAAGTGCCGGTCTGGCACTCCTCAAGTAGCACTAAAGCGCCGTTTTGATACGAATATGAGACCTCCAATAGGCAGATATCTACAGCTAGCCGAAGCTGTTGATATAATGGAGGAGATTGATTGGATTTAGGTTGGCGCGCTGTCCCAGGTTGTCGAAGCCCGGACATTTAAAGAGTAAGCGCTCTACAGTCTCCTCCTCTGAAAGGCCCCCACAGCTTCTGCAATGGGGGTTAAATGTTAACCCTAGCTTTTCCGCGTGTCTGTCGATCATTCAGAGACCGGTAAACACAGATACGAGTTCGGAAATTGAAGGGCGGGGAATCCAAAGCACTTTATGAGTCCTTCATATATTGTACTGGAGCCAAAGGGTTTTCGAAATAGCACATAAAAAAATGGAGCTCCATCTTCTCTGCGCTTTTTTGAGAAATAATTTGTGCAGTTCCCCTTTAACAACTGTCAGGGGGATACCGATGACTGAGAAAGAGGTCCCTGTGGCCAGTTCGATCCCCTTCCTGGCAAGCTCATCAACAATTTCATTCCCTCTATGTGCCTATGTCCTGGAGCTCAGATCAGAGAAATTTTACCTGCATGCCTACGAGATTTGATCTCCTCCTTACAGGAGTTTACTAATTTCGTTCTGCACCATGGCGTCGTCAGAGCCTTAATCGCGGCTTGACTATCGGAGAAAATGTTAATATCTCCATCGCTCCCACGTTCCCTAAGCATTTTGCATGCCTGCAGGATCGCAAGGACTAGCAATGTTCGGCAGTTTCAAGGAGATAGATAATAGCTGATTTAGAGAAAACCCCTGCTCCGACTCCCGATTCCATCTTGATCCATCTGATGAAAAAAGTCCCAATTGAGCAGTTCATAAACACTCAAAACGATCGTACAGGGTGGCTGATGAAAGCCGCTACCAAAAAAAATTGAATAACTTTTTTTCTTTTTAAGTTATCTGCTCCATTTTTGTTTTAATTTGCAGATTGATCTTTAAAATTTATTAAAATGGATAGCTGGGACACGCAAACAAGAATTTGGATAGTCCGCCGCTATCACGCACTGGAGTCCGTAGTTTTGGTACAGAGAGAGTACAGGCGGATGTTTGGCGGCGATCCCCCGAGCAGATGGACCATAATGACACTGGTGAATAATTTTGCTGAGCAAGGAACAGTCGCAAGAAGGCCTTATCATCGAAACCCACCAGTTCGGACGGAGGAAACGATCGCTGCTGTAGCTGCAGCTATACAAAGCAATCCACGGGTTTCAACAAGAAGCTTTTCTGCTCAACTTGGTGTCAGCCGACAGTCTTTGCAAACAATAATGCACAAAGATTTAGACTTATTTCCCTACAAAATTCAAATGGTTAACAAACTGAATGCAGCAGACTTGCCGATTCGCTTGAAATTTTGCCAGAAGATCCTGCAAATGGTGGAAGAAGACCAAAACATGTTAAACTGCCTTTTCATGTCTGATGAGGCCCATTTCGATTTAAACGGCAATGTGAACAAACAAAATTGTCGAATATGGAGTACTTCTAACCCACAGATACTACACGAGACGGAATTGCATCCTCTTCGCGTGACAGTGTGGTGTGCGGGCCTTATTTTTTTGAAGAAAATGGTCACACCGTTACGGTTACTGGAGACCGTTATTTGAAAATGCTGAAAGAATTTTTCTATCCAGAACTACGCCGAAAGAGAATTCCTTTCAACTCTGTGTGGTTTCAACAAGATGGGGCAACGTCTCACATAGCCCAGACTGTTATGACAGAGTTGCGACGAAAATTTCCCAATAAACTGATTTCAAGAAACTCCGAATTTCGTTGGCCCCCCAGGTCGCCTGACCTTACTGCACCTGACTTTTTCTTGTGGGGTTTATGTAAACAAGAAGTTTATAAAACAAAGCCAACAAATTTGGATGAACTAAAACAATCCATTCGGACAACAATTGCGGCTATTCCTGTCGCAACTCTCAAAGCAGCAATGAACAACTTTTTACTAAGATGCCGCACTTGTGTCAACGAGCATGGGGGTCATTTAAATTCAATTATTTTTAAAACTAGTTAAGCTACATTTAATAAAATTTAATGACCCTCAACTTGAAAAAAAATAAATGAATTCCATACACTAAAAAAAAGTTATTTGAGTTTCTTAATGTAGCAAAATTCATCAGCCACCCTGTATTTACTTGACCGAACGCTCATACGAGAATTTGAGCCTACGTATGGCCACTCGAAGCAATTTCCCATCGCAAGTAATGGTTTGGGCCGCATTGACCGCTGGTAGACGCTCTCCAATCATTTTTATCGAGCCTGGTGTCAAAGTGAATGCGTCTTATTATCGGGAAAATGTTTTAGAAGCTGCTTTAGAGCCATGGACACGCAAACATTTCGGTCGTAGACCATGGACGTTCCAACAGGACTCGGCACCGACTCATAAAGTTCGTGTGAACCAAGACTGGTTAAAAAATCATGTTCCACACTTCATTTCGTCCACACAATTCGGCAGACGCAAATCCGATGGACTATTCCATCTGGTCCATTTTGGAGAGCAAGGTGAGCACTAAAAAATATGCCAGTATGGATGCTTTGGAAAAAGCGATTATACGAGAATGGGCCAAAATACCTCAAGATCACAATCGTGCAGCATGCAACTAATTTTTTGACCAAGGTGGTCATATCGGGCTAAAGTGAATATATGTTAAAATTGTAATCATTTTTGAACAATTTTGTCTTTGAAGTTAATAAAAACTAATTTCACACAAAAAGTTATGGTGTTCACCCTGTATGTGAAGTTCAAAATATTCGCTCGATATCCGAATTAAAATATTCCAGAATTTTCTTTGGAGTTTCTTTGAAATTCAAGCACAATATATTTTATGTATCAAATATAAATTTGACAAACAAATTTCATAGTCATCACTCACCTGTCCGCTTTCTTGACACCGGACCACATGGCTGCCGACACAGGTGGCATGAATCGCAAATTGCCCACAGGCGGTGAGGCATAGGGTATACCACGATACGCTTCCACCGGATCCAGATGTCGACCTTCCAGTTGCACAATAACACCGGATATAGCGCCATTGCGCGTGTGTATGATGCGCGACGATAGTTGCGCTGGCAGTTGATCAACTTGCACGCCATGACCATGACTATTGACATTGTTGTTGGTAATGCCACCCCCGCCTCCACCACTAACATTTTGACGACTGCTACGTCCACTACTAGTGCCGCTACTGCCTCCACTGCCACCACCAATGGCGGTACTACTCGTCAGTGAGGCGGATGTTAATAAGGCAGCGGATGAAGTAGCAGCGGCTGACTCACTGTTGCCCGTCAATGAATGTGATGGCATTAACAGCGAATTGGCTGCGGTCAATGAAGCAGATGCAAATGAAGATGAGACTAATGATGCTGATGATGATGACGATGAAGAACCAGTGTTGATGCCGGCGCTGTCAGCGGACGTTAATGAGGCATCAGATTGCATGGAGATTGAATCTGCATCGGAGGCGGAGATGAGTGCGCGAAAAACAGCTGAGGTACTGCTGGCGCTGCTGCCGTTATCACGTCCGCTTCGACTATAATTTCTCGTGTTGCCATTTTGATTGTTCGCATTGTGAGTTGATGTTGCCGCCGTGGCAAATAAGCCGCTGTTACCGCCGCCGCCGATACATGCCAAGAGTAGGAGGAAGGTTATTAATGCGGTTGTTGTTGTTGCCAGCAGGTGAAAATAACGTAGCAACATTATCATTATGGCGCTACGTAGCGCTGTAAGCGTTTATGGCTATTGTTGCTGCAGCTGCTGTTGCTACTGGTATTACTGTTACTGCTGCCGCTGCCCCCGTCGTTGTTGCGTTTACGAACTATTGTAAATGTTGTTGCTATGCGTGCACTACACGGCTGGCAGCGCTTAATGGCGCCTTACTTTTATTATGGCAGTTGAAATTACTTTACTTGGTACTTTGCGACTGCCGCCTCAACCTCACTATTGATGGCAGTTTGACAAATTCCCAGCGATTATTGGGTAAAATTGCTTTTGTTGTGTTAATTGCAAAAGTTACTTCACTTAATTATAGGTGTGACTTTGTTTTTTTTTTTTTTGCTTATACTTTTACGCTTTTTAAGCTAAATAAATTTTTTTACTTTCACTTATCACCTTCTTTAGCCTTTCGTTCTGTGCTCCTTCTAATGCATAACATTTTTATTTTCATTGCAGTTTGATTTATATTTTACGTTTTATTTCCATACCGATGTGCAAATCTCCTATGCATAGGAGAACCTCTTTCCTTTTTGTTTTGTTTCAAAGCTCAGCTGAGCCACATGAAATCGTGCTTTAGTTTTGTAATATTCGAAAAGAGTGCACTGTACCAGTGTACACCCTGCAACATTTGTCTATTTGCCACTTCTTAGTTGGTTGACCTAAAAAGAGGAAAAAAAGAGGAAAGGTTACTTTTTTCGCAAGTAAGAATATGTAAAAATGTGTATGTAGACAAATGTAAGTGACTGCATATCAGCTATGTACTACCGATAAATATTAGCAAGAAATACTATGCAATCTGTATTTATGTCAATGTCTATTCAAATATCAATCAAAAATTCGTTTTTTCGTTTTTATTTATTTCAAGTTTAAAATATAATTATTGTTTTTACAGACCATTTAGAGCTAATATGAGCTTAAATTAATTAAATTAAAAAAACAGAGTTCAGAAATTTATAAAATTCATTCTTTGCCTCCGTAAAGTCAAGCGGAATAGAACTCGATACCTCACTGGATTCTCTTAGAGCGCGACCAATAACAAAAATATATACGCACAGTTAATGTTAAGCTACCATAACCCACGTATGTTAGTCGTGCACAAATGAGGACGCTTATACTAAAATTACTCACAATTTTGTTGATATTTTGATTTGTAGTAACCTCCTACACTCTTCTCTTTCATATACCATCTATATATATTGCTCAGCAGAAGCCAATGCAGCGAAGCACTCTCTCTTCGCTCTTGATGGTGATCATTCGGCAGTAACTGCTGACGTCGCTGTCGAGAATATTGAAGTAGTGATTCAGTGCGGTTGTCGATTTTAGCTTCGGTTCAGCATACGATCAACATTCACGCAACAACAAATGTTAGCAAGACTTGAGAGGCTATAAAGTGCACTCTTTTCTTTTAAAGCATTAACGGTTGGTCTTATAATTAATTTTGATTGGCTTTCAAGTACAGAGTGAGGTAACAGTTACAACGGGAGAGGTACTAAATTCTGCTTTTCAAAATTCTTTTGGATGAAAATTCTGTAAAAATAAAAAAAAAGATTCTGTCCAGCCTAAATTCTTTTGGTTCAATATTCTGTATTTAATATTCTGTATGATCAAAATGATGGAGAACTGAAATTCTGTATATTAAAATTCTGGAATCAAAATTATTTTCGATCAAAATGCTGTAAAAATATAACCAAATAACCCGATGAGCACGCTTACCTGAATAGCACATTTATTTTATGAATAATAGAATTCTGATTTTATAGAAACAATGGTATGTATATGTACATACGTCAATTAAAGAAAAATTCAAAAATTCATTCAAAACAAAAGTTGTTACATTATAATGGCGAAACAATTATTATATTATTAAATTTTAAGCAATTCGCTTTAGAAAAGAAACATGCCTTAATATAAGCCTTTTTTTGTTATTCTTTTAATTCTGTTGTTTGCATTTACAGCCTTCTTCGTTTGACTAATTTTATGACCATTTTGAATTTTAGCTAGTTGTGCTTTCGCACAAACCATCTCGCCTTTTAGATCATTAATTAGTTTATACAACCCTGAGCTTCGTTTCCCAACAATAACTTTTAGCCGTCGATGCCAAGCCTCAATACTGTTTTGCGTTCTGGGGAAAGCGATATTGGACTCATTGTGCACTGACCAAAATTTGGTGGGTGTTTTGGTATACAATGAAAGAATGGGAATTGATTAAAACAGTTAGGTATTTGAACGAAGTATACAGAAAATATTGCAATTATTCTACAATATTTTTTAGCACGGTTGCTCGAATTTCATTCACATTGTTTCTGAAGCTATAAATACATACAAACATATGTACATTTGCTTTATGTAAATCTGTTTTGATAATATAGGAAACCATATGGGTCAAGACAAGTCATGTATTGGCAGTATTTTGTTTTGCAAAACTCTATATTGAAAAATCGGAAGAGCATATGGCACTTTTTTTATTTATCCATATGCTCTTCCGATTTTTCAATACAGAATTTTGCAATGCAGAATTTTGACAATACATAATTTTGATTTACAAAATTTAAAATTACAGTGTTCCGCAATACAGAATTTTAACATTACAGAATTTTGCATTACAGATTTTTGAATACAGAATATTGAATACAGAATTTTAAATACAGAATTTTGAACCAAAATCATATTGTACCCAACCCAGTTACAACATCAGAAAATGCCATAAGCAACAAACACGCATTTGATCGAATCATTGCTTGTGGTTTTGCTTTTCAAATAGGAAAAAATGAAACAGCACAACAATGGGAGCTATTTATTTTATTCATAGAAATAATAGTTTTAGTTTAGTATATACAAGTACATACATACCTATGTTATAAATATTATTATCGTCATCTACGCCAGTCATTGTCGACAGCTTAATATAACTGGGCCAGTGGCCAAAATATGTAGGAATTAAATTCTTCAGAAATAAAATAGAAATTTGTAAATAAGACACATTAAAAATGTCTTGTAAGAGGAAGCAGCACTCTTTGGAGTATTTTCGGTAAAGTTGGGCTGCGATCTATTTTTTCCATAGCTGATTTGAAATTAAATGGGCTTTAGGCTTTTATTTCTGAGAACAACATTTGGCATTATTCAGCGTAAAATATCCCTTGGAAACACTTGGTCACATTCATTGGACATAGAGATAAAATTGATATTTGCAAGGCTTTGCAATTTGAATAGTTAACATTCAAGGTTTGGGCTTCCGAAGCCAAATTGTGACAGTAACTTCGGGGATTCGGCAGCAGAATTCTGTCTGCTCATTCACACGAATTCTTACGTTCGTTCAATCAGTCGTGACTACTTATATGCATTCCATTGGTAGAGCGCACAACCAACGGGGTTCAATTAATTGTGAGGGAAAACAATGAACTCGCCAAAGGTCTCCAAATTAGCTGACTATGAAGGAAAAATACTAAAAATTACCCTAGCGACTTTTTCTTATTAAAAAAATAAGTAAATTATGTTTTTTAAGATTTTTAAAGGCAGCGAAAGGGCTAATAAGTAAGGAAGGCTAAATTTGATAAATTTGAAACGGATTAAATTGTAAATACCCGTGCACATTTTAATAAAATTTATTTTTGGCTGTCTGATAATTTTTGGAATCAAACTCGTTTATCCATTCCGTAGATGTGCGCCCTGTTCAGCCCTACAAAGGTACTAGCAAAGTTTTGAAAAGTGGCCCCCCATATATCTCTGCTGTTAACTCCCCACATCCTTCTTAGTAACGATTTTTTTTTTTTGGATTTAGGCATGTTACAGTATTTCAAACAAAGATGAACAAAGGGAAATTCTAAAAGCATTTGAGTATCACTACGACCAAAGCATGCAGTTTGAGGAGTCAGCCACAAAAATCGAATGCAAAAACTAAGCGGCAATTAATATTTCTGTCACTTGAAGTGGTCAATAAACCCAACTGATTTTTACCACGAAAAATGTTGTCAGCGCAAAGTGTTTTTCAATGTTGATCTTTGCTCTAAAAGAGGGGTTTTCTGTCTCTTCTTCATATGTTCAATAAAAAATATTTTTTTTTTTTTTTATTTTCTAAATAAAAATTGTACTATTAAAAAGGGTTTTTATGTCTACATTTCAGATGTTTAATAATAAGTTATACTTTTTCTATTATATTTATTTTATAAATACTAATTTAGCGATAAAAGAGGTTTTTTCTTTTCCCACTTCATATGTTTAATAATAAATGAAAAATCGCGAAATTATCTCGATATGACGAAAATGGTAATGAATTTGGCGTACACTTCGGAAGCCTCATGAAAATATTGCAAAAGCAGACTTAGAATGGCCACAAAGAAGTCACAGGCACGGGCGACCATCAAACACGTGAAGACGATTAGTTGAAACAAAAGCGCTTCACACAGGTCTTTCATGGCAACAAATCAAATAAAGGGTTTTCCAATAAGAGATGTTATTTTGATATTCAAAGAAAAATTCTATTTTTTAATATAAATGATCGGATGTTTATTTCATTATAAAAGGAAGGTGTGCCGTTAATAGTGGAAAATAACATCTGACAAATGACCACCACGACCTCGCTTATAGGCCAATATCCTTTTCATCAAATTTTCCTTAACCGAATGGCAAAGTGGCACGAATTCCATCTTTGAGGTCTTGAATCGAACCTGGGCTGTTGACGTAGATCTTCTCTTTTACGTGGCCTCAAAGAAAAAAGTCACAATTTGTTAAATCAATTGTGATCACCTTTTCGAGAGATAACACGGTCCGAAAACTTTTCCCATAAAAGATCAATGGTTTCGGTACTTGTGTGGCATGTAGCGCCGTCTTGTTGAAAACGAACATTCTCCAGATCCATACCATCCAATTCCGGACATAAAAAGTCGTTAAGCATCTTTTGATAGCGATAGATAACACCTGTTATTGGAAAACCCTTTATCGTACATTGAATAAATTTATCTTTAAATACTGTAAAATTTCGAAATTTTTTTTTTCATGTTACGTTATGTTATTAAAATGTTAACATAATCCTTTAAGAATATGTCAAAAAAGTTTTAGAACGTAAATTTAAGTATTTATTATATTATAGATCGTCAACCAGGACGACTCTATTCTTGGCGCTCGAGCGCTGGGAGAGGAATTTTCATCATTTTAGACGCGTTTTTCTCAAAACTATATTTTTTGAATTGGTGTACACGATAACTCGAAAAGTTATTGACCCATCTCCCTGAAATTTTGCACACATATTTTTTATGATATAACTTTCTATGTGTTTCAAGTTTTAAAAAAAAAAATAGTTTTTTCGAAGCAAAAATAGTAGGAAAATTCGTCCGAAACTCATTTTTTTGAAGCATTTTATTCCGGGATTTTTTTCCATTTGTTTTTAATTATTTATTATTGTTTTATTATGACATTATTATTTAATTATGACATTAATAAACAAAAAAAAATTTTTGGTTTTTTGTATTCAGGTCACTGACGCCGATGCTACAATGCCCGCCGATTAAGAAGCCCCGCTGCGACCTTCATGGAAGAATTGAGTGTACATCCGCCATTTTAAATGATTAAAATAAAAAAAAAATTGGATACTATTTTAATGTGTAGATAAACTGTATGCTAATTTTGAAAAAAATATAAAAATATAAATAATTAAATAATTTAATGAAAATCAAGCAAAATATGGCCATTTACAGGTATCTTAACTCCTCTTCACTTTTTTGTTGATGCCCTATGTTCTTCCTAGGAACCACATTTTCATACATATATATATATATATACCATACAAGTTCTGAACATTGTTGGCAAACCAATTCGGGATCCCGAAATTCCGGGATTGACATCCTTAGAGAATAAGCAGTAATTAAATTAAAAAGCTCTAACTATAACTCTTTTTTTCTATAACAACAACGGCTTCATATAATTTTCTTATTATTCTCTTGAAATAAAATTATTCAAGCGAAGTTTCTTGACTCTTAAATAAGTCATTTAGAATTATAGAAACCAACAGAACTTCATCTACCCATAAGCTTCAGAATCTTCTTTTATTAATACTAAAATAAAATTAATTTACTGAATTTAAATTTAACTCTTTATTTTAGAGTGTCCCAATGTTAATGTACTACGAATGTGTATATTTGTTGTTTTTTTTTTACTGGAACTGCCAACTCGCTGCTCATAGACGTTAAATGCCTGGCCGCAGGTGTGGCAACAGCAACACCAACAATGAAAGCGATAATAACCGGCTACGCAAGTACAAAAATAACAGCGCACGACATAACCGAACGATGTTAAATGCACTGAGGCGCATAAGCAACACTTCATAAACACATGTGTGCGTACATATGTATTGTACATATATTGCGAAAAAGGTGGCAAGAAAATAAATTCCAGCGACATGAGTAGCTATTTGTTACGTATACGCCATGTGGTCGACGAGCAAATAGGGGAGTTATGCCGATGCGGAGCGTATGTAAATTGTTGAAACGAGTGCATAAAGAAGATAGGTAAATAAATAGGAAGGTGAGAACTTAAGAACACGAAAAAAGAAAAATACGGACAGCAAGCAATCAGAGTAAAAAAAGAGGAAAAAAACAAGAAAAAGGGTAAAAACAAGAACGCCAACTGACAACTGAGTATGACAATTGGCCTTAGGCAGGGATTTAAATATCTTCGCGAGCAAAGTAGTGTAACGTAGCGCAGCTGAGCGTGAAATAAGTGCAGTTGCATTGCGCGTATCATTGTCAGTTGTAAAACAATAACAGCAACAACATAATAACATCGGAGACAGCTACACGCGAGTATGCACATAGACGCACAGGCTTACATGCTTACAACAACTTTCACCTGCAGCGAGCACATTCCTCGGAATCATCAAAATACATTTACACACACTGGCAATTGTTTTCATGCATGGACCTACATACAATTGTACACTTACGTTGGGATGTTGATATGTTCATGTGCGCTTCTGAATCTATTTTCCTCATGCAAAGCACACCTGCCATGCAACTTGGCAATACGAGTTAACTATGGATACGTATGCGTACAGGGTAAATAATCTGTCAGCCTGCAGGTGCGCGGTAGGTTTACTTACTCTTACACCTGAGTTCACAATAATATTGACTATTTATTTGTTTTTGCAAATTTATTAACATTTTTTTTATGAAAATACAGCTCATTCTCCAACAAAACCGCGTGAGTCTAAGTTTCAAACTTTGTAACAATTTTAAATTATTCAAAAAAAGGTTATCGAAATCTCAAACTTTTCATCAGAATTTCGCAGAATTTTTGAGAATTTGGGTACTCAATTTTATAGCTCATTACTTTTTGTCATAACAAAGTGCAAGTCTGAAGTGGCAAAAAAAAAATTGCATTGGTTCTGGATAATTTCTTTTGTGGACGGTAAGCTTCCACCGCAGCCGGTCGGAAGTGGACAGCTTCGAATATACGGGCATTAAACAGCAAATGATAGAAAAAGTTGTTTCTAATTGCGGTCGCCTCTTGGTAGGTAATGGCAAGCCTCCGAGTGTATTACTGCCACGAAAAATCCCTTTATGGATGGGACCTGGGAGGAATTTCGATGATCCCAGAAGTCTGAAATGGTTCGAAAATAAATACCGAAAACGATACGGAAATCTATGTCCAAATACGAAAATCTTGGATATACCAGCTGGATATCGAGCTGAAATTAGAGCAATTTCAACCTGTGCGAAAATATTTCATATGGCGAAGGACAACAAAAATGCACAAATAGTTAAATACTCGTTCAGTCACGCATCATTAAGAGCGCTACCCTCACATTCCGTGGAATCGAAACTAGTGTACGAATGCCTTAACAATATAAATCAACTTAGTGCAAAAAATAAAATTATGCTTTGCTGGGGTCCAAGTCACTCTGGAATAAAAGGTAATAAAATTGCTGATGAACGCGCTAGGGCAGGGTTGGCAGCAAAATTTTACGATCCAGAACCATACTGTGGCATAAATTCGGTAGAAGCTAAATGCAGGGTAAATGGTTGAGAAAGAATTGCCCATTGGGAAGTCATACAAGAACTCCGTCAAGCTTAAATGCTGATAAGACCTCTTACCTACAGTAGGGAACTGCATAACCTGTGTAAAGTAGACATAGAGAAAAGAGTACTGGATAGTACTTAAATTGCCATCTCTCATAAATTCACATTGGGGTAAGACAGAATGTAGACTCCGGCTGAAGGATAATGAAACCACAGTTCATATCTTGTACAACCGCGTTGCCTTGACAGAGACAAGACTGCACATCTTTCATCGAGATCCGAATGAAATCAAGAATGCTACTATGCGAATATTCTGAAATTTGAGCGCAAGGCAGAAAAATTACTGCCAGAATTATGCTTTCAACCAACTTCTAACCTGTAGCAGAGAACTTCTTCTTCTTCTTGATTGGAGTTACAAGCGCTTACGCGATTTTGGCCGAGTTTAACAAAGCGTGTCAGTGGTTTCTTTCTCGTGCTAACCGACGCCAGTTGGGTACACCAAGTGAAGCTATGTCCTTCTCCACCTGATCCTTCCAACGCAGAGGAGTCCTTCCTCTTCCTTTGGTGCCACCAGCTGATACCGCATCGAATACTTTCAGAGCCGGATCGTTTGTAACCATTCGGATGACAGACCTAGGCAACGTAGCCGCTGGATCTTTATTCGCTGCGCTATGTCTAAGTCGTCGTAAATCTCATACAGCTCATCGTTAAATCGCCTGCGATCTTCGCCGCTGCCAACGTGCAAAGGTCCAAACATCTTACGCAGAATCTTTCTCTCGAACACTCCAAGCGTCGCTTCATCGGATGTTGTCATCGTCCAAGCTTCTGCGCCATACGTTAGGACGGGCATGATGAGAGCCTTGTAGAGTGTTAGTTTTGTTCATCCAGAGAGGACTTTACTGCTCAGCTGTCTACTTGGTCCAAAGTAGCACTGGTTGGCAAGAGAGATTCTACGTTGGATTTTGATCAGGTTGACATTGCTATAGGTATTAATGCTGGTTCCTAAGTAAACGAAGTCTTCTACAACCTCGAAATCATAACTGTCAACAGTGACGATCGGAACCAAATGAGCTTTGTGCCGATACGCGAGTGCGTCGACTGTTTGTTTGAAGACAGGAGGTACTTCGTTTTGTCTTCGTTCACCATCAGACCCATTTGCTTTGCCTTTTTATCCAGCTTGGAGAAGGCAGAACTCACAGCGCGGTTGTTAAGACCGATGATGTCAATATCATCGGCATAAACCAACTATTGTACATTTTAATAAAAAATTCTGCCTTAGCGATTAAGTTCTGCGGCTCGCACGATCCTCTCCAACAACAGGTTAAAGAAGTCAAATATAAGACAGCGCATGTTTTATCGAGATAAAATGGATCGAAATGAACTTGGGAATGCTCTTGCTGCAAATATATTGAAAGAATTGGCTTTCAATCAAACCTCAACCAGTGGCACGGAACATCTAAGTGAAATAGATGCTAATGTAAAATATTTCAGAATAACTTTTAACTACTTCTTTCTACTTCGGCCATTAGGCACTCTAGAGATGCGAAGTTCTTATTATTTTATAATACAGGGTGACCGATGGGAATCTGACGTTTTTGAAATGAACAGTACACAGTTATTTTAAATGAAATATTTTATTTTAATACACAAAATTCTTTGTCATGACATGCCATTTTCCTTTCCTCAAGCTTCTGAGCAACACACATCTTGTAAGGGTGAAATTTTAAGTCTTTCTGTAAAATTGTTCGCAGAGATTCACGGCTCATTCTTAATTCGCGCGCGTGTTTACGTGCAGAGCGCCCAGGGCCACGAGTCAGCGCGGCTCTCACACGCTCGATGTTGTCTGGTGTTCTTGCTGTCTTAGTCGGACCTGGTGGCTTCTTTTTCACAATAGATCCTGTTGTTCGTAGATTATGAACTCAACTGAGAATCGTGTTGCGGCTTGGAACGGTTCCACGACGCCTACGATTGAAACGCACACGAAAAAGTCGCTGCACGGTAATAACAGACCCGCCATTCTGCACAAATGCGTCATACGCAAACATGCGATGTTCAACCGTCCACCGCTCCATAGCTACTGAAACGGCATCGAATGGCGAGATTACTGGCTTGTAATTCGCCTCCCTACTCCTCTCACCGGCAGAGTACTAGCCATCCCAAAAACGTCAGATTCCCGTCGGTCACCCTGTACAATAAATCTGTTTTATGCATTTTCTTTCAGTTAACAGATGCTCGAAATTTTTTTGATATTAATAAAATGTATAAGAATGCCATCTACTTTTGACTTGCAGTCTATACATTAATATTTAGCGGGCTTTTGATTAAAAATTTTGAAATCTTAATCAACAGTTTTTTGTTTTTTTTTTTTAATTTTTTCAAATTTATTAAAAATCTTCATACTTTAATTTATATAATGTTTGTTCTAAAACAAACTATATAAAAAAAAAAGTAATAAAATATAAATAAATAGTCAAAAGTTTGAAAAATGTCACGCTGCTATTATCCCGAACACAGGTGTACCTACTTCTCTGTTCGTAAGTGCGGCAAGCCTGCATGCGAAAGCGGATAAGAACTGTAAGTGTCGCACATACTCACACAGCTGCGACCAACTGTGAATTGTATGAGCACTTACAACACATGCAGATGCATACACACACATACATACATACGCAACACACACATGTGCGAGCACTAAGTGAATGAGCGTTGAATGAGTGCCACAGATGCGCAACCATCAGCCCAGCACTGAATGAGCAGGCGGCAAATACATTTATAGCCCCACCCCTTCTCCTACCCACCCCTTCCTTCTTTCTACGTGCCAGTAAGTGGGTAAGCAAGTATGCAAAGCTGCTAAATCCAATGGAGTGTGTGCAACATGCAACAAACAAGGACAAGGCCGTTGCCAACTGCATTTCATTACGTATGAGACAAAAGCAAAACCATTAGCAAGCCAACAACACCAATAAAACAATAGTAAAACCAGCGGTAACAAATGAAACTGCGAACACTAAAAAGTCACCGTACGAAATGGGTGCGCGCATCACATTTAAATGGTATCACTTTTTAGCTCGAGCATTTGTTGTTGTTGTTGTGATTATTTATACATGGCGCTGCTGCAAGTGTAAGATTCTCAGTGTGAGTAAGCACCTCTCTTGTATTTGGATTGCGGCATAAAAGTGGCATTTGAATTGCATTAACTAACTTGAGTCGGGGGTTTGGTAATTTCTTACTTGACTGTGCTTGCTGGTGCGTAGGGGTGTTGCAAGGGCAAAAGCTGCAGTACTTAAAGTATTCTAGAGTGGAATGAATTTAAGAAAGAGGGAAATGAATTGAGAATTTAATAGTTCAACTAGGAATTTTGTTGCTAGAGTAGGCAAGAAAGGAATATTTTATCATCCAATTCTATGGCTCTCTTAATCGAGACCTATGTTAGCCGGACACCTCCCTTGAGTGGACATTCTATACCAAGTCTCATACATCGGAAGTTATTCCTCTCTTTTGAGTGGACACCTCTCTTGAACGGGCAAAAGCTGGTTGACGGTGAATGTCCACCCATGAGAGGTTTTACAGTAGTTAATAACAACAAATTTCGTCGTTAGTTCCTTATCGAAATTCTAGAGGCAATAAAGTTCATATTGCAGTAGATGGCAGATATACTTCAAATGCTTCAGATGCATATATAATCCGCTTATGATTCTGAGAGCAAAAATCATTTGTCGAACATCACATTGATAACTAAATGTCAAAAGCTTCTAACCAGCACGAAGATTCAGCGAAATAAATCGGATTTCTACAAAGTAATATGGGAAATGCAATTAAAATGACGATGCCTCTCATAATACGATCGGAATGAAAAGAGCTGTGTGGAAGCTCTACTGGCAGTAAAGTAAGGAAAACTGCTTTTCCCAAAAAAAGGGAAAAGAACACTCTAGAATAAGAATAAGGGTGCGAAGAGCTGCAGATGCTGTTTGCTGGAAAATATCAGGTCAGTCCATAAGTTCGCGCGTTTTTTAAAGGTGGTTTTAAAATTAATAGAAAAGATGTTTAAAGTATTTATTAATCAATAATATATTTTCCTTCATTATTTACGAAGACAACGTTTAGGCAAATTTTTAGTTCCCTGCTCAAACAATTTTTTGTCCATGGAGCCAAAATACTCTTCGATATCCCTTTTTATAGCTTCTTTTGAGGAGTAGTTCTTGTTAATCATATGGGATTGAAGTCCACGGAAAAGGTGATAATCACAAGGTGCAATATCTGGAGAGTATGGTGGATGCGGCATTAGCTCCCATCCGAGCTCGTTCAGCTTGCCTAATGTTTGCCTTGCGGTATGAGGTCTTGCGTTGTCGTGATGAAACAAAACTTTGCGTCTATTCACTAAAGACGGTCGATTTTTTTTAAGTGCCCCATTCAGGTTTGATAGCTGATGGTAATATAATCAGCAGTTATCGACTGGTTTGGTTTCAGAAGTTCATTATAAACCAGACCGGCCGTATCCCACCAAATAGACAGGAGAATCTTCTTGGGGTGAAGGTCATCTCTAGGGGTCGGTTCTGGTGTTTCATCTTAATCCAACCATTGGCGTTTGCAAACAGGATTATTGTGAAGGACTCAGTTTTCATCACCAGTAACGATACGGTTCAAAAAACTTTCATTTTCCTGCCGTTGCAGGAGCTGAGAACACGCCTTCACTCTCTGCTGCGGAAAACATTTTTCCAGCTTTGAAACCTTTCCCAACTGAAGCAGATGTCTGTGAACTGTTCCATGCGATGATTTTAACCTCTGAGCTATCATATCGACTGTCAAATTTGGCTCAGCTTCACGAGTTCGAGCAAGGCGCTGGAGTTAAAGACTTCTTATACGCGTTCGAAGATTCCACTTTATTTTTTAGCAACACGTGCTTCTATCCGCGATTAAAATTCACTTGTTGAATGCACAATATATCAAAGAAAATATAAATAGTTCCGTTATATTCCGCGAATAATTTTTTGTATGCAAAAATCGTATGAGTGAAAAAGTGAAATTATGAGTAAAATACGCACGAACTTATGGACTGACCTGATACAGTTAAAAACTTCTCTTATCCACCGACTTTCGTTTATCACACATCACACACAATGGTTCTTTTGCGCGAAAAATTTGATGGCCGAATAATCTCACGTCGCGGCGAGGTCAATTGGCCGCCAAGATCATGGGGTTTGACACCATTGGACCCCTTTCCTTGGGGTTATTTGAAAGAAAAGGTGTACATCGATAAGCCAGCAACAATTCAAGAGCTAAAGGATGACATAATTCGGTACATTAACGGCATAGAACCTCAATTATGCCTCAGCGTCATCGAAAATTTGGACCATCGGATGGAGGTGTGCCGCCGAGGCCGCGGCGGCCATTTGGCCAATAGTTTATTCTATTCGTAATTGAAATATACCAATATTATCACAATAAAGAGAAATGGCAATAATTTCTTAAAAAAGAGGTTGTCTGTAAAGTCGGTTTACTGACGATAGTTTAACGTGACAACGTCATAAGAAAATACTAATGTAATGGTTGCAATTTTCAAAACAAAATTTCAATTTTATTTGTCTGATAGATATTTTGTATGGATATAGAGGAGGAGGTAAATGGAATTGCAATGGAATAGGTCAAGTTACATTTACAAAAACGTGAAAAATTACGAAACATTTATCAAATTCATGAAAGATATCTTCAATTTCGATTGTGCATCAGACGTTAATAAGTCAACAACACTAAGAGGCATCATCATCGATTTGCCTTTCTCAAGACACTTTACACTCGAAACACTCCCTTTCATTTCCTACTTTTTCTATCATCGTCCTATTCTCAACAGAGAAATGGTTCATTACCATGCACACAGGAAGAAGGCATATGCAAATACAAGTATGTGAATTTATATACAAATGCGCATATGCATACATATATACGCTCACTTAAGTAGGAGAGAGCAAGATGTCGAACGTTGCCCCCGCGGCCGATTGTGCTTTGTTTGCTTTGTCGTTCGTTCCGCGCTTTCGTTTGCAGTTCATTCAAGGTAACGGCAATGAGCAAAGTAACGACACATTTTTTCGTGCGTGCAGCCGGCTAAATCGAATTATAAGACGTTATCACGTCAAAAATAGTATTTTATTCAAAACCAGCCCGGCCCTTGAAACTTAACCACCTGTTATAACCTACAAAGAGAGAAAAATAAATATATCAAAAAATAAAAAACTTTTTTGTGATTAACATTAGTAGGTCTTATTTTGTACATAAACCAATGGCCATCAAAACGGCACATTTTTAGCTTTTACTATATATTTTGACCTAAATGCGGCAAAATAAAACTTTATTTGCGAAAAGCGAATTTTTCATGCTATTTTCAGAGAAAATAGATAAGAAAAACTACGTGTAGGCGATTTGAAAAGATAATAATGTATTAATTTGCGTTACTTTCAAATTAACGTATAATTAAATCTTGCATTTTATTATAACATCCGCAGTGCGAATATAAATAAAAGTCAATTAAATGTGCTAAGAAGTGATTCTGTTGTTTCCTTTATTATCCCTCAGGCGACAATAAAAAAAAAATAGAGCAGCAATGCCGCGCTTCATACCAACTGAATTTCACGCCAACTTGACATACTTTACGCACAATAATCGACGACAATTAACAATTTAAATATTGTTTACTAAGGCACAAAGTCTTAATGAAAACAATAAAATTCGCAGTTCATTGGCAATTATTTACCAAAGTAATTTACTCGAAGCAAGAAGTATCCTTATCAACTTGTAATACTTTTCACTTGCGTTTGGCCACAATGGCCAAAGAGAAATTCAAGTGCTTGTGTACATATACCCATAGGTATATACATGTATATGAGTGTGTGTGTGTGTGTGGGTGCGGGTAGACATGGGCTAACATTAAAGCCAATAACAAAAGGCTAAAGTGAAAGCAGGCGAGTAAGTAATTGCCAGCGGCATAACCTTCATCTCAACAAGCAGCAGCAATAACAACAACAGCAACAACAAGAACTTTATACGCTAAAAGCACGAGCATTGCAAGTGAAAAGCGAATAGTTGGTACCGACTTTTGTACAACTTTGTTGGGCGATGTGGATGCTACGCTTCCAAGCAAACACTTTATGCATAATTAAAAGCTGTAAAATATGGAAATGAGCCAATGCGCGGCAAAGCCAAGTGAAAATTAAAAAAATTTAATTTCAAAAAAAAAAAAACACGCCAACTTAAAACAGACATATTAGCTTATGCTACTGCGTACTTAATAAGCTTGCAGCAACACCGAAATTGCTGGCATTTAACTGCGAAAAAGCTATGAAAAATTGTAGTAAACGGGGGGCAGGCAAGCGTAGGTAGAAAATTACCATGGCTGTAAGAGGCATAAGGCGCTGGCAGAGTAGAGCGGAAATAAGAAAGTGAAAACATGTAAAATGTAGTCTACAATCAAATAGCAGCCGAGGTGGTAACAGACAGAAACTCTCAATTAATTAAACCTGCATATTTAAATGAAAATTTATACAAAATGGTGGGCATCACGATGTTGGTTGCCAATTACAACTCAAACTGAAAGGAAGCTGAAAGGAAACTGAAACTGAAACCCCAAGCAGCAGTCAGCAGTCAACAACATCTAGAGGGAAATTTTAAATATTGCCACTGTGTGATGTCGCTGGCGACCCAGCAGGGAAAACCAAGAGTTAGTGGAACGCTCTGCTGGTACAGAACTAGTGCGATATGACTAGACATCGGATTCTTATGCAAGTGCATATTTTTGTTTAACATCACATGAAGTTCGCACCTAGGTAGAAACTCATCATAATAAAATATTCAATTTGCATAAAAATTCGATCTCTAGATATGACACAATTGCGTATCATTTTGTTGCGCATGTTGGGGGTAAGCGACATTTGTCTGCAGAGTGAGCTACAGTATCAAAGTAGACAACAAAATTATATCTTTTTTCATTTATTTACTTGAAATATATTTTTAAATAATCTCATATTACAAAGTCAAGGTATGTAGCAATACCGGCTATCGGCCTCTAAACTTAAACAAAATATTTATTTATTTACTTCTAGCAGTTACAAAAGCTTACAAAACTATAAGCTAACTGCGGGAGAAGATAGCTATGACTTCTAAGGTCGCAAACTATGCTACGGATTTACCAAAAACCAAATATTAAAAGCGTCCACTTCTAATGGGGCCAGCTGCTGGTTCGAATCAGACTGAAAGGTGATGTAGTTCTTTAGAAATTAATCAAAGTAAATTGATTTGTAACCGCCGTAGCCGAATGGGTTCCTGCGTGACTACCATGTGGAGTTCACAGAGACAACGTAGGTTCAAATCTCGGTGAAACACCAAAAATAAGAAAAACATTTTCTAATAGCGGTCGCCCCTCGGCAGGCAATGGCAAACCTCCGAGTGTATTTCTGCCATGAAAAAGCTTCTCATAAAAAATATCTGCCGTTCGGAGTCGGCTTAAAACTGTTGGTCCCTACATTTGTGGAACAACATCAAGACGCGCACACCACAAATAGGGGGAGTAGCTCGGCCAAACATATAAATTGATTTGTCACGTTGGATTCTCACCTCTTCAAGGGCTCCGTAAATACCAAGGCAGATTAGGCAAAATTAAGAATGTTAATTTCTCTACGTTTTTTCCTTTTATTTCGATGCTGAAATTAACACAGGCCAACCCAATAGATTTTTTTTTATATTCGAGAAAGTCCAAAAATGGCTTGGCCTCATTTGCATAAAGGTACGAGTAACATAGGTCTCCATTTATCTTTTGTTTTTTTCTTGAGACGTAATACCAGTGTCCGAAATATTTTTGAACGCTGGACACGATTCGGAGTTCAATGGAAGATTTTTGAACCTTTGCACGTTAGCGAAGACAAGTATCGTAGGCGATGAAACAATGAGCTGTATGAGCTTTACGATGACATAGACATAGCGCAACGAATAAAGATCCGGCTACGCTGGCTGGGTCATGTCGTCCGAATGGATACAAACGCCACGGCTCTGAAAAAATTCGATGTGGTATTAGCTGGTGGTAGCAGAGGAAGAGGAAGGCCTCCTTTGCGTTTAAAAGATCAGGTGGAGAAGGACGTAGCTTCACTTGGTGTGTCCAACTGGCGCCGGTTATCACCAGAAAGAATCAACTGGCGCACTTTTGTTAAACTCAGTCATTGAAATTAATTGAAATACAATATTATTATTATTATTGTTATTGTTTATTTGTTATCTACAATTAAAATTACAAAATAACTTTTAAGCACAAGCTACAAATAAAATATATATTTTTACCTAATACATTAATGCGCATTTCGAGTAATCGTGGCAAAAAGCGACATTAAAAAAGTTAACAGGTCTTATTTTCTGCTATTAGAGAGAAGTTATTCACAGCATGCATTGGCATATATACATATGTAGGAATATCTAAGGATTAAAAAAAATCATATAAACGCCCAAAATGCGTGCATTATCGGGACTCTTCTCAAAAAGCTGTCAACTACTACTGAATTGACATATACCCACAAGAGGTCTATAAAATTTTCTAGAAAATAGACCATTACCATTTCTCAGATTTCATAGATTTCTAAAAATATAGAAAATATGGCTTAAAAACCACGCAGTATTAGAATATGGAGAAAAATTAAGAGAAACAAGTTGTGGTAATTGAACAAAAGCCGACATTAAAATTTTTGTTAAGAAAATCTAAAAAGTATATTAACTAAATTCTATAGGTTATTCCAGACTATTCTTGTAGAAAAGTCTAGAGTTTTCGTTAAAAAAACCTCTTCATAGCTGAATTTTTTTCCCTCCTTAAGAAAATATTTTTTAAGTTTGGTCCGACTACTATTTACCATAGGTGCACAACAAACCTGTAAGAAAGCTATTTCATGAAAAAACATAAATTTCAAATTGTTTAATTTAATTTTTTTTTAAAAATCTGATAGTATCTATAACTTGCTTGGATTTTTTTAGATACAAAAAATTATTATCAGAAATAGGTTTTGTGTTCTAAAGAAAAAATATATATCGGAAAACTACCTTGGACATCAGAAAACTACAACCCATAAACTAAAAGTAAAATTTTAAAAATACGAAAGAATAGCAAATTCATAAAAATTGGTTAGTTAATTATAAATTAGTTACAATAGATTGTTGCATTTTTAGTAATAAAAACTATATTTTTGTATAAAATTATAATAATTTAAATTCAAAGATAAATAAACAAATAGCCAAAACTTATCATTATTTGGTATACACTTTCATTTGACGCTGAAGGGTTTCCAATAAGAGGTGTTATTTTGATATTCAAAGAAAAATGCTATTTTTTAATGCAGAGTTGCCCATATTCGACGGACCCATCTGGCAACCCTTATCTTTTGACGAAGATGTCAGATCGCTTAATGACATAACGCGTTGGAATCGTCAGTCCAAGCAGATGTTTACCATGGAACAGTACATGCCACGCGAGCGCTCCCAAATTGTTGAAATTCACATTCAACAAAAGAAGTCACTTGTGAAAAGAAGAAGAAGAAAAGAAGAAAATTGTGATGCCAATTATTCGTCGAAAGCGTATGAGGCAGTTCTGGTTTCAACAAGACGGCGCTCCACCACACACAGCTCGCACCACAATCAATTTTTTGAAGAAATTGTTTCCTCGTCGTTTGATGTCGAAAAATGGCGATTTTGACTGGCCGCCGCGTTCGTCCGATTTAACGCCACCTGACTTCTTCTTGTGGGGATATTTAAAATCAAAGGTTTATATTAATAAGCCAAAGACCATAGAAGAGCTCAAGAACAACATCCGTGATGAAATAGCCGCTATTCCAGCCGAAATGTTAGCTAAAACTATGGAAAATGCTGCAAAACGGGCACAATACGCCGTACAGGCTCAAGGCGGCCGTTTGTGAAATATCATATTCAAAAAGTGATGTAAACAAATCTACTTGAACCAAATACAATAATTATTATCGTCAACATCAAAAAAAATGTGTTTTTCTTTGATTTAAAAAAAAAACACATGGGTCCGTCGAATATGGGCAACCCAGTACAAATGATCTAATATTAATTTCATTATAAATAGGAAGGTGTGCCGTTAATAGTGGAAAATAACATCAGGCAAATGACCACCAGGGCCACGCGTACAGAATAATATCTTTTATATGAAATTTTCCATAACCGAATTGCAAAGTGACTGCCCCATGTCCTCGATAGCCTCACGACTTCCATCTTTGAGGTCTTTATTTGACTCTGGGCTGTTGGTGTAGACCTCCTCTTTCACGTGGCCCAAAGAAAAAAGTCGCAATGTGTTAAATCACAAGATCTTGGTAGCCAATTGTGATCACCTCTTCCAGAGATAACACGGTGCGGAAACTTTTCCCGTAAAATATCAATAGTTTCGTTGCTTGTGTGGCACGAAGCGCTGTCTTCTTGAAAATAAAGATGGTCCAGATCAATACCATCCAATTCCGGCCTGAAAAATCGTGAATCATCTCTCGATAGCGATAGATAGCACCTGCTATTTTAAACCCCTTTATTTGCTAAAGGTGAATTATCATCTTTTTTAATGTCATTTCTATAAGGAGTGCTTTTCTTTTAGCGCAATAATGCCAATGTAGTCTAGAAGTTAGGGGCCGAAGGTGAGGTGGAATATTTTTTATCTGATTTCGAATTTGAAATAATTAATTTTGATGACGATGCTGGGACACTGTCACGTCATTGTCAACATATGCTGTACACTTTCTTTTCACGTTGACTGTATATGCAAAAACACGTACGCGAACTACAGGCTGTGGTAAATTTCGCCCAATCCCTTTTATAGATCTGCATAAATTTGGTGCGCATCAACTGCTGAGGACTTCCTGTATGAATTCGAAGAGTACAATCAATATTGCTAAAATACAGCTAACGGTATATTTCCAAATGTTATAAATAAACAAACCGTAACCATCCATGAATTACACCCCAATATGTCTACCGAAGGTTAAAAGGTCCATGCTTGGCTATTGCTTGGGATATTGAAAAGGTTCCGTTTGGTTTGAAAATCGATGTTCTTTCTTTTTGTGGTATTTACTAAATTCTACTCAAGCACTCTACAGAGCAGAGGGGATTGTATTCCTTTGAATGTATAATAAATATTTGCGATTGGTCAGGTAGAGTATCGATGCCTGATTAAGGAGTTTCCAAATTCGATTCTTAGGCTAGGTAAGGTTAGGTTGGAATGGTTGCCCGAGGAGTAGGCACACTTGGACGAAGTAAAGGCATTCGCCCTTTGTGATACCATTGTGAAGGAAGTAAAGTGGACGAAGACCGATGGGACGTAGGAGAGATGAGGGTGGGGGAAGAAGGGCGCTTAATATACGTAGATTACGAACGATGCCTGTGCTGCGTTTGCGTCAACTGCTTTATGCTGCTGATGAAGTTCATCAGATTTCTAATATGAAGGCCTACTATATCGGCAGGTGTAGGTAAGAAGTAGGAGCCAAAATACGTAAAATCTCAGCCTTATGAAAAAAGCGCAACTAAGGAGATGGTGCTGAGACGATTCTACCTCATCCTAGATACATACGACGCAAAAAGGACACGAGGTTCCAAGTCCCACAACATGCACACCTCGCGGATAGTGTCCTGTGAGAAAACCCACAAAGTTCGAGACCTAAGATTTTGCCAACCTCAGAAGCTCGCTCGAGCGCCCCCCATTCTTAGGCTGACTAACACTCATATGTACAACACAAAGCAGAAATGATTCTTAGTCTTGTCCAGAGATACGAAACAACAGCTATTTCTTCTTTTATCGTTGGAGAGACTGAGAAAGAAGCATTCATCGACATACGTCAGTTTGTAGGGATCTTCATCCAGTAATGTTCCTAATACTAAATATATAATAAATTTCATTCATCAGTTCAAGGCGACATTTCCCTTACACACTATTTCATTTATTTTGATTTTATTAAATTTTTCTTTACGGAACTTTACAGACTAGGGGTACAAAATCACTTAAAGATTGAATTTAAAAATAAGAATTAAAATAGTTATACGTTACAGACTACAGGTATACAAGGTCCAGCACTCGAAGTGTAACCCACTTCAGACCGCTCATGCACGGGCATCCGCTGTCTGTTAGTAGGCTAAATGAGAGTCCAGAGTATTGTTTACAAGCGCGCGGAAACATTTTGCCGAGAGTAAACGTGATAAAAGAATATCAGAAATGGACTTCAATTGCATTATATTTGGCTGGAAAATCACAACCAGCAGTTGCTCCTGAGCTTGAGCACCTTAAAGTAAATAAAGTTTTTTTTACCGCACCATTACTCGTTACAATGATACTGGTAGCATCGCGAAACGTCATGAAGGTGGTCATCAAATGGCTGCAACGTCACATGAAATGGTTCACAAAGTGAAGAAGCGACTTGAGCGAAATCCCCGACGAAGCGCCAATCAAATGGCGAAATAATTGAAAATATCTGACCGTAGCATCCGCCGCATGAAAAATGATCTCAAAGTCAAGCCTTACAAAATACAAAAGGCGCATGATCTCACACGAAAGCAAAAAACAGGTCAAACGCGAGAGCGAAGGAGTTGCTTCGCTAGGCCGAAAGTGGTCAATTTCCATGTTCCGGACATTATGTTTTCTGACGAGGAAACTTTTCGTCCATATGAGAATTTGGGTCATCGATTGGCCATGAGGAGGCAGCACCCGCCACATGTAATGGTTTGGGCCGCTGTCACCGCAGATGGGCGCTCTTCAATCGTTTTCATCGAGCTTGGTGTCAAGGTAAATGCGAAGTATTGTCGGGAAAGTATTTTGGAGCCTGCTTTGAAGCCGTGAGCAGACAAACGTTTCGGTGGCAGACTATAGGCGTTTCATCCAGGCTCGACACCGTGTCACAAAGCTCGAGTGATCCAATAATGGCTAAAAAACAACGTTCCGAACTTCATAACGTCCACACAATGGCTCTCAACCTCACCAGACGCGAATCCGATGGATTATTCTCTTTAGGCCGTTTGGGGGAAGAAGGTGCGGACTAAAATATTCACCAATCTCGAGGCGATGAAAAAAGCAATTGTCCACCAGTGGGCCAAAATACCTGCAAGTCACATTCAGGCAGCTTACGATTCGTTTCTGGACCGTCTCAAGGCCATAGTCAAGACAAAAGGTGAGCAAAAGGAAATTGATTGTTAAGTTTGTATTATTTTAGCACATTTTTGAATTTCGAATTGAATAAAAGCAATCCAATTCCAAACTAAATGTATGGCCTTTTTAATTGGTTACACTTCGAGTGCCGGACCCTGTACAATACTACTGAAAATAAATACAAATATATTCAACATCTTTTACTAAAGGGCATTAGAAATTAACAGTACAAAGCGTCAATGGCAGATGTAAATGCATATTTTGGAGATGAAATATTAATATTTATTAGTGTTTTTTTGTTTGAAGATTTTATTATTCTTCAAAAGTGCTCTGGTTATAGGTTAGGTTAGGTTAGGTTAGCCTGGTTGGCAATAAGCTGCGCATAGACCTTTTGGTCCCTGGCGTTACCAGATGAAGACCGACCTCTATGAATACCGAAAATAGACATCATGTAGAATGTCAGCGCTTTTGGCGAGTTTAACCTTCATGTGCCCGGCTTACTACATTTGTAGTAAATTGTGAAAAAAAGTGAGATAAAAAAAAAATTTCCGAAACAAGAATGCCCGAATTTTTTAGTAGCTTCCTGATTATCAAATCAAAGTCAATTAAGAGTATAATAACACTCGAACTATTATTTGCCTGACCTCTAGACCCTACTTGAAAAAAACATCATCTTGCGGCCGGCTTACTACATTTGTAGTAACCATATAAAATGTATGCAAAATAGTATTTTATAGTTGACTTCAGCTTGTCGCAACACGACTTTTTATAACTGTCGCTTCGCTTAGTTACCGAAGTACGTTTGTGTGTGTGTATGTGTATATGTACACGAATGGAAAATTTGAACTAGATTTCGCAATAAATTAGAACAATCGTAGTATATTTGGTATGTTTGCTTAGGTGTGCTGGATGCAACAAGTGTAAGTGTTGTGGGTCCAACTCGGGCTACCCAGGGTCTAATTGAGTCTGACGTCTTTGAGTTGATATTCACTACATCAATGCTTCAACAAATTCTAGTCGATACGAATGAAAAAGCACGAAAAGCCTATGAGACTTGGAACGAGAAAAACTGCACTGGAGATAAAATAATCTGGGAGAAATCAACCTTAATTGAACTAAGAGCATTTATAGGCCTTGTGTTACTAGCAGGTATAAATAAATTAAATGACAAAGATGTGGATGTGCCATGGAACCAAGAATGCATTTGCTTTTATCGAGCAGTAATGCCTAAGTCACGCTTCAAAGAAATTGTTCGATTCATTAGATTTGACAGCGAGCGTACAAGAGCAGTTAGGCTAGAAGCCGATATATATATATAAATATATAAATATGCGCAAATAGAACCAACCATCTGGAGAAATTACTGTGAATGAACAATTATTTGCTTATCGCGGTCGAACTAGGTTTACTCAGTACATACCCTCTAAGCCTGCCAAGTATGGGATAAAGGTTTGGTTTGCATGCGATGCTAAGTCGTTCTATCCACTCAAAAGTGAAATATATACTGGAAAAAACTCAAATGCTGGTCGAGCAAATAACGTAGTGAAGGTGTTGTGCAAAGGTTAGTACGCCATTGGGAGAACACCGGAAGGACTATTATTTGTGACAATTTTTTTACATCGCTAAACTTAGGCAAGTATTTAATGTCCAAAGGTCTTGCTATTATTGGTACTGTTCGTCAAAAAAAAAAGTTTGTACCATATGAAATGAAGGCTGACCGCAATCGTGCTGAAGAATCTTCCGTTTTCGGGTTTCTCGATGGAAAGTTTTCTTTGGTATCTTATGTTCCAAAAAGAGGCCGATCAGTTATAATACTTGCCAGCACACCTTTGACAAATTCAATTGTAATATAGCTGAAAAGAAAAATAAGCCGCAATACATCCTTGATTACAATGCAAACAAAGGAGGCGTCGACGCAATGGATAAAATGCTTTCTGCATATTCAACGAAACGCAAAACATTGCGTTGGCCTTTGGCCATGTCTTATAACATGCTGGACATAAGTGCACTTGCATCATTCATCATTTACTCGGAAAACAATCCATATAACCGTCGCACAGACGCGCGACGAAAGTTCTTGCGGAGCTTGTCTAAGCAGCTTTTTATGCCAGCAATTGAACAGCGCTCTCAAGTTCCCCGGGTGCTGGGATTCCATCAAACACGTAAAGCTATCGAAATGGCACTGGATCGATCCCTTTCTGCTACATCTAATGTTGATTCATCTATTTTACCTGATATTTCCAACGATAAACAACCAAAATATCCTGTACCTTGTCAATACTGTGAAATAGGAAGTCGTAACAACACACGAAAAATCTGTAGTCGGTGCAAAAAAGCAGTGTGTAATGCACATGTCGAAACATATATTTTGGGAAAATGCTGTTCAACTCCTGAAAATTAAAACATTTTTTGTATTAAAATTATCACCTGAATTCAATATTTTTAAATAAAAAGGTTATTACACACGTACAAGTAAAAAAAAACACCATACAAGTCTTGTTTTCTTAACATTACATTGGTTTTGCATGCAATTACTTAGTTACTACAAATGTAGTAAGCCGACCGGGTACGTAAGTTTTATATCCCGGGTACATGAAGGTTAAGCAGGTTATAAATGCATGAGAATGATAATTAGCAAAGAACACAGGGAGATAGGATCTATTTTGAACACTTTGAAAGCTTTGCTGGGTATATCAAAATTAATCAGCCCTATAAGCTCAGAATAGCCAATGGCATCACTGATTACTTCGTTAACAAATATAAGTGAGTGGATTATTCTCCTGCTTCCAAGTATATAAAATGCACCAGTAACTTATAAGGAAAAGTTAAGCCGTTGTCGCTCTAAATTCATTAAAAGCACCCTAGTTTGGTACTAGTGTGGATATTTCCCAGCAGGGTACTTGTGCCAGTTTGCATAGTATATATGTACGAGTACGTATGTATTTATAAGAGCACGTCCATGTATCTGGTTGCAAAAAGCAAACTGTGTCACGGGCACTGTGCCATTGCCAGTGTCGCCATATCGACTCTACTCCAATGCCTACGGAGTCTTTGTGGTGTCACTATTTTGCCACTGAGGCTGTCAACAATCCGCAACTAATTACGCAGTTAATGTTCTGCATAATAATGCAGCCCCACATACAAGCACGCCCGCCCAGTTTTGCTTGTATGTACTTGTACATTTAGTAGTTACAAAGTAAAGTAACAACAAAAGCAAAACAAACAACAATACTCAAAGAGAAGTAACCCACTTTGAAGAACAACAGCAACGAACAGCAAAAAGTCTTATCGGCGCACACAAACCATTTCGATGTCATCCAGACTTTCCCTTTGCAGGCGGTTTACATACACTGACAAGTTGGTATATGTGTGCGTATGCCTAAATGTGTGCACACATGCAATAAAATGTTATTTGCAATGCAATTTGTACTTATAAGCAAAGCTTTTGCGATTGAATTAAACAAATGTGCGCATGTATGTCGACATACAGCGTGAAGAAATTCCTTGTCGTTCTCCTAGTCAAAGTCTAATTGAATTTGCGTATTTTCGGTTCTACCGATATAAATTGGTTTTTCTTGTGCATAAATAAATAAATAGACTATTGGTATGCTGGCAGGCCAATATTTGTACAATTGTGTGTATTTCTTCTTCATGTCCCTACATATGTATGTACATGCATGGGTACATCAACTCAAACGGGGGAGAAAAATATGTGTGAAGGCGTGCATGCAAATGTCGCGATAAATTGACAGTTAATTGATTTGTAAATAATTAAATTCCTTTTTACATTTAGTCTCGTCAGCAGACGCATCGAAAAATACGAAATGCATGCCAATAGCAACAAAAACAAACCCACATGTCTCACATATACATTTGCTAAGACTTCAAGAGCTTAAAATGCTTTAAGGTTAAATAACACGAGAAGTTAAAAGTTAAGACAATTTTCGTCTACTTGGCTCTACTGAGCTATGTCTAATAATAAACGCCAGTTTAAAGATGAAATTATGTTTCAAAGCAAGCTATTTGATATTTTTTTGTGATGGGGAAGCCAAGATTTTCAAGGCAACAGGCTTTCAAATTTTAAAGTGAATGCTGAAATTATTCCGTTTTTTGCAATAATTTCTTTTGTCAAAATAAATTTAAAAATAATTTGCTTTAAAATTTCTTGTGATTATGGCCCTCAGCTCCATAATGGTGCATTCGAACCTGGTCACGGAATGACTGGCTTCCTTTCGATCGCATCCGAATTCTTTGACATAAGACTCATCTGGGTTCCTGGTGACATAGTGACCTAGTGACATTACGGGAAACAGTGAGGCGGATAAGCTGGCCACACAAGGGACCTATGAGGTAATTACCCTGCGCAAGGAGGCGAATGAGATCTCCTTGGCTACTTACGGTCTGCTCCTGGAAAATTGAACGTCGCGCCAAATCAGCGAGCCCTGGGTAAATATACAAACTTGTAATATTGTGAAAATCTTCTGGCCACGTACGCATCGAATGCGTTGGAGGTTCATAATCCACATTGAAATGAAGTCCTCTTATTCCCACTCTACAAGAAACATCTGCCCTCGCCTCATATCAGTATGGACTCCGAAGAATGTACAGTACCACCACAGCACTCACCGCTATAAACAGCCATATAAATAGCGGGTTTAACCAAAACCACCCCTACGAGAAGATTGTCCTAGTAGTGCTGGACCTGAAGAAGACTTTCGACACAGTCAGCCATTCCACGCTACAAGATGACGTTATACAGTCGACAGGGTTGAAGTGGTGGTTCGTGAATTATTTGAGTGGTTGGCTCGCATGAGTAATTTTCCTGGACCAAAACTGTAAACAGATGAGGATTAAGCAAGGCACAGGGTTGTGTCCTTTCACCCTTGCTTTTCAACTTCTACATATCCAACCTCCCCCAGCCACCAGAGGGAGTCTCCAGGTTCTCCTACCCTGACGGTTGTACGATATTGGCGTTCGACAATGACATCCATGACCTGTGCACCAAAGCAACCGATTACTTAACTAATCTCTCTCGCTTTTTCACTGCGAGGAATCTTACAAATTTGTACCACTAAGTCCACGGCAACCCTCTTTATCACCTCTACAAAGGAGGTCAAACTACAGCTCAAGGTTAAAGTCGACGACACATCAATACCGACCGTAAACAACCCAAAAATTTTGAGAATTACCTTTGATAGTTTGCTCTCCTTATCTGCGCACACAATTGCTACTAAAGACCAAAACCGCCACAAGGTCCTCAAATCGTTAGCCGGCAGTACTTGGAGGCAATGCAAGAAATGTTGCCGCTTCTAAACGCCGCTTCTCCGGTCTGGTCGCCTGGAACTAGTGTCAGACATGCCAAAACACTACTTTTAGTATAGCCGCGGAATGCCTCCCCGGGATGTGTCCCCTACAACACCTACATAACAAGGCACAGATGCTCCCTGTCAAGTAGCACACCAACTGCTCAGCAAAGAGTTTCTACTCGGGTGCTACTGTAAGTTTCACCCCTGTAAACACCAGCTAGAACCAGAACCACCTCCCAACTACTCTGACGAGATCCACGACAAAACTAACCGACAACTATTGGACCGGACAGTGCTTAGACATACACTCAACGACATTCATCGGGAGACACTTACCAGCTTTTAAACTCTCGACCACCAAATGCCGTAATCGGAGTCCGATCACCACTCAGCTACCCCCAGAGACCAGCGTAACAGTGGCACAATTACGTTCTGGATACTATAGCAGATTAAACACCTGCCTATCCAGAATTGACCCCGCACAATACTAACAACCTTTTCAGATGCCCCATAGAACTTACTTACCTAACACCCCTTTCCCTCTGGACGCAAATCGTCGGAAAGGCAAGTTTCGTTGGCCGACTGTTAGAGGAGGTAGATGAAGACTACCGGATGTCTTGCACTGACAGGGTTAAGTAATGAGTAGCGGTCATTTATTTGCATTTTTGTGAAAAACGCATAAAATCTCGAGAAAAAATTTAACAAGTAAATGCTTGATACCTCAAGGTGAAGAATTTAACAGGAATCAGCTCTAATAGAATGCACTGGAGATAACAAAAAGAGTCTTGAGATAAATTAAAATAGCCCAAGAGAGGTTGAGGCGGAATATTCCCGCTTTTATTTGTGCTGGGCAGTCGAGATTTGTCTTCACTTAGTGAAACGACTGGCGCGCTTTGTTATCGCACCAATCAAGAAGACGAAGAAGAAGTCAAGATTTAAATTCTGTTAATTACTAGTAATAGTTGGAGTTATAGGGTATATTAAAGAATCTGAGGCAAGCAGCTACGTCACTCAAGTCCATGAAAACAATGCGCGCCTCATTAAAACAATGGTCGAACCATTTAGAAGCAAATTAGAAATTAAAGCAAAAGCCGGTATTCTCAATAACTTTTTTAATTTCTCAAACATTATTGCTTAAAAAAAATTAATTACAATAAAATTTAAAATCTCTTTCTGTAAATTTGTATACAATTTTATATTTGTAACAGAAATTTTGGCACAACGAAGTAGGTAAGAAAAGGGAAAGTCAACACATTCTTTAGTAGCCCTAAACCAAGAAAATGTTTTTTATTTATGCACCCAATACTGTAACTAATGCAACAGCGACCATTTCGTTCTTCTGCTAAAATTTTAGCTTTCATTTCAGCAGTTTTCATAAATCCGTCCACTTTTTATCATCAACAAAACGATGCTATCCTCTCGCTAACTTTGCAGGTTAGTTATGAAATCTCTCCCTCTATGTACACTAAGTTAAAAACTTGGCACAGACATTTATTGGCAAGTTTGAACAATTTATTTATTTCTTATTTAATTGTAATAATATTTTTATGAAAATGCAACTCATTTTAAATTATGTAAGTCTAAGGTGTAAACTTTGTGCAAATTAAACAAAAAAAATTTATTAAAAAATGTTTAAAGATTAAAAAACAAAAAACATTTTAAATTAATTTTAAAAAGTTAAAATTTTTTTATTTATTTAAATATATTACTAATTTTTTTGGTATAAAAATTTTGAAGGACCTAAAAAAAAATTAAAAAGATATTAAAAAAAAAAAAAATTTTATATGAAAAAAAAAATTTTTTTAATTTAATTTTTTTATTTTGTAAAAATTTAATTTTATTTATTTTTTGTTTTTTTTTTAATTGTATTTTTTTTTTATTTTTTTTTTTAATTGAATTTTTTTTTTATTTTTATTTATTTTTTTAATTTTTTTTTAAATTTAATACTTTTATCGAAAATTGCAAGGTACATTTTTGGTATACAGTTTCATAGCCTATTGAATTTTTGACCGCTCCAAACTTCTTTTTGTGGGGTTTTTTGAAGTCGCGGGCTTATGTCAACAAGCCTCAGACTCTTGCAGCTGTTAAAGACAATATCCGTCAAGAATGTGAGGACCTATCGCCAGAAGTTTTGGCCAAAGTGATGAAGAATGCCATAAAAAGGGCTCAAATGGCAATCAACTGTGGCGGCAGCCATTTACATGACATCATATTCTCATATTCTTAAAAGACCAAATAAAATAATCCACAAGAAGAATCAAAGTTTTTCATTTTTTTTTAAATTACAGCCAAAAAACATCGCAAGGTTACTTTTGCGCCACCTTGTATAATAAAGTGCAAATTTCAAGTAGCTCAAAAATTGCGTTGATTTATGAAAAATTTCTTTTCACCGCGGTCTTTTATATTTGCTTCAAATAACGAATATTCGACATTTTCATATGAAAGATAACACCCAATATCATGAGGAAAAAAATGTTGTCAAAAATTAGCGCACTTTCTGAACCACTTTAAAATTGCATTTTTTTTTTCAAAATTCAATTTGCCATAAAACTGCATATCCGAATTTTTTCTGAAGAATCTGATTAAAAGGAGTGAAATTTTAATGAAAATTTGTCAATTTTTTTATATTTGAACAAAGCCTGGATTTGGTTGAGTTTTTTCCTAAAAAAGCCGAAATAATTGAATTGCCAAAAGTTGTTACTAAGTCCTGCTTATTTAGCGCAGTGTTTACTATACCAACCCCAATGTAAAGCAAATACAACTACCTTTCAGTAAAACCGATATCGTTTGCAATCTGTTAATATGCTACAATGGAATTGAATACTTATATATTAATTTCGCTGTGAATTCACATGGGCAACCATGAAGAAGTATTGAACAAAATTTTATCGCTGTTGGCCTGGGCGACTGTAATGGACTTTATGCTCACCAAGCGTGCAAAATCATGGCTCAGTGCCAAGTGAATAGAGCGTGAATGCCAACACAAACAACCAATAAAACATATAAAATAAAGCAAACAGAAGTTAGAAACATAAACACTTGCCAATCACCATACAAACACATAGCCATACCATATACCAACTACACACACACATTTACGTTCTATACATGAATTTGCACTACCAAGTGTGTGGGTAAACTGGAAATGCACATAACTGCCTTCCGCCGCACATTTATCATACAACAAAGAATATCATTAATGTCCAGATAAGCAGAAAGCAAATATCGATAAAAGTAGAACTATGCTAAGTCACATTAAAATCCAGATATAAGTACACGATGCCAAACACGCCGAGGTCTAAATAGCAAAGCAAATCAGCTCTCTTTCCACACATTGATTTGCTTGGGCTTTTGTTTGCAGAAACAAGGCGGCTAGTCAAATAGAAAGTAGACTTGAGTATTGAGAAATGGTATTGAGTATAGGCTGTGATAAAAGCGCTCACGACAGCCAAGTGACCAAACGCCAATTGCACGGAAACTCCCACGCACACAGGCAAATTTCCAATAAAAAGAGAATAGGCAAACAGAAACACAGAGCAAGCAAAGGAGGACTCCGAACAAGGAGAAGGACTTCGAACAAAGCCGATTTGTTTATAACCAGCGCAAGTTTCACGTGAAATGTAGTATTCACAGTAAGATAAGGATAATATATTTATAACTTTAGAATTTGGGTATTATTAATGCTTTACTAATTAATGATACCGGAAATCTTACAAGTACTAAATTTTATAGAAATGTGTGTGGGAGTAACGCCACAAAAACACACAAAAAACCATTTTAACCTAAACATTTACATGACCTCATAGTTTTACAGCTTAAAGTACTAAAGGGATAATAAAAATTTGAAAACTAAATCAAAAATTAATATGAAAAAAAAAAAAAAATTAAATTAAAAATAAAAATTAGAAAACAAATTGTAAGAAAAAATAAAAATATAACATTTTTTTTGTCATAATTTTAAAGTCCATTTGAAATTTATATATACAATAATTGACGCGTGTACCCTTTTTCGGTGTTTGGCTGAGCACCTCCTCATATTTGTGGTGTGCGTCTTGATGTTGTTCCAAAAATGGAGGGACCTACAGTTTTAGGCCGACTCCGAACAGCAGATATTTTTATGAGGAGCTGTTTCATGGCATAAATACTTTCGGAGGTTTGCCATTGCTGCCGAGAGGCGATTGCTATTAGAAAAATGTTTTTCTTAATGTTGGTGTTTCACCGAGATTTGAATCTACGTTCTCTCTGAGAATTCCGAATGGTAGTCACGCACCAACCCATTCAGCTACGGCGGCCGCCAAAATTTAACTAAACTAAATAACACTCAGACTAAAAAACTCCATTGTATTTAAAGCTTTGAGTAGATATTCAAGGAGAAAAGGAGAGAAGTAACAGAAGGAAAAAGTTAGGATAGAATAGAGAAATAGAGGTAGCTAGACCTGTGAGACTCTTCGAGATTCTTTCGGCAAACTGAAAATATCCCCCAGTTTAAGAGAACGAATTTTACTCGTTCGCCTGACATCGGAACCCAAAATTCGCAGCCTTGCTCTAGCAAATGCAAGATACTCACAGAGAAAATGGCCAATGCCATTCGCCTCCTTTAAGCAAGACAGACAAATAGGGTTCTCAACGATTTCCAATGGTGGTCATATGTTGTCCCATGGAGTGTGTCCTCTTGCAACCTATCCCTTTCCGACCTATGACAAATCTAGCCAACCAATTGGTATTAATTTTTGGCCCCTATCTCTTTGGTCAGTGTAAAAAATAGCTAAAAAGTTTATTTCGCCGAATCTTCTGTGTATCCTTTATTTCCAGGATACGCACAATTGTTGCGTTTCGGCCTGAATACAAATAAAAATCTATAAATAAATACAAATGCACGTTGCTAGAAATGTTAATTTATTTTATTTTTATTAGGCACTTTTATTATTTTTCTGTATGATATTTCGCAGAACAATTTTGTCTCTTATTTAAACACAAATAAACGTTACATTTGGTACAAAATAAACGTGTGCGGGACTTACAACCAACACGCCTGCAACATCTTGCTGATGACAAATCATGCTCCTCTGGTATATGATTGTACCTATCAAGCCTCTTATCAATGCATGTCTGTTCAGATGGTCGATATTTTGGAGTTTCTTCTTCTTCGGTGGCCTTTTCGCGACAGCTATCAGTTGCTCAGCTAATGCTAATCTAAAACTTAGTAAGTCATGAGAATCCGCTCAAGATTTCGATTTATTTTGCAAGGTTCTCTGTACTGTAGCCAAGAGTTGCAGCATGCAAGATCAATAAAATGAATGAAAACTTTCAACGTCCACTTACGAGTTTTGAAAAACGAACGGTATGCCTCCATTAATTGATCACATATATCTACCCCTCCCATAGACTTGTGGTATTCTCGCACTATCCTTGGAGCCGGTACTTTAGCATACCTCTTTTCCTTTTTTTCCCAGCGTTTTACATTGGAAACGGGCCCGCAACCATAAGCTGATGATGCTAAGATTACCGCTTTGGAATCCTTCCACTGGACCACGACAAAACTATCCTCGCTATGACAAATTTCTTCCATATCACCCCTTTTCATTTGCCTTTCATTGGTAAGGTGGATGTTTTTAACACACTTTTATTAGCTCGGGTTGTATGTATGTTTATATGTAACGGAATCTTTGAGCTTAATTTTCACTGGCTTCTAAAAATCTGATCGACTTGGAATTTTGCACACCTATCAAGGACCGATGACAATGCAATAATTTGATAAATTACCAGGATTGCCAGGAATAATATTTTCCTTTTTTAGACCGTCTGTAGAAGAGTAAGAAAGACAGAGCCAACGCGCGGTCTGCGCATGCCTGCACTCTCCGAGTTACTCTTACTGATTTAGAGAGTCTACGATTTACTCTTTCGAATTCGAACTTGCTCGGGCACGCGGCACTGCAGTATGAATAGAAGGCTAAAACGTTTTCAGGGTAGTTGCATTCTCACTTTGTATAGTCTTTACACATGCGTAGATACTACAAGTCTCATATACGCAAATTTACTCTATTCAATGTTCATATATGATGAAATAATTTTCATATAAGATGTAATTTTGTTAATTACAATAATATAATTAAAACATAAATTTTGAAATTATTTTACGAAACAAAATTTTGGCAAGTATAGAAGGAATTTATCATTACCATAATTTCATTTATAAAATTTTATCGATTAAAGTGCAATCCACAACAAAAATGAACTAAAAAAAAACAAACTGGAACTTTACATCTCATTTTGATGGTGTCAATATAATCCACGGTCTCCTTTTTCTGTGCTGAGAGTGTCTATTCTGTGTCAAGGCCAATGCTGGCCTTTCTTTGGACATGTAGTCGGTAAAGAAGCAATTAAATATAACACAATTAAATCGGACTATAAATCACTGACTAAATGAAAACAATAATTTTCATTCAGAAAAACAAGACTCGACCTTCAATCAATGATCAATATGGGAAAAAGTATGTAACATATTGATTATGTCAGTATATTTTGTTGTTACCTCTCCGTTTCAGGAGTGGGGTAGCCGTTTCTCAGGCTCCCTCCACGAAATAAGTTCTTCATCCCGATCACTTCTTTATCACGGCCGATAACTGCATAGCTTTAGACACACAGTCGATAAGAAAGGAATTAAATATTGCACAAATATATCGAATCATTAATTCATTGACTGCAATGATAACAATAATTTTCTTTCATAATAAAAAATAATAGGTCTATTTATAAGTTCGTGCGGTTTTACAACAGATGGCGTAACTTGATTATTATTCCATCGATCCACATTTCCAAACATTCATTGGAGAGCTACTGTCGTAAGGCACAAACGTCAGTATAAGTTTTTTATTTGAAGCGTAAACAACAATATTTTTACCACACTTGAAAATGTCGAATTTCGTGCCAAATAATGTGTTTTTGCGGGGAATTCTTCTTCATTATTTTAATATGAAGAAAAAAGCAGCCGAAAGTCATCGTATCTTGGTGGAAGTTTATGGTGAGCATGCTCTATCTGAGCGAACGTGCCAGAAGTGGTTTGCACGCTTTAAAAGTGGTGATTTTGGCTTGGAAGACGAAGAACGCGAGGGTGCGCCGCCAAAGTTCATGGATACCGAATTGGAGGAATTGCTCGATCAAGATCCGGCTCAAACGCAAGAAGAGGTTGCAAAAACTTTGGGAGTTGATCAATCAACCATTTCCAAACGTTTAAAAGCCATGGGAATGATCCGAAAGGTAGGCCATTGGGTGCCGTATGAATTGAAGCCAAGAGACGTTGAACGCCGTTTTATGGCATGCGAACAACTGCTTCAACGGCACAAAAGAAAGGGTTTTTTGCATCGAATTGTGACTGGCGATGAAAAGTGGGTCCATTACGACAATCCAAAACGTCGGGCAACGTATGGATACCCTGGCCATGCTTCAACATCGACGTCGGCGCAGAATATTCATGGCCTGAAGGTTATGCTGTGTATCTGGTGGGACCAGCTGGGTGTTGTGTATTATGAGCTACTGAAACCGAATGAAACGATTACGGGGGATGTCTACCGACGACAATTGATGCGTTTGAGCCGAGCACTGCGAGAAAAACGGCCGCAATACGCCGATAGACACGACAAAGTTATTTTGCAACATGACAATGCTCGGCCACATGTTGCACAAGTGGTCAAAACATACTTAGAAACGCTCAAATGGGATGTCCTACCCCACCCGCTGTATAGTCCAGACCTTGCGCCATCCGATTACTATCTCTTCCGATCGATGCAACATGGCCTGGCTGACCAGCACTTCCGTAACTACGATGAAGTCAAAAAATGGATCGATTCGTGGATTGCGGCAAAACCGACCGAATTTTTCACAAAGGGAATCCGTGAATTGCCAGAAAGATGGGAAAAAGTAGTAGTAAGCGATGGACAATATTTTGAATATTAAATTTGTAACCATTTTACGTCAATAAAGTTTCAAATTTCGAAATAAAACCGCACGAACTTATTCATAGTCCTATTAGTTAAAAAAAAAACTAAAAAACACGCTTTTTTGCTAATCGAACTAAAAAGTAGAAAATAAATTTTAATGACAAAGAGACCTATAATGAAGTAATATCAAATCGAACGATCAGTCATAGTCAACTGGGTGCCACAGCTTTTAAGGTACCCATTGGATTTTAAATAGTGTGACTGGCGTACTAACTTGCAGCAACAGCATTATGCCCGCCAACTTCCCACGTCTATTAGATGACTACATAGCGTGCCTGATCCAGTAAATTAGTATAGTACTGGGAACTTTCTTCTTCTTTATTGGCGTAGTAGCTATCTAAGCGATTTTGGGCGGGTTTCATAAAGCGCGCTAGTCATATAGTTCGCGAACTAACCGACGCTAATTGGAAGTGAATCTAAATCTAAGTGAATCCAAGTCATTCTCTACTTGGTAGATACTTCCAACTTTAGGAACTTTTTCTTTCTCTGCTACCACCCACGAGCATCCTAACTAACTCTTCCAGAGCCGATGCGTTTGTGTCCATTTGTACGACACAACGTAGTCAGTGAAGCCATTGAGCCAGTTAGTGCTACCCCGTCACTGGCAGTTGTAAATTTAGAAAATTAGAGAATAGACGAATATTTGGGAGCCAGAATCAACATCAATAGTATCACGCCAGGGTTGAAAAACAAAAGCAGAATATATCTTGCTTACAAGTGCTACGTTTGTCTGTATGGACGATAACAACGCGGGATGTGACGGCTCGTGGAGTATTTGAGAGAACGATTCTGAGGGTAATTGATGGACCTTTGCGCTTTGGCAATCGCAAATATCGTAGGCGACAAAACCATGCGCTGTAAGAGATGTATGCGAACATGGACATAGTGGAGCGAATTAAGGCTAGTAATCAATTAATAAGATTTCTTTGCTATGTTAGCAAATGACAACCATAATCTTCGATGGTTGATTGACGTTCCCAAGACAGTCGGTCCTACGTAAGCGGTACGACCCGGATTTATATCCAGTCAGGGACTGTCACCTCAGCAGCATTCCTCGTATACTCGTATGTATGTTTACGCTGTTACAACAACAACATGGTTGCTTGTCCATTTTGAATATCTTGTGACCGGCCTTTGTACCTTTTACCCTCACTAATGAACTCTTATGCGGTCCAGGAGCTATACTAATGAGTTCAAATTTCATCAGAGGTCACAATTAGTTTATAAATTTCGCCCTCATAGTTTTGACATAAATCCAAAGAATGCTTACAACTCTCCAATGTTCGATGTTTATTGAGCGGTGTAAGCATTCATATACCTATATAAGCATTCACGCAAAATTCTTGTGCAAATGTTCATGCCAAATTTTTCCAGTTCATCCTTCGACATCTGTGGTTGTTCTGCTTTTCGTCACAATTTAGTTCTTCGATCAGCCAATCCTAATTTTTGTTTTTCTTTTTACATTATATTCAATCGCAACTGCCACTGGACAAGCGTTCGATTTTATAGGCCTCTCTATCTCGTTTAAATAACCTAGCAGATTTTTTTAACATTGTATCTTAAGTTTATTTTCCCGCTTAAGAACTTAAAATGATAAAAAGAAACAGAAGTTTTGCTGGAATTTTTTTTTTATTATAATCTGCAAGATAATTTCATGGCATGGTATGGCGTCAGTGATGACTTGAATATTGCAATAAATAGATTATTAAATACGCTGTATGGAATTTCACTGCCTTGTTGGAGCAAAATACCATCGATGTTTAGGTGATAAATTTTGTTAAACAGAAATTTATTCAGCATGGCTCAATTGCGTTCACCGCGACGGCAGCTCCTTCCTCATTTCGAAACACTAAGATCCGATGATGCCGCCAGAGCTCTATGAGCTTCGCGAATAGATTTATTTAATTTTTTTAATCTATATGTCCTCAATTCGGAAGCGTTGTGTTGGCGTGAAACGATTCATAATGACTGGCCAAATCTTACTGAACAGAAATGACCACACAGTTTGCCATCACGAACTAATTAAACCATAGTTACCGATAGCGGCAGTTCTCATGCAGCTAAAAAACACCCAATATATGTATGAAGATGTAAAGTTTCCAAGAATCGATGACATTTCTTTAAGCATTTTTTCCGACTTAGTTATTTTTGTAAAAATGAATTTAATCATAGCGTAGCTTTTTGAGAGAAATACCAGCTTCCGTTGACATGCTGGTTTTACCTTTTTTGGGCAAAGTTTTAATGAAGTGTTAATGAACCAAAAAAGGTCGTGATATTTATATCAACAACAAGTCACACAAAGTGCCTACCTTGGGTAGCCCACCCATCTTTCATCTATTATTTCATGGAACTAAATATCTTTATTCTGTAATGTACTGCCCATTTTGATCAATGACCTTTTGCCATCTTTCAGGCAGCATCTTAATCCAATGTTCATAAAACTTCTGGTTTTTATTAGCACAAAACTGAATCAGGTACGGTTTGACATCATCATCATTATTGAAATTTCTACCATTCAATGAGTTTTGTAAAGATCGAAACAAAAAGCAATCAGATGGTGCAAGGTCAGGACTATATGGTGGATGTGGCAAAACATCCCAATCAAGCTCCAATAATTTTTGCCGAGTGGCCAAAGATGTGTGTGGTCTTGCATTGTCATGATGCAATACAATACTTTTTTGATTTGTCAATGCGGGCCGCTTTTCTTCAACTGCATTGCTTAATTTCGTTAGTTGTTCAATGTAGACATCAGAATTGATCGTTCGGTTGGGTGGTAAGAGTTCAAAGTAGACAATTCTTTTGTAATCCCATCAAACTGATAACAAAATCTTCTTTTGATAAATATCCGCTTTTGATGTTGTTTGAGTTGGTTTACCTGGCCTGCTAAACAACCAATTTTTCATCGCCAGTTGTCAGTCGTTTTAAAAATGGATCATTTTCATTACGTTTCTTTAGCAAATCGCAGCTGTTAATGCGTTGCCTTAAATGCGTTTGTTTCAGTTCGTGAGGAAGCCATGTATCGTTTTTTTGAATATAGCCAATTTGTTGAGAAAAAGTGGCGGGGCAACAGTATTGGAATTTGTAGTGATAGTCAAGCTGCACTGAAAGCCTTTGCTAACCCACGCTGCTCTTGGAAGTTAGCCGGTGAATGTAAGACAAAACTGAACAGTGTTGCAAAACACAACAAAGTTAGTCTTATTTGGATGCCTGGACATTGTGGTATTGCAGGGAACGAGTTAGCTTATAAATTGGCAAATGAAGGTTCTGCAAGTATGCCACTAGGCCCTGAACCCTTTCTAGGTGTCAATTCCGCATCGATTCAACTATGGATTGACGCCTTCATGAGGTCTACCCGCAGAGGTCGTTCGTCTGAGTTGAACTTGTGCCTAGTAGCCTAGTGCTTTGTGAAAGAACCAAACAGGAGAACAGCGACCTTTCTCCTAAAACTCAGCAGGACTTGAGAGTACTGGTGGGTGTAATCACAGGGCACAACGTCTGTGGTCAGCATATGGCTACCATGGGGGTCGTAGGCAGCCCGATATGCCTATCCTCTCTTAAGAATGACGACACTGCGAAGCACTTTCTCTGTAGCTGTCCTGCATTTGCCAGAATCAGTCTTAGGATATTGGGTTGTGATATACTGAGTATGGACAAAGTGCATACTCTTCCTCTTTCGGATCTCTTAAAATTCATCAATGAATCCAAGAGATTTGTGGAAGAGTGACCTCAAACTAATTTATCCGTCGTACCATCCATTTTTTATCTTTCATATCTCTTTTCTTTCTACTGAAATCTATCCGTGTGTAGTACAATGGTCTACTGGCTGAGTGCTTGGACTTGTGCAACCCCCCACAAAGCTAATATAATCTAATCTAGCCAAGTTGCTTTAAGTGATTTTTAATGTGTCTATGTGATACATGAAACTTCTCTGCAATCTCACGTGTTGTACTGTGACGATCCGAATCGATTATTGCTTTGAATAGGGCGCCATCAACTTCTACTGGACGACCAAGAGCATTTTTCAGCTTTGAGTGAAAAATCACCAGAATGAAATTTAGCAAAGCAATCTTAACGCTGTCGTTCTTTTAAGGCTTCGTTATCATAAACAGCACATAACTTTTTATAAGCTTACGATACGGTTTTCCCTTTGCGGAAATAAAAAAGCAAAATATGCCGAAAATGTTCCTTTTGATTTTCCATTTTTGCAAACCTAAAAATTCAACAGAAGCCATCTATGAGTGAAATTATTTAGTTGCCAACCCAATATTTACTTGTATCTGGATTGTGCCAGGTCATGTAAAATAACCACAAAGTACATAGCTATAATACCTTAGTGATTAGTTGTCATGGGTATAAATACAAACAAGCCATTAAAACTACATTTATTTCTACTATTTTAGATATATTTTGTATGTGGAAAGGAAAAATATCGATTGAGAAAATTTCCGAAAATTTAATCAGTCATCATTGAAAGCATTTATTACTTACTTACACATCAGGCGATAGATTTATATTAGCTCTAGCTTTCAGTTAACCCACACCCATATCCTTGCTAGTAATTGCATGAATTCATATGTGCTTAAAGCATAAAACACAGACATTTCCTTGAGATAAGAAAAGAGGAAATTTGGTAGTTGAGCTGGAGGGATCCTGTGAAGGTTTCACTAAAAGCTATGACTTGCTTTTGTCTAGTTCAGCCAGCCTTTGTTCATGTACATCTTATAGTCATACAATTATTACGTTTTTGTTTGTTGTTGTTTTTTTTAACGTATAGAAAACATACACACATACGCCTCTTACGTATACATATATAACTATTTTTAGCACAGTGCCAAGCAATTGCACATCAAAGCCGGATATAAATTATTGAAAAGTTTTGTTACGCGTGAAAGTTTACGCATACATAGACACACACATAGATACACACTAGTGAATTTGATGCGCGCGGAACATCGCAGACGTCAACAATAACTAGCAGCCTATGAGCTAACCATCCACGTGGGGTAATACCTTTTTGGGCAGCTTAGCGAGGAGAGGGGTAGATTCTGGGAGGTGTTTGATATGTAGATGTAGCTGTGAGCCTACAAGCCGTGCATATTGCCATGCCAGTGTGGTAGTACTCTTAAGTGTTTCCTCTTCACGGACGTCATTCCAAACGAAAAAAACACTAGTGAGTAAGTATCCAAAGTGGGATATGCATTGATTTCGAAGCTATGAATTGCTGCTTTTCATAGGAAAATATTTTTTAAGAGGCATAAATTTACAAGATGAAATAAAGAGCGCCAGCGTGATGGAAACGAATTTTTATTTCAGAAATTAATGCTGGAAAGTAATTTCGGGCATATGGCTAGTATGAGTGCGGCATGCCATCTTGGAGTGGCATTTATAACCACAATATTTTTTCGAGTATTACAGGTCGTATGTTATGTATGGATTTTGATGTTTTTTTGTTTCTAAGGCTGCAATAGTTTTAAGAGATCTGCCCAGTTTGCGAGACCGAAAGCATATATCACTTTATTTGCGCTTACCCGATTTACAAAAACATTCGTGTGTGCAGAAGTTTTAATCGATTAGAGGGAAAAGAGTTAGAGACAAGGATGTGACGAAAATTCACAGAACACACGCAGGAAGTGATTGATATGACACTATGTATCTAACGATAAAATATCAGATCATATCACTGATTGGAAAGTACTCCATAAAGATTCCGTGTCGGACCATCGTTATATAGAGTTCAGGCTTGTGGCGGATACAATCCCAACCCCAGCAGACCGGAATCCCCGAAAAGCGAACTGGACACGATATGAGGATCTCACCAAAGAGGAAATCCTTGATGTTCCCAAACTCCGAACAATAACTGCGATTGAAGAAGCCACAAACTCATTGGGGCGAACTTTAATCAAGTGTTATAATAAGGTGTGCCCGTAACGTAGGAGAAGAGAGAGTAAGACAGTCAGTCCCTTGGTGCAACGCCGAACTCTCGAAACGTCTGAAAACTTCGAGGAATCTTCTTAACACAGTTCTTAAAACTCAATTGGAAGGGGATTGGACTGCCTACCGTAAGCTGAGAAAGGAATATAAAAAGAAAATTAGATCATCTAAATTGGGCTTTTATAGAACCTTCTGCAGTGAACTGGAGGAATGGAAGGTTATGCAAGGGCCTCCAAAGAGACCGGACGGCTAGGCTGGACTCACTTCTCAAACCGGTTAGTACTTATAGGGACTCAAAATCAGAAGTGTAGGATGTTCCCTTTTCAACACATTTCCCTGGCTCCAAGAATATTGCTGATCAAAGCTCTATCGTTCAATCTGATCATGTCAATATAATTACCAGCAGACGTGATTGGTTCGTTACGTAGTTAACGAGGAAACGATAAGGTTTGTCTTCTGTTCATTCGAAAATTTTAAGTCCCTAGGACCAGATGTCATTTACCCAATCATGCTCAAGTGTGGCGAAGTACAACTAATGAAGGTTCTGAAGAGAATCTTCACGGCATGTCTTGCGCTCGCTCGTTTGGGGACATTTAAGGAGCTTTTGACAATGATACCTTTGACACTATGTGCTCTTCTATCAGAAGTTATGGAGTAGAAAAATGGATTCACTCCATGCTATCTAAAAGACTGCTAACCATGGATAGAGAAAGCGATGAAGGAGTCAAGGTTGAGGTTAAGAAGGGTTGCCCACATGGCGGTGTATTATCTCCCCTACTTTGATGCTTTGATGAGGACTCTCTTCTTAATGATCTGCAGGAAATTGGAGACATCCAATTCTACGCGGACGATGTATTCGTATTAATATCAGGACAATCACTTGAAGCTTTATGCAGGTAGCTCTAAATAAGATTGAGCATTGGTGCAAATTGCATGGTCTTTCGGTGAATCCTATAAAATGTACCTTAGTGTTTTTCACTAGGAAACGCAATATGGCCGGTCTGTTACTGCCCACATTGAAAGGAGTAATACTGCAACTGTCTTGTGAGGTTACATACTTAGGAGTAATGCTAGATAGTAAGCTTACCTGGAAGAAGCACGTCGAGCAGAAGGTCTCTCGAACACTAAAAGTCTTCTGGCAGTATAAGAGAACCTTTGGCAAGACTTTGGGTCTAAGACAGAATATTACACTGGTTGTACATCTCCCCGATTAGACCCATTATTACATACGCCTCTGTAGTATGGTGGAAGGCTACAACGGTTAACTCCACAGTTAAACCCCTAAACAGACTACAGGGAAGTGTGTGCTTGGGTATCACAGGTGCCATGAGTACGATGCCCTTAATGACATTCTGAACTTGGCACCTCTAAATCTTCAAATTCGCAAGGAAGCGATGAAGGCGGCTTACAAGCTCAAGTTAAACCGAGTCTAGGGAAATGAAGTAAACACTGGCCACTGTCAGATATACCGCCAGTTGTCGGAGTGGTGCACACTGTTTTCGATGCCAGTGAACAATCGGGAGCCTTTCATTAGCTTCAGTAGGAAGTATGACGATTCGGTGCAAAACGAGTTGTTTATGACCAGGTGTTGCTCGATGGCGGGCGAGATGCTGAGAAACAATTTGAAGGCGACTTCCTTTGTGTTTTTCGTTGGGCCCGAAAGGCACCCAGGCTCCCAATTTTTCGAGAAATCCCATTCAATGAAGGTGACCTAGATTCGTTTTATGATCGCCGTTCTTTTTTCCGCAAAGTCATGACTAGTTTAGCAATCGTTCTCCTTCAAAAGTGATTTGAGACGTTGTTCATCGAATTCAGAAGATCTTGCGCTCCGGGACATATCATCGACGTCAAAGCCGCCATTTTCGAGCTCTACAAACCATTTCCATGCCGTAGACTCACCTATGACATCTTCTTCATACACGTCGCAAATTTCCCATGCTGCTTCGGTGGCTTTTTGACCTCGATGAAAAGCAAAGAAGAGGAGGTGTCGAAAATGTTGATTTTTGCCTCCTAGATATTCCATTTCTAAGTCTCAAAACTAATAAAAAATTAAATAACTCAAAAATACAGTTAACATTGTTTTATAGAGCAGAAAGAGTTGTATCGAATGAATACTTGCTCTTTGCCAAACAGTAAACAAATCGTTGTAAAATGCAAAAAATACAAAAATGCTATGAACTTATTCCCCAACCCAATACTAAATGAAGAAAGGTTGAATGAACACATGATGACCATTCATAACAGAAGGGAAATAAGAAAACATGCGAGTAATCGGGGTCGCAATTTAATTTCAGTAATTAATACGGGAGAGTACAGGCTATAGCAATATATGTACATAGCCGCAAAGTAGTTACCAGAAGTTTACTATCCTGCAGGAGACTTACTAGAAATAAAAAGTTGCTTTCGAAGAGTTCTTTACACGCACGGGAGATTTCTCTCACAATCACTATTTTTCAAAATGCTTTAGTTTAATCAGCTGGCTGCAAGTATGTTTTTCCCCACATCTAACGGCTCGTAAGTGTATTTTTGCATTTCCGCATGTGAATCCCCCGATATTCTATTATTTCGTTTTTCTACGGAAGAGCAGTTAAGTAGGTCATAACTTTTGTACGCAGATTAGAGTTACCAAAGTATTATGTAAATGTGGCAAAGTCAATATTGATTTGCATCTTTAAAACACGCACACATTTTACTATTATTTTTGGATATTTAAGTACATGGATGTGAGTCGCTACGAAGCTGCTTTTCTTAGTGTTTAGACAATTTTATGAAATTCTACTCATTTCAGTATTTACGTATGTATGTATATACATATATGTTTACGTACTCCACTTTCTTGCCACGAAAACAAATAGGCAAACATATTCTTCGGCAAATAGATAGCTTATATCCATTTCTTATGTACTTTTCATTTACGGAAATATTGCATAAAACTAATACGTTGAAGATTAGCCTTCACGCAGTGTAAATATTAAGGGTGCCTAATCCTTACTACAAATATGAGTGTCTTACAATACTTGCTCATGGCTTAAAATAGAAACTTCTTCTTCTTAGCATCACTGTCCTTGATGAACCACTGCCTCACAACCTCATCCACAACAAAATAGAAACTCTGCATGCCACATTTTAAAGAATATACAAGGTGAAGTCGAAAATAAACAAGACTGGCGTCATAAAAACGTTTTTGAGAGCGCTACCTTTTTAATAAGTTAGTGCGTTGGTTAGTTCAAGTTACATCCCGAGCTGACTTCCAATGAAAGCTTGGTGACATGTGGTTCAGTGGAAGTGAAGTTATTGCGTCTAAAGTGTAAGTATCTTTGTGTGATCGGTACAAAAATGAGTTTCGAATAAAGAGCTTATATACAATTTTGCTTTGAAATCAGTAAAACGTTTACCGAAACATTTGAATTGATGAGAAAAGTTTACGGCGATGATTGTCTGTTTCGTGCCAGAGTTAGTGAGTGGTTTATACGTTTCAGAGCTGGTTGTGGGGACATAAATGACAATGAATATACTGGCCGTCTAAAATCAGTAATCACCGAAAACTCAATCGAAATTGTTTGTAAATTTATGAAAAATTAACCGAAATAATCTTTGAAATTCATGGAACTGGAGTTGAGTGTCTCCAAAACATCGATTTATCGGCTTTTAAGTGATCATTTGAGCCTGCGAAAGGTCTGTGCACGTTTCATTCCGCACAAGTTAACTGAGGACCATAATTGCTCAGAAATCAACATTGGAAAGACCTCATTAAAGAAGCGCGAAGCGAGAAAAGACGAGAACTTCCCTTACAAATTGCGACTGGTGATGAAACGTGGTGTTTCCAACATGAACCTGAAACTAAACGTCAAATTGTCGAATGGAAGGCCCCAGACGAGCCACCACCCAAAACATCGCGTTTGGAGGAATCAAAAATCAAGGCAATACTCATTTGGTTTTACGATTCCAAGGCAATTGTCCACAAGGAGTTTGTGCCAACGGGCCAAACCGTCAATAGAATTTCCTATCTTGCCGTTTTGAAGCGTTTGCTTGGACGTTCGGGGTCCGTGAGTCAAAATTTTTGCACATTCAAATTAGTACGTAAAATATCTAAATATATCACCTTTGTTAATATATGTTGACTTGAATAATTTTAATTTCACCAACCTTTTTTCTACAAATACAACCCCATACCATTACACTTAATTTCCCAAACTTCACTGTGGGAACAATTTTCGCGTTTTTAGGGCTGTTAGCGGAAGAAATATTTTTCTTTCATCTCACATTATTGATGAAATTTTGAGTTCCAAGATAACTTTACGAAACATTTCGTGACCTACTTTCACACTCTCGCAGTGTTCCAAATCGGTAGCTAACATTTTAAGGCAGCATTACTGATCTCCGTCAATTTGTTTGACTATGGGTTTTTCTATATATCTTTGGAGTGAAATTTTTGGTCTACCACTGGAGTTTTTTAACAATAACCGATTATCGACTTCTACGTGATTTATAATGTTGTACTCTGTCCTCGAATTAATAGAAAACATTTCAGCAATTTGTCACTATTTTAACTATTGTAACTACCTGACCCATCGTAGTTCAGCAGCAACCAAAAAAACACACACAAAAAATCATAGTATACCGTTAAGTTTCTGGTGTTTTTATATGATTCTTCGAGTTTTGAAAACAATTTTCAGAAAACTCCAAATCTGACCTCTACTTTTCCTGTTGGTGATCAGCGTGGCATTCTATGGAAGCCTGACAACACCATGCTGAAATATCTGCCCGATGACATCTGCTTACCCAAGTTTTCTGATCTTACGCTTATAACAACAATCGTGCATCAGCAGCTTCGTTCAACTGGACCAAAGATCTGTGCCGCTAAAACTAAAAGCCCGCATCTCAACGGTACAACCTCGGAGTCATAGGATGTTGACGGCCAACAGCCCGAGTGCTTACAGAAGTTTTGTTATCTTGAGAGCATTGTCGACGCCAGAGGAGGATCTGATATAGAATTTGAGCAAAGATGATGCAAAGCGAAGTCTGCATTCGTGCCTCTATGGGAAAACAACAACATAAGCGTTAGTACAAAATTAAGGATATTCAATGAGTGCTTGAAATTTGTGTTGCTATAAGGGTATATCACTTGGAAAGTTACACTAACAATCACAAAATGCCTCTTAACTTTCACCAACCGCTGCCTCCGACGCATAATAAGAATCTTCTGGACCCGAATAATGAGCTGCTCCGAGTTGCTTAATGTAACCAATCAGGTCGAGATTGCCTGTGACGGGACAAGAAGCAAATGTTAATGGATTGGTCAAACACTTCGAAAGGACGACGACAACGGGGCCAAACATGCATTGCGGTCGAGCCCGTTCTAACAAATAGAACGTGCAATTCAAGGATTTGCGATAACTTGGCGAAGATCAGCCGAAGCCGACAACTCTCAGCTTCCCATAGAGTGAATTGGGGGTCAAAGCGCAAAACCATATCCGATGGCGTTCTGGAGCAGTTGACGCCCTATGCTCCACTTGCAGTTAAAGGAAAACGAAATATAATTACGTTGAAGTTAATATATATATATACATATATATAATTGGCGCGTACACCCTTTTTTTGTGTTTGACCGAGCTCCTCCTCCTATTTGTGGTGTGCGTCTTGATGCTGTTCCACAAATGGAGGGACCTGCAGTTTCAAGCCGACTCCGAAGGGCAGATATTTTTATGAGGAGCTTTTTCCATGGCAGAAATACACTCGGAGGTTTGCCATTGTCTGCCTAGGGCCGACCGCTATTAGAAAAACTGTTTCTTAATTTTTTGATCTTTCACCGAGATTCGAACCGACGTTCTCTTTCTGAATTCCGAATGGTAGTCACGCACCAACTCATTCGGTCACGTCGGTCGCCAAGTTAAAGTTAATATACCTATTACGTTAAAATGAATCAAAGAAAATGTGAAGAAAAACAGGCAGCATCTATAATAAAAGTACAAGAAGAATAACAAGAAGAAAAAGAAGGAGAAGAAAAAAAAAACTTGTTAATTCAAAGTCTCAACCCTAGATGGGCCACTCTATATAAGACGACTATTCTTAGAGTATTCATTATGCTCAATGTCAGGGCAGATTTCGTCCATCAATTATGGAAGTATCACGCGTTCTCATTACCAGTTTTCTGTTGTCAACACCAATCGTCCCCATACCACGAGTGAAAGTATTGAGCTTGGGAAGGGTACAAGGCACATTTATTAAAAGAGGTCGCATTAGACCAAGAATACATTACAGTGGAATATGTTGTACATTGGAATATGATTACAAAAACAGGTATTAAAGAAAAAGAAACGTACGAACTATGTTGCACAGCCGACATCCAGTTGAAGCTAGAAGCAAACGACAATAGTGCGAATAGAACGGCTTGCCCTGATTTCATTCTATGCTTACATCCGGATGGGCACGGCGAAAGAACAAATCAGCTGGTTTACCGCTACCACTCTAAGCGAATTTAGTAACTTAAGTGGCGCCTTGTGAAAACAGTTGCTTTATTTTTCGCGATTTTGACAAGTCTGAGGTCAGCTCCCTTTCCTAACAAAAGAAGGAAAAATTACATGTGTGTGAAAATTCACCAATCCATTCAGGTAATATTGAGATTTGTGAGATTTAAACTAATCAAACTATTGATAACGAAATGCTGTGTGTTAAATTGTGAAAGCAGAAATTAATTTAAAACCTCCAAATGCCGTTTGTTTGCGTTTTTATACAAACAACTCTGTGATATTTGTATATGCTTATAATTTCTTGCATTTGGGTCTTTCCATTGCTTTCGCGTACTCTTCTTCTTCACAAACAAGGTATTCCCCTTCCTTTTGTTTGTTTATCGATGGACTTTTACGACACGGCGAATTCGTAAGATGTAATCTCTTACTGTATTATTCTTGGATACCATCTATAATAAATTCATTTTGGAAAGGTATCATAATTACAAAAGCGAACTCATACAAAGTGTTGGCATTAGAGCAACAACAACATTAACATATTTATTTTTACTTTTTGAATATTAAAACTTCAATCAGAATGTAATCAAACAAAGCAAGGACAATGAAGCAGGTCACTTTGCCGTTCAAAATACAAACCGGAAAAAAAAATCAGATACCCACACTGACGATTATTTTCAAGTTATCCGAAGAATAAAGTGGCAAATCTAAATACGTGTAGTAGTGATTTTTTAGCTACTATCTTTTTAAACAGTTGGTTTAAAGAGCTGACGCACGTTTCGTGTTTTGTTTCACCATCAAACATCTTTAATTTGGTCTATAATTTACAAACGAACAACGCTTGCAAATCATTGAATTTTATTATAAAAATCCATGTTGTATTAAGAAAGTTTAAGATCCACTTTTTCACCGAAAAATTGTGTTAGGCGACGAAGCTCATTTTTGGATCAATGGGTACGTAAATAAGCAGAATTGTCGATTTTGGAGTGAAGATCAGCCAGAAGAATTGCAAGAGCTACCAATGTATCCAGAAAAGGTCAAAGTTTGGTGCGGTTTATGGGCTGGAGGTATCATTGGGCCGTACTTCTTCAAAGATGCTGCGAATCGTAACGTAACTGTGAATGGTGAGCGCTACCGTGAAATGATATCCAACTGTTTTTTGCCCAAAATGCGAGAGCTTGACTTGCATGGCATGTGGTTTCAGCAAGACGGTGCCACATGCCACACAGCACGCGTAACAATGGACTTGTTGAGAGGCGAGTTTCGTGAACATTTTATTTCACGTTCGGAACCTGTCAATTGGCCACCCAGATCATGCGATATAACGCCTTTATATTATTTTTTGTGGGGCTATGTTAAAGCTCGTGTCTTTTCAGACAAGCCTGCTTCAATTAATGCATTGGAAGACAACATTAAAGCATTTATATGTGAGATACCGGCCGAAACATTGGAAAGAGTATGCCAAAATTGGACTAAGCGGATGGACCATTTGAAGCGCAGTCGCGGTCAACAGTTGCATGAAATAATCTTCAAACGTTAAATTATATGGACTGCACTATGGATTTAAATAAAAATTGCATGCATTTTTCTGAATTTTACGTACGTTTTTTTGAAAAACTTTCCTATAGCTCTTAAAAATCACCCTTTATTTCACTAACCTTTCTGAAGATTTTTATATACGAATATTTATCTAAGATTTTCTCTATCCAGTATATTACGATTTCAATCGCTTCTTTTGCTGTTTTATGAAAGTCAAACCTAATACCGTAATGCACTAGCTTGAACGCTGACTATGGCGGATTTTAATGTGACTAATTTTAAATTAAATTTCATCTACTGCCTAATACAGCGCAACTTTCTAAGCAAACCTATTAAAGTCAAAGTGCCCAGAAATAGGCTGTGTATGTGTGCGTGTTTAACAATGACATCTACATTTCTCCGTGTTTTCGCCAACATTTTAAACACTTTATGCCACATTAATATGGCTCGTAAATCTTCACAGGAATTTCTTTTGCTTCTAACAGCGCAACTTTCTTGCACTCGGCTTAATTTTTTTCCTTTGTTATTCCATTTTCCCATTGACTTTACCTTCCGTTGTTAGAATTGTTAGCGGGGTAAAGAGCATTGCCACACCCCTTACCACTCAGGCAGTGAGTGCAAAGCGCGTTAAAGTGCTAAATCCAAATCATGCTGCAATGGCAGCTACATAGCAACAAACGCCTTTCAGTTTTTGTGCTTCTTAATTCTTTCTTCCTTTATTTGCTTGTAGTTTTTGTTCAACGCTGCCTTTTGATTTCTTTCTGATGCATGGCATATGCACACATACACACACACACACAACAACACCATCTCATGTATACGGCCATGTTTACCAGCATGTATGACCATTGGGGCGCACTGTTTGCTTTTTTGCCTCTTCGCTGTAGACTTTGTGCCTACTCGCATGCTGTGTGTTGCTTCTGCTTGCCGCCAACTTAGTTCTGCTGTCGCTTCAATCTTCCATATATTTCGTTTTTAGTGTTGATGTGTATCTCAAAGTTGTTGTTATTTCATTGTTTTCGTTATATCTATCTATCTTATTCCGCTGTTTATTTGTGCGCTCGTTTTATGCTACGCTTGAGGGTACGCTGCCAGCTTAATTTAGACAACTTCATACTTTGCTTTGCTTTCCATTACGATGTTTTGCCTTTCTTTCTGTTTTTCTAACATGAGCCGTTGTTCTATTTTACTTTCTAAATGCTCATAATGTGCATACCCTGTAGGGAAAACTGATGGAATATCGTCAATTCTGCACCGCTTCGCTACCCAAACTGCTCGTAAGCGGCATCTGTCGGCTGAGTGAGAAAGTATCGGCGCACCAAAATGAGTGCAAACTACCAGCCTGCCCTCATAGTGTATTATGATCATGATGTGACTACGGCCTCTGGTATAGTAAATGATTATTTATGACTGGAAGATTTTTTTTTGCTCTATTAACTACTCTCACATGTTTTTTTATATTAGAATCAACTGCATCTAGTATATATACGTATATATACAAGAATCCAGTTGAAGTAAGCTGAATGCAAAGTAAGAAGTTGGTAGCCATGAAGATTAAATGAAGGTTTATGGCCAATGAAGCGGGTCGTTGGGACAAAAAATATAGTCATGCCAGTCTATTAATGCGACAAACTCAATGCGCCTCGAAAAGGACTGATTACATCTTTGCGAAGCTAACATTCAATAGCAACTCTCTTCTACAGTACAATCTCTTTGCAACACTACGGTCTATTCAGATCAAAAATGGTTCCATGGTTCAAAAATGGGCGCTGTTTTTGGAGCAGGTATATATTCTCATAGACTTAAACTTGAAAAATCTGAGCATCTTCCTAATACTTCTAGGGAACCTTGTAAACTACTAATCGGAGATTTCTATTTTAAGGGCAATATCGCTGTTCGTTCGGATAGCCAAGCTTTAATTGAGGCACTTAATTTAGCCGCCGTAGCCGAATTTCATTCGGAATTCACAGAGAGAACGTCGGTTTGAATCTTGGTGAAAACCCCAAAATTAAGAAAAACATTTTTCTAATAGTGGTCGCCCCTCGGCAGGCAATGGCAATCCTCCGAGTGTATTTCTGCCATGAAAAAGCTCCTCATAAAAATATCTGCCGTTCGGAGTCGGTTTGAAATTGTAGGTCCTTCCATTTGCGGAACAACATCAAGACGCACACCACAAATAGGGGGAAGAGCTCGGCCAAACACTCAAAAAGAGTGTACCCGCCAATTATATATATATATATATATATAGTTCAGCTGCAATGACCTCTAAACTGGTAGATCAAAGTTGGAATAGCCTAACCACTTTATGTGAAAACCATAAAGTTACCTTAATCTGGGTCCCAGGGTATCGGAGCATTGAAGGTAATGAAAAAGTTGATGACCTGACAAAAGGGGATCTTGAGGAACCAGTATTCACACTATTAGGTGCACTAAAGAATATAATTTATCTAAAATATCTTCAAATCGCAGATTGCAGATGAAAGGACTAGACGATGCGCAAAATTAGCCAAATGTTATAGCCACCTACAACCTCAAACAAACATCAACATTGAGAAACATGAAACGATAGGACTCTTAAAGATTTCCACCAGTTATAACTGTCCTAACGCTTAAGATGATGGGAATGCCCCGCAATTCAATTTCCAAGCTCATTGCGGTGTTCACTGGGTAATCGGTACTCATGCGGAGAAGCTTGGAACTCCGTACAACCCCTATTGCGGAAGCTGTGAGGATACTGCAGAGAAAGAGACTGTTGAACACTTTTTCTGCAAATGTCCGGTTCTGGCGGCTAGGCGCTTGAGATTCCTTAGCATGCCCTTTGGGGATGGCTTGAAGAAATTCTCCAGCCCCTTTCTCCCTTTTCTCTCCTCCACTACATCAACAGCACTGGATGGCTGTAGAAGGTTTTCTCTTCCCAAAAATTTTTCTTTGCACATTATGAAAAATATCGGTACCTGAACATAATGAAAAACATCGGTATTAATTTTTTCTCCTGGGAACAATGAATACCATTGATTTTTATTTTTTCTTTCACAACATAAAGCGCAAAATCTTAAATCATCTAGACCAGGGCTTCTTAAACTGTGGGTCGCGACCCCCAGGGGGGTCGCAAAGATCTGATACTTTTTAATCATTATAAATAAAATTTTAAAATTAGTATACGCACTACGTACAAATATAAATATAATACAAATAAAAATCATACAAAATACTATTGTAGTTTTATTATAACTATTTTTTGAAAAAAGTGGCAATGCAAAACTGTTATGTAGGGCCTATAAATGAAAATATGGAAGTAGCATTCAAAAAAATAAATACAAAGCGCTCCTCGATTTTCAACTGAACGTTCGACATTGATGTCTGGCCGCCGGCGTCAGTGTTTGCAAGATACAGTGAGGTGCAAAAATGGAACATAAATAACATAAGTTACGTTTAGTACCATATCTACGCAAACAAGCTTGTTTATTTGAATCCAATTGTACATGTATTATATAATTAGTGTGTAAGCTTTCAAATGAGCCCATAACGGTTAAAATCTAACAACAACAACTACTCATTGGAAGAGCTGAAAATAAAAACACAAATATTCCAATTATGCACCGCTTATTTATTTATAAAAAAAAGTACAAAAAACAAATTATTTTAATATTTCGTCCAAAGCCCCTTCGATTTTTTAATGCCTTTATACGGTTTGGCATACTTTCTGTATATTTAGCCACAGTTTGTGGCGAAATGGAGTACCACACATCCTGGACTCGCTCCCAGACCTCATTCAACCCTTTTGGCGGGTTTTTAAAGTGTACGAGCTTTTGTTTTACGAGAATCCACAAATTCTCAATGGGGTTCATGTGAGGGCTTTGTGCTGGCCACTGCATAACCGAAAATTTTTGGGACTTCAGCCAGCTGGACACCATTTTTGCCGTATGTTTAGGGTCATTGTCTTGTTGAAAAATATCTTTTTCAACAGCAAGACCGGTTTTGTGGATGGCAACAGGCAAATTTTCCTGCAAGATCGTCAAGTACTGCTCCTTTTTCATTCGTCCTTCGATTTTGATCAAAGGACCCACCGATATCCCGTCAACGTTTTCAATTATATATATGTGAAATGAATGGGTACGTATTCTTTAATCCTTATTTTATTTACATTGTAAAATAGTGCGATATTACATCTACATCTACAGTTAATACAATATATATTTCATTATATGGAGGAGGGGGTCGTTTAAAATTTCCTAAGCTTGAAGGGGGTCGCTATATAAAAAAGTTTAAGAAGCCCTGATCTAGACTAGAAAAATTAACTAAGAGAAACTTTATGCTTTCATACCTTTATCATTGAGTGCGCATCTCTGGTATTCGAAAAGTCAGGAATGGATTTCAAACGTACTGGTGTGATTGCATTATATTTGGCTGGAAAGTCACAAGAGCTCGAGTACCTTAAAGTAAATAAAGTTTTTGTTTATCGCACCATTACTCGTTGCAATGATACTGGTAGCGTCGCGAAACGTCATGGAGTTGGTTGCCAAAAGGCTGCAACGTCACGTGGAATGGTTCAAAAAGTGAGGAAGCGACTTCAGCGAAATCCCCGACGAAGTGCCAATCAAATGGCGAAAGAATCGAAAATATCTGACCGCTGAACGCCACATACTGAAAAATTTTCTCAAAGTAAAGTCTCACAAGACCCAAAAGACGCATGACGCACACCAAACCAGCAACAAGTCTGACTTGAAAGAGCGAAGGAGCTCCTTCGCTTGGCCGAAAGCGGTCAATTTCCGTGTTTCGAACAATGTGTTCTAACGAGAAAATTTTTCAAATTGATCAATTCGTAAACTCCCAAAACGATAGGGTTTATTTGACGGACCGTCATTTGAGTCATCGATTGGCCATTGGGTCGCTGTAACCGCAGATAGCCGCTCTCCAATCGTTTTCATCGAACCCGGTGTCATAGTAGATGCGAAATATTATCGGGAAAGTGTTCTGGAGCTTGCTTTGAAGCCTTGGGCAGACAAACATTTTACTGGCACTGTCACGTGACCGTGGACGTTTCAACAGGACTCGGCACAGTCTCCCAAAGCTCAAGTGAATTAAGAATTGTTAAAAAACTACCTTCCGAACTTTATAACAACCACACAATGGCTCCCACATTCATCAGACGCGAATCCGATGGACTATTCTCTTTGAGCCATTTGGGAAAGCAAAGGTCGAACTATAATATTCACCAGTCTCGAGGTGCGGTGCTGAAATAAGCCATTGTCCACGAGTGGTCCAAAATACCTTCAAATCACATTCGAGCAGCTTACGATTCATTTCTGGACCGTCTCAATACCACAGTCAAGACAAAAGGTGGTTATATCGAGCAAAAGTAAATGATTCTTAATTTTGTGTCATTTTCACAAATTTTTTACTTAGAATTGAATAAAAGTAATTTTCCAAACTAAACGTATGGCCTTTTTAAAGGGTTATTGAAGAGATTTTTATTGAAGAGCTTTTTCACAGGAAAAACACAATCAAAGGTTGCCTTGCCGCCATTTGGTGTTTCATGGCTGAATTTACTCCTGTGCTCTCTCCCACCTAATCTATTGAGAGCGACCTAGAACACAGTTTTGTTTTCGTTACACAGTTTTGTTTTTGTTTCGGAAAAAAACGATGCTAAGCCTACTAAGCTTGTGTGTGAGTTCGTCTAAATTTTATTACCAATAATAATTTTATTATTATTTTTGGAAGCTGTAAAAGCAAAAGAAATTTATGAACGAATGCTGGGAGTGTATGAGGACTTTTTGCCAGTACAGTAAGAGTGGTTTGAGGAATTTAAAGGGTTGGTCATACAAGCCGATCCGCGCGCAGACGATCCACGCTCAGGGCGGCCAAAAATAGCAACGGGACAAAAAATACAGAATATGGTAATGGAAAATCATCGAGTAACTGAAATTCATTTAGCAGAAGCCCTAGGCATCTCATTGAGCAGTGTAGGCAATATTTCGACTAAGGTATTGGGTTTCGGCGGCCGCCGTAGCCGAATGGGTTGGTGCGATATTACCATTCGGAATTCACAGAGAGGTCGTTGGTTCGAATCTCGGTGAAAGCAAAATTAATAAAAAAACATTTTTCTAATAGCGGTCGCCCAACGGCAGGCAATGGCAAACCTCCGAGTGTATTTCTGCCATGAAAAAGCTCCTCATAAAAATATCTGCCGTTCGGAGTCGGCTTGAAACTGTAGGTCCCTCCATTTGTGGAACAACATCAAGACGCACACCACAAATAGGAGGAGGAGCTCGGCCAAACACCTAACAGAAGTGTACGCGCCAGTTATTTATTTTTTTTTTTTATTGGGTTTCAGAAATCTGTATGCACAACGGGTGCCGCATTCGTACAATGGAACAAAAATACATTCGAATACGATTTTCTCAGCAACATTTAGAGCGTTTTCAAAAGTATTAAGTGGAGATTAAACACTATAGATGAGACTTGGGTATATCAAAATAGTTTTAAATCAAAACACGAGGCTAAAAAGTGGTGTAAACCTGGTTCTTCGACTCCGAAACGAGTTCGTGTCTAGAAATACGCCAAGAAGGTATTCCCATACGTTTTTTGGGATGCGGAAGGAATTTTGTTTTGGATTACTTGCAGACTGGTTAAACAACAAATTTTTAATAATCTGTTAGATCACCTGAAGGAAAAAAATAGTGGAAAAATACCCAATTTGCTAAAGAATATAATTGTTCTTTATCAGGACATTGCACAGTGTCACCGGTGCATTTTGGGAAAGGCCAAAATCCGTGAATTAAAGTTCGAATTGTTGGAGCATCCATCGGATTTACGAGTTTTGGCTTCTAGCGACTTCCATCTGTTTGTAGACCTAAAAAATTCGTGCGTGAAAAGCGGTTTTCATGAATTGTGTGGAGGTTTTAACAGCTGTGGAAGCGTATTTTGCAGCCCTTTCAGATTCTCACTCCAGTGGTGGAATTCATGAATTGGAGTCTCGTTGGAGGAAGTGTATTGATGTGCAGAGTGACCATACTGAATAATGAAATGTATTTTAAACCATAAAATTGTATTTTTCATCAAACCGCAAAACTTATTCAACAGCTTAGTATAAAGGAAATAAGACTACCCATGGGCTTAGCTTCACTACAAGTGACCCCTTTCGGTACCAACAGATATCCCTATAGGGTCATGAATACATATTTATACACATATCTTGGCATTTTATCTCAATGAGTTTCATATATACATATACATACATATAAATCTACACATACATACGTACACATGTGTTTTTTCTACTTCTGGCTTTTTATGCCATCATTCTTAGGTTGAAATGAATTAATTGCTACCGAATTGGTAATGAAGGCTTACGGTTGTACGAAAATACATTTCAGTTATTACTTGAGTACATTAAAGATTTTGCACAACATTTGTGCTTTAGCTTGAAAATCGGTATAGTTTAGTGGTTCCAGTAATAATAGCTGGATACAAAAAAAAAAATAATAATATAATAATAAAAAAAAATGGATGAATAGTGTTATGTAAGAAACCAATATACTCGAGGCGCGAATACTTTTACGGCGTAAAATACACACTAAATAAATACTTACACCACTATTTCCATAGATAGGTAGTAATTTTTTTTAACCATTTCAATTCGATGTGCATTTTGTGTTTAAACACTAGAGGATACTGCTCTTAAAATTGTATATAAAATCTATTCTGCCGTAAATTCAAAGAGGTTTTCTCTAACAAGCAGTTTTGGAGGTATTCCTAAACGACGATGTCTGGCCAAATCAAATCTCAATAAAATCGGTAATATATGACGGATCGGATAATTAAAATACAAAAATTATTTAATATACAAAATTAGAGATTAATAAATTTTTTTTCTTACGATCTTTTTCTTTTTAATTCACTATCTACCCATTCCAATAAAACATATGATTCCCAAATACTTTTAAAATATAATTAAAAATTAAGCTTAAAATAAATTCAAAATTAAAGTATGTTACAATATAAAAATTAAAAAAAAAACATTTTTAGAACAACCGAATATATGCACATCCCTAGCTGACTTCCAGTGAAAGCTGTCATCAAGCTTGGTTCAATAGAAGCGAAGTTGTTGCGACTAAAGTGTCAGTATGTTTGTGTATCGGTACAAAAATGAGTTTCGAACAAAGAGCTAATACAAAATTTTGTTTTAAAATGGGTAAAACGTTTACCGAAACATATAAATTGGTGAAAAAAGTTGATGGTGATGATTGTCGGGTTCGTGCCAGAGGTAGTGAGTGGTTTACATGTTTCAGAGATGGTTGTGATCAGTAATCAGCGAAAACTCCATCGAAATTGTTTGTAAATTTATCAAAAATGAACCGAAATCATCATTGAACCGGGGTTGAATATCTCCAAAACATCGATTTATCGCCTTTTAACTGATCATTTGGGCTTACGAAAGGTCTGTGCACGTTTCATTCCGCACAAGTTAACTGAGTACCAAAAATTGCTCAGAATTCAACACTCGATAGACCTCATTAAAGAAGCGAGAAGCAAGAAAATACGACAACTTCCGTTACAACATTGCGACGGGTGATGAAACGTGGTGTTTCAATATCGACCTGAACCTAAGCGTCAAAGTGTCGAATGGAAGGCCCCAGACGAGCCACCACCCAAAATATCGCGTTTGGAGAAGTCAAAAATTAAGTCGATGCTCATTTGGTTTTACGATTCCAAGGCAATCGTCCACAAGGAGTTCAGGCAAAGGGCCAAACCGTCAATGCAATTTTCTATCTTGGCGTTTTGAAGCGTTTGTTGCACAGTATTTGTCGAATTCGCCCTGAATACCGCTGGCACTTATTGCCTCATAATGCGCCATCTCATCGATCTACTCTTGCGACTGATTTTTTGACTAGAAATCGCATTTTAACCGTCAATCACTAACCGTGTTCATCTAATATGGCTCCGTGTGACCTCTACCTGTTCGGAAAATTGCATTTTGCCATGAAAGGAAAACATTTTGCGTCCGTAGAGGACATCCAAAAGGCTTGTACCGACATCCTGAAGGACATTCCGCTCAATGACCTGAAAGGCTCTTTCAAAAAGCTTTTAGATCGCGCAAAACAGTGTATCGAGGCCAGAGGGGACTACTTTGAATAAATAAAATCGAAGTTATCAGAACAGAGCTCCTGTCGTTTCTATTTTAGCTCAGTCTTTTCGGTTCTTTTCGGACTTCCCCTTATAAATATTTCTCTGATTTTATATTGAATTCGAAGTATTCAAGTTCCATAAACTGAACGATCTAACTCAGAACGAGACAGCTTTGCGTTTTGTTAAATCGCACCGCATAAGATGGCTGGGTCATGTAATCCGTATGCCTGTTGACTGTTCCGTGAAGAAAGCCTTGACAGGAAAGCTAATGGGCGTGAAGGCCAAAGGCAGACCGAGGAACCGTTGGATAGATGCAGTGGAACACGAACTTAAGAAGCTGGGAATATGTAACTACGAAGCAACAACTCAAGATAGACCGCTTTGGAGGAGCATTTTGAAGGAAGCTTTGACGCACCCCGTATTGTAACGCTATGAAAGAAGAAGAAAGAAGTTCCATAAAGATCAGATTAAAATTAAAAAAAAAATTACAATATTAAGAAAGAATGTTTACTTTTCAACTTTGTTCCTCTTGCAAAAAATGCGAAAAAATAGTTGCAATTCTATGTAAAAAAAAGTAATTGAATTTTCCTAAAGTATACTCAATTAATGCCACAAAAAATCTACAGCTGTTCAGCGAAAAGTAAATACAATTTCTTTTAGTAGCCAGATAAATCCCCTTTCGCCTGATATTCAAATTAATATCATAGAGTGAATATGTAAGTATTTATGATAAGAAAATTTTCTAAAAATTGTGTCCTTTTATATCTTCAAAAGCTTGAGACCTTAGGAGGATTTGAAAATGAAAACCTGAGTTTGCAGTATCACTACATATTATAAAACAAAGCCGCTTTTTCTGTCCCTATGTCCACGTAATCGCTTAAATCTTTAAAACTACGCAACGGATTTTGATGCGGTTTTTTTTAAAGATAAATTGATTGAAGAGGAAGGTTTATATCTATATAATGTGAAGAAATATATAAAGGGGGCGTGGCAATCGGTCAAAATGTGGCAAAAAAACATAATTTTTTTGTTTTCACGGCCATAAATCATAAACGAATCAACCAATTAAAATGAAACTTTCTTAGAGTTTAACTTTGAAATATTTACTTTCGTTCTGCATCAAAAAAAAAATTGATATATTTGTTATTTAACCAAAATTGTTTAAACAAAAGCAGCTCTTTTTCCAAAAAAAGCTGTTTGTGTGTTTGTTCGCTGTCAACCGAATGAAGCAACAGGCGTTAAGCGATAATCTCACCACACCTCATTAATGTTGAATTACATCGTATGGTGACGTATGTATGTATGTATGTATTTACGAATCGCTCGCATTATTTCATTTCGGACGTATGTACATATGTATCTATGTATGTACTGAATTCCATGTAATTATATGCACATACAATTTTACAGCGAAATAAAACGCTATTTTCACGTTCTATATTAGTAATTCCCACATAATTAACACGTTCCCTGTCCGCTGAGCCACATATGGTTCAGGAAACGTGCGCCTGATAAGCACTGATACGTTCCTGAGCCATATGTGCGTCAGGGGATATATAAACCACATGTGTTTCATGAACGTGCAGAAGCAAAAATGTCCCTCTACGCTCATGGACCATATGTGTTTCAGGTAGAAATACCCTACATCCGTTTTTTTTAATTATTAGTATTATATAAAGCTATGACTACAAAAAAACTAATTATTCAAAAAACGCTGTTGGACGTGTCGGTCAATTTTGCATTTTTGTATTGGGACAGGGAACGTGTTAAAATACAGTTTTTGAATAGTTTTTATTGATTCGGAGCGCGTTTAGTTTGCTATCGATTCCATACAATAACATTTTTTGTCATTTACTTTTTACGACAACTAATAGCTTATTTTCGAAGTGATTTCAGCAAATAGGTACATCATTAATCCTTAACCAATTAAATACCTTAAATACATTGTTGTTTTAATATAGATCTATGTATATGACTCTTTACAGCATATAATTGAAAAAAATATTTTTCAAGATATTACATCAGTAATTATCTTTTGTTTCTAAATGGTAAGTATTTACATATTTTTAACTGCGGCACATACTAATAATATGACAATTTGTGGATAGGTAATCATACATATAGAACTGAGTAAATTTTCACAAAAATTATAAAGTCATGGCTGCAAGACGTCGTCGTTCGAACATAGGTCGTAGTACAGTGGTCGCCAGAAGACTACGTTCAGCAAGAGATGAAAAATCGTCAACGGAACGTGAGGCACGCCGCAGTCAGATGCGGGATAGATATAGAGCTGAGAGAGAGAGGGAATCTTCAGTAGAGCGTCAGGTTCGGTGCAGCCGGGATCGAGATAGGCATACGGTTCAGAGGGACAGAGAATCGTCAGCAGAGCGTGAGGCTCGACTCAGTCAGCTTCGGGATAGATATAGAGCTCAGAGAGAGGGAGAATCTTCAAGAGAGCGTGAGCTTCGCCGCACCCGAGATAAGGACAGACATCGAATAAAGAGAGCCAGAGAATCATCAGCACGAGTTACTAATTCATGGGTGAGTAAAGAAAATTCGGCCATGAATTATGATCCTTCGATTTCTTACAAGGACGACCGAATAGTATCAATAGGTACTATGTCAGTAGTGTGTGAACATTGCTTCGCATTGAAATTCAAGGACGAATCGAAAGGTATGTGTTGTTTACAAGGAAAAGTCAAATTAGAAGAAATTCTCCCTCCACCTGAACCACTTCACTCTCTTCTTACGGGTGATCATCAGAAATCTAATCATTTCATGCGCTATATACGCCATTACAATAACGCATTTCAAATGACCTCTTTTAAGAGTAAGCAAGTCGTTGAGCGTGGCTTCATGCCTACATTTAAAATTCAAGGGCAAGTATACCACTTAGCTGGGAGCTTGCTACCACTTCGACCCGATGATCACAAATTCCTGCAAATATATTTTATTGCAGATCCAGATACACCAGCATCTACGAGGTGTTCAAGTGTTGCACGGCCAATTGATAGAGATTTGATTAGATCTCTCCAAGATATGTTACATTCTCATAATTGCTACATACAGTCTTTCAAAACTGCGATTGAGAGTGTTCCAGCAGATACTCCTGACTTTAATGTCGTAATCCATGCAAATAAAGTTCCTGTTGGAGAACACAGAGGACGATACAATGCGCCTTCCACGAGTGAAGTAGCAGTGGTGATAGCCGGACAGCAATTTGACAAAAGAGATATTGTATTGCATAGTCGTGATGATAATTTGCAAAAAATTTCAGAGTTACACAGATCTTATGACAGCTTACAATATCCTTTGATGCTATGTCGTGGAGAAAATGGTTATGCTATTAATATTTCTCAAGTTGACCCAATCGGTGGTACACCTCTGCGTAAAACAGTGTCATGTATGAACTACTATTGCTACCGTATAATGACAAAACGTAATGATTTCAACACTTTGCTTAGATATGGAATGTTAACAAACCAATACTTGGTAGATCAATATGCTAAAATGGAATCTGAGAGATTGGCCTACATCCGTAATAATCAAACTAAATTGAGAGCCGAAAATTACGTTCATCTTCAGGATGCTTTACAGGCGAATGAACACCACAACGGCATTGGGCAGTTGGTTATACTACCTTCATCATTCACAGGTGGACCTCGATATTTACACGAAAAATCGCAAGACGCCATGGCTTACGTCAGAAAGTACAGCAAACCTGATTTATTTATAACTGCAACATGTAACCCAAATTGGTCGGAAATCAGAGAAAATATTAACACCAATTCACCACAAGACAGATACGATATAGTTAACAGAGTCTTCCATTTAAAAGTACAGAAAATTCTGCACCTCATTAACAAGTCTCATATATTCGGTCCGCCGCACTGTCATATGTACACAATAGAATGGCAGAAGCATGGCTTGCCACATGTACACCTGCTGGTGTGGTTAGTGAACAAAATTAGACCAAACCAAATTGACAGGGTTATTTCAGCTGAATTACCGGATAAAGATGAAGATCCTATCCTATACGAAATCGTAAAGAAACATATGGTACACGGCCCTTGCGGGACTTTAAACCCGAATTCTCCATGTATGCGAGATTCTAAATGCACCAAAAAATTTCCGAAGTTGTTCCAAACTCAAACAATTACTAGCGATGATGGATACCCCAAATATCGTCGACGATCGCCAGAAGGGGGTGGGCAAATTGCTACCGTCCGAAACATTGATATTGACAACCGATGGATCGTTCCCTATAATCCGCTCCTTTTGAAAATTTTTGATGCCCACATCAACGTGGAGTTGTGCAATTCAATAAAGTCAATCCAATATGTTACTAAGTACATTAATAAAGGCAGTGATCAAGCCACTTTCAGCATACAATCACCAAATGAAGTGGAAATATATCAGTCTGGACGTTACATCTGCAGCTCTGAAGCTGTATGGAGGATTTTATCATTCGAAGTGCACGACCGGTCTCCCACAATTGTCCACCTTGCAGTTCATTTAGAAAATGGACAAAGGGTATATTTTACTGAGAACAATATACAAGAAGTTATTAATAACCCGCCGGATACAACATTGACAGCATTCTTCAAGTTATGTGCTCAAGATGATTTCGCGAAAACACTGACATATGACAGAGTTCCAAGTTACTATACATGGAACCAGAGTTCTAAAGCTTTTCAACGGCGAAAAAAAGGTACTGCGGTTGATGGTTTCCCCGGAGTAAAAAAAACGGATGCTCTTGGCAGAGTCTATGTGATTCATCCCAACAACAGCGAATGCTTTTATCTGAGAATGTTACTTCATATTGTAAAAGGCCCGACATCCTTTGCTCACCTAAGAACTTTACAAGGTGTTGTTTACAATACTTATCAAGCAGCATGCAAAGCTATGGGGCTCTTGGAAGACGATTCTCACTGGGAAAATACATTATCAGAAGCAGCTGTTTGTAGTTCAGCTACATAATTAAGATATTTATTTGCCGTCATAGTAGTGTTTTGTCAAGTAACTGATTCTGTTAGTCTATGGAATAAATTTCAAGAAAATATGGCCAGTGATATTCTGATTCGGCGACGGCAAGAGTCAAACTCTGTTGATGTACAATATGACCAAAACATATTTGACGAAGCATTATTTGAATTAAACAAAATAGTGCAATTACTTTCGGGTAAAACGATCAAGGATTTTGGGCTACCGATGCCAGCTAATACTACTAACTCTGATTTAACTAATAGTGCCGAGTACACAAGAGAAACATCATACGATCAAACGAGACTTTTACAAAATATAGCTCAAGATGAGCCACGATTAAACATCGATCAGAAAAAAGTATTCACTGCATTACTATCAACAATTGATAACAATGAAGGGAAATTGTTTTTCCTTGATGCCCCAGGAGGCACAGAAAAAACATTTTTAATCAATCTGCTTTTAAAAAAAGTGAGATCTACCGGAAAAATTGCGTTAGCTGTTGCGTCATCCGGCATTGCCGCTACTCTTTTGGAAGGAGGCCGAACCGCACACTCTACATTCAAGCTCCCGCTGAAAATCGCAACCGATGATGATAACAGCGTCTGTAGTGTTTCTAGACAGAGCAATACAGGAAAATTGATGCGTGACTGCTCATTAATAGTCTGGGACGAAGCTACCATGTCAAACAAGACGTCTGTGGAAGCACTGGATAGGACAATGCGTTATTTGCGCAACAAAAATTCACCTATGGGTGGATGTACAATTCTGTTCTCAGGAGATTTCCGTCAAATCCTACCAGTTGTGACTCGAGGAACACGTGCTGACGAAATAAATGCTTCGCTAAAAAGATCCCACCTTTGGTCGCATGTCAATAAATTAGATCTTAAAACTAATATGAGGGTTTCGTCATCTTCACGTGAGAACAGGCTATTTCCAGAGATGCTACTAAAAGTTGGCAATGGAGAATTAATACAAAGTGAGGGAAGGATTAACCTAGAAAACCTTTGTGTTTTGATAGACAACATCCAAGAGTTAGTCAACAATGTCTATCCTGACATTGATAACATAAGTTATAAGACAATATCTTGGTTTAAAGAAAGAGCTATTCTGTCACCAACGAACGAACAAGTAGATAAAGTAAATAACTTGATTATTTCAAAGATTGATGCGCCGACGAAAATATACTACTCGGTCGATACTGTTCTCGATTTGGAAGAAGCTGTTCAATTTCCTACAGAATTTCTAAATTCTTTGAACCCGTCTGGACTCCCTCCTCACAAAATGGAGCTGAAAATAGGTTGTCCTGTTATTTTATTAAGAAACCTAAGTCCACCTAAACTTTGCAATGGCACGCGTTTGCTGGTAAAATCACTGAAAACTTTCATAATAGAGTGCACAATACTCACAGGATGTGGTACCGGAGAAGATGTATTGATCCCCTCTGATACCATCGGATCTACCATTCCAATTTAAACGCTTACAATTTCCGGTAAAGACATCTTTTGCAATGACCATTAATAAATCTCAGGGTCAAACCTTCAACGTTGCAGGCTTAGATTTGAGTGTTGACTGTTTATCACATGGCCAACTGTATGTCGCTCTTTCAAGAGTAACCTCTAGAGAAAACATGTTTGTATTGTCTAATGACAAGAAGGCTACGAACGTTGTATATAAAGACATTCTGTAATATAGTAATTGTTGTAAAAATAAAATAAATAGATATGTAAAAATGCAAAAAGTTAATATGCAAAAATGTAGGGTATGAATTTAGATATCCCAAAGATAGCAGGAAATCTTCATGCTATAAAAAAAGGGGAATTGTTTTACTCCAAATTTAACGCGTGCGTGCCACGGGCACTAATGAATAAGCCACAACTACTGGATCGATTTTAATAATTTTTTCAGTGAGTGACATAGGGTATATATTTTATACCCGTGCGAAGCTGGGCGGGTTGCTAGTTATTATATAAAATCAACGCAGCGCCATACGCTAATGATATTAATCAAAACTTTTTTCATTATTTTCAGAACTTTTGTATTCCCATATCTAAAGTTATAATTAAATTATGATTAAGGGGGTATTCTACTGTACGAGTAGAATTTTGAAAAAATCAAAAATCTGTTTTCGTATATTTTCAAAGTTTAGACATTTAAGAATATGTCACTAAGAGGTTTTTTTTTAATTTCTATTATTTCATGACTTATAATCTTCCCGCTATGGTAAAAACTATTATTTTAGCAAAACAAAATCTATTTACTATTTTTAAAATTCAAAAATGTCCAAAAAAGTAGGGAAACATGTACTATTTTTTCGCACAGCCGTAAATTGCAAAAAAATTTTTGTTCACTGTGTCTTAGTTAGTACGATAAGAGTATTCATCTAAATTAATAACTGAGGTGAAACTTCTTAGACGGCGATGGACGAGCGAGAATGGAAAGTAAATTTTCAAGGCCATGCAACGTTTTGGACATTTTCGTTCCGCGAGAGAGAAAAAAGATGTAACTTAGAGGAAAAAGAGAGAGAGAGCTATACCTTATATATATCCTAGATGCACTTTAGGCTATTTTTCCTGAGTTTTTCCTCGTGGTTGCTAATTTCTAGTGAGAAATATCACTGCCTACTTTTTGGCGCTTGTTTGTTGGTGCAAATTTATAGGAAATGTATTTTTGGTGCCTACTTTTTGGCGTTATATTTTCTTGGTGCCTACTGTTTGGAACGTTTTTTGGTCCCAACTTTTTTGGCGTTTTTTTTAGTGCCTACTTTTTGGCGCTTATTTCCGTTTCTTGGCTAGTGCTTGCGCGTACTATAAAGTGCTATCCATTCCGACGTCGGTTTTATTGGTATTGCCTTGCGGTAATTTGTGCCATTGCTGCGGCCTGGAATCGCTGCGTTTGTACGGGTGATTAACGCTCGGAGTAGCGAGCGTTGTTGCCACGGTTTGTGTCCGGCATTTACCTACACCGGTCAACCCTTCTCCGTTTTTTGTTAATTTTGTCTATTTGTATTCTCTGCAAATTTTGTGAATTTAGTTGGATATATCTTCTTTATCTCTCTCTCTCTCTCTCTCTCATTCTCTCTCGGATCTCTACCTCTTTCTTCGTCTGCCTTGAAAGTTTCACTTCTGTTATGTGTGCTACGCACACGCACTGTTTTTATTTGTACAGTGCGTTGAACAGCTATAACACAGGGACTTATTGACAGCAACTAATTTATTTCTTATTTTGTTCTAATAATTTGTTTATAAAAATACTGTTAAAGCCTCTAGTAAAACCATGTTGAACCTATGAAACTTAGAAAAAGATTTAAAAAATTTCAAACTTTTTAATCAGAATATTAAAAAAATTGCAGTTTTAAAGCCCATTGAATTTTGGGCAAGTTCTAAGTAGCTTAATATTTTGACAATTTTGATGACGGAATTGGCTGTTTTTTCACATATGTGAAAAATATCGAGTATTCGTTTTGTGGAAAAAATAGCTCTGCTAAAAGGTATTAAGCAGGCAAAGCAAATAGGGAAAATGTTCTCTAATGCCTATATTTTACAATTAATTACATTTTGTGTTGCTTACTACTCTTGCGCGTATGCTTTGCCTTAACCCTAGAAAGATAACCTACGTCACAGAGGCGCCTGCAAAATAAACATTTCTTAGGCGCGCGTATTAACTTGTCCTTCTCAGTCAACTCAGTCGTCGGTCTGCCGCGAGACGGTTGTGTCTATGCTGTAAGTACCATAGTTCAGCGGCTATGACCAGTTGATGCGCTCGCGAGGCGCATGGTTATCTTTTATTTTATGGTTTTATGGTTATTTTTATTTTTCTGTTTTAAAGTTTATATAATATATTTTCGTTTTAGCAAACATTCTTTACGCAGTTATCATGACGGGCAGAAGGGTAATGCCAGAAGATGAAATATGTTCCATTTTGTGTCGAGAAGAAGACAGCTACGGTGATGAACGTCAGGAAAGTGAAAGCGAAATAGAAAATCATCTGAGCGAAGATAATGTGCAGAGCGACTTCGGAGATGAGTATATCGATGACAATAGAAAAATCGAATATTATACCAAATGAAGATTTGTTACAACCTGTACCCTCAGAGCCCGCTGGAAGTTCAGAGCGTGACCATCGTATAGAGGTAAAAACAGAAATTGCTGGTCTACTACTAAGGGTCGAAGTCATGGTAGAACATCTGCCATAAATATAATTCGCACAAATAGAGGTCCAACACGTCTGTGTCGAAATATATTTGATCCACTATTATATTTTGATTTGTTCATCACCGACGAAATAGTTGAAGAGATTGTTCGGTGGACAAATGTTGAAATCTCAGTAAAACGTGGCGCCTTCATGACCAGTAGCACGTTCAAAGATACAACTTCTACAGAACTTCGAGCTTTGATTGGTATCCTTACCTTGAGTGCAGTAATGAAAGACAATCATTTATCAACTGATGAGCTGTTTGATAGTTCCTTTTATTCCAGTCAGAAAAGTTTGGGATCTGTTTATAACTCAATGCAAACTGAACTATTCACCGGAAGAGCATGTCACAATCGATGAACAATTACTGGGATTTCGAGGAAGATATCCATTTAAAATTTACATTCCCAATAAACCGATCAAATATGCTATCAAAATTATAATGATGTGCGATATTGCAACTAAGTAATATACATATATGTTGAATGCAATGCCATATATCGGAAGAGCCATAAATACCAATGGACTACCGCTGGGAGAATATTATGCAAAAGAGTTATTTCGACCTATTCATGGCACAAATCGCAACATAACTTGTTATAATTGGTTCACCTCGGTACCTCTCGCGAAATCACTTCTTCAGGCACCGTACAAACTGACCCTTGTTGGCACTATAAGATCTTATAAACGCGAGATGAGAGTTGAAAAACACCCGATCTCGACCAATAGGCACATCAATGTTCTGTTACGATGAATGTTTGACACTAGTATCATACAAGCCAAAGCCCTCGAAGATAGTTTATCTGTTATCATCGTGTGATGAAGAAGGTGTCATCAACCCTTCAACCGGCAAGCCTGAAATAATAATGTACATATTACAATCAGGGCGGCGTTGACACATTTGATGAAATGTGCTCAACATCGTCTTGTTCGAGAAAAATGAATAGATGGCCAATAACCATGTTTTATGGCATACTAAATATAGTATTATTCAATTCATTTGTCATTTACTGTCACAATGTGCTAACAAAACGTGATAAGCCTTTGAGTCGGGGAGAATTCATGAAAAAACTCAGTACTCAACTGACAGCACCGTGGCGAGGCAACATTGAAAACATTCTTCCAAAATCTGCTGTATAGGCTTCCACAGATGATGAAGAAAAGCCTCAGCCAAAAAAAGGTGTTATTGCAGTCTTTGCACGCCTAAAAAGAAAGGAATGTCAAAGATGACCTGTGCCAAATGCAAAAAGACAGTTTGTGGTGAACACATTTGTCATGACTGTCTCTAAAGAAATTTTTTATAATACAGGGTGGCGCACGAATCGTGCTACAAAAACAAAACGTAATAACTTTTTTTCTAATCAATGTATTTAACTTTTTGTTTTTTTATTGTATAGATAATTCAATTTTATTTTATGTAACTAATTAGTTTTGAAAATAATAGAACGTAAATGACCTCCATGCTCATTCACGCATATGCGACACCTGATGAGAAAATTGTTCATTGCGCACTGAAGGGTTGAAGTCGGGATCGCCTCAATTATTGTTGTGATGGACTGCTTCAATTCAGTCAAATTACTTGGTTTTGTTTTATACACCTCTTGTTTGAGATAACCCCATAAAAAAAAATCTGGTGCAGTGAGGTCAGGTGACCTTGGGGGCCAGCGGAAAGTGGAATTTCTGGATATCAATTTATTTCTAAATTTTCGTTGGAGCTCCTCCATAACCGGTCTGGCTATATGTGCAGTTGCTCCATCTTGCTGGAACCAAATGCTGTTAAAAGGGATACGTCTTCGCCGCAGTTCTGGATAAAAAAACTCCTTCAACATGTTTAAATAACGGTCCTCATTTACAGTCGCTGTTACACCGTTTTCTTCGAAGAAGTATGGCCCGACAATGCACCTTGATGAAACTGCGCACCACACTGTGACTCGTTCTGGGTGCAGTTCCATCTCATGGAGTATTTGCGGATTTGATTGACTCCATATACGGCAATTTTGCTTGTTTACATTGCCGTTTAGATCAAAATGGGCCTCATCAGACATAAACAAGCAATTTATGAAGTTGTTGTCTTCTTCGGCCATTTCAATAATTTTTTGGCAAAATTCCAGGCGAATAGGCAAATCCAGAGGGTTTAATTTGCTTGTGATTTGAACTTTGTACGGAAACAAGTTTAAATCATCATGAACTATCCGCTGCAATGACCGTCTGCTAACTCCAAGTTACGAGTCGAAACTCTTGGATTTGCCTGAATTGACGATGCTACAGCCGCGATTGTGGCTTCGACCCGAACATGGGGATCTCGATGGTACGGTCTGCGTGCGATGCTTCCAGATTCAGCAAACATGTTCACCAGCCTCATAATGGTCCATATGCTCGGGGGAGTGCCGCCAAACTCCCGCCTAAATTCCCCTTGGACGGAAATGATGGACTGCAAAGCATGGTACCGCTACACTATCCAAATCCTCTTTTCGGTATCCCAAGCCTCCATTTTTAATTTAAGTTTAAAGTCCATTAGTCATTTAAGTTTAAAATTACTTAAAATATAAAAAAAATATATAATATAAATGCATTTTATTTTTGCAATAATGCCTAACCTTTAAAATGACTATGTTAACTAAAATAAATATCCATTGTTAGTATAAAATTGACGCCTTAGAAAAGCATGCGCCTCTGAAGCGTATGGTTATCTTTTACGTACGTTGTCATATGGTTATCTTTCTAGGGTTAATGGCAGAGCAGCGCGTGCAGGGTTTTCCTGGTATTTTATATAACTATAACCTTTTAGGTAAATATTTATTGAACTCGATGTGGGCCAGCGCTTGCGAATGGAAGTATAAATGCAGGAATATGTATCACAGCTAGTGGAACTCAAAATTACCGGCTCATCCACATTACGAAGTTCGGCTTCCATTGTAATTTAGTTAATACTTTTAAAACTATTTCGCCGTAAATTAAAATATTTTTCTGCTCGAATTCATGTTTTTCTAGGGAACCAAATTTTAAGCAACGAAATGTATTTACCTGTTTTTTGGAGCAACAAATATTTGGAAATTTTACAATAACAATTCGCATAAGTTTGTACACATTTTTTCTCCCCCCTCTCCCGCTCTCGTTAGTAACAATTATTTTTTGAAAATATTTTCCACATTGCATGTCACACGAAATTCTATATTCCCATGAACTCTCAACTCACAACAGGCTGCATGAAGCCTTTTACATTTTGGCCACCTTACCGCGCCGTTAACAAGCTTTTACCAAGTGACAGCGTCCAAATGACAATGGCGAATTTCACATATCCCTTCCGTTACAGCAAGAAAATACCTTCATATGAAATGCGAGAAAAAATTAAAGAATTCTCAAGCGCATTTTTCTGCAATGAAAAAATGTGAAGTTGAGAATGAATTCAGTGAGGTAGCAAAGTAATAAGATGTGGGTCAAATAACAGCGGAAGTCAATGCACCGCTATGCCGCATGCATACCAACACACTAAGTTGCATACCAGCTTTTTTGTATATTTTTTGTATGCGAGAATATAGGTGTATGTGTGGTGTTAGTGTTAGTGTTAGGTCATGTACGCCACTGGCGTGCATATTGTGCAAAGCGAATTCACACTAACACAACTACACACACTTTGTGTTGCACATGTGAATTGCGGCAGCCAACAGCCGTAAGTCAAAGTTTTAGCACAAAAATTATGGCAGTTCAACAAATGCACAGCAAGAAAATAGTTTATTGCTTACTCAGTTGTATTTGTCATGAGTTGAGCAAAAATTCCGAACGAAAAATTTCAAGGCGTACATACACACACATGAAATAGAGAATAAAAAGTAACCAGCATACAGTTATATGTATATGCATTTACTCAAATGTAAGAAATTTTATGTAAGTATTTATTTTTGTTATTTTTTACACACATACACACTTACACACACATGTGCATATACTAACATACATATAGAGTAGTAGAAATTATAGTTCCATGGCTGCTTTACTTGGCAAACAAATGCGTCTGTTGGCAACGGCTGAAGTTTAAGTAGTTTCTTGTCTTTGCAGAATATTAATGAGAAAGCGGAATATTTTATGTAAGAAATAGAAGAGAAATTCATGTATTTTACCGCCGAAACTTTCTTGTTTTCTTCTACATTTATTGTTTTATTTTCTGATTTTGTTTTTTGTTTCTTCTCAACAACAGCAATAATGAGTTTGAAAAGTACATTCTTAAGTCATCATTGTCAATTTAAATGTTCAACTTTAAAACTTTTTCAAACAGAGTAAAAGCAAGCTAAGAAATTAAAAGTAAGTTCTACAGGGTGGCGCACGAATCGTGCTACAAAAACAAAACGTAATAACTTTTTTTCTGTATGAGTAATCGGCTTTTTTTTTTTTATTTTGCAGATTAGTATTTAGATTTACAAAAAATGGAGGCTTGGGATACCGAAAAGAGGATTTGGATAGTGCAGCGGTACCATGCTTTGCAGTCCATCATTTCCGTCCAAAGGGAATTTAGGCGGGAGTTTGGCGGCACTCCCCCGAGCAGATGGATCATTATGAGGCTGGTGAACATGATTGCTGAATCTGGAAGCATCGCACGCAGACCGTACCATCGAGATCCCCATGTTCGGGTCGAAGCCACAATCGCGGCTGTAGCATCGTCAATTCAGGCAAATCCAAGAGTTTCGACTCGTAACTTGTTGGCGCAAATTGGAGTTAGCAGACGGTCATTGCAGCGGATAGTTCATGATGACTTAAACTTGTTTCCGTACAAAGTTCAAATCACAAGCAAATTAAACCCTCTGGATTTGCCTATTCGCCTGGAATTTTGCCAAAAAATTATTGAAATGGCCGAAGAAGACAACAACTTCATAAATTGCTTGTTTATGTCTGATGAGGCCCATTTTGATCTAAACGGCAATGTAAACAAGCAAAATTGCCGTATATGGAGTCAATCAAATCCGCAAATACTCCATGAGATGGAACTGCACCCAGAACGAGTCACAGTGTGGTGCGCAGTTTCATCAAGGTGCATTGTAGGGCCATACTTCTTCGAAGAAAACGGTGTAACAGCGACTGTAAATGGGGACCGTTATTTAAACATGTTGAAGGAGTTTTTTTATCCAGAACTGCGGCGAAGACGTATCCCTTTTAACAGCATTTGGTTCCAGCAAGATGGAGCAACTGCACATATAGCCAGACCGGTTATGGAGGAGCTCCAACGAAAATTTAGAAATAAATTGATATCCAGAAATTCCACTTTCCGCTGGCCCCCAAGGTCACCTGACCTCACTGCACCAGATTTTTTTTTTTATGGGGTTATCTCAAACAAGAGGTGTATAAAGCAAAACCAAGTAATTTGACTGAATTGAAGCAGTCCATCACAACAATAATTGAGGCGATCCCGACTTCAACCCTTCAGTGCGCAATGAACAATTTTCTCATCAGGTGTCGCATATGCGTGAATGAGCATGGAGGTCATTTACGTTCTATTATTTTCAAAACTATTTAGTTACATAAAATAAAATTGAATTATCTATACAATAAAAAAACAAAAAGTTAAATACATTGATTAGAAAAAAAGTTATTACGTTTTGTTTTTGTAGCACGATTCGTGCGCCACCCTGTATGATGCGAGAATATTTGCGCATGTTTGTGTTTCGCATTGCGCTTCATCAGAAAACTAGACACACCAAAAGAATTGCCGCCAACTTGCTTGAGGAGGGCCATTACTTTACAATTTTCAAAGAGTCGATTGCCTAAGACTTTTGCAAATTATTAATTGTTATTCTATATCTTCGAGAATATCATTCAAGGGTTTCAAATCAAAATTCAAAGTTCTGTAGAAGTTACAGCCTGTGAGCTAAGCCCATCTTGGAGTGCATCGTATTGCAAGAAAGGGATCTCTGAAAGGAAATTAAATGAAGAAAATGACACAAATTTACTTCATAGTAAATACTTTTTTTTAAGTAAAATTATATTTTTGTAGTTTACAATTTACAAAAGTAATTTTGTTTTTTTCATTAAAAGTAAAAAAATAAATAATATTTTTGATGTCAGTACTTCTTTAGGTGCGATGAACATTTTTACAAAGCGTAAATTCGTGTGTTTACTAACAGCATAAAATTTGTATTTGCAGAGAATGTAACACTAACAGTAGCTGTTGTAGTTGCTGTAGCAATAGTTTCTCCATTCGGTAACGACACGAATAGGGCGTATAGAACGAACCCAGCCGACAAATATACGACTTCCAGAGAACTTATAAAAGTTGCTTGTTGGCTTGCCGAAGTGGCGAGTGCATAACAGAGTCAAATGTGTGCGTAAATAATCCATGTGCGCATACATACAGGTTGTCTACGACTGCGTTCATGAAAGTATAGTTTGCAAATCTTAATTTTAACATAGTATAATAATTTTTTTGAAAATGGGAAAAAAGATTGAAACATAATATTGTTCAAGTGAAAACTTCTTTAGGCGCGTTTGGAAATTTTGCAAGGGAGTAAAAGTAAGAGAGTTGTCGTTAACAGTATGGGATTTTTATTAGCAGAGAACATCTGTAGTAGTTGCTGCAGTAGTAGTTGCTCAATTCGGCAACAACAAATAGCGCGTATAGAACGAACAAAACCAACTAGTGTGTCCAGAGAACAGATACAAATTTTTGCTTGAAGGTTGGTTGGCGAATGAGTGGGCTACTCAAGCAACGCATGGGCGTATACTTGTGGGGTTTCTGCGACTGAGCTTATGAAATTATCTGCTTGGAACACACTGCAGTGATCCGGTAGTCTGAATTTGAGTTTGATGAGGAGCAGAGCTCCTCGGCAGACAATGGCAAACCTTAGAGAATATTTTAACAATGAAAAGCATGCTTATAAAAATATGTACCATTTGCATTCGACATAAAACAAAAGACCCACTATTTTGAGAAGTAACATCAAGACACATACTACAATTTAAGGGAGAAACTCAGTCAAATATCTATAGGGTGCGCCATCTTTTATGTCGGTATATAAACGCTGAGTAACTTTATCATTTACCAACCGATCGACTTCCACATATGTATGTACATGTTTTCAATACGTCAATTCAGTACAGTTTCAACCATGGATCGCTTTACACCGAAACAAGGCAAAATCGATGCTATAAAACCCAAAATGCTTGAGAAGGTGATGACAAACGCAGACAAAAGATTGCAGTTTGTGATTGCTAATAAAGGTGGCCACTTGATTGATATTGTATTCAAAAACTAGTTTTAGTAAATTGTAAATAACCAATCCAAATAAAAATACCTCACTTATACAAATCAGTTGCTTTTTTTCAAAGTTATTCAAAGTTTTCATACCGACATTAAGCACACCTAACTCTCATTTTATTATACAGTTTTCATTTAAACGAAGGTAAAAATATTTAGGGTTTTTACTTTTGCCATGATTCTTTCAAATTGTGTAATATATCTCCAAATTTACAATATGTTGCATATATTTTGTTACACATTTTTGTTTTTTGCACCCATTTCTAAATTAAAAATAAAAACTAAATGATATATTGAAACCAAAATAAGTATTCTAAAGCGATTGGAAGCCTTTTTCGCTATACCTCCGCTTCATTAAATATCTCATAACCCACATATTTTGTTTTCAGATGCGCACGCTGAAGTTAGCGCTGGCTCTTCTGGTAAGTATTTCATAGCGGCTACTATCAGTAGCCCCCTTAAGAAATGAAGTGCATTTGCTTAGGGGAGCAATAGTTAGAGATTAATGGTACATTACAAACCCATTGCACTCTTGTCAACATGCTTAGGGAAGGCTGCTTTTCAAACCCTGCTCGCTATCAACTGACAAACTATACCTGCATAAGAAATTTTTTCACTACACAACAAAGGACCTCAAATAAAGTTACAGCAAATCAAGTCGAACACATAATTATTTTTTCTGTGCAAACTAACAAAAAAAAAATTTTAAGCTAATATTAAGTATTATGATTTTGTGACGTAACATCATGTTACTATGCCTATAGGAGGGTATGGCACGATGCTACAGAATAAGTTGTACTGCTCGCAAGGAACCAGGCCGAAGAGAAGAACTCAAACAAGCAGAATGTTTTACCTCGATAGCTGAATGTCAATCAAAATAGGACCAGTCATCAAAAGGCCGGTGGATACATAAATTGATACCACGGATTAACGAGTGGATCTGTGGAAAACACGGAGAGGTCGATTTGTTTCTAACGCAGCTATTGAGCGGACACCGATGCTTCCTAAAATATCTGCATCGCCTAGACTTGGCTGGTAGTCCTTATTGTGCAGAATACTTGGACGAAGAAAATACGGTTGAGCATGTGGCCTGTTATTGCAGCAGGTTCGCTAAGAAACGCGATGACCTAGCAAGAAAAACTGGTGTGATTCTGACGCCCAATAACCTACTCCCAAAAATGCTTGAGTCGATTAAAAAGTAGAGGGCAGTGCAAGCTTTAGCAGCATGAGTTATCGTGGAACTTCGCAACATTGATGTAGGCGAAGGAATGATGCGAGACGAACGCGGCAGCAACAACAACTGCCACATGGATAAAATGAAACAAGACGAACAGCAGACGAATGTAACGTCGAACTTGAGGTGCTTTTGGTGGCGTCAAAGTTTTACACTGGCTAAGGCCAGTGCATTTACCCCTTGTTAAAAAAAAAACACAAATCATGTTATGAGAACTTATGAATAGCGGGGGTATAAATTGCCGCTTAAACCCATCTCTCCGCGAAGTTACTCGAGACACATGTCAACGTCAGCGCCGGAAGATGTGGTTATTTAGCTGAAGAACTTAAAATTTCATTTCTACTAATTCTGGATATCAGTTTGCCCATAATTATTGCTGAAATTTCGCGAGCCCAATTCACAAAATCATAAACTCGCCACTGTTTAAGTCATAATAATATATAACATTTTTGGAAAGAAATACAACTTATTTTTTGTGAAATTCTGAGGCACTTTGTGAACAAAATGGCTTGAAGTTTTGGTCGAAAAAGTTACTAGAAAATAGTTTATAGAAAAAAGCTCACATTTATTGACAAAACGACTACGGCTATACCAAATAAAATACGATTATCCATCCATAGTCCAGTGTTTCGGTAATCACTCAGTTCAGTTTTAAAAAAGTGGTTTCCACAAAAACGAGTTTTGCGGGTTTTATGAGCTCTTCGAAGCACTCACTGCACCCATAACGAGAATTAAAGGCTCAAAAAAAACAAAAAATTCTATAAGAGGTCAAGTGATAGTAATAAGCAAAGTGTTTTTCCGGACGTCGAACAGATCTCTCTGACCACAATCTCTCTGGAGTTTGAGGGTCGTGCTAGGGCAATCTTCTCAAATAGGCAGGATTGGATCGAAGGGAAAAAGCAAGCTTCAATGCTTCTGTCTTCACTGACTGCTCCAAGATGAAATCGGGAGTTGGAGCTGCCATTTTCTCTAAATCAGCTAATTTTTTTATTTTCTTAAAATTGCCGAATACTATTAGTTTTTTTCAGGTAGAAGTCTTTGCGATCCTGCAGGCATGCAAAATGCTTAGGGAACGAGGGAGCGAGTGAAATGTTAACATTTTTTCCGATAGCCAAGCCGCGATTAAGGCTTCGACGACACGATGGTGCAGATCCAAATTAGTCAACTCCTGTTAGTAGGAGATCAAATATCTTGGGTGTGCAGGTAACATTTCCCTGATCTGGATTCGAGGGCATAGGAATGTAGACTGAAATGAAATTGCTGATGGGCTTGCCAGGAAAAGATCTGAATTGGCCCTAGGGACCTCCTACTCAGTCATCGACATCGCCCTGACAGTTGCTTAAAGAGAATTGCACATATTATTTCTCAGGAAAGCGCAGGAAAGATGGAGCTGTATTTTTTCGTGTGCTATTTAAAAAACACTTTGGTCCCAGTGCAATATATGGAGGACTCAGAAAGTCCTTTATACTCCCCGCCAATCAATTTCCAAACACGCCATTGGGCGATTGACACATATGCAGAAAAGCAAGGTTCACCATTTAACCCCCATTTTAGGGACCTTTCAGAGAAGGAGACTGTTGAGCAATTTCTCTGTAAATGTCCAGGTTTGGCAGCTAGACGATTAAAGCCACTGGGTGCTCCTTTCTTCGACAGTCTGGGGCAGTGCGACCAGAATAATCTATTGTGCGCCCCTAATTACTTAATTATAATTATTTAGTTTACCGAGAAATCGAACCAGCTCCTTAGGAGGGAGTAATTGTAGGTCCTCCTCCTCTAATAGGTACGAGGCCAGGATTCTGTGTATGTCTCCTGTGGCCTAATGTCTCACAGTTGGGGATTAAGTGTTCCATAAACTCCTCTTCACATCCCTCTATCCATCACAGCAGAACCTGCATAATCTTGTCCTAGATAATCCTATTGTGTGTTTATTACAGGCAAAGTGACCTGGAAGTGCTCCACAGAGTAATCTGAGGCACTTTTTATCTAGGGTGAGAGCAGATTTTTCTTTGTTGACATTGAAGTTCAAAAACTTTTTGGAGTGATTAAGGCCGCTGTGCCACTCCAGTGTTCTCTCATGTTTGCTTGGATTCATTTTTTTGTTTCCTGCTTTATATTATTTTTGTTAAAGCCAAAAAATTGGACTGGTCCAATAATTAGGCCTTCTGCGCCGTTTTTGCCATAAAAGTCTGTCTTCTTGTTTCCTTCGTACCCCTCATATCCTGGTACCCAAATCAGTGAGACCTCATGATGAGTGGTCAGTTTGTTGAGTGCATTGTTACACTCTATTAGGGCTTTTGACTTGAATGTGAAGCTATTCAATTCTTTGAGAACCGATTGGCGGTCCGAAAGTATTTTAATTTTTTCTTTCTCGAAGCCTCTTTTGGATATGATTTCCACTGTTTCCATTATGGCGAAGAGTTCCGTATCTGTAGCTGTACTTATTGTTAGGGATTTTTGTGCTCTAGGCCCTACTATTCCTGCTCCTACTCCCAATCTTCTCCATTTTATCAACATCTCTGGCTGGCTGTAGATATCTTCCTGTTGGATGTCTCATAATGGTCTCAAAACGGCGCTTTAGTACTACTTGGGGAGTGCCAGAGTAGCACTTCAATCATTTCTACCTACTAAGCCAAGCAGCCATTTCAGTCCATGCTCTTGTCGAAAACATTAAAAGTACCACCAAGAAAAGAAAGTATGCCATAGTAAAGAAAATAAAAAGCAAAGACTTAACGTTCTGATTATCCTCGGTATTCTATTATGTATTTACAAGAAATTTAATTAAGCTCAAATCAAATTCAGTGCTGCCTAATGAATGGACTGTCGAATTTGAATTTCCAAGTAAGTGCAAATTAATTTCTGTGTAAATAGTTATCAGCCGAAAAGATCGACGTGATAGAAAACACGTGCTTACGTTTTCGCAATAAAAATTTAAAAACAAATTTTATCAAGATTAGTTGTAACGCTTTCTTTTATTATTTGCTGTTTATTGCCGTCAAATAATTTATGCGTTCTTAAATAGTTGTGAGCATGCGTTAATCATAAGCGCTTGACCATGTGACCGAAATATTTGGCACCACAAACAAACAAGACATTGAAGGCAACATTTTTCATTTACTGATACATATCAACTAAAGTATTTGGCAATAAATATACTCACAACACTCACAAGTTTTCAATTTCAAGGCTAAGTGTAGAAGAATGGGAAATGCCAAACAAATTTCGCAAATATTTACTAAAAATATCAGCGGGCATTTATGGGAACAAAGCTTTCGAGCACTCTCGAAAATAAATACAAGCACATATAACCCCCAGACTCCCTTCAACTCAAGCGATTTCGCACATATTTTCACTTTTTTCTTCTTCTTCTGTTCTACACATCGCATAAAATTTATTTGACTTTTTGTTATTTCAAATTCAACTCATTTACTCGCCCAATTGTTAGGCCACTATCAACGCCATCAGAAATCGGTCTCTTTTACTTACTCTCCCTTTCTTTGCGAACAGCACCTCCCGCAGTAATACATACATACATACAATCGTATATATCCATTTTATTGTTACTGCTTTCAACATTTACCGATTTCAAATGTCTATTGAGAGCAGGCGTGCTGGGGAGGAAGTGTTCTCTCGTATAAACAAACTCAACGTACAAGCACCCATACTTGTTTATGAAAGCTAGTCGCTGTGCTAATACTCGTACTTACATGCATGGCATATCAGAATGGCGCCATCTTTATTGCCATCGATGAGCGCAAAAAACTACCAAAAAGCAAAAACAGACAAACCTTCTGTTCAGTACGTAGGTTTGGGGGAAAAAAATGTCTAAAAAATTTGTCCGGAAAAATTGGTTGCTAACACATGTTTTTGGTCAGTCGGCCGCCTCTCTTTCTATTCTGATTGTTTTTCTTTTGCCGCCGCGTTGTTCACGACTTCGGCTGTTGTTTTTTTTCAGATTTTTTTTGTAGCAATTTGCGATAGCAATTGGCGAAGGACAAATAACAATAAACTCATTTTCTGTGCTATGATTTTTCCCCTTGGTTATGTGAATGGTATTGAAATGTAAAAATAGTTAATTTTGTTTTTACTAAATTGTTTCAAATATCGAATTTTATAGCAGTTTTTTAGGTATAGGCCAAGTGTGATTAGCGAAATTTTCCATAAAGTCTGATTATGAAGCCAATGAGAATATTTTCAGGTATAGGCTTTAAGGCCGGCGGCCTAGAAGATAATTACATCAAAATTAATAATCTTTTTGTTTTTTGTTTTCAGATGAAAATTGCAAGTTGTATCTTGTACAGAAGTTGGATACAGGCGCTCTGGGAATCTATTGATAAATCGGCTTACAATATATTGTTGGAGATTGTAAAAATTTTTTTTTTAGTTCAAATAATATATATATTAAACTATCCCCAAAACTTCACTTGGCTAATTGTTTTTTTTCTCATCCTACAACGCTTCGCGAAAACTACTGAATTTAGGACATCTAATTGGCCCGCCGGTCTTAAGTGCGACTAGCGAAATTTTCTATAAGAGCTGATTGTGCAGCAAAGGAGGAGATTTAAAAAAAAAAAAGAATTTTAAGTAGGAAGTTGTAAGGTTTGAAAAAGAAAGTCTATTAAACAATCGATATTCAAGACACGAATCAGCAAATCCAACGCAAAAAGTTCTAGAGAAAGCCCAAACAATTAAGTTTACTACTTAAGATTCTATGTGACACTTTGTCGAAAGCTTTTGATAAGTCTATGTACAAGTAGTCGACTTGAAAACCTGGGAAAGAAAACTATAAACAATAGACACCATTTGCTTTTACACAAGCCTACAAAAGACAAAGCCCTTCAGCTCTTGCAGCATGCACGGCTCGAACCAAAGATTGTTTGAGACTCACCAAATTTCTGCGAGGTCTTCGACAGGCCATGTTCTCCCATTTTGATCACAGACTGTAGTCCAGACGGTCAATTTTCTGCGGCTTTGAACTTAGGAACATTGTTTTTTAGCCAGAACAGGATGGATTTGCCTTATGGGCTGGGGCGAAATCTTGCTGGAAGATCCAACGCTCTCCATAGAAGAGAGTACTGATCACCTATGTATCAACCATCTCTGGTAGCACCGAAATAGTTCATGTTCTAAATGGTGTAAATGATTTTGAATGGAAAAAATTTATAAATTTTATTGCTGACGCTTCAAAATACAGACTATTTATAATAGATAAATAGTTTTGTAAATAAATATCTACCTAATTATTTTGGCAGACGACTTTTAACGTCATCGCCATATGTTCACTTAAATTAAGTAAAAAATACATTTTTAGTGAAAAATAAATGAATCTACCTCTCAATCATCAAAAAAAGCGTTAGATTCCCAAGTCCGCGATACCCAAAGCGAGGAACTAATATTAAACGGACCGCCAATGCAAAGATGAAAATTAGATATAAAAAACTCAGTAAATAAATTAATTGAGTCGCTTTTGCTTTGCACGGATTAATCCTCCAGGAAATTGGCCTCGGTTATGCTGGAACAACACTTCTTCGTTTTGACTTAATTCCAAAATACTTTTGGGTGCGACTTAATAATATTAATTGTTTTAAGATTATGCTCAAGATCAAATTAAATAGAGGGTTTTTTTAATAAGAGGTGTTCTTTTGATATTCAAAGAAAAATGCAATTTCTTAATACCAATTATCTGATGTTTATTTCATTATAAAGAGGAAGGTATGCAGTTAGTAGTGGAAAATAACATCAGGCAAATGACCACCAGGACCACGCTTTCGTGACAATATTCTTTTGATGAAATTTTCCATAACCGAATTGCAAAGTGGCTTTTCTATGTCCTCGATAGCCTTACGAATTCCATATTTGAGATCTTCATTTGACCCAGGGCTGTGGGTGTAGACCTCCTCTTTCACGTGTCCCCAAAGAAAAAAGTCGCAATGTGTTAAATCACAAGATCTCGGTGGTGAATTATGATTACCTCTTCCAGAGATAACATGGTCCGGAAACTTTTCCCCGTAAAAGACCAATGGCTTCGTTGCTTGTGTGGCACGTAGCGCCGTCTTGTTAAAAATAAACGTCCATAAAAAATCGTTAATCATCTCTCGATAGCGCAATACATTCACTTGTAACACCTGTTATTGGAAGACCCTATATCTAGGACAGCTTCTCAGTAGAATAGATGGTATCATACACCGATTGCTATACAAGAACGTGTGCAGGCTGCAAACAGAGGATATTTGGCCCTCGTTAAATCGCTAAAAAACAGGCTATTGAGTAGCCACGTATGTAAAGCGTGGACACTGAAAACTGGTGCAATTACATAGTTAAGCATATTGGAAAGCAGAATACTGGGTCCAGTACGAGAAGAAAATAATCAATATCGCATCAGATATAATAAGAGAGAAATTCCTACAAGGGGAAAACGTTGTGTGGTTTGCCAAATCGCAGCACATCCGGTGGCTTCGATACGTTCGCAGAATGCCAGATAAAAGAATACCTCGCAAAGTTCTAAATACACGCATGCTTGGTGAAAAGAGAATAAGGCGATTGCAAAAAAAGACGTTAGTTAGACGACGTTTGGGACGATCTAAGAAGCATAGGAGCGACCAACTACTCTAGTACGAGTATGGACCGAGATTTATTTATTTATTTATCCGGCAGGACCTACTCATTTGCACTGGAAAACACAACTTATCGTCCTTTTCAGGTTTTCTCTGGTGTTCTTGAAGGTAGTGTTCTCGGCCTGCTTCTTACATCCTACTTAATATAAGTTCCTGCTTTCACTTATATCGCCATTTCGAGGGTTGAAGAATAACCTTTGTTGCAATCTGAACTAAGCAGAGTTTATTCTTGGTGTGAGAAAAATCGTTTCTTGTTATTTGAATAGTGACAAATGCTTTCAAGTAGTTTTTTCAAGAAAAACAATTACTATGTGGTCTAAACTGAAAGCTGTACACCGATTTAAATGTCTAGGGATATATTTCGACCCTAAACACACATTCAGTAACCATATAGACTACTTAGTTCCGAAAGTATACCTACGCTATGTTAGCGTAATGGACCGAGATGCATGGAGAAAAGTTGTGGATGAAGCTAAGGCTCACACTGAATCTGTACTGCTTTGCATGGTGATGATGATGATGATGTTTTTAAGATTTTCAAACGTTTTCAAATTCTATGAATACCAAGGAAATTTATAAAATTTGTTTTTTACGTGTAACATATTGTACACAAAGGTCAAATAAAACAGATCTTCAGTAGAAAAGCAAACAACATTTGGTCAGTACTACACCCCTTCATGAGCTTTCTTTATGAAAACTTTGATGTCTAAATGAAAACCAGTCTGTGTCTGCTATAATATATTATATAAAGGGTGGTTAAGTTTTAAAGGCCGGTGACGATTTGAAATAAAATACAATTGTTTTTGGAAATTATTGTCATTTCTCTTTATTATGATAATATTGGTATGGCTCAATGACGTATGGAACAAAATATCGGTCAAATGGCTGCCGCAGCCTCAGCGGCACACCTCCAAAGACCACCAAATGCAAATAGTTCCTTATCTAAAGGGTGGTGAAGTTTTAAGGGCCGGTGTTGATTTTGAATAAAATACATTTTTTTTTTAAATTATTATCGTTTCTCTTTACTATGATAATACTGATATACAGTTGTACCTCGGTTAACCGGGCCTCTACTAACCGGGTACATCTGTTAACCGGCATGCTGTGTGTTTGATTTTATATCTCTATTAACCGTGCTTTACCTCTATTATCCGTGCGGCGTATAATAACTTTTTTCAATTTAAGTGAATGTGCAAAGAAATAAAATTCGGGGATTCCCATTTTTTGTTTTTATGTAATAAATTTGTATCAAATTTCACTTTCATTCAGTCTGTAAGTGAAATTTGATCTCTTAACAGGTGCTTTTGTGAAAATGGCTCCATCAATAAGTAAACTGACAAAAAGAGCAAGAAAAGTTCTTTCAATTAAAGAGAAAATAGAACTGATTAACGAATATCGCAAGAACCCATCCGTTCATTTTTTATCTGAAAAATATGGTGTTGGCAAACAAACTGTACGAGACTTAATAAAAAACAAAGAAAAAATTTTGAAATATGAATCGGAAAGTGATTCAATTCACGGTTTAAAAAAAAAAGATACTCTGAAAAAATCCGAAAATCCAAAGGTTGATTTTGCAACATATAAATGGTTTCGACAAGAAAGATTTAAGGGATGTCCCATTACAGGTAATATTACTCAAATCCAGACATCCACATAAACTGAAAATTTCCTGCAATTTCTAGGCGAAATGATTACTGAGAAGGCAAAATATTTTCATGGTAAATTAAACATAAATTCCGAGTGTAAGTATTCATCTGGTTGGCTGGAAAAATTCAAAAATCGGCATGGAATTCGTAGGCTGAAATCCACAGGAGAAAAGGAGTGTGCTGATTATGTGTCTGCAACGATGTTTGTGGAAGACTTAAACGAATACATTAAAAATGAACAACTTACAACTGAACAAATTTATAATGCAGACGAAACCGGTCTATTTTGGAAGTGTTTGCCCCAAAATTCGTTGGCGAGTGGTGATGAATATTCTATTGAGGGGTACAAAGAGTCCAAGGAAAGAATCACAGCTTTACTTTGTGCAAATGCAGCTGGGACTCACAAGTGTAAATTGATGATAATAGGAAAAAGTGCTAATCCAAGATGTTTAAAAAATGTTAAATACATTCCTGTAGTTTATAAGTCTAATAAGAGAGCTTGGGTAACGCAAGAGCTATTTCTGGAGTGGTTTAACAACAATTTTGTACCAGAGGTAAGAGAACATTTACAACGCATTGGTCTGGAAAAGAATTGCAAAGTTCTTTTGCTATTAGACAACTGTCCAGCACACCCGGATGTAAATGCAATGATATCTGATAATGTTACAGTAAAATATCTACCACCGAATTGTACATCTTTGATTCAGCCTATGGATCAAGGAGCCATTCGGAGTTTCAAATGCCAGTACCGTAAATTTATCGTGCAAAAACTTGTGGATTCTAATAGTCGACACGAATTTGTTAAATCTTTGAACATTAAGTCAGCTTTATGGACAGCAGCGACTTCGTGGGATTCTGTAACCCCACGTGTTTTAAATAAAGTTTGGAATAACTTACTATCTCAAGATGATGAAAATGATTCAACTTTTAGTATTGAGATACAATCAGATGTATTAATACCACCTGGTTTTACAGCTGATGCTATCTCAAAGTGGATGGAGTGCGATATTGATGTCGCACCGTTTGCTATTGTATCTGATGATGAAATCGTTAACATGGTCAATCAAACAGAAGAATATGAGCTTGAGTCAAATTCAGAGGAATCAGATGGAGGTAATACGGTAGAAACCCCCACATTAGCTCAAGCAATAGAGGCTAGTAGTGTTTTGTTAAAGTTCTTAGAAAACTATACTGGTACAGGTATTTCAGAACCAGACAAAATACAAGTGTATCGCATACAAAGTCATTTACTTAAGGAACAAATGAATTCTAAAAGACAAACTACTTTAAACGAATATTTTAAATTAATATAAATATGCATTTATGTACCTATATGTATGTATATGAAAGTATATTATAAAAACAGTAATAAGATATGTATCTGTATTCATAAGTATGTTAATAGATGCAAATTTACATGTTCTTTTTAAAAATAAATAAAAATAATAAAATTTTTGAATATGTATTTCAAAAAACCTCTTTCAACCGTGTTTTCGATTATCCGTGCTGAGCCCGGTCCCGAGCAACCCAGTTAATCGAGGTACAACTGTAGCTCAATTACGTATAAATCAAAATATCGGCCAAATGGCCGCCGCGGCTTCGGCGGCATTCCTTAATCCCATGGTCCGAATTTTCGATGACGTTGAGACATACTTGAGGGTCTATGCCGTTAATGTGCCGAATTATCTCTTCCTTTAGCTCTTAAATTGTTGCTGGCTTATCGACGTACACCTTTTCTTTCAAATAACCCCAAAGAAAGAAGCCCAATGGTGTCGTTAACTCTTAGGTGTGGTTCACATTCAATATCGGCCCTTGAAATTTAACCTCCCTTTATATATATAATTGGCGCATACACCCTTTTTGTGTGTTTGACCGAGCTGCTCCTCCTATTTGTGGCGTTGTTCCACAAATGGAATTTGATATGACTACTGATACTAATATTAGGTCCGGTTCAGTTGGTCGCCTCAAAGAACTTCCTGTAAGTTCGTTACCTAGAGTGCCAAAATGCCACGGCACCCACCTACATTCAAGCTCATTGCCGCTAATAACACTTTTCAGTCGTCAAATTTTTACTAAACATCTAGTGTATATTGATTGCATGTGAATGATCCTTCCATGATTTTCATATCATTTGAAACCAACTAAGGAGTAATTATAATGAGTAAGCAAATAGTTACCTATTTTAGACGTCGTCTACAAACTTTCCGGCAGGGTATGTTCATAATCAAATTTTTCATCACATTTGTCTGCGTTATACCCAACTTTCTACATTGTTTATTTTATGTTCATTTGCATTGTCATGGCAATTATAATACTATTTGCTGTTGCAATTCCACCGTTATGAGGTGTAATTTTCCATGCGCAAAAAACACAGCATACACATATATGCATTCAAATAAATATATAATATACACACATATGTTCGTATGTACGCAGGTCGGCTCTTCGTTGGCTGGGCTTCATCGTTCATATGAACGTTTAATGGCATATTAATGTCATTATATTCTCATTAGAGTGTTATGTCTCTCTTCCAGAAAGAAAAAGAAGAAAGGATATTTGTTAGATGAGCACGTATGCATGTAAAGGGTATTTAATAAGACGCGCCTAGATGCTGTATTAAAATAAAATTTGTGAGAACTTAGATTCTGGCTTCACTATTTTAAAATACGGCTGTTATCAATTATATGAAAAATTACATAATTTAAATCCATCCACTATGAGCAGGCCTGCAGGCTGTCATACGAGAATTACAATTTTCAAGCACTTGCTCACACATTATCGCATTGAGTTCAGCTATTTCCATCTGAATGTTGCGCTGTAGCTCTGGAATCATTGCTAGATTATTCTTACAGACTTTATATTTCAAAAACTCACACAAAAAGTAGTCCAGCGATCTAACTCTCATGATCCAGGTGGCCAGTTTATGCACCACTGCGTAAAATAATCGACAGGGAGACTTAGATCGCAATAATGCAATGCTTTCCCGTATTTTGTGGCTTGTGGCTCCATTCTGTTGAAAATATAGATCGTCCGCATGCCTACTTCTTCAAGCTCAGGCCACGAAAAATCTTCGATCAGCTGTCTATAGCAAAGCCCAATGAAAGTTGCAGCTCTTTCATTTTCAACGTCGAAGAAAAACGGGCTAATTAATCCACCAGCTAAAATTATACCAAACATTGCATTTTAGTGGATATAATGATTTTTCTGAAATTACTAGAGGGTTTTATTTGCCCAGATGCGAGAGTTTGCTTTCTTGACAAATCCATCCAATGTGAAGTGAGCCTCATCACTGAACATGAAATTGCGTGAAAAACAAGCATCTTGTTCAAAGAACCAATCCACGAAATGTTTGCTTCGCTAAATGATCTGTATGCTTTAATTCTTGTGTTGATTGAGATTTGTAAAGAAGTAATGCAAATTCTTATGTAAAATCCGCTAACCATTGTTTTTATGACTTCCCAATTGTTGAGCACGTCGAGATATCGTTGTTGAGAATGTTCAGCAACACTTTACTCTACAGCAGAAATATTATCAACAGAGCGTCCAGTTTTTGGTCTGCCAGTCCTTTTTCTATACGCGACAGTACCAGTTTCTTGAAGATTTTCCAACAACCTTTGAGTTGTCGACTCATTCGGACGATTATTTCCACCAAAAAAATCACGAATTTTGTTTTTAAAGATTGACAATTTTCATAATAAGTTTCAATAATTTCAAAAGCTTGTTCTATGGTGAAAAATTGTACATCTGTCCACTTGACAATGTTAAAGATGACATAAAAAGAAAGTGCCATCGAGAGATTATTCACTGCTGGCATCTGGGCAGCACTTTTGAAAGACCCGTTATAATACATTATACATTTGTATAGGTGTATGTATTTGCACATGTGTATGTGTGTGTTCTCTGTCAGTTCCATTTAAAAAAAAAAAACAATGTTACTAAGAAGTTATTTTAAATTTATATGAAGGATATTTCCGCAGAATTTATTGATCACCCTGACAAATCATCTAAATGGGCCTCCAGTTTTTTAATATTTTTAATAATATTTTAAACATATTAGACGCGCAACTAAGTTCGCGCTGTTCGTCGACAGATACAGCCAGCAGTGTGTGCTAGTCGATTCTAACATAACCTAAATGTCATAAGCCAAGCCTAGACATATGGCAAACAAACTGCTTCGACACATTAGTGATTTTGTTTTGGTATCAACTACTTTTGGTTTTGTGAAAATGTCTGATTTTGTGCCGAAAAATCGTCATTGCGGGAAGTGTTGATTTTTTCTTTCATTCGAAAAAAAAAACAGCTGCTGAAGCGCATCGAGAGCTACAAAAAGTTTATGGAGATGCTGTTTTAAGTGAAGCAACGAGCCAAGATTGGTTCCGTCGCTTCAAAGACGATGATTTTAATGTTGGCGACCGTCCGCGTAAAGGAAGGCCAGAAACCTTCGAAGACGCTGAATTGGAGGCATAGCTCAATGAGGATCCATGTCAAACGCAAGAAGAGCTTGCTTCAGTATTAGGAGTTACCCACCAATCAATTTTCAAGCGATTGCATGCTTTGGAAATGATTCAGAAACAGCGGACTTGGGTTCCTTATGAGTTAAAACCAAGGGATGTTGAACGTCGTTTTTTCGCCTGTGAACAACTGCTCCAGCGCCAAAAAAGGAAGGGTTTTCTTCATCGCATCGTGACGGGTGATGCTAAATGGATTCATTACAGCAATCCAAAGAAAATAAAGTCATGGGGAATGCCCGGTCATGCTTCTACGTCGTCGCCGCGGCCGAATATTCATGCTGCGAAGGTAATGCTATGTATTTGGTGGGAGCAAGTTGGTGTTATTTATTATGAACTATTAAGACCAAGCGAAACCATCATTGGAGATCGGTATCGAATTCAATTGATGCGATTGAGCCGGGTACTGCGGAAGAAGCGGCCGCAATATGCGGAGAGGCATGAAAAAGTGATTCTAGAGCATGACAACGCTCGGCTTCACTTTACCAAACCCGTAAAAGTCTACCTGGAAACACTGAAATGGGAAATCCTGCCACACCCGCAATATTCTTCAGATATTGCGCTGTCCGATTATCACCTGTTCCGATCGATGGCACTTGGTCTAGCTGACCAGCAGTTCCATTCATATGAAGACATCAAAAAATGACGTGGATAGCCTCAAAAGATGAACAGTTTTGCCTCGGCGGTATACGATGGGTAAAAGTAGTAGCCAGCGATGATGGGAATACTTTCAATGATTCACTGTAACTATTTTTTCAGAATAAAGTTGTATTTTCATAAAAAAGAAAGCGAGTTGCGTAACTAATATATTACAAGTTTAGTAACCTTTTCACAAATTCTTGCGTTTGAACGAACCTCTTCTGAGGTTTGTGGTGTGTATTTTAAATGGAGGGATTTTAGGCTCTACGTACCCCCAGACCATTTTAAGAGTAAGTATGTATTTCGGTATTGATCAGCACAAATACATCCACCTGCGGTCAAGTGTATCTTACTACTAAGGTTTTAGAATGATTTTCAAAAATGTCGAGCTCTAACTGAGTTCAGATTCTTGAAATTCGCTATGAACGTTGTGTCATGACAACAACTATATTTCCATTTTTATTAAATAACCGAAACACGTTGATTTTAAGTGAAATACTCGCGTTCACTTTTTCCTTTAATACGCCGAATGCTCTTTTTTTCTTACAAAAGTTTTCATAGCAAAATTGACCAAACGGTAATTAGTGCCCTAAGCTCATTGTGGTGCATTCTATAGTAGTTGGGGAATGACTGATTTCTCTCACAACTGCATCCGAATACTTCACTATTAAGGATTCCCGGTGGTCTAGAATTTTCGAAAAAGCTGTTTTTGTTTCTTCGATATTTTGAAGGTATAGGATTTGGAAAATATACTGTAAAATTTTTGGAGGGATATTCTGAGTATTTTCGATTCTACAGCCGTTTTAGTTGGAAGAGTCAGATTCGACACACGACGGCATCAATGGTCGCATTACCCACTTTCAAAACTTTAAACTCATTTATCTCAAAACAACATTGTTCGGTTTAGTGTTGTCAAAAAAATACAAAAACTGTTCAACTGACACTTTTTAAATAAAAAAAGTTAAAAAAACCGATTTTTAGAGTATCAAATTCAAAACCGCGCTATTTTGTCAAATTTTTTAAATAATTTTTTTGGTTTTTGTGTTTCATATAAATAGAGGAGCCAAAATGGATAACACTGACCAGGTTCAATTTTTCGGAAGGGCAACTTCAGCGCCATTTTTAAAATTATTAAAATCAAAATTTTTCTTTTTTTTTCATTTTTGTAAGTATATAAAAGAAGTTAAATAAAAAGCCTAAAAAATTGAAATATCGTTTTAAATTTTGTAAAAAAAATTGTTGAAAATACCCTAAATTTTCGAGCTCTAGACCACAGTGACTCCTTAAGTTTATTTGGGTTCTTGATCCCACTGGCAAAGCGGGAAACTCCTCGGCTTATGCTCTAGCTAGGCATAGGGAGGAATTCAATTGGAATGTCCTTTTACATATATTCACTTAAATGGTTTTAGAATCAAAGAATCTTCGACAATGTGACGATGCTGAACTCATAGACTATTTTAAAACCTTATACAATAAAAATAACAGGGGCTTATCAGCATCACCAAGTCCAACTCATTCCATCACTGATTTTTGATTTTGACGGTGCCTGATGATAAATGATGAGTGAAGCGCGCTTATTGACCACATTTTGCACAAATTTATGAAAAACAGTATTTTGGCTTCCATAGTTAAGAATTATTTTTAATATAGAACTTTCTAACTTTGGTTCTTATCTCGAAAGTACGGTTAGTTGCGAAATGCAGGCGTTTCAAATTTTTGTACATAATTTGGTATTTAGGGTGGGCCATGTAAAATTTGCTTCTTGAATCGGCTATAAAAAAAAACTAATCAATATTTTTTCAAACTTGTTTTTTTATTTTGAAGACTGAACATTGTCATTTATGAATGAAAAATAATATAATATCGTTAAAATGACTGCCACGACTGGCTTTACAGTAGGCCATTCGATCAACCTAATTTTTAAGCACATTTTCGAATGTTTGGGCTCCAATTTCATGAATGGCAACTTCGATTTCGTGTTTTAAAGCATCAATTGTCTTTGGATGGTTCGCATAGCATTTTTCTTTAATGGCTCCCCCCAAAAAATAGTCCAACGGGCTTAAATCACAGCTCCGAGGCGGCCAATTGATATCGGAATTCAAAAACGGTAGCCAAAAGATCGAGTGTACCTTTGGCAGTGTGACAAGTTGCACCGTCCTGTTGAAACCAAAGGAAGAAGAAGAAGACTCACCACTTTGGAAATAGGTTTTCAATATTTCCCAATTTTGTTCAAGCGTATAGCGTCCCATTTCGTAAATGTCTAACCTTTAAGTAAATTATGAACACATTTGGCATGTCATTTGTGTTACCATTCTCAAAAAAATAGGTAGTTCAAAAAGCAAACGCTATATGGCCCACCCTGTATTAGCTGTAACTTTGCCTCGTTATCGTTTATTGAAAAGAAATTGAAATTTGATATTTTGAAATCGAACCGCTGTAAATGGATTTTATATGTGTATATGTGTATTTAGGTATATGTTGTATTAGATAGTGTATATATATATTTTATATTTTAACTTTATTTTATGAACTGAGGACGAAATTTGTTCAACAATTCGGGCAACCTATTCAAGTCAAAAGTTTGTATGCATACATTTGCGTATGTAAAAGCTGACTGTCTTGAATGTTTTCCTGTATTCCACTACTACAGTAGAGCGTGGGCAGCACAAAAAGATGCGTCGTTAGGAATGTTTATCGATTACCTACATATACGCTTATTACATATTTTATATTGCATACGCGATTTCAATACATACTGTACGCAAATGAACTAGTTGTAAACTAGTCGCAGACCCAACTAGTCAAAATACCGTTTTTTTTTTGTTCAAACAAATTACTGGTATTTTCGGCATGCTGATGTCCTACAAGACGTCAATTGTCAGATTGTGATTTCGGTCAGAAATATACTAGTTCCATACTAGTTCAAAATAGACTAGTCCAATTATGGACCAAAGCCATTAATTTGAGATTAAAAGGGAGAATCAAAAAATAAATGCAAGATTTCAAATTTTAAAATAAATTCATGAATGTGATTTAAAAACCTTTTTATTACGTATAGTTTAAAATGTTACAGATTTATTTAGAAGTCTTACATTGTCTAAGTATTGATTGAGAGCAGAAAATATATATAATATAATATATATATTTGAAAATTAGAATCATTCCGAAGAATATTATCAGAAGTAAAAGATTTGAAGTACGACCAATACTATTTACTTTTTTATATTTCACGAGAATACTGAATTTGGTTTTGTTGGCAAAACGGCGATAAATTCAATTGTATACTAAATATATAATTGGATCAGTACTCGATTTAATGGCTTACGACATACTCAAATAAAAGGATGAAAGTTGAAGTCAAATATATTAAAATAGGCATAAAAAATCGTTTATAATCGGTTAAAATCTGGTCTCTTAGGGACTACTTTCAATCAGAAAATTCTAGTAGTAAACTAGTCTTTTCTCTAATAACTATGGCTTTACTTGCATGGAGTTATTTGCAAGTGAGTTAAAATTACAATATTGCTCAGATATATACTTTATACACTCAAGCTTTAAGTTAAATAAAGTGAAATGCAAATTAATTAAAACCAAGCAGCATACATAGAAGAGCAAGAAAATTATATGTACATACATACTTACATATACATATACGAGAAAAAATTAATGAGATACTTTGAGCAAAAGCAATTTATTATTTTCAGTTGCGATTTCAAATGTGTGATAAGGAGAACGGATAATATAAGAAGAGGAATAGAATTAAGTAAACTATGTGAGTTGCACGATTCTACTTATAAGCATAAACATGCGTAAATACATATATACATACACACGATGCCCAAAAAATACACGCAACACTTGTGATTATAAATTTTGATATTTAAATTTCTTAATTTAATTTTAACTAATGCTCAATTAAAATAGGCATACTTTTTAAACAAAAGCCCTACGAATTTAATCACTAGACTTTCTCGAACTTTTTAATCAGAGTTTTCCGAAAAAAATTTGATTATGCAATTTTCTTATATTTAGGAAGCCAAATTATGCAAGAAGGCGATGCAAATCATGATGCTGAGAGCAGAATAAGAAAAGCAAATAGCACTTTTGCCTTCCTAAAGAAAATATGGTACGCTAAACAAATTTCGAAGCAGACCAAACTTCGCATTTTCAATTCAAATGCAAAATCGACTTTGCTTTATGCGAGCAAAACATGACACATGCCAGCGAAGAGCACCAGAAAACCTGAATCATTCGTCAATCGATGTCTCAAAGTTACTCTACGTATGTGGGGGCCAGGCGCAGCAGACAACAACCGATTCACTTGGAATTCTGAGAGCGCAAACGGAGATGAACAGGCCATACACTACAGGAACCTGTTTCCGAAAACAGTAGAATGACATTAGATTGGAATCCAAGCGGATCGCGCGAAGTGGGCAACCCCCGAGGCTCATAGAGGTGCAGTCTTAATTATGAAATCGGCGCAGTCTTAATTATGAAATTGGCGCAGTCTTTATTATGAAATCAGCGCCATCACACTTAATACGACATGTCCTCAAGCCAAGGCAAAAGCTGAAAGCGATTTAAAAACATTTGTGTTGGCACTATGCAACCACCAGATGGCGCTAAAGCAACTAATTATTATTGTTATTAATTTTATAGCGCATTCAATTCTAGTACTAAAGTGAAGCTTTGAAGTGCCTCAAAAATCGCGTTGATTTTAGAAAATGGTTCTTTTTTTGCTTACAGTGTTGAAACTTTCCCTTATCCTACTTAGAATATGCGGAAAATCTATAACGCTTGTAGGGACTGAAGAGATTTTGATCTTGAGTATAAACACCGGGAGGTTGAAGATGACAAAGGCTGTAAGGAGTTTAATGATAGCGAAGCAAACCTTATAAAAATCTTTGCTACGCGCTCAATTCTATTTAAAAATACATATAACACCATTAAAACGTGCGTAGGTTCGGATATCCGTGCATGAAACACAAAAATTATACGAAAAATTGCTTATAATTACGATCCCTCTCGGCAGGTAACGGCAAAGCCTCCGAGTTTATCTCTGCCATAAAAAGCTCCTCATAAAACGCCATCTGCCGTTTGGAGTCAGTTCAAAATTGTTGGTCTCTCCATATGTGAAACAACAACAAGACGCACCACAAATAGAAGGAGGAGCTCGTCCAATCACCCAAACAGGGCTCAAGGACCAATTATTTATTTCATTTATTTATATATATATATATATATTATATATACACCCTTTTTGGGTGTTTGGCCGAGCTTCTCCTTCTATTTGTGGTGTGCGTCTTGATGTTGTTCCACAAATGGAGGGACCTACAGTTTCAAGCCGACTCCGAAGCTCAGATATTTTGTATGAGTACCTTTTTCATGGCAGAAATACACTCGGAGGTTTGCCATTGCCTGCCGAGGGCCGACCGCCATTAGACACAACTTTTTTCTTAAGTTTTTGATCTTTCACCGTCCGATTATCACCTGTTTCGATCGATGGCACATGATCTAACTGACCAGCAGTTCCAAAATATGGCCAGTTTCACCGAGACGCTATACAAGATCAACCAGAAAGATGGAAAAAAGTAGTAGCCAGCAACGGGCAATGTAGTTTCAATCGCTATTTGTCTGTCTATAGCTGTAGATGCAGACACCGATACTGATGCACATACCCAGATACAGATGCTGATGTAAATTCAGATACTAATACAGCTACCGCTTGATTCCAACCTTCAACAGAATTCTACAATACTTAAGCTTTTTTACCATCAAAAGTATAAGGGCTGAAACGCACTTTATTACATTGATTTTGTTTTTTTTTATTATTAGTGAAACCAAATTGCATTAAATAATTGATTAGTGTCTTGAAATGAAAATTGCGTTTCAAGTGGGATAAAGTCAACCATCCGATGATTAATTAAATCTCATGACATGTGATTAATATCAAATAAGTCAATTTATTTCAGCACTTTGGACATATTATACATGCATACATACATACATATGTATGTATAGTAAGTGCATGTAAGTATATTCAATCAACGAAGATTCAATCAATATTCCTTTATAAGCCAAATTAGTTGAGGCATTAAATTTTGAGAGAATTTAAATCACTTATTCAATTTTACTGGCTTTAACTTATAAGAAAATCTTGAATTACGACAATTCATCGCTTAAATGGAGCACCATTTCATCGGAGTACATAAATTACAGTTCAATTGGGCTTGTAGATAGCGAAAATAACGGCTATATGTGGCTGTATTGTGTTTATAAAAATGAGCGGATGGCACTTAGCGAGTCATCAGTCGTTCAGCGGGTATATCAGTGAGTGACTGTTTGAACAGTGGGGCATTTCTGGGCCACGATAGTAGTTGTGCAAAATTTACAGAAAAGTTATATAGTATCTTCTTTCGAAAAGTGGAGTAGGAAGCGGAGAAGCAGACATTCTTTTTTGTGTGGTTGATAACAAAGAATTTGAATTGAAGCAAGCACACAATTTTGAAAATTAGAATTAGAAAAATAATTATTTTTGTTTTTAATTTTTTTGGGCTTGTTATCTCTTTCTCCGGATCTTGCTATTATTAGTACTTGTTTTCTGATTTCTCAAATACCTGCAATAATATAATTTCTGCTCATTGGGGGAAAACCACTGCGAATGCGTGAAAGTTAAGTGATTTTAATGAACTTTTTTTATAAGTAGGGATAGTGATTTGAGGATCGGACTAATTATAATTTATTTAGCATATATTCAGCTATACTGACACAAATTTTTCTTAAAAAATATTAAAAATTACAATTGTTATGAATATTAATGCCGGCCGCCGTAGCCGAATGCGTTGGTGCGTGATTACCATTCGGAATTCACAGAGAGGTCGTTGGTTCGAATCTCGGTGAAAGCAAAATTAATAAAAACATTTTTCTAATAGCGGTCGCCCCTCGGCAGGCAATGGCAAACCTCCGAGTGTATTTCTGCCATGAAAAAGCTCCTCATTAAAATATCTGCCGTTCGGAGAAGGCTTGAAACTGTAGGTCCTTCCATTTGTGGAACAACATCAAGACGCACACCACAAATATGAGGAGGAGCTCGGCCAAACACCTAACAGAAGTGTACGCGCCAATTATTTATTTTTTTATTTTATTTTATTATGAATATTAATGCAATGACGTCATAAAAACTGATACACCCTGGTGTCCACGATACAGCGGTGAAATCATTTGAAAGCAAAATCCCAACAAATTCTTAATCTCTACAGATCTATCAATGGCTATCGTAGTACGTGGCGGTTATTTCTTTATTTTTTTTGAGAAAGTGGTGTTGGTTTGAAAAATGAGTTTGTGTTTTTACCCTTTTTTTTTGTACAAAAATTAAAAAAAAATTTTAATCGGTTCATAAGTCGTCGAGAAATCGAGTCCACCGTGTTCAGAAAAGTCGTTTTGAGAAAAACGCGTTTAAAGTTTTCATTGGCCGCTGTAACTCACTACCTGCACTTATTTTATTGGGGATAATTTCGTCAATTTTTAAGATTTTAAGTTACAATTTTTTTTTAATATTTTTGAATATATCTACTTTAAGAAAATGCAAAAATACAAAAAAATTGATTTTTTTGCAAAATCACAGTGGTGTTCCCCTTTAGCTTTCTCAATTGATAAATAGTTACAGAGAAATCGCGTTTTTATTCGAAAAATTCGCAATCCATTTTTTATTAAAAAAATGTATATATAATATTTAAAAACAATGTTATTGAGTATGCAAATCAAACAAATTGCTGCTTTTCTCTCGTTTCTTTTCAAAATTTCATACAAATTGTAAATACATCGTTAAGCTCTACGACCCACTGTGCATTCGCGTTATTTTTGGCAAGTCCTTTCTTTGTTGCTAAAGAGCTGCTGTTGCTGTCAGTACAAATAATTGAATTTTAATTTATATTCGTGCAATTGAACATTGCTTTGCAGAGCCTAAGGCAAGGACAAAGCAAACTCACATAGGAACTTACAAAAAATGAACACATATGAATTGGTCTTTGCCTGTAAGTTTGTACGAACTGACACAAAAAAATTGTTGGTATTACATTCACAACGAGTATTTATGTCGATATATACAGTTATGGACGAAATAATAGAATCGCGATACTTTTACCAGTTTTGATAGTTTTTCGTTTGCTTTTTTAAATTTTTTATTAAAACATAGCAAATTTCACAACAAATATCAATCATCAGAATAACAGTTTAAAATTTTGTACAATATTTATAAGCTTTCCAGAAGTTTTCAACAGAGTTTTAAACTTTTTAATTTGAATTAAACAAAAAACCAAAAATAAATACGCAATTGTGTGGCCCTTTAAAATTTGGTATAAAAACTTTTTTTTTGAATTTTATTTGCTAACGGTATATAAAAAAATGTCGTGCATTCTTTATGTAGAGAAAACGCGTGACACAGTCAAAGAAAAAATTATCAAAACTAAACGAAAATTTTGATCCTCTTCAAGCGAACATTTTATTAGGTCAAAATTAATTGGTTGTAATCCTGCATATTCAAAATTTTCCTAAAACTTTGATCAAAGGGGCAGATACCTGTAAAGTTTCAAAAGAAAAAAAAATTGTTTTCATAAAATGTTAATATAATCCTTTAAGAATATATCAAAAAAAATTTAGAAGATAAATTTAAGTATTTCTTATACAGGGTTGCCCATATTCGACGAACCCGACGTATTTCGATGACTCTTTGGGCCCATTCCAATCGACAAGTCTTGTCCGCAGGCAACAATCTTTGCGTCAATTGAATCCTATACGGGAATAAATGCAAATCAATGCGAATAATTCGTTGTAAAGTGGTCCGAGCAATGCCCAACTGCTGAAAACGACGATTTTGGTGTCCTTGGCGACGTCTCAACACTAGCCCGTACATGAGCAATATTCTCATCCGATCGCCTTGGTCGCATCACCAGTCGAAAACCTTTGGTACAAACGTTTAATGGTGTTCTTAGAAGGCGCACTTTTCACATTATTTAATTTTTTATACGCACGTTGAGTTTTCACAATTGACTTATTTTGTTAAATGTAAATTTCTACAATTTGGGAGCGCTTGCGTGGCGTGCCCTGTTCGATGATAAAAATCTGCTTGGACTGACGCTTCCAACGCGTTATGTCATTAAGCGATTCGACGTCTCTGTCAAAAGATACAGGGGTGACAGATGGGTCCGTCGAATATTGAGAGCTCTGTATTATAGATCGTCAACCGTGACGGCTCTATTCTTTGCGTTCGAGCGCTGGGAGAGGTATAGTTACGTTGTATTCAAACTTTAGACGCGTTTTTCTCAAAACTATATTTTTCGAATTGGCGTACACGATAACTCGAAAAGTTATTGACCGATCTCCCTGAAATTTTGCACACATCCTTTTTATGATATTTCGGCCGCCGTAGCCGAATGGGTTGGTGTGTGATTACCATTCAGAATTCACAGAGAGGTCGTTGGTTCGAATCTCGGTGAAAGCAAAATTAATAAAAACATTTTTTTAATAGCGGTCGCCCCTCGGCAGGCAATGGCAAACCTCCGAGTGTATTTCTGCCATGAAAAAGCTCCTCATAAAAATATCTGCCGTTCGGAGTCGGCTTGAAACTGTAGGTCCCTCCATTTGTGGAACAACATCAAGACGCACACCACAAATAGGAGGAGGAGCTCGGCCAAACACCTAACAGAAGTGTACGCGCCAATTATTTAATTTTTTATATAGAGTTATACTTTCTATGTGAGTTTACAAGTTTTGGAAAATTTTTCGGAAAAATAATTATAATAATTTTTTTTTTCCATTTTTCTTTAATTTATATAGAAATTATGACATTAAAAAAAAAAAATTTTTGGTTTTTTGTATTCAGGTCACTGACGCTGATGCTACGGTGCCCGCCGATTGAGAAGCCCTGCTGGGACCTTCCTGGAAGAATTGAGTGTACATCCGCCATTTTAAATGATTAAAAAAAAAAAAAAATTATTTATATTATTTTAATGTATAAATACACTGTATACCAATTGACTTCTTCATTTTAAATAAATTGAATTTTATATATATTATGTAAAAGTAATTTATAGGTAAAAAGTTTGAAATTTTGGTGAAAACTTTTTTGTTTTTTGTTCTTTTTTTATTTTAATTTGCACAAACATCGAAACTTATAATTGTTTGATATTTGTTGTTATTTTTATTAAATTAAAGCAAATTAAAATTGAAAACGAAAATTGCAAGTAGTTAAAATCGGCCAAAGTAAAGCGATTCCATTATTTTGTTCATAAATGGAAGTCTTTGAAGAATGTATTTATCTTTACAAACAAGTACAAATACATACATACATACATATGCATGCAACTGGCCCTGACTTCACTGCCTGCCACTCTCCAAATAACTTTTTTCAGCCTCAGTATTGGGACAATGTGAATTTATTTTTAAATATAAAGCTGGTTTACTCAATCTGTGTCTTCTTTTGTTTTTTTTTTATTTTTTTTAATTTTTTTTTTTGTGGCTTTGCTTTTGTTATACTGTTTGTCATGTCGTTATTCGTTTTAGCTTTGTTCATTTCATTTCAATATCCAACTATTTACTTTTGGGAAAGCTTTCACTGGCAGAATCATTTCCAAGTATTCTTAGCGAATTTTGATTGTCAAGGAGCGTAATTTGTATATGTAACTTGCATCATAACTAATTTTTGCTCAAATAAATTCATTTATATGTTTATATTCGAGTATTTATACATACATATCTGCATATTTCCGAAGATGGGCTGAGTGCACATATTTATTTTCGATACTTTTGATTCCTTTAAAGAGTTTCTGGTTGCAGCTGTTTAGATTACTCTAAAGTCAAATCACCCTTTCTCTCTCTCTCTGTCTCTCTCTTTCTCTTTCTCTCTCTTTCTCTCTCTCTCCCTCTGTTTTTTTTGTAGGGAAGACAAAATTTGTCGCAAGTCTTGTGGCACCAAAGATTAGATTATATTAAATTTGTGAGAGGTTGGACAAGTCCCCTTTGCTGAGTTTTAGGAGAAAGCACTTGGCTACTCTGCACGAGTTCAACTCAGACCAACGACCTCTGTGAGTAGACCTCATGAAGTCGTCAATCCATAGTTGAATCGATGCGGAATTGACACCTAGAAAGGGTTCAGGGCCTAGTGGCATACTTGCAGGGATTTCAGTTGCCAATTTATCAGCTAACTCATTCCCTGTAATACCGCAATGTCCAGACACCCAAATAAGACTAACTTTGTTGTGTTTTGCAACACTGTTCCGTTTTGTCTTATATTCACCGACCGACTTCAAAGAGCAGCGTGGGTTAGCAAAGGCTTTCTGTGCAGCTTTACTATCACTACAAATTCTAATACTGTTGCCACATTCAAGATGGCATAAACTTCCGTAAGGAATACCGCGGTCATCTGTCCTGTGGCACCCGAGAAATAACCGCTTCGTTAAAAAAATAAATTGTAGAGGTACTTCAAAGCTCCTTCAAGTATTTGGGCAAATTAATTATTTGCATTAGGTTCTTCATGGTGAATATATGTATGTATATATGTGTGTATTTACTTATATGTTGGTTGTTGACCTCATTTGCTCGTTTGCTTTTGTGCATCTGGTGACTTTGTGGCTTGCGGGAGTCTTAAGCTGCTTCAAATTGCTTGAAAACAGATTATTTTCAAGCTCACTGCGTTTCATGTCGATGCTTGTTGTTGTATCGACTTGAAAATCGCTGCTTAGAGCGGTGAAACTATCAGTCGTCGTCATCAATATAATCTATCGGTGGCCCACATAAACGAGCTGCTTTAATGGGGTGGAACTTAAGGGTAAAGGGGTTCGGATGAGTAGGTTTACGTAAGGATTTGAAAACGTGGTTTATGTCATTTGGGGGACCTTCCCGTGCCAGTTATGTATATATTGGGTATGACTGATGCAATGAGGTCTGCATAAGTAGGAGTTCCATCTGCCGCTGTATTCAAAATGTAATTGTGAGAGAGTAACGCGATTTTCGTACCATCTATAAGTATATATCTTAGATATATCTCATACTATAAGTACCCTATGATCTAAAAGTACCGGGCTTAAATAAAACAAAACAGAGTTAAATTTCAGGCAAATTTATTTTATCTCCTTCAAAATATGACCCGTCTGAAGCAACGAACATATGCCAACGTTTAACCCAGTCCTCCATGCACCCCTGGTAGGCCAACAAATGGATGTCCTGCTGCTCCTTCATCACATTCTTTTTGATCTCCTCTGTCGAATCAAATGCCCTTCCACGAAGTGCTAACTTCAAATTGGGAAGCAAAAAGAAGTTGCACGGAGCCATATCAGGTGAACACGATGCTTGCACGATGGTATTTACTTAGTGTTTGCTCAAATAATCTAACACAATTTGGGCTCGGTGCAATTGCGCGTTATCATCATGCAAAATCAAAGAATTGTTTACCCGCTAAAAAGTGAGAGATGTGTGTCTTACAGTTCTAGCAACATAAGAAAAAAATATGGACCGGTTCCCACGTGCGCGGTTCGTTTAAATTAAACATTCCCGGTACTCTCTGAAGCTAATTAATTTGATTCTCTGTACGTTGTCGAACACAACAAGTAAAGTACTGGTGCAAGGAAGCCTGTCAGACCCATTCGAAATCATATCCGGAGTAAAACAAGGAGACGCATTGTCATGTTTAGTATTCAATTTAATGCTACACACGACTGTTAAAGAAATAAACACGAATGGAACATTATTTAATAATGATTTTCAGATATGTGCCTACGCTGATGATATTCTTATTATGGCTAAAGATAGAAACACTCTTATACGCGTCTTTAAATGTATTGATAAAGATGCAAAAGCTCTGGGACTACACGTAAATACCGAGAAAACCAAATACATGATTCGGTCAGTCAACAACACGACACGCGATGACCTAAGTATTAACAACTTTGCTTTCGAAAATATCACTGAATTTAAATACTTGGGTTTTAAACTATCAGCAGATAAAGATTCGGCGATAGCTATTAACGACAGAATCCAAGCTGCAAATAACGCCTACTACGTTAACATAAAACTATTTAAATCAAAAGATTTGTCCAGAGCACAGAAAATAAGAATGTACAAAGTACTGATACGACCCGTCCTTACATATGGTGCAGAAATATGGACGCTGAAAACAAATGATATTCATCAGCTGATGTGCTTCGAAAGACGTATCATAAGGAAAATATATGGTCCGGTTGCAACAATAGATGGCAGCTACCGCATTCGCTACAATAATGAAATCGAAGAAATCGTTCAAGGACAAAATATAATACGTTTTATCAAAGCCCAACGAATTAGATGGATTGGGCACGTACTGCGCATGCCGAAAGAGCGAAATGCTAGGAAAGCTTTTATTTTAACACCAATTGGAGGAAGAAAAAGAGGACGCCCACGAAAGCGATGGTTAGATGACGTCGAATCAGATCTTAAGCAAATGAACGTACACAACTGGAGAGATGTAGCCATGGATAGAATAAAGTGGAGAAAAATTGTTGATGAAGCTATGGTCCACCACGGACTGTGAGGCTAAGAAGAAGAAGAGAGGTACTCTCTGATCATAGGGTGTACATGTACACTGATAATTCTATTGAAATTTTTCAATTAATACTTCGTATGTTATTAAAGATATCTTTGATACATACATGAGATGATACCAACTCGACGCCTCTATATATATATCCTAATTCATATATTCACAGCCCAGTAATTCATATGCACAATATATAAGTTTATATTTCAACTTTGCACTTAATTTTTATTTTTCCAAAACTTGGGTGACAATGAAATCCAAATTATAATACTTCTAAATAACCTAAAAACCTTTGTAGCCCCTTGTATGTAGCACCAACAGTTTTATGCCACCTCCAAATGGCACACGATTTTTTATGAGGATGATTTTCATGGCAGAAATACACTCGAAGATTTGCCTTTGCCTGCCGAATAGCAACCGCTATTAGAAAAAACTTTTGCTATCATTCGGATACGGCGGCCGATCTGTAATAAAAAATTCGGTCGGAATGGTCAGTGCTGATATATGCCATACGGACCACAAAATTGTCGGTCATGAACAGACTGGTAGCTTTCGAAATGTGATTTCTCTGGAGATTGCTTAAAATAACCTGGACCGATCAAGTTTCTAACGAAGAAGTGCTGCGAAGTGTTCACGGTGATAGACAACTTAGGGGTATCAAAAATAAAAAAAAACCCGTTCTGGATCATATCAAGGTCATTGCAGGTCAATATTGAAATAAGAGGAGGTATTGGCCATAAGTAGTAAGAACATAAGGCAGAGGATCGGTATACAGCGTGTGGATCACCTCTTGGAAGCAGTTAGAAATCGAGAATTATTGTATTTTCAAACGTAATTAAGAATTTGTGTTTCAAGAAATTTGCTTAATAGCATAATATTTTTAACTTTTTACAATAGTTTACATTCGAATACGAATTACAAATAAATAAAAAGTAAGTAGCACAACCATTAGGTTAAAAAATCAAAAGATTCTAAAAATCGGTGAAAAATTCAAATTTTGATTTAAGTGCTCTGATATTCGGAAAAATGTTGGCCATTGACCAGAAACTATTTTTAGATTGCACCAAAACTCTAAAAGTCATAGTTACTGGAGAATCAAAATCTGTACATACCTGTATGTATGTATAGTAAACAGAGCGAAGGGAAGGTTAAGTAAAATATGTATACTAAAATTGATCAAGCAGTTTTTGAATGACGCTGTTTGTCAATAGATACCGCCAGCAGTGTATGCTAGTCGATTCTAACATAGTCTAAGCGTCATAAACCAAGCTTAGAGATATGGTAAACAAACTGCTTCGACACATTAGTGATTTAGTTTTGGTATCAAATACTTTGGTTTTGTGAAAATATCTGATTTTGTGCCGAATAATCGACATTTGCGGAAAGTGTTGATTTTCCTCTTTCATTCGAAAAAAGCGGCGGCTGAAGCGCATCAAGAGCTCAAGAAGTTTAAGGAGATGCTGATTTAAGTGAAACAACGTGCCGACATTGGTTCCGCCGCTTCAAAAATGGTGATTTTAATGTTGACAACCGTCCGTTTGAAGGAAGGCCAAAAATCTTCCAAGACGCTGAATTGGAGGCATAGCTCAATGAGGATCCATGTCAAACGCAAGAAGAGCTTGCTTCACTATTAGAAGCCACCCGGTTATCCATTTCCAAGCTATTGCATGCTTTGCGAATGGTTTAGAAACAGCGGACTTGGGTTTCTTATGAGTTAAAACCAAGGGATGTTGAACGTCGTTTTTTCGCCTGTAAACAACTGTTCCAGCGGCAAAAGAGGAAGGGTTTTCTTCATCGCATCCTGAGGGGTGTAGAAAAACGGATTCATTACGGCAATCCAGAGAAAAGAAAGTCATAGGACTGCCCGGTCGTGCTTCTACGCCATCGCCTCACGCTGCGAAGGTTAAGCTAATATATGTATTTGAAGGGACCAAGTTGGTGTTATTTATTATGAACTGTTAAAACCAAGCGAAACCATCAAGGGTATCGACTTCAATTGATGCGTTTGAGCCGAGTATTGCGCGAGGTGCGGCGCAATACGCGGAGAGGCATGAAAAAGTGATTCTACAGCATGACAACGCTCGGCCTTACGTTGCCAAAACCTTTAAAAGCTACCTAGAAACACTGACGTGGGATATCCTGCCCCACCCGTTATATTCTCCAGATATTGCGCCGTCCGATTATCGCCTGTTCCGATCGATGGCATATGGTCTAACTGACCAGCAGTTCCATTCATATGAAGACATCAAAAAATTGCTTGATTCGTGGAAAGTCTCAAAAGATGAACAGTTTTACCGCGACGCTATACAAGATCAACCAGAAAGATGGAAAAAAGTAGTAGCCAGCGATTGGCAATAATACTTTCAATGATTCATTTGTAACCACTTTTTCAGAATAAAGTTGTGTTTTCATCAAAAAAACAGCGGGAACTTAGTAAAAGAAGTATTTTAACTGTTTTTGTAGCCTAATATTGTTTGTATTTCTGATTTACATAACCGCCAGTTTGCGTTACAACTCTAACCTACCCAAACAAGCTCGTCTTCTAATTACCGATTATTTGGTATTTTTAACAGAGCAATGAAAGTTATTAAGCTAGCCAGTTTCTGCATATTTAAAAATTTTATTTAGCCTAAAACTAATGAAAAAAAAAAAAAAAAAAAATTTTAAATAACTACTTATTTTTATTCAAAAGGAAAATAAAACAAAAAATCAAATAAAAAAACAGCAATAAAAAAATTATAACAATAAATAATATAGTAGAAGCATATTTTCTTTGCATATATCCATAGTTGGCCATTTTGCAACTGGTGCATTTCTGGTCGCTTTCAAACTAGTTAGTATGACCTCTTCCACCAAATACCAGTTCATGAACTAGAATGCTTGCTGCTCTGCGAGGCGTATATAAGTATGCAAATGCGTACATAAATATGTATATACGGATTGATTGAAGAAGATTTAAGCCAAAAAGCTGTAAGCGGAAAGCAAATTGGCTTTAAGTTTGACTATCTTCTAAACAGTTTCGAAAACTACAGGCAAAGATGCGGAAATATAAATAAACTTTCCCTACGTGCAGGTAAACAGCTATACCTATGCAAATACATACGAGTTTGCCAGCGTTAATATACACGTATATGTCTGCCGAACTGAAACCACCGATTTGTGTAAATAGTTAAGCAGACGTATGCACTACGCGTATCGCATATATTTATAAATAGGTATGTATATATAGAAAGAGAAATATTAAGCTTGAATGCTTGAAAGTGAAACTTTAGTTGCTTATCTATGTATTTGTTAGCATTCGTGCGTTTTAATTGCGAAATTCATGGGTACACATACATACACGAACGCCCAACTAAACATGCAAACACCTTAAATAAAATGTAGCTTTACGACAAAAGAGGAATAAATTGAAAATTACTTGCTAAATACATATATGTGTGCCCACACATATATACCTAGACGCACCTAATAACTAATTGTAGAGTAGGAAGAAAAACTGCAAAATTAAATATTACGTATACGCAGCGTAGTCACTTGCGTAGTCAGCTCTAACAATAAAACCTCATTAAGTTTTTGTGCAACAGTCACGTACATACTTAGTTTCCACCATGTGTTGGTGTGTTGGTTACCACCAGTAACCTCCAAAATGCGTATGCTGATGTTGCGCGTTGTAGACTTTCGTGCTAAATCATAATTTTTTGACACATGCGAATGATTTAATAAAAAATTTCGTAGAAGCTAAATTTTGAATAACGCATGCAAGTATAAGTTTGCATATTCATACGTTAATGTATACATATATACACATATTCGTATAAATTAACGCAAATTTACGACACACGACTTCATTCTTTCTAACAATTGTAATTTGAGCGATTACACCCCGCCGTGGCGGAGAAGTGCGTTCTAGTTCAAATTTCAGACATACCATTTTGTTTTTCCACAAAAGGTTGGATATCTGCTTAAAGAAAAACACTCAAATTTTTATCAAAAAATTAAAAAAATGTATGTCGAAACTTTGAAGGAAATTTTAAAAGTAATTTAAAATGATATTAAACTTTTTTTTTTTTCAATATTCAAATTTGCTGTCGAAGCACAATGTTGAGGAGAGGGTGAAAAAGGCCAGTAGTGCGTTGTACGCATGTAAAAGAATGCTGGGCGTTACTTGGGGTCTGTCGCCCTCTCTGATGCATTGGTGCTACACGGCAGTAGTTAGACCGATATTGCTGTATGGGGCCTTAGTATGGTGGACTGCGACAAGAAAACTGAAATACTGAATGCCACTGGAAAGGATTCAAGGACTCGCTGCTCTGTGTATAACAAGAGCGATGAAAACCACTCCAACGGCGGCGCTGGAAATGATACTCAGCATGCCATCTATTGACCTTATGGCGGAATACCTGGCAGCGAAATCCGCGAGGAGGTTAGTGGCTGCTGGAGTTTTCACCTGCAGAACTTTCTGTCACAGCTCAATAGGAAAGTGGAGCTCAGGTTGCACAGACTACATGACTCCGTACTTTGGTTGGGAGAGAAGGTTCCGCACTACAATTGAAGAGAAGGGATGGCACAAAGGTATGAAGCCGGGCCATAGAACTTTTCACGTCTATAGAGACGGATCTAAAACTTTAGACGGAGTGGGAGCGGATATTAACTGCTCAAAACTAGGGATAAGGCAGCTTATCAAACTGCCAGACCACAGCAGTATTTTCCAAGCGGAAGTTTTTGCTGTGGGGAAAGCCACGGAGCTAGCCTACACTAGAATAAGAAATAACTCACCAATTAATATATACGTGGACAGTCAAGCAGTAATAAAAGTCATAAGCTCATATTGTATTTAGTCCAAAAATGTTGAACGGAGCAGAGAGGCCATAGAAAGGCTAGCCGCAAGCAGTAGGCTGCATATCTACTGGGTACCTGGTCACAAAGGGATTATGGAGAACGAAATAGTAGATGAGATAGCAAAAAGTGCTGTTAGACTACCTTTTGAACAAAAGAACGACATACCAATATGCAATGAAATAGACGACTACATGAAAGGCGAGTGGAAGCTAGGTGGACTAATCTGATCGCATGCAAAACAGCAAAAGTTATGTGTAGAATTAACGACATAAAACTGACTCAATTCGTACTTACGTTCTAGCGAAAAGACTGCAGAGCTATCATAGGTATGCTGACAGTACATAACTTATTGGCTGCACATGCGTACAAAATAGGAATTGCCAACACGGACAAATGCAGGAAATGCAGAGAGGATGATGAGGAAACTTTAGAACACCTTCTGTGCGTTTGTTCGGCATTATTAAAAACGCGTTTAAAATCCCTGGAGCCCCATTGTTTGAGGGTCTGGAGAACGTCTCAAAAACGGATCTCCCAGCACTGCTTAGATTCGCCAAAAGCGCTGACATCCTACATGATGTCTACTTTCGCTATTCATAGAGGTCGGTCTCCATCTGGTATTGCTAGGTATGCGTGGCTTATTGCCAACCAGGCTAACCTAACCTACGCTCATCATTCTTATTTCCACTTTTAAAGTTTGGCGTATCTGTTGACACTTTCTGATCATCAATGAAGATTCCGCCTACAAGCGATATATCGTATTAAAGATAATTTTTACTAAAATTGCAACAATGGGACACTTCCTAAAGAGAACTATTGCAGAACCGTCCACATTAGTTGGGGATGAGGGCTTCGAAGTTAAAATTCTATCTGATATGTCCACAGTACACAGATCCAAATTATCAAAATTTTTGGATAAAAACTGACCACATTGGGAAACAGTACAAGAGTTACTATGCCACGGACAAAGTTTGATTAAAAAAGCTGCACAAATTGGCCATCTCAGGAGGAGGATTTGCTACTTCGTTATCCAGACAAACAGCAGTTGGTACACGCATGCAGGTCTAATTAGATTTTATGAAGTTACAAAACGCTTTCTGATATGACTTAAGCATAAAAAAATTAAGCTGTTAGCAATGCCCTCTCTTATCGACCCGAAACTTATTAAGCAACCTAGTATTTATGCAATTAATTAACTTTACGCAGCGAAATCCTAAGAAGTGTCAGTTGTTGCCTGCTGCATGCCTTTAGGTATACTAATGCTGCTAATAAAATTTAGACGAAATCGCATCCAAGCTGGGTAGGTTTAGTATCGCTTTTTCCACAGCTTATAAAGGGTTTTCCAATAACAGCCCGCTATTTTGGTAGATGTCACTTTTGAAGCAGTCATTTTTTGATATTTGACAAGTAGAAACTACGCCATTAATAAAAATGGAACGAGGCTCGCTTCAACAATGCAGTCAAAATTTTTCAAATTCACTATAAAAATAGTGAAAATTTGGCAGAGACGATTCGTAAAACTCGAACATTTTTGGAGCATTGTGAAGCATCTTGTCGGACCGCAATACAGAAATTGGTGAAAAAATTCGAGCTGTTGGGACAAGTTAGTGATGTGAAGAATGAAATCCGTGCACGTGGTTCAAGAACAGCTGAAAATATTTGCTTCTCTAGCCGAAAGTGGTGATGAAAGCACAGGTTTGTCCATTCCCCGTCGTTCTTTGGAATTAGGGATTCCACAAACGTCATTGCACAGTATTTTGCATAAATATTTGGGTCTTAAGGCTCATAAAGTCCAGTTAACACAAGAACTCAAGTCGGCCGATCATCAACAACGTCGTGTCTTTGCTGATTGGGTCGTTAAAATGCATGAAAATGATCCGGAATTCCATTGAAAAATCATCTGCAGTGATGAGACAAATTTTTACTTAGGTGGTTTCTTCAACAAGCAAAATTGTTGGATCTGTGGCTCAGAAAATCCAAGAGTTATTATTGAAAAGCCTCTTTATCCTGAACGTGTGACTGTTTGGTTTGGCTTATGGTTCGGCGGAGTCATTGGACTTTACTTTTTCGAAAATCAAGCTCAAGCAACAGTAACGGAGAATGGATTGCGCTATCGTGAAATGATTAACGATTTTCTGTGGCCGGAATTGGATGGTATTGATCTGGACAACGTTTATTTTCAACAAGACGGCGCTACGTGCCACACAAGCAACGCAACCATTGATCTTTTACGGGACTAACACCTCCTATAGGAAAACTCTTCAACACGAAGAATATAATTACAATGAATTAAGACAGTTGAATTCTTTTAAAAATTACGTATACTTAGTACAGAAATTAGAGTTATTGGTTTTCATGAACTTTTTATAAAATTGATTACGTAGATTCTTAAGTTTTGTTTTAGCTTGAATATTCCCCCAATCAATACCACATAACAGAAGCAAAAAAAATAGCAAATATCTAGAATAAATAAAAGCAAATCTCTTTTGAGTTACGCTTGTAGCAGATTCTTAAAATTAAATTCTAAGTCGCATTGAAACATGGTTTCTATCACCGCGTTGGGAAACTTACATTGCAACACAAATGAGATCAATAACTCAGCTGAGTACATTTTCGAAATAATTACTTTAAACTAAATCTAAACTCAATAGATGATCGCTGAAATATGACTCAAGGGATGTGGGAACATTAGTTGCAATTAAACGAAAGTTAGAAATATTTTTAGACCACAAAATATTCCGAAGATTTTATGCTTACAAGTCATTTGAAGTTGATTGAGTATCGTGCATTAATCATATTTGTTACTCTCGAAAGTTTATCAGCAACAAAAGGCTGTAAAAAAATTGGAAAAGTGTTAAAATAATTCGATTCTGTCCGTCATTTCCAGCTGTGCATCGAAGAACTTCAGAGTGCATGGGCACATTTGGAACCAACCTCTATTACGAACAGACGCTAGGAAACCTAAGATGTCGCCAATATATCGAAGTAGATATTAAATCAAAAATCACAAATGAGTGTTCGAGTTCCCCATAAGTATGATACATACATACGCAGATATGCATAGATGCAGCAAGCAGTGCACAAATCTGCAAGAAAGCCATGACCTACAAAATATGAATCGGTGTGTGGATATGTTGCATGCATATTTGAATGTGCATACATTTATATATTTACAAGACAGGTTACAGTTACTTGCGCAACATGTCATGTTGATAGAAAGAAAGCAAGCAGAGATAAATATACATATAAACATTTTATACGCACACATGAACACATTTGTAAATAAGTATATCAAAAGTTTGGTAGTATGAAATATTTGTATGAAACTTTTCATGCCACAAGCCGCCCCAAAAAAGCAACTGTGCAAACATCACAAAACCACAAAAGATGTAAAATTTTCTGTTTAAATTAAAGTGAGTTGTGGTTGGTTAGTGGCATTTTAGGGGCCTTTGTGGCCCACTGCAACCGTACACTTCTATGTTGCTGTGTACTTAGTCCTTGACTTTTGCAATACGTACTTTCCCTTAACGTTTCCCCCTCTCTATCTTTCTCACTGGCACTCGCTTGGTTTTCTTCACTCTTGTTGGGCCCTATGACCAAGTTTCAATTCAAATCGTATCTACTCGCCCCACACACACCAACATCAATGTTGGCTTAGCAACTGGCTCAACCACTACCCATCTTCAAGTTGTTGTTCTTTTTTTCTTTTTCTGCAATTTTTGTTGTTGCAGTATTTGCCGTTTGTGTGTTTAGCTGCTCTGCATCAAGTTCCACTGTGAGCCAATTTCGCTGCCAGCATAGCAAGTATTGCACAATCATATCCATACTCTATTCCAAAAAAAACCGAAATTTAAAAAATAAAGGAAATTATGGATCAATTTTGTGGAACATTTTTGAATCCATCAACAAGAAATGGATAAGTATTAATATACTGTGAGCTAAATATCATATTTTGATATTTTGTTTGTACTGCGGCAAGAAAATTAGTGCCAGGTATAGAGGTTCGAATAGATTTTATGTTGAGAGGCTGTTTCAGTGTAGTAATGGAAAAAATAGCTCTTTGAAATATTGAAAACAAAAAACCGCTTTAAAAAATTGTTCAGCGGAATAAAATGAGTACCTTTTTTTAAGTATTATAAAGGAAGAAGAGCAGCTTCATAGCGTTTGGTCGACAGCTTCCTAGTCGTTGTCTTTCAGGGTACCCAGCCGGATCGGCTGCTTCTGCATTTTTTAATTTACAGTGAACTTTTGTTTTCGTCTGCACCGTAAAGTAGTGAAATTTATTTTAAAAAAATTTCATGAGCACGGAAAACTCTAGATTTTAGTTTAATGGAACTTTGAAGTTTGAAAGTACTAAATTTTCTACAAATGATTTTAAATACCAAACGAAAGAACTCGTCTTGAGCACACGTATGACCGCTGCCCTCACCTCCTCAGAAATATTGTATTTGTTGGTTTCAAGGTCAGGGTGGGCAAGAAGCATTTATTTGGTCAAACTGTCGGAAAACTCCTCCTCCATGACAAAACATCCGGGAACAGACTAAAGCTGATCGACTTCATTCGAACCTGAAATATGATAGCCTGTAGTATCAGGTTTCAGCACAAAAAGTTGTAATAGGCGGCCGCCGTAGCCGAATGGGTTGGTCCGTGATTACCATTCGGAATTCACAGAGAGAACGTTGGTTCGAATCTCGGTGAAACACCAAAATTAAGAAAAACAATTTTCTAATGGCGGTCGCCCCTCGGTAGGCAATGGCTAACCTCCGAGTGTATTTCTGCCATGAAAAAGCTCCTCATAAAAATATCTGCCGTTCGGAGTCAGCTTGAAACTGTAGGTCCCTCCATTTGAGGAAAAACATCAAGACGCAAATAACAGGAGGAGCTTGGCCAAACACCCAAAAAGGGTGTAAGCGCCAATTATATATATACGTTGTAATAGACGGAAAGCTTGCTTCCAATATCTTTGACAGTGCGCATGAAGAATTCACATCGACTCGGATCAACATCGACTTGGATCAACATCTTATTGAAACCAATATTCGCACATGCATATGTACAGCCCTTAGACACAAGGAAAGCGTGACGTCGGAAAGCTGTAGTTGCAACAGACAGCAAACGATTTGCAACTCGGCTTACACTCGCGCACAACTCTCCGAGAGCACTATTCAGTGAGATCACAATGGGATCACATTTCTCGGTCATTACGGACCACCAGTGAAGAAGTCATTGACTTTCAGAGAGCCTGAAGCAACAACTGCTACAATGAGGAAAGTCGAATCACCACGAAAAAAATATGGCGTTTATGGAATCGCGATACAATACAACGGGCGCAACTGAAGTTGTGTAAAAGCGATATGGAGAATGGACACGTAACTTAGGCAAAAAGATGAGAGAGGCCGAGCGCAAAGCGCTCGAGATGCTAGCCGACAGGAAAAATGTTCAAAAATTTTTCTAGAAAGTGCAGAGACTTACACCAGGTTTCAAGACTGCGGCGATTTCCTGTAAGAACGAAAACGGCGATCTGATATAAACGGCGATAAGATATGGAAGGACGACTTCTCGAAGTTACTGAATAATAACCGTGGAAACAATTACAGAGGCGATAAGGAATCAAAACCCCAAGCCGTGAACAACAGTATTGATGTTCTCTCACCTAGCCTTAGTAAAGTGGAAATAGCGCTACTATGATTAAGAAATAACAAAGTATGAAGCCAACGGGTTACCAATTGAGCTATTTAAGCACGATGGCGAGTTGCATACACCAGCTAATCTGCAGAATTTGGTTAGATGAACGCAAGACTAATGACTGGAACTTAAATGGACTCTACCCAATTCACAAAAAGATGATCTTCCGAGGGATTAGTTTTCTTAATATCGGATATCTGATTCTATCGAGCATATCTACTGTGTAAAATACTAAAGCCCACCGTCAATGAACTGCTTGGACCTTATCAATGTGTCTTTAAGCCTGGTAAATCAACCAATGAACAAATATTGACAGTACGCCAAATTTTGAAAAAGATCTGCAAGAAGATTGTTGATGGTTATAAGTCAGGCAGTATTTAAGTTTAGTCGCTTTCATAATTTTTTCCACAAAATTAATAAGTTATTCAGCCCTAACATAAAATCCGTCGTAGACTGTTTTTCGTAGAAACTAAGAAATTGTAATCATACAATTCGAATAGCTCCGAATGCACATTCGAAATTCGTAGAGTAACATTCACTGAATACACTCATAACGTCAAATCTTTCAGTTTCGTACAATTTTTCTACGACAACGTTAGACTAACGGACAAAAATTAGAAGGAGTAATAAAAAGAAAATTTAAAAGAAACATATAAGAAAGTTGTAAAATGTAAGTCCTATATTAACTAAGCTTTGACCAAATGTTGCGAAGCAGCTTAACAGTATAGGCCCACGAACCACAGATGTATCAAGGTAATACATTAACCGTTTGCACAACACACTTTTATTTCAGGTGTGGTTAAATTGCAAGGCTTATATAAAGCGAAAATTGTCCGAAAACAAGAGGAAGCAAACAACAACTGGCGGTGGCCGATATAAGCAGCACCACTTTAATGAGATGGAAGAAGAAGTCATCAGACTGACCGCTTTAGAGACCAGCACGCACGGTATCACGGGCACAGTAAGTGTGGGACTTCCTGCTACTGTCGAAGCAGATAATAGTGGACCCGATCCGGACGTATCCATGCTGTTGAATAATTGCAGTCCTTATTTTACGAGACGTGTACCAACTGTCCAATAGCGAGTTGATACAAGTACTGCAGATCTCATTAAAGAGCAGCTAGCGCTTCAAAAGGACTTCCAAGCAAAGAGTCTGCAGCATTTTGAACAGCACGATATGAAGCTAAAAAATCTCGCTTCCACTATGCAGCGAATGTATTCGACACTTGAAAAAATGTGCGACTTGAAAGCAGCCGACCTGCAAGAACGCGTAGGCATTATATAATGCTTGAATGCGGCCAAAAATCAAATAAAACAACAAATGTTAGAAGTAGAAAAAAGAGCTTCGAAGCGTTTTCAAAAAAAAAAAATATTAATACACATATTTTATTGAAAACCCCAAATGTTTTGTGTTAAAATTTATTTTATTTGTCACTAAGAACAAACTTTATACTAGTGCTCTACATATAGATTGTCTAATATTTGAAGCAGCATCATTATAAGTGGATGATAACAATTGTTCTTTCTATAGTATTTCGAGCCTTTGCGTGTATGTTGTTATAGTTCATTTCAGGGCTGCCCATTTGAGGTGAGGGCTAGGCGCTTGAGATTCCTTAGCATGCCCTTTGGGGATGACTTGAAGAAATTCTCCAGCCTAGATCACTTTTCGCTCCTCCAATATATCAACAACGCTGGATGGCTGTAGAAGGTTTTCTCTTCCCTAAATCTTTTTACAGGTAGTGGTCCACATTATGGTATCAAAACGGCACGTAAGTGCTACTTGAAGTGTACCTAAGGTAGTCTTGCCATCTCATCTATCTACCTTCCTTCTCACTTCCTCCATTAACACAACTGCAGATGCCAACGAATACATTTTAATATGAAAATTCAGCTAACTTGACAAAAAACTTAAAGATTATTTGCCAAATTGTCTTCTTCACATTGAAGTGAGCTGTTGTCGAAATATTAAAATTTGACATTTGAGTTTGGCAGCACTTTTTTCGTGTTCACATGGAACCCACGATCACAATTTTTTCGTATTCGTAATAGACATTCGTATTCATAGGTTTTCTACGACGGATTTATGATAGGCCTGATTAAATAAATAATATATTAAATAATAAAATAATTTTCTTTAAATGCCCTACTTTTAAATTTTCATAGCTTTGTTCCTCAATCTGAAAAAAAAAATTTCCGACTAACGGAAAAAACGCTTTGAATAAAAAAAATTTGAAGAAGGAGTCTCTAAGGCTATAAAGGTTGTGACTGCTTGAAAATGCACTACAAAACAAAATAAAAAAAATTAAAAAAAAAAATATTTTCTTTTATTAAAAAAATTTAGTTTTATTAAAAAATGTAAAGAAAATAAGGAGAAGGAAAGTGAAACTTTCCACAAATCCTACAAATTTTGAAAACTTTCTTTACAAAAGAATAGAAAGATATGAAGTCAGAGTTGAATATAAATTTTTTTGGCATACGAGCTATTGAAGAGTTTCGTGCCTATTCACACTAATCACATCGCGCTAAAAGACAAATTATTTCGTTGAACTAATCGTATTACTCATTTGATTTCATTATTACTTACTACCGAAACAACTTCTGGCAATGAAAGAAAAGCATTATGAATCAATTGAAGCTATGCAAACTTTCCTGACCAGCATTCCAAGCAATACTCCTAAAAAGGACATAAGCAGCTCGTTTGATATTGGGAAAAGCGTCCAAAATTTTGTATCGAAGTAGAAGAGGAATACACTTATAATGACTATTTATTACTTCAATTTATAAAAATAATAATTTTTCTTTTTGGGATAGAGTGTGCATACGCACATACATATATACCACAACATGTATTGCTCACCAGCCATCGTTGCTGTCTACTGCTGCCCTTTACTCAAACATCACATTTCATGTCGTCCAATTCTAATTCTGCCTCAACACACTTTGAGTTGCTGGCAAACCGGCAGATGTTCACACTTTTCATTTCTTCATTTCTTTGCTGTTCTTTCAACGCTTTATGATTGCCACAAGGGCTTGTTTGTTTTTCAGCCCCTCAATTGATTGACAGAATTTAAAATTCAAATGTGTTTATTTGAATATTCGTGATATTCAAAAGCCCTGTCGTCATTCACCTCGAGTGCAATTGCGGTCGTTTAAATTTATGAATAAAAATTTTTGTGCACAGGTATGCATAGTAAGTATTGTGCGTGTGTGAGCAGAGTAGGTTGCATAAGCAGTGAGGTTTGTCACATAGAGCGTGCACTCACACAGGGGAATTAGCTTTTTGATTGCTGTTGCGTTATGAATTCAAGACTTTAAATTAGATCAAGGATGTTGGAATGAAGAATGGTAAGAGAATATGGAGTGATTCGAATAAAATATTTCTACGTACGAGTAAATGTGGGTTTATAACTGTCTTAACCACGTGTCTTGCGCCAATGATCTCTTCTCATATAAATACCGCTGAAAAATTATAAACTCATTTTTTGTTATTCAAATATAGTTGCGGCAACAAAATTTATATAATACAAATTTAAAATTTTTCAAAATTTCATCAAAATTTTCAACTTTTAAGGGGCTACATACGTCTACAATTTTCACAAAATCAATTTTTTCTTTACAGATTATTATTTTTTTACAGGGGTTGCGCATATTCGACGGACTCATGTGTTTTTTGGGCCCATTCCAATCGACGAGGCTTGTCCGCAGGCAACAATCTTTGCGTCAGTTGAATCTTATACGGGAATAAATGCAAATCAATGCGGATAATTCGTTGTAAAGTGGTCCGAGCAATGCCCAACTGCTGAGAACGGCGATTTAGGTATGTCCTTGGCCCGTACAAGAGCAATATTCTCATCCGCTCGCCTTGGTCGGTTTTGATTTGGCCTCTTTGGATTAGAAAGAGCATCACCAGTCGAAAACCTTTCGTACAAACGTGTAATGGTGTTCTTAGAAGGCGCACTTTTCACATTGTTTAATTTTGTATACGCAAGTTGAGTTTTCCCAATTGACTTCTTTTGTTGAATGTAAATTTCAACAATTTCGGAGCGCTCGCGTGGCGTGTACGGTTCCATAATAAAAATCTGCTTGGACTGACGCTTCCAACGCGTTATGTCATTAAGCGATTTGACGTCTCTGTCAAAAGATACAGGGTTGCCAGATGGGTCGGTCGAATATTAACAACCTTGTAGTTTTAGGCGAATTTCTGAGCAAATCGATTGTAAAAATTTCCCATAGATACAAAGTAATGGTAGAAAATGTAACTGCCCGACGAGAGTTTGACGCGCACAGGTAGCTGTCCTTCGTTTGAGGTAGCGAAAATGCACTTTAAAGTTTAAACTCGTTTTTCTAGAAACTACTCTGCATGATAACTCATAAAATTTTTAATATTTTTTGATGGAATTTTTTTTTAATATTCGAAAGTGTTTTCTCAATTGTCTGTCGTGCCGGATTTTTTATATTTTTATTAAAAACATTTATAAACATAATTAAAGTGTGACATTTATGAGTATGCGTTTTACATACTTTTTTTTTAAATGCCGTAAATTGCAAAATTTAAAAGTCCGGCTCGACAGACTATAACTACAACTTTATTTTACAAGTTTTATACTTTTTACAGCTCCATCAACATTTCAAGGAGAAATGATGCAGACTGTGGAGCAATTTGTTTCATTATCCTTTGGGTCACATGATTTTGTATATATCAGTTTTTGTAAAGAAAAATTAAAATAAATTTTTTATAAAGTTGAAGTATTTATAAGCAATGCAAAAAAAAAGTTTTATTTTTTCAACTTATTTCCCTTCTGAAAACAGTTTTTCTTTTAGCGCGTTTTTGACGCTGCTGGATGTATGTAACACCTTCAGTAGAATTTTTGAAATTTGTCTGCTTATGCTATTTTATAGTCAAAAGTTCTAGTACAACATAAACAAGTTTTCAGATACAGCGCACGCTCGATAACGTGAACGCTCTAAAGCGTGAATACCCCAAAACGTGAACAGATACTTTTGTGCATTGACTACTATAAAACGTGAACAAACCCAGGAAGCTCTATAACATGAACAATAAACGTTACAATTATTTGAATGTAGTTTACATTGATCTCAAGTAATTTTGAAATTGGGGAATCCCCTAATTATAATTGCATGTAAGGAGTAAAATATTTCAGTCGCGCTTTTGGTTTTGCAAAGAGTGTTTTGTCCTATGTTTTCTGGTGAAAATGAGTTCTAAAAAACCCGTGTGCTTGACATTAAAACAAAAGGCTAAAATTTTCGGCTTTTTAAAAAAAGGCTCATCTGTGACGATTTTAGCAAAGAAATATAATATTGCTAAATCAACAATTTCTAACATTAAAGCGAAAAAGCAAGAGACTCTAAAATGCGTAAACGACACGTATTGTGGACCTGGAAATAGAAAAACACTGCGTTTTTCAGAGTTGCCCAAAATGGAGAGAGCTCTTTATCGTTGGTTTATCCGAATGCGAGATAAAAACTTCCAGTAAGTGCTCTAATGTTGAAAGGAAAGGCAAAAACACTGCATGCAAAATTTAAAGAAAATCAAATGCAAAATTAAAGCGAATCACGTTTTTATGCTCTTCAAACGCCACTGGATTCCACAAGCTTAAGCTTTTAGTAATTGGAAAGGCGAAGAGTCCACGCTGCTTTGAAAACTTTCAGTGTCTTACCGACTATAAGAGCTCGAAATCCGCCTGGATGGCGTCGGCTATTTTCAAGCAATAGTTTCATGAGTCACTTATTCCACAGGTGAATATTCCTATTAAATGTTGTCCGATTTTTAAGGTTAACTGGTTGTTTTTTAAGGTTACATCGTTTTTAAAGGAGAAAGCCTTACCAATTAAAGCTCTCCTGCTATTCTACAGCGCTTCTTTTCACCCAAATGAAGCTGAACTGACAACGGAGAATGGGCAAATTTCGGCAATGTTTATGCCACCAAACGTTACTCCCCTCATTCAACCGATGGATCAGAATGCAATAAAAATCACTAAGTTGCATTACAGAAACAGCCTTCTGGCTTCAATAGCAGCGACAATGTCTGATTTGCTGAAGTCGTTGAAAAAAATTAACTTAAAACCCGCTATAAATCTTTTGGATGCGGCTTGGTTTCGTGTTGGTGAAGCAACATTAGCTAAGTGCTGGAACAGTATTTTAAATTTTGCGGTAAGCAATGATGATCCCGAAGATAATGTTCCGTTGTTTAAAAAAAAATGGGAAGCTGAACTTCGCACCGTTGATCTCCTTAGTAGTTTAAATCCTGAGGCTCGTTCGTGTTCGCAAATATGCTCAAAGATATGTATGTGGGTTATTGAAAAAACTGTTTTTTAATTAAAATTTCCTGGGATTCCAGGAATATATTACATTAAAAATATCTCGAAACTTCTGTATCAACAATCACCGCTAATATTGACATGGCTACTCATTATCTTAATCATAACATTATGAATATTGCAAACTTTTTCGTGTGTGATAATTAGTTTTTACTGGATAATAGCGTACCGTTACCGCAGTCTATACCGTTTGTCCATAATTGGAGGCCTCTACCGAATTTAAGCACTTCCGCAAGTTCTTTGTTCCATATCACCATTGGTTTAGTGCATTGGTGGGCACAATCACACCATTTAATTTTGCGTATTGTGTAGTACAGAGAAGAAATTGTGCGTTGTGCATGTTTCTTTACATAAAAAAATAAAAAAATAATTGGCGCGTACACTTCTGTTAGGTGTTTGGCCGAGATCCTCCTCCTATTTGTGGTATGCGTCTTGATGTTGTTCCACAAACGAAGGGACCTACAGTTTCAAGCCGACTCCGAACGGCAGATATTTTTATGAGGAGCTTTTTCATGGCAGAAATACACTCGGGGGTTTGCCATTGCCTGCCGAGGGGCGACCGCTATTAGAAAAAACGTTTCCTGCATTTTGGTCTTTCACCGAGATTCGAACCAACGACCTCTCTGTGAATTCCGAATGGTAATCACGCACCAACCCATTCGGCTACGGTGGCCAGCGGTCTCTTTACATAGCTCCTATTTTTTCTTTACGGCAAACTATCATTCGCCTAGACAACGGAATTTTATTAAGAAAACTAATACTAATCTTGTTTTACTCTAATTGCATGCATTTTTATCACAGTACATACACAATCGTGTGAATAACTTTTAACCATTAAAATAATTGCATAACCTCACGCCAATTAAAACTCGACACCAACTGCCTTACTCTCGCCTTGTCGGCGTGCCCGTATCTGTGTGAAGAAAATCACAATGACGTACAGAATACTAAGGTCTCGCTCACTCTCAGCAAATTTGAAGGAATCAGCTGGTTTGCTGAATTACTCAGTGAGATGACAGCTGTTCGTTTTCATATATGATGTACGAGGGACCTATCTCGTACCATCATTCCGCTCTCAATGAATTTGAGAGAATCGCTGAATGTATGACGTAATGTTTTAGAGTATTATTGGTATGATTTCTTCTTCTTCTTACATTCATGCTCGAATTTTCGCATTTTTCTCACGTCTCCAGCTCTCAACTGCACCTGATAGTTATGCAATCTCATTTTTAATCACTCTTGGTCTACCTCTGTAGTAAACTTATATCATTTCAGACATTTTTTCTTCCATTTACTTCGCGCATCTTTTTGTCAGCTCACCTATGACGTAGCAACTAAAGTTGCTCTCACAATTTTGCTTAGATTGACCAAATCATGCACTCTAACATACTTGGTCAAAAACAGCTGATGTTTGCGCTGTAAGAGGAATACCTACCACTGATTTAGAATAACGCCACTTAAACGTGTGAGTCTTCGCCTTGCAAGAGCTACACTTTGTAAAATGTTCGCTATGAAGACCCGTAAGTTTATGAAATCGAGTTGCTAGCTGGTAAAACTAAAATCCAAAATTTTGGTGAGTCATAATTTTGGAAGTATTCCATCGAAAACTCGGCTTTATCCATCGGTTTTATCTATTTGTACGATAGAGTGAAAAACCATCAGGCAAGTTTGGCCACTATGACATCAGCCGGTAGAGGTCTTTATAGAACACCGAAAAACATTTTTTTTTCATTAAGTTCAGTTTTAAAAATTAATGAACTGGGATTTTTATGAGGTATAGTACCACCAATCATCCCATACTTCTTAGATTAAACTCGTAATGAACTCGGTTTTTAGAAAAATACTGATTTTGTAAACTTTTTCATTTATTTGTGTAACATTTTGGTAGTTTACCTTGAGTCACTTCAGATGTAAGCAGCACTCAGTGGACAGCCAAATCAGCAGGAAGGACTTGCCCTGAAATAAAAAGAAAAATATTTTTTAGTACAGTTTAAATGTAGCTTTATAAAGTTAAATAATTTGTTTCCTGGTGAAATTATAGAAAATATATTAAACATTGCTCTAGATAATGAACCGTCAGGGCATCGTGAGTTATTTCATATAAAGATATCATATTATTATAGATAAAGCTGGAAATCATTCAAGAAATCTAAAAATTATGAGATTAATCGGATTTTTAGGGCCCTAATAATAGCAAATAATGACATAAATTTGAATAAGTCGTAGAACCAATATTCGAAGAGCCAAAGTTTTTCAATCTTAAATTCTTTTTTTTTTTTTTTATATCTTTATCAAATTTAAATCTAACTAGTTTTAGCCATTCTCAAACCATCTAAATTAGTTTCAGCTGTATAAACTGATAGAAATAGAAAATAGCTCCTGCATTGACAGCAATGTTTTTTTTTTTGTTTTTAAATTAAAGCTTTTTCGAAGTTTTCGAAAATGTTAATATTGATTTACAACCAGATGGTTTCATTCTGATCCAGACATTTCAGAATCTGCAGCAGCTTCCAAACATTTTTCTGATAGCATTTTTAATGCAACGCTGCCAATTTTGATGCATAAATGTATTTGTATAGGTTGTACAACGTCCTGATAGTTATGATATTAAAGGGCCCCATGATGAGTTTATCAAGTCCTTCGTTGCCGTTTCTCTTGAAATTTTTCTGTGTGATATCTGTGTGTCCTACTCTATTCTGAAGCGATAAATGTATACAATAGTTTCAAAGTGTATGGATTAGAAAATTCAGAACCAAAATGACCAGAAGTACGATAGAACTTAAGCATATTATATTTGGCTCTGAAATAAGAATTTAGCATCAAAAATCACACCAAGATCAGAAATTTCCATAAAGTATTTGAGTGAGAACCATTTATACAATATAAGGTGGTGCAAAATTAATCACCCTATTTGGCTTTTAAACATTTTTTTAATAAATAAGTATTTGTTTAAATTAAAATACTAATTTTATTTAATTACTAAATAAAATAAAAATTTTTTTTGAGTGATGGAAATCTTTGCTCTGACCTTTACGCATTTCATTTCTTGCCTTTTTGTATACTCCAGCTGTCTCGTTCACAAGTGTCATATGATTGATGTCTGACGCTATCTGCAAAAATTGTAAGCCTTCCGATAGGGTGATTAATTTTACTCTACGTATAAGGGAAAGGCATAAGAAAATTAGATTTAGAGAAAGCAATGCGGAAACAATACTAAAAACTAATATCTAATTTAAGGTGATTTTTTTATTTTTATTCAGCAATTGGATTGCAGCTTAACAGCACCTAAACCGTAGTGTGCCACAAAATGTTACATGTACGTCAAACTATAGAGTTTATATAGTACTTCTGCTTTACATGCTGACTCTATATGGCTGGCGTTGAGTATAAAGGAAGTTCCCGCTAAGATAATCCACCTCATCAGAGCCCTTTACGAGAACTCCGAACTGGTTGTCTTTCACAATGGCAACATCAGCGACCCAAGGTTGTCCCATGTCGCCCCTTCTCTTCGCCATCGTCCTAGACGACGTTATGAGCCACAAAAGAGGCATCATATGCAGTCTCATTAGACATGCTGACCATCGCCAATACCAAGGCTGTGAGAGTCAACCACAATAAAGCAAGACCTATAATTCTTGACGGGTGTCCGGTGGAATTTATCATGCAGCATGGGCGAGTTCAAAAATCTGCAGCGCACTAAACTGCGAACATTCAGCTCATCATCTGTACTGTTGCACGGAAGTGAAACATGGCCAACATCACACAGAGGCTACAATATTTCGTCAGTAAACGCCTTCGCATCACCTGTAGAATATTCTGGCCGAATACCATCACCAACAACGCGCTGTGGAGATGAACGAATGAGGAGTCCATTCTATGGCAAGTCAAACGCAAAAAGTGGCGATAACTAGGTCACAGACCTAGAAAATTACCAAATAGCATCCTGAGAATGGCACCCGCAAGGGAGCAGAGGTCACGGTCGGCAAAAGTCACTTGACAAAGGTCGATGATGCGCGAACTAGCAGATGCCAGCATCTCATAGGACGGTGCAAAAACAACAGCCTAGAACTATATACGGTTGAATAGTCTTGTCGAGGTCCTATGCTCCCGAGCAGAGTGAACAAGGATATAAAAAAAATAGTACTTCTGCATACTCAGTTTGCCATTTGTTCATCAATTAAACTTTTAAAGGAATTTAAAGCGTGAAATTTAGAAACAAAAGTTTTAAGTATAATACTCACCTTACAGCATTAATATGTTTATCAAACGAAAAAAAATATACTACTGTGGGCAAAAAGTAAGGTGAATTTGGTTGTACAATGAAAAATCTTTATTTATTCTTGTAAATCAATTTCATCCCCTTCGAAATAATCCCCTCTCGATGAAATACATTTATGACAACGATTTTTTCAATCCCCGAAACATGCCAAATAGTCCATTTCCAGTATAGCCATCAGCACCTTCTTCGATTCAGCTTTTATCTCCTCAATCGACTGGAAACGCGTTCCCCGGAGTGGTCTCTTGAGTTTTGGGAATAGCCAGAAGTCACACGGAGCCAAATCAGGCGAATACGGTGGTTACGGAACGATATGCGTGGAATTTTTGGAGTAATGGTCACGAAGAACGAGTGCAGTGTGAGACGGTGCATTATCGTGATGCAAAAACCAAGAGTTGTTGGCCCATAATTCTGGTATTTTTTGACGAATTGCTTCACGTAAACGACGCATAACGCTCAAATAATATTCCTTATTAACAATTTGGCCAGGTGGAAGGAATTCATAGTGCACCACACCACGAAAATCGAAAAAAACTGTCATTACCTTTATTTTTGAACGACTTTGACGTGCTCTTTTCGGTCTGGCCTCGCCTTTAGCACGATATTCGCTGGATTGGTCGGTTGTTTCAGGGTCGTAAGCATAAATCCAAGTCTCATCTCCCGTAATGATGCATTTGAGCTTGTCCTGATAGTCTGAAAGCATTGTTTCACACACATCAACGCGACGACTTTTTTCCAAGAAATTGAGAGTTTTCGGTACCAAACGCGATTTGACCTTTCGTAGGCCCAAATGGTCTTTCAAAATGGTTTTCACAGATCCTTCTGATATTCTGATCATATCAGTAAGGTCTTTACCAGTCAACCGACGATTTTTGAGCACTAACTCCTTCACTTTATTGATGTGCTGGTCATCTGTTGGCGTCGATGGTCGTCATCAACACGTTCTCGACCCTCTTTGAAGTCTTTGTACCACTTATAAACATTTTTCTGCGACATAGTCGAATCACCAAATGCCTTCTGCAACATACTAAACGCAGCCGAAATTTCATTCCGCAAATAAAATTTGATGGCACTTCTCTGCTCAATCAAATCAGACATTGTAAAAATCGAAAAATGCGCTCTTGGTCGTTTGGTAAACACAAGCGTAAGTAGGGATAATGACATTCGCATGAAAGTTGGCCCAGATGTTATTAACAGTGCTGCCAACTCATGAAAAAAATAACTAGAGCGAAATTTTAATCCCGCGAAGTTTGACAAATAAATTCACCTTACTTTTTGCCCACATTAGTATACAGCTATTGAAAAATTTGTTTACTATTCGCCTAAGTCTAACAAAAATGTATACAATACATTAGTACCTATTGCATATACTTTACTTACACCCATTTTGGGTGTTTGGCCGAGCTACTTCTCCTATTTATGGCTTGCGCCTTGATGTTGCTTCACAAATAGAGGAGTCTACAGTTTTAAGCCCACTCCGAAGAGCGGATATTTCTTATGATGAGGGTTTTAATGGCAGAAATACACTCGGCCGACGGACGACCGCTTCTAGAAAAAATGTGTATATTACATATTTTGGTGTTTTATGCACGATGCATGTTTCGAGCCTACGCTCTTCCGAATTGTAGTTTTACAGCAACCCATTCGGCTATGATGGCTGCCACCTTAATCAATTGAAAACTCAATCTACACCAGAGTTTATTAAAGCTAACTTTCCAGGCATCAATAAATTCCCAAAGAAATTCAAAAAACTAAAAAAATCAGCGGAAGCATTCGCTGTCTCTGCCGCAGAAATGGCATGAGTTTTACCATAATGGTTTGCGATTACATTTAGTATCAGATTAGAATTTTCGAACGTAATTTTAGTAAAGAGTTTTGCTTAAAGATTTAAATTGTCCAGAATAACGCAAATATTTATCTTTATTAAGTAAAGAGCTAGGCAATATGAAGTTTTTATACAAATTTCTTCTGAAATAGTTAAACATCTTTAATGAATTCGTATGCCATGGAAGCTTATAATATTATATCTTTCCGAAATACTTACTATACAAATTTTATTGATATGAATCAAAATTGTTTGCTACAGGCAAATGCTGTCGCTATTTTGTGGTTTTGAGGTTTCTTTTTCAACTAGCCGTGCATTACAAACGCATTGGATTGTGTCAAAGTAAGTGTCGAAATACCACAACGAAGTTGCCAATAACTAAAAATACGCAGGAAATGATTTAATCAAAATCACAAATACTCAGAAATCAGGCAACCACAATTGCAAATGGTGCATAGTTGCAAATTCATCATTATTTGAAAGCATAAAGCAAGTGCCAAGATGCAGGCAGGCATTCATGCAAAGACATTCCACATAACAAGGGATGGCATGACTGCAATGCGCTCACACACACGCACAAACACATGCACATGTGGGTTGCAAGCACAAATTTTACGGATGCTCCTTCATTGAAAATGGCAGTTGGCGTGCGGTTAACTGGTGCACACGTAACAAATGTAAATATTTATATAATATTACATTTATGTTTGTATGTGCGTATTGTGCGTATTTTGCATGAGTGCGCGCATAGATGTGCGCCAGCCACAAAATGTTGCTTAAGAATGCTTGTTTTGCCTCTTTGCTGCTGTATGCCGCATCTATGCTAAATACGCTCGTACATATATACACACATATACATGCAAATGTATTTATACAGTTATTTATTTGCGTGAATATTCGCAATGTTGCATAACTGAATTTCTTCTTGCTTGCTGTGTGTGTGCTGCTACTTTCTCTTTGTGCTTTATCTACTTAAAAGCCGCACCACAAGTATTGTGGTTTTCTATATGTTTTTCGCATAGTCGGATGTAAATATTGCTTTTGCATATATCCGCTTCCCCCTTTGTACCTCATCACTACGCTCTCAAATACAAGCATAGCTTTGGGCTAAACGTCCTCTTATATTTGGCTATTTGAACGCCTGCGTTTTGCCATGGAAGTTTTGCTTCAGCATTTCGCTTAAAAAGTAAATCGGATTGAGATTGATTTGTGGTTGCGGTTACTTTGCTGCCATGACTCGCACAAGCAGAAATATGAATTTGTATGATATAAAGCGTATATTTGTTTGAATATTATTGTGGTCGCACTAATTTTCGATTGGCATCTTAAAAGATTAGATACCACTAAACAGTAAAGTATTTTCGTGAGAGACAAGCTGTTAATAAAATTTGGTTGCATGAATGTAATTAGTGAATGATTCAATTCAAGTATAAAGTTAGAGATAGATTTATTTTAAATAATCCTACTTTAGTAATCGATCCATTTAAAGTGCTTGTTAGAATGCATCAGCTTTGGTACAAGCAGTAACAATTTAACTTATATGCATTTTTATAAGTATAACAAATTTTCACTCAGAAAAAATTGCCTAATCACATTATAAAATGCAGGCGTTATTAATAAAGGAGGCCCACATATGCATTGGGTGTGCTCCTGAACATACCACCGCTTCCAATTCTAATTGAAAGGGAAGCTCGCTCGAGTGCATTAAGATTAAAAGGTATATCTGAACTTAAAAGTGGGGATATGAAAGGACATTTAAAGATCTTAGAAAACTTCCTACATAGTCCCATTCTTCATAGGGATGATATACTATCACCCAAACCAATACTCTTCAGGAACTTCCAAGTTATAATCAATGAACGAACAGACTTTAGAACTAACTCAATCACTTTCAAACATGGCTCCCAGCTATGGTTTACTGATGGGTCCAAATTGGAAAATGGTAGAACAGGGGCAGGAATCAATGGGTCCAAATTCAAAAAATCGATTCCAATGAAATCCTACCCAACAATATTCCAGGCAGAAATACATGCCATTGAAATATGTGTGAGAGAATGCCTTAGAAGGAAAATGAAAGGTACTCACATCTATATACTTTCAGATAGCCAAGCGGCTCTAAAAGCCCTTCTATCAACAACTACCACCTCTAAATTGGTAAATGATTGCCTAAACCTTCTAAACACGTTAGGAAACCTCAACATAGTAACACTCTGCTGGATTCCGGGACATGAAGGGCATGCGGGAAATGAAATGGCTGACGACCTTGCAAAACAAGGAGCAAATATGCAACTTACGGGTCCTGAGCCTTTCTGTGGACTGACAAAAGGCCACATTAATGAATTCCTTAGGAAATGGGAGGAAAGAAAACTTGCCGCACACTGGCTAAACTGTGCCGGTCAGCGTCAAGCCAAACTCTTCCTAAGTCCCAACAAAGGAATATCTGACAAACTTCTCTCACTAAACAGAGTAGATCTGCGTCTTTTAACCGGATACCTTACAGGTCACTGCAGCCTGAGGTACCATCTAAACAATATTGGTCTATCCGAGACCAATGTCTGCCGCTTTTGCGAAATGGACATAGAAAGCTCAGAACATGTGCTTTGTGAATGTCCTGCGTTGGGCAGACAAAGACTTCACCACCTTGGTGGTATCGTAGTATCTCCATGCAATCTTTGGAACAACAAACCCAAAACTGTGCTAAAATTTCTAAAAAGCCTAAAACTCTAGCGTTACAAAATAGACCTTTCACAATAGATCAGCTCTGGTCGCAGTGCGTAATGGCCTTCTAATAATAATAATAATAATAAAGGAGGCAAAGAAAAAACAAAAACAGTACAAAAGATTCCTCTACGAACTTTCATACAATAAACACTTCTATACACTTAGAAATCTTGTTCTTCTATACTTTGTTCGATTTTTGTGAACCTCAATAAATTTATGTTTTTTAAAGTATTTTTTGTTTGTGGATGATGGGCAGGTTTGCTGCCTAACGTATGCGCCCACCCTGGAGTCGAGTTCGCATCACTTCAGAATGACGTTCCATCTTTTTCATTCCTCATTACAAGATGCTTGTGTGCCTTCGATATCTTTTATTAGCCTAGCCGTTCATCTACCACGGTTTTCGTTTCTTCAGCGGTCAGCGGGCTTGCCATTGCTTTAGAATTTCGTCCTTTATTTCACGCTCTGCAGGTTTGCTGACTTTTTCTTCCATCCCACATTCTTTAATGCCCATAACGTTTTCCCCTCAAAGACTGGTAGGTCAATCGGTATTGAACTGCTTATGACTTGAACAACTGGCACCGATACGGTGCGGTCGCCAGACTTAACTCTCAGAGATGCCGTTTGTTGTCCCGATGTTCGGAGCTTATACCGATGATTTGCCTTTAGCGCATTTGCCCACAGTTCAGCTCCGTATAAGAGTACGGAGAGCGTGGTAGCCATCATCATTTCTCGCTTCCTCTCGGCTGCCATCAGCTGTCGCTGGGCTGCTATAGCTGCCATCACCCAACTGAGTAGCAAGGCCATCTGATATGTTAAGTAGTAGTTTTAGGCTGTAACACCAGAGACATCAAAGAAATCCACAAAATTGTTTAAATGTGCGAAAAGTGAAGTTGCGTGAGTTAGCTTACATCGTAAATACTATGTACATCCAAAGAATGTGTTGGCAGACTTGGCTCCCAGCGATCACTGTTTGCAGATCTAAAGAAATGCTCGCCGGTAAGAAATGTGGCTCGAATGAAGAGATTATCGCTGAGATTGAGGCCTATTTTGAGGCAAAGATAAATCGCTTTACAAAAGTGGCATTGAAATGTTAGAGTAGCGCTGGAATGATTGCGTTGTTCTTGGTGGAAATCACGTCGCCGAATAAAGCTAATTTTTAACAAAATACATATCTTCTTTGTTAGGCACAGGACTTTTGGGTCCATGTGTTATATATACATGGCACCATTTGAAAAGAATTGTAGAGGTGTGACCAAGATTAACACGTTGGCTGCCAATGTATCACTGGTGATCATTTCAAAAACCTACCCCCAGGTGCCTATGTATCACCAGTGATACACGCCTAGGCCCCTAGATTTTAGAGGATGGGACCCTAACGGAAGGAGTTTTGGGAAAATCGAAAGTTTATTTTAAAAGAAAAAATATTTTATTTCATAGTAAAATACAAAGTTTTGAAATAATACGAAATTAAAAATGAGAAAATTCAATTCAATTCTGGAAACAGAAAAAACTATATTTTTTGTTTTTAATCTTAATGTAGTTGTTGAAAATGTTTAAGACATAGGTATGGTGACCTCCGACATTGGGCGCAGTATGTTGCCACTAGTTTGGCCTTCTTCCTGGCGACTGACAACGAGTTTGTCGTCTTTAATTCTGAATAGCACATGCCGCAACGATGTCTCTTGCGCCTACCATCCTTTGTTGCTTCTGTCGACGTTATTAAAAAGTGTTTTCCCTGCGGAGGTGAGCGCGCTATTGAAGCGCTATCTTTTCCACTCATGAAAAGGATAATGCTTTGTCGAAAGTCAGATATTTGCATTTTATAAGTTTTTGACACTGTTTCAGAGGACTGGGCATTATCTGCGAAGTGAATGAATTTGAGCAAGATCTGGAACCGGTTACGAGCCATAACTTGTGGGACGAATGCGTTTTTGAACAATGTGCTTGGTTTCCAATAGTCGGTTATTGCAGGGTATTTCACCATTCCCATATACATGACTATGGCCAGGATGGAAGTAGCTCTCTCCTGGCGATCAGTATCTTTCCACATATTCATCCTACTGCTGCTGCGAGTACCGATGCCAGTTACTTGAGAGTTTGCATTCCTATTTGTCTTTTCAACAATAATATCCAATATCTCATCGGTCAAAAACTTTCTGTAATATTGAAATGGCGTACCGGCATCGTATTGCAAAACCTGGGGTGGATTGGTAAATTCTTCGAAATTCTTCAAAGTCTCTCCGGTAGCAGGCGAGGTCCATGCTGTCGTAGTTTCCGTCTGTTCTTCATCTGCAGTATTATTAACATTTGTAGCACTAACATCGAGGTCTTCATCAATACTGTCATCACTCCTTGTATCACTGCCTGAATCTGGGATGTACTCATCTTCATCTGGACTAAAATCCTCACCACTACCACTGGAATTTTCCATTGAATTCAACGCATCACGTATTTCCTCGGAATTCATAACTTCACAACTTCACTTCACTATTTTTCACTGTAATTTGCAACCAACTGCTCGCTATGAACTCAAGTTTGATACTGATTTATTTTGATTTACTTGTTCGAAATGTGATCACCAATGATCACATTTCAAAAAAAAATAAGAATCGTTTTAAAAAACGGCAAGTGGTCACCAGTGAACACAGCACAAAAACATGCTCATACGCGTCAGGAGCGTGACTTTTATTCCTGGTAAAAATATCTCGTTAAAATTCAAACGGGAACATGACTTTTTTTGCTTGGCACCTGGGGGTAGATTTTTTTTGTGATCACAGGTGATACGTGGCAGCCAACGTGTTAAGCATTAATTGACTCTCAGCTAATTTGAAAAATCAGCTGATTGGCTGACGTAACCGCGGTCATGACAGTGATTTTTTTACGATATACTGAGATTATATTGGTGATATACAAAAAAAGTCAATGAAGCCTTCGCTCCTGTTACTTCTTTGCCTGTTGAACAACAAGTAATTGGAGGAGTGTGTGAACAGGTGTGAAATGAGTGGCCGGAATTTTCTAGAGGTGAGCTCTTTAACATACCTTTATTCGGCTCTGAGCAAATTTGAAAGAATCAGCTGATGGGCTAACGTCACTTGACATGTGTTTACAAAAACTTGAAGTTGTGTTCGGAAAAAGTCAGCCAATGACACTACTTTACCATATGAAAAACGACTAATTGGACGAGTGTTTGAATGCATGTGAAATGATCGTGCAGAATTCGGTTGCCAAGCCTCCCAAGTGTCGTGGCAGCCAAAATTCCCCTCACAATTTTTTTTTTTTCAACATATTTAAAGAGCAGACATTGTAAATTTATCATCCTTGTGTGGGAAATGAGCAGGAGGAATTCTGTTGCCGACTCCCTTATGACGTAGCAACCGAAATTATTCTTACAATATTATTTTTTAAGTAAGCTAAAAACTATTCAAAAAATATTCTAATTTGCACACATTTTTTGGCATTCCCTCCTATTTTGTATAGGTGATAGAAACTTACAAAATGGGTATGGTTGTAAGACAAAATGTGTTAAAATATTAAAAAATTAATATTCAAATTGCCAAACATATAAATAACTCAATCGATTACAGTAGTGGTTTTTGCTATAAAGTTTGAAATGCCTACTATCACTCAGCATAACAAGAATTTTTGATCTATTTCCTATTACTATTAAAGTTTTAAAAATAAGGGAAGTGAAGAGTTTCTGTTTGGTGCATGTGCGCGCTGTGCGAAACTTTAATAAGTAAGAAGAGTAAAAAGGCAATAAGGGTGATTTGGCTTTTTTTTTTTTAAACTCATAACCCGACAAATATGTAATTTTTTCCGCTTCTATTTAAAGAAAAATAATTCCAACACATCAGTTTGGTTTTCGAAGTAAACATTCTACAATCGACCAGGTACACAGGATCATGCACGAAATAGAAAAAGCACTCGAAAATAAAAAAGTATGTTCTATCGTATTCCTCGATGTGGCAAAGGCGTTTGATAAAGTTTGTCACACAGGTTTGCTTTTTAAACTAAAATTAATACTTCCTAAGCAATTCTACGAAATCTTGGAGTCGTATTTATCAGATCGCTATTTTCGAGTCAAGCAAGATGATGCTTATTCAAGTCTTCGACAAATAAACGCAGGAGTACCCCAAGTCAGCGTTCTTGGGCCTTTGCTGTACCTTATCTTCACACATGACCTACCGTCTGATCCTAATTACGTCCCAACAACGTTTGCAGATGACACCGCCTTGATTGCAGTTGGTCAAACTGAAAACGAATCGACAGCCACATTACAAACCGCGTTAAATAAGATCTGCCAGTGGCCTAATACATGGGAAATTAAACTTAACCACACAAAATCTGTACACGTAGTTTTCACAAACACTAAAATACAACATATACCACTATACCTACATAGATGCTCAACAGGTCCCATACTCAAATTATGCGTAGTACCTAGGTATGGCACTTGACTGCAAACTTCGATGGAAAGAGCATGTCAAGAAAAAGACACACAAATTGGGCATCAAACTCAAAAACATGCAATGGCTCATGGGTAGCAGATCAGCTCTCACGATAGAAAACAAGCTGTTAATTTACCAGCAGTTACTAAGGCCAGTATGGAGTTATGGTGCGCAGCTATGAGGGTGCGCCAGTCAAAGTACGAAAAACCAAATCCAACACTTCCAAAATAAGGTCCTTAGGTGCATTGTCAAAGCACCATGGTACTGCAGAAGTTCCGACATTGAGCGCGACCTTAATATAAACTCCGTCAACACTGAAATCGCAAAGATTGCAGTTGCCCATAAATAAAGACTAATAAACCACATCAATGAAGAAGCTCTTAATTTAATTGAAACCAACGGATTAATACGAAGGCTCAGACGCACTAAACCTAGCGATATCTTACCGCCATAGAAATACTTTATGTTATTTAGAGTAAAAATTGTGTATTGTTATCATAATTAAGTTGCTTGTTAGTCATTTGTAAATATTTATGAACTAGTTGCAATATAAAAAAAGAAAACAAAAAAAATTTAAAGAAAACTGCGACTGAGATGCATCGTATGCCTCGAACACCTATAGTGAGATTATGTGTATGTAGTCAAAGAACGTCACAGAGCGCATGTTACAGCTGATTGGACACCATCAGTGTGGCTTTAGACCTGGAAAGTCTACCATCGACCAAATATTTACAATACGCCAAATCTTGGAAAAGACCCACGAAAGGAGAATCGACACACACCATCTTTCCGTCGACTTCAAAGCTGCATTCGACAGTACGGAAAGGAGTTTCCTGTATGCCGCGATGTCTGAATTTGGTATCCCCACACAACTAATACGGCTATGCAGGATGACGTTGCTCAGCACCAGCAGCTCCGTCAGAATTGGGAAGGACCTCTCCGAGCCGTTTTATACCAAACGAGGTTTCAGACACAGGATGACTCGCTGTCGTGTGACTTCTTTAACCTAATGTTGGAGAGCATCGTACGAGCCGCAGAACTTAATCGCTCAGGCACAATATTTTATAAGAGCGTACAATTGTTGGCATATGCCGATGATATCGATATCATCGGCCTTAACAATCGCCCTGTTAGTTCTGCCTTCTCCAAACTGGATAAAGAGACAAAGGGAATGGGTTTGGTGGTGAACGAGGACAAAACGAAGTACCTCCTGTGTTCAAAAAAACAGTCGACGCACTCGCGCATCGGCACCCACGTCACTGTAGACAGTTATACTTTCGAGGTTGTAAAAGACTTCGTGTATTTGGGAACCAGCATTAACACCGATAACAATGCCAGCCTTGAAATCCAACGTAGAATCTCTCTTGCCCACAAGTGCTACTTTGGACTAAGTAGGCAACTGAGCAGTAAAGTCCTCTCTCGACGAACAAAACTAACACTCTACAAGACTCTCATCATGCCCGTCCGAACGTATGGCGCAGAAGCGTGGACGATGACAACATCCGATGAAGCGACGCTTGGAGTGTTCGAGAGAAAGATTCTGCGTAAGATTTGTGGACCTTTGCACGCTCGCAACGGCGAATATCGCAGACGATGAACGATGAGCTGTATGGGCTTTACGACGACATAGACATAGCGCAGCGAATAAAGATCCAGCGGCTTCGTTGGTTGAGTCATGTCGTCCGAATGGATACAAATATAATAGGACTATGAATAAGTTCGTGCGGTTTTACAACAGATGGCGTAACTTGATTATTATTCCATCGATCCACATTTCCAAACATTCATTGGAGAGCTACTGTCGTAAGGCACAAACGTCAGTATAAGTTTTTTATTTGAAGCGTAAACAACAATATTTTTACCACACTTGAAAATGTCGAATTTCGTGCCAAATAATGTGTTTTTGCGGGGAATTCTTCTTCATTATTTTAATATGAAGAAAAAAGCAGCCGAAAGTCATCGTATCTTGGTGGAAGTTTATGGTGAGCATGCTCTATCTGAGCGAACGTGCCAGAAGTGGTTTGCACGCTTTAAAAGTGGTGATTTTGGCTTGGAAGACGAAGAACGCGAGGGTGCGCCGCCAAAGTTCATGGATACCGAATTGGAGGAATTGCTCGATCAAGATCCGGCTCAAACGCAAGAAGAGGTTGCAAAAACTTTGGGAGTTGATCAATCAACCATTTCCAAACGTTTAAAAGCCATGGGAATGATCCGAAAGGTAGGCCATTGGGTGCCGTATGAATTGAAGCCAAGAGACGTTGAACGCCGTTTTATGGCATGCGAACAACTGCTTCAACGGCACAAAAGAAAGGGTTTTTTGCATCGAATTGTGACTGGCGATGAAAAGTGGGTCCATTACGACAATCCAAAACGTCGGGCAACGTATGGATACCCTGGCCATGCTTCAACATCGACGTCGGCGCAGAATATTCATGGCCTGAAGGTTATGCTGTGTATCTGGTGGGACCAGCTGGGTGTTGTGTATTATGAGCTACTGAAACCGAATGAAACGATTACGGGGGATGTCTACCGACGACAATTGATGCGTTTGAGCCGAGCACTGCGAGAAAAACGGCCGCAATACGCCGATAGACACGACAAAGTTATTTTGCAACATGACAATGCTCGGCCACATGTTGCACAAGTGGTCAAAACATACTTAGAAACGCTCAAATGGGATGTCCTACCCCACCCGCCGTATAGTCCAGACCTTGCGCCATCCGATTACTATCTCTTCCGATCGATGCAACATGGCCTGGCTGACCAGCACTTCCGTAATTACGATGAAGTCAAAAAATGGATCGATTCGTGGATTGCGGCAAAACCGACCGAATTTTTCACAAAGGGAATCCGTGAATTGCCAGAAAGATGGGAAAAAGTAGTAGTAAGCGATGGACAATATTTTGAATATTAAATTTGTAACCATTTTACGTCAATAAAGTTTCAAATTTCGATAAAAAACCGCACGAACTTATTCATAGTCCTATTACTACTTTGAAAGTATTCGATGCGGTGCCAGCTGGTGGTGGCAGAGGAAGAGGAAGGCCTCTTCTGCGTTGGAAAGATCAGGTGGAGAAGGACTTGGCTTCACTTGGTGTGTCCAATTGGCGCCGGTTAGCACGAAAAAGAAACGACTGGCGCGCTTTGTTAAACTCGGCCAAAATCGCGTAAGCGGTTATTGCACCAATTAAGAAGAAGAAGTCAAAGAACGTATCGTTAGTGGCATGAGCGCTTCAAGAACGGTGTTTTCGATGTTAGCAGAAGTCATAGAATTCTCGAAAATTCAAAATTTGTTCCACAACTTGGTGCAGACCCAATACTGTATGCTCCAGCAAGACAACACTTGGCCGCTTTTCGCAAAGTGGGTAAAGATGTACGCAGGTAACTAAAATGGGAGATCTTACCTCTCCTGCGATACTTTCCAGACTTTGCAATTCCAAGTGCTATTTTTTCAATCGATGCAGCCTGGCGTGGCTAACCAACGATTTCACTTTTATTAAGCACTCAAAAAATTAATGTATGGATCATCTCAAAAGGCTAAGTGTTGATACGGTATACGAAATATTGGTAAACTTTGCAGCATACAATTGACAGTACTTCAACACATAAGCTATAGATTTTCAGGAAAAAAAATGGCGCAAGCAAAATTGTACACCAATTAAAATTTGTTATGTCCTGCTTTTCATTTATTTACTTCATGGATATTTAAATTTACTTTGAACTCATTTGAAAGCGTATTTTGTGCAATCGTTTTTGTTTGTGTAATGGTAGTTGCGTTGACTTTTAGACGATGATTTTCGTAGCGTAATTATTATGGCGACAACTTTTAGTCGTAGTGGTTAAGCAATTAAGAAAGTTTTTGGTGGTTTAATTGTGGAGAGTCCATAAGTGCGGAAGTACGCATAGTATAGCTGCTAATTGTTGTTCCTATTTTTGTTGTTTTCTTCTTTTTTTTTTGTTTTGTACGCACTCAGTAACCTCGATATTTTGGCAATGAAAAGGCCGCAATACTTAAGGGTCATACGAGAGTGTGCCGAATAATTAAAGCGACCGCAAAAAGGCACTTAAATGTGTGTGGGAGTCATATAACTGTAAAGATTTTGCCGATGGGGCAACTCATTTGGCATACATATTTACGTTGGTAGGGACGTGTGTGCACATATTTGAAAGCTGTACGTTTGAGGAAATAGTATTAAAATAATTGGAGTGCCAAAAGTCGAATTAAACCATTTTCAAGAGTGCCAACTTGCTCATGCACGCGCGCTCACATACATATTTATACAATTACGCCCACTTAATATTACTCATACGCCCACTGTAGTATGCATGGTCGTAATTTTAATATTAATACTTATGTATGTATGTATGTATGTACTAGGTATACAGGGTTACTGGAAAAGGCGTCCTACATGCATAATATTTTACGAATAACCTAAGTGAATAAACTCAGCAGGTAACGCAACATTTTAACGACACACCGACTCCAAACACTATCTGTTTAGGGACTGGCTGTTTAGTGAATGATATAAATAAAAAAAAATCGAAAAAAATTAGCGAAAAGAATAGGAATTTATATCAGGAATAGAAGCGGTCATATCGAGAATGAATTATAATAAATAAAAAAGTGAAACGTTTTAATTTTCTTATTTAAATCAGGAATTTTTAAAATGTTTTTCTTCTAATGAAATTTTATCCTGCACTAGTTGAGCCCGAAATCCGTCTACGGGATACCTCTGTAATTTAGGTATTATAACTTTTTTCGTAAATATCCAGCGGTTACGCTGGCTGTGACATGTCGTCTGAACGGACACACACGCCTCGGCCCTGAAAGTATTCGATGCGATACCAGCTGATGGTAGCAGAGGAAGAGTAAGGCTTCCTCTGCGCTGGAAAGATCAGGTGGAGAAGGAGTTGGCTTCACAGCTCTACTCCAACTAGCGCCGGTTATCACGTGAAGGAAACGACTGCCGCGCTTTGTTAACCCTCTATCCAGTAAGACCGTCTACAGACGGTCATCGTAAAACCCTCCTTGGTTTTATATGGAATTTTCTTTTTCGTGTGAGCTGGCATGGCTGCCTTGAAATGGCTATAACGGAAGCATTCCAAATCATTTATTGTGTTTATTTGTCTCATTTTGATGTTTTTCGTCAGTTTCGTAATGGCCGTCGTTAAAATCAGTCGAAAAAATTACAGTTCAAAAATTTCATCTTTTCGTTTGTGAAAAAGTGACCAAACATTGCAGAAATTTCTTCAAAAATTCAAAACAGGTATGTTTCTTCATCACAGTGAAATCATCATTCACATTCAATTTTAGATGTTACCTAGCATTAGATGGAGTTCTTTATGTTATCTAAAATGTTACCTAGCGGTGAAACGAACAATAAAAATTTGCTCTTATTGTATTGAATTTAAAATTACTTTGCTTTAATGTTTACGCTTAATCCAGAAAGACCGTATGTAGACGCTGGCGAGTGAACAAACACAGGTAATGTAAAATAGACTTTAAACTCGTTCTTAGCGTACCAAAATTAACGTTATATGAATTTTACATTATTTTTTTACGATTATTTATAGTCTGCTGGATAGAGGGTTAAATTCGGACAAAATTGCGTAAGCGGTTATCGCGCCAATTAAGAAGATAAAGAAGAAGAACTTTTTGAGTAGCTAAAAAGACATACTAGTTTGTAAAATATTCATTTTTATTTATGTAACAATAGTTTACTTATAGACTATGGACAATTCTGTGCTTAAACAACTAGAATTAATGTAAATTTCAAATAAATGTTTCCAGAGAAAAAAGTTCATTAGTCTGAGATGCGGACCTATATGCATTCTAGGAAAAAGTGGCAATCAATTATCGCATTAATAATACCTCACTGTCCTTACTTACATATAGATATATTACAATACATTATCTAGTTGTGTTCGCCCTCAGTGGGAAAGTAGCATAAGTAAGAATAATCTTCAAACCAGGAATACGCGCAATGCAAGTCGATTCATATCGACCCATCAGCTTATTGCCTATTGCCGCTAAAGTAATGGAATCCCCTTCTCCCAAAAGAATGATGCCTTTAACTGAATACCAAAATAAAATTCCAAATTACCAGTTCGTTTTGAGGAAGAAACACAGTACCATTGAACAAGTCCATCTTATATATAAAAATGGAGACGTTTTTTTGTGTTCGTTAGTCGCCGATTCACGCCTAAACGCATTCACCGATTTCAATCAAACTTTCACAGATCATTGGTATTGGCCCATAGATGGTTTATGTGAAGTTTTAAAGAAATCGGTAAAAGTATGCGTGCGTTGTGTAAGTGTGAAAAATACAATATTTGCGTGTTTCCCTTATACGGACATTACGTATACGGAATGAGAATACACACAAATGAATAGAATATACACAGACATGAATAACATTGTTTCGATGTTGAGTGACGTATGCGACTGTATTATTCGTAACGCAATAGTCGTCCTCTCTTTTCTTTCCTTTTTATGCATGCGTGACATGGCATCAAAGCCCATTGCTTTTTTTTTAAACTGGGAAAGTATTTTGAGCTTCATTTGAACGTTTTATGATTTAGATAAAATAAAAATTCGTTAAATATACAATATTTGATTCCATTAATAACCATAAGCCTGTATTTTTCGAAATTCAAAGTTTATGGTCAAATATTGAAACGTTTACTTAAATGAAATGTTAAATACATATATATAAATGCGCAAATGTAAAAGTTTAGATGGATTTAAAATATACGAAATTATTCAGCGGTTGAATCCATACATTTTTTGAAATATATCAATATGGATCGACAGTCGCCATAAATGTTCTTTTAAAAAATAAAATGTGTTAATTTGATAGTAGCTCGAGTATTAAGATCAGGTTTCTATTAGTATAACTTTGTTCATGGGTTTGCGCAAATTTTTTGTGGTGAAAGTCTAAAACCAAGAAAAGAAAACACGAAAGCCGACGAGCAAAATGTAAAAAATAAATGCTCCTGTATGTATATATACTCGAAAAAGTTATGCTAACACTTTTTTCATGCATTTAGGTAGACAATTTTATATGGGCAAACGTACGTTTACGAGATAATGTCTAAAAGCAGGTATAACTAAAATAGCGCTCTCAGGGATTTCTGTTACAATACTTCTGTAAATTTCATTCTCCAAGTGTTCGAGCATTGGTATAGCGCTGAAGGCAAATGCTCAGGATATAATACAAAAATGCATATTTACTTGATTTCACATAGTAATATTATCATTGTTAAAAGAGAAAAAGTTTGTATTAGGTAATAATTAAATAATGCAACCTTATGTGCTGCTTTGACGAGTGGAAAAACCAAAATAAATAATTATATTTGTATGTGTGTTTAAAAGAGTTGGATTATTTTGTGAGTGTAAGCAATTTCAAAGCCAAAGAGTAGTTGCAACATTAAAAAGTACTTGAAACACATTTTTATTTAACAACTAAAATAGCAAATATGAGCAAAATATGTACTTTCTTCATTTTCTTCTGTTGCCAACTTTCTGAAAAACGTGAATTCACCGCGATGCGATACAGAAACTCTCTAAAGAAATTTCTCTAAAATTTGCAATTTTTTTTAATGATTTCTAAAGATTACTTTATTTTTCCCAAAGAGCAACCTTGCGTACAGAAAATTGTGTTGTACTTAAAACTTCACCACTATAAACTTGGTCCTTATAAAGGACTTTCACCACAGTTTGCTTAGATAGGAAATGGACAAATTCCTATTGATGCCGCTACTGGCTTAATCACTTTGCCAGATAATTTTTGTAATTTCGAACACACAAAACAAGAATTAGTTTCAAATGTTTTTCCAAATATTGCGCAAAATTATCAAAATCACAATTGGTTAGCTGAAAGAGCAATACTGGCTGCGAAAAATAAGGATGTTGGTCAATTGAATGCGAATATTTTAAATGATATGCCTGGTGAGATTGTAACATTTAAATCAATTGATACAGTTATAAATAAAGATGACGCTGTAAATTATCCAACAGAATTTTTAAATTCCTTGGATTTACCTGGACTGCCGGCTCATCGCTTACAATTGAAAGTTGGTGCACCAATTATTTTACTTAGAAATTTAAATCAGCCACGATTGTGTAACGGAACAAGTTTAGCGGTCAAAAAGGTCATGAATAATCTTATTGAAGCAACAATTTCAAAAGGAAAATTCAAAGGTGAAGACGTATTGATTCCGCGTATTCCGCTGATTCCACCAGATTTAGCTTTTGACTTCAAAAGATTGCAATTTCCAATACGTCTTGCATTTGCAATGACAATAAACAAAGCACAAGGACAATCGCTGGAATTATGCGGAATTAACTTAGAATATCCATGCTTCTCCCACGGACAGTTATATGTATCATGTTCACGTGTAGGAAAGCCATCAGTTCTGTTTATTTATACCACAACTCAGGGCAAAACAAAAAATGTAGTTTACGAAAAGGCTTTGCGTTAGTTTAAGTTTAAAATTAACATTAATTTTATATTGTAAAAAAAGAATAAATACACATAGAGTGAATTTAAATCGAGTGTTCATTATTCATTTCTAATTTTGACATGCCTAGCGAAGCAGGCAGAGGGTCCGCTAGTAGACTTATAAACAGCATACACAAAGCATTTGAACAGAAAAAATATTCCAAAGAGGATTTTTCGATATTATCAAGCCTTTGACCGTGTTTGGCATGATGGCTTACTCTATAAAATAAAAGACACTCTACCAAGGACTATTATTTATTAAGTCCTTGAAAATCAATATTTTTTTGTCAAACAAGACGAATAACAGTCTGAACTATGTGAAAGTTCAGCTGGTGTACCACAAGCCAGTATTATGCGCCCCACTCTTTCTTGCTTATTCTATACTCATACGAAGCTTCTAAAGAAACAATACTTGGAATGTTAGTGGATGGCACTGCCATACTCGCAATTGACTCCCACGTTCAGGTGGTCTCCCAGAAACTATATAAAAGGACTTGATATAATAACTCATTGGTTGAAACAGGGGCGTATTTAACCAAACAAGACAAAATCGTCCCAAGTCACTTTTACACTAAATGGAAGAATTTCACCACCCGTTAACCTCAATAATATAATCATCCCCCAAATTAACGTCCTAAAATATCTCGGTACGCATCTTGGTAGCAAACTTACATGGAAAACCCATTTTTCACCAAATGGGAGGCTCTAGGTATAAAACTCACTCGGAGGCCAATATTGGTTATTGAAATTCTCATGCTTCCCTCGAAAGTAAGCTTTCACTTTACTCAGCTATCTTGAAACTGGTATGGGCATATGACATTCAACTTTGGGGTACTGCAGCTAACTCCCGCATTAAAATATTTCAAAGATTCCAATGGAAAACCCTCAAAATGATATAAAACGCTCTTATTATATCTATCAATCAAATGCTCAAATTCATTGTGATTCCAAGTACCTACAATATATAGAAAAATATGCCACATCACACAAAACACGTCCCCAATAGCACTTAAATCCTCTTGCCACAGAAATAAATGCAAATCCCATAATCTTCACCAGACTCAAGAGAAAGTCAATAAATACCTCATATGATTAAGAATTAGTCTAAATTATTATTTATAATAAACTTTAGTAAATAGTTGGGTGTATTTCATAAATGTTTTTTCTCTTACAATATTTAAAAATATTACTTAATATTTAAAAAATAGATCGCAATAAAGGAAGGGGTGTGTTCATGTCACAACATATGATAAAATTATCTCCTCTGAACGAGATGTTGTAAAAATGTGAGCGAGGTTTAATATTGAACCGCAGCTAACTTATGTTAGCTAAAATAAACTTTCCTTTTTTCTTTGGACGTCAACAGGTGTGGTCATGCAGAATATACTTTAACATAAGCAAACTATTAAGAGGAAGTTATTTCTAAATATAAGAATCTAATTAAAAATAAAACAGGAGTCACTGAACTGTATACCATTTTAGCAGAGAGTAAGAAAAAGTATTAACTTACTATTATATATTTTCAAGGAATAATAAAAATTATAACAACAAAACATTTTTTGGCGCCCGAGCAGGGACAGTCGGTCCAGTTTTTAAGTAGAACACCTGAATCAACCTAATATTATTTAAATTTTTTAATAAATTTGTCTAATATGGATCAGGTAAATGTACTTACAGAAATTCAAACGCATTTGCTGTGCGAGCTGACGAAGCTTAAAGAAAAGGCACATGGGCTGCGTCCGGAAACGCTTTCTCAGGGATATATAAGGGTGATTAGTGAAAGAGTAGATCATTTATATACATCTTTTGTAAAAAACCATGAACAAATAATTAGGTCTATAAAGGATGAAGGCGTGTGTGTTGATGAAATTCCATACGTGACTAGTGCAACTTTTGATAGCTTGGAAGATTTATATTTCACCTTTAAAGGGTTTTTGTATGATTCTATGCCAGCCTGCTCTACAGCTTCACCGGTGACATTGAACAGTACATTTGTGGCTCCTTCCCATCGAAATGACACATTTTACAGTGACGCTAAATTACCGAAAATCTCCGTACCAAATTTCTCGGGTGATTATTTGGAATGGTTTTCCTTTCGTGATCTTTATACTTCTCTTGTGCATAATAACAGTGCACTCAGTAAAATTCAGAAAATGTATTATTTAAAAAATTGTGTCACTGGAGAAGCTGCACGTCTTATCAAACATATTTTCGCAACCGAAGCAAACTATGATCTTGCTTGGAAAACATTAGAGGATAGATTCCATAATAAGCGTGCTATTGTTGACACATGGTTAAAAAAGTTATTCGCGATACCAAAGTGCATTGTAGCTTCGCACTCAGCAATTCGAACACTTTTGGACACTACTAAGGAATGTATTGCTTCATTAAACAACCTTAATGTCTCAACCACAAATTGGGACCCCCTTATAGTCCATTTGACAATTCAGAAGCTAGATTCTGAGACGAGAAAGGATTGGGAAAAGTCATTACAGGCCTCCAGAGAGCTTCCTACTTTGGAACAACTCATTAGGTTTTTGGAGACATGCTTTCGTACTTTGGAAACTCTCAATGTAGACAATACTCAAAAACTTAAGTCGGCGAATATTCCTCAACGCCAACTGGTACGAAATTTCAACATAACAAACTCAAGCAAAAGTGAAAACTCTATTTCTTGCTTATGTTGTAAAAAATCGCATCGCCTCTTTAAGTGCTGGGTATTTAGGGCTTATTCGCCCACAGAAAGAAAACAATTTGTTACTCGTAATTCGTTATGTCGCAACTGTCTTTTTCCTGGACATTCGGCAAGCGATTGCACTTCTAATCATACGTGCAGCGTATGTAATCGCAAACATCATACTTTATTACATGAAGTTTTTTCAGACTCACAACCTGCTGAGTCAGTAACTCCATCTCGTACTAAGCAGATACAAGGGCTCCATGTAACTGCTCCTTTCTCTTCGCAGGAGTGCAAACGTGAAGTTCTACTTGCAACTATTATTTTAAAAATCGACACGCCTAATGGTGCTGTATTCGCACGAGCCTTATTAGATCAAGGATCTCAAGGCACATTCGTTACAGAGCAATTTATACAATTATAAATTACCATGCCGTTCCACTTCTTTACAAGTGCGTGGGGTAAACACGCAGCAGAAAAATTGTGTAAAGAAATTAGCGTATCTTAAACTGTATTCCTGCGTAGAATACGATTATACACTACATGCAAAGGCATATGTCTTACCCAAGTTTCGTTCATATCTGCCACAACAGAGTTTTATTCCATTACAGCTTAGTTCTGATATTTCAAATATTCCTCTAGCGGATCCTGAATATTTCAAATCACGTTCCATAGATCTTATCTTGGGCGCTGATGTATATGGTTTTCTAATGAAAGACGCTCAAATAAAAACAGATAGTGGACTTATTTACCAAAATACTCATTTTGGATGGGTTATCTCCGGACCAATGTCAACATCGGTTAATATTAAAACAATAAATACACATCTTTGTCATATAGATGATCAGCTTAAGCGTTTTTGGGAGCAAGAAGAATTGCCAAACATAAGACCGCAATCTGCTGAAGATATAGCCACTGAACAACACTTCATTTCTACACACTTAAGGGATAACACGGGTTGATATATTGTATCGCTTCCTTTCCGAGCTGAGCTTAATGGGAAACCAGTACCAGAGCTTCATAATTCTCATTTAGGTGCTCTAATTAGACTAAAGAATATGGAGCGGGTGTTTGCCAGAAACCCAAACTTCCAAATTGCTTACCTAAAGTTTATGAGAGAGTATCAAGATTTAGGGCATATGGAGTTGGTTGGAGAATACCCCAAAAATCTTACTCCGCTTTCATATTATTTGCCACACCATGGCGTAGAAAAGCTTAGTAGCACAACCACAAAGCTGCGCGTTGTATTTGATGGTTCGAGTAAGTACCAAAATAATCGATCACTTAACGAGGAACTGGTGGCCGGACCTGTATTACATTTCGATTTACACCAAATAATACTTCGTTGGCGTAGGCATAAAATAGCTATGTGCTCTGACATAGAAAAAATGTTTAGGCAAATTGTTGTAAACCCTGATCACCAACGTTTTCAAAATATTCTCTGGAGAGAATCTGTAAAGGATCCTATAAAAATATATAAATTAAAAACTGTAACCTATGGTACAACTTCCGCTCCCTTTCTTTTTATCAGGACATTACAACAGCTTGCAAAGGATGAGTCTGATACCTACGCACTAGCTTCAGAAGTATTGTTACGCGACATTTATGTCGATGACGTTATAACAGGGGCAGACAGTCTTTCCGAGGCTTTTCATCTGCATCAAGAATTGTGTGCACTACTAAAGGCTGGAGGATTTTGTTTGAGGAAATGGTCTTCAAATTGCGCTGATCTTCTTCAATCAATCCCTAAAGAAATGAAAGAATTTTCTACTGCAGTATCACTTAGTGATGCAGATTTCATTAAATCTTTAGGATTACAATGGCATCCAGTGGGTGACTACTTTTCGTTCGTTGTTTCTTTCCCGATACCTGATAAAACTACCAAACGAAGTTTATTATCTGATGCGTCAAAATTATTTGACCCCCTTGGATGGTTAGCACCAACAACCATAATATTAGCTAAAATTATGTTTCAAAAGTTGTGGCGTCTTGGTATTAGTTGGGATGATGAGCTTCCTAATTGTATAAAAAGCGAATGGCTCGAGTATCGCAAAGCGCTTCCTTGTTTAGAAAATATTAAAATTGACAGGTTTATAGGCACTTCAAAATCAAGGCGATGCTGTTTACATGGTTTTTGTGATGCATCGCAAGTTGCTTATGCAGCCGTGGTTTACTCGAGAACAATTATGGAAAATGGAGAAGTAGTTGTGCAACTGCTTCAGAGTAAGACAAGGGTGGCTCCCGTAAAATTACTCACAATACCTAAGCTGGAGCTCTGCGCATCTCATTTACTTGCCCAACTGGTAGATAAGGTAGTGAAATCTTTGCAGGGGTGTGTTGAAAATATTACTTTATGGAGCGATAGTACGACAGTTTTAGCGTGGATTAGAGCGGAGCCGATTCGTTGGACAGTGTTTGTAGCAAACCGCGTAGCAGAGATTCAGCGTCTTACAAACGTCAGCCAGTGGCGATATATCCCTACATCCGACAACCCCGCAGATTGTGCAACGAAAGGCATTCTACCAGACAATTTATCAATTCATCCTCTCTGGTGGTATGGCCCTGAGTGGCTACTTCAAAACGAGAGTGCATGGCCAAGTGATATTGACTATAGAAAGGAGACCACCCTTGAAAAACGAAATGTGGTCAACATCTTGCATATCAATTCATCAAGTTATCCACAAATTTTATACAAATTTTCTACTTTAGGTAAAACAATTTCTGTGACAGCCTATATTATTCGTTTTTGTTACAATGCAACTTCTCAACCTCGGCGCTTTGGAAATCTAACAGCCGCAGAGTTGAAATCGGCATTCAATCGTCTGCTATATTTGTCCCAACGCTACGAATATCATGAAGAAATAAAGCAATTGTTACAAACAGGTGAGCTACAGAAGAGCAATCCGATCAAGAAACTGAACCCTTTCATTTGTGGAGAAGGATTTCTACGCGTAGGAGGAAGGTTACAACTCGCTGATATACCTAAGAATATGAAACATCCCTTTTTGTTATCTAAGAAAAACCCTCTAACTCTACTTTTATTTACAGACGCACATACAAGAACGTTACATGGGGGCATACAACTAATGATAACTTTCATTAGGCGAACTTATTGGATACCAAATGCGCGTAGAATTGCGGAAACTGTATTAAAGCGTTGTTTGGTATGCTTTAGATATACAGCGAAAGTAGCAGAACAACTTATCGGACAAATTCCAGCTGTTCGATTGACTCCAGCGCGACCATTCTTACATAGCGGCGTCGATTTTGCTGGTCCAATTGATGTACGCCAATCGGCTCTTCGTAATACTAAAACATCAAAGGGGTATATTTGTATATTCCTGTGTATGGTATCAAAGGCAGTCCACTTGGAATGTGTCTCCGGTTTATCTACTGAGGCCTTTATCGCAGCTTTTCGGCGCTTCATTTCACGTAGAGGAAAATGTACGCAACTATATTCAGATTGTGGGACAAACTTCGTTGGTGCCAGCAGTCTACTGCACACCATGCATCAGCGCAACACAGCATCAATACCGGAAGACCTCAGAGCATGTTTTGCTAGCGAATGCACAACTTGGAATTTTATTCCGCCAGCCTCTCCACACTTCGGTGGTTTATGGGAAGCTGGAGTCAAATCCACAAAATTTCACCTTAAGCGTGTCTTGCAAGACCGCGTTTTGAATTTCGAAGAGTTGACTACACTTTTATATCAAATAGAAGCTTGCCTGAATTCGCGTCCTCTTTGTCCGCTCAATGAAGATGAGGAAAACTGCGACGCACTTACACCAGGACATTTTTTAATTGGAGAACCAACTCTTAATATTCCTGATGAAAACTTACTTGATTTCGCTACTTCTGGATTAAGTCGGTGGCGTATGGTTGAACGCTTAAAACAACACTTTTGGCGTCGCTGGTATTCGGAGTATCTCAGTCGACTACAAACCCGTCCGAAATGGACCACTACTCGTATCAATGCTAAAATCGGCGACCTAGTTCTGATGTATGACGAAAGATGTCCACCTGGCAGGTGGCCTTTAGCGCGCATAGTTGAAATACATCAAGGACCTGATGGACTAACCCGGGTAGTCACTTTGAAATGTAAAGGAAAATTTTTCAAGAGACCTATTCGTAAAATTTGTTTTCTACCTAACGTGGACCCTTCCAAATTAACGGAAGATAGGATTGTTGAAGGCAGGAGCGATACGGCTGTGAGTCGGGGCACAGCCATTCAACCTGGCGATAAACCAATTACCTCCAACGGCTCTGCTGGAAACAATTCTAATTTCTCCGTTTAGTGAAGTACTGTCGTCCTTGGGCCCGGGAATGTTCATGTCACAACATATGATAAAATTATCTCCTCTGAACGAGATGTTGTAAAATGTGGGCGAGGTTTAATATTGAACCGCAGCTAACTTATGTTAGCTAAAATAAACTTTCCTTTTTTCTTTGGACGTCAACAGGTGTGGTCATGCAGAATATACTTTAACATAAGCAAACTATTAAGAGGAAGTTATTTCTAAATATAAGAATCTAATTAAAAATAAAACAGGAGTCACTGAACTGTATACCATTTTAGCAGAGAGTAAGAAAAAGTATTAACTTAATATTATATATTTTCAAGGAATAATAAAAATTATAACAACAAAACAGGGTGAAAAAAATAATAATTATTACACCAAAAGCAAATGAGATAGAAAGAACAGTTCTCATGAAGTTTAATGATTCAATGTTGATTAGCTTACATTTGGCCCTATACAATGGGATTGGGTCCACAAAACTCAGAAATTGGAGGACGAGGCGAACGATAACCTTTTGGATACGCTCAAGTCTTCTGATATGGCAATCAAGATAAGGCCCTCAAATGAAGACCGCATATTCAAATTTGGATCGAGCTAGGGGCACATTCAAGAGCTTCAGGGTATATTGACCACTACAGTCAGTGATAAATGGCGAATGAAAGCTAGCATAGCACAGAATTTGGCGATGGTGCAATTAATGTGACTTAGGAATAAAAACTTTAAGTCAAAAATAAAACCCAGGTCGGAGATTTCACTCAAGGTAGAGAGACGAAAGCTGCCAAAAGAGTACGAAGTGTGGAATTAAATTTTGAGAAAGAAAGATGGAAGCATTTACTTTCATTAAGATGTAGACAATTTGTTTTCACGAAACAGTTTCCATCCAAAAAAAATGTTTAATGATTTGAAGTAGGAAACATTTTGTGAAAAATCGTAAATTCAAAACCTTATCAAGCAGCCATTTTTAGCTAATTTGTATTAATTTTTATTAATTTACTAAAATAAAAAAAGATGTTTTAACTGAACGCATAAAAAAATTAGACCCTTGTACTAACACTAAAAAAGTTGGCATACAAGCAAACAAAAAAAATTGTTTTTCTTTAAAAATTTTGTAAATCGAATATCTCGTAAACGGTTACGTTTTGGACATCATGCCATATAGCCAAATTAATGAGAAATAACCTAAATGGATCCTTATGCCCCTACGTATCTAGTTCGACTTTCGCGGTAACCCTGTATGTGCATTTTTTAATATGCCAATCTTACGCACAGATAAATTGCTGCATAAACTCGTAAAATAAGATATTAGTGGTCATTAATTTTTTTTGTTTTGTTTTTTGGGCAATAATAAAGACAATAACTATATTATGACGTCAAAGCAATGCAAGAGCAGGAAGCAGTTTATGGCACATAAAGTGGAATTTTATGAAACGGAGTTTAAGTATTTTGAGTATTTTATGTAAATATATTTCGGTGGTTTATAATCTACGCAAACTCTGTAAATTTCAGTGTGGTAGTTAAGATGCGTGTGTACCCAAGTTAGATTACTTGAAATTTCTAGCAACCCACGGATATTAGCAATCTACCAGGCGTTATGAGTTATTATGACCCGGCATATTTTCTATTAATGTTTAAAAATATTTTATGTGGCATCTAAAATTTAATTGCAATTCTTACTTTTTGTGTACTATTTTTTTTAGTTTTTCTTATATGCGATGTGTTTTGGTGATGAGAGAATAAAAGAGAGGTCATTGATCTGACATATAATATGAAAATTTTACGACTTAACAGTGAAGAAATGACTAACGAGAAGAAGATGAAGATAATTTTAAAATATCAGAGCTGTTAAGAAATGTTTCTAAAGCGTACTGATGAAGTATCTGAATGTAAAGAGTGCTCGCTACCAAATTCTTTCTAGTTATTCAATAACTCGTGCGAAGAGGCTTTGAAAATTATTTTATCCACTTATACGAGTATAGGTACCAGTACTTCGTTACAGTAAACTTTTTTGCATCCACCAAAACAAACAAAAACAACAATATAAAAAAACGAATGCTTCTCTCAACTGTTAAGGAAGTATTTATACATCTTCTTCTTCTTAATTGGCGCTATAACCGCTTACGCGATTTTGGCCGAGTTTAGCAAAGCGCGCCATTCGTTTCTTTCTCGTGCTAACCGGCGCCAGTTGGACACACCAAGTGAAGCCAAGTCCTTCTCCACCTGATCTTTCCAACGCAGAGGAGGCCGCCCTCTTCCTCTGCTACCACCAGCTGGTACCGCATCGAATACTTTCAAAGCCGGAGCGTTTGTATCCATTCGGACGACATGACCCAGCCAACGTAACCGCTGGATCTTTATTCGCTGCGCTATGTCTATGTCGTCGTAAAGCTCATACAGCTCATCGTTCCATCGTCTGCGGTATTCGCCATTGCCAACGTGCAAAGGTCCAAAAATCTTACGCAGAATCTTTCTCTCGAACACTCCAAGCGTCGCTTCATCGGATGTTGTCATCGTCCAAGCTTCTGCGCCATACGTTAGGACGGGCATGATGAGAGTCTTGTAGAGTGTTAGTTTTGTTCGTCGAGAGAGGACTTTACTGCTCAGTTGCCTACTTAGTCCAAAGTAGCACTTGTTGGCAAGAGAGATTCTACGTTGGATTTATTAATTAAGTATTTAATTAAGTATTTATACATATCTATCTACATTCGATCGGACGATTGTTCGATAATGGGTGATTGTATGATAATGTTCGAGTGCTTGTGGATGTCTTTCTCCCCAACCCTTCTGGCTTTTACACAGCAAGGAGCTTTCAGATTTACACACTAAATCCCCAGATATAAAGGAGGTCAAACCGCAGCTAAAGGTGAAAGTCGATGACACCCAAATATCGACCGTTAACAACCCTAATATTTTGGATATCACTTTTGACAATTTGTTATCCTTCTCAGCTCATACAACCACTATTGCCACTAAGATCTAAAACAGCAACAAGGTCCTCAAATCGCTGACCGACAGCAGGTGAGGCAAAGGCAAAGAAATGTTGCTGGCGGTATTTAAAGCAATTGGTGGGTCGGTACTAAATTACCCCGCACCCATTTGGTAAGCTTCCATCAGTAATTCGCAGTGATCAAATCTCCAGACATGTCAAAAAACTGCTATATGGATATCCGCGGAAGCTTCCATGCTAGTGAACAAAGGAGCGCAGCAGAGTGTTGAGCAAGCAATTTCTAGCTAGCGTAGGAATCACCCCTGAAGGCATTTGCTAGAGTCTGAGCTACCTCCCAGGCGAGTCAGGAGTCAAATATACCGACAAGATCCAAGATCAAACATAAAGACAAGCATTAAACAGCATTTATGGGGAGAATCTCACCATGTTCCTAAACTCCCGAGCCCCAAATGCCGTTATTGGAGTCCAAGCACAACCTATTGTAGACGTAAAGCTTTTGCTGCCTCGTGAGACCCGATTAATTTATCTGGTCAATTACGGTCTGGATATTGTAGTAGGCTAATCTCCTACCTATCCATAATCGACTCCTCCATTCTCAATATATGCCCGGCATGTGCAATAACAACGCTTTATACTAAAAGCCTATTCACATGCCCTCTTAAACCTACTCATTAAACACCTCACTCCCTCTAGACCCAATCTGTCGAAGCAGCACGCTTTCTGGGCTTACCGTTAAATAATTAAGGCGATGATGATCGGCGACTATACTGCCCGGGCAGGGCGTAATGAACTGCTAAAACATTAACAACAACAACAAAGATTAAACTATTGTAATAATTACAAAATAAATTGTATCTTTCATACTAAATTCAAATAATTTTGAAACTATGGAATTTCGAATATTGTTTTTATTACCTCTTATCTTACCTTTTACCTCATCCTTTAAATTCTTAATTAATTGTGGTTACTTTTCAATCATATAATAACACTCTTCAGAAAAGATTTTTTACAGAAACGAAGATAGCCCATTCACATCACCTTTTATTGTTGCCTTGAGTTGCTGAATTCCATATTCAACGACAGAGGGCGTTAAAGTTAACGAACCTGTATTGACAGGGGATTTTGTGTTCAAAGAGTGGAAGAAATCAGAAAAGGTTTAGCAGCATCTTGAAAAATATAAATACTTGAGCATAAACGGTTCTTTTCAATGGATGTAATGGCTGTTCTTGAATGGCTTCGGGTTGCTCTTTAGCCCGAATACTGTAATTTTACTTATTGACGTAGACGTAGCTATTAAGCCAAAAATGGAGCAAAATTCCTGGCCTGAGCGCGCGATGACAACTTTTCACAGAGGGTCATTTTTCGTAATACAATTGTATGATTTGTAAAGTTTGTTGAGGCGTAAATATTTCCATGATGTATTTAGTTTGACAGTAGCCAAGCGTGATATGTGAAAAAGAAACCCTTTTTGGAAAAAGTACCTCCAATCTGACCATCCTTTAGAAATAGATGATAATCACTGAATTTCTGGTCCAGACTAAAAGGCGGATGATAAAAAAAGCTAATACCCATCCAAGTTAGAAGTATTTTCCCTATCACCTTTGCCATGCGCTCGTGTGTCGACTGCAAAAATCCTATTCAACATTTAAAGGGGCACTGAAAAGTGCAAAATATATCTCGTTTGATAATTTAGTAACATTTTGTATCGAATCACAAGGGGACAGACAAAATATGCGCTTGCTGTTTTCAACCAAACTTTATTCCATTTAAATAAAAAACGAATTCTAAATTTCTTTTTCATTTTCATTTATCTGTAAGTTAGACATTCTCGCGCACTAATTAATAATTTTCAACTGAAGTGCGATATGGTAACATTTTGCTTACAAATAAACTTCAACTTTTCTATACAACCGGTATTCCATGGACGAGTGTAAGTATGTGCAAGTTTTATGTTGTACTTAACTGTATCTTCATTTTATTAATAAGCTGGCATAATTAGCTGACAAGTGCAGAGAGCCGTGATAGCGTACTGTCACATACTACACAATGTAATGCGTATGGCGAAGTTCCTGGGAAAAGAGGATACGTTGATGCAATGCTAATGAATGGCAATTTCGTTGCTGCACTATGCATTTACGTAATATTGCTTGTGTGTTCGCTTATCTGCAACTGGAATTGTGGTGTGCATGTGCTGAGTGCTGCATGTTGATATTAGCTACTTGATATTGACGCCAGTGTTTGTTATTGGTAACTTGGCTGGCGCATACAAATACTGGTACATTATGGGGTGGTCTAAAATGTGTGGTAATGAGGAATTGAAGATTAGTCAGAAAGCTGTATGGAAGCATGTGTAAGCGAACCCAACAAGTTATGGGTATATAATTATAACTATGTATGTAACTTACAGGGATTACTGAGCACAGTATAAACTATTCACAAAAAAAAAAGAAAATAGCGGCCGCCCCTCAGCAGGCAATGGCAAGACTCCGAGTTTACTTCTGCCATGAAAAAGCTCATCATAAAAAATATCTGCCGTTCGGAGTCGGCTCGAAACTGTAGGTGTCCCCAGGAGGAGCTCTGCCAAACACCCAAAACGGGTGTACGCGCCAATTATATGTATCACTACATATTATAAAACAAAGTCGCTTTTTCTGTCCCTATGTCCCCTTATACGCTTAAATCTTTAAAACTACGCAACGGATTTTGATGCGGTTTTTTTTTTAAAGATAGATTGATTGAAGAGGAAGGTTTATATCTATATAATGTGAAGAAATATATAAAGGGGGCGTGGCAATCGGTCAAAATGTGGCAAAAAAACATAATTTTTTTGTTTTCACGGCCATAAATCATAAACGAATCAACCAATTAAAATGAAACTTTCTTGAAGTTTAACTTTGAAATATTTACTTTCGTTCTGCATCAAAAAAAATAATTGATTTATTTGTTATTTAACCAAAATTGTTTAAACAAAAGCAGCTCTTTTTCCAAAAAAAGCTGTTTGTGTGTTTGTTCGCTGTCAACCGAATGAAGCAACAGGCGTTGAGCGATAATCTCACCACACCTCATTAGTGTTGAATTACATCGTATGGTGACGTATGTATGTATGTATTTACGAATCGCTCGCATTATTTCATTTCGGACGTATGTACATATGTATCTATGTATGTACTGAATTCCATGTAATTATATGTACATACAATTTTACAGCGAAATAAAACGCTATTTTCAGGTTCTATATTAGTAAATCGCACATAATTAAAATGCAGTTTTTGAATAGTTTTTATTGATTCGGAGCGCGTTTAGCTTGCTATCAATTCCATACAATAACATTTTTTGTCATTTACTTTTTACGACAACTAATAGCTTATTTTCGAAGCGATTTCAACAAATGGGTACAATATTAATCCTTATCCAATTAAATACCTTAAATACATTGTTGTTTTCATATAGATCTATGTATATGGCTTTTTACAGCATATAATTAAAAACAATATTTTTCAAGATATTACAACAGTAATTAGTAATTGAGATCTACCGGAAAAATTGCGTTAGCTGTTGCGTCATCCGGCATTGCCGCTACTCTTTTGGAAAGAGGCCGAACCACACACTCTACAATCAAGCACCCGCTGAAAATCGCCACCGATGATGATAACAGCGTCTGTAGTGTTTCTAGACAGAGCAATACAGGAAAATTGATGCGTGACTGCTCATTAATAGTCTGGGACGAAGCTATCATGTCAAACAAGACGTCTGTGGAAGCACTGGATAGGACAATGCGCGATTTGCGCAACGAAAATGCACCTATGGGTGGATGTACAATTCTGTTCTCAGGAGATTTCCGTCAAATCCTACCAGTTGTGACTCGAGGAACACGTGCTGACGAAATAAATGCTTCGCTAAAAAGATCCCACCTTTGGTCGCATGTCAATAAATTAGAGCTTACAACTAATATGAGGATTTCGTCATCTTCACGTGAGAACAGGCTATTTCCAGAGATGCTGCTAAAAGTTGGCAATGGAGAATTAACACAAAGTGAGGGAAGGATTAACCTAGAAAACCTTTGTGTTTTGATAGACAACATCCACGAGTTAGTCAACAATGTCTATCCTGACATTGATAACATAAGTTATAAGACAATATCTTGGTTTAAAGAAAGAGCTATTCTGTCACCAACTAACGAACAAGTAGATAAAGTAAATAACTTGATTATTTCAAAGATTGATGCGCCGACGAAAATATACTACTCGGTCGATACTGTTCTCGATTTGGAAGAAGCTGTTCAATTTCCTACAGAATTTCTAAATTCTTTGAACCCGTCTGGACTCCCTCCTCACAAAATGGAGCTGAAAATAGGTTGTCCTGTTATTTTATTAAGAAACCTAAGTCCACCTAAACTTTGCAATGGCACGCGTTTGATGGTAAAATCACTGAAAACTTTCATAATAGAGTGCACAATACTCACAGGATGTGGTACCGGCGAAGATGTATTGATTCCCCGAATCACTCTGATACCATCGGATCTACCATTCCAATTTAAACGCTTACAATTTCCGGTAAAGACATCTTTTGCAATAACCATTAATAAATCTCAGGGTCAAACCTTCAACGTTGCAGGCTTAGATTTGAGTGTTGACTGTTTTTCACATGGCCAACTGTATGTCGCTCTTTCAAGAGTAACCTCTAGAGAAAACATGTTTGTATTGTCTAATGACAAGAAGGCTATGAACGTTGTATATAAAGACATTCTGTAATATAGTATTTAATTGTTGTAAAAATAAAATAAATACATATGTAAAAAGTTAATATGCAAAAATGTAGGGTATGAATTTAGATATCCCAAAGATAGCAGGAAATCTTCATGCTATAAAGAAAGGAGAATTGTTTTACTCCAAATTTAACGCGTGTGGGCCACGGGCAATAATGAATAAGCCAAAACTGCTGGATCGATTTTAATCATTTTTTCAGTGAGTGACATAGGGTATATATTTTATACCCGTGCGAGGCTGGGCGGGTTGCTAGTAATATATAATATAATAATATAATTTACTTAAAAATTAAAAAAATTATGAAAGGCAATTGTTTCAGAATATTTTTGAACGAAAAATATTAATTTTCAAACCGTTTCAAAACATTATAATTCTTCTAAAAATTTAAAAAATCAAAGAGTAAAATTTTTTCACAAAAGTTTTAAGCAAAAAATATTTTTTTTTCCAAAAATTTTGAAAAGTAAATTTTCCTAAAAATTTAAAATAATTACAAAAGCACATTTTTTAGAAAAATTACAAAAACAAATTTTTTAGAAAAATTTCGAGCAAAAAATTTTTTTCCCAAAAATTGTGAAGAACGTATAATTTTACTAAATATTTAAAAAAATTACAAGAACAAATTTTTCAAAAAAAATTTGAGCAAAAATTTTTTTTTCCAAAAATTGTAAAAAACGTATAATTTTCCTAAATATATAAAAAAAATTGCAAGAACAAATCTTTTCACACAAATTTTTAGGCAAAACAATTTTTTTTAAATTGAAAAAGTATAATATTCTTGAATATTAAAAAAATTGCAAAAGATGTTTTTCACAAAAATTATCAACGAAAACCATTTATTTTCAGAACATTTTAAAATATTATAATTTTTCTTAAAATTTTAAAAAATTGAAACGAAATTATTTTCACAAAAAAGTTGAGCAAAAAAATTTTTTTTCCAAAAATTGTAAAAGGCGTATAATTTTCCTAAATATTTCAAAAAAATAAATTTCTCATAACAATTTTGAGCAAAACAATCTTCTTGTCCAAAAACTGTAAAAACGCATAATTTTCCTAAATATTAAAAAAAATACAAGAATAAATTTTTCCACAAAAATTTTGAACAAAACAATAGTTTTTTTTAATTTGAAAAAGTATAATATTCTTGAATATTAAACAAATTGCAAAAGAGAATTTTTCCTCAAAAATTTTCAACGAAAACCATTTATTTTCAGAATATCTTAAAATATTATAATTTTTCTAAAAATTAAAAAAAAATACAAACGAAATTATTTTCACGAAAAGGTTGAGCAAAAAAATTTTCTTTTCCAAAAACTGTAAAAGCGCATAATTTTCCTAAATATTTAAAAAAATTAGAAAATAAAATTTTTCAAAACAATTTTGAGCAAAAAAATTTTCCAAAGATTGTGAAAACGCATAATTTTCCTAAATATTAAAAAAATTACAAGAACTAATTTTTTCAAAAAAAATTTGAAGAAAACGATTTTTGTTTTTTAGTTGACAAAAGTATAATTTTCTGAAATATTAAAAAAATTGCAAAAGAGAATTTTTTCACAAAATTTTTAAACGAAAAGTATTGTATTTATTTTCACAACATTTTAAAAAATTATTGTATAATTTTAATAAACTTAAAAAAAATTACAAAAAGTATAATTTTCCTATAAATTTAAAAAATTATAAAGCAAATTTTTTCACAAAAATTTCGAACAAAAAATATATTTTTTTTAAATTAAAAAAAATTATAATTTTCCTAAAACTTAAAAAAAAAATTAAAAACTAATTTTTTCACAAAAATTTGGAACAAAATGTTTTTTTTTTTCAAAAAAATTTGTTTGTAAATTATAACTTTCTTAAAATTAAAAAAAAAAAATATAAAAAGGTTAAAACGAGCATAGATATTTTACTTAGAAAACTCTATACCAAATTTTTCAACTTCGAATGAATCTAAAAATTAGTATTCTGTTTTCTGTTTTCAGCTTACTTCTTATATCACTGAAGTCAAGGCGAATCTATTACAAGAATTGACGACACAATTTTCTCACCGAATATGGCAAATCAGGCAATTATTGAATGATATGATGAAGCCAGTCTGAGATAATGCAAAATAGGACCTTTCCCTACTGATATATGATCCTTTTGTGATTTGCTTTATCCATCTTTCTCGTGACGTTCTTGATATACTCGATCCAAGCATGGATCCCAAACTCATCTTTGGTCTTTGAACGTTTCATGAACACTTCATTATAAAAAAAAAATCTCTTTCCTATTACTCTTTGCAGTATAAATGAAAAAAAAAAAATCTGTGGAAAATGCATCTAGGGGCTGATGGGGTTTGAAAATTGATTGAGCACAGTAGTAATTTATTAAAATAATTTCAAAAAAGCCTGATTAGTGAATCAATCGATATTTTCCGTGTACTAAGTACAATTTTCTTGACGTATTTTTCATCCCAGATTAATTGGACACTATATTTTTCTCAAAATCGTTCAACTATTCATACGTGAATAAGTTTTACCACTTTCGAAGGTTCCTTTGGAGAGGACAAAGCTCTTCTGTAATATGAAAAGCGTTTCTGGAACAGAAATTTAATTATTGAAATAAATTTCTTGGTTCAATATAATCGGGCAATGAAAGTGTCGCAAAATTACAGTTGTTCACAAATCCACAAAAACAATGGAGATATGAAGATTTCTAATAGAAATAGGTGGATGTTGACAAGTTGTGGCAGTCACGTTCTTCAGGTGAAGTCTCCAAAATCTGCGGCTTTTTCTTCAGACATTGATACAATGTAAATCTAAAAGTGCGTGGCTAACGCTTCCTGGCCAAATACGAGACCACCGGTTCTATAGAAAATCAGCTATCTCTATAATACCAAAGAAATGCCTATACTGCAAATATCGCCGTTGACTTTGACAGTGTGCAAAATTAATTCTTTGTGCTGGTATGAATTGGACATTTCGTAGATTTCAACTTGACGAACTTTGTATAGCAGCTTTAGCCTGTAAGTTCAGCTGGTACATTAGTTGTAAGTCATTGACCAAAGGCAACAATAATTTTTGTTAGCAGATGATATCTGGAACACCCTAATTCGCCTGAAGTATAAGTTTTAGAGGCGAGTGACATTTTGAAATGAATGGAAATGTTAACTGAGAAAATTATCCTACGTGAGATAACTCCAATGTCGATGCATCCACAAAAAATAACTGCTTGGTGTGGATTTTGAGCAAGCTTTGTAATCGATTCATACCTTTTCGAAAACGATGTTCTTCGGGCGATCACGAATTTAATTTATTTTTTGTCATTACATTGCCCTAATTCAACTCGGACACTTGAAGCCGTGCAAGATTGCGGTGGATATTGCAAGGAAATGTATCTTCATTGGTAAATGCATAAGTGGGTATTTTATTTCATTTAAAAATAGACTCGCTCTTAATGGAAAACGCGGTGAAGTTCATATTGAAAATATATTTTTCATATTGGTCATATGTAGGAACATTTTTAAAATAAATTTCATTATAAGCATATGAAAGAAGATTTCAATTTTATGCAAACTTGTTACTGAACTTTTTAGACTACCCAATAATACTTAATACTTATATGTGCAATAACATAACTGTTATTGCTATTACTGCATTGGAAATTATTTGTACAAAGTTTACTGTTGTCATCCAGCTGTGAATTCAACATAGTGTAGTTATCATGCGCATGTATGTGTGCGTACATATTTGTATTCGTTGTAAGAACTATACCACAACAAAAACATGTGCAGCTTACTTTTGCCGCAGAACGCACCAGCAGTAGATGATTGAAAGGAATCGATGAAAAGTGAAAACTTCTGCAGCTAACCAAAAGCTGAAATTACTTGAACAGAAGAAGTGTTCACGTACTGCAGCATCAGCAAACAGGCTGGCATGTTTTCCTCCATGTGTGTATTTGTTTCTTGTTAGTGAGCAAATAAAGTTTACTGCTATTGAAAATTCTCGTACTTTTCTGTTATTGCCAACTTATGAAAGATTGCATTCTAACTCCATTCGATAAATGTTTACTTACACATTTTATGCTATACGAAGTGATTGGAATGGATGTGAAAATGAAGCCAAAGAAATCTATTTATATTTGCTGTTAATTTTTTTTTTTAGAAAGTGCGAAGAAAAAAATTTAAATTTCTCAGAAAACATAATTCTTCAATGAGACAAAGAAATAAATAAATTTGTATATTTCGTCAGAGATTCAGGCTGATTGGAAGGTTTTGAACTCATACAAAAGGACATCGACATCAGGTCTGCAAACATCTCCCAAACTAGTTCGGAACAGACACTAAGGTAAGTTTATAGTGGCATGATGGATTGGAAAACAACGAAAGAGCGCACGGTCTCGTGAAATGCGGGATCAACGATATCTGCATGGTTAAGAACCTTTCTGTGGTTTCCGTGCAAAGATTTGAGGGCTTTGATTGCGATCAGGCTTTAGATGTAGTTACATTCAAAGTTAAAGTGGACGCAATTGCAAGATGCGTAGACTTCCGTTTGTAATATATTTGTATTCTTGCCTTGAACTTCCGCCTATCGCTTGCCCGGTCCACAGACAGGCAGGTGCCCCTACACATACCCCAGATAGGGCTTCGTCTGTGTACCATGTTGTGGTTTATTTATGGGTGTTAGATAACCGTTCACAAGAGTTTTTATTGCCCACTTCAGTATTGAAGCGTGTGACCGAACTGAACATCGGTGGCATCCTGTTCCGTGGCACTGAGTAGTCAGGCGCTAACTCAGTAAGAATATAAAATTTTCTATCTTTTAAATGAACGACTGGGACAATGGTAGCTTTGGCTATTCTTATGATAAGCCCTCCTTGCTTGAGATTGGATATGAATTTGAAGTTCTGTGAGCTGTGTGTATAGACGTTAAACTTGTAAGTTTGCTAGTTGTATTAGGGTTAAATTTATTACTGATTGGACTTTAGCAATTTGCATTCATTCCAGTAATTTTGTGTAATATAATGGATGGTTTTATAGTTTTTTTATTTTGTTCTGTTTTTCTAAAAAAAAGATGCTTGAATATTCTCCACCGAAACCTGCATTTTTTGTTTATATTTATTTACTTTTAATTTGCATACTTTCCTGCCATTTTATAGGGACATCTCCAAAGCTGACTGATCCTTGAATGCCCCTTTTACACGTGCTACAAACGGGTTTAACACAATCAATTTTGTTATGATACGAGTTTTGTTAAAAGTTCATTGGATTACATTTTCCATCCCTTATCTATTATTTATTAGTAACTAAGCTGTTCTTCTGCCCCTATTATGGCTAGTTGCTATTGATGAAGTTCTGATAATGCAAAATAAGGGTGGGGTTAAGGTAATAGCATACGCCGATAACTTGGTCCTGATGGTATCGGGACCGTTTCCCTCAGTTACGGCTGAGATTTTGGAAAAGTCACTGGCTGCACCTAGTCGCTAGCCTGCCACTTGCAGCCTCCGAGTGAACTCTGACAAAACGGAGCTGGTGCTATTTACCAGAAAATATAAACCTCCACCCTTTCGACTTCCCAAATTAAACTACCACGTTCTCCCGCTCTCATTTAGAAAATTAGGTATCGTGGAGGGATACTTGACTTCAAACACCTTTGGAAGCTACACATTGAAAATCGGGTAAAGAAGGCCAGAATAGATTTTTACTCCTGCAAATCTATGTTCGGTAAAAAATGGGGACTCAAGCCACAGGTCGTGCTGTGGATATACAACGCAGTGGTTTTGCAAATTTTAACGTATGAATGGGAACGTTTGATGGGAAGCTCTTCGGAAGAGCTATAAAGGGAGGGTGCAAAGGACTGCATGCATTGGCATCACCGGAGCATGTAAAATTTGCCTCAGTGCTGCCCTGAATGCCCTTTTGCACTTATTTCTCATCGACTTTTCCGTCATTTCCATCGCAGCTCAAAGTGCGATCAGGTTAAAGAAGATTGGAGTCTGGAGGCAATCTCTCAAGGGACGGGCAGTTAACACCGTATTTCTCCGAACTTCGATCAGATCTCTCTATCCGCAAACTAGAGTTTGCGGGTCGTGCTTTCCAAATAGGCAGGATTGGATCGAGGGGAAAATCTGCACTTCACTGACGGTTCCAAGATGGAATCGGAAGTCGGATCAGGGGTTTTCTCTAAATCAGCCAATTTATCTGTCTCCTTCAAACTACCGAATTCTGGTAGTGTTTTTCAAGCAGAAATATTTCCGATCCTGCAGGCATGCAAAAGCTTAGGGAACGTGGGAGCAAGGGTGATATTAACATTTTCTCCGATAGTCAAGCCGCGATTAAGGCTCTGACGACGCCATGGTGCAGAACGAAATTAGTAAACTCCTGTAAGGAGGAGATCAAATCTCTTGGGTGTGTAGGTAACATTTCTCTGATCTAGGAACATAGAGGGAAATGAAATTGCTGATGAGCTTGCCAGGAAGAGGACTGAATTGGCCTCAGAGACCTCCTACCCGATCATCGGCATCCTCCTAACAGTTGTTAAATGGTAACTGCACAAATTATTTCTCAGGAAAGCGCAGAAAAGATGGAGCTCAATTTCTTCATGTGCTATTTTGAAAACCCCTTGTCCCCAGTACAATATACGCAGGACTCAGAAAGACCTTTGGACTCCTCGCCATTCAAATTCCAAACTCGTAGCAGTGCTTTCCAGTCACTGGACGATCGGCACACACGCGGAAAAGCTAGGGTTACCATTTAACCCCCGTTGCAGAAGCTGTGGGGACCTTTCAGAGAAAGAGACTGTTGAGCGTTTTCTCTTTAAATGTCCGGGTTTGGCAGCTAGGCGACTAAGGTCACTGGGAGCACCTTCCTTCGACAGTCTGGGGCAGTGTGCCAACCTAAGTCCAACCAATCTCCTCCATTATATCAGCAGCTCGGGCTGGCTATTGGAGGTCTCTTAATGGTATCAAAACGGCGCTTTAGTGCTACTTGAGGAGTGCCAGACCGGCACTTCAACCATTTCACCTACCTACCTTCCTAACTAAGCTGAATTTTGTTAGTACTAAGGTGTAAGGAACCTTTGTTTGTTCATTAGAGTAAATAAATAAATTACGTGAGTCAAAGCCACGTGTTCTTCGTGAACTGCAAGAACGATAAATCTATTTTTTTCCTCGAAAAAGAGCAATAAAAATTTCCTCAACCAATTTTTTCTTTCTACCTATCTGCAATAAATAACAATGACTATGACGTTCTTACTTATTTTTCTGCATCCAAATTAATAATTTACCCTGCGGTACACGCGTCTGCTCCCTGATTTCGAAAATCCTCTTCAATCCGAATGAGAATATTTCTTTTTTGAACCACACACGCCTTCTCTAATTCAAAATCTTTTTGCCCTCTGACAAACTGACCATATTTTACTGAATGTAACGAGTATACTGCCAGCTGCATGCGGACATTTGATGATTGCAGAGATTTACGGCAATACATTTCAAGGCGACAAAGTCATGCGCCGGGCAACAGCACCCGCAGTGGTGATGGCAGCACAAATGTCAAACCATTAACAACTGCCCAAAGAATATAAAATGTAAATTATGCATGGTTGTCCAGGCGAAACCTTGACTTAGCTGACACTCATGCCACAAATGGTTGCAGACACAAATTTGCAATAAGAAGAAGATGAGAGTTAATAAAAATGTGTATAACGACCCAAGCAACTTTTGGGTTAACATCTCTTAAGTGTACATATGCATGTATGTATTTATGTATGTATGTATGTATGAATATATGATACATGGCACACACGCATGCATACTTACATACGTTTATTTTTGATATGAGTTGTGTGGCGAGCGTTGCCGGCACATGTATGTGCATGGCTAGCATCCGATTGGCAGTTAGTTCGTTGCGTACTGCGTACATAGAATATTGAATGATAGCAAAACGGCTTTTTAGCAGCGGTCGAGTGTAATTCTCTCATCAGAAACCTTTTCTCTAAAGCATTTGCCGATCAAAGGCGTCCTAAAATTATAAAATTTTTGTATATGCATCATCAAGATACGCAAAACTGAGACGCGCAGCCAGACCAAATGTCTACTGAGAAGTATAGAAGTGTGCTAATTATGTATAAATGTACTCTAGAAGGCAACACTCTCAATATGAAAGAAATCGGTGCTGTTTTTCAGTTGGAATTAAAAAATTTGTTATTTCTTAAGCGTTCCACCAAAATATTTTAGAAAAATTATAAAGTTTAGGTATTTTGAACCGGTTTGAAAACACCTCCAAAAAGTACTTCTTATTCTTTCATTATAGGTTTTCACCTGCTTTTCTTCACGCAATTACATAGTTATAAATTACAAAGTATTATTAAAATTCAACGTGACGAAATGTTATTGTCCTTCCGCTGATGTCGAAATTCAGCTTTCGCGCCATCTCTTTGGTGGCCTTCCAGGTCCTCGTAAGTCCCCACATTACTTCTATTCCATTGATAAAATTTTGACTCATTTTTAGGAATACCTTTGGTATTCTGTGGGATAAGAAAATCTGTGTAAAAATATGTTTTTAAAATTATTTTCGTTCGCAAAAAACTTAGTATTTGATGATGTTTTTAAATCTGTTAAGTTTATGTAAATCTTAATATTTTGGCGGAAGTACTCTTATAAAATAAAGTTTATAATTCCAGTCAAAATTCCGCAGTTTCTTTTTGGTGGGGCACTCTTATGCAAGCAATGCGTTAAACACCAATTGCACAGGGACTTCTTTGCAAGTTTTTAAAATTTATTTATTCCGCGAAAGAGCCACTCATAACTTTTGACTGAATTTCGAAAAAATGTGTATGCAGATTTATATCTCACAGGCACTACAATGCCCAAATGGTCACTTGGAGATCCACTTTTGACCATTATATCGTAAATAATCCAAACAGGATGAAACTAAATTACCCACTAAATTTCCGTCAAAGAATTTGTTCGCCTACGCTTAGAGCAAATAATTGCCACTCATTCGTACTTTTTGAATGGTTCCACTTTTCCTTCCTGCCAAAACAGTTATTCATCGCCTCAATGACTGCCCAAGCCTTACAGCATAGACACCTATCGGACAATTTCCAGTAAGTATATCTACCGAATTCGAGAGCTGCGGCTTTGTTAGCATTAGAAGTTCCCTCGAGTGCTTACATTTTATTTGTAAGGTGTTTTTCAATAGGTGCGCTTCAACTTTTTTCCGATAGGGAGGGCGAACGGCGCAATATTTTTTATTTTTCGCTTGTCATTTGTAAACTTCATTAGTATACATTTCATCATGGAACGCTACACACTTGAGCAACGATTGCAAATCGTGCAAATTTTTTATGAAAATAATCGTTCAGTCGTTTTTATGAAAATATCGTTCTGTTCCAAAAAATCATCTTCAGTGATGAAGTTCACTTTTGGCTCAATGGCTTTGTCAACAAGCAAAATATGCGTTACTGGGCAGAAAGCAATCCACACGTGATTCATGAGGCACCGTTGCATCCCGAAAAAATCACTGTTTGGTGCGGTTTACATGCCGGCGGCGTAATTGGCCCATATTTTTTCGTTGACGAGAACGATCGCCACGTTACTGCGAATGGAAATCGATACCGCGACATGATAAACAATTATTTTTGGCCGCAATTGAATGGTATGGACTTAGACGACGTGTGGTTTCAACAGGGCGGGTCCACAAGCCACACAGCACACGCTACAATTGATTTGTTGAAGAGTAAGTTCGATGAGCGCATTATTTCCAGAAATGGACCGGTCTATTGGCCGCCGCGCTCGTGTGATTTGACGCCTCTAGACTATTTTCTTTGGGGTTATGTGAAGTCATTGGCCTACAGTAACAAGCCGGCGACGATTTGTGAGCTCAGAGCCAATATTGAACGCGAAATTGCTGGAATTTCGGCCGATTTATGCAAAAGAGTGGTCGAAAATTGGGTTCAACGATTGCACTTCGTAAAACGTGCACGCGGTGGTCATGCAAAAGAAATTGAATTTCATACTTAATTGTATATGTTCAAACTCGATAATAAAAAAAAAATTAGTTAAAAAAGTCAAACCGTTTGTGTTTTATTACAAAAAAAGTTGAAGCGCTCTTACTGAAAAACGCCGTTGCTCCTTTTTTACGGGCAAGAATAATTGTAATATATTATTATTTCACGTTTTCCAATAAATAAATAAAAAAGATCTTAATGACTTTAGTGTTAAACCATAGTTATTTCTCCTACAAAAACCATTTAAACTCACAAAAACTAAAAAAACAAAAAAATCAAAAAATTCCTCAAAATTTAAGAATTTTAGTTCCGATTTTTCAGAAAAAGTTCGATGCTATTTTATAGCCTATTGAAATTTGGTACAGTAAACTGCAAGCGTGAATTGGTTAAAAGAAAATTTAATTGATTTTTGATCATTTTATTTTGTTGGTAGTCTTGAACATTTACACCTAACAGCGTCAGTACAAAAAAAAATCGGCCTTTTGAAATATGCACTTTATTACATCAAATTTGAATGAACTATAAAACTGCGTACTTAAAATTCTTTTTCTAAATTCTGATTAAAAAGTGTGGAATTCTAATAAAAAATGTTTAATTTTTTTTAATTTGCACGAAGTTTGAAATTTGGCTTACTAGGAGAACAAACTATATTTTCGTAAAAAAATATTAAAATGAAATAAAGAATAAGTAAACTGTCAAAACTTGCCAATAAGTCCCTATGCTGCAGGTATTTAACGCAGTGTATGTATGTATTTTTAAGTATTTCTGTGCATAGACTTGCTTACTTGCGTTATAAATTAAATGCTTAAAAATTCATTCCGGAATATTTCACCAAAATGCAATCAAAATCTGTCACCCACTACCAAATGGCCCGAAAGCCTTTCCTTTATAGCCGAGCCCATCAAATGGTGGCAGCTTATCTGCAACTGGACACGCTCGCTTAGAAGTGCCAATAAAATAAGCAAAACGTCGTCGTGTATTTAAATTTTACGACTCTAGCAAACGCAGCCACTTTTAGTGCGTTTCATATTTATATGGTTGAAGGAGTGCGGCACCCAAGGGACCTATACTCATATATGGACATATGTAGATATACGCATATGCGTTACATACATCTCAATGTATGTTGTGCATGTCTTTACTAACACTTAAGCGAATCTCGAAGACAACGAAGAAAAAGGGAGCGATGATGTGGAGTAGCATATATGATTACCTCCGGCTTTAAGGGCTATCGGCCCTGAATTGAGTTGGATTGTAAGGAGTTGAGTTGAGCTGCTAGCACAATTTCTCAAATTGGATCAACTAGCAAATCCCTGCGTGTGACGCCAAACGAGCAAAAGGTACACACGAATGCAAATAAATTTACATACATAAATTCTCACTTGCAAAAATGTGTAGCTAACACTCGGGCTCAAACACGTATACAGTAAAAGACGAAAATTTAAGACATAGTTCAGAAAATACTTGTAAAGAATATGAAGATTTGAGACAAAAATTCCAGATTCTTTTTGATTTGTAAGTAGAATAATAAGAAATAATAATAAAAAAATTCTCAATGTGTCACATAGGTTAGGTTAGGTTAAGTTGAAGCGGTTGTCCTGTGTGACACACTCAGGCTCATAGCCCATTGTGATGCCGCGTGGGGAGCTTGTCCCTCTTTCCTAAAGCCAATGTGTGCTTTTCAAAAATTTTGAAATATCTCTGATTTCTGTAGAACTGAGATCTTCCAACTCATCAAAAAATTGTTCACCCAGAATAGTAAAGCTGCGTCTGGATAGAGCAGGACAGTGGCACAGTAGGTTTCTCTTCCTCGTCCTCACTCATCCTTTGGGCGTGTCTACCTATTAGGCAGTTCCCCGTTATGACTAAGATCAATGTGCTAAGACTGTGTTTTATTTTGGCTTTGCAGAGATTCTGTGCGTTTAGAGTCGGCCATAGTTGACGGGCGCTTTTGCAGGTGGCTTCATTGCGCAATACGAGAGATTGCTTTCTTTACAATTTCTTCAAGGATGAGTAGCTTACATTGTAAGGGTATCCCTATGTCATTATCTATGTACTCATCAGTCAGTTTAGTGCCGAGTCTCGCTAGTTCATCGGCTCTACAGTTACGCTCAATGCCGCGATAGACAGGAACCCATGTTACCTTTAGGTGAAATGACTCAGCCATCTCGTTAAGAAATGTGCGACATTTTATAGCTACCTTGGAGGTTGTCGACTGTTTTGTGAGGGATTTTATCGCCGCTTGGCTATCAGTAAAAATGTAGATATAATTTTCGGATATCGTATCACACTGTATCAGTGTTGCGGCTTTTATTATTGCAATCAGATCAGCCTAAATGACACTACAATGGTTTTTTATGAGGAGCTTTTTCATGGCAGAAATACACTCAGAAGTTTGCCATTGCCCGCCGAGGGGCGACCGCTATTAGAAAAAAGTTTTCTATTTAGAGATTCGAATCTATGCACAATCGAATAGTAATCACGCACCAACCTATTCGCCTACGGCGGCCGCCCTATACATATATAAAAAATTTTGTGAAGAAATATGGTGCGTTAAAAATCGATTTTTCGAATACACACAGAAAATTTAATATCGTTCCGGTAAATATTTTCGAAGTTACACGCAAATTTGAAAAGACGTTTCCTATCCTATGTAAAGTGCTTTTCAAACTTTAAATGGGTTTTTTTTTAAACGTGTTTTCAGAGTCGGTGACCAACATTACTCGAAAACGGCTAAACCGATTAGTTTTAAATTTTAACAGGAACTTCTTAAATATTTTCTAAGAAATCATTTGTTGGTGGAATTTGTTGAAAGACGGCGGAGCAGATGAAGATGTCACCTGCAGGTTAAAAAAAGCAAGGGCGGCGTTCGAACGAATACATACAAATCTCCAGGTGCACTAAGCAGCCCATGTGTGAATTCTGTATTGTTGTACGCAAGTGAAGCAAGGCTAATCTCCAACACCATCATACAGAGGCTAGAATATTCTGGCCGAGCACCAACAGCAACGACGCATCTTGGAGATCAACGAATTATAAATCAAAAGAAGAAATTGACAATGGACGGGTCACACGCTTAGAAAACCACCAGATGTCATCAAGAGAATGGCACTAGACTGGAGTCCGCAAGGGAGCAGAGTTCGCGGTCGGCCAAAGATCACTTGACGACGGTTGATGTTGCGCGAACTAGCAGATGCCTACGTCACATGGGACGGCGCAAAAACCACAGCCCAGAACAGTGCACTATGGAAGAGTCTTGTCGAGGCTTCATGCTGCCGACTGTATTAAATGCTTTATAACGAGTATTAATTAAAGATACTGCTCTGCATCTTTCACAATCAGTTTTGTGTTCTTTTTTGTGTGTAGGTACTATCATTCAATTTTGATGGGCCACCAAAAAAATTTGTCAAAAACCAATAGCATTTTTGAGCCAATTTCAACTCGCCCTTAAAAGCAGCTTTACATCTGTGAAAAACGCAGTGTATTGACAAGTTTGGCATTTTGTTAGCTGACTAGTTTGCTTTAAATTTGTTACTATAGAAAGTTTTCAACTCATTTGAATTATCCGTGGGTTTGAACGCTCATTTTCTCAAAATTATGCTGTAATGGAAAACTTTAATTGGTTGATTCGAATCTACCGCCATAAAATTTATAGTAAATGACTTGCTGATCTCAAACCATGGACGAAAAATGTTGCAGGCTTACAAACTTTAACAGGCGCTCCGCTCTATAGGTGAAGCATAGACTGCATGGGATTCTTCTTGCCAGCTCCGGTGTTTTTTTGCTTAAGGAAATTAAATACGAGGCTGGAAATATTTCTTAGAATAAATTCTAAATAAGACACTTGAAGAAGACAATTTTGTGATTCCAGAACAGAACGAACAAGCCATTTTCAATTGAATGAATTGTTGCTGGCTTATCGACGTACACCTTTTCTTTCAAACAACCCGAAAGAAAAAAGTTCAACGGTGTCGTTGACGTTTAGATGTGGTCCACATTCAACATCGGGCCTTGAAATTTAACCACCCTTTATTTAAAAATTGTCATGCACATTTTCTTGAGTTCTTTAGTTAATATAGAGACACATGAATAAAATAAATCATTTTTAATTTCATTTAGTACCTATAATTTAATTTCTAGTAAGTTGCCTGCCAACATTTTTATTAAATTATTTTAATTTGTCTATAAGTTAGTTTTAGTCCGCGTATTTAAACTTTCGCCTTGACTGTACATATCCACCTACATATTTATATATGTACGTGTTTTCATTTTCATAGCACCACCCTGCTGTGCAAGCAACCAGGATTAAACCAAGACGTTGTAGTAGTGTAAAATGTTACACTCAAGACCACTCGCTGTACGCTGACTGGATAAGCAGACAGGTCACAGAATATTCAGACGCCAGTTAAAGAGGTGCGGAAAAGAAGAGGTGCGAGCAAAAATTACATGTGTCATAAAAAGAAGTTTAATGTATTTCATGCACAGACACATGGAAAGCCGAAAAGTCGACGCGATACCCGGATTCATGTTCATGCCTGCGCATCAAAGCAGCCGCTGCTTAACGAAAGTAACAATAAACCAAAAGGCAAAAGACTAGAGCACGAAGAATGAAGTATTTCGAGCCTAGGGGGCCCGAGTAAGAAAGCAAACAAAAAACAAAAAAAAGTAAATGAAAAACAGGATAACATAAATATAAATTTGCATGCGTGTTGCACGATGGAGCATGAAAAAGATGAATAACTGGTCAGCAGGGAAGAAACGCTGTTTTCCAGAAAGGCAGGTGTGACTTTGCAACTTCGGAGGCAACTAAACCTGCAATTACCAAAGCAGTTACGCTGGTAATAAGATATGCGTGTATCAAAAATTTATGACATGGATTTGGCTTTGCCTTTTATTATGTTGCGCGCAAAAATTAAGACAGTTGGCAATTTCAGCACGAAATTTTTATTCAAATGGAGGTATAAAATGATTCTATCGGGTGTTTTGTTTTAGCTGCTTAAGAACTATAGATGCCGATAACGATGGTTTGGTTGCTAATAATGGTAAAGTGTGTTGGCATTTCTGTTCAGTAAAATTTGGCAAGTCCATATGACTCATTTCAACGCTCCCGAAGTGTGGAAATTTCCTTTGCAAAAAATAAATCTGCTCACGAAGCGTTGAAGAAGACACCGTAATGTCAATTTGTTGTCGTACTCAGCTTGTTGGCTTTTGTCCTTCGACTGCGTCTAAAATTATGCATAAGGATCTTGGTTTACGCGCCTACAAAATATAGCTCGTGACCATCGTTTGTGTCGCATTTTTGCTGACTAAGCTCATTTAAATTTATTATTACGATTTATTGGAAAAATTAGTAAAAAATTGGACTGATGGAACAAACCGTGTAACTCGTAGCTGCGGCGGACATATGCCGAATTTTATACTCAAAGAATTAATTCCAAGAAATTATATACCAGATTAAAAAAAAAAACTCATTCTAACAATGTTCCTCTTTTGAATTATTATTTTAAATTCTCAAGGTCTTAAAAAACACCCAATATTATACCTAGTTTTTACATACTGAAATCAAAAATGTTAGGAAAAAAAAACTAAACATTTTCTATATATGTATATAATTGGCGCTTAAACCCTTTTTGGATGTTTGGCCGAGCTCATCCTCCTGTTTGCGGCGTGCGTATTGATGTTGTTCCACAAATGAAGGGATCTACAGTTTCAAGCCAACTCCGAACGTCAGATATGTGAGGAGCCTTTTCATGGCAAAAATAGAGTCGGAAATCTTACTAAATTTTTTCTTCTTTTTGGTCTTTCACCGAGGTTCGAACTTGAATTGAATGAACTCTGAATTCTGAATGATAGTCACGCACCAACCCTTTCGGCTACGGCGGCTGCTTACATATTTAGCATTCCCAAATATTATCCCATAGCCTTAGTAGTTATACGCAATAAAAAATTTAGAAAATTGTTGCCCAGAATAAGCAGTAGTGCATAAAAATGCTTTAAAATTTTCTGGCATTCATGCATTTTTTTTTGTTTCTCTTTTTATAACGATGAAGTAGGGTTTAAAATACTTTCACACTTACAGCGACCGTCTTCTGCTGCCCTCCTCTTCCTCTCCTGGATGTTCCCTCTGGTCTGGAACTACGGTCGCATTGAATCGAAGACAGATAATATCCAAGTAGGCGTTCTAATAAAGACTGCCTCTTTTACTCTCTCTGGGTCCAGTTAAAAATTCATGAGTATCTATTATCATTGTAATTATCTGTACCATTACAGTAATAATTACTATGACCATTAGCATCAGCAGTATAATTAGAATTTCAGCTGCCACTAGCATTAGCATTTCCATTAGCACTTTAAACCAGCTTAAATTAAATTAGTTTGCCTTCGTGAGCTTACAAAAGTGTCTAATTTAATCGATCGTCATTATAACCCAATCACAATTATCGTAACCACCACCATTGTGTTACCATAAATATCAGTTTTTTAATAAAAATAATAACTACTATTACCATTACCGATAACATTATCTTAATCATTACCCTTGCCATTGCTTTTACCATTATCATGCCTATTGTAGTTAATATAATAGCAATTAACATAATCTTAAGTATTACCAATACCATTACCTTCAGCAGTACTTTTATAATTAAATAAGCAATTAACGTTAGAATAACCATTACCATTACCTTTATTACGACTGTCTTTAACAGTATTGTTGTCATGATTATTACCGTAATAATAACAAATACCATTACCATTATTTCTCTCATTATCTTAATCATTACCATTACCATTATCATTACCATTACCATTACCATTACCATTAATATTACCATTACCATTATCATATCATTACCATTACCATTACCACTATAATTATCATTACTATTGCCGTTACTATAATTTATCATTATTGTTATCATAATTATTACCATAATAACAAAAATTGCGATTACCATTACCGTTACCTTGACCATTACCATTAATATTATCATAACCATTACCATTACCATTACCATTATCAATACCATTACCGTTACCATTACTGTTATGGTTAAAATTTAATTTAATTAACATAATCATAAGCATTACCAATACTAATAGGACTATGAATAAGTTCGTGCGGTTTTTTTCGAAATTTGGAACTTTATTGACGTAAAATGGTTACAAATTTAATATTCAAAATATTGTCCATCGCTTACTACTACTTTTTCCCATCTTTCTGGCAATTCACGGATTACCTTTGTGAAAAATTCGGTCGGTTTTGCCGCAATCCACGAATCGATCCATTTTTTGACTTCATCGTAATTACGGAAGTGCTGGTCAGCCAGGCCATGTTGCATCGATCGGAAGAGATAGTAATCGGATGGCGCAAGGTCTGGACTATATGGCGGGTGGGGTAGGACATCCCATTTGAGCGTTTCTAAGTATGTTTTGACCACTTGTGCAACATGTGGCCGAGCATTGTCATGTTGCAAAATAACTTTGTCGTGTCTATCGGCGTATTGCGGCCGTTTTTCTCGCAGTGCTCGGCTCAAACGCATCAATTGTCGTCGGTAGACATCCCCCGTAATCGTTTCATTCGGTTTCAGTAGCTCATAATACACAACACCCAGCTGGTCCCACCAGATACACAGCATAACCTTCAGGCCATGAATATTCTGCGCCGACGTCGATGTTGAAGCATGGCCAGGGTATCCATACGTTGCCCGACGTTTTGGATTGTCGTAATGGACCCACTTTTCATCGCCAGTCACAATTCGATGCAAAAAACCCTTTCTTTTGTGCCGTTGAAGCAGTTGTTCGCATGCCATGAAACGGCGTTCAACGTCTCTTGGCTTCAATTCATACGGCACCCAATGGCCTACCTTTCGGATCATTCCCATGGCTTTTAAACGTTTGGAAATGGTTGATTGATCAACTCCCAAAGTTTTTGCAACCTCTTCTTGCGTTTGAGCCGGATCTTGATCGAGCAATTCCTCCAATTCGGTATCCATGAACTTTGGCGGCGCACCCTCGCGTTCTTCGTCTTCCAAGCCAAAATCACCACTTTTAAAGCGTGCAAACCACTTCTGGCACGTTCGCTCAGATAGAGCATGCTCACCATAAACTTCCACCAAGATACGATGACTTTCGGCTGCTTTTTTCTTCATATTAAAATAATGAAGAAGAATTCCCCGCAAAAACACATTATTTGGCACGAAATTCGACATTTTCAAGTGTGGTAAAAATATTGTTGTTTACGCTTCAAATAAAAAACTTATACTGACGTTTGTGCCTTACGACAGTAGCTCTCCAGTGAATGTTTGGAAATGTGGATCGATGGAATAATAATCAAGTTACGCCATCTGTTGTAAAACCGCACGAACTTATTCATAGTCCTATTATTACCATCAACATGGCTTTTATAATTAAATTAGCAATTAACGTGAGAATTACCATTACTATTACGGCTACTATTCTCATTTTCTTTATCATTATTGTTATCATAATTATTACCGTTATCATTAAATAAGTACTGCTGACAGACTGTTAAAATTTCATCATCATCACACGGTTTTTTGTATATTTCCGTAAACCTACATAAATTATAACAGTTATGTATATACTAGTTTATACGTATGTTTGTATGTAAATTTGCATAGTCTGGTGTCCAGAGAATGATTTGTAAATATCGCAATACATGTGTGAGTAAGTACCTACATGCCCACATAGAGAATCAATGACGTGCCTAACCGTTAGAATTTGAACCCAAACAAGTACGCACACACACACACACTCGATCCTCGACGTGTCCCTTGTTTTTGATTCAATGATTCATCAATCGAGCGATTTGTTATTTTTCTCAAAAGCATCCAAACAATCAATTTGTTTTTATTGAATTTTCCGATTTTTACGCCTATTCGAGCCTATCGAATGGATAGACGGATGAGTAAACAGATACTGTACGTATGTATACGAGTGTATGTAAGTTTATAGTTACATGTTCGTATATGGGTACCGTATGATATGAGCGAAGAAGGCTGAGACATTCATGAAGTCATTCAATCATCCGTATAGAACCTCCTATCCTTCCTTCATCAATTCCTTGTTTTTCTTTCCTTGCTACCATTCAAACTTTTTGTGTTTCACAACGTGTTTTGTCGTGCAGGAAGCCAGAGAGTGTGTGTCACATATGCTAAAGTGCCAATACGAAAACTTTGAGCGATTTATGCACACGAAACATACACAAATATACATACATACACACACATACATGAAGTGTAAAAATAACCTATCATTGGGGTCTGTCCAATTTCAATTTGTGTACATGTTTTGCCTTGGTTATATGTATTTGTTGTAGGACAGCTTCTTTGTTTATGTCTTTGAGTGGGTGTGTTGTTTGTTTGATGCATGACAAATGGTTAATCATATGTTGCGTAGCATACATCCCATTTTGTCACTTGTCAAGCTATACTTCCTCCTCATGTTCGGTCCAAGTTAGGGCACTCACGTAACTGTCGAAATGATAAGCTTTCAATCTGTAAGTGCAAAATGAGCGTTCAGTAGATTCTTTGTAATCGAAAAACAGCAATTACACCTTACGCAAGCCTATGAAAGTATTTGTAAATGTACACTGGCGAGCAAAAAAAAAAAATTCCAAAAAATTATTATATTTTTTGTTGCTTAAAATGTGCGTTTATTTTAATTAATTTCATAAACCAAAAAATGTTCTACAAAATTCAGATTAACAAGCTTAAAATTGAGTTTAGTGCAGGGTCGGTTAAAAAAAAAATAATCAAATAAATTTATTAAAAATTTTATCCACTTAAAATTGGCTTTTATTTTATTAAAATTCGATAAATCCAAAAATATTCTGCAAAGTCAAATTAAAAAGCCTGAGATTTGGTTCAGTTCGGGGGCGAGTAAAATATTAAATTTTCTAGAAATTTAGATTGAGAAGTTTTAAGTTTAGTTGAAATATTTTTGAATTTTTCTAAAAATTTAGTATAAAGTTAGAAAGTAAAATTTGTATGGTTTTGGATAAAGCATGAACAATATTTGTTTTTAATAACAAAAAAACAAATTTACCTCGAAAAACATTGTAAATATATAAATAAAAAATGTCACGGTGCAACTAGTTATGCTCGCCAGTGTATATGTGTTCGTACATTTTCATATACATATAGTACATATACTTGTGCAACCTCCGCTAGATAAACAATCACAAAAAACTATCGAAATAGGAACAATAAATTTTCATGTTAGATAGAAAATGTAACCGCATTTTAGTTTCCACCTGATAAGCAGTAGCAATTTCATTCAATTGGACAGATTGCATTTCTTTGTGGTTGTGGAAATTTGCACGTAAATCGAAATTAACCGAAATTGCATTGAAATGAAGACAAATGAAGAATAATTTTTATGAATCTACGCATTACTCACGCATATGATTCTATAACGAATCCTATTCACAGATAAGTACACGGCTTGTTTAGTAAAATGTAATACGAGTATGTGGAGTCAACATATTTAAATGCATAGCATTCAATTTGAAAACAGTCACAGTGAGCGCGCTACATAATCTACATACATACGTACTAATTGGCAGGAAAACTTTTGAAATGTGATAACTGAGTGTGGAAAAACAAGAAAGGCTTTTACCTATTCAGGTAGCAATGAGTTTAACAAAGCAGATTTAAGAGAAGAATCCTGTAACCGACTAAAGGAAAATGAGTATAGATGGCACATGATTGCATGACAACAACTAGGGCAACAACCAGAGCTGATAAGCTGTTCTCATTTTGCAATCTGAAGTTCTTATGTTGAAACGACTACATGGTTTATTTGTAGGTTTGAGTATAATAAGAAGTAAGCTCAGAAAAAAGTTTAGTACAGAACACTTTTCATATTTTTTTCCCTTGGGGTAAAATATACGTTTAACCCTGCTACTATGTTAGAAAAAAAATACACATGTTATGTTCGGGTCTTATTTTGACCCCAAATTTTTTTATTGAGAAAATTCAAATTTGTACAGTTCAAAAATATTTTTAAGGCTTGTGATCAATGCAATATGTCGTCGTTAGAGTGGTTGTGTGTCGGTGTGACGGACAAACAGGGTTTTTGAAAGTTGTGCACTCAGTAAAGGTCTTTTTTTCCTTTTTCGACGGGCAAAATTTGCACCTTTTCCGTTCACTAGCGTATTTTCGTTTTGGAGAAGGCGAATTCGTAGATGGTGATGCTCTGACTTCTTCTCGAATTCAATGATGCAGAGGCTTCTGCGCGAGGAAGCCGAATACGCCTCTTGATATGTTCTTGATCTAAAACTTCACCGAGTTGCTCTAAAAATAGGCGCCTTTTGTGCAATTTATTTTTTTGCTATTCAGGATATATTTCGGTCCATATTATAAAAGCGTTAAGAGCAGAAATATCTAATAAATTAGAAAACAGGGCAACTGGCCACCGATTGGTTTTCCTTTTGCACGAATATGTACGAACCATTTGGTCCAATGTGTCGACTCCACCTTTTGTCGAGTTGTAGTATTCAATTATTTCCGGAATTTTTTTTGGATGATCTTCCAAAATGTTGCTATTATGGTGAAGGGTGCTAAGCAAATAAATCATTCTGTATTTTTTAGGCATATACAAAACTACAGTTTCTTTTTCATGAAAAAAAAAATTTACTTGAGTGTATTGGAAGTTGTCCATTACTCATAAAATGTGCGAATATGAGCAAGTTTATCTCCTATTTGTTCTGATCTTCTTCTTTGTCTATCGTCAAATGCTAGTATACGAGAAATATTGCTAAATCGCTCCAAAGACATGATTGCTCTCAAAAACGGACGTCCATGAAACTCGTCCCACAGGGAGTTCACCGTATGACCGGTAGACTCCTAAAAGAATAATATGTCCGTTATACAATTATAATAGGAAAAATATATTGTGAATAAATACCAATAAGTTTAAGAAGTCCCAGGTAAGCATCGAACTCAGTAGCATCTATAGCTTGAAAATTTTCGAAAACAGCACTTCCTTGCAAATTGCTGTTGTGAATTATATCCCTTTTCATAGCTTCTGTAAGGCATACATAAAAAGTATAACGAATTTTTGAAATACGATGAATAACATAAGAAGTTACTCCAGGTTTTCCGTGAAGAATATTTTCACTTGCTGCACGACTTAGACATTGCAAAGAAGGTATTGTTGTCCACTTGATCATCCGATCTTTATCAAAAACTTCTGTGCTATTAGTTACAGTCAATGAAGTGAAGGCTTCTGTGCTACTGGAAATGGATTGTGCTGAAGATAAACATTCGTCTTACTCAAGTACAAAATTAGCATCACAATCATCACTTGCATCGTCTTCAAGGTCACTCAAGAATGCTCCAATGTCATGCTCAGTCATTTGTCCACGCTGACATAATGGCCAAGTAAATACAACAACGAATTTTACCGTATAAATACTAGTATGAATTTAGAAAAAATGTAGATTATTTATACTTACAGTATGTCTAGATTCCATGTTTTATTAAAATCTATCGTCTATAAACTTAGATTTACAATAGCAACTGATCACTACAATATTTAGCACAGAACTGAAAGTATTTGGTTTCGTTGTTATTGAATACAAAAATTATAACTGTAAACGCATTCCAGCATTCACAACAGAAGGTGTTCCAGACGATGACTCTGCAACAGGGGATATTACATTATAGATTTACTATTCGTTTTACAAATATGATAGGGGTCATAAAATGACCCGAACATGATATGCGTAAGCACTTGCAATAAACAATTTTCTAAGCCTAAAATGGTGATAAAACTAATTGAATTCAATATATTTCAACAGTTGATGCACTGAGTAGTAAGAACTTTCAAATATATTCCACCAGTTAGAAATACGGTGATGTTATATGCAATTTGGGTCATCAAAAGACCCTAACGTAGTAGCAGGGTTAAAAAAAAATTTGGGAAAATAAAATGATTTTCTTATTCAAAATTTATAGTACCTAAAAGAGTTTATTTTGTAAAAAATTAAATTATTTTGTTCAAAATGTTGGGTACTTAAGAGTTTTGTTTTTGTTCTAAATTTTTGGTACTTAAAAAGTTTTTTTTTTCAAATCAAAATATTTTTTTGGAAATCAAAATATTTATTTATATCAATAGTACAAAGGTTTTTTAATAGTATTTCAACATTAGTATATAATGGTTTTAAAATGGATATCAGAACATATATTTTTGGAAATGAAAAAAGTTTTTTTTAGCAAAGAATTGTTTGTTTGTTAAAAAGATTTGTAGGTTTGAGAATAAAAGAACTGATATAGGATTTTTTATAGTCAATTTTTTTTAAGTTTTTAGTATAAAACATACTTTTAAAAATTTTGTTTTGGTGTAGAATTTCTGTAAAGTGAAATTTCTTCGGTCCCTTTTAAGCGTTTTATACATTACTAGCAAACCCGGCCCCCTTCGCTGGGCACACTAAAATAGAATAGATATGGTTTAGAACAGAAAATATATGATTTTCATATTATTTATTTCTTTATTCTTTATTCAAGCGCTTTGGCATAAGCAATATTTTTTGTTTTTCTATTTGTTTTTGAGTAAATATACAATAAAATATAAATTGAAAATCTGGAAAAAAGAAGATTGTTTTTAAATTGCAAATCAACGCATATGAATAAACAATCGTCTTTTTTCCTGATCATCCATGAATTTTTCGTTTCAATTTATATGTTTTATTAAGCATTGGAGCTTTTTTAACCATTATCCATTTATATTTTTCAAAAAAAAAAAACGAAAAAAATCTTTTTTTCCACGAACACATAATTTCATTCGGATTTCACATTAAATTCTCAAATTTCGTAAGAAACTATTCACTGTTCCAAAATCCACTCCAAAAAATTTACAAACAATTTTTACATGTTGCACTTACGTTATTTCCTTATGGCATCCAAATCAGAAAGAAATATTGACACATTGTAACTCACACTGTCAATTTGACAGTTCAGTTCCGCCCCAAGCGTTAAAAAAGTAAGCGACATTACGGCTGGCTCAAAAGAACGCTGTACCCGTTGCCACTGCTCCGAATTACAACCAAACTTTACGAAACCCATTTTCAATACTTACTTAACAATGTGTGTAAGTTTGGTTTAATTCGGTTCAAAGACACGGCGGGTCCACGTTTTGGCATATATTTCGAGACCCTAGTCATCAATAGGTATGAAAATTACCCCGTATTAAAGCACTTATCAACAGCTTTCATTTGATATCCATATTGTACAAACACATTCTAGGGTCCACGTTTTGGTCTCTATCTCGAGACCCTAGTCACGGAGCGGATGGAAATACTCTGAACTAAAGCATTCACCATCGGCCGCCGTAGCCGAATGGGTTGGTGCGTGATTACCATTCGGAATTCACAGAGAGGTCGTTGGTTCGAATCTCGGTGAAGGCAAAATTAATAAAAACATTTTTCTAATAGCGGTCGCCCCTCGGCAGGCAATGGCAAACCTCCGAGTGTATTTCTGCCATGAAAAAGCTCCTCATAAAAATATCTGCCGTTCGGAGTCGGCTTGAAACTGTAGGTCCCTCCATTTGTGGAACAACATCAAGACGCACACCACAAATAGGAGGAGGAGCTCGGCCAAACACCTAACAGAAGTGTACGCGCCAATTATTTATTTTTTATTTTTTTAAAGCATTCACCAACAGCTTCCATTTGATACCCATATTGTACATACACGTTCGAAGGTTACCCGGGTCCACGTTTTGACCTATATCTCGAGACCCTATCTACCAATAGGTATCCAAACTATACGGAAACCATCTTCAATACCTCCTTAACAATGTGTGTAAGTTTGGTTTAATTCGGTGCAAAGACACGGCGGGTCCACGTTTTGGCATATATTTCCAGACCCTAGTCATCAATAGGTATGAAAATTACCCCGTATTAAAGCACTTATCCACAGCTTTCATTTGATACCCATACTGTACATACACAACCAAAGGTTACCCGGGTCCACGTTTTGACCTATATCTCGAGACCCCAGTCACGGAGCGGCATGTACTAAAGCATTCACCAACAGCTTCAATTTGATATCCATATTGTACAAACACATTCTAGGGTCCACGTTTTGATCTCTATCTCGAGACCCTAGTCACGGAGCGGCATGAAAAATACTCTGGACTAAAGCATTCACCAACAGCTTCCATTTGATACCCATACCGTACACAGACATCCGAAGGTTACCCGGGTTCACGTTTTGACCTATATCTCGAGCCCTATTTCCAAAATAAAATATAATCCATGTTACTCGTGGATGATGTAGCTTCCGAATGGTGAAAGAATTTTTAAAATTGGTCCAGTAGTTTTTGAGCCTATTCATTACAACCAAACAAACAAAGTTTTCTTCTTTATAATATTAGTATAGATAAAATAAAATATACTTTAAAAAATTTTTCTAGGAGAAGTATTAAATTTTTTTGTTCCAAATTTTTAGTCCCTAAATACAATTTATTTTGTAACAAAAATTCTATTTTTCTATTTGCAAAAACACAATGTTTTTTGGTTAAAAAACCTCTTTGGTTTGAGTATACCAGAAATACCTAAACTGCAAGTGAAAAATTTGAAATCTTTTACAATTTTTTCAGATAAAAGATACTTTCAAAAATTGCATTTCGGAATTTGGTATTTTTGCTAAAAAATTGTATTACCTAAAACAATTTATTTTGTATAAACTTAAATTGGTTTGATCATAATTTTTAGTAGTTAAAATTTTTTTATTTTTTTTGAAATTTTTCGGTACTTAAAAAATACTTTTTTGGAAAACCAAAATATTAAAAAATACAAATATTTTATATTTTTTGGGAAACAATTTTTTTTGTTTTTTGTTTTGTTAAGAAACAGGTTTTTAGGTATACCCAAACTCAAAAGAGAAAAAAAAACAGAAAATTACAAAAAATGGTAGGTTAAAAATATTACAATAATAATTTAGAGATTTATTAAATGCCAAAAAATTTTGGTACAGAATTTCTTAAACGTAAAATTACTTAATCCTTTTATTACTTTTTTTGAATTTTTTTGGATATAATATAATTTACAATAAAAAAAACTTTTTTTGGAAAAAAATGGTATTTTTTGTTCAAAATTTTTAGTATCTTACTGAAATAACTTTTCTTGTAAAAAACTAAATTTTGTTGTTCATGTTTTTAAGAACAATTTTGTTATTTCGTTAACATTTTTTTTGGAAACTTTTTTTTTTCTTTTTTTTTATAAACACCACTCCTCAAGCTATATTCTTATCTTTCATTCATAGCCGTATACTATGCTCATCTCTAAAAGTTTCATAGTCACATTCTCATAGATTCTTCGAATTATATTCAAGTAGCGATTATTCACAGCGATTCTTAAGCGGGGGCAACCAGTTTAGACTTATCAAAAATCGACTCTATTTTATTACATAACCTGTTAGTATAACTACTCAAGAATATGTGGTAAAAATTTTAAAGCGAAACTCGCATTATTCCCGATTCTATGAGCACTTAAGTGACTGCCCGTCACGTGCGTTAGTTAGAACGACGTTTTCCTCGAAACTACTTTTTTTCAACTGGTGGGCACTCTAGCTCAAAAAGTTATCGACCAATCGCTATAATTTTTTTTCGGAGTATTCTTTATTCAATCCTTATGCATATGAATCTAATTCTGGGGTTATATTACCATTAAAAATATTTTTTTTAAGCAAAATAGATGAACAAATTTGATATGAAAAAATTACATTCTGTTCAACCGCATCAAAGATATGCAATTTTCAATACTATTTTATCACAATTAGGTTCATAGGAAACATGTTGTTAACGAAAACAGAAAAGTTGCAACTTCAGGAATGCCCACCAGTAAGCTGCTCACATGGCGATCGTCCATGAACAACAAGCTCTAACGCCACTATTTCCTGCGGAAATGGCTTGAAAGAATTTTAAAGTGTACTTAAAAATATGAGTAAAATACCCTCCAAGTTTAAACAATTTCTGATTATGCCTTCCTTATTCAAAAAATTCACGAAGAATACCAAAATTTCGGCCTCCTAAACCGGTTTCCCTGCTTAAGCAGATGAAGTATATGCGTGCGTATGCTAGCGCTTCACAAGAGGAATATTTTTCGCTGCTTTTTCACGGTACGGTGGAAAATATATATAAGAAAAAAAAGCTCCGAGAAAAGAATAAACAAGAAAATTAAAATTTGCTATAAAATTTTTGAACAAAAGAGAAATTTTGAATGCCCAAAAAAAACAAAAAAACAAATTTTGACCACAAAAAAAAATTTACCCAAAAATACTTTCTAATACGTTCCCAAAAATGCTGAACAAAACGAAAAAATTAGTTATTTTACAATATGACTAGAAAATTAAAAAAACAACTTTTTGGACAAAAAAGATTGTTTTTTCCAAAAATTTTGAACAAATAAAATTTCCCAAAAAAAAATATAAGAAAAAAAAGCTCCGAGAAAAGAATAAACAAGAAAATTAAAATTTGCTGTAAAATTTCCTAAAAACTAAAAAAAATTCCTAAAAAAATTTTTAAGAGTATATTTTTTCTTAAAATATTAAAAGAAAAAATTTATAAAAATGGTAAAAAGAACCGCCGATATTTGACTTTCAACAAATTCGTACCTAAATGTGAAACATAGAATAAGTATTTAAACTATTAAAATTGTCTCAGTTTTTTTTTCAGAGTATTTCTAATTATGCTCAAGCCTACAAATAAAGCAAGTCTTAAAAAGAAATTATCACAATGTTGAAAATACATATTTATTTTTTCTATCTACTTCGAGTTTAAATAATTCTAGTGAAACTGTGTAATTTAAGAATGTATGTATGTAACAGGAGGACCGTTACAATTCACCAAAAATAATATAATAAAAAAATGCAGATAAAAAAAAGAATTCAAACACAAGATACGAATACGATGCTTTACAACTCTCAAATATCTACCAGTTACTGTGACTATTTACTTGCCTTTGCGTGGGTTGAACTTTTCACATGTACAAAAAATATGAACAGAAAAAACAGATGCATTTCGGAAATGGCAGCAACGTAAACGTTTCCGTTAGCGAGTTTCCCTTTTTTAAGTAGTTTTTTTTTATAACATTATTTTTCCAGCTTCCAGCTATTGTTATTGTAATGTATTTCCGATCGGCTGCAAATGATAGCTGAGGGTGAAGCAAAAATGGAATGCTGCAAATATGTACGAACATACACGAACTCTGCGATGGTGGGATCATAGCGGACAGTGTTGCGAGCAGCAAACAACGGGGTAGACGGACAAAGATACAAACAGCCACGACAAACAACGGTTGGGCAACCGTTGAAAAATCCATTGGATTTCATTTGATATCACAGATTTGCTGTGGCTTTAGTGCTTATATGTGTGGGTGTATGGATAGGCATATGTTTGAGGATATGTTTGTATACTCCCTTTCTGACTGTTTGCCGCAGGCGAGTGGTGCAACATGAATACCGGCTGGGATTACCTGAACGCGTTCGTGTACAGCTTCAAGGCAATAAAAAAACGCATAAAATCAGTTGGAGATATAGTACCTCAGTCATATATGTGCAAACATTCTTACATATCATATACGTCATACACAAGCATATGCATGCCTATGTGTGTAGATGTCTTGTGTGTAGATGTAGTATTTTTTACTTTTCCTTTCATTTAAAATTTATTATCCGATTTCAATTTAAAGTTATAGTTGACAATAATTTGAAGGGAAAAATTAGCATAAATTTACCACAGCATTTTTGTGCGCACTTGCACGTAAACCGAGTTTATGAACGAATTAAGTAAAGAGGAGAACAATTAGAGCCTCGCAGAGAGGAGAAATGTAGAGTATTCGTAGATTGATTAGAAAATAATTAAATTAGTTCTAATTAGTTCCTTGAGGGTTCTACATACCAAATTAATGAGTCCCATAGAGTGTTTTGTCGTATGTGATCGGCTTCTTTGCTAAAATACGCAGCACTATTTATTAAAAAAAATCAAATTTCATGCCACCTTAATACTACCTGCATCAATGAAAATAGCTAAGTGGTTTTCAACAACTTTTCAAGAAATCAAAAACAGAGTATTTCGAGTACTGCAAACACATAACTGCTAAACCAAGAGAGATGCAAAAGGCAGCAGATCTAGAAATTTGGAGAATATCTACTATTAGTAAATTATGCAATACAAAATTTACTTAAGTTATATTATATTACTAGTTTCTTTCGCGAACGACGATTTCCTTTAACCATGCCGAGAAATACCATTCATATAGTGGCTGTCAACAGGGAGCAAACTAAATAGTTTTTATTAGCTCAAATCCATATTTTGAAAAAAAAAATACTACATATGTTTAACACTGTTTTTAACAAAGGTTTGTTACACCTTAATAATTTTCAAATTTATATATATTAATTTTCAAATTTTATCTCAATAAAGGGTAATCAATTTAGAGGTAAACGATTTTAAATTGAAATGAAATGACGAAAACTTAAATCGATTCGGCAAAATTTATTAATTTTGTGTATAACTATTCATGATATTTACTTTTTAAGACTAATCCCTTTCAAATATTGGCCACAACTGAGACGTAATTAGGTCATCCGTAAACACCAATTTTGAATGACTCGCTGGGTGACTTCGGTCGGTATCTCGTGCTTTACCTTTAGTAATGTTGGCTTTCAATGCCCCAATCGAAGCTGGTTTATCCACAAAGTATTTAAACTTTACATATCCCCACAAATGAAAGTACAAAAGTATAATCTCACACGATCTTTACTGGTCCGAAACGAATATTGCTCACCAAAACGACGGCGCAGTAAATCCATTGTTTCTACGGGCTGTATGCAAGAAGCGTCGTCTTTTAGTAACCAAATATTATGGAGATCGGCTTCAATTTTCGGCATCAAGAAGTCATTTATCATGGCGCGATAGCGATAGCGTTCGCCATTCACTGTTATATTAGCGCCAGCCTTGTCTTTCAAGAAATATGGACCGATGATTCCTCCAGCCCATTAGACGCACCATATACTTGTTTTCAATAGATGTATTGGTTGATCCTAAACGGATCTGAGTTACTCTTCAACCCAAGTATGGCAGTTTTACCTATTGACTTAGGTATTAAGCCAAAAATGGGCCTCATTATATACACGAACACTTTTCACAGAGCGTAGCTTTCGTAATATAATTGCACGATTTCTAAGCGATATTAAAGAGTTAGTCTTTTCATAAAGAAATGTAAATGAACTCTGAAAAAAATTAAGCCTTTAGGTTGACAGTAGTCACACATGATCTGTCAAAAATCCACTGAGATGAAAATGCCAAGGGGCGACCGCAATTAGAAAAACCTGGGCACTTCGAAGTGCTAGTCACGCACCAACTCATTCGGCCATTGTGGTCATATAAACTTGTACATTTTAAGCTTTGTGACTTTTTTTTTATTCCAATTAAATATGAGCTAACCAATTTTATAAATTACGCTTATTAATTACTGAAAAACGAATTCTAAACTCAATTAAAAGGAACTAAACATCTAGTGGATTTTGCACAGTGACGAAACGAATACGTTCCTACAGCCACTGAATTCATCATAATCGAGTCAAAAAAGAGAAAAAACTTCCCCCATTATAACAGCCAAAGAAAGTAATGCACAAATCGAAAACAGCTCTGAGTTCCAGAAATGTGTCGAAAGCTAGACCAAACACTGACATAAGAAGGTTGCAGTTTATGTGAAGTACTTCGAAGGAGATAATATCATCTTACAAATCAGAGTGGGAATAAGCCTGTATTTTGAATTTTCTGAATATATTCCAGGAAATTTTTGATCAATTTTGGATAAATTCAAATTATAATTAGGGTAACTGCGGGTATTGTGGTATAGGCGGGTAATGTGGTATACCAGCTTTATTCGAAAACTAAAGACGTGGAAATAACAGGACCAAGTTAGATATTTCGGCATTCTCAGAATCTTAAGAAAGCGTGATTTGATTTGTGTTTTGCAAGAAGTGCAGTGAGTTAGTTGTAAAAAAATCGTGTGGTCGTGTGGTTGGCATTTTTTTGTGCTCAGTGGAAAATTTCTGGCAAATTAAAATCTTGTGCTTTAAACTGCATTTATTCACGGGAAGTAATAAGTGAGTTTAATACTAGTGAAGCATATAAACAGTATTTTTGTATATTTGGTCGATATTTAATTATTCAAAATTAATTTGTTCAAACTCTAATGCGGCTATTGTGGTATAGTGTACCATATCACCCTCTCGATCAAAAAAATGCCGAAGAAAGGTGAAATACGAAAATGGGAAGCAGAGGATATGAAAAAAAGCTGTCCAAGCGGTTAGAAAAGGTGAAATGGGTATTCTCTTGGCTTCCATGAAATGGGTATTCTCTTGGCTCAAGAAGCGAGAAATCCATCGAGAAGCTGTTGACAACTAAACTTGGCCGGACTCCGATTTTAACAGCGGAAATTGAAAATGACTTAGTTAAATATTTACTAGAAATGGAGTCAAGGTACTGGGGACTAACACGCGCAGACGTGCGGTCATTGTGTTATCAAATTGCCACAAGAAACAACATTCCCAATAAGTTCTCCGTTATTAAAGAGTGCGCTGGCAAGGATTGGCTAAAAGGCTTCTGTAACCGACACCGAAATGTTCTGAGTTTTCGAAAGCCAACTGGAACAAGCGTCGACCGTGCACGTGGTTCTCTCGAGAAAATGTTGAAATATTTTTCAAATTGCTGTAAGAAGAAAACGCTAAACATAATTTTCCGCCTACTCGTATCTGGAACGTTGACGAAACCGGAATATCAGTAGTTCCTTCGCAGCCGGCACAAATAATCGCTCGGAAAGGAAAAAAACAGATTGGAACACTGACTTCAGCTGAGCGAGGATCGCTTGTTACAGTCATCACTTGCATGGGCGCAGGAGGTGGTTTCGTACCACCATTTTTCATCTTTTCACGAAAAAACCATAACCCTCTTCTAATGAAAGACGTAACGAAACCATCTCCGTCTGAACCTCTGCTTCTTATATTAGATGGGCATTATAGCCACACACGCAATATAGAAGTTATTGATCTAGCTCCCGAACGCAATGTGACTATACTTTCTTTGCCACCCCATTCAACACACAAACTTCAACCGTTGGATAAGGCTTTTATGGGACCTTTTAAGAAGTACTATAATGACGAAATAAGACGATTTATGCGTGAACAGGGCAGAAAAGTTATACATTTTGATATCGCAAGACTATTTACTAAGGCTTATTTGAGGGTTCAAACTGGACAAATCGCAATAAATGATATTTTCACAGATGCAGATTTTATAGCTGGGAACTCATCATCATCTGGTACAATTGAGTTTTAAATATAAAAAATCTTGCTAGATATATTGTCTTCTCAGAGGATCCAGTTGAAACTATAAATTCAACGACAGAAGAAACCCCAGGCGCACCAACCATGGAAATTGAGCCTGAAATTCGTAAGTTTCGCAATAAAATCTATGGAAATTTTAGGAACGCTATTTAATTTGTTTATAAAAGCAAGCACCAGCCGAGGACTCGTTACTCCCTGGGAAATATCTCCACCACCAAAGCTACAAGATCCTCCACCTAATCGGAAAGGCCGGAAAACAAAGACAACTGTTTTAGCAACTTCGCCTTATAAGTGTAATTTGTTACAGAGCATTGAAAGCATTAACAGGAAATGCAATGCTCCGGTTAATCCATCCCCAAAACCCTCTAATAAAAAAAATATTTCTACCAAATTGTTTGCTGACTCGCATTCAAGTGACAGTAAAGAGGAGTTTCCAGATGTTCCACCAACAAAAGAATCGTCTTGCAACTACTGTGGCAAAATTTATGGGCAGGATATAATAATGAAGCCTTGGACCTCTTGTCTGCAATGCGAACAAATTTGGGCCCACGAAAAGTGTATTCCCAATCGAAGTGCTATTTTTCCTTGCGATTCTTGTAAGTAATACTCTTACAAGTGTTATGAATTTTAATTGAAGTTTAAAATATTTTTTTTCAATATGTTTTAATTCAGTTCATATTCCTTTTTTAAATGGTTCGCAATAAAATTTTAGTTATCAATCAAAAGTAACTGACTTATTATTAAAAGCATCATATGCGGGTAATGTGGTATACTATACCACATTACCAGAATAAGGTATACCACATTACCCGCCAATTTCTTCAAGGGCTTGTTTCCGTCTTTTGCAGTACTTTCTTAAATATTTCTGAAACTCGCGGCTCTAAGGCTTTTGAAGCTAGGTTTATTTGAACTTAATAACGGTAGCATATTATTGATAAATTTTCATTCAAATCAAATTAAATTTAACGATTTTATAGACGAAAATAAAATGGGTATACCACAATACCCGCAGTTACTCTATGTCAACGCAAAAATTTGAATAGAAGGCGGTGAGGTAATAGTTCCTTAGAGAAGTTGCTAGTACGAAAAATTGCTTCGCATTAAACACTTTACATCCCTTCCAATAAACCGAGCTTTTTGCGGAATTCATGTGAATAGTTTTTCAGTCTACCATAGGTTTCTTCGTCCATACTTACCCATTCTTGTATACTGATCTCCACTGGCCTATAAATGGAATAAACCTGCGCCTGCACCAGTCCAAGTTTTTCTGGGAATAACATAACGTACCTTAGGCATTTTCGATTTTTTATGACCCAACAAATAGCTTTTCACGAATTTTAGGTATTTCTTTCAAGCAGAAATTTTAAGGAAAAAAAAAAAATATTGCAAGAAAATAATATTTTAAAGATAATAGCGAAATTTTCCCCCAAATATATGTAAATGCCTTCAAGGAAGTAACATATGGAACGACCAATGACAACAGAGAAGTTGTAGAATATAAGGCAGTAGAATGACAAGAAATGAATAGAGCAACGTAGTGAAATGACGGTCGATGTAAGTTCGAATTCACCCACAAAACAAAAAACACAATATTTTATTTTATTTAACAAACAGGCATATTTTTGGTGAGACTTTATTATTCTGTAATGCAAGTATGTGAAGAAATTATTTTTTGGCTAATTACACAGGCCGACAAAATTTAACCAACATTCAGACCCAGAAACCAGACTATATATTTCCGAAGGTTTATGATGCGCTGAATCCAAATCTGGCCTCAGAATTGCTCTATTAGTTTGAGTTTTCGAGATATCCTAACCTAAAAGTGCAAAAAACCCCATTTTTGCCCATATTTGAGGTTATGTAGCCTTGCAGATGTTTTCTTTCACCAAAATTAAAGGATGGCATCTTTAAATACAAGCCCTCTTTTTTCAAATGGCGTTTTGTTTGCTCAAATATCATTTTTTTTCGCAGAGATATCGCATTTTGAAATTTTCATGTTTCGAAATTTTCCTACACCTGAAAATCGATTAAGATAACATAGACATGATATAGTCGATTACTAATTTTCTTGAATTGAGTCTTATTTTTCTTAAAATTTTGTCTCACACCATAAGTGTGCTGACTCACCACACCCCTACACTATCTAACCTTTGGGTACCGAGTCACACACAGCCCTAACCCCTAGTAACCACCCCTATCATGCCGCAAGCAGGCTTACCCACAGACTCCAAATTTACATACTATTAATCCATATATTTCAGGCCCTCAAACCCAAGAAAATTAGTAAGCGACTATATCATGTCTATGTTATCTTAATCGATTTTCAGGTGTAGGAAAATTTCGAAACATGAAAATTTCAAAATGCGATATCTCTGCGAAAAAAAATGATATTTGAGCAAACAAAACGCCATTTGAAAAAAGAAGGATTGTATTTAAAGATGCCATCCTTTAATTTTGGTGAAAGAAAACATCTGCAAGGCTACATAACCTCAAATATGGGCAAAAATGGGGTTTTTTGCACTTTTAGGTTAGGAAATCTCGAAAACTCAAACTAATAAATTAATTTTAGTTATCAATCCGAATTTTGCATGGACAGAGAAGCAGATATTAGTTTAAATTATTTCGGATACTTTTCCTTGTAGACTAGTGTTATATATAATAAATATAAAGGGTGGTTAAATTTCCAGGCCCGATGCTGAATGTAAACTACACCTAAACGTCAAGTTTTCTTCTACATTTCATTTAGCACTTTTCAATTATAGACTACCTCAATTTTAACCATGTAAAGATACACAATTAAGCAACGCGTTAAAGTTATTCAGGCTTGTTATGAAAATGGGCGTTCAAATCGAAATGCATATCGCGCACTTCGTGAAGGAAATCATCTTCAGTGATGAGGAACATTTTCACCTCAGTGGACTCGTTAATAAGCAGAATTGCCGCATTTGGGCGAATGATAATCCAGAGTGATTGTCGAAAAACCAATGCACCCACAAAGAGTGACGGTTTGGTGCGGTCTATGGGCCGGCAGCATCATTGGGCCGTATTTTTTGCAAAATGACGCCGGTCAGGCCGTAACTGTGAATAGTGTTCACTATCGAGAGATGATAACGAACTTTTTATGACCCGGATTGGAAGATATGGATATGGGCGATATGTGGTTTCAACAGAACGGTGCCACTTGTCACACAACTAATGAAACAATGGCTCTTTTGCGCAAAAAATTTGATGGCCGAATAATCTCACGTCGCGGCAATGTCAATTGGCCGCCAATGTCATGTGATTTGACACTTGGACTTCTTTCTTTTGGGGTTATTTGAAAGAAAAGGTGTACGTCGATAAGCCAGCAAGAATTCAAAAGCTAACGGATGAGATAATTCGGCATATTAACAGCATAGAACCGCAATTATGCCTCAGCGTCATCGAAAATTTAGACCGCGTAATTGAGCTATACCAGTATTATCATAATAAAGAGAAATGACAATAGTTTCTTAAAAAAAATGTTTTTTATTCAAAATTAACACCGGCCCTTAAAACTTAACCACCTTTTATATAATTGGCGCGTACACCCTGTTTTGGGTGTTTGGCCGAGTTCCTCATCCAATTTGTGGTGTGCCTCTTGATGTTGTTTCCAAAAATGGAGCTTTTTCATGGCAGAAATACAGGTGGAGGTTTGCCAAGGCCTGCTGAGGGGCGACCGCTATTAGAAAACATTTTTCTTCATTTTGGTGTTTCACCTGCTTATTCCCGCCTACAATACTGAGTACAGTTAAACTCAAAGCGAATGTAAATACAAAAATAATTTTTTTCAAACAAATTTTTCTTTTATTTTCAAAATTTTAATAGTAATTTCAAAGTAATAAATAGCAAACCATTTTAAAACTTTAGATTTGTTTGTTTGAAAATTAATTTTACGCTTTTTTAACACAATTTGACTTAAAGACTCGCCTTTTTAAAAAGTTTATGCAATTGGGTTGGAAAATACTCCTCTCGCCTAGCTTCAAAACTTAAAACACCCTATACAAATCGGAGCATTCTGTGTATAGTTATCAGCTTACATACCTCCACATTTTGGGGCCTTCGTTTATTAAATTTAGAGACTTTAAATTCAATACCAACTTTTTTAGAAAGCCTGAAACAACTAATTCAATCGCAAAATGAATTTTGCACAATTTTAATGTACAATTTTACATAATTTGTATTCGATTTTATTATAACATGTCTTAACAAATTTAATATTTGAACTCAAAAGAAAACACCATTCCCAATTGTGCTAGTGCCAGCTGTATTTGTAATAATAACTATGGCCGTTCAAGGTTAACGGAAAGCTAGACAGAAAAAGTTTAGTACCCCAAGGCTGCATAAATTTGCTAAAATAATAAATTATAAAAACTGTATACCACAATTTGTATAACAGCTTTTTTTTTATTTCCACGAACTTCGGGTTGGAGTTAATTTAACTGTATGTGTGTTTACGGTTATTTTGTTATGAAAAATTCAGGCACTGAGGGCATATCAGCACGCTTCCGCTCAATTGCGTTGCGGTAGATAAATTTTGTTATATTTTGTTTTTTGTTAACACTTTATTCCAGTTTTATATCTGCGCAATATTTTTCTTATTTTCCTTTTAGTACTTATATTATTTAACAGCAAAATGCTAGGCACATTAAAAATGCAAATAGTTTGCGCAAGACATAAATAAAAAGCAAAAACTTATATTGAAAGCAAGCAAGTTGAGGTGCGATTAACGGCTTTTATATAGCAAAATATAAACTCTACAGAAAACGGCAAAAAAATGTGTAAATATATATTTTAGTTTCAGCCAACTAAGCAAAATACTCAGTTAATGGAAGGAAAATGACGGCTGTTAACCCACTTCTATTTAAGTGGTTGATTTTTTTTTTAATATTTGAAAATAACGAGTGCTTATTTGAAAAGTTTTGTCATCTTTGTTACAGTACAATAAAAAGTGAGACATGGGGGTCGGTAACGGATACAGTATCCAATTGCATAAATACCATTCTCGTGATATTAATACTTTTGAAGAAACTTTCCATGCTATATTGGCATAGCGCCGATTCCACTTCATCAGCTCCTCTCACTTTCATCTGGTTTTCAAGATTTTTTTTTTTGTTATTTACATTGTAACTAGTTAATAAATTAAAAAGTAACGAACAATTTGGATTTAATTTTGTGCAATGCAACTAAATTTAATGATGCTCTGCCCAAGGCTTGCAGAGAAGAGGACCACTGCGTGAGTTGGTGTGGTTTTTTTCGCTTCAGCCTTTCTTTCCATTTACCGGGATCAATTAGGGCTGAGGCTTCACTATTTACATGGTGACGATGCTAAGGTCACGTTCGATATGCGGACGTACCAAGGTGCATTAACAGCGCATCGTAGTACCTTATTGTGGAATCTTTGCATCGATTTTATATTGGTTGAGCATGAGCAGCCCCATAGCTAGTTCCCATAGGCCCAAATTGGTTTAAGCACCTGCTTAAATAAAAGAGTTTTATCGTACAGGGATAAGGCTGATTGGTTGTCCATAAGCCAGCACATATTTCTAAATCTGATTTCTAATTCTTCTTTTTTCTTTTGAACGTGAGCATTCCATCTAAGCTTGGTATCTAGTGTCATACCTAAGTAATTGGCGCTGTTGTGCTACAGGATTTGCACGCCGTTTATGTATAGTGGCAGATATTGGATTTTCTTCCGTGTGAAGTCTAAATGAACCGATTTTGTTTCATTTAGCTTTATGCGCCATTTAGTGGTCCACTCTGAGATTTGATTTAAATAAATTTCAAGGTTTTTGATTGATTCAATATGGGGTTCTCCTACCGACAAGATGGCTGTGTCCTCAGCAAAAGTTGCTGTGGAGCAATTTGTGTCATTAGGCAAATCTCATGTGAAAAGAATTCAGAGAATGGGCCCCAGCACGCTGCCCTGCGGGACGTCAGCTTTAATTTCCGTAAGTTCGGAATATGCGTCTTTGTATTTTATTCGGAAGAAACGACCCGATAGGTACGATTTTAGAATATTAAAATATTGTGTTGGTAGAAGCGCATTTATTTTGTTGAGGAGCCCACCGTGGCAAACTTTGTCAAAGGCTTTAGACACGTCCAGAAAGACAGCAGAAACGAAAAACCAAATTGATGTACTGGTATTATATTTCTTTGCTTAATAATTATGTTGAGATGTTTGGCTAAAAGTTTTTCCCATAGTTTTGATATAATTGGTACGAGCGAGATAGGCCGATAAGATGTGACATCATGCGCTGGTTTGCCGGGTTTATTAAACATAATTATTTTAGCACTTTTCCAATATATAGAGATATGTTGCAATTTAAATGTGGCGTTCATTATTTCAGTTTACTTAGATATTGTGCGTTGAGGAAGTTGTTTTAAAATTTCAGCAGTAGTAAGGTGATATCCGGGTTTATTTTATTTATTTCACCAAGCAATTCGGAATCCGTAACAAGGCGAAATTCGGCATCAGTTTCATAGGTAAGTGGCTGCATTCCGGCTGTCCTCGACGTGTCATATGGCTTAAAGGTGCCCTCGAGATGCTTAGCAAAAACATTTGCTTTTTCTTTACTGCTTTTGGTCCAAGAACTGCCTTCTTTTTTGATTGGTGGGTATTGTGTTACTGGCTGTGAAAAGTTTTTTGTGCATTTCCAGAGCGAGTAATCAGTGCTGCGTTCGTTTGATAAGCGCTTTAGATAAGTACTCAGAGATCTGTTTTTAAAATCTTTTATTTTCTTGGAAATTTCTTTCGTAATTTTATTTAGTCGTTTTTTGTCGGATGGATATCTTGTTTGCTGCCATCGTCTAGGTACTTTGCGTTTTTCTGCGTCCACATATTTAATATCTTTGGTATATTTATGACCTGATGTGACCAACTTTTTTTCCGAAGTGCTACTTCAGGCTGCCTGTTGTATGATGTTAAATAATCTTAATATTTCATCATCTAAATCGGAAGTGTTGGTAATTTCTGCATTGTGATTGTCCGCGGATAAGACGTTCCTAAAATATTCCTAATCGGTATATTTATTCGTTAACATGAATGGCAATTTCTTGATAAGCGCATTTTCGTATAATGTTAATAAAATTAAACAATCTGAGATCATGTCCAACCCGCTTTCTATGCTGATATAATTAGCTGATATTTTTTTGGCAATGAAAAAATTGATTGGTCGGTTATTTTTTGTGAATCCGTTGGCCAGTATGTTAGAGTTCCAGTAGAAAATGTGACAAATCCAGTCTGTTGAAGAGCTTTGCGTAATTCTCTACCTTTTCTAGTGATTAATCTCGAGCCCCAGTGTGTGTGCTTCGCATTAAAGTCACCGCTCATTAAAAATCCGTTGTCGTGACTATTAATTAGCTCTATGTGTTGGCCGCATTTGATCTGATGTTTTGGGGGACTATAGACTGCAGTGACTGATAAAGTCTTATCACCCTCCACTGTTATGGTTATTGCTTGAAATTCAGGTATAGAAATGCTGCCTTCTTTGTAATGCTTTATATTGCTTCTTATAATTATAGGAGCGCCTCCTCGTGCGGCGTTAGTTGGGTGAATTGAATGATATGTATTGTAGTTTTTGAATTTGATATATGACTGCTTGGTGAAGTGCTTCTCAGATTTAGAAAGATGTCGATTTTTTCGGTTTCTAAATTCATTTCCAGCTCGCTTTGATGTTTAAACAAGCCGTTTGCTTTCCATAGCATTATTTTTAAAAATTTTAATAATTTTTATTCAGCTAGGTGTAATGTTTTTTTGAGTTTCTGCAATCTTTCTTCTAGTGCTGTCATATACTCGTTTTGTGTCGCTATTTTTTCCAATATTTGTTGTAGGATGTTAGCGTTTTCCGAGTGATTGTTTTCTTTTACTACCTGTGAGAATGTGGGTATTTTAAGTAATGTATTATTGTTTTGCAAAACTTGTTTACGGGTAAGGTTATTTGCGCAGCTTTCAATAAGCTTTTTATTTATATTTTTGCCTTGTGTACAATTTATACTATTTATTTTTGAGCCAGCTCGTTGGTCTCGTATCTTTTGCAGTTCTTTGGCAACAACACATCCCCTGTAGCTCGCAGGATGGGTCTCGCCACAACTGCAGCATTTTGGTTGTTGTTGTTCAAGCTTTGTACACTCAATCGATTTATGCTTCCCTGCGCATTTGACACAATATAAAAAAGTAAACAGAAAAGATAAAAAATCCAATACTATCAACCCAATCCAAATCCAAATCCAATATTTATTTATATTCCAACGAAACCACTACAAATATGTTTCCCATATTTTTTTATTAAACGCAAATCTTTTAGGCCTCCCGCTCAAATTTACGCACACCTTTCACTTAACGCATTACGTGCTGAAGGTGAAGACTAATAAGATTAAATATTGCCCAATAACAACACTGGGAAGTGTAAAAACACATCACAAGTAAAAATATAAACAAAAATAAAGTGAAAAGGATATAAAGTGCCGCACAAGAAGGCGAGAAGTAAAAATCAACGTAGCACCACGGCGTATACGCAACATAAAAAGTGCAAGCTTTCAGCTGTCGAATAAATCCCAAAAGAAAACAAAAATCAAAAATAAAACGCAGAAAGATAAAAAATAACACAAACCATGTGGCAAGCCGATTTTACTCGGTTACTTAGTTAGTCAGTCTTCCATTTTTGTGGTTCGCTATGCGCTAAGCTAAGCTAAGCCGCGCTAGATACTAACTAGTCATACTTATACATACAAATATACCTATACGAATGCACGTGTTCATGACCCACTCAGCGCACAATACTTTGTTCCAACTAAACTGCCTGAAAGGGAACATAGCGAAACAATGTGACAAAGGATGCGGAAGAAGCAAAACAAAAAAAAAGGCGCACAAAAGGGGTTATACGTAAATGTTTATAGATGTGAGTTCAGCCAAATGCAAATGTTTATGTAGTTGAGTTTGAGTTTGTGTTTGAGTTGTCCTTGTCCTAAAAAGATTTCGGTTTATTGAAAAATATGAAGGGGGAAATATGCAAAAGTACATAACCATAATATTTGCTTATATGTATGTATATGTACGAACGTATGTATAGATGTGTGTATATATGTATGTATTGTAGCGCTCTAGCCCAGGTATGGTTGGTTTTATGTATTTTGTGTGGTTCATTTATTTTAAAGAAAGTTTGAGTCAAGTTCAATATCAAATTTTACTTTATTAGCCCATTTTAGACTAAATTTATAGTTTTAGGTCTACATCTGCATGATTCTCTCAAAAATTTGTTCTCCGACTATATAAGTGCAGATGTATGTGTATTTAATATTTGGTGTTTGATGTTTAGTAGAAACTCTGCACAAGCTAAGCCAATTCGAGGTACATTTGTCATGGGAACCAATATCGCGCTGATTTCAATAGGTCAATGCTGATATTGTCACCATGTCTCAGTGATACTAAACACTAATCCTATTACAATATTACTTTTACCCTCAGTGTACGCAGTGACGCAGACTAGTAGCAGAGGTATCAATGAAAACTCAAAACTTTATAATATTTTTACTTTCGCTCTTCGCTTTTATTTATTAAGTAGAAACGCAGCTTTTCTTCGTAATACCACTAAATATCACTTCCTTATATCAAAATAAAATCAAACTCTTCGGTGTTGTTCCTGAACATATCATAAAATGCCCACTAGAACTAGATGGATTGGCGTATGACTGATTATAAAATATTGCCGAACACATGTACCATAACACTTTAAGCGTTTTGTTTTATTTTGAAAATGTACTCAATTATTCTTAGGCGAATTACGTTAATTTCTGTCTTCCGCCCGTCTTCAGTGCGCTATGTGGAGTTTAATTGAATCATTTAATAAAGTTTATTCGATTGCGTATTTACTATATGTATATACATATTTTAAGATGTGATAAAATTATAAATATATATATTTTTTACTTAAATATTAAAATTAATAACAAAGGGAATTTTTTTCTCTTCTCAAAAAAATCCCCAACATTTCAAGTCGAATATACTAGACACAAACGCTTAAAGGGTTAAGCAAAGGGCTTAATAAAATATGTCTTAGCTTTTGATTTAATACTTCATTGATAGATCCTTTTTTGTTAGATGGTGTCTATTATTAAATAGAAAATATGTTCCTGGCTTTTATTTCAGAAAATATTTACCTGGTCAGAAATATTTTTGTTTAAAAGCACTTTTAATACAACCCGATTAGTACAAGAGTTTTAATATTTTATTTACTTTATAACCTGTCTAATTAAAATTAATTTCTAGATAGGCGAAAAATATACCCAAAATACCCATACTATACTTAACTTGTTTATATACAGTCTTTAAAAAAAGAGTGACAGATAAAATACAAGCTTAGACTTGCGTTATAAAACCAATTTAAATGCCACTAAATAGGTATATCCTTTTCGCAATTGCATTTTGCAAATTGTTACTTTTGTGAGAAATTTATAAGTGTAGGTACTTTTTACAAAATGAGTTCCGTGTACGAAAAATGTTTTGAAGCAGTGATCCCATATGCATATTTTATAGGTTCAAGTGTATCTGCAGAAAAGGAGCCCAAGACGATCGCAAATAAATCTTCAATGCAGTTAAAAGCGTTGACCATTTCCCCGAATGAGGCTCAGAAAATCATTGATTTGTTTGTGATAAGGTCGAACCTATCATTGAGTGAAGCTGAGACAGTTTTAAGGGAAAGCTGTGTTTATGCATCCAAAGACACGATATGAGGACGCTTACGTGTAGAAGATCGCAAATTCCGGGGCACATTAAAGCACGACTTGTATGGACTAACGCAAGTTTAGGACGGAATTGGACGGAAGTAAAATATACAAATGAATATCCTTTTAAGCGAATAGTTGCATGTGTCGATCCTGGTGCATTGGTGAAAATCGCATCGGATGTTATAAAAAATTGTTGAAAATGTTCCTTCAATTAAGATTTAAGCGATTTTTGTTTGTTTTTTGTGGTGCTCGAATACTAATGAGCATTACTTCGCAATACTAATGAGCATTACTACTGCTCGCTCTAAAGCCAAGCTGTTCAGTAATTTTTTTCCAATTTGAACTTTCGTTAATGAGAATTTATTGGTATTAAAGTAGAAAAATATCTTTCCGCAATACGGAAAGGAGGACAGTGAGTCCAAGGAGAAATTCTAGTTCATAAACTGCTATTTTATAGAAGAAGCTCAGGAGAGACAAGCATTTTAGCAGCTATAAATTACGTGCATACGAAGCAAACATTTTTCTATTATACTTAACGATTTAATACATTGAACGTCTTTTGTTAATTAGTATAATAAAGGCAAACAGGAGCTGAATAGTTAGATGGGAGTTTGTGGGTATTGAGACAAATATATTTAAGGTGGACCTGCTTAAAACTTCAGCTCTTCGATTTTGATGAAATCTGCTAATGATACTATGTAATTGCATAAATTATGTGACTCGGAGGAGGAGATATTGTGTGGTTATCGCGCCAGCTCTTATACTCATTGTACCATTAATCACGTATTCTGAGCTCGTATATAGCGAAAGCTTGTCTCCAATTCATCATACAAAATTGATACGTTACGTCTATGATCTCAAAAATATGATCAAATTTGTTTTGACCAAAACAAAATTTTTGGATGGACCACCTTAGTAATTTTAAATTTGTGTATAAGCTAAGAGAATTCAAAACTCGCACTCGCAAAACTCCTTTACGAGAAGCTAAAACTGATTAGAACTAATAGGCATCAAAAGCAGATTGTTATCAAACTTTCCTAGAGTTTTCCATTGAGGCTATTCTTGATTAATGCCATGAGGCTCTAGAACTCGCTTCCCAACCTAAATTATTTGAAATAAATGTGGCTGTGATTAGACTATTACTATTTCTTTATCTCTCTCATTTCTGCTATTAATCCTAGTGTTGTATATTCCTATTTATATGTCTGACTATTCCCATGTTTAGTTGCTGTAATTTGGCAGGCTCAAGTTATGCCTGTAGAGGCATAAGACAATGTTCTCTCTACGTACCAGAGGAAATTCATCGCAAATTATCGGCTCAATTTACCCAGCACTCTTTCAACCCACTCTACTCCAGTCCACTTTTTCTGACAAATTGATAATCAAAGAAAACGAGTAGCAAGCATTACTTTCACTTTTGAACGACTTTCATGTGGTTTTTTGGGTTTCGGCTCATGTGGATAGCGCCATTCAGCCGCCTGTTGATTGGCTCGCATCTCAAACTCATACAAGTGTACCCACGTCTCATCACCTGTTATGATGCGCTGGAAAAACGTTGGGTCCAAATTGACTTGCTCAAGCATGCCTTCAGCCACCTTCAGCCGATGAATTTTTTGAAAGAAATTCAACTCTCTTGGAACGAGTGGAGCAGCCACGCGTCTTATGCCCAAGTGGTGGTGTAAAATGTGAGACACGCTAAGGTCACGAGCTACCTTTCTCAAACTTAAATATTGGTTTTCCAGCACCATTTCCTTGACTTTGATGACATTTCACGTTTTCATCCGGTGAAGACGTTGATCGGTAACCAGATCGCGGCAAATTTTCCACGACATCTCGGCCCTCTGCAAAAGTCTTATACCACTCGTAGAGCCATGTTATTGATAAAACAAACTTGCCATGAGCTTCTTGCAACATTTTCATCGATTCGGCATAAGAAATCCTGTTCAAAACACAAAATTTAAGATAAATTCTTTGATCGATATTTTTATACATAGTGAAAATCGTAGCGCACACCTGTGGTTGACTGATATAATTAAATGTCAAAAACAAGTTAATTCACAGATCACGCTCAAACTCTGCGACACTATAGGGGACAGTTGTACCAACATTCCAGTAAAAAAATTAGACGTGTTTTAAATGAAAAATTCGCTATACAAGTGGAAGCGTGGATGTAAATATTCTTTATATTTTTGCTATCCTTTTTGTTCTAACAACATTTCACGCCGTGCCAAATGCATGTTGCTTGCAAAATCTATTGGCTGTGAAGTTAGTACTAGCCTTAAGAGGAAAAGAAATTTTTTTAGTATCCTATTTGTAATTTTGGGTTAAAAAATAAAAAAAAATGTGTTCGGTTAAAAGTGTTATTTTTTCATTCTGATTTTTTTTTGTTAAAAAATGAATTTTTTTTTTTCCAAATTTCGACGCCTGATTTTTTTTTTTAATTATTCTCAAAAGAAAACTTGCAATATTTTATTATATTTAAACCAAATATTTGTGTAAAGAAAAAATCTAGGATTAAATTTTCAACTTTATCAACACGCAGTTGTTGCTGCAAGTTTACTTATTATCGGCCGTCGTAGCCGAATGGGTTGGTGCGTGTATACCATTCGGAATTCAGAGAGAACGTAGGTTCGAATGTTGGAGAAAGATCAAGATAAAGAAAAAGTTGTTTCTAATAGAGGTCGCCTCTCGGCTGCCAATGGCAAACGTCCGAGTGTATTTCTGCCATGAAAAAGTTCCTCATAAAAAATATCTGCCATTCGGAGTCGGCTTGAGACTGTGGGTGTCCCCAGGAGGAGCTCGGCCAAACACCCAAAATGGGTGTATGCACCAATTATATATATATATATGTATGTATGTATACATTCACATATGTACACTTTATAGAAAAGAAATACTATATACTTGCATAAATAAAATATTTTCTAACAAACACGCATACACACACCTAAAAATATTGCTTTTTTGTATTAAAATTATTTCTATGATACATATTTACGTATGCATAGCTTCGTCAAAACCATTTCATTGTTGTCAATAATTGTTATTGATGCCCCTTTGTGTATGACTCTGTAGGGTGTTTTTCACACACACACAAACATATATATGCACATACTCGTATCATTGTTTGGTTACGCATGTTTGCTTTTCTTTATTGCATGACTGACTCACTGAAAGTCAAACAAAAAAATTTTGCTTAGTGCCTTTATCTGGTTCATTACGAACAAGCGAGCACAAAGGTAAACATGTCCATGCCTATGAATGGAAGTGGACGAGTGTGGATGTCAGTGTCAGTCTGTAAGAAAAAAGCATAAAACTTGAAATTTTTCACATCGTGCACAAATAATGAAGCACAAAAATGTAAATGAAAATGAGAATGAGAATGAAAATGAAAATGAAGAGATACCAATTTGTCAGCAAACAAGAAAACCGCATGGCACAATGTTGCAGCATAGATATGTGTGTTGCACGCATTTGTTTTATTATTTGTATACTGGATGGCTGTTAGCATAAATGCATTAGCAAAGTGATGAAGGACAATATAATAAAAAGCTGGCCATGTAGAGTTGAATGTGACAGACGGATGTATGAATACACATACAAATATATACTTTACATGCAACATAAATAATACTACGTCGTTTGGTTGCTGGGGTGCGTATACAATGGTGCGTACTTTTATAATTTTTTATTTATACAAAAATATAGCAGTATTAAGTATTTTACCAAACCCAAGCTTTACTGGACGATGGGACTCATAGCAAACATAGAAAAATGGTATGACTGATAGTTCGGATGTTACTCAGATACTATCTGGGTATGGGTATTTTCGCAAATATCAAATAAACAAAATACGTTTACGCAGGAAGAGTAAAATGGGCAGTCTTTATGAGAACGCCTGCTTGGATCTTTTCTGTCTTCGGTGAAACGATACCGTAGTACCGGGGCAGAAGAAACATTTAGGAGCGGAACAGAAGGGATTGTTTTTGTGGCCAACCCCTCCAGGTAGCAGCCAACGGTCGCTGTAAGTATGAAGATATTTTAAGCCCTACCTCACCGCCACAAAAAAGTCTGCCGAAATAAAAAATAAACACATTTTTCTCTCTGTGAATTCCGAATGGTAATCACGCACCAACCCATTCGGCTATGGCGGCCGCCGGCTAGGCTAGGCTTTTTGAACATTACTGAAAAATCGTGCTCGAATTTTACTTTGTATGGAAGAAAAAGCGAGACAACTTTGTTATGCTTGCTTTACAGACATCATTCGAATTAAGTTTATCAATCTAGATCTTCCTTCTGAAAACAGAACTAAATGAGGAACTATAAGTAGCTCTGGTAACGGAGGCGATATGGGAACACTCAACCTCATACAAAACTGCCAAATTATGCTAAGGACTTGGAATACCAAAAATGTGAACTTTATTTTATCACTGTGTAGAAAATAAAAATTTGCCTAGGATCAACATATTTTTCACCCTTGAAAAATATTGCTAGTAAAAGGCTGAACGGCTTGTTAAAACACGCCAAGACGTGCATTAAGACTTATATAAAGTGATACCTTCGACTCCGGATCCTAGGGGTCTAGGTGAGATCTTTTTACAGATCAGCCAGCACTACCTAACCTAACTTAACATAGAGCTGCAACTTCATAAATCTCCACAAATATGGTATAACGGAGTCAAATCGCATGATCTTCGTGGCCAGTTCACGTCACATTCGCGAGCGATAATCATACCCGAAACTCGTTAGAGCAGAATGCCTATCTGGCATTCACTGCATACACAGCATCTTCGTGCTACAACCATTTGGGATTCACATCCATATCCTGCAATTTAAACAAAAAAACAAAAAAAAAAGGTTACCACCGATCTGTAACGCTTACATTTGATGGTGATGGCCCATCAAAGTGAGCCATTTGCTCAAGTTCCCACTAGTGACAACAGTGGCTCGTGTTAAAAAGTGGGCTTAAATCCGCACTTAACAATAACTTTTTGCTGATGCCTTGCCACCTGGTGAACCTTGTGTAGATTAGACTCGTCCTACATACGGCAATTTTGCCTGTTAACTTAGCCATTAATCTTGATTGCTAACAAAGCCTTGCGCCTCAACACTATAGATGATTTTACGGCGAAAATTGGAGTCCTCTTCCAAACCCTCTGAAGTGAACAAAGACTAAATTCTTGTGGTTTGCGAAGAATTGACTGCCTCTGATTCTCCTGCACACTTACATGAAAGCTAAGATGTTTTCAACCCATCTGGCACTCTTTCAATGTACGGATGTTGGCTGACTTTTTATCGAGGCTGATAAATCAAGTTTGTCTAGAGAACTATGAGGAATCGACTTTGAGCATTTAGCAAAATGAACAGAATGTTTTTATTAACGAAGACTCACTTTGATAATTAAATGCCATCATTTGCAAGTGCTACTTAATCGGGTAACAGGGCGTGATAGTGTGGGATATATATAACTATATATATAATTGGCGCTTTCACCCTTTTTGGGTGTTGGGCCGAGCTCCTCGTCCTATTGGTGGTGTGTGCCTTGGTGTTGTTAAACGAATGGAGGAACCTTCAATTTCAAGCCAACTCCGAACGGCAGATATTTTTAATAGTTTTATAGTTTGGGATCAGTGCTTAAATATTAAGATCAGATTTAAAAGATTTGCCCATAACACCATTGCCGCATCACTCTATCAACATCGATCCGTTCTTGTTGGAAAACCTTTATATGAAACTCAGCTGTATTAAATGAACTATTTTTTGTGGAGTTATTCGTTATTGTGTAGGTTCTGAATGTAGCTCAACTCAGATGAAAATTGATTGCTAAATTCTAAATACTATAGCTAATGCTACGAAAGGGCTATTAGTAGAAGACGCTCTGCTGAAGTTTGCTCATCAGTTACTTTGTGGTACCGGTCAAATGCGGTGAATTAGCAGATTCAAGTTATGTCTGTAGAGGACAATGCCCAAGATGTTGGTTCTATGCATCGGATATTGATCGTAAATTCACGGCTAAATTTATAAAGTGCTCGCTAGATTCAATTCTTCTTCGTTTGATAAAAAAAAAATATCTCATTGGGGTTGTGGGAACTTAGGGCACATTTACACACTAAAAATGTGAGGCTTTATTTCTTTTAAGTAGCTCAAAACTCTCTAAGAGAGAGCAATTTTAACAAAAAAACACAAACAGCGGAAAGTAGAACGGGAAAAACTAATACATTTCCTTTAGTTCACCCGATAGTCGGTCCTTCGTAGCTAGGACCAGTATTTATATCGGGTCACTTCAGCAGCAAATCCCGTATACGAGTATGTATGGAGAATGTTTATGCTGCTACAAAAAAAGACCTGGTGCTGTAGTCAATTACTTGTAGATAGATGAATACATGATTGATTAGCAGTGTGGGAGGTAATATTTTTCGGGAAGTTCACTTATAAGCCTCTATTTTTGATCACCGAATTAGAGCAGTGTCTTTCGAACTGAAATTCTAGCTTTTTCTGGAGCTGAGTAACAGCTCGTACTCGAATTTAAAGGAAGAAATGGTTTCGCATTTAGTGACAGTCATATTCAATTTCTAAATCATTGGTTTCTTTTAGGTTTCATTCGTAAGAAAATAGTTTCCACCTCACTTGGTACCAGTTTACAAACTTTACTTAAAAGAGTGAGCTTGCAAGTCAAAGTATAATCAAACGGATTTTTTCTGAAACGAAACGAATTGGTATTACCGATCCCACTGCCTAACTATAGTAAATTTCATTTAAAAAATCTTTACACAAACTGGCGAAAGACGGCGGATCTCAGGACGGGTATACTCTTTAAAATATTTACAAATGAATTTTTTTGCGCGTCTCTTATCTCTCTGGTCATACTTTCTCTTATACTTTGTGAGAAATTTATTGTTTGCTTTTAATATGTAGATATAAATATATCTGTGTATATGTCTTAGTATGTACGAAATGCATATCAGTGCTTATATGTACTTAGTGTTCGTCAAGGGCGACTCTGAGTTGTGTCACAAATAAGTTGCACTCATACATTTGTACATATATAATAATAACTACAATATACTGTTACCACGCATGCATTGCTGCAAGTCCTTCGCTTTACGTACGTGCGTTTGTTTTAAAAAGTAAATTTACTTTATATGAACCCACATAATCTGGGTTGAATGTACATGCAGATGTACGCTATGAACTACGCTGCACTGCTTCGCTTTTGAGTAATTTGGAAGCATGGAATTTTTTGCCACGATCCCTTTTTCATTAGTTCCGAACCGGTACAAAATTGGTAGTTTGTGTCGTTCGAAAAAGGGAGAGACTAATAGTTTTATACCACCTTGTAACGGCAGCCGGTTATTTTATGAGGATATTTTTATTCAAATACCCTTAGGGGTTTGCCATTGGTGCCGAGGAGCAATCGCTATTAACAAAAAAAAGAAAATTCTGTCATTTGATCTTTCAAGGGTTTTGAAACAAAGTCTTACAAAATGACGGCTACGGTAATCATAGACGATCACTAAAATTGATGAGAGGAATATATCTCGGATAAGTTCTGGTCTCGCAGATCATGTCGTCATCACGGATGATAAGAAATGTGAATCATCTGCTCTGCCGCTTTTCAGCCATTTTCTACACAATGGCAGTCTTCATATACAGTTAGAAAATTAAGAAAGCAGAGTTAGTAAATTAAAAAGCATACTTTGAAATAAATCACGTCGTCCCGGAAGCAATCTAACTTCGGTTTATGGTCGGTATTACTACCGGATCCAATCAGCATATCCAGGGTCAGCATATGACCATTATTGGAATTATTGTGGACCTCATTTGTCTGTCTTGCCTAGAGAAGGCGGATAGCACTGAGCATTTGCCCTGTGAGTGTCCTGCATTTGCTAGAGCAAGGCTTTGAATTTTGGATTCCGATGCCACGAGAATGAGTAAAATTCGTTCTCTCAAACTGGAGGATATTTTCAGATTTACGAAAGAATCTCGAAGATTCTCACAGGTCTAGTCTATTTATCTATTTGATCCTTTTTTCCCTCTGTTGCTTCTCTCCTCACCTCCTTGACTATCTACCCTTTTACTTTTCAGAGCTTTAAATGCAATGTTAAAAAGCACATTGAGTATTTTAGTTGTTACCAAATCTTTTGGTGCGTCTTGGCTCGACTTTTTAAACTTCAAATTCCTAATTTCAATGTATCTCAAGGCTTTGAAAATATACTTGTACTTGGCTCATTGCGGACAGTCTTCATCTGTTATGCTTCGGACTGTTACACACATCTGCCGCTTCGGTAGTATTCTCTTGCATTCACTCCTCATTTGACGGTAAGTAGGACAGGCGATACAAGACATCGGTGGTTGACGCTCTCTACCGGAAGCGAAGTGCCCCAAATAACTGATTTTTATACCGCGGCCGCCGTAGCCGAATGGGTTGGTGCGTGATTACCATTCGGAATTCACAGAGAGGTCGTTGGTTCGAATCTCGGTGAAGGCAAAATTAATAAAAACATTTTTCTAATAGCGGTCGCCCCTCGGCAGGCAATGGCAAGCCTCCGAATGTATTTCTGCCATGAAAAAGCTCCTCATAAAAATATCTGCCGTTCGGAGTCGGCTTGAAACTGTAGGTCCCTCCATTTGTGGAACAACATCAACACACACACCACAAATAGGAGGAGGAGCTCGGCCAAACACCTAACAGAAGTGTACGCGCCAATTATTTTATATTAATTTTTTTAATTTGTAATGCGGTATAAAAAATGAAGTAATTTTAAAAAGCGTCTAAAATTTCAAACACATTTTATTCAATGCTTCAGCTCTTCTTATTTCTGCAGCTGCTAGACAAGATGTTTTGAGGGAAAACCCATGTGCTTACTGAACATTTCTTTAAAGCAATGGATAATAACCACCGTAGCACAAATGGAGAAACTGTCGAACGAGGTTAGTAATTTCGATCTCTTTTCATCGAACCGTCGTCAGATCTTTCTTGCCTACCAGCATGTAGGTTTATGGTTCCATCTGATATTTTCTCGCTCAATGCAAGTTTTTTTCTTGAACCCAGGTACTTCTCATATGGAGAACTTGTTCTCAAACCAAAAGTGTAGAAAGCTTGTCGAATTCTGCCCGAATAGCATTCGCACTGGTCTATCTAAGTCTAAGCCTTACAGGTTCAAATTCAGTTCAACATAGTTGCGTTGCATTTGGCTTTACGTTTGTCATATACGTTTACTAAGAGAATATTTACAGGCAGTTCCAAATCCTGGGGGTGTTGAAGGGCAGCGCACCCGTGACAAGCATAGATGCTACTGGTTATGCCTTTTTCATTTTGCTCCTTGATGCAATTTTTCTAGTGGTGGCCACCAGACATTGAAGGAACTTAAATCAAACTGTTCCCATAGAACTAGGCAAAAAGAGTTATGAAAGCGAACGGTTAGAACTCAAAATCAAAATGTTTTTTCTTCAATATAGCCCGCGATCTCACACTTATTTGGTAACTGGCCCAAAATTATTAAAGCTTCATACGGCTTTGATTGAAAATCGCTTCTGTTTTACCATCAGACTGCGCACAGATAAATTTTCAGAAACATGTGGAATGTATTATTGATGACTTGTAATTAGAGCCGTTTTTAGTGGAAAGTATCAAAGTTGCTATTAGCTTAGAACAACGAACTTAAAAAAAGGACGAGGCTTTGAAGTGAATTATTATATTTTTATTTTCTTTCCAAATGGTTTTCTGCGGCCGCGTTCATCTCACTCTGCTTCTTAAAATTTGCCTCATCGTTTCCCTTTCTTTAATTTTGAAAACAGTCACTGCAAACTAAGTCCGGTTTTATGGTGCAATGCCAATTTCTGTGAATTCGATGGGATTAAGAGCGCCGCTCGAAGTCCAATCCTTACAAGTTTTCTATCTTTGCTGCTTGTCGAGCAGTGTCAGCATTCGCGTCTCATTTAAAATTTCTTCAGAAAATCTGGAATTCTTCTGTTATCTGCCACAACTTAATGATTTCATCGGCAAGTAGGTACTAATTTTTCAACCTTTTGGGGTGATATCTTTTATTCTCTTCAACCTTTTGGGTTGATATTCGATATTTTTTACTGCCGTCAGTGGGCATCTAAGCTCGGCATAGGTTTCTCTGCCTTTTGGGGGCCTCCATAGGTATCAAATCACACATTTTAACTTTAACTTTATAAAAATAAGCTGCTTTGCATTTTTTATATAAACGCGATAGAGGAAAATGTGTTTTTTTATAAATAGGTTCTAATAAAAATGAATTTTGTAACTTACCACACTTTCTGGCGATAGTTGTATTCCAATGATTTTCAGAAGTTTTTTTATTTTCATTTTTCTTAACTGACACAATTTATTTGTTCTGAAATATAAATAAAAGAAATTTTTAAACTATTTATTTAATGTTTATCAATTTATTAAAACTAATTTAAAACCTTACATTTTAAAAAAATATTTATTCTTTCTTGAAGCCGTGAAAACATACATATTTTCTAATTATATTGTAATAATATAAGTGCATACGAATTGGCGCAAAATGAATCACCCTACCGGAAGACTTGTAATATTCGCTAATGACATCCTACGCCAATCACTTCGAAAAAAGTCATTGGTGTGAAGAAATAATGGTAAAATTCAGCCGCGGTGTTTCAAAGTACGACATGTATGACATTGTAATGGCTGACGAATCTTGGATCTATATATATGGTGAGTATGAGCCGAAAGCAAAACATCCAGGGCGATCTTAACCCAACAAATATTGTTCGCGGATGGGGCACCTCAAAGCAAATGGTCGCCTGTTTTTTTTCAGAAAATCTAGTCATTCCTAAAGCAACTTAAAACAGTCTGAGTCTGAATGGTACACAATCATTTGTTTGCAAAAAGTTTTCGAAAACTTAATTAAAACCAACCGCCGAATATGAATCATCCCCCACGAAGCATTGTATCGGCTCTTTCAAGTATCGGCTCATACAAGAGTATTTTTGAGCACTCAAAAGATCGAATTAATGTGATGTTCCCCTCACAGTCTTGATTTAGCACATAAAGAGAGATTTCAAAATATCACCATTTTTGGCCTTTACATGAAAAAATCAGCTAAATGGATATGTTTTTTATTTATTTATAATAATATCTATTTTTTCTCTTAAGAAATTTATTTAGTCAGACCATATGTAATGAAAAAATTAATTTAAGTGAGTTATAGAAAAAAAACTAAAAAGTTCGACCCAAATTGGGGGACATCAGAATTCGTGTTAGAGGTATGGTTCCTTCGCCAAAGTTTCTAATTTTGATCCCTAGAATATAATTATCACAGAGCAATGGGCCATTTTTTTGCCTCCCCACAAATCGACTCGGCCTAGTACTCACGTAGATTGTGCTCGCTACAAACACGAAAAAATCCGGATTTCCTCACTCATGGTAATGTCTATGGTCGTGCGGTTTCAGTTATTGTAAGTTTTAATAAAAATTACGGACAACATAGCAAAACATACACAGTTTAAGATTATTTAAATTTTTTTAAGTTTGTCTAAAAATCGTTAAAAAAATTATTTCCTTTAATATTTAGTTACCATGGCGAGTTTTTCAAATATTTTATTGTGGTTGTCTATCTGAAGCTTTAGAGTGTCTCTTTTCTTTTAAAAAGTTATGAAGACTTTAATAAATTTTAAGATATGGCTATTTTAGTGACCGAATTGCACAGATGTGCACGAACTGACGTAGAGATGCCTCAAATATTTTCGGTTGACCCGCTGTGCTACTCGTATGCTCGACTGCTTCGTTGGTAATAGCGGCATAGGGTAGAAAACAGAAGTTTTGCGTGCATGCATATGTATATATTTTATGGAATTTAACACTAACGACACCATTTCTGTACTAGTAAATTTTCCCACAGGGAAAGATTTCCTTGAATGCACAAGAAACAATACATATTCATATCTGTAGTAAAAGTATTTTTGTGTATTCATAGGAAATGGCAATGAGAACGCAAGCAATAAAATGCAAACGAGTTGAGGTGCTAAGAACAATAAAAATTTTTGGAAAAGAAAATGGTAAGTGCATAAAATGGACTATTTATTTAATTACAAAAATTTATAACTCTTTGCTGCAAAAGATTTAATGACTCATTATGAGCAACCACAAACCCGCTTGCATATAATAAATGAGTAAAATAAAAATAAAATAAATTAAAATGCCGCGGTTAACGCGGCAGGGCAATGTGGCGCACGTGTGAGGCTCTATTCCATCATACGAAGGGCTGGGAGTTGTGCGTATAGCATCAAGTTTGCTGGCAAGGCCAAATAAAATTAAAAAATAAACCAAAAACCGAGTAACTCTTAAAAATAAGGACAAAACGCTTGCACATAAATAAAGCTTCAGAAATTTAGCGGGTAAGCTAGTAAAGACAGGCAACTCTAATGTATTGACCCTGGTCAAAGTAAAATGTGAATTGTCCGTAAAATGATGAGTGCGAAGAGAAGTGGTTGCAAAAGGGTGCTGACTCAGACGCGTTTGTGGCTACTGTAGCTTTTCTCCCTCTGCTTCAGCTGGCGCGACAGCTGCTGCGCTTGGTAATAAAATTCAAATACGAGGTAATGGGTGTTTACTTGAAAGGCAGACATTGTTTTTTTTACACTCATAATGGTGAACTTTGATAAGAAACGCGGATTTTCCTGCGTACGTATTTTATTTTTTTCAATTGTTGACTAATTTATTCTTACTGTCTAATGAGAAAAAATATAGTTGTCATATAATTTCACAATACCTACGTCAGATAACGATTCAGGCATAAACTTATAATCTTGGAAGGGAAATATCGTACAATTGGTAAAGATTTAGCTCAATTAATGGGATCGTGGGGGTTTCCCATATGCTATATAGAAATAATTTGCTTGTCTAAAATAGTAAGATGGTACAACAAAACTGATTTCTTTTCAAGAGGGTAGATCAGTCATTTGATCCATCTACAGTGCACGGAAGGGAGAAGCAGGCCAGAAAAGCTCTTAATCAATCTTCAAATTAAAAAGCAGGCAGCGAAAGGTGTAAGCAGGAATCGGTTCATAAATCCGAAGAAGAAACAATGTATCGTTCAAAAGTTATCTGGAAGCGGTCTAGCCAAGCGTTACACACAGGATGGTAAATCCTCCATGCATAGTTGCATATTCCAATCGAGATCCCATGTATGTGAGGGTTAAGATTTATATAGGTTAAGTGTATATGGATCAGTATACTTAAACCTCTATTTGGGGCAAAACACGTCAAGGGCACCCGCCCAAAAACATCACCGCTTCGCTTTCAATGAAATTTCATTGAAATTTTTTGGTAGAGAGTAAGAGTAGATTGTGCAAAAAGTTGAGTGATTGTCGAGATATAGCATTTAAAAATTTTTATATTTGTTTTGTGTATTTTTTTGTTTTCTTTGAGTCAAGTAATTGTCAGGCTGAGAAAAAACGAAATAAATGTTATTGATAAGGTTTTTGCCTATTTCCCAATAAAAAGAGTTAAATAACATTTTCTTCTTGTGAAAAGTTAAAAAAAAATTAAATTAAAAAAAAACAAAATTAATAAAATAAGAAAGAAGTTAATAAAATAATAATAATTAAAAAAAAAATTAATAAATTAAGAAAAAAGTTATTAAAATAAACATTTATAAAATAACTTTTTTCTTATTTTATTAATTTTGTTTTTTTTTAATTTAATTTTTTTTTAACTTTTCACAAAAACAATTTTATTTCAATTTTTTTAATGGCAAATAGATAAAAATCCTATATGTTTTTTATAAATTTCGACATTTTTTATTTTTTGGAGTTTTGGAATTTTTTTTTCGAAAAATTATTGTGAGATAAAATTTATTTTTGTAACAAGTTTGAATGCTTCTTTTTATAATTCACATGCAACAGTATATATTACACTACACAACAACAAAAAAAAATAAAATAAAATTTCAATAATGAATTTTGATAGATAGAGTAGAAAAAAAATGTACGCATATCAGCGATTTGGGCACTTAAGTCTGAATTCTATTGTAGTGGGCGTTCAAGCTTTCGCCGATGTAACCTTTACACTAAAGATATATCATGTGCTCAGCTGAAATATGCAAAAAATAACGGAAAACATATATATAATATATGTTGAGCATTTTAACCCTTTAATTCCTCAATATATGGAATTTGTTTGCCTTTTTTGTGGAAAGGGGCAAAAAATGCTCACAAAAAGGGTACTTAGGGGTATAAAATGTATCACAAAAATATGTCTCATAAAATCATGCTATAAATTTCTTAATAAAGCGAAGCTTCAAACTCAACTCAAAAGCCAGAAGTAAGTCAAAAATTAAAATTTTGTAAAGGTATGAGTTATTAGTGGGTATCGCAAAAATTGTGTCGGAAAAATTTCAATAAATGTAAGTTACAGTACGTCAACAACCTAATAAGATTCCTAAACCGCACAGACTGGATATAGTCCTGCTGTAAATAACTGTTAAACAATTTGGTAACGAGGATGTGGCAACAAAATGGTGCGGAAGCGCTAGCTGGATTCTGGATGAAACACCACTCTAATCAACCAAGTTACAGTACACGTCATCATTTTGAAACTACTTCTATTCGGATTGTAGACTGAATCATTTTACTAAGCTAAGAATATACTCTAATTGAATTTGCAGCACTGATGCATAAGCGGTTCAACACACCTGGGTAAGCATATATAATATTCCCAGAGGAGGAAATAAGGCTCAAATATAGAGCAAATACTAAAATGTGTTGAGAATGCTGGTCTTAGAGAAATACTCAGAATCCATGTAGAGGGCACACTAGATCTTTTTGGTTACAGTGCTAAGTTCCTTCATGATAATAGTAAAGTTTCTATTTAGAATAAGCATTGAAAATCGCTAAGTATATCGGCGCACTTTCATCTCATAGCGCGATTTCTCGATGGTTAAACAACATAAAGATATTAGGGAAATTACTTATTTTTAAACGTTTGTGCTTAATATTCGTATTAGCTGTATTTGCAGTAAGTTACGCTTTTTGCTCAACATTTCTTTCACCTATCAAATGATTTACGAAAATGAGGAATACCATTTTCGAGGATCTCCACAGCTGTAAGCACTAATAAATTTTCAGCCATTGATAACTGAATTTCCAATTTGGAAAAAAAAAAAAATTTAAAAAATCTAAAGGCGAGTATTTGTCAAATACGATAAAAAAGTTAGTTGCCCGAGCATTTTTCAAAAAGAATTAAAATTTTTTTTCGCAAAAAAAATGTTTAGAGGAGCATTTTATTAAAAATAAATTCATCAATGTGTTGAAAGGAAACCGCTGATATTTAACTTTTAAAAAATCCCTACAAAAATTTCCAACATTGAATACATACCAAAATTAAAAAACTCTTTAGTTTACCGCTTCTAATATTTTCAAGAAATGAAAAACAAAAATAGAAAATATCTATTTTTGGCAAAAAATAATTTTTTTCCAAAAAAATGAATTTCTTTCCATAAAAATAGTTTAAAAAGTGTATTTTATTAAAAAAAAAACACACAAATGTCAAAGCGTTAAAAAGAACCGCTGATATTTAACTTTCAGAAAATCCATGTCTAAAATAGGTACTTGGGTCACTTCACTTGGATCACTCCAATGAGATTTGTTAGTCAAGTTGACGACTCGACAACAGATCGTTTGATGTTATTAACTTTATAATTACTCAATTTCTTTCCATCAATGGAAGCTTCCAATCACATCGAGCTTATCGAAAATAACACACGGATGTCGTATGCTTCCCAGTCTATTTGATGATCTGCCGCCAGCAAAAGGCGGACCAAACGTATGACATGATTCTGTCAAAAAAATAGCATCATCTTGCTGCATCCACTGAGCTCTTAGTACTGGCGGCTTACTTACTTGTCTACAGACGCAAAATGTTGCGAATTATTTGCCGGTGCAGTTTTGAAAATGCATAAGCTAATGAGAAATCTGACACCCAATCCTCATCAAACAATGCATTTTTCGAGATTCTCCAGTAGTTATTCATGCACCTGTAAGTTTATTCCACTTCAAATGTAAATAATCTGCTTACTGACAAAACCTCTAAACCGGAAAAAATTGTACACACAGTGGAAAGTCGCTATTGAAGATTTTGTAGGTCTAGAAAAAAAATAATATCACCCGTTATGAACAAAATTGCCTGCTGCTGCCCCAGAAGTCGTAGCTGTGCGTGATGTAATTAAAAAAAATAAAAGTTTAACTGCCAAAAGTAAAATAAATAAAAACCCAACAGCAACAGCGGCAGTAAAAAGCAATTAAAGCATCAACGCCCATCAAAGTAGCAGCCTCCAACGATTGCCCGTTCTTCAATATTAGGGACATCTGCCATAAGTGGTGAGCACAAACCAGTAATTTCCCCATTAACACCAGCAGAAGCTATAGCAATATGATCACACGCAGCTGCTGTAAAATCACTCTTCTCAGTTGCTTTACTTCATGCAGCCCTTAGCTCAACCCCTAAAGTCATCTTTTCAAGAGTTTTCATCAATAAAACGAGAATGCACGTGTTTAATCCGCAGTGGGGCGCAAATATATTAAACAGCAAAAACTTTAGCGCTATAGTAAAATGCTTTATATTAAACATTACAGTGTATGTATGCGCCAAAAAAGGTCGAATGTAATATCTTAAAAACTCCAACGTTTCGTTTTCTATGAATTCTACACCAAAGTGCAAATAGTAGTGTAAAGTTCGCAAATTAGGAAGGAAATATTGAGTGATCACTGAGAAGTACGGACTCAAAATTTTAGATTTTCGTAATTGTAAGTCACTACTGCTTTCTGTACTTTTTGATAAAAGAAATATGTAAGAAAATTGAGGTTTTGTAAAACAAATATATTTTTGAAAGGACAAGAATTATGTATAAAAATTGAGTTCATTTTGTTTATCATTAAAAACTAAAAAAATATTTAAAAAAAATTTCCATTATTCAATTTTCGAAATTTTTGACATATTTACATTGAATTGTAAATCAAGAAACCAAAATTTTTTTTTTTGAAAATATCTGCCTTTTTTTAACTTTTTATAACAAAAAGCATAATGTTTTTAATTTAAAAATAAATACTTTTTTTAATAAAAAAAGAAAAAAATTATGTTAAATTTTTAATTTTTTTTTTCAAATTTCGAAATTTTTAGTTTTTTTTTTTTTAATTATGTTCTAATAAAACTTCGAAGATTTTCTTATTAAGAAAACACAATTTTAATTTTTTTCTAACTTCGAAATTTTTAGTTTGTTTTTAATATTTAGCTCAAATAAAAGTTTTTTCTTATTAAAAACATCTTTCTTAAATTTAAAAATATATATACGGTGTAACAAATATATGGCCACTGAAAGCAAAACGCGTATATACAGGGTGGGCCGAATAGCGTTTGCTTTTTGAACCACCTATTTTTTTGAAAATGGTAACGCAAATGACATGTCAAATGTGTTCATAATTTACTTAAAGGTTTGACATTTACGAAATGGAACGCTATACGCTTGAACAAAATTGGGAAATATTGAAAACCTATTTCCAAAGAGGTGAGTCTTCTTCTTCTTCCGCGGCTACAGTAAATGGCGAGCGTTACCGTGATATGTTCAACGAGTTTTTTTTCAAAAATTGGAGAGGATGACATGGACGACATTTGGTTTCAACAATACGGTGCAACTTGTCACACTGCCAAAGTTACACTCGAACTTTTGGCTACCGTTTTTGAAAACCTAATAATCAGCCGAAATTCCGATATCAATTGGCCGCCTCGGAGCTGTGATTTAAGCCCGTTGGACTACTTTTTGTGGGGAGCCGTTAAGGACAAATGCTATGCGAACCATCCAGAGACGATTGATGCTTTAAAACACGAAATCGAAGTTGCCATTCATGAAATTGGAGCCCAAACAATCGAAAATGTGCTTAAAAATTGGGTTGATCGAATGGCCTACTGCAAAGCCAGTCGTGGCAGTCATTTGAACGATATTATTTTCCGTTCATAAATGACAATGTTCAGTCTTCAAAATAAAAAAAAAAGTTTGAAAAAATATTGATTTGTTTTTTTTTTATAGCCGATTCAAAAAGCAAATTTTACAAGGAACACCCTATACAAGACTGTAATAAAACCAATCCTGACCTATGGAGCCGAAGCACGAGCTGAAAACGCAAAAACAAAACAGCTACTGCGTACAGCTGAAATGCAAGTTCTACGATCCATCGTAGGAAAAACACGCCTTGACTACATTAGAAACGAGACCATTCGTGCCGAAACTGGCGTTAATGACGTAGTGAAGTTTATAAGAACAAGAAGTCGAGCTTGGAATGATCACGTTTCTAGAGCTAGTGATGACAGAATTATCCGAATAGCGAGGGACTATATACCATGTGGAAAGCGCGGACCTGGAAGACCACCAAAGAGATGGCGCGAAAGCTGCATTTCGACAGCAGCGGAAGGACAATAACATTTCGCCATTTTGAATTTCTATAATACTTTCTAATTTATAACTTTGTAATTGCGTGAAGAAAAACAGTTGAAAATCTATAATAAAGGAATAAGAAGAAGAAGGAGAACATTTTTTTAACTGTATCTGCTTTTTGAATAAAAACAAAAAGCAAAATTATAAAAAAATTTTAATTTATTCAATTAGCGAAATTTTTCGCATATTTCATTGAATTGCAAGAAAAAAAAATTTTATTTAAAAATTTATTTGTTTTTTTAATAAAAAAGAAAAAAAAAATGTTTTTAATTACTTTTAAATTAAAAAACAAATTTTTTTTTTTTTCAAATTTCGAAATTCTTAGTTTGTTTACTTATAGTTTTTCCTTTGAAAAGATACCTAATTTTAAAAATTATTGGAGGTTGAATTAGTTTTAAAGGTGACACACAGATGGCGCTATTTATCACTTTATCGCGTTGGCAATACTGAATATATATTCATGACAAAGCCTCATCCCTAGGCTTTGTTTATCAGTATCTGTCATTTCGCTGAAGTATAAACAACGCAGTGTTTTCGTGCTCCGAGTATGTCAACTTTCGTGCCGTCGAAACGCAATTTGCGGGAAGCTTTGCTTTTCTGCTTCAATTTGAAAAAAAAATACAGCCCAAGCCCGTGAATTGCTGCAGGAGGCCTACCCAGACCATACTCCGTCGATTTCAACATGTGAGTACTGGTTTCGACGATTCAAAAGTGGTGATTTTCACACCGAAGACAAGGAGCGTCTTGGCCAGCCCAAAAAGTTCGAGGACGCGGAATTGGGGGAATTGGTAAACGAGGACTCGTGCCAAACCCAAGAAGAGCTTGCTGAATCATTGGGCGTTGATAAATCAACCGTTTGCAAGCGTCTAAAAGCGATGGGAATGATCCAAAAGCAAGGACATTGGGTCCCGTACGAGTTGAAGCTGCGCGACGTCGAACGGCGACTTTTTACGTGCGAATTGCTGATCGAGCGACAAAATCGAAAGGGTTTTTTGCATCGAGTGGTGACTGGCGACGAAAAATGGATCCACCACGATAACCCAAAACGCAAAAAATCATGGGGTTTGCCCGGCCACGCATCAACGTCGACGGGCAAGCAGAATATTCACGGCAAGAAAATCATGCTTTGCATTTGGTGGGATCAGGTCGGCGTCGTATATTTTGAGCTGCTCCAACCGGGCGAAACAATCACGGGGGATCGTTACCGACTGCAATTGATGCGTTTAAGCCGGGCATTGAAAGAAAAACGGCCGGAAACGGTAAAAAGGCACGACAAGGTTATTTTGCAACATGACAACGCTCGGCCGCATGTTGCTCAACCTGTCAAAAAATACCTTGGAACGCTTGGCTGGGAAGTGTTACCCCACCCGCCGTATAGCCCAGACATAGCTCCCTCCGATTATCATTTGTTCCGGCATATGAGTCTCGATTTGGCGGACCAGCGGTTCTCCTCGTACGAGGCTACCAAAATATGGGTTGAGTCATGGATAGCCAAGCAGCGGCCAGAATTTTGGAGAAACGGCATCCGGAAATTGCCCGAAAGATGGGCGAAAGTTGTAGCTAGCGATGGCCAATACTTCGAATAATAATAACCGTTTTTTCACAATAAAGCCCCAAATCTTCGAAAAAAACCTTTAAAACTAATTCAACCTCCCAAATAAAAATTTTATAAATTTGAGATTGGATAGACAAAATTTCTTGACCATATCATCTCCGTGGTACATATTTCTAACGCAAAGGAGATCTTTGTATTTTTTCTAGAATAACCAACCAGCCAGTACTACATCGAATACTTTCAGGGCTGGTTATACCCATTCGGAAGACACGACCTATGCAACGGAGCGGGATATTCATTCGCTGCACTTACTACTGTACGTAGTATAGTATCTTTTCGATAAGTGAGATTTTAGCGCGAGTGCGGACGTATACAAGCGAATGAGTAGGTGCGTGACTACCATTGGGAAGTGCGTAGGTTTGAATCTGCGTACATGAAGTAGCAACATGGTAGAAAAAGTTTTTTCGAATAGCGGTCGCCCCAGAGCAGGCAATGGCAAACCTCCGAGTGTAAAAACCTCCATGAAAAAGCTCCTCATAAACAAACATTTGCTGCTCGGAGTCGGCTTAAAGCTGTAGGTCCTTCCATTTGTGGAACAACACTAAGATGCACGCCACAAATATTATTTGCGTGCGTATGTACTTCGCTAGAGGAGTACTTTGAATTGATTTTTCACTGGTTCGCTGTACGCATTTAAAATTAATGGAGTCTCACTACGCAACTTTATCGGATTATTGAGCAAAGCTTCAGCTCTCAATAAAAAAATAAGAAAAAAATCTAAAGGCGAGTAATTTTTAAAGACGACAAAAAAAGATGATTTCCGAAACAATTTTAACAAAGTATTAAAACTTTTTCTTAAAAAAAAATTTCTCTGAAGGTGGATTTTATTAAAAAAAAATGTTTCGAAATGTAAAAAGAACCGGTGATATTTTTAATAATATACCCATACCTACAAATAAAACAAGACCATGTCAAAAATACTTGGTTGACTGGACTTGGAGTGTCAAAATTTCTATGTGACCGAACGTTTCCGTAGATTGTTCTAACGGTTGCCTCATCGGATATGTTGTATGAGCTACTGCATGAAATTAAAATTAATCATCCAATTTTGTTTCTGAATACCTTACTTTTTGACTAAATAAAAACACAAAACGATTTTGAGTGATGGAAGTCTTTATTCTGACCTTTTTTGCATTACTTGTCTGTTTCTATACTGCAGCTGTCTAGCTCACAACTGTCAAATATGGTTGGCGCTATTTGCAAAAATTATAAATTTCCCAATGGGGTGATTTATTTTACTACAATACACTGCACTACACGAGCATGTTAAGGTGACTTAATGTAAATGTAAGAGCCGAGAGAGGATTTTACTACTCAATTATCTACTATGTAAATCCAAAGTAGCGCTTGTTGGCAGGATAAATTCTCAGTTGGAGTTCAAACCAAACATTATTACGAATATGAGCGCTGGTTGGCACATAAAGGTACTCCTTTACTACTCCAAGACTTCAGCTGAATGCCGAGAGGCGAATGCGCTGATTCTTAGTTTGATGTCAAGAGATATTGCATTTTATCTTCGTTCACCAAAGGATCATTTCCTTTCATTCCTTTACCCAAGCATTCTGAGCATTCTGACATTCTTCAAGCAGTAAAGCCTACAATTAGTCGCCCCTTACTGTGCTTTCAAGCAGCATAAAATTGCTGACGCAGTATACGTTATTGATCATGGCCCTGAACAGCTACTTCTCATCAGAAACAGAAGCAAATCGAGTAGGTCTGGTGGTGAAAGAAGACAATGAGAAGTATATCCTGCCAGTAAGCAAGTAGCGAGCCCAATCACTCCTTGCCACTGAGGTCGCTGCTACCTTACAAATTTGAAGTAGTAGAATGCCATGAAACAAAGAATGAAAGAAGTAAAGGCGTGTATTTTTTCGATGTATGTATATTTATTTTTGTATACTGATGGAAAGAGAGTGTATAGTAAGACAGTCAATCCAGTACTTTAAGTATATTTTTTTGTTCAACGAACACATATCGAGTTGATTGTGTCCTTGGAACTCAGTGTGCATCACTTCGCTGCTAAGGTGGATATCGAGCATTAATCTTTGTTCCACTACTGCTACGGTACTCGTTGCTCTCCGCCGGCGTTCATCAATCACAAATTTATTTTAATTGATTTGTGTACGTGTCAGCAGGAAGTACGAGTGGCAAAGTCTAACGCATTTCCCACTCCGCAGCTGAACAACAAAATGTACGAGTATAAGCGAAGTAAAGGTATGTAGTGGTGCGCAAAATTAACCGGAAGCACTGATTACAGCCGGATATTATTGATAATTTCTTTAGTGCAAAATGGTGTTGTAAGTTACCGAAGGCTATTTAGGGTGTCAATGTTTGAAGAGAAGCTAATGCTGTGCGGAATTTAAAGTAGGTCAGAACACTTTGCTTAGTTTATTAGTGTATAAATTTAGTTGAACTGTATGTAGAGGGTTATTGCGGCTAATATATAGTAGTATATTTATCTTTTCCAAAATGGTATGCATTTTTCCATTCATTCATTCAGTAAGCAGCCAACATTGTATCATGGCAATCATCAAAAAAAGCGGTTAGAGGGAAAACGAGTGAAATTATTATTGTACTCGTACTCGCTCAATTCTAGCAGGGTGTGAGGCATAAAGTGTATTCCAGATAATAGAAGCATATTTTAGCTTGGTTGAGTCTAGTGAATTAAACAGCAAATTTTTCGAGTAAGGGTCCTTAAGCTCTCGTACATGACGCTTTAAAAAAGCTAGATTGGGATAAGCCTTTGGAATAGCACATATTTATATATAATATTTATATTTAAAAGTAAAACCTCATTAAAAAGGATTCCTAGATCAAAAAACTCTTCAAAGTCGCAAGTTGAAGGTTTAGGGACAAATATTTTGAAGAGATACGATTTTGAGCGTTCGACAGCCTCATATCGTCCCCTTGGTATTAAAATAGCCTATACATTTTTGATGTTTTGAGAAAATGAGTTTCAAACTTTTTGTCGAAAGTAGCTCTCACTCCAATCTCGTTATGTCTGTAAATACTTATTATTTTTGACTGACGTTTTGACCCACTTTGTGGAACTAGAATTTGACCAAATTATGACCACATATAAAATCGACGATGGAGAATCCAAAAATTCAATAAACAAATAATAGCCTATGAGCACATAGGCTATTGTTATACTAAGGGGACGATATGATAACATTTACTATTCTTAAGCGATAACTTATTTTTGATACTCCACTCATTTATATTGTTTGAGTCATTTTATAGTAAAAAAAACATCTTAGGGTTTGTAATTTTATTATAAAGTCTAAACTCATCGTCGCAAACTAAAAATTTAGAATGCATAAATCTGGTTTCAATGCTATCAATAAAGAGAACACAGAAGAGTTGTCCAAGAATACTTCCCTGAGGTGCAGCAGACGAGAACCCCAATAGATATGATTTATTATTTTAAATCTGCACAAAGAAAATTCATTATTTATTGCTTCAAAAAATCTGCGATATTTGTGAGTTTTTGTACTCAATCGAATAAACTTGCTTTACCGAGAATTTGAAATACTGCACAGACAGCTTTAGGAATCACGTAACGTCAAGTACCTTATGACCAACTGCATATCTGTGATGGGAGTGTCGTTAAATATTGGTATTATAGATAATCCAGAGGAAGTCCAAGCAACAGGTACGAATAAGGAAGAGGGACAGATGAATTCTAACCTGATTAACTGCGACACAGACAGATGAATTCAACCTGATTAACTGCGACACAGACTTCATATTTTGACCCAGAAGCCATCAGTAAAGGTTTTAAAATAAGTACGTGCAAATTCGAAATTGGTATTAAATTATGGAACTCAAAACTACATCAACTTAATGTTTCCAGCGCAACTTACGTTTAAGTTTAATGTAATTATTACATCACCCAAATGGTGTAGTGGAAAAAGTTGATAACTCTCAAATTCAAACCCTGCAAACTCAGAATTCGTCTTTGGTGAAAGAGTTATTCCATACGTTTTGCGCTTTGATAACAAAAATGCAATATTATGGTTTGAAATACTCCTTATTATTCAGTATAGTCTCCCAATTTACGAATTCAATCACTGAAGAGTGAATCTGGAAGGGCTGCAAAATACGCTTCTACAGCTGTTATCACCTCATCATTTGATGAAAAACGCTTTCCACGCATGGTCTTGTTTAGGCCTGGAAACAGATAGAAGTCGCTACGGGCCTTATCTGGTCAATACGGCGAATTTCATGGATTTCATTCATTTTCAAAATGCTTCTATGACACAGTGCATTGTCCTGATTAAAATGATTTTGTTTTTGGTTTGTAAACTGGGTATTTTTCACAAATTTTTTACTTCAACTGATCTAAAAGATTACAAAAATATTCAGAATTTATTATTTTATCAGTTTCCAAGTAATCCACAAACAAAATTCCTTTCACTTTCCGAAAAACTGATTCTAACACCTTCGTGGCCGATTTCTGGAAACGAGCTCGTTTCGGAGCCAAAGAACCTGGTTCACAGCTCAATGTAACCTCTTGCTTTGACTTAGGATCATGGAGATATACCCAAGTCTCATCCATAGTGATGAATCGACTCTCAAAACCCACTTTATTATTTCAAAAAAGCGAAATGTTGCTGAGAAAGTCGCATACGAATGTGTTTTTGTTCCATTGTTAGCAAATGCGGCACACACGGTGCACACAGCTTTCTGAAAATTAATACTTCTGTCAAAATATTGCTTACACTGGCCAATGAAACGCCTAGGGTTGCTATTAAATCTCCTTCAGTCACTGAATGATTTTCCAATATGTTACCCTGTACTTTTTCCTTTTTTTGTACGCTTTCTCATGTTGTTGCTGTTTTTCGACGTCCTTGACGTGGATCGTCTTCTACCACGTTTAAATTCAGCAACCCACCTTTTTATGTACTCTACTAATTGATGGCGAAAATTCCTTATACACTTTCAACATTCGTTCATAAATTTTCTTTGTTTTTGAACCTTGGAAAAATAAAGATTCAATCACAGGTAGAGAGGTTAATTATATACATTTATGTATGTAAAAGTGTATTCGAAAATGAAATTTTGTCGGCAAGATGGTAAAAGATAATAAAAATAAGAATTCTTCTATCATTTTTTGCGTATGAACAATGTGCGGTGAACTCGAGCCCAACCGAATGATAGTTAAGCACAAAATCACTAGGCTTTTGTAGCGGGTCAGCATTGAAATTGAAATTTGAAATATGAAAAGGTCGAGCCAAGGAGCACCAGGAGATTTAGTGGCTCCTAAAACACTCAGGCTAAAAAGTCCATTGTATTCAAAGCTCTGGAAAGGGGGTAGATAGTCAAGGAAGGAAGAAGAAAGGTATCAGAGAAAGAGATAGGAAAGAATAGAGACAGAGACAGAGATAGTTAAGTCTGTGAGAATTTCCCAGATTCTCTGGCAAATCTGTAAATATCCTCCAGTTTTAGAGAACGAATATTACTCATTCTCACGACATCGGAACCCAAACTCGTAGCCGTGCTCTAGCAAAGGCAGGATACTTGCAGAGGAAGTGCTCAGTGATATTCGCCTCCTCCAAGCACGACAGGCACATTGGGTCCTCAATGTTTCCAATAGTGGTCATATGCTGACCCCATGGGTTGTATCCTGTAATGACACCGACCATCAACCGAACGTCTTTCCTTCTTAGTTTTAGTTGAAAGTTGACAGCGTTCTAGACCAGACCATCGTTCTTTATGTAGATTGCTTACATAATCGCTGATCCAATTCATGATTCCTGCGGAACTGATTCCGATTATTGGCTCTGGCCCTTGTGGGGGAACCGCTGATCCACGATTGGCCAATTCGTCTGCAATTTCGTTTCCTTCAACACCAGAGTGTCCCGGAAGCCATATAAGTACAAGCCGGTTTTGTCTTGCGACAGAATTAAGCTTCTTCTTATATTCTTGAACAATCTTTGAGGTTTGTTTCGCGTTTTCCAGGGCCTTCAGTGCAGCATAAATGTCACTCAAAACTCCAATCTGTTTCCTGCTCCATCTCCTCTAGAGTATCCATTCGTCTACTTTCAGGATAGCAAAAACTTCTGTTTGGAAAACAGTTGCCATTTCCCAAAGCATAGTGATACTTATTGCTATCGTTTAAGGACCATCCGGCTCTAGACCCTATTTCATTCTTCGGCCCATCGATAAAAAAAATATCCGTCAAACATCCCTGCATGCATTCTGGACTGCTCCATAGCTCACGCAATGGAAATCTGGCATCAAATTTCCTTCCAAATGTAACTGTGGGTGTCAGGTCGTCTTTAGGTGCTAAAAACAGTGGATACTGCTCCGACAGCAACTTAAAGATTTCTCTGTGCCCCGAAGTTCCGTCTTCGTGCCAGAAACCATATTTATGGAGTCCACACATTGCTTTTATTGCTTCCTGTTGTATCTTAAGATCCAGGGCGAGCAAATGAAGCACAGCATTTAAGGCACCCGTGATGCAAACACACACACTTCTTTGTAGCCTGTATAGTTCCCGAATTGTGGACTTAACCATGCTCCGTCGCCACCAGACCACAGAGGCTTAAGTGATGATTGGTCTGATAAGTGATGTGTATATCCATAGGACTACAGCAGGTTTCAGACCCAGGTTCTACCAAGGGCTCTGCGGCTTTGCTGAAAAATTCTCAATGCGCGATTCACCTTCAGTGAAACGTGTGTCTCCCAAGTCAGCTTCTTATCCAAGACTACACCTAGATGCTTAACTTCATCGGAAAGACCAAGTGTCACACCTTTCAGTGTTGGAAGACTGAGTCGATTGAATTTCCGTTTCTCGTAAACAAGACTATGGTTGTTTTATTCGGATTAACGGAAAGACCTTGTCTCATGCACCAGTCATCGATTTTTTTCAAGAATCCTCTGCACTTTCGTGCAAAGCCTCCTTAAGGATTTATCCTATGTTAGCGCACAGATATCGTCCGCATATGCTTGGACATGGAAACCGAGTTCCTGCAGTTATAAGAATTTTCTATTGGTAAAAGAGTGATAGAATATCACACCGACAAGACGAAACTATCAGAACATGCCCATGGCTAGAACGAAAATGTGTAGTTGGATGAGGATTGTGATGATGATAATATGAGTGCTTATATATTATAATAGTCAGCTGTCTTGTAGGGTATGGCTTCTTAGATCCGTGTTTAAGGGAATATACACACACTTCCGGACAGAATAATAGAACCGCATCATTCTGATAAAATTTTACTACTTTTTTTTGCTTTTCATTTTTTTTTGATTTGCTATAAAAGCTTAGCTCCTTCTACAATAAGAAACATTTAAAACGAAACTTAAAGCTTTGTACAAAATTTATAAAAAATCTACAAATTTTCAAAAAAATTGCAAATTTTTTAGTTAGAATTTGTGGACGAATTTCCGGTACGCAGTTCTGTTGCTCATTCAATTTTAGTATAAACACATGCACATTGTAAGTAGCTAAATATTCTCGTCAGTTTGCTGATGAAAAAAATTTTCAAAAATCAGCTGAAAATTCGCGTCAGTTTTTGATAATTTTTTTCATCTGCCACAAGCTTGTCAGCAAAACAAATTATCAAAAACCAGCGAGAATTTTGAATCACTCCAAAATTGTATTTTATTGCATTAGAATTAAAATGTTTTGTTTTACTTCTGATAAAAATTTGAAATTTTCGGGAAAATTTGTAGATTTTTTATAAATTTTGTACGAAGTTAGATATTTTGTATTAACGATTAACGATTAACGATTCATAGGCTAGGTTAGGTAATGGTGGTGGTCGCTCTGTAAAACAAACTCACTTAAACCTTACAGGTCCGTTGTGATACCACTAGGCGACCCGGGACCTCATTTACTTTTTTTTCTGGGAACCATTTTGTGGCTCTTATGACGCACATTATTGGTCCCATCCAGGCGCCAGACAGTTCCGTAAGAGAATTGAAAAAGTATTTACATAGAAATTAAGGATGGGCAATTGTAGAGGAAGTGCTTAACCGTTTCTTCCTCTTCCTCATCTCTACAGATTCTACAATATTCATGGGTGCAAACTCCTGGTCTCAAGGAATACCTGCTGAGTAGCTAATAGCTGGTTATACAAGCCACAACTTTCGAGATCTCCTCTCTTGAGAGGCATCCTCTGTATTTTTTTTTATTTATTTGCGGCCATATTAGCCTAGCTATTATGCATGTGTCTTCACTTTTCTGTTGTTTCTCTTCTATTGGTTTTAATCATTAGTTTGCTAGTAGAACGAGTTATATTGTTATAAAAAAATAAATAAGATAAAAAAAAACAAAAAAAGTTGTTCAAGCTGGTTAAAATATTATATTATTTGGTCCGTAAGTGCTTATACACATATCACCCAGTTTATTCAACATTATTTCCTTCTCTCTTCAGCAATCGCTTCGGTAGCTAAATACTTCATCGTTAAGCATTTTTACGCCATCTGAACGCACTAGGCCGCAAGCTTTCGGTCATTTGGTTAATCTGAATCACATTGGGCGGTAGCCGAAGCTACCAAAAACGATATATGCTTATATGCATATGCAAATGTGCTTACATATGTACTTATATTACACACACACACACATATATATTTATACAATCCAAACAGCATGCGGCACATGACATTTATTTATTTAACTACGATTTGCGCTGAGCAGCAGTTTTATGGTCGTATTTTATGGTTTGAAGTGGGTTACTGGTATTGTGATTATAGCGGCAGATATCTATATCTGTATAATTTTTTGTTGTGATGCTGAATGTTTAATATTATTTCTCGTTTTTTTTTTTTTATTTTTTTTTTTTTTTTTTTAACAAAAATGTGCGCTTTTATTTACAAGTAACGCTTTCACTTACTGTTAACACCCTTTTTGGGTGTTTGGCTGAGCTCCTTCTTCTATTTGTGTCGTGTGCTTTGATATTGTTCCACAAACGGAGGGACCTACAGTTTCGAGCCGACTCCTAACTGCAGATATTTTTTATGAGGAGCTTTTCCATGGCAGTAATACACTCAGAGATATTCCATTGCCTGCCAAGCGGCGAAAAAACGTTTTCTTCATGTTGGTGTTTCACCGAGATTCCAACCTACGTTCTCTCCGAATTCCCAGTGGTAGTCACGCAAGAACCCACTCGGTTACGGCGGCTGTCGTTTATGATATATGGCACATAATTTAATGTTACCCTTACGTGGCCACAACTTCATATGTATGGGGAAAATTTTGCGCGCAACTTTGTGGGGTTAAAAACTCAAATTACGGCAGACTAAAAATAATTCAGTTTCTCACCACTTAACTGCTCTCCTTCCTGCTCTCTGCATGCTGCCTTTGCTTGCTATTAATTAATTTAAAATTTGTATGATTGAATGCTACATAAGTCAGCGTACATTTACATGTGGTATTTATTAACCCTTAATATACCAACTTGAACATCTATTAACTACACTCACCAACAGGAGCTAATGAACTGGAGCAAATGCTAATAATTTTGAAAGAGGATGTATCCAGCATCAATTTTACCTACGACAGCACTAGTTTAGAGAATCTGATTTTATTTTTGTTTTACAGCGGGTTAACTATTTTAAATTTTGGGCGAAAATGTAATTAGCTTATCAAAAATTTTATGTGGACAACGTCTTGAATTATAATTTTCGTACCCAGAATTCAAAGAGGAATTCTTTCTTAAAACGTCTATAATAATGTTCATTAAAAAGTTGTTAGAGGACTAAAGTATTCCATAGCAAAGCGTTCCAATCTTAAGCAGATAATTCTACTAGAGATAATAATTTTTTGAAAATCCAGTATCTTTAAACGTCATGGTCGAAGAAGAGAGTGATTATTTTACCACAAGATCCTGCTAAGCTGACCGGCGAAAAAGAAGATAAAGATGATTTGCAAACAATATAACTGCCCCTCTACCAAAGATGTTCTATTGAAAATAAATGAAATAGTGATAGAACTAAAGGAAGAGGTTAAATATCTAGGTTTAACCTTAGATAAAAAACTCACTTGGGAATCACATATAAATAATATAACAAAAAAGGCCACGAAATCTTTGTGGACAACCGAACAATTATTAGGGAGATCCTGGGGCCTCATCCCTAGTATGGCCCTCTGGATATACACCCAAATGGTTAGCTCAATCATACTTTATGGGGCACTAGTATGGTGGAGCAAATCTATCCAACAAACAGCGATAACCAAATTGGGAAAAGTACGAATGCTTGCTTGCCTATGCATCACAGGGGCTATGAGAATTACCCCAACAGCTGGCATGGAAGCACTCCTTATTCTCCCACCATTTCATATAGCAATCCAAAAGGAAGCAGCTACGCAAGCACTCATGCTACAGATGAAAGAAAATTTCAACTTAGGCAACCTCACCGGTCACCTAAATATCTTAAATAAAATCAAAAACACCATAAGCATGGCTCAAGTTTCAGACCACATTGACCCAACCCTCTGTTTCACAAAAGGATACACAGTTACCTTTCCTGAGAGGATCGAGTGGAAAACAAACCCAAAATTGATGAATGATGATTCACAGAAATGGTACACTGATGGATCAAAAACACCTTATGGTGTAGGAGCAGGAATAGTGGGGCCCAGAATCCACAAATCATTCACTCTCACCATGGACACCACCATCTTCCAAGCGGAATCATACGCAATAATGGAAGCAGCAAACATCATGCAACGTAGAAATCACAAGAGAGTAAATATTAGAATACTCTCGGACAGCCAATCAGTTCTAAAAGCTTTAGATAGCTATACCTACAACTCAAAAACTCTCCTAGAATACCACAAGGCACTCAATAACCTGGCATCCAAAAACAATGTCTCATTAATTTGGGTACCAGGACATGAGGGATATGACGGCAACGAAAAGGCAGACTTGCAAGCCAAAAAAGGGGCAGATGTAAATTTCATCGGACCTAGTCCCATGTTTGGATTTAACAAAAACCGCCTAAAACAAAAAGTAAAATACTGGGCCAAAACTCTATTAAATCAGCATTGGAACAACGTAGAGGGTCTTAGACACTCCAAAAAGTTCCAAAGTTTCAACGCTAAAAGAGCTAACATGGCCCTCACTTTAAACAAAAAGAGCATTCACACTCTGACAGGCGCCCTCACGGGTCACTTCACCTACAACAAACACCTACATAACTTAGGCATAACTAACACCAGCACCTGCAGATTTTGCTGCGAAGATGAGGAGTATATAGAACATCTCATCATCAAATGTCCGGGGCTGACGCATAGAAGGAAAAGATTTTTAAACTAGTTCATGCTTACAGATGAATACCTTCAATCACTCCCTCAGGAGCTGGTAGAATTCATAAGCATACTTAACTGTCAATAGACAGCATAGGGTGCACAATAGATCAATATGGTCGCAGTGCTAAAGGGCCATACTTTAACCCTTTACTACCATTAACCATTAACCATTACCAAAGATGTGCATGGAAGGACAGAAGTTTTTTGCTGATATCTGGATACTGATGATATATCTGAATGGAAGAGAGACTCTTTTCTACAAAAACTCACTCACACTATAACTCACCTGATTCCCATCAAAAAACGGAAACATTGTACGGTATCCAACTATGCTTCTTACTTAGTCCGGTTGCTGTCAACTATGGAACCTTTCTACCATACAAATTTTAGGGAATACTTTTGACAAGGAGTTTTATGATATGCCAATACGAAATATGTTATTGTATGCTGGTGAAAATAATAGGCATGGGTTTGAAATAAGCAACCTGATTTGAGATGATTTTCTTGAAGTTCCTTATGTTAAGAGGGGATCACAAACTCCCATGAGAGCGCTAATATTGACGAAAAACGTTCTTAGATATAAAGAAAAGTCCACACTTTAGAACCACTTTAAGTGATAAGTCATTCAAAATTAAACCTTTCTGGGGCAATTCAAAAAGTTAGTCATAATGATGTAGAAGATCAGGTCACTTAAGCAAATTATACAGTATTATGGACACCAAACTGCTGCGTTGTTTATCAGAAGTAAGTCCACCAGATTTGCTTACAAAAACTGGTTAGCAGCAAAAATAAAAGCAAATATCTGGTTTATTCACAGAAAGTCGAGGCCCAATTAATATCGGGTGCAATCCAAGGATTCTACCCCAGCAGAGTACCGCGTTCTTTGAAACAGTCCTTGTTTATCTGTTTCGCTTCTCTTGGAATCAGAGGATATCTGCAAGGCTATTTGATCTAACCAGTTTCCGGGCAATTATTTGTGCAGTGTCGCGCATTATATTTATTAGCTGCTGCAAGTTCGCGGAGTTTTAATCTTCTCCTAGTTTTTGGGGACCACTACTTATGTTCTCATGTGGGTATTTCCCAACTGTATTAGCACCGAAATGTTCACCAAAAGCGCTGGAGTGAGACAAGGATGCCCTCCCTCATAACTTGTCTTCGCGATTATCCTGTACAAAACCAGACCAAACTCACCTTGCAAATAAGAGGCATAATTTGAAACTTCTACATAGCAAATACCAAGGCTATGAGAATCACCCACTCAAATTGTAACCAGATAATGATCAAGAGTCATGCAGTCGAATATGTTAATAGTGTCTGCTCTCTCGGAAGCAAAATAACAAGAGATGGCGTAGTCGAGGGAGATCACAGTAATAGGTTGAGTAAAGCCAGATCAGCGTTAGGTTAGGTAAGGTTAGGTTGAAGCGGTTGTCCTATGGGACACACTCAGGCTCATAGCCATTTGTGATGCCGCGTGGAGAGCTCTCTCTGTCTCTCCTAAAACCAGTATGTGCTTATGACTGTAATGACAAGTATAGGCGGGAGTGCATAGTCCACTAGTCCGGGAAGCCCCAAAAGTGCCAGCTAGGATTCTACCGTCCTTAACCACCTTAGAGTCTTCAGCCTTATTGCCGCACTGCGTGCGTTATATAGGGTTTTTCAGTAAGAGCGCTTCAACTTTTGAACTTTTTTGAATGAAACACAAACGGTTTGACTTTTTTAACTAATTTTTTTTTTTTATTATCGAGTTTGAACATTTCTCATTTAATGCTTTCGATGGTGTGGTTGACATCGCATTGGTTACACAGGCCGACAAAATTTAACCAACATTCAGACCCAGAAACCAGACTATATATTTCCGAAGGTTTATGATGCGCTGAATCCAAATCTGGCCTCAGAATTGCTCTATTAGTTTGAGTTTTCGAGATATCCTAACCTAAAAGTGCAAAACACCCCATTTTTGCCCATATTTGAGGTTATATAGCCTTGCAGATGTTTTCTTTCACCAAAATTAAAGGATGGCATCTTTAAATACAATCCTTCTTTTTTCAAATGGCGTTTTGTTTGCTCAAATATCATTTTTTTTCGCAGAGATATCGCATTTTGAAATTTTCATGTTTCGAAATTTTCCTACACCTGAAAATCGATTAAGATAACATAGACATGATATATTCGATTACTAATTTTCTTGAATTGAGTCTTATTTTTCTTAAAATTTTGTCTCACACCATAAGTGTGCTGACTCACCACATCCCTACACTATCTAACCTTTGGGTACCGAGTCACACACAGCCCTAACCCCTAGAAACCACCCCTATCATACCGCGAGCAGGCTAACCCACATAACCGCAAGCAGGCTTTCCCACAAACTCCAAATTTACATACTATTAATCCATATATTTCAGGCCCTCAAACCCAAGAAAATTAGTAAGCGACTATATCATGTCTATGTTATCTTAATCGATTTTCAGGTGTAGGAAAATTTCGAAACATGAAAATTTCAAAATGCGATATCTCTGCGAAAAAAAATGATATTTGAGCAAACAAAACGCCATTTGAAAAAAGAAGGATTGTATTTAAAGATGCCATCCTTTAATTTTGGTGAAAGAAAACATCTGCAAGGCTACATAACCTCAAATATGGGCAAAAATGGGGTTTTTTGCACTTTTAGGTTAGGATATCTCGAAAACTCAAACTAATAAATTAATTTTAGTTATCAATCCGAATTTTGCATGGACAGTGAAGCAGATATTAGTTTAAATTATTTCGGATACTTTTCCTTGTAGACTAGTGTTATCAGAGTAGATGGTAGTCTTTGAATCTTATCAAGTTTTTTGATTTTTGCACCCTTCATTCCACCATAGTGATAAATTGGTCTAACCACTGCTGTATAGAGCCAATGTATCATTCTGGGTTTTAATCCCTATTTCTATCCAATAAGCCTTCCGCAGGAGTACTATGTGGTCATAGCGTTGCATGCTCTGTCTGCGTCTGTGAGCCCCTAATTTAGCTTCGTATCTAGTACAAGTCCAAGATATTTTGCCCTTTCTGTTACTTTAGGTGGTTTCGATCTTAGGAATATTTGTTGAAGAGCAGGTGTTCTATGTTTCCTACCAAACAGTTTCAGATCAGTTGTTTCCGTTCTGTCTCATTTTATGCATCTCAGACGCCCTTTTACCGAGTTAAAAAGAGGTGGTCTGTAAAGTCGGTTTACTGACGATAGTTTAACGTGATAACGTCGTAAGAAAATACTGATAGAATGGTTGCATTTTTCAAAAGAAAATTTTAATTTTATTTGTTTGATAGATATTTTGTATGGATATAGAGAATGAGTTAACATTAACATAACATAATATACTTTAACATAACATAACATAACATAACATAACATAACATAACACAACATAACACAACATAACACAACACAACACAACATAACATAACAAAACATAACATAACATAACATAACATAACATAACATAACATAACATAACATAACATAACATAACATAACATAACATAACATAACATAACATAACATAACATAACATAACATAACATAACATAACATAACATAACATAACATAACATAACATAACATAACATAACATAACATAACATAACATAACATAACATAACATAACATAACATAACATAACATAACATAACATAACATAACATAACATAACATAACATAACATAACATAACATAACATAACATAACATAACATAACATAACATAACATAACATAACATAACATAACATAACATAACATAACATAACATAACATAACATAACATAACATAACATAACATAACATAACATAACATAACATAACATAACATAACATAACATAACATAACATAATATAACAAATTACCCCGTATTAAAGCACTTATCAACAGCTTTCATTTGATACCCATATTGTACATACACAACCAAAGGTTACCCGGGTCCACGTTTTGACCTATATCTTGAGACCCTATCTACCAATAGGTATTCAAACTATACGGAAATCATCTTCAATACCTACTTAACAATGTGTGTAAGTTTGGTTTAATTCGGTTCAAAGACACGGCGGGTCCACGTTTTGGCATATATTTCGAGACCCTAGTCACGGAGCGGCATGAAAAATACTCTGGACTAAAGCATTCACCAACAGCTTCCATTTGATATCCATATTGTACAAACACATTCTAGGGTCCACGTTTTGGTCTCTATTTCGAGACCCTAGTCACGGAGCGGCATGAAAAATACTCTGGACTAAAGCATTCACCAACAGCTTCCATTTGATATCCATATTGTACATACACATCCGAAGGTTACCCGGGTCCACGTTTTGACCTATATCTCGAGCCCTATTTCCAAAATAAAATATAATCCATGTTACTCGTGGAGGATGTAGCTTTCGAATGGTGAAAGAATTTGCAGTTCATTCAATGCAATGAGCAAGGTAGCTACATATGAGCAAGGTAACACTAAAGAGCAAGGTAACACTAAAGAGCAAGGTAACACTAATGAGCAAGGTAACTACATATGAGCAAGGTAACACTAAGGAGCAAAGTAACACTAATGAGCAAGGTAACGACACATTTTTTCGTGCGTGCAGCCTGTTAAATCGAATTATAAGACGTTATCACGTCAAAAAAAATTGCCTCAAATTGACTTTTTATTCAAAATTCATTTCCAACCCAGATTCACGACCATGCACGACCATCTAAAAAGATCTAGTAAATAATTGTGACAGACTTTGTATAAAAATATATTATATAATACATATACTTATGCAAGTCACCTTTACCCCCACATATGCAAGTATATCAATACTGATAATTTTGTTATGTTCGATTTTTTTTTATTTTTAACGCACGCAAGTGAAATAATTTTTTTCGCCCTTGCCATTCAATGGTTATGCAAAGTGTGCAATTAATAGCCTTTTGCAGCCATTACAATAACAAAATAAGAATTAAAAAATAAATATAAATAAATGAAAATAAAATTTAAAAAGCGGAAATGAAAATAATCACAGAAGCAAAAACCACAGCCTACAATAAACTCAGCTACTCACACAACAATGCTATAAAAATATTTAAAATAACATCAAAAGCAGCTATAACAGTATGGATGCCAACTGCAGTGACAACGATAAAAAAGACAACGAGAAAGAACAATAGTGACGCACAGCAAACGCATCAAGCGGTGCTGCCTTTAGCGGCAATGAAAAGTGTTGGATGCTGAAATGGGTATGTTTGTGTTGGTATATGTGTAAGTAAAGAAATGTGTAAAAAAGACACCATAAAATAAATATACAAAAGCAAAATTTATACAGGGTGATTCAGATAAAACATTTTCTTTTACAAAAGAGGCAATAGTCCAAAAAAATGTTCAATAAGTTTATTCTTCTTAAATAATGAGTGAAACACAAACATTTTATGTTCATAAAATACAAAGAAGCCCTATTAAAAAATATTCCTCTACTAAATCTTTATAAAAACCACTCGATATTTTATTTAGTTTTTAAATTTTTAATTAGTATTTATCGCTGAGTTTTGTGCCTGAATATTACACCATGCGACAGTAAAAGTTATACAGGGAAAATTTTATATTTGCGTTGATTTTGTGTAGTAATGCTGTAAACTCAATTTTTTTCCTTCAAAGTTTTGAAGGACTTTACAAATTTAAAGGGAAAAACGTAAGCAGAGGTATACATTGGTTATGCCTTATTTCATGGGAGCAAAGTTCAACTATCATACTTTTTTTGTTCTACAAAGTTCTTTTTGTTATCAACTATTTTATTTTAAATAATTATTTAGGAAATTTTAGGGTTAAGGATACATTCGTCTTGGCAAAAAAATAAACCAAATATCCTTCCATGTTTAGCATATATAATAATATCCTCGAGTGAGCATAAATACTTTAAATAATTTTTTGAAAATTTAGGTTTCGAAGTCTTAAAGTCTTCAAGTCAAAATTAAATTTATGAAAAAGAAAAAAATTGGTAACAATTTTGTCGACGCGCAAAATAATTGACTGAAAATGTAACGCTAAAATTAGTGTACTCCAGAAGCGACTCCACATGCTAATTCACCCTTGAGTAGTCACTTTGTGAGCGACACAACTAGCCAATCAACAGAAGCCACTAATTGTCAGCTAAAATTTCGATCGGTACTTGTTTTTTTTTTGTCTTTACAGACTAGCAAGTACAGTAATCAGACACAATTAAATCCATTGTACAGCACTCGGCTTCCCTTTTTAATTTTCTTTAAATCTACTCGACCTTCGAAGAAATCTGAGTATGTCTTGTGGTGCCAAAGAGCCAAGGTGGTCACCTGTTAACACATCAGTGCCAAAAACCTCACACCTGATTCTAGCGAAGGCGGGGCAGACGTACAGGACGTACGCACTCTCTGAGATGTCCCCTTTTTCCATGTGCTTTGCTCATAGAAAGTGGCTCGTAATCAGTCCAACCAGCCGTCCACAGTACCCTCTGCTTAGTGACAGGAGGAACTGCGAAAGTCGGTCGGACATGACAGGTAACATCAGTTTTGTCCATCTGCAGCCTGCCGAGCTCGCCCGTTTGCTAACCGTGGCTTTGATGGCTGCAGAAGTGCGTGGCAGAATGGGCTCCGGGCCAAAAAAGTATGTACACAAACAAACAAACAATGCATTACCAAAATCAACAATAAAAAAATGAAAATATAAATAAAAATAAAAATAAGCAAATAATAACACAATAATTCAATGTAATGCCTTTGCAAAAATTCCAATAAATGCAAACAAAAGCAATAAACCAACATTAAAAAGGACAACAACGAGACCACACAGTGGTTGCACCTACGGGAGTGCCATAATACGGACAAAAAAAAAATTATTCAATTATAGTTAATATCGTTGTTGTTTGAGCAAACAATAAATTATTGCACATTTACAGCGGTGGGCCAAAATGTCAGAGCATACGTTCCACCAAACTTCTACAGAATAACATACTCTGAAGTATTATTTTATGGTCATTGTCTACATATTAACGTCTGAATGCGTGGGCAGGCAAAAATGTCAGCCGCAAAACTTTGTCATGCCATGGCGTATGAGTAATTTTCCTTTGTTTCAAATAATCAGTTATGGAAATGAACTTTTATGTACGCATCCAAGAATATTTGATCCAAATGAGTATTTCATTTTGAGTATTTCATTTGGAGGAAAAGTATTCGCATATATATATCTTAAGGACTTTTGTGAACTATAAATTGGTATAAAAAAGTGACAATGATCTGTAGAATTGCAAACTTGAAATTTTTTTACATATTCATAATAAAAGCATGATATTTTGATGGAAATTTGCCGAATTTTTAAGAATTTTATAGAAATTTTCATAAAAAAATATTTGGAATCACAAAATTTATAAATAAATAGTCAAAGCTTGTCAATATATGATTCATTGGCGTATTGTCAATATATGTCACGTTGACTGTGCTTTACAGCTATGTTTATTTTTCATGGGCATCTATAACCAGAGTCATCTTATGGTATCTACTCTCTGTACAATCACGTTCTCTGTAGTTGGAATAGGTCATTGTTTTTAGTAGTAGTAGTAGTAATTCTTCTTTATTTATTTATAAATATTTCATCTTACATTACAATAATTTTTACAATAATTCGTTTAAATATACATACATATAAATACATAAAGATAGAAATAATAAATTTGTGGCAATAACAATGTTGTCTGTCACAACTCAAAAATTAATCAAAAATTGAACTCTGCAATAAGAAAATTTCTATAGCGTAAGGCTGAGTATATAAAGCAAGTTAGTATTTTCCAATTGTGGCCATTAAGTATATCTATTACTTCTGCTTCATTTAGCTTCGCTGCGTTTAGGTATTTTATTCTGATCTCCTTCAGTACCGGACATCTTCCTAAGAAGTGCTGCATATTTTCTTCCTCGTTTAAATTGCGGAGGGTGCATATTTTCTGAGCATTTCCATACGTAGTTGCATTTAGCTTCAGTAAATCACATCTTGCTTTGAAAATTGTCGTAATATCAGCTAGCCGCATATCTTCTTTAATATATGATTCCCCTTTTGAGTAGTCTAAATGTTTATAAATTCGCTTCTCGCTTGACTGTCCTTTTTGCCTTGCCATGTTGATATCTTTTACTCTCATTTCGGTAAGAAGTTGCACACAGCGATCTTGCCAGTCTATAGAAGTGATGTTTTCTTCAAACTTCAGACCGAACTCCATTCCCATGTCGTTCAGATGTTTAAGCCAAAATACATTTTTATTTAAGATGCCTTGTGTTAGTTTGTGTGGGAGTCTGTTGCAATTATATTTGTAAATAGTTTTCCAGATATACTTCATGTGTAATTCTAAAGAATACATGTGGCTATCTTCTATATTAGTTTCTAATGTTATTGCATAATTTGGAATAGGTCATTGATATTATCATTCATCACCAAAATAAAAAAGAAAAGAAAAATAAAATGTTCATAGGATAATGACGTGAAATCGGCTATTCAGTGATTACATGTCAATATACTCAGAAGCAATCTGAAAAAATTCTGGAAAAAATATATTTAATTTGAGATTTATTCAGAACTAAAAATATTGCCATAAATATAAACGCTTTCAAAGTGAAATATCATCGGTTCTTCTTAACATTTATATAGATGTTGTTCTGATTTAGAGGATAAAATATGCTTAAAAAAATTTAAAAGAATATTATATTTTCTTGTTAACCCGCTGAATGTCACGTGGACGATAAAAGCCCTCCATTTTCAAAAAACGATAATATGGCAACTTCTTCTACGTATTAACTTCAGATTCAGCCTACAGCTTTAGGTCAGTTATTTCGTCCCTATTAAAAAAAAAATAGTCGTTCTTATCCCCAAACGGCATTTTTTCGCTCCCCGCGATGGCTTATGTTTCATTGTTCCTTCGTAACCTACTACTATTTGGGCAAATAGAAACTCACAGGAAGAAGTAGATAATGATGAAGAAATAATTTACGGCGTCAATGGTGGCAATGGTACGAAGGATGGTGATACCGTCGCATAAAAAGCGTACTCAATTTATTGAATTTTACAATCTTACTAAAGGTTATGTTGGCGTTGTCAATAGATTGAAATCTAATTCTTCAGTAGCCCACTCTTGCTCCAGATAACCATTTCGATTAATTTTTTCAGTACTCGATATTGGTTGCAGAAATGCTCATATAATATTTGACACTTTTCATCCGGAGCAGAATATAAAACGTAAGGATTTCACTGAGACTTTGGCCTTTTCCTCATCTTGCTTGTCGAAGCTCAAATAAAATATGGCCTCCGGTGCTGCGGTTACTCATTTAGCGCTTCACACAATTCTCTCGCGAACAAGAAAATATAATACAATATGATATCATAGAGCCATGAACATAGAGGTCAATTCTGTCCCTAAATATAGATAGAAAACATACCAGCACAAACATGCGTCCATTGCAAAAAACTATTTGTCCAAGTCACTACCAAACAATTTTCATAGAATGCGTAGATTAAAAATGTTCAATTTCGCATATGGAATTTGTATGTTTGTTGTTGCTTTATCCAATGTATTTGTTTTTAATACCTCTTTCAGTTTCAAAAATTTGAAACATATAGGGATAAAATATGCATGAATTCGTTAGCTCTGAAATGTTTATATAGTTTACCAAAACAAAAATGTGGCCTAACCCCAAAAATAGTGCACTGACAATATACAGCAATGATAAGGCTTATCAAGACATACGGTGTCTTTGTTTGGTGGCCAACACTTGAGAAAAGCACAACAGTAAAACGCCTAGAAAGTATTCAAAGGGGTGCTAGTCTCTGCATCTGCATAAGCAGGGCACTAAAGACTACGCCCACTTCAGCGATGCACTTATTACTCCGCACTTAAGTTAAAATAAATAAATAATAAATACTAGGCAAATACCCCTTCTTACATGAAACGACAGGGTGCTCTGCAAGTGCTCTGACACAAGTGATGATAAGTTTGGAAAAAGTCCCACGGTAGTGATAAAAAGTGTGCAAGTGTGCTCCCAGGAGCTAGGGCAGTGACCAGTGATTGCCTCTGACAGGTGTAGCTAACCAACCAGAGGTAAATACAGCCATTTTTTATCGAACTCCAAAAGAGTGAAAAAGACAAAAAAAAAATTATTAAAAATAAAAAAAAAACAAAGAAAAAAACTGAGCAACTATTAGGCAAACGGTGACAAGTGTTGTTGCTGAGAGAGAGAACAGTTGCTTAATATAAGCACATCTGCTCAGACAACTGCGTAACTTTACTTTTTTTTCTAATCACACAAAAAAAGTAATAAAAGAAAAAATATACATACGCATGCATATATACAAATCAAGAAATTATTTAGGGAACAGTGCAAAGAGTGTTGCTGTGAAGAGAGAAAATAGCTAATTATCATCTGCACATCTGCTCAGACAGCTACGGTGAGAGGTGAATAACATCTGACTCCCACAGGTATAAGCAAACCACCTAACAACATGCCGAATGAGTCTCCACGCTTATGCGGAGAGTCGAAGGAAAAGAGCGATACGATCAATCCTTTTCTGAGACGAGCGGGAATCGCTCACTCACCTGTGAGAAAGCAAATACTCACTCCTGAGCAAGAGCGCGCTGAAAAGCACCAATGCGAGCATAAAACTCCAGACATGGAAAAAAGCGACACGCAACAGCAGAAGGAAGAGGAAGGAGAGCAGGCGACAAAGCGAAAATCAGACGGAGAGCTGCTACGTGTGATGCGAGAAAAAATAAAAGAGCTCATTAGTGCATGGAAGTGCAGAGGCATATAAACATACCAATGAAAGACCTGGGGAGTGCAATAGAGAGGCCGCATCAGAAAGTATTAGGCATGCACAGCATATCTAAGCCACCCACTGTGCGCGCCAATCAAAGCACACAAACCGACACAATGAAGAATGATCGGAAAAAGCAAGCAAAAAGAGCCCGCACGGCTGCCAATAGCGGTCGGAATGTGCCCAATTCGTCGCAGCAAATAGCAAAGGGCATCCGCTTAGAATCGCCGAGAGGACCAATAGCGGCCATGCCCAAAGAGCAACAACACTACTCCAACCAACCAAAAGAGGTGGTTGCTGTAAAGAAACAAAGCGTGGCAGCAGTATACATGAATGCGCCTCTAGGCGTGGAGGGCAGCCAATCACGGGAAGGCTGGTCAACAGTGGTCAAACGTAAGACCAAAACCACGCAAAAAATACCAACGAAACCTGACGCATTGGTCCTGAAGAAAGTCGGTGAACTTTCATACGCGGAAATGCTAAAAAAATTAAATCGCAACATGAGCTCAAGCAACTGAGCCATATAGTAAAGGGCATTAGAAAGAAGGTGAAGGACGAATTATTATTCGAACTAAGGCCGCAAGCTGATCCAGCTTCTGAGAAGCTCAAGACAGCAATAGAAGGTGTCCTCGGCGAAAGTGCACAGGTTCGCTCCATAATACAAGAAACAGCCATACAAATAAAAGATATTGATGAAGTGACGTCCAGAGAAGAAGTGTTAGAGGCGATAAAAAATAGCCTCCCTAACGGAAAAGTTGCGCTATCGGTCATTGGAGCAACGTACACAGCATACGGTGGCACGCAGACATGCACCATCAGCCTACCATCGGCGCCCGCACAAAAACTGTTAAGCCTATCCAAAATAGGTATCGGCTAGGTTTACTGTCGTATTAGAGAAAAGGCAGCTATAACAAAGTGCTACAAATGCCACGGTTTTGGCCATCTGGCAAGGAACTGCAAAAGGTGCGCGCTATGCCTACAGCACGGCGAAAGTGCCACTAACCATGTGTCGGGAGGGCGAACATTCCCCGCATTCTAGAGATCAGCCCAATAGAAGAAAGTATGAAGGTCTTGCAACTTAATCCAGGACCTTGATAATTTCTGAATCAATTTTATAATAGTATGAGCTCACAATAACATTATTTATTTTTATACATATATTAATTTTTTATTTATTCATGAATTGGAAATATTTAATTTCATGTATTACGGAAAAAAAAATTTTGTTTCAAAAAGCATAATAAAAAACAATCATTACTTAATCCATGACCATCATTATTTCTGAATCAAATTTATAATATCATAGTATTGATTCACAATATATAGGTTTCCAGTTGTTTCATCAACTTTTATATCATGATATATATATATAATATCATGATATATTGTATATTATAACATGATATACCATAATACAGGTAAAATAGTGTGATTAATTTTACCTGCACCTATTCACGTATGTTTCTATTTTAATACATTGTGCAAGCCGTCCTCACATATGCTATCCATTGGCTCTCCTTATTAATATATATAGGGAGCATTTTGGACATATTTCACCTAATGAAAATTTCTTGAACGTGGTAAGTTCTTTCTGTTTTTTGTACGGGACTCGCAGCATATACTGAATAACTTATAAACGTAAAAAAAGTCGTTTTTCGAGTACTTGCTTGAATATAACGCAAAAAAAATTTAGTAAAAAAAAGCGAATACCTTAATTTTTTATTTAAAGATTCATAACATATAAATCAATTTACTATACCAATAGCTGAATGGGTTTATGTGTGACTACCATTCGGAGAATGGCGGCTCCAATCTCCGTGAAGCACCAAAATGAAGAAAAATTTGTTACCCTCGCAGACAATGGCAAACCTCCGAGTGTATTTCTGTCAAGAAAAACCTCCTTCTAAAAACTATTTGCCATTCGAAGTCATCTTGAAACTGTAGGTCCCTCCATTTTTGGGACAACATGAAGACGCACACCAAAAATAGGAAGAGGAGCTCGGCCAAACACCCAAAAAGGGTGTAAGCGGCAATTATATGTACCTATATACCTATAACTAACATAAACCACAATTTAAAGGTTTGTAATTTTATTCAGAATGGTGTTCACACACGAAATAAGAAACTAGAGTGCATGAGGAAGAACTTAAAAGCTAAGAACTTACTCTAAAGTAGTAATTGAAATTATACTATATACAGTTAGAGAGAATAACAATGTTTTAGGGAATTGTTGTAGAGACATAATGTCACTTATACTTATATATGTATATATTTTTTTTTCATTGAAAAAGGTTAATTGGGATACAATATAAGGCGATCATTTTCCAATATTGTTCGATGGAGAGTTTTTGGTCAATACCCATTAATAAAATAAGTGCAAACCATTTTTTTAGCTCAGTATCATTGACATCGAGCCAGCGCTACAACTCACTATATTTCATTGACCGCGTGTTCTTTAAAACGTTGGCATAATTATTTGTTTTGTGCACTATTAGTGCGATAGCATCATTAGAAGCAAATTATTCGTAAATTATTATGACGCTTACATCACCTGCTTCAACCGAAATTGACTGAATATCCTGGATACCTGGTTTTCCTATAAATATTTGTCATCCAATAGGCAGAATTTCCTCTAGCCACTGCGGTTCAATTTCATGTTATGCAATAGCTTCTAAATCGACCGCTAAATGTGCGCCTTCGGATGTTTTTAAATTTGCCATCAAATCATCCTGCGAAATTTGCACTTCATTAGCTAACAAAATGATATTTTCTGCTTTCCGAGGTATTTGAGTCATATGCGTCGATCTCATGTGGCGAATGGTCAACACTTTCAACAAAATTGCTTTCACTATCGCTACCTTTTAGCATTCTTCGAATTTCTTCAACGTACCTTCTGCTCAAATATGAACGAGACGTTATCAATAAAACGGTCCGCGGATGACATATGGCAAAAATAAATTTTTTGTTTTTTGGTAGGACTGTTATAAGCTTACATGACAAATTTCAGCGTAATATGTCACACAGTTTGTTTTCTGTGCTACTGTAAACAAGTCAAGCTCGAGTGTGTTCTTCGAATTCTCTTTTATGACTTCAATTGTCTCAAAATGTTTTCCACGGAGCGGCAACTTGAGCTTGGGAAACAGGAAAAAGTCACATGGAGCCATATAAGGCGAATAAGGTGCTTGCGGAACGATATTAACATTATTTTTGTTCAAATAATCGCGAACAAGACGTGATGTGTGAGCTGGTGCATTATCGTGATGCAAGAACCATGACTTGTTGTCCCACAATTCCTTCCTTTTAAGACGGATGTTCTCGCGCAAACGTTTTAAAACGTCTAAATAATATTCAGCGTTAACCGATTTTGCGATTTGTGCGATTTTCAAGCACAATTTCCTTTACTTTTCCGATGTTTTCGTCGTTTACTGATGTTGCTGGACGACGTTCATGAGGCAAGTTTTCAACCGATGTACGGCCCTCTTTGAACGATTTGTACCACTGGAAAACACGTGCACGCGATAGAGCAGAGTCCCCATAGGTTGTCTGCAACATTTTAAGGCGTCTGAAGCCGAAACTTTGTAGGAATAACAAAATTTCAAACAAGTTCTTTGTTCAACTTGAATTTCCATCGTTAAATTCGAAGAACACACTCGTGGTTGACTTATTTACAGTAGCACCGAAAACAAACTATGTGACATATCACGCTGAAATTTGCCAAATAAGCTTATAATAGTCCTACCAAAAAACAAAAAAATTTGTTTGCCATATGTCATCCGCGGACCGTTTTATTGATAACGTCTCGTGCATATTTGAGCAGAAGGTATATTTAAAACCTGTTTCTACTGAACAACACTAAAAATAGTTTTCCTTCTTATCCTAAAACTTTTGATTCATAAAACGTACAGTTGAGATACTGCAGTGTTTATGAATCACATTTAAACAAAGCTTTTGTTGTTGTTTTTGTAATTTTTTTTTTTTCTAAAATTTTTCAAAAACTGGCAGCTGTTTTAGAGAATTTTGAAAAAATAATTCGAGCTCCTCGCTGAAATTATTATATGAGCACAGGGAACCTGCTAAAATTTCTTGCACTTAATTGGGTTACTGATCTCATTTCCCGTGCAAAAAAATATGGTACCTATGTGCTGAAGTGACATTTCAATTTCTGCATTGCTTCGTCAACCTATTTAAGCATAAAATCGTATATTTGCGTGTCGTGAAATAGTTTTTGGTGTAGCCACATAACTCACTGAGCGAGTTTTATGAGTATGGAGAACGTACGTGTATGCAAACTTGAGCATACCAAAAGTATGTACGTATACATTTACACATGCACTTATACATATAAATATATTTATGTATTTGTAATCGCTATTTTATACAAATAACTTCATCACTTCAAAAAAACGTGCAGAATCGCTCGAAATTACATCGTTTTATTGTTTTATTATCGCCAGATATGCAGTTATTAATTGATGTAAGTCACGGCAAATAATAATATACTGGAATTGTTAAAACACTAACCAACAATCAAAACGCAATTTCGTTACGTTCACAGCAAAAAGTTGTACAAATATGCGTCAATTTACTCAAGCATATCTTTTTCCGCATAAATTTGCCGAAACAGAAATTCTTAACATTAGTCATTGCGCTCGCTCTATATGCTTATGTGTGCATATGTGTTTGCGTGCGGCATAATGTCGCGTTTCCCGAAATTATTTTCATAAATCAAAACAAAAGTACTAAATTAGTTGAAAGCGCATGGCATGAGGAATGAAATTTTCGTCACTTTTCGGCAGTGAGTGAAGAAAACTAGTTGCATAGTAATTTATAAAAAAAAAACTAAATGCCAGCAATGATTTTTAACTTACGAGGGTAGTATCGAAAATAAGTTACATAGCAGAAAAATTGTAGAAAGTATGGGTTCTTGTCAACTTAATATAGTTCTCTTAAAGCAAAACACTACTGCAGTTAATTTTTTTTTTTTTTAGTTATAAGCTTTGCGAGGGCGGTTCAATAAGTACTCGTGTTTGATGGCAGAGGACATTCCTGAGGGAAGTTGGTTTTAGCATCGTAAGCTGCCAGCTATCACACGGCGGTAAAACAAATTTCAAACTGGTTGATAGGTTAGCTTGGACGTAAGACGTTTTCGTGATTTTCGCTAAGATGGAAATAGAGCAGTATCGTTTGGTAATTCGCTTTTTTGTTTTTGGATGGGAAAAAATGCGAGGAGATAAAAGCAAAGTTGAATGCTGTCTATGGGGACGCTTCGCCATCTATAACCACAGTTACGAATTTAAACGTGGGCGAACATCCGTTTTTGATGAGGAACAACCAGGACGCGCAGCATACGTGGCTACCGATGAAATCATTCAAAAAGCCCACGACACGATTCTCGCTGATCGGCGAACGAAAGTACGCGCGAAGTAATACAGGCCCAGGTGTGTCGACCGGTACAGCATTAATATTTTACATGATAAGTTGGCAATGAAAAAATTGGGTGCCGCGATTGCTCACGATGGACAACAAGCGGATGCGGCTGTTAACTTTAAAGTGGTGTTTGGAGCAATTTAAGCGAGATCCGAAGGAATTTTTCCATCGAGTTATCACCGCTGATGAAACTTGGATTCATCATTACACACCAGAAACTAAGCAACAATAAGCACAATGGATTTCTGCTGGTGAATCTGCTCCAAAAAAGGCGCAGACAGTCTCATCGGCTGGAAAGGTTTTTGGTAAGCGAAAGGCGTCACCCTGATAGATGTTTTAGAAAAAGGAAGAACGATCACTGAATAATAAACAGCGAATTATTGGACCACTTTTACAAAAAATTGAAGGAGACACGATCGCATTTGGCGAAAAGGAAGGTGCTTTTTCATTACGATAACGCACCAGCACATTGATCCGGTATTGTCGCCGTCAAACTGCATGAATTGCGCTATGAATTGCTGCCGCACCTCCTGTACTCGATCGGGCTCTCTCCGGCTTTTTCTTGTTCCTTAACATGAAGAAATGGCTCGCGGGAAAGAAATTTCGTTCAACCGAGGAAGTCATCGCTGAGACAGAGGCATAGTTTGGAGAGTACGACAAATCCTATTTTTTGGAGGGGTTAAAAAAGTGGCCGGAGCATTAGGAGAAGTGTATTTTTCTAAAAGGCAATTATGCTGAAAAATAAAAATTTTGAAAAAATTGTGTCTTCATTTCCAATACGGGAACTTACCCCTTTCGTATCATGCATTACGAATGAAGTCTTTTCCTCAATGGAACTCCTGTCATGAATTTAGGAAAAAATGTATTAACTATTCCGAGGTTTTCGTAGTTAGTGTTGCCAACCACTTGAACTAAGTTCGAATTAGTGCTACTGACTTTTTCAATGAAATTCAAAGAAAATTTAAGGAGGTACTGATATAAAATGACAATAGATTCCATTGCTGCAACAATTTTATTGGTAGAACAGAAACCTAGGCAAAACAAGTTTTAACGAGTAGAGAGCAAAATGTAAGAAATACTTGCAATCCCTTTAACCTATTAAGAATAAGGATATATTAAAAACCCCAAAAATAGAATTTACTTAAATCATCATATCGCGAAACTATAACAGCTATCTCACTGATTATTCTTTAATATTTTTTTTTTCATACGACTTTGTTTAGAAGGAAAAAGAAGCCCTTCTCTATTTTTATTGAAGGAAAGCGAATAAGTAAGAAAAATATATTGTTTATTATGAAACATTTATTACTGCGATCTTTTCATCTTTTTCCAACAGGTTCAACTGCATTGTGATAGTCAGATGATAGTCAGTTCTTTGGATGAAGGAATACTCTACACTTTTTTGCATCCAAATTGAGTTTTAGTGCCAGATTGGCGACAGCGAACGTACCGATCCACTGTTTCCACAATGGCTTTCAAACCATCCATACATTGGTCTCCATCTCGGCTGGTTAATGATCGTTTACTTGCTTACAAGTACGCACATCACGTAGAAAATCTTCTATAACTTCGACATGGACATCGAACTGATTCATATTTTGCATAAAAGACTTTCAGTTTCCAGGCATTAGACATAGCTGTATCAAAAGCATTCGTTAGCAACGGTCAATACCATTTCTTGTCTCGAATTTTAATGTGATAGTTGTTCATGGCATTGTTGAACAAGTCCACGACACCTAAGCGATGGTTATAATCGTGAGTAAGCAACTGCTGCTTTACGGTAATAATTTTCTTACTTTTGCGATCATTTCTCTTAGCATGGCGCAGCGGTTCATGTTTGAGAAAGTTTGGCATCATAGTCACAACCTGTTAAATGTTCATCATAAACTAAAAGAGTTACATCGAGGAATTACCGAATTATCATTCCAGCGAGCAAGTAGTACTTTTTAGTTTTTTTTTCCTGGGTCATATACTAAATCTACTATGAGAACCAATTGGACAGATTTATATCAGCAACAATCTGTTGATGATAAACTGCGTTGGCTCTACAACATTATTCAGGACGGTGTTACCCAATTTGTGCCGGTTTACTTCAGCAAGCCCAGTAGATTTCCACCTTGGTTTTCTAGAGAATTGACTGAGAAAATCATCCTGAAAAAAGCAGCGCCCACACAGTATAAAAAACATAAAACCAGGCAAAACTACACACTCTTCAGTAACCTGAGACAAGAGTGCAAAAATCTCTGCAACAAGTGTTATAATGTGTATGTTGATAAGATAGAAGGGTCACTGAAAGGTGACACCAAAGCCTTCTGGAATTATATCAAGGATAAGAAGCGAGAAAATAGTGACATTCCAGCATCCATGGTCTAGGATAATCAATCAGCATCAAGTGGAGATCAGTAACTTATTTGCACAGTTCTTTAAGAGCATATATACACCAGTGCCTGACGATAGCGTAACCCTGGCACACTCACACTCTTACACGCAATCGGTAAACTTAAACGACTTTGAGGTTACCTTTAATAATGTCTTCAAGCAATTGAACTCCTTAGATCCTAGTAAGAACTGCGCCAATGGGCTCTGTGAACCGCTGACACACATTTTCCAATCGTCTCTGCAGTGTGGTGTTTTTCCTACAGACTGGAAACTCTCGTACGTCAGCCCCATTCATAAAGAAGGTCCAAAGAATACAGTCTCGAATTATCGGCCAATCTGTATTCAGTCGGCCTTGGCTAAACTTTTTGAAATTCTGATCTTACCGCAACTCTCTGCTGCTTTTGGGCCAATCATCACCGCAAGACAGCAAGGTTTTATTGGTAGCCGTTCAATGTCAACTAACCTTTTCACCTACACCAACTATCTACTCAACTCACTGAATACCAACACCTGTGTTCATAGCATCTATACTGACTTCAGTAAAGCGTTCGATCGAGTTGACCATGACATCTTGCTATGCAAGCTCAGGAAATATGACGTCTGCGACAAAGCATTAGACTGGCTTAGGTCATATCTAGCTGGTAGATACCTGCAGGTCAAAGTGGATGGCCACCTATCCAATGAATATGCGGCTAACTCTGGTGTTCCGCAAGGCTCTCACCTCGGTCCGATTCTTTTCAGCATATTCGTGAATGATATTGGTAACGACTTCAACTCGGAATACCTACTCTTTGCAGACGATCTTAAAGTTTCTCGATCAATCACTAGTGTGCTGGATAGTCATCTACTACTACAGGGCGTCGATAATCTCTCTGACTGGTGCACAAGGAACAAACTGGATCTCAACTTTTAAAAGTGTGCTGTAATGTCCTTCTCGAGATCGCGCACTCCCTTACCTGCAGTGTACACACACAATGGTGATAAAATAAGGGAGGTGGATGACATCAAAGACCTCGGTGTCACGATTGACACCAAACTAACTTTCCACAAGCACATAGACGGAATAACTCAGAGAGCTTTTAAGATACTCAGATTTATAACTAGGAATAGTAAGGACTTCAAGAACCCCTATTCCCTGATTTGTCTTTTCAAAACTCTAGTTCTTCCAATACTGAAAAACGGATTCATAATCTGGTCTCCATACACTGAAGCAGGTATTACTAGAATTGAAGGAGTGCAGCGTAAGCTCTGCACGACCTTAACCTTCCGGCATTCATCATCAACCGTTTCAGCTACAGAAGATATCTACATTCGGTACAACATCAGGAGTCTGCGGGCTCACCGTCGCATAACTGATCTGGCGTTCTTCTATAAAGTGGTAAATGGTATTATTGATGCCCCGAAAATACGCAGCTCCTTCGAGCTTGCCCCGGCTGGTCTCACTCTTAGTAATAGTCATCTACTGAAAACAGTCGCTACCTACAAAAGCTACATCCATCACGGCTCGTGCAATAGAATAGCCATCAGCGTCAACTCACTTCATGGTGTTCTCGATTTTCTACGTATAAGTATCGTAGGTTCCACACTTTTCTTTTCTATAGTAATACCTTGATTTTTCTCAAGAACCTTCTATCCCATAATCTTTATAATTGTATTTCTTACCAGCCCTCTATAAATTCTGATTCTGTACTCTCTTTTTCATTTGTATGTATATTGCCGATTGGCGTTTGTTTAATAAATAAATAAATCAGCGCTTTCTAATGCTCCTTCCGTCATATGACTAACGCACACCTTAGGAGCGCAGTTAGTTCGATTACCACGCTCAGTGCCCGTTGAGAGGTACCCATTCTTGCTTAAGCGACGCATCAACATGTGACTGGCAAAAAAGTTATCAAACGCCACATTGTGGTTCTCGAGACGTTCAAAATGGGATAATAATTGGGGAACGTTTTTTCCTTAGGATAAAATCATTACTGAATTTAGTAGCTGTAGCTGATAATGCATTGGAAAAATTGGCTGCCATACTCAGCATTTTATTTATGTTAAAAACTCAAATCTGCCGAATGGATATTTAAATAGCCCTTGAAGGTCTTGTTTATGGTAAAATTTATAAGCCTATAATTTGGCAATACAGCTGCTATGGTTAGTGTAAATAATCTGAAATAATTTTAATAAAATCGCACGACGGGATCTATGAGCAGGCTTTAATTGGTTAATTTGGACGACCAAGCATAAGTCATTACAAAAAAACCACAATATCGAATTCATTTTTTTTAGTTTCATTAGGAACTTCCGATTGAAAAATCGAATGATATAAATTTTTCACGAAAAACTGTGTAAGCTTTAATTCGGAATCAATAATACCAATTAGAGATTCTCGAAATTGCGGTAGATTGTCATAACCTCCGACGGAATTAATTATAGCATTTTTCTGGCACTGTCACATTGGAATCTCCGTCGGAATTTTTAATAAAATCTAATTTCTCAATTTTTATTTCTAACCAAATTACTAAACCTATTTGGACGTGTAGCACCCAATTTTGGGGATGCTACGTACCAACACCGTCATGATTTTACAATTCTAGAACAAAGTTCTTTGTGGTATTGCCAGCACGCCCTGGTACAGGAATCGCCAAAGAGCGAGCGTTGCTGAGGCCATAAACATATTTGCTATAAAACATGCTGGAAGGCTGAAGAAACACGTAAGCATGGAAGTATCTTTTCTACATACGAAAGAGCGAGCTGCAAAGGGCAGGCCAAGCCACAGGACCTTGTGGTCAGTGTTGAATAGTACAGGAACTGTGTTTAATAAGTATAGCACGAAGGAAGTCTTGGTAATTTATTTGTTAGTTAATTAATTTAAATAATTTTTGACATGGTAACGTCTTATAATTCGATTTAGTCGGCTGCACGCACGAAAAAATGTGTCGTTACCTTGCTCATTTGTCGTTACCTTGCTCATTTGTCGTTACCTTGCTCATTTGTCGTTACCTTGCTCATTGTCGTTACCTTGAATGAACTGCAAGCCAAAGCGCGGAACGAACGACAAAGCAAAAAAAGCAAACGAATGGCAACGTTCGACATCTTGCTCTCTCCTACTTAAGTGAGTGATATGTACGTATATGCGCATTTGTATATTATATAAATTCACATATTTGTATTTGCATATGCCTTCTTCCTGTGTGCATGGTAATGAACCATTTCTCTGTTGAGAATAGGTCGATGATAGAAAAAGTAGGAAATGAAAGGGAGTGTTTCGAGTGTAAAGAGTCTTGAAAAAGGCAAATCGATGATGGTGCCTCTTAGTGTTGTTGACTTATTAACGTCTGATGCACAATCGAAATTGAACATATCTTTCATGAATTCGATAAATGTTTCGTCATTTTTCACGTTTGTGTAAATGTAACTTGACCTATTCCATTGCAATTCCATTTATCTCCTCCTCTATACCCATATAAAACATCTATCAAACAAATAAAATTAAAATTTTGTTTTGAAAATTGCAACCCTTACATCAATATTTTCTTATGACGTTGTCACGTTAAACTATCGTCAGTAAACCGACTTTACAGACAACCTCTTTTTTTATGAAAATGACTGCATGGCGATTCACCTGCAAAAACTATACAAAATTAATTATAAAACTTTTGCAAGATGAAAAAAAAAAAAATATTATTTGCGGGTTGTTTAAGGGGTTCCATACATCCAGAATTTTCAAAGAGTGAATTTTTTTACAGGTTTTTATTCCTTATAATTTTAAGCGTATTTCTGTGAAACTCGATTGTAAAAATTTCCCTTAGTTACAAAGTTATGGTAGAAAATGTAACTGCCCGACGAGAGTTTGATGCGCACAGGTAGCTGTCCTTTGTTTGTGGCTGAAAGTTTAAACTCGTTTTTCTCGAAACTACTTTTTGCGGCATGGTCTGCATGACAATATGGTTTTTTTTTTGTTTTTAATTCAAAAGTGTTTTCTTTTAGTCTGTCGAGCCACATTTTTGATATTTTTATTAAAAAAATTTATAAACATAATTAAAGTGTGACATTTTTGACGTAAAACGAATACTTTTTTAAAATGCCGTAAATTGCAAAATATTTCCAAATTCAAACATTCGACTCGACAGACAATAACTACCACTTTATTTTACAAGAATTATTTTTACTTTTTTTCAGAGAGAAATGATGCAGACCGTTTAGCAACTTTTCTTTCATTGTACTTTGGGTCACGTGATTTTGATATACTAATTTTTGTAAAGAAAATTAAAAAAAAAAATTTTATAAAGTTTAAGTACTAATAAATAATGTGTAACATTTTTTTATATTTATTTCTATTGTTATTCCTTTCAAAAACTGTTTGCGCTTTAGCGCATTATGGGCGCTGCTGGACGTATGTATATACGATTACATAACTTTTTTTATGAAAATGTAGCCGATTTACCTGCATAAACTATGCAAATCTAATTATCAAACTTTGTACAAATTAAAAAAGAAAAAAATGAAATCAATTTTCGTAAAATTTTGCACACTTCTTAAACAGAATTTTCAGAAAAATTTGCTGATTTGAATTTGAAAACTTTATAGTTCATTGAATTTTTGTATAATAAAGTGCAAGTTTCAGGTGATTTCAGAATCGCATTGATTTTTTTTTTTTTAATTTTTTTTGGTGCTGGCTATCTTTTGCATTTTCCCAATTTATCGGTTGCTCGAAATGTTTTTAACCGGAGAAAAACACAGAACATCTACGGCGTCCTTCGTATTTATTCAAGAAATGTGTGTAAGAAATGTTGCAACGATAAAAAGTAGGTTGGAAGTCAGTCAAGCCTAAAGCCAAGGAAACATCTGCTAAACACGCAATAAAATTAGTTGTGAAAATTCCAGAAGTTTGTGATTTCACATGAAATGTTTCTATGGAATAGTAACCGTAATTACTTTCATTTTCTTAACTAAACATACAAACACAAACAGAACATACATATTTTCTCGAAATATAATTGCACGACAATACTGTGTTGTTAACTAGTTAAGTCACCCACACTTGCACACTAATTCTCCTAATTCAACGTGACTTCCGCAGTAAGAGTGGCGCAAAGAAAATTATTAATATACCTAAAGCATGCAACGTTAATCACAAATTTCACCTGCTCGCACATGCGAAAAGTTCTTTCAATAAACTAATTTTAGTCAAATAAAGTGATTGCATTACCTTTTTGGAATTGCTTCTTTTTTTTGGTATATTTTGTGTACCTTTTTTTATTTCTTCTTTTTTCTTTTTGTCAATTACTTAGTAAAACTTTATTTTTAGTAAAAGTTTTAAGTAGGGGGATTTGCATTGTTTTACGAATTACCTAAAGCTTCCTGTTTCCTGCATATTCTAGAAGAAAAAAATTCATTAGGCTAAGTAGAAAATAAATTAATTTCCTTGCTTACAATTGTGAGCTTCACGGGAAGCCAAACAACTGAAACAACTATTTTCCCTGTGGTGTTTGCGTGTTTTTGGTCTTATCACAATAATTGCTATTTTAATTGAAAAGTACAACGCAAAAACTATCAACTCTCTTTTAATGCGCCCAACTCCTCGAATTCGTCCGATGTAATGAAATTCAAGATTTCCGAAAATTTTGCACTTAATTTCTAAACAATACCCGAAAACTGAGTTCTTAGCCGAATTTTTATGAGTGCGTATAGGAGCGCGAGGTTGTGTGTTCGAACCCAACGTAAAGCACGGTTTTCGCATTTTTCCAAATTTACCTACTTTCCCTGTTTCTAAAACAAAAAACAAAACAAAAAAAAAATCCTTCAATTCCATTCCTCAACCCCAAAAACTTATCCTTTCCATCCTTACTCCCGCACAATAGTCTCTGCACTATTTGCATTGTGGCTGCTAAATAAAGCAAAAACAGAGAAAAACAGCTACACATTGCATCAATGGAGCCAGCAAAAAGGAAGCGGGCAACCGCGGTAATAGCGCAGACACACGAAATTTAGCGAAGTTCTCAACCATCTGCGTGATCCTTCTGCCAAAAAAATGTGAAACACAAATGGCGCTACAAGCAGTAAGAAGGCGTTTCTCCTAAGCAACAACAGGTGAGCCTATTCACTATTTAGGACTGGTAGCGGCAGGCTAATCACTTACCCTGACAGAAATCAAAACAGATTAACGAAACCAACGCAAGAATGTGTCTTGTCGAGGCCTCATGCGCCCGAGAAGAGTGAACAAGGGGAAAAAAAAGGAATGCGATTAAAGTCAGGACTTGCCAGGAGTGAGTTATTATTTAACTAGAACAAGTTTTTTATAAATTTGACCATACAGGACGAGGCACCGTTTTGCTGGAAGATAAATTCATTCATGCGAAATATTGTATTTTAACTCTTTTTGTTATGTGAGTGCAGTAAGAAAGGCTAAACAAAAAAACTCAGTAAAATTTAGCCCAAAACTGTTACACAATCGCAATAATAATACCTTAAAAAGTTAAAACCCACTCTTGGTAGGATTTACCTGGTCCACTCTCAATCCAGACAGACCATTTTGCTGGTTCGCTGTCGCATTCCTTGTGTGCCATCTCACATACTGCAATTCGCTCGGCAATTTCATGGCGTCAAGTCACAGCTCCGAGGGAGCCAATTGACATCGCCGAGAAGGTTGACAATACGACTGATGAACTTGGCGTGCAAAGGATCGATTATAGTATGAGATGTGTATTCTCCACAAACTGAACAATATTGGATTCCACACTCAAGGTTATGCTCTTCACCTGGTAGTACATATAGTATACATAGTGGGCTGGCATGAGGAGTCCATTTCAAACCACAAAAACCCTTCAGCATAATAAACAAATGGTGCACCGACAAAGGACTCTTTATTATATATTTATACATAATTGGCACGTACACCCTTTTTGGCTGTTTGGCCGAGCTCCTCCTCCTATTTGTGGTGTGCGTCTTGATGCTGTTCCACAAATGGAGGGACCTACAGTGTTAAGCCGACTCCGAACGGCAGATATTTTTATGAGGAGCTTTTTCATGGCAGAAATACACTCGGAGATTTGCCATTGCCTGCCGAGGGGCGACTGCTATTAGAAAAATATTTTTCTTAATTTTGGTGTTTCACCGAGATTCGAACCTACGTTCTCTCTGTGAATTCCGAATGAATGTCACGCACCAACACATTCGGCTACGGCGGCCGCCTCTTACTAACCCATAGAAATCTGCGCTAGTGCCGCTAGTTCAATAGAAAAAGGAGCATGAACATTAAATGTCCTGTCCTAAATGAATCGATTCCTCAACTCTCCACAGAAACGAACTCCTATCAATCTTGACAAATTTCTCATTTTGAGAAAGTTACTACAAAAGCCACAAGGGCATTTTTTGCCTGCACAAAGCTTTTTCGAAAAATATGGGGACTCAGCCCTAGAATGACTTATTGGACATTCACTACAGCTATTAAGCCTATGCTTTCATAGCATGGTGGCCTAAAGGCGGTAAATGATCCCAACAAACTGTACCGGCTCATCTGCGTCGGTATAACAGGAGCAATGGAAGCTTGCCCAACTGACGCATTAGATGTGCTCCTTTGGATACCACCGCTTGCCATCTTAACTGAAAAAGAAGCACGATTGAGCGCCTTGAGATTAAAAGCCATATTCGATCTAAAAAGTGGAGATATGAAGGGACTTTAAAAGATCTTAGAAGATTCCGACATACTCCTTTTCTTTATAGGGTAGCTACATTATTTCCCAAGCCCATTCTCTTCAGGAACTTCCAAGTTCTCAATAATGAACGTACGGCCTGAAAAATAATTCCATCACCCTCAAACTCGGATCTCAAATATGGCACACTGATGGATCGAAATTAGAAGATGGTGGAACAGGCACGAGAATCAGTGGGCCTAAATTGAAAAAAAAATGATTCCAATGGATCGCTACGCAACAATCTTCCAGGCAGAAATACATGCCATTGAAATATTTGGGAGGGAACGTCGCCATAGAAAAATGAGAGGAACTCACATTTAAATACTTTGAGGTAGTCAGGCGGCTTTGAAAACCCTTCCATCAACTATCATACAATCACCACAAAAATGGTACATGGCTGCCTGAATGTTCTTAACATGCTAGGGAAATTCAACACATTATTATTGGGTTGGGTTCCTAGATATGAGGGAAATGAAGTGGCTGATCATTTAACTAAAAAAGGGGCAAAATTGCTTCTAATTGGTTCTGAACCTTTCTGCGGACTTACAAAGTGTCACATTAATGGAGGTGGGCGGAGAAGAAGTTCGTTAAACACTGGCAAAATTAAGTCGGACAGAGGAATTTCTGATAAGCCACTTTTACGCAGAAGAGTAGGCTAAAGACTTTTAACTGATTACTTTACAGGTCACAGTAGTCTGAGATATTACTTGAACAAAATTTGGCCTCTCTGAAACCATCATTGGCCGATTCTGTGAAATGGACACTGAAAATTCAGAACAAATTCTCTGTAAATGTCCTGCAACATTTTGGTGGTATTGCCGTATCTTGATATAAATTATGGAACAATAAGCCCCAGAATGTGCTAAAACTTTTGAAAAGCCTTATAATATGTGGTACCTCAGCAGACTTCGCACAATAGATCTATTTTGGTCGCAGCTTACTCCATGTGAATTTGCTTGTTAATATAACCGCCCAAATGAAAAAGCGCTTCGCTAGAAAAGATGGTTTTGTAAAGGGTTTTCCAGGGTTTTTGAATAGCTCGCTATTTCGTTGTAAAATTTCGTTTGTAAAACTCGAACATTTTTGGGTCGTCGTGGAGCACTTTGTCGGAACCCAATACAGAAATTGGTGCAAAAATTCGATCTGTTGGGACAAGTTAGTGATGTGAATAATAAAACCCGTGCACGTTGCTCAAAAACGGCCGAAAATATTTGCTTCTGTAGCCGAAAGTGTTGAAGAAAATCCAAGTTTGTTCATTCCTCGTCATTCTTTGGAATTGGGCATTCCACAAACGTCATTACACCGTATTTTGCATAAAGATTTGGGTCTTAAGACTTATAGGGTCCAATTAATACAAGAACTCAGCCGGCCAATCATCAAAAACGTCGCGTCTTTGCTGATTGGGTTGTGGAAATGCATGAAAATGATACGGAATTCCATTGAAAAATCATCTTGAGTGATGAGGCCCATTTCCACCTCGGTAGCTTCGTCAACAAGCAAGCTATCGAGAGATGATTAACGATTTTTTATGGCCGGAATTGGATGGTATTGACCAGGGACAACGTTTATTATCAACAAGACGGCGCTACGAGCCACGCAAGCAACGAAACCATTGATCTTTCATTAGAATAACACCTCTTATTGGAAAACTCTTTATTATACTACATCACCGATTTTGAAATACGTTTGCAAAATGTTCCAACATTTATCCATTCCGTTCCAAGGAGTTAGGATACTAACTTTCTGTCAAAACTTTCAGCTAGAGAAGCTGTCACTGTCAAACTAATAAACGCTCAAACCAAAACACTACATGGGCCACCCTTTATATATTTACGTATAGGGTTATTCAATAGGTGCGCTTCAACTTTTTTCCGATAGGGAGGGCGAACAACGCAATATTTTTTATTTTTCGCTTGTCATTTGTAAACTTCATTAGTATACATTTCATCATGGAACGCTACACACTTGAGCAACGCTTGCAAATCATTGAATTTTATTATAAAAATGCGTGTTCTGTTAAGAAAGTTTAAAGTCGAAAAATCATCTTCAGTGATGAAGCTCACTTTTGGCTCAATGGCTTTGTCAACAAGCAAAATATGCGTTACTGGGCAGAAAGCAATCCACACGTGATTCATGAGGCACCGTTGCATCCCGAAAAAATCACTGTTTGGTGCGGTTTACATGCCGGCGGCGTAATTGGCCCATATTTTTTCGTTGACGAGAACGATCGCCACGTTACTGTGAATGGAAATCGATACCGCGACATGATAAACAATTAGTTTTGGCCGCAATTGAATGGTATGGACTTAGACGACATGTGGTTTCAACAGGACGGGGCCACAAGCCACACAGCACACGCTACAATTGATTTGTTGAAGAGTAACTTCGATGAGCGCATTATTTCCAGAAATGGACCGGTCGAATGGCCGTCGCGCTCGTGTGATTTGACGCCTCTAGACTATTTTCTTTGGGGTTATGTGAAGTCATTGGTCTACAGTAACAAGCCGGCGACGATTTGTGAGCTCAGAGCCAATATTGAACGCGAAATTGCTGGAATTTCGGCCGATTTATGCAAAAGAGTGGTCGAAAATTGGGTTCAACGATTGGACTTCGTAAAACGTGCACGCGGTGGTCATGCAAAAGAAATCGAATTTCATACTTAAATGTATATGTTCAAACTCGATAATAAAAAAAAAAATTAGTTAAAAGAGTCAAACCGTTTGTATTTTATTCAAAAAAGTTCAAAAGTTGAAGCGCTCTTACTGAAAAACCCTATATATGCATTTCAGTATACAAACGTTAGTGAAACATAAAAAAAAAAAACGTTTCCCTTTAATGCAATAAAAGTCCGCTCCTAATGCTATCCGAAATTTCCAGCGACAATTTTATCACAACTTTAAAAGTCCATCAAAATTTTGGCGACTAATCATTTGTGAAAGCATTCCCCAAGGCAACTAGCTGCTGAAAAAATAAACAGCTTATGGCTTAGATGTACAAAGTAATTTCGTTTTATCACACATGTGGGAAAAAGTTTCACGCATACACTGACATGTGTGTGTTTACATGGGCGTAATTCTGCTCAAACTAATAAACACACGGTTCAAATTATTCAGGGCGCTACAATGACGTATGTAGGTGTGCTTAGCTAGTGGGATGCATGATTTTCGTTTGTTTCTTTGTCCTTTTCCCAATTTTGTTTTACCAAAAAATAGTTACCCTTGTTTTTTGTTTAATTTATTTGGTTTTTTTCGTTCTTTGTTTTTTTTTTTTTGGTTTGCCTCTCGCCATGTTGTCCACTCGAGTGAAAATAGAACTTGACGTATGAGTAATTTATTATGTTTGTGGTGCCGCCCTTGGGCTTGCAAGAATTCTTGTGAATGCATTGTTATTTAGATATGTATGAATGTTTTGGATGAATCAAACATGGGCGAGGCTAATGTGTCACAAGCAAATTATTTGTCGTTCCATTTTTGCGTACAAAAATTTAGGCTATGCTTTTGTATTCTTGTATATATTTACAAATGTTTGTATGAATAACTTAGTTATATGCAATAAAAAAATTAGCAGTTTTACTGGACTGCGTAAAAAAATTAGGGAAATATTAATAAAAAAGTCATCATGTCCGACCCACTACGTGAATGTATTCAGATTTATGTCCAAGTTATGTAAAGTGGGTACATTGTAATAGGAATTTTGTAGCAGCAAAGGTGGCTTTAACCACCTCTCGAATCATTGAGAGTGTGAAAGAGTCAACTTAAACATTTGCTTTTATAAGAAATTTCTATGAGCATTTGAGGATAAAAGTATTGTTTTGAGCGGCAACGAACACCATTTGCATTCATCGATCATACAAAAAAAGTTAAGAGTATGCGAAATAATGCTTCCTAAGCCAGATAGAATAAAACTTCTCATGAAAATCATTTGAAATTCAAAATATTGCTGACTGCTTCTTTTCGACACCTAACGCGATGAGTAAAAAGATTGTCATAAATGAGCACCATTTTGAAGCCAGTTTAAGCTTCCACTGTGTTTTTCCAAAAATTCTAATTAAAAATTTTAAAATGTTCATAAAAATTTGTGGGGCTTATTTTGTTTAATTTGCACAAAGTTTGCAACTCATATTTATAAGGTTTTTGTAGGAGAATGAACCATATTTTCGTTTTCTTCTGAATCTTTTATTATAATATAGATTTGCACCTGTTTTTCTTCACACAATTGACAGTTAAAACGCGAAATTTGCAGCTATAAGTTAACAATTTACATACATATGCACACATAACATTATGAACATTACAAAATACTTTCATTATTGCACTTCCGCTGATGCTGAAACTCAGCCTTCGCGCCATCTCTTCGGTGAACGGCCCGGCCTGCGCATTCCAGATGCGACAAAATCTCTCGTTAATTTCATATCGCGACACTTCCAGCCCTTGTCATATGCTTGTTCCAAGCTCGTCGGCTTGTTCTGGTAAACTTATCTCCTTTATTCCAGTTTCGGTTCACATTACATGGTTTTTAATACAATGTAATCGTGTTTCTCCAACGATTGATCGGGGTACTTGCATTTCAGTTGTACGCACTATTTGTTTTGAGTTTTATGCTCGTGCCTTAGCTTCATAAATCAAGAAACGCCTGATTGTAGTTTTATATACACGCGAAATCCTTTGTTTCCTATTTTACTTATTCCTCCATATTACATCTCTGAAGCATTTCGCAACACGTGCTTCCTGCACGCATCTATCTCGAACCTCTTTAATAACATCGCGATCACCGGATATTTATACTTCCAGATATTTAAATTTCATGCTTCGCTATATCATTGCCCTCTAAATTTCAAGTTTGTATCTAATTGGTCCTTGGAATCTACCAAATCTTTTAATTTTTCTTTTGATACCACGCTATTCAATTATTTCGCTGTTACAACAAATTTGTGTAATAGTCTTTGGAGACTGTCTTCAGATTCCGCTATCAAAACGACTTCGCCTGCATAACATAAAAAAGATATGCTCACATTATCAAGTGTATATGCATCTAATGTTTTGACAACCTTTTTTATTTGGTCCATTACTGTATTAAAAAGCAGTGGACTAAGGGAATCGCTTCACTCGTTTAACCGATTTTAGCACCGAACCAAAAAAGGCCCCACGGGGACACAAAAACTGTTGAACTAAAAACAAATTTATCAAGTAAATAAAAAATTAGAAATATGCCATCAAAAATCAGCAGCAGATATATCATCTATCGGTGTTGCACCGAATAGAGTCATACAATTACAGATTTATTTCGGATAGACAAAATCATAATCTTCACTTAGAACTTAACCGTGATGCTATCAAGAAATAAGTACAGTCTGTGGCAGAAAAAAGGAACCGCGATTATTCATGAAGTATAAAAGATATATAGGGTTTTTCAGTAAGAGCGCTTCAACTTTTGAACTTTTTTGAATAAAACACAAGCGGTTTGACTTTTTTAACTAATTTTTTTTATTATCGAGTTTGAACATATACGTTTAAGTATGAAATTCGATTTCTTTTGCATGACCACCGCGTGCACGTTTTACGAAGTCCAATCGTTGAACCCAATTTTCGACCATTCTTTTGCATAAATCGGACGGCTTGTTAAATGGACCGTAAAATGGCCGTAATGCTCTTAAAGTAGCAGCAACAGAACGATCATTTTCATAAAAAATTTGCACGATTTGCAATCGTTGCTCAAGTGTGTAGCGTTCCATGATAAAATATATACTAATGAAGTTTACAAATGACAAGCGAAAAATAAAAATATTGCGTCGTTCGCCCTCCCTATCGGATAAAAGTTGAAGCGCACCTATTGAATAACCCTATTTTTTTTACATAATAGTATGTACAAAGCTACGAGTCGCACTTACTCTATAAGCCGTGTAGTCTTCAGCGTTGTCGAGTATAGCCTGTCATTTTATTCATGCTTTGAACCAGCTTTCCTGCATAGCTCGTCGACAAACAGGACTCGATTTTGCGAACTTGACGCACGAGTTGCTTTAAATCATGGACTGGCCTTCCGGCAAGATGCGTTTTCATAGTTCTCCACACATTTTCAAAGGGGTTGGCGTTTGGGGACTGGGAAGACCAGTCCAACACTGTGACGTAATTTTCTTGTTTTGTTTTTCCTCAATGTGTTTTTCTGAGAGCAGTGCTTTTGATGATGTGGAACGGTAGCATATGTTCGCCTCTTGCAGTCGTCATTCGATGGTGTTGATACTCACATCTATTCCCTTTTTAGCAAGAACTGATCGTGCTTGGCGTAGTCATAAAGAAGAGTTCCGCTTAAAAAGTTGGACGATCACTTTATCCTGCTTTTTGTCGCCACTCGTTTTAAGTGGAGCTTGGAAAAGTCATCCATTTTTGTACACCTTATACCGCTGATTCCACATCACAAAAAACTTTTTCGATTTTTTAATTGCTTTAATTGCTCCTTTGAGTCGGACTATTATGCAGTAAAAAGCAGAACGAAATATATCTTGAAGTTACAAAAAAAAAACGGTTTTTTTCTTCTGATACAGACTGTAAGTACTGAGCTTACAGTTCTTACTAGCTCCAATTTCTAGGAATGATGTCATTCAAGCCATCAGATTTGGAAAAAAGTTTGAAGGTTGAGCTGGTAGCAAAGCAAATGGCAGCACCTCTGCCTTTGGCAGCAAATCTCGTACACAGAGGACTCGAGGGTGCCCAAAGGTGTCATCCTAAGTGATATTCAAGCTGCTGTCAAGGCTTTATCATCACTTGAGTTAATATCCTCAAGAGTCACTTAATCTTCTAGAGGCATACATTCGCTATGAGCTCATATGATTTAGATTAGTCAATAAGGCTGGGATTTCTATAACAATCTGATTTAGCAGTGGGATAACAAACCTCCAAAGCAAAACTTAGAAGAGCAGGTAGGTGCTGTATAATAAAGGCGTTAAACTAGCCCAAGATTAGAGTGGAAATATTAACAAATATTTACAAATCTCATAGGTCACTGTAGAGTGCAAAGTCATGTTCACAGGCCCCAGATATGGTCTTACGACGCTTATCGGCTTGGCGTCTTGTCTTCAAAGATGCTATGTTGATGCCATATCGAGGGGAAGAAACCATTCTTTCAGTCGTATTTTTTTTCCTTGTTCAGTCCTCTCGGAGCATAGGGCCTCGGCAAGACTCACTCTTAAGTTGGTTTCGTTAATCTGTTTTGATTTCTGACTGGCCTTTAGTCTTATAGGGCGGGCGAAAATGCATACATGCTCAACTCAGCCCAACACCAAATTAAATTTATTAAGAACATTCTCTCTGAATGAATTATTATGAGAAGCAGAGATCACCATAGAACTCGTGGACGAAGTGTAAACCTATGGTTGAAAATATGCAATGACAGAGTGTGTGCATAATTCTTCAAGCCGATACATAAGAAATTCACTTTCTTTGGTCAATACTCAATGAATTATGGGCACTCAATCTATCTTAAATACAGGCATTCGTGTTCTGGCGGAAATATTAATGCTGCACTGGATTCTTGGTTTTACTATATAGCCGCAAAATTACGAGCATCGCATGGTAATTTCTGTATCAGTTGTAGAGATGAACAAAAGGTAGGGTGCAGTCAGCACCGCTCAGAATAACGCCCAATGAGCTTCAATTTTATAGAGAGTAGTTTTTTCAAAAACCTGGTCTATCGAGGCATTATCTCAGTGAATTATTGCCATTACCGGGGCTTCTATGGAAAAATAAGGTAGTGACTTAAGAACATGTGAATACAGGGCAGGTGAAATATTCATTCAATATTTTCAAGTAGAATTTGTTCCCAGAATAGTCCCTTTGAGTTAAACGAACCTAAAATTGCTCTAAATTAACGCGAATTGGAAGCACTGAATTGATGTCGACGTTAGTTACTCGCTTCTCCCAAAGAAGTAGTCCAAATACATATCAATTAATGGCTATGCACACAAATTCTTCCGTACATACGCACACTTTAACAAAGTCAGGGTGTACTTTTTTTATTCCGATTTATTTCTGCTGCTTGTTAACCAAACGCATATTATTCACTTCATTTTCTTTGGAATTCTTCCCTTTTATTTCTGCTTCACTTTCACTAACATTCACTGTGATTAATTATCTACCCTGAAATGTATGTATGAGGCTTTATTTTACAAACACCCACACATACATACACACATCTGTCAAGTTCTTGAAGGTAGATATTTTGTGAGGATTGTGAACGCTAGACCATTTTTTCGTGTCACACTCGCAACATCAAAATCAGGCCACAGTCTCGGTCGAATAGCTCAGTAACACTTGAATTTGTTGTATTATTTGTATTCATTTGGAAAAGCGACTTGCATTGTGGACTTTTGATCCTCTGTTTACCACAATATTCAAGGGTCTTTGATTAATAGTTTCATTTGTTATTAACTAAGCCTACAATAACCATCGCGCTGTATCTTTTATTCGCAGGCTTGGTGTTAGGTATCTTTACTCGTACATACATATTTACTTCACCAACAACTTGGCAGTATTAATTGTGCAGAAGTCTCATCTTCGTTTTGATTACCCAACTACTGTTTATTGTTATCATGTTTCATCCATACATCATAAGAGAAAGTTCTCCACAATTCAGTTTGCCTCTTACAAATGTACAATAGTTAATCGTAAAGCTGCACCAAACAACCATAAGAATAATACAAGTAGTCAGACGCCTTTATTATATTTAAGTACCTGAAAATTGTTTTCGGCTTTGCAGGCATAGAATTTGATATACGTAGGATAAAAAACTTTATTGTAGTGATAAAGTAGAGCGTAATAAAAAGTTTCCTTTGATTGATTACTGAATGAGTAAGTAATGAATAAAGAAAATTAACTTCAATTTCATTTAGGGCCTCCCTGGCGAAAATTTATCTGTTATTTAACTAATATTTACACAGTTTTTAACTTGAGCGAATATTAATTTGATAGCATTAATTTGAGTAAAGAATTTTCATTGCAAGCAGAGATATCACCAAGGCGAATTGAATACTGAAGGTGGCGTCTTCCCAAAATAATTACTTTATTCTTCGCGATTTTGACAAGTCTGACGACACAGCGAATTCGGAAGGCGCAATGTTGTATTCTATCATCCTTGACATATGATTAGTAATTATCTATGGCAGCGGAACGAAAGTATTTGTGTTTGCTTTATGGTAAATATTTTATCAATCTGGGTACAAACATAAAAAACCCTAAACTTGATACCCACCAGAACTGGGCAGATTACACCAGTGCCAAAATAGTAAGAAGGCAACCTTATGGTGGATATAAAGTAGCGGTTGTTAAATAAAAAATGCTGATGGTGGGATGTATTGAGCTTTGTTGAATAAAAGAGTCTCAAGCTGGATATGCAGGTGGACACAAAGTTTTGTTGGGTGTTCGTTTATTAGTAGATAGATACCACTTTGATCAAAAAGTTCCCAGCTCAACCGCCAGGTGACACTCTAAGTCAACTGATTTGAGTTCTGTTTTATTTCGTTTTTGTTAGGTTGCCGCATCTGTGATTAATATTCCACCCAAATTAATCGTCATTGCTTAATATTTGCCGTCTGGAATAAACCTACCCACCATTTTTATGCTTTGCACAAAATTTAAAAGAACTCAACAAAATTACCAACTTTTTAATCGGAATTTTTAGAAAAACTCCAGATATGCACTTTTTTGCCCCATTCAATTTTGGAATAATAATTGTGCCCCTTTAAGTTTCCGCAGCAATGTGTGAGAGTCCAGCTCTAACGATAAGCAATAAGACCCTCAAAATAGTTGATAGCTTTAAGTACCTGGGCTCGCATGTCAGCAAAGATGGCAGCTTCGAACGAGAGCTGAAACTGTACGCGGCAGAAATACGGTTGCTGAGGTAGGCCAGTAGCGTTACAATGCCGCAATAAAGTTGCTCTAGAAAAACCGCATACGCTGGTGCGGTCATGTAATGAGAAGACCAGAGGATCGAAATGAAATTTGAATAGGTCGAGCTAAGAAGAACCAAGAGATTTGGTGGCTCCTAAAATACTCACGCTAAGGAGCCCATTGTGTTTAGAGCTCTGGAAAGAGGGTAATGATATGTCAAGGAGGAAAGGAGAAAAGTATCAGAGAAGGATATAGGAAATAATAGTGAAAGAGACAAAGGTAGTTAGTCCTGTTAGAATTTTTCAGATTCTTTGGCAAATCTGTAAATATCATCCAGTTTCAATAACGAATTTTTTCTCATTCTCAAGACCGCGCAGCCTGGAGATTTCGCACAAGGAGAGCCGATCTGAAATAGGGTAAGGTTAGGTTAAAGAAGAAGAAGATTGTGTCACTTTAAGTGGTTCGAAAGTCGTATTGATTTCCGTTATTTTTTTACGGTGTTATGCATTTTTCCTTCCATATAACGAATGCTTGAAATTTATTATATATGGAGAGAATGTACAAACCGCAAGCAAAAAAAAAAACATATCAAAAAAACAATTTTTGAGCTATTTCAAGCTTGCATTTCAGGTACTACAATGTGCCTCAGGGCCACCGAGTGTCTTGTGTTAATCAAGTAACTTGACTAACCTAATCTAAACTTGCATTTTATTACACTAAAATTTAATGGACTATAAAACTGCCTACTTCGAAATTTTGTTTTATATTTTTTTTTTATTTTTTTTATTTCTTTCAAAAATGCATTTGAATTTGTATTAAATTAAACAAGAATATTGTTTTATATTTTGAGTTCAAAATGGATTCAACGGTATGAAAATCGCAGAAATATTGGGAAACTGTCTCAATAATGGTACTCTAAAGAAAATAACCGTTTATGAGTGGCATGATCGCTTTGGAAGAAATTGTGAGCTAATCAAGGAAAAGAATAAAAAAAGTGAAAGAAAAGTTGAACAATAACCTCAAATTAACCATCAGAGAGCTGTTAGAAATTTTTGCCAAAAAGTCAGACAGTTTATAAGAACTATTATTTGGGCGCTACGAGACGTTTACGTGAAGCAATTGAATGAAATATCAATTACGAAATGAATAGCATTGTCTTTTTGAGCGAGTAAAAAAATACCGTGGGGAATGCGCAGAAAGGAAGTAATGGAAATATCAAGGGCGGCTCCGATGGCTATACCGAAAATAGAGCTCCAGAAATAATTAATAAGGAATAAACTCGTATTTTTAATTTTCGGTTTTAGTTTTGCAAACTGTTGAATTACAGATATTTTCTTTTTTTTTAATTAGCCCTTATAATATTTAAGGTATGATTTTTGTAAAATCCCAATATTTCCCAACAAGAAACTATGCTTCTAGAACTCTAGCCTGAGTCTTTTTGCGTAAAAAATTTACATAAATTTACTCAAATTATCACTAATGTTGAGGAAAAAAAAACTTTATGCAAACTTCCTTTCTTCCAGATATTAGATGAAAGAAGAAATTCGAATGTGTAGAACCATTTACTTATTCAGAAAGTGATGGAGCTTGGAGCAAATCTGGTATTTTTATAAGCCAACTAAATCACTGCGTAGAAAAATTTCCGAAGTTTCGTAAAACCTTGCTGCTTTTAAAGAAAAATAAAGTAAAAATAAAAAAATTGAGCTTTACAAACATAGAAGAGAGAAAATTCATCCCCAGTGAAGTTAGATACACTTTTCGATAAACGCTATTCAACGCTTTGTATTTAATTAAATTTTCAGTGGATAGAGTTCTCTTACGGATCAAAGAAAGAGCTCAACGCAAGATGATTAGTAATTTCAATTAGTCAAAGCAATAAGAAAATACTAAAAAACTTTGTCTCAAACGAAAACAAAGAGTGGTAAAAACCGAAAAACCTTTTTAAGTGATGCTCCCGAAAAAGTGTTAACAAATTTAGTTTTTTATTCAGAAAAACTCTTAATATATCACATTATTCTAGGACATAATTTTTTTAACACATATACCTAAGGCCAAATGCAAGAACCAAAGCAGCAGAAATGTTGGAAAATCGTTTCATAGTGATACTTTGGAATAAATTGTGACCTCATAGGGAATAACAAACATAGTGGCGGGCCATCGAAATTGAAAACATCAAAAAAATGGAAGAACGTCAGACGGCGCTTACCGAAGACATTGAAGATTGCTGTCGCTACTTTTATCTGATTCCCCGTAATTGGCGGGAGTAACTGAAAAGTAAAATTAAGAAAGCTTTTGGAATGGTTTATAGCTTGTCCCAAATTGTCTTTTATTTTATTTAAAAAAAAATATATTTAAAAAAAAATTGTGCACGTTTCTTATATTCAATCGAAGTAAATCAAATCTTTTGAAACCTCTACTGATTGAAATTTTTGCATTCTTTAATTTTTGTATAATAGTTCTCCCAGAAGAAAAAAATTATAGCATTTAGAACTTTTTTCGATTTTTTTTTGCAATAGAAAAGAATTGCGCACTGATGGCACTTCCATGCCATTAACCCTTTGAACGACAATTTATTTGCAGTCAGCACTGTTTTAGGAGGGATTTATATAATTAGAAACTTAGGTTTTGATGCTCAAAAAATTTATTATTATTAATAATATTTGTTGTAAAGTAACCCTATCAATGTGACGGTCTGCAAATTTCCAGGACAACTGCAAACAATTTTTTTGTGCTAAGACAAATTAAGCATTTAGCAGCAGTAGGGTTGCAATTTTGATTTTTTGCTATTTATTTGATCTCAACTTGCTTATAGATTTTGACTTTCTAAGGACTAAAAGCAAAAAAAAAAAAATGCATTACTTTTGTTATTTTTGCTCTACTGCTGCTACCTGTTTAATACTTCTTGGTTTGTATCGGTCAGACCATAAGTTCGTGCGTATTTTACCCATAATTTCACTTTTGTACGATTTTTGCATACAAAAAATTATTCGCGCAATATAACGGAAATACTTATATTTTCTCTTTGATATAATATATTGTGCATTCAACAATTGATTTTATCGCGGATAGAAGCACGTGTTGTTAAGAACTAAAATGGAATCTTCGAACGCGTATAAGAGGCATATTTTGTATTTTTTTATAAAAGTGGTAAAAATGCGACAACTGCTGCTGCAGAAATAAACACTGTTCACGGAGAGGATACCGTGAGTGTAAGGACTGCGTAAAAGTGGTTTTCAAAATTCCGAAGGGGTAACTGCGACGTGGAGGATGCCCCGCGCGCTGATCCACGCTGGTCGTCCTGAAGTCTTTAACTCCGACGCCTTGCTCGAACTCGTGGAAGCTGAGCCAAATTTGACAGTCTGTATGATAGATCAGAGGTTAAATTCATCGCATGGAAAAGTTCGCAGGCACCTGGTTTAGTTAGGAAAGGTTTCAAAGCTGGGAAAATGAGTTCCGCATAGACTTAACAAAAATCGACCGTCTTTAGTGAATAGACGCAAAGTTTTGTTTCACCAAGGCAACGCAAGACCTCAGACCGCAAGGCAAACATTAGGCAAGCTGAACGAGCTCGGATGGGAGCTAATGCCGCATCCACCATACTTTCCGGATATTACACCTTGTGATTATCACTTTTTCCGTGGACTTCAATCTCATATGAGTAACAAGAACTGCTCCTCAAAAGAAGCTATAAAAGGGGGTATCGAAGCATATTTTGGCTCCAAGGACAAACAATTTTTTGAGCAGGGAATTAAAAATTTGTCTAAACGTTGGGAAGACATTGTAAATAATGAAGGAAAATATATTATTGATTAATAAATACTTTAAACATCTTTTTTATTAATTTTAAAACCACCTTTAAGAAACGCACGAACTTAGGGACTGGCCTGAAAGCTTTCAAATGTATGTTAACCCGAATCTTCCCACGATTACCATATGGTAATGCAAACATGCCGTTGCAATTTTACGTATTATTTCTGAACTAAATAACAAAAACAAAAAAGAATAACTGTATTTCACGCAGAATAAATGCAGCTCACGGAAAAACATAAGTTTTTTGTTATTTTTAGTGCAGCTAGCAAAGCTATAAGACGTCAAACTCAGGTGAAAAAAAAAGTGAATTATTGTGGTTTTTTAACATGGCACGTCGGTAAGTATATGAATAACTTTTTGCTTTTTTGATATATTTCCAAAAAAATTGCATCAGTTTGTAGCTAATGAAATAAACTAGTAAATGCAAGTTTATTTTTGTTTGAAATTTGATTTTTTGTGTAACTTTTTGTATTTTACTCAAGGCGTTACCATATGGTAACCGTGGGACGTCTAGGGTACAGGGTTTTAGTTACGTTTGGTGTAGTTTTTTTTGAGATTTTTGATCATATTTATTGATATTTTGTGAATTACAGCGGTTTATCGTTGCAAGAAATGCTTGATTTCATTCAAGAACTCGATGAAGCAGAAGATCAAAATCAACTGTGTGATATTCCAACCACTCTTTATATCGAGCCTCCTGTGGATGGCAACGAATCTGGCGAAGATGACGCTGAAGATGATTGTGCGGGCATTCCAGATAATGTTTGCCCGGCTCAGCTAAGAGGTGGCTGCGAAGTTGTTATGGCTAGTGGGCGACGTATGCAAGGTTTCCATGAAGAGGAGGATGTGGGAGGCATGTTTAGAGACGGTATAAGCATACCATCATTTTAATCTTATAAACTCTAAATTTTTCAGCACCAAATCCAGGAGATTTGCCTGTTATTGAGGTTGAAGACACTTATAATGAGATGGAGGATGAAGAAACAATGGCTAATCGTTCAGAATCTCCAATGAGGAAGCGCTTACGTACAATTGAACCGAAACCTTCAAACGTTGCATTGCCATCAGGAAACAAGGAAACTGTATTTGAATGGGTCAAGAAGAAATCGTCATCTCTAATTCCAATTTTTCCAAGCGCAAATTACGAAGATTGTCGCCATTCACTGCCACACGAACAGTTTGAAAAATGTTTTGATGACACATTATTGGAACATATTTGCGAACAAAGTGCGTTATATTCGGTGGAACAGAATAGACCGAACCCAAATATAATAGTCAGCGAACTTAGAGCATTCATAGGCATATTGATCGTCACTGGCTACAATTATCACTCCAATTACAAACTTTTGTGGAGTCAGGATGAAGACATTCGGAACAATCTTGTCAGTAACACCATGCGTCGGAATCGTTTTCAAGAGATTTAGCAAAATCTCCACTTCGAAGAAAATTCCAAGGCTTCTTCAAAAGACGCCCCAAATCCTGACAAAATGTGGAAACTGCGTCCTCTTACGGATCATTTGAAAGCAAAAATGATAGAAAATTTCCATCCGGAACAAAATCTTTCTTTCGACGAAAGCGTGATATCCTATTTTGGTAAACATGGATGCAAGCAATTTATAAAGGGCAAACCATTACGATTTGGATATAAAGTCTGGTCCCTATGTACTCCATCTGGTTATTTGGTGAATTTTGAAATTTACCAGGGGAAGAATCCTCGACCGAATTTGGAGTACGAAGCAAAGTTTAGAAAATGCGCCGCTCCTTTAGTCAGCATGATCGACGATTTTCCTGATGAATTGAAATCGCTGTCATTCCAGTTTTATTTCGATAACCTGTTTACTAGTTATCCTCTGTTGGCATATCTCAAGTTATGCGGATATAATGGTACTGGGACAATCCGAGAAAACAGAATTCCAGCAAGCTTTCCACTAGTGCATAAAAAAGACTTCAAGTCAATGGAAAGAGGTTACTCTGAATCAATTGAAATGAAAAGCACTGGTATTTGTTTGGTGAAATGGAAAGATAACAATGTTGTCTAGAGGTCCCACGATTACCATATGGTAACGCTAGTTTTCCGCATTTTCCGGAAAATCGAGGCGAGGAAAATTAAAATGGACTTCATTTTCGCGCTCAGGAGATCGAAATACATAAGTATACAACATTTCACAAAAATCCAAAACAAAAAAAGTTATGGGACTTCCCGGGTTAAAACATACAAACACCTCAGTTAATTGTTTGCCTACCAACAAAGATCGGGACAAACGCCTTTTGAGGCCTACTAGCGCAGGCTGCCTTTTTACGCCGCTTATGGAGGTTACTTCACTCTAAGAGAAGCTTGAAATTCAAAACGGCATAAAGAAAATTTTTGACATTGATGCTTAAAAGTAAAGGCCACAGAGAAAATCCTCGAAAAACGATGGCGGCAAATCATCTGTTATGCAGGTTTTCACGCTGCTTGCCTGCAATGTGCAAGAAAGATTTATGTTGCATATACCGTCATCATCAATATAAAGTGTACACCAGATATTGGTAATTTTTGAATATTTGTTTACTTATTTTATAATTTTTAATTATTTTTTTATAAAACTATGGTGTGTATTAAAAATAAAACCCGTATAAGCTAAGGTTTCGAACTTAACACAAGATCTATAAAAATTCTTCAAATGTTCAGCAAAATTTCACAATTTTTACTAGGAATTTATAGAAAAATTTCAGGTACGCAGTTTTGTAGATTATTGAATTTTTGGTATACTAAAATACAAAATTCAAGTAGTTCAAAAATTGCGTTGATTTTTGACAATTTTTTTCTGTTGACGGTATAGGATTTTTTTTTTCCATATAAGAAAATGGTGTAGAATAGGGAAAATGCCTAAGACCGCTTCCTAAAAAATTTTTCAAAAATCAGTGTAATTTTGAATATACTTAAAACTTGCACTTCATTATGCCAAAATTGAATGATCTATAAAACTATATTAGATAACGGAAATTTTTCTTAAAATTCTAATTCTGACCAAAATTTGTAAATAATTTCACATTTTTTGTTTTATATTTCTTTATTTAAAATTTTGTATTTTTTATTTACCAAAACAAAATGAGTCTATAACAAATGCCAATATTGAAAAAATATTTTTTTAAATACAATGAATTTTTTTCGTAGGAATAATCAACTCATAATGAAAATCTCGCAAAATTCAAATATTTTTTGTGAAATTTGTTTCCAATTTTTTGTGGCATAAATAAATCCGGATGCATTGCAATTAACTAGAAAATTGCATATTAATGGTAAAAAAGAAGCAAATGGACTTGCAGAATATCTTTATTAGTCAGTTGAGCAAACGATTCAATTCCGGACAAATTTCCTTAAAGCTGAGAAATATTATTGTAGTAGATAATAAAGTTTTATTCAAAAGTGTAGAAAAAACATCACAAAACTTATATTAATTGCATATGCGTTCGACTATGAAGCTATACATTTTTCATTTATTCTGGTCTTACAAAAAATGTGTGGGATGAAATGAGAAATAAATGCAAACTTCATTTAAATAAATTGAATTTCAATTTAAATGCATTCAAAATTCAAAACGGAAGCTTCTGTAGATGTGCTATGTAGGTAGGAAATTGTGCGCAATGCGAGTCAATGTTTGCAACAACACCAGCACGCTCAAATATTCATGCACTTGCACAGTAGGTGAAAACAGTGAGTTCTTCAAGTATGTTTCACTTTTTAAATTTCCCAGACACTAATTTTACGCCTTATCACAATATATACTTTCGAAGTGTTATAGAAATAAAGTTGCGTTGAGGAACACAAAGTAACTCCTTATATGCTCACTTAAGTGACTGGTACAGCTGGAGTGTGTAGAGATTTTTGTTTTACAAAGATTTATACAAATAATAAAAAAACTATTAAGTCGGTCAAATATGAACAGCAGCAAAAAAAAATGTAGAAAAAAAAAATTAAATACAAATATTCAACTCTTACAACCCAAAGTTGCATAGAACTGGGCGACAATTTTATTCGCTTCCAAATCCTATTGATCTCGATTTTTCTTCCACTATTTCGAAAGCTTACTAAATTAAGGAGGAAGTGCTATTTTTTTAATGCTTTTTGCTGTTTTCCGCAAATGGAGAGACCTACAGTTTTGTACCGCCTCTGACCGGCAGTTGGTTTTCTATGAGCAGTGAGATGCTTTTTCGTGGCCGAAAAAAATTCGGAGGTTTGCCATTGTCTGCCAAGCAGTAACCATAATTAAGAAAAACTTTTTCTATCATTTGGTGATTCATACCCGGCTGTCTGTTTTACGTCAGGTTTCATAGCATATTTTCACAGGTTCAACCACAATGACAATAACCGCTGCCACGAAGATATTATAGAAGATATTCACCATTTATTCTTCAAATTCTCGGGCTTCTGCACTGCAAAAGAAAATCTCCATAGAGCCTTTAGAGAACCTCCTTCGGCGGTAACATGTATGCAGCGCTCAAGGGGAGCGTGGAATGCGGCATACGGCATACGGTTTGGGGGCCGCGACTATAAAGAAATGAGGTGGCTGGAAAGACTGAGACACAGCAGCGGTGATTAATCGCTTTCCATCTCCGTGATATAATACCTCAAAGTAAATAGTACCGCGGCGGAAGGTGATGGAAATAAACAGGTTTTGTTTACTTTCAGAAGACCACTGCAATGCCTATAAAACAATAAAAGAAAATTCAGGGTTTCGAATGCGTGCACTACCGAATGTGAGTCCCGCATCAATTTATTCGGGTACGGCGAACCCAATTGTTTAACCAGCTTTTAACGTCATAAGCAAGCAGACAAAGGCTGTAATTATAATAATTCTATCAAAACAAAAAATAAAAAAATTAAAAATAGGCTGTAATAACAATTTCAATTAATTTAGCTGTCTTCTCAGATGATTGTATCGCTGGCTTTCAATCAGGGAACCAGGTGGACACCATTTACATAGACTTCTCTAAGGCTTTTACTCTGGTTTTCCATGTAATATTAATCAAAACTAGTCTGCATTGGATTCCACTCCCTTCTTCAGTGGGATCTCTTCTTACGTGCTTTTCCTTTTCTTTTGTTGCTTGCTCTGAGGTTCCGCAAGGCAGTATTCTGGGCCCACTTTTTTTGTTCTGTTTATCAATGATATTTTCTCCTGCTTCATATGACGTTAAGATTTATGTTTATGCGCATGCTTGCTTTTGTTAGGAGTCACAGCTCCGATTTCTATGACCCCTGTATGCTGAAGCTTTTATGTACGGAGTTTGCAAGTTCTAAATTCCGTCGTACAACATTCAGAAGACGAATTACCTATTACGATGCTCTCGCTCAAACATTCCACACAATACTGCAACATTTACAAGTCACTGGAAGATATCCGCTACCATGCAGCCAGACTTATCCTTCCTTTCAAATCGCTCCAGTCAGGCGGAGGGGGTGAAAAGAGTATTTCCCACTTTTTATGCGAATGCCCAATATTAACCAGAACAAGGCTTCTCACTTTCGGTAAGCCTTTTCTACAGCAAATTAATGAAATCCCGGAAATATAAAAGAAAAATTTAGTACTATCTATATCTTGATCTCACGAAATGGATCTAAAAAGCAAAAAAAAACAAAAAAAAATCATCATACGATAACAGTGGTAGTAGAACGGCGCTAGTTGCTAATTAAGATTATTTCAGTAGATATACCCAACCATTTCAACAACAACAAGCTCCAAACTAGAGTTTGCATCCTTTGTTTGGTATCCGTCTTGTGCGTGCCGTGCTGCTATAATTAAACAAATCCAAAAAGTATTCTTACATTTCGCGTTGCGTAATTTACGCTTGTCGGATCCTTTTCCTACATTTTTTATTTGATCCGTTGGCTGTTGTTTGTCTGGTGCTTCTGGAGAAGATTTTCTTTAATATTCCGGCCAGAGCTCTTCATAGTTCGGAGGCTTTCTATGTTGGCCTCTCAAAATCTCTTTATGCTTGAGCTGCTGCTATTACTAGAGCATTAATTCAGTTTAGTAAATCTTAATTTGTTGAGATAGAGTTTTTATCTTCAAAACATCGCCTAATGAAATTTTTCAATATTTATTATAAATAGTTTCTTATAAAACAAAATAAATAGTTTTATTCTCTTTTTAATTCCTATGAAACCACTGACGTCTACTTATAATAGAATATAGTTATAACGATTGGCTTAATAAATAAATTGATAAATAAATAAAAATAAAATAAAAATAAAATTAGTAACCAAACAGTGCAAAGTTCGTTTGTAAGAATATTGAATTGAAAAATAAGCTGCGTTTTTCCATCCACTGTATTTACTCTACCCCCGCACTTATATCCAAGTATTATTAAGTATACATATATATCTATATGCATATTCATATGCCTCTAGGTAAGCATATTTGCATATATGCATGCATTTTACTATATATGCACACACATACAGGCGCATGCAGTGTTTCTCCGGTTGAATGCGATTATTATGCAGAGCAACCTGAAGTAGCCTACGTCAAAATGCACTCACATTGTAAAATCATTGTTAGACTGCAGTACACAAAATTTTTTTTTTCTGTTAAATACAACCACAACATACACTTGTGCACATAAAATTAATCTTTTTACAATAAAAGTAGATGCTTGGCAGTCTTCTAGGAACAGGAATGTGAAAGAAAAGGATGAATATTGTATGGAAAAAAATTGTCAAAAATCAGCGTAATTTCTGAGTGACTTCAAACTTTTACTTTATTATACTAAAATTGATTGGGCTATAAAATTGCGTACCCAGAAATTACGTACCTATTTATAGAGAGTCTGATACAATACTTTTTTTTTTTTTAATTTATGAATTTTTTTTTGAAATTGGTAGAAATTGCATACTGAGTCGAAATTTTAAAAATTTTATAAAATTTTTCTCGAAATTGGTTAAATTTTTATGGATTTTGTATAAATTTTCGAAATTTTATTTATAAGCCTTTTTTTATACAACAAACTATGTTAAAAAAAAAATAACGAATAAAATTGTCATGCCTTGAAGTGTCTTAATGATTTGAGCACTAGTGTATATGTATGTTTGTGTATTTATAATTTACTTTTATTCCAACCTATGATTGCTATTGCTTGCGCGCCAAACATTAACTCAAACCTGCTGTAGTTACCGGAAAAGAGACGAAACAACTACAGGATTTAAATAAATGCATAAAATAATAAAAAAAAGGATCGTTATTCGGAATAGAAAATTTGTAAAAGCTAAAAGAAGAAAAATAAAGCACAAAACTTGGATGGAAAATAAAAACAAGCAGTAAAATTAAAATAAAATAGAGCATTACATGCATATATTTACACACACAGATATACATATCCGTAGTAGAAATCACTCAAGCGACAACAGCGCCAGTTCACTTAACTCCAATAGACTGAATTTAGCAGTAAAAAAAAAAAAAAAAAAATTAAATTACCAGCAGCATATGGTTGAGTGGCTGGCTGATTGGTTGACTGACTGGTTGGTCATCGTGTACACCACTCAATTTCTTTTTGTTTTTTTTTTACTTGCTCTTATATATGTAAGGACGAGTGGAGAGAATAATCTCAGCACTCAAGGCGCACCAACCAACTCAACTAATTCTGCTGCTGCCGCTGTCGGAATTTGCCATGGTGATTGATTATGCTGCGACCAGTACAAGTACTACATTGTGAGCAATTATATTATTTGTTTATTTTGGTTTTTTTTTTTACTTTTTTTATATTATTTCCTTTTTGTTTTTGTATACTTTATCTCATCCAAAAAGGCGAAAAGTCTAAATTGGCATCATGTTGTGTGTGAATACGAAGTGGAGAAGTTAAAGGGGTGGGAGAGAGATGATTTGCTCCAAAAGAGGGTGTAACTCATGGGTTAGTGCATGTCAAAAACACGCATGCCCTTAAGTATGAACGAGAATGGATTAGCGCACTTTTGTTTGTTTTTCATGGTAAAATAATTTCTTGGATTTTTTCATATTTTCAGTCATTTTAAATTACCCGCCATAGAGCTTTAAACTAAGTCAGGACATTTAGTGTGATTTGCGGTTATTGATTGAATTTGAACCGTGAAAAGCTGAAACTGCGACTATTCAGCTCAGATTACATGGTGCGATAACTCAAACTACACATGGGGAAATCGAAGTATGACCGAAACTGGAGCTCAAATATAATTAAGTATATGTAATAAATAACAAATAATAAATAATAAATAATAAATAATAAATAATACATAATAACTAATAATAAATAATAAATAATAAATAATAAATAATAAATAATAAATAAAAAATAATATATAATATATAATAAATAATAAAAAAAAAATGTATAAGTAAAATTAGGTGCGCCACTGAATTGTTGCTGTTTTTCTGATTAAAATACAACTTTACTCTGAAAAAATGGTTACAAGTGAATTCATGAAAGTATTGGCCCTTGCTGGCTACTACTTTTTCCCATCTTTCTAGTAGATCTCGTATACCGTCGCGGTAAAACTGTTCATCTTTTGAGGCTCTCCACGGATCAAAACTGATGTTTTCATTTGAACGGAACTGCTGGTCAGCTAGACCATGTGCCATCGATCGGAACAGCCGATAATCGGACTGTGCAATATCTGGAGAATATGATATGGAGGGTGAGTTAGGATTTCCTATTTCAGTGTTTCCATGTAGGTTTTAACAGGTTTGGCAACGTGAGGCCGAGCGTTGCCATGCTGTAGAATCACTTTTTTATGCCTCTCCGCGTATTCTGTCCGCTTTTCGCGCAGTGCTCGGCTCAATCGCATAAATTGAAGTCAATACCGATTCCCCGTGATGATTTCGCTTGGTTTGAATAGTTCATAATAAATAACATCAACTTGGTCCCACCAAATACATAGCATCACCTTCGCAGCATGAATATTCGGCCGCGGCGACGTCGTAGAAGCATGACCGGGCAGTCCTCACGACTTTATTTTCTTTGGATTGCTGTAATGAATCCATTTTTCATCACATGTCACAATACGATGAAGAAACCCCTTCTTTTGTCGCTGGAGAAGTTGTTCACAGGCGAAAAAACGACGTTCAACATCCCTTGATTTTAACTCAGAAGTAACCCAAGTCCCTGTTTCTGAATCATTTCCAAAGCATGCAATCGCTTGAAAATGGATTGGCGGGTAACTCCTAATACTGAAGCAAGCTCTTCTTGCGTTTGACACAGATCCCCATTGAGCAATGCCTCCAATTCAGCATTCTCGAAGGTTTTTGGCCTTCCTTCACGCGGACGGTCGTCAACATTAAAACCACCGTCTTTGAAGCGACGGAACCAATCTTGGCTCGTTGTTTCACTTAAAGCAGTATCTCCATAAACTTTTTGTAGCTCTCGATGCGCTTCAGCCGCCGTTTTTGTTTTTTTTTTGAATGAAAGAGGAAAATCAACACTTCCTGCAAATGACGATTATTCGGCACCAAATCAGACATTTTCACAAAACCAAAAGTATTTGATACCAAAACGAAATCACTTATGTGTCGAAGTAGTTTGTTTACCATATGTCTTAGCGAAAGCTTTTTAGGACAGGACGAAATCGATTCTTACATACGGATGCGAAACGTGGACCGATTTGCTAAGGGTTAAATGCAGGCGAAAAACTCTGCTATCGATGCAATTCACCTGTGCTCTCAAAGTGGCTTCTTCATACAGAACTGTTTCAGAAGCAGCGGTTTTAGTTATCAACGAAACTATTCCTATAGATTTTTTAGCACAAGAGCGCAAGAATATCCAGAATTCCAAGACCACTCTCCCCCGACATTAAAATTTAAATACTCAAACTTTAGCAAATAAGATTGAACTGTGAGCAGGACGCTAGATGGACAGCGAGACTGAACTTAAAAAAGTGGGTAGAAAGAAAGCACGGTGAGGTTAGCTATTACCTCACACAGGTATTGTCCGAACATGGGACCTGTTGCATGTATTTGTGGCGAATGGGAAAAGTGAACCTAGCAAACTGCATTTGTGGAGATACTGAGTATGTGCGTCATGGCTGCAAGAAATTATTTTTTCGACTTTCACTTGTTTTTTCTTATTTGCTAATTTGTTTCTGTTGAAATATGCAAGAGACGGGTGCACATGTGGTGAACAAAATGAATTTTGTTTTTTTTTTCACTACACGATTTATTGTGCTACTACTTTCTGCTTTTACCGGCAAGAGTGACTATGAATGGCTAATCTCAATTTACCGCACATCTCCACTGCGTAGTAACACTCAGAAAATTTTACTTTACTAGTATTTTGAAGCGCATGGCGTATGAGTAACTTTCAGTTGGCCTTTATTTAGAATTGCGATTTGATATAGGAAAATTATATATTGAAATATTATTGTGCTATGCAGATTTACGTATTATTGTGTTGGTTATGTAATGGAACTAGGCTTGCTATGCAACAGCATGCCATTTGAATTCACTCTTGTTCTCTCCATGACAATAAACAAAACACAAGAGCAATCACTACGAGTACAAGGATGTGTATTAAAGGGGGAGCCTGGTTTATAAGGTCAAAAACATCAATTTTTTTTTTCCTTTTAAGCGATTCCTAATATATTTCAGAATATTCACACAAAGTTACAGAGCCTAATTCTCAATATTTCCGTAGATACAAAGCCAAAGGTAGGCGAGCGTTAGGTAGTTACGCTGTGACCTCACCGCAAACTTTATCTTCTTTTCTCGACTTTTCATTTTTATGATTTCTTTGAATTGGCGTACATGAATGAAAAAAAACTAATGGACCTTTTGAAATGAATCATAGCTTGTTCCCTTCAGTATTAAATTATCTTCTATTTGAACTAACAAAATAGATTAAAAAAAAATTTTTCAAGGTTTTTATACCAAGTTGAAGTGAATTTTTTTTTATAGAAAGGCATTTTTTTCTTTAAAACCTCCAAAAAGTTGAAATTTTGGAATTTCTCTCAGTTTTCTTAGTTCATCTAGAATAAAAAATCATGATAATTAGAAATCCATTTGAATTTTTTGCGTTAGATAATAATTACGAGCTGTATCTTCTACGCCAGCTGGAAACTCCAGCGTTGCAGCGCTCTACTAATTTCTATGTTAAACATTTTTTCAACTTATTTTAACCAGTACAAAAATTTTTTATACTTTTTAAATGTTCATTAAAAGATAGAAAAAACTTAGCAGTGCTAAATTAATTTTTTCCTTAAAAACAAAATCGCAAAGAGATGCAATTTTTAGACCTCATAAACCAGGCTCCCCCCTTAAGAGTCCAAAATATTTTAGTCGCCTGCGCTCGAAGAAAAATATCTTAAAATTTTAGAATAATATACTTTGGTCGCCCCTCGCCAAGCAATGGCAAATCTCAGAGTGTATTTCTGCGATGAAAAAGCTCCTCATAAAAACCATTTGGCGTTCGGAGTTGGCTTAAAACTGTAGGTCCCTCCATTTGTGGAACAATATCAAAACGCACACCACAAATAGGTGGAGGAACTCAGAGAAACATAACAGAAGTGCTCGCGCCAATTATTTATCTTATTTTTTATTTAAGTAAATAATAAAATATTATGTTTTTTTAATAAATTGTGAATTTTGGAAGAAATGCCAGGTATTTACTGGTATATATATACACATTTTCCCGCTATTCCTAGGTGAAGATAAAGCCTCAATAGCCAACCTATAAATTGTTTCTTAACGCTAAAAATTTAATCTGCGGTCTGATTTTTTCGCGCTTCTTCTGCTTCAACTTGCCACCTCCACTTGTTGGCTGGTCTCCCACGTCTCCGAATTCTTTGAGGGTTCCAATCTAGCGTTGCTCTTGTAACGTCATCTTGGAGTTCATACTATGAATATGCCTGATCCATTTTCATTTACAAAGCTGGATTTTTATGTGCCATATAAATACATTGAGGGTGGTGGCGGCGCACGCCTCTCTACCCCTGCTTTATCGATTTTGAAAAAGTGTTTGCCATTTTTAAACAAGAGGCAATTTGGCAAGCGGATGCATGCAAATGAGTATCTGAAACGTTCTACTCCTTATAAAAGAGCTATACGCTCGCGTTTCCTACCGTATGAAATACGAAAATATTTTAAGTGAAGACATCGAAGTTCAAACCGGTGTTCGGAATTTACACCGGCTGTGTATTATCTAAGCTCTTGTTCAACTTACTACTGCTCCTAGTAATGCGACAAGCCTGAGCGGTTAACAGAAGCATCTGCTTCGGTTTGAGCAGTCGGCTTAAAGATCTAGGCTACTGCTGTTGGCAAATACTCACATATATCAATAAAACTACAAGGGGTAAGCGACGCTGCAGCACGAATCGAACTAAATGTCAATATTTTAATTTTTCTTCAAACAGTTTGTATATTTTGAAGCCAAAATCAAATTTACTTTCATTAAAATTTAATAATAAAATCTACTGCAAAATTTATTTCACATATGGGAAGATTTACTAAAGAAAGTTATTGCTCCCCATTTGGAAGAATTTCATTATACTATATCTGAAAAATTCGTGAGTATTTCTTTCGCTATTACTATATACTTATATAAAAATAATTCAAAAAAAATTTGATCTTTTGTATTTGGAGCAGCGTTTTGTCTGGCTGCGCACCTCGCAAAATCAAAGGCGTCTTGCCGCAAACGCTGAACAGCCTAACAACTTAAATTGCTCTAGACAAAAATAATCACTAATAGTCAATTATATATACATATAAATAATATGTTTCTCTTTGAACATAATTCTTCTGAAAAAAATAATAAAAAAAAGCTTATTTTACCAGCCTTTAGAGTATACCCTTAAAGGGCTAAAAGTAACGTATGTATGTAAAGAAGTAATCACAAAAAAACAAAAAAAAAACAAAGTAGAAGCTTTAAGTAATTATTTTCAAAAATCTCTATTTGCATACATAAGATCAAACATTCCCAGCATAAAATAATTTACATCACAAGATTTCGCATCAAATAGAAATAAACTTTCATTCTAAACTCTGACATAACTTACTCTCGAACTAGTACAGCAAATTGTTTTAATTCCAAAAGAAAGACGTCAACGCACCCAAAAGTGCCACACTAAAGTGTCCACTTTTATTGCTTCCCACAAATGGAAGTCCATTTCATGGCGCCACGGAAAGACTGATGGATTTTTACGATATTTCACTGCCAAGCGATATTGGATCGAAATCACGACCATGTGATTAAAAGCTGATATGCCATGCCTAAAAACACTTGGCTTACATGACCTCGTAATGCACACATTTCATCTACTTGCTAAGTGGCTTGAGGCATGTGGAGGCATAAAAGTCTGGTATTAAGCTTAATTACCAATTGTCTATTCACACATGCACACTTACAAATGTACGCCATCTCATTGCCCTGATTTTGCTATGTGTGGATGGCTGTTATTAAATGACTGGCACATTCTATTCAGCAAACAATGAAACTACAGCTTTACAGCTGAGAGTCAATGGTTCGCCGTGTGTAGAGTATCGAATGGGGGCGAGTGAATAAAAGCAAATGCGCCGCTCATGACTGATGATCACTTTACTAATGTGAATGGTTGTAGTAATGTGGTTGACAGAAGAATGAAATATAGTTCTATTAAACAAAATTTGTTTATATCTTATTTAATTTATTTAATTTCAAGTTTATTTGTATTTAACTTAAATAAATGATTTTATCCAAATTCTACACCAACTATAAAATATGCTGGTTATAAAGCTGAAAGATGATTAAAGACTAGTTAAAATAACTTTATAATATGCAATGGCCTATTTCCATAACAGAGATGGGTTCATGCCTTTAAATTGGTGTTGAACTCAGGATGAGTATTATTTTCAGTATAATAAAGAAAAAAATGAAGGTATAAGTAAAATATTTTTTGTTGTATTTTTTATTATTATGGAAGTAATATAGTTTACTTACTTATGTAAAGTACATATGCGAGAAATTTGGCTCTAGTTTCATTCCGAGTTAGAAAATTAAGGGAGGAGCCTGGTTTATGAGGTCTAAAAATTCCATCTCTTTGCGATTTTGTTTAAGGAAAAAATTAATTTAGCACTGCAAAGTTTTTTTTATCTTTTAATGAACATTTAAAAAGTATAAAAAATTTTTGTACTGGTTAAAATAAGTTGAAAAAAATGTTTAACATAGAAATTAGTAGAGCGCTGCAACGCTGGAGTTTCCAGCTGGCGTAGAAGATACAGCTCGTAATTATTATCTAACGCAAAAAATTCAAATGGATTTCTAATTATCATGATTTTTTATTCTAGATGAACTAAGAAAACTGAGAGAAATTCCAAAATTTCAACTTTTTGGAGGTTTTAAAGAAAAAAATGCCTTTCTATAAAAAAAAATTCACTTCAACTTGGTATAAAAACCTTGAAAAAATTTTTTTTATCTATTTTGTTAATTCAAATAGAAGAGAATTTAATACTGAAGGGAACAAGCTATGATTCATTTCAAAGGGTTCATTAGTTTTTTTTCATTCGTGTACGCCAATTCAAAGAAATCATAAAAATGAAAAGTCGAGAAAAGAAGATAAAGTTTGTACTATAGCTGTCCGGTCACAGCGTAACTACCTAACGCTCGCCTACCTTTGGCTTTGTATCTACGGAAATATTGAGAATTAGGCTCCGTAACTTTGTGTGAATATTCTGAAATATATTAGGAATCGCTTAAAATGAAAACAAAAAAATTGATTTTTTTGACCTTATAAACCAGGCTCCGAGAGAGTTAATGCTTCGCTCTTTTTTTTGGTTTTTATTTCAATAAATCAGGTCGTTTAATCGATCTATTCAGAGGTCTAACTACAAAAGTTAAAGAGGGGAAAAGTGCGGTTTTTTTTATAAGTACGAAGCTTTAATTTAAAATCTTACAGTGCGATTTTATGAAGTTTGAATTCCCTTCAAATTCTGCGAGCCAAGAATAAACATATTTTAAACTCGTTCAATTTCGCTAATATGTGAGGCATGGCATGCAGAGGTTGGTTGAAAACTAAGAAATCAAAAAAAACAATTAGTAAAATTGAAAAAAAATTAAAAAAAAAAATGTATGTTCAATATAATTTCCTGCAACGTCAGTAGACATATTCCAAAAATCCGCCAATAACTGTATGCTATCTCTGCAACAATCAGCTCTGCAAAATACTTCATACACTTTCTTTTGTTTTTTTGTTTTGAAATGCTAATGAATGCGTTAATAACTTTCCAAATAACATTTCGATATGTAATTCATGTAAAGTATTAGAAATTTCTCACCTAACCAATCCTGGACATTCCCAAATAACATTAGTTTGAGGAAAAAGAAATCCATTACTTTGTTGGTAGATGGCAAAGTATCGATGAAAGAATTCAAAGTTTATGCTTCTTCTCAAGGCTGTTAACAATGGAAGTCAACAAAGAGAAATTTCGGTACATTTTACAGTTTTTCGTTGATAAAGGCAAAAATGCAAGCCAAACCGCTGAAATTCTGAATGGTGTTTATGATGCTGATACTATAAAATCGATCTAATTACGTGCAATTATGGGTTCATAAATTCCGTTCAGGTATTGTAAAAGACGCACCTCGCACATGCAGGCCTGGAAGTAATCGAAGTGGGCCGGCGTGTTAGTAGACCTAGCATCGCCCGCAAGCTACGGATGGGCCATAAACCAGTTTTAAACTAAACAAAAATTAGAGAATGGACTCATTTCTTAAATTAGGAACTTCAAATCAGTACACTCAAAAAAATTTTCGGTAGATCCAAATTACTATAAACTACGAAAAACTTGTATGAGATATTTTTTAAGAGCTTGAGAACTTAAACTGATAATACAAAGTAGAAATATTGTAATCTGGTAGATGAATTCCTAGCATTCATTTTTTTAATATGATGTCCGGCCTATGTCTGCTACGAGTTACATTGTCTATTCTATCAATCCAATTTTTAACTACTTTTTCCAATAAATCTGGCCGTATGGCGTCATTGAGGGCTTAAATATTGCAATAAATCAATTTTTAAGCGTGCGCTATGGCTAGTTGCGCCGTCTTATTTGAACCAAATGTAGATAATTGATGCTTAGCTGTTTAATATTTGGAAATAAAAATTCAGTCAGCAGTCTGCTCGCCATTCCCCGCGACGGAAGCTTCTCCCTCATTTCGAAAGAAATAAGGGACGATGATGCTGCCCAGTGCTCTATGAACTTAGCGAACAGATTTTTTTTTTTCAAGTAAATTTCCTCGGCTTGGAGGTATTGTTCTGGCGTTAAATAATTCTTTCGTCAAATGAGTTGCCAAACCTTACTGAACAGAAATGTCAACACAGTTTGCCATTTTCAGCTGTCAAACCACAGTTATCATGCAGTCAAAAATAGCACCCGATATTAGGTGAAGTAAATGTCTGTGCCGTTCTTCCGCTTTATCACAATTATTAAATTAATATATTGTACTTATAATTAAGTCGAAAATGTCCTTTTCTAAACATATAGACTTTATGATTGCCAAGTCTAGATCTATGCGTGGATTTGTAATAAGGAATTCAAGGGAGTTCCAGGATATTTCTACGCCGAAAAATTTGTATTTTTCTCTTGTGAGTTCAAACCTCGATTGAGAAAGTTCAAAAACGTTTCACTAGATTTGCTATTCATTCACTTCGTTGGCCTTGCAGCTTGCCTGCATATAAAAGTAGATGTCTTTTGTAAGCATTGCCAACTTTAGAAATGCGGAGAAAAACTTTATCGGTAATGTTTATAAGGGACATAGTTACGAATCATATCAAATGTCACTTCTTGCTGGAGCTAATACTCTTTAATTGTCCTACTCGTAACCTAAGACTCAGCAATATGTTCCATTTACCAATTTACCAATTTTAGTCGAAATGAACCGCTTGCACGTTATATAAGACAGTCTAACCAATTATGCAAACATTTGGATATATTCTCTAACTCACGAGAGACTTTCAAATCAAAACTTAATCTCGAGATACACTTTTTGAATTGTGACTAATGTATCTCACAGTATTGTTTACCATATATTATATTTAAGCTTTAGTATTAGTAATCTATTTAAGTTATACTTTAATGGATAAAATGAATAAATAAATAAATAAATATATGTAATTTCAAACGGCTCCAAACAGTCTTCAAACTAATCTTCTATGCCTGGACCATCGAAAAAGTGCTCATACACCGATGCAACGCGACGAATTACACGATTTATCATAACTTTTCACGGAATCATTTTATTGTGTTTGCTGTTCATATTGGGTCCATCGCTTCATCTTGGTCATAGTGGTACTGAAGAACTTTATAACGCACAATTGGCGGCACTAAATAAAAATTGTTTGAAGCAGTTTTTTTTTGTCACTGTAAATTATGACCTAAAAGAGCTTATTTTTTTTTTTTTTTGGTCGGGACAACTAGCAAGTCCAGCACCCACACAACATTAAGTCCATTGTACTGCACTCGGTTTCCTTTTTTAAGTTTCCTTAAATCTACCCGACCTCCGAAGAAATCTGAGTAGATCTTGTGGTGCCAAGGAGCCAAGGTGGTCGCTTCTTAACACATCAGTGCCAAAGACCTCAAACCTGATTCGCGCGAAGGCGGGGCAGACGCACAGGAAGTGGTCCGCCGTCTCATCCTCCTCTCCACATGTTGGGCAAAGTACGCTGTCTGAGATGCTCATGCCTTCCATGTGCTTCGTCCACAGAAAGTGGCCCGTCATCAGTCCAACCAGCCGTCTGCACTCCCTTCTGCTTAATTACAGAAGGGTTTCGACAGTCGATCGGACATGACAGGTAGCATCAGTTTAGTCCTTATGCTAATTTTGTGCTAATTTTTTTTAAATTATCCATAATTTTTACTTGGAGAATTTCAGACTCCCTGATTTTTCAGTCACTTCTACTTATCAGAAAAGGTTAAACTGGACTAGTTCTACTGCTAATCGGATCTAAATTGAGTTTGTCTGTAAAAAAAAAAATCATTTTTTTCTCACTCTTTCACTTAGTAATAAATTAGTAAAAAAATATCTCAAAGTTTCAAATATCATAACAACTATTTGCCTTATGTTTCTTCGAATAATTTCGAAAACTGAATTATTTTTCGAATAGTACTAAGAGTAATTCCATATCAACTGATCCAAGTAGTTTGAACATTCTCATCAATGATTCCAAAAGGTGGTTTATAGGTTTGAGTATAAAAAGAGGTTAATGGAAAAAAAATTTTAACTTTAATAATTAAGAGACTTGCTTATTGTTGGCAATTTTGATAGAGGTTTTAAAGTGAAATATCTTCGGTTCTTTTTAACAATTTTATAATTTTCTTTAGAATGTTTCGGATCAAATAAATAAAAAAAAAATTGTGAAAAAAATTGCGAACATTTTTTTAAATTTATTTAATATTAAGTAATTAATTATTAAAATTTTTTTCGAAATTTTTTTAATAAAAAATCTATCTTACAATTTTTTTTTTTATTTCTTTATAAAAACTTAAAAAAAAATTCTCTTATTTTCTATAAATATAAATTTAAAAAAATGTATAAAAATTATTTAAAAAAAAATTGTATAAAAATTAGTAAAAAAAAACAAATTTTATAAAAATTATTAAAAAAAAAAAAAAAATTATAAAAATTATTAAAAAAAAAATTTTTTTGGAAAACGTTATTTTCTTTTGTTAAAAAACCTTTTTTATTGTTATTCTGGAGCCCCCTTCTATTTTATTTTTTAATTTTATATTTATGTTAGTAGCTGAGGCTAGTCTCGATAGTCACTGCAAATTTCTTAGTGGGATCCACAAAGTTTTTCGAGTTGTATTCAAATATGTTACGTCCGAAAATCAGGGCAAATTGCTGCATATTTATATAATCTTTTTTATCATATTTATCATTTATCATAATAGGACTATGAATAAGTTCGTGCGGTTTTTTTTCGAAATTTGAAACTTTATTGACGTAAAATGGTTACAAATTTAATATTCAAAATATTGTCCATCGCTTACTACTACTTTTTCCTATCTTTCTGGCAATTCACGGATTCCCTTTGTGAAAAATTCGGTCGGTTTTGCCGCAATCCACGAATCGATCCATTTTTTGACTTCATCGTAATTACGGAAGTGCTGGTCAGCCAGGCCATGTTGCATCGATCGGAAGAGATAGTAATCGGATGGCGCAAGGTCTGGACTATACAGCGGGTGGGGTAGGACATCCCATTTGAGCGTTTCTAAGTATGTTTTGACCACTTGTGCAACATGTGGCCGAGCATTGTCATGTTGCAAAATAACTTTGTCGTGTCTATCGGCGTATTGCGGCCGTTTTTCTCGCAGTGCTCGGCTCAAACGCATCAATTGTCGTCGGTAGACATCCCCCGTAATCGTTTCATTCGGTTTCAGTAGCTCATAATACACAACACCCAGCTGGTCCCACCAGATACACAGCATAACCTTCAGGCCATGAATATTCTGCGCCGACGTCGATGTTGAAGCATGGCCAGGGTATCCATACGTTGCCCGACGTTTTGGATTGTCGTAATGGACCCACTTTTCATCGCCAGTCACAATTCGATGCAAAAAACCCTTTCTTTTGTGCCGTTGAAGCAGTTGTTCGCATGCCATAAAACGGCGTTCAACGTCTCTTGGCTTCAATTCATACGGCACCCAATGGCCTACCTTTCGGATCATTCCCATGGCTTTTAAACGTTTGGAAATGGTTGATTGATCAACTCCCAAAGTTTTTGCAACCTCTTCTTGCGTTTGAGCCGGATCTTGATCGAGCAATTCCTCCAATTCGGTATCCATGAACTTTGGCGGCGCACCCTCGCGTTCTTCGTCTTCCAAGCCAAAATCACCACTTTTAAAGCGTGCAAACCACTTCTGGCACGTTCGCTCAGATAGAGCATGCTCACCATAAACTTCCACCAAGATACGATGACTTTCGGCTGCTTTTTTCTTCATATTAAAATAATGAAGAAGAATTCCCCGCAAAAACACATTATTTGGCACGAAATTCGACATTTTCAAGTGTGGTAAAAATATTGTTGTTTACGCTTCAAATAAAAAACTTATACTGACGTTTGTGCCTTACGACAGTAGCTCTCCAATGAATGTTTGGAAATGTGGATCGATGGAATAATAATCAAGTTACGCCATCTGTTGTAAAACCGCACGAACTTATAAATAGACCTATTATAAGTGCAAAATTCTCCTCTAATTACGAGCTTTATAGAAATTCATTAACTACTAAGTGGTGTTGCTGTCGAGATATGTAAAAACATCGTGTTTATGGGTCGGTTTGGTATATTTTCAGATTATATATCGCCCATTTGCCTCACTAGTGTCATTTATCTGTCACCAGCTGGCATAGACTTAAAAAGTGCAATAAACCTATAGCAGGTAATCAATAGTCAAAATAACTCTTAATCCCAGTATAGAACGAGGTTGAGTTCTGAGTGGAGGAACAAAAGATCCATGAGAAAAATTACACTTAAATGGGGACGATATTTAAGGTAATTAGACTAAAACTCCTGATTGTATGTAAATATTTTAAATAAGTATAATCGCCATTGGTCGCTTCTCTTCATTGCGTTCTTATGACAGTGCAATTTGCGCTTACTTCTGTGCACTATTCTTTCAGGCATTCTTTTTTTATACTCCAGCTATTCATTGTTCGTACGCACAGGCAGCCGCAGCTATGTTGATTATTCTACGTATGACAAAAATTTTGCGAACACAGTTATTTCCGAAAAAGGCCTAGTGCGTCGATTCATTAATAAAAATAAAAAAATTGTTCAGCATCACGAAAACGTAATTTAACGTCGCTTATTTGTAAGTTTTGTTGCTATTAAATTAAACTTTTTGCCGCCCAGCGTGCTTACCTTTGTTAATTGTTTTTTGTGCTTTTCCTTTGTTAACAAAATCCAGTTCCTGTGAAGTGCTGCTGCTGACATTTTCTCTGTTATGCCATTAATTCACCAATTCGATTTCTGTTTCTGTTATTGTTATGTAAATTTATTTTTATTTTTTTAATACTTTTTTCTCTTTATTTAGCTGCGCATTATATTAAACGCCAGCTGTTGTAGAGCACCTATTTTTTTAATTAACAAATTTGTTTGCCTTGACACTTTCTGCCAATTGCTTCTGCTTCCTTTCAATTTATTTCAAATTTAATTTCACTACATTTCACTCATTCTTGTCATGCCTTCACCGTTATCTTTAACGCGTAACAGCACACATAAACGCACTTTCCCATACTACCTTGGCTGCTTTTGGCTGGCCGGCCAAGGGTGTAGCGCCTGTGAAGCAGCAATATCGGAAATAAGACGCAGCTTGAATTTTGCGTATTTTTTTTGCAGTGATTTTGGCCTTGTGTATTCTTTTATTTTATTTTATAAACCACTTACAATTCGAAGCAATTCAGCAGTTTGTATGTTTCCTATTTTAATTTTATTTACCTTCGAAACGATGTTCAAACTTTATTTAAGATTTGCTTAAACGTTTCAATAACACTTTGCTAACCGTCCCCGTCCTTTTGATTTCCAGCAGTTTTCGGGCACAGACTTTCAATTTCGAATGCTGTTATTTTCTGTGTTACTCTTTAAGCATGCCCTGCACGTATTTTCTGACGGCAGACATCTGTCAATGCTATGGTGATGACAAAATTCGGCGGCAAAAAGGTAACGGCGACAAGTTCCTAACTACACTTCGTTAGGTTTAAGTTTTTTTTGTCACCAAATTTTTTCACCTTCTCAATATTCCTTCCACTCGCACATGTTACGATGTCTAGAAACTTTTTGCCGCTTACTGTTGGATTTTCCAACTTTTTTCTTTTACTTCATCACACGCACATATACACCTACACTGTCGCACTGGGTTAAGTTGAAAATTGTTAGACCCGGTTTGAAATTGAGGCGAGTGCTCAAGCACTTTAACAATTAAGTGCGAATGCTAACGACGACGAGAGGTCGTCAAATAGCTATAACGAAAAATCACGCATGAGTATGTAGTATGCTACACACACACAAATACGCTTCTCGCATATATCTCACAACATGCGCTGACAGAGCCTGACCGTACGCTAGATCTACCGTCAGACCAACCGAACGACACTTGGACCGACCGACGTATAACTTTCACGACGAATACTCCGCCAGCTTTTAGACGCTTGCTTGGTTGCATGTGACAATACAAAGACGACACATTGGCTCCAAGTGGACATAAAACACACACATGTACACCTACACATGCACACGCGAACACGGCCGCTATAATTGGTTAGCACTTTCTACCTTTGCTGCTTCATCTTGCCAACTATCGCCTAGTTGCTGCTGCAACAGCTACAACTGCTACTTCCTTTTATAACAACACACACGCGCACGCACACATACACGTAATTGATTTGCTTCTAATGCTATTGCTGCTGCTGCCGCTGCTGCTGGCCACAATGTACATGCACGTATCCGTAGTTAGTGATCACTCATACGCACTGTCGGCCAGTGCACTCAGCAATTTCCGGGTGTGCAGATGTATTTCAGTTCTAGCAAAATTGCTCAAATGCCACAAATTTAAGTTACTGACAGCATGTCATTGTTGTTGCTGCTCAAGTTATTTTGTTGTAAGACTGTCAAAGTGAATGCTGGTGTCTCATACAGCACTGAAGGGCTCACAGCTCGCACACCTTCACAGCACATCTGCTAAAAGCAATTAACAAAAGACTGCTGTTTGCTTTAAATGTTGCAGGTTAGAAAAGTAAACTTTTTGGGCGTTCACGTTATGCTTTAACAAACTTGCCTCAATAACACATTTATTTGGTTAGTTTCACTCGAATACATTTTGTAGTTCACTTTTGCACACTTTTCGGCATTTTATTTTTTCTAAATGAATTGGCCATAAATTCTTTTGTTTGCACACACCATAATTTGCTCTTCTTAATTTATAGCAGATTTTCATAAAACAAACCGCAAATCCACTTTTTGTTCAATTGTAAATGTTAGGCGCCGTCGATGCGCAACGCGTACATGCCGTCTGTATATGTACGCCCATTACCAAACAACACAAATATCGAACATCAACTGATGAAAATCCGTAGAAATCGCCGAGAGTTCGGAACGTGGATTCGCATCCGCGTAATCGTTCTACGAGCAGCGCCTGATTCGTGTGCACTAAGTGTTGACAGCGCCACAGTTTTCCCGCATTGAAAGTGCGGTGAGCGCGCTATAGTTGGCGCATGCGTTGCAATTCACAAGCGCTCAGCTAAAGGATATTTCTCTGGTTCTCTGTAGAAAGTGGGGAAATTCATTCCCTTTATTTTGTGGAAAATTTTTGATAGATGCAATAGTGTAAATTTTGAAATTCTCCTCCCGCAAAAGGGATAACCGAAAGGTACTAACATACCTTTATTGTTGTTATTCGCAGGAGTAAAGCTAGCAAAAATACGGGGAATATGATTTTTGTAAAAAGAATTTGAACTACCAACTCATGAAATAATCTGGCGCTGAAACTAATTAGTAATTTTATTTCAACCAAAAATTTGTGGAAAAGTTGCAATACACTGATTTGTTTTTTTTTTTTTTTGTTAACGACCAAGTACTTATTAAAGAGGGAATTTTTTTTTAAACTGAAGTACAGGGTTGCTGATGAAAGCCGCTACCAAAAAAAAATTGAATAACTTTTTTTCTTTTTAAGTTATCTGTTCCATTTTTGTTTTAATTTGCAGATTGATCTTTAAAATTTATTAAAATGGATAACTGGGACACGCAAACAAGAATTTGGATAGTCCGCCGCTATTGCGCACTGGAGTCCGTAGTTTTGGTACAGAGAGAGTACAGGCGGATGTTTGGCGGCGATCCCCCGAGCAGATGGACCATAATGAGACTGGTGAATAATTTTGCTGAGCAAGAAGGCCTTATCATCGAAACCCACCAGTTCGGACGGAGGAAACGATCGCTGCTGTAGCTGCAGCTATACAAAGCAATCCAAGGGTTTCAACAAGAAGCTTATCTGCTCAACTTGGTGTCAGCCGACAGTCTTTGCAAACAATAATGCACAAAGATTTAGACTTATTTCCCTACAAAATTCAAATGGTTAACAAACTGAATGCAGCAGACTTGCCGATTCGCTTGGAATTTTGCCAGAAGATCCTGCAAATGGTGGACCAAACAAGACCAAAACATGTTAAACTGCCTTTTCATGTCTGATGAGGCCCATTTCGATTTAAACGGCAATGTTAACAAACAAAATTGTCGAATATGGAGTACTTCTAACCCACAGATACTCCACGAGACGGAATTGCATCCTCTTCGCGTGACAGTGTGGTGTGCGGTTTCTTCACGCTGTATTGTCGGGCCTTATTTTTTTGAAGAAAATGGTCACACCGTTACGGTTACTGGAGACCGTTATTTGAAAATGCTGAAAGAATTTTTCTATCCAGAACTACGCCGAAAGAGAATTCCTTTCAACTCTGTGTGGTTTCAACAAGATGGGGCAACGTCTCACATAGCCCAGACTGTTATGACAGAGTTGCGACGAAAATTTCCCAATAAACTGATTTCCAGAAACTCCGAATTTCGTTGGCCCCCCAGGTCGCCTGACTTTACTGCACCTGACTTTTTCTTGTGGGGCTTATGTAAACAAGAAGTGTACTTGCATATCTGTTATATTCTGATGCATGTGGTGTGCAGAATAATTTACTCACAGACTGGGTTTTTGCAAACTCAGCATACAATTTCTGCCAAAGAAGTTCCTATACTGATAAAAAATAAAGAAAAAAAAAAAATAAAAAACAGTGTTTCGATGACAGAGTGACTCCCTGTCGTGTCAATTATTTTTTTTATGATGTTTAATATTTTTTTTTATAACTGTGCCAATAATTTTTTATAATTTTTAATAATTTTTTTATATCGTTTTGAATAATGCTTTTATGAAATTGTAGTTCATTGCCGTATAAAAACCATTAAAATATTAATTTATTTCATCCAAAATGATTACATTTTGACGCCCCATCAGAATTGGGAGGCACCTATCCGAGCCATTTCATTCGAAACAATGTTCTCGCAAAAAAGCCTTTGGACTAAAATAAAATAAAAAAAATTGTTTAATGATTCTCTGTCTTTTAAGTAATTTTTTTGATAATTTTTAGTAATTTTTTTATAGTTGTATCAATAATTTTTTTATGAAATAAAAGTACCGAGATTTTTGAATGCTAATTTACGACTGACGCTATTGAATATGAACGAAAGTTTACTATGTATATATAAACGATATATTTAACCCCCCGCGGGTTAAGGTAACGAATGCATGTCGTAAGAGGCGTCTAAAACCCATACCTAAGCCTGTGATTTATGAGTTAAGTCAACGATAGAAGGTTGAACGAAACAGAAACGGCTTGGTGACGATGGGAACACTGTCGTCGTTGGAGCGTTCAACCACATAACAGTGCATAATTTTACATTTGCTTGTCGCATTTGGGATTTGGTCCCACATGCAAGTGATCGTAACATAACACAGACTTAATCTGCTCTAATGCATATTTGTTTTAGAGCTCAATCCAAAACAAGGCTCTGTCGACCGAGTCAAGGCGGTATAACCTTGTCAGCACTTTATGCTAAAGTATTGAAGTACCCGTGCCGAGAGCTTCATGACTGCTAGTGCCTAAATAAACAGTCCTTAACGGTCTTCTCCGATGCCCAGTCAAGGTCGGTTGTAGCAAGTGCCTTACCGCGGTATACCGGCTCTGCCGCGGCGGACCACTTCCTTCCGTGCATACTCGTGCGACCAAAATTTATATAAATGGAAAATAAAATAAAAAGCATAAAAAAACACTACGGAAACAAACAGTGTAGGTACACTCTCGGAAGACGAGTTGCTGGCTTCTAGTCAGTAAGCACTGGTCGAACCCAGCACGTTGAGTACTCACCATAGCAATCCACTGCTGAAACCCAGCCATCTACAGCCAATGACACAGCAAACGCCATCCTCTTCTCCGACGACCTCTGGAAGGGAGGCCAAAAAGAAAAAGAAAGAATCCTCTGAGTCGCTGCTCAAAGCGCGCTACCTGAGAGCTAAATTCATTCTGGCTAAAATAGCTTAGGATGAATTGGCCGGTAGACCACATGATCGCGATGCAGGGAATAAGGTCAGATATGAGGCCGTAGTTTCGAAGTAAGAAACCATGGCCGCTGGGAAAACTTTCGACCTACAATCACATAAAAATCCTCAGAACCAACCAGCGGCTAAGCGTAATCGATCACAAGATGTGAGCGGGCACGCTGCCAAGAAAATAAAAAATTTCTTGACTCAGGGAGTTGAGGGCCCTATAACAAGTGCGGTGGTTGCGGTTGTGAGCCTTGCTTACAGCGAGGTGGCAAAGGAGTAACCAAGTAACCCTCGTAAACGACAGATCTCATAGTGGTAGGGAGGTGCTGGCTAATTGGGGTGCCATTGAGGGACGGCTGTCAGAAATGAACGTCGACTACCTCATGGTACCGCCTTAAGCTTAAAAACCTTGAGGTTCCTATGCACAACTGATCTATAATCAAGTTGCAGGAACCTCAGAAAAACAGCTCCACTGCACTGCTGGTAATTCCTGAAGCGTCCTTGAAGGTACCCGAGGAAAAGAAGCACAAAATGCGTTTCGACCTAAGGACGGCCAAACTTAAGATCTTCCTCGCGTCTGGTGCTACGGATGGCAAACTGGATGGAATAGGGGAAATGGCAAATCAGAGTAGTAGTACCGATTACGCGATTGTATGTTTCACTGAATTTGTTATAATATTGTAAGATGCAAGTCCCAAGTGGCTCAAAAATCGCGGTAACTATTCATAACTTTTTTCCTGATATTTTCATGTGTTTTCTTTTGTATAGAAATTTGTGGACCATTCATTATTTGGGAGAAATGCACAAGACCCCCAGAAAAAAAAATTAAAAAAAGTTGTATAGGTTTTAAAGTTCTAAAAGGTATCTAATCGTAAAGTATAGAATACCGTTGCAAAGTGAAAAAATTATTATCTGTCAAGAAAGATGAGTATATCGACTCCATTAAAATAATTTTATGTAAAAAAAAAAAATTGTATTTATAATTCTTTTCAAAAAGAAAGAAAGTTGAGCGTAAATATTTTATTTGATAAGAAAAAAAAAATGTTTGATGAAAAAATATTAATATTTTTTGATTCAAAAAAATATTAACACTTTATTTTCTTATTGTTTTTTTCAAAATTAATCACTTGCGCTTCAATTTTGCTTTTTCACCCACTCGCGCAAAAGCCAGGTTATTTTGAAATGTCAAAAAATCATAAAAAAAAACTTTTTTTACTGGTAAATATATATTTGATGGACTAAAATAGTTTCAATTATTTTATAATACTTAATGTGGAAATAAAATTGAATCAAAACTGCATTACCCTATATGGGATAAAGGGTTAAAGGCACGCCAAACTTGCACTTCATTCTAACAAGATTCGACTGGATGATAAGCCTGTATTTTTGAAGTTTTGTGAATCTATAAATCCTAATTAAAAGTTTGAAATTTCAATGAAAACTTTTAGCATTTTCTTCTGAATTTGCACAAAGTTTGAAAATTGTAATAGGACTATGAATAAGTTCGTGCGGTTTTTTTTCGAAATTTGAAACTTTATTGACGTAAAATGGATACAAATTTAATATTCAAAATATTGTCCATCGCTTACTACTACTTTTTCCCATCTTTCTGGCAATTCACGGATTCCCTTTGTGAAAAATTCGGTCGGTTTTGCCGCAATCCACGAATCGATCCATTTTTTGACTTCATCGTAATTACGGAAGTGCTGGTCAGCCAGGCCATGTTGCATCGATCGGAAGAGATAGTAATCGGATGGCGCAAGGTCTGGACTATACAGCGGGTGGGGTAGGACATCCCATTTGAGCGTTTCTAAGTATGTTTTGACCACTTGTGCAACATGTGGCCGAGCATTGTCATGTTGCAAAATAACTTTGTCGTGTCTATCGGCGTATTGGGGCCGTTTTTCTCGCAGTGCTCGGCTCAAACGCATCAATTGTCGTCGGTAGACATCCCCCGTAATCGTTTCATTCGGTTTCAGTAGCTCATAATACACAACACCCAGCTGGTCCCACCAGATACACAGCATAACCTTCAGGCCATGAATATTCTGCGCCGACGTCGGTGTTGAAGCATGGCCAGGGTATCCATACGTTGCCCGACGTTTTGGATTGTCGTAATGGACCCACTTTTCATCGCCAGTCACAATTCGATGCAAAAAACCCTTTCTTTTGTGCCGTTGAAGCAGTTGTTCGCATGCCATAAAACGGCGTTCAACGTCTCTTGGCTTCAATTCATACGGCACCCAATGGCCTACCTTTCGGATCATTCCCATGGCTTTTAAACGTTTGGAAATGGTTGATTGATCAACTCCCAAAGTTTTTGCAACCTCTTCTTGCGTTTGAGCCGGATCTTGATCGAGCAATTCCTCCAATTCGGTATCCATGAACTTTGGCGGCGCACCCTCGCGTTCTTCGTCTTCCAAGCCAAAATCACCACTTTTAAAGCGTGCAAACCACTTCTGGCACGTTCGCTCAGATAGAGCATGCTCACCATAAACTTCCACCAAGATACGATGACTTTCGGCTGCTTTTTTCTTCATATTAAAATAATGAAGAAGAATTCCCCGCAAAAACACATTATTTGGCACGAAATTCGACATTTTCAAGTGTGGTAAAAATATTGTTGTTTACGCTTCAAATAAAAAACTTATACTGACGTTTGTGCCTTACGACAGTAGCTCTCCAATGAATGTTTGGAAATGTGGATCGATGGAATAATAATCAAGTTACGCCATCTGTTGTAAAACCGCACGAACTTATAAATAGACCTATTAATTGTATGTTTTTTCTGGGAGAGTGAACTATATTTTCATAAAAACAAATTATTAAAATTGAATAAAAAATGAATAAGTTGGAAAAATTTGTTACTAAAACGTTAGTAAATTGGAAAAATTTGTTAATAAGTCCTTGTGCTGTAGTTATTTAATGCAGTGTAAATAAGATGCTAAAACTTCGATTTTCTTGAGGATAATCTATCCGTTATTCCTACCTGTACGAAATTTCGAGGCTTTACTCGAAAAAAGTAGATGTACCGAATTTTTATTTTGAACACTGCATTTCAAGGGAGAGGATACCTCTTACTGTTGGTTTAGGAAAGCTAAGCGAGGAGAAATACGTTTCAGTCTATCTAAACTTCTCAAAATTCGATGTTATATATAGCAAAGTCTAAAAAATCTTCGCTACATAATTTTTCAGGTAAAATTTAACGAAGCAGGTAGCGATAGGGAAAATATTGCCGCTCGAGCTAAAAATGTTACTATCTTTGCTTGCAATTTGACTGCATTGAAGTAAATGTTATCAAAGGTACTCAATTCAAGTAAACCCATTTACTGTATTTGTGGGAGTATCCCGTAAAACGGGTGGTATGAACATAATAACCTCCATGGACATTGGCCAAATATTCAACGAAATTCGAGCTGATACTATTCAGACATTTTAGGAAACAAACTTTGTATGATTTTCCAAATGCTTTTTTTATATTAAACCAGAGCTGGGTGATGAAGATTATGATTTTCCAAATGCTAACAATTGCAGTTATCTTCAAATGTTAGAAAAATCCGACTATAATTAAGGTAATCGCTCATCAAATGACTAAGATTACAATAACAGCGATCTTAATTAAAATAAAACCGAATACTGTAATCGTAACCTAAATTTGTTAAATGAAGAGTTGCATTCATTTTAGTCGCATTATTTGATTAAATATTGCCGCATTCGTTGCAAAGATTTGATTTTAATAACAACTATATAATTTTTCAGCTCAGCGCTGAAACCAGGTCATAAATAAATTAGTTAACTTAATAATATTGTAATAATTGGGGCTTTTCCTTCTTATATTTGGTGTACTTTTTTCATATTTTACGACAAATGGAGGCTACAATCGGCTACGATGACCGCATATTAGAAAGTTTCAATATTCGCAAAACTTCGAATGCTCGTATCGTATCGATTGTCTCATTAATTGCAGAAAAGTAAGGTTGCTCGGTCAAAATTATAAAACCATAACTATGATATTAAGCGCCTTTTCAAATTATTGGTAAAGACATACGCAAAATTTCAAAATAAGAACTTTAAATATTTAAAAGAGTTTTGAATAGTTTCGGACATGAATTTTGTCATACTGTATTAAATTCGCATTTAAAATGGAACAGTGAGGTTTGACGTAAAGGGTGGTTACATTTCCAGGGCCGATGTTGAATGTGAACCACACCTAGGTAGGTAGGTAGGTATAGTGGTTGTCGGTTGACACACCTAGGCCTGCTGTAGGCCCATTGTGATACCACCAGGGCTGTCCCCTCTCCTCACTCTACATTGTCCTCATTGAACCAACCTTTGGCTTTAATATATTTAACAAGACTTGTTATTTTTACATTGGTTACTTCTGCCAAGTTATTCAGGGAACTTTTTCCTAAAATATTGAACCTTCTTCCATCCAGAGCCATGCACCCGCATAGAAAGTGTTCTATAGTCTCTTCTTCTTCAATATCGTTACAGCTTCTACAATAGTCGTTATAGGGCGCTCCCAGCCTACTGGCATGTCTGCCAATCAGACAATGCCCTGTTAGGACCCCGAGTAGATTCCTCATATTTTTCCTGTTTAGTTTTAACAGTCGGTTTGTGCGGCCCATGTTCCATTCCGGCCACGTCATTTTACTAGTTTTACAGGTCAAGGTCTGAGACCACAGCCTGTTGGCAGCACTGATAGTGTGTTTATCTATAAGCATCTTACAAGTTGCTAAGGGTATAGGAATGTCCGCTTTGTCTGGTTGGATCGGTAACGTGGTCCCCAATCTCGCTAATTCATCTGCTTTGCAGTTGCCTTCTATGTCTCTATGACCCGGCACCCAGAGCAGGTTTATTGCAAAGTACTGTGATAGTTCTGTCAAAACGTCGATACATTCTTTTACTGTCTTCGAGTTAATATTGGGCGATTTTAAAGCTTTCAGGGCCGATTGGCTATCTGAAAATATGTTTATATCCCTTGTGGTGAGGACACTTTTATTTAGGGTTAGCAGGCTCTCCCTGATAGCCAAAATTTCAGCTTGAAATACACTGCAGTGATCCGGTAACCGGAATGAGGTGTTGGCATACATTCCTTCAGAATAAATGCCTCCGCCTACTTGATAATTTAGCTTGGAACCGTCTGTATAGATGCTGATTCCGCTTTTATTGTCCATTACCCCATTGTCCCAATCTTCCCTCGTTGGGAAAGTTATGGTAAAGGATGTGTTTAAGTGCAACTCTACTGAGCTACAAAGGTCTGTCGCTTGATGTAGGAAGGGATATTCGTCTAGTATTCTAGCGTGACCCCTTCTGTTAGTGGCTAAGTTAGAAGATTCTCTTAGCCTAAGTGCCGATTTCGCCGCCAGCTGCTTGCTGTAGGCCTCAATCGGTAATAAATGCAGCATGACATTCATCGCTGCCGTGGGTGTAGTCTTTAGTGCCCCGCTTATGCAGAGACTAGCACCTCTTTGAATACTTTCTAGGCGTTTTACAGTTGTTCTTTTCTCGAGTATTGGCCACCAGACCAATGCACCGTATGTCATGATAGGCCGTACCACTGCTGTATATAGCCAGTGTACTATTTTTGGGGTTAGGCCCCATTTTGCCCCCACAATTCTTTTGCATGTATAGAGTGCTGTGGCTACTTTTTTTACTCTATCATTAATCGTTTGTTTCCACGAGAGCTTCCTATCTAATACCAGTCCTAGGTAGCTCGCCTCTTCCCCAATTGATAGTGTGATACCCTCAAGAGTAGGGGGGTTTAGGACAGGTAACCTGTATTTCCTGGTGAACATGATTAGTTCTGTTTTGCTGGGATTTACCCCAAGACCACTCGATGCAGCCCACCGGCTTACATCGTTCAAAGCATTTTGCATTATATTGCAGAGGGTATCTGGGAATTTCCCTCTTATTAATATTGCAACATCGTCTGCGTAGGCCACTACGTGTATTCTCCTTTCCTCTAGATTCTTCAACAATTTATTCATTGCCAGAATCCACAGCAGAGGAGAAAGTACACCGCCCTGAGGGGTGCCCCTCCTGACGGATCTGCGTATCGTCGAGGGGCCCAACGTCGAAATTACTAACCTGCCTAGTAGCAACTGTTTAGTAAATTTCACAAGGCCCTCGGCGACACCCAAGTCAGTCATTGCGCTTGTTATGGCCTCCGGTAGGATGTTGTTGAAAGCGCCTTCTATGTCTAGGAAGGCTACCAGAGAATACTCTTTGTCCTCTATTGATTTCTCTATCTCTGAAACTAGTGAATTTAATGCTGTCTCTGTGGATCTACCTTTACAGTAAGCGTGTTGTGATCTCGCCAGTAGCGACGGGGTCAAGTTTTCCCTTATAAAGGCGTCTATTGATCGCTCTAGCGTCTTTAATAGGAATGAGGAAAGGCTAATAGGTCTGAAGTCTTTAGGCTTTGTATGCGAGCTCCTACCAGCCTTTGGTATGAAAACTACTTTGACTTCCCTCCATCTTAGGGGGACGTAGTTTAGTCGTAATGCTGCTCTGAATATGGTTATCAGCCATTGCATAATGTTGTCCAATGTTTGTTGTAGTTGCGCAGGGATTATCCCGTCTGGTCCCGGTGTTTTATATGGATGGAAATTTCCTACAGCCCAAGTTATCTTGGCTTCTGTGACAATGTTGGGGATGTCGGTACCTAGTACCGCATCCGAAGTTGGAATATTGGCGGTTATCGCTTCCTCTAAGTTACCTGGGAAGTGGGTATTTAGTAATAGTTCTAATGATTCTTCGCTGGATTCTGTCCAGCTGGAGTCTGGCTTCTGAAGATACCCTATGGGTTGAGCAGACTTGGTTAGGATTTTCCTCAGTCGAGATGCCTCCACCGTAGTCTCGATCTCCCCACAAAAAGTTCTCCATGAAGACCTTTTTGCTTTTCTTATTTCTTTCTTATATATTTTTAATTTGTCATAGTATAGGTCCCATTCACATTCGCTTTGGGAGAGTTTGGCTCTATTGAATTGTTTCCTGCAATTCTTTTGTAGCTTTTTCAGTTCGGGTGTCCACCAGGGTGGCTTATTCTTTCCTCTATACCTGGCTGCCGGACAAGCCTTATGCAGGGCTTGGTTGCAGCAATTAGTCAGTCTATTGACCATATTGTCTAATGCCTCTATGCTAGAGGGGTTAAGGGGGGGATCCATGGGCAAACGTTCTGCTAGTTCTTGGGAATATCTTAGCCAGTTTGTTTTCCTATGGTTCCTAAATTTTAGTGCTTTAGGATGAATGACCTCTTCTTGGAGCGTGCATTCTATATATCTGTGATCAGAGAATGAATGTGCATTAAGTACCCTCCAATTCACTATTCTATCTGTAATTGAGTCTGAGACTAACGTAATGTCAAGAACCTCCCGACGATTTCGTACAATAAAGGTAGGCTCATTACCGCGATTGCAGAGCAATAATTTGGTACTCATAATAAAATTAAAGAGTGACTCACCTCGCTCGTTAATATCTGAACTACCCCAGGTAGTGTGATGGGCGTTTGCGTCGCCTCCCATGAGTAATATCTTGCCGCAGGCTTCACTGTCCAGTATTAGCTCTTTTAACAGCTGCGATGGGACTGGATCCCCGTGTGCCATATAGAAGGACGATAGCCGGTACTTGTTACCATCTGTCTCCCAGCTTATCGTAGTTGTGTCTTTATTGCTATATTTATAAATCATAAATGTGGTTAGTTCTGTTTTTGCCTGCTGTATACAGCTTATATTTCGGTGTCCTCAACCCGCAGATGCGCCCTCCATTGATCCATGGCTCCTGAATGAGGACAAAATCAGGGTTGTCTGCTGCCACGCGATCAATTAGGGCTTGTGATGCCAGCTTACTGTGATGTAAATTTATTTGTAGAAGACGCATGGTTAACACTCTCTGAATCTTCCTGTGAGTCGCTCAAGAGCTCTTTTTCTGAGTATGTTGTACTCAAACCAGCTGTAAGCTTAGTTGTCGTACTTGTACTCATTTTCTTGAGTCTAGCTGTGAGCTCAGACCCTGACGAGCAGTATCCTTCTATGTCGATGCTTTCGACATCGCTTGAGGACTCCATAGGATCTTCCTCAGCGTCCTCGTCCAGTGCCCTCGGTCGAGACGGGATGTCTTTTTTGTCTACTACCACGAGCTTCGCTCCAGGGTAGACTTCCCCGATCTTTGCTATTGCAGTCTTGTATAGCTCCACCGATCTTTCGTCGTCGCAGGCTATAATTTTAATCTGGCCTTGGTACCAGCCAGCGTCAGTGCATGATGGGGGCGGACCTGGATTGCTTAGTAGCACTTCCAGCGTTACGTTGGTCAGAGCGGCCTGCACCCATTTCCATTGGGCTCTGGGAATTCTTCCTTCGGGATCACCCTCATCCAGGACACCAATGATGATGCGATTGCGGGCCACTTCCGCAAACGTTTTATTAGGCGCTATGCCTCGATTTTTCGGTCTTTTCGCTGACGGTTTAACCTCTTCAGTAGACCTCTGTCTTTTGGTGGCAGCTGACGATGTGGTTGGCCTTTCGAAGGTGAAGTTAGGAAGAACCTTCTTCGCCCACTCTATCGACTCCCTTACCTCCTTCGTCAGCTCCTCCGTTGTTGGTGGAGATTCGTGCAGCCTTTTGAGTATCCTGGCGGCATTACGCCTCTCCAGGTACCCTGCTTTAGTTGGATCAGTGATCCTTACTGTCGGCCATTTTCCGGCAGGAGCACTGGCCTCGGTGCTACCTGTGGCAGTCTCTTCACCAGCTCTCCGCATAGCCACAAGACGTCGACTAATTGGTCTGGTTCCGATAACCACCGCAGGAGGTGCCGATGTACTGGGGCTAGGCTTAACCTCAGTCCCAGTGTCAGCGCTTGCCGCCGGTCCACTCTGACTAAGTTTGACTACAGTCATCGTGGTGGCAGATTGAGAGCTCGTTTTGAACGCTGCTCGCTTCTCGGAGCTTGCTGCCCCTTCTGATTTGTTTGTTTCTTTTAATTTTTTATCTTTTGTATTGTTCATTTGTTGGTCCCACGAGTGTCGGAGAAGAGATGTTCACCTGTGCATAGCTCCGAACTACACAGGCAAGGCTAGTTATTACGGAGGGCGCCAGGTATCCGTAAGCTCACGTTAGCGACTGGGCTATTTTTGAAAAGGGCCCCCAGCCAGGCTGATCCTCGGCACGGGTCGCATGACACCTTGATCCGGCCCTTTACCTCACACCATGGTAAAACTCCATTTACAAATGCTGTACTATTAAGGAGTAACGAACACTTATCCGTGGAGTCTTACCTTAGCTAGCTACCTCTCAACTGAGTGCAGGATGAGAACTGTGGTACCTATTTCCAGTCGGCACCCTCGGGGAGGGTTCAGTGGAGGGGTTTTGCCGACCGAACCACACCTAAGCGTCGAAGTTTTTTCTACATTTCATTTAATATAACACTTTTCAATCTCAGACTAATTCAATTAGAACCATGGAAAAATACATAATCGAGCAACGCGTTAAAGTTATTCAGGCTTATTATGAAAACGGGCGTTCAAATCAAAATGCATATCGCGCACTTCGTGAAGAAAATCATCTTCAGTGATGAGGCACATTTTCACCTCAGTGAATTCGTCAATAAGCAGAATTGCCGCATTTGGGCGAATGATAATCCAAGAGTGATTGCCGGAAAACCAATGCATCCACAAAGAGTGACTGTTTGGTGCGGTTTATGGGCCGTATTTTTTCCAAAATGAGGCCGGTCAGGCAGTTACTGTGAATAGTGTTCGCTATCGTGAGACGATAATGAACTTTTTATGGCCCGAATTGGAAGGTATGGATGTGTACGATATGTGGTTTCAACAGGACGGTGCCACTTGTCATACAGCTAACGAAGCAAAGGATCTTTTGCGCGAAAAATTTGATGGCCGAATAATCTCACGTCGCGGCGATGTCAATTAGCCGCCAAGGTCATGTGATTTGACACCGATTTGACTTCTTTCTTTGGCCGCCGAAATTTTGTTTCCATACATAATTGAATAATACTAATATTATCTTAATAAAGAGATATGACAATAATTTCTTAAAAAAATTGTATTTTATTCAAAATCAATACCGTGAAACTTAACCACTCTTCATAATAAAAGAAAAAAAAATTACTGGTACAAATAATTTATAAAATAGACAAAGACACCAAAAAGAAAATGGTAAACCAATATAATATAATATATAATATATATTAAAATTTTCAATTCAGTATTTTATTATAACAACAGAAATACTATAATATTTAAATTATTTGAAAGTTTTCCAGTAAACAAAACAATGACTTAGTTTTACAACTCAAATATAAAGTGGGACAGTAATGAGAATATGGAAATAAAGTAAAATTGATGAACTAACATTTTGTGTAGTATCCCTTTGCACTAATTATTGCCGCTAGACGTCTTTGCATTAAGTCTACTAGAGTTTTGTAAACATCTCTTGGAATGCTTTCCCATATCTCTTCAATGGCTGATATTAGATCATTTTTACCACTATGTAATCTGTCGTTTGCGCAATTCTTCTGCAATGTAGGCCCATAAGTGCTCAACGGGATTAAGATCTGTGCTCTTAGAAGGATGAGGCAATATTTTTGTTTACATAGTAAAACAACCACTCCGTTACAACCAGCGCAGTATGCTTTATGTAATTGTGGGCGAACGTTGCAGGTTACTGTAATTTTTCGACAATTTTGGTCACACAAATAGTTATAGTGCTTTCAATAAAGCAAAACAAGCCCTGTCTATATCGCTACATGCCCGCCGCCAAGTTTCGCAGTACCAACCTCATTAGGCGGATTGAGCGCTGTACCTTCCCTTCGATAAAACTGCGGCCAATCGACCCAAATAAGTTGAATTTTGACTTATCAGTGACTCCAGAACTCATTCGGATTGCTAACGTATTCTTTAGTATAGTTCAAAATTTTACTCGTATCTACTAACCCATGAAAGAAGGGGGTTTTCTCTAGGAGTGTACTTGTTACTGTGCAGAAAATGTCTGAGAGTTTGTACAGCCACGTTAGCTCCGAGCGGAACTTTTTCCATTCATATTCCCTCAACGGAAGAGTGGGCGGGATGTAACATTTGGAGACAGAGCAAACATGTTTACGAATGGTTCGAAGTTGGACGGAAGAGTTGGTGGGGAAGTATTTTGCGAGGAGCTCCCCATCAAGCACTAATTTAGATTTCCGGATCACTGTAGTGTTTTCCAAGCGAAAGTAGCCGGTATTTAGGAAGCAGTGGATTGGTTGCTTACTTCTGTATCGCAAGGATGCAAGTATCTACACCGACAACCAAGCGGCAACTAGGGCCTTGGGCTCGTTGTTCGTGCGTTCAAACTTAGTCGAGGAATGCTTGACTTCTCTCTCAACTGCATCCGAATACTTCGATATTAAGCTTATTTGGGTTCCCGGTCACAGCAGCATAGGGGGAAACTTAAGGGCTGATGAGCTGGCTAGACAGGGGACCTTGTAGACGGTTTCGTCGCAGAATGAGAAGATTCGAGGTCCCTTGAGAACCTGTGGATTAGCGCGCAAATGTGCAAAGTCGCAAGATTCTTCTGGCCATTGGGAAATCGGGGTGTTCGAGAGAACTTCTAAGGCTAACAAAGCCGCAGCTCTCGAATTTACTAGGTATCTTTACCGGACATTGTCCGTTAGGTGTCCATGCGGTGGGGATTGGGATTACTTTAAGTCCTTTCTGCACAAGCTGTCTGGAGGATGATGTGGAATCAACTCAGCACCTCTTTCTCAGCTGTTCTGCTCTCGTCGGACAAAGATTTAGACATCTGGGCTCTCACTTTTGCGCTACACCAGCGGATATTGCGGGTTTAAATATCACGCATCTGGTGAAATTCATTAGAAGCTTGAATCGGTTATTACGAACATAAATCGCCACTGTTGGTCGTCATTTTCTAATCCAAAGCCCCTTTTCCCCTTTTTCCACCCTTCTGGTTCCTTTCCCTTATATGGTATCACAGCGAACACATTTTGAATATTTGTTCAAGTGGCATCTCACCTAACCTTGTTTTCTCTATGGTCAGCTTTAATCCGCGTTTGGGGTTGATGCAAGACTACCATTCGAAAGTACACAGGTTTGAAACTTCGGACATGAAACGCGAAATGACAGACAAGTTTTTCTAACTGTGATCGCCCCTCGGCAGGCAGTGGCAAATCTCCGAGTGTATTTCTGTCAAGAAAAAGCATATGCCGTTTGGAGGCGACGTAGAACTGTAGGTCCTTCCATTTAAGTGATTGGCAATGTTAATTTAAACAATTTTCGCGTTCTCGATTATTAAATGTATAATCCTTGAGCTAGTTTTGGCAACTCTACCCGCGCCACTTTTTCTAGGAAAAGAATGGTTTTCATTAAATGTTCTCAATATACATATCAAATACTGTCGACTTTCGTCGTACACAATTTTTTCCGAGAATTGATTCATCCTTGATGCATTTCCCTTCGGAATAGTATTTCACCATAAGTTCGTTTGGATCACTCGATGTTTACTTACTTAGATGACACTACAACCGTATGTAGGTCTTGGGAGGATGGTTTCATGGGCAGAAGTCCACGCAAGTGGGGAAAGTCACTTATGGCCTTTCGCTTGGGAGTGGCCAGGACGACATTTCTGCATATAGTCCAAGCAGCTCACAACATCCAGGCTCGGCCCAAGTATCCTATAGGTAGGTTCTGAACGAGAGTGAGCTAATGTGGGAAGGCAAAGTTTGCGACTCACCACAGAAAAACTCCTCCAAAACAGACACAGGATATGCATATTTTACTTAAACATGGTAAAAAATTACGGTGTCCCACTTTTTCTTTGACTTTGAAAAATTATGCTATTGCCGCTATAACTTAAATAAATGAATTTATCGTAAATATCTGTGGTAATTAATTTCGCATTTGTTACCAACATCATATCTATTTGTGTAGTCAATATTTTGACAGTTACAGCTATTCTATGTTAAAGCACGCCAAAAAATCAATTACATTTGATATGTCACAGGGAATTACAGTCAAAATGTCAAATAACGTTCCAACAAAAGAGCATTTGCGGGGAGGTTTGCTTTTGCTCTTCAATTTAAAGAAAAGTGCACCAGAAGCACATCGTTTGCTCTCAGAAGCTTATCCTGAATATGCTCCAGAGGTTAGAGTATGTCAGCAGTGGTTTGCACGATTTAAAAGTGGTGATTTTGACACAGAAGACAAAGAGCGATCAGGTCCATCAAAAAAGTTTGAAGACGAAGAATTGGAGGCATTACTCGACCAAAATCCATGTCAAACTCAAGAAGAACTTGGAAAAATATTGGAAGTCACTCAAAAAGCCATTTCTCAACGTTTAAAAGCAGCCGGATACATTCACAAACAAGGAAATTGGGTGCCACACGAATAGAAGCCGAAAGTCGTTGAGAGACGACTTTTCATGTCTGCAATGCTGCTTAATCGCCACAAAAAGACATCGTTTTTGAATCGTATTCTCACTGGCGATAAAAGTAGACTCATTACGACAACCCAAAGCGTAAAAGATGATATGTGAAGCCAGGCCAACCAGCCAAATCGACACCAAAGCCGATAATTCATGGTTTGAAGGTAATGCTGTGTATTTGGTGGGATCAGAAGAGTGTTGCTGTACTATGAGCTGTTCAAATCGAGCCAGACAATCACGGGAGAGCTATACCAGCAACAATTGATAGGTTTGAAGCAAGCAATAGCCGAAAAACGGCCAGAATGGGCGACCAGACTCGAGAAATTAATTTTCCATCATGACAATGCTCGGCCCCATGTTGCAGTACCGGTCAAAAATTATATGGAAAATGCGGGTGGGAATTTCTACCTCACTCACCTTATAGCCCAGGCATAGCTCCTTCTACATAACTACCACTTGTTTCGGTCGATGCATAATCACCTTTATGGAATACGGTTCACCAATGTTGAAGGTATTAAAAAAGGCTTAATGACATTTTCGGCGCAAAAGATGAGAAGTTTTTGTGGTTTGGAATCCATAAATTGCCTGAAAAATGGGAAAAAGATGCTGCTTCCGATGGACAATATTTTGAATAAAACATTTTTTCACTTCAATACTTAAATGAATGGTTTTTTTTAACAAAAAAATACGAAATTCATTAGTTGTACAGCCAATATTAAAACAACAATTATGCATATTGAATAGTTAAAAATGAAATATATTCAACGGAAATGATTTCTTTAAAAGTTGAATATTTCGATATACCTTGTTATTATTCATAACCTATGAGAAAAATTCTGAGAGATTCTAGGGTTTGAAGTTTTTTTTTTATTTTGTAACTATTAAAATTATTAGCATTTTTTATGAATTTTCCAAATGTAATTTCAACCGAAGAATCCAACTTTTCTGCGAAAAATGAGGCTATCGATTTCCAATTTTTGAAAAATTAGTACGTTTAAGAGGTAATATCGAGTACTATAATTCAACTTATTTTTCGGTAATAGTTTTTATCTACACGTAAACATTAATCAAATGTTTCGAGTTCAATGAGAAACAGATAATTCGATCAATTAAAAATTAATTTTATGTCTGTTGAATTTCTCTTTTTTCCTTTATAACTTAACAAAAACAATAAAATAATTTCAAAAAATCATGCCCATATATGTATATATATGTATTTATATTGGGTAGTCGAAAAAGTCTTTTCGTATTTCTAATCAAACTTCAACTCATTTTTTTTTATATTTATAATGAACTTTATTAAAACAAGCTTCTCTTGAAGCCAACTTTACTCCATTAAGGGAGTTCTGCATTGACCGAAACAAATGGTAGTCCGATGGTGCAAGGTCAGGGCTATATGGTGGATGCATCAAAACTTCCCAGCCAAGCTCTCCCAGTTTTTGCCGAGTCATCAAAGATGTGTGTGGCCTAGCGTTGACCTGACGGAAGACGACGCCGTTTCTGCTCATCAGTTCTGGCCGTTTTTTTTTCGATTGCTTGCTTCAATCCCATCAGTTGTTGACAGTAAAGTGTAGAATCAATCGTTGGAACAGGCTGGAGCAGCTCATAGTGGACGATTCCTTTCCAATCTACCAAACACACAGCATTACCTTTCGAGGCGTCAATCCTGGCTTTATGACCATTTGTTGAGCTTCACCACCCTTGCACTATGATCCTTTTCGCACATTATTGTCGTATATGCTCCACTTTTCGTCTTCTGTTACCATTCGCTTCAGAAATGGTTCGATTTCATTTCGTTTCAACAAAGAATCGCAGATGTTAATTCGGTCCATGAAATTTTTCACAGACAATTCATGTGGTACCCAAACATCGAGCTTCTTTTTGTAACCAGCCTTTTTTAAATGGTTCAAAACCATTTGATGATGAATGCTTAGTGCCTTGGCGATGTCATGGCAGCTTATGTGACGGTCCTGGTCAATCTTTTCCATAATTTCATCGACTTTTTCAACGATAGGTCGACCGGAGCGAGGTGCATCTTTCACATCGAAATTTCAAGAACGGAAGCGAGCGAACCATTGTTGTGCTACACGAACTGATACAGCATCGTCTCCGTAAACTTCACAAATTTCATTGGTGGCTTGCGTGGCATTCTTCGCTCTTTTATGCAAAAATTTCAAAATATAGCGAATTTCTTCATTATTTTCACTCATTTGTGAACAGCTATAACTTTTTTTCAACTTCTCCGAATTTAATTTTTTTTTTGGTTAAATGAAGCTTAAAATGTCACCTTTCTAACACCATATGATATGACACAATGTGATTAGTAGCACTGGAGATAGATGACTCCAACGACATCTATTCACAAAATACGAAAAGACTTTTTCGACTACCCAATATTAGCTCTCAAGTAGATTTAGCTGGCTCGGTAAATTAATTAATTATAACCATAATTTGGTGCTCAATACTATTTCATTAAAGTTTCATGTATGTCATGTATGTAATTACGCAGGTACTACACGAATTAGACCAAAAACATTTGAGCAATACAATTACAAATCCACATTTATTATGTATGTAAACACAAGTGCGTGTATTTGCGCTGATTCGCATGATTTCTGTTATTATCAAAAATCACTCAATCGTAATGCATTGAGCGCCTAAAAGCAGGCTTTGCGTAACTTTTGAATTTTGTTTGTTTGGTTCCAGCAAATGGTGATACATTGCGCATTATAATCGCTGATAATACCCCGATTGCCTCACCACACCAGTGGCAGAGGAGAAAGTAATCGCGAGGTGTAGTGGAAGGAAGGACAGAGTGGGCGATAATGTGAAATTCAAAGCCAAAAACCAAAACACAAAAAAAAATGTATTTATTGATGAAAAAGCGTGGCATACATACAAACATGAACGCACGCGCAATTAAGTCTGAGTGGGAACCATCGAAAAGCGAGCAAATATGCAAGAAAAAGCCGTTAAAACACACGACATAAACGAGTGGGTAGTAAGTTTATGTTTGTATGCGAATTTTAGCAGCTATTCGACATGCATTTCCCAGTCACTTCTACTTCGATGCCATACCTCACTCCCGATTCTACTTTAATTCAACACACAGCCGGAGTACAGCTGGACTTATCGTAACGAATTTTATTTAATTGTTGCCCCATTTCACTGTATGCAAATGCATTTGTGCGTGTGTGTGTGCGTAGGCTAGTTCGCGGCGTGCATGTGTTGTACTCGTATATGTATGTATGAATTTGTCGATAGATTGGTGCGCATATTTCGAGTTTCATGCGTTATGTGTAGATGGTGAATTTTTAATGACTTTTTAGGCAGCTGCAGCTGCCAATGTATCGCCACATTTGCAAATTCAAATTTGTATAGGTACAAGCACATACGTACATGTATATGTAGGTATGCATTCATAAACATATACTTTCCTCACATATATACATACCTACACATACTGCATATATATGCTCATATCAGCTATTCAGTTTTCATGATTCTACGTGCACATATACATATACATTCATGCTCATGTGTATGTAGGTGTAATATGTCTGCCGCATTAATGTGTGCTTCATTAATTTTGATCACTCAATTTCGTAGCCATCATACCCAGCTTTTGTCGCCGCCTCTCCCACTGCTGTAATTCGAGCGCCACTATTGCTCCCGCCGGTGACGTTTTGGTATTTTGGTATTGTTTGTATATTTAGGTCGATTATAGATTCAGTAGCGTCATAAGTGTGGTAGAGAACGGAAACAGCTAGCTGACCAATAGCATTGAAAATAAACGATAAAAAGCAGTAATGAGAAATATGAGTTTAGAGTACTCCATGGGTTATTTTTTCATACCAGCACCCCAGTTGAGATATTTACGACTATACATTTTTTTAGAAACCCAAAAGCGTAATATTTCACATTCAAGCACCTACATTTAATTTTTAGCTAACTCATGAGGAACTTCGTAGACCCATGTTTTGATTTGTGGCTACCATTGAGAAGTGCACAGGAAGTTCTCCATGCCTGCAGTACCAAATGATCGAAGAAGTTTTTTCTAATGGCGGTGCCCCTCGGCAGGCAATGGCAAGTGTATTTCTGCCATGAAAAAGATTCTCATAAAAATGGGTTGCGGTTAAAAATTTAGGTATCTCAATTTGTGGAAAAACATCAAGACACACACCATAAAGAAGAAGAGGAACTCGGCCAACCATCCATTATAGGGTGTAAGAGCCAGTTATACATGTATTATATACAGGGTCCGTCATTCGAAGTGTAACCAACTTCAGACCGCTCGCGCAGCTGATGCATGGACATCAGCTGTCTGTTAGTTGACTAAATGACAGTCTAGTCCAGTCCACTTCCAAGCGCGTGGAAGCATTTTGCCGAGAGTAAACGCGAAAAAAATCAGTAATGAATTTCAAACGTAATAATGTGATTGCATTATATTTGGCCGGAAAATCATAACCAGCGATTGTTCGTGAGCTCGAGCACCTTAAAGTAAATAAAGTCTTTGTTTCTCGCACCATTACTCATTGCAATGATACTGATAGCATCGCGAAACGTCATGGAGATGGTCATGAAAAGACTGCAACGTCACGAGAAATGGTTCACAAAGTGAAGAAGCAACTTGAGCGAAATCCCCGACGAAGTGCCAATCAAATGGCGAAAAAACTGAAAATATCAGCCCGTATCATCCGCCGCATACGGAAAAATGATCTCAGAGTCAAGTCTTACAAGATCCAAAGCAGCAACAAGTCAAACTTGAGAGAACGAAGGAGTTGCTTCGCTTGGCCGAAAGCGGTCAATTTCCGTCTTTCGAACATTGTGTTTTCTGGCGAGAATATTTTTCAAATTGATCAACCCGTAAACTCCCAAAACGGTTGGGTTTAGTTACCCGACCGTTCATATGAGAATTTGAGTCATCGATTGGCCACCAGAAGGCAGCACCCGCCACAGGTAATGGTTTGGGCCGTTGTAACCGCAGATGGGCGCTCTGTAATCGTTTTCATCGAGCCTAGCGTCAAGGTAAATGAGAAATATTATCGGGCAAGTATTCTGGAGGTTTGCTTTGAAGCCGTGGGTAGACAAACATTTCGGTGGCAGACCATGGATGTTTTAACAGGACCGTCTCACAAAACTCAAGTGAACTAAGAATGGCTAAAAAACAACATACCGAACTTCATTACGTCCACACAATGGCTCTCAAATTCATCAGACGCGTAACCGATGGATTATTTTCTTTGGGCCATTTTGGAAAGAAAGTTTCAAACTAAAAGATTCACCAGTCTCTGAAAAAAGCCATTGTCCGAGAGTGGGCCAAAATACCTGCAAGTCACATTCGGGCAGCTTGCGATTCGGTTCTGGACCATCTCAAATCCTTAATCAAGGCAAAAGGCGATCATATCGAGTAAAAGTAAATTGATTCTTAATTTTGTATTATTTTCATACAGTTTTACTTTCGATTGAATAAAAGTAATTTTCCAAACTAAATTGATGGCCCTCTTAATTGGTTACCCTTCGAGTGCCGGACGTTGCATATTCCGCTGTACTTATGGAGCTCCACTCGTGAATTAAAGCATATTTCAGGTATGTTTGCGATGATAAGCTGTGTTCTTTTATCTAAGGTTTTAAAATAGCCCACATGTGCTCTATGGGGTTTGCGATCTGGAGACTGTGCTGACCCATCTAGCATCATCATCATCATCATCATAGCATCACAGTTTGGGGCGAACCATTGCTTCCATTACAAATCGCCTCCACCTCACTCGGTCATCAGCTTCTGATTTAATATCAGATATGCCCATAGCTCCAAAGTCATTCTCTCGGCCGCCCTCTTGTTCTGCCGCCTTGTGGGCTTGTTTCGAAATTTAAAAAATCTGTTTTACAGCCCTATTGTACCTGATTACATTTGCACCCCTGATAAGGTTATCTAACTCGTCATTGTACCGAATGCGGTAAGTACCGTCTTCAAGTCGTATGGGTCCAAATAATTTTCTTAGAATCTTTCTTTCAAAACAATTTAACTGATCGATTTTATTGAATTTCATCACCCAGACTTCGTATCCCTATGAGGGTTTAAGTCTTATGACAGTTCTGTATGTATGTTCGTAGTTTCTAGTTTCTAGAAGGTAATCTCGACTTGGTCAGTTTTGTATGCGCGAAGTAAGATTTCTTTGCAGCTTGTATTCTGTCTTGTATGGCAATAGATGTGTCCTTCTTTGGGCTCAGCATAGCTACAAGTTACGTAAATTCATAGACAATTTCAAAGGTATAGCTGCCGATTTGTAAGTTATGTGCCGCGTTCCGCGCTGCACCTTCCATATATTTAGTTTTTCCTTCGTTTATGAAGCTAGCGGATGGTTCTAGATGCATAAATTATGCAGATCCTGTTTGTTTTTAGATGCAAAGCCTGTTTGATATAATTACGATGTCATCCGCATAGGCACAAATTTGTGTTGATTTGCGAAAAATTGTGCCTCCGGGATCAGTATCAGTTAGTATATCAGCGTATTGTACCAGGCTGAAAAGCAGAGGTGAAAGCACATCTCCCTGAAATCACGTCAAAATGATCAATGACATTAGTTCAGATTCTCACTTTTACCCAAGTGTTTGTCAAAGCTATGTATGCCAATTAGACATGCTAGTTTATGAATTACTAGCTTTAACCCGCGGCCCCGCTCGCGTAGGAGTAGTTTTGAGGGATTTAGGATATGTATATAAAAGAATTACAAACAATAATTTCACAGAAAATAATTTTTTATTAATAACCGTTTTTGAACTTTGCATTTGTGTCATAGTTAAACAGCTTATGCGGATTATGAAGTCGAGAGTGTGATATAAATAGTGGGAAATAGGAAAAACTATGATTTTTTAGATTAAATTCAAGGAAATATTCGATTATTAGTGACGAATGAGAGTGGTGGCGCGGCCTGGTGGCTGTGGGAAGGGAGTTCCATCATAAAAACATGCCTATAACCTTCATTGGGTATGAATTTATAAAAATTTGTACGTCATTTGGTGTTGTCGTTTCGTAGTGATGCGCGGACAACGTACAGACATTCACCTTTATAGTATAGATATCTAATATTTTTAAATATTGTTCAATATGTTTTCGATTAAGTTTGTCAATTAAATTTGCCATATTTGCGCGACAAATTTATGTATATATTTTGGAGTTCATATCCACCGCATTTTAAAAATTCCGCATTGCTTGTCTCACTACCACAACACTTACAATTTTTAAGCCTACTAATTGCGTCTTAGGTGTCTTGGTAAGAGAGTGGTTCTATTCTATTTTCAGCCGTAGACTTTATAATCGCGGTATGTGGTCACTAATGTTTAATACTTCATTGAAGTAATCTGGCCAATCATTCAAAATACCATTCATATCGTTTATATGGGATACCGTACTTTTCTTTGCAAATGTTAGCTCTAGGTTGGGAACCTTTAGTATGTTCCCTTATTCTGTCACATGTTTTCTTACATGTTTCTTATCCTATTTGCTTCAAAATCCTTATCAATTTGTTCCAATTTAAGGTCTTTCTTCGTGTTTTCTCTTTTTTTGCGTTTTTCTTTCAGGTTGATATTGTAATAAATTATGTCTTGTAGGTCAGTTTATATAAATTTTTCATTTCTTAAATATGTTTTTTGGCCCATCAAACAAAACAATATTATTGTCTCTAAGCTAACGGATCGCAGTCGCTAATTTGTGACAAAGAGCATTGCTTTGCTGGAATTGAACCCTATCTAAATAAGTGTCGCCGAAAATGCGCATTAACAAAGGTTAAAGTACAGTTTCTATTTATTTATTTATATATATGTAATTTTGACGCGTGGACACTCTCGCATCATTGAACATCAAATGAACATTTCGCCGACACTAACAGCACCCATACAGCCTCAGATCATAATGCTGCCTCCTCGTTACTTAACGGTGGGTACCACGTCATCTGAATAGTATTTCTCGTCACCCAATCACCTCACGAACGTCAAATACCTGTAATAAAGGAACAAAGTCGTTTTATAAGATTAGCGCAATTTCCTCGTAATTGGACTGGAGTAAGAAGCTTTGGATTTAGACAATTTAAAGTGGTGTAAACTAAGTCTCTTTAGAAGTATCGATACATCAGACCACAGAACATTCGACCAATCTTCTTCCATCAAATATTCCATTCCCATTCCAAGCAATTTTCTCGATTTTTTTCTGAAATCCACGAATTCTTTCGGGCTTTGCGTCATTTTAAACCTGCTTCCAGAAGCCTTCTTCTAGCTGCTCGAGCGCTAACAGATTTTCCAATTTCTTCCGACAGGGCAGATACAAGAGCAAAAGAGGATTTGCGAGATTTTTGAGATATTTGATTTATTATGGTAGGATTTTGTCTCCGCAAATCGCACAACAGCGCAATCGACTGCGCACCGCGAAAATTGGCAATCTCAACCTAACACTTCCCTTCCGCTCTTAAAACTTGGATTGTCACTCTTTGGTCGTAACAAAGTTCACTCTTTTAGACATTTCGATAAAAAGAAATAATTTATTTCCGCTTGGTAATTTTCCACTAAAGGTTATTCACACATTGAGTAGTAAAAGTAAAACGAAGTAGTCTTTATTTTGAACAATATTTAATGAAACTTCACGAATTTATTACACAACATTAACTTATTATATTTTGTGTATGTATTATAAAGGGTTCGCCGTAGCCGAATGGGTTGATGCCTGACTACCATTCGGAATTCACAGAGAGAACGTCGGTTCGAATCTCGGTGAAACACCAAAACTGAGAAAAAGATTTTTCTAATAGCGGTCGCCCATCGGCAGGCAATGGCAAACCTCCGAGTGTATTTTTGCCAAGAAAAAACTCCTCATAAAAATATCTGCCGTTCGGAGTCGTCTTGAAACTGTTGGTACCTCCATTTGTGGAACAACATCAAGACGCACACCACAAATAGGAGGAGGAGCTCGGCCAAACACCCGAAAAGGGTGTACGCGCCAATTATACATATATGTTATAAAGAGTGGTTAAATTTTAAGGGGCGATGTTGAATGTGAACCACACCTAAATGTTAAGTATTTTTCTACATTACATTTAACACTTTTCAATTTCAGACTAGTAAATCAATTTGAACAATGGAAAGATACACAATCGAGCAACGCGTTAAAGTTATTCAGGCTTATTATAAAAACGGGCGTTCAAATCAAAATGCATATCGCCCACTTCGTGAAGAAAATCATCTTCAGTGATGAGGCACATTTTCACCCCAGTGGATTCGTCAGTAAGCAGAATTGCCGCATTTGGGCGAATGATAATCCAAGAGTGATTGCCGAAAAACCAACGCACCCACAAAGAGTGACTGTTTGGTGCGGTTTATGGGCCGGCGGCATAATTTTTTCACCCAAATTGGAAGATATGGATGTGGACGATATGTGGTTTCAACAGGACGGCGCCACTTGTCACACAGCTAACGAAACAATGGCTCTTTTGCGCGAAAAATTTGATGGCCGAATAATCTCACGTCGAGGTGATGTCAATTGGCCGCCAATATCATGTGATTTGACACCGTTGGACTTCTTTTTTTTTGAGTTATTTGAAAGAAAAGGTGTACGTCGATAAGCCAGCAACAATTCAAGAGCTAAAGGATGAGATAATTTGGATGGAAGTGTGCCGCCGAGACGGCGATTATGATCTGGGGAGTTAGGCGGACATAAATTCGATCGTCATCAAAATTTCCTTATTGACTCGAGAACCTCGATTTATGAAGCAGAAGTCACTCGAAACCCTTGAAAGTGTGATGGCATTGCATGCCTTCGTTGCTTACACCACTTAAAACTATAACAGTTGGATTAGCCACTATCAATTAGACCTCTTGATAGGTGTGGTCAGCGCAACGTCAACATCCGTTCGAAAAAAACTTCGCATTTCAGTCAACTGTGACCAGCGGTAGATAGAAAATTAAAAAATTGAGTGGTTACATAGAAAATTCTCTATATTAATTCAAATTTTGAAAGCAAAAGTTTTTTAGAATTCCAAACAGAACCAAGTCGTCACTTGTCTACCTCAGAGGTTTGTTAAAAAACTTCGCAAATTGCCTGCGCTACCTTCATTGAATTTTTCAATTATTTATTTTTGTTTTATAGCATATATGTTGCACACAAATTTAGATATTTAGTTAAATCTTAACTCTTATAATGTTTGGATGTGTGCTTATCGATTTTTATTCCGAAATTCCTAAATTTTTAATAAAAGAATCTTCGCATTAGTATCGCTCAGAATCTATTGAATGATGTTAATGACAATCCAGAAGCGTGGACGATGACAACATCCGATGAAGCGTCGCTTGTAGTGTTTGAGAGAAAGATTCTGCGGAAGATTTTTGATGAGAAAGAAACGACTGGCGCGCTTTGTTAAACTCAGCCAAAATCGCGTAAGCGGTTATCGCGCCAATTAAGAAGAAGAGGAAGTTTGGTCAAATTTGAAAGTTTTGCTTTCTGTTTCCTTCGATTATAATCTTGTGGTGCATTGTAAGTGCATGCTGGTAGTGGGTATCAATATTTACTATTTTAGATATAGTCCATTGCGTCAATATGAGATATTGCTGATATTGTACCACGATAATGCCCCACCTCACACGCCAATGCTATTTTGTGATTTTTTGGCCAAAAAGGACACTGAATCTATACCTTAACTACCGTATTTTCTAGACTTAGCCCCCTGGGACTTTTTTATTATTTAGAAATAAATTTCATCGAACACTGTCTAAGATCAGTGTTAGAAGAACTAAATAACAAATATGCAAAGTTCCATACAAAAAAATTTCATATACTTCTCTATAAAATTTGATTTTGCTTGAGAAGTAACAGTAAAAGATCAGAAAATGTGGTTTTTTTCAGTGCTAACATTTTTATGTCCACAACTGTATATATGGTAAGTTCGTGGCAAAATTCAATGCATCAATGGTGCTAAGAAAGGTGCGAAAATAAGAATACTGTAAGTAAAACTATTTCATAAGGTATCTTAAACCCAAACCACATATTCGTGCTTTGACAAGTCTTAGACGCCCTCTGGTAGTGTGCCGTTTTGTTATAAAAGTGGTTGCGAACAATGATGCCTTTAAAACTGCACATCTACACAATTATTAAAAATATATAATTTAAATGCGATGAAAACGGAAATTCGTTCCCGATTAGTTTTGTGTTTGTCCCAGCAGCTAAGAAATGCACCAACATTTTAACGAAACAGTTCAAATATTGTACCTACCAATGTAAACATACAATTTCCAATTATATACCCTCGGAGCTTTAAGCAATAAAGCTTTAAGAGCTTAAATTAAGTTTTTAAAACCTTTGTCTACTAACTGTAAATCAGGCAGAACTTGTAGCTTTAAGCTCTGTAGTGAAAGTTTGGTTCCGCCAGATGCATATTCATAAGCATTTACGTAAACTTCCAGAGCTTTGGAAAAACAGAGAAACCTCAATTTAACGAAGTGGAAGGAGTTGAACACATTATTCGTTAAATATATAGGTTTTTTATGCATTATATTATTATATAAAGTATATAATGATAAAATCTCGATACAACAAAAAATAAAATAAAATGAGGAAATGCATTCTAAGTTTAGTTTTTTTTTTGGGAATTTATTTATCAAACTTTAAAGAAAAACATATACTGCTTTAAGGTTTTATAATTATTTATAGAAATGTCGATACAAGTCAACTTACGCTTAACCGAATAACTCATTTTGACACTAATAAAAACAAGACTCACAATGAACACTCGTAGCACTACAATTCGTTATACAGAGGCTTTTGCCAACGGAAGATTAACCGTCATTATGAAAGTTTTCATCCTCAAATTTATTCATTATTTCTATAGACAATTTTGTAACAATGAGAGGTTATCAGCGAACTCAGTAAAAATTGTGTTATATTGAGTAAAAATTGTGTTACTGAGATATACAGGGTGGGCTGATGAAAGCCGCTACCAAAAAAAAATTTAATAACTTTTTTTCTTTTTAAGTTATCTGTTCCATTTTTGTTTTAATTTGCAGATTGATCTTTAAAATTTATTAAAATGGATAACTGGGACACGCAAACAAGAATTTGGATAGTCCGCCGTTATCACGCACTGGAGTCCGTAGTTTTGGTACAGAGAGAGTACAGGCGGATGTTTGGCGGCGATCCCCCGAGCAGATGGACCATAATGAGACTGGTGAATAATTTTGCTGAGCAAGGAACAGTCGCAAGAAGGCCTTATCATCGAAACCCACCAGTTCGGACGGAGGAAACGATCGCTGCTGTAGCTGCAGCTATACAAAGCAATCCAAGGGTTTCAACAAGAAGCTTATCTGCTCAACTTGGTGTCAGCCGACAGTCTTTGCAAACAATAATGCACAAAGATTTAGACTTATTTCCCTACAAAATTCAAATGGTTAACAAACTGAATGCAGCAGACTTGCCGATTCGCTTGGAATTTTGCCAGAAGATCCTGCAAATGGTGGAAGAAGACCAAAACATGTTAAACTGCCTTTTCATGTCTGATGAGGCCCATTTCGATTTAAACGGCAATGTGAACAAACAAAATTGTCGAATATGGAGTACTTCTAACCCACAGATACTCCACGAGACGGAATTGCATCCTCTTCGCGTGACAGTGTGGTGTGCGGTTTCTTCACGCTGTATTGTCGGGCCTTATTTTTTTTGAAGAAAATGGTCACACCGTTACGGTTACTGGAGACCGTTATTTGAAAATGCTGAAAGAATTTTTCTATCCAGAACTACGCCGAAAGAGAATTCCTTTCAACTCTGTGTGGTTTCAACAAGATGGGGCAACGTCTCACATAGCCCAGACTGTTATGACAGAGTTGCGACGAAAATTTCCCAATAAACTGATTTCAAGAAAGTCCGAATTTCGTTGGCCCCCCAGGTCGCCTGACCTTACTGCACCTGACTTTTTCTTGTGGGGTTTATGTAAACAAGATGTTTATAAAACAAAGCCAACAAATTTGGATGAACTAAAACAATCCATTCGGGCAACAATTGCGGCTATTCCTGTCGCAACTCTCAAAGCAGCAATGAACAACTTTTTACTAAGATGCCGCACTTGTGTCAACGAGCATGGGGGGCATTTAAATTCAATTATTTTTAAAACTAGTTAAGCTACATTTAATAAAATTTAATGACCTTCAACTTGAAAAAAAATAAACGAATTCCATACACTAAAAAAAAAGTTATTTGAGTTTCTTAATGTAGCAAAATTCATCAGCCACCCTATACTTTATTTTTTTCTGAAATCGTACTATACAATTTTTGTTACAGCAATTTTAAACTATTTAAGTCGAAACGAGTTCGTCCAATTTAGTGAATTGTTCATATAAATGGCGGGGAGTGGGCTGGTTTTTACATAATTTCTAACATTGATACTGGCAGGTATTTTGCTCTAAAAAAGTAGCTGAAATTCAATTTAGAGTAAGAGAAGTCATAAACTATGCATATAAAAAACAAAATATATGCAGAATGTAAATGTGAACACACAATTAAAAATTCAAATCAATCGTTCCAGGTTTGTTTGAGGTATCCCTTCATCAAACTTGAAAAATGTATATATATATATAATTGGCGCGTACACCATATTTGGGTATTTGGCCGAGCTCCTCCTCCTATTTGTGGTGTGCGTCTTGATGTTGTTCCACAAATGGAGGTACCAACAGTTTCAAGCCGACTCCGAACGGCAGATATTTTTATGAGGAGCTTTTTCATGGCAGAAATACACTCGGCGGTTTGTCATTGCCTGCCGAGGGGCGACCGCTTTAGAAAAATGTTTTTTCTTAATTTTGGTGTTTCACCGAGATTCGAACCAACGATCTCTCTGTGAATTCCGAATGGTTGTACTTTGAAGAAAAATGCTCTTAACATGACATATTGTTTATCTTGAATTCACTCTAAACAATTATAGTATAAGAGGGTCTAAGAATCGATCTTACGAAAGAAATATGCAGCTAATTAACAGGCCAATCGGTTTGCAGTGGTACACTTGTATAACAGAGTGCTCAGTAAACAACATCAACGATGCACTGGATCAGTATATTGATTCTATGAAAAGAGTACTAAATTCTCTTAAAATTTTAAAAATTGCATTTGGTTTTGACTTGCTGCAAAGAAAGTGCGAAAAACAATAAAATTATAAAAAAATTAAAATAAAATTATAAAATTATAGAAAAAGCGAATCCCCAAGCTTTTTTTTCCAGATATTTAATTATTCCTCAAGTTCGAGCGATCAGATGTTATTTTAAATGACGAAAAAAGAGCTAGAAGGAAGCATAGCCTTAACAAAAGTTGCAAAAGTCGAATAAGCCATCTTCCGCTTTACAATTTTTGGTAAAGGAAATCTCGTGCTCTTTTTCCAAATCTTTCGGAATTTAACTTATTTCAGTGTCTTTATAATCGAGCAGCTACTGTATTTATAAACATAGAGACAGCTTTGCTAGCTTTTGAGTACTTCTGCTATCGAACGCTAGGTGAACGAAAGCCGTTTTATTTAAGATTCGAATGTCGGCCGTGACCATTGCAAATTTAGTAGAGAACGTAAATTTACGTTCTCTGGATTTAATAGTACTAGGTAGCACAAGTCCATCTAAAAATTAAATTGGATTAAAAGGCGGAAGTACTACAGATGAACAAATAATGAATTGGACCAATTTTACGCCTTAAATTTACTGATGAGAAAAATTAGTGTGCTTTGCCAACCGCGAATGCTTACACTACTCGAAAAGCATCGACGATTAGTTGCTAGGACCAGGCGGACCTTAGAATCCGGACCAGGCCCCAGTGATTTTTCCCATTGTTCACTTTTAAAAATGAAGCTACGAGGATGAAAATTTTTGGCTGAACTGTATGCGGGCGTAGGAAATCATTTTGAAGTAAAATTTAAAGGTAATTATTTTAGTCACAAAAGGATTATATTTAAAGGGTGGTTAAGTTTCAAGGGCCGGTATTGATTTTGAATAAAATACAATTTTTTATTGAAATTATTTTTATTATGATAATATTGGTATAGCTCAATTACGTATGGAACAAAGCATGGGCCAAATAGCCGCTGCGGCCTCAGCGGCCTCAGCGGCACACCTCCAAAGACCGCCAAATGCAAATAGTTCCTTATCTTAAGGGTGGTTAAGGTTCAATTGCCGGTGTTGATTTTGAATAAAATACAATTTTTTTAAGAAATTATTCTCATTTCTCTTTATTATGACCATATTGGTATGGTTCAATTACGCATGGAACAAAATATCGACCAAATGGCTGCCGCGGCCTCGGCGGCACACCTCCATCCGATGGTCCAAATTTTCGATGACGTTGAGGCATAATTGAGGTTCTATGCCGTTAATGTGCCGTATTATCTCATCCTTTAGCTCTTGAATTGTTGTTGGCTTATCGACGTACACCTTTTCTTTCAAATAACCTCAAAGAAAGAAGTCCAACGGTGTCGTTGACGTTTAGGTGTGGTTCACATTCAACATCGGCCCTTGAAATTTAACCACCCTTTATAATGTCAAATGTGTTTTTTATTGAATAGTAAACAATACAAAAGCACAATACTTATTCATTAAGTATGTTAAGCTATTTTTCTAAATGAACAGCAAGATGGCTTATAGTGATCACCCTTTTTCCACAAATCTAGGGTATTTTAAAAATGGCGCCTAGATATCTGTAGTGAATATAAGTAATTCTTAACGGATACGTTTTTTGGCGTCATCTCTGACAATTGTCAAGTAAATAGATGCACAACTTTATACGCGCTTAAAATTATCGGAACTTATTATGAAAATCGTCAATCTTTAAGAACAACAAATCGCAGAATTCGTGATTTTTTGGTGGAAATAAGCGTCTGAGCAAGTCTAGAGTTCGAAGGCTGGTGAAAAAAACTTTAAGAAACTACTTAGTTCTGATGAGAATAGAAAAAGAACTGGCAGACCAGAAACTGGAAGTTTTGTTGAGAATATTATTTTCACGAATCGGCTGTTAGGCGGATTTTACCTGTAGATGTCTCATGACGGACATTTAAACGATGTTATTTTTCACACATTACTATTTTAGAGTCATATTTTGAATAAAAAAAATGAAGTCTAACAAATTTTTACAAGTTTTATTTTAAAACAACATCTAACTCATGGGATGAAAAGTTCCGGTCCTAACAAAAAAAAATACGTGTTTTTTGTTGTTCAAAATTAGCTTTATTCATCTTTATTCATTAAAGTAATTTCCATCAAGGAAAACACAATCAATTCAGCGCCGCTTTAACAGTTCAATACCACTTTTATAGAGCGATTTAACTTTTGCCTCCAAATAGGTCTTAGTTTCAGCGATAACCACTTCATGTGAGCGAAATTTCTAAACGGCGAGGAGTTTTAGGTCCGTATCCACCAAATCTGGCAAATACGGTGGATGTAGGAGCAATTAGAAGTTCAATTCATGTAGTTTTGCCACTATTTTGATTTATTGTGACCGTTGTCTTGTTTTTGGTCAACAGTGACCAAGAGCGCCATCCACTTTGAACAGAGCTTTCTCATGGTCAAATGCTCAAGCAATATAAAGCCAACACATATGCCTGAAAACAAATTTATTTTGATAGCAACAGTAGTATATGTATGTCTATCGTTTAATATTATATTAAACTTTCATTACATGTTTTTTCGGTATTCAGTTATTATTACAGATAACTTGTTTTTGAGAATTTTCACAGCACACATTTTAGTTGCATTTATTACTATTTACATGTTCTGGATATTTTCGTAAGACAAATGTAACAAGGTTTCTTTCTTTTTGCCACAATTTCAGATCTGCTCAGTCCTCTGATTTGATCATACTACATTTTCCATTGCGGTTGAGTGATAACGGGTGATATTCTCTTTTGTTTGCTCTCCGTATATGAGGTGTTATCAATTCGGTTGCTGTTTGTCGTAAAAAAAGTTTTTTCTGTGAATTTTCTTCCCGTTGGTTTCAATTAGGATTTAAATTTTTCCATACAATTAGCGATGCAGTGAAAAAAACATCTATAATATTTTGAAAAAAAAAAATGCTATCGGCCATCTATTTGTTTTTCGCCGAACTGAATATTAATGAACCATTGAGACTATATAGGGCAATACACTTCCTATTTCTATTTTGTCGTTATGTTTCCATTGATTGCATTGATTTTGTAACACTCGAGACGCTTCCGTATTGGTATATTTCACAATAAGTTCAAATACGTGATCATTGAAAAAAAGGTTGAAACTGTCTATCGAATCAAAAATAATTTGCCCTGGAGGAGGAATCACTTTATGAATACTACCATGAGTTATGTGGCATTCAGGCGTTCGAGTTTCTCTGTCGGGTTCTGACTTCCAAGTAGTTCCATCCCTTCCTTTATAAGTATCAATTGTGACGTACTCTTGTAGTGGTCCTCATCGTTTTCAGATGCTAGTTCTCTCTCGCCAATTTCAGTCTCTGAACAACTGTCAATGACACAATTATCCTCGTCACTTTCCATCTCACACACAAAGAGTATTTTGTCATCATTTTCATCGGGAGCACGCCGAATTTCAACCTCTGTTAGTCGCTTTTTAGCCGTTTCTTAAAACAAAACTGATACAATCTTCACTGTTTTATGAGACAAACGTTTCTAAGCACTATTTGATACCAGACATATGAAATAAAAACTAAAAAATGGCAAAATTGACCATTATTGATATTTGTATATATCATATATAATATAATATTCCACCAAACCAATTTCTATGAAGAATAGTTTTTCGAAACACTCTTGACAGTCTTGTTAATTCTGAAGTTAATCTGCCATACGTGAACGGGTTGATTATTTTTTGGGGATTTATTGCTAATCATTGCATATGTGAACGTACTTTTACATTATTAACAACCCATTTTGCACACTGCTACCAGCAGAATGTACAGATAATCACTTGCTTCATTTTGTGTAGACTTGGTTTCTGCAGTGAAGTCAGATTTAGCGAGAAGGGTGTTCCATATTTCCAAATTCGAGAGAATAAACGCCAAATGTTGTAATTGTCCATTAAGGGGACAGATACCTGTACAATTTCAAAAAAAAATTTTTTTTTCATAAAATATTAATATAACCCTTTAAGAATATGCCAAAAAAATTTTAGAACGTAAATTTAAGTATTTATTAGTTTACAGGTCGTCAACCGTGACGACTCTATTCTTTGCGTTCGAGCGCTGGGAGAGTTCCAGTTAAGTTGTATTCAAACTTTAGACGTGTTTTTCTCAAAACTATATTTTTCGAATTGGCGTACACGATAACTCGAAAAGTTATTGATAGATCTCCCTGAAATTTTGCACACATATTTTCTATGATATTACTTTCTATGGGAATACAATTCGAACATTTTTCGAAATAAAACTAGTAGGAAAATTCGACCCAAAATTCATTTTTTTAATTCATATAAAAGTTATGACATTAATAAACAAAAAAATTTTGGTTTTTTGTATTCAGGTCACTTCAACTACAATGCCCACCGATTGAGAAGCCCCGCTGCGACCTTCCTGGAAGAATTGAGTGTATATCCGCCATTTTAAATGATTCAAATAAAAAAAGATTATATTATTTTAATGTATAAATAAACTGTATGCCAATTTTCACTTCTTCACTTTAAATAATTTCAATGTAAATCAGGGAAAATATGGTCGTTTGCAGGTAAAATTTGTCATAAAAAATTTAATTAATTTCTCTCTTTGCACCTAAATTAGCTTCTTATTTAAATTAATATAGCTGGCAAGAGCGTATGTCCAAAAACAGTAAATCGTTACCAGATCATTAATATTTTGAATAATCTATCTTCTTCTCCTTAATTGGCGCGATAACCGCTTACGCGATTTTGGCCGAGCTTAACAAAGCGCCCCAGTCGTTTCTTTCTCCAGTCCAATTGGACACACCAAGTGAAGCCAAGTCCTTCTCCACCTGATCTTTCCAACGCAGAGGAAGCCTTTCAAAGCCGGTGCGTTTGTATCCATTCGGGCGACATGACCCAGCCAACGTAGAAGCTGGATCTTTATTCGCTGCTCAATGTCTATGGCGTCGTAAGGCTCATATAGCTGCGATACGCCTGCGATATTCGCCGTTGCCAACGTGCAAAGGTCCAAAAATCTTACGCAGAATCTTTCTCTCAAACACTCCAAGCGACGCTTCATCAGATGTTGTCATCGTCCACGCTTCTGCGCCATTCGTTAGGACGTGTATAATGAGAGCCTTGTAGAGTGTTAGTTTTGTTCGTCGAGAGAGGGCTTCACTACTAATTTGCCTACTTTGTACAAAGTAGCACTTGTTGGCAAGAGAGATTTTACCTTGGATTTCGAGGCTGACATTGTTATCGGTGTTAATGCTGGTTCCGAAATATACGTAGTCTTTTACAACCTCGAAATTATAACTGTCTACAGTTTGTTTGATGACAGGAAGTACTTCGTTTTGTACTCGTTCACCACCAAACCCCCACGCTGGATAAAGAACAGTTTGGAAAAGGCAGAACTAACAGCGCAGTTGTTAAGGCCGATGTTAATCTATCTATCTATCATAAATTAGGTTTGTCTAATGCATTCACCTCATTTGGCATCCTGCGACTATTATCTATTCCAGAAATTGCATTTGCCGTTGAAATATAGCTGATTACATGGAAAATCCTGCAAAATTGTATGTATATTGGATGCATGGGGAATAATTTTAATTAGCAAGAAACTACTTGCCACAAAACATACATTTTTTTCTATTTGCAAAAATTAGGACTTATTTTCCAATTGATTGGCTCGAAAAATGAAATGCTTATCTAAGTACATTTATTTTAAGACGTTTAGTTTTCCAAAAGTCAAATGATGCACTTACATACATAGGTAAAACCTATACATTTTTTGGCCATTAGCAAGTTTCAGCTTTCGTCATTAGATTTATGTATATTTGATTTTATTTGTTTATGTTTTTCTAAAAGCACGCAGCCATTTATATTAAATGATAAAACTACATCTCGAAATTGACGGAATTAAACAGCCTCCCACGCGGTGGCATTCGTTTTGCTGACAGTTGTAGTGCCTCATATGCTTTGGGTTTTGATGTCAACATGCCGAAATTCCATGCCAAATCGGGCATATGACTTGACTTCGTGTACTTTGCGCTTCGTAAATATTGTCGAAAATTCGAATAAGTTGTTTATATTTAAACTCAAATTCTAAAAATGGCATTGACATATGGACATGTGTGGGACTCACACACACATTACAAATATAGGAGGCGCTTACGTAGTTGGGCGAGTTATTCTCGAACACCTTAATAGGGAGACGATAGCGAGAAATGGAGAGAATTTTAAATTAGATAAAATTAGGCAAGAAGAAATTAATTGGATTGAAATGAAACGAAATGGCATGAAATGAAATTAAATCAAATGAAATGAAATTAAATGAAATGAAATGAATTAAAATGAAAAGAAATGAAGTGAAATAGAGAAATTAATGAAATAAAATGAAGTGAATGGAAATAAAATCGGTAGAAATTAAATAAAATTGAGTGAACTGATGAAATGAAAAGAAATAGAAGAATTGAAGGAAAAATAAAACGAAGTGTAATTAAATTAAATATAATTAAATTAAATTAAATAAAAAGAAATAGGGAAATGAAGGAAATAAAATCAAACGAAATGGAATGAAATCAAATAAAATTAAAATAAAATGAAATAGGATGAAATTAAAGTAAATAGGGAAATGAAGGAAATAAAATGAAACGAAATAGAATTAAATTAAATAAAAATAATTGGAGATATGAAGTACATAAAATGACACGAAATAGAATAAAATAAAAAGAAAAGAAGTAAACTAAAATGAAATTAAAGTAAGGTAAAAGGTATAAAATAAAATAAAACGAAATGAAATAGCTCGAGATGGGATACCAGAAGGAAGAAGACGACCAGGAAGACTACCAAAACGATGGGCCGAAAGTTGGATATCTACCTCATCAGAAAATCAATCACAACGATGATATGAGATTTATGCATTATATTGTACAGGAATGTATCAGGTCAGTCCATAACTTCCTGCGTTTTTTAAAGGTGGTTTTAAAATACAAAAAAAGATGTTTAAAGTATTTATTAATCAATATTATATTTTCCTTCATTATTTACAATGTCTTCCCAACGCTTAGGCAAATTTTTAATTCTCTGCTCAAAAAATTGTTTGTCCTTGGAGCCAAAATACGCTTCGATATCCCTTTTTATAGCTTCTTTTGAGGAGTAGTTCTTGTTACTCATATGGGATTGAAATCCACGGAAAAGGTGATAATCACAAGGTGCAATATTCGGAGAGTATGGTGGATGCGGCATTAGCTCCCATCCGAGCTCGTTCAGCTTGCCTAATGTTTGCCTTGTCGTGGTGAAACAAAACTTTGCGTCTATTCACTAAAGACGGTCGATTATTGTTAAATGCCTCATTCAGGTTTGATAGCTGATGGGAATAATAATCAGCAGTTATCGTCTGGTTTGGTTCCAGCAGTTCATAATAAACAATACCGGCCATATCCCACCAAATATACAGGAGAATCTTCCTGGAATGAAGGCCATCTCTAGGGGTCAGTTCTAGTGTTTCATTTTTATCTAACCATTGGCGTTTTCGAACAGGATTATTGTAAAGGACCCATTTTTCATCACCAGTAACGATACGGTTAAAAAAACTTTCATTTCCAAGCCGTTGCAGTAGCTGAGAACACACCTTCACTCTCTGCTGAACGTTGGCGGCGGAAAGTCTTTGCGGAACCCATTTTCCCAGCTTTGAAACCTTGCCCAACTGAACCAGGTGCCTGTGAACTTTTACATGCGATGAATTTAACCTCTGACCTATCATGCAGACTGTCAAAATTGGCTCAGCTTCCACGAGTTCGAGCAAGGCGTCGGAGTTAAAGACTTCAGGACGACCAGCGCGGACCAGCGCGCGGGGCATCCTCCACGTCGCAGTTACCACTTCCGAATTTTGAAAACCACTTTTGGGCAGTCTTTTCACTCACGGTATCCTCTCCGTGAACAGTGTTTATTTCTTTCTCTGCAGCAGCAGTTGTTACACTTTAACCACTTTTATAAAAAAAATACAAAGTATGCCTCTTATACGCGTTCGAAGATTCCCTTTTATTTTTTAACAGGACGTGCTACTAAATGCGATTAAAATCACTTGTTGAATGCTCAATATATCAAAGAAAATATAAATAGTTGTATGCAAAAATCGTACAAAAGTGAAATTATGGGTAAAATACGCACGAACTTATGGACTGACCTGATAGAGCAATCTATGTGTCATATTCTAACATATTAAAATGTATTTATGTATCAATGTATGTATATATGTAGACTTTAATGTATAAATATGTATGTATGTATCCTAATAGTTGTGTAAAGAAAAACAGGCAAAGCCTATAATGAAAGATAAAGAGGAAGAAATGAACTGAAAAGAAATAGAAATAGAAAAATAAATAAGAAACTGAACGACATTAGAAATATACAAGAAATTAGTTAACATGAAAGAGACTAGAGACAACAATCAAAAACGCTCGAAGGCAATAAACTCTAGATAATCCCGACCTCCTCCTCCAACAAAATTCTGTTAGGATATTTTGCCTCGTTGGAAAGCAAATGGAACCAATTTGAATCCAGTTGAAACGAATTAGTCTAAGAGTATAGAAATATTCAAATTGAGTTCTTTTTGCAAAACAGGCAGGAAACTATACTTTCTTGTCCTTTTGTATTCTATGATAAAAACTAGTTAAATATATACAAAATATCATTAAAAGTATCAACCTTCTTGAGGAACCAGCAACTTTTGACGTGATAACGTCTTATAATTCGATTTAGCCGGCTGCACGCACGAAAAAATGTGTCGTTATCTTGATCAGTCGTCGTTACCTTGCTTGAACTGGAAGCGAGAGTGCGGAACGAACGATAAAGAGCACAATCGGCCCCCGTATTCGGCAACGTTCGACAACTGGCTCTCTCCTACTTGAGTGAGCGTATATATGTATGTATATGTATGTATATGCGCATTTGTATATAAATTCACATACTTGTATTTGCATATGCCTGCTTCCTGTGTGCATGGCAATGAACCATTTCTCTGTTGAGAATAGGTCGATGATAGAAAAAGTAGGAAATGAAAGGGAGTGTTTCGAGTGTAAAGTGTCTTGAAAAAGGCAAATCGATGATGGTGCCTCTTAGTGTTGTTCACTTATTAACGTCTGATGCACAATCGAAATTGAACATATCTTTCATGAATTTGATAATTGCGATTCCATTTACCTCCTTCTCTATATCCATACAAAATATCTATCAAACAAATAAAATTAAAATTTTCTTTTGAAAAATGCAACCATTCCATCAGTATTTTCTTATGACGTTGTCACGTTGAACTATCGTCAGTAAACCAACTTTATAGACAACCTCTTTTTTCATCTGGATCTTAATATAAGGTATATTTTTCTTTTTATCTTCGGAAACAGCTCAGCAAGACGAAATAAATCGTACAACTATATTTTATTCCTATTCTCCTTACACAACAGTTGACCATTCAATTTGTCAGTTTTCACAAACGCATCGAACTTTATTTCTGAGCGACTTTTACGCTACTGGGAAACCCTCGGACTATTGCGAAACCTTACGGCTATTGGGAAACACATTTTAATCTCTCAATTTGCCTCTCAATAGCGCGCGAACCGGCAAAATATACACGAAATTACCAGTTTAGGGCACCCGAGGGTGATTTCAGGCTAAGAAACCGACAGATATTTTAATGCTAAACATTTAACCGTTACAGTTTTTCTTGTGTGTCAAAATGAAAATGTATACGATACCGAAACTTAAGCAGATTATTTCAGTACTGTTTCAAAGTTATTTGTTGGTAACTCAGCGTGAATTTCGATAGAACTATCCCAAACCTGTGGCGCCTAATACTCAACAAATTCGACGGCGTTTGCTTGCTTGTCTTGGAGAAACTGGGTTCACCACAAATGTTTTAGGATTGCTGCTGAAGTGACAGTTCTTGGCCGGATACTCGTATAAATCCGAGTCGCTCTCATAACGTAGAACCGACTGTCGTGGTAGGGTTAGCAAGGGACTAGAGTTTGTGAAGAGGCGTCATTAAATATTAAAAATAATAGTCAATTTAAATACGCATAAAGCTCAATTTTGAAGCATACCAAAGCGCGTAGAAATTATTTTAAATTAAGAAATGTAAAATCAACAATAAATATCAAAATTTCTATAATTTACTATCGCATATTGTCCCATGTGTTTCCCCCAATTTTCTCTGCACATATTAGCCTCTTAACATGCCAAAAATAAATTTGCAATGATTTTAAAATACCCACTTCACAAACGCACATCTCTCACTACTCTGCATTTGCATGTGGCATACGCGAGCAGCTTGCCACATACCATATTAATGCATTTGTATGTATATATATAATACATATTTTCACACAAACATGCTTACATATATGGAGATATATGTATGTAAGTGCACACGACTTTAAAACGAGCAGCTAATTTTGTCAACGCGCACGCAAGTGAAAGTGATGTGGCATGCCAGATGCGCATTACACGGTCGTCGATGTCAACGTTTTTGTTTTTGTTTTTACTTTTTGTTTTTTCTTTGTCATTTTTTTTTGTTTTTGTAAAAACACATAAGCAAACAGAAAATAAAAAATCAAAAAGAAGAAAAAAAAATATTTATTTACAGCGCGTTTCCAACGTAAACATGAAAATACTCATGCGCGCCCTTACATTTTTGCATCGGCAGCAAAACGTCACATTTTATTACGTTTATTTAATTTCATTCCGTTTTTGTCTCTAGTGGCAGCTGCAGCAATGCGCGCTTGCCGCATTTTGCGGTGGCCAGCTAAATTTAGCCAATAATATTTGCAGGGTGATGTGAGCGCCCCTCGTTCTTTAATTGAATTTATCGGCATGTGCCACTTTCATATATATTTCACATGGATATGTATGTGCATATGCATGTATGGAAGTTCATGAGAGTGTGTTCCATGCATGTAAGCGTGGCTGCAACACTGCGGTTTTAAGTCCTTCACCGTGAAATATATCAACCTGTGGAAAGATTTTTTACGGTTGCACTGAAATTTCTCAACTATTAATTCAACAGGATGTTTTTTTTTCTTTATGGACTTTCAATGCTTCAACTATATATACCCACTTAAAACAATGTAGATACATATATAGGCAGTCTACCTTTTGCAGTCAAACCTACTGGTTCTGAACTAAGTTTTTTGACGTGATAACGTCTTATAATTCGATTTAACAGGCTGCACGCACGAAAAAATATGTCGTTACCTTGCTCATTAGTGTTACCTTGCTCATTAGTGTTACCTTGCTCATATGTAGTTACCTTGCTCATTAGTGTTACCTTGCTCATATGTAGTTACCTTGCTCATTGCCGTTACCTTGCTCATTTGTCGTTACCTTGCTCATTGCATTGAATGAACTGCAAGCGAAAGCGCGGAACGAACGACAAAGCAAACAAAGCAAACGAACGGCAACGTTCGACATCTTGCTCTCTCCTACTTAAGTGAGCGTATATATGTATGTATATGCGCATATGTACATATATAAATTCACGTATTTGTATTTGCATATGCCTTCTTATTGATTATTATTAATTTGATTCACTTGAAGAATTTAAAATAAAACCAAGTTTGTTAATAATACCTGTTGTTTTAAAGTTATTATTAATTTTTTTATTATATATTAAGAAAAAAATTTATGGTAATATTTACCATAAACCTTATAAGATATGTTGTCTATACTAATGTTATAAAGAGGAAAACTTTGTTTGTTTGTAATGAAGAGGCTCAAAAACTACTAGACCGATTTTAAAAATTCTTTCACCATTCGAAAGCTACATCCTCCACGAGTAACATGGATTATATTTTATTTTGGAAATAGGGCTCGAGATATAGGTCAAAACGTGGACCCGGGTAACCTTCGGATATGTATGTACAATATGGGTATCAAATGGAAGCTGTTGGTGAATGCTTTAGTCCAGAGTATTTTTTATGCCGCTCCGTGACTAGGGTCTCGAGATAGAGACCAAAACGTGGACCCTAGAATGTGTTTGTACAATATGGATATCAAATTGAAGCTGTTGGTGAATGCTTTAGTACAGAGTATTTTTCATGCCGCTCCGTGACTGGGGTCTCGAGATATAGGTCAAAACGTGGACCCGGGTAACCTTTGGTTGTGTATGTACAATATGGGTATCAAATGAAAGCTGTTGATAAGTGCTTTAATACGGGGTAATTTGTTATGTTATGTTATGTTATGTTATGTTATGTTATGTTATGTTATGTTATGTTATGTTATGTTATGTTATGTTATGTTATGTTATGTTATGTTATGTTATGTTATGTTATGTTATGTTATGTTATGTTATGTTATGTTATGTTATGTTATGTTATGTTATGTTATGTTATGTTATGTTATGTTATGTTGTGTTGTGTTGTGTTGTGTTGTGTTGTGTTGTGTTGTGTTATGTTATGTTATGTTATGTTATGTTATGTTATGTTAAAGTACAATATATTATGTTATGTTAATGTTAACTCATTCTCTATATCCATACAAAATATCTATCAAACAAATAAAATTAAAATTTTCTTTTGAAAAATGCAACCATTCAATAAGTATTTTCTTATGACGTTATCACGTTAAACTATAGTCAGTAAACCGACTTTACAGACAACCTCTTTTTTTTTGTGTTAATAAATGCATGGGTTTATTTACTGCACTACTTAAGAGTATACTAAAGCTTAGGAAATTGAAAAAAATTGAAATTTGAAAAGGTTGAGCCAAGGAGCACCAGGAGATTTGGTGGCTCGTAAAACACGCAGGCTAAAAAGTACACTGTATTTAAAGCTCTGGAAAGGGGGTAGATAGTCAATTAGGGAAGGAGAAAAGTATCAGAGAAAGAGTTTGGAAAGAATAGAGTCTGTCTCTAGAGATAGTTAGTGCTGTGAGAATTTTCCAGATTCTTTGGCAAATCTGTAAATATTCTCCAGTTTTAGAGAACGAATATTACTCATTCTCATAACATCTGAACCTTAAACTTGTAGCCGTTCTCTAGCAAAGGCAGGATACACACAGAGGAAGTGGTCAGTGCTATCCGCCTCCTCTAAGCATGACAGGCACACTGGGTCCTCAATGATTCCAATGGTGGTCATATGCTGACCCCATGGGTTGTGTCCTGTAATGATATCGACCATCAACAGAACGCCTTTCCTGCCAAGTTTAAGTATAAAGTTTGACAGTTTTCTGTTCGGACTTGTCACAAAACACTTTGTAGTTCTGCAGCGTTCTAGACCGGACCATCGCACTTTATGTAGATTGCCTACATAATCGCTGATGCAATTCATGATTCCTGCGGAACTGACTCCGATTATTGGCTCTGGCCCTTGTGGGGGCACCGTTGATCCACGGTTGGCCAATTCGTCGGCAATTTCGTTTCCTTGAGCACCGAAGTGTCCAGGAACCCATATAAGTACAATATTGTTTGGAAAACAGTTGCCATTTCCCCCATAGCATAGTGATACTTATAACTATCGTTTAAGTACCATCCGGCTCCAGACCCTATTTCAAGCCTCGCTGCATGCATTCTGGATTGCTCCATTGTTCACGCAATGGAAATCTGACATCAAATTTCCTTCTAAATGAAAGTGTGGGTATCAGGTCATCTTTAGGTGCCAAAAACAGTGGATACTGCTCAAATAGCAACTTAAAGATTTCTCTGTGCCCCGAAGTTCCATCTTCGTGCCAGAAACCATATTCCTGTTATATCTTAAGATCCAGGGGGAGCAAATCGAGCTGAACATTTAGGGCATCACCAGAGGTTGTACTCATGGCACCCGTGAGTCATAAACATACTCTTCTTTGCAGCCTGTATAGTTCCCGGATTGTGGACTTAATCATGCTCCGCCGCCACCAGCTACCACTAAAGCCTAGGAGTAAATCTTTAAATTTTTATATAATTTATGGAACTGAGTACGTGTAAGCCTCAGTATGAGTTATCTATGCAGCTGAAGTTCTATAAGTTTCAAAATGCGTTTCACGAAAATTTTTGAGACACATTTGAATATGAATAGTGAGCCACTGAAGCATTAGTAAACGCTTGGAGTGTTTGAGAGAAAGATTCTGCGGAAGATTTTTGGACCTTTGCACGTTGGTAACGGCGAATATCGCAGGCGATGAAACGATGAGCTGTATGAGCTTTACGACGACATTGACATAGCGCAGCGAATAAAGATACAGCGGCTACGTTGGCTGGGTCATATCGTCCGAATGGTAATTCATTAATTTTGAATTAAGTTATGAAAATATGAACTTTTAAGACTAGTTCATATTTTGCCTTTTTCCAAGCCATACCACGGGAATTGTTAACTGTTAACCACCGCATCAGAATTATACCAGTTAATGAACTCGCTCGTAATATACACATAAACATCTAGTGAAATTTTTGGCAAAAGTAACCAGTTTTGGATGAGGTGAAAAAAATTAAACCTGACGATTTTAAAAATATTAACTTATAAGTTGCAAAAATGTTTCTTATAGAGCGATTCCATGTCAAGAGATTTAGGTTGGGTTAGGTTATACGGAACTCCATGCGATGGCCCTCTTTGATGAAAATCCAAGATTTCGTACCTTGTGACATCATTGTGCGAATGAGAAAAGATAAAGAGAAAGACAGAAAAGAAACCACCAGGAAAGGAGCACTTTTTTTGAAGTCTATGTATAGAGAAGACCTCACGATGACTATTTACGGTTGCGTGGAATTCATGAGGTGTGAGCTAAAAAATATATATGCGATCTTTTAACTACCATTTGTAGCATAGGGCGTCAAAGCAGCTAAAAAGTGAAAGCTAAAAGGCCTGAATCCCAGCGCAACGAGAGCAGGGCAGCTGAAGAGAAGGTGCAGAAAGGAACCCGCTTTCTCCTCTATACAGCTGCTGGAAAGACTCGAAGTATTGCAAAGCCACACCGCACGGATACCTTAACCAATATCTGGAAAGGGCACTCGTAAAATTCAAGAGCTATGACTTTGTTAGCTTGAGAAGTTCCCTCGAGCGTTGTGGACACTAACACAATATTTGCTAGGTTTTGACTTAACATTCGGGTAAATCCCTAATACTACTTATACTATATCATAGTTATACGAGTAAGCAACCAATCAAGTGCTTCTTTGAATGCGGCTACCGCCGCTTGGAAAACACTGCAGTGGTCCGCTCTGGGAATTCGATGTTGATGGAGAGCTCGTCGCAAAATACTCTTCCGCCACTCTTTCCAACACAGAGGAGGCATCCCTCTTCCTCTGCTATCACCAGCTGCTCAACTTAGAGAAGTTACGGTTATCTTACCCTGTTTCGAAATGCTAAACTTCACCCACTCCAACACAGAGGAGGCATCCCTCTTCCTCTGCTATCACCAGCTGCTCAACTTAGAGAAGTTACGGTTATCTTACCCTGTTTCGAAATGCTAAACTTCACCCACTCTTTCCTTGAGGGAGTATGGATGGAAAATGTTCCACTCGGATACAGGGAATGCACTGTTCAGTCATCATGGGGATAAACTCAAGCCTTTTTAGGATACTAGAGTGGGCGTACCAGAGGTCTAATATAGCCCGATCCCCTTAGTCGAATTACGGAACATGCGGTGGTGGTTCTGCTTGCGGTGACCACGATTCTCACATTTAGCATTGCGTTAAGCCAGAGTAGAGTTTGCAAAGAGTGGAAGCGAAGCCGAAGACGAATGGCTCGCGTTGTGGGCCAGCTGTCGAGTGTTCACAATTGAATACGAACGAGATGTAATAATAGTTAAAATTGATTTTTCATATGAGCAATTGTTTCTAAATGAAAACAATTTTTAAATGCTAAAACTAAAAGAAAAAAAAAATTAGTTCATGAAATAAATTTATCAAGAAAATTTCATCTCTTCCATAAAGAGTTACGAGTTACGGCAAGATGAACAGAAATTTGTGGAATGTTCATGAACAGCAATTAATACATTTGATTACGGTTTGTCGAAAATTGAGCCATTTATTGAAAAACAATAGAAGAAATTCAATGAAACTCCAATCATGACCGCTGAAAGATTGTTTGTGACTTTAACGTAGATGTCCAAATGTGAAATGCTTACATATTTGTCCACTGATTTTGGGATAGTTGGCGGAAGGGTAAGAGGTGTAGCACCTTAAAGCATAATGCCAGCTTTAAGAAAAGTAACTCTTCCCGTATGAGAGCCCTGAGAATCCATTTGAAAATGAGACAAAAACCTATTCGAAGTATTTTCTTAACCCATTTTCAAAAGTAGTTAGCGTTTATTTCACAGTTGAAAACAATTAAATGAAATGTTAGCATTTCACTAGAGCAAGCGATTCCTTTTTGAAAACAGTGTCGCACAGTTGACTGACTGCTTGCGCAACGATTTGATGTTGTTGTTGTTGTAGCAGCATAAACACTCCCCATACATATATGGGGAATGCTACTGAAGTGACAGTCCTTGACCCGATATAAATACGGGTCGTTCCGGTAACGTAGAAACGACTGTCGTGGGAAATGATTTACGTATTTTGGATATTGTCGTCCATTATTCTAAAAATTGTTTTGCTTGCACGCTGTGTTATGATGCATTAATGCATATGTATGTACAATATCATAAGTAGCCAGCATACACAATCCGTTTGCTGATCGTCTGTATGTTAATGTACGTCGCAGCGCTTTCACGCCGCTAGAGTAGTCTCACTAATACGCACCGAATCCTCACTAATTCACTGTACGTATTTAAATATTTCTTGTACATTCTTGGGCACCCTATTATGAAACTTATAGAAGCTACAAAGCACAGTCTAAGTAAGCACTAAAAAATTAAGAAGAAAATCAAAAATGCTGAAAAAAATTGTTAAACAAATTTTCAACAAATTAAATAAAATATCTATTTCAGAACATCATGCAGAAATAAACACTGTTCACGGAGAGGATATCGTGAGTGTAAGGACTGCCCAAAAGTGGTTTTCAAAATTCCGAAGTGGTAACTGCGACGTGGAGGATGCCCCGCGCGCTGGTCGTCCTGAAGTCTTCAGCTCCGACGCCTTGCTCGAACTCGTGGAAGCTGAGCCAAATTTGATAGTCGATATAATAGCTAAGAGGTTAAATTCATTGCATGGAATAGTTCACAGGCACCTGGTTCAGTTGGGAAAGGTTTCAAAGCTGAGAAAATGAGTTTCGTATGGACTTTTCGTCGGCAACCTTCAGCAGAGAGTGAATGTGTGTTCTCAGCTGCTGCAACGCCTTGAAAATGAAAGTTTTTTGAACTGTATCGTTACTGGTGATGAAAAATGGGTCCTTTACAATAATCCTGCTCGCAAACGCCAATGGTAAGATAAAGATGAAACACCAGAACCGACCCCTAGAGATGGACTTCACCCCAAAAAGATTATCCTGTCTGTTTCGTTGGATATGGCCGGTATTGTTTATTATGAACTTCTGGAACCAAACCAGACGATAACTGCTGATTATTATTCCCATCAGCTATCAAACCTGAATGAGGCACTTAACAAAAATCGACCGTCTTTAGTGAATAGACGCAAAAGTTTCGTTTCACCACGACAACACAAGACCTCATGCCGCAAGGCAAACATTAGGCAAGCTGAACGAGCTCGGATGGGAGCTAATGCCGCATCCACCATACTCTCCGAATATTGCACCTTGTGATTATCACCTTTTCCGTGGATTTCAATCCCATATGAGTAACAAGAACTACTCCTCAAAAGAAGCTATAAAAAGGGATATCGAAGCGTATTTCGGCTCCAAGGACGAAAAATTTTTTGAGCAGGGAATTAAAAATTTGCCTAAACATTGGGAAGACATTGTAAATAATGAAGAAAAATATATTATTGATTAATAATTACTTTGAACATCTTTTTTATTAATTTTAAAACTACCTTTAAAAAACGCGCGAACTTATGGACTGACCCGATACTTTACCTTCGCTTAAAGTAATTTGAAATGAGGCGCCTATTCTTACTGTAAAAGCCATTGCTACTAACGGCTGATGACAATGTGCAAAATACTTATACCACTTGGCACGGAATCCTTTCTGTCTTGAAATATGTTTTACGAGTTAATAATATTTTATTTTATTTTATTAACTGTAATACAAATTTCTTTTTTTAATCTAAAACTACATAGATGCATTTTCAAATAAAAATATTTAAATTTTGATAATATTACAACAATAAAAAGAACAGTAGAGTATTTTTTTTGCATACACCCCCGAAGTATATTAGTTTCTTTGCAACTAGTATAGTACTAGTCCCTCTCGAACTAGTTTGGAACCCATAAATCACCAGTTCATGAACTAGAATATCTACCAAGTAGTTTGAGCTCCCGCTTGTAGCGATGTAGCACATACGCATACATACATAGGTGTGCTTGCTTGCGTATTTAGTTTTCGCGCAGCTTCAGCATAAATCCTTTCTGCAACTTTTGAAAGCGGTTTGCCACACAGTCCTTCCATTCAACGAGACTGATTTACGTAGCCACGACTTTTTCTTGTAGCGTAAAATAATAAAAAATATACCCAAACAGTACCTACATACATACACACATATGGCACATGCAAAAATAGGAGGTAGTCCTGCATGCAGCTCGAAGACTATTTTTCGACAGGTACCTTGTTTTGGAAATTAACTATATGTATGTATATATACATATGTACGTATATGCTTATATGTAGGTATTATATTATATAACATCGTGAATGAGTACATTAAAATTATATACATATATATTTATACATACATACAAACAGTGACTCAAAATATTAGCGCTTATCTATGGGCAAAGGGAAAGTTAAACTTTTTCTCTTTTCATATAAAACGAAGTTTTTTTTTAAAAGGTTTAGCATATGACTGAAGCTATGAATGTGAGAAAAACGATTCGTAGAATTTAGAGTTTCAAGTCTGTAGTAGGCTTTAAAATCGAATCCACTTAATGGTTACCACGTACAAAAACCACGTTTCCTTAAAAATTAGTTAATAAAATAATACTTTTGTGTTACTTGCCATTCTAAGCTATAGCGTGGTTGAAGGGTTAGGCAAATCGGCAATCATTTGTGATATGGCATTCCTTTTCTTTATAGAAACTTTGCCGAACTCGTCAATGGAGCGGTATTTATTTGAAAAATGAGTAAAAGTGATTCAAACGCATTTTCTCCAAATAACGAATGCTCGATATTTTTTAAATGGAAGAAGATGCCTAACACCTCAGCGAAAAAAAGGTCAAAAATCTGTGCAAATTGTGAGTTGTTTATGGGCTGCAAAACTGCATACCCAGATTTGGATTACGAAATATTTTGAAATTTTGCAAAAGTTTACCGAATTTTTATAAATCATATCTTGCGATTTGACATCATTGAACTTCTTTGCGAGTGGGACTACGTGAAAGTTATGGCCTACACCAATAATCCCAAGATAATCCCCGTGCCGAAGAACGAAATGATGTGCGCTATAATTAATATGCAGCCCGAACTATGCCAAAAAGTCATGCGAAATTTTAATGTACGCGCCCTGTGTTGCGAGTGGTGGACATTCTATTATATTTAATTGCATTCTGCTCCATGTTTTTATTCCATTTCTTCTAAATATTTTTCCATACAAATTCATTTTAATCCATTTTAATCCATTCTAATCCCTTCCATGCAAGTTCATTCCATTCAAACTTATTCTATTTTGTCCCATTTTTCTATTCGATTTATTCCGTTTTAATCCACTCCATTTTACGGAGTTCCGTTCCATTCAAACATGTTCTATTCCCTTCTATTTTATTACTTCAATCCATTCTCTCATATTCCTTCCCATTTCATTCCGTTCCGTTCTATTTTATTTCATTCTAATTCAACGCACTACAACCCATACTATTATCTTGCTATCCAGTCCATTGTTTTTCTTTCCATTATCTCAGTTGTACTCCGTTCCATGTTTTACCATTCCATTACACCCATTACAGTCCATTCCATTACATTCGCTTCAAATTTTGTTCCATTTTATTATTTTCTACTCCACTCCATTCCATTTTATCTATTCTAGTCTCTTCTATTAAATTCCATTCCTTCCATTCCAAATTCATTGCATTGTTTTTTGTTCCACTCAAATCCGCTCTATTCCATTCCATTCTTTTCTATTTCGTTACATTCAATTCTATATACTTCAATCGCTTCTAATTTCATTCAAATCAGTCGTACGTCCTTCCATTTTATTATTTTACTCCAATCCATTCCATTGCGTTTAATTTTACTTTAACCCATTTCGTTCCAACCCATGTCATTTTGCTTTATTCCATTCCTATATATTTTATTGCATTCCCTTAATGCCACTGTGTCTCATTTCATTCAAATCAGTCGTACGCCCTTCCATTTTATTATTTTATTCCAATCCATTTCATTGCGTTTTATTTCACTTTGACCCATTTCGTTCCATCCCATGTTGGATTTTACTTTATTCGATTCCTATATATTTTATTGCATTCCCTTAATGCCTCCGTGTCTCATTTCCTCATTTCAATTGCATTTTGTTTTATTCTATTCCTCTCTATTTATCTATTAGCTGGCGATTCATTCCATGGTTTTTATTAATTTCAAATCAGTTTGGTTCCGTTCCATTCCTTTCTATTCCGTTCCATTCCAATCTATATAATATATTTCAATCTCTTCTATTAAATTCCACTGCATTCCCATCAAATTCATTCCACTGTTTTCCATTCTATTCAAATAAGTTCTATTCCGTTCCACTATACTATTCATTCCATTGGTTTAATCTACTTTAACCCATTCCATTCTAACCCGTATAGTTTTATTTTATTCCATTCTTATCTATTTTATTGCATTCGTTTTTAATTCATTGGAAATCAGTTCTATCCCGTTCCATTCTAGTATTTTATTCCATTCTATGCCATTTGAATCCATTATATTATATTCAAGCACCTTCCATTTTATTCCAATGCACTTCAATCCTTTCCATTCCATTCTATTCCAAACGATTCCATTTCAACCCATGATATTTCATCCGATTGTCTTCTATTACCTTTCCTCCAATTCCAATCTAGGTAAATTTCATATTTTATTTCCTTTATTTGCATACTTTCATTTTCATTTATTCCACTCCATTCTGTTCCACTAGGTTTCGTTTCACTCCACTTCAACCTATGCACCTCAAAACTAAAAAATTCACTACTGGCAACACGCATACATACAAATGCATGCGCGTTGTGTAGTTAGCCTTTTTTTCTTAAATTTTTACATCTCTCGAATCCTTTTCTTCTATCGCAGTGCTATTTATACACATACATAAGGATTGCTTACATGTGCGTGCGAATTGATTTTTTTTGGATTTTTTCCCAGCATATTTCACTTAACCGCTGCGAAAAATTTTTGCGTTACTGCTGCCAACGCCATATGTTAAATTCTGCCCACCCAGTGTTGCTGCAATTTTTTCGGATGCTTTAAATTTATTTCATCAAAATAGTTCAGAAACATACATGTGCACATCTGCAAGGACATATAAGGAGGCAAGTGTGTATGTATTTGTGCAACTATATACAGTTGCCTTAAAAATAGTCTGCTCACTTTTCCCAACTCTATTGCGCACGTGAAATTCAATCCTGTGTTACATATGAAAGCAATATAAAAAGGCAAAACATGAAAAAATCAAGCACAACAAATACCGCATCTCATCTAAAGCAAAAAATCGGTAAAAAAAAAATGTTGAAAAATCACTGAACTTAAACTACCGACCAATATAATGGAATGTATGTACACATACGCAAATACTTGAATGCACTGGAACATAGTTTTGGCGGTTGTGGCTGTGCAGAAACTGCTCACTGTAAAAATATCAAAACCAATTCAGCTACTGGTAAATGTAACTATAAGATAAATAAGTTTATGGAAATTGTATAAAAGTTACGCTGTTATACTCTAAATAAAACCGCAGTGTCCTCATTGCTCGCACACCATCCCGCCTCCGCATTCTGATTCTGAGTTGCCAGTGAAGCTGAATAAGTGTCTCTTTTTCCTTGATTGCACTCAACGTTTAAACAAGAACGCCTTCAGCGCTATTGTTGGCTGATTTGCTTATTTTATTTTTTTATTTTTTTTACATCTTTCACCACGCATTCTTGCTCTGCACCGTCCCACCCTACGAAAATGGACGCCTCTTCGTGAGTCGTAGCAATATTTTAAATTTGTTCTTCTCTGTTTTGCTTATACAAATTTGTAGGTATGTATATTTGTACCTGCATAAATAACTTCCATGTTTAGGTTTGTCTTTTAATTTGAACATGAAAGAGTCACTCTGGCATTCGCTATTGAATTTTTCTGCCTAGTTGCGCCCATCAGCAATTGTGCAGCGCTTTGCTGAATCTCTAACGGCTGCAATTGAGCGTCGATAACCGGCAAAGGAGAATGGCATTGATCACAACTTTTTTCTATCAAAAAGGCAGAAATTGTTGAACGGTTGATTGCTATGCCGTTTCATATCAATTGTGATTTTTACAATTGAAAGGTAAACAAAATAAATAGTAGCTTCAAATAAATTGACAGCAACGGAATCAAGCCACGTGCAGGCAGATATTAGCAAATATGCATATATGTAGACATATACAGGGTGGGCTAGGTGTATGAGTTTTTTTTCTTTTTTTGTTTATTGAGGGGGCAAAAAGCATTGAAAGCCGAAAAATGTGAGGAGTGTCTTTCGACTCACCCTCTAAAAATCCACCCCAGCTCCGTTTCCCTCCCGCGGAACAACCGTCAAGTATTTCTTCAAGGGAGGGGATCAGCTTATTGCCTCTTCGTTGTTGTGAATGCTGTTGGAGTGACAGTCCTTGGCCGGATATAAATCCGGGTCGTTTCGGTAACGTAGAACCGACAGTCGTGCCTCGTCGTGAAGATATGCGCTGTTGTTCAGCCCTTCGGAGTTTAGTAATTTCGATTTTTTTTTTGAGTCAAACTAACATCCACTAGGTTACTAACTATCTTTCGCTTCCCTACCTTAATACTTAATTCTTCCCTTGCGAACTCATAACCAGGGCAGACAAAAAGTCACAAAAAGTGCAGTACGGATCCTCATACTTAAATCTATGCAGCTAACATTTAAAGCATCCAACCCACTAAGTACTTGGATCTGTCCATGTTTTCAACTTATCGATTTAGCGATATTTGAAATCAATCAATACGTCCATTGTCCGTTCATAGCTTTCTTCCAATCCTATTCCCAAGTAAGGATGCTTCGCTCTTTCTCAATCTTTTATATTAGTTGGTCAGCTGTGATAGATCCGCTCTGAGTTTTTTTTTTTTATCTCAGCGATTTTGAATTCAACCAGCTTAATTGGTAGCATACCGGCGACAACTAATACAACATAGCATATCTTGAGAGCACTTAACTGGTATACCGATTTAATGCCTTTCATGTAGGAGCTCCAGTTCACTGCTTCTACCTAGGCCGGTACAGTATAAGCAAGATAGATGATACCACACTCTTAAGTAGCTTCCTAGTAGCCTGCTTGGGACCTCTCGTATTCATCATAATCCGGGTTAATGCAGCTACAACCTTCGCTGCTTTACCTGTGGCGTATCAGGAGTGTAAGTATGCATATCTACGAGTATATGTGAGTAGGTGGCAATCCATAAAGTCAAGTTTTTTTTTTAATTTTTTTCTGTACGTTTGTTTTTTCAAACCATATACATATATGTACAATATAAGTGAATGGCGCTGAAGAAGGTGAAGTGCGCAATTAAAAGAGACGCTGTAACGCTGTTATTTTTACTACAAATCACCTTTTTTATATTTACCTCCACACGGGTTACTTGTCTCCCATCGGACGCGTCCCCAGGTGGCGGATAGGCGAAAGCTCGGTAGATATACAGAGTAGGTGGGAAATAAAATACCACACGCGGACCAAAAACAAGCAAACAAACTCTAAGCAGAGAGGTGTAGGTAGTATTTTTATCATTAATCTAGGGCAGACGGGCTAGCAACCTACTTGTCTTAAATTTTCATGCTTACTAATTGCCAAATTCACTGAATCGGTTAACAAAATCAAGCCCACCGTTGCCGATCTTCGGCTGTCGTATAAGGGCTAGCATAGGATTCGACGCCCTATGATCCAAACAGGAGTTAAAGGAACGCATACATATATACTTATATATATATTTATATTTATTTAGTAAGCCTTTGTAGATTTGGTATTTACATAAAAGAAAATATTTCTATCTTCATGTATGGAAATTTTGGTCGTAAAGTGTTAAATAATTTTCACAAAGGAGATTCATATGCGCATCGTTAAGAATTCCTTGTATTCTGTGGCTCTTTGTGCATTGCCTCTTGAAACCAGTTTGTATCCTTTTCGACCACCTCACATTTGTCTATTATCAGGCAATCCACAGTCACTCCTCTGTAGACCTTTTGGTAAATTTATCATTTTCAAATTCCGCCAGAAAGTTTCAAGAGGCCTTAGCTGAGGCATATTAGGGTGGTGCCTCTCTTTAGGGACATATTCAATGTTCAGATTAGTTAAAGCAGATCGTGTCGCGTTAGCATAATTAATTAACTAATAATTGGCGCGTACACATCTGTTAGGTGTTTGGCCGAGCTCCTCCTCCTATTTGTGGTGTGCGTCTTGATTTTGTTCCACAAATGGAGGGACCTACAGTTTCAAGCCGACTCCGAATGGCAGATATTTTTATGAGGAGCTTTTTCATGGCAGAAATACACTCGGAGGTTTGCCATTGCCTGCCGAGGGGCGACCGCTATTACAAAAATGTTTTTATTAATTTTGCTTTCACCGAGATTCGAACCAACGACCTCTCTGTGAATTCCGAATGGTAATCACGCACCAACCCATTCGGCTACGGCGGCCGCGTTAGCATAATAAGCACCTCACAATTTCTCTTTTAATTGAACAGAAACTCGAGTTTTCTTTCACCCGAATTTCAACACTGGTAAGCCTTATTTATGATTTTTTTTCATGATATACGAATTACAACGCGAACACGCACCTGACTGCTATTGCTCAAGACTAATAACCAACCATCGCAAACGATAGGATTCAGCTGTCTCATGTGACCCATGATATTTTAGCCTACAGTTAAATGTGCAGAAGGTGTTTGCTAGCTAACTCTTGAATTCATCCATAGTTTAATCCATCTATTCCACAAATCTTTAACCTTCACTTCATATGCCACTCAAATATAGATACCTGAATCCTCCCCATTAAAGATTTACTATGGTTAATTGAATTCGATGACAATGACGGATGAGCTAATGCTGCTACAACAACAAAAAACCACACTCAATTCTTTGAAAATCGGCCTAACCTATTTTCATAAAATTCGCCGAGAATTGAAGAAACTGAAGGCAATATAGAGAATAGTATGAAGCCCAGAAAACTTTCATAAAATGCTTGAATCTCGTAGCCTATCAAGCAAGTTTAGGAAATAATTAATCAAATTCGCTTGAAACCCCTAAGAGTAATTTCAGCAGAACTTCAGGTTTTAGCTTTTCTTGCCACAAATTCAATTCCTGTGGGCGTTGCGAAAGAAATAATTAAATCAAAGTAGTCTGAAATATTGATATTCTTCGGCTTTCGGAGTTTAATTTCTTTTTAAATAAAAAAAAAGACAATTTGTTTACCAAATCACTGAGTTAATTGACTTAATGATTGGTGGCTATAGTCAGATTCTTCAGATATTCCCCATGTTATGTGCATATTTTATTTGTTCTGGCGACCATTTCTATGGTTTTGGGAGCTATATTTTCCTCAACGTCTTCAGATGAATGCTGAAGCCCATTTCAAAGTTCAAAAAGCAATTATGCAGCCCGAGATAGATGTCATATGAAGATGAGCGACCGTAAATATTCCCACAAGATTCTGCTCGGTCTCCCAAAATCATGACGTCCCAAGATTCGATGTTCGAAAATTTGCATGAACGCATAGTCCCAAACTTATGGCCACCCAATGCTAAACAACCCAATCGCTTGAGTTACTGGGTATGAGACGTTGTTGATTGGGACACCAATAAACATTTTCATAATACTCTTGACTCTCTGAGAGTAGAAATCGCTGGTATAGTTGAATATAATTTTATCGGTGCGTAACAAAAATATTGAAGCTATTATTGAGCGTTTCTCTGTCAATTGACTCGAGTATTTTGGGCATGGTCTTTGATTTCTTTTTTTAAATTAGTTTATTTGTGGGTATGTGTACATTAAAAATTAAGGCGCAAGAATTAAAAAAAAAAAATTATAATGAAATTTTTTAAATGCTGAAAGTTTTGGGTTAGATTTTTTTGAAGGGAAACACATTTTGTCCTCTTTAACATTTAAAAAAAGTTTTATATTAAGATAAAATTGGAAAAAATTCTTTCTCTCCGAAAATGTTGAGGAAAAAATTTATTTTCCTTCCATGATTGTGCCTGGAGAGATCCTGAAGATGTCTTCTAATTGAGGCCGAAATATCGACAATAACGATTCAACTACTTTGTTTGTAGTTTTGTTGTTAATTCGAACTTGAGTTCTCAAAATACAAATAAAAAAACCTAATATTTGGAGGCCATTAAAACAGTTTCAATAATTGCGGAAAAAAATTTTTTTTTTCAAAAAAGTTGTAAAAAACTAAATAAACTAAATTAAAAAAAATGGCTTAAAAAGTATATTTTATCCAAAAGAAATATATACAATATGTACATTATGCATATAATATTATATATATTGTAACACTTCCGCTACCGAGGGGAAGTCTTCAGAGACCAGCGTAGTCCGTCATCGAAGACCAGCTAGAAATTTAAACTTTTTTGTCTAGCATATATGTTTTTCTTGGCACTGGATATCTTAGAAACTCAAACTCATTATAAAAGTAATTTTTTTAATGGTGTTCCATATTTGTAACGCTGGTCTATGAAAGATATTTTTTTGTATAGAGCAGGGTCACCTTTATATCACAGGCAAATTGTAGGGTTTTATATAACTCTGCTTTATTCAAAGGTAGCAACTAACAAACTATTATATATGCAAAAATGAAAATAAGGTTGCCTTATGGCTTACTTTGAGTTTGATAATCTCCAAAACATGGATCGATACATACGCCAATTACTTGTCCTTTATTTTGGCAAGCATTGCACATGAGAAAAGTTGTCGAGCTTTTCTTTTTTCGATAACATACACGCCATCTTAACTTCAAAGTTATTTCGAAGCATGAGTATTCGCTTCAGAAACTCACGACCTCAAGGCAATATCTTCACGGAAATCTAAATAATTTTTTTTCTTGTTGTTTATAAAATTATACAAATGTGAGCCATTAGTCCAGTCATTTGGTAAAAGAAAGGAGTTACCTGGAAAGTTTTCCGGAAGTTTTCAAACTAGGTAATTTTTATACATAGATTTTGGCAGTTTCTTTTCAAATTTCAACTTTGCCACCTCGTATCTGCGACGCTAGCGCCGCCATATTGAAAAAATGGCGCCTAAAAACAGTTTTTTTACAATATCTGCATTCCAACGCATTTTATAAGAAAAACATATGTAGACAAAATTAAGTTAGAGATAATTTCCTACAAGAAATGACAATAAAGTTAAACTTTTGGCAGGAATAAAATCGATATGGGTTCATGATGTATGTCGAAAACGATACAAGCATGAAAAGTTAATCGATGCATCATTGCGTAGAGGAAATGTAGCCACGACACCTCAACTACCACTGCGATCCTCGCACCCAACATTTTCTTTCAAAGACCATTGTTTTTATGTGCTGATGAAATAACAGCAGAGTTTATAGCAAAACAAAAACAGAAGCGGTTGTGCAAGCGTAGCGTTGTGTACAGTGTGCGAAAATTATCAATGAAAAATAGTATTTCTGAACTTTCTAGAGCTCGTAATGGTGATTGGGGTCGAGCAATCGTTGAGCGTCTTCAGCATGTGAATGATTTGGTCGCAGCACAGTACCATAATTCCTGAATGAAAAAAATGTATCAAGCACCACCAGCTGAAAATATAAACAAAGGTCCGTATGCTATTGAGATAGATACTGCGATGCAGTTCATTTATTCTTATCTTGAGCAGAATTCCGATGAGTGTCAGTTTTCCTTGGACGAATTGGTAGCCAAAATTGAAGGTGATTACCGCCCACACATAAAAACAGTTAAAGCACAACTTCTCAAAAAATACGGTGATGGTATTTTAATTGCCATCACTGCGAATAAGGTTCCGGTGGTTTGTTTCCGAAATACAGGACTTAAGCTATTAACGGAAGCCTGGTACAATCAAAAAAGTTATGACAAAGCAGAAGAACGTCGACGTATTGTAAAGACAGCAGCAGAAATTGTTATAGAAGGCCTGTGGATGCCGAAAAGCCGTGTTAAAATGCTCCGTTATATGCACAAATTTTAGTGGTGCTTGTAAAAATTCGCAAGTGCAATTGGATTACGATGAAGAAGAAGAAACTGCGACTATTTTAGAGGATTGTGAGGAGTCTGATAATCGTATCGCAGATGATGCGGACGAGATTTCAGTCTGCGATGTCTTGATCGGTGCCCAAGACGAACTCGCAACGCTTGGTCCATCAGGAACGGTAAAAGGTAGGAGATTGCGCTAAATTTTCGAAGGTGTGCATCACAAGTGGACTAGGCCTACAGTGGTGTGGAAATGAGTTTTTTTCGAAAACGCATATTAAAATGTACTTTGTGGCGCTCATACGCCAAAAACTATTGGTTTTACAAAAAATTCGTTTTAACATAAAATGTAGGAAATTATCTCTAGTTTAATTTTGTTTAAAATGGAGATATTGTAAAAAAACTGTTTTTAGGCGCCATAATATGGCGGCGCTAGAGTCGCAGATACGAGGTGGCAAAGTTGAAATACCAAAAGAGCATCCCAAAATCTAAAAAAATTATCCAGTTTCAAAACTTCCGCAAAACTTTCCAGGTCAAACTACCAGATGACTCGACTACAAACCTTCCGTTAGACAATTCTGCATCTGGCGAATGGAGTTGCATTTTAATTAAGTTAAACTGATGTCACATATTTAAAAAACTCTAAATATTCCCTTTAATAAAACTTTATACCAAAATTTACAACATTATATAAATCCCAAAATCAACATTTTTTTGTTTTTTAAATATTCCAGTTTATTTCTCCTTATACACAAGCTAACACCTAAACGTAAACCAAACCTAAAAGATTGAAGATCATTCCCAAAATACTTGGATCACTTGACATGGAATATATCAATTGTCTTTGAAAGCGATTTCATTGACTGATATTTAACTGTAAAACCTTGAATGCAACTATTAAAATTTCAAAAGAAAAAAAATACCAAACTCACTAATGTTACCAAGAAATGTACGACCGGCTTTGTAGAAGCTTTGTTAATAAACTCTAACATCGGATGTACCCTGTATATTTAAATTAACCAGTCAGATTACAAGTGACCGAATCATGAATAAACTCAACTCAGTTCTACTAAAATAATAGCACATCAAAATAAAACAAATATCAGAACAAAAATGATAACACAAATAAATTTGCGATACCCTTGGGCACAAATGTGTGCGGACCTAATAAAAATAAAATATTTATACATACATACATATATATTGGTAGAAAAAACAAGTAGATATGTCACTCGAATACTTACGAGCATATTTTGATGTACAGGTAAAGAGTTAAACTTTAGCAAGAATAAACGAATAATGGCTTACAGTGGAAATTGTATTTCAAGCCTTAAAAGCACGGGTTGCAACATTACCTTAATCATTTTTTGGTTTTATTACTGAATCGCTTATGAACAAACTTAAGCCTAAAAGTAAGTTTTTATATCTTAATCTATTTTAACGACCTATTAACTCGTTTCGTGAGTCCTTTTTTATGTATTTATCTGCTTCTAACTCTTAACGATCTTTTCGCAGCAAGCGCAATATGGCGATTGTGAGTGCGGGAAAAGCATAAAGAGCATTGGGGTGGGCCGGCAATTTTTCAAAATATTTGTCTCTGCTGACTTTGATTTCGTCATCGATCATTGGTTTTGAAGACCTCTTCATATATTCTTGTTTTTGATTTACCAAGGCCCTGCTGATATTGCTCTAAAAATCGGAAAACAGCAGTGATATAACGATAAAGTACTTCATAGATCCCGGAAATACGAGTCTTAAAGAACATATCAAATTTCCATGCGACTGATTTCGATAATGAACTTTTATGTATTTTAATTAGTGAAAATATTTTTCTTCAGAATTTATAATAAGCAAAGCATTTAGGAAAAGCATTTCAGTTAAAAATAAAATAAAATTAAATTAAATAGAAAAACACTACAATTGCAAAAAGGAGCATCGCAGAAAGAACCACGCAGCTGCTGTAACACAAAATATGAGTACGAAATTAAACCTTCGGTAGACGCACAAAATTTTTTTTTTTACGTAAATAACGCACTGGGATGAGTTTTACCTCAATTCATAAACTTTTTTCCACAAACAGATCGAGAAAATAAGTACTTTATTTATATATATATTTTCTGTAAGTATTTTGATGAAATAATTAGTATAAGATATATAAGGCATAAGATGAAATAAAACTAATAAGAACTATATTTTTGTATAAATATTATGGAAAATTAAATAAAAATTTCAAAATTTCACTTCAATTTTGTCTTTTTCAATTCTTTTTTAATAGAAGTCGGCCTCTGATTTTGGTTGATGAAATATTTGATTTTGATGACAATAATAGTTTCCTCGGCTTATTAATATCTGATGTACACTTTCTTTTGATGTTGACTGTATATGCAAAAAAAGTACGCGAACTACCCGCTACACAGTGGTCCGACCAAAAGGCGTTGGCGGACAAAATTCAAAAACTCATTTAATTAAGCTGAAAATATATATTTAGGGGTTTTAAGGATCAGTGATGACGAATCTGACCTTAGTTTTAGCAAATTTTAAATTCATTGAATACTATAAATACATTTTTACTTCCGTAATTAGCTGGTAAGTTCATTTTTACATTTTTCACGACCCCAGAGAGTACCACGTGGAGGTTTACGGTAAGGTTATTCTCTCCTCATTTTGTTTTTGTTTTTAGATTTTTTTTATTTTTTTCTAATTTTTTTTTTTAATTTTTAAATTTTTTTTATTTTTAATTTTAAATTTTTTTTTTTATTTTTAATTTTTAGATTTTTTTTTTGTTTTAGTTTTTAAATTTTTTTGGATATTTAGTTGTTTTTTTGTTTTTCATTTTTAATTTTTTTTTATGATTCAGAATCCTCGGGTTCTGATGAGCTTTTTTCTGAGGCTGGATCATTTTTCAAATTTAAAAGCGCAAGAACCTTTTTTGAAAATGGTTTTGGCTTGTTTTTCGGAACCTTAGTTATTGATATTATAATTATCATAACATCTGATGAACAAAGCAAAGCATTTAATAAATCTGTCATTGTGTCAGTTCTCGACATTTTTCGTGTATTGTTTTGTCTAAAATTTTTAAAATCCTTATTGCGTGCTTCCTGAGCCTCTTCGGAGGCCAATAGGCAGCAAGGCATGTTTAATAATTAAACTCCCATGAATTAGTTGTCTCTTAATGCTGATGGGGTCTGTGATGTCTTTTTCTGTCTTTTACACAAAATTGCATAAGCCATATGTAACGTTTTGCCTGTGGGTAAAGCACAAAAGCAACATTATTTTTAATTTGCGCAACAGGTTTCAGTTTGAGATCATAACTGAAATATGTGGCTACATCACTCATCTTGATTTCAAGTGGACCGGTGTGGACCACTCGAAAAAATAATCTTTAAAAAAAAATTTTTCGAAAAATTTTGAAATTTCAAAAAAAAAAATTGGATTTTGTACCACAACTTAAGAGAAATATTACTGTTTACGTTAATATATCCAATTAACTTTTTTCTTTTCAATATTTGGTTAACAATCAAATGGTAATATTTATTTACAGACATGAAAATGAAACTCTTGTATGAAGTACGATTTGCATACAACTTCATGTTTAAAGTCATAAAACTACAATGAAAAATTTTTTAAATTAAGTAATATTTTCAGGAAATCTGCCTTGAATATTTAAGAAAACATCTGCATTATCAAATTTTTATTTCAAAAATGTTGAAAAATTGAATTTTGTCCGACCGCCGGACCACTGTGCGCTGGGGTAAACTTCACCTAATCACGTTTTTAGATCTGCATAAATTCGGTGCGCACCAACTACTAAGGATTTACTGCGTGAATTCGAAGAGTAAAATCGGCGTTGCTAAAATACAGCTAAACAAACCGCAACCCATCAAATATTTTTTGGCGTGACTAACTTCCCAGTGTGTCTATCGAAGGTTAGCTGCACCCATTTTATTTATGTTGCTGAAGTGAATACTTAAATTTTATTCATTTTTAGTTTTTATAAATTTTTTTTGTTTGAATTTTTTGGGTTTAGGATATAGTGTTCGTTTGATGAACTTTAGAATATTGAACCAATTACTGTGCCACAAGGAAGTTTAACTTTATTTTAAGAAAAAAAATATAATATAGGTATACGCTTTTAATAACAAATAAAATATTTTAAAATATTGGAATGAAATGGATTTTTTTTTTATATTTTAACTGGTATAAACTCTAGAAATATATAGGGTTGTTCAATAGGTGCGCTTCAACTTTTTTCCGATAGGGAGGGCGAACGACGCAATATTTTTTATTTTTCGCTTGTCATTTGTAAACTTCATTAGTATACATTTCATCATGGAACGCTACACACTTGAGTAACGATTGCAAATCTTTATGAAAATAATCGTTCTGTTGCTGCTACTTTAAGAGCATTACGGCCATTTTACGGTCCATTTAACAAGCCGTCCCGTTTTGGGGTTATGTGAAGTCATTGGTCTACAGTAACAAGCCGGCGACGATTTGTGAGCTCAGAGCCAATATTCAACGCTAAATTGCTGGAATTTCGGCCGATTTATGCAAAAGAGTGGTCGAAAATTGGGTTCAACGATTGGACTTCGTAAAACGTGCACGCGGTGGTCATGCAAAAGAAATCGAATTTCATACTTAAATGTATATGTTCAAACTCGATAATAAAAAAAAAAAAAAATTAGTTAAAAAAGTCAAACCGTTTGTGTTTTATTCAAAAAAGTTCAAAAGTTGAAGCGCTCTTACTGAAAAACCTTATATTTAGTTTAGCAATTTTTTTGGCTGAACTGGTGTTTGAACTGGAATTTTGCTGATGCATGGCCAGCCATTTCATAGGAAATCGCCATGTTAAAAATGCTATTTGCTAACATGGGAAAAAACTTGATCACGAACTGATTGAGCTGAAAATTTAACTGGTAGTATTCACGCCGGCAGCCGCCGTAGCTTGTTGGATTGGTGCATGCCTACCATTTGGAATTCGAAGATCGTTAGTTCGAATCTCCGTGAAACACCAAAAGAAGGAAAAGTTTTTTCTAATAGCGGTCGCCCCTCGGCAGCCAATTGCGAACCTCCAAGCTCCATGAAAAGGCTTCTCATAAAAATGTCTGCCGTTCGGAAGCGGCTTAAAACTGTAGGGCTCTCCATTTTTGGAGCAACATCAAGCCGAACGCTACAAATAGGAAGAGGAGCCCGGCCAAACACCCAAAAGGCTGTTCACAACTAGTACGTACGTTTCCCTTCAGGGAAGCTATGAATCTACACACTCAAATATAATTTACAAATTCTTCGCTTATAAAATAACTCACTGCAAATTTTCTATATATATACGTATATGTATGTATCATCGCCACAGTGAAAGTGCAATTTGTGCTGCATGAGCCACGATCCAAACAGCCAGATAAATGCACTTTGACTGAATTCCGTTTTCAATTTGTCTGCTATTGAATTAATTAGAAGTAGGCTAACAAAACAATATTCTCATATGTAAAATTCTGCCAAGCCCTACCAAGCTTACAGTGCTGCTATCAGCTTTATTTAGTTTTTAAATATCGAAATTTCAAATAGATTTTCATCTTTATTGACCTCGAAGCGCTTTGAGTTGCAAATGATATAGTCCAATCAAATTGATTGCCAAAAAAATTATAAGGGAGAAAAATGAAATTTCGATAGATATGTGTTTATGCATTCTGGACAGCGTTGAGGTGGAAACTGCTAGTTTAATCCCACGAAGAGCGCAGCCATCAAAAAGTTTTTGATGAAAAATGTTCAGTAAGCAGGGAATTTGTTTTGCCATGTTTGAGTGCTTTATTGTAATTTTTGTTCTATGCAACTGGCGTACGAATAGTATCGCAAAAGGCTTCAATTTAATAAATTAATATTAAATTTTACTTTAAATATTCATTTAAATATGTAATTTGTCAAGTACAAATATGAAATTTTCATGGTTTTCTTATGGAAAGGTGACGTATCGCCATTTCAGCGAGCGCTGGGTAGATACAGTAACTTTTAAAGCCGCGAGGCTTTTCAAGCCATCAGAGACACTCGGTTGAAAGCCCTTGGCTAACAAAGCCTGCATTCCTGATTGGGTTGAGTCCACTAACCGGTCTTTGTCCATTAGGCCTCCATGCGGTAAAATTTAGCATTACTTCGAATCTCTTTTGCGGCAACTGTCTGGAAGATAAGGTGCAAACACCTCAGTATCTACGTCTCAGCATACTTTATCGATACTAAGATTCAGGCATCTTGGCTCTCACTATTTTGCTAGGCCAGAGAAATTGATGGTTTAGATATAGTCCCCCTGCTGAATTTTATCAACAGCAACTTAATTGATAGTTGAGAATTGAGGATTAACCAAGAGAAAAAAAAATTCGTACTACACAGAAGAAAATCATATAAAGCAAAGTTTCAAACTTTGTACAAAATATTTAAGAATTCGGTGAATTTCAAGCTTTTTACTCAAAGTTTCTGAACAAATTTGAAGTACGCAATTCGCCAGCGCATTTGTATGTATATGCAAGTTTCATGTAGGCCAAAAATAGTATTGATTTAACGCTTACTCCTTATTTTTAATATGGAAGAAAACACCAAATACCGTCAGGAAGAAAGATTACCCAAAACCAATGCGAGCTTTGTACTGTTTTAAATTTGCACTTTACTACAGCAAAACTTAATCAGCTATAAAACCGCATACAAGAAATTTTTGCAGAAATTCTCAGTGAAAAGTTCGAAATTTGTATGAAAATTCTGAATTAAAGAATTGAAGTTTTCATGGAAATTCAACGAATTTTCACAAAATGTGAGAAACTTTATATGGTTTTTTTTGGAAGTATGAACTATATTTTTATAAAAACTAATGGGAATTGCAAAACAAATAAATAACACTTGCTTTTGACGCTGACTGTATGTTGATTTCTTCATCGATGATAACTTTTAGGTGTAATATATAAAATTAGACAACTGAACACCTACGAGAAAAGGTAATACTGAAAGGTTGGACACAATTGCGGACCAACTCTTGATCTTAGAAATTTTGGGTTTCTGTGCATGAAATGAAATTTATTCGGTTGGGGAATAAGTTCATAGCGTTTTTATATTTTCTTTTATTTTACAACGATTTGCTTGCTTTTTGGCAAAATGTAAGCATCCATTCGATAGAACTCTCTCTGCCCTACAAAACTATGTTAATTGTGTTTCTGAGTTATTTAATTTTTGCATTAGTTTTGAGGCTTAGAAACGGAATACCCAGGAGGCAAAAATCAACATTTCAATCGACACCTCTTCTTCTTTGCACTTCGTGGACAAAAAGCTATCGAAGCAGCCCGGGACGTTTGCGACGAATATAGAGAAGAGGAATCGGCGAGTCTACAGGTTGGCAAAGTTCAAAAAATGTCGACATGGACGTCGATGACACGTCTCGCAGCGGAAGGCCTTCTGAATTCGATGAAGAACGTCTCAAGTCACTTTTGAACGTGAACGATCGCTAAACCAGTAGTGAATTGGCGGGCGAAATGAACTGCGCCCATATAAAGATTCTCAATCGTCTGCATTCAATGGGAGAGATGACAAATGGTGCGTATACATCACATGAAGCAAAAAAAGGAGTGGGTGGCTCCAGGAGATACGCGAAAGCCGGGAGTCGATCCGGATCTTCATCCAAAGAGGATCATGATATGTGTTTGGTGGAACTGGGAGCGTATGGTGCATTGGGAAATGCTCGCAAAGAATGACACGGTCAACAAAGAGCTCTACTTTGTCCAACTACACCACATGAATGAGCCTATCCGGCTGAAAAGACCTGATCGACATGGTCAAACTATACTTCTTCACGACAACGCCCGGCTCTTTGTCAACGCCAGGCGCAAGTCGTCAAAGCCGCACTCCAAGAGCTCAAATAGGAGGTCTTTGAGGTGGTCACTGAGGTGGTAAGCGGTTGTATACAGTAATGGTGAATATAAAGGGTTTTCCATGTCACTTTTGAAGCTGTCATTTTTTGATATTTGACAAGTAGAAACTAAGCCATTAACAAAAATGGAACGATACACGCTTAAACTACGCATTCAAATTATTAAAATTCCCTATAAAAATGGTGAAAACTTGGCAGAGACGGTTCGTAAAACTCGAACAACTTTGGGTCATTGTGAAGCACCTTGTCGGACCGCAATAAAGAAATTGCTGAACAAATTCGAGCTGTTGGGACAAGTTAGTAATGTGGAGAATAAAACCCGTGCACGTCGCTCAAGAACAGCAGAAAATATTGCTGTTGTAGCCGAAAGTGTTGAAGAAAACACAGGTTTTTCCATTCCTCGTCGTTCTTTGGTATTAGGCATTCCACAAACGTCATTACACCGTATTTTGCATAAAGATTTGTGTCTTAAGGCTTATAAAGTCCAGTTAACACAAGAACTCAAGCCGGCCACTCATCAACTACGTCGTGTCTTTGCTAATTGGGTCGTTCAAATGCATGAAAATTATCCGGAATTCTATCGAAAAATCATCTTCAGTGATGAGCCCATTTCCACCTCGGTGGCCTCGTCAACATGCAAAATTGTCGGATCTGGGGCTCAGTTCCAAGATCCAAGAGTTATTGTTGAAAAGCCGCTTTATCCTCAACGTGTGACTGTTTGGTGTGGTTTATGGTCCGGCGGAGTCATGGGACCTTGCTTTTTCGAAAATGAAGCTGGAATAACAGTTGCGGCGAATGGATTGCGCTATCGAGAGATGATTAACGATTCTTTACGACCGGAATTCGATGGTATTGATCTGGACAACGTTTATTTTCAACAAGACGGCGCTACGTGCCACAAAGGCAACGAAACCATTGATCCTTTACGGGAATAACACCTTTATAGTTGATCAACTTATTGTTTTTTGTTTAAATAAAGGTCACCGGTAAAAATGCTATAAACTTATTCCTCAACCCATATTTGATGTTTTCCGTCGCCAAACAAACTGTTGTCTTTTATTGCTCCAGCAAATGCATTATGAATTTGGTGCATAAATGGACAGAGATAAATACAAAACATTTTATTATTTTCTGGTCTAGCAGTGCATTTCTAATCGCATTATTAATTTATTTTACACAACATTCCTACGATAATTTCGTCCGCTAGCCGTTCATAATCTTCCATGCATACATCTGTGTTAACAATAATAGCAGTGCGGCATTTGCCAACGCAATTACTGTTTATTTATTTTTTATTTAATTTTTAATATATTTTTCTATACAATTGTGTGTTTAGCTGCATTAAAAACTATATAACTTAGAGTTAAAAACTTTGTGTAAATAAAAAAATAAAAAATTAACAAAAATTTTTCATTTTAATTAAATAGTTGAAACTTCTGAGTACACAGTTTTATCATCACCATCATTCGGCGCTACCACTCAGTTTAAGCTTTGTCCTGCTGAATAAAATGTCTCCATTTGAATCGAACTTTAGTTGATTCTTTCAGTTGTTTACAGCAGCTGCTATAATGGGAATTTGTTTTTGAAATATAACTAAATGGCGAACTTTTGAAAAAAGGTATGTTTTTCGGGTGTAAATCAGACTGTAGTATGGAAAGTTAGGGCTAAAAGGAAACGAAAGTATCACCTGTCAGAATGACAAGCCTACATAATAATAATCAGTTTAACTTTTCCATTTCAGATGTCGTGAAGAGCCAAAACCCTATTGACGAGCCGCCTATCTTTTTTTAAGACGCTTACTTTGATGCCTGCCACACGACTACAAACAAATATGTAAAAAAAAAATTTTTTTGTATGCTATTTGATGTCAGTAATAATATACTATAAAATCGAAAGGATCGCATTTTATTGTCTCAAAAAGAAAAATTCCTAAAAAATATCTAAAAAAATGAGTATTTAACCAGACTACTAGCTTAAGTTTCCTCGTGTCAATCTCCAGTTCGTCAATCCATCTGGATCTAAGTCTACCTTTTGGTTTTGCCGTAATTATACTACCTAATTTCATCCTCGGAAGGCCAACCACATCGGTAGATGCCACCAAAAGACAGAGGTCTACTGAAGAGGTCAAACCGTGAGCGCAAAGACCGAAAAATCGAGGCATAGCGCCTAAGAAAACGTTCGCGGAAGTGACCCGCAATCGTATCATCATTGGTGTCTTGGATGAGGGTGATCCCGAACGAAGAATTCCCAGGACCTAATGGAAGTGGGTGCAGGCTGCTCTGACCAATGTGACGCTGGAAGGTCACGCCTCCATCATGTACTGACGCTGGCTGATATCAAGGCTAAATTAAAATTATAGCCTGCGACGTCGAAAGGTCGGTAGGGCTATATAAAGCAGCAATAGCGAAGATCGGGGAAGTTTACCCTGGAGCGAAGCTTATGGTAGTAAACGAGTTTGAGTCCTTACACCCTCCGACCCTCAGCAAATCCCGCAAATAATAAGTGCATGCAATCCAGGCCTTCCAACGACGGGATGGAAATTTGTCAAGGCTTTTGACAATACTGTAACAGTAGACTGTGTGGTGACGAAACATGCCACAACGCCAGTAATGCTGTTACTAACGAACGACTCGCTACAACCTTTGGCGAAAAGCGAGGGTATCATAAACTACGGTTTTAACAAGATCAGAGTCATAACTTATAAAACAGATGCTAATGTTATGGACCAATTAGCCTCAGAGATTGAAACTAATGACGCTGAGGAAGATCCAATGGAGTACTCAAGCGACATCGAGAGCATCGACTTGGAAAGGTACTATTCATGAGGGTACGAGTACGACAACTGGGCTTACAGCTGGTTCGAGTACAACATACTCAGAAAGAGAGCTATTGAGCGAGTCACAAGAAGATGAGAATACAAATAATGCGTCTTCTTCAAATAAATCTTCATCAGCAGCAGGCCTAGGTGTGTCAATCGACAACCACTACACCTTTTTTTAAGTTTATACAAAGTTCCAAACCTTGATTCATTTGTAGGATAAACAATATTTTTATAAAAAAATTTCTGAAAGTAAAATAGAAAAAGAAAAGTAGTCAAAAGTGGCCCAAATATCGCATTGCTAATTTGGTGCACGCAACTGTATACATATGTATATTTCAAACAAATTCTTGGCATAAGCCGTATCAAGTTATTATATTCTATTATTTTCAGTGCAAAATATTTGTGTTTTATGGCATTTATAGCCATTTAAAGTTATCACAGTTTGATGAGCCACTTAAATCCTGAGAGATTAGACACAATTTTAAAGTACTTGGGTTTTAAAATGAATGTGAAATAATACAATTTATTAGAAGTTGAATGGCTTATATCGGAAAATGACACTTTACTAGGTACACATGGGTTGGTATATAAATGCATCTATGGATGTGTATGGAATTTCTAATATATGAAATCAATTTATTTTATTTAAAGAATAGATGCAGGTAAAAAGAGTATCTTAACGCAAAACCACAAACGTTTTCGCAATATATACACTTTCCTCATTTATCAAAGGAATATGTAAGTAATCTCTATCCGTGTCCACTTAATTCACTATTGCAACAACACTGTGCGGAAGTCAAATAAACATTTATGTTAGATATGCGCACGTACATATATTCAGTTGTGTCTATTTAAACGTCTAAGTTAAATTGAATCCAATGACCCAGCAAACATTAAACTTTCTTTACGATATCGTTGAGAATTACCTGACAACAAGCAATTTTGTAATTGTCTGAGCACACCTACAAACATACATTTGCACATACATACCTTGTAGGGAAAGCCGGCTCTTTTGAAATTAATTTCTGGTTAAGAGTTGGAACGATTTTGCCGGGATGTACAGAATGCAAAGGCTCTCAGCTCTCCAACATCAGACTCACAGCGATTTTGAAGGAATCAGCGGATTTACTTACGACAAAGCTGTGATTTTGTTGGTGATATACAAAATGTTGCTCTCTAAAGAACGACTTATTGGACGAGTGTGTGTGAATATTCGTGAAATGTGCGAGCAAAATTTTACTGTCGAATATCCGGTGCCGCAGTTACTCTCACAATTTTGCTTCGGAGGGCCAAACCTTGTAATAAATCATCATTGAATTTTGCACTTCTCTATTTTAGCTGCAAGTAGCGCCATCAAAGAAACTATGTTCCTCTCGTCGCACATTACAACCATGCCTTTGACGCTTGCAGATTCTGTAAGTTGCTATTCGCTGTATCCCGGAAGATGATATGGTTTTACCTAGACGTAGGACATAGATTTGCTTTCAATAGATTAGATTAAACTAAAAACAAAACCGTCCCCATTACCACGAAGTAGACCCTTAGCGATGCCACGCGGAGTCACAGTTACTCTGTGATATTACGAAGCGGACTAGAGAACAATCTACCTAGCTTCCGTAGTTTTTTTCGGTGAGTGAGGTAGGGTTCAAACTGCCTCCGCATTTACAGCGACCGTCGTCTACTACGTTGAGCGGTGTGACCACTAACATAATCCCTCCTCATCTTCTCGGCAGGCACCCTTTCCCGAGACTACTTTCTGTATTACTCCGGGAAGATTCAGAACGGCATCCTTTGGCAGAACTTTAGCAGTACTCGTATATTTTATGGTGAGGTCTTCGCAAGGCTGCATAGCAAACGAGCGCTTACAGTCTGATTTTGCTTTGAGCCGAGCAGTGGTAAATGGTGTTTACCATTTCTTTCACTTCGTTCACTTCAAATTGTATGACATTAGTGCTAATTATAAAGTGACCTGTAAGAATGCTTGTAAGAAAGTATATATGATTTCCCGCACCATCCACATCATCGTTTTGTAAAAATAGAAGTTCTTAGAGCGTCTAATAAAGGCAAGTCGACGAATAAATGGATTGAACGAAGCGATGTTTGAGGTATTAAGGTTATCATTTTTTACTTGTTCTTAGGAGGCTCGTGCTAACCGGCGCCAATTGGACACACCAAGAGAAGCCAAGTCCTTCTCCAACTGATCTTTCCAACGCAGAGGAGGCCTTCCTCTTCCTCTGCTACCACCAGATGGTACCGCATCGAATACTTTCAGAGCAGGAGCGTTTGTATCCATTCGGACGACATGACCCAGCCAACGTAGCCACTGGATCTTTTTTCGCTGCGATATGTCTATGTCGTCGTAAAGCTCATACACCTCAGGGTTCCATCGCCTGCGATATTCGCCGCTGCCAACGTGCAAAGGTCCAAAAATCTTACGCGAATCTTTCTCTCAAACACTCCAAGCGTCGCTTCATCGGATGTTGTCATCGTCCACGCTTCTGTGCTATACGGAAGGCAATGGATCGTTGTGGCTTATTGGCATGGGACTACGACTTCAGAAAAGTATAAAACTAAAACTCTGTATGGCCGATTCATGTAACCTTCGCGAGACATAACCATACCCTCAAGTCATTTATGTAAAATATCCATTGCGATATGTGATGCATGGCGCGTGACACTGTCTATCTTTTTGTGTGTTTTTTTTTTAAGGAAAGGTTAAAATCGGAAATGTCAGAAACATCATCAAAGGAGCCGTCACACCAGTGGTATGTGGGGCATGCTCCCACTAACCCTGTAACATACCTCCCCTCTCAGGTGTTTCCACCCTGGGACTGCTAAAAGCATTTCACCAAGGCATCGGAAAGTTGCAATATCGTTACTCGATATCGACTTGTCGTCTGTTCGGGTTATTTTTGAGGCTTTACCTAACGCGTTCATTCACACTGTCTAGCTGAAAGTCCGATATGAGATCGTACATCTCCATATCATTCAATTTGGTGCAAAAACAACATAACAAGGCCAGTCCGAAATGTAATCAAACTATAACTTTCGCATTGCCACTAGGTTAGCTTCTTTTGAGTTGAAGTCGTCCCAAAAATTAAATTTTACTTGCTTAAATGGTTATCTATTCATCAAGAAATATGGCATGATGGCCAATGATGATTTCTGGTAAAAATTGGGATACTCTTCCAGCACCTGAAAGGCTCAGTCCGCAAATAAATTAAGTAATCTAAGTAACTTTAACCTGCTGAAACCGAGATAGCGATGAACTAATATCCCTATTATTGCAAGAATTGAGCGACGAAGTAGTGGAGTAATCGGATAATGAGATCGAAGAGAATCTGCGGTATACTCCAATTGTATACAGTGACACTGAAGAGGTGTGTCAACCTCATATAGATAGTCTACATGGAATCTGAAAATGTTTCCGAAACAGCTAATCAAATTTCCACATCCTGCAATAGAAACCCCAATATTTTAACACAAAAGCGATCTCTTAGAAGATCGAATGGTCATAAATGCGAGATCCCTGAAGTGAGACAAGCCCATCGAATTTCGGACGCTAATCTTTTAAGAATGTGTAGAGAACCCAGAATAATGAATAAATATTTTTTTAATCCCTTATTATGCTCTGGCTTCAATATATTTATAATACCGGAGATTGCGGGAGAAATAATAGAATGGACAAACGCAGCAATCCTGCTGAAAATGGAGCTATCTCAATAGAATGCAACTACAACTGTTGACCTTCAAGCTTTAAACGATATACTAAATCTGACAGCGACTATGGAAGACCTCTTATCCATAAATGAAATATTTGACGATGAGCTACTATAGAGTATCTAAATCTACTGGCATGCCACACGGGACAGTAACAAAGAAGATGTCTGATAAACTCTTTCTCCTCATCATTCTTGCAGCTTCTGCAATAGCCGAAATGAGATAAATTCAATCTTTGAGCATGTGAACTTAGGAAACAGTGGTTTGTGATCAAAGTGATCAAAGCAGCCGCTTTTGCTTAACCGATTGAGTAGCGCTTTTGAACGCTTGAAGTTCCACTCTGGCCGAATTCTTTTTGTAGCGGTACATGCCAGATTATCAATTCATCTTGTGTCGGCTGAAGAGACAATTTCACTTGTACCACGCAGTTTGTGGGTTGAGAAGGGTATATCAAGAGGTTAGGCGAGCGGTAGTGCCCTCTCTCTCGTTAATATGACTGCCTTAAAATTCTCTGATATATCACTATGCTCGAGAACCCATGTAAAATGGATGCGGAAATATAGTATTTCGCCAGCTCGTTAAGAGATGCCCGGCATTTGCGAGCAAAGATGGAATTAGTGGCAACTCCCCCCAAATAAATTAATCGCCGATTTGCTATCAAAATAAATATAGAATGCTAATAAGATAGTAATATTTTTGCCTAACTCGACAGCTACCTCAATAATGGCGAGAATTTCAGTATGAAATACGCTACAGTGATTAGGATGACGAACCGAAACGCGTACTTTGGGTTCTTAGAGTAGACACCAAAGCCAACTTTATCATGAGCCATTGATAAAGAGTATTCTTTGGACAAAGACTACATCTATATTCCCAGTAAAGAATCCACTATGCTGTAAAAAATTTAAGCCTAAGTTTTAATAATCATAAATCACTGAGTTTGTTACTGCTTCGTGAGGCAACTACAGAAGGATTTCATCTGGTGAATTTAGTGCTACTTGTAGTTCCGAACAGTTTTAAAAGAGATGCAGCTGGCGAAAATTTATACGTTGAGCGATATTGTTGAGTAAAATTCACCAGTTGCTTATATGGGCGCGAAAAGATGCAGTCATCCATGTTGATTTCCTCACAGGGTTAGTTCACTCACAAGGGAAAACGAAAAGGCAAGCAACCAGACAGGCATATGCACATAACTATGCATGTGTTTTCTTCTTAATATTGTAAAACATACAATATTTGTATGCAATATTTTTGTATGTTTGTTTGAATAAAGCCAGATAAATATTTTAGTTACTCATCCATACAAATTTACAGGTTTATCTTGTCCTTTTGCTAAATCAGCAGCTTTGTTTGACATCCATTCATTTACATATGTTCTTCTATATACACATGCAGCTGCATGAAGTGGCATGTGAATATATCCATGTGTTCATCATGCAACTTAATATTAATCTCAGAACTTTTAGTAGGCAAATATCAAATAAATTCAGTTTAATAAAACTGATCTGTTGTTTTCTAAGCTTATTTGCTCTAACGAAGTAGATTAAATTTTTCTTCTTATAGATTTTATTTTTTTTTTATATCCGTGTGCGCTACTGATAATTTTTTGTGCATAAATGTTGTTTGTGGTAGCTTAAAATAAAAGTAAAGAATGCTACCAATGCTATAATAAAATATTCTGACTGACTAGAGGAAGCAACTCAACTAATTACATATGTATGTGTGCCCGTCACACGTTGGTTCAGAAATGGATTACTGCGGTCAAATGCGTCATCACGTCTTAAATCTGGAATGACTTTAACGACTTTAACTTTAAAGGATACTGAGAATAAAATCCTTATTAATATTATAAACGCGAAAGAGAGTTTGTATGTTTCTACCGCTTTCACGCCTTAACAACTGAGACGCTCACATAAAATCTTGCACGCTGGTGCAATTTAGCCCAACTTATAGATTTTAATTCCATTAGGTAAAGGGGCGTGCGCCTCTCATACATACTACATACATACCTCAGGAAGTATTTATACTTGATAGAGTACTGAAGCTTAATATTGAGATACTCATATGTATATAATATATATATTTTAGAGAATGAGGCGTGACACCTGACATACAAACCGAATTTCTTATATTGCGTACCTCAGGAAGAGTCCTTTACAGAATTCTCTCCTGGAAGTGCCAACGGAGGCGTAAGACAAGGTTGTCCCCTGTCGCCTCTTCTCTTCGCCAACGTCCTAGATGACGTTATGAGTCATTTGACCCTGTACAAAAGAGGCATCATATGGAGTATGTCCAGACATCGTAAGGACCTTGATTCCGCCGTTGACATCTGCCTCCTCTCTCATGAACTAACTAGCATGCAAGCGAAGGCAGACAGACTGACACGCACTCTCGAATTGGGGGTCTTCATCGCCAAGACAAAGGTTATGAGAGCCAAGCACAATAAAGCAAGACCTACAATAGTTGACGGATGTTCAGTGGAATTTGTCGATTGCACTATCAGGACAGACGGCGGAGCTGGTAAAGATGTCAACTGCAGGCTAAACAAAGCAAGGGCGGCGTACGGGCGAATGCATACCGTATGAGGGAGTTCGCAAATCTTCAACCGCACTAAACTACGACTCAGCTCATGTGTGAGGTCAATATTGTTGTACCGAAGTCAAACATGCCTCGTCTCCAAAACTATCACACAGAGGCTAAAATCTTTTGTTAACAAATTCCTCCTCATCATCTGTAGAATATTCTGGCCGAACACCATCAGCAACGCGCTGTGGAGATCAACGAATAAGGAGCCCATCCGATGGTAAATCAAACTGAATGGCACTGGACTGGAACCCGCAAGGGAGCAGAGGTCGCGGTCGGCCAAAGATCACTTGGTGAAGGTCGATGTTGCGCGAAGTAGCAAATGCCGACATCCCATGGCAAAGCGCAAAAACAACAACGAAGAACCGTATACGTTGGAAGAGCCTTGTCGAGGCTCTATGCCTCTGAGCGGAGTGAAGAAGGATATAACAATAAAACCTCAGAAAGCATATTTGATAGAGTGCTGATGAGAAAGTGATGATATGAATTTGAATAATATGAATAACTATGCTATCTAAAGTTTCGAGGTGTCTAAAAAAGAGGTGTCGCTGCTGATACTATTTTTGTGTTCGCTCTAGTAGGATACTGGTGACTTGAAGTCGTATATGTAAGGTCCCGATCGCAGTAGTTGACATTTCTATGAGCGTAAAAGATCCTTTTTTATCTGACGTCAAAAATTTATACGTTCGTCCCGAAGAAACAGCATTTGCTGGAAATCATGCATCATTATTACCTTTTAAAAGAAAGTGCGGCTGAAACTTGTCGTATATTGAGCAATATTTACGTTAATTACGCTTCATCCAATGCCAGTGAGTGATAAAGATCGCAAGGGGCACCGAAAAAATTCGAAGATACTCAACTACGACAATTATGCCACATGAATAAAATGGTGTTCCATAAATAATGGGAATGTTTGCTCCTTCGAATAATCCAATTATATATGTATGAGGAAAAAATTACTTTTTGAATTTTGACGTGATAACGACTTATAATTCGATTTAGCCGGCTGCACGCACAAAAAAATGTGTCGCTATCTTGCTCAGTCGTCGTTATCTTGCTCATTCGTCGTTATCTTGCTCAATCGTCGTTATCTTGCTCAATGGTCGTTACCTTGCTTGAACTGCAAGCGAGAGCGCGGAACGAACGACAAAGAGCACAATCGGCCCCGCGTTCGGCAACGTTCGACATCTGGCTCCGTCCTACTTGAGTGAGCATATATATGTATGTATATGCGCATATGTAGGTATATAAATTCACATATTTGTGTTTGCATATGCCTTCTTCCTGTGTGCATGGTAATGAACCATTTCTCTGTTGAGAATAGGACGATGATAGAAAAAGTAGGAAATGAAAGGGAGTGTTTCGAGTGGAATGTGTCTTGAAAAAGTCAAATCGATGATGTTGCCTCTTAGTGTAGTTGACTTATTAACGTCTGATGCACAATCGAAATTGAAGATATCTTTCATGAATTTGATAAATGTTTCGTCATTTTTCACGTAATGTAACTGGATCAATTCCATTGCGATTCCATTTACCTCCTTCTCTATATCCATACCAAATATCTATCACACAAATAAAACTAAAATTTTGTTTTGAAAATTGCAACCATTCCATCAGTATTTTCTTATGACGTGGTCACGTTAAACTATCGTCAGTAAACCGACATTACAGACCACGTCTTTTTAATAAACAGCCAATGAACGTAGGTATTAAACCAAATCACGTATTCGGAGGAGAAAGATAAAAATAAATTTTTGGCAGAGACGTCGCGCTTTTGACACCAAGTTTATGAAACGTTACAAAGAAAGAGAACAAGGAAACGAAATAAAAAACGCGCTATAGTGGAATGTGAAAAATAATGAGAAAAACTGTAATAAAATTGCGAAAATATTATAGAAAAATTTGATTCTCATGACAGAGAGCTAGATGCGCAGAGTTTTCGGAAAAATCTAAGGAAATCGAAAAATTTCTAAAGCCCTGCGTCACAAACTTCAAATTTCGTTTTCAAATATACGATTGGTCAATTACGTTAGCTCGTGAATAAACCACTATACGGCTCACCCTATACAATTCCAACCTCGATAGCTTTAAAGGCAGGTGAACAAATTGATTTTGAATACCCAGAACAATTTTTTTTTTTCAATTTCGTGAAATTATGGCTGGCGTAGATTACGAATGGTAGAACAAATGAATGGATATTTAGAAGGAAATCTGAGAAGTGGTGCGGGAAATGGATAGTTATCGTGTGATTATGATCACAGCCGTTGAAACCTTGATAATAGATATGTTTTGACATAAATGGCACGAAGTTGCCATTTAAAAAGTTGTTGGCAACAAACGGAAAACTTGATATAGGACAGACTATCCAATCCTTCGCATATCTCCAAAATCTGATAAATGGTCTTATAGTCCGGGATCCAGGGGTCGATTTTGGTCTGCGTTTTTATACCGTTAAATTCTCTACTATACTTGTGATTTAGCTTTCATGAATAACGAAAGTGAACCTCAGCTGACGCACCCGCGGTGGGTGTGATTGTGGGAGGGTACGAAACGTGTCGAAAAAAATTGTCTACCAACTCATTTAATACAGGCTGAAATGTTTTTTGTGTATTGTTGACATTTAGTAGAATAAAAAAAAATAGTCAGCTGCGTTTATAGCGGTAGGAAGACCGTCAGCCGAAGCAAGAATGTATCGTTGCGTTCATACATCTCGGCGGCGCGCGGAATTTTCAATGCTACGGCGGACGCTCTTTCCACCGCTACAAACGCTGCTGAACATCATTATTATATTTTCAATATGTGTCCAAATCTTTGTAAAAAAATTTCAACCGGTATAAAGTAGTTTCACTTTTGAATTTCTTTTACAAGTTCGCCTGTTCAGCTAACGTATTTTCCCCCCTCTACGGCGCAGCTGACTATTTTGTTTATTCTACTAAATGTCAACAATGCACAAAAAAAATTTCAGCCGGTATTAAATGAGTTGTTAAAATTTTTTTATCGACACGTGTCGCAGCAACCCACGCACGTGCCCACCGCTACTAGACCAGCTGACGGCTAGTTTCGTCATCCAATGGATGAAATGAAATGATAAGGTTAAAATGACCCCTGGCTCCCGGACTATTAGAAGACATTTGTAGGTAGCCATATCTCATTTGAGGAAAAAACTCGTCTTCGTTATATTAAGCGCTCGCAAAGGGGGAATCAAATACGAACGAAACAATTTATCGGCGGTGTAAATAAATTTCCTTGCATTTCATAAACCATAGGTTCCTATGCTGATAAAAGAAAGGTATTTGTGTGCGTGCTTGTGTTTAAATACCATTTTAGCATTTCCAGTGCATACCAGCACTTAATACATCAGCACTTCCCCTAATGCTTAATGCGATTCAAGGGTCAAATGTAAGGAATGTATGCGCTTACAAGTACATACATAAGTACATATGTATGTATGTATACCTGGGCTCATACTCGCGCATATTCAAGGCGATGCTATTTTCAGCTACTTTGTAGGGCCATCAATCATACCATCACATACGCAAAGGGCTTACACTTCATCAAAATGTATTCACAGTAGTGATGCCAGGCCCGGGATTAAATACTGAAAATCCCGATATTAACTAATATTAATTCCGGAATAGTTAATTCCTTTTTTCAAGCTTAGGTGAGGAAACATTTTACATGCAGTTTAATCTAATCGAAATTAATCAATATTACAATATTTTCTTTTTTTTCCGAGCAAAAAGCCAATAAGATTGTAAAACGATGCCAAATTACGCCAAAGCCTCATTTTAGCCGCTTGGTTTAATGAGCAATAAACTTGGATTACGCTTTGACGATGTGACTTTGAGTAAATATTTATTCTTACAGAACTATTTTATATAAATAATATTTTAAGCATACCACAGTTACCTTTAAGACAATCCAGCAGCAATAAAAGCAATAAGCTCATATTGTATTGTGTCCAAAAATGTTCGACGGAGCAGGGAGGCCATAGAAAAGCTAGCCGCAAACAGTAGGCTGCATACTCGTATCTACTGGGTACCTGGTCACAAAGGCATTATGGGGAACGAAATAGTAGATGAGATAGCAAAAAGTGCCGTTAGACTATCATTTGAACAAGAGAAGGACATACCAAAATCGCTAAATAAAATATACAATGAAATGGACGACCACATGAAAAGGCGAGTGGAAGCTAGGTGGACTAATCTGACCACATACAAAACAGCAAAAGTTATGTGTATAGCTAACGACATACAACTGACTCAATTCGTACTTATATTAGTGCAGCTTCCTTAAGTGTCCTCACGATTAATTATGCGAGCAGGGAGGACATGCGAGGATTGACTCTACGCTTCATGGGCAATAGAGTTCAGAGACAGGACAGGAATTAGTCAGGATTTCTCAACTGGGCCTGCACCACCAATTTAATGGTGACGTGTACGGAATATACCCGAAGGCTTGCCAGAGTTTTAACGGGACGGAGGCGATTGTAGCATTAGCCTGTCAGCCATTTCGATGAGGTGTCACCCTCCTGTGCTGAGGTGATATAATACTACTTTCACCAGCCCATAGACTTCCTAATCTAAAACTATTTTCCAGTATATCGTAATCAGGATCTTACTGTTCTCGATCCTGATAAGCTTTTCAGCCCTGCCGGTGGATGTACTCGGGGTATATGAGGCCTTTCGGGCCGAGTCCTTTCCTCCCTTGTCGGATTTTAGTCGCCCTTTTATGACAGGCATGCCCTACCGCGGATGTATTCTTCTCCCGACCTGCTGGGGATTCATAGAGGTTGGTATCTATCTGGTATCGCTAGGGAGCAAAAGGTCTATGCGTGGCTTAATGATAACCAGGCTAACCTAGCCTGTCAGCCATTTCGATGAGGTGTCACCCTCCTGTGCTGAGGTGATATAATACTACTTTCACCAGCCCATAGACTTCCTAATCTAAAACTATTTTCCAGTATATCGTAATCAGGATCTTACTGTTCTCGATCCTGATAAGCTTTTCAGCCCTGCCGGTGGATGTACTCGGGGTATATGAGGCCTTTCGAGCCGAGTCCTTTCCTCCCTTGTCGGATTTTAGTCGCCCTTTTATGACAGGCATGCCCTACCGCGGATGTATTCTTCTCCCGACCTGCTGGGGATTCATAGAGGTTGGTATCTATCTGGTATCGCTAGGGAGCAAAAGGTCTATGCGTGGCTTAATGATAACCAGGCTAACCTAACTTAACCTACCTTTAATTTTAAGCATAATTGTATCTGGTAAAGGAAAAATTCCGAAAAGATTTTAATTTTTTCCCAGAGTACTTTAGAAAGTGAGAAATGTATTTCAGAAACCGCAAAATGTATTTAAGAACAGTCAATTGTCTTCTAGATACCATAAAATGTATTTCAGAATAGTTAAAAAAATTCAAAAACAACAAAATTTGCTTCAGAAACCGTGAAATGTTTTTCGGAATAGTCAGCTGTACTTGTGAAACTTTAACTTGTAGTTCAGAAAGTGTCAAATGTATTCCAAGAAACGTGGAATGTTTTTTGAATAGTCAAGCGTATTTCAGAAACCGCAAAATATATTTCAGGAAACGTAAAATGAGTTGAAAAATAGTCAATTGCACTTCAGAAACCGTAAACTGTATTTCAGAGTAGCAAACTGTACTTCTGAAATTGTACATTGTACTTCAGAAGGCATTAAATGTGTTACAAGAAATGAATTTATGAATAGTCAATCGTGCTTCGGAAACGCAAAATTTATTTCAGAATAGCCAACTATACTCCCGAAACTATAATTCGTTCTTCAGAATGGTCAGTTGGACTTCAGAAACCGTAGAATGTATTTCAGAATAGCCAACTATACTCCCGAAACTATAATTCGTTTTTCAGAATAGTCAGTTGTACTTCAGAAACCGTAGAATGTATTTCAGAATAGCCAACTATACTCTCGAAACTATAATTCGTACTGCAGAATAGTCAATTATATTTGAGAAACCGTAAAATCTATTTCAGGATATTCAGTTTTACTTTATAAGAGTAAGTTGTATTTAGAATAGCCAACTATACTTCTGAAACTGTAATTTGCACTTGGGAAACTAAAAATTGTACTTCAAAATGTAATAGCAAAAATAGTTAATAGCACTTCAGACATCATAAAATGTACTTCAGAAACCGGAAATGTACATCAGAATAGTCGATTGCAAAGGTGGCAGAAGAGTCAATGGCTCTGCCAAAACCGCTACTAACGACTGTCGCTTTTGCCTCATCAGTAAGTGGCTCCAAGTGCGAGAGCCTTTGCTCGACAACGGACGAACCAAATGCAGCTGGAATGCCAATATTTGCGTTAAGGGGGGGGTAGGGTCACAAAATCGAAATTTTTTTTCTTCACTCATCTTATAGTAAATCATTTCAAGAATGTTGTGTCAAAATTTTAAGTGGATCGGAGCAGAACTCTCAAAGTTATAGCCTAACGACTTCTTAAAAGTCGGTGCCAATCACAACTCCGAAACTATTCAACCGATTCTTTTCAAATTTGGCACACGTTTTCTAAATCAAAAATACCTCCCCCATACACTGTTTTTTTTTTATTTTTTTTTTTTTAAGGTTGTTTTTCACTTACAAATATGGCGAAATTTTTCGCCAAAAATGCTCGTTTTACGTTTTTTTGCCACCAAAACTACAAAAATGAAAAAAATAAAATTTTATTAATGTAGGGGGGAGCATTACGTCATAATTTAACTGAAAAATTCGACTTTTTTAGTTTCAGATGATTCTACGACGAATGCCGATTGGCACCGCAGAGCACCTCTCGAAAAACATATCTCCAAAAAAACTCTGTCATGGGCTTATTTGTCAATATTTTATTATTAATATTTTTTAAAAACTTATTGAAAAGATGTACAATAACATGCAACTGATTTTATTAAAGTATCTTAAGCCATATTTCTGTAAAAAATTGAAAAAAAAGTGTTTTTTTTTTAGCGCTAAACCCTACCCCCCCCCCTTAAAATGAAACTGACTATTCCGATGTACATTTTATAGTTTTTGAAGTATATTAGATTTTGCGGTTTCTTAAGAAGTGAGTTTCACAGTTTCGGAAGTACTCTTGAAAAAGTTGTAGATTTATTGCATTTATTCTAAAATTAGCAAATTTATATTACGGCATCCCGAAACTATATGAAAAATATCCCGAAATCGTGGCCAATAATGCCGTCATTAATACGTACATCATTTTTCAAACGAAAACGTATTTATATATGTAGACTAGTGTAAATACTTCATAATATATATATATCTATGTACGTGTAGACTTGTGTAATTCCATTCGTATCTGCATTAAAAAGTATCTAGCAAAGATCAGCCGCGCAACCGCGATATATTAGACTGTGTCTCTGCGAGATTTGCATTTCTTGTAAATGTGGTAAAAACAGTGGTGGCTTGTGCCATGCAACATGCACCACACAGAAAACTAAAAGCACCGTGCACCATGCACCATGCAGCAAGCTAAGCATCTTTGCTGATTTCATTCGCTGCAGTTGTTGCACTAATTTGAAGAACTAAGGAAAATACACTGGAGCGAGCGAAACGAACTTCACCAAAAGGAAATTTTCATAAACAACAGGCGCATGGTTGTAATTATTGTAGGGTTTGTTGCTCTTCTTTTTGTGTACATTGTAGTCGAAGTTTTTCTTATGAAAACCAGAGGTGAAAAAAATTTAAACGTTCCGTTAGTTGACCGGGTTACTTAATATACTTACACATTTTTAAAGAGTTGCTAACTAGCTTTGAGATCAAAAATTTGTGCGTGGGCCATCTGGGGAATAAAAATTATAATATTTATAATGTGTTCGAAAATAAAAATGTATGATGATCTTAAATCATTTTTCATATTTCTCGAATATCAGCATATGTCGAATGTGTGAACCATCAAAATTTGAGAGTATCAACTGATAAGTCGCCGTACATACAGGGCGACAAAAAATAACTGTATACAAACTTCTCTGTGCAATTAGATGAATATAAATTTTGTTTAGCGAATGCTCTTATTTTGTGATTTTTGTGTGTGTTCTGAAGTACAAAAAAAAGTATTCGTTTCTGTTCCAGCTCTTTTTAAATACTTTGTGTAACGATGTGAAGTAGTCGCTCAGCTACTACAGCCCTGCATCAGCTAGGAGCACGCAACTGCGAGATAGCACGGAAGCTTGGAATTAAACTTTCATTAGTTTCTCGTGCAATAAAACGATTTAATGAGCTTGGTAATGAAGGTGGTCCTGGAGGAGGACGAAATCGAACTGTTAACACTTCCAACAACCGAAAAATCATCAAAAAAGGAGTTCAACGAAATTCTATAGTTTCGATGAGGAAAATTGCTGGTGAGACAGGCATCAATCGTGAATCAGTTCGCTTTAAAAGCCTTATAAACTAAAAAAATTGCCAATTGCTCACAGATGAAAGCAAGAAAGTAAGACTCGAAAGATGTCGCTCGCTTCAACATCAGACCGCAGGTACGGACTGGGAAAAAATCGTCTTTACGGATGAGAAGCTGTTTACCGTTGAACAAGCTCACAATCAACAAAACGACAGAAATTGGTCTACAGAAGCCCCTGGACCTTCGTCCGTTGTTGAACATCGTCAAAATCCGCGATCTGTCATGGTATGGGGTGGAATTTGCGCCAGTGGCAAGACTCCTCTGATTTTTATAGACCAAGGAGTCAAAATCAATAAAGAAGTTTACCATCAAGACATATTAGAAGCAGTTGTTCTTCCTTGGTCCCAGCAGCACTTTGGTGATGATGAGTGGAAGTTTCAACAGGACTCGGCACCAGCCCACAGAGCAAAACAACTCAAGAGTGGTGCAAAGCCAATTTCCTCTCTTTCATAACTTCCCAAGAATGGCCATCTTACTCACCGGATCTGGCCACTTCGAAACTGGCTGAATATAATGTTACTAAAATATTGTCTATTAAAATTTCACAATTTGTTTTGAGCTTCTATCAATGATAAATTTCATTAAAAAATGTTATTTTTTATCACCCTATTTTTCCTAACATGCTAATATTTTCATAAAACTGTAGAACCTTCTATATCTTCTTCTTCTTGATTGAAGCGATAACCGCTTAAACAAGTTGGGCCCAGTTTAACAAAGCGCGCCAGTTGAACACACCAAGTGAAACCAAGTCTTCAATAGCAAGAGTCCTCTATTTATTGACAATAATATACAGGGGCAGATTTACACCAAGTTTCGCCCTGAGGCACCATGAAAAATGATCTGAAAAAAAGACAATAGGGAGTCTTAAGTTTACAAAAATGCTTTAGGCGAGCGATTCTATGTCAAGTTTCAAATATTTGTAAGCCTAATTATAATAAGAAGTAAACTGAAAAAATAAAAAAAAATATTGGCTGGTTCGGAAAGCTTTTTCCCAACAGAGGATTTTTATTGTATTTTTTCACAGCTTAAGTCACATTTCCATTATATGTTTTGACATCATTTTCGTCATATTTTACTTTTTTACTATAGAGAAGATAAAAATGCTGTTCAAGCCAGAAATAAATTAACCGATTTGTATGGAGAAGATGTGTTGACAATATGCCAATGCCAGAACTGATTTGCAAAATTTCAAGCCGGTAATTTTGATGTTAAAGATGCTCCACGTTCTGAAAGGCCGGTTGAAGCTGATAAAGACGCGATAAAGGCCTTAATTGATGCAAACCGGCGAATAATAACACGTGAGATCGGAGAGAGGTTAAATTTATCGAATTCAATTGCTTATGACTACCTGAAAGGCCTGAGTTTAACCTTGAAGCTCGATATATGGGTTCCCCATGTCCTCACGGCATCTTTACTGGGGACGAAAAATGGATTGTATATAAGAATACCAAACGCAAGAGATCATGGATCAGAAAAGATGAATCAGCTCAAAGCTTTTCAAAAGCCGATATCCATCAAAAAAAGGTGATGCTGTGTGTTTGATGGGATTTGAAAGCAGTGACTTTTTTGAGCTTTTACCGGGTAACACAGCAATTAATTCGGAAGTCTACTCAAACTGGACAAACTGAATGATGAACTTCAAAAGAAAAGGCCAGAATTAATCAACAGAAAAGGTGGAGTGTTCCACCAAGATAATGCGAGACCTCATACAAGTTTCAATCGCCAAAAGCTTTTACAGCTTGGATGGGATGTACTGCCATACCCACCATATTCTCCAAACCTGGCCCCTTCGCATTATTATTTGTTCCGGTCACTGCAAAATTTTTGGACGGTAAAACCTTTACCTCAAATGAACACGTCAAAAATCACCAGGATGAGGTTTTTGCCAGCAAAGACCACACATTTTATGAGCGTGGAGTCATGCTACTACCAGAAAGATGGCAAAAGGTGTTGGATCAGAATGGCCAATATGGAATTTAATTAAATATTTAATCGAAGGTCGTCTTTGTTTTTCACCATAGAAAAACGAAATTACTTTCCGAACAACCCAATAGTAATTTTGGTCATTTTAACATGTTCAACATTTTCATAATTTCTTTTTTTTAATTGCTTGCTGAAAAAAATTTTATTAGAATTTTTGGATAACTCAGCAATCCCTAAAAGTCGAATCCGTACAAATTTTTCATCTAATGCAGACCTTTCATGAATTTATAAATAACTGAAAATCTTTGGCTAGGTATTTTTTCGGAATTCCGAATCAATGATGAATATGATCCGATATATTCCGTTTTCTGGACTGTTAAATATTTTTCAATCTCTGACAACTTTGATGAGACGAACCACTAATAAATCACCTCAAATATGGTAAAATTAACTTTTCACAATCTGACAGCTGATAGCCTTGAATCTTAAGATCAAGAAAAAACGATGGTATGTAGTATCCAAGCTTCCCGTCATGATTTTATATATAAGTATGCCATCATGTCTTCGTCAATAATCAAATTGTAAGCATTACTTACTGCACCAAGCACAACAGGGTCCGGCACTCGAAGTATAACCAACTTCTGACCGCTCCCGCAGCTGATGCAGCTAATGCACGGGCATCAGCTGTCTGTTAGTTGACTAAATGACAGTCCAGAGTATTGCTAACAAGCGCGCGAAGCATTTTGCCGGGAGTAAGCGCGAAAAACGAAATCAGTAATGGATTTCAAACGCAATAATGTGATTGCTTTATACTTGGCTGGAAAATCACAACCAGCGATTGTTCGTGAGCTCCAGCACCAGTAAATAAAGTTTTTGTTTATCGCACCAGTACTCGTTACAATGATAATGGTAGCATCGCGAAACATCAAGACTGCAACGTCACGTGAAATGGTTCAAAAAGTAAAGAGGCGACTTGAGCGAAATCCCTGCACTCCAATCGATTTCATCAGGGCGTCAAGGTAAATGTGAAATATTATCGGAAAAGTATCGGCATACAAATATTTCGGTGGCAGACCATGGACGATTCAACAGGACTCGGCACCATCTCACAAAATTCGAGAATAAAAGTAGTTTTCCAAACTAAATTTATGGACTTTTTAGTTAGTTACACTTTGAGTGGCGGACCCTGTATATTAGGCCGGGTCGATTTGTGGAGAGGCAAAAAAATCGCCAATTGCTCTGTGAAAATCATATTCTAGGGATCAAAATAAGAAACTTTGCCGAAGGAACCATACCTCTAAAACGAATTCTGATGTCCCCCAATTTGGGTCGAACTTTTTAGTTTCTTTTCTATAACTCACTTAAATTAATTTTTTCATTTACATATTTTCTGACTAAATAAATTTCTTAAGAGAAAAAATAGATATTATTATACAATAAATAAATAAAAATAAAGAAAAAACATAGCCATTTAGCTGATTTTTTCATGTAAAGGCCAAAAATGGTGATATTTTGAAATTGGAGGACATCAGAATTCGTTTTAGAGGTATGGTTCCTTCGGCAAAGTTTCTTATTTCGATCCCTAGAATACGATTTTCACAGAGCAATGAGCGATTTTTAAATCGACCCGCCCTACTGTATATGCTTTTTAGCATAGACTGTTGGTCCCGAGACCTCTTTGCATATGGTATAACCTGGTAATCTACTTACATCTCATTCTTCTTTCCATGTGTTCCATGAAGTCCCATCAGCAGCCTTTTCGGTGGAAATTTCTCATTGCAAGATGCATCAATACCATCTCATTAATTTAGGGTTTCAGAATCAGAAATAATCCTGGTCTTTTTTTTTGCTATGAACTATAGTTATCGTCTTCACTCAAAAATTCAGTTCCTTTGACTTTCTTCTCTTTTTCACTTTCGTCATCACATAGTTGCATATCAGTCACATCTGATTCGTCTACCCTTAGTTTGTTTCGTTTTTTTAGCAAAAGCTAACTTTTCTGATTTTTTCCTATAATAGCAATCCTACGTAATTAGTTGTAAAATATACACACATACATCAATTGAAATACCTTTTTAAATAAGTTTTGAAACTACCTTGGTAGACACGCGGTGATAAACAGCGCTTTTTGTACTGAATCGTTACGGGGGGCAAAAAAAGGAGTGGGTGGCTTCAGAAGATACGTCAAAGCTGAGAGTCAAGAAGATCTTGATATGTGTTTGATGGGAGGGCAGGGTGAACTGGAAAATGCTCGAAAAGAATGCCACAGTCAACAAGGAGCTCTACATTGTACTGCTTCACTGCGTGAATGAGGCTATTCGGCTAAAAGGCCTGATTGAAATTGTCAAACCATACTCCTTTACGACAACCCCAGGTCTCATGTTGCACAAGTCGTCAAAGCCGCACTCCAAGAGCTCGAATTGGAGGTCTTTGATTGACCGATTACTATCTTTTCCACTCCCTGTCAAACCAAATAAAAGGCGTTACCTTCGATAAAAAAGAGGTCCTTAAAACCTGGCTCAACAATTTCTTTGACACCAAACCAGGTGACTTTTTGGCGGAGCGGCATCAAAAATTGGTATATAGGTGGGAAGAGGTTTTAAACATCAACAGCGAATATGTAATTGATTAACTTATTGACATAATTATTGCTTTTTGTTTATATAAAAGTCTTCGGTAAAAACGCTACGAACTTATTCCAAAATCCAATTCTTGGTGAGGCAAAATTAATGATGATCGAAAGATTTATAATTTTTGCAAATAGCGTCGTATTTCAATCATATTTGACACCTGTAAACTAGACAGCCGATCAAGATCAGGTCAAAATCATAGTTTATTTCATAAAAAAAGTTATTCAAAAACAAAATTAGATAATTGTTTCTGCGCATAAAACTTCATCTGGAACTGCATCAAAAAGTAGCCGAAGCTTGTTAACTAAATTGAAACGCCAAAACGGGCGCTTTCAAAGTTGGCCTAGAGAAAATCTGATTTACAACAGCAAATGTGATCCCGTTGAACTATCGCCTGACTGCAGTACAACTCAGCAAGGAGCAACACATTTTCACTTCATTTTATGTCCGATAAGAAATGGTATATGTATGTGGGTGTAGACATTTTTACGGTGCAATGTCCCTCCAAAGGCAAATGTGCTGCTCCCCTCCATTTGAAGTTTCATGACATGCGACCACTCTCGCCGAGGGAGTCAGCGACAGAAACTAGAAACATTTTGCGGCTTTGTAGGGGAAACATACACCAAGTATGACATTTTAAACAAGAACGCATAGCACACAAACAATACATAGTGATGATGTATTGTATAATTTTGGAAAAATGGTTGCATTCGCCGGGCATGCTTGGCAAGTTCAGCTGCACTTCATGTTTGCTGTAGCCGCAAAATAACAACAGGAACGCAACAGTCGGAGCAAATCACCTGATGTGCCTTTGGTAACATTTGAACTGAATCAAGGGGGATTTGTGAAGCGCAACAGCGACATTCGAGTAAACAGCAATGATTGCAGTGGCTGAGTGCACGAGTATATAAATTGTTGTTGTGTTAATACTGCACGCTGCCACGCGAACAGTGCAATTTCACAACTTTACTAGACGAATGTGAATGCTGAAATTGCGACAAACAAGATTTGAAGCAACAGCAAACTGTTGCCACAAAGGATGCACGCCAGCACACCAATCGCGGACGCTGAAAATGAAGGAATAATAACTAGCACGTACATACGGAATAGCAAGGCATGGCGTGCAGTCGAGCGTGCAAATGCATTTTGGGTCGTTGTTTCCCCACCACACAAAATCCGAAGCAGTTTTTAACAACTACATTTGGTTTCGTATTTACTGGAAATCTTTGTACTAAATTACAGGGTTATGCAGTGAGATTTCAGATTTCCAATTTCTGTCGAAATGTCTTTTTTAATTTCAATTGGCTTTTAGTGTTTAAATGTACACTAAGACTTCCCATAACATTGAATGCGCATATCGAACTTCGCCGTGATTTTTTGGCATATCATGATTTCGCTATTCAGCCCTGGAATCATCTCGGGCTTATTAGCAGTATGGTCCATGCTTAGTCTTTAGTCTCTTAGTCACTTAGTCTAAGACAACAAAGTCAAATGGCGTGAAATCGAAAGATAAAAAAAAGTATAAAAATTCGAAAAACCTCTAATGAAATATTCAAACTTTATAATCAGAATATTTTGAAAAATATCTGGGTATGCAGTTTTGTAGATCGTTAAATTTTGGTACAATCGTTAAAGTTTCAATTAGCTCAAAGCTGGCGTTGATTTTTAATATTTTTTTTTGCATCGGTGTTCCTCATTTTCTTACCTACATTAAAAAAAAGATTTTCATTTGATTCATTTTCGCGTATTATTTAATTAACTATCATTCCACGTCTAAATTTTCCGAAGCCTGCACTACCGATTGTTTGAAAAAGAGTAGAAAAATTAAATAAGTACGTCCCAATAATTACTGTCCAGTGACGCTATGAAATGGAAAGCAACCTGATAAAGGTACTAACTCCTCCTCCTCGGTTTTACCACAGAAATTTATATAATTTATTTACAAACATAAAATCACATTTAATTTAACTTAAATCTAACTTTTCTCAATTGCATTTTCCAAAATGATAAACATCAGTAATATCAATAAATTTCTTTTTGTAGTGATTCAAATGATTTTTTGTTACCCCAAAATTAATACAATTTTCCGAAGCAAAATATATATATTTCCTGTTGTTCTTAGAAGGAACAGGTTAGATAGAGTTAATATACTTATAGTGCTTAAGATTTTTGAAGTGAAAACTTCTTTAGAATCGTTGCGAGTGATTTGAGGAAAAGTGAAACGAAAAAGCGACCCTCTTGGCTACGAAGCGTTATATTATATGTTGATATAAACGTAGCGACGAACTAAATAAAAATAACTTTTATTTTTTCTTGTGATTCGAACCAAGGATTTTGGATAGGAAGCTCACATTGCTAGTCGCTCGGCTACCGCGCCATGCTGTCGTCGCTGGCCTAAAAGTTATTTAGTTACGAAGCGTTATATTATATGTTGATATAAATAATTTTTGTGAGCGTGTAATTCTCAAAAGGTTTATTAGAAAATCTATTGACTAGGTAGTGTGGTATCTGTTCTTATCATCTTAACATCTGATAGATCCTCCCTCGGAGGACAACAAATGTTAAACTGATTTTTGGAAATGGGCGGAGTGTTTTAGGGGCTTGCTCCACCTCTGCCACGGATTGGCCCGGTATTGCAGTACCGTCGGGATTTCGGCCTTGAATAAATACAAGAAGAAATATACTAATACATTTAGCTTTGGTGGGAAGAGACATAAATTTTTATATGAATACAAGTAGACGAAAATGGAAGAAATTTGTAAGTCTGTTTCTTCGGTCCGTTTGGGTATTTTTTTTGACAACATCGAGACCAAAGCATTTGTATCATATTTTATCTATCATAAGCCTCTCGTATCATTTGTTGAAATTGAAAACATTGAGGATGAATAATAATAAAATGAAGAAAATAAAATATGAACTTTATAGCAATATTATAATGAACCTATAATTATCCCGCCCCTAATGCTGCTTTCGTCTCATTCTCTCTCAGTTTGTTTTACGGAAGGTTTCACTTCTATCCCGTCTAACCGTTAGACTGGTATTTTTTTTTTTTGTAGTTGAATGATTCCGTGTCACGTGAGCTAAGTATTTTGGTTACTGTCGTAAATTCTTCTGAAAATCTGTTCAATTACAGGTTTCAGTATGATGAAAAGTAAACTGAAAAATTGAAAACGAAAATTTGTTTAAGAGAAATATTTTCGATTCTGTTTACCATTTTTAGTTTTTTAAGATAAAATGATAAAAAAAATAATTTGATAAATATTAAAAATTAAAAAAAAAAAAAAGTTTTTTGTAATAAAGGCATTGGATCAAAATTTTAGTATGGAGACCTTTAAAAGGAGTATTTTCGATGCTGTTCTACATTTTTAATTTTTAGAATAAAATGATAAGAATTATTTATCCGAAAAATTTTGAACAAAAAATTTGACATTTTTTAATAACAATGTTTTTTTTTAATATTTTTTCTAAAAAAAGATCCGAAAAATTTTGCATAAAACTTAGACATTTTTTCAAGACAATTTGTTTTTTTTTTTAACCGTACTGAGGGATCGACTGTATAGAGGTTTTTAAAATAAATATTTTCGGTTCTTTTCTATTTGTTTTTGAGTAAATATAAAATATAAATTGAAAATCAGGAAAAAAGAAGATTGTTTTTAAATTTCAAATCAACGCATGTGAATAACTAAGAAACAATCGTCTTTTTTCCTGATCATCTATGAATTTTTCGTTTCAATTTACATGTTTTATTAAGCATTGGAGCTTTTTTAACCATTATCCATTTATATTTTTCAAAAAAAAAAAAACGAAAAAAAATTTTTTTTCCACGAACACATAATTTCATTCGGATTTCACATTAAATTCTGAAATTTCGTAAGAAATTATTCACTGTTCCAAAATCCACTCCAAAAAAATTCACAAACAATTTTTACATGTTGCACTTACGTTTTTTCCTTATGGCATCCAAATCAGAAAGAAATATTGACACATTGTAACTCACACTGTCAATTTGCTGTCAACAGCTTTCATTTGATACCCATATTGTACATACACAACCAAAGGTTACCCGGGTCCACGTTTTGACCTATATTTCGAGACCCCAGTCACGGAGCGGCATGAGAAATACTCTGTACTAAAGCATTCACCAACAGCTTCAATTTGATATCCATATTGTACAAACACATTCTAGGGTCCACGTTTTGGTCTCTATCTTGAGACCCTAGTCACGGAGTGGCATGAAAAATACTCTGGACTAAAGCATTCACCAACAGCTTCCATTTGATACCCATATGGTACATACACATCCGAAGGTTACCCGGGTCCACGTTTTGACCTATTTCTCGAGCCCTATTTCCAAAATAAAATATAATCCATGTTACTCGTGGATGATGTAGCTTTCGAATGGTGAAAGAATTTTTAAAATCGGTCCAGTAGTTTTTGAGCCTATTCATTACAAACAAACAAAGTTTTCCTCTTTATAATATTAGTATAGATAGAATGATAAAAAAATTATCCGAAAAGTTTTGAACATAGAATTAGAAATTTACATTCAAAAAAAGTAATTGTTGTTTTTAAATTTTGAACTAAAAACCAGTTTATTTTTCCAAAAATATGTTTTTTTTCTAAAAAATGTTTGCAGGTTGAAAATTTTGCTATAGGGATTTTTAAAGAAAATTTTTTCGAGACTGTTAACTATTTATAATTAAAAAAAAAAAACTAATTCAAAATATCCGAAAAATTTTGAAAAAAATAAGATATATTTACCAAATTTTTTTTTTTAATTTTGCATAAGAAAACTATAATTTGTTTCCAAAACAATTTTTTTTTCTAAAAAAAGTATTAATGGTCGAAAATTTATCTATAGGGTTTTTAAAAGATATTTTTTCGACTCTTTTACCAAAATTGATTTTTAGGATAAAATGATAAGAAAAAATGATCTGGAAAGTTTTGATTATGTTCAATTAGAAATTTTTTCCCAATTTTTTTTCAGCTTATAAATTTTCAACAAAAAATTTGGATATTTTTCCAAAAAAAATTATTTTTTCTAAAAAAAGTATTAAAGGTCGAAAATTTATCTATAGGGTTTTTAAAAGATATTTTTTCGACTCTGTTTAGCAATTTTCGTTTTTAGGATAAAATGATGAGAGACAAATTTCTGAAAAGTTTTGAACATACAATTCGAAATTTTTTCCCAAAATGTATTTTACGTTTTAAATTTTCAACCAAAAATTTGTATTTTTTTGTAAAAATTTTTGTTTTTTTCTAAAAAAAGGATTAAAGATCGACAATTTTTCTATAGAGTTTTTTAAAAGATATGTTTTCGACTCTGTTTACCAATTTTCTTTTTTAGAGTGAAATGATAAAAAAAAATTATTCGAAAAGTTTTAAGCAAAAGATTAGAAATTTTTTCCCCAACATTTTGAGCCAAATTTTAGATTTTTGTTGGAAAAAAATTTTTTTCTAAATTCTGTAAATAAATTTTTATATTTTTTCTATTTGTTTTTTAGAACAATTTTTTCTACAAATTTCGAACAAAAAAGAAAAAAACAAATTTCCTGAAAATTTTTCTTATATTTTATAGTAAAAAATGTAAAAAAATTTAGAAACATTAAAAAGAAAAAAAATATTTCTTTAAAAACCTGTATAATCAATTATTTTTTATATAACTACATAGTTTTTGTAATCTAATTTTTATTTAATTTATTTTATTTATAAAACTTCTTATACTCAAGCTAAACCAATTTTAAAAAAGAATGTAAGACAAAAATTCATACTGGTCGTTAAAATTTATATATGTTTTGTAATTAATATCATATATAATATACACCGCAGTTTATCAAAGGAATATTTATCACACTAATTAAATAAAACTGTTTTTTTATACTCAAAAAATATTTCTCCAAAGCAAGATGATTTTTTTGCAATAAAAAATATTCTAGTATTCGAGCTTCTTGAAACGTCAAATACTAAACTAAATACAAACTAAACCCTTTAAAAATTCCCATTTCTTCTTTTAAAAATAAATAAAAATCCCTCCTCCCTTTTTAGCTTATTTCTTATTAAAAATTACCAGGAAGAATTCCCTAACGGTTACTGTCAAAGATCTGCATCGCCCTTGAATTACCCTATGCATGCATACAGATATATGGACATACATACATACATGCATGCACACTAATACATGTGCGTTACAGTTAAGCAAACGTTGTTTTGAACGCACTCATAATAAGCACGACAGATGCAACATGTTGGGTGGCATGTTGCAATTTTAGTTATCACAAAATTTGTTTATGTTTTTGTGAATAACTCAGTGGATTTCAAAGCATTTTGCGTTTTTGTTTTTTGCAATGAGTTTTTGGCTTTTCTGTTAAGCTTCAAATGAATCAGTAAAAGCGGGTTGTCATTGAACGTAATTAAGTTCTGATTTTCAAAGCTTTCACATCTACCCGATTACATGTGTTTATGTTGCAACAAAAATTTGGAAGCTAGCAAAATAAGGCCATGTAATCACTGCACTATTTTGCTGAATGCGTTTCTATTGAAAATTGTTAAAAATCCCTATTAAAAATAAACCGAACCTTTTATGAGCTTTTTACGATATCGACACATATTACTCTTGGTATTGAAAATGTGTGGGATGTGTTAATTACTACGTGTATTCCCCATATCCATTCATTCAAAAAGAAAAAAAATTAAATATCTCATTAGTTTTAATACACAAAAAATTATTAGTAAAAAAAACAGGAGAAGTTCTTTAGAACGCAAATGAAAAAAAATGAAAATACAGTAACATTTCTGTTGTAAAAAATCTCATTTCCATAAACTTCTTTAAAAAATATAAATATTTATATTGTTTTTCGTTATTTATTTTAAGCAAACATCAAATGAATTCTTTTACAAAAAATGAGAACTTAATTTTTATAAAAATTCAGAAAATTAAGTTTGGAGATCACTGTAAATAATAACTTCCTAAATTTGCATGTTAAAATATAATTAATTTAATTTTAGCTCAAACTAAAACATGAAAAACGGCTTGATAGTTTTTGTTTTATAAGGAAGAATATAGAAAATATTGCTATTTCTATGGATAAAATATTACTAATAAGTATTTTAATGCATAAATATTATTTTCTCAAAAGTAATATAAAAAAAAGCAACAAAAACGGTCTCTTGCGCCATGTGAAAGAATTTTTTTCATTCATTTTGTTGCATTCGTTAATATGTCAAAATGTCCATGAAAACTTCTTTACACAGTCTACGTAAGTTTATACGCTGATTTTGGCTCACCAGCGACCTGGTAAGCTTATGAGGCTATCGAGTTAGGAAATGCCCCCCTGACATGCGTAAATTGTTATTGTCCAGCAGCTGATAAGCATAGTTTATAGTATAAGTGAAAAAATGGCATGCAGTCCTCCGAATTTCTGATGTACGATCCCCTTAACCCGGCGATCGTCGCTACTGAGTAAAAAGTATCACAGAGGTAATAAAACCACTTCCAACTTTACACTTCTACAAAATATCGTGACCTGCTGCTTCAAGTACCTTTCCTCATGAAACAAAACACGCGTTCCTTACTTAAAATAAATATTTACAATAATTGGACACCTAAATATTATGTGGTAATTTTTATTTGCCTAGCGACAAACCCCGGGTTAGGACGCTGAGGCACAAACATTAGGTTAGGACACCTAACAGGACACCTATCAGGACACCTATTACACCTTTCTCTATTGAGATGTGCAAGTTTTGTCTATACAGATTCATCAAAATCCATATAAATATTCCTAGCATACTTTGAGGGCATGATTTCTCTCCAGATTCAGATGGAGTTTCTTGCTATATTCACCGCTATAAATTTCTTTCAACCACACAGCAATCTGAGTCTTGATATTTCTATATCAAACTTATTTAAGAGAAACACACCTTCATATTTCCATGAAGAAGAAAAAAATATTAAACATAATTGATACCATTCGATTATTAAGAAACTAACGATTTCACTTGGATTGCATATGCAGAAATCTTTCTTCCGACAGCAGCTTAAAGAGTATAGTCGTAGTCGAGTATTAGTAAAATATGTAAATTATTTTAAACATCAATTTACTTCTATAAAATAAAAAAATAATTTTTAAATTAAGTATAATATTTGAATACATTAAGTCTGCTTGTATATCGTTTGCGTATATCCAAAGTCCCTTGTGCACATTCGTTATTGGGTACCTCGTTCCTCCACTCCTAGTTTACGTAAATATAATATTTCGCAGGTGCGTTCGTATAACATCGCGCAAATTATGAAATATCGTTAACACGATTCCGCAAATTATGAAATATCGTTAACACGATTCCGTTATTTAACATTATTCTGTTGACCGTCTCATAGCATCAGCTCTCCATTAGATTAGATTTCAGTTTACTGCAACATTATTTCTTTTTATTCAATTCATTGCTTTAAGCTCTCATTTCGGGAAGTTAACATTGTAGTTTTAATTTTAAGATTTATGTTCAAATAAATATATCTCAAACTGTTAAGCTACGATTGTTAATATCATAAACTTACAACCTAAACGTTCAGTCGAATACCCCTTCAAAGTGGCACAAAACTAATCACCCCATCGGAAGATTTATTATTTTTTCAAATGGCGTCATACGTCAATCCCATTGACACTTGTGAAATAGACAGCTGCAGTATAAAAGCTGACAAGTGCGTAAAGGTCAGAATAAAGATTTACATCGTAAAAAATCATTTTTACTCTTATTTAGTAAAAAAGCTATTCGAAAACAAAATCCAAGTATTAATTTTGAGCCTATCTTAATCGTTTAGTTACGACTCCGGCTGCACTTGAAACCATTTAAGTTCGTAACAGGCCATCACTGTTAGCATAACATTTTCTGTTACAACAGAAAAAACGACAGGTCTAAGAAAGACCCCAACATCGGAGCTGAATTCTACTTTGAATCCCTACAAATATGTAAGTCAATGCAGTCCAGGCAGAATCAGGAAAGCCTACCAAGCCATTACCGACATCATGTCAGCTGGAGTCAAGATAGCTATATTCACAGATAGTCAAGTAATAATCATATGATAATCATCAATACTTCCAAACTGGTAATGCACTGTACAGGTGAACTCAGTTCGCGCAATCAGCCGCTCAATATCACTCTTGTATGAGTTCCAGGTCGCCGAAGGCGAATGGGTTGGTGCGTTACTACCACTCGAGAGTACAATAGAAAACGATTTTTCTAAAATTAAAATTGCAGGTCCGTCCATTTGTAGAACCACATAAAAAAGCACTGCACAAATATTAAAGGAGCTCAGTTAAAAACCTAACAGAAATGTGCGCGCCAACTATTATTATTATTATCAGTTCCAGGCCATTGGAATATCGAGAGTAACAAGAAATAGGATGAGCTTGCTAGGCAATGATCCTCTCAAGCAATTAAAATTCTCTTCAGCAGGATTAAGGCATCAAAGGGCAAAAACTGCTTGCACAGTCGGGATTTTTTGAGACATTTGATTAAAAACTGTCCATAGGATCTAATTTTCGACCAATTTTAATAATTGTTTTCTTTTTCTTTTTATGTTCGGAAATAATTTAGGTTCGATCAAAATTTTCTTTTATTATATCATAATATATATATAAATTTTTGGAAATTTTTCCGATGAATATTCTATATTTGACCTTGAACTGACATTCCATTCGAACCCACTCGGACAAATGGATAACAAGTGCGGCTCCCAAAACCGCAAAATATTTTTTTATTCATATTTTTAAAAATTTCTGGTTAAACTTGAAGGCTACTTCTTAAAATAAATGAGTTTTGAAGGTTTTGGGTAGTTCAGGTATGATTTCATCTCTTAAGGGGAGTTGGAAATTTGGGTACTTGCCGTGATGTATTATATATATACATATATATCTAATTGGCGCGTACACTCTTTTTGGGTGTTTGGCCGAGCTCCTCCTCCTATTTGTGGTGTGCATCTTAATGTTGTTCCACAAATGGAGGGACCTACAGTTTCAAGCCGACTCCGAACGGCAGATATTTTTATGAGGAGCTTTTTCATGGCAGAAATACACTAGGATTTTTGTCATTGCCTGCCGAGGGGCGACCGCTATTACAAAAATGTTTTTTTTTAATTTTGGTGTTTCAATTTTTTTATTTACATTTTTTATAAACTTTTCATACAAATATTCTTATTCAAGGGTGTGTTTTGATATAACAGAAAAAAAACTAAATTCTAAATCTAAGAAAAAAAATTAAAATCAATCAAAAATTGCCTGCTCTAGATAAAAAATTCTTAAGCCATTTTAGAAATATTTTAGCTTTATTTTTTATACTTTTTTGTTCGGGGAGTGCGCGAAACAGCAAATTTATCTGTAATTACTTTCGTTAAATGAAAATACGTAAGTGCGCTTTCGATTATAAAAGGTCTCCCAATAACGGGTGTTACAGGTGAATGGATTGCGCTATCGAGAGATAATTAACGATTTTTTATGGCCGGAATTGGATGGTATTGATCTGGACAATGTTTATTTTCAACAAGATGGCGCTACGTGCCACACAAGCAACGAAACCATTGATCTTTTACGGGCAAAGTTTCCGGACCGTGTTATCTCTCGAAGAGGTGATCACAATTGGCCACCGAGATCTTGGGATTTAACATCTTGTGACTTTTTTCTTTGAGGCCACGTAAAAGAGAAAGTCTACGCCAACAGCCCAGGGTTGATTCAAGACCTCAAAGATGGAATTCGTGAGGCTATCCAGAAAATAGGGCAGCCACTTTGCAATTCGGTTATGGAAAATTTCATGAAAAAGATATTGTCCTATAAGCGTGGTCGTGGTGGTCATTTGCCTGATGTTATTTTTCACTACTAACGGCGTACCTTCCTCTTTATAATGAAATAAACATCCGATCATTTATATTAGAAAATAGCATTTTTCTTTGAATATCAAAATAACACCTCTTATTGGAAAACCCTTTACTTTACAAGTGAAGTCTCTTTATTTTCTATTTCATGTTTTTATACTATTTCTTCTCCTTAACTTAACTTAAAGAAGGGCTTTCTTATATAATAAACGGTAGGTATATATTGTATAATTCAACTTTTAACATTACATTAAAATCAATATTTTAAATTATTATAAAATTCCTTTTTATCTTAGTCATAAATTATAATGATAAATTAAATGCCATTTGGCGTAACACTCCGGTTTTTGGAACCAAATTTGTCGAAAATTCTCCATTGTGCACTGAAAGGTAGGGGAGTAAGCGGCGCGGTTGAAAATACCACAGTGAGCAGGAAACTCCTTTACGACATATTTGAAATTTTCCCGGCTTATCAATCGGCTAATGAAATTTTGACAAACCATTATTCAACAATATTCAAGAATTTTCAGATATTTCAGTTCAGATTCTAGGCACAGCAAAGTACCTGTAGGAAATAGTACTCTTGAAAAGTTCATCACCAAAACAGTAGAGTATTGTGGCACTCAACGGCAACAAAACATCAAAATTGTGTGACGTCGTTCAAAAAGTGGGTTAACCCATTTTCGGCAGCTGGCCGATTTTTCGACCACCAACTTCGGAGTCCAATATCCCAGAAACTAAATGTAAATTTATTGATCAGTTTTCACAAGTTTTAAATTTGGAATTTAGTTAATTTCTAAAGCATAATTTTTTAAGAAAAAAAGGTTCAGGGCAGATTTTTGTAAAAGAATGAAATTATCACTATTTTTACGTGTTTTTTGTGCAGATGAAAAAATAATGAAAAACAAAAAAAAAACAAATAATTGTTACTAATTTATTGTGAAGAGAAAAGATGAAATTAAGAGAATCAAAAAAGTAACATATCAATATTGCAATAATTTTTACTGTTTCATGGACGTAAACTTTAGTGGTCGAGAAATCGACCGCTGGCCAGGAACTGTCATGTAGGATAGAACAAAATCTAGCAGAGTCAAACCACGTCAAGTGGGCCCCGAATTTTCCATCAAATTCCTGATTTTAAAATCAAATGCATTTTTGGATAGAGAATTTGTCACATAATAATTGCTGTGAATAGTTTTTTTTTTATTTCGCTTTTTGTTTATGTTATTAACAATTGAATTTTTTTGCATGATATTCTTGTAAAATCAATATCTCAGAAACTACAATTGATAATTTGATGAAATTTATTTCGGTTACCGAAAAATGTTTACTCTACCGATTTAACGTTCAAAGACTGTGTATTTGTTGAAATAATAATTTTTATGAAAAATCGCAATTATTTTTGCGTTCTTCACGCTCTAAATGGACAATATTACAGTCAGATTAACCCTAAAGCACACAATTTGAAAAATGACAAATTCACACAAATGAGCCTCTGAGGCTCATATATAAGAAAAAGTAAATATATTGATGAAATGGTATTTTTATAACTCAAATCTTTATTTCATGAAAAAAAAAAACATAAATTGACAAATTTTTATTCATTACATATTTAATTCATTTATTGTTTTCGCAATTTTGGCAAATTTTGGTTGTTTGAGAATGCTCATTACAGACGTTTTTGTTACAAATTTTACAACATTGCTTTTGCATTCTTGCTTTTTTTGAAGGGCAAATATAGCAACGTTTTCTTTTATTATTGTTGTTATTGCTACTTACAGGCAATACATCGTTGCGAATTTGCAAAATATCTGAAATTGCGCTTTGTGTCTCCATTCTCATGTGTGGTTTTTTCTGCCTTTTCAATATCATAGGTTCCACTAACTGCTCACAAAGTTCTCTGAGAAAAAGGTGTCGACGGTTAGACTTTCCGCTGTTCCATAAAGAATTTTGTTTTGTCCATATAATGTATGCTGCAATTCCTGCTGCATCCAACATATTCATAAAAAATGTAAGAGGCCAACGGTTCGTTTTGCGTTTTGTCATATATTCATGTACAAGTTGGTCGAATGTATCAACACCACCCTTGGTTTCATTATAAAACATATTTATTTCTGAAATATTTTTTTCACCGTTTTTCAAAATATTGCATGTGTGATGCATTGTTGACAAAAAAATAACTGCCTGCCGACTTTTGGAACATGTGAAGCGATAGTTATATTTTTCTGAAAGCCAAATATTGTAGATGAAACTGCTCTTTTTCTGTTGGGCAAAAATTCAGGCGGGATGCAAGCCTTATTTTTTCTCAAAGTTCCAACGATAGTGAGTCCTTTACCAAGAAGGTTTTCTGCTAATTCTTTACTTGTGAAATAGTTATCCATTGTTATATTTCGGTTTGTCTCGTAATAGGGTTCACAAAGTCGTTCAACGACATTTTTAGCAAGGCCAACACTTCTCGTATTTCCTTCTTTTCCTGTATAAGGAATTCCTCGAAGAGGATATGCGTTTTTGCTGTCACACAGCCACCAAATTTTTATGCCGTATTTGTCAGGCTTAGAAGGAAGATACTGAATAAAGCAACAGCGGCTTCGACATGGCATGAGTTGTTCATCGACAACTAAATATTCACTTGGCATATAATATTTACCTAAATTGTGATTAACCATATCCCAAATATTTCGAATAGGGGCCAACTTATCCCCTAGTCGTCGTGAGGATCTGGTCAATTTGTCATCGAAACGTATAAAACGCAATAATTCCTCAAATCTGCGACTTGACATACTTGCTTTGAAAATTGTTATTCCATAAAGCCGATCCCAAAATAAACGGTAATTTTGATTGTTTGATTTCATATGTCCTGCTGTCATAAGAAGTCCGAAGAAAGATAATAACTCATCATTGTCTAGTGCTTTCCATTTTATCGACTGATTAGCATATACCCTTTCCGCTTCTTGATTAGTTTTTTTTTTTTTTTTTTTTTTTTTTTTTTTTTTTTTTTTTTTATGAGGAGGAAGCATCGAAAGCCTTACCCCGTCAGTGTGGGACTTTAACCCGAACTAAACCTCCTACCGTCAAAGTACCGATCCCCCCGGTACTACCGTCAAGTATTTCGTCGGGAGGCGGTTTGAGCGTTGCACTCAACGTCAGTTACTGTTCTGATGCAATATGTCACAAGCTGCATCTGCCTATTACCACCACTGTTAGGTCATATCAGAAGACAACCACCCCTGTCGGATCTATACGCCCCCTCCCCCCATGTCCCTGTTCGTTACCATAGAAAAGCTAGTTTCTAATAGTGGTATCGTCAGTTTACCTGTGTTTTCATCTCTGGATAGGTGTGCTGCTTCACGTTCTTATTTGACGTTCGCGCATCCTCCTTGCCTGCTCGCTATTTCGAAGTTGCTGCATTATTTCAGCAGCCATGTTTTGGACTTTGCTCCAATTGTCATGGCTCATCAACATCAGTGGCACTAAATTCTCGGGCGTGATGCTGCTGCCAAGGTTGCCTTCTAGTTTAGCCCTTACTCTTCTGAAGCGGGGACACGTGAGAAGCACATGTTCTGCGTCCTCCTCAACTGCTGGTGTGCACTGCTCGCAGTATGGACTTTCTTCGTGTCCAAAGCGGTGAAGGTACGCTTTAAAGCAACCATGGCCACTTAGGATTTGGCAGACATAGAAGTCTACTTCTCCGTGCTTTCTCTGGAGCCAAGCTTCAACGTTGGGGATGAGACGGTGGGTCCACCTGCCTTTATTTGCACTGTCCCATCGCGTCTGCCATTGGTCCACGCAGCGGTGGTTTATGGATTTTCTCAGTGCCAGCTGATCGCATTGGGCTTGGTTGTTCCTCATACGTCTCATTTCATACATCTCCTGCGCTATCAAGTCGAGTGGGCATAGACCGGCTATGATGAGCGCCGCATCCTCTGAGACTGTCCTGAAGGCAGAGCAGACTCTAAGAGCACACAAGCGGTACGTGGAGTTACTACTTCGTACGTATGAAGCGTGTTGGAATGCATCGCGCCAAACTGTCGCGCCATATAAAAGGATAGACCTCACTACTCCAGCCAGGACCTGTCTTGCCTGCTGCCTTGGTCCTCCAATGTTCGCCATTATTCTAGCCAGGGCTGCTGTCGCAGTCGCAGCTTTGTTGCTAGCGTATTCCAAGTGGTATCGGAAGCTAATTCGGTGGTCTACCAAGACGCCTAAGTATTTTATGTATGGCTTTGACTCGATAATGCTGTCCCCAACTCTAATCTTGACCTTTTCAACTCTCTTTCGGCTGCTGATGAGTACGGCTTCTGTTTTATGCGTAGCTAGCTTTAAACCATTCGCGCCTAGCCATCTTTGAGCCGCGCCTATAGCTTGTTGCGCGATATTTACAATTTCCGCGAGCGTTTTCGCGGTTACAACGATTGATATATCGTCCGCGAAGCCAACGAATGTTGCGCTCTTGTGTACCTTTAGTCGCAAAATGCCGTCGTACATAATGTTCCACAGGAGGGGCCCTAGAACGGATCCTTGTGGCACACCAGCTGTGACCTGGTAGTCAACAATTCCGCTGTCGCTGCCGTAACGTAACAGTGATTAGTGTATTGGATTATTTGTGCACAAACTTCATTGGAAATGAACAGTCTGAAGCAATCAAGTATATTTTCCAAAGTTTTCCCTGGAGGCAATAAAACCTTATCAACTTTGCCTTTTATTGTGTGGGAAGATCGAATTTTCGAGGTTGGTGGGGGACTTTTCGACCATATAGTTCCATCTTTTCCTTTGTAAATTGCCATATTTTCTGTTGCGTCCTCAATATTTTCAGCGCCATCGTCTGAAAACTCATCTTCAATTTCCGAAGCAGAAAAAACATATTCTGATTCCGAATCAGACGAAAAATCAGGAAGAACGAACTCTTCTTCTTCTTCAACAGAGTTTTCTAAAGCCTGTGCAATTTGTGTATCACTTAGTTTAGTTTTCGCCATTTTCTATAAAAAAATATGTTTTTTTGAATTATTTTCGATATGAGAATCTCGGAATTATGAATTTTGTACTTACCAAGATAATCCAAACGAAATGACGAGCGTTGTACCACTCAGCAATTATTGAAAATAAATACAAAAATTTTCGAACGTACATAAACAATGTCTATACAATGATCAATATTCCGTTAGAGATTATCAAAACAGACGGTAGTTATATCAACCGTTATGATTTTTTTTTTTTATATTATTACACAAGTTACTGACACAATCAACGTATTCTTTTTTATTCGAACCAAATTTGCATTGACATAAATTTTTGCAATTGAAATAGCATAACAATAACCCAAAAATATGAAGGAGCTCATTAGGCACATATGTGTAAATGTGTAACATTTATATTAAAATTTTTTTTTGAGATTAAATATATTTATATTTTGAAAACTAATAACACTAAATTAATTAAGGAACTTATATTGAAGAATACCAAAAAGATGAAAGACTTTTTTTAAAAGCCATGAAGAAACTGCAGTCATGATATAGATTTGAGCCTCAGAGGCTCACTTGTGTGCTTTAGGGTTAAGCTCACAATGCTCACCTTTAATAATCTGTAAAAAAAACTTTGTTCATCCAATCCGTTCTGAAGATATCGAATTTTTTGTCAAACTGTGTAAAGTTTTAAACGTTATTTTCAGTCAATATTTCTTGCAGTTCATCAATGATCGGGGCCACTCCAGGACATTTTTACATTCCCCAAAATAACAAGCTGACGTTGAATTTTTGCACACAGCACGCTTTATGTAATCACCCATAGATTCTTTAAAGGCGATATTACGTTTGCAAAGTTCTTGCTTGATTCCATATATTTTTAGAGCCACATTTTGATGCATTTTGCAAACACATTCATTGTGCGTGCCGTTTGGGCTGAAGAATACATTGATGGGGTCTGAGGTATGGAAATTTTGATAAACCAATCTGAATGTCAGGATAATCTATTTCAAAGTGTTCATATAAATCCACCAAATTGTAAAGTAACAATCTCTTCTGCGGTTTCAATTTCTTTCCATTTTCATAAACAGTTACACAATCTTTCATTCCAGGTAACAATCTGCTGCAATAGTCTGATAAATAGAAAGCTTTAACTTTTTCAATAGTTGAGTTCGGAGTACGTTTCCGCGCTTCTTATCAGGCACAGATCCAAACCCCCTTTTCTTTTTCAATTGTTTGGCTTTTGATGCCATCCTTTTCGAAATACTAAATGTTTCTCGCATTTGTTTCGATGTTACATCATCTGGTACCGTTGTTAAAATTTGAATTTTATCATTTGTATTTTTTTTCTCACGTAAAGCAGACTTTATATTCTCCACAAATTCTGAATTCAATTTTGTTTTCCTTGTTGAATATTTACTCTCGCTGTATTTTTTTTTTCGTTGATGATTTCTGCTATTATCTCTTTGACATTCATATCACTTAATTTTGAAAAACGTCGTTTTTTATTGGCGGTTCACCAAGTTCCTGTAAAATATTGTTCACCTTTTCTAATTTTATTCATTCAAATTCATTCTGAATTTCACTATCCGAACATTCTTCTGCATCAGAAGAAACTTCAGACTCATCGTTTTCTGCTCCTTGGTGAGCACTAGAAAAAATTAATCAAAATTTTCTGTCACAAATTTTGAGAACTAATTGACTTTATTTGCCTAAATAATAACTGTGGACTTGGACGTATATACGCTGCACTTTCAGTAACACTTCCATCTCTATATATCTTCATACGACATGATTTGCAAACGTATTTACCGATATATTGTTTGAATTTTACATCCCAGTGAGCGGTTATTTGGAATAAATTATGACGTACTCAATTATGACCGAAATAAAAAAAAACTATTCACAGCAATTATTATGTGACAAATTCTCTATCCAAAAATGCATTTGATTTTAAAATCGGGAATTTGATGGACAATTCGGGGCCCACTTGACGTGGTTTGACTCAGCAATATTTTTTTCTTATTGAAAGAGATGGAAGTGAGTATGTTTCTGGTATAGGAAAGGTACTACCCCTGCAGGGAAAACCACTACTAGTGAACCAAAATTCTAGTTCAGCACTAGTACCTTACCTCCAAAATCGAACCTGTCCTATATTGGATGGTACGGGAGTATTAGAAAATACCTGCAAATCGAACTAGTTCTCATTCGTCCAATATCGAACTAGGGCGGAACTATCCTAAAAGGGTTTATTGGAATATTGTACCTATCGGGGTACCATACTTTGCCACACATTGACCACTACTGGTCTGTTCGACCGGACATGGGGGTTCCAATTGTGAAGCAGGCTGTGAGTCGTAATCGATTTAAAAAAATTAAGCAGTTTTCCATCTCGCTTACAACACGAATTCAAGCGCAGCAGACCGTTTTGCGAAGGTTCGTCGTATTACTGACACTCTCAACAAACAGTTTATGCAGTTTGGAGTCTTTAGCCATAATCTCTCTATAGACGAACAGATGATTCCATACTTTGGACGCTACTCCTGCAAAATGTTTATCAAGGGAAAGCCAATCCGGTTTGGGTTTGAAACATGGTGCTTATGCTCTGAAAGTGGGTACTTATTTTCTGGTTCATTCAGTTCTTCGATTCAGTCTCTCACGGTAAGTGCCAGAAGAATCAGCAGACTCTTCATATACTTTATCCTACGCACGAGAGCTAAGCGATCTGGAGATGATACGTTAGACAGTGACAGTTATTTGAATCTGATAAGGCGGAAGATGACGGCATTACTTCGGCATTTTGAACAATACCACACACTGTGGGAATATAAAACGTATACATAAATAACGGGTGATCAATTAAGAGGAGTTTTTTTCATTTGCGTTTTTTTTACAGATCGCGCGCGAGTTGTGGCAAACTGTCATCGTGGATTTGTTGAACAGCGTTTGGCATTTCATCATGGAAAGACTCACACCGCAACAACGTCTACAAATTGTTCAACTGTATTATGAAAATCAGCGTTCTGTGACAAATGTTTTTCGTGCGCTTAGACCGCATTATGGTCAACATAATCGGCCTGCCTTAAACACTATTCGACATACCATCAACAAATTTGAATCCGAATATTCATTGGTGGATAATTCTCGACCGAATAGACCACGTCCAGCAAGAAGCATTGAGAGAATAGCGGCAGTAGCAGAGAGTGTACGTGAAAACCGCGATGAATCGATTCGGCACCGTTCTCAGCAACTTGGACTGTCGTATGAAACAACTTGGTCAATTTTACGGAAGGATCTTCATTTAAAAGCATACAAAATACAGCTCGTACAAGAACTAAAGCCAAATGACCTTCCTGCACGTCACCGTTTTGCTGCTTGGGCTCTTGAAAAGATTGAAGAAGATCCGCTGTTTTCGAGCAAAATTTTGTTCAGCGATGAGGCGCATTTCTGGCTCAATAGTTACGTCAATAAGCAAAATTGCCGTATTTGGGATGAAGAGCAACCAGAACAGGTTCAAGAGCTACCTTTACACCCAGAGAAAACAACGGTCTGGGTATCTGTATCTGTATCTGTATCTGTATCTTTATCTTTATCTTTATCTGTATCTGTATCTGTATCTGTATCTGTATCTGTATCTGTATCTGTATCTTTATCTTTATCTTTATCTGTATCTGTATCTGTATCTGTATCTGTATCTGTATCTGTATCTGTATCTGTATCCGTATCTGTATCTGTATCTGTATCTGTATCTGTATCTGTATCTGTATCTGTATCTGTATCTGTATCTGTATCTGTATCTGTATCTGTATCTGTATCTGTATCTGTACCTGTATCTGTATCTGTATCTGTATCTGGTGTGGTTTATGGGCTGGTGGAATCATCGGTCCATATTTTTTCAAAAATGATGATGGCCGCAACGTAACTGTGAATGGTGCTCGCTACCGTACCATGATATCGGACTTTTTGCTACCTGAAATTGAATCTAATGATCTCTACGACATTTGGTTTCAACAAGACGGAGCCACTTGCCATACAGCTCGTGAAACAATGACTTTATTGAGAAGTCATTTCGGAGAGCAGCTGATTTCACGTTTAGGACCTGTGAGTTGGCCACCAAGATCTTGTGATATCACACCTTTGGACTTTTTTCTTTAGGGATTCGTGAAGTCCAAGGTCTATGCTGATAAACCAGCTACGATTGAAGCTCTGGAAGCCAACATTGCGCGTGTTATTCACGACATACCAGTCGAAATGCTCGAACGAGTGATTGAAAATTGGACCTTCAGAATGGACCACCTTAAGCGTAGTTGCGGCCAACATTTGAATGAAGTCATATTCAAAAAGTAAATGTCAAAGAATGTCCTTTCAAATGATAAATAAAGGTTTTGAACATAATTTACATTTTTGTTTTTTTTTTTTAACTATTGAAAAAAGCACCTCATGATTGATCACTCGTTATAACCAAACTTCTTTTTGTTTTTTTTTTTTTTCAATTTGTTTGCTTATAACTATTTTTTGATTTTGTGAAAAATGTGTCTATTGGCCATGGTTTTTCTAACGTTCAACGTATTTCTTTTCTTTACTGCGCACTCCAATACCTCTCGCCCTCAGCCCGACGAGCGGCTTCGTCCCTAAAGAGATAATACATAATTTGTAGAATTTAGTAAATATCTTTATCTCTCGTCCTTTTGTCGAAAAATACACAAATCGCCTTAAGGTTCCAGAAGAATTTAACGCTGCTTCTTCCACAAATTTATTCGTTCTTCGCTTTGTTTAAACTTTAGCCAATTTTCATTAGGACATCTATGCTAAACTGATATTCTTTGCTGCATTTCGTTGTCTTTTTGCTGTTCATCTGCTATCCCTCTGTTCTTGTTCTTAACTACTACAACGGCAATTTCAATCTTCACTTCTACAGTTTTATTTATATTAGCTGCTCCTTTTTCATGCAAGTTGAGTCTTATTTACCACTGTGACTTGTAGCTGTTCTTGCAGCCTCAAAAAGCGCTTATCGTGATCTCATAATTACATTTTGGCTCGCTTACATTTCGCTGAAAATTTCATAATGCAAAAATCTATCACTTAAAAGCCACAAACGGTGTTTGTTCTCTCGACGCCTGTCTGCTTTATAAATTCCGTTCGTTCGCTGCCACCAGGCGCGCTACTTCCGCACTTGAACTCCATTTTATTGCTGCTCAATTTCGGCGCTTTTAGTGGTGGATTTTAAATTGAAATTTAATTAAAAATCACTCTATGTCCTTCACTTTGTCCAGTGCTTAAGTGTTTTGGGTGGCATAATGTGCGATCTTTACCCATCCACCACATTCCGTTGCTCATGAAGTGTTCGCTATAGTGCGAATTATATGAAGACGCTGTTCGCGCGATTAATTTTTCATCATTTAAGCATTTTTCAGTAGTATCCTCCTCCTTCTATACTTCTGCGATATTATTATTTTACTCTATTTATTTTTATTTAAAATATTCGCAATTATTTGGAAAAGCTTTTTTTTCGTTTGTCTTTTGAAATGACACATTCGCTGCCAAGCATCAAGGGCACTGGAACAGGAACAGGATATGACATGCTTAATACGGAACAGATGTGCCATCAAAGTACTGAGGCGTAGCATATTGCGGCCTTTACTTGCATACATACATGCGTATGTATATACATATGTGTGTGTGTATATAAACCAGCTTTTTGAAAATATTTTCACATTAAAGAAGACATGGCGAAAAAGTGGATAAAAAGAAAGAATTAGCAGTTGAGTCGGTATAATGATGACGCTGCGACTCAGAGCGGAAACAGCTCATACAGCAGCGGCGAAGATGAATGAAAATGAAATGCAGCAAATGAACGCGCGCTCACATCACAGAACGCTGATGCCGCAGATGTAATGCTGCTAACAAAAAAAAAAATGCGTTGCGAAGCACTCAACTAGAACTGAAATTAAATGAAATGTATTAAAATGGTAAACAAACAAAATTGAATGCAGCAGCAAAAATAATAGAGAAATTCACCTACACATAGGCATGAGTAAATATATTTACAAAGGAAAAGTAAGTGAAAGTAATTAAAGTAAAAAAAGAAGAATAAAATTAAATGCATAAACGGGGACAAATAGTTGCAGAAAATCATATAGGGTGATCAGATAGCGAAGATAGTTATTGCAATCGTTTTGCTTTAGTAGCTGTCAAAGTTAGCAAAGACATCCAGCTATCAAAATATTTAATAAAGCTACCCGCTCCTGCAGCCATCGTTTACGCTTGCCGAGTATGCGGAAATTATTAAAAAATATTTAATTGCGGGAAAGTTGTAAATACTTAAAATTGTAAACGGTCAAAACATTATCTTCTCGAACAAGTCCCATTTTTGGTTCAGCATTTTTGTTTAAAAGCGAAATTGCCATTATTGGTTCACAGTTCAGAAGTGTTCGACGAAGTAACAACGCAACCGCAAAGATTGACCGTTTAGTGCAATGTATGGAGCCGTGGTACCATAGGATGCCAGTTCATTATTTATTTCAGGAAGAATACTCTGTTACCGTTAAAGCTCTTCCACATAGAATGGCGCCATGTAGCCAGAGCTAGGCAATTTCCATACATTCCAACTATGCTTCTTCGGTGATGACGCTAAATGCTATACGACCAAAGTAAAGCTAATAGTTTCGAAAAACGAATTTGATGACAGGATTATCATTAATCAATTAGCCCTCCATCGATTATTTTCTCAGGAGCTACGTGAAATTCTTAGTCTACGTTAGCAAGCCAATAACTTTGGACGAGCTCGAATAGTGTATCCACTAAAACAATCCCTCCTCCTCTTTTGGGGAGACTCCGTTCCCGGAACTACTTTCTGCATTAGTTCGAGAGGGTCTAGAATGGTGTCCACGAAGTGGTAGGCAGATTGTCCTTTCTATAGGAACTTCTTCATCTTCTTCGATCCTCGTGGACAGTGCTCAGTTTTTTGCCCTCACTTACCGCAAGACCGACATTGCTTGCCTCTTTCTTTAAACTGGAGTATACTGAGAATGCAACGCGGTAGGTTTCGCCGATAACGTCGATGTTGTACGGGAAGACCAAAAACATATGCGAGAATCTCAAGGATCGTAAAATATTTTCTCTGCCCTTGCAGCTGCCCTGACGGAAGAAATTGGAAAGCCTTTTAGTGCTCGAACACCTGGAAGAAGACTTCCGAAAGCAGGTATAAAGTGATGCAAGTGCTGAAAAAAAATCAGAAAAAAGTCGGAAAAAAGGTTTAGAATAGGCTCTCCGATTATAACACTTTACGGAGGAAGATTGGTCGAATGCTCCGAAATCTGATGTATCGCACTTTGAGTGAGGCTTAGTTTATATATACCTATATATAATTGGCGCGTACTCCCTTTTTGGGAGTTTGGCCGAACTCCTCCTCCTATTTCTGGTGTGCGTCTTGATGTTGTTCTACAAATGGAGGGACCTACAGTTTCAAGCCGACTCTGAGCGGCAGATATTTTTATGAGGAGCTTTTTCATGGCAGAAATACACTCGGAGGCTTGCCATTGCCTAGGCTAAGTTTACATCATTTTAAAATATCAATAACCATAACTTCTCACCCTAGACTAACTTCGGGAAAATAACACATATCTTATAAAACGATTTTTTTTTCCTTTCCTACAAGTATTTGGAACACCTGCTGTGACGTTCGTGAGGCGACGGGTTGCCGAGGAATACCATCCAGTTTACGGGGTACCCATAGGCATAAGGGTCGCATGGACGGTCAAAAGTGCATACATTATTAGAAACTGTACTTTAGCCTTAGGTTAGGTTAGCCAGGTTGCTTGCCTAAGAGAAGACACTCGTTGACCCTGAAGCCCATTGTTATTCCTGAATTTGATTCCTTTCCCCTAACTAAGTTGATAAAATCATGTAGATCGTTTAAAGAAGGTAACTGGTGCCTCCAGTGAGACAACTTGCAAATTTCTCAGGTCTTCGAAGAAACAATTTGCGGTGGTTTCTTTGAAGTGTAGGACATTTACAGAAGAGGTGTTGTACCGACTCAATTTCTTCTTCATCACCAGACATTTTGTTCTTTTAAGATTGCATTTTGGCCACCTTGTATTTGTTTCCGCGATAACGCCCACACCAGTCACAGTGTACAGTTCGTTTAGAGGAATGCTAATGTATCCAATCACTCGCTGAAGGTCAAGCTTAGAGCATTTCTTTGCCCAATCATCCGCTCTTTCAGTTTCCCCTTCTCCAGACTGGCCGAGAACCCAACAAAGTTTACTGTTATGTTGTTAGATAACCAAAAGCGACCGCCTGCATTCTTTAACACATCTTGAGTTGATGTGCGCTGAAGCCAGCGCCTTGGTCGCTACTTGACTATCAACAAATATAATAAAGTTTACCGAAGTTAAGTCCATTAGTCTTATCGTTTGTGCTGCTTTGTCTAGAGTGGAGTTCTCAGGTTGCAAGGCGTTACACCAGTCTGGGAGTCTAGAAGAGCAATTTAAAGATATAATTGCTCCAAGCACAGGGTTGCCCATATTCGACGGACCCATCTGGCAACCCTGTATCTTTTGACAGAGACGTCAGATCGCTTAATGACATACCGCGTTGGAAGCGTTGGTCCAAGCAAATTTTTACCATGGAACAGTACACGCCACGCGAGCGCTCCCAAATTGTTGAAATTTACATTCAACAAAAGAAGTCAGAAAAAGAAAAAGAAGAATAAAATCATCATGTCCGATGAGGCTCATTTCTTATTAAATGGGACGGTAAACAAGCAAGATTGCCATATTAACGCCACTGAAAATCGTCACGAGATTCAAGAGGTACCTCTTTACGACGAGAAAGTCACTCTTTGGTGCGGCGTTAGTGCGAAAACGATTATTGGCCCGTTTTTCTTCAAAAATGAAATTTATCAAGCTGTTACCGTCAATCAGGAGCATTATCGCGATATGATAACCACTTTTGTGATGCCAATTATTCGTCGAAAGCGTATGATGCAGTTCTGGTTTCAACAAGACGGCGCTCCACCACACACACCTCGCACCACAATCGATTTTTTGAAGAAATTGTCGTCGTTTGATGTCAAAATATGGCGATTTTGACTGACCACCGCGTTCGCTCGATTTAACGCCACCTGACTTCTTCTTGTGGGGATATTTAAAATCAAAGGTTTATATTAAGAAGCCACAGACCATAGAAGAGGTCAAGAGCAACATCCGTGAGGAAATAGCCGCTTTTCCAGCCGAAATGTTAGCTAAAACTATGGAAAATGCTGCAAAACGGGCACAATACGCCGTACAGACTCAAGGCGGCCATTTGAGAGATATCACATTCAAAAAGTGATGTCAACAAATCTACTTGAACCAAATAAAATGATTATTATCGTCAACATCAAAAAAATTGTGTTTTTCTTTGATTTAAAAAAAAACCACATGGGTCCGTCGAATATGGGCAACCCTGTATACTCCCAATCCAATACCACTGTCCATCTTTGAGCCGTCAGGATAAATATAGTGGCCACCACCATCTCATATGACTGGTCTGCTAATCCTTTCTGTCGGATATTCTTATTGCTAAATATTTTTTCAAATGTATCTTGGGAACCAGATAGTTTGTTTTCGATGCGTCTTGCAATTGTTCCTTAGATAGTGGAACTGATGCGTGGCAGTGAGTGTTTTGTTTAGCATGTCTGCTGTTTTAATCCTTGAAGCAAATTTGGCCTTTAAATATACAACAATTGGTGAAATATGTAGGCTCACTTCCAGTGCCACCGGAGGTGTCGATCGGAATGCACGTGTTATTCCTGCACAAACTAATGGTTGGATTTTTATGAGTTTCTTTAGGTAGGATTTTAGCCTTCGTTAATGCACATTTCCGGTGACTCTAATTTAGATACAGTTCAATTCCAGCAAGACAATGCTTCTTGGCACAAATCAGCGACTACGATGTGTTGGTTTAGAGAAAATAACATTGTTTTGTTAGATATGTCAGCACAGTCTATAGATAGATATACACCGTGGAGTATATGGGAGCCAACAATAAATATAATATAAAGAAATACATTCTGTAACATCACAAACAGCCCAGAAATGTGGATTAATTCACGAGTGGAGCTCAAGTACAGGGTAGGCCATATAGCGTTTATTTTTGAACCACCTTTTTTTTGAGAATGGTAACACAAATGACATGTCAAATGTGTTCATAATTTACTTAATAAATGTGAGCGATAAATGTGAGCGATAGTTGCGGTGTACAGACGTGTTTTGGTTCGCTCCACAATTGTGTTTATTTTCTAGCGAATCCGTCAATTTGTGCCTATTTTAAAAACATGCCTTGCACATGCAAGCAAAAAGTCGACCGTGGTCAGCCGAAAATACAATGTTCCAAGTGCAAGGAACTTTTCCACTTGAAATGTGCTAACTTATCGGAAGCTGATGCTGACTTCTTTATCAAGTTTGAACGTGACTTTCTTTGTGCAGTTTGCTCTAAATTGCGGCGAAACTCAATTCGGTCCCCGCCTCCACCCCGCAACACACCTGATGCATTGCCGCCTGTGGATGATCGGGAAATTGTTATTGTGCCAGAAAAACAACAAGGACCATCTGTATTTCAAAAGGTAAACAATAGTCGGCAGAAAGACGAAGAAACGGAATCTGCGCTCATTGCTGTTGCGCAAGAACTAGCTGGGCTTAGAGCAGAGATGATAAGCAAATGCTATTGGGAAAGGTTGATAACCTTCAATCAGAAATTCTCTCTATGAAGAGATTACTTAATAACTGCTTTACTGCAGTAAATCCTGAGGCTGTTAATGTGCCTATTTGTGCTGATGATAAGACTAGCTGTATCTCGCGCGCTACTAACACAACGAAACCAATGTCAACAACTGTGCCAACTATTTCTGCTGCCAACAATTTTACATCGAATGCTGCTGCTGACGCCTCCGCTTCTATCTCATACGCTGCTGCTGTTTCTGCCTCTGAGACTTTGTCGCCGTCTGTTGTGCCTTTCATTCGCAATCGCTCTCAGCTGTTGCCTCGCCCAATTGTTGCTAGTGGAGTTGATGCTCCCTCCGGTAATGTTAAGAGCGTAAATAATAATTTACCTTCGCGGATAATTGCTTCTCAACTTCCAAACTCTTCGCGGGCTCCCACTGATTCTGCCTGGGTCTCTGTTGAGACTAAAAAGAGTAGACGTAAGAAAAATCAATTACGTGTTGTTGGTTCTGGTGTGAACAACGAACTTGAGGTGGCTGTACGCTATAAGTGGCTACATTTGTCATCTTTCTCACCTACGGTGTCAACTGATAACATCATTCAGTATGTTAATAAACATGCCGGCTTAGATACGAAGCATATCTTATGTTATAAGCTTATTAAAAAAGAGACAAATGCGGACTCTCTTAGGCATATAAACTTTAAGTTAGGTGTTAGTGAACATAACTATGATAAATTGCTTAAGCCTGAGATTTGGCCTGCTAATGTATCCATTCGTCCGTTTAATTTTTTAAGCAAGCAAGTAAATCAACCGCCGCAGAATTAGTTGTCTGTGCTAGGCCTAATAATCGAAATAATAGTCGAATTAAGATTTACTATGAAAATGCGTCCGGCATGCGTACTAAGGCAGAGCATGTACATTCCCTTAGTTCGCAATTAGATTATGACATATTCGTTCTTGTTGAGACCTGGCTAAATGCAAGTTTTTATGACAATGAATTCTTTGACCCGAACCTATTTAACGTTTTTCGCAAAGGCAGAGACGCTGCAAAAACAGGGTGCTTGCGCGGGGGTGGTATTCTTATTGCTATCAGGTGTCACTTAAACGCATTTTTGTGCCCCCTCATGAACGGTGACTCTCTACTGGATCAGATCAGCGTCTGCATAAGTAGTCCCAACTCACAAGGCTCTTTGTATCTGATTGCCTCGTATTTGCCGCCTGAAAGTTCATACGAGCTGTACAAAGCGCTTGTTGACAACATAGTATATCTTGTCCTAAATAATTTAAATGACAATAATTTATGTATATTAGATGATTTCAACTTGAGTAAAATAAATTGGTGTGCTAGTGCCTCTAACTCTATTATCATACCAAATAATGTAACTGCAAACCATGAATTATATCTTATTGATAATATTCTTAGTCTTAATTTATTTCAAATTAATAATTTTGTTAATTCTCTGAATAGAATCTTAGACCTCATATTTGTAAGTGATAACATAAACTACGAGATCAATGAATGTTTGAATTCCATAACTCCAAAAGGTAAGCATCATTTACCTTAGTTGTCAAAATCGACTTTTATAGTTTTGCTACTATTGCATCTGATGTCAGGCAATCATTCAATTATTCTTTATGCGATTTTGTCAATTTCAATGACTTATTACTTGACATTAATTGGGATAATTTATTTGCTGAACTTGACACATCTAGTAGTTTTTCTGCGTTTAAGTCCATTTTGTCTAAACTCTGCTTAGATAACATTCCGCTCGGAAAGAAAAAGCCCTATAAATTGCCCTGGTATTCTAAGTCTCTGAAAAAGCTTAAAAATCTTAAAAATAATTATTTCAAGAAGTTTAAATCTACGAAGAATCATTTGTACTTCGTTAAATATAAGCAAGCGTTAAAGGATTTCAACGATTTAAATAAATCTCTCTATAACAGCTATATTACCAATATAGAGTTAAACATTAAAGCGAATCCCAAAATCTTCTGGAAATACATAAAATCTAGAAGGAGCAGTGCCAGTGTTCCCACTGGTATGTTTTTCGATAATAGCCAAGCGCGAACCCCAACTGAAACGGCAAACTTGTTTGCTGAATTTTTTAAATCTAATTTTGCTGACGACGAACTTGATCGCCCATCCGACTTTTCTTCTGACTTAGATTATGCCCTGAACTTTGGAGGTCTTTGCCTCTCTTCTGAGGATATTAGTAATGCTTTAACTAAATTGAAATCATCCTCTCAAACTGATGCTGATGGACTTTCAGCAGTTTTGATAAAAAACTGTCCGGCCTTCGTCTATCCCCTGAAAATTATTTTCAACAAATCTTTATCGTCGGGGTGTTTCATTGACGCATGGAAACTCTCTTTCATTACGCCCTTCTTTAAGAGTGGCAATAAAAATGACGCTAGAAATTATAGACCTATCTCTAAGCTGTCGACTATCTCCAAAATTTTTGAGCATGCAGTCTATGCAAAGCTGAGTTTTGCCGTTAAATCTTTAATTTGCCCTAATCAGCATGGGTTTATTGCTAACAGATCTACAGTATCTAATCTGGCCGTTTTTAGTGAATACTGCATTGATTCTTTCTCCGCTGGCTTCCAGGTCGACTGTATTTACACCGACTTTTCGAAAGCCTTCGACAAAGTTTCTCATAGAATCTTAGTTAAAAAATTAGCTAGTCTTGGCTTTCATTCTACATTTCTGCAATGGATAAACTCTTATTTGAGCAATAGACGCTGTGTTGTAACAATCGATGGTATTTCATCTACCTCCTTTGCTGCCATCTCAGGTGTTCCGCAAGGAAGTATCTTGGGACCGCTTTTATTTGTGTTATTTATTAATGACATCAAAAGTTGTTTCACATTTGCTAAATTTTTGCTTTATGCTGATGACCATAAGATCTTCTCAGCGATCAAGACGCAAGAAGATGCCATTAGACTTCAAGCCGATATGAATAGGCTTTATTTCTGGTGCCAGAATTCACGACTTTCGCTGAACTTATCTAAGTGCTTCCAAATATCTTACTCTAAAACATCTAATATTTTGTGCACTAAGTACAGGATCTCGGCATGTATCCTGCAGTGTGTTAGTGAGTTTAAGGATCTTGGCGTCATCTTCGATAACAAATTCTCTTTTAATAACCATATAAATTATATTACTTCTAAATCTTTTTCGATGTTGGGCTTCATCAGACGAAACGCCACTAAGTTCTCTGATCCCTATACCATTAAGTTACTGTATACATCTTTTGTTAGATCCCATTTAGAATATGCTGCTTTTATTTGGAGATTTTGTAGTCAGCAAGCTATTAATAGAATCGAACGAGTGCAAAAAATATTTCTCAAATATGCCCTTGATCCCTGAATTTTATTGATCCCATGCCATCATATTCTGCTCGTCTCATGCTTATAAGTCTCAAGTCCTTAGAGATTCGTAGGACTATACTGTGTCTGTCTTTTACTCATAATATTATTACTGGAGTAATTGATTGTCCCTACTTGTTGGAAAGGATTCGATTTAATGTTCCCCAGCGATCTCTTAGGAACTTCTACCCTTATTATGGGGGAAACTTTAAAACTACGTATGCCAGCAATGCTCCCATTACTCGTGCTTTACGGGAATTAAATGCCGTTCATAATGATGTTCTTCTTGATTTCTCGCTTTCAAGAACAGCACTTTTAAATCTTTTGAATTCTATATTATAGTTAGTTAGTAGCTAGTATAGTTTTTAAATACATATAATATATTTGTAGCTTAATCTAAGCAACTTTTGTATCATAGTCTGTAAGGATTGTAATTCATAGACTTAAATAAATAAATAAAGGTTTGACATTTCCGAAATGGGACGCTATACGCTTGAACAAAATTGGGAAATATTGAAAACCTAATTCCAAAGTGGTGAGCCTTGTTTTTCTTCTTTTCTGATTTTCACATCGGTGGCTACGTCAATAAGCAAAATTGTCGGATTTGGGACTCATAAAATCCAAAACTGTAGACAAGCAAATGCATCCACAACGAGTCACTGTTTGGTGCGGTTTTTGGTCTGGCAGCATCATCGGGCCATTTTTTTCGCAAATGAGCGAGGAGCCGCGGTTACAGTAAATGGCGAGCGTTACCGTGACATGCTCAACGAGTTTTTGTTTCAAAAAATTGAAGAGGGTGACATGGGCGACATTTGGTTTCAACAGGACGGTGCAACTTGTTACACTGCCAAAGTTTCACTCGAACTTTTGGCTAACGTTTTTGAAAACCAAATAATCAGCCGAAATTCCGATAAATTCTGATATCAATTGGCCGCCTCGGAGCTGTGATTTAAGCCCGTTGGACTATTTTTTGTGGGGAGCCGTTAAGGACAAATGCTATGCGAACCATCCAGAGACGATTGATGCTTTAAAACACGAAATCGAAGTTGCCATTCATGAAATTGGAGCCCAAACAATCGAAAATGTGCTTAAAAATTGGGTTGATCGAATGGTCTACTGTAAAGCCAGTCGTGGCAGCCATTTGAACGATATTATTTTTCATTCATAAATGACAATGTTCAATCTTCAAAACAAAAAAAAAGTTTGAAAAAATATTGATTATTTTTTTGTATAGCCGATTCGAAAAGCAAATTTTACATGGCCCACCCTATACAACCGAAAGTGCAAAGCATATCGGATTGCTGCCTTTTTTCTGGTAAGGAGGTTAAAAAGAAAAAGTTAGAAACATTATCAAAGGTGCCATGACACCAATGGCATGTGGGGCATGCTCCCACTAATACCATAACATTCCTCCTCCTCGGCTGACGTCCCAGTAGATTGTTGCCGTTATCAGATCAAATCGTGTACCTACTAAATAATAATGTCATTATCACTAATTCCTTTTTATTTGTACTGATTTATTAATGAATTATATATCATCACTTTTAAAAACGAAAAATACAGTAATTAATGGGATGCCTATTATTTTTAGCTAAGCCTGGTATTTTGGGGGCTTTTTACATTTTTTTTCTTCGGTAGCCACAAATAAAATTTAAAGGAAAACATTTTCGTGCTTAGGAGATTATATCCAAAAATATGTTATTTAAAGAGACTTTCTTAAAGGGAATTGTCTTTATAAAAGAGAAGCCAGAGGTTAAGTTATTATACATGATTAATCTTCTTGCCAATATTATTTCTATAAGAAATCGGCTCAGAATATTTGTTGCACCTCGTTCCCCCTGACAGTCGGTTCTACGTTACCGGAACGACCCGGATTTACTATATCCGGCCAATGACTGTTACTCTAGCAGCACTCCCGGTACATGAGGAATGTTTTTGCTGCTACAGCAACAACTTCTTGCTACACCTAATATATAGATCCATTCAAAAATGATATAGATATCATTGACACAAATATCAGGTCAGTCCATAAATTCGAGCGTTTTTTAAAGGTGGTTTTAAAAGTAATAAAAAAGACGTTTAAAGTATTTATTATTCAATAATATATTTCCCTTCATTATTTACAATGTCTTCCCAACGTTAAGCAAATTCTTAGTTCCCTGCTCAAAAATTTTTTTGTTTTTGAGGCCAAAATACGCTTCGATATCCCTTTTTATAGCTTCTTTTGAGGAGTAGTTCTTGTTACTCATATGGGATTGAAGTCCATAGAAAAGGTGATAATCACAAGGTGCAATATCCGGAGAGTATAGTAGATGCGGCACTAGCTCCCATCCGAGCTCGTTCAGCTTGCCTAATGTTTGCCTTGCGGTCTGAGGTCTTGCTTTGTCGTGGTGAAACAAAACTTTGCGTCTATACACTAAAGACGGTCGATTTTTGTTAAGTGCCTCATTCAGGTTTGATAGCTGATGGGAATAATAATCAGCAGTTATCGTCTGGTTTGGTTCCAGAAGTTCATAATAAACAATACCGGCCATATCCCACCAAATAGACAGGAGAATTTTCTTGGGGTGAAGACCATCTCTTGGGGTCGGTTCTGGTGTTTCATCTTTATCTAACCATTGGCGTTTTCGAACAGGATTATTGCAAAGGACCCAGTAACGAAGCGGTTCAAAAAGCTTTCATTGTCAAGCCGTTGCAGCAGCTGAGAACTCACATGCACTCTCTGCTGAAGGTTGGCGACGGAGAGTCTATACAAAACCCATTTCTCCAGCTTTGAAACCTTTCCCAACTGAACCAGGTGCCTGTGAACTGTTTCGTGCGATGAGTGTAACCTCTGAGCTATCATATCGACTGTCAAATTTGGCTCAGCTTCCACGAGTTCGAGCACGGCATCGGAGTTAAAGACTTCAGGACGACCAGCGCGCGGGGCATCCTCCACGTCGCAGTTACCACTTCGGAATTTTGAAAACCACGTTTGCGCGGTCCTTACACTCACGATATCCTCTCTGTGAACAGTGTTTATTTCTACAGCAGCAGTTGTTGCATTTCTACCACTTTTATAAAAAAATACAAAATATGCCTCTTATACGCGTTCGAAGATTCCATTTTAGTTTTTAACAACACGTGCTTCTATCCGCGATTAAAATTACTTGTTGAATGCACAATATATCAAAGAAAATATAAATAGTTCCGCTATATTCTGCGAATAATTGTTTTTATGCGAAAATCGTACAAAAGTGAAATTAAGGGTAAAATACGCACGAACTTATGGACGGACCTGATATTTAATTTTTGACGGAGTCTGAAATGTAAAAATGATATGTGCTGGATGGAATATTTATTCTTAAGAAATGAAGTACTCATTATGCACTCTCTGAATTAAGTGCTCCCTTTGTTGTCCCTATCGAAAAATACATATTTTTACCTACTAAGTAAGCAGTTCTCCTTCTACCTGAGCGTATACGCAACAAATTTAAGAAATAGGTACCCACCAACTGGTTAATGCGCATAACCAGAAGTAAACCACAAGCACCACAATTATGAGATATTTGGCAGAAAAGTTTTCGGCTGTAGCATATTTCTCAACTCCAAAGAGAATTTACCGACAACTTTTGACGAAATATGAAAAGAATTACAATCAAAACAAATGTATAGTACGAAATTGAATAAAAAGTGAACGAAATTAGTAACGAAAAAATTTTAGATGTGGTGAAAGCAAAAAAAGTTTATGAAAAGTAAGAATGCAGGTGAAAACAAAAACAACAACAGCTGTATGAGAATCAAAAACCTTATTGCCCAGGGTCAACGACGCAGCGTTGATTTTCCACTCAACCACAGACGAGTAAATTGATTTCTCAGCTTTATTGGCAAGAGGAAAGAAACCAAAAACAATAAAGAGTAAAGCTGTGCAAAACATGAGTTCATTTATCAAAAATGTTTTTGTGAGAGAAATTAAACAAACAAAAAGAAGGAAAATCTATGTCAGGAGTGTAAAGGCGCCAGTGTTACAGGTTGAATAGAGTTCAGTGGTGGTGAATTTAGTTTGGTTTTTGTTTCTTTGCTTGCTTTTTATCGCGCTAAGTGAAGTTTTGTGGGTTGAGTGCCACGAAGTTTAGTTTAGAACTGAAAAGTTGTAATAAATTGTAAAAAACTTACCTACTTATGCGGTTGTGTGCGTTAAGTAACAGAGTAGACTCTAGAATTTCTTCAGCAGGATTGCCGGCAAAACCCACTTGACCTGCTACAAGGATAGCATTCGCAACTCAAGGTTTGCCAAATGCTTGCGGTACTTTACTACACCCTTGCAAAATATTTTTGGTTTTTTTTTTTGTTTTTATTTTAATTTTTTTCAACCAACGCAATTTTTGCAAAACACCTCAATCCACAAGCATCAAACTTGAGTATGCAGGCTTACCTGCTGCCTTGCGCTGTCTGTTGGTTTAGCGCTTTTCTTCTACTGCCTAGAGGATTAACCGCGCAAGCGAGCGAGTAGAATTGAAGTGTATAGCGTAAAAAATGCTGAAAAACTCTGACAGAGCAGACAGAAATGATAAATGAAAAAATAAGAATAACAGCAAAAAACCAATGTGAAAAGTAGTGAAATAAGAAAAAAGACAAAAGCGGATAATCAACAAAACTCACATTTTTCCTCGAAACGCACACTACGCTTTATTTATTATTTTTTACCTTCTTTTATTTTGTTGTTGTTTTTGGTTTCCTGCCTCTTCATTTCGTTAAATGCCTTACACAGTAATCTCCTGCCTAGTCTAATGCAAAATAGCTTGCGGCTTTCCTGCCTCCCTTAAACCGCACAGGTTCATTTTTTGAAATGAGCACAACTCGAAAGTGTTGAGTCGATGTGATGAAAAATGTTGCAAGGATACAACACAAGAAAAAAAATACTAAGCACTTTAAACAGTTAGTATGTATGTATATGTATGTGTATATGGATGTGAAAAGTAGGGAAGCAACTGATTGAAGTAACAAATATTTTGAGAAGCAACAATGCACTCGTCATGCTACCAAGGCTGCCAAAGCGGCTAGAAGCCACAGCTGCAGCACGAACCAGCGGCAACAAATAAAACACCAACAGTAAAGGCTGTAGCAGTAGCAGCGCATTAACAAAGCAAAGTGCCAGCAGCTGCCAAATGGGCAGAAACAAAATGGTTGAAAAAATCTACACGCGCTCTCGCATAGATTGCACTTGCGTAGCCACAGGACAATTGCGCAGGAAGGATACACAGAAAGTGAAGCACAGTGTGATTGTAGTGGAGTAATGTGTACGTAGTTGTATTGTGTATGCAACAGTAAAGCACGTAACTAAAGGGTGGTTAAGTTTCAAGGGCCGGTGTTGCATTTGAATAAATGCAACTTTTTTAGGAAATTACTCTCATTTCTCCTCATTATGATAATATTGGTATGGCTCAATTACGTATAAAACACAATATCCCTACTCGGCGGTACACCTCCATCCGACGGTCCAAATTTTCGATGACGCTGAGGCATAATTGAGGTTATATGCCGTTAATGTGCCGAATTGTCGCATCCTTTAGCTCTTGAATTGTTGCTGGCTAATCGATGTACACCTTTTCTTTCAAATAACCCCTACGAAAGAAGTCCAACGGTGTCGTTGACGTTTAGGTGCGGTTCACATTCTACATCGGCCCTTGAAATTTAACCACCCTTTAGTTAGCCCATAAAATGAAATGATATGATAATGCGATTTTTTGTTGGTGTCAAAAACCACCAATTTTTTGATTTGTCTATTCTCAGGTGCCACTTGAACTTGGTTAAAAAAATATTCTTTCTTTTTTAGATATCGCTCGTTGTTTTTTGTTTTTTTTTTTTGGGCACAAAAAATTCTAATACTTTCACTTCACAATTCTTATGGATCGGGTTACGTCTCAAAAAACACGCATTTTTCGGCTCAACCCTTCTTAGGTTCCGGTTCAACTTGATAAAAGTCATTATTCTTTCACTCGACCCTTTTTTGGTATTTTTCAATACTTTTAAGTCTCAAAAAGCAGTAGCTTTTACCCTGAACCCTTCTTAGGTGCCAGTTGAATTGATATAAGAATCATCATTCTTTCACTTGACACATTTTAAGTACCTCTTGATTTTTTCTGGTCACAGAAAAAAAACTATTTCTTTCACTTAGCCTTTCTTATGGACGTTCTTAGGTCTCGAAAATAATAATTTCGTTTCCTTCCCCCTTCATAGCTTCCAGTTGAATTCACAGTCATAAAAGTCATCATTCTTGGCCCTTCTTCGGTATCTCTCGATATATTTAGGTCTCACAAAATATTATATTTTCCTCTTCAGCCTTCTTAGGTGTCAGTTGAACTGACATAAAAGTCATCATTCTTTCACTTGGTTCTTTTAAGTATCTCTCGAATATCTTTGTCCCCAAGAAAGTTAATTCTTTCACTTGACCGAGTTTAATTGGATAAAAACTAGTCATTCTTGACCTTTATTAGGAATCTCTCGCTTTTAAGTTTTAAAAAGCACTATAATAATTTTTTACCTGAACCCTTCTTAGGCGCCAGTTCAACGGCGTGAAATAATCATCTTTACTTCACTTCACCCTTTCTACGTATTTTTCGATATCTTTAGAGTTCAAAAAATAATATTTTTTTCCTTTGACCGGTGCCTGGAACTTAAGTGCCAGTTGAACTGAGTAAAAAAATTATCATTCTTTCACTTGCCCCTTTTCCACATTTCTCGATCTTTTTTGATCTCAAAAAGTATAAATTTTTAGCCTTGAGCCTTCTTAGATACCAGCTGAGCGTGATTAAAAAATGATCATTCTTGCACCAGACCCTTTATCAGCATGTGCCGATCTTTTAAGTATCAAAAAACTAGTTTTTTCACTCCTAACCTTCTACCCACCATTACCTCCTTCAGACCTGGAGTATTTTTTGCAAGAAGTTAACTATGTATTCTTATGTTAGGGTTACCAAATTCGTATAAGTCATCAATAAATTACTTTATTATATAAGGAAAAATCCAAAGACGTTCCTATGTGCTCTTTTCTTGAACTTTCTACCAAACGTATTATCGGCTGGTGGTAATGACAAGAATATGAAAAAAGCGTTACGTAGGGTATGGCCTTAGTCTGATGTAGCAGACATTTATAATGACTGCAATGTCGGATGCCTACGGCCTCTAATAACCAATATTCAGAGCTATGCGAGTATAAAATAGTCCATCAAGTTAAAAAAGTGTTGAATGCTTCATATTCTATCAGACAGGGTTATGCAGACGTATGAAGAATGCGGGATTACATTAGCTTACAGCCAAAAAAAACTCAAGAACCGGACCATCCAATCCCTATGAAAATCGGTTGCTGAGTCTGAAAATTCACATAATTCTTTGTCGTTTAACACTTATCCTGTATAAGTGGGTCAAAATTGCCCAAACGACTTTAAAAGTTGAATATCTCTTTTTATGCTTCATATAATCTGGTGAAACTTCTCGACTTTTATCTATATATATAAATGTGAAAATCTGTCCCTATGTTCGCTTATAACTCGAGAATGGCTGAACGGATTTATCTTATCTTGGTCTTGAATTATTCGTGAAGGTCTAGGGAAGGTTTAAAAGGTGAGAAAAATTCGAATAATTGCCGGGAAAATGGTCAAAACGTGGACCCGGGTAACCTTCGGATGTGTATATACAATATGGGTATCAAATGAAAGCTGTTGGTGAATGCTTTAGTTCAGAGAATTTTTCATGCCGCTCCGTGACTAGGGTCTCGAGATAGAGACCAAAACGTGGACCCTATAACCTTCGGCTGTGTATATACAATATGGGTATCAAATGGAAGCTGTTGGTGAATGCTTTAGTTCAGAGTATTTTTCATGCGGCTCCGTGACTAGGGTCCCGAGATAGAGACCAACACGTGGACCCTAGAATGTGTTTGTACAATATGGATATCAATTCGAAGCTGTTGGTGAATGCTTTAGTACAGAGTATTTTTCATGCCGCTCCGTGACTAGGGTCTCGTGAGATAGGCCAAAACGTGGACCCGGGTAACCTTCGGATGTGTATATACAATATGGGTATCAAATGAAAGCTGTTGGTGAATGCTTTAGTTCAGAGAATTTTTCATGCCGCTCCGTGACTAGGGTCTCGAGATAGAGACCAAAACGTGGACCCTATAACCTTCGGCTGTGTATATACAATATGGGTATCAAATGGAAGCTGTTGGTGAATGCTTTAGTTCAGAGTATTTTTCATGCCGCTCCGTGTCTAGGGCCTCGAGATAGAGACCAACACGTGGACCCGGGTAACCTTCGGATGTGTATGTACAATATGGGTATCAAATGGAAGCTGTTAGGGAATGCTTTAATTCAGAGTATTTTTCATGCCGCTCCGTGACTAGGGTCTCGAGATAGAGACCAAAACATGGAGCCTAGAATGTGTTTGTACAATATGGATATCAAATGGAAGCTGTTGGTGAATGCTTTAGTTCAGAGTATTTTTCATGCCGCTCCGTGACTAGGGTCTCGAGATAGAGACCAAAACGTGGTATTGAATAAATAAATAAATAGTATGAGAATAAAGAAATAAATAACATGAAAACCATATCTTTTCTGTTCTAAACCATATCTATTCTATTTTAGTGTGCCCAGCGAAGCGGGCCGGGTTTGCTAGTTATTTAATAAAATTAAACTTGAAAAAAGTTGAAAGAAAAGGGAAGAATCGTGCTGTATATCTACTCAGTACTCTCCACAATAATGTTGAAATCAATCCCAACACTGAAAAGCCAGAAATCATAGATTTTTACAACATAACGAAATCCGGGGTCGATATACTAGACCAAGTTATTAGGACATACATCTGCAAACGAAGGAAAAATTGATGGCCACATTCCTTGTTTTACAATATGTTGGATATAAGTGCATACAATGCTTTTGTAATTTTTAGAGAAATAAACACTGAATGGATCAAGAATAAAAAAATTAAGCGTCTTTTGTTCCTAGAAGAGCTCGGAAATGAACTTATTTTACAGGAAATTTCGCGCAGATCTGTAATCCCTCGAAGCAGTGCAGCCAAAGTGATTGTAATAAACACTCAAAAAAACAGCAGAAACTACTGAAAAGACTCCGAAACCTACAAATCTAAAACGTGGTCGTTGCTTTATTTGTCCAAGTCGATCAAATAGTACGAAATATAGCAGTAAATGCGGAAGCTGCGAAAACTTTATTTGTAAGACTCATTCTGAAACATCTATCTTATGTACTTAACTAATTTTTTTAATTTTTTAAATAAAAAATGTTGAATTCTATAATTTATAAAATAAGAAAATACTTTAAACCTTGAAATAAAATCAAAATCTATTCATTCGTCCATTGGGCAAAATTGGCCCACTTATGTCACGTACGTTACTTTTTTTTAATACAGGATAAGTGTTAAGTAGTTTTCGAGGTATCGCCAACTAGCGATTTTGGACTATACTCGTAGAAGAAAAACTGATAACAATTATAAATTTAAAAAAAAAGAATACGTGTATCAGAAAATGTGTTAAACGATGAAGAGTAGTGGTATATCAAATTCAAGGTAATACAATTTCATATTTTTCGTTCGTGCTGCACTTTTTATTAGAATTAAACGTTCTCATGATATTGATATAGTTAAAAAAATATTTGTCTTTGAAAAATATAATAATTTTCTATTCATATTGTAGAAAATATATAAATAAACTATTTTTAATTTTATTTGTGTACTAATTTCTTAAGCCTAACATATACGAAATAAAAAAATTTTAGAAAAACATTATTATGTCAAATCTTTATAGTAAAAAAACTTGCAACAGTCATGCAATTAAAAATTTCTTGAATATTTTGGAACAAATACGACACAGCAACACATTTTTTTTGTGTTTTGAGAAAATTGACTCCAATCGATTCATTATTCCTCAAGTTAACTACCATTATTTCTTAATAGTAGTTAAATAAGGGTTATTGCTTGAAGAAGATCCATCACGCAACATATCCGTTAAGATCTACACGGACGGATCTTAAATGGATACCAGTGTAGGATCAGGTTATACTGCGCTTATAAGAGCTTTTCATCAGTAAATCTTTTGTACTACCAGATCACTGTCGCGTTTTTACAGCGGTGTTCATCAATCCTTAAGGTAAGAGATAAACAGGTTAGAGATATACAGAATATCATCAAAAGATATTTGCATTCTATCAGACAGCCAAGCTGCCCTACGGGCTCTGGATGCATTCCAAATAACATCAAGGAGTGTCTCACATTGTCGCCAATCTCTTAACGACATGTCTAAATAGTATCGTATTATCTTATGATGTATTTCAAGCCACAGAGATATACAAGAGAACTGTAAGGCAGACCAACTTGCAAGACAAGGTACCTGTAGCCAAACATACATAAATATTTTTATGAGGGAAGCTTACAAGTTGCGAGAAGCTTACAAGTTGCGAGTGGTAAACTTGTAAGCTTCTTGTTATGTATACACTAATCAATTCTGTAAATCAAAGATGAATTAGTCCCAATACCTGTGAAATTACCATGGTAAAGGTCATTGCCAACATGCCGCAGACTAAATTTATGTTCATTCAAGAATATTATAAAATTGAGACGACTTCAAATTAAGTCCATAGTAAGGTCCCTCACAGAACATTGTCTCATAGGAAATCACACAAGAAGATTAAGCGTTTACATGCATGATTTCTGTCGAGGCTGTAGGAATGAGAAAGAGTTGGAAATAATTCAACGCCTTTTTTGGACATTCCCGGCTTTAGCCAGAAGCAGGAACCAATATTTAAGAGCCTATTTCTTAACAAGTATGGATAATCTATACACCTTAGGTATGAACACCTTTGTCCAAAGCTCAGGATGGTTCAATCTGGAAGGGGAAGGCAGGAGCCCAGCCCCTGCGGCTCACAACGGACCCATTTCATGGTTTAAGTGGCATCGGTGTTCCAACGGGCCAGGCGGCTGCCAAATCTACCAACCTACCTAAAATAATGGTTTTATTAACACTAAATATTCAGTTTTTCAGTACTTTAACTATTCGCTTATTGCATTAATTATATAGGCCACTATGCCCAACCTTGGTGGTAAGAATAGCAATTTTGGAGAATTTAGAAGGGGTGTTGGTGTTATTGTTGTTGTTGTATCAGTTTCTTTGCCCTGTGTATTTAATCCCCGGTCGCCCTCGTCTAGCTCATCTAACCTGCTACAGTATCCAGAACCTAATTGTGCCAAGGCTACTCAGGACTCTCGGGGAAGTTGGAGCTCTTCGTCTGCGATAGATGGTGGGTGGACTACGATAACGGCATTCGGGGGTCGGGAGATTAGAAAGGTGGTAATGGTCTCTGTCTGTACACTGTCCGATCCTGTAGCTGTCTGTCTGTTTAGTCTTGGATCTCGTCCGCGTAATTGAGGAAGTGCCTTCTGACGTGCCTGGAAGGTGGCTCAGGCTCAAGCAGATGTCTGCAAAGGTGCGGCCTACGGAAACACCCTAGCTGAAACTGCTTGCTGAGCAGTTTGTTATGCTCCTTCACAGGCAGCATATGGGCCTCGTCGTATAGGTGTTGTACCGGGGACATCATGAAACATCCTGTCGTAGTCCTTATTGCAGTGTTTTGGCAGGTCTGAAGCTTCGTCCACTAAAAATCACTGGTTCCAGGCGACCAGAAAAGCGCAGCATAGTTTAAAATCGGTCGGCCTATTGCCTTGAAAGTCGACAGCAACATTTCCTTGTCTTTGCCCTAAGTTCTGTCGGCAAGCGAATTGAAGAAGTTGTTGCGATTCTGTAATTTAGTTGCAATAGCGGTTGTATGCGCGGAGAAGGAGAGCAAGCTGTCAAAGGTAACTCCCAAAACTAGCCCTGCCTGGTATACCGTATCCCATCCCCTGACTTGGTCCTAATGGCATCAGGACCGTTTCCCTCAAGGGAAGGGTGCAAAGAACTGCTTGTATTGGCATCACCAAAGCATGAAAAACTTGTCTCAGTGTTGCCCTGAATGACGTTTTGCAATTACTTCTCATCGACTTTTATGTGATTTAAATTGCTGCTCAAAGTGCAATCAGCAATCGAAGCAATCTCTCAAGGGACGTGGTAGCATTTTTAGGTACTTACCACCACATTTCTTTGAACTCCTAGTCGAAAACGGGAGTTTGGGGGTGGTGCCAGGAATGATTTTAACGAGCGGGAAATATGTACCAATGCTCGTACTTCTGTCTTCACTTCGGTCTCAAGATGAAATCAAGAGTCGGTGCAGGGGTTTTCTCTATATCAGCCAATTTATATAATTCCTTAAAACTGCTGAATTATGCTAGTGTTTTTCAGGCAGAAGTCTTTGCAATCATTCAGTTACTCAAAATGTTTAAAAAGCGTGGGATCGAGGGAGATATAAACACATTCTCCTTCAGTCAAGCTGTGGTAAAGGCTCTAAAGATGCCATGGCGGAGATCCAAACTGGTCAATTGTTGTACGGAGGAGATCAAATCATTTGGATGTGTAGGTAACACATACATATACACCCTTTTTGGGTGGTTGTTTTTCTTCACAAATGGGTGGAGTTTTTTCATGGCAGATATACAATCAGAAGTTCTGCCATTTCCTGCCGACTGGCAACCGCGTTTAGAAAAAAAAAAGTTTTCTTCACTTTGGTGTTTCACGGAAATTCGAACTTACGTATTTCGAGCGGCAGTCACGCACAAATCAATTCAAAACATAGAGAAAAATTAAATTTCTGATGGACTTACCCAGAAGAATTCGACTTAATTGGTCTCAGCGGTCTTCTACCCGCTTATTGGTATCCTATTCACTGTTGTTAAAGGGAAAGTGCACAATTTATTTCTGAGAAAAGCTCAGTACAGGAGTTCCAATTATTCTTGAGCTATTTCGAAAACCCTTCGGCCCCAGTCCAATAGACATAGGATGCGGAAAGTTCTAAGGACTCCACACCATTCAACTCATAGCTGTATTTATCGTTCATTATACGATCGGCTTGCACACAGAAAAGCTAGGTTTACCATCTAATCCCCATTGCATGAGCTGAGGGGAACTTTCAGAGACTGTTGAGTATTTTCTTTGTAAATGTCCGGGTTTGGCAGCGAGACGATTAAGGTCACTGGGTGCCCTTTACTTCGACAACCTGGAGCAGCACTCCAACGTAATCCTATCAACCTTCTCTATTACACCTTCAGCTATGGTAGATATCTACCTTTTGGAGGTCTCGAAATGGTATGAAAACGGTGCTTTGGTGCTACTTGGGAAGTGCAAGACGGATACTTCAACATCTACCTACCTACCTACCTGCGTACTTTTATTTTTTCGAGCTCAAACCGTATTAACAATAAAGCAACAAATTGAGTTGTGGTTGTGTATAGGACATAGCATTCTAACTCTTAGTCAAACGTTCTTAAAAAAGAAGGCAAAAAAAAATCCATCATTGCACAATAAAACCAAAAATCATTCCTAACTCTGGTAGGAGAACAAAAGGAGCACGTACATTTCATTTATCTTTTACTGGCCAGAAAAAGAAGAAAAGGGTGTAATGAAAACACAAAAGGAAGAGTTACTTAAAATCAATGAAATCAGCAAAGTGAAATGTGTGAGTAAAGTACTACAATAAATTGAAAAATCCCTTCAACCAACAGTAATGGCTCTGAGCACTGTGACAGCTGTTGAGCTGCTCACTTTAAGTAATACCACTTTTCACACATTGATCCTTTTCCATTACTTTTAAGGTGAATCGAAAATGCAAAAGTTTAAACAATATTTGCATGCCTGCTGACCAACGTTGGCGGCACGCACACTTATGCAAGACTACTAAAAGCTGATTACTCTTCTCTCTCGTTATTTTTTTTTTCTCTTTTGTACTCAGTCAACTAACGAAAGCAAAGTAAACACGAGCATCGCTATAGAGTAGCTGCAATTACCAACTAATTAGCATCGTATTGCCCATTGAATGTGAAAGCATTAAATTGCATTAGATTAGCGTAGCTGCATGCACTAACACGCACGCAAAGTAAGAAAAGCTGGTGGCCCGCCCACAAGCGTATGCTACAATTGGAAGTTTCGGGAGAGAGCGAGAGAGGGTGAGCGTGCAAATTACTAGTATGCTCATAATGGCAAAGTTGAAGAAGACAAAAGATATGGCAAATCAAATGAAGAGAAAAAAATTGTAAGCAACAACAATTGTAAAAAACGACATAAGAACTTGGACGCAAACAAAAACCTTAATAAAATGCTAAGTGTCGAGCGAAGTACCAACACAAGGCACACAGGAAAAAATATGAATAATCGCACACCAGCAAGAAAAAAAAAAGAAAGCAAAAAAAAACTGAGCACGACAGTGGCTTTCCACTAGCTTTACAATAGCAGCCGCCGCAGCCAGCGATAGGAACGTCCTGCAAGTGGTTTTATGCAATAAACGCATTTTACGCGCATAGAGCAGCGAAGTGCATGCCAGAAAAAGTAGCCAACAGTTGAGTGCTGCCACATCCCACCACATCGCAAGGAAATGCCTTCTCTATAAGTGCCTTTCGCAACTTTAGTAGTTTTTCGCACTTTGCACTCTCTAATTTCACTTCCTTATTGTCTGCTCGGTTTCCTTGCTTTTCTTTGCACTCTTCTGATTCATTATTTTCTGCATTTTTATTTTTGTTTTTTTTTGCGCTGTTTTGCAACATTCTTCTACTATGCTTTTCTATCAATTTTCTTCATCTTTTTGTCGAATTACGTTTTCTAAATTTCTTCGTCTTTTTCCACAACTTTAAATTATGAAAATCTCTTTTTGTTTTTTGTGTTTTTATTCTCAGTCTTTGGTAGTCGGTTTGCTCGTGGTAAATTGATTTACGCAAAGCAGTTTACTCTAATATGATTGGTTGAGTGAATTTTTATGCTTACTTCTCAACTCTCTTTGAGAAACTGTTTGCTGAGTGCATAGTGGATAAAGCGTAATATATTTTTTATTTACTCTACTTGTTTGAGGGACGAGGTGATGTGGCGTAGTGTTGTTTGTTTGGTTAGCAAAGTTTTATTTTGTTAATGCGTAAACATTTGTGAGTATGAAAAGGCGAATAATTTTACTACATACTTCTTTGTTTAGTAAAAAACAAAAACATCCTTTCTTCCTTATCTGCTTAGCAAAAGAATTGCATACCTACACATTTTTATCAGCTTGAAAGGCAACTTTGCTTAGAAAATTTCTAACTCCATATCATTATGCACGTCTTATGCCAATGCTGTCAGTATAGGGCGATAGAATAGTATACCAAAAATTAAATAGAACGGATTCACCTAAATTTCTTTGCTCCAATATTAGTAATTTCGGTACTGGAACTTAAGGAATTGCATCGAATTTCATGTAATACAGGGTGACTGTATACAAACTTCTCTGTGCAATTAGATGAATGTAACATTTTTTTAGCGAATGCTCTTATTTTGTGATTTTTGAGTGTGTTCTGAAGTACAAAAAAAAGTATTCGTTTCTGTTCCAGCTCTTTTTAAATACTTTGTGTAACGATGTCAAACAGTCGCTCATGTCAGTGATAGCACGGAAGCTTGAAATTGCACGTTCATTGGTTACTCGTGAAATCAAACGATTTAAGGAGCTCGGTAATGAAGGTGACCATGCTGGAAGAGTACGAAATCGAACTGTTAACACTTCCAGCAACCGAAAAATCATCAAAAAAGAGTTCAACGAAATTCTATGGTCTCGATGAGGAAAATTGCTGGTGAGACAGGTATCAATCGTGAATCAATTGGCCTTATAGCAAAAAAAGAACTTAGACTTAAGCCGTATAAACTACAGAAACGCCAGCTGCTCACGGATGAAAACAAGAAAGTAAGACTAGCAGGATGTCGCTTGTTTCAACGTTGGGCCGCAGGTACGGGTTGGGAAAAAATCGTCTTTACGGATGAGAAGCTGTTTACCGTTGAACAAGCTCACAATCATCAAAACGACAGAAATTGGTCTACAGAAGCCCCTGGACCTTCGTCCACTGTTGAACATCAACATCAAAATCCGCGATCTATCATGGTATGGGGTGGAATTTGCGCCAGTGGCAAGACTCCTCTGATTTTCATAGGCCAAGGAGTCAAAATGAATAAAGAAGTTTACCGTCAAGACATATTAGAAACAGTTGTTCTGCCCTGGTCCCAGCAGCACTTTGCTGACGATGAGTGGACGTTTCAACAGGACTCGACATAAAAGAAAGGTAATTCAATTGTCGTCAGAAGCCGGCTTACCGAGTATCCCCAATAGAGTTACCGATGCAACATCTCGTGTTCTTGCAAAACAACTCCACACCACAAATATGGCGCTAACAAACATCTTCAACAATGCAATTTTACGAAAAACGCAGCCGAGGGTACTATCGTCTATATCAAGATCCCTCGTTTTCGCCAAGGAGAATTTCATAACTCTTTACCGAGCGAAAAGAGTCGTTGAAACTTTCCCCCCCTGGCTCATTAGCCCCAGATCATTCGAAGATGTCTTATTCAGCTTATCTAAGCTTTGAACATTTGAATGTTATAGAACATCCGGATGGAACTTCATTTTCACTGATGGATCCAAGACTTCGGACTACACCTCTCTGGCAGTAATCAACCAAGATGGAGCCGCAATATCACAATGGCTTCTTTATCCAATGTGTACAATATTCACTGGTGAAGCCTTGACAATCGAACTAGCCGTTGAGTATGCAAAAAAAAAAAAAAAGGGAAATATATGATTTGCTCTGACAGCAAATCATGCATTACAGCAATCAAATCACAGTCTAATTTGAACAAAATTATTTCGTCGATTAGAAATTCACTTATTGCAGCACCAAACAAAATCAAACTAATGTGGATACCCGGTCAAGCTGGAATCTCAGGAAATGAGGCAGCTGATACGGCTGCTAAAAATGTCAACAAATCTCCTACACATATGCTTAAAGTTATAAGCAAAACGGACCTGCTCAACGCCATAAAGAAAGAAAGACATAATGTCGATTTAGCAGACTGGACAACGCAAGGACATCACTATTACAGATTAAATCCAAAGAGACTAACGCCATCCTATTCGGTGAGTCTGACCCCTAATTTTTTGAAGCCGTATACTCGACTTAGACTGGGTTATACAATGTTTACCCACTCACACCTTCTAACCAGGAAAAGTCAGTCCTGCTGCCCTTTGTGCGGCGGTCCAAACACAGTGGAGCACTTTATTAACCAATGCCCAGTAACGAAGGAGTACGAAACCGCTGACAACATTAACCTAAGTAGAGCATTATCTACACCTAGCTATGACAATATCGTGACAATATACAATTTCTTAAGGAACCAGGATATCTTAAATTTAATTTAGCGTAGATTAAAGTATTATTTTATTTTATTCTTCTATAACAATAACCGCTTAGTTTTAATCAGTATAATTTTTTACATTTCATTTCATCCCACTTAAATAAATTAACAATTTTTCTATTAAAAAGACGACTGAAAGCCTCGTAGCTAGTGTCGCTTTTCTTAATTTATACTGTAATTTATTATTGTATAATTTGTTATAAATAAATAAATAAATAAAATAATTGTCGTCAGATAAGTAAAACCTTAATAATTCGCATTGACATTTCCCTCAGTTTAAATCGATGTATAAGTACATATACACATAGAGCTTCGTCTTTTGAATAGGAAGTTACTGATTCCATATCATATGTCCTCTTTTAAGAAATTTCCTTTTTGTCCCTCTTGGGTAAAGTGCATGCAATACTCTTAATCGAAGCTTCATCTGATTCGTCGATGGATCGTCAATATTGGACATAAGCCGTGAGTAAAAATCAAATCTATGTATATCCTGTACGAATTTCAATCAAATTCAATTATTAGATGTCTGCGACGATACTGCATATGAATTATAAGCTCGTTAATCTAAAGTTGTAGGAACATTATCTTCAAATATAATATTACCTTGATGATCTGTGAAAATTACCGGCCCGTAACTCTTATGAACAGCATCTAAAAAATATTTTCAAATATTCTAAGCACTGGACTTAAGCCGCACGCTAAACGCATCATTGGTACCGATCAGGCTGGTTTTCAAGAGGGGCGATAAACGATTGACCAAATTTTCGTACTAAGAAAGGCTTTAGAAAATTCTCGTGAATACGACATGACGACATATTATCTTTTCATAGACTTCAAAGCCACCTACGACAGCATAATTAGAAATCAGCTCTTCTTAGCGATGGCAGTATTCCATATTACCGATAAGTTAATACGTTTAACACGCTCGGCCATGCAAAATGTGCAGGTAAGGAACGTAGTAAGAGTACAGAACAATCCGTCGCGAGAGTTCGCCACCTTAAACGGTCTTCGGCAAGGAGATGGGCACTCATGTCTCCTCTTTGGTTAGGTTATCCCCCCTCCTGAAAAGGTTATCAGGGACTCTGCCGTAAACACAAAAGGAACTATTTTGTTTAAATCGGTTCAATTGCTTTCGAAGTAGTGAAGAAATTTAAAACCTTGCGGTAATCATTAATCATGACAACGAAATTTCAGCAAAAATCGGCCACAAAATCCATTTAAGAAGTCGCTTCCTATACAAAGATTTCACTGCATGGCTCCCTTATAACTTCCATCTTGCTATATGGTAGTAAAACGTGGACACTTAACTATGCAGATAAACATAAACTGCTGATTTTCGATGGGAGAGTTCTGCGAAAAATTTTTGGTGCGATATGCGATAAAGGCGAGTAGCGGAGACGCTACAATCATGAGCTCGAAAAACAACAACAGATCAACAGATTGAGATGGGCAGGTCACATATTGCGGGCTAACACGGATTACCCTCCTCAACAAACACTGTTCGGAAAATGCCACAGATAGAGAAGAAGTGGCCACCCGCTGCTTAGATGAATAGACGCTGCAGAAGAAGACGAAAGCCTACGTCGGGATTTCGGGCATTGAGGACACAGACACGGAACCGAGACAATAGGATATGGTACAGCAGGCGAAGACCCGAAAAGGTTCGTCCAGCCAACAATGATGATGAATATATTACGTTCACCATTCAACCAATCACTGTGACTTTATTCAAAGTGATTTTTAAGTCTTCTCCCCTTAGATAGTACATTTTCTTATTAGATACTTACACCAACTAGCTCAGCTCTCTCTCTGATGACAATGTAAAAGTGTTCATGAGATAGTACTTTAAATTAGTAAAGCTTGTGCCTGACTTTTTGAAAAAAAGCACACAAAATTCTGCGAGCACAAAAGAAGTTATTCATTGTGATAACTAAATGGTTAGAAAGTCGCCAGCTCAACTAAATATTGGAGACTCACTTTAGATATGGTGGGCTATCGATTTCAACTTCCATTTATATGATTGAGATCGAGGTGCAGAATACAAACGTTTTTAAGACTTTTGTGGTTACTGCTCGCAGCATACATGTCTGATCACCGTTAGAAAGTGTTATCTATTTTGGGGTTTGTGCTTGCTCGCTTTTCCGTCAATTTTTCGTAGTCCTTGAAGAGCACTTGCCGGAATTAAAAATTTTACTTTGAGACATATTTTAATGTCTGAGAAAAAAAAAGACAATAAAGAAGGAAACCATATATTTAACTTGTAAATTAGAATAATCATTGGAGGATGGTTCCATATGTAGAAGTCCACGCAAGTGGGGAAAGTTACTGATCGTCATTCACTTGGGAGTGGCCAGGACAATTCTTCTGCATATGGTTCAAACAGCTTACAACTCCCGGGATTAGCCCAAGCATTCCTCTGGGTAGCTTTCGAATACCCGTTCGGGAGTGAGCTAAAGTGAAAAGGCGAAACATTCCAGGATAGCTGGTTGTACGCTGGGTTTGGGACCCGCCACTTAAAAACCTCCCCCAATGAAAACATACACAAAGCCTCGGATGAGAACATCTAACGCTGATGACGACCCCTGAAAACGAACTAAGGACTATGATTTGAGGGCATGCACCTGGAATGTCCGGTCCCTTAACGGGGAAGGAGCCTCTGCCCGGCTGGTTGATGTCCTCGTGAGAGTAAAGGCTGACATCACTGCCATCCAAGAGATGCGATGGACGGGGCAAGGCAAGAAAACCATAGGACCTTGCAACGTCTACCAAAGCTGCCATGTAAAGGAGGCGAGGCGAGAGTTTTTGGTCCCACAGTCGGAAAATTCAGCCTGCACAACGAAACATCCGGTAACGGACAGAGGCTGATCGACTTAGCCGGGGTCCGAAAAATGGAAGTCTGCAGCATCAGATTCCAGCATAAGAAAATACACCAAGCAACGTGGCTGTCTCCTGATCGGAAAACGCGAAACCAAATCGATCATGATGTGACACGCTTCTAGTGTTTTAGATGTACGTACGATCCGAGTACCCAACATCGACTGGAATCATTAGCTTGTTGCAGCCAAACTGCGCACACGCCTCTGTGCAGCAAAAAAAGGAATATATATACCTACGCAAAGAATGTTCGACATCGAAAACAGTGTTGCCAGAAAAAATTTGCTGTTGGAGCTAAATTTGTCAAAAAAAAGAGCTAAAAAGAGCCAACAATTTTTTTTTGGAGCTAATAAAAGAGCTAAAATTTTTTCAGTGACTTTTATTATATTTCACATTTATATATTCACATATTTTATTTTTTTACAAAAATTAAAATTATTTTTAAACAATTCAGTAATAACAATATATGAAAAAGTGCATATATTCATTTATTTGCAAAAGCAGAAACAAAAAAAAAATAGTCTATTAAACATCACATTAAATAAATCTTGTACTTTAAAGAATTCATTAGGAACACATTTATGTATGGAAAACAATGAAAAAAATACATTTCTTACTTTTTTAAATAAAGTGTAACGATATAACATATCAATTTAAATATATCAAAATATATCAAATTCTTCATCACCACAAAAATCTTCTACAATATCATCATTATTGTTGCAGTCGTATATATCATTTCTTATCAACTTTAAGAGATCATCTTTTATGACAAAATCATGGCAACACTTAATATATTAAGTCTCTTACGCCCACATCTTATTGTTAACAAAGTGTTTAACATAACCAAATTAATTTTATTGCGTTGTTTATTTTTAATGCAATTCATCATCGAAAAAGTTCTTTCAACTTCAGCGTTGCTAAGTGGTAGCACAAGATGAGAAAATACAAAATTTGCCAGTTCATTAAACGGATTATCATTTACAGAATTTTTATATTCCTTAACCTCGATCGAAAAATCTAAAGTATTGTTCACATTTTTCCAATCATATAAATGTATGTTGCGCCACTGCATTTCCAAGCATGTAATTTCATCTATATTGAAATTATTTTTTTCGTTTTCAAAGTAATCAAAAATTTGAGGCTTTATTGTTTTTAGAGTATTTTCAGTGGAAAAAAAATCAATTTTTTTTAAAAGTATTTATGTTATGTGACAAACGTTGCCTCAACTGTTCAATTAATTTCATTATAAATTTTCGACAAATATTACGAATTTCGTTTTCTGTGCTCTCATTTATGGTGTTTTCTTCTTTGTGTAATTTGGATTTCAAGCTGCAGTGGCAGTACTTACATTGCAAACCTTTTCCAGTCTCGATCAACCACTTCCTGAATCTTTTGTCTTGAAGCCATGTAGATCGCGGTTTTTGCTCGTACTTCCTATAAGCATTAAAGAGGTTATTTTTATATTAAACAAAATAACAAAAATTTGACCTTATTTGCTTTGCCAAACATTCATGGTCAGAACCCTCATTGGCGGCAGTCGGCAGTCTTTTGCTTATAAATCTGCATAAGTAAAAAGTGATCTTAAAGTATTATTAATTAGAAAAATAAAAAAAAGGCTTACCTCTCCATTGCGCGTTTTTAAGTGAAAATGCGACAATAGTATTAGGTATGATACTTTTGAAACTAATCGATTATAGAACATAGAAATCGTTCATGGCTACAGGAGTTACCACACGGCAACAAAAAAAACACGTCGAATTAATTTAAGTACAAAGAGTAGTAAATTATTTTGTTTAAATATTTAAAATATTTGTAGCTAAAAAGAACTATTTCATTTTAAAAAGAGCTAAAAAAAGAGCTAGGAGCTAAATCCAAATTTTTGGAGCAATTTAAAAAAAAAAGAGCTAAATCTAGCTCCAAAATCACCAAAATGGCAACACTGATCGAAAAGCTGCAAACACAACAGACAGCCAGAAGGTTCGCCACTCGACTCTCACTCCTGCTCTCAGACAGCACTGCCCAAAAAACCGGCATGCACGAGCAATGGAGCAAAATTTCTCGTTCTCTACGTACCGCCGCCGAAGAAGAAATTGGATTCCGGCGAGTCCGAAAAAACAGTTGGTGCGACGAGGAATGTCATGCTGCCGCTGAAAGAAAAGATGCTGCCTGATTAATTAAATTAGACTGATCGAAATATCCCGTCGCCGCGGCGGACATATGCTTGATATCATATCAAAAAAATAAATGTCATGAAATTATCTACTTGATTGGAATAAAATAATAACAATGATTGGAATAATATTTCTGGTTTTCATTTGAAGTTCTCAAGCTTTTAGAAAACACCTGATGTATGCTTGAGTGAAATGAAAGGTTAAGATTTATGCAACAAAATTCCACGCAAATATTTTAACCCAATAGCCCCCACCTAAAAGGATCCTTTCCTCAAGAAATCCCTGAAAAACCAATTCGGGAAAGACTCTAGAAGATTCTAGAAAACTAGTCTTCAGAAAATACTACCAAGGCTCTTCTTTGCCAAAACTTTTATGCCAGCAACATACAAATTCCTAGTGAAGCTAAACTAATCAGCATACTTACAGAAAACTTCAAGAAAAGCCGGGATGACTGTTAGGGCTACTTTAAAGGCGGAATCTTTGAGGAAAAATACATAAAAGATGTGGTGGGGGTCTTTGACCAACTCAAGAAAATCGGTACTGTACAAATAATACTGCCTTTTGTCACAAAATCAAACACTTTATTTTCACGAACGGTGTCAGCATATCTTTTTATTAGTTAATTCATAGAATCCAAGTATTTTAGTAAGCAAGTAAAAATATTTCTATAAAGTCCGTTTATGATTCTAACGCGTCTACTCGGCGTACGAAGTGCCAGGTACTCGATAAGCGGTGCTGTAGTATGCTTACGCAGAATCATCTGTTACTATGGCCTTGCCACAGGAGTAATATCATGTAACACTATGGCGTTGCCACAGTACCAAAATCACATGACACTTTGGATCTCGAGGATTGAAAGGAGAAAAGATTGACAGAAGATGGATTATTGGGAGGCAACAAAATGGGCAGAAACTGAGTGCAACGTCGTGAAGTAGATGAAAGTTCGTAATTAGTGGGTGGCCGAGCACGAGTACTATGTATATAGGTATAGCTTAGTCTGGATATGTCTGGATTTTTTTTTCAGCTTTTTAGATATTTCATAGGTTATCTTTTATAGCTATAAGGCGCATTAAAGTACCATCTATTTTTTTTGTCTACTTCTTCCGTAGGCTGCATTATGTGGTATGACCATTTGGTAACGCTAAGCAGCGATATGAAGAAAATTATTTTGGTATAAAATATAATATAAACAGCGAATCTATCAATCATTATTAATACTCAGTGTTTATTATTCGTTCTTTGATGTGGAAGTTAAAAAAAAAATCTACGCAAAGATCAACACTGCATTTTAAGCATTCAGCTCTTCCAAAATAAGTGCACATATCAGCAGCCCTTCCACATTGTTTTGCACAAGGCCAAGCAAGATGATATACTCCATCGTAGCTAAGTGCCTGCTCAGCTGGTTTCTCTAATTTTCTTTCCCGCACACCAACTAAAGCCTTTCCGAGAAACGCTTGCAACAGTAGTAGGCAATTTTTCTAATTTCGATACTTGTGAGTGAACTGAGCGATGTAACGGCCAAGCATTTTGTACTAAAACATCTGCCAATCACGTGAAAATGCTGTTACTCCATTTTTTGCTTTCCATACTTCTTTCTCAATTATACTTACAAGAGGATTTTTTCGCTGGTAAATTTCAAAGCTTACTAAATAGTCTAATGTTGCACATGAGGATAAAACCATTAATCTGAAGCGCATGCTCTTCCTTTTTGTGAAATGTTTACACACGTGACGGCCAGCGTAAGGAATCATGTTTTCGGCAAATCAAAGACGTTATTCCGAATGGAAATTTCAGTTTTTTTACCTCCCACTAATTGGTTAATTTTCACATCGTATCACGTCGGTTACTTCTTTGCCACTCTCTTCTGAAGATAATTGCTACGCAGATCTCTATTTAGCATCTCGTTATGCATGGCGTCTACGGCGCTCCAAAAGTATCTGATACTGCTACGACTGCAATACCCACTGGCCAATGAAAATTTTACGTTAAAATGATGTTATTTGTGGATTTAATTTACTAAAAAAAAATCGCATTTATCGAGCTTACATCAGCCCGAACTGAGCGATAAGTAAGTGAATGAATGGTGATTTGCCTTTAATAGTTTGAGTCTTTACGACCATCCAATGAAATAATAGAAAATATTTGTACAAAATTGTCATAAAATGTAGATAAAGTTTTTGAGATCTATGAAGAGTGATGAGTGATGAAGTTTTAGATTATTGGCCATAGCGGGGGTTAAACTATCCCTAATTTTTCGAGGACCGTGAAAATAAATAAACTTTTTTAGTGTCCCACCTGCCTTCAGTGTCCCTTCTCAATGATAATAAACGCAATAAACCATAAAGTCCATCACTAAAACTCTGTTGATTAAATTTTGGGCACCGAACTTTTTTCCACGTCCATTTATATGCTTAAAATAATTAAATATTTTACGAAATTGCTTTATTCTCTCTATAATAAAATAAATATAAATTTTATAGCACAAAGGCCCTAGGCCTTTCAAAGAAGCACTAATTTGGTTAGTTGGTTGAACTGGCGATTCACCGGTAATCCAATTAGCGCTTGCGTACCATTTTATTGCCACATCCTCGCTACCAACAAGTTATACGGTTATTCGTTCACGACTATATCCAGTCGGTATAATTGAGAAACCCCATAAGGTTGCTTACGTCAATGCCGACCACCTCTTCGAGGTTTTTAAAAAGTGGTTTGCCAAGGGTTAACATCCTCAGTCTCCGTAGGGAAGGGCATTCTCAAAGGAAGTTATTAATTATATATTGTATGGGATACCCATTTTGGCCGCCTGCTTTCCTATGGCCCAGAAGCCAGTTATCACTGTCAGGAGGCTGCAGGCAACCCTTCGTTTCATATTTGTCAATGCAGACATTTGTTTGTGGTTGTAGGTGAACCATAAATTTCTACTAACCTTGCATGCTATCTGATCTCTCCATCTACAATCCGCGATTCTTAGATATTTTGAGAATATTGCATTCTTGATTGCACCTAGAGTTGTGAGTACAGATTCTGCAGGGACGTTACTCATAGCAGATCGCCCTCTTGCCAGTTTATCTGCTTTTTCGTTACCTTCAATGTTCCGATGTCCCGGGACCCAGATTACGGTAACTTTATGGTTTTCACTCACGGGGTGAGTTATGGTTTTCACTATTCCTACTTTGTTCCTACTTAACAGTTTAGAGGTTGTTGTAGCCGAATACAGTGCCGGGATTGCAGCTTTCAAATACGAACGATATTGCCCTTAAAAGAGAAGTCTACGAATAGTAGCCTACAAATTTCCGCTATGGCCAGTGCTTCCGTCTGGCAGACACTGCAAGTATTAGGAAGACGCACAGGTTTTTCAATTTTAAGTCTTTATTAATATATACCAGCTCCATCACCACAATCCATTTTTGAATCATCTGTATAGAGTATAGGGTCGAAGTTGTTCAGTACAAGTTCCTCCTGAGATAGAAAAATAGTGGCAAAACTGTTATTCAAAGTCAGCGTGGGGACGTTGTAATCAGTCCTCCCCGAGGTGAAAATTAGATACAGGAATACTTTAGCAACTTTATTTCAGCATCTTCAGTGATTTTTTTTCGTCGAAGGTATTTTTTAAATCTACAATAATCTGAAGATGCTAAATTTGTGCCATGAGAAGGATGACAAAGTGTTAAGAAGTCTTAACGCTTGAGTAGAGTATTGAACGGAATATGGCGTTTGGGAGGGTGTGCAAAGTTATGCAAACGAAGTACAGCTCGCATCTATTTTCTTCTTCTCTTCTACTCAATATCACCGCTTAGCTTTGCTTAGGTTCTGTACATGCGACTACTAAAATACTCTCTAGATCTCAAAATATTTTAGTTATAACCTTTACATGTAGTGCGGCACCTTTTCTTAAAGTCACTGCATAGATCCTTGAGCGATTCCATGTCAAGTCATCCAAGACACGAAAATCTCTGATGGATATATGAAAATTAATCGACCCGATAAGTCCAGAACAGTCAAAGGAATTAGAGATTACATCGTAAACAAACATAAGAAACTGGATGATTCCTTTTGTTTCGAGTTTTTTTTTTTAAAGAATTGACATTCAGTTAACCACAAGAGGGAAGCGGCTCTTCAGATTTCATCGATTAGAGTGCAAAGTGAATGGACTTATGTTGAACCCCTTCAATTCTATTAGTAAGGCAGTTCTAGGTCAGATTCCATATACAGGCATACGCAAGTTTCGAATGAGAGGAAGCCAGGTTCGGCTATGGAAAGTATTCAACGTCTAGGTGCACTCTGCACAATAGGCGGAATGCCTAGCAGCTAAATCCGCCTTAAGACTCAGCGCGACAGGCGAATTTACCTGTAAAACATTCGGGCATAGCTCAATAAGCATTAGTTATAGGGTCAAATGGACTATAGGACTCCGAAATGCAATTAGGTAAAGAAATTTCGAACAACAATAGAAGAAGAGGGGTGGAAAAAAGGAATGAAACCCAAGCCAAATACTCTTAATATATTTACCGATGGTAGACGTAGAAGAGGCAGGGATCTATTGCGCAGAGCTAGGCATCAGGCAGCCATTTAAGCTTCGTGACCACTGCAGTATTTTTCAAGAAGAAGTCTTTGCTGTAGGTAAGGCTGCGGAAATAGCATTCGCAAAGACATCAAGCAACTCTAAAATAAATATATACGTTGACAGCCAAGCTGCAATAAAAGTAATAAACTCATACGAAATTTCATCTAAAAATTTTCTAAAAAACAAGGAAGATATACACAGATTAGCCACAAACAGACGGTTGCATATCTATTGGGTACCCTGACATAAGGGCATTGCAGGAAACGAAATTGTAGATGAGATGGCCAAAAGCGCTGTTTACAGATAATTCGTACAAGAAAACGACATACCGAAACCTTTAAATACGGTATACAATGACATCGCTGTGGACATGAAAACACGGAAATATTGGAATGGAATAATCTAGCCACTTGCAAAACCGCGAAAGTCATGTGTACACAAAATTCAGATAAATACGCCAGATTCGTTCTAGCCCTGTCTATAAAAAAAAAGCAGAACTGTTGTAGGTACGCTGACAGGCCATAATTTGTTTATGGCAGACGCATGCAATATGGGAATTGCAAACAATGATAGTTGCAGATTTTGAAATGAACTATAAGAGACGGAAGCGCTAGAACACCTTCTAATATTATATATTCCTGCCCTGCATTAGCTAGAGCCAGATAAAAATACTTAGGAGCTTTACAATATGAGAAGTTAGGGTGCCTCTCGGGGATAGAGCTCTAAAGTTTACTTAGATTCGCAAAAGACGCAGACGTATTACAAGATGTCTACTACAAAGGAACGTAAGGGCCTAGCTCCATCTGATAACACTAAGGATCAATAGGTCTATGTGATGGCTTTTAGCCAGAAAGTCAAGGGGTGGTTTACTATAGTACACCCTCAGGTTTTTAGAACATTACTATATTAATAAAAAAAATTATCTACCTAAAATGATGAATCTTCGTGTGGATAGACCAGAACAATGGTATGGGAGAGGTGTGAGATCGTCACTTTCCCCTTCTCATTTAGACAGCTTTTACAGAAGTCATCTGCCTTCACTTGTCCTCTGGGCGTGTCTGCACATTTAAAGCTCCGTTATAACGGAAATCAGTGTGCTAAGGCTATATTTATTTTAGCTTAGCAGAGACTCTGTGCGCTTAGCATTGAGAGTCGGCCACAATTGTCGAGCGATTCTATAGGATATTTCATTACGCCATCCTGCATTTGCTGCACTCACGATTTCCTCAAAGATAAGTAGCTTACATGTTTGTAAGGGTATACCTACGACATTATCTGTCTACTCATCGGTCTACTCATCAAAGTCTCAATGGCCAGGAACCCATATTACCGTTGCGTGAAATGACTCAACCATCTCATTAAGAGAAGTGCGATATTTCATGGCTACTTTAAGAGTTGTCGGCTGCTTTGTGAGGGACTTTATTAGCTCTTGTCTATTAGTAAAAATGTTGATATGATCTCCTTGTATCGCATCGCACTGCATCAGAGTCACGGCTTTTATTATTTCCAACGATTCAGACTGAAAGATGCTACAGTAGTCAGGAAGCCGAAAACTAAAGGAGAACCACAGACTCTCTGAATATACACCTCCGCCCACCCTACCATCGAGCTTTGAGCCATCTGAATATAAGTGGATTAACCTGTCTGGTCTTACATCGTCCCGTTTCCACTCTTCTCTTGAGAGTAAGAAAGTCGTGAACGTTGTAATGACAATTGCTTTGGATCTGTCTCGGTTCGAATAAATAAAAGTTGCGATTGATTCGTGAAAGATTATCTTTATACTAAGTTTTATTTGGTTAAATCAATTGAATAAATCGCACGAGACTTGATAGAAGTTCTAGAATTCAAGTGACGTATTAATGCCCATATGTATGAGCGATTGGTTTAAGGGCTGCCAATGTCAGAAGCTAAGAAAGGGTTGCAATGAAAAGTTACGCTTGCAAAAGCCCAGTCTGGGACGCTCCAAAATGTCAAATAGCATCTTGCCGTGGAGAAGAGGCAAAGACACTCTTGATTGTGTGTTTACCGTCGAAAACAAAGTCAGGATTACTTTAAGTACTAAAAAACAAAATGTTAAATGATGAATTATTTGTTTTATCAGTCTGCTTCATTTAATTAGGGCCGGAGTGTTGATGAGCTTAATGAATTTTCACACCATTTACCCTTTTAATAATCGAATAGAAGCATTTTTATCGTTAAGTTGTTACCCATACTAATAAATCTTATGAGCCAGCCATAACCATAGATTTTCAAAAATGTTCAGATCTGGGGAATACGTTGGTGATGCCAAGCTTCAACGTTTCGGGACGCAATCCAAGTTTAGACCGCACTTGAAGTGAGTACATCTGTATTATCCTGGTAAAAGTTCAGATCAATAGGTCCAAATGTTTCTCCAATCTGGGTAAAAGATGATTCCAACCTCTGTTCTTTAATGCTGTCACTTCCGTCGGACGTGATGCCAACGCGACTTAATACGATATTGCTCCACATACCACACCACCAAGTCTGTGATGTCGACTCAAGCACCTTTCCTTCTTTTTTAAGCCATAGAAATAGTAATTTTATCCATCAGGCCCATCCAAAATCAACTTCTTTTTGTCACAAAATACTATTATTTTCCATTCACCGGGATCGTTATTTGTAACAGAACTCGAAGCCATGTGGTCCCTTGAAAAGTCAACACAGCGTTCTTTGCGAAATTTATTCTATTCAATTATTTTTATTTTTTTTATATTTTTGGATTTTATTTTTTATGCTTCAGACGTGGAATAGTCCTTCGAACGGCGGATTTGCAAACTACAACATCTGCCGTTTCTTTAATTTGTACTGTTGAAAGAACGAAATTTGATGCAACCTTAAGGATTTTGCGAGTTTCCTTCCTCGGTGTTAAAGCCACCGCAGTTCTGCCTATGTAGTTTTTCCCATAGGAGGTACCTTGTTTCACGTAAAGATCCACCAAATTTGGACTTCGACTTACCTTTTTGGCGATTTGGCGATTTGAAAGTCCCTCTAAGTTCAAGATATTGATTTGCCCTTTTTTGTGATCTTATAAACCTTTTTGTTTTCCATTTTTATTATAATTAAAAAGCTTTTGACCAAACACAATGAATGCTTAAAAAACGATCTCTTTTCACAGCTTTAATGCGCAAACAATGTAGGTGCCTAACTGAGCGCCTCTATTCAAGTGAACCAATAAATCAAGCGCATTATTATAACTGCTGAAGTTTTTGCTGCTGCGAAATACAGTTAGATGGAATAATATTATGATGTACATATGTTTATTTTCGAGCAAATTATGAAATGAGACTTTTTTTTTCAATTTCAAACGTTTATTAACAAAAAATGGTTACAAATTTAATCTTCACTATAATAGCCATCGCTAGCGACATATTGTTCCCATCTCTCAGGCAATTTGTGGATGCCGCGCCAAAAAAATTGGCCGTCTTTGGCCGCAAGCTAATCATCGAGCCATTTTTTGGCTTCTTCGTGAGAATTGAAGCACTGCTCGGAAAGTGCGTGGCCCATCGATGCAACCAAATTATAATCGGAAGACACCAAGTCTGGTGAGTAAGCCGCATGCACCAGCGGTTCCCAATTGTAGATACGTCTCCACCAATTCCCGGGTCATCAAGGAAATCATCAAGAAAAATTACTTTGTGACGCCGATCGGCATCTTCTGGGGGTTTTCGGTCTATAGCGCTATTCAAATCGGCCAATTTGTCGTTGGTTGCGTGCACCGTCAACTGTTTCACCTGATTTTAATAGCTTGTACCAAATCATACCACGCTGATCCCAGAAAACACAAAGCATTGCCTTGCGGCCGAAGCGATTTGGTTTGGCCGTTGTTTTTGGCTTGTGACCGGGTGCGCACCATATGATCGTTTACACTTGGCATAAAAAAAAAAAAACCATTTTTCATCACCCGGAACGATTTGACTTCCTTTTGAACCGGGAGAGCGGCATTTGACGAGTGTTTTTTCAGTTCTCTTGCTGCCTTTCAGTCAGTTCATGCGGTATCCATCTTTCGACCTTTAAAATCATGCCCATGTCTTTCAAACGTTTGAAAATGGTTTTTTGGGTCAGTCCCAACTGTTCTGCCATCATTTCTTGCGTTTGATCATCATCTTCATCCAACAATGCTTGCAATTTGGCGTCCTCAAACCTTTTCGGTGGCCGGTCACGGTCCTCGTTCCCCACGCTAAAATCACCAGTTCGGAATTTTTCAAACCACCTGAAGCACTGTGCTCTACTTAGAGCATGTCCACCATAAACTTCTGTAAGCATTTGATGAGCTTGAGCAGCGTTTTTCAGCAATTGATAACAGAAAATCAACGATGTCCGCAAATCGTAGTTTGAAGGCACGAAATTTGACATTTCTAAGAGCGACAAAAATGCATTGTTGTATGAAACGTAACAAACAATGAACAGAATAGTGTTGACAGATGACAGACGAAAAAAAGAAAACATTTGGGAATGTTTAAAAATACTCCTAGCGACATCTATGGTCTAATATCTGAAAGTCTCATTTCATAGGTGTCTATTTAGCTTAAATGATCAGAAACCCTTTTGTTACTAGATCAAGTAGAATTGCTTTAATAACCTTTTTATTCCATAAAAAATATTCCTAGAATCAAGTGAACCGGACTGTTTTCATAAATATTTGAAGTTAGCGCTACATCAAAGTTATATTTTTTGTTTTTTGTTGTTGTAAGAAAGATTGCAATTATGATGAGTTATAGGGTTCTTTCATAAATACATTTGAAAACCGTACTTAACCCTCTAGTACCCAAGACCGCCTGTAGACGGCCTAAATTTATTTCACGCTTATTCCCTTTTAAAATACCATTTCGTTACTTTTTAAACTCTTTCTAATTCCGGAAAGGCCCAAAATTATTGCTGGTGCATTTGCAGCAGCGTCTTGTTTTTTAATCAACCGTCATAGTCATTTGAATTCGGAAAATAGTGAAAAGCGGTCAAATTAATTATTCTGCAAAAGTGGTGTATTTTAAAAATTAAATAAAAATATTAGAAGTGTATTTAGCTTATAATAAAAATTATCATAGTGTTGCTGGTTGTGGTCAAAATACGAAAGTTAAAAATAATAACAAAAAAAAAGTGTTTCCTGTATTTTATAAACCTTTGCAGACAGCCCGTCTAGAGGCGGTCCTGGGATAACTCGGAATAAGTAACATTGAAATTTTGATATTTTTAGAGGGGGGCTAAGCTTAACGTTTTGGTTTTTTATAAATAGATCAACGGCAAAAGTGTAAATTATCATCCCTCAATGATGAAGATATTGCAACATTTTTGGATTTATTGGAAATCGACGATGATACAGACGTGGAAGAAGATTTGGAAGATCTTTTAGACGAAGATGTGGACGATGCAGAATTACCTATCGACACTGGAATTGACGAGGTGATTAACAGGGCGGTAAATTTGTCAGATTCTATGCTGGAATCAGAAGTGTGTGTCAATTTATGTCTCGCTGATCATTTCACTAACAGGTTTCAGTCCATTCCGATGACTCAACGTTTATGTGACGATGAACAAATGTGCGCACCGAAGATGAGGAATTTCCTTCTACAATATCTGCCAGATAAACTACATAAATGGGGTATAAAACTTATCGTTTTGTGTGACTCCTTCGGATTTTGTTATAACTTCAAAATATATTGCGGCGCAGGAGACAATGCTGTTCTGACTGATACACCAGATCTTGGGGCATCAGCGAATGTGGTGGTCCGATTGTCCCGTAATATTCCAGATTTTAAAAACTATATAACATATTTCGACAACTTTTACACGTCACTGCCACTTCTGGTTTATCTAAAATCACGCGGAATACATTCGCTGGGAACTATTCGTTCAAATCGAATTCCGAATTGCAAACTTTCGACAGATCTTGATCTCAGGAAACAACCCCGTGGATATTCAACTGAATTTTGTGTATCTGCTTTAGGAGTTGACATTTCTTTATCAGTTTGGATGGACAATAAAATAGTGTGACTCGCATCGAGTTACGCAGGCGAAAAGCCCTTCTAGAATGAAACATATGTTATAAATAAGGTGTCGCGGTTCGTCCGCTCAGAAAAACAATTTGTTGATGTCGATTGCCCCAATGCAGTCCGTGAATATAATAGTCATATATGGGGGGCGTCGACCTCATGGATGGACTAATTGGGCGATATAAGATTCCGGTAAAGAGCAATAAGTACACAAACCGACTTTTTAATCACCTGCTTGATATGGCCATGATAAACGCTTATGTTTTGTTCAGAAGAATTAACAAGATTGACACGCATGCTGGGCAGTACCAACTGCCGAACTTCCCGGCAGAGATCGCATACGTACTATGCAAACAACAATATTCTTCAATACCAAGAGCTCCAGGTCGTCCATGACAAACTCCTCAGGTAAAAATTTACTGGAAGAAAAGCTTACTCACCTCCTGACCACGTTCGCTACGACGGAGTTGGACATTTTGCACAGTTTTTATCACGCACCGGTAAAAATAGGTGCGAATATCCTGGCTGCACCTCCGAAACTCAAATCGTGTGCCGAAAATGGAATCTGAATCTTTGTTTTTCCCAGCAAAAGGACTGCTTTCACAATTTTCACCATAAATAATTTGCACCAACTGCCTTTTTATGCCCAAAAGCATGCCTTTCTTTTGTGGACATTTTTCTAAAACTATTTGAAATAAGACTGACTGTTTGTTTTGTATTGATTTCTGTTAAAAACTTTCTGTTTTGTTCAATAAAAGTACGTAATACACTGAATTTGCAAGTTTTTCATTTAGATTTTTTTTGGCGTTCTTTCCCAAAGCCGCCTGCAGGCGGGGTAAGGTTTTATCCCTATATAATCGGATCAAAGAACAAAATTTCACTTTCTTGATAAAGAACCTATAATTTTACCATAATCCCCACCCAAAGCAATTTTTTTCATTCAAGAATAAAATTTGGGCACTAGAGGGTTAATAATTACGAGAAACTTTATCGCGATATGAAATATAATTTTCTTCATAAATAATGACCCTTTTTTGATTGACAATTTGAGTCATTTGTAAGCAATAACAACTGATATCATTTTATTTGTATATGCAGTTACAGTTTTGTAATAAACTACTCCACATACCATAAACAAGCAGTCTCGTAAAACAACCGACAAATTTAAATAATGCCATTTAAATTAAAACCTCTTCACATTTCATGCGCTTACTGCTACTACGTAATTTCACGCGCCACAAGCTTCACCTCGAAGGTGGACGATTATCCTGCTAATGACACCGGTACATCAATTCATGAACAAGCTTCAATTATACTTACAAATACTTCTTCTTTTGAGTTTTTGTTTTGTTTTTTATTTACTTCTGTTTTCGATATCCTTCAATGGACAGCAAGCCAATTTGGCCATTTCAATAAATAAAGCAAATCACCTTTTATGTAGAAATTCAAAGACAGTTGTTGGATTTGTTTTGCCGATACCAGACGCCACCATAAAAATTGGGAAATGATAAAAATTAGATTTTCACTGTTCGTTTTGAGCTCGCACATTTCTCATTTTATTTTATTTTCTCATCAGCAGCAGTTAGGGTCGTCAAGAAGTGTCATAAAGGCAATAATACCCAGTTGTGCGTTGATTTTTCAACCGCAAATTTCTATTGACTTTCAAGGCTTCCATTTACTTATGCTTGTATTTTATATAGTACTTATACTTGTGTGTTGTATATAGAAATATGTGCATCTGAAACCATTAGCACACCACTGAAATAAATCCAATTCGTATTTAGGTGGCAATGAGATAGAGGGATAAAACAAGAAAAAAGGAAAAAAGCAAAATAGCGCAAAAAGCGCAAGCAATACAAAAGCAAAAGAAAAAACAATGTCGTTGAGAAGTGGGTATTATATGATACCTTGAAATTATCAAGAAGCTGTAGCAGCAACATTAACAGTGGCAGCAATAACACGCAAAGTATCCTTCGGTCACGATTCTCCACCAATAAGTAGGCAATTACTGTGTGAAAGCTTTGTGTGCAAGTATGTGTGTAACATTTTACTTATGTATGTATGTGTGTGTTGGAGATTAGGTTGTGAGTACAAATGTACAGTGGCTTTAAGTCAAAGTCGGACATCACAATGACAATATTTGATAATGCAATTTAACTCAACACAAATTTTCTAAAAAATAAGTAGTATTTGAGTGAAACGGTGCACCAGAGCACATTGATAATACCTTAAGAGTAAGGATGATAACCTGATGACTGGAATGCAAATCAAGGTAGTACTTCTGTATTCTGCTAATGGGTACAGCAGTGAAAAATGCTGAGAAAAAGACTACCTGGATTGACTAATCATTGATGACGAAATCCAAGTACGACTCACAGAATAACTGCACTATAAGGTGGCGTAAAATTAATCACCCTATTGAAGATTTATAATTTTTGTAAATGGCTTCATACGTTTAAGATATTTTTGACGCTTGTGAACTAGACAGCTGAAGTATACAAAAAAAGAAGCAGTGAAACGCGTAGAGGTTAAAACAAAGATTTCCAACAACTAATTAATTTCGTATTTGTTACTAACTTCATATCTATTTATGTAGTCAATATTTTGAGAGTGACAGGTATTCTATGTTAAAGTCAAAAAAGTCAAGTAAATTGGATATGTCACAGGAATATTAGTAAACACACAAATTTTTTTTATTACAGTCAAAATGTCAAATTTCGTTCCAACAAAACAGTATTTGCCAGTTGATTTGCTTTTGTTCTTCATTTTAAAGAAAAGCTCAACAGAAGCACATCGTTTGCTCTCAGAAGCTTATCCTGAGTATGCTCCAGAGGTTAGAGTATGTCAGCAGTGGTTTACACGATTTAAAAGTGGTGATCTTGACACAGAAGGCAAAGAGCGATCAGGTCCATCAAAAAAGTTTGAGGACGAAGAATTGGAGGCATTACTCGACCAAGATCCATGTCAAACTCAAGAAGAACTTGGAAAAACATTGGAAATCACTCAAAAAGCCATTTCTCAACGTTTAAAAGCAACCGGATACATTCACAAACAAGGAAATTGGGTGCCACACGAATTGAAGCCGAGATACGTTGAGAGACGATTTTGCATGTCTGAAATGCTGCTTAATCATCACAAAAAGAAATCGTTTTTGCATCGCATTGTCACTGGCGATAAAAGTAGACTCATTGCGACAACCCAAAGCGTAAAAGATGATATGTGAAGCCAGGCCAACCAGCCAAATCGACACCAAAGCCGATAATTCATGGTTTGAAGGTAATGCTTTGTATTTGGTGGGATCAGAAGAGTGTTGCTGTACTATGAGCTGTTCAAATCGAGCCAGACAATCACGGGAGAGCTATACCAGTAACAATTGATAGGTTTGAAGCAAGCAATAGCCGAAAAACGGCCAGAATGGGCGACCAGACTCGAGAAATTGATTTTCGATCATGACAATGCTCGGCCACATGTTGCAGTACCTGTCAAAAATTATTTGGAAAATGCCGGATGGGAAATTCTACCTCACCCGCCTTATAGCCCAGACATAGCTCCTTCTACATAATTACCACTTGTTTCGGTCGATGCAGAATCACTTTTCTGGAATCCGGTTACCAATGTTGAAGGTATTAAAAATGGCTTAATGACTTTCTCGGCGCAAAAGATGAGAAGTTTTTGTTGTATGGAATCCATTAATTGCCTGAAAGATGGGAAAAAGTTGTCGCTTCCGATGCACAATATTTTGAATAAAATATTTTTTTCACTTTTATACTTAAATAAATTGTTTTTTTTAACAAAAAAAATACGAAATTAATTAGTTGTACAGCCAATAAAATCATTTGGTATTTAATAAAAGTATTAATCAAAACCAAAATTATATGATTAGTTTTGCGCTGTCTTGAATTTTAAAACCGCAAGCCTATCGCGTCTAAATATTCAAAATATTATCAAAAAAAAGTTATTGTTGTTAATTTATTGAGTGCTAAAAAATTACAGCACATCGGGGAAGAGAATACACCCACGGTAAGACATGCTTGTTGTAAGAGGCGACTAAAATCCGGCAGGAGAGGAAGGAGATCGGCCCAAAGGCCTCTTATACCCTGCCAGCCCTCCTGGGGCAGGGCTGTAAAGCTGACCAAATAAAGCTAGTAAAGGGTTTTTCAATAAGGGCGGGTAGGTGTTGAAATGGAACAAAAGGCGTTTGCTGTGTGGCACGTAGCGCCGTCCTGCTGGAACCACATGTCATCTAGGTCCATATGGCTCAATATGGGCCATAAGAAATTGGAAGGGCAACCACGTCTACCGAAAAATGGGCGCAATGCGCGCAACGTTTGCGTTAATGTACACTCATTTTGATAATAAAGTTTTATCATTTGAACGTGCTGTTCAATCGTGTAACTTGCCATGATGATTTGGCATAAACAACTGAATAATAAACAAAAGATTTGACTGATGCCACCAAAACAAAATGGCTGGCACAGGGCGCCAAAATCGACCCGCGCCAATTGAAAACCCCTTTATATTGCTTATTGAATTTGTTATCTTTCGCTTAACCTCTCTTGTTATACCTCAGTTTCCATTAATTAAACCTCTTCACAGACTGAATGTCCTCACACATTTAAAGTATTAAAAGGTAGAAAAACACAAAATAATTCAATTATTCTGGAGAAAAACAGAGCTGTTAGTATTTTCATTAAAAAAACAGAAATTTGTATGAAAAAAGCACGCCGGGTAGTAACCAATAAAACGAAAAGATGTATGCCGCATAATAACTTAAGTTATTCTACTGTCCGAATTAAGCTTGAAATCACTGTGTCTGAAACGAAACATTCTTACATATCTACAAAGGTACGTGTCAATAGCCTTGGCAATGTATTGAATTGGAAATAACGCAGCTGCTAATTCGAAGCGGAAAATTGTACGCTCGTACGATTTCATACAAAATTTAGTGAAGCTGCAGTGAAATAAAGTCTGACCGAAAGGTACTTATACTGAAAACTTAGCTTGTATACTTTTATAATTTTATCTGTACAGAATATTGATGATATGCTCAATGAGTTTGACGGACCACTGTAATATCTGAAATTTGGCATTTTGAAATCTAATTATACGATTTTTTAATATATAGGGTGGGCCATGTATTGAATCGGCTATAAAAAAAAACCGAATGAATATTTTTTCGAATGTTTTCTTTTATTTTGAAGATTGAACATTTTCATTTATGAATAAAAAATAATGTCGTTCAAATAACTGCCTCGACTGGCTTTGCAGTAGGCCATTCGATCAACCCAGTTGTTAAGCACATTTTCGATTGTTTGGGCTCCAATTTCATGAATGGTAACTTCGATTTCGTGTTTTAAAGCATCAATCGTCTCTGGATGGTTCGCATAGCATTTGTCCGTAACGGCTCCCCACAAAAAATAGTCCCACGGGCTTAAATCACAGCTCCGAGGCGGCCAACTGGTATCGGAATTTCGGCTGATTTTTCGGTTTTCAAAAATGGTAGCCAAAAGTTCGAGTGTAACTTTGGCAGTGTGACAAGTTGCACCGTCCTGTTGAAACCAAATGTGGTCCAAGTCATCCTCTTCAATTTTGGGAAACAACTCGTTGAGCATGTCACGATAACGCTCGCCATTTACTGTAGCCGCGGCTCCTCGCCCATTTTCGAAAAAAAATGGCCCGATGATGCCGCCAGACCAAAAACCGCACCAAATAGTGACTCGTTGTGGACAAATCCAAAATTATTGGCGTAGCCACCGATGTGAAAATCAGAAAAGAAGGAGAAGACTCCCCACTTTGAAAATAGGTTTTCAATATTTCCCAATTTTGTTCAAGCGTATAGCGTCCCATTTCGTAAATTTCAAACCTTTAAGTAAATTATAAACACATTTGACATGTCATTTGTGTTACCATTCTCAAAAAAATAGGTGGTTCAGAAAGCAAACGCTATATGGCCCACCCTGTATTATTATTTCAATTATTTCGTACTTGTTTGATTAAAAAACGGAAAAAACTCGATTTTTGGAGTGTCAAACTCAAACCCGCGCCCTTTTGTCAATTTTTTTCTTTATTCTAGTACGAGACATAGCTACAGTCATACTTATTCATAATTTTATTGGAGGTTGAATTAGTTTTAAAGGTGACACACAGATGGCGCTATTTATCACTTTATCGCGTTGGCAATACTGAATATATATTCATGAGAAAGCCTCATCCCTAGGCTTTGTTTATCAGTATCTGTCATTTCGCTGAAGTATAAACAACGCAGTGTTTTCGTGCTCCGAGTATGTCAACTTTCGTGCCGTCGAAACGCAATTTGCGGGAAGCTTTGCTTTTCTGCTTCAATTTGAAAAAAAATACAGCCCAAGCCCGTGAATTGCTGCAGGAGGCCTACCCAGACCATACTCCGTCGATTTCAACATGTGAGTACTGGTTTCGACGATTCAAAAGTGGTGATTTTCACACCGAAGACAAGGAGCGTCTTGGCCAGCCCAAAAAGTTCGAGGACGCGGAATTGGGGGAATTGGTAAACGAGGACTCGTGCCAAGCCCAAGAAGAGCTTGCTGAATCATTGGGCGTTGATAAATCAACCGTTTGCAAGCGTCTAAAAGCGATGGGAATGATCCAAAAGCAAGGACATTGGGTCCCGTACGAGTTGAAGCTGCGCGACGTCGAACGGCGATTTTTTACGTGCGAATTGCTGATCGAGCGACAAAATCGGAAGGGTTTTTTGCATCGGGTGGTGACTGGCGACGAAAAATGGATCCACTACGATAACCCAAAACGCAAAAAATCATGGGGTTTGCCCGGCCACGCATCAACGTCGACGGCCAAGCAGAATATTCACGGCAAGAAAATCATGCTCTGCATTTGGTGAGATCAGATCGGCGTCGTATATTTTGAGCTGCTCCAACTGGGCGAAACAATCACGGGGGATCGTTACCGACTGCAATTGATGCGTTTAAGCCGGGCATTGAAAGAAAAACGGCCGGAAACGGTAAAAAGGCACGACAAGGTTATTTTGCAACATGACAACGCTCGGCCGCATGTTGCTCAACCTGTCAAAAAATACCTTGGAACGCTTGGCTGGGAAGTGTTACCCCACCCGCCGTATAGTCCAGACATAGCTCCCTCCGATTATCATTTGTTCCGGCATATGAGTCTCGATTTGGCGGACCAGCGGTTCTCCTCGTACGAGGCTACCAAAATATGGGTTGAGTCATGGGTAGCCAAGCAGCGGCCAGAATTTTGGAGAAACGGCATCCGGAAATAGCCAGAAAGATGGGCGAAAGTTGTAGCTAGCGATGGCCAATACTTCAAATAAAATATTTTGTACCGTTTTTTCACAATAAAGCCCCAAATCTTCGAAAAAAACCTTTAAAACTAATTCAACCTCCTATCGTTTTTGTCTCAGATAAATAGAAGAGCTAAAATAGAAAACACCCTCCAGCCTCAATTTCAAGGGTCAACTTAACTAACTCAAACTAACTAACTAACTCAAAACTATTTAAATTTGAAAAATTTGTCATATTTGTCAAATAAAAACCCCAAAAAATGTAAATATCGTGTTTCTTTTTTTTATTGAAAAAAAAAATTCCTGAAAATACCTTAAATTTTCAAGCTCTGCACCACCGGGAAACCTTAATGGAAGTTACTAACTTTTTAGCGTAAAAATTATTCTCATGTATATTTAGATATTTTTAGGAATAAGCTTACAAATAATGAGCGAATTTTCTGAGCTCATTTATGGGAGAATACAAAAATTAATTATAATTATTGTAATAAATGCAGTCAAATGCAGCTGAAATACCGAAGGCTCTTTCGTGCATATGTTTGTGTGTACGATATAAAATTGAGAGTCTGTTTATGGTTTTTAATTTATCATAAATTTTGAAGTTATTGCGCCACGTGCAGTATAGCCAGATAATAAATTCTGAATCTGGAATCGCATATCCCATATTTAACATATTTTCTACCATTCGGAATTCACAGAGAGAACGTAGGTTCGAATCTCGGTGAAACACCAAATTAAGAAAAACATTTTTCTAATAGCGGTCGCCCTTCGGCAGGCAGTGGGAAACCTCCGAGTGCATTTCTGCCATGAAAAAGCTCCTCATAAAAATATCTGCCCTTCGGAGTCGGCTTGAAACTGTAGGTCCCTCCATTTGTGGAACAACATCAAGACGCACACCACAAATAGGAGGAGAAGCTCGGCCAAACACCCAAAAATGGTGTACGCGCCAATTATATATATATATATATATATGGCCGAAAAAAATTTGTTTTTTTGATGCTACCATTTTGATGCTATGGCCAACAAAATAGGACAACTATTTTTTTTAATTTTTTTATTTAATAATATTCAAGGCGAATCTCTTAAAGGTGATAAGACAATATTTGTATTTATTTTTTTTTTGTAAAAGTGGTTCATAATGTAAAAACATGCATGAGAATGTAAACAAACGAACAAATCAGCAACTAAGAAAGAGGCCGTTTTGACAGTGAAGACGCAAAACCGCAAAATCAGCTGCTCTAATGTTATTGCCTCGAATAAATTCGCCTTGATTGAGATCAAAACAAAAAATTAGTCAGGACGCTAGCAACTTAACATAAAATAACTAGATATTTATAATAAACAAAAATTGAGATAACTCGCAACAAAGATTTGCTCAAGACAAAATATTTGGCCTCGGTAGTCCAGCGTAAGTGTTCTAGCCTGCCATCCCAGAGGTTGTGGGTTCGAGTCCCACGTAAAGAACGGTACTCACACTTTTCGAAACATACCTACTTTCCTAGATTCTAAAAAAAAAATGCATTCCTCAACCTCAAAAATCTTATCCGTCCAATCCTTACTCCCGCACAAAAGTCAGCGGGATTGATTTGATCGAGCACAAACTTTATTTTAGTTTTTAGAAATTCCAGTCTGCTGGACTTTGCCTTTTCAAGAGCAAAAATTTAATTTATTGCTTAGTATTGTATTTACGATGTAGTGATTGCTAATGTTGTAAGTTTCCAAATTGGTTTATTTTATCAACATTTTGGACCAGTCTGTAAAGTACTTTGTGCTGTAGATTATTAAAATTTTTTTTTAAATAAGAAAATAAAGCAAATTAAAAAGAGAAAATCAAACGAATACCATCGTTGCGCATAATTGGTGCCAAAGGTATCTATCACTTTGTTTTTTTTTTCTGAGACCCAAAAAATTAAATATGAATTTCCGTCGCTTGGTTGTAGCGTTTGCTTTTTGAACCACCTACTATTTTGAGAATGGTAACACAAATGACAAGTCAAATGTGTTTATAATTTACTTAAAGGTTTGACATTTACGAAATGGGACGCTATACGCTTGAACAGAATTGGGAAATATTGAAAACCTATTTCCAAAGTGGTGAGTCTTCTTCTTCTTTTCTGATTTTCACATCGGTGGCTACGTCAATAAGCAACTTTGTCGGGTTTGGGGCTCAGAAAATCCACACGTTACTGTAGAGAAGCAAATGCATCCACAACGAGTCACTGTTTGGTGCGGCTTTTGGTCTGGCGGCATCAGCGGGCCATTTTTTTTTCGAAAATGAGCGAGGAGCCGCGGTTACAGTAAATGGCTAGCGTTACCGTGACATGCTCAACGAGTTGTTGCCAAAAATTGAAGAGGATGACATGGACGAAATTTGGTTTCAACAGGACGGTGCAACTTGTCACACTGCCAAAGTAACACTCTACCTTTTGCCAACCGTTTTTGAAAACTGAATAATCAGCCGAAATTCCGATAAATTCCGATATCAATTGGCCGCCTCGGAGCTGTGATTTAAGCCCGTGGGACTATTTTTTGTGGGGAGCCGTTAAGGACAAATGCTATGCGAACCATCCAGAGACGATTGATGCTTTAAAACACGAAATCGAAGTTGCCATTCATGAAATGGGTTGAACGAATGGCCTTTTGTAAAGCCAGTCGAGGCAGTCATTTGAACGATATTATTTTTTATTAATAAATGAGAATGTTCAATCTTCAAAATAAAAAAAAAAATTTGAAAAAATATTGATTAGTTTTTTTATAGCCGATTCAAAAAGCAAATTTTACATGGCCCACCCTATAGGTTAGTAGGCTTATACAACTGAATTTTCACTTCTGGAATCATTCCACAGAGATGGGAATTTGCTTGTAATATCTGCTATCTCTCTCTCTCTGCTATCTGCTATCTGCTATCTCTAAGGACAACAAATCAGCAGACAAGCCGTCAAACTGTCGCTTAATTATCTTATTGCTATGGGTTATAGTAGAGAAAATATTTGCCAACCCACTAATGTGGCTTGCATCCAAACATAAATGTTTAAACACCAGCCGGGTTACCTTTAAAAAAAAAATCATAGTACTGTCGATGCACTTTTATTCATTTTATCGACCATTGCTCTTCTTGTGCCCTGTATAGTAAGAAACATTTTAGAGCACTTTTTCTTGTCTTCGAAAAAACCTCCCATCGTATCGGAACCCACACTATTCTAAGGCAATTAAGGAAATAGGGGGTTGGTCCTAAAATACTCAGCTTTGTTAAAATTTTCCTAACAAATCGAAGATTTATAGTCAGGATAAACGGCTCCTTTTCCGACGGCTACAACTTAAAAAATGGGATTCCCCAGAGGTCGCCTCCTTCGGTGGTTTGGTTTGTTATTGCGTTTGGCGAAATAGGTAAAATCATAGATCAGCACAATATCAGCCATTGCATTTACGCAGATGATGTTTTGATATTTAATAAACTCGATAATGTCCAGCATTGAACAACAGAGTACGCATGGACTTAGATCCAACGACCCTCGCCATGTCCCTTGACTCCATGCCATCCAGAGTCGCGCTTGACAAGAGATACAATGTGGTGCTACCAGAGGCTCAACTGTGGTCAAACTCAGAAAATGAGTCCGGTAAACACTGTTCTCGCAGTTTCATGGATGCCTCCAGAACCGAGCACGATTCCGGCTCTGGGGTCTACGTGGAATCAAGTGGGACAAAACTACACTTTGCTCTTGGAATGCAAGCATCCGTGTTTCAGGCCGAGGTGTATGCAGTTCAAGAAGCAATGAACTTTGTTGTGGGAAACAGTTGGAGAGGCAGATGTAAAGCGTTTTTCAGTAAGAGCGCTTCAACTTTTTTTTTAATAAAACACAAACGGTTTGACTTTTTAACTATTTTTTTTTTTTAATATCGAGTTTGAACATATTCATTTAAGTATGAAATTCGATTTCTTTTGCATGACCTCCGCGTGCACGTTTTACAAAGTCCAATCGTTGAACCCAATTTTCGACGACTCTTTCGCCAATCCCTCTTGGATTATCTTTCGCCCAAATGCGGAAATTCTGCTTATTGACGAATCCACTGAGGTGAAAATATGCGTCCTCACTGAAGATGAAGTACGCGATATGCGTTGCACACGTTGCTCATGTGTGTGGCGTTCCATGATGAAATGTGTACTAATGAAGTTTACAAATGGCAAGCGAAAAATAAACAATATTGCGTCGTTCGCCCTCCCTATCGGAAAAAAGTTGAAGCGCACCTATTGAAAAACGCTATACATATATGTGTCTGGCCTTAGACAGCTCTTCAACTACTTCAAGAGTAGTCGAGTACTGTAAATTCAGGTTAAACAACGTTGACAGACATAATATTCTGATTTCAACATGGGTCCCAGGACACGTGGCAGCATCAAAGCCACAATTAGCAAACGGGTTACTCTAATACACAAGCGAGCTTGGCAGGCTGAGAGAGGCTGCAGATGGACAAAACTGAGGATACCCGCTAAGTCAGTATGCCTCCTGTCAGTATGCAGAGGGGACTGTAAGCAGCTAGTTGCACTGATGACGGCCCATTTTCTATGGAAAAGGTGGGCATCTCAGACAGTGCACTATACCTAGCATAGAGAGAGCAGAATGAGGCGGCGGACCACTTTCTGTGTGTCTGCCTGATCTTCGCTCGAATCAGGCTTGGGCACTGATTTGTTAAGAAGCGACCACCCTGGCTCCTTGGCACCACAAGATCTACTCGGATTTCTTCGAAGGTCGGGTAGATTTAAAGAACATTAAAAGGGGAACCCGAGTGCAGTACAATATACTTAATTGTATCAGAGTGCTGTACTTGCTAGTCAACAAAGCAAAAAAAAAATCTCGATAATTTAATATCGGTTTGAACCATCTTTAACAAAATCCTTGAGGATACTGCTGTATGCTCGCTCGCATGTGCTCGTGGAGTAAAAAATCCAATGAGTTTCATGTACTTAAAATTAAACTTGATTCTTTTTCTGAAAGTAAGTTGAATCCTATGCTGCCGCTAGGTTAAAAAAAATACAGCCAAATTTTAACCAGTAGCGAGTGTTGTCCAACTAAAAAGCCAGTAAAGACTACTTAAAATCTTAACTCTTTCTTCAAAAAAAAAAAAAAAATAATAATTATAAGAATCATTTCTAATCCAACTTTAGGGTTAAGTTGTTACACATATAGATCTAAATATTATACATTTTTATTTGTATTTAAAATAAATATTTCATAATAATTTTTATTTAAATTTAAAAAATATTTACTTATCCTACCTGGCAAAGCCTCGAACCGCCCCGAAATCTATTAGTTTAAAAATATAATTGGCCACACGAATATTATTACGTTCATGAATGCACGGAAATACATAAAAATATTGTATGTATGGTTGTGAGAATTGCGCATGTGTAATTTTAAGCGCCAGCTGCATCAGCAAACATATATGTGTATACATATATTTACATATGTATGTGCATACAAACCTATGCATAAAAATTCTGCATATCTGCTATTTGTGGTACATTTTTGGCCGCAGTGCTAACTACATCGGAGTACATAAAAACATTGTGTGCTTGCATACTTTAGAAAAAATGTACACATGGCATAATGAATATACGCCATGTTCGCCCACACTTATCTGAGCACTTAAAATTCTCGCAAATATATATATTGACATTTATAAAATATTTGCTTGTTTCTATGTAATAATAATTACCAGAAAATTTGAAATGATTCCTTTTTATATTTCACTTATGAATTGAGGTGAAAATTGCCTACAAAAAATCAGTGCATTTACAATTGGCATACTAAGTTATGTGTTTGCTAGGTAGGGCAATCCCGAGATTTCAATATCCTGGGATCTTTTTGTTTCTCAAGCACTGATAGTCAGAAGTGTGATTGAGCTTAAATTGTGGGATAACGATTAACTTTTTCCAGTTGAAATTTGGCATACAAGTTTTTTGACTCTAACATTATTTTAAGCTGTAAATTACGGTTAGAAAACAAAACTCGAAATAGTTTGTTAATCTTCGAAAATTTAGACTTTAGGAAAGGTTAGGCTAGATCTTGTCAAATTTGGTTATCTAGATCAGTTTAGACAGATCAACAATTTTCTCTATGCTCTAATGCTCTACAACTGAAACCCAGTGATCTCAAGCGCACACAGTTTTTGGAGGTGTAGGCCTCAGCTTTCTTACTATTGGTGTTGTACCATCATAAATAATCTGTATACATGTTTGGAGAACGCTCTTGAAGTGACAGTCCTTGTCCTGAATATACGAGTAAATGCTGCTCGTGCTGCCAACGTAGAATCGACGGTCATGGATATATTGCTCGTGGTGCATTGCTTCAAAAGTTTTTTTATATAAACTTCTGATCCACTGACCCATGATATTTCTCAAAGGACTTAAGAATGCTGAACCTCGGAAGTTTAGTCGTGATTTGCAAAATTTAGTACATGGCAAAGGAGATGCTGCAGTATGCACTTAACCTTACCTTCGTTACTTGCCCTGTATGGTTTAGTCTGCAATACTTCCATTTTTGCCACATGAAATGATTTAAGACAGGACTCCATCAGCACCCCTACTAGCAATAGTATTGAATCTTTTTCTTGGGTATTACAAGGTAGCTCATGGTTTTTATGTTGTATGTACGATGCATGATTTTCCAAGTTATTCAGGAAGTTAATGCATTCTCCAAGGATTTTGTCCTTGACATCATTGGCATGTTTAGCTCTATTGCACAGTGGCTGAAAGTGGTGCAGTGATGTAATACGTTGACCGATTTGACGCTTGTACTTCATATTGATTTTCCGGCATCTATATATCTATGCACCTATGGCAAAAATCATCAATCAGGCTGCTTAGCCCCAAACTTCTCAACGTTGTTCAAGCGTGAGTGTTCCATAGTATAACCCTTACAAGACATGACTTTAGGGTAATTCTAACGACAAGTGGCTGCTATTGAGTTTCAGCAATTTGATATAAATGTATCTTAGAGCTACCAAATTACATACCATTGCCCTTTTTGCATTTTATAATCATCAAATTGTCAATAGCAGCTGCAGCTAAAGCCACGATAATTTCACTATCATGCTGGACAGTGGGTGTTAATTTATTTCTTATAGCTTATAGCTTGTAACACCTACAAACTTTTTTACCCATCTTTCTGAAGAGTACTTCTTTGTAAAGAGTACTAAGTTCGACTTATCTGATTTCACATCCACATCCATCTCTGTATATGCAGTTAACTTTGGTCTCTCAGCTCTTATTTATAACAAAATTGTAATATTAATTCATTGCACATTAAAGCAGAAAAAATACCTCCTTGAGGTCGTCATATAACACACAAGTATACATATGTCATCATCATTATCAACAAGTAGCGTTAAAACTCGGCTGAGCAGGTGAGCTTTCTTCAAGTTACACGATTCAAGGCAGCAGATCACCATTTATGAATTTCTAGTTGCTTGATATAATATTTTCGATGACGTCGTTGACCCAGCGTTTCCTAGGCCTTCCTTTACATCTGGTGGCCAGCGCGTTGTAATTCAAGAAAGATTTTAGGGATGTTCCTTACTCATGCGCATGGCCGGACCTAACCATTGGAGTCGTTGCGATTGAGCGAACTTAACTACATCCTTCCGTAGAAAATCCGCAGCAGCTCCTCTGGTTCTAAAACAAACCATCCCGGATTGTATATTACCATACACTTTTTGTAAGACTTTCTTTGCAAAGTTCGCAAATTTTCTTCATCCTTGAGTGGCATTACTCCTGACTCACAGTCATACGTCAAAACTGGTCTTATTATTGTTTTGTAAGTACTGGATTTACAGCTGCGCGAGAGTTGCCTGGATTTTTGTAGTTTCAGGTTGGCGCAGAAAGCTCTGTTTGCTGCAATAAGTTGATCTTGGATGCACTCCTGAGCACTATTTCCATTTTTTGTATTACCCCCAGATACTCGAAACTCTCTACTCCTCCAAAAATGTCCTCTCCAAAGGCTTTCGCGAAACATTTTCATGTATTTGGTCTTATCGACGTAGATATGCAGCCCAAGAGCCTTCGCTTTTGTTTCGATGTTAGAGAAAAGTTCATGCACGTACCTTCGATTTCGAGGGAGGATGGCTATGGCATCAGCATACGCGATGGTTAGACCGGAAAAATTCATATCTTCATACGAGAATGATTTGGATAATAAAAATTACATTGCACGTAAACTCGTTCTCACCATTTATGATAATACTATCCATTAGCTGAGTGATGTCGTATTTTTTTACATACTTTTGATGGGGCGAGAAATTATCATCTTATATGAGCTTAGTTATTATTCCTGCACGGCTTTATCAGATATGCATGACACGCAAATTATATATATGATACTTTATGGTAGATACCAATAGTGTTGACCCCAATGAATACCATAAATTTGTTGTAAAATCCTATTGTTTGTGTTTCGAAATGAGTTTGGAAATTAGTAATAATACGATAATAGTAAATGACTCGACTTACGAGCATTGGACCACCACGGAATTAAAACATTAAATACCGCAACCTCGTTTCTACATAGCATTTGAGGCGGTCGCTGCATTTCTGACATACAAAACTTTCTTCTTGGCACAAAATGGAGTGTAGGTACAGCCAACTTCAAGCAAAAACGACAGTATTTAATGCAGAAAAAAGATCCTCCCATTGTGCTTTCATATCTTTTTGATCTAAATCCAGGAAATTATTTAACATATCCATTCAAATATGAAATAGGAAATCGTTTGGCGGTAAAAGTTTTAAGTCGGATAAAGAGACAACGATGCCACTTAGACCACGAAATGGGTCCGTTGTGAACCGCGGGGGCTGAGCTACATTTGCATATTTCCATTCTCCATATTAAACCATCCTGAGCTTTGGACAAAGCATAAAAGGTTGTTGATACCTAAAATGTATAGATTATCTATATTCGATAAGAAGTAGGATTTTAAAAATTGGTTCCTGCTTCTGGCTAGAGCTGGGCATGTGCAAGAAAAGAGGTGTTGAATTGTTTCCAATTCCTCCTCATTTCTGCAGCTACGACAGAAATCATGCGTGTATACGCCTAATCTCCTTGCATGATTTCCTATGAGACAATGTCCTGTGAGGCCCCTACTAAGGTCCTGATTTTAAGTCTACTCAGTCTTATAATACTCTTGGACAGACGTAAATTTAGCCTTGGCCATGTTTGCCTAGCAAATTCGCAGGTGTTAGCGCGAATCCATCTCTGATTTGCAGAATTGATTAGTGCGTCCTTAATGAGAAACTTACAAGTTGCGAGAGGTATCTCCATAAAATTACTTATGTCTGGCATACAGGTACCTTCTCTTGCAAGTTGGCCTGCCCTACAGTTCCCTGGTATATCTCTGTGGCCTGGAACCCAGCATAAGATTATACGCTATTGTTTGGCCATCTCATTTAGAGATTGGCGACAACGCAAGACACTCCTTGATGTTGTTTGGAATGCATCCAGGGCTCGTAGGGGAGCTTGGCTGTTTGATAGAATGCAGATATCCGTTGATGATATTCTGTTTTAAATTCCTTTCGAAGCAGAGAATGGGAGGGTGATAATCACAGTCACTGGGTATATCTGTGTAGAAGTCTAAGATGGTTGAATGTCCATGTGTGACAGTTTTCCATTGTGAGCTCGCTTTGAGCCTTAAAGCGGAGCAGGCCGCTGAGTATTTGCAGAAGAGATCTAGGGGTGGCAGATGTAGTATGATATCCAAAGCCATAGATGGCGTGGTTTTCATGACACCACATATTGATAATTCCGCTGATCTCTGCAGCTTATTCAAAAAATAGAATAGGTTTTTTTCTGCATAGCACCCCACCAGACAACATTTCCATATAGAAGAATGGGTCTGACGACAGCAGTGTAAAGCCAATGAGCAACCTTAGGCTTAATTCCCCAGGTCTTACCTAAAGCTCTCTTACAGGCATAAAAAGCTAGGTTCGCTTTCCTGACTCTTTCTAAGATGATTGACTTCCAAGTCAGTTTCCTATCTATGGTTTGTCCCAAGTACTTGGTTTCTTCCGAAATCGCAAGAGCTTCCCCCTTGAGCATAATTGGACTTATTTGAGGGAATTTGTGTTTCCTAGTGAACAATATGAGTTGTGTTTTGTCTGGGTTGACTCCTAGACCACACTTTTCTGCCCACCTAGAAAGTATGTCTAGAGCATTTTGTATTAGGTATCTTAATGTAGATACAAATTTACCAGAGACAGCAATGACAACATTATCGGCGTAATCCATCACCTTACAGCCCACCGATTGCAGTATTAAGGTATAAAGGTATCAACTGAAAAAAATTCTATCTTGAAGTCCTTGAGAAGACTTAACTTAACTTAACTTATAAATCTATTGGCAAAGTTCATATAGCGACGTTTTGCAAAAGACGCCGAAGAGTCGATTCGTTATCGTAATCAACTTGTTGGCCTTTGTTCTTCGACTAGATGGAAATCTCTAAGGATAGTGGCTTACGAGCCTATAAAATAAATACATTTCGTGAACTGAAGCCAAATAACCATCGTTTGAGTCGTATTTCTGTTGGTGTGGCTCATTTAGATTTATTATTCAGATTTTTTGGAAAACGTAGTTCAAAATTGGACTGATCAAATGGACCATGTAACTCGTAGCTTCACACGTAGTCGAACGTCAAATACAAAAAATAAATACCATGAAATTATCTACCAGATTATAATGAAAAAAACCAAAAATAAAGCGTTTTTCAGTAAGAGCGCTTCAACTTTTGAACTTTTTTGAATGAAACACAAACGGTTTGACTTGTTTACCTAATTTTTCTTTTATTATCGAGTTTGAACATATACATTTAAGTATGAAATTCGATTTCTTTTGCATGACCACCGCGTGCATGTTTTAAGAAGTCCAATCGTTGAACCCAATTTTCAACCTCTCTTTTGCATAAATCGGCCGAAATTCCAGCAATTTCGCGTTCAATATTGGCTCTGAGCTCACAAATCGTCGCCGGCTTGTTACAGTAGACCAATGACTTCACATAACCCCAAAACGGGACGGCTTGGTAAATGTACCGCAAAATGGCCGTAATGCTCTTAAAGTAGCAGCAACAGAACGATTATTTTCATAAAAAATTTGCATGATTTGCAGTCGTTGCTCAAGTGTGTAGCGTTCCATGATGAAATGTATACTAATGAAGTCTACAAATGACAAGCGAAAAATAAAAAATATTGCGTCGTTCGCCCTCCCTATCGGAAAAAGGTTGAAGCGCATTTATTGAAAAACGCTATATATTCCAACAATATTTCTGCTTTAAATTAACGTTTTAAGTTCAAGCTCTTAAAACAGACCCCATGAATTAAATTTTAAATTCATGCCAAATAATATATTTTTTAAGCAGAAATATACAAGTTGTAGTCCAAAAGGTGGATATTTATTGAGTGTTTACCCTCAGCTATGCAAATACCAGCGCGTAAATTCATCTCTAGCAATGGGACTGTTTGTGTGTTTCGTTTAAATACGAGATTACTGAAAAAAATGTCTGTTTAATTTTCGATTCGAAAGCTATATTTGCATGCCTAAGCCCACCCTCGTATGAATTTGTATGCGTATTTGCTTGACATGGATTTTGATTTATTCCATGTGCCCGGCTAGGCTTGTATGCTACTTCCACACATACACTACCGGTCAAAAGTTTGGGTTCACTTACATTATTTTGGAATTTTACATAATCAAGACGGCTTATTAGTGTTTTTTTTTTTTTAACGTGCGTTCTGATACTAGTTTGAGTTGAGGAGATTGTTATTGTTTACAAAGTGACTGTGGGAGACGCGTAGATCAAGCATGAACATGTTATGACTTGCTGCATTCTGTCAATGCGTCTAGTGCCTATTACGCGTAACATCTTATTGCTGCAAAACTCGCTTCAAGAGTTATATTTCTAATTGTTGGTGTCATCTTTGTTATCAAAAAGGTAAGAAAAACAATTTTTTGTATTCCAAAAAATAACTGTTTTACAAACAAGTCGAGTCCTTACATACAAGTCGACGTTATACAAAAATGATCTTCTAATTATTAAAATTTAAATAAAACTACATATTTCTTGTTTTATTTGTAGAAAAATGGGTCGGGAAGGCGAGCTTAGTGTAGAAACACGAGCAGTCATTGCAGCACTACATGGAGAAGGCTATTCAACGCGAAAAATTGCTTCAAAATGTAATGTCTCTCAAAATGCTGTCATGAGAACGTTACAAAGAAAGAGCGATACTGGGTGCAATCAGAGCCGTCATCGTTCTGGGAGGCCTAAAACTACGTCAATGTGTTGTAAGCAAAAAAAATCGTTTTCTAACAGCCCCTGAAATTTGCGAACAACTCAATTCCTCGCGCGAAGCTCCAGTATCTGTTTCGACGGTACAGCGACGACTAAGAAACTATGGCCTAAAAGGGTGCGTCGCCGCCAAAAAACCTTTACTTCGAAAGCAAAATAAAGTAAAGAGACTTAATTGGGCTAAAACACATAAAGAGTTCACAACTGAACAATGGTCTAAAGTCTTGTTCACGGACGAGTCCAAATTTGAAATTTTCAACAAACGACGCCGCCAATATGTTCGTCGTTTTGTCGGTGAACGCATGATGAACCAATGTGTGGTTCCCACACTTAAGCATGGTGGAGAGTCAGTGTTAGTCTGGGGATGCTTTGCTGGAGACAAAGTTGGAGACATTGTGCAAATTGAGGGTATCATGGACAAAAAAGTCTACCACAACATACTTCAACGGCACGCTTTTCCGTGTGGGAAAAGACTTGTGGGCAGAGGATTCGTTTTCCAGCAGGATAACGATCCTAAGCACACTTCAAAATTTTGCCAGGATTACATTGCAGCCAAAGTAAATCAAAAATAACTCAAATATATGGAATGGCCTCCTCAGTCGCTGGATTGTAACCCGATCGAGTTGCTGTGGGACGAGTTGGACAGATAAGTAAGAAAATTGCAACCTACTAATGCAAAACAACTTTGGACATATCTGCAAAATTGCTGGAATCAAATAACAGCAGAATCTTTGCGTAAATTACTTGATAGGATGCCCAGAATATGCGATGCTGTAATACGAGCAAAAGGCGGATATTTCGAGGAATCGAAAATATGAACAAATACTTGCGGGTTTCTTTAAAAGTTAACATGTTTTGTATTAAACACAATTACTTTCGGTAAAATGACGATATTAAAAATATTTGACGAAGAAAATCACGACTATTTGAACATTTTTTACAATTTTTCAAGTGAACCCAAACTTTTGACCTGTAGTGTACATACATATATATTTGCATATGTACATATCGAGGTGTACATACATTGCAGTGTTTTGACTTCCGTGAATATAAATTTGCATTTCATATTTAATTACGAACCATGTTTTTACTCTCAGTTAAATTATTACAATTACAATGTACACTACTGGGTAGGCGGGAATTTGTGTTTCGGCAGCAATCATTTGTTGTTGGTTTTTTTTTGAGTGAAATTCTATTAAATTGTGCATGATTTTAATTTGCATTTCACGGCTGTCAGTTACTATTATTATTATTGCCATTATCACATTATAATAATACGTACCTTTTACACAAATGCACCCAAGTGCACGTGGCTTTTTGGAAATTCCGAACTTCACTCCATTCATTTTATTTCATTTAGTGAATAACGGTTTGTAAAGCAACATGTATATGAGCTTGTGAACACGCCGTTGTATTTTTTTGGCTAATTTTAGAATTATATGATTGGTTTAATTGCCCGGTGGGGTATTTGCCACATGCTGTTAATGAGTTGTTGACGCCTTTTGTAACAATTTATCCATGTATCTATTCAAGTTCATTCGGTGTATCTGCTGAAAAAGTAGTTATCTGGGGAGCTTTTTAAGGGCTCTGAGAACTTAAAATAATTATGCAAAATAGTAATATTGATCGGACAAATTTTTTTTATTATAATCAGGTAGATAACCTCATGACATTTATTTTTTTGAATATGAAATCCGGCATATGTCTACCGCGGCTACGAGTTACATGGTTCATTCGATCAATCCAATTTTAATTACTTTTTCCAATAAATCTGGTCACGCGATAGCGTCTGGTCATTCCACGTAACGGCAGCTCCTTTCTCGCTTCGAAAGAAACAAGAACCTATAATGCCGTCAATATGTAAGCCGCATGTTAAATGAACGAAGTGATTTATTGTTGTTTTAAGTAAATTTCCACAATTCGAAAGCATTGTTCATGATGACTTACCAAACTTTGTAGGTATATCTTTTAGTTTGGTGAACAGTAGAACATATTTTTATTTATTTATTTAAAGAGAAACAATTATAAATAATTGCTACACTTAAATCTAAATCACTGGCTGCCAGGGCCGTCGGCTAGAAATGTTTTTTTATTATTATTATTTTTTTTTTAACATTAGGTGATAATATTTAGTACAGAAAGATGTACAAATGTGTATATTTATAGCTGATGTGAGGATATTAGATTATATGCTTATTTTAAATAGAGATACGAATTGCGATAGAATATTAACATTGGTGGCATTAATAAATTTAAGATGATCAGAAGGTTTAGTGTTAGTAAATAGAGCTGTCCTGATGTGTTGTTGCTCTGGGTGCAGGTGAGATACTGTGAGGTTGCAGTCGCCGAAAGAGGGACATGGTGGTGCAGAATCGCCGTTAAGTAGATGCGTGTGTGTGGTAATCGTGTGTCCAATTCTTAGCTTAACAAAATTTTTTATATTTTTGATTGGCAGGTTTACAAGAAATTTCGATCGTGTACCATCGTGGTTGCAGTTTTTATAGAAATGCTGGTATTTACTCCATTCTGTTTACCATCTAACGTGCTGCTGTTTTTTGCAGAGTTTACGAATATCTGCATTAGTGAGGTAATCGAAAAGAAGAAGAGGTTCGGTGCCAGCTTCTTTAGCTCTTTTATCCGCAATCTCATTACCTCTAATGCCTGTGTGCCCAGGTACTCACATTACTTTTATGGGGCTATACTGAAGTAGATTTTGGAGGATTTTGTTTATGAGATGGCATTCGTTTGATGAATTAAGAATGGCGTCTATTGAAGACTTACTGTCTGTGCAAAATTAATCGGGTGGCACAAAATTAACCATTAAACTTTTTACTAAAAAAAAATTAATTTGAATGACGTAAATCTTTATTTTGACCCTTACGTGCTTCATTGCTTGTCTGTTTGTATGCTGCAGCTGTCTAGCTCACAAGTGTCAAATATGATTGCCTTAGGACGATATTTGCAAATATTATAAATCTTTCCATATTGATTAATTTTGCGCCACCTGTTAATATGCTTGGCATCTTTACGAGAGGAGTACAGTGCTGCTTCATGCAGAGCAGCTACTTCAGCTGTAAAAGCTGAGAAGTATGTGGGCAGAGCACCGACGGTAATGGTGGCACCAAGTGTGTTTGTGACAACAAACGTTGCACTGGTATCAGATTTCGATCCATCGGTGTATATGATTTCCCAGCCCTCGTTGTAAAGTTGTAAGGCTTCACGAAATATTTGCTGGTATTCGTTAGAACTGGTTTTATTTTTATGGTAATTCTGAACAACGGAAATGAATGAAGATTGAGGAATCATGAAAGGTGGATTACACTCTGTTTTTACTAATGTTGGTGTCGATATTATGTCCATTTCCTGTACTAATGATATGCACCGTGATAATGTAAACTTCTTCCTAGTTTTGCGTGCATGAAGTAAAACAGAGTTAATTTGAGTGAATAACAGCTGATCCGGCAATGGAGAATCTTAGGTAATAGCATCATAGTATTGTACTCAGCCTTGGTTAGAACTGCTCTGACTGGTGACGTTGAGAACGCACGTATACTCCTTCTTGCGGCAGCATGGTATGGTGCAAGTAAGAGTCTGATATGCGATTTAGCACAATTACCGTATATTGAAAGACCATAATCGATTTTAGAAAGTATTAGTGATTTGGTTATGCTTATAAGAGTATTGGTGTGAACAAAACAGTGTTTAGATGAGAGAAATTTAATTATATTTAGCCTAGATAATATACTAGTTCTTACATACTGACAATGTTGCTTAAATCTAAGTCTCTTATCAAATATTAAGCCAAGAATCTTTAAGGTGTCAGAGTGGAGAATTTGAATGTTGTGTAGGGAAAGGGGAGGAAAGGAGCAGCTATGTTTCCTGCATATATGAAATGAGGAGCAGTTATTAAGAGCTATGTTGGCACCAGAGATTTGGCTCCAATTGTTTACGCTCTTTAGGATTTCTATGAAGGTTAGTTCAATCTGCCTCAAGTCAATGATCTTGGAGAAGATAAGGACATCGTCGGCATAAATAACATGATCTACGTTACTAAAAGAAGCAATTACTGAGCTTAGTTCGTAAAAAGCAATTGTGAACAGGGTAACCGAGAGTGGGGATCCTTGTGGTATTCCGTTATAGAGATTGTGGATACTTGACTTGTGGTTATTAACTCTAACAATGAACTTACGATTTTGTAGGAAAGACTTTACAAAGTTATAGATTTTTTTGCCCCGATTGTGTCAAAAGCTTTCTCAAAGTCTAAGCTCAACACAGAAACATGGTTTCCAGGTGCTAAGGCTGTAGAGGCAAAGTGTTCGAAATATAACAAAGGTCCTATAACACCTTTGCCTTTTTGGGACCCAAATTGGTGGGGAGATAACAAATTATTTGTTTTAGCGAACCACATAATGCGCGTTGAGATTATCTTCTCCAAGATTTTTGGCATGCAAGGAAAGAAGGATATCGGTCTATAGCTAGCTTTTCCCTTATAGGATTATTGGGTTTAGGGATAGGGATGATAGATGACATCTTCCAATCCTGGGGATATACCCCGCAGCTAAAAATTTCGTTGTATAACTTAATGAGCCGTGTTTTTAAGGTGTCGGGAAGGTTTTTGAGGATGGGGTAGGAGATTTTATCTTCACCAGAAGTTTTTCCATACATTTTGAACACCGTGGATTCGAACTAATCGGGAGTAATGGGAGCTTCTATCGCTAGAATGCTGGGAGAAGGAGAGGGATTATCATAGATTTCTGCTGTAATTTTTTCTTTAAGGACATTGAAGTGTAAGTGGAAATTGGAGGGGTGGGAGTATGTTGACCAAGAAGAAGCAAATTCTTCCGCTATTTCCTTAGGTGGGTATTTCGGGCCTCGAGGTGAGTGAATAAATAGTAGAAAATAGTTTCATAGAAGTCTTGATGCTTTTTTGCGAAAAATTCTAGTAATCGGTTTTCACAATCTTCGCTTGATGTCATTTTTTTATCAATCCGAAAGTTTTGCAACGAGAGAAACATTTGGTTATCGCTTGGTGCCAGGTACAAACTGTGGATGCATTAAAACTTTCCAACCAACCTCCCGGAGTTTTTGGCGAGTCACTACGCAAGTGTGTGGCCTTTTTGTTTTGTTTTTGTGGAGGATAAATATGTCAGAAACATTCAATTGATGCCGTCCCGCCAATGATATGTTGGGCACGCTCCCACTAAAACAGACCTCCCCTCTTCGGCTGAATTCCACCCCGGAACTGCATTTGCACCACATCGAGGGTGGAGCCGTGATTGTGGGTAACAATCTCAAAAGAAACCTGCGTCCTCTCTACCTATGACATATGGCGGTTGTACGTCGGTGATAGTCTCCATTACGCCATTCAGAAGTAAATGGAACTTCGAAAGTGTGCGGTAATGTCGTGTGCATTACCGTCTTGGCTGCGTATGATATGGTCGTGAGTCATTAACTAAAGCGCCCGTAATTGTTCTCGGTATGTCTGAGTCGACCTCCTCTGGAACGCTGTTTCATGTTGGCTTTAGCACTTATCGGGAAGTTCGGTGTGATCAGACGCGGCACAGGGCGTTAATATTATTTTGCTCTAGCTGCCGATACTGAAACAACTCTATTGTTTGCCTTTCTTCTGCAATATTTTGAAACGCACAGTTAAACTAGTCTCACTTGGCTGTCGTCCACGGATAGTGGCTAACTCCTCATGTTCTTTTGCGAATCTTGGACAGTAGAAGAGTACGTGTCGTGCGTCTTCAGCATTCTCTGGGCAGGTAGTAAAGAGCTGTGAAGCGGAGATACCAAACCTATGCAGAAAATACTAAAAGTACACTTGTCCGCTCAGCATCTTCGATAGGAAGTAATCCACTTCTCTGGGTCTTCGCCGTAACCACGTGTCAAGGTTAGGGATAAGTTTATGCGTCCAGCGGCCTTTAAAAGAATGATCTCGTCTTCGCTGCTATTCGTCAAGTGATGCCATTCGCTGTGCCAACTTTTGGTCCCTTGTAGGTTTTGCACCCTACCTTGGATAGAGACGGGTTAGCTCACGTGCTCGGATATCTAGTGGAATTTTTCCCGCAATCACGCAAATTGCATCCTCAGATACTCTCTGGTATGCACAGGCTACTCTCAAAGCACTCACTTTATAAACCTGCCTGGCCCCTCGTAGGTGTATTTCTCGGGCTTGGGACCAATTGGGAACGGCATATAACAGAATGGAGTCTGTCACAGTAGATAGAATTCTCCTTCTTGCACCTTCGGCTCTCCCAATGTTCGGTAGCAACCGTGTTGGAGCATTTGCAACTACGGCGCATTTCGTACTGACTTTCACCGCGTGCTCTCTGAAGGTCATGCGCCAGTACCACCAAATATACAGTAGAACCTATCTGGCCGTTAGTCCTGGTTTGGCCACCATTTGAGCTGTTTAGTCACGTTTTCGCACAATAAAGTCGGATGTTACCCATTTCTCTTTCCAAGTCACCATCCGTTTAAGAAATGGGCCGATTTAATTTGATTTGGCCAAGGCTTCGCTTCGTTCCATCATATTTTTTGCTGTTAATTGGTGTGGCGCCCAAACATCCAGCTTCTTTTTGAATCCAGATTTGCGCAAACTGTTCTATGGTAGATCTTTAGCTCCTGGACTACTAAAATTACTAGTTGACCGACAAATTGGATTTTTCTTTGATTTAATCAAGATTTTCGATGACGGGGCCGCCTATGGGAAGTGCATTTTTAACACCATAAATGCCTGAACGGAATCGATGAACCCAAAATCGCCTGTAACCATAAATGCCATTCACAAATTTAGCGGCCTGCCTTGCATTTTCACCTTTACCCTTTATCAAACGAAAACTATAAAATGTACCGAAATTTCTGTTCGTTGACGTTCATTGTTAACACACTGTAACTCACAAATGAATGAAAGAAACAAAAAACAGCAAAATTCTTTTTTTAGTGTGAAATGACACCTTTACAACGGGCTTAAACTTTGAATTGTTTGATAGATACTTTACGAGATATCGATCTCCACAACCATCTACAGAGAAAATAATAGATTTCGTTTTCCCCAAACTAAAATTTAATTAGGACTTACACCCGTTTTCAGTGTATCGCCGAGCTCCTTCTCCTATTTGCTATGTGCTTCTTGGTGTCGTTACAAGCCTTACTACACCAAAATGTTGTCAAAAAACAGTTATCGATATCGATAGTTCGCATGCAGCTAAAAAATATCCCCTTATAGAAACTCTATTATTTGGTGCAATGTCCAATTACACTAGTCTACAAGGAAAAGTATCCGAAATAATTTAAACTAATATCTGCTTCTCTGTCCATGCAAAATTCGGATTGATAACTAAAATTAATTTATTAGTTTGAGTTTTCGAGATATCCTAACCTAAAAGTGCAAAAAACCCCATTTTTGCCCATATTTGAGGTTATGTAGCCTTGCAGATGTTTTCTTTCACCAAAATTAAAGGATGGCATCTTTAAATATAATCCTTCTTTTTTCAAATGGCGTTTTGTTTGCTCAAATATCATTTTTTTTCGCGGAGATATCGCATTTTGAAATTTTCATGTTTCGAAATTTTCCTACACCTGAAAATCGATTAAGATAACATAGACATGATATATTCGATTACTAATTTTCTTGGGTTTGAGGGCCTGAAATATATGGATTAATAGAGCAATTCTGAGGCCAGATTTGGATTCAGCGCATCATAAACCTTCGGAAATATATAGTCCGGTTTCTGGGTCTGAATGTTGGTTAAATTTTGTCGGCCTGTGTTATCTTAGATATTGTGATCAAATCTCCTCAAAATTGCTTTATTTGTAGGTTTGAAAGAATGCTAAAATATTTTTATAATTTTCAGCTTAATTTAATGTTAACATTTTTTATAAGAAAAAATACTTTTTCTAAAAAAATTTTTTAGGGGAAAAAATTATACTCTTATGCAAAAAATTTTTTGAGAAAATTGATTTTGTTATTTTTGATAGCATACAAAAACAGATATGGCGTCCGCTTACAAATCGATCGATGCGTCACCACTTACATTAGGAAGCGGATGCCTGATATTTTTAATTACTTCGCTGTTCTAATATGAAGATGGCTCGAAAAATTATAATATTTATCAAACTTCCAGGAATTACCGGGCATAAAGAAATAAGAAAATATCTGAAAATATTGTCAAGAATAACAAACAAAAAATCAATGGCCTCTTCCAGAGCAGTTTGACAGCACGAATACCATCAACCAGTGAAGATTTTTTTTGATCAATCAAGAATTTAAAAAAAAAAGAACACAGAGAATCCTGAAAACTTACGAAAAGCTTAAGTTTAAGCTACAACTGCAGGAAAAGGAAATGCTGCCAATATAATAAAATATTCAGTTAGCGCAAATAAGTTCTCCACTCACAATAAGTCAACGTAAAATAACCTTATCGCCAAAAATGAATTTTTGTGTTTGCTCTAGAAATATACTAGTGACTTGAAAGTGTATATGTGAGGTCTCGATCGCCTTAATTGACATTCGTTTGAAGCGTAAAGATGTCTTTTTTATCTGACGCCGAAAATGTCTACGTTCGTCCCGAAAAAACCGCATTTGCGGGAAGTCACGCTTCATTATTACCTTTTAAAGAAAAGTGTAGTTAAAAAGTGTCGTATATTGATCAACATTTATGGTAATCACGCTCCATCAATTGCATCTTGTAAAGAGTGGTTTCGACGCTTCCAAAGTGGCAATTTTGACGTGAGTGATGAAGATCTGTAATGGCACCGAAAAAATTCGAAGATACTCAACTACATCAATTATTGGATGATGACACATATCTAACCCTTGATGATTTGTCCAAAGAGTTGGTAAACGTTTGCACGCGGTGGAAATGGTCCAGAAAGCAGGTAACTGGGTGCCACATCAATCAAAGGAGAGGGATATCGAGGGACGTTTGGTGACATGTGAGATGCTTCTTGAACGACAGAAAATAAAAGGTTTTCTGCATCGCATCGTCAACGGCGATACAAAATTGATCTATTATGATAACCCTAAGCGTCGAAAATGTTGAAACAGGTCCATGGACAACGAAAAAAATATTTATGCTTCAAAGGATATGTTGTGCATCTGGTGGGATCAGAAGGGTGTCAACTATTACGAACTCCTTGAACCATCTGAAACCATCACTGACGATCGTGACCAACTACAGCTAATGCATTTGAATCGAGCTCTCAAAGAAAACCAGCCCGAATGGGACGGTAGACATGAGAAACAAATTTTGCTGCATGGCAACAGCAGGCCACACGTTGCTTAATCGGTCCAGAGATATTTAAAGGGACTGACTTGGGCAATCTTGCCCCACCCATCGTATTCCCCAGACATTGCACCTTCGTATTACCATCTGTTCCGGTCAATGTAATCAGCCCTTATTGGAGAGACGTTCACTTTTTACGAGAGCATCAAAAACTGGTTCAATGAATGAATCCAGTCAAAAGAACTCTAATTTTGCATCAGAGGAATCCGTATGCTGCCTGAAAGATGTAGTAAAGTTGTAGCTTCCAATGGCACACATCTCACATAATATCATGTATTATTTAATTGTTTAAATAATTCTTATCTTTGGCTAAGAAAGGACGGAAGCTTATTCCCTTACCCAATAAATATTTTTTTCATACGGGAATTAATTTTTTTTAGAGCAGATGATGGTTGAGGTTCAGATTCGATTCTTGATTTTCTGTATAGCATTGATTTTTAAAAACCACCCACAATAAAAGGTCTAAACGGATAAATTGTAATTCTCAATTAACTCATTTAAATCGCACAGACGGCAATAACACGATTTCTACACTTAGAGCTGTACAGGGTGAACGATATGAAGTGTTACCTATTCAAAACACCATAACTTTTCTGTGTGAAATTAGTTTTTATTGATTTCAAATACAAAATTGTTCAAAAATTATTACAATTTTAACATATATTCACTTTAGCTCGATATGACTATAGCCTTCAAACGGTGGCACGAATGAGATCTTGAGGTATTTTGGCCCATTCTCGTATAATCGCTTTTTTCAGCGCATCCATACTGGCATATTTTTTAGTCCTCACCTTGTTCTCCAATATGGACCAGATGGAATAGTCCATCGGATTTGCGTCTGACGAATTCGAAAGCCATTGTGTGGACGAAATGAAGTGTGGAACATGATTTTTTAATCATTCTTGGTTCACGCGAGCTTTATGAGACGGTGCCGAGTCTTGTTGGAACGTCAATGGTCTACGACCGAAATGCTTGCGTGTCCACGGCTCTAAAGCAGCTTCTAAAACATTTTCCTGATAATAAGTCGCTTTCACTTTGACACCTGGCTCGATAAAAACGATTGGAGAGCGTCCATCAGCGGTCACTCCGGCCCAAACCATTACTTGCGATGGGAAATTGCTTCGAGTTGCCATACGTGGGCTCAAATTCTCGTATGAGCGTTCGGTCAAGTAAACACGATCGTCTTGAGTGTTTACGAACTGCTTAATTGGGAAATATTTTTCATCAGAAAACACAATGTTAGGAAATTCGTCACGTTCGTGCAAGCGCAACAACTTCTTTGCTTTTTCGCGAGGAACTTTTTTTTGCTGGGGTGAAAGATCGTGTGCTTTTTGGAACTTGTAAGCCTTGACCTTGAGCTCATTCTTCATTATGCGTCGAATGCTGCCTTGCGATATTTTCAGTTCTTTGGCCATTTTCTTCCACTTCGACGTGGTTTTCGTTCAAGTCGAGCCTTCACTTTCACCCTGTAGATTTCTCGGTTTGAAAGAAAGAATTTACAACACTATTAAACTCCACTTTTTAACGTAGTAGCATCTTACATCTTACACCTATGTTTGTAATTTAGTTATATAATTCCATTATTCCTTAGCTTTGGTAGCCAGTAAGAGCTCGCGTTTTTGTTTTTTAATTATTGAATACAAGGAAAATAAAACAAATAAAATTCGTTAATTTTAAGCGCTGTGTGATATGGTGTGCCAGCCTGCTAAAACCGAAGACGTTTCAGATAAAAACCTTTTATTTCAACTATACCTTCTGCTCAAATATGAACGAGACGTTATCAATAAAACGGTCCGCAGATGACATATGGCAAAAATAAATTTTTTGGTAGGACTGTTATAAGCTTACATGGTATGTCACATAGTTTGTTTTCTGTGCTACTGTAAACAAGTCAAGCTCGAGTGTGTTCTTCGAATTCTGTTTTATGACTTCAATTGTCTCAAAATGTTTTCCACGGAGCGGCAACTTGAGCTTGGGAAACAGGAAAAAGTCACATGGAGCCATATCATGCGAATACGGTGCTTGCGGAACGATATTAACATTATTTTTGTTCAAATAATCGCGAACAAGACGTGATGTGTGAGCTGGTGCATTATCGTGATGCAAGAACCATGACTTGTTGTCCCACAATTCCTTCCTTTTAAGACGGATGTTCTCGCGCAAACGTTTAAAAACGTCTAAATAATATTCAGCGTTAACCGATCGGCGGGCACACGGCGATTTTCAAGCACAATTTCCTTTAGTTTTCCGATGTTTTCGTCCTTTACTGATGTTCCTGGACGACGTTCATGAGGCAAGTTTTCAACCAATGTACGGCCCTCTTTGAACGATTTGTACCACTGGAAAATACGTGCGCGCGATAGAGCAGAGTCCCCATAGGTTGTCTGCAACATTTTTAAGGCGTCTGAAGCCGAAATTTTGTTGGAATAACAAAATTCAAACAAATTCTTTGTTCAACTTGGATTTCCATCGTTAAATTCGAAGAACACACTCGAGCTTGACTTGTTTACAGTAGTACAGAAAACAAACTATGTGACATATCACGCTGAAATTTGCCATGTAACCTTATAACAATCCTACCATCCAACAAAAAATTTATTTTATTTTTGCCATATGTCATTCGCGGACCGTTTTATTGATAACGTCTCGTTCATATTTGAGCAGAAGGTACAAAAGTTACTTATTATGGATTAGTAACACCCACAAACGATTGCAGCAGCATTTGAAAAAGTAACCGAAATTGTTTAAATGCGTCTTTCTTCTTCAAGATATAAAAGCGGAGTAAGTAAAACGTTTATTCAATATTGTGCATATATAGGTAAATAAGAAAAGCTTAACAAAAAAGAATTTATAATAACTAGAATACACGTTGACTATTTAAGAGTTGCCATCTCAACACTCCTCCTCAACGTGGATACTGTTTTACAAAAATTATTCAAAATTCATTAATTTCATGAAATTATAATGTTTGTTCCTGGCTAAATTCTTCGTTAAAATATCAGCCAGCATTTCGTCTGTAGGACAATATCTCAGCTCAACTTCCTTCCTCTGTACGGCTTCGCGAATGTGATGGAATTTGATGTCAATATGTTTGCTACGTTTATGATAAACAATAGCCACCACGAAGTTCTCGAATTCTTTGGGCAAACTGGATAAAAGCATAATGGAAAGCAACTCCTCCTGAATTTCTATACCCGTTTCAGCCAGCTTTTCTGAAATTTCTGTGAAATCATTAATATGTTGCACCACATTGCCATCTTGCGCCATGGTCAAATTCAGCAGTCTCTTGTAAAGCGAAACCTTTTGCAACGGCCCTTTCGGATGATGCACCTCCTGCAGTTTCACCCACGCATCTCTAGAAGATTTGCACTTCTTTACATGTGCCAATTGCGGCGACTTAACACATAAAAAAATTGTTGCTAGCGCTTTTTCATCGTCGGCTTCAAACTTCAATTTGTCCTCTGCATTCTCATGGGTCAACTTCCCAGACACCATCTTCCAGTAGCCTCCATGGATGAGCACACTCCTCATCTGCACTTCCCAGGAATCATAGTTTCTGTCATCTAATTTGTCGATTTGAAGACTAGGTACACTCATCTTGAGTCCTTACCTCACAAAAATTTTTTTCTTTAAAAGCGCAAAATCGAAAGGCCCTGGGCCCATAACCTGTTTAAATGCGTCTTTCTTCTTCAAGATATAAAAGCGGAGTAAGTAAAACGTTTATTCAATATTGTGCATATATAGGTAAATAAGAAAAGCTTAACAAAAAAGAATTTATAATAACTAGAATACACGTTGACTATTTAAGAGTTGCCATCTCAACAGAAATAATATAAAATTATGCCACCAGTCCAAAATTCACACACAAATGGAGGAGGACATATATGCAGTAGCTTCTCGATAATCACCATTTTGTTCTTTTGTTACCAAAATGCCGAAATTTTGATGGCGCGATAATTTTATGACCAATTTCTGCTTTCATTTGGAGCTGGGCATCGACTTTTCACAACTGTTCTCAGTTTGATAATTAAATTTGTCTATTCCTATACACAATTTTTGTGCCAATAACTGCCATATTTAAGCATCAATAATAAAAACAAAATTTATGTTATGCGCTTATAAACTCGTTTTGATGATCGCAAAGCATTCGCCGGAAACTCTGTTGCAAAGTTACGAAATTCATTAATTAATTAATTAATGAAATGACACTTCTTGTACAAAAGCATTAAAAATTCCACATCTGTTTTTGTCACTATTTCCACCAGGAAATTTTACGTTTGTTTTCCATTTAATTTTCCAAGCCGTACGCAGTCATCGCAATCCCTTGTGCGTCTCCCTCGCCATGGAAACAGCGCAGAAAGGCAGTGGCACGACAATCCAAATCAAACCGACAATCAAATGACAACCGAAAATAAAATTGGAAAGAAATAAAAATAAAAAAGTTAAAAATAAAACAATAGCAAAGTGAAATAAAATTAAAAGCAATAAAGTTAAAAGAAATGCATTGAGCGTAAGGAATGTGAAATGTGAATGGGAATAGACAGGGAGAAAAACAAAAGAAAACTCCGCAGAATAAATCGAAGGATTTGCAGACATTAAAACTCGCAGATCCTACGCAAAGATATGCGAGGCGATATGAAAGCCATGTGAAGCAGAAGGCAGAATGACTACATACGTACGAGGTGTGGCTACTAAATAACCAGGCTTGTGCTTAAAAATATTTAATTTGGATTTTTTATGTACAAATTCACTTATGCATTATCACATGCACCTCATTTACATACATCTAAAACGCATCGTGTGAATCTTTCAGTAGTGGTGGAGAAAATCCCTTGTGAGCTCCTTCACGAAGCTGAAAGCCCGTTGAACTCAAATCTTGTTACTTTTATGCAAATCTTCGCTGAAGTGATCGCAAAAACAACCGTCCTTTCATAATTTCCTTTTAAAGCGGTAATTTTAAAAATCTATTAAAGAAAAAAAAAACCCCAAAAAAATCAAGTCCAATCAGTTGTTTTCTTGACATGAATCCGTCGAAGATCATCCACTTATTTTTTGGATTTGAAGTTTTAATTGTGTGCATCCAATCTCAAGCGAGCAGAGCCACCCTACCATTACCTCAGGTGTTGATTAAAGGGAAAGGAAGATCCACATTCCTACCACTATCCCCTGAGATCTCAATGCTGTGGGATATGATGCTACCGATGCTCAGTTTTGTTCAATACTTCAAGATTGAACAGGGCAATAAAAAAACTTAGAAAGCCTCTTCCAACATCTACAAAATAGATCAGTATATGATGCTATGTTACACGAATGGATCCCTTACCGAAGTAGGTGCAGGCGCAGGTATCTGCGGACCGATGGAAAGATACGCGGAAGTGTTAGGCAAGAATAAAAATTTATTTCAAGCGGAGATCTACGCAAACGACGCGCTCACTTGAAGCTATCCTTACTGGTAGCCAGATAGCAATCTAGGCTCTCAACCCTTTCCAGGTTGCATAAAAACTGTTACTGCAATGTCTTGATAAACTAAATATCTTACGCCAGAATAACCCGGTATGCATCCTATGATTACCAGGTCAAATAGGAATTACTGAGAATGAAATGGCAAATAAATTAGCCAGGAAAGAGGCGCCGTTTCATGGCGTAAGGAATGGTAGCTTTTGACAGCATGGGAATATACTCCAATAAAACTTGCACGTTCTGGAGTTAAGAAGGTGCAACCAGCAAGCATTACCTAGGATAGTGCCCAGCTCAGTTGCATAAGTGGCACAAACATCTGGGTAAACATATTTTTGCAGGGGAGAAAATAAAACTCAGTGGAATAGGACAAATACTAAAATTTAATGATCATTTAAAATTTTACTCTAAAAACTATCATTTGCATGTTAAAGAAATGCAAAATTGATTTTTGTGAAACAGATCAAACGAATAAAAAAAACTTCATTTTAGAGAGATAGATTTTCAAGGTGAATGGTTGAAAAATGAACCAACGCGCGAAGATGAGTTAAGGAGAAGGAGCAAATCCCACAGAAAAAGGTGGATAGTCTAACCCTGGAATGCTTAAGAGCTCCTTGATAGATAATGCGGAATGAGCCCCACTCAATTGTCAAAATTATAATTTTTCTCTCGCAACAAAAAAAAAATGCGAATGAGGTCTATGAATGACGTAGTTTTTCTTACAGCAATGAGAGATACTCTCTGTGAAGGAGAATCATTCACACTAAACAGCGGGTAGCCACTAGCTTTAGCGCCTGCATTATTTTTCTACAGCAACGGCAGTATCGTAACTTCACAAGCTCCACCTCGTATCCAGCAACACTGGCAGTCTCGGCAAAGTGTTTGCAACATTCACAAGTCCGCTGACAGCATTAATTTCTTATACGAACTTGTGGTGGTTGCAACAAGAAGCTGCATTAAGAGAAGCTACAAAAAAAAAAAAACAGTAGGAAAAAAATCACACGCGCAAAAAGAATGCAAAAGAAAAGCAAGTATGAGGAAAAGGCGAAGTTTTAGCGGCACCACCAAATGTACCACAGTTTTAGATCCATTACACTTGGCGGTTAAGTGGAAAATCTAGCTAGCAAAAAGCCAAGAAAGTTGCGTGCGATTTGAGTAAAAGAACTTGGCGGTATAAGTAAGTATACCATCAAGTGCTCAGGCAAAGTTTCGCGTCTTCTACTTGAAAAAACGTAAAATGAATTGTAGAATGGGAATTGTATTTTTTGTTTCTCTTCTCATTTGGACAAAGTATTAAGGTCGTCGTCGTGGCATGCAATTAACTAACCGAGCATTGCAAGTGACTAGGGAAATCGTAAAGTGGAAAAAGGAAATGCAGCAACACCATGGCGTAAGCCATAATCGTCCACTTAGTCAACAAACAAGGGAAATTGAAGTTAATCACTGCTGTTGCTGCTCCTGCTACTGCTGCAAAACGAGACTTAACTACTGGCCAAGTAGTGCAACTTGAATAATGTCACCATAGGTTAATTGTGATTTCACCTTCACTTTGAGACTTCTGCAGATGCAACTCTACTTGTATGTTTGGTACTGGTGGAAAAAGTGTGCGCCTGTGCTGGCGTGACATGAAAGATGGCCAGTGGTTGCATGAAGTCCCACTCGAATGAACGATTTTTACATTTATGAGTGCAAACCATGACTCCATTAATCAAAGTTTGGCAATTAGAAGGAAGGCTTACGGTAGTGGCGTAAACAATAAGCAGTGCAACAAGGATATTCAAGGAAGCTGAATGGCATTCAAAAAAGGAATATTTGCACTTTATCATGATGTAAATCGTGTTATATAGAAGAAAATAAGTAACGATGCTGCATAACCACAAATATAGTATAAATTTGTTTTTTTTTTTTTTGATATTTGGGTTTAAATACATATCGCGAAAACCTGAGCCACCCGAGCAATTATGATCCCGGGTATGGGCGCATCACAGAGAAAACATTTTTTAATGCATACGAAAGGTGCCTTTTATATGTCGGGATTAGAGAACAAAAACAAATTTTAATCATCGAAAATCACTTTATTGTTTTTCAAAATATTCTCCATAAAGATCTATACACTTTTGGATGCGTTTGAACCAATTGTCGAAGCACTTTTGCCACTCTGAATGAGGTACCTCCAAAACATGCATTCTGAATGCAGCAACCGCTTCTTCAGGTGTCGAAAAACGTTGACCTCTCAGTTTGTTTTTTACGTACGGTAATAAAAAGAAGTAATTCGGTGCCAAGTCAGGACTATACGGCGGATGACCCATTAATTTGATGTTTTGTCTTTGGCGATTGGTTTTCCTAATTTCTTGGAAGACAACTGGCAAACAAATGGTTGTGTACCACTCAGAATTTACTGTTCTGCGTTGTTCTAGTGGTACGGTTGCGACATGTCCAGTTTTTCCGAAAAAACTGGCGACCATTTGCTTGGAAGTGCTTCGTGCGCGAACAACTTTTGTTGGATTTGGCTCATCTTGAAACACCTATACAGTCGACTGCTGTTTACTTTCGGGCTCATACGCGTAAATCCATGATTCATCACCTGTCACGATGTCATAGACGTGTTTCAAAGCCCCGCGATCGTATTTTTTGAGCATTTCCTTCGACCAATCGACACGAACCTTTTTTTGAGCGATTGTCAAATTGTGTGGGATCCAACGCGAACAAATTTTTTTGACAGTCTCAATCTCACGATGGGTCACATGACGATCTTGCAATATCAGTTCGCGCCCAGCATCAATTGTTTTCGGAACAACAACTGATTTTGGACGACCTTCACGAAATTCGTCTTGGAGTGAACTACGACCACGATTGAGTTCACCATACCATCAATAAACACTGGTCCTTGATGGAGCTTCATCGCCAAAAAATGAATTAAGTTCATCCATGCAATGTTGCTGAGTTAATCCACGTCGAAAGTTGTAAAAAATAATCGAACGAAAATGTTCACGATTTAATTCCATTTTTGGACCGAGATGAATCTTTTAAGTTACTGTAAACAACACAAATAGCGTTGGTACATTGTGAGTACGTAAAAACCAAAAAATGTTAAACTTTGCGATACAGCTGTCAGTTGCCACATTGCAACACCAGGGTTGCCAAATTCCGAAATATAAAAGGCACCCCTCGTACTGCAGCTTTTGTTAAAATACCTTTTTTACTTAGTTTTAGACTCGTGTATTTTCTTCAAAGACGGCCGCAGTAGCCGAAGGAGTTGGTGCGTGGCTACCATTTGTAGTGCTAGATTCGAAACTTCAAATGATATAAAAAGTGTTTTGTAATAGCCGTCGCCCCTCGACTGAGAATGGCAAACTTTCAAAAGCATTTCTGCCATGCAAGAGCTCCTCTTAAAAAACAATCAGCCGGAGGCAGCATAAAACTGTAGGTCCCTTCACTTGTGGAACACGTCAAGGCGAATACTACAAACAGGAGGAGAAGCTCTGCCAAATACCCAAAAAAAAAGAGTAAGTGTGAATTATATTTCCATATAATACCTTGTTCAGAAAGTGGCCAGAACAACGGCCAGAGGCCGCACAAAGTCGATTGATTTGAGTTATGTTTTCTTCTATTTCTGCTAGGTTGCCATACCTATGATTAACATTCCCACCAAAATTTTGACATCGTTGCTTGATATTTCTAAAAGTTACGCCATCTTGAGTAAATCTTCCTCTGCACGTGTTTTTGATTTTTACGGTCCAAAAATGGATTTTAATTTGCAGCACGAGTTTGTTTTAAATTGTGTTTTAAAAATGGATTCAATGGTGCGACAACTCTAGAAATGTTGTGAAACTGTTTCGGTGATGACACTCTAAAAAAAAAACAGCTGTTTTTAAGAGGCATGAACACTTCAGAAGAGATCGTAAAAATCATGAGTCCATCGGTGAAGAAATGATGATGATAAAGCAGGCAGTCGACATCGAAAGCTGATGCAAGCATCAATAGAGTGCAAGAAAATAGCCAAAAATTAATCATTAGAAAGCTGGCAGAGAACTTGCGCAGTGTTGGTTGTTTGCTGCAAAGTTGGTCCCAAAGACCTGAATTTCATGCAAAAAAGAGTCTGTTCTGATTTGGCAAAAGGTATGATTTTTAAGAACGAGTGAATGTGTGGGATTCTAAGAACACGCCATCACTAACGCCGCGCAATGGAGATGACAAACCATGCAGCGATGACAAGCTGATGTGGCACTGAATCGAGTGGCAGATAGACGGCGAAGCTGATTCCTCCTAAAGTGGGCTATTTCATAACTCTCAGGCCACGGACACTTCCGGAAATACCTATACCGCACGGGTAACATAAGTGACCTCAAGTGCATATACTGCAAAGCCCCGAGCGATGACACTGAATACACGTTTTTTAATTGCGACAGCTGGCTCGTAGAAAGAGATGCTCTGAGGAACCAAATTAGTAATATCCCGTCGACCAATGTGAGCGGCAAGATGCTTGATAAATGGAATGCGGCTAAGAGATACGGTGAAGGCGTATTACGGACGGAAAATATAGACCTCAACGCAGTACAACAAAGCGAAGTGTCACACACAGAGACATAAGAAGACGGGCCTATAGCATGAAGCTGATTACAAGCATGCTGGAATCAGATGTGGGTGAATAGAACTGGTTCATTTCATGGATGTCACTCTGGGCCCTCCCGAAGTAATGCAGAAAGTAGTTCCGGGAAGGGAACAAAAGAGGGAAATAAAGAGCGATTATTTTAGTGGCCACACCATTCGAATCATTTTGAACCTACCTCACCCACCAAACAAACCAAAAAATGGCTGAATCCGATCTATCAATACTGGAGACGAGATGTGTGCTTATGAGTACGACATGCAATCCAGACATCAGCTGAACGAGTGGAGAGCTTTGAATGAACCAAGACAAAACAAACACGTCGTTTTCAGTCATAAAAGAGAGTGAAGCTCATGGTTTTTTTGGTTTAAAACGGTAATGTACACCACAAATATTTACCAAAAGGTCTGACAGTTCGCAAAGACTATTATTGGGCATTACGGGACGTTTACCTGAAGCGATTGCACCTTAATAACGCACCGTCGCACAAAGCCATTATTACCCATGAATTTCTGACCAAGAACGAAACGAATATCATCCAACAGACATCGAATTCGATGCGGTACCAGCTGGTGATAGCAGAGGAAGGCCTTGGCTTCACGTGGTGTGTCCAATTGGCGCCGGTTAGCACGACTGGCGCGCTTTGTTAAACTCGGCCAAAATCGCATAAGCGGTTATCGCGCCAATTAAGAAGAAGAAGAAGAAGAAGAAGAAGAAGAAGAAGATCGAGTCAAAAAGCTACGATGCGAAGCGCTTTTTTACAGCCAACAGGCTGTACGGAAAATGCTATAGAGTTCCAGAAATATTTCGTTAGCTGGAGGAAACGCTAACATAAATGCGTTGCAGTTGATGTGGAGTACTTGGGAGGCGATAATATCAATTTTGAGGAATTAGCATGTATTTTGAATTTTCTGAATATAGTCCGGGCGTTTTTTGATCAAGTTGGTTATTTCTTGATTATGTTGACCCTTTTTAATAAGTCTGAAAAATAAAAGAAGAGAAATTGCTCCACCGGATTTTTTTTTTCTTTTTTTGTGCCATTTGACCGCACAGTGTATTCAATTTATTTATTCAATAGTAAGAAAATATTTTTTTATTAAAGACTAATATTTAAAAAAATTGTGTGTGTTTTTTATTTATTAATTTTTTATATCAACCTGTTACCTATGTAAGGAATTTAACTAAAACACTTCTTTTAAAAAAATTTGTAAAAATTAAAAAAAAAATCGTAAAAGCCTTAACATTTTAAACTTTTTTCATTAACTTTTTTCCATTAAACTGTACCCATATTAGGAATTTAACGCATATATTATTTTCTTAAAAAAAATTTGTTAAAGTTTTTATTAATTTTTTTTAAATTCCTCTTCATTTAATTTTTGCCATCCACTTGAATCTATACAAGGAATTCAGCTCAAAAACTATTTTTTTTAAGAATTTCTTAAGTTTATTTTTTTAATTCTTGATTTGCTATGCAAGGAATTTAACTTAAAAACTATTTTCATAAAAAAAATTTGTAAAAGTTTTTTAAAAAAATTTTTGTAATGTTTATTTTTAATTTTTGATTTGATTTTTACCATTGTCTCATGTAATTGCACTGAAAAAATATTTCTATAAAAAAATGTTGTTACATTTTTATCTAAATTTCTTTTTCATTTACTTTTGGCCATTAACCTGTAGCCCACAAAAGGATTTCAATTGATAAAATATTTTCTTAAAATATGTTTAATTTATTTTTAATTTTCAATTTTCTTTTTGAAATCTGAATTTATGCAAGGAATTTAGCTTAAGAACTATTTTCTTAAGAAAATTTTTTTTGTAATATTAAACAAAGTTTTTCAACAAAATTTTTATAATTTTTAATTATGTTTGATTTGCTTTTTACCAATAACCCGTATATTGCAAGGAATTCAACTCAAAAATATTTGCTAAAAAATTTAGTTCAATTCTTATTTAAATTTTTTTCGGGTTGGGTACAATATGATTTTGGTTCAAAATTCTGTATTTAAAATTTTGTATTCAATATTCTGTATTCAAAAATCTGTAATGCAAAATTCTGTAATGTTAAAATTCTGTATTGCGGAACACTGTAATTTAAAATTTTGTAAATCAAAATTATGTATTGTCAAAGTTCTGCATTGCAAAATTCTGTATTGAAAAATCGGAAGAGCATATGGATAAATAAAAAAAGTGCGCACTCTTCCGATTTTTCAATATAGAGTTTTGCAAAACAAAATACTGCCAATACAAGACTTGTCTTGACCCATATGGTTTCCTATATTATCAAAACAGATTTACATAAAGCAAATATACATATGTTTGTATGTATTTATAGCTTCAGACAAAATATATTGTAGAATAATTGCAATATTTTCTGTATACTTCGTTCAAATACCTAACTGTTTTAATCAATTCCCATTCTTTCATTGTATACCAAAATACCCACCAAAATTTTGGTTAGTGCACGATGAGTCCAATATCGCTTTCCCCAGAACGCAAAACAGTATTGAAACTTGGCATCGACGGCTAAAAGTTATTGTTGGGAAATGAAACTCAGGGTTGCACAAACTAATTAATGATCTAAAAGGCGAGCTGGTTTGTGCGAAAGCACAACTAGCTAAAATTCAAAATGGTCACAAAATTAGTCAAACGAAGAAGGCTGTAAAAGCAAAAAACAGAATTAAAAGAATAACAAAAAAGGCTTATATTAAGGCATGTTTCTTTTATAAAGCGAATTGCTATATTAAAAATTTAATAATATAATAATTGTTTCGCCATTATAATGTAATAACTTTTGTTTTGAATGAATTTTTGAATTTTTGTTTCTATAAAATCAAAATTCCATTATTCATAAAATAAATGTGCTATTCAGGTAAGCGTGCTTATTAGGTTATCTGCTTATTTGGTTATATTGTTAGAGCATTTTGATCGAAAATAATTTTGATTCCAGAATTTTAATATACAGAATTTCAGTTCTCCATCATTTTGATCATACAGAATTTTAAATACAGAATATTGAACCAAAAGAATTTAGGCTGGACAGAATTTTTTTTTTGATTTTTACAGAATTTTCATGCAAAAGAATTTTGAAAAGCAGAATTTAGTACCTCTCCCATTTTTTTCATTTACTTTTAGCCATCAACCTATAATTCCTATAAAAGGAATTTAACTAAAAAAATTTAATAAAAAGAAAAAACAAAAAATTAAAAAAATATTTTGAAAAATTTAACTGAAAAAAATTGTTAAGTTTTTCTCACTTACTTTTTGTCATTAATCTGTACCCATGAAAGGAATTTAACTAAAAAATTATTTTCTTAGATTTTGAATAGATGCAGTTACTTTTAGCCATTAACCTGTACCTAGGTATAAAATAAATTCAACTGAAAAAATATTTTCTTAAAAAGATCGTGTTAAATTTTTCTTTACATTTTTTTGCAGTTACTTTTAGTTAACTGTACCTATAAAGGGCGTTTAACTCAAAAAAATATTTTCCTAAACAAATTTTGTTAAATTTATCCATGAATTTCTTTTGCTTCCTTTTTTACATTAACCTATGCCTATAAAAGAAATTCAAATGAAAAAAAAATTTCTTGAAAAAATTTCGTTAATTTTTTTTTTCATTTACTTTTAGCTATCAATTTAACTGAATAAATTTAGCTGTACCTTTAAAAATAATTTAACTCAAAAAATATTTTCTTAAACAAATTTTGCTAATTGTTCCCATAAATTTATTTTCCATTTACTTTGTACCATTAGCCTTTACCTATTTGCTTAAAAAATTGTGTTAAATGTTTCTCTAAATTTAGTTTTCATTTATCTTTGGCCATTAACCGGTAAATATAATATAAAAACAATTTAACTCAAAACCAAAAATTCCACTCAGTTTGGCTTGGGAATTGTAGAGTTAAGAACTCTCACTTAAGAACAGAAATCAAGGAGCGAGACATTCAAAATTATTTTGAAAAGCTGACAATATTTGCGAGTCACCACTACACTCTTGTCAATCTCCCATTTCTTGGACAAAATTGCCAAACAATTTCTTTGGAAAGCACAACCAATGAAGAACTACAAAAATAGTGCAACTTAAGGGGGAGAAACCCATATATATGTGCATACATACACACACATACTCGGCAAGCGCAGTTGACTTTTGGTTCAGCGCTGAATACTCGGAGATGCTGATCATTCCGTTGATATAAGTATATGTATGTATATGTGCATTTATACACAAGTTCCTAAAAGTGGCCGGCGACGATCCTCGAAGAAACGCGACAGCAATACTCTGCTATTCAGCTTGGTTGGGGCGCTCTCATGACAAGAATGATCACTCAGTTTACTTTTGACAAAGATGCGCAACAGACGATTCTGTTTACGGTAAACGGCAGATACGAAAAGAAGTGAATTGGGCAAAGTTTTAAGAAATCTAAAATTTGTTCAAAGATAAATTAATGCGGTAAAATTAAAAAAAATTCAAAAAAATATGTGAAGAAAATATAAGATATAAATAAAGCCCTCGGATATTGTCAATTGACGAAACTCATGGCGAACATATGTAAAATGGAAATAATATCTATAATACCAGCTAAGCGAAAAAATCTTAAAAATTAAGTGTAAAAAAATTCACAAAAGTGTGGAAAAGCAGCATAGCAAGATAAATATATTTGTATGTATCTGTGTATAATAAAGAATGAAATAAAATATATACGTATACATACATAGCCATACCTCTTAGTCGGCAAAGTATGTGCATATGTAGGGTAAAATTTATTGATGGAACATGTGAAGTGAAATGAAAATTTATGTGCAGCATGAAATGCTGCTAAAACTACGGTAAAATGCGCTAGCGAAATCTCAAATTCGAAATGGATTTTGTTCGCTTAAGAAAATACTCACACAGCCACTCAAATCCATAGATGTTTTGTTTTTTATTTATTTTTTTTTTTTTTCAACTCAGTGTATGGAGAAAACTGCCCGCGGAAAAGCGTTTGTGTACTCTCACATGTGTTTATATTTACGTTACGATTTTGTGCGTTACTGGTGCAAGAGGTTGATATGCGGCAAATGTGCCACAGCGAGCCACCCTAACTGCTGCAAATTGTAAATAAGTGAATCAACATAGTAAATGTATAAGCTTGTGTGGTGAATGTTTATTTAGAAATAATCAAAAGTGACAATCGCTCACTCAACGCCGAACTCAACTCAGCCTGCCGTAGTTGATAGCAACTGAAGGCAATTTCGGTTATAAACAAACCGAGCGAAATCAGCAGGAGTAAAAGGGACCGATGGCAAAAATAAAAGAAAAACACCAAGAATTAAAAATAAAAATAGAAATAAAAATACAAATAAATAGCAATAACAAAAAAGGGGCACAAGCTACCTAAGTGCTCGCATGTTGTTGTTTATTTTGTTGCTGCCACTTTGAAATTGCGGCGATACCAATCGGTAGGCGTACTGCGTACAACCACGAGTTGCGAAGATTTAAGAAATTTTTTGTTAATTTAATTTGAAGACTTAATTTAAATTTGTATTGTATATATGATTTTTTAATACTTTTACTTGTACGAGAGTATACTATAGTACATTTTACAACAAAAACTAGCTTTGAGTTATAGCTCCAAGCTTCATACAAAATTCTTAGAAATTTAACAATTTTTTAAAACTTATATTACATAAAAATGTCTAATTTTTTAAGTAGAATTTTTAGCAAACTTCCAGGTATGCAATTCTTTTGCATTATCATCAAAATTTTCAAGTTTCTAAGCAGTATTTTTAGCAAATTTCCTGATATCCAGTTTTTTTAAAAATTCCCATCAAAACTTTCAACATTTTAAGCAGAATTTTTAGCACACTTCCAGAGACGCAGTTTTATAAAAATCGTCATAAATTTTTTTAAATTTTTTGGAAAATTTTCAGCAAGCTTCCAGGAATTCAGTTTTATAAAAATCGTCATCAAATTTTTAAATTTTTTTGGCAAAATTTTTAGCGTACTTCCAGAGACGCCTTTGTCTTTTTAGGCAAAATTTTTAACAAACTTCCAGGGACTCAGTTTTATAAAAATTCCCATCGTAATTTTCAACTTTTTAACAAGAATTTTTAGTAAGTTTTTAAAAATTCTGTTTTATAAAAATTGTCATCAAAGCTTTTAACTTTTTAAGCAAAATTTTTAGCAAACTTCCAGGAAAACAGTTTTAATAAAAATTGTTATGAAATTTTTTTTTTATTTATACCTTCTGCTCAAATATGAACGAGACGTTATCAATAAAACGGTCCGCGGATGACATATGGCGAAAATAAATTTTTTGTTTTTTGGTAGGACTGCTATAAGCTTACATAGCAAATTTCAGCGTGATATGTCACATAGTTTGTTTTCTGTGCTACTGTAAACAAGTCAAGCTCGAGTGTGTTCTTCGAATTTAACGATGGAAATTCAAGTTGAACAAAGAATTTGTTTGAAATTTTGTTATTCCAACAAAATTTCGGCTTCAGACGCCATAAAAATGTTGCAGACAACCTATGGGGACTCTGCTCTATCGCGCGCACGTGTTTCCAGTGGTACAAATCGTTCAAAGAGGGCCGTACATCGGTTGAAAACTTGCCTCATGAACGTCGTTCAGCAACATCAGTAAACGACGAAAACATCGGAAAAGTAAAGGAAATTGTGCTTGAAAATCGCGGTGTGACCGAAAGAGAGATAGCTAGTGAGCTGAGCATATCAAATGGATCCGTTCATACTATTATTCATGATGTCTTGGGCATGAAACGAGTGTCCGCGCGTCTTGTTCCAAAATTGTTGAATTTTCTTCAAAAAGAACAACGCAAAACTGTCGCTAAGGAAATGCTCGCCATGACTGATACGGACATCCGGCACATCATAACTGGTGATATGGCTCCATGTGACTTTTTCCTGTTTCCCAAGCTCAAGTTTCCGCTCCGTGGAAAACATTTTGAGACAATTGAAGTCTTAAAAGAGAATTCGAAGAAGGAACTGAAATCCATACCGAAATCGGCCTTCCAGAAATGCTATGATGATTGGAAAAAACGTTGGCATATGTGTATCACCTCCAATGGTGATTACTTTGAAGGAGATAAAATAAAAATTGAACAATAATTAACCGTTTGTGTTTTATTAAATCAGTCTCGTTCATATTTGAGCAGAAGTTACTATAGTTTCTCGGAAATTACTGGATATGCAGTTTTATAGCCTATTCGATTTGAGTATAAAGAGGTGTAAGTTTTTTTTTTGCATGAGATATTGCGAATTTTCTTCCATATAAAGCACATGTTCGGAGGTCCTTTAAATGGGGGAAAAAAATATCAAGAATCAGCCAGAATTTGAGCCACTTTTCACGTGCACTTTTATATTCCACAACTAAATAGGCTATAAAACTGCGTACCCAGAATTTCTTTTAGAAATCGATAATAAAAAATTTAAAATTTTGATGTCAAAATGTCAAAAACTACTTCGAAAGTTGAACATTTTTTCATTCATAAATGACAATGTGCAATCTTCAAAATAAAAAAAAAAGTTTGAAGAAATATTGATTGTTTTTTTTATAGCCGATTCAAAAAGCAAATTTTACATGGCCCACCCTGTATTTGTAAATTTGTTAAATTTTTGTTAACTTCGTAGAATTTTTGGAGCCTCGAGTTGTATGATTTTTATTGTGAAATGCACTAAATATAGTAAACATAAAAAACAGTTAAATAAAAAAAGGAAAGTTAAAAATTTGTAATTCGTCGCGCTACTATCATTTTGATCCCAGGTGTACAAACAACTGCATTGCATCTACACATTGTTGCTATTGTATAGGGATTTGCTTTTACTTAATTAGCACTTGAGTTGTCTCAAAATCCCATAAAATTGTCAAGAATCAATATAAATTTTTGTGAAAGTGCGTAGAAGTGTTGCTAAGTGTTTTTACGTTGGGGGAGCCAAATCTGGAATGTCTGCCTTAACTAACGATGGAATAGGTACATCAAAGCATTCTACCGCACATAGCGGAGTATATAAATAAATATACGTGTGTGTAGGTTATAAATACATATATATGGATGTGCATATGTACGTGGTAAATACATTGAAGTAAGCAAATTTTTTACAAGGAATAATAATACAAATTTTTGAAATTTATCAAACTGGAAATGTTTAACTAGAACCTCAGTACAAATAAGCTGTACTTCAAAAGCCAAATCATGTTTCTCATACAAGTAAATACCTGGATGGCTAAGTAATATTTTAGATATGGCAACACCGATGTGAATATTTCAAATCTTGGATTATAATCAGACATTGCAATCCATACCCCGCCACAAAACGATTGCACTTTAACACTTCCAACTTTGGTAAATAAGGAGCTAACAATAATTTTATACAAATAATTAAAATGGAATAGAATAGAATAGAATAGAATAGAATAGAATAGAATAGAATAGAATAGAATAGAATAGAATAGAATAGAATAGAATAGAATAGAATAGAATAGAATAGAATAGAATAGAATAGAATAGAATAGAATAGAATAGAATAGAATAGAATAGAATAGAATAGAATAGAATAGAATAGAATAGAATAGAATAGAATAGAATAGAATAGAATAGAATAGAATAGAATAGAATAGAATAGAATAGAATAGAATAGAATAGAATAGAATAGAATAGAATAGAATAGAATAGAATAGAATAGAATAGAATAGAATAGAATAGAATAGAATAGAATAGAATAGAATAGAATAGAATAGAATAGAATAGAATAGAATAGAGTAGAATAGAATAGAATAGAATAGAGTAGAGTAGAATAGAATAGAATAGAATAGAATAGAATAGAATAGAATAGAATAGAATAGAATAGAATAGAATAGAATAGAATAGAATAGAATAGAATAGAATAGAATAGAATAGAATAGAATAGAGTAGAATAGAATAGAATAGAATAGAATAGAATAGAATAGAATAGAATAGAATAGAATAGAATAGAGTAGAATAGAATAGAATAGAGTAGAATAGAATAGAATAGAATAGAATAGAATAGAATAGAATAGAATAGAATAGAATAGAATAGAATAGAATAGAATAGAATAGAATAGAATAGAATAGAATAGAATAGAATAGAGTAGAATAGAATAGAGTAGAATAGAATAGAGTAGAATAGAATAGAATAGAATAGAATAGAATAGAATAGAATAGAATAGAATAGAATAGAATAGAATAGAATAGAATAGAATAGAATAGAATAGAATAGAATAGAATAGAATAGAATAGAATAGAATAGAATAGAATAGAATAGAATAGAATAGAATAGAATAGAATAGAATAGAATAGAATAGAATAGAATAGAATAGAATAGAATAGAATAGAATAGAATAGAATAGAATAGAATAGAATAGAATAGAATACAACAAGAAATATGGAAAAAAGTAAGTTCCATTAAATTCTATTTTGGATTCTTAAAGACAATATTAATCGTAAATGTGGTTGTATACGAGCTTTTGAAATAATTTAGATCAACTTGAGACCAATTAAATTCATCTTCAATCCACCGCACAATAAATTTTTAAAATTTATAAACAAAACGGCAGGTGGCTCAACATTCAGCAGTTTTTCCTCTTTCAAAAGTCGTATACCACATTCTTGTATTTTTATTTTTTGTTGGAGCTACAGAGTGTGTTATAATTATATTATATTTATTTTAGCGAAAGGGTAGGTCTACGTTGGACCTAATTCGTTAATTTCGCAGCGACTGTTAGTTTTCGAAGCTTTAATTTTTATCTGCTTTATTCAAATATATTCAATTACTGAGGCTATGCCTGAGAAAATAGCATCAACAACTGTCAAAACAAATCGTTGCAAAGAGACAAAAATAATCTACTCATATTGGGGCAAAATCAAAAACACGATAATTCTAATTTATTTTCGTTCGAAGTCAAAATGATAATATAATAATTTACGTCTTTTCCAGTTTCCACTAAAACCAAAAATAAATATTGCTGCATTTAGCGTTGATCGCTAATGGAATGCTATAAATCAATTCACTATTTCCCCACACTAACAGAAAAAGCACAGGCGGACGTGAAATATATGTTGTTTTGGAATAATCTAACTATCGGTCAGTCCATAAGTTCGTGCGTTTTTTAAAGGTGATTTTAAAATTAATAAAAAAGATGTTTAAAGTAATTATTAATCAAAAATATATTTTCCTTCATTATTTACAATGTCTTCTCAACGTTTAGGCAAATTTTTAATTCCCTGCTCAAAAAATTGTTTGTCCTGGGAGCCAAAATACGCTTCGATATCCCTTTTTATAGCTTCTTTTGAGGAGTAGTTCTTGTTACTCATATGGGATTGAAGTCCAGGGAAAAGGTAATAATCACAATATCCGGAGAGTATGGTGAATGCGGCATTAGCTCCCATACGAGCTTGTTCAGCTTGCCTAATGTTTGCCTTGCGGCATGAGGTCTTGCGTTGTCTTGGTGAAACAAAACTTTGCGTCTATTCACTAAAGACGGCCGATTTTTGTTAAGTCTATGCGGAACAAATTTTCCCAGCTTTGAAACCTTTCCCAACTGAACCAGGTGCCTGTAAACTGTTCCATGCGATGAGTTTAACGTCTGAGCTATCATACAGACTGTCAAATTTGGTTCAGCTTCCACCAGTTCGCGCACGGCGTCAGAGTTAAAGACATCAGGACGACCAGCGCGCGGGGCATCCTCCACGTCGCAGTTACCGCTTCGGAATTTTGAAAACCACTTTTGCGCAGTTCCTACACTCACGGTATTCTATCCATGAATAGTGTTTATTTCTGCAGCAGCAGTTGTTGCATTTTTACCACTTTTATAAAAAAATACAAAATATGCCTCTTATACGCGTTCGAAGATTCCATTTTAGTTTTTAACAATACGTGCTTCTATCCGCGATTAAAATCACTTGTTGAATGCGCAATATATCAAAGAAAATACATATAAATAGTTCCGTTATATTCCGCGAATAATTTTTTTGTATGCAAAAATCGTACGAAAGTGAAATTATGAGTAAAATACGCACGAACTTATGGACTGACCTGTATTTAATTTACAATTATTTCATGGAATTAATTTTTAGATTTCCCAAATAAATTCCATCCTGTCTTTCTTGAATGCATTTTTGTATCTTATTCTTTCAAGCAGTCATTTTAGTTTATGAATATTTTAGATATACAGGGCGTTTCAAAAGTAATTAATCAATTACAGGGCGTTGTTCATAAAAATCACAAATTACAAGAAGATATTAACGATTTTCATATAAAAGTGTTTCTTCCAATTGAATACAAATAACTTTTTTGCATTGTTGATAACATTTTTTCCGACTCCCGATATTGCCAATTGTGGTTTGGCTTTTTGTGGTACAATTTTGGCTCAATTCTTGAGCATAGGTATAACAACGGAAACTCTCTCCAAGTCGGTTTTAACGCCAAAATGAGCTTTGCTTTTTTTCTCATGTAGGTATTTGGTTTACTAACTACAAAACACCATTTTACAGATGAGATGGCCAGCGTTGCCAATTCAATTTTCTAATTCTCCAGACTTTCAGAAGTGATTTAATTATTTTGGACCATTGCCTTCTTTTAAACCCCAATAGTCAAACATTTTTACAAAAATGCTGCTACATACGCGTAAGTGCTAATAATTACTAGAGATAATCAACTTTGTCGCAGATAGTACTAGTACAGAGGGTCTGAGTTTTTTTATTCGAAAGGTTCGAAAGGTTAAAGTTTTAAAATTTTTGGGCGAAAATATTGTGTAGAAAATGATTTAAAATATAATTTCTGTTCTCTGTCATCTAAATTAAAATTTTACGAGAATTTTTTCGCAGTACATTTTTACCCTTCACTTCTGCTCTAATTAGGTGGTTCTGGAATTGTTCGCGAATTGAATGAAAATAAGGTTTCTGAAACCGCTATTTAGGAATCGAAATAAGGAGAGTAGATTAAAAGTTGCCAGAAGAAATATTGGGCCTGCAGGCAATCTGGTTGACGTAGAGCGTCTCATATATTTTTAATTAGAATTATAATAAAATAAAGAAAACTTAGTATTTCAGAAAGTTATTACAATTTTTTATTTTCGTAAATGGTTGTCTTTTTTCAATCATTCACGCGTTTAATGTTCGCCATCTTTTTAACTTTTATTACTTAATTTGCTCTTTCTAAGTTTTCATCTTTGCTTTAATTGTAAATTACTTGAATTCTATTAAAGAAATTTCGATATTAAATGACCATCAAATAAGTTTCAATTTTATCGCGTTCAGTAGCGCCGTCGATGTTGTTGTTGTTGCTGCTGCTGCTGTGGCTGTTGTTGTTGTTGTGTTTGCTGTTGTTATGTGTTTGTTACTGTTGTTGGTTTGTTGTTGTTGTTGTTGTTGTTATTATTATTATTTTTGTTGTGGTTGGTGGTGTGGCGGTTGTTGTTGTTGTTGTAGTAGTAGTCGTTGTAGTTGCATTTGTTTTTGTTGCAACTGTTTCTGTTGTTTGTTGTTGTTGTTTTTGTTGTCGCTGCTGCTGTTTTGTTGTTGTCGTCGCTATTTTGTTGTTGTTATAACAACTAAATGCTGCATGTTAAATGCAATGATTTTATGTAGGCACTTAATTTCTCCTTTTTATTTTTACGCTTTTCATGTTGATGACACAAAATGCAAACATCTGTGGAATTTCGAAATTTGTTTTTACTTAATTCGATTTAAAAATACCGTCGACTGTAGTGAACAAAGTGCAGCAGCATACACGTATGCACGTACAAAAACGCATACATATGAATACACAAGCAAATGGGGGCACACACACACACACACACACCACTGCACCGAACGCACATTTTGGGGAATTTTATTTATTTTGTTGACTGCCACGCTGCTGTTATAAAAATACGGCAACGACAAAAACTTGTGCTCCTGTGCATTTGTGCATTGCTTCTGCAATTGTTATTGTTGCTGTCGCCGTGGTAGCAATTTCAAAGTGATTGCTGCACGCAAGAACAAAACACGCGTATAGCGAAATATAAAAACAAAGCTCTGCAAATACATATTTACTTGCGAGCTCATTAAATTAAAATTAGTTATAACGACCGCGCGAAGTGGAATAAAACTAGCACTAACAACGGTAATGTTGTGCATTTTTTAGTTTTTATTTTTTGCTAATGCAAATAAAAGCAAACTGTAAAAGTGAAATTTAAAGTTTTTGAAAAGTTTGCACAAACTGAGGAGAATGCAAATAACAATAAACAAATGTTTACGATAAGTTAATGGAGGGGTTAAAGGTGGAGAGTTAAAATTTTGCTTAAAGCAATTAGACTTCCAAATTATTTTGGAGAATGTGCAAAAAAAAAACTGTGTGCTTATGCAGATTCACGTTCGGAAAAGTACCGCGTAAAACTAATTTGAATAATGACATAGTACGACAAAATTTGCACCAAAAACAAACAACCAAAACGATGAAATGGGAGAAATAAAGGATATGCTAAAGCAGTTAATTCAACAAATTTCGAACATGATGGGTGTAATAAACACTCTGTTGATGACCCAATTTGGCAAAACGGGGGGAAAAACTTAAAATCCTTGTCTGGAATGCAAATGGATTGTTTAACCACGCTCTTGAAATAAAACAATTCCTTAGCGACAACTTTATAGAGATAGCACCTTTTCCAGAAACGCACTTTATACAAAAACATTGCTTAAAAATTCCGCGATACATAATAACAAATACATACAAACCACCGAGACGGCACAGGACATTCTGGAACAGCAATAATAATTAAAAATACAATAAAATTCACAGAGGTGGGGCACTTCAAAAAAGAGTATATCCAATCTACAAATATTCAAATCAGTGATGGAAAAAGTGTATTCACAATCTCGGCACTTTACAGCCCACCTAAACACAAATCTTTTCAGAACAATCATCGTCATCATCAAGTAGCGATTACAGCTCAGGGTGAGCTTTAGCTTCATCCACAATCCTCTTCCAATCTGCACGGTTCATAGCAACAGATCTCCAGCTCCTAACTCGTAGCTTTTTCAGGTCGGCTATGGCTTGGTCAACTCAGCCAGAACAATACTTACAATTTTTTAATAGCCTCGGTGATAAACTCATATGTGCCGAGGACTTTAACGCAAAGCATAAAATTTGGGGCTCAAAAATTACAAATAAAATTGGGATGAATCTCTTACAAGCAATCCAAGCTATAAGAGGAAAACACATAAGTACGGGAGAACCAACATATTGGCCCACTGACGTAAATAAAACACCTGACTTAGTCGATTTTTGCTTGGTAAAAAACGTTTACTGTCATCTTTTCGAAATAAAAAGCCTGCACGACCTTTCATCTGACCACTCACCAATCATACTAACGTACGGGGAAAAAGTTATTAGGGCAGAAAAACCTAATAAACTAACAAATGAAAAAACTGACTGGGAATCATTTCGTGACTATATAGATTTATATCTACAATTACACATTTCTTTAAAATCTAGTGCTGACACCGAAAGCTCAATAGTTTACATTGATGACATCATACAAGAAGCAGCTCATATGTCAACACCTTATTTTAAAGACATAAGCTACGCTAACTGTCCAATGATGAAGAAACTTGTTTTAGAGAAAAGGAAACTTACGAAAAAAGCAACAAAGTCGGTATTCCCCAGATAAAACTAAATTAAACAGAGCAATAAAAAACCTAAAACAAGTCTTAAAAAAAATTTCGAAAACGACACCTCTCACTATTTAAAAAATTTATCGGCTACAGCAGAAACTAACTGCTCAATCTGGAAAACAACCAAAGGGCTTCTAAACAAAACAATTTACCAACCGCCATAAGGAAGGAAAGCGGCAACTGGGCAAGAACGAATGAAGAAAAGGCAGCAACACTAGCAGCCAATTACGCAGAAAAATGTTCAAGCTTTACAACTCCCAATACCTTCCCGTTTGCATCAGAGCGAAACCAAAAAAATCCCCTGGATTTGACCAAATCACAGGACTAGTATTAAAACAACTACCATCTCGCGCAATAACCTACATACGCAACATATTTAACGCTATGTTTAGGCTTAAATATTTTCCGAAGGTTTGGAAAATAGCGGAAATAATTGTTATTCCCAAACCTAGCAAGGATCCAGCAATAGCATCATCATATAGATCAATTAGCCTACTTCCTATTATGAGTAAATTACACAGGCCGACAAAATTTAACCAACATTCAGATCCAGAAACCAGACTATATATTTCCGAAGGTTTATGATGCGCTGAATCCAAATCTGGCCTCAGAATTGCTCTATTAGTTTGAGTTTTCGAGATATCCTAACCTAAAAGTGCAAAAAACCCCATTTTTGCCCATATTTGAGGTTATGTAGCCTTGCAGATGTTTTCTTTCACCAAAATTAAAGGATGGCATCTTTAAATACAATCCTTCTTTTTTCAAATGGCGTTTTGTTTGCTCAAATATCATTTTTTTTCGCAGAGATATCGCATTTTGAAATTTTCATGTTTCGAAATTTTCCTACACCTGAAAATCGATTAAGGTAACATAGACATGATATATTCGATTACTTTAATTTTGGTGAAAGAAAACATCTGCAAGGCTACATAACCTCAAATATGGGCAAAAATGGGGTTTTTTGCACTTTTAGGTTAGGATATCTCGAAAACTCAAACTAATAAATTAATTTTAGTTATCAATCCGAATTTTGCATGGACAGAGAAGCAGATATTAGTTTAAATTATTTCGGATACTTTTCTTTGTAGACTAGTGTTATTCGAAAAGCCGCTCATTGTGAGAATAAAACCAATTATTGACCAACACAAAGTGATCCCTGACCATCAATTTGGTTTCAAACAAAAACACTCGACAATACAACAAACACACCGAGTGAGCTTGAACTCCACAAAGTTTTTTTTTTTAATTTTATGGCTACCTCAAAAATTCTAGAAAACGGAGCATAATTCCATTGCACAATTTTTAAAATAATTAAAAAAATAGACTATTAAATCTTAATATAAAAAAATGCAAGTTGCAAGTAGCTCAGAGTTTTCGTTGATTTTTTATAATTTTTCTCTCGACGATGTTTCGCGTTTTTATGTGGGTCAAACGCATTCTATTTACAAATACCTCCCTCTCTTTTTAAACGGTCTTTTTTTAAACGATTTTCAAATACTAAACAAGGTTCACTAATAATTTTTGTTACACGTAATGGACTATGAATAAGTTCGTGCTGTTTTTTTTTCGAAATTTGAAACTTTATTGACGTAAAATGGTTACAAATTTAATATTCAAAATATTGTCCATCGCTTACTACTACTTTTTCCCATCTTTCTGGCAATTCACGGATTCCCTTTGTGAAAAATTCGGTCGGTTTTGCCGCAATCCACGAATCGATCCATTTTTTGACTTCATCGTAATTACGGAAGTGCTGGTCAGCCAGGCCATGTTGCATCGATCGGAAGAGATAGTAATCGGATGGCGCAAGGTCTGGACTATACGGCGGGTGGGGTAGGACATCCCATTTGAGCGTTTCTAAGTATGTTTTGACCACTTGTGCAACATGTGGCCGAGCATTGTCATGTTGCAAAATAACTTTGTCGTGTCTATCGGCGTATTGCGGCCGTTTTTCTCGCAGTGCTCGGCTCAAACGCATCAATTGTCGTCGGTAGACATCCCTCGTAATCGTTTCATTCGGTTTCAGTAGCTCATAATACACAACACCCAGCTGGTCCCACCAGATACACAGCATAACCTTCAGGCCATGAATATTCTGCGCCGACGTCGATGTTGAAGCATGGCCAGGGTATCCATACGTTGCCCGACGTTTTGGATTGTCGTAATGGACCCACTTTTCATCGCCAGTCACAATTCGTTGCAAAAAACCCTTTCTTTTGTGCCGTTGAAGCAGTTGTTCGCATGCCATAAAACGGCGTTCAACGTCTCTTGGCTTCAATTCATACGGCACCCAATGGCCTACCTTTCGGATCATTCCCATGGCTTTTAAACGTTTGGAAATGGTTGATTGATCAACTCCCAAAGTTTTTGCAACCTCTTCTTGCGTTTGAGCCGGATCTTGATCGAGCAATTCCTCCAATTCGGTATCCATGAACTTTGGCGGCGCACCCTCGCATTCTTCGTCTTCCAAGCCAAAATCACCACTTTTAAAGCGTGCAAACCACTTCTGGCACGTTCGCTCAGATAGAGCATGCTCACCATAAACTTCCACCAAGATACGATGACTTTCGGCTGCTTTTTTCTTCATATTAAAATAATGAAGAAGAATTCCCCGCAAAAACACATTATTTGGCACGAAATTCGACATTTTCAAGTGTGGTAAAAATATTGTTGTTTACGCTTCAAATAAAAAACTTATACTGACGTTTGTGCCTTACGACAGTAGCTCTCCAATGAATGTTTGGAAATGTGGATCGATGGAATAATAATCAAGTTACGCCATCTGTTGTAAAACCGTAACGAACTTATTCATAGTCCTATAATTGTCGTTGTTGCACGAATTTCAAAACAAAAACGTGGTTTTCTGAACAAAATTTCTAAAATAATGCTTTATTAAGTAAAAATTGTCCGTGTAAGATTAAATAGAGTTACATAAATACTTACATATATTCCTTCAAACACGATGCTACAAGTACATTTTAGAACTAACCAACTGTGCATTACAATTTCCACGTAATCTTTAGGTCGCGTGTCGCGCAGACCGCAGATATATTAGTGCGAATTATAAAGAGCGCTTTTCTGAATGTTCGACACCTTATAAAATGGCCTTATCTTACCGTAATGGCTGACAGAGGTGAAGGATTTTTCAAAATTAGTATGTACAGATGTTGAGAAAAAAAAATAGCACTTACTTGGAAGGAGGCAGTGCAGCTAAAGAGAGCAAGTTAACTTGTGTCCACAGACTGGTGATACTAAGCATAGTTCCAAAAATGAAAGAAACTTACTTGAACATTAAGCTAATTTTTGAGCTCACAAACATCGATAACATCCCTTTAAAGGTTGGTTCTGATTTTAAAGTACTACTCATTGTCAACGAACAATGGACAGCCTTGTCTATGTTTTCAAGCCCATATTGTTTTGTATCTTTAAAAGATTTGAGCAATTCTGAGAAAGAGGTGAATAATACTTCCGGTACCAGCAATGCTGATGGATTTTGTAAGTTGAAGACGTACAAAAGTTATTACTATTCTTCTTTTAAAATTCTATAAATATAAATTATTTCTAATTTTGATCAGCACAAAATATTCGACATATTCGATTTTTTTCACAAAAATTTAGATATATTGAATTGAGATGCGTTTAAATTTTCAGACTAAACTGATTTCTCATATATGTATGTATCAGTAGCCAGTAACGAATCCCCGTCGGCCGTTTTGTATGACATTTTTGTCAAACCTATCTCACGTTCAAGTCCACCGTGTGCTTTCTAGTAGCCATATATTATTCTACGTGGTGCTAGACTACAAATTCCAGAACTTAACACATTGAGAATAATAGGTAATATTAGGGGTTGGGTACAATATGATTTTGGTTCAAAATTCTGTATTTAAAATTCTGTATTCAATATTCTGTATTCAAAAATCTGTAATGCAAAATTCTGTAATATTAAAATTCTGTATTGCGGAACACTGTAATTTTAAATTTTGTAAATCAAAATTATGTATTGTCAAAATTCTGCATTGCAAAATTCTGTATTGAAAAATCGGAAGAGCATATGGATAAATAAAAAAAGTGCGCACTTTTTTATTTTTCCATATGCTCTTTCGATTTTTCAATATAGAGTTTTGCAAAACAAAATACTGCCAATACATGACTTGTCTTGACCCATATGGTTTCCTATATTATCAAAACAGATTTACATAAAGCAAATTTACATATGTTTGTATGTATTTATAGCTTCCGAAACAATGTGAATGAAATTCGAGCACCCGTGCTAAAAAATATTGTAGAATAATTGCAATATTTCCTGTATACTTCGTTCAAATACCTAACTGCTTTAATCAATTCCCATTCTTTCATTGTATACCAAAATACCCACCAAAATTTTGGTCAGTGCACGGTGAGTCCAATATCGCTTTCCCCAGAACGGAAAACAGTATTGAGGCTTGGCATCGACGGCTAAAAGTTATTGTTGGGAAACGAAACTCAGGGCTGTACAAACTAATTAATGATCTAAAAGGCGAGCTGGTTTGTGCGAAAGCATAACTAGCTAAAATTCAAAATGGTCGCAAAATTAGTAAACGAAGAAGGATGTAAAATCAAACAACAGAATTAAAAGAATAACAAAAAAAGGCTTATATTAAGGCATGTTTCTTTTCTATAGCTAATTGCTAAAAATTTAATAATATAATAATTGTTTCGCCATTATAATGTAATAACTTTTGTTTTGAATGAATTTTTGAATTTTTCTTTAATTGACGTGTGTATATACACCATTGTTTCTATAAAATCAGAATTCCATTATTCATAAAATAAATGTGCTATTCAGGTAAACATGCTTATCAGGTTATCTGCTTATTTGGTTATATTTTTACAGCATTCTGATCGAAAATAATTTTGATTCCAGAATTTTAATATACAGAATTTCAGTTCCCCATCATTTTGATCATACAGAATTTTAAATACAGAATATTGAACCAAAAGAATTTAGGCTGGACAGAATTTTTTTTTTGATTTTTACAGAATTTTCATCCAAAAGAATTTTAAAAAGCAGAATTTAGTACCTCTCCCTAATATTAGGCTTAATTACGTTGAGTAATTTTTTACGATCATATTTTAAAAGTCCAGTTAATAGCAAAGCCGTGGGCAAAATTATTTAATATGGGACGGAGCATAACAAATGGGGAAGTCAATTTTAATGGTAATTGCTACTAAGTATTGTTAAAAAAATGCCCCCTTGTATAAAGAATTTTCGCGAAGTTATGAAACATCCATATTTTGGTATAGATTTCGATCCTAGCTAGGAAAAATTCACTAAAAATGGATAGCTACTCAAGTTTAGAGATAGCAGTTACGCCGAAATTCGATTCCGTATTTTGGCGCACTCAGGAATTTGTCAATAAAAGAAAGTCAGGCTTAGGTATGTGCATATGTACAGTGAGGAGGCAATGAAGTGCATATACGCTGATTTCAACTATTTATTGTGTTAAAGCACTTTTTACCATCTGCTTGTAAATATAAATCATTCTTATTTATTACAAAAAATTCTTGCTATTGCACTTCTTAAATAAATAGTTTAATTTTTATTGTTTTTGTTGTTTATGGGAATACGTCGCCGATACCAAAATAGGCTTTTCTCGCAAAGAAAGGCAAACAGGCTAGTTTGGATTTTACCGAAAAAATTTTCCTATAAAGCCACTGAATCACATCCAAGAAGAATAATTGGGACTGGTTAGTTGGTTGGTTGGTTGAGGTGCTGTCTGAGTGACAAACCCCAGACTCAACTAGTACAAAAGGAGCCTTTTTGGCACACCACTAGTAGAACCACTGCCATTATTAAGTCAAATCATCTTGATTTCACTTTAAATCTGCCTATGCCATCTATTTTCTTTGTACCAAGTTGCATTTGCCTGCATCTGCAATTGCAAAAACATTTCCTTTCGTAGACGCTTCGGGGGTAGCCCTCTGCTTCCACTCCGCATGCACTAGAGGAAGCCCTCTCTCTTGCCAGCGCATCAGCTTTCTCATTTTCTTCTATGGATCTATAGTCTGTAGAGCGTGCTAAGGCATTTAATTCTTTCTTTCTCTAACGATTTTTGAATTGTTTTTTTTTTGGTGACTTTATAGCTAAGATGGCTGCTTGACTGTCCGAAACGTGCTTCTGGTAGTTGTTATGGATAATATCTGATTATCCTGCAAGCTTCCCTTAATCCGAAAAACTCTGCTTCAAAGATGTAATTCCAATTCTCTAGGCGAAAGGACTTAGAAATATCGAGACCTCTCGAATATGCACCCATCCCGATGCCTCAATCCTTCTTGGACTCATCGGTGTAAAGTGCAGTGATATCTTCCTTGACTACAAAACTTAAATCACATTCCTTCCACATGGTAAAATTTTGGATTAGAAAACTTTCGAATTAAACTTGGTTCAAGAACATCGGGGCGTAGCTTTTCTTTTGAGTAAGTGGGCATCTTCAAGGGAAAGCACTAATGTACATATGTATTCGTAGATACATGTATGTATAGGGTTATTCAATAGGTGCGCTTCAACTTTTTTCCGATAGGGAGGGCGAACGACGCAATATTTTTTATTTTTCGCTTGTCATTTGTAAACTTCATTAGTATATATTTCATCATGGAACGCTACACACTTGAGCAACAATTGCAAATCGTGAAAATTTTTTATGAAAATAATCGTTCTGTTGTTGCTACTTTAAGAGCATTACGGCCATTTTACGGTCCATTTAACAAGCCGTCCCGTTTTGGGGTTATGTGAAGTCATTGGTCTACAGTAACAAGCCGGCGACGATTTGTGAGCTCAGAGCCAATATTGAAAAGAAATCGAATTTCATACTTAAATGTATATGTTCAAACTCGATAATAAAAAAAAATTAGTTAAAAAAGTCAAACCGTTTGTGTTTTATTCAAAAAAGTTCAAAAGTTGAAGCGCTCTTACTGAAAACCCCATATGTATGTGTATTATTGGTATAACAAAATTACAGATTTTCAAATTACAGATTTTCAATTTGCAACTAAAACTAATATAATTAATTAAAAGCTGAAGGCAGTAGCTTCTCATTGAGCCAAAAGGAGTTTGATCATCTTGAAGGCACTAAAATTTTCTAGAAATTTGTTTAAGCTAAATATACTAGCCACTTAAATGTTAAGAGTGTTTATACATACATAAATTATTCTATGTACTATTCTTAGCGGCATACGCCCGCAACGCCTGCTTGCATAGAGGAAACTTCACTAAAAATTTATTTTTGAAACGGCACTTAGTGCATTTTTATGCGTTTAAATTTTATGCAAAAAACGAAAAACGAAAAAAATGGCACGCAAAATGTGCACAGCTGGCAACCACGGGATGCTACAGCAGCGGAAGGAATTTCAATAGCTGCGCAGCGAAGCTTTTAGCGCTTGTTGACTTTTCATTAAGCAGTTGCAGCTGGAGGCAGGGAAAAAATGAGAAAGTTTCACATTTTTGCTGTCACATGAAAAGCAACACGCAGTAACACAAACAAAACAAAAACTAACGGTGCACTCACTCACGTACACAAGCGCATACGGACAACTACCAGCGCATGACCTTTTGCCTCTTTCTTGCCGCTGCCCTTATCGCGTAACTGTCCGCTTATTTGCAGCTTGCAATATATTTTAGGGCACTCAAAAGTAGCTCCTCTTTTGTGTTGCGCTGCTGCTACAACATATTGCCGCTACTAAAAACTGCTGCTGCTACTGCGTGCGCGTTGGAGTTTTCAAAGCATTTTTTGCGAACAGCTACAGCGCAATAAATAAGTAAAAGTATATGCAACGAAGTAAAGCAAAAGTGCTTCGGATAGCAATCTCTGTCAATGCTGTTGTTGTTTATTGCTTGTTGGTGCAATTGTGTCTGTTGCTGGTGCTGTTTTAATGCGATATTTTTTATTGTTGTTGTACTGTGGCACCCTATTTTATTCAAATAATTCGTTGTTGCTGTTTTACTACTAACACCAGCTTGTAGGCATTTGCATTGTTATTGCTGCTGCTGCTGCTCGCTGCTGATCTGATCTGCTGACTTTTTGTTGCGTTATCGCTGCTTAGCATCTGCTGTTGTCTACGAAGCAACTCTTTCGCAGCTAATTTTAATTTGAATGCTAAAATGCATAAATAAATGCAAAAGCAAAGCCAAAGCAAAAATGAAAAGTGAAAAGAAAGAAAACGTTTTTTGCGAACAATGAAAAAGCTGAGTAAAAAGTAAGAAAATGTGTGCCACTGAAGTACTTAAACAAAAAGACAGCCAAAATTGCTTAAGCATTATTTGTAAATATTTGCGGCGTGAAATGCTAAAAATATTTTCCGCTTTGCCGCTCACCGAATGCTTGGCGCCTAAGATTTGCTGCATAGTGTTGCTTACGTTCTTCTGCTTATACATTCTATTGTGTTTTATTTCTAAAGATAAATGCCCCCACACATTTGATATTTGGCTCGCATTTACATACACACTTACATTGTAGGCAAGATACAGGGTGTGTTTTATTTGGTCGCTAATTACGTTTAGAAAATTTATATTTAACAGTAGGGATTTGACAGTTGTTAATGTAGGCCAATAACAAGTTTTTATGGGTTACCTGAGTTAGTGAAATGACACCTGGTATTTTTAAATACAGGGTGGCTGATGAATTTCGCTACATTAAGAAACTCAAATAACTTTTTTTTTAGTGTATGGAATTCATTTATTTTTTTTTCAAGTTGAAGGTCATTAAATTTTATTAAATGTAGCTTAACTAGTTTTAAAAATAATTGAATTTAAATGCCCCCATGCTCGTTGACACAAGTGCGGCATCTTAGTAAAAAGTTGTTCATTGCTGCTTTGAGAGTTGCGACAGGAATATCCGCAATTGTTGCCCGAATGGATTGTTTTAGTTCATCCAAATTTGTTGGCTTTGTTTTATAAACTTCTTGTTTACATAAACCCCACAAGAAAAAGTCAGGTGCAGTAAGGTCAGGCGACCTGGGGGCCAACGAAATTCGGAGTTTCTTGAAATCAGTTTATTGGGAAATTTTCGTCGCAACTCTGTCATAACAGTCTGGGCTATGTGAGACGTTGCCCCATCTTGTTGAAACCACACAGAGTTGAAAGGAATTCTCTTTCGGCGTAGTTCTGGATAGAAAAATTCTTTCCGCATTTTCAAATAACGGTCTCCAGTAACCGTAACAGTGTGACCATTTTCTTCAAAAAAATAAGGCCCGACAATACAGCGTGAAGAAACCGCACACCACACTGTCACGCGAAGAGGATGCAATTCCGTCTCGTGGAGTATCTGTGGGTTAGAAGTACTCCATATTCGACAATTTTGTTTGTTCACATTGCCGTTTAAATCGAAATGGGCCTCATCAGACATGAAAAGGCAGTTTAACATGTTTTGGTCTTCTTCCACCATTTGCAGGATCTTCTGGCAAAATTCCAAGCGAATCGGCAAGTTTGCTGCATTCAGTTTGTTAACCATTTGAATTTTGTAGGGAAATAAGTCTAAATCTTTGTGCATTATTGTTTGCAAAGACTGTCGGCTGACACCAAGTTGAGCAGATAAGCTTCTTGTTGAAACCCTTGGATCGCTTTGTATAGCTGCAGCTACAGCAGCGATCGTTTCCTCCGTCCGAACTGGTGGGTTTCGATGATAAGGCCTTCTTGCGACTGTTACTTGCTCAGCAAAATTATTCACCAGTCTCATTATGGTCCATCTGCTCGGGGGATCGCCGCCAAACATCCGCCTGTACTCTCTCTGTACCAAAACTACGGACTCCAGTGCGTGATAGCGGCGGACTATCCAAATTCTTGTTTGCGTGTCCCAGTTATCCATTTTAATAAATTTTAAAGATCAATCTGCAAATTAAAACAAAAATGGAACAGATAACTTAAAAAGAAAAAAAGTTATTCAATTTTTTTTTGGTAGCGGCTTTCATCAGCCACCCTGTATTTCAACTAATTGTAAAATTGAGTGCTTTTTTGGCGTTTGGTGTCAATGAAACAAGTCAATTATTTATAAGTCTCAAAAGCATATATTATTATACTGGGTAACCAGGAGAGCCGTCCTGAGAGGCTAAAAAGACATACTAGTTTTTAAAATAACATTTGTGGCAGTGGAAATAATTTTACTGGAAGTAAGAAGAACTGTGTCGTAGTCTCCTTCAAGTGCTGGGATATCACTGGTATATAATGTATACAACATCGGGCCAGCGCACTGCCTTGAGGAATTCCGGCTCTTTTCTTCCTTAGAGTTGAGCTACCATCATTGACCTTGACATAGAAGTATCACTCAGTAATATAACTTTTCAAAATTTCAAAATAGATTTTTGACAGTATCGGTTCTAACTTCCAGAAAAGACCGTTGTACCAGACCTTGTCGAAAGCCTTTTCTATGCCAAGATAAGCTCTAACGTAAAACTTCTTATTGTCAAGGTCAGATAATATTTTATGCGTGACTCGGTGGATTATATAAATGGCAAATGATATACAAAAGTCCCTAACCATTATTATTAGCGCATATTTCAAGGAGTGGAATATTAAAAAAAAAATCTGAAGACACTACAAGTAATACTATATACAACAAGACGAAATTTTACTAGCCACAAAATTAAGATAAATGGTTTTGACATCCCTCCAAATAATGCAGCAAACTATTTAGGTATGCAATTGGATGAAAGACTTATATGGAAGCAAAACATCAAAAAGAAAAAAACACAAATGAACTTGAAGTTGAAACAACTTGTTAAATAAAAATTCGAAATTATCAATAAACCACAAAGTTTTTATATATAATACCATAATAAATGCAATAAGGGCATATGGACGACAACTGTGGGGTACAGCAAAAAAGACGAACCTAAACATTATTCAAAGGCAACAATCATATATACTATGGCTAATAGTAAATGCACCTTGGTATATCAGTAATAACGACATTCACCAAGATCCCATGGTCTCCACTGTTGAACAGCAAATAAAGACAACAACAAGAAGGCATTACTCCACCCTTGAAAAACACAGTAACAATGAAGTTAATTTACTCCCAATAAAACAGCTGGCATCAAAAAGGCGGCTGCAAAGAAATCGACCCATCGACAAGTTATAAACATAGAAAATAAGTAAATAATTTTCATATACGCCATTTAATATAAAATGTTAGAGCGATAATGGTCATCTAACAAAATTCAACCCTTTATCACTAATAAAAGTAAAGAAATCTTGGTTTTAAGATAAATATATAAATACATTGAAGGGAAAAAAAGTTTTTAAAAAAATTTTCTGAATAATTTCAATATAATAATTTTTTTGTAATTATTGGGTTGGAGGAAAAGTTCTTTCCCATTTTAAAGAAAATAATTGAATTAATTTCGAAAAATATGTTTTTAATATTAATCAATTTTTGTATATATCGTCCCCTTAGTATTTTAATAGCCTATACATTTTTTGATGTTTTGAGAAAATGAATTTCAAACTTTTTGTCGAAAGTAGCTCTCACTCAAATCTCGTTATGTCTGTAAATATTTATTATTTTTTGACTGACGTTTTGACCCACTTTGTGGAAATAGAATTTGATAAAATTTTGACCACATATAAAATCGACGATGGAGAATCCAAAAATTCAATAAAAAAATAATAGCCTGCTGAGCACATAGGCTATTGTTATACTATTTGTTACAACTTGTTGCCACATTTCAGGTAACCAGTGAATTCCTGTTTTGTAGAAATTCTCGTAATTCGAGTTAAAACAGTCAGCAACTGGCTTAGAAACACTTTCAAGAGACTTGACATTTTTTCTAGTTAAATAATTTTGCACAAATCTGGACAGGTAACAATCAGATGGTGCCGTGTCGGGTGAATGCGATGGATGACTAAGGACTTCCCCTCGTAACGCATTAAATTTTTGTTGTTCCACCATTGCAGTAAGCGGTCGAGCATAATCGTGGTGGAACACTATTTCTTTTCTGGACGCTAATGCTGGACTTTCTTCTTTGATAGCTGCATTCAATTTTGCCAGTTGATTACAGTACAGATCCGCGTTGATGGATTTTCCCTGCCTCAGCAATTCGTAATACACTGGACTTTTACCGCCAGAGCACAAGCAAAGCAGTACTTTTCGTTGATGGATACTTGGTTATGGAGCTGTTGCCAATGATGTTCCTGGTTTCCAGAAATATTGTTTTCTCTTAATATTCTCGTAAAGAATTCACTTTTCTTCTCCTGTTATCAGCTTGTCCAAAAACGGCTCCACGTTGTGTCTAATCAGATGTAATGAGCACATTCTTACCCGTTCAGACAAATTATTTTCCGTTCATTCATGTAGACCCAAACACTTTGCTTTAACACAAACCGAAGAGATTTCATGTTATATCCAATAGTTGTATGACGAATGCCTCGTCTTAAATGTAAATGTGGACTATTTTCCAACATAGATCGCAAAACATCTTTATCGATCTTGGATGGTCGTCCAGATCGATCACTTTCTTGGAGACTCAGATCCCCGGAATGAAATTTGCTAAACGAACGGTAAAAGAGAACTACTTTTATATTATACAGTAGTTAAAAAAAAAAAAGCAAAAAAAAAATTCCCAAGAACTCACTAGTCAGTTTTTTTTTTTTATTTACAAGAAAAAATACTTGCCTATTTAAAATACGACAGAACTTTCCCTCCAATTAATTATATTCTATTAATTGACTCACAATTTAACTAAACCAAACTTCAACTAAAATCGACACAAAAAAAAAACAAAGTGGACCCTTAAGCTAACATTAAAAAAGTGGGCGTATAGCACAACAAATGTGGAACGGATTTAATATTTGACGTGTCTCAGACGTCCAACGTAACAATGCGGTTAATCTGCAAATTACTAAACGATGTCCTTATGTATCTAAGATGTCTTACTTAGTAACTCTGTGTCCGCAATGTACTCCTGTAGAAGGCTTATTGTCCTTCTCTATCCAGACGCAGGTTTACTATTCTGGGTCAACAATTTTTCTCTGAGTTGGAAGATCTCAGTTCTACAGAAATCAGAGATATTTTGAAATTTTTGAAAAGCACACATTGGTTTTAGGAGAGATATGGACAAGCTCCCAATGCGGCATCACAATGGGAATGAGTGTGTCCCACAGGACAATCGCTTCAATCTTCACACACAGATGGGGTTAAAAGAATTGAAAGCAAAAATAAAAGAATGTTAATTTTTATATGAAATGTGTGCTTTATTCTACATATATATTCATCTTCCGATTACTTAAGCTTTAATGATCCTCCAGGAATTTTATAGCATCTTTGTAAAGATTTTCTGGGAGATGTCAAATTTTATTTATATATTTAGCCACACTTGACTCTACATCATTCACTTCCTCAATGCTGTTTTTGTTGCTATTGTAACCGTTTACTAAGCTTTGCCAGTGCGTTGTGGGTAGGCCCAGAAAATTTGCTATTTCGACAGGTGGTTCGTGTCGTGCGCTGTGCCTTCACATGCTGTACATATATGGGGTATGTCGGGACCGTTCTGGATAAAGAGGAGTTTAACCTACTATACAATATCCAGAACGTAATTGGGCAAAAGTTATGTAGGTCTCGCTGAAGCTTTTCTTCTACGATAGAATGGGGACAACCCCAACCGATAAGGGCATTCGGTGGTGAAGAGTTCAGGGAGGTGATAAGGGTTGTCCGATGAATGTCGTTTAATGTCTGTCTATACACTGTCCGGTCTAGTAGGACTGTCAATGTAGTTGAAAATATGCCTCCTGACATGCCGGAGAGGTGGTTCAGACTCTAGCAATTGTCTACAGTGGTAATACCTTGGGTAGCACCCTAGTATAAATTGTTTGCTGAACATTTTTCTGTGGTCTTTACGCGTGTGCATGAAAGCCTCATTGTGAAGGCGTTGCAGGAGAGACATATGGAGGCATCACTTAGCTTTACTGATTGCAGTATTTCCCTTAATGATCTCAGGTATTGTTGTTCTATAAATTTTGATACAACTGCTGGTTAAGTGAGCCACTTTCAATATTCTTCAGACAACCAGTAATACTGTACCCGGCGCGCATTGCTGCGCCAACAACTAAAATAAATTTAAGAAAAATAACTTTAAAGAAAAATCAGTACACATATACTCAATTCATTCTAAACCATTTTCTTGATTATTTCACTTCGAAAAAATTGTAACATTACAAAGTTTAGTTTCAATTCGATGTTTATTGAAGAGCTGTGGGATACACAATATTTCTTGTTTTCCATCTAGTGCGTAGACGAATAAATCAGAAGGTTTTCCGGCACGTGAGCAAGCCACACAAAGCTGTCCATGTGAGAAGCATGGATTTTCCAAATTTAATTCCCTCACTTGTAGCGATTGTCCTTGTGCTTTGTTAATAGTCATTGCGAAAGCGAGTCGCACCCGGAACTGTAAACGTTTGAATTCGAATGGCATATCTGTCGGGATCATTGGGATACGTGGCAATAGCACATCTCCACCTTTGAATTTTCCAGTCAAAATTGTTGCCTCGATAACACTGTTCACCATTTTCTTGACTGAGAGTCTGGTTTGGTTGAAAAGTCGTGGTGGATTTATGTTTCGAAGAAGAACGTACGGCGGGATGTCTGACAAATCAAGCGAATTCAAGAATTCAGCTGGATAGTTGACAACCTCGTCTTGATTCTCCACAGTATCGATGGACTTATATGTTGTCGTTTCACTGGGTATTCCATGCTGAATGGTGAAGTTGATGGTATTGACATCGACGTTTTTGGCTGCTAATACATATAGCACACGTCGTGAGCCGTTGATGGTTTTTGTAGTTCTGTGCAATGTTTGGGAAAACTTTTTGCACCAATTCGTCAATGCTTTCTGTGATCTTACAGAAGTTTGCTGACAGGGTGATAAATTGTGTAGATCCATTAATTTCCATTCGCCCATTTTCAATATCCCATAATTGTTTTGCAAAATTTCCAGCCGATGCACCTCGTTGTAGTTGTACACGCGCTGTTAGTTTTCAAAGTCAATTTCTGTAAATTATGCCATAGAACTGATTATTTAAGACATGCATTAAGTTCATCAGCGGGTGTTGAACGTGGTATGATATAATGGGCAGTGTTTGTCGAAAATCACCAGACAATGCAATGAGTACGCCACCGAAGATCCGTCTGTTTCCTCTCAAATCTCGCAGTGTATGGTCAAGCGCTTCCAATGCTTTCTTGTGAGACATTGTACATTCGTCCCATATGATAATTTGACACGTTTGGAGTACTTTTCCCATTCCAGAGTTTTTGCTGATGGTGCATGTTGGGGCCTCAGGGTTTTGCAAATTCAACGGCAGTTTCAATGCTGAATGCGCTGTTCGGCCACCATCCAAAAGAGTTGCCGCAATTCCAGATGATGCAACAGCTAGTGCAATATTATTTTGTGATCGCAATTAGTGAAAGAAGAAAGAAGAAAAGTCTTGCCTGTACTACCGGGCGCATCTATGAAAAACAGTCCACCGCTTTGTCCTGTGATTGCACGCATAATTCTGTCAAACGCAGTGCGTTGTTCTGAAATCAACTGCTGAAGATTTGTTCTAACGAATTTCCCCAGTTCAGCAGAATCATAGTGTGTTTCTCGTTTCAAATAACGATTGAAAAGGCTGTTTGCAGGTCGGTTTGAAGCAGGCATTCCCAGTTGCACCAGTGTCTTGTTAGCGATTGTCAAACATATATCTTCAATTAAAATCTATGTTACATCTATGAATATGGCATATTCGTTTCCTCTGTTAAAAAAACATGGTCATACTAATTTTTATGACAATCGGTTGAACGGGGCAGAAGTTGCTACTCTGCAGCGCCACCTAGTTGCGAGTGGTTATTGTTGGTATATTAAAATTTGTAAATTCTCTTCCAAAAATGAGTTAACTCAGCTTTGTTCGCCTAACAGAAAATGATCTGTTGCTGAAAATGTTATCTTAACAGTGATGTATGTTCAGCAAATGTAAACACAATTTACAAGATGCCTGCAGGCGCAGTCAAAGCTGTAACGAAACAAACAAGAGTGGAATCATTAATTAGGTTTTTTGTAGAATTTTGTTGTAGAATATAATTTTTTTATTTATTTTTGGCACATTTGATTTATTTTTAATATACCCACATTATTTTCTGTAATAAATGAAATGTATCGCAGGAGGTTCCTTTACATAAGAAAGATATGTGCAAGCATTAACAGCTCTGTTAACCCTTTGCTGCCTGTCAGCAAAACGAGCTCAAATGTGAATAAAAGTCAACTCATTATGAACATCTTTGAAATTGAACAGACTTCCTGTTGATAATGAGCTATAAGACACACCCTTTATTTAAATTAGTTGGCGCAGCTGTTTCGGAATAAACGACAAGCAAAACGAGATCAATTCGAAATAAAAGAGATTTTTTTTAATCCTGAACTTTTGGCACACTTTTACTGTTATATTTTAAAATTAAACATACAAGATACCCAAAACTAAAACATGCTCATTTATCACATTTGTTTGTATTAGTTTAATGAGTTTCTATTTGACGCTTTTGCTAGTTTTGCTTTTTCAGAGTGCTCGCCTTCCAATTCGTAATATATTTTTAATACTTAGCAGGTCAAGTCGAATTAGCATGAATGGGCGACGGAAGTATTTCTGTTTATATATATATATAAACAAACATATGCACATATATACGTCAATGTCTCATTATTAATTTTTTGTTCGTATTTATAGGCTTTTCCACGCACTTTATGCTGACAAATATTTTTGGTGATTACGTTTTTGGAATCTCGTATTTTTTTCTTTTTTTTCAAAGTAAGGAAAATGGAAGCATGATAAATAAAAATTTGAAAGGTACGCGTGATTTGCTTTTTGGCACAACAAATTTTTACAAACTGAAGAAGAGATTGGTTCAAATTTAATTTGAGCCGCATAATCTATTCTACTTATAGTACTTTGAACAATTTCTCACTTTCTATTCAACCCTTAACCCGGAGGATTATGAACTTTTACAAATGAAATGATAGCCTTAGAGTAAATATTTAAAGAGTTTCATTCATTTTTTACAAGATAAAAATAGAAACACGGTGGCGCAAAATTAATCGTCCAATTTGAATTGCTTACAGTATTTATTAAATAACACACAAAAAAAAATTTGTGTGATGAAAATATTTACTTTATATTATTACTTTTACCAACTCCATTGCTTGTCTGTTTGTATACTGCGGCTGTAGAGTTTACAAGTGCCAAGTGTGATTGACGTACAACTAAATTTGCATATCTTCCGATAGGAGATTAATTTTGAGCCACATTTGATATCGTACAAAACATGTTTCGGTTTTAGTGGTCTTCTGGTCGACGACTGGGTTCTTACACACTTCACTGGCATATGCTAAGCAAATTGGTCGCTGACAGAAGTAGCATTTGTAAAATGTCTTTCTCTTTACGAGTATTTTGGTATATACTAAAAAAAATTATTTGCGGGCGCTCGCCTCTTTAGGTATTCGACTACAAAAGCAGCTTCTTAAGCAGCTTAATAGTAGTCATAATAGTAGTATATACAGTCGTAAGACACCTTTGCTTAGCAAACAAATTAACAAATTAAATAAAAATCTAACAAATTTCACCAACCTCAGTATTGGTAGAGTAGAATGGGGTAAGATAGGTCATTTTTTTTGGAGAGCTCTTGCTACGGTGTTTTTGCATTGATTTTGAAAAATAAGCAAGATTTTGAAAGGTTATTTATCTGCTAACATTTTGGTTATACTGACTTATATTTGGCTAAATATTTTGGAAGCTGTATTCAATAAGACAAAGGTACTTTTTTTCGATATTTTCAAAATCGGGGGGCACGATAGGTCACTATGTGTGAGAGGAAAAGAACAATGTACATGGCTTGGAAATTAACGTTTTAACTTTTATTTATAGAGTATGAACACTGCACATGTTATAAAAGTTAGGAATTTTTCTTTAATTCATCACGCGAGCACGTAATGTTTCGAACGGAATTTTAAATTGTTTAGAGGCTGATCGAACACTAGCGCGATCTCGGACTGCCGCGATTGCGTTTTTTACGTCCTCTTCACTTAGTTTCGGCGTTTTTCGCACGTAATTATGCACCATTTCGCTGCAAAAACAATTAAAATTTATTTTATTCCATTAAAAGTAGTGACCTATAATGCCCCCAGACGGCTGACCTATAGTGCCCCCAAGCACATGTTTTATGTTAGTGTCGATATTTTTTTAAAAAACAAAAATATCAAAAAACTGACACATTATTCGTGTTCAGCATTATTTTCTACGTAAAGTAAAACTCACCTGACAAATATTTACTTACATTAAATGCACTGCACCGTAGAATAAAAAAAATGCTATGTCGGAGAAAAGCTCACAAAAAACTAAACAACGCCAGAACTAGGATAACTAATCAATGGAGACGGCCGAAATGACAGCCGCGAACGTTGTTCCCCACCACGTATTCAATTCACATAAGACGAGTGACCTCTGCAAAAACAGTGCGACGAAAACCCCACCTACCTATTGTGCCCCCATACCTATCTTACCCCATTCTACTCTACCCAAACGACTTACTGCATGTTTGAGACTGTATAATTTGTTTATGATGTAAGTTTATGTCTGGACATTTAAAGTATTTTATTGGGATTCTCGAACTCACAGACTTAACTATTTTTATCCTTACTAACAAACTATATTTGTCACGTAATCGTTTTTGCAAATTATTGCTGCTCAAATTCGAATCTTAGTCCACCGTTTCCACTTCTAAGTCACTATACTTGTAATTTTTTCCTGATCTGGAACTTGACCTGGGTGTACAATCATTTTCTTTAATATCATTTTCCATGGTTATCTCGTCATTGAAATATTTCATACCAGAAGAGTATTTTTCTTAATCGGCAGATGGTTCGTCTAATCATTTTCTAAGCATATGATCATAGTATCTCACTGAAATCCTTCCTCTCCCTAAGTTGGATGCCTTAAACACAAACAAACTTCGTGAATGGACGTAGCAAATCATGAAATTCAAACGATACATTTTTTTTGACAACAAAGCAACATCCTAATCACACTGTCCAGAATTCTACAATAATTTCTTCCTATTAAAACTACATATAATTTCCCATTAGATTTATTTGAAGTTTACACTTCGACCTCATAGTCTTTTGTGGCCACGATTTTCAATTATTATTTTTTTTTGTTTTTGACATAAATATATTTTTCTATATAAATGTAAAAATAATATGAAAAAGGGCACACAAACTCAGAAGATTCTATGAAACTAATATTCCCTTGAGTGCACTACATGTACATAGGTTGTTAAAAAAATTCCAAACTTCCGCACGCACTAAACCTAGCATTCTGTCTGCAGTAATGGAAGATTGCATTTTATATGGCGGTCTGGATCGTGTTTTTGCGGCGTGATTGTTAAATGATATCTTCGGAAAATTTTCGTACTATTGCGTCCATTTGTGGAACACCATCAAGAAGCACACCATAAATAGGAGGAGGAGTTTGGCTAAACACCCAAAAAGGGTGTTAGCGCCAATTATAAATAAAATAAATTGCGTCTGGCTTAGTTATATTTAACGCAGCAAATGATGAAGAAATTTAAAAAGGATTTTTTCACATCCGTGTAGAACATATCTAAACCTTTTCCAAAATTGGTTCAGAAAGCTGCAGTTGCACTCCGGAAACTGTGAAATGTACTCTTGAGAATAGTCAATTGCACTCCAGAAAGCGTTAAATGTATTTCAGGAAACGTAAAATAGTCAATACTTATTTTAACTTGACCCGCGTCTCTATTTGTAAAGTCTGTTGGGAAAACGGTTTTTGAACTTGTCTTATATATTATTTGAAACATCCTACAAAATTTCAGATAGTACCCATAGATGTTTTCTTTTATATAAAAACATTTCGATTATGATGCAAGATCGCCAGCAAAAAAAAAATCACTGGGCCATAAAATTACATACCCGAATTTTTTCTAAAAATTCTGATTAAAAAGCGAGAAATTTGTAAGAAAATTTAAATTTTTTTTTAATTCATATAAAGCTAGAAATTTGGATTTGTATGACTTTTGTAGGAGAATGAACTTTATTTTCATGAAAAGATTATTAAAATTAAATAAAAACAAATAAGTTGCCAAAATATGTCAATAAGTCCTATTTAATACTACTGGCTCAGCCCATATACGGCGGCCGCCAAAGCCGAATGGGTTGGTGCGTCACTACCATTCGGAATTCAGAGAGAACGAATCTCGGTGAAAGACCAAAACGATTAAAACGTTTTTTCGCAAACGCAATCGGCCCGTCGGCAGACAATGGCAAACCTCCGAGTGTATTCCTGCCATGAAAAAGCTCCTCATAAAAATATCTGCCTTTCGGAGTCAGCTTCAAACTGTAGGTCTCTCCATTTGTGGAACAACGTAGAGACGCACGCCACAAATAGCAGGAGGAGCTTAGCCAAACACCCAAAGAGGGTAAGGGCGCCAATTGTAATTTATAGTAATTTATATAGTAATTTTTTCCTTCTTTCAATCTTTTTGTTAATCTATATTAATATTTCCATTAAATATTAATTAATTGATTCAAGAGGGCTACGCCCGCGGCATAATTTCCATAAAATTAAGAACAAACTGAGTTATATATTTATATAAAAAAATATTGAAAGAAGAAAAAAATTACTACATAAATTACTATAAATTAATTAGAAAAAAAATATGCAAAATGTTTGTTAATGTCAAAGAAAAAAGGGTTCTCAGCAGCTTGTTGGATTTCGCGTTGCCGGAGATTAATACACATATTTGCGGTTAATAAACAACCTAAAGTCATTGTCAAGCTACAATAGAGACGCAACTCCAATTTAAAGAATACAAAGCAAATAATGCTTTTTCCCTCCACTCAGAAGAAATCAAATTAGCACAGAAAAATCTTTGTGTACTTTGTGGAAATGTGTATTCTGCTTCTTGATTCTGAAGGTCGATCAAGTTTTCTCGGTCTGTGTAATCGTCTGGAACAAGTAGTGATTGTAAAGAATAAATTTGTCATTGCAACTCTATGTCAACATTGAATTTTGAATTACGAGTATTGTTATGAACTTTCCTCTTACTTGCCACGAGTGCTACCTTGATTGTTTGCATACAAAACAAAGCAACGAAAAAAGGGAAGCGGTTAATAAACACATAAAGTCAGCGTGCACGCCGCGCTGTGGCCTGAATTTCACACTTGGCCGCTTTTTCCGACATTTTTCAAAATATTCATACATGTGTTTGCACTTTTATTGCTTTTCACTCTACATACGAACATGCATAAATACTTACACACACACACACATACAGATGCACGTTTTAGGCGAAATGTTAAATTGTTTGTTTACGAAATCACTGAGTTAATTTAAATTTTCAGTGATTTAGTAGGCAGGAAAATGCACACAACGACAAAAAAAGTTGAAAACACACACATACATACGCATACACATACATTTTGGCATATTTTTTTACAAAACGCAAAAATCTAAATTTCGCCCATTATGAACATGAAAATTTGTATTGTAAAAGAAAAAAACCTTTTGTACAACAAATATATGTATGTATGTATGTATGTATGTATGCATGTATGTATGTATGTATGCATGTATCTATATTATGTGCGCTTTGAATATTTTATTTTAACATGTGTTTTCAACGCCGCCATTAAAAGTGCCAACATCGCGCCCTGAATTGCCCTCCCATCTTCCCTCTCTTTCCACTGCAAATAAAGCTGCAGCACGACATTTACTTTTCTGACTTTGTGTTTGCCCGTTAACTGCGGAAATAAAGTTTTTATAATATTTCTTAATATTGGAAGTGTGTTTAAAAATTTTTATGTGCCCGTCGCTTGCGAAAGCAAGTCCAATTTTTATTGCGTAAATATTTATAATTTACAGGCAATGCTTGCTGAAATGCAGTTAACGTACACGTACAATAAATATACATTTGTATACATATGCCTCATATGCATAACCAAATATACGTAAATATATGTACATAGTTATATGTATATATGAAAGGGATGTTAAGGAACCTAGTATCTCTTACCCGTGTGGGTGATTTTGACCCTTATTTTGAGAAGCCTGATAAGTAGTAAATTCATAGGCTCGATGGAGGTTATTCTTCAAAATCTCAGAGGGTCTCAATTAGGGTCTATGAAGGATTAAAATGTTGCATAGTTAGTTGGCGTAAAATCAATCGTCCAATTTCTGATTTTTGAATTTTCTTTATCAAATGAAAAAAAATTATTTTGTGTAATGGAAATCATTATTTTGACTTTCACGTGCTGACGGGTTACAACCAGTGTTCGGACTTTTTTTTTTCGTTTAGTGGTAGAATTTAAAAAAAATAGTGGTAGATTTATGAAAAAAGTGGTAGATTTAGGGTAAAACTTAAATATGCTTTATTTATTTAATAACAAACATAAATATAATATTTCACATAAGATTTCGAAAAAAAAATTTGTACTTCAGTATTTTAAAGCTATTATAACCACATATGTATGTAAATATAAAAAACTTATGCTTTTGGAACAAAATTTCCATCTATATGCTTGAAGCTATTGCGAAAACGTATTAAGTTTCTGGAAGGAATATATATTTCTTCACCATCACACATTTCTTTAGCAAATAAAAGGTTATTTATTGTGTTTGTTTTCAAGCGATTTCTTTTTTCGGTTTTTATAATTTTCACGATTGAAAACAAACGTTCGTCTGCCGCGCTACTATGTGGCAAAACTGCCAAATTGCACATGTACTTACTTAAATTGCTAAACATAAACTCACTATAAATATTTTCCTCCTTGCTTAAAGCTTTCCATCCTCGAACGATATCCTCTTCGAATATATCTTTAGTTTTTTCTTTGCTGAAAACAATGAAAGATCTCCATTCATTGTTTAATATTTCTTCCGAAAATCCGAGAAATGGAAATTCCTTAAACAAGGGTAAAATAGTTGGCATATTTCATTTTTATTTCATTAACATCAATTGGGTTGGTTTGTAAAAATTTGTTACATTGTACACCGAAAAACATTTGTGAAAATGGTAAATGAAGTTTTGTATCTTTATAATTCGCATCCAAAGAAATATGCTCAAGACGTACAAAATTTTGCAGCAATTCTCTAAAAAAGTAGTTGTTCGTGAGTATAATAAATGTATCATTGTTCCTTTTGATTGATACTCCTTGTTCAGAATATTTATTTTTTTTTAAATGTCATTTAAAAATAAAAAGTACGCTCATTTGAAATATCGGTCGCGCATGAATCGGTTAATTCTTCAAAAGAATACATTGAAAAGAAATACTTCAAAGGCTTCCACTGTTCTATTATACGTTCGATTGCTGCTTCCATAGACAGCCATCGTGTTTCACAAGCTCTCAGAATTTGGTGAGGCATAGCTTGAAAATAATCTTGTAACTGTCGAAAGTCATGTCGGCGCTTGGAGCTGTGTGAGAAAAATGCATACACATTACGCGCGAGCTTTTCCAACCTTGCAGGCAATTGCTTAGAAGCAGCAGATGAACATAAATTAAGAGAATGGCACGTACATAAATGTTTGTTTGATCCTTGGAATTTTTGTTTTACACTATTATGTTCTCCCCGCATTACAGATGCATTGTCTGTTGCTAGGCCTATCATATTAGTTGTTGGCACCTTGAGGTTCTTAAAATAATTTACAATAGCGTCATATAATCCTTTTGCCGTACCATCTACAACTTCTAAAAGTCCAAAGAAGCGATCAACAACACTGTGTTTTCCAACTGGGATATAGCGAACAATTAACACAAGACACTTCTTCATACTTATATCTGTACCCTCATCAATGATGATAGAAAAGCAAGTGGACCTTAACTCGTTGGCAATGTCCTCTCTGGCGTATGGACCCACAATATCATTCACTATAGCCGTTGTTTTTTTTGAACAGCACTTTACACCTCTCTCATCAGAGCTAAGAAAATTTAACAGCTTTGGCAATGTATCCATCAACGTAAATGGCAGAGAATGTTGCATACAGTACATAACCATCGCAAGTTCCTTAGATTGGTGTGTAGTTTCTGAATTTTTTTCAACACTTTCCGAAATGGTGATTTGCTTCAGCCGGGCCTGGTATTTTGTATTCACTGCGTTCATATGCTTTTTAGTATTAGCATGCCGGTCTAATAATGTTACATCATTTGCAAGAAACGTTTTGCAATATTTACAGATTGCTTTAAAGTCTGCATGATTGTACTTAGATTTCTTTTTTGTCGGCTCATTATTATTTGACGACTCAGTCGTCGCAGGCACGTTTTCTGCGGTATATATTCTAAAGAAGTTTGTATTTTATATTTCTGTACAAAAATCTCAATATTAAAAAAGTTTACCTTTTTAGGAATTTCTCCATCTTCCACAAATACGAAAACGCAACAATATTAAATGAGTGGCGCAAACTTATTTGTCAAACGTCACTGTTGCCAACATCATTCATTGCGCAAAGTATTTGACGATATATTAAAGTGCTGCCAGCCTGTTTCTTTTTTTAGTAGAATAAAAGTTCTAATATAATATTGTAATTCATAACATATAATAATATTTTGGAAAATAGTGTGTGAAAAAGATTGACTTCTTCAAAAGTTGAAAAAAGTGGTCGATTTTTAAGCTTGCGTGGTAGAAGCGGTAGAAATTCAAATTTTCGGAAAAAAGTGGTATATCTACCACTTTAGTGGTAGAAGTCCGAACACTGGTTACAACGTTTTATAGAACGGTGGCGCAAAATTAATCATCCAATTCCTCGTTTTGAACCATATTTTTATCAAATGAGAAAAATGATTTTTAGCGACGGAAATCTTTATTTCGACCTTTGGGTGCTTAGGGATTAAAATGTTTCATAGAAAGGCGGCACAAAATTAATCATCCAACTTCCATTGTCAATAATTTTTTTACCAAATGAAAAAATAATTATTTTGAGTAACGGAATTCTTTATTTTGACCTTTCTGTGCTTACAGGTTAAAATTTTTCATAGAAAGGTGGAGCAAAACTAATCGTCCTTTTTTTTTTTCAAAAATTTGTTCATTTTGTTTTATTTTGAATGATGGAAATCTTTAATTCGATATTTACGAGCTCCAATGCTTCTCTGTTTGGATACTGCAGCTGTCTAGTTTACAAGTATCAAATATGGTTAACGTACGTGAATAATTATGAGCCATCTTGTAAGATTTGAAAGGGATCTTCGTATACAAAAACTGTGTACGATAACGAACAAAAATTTAACAATAGTTCAATTTGTGTTTCGAATAAAAATAATGAAACAAGAAATAATCTAAACTTTTACATATGTATTTCATTTTAAAACAAAATCTACCAGGTATGTACCTATAAAATGAGACTGTCAGCTATTAGTCCATAGATGTCGCTAGGAGTAATTTTAAACCTTACCAAATGTCTTGTGTTTTCGTCTGTCATCTGTCAACAATATTCAGTTCATTGTTTGTTACGTTTCATACAACAATGCATTTTTGTCGCTCTTAAAAATGTCGAATTTCGTGCCTTCAAACTACGATTTGCGGACATCGTTGATTTTCTGTTATCAATTGAAGAAAAACGCTTCTAAAAAACGCTTCAAATGCTTATAATAGAAGCTTCTAAGTAGAGCACAGTGTTTCAGGTGGTTTGAAAAATTCCGAAGTGGTGATTTTAGCGTGGAGAACGAGGACCGTGGCCGGCCACCGAAAAAGTTTGAGGACGCCGAATTGCAAGCACTGTTGGATGAAGATGATGGTCAAACGCAAGAAATGGTGGCAAAGCGGTTGGGAGTGACCCAAGAAACCATTTCCAAACGTCGGAAAGACATGGGAATGATTTTAAAGGTCGGAAGATGGGAGCCGCATGAACTGATTGAAAGGCAGCAAGAGAACCGAAAAACCACTCGTAAAATGCTGCTCTCCCGGTTCAAATGGAAGTCTTTTTGGCATCGATTCGTTATGGGTGATGAAAAATGGGTGTATTTCTCCAATCCCAAGCGTAAACGATCGTATGGTCCGCCCGGCCACAAGCCAAAACCAACGGCAAAACCAAATCGCTTCGGCCGCAAGGCAATGCTGTGTGTTTTGTGGGATCAGCGTGGTATGATTTGGTACGAGCTATTAAAACCAGGTGAAACAGTTGACGGTGCATGCTACCAACGACAATTGGCTGATTTGAATAGCGCTATACATCGAAGAACGCCCAGAATATGCCGATCGGCGTCACAAAGTAATTTTTCTTGATGACAATGCACCACCGCATCGAAAAAGAGCGACCCGGGAATTGATGGAGACGTACTATTGGGAACCGCTTGTGCATGCGGCTTACTCACCAGATTTGGCGCCTTCCGATTATCATTTGTTTGCATCGATGGGCGACGCACTTTCCGAGCAGCGCTTCAATTCTCACGAAGAAGCCAAAAAATGGCTCGATGGTTGGTTTGTGACCAAAGACAGCCAATTTTTTTGGCGCGGCATCCACAAATTGCCTGAGAGATGGGAAAAATATGTCGCTAGCTATTATTTTGAAGATAAAATTGGTAACCATTTTTTGTTAATAAACGTTTGAAATTGAAAAAAAAGTCTCATGGTATGCGCGCCTTTTGAAATACCCATTTATATCTAAGGGTAAGCTAATATTAGCACTTTTATTGATCTGATCTACTGGAGTGTGAAATAAATACAATTAAATGGATTGAAGCATATTGCCACGTCTGCCCTGTTTTATGTTTAATTTTTTATGATTTTAAGAGAAAAATGCTTGCACAAGTGAAAATTGGTTCTGAATTACACTCGAATTTTATTCGAATCGATTGATTGCTTGTTATAGTTGTTAGCTGTCCAAATCAATGAATATAAAATTCCGGTTTTCATCGTTGACCTCAAATATAACACTTCAGTACACAGAAAATGTTGTATAATTTGCTTGTCTAATTTTACATGCATAAATGTTTGCACTTAGAATCGAAAAATACTACAAAATGTTGCAAAATAGAAAAAAAAATTAGTAGATACAAACATTTTACAAAAATTTACATTTTGCATTTTGATTACCATTCACAGATTTGTTTATTTTTTCATTGGTTGCAATATATGTATAGATGCTTATGTATGCATGAATGGTATTAAACTGGCTACATTGTTTCACTTAATCAAAACTTATTGCGATTGCGTTTATTGGCAGCAGATGTTACGAGGGCGATCACATTTCTGCATGCACAAAATATTCTCTAAATTTACTTACGTACATACGTGTACATATGTATGTATGCATGATTGCATGTGTTTATGTGCAAGCATTCATATGTACATATATGCACTACTCGAATTAATAAACAAAAATCTTGGATAAATTGGTTTTGAGGCAATTCGCAATTTGCACACACTAATTTCAATACAATGCATTGAATTGTGCAAATAAATGAAATTTACATGCAATGAAAAAAAGCCGTAAACAAAAGTAATAAATTTGCAAATGAAAGCAACGCTGAAAATAAATAAACTAAATCTACGATGAAATATTATACATATTTACGGCCATACAATTTTTAATGTTTACAACGTAAGAGCCCGCCATAGTAGTGCCGGATGGTGCATACCTATTAATGCTTACATTCAATCCCGAACGATGGTAATTTTGTGATTTTTAATGGCACTCACGGGATTTTTCGAGATATTTCAATTATTATTATCATTACTAACAGTTTATTTATTAAATTATATAGATAAACTTAAACACTAGGCACTAACTACTTTTTTTAACATGACAATAATTGTTCATATGTTGTTGAAATACAAAGTGAAGTCCAAAATAAAAAACACTGAGCTAAAATAGAAACTACAGGAACTTTTTTCTGATAACTTCGAGTTTATTTATTCAAAATAGTCCCCGCTGGCCTCGACATACTGTTCTGCGCGATTTAAAACATTTTCAAAAGAGTGTTTCAGGACATTGACAGAAATGTGCTTAGGATGCCGGTACAAGCCTTTTGGGTGGCATCTACCAACGCAAAACGTTTTCCTTTTATGGCCAAATGCAATTTTCCGAATAGGTAGAAGTCTCAGGGAGCCATATCAGGTGAATACGGTGAGTCATTGATGGTTGAAGTGCGATTTCTAGTAAAAAAATGAGTCAAACGAGTGGATCGATGAGATGGTGCATTATCATGCAATAAGCGTGAGCTTCCTCCTTCGCGGTATTCAGGGTGAATTCGACGAATGCGATGCAACAAACACTTCAAAACGTCAAGATAGAAAAATGCATTGACAGTTGGCCCGTTGGCATGAACTCTTTGTTCATAATTCCCTTGGAATCGTAAAAACAAATGAGCATCGACTTGATTTTTGACTTCTTCAAACACGATTTTTTATATGGTGGCTCGTCTGGCGCCCCCCATTCGGCACTCCATTCGGATGCTTAATTTCAAGTTTATGTTGGAAACATCACGGTTCATCACCAGTTACAATTTTGTAAAGGAAGTTCTTCTCTGTTCTCGCCTCTCTAATGAGGTCTTTCGAATGTTGAATTCATAGCAATTTTTGGTCCTCAGTTAACTTTTGTGGAATGAAACGTGCACAGACCTTTCGTAAGCCCAAATAATTGGCGCATACTCTTCTGTTAGGTGTTTGGCCGAGCTCCTCCTCCTATTTGTGGTGTGCGTCTTGATGTTGTTCCACAAATGGAGGGACCTACAGTTTCAAGCCGACTCCGAAAGGCAGATATTTTTATGAGGAGCTTTTTCATGGCAGAAATACACTCGGAGGTTTGCCATTGCCTGCCGAGGGGCGACCGCTATTAGAAAAATGTTTTCATTAATTTTACTTTCACCGAGATTCGAACCAACGACGTCTCTGTGAATTCCGAATGGTAATCACGCACCAACCCATTCGGCTTCGGCGGCCGGGTTATTTTAGATACATTTACGAACATTTTCGATGGAGTCATTACTGATTTGGGCGGCTCGTACGTTCATTGTCATTCATGTCCTCTCACCCATCTCTGAAACGTGTCAACCATCATGAACTCTGGCACGAGATAGACAATCATCGCCATCCACTTTTTTTATCAATTAAATGTTTCGTTAAACGTTTTACCGCTTAAAAAAAAAAAATTGATGTTAGCTCTTTGTTCGAAACTCATTTTTGTACCGCTAACACTAACATACTTACACTTCAGACTCAATAACTTCGCTTCCTGTGAACCGAATGTAACCAAGCTTTGACTGGAAGTCCGCTAGTGATGTAACTTCCAACGAACTAACTCATTTCACCTTGTATAAGTGAGGCCTATTTGTTTGTAATAAAGGGAGAAGTGACGCCAATTATGTTTCTTAACCACAATTTTAACGAATTTGATATTCGGTAGCATATTTTATATCGACAATCGATAAAACAAAATCAGCTGTTTGGTTAGCCTGTCGGTTATCGCAAACTAAATGACGACAATTTTGGAGTGGTTAAACGAGAAAACAAAAATGAGTATTATAGCGAACCCTGTTTTCGGCTTTTCACGGATGGCTCCAGGGCCGATTATTTATTATTAATATTATACATTTTCTTTTAAAATTTTGTACTTTATTGAAAAAATAAATAGTTTGATGAAAATTATCAACATAGGCAGCAAAATGAGAAAAAAATGGATTGTATCAGGCTGATTCTAATCTCTTTGTAAAATTAAGGTATGGTTGATCTTAACGTACGTTGGAAGGATGTTATGGATCTATGGTCAAAAAGGAGACATTGATACTCGAGACCGAAAAGTAAGTTTAACTTCGGCCAAAAGAAATGGACTAGAATTGAATCATCTGCTCCCTGGAGGCAATAAATTTTCATGGATGACAGATTACCAAGTTTGGCCATCTAAAGCAAAATTGTGAGAGTAATTTTGGCTGCCACATCACTGACAGCATAATTCTGCCCGCTCATTTCACACGTATTTTTATGCGTGTCCAATCAGGTTATCCATATTTTTGAATAGTTAAAAATCGGAGACGAGACGGAAACGTAACCTGCGAAAATTCAAAATCCGCGATACTTTTTGAACATACCTCGTATGTATGTAAATTTGATAGTGAGATTACCAGACCATCCAGTCATATTCTAGTTTTTGTCTTACTAAAGTTATAAAAAGTGCTGTAGTAACATTTGGATAATTGAGTTTTGTTGATAACCGCTCTATGAATGCAAGAGAACATCTGGATTTGCAACGAAGACATTGACTTTTAGGTAAAAATTAAGGCTCTGTAACAGTAGTTTTTAAAATGTTGTGCGGGACACCCTTCAAATTTAGATTTTTTGGTGAGACGTTTCTATCGGAAAAACGCAGTAGGCTTTCTAGTGCAGATAAATTTGAATACGTTTGAAGACATGCACCATGCCTGCAATTGTATTGGAGCGAAGCGCCCCTAGGGCTGCTCTGACCGTATCCATAATAAATGTGGGACGTTATGCTGAAAGAAAAAATATTAACCTTAATTCCATGTCGTTCCATTCGGCACCGCGTCCGGCGCTTGTTTCTACTATATAACGCCAACAGAAAATTAGAAAAAAATTATAAGGTATCTTCTAAGCTTTAACTAAACATATCTGAAGAAATTTTTTGAATACCTTTTATTTTAGTAATATTTTTTCATAAGCAAATGGCATGAAACATGCACCGTGCAGTAGTTTTAAAAAAAAATGCATGATCTCTCAACGAATTGGCCGGACATTCCATCGACATTTTATTAATTCAATTTCAAAATTTGCATTGCTTTATTACTTTTCAAGCAACCAGTTTTACGTACCCAGAAGCATTTAAATCAACTTTAACAAAAAAAATAAAATAAAAATTGTCATGAAATGTATACCCTATATGTGAATGTATGTATTTAAAGATAAAAATCATTAAATAAATGCTAGTGATTCACAACTACACCGACACCAAAAACAAGCATTCCGACTAAATTGGAAAATGTCAATGAAATTTTTTCAAAAGAACACAAAATGTGAAAGCGAAAACCAAAAACACTGAAAGGTAGCAAAACTAAAAGACAAGTTCTTAAGATAAAACGAGAATAAAAAAAAAGTGTGTAAGATAAAAATAGAAGTAGTGAAATGAAATTGAAAACGGAATTTCCGCGGCACTCGGACGTGACAGTGACGTGTCGATAATATGAAATAAAGCAAAAAATGCACAGTTGACAATAGAAAACTGAGTAAAAGAAATAATGCAAAGTGGAATAATAAAATCGAAGTAAACAAAAAGTCATAAAACACAAAAACAACTGAGATAATCGCAAGCTTTCGTAGAAAAAACCAGCAGCGCAGCACAGGAATCCACAATAAAAGCAAATAAAAAACCAAATTACGAAAACACGAAGCAGCAACTGTGCGCTCATACTGACCTCGAAAACTGCCATTGACGCCAAATACCAGAAGCACTAGAAGCTGACTGAAGGCTTTCACACCAATATCAGCACCACTTACACCAATAGCAATAGTAATAGTTTTTAGCGACTGCAGAACTGTGCCGCGTCGCGTGCCACAAAATGTATTTCCGACGCCGATGCCATTGGCGATGTTTTTCTAGCTTCGCCGCGGTTTGGCTCTTTTGGCTGACTTTTGTCAGCATACAACAGAATCGACTACATGGCGATGGCTGCTCGTGGGCTGCACAACAACAAAGCATACAAATAACCCACAACCATTTGCCACTAAAACAGCTGCAAACGAGCAACAACTGCAATGAGCAGCAGCTGACGAAAACCGCCGTCATAGGATTGTCAGTACTAAAAGTGGGAGAAAAAAGCGAAAAAGCTACTAAAACAAGTGCAATGGTGACAGTGATTACTACCCCGCGGCAAGTGGTGGGCGATGTAGTGACAGAAGCAGCAGAAATAATGCCTACACAATTCGACAAGCAGCAGGAAATGCCCGTCGCCGCGCCGTCGGAAGTTGACAGCGAAAGTGATGAGCGCCTAGTGACCGAAGAGAATAACAACGAAGTGCCAATCACACAGCCATACGCAGATATCAATGGGTCAAATTCGAAGTCTACTCGTAGCATATCCGTGGCAAAGGAGGCAGGAAATATTGACAGTAGCAAAGTGAATGCTACTAAAAGCATTAACGAAGCCAAAGCAACAACGGCAACAAAGCAAATGCAAACAAAGGAAGGAGAAGCGCCGCTGCAAATGGCAGCGACCACAGTTACTATAACGACACCAATTCCCAGTGCTGGTCACAATTCATTCACCACAGTCAGCAGCCAAGCAAAACGTTTGATAGCGAGAAATTTAAAGCAGTCGAAGAATGTCGTCAACTCCGATTATTTGGCATACGATTTTAAAGCGAATATCGCAAAGTTATTTGCAAATGATGCAGCAGCTGGGCGCTTGGCAAATGCCAGCTATGCCAGCATCAATGATGAGTTTAAAAATAATATTCGTAGTAGGGAATTGCTGAGAAAAATAGAGCATGAAAGCAACAACAGCAGCAGCACAAGCAGCAGCAGCAGCAGCAGTAACGGCAACCATAACAACGAAAGCAATGGCGTACATAACAACAAACAAACAACAACAGCTACAACGCCGAACAACAGAAGCAACAATAGTAAAAAAAGTGTTAACCAAAATCACATTGAAAATAATTACAATACCAACAATCTAAGCCCTGTCGAGCAGCCGCATCCTTCGAGTGTTAGTGGTGCTAAAGCGGCTGCTGCTGTCGCCCTAAGTTCTAATTTTGCTGTTGACACTATTGTTGAACCAACAGCTGCTGGCAGTGGCAACACCAACCATTATAATAGCAGTAAGAATAACAATAATAAGACCAACTTTCATAATAAATACAACAAAGTGGTGCACACAAATGAGCGTCGTCACATTGTGCCCGAGAAGTTGCAATACACCAAAGAGCTAAACATCAAACAGGGACGTCTAATGGGCATCACCCGTAACTTTCAATCGTCGACAGGTCTACGTGATGTTGATCAATATCTGGGCTTGCCATATGCTGAGGCGCCCGTAGGCAGTCGTCGCTTTATGCCACCAGGTGAGTCTAATAGGAATATGCATCATAACATACATACACACTCACACACTATATATTTCTGTAGTATAACTAGATATGCCTTGAATATGAGGGTGGTTAGTAGTACCAAGCCCAAGTAATCATGGGCTTACGAAGTAGGGTACTTGGGATTGAAAATAAATTATTGGTTAAATTAAAATTAAGGGGTATGCATATTAATGATAACTGTTATGTTAATCTGGTGACATCGAGACTAAATCCTGAATTTTTGGGATTTCGTATAACTTTTTTTAAATTCAGTAAAAGTTCATTATGATTTATGTTTTTTTTATAAGAACTGTGGTAATAGTGTCTATTATGATATGAAATCCCGAATGTACGAAATCCGTTGTGGGATGTAACTTTCTCAAATTTAGTAAAAATTTAATTAGCTTTTGCTTTTTTTAATAGTATCTTTTACTACATATATTACATCCCGAATTTTCGGAATTCGTCTCGGGATATAACTTTCTTAAATTCAGTATTAATTTCAATTATTATTAAGGGGGTCTTCTGGTCTCGAGGCCCTGAAATGAAGGGTTTTTTTGGGGATTGATTGTGACAAATCCTGTTAATATTTAAAAAAAAATTTTTTTTTATTTTAAAGGTACATGTCTTGGCTTTTAAAAAATGGTTTTGACTTTGAAAAAAATTAACACCCGCGACCTTGAAATGGTGCTGAAGACGTCCACCTCCAAACGAAACAGGTCTCCATTTTGGTCACGGTTTTTCCACCTGGGTAATCAGAAAGCAAAAATTAGATATGCGTTGTCTTCAGAGTTGCCCTGGTTAAGTTTTCCCGTGACAGATTTTTTTTTTTTAATTTTTTTCAAAAGTTATGCAACAATTTGCAAAAAAAATTTTTTTTTGCTTATTTTTTGAACTTTAAAAGGTTATAAAAATGGAATGAAAAAAAATTTCAAAAATCGTACACGGGGAAACTTAGCGGTAAGTTTTCCGAACCTTTTAAGACCAAAACCATTGAAATCGGAGTATAACTACTATGAAAAGTGTGACCAAAATGCTTAAAAAACACGATTTTCGGGGAAACGCGTTTAAAGATAAAGTTTATGATGCAAACGGCCGGAGGAGGGTACACTTCGGTGCCCAGAAAAATGTGAAAAAATGCGATTTTCAAAAAATCCTTTCTGTGGCGTATTCTCGCATACACATACAACAAAATTATGCAAAAAAAAAAAAAATCGATTTTTTTTTCGCTAGAGACCAGAAGACCCCCTTAAAGTAAATAAAAACAAAAATTAGTAACACAATTAGTTTTTGCTTTTTATAAAGCTAAATCGGGATCGTCTCGGGATATAACTTTGCTCAATTCACTAACAATTTAATACAGTCTCTTTTTTTAAATTGTATTGGTATCTGTTAGAAATTAAATCTAGAATTTCCGGGATTCTACTTTTCTTAAATTCTATAAAAATTCAATATACCTTTTCTTTTATTACAAGTACTGTGATAACAGTGTCTACTATAATATGAAATCCCGAATTTTCGGGACTCGTTCCGGGATGCTACTTTCTTAAATTCCATACAAGTTCAATTAGTTTTCGATTTTAATCAAAGTTAGTCCCAAATTTCCGGGATCGCGTCGGGATATAACTGTTTTAATTTGAGTATGGATAGTATTATAATACAAAATATATTTTTCTGAATATAAAGGATTTTCCAATAGGAGGCGTTATTTTGATATTCAAAGAAAAGCATTTTTCTTATTTTTTATTATAAATGATCGGATGTTTATTTCATTATAAAGAGAAAGATGTGCCGTTAATAATGGAAAATAACATCAGGCAAATGACCACCACGGCCACGCTTACAGGACGATATCCTTTTCATGAAATTTTCCATAACCGAATTGCAAAGTGGCCACCCTATTTCCTCGTTAGCCTTACGAGTTCCCTCTTTGTGGTCTTGAATCGACCCTGGACTGTTGGCGTAGACCTTTTCTTTCTCTTGCCACGTGCCCTAAAGAAAAAAGTCACAAGGTGTTAAATCACAAGATCTCGGTAGCCAATGGTGATCACCTCTTCGAGAGATAACACGGTCCGGAAACTTTTCCCGTAAAAGATCAATGGTTTCGTTGCTTGTGTGGCACCTAGCGCCATCTTGTTGAAAAGAAACATTGTCCAGAACAATACCATCCAATTCCGGCTATAAAAAAATCGTTAATCATCTCTCGATAGCGCAATCCATTCACCGTAACTGTTACTCCAGCTTAATTTTCGAAAAAAGTAAGCTTCAATGACTCCGCCGGACCAAAAACCGCACCAAATAGTCACGACTTGAGGATAGAGAGGCTTTTCAACAATAACTATTGGATTTTGTGAGCCCCATATCCGACAATTTTGCTTGTTGACGAAGTCACCAAGGTGGAAATGGGCCTCATCACTCAAGATGATTTTTCGATGGAATTCCGGATCATTTTCATGCATTTCCACGACCCAATCACCAAAAACACGACGTTGTTGATGATCGGCCGGCTTGAGTTCTTGTGTTAACTGGACCTTATAGGCTTTAAGACCCAAATCTTTATGCAAAATACGGTGCAATGATGTTTGTGGAATGCCTAATTCCAAAGAACTACGAAAAATGGACAAACTTGGGTTTTCTTCAACACTTTCGACTACAACAGCAATATTTCCTGCTGTTCTTGAGCAACGTGCACTGGTTTTATTCTTCACATCACTGACTTGTCCCAACAACTCGAATTTTTTCACCAATTTCTGTATTGCGGACCGACAAGGTGCTTCACGATGACCCAAAATTGTTCGAGTTTTACGAACCATCTCTGCTAAATTTGCACCATTTTTATATATATATAATTGGCGCGTACACCCTATTTTTGGGTGTTAGGCCGAGCTCCTCCTCCTATTTGTGGTGTGCGTCTTGATATTGTTCCACAAAATGGAAATTTTTATAGTGAATTTTAATAATTTCAATGATTTGCTTAAGCGTGCATCGTTCCATTTTTATTAATGACTTAGTTTCTACTTGTCAAATACCAAAAAATGACAGAATCAAAAGTGATATCTACCAAAATAGCGGTATATTCAAAATAACACCTGTTATTGGAAAACCCTTTAGAAGAAGATATGTCAAGGCCCCAATTCATGTTTTTTTCAAATCGAACTTTCACTAAAAAGTTATTGCATTGCTATGAAAACTAACTCTAATAAGAGTATAGAAAAAAAAAGTTAACGTTACCGTTCTTGTTAAATTTTCATTCAGTTTTTTTCTTTGATCTTCGCTTGTGTTATAGTAGAAAGAGCTTTGAATAACTATCCTTTTTATAAAACTAATACCATTCTCTACGGTACGTTGCGAAGAGTGCCAAAAAAATATACGATAGAAAGCTTTTCGAAAGCTTCTAACGATTGATCTACACATTCTTGGAAATCTAGTCACAAACTATTTAAAACAGATAAGACTGAAAGAGTAGATAGCATTTTGAATGAAAGGAATTTCAATATAAATTTGAATCACCGTCAACCAGTTTCATCAACTTTATCAATCAACGAGCCAGCGCAAACATATCGCCATCAAACAGATGCACTGATTGAACTTTAGAGTCGTGTAACTATAGAAAACCGGCTAAGAACAACAGGCATGAAAAACACTCATAACTCCGTCGACTTACCCTACGCTCAAAAAGTACCAGGAATTTTTAATTTAAACGAACCGGGCACGTGGAAACCGATCCATATTTTTTTCTTATGTTGGTAAATACCATAGTGCAAGCACCGTGTTCACCTGATATGGCCCCGTGCGACTTCTTTTTCTTTCCCAAGTTGAAGTTATCACTTCGTGGAGGGAGATTTCAGTCAATAGAGGAGATCAAAAAGAATGCGACGAAGGAGCTGAAGGCCATCCCTTCATCGGCCTACCAGGTGTACATGGATGACTGGGTTAAACGTTGGCACATGTTTGTTGCTTCAGACGGGTTATATTTTGAAGGAAATCAAATAAATTTGCCTCAAATTTAACGGTGTTTTGCTTTATTTAAACATTTCTGGTACTTTCTGATCATAGGGTACATATCTGCTTACCATTGTTCCAGCACCTTAAGCCACAATTCAATCAAAAACTGGGGGTCAAGAAAATGTAACATCTTGTTGCGTGCGCTGCTGTCACCTTTTTTGTAATCCAGGAGGCCTCGTTTCTTTCAAGTCAGTCTGGCAGTCGGTTCTTTTTTACTTATTAATTTCAAGTCATTACAGAGTGGAAAAATTATTCTGTCACCTTCTTTTTTTTTACATTGCAAATTATGCGTTTGACTCTCATTTCCTTTTATATAGGATAAGGATAGATTCCAAAATTTTGCGTCGCTTGAATTATACGTGAATGAGACTTTTTAGTGAATGGCAGTTAAAAACTTTGAGTTTAAGTGACACAAATAAGCAGTGCCTCATAACATACTTTTTATTTATATAATATTTTTGGAATACCCTAGTATTTTTCCATAACATTGAAAGTATGATTGCTTTCGTTAAAATATACACGCGTACATACATATATACATACATATGTTTGTGTACACAAAACTCCTGCATGAAAGATCTAATGCAAAATTGAAGAATATATTCGAGTGTACTTGGATGTGTGTGGAACTTCCTACATGAATAGGCGCTGGAGAGAAAACGTAAAATGCATAAATCACATTTATACACTTACAGGGTGTTACAGCAAATGTGTTGACACTTCAATTTGTATCGAACTGCCAGTATTATTCTTTGAAAATTTGTATAAGGAATGCTGAGAGTAAGTCGCATTAGAATGTCAGAAAGTGTCACAATGGGCCACAATGGGTCACAATCTGGTAAGCAACAAGTAAGCATTAGGCAGAGATACTGGCATGTGAGTGTTCACAAAAAAATTATCAACCACCACAAATCGCCAACAGGGGCAGTAAGTGAATATTTGAATAAGCTTTTTGTAAGGGTTGCAGATTTAAAATTCTCATTTGACACAGAACTGGCAGTCCAATCAATCTAATCTAATTTATTGCCGTATTCTCCTGAGTAGTATCTGAAGCTCTTTGCTCTTTGTTATGTTTTTTGCAATATCTTTGAATGTTTTTTCCTTCTATATTCATTTTATATGCAGAGGATTGGAAAATTCTTAACACCCGTTCGCGTAAGTTGCAGTCGGATCTTAACCAGCAATGTTGTTGGTGTTGCAAAAATCCTCTTAATTTAATTTTTAATAAAAGTTTCCATGATTTTTTCTTAAATAGCGCTGTTTCATTCCAACTTCTTATGTATTGGTAACTAGTGCCTAACTACTCTTAGCGCAGTCACTGAATTCTTGGAGTTGATTATGACTGAAAATTTTTGCTTCATAGTCATTTAAATTACGCTATGATCTGAAAATACCGGGTTTAAATAAAACAAAACAGAGTTAAATTTCAGCTAAATTTATTTTATCTCCTTCAAACTATGACCCGTTTGATGCAACGAACATATTCCAACTTTTAACCCAGTCCTCCATGCACCCTTCGTAGGCCGACGAAGGGATGGCCTTCAGCTCTTTCGCCTCTATCGACTGCAATCTCCTTCCACGAAGTGGTAACCTCAACTTGGGCAATAAAAAAGAAGTCGCACGGGGCCATATCAGGTGAATACGGTGCTTTCACGATGGTATTTATTTGGTGTTTGGTCAAAAAATCCACTACAATTTATTATATATTATATATATAATTATTCCACTAAAAATATGCACTTATTTATGAATTTTTTTGGAAAGATGATTCATGTAAATTTATTTATCCAATTAGTATACTGTAAACTCATATTTCAAAAATATTTTCAAAAATTTTCACAAGAAAATATACAAAATTGAGCCGTTGACAGCAGATCTACGCAGACGTCTCGAAAAAAAGGCAATTTGCCGTGGACAGTTTTTCTCAGCATTGGATCATCTGAAATCAAAAAATCAAAGAGTTTTCATTAGGTAATCAATTGTCCGAGGTAACCCTGTCGAGTTTTTATTAAAAAAAAATTTGTTTTCAATTTTTTTTAACATTTGAAGTAGAAGTGCGATTTTTAAAAGAAAATCTCCCAGGGTTACCTCGGTAATTATGTAGGGAAAGTGTGTACAAAATTTCAGGAAGATCGGCCGAGTAGATTCAGAGAAAAAGTGTCCACCGACTTGAAAAACGTCATTTTCCAGAAAATCGATTTAAAGTTTTCTGTAGGAGGTAGCCGAGTCGGAGCGGCCAACGGTTATAATGCTCTAACTTTGTGAGTTTTGCACCGATTGACTTAAAATTTGGACACAACATTCTTAAGATTATGTACATTCATTTTCTCAAATAAACCAAAATCGATTTTTTTTACCCTGAAAACCCTACTTCTTCCAATAAGATACCAATTTATGAACTTCAACCCTGAAGTAAGAAACTGGAAGGCCTACAAAATACGCTTCCACAGCCGTTATGGCCTCATCATTTGATAAAAAATTTTTTTAGGTCTGGAAACAGTTGGAAGCCGGCCAAATCTGATAAATAAGGTTTATGCTCTTATAACTCGAGCTTTAATTCGTTCATAAAATATATTTTTCTTATTACTTTTGTAAACTGGGACTTTTTCCGGGAATTTTTTCCTTCAGCTGGTCTAAAAGGTTAAAAACATGTTTTGAATTTATTATTGGGAGGTTGAATTAGTTTTAAAGGTGACACACAGATGGCGCTATTTATCACTTTATCGCGTTGGCAATACTGAATATATATTCATGACAAAGTCTCATCCCTAGGCTTTGTTTATCAGTATCTGTCATTTCGCTGAAGTATAAACAACGCAGTGTTTTCGTGCTCCGAGTATGTCAACTTTCGTGCCGTCGAAACGCAATTTGCGGGAAGCTTTGCTTTTCTGCTTCAATTTGAAAAAAAATACAGCCCAAGCCCGTGAATTGCTGCAGGAGGCCTACCCAGACCATACTCCGTCGATTTCAACATGTGAGTACTGGTTTCGGCGATTCAAAAGTGGTGATTTTCACACCGAAGACGAGGAGCGTCTTGGCCAGCCCAAAAAGTTCGAGGACGCGGAATTGGGGGAATTGGTAAACGAGGACTCGTGCCAAACCCAAGAAGAGCTTGCTGAATCATTGGGCGTTGATAAATTAACCGTTTGAAAGCGTCTAAAAGCGATGGGAATGATCCAAAAGCAAGGACATTGATCGAGCGACAAAATCGGAAGGGTTTTTTGCATCGGGTGGTGATTGGCGACGAAAAATGGATCCACTACGATAACCCAAAACGCAAAAAATCATGGGGTTTGCCCGGCCACGCATCAACGTCGACGGCCAAGCAGAATATTCACGGCAAGAAAATCATGCTCTGCATTTGGTGGGATCAGGTCGGCGTCGTATATTTTGAGCTGCTCCAACCGGGCGAAACAATCACGGGGGATCGTTACCGACTGCAATTGATGCGTTTAAGCCGGGCATTGAAATAAAAACGGCCGGAAACGGTAAAAAGGCACGACAAGGTTATTTTGCAACATGACAACGCTCGGCCGCATGTTGCTCAACCTGTCAAAAAATACCTTGGAACGCTTGGCTGGGAAGTGTTACCCCACCCGCCGTATAGTCCAGACATAGCTCCCTCCGATTATCATTTGTTCCGGCTTATGAGTCTCGATTTGGCGGACCAGCGGTTCTCTTCGTACGAGGCTACCAAAATATGGGTTGAGTCATGGATAGCCAAGCAGCGGCCAGAATTTTGGAGAAACGGCATCCGGAAATTGCCCGAAAGATGGGCGAAAGTTGTAGCTAGCGATGGCCAATACTTCAAATAAAATATTTTGTACCGTTTTTTCACAATAAAGCCCCAAATCTTCGAAAAAAACCTTTAAAACTAATTCAACCTCCCAATATTTTACCAGTTTGCCAGTAGTTTACAAACCAACTTCCTTTCGCTTCCCAAACAACTTTACTAATGCCTTCTTGGCCGATTTCTGGACAAAAACTCGGAGCCGAAGAGCCAGATACACACCACTCTTTGGCTTATTATTTTGTTTTGGAATTATGAAAATAAACCCAAGTCTCATCCATAGTGATAAATAGATGCACAAAATCTTGTTTGCCCCTTCGAAAACCCTCTAAATTTTGCTGAGAAAGTCGAGTTCGCATTCGAATGTATTTTTGTTCCATTGTTAACGAATGTGGCACCCATTGGGCAGACCGCTTTCTGAAACCCAATACTTTAGTCAAAATATTGGTTACATTGCCCAATGAGATGTCTAGGGCTTCTATTAAATCTCATCCAATCACTCGGCGATTTTGCAATAAGATATCCTGTATGTTTTTTACGATTTCTGATGTTGCTGGTGTTTTTTGGCGGTTCTTGACGTGGATCGTTTTCAAGGCTTATAAAACTACGTTTAAATTCAGCAACCTATCTTTCCACTGCACTAAATGATAGTGAAAAGTCATTATATACTTTCCGCATTCGTTCATACATTTTCTTTGCTTTTGAAACTTCCAAAAATGAAAATTTATTTACTGCACGATACTTGATTTTGTGATACGTCTGTACTAAATGGATTGTAATCAAATAATGAATTGACAGATTGAAATGAAACTTCACATAGGTTCATGTGAAGAGTGTACCAGCCTAACAAAAAAAATTAGGCTAGTATGATAGTAACACCGTCTCTTATCGAACTGCAAAACTTCTTGAAGAACCTAGTATTGATAGGTGCTGACTTATTAATTAAAGGCATTACTTACTAGAAGTGACAAAATACCTTTTTTTAGCGATTTATTTTTTTTTTCACATTTTAAATGACGCGTTTGACTTTCACTTCCTTTTGGAGCGCATCATTTTTTTCATATTCCTCAAGGAAGCCTTAAGAGTAATGATTTGTATTTTCTAGAACGAGTTAACATTATTTGTGCTTTTATATTAAGTGGTTTAAAAAAAACTGACTTATTTTGAAATTATTCGGGTTTTGATTTTTCATCTATTTTTAACTAAATTATTGTTAAATGAACGATTGTGCAACTCTTTGCCCAAAGAGCATAATTTAAAAAAAATGTGGGTTTTTCTAGAGTATTATTCGAATGAGAAACAGAATGAAATAAATGAACCACGTGTCCTACATTCGTTTATCAGGTAGATGATCATTAGAGCATCGATGGTGGTTTGTCATAAGAAAAAATATTCGCCAAAAGAGCAGCCAATGCTCAAACATAATTTTAGTACTGGTATGAATACCAGTCACTAAATAATAATAATAATAATAATATAAAACGAAATGGTACTGCACTTCACTCATAACTTTATTTATGAATTTTTGTTAATGCTTATTCATGCTTTTGAAAAAAATGCTTGTATTAATAAATTAAATTGTCAACAAATTTTGTGACACCCTCTTTCTGCTACCTTACTTAGAATCAGTTGTGAATGTGCGACTGTCTCGAACAAATGTAAGCTTGACATGGAATCACACATATTTTGTGTGGGTATGAATGTTAAACACACCAACTTCACAGTAAGCCCTATTCATGTTATGTTAACAGGTATGGCAGTAGGTGTCTCCAGAGATATGGAAGACCAATTCATTCAAACGCCAGAGACATTTGAGACAGAAACAATTAGTTGCACTCTCTAGTGTATGTTGCACAAGAATGAGGTTTTAATTAATTTCTGCTGTATTCGAGAAGGATTGAAGCCCTTGAAATCAATTTAAAATCAAATGAATTAACTTTTATGCATTTTACGGCTGCCCTTGAATACAGGTTTTTAAATTAAAACGGTAAACCGTAAGCAAAATTGCAAGCTCACGTAGCAGAGTGTAAAAATTCATAGGAAGCAAAAAATTAAAAAAAAAATATAGATAAATTAATAAATAAAAATATGAATAACTTATATATAAAGAAAAGAAAGCTTAGCAATTTAGTATTTCTTATTCCCTATACGAGTCCGTCGTTCTCGATATAACCGCCCCTATTCCTGTAGCCGAATGGAAGTACAATCCTTCCACTTAATGATGGAACACAACTTCATTCATATGGCTGCCTCGGCTAGCCATGTACCATCCCATACGAACGGTCCAATTTTTCAACACATTTTCGATTGTATGCGGCTGTATTTCAGCTATGACATCGCGTATGTTGGTCTTCAGTGCATCAATTGTTGCTGGTTTGTTGGCATAACACTGGTCTTTGACGGCACCCCAAAGATAATAATCCAACGGCGTCAAATCGCAGCTCCGAGGCGGCCAAACGATATCAGAATTTCGGCTGATAATGCGGTCTTCGAAGACAGTGCGCAAAAGATTGATCGTAGCATTCGCTGTGTGGCAAGTATCGCCATCTTTTCAAAGTAATGTCGCAATATTTCCCAGCGTTCTTTGGGCGTATACACAACCATTTTCGTTCAGCGGAAAAATAAAACTAATTTTCGGACAAATCATATGACAGCTAAGTGTTACCATTCTTCAAATAATACCTAGTTCAAATCCGTAACGATAGATGGCGGGCCCTGTATATATATTCTTGATATAAATTCTCATTTTTTCCTCTAAATTCTTTTAGATTCTCTATCAAGTAATTAAATTGTGCTAGATACAATTTAAATAGGTTATTTAGTACTTGAATTTCAACCAGACGGGTGCGGGTTGATAAAATACCTGGTCGGAAAAACTGGTTACTCTTATTTACTGATCGAAGATTGACGATAAAGTTGGTTGTGGAGTCTACTAGAAGAAACCAAAAGTAAATGTTTCGGCTCGTTTTCTAATCACTTTAACATATTTGAGACTTCAATTATCGCCATTAATGAGACAAACATAAGAAATAAAGGAATCTAAATTTTGTCCCGATAGCCAAGCGGCGATTAAATAAAGGATTTTTCAATTGGCGCGGGTCGATTTTGGCGCCTTGTGGCAGCCATTTTGTTTTGGTGGCAGCCATTTTGTTTTGGTGGCATCTGTCAAATCTTTTGTTTATTATTTAGTTGTTTATGCCAAATCATCATGGCAAGTTACACGATTGAACAGCAGGTTCAAATGATAAAACTTTATTATCAAAATGAGTGTTCATTAACGCAAACGTTGCGCGCATAGCGCCCATTTTTCGGTAGACGTGGTGGCCCTTCAAAGTCGACTCTTCAACGTTTGGTGGTCAAATTTGAGACGACCGGGTCAGTAAACAATCAGCCAACACCCGTACGTTCAAGGAACGTAAGATCAGCCGAGGACCGTGAAAGTGTACAGCAGAACCCGAGGCAGTCTATTCCTCGCCGTGCACAAGAACTTGGCCTTTCGCAGACTTCAACTTGGCGAGTTTTGTGTCGGGACTTGGGCCTACACCCGTACAAGATCCAACTGACCCAGGAGCTCAAAGTTGATGACCATAGACAACGCCGTTTGTTCGCTGATTGGGCTTCGAATCGTTTGGTGGAGAACCCCAGTTTTGGGCGAAAAATCATCTTTAGTGACGAGACGCATTTTTGAATGAATGGCTGTGTTAACAAACAAAATTGCCATATATGGGACGAGACCAATCCACACGAGGTTCACCAGGTGATAATGCATCCTCAAAAAGTTACCGTTTGGTGTGGATTTTGGGCCGGCGGCGTAATTGGTCCGTATTGTTTTGAAAACGACGTTGGTGAGGCGGTCACCGTCAACAGCGAGCGGTGATAACCGATTTCTTATGGCCCATATTGAACCATATGGACCTAGACGACATGTGGTTCCAGCAGGACGGCGCTACGTGCCATTTATTTTATTCCATTTCAACATCTACTCGCCCTTATTGAAAAACCCTATACCTTGCTGGAATTGTCACTAATTCCATTATTGCTCGCTAATACGGGACATCTTCTAACGAGATGACGGAATATTTCCGCATCCACTTTATGTGGCTGTCAGGGCATAGTGACTGGTGAAGCCAACGGAGTTCTTTCCGTTACTTTGTTTGTAAAAATAAAACTATGTATGCAATTTATATTTTATATTAGCTTTATTTAATTCAAACTAAATTTTTTTAAGAAACTTTTGTCATATCTCTTTATTATGATAATATTGGTATGGCTCAATTACGTATGGAACAAAATATTGACCAATGGCCGGCGGCACACCTCCATCCGATTGTCCAAATTTTCGATGACGTTGAGGCATAATTGAGGTTCTATGCCGTTAATGTGCCGAATCATCTCACCCTTTAGCTTTTGAATTGTTGCTGGCTTATCGACGTAGACTTTTTCTTTCAAATAACCCCAAAGAAAGAAGTCCAACGGTGTCGTTGACGATGTTGATGTTGTTCACATTCAACATCGGCCCTTGAAATTTAACCCCCCTTTATAAGTGCGGAACTTAAATCAAATGAAAAAGACGAGACGACGGGTGTGCTATGTGCAGATGTCGTAGATCGACTGACTTTGTTTTAGCGCGCCCATTGCAGCTATGGAAGCATTGAGGAAGGGAGAGGTGTTTTTGGTGTGGAGAGCTTTTCTTGAGTGATCATAGAATGCAATTCGTAAAAGGAGAGGGACAGTTAATGGAAGAGATGTTGTTGAGAGATGCGTTGGTGAACAGTTACTTTTTGAAAATACAAATATGAGCAGGCACGAAAAGGGGAGCGTCGCTCAACATAGTTTTTGGTGGGGACGCGATCAGAGACCTACAAGAGGATTGTAAGGTAGACGAATTAGCGAGTGAGGGCACAACCACTCGTCTCCCTCTATTATATGTACATGATGGAAAGAATAATGAGATGGCGCCTATCGTAGTACCGTTACTTTGCTCTCAGAGAATTTGACATTGAGTGATGTCGTATTAGCACCAGTATGGTTAGATTAGCATTTTGGTAACTTGATGTAGCACTTTTTTTTGTTATTTAGCCTCGAAGTTTTAGTTCTTTCTTTATCAGCCTGTTCTAATTAAACTCAGTTTTATTTAGCTTTACGTTTTTTCAACATCTGTTCGCATTTCCCGCGATCGCACTTGTTGTTGGTTTTCTTCTGCTTTCAGCAGTCAAATTTCTCTCTCTCTCTACAGCAGTGTTGCCTAGCTTTGGATATAAAAACGCACTTAAATGTCCATTTAAAGAAGATAAAACACCAAATTATTATTGAATTGCTTAAAAAACATTGTATGCCTCACGAATTGTCTTTAAAATGTGCGTTTTTTAATAAATGTGGTTGGTTATGTACAACTTAATTTAAGAGTTTTTTGTTAAGAGAAACTCTTTTGTTAAGAGAACGACTTTATTGCTATATTTGAGGTTATGTTGTAGTATGATTATAAGTCGGATATGCCTTAACATTAATATTCATAAACATTTATTGTTTCGTTTTGGTTTTTGTTTATTGTCCACTTATGCATTCACTTTGCTGTGCCGTTTAAATAGTATCATATTTCTTAAAAGGTTCATTACACTTGAAACTAAGTGCAAACATAGCTAACGTAATTCTTTTATGTGCGGCGCGTGAATGCTAGAATCATATTACATAAGTAAACACCGAAAAATTGTTATTGGCTTGCATTGACAAAAATTCCTATAAAAACGCTTGTACGTAGTATGTAAGACACAAGAAAGAAAACAATTGCTTTACAAGCTGGATGCCCGGCTTGAAGCAATAAATAAATAAATATTTTAAAAACAAATCAATAATACATTCATTACAATGTAACAAGATAAGGTATTCTTTTTGTAAAAATGTTAGTATGGTTTCTTTAGTATTTTCTGGTATTTTGTGGCTTATTTTTACAACGAATACACCTCTTGGTGCCCTATGCCCCACTGAGAATTTAGGACCGGAAGAAAGATTACACCTCTATGGTTTTAATCCGCATTCAGTAACTTCAAACACCTTTTAAAATTTGTAAAAAGGTTTTCAATCTTAAGAAGAGTTGAGAGAGGGGCATTTAATAATCTTGCATTAACTTAAAAGGAGCAAAAAATTAAATTTGCACTTTCTAAATATCAAATTTTATAAGAATCAAAAAATTTTCATTAACACTAAAATCTTCTCAACTTTATTTTGTTTAACAAAACAGTCTTTTTTTAACTTAAAGTTTCGGTAGCTTTAAATAAAAAAAAAAGAAAAAACACCAAACGTAAAAATTGTCGCATTTTGTGTATAAAGAAGCACTAAATTTATTGCGAAGAGCAAATGGTTGGAAACACTGCACAACTCAGCTAATGTGCCGTCACGCACTTTGGGCGCAATATTGTTTCTCTCATTCTTGTCTGGTTCAAGTAACATTGTCGCTTTAGCTAACCAGAAATGTGTTGAACATCTAACAATGCTACTAAAATAGTTTGGGCTAAATGAAACGTCAGGCACTCAAAGGGGCTACTCAATCGGTCAAGGAAAAACTTATCTATGTTAGTTGCTTTGATCGCAGGCGACTGTCTGCTAAGTCGACATGATCAAAGATTGAATGTACCTCATTTCGACTATTGTAGAAGCTGCAAGAATGAGGAGGCAGAAGAGTCTATTGGACATCTTCTTTATCACTGTCCTGTGGGTCATGTCACTAGGTTTAGATACTTTGGCTCATAGTTCTGGATTGATAGTGATTACCTCAGGGATGTAAGTTTCAGTCAGATCAATAGGTTTGTGCTAAACAAAAAACAAAATGGTTTAACGAGGACCAGCAGGTCAACTGCTACTGTGGCATGACTCTTAGATCGGCAACGGTATAAGTGAGTTGATTTAGTGATCGAACTAAACTAATAAAACTAACTTCCAGAATCGTTTCTATGAAATTTGTTTTCTTTGATGTGAAAAGCAAACACTTAGAGAAAAATTGTAAACTCAAAATCGTAGCAAGCAGCAATTTCTTGAGTTTGAGGGCTTGATTAAAATCTTATTCATGATTTTTTATTATGAACGTACTCTTTAATGAAAATCAGAAAAAATAGGACCATGAATCGCCATCGAAAGAATCATTTAAAAATAATATTTAAAATGGAATATCTCCAGCCTCCTAAATTTTGGTTATCATTTCAATTAATAAATTTAATTAAAAATAATCGAAATAATAATGACTTTATATATCTATGACGACTTTCCTGGTAGCCCTATATTTGCTCAATATATTTTTCTATTATTGATTTTTCTTTTATATGTATAAGCACTTCCGTTCGCCAATAGAAGTGTGAGTGTAATTGCTGTTGCGGTTAAAAGATTTAATTATAGATATCAAACTCAAGCGCATTGGAAAAAATGCATAGACGTAGGCAAATTTATACATTTGAAACCGTTTCTGCTATGCTTTTGTATGTGAGTAAATATGAACATACAGTGTGTCTCATAAATATTTTCATTAGAAAATATGTGACAAAGAAAAAGGTTTGAAGTGGATTTCACATTTCAAAGCAATGCACATATTTTTATTTTTATTAATAATAATATTTTTTTTAGTAATAATTTAAATTTTTTGTTTTTCGCAAATGGCTTAAAACTAGTCGACCATAAATCTTTAGCTCCTGGGCGATGCACGACTACTAATAACTTCGAGCCGGTCCATTTCGATTATTTCTGTGACTTTATCAACATTTTCTTTCACATAAAAAATGCCTGAATGTGTCGGCACTATAAAAAGCATTCACAATTTCAGCGGCCCGGCTAGTATTTTCGCCTTTATCAAAGAAAAAATCTAAAAAGTATCGCATTTTCTCTTTGCTGACTTCCATCGTTAACTCCCTGTAGCTCACAACTGAAGGGAACAAACAAAAAACAGCAAACTAATTTTTTTAGTGAGAAAATAATGCATTTCTCTTTCACCAAACTAATATTTGTCGTGACCAGCTGCAGTCTCTATTACTGATTGTAACCTCCTGGGCATTGATGAAATTAGTTTTTTAGGTCATGTTTCTATGGAGTCTTTTGCTATTCCTCTTTGATGCACCATATCCAATTTTTTGTGTTTGTGGAGCACCTTCATGACCATTCATTTCCAATTGGGTTAACATCTCGGCTTTGTGCAGGAATATCGAACACTGAACAATTGAGCAGTTATGAAACAGCCAAAACCCGCTATGTAAGACTTGTGCTTGGGGTTGTTGTTGTTTTTGTAGCAGTAATAGAAGCTCCGGCAGTGTAAAGTATATTCGGGTCGTCTTTGTTTGGCTTATCTAAAGGTAGGCCCAGGAAACATGCTGTTTTGAAAAGTTGGGTCCAGAGGAAGAGGGGTGTTAGATGAGTGGGTTTTAAAGGGCATGTGAAAGGTGATTAGTGTCGTGCAGGGTGCCTTCACATGCCGGACATATGTTTTGTATGTCGGGGTCAATTCGTAATTATGCCAGGTGTCTTCTGACGTCCTTGGAGGCGACTCTGGCTCAAGCAGGTGTCTGCAAGGGTGAAACCTACGGTAGCACCCTAACAGGAACTGCTTGCTGTTGGCAGTGTGTTGGCATGGCATGGCCAAAGATCTCAAGCCTAATTCGAGCAAAGGCCGGGCAGATGTACAGAAAGTGGTCCGCCGTCTCATCCTCCTCCTCACAAGCTGGGCAGAGTGCACTGTCTGAGATGCCCATCTTTTGCATGTGCTTTGCGCATAGAAAGTGGCCCGTCATCAGTCCAACCAGCTGTCTGCACCCCTTCTGCTTCATGACAGGAGGGTTTGCGACAGTCGGTCGGACATGAAAGGTAATATAAGTTTTGCCCATCTGCAGCCTCTCTCAGCCTGCCAAGCCCGTTTGGCGGTTAGAGTAAAACCTTTGCTAATCGTGGCTTTGATGGCTGCAGAAGGGAGTGGCAGAACGGGCTCTTGGTCAAAGAAGTTGGCCTCAGAGCTCATCCTAGTTAAGGAGTCAGAGATCTCATAAAACTGTCAATTTGAGTTTTCAGAGAACTCTTTCGACTGTGTCTTGACCTACTTTTACACTCTGGTGGTTTTCCAAAACTGCGGGAAATATTCTTAAATTGCACTGTGGTTTTTCGTCAATTTGTTTCACTTTGGACCTTCCTATCCTTGAGCTCTTTTGATCTGCCACTGGAGTGTTTTATTTATTTCATTTTTTATTTTTTTTTATTTTTATATAACCGATTTTCGATTGAATTAATAAAAAACATCTGATCCATTTGTTTTGCTGATCGCACTATAACCCAGCATTATTGCAAACAATTTTTTATTGATGCGATAGGTATAATGAACAGTAGGTCTCTTTTATTTGCCTTTTCTGCTCGCTATCTTCCTGCTCGGGTCAAATTAAAATTTGAAAAGGTCGAGCCAAGGAGCATCAGGAGATTTGGTGGCTCGTAAAACACTCAGGCTAAAGAGCCCATTGTATTTAAAGCTCTGGAAAGGGATAGGAAAGAATGGAGACAGAGATAGAGATAGTTAGTCCTGTGAGAATTTTCCAGATTCTTGGGCAAATCTGTAAATATCCTCCAGTATTAGAGAATGAATATTACTCATTCTCATGACATCGGAACCCAATACTCGTAGCCGTGCTCTAGCAAAGGCAGAGAAAGTGCTCACAGAGAAAGTGCTCAGTGCTATCCGCCTCCTCCAAGCGTGACAGGCATACCGGGTCTTCGACGATTCCAATGGTGGTCATATGCTGACCCCATGGGTTGTGTCCTGTAATGATGCCGACCATCAACCGAATGTCTTTCCTTCTAAGTTTTAGTGGAAAGTTTGACAGTTTTCTGTTCGGACTTGTCACAAAACACTTTGCAGTTCTGCAGCGTTCTAGACCGGACCATCGCTTTTTGGCCGCCAGGGCTTATTGCTTTACCTCATAAAACGGGTATAATTCACTATTTTACAAACAAATGTAATTTGTTTATTTATTGCTTTCTTTGTTGCTTCATCTATTCGCCACTTGCTAACGATTGGTGAAAAGAAGAGGCCGAATATATGTCACTTGTAACTATCTGACCCATTATCTCTAAGTGAAGCAGCAACCAAAAAACACAAAAAAGCATAGTATATATGGTAGTATTAAGTTCCTGTTGTTTGTTTATGTTTCTTCGAGTTGTGAAAACAATTTTGAGACAACGCCAAAGATGGTAGATAACTAGGTTTGCTATTTAGCTATTGTGAAAAAGAAAATTGTGTGGGAACTTTGGCTGTCAAGTCACTTGGAGATTCGGCACGATCAATTCACATGTATTCACGCAGTCGTCCAATCAGTCGCCGTTCAGACGGCAACGATGTGTAGTTGGTTGATTTTGTTCGTATATTCCCAACACAATCATCTCAGTTTTTTTGTAAGGACACCTCAAGTGACGTCAACCGATTAGCTGATTCTGTTAAATTCGCTGAGAGCTGAATAGGGTATACCAAATAGCACACCTCTAAAAATCTCCGTAAGGCAATGCAAAATGTGAGACTTTTTGGATTGTGTTTTTGTTTTGGAATATTAATAGTTCAAACCGTTCTCACATGATCAAATAGAAGACAAATATCAATATAAATCAAATAGAAGGAAAGTGTTCTGCTACAAAATAAAAAATACAAAAATTCAAAGCAAAATTCCTTATCTAAGAAAATATTAATATAAAATATTACTTTGTGAAAAGAATTATTGGACAAACTGTATGAATTTGAAACACAGCGATACTCGTCTGAATGTATTGCGATTTCAGGCAGATTGTGCGATAACTGTTCGAACAACTGGTTTTTTTTTTTTTTTGTAATTTTTAGCAAGAATTCTTCTAACAGAGTGCTATTTCCATTTAAGCCTGTTTTGAATTTACGCGTATGTGCATATGTATGTATGATACAACAAGCAGTGGGGCCCACTTTTTTTTCCGGAAGTACACACACTTACATACACACACACACACACACACACAAGTATTTATCGTTGTCGCTGGCAGTGCAGCAACACTTTCGCTTGTCCCCCCATGACGCGCATACACAATACCACATAATAGCAATGCTAATAACAACAAAAATGTCTAATAGTCTTCCACTGCCACCAACCACTCTGCCTGCTGTGTTGCGTTTTAGTAATTCCAAGCAATAACATTCTCTTCTTTGGCATTGACCATAGCATTCACACAGTGACAGTGCCGCCTGAATATTCCATTTCGCTGCTATTAGCTGTGGTTTGGTCGTAAGTAGCGACAAATTTCGAGCGAGTTTCTGTGTTCACAAATTACTTCGGCAAATTGGCAATGTAAATGCAGTTAAAACAAAATACGAGCATAGTTTCCATACCGAAAATCAACTATGCAAAGCAAATTTAAATTGCTGGTGATCTCCGTATGCGATGCTGTGAGTGCATATGCGAATACAAAAGCTTGGGATAAATACAAGAGAGCGTGTGCCTGTACAAAATGGCGTAGGTGTAGTTATTGCTTGTCAGCGGTGCATTGTAGCGTGTCATGTGGTGCATTCGACTGACTATTAAGCGTCTAGTGTGCTTAGTGTGAAGGAATTGCGCAGGCATGACATTGCTGGGATGCGATACCCTCGAGGAAATTTAATTTTCACACTTAAAAAAATATACAGGTAGAATAGCTCAAAATCTGATATAAATATATACAAATTAAATGTTTTTTATCTGCCCCATTCATCCGAATGTGATGAAATTGTAGTTTATTTTTGCAGATGTACTAGTTTACAAGTTGATTTGGCGTCACTAGGTGACGTTGGAGTCTGAACTTTTGTAGAAATCGTATCTTTTCGGCATTGATTTTCATCTAATGAAACTTCAAAAACTAAATGCACTGATTTTATTTTATAAGGCAACTCCAATAGATTTCGAATTAAAAAATTAATGGCAATGCCATACAGAAAATACTTCTTAATTCAAATATTCTCAACAAATATGCCCTAACTAGGCGAAAATAGTTCTGAAGCTAAGGCCAACATCAGGTCGTTAACCGGCTCTCAGCAATTTTGAAGGAATCAGCTAATTTGCTAACGTAACCGAGTCTATGACAGCAATTTTTTATATCAGAAGTCAGCATAAACTGAGACTGTAGCGCAGCCATCGCCCATGCTATAGGCCTCTCACGATGGCTCCGTTGCGGCACCGAATTTGACTGAGAGCAAAATAGATTATGTGTAATTGCGTCGCAGGCGCCACTTACATACGTGCCGTAAATTCGTTGCCGCAACGGACTCAATGGATCCATTGTAACAGGCCTTCATTGCCGTCTGAACGACGACTGATTGAAGAACTGTATGAATACCTATGAAATACACCGCCCAATCCCTAATGACACGGCAGCCGAAGTTTCTCTTACAATTCTGCCAAACCTTGTACACTAAGCGAAGTAGCTATGTGGGACACTAAATAAATCGTTTTTTAATAAAATAATCAGAGGTTAAATTCTTTTATCTTTCCGCACTTCATTTCAATGGCAACACCAACATATTGGCCAACTGATGTCAATAAAACTCCCGACCTGATCGACTTTTGCATTACAAAAAAACTGTCAACGACTTTTATTCAAATATCCGAAGGTTCTGATCTCAACTCTGACCATCCAACCAATATTTTTAACTATCAGTGAAACAATAATGGAGAAAGAAAGTAATCCGATGCCCCATAATAAAAATACTGACTGGAAATCTCTTGCAAAAACTCTTCAAAATATTCAACAAAATGATTTCTTAGTAACCACCAACGATCAATTAGAAGAAGAAGTTCAAAGGTTTGTCCAAGAAATTCAGTAAGCCGCCTGGATGAGTATACCCAATTTCAGAAGGAAAAGAACTGGAGCTAACTACCTCAAAGAATTTAGACAGCTCATCACAAACAAATGAAAATTACGCCAAAAATGGCAACAAACTCGTTCCCCCAGTGGCAAAACCAAGCTAAACAAAGCATCACATGAATTGAATAGTGAAATAAATTTTAATAAAAATGAATGAATTAATAAGTACAATTTAAGCTTGAGACCTAATAAAAGAGGTTGTCCACTTTGGAAGTGTACTAAATATATTATTTGAAAAGCCCAAACTTTCAGGATTCTCTAATCAAAAAAGAAATTGATACATGGGCAAAAAGTGACAAGAACAAAGCAATTGCTTTTGCAAGACACTTAACGAAAACCTTCCAGGCCAACGAAAATCAATGTGATACTTTGTTTACTATTGCTGTGAATGAAAACACTCCCATTTCAGTCATTACCACAAACGAAATCAAAAGAGAAATAAAACAACAAAAAGATATTCTATTTAATTTCAACTGAGGTGTTAAAAAAAGTTACCCCATGTAAGTTTGGTCAAATTAATAAAGTAAGTCAAACATTCAATTCATCTACATTTTATTCCAACCCGATGGAAAGTTGCAGTAATGATAATGATTCCAAAACCGAGAAGAGATTTACTTATTGTTTGCTCATACCGACCAATCTCGTTGCTGCCTCAAATTAGTAAGATATTAGAAAAGCTCGTCCTCAATCGATTAACGCCAATTATCGACTCTAACAACTTGTTATATTCGCATCAATTTGGCTTTCTCAGTAAGCACTCAACCATGGATCAGGTGCACAGAATCACAGCTGAAATCGAAACCTTTTTTGAACAGAATAACAAAATAAATAAAAAACTAAATAAATGCCTTCCAAATAGTTTTTGCGCCCTCCTACAGTCGTATCTGAGCGAACGCTCCGTTCACGTTAAACAAGGAAACGGATACTCTGACCTTGAAGAAATAAATGCTGATGTGCCGCAAGGAGGTATTCTTGGCATATACTTATCATCTTGATTCGTTGGCAATAAGGTTATTCATCGTGACCTCAAGATCCCTACAGTCGCTGAAGAAATTAATAAACAAGCAGAAGCTCACTCCCTCAGGCTTCAAAGGCACGTGAATGAGGAAGCCAGCAAACTCTTCAACACCTCAGGCCTAACCCGACGACTCTATCCAATCAAACCACATGATCTGGCATGATGCCTCTCTCTCTTTACAAAATTCTTTTTATGTTACCAAAATTGTACTGCTCGTTAGGTTAAAGGTGTGTTCAAAAAGTATCGTGAATTTTGAATTTTCATAGGTTACGTATATTCGAATTTCGATTTTTTTGTCGCAATATGTTGGTACTCATGTCTCTCACTCATGCCGACGAGTTCGGCCATTTTGAATGTTCAGTTAATTGTTGACAGCTGCTTTGCTTGCACGTGTTTTAGCTCGTCTTGGAGTTTTGCCTATTCAAAGAACCTGTATCAAATTTTGTATGAAAAACGAAATTAAGGGTACCCGGTGGTCTTTTCGGGCTTATTAGTACGTTTATTGAGCATACACAAAATTTTTTTTTTACTTTTGAAACAATATTTATTATTATAAAAATGCCGCTGAACATGACCCTCTCGAAAAATCGAACCCGGACCGCGTAGATGATTTCGAGACTTCTACTTCTAATAATATTTAAGAGCTTCTATGTATGCCCTTCCTTATTTATTGTAACTAATACTATTCATCGTGGCAACGAAATTACGAGTAACTGAAGGATGCTCCGGTGGATTTTTTCCCATTCCTCTTTAATAGCTGTTTGAGGTGCAATAGGCTAATAAACTTGCTTATCAAGAATGCTTCATAGGTTTTCCATTGGATTTACGTCTGGACTAACTGCGGGCCAATTGAGCGCAGGAATACCTTTTGACGTGAAAAAGTCCTTTGTACGCTTAACGCCGAGGATGGAAGCATTTTCCTCTTGATACGTCCAAGGCTCGCCTTGAAATTTTTCTGCAAAATTCAAAAAGACATTAGCCAAGACTTCTACGTAATTTTGTGAGCTCATTTATGTGAAATTAAGCAATTGAGGTATTGCCACGGTAGCTAAAATCATTAGAGGTCATAAGAGAGCCACCGTTTAAGTTTCGGGAGTGACGCGTTCGTCGTGGCGAATATCTCTCCAATACTTCTGACAGGCCAACCTAAATTAAAGTTTTTTCATAACTATTAATGATGGACTGCCATTCATTGTGCCATTTAATATCCTATTCACCATCCCTGAATACGGCTGACAATCATCTCAGTTCAATCAAGATTAAATTTTTCTTTCAGTGTGTATTTTTTTAAAATAATGTATTGCCAGAACTTACTCGTATGATTATCGGCGAATTAGAGTCTAGCTGCTTTGAGAAGTGGTACAAGCTTCGGTCTAGCCCGTCCATTTTAATATTTTAAATTCGAATCTTCACTAAAAGTTTGCTGCATTCTTCTCTGGTTAATATTGAAAGAAACTTCCCATCTAATATGGGTTTGTTTTTATTGACAGCCAATCGTCTTATCTCTTTTTACACCTGTCATCAATCTGAGGCTTTGTACCAGTTCTTTTAATTTTTCCATTCACTCCACTTCGATTCTGCAATCATGCAAGTATAGGTACCCATTACACTTTAGAACAAAATATATATAATATTAAAAGAGGTAGGAAATATGGGAGTGTAGAAGCTTTAGTTCTAGTACTTATATTCCATCTTCAATGATTCCAATTTATAATATTTTCATTACATTATTACTGAAAAAAGAAAGTTAAGAAAAAGATGGCAAAAAACTAGATCACCTGACGACAAGAGAAAACTAAACTTAGCTACAAAAATTCTTAAGGATAACTTAAATAAGAGAAATAACAAAGAAATCGAAAACTATTTGAAGAATCTGACTCTCTATCAAGATACAAACTAATCTTTATGGAAATGTACTAAAAAATTAAAAACTCAAATAAAACATCAACCACCACTAAAAAAAGATGACAATTCATGGGCTGTTACAAAAGAGGAAGAAGCGAAAACATTGGCAAATTACTTCGAAAAAGTTCTATCAAATGACGAAGAAAAGAAAATCAACAACCGAAACAACTTCCACTATGATTTTACAAAAATAAAAAGGACGAATACACACGAAATAATAGCTTGCATCAAAAAAGGAATAAAACATGATAACAGAAAAAGAATTAGCGGAGCTACCAACCAAGGCATATGTATACTTGCGAAACGTTTTTAATGCAATGTTTCGCTTACAATACTTTCCGAAGCTCTGGAAAGTGGCAGAGATTATTGCATTGCCAAAACCGGGTAAAGATCCAACTACCCTGTCATCATATAGACCAATAAGCTTATTACCGACAATATCTAAAATTTCTGAAAAATTACTGCATGGTCGGATAAGCCAACTTCTAGACCAAAAACGTATAATACCGGATCATCAATATGGATTTAGAAAAAAACATTCGACTATTCAACAGATCCATAGAATTACAAATAAAATCCAATCAGACCTTGAAAACAATCGATACTGTGCCGCAGTATTTTTGGACGTAGCTAAAGCGTTTGACAAAGTGTGGCATGAAGGCTTACTCCACAAAATAAAAAGAATGCTACCTTTTGACTACTATCTCATCATAAAAAGCTATCTAATCGACCGAAGCTTCTATATTAAATATGACAATCAATGTTCAGATATTTATCAAATAACTGCTGGAGTTCCGCAAGGAAGCGTTCTTGGCCCTCTACTATATGTTTTATTCACCGCAGATATACCACCTCCTGACGAAACTAATTCTTCAATTGCTACGTTCGCAGGCGATACAATACTATTAGCATCAGACAAAAGCTTAATTATCGCTACTGAAAAACTGCAGCGATATACAAACGCAGTTAAGGAATGGTTTGATAACTGGTGCCTAAAAATAAATGAAGACAAAACCGTACAGGTTATATTTACTAACAAAACAAAATTTACCGCAGTTCCAATTAAAATAAATGATAAAGCAATTACAATAGAATCAACTACTAAATATCTGGGAATTCACTTGGACTCCAAACTAAATTGGAGTCACCACATAAAGCAAAAGGTCAAACAAATAAAAGAAAAACTTCGACAACTTCATTGGTTAGTCTGCTCCAAATCCAGACTCACTATACAGAACAAGCTGTTACTGTACAAAACTATGATTAAACCAATCTGGCTATATGGATTACAGGTGTGGGGAACGGCTAAAAAAACTCATATAGAAAAAATCCAACGACAGCAATCAAAGATTCTTCGAATTTTGACCATGTCTGACAGGTATACGAAAAATGATGACATCCACAGGACTTTTAATATAGCAACAGTAGACGAAGAAATCAAAAAAATAACAACAAGGCACTTTGAAAAAATACACACACACAGTAATGCAGAAATCAACAAACTTCTTGAAAGGGAAAGAAACGGGAAAAGGCGTTTAAAGAGAACCCGACCAAGCGACCTAGTATGATAAATGCTAAAAAACCATAAATAAGTTAAAAAAAAAAAAAATAATTAAAAATAGTTGTAAAATGTAATCATGTAAAGTGAAACTTGTATTGTATTATTGTATATTATTTAATTGCTATTATTTCGTTTACTTTAATTTTATCGCTTTTTGACTCTGGCCATTAAGCGATGTATATAAATCCTGACCAAATTGTTAAACAACATACTTAATGTCAAAGGACAGATGAATAAAAAAAAAAAAAAAAAAATTATTACTTTTCACAGCGGTGATACATTTATTAAATTGTAAATATTTCCAACATTCCGATACACGTAAAGCTTGAAGTTGTATACCTATATAAGACGTAATAACAGGCTATTTTTCCTCATTTCTTTTCTTATTTCTACCAAGTTTCGATACTTAATATAATGCTATAAATACTTATATATACTTAGAAATATATATATATATATATATATAATCTCAAACCAGAAACATTTAATGAGTAAGTAATGAATTAGAGAAGTTTATCAAGTGATAGCTGACACAAATAATTTGCCAATTTGCAAATATCTCAATGTAATTATTTGCCAATTTTGTCGATTGGATTGACACATACAACTTACTCTGCAACTAAATAATTGCGTATTTCACTCATAGATGGCTTCAGTTTGATTTTTAGTTTTGCAGACGTAGTACAAATACGAAATACGAAATTCTGAATAAATTGTTTCAATGCATTTATTAGTGGCTGTTAAAATTTTCACCGTTAGTAAGTTTTTCAGTTGAAAAGTAAGTTTTTCAGTCACTTAACTCACTCAGCTATCATATCTCTCAATTATTATGGCTCCTCTCTTTCTTTTCTATAGAAAGTATCAGGTTGTTCTGTGCCAGGGAAAAAACTAGCAAATTAATATTTTTATATGAAAACTGAATTTATACAAAGCGGGGACTTTTACTACTATTATTTTTTACTGATTGGAACATCAGAAATGATTACAACTGGTCGTTGCAAACAGCTTTATTCAGGAGCCGGTTTTCATAGCACTGTCATGTTAATATGTTTATCCAGGGTTTTCGTACAAAATGGAATGGTGATAAAGGTCGAGAAAATTTTTTTTTTTTGTTTTCTCTTTAATTCAGAAGTTTTGATGCTTGGAGGGAAAAAGTCCCATATTAATAATTCATAGCTTTTAAAGTTTGATTGTGTCTGTTTTAGGTCGAAAACGGGGCTTAATATGAAAAGAAACTCATTAAAAATATTCACCTTGGAACTTAATCATTTATTATACATACAGGGTGGTTCTGGTAGTGACTTATTTTTGAAAATTAAAAAGATGAACAAAAATTTTTATATTTGAAAAACATTTCAATTATTCACAGAATACCATTTCAGTCATGTAGCTCCCTCTGCATCACATTCCCAGTAGCGCCACCTCATAAACCAGTTTTCTAAGGCTTTGGTAATGCTTTCTGGTTCTATAGGGTTTTTCAGTAAGAGCGCTTCAACTTTTGAACTTTTTTGAATAAAACACAAACGGTTTGACTTTTTTACCTAATTTTTTTTTTATTATCGAGTTTGAACATATACATTTAAGTATGAAATTCGATTTCTTTTGCATGACCACCGCGTGCACGTTTTACGAAGTCCAATCGTTGAACCCAATTTTCGACCACTCTTTTGCATAAATCGGCCGAAATTCCAGCAATTTCGCGTTCAATATTGGCTCTGAGCTCACAAATCGTCGCCGGCTTGCTACAGTAGACCAATGACTTCACATAACCCCAAAACGGGACGGCTTGTTAAATGGACCGTAAAATGGCCGTAATGCTCTTAAAGTAGCAGCAACAGAACGATTATTTTCATAAAAAATTTGCACGATTTGCAATCGTTGCTCAAGTGTGTAGCGTTCCATGATGAAATGTATACTAATGAAGTTTACAAATGACAAGCATAAAATAAAAAATATTGCGTCGTTCGCCCTCCCTATCGGAAAAAAGTTGAAGCGCACCTATTAAAAAACCCTATATCTCATACTTGGCCTACTCCATATTTGCCTTAAAGGCCTGAGTCGTTAACGGATTTTTTACATAATATCAGTATTTTATGGTACTTCACAAAAAAAGTCTAATGACGTCAAATCCCGGCTCCGAGGTAGCCAATTGGTATCCCCGATACAGCTAATAATACGATTACCGAACTTGGCGTGAAACGATCGATTGTGGTATTGCCATACTGCTGAAACAACAGTTATCCCGCACCGTGTCTTCATTTTCCTGCTACAAAATAACGGTTGTCATGCCTTCTTCACTTTTGACCGAAATAGCATTTTCAAATACAACTTGGCTAATGGTGCCAGCGTTCCAAAATATTGGGTTGGCAACTAAGTAATTGCGGATTTCACTCATTGATGGCTTCAGTTGAATTTTTAGGTTTGCAGTCGTAGTACAAATGTAAAACACATTTTGTTATTTGATAGTTGGTAATTCAGAAGTCAATCAGTAAAAAAAGTTTTTGCGAAGTTTTCGTTTGGTGTTCGTTGAAAAATGGAAAATCAAAAGGAACATTCTCATCATATTTTGCTTTTTTATTTCCGCAAAGGGAAAACCGCATTGCAAGCTCATAAAAAGCTATTTGCTGTCTATGGTGACGAAGCTTCAAAAGAACGGCAGTGCCAAAATTGGTTTGCCTAATTTCGCTCTGGTGATTTTTCACTCAAAGATGAAAACTGCTCTGCTCGTCCAGTTGAAGTTGATGACGTCCTAATCAAAGCAATAATCGATTCGGTTCGTCACAGTATAGAACGTGAGATTACAGAGAAGCTTCATGTATCACATACATGCATGAAAATCACTTAAAACAACTTGGCCATGTTCAAAATCTCGATACATGGCTTCCTCACGAACTGGAAGAAACGCATTTAACGCAACACATTAACGGCTGCGATTTGCTAAAGAAACGTAAAAAAAACGATCCACTTTTAAAACGATTGATAACTGGCGATGAAAAATGGGGTGTTTACCACAATATCAAGCGGAAAAGATCGTGGAGTAGGGCAGGTGAACAACTAAAATAACATCAAAACCTGATATTCATCAAAAGAAGGCTTTGTTATCAGTTTGGTGGTATGACAAGGAATTGCCTACTTTGAACTTTTACCACTCAATCGAAAAATCAACTCTGATGTCTACATTGAACAACTAACGAAATTAAACAATGCAGTTGAAGAAAAGCGGTCCGCTTTGACAAATCGAAAGGTATTGTATTCCAATTACTTTAGTTGCCAATCCAACACATAGACTATAACTATGCATCGCCATCAGCAATACCAAGCAGCACCTGTTGATTACTTGGTTGAGAGGAAATTATAAAACAGGTGTCCAATCCGAATGGATGGTTTGACTAACCCTGCCAAAAACTCTTAAAGCTCTGCATTACTTTTCTGTAGGTAAACTGAAGCTGCCATTCATTCTTATGAGAAACTGATGTCTGTTATTAATTTGTGCCGTTAAACAATGAGACTTTTTCAGGTAACCTTCTCGACAGTTCTCTGTATGAAATGACTGCTTAAATTAATACTATCGACATGTGGCACTCAATGTTATCGCTTTGTAACATAAATTACAATTTGACCTTCTTGAGAGCAAATCCTTTTGATCCAAACTTCTTGGTTATTTCTTTAATTTAAAATAAATGCGAATTTTTGCGGCTGCGGAAACACAAACTTAACATTTTAATTTTTTGAATGATAAAAGATTAAAGGTACTTACAGATACATAAAAGTGTTTTCGCGTTTCAAAGTTTTGCAAAAAACCTTGTAAGGTTTTTCGCATTCGTCATCATTGACGAAATTAATAAGTATGTATTATAAAATTTTATTTTTTAGATACCTAAAGAACATCCACATTCTTAGAATTTGGCAGATAAATTTTAACTGATGTTGACAAAATTAATTTATGAAAACGTCATCTGCATAAGTGACACATTTTTTCAGCCAAGGTAACTTACAGGGTCCGACAATCGAAGTGTAACCAATTAAAAGGGCCATACATTTATTTTGGAAAATTACTTTTATTCAATACAAAGAAAAAACTGTGTGAAAATAATACAAAATTAGAAATCAATTTACTCTTGCTCGATATGACCACCTCTGGCTTAGTCTATGGTCCTGAGATGGCCCAAAAACGAATCGAAAGCTGCCCGAATTAGACTTGCAGGTATTTTTACCCACTCGCGGACAGTGGCTTGTTTCAGCGCCTCGAGACTGGTGAATCTTTTAGTTCAGACTTTGCTCTCCAAAATGGCCCAAACAGATTCGCGTCTGGTGAATTTGAGAGCTATTGTGTCGACTTTATGAAGTTCGGAACGTTGTGTTTTAGCCAGTCTTGGTTCACTCGAGCTTTGTGAGAACGGTGCCAAGTCGTGCTGAAACGTCCGTAGTCTACCACGGAAATACTACTCTCCCGATAATATTTATCATTTACCTTGACTCCAGGCTCGATAAAAACGATTGGAGAGCACCCATCTGCGGTTACACCGGTCCAAACCATGACCTGTGGCGGATGCTCACTTCTGGTAGCCAATCGATGATTCAAATTGTCGTATGAACGGTCGGTTAAATAAACTCTGTCGTTTTGGGAGTTTACGAGTTACTCAATTTGAAAAAGTTTCTTGTCAGAAAACTCAATGTTTGGAACACGGAAATTTACCGCTTTCGGCCAAGCGAAGCAACTCCTTCGCTCTCTCAAGCTTGATTTGTTGCTTCTTTGGTGTGAGATCATGTGCCTTTTGGTTCTTGTACGGCTTGATTTTGAGATCATTTTTCAGTATGCGGTGGATACTACGGTCAGCAGTGAGATATTTTTAGTCTTTTCGCCATTTGATTGGCACTTCGTCGGGGATTTCGCTAAGGTCGCTTTTTCACTTTGTGAACCATTTCACGTGACGTTGCAGTCTTTTGAAGACCACCTCCATGACGTTTCGGGATGCTACCAGTATCATTGCAACGAGTAATGGTGCGATAAACAAAAACTTTACTTGCTTTAAGGTGTTCGAGCTCACGAACAATCGTTGGTTGTGATTTTTCAGCCAAATATAATACAATCACATTATTATTGATTATGATTTTCTTTTTTCGCGTTTACTCTCGGCAAAATACTTCCGCGCGCTTATCAACAGTACTTTGGACTGTCATTTAGTCAACTAATAGACAGCTGATGCCCGTACATCAGTTGCGCGAGTGGTCTGAAGTTGGTTACACTTCGAGTGCCTTACCCTATAAGTTTAGGTGATGCAAATAAGAGGAAATGAATTTGAGAATACTTTTTAGTATTACTTTATTGAATTACTTTAAATTTATTAATTACAAAAAGAAGATAGTTGTATGCGTCGCTGTAAAGCTTATTTAAATAGCTTATAAAAATATTGATTTGTTGGGCCGATGATAAAATTATGGATATTTTAAGGCATGGAAAACTATTTGTCGATTTATAGACTGACAGTTTTTAGTTTTCATATTATTTATGTACATTCTTTTAAGATTCTTACTATTAGTTGGTGATTTTTATGATATTAAAATGAGAAGGTGTTAGATTTAATTCTGTTAGAGTTGTTATAATCGTTTAATTTGGTTGAGGAAGTTTATTATTGGACTCTTATTTATATTTTAATACTTTTAATCCACGTCAAAAATTAGCAGCTTAATTTCTAAGCATACATTTATTTTACTTTGGAATATATCTTTTATTTAAAACTCTCCAAACGTAATATACGACGGTGTTCTAAACCTAAGACCACCTAGAACTATAGTATTTGGGAAATCAGCCGCGAATCATCGCTGTTGTAATAGTGGCAAAATGTACCCACGAAATTGAGAGGATCGCCAGCAAATCAGTAAGCAGAATAAAGGCTTGGTTGACGTCTATGGCGCTGGAATTAGCTGAGTACAAAACCGATGTAGTCTTTTGATGGGAAGACAGTAGAAAGAATGAATGTGAATGTTGAGACTGTAACTATTAATTTAAAGCCCGCTATTAAACAGTTAGACGTGATGGTTGGTAGTCGTTTAAATTTGAAAACGTAGGTGAAGAAAGTATCGAATGCGCATCCTGTGTGCCGCGAATAATGCCAATCAATGGCGGCCCTAGCCACAGCAGAATAATCCTATATAGTGGAGTAGTCGGCTCGGTTGTTTTGTATGAGGCACCGATCTGGGCTGATGCACTGAACATAAAAAGCTACTACAGCTAACTGATAGACGCGTATCGGCTAAACGTTTTGCGGACTACCTGCGGCTTCGCACAGTTTTAGAGATCGTTTTTTTCGTTATTGCATGACTAATTCCGGTAGACATTTTGACAAACAAAAAAAAATGCAGAGACTGTATATAAGACAATCTGAACACGACGGTAAAGCAAGTCGTAAATATATTGCAGCAGAATAAGGACTTAACTCGATCGCCCACTGGCAAGACTGGTGGTACAGATCACCCAAGGGTTGATGGACGCATGCGTTAATACCAATCCTTGCGGTGAGGTTAGAAAGAGCCATGGGCAGACAAAATACCTTATCCAAATCCTTTCAACGCACAGGATATTTCCAAAAATCTCCATAGATAGACTCGGCCATGACAGTTCCGTAAATTGCCCAATCTGCAGGGAGAGGGAAGAAGACGTTCCCCAAAACCTTTAAAATATTAAATGGAGAAAACATTAATTGATTTTAAAGATGATAACTGGAAGAGAATCTGCGCGTATGTAAAACATATTCGTAATGAGTTAAGGTGGGCGGAGCTTCAAAGGTGTAATAACTAGCAGCATTTGAGCTAACCAGCCGTGAGGTAATACCCTTTTGGCAGTTCCGTGAGGAAAGTGGACTGTAGAGAGGTGTTTAGTAAGTTGGGTAGCTGTGAGGCAATAAGTTGTGCTTATTACTATGCCGATATAGAAGTATTCATGAAAGCTTCCTCTTCAAGTGTGTAATCTCGGAGAAAAGTACACTTTCAAGTCATCTTTGAGCACTCTGAGTTTCTAAAGAAGTAGATACTTTGCCTTGATGCAAATTATTTACAAGTACGGCAGTGTCTTTTGAAGAGGGTCACCGTTGTAGGAAAAATGTTTTTCAACATATTTAAATATTTTAAGCCTTTTCACTAAAGAATGACTAAAAAGCGCTAAGCATTTTTGCGCTTGCGATAAAATTCCAAAAAGTCCGGGCAGGAAAAATATCTGCACAACTTTTTAACAGGTTTCACCTATTTATTTATTTATATTTTATTTTAAATATTTTATAAAAATATTCTGCATTTCATTCAAGAATTTTTTATCAAAACTTAAAAATTTTCAAACAGAGCAAAAAAAGAAAACTTCATCACAGTTTGAGAAGTTTCCACTACTTATTTATTTTATTTTTTTATTCAAACAAATTTTTTTGTAAAAGTATGCTCCATTCTGTAACAAAAACGATATTAATCCAAGTATTAGGGCTTGTATCATGAAGCAATAATTAAAGGTGATGTAAGTAGCCTAATTTTCACCCTGTGTTAGCCATCTTGAAGCTACTTAATAAATCCGTGTTGTCCTCTTGGAAAAGCTACTTTTTATTTCAGAGCAAATTCTAAAGAAAAAGTACTCAAAAGCGTAGAAATTAAAATTTTTGCTGAAAAAGTTAGCAGGCAATACTGTTTTGCCTATTTCATTTTGCTTAGACTTTCGCATCTTTCAATTCTATTGAAAGGTCCGTGAAAATTACATTGATAAATAGCTACTACATAGCCACATTTAGGTAAGTCTTTTGTTGCAGATTATCAATCTGAATTTTTGTTAATAACTGCTTAAAATTTATATACACAGGTGTGATTATATAAGGTGTGATGTCTAGTTCTGCTACCACTGAAATCAATTTGGATTCCGAACTGGCTCTTCACGCTACCCGGTCTAGAACAACATGCTGTACGTAAATGCAAGCGCAACACCTACACGAGCAAGTCCTCGCGCTTTACGTCTACATTTACACGTAAGTTGTAGTGATATATTTATGAATTAACAATTTTTAAGATTTTTGGTTTACAGGTTTTTGATTTCTGCCCGAATCATCGCAATTACTAAAAGTGGATTATATTATCAATATAGAAATTTTTCGATGTATTAGTTTTAGACTATATGAATATATTTTCCTAACTATACTAATATTAGGGACGCCAAGTATATTAAGGTAGACAAATTTTAAACAATAAACAAATAAATTTGTAATTTTTTCAATCTTAACTCTTCTAACTCCAATGTTTTTCTTACGTGGAGGAATGATCGACTGAACTTCTGCTTTTGCAATGTCTTTACGGTAACAAATGGATTGTCATATATTGTTATGCTCGAAATACGAAATTAAATATTCTGTTTTATCTCATTCCTGTCGTTAACATATCATGGCAGCCAAATCTATATCAAATTCAATGGTTTAACAAGTTACTCTCTTAATGCATATGAAGGATGCTAAAAGTCAGCATTTATTTCAGGAATAAAAGTTTGTAAAAACAGTTATGAAACGTATTTACATTTACTGGAGCATTTTTTCGGGGCGATGCGTGCCAAAGGCGGGTTGTATGACAATCCTATTCCTATGGAATTTAAATATAGATTACGAAGATATTTATTAGGTGAATGAATGCATATATTACTCATTTCTGAATAACTTAATGCTTTCTATTAACAGCACGAAATACTTCAATATTAGTTGAGACTGGCTCCGTCTCAATGATATTTCTTTAGAAACTTTACAAAGTTTGCTAACAGAAGATGAGATAGTTTCAGACAACTCTCTTCGCCAACGATTCATTAAATGAGGACGCTGACTTTGATAGCTTACACGAAGATGCTCTTGAATATATTGCGGGTTACATAATACGCAAATTAAAGTTGACCGATTGTTCATGCATTGAGCCTACATTTACTTGGGTTGACACTTTATCTAAGGGCGGATTAGTTAAACCAAGCACCGAGTTCTTGGACAAAATTAAAATGATTGAATCAGCGTTTAACCAGTTCAACGGCAGGGAGCTTTACGGTGGGATATCATTTTTACAAAAATTGTTCATATTAAGTGGAAACGTGAGTGTACGCGATGATGTTAAACGATTTTTTTTTAAATGCCGGATGCACTTTCGAATAAAGCATCTTAACCGGTGCAATAATCAAAAGAAGAGAACAATGAGCATTCGATAAGATAATTGTAAGTAAAGTATGCAATGCTTTGGGCGTCTACTTGTGTTTCTGCGTATATATAATATAAATTTATCTTTTCTTAACACAGATTTTATACTTGTAACTTTGCAGGCAATCTCGTTAAAAAATCAAATGTATGATTAGCGGACGTGACGAAATAAAAGTGGTTTTTCCTCGTTAAGAGTTTCCACTATTCTCAAGTAGTTTTATTTATTACTTCAGTGTAGATTTACAAGTGGCACGCATAGATTCCAATCCGATGCATGGTCAAAATACATATATATATGACACAAATCCATGGGAATAGTTAAGTTAAAAATATAAATAATTAAGTACCACTTATAAAATAACATAAAATTATTCTATGGCTTACAATGACCTTTTTCAATTTTTTACTACATTTTCAGAAAGGGGATAAACTTATGCCCTTTTTCCCTTGCTTCTAAATTGCATCAATGGATTAAGTAGCATCCGAAATCAGTTGTCAAACTTTACTTAACCTTGTATAATTGAATCATGGGCTTGTATAACATTTATAAAAACTCAAAATTGTTTTATCAAAACTTAAAAATTTTCAATGAGAACTGAAAGAATTGTAGGTACGCAGTTTTAAGCTCATTATATTTCAAATTTAGAATTTCTTAGATCGTTAACAGGAAAAAAATTGCAATATAAAAAATTGTTTAGCAACTTCAAACTTGCTCTTTATTATAAGTACCAGAATTTAATGGTCAAAACTGTTGAGGTACTATATATTTTTCGCGAGCTATAGATTAAATTTAGAATTTATATAAATTTTATTTTTTCGGCTAATTCTGAAATAAATGCTCTCTTTCCGACCGAACCAAACAATTTATATGATTTTTTTTGACATTTTCGGCGATTGAATATCCAAAGCCTGCCTCATCATCAAAGCCCATGTCACAAGGACGGCATCATTGAAATTAAACATCAGAAATTGTTTGCCAACTATTCATTTTATTCGTGGTGGCACTGTCGAATGTTTCGAATTGAATTCGTTTTCATATTCATTCTAAAGCCCTGTGACACACAACTGGCTTTACTCTTATAAGAAATTGGAACAACCTTTTTGAAGTCCAATGTCATCTTAAAGCCCCGCTTAAAGTGATGCGATTCAATGCATATTTCGTGGGATATAATTCACTACAGGCACCAGTGCTTTTTACTTCACCTACGAGTATTCTGTATTATCTAAATTTATACGAACCCATTCCAAGAGGACCTCAGTACGAAACAACTTTAGTCTACATACTTAGACACAACACATTTGGATATTTGCGCACATACATACATAACATAAGTGTTTTGTGTTCAATGATGTGACGCACTACATTTGGTGAGGTTGAAATTTACCAAGCAATTTCAACAATTAACTGACCGATCAAATATTGAGTTACCAAAATATGCACACAGACGCATTGGCCTATAAACTGGCATCCTACACATGTGGCTGCATAGTAATTACAATTGACAGCATACCTCTTGGTTTTATAATATGGGGGTAAAATGGGGTATATACATAGACATGCAAGTGTACTGCGTATCCATATCTACTTGGGCGTATCGAGTTTTGTAAGCTTTCACAGCGATATTAGAAAATTTAGTGATATTCTCCGAAATTCTGATACTCTCCAGCAATGAAAAGTCAAGCAGTGGTAAAGTTTTGCTTTAAAGGAATTTCCATAAAAGATTGAGATATCTGCTGAAATAGAGATATAATGAAGTTTATGTTAAATTTATAAAAATTCACGTTCGTTAAATGATCACAGTGACCACTCTGCTTGGATCAAGTAAGGTCCTCGCGTGATTCTAAAGAACGAGAAGTACGCAGAGGGACGTTGAACCTTTCCTTTTCTTTCTTTTCTTTTTTTTAATTTTTTTTTTACTATACATACTAAATTCGAACAAAAGTGTCTTATAATGCTTACAAATTTCTTAGAACACAGAGAATAATTCTAAAAAATTACCACCAGCCCTTAAAGGCAACCGTCTTCATTCCTACGACAGTCGGTTCTACGTTACCGAAACAACTCGGATTAATATCTATTCAAGGACTGTCACTCCAGCAGCATTCCCCATACAAGAAAGAGGAATGTTTATGCCGCTATAACAATAGCTGGGCAACCAGTTTCAAAAACAGGTCTTCCTCCTTCACTTTACACTTTTTTAAGGTGCTTTTGAATTATCACACTATACACAATATAATCAATACCTATTCGGAATAAAGTAGACAGTTATTAGAAATGCTGACTGAACTAAAAATTTTAACTACAAGGTACCATTTTTCCCGATAGCCAAGCCGAGATCAAGGCTCTGACTACGCCATTGTGCAGATCCAAACTGGTTAACTCCTGCAAGAAAGATATCAAATCTCTTGGGTGTGCAGGTAACATTTCTCTGATCTGAGTTCCAGGACATGGGAACATAGAGGGAAATGAAATTGCTAATGAGCTTTCCAGAAAGGGGTTGAATGAATTGGTCTTACGGGTCTCCAACCCTGTCATCGGCATCGCTTTGAATGTTATTAAAGGTGAATTGTAATAAAAAGTGCAGTACCGATAGATTTACTAGCTTTTGAAGGGAAAAAGCTATGAGAATTAAAGCAAGAGAGAATGGAAGAACGAGTTATCAAATCTTCAGCGCGTGAAATGAGGGATGAAACGCTAAGGCTATGGCAAGACCGCTGGATTAACGAAAAACGAGGCAGATGGACGGATAGGCTTATAAAAGATTTCGCCATATGGAACAGTGGCCGCCGTGGCCAAATGGGAATTTGGAATTCAGAGAAAACGTAGGATCTCCGTGAAACACCAAAATGAAAAGTAATTTTCTAATAGCGGTCGCCGCTCGGTAGACAGTGGCAAATATTCGAGTGTAATTCTGCCATGAAAGAGCGCTAGTTATATTTATATATATACATGGGGCAGCAGGGACATGTTTATACATTTTTATGCAACCCAAGTTATTCGATTTAAAATAACAACCTTACCACGGAAAATGCAATCGACAAAATTCTAAGTAGGGTGAGAATCTAATTCTAAAAACGTGAGAGATCTTCAGTGATTTTGCGGAAAAAAGCGGGACCTAGGAGCAGGCACATAAGTATAGACCTTCGTAATGAGGACGGTGGAATACCAATCTGAAGGAATGTAAAGGCGTTCCAGAGTGGGCGACTGTTGCAAACGAGGGGGAGTTTTTTAGTCTCCGGACATACCATTGCAGCGACGGCAGCTTTGGCGATGCATTAAGCATTTTGAACCCCCTCATCACAAAAAAAAAAGGTGAGTTGCGCAACTTACTTCTCAGGAAAGCGCAGAATAGATGGAGCTTTCGTATGCTATTTTTAGCCACCCTGGGCCCTAGTACAATAGAGAAAGACTCAGAAAATTCTGGGGACTCCACGTTATTCACTACCCAAACTAGTAGCAGTCTCTTGCGCTCATTGGACGATTGGCACAGACGCGGAAAAGCTAGGTTTATCAGGTTAATTCTTATTGCAGATGCTGTGGGGGGCCTTTCCGAGAAGGAGACTGTTTAGGGTTTTCTCTATAAATGTTTGGGTTTGGCACCTAGACGTTTAAGGCTACTGGATGCTCATTTCTTCGACGGTATGGAGTAGTGCGCCAACTCAAAATCCCATCAATTTTCTCCATTATACCAACAGCTTCTCCATAATATCAACAGCTCCGCGAGTTGGAGGTCACTTAATGGTATCAGAATGGCGTTTTAGTACTACTTGGGGAGTGCCAGACTGGCAATTTAACCATTTCAGCTGCCCACCTATCAAATAATAGTGAATTGTCAAATTAATTGTTACAGCAAAATTCAAATTTAATTAATTTTTTTTTTGTTTTTTATTATTGAAACATTAAAGATGTATTTAGATTTCATGCTATTACACATATGTAGTTAACGAAGACAAGTAATTTTTTTTTTTTCAAAACATAAAAAATATACCATAACAATGGGTTAGCTTCAAAATACAGTGGCTTCTTAAAATTTTGTGATTTGAAATAAAAAAAAATCCAGTGGCATTTGAAAGAGATCAAATAAAGCAACAAATTCTATGTATCTGTATTCCAAAAAATACCTCAATATATTTAATTTTTTTGCGAAACAATAAAACTGAAAGTTTTCTAAAATATCGAATTATTTGCTTGATGACATAAAAATCATTGCTTGAAATTTTAAAATTCTTGTGAAGATTTTATTTATTCTCGCACTCGTATTTGTACTGCATGTAAAAAGCAATAATAAACATGCGGCTACGCCCAAAGTAATCATAACTCTTATATGTACATACAGCTGTTGACAACTAATTAGAAACGACACTTATTTGAAAATAAATCTTCCATTTTCCTTTTAAACACGTATTTTCAGAACTTTTTGCCAATTTTATTTAAACATATGATAAACTTAAAAACTAGTGGAAAACAATTTAATCGCAATTCTTTATTAAATATATATATATATTTTTAAAGCATGTGAAATGCACGATTTGGATAGGGCAACTAATTAGAAACAGTAATGTATTATCAGATCAACATAAAGATTATGTTAGTATTTGGTTCCATAACCCTTTTGCTTCAACACTGCCTCACATCGATTGCGCATTGATGTAATGAGATTCTGACAGCGCGCCACAGATATTGCTTACCATGCCGTTTTTACTTCGGCAAAAAGGACATCCATATTTGGGATATTTTTGGCACTCACGGCTTTTTTAACGTCACCCCAGAGATGCTCTATTGGGTTTAAGTCCGGACTGGATGATGGCCATTCCAAAACATTGCACAGTGGCAGATTTGAAGAAAATAGCGTCATAAACTCAAAAAAAAAATGTTAGCATTGCTATTAAATTAATATTATTTTCACTAAATAAGTGTTTTATCTATTTGAAAATAAAAAAATTTTAATTATTCATGCAGCCCCGGCCTTCTGGCAGCCCTGCAAAAGCAGCTGTTTGTGGCACGTGGCTTTTGTGTTGATTTTGCTCAAAAGCTTGTTTAACTTTTAATGCTCCATAATTCGCTTAATAAAATAGCTAGAGGTATTGCTAAATATGGAAAACATAGTTCAAGGTATGTTGATCATTAGGTTAATGTCAAAGAATTTGTACTTGTGTGTTTTGTCTTTCGTTTCGTTTGTTATTGTTGGTATTGTTTGTAGAAGAAACCTAACCTCAACGTTCTGTGATTTGTGGACTAAATGTTACCTGCTTCTCGTTGCTACTTGCAAGTAAGAATGCAATTATTTTCCGTTAAATGTTCTTAAGATGACGCCAATAATTTTGCTTGCGATTTTTTGCGCTTTTTTAAAATATTTGCTGATATTGCAGACAAGGTAGAGTTCAGTCACAAGGAGTTGCTAATAAACTTGAAATAAACAAAAAAATTTCGAACTTTGTCGCTTATATATGCAAGTACATGCCAAAATGCCAAAGAAAAATAGAAAAATTCAAAGAGAAACACCAACAGTTCCTTGATTCAAAAATGACAATACATATTGAAAGAGCTGCTGTGAAAGAGTGTTCCGTTGGTCGTCCACGGCTGACTTACGATGAAGGCAGTAGTCGTTTAAAACGAAAGATAGCTTCTGATATCGCGACTAGTCAAGGGCACAATACAGCAATGCTTTTTCATGCAGCTACCATATGCGCCAAAAAATCAAAATGTAATGAATGTACTGACTGTATTGATTGTTCTTTAAAAGAAAATATTATCAATGTCAAGAGGAAAAGCGATTGCAATCAAAAACCAGTTCAGATGACTGCAGATGAAGCATTAGCATTTTTACTTGAAAATTCTTTCTCCAAAAAGCAGTATAACGCCATTCGAGCCATAACCCAGAAGCATGGTTGCGACATATTCCCATGCTACGACAACGTTTTTAAAGCTAAATCTGAATGTAGACGCGTCGGAATACAAGCAACAGAAACTTCAGCACAAGTTTCGTTACAAAATATGCTGAACCATACTGCAAAAAGAATAATTATTTTTCAAAAAGAAGTTTTTGCTCAATTTGAAAGCATAACCGATGTGAAGTTAATCGTCACCTATGGCTTTGATGGATCGACTGGACACAGTTTATACAAGCAACAATTTGAAGAAAAGGTGCAGGACACGCTTGACCAATCTCTATTTGTCACATCAATAATCCCTATAAAGTTATTAGATTCTTTGGGGAGAGTTCTATGGATGAATTCTAAAACTCAATCAGTGCGATTTTGTAGACCACTGAAAATCGAATTCATTAAGGAGAGCAAAGAACATATTTTAGCAGAAAACAATAGATTGAAGGACGAAATTGAAAACTTGAAACCGTACTTATTCGATAATTGGTCTGGGAGAACTGTCTCTGTTTCGTTTGATCTAAATATGACACTTATCGATGGAAAAGTTTTAAATGCTTTAACAGGAACGAACTCGACCCAATCATGTCCAATATGTGGTGCTACTCCTAAAACCATTTTGATGACCACGGATACAAATGCTGAAGTATTTAAGACAAAGCCTTTTGCTCTGCAATATGGTGTAAGCCCATTACACGCATGGATAAGGTTTCTTGAATTTGCTCTGCATATTTCGTATCGGATAGGAATAAATAAGTGGCAAATCAGAGATCCAAATGATAGGGCTTTTATGGCATCTCGAAAAAAAAATATTCAAGAAAAGCTATGGAAACAAATGGGACTACACGTAGATAGACCAAAACAAAACGGAAGCGGCAATACAAATGATGGGAATACTACTAGAAGGGCTTTTTCAAATGTTCACTTATTCTCATCTATTTTGAACTTTGATGAGGATATTCTTGAATGCTTTGGGACACTTTTGATTGCAATCTCCTGTGAATATGAAATATGTCCACAAAAGTTCCAGAATTTCTGTACGAAAGCTTCAGACTTATACATGGCAAAATATCCTTGGTATCCAATGTCGCCGACGGTTCACAAAATATTGGTTCATGGATCCCAAATTATTGCTGCTTCTTCAGTTCCAGTTGGATGCTTAGGAGAAAATGCTTCGGAGAGCCGAAACAGGTTTTACAAACGGGATAGACTGTCGCATTCTCGAAAAAACAGTCGCATTAATAATTTAGTAGATGTGTTTCACCGAGCAATTGATTCATCAGATCCCCTATTTTAAGTAAATATTTTTTGGATAAATACAACAACCACAATTATAAAAAATTGCCGTCAAAGTACTCGAATTTCTCGCTAAACCCAATGTGAAAACTGACGACGAAAATCTCGCCTTAGTAGATATCGAATATGAATCAGATTCAGATTCGGATTTTAAACCCTTAGATGCATATTCATATGAGCTCGAAGCAGAAGAATATTAAATAAAAGCGATATTTTAAGTAAAAAATTAAATTTTTTTTATATGAGTTATATGGGCGGTATGAGTGGGCGTGGCCTGATACGTTTGAAACTTTTTCCAATTTTTCTATATACAAATACAATCACGTGTACCAAATTTCAAGTCCTTACGGACAGTATTTTAATTTATGCCGCTATTTTCTTCAAATCTGCCACTGTGCATTGATGGAACTTTCGTCGAAAAACTGTTTCGTCAACTTTGCCGTGTGCTGTGGATCATTATCCTGTTGAAACTTCCATATAACAGGCAAATTTTCCTCAGCCTACGGCAACATTACATTTTTTAGTATATCGACGTATTTCTCCTTATTTAAAATTCCATCAATCTTATGGATTGGGCCAACACCATTCTACCAGAAACATCCCCACACCATGATTGATCCTCCACAATGCTTCACTACCCGTGAAAGGTAGCGAGGATTGAATTCTTGGTTGATTGGCCGTCGAACATACCTTTTACCATCTGGGCCTATGCGATTTATCTTGGTTTCATCGCTCCACACGATATATTTCCATTGATTTGGAGTCCATGACCAATGGGATCTCGCAAAGACTACTCGCAGTCTCCGTTGTATCTTGGTTAGAACGGGCTTCTTGCGTGCTGCTCTGCCATGCAGTCCAGATTCGACCAGACGCCGAGCAATTGTCCTCTTGGATATTTCGAAATTATATTGATCCTGAATTTCCCGTTGGATGTCAGTGGAAGTCTTTTTTGGGTCTCTTTTGGAGATGATTGCTATCTTGCGGTCAATTTCAGCTGAAGTTTTCCGGGGCCTTTTCCTACGTGGAACATTGTCAACAGTCTTAAAAAGTTTGATATGCTTTAAGGCGTTAAAAATCATTTGTTTTTAGCATTTGACTTGCTTAGAAATTTCACTGTACGACTTTCCAGCTTTACGAAGGTCAAAAATGGAGCTCCGCAGGGCAGATGTACAGCTGCTGCTTTTTCCTATTACACATCTTGAAGACGAATATTTTAGTTGCTTTTAAACAACCAATTTAAAATATATACATACCAAAAAGTCGATTATATGTATTACTATTAAAATAACACAACTTGCCGAATATGCTTCCATTGAACAACTGTTTCTAATTACTCGTCTCAGTTTATTTACCTTGAACTAAGTAACCCATGCACTGCGTTGGATAATATTAACGGTACTTCAATTTCATAACTACAAAACTAGGCGCATTGGGTAGTAAATAGAGTAACAAAAGCAATGCAAATGATTTTAAGAGAAAAAATAACGGTAAATTTAAACAGTTTAATATTATGCTCATCAAGCGTTTATTATAAGGGGGCGTTTCTAATTAGCTGACAACAGCTGTATGTATATGTATATGTATAAAAATAACGCATATGTAGCGACCATATCACAACATGAGAAAAATACTCATTCCAAACCATCTCTCTCTCTCATCTTCCTACAAAAACCAAACATATGTGACTCCGCTACGCAAACATCTCTTTGGCAAACTATTTACTATTTATTTCTCTGTTCGCTCTCTTTGTTGCTGCCGAATACACAAGCTTCCGTTACAGCCTCTGTTACTGTTTTTCTATTCTATTAACATCATCTGTTCTATTAAGGGGTTAGGGGTAGTCAGAGGCCCGAAAAAATGATGATTTTCACGAATTTTGTTTTGCTACTTAATTAATTTATTTAACAAAAATAAAAACATAGCATAAAAACATCATGTTTTAACTTGACTTCACCAAAATTTCAAAAAAAAAAAATTAATAATTGCAAAACTTATCGCTGTTTGTGTGAAGCCCGTTTCTCCAGAAGTCCCTTGCGGTGAACATCACAAGTCCTTGCAGATTCATCTAAAACCAATCGGATGAGAAAAATTATTTTTGTTGATAGATAATCTCGAGCCGGATCGAAGCTTTTTTTTTTTTTTCAAAATGAACAAAATGGCGGCCTCAGGAAATATTTTTCAGATTTTCGGGAAAAAACCAACAGTTAATTGTTAAAAAAAAATCGAAATTTTTGAAAAAAAAAAAATCCTTCGATCAGGCACAAGTTTTTTATGTTTTTCAAAAGCTGTACAAATTTTATTGAAATCTACGTAGCGGTTTTTAAGTTACAGTGTTCACCAGTTTGAAAAACATAGTTTTGAGAAAAACGCATTTAAAGTTATGCTATCGGCTCCGGAGCGGCCGAGCGCCCTTTGTTAATTGTTGAATAACTTGAAAAGTATTTGTCGGATTCACTTCAAATTTTTACACAATATTTTTAAAACATTATACTTTAAGAAAATGCAAAAAAAAAAAATCGATTTTTTGAAAATTCTGACTACCCCTAACCCCTTAACATTTTCTGCTAATAAAAACGGCATGATTTTAACAAGTATAATAAATTTACACATGCAAAAATTTTACAGGTGCCTTTTTTACTTAAAAACATCGTTTCTATGAGCTATCTAATGTGGCTGTCGCTTTCGTGAGATGGTGTTGATATTGGTACTAGTATTTTACTGTACATACTTATACTTTTATATTAAAATCTGTGTTAATCACAGACTTGGCTATCTTGTATTTCAGTCTCAAGTAAGAGAGGCATAGAGGCAGGCAGTTTTAATATGCGTTTTTATAATACTTTTGCATGATATCGACTTCGTCAAAAAACCCATAACTCCACATTTGTGCTGCATACGATTGTATTGAGCGACATACTGCAAGAAATAGGCACCATTTCGCTCCTAAAGGTATTTTCTTCTTCTAGAAAAAAGCGGACCACGTAGCATATATAGCATTTTACAACTTAATTATTCTCTTTTCTACATGGTTTCCAAAATTAAGTATAATATAATATAATAAAAGCATTTAATATTTATTCTCTATTATGTTTAAGAATACGAATGAACTATATCATTAATTGTGACTCCCAGGACACAGGAGTATATGGTAACAAGGAACCAAGTACCGGATGTATTGCTTAGAGAGGCTGCGGACTCGCTATTAATAGCACCCGAGCTCTTCCTTGCTATGGAACAACACACTAGCAAGGAGGAGCTTAGAAGTGAAGAGCTAAGTCTAAGAGCCGTTAGCTGCCGCCAAATTATAGGGCTACGCAAGGCGAAGTCTATACTGGCGGGGTACAATCAAAGGGGCATAATCAGGCCATTGCAGAGTAAGCAGTCATCTGCGCAGGACTGGGATATGGTTCACTGACTCCGTTTCTGCGAGCTGTCACCGGAGACTCCAGCACACCTTCTATTTTAATGTGACACTATAGCGAGAAGAAGGTTGAGACATCTCGGCCAAGTGCAAAGAATGTATTTATTGAGTGACAGCAATCCGATGCTGGTTTTAAAGAAAATTCAGCAGCATTGACATAAGTCTGGCTACAACTTGAATGGCTCCAAAATGCTTTGCAGTGATTGGAAGAGATGCTTATATTGGCTTCTATCTTGCTCATACTTACATGAATATCTTAAAATACAATTTCTTAACCTTCTCGGATGCTTTCGACAGTCGCAGAAGTTGTTGGTAGAATCGAATGAGGAAAATATTCACAGCCGATATGTATATATATGTACAATACATATATAATTGACGCGTACACCCTCTTTGTGTGATTGGCCGAGCTCCTCCTCCTATTTATGGTGTGCGTCTTGATGTTGTTCCATAAATGGAGGAACCAACAGTTTCAAGGCAGAAATACACTCGGAGGTTTGCCATTGCCTGCCGAGGGGCGACCTCTCTTAGAAAAATGGTTTTCTTCATTTTGGTGTTTCACCGAAATTCGAGCCTACGTTCTCTCTGTGAAGTCGGAATGGTAGTCACGCACCAACCCATTCGGCTACGGCGGCTGCCGGGGGCAATATAACCCACTTTAAACTCTCTCACTTCTCTCACGCTTACATTTTTGACATTGCTGATTCCCCGCGGGCCACCTTTAACATACTCAGTGGTTTCGTAAGGCATTCAAACACGTGGTTAGAAACACAAAATTTTATAATGGTTATTGCTCAACTAAACACGACATCGCGAAATTCGCAGAATACCATAAACCATAATTTATAAAGCCTTTACGTCTGACAGAAACACATTATTAGGAGTGACGTTTGTAATTGACAGGTAACCAAGCCACAAGAATAGTAAAATCAGTGACTTTGATAATATCTCAAGGGCGGTGCGTTTCAACTAGATATTATTTATTTATATGTATATGTAAGTATTAATATTTTTTTTTCAGTTGCGTTTGAAGTCAACGCATTCAAACAAATATTATACATTTTTGCCACTAAACAACGAACTACTTGGAATTACTCATACGCCATGCCAGCCTTTGTGTATGTCATATCCATTATCACCATTCCAAATGAAACTCAATGCAGTAGAACATTAGATATGTACAAAATTAGCAAAATAAATACAAATTAGAAAAACTGCAAATATGTGTATATATGCATGTTTGCACTTGCTTCATCTATATAAAAGTACTGTGAACGCTTAGCGTGTGAGTAAGTAATTCTATACATTAGAGCGATTAATCGACTGACAGTCTCCATTAAAGTAATCTATAAATGATGATAGTATCGATTTATTGTATTTGCTACTGGTAACACTGCTTTCATGGTTGCCTGGCGTCAGTGACCACTCAATTAAATGCGTTCGATGTATGATTATAATTAAGGATAAGGCACAACGAGCGAGCAACCATCAGAGGTTTAGTTGACTTTGTCCCTGCTGGTTCAATGATTGTACCATTAGTACTTAAATAGTATGCTAGTGATTACCTGCACATGTACGTATAAGTACATGGATTTCACACCTATATTAACATCAGTGTGTGTGAGTGTGGGCACACAATGCCGAACCTGCACAACCTACTCGAAGCCAAGCAAGCATTAACGCATTGATACGAGTTCGTTGTTGACCCGTGTAACCATGTCATAGTCGTATAATAGTGCAGGTCAGTGTACATACATTCATATATGCACACTTCGCATGCCTTTCAAAGATTTACGCTTATATATATTTGAATACTTGTTTGTATGAACGTAGAGCCAACTCATTCACGCTTTACTCGTTGTGCACAATGCAGTAATAATCCTTAGTTACCATGCAGTCAAACTGCTAAGTACATATTTGCGGTTCTGAATTACCCTAGTACCAGTTTGCCTCGTGTCACTGGAGTTGGTCGTCTTCAATTTCCAGTCAATGAAAGATGCTGGTAATTTTAACTTAGAAAAGTTATTCGGAACCGCCGTGGCCGAAGGGGTTGGGGCGTGACTATCATTCGGAATTCAGAGAGAGAACGTCGGTTTGAATCTAGTTGAAAGATCAAAAAATTAAAAAAAGTTTTTTCTAACAGCGGTCGCCCCTCGGCAGGCAATGGCAAACTTTGGAGTGTATTTCTGCCATGAAACAGCTCCTCATAAAAAAATATTTGCCTTTCGGAGTCGGCTTGAAACTGTAGGTCCCTCGATTTGTGGAAATACATCAGGACGCACACCACAAATAGGAGGAGGAGCTCTGCCAAACACCCAAAAAGGGTGTATGCGCCAATTATATATAATATATATAAAATGTTATTTGGAATAAGTTTCCGCCCTCTTCGCTGCTGATACTATTTTTGTGTTCGCTCTTATTCGCTCTTCTGGTGATTTGAAGGTGTATATGTGAGGTGTCGATCGCAGTAATTGACATTCGTTTGAAGCGAAAGTATTCTTTTTTATCTGACGCCAAAAATGTCTACGTTCGTCCCGAAAAAACAGCATTTGTGGGAAGTCATGCTTCATTATTACCTTTAAAAAAAAGTGTAGTTGAAAAGTGTTGAATATTGAACAACATTTATGGTAATCACGCTCCATCAAATGCATCTTTTAAGGAATGGTTTCGACGCATCCAAAGTGGCAATTTTGACGTGAGTGATAAAGATCGCGAAGGATAACCGAAAAAATTCGAACACACCCAACTCTCGCAGTGCTCGGCTCAAACGCATCAATTGTCGTCGGTAGACATCCCCCGTAATCGTTTCATTCGGTTTCAGTAGCTCATAATACACAACACCCAGCTGGTCCCACCAGATACACAGCATAACCTTCAGGCCATGAATATTCTGCGCCGACGTCGATGTTGAAGCATGGCCAGGGTATCCATACGTTGCCCGACGTTTTGGATTGTCGTAATGGACCCACTTTTCATCGCCAGTCACAATTCGATGCAAAAAACCCTTTCTTTTGTGCCGTTGAAGCAGTTGTTCGCATGCCATAAAACGGCGTTCAACGTCTCTTGGCTTCAATTCATACGGCACCCAATGGCCTACCTTTCGGATCATTCCCATGGCTTTTAAACGTTTGGAAATGGTTGATTGATCAACTCCCAAAGTTTTTGCAACCTCTTCTTGCGTTTGAGCCGGATCTTGATCGAGCAATTCCTCCAATTCGGTATCCATGAACTTTGGCGGCGCACCCTCGCGTTCTTCGTCTTCCAAGCCAAAATCACCACTTTTAAAGCGTGCAGACCACTTCTGGCACGTTCGCTCAGATAGAGCATGCTCACCATAAACTTCCACCAAGATACGATGACTTTCGGCTGCTTTTTTCTTCATATTAAAATAATGAAGAAGAATTCCCCGCAAAAACACATTATTTGGCACGAAATTCGACATTTTCAAGTGTGGTAAAAATATTGTTGTTTACGCTTCAAATAAAAAACTTATACTGACGTTTGTGCCTTACGACAGTAGCTCTCCAATGAATGTTTGGAAATGTGGATCGATGGAATAATAATCAAGTTACGCCATCTGTTGTAAAACCGCACGAACTTATTCATAGTCCTATTAATTTTTGAGAAAATTTCTTTTTTTTGAAATACAGGCTGGGCCAAATAAGACCTACTACTACTACGCAGTAGGTCCATAGTTTGCCTAGTAGTATGCGCAGTTGGATACTGCTCCGCCATTGGCCGCAAAAAGCTTTCAATCAATGTTCTCTAAGAAGCTCTTGAAGCGTTTCATCCTCATTTTCGAAGAAATATGGACCGATAACTCTAGTGGCCATAACACCACACCAAACAGTAGATTTAGATGGGTGCAACTGATGTTGTGTTGTACTGTAGGGTTCCATAATAAATTTCCAACCATTCAATTATAACCTACAAAAAGAGAAAAATAAATATGTCAAAAAATAAAAAAGTTATTTGTGCTTAACATTAGTAGGCCTTATTTGGCCCACCCTGTATATTAAATGCTCTCATATTTTTTTCGTATTTTTTATTAATAACATCAAGGCGCACGACAGAAATAGGAGGAAGTGCTCGGAAAGCACCTTACGGATTATTACGCGCCAATTATTTATTTATTTTATTTTATTTTTTATTAGCCTAGGCTAAGCTCAGTAATATCTGCAAGTTTGATGACGGTATTAACGTATGAGTTATATAGCGAACCAGTGAAAAATGTCAGACGTCTGCTTGCTAATTCAATCCACGTAAATACGCCCTGACCTATTTGCAGATGGACGTAATATCCGAGTACGCATGCTAACGCTTCGCTAGAACAGTATTTTGCACTGATTTTTCGCTGGATCGCTGCACGTTTTTGAATACAACTAGAAAAGTTATAGGTATTCTATTATAAAAGTTGCGTGGATTACTGGGCAAAGTCAAAGCCATTAATGGAAACAAAAAATTGAGGAGATGTATTTTTTACAAATGACAAAAAAAATTTTTTAGGTAAATTTTTAATACAATAATTAAGTTTATTCCCAACAATGTTTATAAAAATGTTTCTAATTAAACATTTAATTTTTTCTAAAACTTTTATAAGCTTTTAATAAACAAATTTTATATATTTTCCAAAAGTTTTTTATTAAAACATATTTTTTTCTGAATCATTTTTTTTTAAAGTATGTTTTTAACGAAGAAAGGCGTAAAACCGCCTTAAAAAGATGCGAATGTACTGGTGGAACACTTTATTCGAGAACAACTTGAGAGTAAAACTAATTATCTTTTATTTTGAACAAAATTTAATGAAACTTTGTGAATTTTTTACACGTCGATTCGTGTCTGGAAGCGATTGCTGTACCCAAATCAAATGCTCCTTATTCGTATTGATCATAACGATATTAAGTTCACTCTTCAGAGCAGAATGGGTGTCAAATTGGTTTCACACCCTACTACGCCCCATTTATATTAATCCAGGGAGCTAAGCTCTGGGGAGTTAGGCGGCCATAAGTTCGGTGATATGTGGTGACGGACATTTTTAGCTCCAATCTTGTGTCACAATCGCTTCAGTTAATGATTAGAGTTTTGCTGAAAGATGTATGGGCTGTCCCCGGTTACACTGTCAATGCAGCATTTCACTATTGGCTCTATAACATTGGGTTAAAAAGTGTGTTGGATTGACTTGCCTTTTGTTGCACACAACACATAAAACCATTCTAGTGCCTGGAAGGTTTGTGTGCACTACAACAGGAACTTCTCTAAGACGGTAATATATCCATCTGTCATTTCTGTGGTTGTTCTTTACATCATCAGAAATTGCTAGAGTTCCAGTGTGGAACATAGGGCGCTGTGTTTTGTTGATCGTTAATCTAAAAAAAAATTTAAGCTGAATAGGTGATTGGCCTACCACACCCGGTTCTAGCGCTGGGCTACCAGACAAGTAACAAGTTAAACTGAATAGGCATAGCATTTCCCCAAGATTATATTACCTGTGCTCGGTTGTCAGAGCCACGTTTGCTCAGACAAGGTGTACCACGTGAAGGTGAGGTTGACAGTTGGATGGGATAGGCCGTACATGTTGTTCTTTTGGTCTTCCGCCAAAATTCTTTCCTTAGAAAGCAACCATACCATCTCAGTCGTTTCAGGGTGTTTCATTTTGATTATAAGACATTTTGATCGGACAACTCTCTGTTCTTGTGTTTACTCCGACATAAATTGTCTTCTACGTATAACGTAGGGTTTTATCGGAGATTTTCATAGACAACTCCACGGATAAGACCCTCAGAAATATTGAGCTCTATCGCTAGGGCCATCATTGATTTTCAAAAGTCCTCGTCAATGATTGCTGACATTTTTTTCTTTGTTCACTCCTCTCGGGAGCATAGAGCCTCGGCAATACTCCTCTTGCGTTGGTTTCTTTAATTTATTTGATTTCTGATAGGGTAGGTGATTAGCCTGCCGCTACAAATGGCATTCCCGATTACGATTGCTGCCATTACCTGAATAAGCTCTGCAGATCCGACAGTGTTCGAATGTTTCTCGTGTTTTTTTGAATTTTGCAACAGATTCTGCACCGTCGTCTGATGCTTCCAATTCGCGGCGAACCTTATGAGTGAATAAACAGATGCACTTAAAAAAATTAGATATTTCTAAATTGGTTTGATTTGCACATGTAACTGTGACAATAACTAAATATTTCTTCATTTCTTGACTTAAGTGGTAGTCCTCCAGGCCTTATGTGAAAAAGAGCAAAACGAAAAGTAATAGTTTCGGCAAGTTATAGCCACATGCCTTCAACTACCGTATGCACCCTGCATTTCACTTTAAAATACTTTACGCCAATAATTTCAACACTGATTAATTAAATCTCAAATTGATTAATTAAAAAAAAAGAAGCAACTTTCAGAAGTTTTCACGATAATTTCATAAATATGTCTCTGTATCACTTGACATGGAATTTCTCAGTCGTTTCATGAGCAACATACCAATTACCGAACTAGTCCCTCAACATCACTGCTGTACCAGTTAGTGAACTAGTCCGTAATAGACAAAACAATGAATAATTTACTTTATCAACATTAATATTCAGCCAGCTTTTATTTGGTCTATCCTTAAGAGAACATTTGCTTCTTTGCATACACTTTAACTAGTAATTTCGCAACTGGTTTAATTGTACTCACTCTCGAACTAGTACGATTTCTTCCACCAAATACCAGTAATTGAACTCGAATGTTTGCCGGATAGTTTTTCTTTTCACTAAAGAGTAAACGGGAAATATTTGTGTGCGCGTGTATGTAGGTACCTACACACAATATACTTATATATACATATGTATTTATGTATATGTATTTGAGCCTCTCCTGTAGCTGGTGTACCTGCATGGTATATTTTTGCCTTTTTAATTAATTCCAGGCAATACTTTTATCTGAAAGTACTTTGTCTCCATTCTGGACATTCAGTTTGACTGCCATATTTATTAATATATATGAAATAATATAATTAATTTTTAGCTTAGCATCATCACTTCCATATAAAGACAATTGCAAATTTCGCTACTAAGCAGTAATGAAAAAGAATTAATTGAAAACCAAGAAATATTGATGCAATTTGGACACGAAAGTTAGATTTTTTATTTGAAATACTCCAATATGCCATTATGTATTTAGTTTCAAGACTTCGTTCAAATTTCTAGCCTGGCCTGGTGGACCCGAGTGGTATGTTTTCCAATAACTGTTCATATTGTTGTTCTTACATCTGCTTGCAAAGTTATATGTGCATCAGGGTCGATAGGTGTGGTTCAACGGCTGTCAATGTCCCTCTTCGCCACTGATATTATAATTAATAACTGAATCGGAAGAGTAATTTTCTTTAGTTATAATATATAAACTTTTATTCAATTTCAAACGTTTATTAACAGAAAAGGGTTACAAATTTAATCTTCAAAATAATAGCCATCGCTAGCGACACATTTTTCCCATCTCTCAGGCAATTTGTGGATGCCGCGCCAAAAAAATTGGCCGCCTTTGGCCGCAAACCAATCATCGAGAAATTTTTTGGCTTTTTCGTGAGAATTGAAGCGCTGCTCGGAAAGTGCGTGGCCCATCGATGCAAACAAATGATAATCGGAAGGAGTCAAATCTGGTGAGTAAGCCAGATGCACCAGCAGTTCCCAATCGCACGTCTCTACCAATTCCCGGGTAGCTCTTGTTCGATGTGGCGGTGCATTGTCATCAAATCAGTTCATGCGACACGCATCTTCCGATCTTTAAAATCATGCCAATGTCTTTCAAACGTTTGAAAGTGGCTTTTTGGGTCACTCCCAACTGCTCTGCCATCATTTCTTGCGTTTGACCATCATCTTCATCCAACAGTGCTTGCAATTCAGCGTCCTCAAACTTTTTCGGTGGCCGGCCACGGTCCTCGTTCCTCACGCTAAAATCACCACTTCGGAATTTTTCAAACCTCCTGAAGCACTATGCTTTACTTAGAGCATGTCCACCATAAACTTCTGTAAGCATTTGATGAGCTTGAGAAGCGTTTTTCTGCAATTGATAACAGAAAATCAACGATGTCCACAAATCGTAGTTTGAAGGCAGGAAATTCGACATTTTTAATGCATTGTTGTATGAAACGTAACAAACAATGAACTGAATATTGGTTGACAGATGGCAGACGAAAACACAAGAAGGTTTAAAAATACTCCTAGCGACATCTATGGATGTCTCATTTCATAGACATACACCGTATATTTTAAGTACACTTGTTGAAACTTAATGATTTGTTAATTAGATTTTATTCAAAATCTTTAGGAGACAACATTTTTTTGTTGCTCCGTCTTTAGCAAAACGAATACATTTTTTGACTCACCGACACGTGAACGTAGTACAGGTGGCCACGTGAAAAATATGGATTTTCCAAATTCAATCCGCACACTTGGAGTGATTGACCTTGTGCCTTGTTGATAGGCAGTTGTTTGGAATTAAGAATAGTTGCTTCAATGACATTCAACAGCAGTTTCTTCGCAGCGAGTCTTGTTAAATTACTTAATTGTTGTGGTCGACTTTGAGTGACAGTTTATTCGGCGGTCCAACAGGAAGATGCAAGGAGTTTAAAAATTTTACATATCATTAAATTCCGTGCTGTTAGTGTGTAGGTGGAAACTAAATATTGTTGGATTATATTCTTTCAATACTACTCAATGTTTGTTGTGCTCCCTTTAGCAATTACCGATCATTTATCGGCAATATCAAGGCAGTTGATGCCATGCCTTCTTTAGCAATACCGCCCACTTTTCATAATTTCGAATGCATTGATGATATATTTGTGCCAAATCCTATTACTCTACCACAAATGGTTTCGAAACTATGCAATATTAAAAACTGCGTGGGAGGTGCCACGCCCTATTTACCAATATCCTGTACTTTTTGGTGTTATTAAAGCGGTTGCTAAAGTTCACTTTGGCAACCCATTTCGCAGTTTCTCATCTCTCTGTTTCTCTCTAATTCGCCAGTCAACACCTGTCAAATAGCACCAAATTTAGTACTTTTCTATTTACCCGTTGACGAAAACGCATGGACGCCGCAAAAACCAAGTGTACAAATTATAGATTACTTTCGATTTTATATTGTAAAACTTATTAATCTCAATAAAATTTTCAGCTTCTGATTAATAAAACGTTAGATAGCTTTACTTATTGGTTGCGAATTTGAGCTTAGGAAAAGTGTTCCAACTACGCGTCACACTGCCGTCGCCAACAAAGGCATTCATATTTTACAGATCTCTGGTTTATATGTGGACTACCACATCTCTCTCACCAATGCCGCCCATTTTTAATGAATTTTTAAAGTATTAATATTTAATATCCTTGTAACAAATTCCAGTCTCAGAAATGGTTCAGAAAATATATAATATTAAAAAATTGGTTTGTATGAGAGATGCCTGTTAGTTTAAATGAACTTTACTATACCTATGTCCTGTTGGGAATGTCAAGAAATAAGTAGACGAATTTTCGTTGCTATCCGATGATTGGTTTGGTAGCTTTTAAAATACGAACAAACAAAAAATATTAAGTTTTATATATAAGACTTATATTATGTATATTTTAAGAGATTAGTCCTTGGTCGATAAACCCAAAGTAATACCAGCTATCGTGAGAAATCAACTTTCGGTAATTATCGGGTTATAGATTTACGGTAGATACCTATGAAATGAGACTTTCAGCTATTAGTCCATAGATGTCGCTAGAAGTATTTTTAGACCTTCCCAAATGTTTTGTTTTTTTCGTCTGTCATCTGTCAACAATATTCAGTTCCTTGTTTGTTACGTTTCATACAACAATGCATTTTTGTTGCTCTTAAAAATGTTGAATTTCGAGCCTTCAAACTACGATTTGAGGATATCTTTGATTTTCTGTTATTAATTGAAGAAAAACGCTTCTCAAGCTCGAGCACAGTGCCTCAGGTGGTTTGAAAAATTCCGAAGTGGTGATTTTAGCGTGGAGAACGAGGACCGTGGCCGGCCGTGAGGACGCCGAATTTCAAGCATTTTTGTATGAAGATGATGGCCAAGCGCAAGAAATGATGGCAGAGCAGTTGGGAGTGACCCAAAAAACTATTTCCAAACGTTTGAAAGACATGGGAATGATTTTGAAGGTCGGAAAATGGGTGCCGCATGAACTGACTGAAAGGCAGCAAGAGAACCGAAAAACCACTTGTGAATTGCTGCGCTCCCAGTTCAAAAGGAAGTCTTTTTTGCATCGAATCGTTATGGGTGATGAAAAATGGGTGTATTTCTCCAATCACAAGCGTAAACGATCGTATGGTCCGCCCGGCCACAAGCCAAAACCAACGGCCAAACCAAATCGCTTCGGCCGGAAGGCAATGCTGTGTGTTTTCGGGGATAAGCGCGGTATGATTTGGTACGAGCTAAACCAGGTGAAACAGTTGACGGTGCACACTACCAACGACAATTGGCCGATTTGAACAGCGCTATACACCGAAAACGCCCAGAAAATGCCGATCGGCGTCAAAAAGTAATTTTTTTTGATGAAAATGCACCGCCACATCGAACAAGAGCGACCCGGGAATTGGTGGAGACATACGATTGGGAACCGCTGGTACATGCGGCTTACTCACCAGACTTGGTGCCTTCCGATTATCATTTGTTTGTATCGATGGGCCACGCATTTTCCGAGCAGCGCTTCAATTCTCACGAAGAAACCAAAAAATGGCTTGATGATTGGTTTGCGGCCAAAGACGGCCAATTTTTTTGGCGCGCCATTTACAAATTGCCTGAGAGATGGGAAAAATGTGTTGGTAGCGATGGCTATTATTTTGAAGATTAAATTTGTAACCATTTTTTGTTAATAAACGTTTGAAATTGAAAAAAAGTCTCATTTCATGGGAAATAAGGGGTTTCACATATCACATAGGTATCTACCTGTAAATCCTCAACCCGATAATTATCGAAAGTTGATTCCTCACGATAGCTGGTATAACTTTGTCTTTGTCGACCTATGCCCAAGTGATACAGTTTCTGAAATTTCGCAAATAAATGAACTGAATATTTTCTTACCTACTCGGAGTTAAGCTCATCAATTTTGCAACAGCTCTTATGCCGAGAGATTATCTTCTTACAATATTAGAATTTTCGTGCTCCCATTACTTACGAGAGCTTCTCAGTTGGAGCCATATTTACGACTTTCTGCTTTATTAATTAGAAAATTAATGATTAAAAAAATTTCAGCGCTTCAATAATCATTTAAATCATTTTAAATCATCTTCGTAAACACCACTCGATTTATGTCTAAGGCCGCAATATGAATGTAAATGTATTCAAATTCTTAACGCAATGTTTTGCATTTAATGTTAATTTGGATCGAGTTTAACAATTTTGGAAACATAGGACATTGAGCCAATTCAAAGATGGTTTGTAGTTAGCTACAGAGAGATTGGTGAATGTGTTTTATCCAAGAAAGTCCTCATTAACCTGTTAACTGGGTATGACGAAATATTTCGTCATACATAAAAGCCTTCTGCAATGGGCATGACGAAATTTTTCGTCATGGAAATTAATCGTAATATATTGAACGCATTACGTTCTACTTTGTTCTTATCTATTAAATCTTAAAGTGGTTATATATATTGAATACATTTGAATTATAAAATATTTTATCAAAATAAATAAAAACCATAAGTTAAAAACGATATTCCTTTATTATTTGAGGTGTGATATTACTTATCGCTGCGAAGAAAAAGTTCCCATTCTGAAACGAGTTGAGCAATAGCTAATTCCCCGGTTAACAGGTTAAGGTTAAATTGAGGTTTCCACAATACAACAGCGGGAAGACCTACACCTGTTTCGATACCCAGTATAGCAATCAACGGAGGGTGCTGCACTCGAAAATGCTGATATTTCCTTAATGAGCAGCTAATATCTTTTTTGAGTTGAGATTTTCTAAGCTTGCTGTGCTTTCCTCTTAGAGAATTGAGATACAGGTCTGCCTACCGTTAGATTATAGACCTTTTGTGCCTAACTATACCATAACTCGTATTAGTTTTAGGAGACTTACTTCAGGCCCTTTCTGTGGTAGCGTTGGCTGGTTCATGTCATCCGAATGGATACAAACTCTCCGGCTCTGAAAGTATTTGATGCGGTACCAGCTGGTGGTAGCAGAGGAAGAGGGTGGCCACCTATACGTTGGAAAAATCAAGTGGAGAAGGACTTGGCCTCACTTGGTGTGTCCAACTGGCGCCGGTTAGCACGAGAAAGAAACGACTGGCGCGCTTTGTTAAACTCGGTCAAAATGGCATAAGCGATTATCGCGCCAATCAAAAGGAACTATTCAAGGGGCAGAGATTTACATATATTGGCTGGATACTAGAGGCTCAAGGAATTTTCTTATATGCGCGTAGTGTTTTCATAAATGTTAAGCTTAAAGCAATTGATTTGAATACAATGCTGTGGCTTCTTGTCAGGTAACATCTCAACATTCGATCTCAGAGTAAGGGTAAAACCTTTGATGAAAAAATCATCTTAATCACAAGTTTTAGGTAAACACTTTGCCCGCTGCCACTGAATGTGTCCTGCGACAATTAGTTTTAAATAAAAAATAAATAAATAATTGGCGCGTACACTTCTGTTAGGTGTTTGGCCGAGCTCCTCCTCCTATTTGTGGTGTGCGTCTTGATGTTGTTCCACAAATGGAGGGACCTACAGTTAGTTTTACGTTACCAAAATGGCTGGCAGTAATAGCCGACCAGGAATCGTCACCTCAGTGGCTTCATTCAAAATTTATTCGAAATAGTTTTTGGTGTTACCAGAAAAAAAAAAATAATAATAAAAACAGATGGCTTTGACCCTAATGGATGTTACACTTACTGCGCTAATTATTTATATGAACGCAATTCACATTCCATTAAGAAAAGAAATTTGCTTGATTTTATACACCCAAACGCACGCACTAGTGGGGCTTTACAGCCATTTAATCAAGCGTTGATGCTTTAAAATTATTAACATTTATATGCCAAGCCCGTGCATCTGCGCAAGCAAACAAAGTCCCAGACGTTCAAGCAAACACAAATGGAATAAACGAAAACAATCATACCAACACATACAAATACATAAATATCCCATACTCGTATATATTAAGCTTAATGGGCGAAAGGATGTGCATAAACGTAGAAGGAAAAAACAGTCAGAAATTCAGCTTCCAAACATATACATATACTTGGCGCAACAAGAATTCACTCAAATTATACTCAGCAAACATCTGCACGCCGCATACTTAGCCAAGTAACCAGTTCGTTAGCGTTTCGAGTGCTTCTGACACACTGATATAGGTAACATAGTATACCTATATGTATTTGTGGCATTTGTTCGTGTTTATATTTCGTTTAAGTTATTCTTAAAAGTAAAAAAAGGTGCGCACATTTATAAGTGTCTGTATGCGTAATGCCTGCAGTCAAATCTACTTGTTCTGAACTATCTTTTACTGACTGATATTTTTGGCATATCTTTGATGTGCTGCCAAATGTCAATACTCAGCATTTCATTCTGCATTACACCAGTTGCTGAACTCGTAAATAATAATTGTAGTCCAGTCCATAGCGAAAGTCAGCAGTTTCGGACCAGTTGCAGAAGCTAAAACAAATTGGTCAACGACGTTTTAAGAAGCATTTTACTATAAGCCAGTTGATGCTCGCGGTTTTACTTGCACATAAATTCAATACAAATATAAACATAAAATGAAATACAAATATAAAATATTAACCAACATTAACTTTTCGAAACGGTAGGTAGCTCCCCAAGTAGCTCTAAAGCGCCATTTTGATACCATTATGAAACCTCCAACGGGCAGATATCTAATATACAACCACAACTTTTGATGTAAGGGAGAATGTTAATGGGATTTAAGTTCGCGCACTGCCTCAGGTTGTCGAAGAAAGGAGCATCCAATGACCTTAATCGTTTGGGTGCCAAACCCGAACATTTACAGAGGAAGTACTCAATGTTCTCCCTCTCTGAATTGTCCTATGTACGGGAAACTCAGTTACGAGTTTACAAATTGAATGATGTGGAGTCCCCAGAACTTTGTGCGTCTATTGTAAATTCGAAATATTCGAAATAGCACACGAAGAAATGGAGCTCCATTAATAAATAAATGTACTTTAACAACAGTCAAGGGGATGCCAATGACCGGGTGTGACACTTCTGAGACCAATTCAGTTAACCATTTCCTGGCAAACTCATCAGCAATTTCATTTCTCTCTATATTTCCATGGTCCTGGAACCTAGGTCATAGAAATCGACGCCTTGATCGCAGCTTATCTATCGGAAAAAATTTGAACATCTCGCTCGCGCCCGCATTCATTAGTTACTGCATGCCTGCAGGATGGCAAAGACTTCTGCCTGAAAAATATTAGCAGTATTCGGTAGTTTTAGGGAAATAGATAAATTGGCTGATTTAGAGGAAACCCTTGCTCCAACTCTCGATTCTACCTTGGTGACGATCATTTTGAACCCAGAACCATTAAAATCGGTTCATTTTTGACTAATTTATGAGCATTAAAAAAAAAATTCTTATATAATGAAAAAAAATCGATTTTGAGCCGAAGAACAAAATTGCCGATAAATCTTGAAAAAATTTTTTTTCAGGCGAACAAAAAAATACGTGTCTCATTATTTTGACGACCAAAGAGCAACATATTTAAGTTACATCGAAATCGAAGAACATGACCCGAATAGCCCGGTTGAATTGAAATGGAAAGCATCTACTTTGAAATATTGCCCTGACACGACCCTCAAGCTCCAGAATGCGGATAGAGAGAAGGAAGGGCAAATAATTTTTGTTTTAGCAAACAAATTTTTTTATTTTTAGCTTTTCATTTTGTATATATATTCCCTCAGAAAATTAGAATTTGCCCGCGATAATGAATGCTTTTTGTAAGAAGTGACTAAAATCCACGCCTCAGCCTGCTAATTATGAACATTAACTCAACGCAAATGGACTGAGCGAAACAGGCTTAGTGGCGATGTGAACACTGTCGTCAATGTAGTGAAAATTACTGAGAGAAATACTCTGAATCCATAAAGTGGTATCATCAGATATTTCAGGTTAACACTACCTTATAATAATAATAAAAAGCTTTATATGCTAAACGACTTTTAAAAGTGAGGGCACTAATCCCACTAGTATGTCCAAAACTCCGAACGATTTTTTTTGTTTCAAGATTTTTAAAAATAGCCACCTTGAGCTTCATAAAGTACAAAAGTTGCTGCATCGATTTCAACCCGAGAAAAATTTTCAGACCAATCCATTTGTTAAACTCAAAGTTTCGTGAAGATATTTTATATCTGCACTAAACAAAAGGATTTATGGCATTGGTTTTAATTCTAAATGTTAAAAATACAACACATAATTTATGCAGTATTACAGATGTGCCACGAAGACATGGTGCGAAGTCGATTTGGAATAAGACCTCTGTAGATTTCCCATAGTGTTCTACTTCGACAGGCAAAACGGAATCTCTTACGAGCTTGATGTATTTTTCGCATCCGTTATTCCATTAATAAAAATCAAAGAATCACATAAGTGATACGAAAGGCAGCCCCAGGTCATTTGGATCTAATTTCACAACGTTGCAACTTCTCCATTGCTCTGCAGATCAATTTCGGTGTGCTCGTGCCCTCTCGTGTCACACGTTTTAATTTTTTGTATGAGAAGTGTTTTTTTTTTTTGCTGGACGTCTGCCTGCAACACAAATTTTCCTTAATCATCTGGGTACCGTCTGGACACTAACCGTGACTTTATAGTGTCATTTCAGATCCCTTCTAATTTTGAGGTTGCTTATAAATGGAGTTTAAAGCCCGTGTGGGGGATAATGCAGTAAACTCGAGTAGCAGTTCTTCTTCTAGTTCTTTTCTTGCTTAAATTCCTTTCTTTCTTATGGCGCCTTCAATTGATTTTTTTGGATTTTATTTTTTAGTAACTGCGCTAATGATGGACGACTGAGGTTTCAGTCCTCCTATTTTGCGTTTAGACACACATTCTTTTTTCGAAGTAAAAAATATAAACGTTTTTAGAAGCAGTACAACCTTTTAAAAATGAAAATTAAGCTTTCACATACACGGACGTATGCGACCCAAATATAATGCTGCTTTCGCGGTTATAGATGAAAGTTGCAACACAATTTCTGATGGTATTTTGATCGTCTCTGATTTAATTTTTAATGCATAGGCAAAAACTGTTCTCTGTGCATTAAATGTATGCCACAACACAAGAAAAAAGTTATGTGTGCAGATAGCCAATCTATTAGGTATGGGAATAAGTTTCTGCCCTCGTAAAAGAGGGCAGTAATAGTGGCAGTCGATCGCAGTAGTTGACATTCGTTTGAAGCATAAAGATCTCTTTTATCTGACGTCAAAAGTGTCTACGTTCGTCCCGAAAAACCAACATTTGCGGGAAGTCATGCTTCATTGTAACCTTTTAAAGAAAAGTGCAGCTGAAATGTCGTATATTAAACAATATTTAGGGTAATCAAGCTCTATCAAAATTAACTTATAAAGAGTGGCTTTGACACTTCCAATGGGGTAATTTCGAGGTGAGTGATAAAGACTGCGAATGGGCACCGAAAAAATTTGAAGATACTCAACTGCAACAATTATTGGATGAAGACGCATGTCGAATGTCGAACTGTTGATGATGTGTCCAAAGAGTTGGATGTTGACAGCTCAACCGTCGATAAACGTGGTCCAGGAAGTAGTTAAGTGGGTGTCACGTCAATTGAAGGATAGGGATATCGAGGGACGTTTGCCGACTTGTGAGATGCTTCTTCAACGGCAGAAAACGAAAGGTCACTGGCGATGAAAAATGGATCTATTATGATAACCCTAAGCATTGAAAATGTTGCAGCCTGCCAGATGAACCAGATCCATCGACAGCGAAAAAAAATATTCATGCGTCAAAGGTTATGTTGTGCATCTAGTGAGACCAGAGGGTGTCATATATTAAAAAATAAATAAATAATTGGCGCGTACACTTCTGTTAGGTGTTTGGCCGAGCTCCTCCTCCTATTTGTGGTGTGCGTCTTGATGTTGTTCCACAAATGGAGGGACCTACAGTTTCAAGCCGACTCCGAACGGCCGATATTTTTATGAGGAGCTTTTTCATGGCAGATATACACTCGGAGGCTTGCCATTGCCTGCCGAGGGGGCAGGCTCCTTAACTCCTTAAACAAACTGGCGATCGTTACCGACTGCAGCTAATGCGTCTCAAAGAAAAGCGGCCGGAAAGAAACGGTACACTTGACAAACTGATTTTGGTGCATCACAACGTCAGCCCAGACGTTGTTAAATCGGTCCAGAAATATTTAGAGGGACTGAATTGGGTAATCTTTCTCCACCCGCCGTATTTCCCAGACATTGTATCTTCTGATTACTATCTGTTCTAATCAAAGCAGTCAGCCCGTATTGGAGAGCGATTTACTTCTTACGAGAGCATCACAAACTGGCTTAATGAATGAATCACGTCAAAAGAAATCGAAGTTTTCGTCAGAGGGATCCACATGCTGCCTGAAAGATGGAGTAAAGTTGTAGCTTCCAATGGCACATGGTTCACATAACATCATACATTTTTTAATTGTTTAAATAATTCGTAACTTTGGCTAAGAAAGTACGGAAACTTATACCTATACCCAATGTATGCGAAGCGTTTAAAAAAATATTAACTTGACACGGATAATAGTGTCCATAAATAAAGGCCGATCGAGCTGCCAAATCGGTTACCTGTATCCTGTTCATAACTTTGCCACTAACTCTATAGAGCTGATTGCCAGAAATTATTTTAATAAACTTAAAAAGGAAATTGCCTCTGACTGGATCAACAACAATCGTAGTTACCAGCAAATAAACCCGAATAAAATTCCTCTAGGGCTACCTTTAACATTCTCAATGATACAAAATAAAATACAGTATATTCTGTTTTTATGCGGTATATACGTTCCGCAAGAAACAGCATAAAAAAAAACAGCATAAAAAAAGCTACCAGTTCTATAGTAAAACTATAGATAGGTTTCAAAAGTGCTAAGAACCGCATAAATCTGAATTAATGTAATAAAATCGCATAAAAAAGGGTACTAGTCCCATATTATAACTATAGATACGTTCCATAGACCTCGTGAATCTGAAATAATTAAATAAAATCGCATACACAAAAAATTGTATTTTTGAAAATTATATCTTTATTTAAGAAACGTCAGAATCGAAAAATAAATTTATATCATCAGAAATAGAATCAGACAATATCCGCATGTTGCGCATTCGTTTAGGATTTGGCGTAAAATCACTTTCGTCACTTGAGGAAATGTACACGTCTGATCTAGATGGTGATGCAGGCGGTTCCATACTTGTAGGGTTACAATTTCTGATGTAATCTGTGATGAGTTTTTGCTTAGCTGGTTTAGAATCTTGTTTATACATTTCCCGATAGGTCGACATGAATTTTTTATTTTTTTTAAAAACCGCACTATTTCAAAACCGCATAAAAAAAACCGCATAAAAAAACCAATCTACTGTATACAGGTATTCAAGGGATCGACTTACTCATACTGAGGCCACTCATCTTTACACCAAAAAATTATGCGCGATCGGTAGCGTATATCCCCCCAAAGTCTCATTAAACCTTAACGTTTGTGGAAATCTTAATTATAAGTAATAGAAGATTTACTTTGTATACACCTCTAATTGGTAATTTTCTGCCTGGTCTAATTTCAATCGCTTTCGAACTAGTATGACTTTTTACTTCAAATAAGATTTCATAAACTAAAATATTTGTTTCATAGTTTGCTTTCTACAGCAGGGTTTACACGCATGTGGGAATAAAATACTACGTACGTGGGTAAATTAAAGTATTTACATACATAAGTGTGTGTGTATGCGTGTATAATAATAATGATTTCCCAACATCCCCACTGTGAAAAACACTTTACTGCATGTGAAGCAAATAACGTAAGAGTATTTGTGACAAGAGAAAAAATGTGGATGCGTTGTTCGGGGGAAATTGAGAATGCTCAGGATATTTGGAGAAAAATATTTATTAATATCAAGTACCAAAAATTTCAAAATAATCTGAATTCCTAAATAAACTGATATGTGAATGTGAGTGTATGAGTACGTATTCATATTTCTACGCATTCATATTTTCATGCATATATGATACATACACATGCACAAGTTTTTTATTGTATTGTGTAGAAGAAGTGTATTGAGGACTTGAATTCATCGGAATATAATTGTTTCCTCTTATGTTTAATTTTTTGCATTTTTCTGCGAAAATAATTTTACGTGCAAATATGCTCGTTTGTGAAATATTCAAGTGTATTTCTATTGCTTCATTCGTTGGTATATCGTCGATTATTTGGTGTTGCGAAGCAAACGTGTTAAAAGTGGTTTTTCCTGCATATTTTCTGTACATATTGATGAATACAGGCAGACGCTTTTAGATTTATGCTGCTGAGAGTAGGTGTGCACTTCTTCTTTTAGTAGAGTTAAATTTGTTTAAATAAGTAATCCATGCTTAGGGTTTAAATTTTTTTTTTGTATTAACACATCTTAAGGTATGAACAGAATAACGTTTAGAAATTACAAATAGAACAACTAAATAAACATACTAACGAGCAATTTTTATTGAATTAATATATTAAAAAAGGAAAACGTAAGATGCCTCAATATTCATAAATTCATTATTCAATATATAATATAAGGTACAGCTGCTAATGGGTGCCCATCTGGTCTAAAACTGTTTTACGCTTGAGCCGCCGACGATGAGTATTTGGCTGAAGCAAAGCCAATGCTTCAGCGGTGACATGTGTACTTAAATTGTTGTCTGTGAGCCATGGCATACTTTTTCGCCACGTCAGTGACGAGATCACGATGGAGGTCGAGATTTCTCACATTTTGGAATCGTTGGATAATAGTCATGCAAGATTCGCTTGAGCATCCCCATAACTGAATGCCATACGTCCAAACGGGTTTAAGTATTTGTTTATATAGCGGTAGTTTGTTGTTCGTTGACAGAATAGAGTGTCTACCAAAAAGATGAAGAAGGTTTTTTGTTTTTAATTCCAGCTCTTCACGCTTTTTCTTGACATGCGCCTTCCAACGCAGTTTAGCATCAAGTGTTATTCGAAGATATTTTGCCTCGTTGACGTACGGTATATTTACGCTGTTTATGCAGACTGGCTTGTAAATTGTTTTTTTTCAGGCCGAATACAATTTGCACTAATTTTGAATTATTTAATTTGATACGCCATTTTTTTGCCCATGTTGCAATAGAACTGACCGCTGATTGCAATTTTGTGGTTATAGTCTCGATCACTTCTCCAACTGCTAGAATAGCCGTGTCATCTGCAAAGGTTGCGATAACGCGTTGCTCGTGAACCGGTGAGTCATACGTATACAAGAGGTACAGGAGAGGGCCTGGGATGCTTCCTTGAGGTAGCCCCGCGCTTGCTTTTTGCAATGAAGAATAGGCGTCATCAAATCTGACACGAAAGTATCTGCCATCAAGGTAGGAAGAAAAGACTTCGCCTTAATTCCTGGGCAAAATCAATTTCAGTTTGTGGAGTAAGCCCGTATGCCAAACTTTGTCAAACGCCTGCGAGACGTGAAGGAACACCGCTGCGCAAACTTTATTTTCCTCTATCGCACGCTCTATGGTTCTAACAACCCTGTGAACTTGGTCGATTGTGGAGTGACTTTTTCGAAAGCCAAATTGGTGCGTTGGAATAACTCTCTTATTTTCTATAATTGGCAACATTCGAGTCAGTAACAGTTGTTCAAAAAGTTTGGACAGCATTGGTAGCAGAGAAATAGGTCGGTATGAAGACGATTTTCCGGCTTTCAGAATCATAATTACTTCTGCTGTCTTCAAGTACATAGTTACATATTTTAACAAAAAACACAAATTAATCAATTAAGACAGTCAAGTAACACAATAATTGGGCAATCTCTGAAAAATTTCTGCAGTTATGAGGTTCGTTACTAACTGGCTCAATGCTGATATCGCTTTCAATCCAATTTGACGAGATGTCACTATCTTCAGATCCATCATTGGCATAGAAGGTTTTACGAAGATTTTCTGCAAATAAATTTGCTTTTTGCTCATTGGTTTTTGCCCATTGGGGGTCGTTTATTTTGATGGGTGCTGTGTGTTTTATCGATCGATTAATTGACTTTGCTGCTTTCCATAAGGAGTAGTCTGTGGATTTATCAGATGTGAGGCTCTTAAGAAATCGATTGTAATTATAATTTTTGAATGTCTGAATTTGAACGTGTAGTTGTTTTGTTGTTTGGTTGAGTTTTAATTTGTGCTCAGGATATCTGGTTTGCTGCCAACGACGTCTAAGTTTTCGTTTTTTATTTATCAGCAACTTGATATATGATGGGTATTTTTTCTTATTTGATGTACATCTTGCTGGGGCGTACTGTTCCATGCTGCGTTTTGAATTATTTGCGTGAATTGAAGCACGGCATCATCAAGATTATCGATGGTTTCAATTAAAACAAATTAAGAATACAATCTAGATCTTTGGATCTAGTGGAATTTTTTGCAAAAGGTCCTTGTTTTTGCCAATGTAAGTTTTAAATATGAGCCGCATTGAACCATAAGCGGAACATTTAAAAATATTTTGATGCCGACTTCCCCTGGAGAGCAATATTTTCAGCCTATAACCTATACCGAAAACTCGTTTACTTATCAGGGCGAGTCGGACCCTATTTCGCACAGCCATTTCACCGATTAGCGTGCTCGAATAGGCAAGCAGATAGAAAAGTTTTTAAAAATCACCTTATTATTTTCGATTGTATTCCTTAAATCTCCTATTATTATATTTTTCATAATATTTTTGATGTACGTACATGACATGCAGTTTTATTGTAGTATGTACAAGTTTCCTTCAATTTACGCTTTATCGATATGTACTTCTACCTACATATATATAAAACACGGTAGATATATTCTTAGCGCATAGTAAATTTCAGCAGCTAAAAGAAATACTGCATAGATAGCCAAGGCTCTTTAAATCAGCAAACACTCATTGCGCCCATTCAGTACACACTTAGAAACATCTTCTTGCCTCCTTTTACTACAATCATTAATTAAATCACTATAATTTATTGAGCCAAATTTATTTGTATTATATTTTACCACTTATTCTGTCATTTATCTTTTTCCAGGTTACTTCATTTCTATTTACTCACTTACGCATTATTTTTGGCTGCTTGTGAAGAGTTTTCCTTTATTTCTATTTCCTCATGGTAGGTGCGCCATTACCATGGCAAGGATTGAAAATTGCACGCCATTTACCACCCGTCTGCCCACAACAGCTGCCCGATGTCACAGCGCAAGGAAGTGTGAAAATGTCACGCGGCCGTTACAAGCACTTGGCACGCCTACTGCCCTATCTAAAGACGGAAAGCGAAGATTGTCTTTATCTGAATTTGTATGTACCACGTGGTGGTAAGTAGAACAAGAAATATGTAATGCTATACTGGGAGATTACTTGAGATGAGTATAGGGGCAGCGCTATTATGCTTCACCTTAACCTTTTCGCATGTACTCACACTGCGTTATGTGCTTGTTTGGGTGAGCATACCTTACGCTTGCGCTACCACCTACATACATAAGTTGTGTGACAGTGTAACACCTTTTTTCGCACATCATTCGCTACCAATCCATTTAACATTGACAAATTTAATACCAGTAAACTTCTCTTTGTATGGGCCGCAGATGGTGCTTTCGACTCATCGTCCGCCTACGATATGGACTCATCAGCAAAGCGTTTGCCGGTAATGGTGTACGTGCACGGTGAATCTTTTGAGTGGAATAGTGGAAATCCTTACGATGGTTCAGTGCTTGCGAGCTATGGTCAAGTCATTGTTGTTACCATCAATTATCGGCTTGGAGTGATGGGTAAGTGGGTAAATGTGTAAATATATTTTTATATAGAGAAATGCGAATATATACGCAATCAACGTGCGTATTGAGTTGCATAAATGCGAGCGCAAAGCATAGAGTGAACTGTCATAGAGTGGAGCAAAATGATGTGTAAAAGAAATAATCTGAATAAAATAAAATGAAGTAAATTAAAAACATATTAAATAAAATAAAAAAATTTAATATAAAACACTAGCAAAATTAAAAATTAAAGAAAACAAATAGAATGAAATAACAAAATAAATAAATGAAACAAAATAAAACAATGTAAAAATATTAAACTATATAAATTTAAATAAATGAAATTCATTTCAATTAAATAAAAAAAACAAAATACATAAAACATTTAAACTAAAATCTAAAAAATTAAAATTTTATTTTATTGAAGTAAAATAAAATAAACAATAAAACAAAAAAATAAATATTAAAAATATAAATTAAATAAAATGTTCTTTAATAAAAAATAAAAAAATAAAAAACAATATATATGTACCATATATAAATTGAGCACAATAAAAATAAATAAAAATAATTGAATTAAGTTAAAATAGAATAAATAACCGAAAATCTATAATCAATAGAAATAATACAAATTTAATTAAAATATGTAAATAATAAAATAAAATTAAAAAAAAATAAACTAATAAACCAAGAATATAAATAAAATAAATAAATTAAATTAAAAACTAAATAAAATAATTACATTAAAATTCAAAAAAAAAAAAAAAAAAAAATTGTAAAACTAATCAAAAAATTTAAAGTAAACTAGAATAAATAATTTAGACTAAAGTTTAAGCCTATGCAGATGATATTGCTCTCTGCGTGTCAGGCAAACACCTGAATACCCTCACAGAGCTCATGCAACGCTCAATCAATATTCTGTTAAAATGGTGCACCGAAAGCGGACTAAATGCGAATCCAGCAAAGACAGATCTTGTTCTTTTCAATAGGAAACAACAATCTCCTCCACTGCAAACAATAACTTTAAAAGGGGAATCATTACTTCTATCTGATTCAGCTAAATATCTAGGAGTTATTCTAGATATGAAGTTGAGTTGGAAATTGAACATCGAAAACTGATGTAAAAAAGCTTTCATAGCTCTTTATACTTGTAAGAAAGCTATAGGCAAAACCTGGGGGTTTTCACCTCGGATCATTTATTGGATATATACCTCGATCATCAAACCGATACTCTTCTACGGTGTGGTTATATGGTGGACAGCACTCGAAAAACGATGTAGAGTAGACACAATTGATCGAGGCCAAAGAACAGCCTGCCTCCTGATAACAGGATGCTTAAGTGCAACACCTACTAAGGCTCTAAATACGTTGCTTCACTTGTTTCCTATCGATCTGGCTGGCAAAGCGATTGCAGCGAATGCAGCGACACGCATAAATGCTATATCGAAATGGAATAAGTATCTTGGCCATTCGGCCATACTGAACAGGAACACAGTTATCTCTTCCGACATAGACTATCATGTAAGTCTTCCATCATCACCCTTGCTATTCTCCTGTTCACTCCCAACTAGGGAAGAATGGAAGACAAATCTTACCGAAATCGATGGCCCTCTGATTATATATATATACAGATGGTTCAAAACAAGACCGTAAAGTGGGATTTGGAATCTTTTCCAATTCCCCTTACATCAATCTATCATTTAGATTACCCGACTACTGTAGTGTATTCCAAGTGGAAGTAGGTATGCGCTATCTGGTATGCTGCGAAAACTCTCTTAGAAAATAGAATATCACTAGAGGATATCCGCTTTTTCACCGACAGTCAAGCGGCCGTTCGAGCACTCAGCTCCTCTTATACCCACTCAGATGTGGTTCGATCCTATCTCTTATCTCTTAACGAAATAAGTGTTCAGAATTCTGTCCAAGTTATCTGGATACCGGGTCACAGTGGATTCGAAGCTGATGAGCTCGCACGAGCTGGAGCTTAGTAACTTACCCACAATCCACATTCCGCTCTCAACATGTAAAATGCTCATTGATCGAGAATTTCACAGCATTGCTGATCGGAGGTGGCGAGTGGAAACTACTTGCGTTACGACCAGACAAATCTGGCCATCCTAAAATCTGAAACAGACAACCCTTATAAGTCTATCGAAACAGGAACTAAGGCATATAATATCTCTTATCACCGGCCACTGCCTTTTGGGCACTCACGCATGTCGGCTCGGGGCTCCTCAAAACGACTTGTGCAGATACTGCGAGGACAAAGATGAGGAAGTATCGAGCAGGTATTTGCTGTGCAGTTGTCCCGGCCTAGCCAGAAGTCGACTCGCTCTTCTAGGCTCTCCAAAAATTAACAATCATTCAGCACTCTCGGACCTGAAAATCGAATCTCTCATTAAATTCTCGAAACGAATTAATATTTTGGACCGAAATCTATAATAAAAATCTCGGTTAAATGGGGAAATCATATAAAATAATGAGCTCTAGGGCAACACAACGGACCCAACTTGCGGTCTATGTGGCACTCCGATGCGGGGTCACCCTTAAACCAACCAACCAATAAACCAAGAATATAAATAAAATAAATAAATAAAATTAAAAACTAAATAAAATAGTTACAATAAAATTAAAATTAAAAAAAAAAAAAATTATGTAAAACTAATCAAAAAATTTAAAGGAAACTAGAATAAATAATTTAGACTAAAGTTTAAGTTAAATTAAATTAAATTTAAATTAAGTTAAATTAAATTAAACGAAAAAATAAAATAAAATTGATAAATTAAACTAAACCAAATTATGTAAAAACAAACTAGAAATATATAAACAGTGGTAGAATGCTCTAAAATAATAGTAATGGCTTATTGAAGTACTTCGTATTTACAACTTCAATCCCAATATCATACTCTTTCTAGAAAAAGTTATGCAACGCTGGAGGACAAGAATAAAAATACCTGGCTCTGAAAGCTTTCAATACACAACCGAAATAAACATTCGAAATGGCATCTTTCAAGGTGACTCCTTGAGTACGCTCTGGTTTGTTCTCAGCATGAGCCTCTTAAGTCACATCCTGAATGAGACGGGACTTGGGTTTGTATTAAAACACGGACAGTCTGGAAGATTTCGACTGAGCCATCTTTTTTACGTAGATGATTTGAAACTCTACGCCAGCAATTCCATCTAGATAAGCTTTTGAAATGTGTCCAAATCTTCTCCAATGGCATTAAAATGCCTATTGGACTTGATAAATGCCGAAAGATCACAATAGTTAAAGGTAAAGAGGTTTCTCGACATGTAACTGCGGAAAGTAGCGGATTCGACATAACAGAAATGAAGCCGGGAGAGGTATACAAGTACCTTTGAGTTATGCAAAGCAGCAGCCTAAATACGACGCAAATGAGGAAAAATCTGATAGAACCCAACTTAATGAGAAAAACCAAATCCACGCTATTAATTCATATGTCGTCCCGGTGTATCGTATAGCTTCGGAATTGTAAAATGGTCATCTACTGAAATAGAAAATCTACAACAAACAATACGTACAATTATGACTAAATACAAGTCACGTCATCCAAAAAGCTCTGTCGTTCGAATGATGCTATCTAGAAGAGTGGGCGGCAGGGGACAGATTGATGTTGGAGCACTGCATGACAAACTTATCTTAAACATAAGAGTATACTTCCAACATAAGTCCTCCCAATCCGATCTGCACAAGGCTGCATGTGCTGCGGATGATAATTACACCCCACTTCGGATGAATCAATGCTACGAAATCAGGAACGCAACCACAATAGATGAAAAGATTCGAAGATGGTCCGAAATGGCTGTCCACGGCGCATAACGAAAAGACTTGCTGAGCCCACATGTCGACCAAAAATTGTCGCACTTATGGCTTACCAACAGGTCGATATTTGCCGAAAGGGAGGGTACCATTTTTACCATACAAGATGGTGTGATTCCAACAAGAAATTACATTAAATATGTAATGCGAGATCCAAATGCCGCTGCAGACAGATGTCGAAGATGCAATAATCGGAGTGAGACATTAGACCACCTGCTAGCGGGATGCACCACACTGGCAAACTCTATGTACCTGAAACGACACAATGACATCGCGAAAATAATCCATTTAAAACTGACGCATGTGTAAAACCCCAATCAAAGCAAAATACCGTACTTCAGATACACCCCAGAACCGGTTCAAGAAGATTCCAACTACCTTCCATTTTATGCCCGAACAATTTTAACACATGCCACAAGAGTCCACAATACACCAGATATTTTCCTGATTGATAAATCTCAAACGACTGGTTATATAGTTGATATTGCTGTTCCTCTAAACAAAAATATGCAAAAAACATATGCAGAAAAAATATCCAAATATTCTGACTTAGGCATTGATCTCAAACGCCAGTGGAAGCTAAGGAAGATGCACATACTACCAATTATCATCTCAGCCCACGGACTAGTGCATAAAAACTCAGCAGACAACGTGAAAACTCTTCAACTTCCAAAATTTTTAATTTTCGACATGCAGAAAGCAGCTGTACTCAATTTTTGTCATATAGTGCGAAACTTTTTACAGTAAAAAAAATTGTTAACTATTTTATACAATATAATATTTATATACATTTATTTAATTGTAATCTTTGTAGCTGTTATAAATTATTGGCTTGCAGCAAAGCTGTCGCCAATTAATGTAAATCACTCCCTTCTTGAGATGCAACAAAAAAAAATAAAATAAAATAAAGTAAAAAAGTTAAATTAATTAAGATTAACTCAAATAAAAAATAATAATATAATACAATAACATTAACAAATTAGGATGACGAAAATAAAAAAATAAAAAAAATAAAATAAAAGCATAAAATAACGAACTAAAGAAATAAATTAACTTAAATAAGAAATGCTAACAATATAAAATATTGTTAAAAAGTCTTAAAAGGTTAGATAAAACAATAAAAAGAGTAAAATAAAACAAAATAAAAGAAAATAACAAAATAAGGAAATAAATAAAACACAGTAAGAAAATCAAATGAAGCGAAATAAAAAAATAAGTTACACTAAATAAAATAAAAATAAACAAAGTTTAGTTAAATCAAATTCATTTAAGTTAACCAAAAGTATCGAAAAAGTTTAACTAAAAATAAGAACGTAAAAAAATTAAAAATTTAAAATAATTGAAAGGGTAAAATATTAAAAAAATATAATAATATTAAGTAAAACAAAACAAAATAATTTAGCTTAATTAAATTAAATAAAACAATGATAAATAAAATAAAAAGATATTAAACTAAAGCAAATTAAATTAAATGAAAATAATTCCAATTAATATATTAGGTGCGAAACTAAGTTCCCGCTATTTGTCAATAGATGCCGCCAGCAGTCGATTCTAACATAACCTAAACATCATAAACCAAGTGTAGACATATGGTAAACAAACTGCTTCGACACATTAGTGATTTTGTGTTGGTATCATATATTTCTGGTTTTGTGAAAATTTCTGATCTTGTGCCGAATAATCGTCATTTTCGGGAAGTGTTGATTTTCCTCTTTCATTCGAAAAAATCGGCGGCTGAAACGCATCAAGAGCAACAAAAAGTTTATAGAGATGCTGCTTTAAGTGAAACAACGTGCCGAGATCGGTCGCGTTGCTTCAAACACGGTGATTTTAATGTTGACGACCATCCGCGTGAAGGAAGGCCAAAAACCTTCGAAGACGCTGAATTGGAGGCATTGCTCAATGACGATCCGTGTCAAATGCAAGAAGAGCTTGCTTCAGTATTAGGAGTTACCCGTCAATCCATTTCCAAGCGATTGCATGCTTTGGGAATGATTCAGAAACAGGGGACTTGGGTTCCTTATGAGTTAAAACCAAGGGATGTTGAACGTCGTTTTTTCGCCTGTGAACAACTTCTCCAGTGGCAAAAAAGGAAGGGTTTTCTTCATCGCATTGGGACGTGCTTTAATGAAAGCAATCTAAAGAAAAGAAAGTCATGAGGCTGCCCGGTCATGCTTCTACGTCGTCGCCTCGGCCGAATATTCACGCTGCGAAGGTTATGCTATGTATTTGGTGGGACCAAGTTGGTGTTATTTATTATGAACTGTTAAAACCAAGCGAAACCATCACAGGGAATCGGTATCGACTTCAATTGATGAGGTTGAGCCGAGCACTGTGCAAGAAGCGGCTGCAATACGCGGAGAGGCATGAAAAAGTGATTCTACAGCATGACGACGCTCGGCCTCACGTGGCCAAACCAATTAAAACCTACCTGGTAACACTGAAATGAGAAATCCTACCCCACCCGCCATATTCTCCAGATATTGCGCCGTTCGATTATTACCTGTTCCAATCAATGGCACATGGTCTAGCTGACCAGCAGTTCCATTCATATGAAGACATCAAAAAATGGCTTGATCCGTGGATAGCCTCAAAAGATGAACAGTTTTACCGTGACAGTATACGAGATATACCAGAAAAATTGAAAAAGTAGTAGCCAGCGATGGGCAATGCTTTCAATGATTTACTTGTAACCATTTTTTCATAAATAAATAAGTTGCACTAATTAAAATTAAGTTAAAATATTAAAAACAATAACAAATGAAATAAATAAGCTAAACTTAGTGAAATAAAATAAACTAAATAAATAAAAGCCAAATTTTGTTTAATTAAAAAATACATAAATTCAAATAAAATCGAATAAAACTAAATTGGATTCAATTCAATAAAGTAAAATAATTGCCATTGACTGTCGAGGAGCGACCGCTATTAGAAAAAACTTTTCTTCATTTTAGTGTTTCACCGAGATTCAATCCTACGTTCTTTCTGAATTCCGAATGGTAGTGACGCACCAACCCATTCCGCTAGAAATGTTGTTCTGTTGTGAGTATATTCGTGATGAATTGGTAAACCACGCTAACCTCAATTCAGCGAGAACTGTCAAATTAGCTATGGCAGAAAACAGCGCTGCCATTTCAAAGTACTTCACCTATAAAGAAATTCGCTTTACGCCTTTTGATAGTTGTTTGAGTGATTTTTATTGGAGAGCTTTATATAGCAAGAATGTGCTCGAAATTCCGTCACTGTCAACGGGCGGCCAATATTAGAAAATAAATTTTTATTTGCTATTTTATGACTACAGTTGCTATCGCACTTAGGACTCACCAGATGAGAATTACGCACAAACAATCGTTTTTTAACGAGACCGTAACTTAGTTCTCTGCATTTTGGTTTCTAGTGTTGCAAGAGATTTTTCGGAATATTAAATAAATGATTTAAAATGAAAAAAACAATATTTTCAAATTAAAACACTGTGACTGATATTAAGAAACTATCATATTTCAACATCTTTTATGCCTTTTCTTGCCTGTCGTCATCGCATCCTCTGTAATTTTTCTTTTCTGGTTTTATTTATAGGCTTTCTGAAGCCCAGCATTGACGAGAATACTGTCGCAAATTTTGGATTACTCGATCAAATTGCCGCACTACATTGGATTAAGGAAAATATTGCCTCGTTCGGCGGCGACAAGGATAGCGTTACCCTCATGGGACACAGTACCGGCGCAGCCTGCGTGAATTATTTAATGATATCGCCTGTTGCATCCGGTATGTGGAATATTTTTGTGCACATCAAGCCGCGTAACTCAATTTTGATGGCACTTCACTTTTCGGCATTTTATGTCACTTATCACACATTTACAAGAAAATTTCATTTATTTTAATTTAATCGCTTCTCCTTTTCATGCTTCAATGAACTGTGTATTGGTGTACTGGTGTATTTTTCGTTTTCATTTCACTTCAATGATCGGACCAGGCCTTTTTCATCGCGCAATTCTCATGTCGGGCTCAGCCATGTCAGACTGGGCGGCCAGCAATCATTCGCTTCAACTCACCATGCAAATCGCACACACACTCAATTGTCCTTTAAACGATGACAATGAGGAGATGCTATCCTGTTTGCGTCAAAAGCGGTAAGTTACTTAATTATTCAATGGCCGAGCCGCAGCCGTAGTGGCGGCGAGTGCTTCGGTTAAGTTTCAATAGGAGTCTCACATTTCAAATGCCTTCATTCCACCCAAAAGCTACTTGTAGAGGCATTTAATAGCATAAAATGCTACACACAACCACAAGTAGACGAGCTTAGTTTAGAAAAATATTTGAATATCTGGATTTGTGTGAATGTTTTCGGGCTTGTTTGTGTGGTTATTTGTGTGCTTTAGAATGCCTCATGCATATTTTTGCGATTTAGCGTAATTCCGCGCGTCATTGTTGGCGAGTTCCTTGCACACTGTACAAAATTGGCTACAATGACTTGTGTAACTACGAACATTTGAATAATTAATCATGAAAGAAATGCGTAAACTAAAGGCGATTATGGAAAATGGGAAATGATGTTAGAAAAGTTAAAGGAATTTGAAATAAAAGTTTTTTTCTCGGAGCGTATGCAAGTAGTCTTCAAAGTGAAAGAATTTAAAAATCTTACGTGGTTATCCTGGCAGATATACATACTTAGGTAGTTAGGTTTAAGAAAATGTTATTGTTTAACCATGTGAACACAATATAAGTTAGAAAATATTTAGAGCTACGAAACTAGGAGCATAAAAAGTTAGGATAAGAAACTCTGGATTATAATAATAACTAATTTTTTCAGGCGTCGGGTAGCTTCACAAGCTCGTATTTAAAGTGAAAGCCAAGATGCCTAAATCTTAGTCTTGAAAAAGCTGAATAGCTGAGGACTTTATATTCAGATGGTTCCATCTCATTATTCTTCTTGCGGCCACTGCTGAATGGACCCGAGTTCGCATGGATGTATTCGAGATGCAATGCTCGGTCAAGATTCCACCACAACGATTTTGTTGCGCTCAAATATTTCTCCTTCTTATTCAACCATATCCTAAAGTAATTTCTATCGCTGCAATTTAACATTCTTGCCCTTTCATTGAAGTGACTTGAGGCTCATAGGTTCACGAACTGAGAACAGGAAGTTAAAGTGAGCACCTCACGTGCGCCTTGCCCTAATCAGTTGATTTGTAATGATTTTTTTTAATTTTCCACCTCTAAAAGCAAAGCTTTGATGTTATCACTCATTAGGAACTCATCAACACAAGACATAAGGCATTCATTACCAGTTGGTTGCCGGGGTAAATTATGACACTTAAAAAGCCCAGCACTAGTCAGCAGCCATTGTTCTGGCTTCTTGAGAGCACCCATCTCCGCTGGAAAAACACAGCAGTGACTCGAATGACTAATATTTAGTTTAAATATTTGAGACTTTTCTCTGCTTACCATCGTACAATCTTCGAGTGTAGAGAGATATGAATAGTTTCACACTACGCCTTGTTTCCAAACGTTGCAACTCGACCAGTTTCATACTTGAAGGTTTGTAGGACGAGACAAATCTACCTAAGTAAATGTTTTTGGTTCTTTTCAAAATTTAAACAAGCTTTTTTTTAATTTCTTAGGATGAAACATATGAATAAAAAAAGGTTATGGAATAAAAATAAAATAAGGAGCTGGGAGAGATTACTGAACATAGCCTAAATTATCACATCAAAAAAGTAAAAAAAAAAATCTGACGTGGTATTTTCCAAAATTGCTAATAAAATTTTTTTCCACAATTCAAAACAAAAAATTCTTTCTTCCCAACAAAAAAAAAAATCTTTCTTTCAAAAAAAAAATTCTTTCTTCCAAAAAAAGTCTTTATTCACAAAAACAAAATTCTTTCCTCCAAAAAAAAAAATTCCGAACTTTCAATGAAACAAAAATTTTTTTAAATGTAAATTATATATTATATATATATAATTGGCGCGTACACCCTTTTTGGGTGTTTGGCCGAGCTCCTCCTCCTATTTGTAGTGTGCGTCTTGATGTTGTTCCTCAAATGGAGGGACCTACAGTTTCAAGTCGTCTCCGAACGGCAGATATTTTTATGAGGAGCTTTTTCATGGCAGAAATACACTCGGAGGTTTGCCATTGTCTGCCGAGGGGCGACCGCTATTAGAAAAATGTTTTTTTTTTAATTTTGGAGTTTCACCGAGATTCGAACCGACGTTCTCTCTGTGAATTCCGAATGTTAGTCACGCACCAACCCATTCGGCTACCGCGGATGTAAATGTAAATTACTCTAAAAATAAAAAAATTGTATGAATGTTAAAAGGAACCGAAGCACTTCTAGAAACCATATACAAAAATTCTCAAATAGAAAATTTCGAAACTAGTTAAATTCTTTGAAGATTTTTAGTTTATTTTTTATCCACTCAAGCCTACAAATAAACAAATTTTTGAAAAAAATTACGACAGTATTCAAAACAGTTGAATCACTTCACATGGAATCGTCCAATAGCTTTATTAAGCAAATATCATTTTCAAATAACATCCCACAGCAACAAAAGATAATTAAAGCCTTCGTTAGTCCTTTCCCAATATTTGGAATCAATTGTAGCTTTATATCCCAGAACCGAGGTAGGTCGCTTCAGAAAGTCAGAAAGAAGAATGCCGTTATAGAAACACCTCGATCCCTGACGTTTAAAAGTTCATCAACTGTGGGCCAATATGAATGCAATGTACCAGGGAAATACAGGTGGATGAAATCTTCGTAGCCACCACAGCTCTTTACTCAGTCTGTGAAACAGGTAACTTATCGGCTGAAAACTCTTGCGCGCGACATTATTTGCTTCTTCATCTTTTGGAATACTAGAATATCCAGGGACTCATTGGAAATTATTCTGATAAGACCTTTAACTCTTGTGAACATATCTCGACGTATTTGTTACCGATTTATGGATCTGCATCGTACAGGTAAGGCGAAAATTCTTAATTGATTATACTCATCAGCCTTTGCCGCATTATTAATTGCGCGGATATCGGCCAGAAAAACATTGCAGTAGTCTTGAAGTCTTAAGGTCTCTTTTGATAAGAATTTCTGAAACACGAGATCTGTTTCATTTGCCCTTTTTGCAATGTTTGCAAGTTGTTCTAGCTTATGCCCTTGAAAAATACTTAAGAACGATGCGTTGGCATCATGGCATATATGTGCATCTTTTATCGAGTACGGTACCTTAACCGTACTTTTTGCGCTTAAGTATATTTTTTTTTTGGCAAACATTCATTGAAGTGCGCTCATTTATGTATTTCCCTTGAAGGGCTCATATTGATCTTTAGCGTTTTAGTAGGAGCACTAAAATTCTGAGAGAGGCGGGACGATTCGGTCATCGTGCAAATTTTTGTGAAATGTTTTGCAACTCTTCAAAAAGCTATTAAAGAGTTTCAAAATACCGGCTTACCCTATGTTTATGTTTCAAAATGATGGTTTTTAATGCTTTGAAATATTTTTCTGAGTATAAAACAGCGGGAAGCATTTGCAGAAAAAGAAAGCGCGAAAGACTACTAGTCAGATTGATGGGATGATCGTTAAATTGTCAAAACAAGATCCGAAGAAGAGTGCTGCTGACACATATCAAGAAATTTTTGTTCACATGCAGAAGCCGATAGCAAAAAGAACAGCTGCACTACGATTAGCAGAAGCAGGGCTTCACTGTTGACTGGCGCGGAAGAAGGTATTGGTAACAGCATTGCAACGCCGAATTGAGTTTGCTCGAGAGCACTTATCCTGGACTCAAAAACAGTGGCGTTATATTTTATTCAGTCATTAAATTAAAATAAGTAGAGTAGGTCCAGATGGTAGGAAGTACGCGCGTCAGCTAAAATGTACACCATTCGAACTTCTTCTAACCAATCATAAAATACGGGAGAGGCTCAATAATGTTGTGAGGCTGTTTTTTAATGCTAACTTGTGAGGAAATTTCAACAAGGCATTGATCCAAAACACACTTATCGTATTGAAAGAAAGTTTTTCGAAGCCAATCCGATCACAGTTCTGGTTTATGTATCTTCGAGTGCCGATTTAAATCCCATTGAACATCTTTGTAGTGACGTAAAAAATGCACTCCGCACGCAGAATACCAGAAATTTGAATTTCAAAAGGTCAAGGCAGCATGGGAATCCATTCCACTTTATAGAGGTTTATTGAATTGATTTTGAACAAAATATTAATATATACTTTTGTTTTTTGCCTGCATTTTTTAAGGTTTGACGATTATTCTACTTCATTCTAAAATATTTTTCTCGAAAAACTTTCAAACTTTATTAACTTTTGTACATAAAGTAAAAAAAAATATGTTTTTCTTCGACAAGAAGGCTGATAAAGATTGAAAACATTTCAAATGTATGAAAGAAAACCTAATATGCAAAATTTATTTAAGTGATTTTATTGGAAAATGTCTCAAACAGAGTCTTAGAACTGGATATCGCTCCTTCATTTCATAAAGGGTTTTTTAATTGGCTCGGGTCGATTTTGGCGCCTTGTGGCAGCCATTTTGTTTTGGTGACATCTGTCAAATCTTTTGTTTATTATTCAGTTGTTTATGCCATATCAACATGGCAAGTTACACGATTGAACAGCAGGTTCAAATGATAAAACTTTATTATCAAAATGAGTCTTCATTAACGCAAACGTTGCGCGCATTGCGCCCATTTTTCGGTAGACGTGGTGGCCCTTCCAATTTCTTATGGCCCATATTGAGCCACATGGACCTAGACGACATGTGGTTCCAGCAGGCCGGCGCTACGTGCCACACGCCATTTTATTCCATTTCAACATCTACCGGCCCTTATTGAAAAACTCTTTATTTCAATGGCTGTAAGCCGATATACGATTTCCGTTACTTTTACCAGTAAAGTAAATGTCAAAATTGAGATCAAAGTCGAGTTATATGATTAGTTAGTCACAGCTTCTATACTCTACCGTGGTTCTTTTTATTCTCTTTTAATTTAACCCTAATCCAATGTCGTTTCATTTGTCACCTTAATCCCGTGTCGATGGGTCGGCGCTTATTTCTACAATATAACGCCAACAGAAAATTAGAAAAAATTCGTAAGGTGTCTTCTAAGTTTTAACTAAACATATCCCTAGAGATTTTTCAAAATTTTTTATTTTAATAATATTTTATCATAAATAAATGGCATGAAACATGCACCGTGCAGTAGTTTCACCACCGACGTGGGATTAGTGAACAAAACAATTGCTTTGGGAGTAATAGATTTTAGAAATTTGTAGAAAAGTGTAAAAATCTTTCACTATTTAAACATGAAATGGATCTCAATTGAGTTATTGACTTCTGAAAATTGTAATTATATAAAAGTAAAATAGTTTATGCAAAATGCGCTATAACTCCTTTACTAACATTTTTTTTTTTTTTGAAGAAAATATATTATAAAGATTCAATTGTTTCTATTGACGTCTAATTAAAAACAAAAAGCGGCCATAGTGTCCATAAACGCAATTTCCATTGACCTTTCGCCCATCATTAAACCATCTCGCCCAGCAACAGTGCGACGAACAAGAGGGCAGTGGCGTTAATAATCTTACGGTCAATTTGCAATTAAATGTGGCGCATTGTAGCGTTAATGCGCTCAAAGACAGCAAAGCTACTTGACAGCGCGACCCTCCCCAAATCTAGGCGCACCAACTAAGCAACAATTGAGTAAATGGCTATTGCTTTCGCTATGCGCATCCGAAGCTCGTGCTTATGTAAAGTATTTATGTGCGTGCGCGAGTGTGTGGGTATGGGACAGTATTCTGTCAAAAGTCACAATGAACTCCAGAAATCGCTAAGAGCTTAATTTGCCACACCTTTTCAATGTGGTGGATTTTGTTGGTTGCGTCAAGCGCTAAGCGTCAATGTGAGTTGAGGAGCTTCTTACATTATTAACTATGCATTAGGCTTTGTGAGTGCAGAGCTAAGTGTACATAAATATTAAGTGATATTGATTATTGAATAATTAATTAGCTCGAAATTACGTTATCACAGAAATATTTTGTATTTCTTTGTGCAAATGAAATTTTGTGTGCGCAAGTTAATTTGCTGTATGCGAGTATTTCATTAGGCTTGAAAATGAAAATTCTTAATATTTAATTAAAATCCCAAGATACAAGCGAAATATAAACCTTGAGATGAAAATTCGAATTTTTAATCCTCCCATTGAGCATTTGCTTCGTAATATATTTTAATGACACACAAAGTTAATAGCAAATTTGGATACAAATAATATCAAAAATATTGATTTTGTCATTTACTGGAGCGGTATTGAAGGACTTAGTTCTCAGCCATATTAAAATTCATAAGTCCTATTTAGAAGTGTTTAGATAGGAAAAATATAATTTTATTCCTTAGTTAAATAAATAGATAAATTAAAAAAAATTAAAAAAGTTGGATTTGTCATAAAAAAACATTTTCAGTTCATGGAGTCGAATTTACTTCGAGAAGTCTGGGAAGTAGTGGATAGGACTCAAGGCTATCTGGTAGCCTGTTTTACTGTGACAAAAAAATGTACTTGTATTTTAAACAGGCGTGCTTTTAAAAAAGTTTCGTATGTAAAGGGTTTTTCAATAACAGGTGTTACAGGTGAATGTATTGTGCTATCGAGAGATGATGAACGATGTTTTATAGCCGGATTTGGATGGTATTGATATGGACAATCTTTATTTTCAACAAGACGGCGATACGTGCCACACAAGCAACGATACCATTGATCTTTCACGGGAAAAGTTTCGGGACCGTGTCATCTCTCGAAGAGGTGATCACAATTGGCCACCGAGATCTTGTGATTTAACACCTTGTGACTTTTTTCTTTGGGGCCACGTGAAAGAGAAGGTCTACGCCAACAGTCCAGGGCCGATTCAAGACCTTAAAGATGAAATTCGTGAGGCTATCGGGGCATAAAGCAGCCACTTTGCAATTTGGTTATGGAAAATTTCATGAACAGGATATTGTCCTTTAAGCTTGGTCGTGATGGTCATTTGTCTGATGTTATTTCCCACTGTTGACGTCATATCTTCCTTTTTATAATGAAATAAACATCCGACCATTTATATCAAAAAATAGTATTTTTCTTCGAATATCAAAATAACATCCTCTTATTGGAAAACCCTTTACAAAATGGCGCAGCTGCAGTATGCAAACATACAAGCAATGGAGTGCGTAATGGTCAAATAATGATTCCCATCACTTAAAATATTTTTTGTTATTTAATAGAAAATTTATTCAAAAACGAAATCAGGTGATTAATTTTGTGCCACTTTGTACATACACTTATATATACACTTATGGCCAAAAAGTCTTGCGGTATTTTTATTGAATTTTCAATTGTTCATAAAATTGGTTATAATAATGCGATTTAAGTCAAATATGCGCCGTTTTGTTCGATGACGAGTTCCCAACGAGATGCCAACTTCATAATGCCCCTCTTATGGAAGCTCGCTTCCCTATTGTCAAAAAACTCGGAGACCCAATTTTTACAGGACTCTCTTGTGGACAACTTCCGACTACCAAGCTCGTTCGCCATGGACAGAAATAGGTGGTAATCACTTGGTGCGAGATCCGGACTATACGGTGGATGCAAAATAACCTCCCATCCGAGCTCCCGGAGATGTGTGTGGCCTGGCGTTGTCCTGATGGAAGAAAATTCGGCCTCTGTTGATCAAAGATGGCCTCTTCTGCATGAGTGCTGCATTCAAGCCGTCCAGTTGTTGGCAGTACAGGTCCGAATTGTGCGTTTGGCCATAGGGGAGCAGCTCATAGTGGATGATTCCCTGCCAATCCCACCAAACACACAGAAGAACCTTCCTGGCCGTCAATCCAGGCTTGGCCAACGTCTGGGCAGCTTCATCGCTTTTCGACCACGACCGTTTGCGCTTCACGTTGTCGTAAGTGACCCACTTTTCATCGCCAGTCACCATCCGCTTCAAAAACGGGTCGATTTTGTTGCGATTCGCATGCATCCATACGGGCAAAAATGTTTTTTTGCGTCAAGTCTTGTGGCACCCATACATCGAGCTTCTTTTTGAATCGAAGCTTCTTCAAATGGTTTATAACGGTTTATGACTCATGCCCAGCTCTTGGCCGATGCTACGGCTGCTACTATGCCGGTCTCTTTCGATCAATTCAGCGATTTTATCGCAATTTTCGACGACAGGCCTTCCGGACCGTGGCGCATCTTCGATCACCTCTACACCAGAACGAACACGTTGAAACCATCGTTGTGCGGTGGAAATGGAAACTGTATCGGCTCCATAAACTGCACAAATTTTATTGGCAGCATGAGATGCATTTTTGACTTTATCGTAGTAGTACTGTAAAATATGCCGTATTTTCTCTTTATTTTGCTCCATGTTTGCGACGCTATAACTCAATTAATCAAACACGTGTTAGCACGTGAAAAGAGCTTTCCGAAAAGCTCTAGCGTGAACCGATGCGAAGAATACAACTAGAACTACGCGCTTGCAAAGACAAGCTTACGGAAATACCGCACGACTTTTTGGCCAACCTTTATTATTTTGTCCGACCATCACCACGTCCGTTATTGGTCCATTCTCCTCTCTTTCAAATACATGGCCACATTTAATATACTCTAAGGCGGCCTCGGTAGTACACTAGCCTGCCATCCCAGAGGTTGTGGGTTCGAATCCCACGTAAAGCACGATCCCCGCACTTGTCTAAATTGACCTACTTTCCCTGTTTCTAAAAACCAAAAAAAAGGAAGCGGGCAACCGCGGTAATAGCGCAGATACAGCAAATTTAGCAAAGTCCTCAACCATCTGTGCGATCCTTCTGGCAGAAAATGTGAAACACAGATGGCGCTCCAAGCAGAAAGAAGGTGTTGTTCCAAAGCAACGACAAGTGATCATTTTCACTACTTAGGACTGGTAGCGGCAGGCTAATCTCCTATTCTGCCAGAAATCATAATAGATTAACGAAACCAACGCAAGACTGAGTCTTGTAGAGGTCGTATGGTCCCGAGGGCAGTGAACAAGGAAAAAAAAGATGCAAAAGAAAACCGTTCGCCAGCTTACATAATAACTGTGACTGACATTTCGACTCTATGAAGAGTTTCGAAGACATTCTTTTTAAACCTTTTAATCTTTCATCGAAAGAGCATATCTCATAAATTGCGGCCACAGTTTTAACATCGTTATAAATCGTATATGTCGCAGATGATTTTTATGTAATACTTATTTTAGCCAACACCTGTTTGCATTAAAAGTAGTTTATTAAAAAACGACACAATGGTTAGAGCAAGAATATCATGGCGGATATTTTTAAGAGAAATCTATTCCAAAATTTATTTTGGTTTTGATAGCATTTCCACCAAAATTTTGTGAAAGAAGCAGCAATTTATCATTTTAACATTTATCAATTGAATATTAAGACATTAAGACTTACAATACTGAGTATGTTCATGTATTCAAATATTAAAAAAATATCAGCTAAGAAAAATGAGTTATGGGTTAAATTCATTAAGTAAATCAAGCCATTTCATACGCGAGCAAAGCTGCGGGCTTCAGCAAATAGGGTAATGTAGCTTTGAAATTACAAAAATTTTACTTTTTCATGAAATTGGTGACTCAGCGCTTTTCTTTTATAAGAGCATAAAGTTCTTTTTTCACAATAGAAAATCAGTTGAAATATGATATTAAATAGATAGATCGTTTAGTATAACGTCCAGGATCGTTCTTCAGAGCAGGGAGGCAGTAGAAAGGTTAACAGGCTACGTTTCTTTTATATTCCTGACCATGAGAGCATTGGAGGGAACGAGATAGTAGATGATATAGCGAAAAACGGGGTACCCCTATCCTCGGATTTGATCAACAAAATACCAAAGACTATACGAATACTATATATACAGACTAGCAGGCACAGCACTCAGACACAATTAAGTCTATTGTACCGCGCTTGGATTCCCTTTTTAATTTTTTTTAAATCTACTCGACCTACGAAGAACTCTGAGTTGATTTTGTGGTACCAAGAAGCCAAAGTGGTCATTTAGAAACACATCTGTGCCAAAGACCTCAGACTTGTCTCAAGCGAAGGCGAGGCAGACGCACAGGAAGTGGTCCGCCGTCTCTTCCTCCTCTCCACATGCTGTGCAAAGTGCACTGTCTAAGATGCCTATCTTTTCCATGTGCTTCGCCCACAGAAAGTGACCCGTCATTAGTCCCACCAGCTGTCTGCACTCTGTTCTGCTTAATGACAGAAGAGTTTGCGACAGTCGATCGGACATGACATTCAACATCAGTTTAGTCCATGTGCAGCCTCTCTCAGCCTGCCAAGCTCGCTTGTGGGTTGTAGTAACCCATTTGATAACCGTGGTTTTGATGGCCGCAGAAGGGAGTGGCAAAACGGGCCCTGGGCCAAAGAAGTTGGCTAAGCTTAGCTAAGGAATTAGAGGTCTCGTTACCCACGATACCCACGTGTCCCGGGACCCATGTTAGCATCACACTATTGTGTCTATCGATATAGCTCAGTCTGGATTTACAGGACTTAACTACCCTTGAAATGGTTGGGGGGCTGTCTAAGGCCATGAGCGCAGCTTGGCTGTCACTGCAGACACATATAGATCTGCCTCTCCATCGGTTTTCTACAACAAAGTTCATCGTTTCTTGAATAGCATACACCTCCGCTTTAAACAGAGATGCATGCATTCCAAGAGCAAAGTGCAGTTTTGTTCCGCGGGATTCCACGTACACTTCAGGGCCAGAGCCATGCTCGATCCTTGAGCCATACGAAATGGAAAAAGCGAAAACAGTGTTTGTCCGGCCTCATTTTCTGAGTTTGACCACAGTTGAGCCACTGGCAGAACCACACTGTATCTCTTGTCAAGGGCGACTCTGGATGGCATGGAGTCAAGGGGATCGAAGTCCATGCCTACTGTTGTCTACCTCTTATTCAATGCCAGATAGGGGCCGTATCAGTTCCCATTGTGTTTCAGCCTGCAGATGGCCTTCAAGGTCTCCCCTTGGTTGAAAGCAGCAAGTGGTGGTAGACTAATCAGAGCATCTAATGCTGAGCCTGAAGTAGTCGACGCAACAAATGGCTCCGACGCAACAGATGGCCACAATGCGTTGTAGTCTCGATAGGATCCTCCTGACCCCCACAAGAGAGAGTGTACTCATCCAGACCACTGCTGCATACGTGATAAAGGTCTTATCATAGCCGTGTAGATCTGTAGGGCCTTCCCAGGAGAAAGACCCCACGTTTTCCCAAAAACACTCTTGCACTGACAGAAGGCTGTCAGTGCTTTAGATGTCTCTGCTTCAACGTGTGATTTGCAGAGGAGTTTACTATCGAGGATTACTCCAAGATATTTAATTTTCTTGGATGCTATATAACGGACTAGGCGAAAACATTATCAGAAAATTTAGGATAATATGGCGCGCTTGTCCACTTGCAGGTCATGTCAAAGGTCAGGTGTAAGTATATCGGATGTGCTGCGTTATTCAAAACACGCTTCAAATATCCCGGAGCACCAAAGCGTAATGTACCTATTGGAAACCTATTGGAAACATGTATTGGTAATAACAACAGACACCATCCGAGCGAACTATTTCAAAACACACAACTAATTTACTCCATCTGAAATCGCTATGGACCGTACCGGTCTATGCGGTACTAGAAGTCAACCAGTTTAACCTAACATTACTTATTCATTAGACTATCCCAGGTATATATGGAAAACAGTTTGTTTGTAAAATATGATATGCCCTCTATCTTTGAGATTTCTAGAGTAAATAGCATATGTGTGTAGGTATATGAAGTTTCATGACCGTAAGATATCGACAACTCGTGAAGGCTGTTAGTTCAAGTTATAGTTAACAAAGAAGTTAAAGTTAACAAGAAAGAAAAAATCGATGTGTTTCCCATATTTGAACGTAAATATAGTAAATTTGCATCGCTTAGATTTTAATAAACCAGTAGCATCACGAAAAAAAATAATAATAATGTGAAAAGCATACTGGCTCCGCACAAATGCACTAGCTTGCAAAATTATATGTTTTCTTGCAGGATGGGTTGCACATGTCCTGAAAATTTTCAGTTGTAGAACATTTTAAAATTGGTCTACCAGGGAGTATAATGAACATTCAATTATGATATTCAACTTTTCTATCAGTTTCTTTTCCTCCTTAAACAAAAAAAAAATGCCATTTATAATACTAGATAAATAATGGGAGAAAATTTGTTTCAAAATACGATATGGCTCATGAGTTTGCTAATCATGTGCAGGGGAAATGATTTGCCGCCCAGTGCTTTGTGATTCCGATGAAGAATTTAAATGAAAGAAATAAATTTGAAAGTTGCTGTGCTTTTTGGTTTTTTTTTGTGCGGATGTATAAATGAATGAGATTTATAATGTAGGAAGAACGTTACAATATTTATTTTATCGCACGTACATATGTACATACACACGCTACACGGAAAAAAGTCGCTCTTACTTAAGCTTGAATAAGCTGTAAATAAAGTTGGCTTTTAAATGAAAAGTGTGGTATAAAAAGAATACATTTTTTTGTAAATATGTATATGAGGAAGTTTCAAAAGAGACATTACAATTTTTAATGTAAATATAGGGGTTTCCAATGTAGGCAGGTCGATATTGAAAAGAAGACGAGGAATGTTAAAAGGCATTTTTGTATGAAGTATAAAGGAACAACTTTTTTTTATGGTATAGGAAAAATAACATCATTTAAACACTAACTGCGGCTCCACGCAGTCTCGTGGAGGTGAATCTTCTAATATATTCTAATCACTCAGTTGCATAGTTCTGGTTGAATCCGAATAGTGTTATAAGTTATGTTGACTTTGAGGTCAACGATCAATTACATCGACCTCTGACTTCCAATATTTTTACACGAAAAAATCTGGTTGTGTCAAGTCAATCGATCTGATTGGCCAATGCATGGGACCTCCAAGAAATATAAGCACACCACTTATTGGTTCCTAATATTCTAAAAAGTTATCATTTGCTAGTAAAGCACAGTCATATAAGCATTAATGAATGAATAATAAACAACGGATTGGATAAAAACTGTATTGCTCAGACAACAAGAACCCATCACTAGTAACTACTTATATTATCTGCCAAAACCCAAATGGTACTCAAAACTTGCAATTTCTCCATATCGAAGTGCATGAACGAGGAATGTGTGCAAGTTATAAAAAAATATGTTGCTACCGAAATTATAAATCGAGAAGCCAAATTGTTGAGGTTGGTCGTCGTGATCTCTTAACGGGTAGGCTGCCCGTGATATGAAATAAATTCGACTCCTTACATTAACGTTTGAATATTTCCTATAACTAAAAATAAGTTAAAAAAAAATAAGAAACTCACAAGGAATGAAGCCTCTTGGCCATTTCAAGTTCTTCGATTGAGCGCTGCTGAAGTTATGCCCCTATTGCAAACCCTGTAATTGCTCACGGTGGATTTGCATGCATATTGTAGCGAAGTAAATGTAAAATATTATTTAAAATTTAAAGTGGAAACTTTTTAGTACATTTACATATACAGTAGAAACCCGATAAGTGCAATACCGATAACTGCAATTTCGCGGAAAGTACAATTCGATTTAGAGTCCATAGAAAACTCGAAAAGAGGAATAAAAAACTGCAATTTTCGGGCGCAAAAGAATTCCTGTTCGAAGAAATTTTTTACTTAATACGGCAATGTATTTGCGTTCATCACGCGCGAAGACACAGCTTTATAGCTATGCACAGTTATGGTTCTCGGAATTATTGCGACCAAAAACATTGTTCTCACGCTTTGTGATTTTTGATTTTTACAAATAACTGTAAAATTGTAGCGCTGATATCATAAAATATGGCATCGAATCATTTGTGACATTCAACACGTATTAGTTTCAAGCTGGTTCTTGAGAGTAAAACAATCGTTCGGAGTTTGAATCATGTTTTTTTAGCTTTCATCAAATAAAATCATGGGAAAAGTGAAAAAGAATCTACATTTTCTTACATTGAAAGAAAGAGATGAGATTCTCCAAAAAATTGAAAAAGGCCTTAAACAACGAGATCTTGCATTCGAATACAAGGTTGATTGCGCAACGATTTGCCAAATAAAAAAACAATCCCGTTCCTTAAAAGAAAATGCATACAATTCATTTTCACTTGGAAATAAACGGAAAACTTTGCGGTTTGGCAATCATCCAGAGCTCGAGAAGCGTTTGTACCAGTTTTTCATGAATCAGCGGTGACGAAATGCTCCTGTTTCTAGCTTGATATTGAAAAGCAAAGCATTAAAAATAATTGATGAAATAAAAAAGGATGGAGAACAATTCAATGCAAGCGATGGATGGTTTTCGCGATTCAAGGAACGCTTCGGGCTTCGCTATTTGACTGTGACTGGTGAATAATTATCTTGTGATCCAGAAGCCATTGAGCCATTTAAGGAAAAATTGACGGCGAAAATCGCTGAAAAAGGATATGTAACATCACAAATATATAATGCTGATGAAACGGGGCTCTTTTGGAAACTTTTGTCAAATAAAACCTACGTTTCGAAAGATGAAAAGAGTGCTCCAGGCAACAAAGTTTCAAAAGATCGAATCAGTGTTCTTTTGTGTGCAAATGGTGATCGCAGCCACAAAATAAAACCATTAACGATCGGCAAATCTATGAATCCGCGTTGTTTTAAAAATTTTCGTCTACCGGTGAATTATGCTAGCAACAGGACTGCTTGGATGTTGCGGGATATTTTCAAAAAGTGGTTCTTTGATAATTTTGTCGAAGAACTGAAAAAATTCGCCAAAGAAAATGATGTTCCACCTAAAGCATTACTCTTGCTGGATCAAGCCCCATCTCATCCGCCCAAAAAAGAATTAGTTTGTGGTAAGATCGAAGTGATGTATTTTCCGGCCAATTGCACAGCGATTTTACAGCCAATGGATCAAGGTGTTATTAACTTGACAAAAATTCAATACAAAACATTGCTAATGGAAACCATAATTAGTGAAAAAGATTCTTCATTACATGAACTATTGAAGAAAATTGATTTGAAAACCGCTGTGATCATGTTGAGCCAAGCATGGGGGAAATTGCTCCCTGAAACGATCGCTAAATGCTGGAAAAGCGTATTGGGTACAAGCCCAACAGTTGACGCGATTATTGAATCTAATCCAGACGATGGAGGATTACAACGGTTAAATGAGATGGTCGAAAACTATGTGGGTGAAGCAGACACAGATGAAATTCGCAATACGGTTTTGGAATTAGGAATAGATGAAGGTGATAGTGAAGCCAATGAACCCGAAGATACTACTCAAGAAGAATCAACCGAAAAAGTCCAGCATGAATCGATTTTTGGCTGTGTCAATACAATTTTGAAATGGGGTGAACAGAACGATGTACTGTCATTCAATCAGATCCCTTGTTTGCATGATATCCGATCAAAAGCACTTGAAAAGTGTTACGAGAAAACGCAATCGAAAATAACAAAGTTTTTCCAAAAAAAAATAATTGAATTTTGGAGCACACACTGATATGTCCGATCAAAAGCACTTGAAAAGTGTTACGAGAAAACGCAATCGAAAATAACAAAGTTTTTCCAAAAAAAATAATTGAATTTTGGAGCACACACTGATATGTCCTTCCGCATTGATCTCTTTGTATTAATTTCAATAAATATGTGTTCATTTTTCTTGAATATCGACCTTTTGAGCTCATTAATTGCATTGAATAGAGTTAAAATATTTTTCCCTAGGTATTCCTCGATCCACAGGAGAAATTTGCAAAAGTGCAATTTTTCGCTAAGTGCAATCATTGCTGAAATTTTCCAATTGTACTTATCGGGCTTCTACTGTACATATACATTTTTTTATGTCAACAATGACAATGACAAATTTATTTATCATACAAGCAAGTGCATATAAAAAAATTGTATGGAATTTAAATTTTTTTAAACTATTTCCTTAAATTAAAAAAATTATGTGAGTATATTTTGCTTGTTTCAACTTGTCTCATATTAATAAATTATATAAAAGCTACATTTTATTTATGTGAATACAACAAGTGGCAAAATAGTAATCAATAGCAGCTTAAATGTTACTCATACGTCCTGTACGTTCAATTGAATGCGCACAAAAAGAGCTAACCACACCACTTACCCACCAAGCGTTAATTGAATTAACGTTTCAAGTTATATTTACATATGATGAACAAATGTGCAATTCTCTTTTGTTTGCGCTCGTAATTTTCCCTAATAAATATACAACAATTGAAAAGACTGGCGGCAATTCAGTGGCTCACACATACACAAACCCCTTTCCTTAGTCTCTGTAGTGAAATGAACTGGTATCTCGGAATTATTATGAATTGTTTCTGGTATTTCAATAGGCGGATGTCTTATGAGGTGTCAAATGCACGATTTCGATCAGAAATATACCAGTCTCATACTAGTTCAAAATAGGGAACAAAATACTAGTCCATTTATGGTCCTAAATCACTAGTTAGAAACGAAGAAGGGGAATTAACAAATTAAATAAATTCATGAAACACAATAAAAGCGTTTTTGTTAAGTATAATTTAAAATATTACACAGCTATATTTAGCAGCCTCAGAATAGCTTAATTTTACATTTTCAAATATTGGTTGAAGCAAGAAATAAATAAATTTATATTTGAAAATTGGTATCATTCAAAAGATGAAATTAAAGAATTTTGAATCTGAAAAGTAAAAGATTTTCACTACAATAAATATAATGATGTTTATCATTAAATGGTGTGAATAAATCGTTTAGTAATCGGTAAATATCTAATATTTCTCGGACTAGTTCGATTTCTGTTAGAAAATTTCTATTATAAACTAGAATTTTCTCGGTTTTGTTTGTTGTTTCACTACAGAGCTGTTCTTTTTGTATTCTTATAAATCTAAGTACTATGCAATTATATATATTCCATTATTGTTGCCACTGCTTTATTACAGTCATATATTAAACACTTTTACTTTTACTTTCAAATATAATACATTATAGAACAAATTTCGCTATTAACAGAGAGTCACTACGAGGTGCAACTGAACAACATATTGCATGAGTGTGTCGATGAAAGAGATTTGAAGTCCAGTGATTCATGTATTTTGGACATCTTCGTCAATTCTTCTAAAAAATAGTTTATTTGCAGGCTTAATAAATTTTATATTTAATTGAAATTTTGGTATAGCAGCGAAGTATTTTTAAGTGAGGTATTTTCGGTTATTTTTAATCTGTTTAACTTTTTATAGTTATATTTTCATTTTTATAGGATAAAGCATACGTTTAAAACATTTTCCGTGTAAAAATTTAGTTTTGGAAACAATTAAACCATTTTAAAAATTTTGGTGTAGACTTTTTAAAGTGGCAACTTTTTGGTTATTTTTAATTTTTTATAATTTTTTAAATTTTTATTTTACGCCTAAAAAAATTTTGGGTTAAAAATTTTTCAAAAAGCTTGCAAACAATTTAATAATTTTGAAATTTGTTCAATTTTGAAAACTTGGTATAGGGATTTTAAAGAGAGTTAATTTTAGCAATTTTTAAATTTTTCCGTACAAATGATACTTTTTAAAAAAATTCTTTGGAGAAATAATAATATTTTTTCTTAACAAATTTGGAGGAAAACGTTTTTTTTCAATCTTGCACAAACTTTGATAATCTTGAAATTTTAAAAGCTATCGATATTTTTGAACTGAGCTTTTATAAGTAGGGTATTTTAGATTATTTTTACAATTTAAAAATTAAAATGAAATAAAAATATTTTGGGGATATATTAAATATTTTTGACAAATTTTTTTTTTTGTCAAACATTTTGTAAGCAATTAAATAGCTTCACAATGTGTTAAATGTTTTCAAACTTTGGTAAGACTTTTTAAAGTGAAGTGTTTTCGATTTTTTTTTTTAAATTTTGTAACTTTTTTTATAAAAATTTTATTTTTCACAAATTTCGGGCAAAATTTAATAGTCATTTTGACATTTATCAAGTTTTGAAATTTTTTTTTAGCTTTTAAAGTGAGGTATTTTCCATTACTTTTGACATTAAAAAATTTTTTGTTTTCAAAAATTTTGTAAACAGTTTAATAATTTTCAAAGTTATTACATTTTTTTTTATTTTGATATTGCGCTTTTAAAGTTCGATATTGTCAGTTAGTTTCATTCCTTTTTCAGTTAAATTTATACTTAATAAAAAATGTTTTGTAAATATTGTGTTTTTTGCAATAAAATTCGTGAGAAAATTTATGAGACTTTGTTTTTAATTTTGTAAAAAGTTTAATAATTTTGATAAGTATTCAATTTTGAAATGTGTTGTATAGAGTTTTTAAAGTGAGGTATTTTCAATTATTTTTTTTGGAAAGAATACATTTTTTTGGAAAATGTTTTTTTTTCAAAATTTGGAATACAACTTAATAATTCTGAGATTTATATAATTTTCTTTTTAACGTTTAAATATTTTTTTTAGTAAAAATTATACTTGCTAAAAGAATTGTTTAGTGAAAGAATTTTATCTTTTGTTAAAAATTTAAGAGATCCTTTTTTTAATTAGTAAAAAATTGTATGATTTTGATTTGTACTTCATTTTCAAAGGTTTGGCAAAGGGTTTTTATGTGAAGTATTTTCGGTTATTTTTAGCATTTTAAAAATTTTTAGAAGTTTAAGTACGTTTAAGAAAAGAAAATGGTGAAAAAGGTTGTATATACTTTTTATTAAAAATTTGAGTAAAAGATTCGAATAATTATTAAGGTGAGGTGTTTTCGGTTATTTTTAATATTTTTATAACTTTTCTTCTATTTTGTAATATAAATTAGTATTTGTATATGGTATAATAGTTTTAAAAAGGATAAGAAAAAATAAATTTTATTGTGGGTAAAAAGATTGTAATTTTGCAACAAATTTAATGGTTCTAAAACTCATTCAATTTTGAAAATTTTCGTACAGAGTTCTTTAAGTGAAATATCTTCTTTTTTAGTTCAACATTTTTGTAATTTTTATTTTTACAATAGTTTTGAGTGCAGACTATTCTTTTAAAGATATATCTTTTTTTTTTTTTTTGTTTAAAATGTTTAGGAAGAAAATACTTTGTCATTGTAAAAAGTATGCACTTGAGGTTTACTTATTACTTTTTTTGTTGCTATGTTCTGTGGGCACTGCAAGTTTCAAAATGCGGTTCCCATGACTTTTTGAGTTATATACAAATTCATTCTAGGGAAATAAAAATTAAATAAAATTAATTTGTTTCAATTAACTTCATTCTATCAAGCCTATTTGTAAGCCGAAACGGTAATTAAGAAATATCAGGTAATGATTTCCTTTTAAATAGATATTTATAGAAATTGATATTTAGGTTTGGGTATCTAAATGCACAACTTATATTAACTGACTGGCTCTTATAAGTATCTATTATAAGTATAGCTAACGACTTAAGCTTCCAAGTAGCTTCCTAATTTTCTTTCTATTCAATGTATATAAATTTTAAAAAGGACCCTCAAACAGGACGACAAAAGGCCAGACAGGGCTGCCCAACCGAAGGTTTTAAAAAAGGTGTCCAACGGATGGTTTATGGTTCAAAACTCAAACCGTCAGATGATGTGCTGAGGCGAATCCATTAAAAATGATAGCACTCGAGCAAAACAAAATTTACATTTTCGTCTTTTTGCAAAAGTGGTTCTTAATCTAAAAATTGTCATAAGACTGTAAACAAACAAACAGAGCAGCAGGAATAAAGCAGGCTAATTTGGCGGCCGCCGTAGCCGAATGGGTTGGTGCGTGACTACTATTCGGAATTCACAGAAAGAACGTAGGTTCGAATCTCGGTGAAAAACCAAATTAAAAAAAACATTTTTCTAATAGCGATTGCCTCTCGGCAGGCAATAATAACCCTCCGAGTGCATTTCTGCCATGAAAAAGCTCCTCATAAAAATATCTGCCGTTCGGAGTCGGCTTAAAACTGTAGGTCCCTCCATTTGTGGAACAACATCAAGACGCACGCCACAAATAAGAGGAGGAGCTCGGCCAAACACCCAAAAAGGGTGTACGCGCCATTTATGTATACATTAGGCCGGGTCGATTTGTGGGGAGGCAAAAAAATCGCCAATTGCTCTGTTAAAATCATATTCTAGGGATCAAAATAAGAAACTTTGCCGAAGGAACCATACCTCTAAAACGAATTCTGATGCCCCCCAATTTGGGTTTAACTTTTTAGTTTCTTTTTTAATGTAAAGGCCAAAAATGGTGATATTTTGAAATGATTGTATGGGGAACCCCCCAAGGGGTGTGCCACTGGCATGGGTGGATCGGCCGTTCAAAGTAAGTGAGGGTCGGTCATACATTTGGACTCGATGGGAGCACTCTAAATGGGTCAAAGTGGGATTTTTCGTTCGACCCAAATTGGGGGACATCAGAATTGGTTTTAGAGGTATGGTTTCTTTATATATATAGATATATATATATGTATATATAATTTGGCAATTGCAAAATCAGCTGTTTTCGTTCCATCAGCTTGAATAAACTCGCCTTGGCTGACGCTTTGTTTCAAATATATTATTGTATATTTTTGGCTTTAACGAAACTCGATATTTATGGGTTTTTTTTACTATTTTAAAAGTTCAGAGCTCCAACTAAGCGTCTATAGCTCCATATAATACAATAACATTTTCACTTAATCACTCGCGAAGTGATCACATTAGGAATCAGGATCAGAGGAATCAGGATCAGAGGAATCAGGACCTTTTAAAAAAAGAACGTTTTGAATTTTAGTAAGAATTTAAAATCTATTTTTCTTTCGCTTCCAATAATTCTTCGGTGGCTGATTTCAACCGTTTACCGTACCATAGAAAAACAGACGTAACTTATACTTACGCACAAAAACAGCAAAGCAAAAAAAGAAGAAAAAACCAAAGGTACATATCAGCTCTTTATGCAATAAACAAACGTAATCAAAAGCGCAACAAACAAGAAAAAAGTGATAACAGCAACAAAAAGCTTACACAAGAATGAGAAAAAAACCGGTGAAGCAGAACTAACAAAGCAAAAACAATGAAATAGCACTAATTGTGCAGGTAAGGCGGACCTGAGTTAAGTCAAGTGGAGGAATAAAAAAGCTGCAAAAAGAAAAAAAAAACAGCAGCAACAAAAGTAATTATGTTAATTATTTGTGAGTGTATGCACTTGTAGGCATTCACACATACATACAAATGTACATAAATACATAATAAATGAATGAGTCTGACTATTATGCATGCAAGTGGTGTTGATGTGTGCTAATGTGGCTGCATGTGACGTGAAAAAATAAATACAAACGTATGCTGTATACAAGCACCTGTACATGTCAGCGTATTAAAAAATACTCCATTTGTTCTTGCATAGGTACATACATGCACATGAATGCAACTGCCTGCCTTTGCACAAACTGACAAGTTCAACTGAGTTGTCCTTTATGCAAGTTTAGTTTTCTTTGGCCTCAAAATTAAATTGACATTTGCACATTTAATAATGAAAGACTGCCGCTAAAGAAAAAAGGTGCATTCGTGTGCATTAAAGAGATGAAGAGTTTGCTTAACTTGTAAATGGTTGGTGTTGGTATTTTTGCCAGGCTAGTGAAAGGTTTCTGCTGTAAAGTTGTATGTGTGCACGCACATTTGCATATGCAAATGTTGGTTTATCCAAGCGGAATTAGGACAAAGAGTGGAGTAGTAAGCGCATGGATCCAAGAGCCCTTTTTACTACTGAGAAGCTGATAGGAGGTGATAAGGTACGCAAATTTAAGTGGAAGTAGGAAACTTGTGGAAGAGTCGTTTAAAAATAACTGTATTGCACGATACTGCAGTAAGATTTTTTTTTTCAGACACTTGAAATATTATAAGCTAGTGAAACTATGGAACTAAAAAAATGATGAATATAAAATTTGGTTATTCCTGGCACAAATTTGCTCTTTTAGTTTGATTTGAGACTTATGTTGTGAGTGAAAACCACTCCACTGGAGTATTCACCTGTAGAACCTTCGGACACAGCTCAATAAGAAAGTGGAGTTCAGATTGCACAGACTACATGACTCCGTAATTTAATTGGGAGTGAAGGTTTCGTACTACAATTGAAGAGGAGGGATGGCACAAAGGCATGAAGCCGGGCCATATTACTTAACACATTTACACAGATGGATCTAAAAGTTTAGACGGAGTGGGATCGGGCATTTACTGCCCAAAACAAGGGATAAGGCAGCCTATAAAGCTGCCAGACCACGCAGCGGAAGTTTTTGCGGTGGGCAAAGCCGCGGAGCTAGCCTACACAAGAACAAGAAAGAAATACTGAGGTAAAATGTGGAACGAAAATATTTTCCGTAAAATTTTACAGCATGCATCTTAACCTCTCATGTTGTTCATACATTTATTCGAAGCATTTTTTTTTAACTTTTCTGAAAGCAATTTAGCAATAGGACATGAAAACTTTGGTGGGCCGCAAAAAAGAAAATTCGAGCTAACTTTTGCAAACCAAGTAGTGTTTTGCTACTGGATAGACAAAGAATATTAATAGAGTACGGGCTGCTTTAAGACGCCATCAAATTGTCGTAGTAATAGAGAGTTTCGCTTTAATTGACGTTTCGTCCATGCCGTTTGCTTCCCAATATATTCAATTACGTTTACAATTTCATAAACAAAAAGTAAACCCACCTGTAAAATTTACAAGGTGGGTCATATAGCGTTTGCTTTTTGAACCAACTATTTTTTTGATAATGGTAACACAAATGAACAAAATTGGGAAATATTGAAAACCTATTTCCAAAGTGGTGAGTCTTCTTCTTCTTTTCTGATGAAGCTCATTTTCTCATCGGTGGCTACGTCAATATTGTCAAAATTGTCGGTTTCGGGGCTCAGAAAATCCACACCTCACTGTAGAGAAGCAAATGCATCCACAACGAGTCACTGTTTGGTGCGGTTTTTGCTCTGGCGGCATCATCGGGCCTTTTTTTTCGAAAATGATTACAGTAAAATGGTTACAGTAAATGGCGAGCGTTACCGTGACATGCTCAACAAGTTGTTTCCAAAAATTGAAGAGGATGACTTGGACGACATTTGGTTTCAACAGGGCGGTGCAACTTGTCACACTGCCAAAGTAACACTCTAACTTTTGGCAACCGTTTTTGAATTCCGATATCAATTGCCCGCCTCGGAGCTGTGATTTAAGCCTGTTGGACTATTTTTTGTGGGGAGCCATTACGGACAAATGCTATGCGAACCATCCAGAGACGATTGATGCTTTAAAACACGAAATCGAAGTTGCCATTCATGAAATTGGAGCCCAAACAATCGGAAATGTGCTTAAAAGTTGGGTTGATCGAATGGCCTTTTGTAAACCAGTCGTGGCAGTCATTTGAACAATATTATTTTTCATTCATAAATGACAATGTTCAGTCTTCAAAATAAAAACAAAATATTGAAAAAATATTAATTAGTTCTTTTTTTATAGCCGATTCAAAAAGCAAATATTACATGGCTCACCCTGTACATATCATTAAATTTAATTTTTCAAATAATCGTTCTTCGGTAGCAACTTTTCGTGTACTTTTACTAGTTAAAAATCGTAATAGTTACACTGTACTTCAATTGACTGGGTATTCTATTGAACCAAAGTAAAATTTTTTTAAGAGTCAAAGTAAAAAAATGTTTTCTTTGCTTTATGAAGCTTGTCTCCTAAGTTGACTTCATTGTTTGAAATAGGGGCTTTAGTAAAAAAAGTATATATAATTAATATGTCTAAATAAATAGAAAAAGAAAAATATGAACGTAATCCGCTTATTACACCTATTTCAATAGCCATAGGGCTTTTAGATCAACACTAATTTCCATTTTTCTAATCAAATTTAAAAATTTTTGTTTACAGTTTTTTTTGTAAAAGAAGTTAAATAAAAAGTTTAAAAAAATTTAAATATCGTTCCTGAAAATATCCTAAATTTTCGAGCTCTAGACCAGCGGGACCCCCAAATAACACTTTCAAAAAAATTTTGTGCAAGAAAAGCTATTAATAAAGAAATTATTCAAGAACAAAATTGGACGAATTGAATGATTATTCTTGTGCCAGCTTGTATAGCCCAAGGCGTTACGTAAAGTTGGCCCAACAGAAAGTGTTGGCGTTTTCCTAGCATGCTCTTAATCGACCTAGAAATATTAATTACATACCTGACATCTTTTGCAATAAGGGACTGGGATATTTACTCCGCCTCGAAATAGAAGGGCGACTAGTCTAACTTCTTAATGCACTTTTCACTTGAAAAATTCAGTGATCTCAATCCGCATAAATGAAAATAGTTATGCGAAAGAGGGTAAAACGACACTAGGATATATACTCATTACTGGAAAAATACTTAAGGGGTCCGTCCTGGAGGCCTGGAGCTCGAAAATTTAGGGCGTTTTCAGGAATAAAAAAACGAAAATCGATATTTAAATCTTTCAGGCTTTTTATTTAACTTCTTTTGCACACAAAAATTAAAAAAAATATTTTTTTTTTTTTTTAATAATTTTAAAAATGTTGCTGAAGTTGACCCTCCCGAAAAATTGGATGTGGACTGTTATGTCCATTTTGGCCCTTGTATTTATCTGAAACACAAAAACCAAAAAAAAATATTAATCAGTATGACTGTAGCTATATCCCGTACTAGGAGAAAAAAAAATAAAATTTGACAAAATGGCGCGGTTTTGAGTTTGACACTCTAAAAATCGGGTTTTGTTTTCAGATTTTTATATTAATAAAAAAATACGAAATAATTGAAATAATAATATGATTCTAGTACGGGCGTTAGTCATTGATGTTGTGACCAACATATTAGTTTCAGACGATTCGGTTGTTTTTTCTTTGTTGTGACAACACCAGGCCGAAAAAGTAGTTTTGAGATAAATGAGCTTAAAATTTGTGGTACAGGAGCACGCGGACCGCTCTCTACCTAGTGACTGGGTTGTAAAAGCTATAATATTGAGAATTTTCACATGAAAATTTCATGGCATACTCTTAAGATATCATTCTATACTTTCGAAATATCGAAAAAACAAAAATATCGATTTTTTTTTCAATTTCCAGACCACTGGGCCGCCTTAAAGAACTACCTTTCCTGCTCAAATAACTGTTAATCCCATTAGCATTCAATAGACGAGAATGTTTAGATTTGGTTAGAGAAAATAGAAAAATGGGGAGAAGTTTAGCTTTAAAAGAAAATTTAGCGAAGTCATCTTCATCTCTGCGTAGATGTGCGAATTTTTCCTTTGACTACGGAGGTTCACTCGTTGTAGCCGAAAATCAAAGAAAACCACCCTACTACCCTCATTTTGCCCCAGCCGTTTCCTTAGGTGGTTTCAGTACAATTTTTTGTACAATTTTTAAAAAATCTAATAATTCACAACAAATATTTATTAGATATTATTTGCTTTTTCATTTACTCTACACGAATTCACCCTTTTACATGTTTTCCTTTTTTCATTTTGGTTTTCGGGACATTTCGCTTTCTCGTTCAACAAAGTTCACAGGGTTGCATGAAGAAGTTTACTTAATTTATGCGCAATTGAGTTCAAGCCAATTAGGATGTATATCTGTATATAGTATCACGAAAGCTTTACTGAAACCAGCTGTTTATCGGATATAAATGGAAACGTTTTGCAAACGATCGGGAACTTTTCGTTCTCACTTGGTACTGGAAACACTACCATGAAAAGGTGTCGTAATATGAAATGTGAACTTTTGTTTTGTTGTTTACTTTTCAAATTGTTCTGAGTTGCAGAACTGGCCTGGTAATTTACTTCTTAGACCACTGCTTAACGCTGATGTTTTTAAGATTTGATATTTTTTAGTTTTTCTCAATAATTTGAACTTTTTTTTATATTGGCCCCCAAGCTAAAATAAGTAAACTATTTATATATTGTATAAAATATTGGCTCGTTCGCTTACAGCATTGATTAATAAAACGTTCCGTGTTTTCACCACTTTTTATTCAATTATTCTATAATTTTTCTTATTGCTCTTCTTGCTTCTTCATGGAAATTCCAGCAGCTGTTTCCTGTATACAGTATTTGGTTATCCGTTGTAATAAGATTCACCCCTTTTTATCCTTTATCCTTTTTTATGGAATCGCTTGAAATGTTTAACCAATTCAGCTGGTGACTAAGAAACTCGTTGTCCTTCTTTGGCACTGGAAGAAGCAGATTTGTAATGAAATTTTCAAACTAATTCAGTGTTGAAAGTGCTCAACATATCTTTTATGTAAATACGCCAGTTTTAGGAATGCTTATTTCTAAGGGCATTTTTTATTACTACTTTAACACAACTCTAAGCCATTTGTTCGTAGATTAGCATGAAATTGTGCACTCTCTAATTTCCGGTGCATTCAGAATTTCTACTAAGCCTACGATTTGAAGGCACTCGCTCTGTATATATGTATGTATGCATAATTGGCGCGTACACCCTTTTTTGGGAGTTCCTGCTCCTATTTTTGGCGTGCAAGACGCATTCGTTGTTCCACTAATGGAGCGACCTACGGTTTCAAGCCGACTCCGAATGGCAGATATTTTTATGAGGAGCTTTTTCATGGGAGAAATATGGTAGAATCGGAGGTTATCCATTGCCTGCCGGGGGAGAGTTAGAGAAGTTAAAAAAAATTCTTGGAAATTTATTTTTGTTTTTATAATCAGGTATATACTTTTATGGCAAGTATTTTTTGAATGTGAAATCCGGCATATGTTTGTCGCGGTCATGAGTAACATGGTCCATTCATATCAGTCAAATTTTTGACTACTTTTTCCAATAAATCTGGCTGCATGGCGTCAGTAGTGGCTTGAATATTGCAAAAAATTGGTTGTTAATCGCTTTAATAATTTTTTTTTTTTGCAAAGTAAATTTCAACAATTTGGAAGCCTTGTTCGGGCGTTAAACGACTTATGAAGACTTGCCAAGCCTTATTGAACAGTCACTTACTGCTATCACTGTGTAACAAAAAGAAATAAATATACTTTCATGGAGACCTAGCACAACTTTTAGATATAGAAAAACTAAAAAAAGTGGTATAGGAGAAATTTCAAATACACCCCCAAAATCTTATTTTATGGCCAAAACACCGTTTTTCAGTAGGTTGATAGGAACAATCACTCCTAACTTCCCCAATTTCCTTCCGATTTCTAATCTTTTTTAGTTTGAAAGCACAAAAACAAGCCTCTTTGACAGTGTGTTCATAATTTTTTTAAATTGAAAACTAACGAGACTGTAGTTGTAAATTTTTGAAATTTTTTGTATTTTCTCCATTTTTTCAACTTTGACATCATTTTTACGATATTATCCGATATTAGGGATTTTTTTAGTACATACACTATTATTATATTGTATATTAGTAAATTAAAAAATTTTGCGTCGAATAAACTATATTCTCTTGTAATTGAATGAAAATTCATAGAGTTGTGTGAGTTTTAAGATTTTATTTTTTTTACTAATTTTGTATGTAGGTAGGTATAGTTGACGCTAAATGGGAATAAGGGCGCGTTTCGAAGCATGAAAATGATAACAAGTGTCATTATAAATACGCAATAATTATTGGAGTATAGATATACAGTACAGTGCAGCAGGAAGTATGGAACAGAGACCTGCATGGCTCACTGTTTTCTTGAGTTGTTCATACGCTAAATTTCTTGCTCACATTCAGTCAATTGAACCAAAATATTTGGTCAAGTGCAGTCAGCTCATGCAGGCGAACGCGTAGTTCAGCTCAGCCAACACGTATGATCGAATGTCTTCGGCTCAAATCTAATCATTGAACAAAAAGCAGCATTGAATGAAATTAGCATCGGCCTTTGCGTTCAAACGATCAAACTTGTTCAAAGAAGTGATTGTCATTATTGTAAATACCACATGTTCGAGCAAACGAGCGTTGGCGTACAATGTACGCTGTAAATTGCGTTTCGTATTTGAAAGGATTAGTTGGTTTCAGCAATGTTTCCTTATTTACATTATTTTCTTTCGTGTTTTATTATAAGTTTTAAGAAAAAAACAAATATGAAAATATAGTGTTTTTGCTTTAAAATTTTGCTTTTATTTTTTTATCGTTAGTTACAAGCAAAAACTCATGCGGGATCATACGTGTTCAAACCGGCTCATTTGGCTCTATAGCCCTTTTATTCTTGCTCAAAAAAATGAATGTATAGCCGAACGAGCAAATACCCGAAACGGCTGCTATGAAGACGATTGGTGATAACATCGTTAGCTCTCCGATGTTATCACCAGATACATACACGCAGCACATGATTTGATTGAGCTGAAATAAACAATGACAATAACTTATTTGAACAAGTTCGATCGTTTGAACGCAAAGGCCTGTTTTTTTGTTCAAGCGAAGCGTATGAATGTTTTATACTGAGCCGGTGCAGTTCTCTGGTATGGAAGTAGTATATGTAAGCTTAAAGAAATCGTTGTAGCCATCAAAAAGGGATTTATTATTCTGTAACTTCAAACGATGCTTTTGATCCACCAACAAGCCACATATGAAACTAAACTTATTGCGATTATCGCACATTTCTTTTTCACAAATTGAAGCAAAAGAATAAAACTTTGACGTTTTAATAAGGTTAAATTATAATAACAAACTTCTTTTGTTAATCAATGTACAATGTGAACTTAGGTACACTTGGAAGCTTTTTCATATTTCTATCGAAAAAGAACTGCGTGATAATAATCTCAATCAATTTTCTTTTATCTGCGGTTTATTCGCGGATTGCAAGCATCGTTTGAAACTGTGATTGATGGCCACAACGATTTTTTTTGCGAGCTTACGTATACAAGTGCCTCCTTTGATCTTTAGTATGAACCGCAATTCAATTTAACAATGGAATATGCTGCAGGAAGATTTCAGAATCTCGCTAGTCGGCTAAAGTTGATGATAGAAATTCTTTGAAGCAAATTTATAACGCTGGACGAGACAGTAGCAGCATACAAAAATTTGGAAAAAGGATTTCGTTTATAAACTACGCTGCATATTAGTGGCAAATAATAATCAGTCACTTTATAGTGTTAATAATACAAACAAAAGATATTCAACAAAGAGTCTTGATACAAACAGTATTTTTCAAATATTTAAAAAGTTCTAACCAGTTCTGTGGTACTCAGTACAGTACCGTACCACACCGTACTCTTATGTATTCATATATACTCCAATAAATATTATGTATCTATAATAACGCATCAAAACAGGCCATAATTCCTATTCAGCGTGAGTTATACCTACATACCAAATTAGTAAAAAAAAATATATTAAAATTCACACAACTCTATGAATTTTAATTCAATTACAGTCAAATATAGCTCATTCTACGCAAAATTAAATTTACTATAACAGTTTTCAACCCACTACCGGAAAGGTTTGGTATCGGATTAAAGTTGGCGAAGTTATAAGTGATTGTCCACATCAACCTTTCGAAAAACGGGTTTTTTGCCATAAAATAAGATTTTGGAGGTGTGTTGAAAATTTCTGCTATACCATTTTTCTTAGTTTTACTACCCTTACAAGTTGTGCTAGGTTTCCATAAAAGTGAAAAATTGACTGTGGTCCAGTGTAATTTTTGTATCGTAATACGGCGGTCTTCTGTATTTTCTCCATATAACGAATGTTGACGATTTGTTTCATACGCAAGAGAACACACAACACTTAAGCAAAAAAATTGTCGAAAATAAGCACGATTTTTAAGCCACTTAAACTTGCTTTCTGTGGTTTTTTCTTGCTTGCTTGCTTCAATGGGATATAAAACTGCGTACTTGAAATTTTTCTAAAAATTTTAATTAAAAAGTGAGAAATTTTAATGAAAATTAGTGTAGTTTTTGTTTTTATTTTTGGGATTCACATAGTTTTTGTATGAAAATGTGCTATATTGTCAAAAAAAAAATTATTAAAATTAAATAGGAGATAAATAAATTGTCAAAAATTGTCAACAAGTCCTGTTCTATAGTTATTTAACGAAGTGTATACCTATACATATATTTAATATTCTTTATACTATATTCGTTTGCCAACAGCGTTATCAAGGCTTCGTTTAAAAATTCATCTCAATCTGTCATACTTTGTCAGTTAGCAGTCCACATAAACATTTCACATGTCTCCGCACTCAAATTTTGTTCTTAGTCCATTATACATTTAAAAACTAGTTATCATGATTGCCGAATTTTCGGGTATGACGAGAACTTTTTATTAACATGTCGTCATCACTTTAGAGCAAATTAAACTTTTTGATCTTTATGCATATTCATCAACCATTATGTCACTTATCACTAGCAGCAGTTTATTTGCTCAGCGATTTGTCAACACATATTAAAAAACCAAAAACCAAAAAAAAAGAAAAAATATTTTGTGGTTATGGATACAAACAATGAGTAACTTTTCTGCTATCAAATTGAGTGGACATGGCACTGATTTACCATATACATATATTTATATATTTGGCACTGGGTTGCTAAAGAAGTTTATGCATATATAATAACATATACTTATACATACATACACTAAGGGTATTCAATTGAAAGTCTAAATTTGTAGAAATCGCGCGTTTGAACGTTGGCGCTCACTGTTGTATGAGCATAGCATTGACTACAAAAAAATGGTATTCAGTAACCTATTCTAAATTGAAAAATAACTCCACCGCTAAATCGTGTTGATTATAATACGTAACCTTGGTGTAATTTTTAAATTCGAGTTTTATGTTTCCTGAAGAAATTAACTTTATAATACCTCAAGTTTTCTCATCTTTAGCCTCTATCAAAAGAAATAGCTTTGAATTTAAGGATAGAACTAGCACTAGAACTTTATGCTAGGTTATGATGGTAGTCGGTCTGTACGACCAACTTACTTATACCTTACATGCCCATTCTGATATATCTGTGCTACACGGGAACCTCATTACTTTTCTTCTTGGAACAATTTTGCGGGTCTTAAGAAGCAGAGGATTGGTCCCATCCCCACCCCAGACAGTTCTGTAAGAGAATTGCAAAACTATTTACCCAGACAACCTGCTCTGATTTTAGCTAAGGCTGGACAAAGCAAAGGAAGTACTTAATTATTTTATTCTCTTCCTCATCTTTACAACTTCTACAATATTCATGGGAGATAACTCCTAGACTCAAGGAATATCTGCCAAATAATATAGATAATGACCGCTTATATTATATAAGCCCCGACCTTCGAGATATCTTCTCTTGAGATAATAAGCAGTTCCATTTTTTTTTTTTTCTTGTTTATTTGCGACCATAGTAGCCTAGCTGTTACGCATGTACCTTCATCTCTCCATGACCTATTGGCCTCTTGGATAATGCTGTTTGTAATTATTAGTTTGCTCGTGGCCATAGGTATAGCAATGGTAATATTATCACTGAACCGTTGTAGAGCAGTACCTTTCCTGGTTAGCTCATCGGCTTTACAATTTCCCTCAATATCTGTGTGTCCCGGAACCCAAATAAGGCTGACCTTGAATACGACGCTATTTAAGGCTGCCCGTCATTTCTGTGCAACCTTTGATCTTAGTATAGCCGCATGCATTGGTTTAATGGCCGCCTGGCTATCCGAGAATATATTTATAGTTGTTTTTGTTACGGCGTGCGTATTTAGATATGTAGCCGCTTATTTTATAGCTAGAACTCCCGCCTGATATTGCTTTATAAAATGGAACCCTTTCTAAATAACATCAAGAACAAAATAATTGAGTGTGTTAAAGAATTTTTTTTAAATACTGCATATCAAATTTGAATTTTTATTTACCTGTTGCTTTCAGAAAGGGTATTTCAATAAACGCGCCTAGGTGGGGTCTTAAAATGAAAAATGTAAAAATTTGGATTCGTTCAGGTTTCACTGGTTTTATTCAAAATTTGCTTACAAGTAAAATTGACCGAATAGCCGATCCATGAATGTTTAATATTTGAGCACTTCAATATATAATATGTCGAAGGTTGTTCAGTAGCACTTTGCGATACAGCAGCAATGTTCTCAACAGAACGTCCAGTTTTTGGTCAGCCAGTCCTCGACATGAACCAGTTTCTTGAAATTTTTTTACCAACCTTTGAGTTGTCGATTAATTCGAACGATTATTTCCTCCAAAAAAATCACGAATTTTGCGGTATGTTGTTCTTAAAGAGCGACAATTTTATAATAAGTTTCAAAATTTTTAAGGCCGGCGGGCCAATTAAAAGGTAAAAAAAATCGATTTTTTTTCCTGAAATCAATAGCTTAGATATTCAAGAACATGAGACACAAATTTTCAGAGTTAAATTCCAAGTATTTGCAGAGCTACAGAGCCGAGCGTAGTGCGGCGTCAAGCAACCGTGCGCTTATTGTTGTAGTGCTCCACCCATTGACCATTGACTTTGAAGCGCGTTTTCTCGGCTTTTCATTTTCACGATTTTACCTAATTTATGTACACGATTGCAAAAAAACTAAACGAGCTATCCATTTCATTCAAAATGCGTTATCGTCAGTATTGTTTTCTCTTCTATGTGAACTAAAAAAAGCACCCAAAAACTTTTTTTAAGCGACTTTTTTACCCAGTTGAAGAGTTTTTTTTTCCTTGAAAAACCACTTTTTTTTTCTAATATACCTTCCCCAAAAATTCGAAATTTAAGTGTTTCTCCCAATTTTCTTAGTTCACATCGAAGATAATTACATCAAAATTAATAATCTTTTTTTTTTTTTGTTTTCAGATGAAAATTGCAAGTTGTATCTTGTACAGAAGTTGGATACAGGCGCTCTGGGAATCTATTGATAACTCGGCTTACAATATATTGTTGGAGATTGTACAAATTATTTTTTAAAAGTTCAAATATATATTAAACTATCCCCAAAACTTCATTTGGCTAATTGTTTTTTTTTCTCATCCTACAACGCTTCGCGAAAACTACTGAATTTAGGACATCTAATTGGCCCGCCGGCCTTAATACATTGTAATTCAAAAATTTTACATTTCTCACATCTGTCGAGCAATTTTGCAAGGGGCTTCTTTACGCCAACTTTCACACACAGGTTCATAACCTATTGTGATACCGCGTGAGGAACTTGTCCATATCTCTCCTAAAATCAGTGAGTGCTTTTCAAAAATTTTAGAATATTCTTGATTTCTGCAGAACTGAGATCTTCCAATTCATTACAAAATTGTTTACCTCGAGTTGTAAACCTACGTTTAGATAGAACTTCTACAGGGGTCATGTGTTTGCACGCCTAAAGGATGGCTGTGCCCCGTTTTAACTGCTTCTTATGATTTCCTAACTTATGGTTTCCTCAAAGATAAGTCAATTACATATTGTCATCCATTTAAAAGTTAAAATATAACCTACATTTAGCTTTCACACGGGTATAGGAAGTTTAAATTTCTCACTTCGTTTACATATCGAATTCGTTTTTTAAATCTGTGGAATTTGATTAAGTAAAGGAAGAAGTTTTCGTTTAATTTTAATAGTTGTTTTACAAAACTGTTAGTTTGCCAGAAAATTAAGAGTTTAGATGAATACCATCACTATTTCATTTTTTAAAAGTACATATATTTACGTATCTACTTATATATTCTTTGTTACTGTCGGCATTACAATAACGAAATGTTTCCCTTTTTCACCCAGAAGGCAAAATAACCTCTGTTGTATGCGAAGCATTAAAAAAACAAAAATTGAGTGTATCCAAACAGAGATTTGATAAATTAATTGTCCTAATGGGTGTTAAGTAAATGTTTGTTTGCTAGTTTGGCTATTTTCACTGTGAAGTATTGTAAACGACTCGCAACCGAAAATAGTCTAGACACATGCAAAAAGAGAAATAAAAAATTGCAAAAACAGATATACACGTATGTAGATTTTCAGTTGTTTGCATGCCAAAAGGTATAGGTATAATGGAAGCGAGAATTTTGAGATATTTATTATATGAAGGGCTTGAAATTTAATTCGCCTGTAAATAAAACACACTCGAATATTTTTTTTTATTGGAAGGACTGAGCCTTAGTATTAACTTACAGCGCCAAGGCTCTTAACCCAATTTTAAGTACCTTTTTGCAAATTTTGGCTTTTATCTATCATTTTGATGTTTGAACTTTTCAATCAATTCTGGATTGTTGGTGAAAATTTTTTTCTTAACAGCGGCCTTACAAAAATTAGTCGAATGAAGTCAGATCCCAGCTCCTAGCCGGCCGACGTCATCGATTCAGCCTATTTTTTTTTTTTTTTGGTATTTTCAATATCCCATTTATATTCTTGAGAAATTTGTGGAATAGAAAATAGCATAATTTTTTAAATAACTAGCCACAAACTAAACTTTGGGCACATCACGGACGATATTTTGATTGTGAAAGTTAAAAAATCGAAGCGCTTTTAAAAATCTGAGTTGTTAATTAAAATTAATAATACTAATGGTCTTAGGCAAACAGTTTTTGATAAATAAATATTTATTGAAATAATGTGTAAATGGTGCTTAACCTCTTCAGGGACGAATTTTTTAAAGTGAAAAAACGTTAATTTTATTTTTCATTTTATTACGAGTTATTCAGCAAGATAAAAAAAAGCTATAAAATAGTAATTTAAAAAAAAAAAAAAATTATGTCCACATATGTGGCCTTTTAGCGTAGAATTCATCTATGAATGGAAAGATTTCATGCACTCAGGACATACCGATTCTTTACACTTTTCACATATATAGCGAGTTCGTCTCGTACAATTTTTATCATGACATCGCAGGAGGTTTTTATGCTCAGCTTTTAAGGGAAAGTGTCCTATAGAATCTAGTCTAATTTCTGGAATAAAATTCTACTTTTGGACTTTATAGAAGACTTAGAAATTGTACAGGGCCTACCTCGTTTTTTGTTACTTCCACCTATCTGTATTAGTGCGTTCGCCAGTAAGGCTTTGAATTCTAGAAGAGAGATCTTGTTTTTTTTTTCATAGTTGAAAAGAATCCATGAATGAGTAATTGATATATTGAGAACTTGGAATGCAATCCTGTGATAAAACTTTTTGTTTTGCAAAGAGTGGGGATAGTGTGGCACCATACGGTCAGACATATCCACACCACCCATGAACTTGTTATATTCGGTTGCGGCAAATGGCCTGGTTATTGTTATATATTCCTTAGTTTTACAATTCCACCTCTGAATATAATCTTGAGGTTCTACACCAGCATATGTTGATATGATGTGGACGACAGTATTATCATTCCATTTTAGAATTGATATGTTATCCGAAGATGTAACGATAGAAACCGAATCTCTTTCACGCTTTTGTAGAATCTTTTCAGACATGATCTTTGTTGAAGCCTCACCAGGTACTCTGTTTTTTCTGATAGTTCCCACGACGTATATCTGGGTATAAAATTGAATACATCAGAACAAGAATTTATTGTTTATAATAGACCTTCACAAACATAATCACGATTCTGAGAGAAATGTTACCCGAAACGATTTTCACAAGAAATACTAATATACTTCAACCGAAGTAGTGAAATATTCTCTAATAAAATTTTACTTTTTTTTTCTTGAAATCCTTTAACTAAAATAAAAAAAAGACCTAAACGTACTCATATGTGCCGTTATCCCTGAAGAGGTTAAACAAATGAATTGATGCAATTACATTGACGTGGCATTCAGTGTTCTTATGCCATCTTTTCCATAACTGAGATGAATGCATTGGTGATACTAATTTTGATTACCTGATTGGCTCAAATTAGAAAGATTTTCGGTATTCTTCATACCATATAATTTTTTAAAAATAACAGCTTAGTCTTTTATAAGAATATCCCCCAATGGAATATTTATCAGATACCCAATGGCAATAGCATGATATCATACGATGGGACTTAACGAGATGACATAATGTTATGTGATGTAACTGGGCATGATGAAATGAGGTCTGGTACAAGTAAGATTATATGTGATGTGATAAGATGTATCGTGATATGATGTAAGTACATAGTGATACGACGTGATGAGATGTGATCAACGTAAAATGATGTACCATAAGATGTGATGTGATAACATGTGATGCACGTAAGAGGTGATATCATATGGTTTGATGAGATGTAATACATGTAAATAGCGATCTGATGTGATAAGATCGAATATGATGTGACGCGATGTGATGCGATATAATGTGATAAGATGTGATACACGTAAGATGTGATATGATATATGTGATAAGATGTGATACACGTAAATAGCGATGTGATGTGATGTGATAAGATCTAATATGATGTGAGGTCATGTAATGTGATGTGGTGCATTATAATGCGATAGATACACGTAAGATGTGATATTATATATGTGATACACGTAAATAGCGATGTGATGTGATTGGATCAGATCTAATATGATGGACGTGTTGAAACGCGAGACAGCAAATTGCAATGATGGGATGTGATGTGCATGTAAGTAATGAAGTGATGAGATATGATGAACATGTGAAGAACCAAAAAATGTAATGTGATGCGATGGAGTAAATCACAAGCGATGTGATGCGATGTAATAAAATATGATGCGATGTAATCTGTAATAATGTATTAATTTCATATATATAAGTGACATCTCATTGAAATGGCTTCATGTGCTGAAATGCCTTCGTTTTTCAAATATTTGGCACTAAGGCTATTGGTGCTGACATGGAAAGCTCATTTTCATTTACCGCCAACTTTAGATTCAACAAACATTTTGGGAAAACATGGACCTTTCCCCTCTGTATGTCATAGTTTCTCAGGTACATTAGCAGTTGGTCACTTGTGATAAAAATATCACTCCAAATGTAGTAATTTCGATGACTCACAAGTGCACCGGGCAAGAAGTATGACTTTGTACTGAATAAAATGCGATTATTCGAAATTTTTTTTATTTAACACAGAAAAGGAAAAAAATTTAAGCTCTCTGCAAGGCAATTTGCCAGAGCATACTGAATAGAATAATGAAAAACAGGTACGTGCACTTGGATAGCCGGTTCGACGTCTGCATCAAACGTTTTACCTATCTAAAGAAGTAGCCTTTATACTAAAATCTGCCTTATAATTTTCACCTTAACTTTGTTGCTTTGGCTGAATTACGTAAAATGCAATTTCTCTTCTTTCGCCTCCTTTGGCGCTGCAATTTTCAATTGCTCAATTTTCTGCACCAATTGAATGCTATGCAATATGCAATATTTTCTGCATAAAAACTACGAAAAATGCAGAGAAGAAAGCATTGAATGTGCAACGTACTTTCACAGTTTTCAAGGAAACGCAAAGCGTAAATTTTTCTCTCGCTTATATCTACAAATTACTTGAAATTGCTAAGGGATGTGCAATACAATAACTTTTTGAATTTTACACTTGCAATGCTTTTTGATATTATAAACATATGGATGTACATTTTCCGAATTTGTGTTTAAAAAATTATTTAAGTGGAAGTATCCTCTTAAAAATGAAATATGATAGAATAATGGAAATGACGAAAATGACATAAAGACTGTGTTCTCAGGAGTTTTCTTCCGATATTTTGAAAGGCATTTTATTACTCTTTTAATGAAATTTTTTAAATTGACCAACTTTATTTCATTGGATAAAAAAAGTATTTGCAATGATGTAATTCGGTAATTGCTGATTGCCAATACGTTTATAAATTGAAAATAAACACTCAGTTTTTTCTGTCCGGTTTGATCGTGCTTGGCGGACGCAATTGGATTGAATTATACCAATACTTTAAATCTTAAAATATTTTAAATTTTAATTCAAACTTTTATTTAGTTGGTCTGAAGAAGCTCACTGCGACACCATAGGGAATTAGAGAAGGGTTTTAAAAAGAAAAAATAAGATAAGTATAAAACCTAATTCAGGAATGAATAAATATTTGGAGAAATAAAGATACAGAAAAAGTCCATAATAGTTACAAGAACTTTCACATATCTTAAAACAGCATTGATTGCATCAAAATAAATATGAAAAGGGGTTCCTTAACAACAATATATAAGTGCCGCAAAGCTCTTCATAACTTAGGCCCCCTAAACTTGAGAGCTTGCATCGTTTTATAAGATTAGCAGCAGTTTTCGAAACAACGGTATTTAAAATTTTCCATTCTTAGAGCTCATTTAGAGATGATAACTGGCCCACTTCTTTAGCATAATAATAAAAGCCGTAAAACAAAGTTCAATTATAGACAGTTATTTAAAGCCATAGCTTGCTTTATGGTAGTTGTCTGGTCAAATACTCCTTTTTATAGATATTTTTTAGGAATTTTTTTAAAGAAAATAAAATGCGTTTTTCTTTTTTTCACATATTTTTTTGTAGTAGTGTGGCACCAAAGTAAGCGTCTTAAAAAAAGGATATGTGGCTTGTCAACCGGATTTTGACTCTTCAGAACATCTGAAATGAAAAAGTTAAACTGATAATTATTCTGCAGGCTGGTCCTTCTAGCAGGTGCTACAATGGAAACATTTTTTTGAAAAATAACAAAATGGCGGACTTTTCAAAAAAAGTTATGTTTTTCGGACTGTAGTATGGAAAATTAGGGCTGAAAAGAAACGAAAGCATTTTATTGTCTTACAAAAGAAAAATCCTAAAAAATATCTATAAAAAATGAGTATTTGGCCAGACTACTACTACCTTATGCCGAATATTAACACCTGGTAACCGTGCTCCCATCTTGATAAAACAGCTGAAATTAGATTAAATGCAAATTTGAAAAGAAAAGCTAAAAAATTGAGAAAGTTTTTTACAAAAATCGAAAAAATAAAAGTAAAACCGAAATGGTTTTGCATTTCAAAATTTATTATATGAGGCTGTTTATAAGAAATAAGTTATAAGCAATCCCTTGACAAAATTTCACATACCACTATCTCAACTAATAAAACCTTTGCTAACAAACAAAGTTGAACATCCAAGCACAGTGCAATTTTAGGTCTAATATCAGGACTTGAAGAGTTTCAACTATTTTTTTGCTCAATTTCGACAATGAAATTTTCATAGTTCAGGTTATCGAGCTTATACCAAATATGGACCATTTTGTTCAATAACTATTACCCGCTTTCAGAGTACTTTCATAACACTCCAATAGAAGAAGGCCTCGCCTCTGATATTTTATCATACAACAACAAGCATTTTGGATACTGTAATTTTATATTTCATCTATATTCGTTGAACATTTCTTTTGAAAATCACCATTATATGTAGACCGAGGGCTGCTGTCCAATTTTCATGCCAAGTATTTTTCTACTGAAAGTAACATGCACTCAGAGGCGTGTTCCCATATTTTAACTGTTCCTGGAATAACAAGAATTACAAGCAGTCAGCACAATTTTCTTTCAAAATTAGGTGAAGTTACTTATTCAATAATAATTTGTTCACATTTGATTGGATTCTCTTGGGTGATAACCTAAAGTTTACATGAATACTTAATCTATATGAATAAAATTAAAAAATTAAAATCTGTATTTATGTTTCATACATTTTCTTATGGTAGAAAAGTAAAAAAATTCTCGGATTTACTGCTTTTGCATTAAAATTATTGATGCGAACAAAATGTGCTTGTTTGTTTGTTTGTTTAAGTATGTCTATACATCACAGTTGAGAGAATAATGAGATGACACCTATCGTAGTCCCATTACTTTGCCCTCAGTGAATTTGGCAATATCAGTGATGCCACCCTAGCAAAATTGGTGATCAGTGCGACCAGATTACCATTTTCGTAACTTGATTGAGCATTTTTTTTTGCTCTCCAGCCTCAGAGTTTGTATTTATTTTATTTATTTAGTTTAGTCAGAAAACATGCAGATTATTGACTTAGCGCTAATATAACCAATATATTAATAAAAAAACAAATAAAACGAGCTAAAACTAAAATACAAGTTGGCTAAAAGTAGTACAATTAGTGCATTGGACTCGAAATTCGTTTTTAATATCTTGAGATAGAAAAAGTAACAGCTTCGTACAGTTCTCGCGGGAATAAGAGATTTAGTTTCATGCAAACTAAACGCATAATCAATGACGCCTTTAATTAAATTAAACACAAAAGAAAGCAATAGAATCGACCTTCTGCACTCAAGCGACTTTAATCGCTTTAATTCCAATTAATAACAAGCGGGAGCTATAGGAGGGATAAGGGACAGAAAATTTTAAAGATCTTAAGGCAAATTTAAGGAAGATCTCTTGTACCGGTTCTATTCTCGTAATAATAAATCATATTTTAGTTATATCTCCCTGATATTTTTCTAGCGTCTTCTAATTAAAATGTAATGTTTAAAGTCATATAAAATACACATATTTTTTTTTTTAATTAGTTCAATAATTCACTCAGTTCTATTGAGCTCTAATTTTTCAATAATTACAATAAATATTAAATAATAATTATGATACAATAATTCACAAATAGCAAACTCAAAAATTATCGCACTAAACTTATTGTCAAGAGCAAAGAGTTGGCAATGCATCCCAATTAGAGTTGGGTATTTCCCGAGAAAATCCCAATCTCGAGAATCGGGATTTCCCGAAATAACGAAAATTTCAATTCTCGAGATGCGGGATTTCCCGAAAATAATTTTTGAGATTTCTCGAGAATTTTCGAAAATTCGGGAAAAATTCCAAAAAATTAAAAAAAAAATCTAAAACCAGTGTAAGAGCAATGAATTTCATAAAATATTATTTTTATTTATTTTTATTAAAGTATAAATTACATAAAAAATATTTGAAAATATTACTATTTCAATTATTGCAAACAGAAAAGTGAAACAAAAATAATTACAAAAAAATTCAAAACAAAAATAATTCAAGATTATACTTATTAAAATAGGGGGAAAAAGTGATTGTAAACATTATTTCCCAAAATGGTGTTTTAAAACACACAGACTGTCAATGGCTTCGTCTGACAATCGCGTACGCTTTTTGGACACAAAATTACCCGCTGTAGAAAAATTCCTCTCATTTTGAGTCGATGTTGGCTTAACAGTGTTAAAAGCCCCGATCAGTCTTTCAACATTTTGTGTTTTCTCTCCAGTTTTTTCATATAGTTTTAGCTCGTTTCTAAGCGACGAAAACATCTGGTTCGCCGCATGTTGCGCAATGTCTGCTTTCGGTTTTGAGCATTGCTGAACGTATTTTTCAAGCTGTTTCGCCATATCTTCTTCATCGACGTTGTTGGTTGCAAATACGTCATCATCGTCAGAACTAGACACTGCTTGGTTTTCTTGAATGCTCGTAGAAAATAGACGAACCAAGTAGTTTTCGGCTTCTTTTATCAATTCTGTTTTAGAACAGGTGTGGAAAAATTCAAATTTGTCACTAGAGCTGTTAACTGGATCGTGTAAATATTTAAAGGCCGATAACAAACGGCTAGATCTACGAGCTTTTAAGTTTTTTTTTTAGGCTGGATAAGAATTCATTGCCCAATTCGGTGTGCTGATTCTCCAATTTTGTGAACAAAAATTTTAGAATAGAATCCGCAGCAAGTAAGTTCACATTTTGGCGACTAAGTGCTTCTACAGCAACACGCATAGGTTTAAGAGCATTTATGATATCCTCGCAATACTTTTCTTCTGCGTCAGTAGTGGCCATAAAATTTAAATTAAGAGTGTCGAGCGCCTTACGAACATGCTTGCTGATGCAAATGTATCTGGCCAGCATAGTTTCCAGGCTATTCCAACGTGTTTTGCAATCCAACAGCAAGAAAAGCTCTTTCTTCTTGACCTCTTTAACATAATTCTGCAAGATGGCATTCCGTACAGGCGAGTTCTTGAATTTCAAAACTATCTTGCGAACCTTTTTTACGATTTCAAATGCAGACTTTATAGTGACCGTCTTGTCAGCAACAAATACGATATTGTCGTCCTCGTCAACGGAAGCGTTTGCCGCATTAATGTCGGAAAATGAAGTACTGGCTGCATTGTTTTCATTTTCATCGGAGCCTCTATAATCCGAATCGTCTCCATCCCTTACGTCACTATCGTATATCCTGTTTGCGACTTTTCGTTTCTGGTACATTACCTCCATGACCGCCAAATGTATGCCGTGATTGTAGCAAATCTGTTGATGCGCTGGTGATAGTGATCATGACACTGGCACCATCACTTGTAATAGCCACGATGTCGGACTGTAGTTTTATATTGAAGTCTGAAAGCTTTGCATTTACGAGCTCATATACTTTTTCAGCGGGACATGATTCCTGAATGCGAACCAGGCCAAGGTTGTCAGATTGTCCATCGTCATAATATATATGGATGTTCATGTAACGTCGGTTTCGCACGCTTGTCCACTCGTCGATGCTCAAGCTGAACTTACGCTGTGCAGACTTAAAATTTTCAATTTTGATCTTCAAATCGCTTTTTATTTTCGTGCAGTTCTTCATAACCAAACCCAGAACAGCTTTGTGACACTTTGGAAGTTGAAATCCTAAGCGGCTGATACTATTACGAATGAACTCACTTTTTGTTATCGCGTTTATTGGAATTCCATCTTTTGCAGCCAATTTTGCAACAATTTGTTCAAGCGATTCAGGCGAGGAAGAAGTATTGAAAAAGTTATGAAGAGTTCGGGTCTTCTTGGCTGGTGGCTGTTCTTTTGGAGCCTCATGTTCCCTTCGCTTCATGTTGTGTATCCTCTCCATGTGACGGTGAAGTCCAGATGTTGACGATGACTTGCATTTAATGATTTTATTGCATTTCAAACATGTTGCTTCGTCGTCAAATCGCTTGAAAAGCTGCCACACTTGGTCGTATTCGTATTCTGAACTCATGATTTTTAATGCTAAAAATTCAAAATTTGTTTTAAATTTTGTTTTTTAAAGGAAGTAACTAACCGGTACTCACAGTCAACGATACGTCGATTGAAAACTTAAAAATAAGTAATATTTGGACCACAAAATATTTTATTATACTATGTATAATTTATACTTAATCAGGTACCACAAAATGAAATGCACCCGCTCACTACAAAAAATAAATTTACAAACGTCGTCTGTCTGACTATTTTCAAAGCATTTCTAATTGCTTAACTGCTGCTACATATATGAAACACATAAAACTAAACTTCATTAGCTTGATGTTACAATGCTTTCCCTCGACATAGCATAGCAACGCATCTAGCATTTACTCTGTAGTCACCCTAAAACAAAAAAAAAAACAAACAAACAAACAAATTGAACAGTTATACTGTTGTGGCTTTTCGCCTAGCAATTGAAACTATGGTGTGAATTGTATGTGATTCTGCGAAACAGTATGTAGTGTGCGATTCTTTGTAACATAATGGCCGTTACAGTTTGGTGTTTCCAGGTATTAATCATATGTATGTGTATTCTTTTACTTTTGAAAGAATTGTTTTTTCTCTTAATATTTGACAACAAAAATTTAAAAAAAAAAATGGATTTCTCGAGAAATCTTGAAACATTCTCGAGATTCGGGATTTCCCGAAATGCTAAAAATTTCAATTCTCGAGATTCGGGATGGAAAAATATCGAGAATTTCTCGAGAATTCCCGTCGGGAAATTCCCGAAACCCAACTCTAATCACAATTAGGCTAGGGTGACGTGACGTACTTTCTGATGGACGCAATCTTATTTCTATCATTGCTGGGTATACACAGTATATAGGACTAGCGTTGGCGGCCACTGTAGCCTAATGAAGTTGTGCGTGACTATCACTCGGAAGTGCGCCGGCGGGAACCCATTGTGACGATGAAACCTCAAATGATAGAAAAGAGTTTTTTTCTAATAGCGTTCACTTTTTGGGAGGTAATGGCAAACCTCCGAGCGTATTTCTACCTCGAAAAAAAAAAGCTTCTCATAAAAAATCATCCCTCTTCCAAGACAGCATAAAGCAGTCGCACTTTGCCCTACGTATAGGTATACCTTTGCCGTCTCGGGACATAGATCAACTCATCAATTTGATTTGCTGTTTTGCTTTTTTTTGAGCGTGGAATAGGGCTAACATTGGCAGGCGCCGGACATTGTAGGCACTTAAATCCTGTTTCTTTTAGATATATTGTCTTTTGTTTTGCCCAGTGCAAGTGCGGCCTCGCAGATACTGTTTGCATTCCATTTGAGTTATACCAAAAAACTTTTGAAGATCTTTTGGTGCCCAAATAGAGTAAAATCTCTCCGTGCTCTGAGAGAGTTTCACTAAAAATTTGAAAAAAACATCAGTCCATAACCAAGATGCAAGCCTGACTTGGCATCATGTAAATGCTGGTTATTCCCTAAACTCATTAGATCGCTCTGAGGACATCGATGCTATTGGTGAGCTAAAAAACGGCATCGCTACGCACTTTAAATTTCATTCCGATTTTAACATTAATTGAACTAGAGGACTGGTTTTGATATAAGGTAGCGCAAAATTAATCACCGCATACGAAGAGTACTTTTAAAAAATTTTTTGCAAAATAAATGTATTTCCTTGAACATAAATTTTGGGGAATTACTTCTTTTCTCGTGTTTGAAAAGCACCCTCTCTCAGTTTTTTTTCTTAATTTTTTTTATAAATAGTTGAGACTGCAAAATTCGTGACGGGATTACCATAACTTTTCGAGTTATATTCAAATACGTACAGTGAATTAGTGGAAAATCAGTGCAAAATCTGTTCATAGTACTCTTGTACAAAGCTCTAACATTTGAAATGTTGAGGAATGTCTTAAATTAGGTAAATTCAACTGACGCTGCATCTTAAGTTTTCGAAGCATATACGAACTTCAATTAAAAAAGTTGATAAACAACTATACTTTATCTTATACTTTGCTTTAAAAATGTATGATTTCCCTATATGAAGGACCAAAACCAATGAGCGTGCAAAGCATCGAACTAAGCCTCATCTTCCCTATCGAATAACATTAAGAATATTTTGTCCATTGTAACTTACAAATGCTATGATTTTGTCATCAATTTGCCACTCAAGGACAACATCTTTTATTATAGACTTTAAGTGATGTATTTACCAGGAAACAGTGACAGTAACAGTGAATTGCTTACACGAAAGCAGAGCTAAGTAGAATACATTTCAGTGTTATCTACTATTAATTTACTCAATATATGGCGCTGTGTGAGTGACATTGTGGGCATTGTTGTGCGAATGCCAACACAGCTTCCGCTGCTTGCATAAATTCTCTCATATCAATAAATAATTCATCGAATGTTTGAGTTAAATATTTCTTTGATAATTTCTGCCCTTTTGATGGTTGATAGCTCGGACATTGACAATTGAATTCAATTAGTTTACGCCTATCTGGCTCTTTCGTTTTGGCTCTTTTACAATGCGAGGCGCATAGTGCCTCTTTGAGACTACTTTAATAGTTTGATTGATGCTTATAAGTTTCTGCATTTGCTTGTATTTAGTGACAGAGAGGTTCGCGTTGATGGTTTACATTACACTCTGATATTATTTCCACAACCTGAATACAATTTTCGTTGTAAGGGTGTTCAATTTATACGTGGTGATGTAAATTCATGCTGACGATATGGAGGATTCACTTCTCAAAACTACTAAATGGTGATGACGCAAACACTCGCACTAATGGAGAAGTTGATCCGAGTGGTGTTGTTTTTGACATTCCACCGCCCGACTAAGACGAGATCTTGAGAGCTATTGCCCGGCTTAAGAAGAAAAAAGCTGCGGGTGGCCTGCTAGTAGAGTTCTTTGAGGTTGGAGGCGATGAGCTAACAAAAAGCATGCAAATACTCATAGGCAAAATATAGTCAGGTGAAAGCATACCCAGCGACTGGCGTCTCAGCGTTCTCTGTCCAATCCACAAGAAAGAAGACCCCACGAACTGCGCAAACTACCGTGGGATAAGCGTCCTTAGCATAGCAATCAAGGTCCTATCAAGCGAACTTTGTGAAACTCCTCGTCAAAAAACTAATAGGGCCTTATCGGTGTGGTTTATTCTTCTTCTTCTTCCTAATTGGCACGATAACCGCTTTCGGAATTTTGGCCGAGTTTAACAAAGCGCGCCAGTCGTTTCTTTCTCGTGCTAACCGGCGCCAATTGGACACACCAAATGAAGCCAAGTCCTTCTCCACCTGATCTTTCCAACGCAGAGGAGGCCTTCCTCTTCCCCTGCTACCACCAGTTGGTATCGCATCGAATACTTTCAGAGCCGGAGGATTTGTATCCATTCGGACAACATGACTCAGCCAGCGTAGTCGCTGGATCTTTATTCGCTGCTATGTCTATGTCGTCGTAAAGCTCATACAACTCATCGTTCCACCGCCTGCGATATTCGCCGTTGCGAACGTGCAAAGGTCCAAAAATCTTACGCAGAATCTTTCTCTCAAACACTCCAAGCGTCGCTTCATCGGATGTTGTCATCGCCCACGCTTCTGCGCCATTCGTTAGGACGGACATGATGAGAGTCTTGTAGAGTGTTAATTTTGTTCGTCGAGAGAGAACTTTACTACTCAATTGCCTACTTAGTCCAAAGTAGCACTTGTTGGCAAGAGAGATTCTACCATGGACCAGATTTTCGCATTGCGCCAAATCCCCGAGAAGGTCCAAGAAAAGCAGATCGGCTCCCATCCTCTTTTCGTCGATTAAAAAGCTGAATGAAACAGCACGATAAGGGATCACCTGTATGCCGCCATGTCTCAATTTGGCATTCCCGCAAGGCTTATACGGTTTTGCAGGATGACCCTAACAAACACCACCAAAGCTGCGAGAATTAGAAAAGATCTTCGGTAATATTTCAAACGAAGCGGGGTTTCAGACAAGGCAATCCCTTATCATGTGAATTTTTCAAATTGATGATGGAGAAAATATTGGCGCCCCCAACATCGACATCTGAGGCACCATTTTCTATAAAAGTGTCATGCTGCTCGCTTACGCTAATGACCCCGACATTGTTGGCATTAGTCAGCGGGCAGTCAGTGCAACTTTCTCCAGTCTTGAAAAAGATTTCCGTTGAGTTTGTCTTGCGGTAAACGAGGGCAACACCAAATGCTTTGTGTCAACAACTAAAAAGTCTACGCGTATTGGACAGCAGGCTGCGATTGACAATTACGAGTTCGGCGTAATCAAGGACTTTGTTTACCTAGAATCCAGCACTAATACCAACAACAACGTCAGCTAAGAGATTTAGCGAAGAATCTCTCTTGCTAACAGGTGCTACTTTGGGCTGGGTAGGCAATTGAAAAGCAGAACTCTCTCTCGAGTCATGAACATTGACGAACACCGCTGGACGGGTATTAGGATCTTTCGAGAGAAAAACTCTTCGCAAGATCTGTGGTCCAATTTGCGTGAATGGTGCATATCGAATACGATGGAACCACGAGCTGCACACCGACATTGATGTATGATAGTAAAAAAAATATTAAAAAATTAAACAGAAATTAAAAAAAAATATTATGAAAATTTTATAAAAAATTAATTAATTTTTTTTTTAAATTTCATATGCTACATTCTAAATTTTAATAAAATAAATTGCAAGTTTGAAGCTGATAAAAGGTTTCGTTGATTTTTAATAACTCGTATAAATATAGTGCATTTATTATATGGAGAAAATGCGAACATCATCAAAAAAAAAAAAAAAAATTATTAAAAATCAACGAGAGTTTTGAGCCACTTCCCACTTACATTTTTTTATAAGAACTAAATATATTAAAATCCTATGTACCCAAAACATTTTTTAAAATTGCTGAAAGAAACGTGTGAAATTTTGATTGAAAGTTGGTGAACGTTTAAAACATTTGCACAAAGTTTCAATCTTTGACTTATGTATGTGGATTTTGTTATGGAATGAATATGTTTGTTTACAAAAAAAAAAACAATAAATAATGAAAATTGTTGCGCAACAAAAAATTCCAATAAATGCTTTGCCTGAAAAAGGAAATATGCGTCACCGCCCCTTGTCCTTACTGACACCCGAGCAGGGCATTTTTATTTGCTGTCTCAAAATCACAATCAAGCTCAAAGTCCTAATTTTGAGCTTTCATGGCAGATAAGTATTTAATTGATAAGTATTCCAGTTCCTGGAACATATATCCTTTCATTCCATTTTTTACAATCCAATTTTTTACGGTTCAGGCACTTAAGCCCTTTAATCCATCTTATTTAATCTAATGACTTCATGAGTTCAATATTTTCTTATTTCTTTATTTTTGTTGTTTTATTCTTCTTCTTTAGCATAGATATGCAAAACGAACCTTTTTTCGGCGACCTTGTTGCCTGATGAGCTCCGCAGGGTGGTGAGATAATGTTTTGACCTTTCTTTAAAGCATCAATCATGCACTTAAATCTTGAACAAAAACTTGTGAGGCGCAAATTTACACTCTGTCAACAAGATTTATTTCACAAACTTATTAAGGTTGAAAGATTTTTAATTTGCTCAACTTAGTAGCATTCCGATTTTCCATCACAGTAAAAAAAATAAATTGTGTATTTTTCGTACTCGCTTCTTTTGCTATACATTACTTATTATTCTCAAGCGGCAGCACCTCTTTAGCAAATCAGGAGGTTCTGCCTGTAAGCAAAGTTGACGTTTGTGCATCCATACTTTGCTTTAGAACATCATCAGGCCACACACGCACACATACATACATGTTTACCGGCAAAGTTTTGATTGACTGTAAACATCTACTTTACTAAAGTCTTCTTAAAAATCAATTTTATTCACGCAACATTAACTAACATGGACTTATACAAAAAGGCGGAAATTTCAACAAATTTTTTTTTTATACTTTTATTTTTTATTTTTTTACTCTCACGCAATTGAAGGATGACAGCATGAAATTTTAGACAAACCCATTTTTACTACATGCGCTTAAGTTTACGCGGAAATTGAACTTTGTTTTATTATCTGAATTGGCTCAAGCAGATGTGAAAAATTGCTTTCTATGGAACGACAGTAGAGAAAAGTTAGAAAATGGAGGCAAAATAAGAATATGAGAAATTGACGCAAAAGCTTAATATCAGCTAAACAACTTCAGCCTGTCGTTGGCGTGCAATGTGTTGCAGTGAGCAGGCAGCTAAATAGCTTATTAGTTAGGAAAATAAAAATCCGGTGAAGTAAAAAATTACGAATTTTTAAAAAAAAAAGAAAAAAAAAAGTAGTTTCAAATAAAATGTATTTGTATTCTAAAGATAGACAAATATTAAAGTATCTGCATACGAGGCACTGAGTGGTATTTATTAACACTCGTACACTCCTCTTAGTAACTACAGAACTGGAATTTATTGGCAGATTAGATTCGTTTAGGTTAACTTGGTTGGCAATAAGCCACGCATAGACTTTTTGGTCCCTAGCGTTACCAGATGGAGACCGTTTATTTGCAAGTTTTGACAAAATTATTTGTTTTATATTAAATTTTATTTGTCGTCAACTCACCAACTTCGTCTTTTAGCGGTTTGGTGGTTTTAAACTCAGTGTTCGCGAGTTTATATATTGTGCGATGAAAGTCGCGCGTGAGTTATGTTTCCGTAGCCGCCTGCGCTTTGCTCACCAGGTTGTCGCTCCAGATTCTTTTGTCAGTTCTGGCAGATTTCTTTATTTGCTTGTCGATGGCCGTATAATGCTGCTCCAGTGTTGCCTTCCATGTCACTCGGAAGTGCAGTTTAGCTAAATTTTGATTGCTTCCCGCTCTTTTAATAACTTCTATGTCTGATCACACATCACCATTTTTGCTTCTTGACTTTATAGGCGATGCGTTTGATTGGAATCCTCAAGGGAGTCGCCGACGCGGTCTTTTGCATTTTTTTCATACAACGAATGAACGAAATATATTTTGTTTGACGTTTTAACGTCTTATAATTCGATGTAGCCGGCTGCACGCACCAAAAAATGCGGCATGATCTCGTATAATTTTTCGATAAATTGACTACTTTAAAAGTTAATCGAAGTTAAAGTTGAATTGTGTGTTAATTTCAGACATTTTCACTTTTGCAGCAAATTTATTACTGTTATAGCAAAATTCTGACGTTTATATAAAAAAAATCCATAAGTCGAATCAAATTTATACCACCTAAGAATAAGAGTTGAGAGTGCCGACTAAACTATAGTCAAAGTACTAAATATGCTTGATCTTTTTTGTAGAGAGTTAATATTGCCATCAGAATATGTATTTTTCATAGCTGTAAATTAGCATACTAGAGAAAAAAAAGTTTATTCCAAAAAGTAGCAAAATCCCATGTTATGTAAATGGGAAATATATCGTGTTTGGGGCAAGGTTTATTCTAAATATTAAGAGCTGATTTTGATCTGATAATTTTTCTTTAACGGAAAACTAAAAGTTTAGGGGGCGTCGCAAGAAAAATAATCAAATTGGAAAATAACGGACACCCTAATATGTATGTATATGCGCATATGTAAAGGGTGGTTAAGCTTCAAGAACCGGTGTTGATTTTGAATAAAATACAATTTTTTATGGAACAAAATATCGGCCAAATGGCCGCCGGAGCCTCGGCGGCACACCTCCATTCGATGGTCCAAATTTAAATTGACGCTGATGCATAATTGAGGTTCTATGCCGTTAATGTGCCGAATTATCTCATCCGTTAGCTCTTGAATTGTTTGCTGGCTTATCGACGTAAACCTTTTCTTTCAAATAACCCCAAAGAAAGAAGTCCAACGGTGTCAAATCACATGATCTTGGCGGCCAATTGACATCGCCGCGACGCGAGATTATTCGGCCATCAAATTTTTTACGCAAAAGAGCCATTGTTTCGTTAGCTGTGTGACAAGTGGCACCGTCCTGTTGAAACCACATATCGTCCACATCCATATCTTCCAATTCGGGCCATAAAAAGTTCGTTAACATCTCACGATAGCGAACACTATTCACAGTAACTGCCTGACCGGCCACATTTTGGAAAAAATACGGCCCAATGATGCCGCCGGCCCATAAACCGCACCAAACAGTCACTCTTTGTGAGTGCATTGGTTTTTCGGCAATCACTCTTGGATTATCATTCACCCAAATGCGGCAATTCTGCTTATTGACGAATCCCCTGAGGTAAAAATGTGCCTCATCACTGAAGATGATTTTCTTCACGAAGTGCGCGATACGCATTTTTATTTGAACGCCCGTTTTCATAATATGCCTGAATAACTTTAACGCGATCCTCGATTGTGTATCTTTCCATGGTTGAAATTGAATTAGTCTTAAATTGAAAAATGTCAAATGAAATGCTAAAAAAAGCTTGACGTTTGGGTGTGGTTTACATTCAATATCGGCCCTTGAAATTTAATCTCCCTTTATATAAATTCACATATTTGTATTTGCATATGCCTTCTTCCTGTGTGCATGGTAATAAGCCATTTCTCTGTTGAGAATAGGACGATGATAGGAAAAGTAGGAAATGAAAGGGAGGGTTTCGAGTATAATGTGTATTGAAATCGATGATTTTGCCTCTTAGTGTTGTTGACTTATTAACGTCTGATGCACAATCGAAATTGAAGATATCTTTCATGCATTTGATAATTGTTTCGTAATTTTTCACGTTTGTGTGAATGTAACTTGATCAATTCCATTGCGATTCCATTTATCCCCTTCTCTATATTCATACCAAATATCTCTCAAACAAATAAAATTAAAATTTTATTTTGAAAAATGCAACCATTCCATCAGTGTTTTCAGACGTTGTCACGTTAAACTATCGTCAGTAAACCGACTTTACAGACAACCTCTTTTATTTTAGTTAAAACTATCTCATGAGTTTCAATAAGCTTAGGTAAATGTAAGCAATTTAATGTAATTTTATTACAAAAACTTAAAATCTGTCTTTTGATATAATAATGTTAATTTGGATAGATTTCGACCGGATGATACCCGATTACCTTTCTCATTTCTAAATGTATTCTTCTGAATTTTTGACTCATCGGACAGCGAATCTGTTAAGGGATTAGGGGTAGTCAAAGGGCCGAAAAAATGATGATATTCAATAAATATAATAATTTTTTTTTTGCTAGTCAGTTTCTTTATTTTGCAAAAATAAAAATATAACATTAATACACCATGTTTAGACTTGACTTTAACATAATTTGAAATAAATAAATTAAAAATTGTAAATGCTATCACTGTTTGTGTAGAGCCCGTTTCTCCAGAAGTCCCTTGCGGTGATCATCCCAAGTGCTTGGAGACGCATTTAAAATCAATCGAACAAGAGAAATTTGTTTTAATAATAGATAATCTTGTGCCTGATCGAAGCTTTTTTTTCAAAATTAACAACATAACGGCCTCAGGAAATATTTTTCAGGTTTTTGAGAAAAAACCGACAATTCATTGCTTAAAAACAAAAAAAAAATCTGCGGTCAGGCACGAGTTTTTATGTTTTTCAAAAGCAGTGATTACGAGTTCGAAGAACATAGTTTTGAGAAAAACGCATTTAAAGTTTTGCTGTCGATTTATGTAGAGTTATACGAATTATTTAACTACTTACACTGTGTCATCTATTCTTGGGTCATATAATAATTCTTCAGCCATCATAGCAGCTTCCAAAATATCGATTTGCTGTTGCCTATTTAACATTCTACCTTCTCGAGTGTTATCGTTAGCGCGCTTATCTGCCACTTTCATACGTGCAGTATCCATTTTTCTCAGCATACGAAGGCTCCAGGGCGCCCGACGGCCTTTTGTTAATTCCTGCATAAATCGAAAAGAGTTTCTCGGATTCACTTCAAGTTTTCACACAAAATTTTTAAGGTATTATACTTTAAGAAAATGCAAAACAAAATAAATCCAAAAGTTAAGTTTATTAAGAAAACTGGGTCTGGTACTGTGATGACTAGAGGGCACAAAATACCATGAGGTCGAAGTCCAAATCTCAATTCAAATCTATCATTCAATCTTTGTGGTTACACAGTTGCTGGCAAAAAACACTTCTTTTGCATTACAGTTCCCACTAGTGTTAAGTTACAAGAATCGAGGGTGTTTGCTAGTTGTACGGATCCGAAAAAGATGATCTGTTGGAATGCTTTTCTATATTTTGGTATTTAGAAGCGGGGTCCAATACAAGTTTTTCGCCAATATTTGTCAGGCAACTTCGTAATGTTAATGCAACATTAAATACCCAATATATTATATTTGGATGCTTTACTTTTCCATTTTAGAAGTTTAGTGCCACTAAAATACATCTAAAAGACTTGTGAATTGTCATTACAAAAATTAGAAAGAGGAATCGCTGGATTTTGTTTTCAAATTTAAGCTTAACTACACACTCATGCTAATGGAATATGCAGTAATTTCAATTACAATACAAGCGAAAATGCGAAAAAGCTATACAAGTTACGCCAAGTACCTTGTCGCCTGCTTAAGGGTGTCATTTTTCGCTGCAAAAAAAATGCAATTTGTAAATTACAAATCTTAAAACTTTTACCTTTCATTGAATAAAAGGGAAAATTATGGGGCCTTTTGAAACGCAGCTATTTTTGTAGCGGCGCACACGACGGTCGCTTACAATGCTGGCAAACGCTCGCTTTACTCACTGTGTGAGGCAGCTCAAATGCAGCTTCGTGCAAGTTGGTTCGATTCTGTCGCTACGCGGTGTTGGTAATTTTTTGCTTTCATTTTCGAAAATTATACAAAAAACTTCATGTCCATCTATTTTATGAGGTCAGCAAATTTTCAAGACAGTATCTCTTATCAGGTTTTCAATTTAACACGAAATGCTTACGGCTTGGTTTTGAAGGTGAGGTGTTTGTGTGCAAATTTTTTATTTCACATTTTACTCAGCTACAGATTCTGTCACAAATGTACCGAGAAAAAGCGCTTTATAAAGAATTTTCAAAATACCAAAACATAAAAGGGCAGACGTCGAATAAATAACTATAACTGGGAGCTGTGGAGAACAGTGAAAAAACTGTGAAACATTTGTAGTATTAAGATTACTTCAACAAAAATAAATTAATAAAACCAAATCATGCCATCTGCTCCGACGGCAAATAAGTGCATGACGTGTCTCAGACGTCAAATGTACCCAAGTGGTTAATATGGTTCCAGCTGATATTCTGCATACATCTACAGATACCTGTTTTCTATGACTAAAAAGAGACATAAAAGAGAATTCGCGGCACGAACTGAATATGGTATCGGAAAATGAGTTTGATAAGTGTTTTGAAGATTAGGTTATTTGTTGGCATTAATGTCTTGAACATCTCGAAAGACGCTTACTGTGAAGCCTGTACAATAAATTTAGATGAGCAGAAAAATCTTAAATTTTACTCACAATTTTCCGGTACTGTTGTGACAGAATGGCTATTTTTATGCAACGAAATTTATACTTCGTTTATCTTTAATGCCTTGAGGCAGCTTTTGTTGATGCAGTCAACTGTGATTTATGATATATTGGCCAATGCAATTTGTTGCTTCGCCTTTTTATGCCATCACTCACAGGTTTTTGTCGTCATTTTATGGAAGGCTCTGTGCCACAGTTTTCCCTTGTTGTTGGCAACATTATGTATTCTCTTTGACGTTATGTATATATATTGTATATTTTTAATATCTGCCATTTCATGCTTATACCCACGCATACATACACAGCTACACTTTAAACACACATTCGAGTAGTGACAGATGCCCGGCAAAATTTTTTTCTTACTGTCGGCTTTGGCTCAAAATCGCTTTTATTTCTGTTGTCGGGCAGCTCTTTGTTGGCTTTTCTGTTTTTTGTGAATCTTAATTTTTTTTTAGCTTTCCAGCGTAATCACTTGCGTTAGTCTGTGCTTTAATTTTTTTTATTTTTTTATATTCCATTTTTGAATTTTTATTTTTTCCATTTTTCAATCTCTTACTCTCGATAAGCACGTGTTGTAAATTTGTCACTTGAAATCGCTACATAAACCTGCTCTTGCATGCATGAAATACGCTTCAGATGGTACGGCTCAAGTGGCTGAGTTCAAAATGCTTTGTGGTTCGCCATTAATGCGCGCAATTCAATTTGTGTGGAGTATATTTTCTTCGGAATGATGGTGTGGCAGAAAAATGTAAATTGGAGTAGACCACTTAATATTGAAACAAGAGTTATGCTGGTATTTGCTGTGAATAATTAAATTTGCTTTTTATTCTCATAAATGTTTTTCAAAAAGATATAAAAAAAATTATAGCTTAGTGGCAGTATGTATTTAAGCAAAAAGTGAATGGAAATAGTTTAAACTTTGTAGGAGGTTTGCAAAAACGAATGATTGTTCTTAGCCCTGGAAAGGTAAGCCCCGCAAATTTCACGAATTTGTTTTAAACAAATCGAGCAATTTCTGCCCAGCATCGTGCCTACCAAGGCATAACTGTATTAAAAATTTCGAGTTGTTCCAATGTTTTTTCAATTGCAAAATAAATGCAAAAAATGTATAATTAAGTTGCGCATACTAGACATTTTTAGGGAGATTAAAGCTATTTGCATTGGCCATTTAGGTTAAATGAAGCGGGTTGCTGGAAAGAAAAAACTTATGGTCACGCTAGTCTATTATTGCGACAAGCTGAGTTAATCTCGGTGAGGACTGACTACATCGTCCCGATGGTAACGTTCAATAGGAATTTTTGCCACACTCTTTCCATCTAAAAAAGAATGGAATAAGGGATTCTCTCTAAACAACTTCGATACCACAGTCTATACAGATAGCAGTAAAATGGACTGTGGTGTTGGAGCTGGTATATATTCTCATAGACTTGGAATTGAAAAATCTGTGCGTCTTCCTAATACCATCAGCGTCTTCCAAGCGGAAGTACTAGCAATTGGGGAGCCTGTAATCGCAGATTTCTCTTTTAAGGGCAATATCGCTATTCTTTCGGATAGCCAAGCCGCAATCCAGGCGCTGGACGCTACTATAACAACCTCTAAAGTGGTGGAGCAAAGTAGAAATAGCCTCACCAACTTGAGTGAAAACCATATAGTAACCTTAATTTGGGTCCCGGGACACCGGAACATAGAAGGTAACGAAAAAGCTGATGAACTGGCAAGAGGGGTATCTGCCATGAATAGCGCTCTTGCAGTACCAGTATTCACTCCACTAGGTGCGGTCAAGAATGCAATTTCCCTAAAATACCTTCGAATTGCGGATTGTAGATGGAGAGACCAGACGAAATGTAAAATCAGCAGAACGTTATGGCCCGCCTACAACCTCAAGCAATCGTTGACATTAATAAACATGAAACGACGGGACACCTGCAGACTTACGGCAGTCATAACTGGCTTCTGGTCTATCGCAGAACAAGCCGCCAAAATGGGCATCCCTCACAACACATACTGTCATAGTTGTAAACAACCAGAGGAAAAAGAAACAATCTTCCATTTCCTCTGTGAATGCCCTGCCCTATGGAAGGACAGAATGTTAACCCTGGGCAAACCGCTGTTCGAGAGTCTCGAGCAACTGTCTGGCTTAGACGTCAACAACCTAATAAGGTTCTGAAACCGCACAGCCTGGATATAGTCCTGCTGCAAATAACTGTTAAACAATTTGGTAACGAGGATGTGGCAACAAAATGGTGCGGAAACGCTAGTTGGATTCTGGATGAATCACCACTCTAACCAACCAACCATAGTTATTTTTCTATTCAGATAAGAAAGAGAGTAGTCCTAAAATTTAAGAAGTTTACATAAATTCTAGGTTTATCTTTTTAGGGTTAAATGGACACTTTGTGTTGGCAGGGAGTACCGCTTCTGGTCAAATATCTATATATATATATATATAATTGGCGCGTACCCCCTTTTTGGGTGTTTGCCGAGCTCCTCTTCCTATTTGTGGGGCGCGTCTTGATGTTGTTCCACAAATGGAGGGACCTACAGTTTCAAGCCGACTCCGAACGGCAGATATTTTTATGAGAAGCTTTTTCATGGCAGAAATACACTCGGAGGTTTGCCATTGCCTGCCGATGGGCGACCGCTATTAGAAAAATGTTTTTCTTAATTTTGGTGTTTTCACCGAGATTCGATCCCGACGCTCTCTCTGTGAATTCCGAATGGTAGTCGCGCACCAACCCATTCAGCTACGGCGGATATTAGGATAAAATAATAAACGTTTTATTATATTACTAACTACAACCGGACCTTAACCCTTAAATTTTCGCTTAAGTGAATGATAAATTGATCAAAGCTTTATGAATTTTAGTTAACTGAATTGAATGTGTTCAACTGAATTTTGTACCTATTTACTTTATTTATTTATTTGTTTATTTATTTATTTATTTATTCTTTTATTAATCTAAAAATTTAGTATTTCTGACAAGCTATGAATGACAGATTAATAATTAAGTAATTCGGTCAAAAAAAAAATGTTACTTGCAATTACTTCTTTCATTTAAATAAATGCAACAAAAAGTAACATTTCTTATAATTTACGGAGTACTGGAAAGAATGTTTTATAATTTACGGAATATTGGAAATAAAATATATTCAGAACTGCAACACCATATATGGGGCCTATATGCGGTAAGGCGTTAGGATTTCTCAACCCCTTAAGCGTAAATACTTTGAGGTAGCCCCACCAAAGTTCGCCTTCAGACTTCATTTGCCTCCAAATGGGTATTTGGTTGCTAAAATTAGAAGCTGCTTCCATAATCCTTATGATAGTAAGCGTTTCTAGCCACGCAAAACTTTTAGTCAACACCTTTTACCAACTCTGCCGGACAGCTGCCCACCGAAGTGTCCTACACTGACGAACTAAATTTCAAGATTTATAAAAAACTTGCTTTCTATCCTTTCTATTTCCATAAATGTATCCATACTTACTTAGGTAACTCAATTTTACACACATTTACGCAGCACACACATACCTGCACAATAACGTGCGCATTCACTTGTAAATGCCATCAGACGAAGTAGAAAATAAAAGATAGGTATATAAAGATGAGCCTGATCTCATTTTACATAGTTTATATCGCTATGAAATACACAGCTTTATTATGCCCTTTTATGTTGTGTGAAACAGTTATGCGTAGGTATACGTGTGGCGTACATGGCGTATACGCAATAGTCTGTGGCGCGGAAATAGAGCAATAAACTTAGTTTGCCATAAATTTTGCATACTTTCTATTTCCTTTTTTTACACTTGCCTTCTTACATTCACACACATTTGTTTCTTTAGTTTTTGTTTTTGTTCACTTGCAGTATATTTTTCTTGTCTTTATCTGGCCCCTTTACATATCATTTCCGTTATTTTCGCCATTTGCTTGCTTTTAGGTGCATATGCAGCGATATACACTTAAATACGTACAATATATCCACATAGTACATCTTATAGAATTTTTTTTATATGTCTTTGTATTTTTATTTTTATTTCCCTAAAAATATTTATTTTATAATAAAAAAGCGAATTTTCTTTTCTTCTTCTGCTTTTATTTCGCAGCTATCAGGACATCTTAAAAATACCAACATCATTTCCCCAATTTTCAACTTCATTGGGTCCAATTGTCGATGGCCATGTGATACCAAATCAACCATATAAAGTGATGGGACAATACACTGAACACTTCAGTCGGTTTGTAAAACTTTTTTTTGTATCTATTTCGAATTGAAGATTTTTAGTTGAGTTATTTTTGCCAAATACATCTCATGAATCTTTTTGCCGCATGCAGCAGCAGATACATACCTATATACAATGTATAGTTGGATACTGCATAATATATTTTGTTGTTTGATTCTGGCAAGTGAAAAGAGGTAGATTTTTTTGCGTGAAGTTTAAAATATTTTATGCGAAAAGGATGCTTTTAGTCGAGTTTTAGTTGCTGAGTTTGGTAAACTCTTTTGATCCCATTTAAAAAAAAATTCCTTGTGCTTAATTAATTTATCGTCAGATTTTATATGTCTACAAATGTATAGACTTGTGCTCACATAAATAAGGCAAAGTAGATTTTTACAATATTCACAAAATTTTTTCCGTTAATTTTTTATAAAAATATGTCATGAAATCATTGAACTTTTTTTCCATTGTATTATTGATAAATATATATTTGATGTCTTAAGATAGTTTGAATTATTTTATAATATTTGATTTGGAAATATGTAAAATTTATTAAAAACTGCAACACCTTATATGGGGCCCTTGCAAATAAAAGTTGCAAGCATTTTACAAAACTCACAAAAATTTTAAAAATTTCATAAACTCGATATGAAAACTTTCTAGATTTTATTCAAGATCTCTAGTGGAATTTTGGGTATGCAGATTTATAGCTGAACAAATTTTAGTATCATACAATAGTGTCTAAGTTTGATGTTGCTCAAAATTCGTGTTGATTTTACGGAATTTTAGCCATACGATGTTAAACATTTTCTTCCATATAAAGCGCAAGTTTGGCAAGTTTTTAAAAAAAATAAAGTGACTTAATTTTATGAGATCAAGTGTATACACTTATGAGCTTATTTACTTAGCTTATTGTTGTGTAAGGTTATTTTAAGTGCTTCGTATGTGCAAAAAACTATCGTCTCAACTCTTTCTGAGAAACACTTGGAAAAAAATACTATTTTGTAATTTCGTTATGTTCTTTATGTTCTATTTAAAGTCAGCTCTTGCTAAGTAGACCCAAATACCTCAAGTAAATAATGCCAAATGTTTTTTGGGACTCTCTTTAATAAAAGTGTAACTCATTGTCCAACAACAACCATGTTAACACGAAATTTAAAATGTATATAAAAATAGAAACTTCCAGGAACTTTTCATGATAATTCAATGGTTTTTAAGTATAATTTATGGAAAGTTTCGTACATTCAATACAGCCGTGTTCCAAAAGTTCTCTAGTTTCTGGATTGGGATCATTCGGAGCTCTCTACTCATTCGCTTAATGTCTTGATTGCGTGTTTACTCATAAGCCAGGTCTAATTCAGTCTTACAAATCATGTCTTTGGCGATATCAACGCGGTCTCGTTATTGGATGAAATTGATGTCCTTTGAGAGCAACGACAAGACGCAAACCCAAATCATTAACTACAATATCCCAGATGGACTCACAAGCAATGCTCAAGAACTCTGCCAGCTTTCCTTTGGTTAATTTGCGATTACTGATCAACTCTTCTTTCATTTTATGAATGTTTTCGATGTCTCGCAATCGCTTCTGAAGCGCTTATGTTATGCCACTCATAAGCGCCTGTTTTCTTTAAAGCATCATCACGAAAACAGTTTTCCAACATTTCTCAAGTTTTTGTATTTTTCAATGCAAAATAGAAAACGTAGAGATAGATTTAATCAAGACAACGGCGCCAAACAAAGGTGATACAATTTTAATCACATATATGGCTACCTAATAGAGAAAAACAGAACCCAAACTAGTTGCTTTAGAGTGCTTTCTGGCGGTTGTGCTGGAAATTTTTTGCTCAAGGTGGTATGTATGAAGAAAATAACTATGTACATAATATCGTCAGGAAAAAAAAAAAAATCCACGGCATTTTTCATTTCAAACTTGCTCTCTTTTATATTAAAAAATAATAACAAGTTATAAAACCGCATTCAAAAATTTTTTCAAAGTGTTTTGAAAATCGGAATATATTTGAAGTCTTCCAAGAATAAAACATTTTTAAAATACAATACTAAAATCATATGTAAAAAAATATTTCAACCTTAGCGATAGTTTATCCTTCTTATTTCAGACTTCATAATTAATTTGGATAAAATGATTTTTTTTTTTTTTTTAATTTTTAAGCATGAACTATTTTTGTTTTGGTTTATGAAGCGTACAATTGGCCTACTATGGATCCTTTAGCCAAAAATAAAGCAGAACGAATATGCCCGAATCTCACATCTCAATAATATAGGAAAGAAAAGAAAAGAAAAGAAAAGAAAAGAAAAGAAAAGAAAAGAAAAGAAAAAGAAAAGAAAAGAAAAGAAAAGAAAAGAAAAGAAAAAGAAAAGAAAAGAAAAGAAAAGAAAAGAAAAGAAAAGAAAAGAAAAGAAAAGAAAAAGAAAAGAAAAGAAAAGAAAAAAGAAAAGAAAAGAAAAGAAAAAGAAAAGAAAAGAAAAGAAAAGAAAAGAAAAGAAAAGAAAAGAAAAGAAAAGAAAAGAAAAGAAAAGGAAAGAAAGAAAGAAAAGAAAAGAAAGAAAGAAAAGAAAGAAAAGAAAAGAAAAGAAAAGAAAAGAAAGAAAGAAAAGAAAAGAAAAGAAAAGAAAAGAAAGAAAAGAAAAGAAAAGAAAAGAAAGAAAGAAAAGAAAGAAAAGAAAAGAAAGAAAAGAAAGAAAAGAAAAGAAAAGAAAAGAAAAGAAAAGAAAAGAAAAGAAAAGAAAAGAAAAGAAAAGAAAAGAAAAGAAAAGAAAAGAAAAGAAAAGAAAAGAAAAGAAAAGAAAAGGAAAGAACAGAAAAGAAAAGAAAGAAGAAAAGAAAAGAAAAGAAAAGAAAAGAAAAGAAAGAAAGAAAAGAAAAGAAAAGAAAAGAAAAGAAAAGAAAAGAAAAGAAAAGAAAAGAAAAGAAAAGAAAAGAAAAGAAAAGAAAAGAAAAGAAAAGAAAAGAAAAGAAAAGAAAAGAAAAGAAGAAAAGAAAAGAAAAAGAAAAGAAAAGAAAAGAAAAGAAAAGAAAAGAAAAGAAAAGAAAAGAAAAGAAAAGAAAAGAAAAGAAAAGAAAAGAAAAGAAAAGAAAAGAAAAGAAAAGAAAAGAAAAGAAAAGAAAAAGAAAAGAAAAGAAAAGAAAAGAAAAGAAAAGAAAAGAAAAGAAAAGAAAAGAAAAGAAAAGAAAAGAAAAGAAAAGAAAAGAAAAGAAAAGAAAAGAAAAGAAAAGAAAAGAAAAGGAAAGAAAAGAGAATTATCGGTTAGAAGTAGCTAGAAATTACAGTTTTAGAACAGTTTGCTTGTTATTGTAGTTGTTATGGAGTTCCGTAGTTGTATGCCACTAACAAAGAGTCCAAGTATGAATATATAGGCCGAAAGAGATTAAATGTGCGTATACATCTACATAGTTTAAAGTTTCTGCCCCAGTACAATGGCTTTCGAGGATGTCTTCATTTATAAGAATATTTTATATCTTGTTTACAAAGAAGTTCACGTACAATAATCAAGGTTAATATTTGGTTCCAACAGATATATCGGTGGCATAGAGTTAAGGTCATAGTTTGAATGAAATTTGAAATTTGAATGAAATAGCAATCAACCTCGTCTCTCACTCATTTAATTTTAAATTGTCAGATAGAGACCAGTTAGAATACGAACAAGATCTTCATTAAGTCTGGCTATCAAATCATTTTGAAGACCTATGGGCCTTGACAAATACATAGATCTGTGTGTCATTAGCATAGAGAAATAATGTTAATAAAAATGCAAAGTAGAATGCAACCCAAATTAGAACCTTGCCACTTGTATCTTTAAAATTTCAAATGTGAAATTTGTTAATAAATTGAAGAATATGTATGAATTTATCTCAATAAGAACGCACAAGTGGTCGATATTTATTGTATTTACTAATAGATCTCTATAAAACCACACAAAAAGTTGTCATGTAACTTAAATAAGAACCTAGTTATTGAAAAATATTTAAATGAGAAACTTTTCTTCACATGCAAGTATGCAGCCACTGCATATTAAATGTAATGAAGAATGTAGATTTTCTGCTTAATGGTCGTCGATTTCACTTTAATTTCGCACGTGGGCATAATTCATTCTCATACTGACTGAAATTAACCCAACGAAATTTTCAATTTTTTTTCAATAAAGCTATGAAGGTGGCAAAAATCTAAATTGTATATTACCTGACAAAATACTTACATAACTCAACTTTTTTGGAAATTAGACAGCATTTAAGTTTGATTATTTTTATAACTTTGCCACAGAATATTTTCATAAAATACTCTCTTTTTTCTTTGTAAAAACTCCTTTCCATATTCCCAAAATTTTTTCAGTTTAAAGGAAAGCATTGAGAAATTACCTTTCAATTAAAAGAATTTTCCAAGACGAAGTCTTAATAGCTGTAGTGGTATCAATATATGAAGTCTCATTTTAGCTTCCGAAAATATGACTGTTAGAAAATAAGTGCCCAAAAATTAAAGTAGATTAAAATATATGAAAACAAATCCTTTCCGAACCCATATAGCAGATTTAGAATAAGTTTAATTTTCTTAGAGTACTATTTCTTTTTAATTCGATGTTTTGTCTCTGCTTTGTTAGTGCACATTCAAACAGTCATAACTTCTGAAGCCTATGAGGCTAGAACTCACAAAAAAACACATCTTATTTAATTTAATATATAATTTTCTACTACTTTTAGTAAATAAAATTTAGTTGGAAAAATTATGGAAATATAAAAACAAATTAAAAATTAACGCCTCTTAAAACATTTCGTGGTAATAATTATGACTATTATCAGACTATTATGACTATTACCCGAATAATATAATAGTGCAAAGAGGCTTAAAAATGTTGACTTATGTAAGGTTTTAGTAGTGGAAGAGCGACTAAGAGGCGTGAGACGGCACCAAATTATTGGACTTGTCAGGCGAGGTCCTTACTGGAGGGGTATAATCAAAAGAGGTTCAGGCAACTCATAACCCTCCCTCAAGGCAAATTGTGAATGCCTATGGGCATTCTCACAGGCCACTGCAGATTGCCTAATCAACTGCACCGGATTGGAATATCATCCACTGACTCCTGTCGTTTCTGCGATCAGTGCCCGGAGACACCAGCACACTTCCTTCTCAAAGGTGATGCCATAGCGCGAAGGATAATGAGATAACTCGGCCAGATGTGGTGGGAAGAGAGGCACATACGCTCAGGTCAACCCAGCTCTCTCTTAACTTTATTAAGGGAACAGTATTTGGATGACGTACTGTGTTGAGCAGAAGGCACAAGAAATCGAAAGGTCGAAGTACATACCTAATTTTCATTCATTCAATAAAGGTTTAAGTAGCTCTTGTTAGAGATCGTTTTGATGTTCACCACTTCCATAGCTTCTGCGAAAAAATACCTAATTTTTTAAGGATCCATTTCTGTCAGTCTGAGTATAAATATATGTGTTAAATGTGTTAAATTTGAGCGAAATCGAAGACTATGTTGTTTGCTACGCTTAATTTGCAATGGCTGCATACGAGTATATTTATTAAACATTTCTTAAGCAAATTTTTAAATACTAAATACGCATTACACAGCTACCATTTAACTCCACCCGTAAAAGTGCTACGTACAAGAGAAGCCCAAGCAAATCAAATTAAAACAGAATTTAATCAACAAATATGTAGGTGTGATACTAATTACCATATGACTTCTATGAAATATGCATCTAAATAATATTTATGAATGAATTTCGTTTAAAAGCAGTCGGATGTGTGTGTATGTATTTGATTAATGCGAATGTTATATTTATATTTAAAAATTGTCTGCCATTTGCGAACAGTTTGCCAGCGCGAGCCAAATTCGCATACACTCGCACGTGTTTTTCCCTCATCTACTACATCTGCGGTCTGCACACAAAACCAGCCATGTAAAGATGCCAAATACGCTTGTATTGATGCTTTTGCTTGACGCAATATTAAGTAGTTTACTTGAGTCGGGTAAACAACTATCATTTTTCAATGAAAGCGCGAAAGGCTGAATGCATTGCCGTCGCTTACCGAAATTTACCGCATCCATTATTGGCCATTAACGCCTGTGTATTTACTAACAAGCCACAGCGAATAAGTAAGTTGAGGTAAACACCACACACACGCGTACTTATGCATGGATTTGCATACATATACATACATAGTTGGTATTTGCAAAAGGGAAATGTACCACAGCTATGAGTTTGTTGGGCTTAGCAGCGGTTAGGTCTAACTTGGTTGTTGGTTATGGGTATTAGTGTGGCGCGTTCTAAATATCCGTATAGTTTTTATCCCAGTAGGGATAATGTTAATGTTTTGCGTAAAATATTTTGGTGTCTTTATAATAGTCGTTGAAAGATTGCACGATACAAGAGTTTTTATACGTAGAGCGGGCAGGCATTACGTTCCTTACAGAAAAGGTGCATGCTAAAAATAGCCTATTCGATTTGTTGAAAGTATTAGTGCAATGAATAACGTACAATCAGAAAATGTTAAGAGTTCTAACAACAAACAGCAATAAAAAGGCAATACTGAGTACTTCCCGACAATCTGTTCTACGCTATCAGAATGTCGTGCTCTTATATCCTGAAAGGGAAATGTCACTTCAAAAGGAATTCCCAAAAGTGTAAAGCAACATTAACAGTACTGGCTGAATGCTAAATAAGTTACTATTTGCCGCTTTTGCCAATGAAAATATATTTCCAAATGTACATTCTTACATCGCTTTTAAGTTTAAAGTCTCAAATACTACTAACTCTTAGAAAGCAGGCAAATTTTTAATATTTTTTTATCGAGCCGCAAAAGTTTTGAACCTAGAATTTGCCCCTTATGCCAATGAAAATATATGTCTCCGTTTTGTTTAAGAGTCAAATACTATTAGGTTTTAGGTGAACTGAGAAAAAATTGTAATATTTTTTTTTTGTTAAAATGTTACACCCTTCCAGAGTACTCGCAAAAAGCAGTTTTGATTTCGTTCTCCTATTTTTTTATACGTTTTTTTTCATATTTTTTTTTATTTTAGCCCTACAAGGTCACTCAAAATTAATCACTTAATTTTGTTTTTGAATAACTTTTTTTCTTAATAAAAAAACACGATTTTGAGAGCTCGAAATCCTTCTTTCGACTTTTTAGTGCTCCATTACCGCTCCTGCTTGTATATGACAACTGTCTGGATCAAATATGGGTGGCGAAAGACGCCATTTGCAAAAATTATTAATATTTCCGATAGGGTAATTCATTTTGTACCACCTTATATATATTTTAAAAAAGGTGCCAAAACCAATTACAAACAAGTCTTGTTCCCGCACATTTAATCTCTGGCTTATTAAGCCTCAAGTCACATAATTCACAAGGCGTCTTTAAAAGGAGGGCTTCTTGAGAAAAATCACATTCTGTCAATAATCCATTAAAAACTAGGGAATTAAAAAAAATGAAAAAATTAGGTTTTTATCAATGCTAAATCGGTTAAATTGTGGGGAATTTTTTCTCAAGACCAGTTAGTCCAGTTAGGTCAGTCAACCGGCCAGTCAGTTAGGTTAAATTGTTGCCCAGAGAGAGGCCACACTTGGACGAGGAAATAAAATTCATCCATTGTTATACCATTCCAGAGGAAATAAAGCGAGTGGAAATAATGAGATACTAGAAAGGGGGGGATTTGTGGATAACGACCGAACGATGAGTGAGTTATGGTTGGGTTAACCGCTTTCTGCTGTTGATCAATTTGAGCAGATCAAGTCTGAAAGTTTAGAATCTAACTACACACCATTTAAAAAAAATTAAATTTTGAGGAAAAAGTATTGAAAAATGCTTCAACGCTTCATTTATAATTTTGCTATAAAAAGTATTTAATAAATTTTTTTTTTTAATTTTGAATTTTGGCCTTCAAATACTATTTATATGAGTACAATGATTGTATTGTTATGTATGCGTTTATAAAAATAAAAGCAAAAGTAAAAGAAAACAATTTAAAAAATATTTCAAATATCTTAAAACTATTAGAGAAGAACACTTTAAGGCTCCATTGAATTTCTAATTTTAAAGGATTGTACTTAGTACATAAATACTTTATCATAACTGGCTTACACGTCGGCACAGGCTTTTATCTATCTTACATAATGGGCATGCTATTTTGTATTATTCCCTGTGTTGTACGAGGTGGCTGAAAATTATTCATCCTATCGGAAGATTGTTTCTAATTTTCACAATAGCGTCGTATGTCAATCATATTTGACATGTGTGAACTAGGCAGTCGCAAAGTTTTCCAGTGGGTAAGCAGCGAGTTCCAGCAGCGTTAAGCATCTTGCGGGATTCGCGGTCGCCTACGCCGACATCATTAGGAATGGCATAAGAGGTTCAGATGTTCAAGAGATTTCCGCAAATCCGACATAATAAGCTTCATTAAAATTAATATGGAAGTACAATCCGCGAGATTTTCAATTGAGAAAATGTAAAAGATGGCATTAGTCGTCTATTTATCCCACTAATCAGATCAACCTTGTATCTTTTGAATATGTTACCCTTTGGAAGTAAGCTCAAGCTATTTCTATCAGGTTTATTTGCGGCAAAGAACTATACAGACTACGACATCATTTTCAAATTTAGCTCGCTAAGGCGATCACAGTTTGATCAGTCTAAATATATTACCAAGGTCCACCGTCTGCAAGAAAATGCAATAATCGTAGATATGCTTCAAATAATTCTACTGTCGTAGGGAAGATATTTTATAGCACCGAAATGTATCGGTCCGAGCGCTGTTGAAATATACTAAATCATCACTGAAAATATACTGTCTTCTTCCTCCACGATGCTTAACTCGTGACCTCCGTCTTTGTATCAGGGCGGAGTTCATCGCTAAAAATTACATTTAAAAGTTAAGTATCTCATTATGGTTTATTCAAGTATGTGTAAAATTATATTAATAAAAACATAAAAATAAATAATTACTGCGTACACTTCTGTTAGGTATTTGGCCGAGGTTCTCCTACTGTTTGTAGCGTGCGTCTTGATGTTGTTCCACAAATCGAGGGACCAACAATTTTAAACCGACTCCGGATGGTTTTTTTTTAAAGCAAAAAACGTATGAATTCAGACATTTTCATCTACTATAACTCATTTTCGACATAACCGACCGTATTTATAATACAAACTTGCATCCTTCTTCATTATGGCAAATAACTAAATTGATCAGAAATCAGTTAAAAAATAATCTTTTTATGTAGGACGACTTTCTCGCTAAGCCTGTATAAGTTGATGAAACATATTTTTATAACTTCCTAATTTACAATAGTATTTTTTCCGTGCATATAAATAAAAAAATAATACTTCGATTGCTTTGCTTGAAACCACAACATTGTTCTTGAGGTTATTGTACTTTTCATATTTTTAATGGAAAACCTCTAACTGCTCCAGCTTAAATGGCTTTCAGATTGTGCACATAAAAATTTCATTTTATCAAAATTTTTAGTAAACCTAATTTTATTACAAATTAAATTAAATTTTTAAAAGAAAATAAAATAAAAATTTAATGGTATTAACATTTAATTTTATTAAAGAAATATTTATAAAATTTTATTAAAATGTAATTCTACTAAGATCTTTATTTAATAAAATTTGTCTTCGTAAAATCAAAAAAATCATTGAGCCCAACTCCTTTAAGCTTCTCACGTTTGGTTAATAAATATGATTTTGTACTAGACAAATAGTGCGAAAAATATCTTTTTGTAACCCGTAAAGAGCTGCGTTTGAATATTTTATGTTTATTTTTCAGAATTAAAATATTATTAAAAATATTTCTGAACATTTGTTTTTGTCACTTATAGTAAAATTTTTTCTTACTTTTTTTTTACTACGAATAGTTAAACAAAAAAAATTTGAGCCAGGCAAATTTAATCGCAAAGAAAATGCGAATGACTTAGATACCTATGAAATGAGACTTTTTTTCAATTTCAAACAATTATTAACAAAAAATGGTTACAAATTTAATCTTCAGAATAATATCCATCGCTAGCGACACATTTTTCCCATCTCTCAGGCAATTTGTGGATGCCGTGCAAAAAAATTGGGCGTCTTTGGCCGCAAGCCAATCATCGAGCCATTCTTTGGCTTCTTCGTGAGAATTGAAGCGCTGCTCGGAAAGTGCGTGGCCCATCGTTGCAAACAAATGATAATTGGAAGGCGCCAAGTCTGGTCAGTAAGCCGCATGCACCAGCGGTGCCCAATTGTACGTCTCCACCAATTCCCGGGTCGCTCTTGTTCGATGTGGCGGTGCATTGTCATCAAGAAAAATTACTTTGTGACGACGATCGGCATATTCTGGGCGTTTTCGGTGTATAGCGCAATTCAAATCGGCCAATTGTCGTTGGTAACGTGCACCGTCAACTGTTTCACCTGGTTTTAATAGCTCGTACCAAATCATACCACGCTGATCCCAGAAAACACACAGCATTGCTTTGCGGCCGAAGCGACTTGATTTGGCCGTTGTTTTTGGCTTATGGCCGGGCGGACGATACGATCGTTTACACTTGGGATTGGAGAAACACACCCATTTTTCATCACCTGTAACGATTCGATGCACAAAAGACTTCCTTCTGAACCGGGAGAGCAGCATTTCACAAGTGGTTTTTCGGTTCTCTTACTGCCTTTCAGTCAGTTCATGCGTCGCCCATCTTCCCACCTTTAGAATCATGACCATGTCTTTCAAACGTTTGGCAATGGTTTTTTGGGTCACTCCCAATTGCCCTGCCATCATTTCTTGCGTTTGACCATCATCTTCATCCAACAATGCTTGCAATTCGGCGTCCACAAACTTTTTCGGTGGCCGGCCACGGTCCTCGTTCTCCACGCTAAAATCACCACTTTGGAATTTATCAAACCACCTGAGGCACTGTGCCCTACTTAGAGCATGCCCATCATAAGCTTCTATAAGCATTTGATGAGCTTGAGAAGCGTTTTTCTTCAATTGATAACAGAAAATCAACGATGTCCGCAAATCGTAGTTTGAAGGCACGAAATTCGACATTTTTAAGAGCGACAAAAATGCATTGTTGTATGAAACGTAACAAACAATGAACAGACTATTGTTGACAGATGACAGACGAAAAAAACAAAACATTTGGGAAGGTTTAAAAATACTCCTAGCGACATCTATGGACTAATAGCTGAAAGTCTCATTTCATAGGCATCTACCTAGAAGTCAATAAACCACACCCAAATACATATATGAAGTAAAGAAAAAGAAATGACTTTCTAGAAGAAAAAGCTGGCATAACTAATTGGCTTCTTTTAGTTCTTTATTTTCTTACAATACTTAATTGCATATCTGAAAGAAAAAACATTAATGCATATATTCCACTGGGTTGATCTACGGGTATCTGGTTGTGGTCGTCGAATTTGTAATTACATCTATTGTTGTTGTGGCTTAATGCAACGGTACTCTTGCATGAGCGACTTACATATCTAAACTTTATTTATTAATACCAACGTATTTATGCGAAAGCTTAGCTGACCTCCAACTTGATTGCTCATAAGCAACTCGAAGTGTGGCACTATCCATAAATATTTAGAGCTGTAGCATGTAAACATATGTATCTACTTATATATATATACATAATTATGAATGTATGTACGTCTATATATTCATCGACTTGTCATTGGCATCTACATTGCAGATATGATTTATTATTTGGGGTCACTGAGTCCGAATCGTATCACACACTGGGCGCATTAGCACTCGACGAAGGATTACGTGAAAATGAGCGCGATAATTTATTGCGTTTCTATATGCAGACACGATTTGATGTTCGACCCGATCTAGCATTGGCTGCCACGCTAAAAAAGTAAGTAAAATTTATGGAATTTATGATTACAAAAGAAAGTAAAAAGTGCAACACAAATTGCCTGGTTACGGCGATAAGAGTGAAATGAAATAGGCAACAAGCTCGCCGCCTACAAGAAATCATAGTCACAAAACTGTTTCTAAGAAGAGGAGAATTCGACGGAAAATCGATTGTTGTACGGAGTTCATAAAATTTTTGGAATATTACATTTTTTTTTGGCGAAACAAGAGAAGAATTAAAAGGTTTTCTAATAGGTTGGGTTCCTAATAGCGACAGGCCATTGTTTATAGGATGTTGAGTAGCGGGAGTATATGATAATACTATTTTATCAATTATTTGAGTAATTTATTTCTCGCGCAGCTGAGATCAACTGCTCATTAACACTAAACCTACCATGGACGGGTCAAATGACCCATTTTAAACTTTTTGTCAGAAGTTCTTAGAAATATCATTATTAAATCGTCATTTGCCTTCACGACTTTTATTAAAAAATACATGGAACGTATTTTTCAAGATTTACTCTTCTCTTGCTAATTGTTTTACCGAGAAATATATGTGAGCTTAATAATATATATAATATAATACTTTAAAGACGGGTCATTTGATCCACATTGGTAGGAATAAGAATACATAAAATACCGGTAGGTTTAGTGTTAAGATCATGCCATTTGAGCAGGCTAAACCGTTTTTGTAGCGCTTTTTGATGTCGCAGGTATACAGTTCAAAAAGCCATAATCGACTGATCCCCTCAAGCTTCGACAGACACACAAAATGTTTGATGGATTGTGGTTTGTTTATTTGGAACATCTCAAAAAATACTGTTAGCTCTAATATAGCAGCGATGACTCTACTATTCGAGTTCATGCAGTAGGTCCTCAGTAAATGGTGCTCACCGAATTTATGCGTGTCTAGAAAGTGATTGGTTAAAATTTAGTCCAATGTGTAGTTCGCACTTACAATCAACGTCGGAAGAACGTCTAGTACACTGCTATCGCCATAAAAATCAATTGTTTCATCATACAAATCAGATAAAAAAAATCCCGCCCGCTTTCTTATGGAGGCCGACGTCTACTATAAAAATCATATAATGTAACTAACTAATTAACTAAGAATTTATTAACCAATTTTTATGAATTTGCTATTATTCCATATTTTTACTACTTTAATTTTAGTTTGTATATTTCTCTGAAGTCCAAAATAGTTTTCCGATACTCTTTTTTTAGAACGCAAAGCTGACCGATGTTAAGGCTAAGGGAATTAGTATGACAAGCATCCCTAAGATTTTGCATGATCACCTTGTAGTAAAATAAAAGTATTCGCGTGAAGGACTAGGGGCTCCGTGTTGGCCTCCACGTAATTTAAAATAAAACGTTCTAGAAACACGATTGAAGAAAGTTAGCCTTACATGGTTTTCTAAGTGTTCTACAGCTTGTAGGTAATAGGGTAGAGGCTTACATTTCCGTTCGACTTCCCTCGTTCCTGGCTTTCATAGACATTTTCGACGCTTACAAGGGCAACTTCAATTTCCATATTATTAGAATCATCGCCTTCCCATTGCAATCTATGTTATATTGGTTTTATGATTAGCAATGAATTTTCCTCTTTTGCTTAGTGATGCCGAAGAATGTAACGAAATTTCGCTCCTTTTATCCTTAACTAGCAAACCCGGCCCCCTTCGCTGGGCACACTAAAATAGAATAGATATGGTTTAGAACAGAAAATATATGATTTTCATATTATTTATTTCTTTATTCTTTATTCAAGCGCTTTGGCATAAGCAATATTTTTTGTTTTTCTATTTGTTTTTGAGTAAATATAAAATATAAATTGAAAATCAGGAAAAAAGAAGAAGTTTTTAAATTTCAAATCAACGCATATGAATAAACAATCGTCTTTTTTCCTGATCATCCATGAATTTTTCGTTTCAATTTATATGTTTTATTAAGCATTGGCGCTTTTTTAACCATTATCCATTTATATTTTTCAAAAAAAAAAAAAAACGAAAAAAATTGTTTTTTCCACGAACACATAATTTCATTCGGATTTCACATTAAATTCTTAAATTTCGTAAGAAATTATTCACTGTTCCAAAATCCACTCCAAAAAAATTCACAAACAATTTTTATATGTTGCACTTACGATTTTTCCTTATGGCATCCAAATCAGAAAGAAATATTGACACATTGTAACTCACACTGCCAATTTGACAGTTCAGTTCCGCCCCAAGCGTTAAAAAAGTAAGCGACATTATGGCTGGCTCAAAAGAACGCTGTACCCGTTGCCAGTGCTCCGAATTACAACCAAACTTTACGAAACCCATTTTCAATACTTACTTAACAATGTGTGTAAGTTTGGTTTAATTCGGTGCAAAGACACGGCGGGTCCACGTTTTGGCATATATTTCGAGACCCTAGTCATCAATAGGTATGAAAATGACCCCGTATTAAAGCACTTATCAACAGCTTTCATTTGATACCCATATCGTACATACACAACCAAAGGTTACCCGGGTCCACGTTTTGACCTAAATCTCGGGACCCCAGTCACGTAGCGGCATGAAAAATACTCTGTACTAAGGCATTCACCAACAGCTTCAATTTGATATCCATATTGTACAAACACATTCTAGGCTCCACGTTTTGGTCTCTATCTCGAGATCCTAGTCACAGAGCGGCATGAAAAATACTCTGAACTAAAGCATTCACCAACAGTTTCCATTTGAAACCCATATTGTACATACACATCCGAAGGTTACCCGGGTCCACGTTTTGACCTATATCTCGAGCCCTATCCACCAATAGGCATTCAAACTATACGGAAACCATCTTCAATACCTTCCTAACAATGTGTGTAAGTTTGGTTTAATTCGGTTCAAAGACACGGCGGGTCCACGTTTTGGCATATATTTCCAGACCCTAGTCATCAATAGGTATGAAAATGACCCCGTATTAAAGCACTTATCAACAGCTTTCATTTGATACCCATGTTGTACATACACAACCAAAGGTTACCCGGGTCCACATTTTGACCTATATCTCGAGACCCCAGTCACGCAGCGGCATGAAAAATACTCTGAACTAAAGCATTCACCAACAGCTTCAATTTGATACCCATATTGTACATACACATCCGAAGGTTACCCGGGTCCACATTTTGACCTATATCTCGAGCCCTATCCGCCAATAGGTATCCAAGCTATACGAAAACCATCTTCAATACCTTCTTAACAATGTGTGTAAGTTTGGTTTAATTCGGTGCAGACACGGCCGGTTAGCGAACACACACAAAAAGTTGACTTTATTTTATGTATAAGATTTTTTTCAGGTTGTGTCCGAAAAATCAAAATATCTTACGAAACCCTATTTTTTTCCAAAATAAAATGTAATCCATGTTACTCTTGGATAATGTAGTTTTCGAATGGTGAAAGAATTTTTAAAATCGGTCCAGTAGTTTTTGAGCCTATTCGTTACAAACAAACAAACAAACAAAGTTTTCCTCTTTATAATATTAGTATAGATTTGGTAAACTCTAACGTACGATTGGCTTCACCAAACGTTACATTAGCAGATAACTTCCTATGATGCATAATGTTGCCTTAAAATTGCCGTATAGTAAAATCCGATACAATTCATGCATCGTGAGATATGCCTCACTAGAGACATCTACCTAAATCCGCTCAGATCTTTAGACTTCCTTTAATGTATCCTCGGGGAATTATTATAAAGGCAAAACATATTGACAGTATTTCACTATTTACTTCCTTATTTTCTTTTATTTATTTTTATACATAATGTATTTATTTCATTTGTAATTTCAATAATTTTACTGTAAAAATATAGTTCATTCTATTAAAAATGTCATGCATTCACTTAATGTCATCACACTTAATACTTGCACTTTATTGTACTGAAATGTAATTACTTCATACCCAATTTTTTTTTTTTTATTAAAATTAAAAAACATTAACATTTTGAAATCTTACAACTTTGATGAAAGTTTATGAAATATTTGTAAATCTTGTACAATTTTCTAAACAAGCATTATTATGGTCGTTGTTACAAAATAAATAATTAAAATTAGAAATTAAAAAAAAATTTAAATTTTAAAATTTTAAAATTTTGTTAAAAAATGTTAAAAAGTGCATAATAAATTAAAATTTTCTAATTTTGATGAAAATGTTTCGAGTTTTTATAAATCTTGTACAAGGCTTGAAACATGCATTATTATGGTCGTTGTTACAGGATAAACTCTATTTTTTTAAAATATTTAAAAATAAAAATTTAACTAAGTAAATAGTTATATTTATATAGGTATATCAATATGTGGCGCCTTTATAAAAACTTCGGAGAGTGTGTTACTAAATTTAAAAAATTTTTAGAAAATTAATAAAATTTGGTTAGTAATTTAAATTATGGCCTAGACAGTGTGAATTATTGAAGTCTCTGCATGGAGCGCCCCTTTATTTGCAACTATTACAATATCCCTTAGCATAGGGCGAATAGTTATTCTACTTCCATGGCTACCGTCATCAGCATTTAAGCCGTTTATCTCAATTTATTTGTAATATCTACGCTTACGAGCGCCTTTGCGAAAAACGTCTTCTTGTCAGCTTTTGCCGGCATTTCACACAGCCTTTTGCTGCCTTTTAACGCCAGCCCATTTTTTCTTTAACAAAATTCAATGAAGCGCATGTGAATAATTGCATTTGTTGAATAAAGTTGCTGCCGCAGTGGGCTTTGCGCCACTTTCCACTTTCACACATACTTACTTAAGTATATTAGTATTACACACGTACAGAGTGAAATGTATTCAAAGGCATGTAAGCGTGTTGCTGCGGGCAAAACTTTTGTTGCAAAGCCAAAAGTTTCATTGAAAATGCTGCAGCAGCAAGCGGCAGCACACTCAGATGAGCGAATGTTGAGCTGGAAGTTAGCACAGCATATAATTGAAATTTATTTTTAAAGTGCAATAACCGCATCAATCATTTTAGTTCCTTCTCAATAAAAACCATATAAATACGATTTGTACGCATGCTCGTATATTTTCACTTCGAAATAAACTGTAATAGTTTGAAGATAGGAAGTAATTTAATAAAAAAGTAAGCAACAATTTATTTTTAGCAGGAACTTTTGTGACTACTCACTTGACAGGTAAATTGAATATATATGTATGTATGTATCTATAAATAAACACTTACCTGAATACCTTGAAAGTTTACTTAGTAGGTCAAGTAATATTGATTTTTCAAAAAAATATCTCTGGCTCAGAATGACTGAGGATTTTAATAAATTCTAAATTTGTAAGCCACTTAAATTTTGCTATACGTACCATAAATATGCCTTAAGAGATGTTACTGTCAGCGTTAGGGTAGTTTTGATGCAGAGGTAGTTTTCTACAAGTACACCTGTGCTCAAATTGAATTGAGTGTTAAAACGTAAAGTTTTTACGACCGATTTTTTTTAAATAATTTTTGATAAAAACTCTGTTAATTGAACAACAAAAATCACATGACTCAAAATCTGAAACCTTGTGAAAATTAAAAAAAAAAATTCAACAAATTTTCATAAAAATTTAAAAATTTTTTTTTCTGAAAAAAAAAAAAAACAATTTGTCCATAGTTAGTTATACTCCATATAATTGTATTTAATGGTTGTCATAATCTACGAAGCCGACTTTTATGCACTCACATCGACTTTTTACTTCTCTCCATTTATTAAATTCTAATTGGGTAGTAAATTCCTTGGGTGTAAATTGCATAAGGTTTCAATATCGCCTAGTTTATAAGAAACATAAATAGCAAATAAAAATGTATTCATCTTCTAGGCACATTTACTTATATTTTATTACTGCATAAGCATTCCTAGTCTTCAATGTGACCAGTTTAGGTTAGGTTAGCCTGATTGGCATTAAGCCACGCATAGACCGTAAGCCAGATGGAGACCGACCTCTATGAATTCTGAAAGTAGACATCATGTACGATGTCGCCGCTTTTCGCGAATCTAAGCAGAGCTGAGAGATCCGATTTTGAGATGTCCTCCAGATTCTCAAACAATGAGGCTCCCAGGCATTTTAAACGCGTTTTTAATAATACCGGACAGACGCACAGAAGATGTCCTAAAGTTTCCTCAACATCCTCCCGTGTTAGCAATCGTCCGTGTTAACAATCCCTATCTTGCACGCATCGGCAGCCAATAGATTATGACCTACCTTTGCCTATACCTTTGATAGTTCTGCAGTCCTTTCGCGAGAGCGTAAGCACGAATTGAGTCAGTTTTTTGTCGTTAGTTCTACACATGACTTTTGCTGTTTTGCATGTGGTTAGATTAGTCCACCTAGCTTCCACTCGTCTTTTCGTGTAGTCGTCCATTTCATTGAGTCTAACAGCACTTTTTGCTATCTCATCTACTATTTCGTTCCCCCTAATGCCTTTGTCACCAGGTACCCAGTAGATATGCAACCTACTGTTTGCAGCTAGCCTTTCTATGGCCTCCCAGCTCCGTTGAACATTTTTGGACTTAATACAATATGAGCTCATTGCTTTTATTGCTGCTTGACTCTCCACGTATATATTAATTGGTGAGTTCTTTCTTTCTCTAGTGTAGGCAAGCTCTGCGTTTTCCCCACAGCTAAAACTTCCGCTTGGAAAATACTGCTGTGGTCTGGCAGCTTGATAAGCTGCCTTATCCCTGGTTTTAAGCAGTAAATACCCGCTCCTACTCCGACTGTATAGATGTGAAAAGTTTTATAGCCAGGCTTCATGCCTTTGTGCCATCAATTGTAGTACGAAACCTTCTCTCCCAATTAAAGCACGGAGTCATGTAGCAACCTGAAGTCCACTTTCCTATAGAGCAGTGTCCGAAGGTTCTACAGCAGCCACTAACCTCCTCGCGGACTTCGCTGCCAGATTTTTCGCCGTAAAGTCAATAGGTGGCATGCTTAGTATCATTTCCAGCGCCGCCGTTGGGGTGGTTTTCATCGCTCCTGTTAAGCACTGAGCAGCGAGTTGCTGAATCCTTTCCAGTGGCATTAAGTATGCCAGTTTTCTTGTCACAGTCCACCATACTAAGGCCCCATACAGCAATATCGGTCTAACTGCTGCCATGTAGCACCAAAGCATCAGAGAGGGTGATAGACTCCAAGTAACTCTCAGCATTCTTTTACATGCGTACAACGCATTACTGGCCTTTTTCATCCTTTCCTCAACATTGTGCTTCCACAGCTATTTACTGTCCAGTAATACTCCAAGGTACCTCGCATGATCTTTGCAAAGTAGTTCGTTGTTGCCTAGCTTCGCGAGGTTTCACGCCGGTATGTTGTACTTGCTGGTAAAAAGTATCATGTCCGTTTTTTCCGCGTTTATTCCTAGCCCTGCGCGAGATGTCCATTGGTGTACCCTTTTAAGTGTGTTATTCATCACATTACTGATGGTGTTCAGGCACTTTCCCGTAACTATATACTATAGCTATCTCATATGCCATATGCAGTTTTGGTGCCTCTTCGTCCAATTTCTTGAGCAGTTCATTTTCTACAAGTAACCATAATAGCGGCGACAGTACCCCACTTTGCGGAGTGCCTCTGCATACATATTTGGTAACGCTCGTATCGTTCAACTCCGCTCTAATCTTTCTGCTAGCTAGTAGCTGCCTTATCCATAGATAAACCGCGGGTTGCACATTAAGTGACTCTATGCTATTTAAATAGCATCTTTCGTCACGTTGTTAAAGCCCCTGATATATCCAGAAATACTCCTAGAGCATACTCCTTATATTCTAATGCCTATTCTATATTTAGTAAAAGTGAGTGAAGTGCAGTTTCATTGGATCTGCCTTTAGTGTAAGCGTGCTGAGCCTTGGATAATTCGGTCGGCGCAATTGTGGCTCTAATATATGCACCTAGAATCTTCTCAAAGCCCGTTTTTTCAACATATCGCTAATTTGCGCCCACGCCCCGACGGAAGAGAAGGACGATGCGACCAAAGATTCTTTCTATGAGCGCCTGGAACGCTCCTATGAGCGCTGCCCCCGCCACGACATAAAAATCGTGCTTGGCGACTTCAACGCCAGGGTGGGCAAGGAGGGAATTTTTGGTCCCACAGTCGGAAAATTCAGCCTGCACAACGAAACATCCGGTAACGGACAGAGGCTGATCGACTTCGCCGGGGCCCGAAACATGGTAGTCTGCAGCACCAGATTCCAGCATAAGAAGATTCACCAAGCCACCTGGCTGTCTCCTGATCGAAAAACACGAAACCAGATCGATCATGTTGTGATAGATGGAAGACACGCTTCTAGTGTATTAGATGTACGTACGATCCGAGGACCCAACATCGACTCGGATCACTACCTTGTTGCAGCCAAACTGCGCACACGCCTCTGTGCAGCAAAAAACGTGCATCTACCTACGCAAAGAATGTTCGACATCGAAAAGCTGCAATCACAACAGACAGCCAGAAGATTCGCCACTCGACTCTCACTCCTGCTCTCAGAGAGTACTGCCCAACAAACCGGCATCCACGAACAATGGAGCAACATTTCTCGTTCTCTACGTACCGCCGGATTCCGGCGAGCCCGAAAAAACAATTGGTACGACGAGGAATGTCATGCTGCCGCAGAAAGAAAGGATGCCGCCTATAGAGCCACGCTGCGATCGGGCGCAACGCGAGCCATGTGGGATCGCTACAGAGAGCTGAAAAAGGAAGAGAGACGTATTATCCGAAAGAAGAAACGAGAGGCCGAAATACGTGAGTGCGAAGAGCTTGAGATGCTGGCCAACAGGAACAACGCCCGAAAATTCTACCAGAAAGTTCGGCGGCTTACAGAAGGTTTTAAGACCGGGGCGTTTTCCTGTAAGAACAAAGACGGCGAACTGGTGACTGACGTACAGAGCAATCTTAAATTATGGAGGGAACACTTCTCGAACTTATTAAACAGTGACAGCTGCGCATGTCACCGAGAAAGTGAAGATCCCGATACCCAAATCGTTGACGACGGAATTGTCGTTCCGCTGCCCGATCATGACGAGGTGAGAATAGCGATAACGCGGCTAAAGAACAACAAAGCCGCGGGCACCGACGGACTGCCGGGTGAGCTATTCAAACATGGCGGCGAGGAGCTGGTAAGGTGCATGCATCAGCTTCTATGCAAAATATGGTCGGATGAAAGCATGCCTGCCGATTGGAATTTAAGTGTACTCTGCCCAATCCATAAGAAGGGCGAACCTGCAATTTGTGCCAATTACCGCGGGATTAGTCTTCTAAATATCGCCTATAAGGTTCTAGCGAGCGTATTGTGTGAAAGGCTGAAGCCCACCGTCAACCAATTGATTGGACCTTATCAGTGTGGCTTCAGACCTGGAAAGTCTACCATCGACCAAATATTCTCAATACGCCAAATCTTGGAAAAGACCCATGAAAGGAGAATCGACACACACCATCTTTTCGTCGACTTCAAAGCTGCATTCGACAGTACGGAAAGGAGTTACCTGTATGCCGCGATGTCTGAATTTGGTATCCCCGCAAAACTAATACGGCTATGTAAGATGACGTTGCTCAACACCAGCAGCGCCGTCAGAATTGGGAAGGACCTCTCCGAGCCGTTTGATACCAAACGAGGTTTCAGACAGGGTGACTCGCTGTCGTGTGACTTCTTTAACCTGATGTTGGAGAGCATCGTACGAGCCGCAGAACTTAATCGCTCAGGCACAATTTTTTATAAGAGCGTACAATTGTTGGCGTATGCCGATGATATTGACATCATCGGCCTTAACAACCGCGCTGTTAGTTCTGCCTTCTCCAAACTGGACAAAGAGGCAAAGCGAATGGGTCTGGTGGTGAACGAGGACAAAACGAAGTACCTCCTGTCTTCAAACAAACAGTCGGCGCACTCGCGTATCGGCACCCACGTCACTGTAGACAGTTATAATTTCGAGGTTGTAAAAGACTTCGTCTATTTAGGAACCAGCATTAACACCGATAACAATGTCAGCCTTGAAATTCAACGTAGAATCTCTCTTGCCAACAAGTGCTACTTTGGACTAAGTAGGCAACTGAGCAGTAAAGTCCTCTCTCGACGAACAAAACTAACACTCTACAAGACTCTCATCATGCCCGTCCTAACGTATGGCGCAGAAGCGTGGACGATGACAACATCCGATGAAGCGACGCTTGGAGTGTTCGAGAGAAAGATTCTGCGTAAGATTTTTGGACCTTTGCACGTTGGCAATGGCGAATATCGCAGACGATGGAACGATGAGCTGTATGAGCTTTACGACGACATAGGCATAGCGCAGCGAATAAAGATCCAGCGGCTACGATGGCTGGGTCATGTCGTTCGAATGGATACAAACGCTCCGGCTTTGAAAGTATTCGATGCGGTACCAGCTGGTGGTAGCAGAGGAAGGGGGCGGCCTCCTCTGCGTTGGAAAGATCAGGTGGAGAAGGACTTGGCTTCACTTGGTGTGTCCAACTGGCGCCGGTTAGCACGGGAAAGAAACGACTGGCGCGCTTTGCTAAACTCGGCCAAAATCGCGTAAGCGGTTATAGCGCCAATTAAGAAGAAGAAGAGAATCTTCTCAAACGTTTTTCGGAGAAATGAGGCTAGACTAATGAGCCTGTATTCCTTCGAGTAGAGAAGATTGCTTTCTTCAGCTTTTGTAAACAGTTTAAGTTATGTTTGAATTTGTTTTTTGTACCAAGTTTTTAAATATTTTTCCTCAGTTAATTATTTTGATTTTGCTATGCCCACACTTGCTTGCAGCCGTTAAATTACAGAAATTTAGATACATTTCGTATATGTTCTGCTAAGTGATATGATGTTCCTTCTCGTAGTACAGTCTGTATAATAAAAGCGTGACCACCCCAACTTATAAATTAAAGGGTGTTGAGATTGGGATACTAATAAGGTTTTTTTGACAGATCGCGCGTGACTACTAAACAGTAATAATTTTCTATTTCTTTTAATAATTTTCAGGAATGGCCTATTCAATTGAATATTCGTTGTTTTATTTCAATTTAAAATCCGAGACCTCTAAATTGATCACTCTTTATTTGATCTACTCGAATCTAATGGGCTGGTAATATTTACTATACGGAATATATTCAGTAAAAGTTGATAAGTTATATTTTGCTGTCAAAGGCCTAATATCTACCAACCAGCATGGTTTCGTTGCAAATCGCTCCACTGTCACTAATTTGTCTATTTTCAATGATTACTGTATTTCAGCCTTCCAGAACAGATCTCAAGTTGATGCAATTTATACAGACTTCTCTAAAGCATTTGACAAAGTATCGCACCGAATACTCTTGTCGAAGCTTGCATTATTGGGTATACACTCCACGTTTTTGTCGTGGATCAAATCATATTTGTCCAACAGGCACTGCGTTGTAGCCGTTGATAATACGACATCCCGTGCATTTATTGCATCCTCTGGTGTCCCACAGGGAAGTATTCTAGGACCTCTCCTCTTTATACTCTTTATTAACGATATTGGTTCTTGCTTTTCATTTGCAGAACACTTGTTGTATGCTGATGATCACTCTCAAAACATTGTATTGTGCTTTTGTTAGATCAAGATTAGAGTATGCCGCCATTATTTGGAGACCGTACCAAATAGGTCTCTCCAACCGGTTTCAGGAAGTTCAGAAAGTTTTTCTTCGTTTTGCCCTCCGATCTTTAAACTTTTCTGAACCTGTACCATCGTACCGCTCTCGATGTTTATTAATTGACTTAAAACCACTTGATAGCAGACGATCTATTCTATCGTGCTCATTTATTATTCGTATCATTTCTGGATCTATTGATTGTCCTTCCCTTTTAAGTAAAATTCAATTTAATATACCCAATATGAGGCTCCGACAGTATGAAACCTTTAAAATTGGCTTCTCGAGAACCAAGTATGGGGTGAATGCTCCGATTCCTAGGGTATGTGCAGATTTAAATATGTTTCTCAATTCTTCTGGTGCTGATTTTACATGGCCGTATGGCATCTTAGTCAATCATCTTAAATCGTTCTTTTCTTAGTAACTATTAACTATTGTACATTAGCTTAATATAGTCTGTAAGAATGTATCCATTCAAAGACAATAAAATAAAATAAATAAATATAATAAATAAATAAAATGTATAGCCACTACCATTAGCTATAATGGCTTTTCATCTTTGATTCATACTTTGTGCTAATTTCTGTCCAAGTTGAGGAGGTAATCCGCTTAAGATAAGTCGAATTTGACTTGATAAAATTTAACCGCCCATATTTGTTTTCCTTTGAGTTTTTGCCCAAACATTTTCAATAGAGTTGTTGGCATCAGGCGACTGTGCAGGCAGATTCAAAATTTCAATCGATTTTGCTTTTTCCACACTACCCACTTGAAGCTTAGTGTCTTCTTGTAAAATCTAAGGTTGGCTAGTTCTTCCAAACATCTTCATAGCTGACAGTAAATAGTGCAATGTTAAATTTTCTCCTGCAAAACGGCAATCTGAAAACGGCGGTAAGCACAAATAAATCCTTTTTCGAATAAGCAGTCTCAAACATGAACGCTAACCCTTTCGCGGACAATAGTTTTTTGATGAAGCTTCGGTGGGGGGGGCACTAGCTATATCATCGGTTATAATGAAAATAATCGCTTCGGGATTGCAGCAAAATGATTGTAATTAATAGTGGAATTAACTTTTTATTTTTATTTATATACATTTAATTTTGCGGTTAAAGCCGTGCTGTCCTATTTATAATACAAACTTATTATAATAACATAGAGCAGACCGGAAAGTCACGTATTTGTGGCTTCCACCGTTTTCTCCCATGTTTGTTGCAATAATTAATGACGGGAATACCGTCCTGCCCCTATGTTTCTACACAAATTTGACGACGTTTGCCGGTTTGTCCGCGCAAGGGTTAACTGGATGCTTAACAGTTCGTTGAAGTTGTCGATTATTAGCAGTACCGACCTATGCAACCATTCGCCTGGATACCTCAGTCCATGCAAGTCTTTTTGCAATGCATTGTAATGCGAGCAGCGGTTTTTTTAATGTGCTCCAGAATTTGAGTTTATTTGCACGAAAACATCCTAGAATTGTGCCTTTACATTAACATAATTTTTCCTTAAACGGTTTTAGCTTTCCGCAATGATAAGTTCAGCTTTTTCATTAACAAATCAATAATCTTCGGATCTTTTTCTGATTGTAATCAAATGTTTTTCAACCTTCTTGAGTCAATGAGTCAAAATAAAGAATACGACAAAGAATCTTTTTTTCACAAACCAAAATATTTTCAGCGTAGCTTCATACCAAAACCAATGAAAAAGGTAAGAAATTAAAAATTTAAACCTGCGATACTTAAAAATAGTTATAAATGTGACACATTTGCCACACATTCCCATACAAAGGCATGTAGATACATAGGGTTTCAGTCAGACCAGAGGTAGCCGAAGATGTAACTTTTAAATATTTTTTTCGTCCTGTTCGAGGGCGTACGGTACTAAATCTTAAATTCCTTACAATTTATATGGCCCTTTGGTAATTCTAGGGACTAATTAGTGGCCGCCGCAGCTGTGTAGTGCTCGGATTCAAAACCTCGGTTATGAGACACCAAATGAGTTAAAAACAGCTTTTCATAAAAATCAAACCTCATAAGAAACTATCTGCCATTCGAAGGCAAAATAAAACTTTCGGTTGAGAAAAAACATCAAGACGGACAGCACAAGTAGGAAGAGCTCGGCCAAACACCCAAAAAAGGGAATACCATAATTGTAATGGCTATGAATTTACCATATTATTATAATCCAACAAATGTAGAAAAGAACCTAAAAGTTGAGTTAAGAGTCGCAAACATGTGTAACACTATGGGTTTGCCCAACCTAATGTTTCTATGTAAATCCGCAAATCCCAAACCAGAGGTGCACAACCGAAGGTGTAACTTTTTAAATTCTTTTTTCGTTCTGCTTGAAGATCCATTTTTAAAAGTTATATTTATAAATTGATAGAAAATTAAATTTTAGTAAGCTAACTGGCAGCTCAAGTTGTTTGCTATAATAGAAATATGTTGAATTCACCTCCAAGGTCGAAAAAGATTTGGCCAGAGCTGGGTGCCTAACGTAGTGCTAGTGAAACTCTAATTTTGAATTTTGCCCGCCACACTTCTATTAGACATTCGGCAAACGAATCTGTTCATGGCATTTATTCGATTTGTTAAATTGCGCCATCTTAATTTCCATAGTATTTCCTATAGTATTCGTAAGTTTTATAAGAAATTTTTTACCTGGGGAGTTCCAGTTCTGTTGATATTATTTCCAAAGAAATTTATTTACATTTTATCGCTCGAAAAGATGCTTGACCAAATTCGTCCACCTTTTAGTTAAGTTCATCATTTTCTTTCTAGCAGAGTGCTGCCAACCGTTGATAAATCAAAAATTGTATATTAATTTATTATTATTCTAAAAAAAAAAGAAATAGGCATTAAAATCTGGGTAAACAAATTTTGTATTGAAGGCAAAGTCGATGAGAATTTACGGCGAAAAAAGCAATGAAATAGGAAATACAAATACTATGAATCATACGCTGCCTCCTACGAGTAGAGCATTTGTAATGAATTGTTGAATTGAACATTTGAATGAAGGAAGATTTTGCTTCGTTAATATGAACAAAAAGAAATGCACGAGGAAGCTTTGAGTACGACACTTCAAATTTAACTAATAGGACTATGAATAAGTTCGTGCGGTTTTACAACAGACGGCGTAACTTGATTATTATTCCATCGATCCACATTTCCAAACATTCATTGGAGAGCTACTGTCGTAAGGCACAAACGTCAGTATAAGTTTTTTATTTGAAGCGTAAACAACAATATTTTTACCACACTTGAAAATGTCGAATTTCGTGCCAAATAATGTGTTTTTGCGGGGAATTCTTCTTCATTATTTTAATATGAAGAAAAAAGCAGCCGAAAGTCATCGTATCTTGGTGGAAGTTTATGGTGAGCATGCTCTATCTGAGCGAACGTGCCAGAAGTGGTTTGCACGCTTTAAAAGTGGTGATTTTGGCTTGGAAGACGAAGAACGCGAGGGTGCGCCGCCAAAGTTCATGGATACCGAATTGGAGGAATTGCTCGATCAAGATCCGGCTCAAACGCAAGAAGAGGTTGCAAAAACTTTGGGAGTTGATCAATCAACCATTTCCAAACGTTTAAAAGCCATGGGAATGATCCGAAAGGTAGGCCATTGGGTGCCGTATGAATTGAAGCCAAGAGACGTTGAACGCCGTTTTATGGCATGCGAACAACTGCTTCAACGGCACAAAAGAAAGGGTTTTTTGCATCGAATTGTGACTGGCGATGAAAAGTGGGTCCATTACGACAATCCAAAACGTCGGGCAACGTATGGATACCCTGGCCATGCTTCAACATCGACGTCGGCGCAGAATATTCATGGCCTGAAGGTTATGCTGTGTATCTGGTGGGACCAGCTGGGTGTTGTGTATTATGAGCTACTGAAACCGAATGAAACGATTACGGGGGATGTCTACCGACGACAATTGATGCGTTTGAGCCGAGCACTGCGAGAAAAACGGCCGCAATACGCCGATAGACACGACAAAGTTATTTTGCAACATGACAATGCTCGGCCACATGTTGCACAAGTGGTCAAAACATACTTAGAAACGCTCAAATGGGATGTCCTACCCCACCCGCCGTATAGTCCAGACCTTGCGCCATCCGATTACTATCTCTTCCGATCGATGCAACATGGCCTGGCTGACCAGCACTTCCGTAATTACGATGAAGTCAAAAAATGGATCGATTCGTGGATTGCGGCAAAACCGACCGAATTTTTCACAAAGGGAATCCGTGAATTGCCAGAAAGATGGGAAAAAGTAGTAGTAAGCGATGGACAATATTTTGAATATTAAATTTGTAACCATTTTACGTCAATAAAGTTTCAAATTTCGAAAAAACCGCACGAACTTATTCATAGTCCTATTATGTTGTGTTTACTGCCAAAAAGATCCTTATGCTTAGTTTAATTTGTAGAAAGGAAATATGTTTGTATATATTTTTCTTATCTAAGCGCATTTGTTACTTTATGCAATGACTCGGCGAAGGCAAGTTAAAAAAAAATTAACCATGAAATTGCTAGGAACCACGAAATGAAGTAGGTACCAGTCTGGTACTCTCCAAGTAGCTCTCAAGCGACGTTTGCCGCCAAGTGGCAGATATAACCAACCAGAGCTCATGATGTAATGGAGAAGATTCATGTTATCTAGGTTGGAGCAGTGACCCAGGCTGTCGAATAAAGGATCACCCAGTGACCTCAGTAATCGATCTGTCAAGCCAAGACATTTACAGAGAAAGTGCTCAACAGTCTCTTTCTCTGAAAGGTACCCACAGTTCTCGCAATGGGTATTAAATGTTAAATCCGGCTTTTCTATGTGAGTGCCGATCGTCCAAAGATCAAGTTTGGAAATTGAATAGCGTGGAGTCTCCAGGCCTTTCTACGTCTGTTGTACTGTGGCCATAGGACTTTCGAGATAGTAGAAGAAATGAAGCTCCATTTGATCTGTGCTTTCCTGAGAAATATGTTAGTTGTGCAATTCCCCTTTAACAGCAGTCAGAGGTATGCCGATGACCGGGTGAGAGAGCACAGGGAAAATAAGGGAACTAAGGAAACTGTTAAGTAATAAATTCGCAAATGGGATACTAGAATTTACTCTAACATTTTCTGAACTTATTTATTCTTCTTCTTCTTAATTGGCGCGATAACCGCTTACGCGATTTTTTCCGAGTTTAACAAATCGCGCCATTCGTTTCTTTCTCGTGCTAACCGGCGCCAGTTGGAAACGCCAAGTGAAGCCAAGTCCAGAGGAGGCCTTCCTCTTCTTTTGCTACCACCAGCTGGTACCGCATCGAATACTTTCAGAGCCTTTCGAACTTATTTATTACTTTTGCATATTTTTTGTAAACGGACTGTTTGGAAAACCATTTGCAGAAATAAGGGAAATATTTTTTACTTTTTTTTTGGGTAAGCTCACAAGCTGATTCGTAACTTGGGGTCATCAAAGCGTACCAAGTACACATTTAATCTAAAATAAACCTAATAACTGTAATAATCATATCATCTCATGTGATTGCACCCTCATTAGCAACTGAGATTCATAATCGATTTATTAACCACTTAGATCAATCTATGTTTCGTTCCAGAAATTACAATATAAAAAAAAATTGTACATTGTCGCCTCAAAAGCGTAAAATTTAAATATTTAAGGAACAACTCAATAAATTTTAGCCTTAACCATAATCTATAGCGCCCTTAGTCTGACGCTTCTGCTTACTAAACGACTCCATTACTAAGTTAAGCGAATCAATTTCAATGCCGTTCTTCGATGTAAGAGTTATGCAAGAAATCACTTGCTACAATTCAATTACATGGAAATGATTTAGTATTTCGAATAGCTACATACAACTTCCATGTACCGAACGTAGTAAGCGTACACGCTAGGGATGTTAATTACAAGTTTGCGGTATTTTAAAATCTCGAGAATTTCGGGATTGTTGGCATAAAAAACCCAGGATTTTCGGGACTTATAATTTCTGACGAATCATTTGAAATAGAGACAGAAGAAGTCGTCTTTTATAGCAAAAAAACCAATATTGATGTTAAATTTTAATGGGCCTGTTGGAAAGTTTTTTTTTGTACAAAGCACAAAGTACAAAGTTGCACCGACTGACTTGATTTTTTTATTTTATGATACAGGAATATGTGCCACTTTCAACCACAAAATGTAATACATTTTTTTTAATTTCTTGGTTTTTTGCATCCACATTTTTTCCACATATTCTACCTTACTTTGTTAGATATAGAGACGCTAATGTAATATGATACTCAATGCGTATAAATTTAACAAAGTGTATTTTGTTTTGTTACTAATGAAATAATCTTCAGTTTAAATATAATAATATATAATATTTGAAATTCACTTACTTATTATTTATTAACCACGAAACGAATGATCTCAAGGACTTTAGGGGCCGCCTCTAGGCCTTTGGCGCATTGAAAGGGGCCACATTAGACCTAAGACCGGTCCTATAGTATCATCCCATTTCAGTGTGATGGATCTTGAGCAATTCTGTTGCCAAGACCTGGTAGCTGCTGAAGTGTGTTATAAGGACAAAAGCGGATAGCTGCATCTGCTTATTTTCCTTACGATGCCCTGAAAGCGCCACCACCTGAAAATACCACCAGTCTTGTGGAGTTCTGTGAGCGACGCAATCTGGGCCTTATTCTCTGTTGTGATGCTAATACCCAGCATACAATCTGAGGCAGCAGCAAATGAAATGAATGGGACTCTCAACTGTTCGAGTTTATCACTTCCTCTTGCCCTCAGACTGCGTTTGCAGCTGCTAGACGGCAGGAGGTGAACGATCTCACCCTTTCAAATTTAAACCTTAGGTGGTCAGTCAAGAACTGGAGAGTCCTTGCCGAAGATTCGTGCTCAGACCACAGATATATTGAGTTTCAGGGTGGCGAGGAGGCACAAATGCCATTGCCCTCAAGAAACCCCAGAAAAACAGACTGACAGAGGTGGAGAGGCAGATCTGTATACGTCCGCAGTGACAGCAAAGCTGCGCTCATGGCCTTAGACAGCTCTTCAATCACTACAAGGGTAGTTGAGTCCTGTAAATCCAGGTTGAACTATGTTGGTAGATATAATATTCTGATGCTAAAATGGGTCCCGGGACACGTGGATATCGAGGGTAACGAGACCTCTGACTGTTTAGCTAGGACGGGCTCTGACACCAACTTATTTGGCCGGAGCCCGTTCTGCCATTCCTTCCTGCAGCCATCAAAGCCACGGTTAGCAAACGGGTTACTTCAACCTACATGCAAGAGGCAGGCAGAAAGAGGCTGCAGATGGACAAAACCGAGGTAATCTGTCATGCCCGACCTACTATCGCAGATCCCACTATCATTAAGCAGAAGAGACTGTAGGTAGCTAGTTGGGCTGATGGCGGGCCCTTTTCTAAGTCTCTTACAGTGCACTATGTCCAGCGTGCGAAGAGGAGGATGAGACGGTGCACCACTTTCTGTGCGTACGCCTGGCTTTCACTCGAGTCAGGCTTGAGGCCTTTGGCACTGAGGTGCTGAGAAGCGACCACCTTGGCCCTTTGGCACCACAAGATCACTCAGACTTCTTCGGAAGTTGGGTAGATTTAAAGAAAATTAAAATGGGTTGCACTACAATCAACTTAATGTTGTCCGAGTGCGTACTTGCCAGTTATTTATTATATGGCTTTATATGACAGCTTTTTAAACAAGCCGTATATGTAGTCGCCAATATTTTTGAGTCAAGTTTTTGCCAAATAATAAATATCTAAGTTTCAGTACTAGTCTCGAAATCCAATATTATAGTAACGACATCCCGAATGCCTCGAGATCACAAAATCAAAAAAAATTTCATCTCTAATATACGCACATAGAAACATTAAAAACACGCGCTATTTCACACATTCTATGCGACGTAGAAAAGAGTTTTGATGGTCGCAAACGTGCTCTTCGGACCATAACCCCGATTATAATCGCACTTCTGTACAATGCGCAGCGCCTCAAGACAAAATGGTACACGCTGGTTAAAAGGGGGAGAGTAGGAAAAATCTATCAAACTTTGAAGTAACGCATATATCAAAGTAATGTGAATCCCTTGATGGAGATAACATGTTGGCTAAAGGCGTACTTCTGCTGGTGTACATACACATACACATACACATACACCCATATGTATGCATCCGATTCTACGGGCAATAGTGGCATCCTCTTAGGGGTAATGCGCAAAATTTGCAAAACGTTTGTGATCTTCACATTTTAAAGCCACTTAGAATTCATTTCCAGCTTGATGCGCTAACCTTACATGAAGCAAAAACAAAAAAAAAACAATCATATGCACAGCTCTTACTGTAAATGACCCTCACCGCTGACATATGTACACACTTGCACACATACCTACACAACTGCTAAGTGCAAGTTGGTACGTTCATATGTATGTGGGCATGCATGTGTTTTAGCAAAAGTGCATGACTGCTCTTCGTTCAGTTTTTATTTTGCTGCATTTTTCCACCACACCACCACACACTTGCCGTTTTCTATGCCATAACTACTAGTATGTATATGTTAAAATGTGTGGATGTGTGAATGTTTTTGAGTGAAATTATGTCAACATGTTGCCAGCTATTCGTCAGCTGACACACAGACATCAGAGGAGCGTTCAAACGAGTTGTCGTCGAGTGATTTAGGGTAAAGGAAACAAGTGTGGGTTAAGCGGTAGGCGAAAGGCATTGCGGACATTGATGTTCGGGTGAAGTTGGTCCTAGCGATGTTGCCGCTATTGCTGCACAAAACTTTGCGGCGATGAGCGTAAGCGGAAGGCTGAGAGATAAGCGGGTGCTTGTGCACTTCGAGCATTTTAAGCTGGATGGCTGGCTGGTCGAATTGCTGCTTACCACTTTGCTGGATGGCCACATAGGCGGATGGCTGTGTAGTTGGATGGATGGATGGATGGATGGATGGCTGACTGGCTCAATGCTTGAATGCCTGTGTGCATGGTTAATATGTATGTATGCATGGATATATGTTTTGAAGAAGCCGTGTGAGCAATGGCAATGGCTTGCATTGACATGATCCATACACACACACACACATATGTATGTATGCTCGTAGTTGGATGAGCGGAAGAGTACTCGCATTTTATGCTTGTAAACATGTGTAAATGCGCTGTGAGTGTTTTTTGAATTTTTCAATCTAATAAAACGCTTAAATGTGCTAAGCCACAATATATGTTTGTACGTGTGATATTGAGTGCATTGCGCTTACAAGGCTACTTGAATTCAATGTGAGAAAAATATTGCTTCTGTTCTTCTTTTCGCAAATTTTCAAAATGCATAGCCTTTCCTTGTGTACAAATTAAACAAAAGTCAATGAAAATGTTTGGCCGCAATTTCATAAAGTTGACTTCAATGCAGTTTGAATGTTACAGCTAAAGGTATATTTTGACTGTTCCCAACAAATGCGGTTAATTTGATGATTGAACAAAAAAATTGCAAGGATTGGCTTAGGGAAAGTGATGAGCCAAAGGTAGAGTAGTTATGTTAGTTATATAAACTTAAGAGATACCTGCGTAATAGAAACATGTTAAAAAACTTAGAAAGTTATGGATTTAGCATTTTTTTTATTAACAGTGGCTGCCAAACCACGACATTTACAAAGAAAGTGCTCAACAGTCCCCTTCTCTGAAAGGTACTCACAGCGTCGGAAATTGAGACTAAATGGCAACCCTAGCTTTTCTGCGTATGTGTTGATCGTCCATTGAACCGTAAATACAGCTACGAGTTTGGAAATTGAATGGCGTGGAGTCCTCAGAACTTTCCGCATCCTGTGTATATTATACTGGGACGAAGAGTTTTCAAAATAACTCACAAAGATATTGGGACCCATTAAAACTGTGGTTTCCTGCGAAGTAAGTTGTGCGACTCCATTTAGCAATGACCTGGTAGAAGACCTCTAAAACCAATTCAGTCGACTCCTACCTAGCAAGTTATTCGTCAGCTCCTTAGAGTAGTTGACCAGCTTGGGCTATTTTGTTTTGTTACTAATGAAATAACTTTCAGTTTAAATAAAAAAAATATAAAGGGTTATTTAATAAGAGGTGTTATTTTGAAAAATTATATTTTTTAATATAAATGATCGGATGTTTATTTCATTATAAAGAGGATGGTATGCCCTTAATAGTGGAAAATAACATCAGACAAATAACCACCCCGACCACGCTTACAGCAAAATATCCTTTTCATAAAATTTTCTACAACCGAATTGCAAAGTGGCTGACCTATGTCCTGGATAGCCTCACGAATTCCATGTTTGAGGTTTTGAATTCGGTAGCTTCTTAGAGTAGTTGACCAGCTTGAATCTGCACCATGGCATCTTCAGAGCCTTGATATCAGCTTGGATATCGGAAAAAATGTTAATATCTCCCTTGCTCCTGCGTTCGCTAAGCATTATGTATGCCTACACGATCGCAAAAGACTTCTGCCTGAATTCTGTATTGTACATAAGCAGTATTCTGAAATTTTAAGAAAATAGACAAGTTGAGTTATTTGAAGAAAACCCTGCTCCGGTTTGCGATTCCATTTTGCAGCCGTTAGTGAAGACAGAGGTACCAGCAACGGTACATGTTTTCTCTTCGTTCCAATCCTGCTTACTTGGAAATATTGCCCAGGCACGACTGTCAAACACCAGTTTGCGGATAGAGAGATCTGTACGAGAGAAATGTGGGATTAGCTCACAAAAATGCTACCATTTCCTTTGACTATTTGCCTTTAGAAGGCAACCTCCTCTAACCTGAGTGCAATTTGATCAGCAATGGAAATACCGGGAAAGTGGATGGTTAGTAAACGACATTAAGGGAAGGGAAGTTAAGTAAACCGACTTTAAGGGCAACACTGGCGTAAGTTCCACATGCTTCGGTAATGCCAATACAAGCAGTCTTTTGCACCCTCCCGAGTTTTGTGATATTATAGCCCTTTCGAAGAGCTTCCCACCAAACCAGGCATTCATACGCTAAAATTGTCAGAACAACTACGTTGTACTTGTACATCCAAAGAACGACTTGTGGCTGGAGACGTCATTTTTTGCCGAACATAGATTTACAGGAGTAGAAAGCTATACTCGCATTCCCTACTCGATTTTCAATGTCTGCTTTCTAAGGGATTGGTGGTTGCGCGAGTAGACCTGCTTGATTGAACCACAACTTGGATGTTCTCCGGAAACGTTTTTTTTTATGTGGGGGATTTTTTTTCCCTTTTCGCATATTCATAGATCGAAAAAAATAAGATCTAGTAAGAAGCAACATCTGCATAGTACGGTTGGTATGGTAAAGGTTCTCATTTCAGCGCTTCGAAGTAGGTCTTCCCACTTTTTATCGTGAATCTCTTAATAATATGACCGTTTTTCTTTCAGGCCTCCACTCAAATAGTCTAAACGTGTTCGAAATCCATTCCTGATAATTGCCTTGATCAGTTTTAATAGTTCGTTATATATCACACTGAGTTAATTCTACAAAATATAGCGCAAACCCGTCTTCGATATCAATACCACTCGATCAACATCACTTCGATATTCATACCACCTTTCGAGTTTTTCATTCACTTATTACATATAGTTTCATTATAAATACTGAAGGATATTCGGAAGAGTTTTTCTTCGAATGGAAGCAGAAAAGCTAGGATTCCGGCAAATGCTGAGAATTCGGCTCAAAAACAAGTTTAAGAAGAAACACAAATTCCCTGAAGGTATTTCGTGGTTACACCCAAAGATTCAAAATTTTCTGTGTTCTAGAAAGTTTCAGGACAAGCATTGAGCGTAAAATTTAATATATTAATATCTACTATTTATATAAGTATTTTGATATAAAATTATTTGAAATGAGTTCTCTAGTCTGCCTATTTAATGCGTATATTTCATTGAAACTAGTCAAATATCCGTCAAAGGAATTTTTAAATTTGGTTCAAGCAAATTTGTAATACAAAATACATACAGCAAAATATATTTGATAGTTTTCAATACTTTTGAATACTTTGCGTACAAAATTGTTAAAATTCTCTAGCATTAAAGTGCTCGTTAAATTTTAAACATATTTCCCAACACTCACAAATTTCATCAAACATTATCATAGTGTATGCGTGGGTGCATTTATCCACTCGCTTAATCCCAGCCCTTTTTCAACACTCTACTTATTGATCTATTTTTTGGATAGTACTTTTGTCATAACATTTACCTTCCAACTTTCGCCAGCCTTTTTAGTATGGCTCATGCAAACGTGTGCTTTATTACCTACCTGTATGTGTATGTAAGTTTATGTGTGCGAAGGTATATGTATTAGCATTTGTGGGGGAGTGATTTTTCGGCAGCAAATAAAGCTGTTGCCAAGCTTGCAGCGAACAAAAAGTAAAAACAAATACTCGTTTTTAAAAAATGTGCTCCAGCTACCAGCAGGCAGGTATGTCACTATTCCTCATCCTAAAAGTCACTTTCAAAATGTTGTAGAGCAACTTCGTTGCCCTCTCGGTCTACCTATCTAAATCTCTGAAAAACAAATAAAATAGTTTACTGACATTTTAGATAGCTGTACGCACACAAACATCTCCACAGGCATGTTCATACACCCACCACTTTTAGGTGGCACATGTATGCCTGCTGCCAGCGTAAAATTTATGTGCCACTCAACAGGTTTTTATCCATTGCCTTTGAGCATGTTTTAGTAGCATTTGCACGCTCACTTTGCTTTGCTTTGCTTTGCCTTTATGTTGCTACAAGTGTGTGTAAAGAAAGCGAACACCGGCGTGCGTGAGTGATGGCAGGTGGTGCTGCTAGGTTTACGGTGTGGCTCGGCGCGGAGCTGCTCGTTTAGATGCTAAAAAGCGCCTATTTGAGCTTTGACACTGATAATAAAAATCGCGATTTTTTTCAGTTTTTGTGTTACGCGAAAAAATGGGTGAATATGAGTTTAAAGCTCAATAGTACAATTTCATTCAATATAAAACGATTTAACATATGATCGCTTTTCTCCACGTCCTTACGGTGCGTATGAGTGACATTCTTCATTTAGTTTTTTTGATAAGATGGATTTTATTAAGATTTTTCTAGAGCTGGCAAATTTTGTTGAAAAACATATGCGGAGATTTGTAGGTACCAACCTATAGCTAAGTATAATATTATGTGGATCCATCACTCATTGCGTGGATAGACTAAATGAAATGTATCCTACTTAGGCAGTTAATGAGCCACACAGTGGTACCCATATATGCCTGATAGTTAATTCAGGGGCTAAGTACTCATATAACCGCATGCGACTATAGGACAAATTAGACTTTTTTCGACTGATTCCCAGTACATCGTCAGCGAGCCTAAAACCTTTTAACACACTTTTAGGTGTACCAAACTGTTCAGCAGCGAAACGAGTGATTATCTCAATGGAGCTCTACATTTTCGTTGTTCAAGTGGAATTACTGTATTCCATCATCGAACACCTCAATGCATATTTAGATAACATCATTTTGCTGCTCTTTTTTGTTCTTGTTGTTTCTCCTTTTTCCTTAGTATACTGATAAAATCTGGGCTATTACGTCAGTAAAGCTTACCAATTAAAAAGATACTTTGGAAGTACTCAACTTTTACTCAAATCAATAGTCCAAGGCATTGTATTGCAATAACATAAAGTTAAAGCTTTACATTTTCTGAGAATCTACGCTGTAACCACAACTTTACCATTTCTCTAATCGTTAAATTTTCTAAGCCAATACTTGCATCACGCATATATTAGGGTGTCCCAAAACTAAAAAAAGTTTAGCTTTTGTAAGCTTTCTAGGATTTAGATTTTATTAATGAACGATTTTATGTTAAGTAATCTGAGTATTTTGGGCGTAGTTTTAATTGTTTCTGAATATAAGCTTATTTGCAGACTTCAATATATCAAACAAGGAACAGGAAAAAAAAAATTATAATGTTGAAATTTCATAATAAAATTTAAACTGGGAAATTAAAAAAAAAAATTTTTTGTTTGGAAATTTATAATTAAAAAGAAAACTGGAAGAATTTAAAAACAAACTTGATCATTTTGAATTCTTTTAATAAAAAGGAAACAGGGAGAATTTTTAAAGAAATGTAATAATTTGGAATTTATAAAAGGGATACTGCGAAATTTAAAAAAAAACCATAATAATTTATTACAATAATAAAACGCAAACTGGGAAAATTAATAAAATAGAAACTGGGAATGCTTTAGAAAAATGTACTATTTTTAAAATTTTTTGCAAAAATTTTTTTAATAAAAAGGAAATTGGGAGAATTGATAGCACGGTGCTACAGTAAATCAAAACTTTTGAAGTGACATGATGAGCACTGTAGATCTAACCAAGAACGACGCGGAACCGTGTTCAAAAAATTTTTAACACTCTCAGATTATTTATTTATCGTTAACCGTTACCGATTTTGGGTGTTTCCCGACACTTAAAAACTCGTAGCTCGTCTGCTTTTTTTCCGATTTCCAGTCCTGAAACAGTTTTGTTGAAATAATGTTAGTCCTTCCAAACGTATGTCTTCCATTTTTCACGCTAAGCAAAAATAACCACTGATTTTTTAACATAAAACTTGACTACAATACTTTTTCCAAATTTTGCGAGTTTAACCAGATGTTGTCGATAATATTGAAATAAAAGGTTTATTTATTAGTAGAAAGTCTTATAGCTGTGTCTATTCCTAATGTAAAAAGTATTTAATTTAAATAATCGATCAAAATGTGTCGAAGTAATGAAAGTTTTGGTCACTACTTTCATATTTGCAAACTCAATTTTCAATTTCAATTTATTTGATTTGTTTTGTACGTAGTAACACAGAGTCTTGTGGTAGTACATCTTCTTATAATTCTAGAATACAAGGATGGTATACATAGAAATTCTACTTAGATTTAAAACTATTTTAACTATTAAACTTAGAGTAGTAAGTGAGAAGAAGAGAAAGATGGTTTAATGCAGCTCTCCGTTATTATTCGCGAAATACGTGTACAATTAAGTATATTTACTCATACCGGTGTCCATTCCGAATCTAGCAATAAACAAGTTTATGGTCGACATCGTCAGCTTTGAAAAGTTGTTCAAAGAATGTTATATGCTTGTCTCGTGCAAATGTTGCTTTGAATCCATTTTCCACAAGATTCCCACTGCTTTAATCTGGACCCGAGAATTTCTGTTTGTCTTGATGATAGTCCCAAATCTCGTACAAGATCACAATAGTCTTCATTTGATACTAAATGACGTTCATTTAAAATTGCTCCAATTGGAATATAAGGTCTATCTACACTATCTCCATTTAAATTTCCGTCACTGGATTAAGATGAATCTTCTGTCTTCTTTGTCGAAATTTGCTCTTCTTGGATTTTTTGTAAGACTAGTTTGATGATAGTTATAACATTCGCATACTTTATACGGTCATGAGTAGATCTTCTGATTATGCCAAACCATCGGAATCGTTATCGGTAAAAGACGCGTGCCGCGTTTTTCATATCTCCATTTTTTAATTGTAGTAGTGCACATTCAACAAACATATGCAGGTTCAAACCACTGACTTTCAATGTATGTGCGTTCAAAAAGAAGGTTATATCCCTCAACCACGGCTTTACTTTTTGCGAATTCCAAACGATGCTTTTTGTCAACATGTAGATGTAACAAAAATGATTACGCTTATCACACATTCTGATTTATGTTTACTTAACACACTCAGGTAAGGTAAGGTTAGGTTAGATGCACTTAGGCTAAGTTTTAATAGGTCTTAATCATTGATGTGAAGAGTGATGATTAAATTGTATTTATATGCTTACCAACAAATTGTAAACGGTTGGAAAAAATTAATAATTTTTAAATTTTTCAAGGAAAGAAAGCTGGGATAATTTTGAAAAAAACTAATCGTTTTGAAATTTCTTCAATTTTTTAGAGTTTTGTATACAGTTTTTTAAAGTGAAATATCGTCGGTTCGTTTCATTATTCATATATATATCTTTAATATTTGTAATATAATAAAACATATTTTTTGGGAAAAAGTATTGGAAAAAAATAATTTTTTTTACAACATTTTTGAAAGAAACAAATTTGTTTTCTTAAAATATTTTTGGACAACTTTGTGGAGCTTTTGGCGGTTTCAAAGTGTTCTGGATTATACTGAAATTTTACTTACTCGTGAATTGCCCACATTATCTTAAGGTATTATTTTATTTCTCAACTCAGGCACATCAGCTGCAGCTGCATCCAGCTATAATTGCACCCAATTTCACAGGTGATATCGCTTTGCTCCTATTAAATACATAACTTAAACTTTTCACTGTGAATATTTTTCTTCGACTTTGCGAATATCTTTTTCTCTTATGATTCCACTAAACTGCAGGTAAAAAGTAAGCCCCAAAACAGGGTTGTATAATTTTTATAAATCGCTCCATAAGTCTGAAACTTCACATAATTTCATTAATTAAGTTTTTCTGTTATGTTGATTCCCGGATATCGCTAAATAAAAGTTTTGGATTACAGGAAAAAGAATTGAAATTTTCAAGTGATAACTATTTTTTTTTTCTTAATTTTTATTTATAATATATAGAATATAATAAACAGTTTAATAGATCGAATTTATTGCCCAAAGTAATTTTTTACTAGGACGCCTAAATTGTCATATCATTAAAATCGATTGTGTGTTGGCCTCTTTCGGACTCAAGTTTTGAAAAAACCAAATTTTTTTATTCAATATGTTTGGGGAAAACTTAAGTTTGTTTTTCTAATTTTTGTAAACAAATTTTTTTCAAATTTTTTGTTAATAACATATCTAGAGTTTGCTCAGTAATCTCCGCAAGTTTCATAATGGAGTGGCCACAACTTTTCGAGTTACGTTGAAAGAGTGGAAAATACCAGATCTCGTCTTCATACTAATGTATGTAGCGACGCTTCGATTGATATGCAAACGGAATTAATATAGCAGTGAGTGCTTCGCTAGGATAGTACTTTGCATTGTAATAATTCTTAAAATTATAAGAAATGTTTTAAAGTTTTTTCAGTTTACATCTCATTACACGCAAGCCTAGAAATAAACGAAGTTTTAGAAAATTTTACGACATTGTCCAAAACTCTTCAAGCATTGGACATGAAAACGCTCATATTACTGTGTGTTATCTATCACATGATAAAATAGCTACTTTTAACTTGATATTATACTTGAATGCTAAAAATTCGTCTTAACGTAGAACTTTGCATGTTGAAAAGCATCTAAGGAAATACAAATTAGCGCTAAGATCTTTACTTGTAGGAAACTATGGAAATCATTTCAGAACTGTGCCCCCATAGAGGGGACTAAAATTTAGGTATGTATTTTAAAAGTGCAATGGAGACTTTACCCTATCGCTGAGTTATACTTTGCTTTTAGTTTAAATTTTTGGACAGATACTTGAGCTTCTTTGCTATTTTAAGCTGGTTGGAGTTGTGGAGAAGTAGCAGATGGCATTTTGTATAGAACATAGATTCTACTTTACATGAGACAGCACTTAAGAATCAAACAGTAGATTACCTGAAGACATCGTAAAATCTTATCTGCCTCAAATCTCAACAAGTTCTTTTGCTGTACGCAGTCGCGATATAAATAATCAGCATTCACGTTAAGCTTGTAGCCTCCCTAGTCAGTTTCTCAAAGCAGCTAATTGACATTGGAATTACACAAGAATAAAGATAGAACTCCCTTCAGATATCCATTTTTTTTCCTTGATCACTCCTCCCGAAAGCACAGGATATCGACAAGATTCTTCTATCGTACACGGTTCTGTGCTGTTATTTTTGCACCGTCCCATGAGATGTCGTCATCTGCTAGTTCGCGCAGCATCGTCCTTCTCCAAGTGTTTTTGGTCAACCGCGACCTCTGCCCCCTTACCGGTTCCAGTCCAGTGCCATTATCGTATCTGGCGGTTTTCTTAGTTGCCTATCTATCGCCACTTTCTGGATTTGATTTGCCTAAGAATGGGTCCCTTCTTCGTTAATCTCCACAGTGCGTCGTTACTGATGGTGTTTGGCCAGAATATTGTGCAGATGATGCAAAGGCATTCATTAATGAAGGATTGTAGCTTCTCTGCGTGATGGTGTTAGAGACTAGCCATGTTTCGCTTTCGTAAAACAATACGGACATCACGCATGAGCCGAATATTCATAGTTTAGTGCGCCTGGAGTTTTGCTAATTCCCCCATACTGTATTCAGTTGACATCTTTATCTGTCCCACCATCTGCCGTGATAATGCAGCCGGGGTAGCAGAAGCTTTCAACGAATTCCACCGGGCATGCGTTTGCCTTGTGTTATTGTGGTTAACTCTCATGGCCTTGGTCTTGCTAATTGCGCCACTCAATTGATTGTTTTACTATAACCCGAAGAGTGTTGGTTTGGTCAATACAGCTTCGGTGAGGGCGGAAACCAGCTTGCTCGTATCTTAAAGAGCGTTCGATATCGTTAAGACTGCTTTGTATGATCGCGGCTACTATTTTGTATATGGTGTTAAGTAAGATTATTTCTCGCCAGTTGCCGCAGTCCCGCAGGTCGCCTTCCTTGGGGAGCTTCACTATGATGCCTTTTGTTCAGGACGGAGGCAGCTTCTCATTGCTTCAACGGATGGAAAATTTCCGCTGATATTTGTGGGTCGGAAGTTATTAGTTCAGGCTGTATGCCATCTTCACCCGCCGCTTTGTTCAGCTTCAGCTTCTTAATTGCGTCCTTAATCTCCGCTAGGCTGGGACAGGATGTTGTTATTTTATTGCTGATTATTGTTGTGCTGCCCGCTTCAAAGCTAGGTATGCTGCTAAGAGCAATGTTGCTAGTTGCTTCAAAGTGTTCCTTCCAATCAGCAAAGCACCATTCAGATCTCTGATAATAATAACTAAATAATTGTGGCGTATACTTCTGTTAGGTGTTTGACCGATTTCCTCCCCTTATTTGTGGCGTGCGTTTTGATCTTGTTCCACAAATGGCTAATTATTAATTACTATGACCAAATACAAAAATTGTATGGGAGTTTCCATTTGAATAGCTCAGCAAATATGTTGGGTATAAAGGATAGTAAGAAAATAAAAGGGACTGTCTAAACTTTGGGATGAGCTCGTGCGTTGGATTAGGTACTTGAGATCTATAGCTCGCGGATCCTCCTATTATGCATTTCTTTCTCTTATTGACCTTGTGGCTTGCACGACTCACATAAAGAGTCTTAACAGGCACAGCTTGGTGCAATGCAGAGTTGAAGTATGCAAAAGTATATGTTTTCAATGTAACATTTCATAATCCATTTGAGGGATGCAAAGATGATTTGCTAGGCATTCCAAATGGACAATGAAACAAAAATTACGTCTTACTGCATATTTCTAAGCGAAGAGAAAATTTACTAACTCGCTTAAACAACCTACGCTGTGTATGACTAATTTTTGTGGGACACCCTAAGATGCCAACGGCCAATATATGTATATGTATAGGGAAAACAAGGGCAAGAGAAAGTACTACGCAGACCATGAAAATAAGTAAATATAAGAAAGAGCAAACCTGTACGTCCATGTACCCTACAAACTATACCATATTCACTACCAAGTTTTCGCAAGCATGTTTTGCGTAAATGCACGAGCTAGTTAAAACTACTACAACAGAGGAAAAGTCTGTGAATTCTCGGGCAATTAATACTGAACTCTCCACCAAAAGAGCTACCACGAAAGTTTTTTCAAAAACTTATATTTACATTTGCATTTTGGCATCGCTGTTCATAGCACAGTTTGTGGTGTACTGATGAGTGGTGGGATCGTCGTTAGAAGCAAACTCACAAGCTTCTGAGAGCAGTTGCAGTTGCTAATTTTTGTGTTATGGAATATTTTGCTGGTCGTAACTGCTGGAAACTTTGCTGGTTGGTTCGATGCTTGCGGCTAGCAATGGATTGTCTTGTCAGTGCAGCAGCAAAATTTAACTAGTTGGACATGTGACATACGTGAGGCACCACCGCGATTTATAAATAGGAAACTGAACAAACACGTTACTGGGAATTTGTTATGCTCACCTAACAGAAGAATGTGCAGGTCTGCTGTAAGGATTTAAAATAGAATTTTGTTTAAGGTATCTATTGTATTATTTGTGATAAATCAGCAAAGAAGTTCAGAAGTAGTAATTGATGAGCAAAGTAAGTAGAAATAGAGCAAACACCTAATTATAAGCGCAAATATTTTTTTATCTCTTTAGAGTTTAATTTTTTTTAAACTTATCGCATAAGTGTAAATATATATTTTCTAATTTTTTTCCTCCAACAACTTTGACTGATAATTTAATTTAAATATTTAAGTGAACCTTCGTTATAAGAAATTTTTTGTTATCATATATAGGGTTAAACGGCTCAACATAAACACTTCTATGTTGTTGTTGTTGTTGAAGTGGTTGAATATTTCCACTGAAATAATCCTAATTAGTGACCAGCAGCGTGTTACTACCACTGTTTCGTGTGATTATGTCTTTTTTTTCATGTTTTTTCCAAGTCAGATCCATTTAGTGAAGTCCAAGTATAACAGCAAATCCTTTATCTCGATGTCTGAGATCTCCTTAATTTGCTGTAAGAAAGGGTTACCGAAAGAGCGGAGTCGTGCCCTAGCTAGCCCTGGACATTCACATATGTAAGTAGTGAAAAAGACTTTCCTTTGCCCCTTCCGCTTGACAGCTTTTGCAGATAGGATTGGAGGGTGGATTGAGTCTAGCTGCATGATCCCCTACTTTCCAATGGCCTCTAAGGTTTGCAGTGAAGCGTGATATGTTTGGCCGAGAGCATCCTAACAGATTATTCGTCCTCTGGATTTTGTATGACGGCCATGTGTTTTTTGTTGCAATACATGTAGTTATTTGCTTCTATCTTCTTTCGGCAAAAGCATGATAGTGTGAAGCAATAGATGCTTTTAGTGTGTTCAGTGGGGTGGAAACTGCCACCGCCTCTGCTATGTCTAGTATCGAGCCCTTTCTTGCTAGCTCATCCGCTATCTCATTGCCTCGTATGTTCCTATGACCGGGAATCCATATCAGAGTGATTTCAAGCCAGCGACTAAACAGTTCCAGCTCCTCTCTACACTGTTAGACTAGTTTGGATGAAATGGAGTTGGAGTCTAAGGCTTTGATAGCTGCTTGACTGTCTTAAAAGATAGCTACTCTCGCACCAACTTTCTTGTAGAGCTTTAGTGATTCTGCCTGGAACATGCTGGCATAGTCAGGAGGACGAATTGACTGAGATAGGTGGAGTGGCCCCTAATGGCAGCCAGCTTCCACACCGCAGTTCACCTTAGAACCATCGGCATAGATTTGGATATCGCATCTTCGAAGCACATTCCCTTTGCTCCATTCGGCTCTCGGTAGAAAACGTAGCGTAAAGTCTTTCTTGAAGTTAAGGTCGGGGACTGTGTAGTCTTATCTGTTTTTGAGCAGCGAGGGTCCCTGTAGGAGGATCTTACTGTGACCGTACGACCTTGTCGTCCAGCTTCCTATGTATCTGCAAGTAGCGATTGTTTTAATGTGTAAATCTAAGACTTCTATCACTCAATATGAACTTTTTTTATTTAGTAAAAGAGTTATAAAAACCAAATTAGGTGAATAATTTTGCGCCACTTCGATTTTTGGATTTTTCCGATTTTTTGGAATAAATATATTATTATATTATAAATAATTATGATATTTTTTTCCGAATATAATATCCAGCATATGCCCGCCGGGACTACGAGTGATATTTGATCAGTACATTTTTTAGGACTTTTTTCAACAGATCTGGCCGTATATCGGTATTGGTGGCTTGAATATTACAATAAGTGGATTGTTATGCAATGTTGTTGATGTTTAACTGATTGCTTTTGAAAAAAAAAAATTCGCTAGCATGGCTCGATAGCGCTTGCCATTCACCGTAACGGTAGCTCCTGATAGATACAAAGACCGACGTCACCAGTGCTGTATGAACTTCACAAACAATTTTTTGTTTGTTTTCAAAATAAATTTCCTCAATTTGTAAGCGCTCTTTGGCGTTAAGTGATTCATGATGGCAAGTCATCACTTGCCAAACCTTACTAAACATAAGTGTCATCGTAAGCTGTCATTCTCAGCTGTTCTCATATTATATATATTTGTATATAGTTAATTGTTTTCTCATTCTCAAACCACTGTTATCGATAGTTCTCGTGCAGCTAAAAAAATATATCGTTTATCCCGATATATCCTTTTACTTAATCTTGAGCTTCAATGTCTAGGACAACTTTCCTGGTAAACCTTCATTAAATGTCTATATAAATAGAAGGTCTTGAGACCTTTTTTCTTTTCTGTTATTTAATTTCAATATTTTTTTAGGTAAATGTAGTGTATTTTCCTATGGAAACCATGTAAATTGAAGCAATATGAAATTAAAAAAAAAATTCAACATATTTTTAGGAAAATTCCACACATTTTAATAAGAATATTTGAAAGAAATTTCGGCAATGCAGTTTAATATTACTTTCTTATTTCTTCCTGTAACTCCCTTTGGTGCATTTGGGCAGCTTTATAGCTCATTTAAATTAGGTTTAAAGATATTCAATAGATTTTTTAAACTTTTTTCTCGCCCCAGAAAAACACCCAATTTCTTCTAGATAACAAAGTTTCCAGAAAATGTACAAGATCGCCGCAAAAAAAGTTGTCAATAAGCAATGCGAAGATTGAGCTACTAACAGATGCATACTTTTTCTTCTTCTTCTTGATTGACGTGAAAACCGCTTACGCGATTTCGAACGAGGGCCTAGCAGCTCACAACTGCTGGACTTCGCCCAACTATCCTCTGGATAGCTCCCGAACATCTCACATTAAGAAGGCGAATAAACCGAAGGTATCTGGTTGTGCGCCGGGTTTGGGACCCGCCACGTAAAAATCTTTCCCCAATGAAAACAGGCGCGAACTAATGATCCCATTACTGAGAATCTGAATGCTTTTTTTGTTTTTTTTTGACGTGATAACGTCTTATAATTCGATGTAGCTGGCTACACATACCAAAAAATGCGTCGTTATATTGTTTATACGTCGTTATCTTGCTCACGCGTCGTTACCTTGCTTGAACTGCAAGTGAAAGCGCGGAACGAACGACAAAGATACACAATCGGCCCCCGCATTCGGCAACGTTCGACATCTGGCTCCGTCATACTTGAGTGAGCATATATATGTATGTATATGTATGTATATGCGCATGTGTATATAAATTCACATATTTGTATTTGCATATGCCTTCTTCCTGTGTGCATGGCAATGAACCATTTCTCTGCTGCGAATAGGACGTTGATAGGAAAATTAGGAAATGAAAGGGAGTGTTTCGAGTGTAATGTGTCTTGAAAAAGTCAAGCCGATGATGGTGCCTCTTAGGGTTGTTGGCTTATTGACGTCTGATGCACAATCGAAATTGAACGTATCTTTCATGAATTTGATAAATGTTTCGTAATTTTTCTCGTTTGTGTAAATGTTACTTGACCTATTCCATTGCGATTCGATTTACCTCCTCCCCTATATCCATACAAAATATCTATCAAACAAATAAAATTTAATTTTTTTTTTGAAAAATGCAACTATTCCATCAGTATTTTCGTATGACGTTGTCTCGTAAAACTATCATCAGTAAACCGACTTTATAGACAACCTCTTTTTCATTTCATTTGATCATCGCTGCTAATCTGTACCAACCAATGAACATTTTTTATCTTAATTTTTCGTTTGCTTTTTGTTCAAATTTGAGACTAACCCACAAACTCCCCAAAACTTTTTTCCCAGCTGCATTTTCAGAAAGTTATATATTTACACAAACTATCATGAGCGCTTTCGAAATTTGTAACAATTTTTAGTTTTGTAAAAGTTTTGGGGTTAAAATAAAAGTGTGGCCCATAATTTTCCACAACTTCCGTAACATAAATGAAAATCAATCCAAAAGCAAACAGAAAACGTTAAATAAAATTTCAAAGAAAGCAACATGCAAGCCATACTCGTATTTTTTTTTAGTTTTTTTTTTTTTTAATTTTAAAACATTTATTGGTTTTGCACAAACAACCGTGAATCAGATGCGTTAAAAACAAACTTCTGTTCACAGTTGACAATCATTTTCTGTAACATTTGCTCCCTTTTTGTTCGGCATTACTTCCATGCCAAACAAGTACTTCATAAAATAATAAATGCTAAATGCTTCCAACTGTGACAAAAATGATGTCTAAATCTCACATAGGTGTATGCGAATACACACATGTGAATGTATGTATGAGTAGTGTAAGCATGGCTAGGTGTTAACAAATGTGTTTTTCACTTGCCACGACATATTTTTCCCAGAAATGCTCACACAGATTTTTTGGCTAAATTCACATGAGAATAAAAACGCGCACATCACTATACCCCAGCTTAACTGGAAGGGCGGATGCGAAGGAGAGTCGCAGTAGTAGCAGGGACATGCAAGTGCGGTAGTTGAGTGAAGGATGAAGTAAATATGATTGCAAGTTTATAAATATGTATGAATGTGTGAGTGTGTGGGGCGCTTATAACTAAGTGGAAATGTGTGCGCCTGACAGGACTGACAGCTGTAAATCTCTGCTGCGACGCGCACAATTTGCAAATATTCTGACAAGACTCTTAAATGCAAAATGGCGGACAATTTTCTAAAAATGAAAAAAGGCTTAACATAAAAAATCACTGCAAAAATCTCTGCCAACATATTTCATAACAAAATGCAAGTTGAATGGAAAAAAACTGAAAAAAAAATTCAAAATCTGAACTCACATATTTGATAACATTTTGACCATGTTAACAACGTGTTTGCAGCACAATTGAAGTAATAAAATGCGCACAAAGCATATTTTAGTGTGAACTGGTAAACGCCATATGGCTGTGGTAAGTTTCAATATGAGCACCAGTGCTTGCGAATGCCCTGCAGGGAAACCTAAAAGAGTGAAAAAAGATTACTAATTCAGAATTGGTATGGTTTGGCCAGTCTCGAACCATAACGGTGCTCATATGGCAGGTGGCGACATCTGTTGCCAGTTTGTGAGTATAACTACGAGTAAAGTAGAAAAACATACATAAAAACAAGTGACTTTCGCGTTTGTTTCGATGAGACAACTACTTTTGTAGAGTTTCTTTATTTTGGTTGGTTGGTTTAAGGGTGACCCCGCATCGGAGTGCCTCATAGACCGCAAGTTGGGTCCGTTGTGTTGCCCTAGAGCTCATTATCTTGTATGATTTCTCCACCTAACCGAGATTTTTTATTTCACTTTTTTTACTTCTTTTTTTTACTATACTTTTTGTATAGATCCTTAAGTGGTTAATGTTTTTAAATCTAAGAAAATTTTTAAATTGCTATTTAGAAACTTTGAATCAACTACTTCTAAAAAACTGTAAATAATTGATTTCTCATCTAACAAAGTTAGTAGTAGAATAATATTTTTTTTAATAATTTTAAACACCTTCGATTCTTTTTCACGGCTGAATTGAACCACTTAACCTTCTATCCAGTAAGACCGTCTACAGACGGTCATCATAAAACCCTGCTTGGTTTTATATGGAGATTTCTTTTTCGTTGAAGCTGGCATGGCTGCCTTGAAACGGTTATAACGGAAGCATTCCAAATCATTTATAGTGTTCATTTGTTTCATTTTGATGTTTATCGTCAGTTTAGTAATGGCCGTCGTTGAAATCAGTTGAACAAATTACAGTTGAAAAATTTCATCTTTTCGTTTATGAAATAGTTACCAAACATTGCAGAAATTTCTTCAAAAATTCAAAACAGGTATGTTTCTTCATCACAGTGAAATTATCATTCACATTCAATTTAAGATGTTACCTAGCATTAGATGGAGTTCTTTTTTAGATGTTACCTAGCGGTGAAATGAACAATAAAAACTTCCTCTTATTGTATTGAATTTTAAACTACTTTGCTTTAAATTTTATGCTTAATCCAGAATGGCCGTCTACCTTTTTTTTTTACCTGGCGAGTGAACAAACCCAGGTAATATCAAATAGACTTCAAATTCGTTTTTAGCGCACCAAAATTAAAGTTATATGAATTTTACATGATTTTTTGACGATTATTTATAGTCTGCTGGATAGAGGGTTAAACAAAAATATTCTACAAAATCCTGCTAGGTGGGTCATTTATAAAAACTGTTTCAAAAATGTCTGCCAAAAATGTTCAGTGTGATTTATCGAAAACATAAAGCCTACAAATCTGGAATAAGCGTTTACGCGTATCTGGCAATTGTACTCGCATATCCATGAATAGAGAAAGTAGCGAGCACAACTGGGTGCTTGACAAGTTTTTTTTCATATGCAAAAAATTTTTCGAGCTAAATTTTTTTTGTCATTTTTATATATTTTAATAATACCAAATAATCATAATAGCAATAATAATGAAAAAAACAAAAAATCTTTTAAATTTTTTCAAAAATTCACATTGATTTAGGGAGATCGGGACAAGCTCTCCATGCGGTGTCCCATTGATCTATGTACCTCAGTGTGTGGGTAAGGCCTCTACAATCTACAATTTAAGCAAACTTTAAAACTTCTTACAAAAGTGTAAGTGAAAGAAGTGTTGAACTTCTTAAACTGCATTTTTAGGAACATTTCGATCATGCAGTTTTGGTATAATAAAGTACAAAATTTAAACTCCTAAGAAATCAAGTTGATTATAATTATATTAACATTTTTTTTTTTGCTCTTACGATTTTTGTCATATAACAAGTGAAAATTATATAAAGTGAAATTTTTAATTTTTTGTTTTTTTGCAAACTGTCTTATGCATTTTCTGCCAGAAGATATTCAGTTTTATATGGAACAAAGTACAAAAAGTCATCTGAAAAATAAATAACTAAAAATCCAAAGGGGTTTTAGCTTAAAACTTGCACTATATTATTAAAAATGCATGAGCCATGTTGTTGTAAACCCAAACATTTTCTAAGAATACAAATAAAAACGGAAAAGTTGTAGAATTTTTTAAAAGTTTTTTATAAAACCTCAAAGTTTGATTTATATGGCCTTCAACAAAAAAAAAAAATAAATAAAACTATTGTATAATAATTTAACTAAAAAAAAATAGCTGTACAATTTAAATTAAAAAAAAAACAAAAAATTTTAACTCGAAAAAATGTGTAAATATTTGGCAAAAATCATCCTGCACTATGTGAAATTATTTATTTCAATGCTGTATTTTGTGTTTTATATTAAAGAGTTAAACATGCAATTCTAACTTGAAACATTACTTCAATTTTCTTCCAACATATGCACACGCAGTATAACCAAGTAACAAATAACTAAGAACTTTTCTCGCATGAATATTGTAGAAGTTGTAGAGATGAAGAAGAGGAAGAAATAGTTGAGCACTTCCTTTGCAATTGTCCAGCCTTACCCAAAATCAGAACAGGTTGTTGGGTAAATACTTTTTCAACTCTCTTACAGAAATATCTATTGTGGGGATGGAACCAATCGAGCGCTTCATAGGAGCCACAAAATGGTTCCACAAAGAAAAATAAATGACAAAACCCTTGACAGCTGTCAGAAAGTTTTTGTTTACATTTGCAGTAAATAGCTTTAAGTTATACGTTTTAACCTCATTAGCAAAGGTATATTTGTTTGTGGCGAATATGACAAATGGTTTTCCAAGTTTCTTCATTTCATTTATTGCCCAAAATCATTTTAACATAGGAGTTTACAAAGTTATGATAAAATTAGATTATTTAGCATTATCCTAACATACATTTGTATTTATCTAGGAGCTTAAAACTTATTTTTCTTTTGATTATACAATAGGTTATCATTATTATTTGGAATGTCTTTGGCATAATTTTAGAACTTATTTATATTCTCCCAAAAAGGGCTTAAAAAGGAGATAACGTATAATAAACTTCTATAATTTAATATATTTGGCTATAAATTGATCAATGTTATAAACTAAATTTTCATCGTTGAAGTTGTAAGTATTGTATCGCCTATGATAATATATTGCTTTACTATTTTTATGTAACATATTATTATTTTTTAGTAATTTTAAATATATTGGTGATAAATGTTTTTCTGTAAGAGGTAATGATATTTCCCTTGCCTTTGACAGATATTTGTTTATCAGTTATTTTTCTATGAATCTCAGTTTATCAACAAGTCTTACTGACGATTTCATTAAGAAAAGTCTATGCGTGATATTTTACATTTTTCATATAAACTTTTATTAGAAACTCTTTTCCGAAAAGTACCACTTCTGTAAGGTTGGCGGTTAAGACCGCTACAAATTCTTAAAACATATCGTTCAAATCGTCTGAGTCTCTCCATTTGGCTCGATGAAATGTTGAACCATATCGGATGAGCATAAGATATGATTGGTCTAATTATTTGTTTGCAAATATTTATTTTAATACAGTTCGATAGTCCACCCTGCCTTCTTAATAAATTACAATAGCTAAAGAACATTTTTTTTGCTTTTGTCAAAATGAAATCTATATGTCTTACAAAGGTGAATTTGCTATCCAAAATTATGCCCAAGTATTTGATTTGTTCTTTGTATTTTATGTTGAATCTATTTATTTTAATTTGAGGCTCATATTTACGAGCATTTGGATATAAGTTTTTACGTATTCCTTTAACAATAGTTGTTTCGCTTTTATTGAAGTTTAGTTTTAGCTTCCATTTGTGAAAGTATGAATTTAATTCATTTAGGTATGAGTTAACGGCTTCATTAGCTTTGGTTATGCGTTGGTGAGATCCCAATATAATTATATCATCTGCGTATATGAGCACTTTAATATCGCAATTATTAATTTCTGAACTTAATGGTGGGTTAGGGAAATCAGCTAAGAAGATGTTATAGAGAATTGGCCCCAACAAAGAACCTTGTGGCACACCTGAGCTAACGTCTCTTGTCAAAGAATTAAATATACCTTCACTAACATAAAATGATCGCTCTTTTAAATAACTATACAACATTATGCAAAGATTTTTTTCGAAGTTGAACTTCCTTTACATTTTAAATAAGATTCCTTCCACCCAAGCAGTATCGAATGCTTTTTCCAAATCTAGACTGACTAATATCGTCGCCTGTCGTCTTTTTAAATTACTACAAATAAAATCAGAGAGTAAAGTTAGTGCGTGGCATGTTGAATGATATGACCGAAACCCAAATTGATAGTCTTTTAAGACATGTCGCCCTTCAATATGTTGTTTTATTTTTTCAAGCAAAAAATCTTCCAATAATTTACTAATATTTGAAAGAAGAGATATTGGGCGGTAATTAACAAGCGAACTAAGGTCAGTGTTTGGTTTCGGAATACATTTTATTTTTGCTGTTTTCCATTCCAGTGGGAAATAGCCTATATTAAGTGAGTGATTAAAGATAATTGCTAAAAATCTCCAGAAAGTGTTTGTTGTTTTCTTTAGCAAAAAGTTTGAGATACCGTCTTCCCCACAGCTCTTTTTATTATTTTTTAATCGTAAGATTATGTCAATTTTCTAATTCTAACACACTACTTTCAACATGAGCTGTAAAATTTGTATCTCCGAATTGCTGATTCTGGCGATGTATTTGTTCAAACTTATAGGCTAATGCATTTATTTTATGTAAGTTTTCTGTAAGAACAATGTTGTCACTACTATTGTTACCAGCCGGATTTGCATAAGGGAAGTCAATATCAATATCGTCTTTATTAATTACAAGGTCTGGTATCTTCTAAATAAAGAGAATGCCATATGACTGATCCACTATCCAATAAAGATACCCCAATTAATTCATGTATGGTTTGACAGCCATATAGTATTTTGAAAGAGGGTACCTCAAGTGACCCCAGCTACTTCGTGATAATAAATTGATCATCAGTTGAGGAAATAAGCCCTCGCTTACGATAATCGCTAGATTGAAGTCGACGTTCAGCAGCCCTTTAATGAGAAAATCTGGACGATGGTGAAGATTGGGCATGAAGTAATTTTCCGTATGATTACAGATGAGATGACAGCAAACCCTGATCCCGATGGTGAACTGGTCAATACATTAAACAAAGACTTTCATAGTACAGCATTTGTCATTTACTTGGGCTTACGCTCTGCGGGAACTATAACTGAAATATGTGAAGGATAAGTGAGGGGGTTTATTATGGAGGTAGTAAACAAGAATATCTATATTTCTTACATCATTTTTAACGATTTCTCTTAAACTACTAGAAAAAGGAGAACAATAGAAAATATGTTTAATCAGCCGAATAATAACTGTAATATTTCTGTAAATGATAAAAAAATGATATGTTTTAAAAATTAAATGTGAATCAGTACTTTATACGACTACCTCGATCATGACAAGAATCAATTTTTGAACATCATAGCCCTGGTGTATCTTGTGTCATTCCTCGAAAATCAGGTTTTTAAGCTCTGCTTGAGCTTTTGAGTGTTTTGATCCTACTTTTTTTTTTAAATATGCCCACATATTTCAATCAAAAAGAAATCACATTCTGACCATATGAGCTTTTTATGTTTCGGATCATTGTCCTGAAACAATTTAAATTGAGGATTGTTTTCAACAACATAGCCAACTTTGTTTTGCCCAATTCCCCACACCTTGACTGAAAATTTGCAAAATTTCACTGTCGGCATAATATTTCGCTTTTCCAGTGAAGACAGCCATCTCCACCATCTGTTCGTTCCATTTCAGTAATACAGCATGAGTTTAGTCTCATCGCAGAATATCACTCAGTTTATGGTTGAGTTAGGTACGTTCTAGCGAAAGATAACCGCTTTTGAACATCCTGTGCAGAAAGCAAAGGCTTCTTTCGAGCAACTCGTGAAGTATAATTGTACTTTTGCGAAACTTGGTGGACTATTTCATAGAACACATTTCACGCTCATCTCTTAGATCACTAGCGAAATCTCTTGAGCAAATCTGTTGGTTTGCGGCTACTTTTGTGAACAAAATACGTCTGTCGCGGTCAGATATTTTGCGTGGTTTTCCTACACGCAAATTTTGGCTTCGGTCAATTTTAATTTTTCCACGATTTATTATGTTATAAATACTCTTTCCGACGGTTCCAAACGAGGGGAGGTTTTTAGTCCCCGGACAGACCATCTCTGCGACGGCAGCTTTGATGATGCATTCGGCAATTTAAACCCTCTCATCCGCACAAAAAAAAGTTACTCTTTAAGGTTAAATAAAATATTTCTGATAGCTGTTGTACACTTTTTCTTATTCTATAATAAACCTATTAACAGTCTACCTTAGACTGCTTTACCTCAAACGATTTCTACTTTAACGAGAATTTTACGCTCTTTATAATTTACATACGAATTAATATTTTAATGAACAAATCACTTTCGCGATCATTTTCTGACTGACTGATGACTGACACATGCATAAAAACTCATAAAAACTCAGTAAGATAACGGTAAAGAAATCATCTTAGCACACGATGTTGAAAAGATATATGTAAAAACGCTTTCTTGACAGCTGAGTGAAACATTTGTGTCGGTTTTGTAGTTTTGCTTTTACTTGATTTGGTGAATTGAAAAAGTTTACCACTCCGAAGTACTGGTAACTATGTAAGTTAATGAAATTCTCTTTCGAAAAATGCATGTAAAAAAATGTTTGTAAAAAAGAATTGGGTATTTTGAAAGGCTATCCAAATTCAGTAAGAAGCAATGGTTTTAGTCAAAGAAGTGCAAATAACTTATATATTTTAGTATAACAAAACATGTTCTTGACAAACTGTATATTTTTATAAGAAATCGAATTAACCCATTAAATCCCAACCTTATATAAAACATTTTTTTTAAATGCGTTTATAAAACGTTTATTGAAATAGTGTAATTAAGCTCCTTAAAAAAGAAAAACACGAAAAAAAATCAAAGAAATGCATTTTTTGGGCTGTACCCATTCGAGTACAATGGGATAATATGTATATACATTGCCTGTATATGAAAATATGGAGTATTAAATAAAAAGACACTTTCAAAGATTTCCTTGGTTATTAGTTCGGTTAACAGTATGGACGTTTTTGAAACATTCTCTCTCCACGCAAAGGGCTACGCATAACTCGCAAATCTATCGAATTCTTTGGTGACACTCCCTGCACCTCAGCTGATTCGATATCCTTTTGGGAAAATGGTTATATGAGGAACCAGCTACTGATGATGTTGTCGATCGTTTTCAAGATATGTCCCGGATATTATAATTGCGTAAATAAAATCGCACAGTTTCACGTTGGTATTGCAACAAGTCGCATTGACTCTTACTTGCCATTTTATAAAGCTTCCATGTTTACTACGCACGAGCTTATCATTGTGGTGAAAAGAGGCCACCACCATTTCTTTCCTCTAAACTTTATATAGTAAGTATTCAAAGCTTGGTCATGGAGGTCAACTCCTCCCATTCCTGAGTTGTATTCCGCTATCAACTTCGGCTGATGGGCATTCACCTTGCGCCTCTCTTGTCTTGACCATCGTTTGACGGTATGTAATGGTTCAATTCTATTAAAGTTTGTTCCCACTGTCACAACGCTATTGTCATTCCACTTCACAAAAAGTATTCCTGAGTCAGAACACCTACAAAATTTGATACGAAACAACTATTCAAATAAATCATTATGATAAACTTACTCACATTGTTGAACCGCCGTTCACGAACAGTCCAAGTAGCCTTAAATCCTTGTTCTTTCAAAATTCTAAGATGGTCATATGACGTAAAGAAGTTGTCGAAAAATACGATGTGATCGGTCGGATGTGGAATGTTTGCCAAAAGATCAAGGATGACCTTTGCACCTAATGGGAGACTTTCTTTCTGATCCTCTTAAGATCCCCCTCATTGAAACAAAAATCATCAATTCAAAAATTTCAACTGGGTTATTAGTTACCAATAAAGAACACCCTTCAAGTTGGGATTGTTCGTAAAAACGTGTTTCTGGAATTTCCGCACTTGTTATTCTCTTTCTCCATTTTGGATTTAGATCTTTTGACAACTTTTGCCTTTTCTGTAAGCTTGCAAGTGGAATATCATCATCACTTTCACTGTCACTGCTCAAAAATAAGTGAACTTCGCCCGGCACATCCCTTGGAATATCATCACGCAATATATTATCCTCTTCAATGTCCTCCTCATCAGTGTCCCAGTGGGTATTTGGCGGTATAATAGCGAAGTCGAAGTGACTACGGTCGTTTGATTCAATATAGTCGGTGGCCGCAGAAAGGTTGTGAAACCTCTTTCCGTAAATTTTTTTTACATCCATTACCAAATCTACATGAAATATGCACACAAAATATATATTAATGTTCCCACTGTACCCATGCGAGTACACTAGAATTTAAACCTACCGAAATGCACTTTTCCACAACTTTTTTCGTATTTTTGTTATAAAGTACACAAATTATATGTATTATGAATATTTCAACACTGAACTTTTTCCGTGATAACTTAGATTTTGTCAAACAGAGAGCTTATTGCAAACTAAACCATGAAAAGAAGAAAAATAGCAAAGGTGCACGCAAAGACAAGTGAATAACGGATAACGGGACTCAAAAAAACGAAGGAGAAACATGTGTATTCCTTTTCAACATCGCTCTGTATTATAAAGTGGCGAGTTCATTTAAAAATTTGTAAGCGTTGGCCTTTGACGTCGTTTCGAAAAAGGTGCTTTTTCTGTACTCAAGCGAGTACAATGGGATCAAATGGGTTAAAACAACATAAAGCTCACGCAGCTTTACACTCAAACTAAAGACTTCTATGGCCAAAATTTGGAAATTTCCACCCACTGAAAACGAGACGTGCTGACCGACAACGCTGTGCTATAAAATGTTCTGCTCTTGATGTAGATAATATATTTTTTTTCCAATCCAAACGTCCAATTTTGTTATGCTATTTAACTAACTGAATAATGTACAATAAGAAAATAATAAAAAAGGTTTATGGAAGAAGCTGATTATTAAAGCAACCGTATTTGATCTAGTAATCCAGGGTTTTCTGATAATGCAAGTAAAGACTGTATTTCGCAACTTTAGCAGCTGTAAAACTGTGCTTGATTTATGGCATGACTTGTTTGAATTGCTTGATACTATGCTTGAGTAGAAGCGCTAGCCAAATAGTAGAAAAATAATAGCAAGTAAAGAAAATGTGTTGTTTTTTCACATTTACTATTTAAAGCTTGTTAGTCTGTGCTGCCACCTCGTTTATAAATTACTTCGCAAATACGTTGATGAATGGATTTGTATAAATTCTGCAGATAACCTTATGAAATTTGAGACCAGGCTGATACGAATTCAAGCATTTTAGCCTTCAAATTTCATCCCATTCTCATAAACCTTATAAGAAAGGCATCCCCATAGATTTTCAATAATGCTCAGATCTGGGGAATAGGGTGGCCATCCTAAACCTTCAACGTTTTGGGACATAATCCAAGCTTTGACTACACTTGAAGAATGCACAGGTGCATTATCCTGTCCAGAAGATCCAATCGAATGGTTCAAATGTTTCTCGAATATGGGGAAATGATCATTCTAACAGAACTTTATAGCTGTTTCTCGTCATTTTGTAGTCTAGACATTGCTCCCTGTACCATATCACCCCCACGGCTCTGATGTCGACTCAAGTACATTTCCTCCTCTCTTAAGTCATGGAGAGGAATGAATGAATGAATTTCTTTTCGTCAATAAATACTATTTTTTCCATTCACTTACATATGTTGTTACTTGCTACAGAAGTTCAAGCCATGTGGTCCCTTGTATAAGCAAAATCGAGGCGGCCATCTTTGCGGAATTTATTCAAAGGTGTTTGTTTTTTAATTTGTTATGCTTCGGATGTGGCGCTTTAAGAATAGCACTTTGAACAGTGGATTTGCTTTTAAAAGGGCGGAATTTGATTTATCAAAATGTTTGTGCTACTATATCAAATACGGTTGCTTTAATAATCATTTTATTCGAAAAAAATTATTGCCTCTAATCAAGTGAATCGGACTGTATGTGACATTTAAGCGTACCTTAAGGATAATTTAACGTCTCCATTGGTCTCAGAAATGCTCTATAAATACGTCGAGTCGTCACACAACAGTGATCAAAAGGCATTTGCATAACATCCACTCATGCCAAATCACTCCAAGTCGTTCTGAATTCATAGCTAGTTTCAAAATAGCCAAAAAGATCTGCAGCAGTCTACAACTGGCGCGTCCAAAACCAATTACGTCTATACAAAGGCAATAAATGCGAACAATTAGTAGTTCCAAATTTCCCACACGCGAAGTAATTCAGTAGTTGCTAATTTTCCTACAAGGTTCCTTTATTTGTAAAAATTTATAGGAGCCCAAGTGGAAGTACACAGGTAAAACCAAGTGTTTGTAGCTTAGTTCCTAGGCTCAACTGCGCGCATGCTTTTGATCTAAATGAAAATAATTCTATTGCAACACACCAAATACTTTTATGTATGAGTTTTGCAGCTCTGGCACTTTACTAATTATGACAATTGTTTAACAGAGCATCTGAATGACTGAACAAACTTGCACTGACCTTGAACCAGTTCGTAATCTTCAACCGTTAGAAATTAGGTTAGCAGCTTAATGATTCCGGCAAAGTTAATAACTTTTAATGAGCGCGCCCTCGAGTGTGGTTGGCTACCTGGAATTGAGAAATATGTCAATTGCATTTTTCCGCTATTCTGATGGTAGCTTTTGTGAATTTTTTGTAGGGTGCTTTAAAAAACATACCAATCGCGCATTTTATTTAAAAAAATGTTTCCAAAATAGCGCAATGCTTGCTATCACTTTTCTGGGGAGCCTAAATACATTGAGATAAAATAAACAGATTCCCAAAACAATTTTCTAATGCTAAGGATTTATTGATTAAGTCCTATTGATATCGCATGGAATTTGCTTGTCTACTTAGAGTTGTGAGTGTTTGCTAGTTCAGGCAAGAAGAAAATTTTAAATATTATATTTATGAAGTAAAAAACTATGACCATTTTTTTCGAATCATTCGTTTAGCTAGGATTATCCAATTTATATAAATTATGTGATGTTTTGTGCTATAAGTTTTGTCCATTTTGAAGGTAACTTCATAATTTTGGCATTGAAGGAAACCTCTTCGTCCTACGAAAGAAATTCAGCTCATTTAGAGAAGCATATCTTAGGACTAATTTCATACCTTAAAAATTGTATAAATTTTTGAAAATGAATTGATTAAGTCTTCTATCTAAGCTTTCCATGCTTTTGGCGCGTCGCTAAATATAAATTTGTGCAGCCTGACATTAAGTTCATAGAACCCCACAATTTTCTTCCTTTTCACTAATTTTAGTCACCCGTATCAATCTGCTTCATCGTTGATAGCAGAGATTCCAATTGAGCGTTTGTCTCGATGGAAGCATCGATGCGGGAATGATAACTTTTCAATCCCACCAAACAAATAACGGATAATCTTTTCTGGCCAGTGACCTGGGCTTGACGATCAGTTGATCCAACTTACCGCGACTAGATGACAATCTTATTTAGCTATTGGTTTCGTATGTTTCTTGATTCTCGTAAGTCCCATCCGGTTTAAAAAAGCGTAAGCTTCAAAAGCAAAGAGTCTCTAGCGTCAATTTGGTCAAAAAAGTTCTTCTTCTCAACTCAAATATGCCATACAAGCGAAATCGTCAAAGTATTGTAGTTTTTCGGAAGTTTATAAGTATTACGCTTTGATAAATCAGATAGCTAAATATATATACATTTTTTTTTTTGATATCTGGTCTTATTATACATAATGATGACTACCACTCTTACAGTGGTTTATTCTATCAACTTAATTCAGTACTTCTTCTGACTGGTGTCAGTTGAATGCATCAAGTGAAGTCAAGTTCTTCTCTACCTGAGCTTTCCAACGGAAAAGTGGCGTCCCTCTCCTTTGTTACCACCAGCTGATACCGCATCGAATTCTTCCAGAGCCGAAGCGTTTGTATCTATGTGGACGACACGACCCAGCCAACGTCGCCGTTGGATCTTTATTCGCTGCGCTATGTCTATGCTGCCGTAAAGCTCATACAACTCATTATTCCATTGCCTGCGATATTCGCCGTCGTCAGCGTGCAAAGGTGCAGAAATGTTGTACAGAATCTTTCTTTCAAAACTCCAAGCGTCGCCTCATCGGATGTTGTCATCGTTCAAGCTTCTGCGCTATATAATAGGATGAGCAAGTTGAAAGACTTGTAAAGTGTTAGATTTGGCCATCGAGAGAGGACTGTATTACTCAATTGTCAACTTGATGCAAAGTAGCACTTGTTAACAAAAGAGCTTCCCCATTGGATTTCTAGGCTGACAATTTTATTGGCGATAATGCTGGTTTATAAATAAACGCAGTATTTTACTGTTTCTAAACCGTAATTGTCAGCAGTGACGTTGGTGCCGATATGCGAGTGCGCCGACTGTTTGTTTGAAGACAGAAGGTACTTCGTTTTGTCCTCGTCACCACCAGACCCATTCGCTTTGCTTCTTTATCCAGTTTGGGCAGAAAGGCAGAACTAATGGCGACGTTATTAAGGTCGATGCTGTAAATATCATCGGCATGCGCCAACAATTGTATGCTCTTAGAAAAGATTATGCCCGAGCGATTAAGTTCCGTTGTTTAGATATTCTTTTCCCGCATCAGGTGAAAGAAGGTCCACGGCAGACAATCAGACTGTCTGAGGTCTTTGTTCATATGAAATGGCTCGTAGAGGTCAGGCACAATGCTACGGGAGCTCCTGGTACTGCTCATCGTGCAGAGTCGTATTAATTTTGCGGTGACACCAAATTCAGGCGTAGCGGCATATATTTAAGTAACTCCTTTTCGTACTGTGGAATGCATATTTGAAGTTGACGAATGGATAGTGTGTATCGATATTCCTTTCAAAGATATATTTCAAGGCCTGACGTAGTATGAATATCTGATCAACTGCCGATTTTCCGGGTCTAAAGCCGCACCGATAAGGTCCAATCATTTGGTTGATAGCACACTTCTGTCCTTCTCACAATAAGAGCGATAACTTCTTTGACATTAAAATACTAATCCTACTAGTACCGCGAATTACAGGATCAGGGCACTTTCAGGAATTTCGCCACATTTCTCTCCAATGACTACTTTAAGTCTTTTGTTTAAACTCTTAGATCGTTTATGAATGGTTGCCATAACGTTCCCGAAGTAAAATCGCGCCTTCTTAAAGATAATTTTTTTTTAATTGACGATTCTTAGACATTTTTCAGAGACTTTGTACAATTGCTACTTGCACATATAAGTTAACACATGTCTCCTACGTTAACGGCACTCCTATGACAACTGCTAGTGCTCAATAGATAAAACAAAGCAACAACATCAATAGCAACACCAGAAGTTGCAGCTGCTACAAATAATAGTTTTTAAGTTCCCAGAAAGAAGTCAGTACTTTTAAGAACTTTTAGCGCATTCTTGGAATAAAGTAATTTTAAATTTTAAATTTTAGGAATAGAAATTATAATTTAAATAAAGTAGTTCGAAGTTGAATTCGATAAAGAAGATAATAGAAGTACTCATGCAGCATCAAAAGATAATTTGTATTTTAACTGGCATCCAAAGTTGGCGCAGTGATCTGGATTCGAACAACCCGTTACTAAAATACAGACGCGAAATTTTCTTGTAGCCTTATAATACAATTTATATAAATAGTTGGCACCACCAATTCACTTGTTTATTCGACATTCGGTATTCCATTTTAAAATTTTATTCAAAATGTCTTAGCATAAAATAAATTACAAATATTAGTTTGAATAAACCGATTCGATTAATACACATTTACGACTTTTCGAAATAATATATATCATCCCGAGGTCAAACTTTGGTGAAATATTTCTTCTCACATAATTGATTTACTTTTTTTGATAAAAATATTACCTACTTTTTGCAACTGATATAAATAAGTTGTACTCAACAATCTTCCGATTTGAATCAACTGGCCGCGGGATTTTCGAAGTTAAAAGAAGGCTTCCAGGATTGAAATCACTATTTCACACCAATTGGTCAAGTAATAAGTGCCAATGTGCACTTAAATTGAAAAACTGAAATTATCATACAAAACTGTAGCGTTATGTAATACCAGCACTCAGTCACTTGGTAACTTAGTCGGCACATACATAATAAAAATTGCTTAAAAATTAAAAATTAAAAATTAAATTAAAAAATTGTGGTGATCGAATGGCCTACTGGAAAGCCAGTCGTGGCAGTCCTTTGAACGATATTATTTCTTATTCATAAATGACAATGTTCTATCCTCAAAATAAAAAAAATTTGAAAAATTATTGATTAGTTTTTTTTGACGTGATAACGTCTTATAATTCGATTTAATAGGCTGCACGCACGAAAAAATGTGTCGTTACCTTGCTCATTAGTGTTACCTTGCTCATTTGTCGTTATCTTGCTCATTGCCGTTACCTTGCTCATTTGTCGTTACCTTGCTCATTGCCGTTACCTTGAATGAACTGCAAGCGAAAGCGCGGAACGAACAAAACTCTCTCCTACTTAAGTGAGCGTATATATGTATGTATATGCGCATATGTACATATATATAAATTCACGTATTTGTATTTGCATATGCCTTCTTATTGATTATTATTAATTTGGTTTACTTGAAGAATTTAAAATAAAACCAAGTTTGTTAATAATACCTGTTGTTTTAATGTTATTATTATTTTTTGACGTGATAACGTCTTATAATTCTATTTAGCCGGCTGCACGCACCAAAAAATGCGTCGTTACCTTGCTTGAACAGCATGTTATGTTATGATATGTTATGTTATGTTATGTTATGTTATGTTATGTTATGTTATGTTATGTTATGTTATGTTATGTTATGTTATGTTATGTTATGTTATGTTATGTTATGTTATGTTATGTTATGTTATGTTATGTTATGTTATGTTATGTTATGTTATGTTATGTTATGTTATGTTATGTTATGTTATGTTATGTTATGTTATGTTATGTTATGTTATGTTATGTTATGTTATGTTATGTTATGTTATGTTATGTTATGTTATGTTATGTTATGTTATGTTATGTTATGTTATGTTATGTTATGTTATGTTATGTTATGTTATGTTATGTTATGTTATGTTATGTTATGTTATGTTATGTTATGTTATGTTATGTTATGTTATGTTATGTTATGTTATGTTATGTTATGTTATGTTATGTTATGTTATGTTATGTTATGTTATGTTATGTTATGTTATGCTAATATATGTTAATGTTACCTCATTCTCTATATCCATACAAAATATCTATCAAACAAATAAAGTTAAAATTTTGTTTTGAAAAATGCAACCATTCAATCAGTATTTTCTTATGACGTTATCACGTTAAACTATCGTCAGTAAACCGACTTTACAGACAACCTCTTTTTTTTATAGCCGATTCAAAAAGGAAATTTTACATGGCCCACCCTATATAAAGCGTTTTTCAGTAAGAGCGCTTCAACTTTTTTTTTTATAAAACACAAACGGTTTGACTTTTTTAACTCATTTTTTTTTATTATCGAGTTTGAACATATACATTTAAGTATGAAATTCGATTTCTTTTGCATGACCACCGCGTGCACGTTTTACGAAGTCCAATCGTTGAACCCAATTTTCGACCACTCTTTTGCATAAATCGGCCGAAATTCCAGCAATTTAGCGTTCAATATTGGCTCTGAGCTCACAAATCGTCGCCGGCTTGTTACTGTAGACCAATGACTTCACATAACCCCAAAGAAACTAGTCTAGAGGCGTCAAATCACACGAGCGCGACGGCCATTCGACCGGTCCATTTCTGGAAATAATGCGCTCATCGAACTTACTCTTCAACAAATCAATTGTAGCGTGTGCTGTGTGGCTTGTGGCCCCGTCCTGTTGAAACCACATGTCGTCTAAGTCTATACCATTCAATTGCGGCCAAAAATAATCGTTTATCATGTCGCGGTATCGATTTCCATTCACAGTAACGTGGCGATCGTTCTCGTCAACGAAAAAATATGGGCCAATTACGCCGCCGGCATGTAAACTGCACCAAACAGTGATTTTTTCGGGATGCAACGGTGCCTCATGAATCACGTGTGGATTGCTTTCTGCCCAGTAACGCATATTTTGCTTGTTGACAAAGCCATTGAGCCAAAAGTGAGCTTCATCACTGAAGATGATTTTTCGACTTTAAACTTTCTTAACAGAACACGCAATTTTATAATAAAATTCAATGATTTGCAAGCGCTGCTCAAGTGTGTAGCGTTCCATGATGAAATGTATACTAATGAAGTTTACAAATGACAAGCGAAAAATAATAAATATTGCGTCGTTCGCCCTCCCTATCGGAAAAAAGTTGAAGCGCACCTATTGAAAAACGCCTTATATAATATAAAATATTTAATAATAATTCTTGATGAAATCTTACCAAACTGCTTCGTTTGACCAAAATATTTACGTTAAACGGGTTTGAAACATTTATATAAAAGTTTGGTCTCTTAAATTATTTTAATAAGCATTTCAACAGTCATGAACTGGCTTGAATAGCTGAGTTAGATAATTAAATTAAATCAGCAAATATCTACTATAGAAATCAATTGAAATTTTCCACAGCAAAGATACATTTTTTTAATTTAGTAAGAAATTTGGCGCAATTATCGCAGCTCCAGAATAAAGTATTAATGCATTTTAAGATATTCAGCAAAAAAAATTACCTTAATTTTATCGAGCACAATATGGGAATTAAACTTTCAAATCGCGTAGTAACAGTTTTATTGTATTTTTTTAGTTTTCTATGCAATTAATTTTCTTTTATTTAATACAGTTTTTTTCCCAAATCAACTTTCTAGCAGCACGACTTTTTCAACCTCCATTAAATGTTTACATTGCGCATACCGTTCTTTCTTCTCAATATGTACGCAAGTATCGGGTGTTTTTTAAGAGCTTGAGAAAATAAAATAATCATCCAAAAAAGAAATGTTGTTGAAATTAATATATTTTTAAAAATAATCTTATAGATAATTTCATGGAAAATATTTCTTTAATATGATATCCGGCGTATATCCTCCGCGGCTATGAGTTACATTGAGGGTACATTCGATCAGTCCAATTTTTGACTACTTTTTACAAAAAATCTGGCCGTTGGCGTCAATGGTGGGTTGAATATTTAATAAATAAATCGATTGTTAGACGCGCTGTACGGCAGCTTTCGCCGTCTTTATTTATTTATTAATTCATTTAATAATGTCAATAAAAATGCAATATTTCTTACAGACTATGAAAAACAGAATAATGCTAAAAAATTCAGTCATTTGCTGGTTAGTTGGAACTACAATAAATGCCGTCGATGTTTAACTGATTAATTTTCGGAAACAAAAACTCAGTCAGCATGGGTCAATAGCGCTCGCCATTCACCATAACGGCAGCTCCTTCCTCATTTCAACAGAAATAAAGGCCAATGATGTCCCACCAGCGCTCTAGATTTTTTTTTAAGTAAATTTCCTCAATTTGGAATCGCTGTTCTGTCGTTAAACGATTCATGATGGCTTCCCAAACTTTACTGAATAGAAATGTCCGTATGGTGTGCCATTCTCAGCTGACAAACCATATTAATCTATATTAATAGTTCCCATGCAGTTAACAAGAACACCCTTTATACATACAATTGCCAGAATGCCAACACTAGCGCATTTGCACAAGATTTGCCAGCTAGCCCACATCACAATAGGAAATGTTAATGATGCTCGTAATACCCTTGATACTGCTGTTTGTTCTTCCCTACTACTCAGACGCGCATACACACAATCGTATAAGTACCATTTACTTTTGCCCTTTTTCCAGGCCACTAGCGACCAGCCGGTCTGGTCAGAGATTGTCTGGTGGTGTGGTTTTGTTGTCATTTAACTAACTCGCTCCTCTCTTTAATACTTACAGAGTCGCCTGTTTCTCGTTTTGGTTGCCTGTTATTTAAGTTGCCTTTGTGGTTAGTTGCTGGTCTTTTCACACTGGTTAAAATACTTAAAAAAATATATAAATTTGGGAAAAGTGTTGGAAGCCCAAATGTCAATTTTCTCTATTTTTAGTGTTGTTGTATTCGAGATGTAGAAAAATGTTTGATGGTAAAATCCTCAATCACTGTAAAGATAGGGTCAGAGAATTTAGAGTAAACAAATTTTAGATATCAGAGAAACTTATAGAGATGGAGGCTCCTGAAATGTTGGTCATTTTTTAACTCTCTGTTGTGAAAAAATTACATTGACTTATTTAATTTTTGATTTTATTATGAATTAGTATACTTCTATTGCCTACTACTCTCCTTCTAAATAGTACCAGACTAGCAAATATATCAAGTAAAAACTTTTGTATAATGTTTAACTTTTTTCGCCATACCTAAATACTTACACAAGTTACTTTATCAGATATAAATACTCTGGAGTATTATTAAATAAGTATAAATTTAACTCAAGTGTTTGATTTGTTAGGTTAGCTTAGGTTGAAGCGGTTGTCCTGTGGGACACACTCAGGCTCATAGCCCATTGTGATGCCGCGTGGGGAGCTCTCCCTATTTCTCCTAAAACCAGTATGTGCTTTTCATACATTATACACTATTTCTGCGGAACTAAGATCTTCCAATTCATTAAAAAATTGTCTGCCTAGAATAGCAAATCTCCGTCTGGATAGAGGAAGACAATGGCACAGAAGGTGTAAGATTGTCTCTTCCTCTTCCTCATCAAGACAACTTCTACAGAAGCCATGTGCTTGCACACCCATCCTTTGGGCGTGCCTACCTATTAGATAATGTCCCGTTATGGCTGAAATCAGTGTGCTAAGACTGTGCTTATTTTGACTTATCAAAGATTCTGTGCGTTTAGCAGAGAGTCGGCCCCAGATGATGGACGATTTTGCAGGTGGCTTCATTACGCCATCTTTCGTTTGCTTTCCTTACGATTTCTTCAAGGATAAGTAGCTTACATGTTTGTAAGGTTATACCTGTGTCATTGCCTATGTACTCATCGGTCAACTTGGTGCCGAGTCTAGCTAGTTCATTGGCTCCGCAGTTACCCTCAATGTCGCGATGGCCAGGAACCCATATTATCGTTAAGCGAAATAACTCAGCCATCTCATTGAGAGATGTGCGGCATTTCACGGCTATCTTGGAGGTTGTCGACTGTTTTGTCAGGGATTTTATCGCCGCCTGGCTGTCAGTGAAAATGTAGATGCCATTTCCAGAAATAGCGTCACACTGACCGAAACTGAAGGAGATCCCCAGATGCTCGGAGTATACACCTCCGCCAACCCTGCCCTCTAGCTTTGAGCCAGTTGTGTGCACATGGATAGACTCGCCCTGTCTTACATCGTCCCGTTCCCACTCTTCCCTTGAGGATAGGAGGTTCGTGAATTTTATAATGGTAAATGTTGGCGGAAGTGCATAGTCCACCAATCCGGGAATCTCCGAAGTGCCAGCTAGGATTCTACCGTGACCGTAGCTCTTATTTGACCACTTACATAGAGTCTTCAGCCTGCAGATCTACTGGCAGGAAGTTTAATGTCCCATATAATGCTTTCGATGGTGTGGTTGACATCGCGCCAGTTAAGAGAAAAGATGCTAGTCTCTTAATCTTGTCAAGTTTTTTGATATTCACACCCTTCTGAGGGGCATCCCACCATATTACAATACATAGTAAAGAATAGGCCTAACCACTGCTGTGTACAACCAGTGTTTCATTTTGGGTGCCAATCCCCATTTCTTCCCAATTAACCTTCCGCAGGAGTACAACGCCGTCATAGATTTGTGGACTCTGAGCCCTCAATATAGCTTCTTATCCAGTACAAGTCCTTGATTTGTTAGTAATGAACAAATTTTCTGCTGTAAAAAAAGTTTACTTAAAGGGGCAGCTCTCCCAGTACTGTCAAAATTTCCCATTTTTCTTTTTTTTGTCTTAAAAATTCAATCTAAGGAATATCTTTTCAATGTTTTCAGCTTAAAAGAAAATCTAAAAAGTCCATATAAAGCCAGTGAATGGATGAGTGTCGAACGAAAGATGAGTCAGCCCGAAAACTTTAAACGCGTGCACCTCAAATTTTATATTAATTATCAGTCAAAATATTGTTTTGATCAATTTGGTTATAAAAAAAAGTAATGTTTTTCTTTTTCACTTCAAATTTTATTTTTTTTTTGTTTGGTTAAAAATACGTAAGTTCAAAGCGGAATAACTTTTTTAAAATAAAAATGTTTGTCCCTAGCACCCACAGAAATCTATGGATGTGCCTGGTAGTTGCTAGTTTCTGTGCAGTGCCCGGTTATCAATTAATGAAGAATAAAACGTTTCGCAAATTTGTTGTCAATAGAGGCAAAGACACTTTTACAGTGTATTTTCTTTTTATTTCCATTTCTTTTCATTTATTTAAATACGCCTTCAATCGAAGGACCCATTTCACTGCAAAAATCCGCAATCTACTTTCTAAGCCATCACAATTATATGAGTTTCCGGGCATGCCGGAATCAGTGGAAGCGAAAAATTAGAAAAGAGAAAAAAAAAACAATTTATTTACAAATGTACATATATACAAAATTCTTCCTTGACAGGCGTTTAACGAAAACATTTACGAGTAGTCTGGGTAATTTGATTCTTGAAAATAGTAAAAAATTAGAGGAGGGTACGGCAGTTTCCAAATTTGTGTGCAAAATCGTGAAAATATAAAAAATTTTCAAAATATGTAATTTATGCCGAAATTTCGTGTTTCAGGTCAGTGTGCGCTGGTTAGTAAAGCTCGCGAAAATAGTAGTAAAAAATTAAAATGTATCATTTATGACGAAATTTCTTATTTCAGGTCAGTGTGCGCTGGTTAGTATAGCTCTTCATTGTTAATTTTGGTGGACTTAAAAAAGTGTGGGTTATCCATTCTATATCATATCATATCCATGAGAATTGCATATTTTAAATTATTTATTCTTGATGACTTAAACAATTTATAAGAACTGACGCAGGCTGACAATATCGACATTTCAAACTGAATAGATTATTGAGAAGGGAAAACGTAGTTTCATGGTATTTATTTTTTTATATGACATTCGGCATATAATGGCAGCGGCAACGAGTTATATGACCCTTTCGATCAGTCCAAGTTTTGTCTACTTTTTCCAATAAATTTGGATTGAACAAATCGGAATCGAGAATTGAGGCCATAAATAAAAAAATCTTGGTATTGGTATCATACATGCAACCATTTTTCTACAGCGGATAAGGTAAGAAAAAAACCAAAAAAAGGTTAAAGGGGAAAAACTGTATTCCAAAAATTTGTTTACTATTTCATAATAATATTTTTGTAGCTGTAGTGTAGCCAATGGCCAACGCTTCTTTTGTGTCATACTACATGTTTTAGAAGTAGTTAATAGGAGTCCTATTGACTGGCACTACTACCATTAAACCTAATACATCAGGTTCTATTTAACCTAGATGTTCCTTACCTCAGGCTGGAAATTGGTTCAAAGCTAAATTCTTTCAGTAAATGTTGCGCCTTGCGAAGAAATTTCAGAATAACTGTAATAAAAGCATTCTTGATTTCATTCGAATCTATTTGATTTCGATGAAAAATCTGCCGTCTTGTCTTTGCTTAGGCAATACAGTTGCAAAAGATAACCTCTGTGGTTTCATTATCCTCCCGACGGAGTCTACACTCTGTCTTATTCCTAGAGATAGTATTTTAAGTAATATTAACCTGCCAGAAAACCTACTATTTTCCTTGTGTCCACTTAACACATGTTATGCAGTTTCCAATTGTAGATAAAAGGACTTATAAGCCATTTGGGTTGATGGAGTTCTTATGTGACTTTCCAATGGAAGTTCTTTAAGTATTCTCCAAACTATTTAGTTTATACCCTGTTGATAGCATAGCATAGTTCGAGGCCGTGAAACTCTGTTGCCGATTTCGCCCTAGTGACTTCATTAGCAATTCCATAGTGGCCTAGAGTAACAGAGTAAACATTTTATTTTTTGCACTAAGTTGTTTAAGATTGTTAAAGTATTCATACACTAGTTTCGATTCCCCAGAATGGGAAGCTAATGATTTTATTGCCTAATAGACGCTAGGCCCTTTGCGCATTGGTTCCGAGACTTGGGTGATTGGACCATAAATCCCCGCAGCGGCTCTAGTATTTGTTTCCCAAGCGGTTGTGAACCATTTTTTACTTCCTGTTTACGAATGGTTTATTACAAATTATTTATTTTTTATTATTTGATATTATTTTATATTATCATATTATTAAAAAACATTTTTGCACACTAAAGCTACTACTTCCGCTTCGGGCTCGTTTATATTTTTCTGCACGAAAGGGTTTCATTTCTATATATACGAATACAAAGGTTCATTGGTGCATTGGTGCCAGTGGTTTGGTCATTTGGTCAGTTCCGTTGTCACTACAAGAAAAATAATTTATTTAATTGCAGTTTAATGATAAGTAAGCATACAGAGCGAAAATGTGTGATAAATCAGAAACTTAAAAAATAATAAAAGCGAATTGTGTCAGCGGTAATTAACAGCAGAAACAATGATGAAAGAGTAATTCCCATTAATTAATACGGATAAAAGTATGACTGTCGGTAAGAGAGATTGAACAAGGCATGAAGGAAGAATTTATGCAAGAGAATAAAATTTAATTTCCAGTAATACAAAGGATTATACATTTGTATATTTTCCAACTTAATTAGAATATTTAAAGGGAATGAATAATTTTGTGTTTCTGCGGAATATCTACGAGTATACAGAAAAGGAATTGAAACTAAAAAATATACAATTAAAAAATTTTTTAAATTTTAGAAACTTCTTAAGTGCTAAGTTATAGATATATTTTAATACCAGCAGAAGTAAATAGCTCTCAACCTTTTTTCGGCAATGAAGTTAATATAAATCGGCTTAACTGATTTACTGGTTAGTTTAATGAAGAGGAGAGAAAATGCAATAAATTTTTCAGTACCACAACAACCAAAGTGAAAGCTCGGAATAGGCAGCTAAAAAATGTGTGCAGTTTATGGACCCAATTTTATATCGAATGCTATAGGAAAGTGTTGGTTGAAATAAGTCTGCAAATGAGGCAAGCTCTGTTATATTAACTCAATTGAATTTGATTGTTTTAAATTACTCGTTTTCACTTAAACTTAAACTGAAGACTAAAAGTTATGTGCGAAGCTAAATTTCTTGCCTGGTATTTTATGCGTAAATAATTGACACTTCCATAGACGTTTATTCATACACCTCCGAAATTGAAGTGATTGATAAAACAATTTCTATCCAAGTTTTAATTTTTAAACGATTTCAAATGATCTTAAATAGTACTTGATATAATAAACATCATTAAGTCTCATCATTAATAGGCTATGGGTTTTGTACAAAATTTGGATTATCTTCTAGATATAAGAAAGTTCTTAAGACGAACAGCGGTGGCATTTATTTCGTTGAGAAACTGGATGATTCCAATTACTCGTTATGGGCAATAGAAATGGAAGGAAAATTGATTCATTCCAAGTCATGGCCAATCGTATGCCGAACGAAGAAACGGGGGGCCGAAATACGTGAGTTTGAGAAGCATGATCGCTGGCCAACAGGAACAACGCTCAAAAATTCTATCAGAAAGTTCGGCGGCTTACAGAAGAAGAACAAAGACGGTGAACTGGTGACTGACATCCAGAGTAATCCTAAATTATGGAGGGAACACTTCTCGAACCTGTTAAATAGTGATAGTTATGCATATCAGAGACGACGGAATTTCAAAGCCGCGGGCGCCGACGGACTGCCGGCTGAGCTATTCAAACATGGCGGCGAGGAGCTGGTAAGGTGCATGCATCAGCTCCTATGCAAAATATGGTCGGATGAAAGCATGCCTGCCGATTGGAATTTAAGTGTGCTCTGCCCAATCCATAAGAAGGGCGATCTTGCAATCTGTGCCAATTACCGCGGGATTAGTCTTCTAAATATCGCCTATAAGGTTTTAGCGAGCGTATTGTGTGAAAGGTTGAAGCCCACCGTCAACCAACTGATTGGACCTTATCAGTGTGGCCTAAGACCTGGAAAGTCGACCATCGACCAAATATAATATTTACAATACGGCAAATCTTGAAAAAGACCCATTAAACGAGAATCGACACACACCATCTTTTCGTCGATTTCAAACCTGCATTCGACAGTATGAAAAGGAGTTTCCTGTATGCCGCTATGTCTGAATTTGGTATCCCCACAAAACTAATACGGCTATGCAAGATGACGTTGCTCAACACCAGCAGCGCCGTCAGAATTGGGAAGGACCTCTCCGAGCCATTTGATACCAAATGAGGTTTCAGACAGGGTGACTCGCTGTCGTGTGACTTCTTTAACCTGATGTTGGAGAGCATCGTGCGAGCCGCAGAACTTAATCGCTCAGGCACAATATTTTATAAGGGCGTACAATTGTTGGCGTATGCCGATGATATCGATATCAACTTAACAACCGCGCTGTTAGTTCTGCCTTCTCCAAACTGTATAGAGAGGCAAAGCGAATTGGTCTGGTGGTGAACGAGGACAAAACGAAGTACCTCCTGTCTTCAAACAAACAGTCGGCGCACTCGCGTATCGGCACCCTCGCCACTTTTGACACTTATAATTTCGAGGTTGTAAAAGACTTCGTTTATTTAGGAACCAGCATTAACACCGATAACAATGTCAACCTTGAAATCCAACGTAGAATCTCTCTTGCCAACAAGTGCTACTTTGGACTAAGTAGGCAACTGAGCAGTAAAGTCCTCTCTCGACGAACAAAACTAACACTCTACAAGGTTCTCATTATGCACGCCATTCGTTAGGCGCAGAAGCGTGGACGATGACAACATCCGATGTCGTCCGAATGGATACAAACGCTCCGGCTTTGAAAGTATTCGATGCGGTACCAGCTGGTGGTAGGAGTGGAAGAGGAAGGCCTCCTTTGGTTGGAAAGATCAGGTGGAGAAGGACTTGGCTTCACTTGGTGTGTCCAACTGGCGCCGATTAGCACGAGAAAGAAACGACTGGCGCGCTTTGTTAAACTCGGCCAAAATCGCGTAAGCGGTTATCGGGCCAATCAAGAGAAGACGGTACAACGCAGGGAGAATCTTCAACATTTGATACGAAGGCTAAAAAAGCGTTTTCCAGCATTATATTGAATAATGAAAGCCTCACAGTTGAATCTCTTAAAGCAATGCAAAACTCCATTGGAATGAACTAAAAGGAGTTTTTCAACCACAATGACTGCGAGAATAGAAGCTAATTTATTTGACTTCGTAAGTCGAAGGACGAGAGCGTAAAAGAGCACCTCAACGGGTAATGAAGTATGGGAGCAACTCATTCAAGTAGGCTTTTTAATTAGTGCTTGAAGATAATTTTACTTTCAACGCTGCCAAAGTCGTTTGATAATTTTGTTGTGGCTGGAAATTAAGTTGTTAGAAAATATTCCTGTACGAACTTTCATACATAAACTTTATTCAGTCTCATTAGAACTCTTGGTTTATATTATATTACAATACTGGATCTTTCTGGAATTCTAATAGTTGTTTAGAAATGTTATTGTAAAAATTGACCTTATATTGAAAATTACATTAAAATCATGAAAGTCGTTGATTCGGTCGGCATAAAAGCAAAACTGAAGATGAGCAAGAAAATTATTTGAAATAGTTTGGATAAGTATAAATTTAAATTCTAGCGTCGTAATAAAGAAATTATCTTCCATATAAACAGCATGCATAGCGAAAGCCTCTTATTTGGAAGAAAATGGCCGGTATCACATGCAAACAATTTTTTTAAAGTTCACGCAGTTTTTAAGCAACTTCTCACTAACACTTTACTGAATAAAATTTAGCGAGCTACAAAATTGCATATCCAGAAGTTCTCTAAAAATTCTAATTATGAAGTCGAAAATTAAAAAAAACCACAAAAAAAACTTTTCTTAAATCAACACAATTTTTTAGCCGCTTAAAATTTCCTTCTGTTTTACTTAAATTTTATGAACCATTTTACACCAAATGTTCTGCCTATATTTGTTTCGAGTAATACCTGCAAAACTTTTACTTAACCGAAGTATTTATTGTTGAAATCTTAATCAATTGCTATCAGACTTATATTCAACGCACACACGGAATGGCAAAGAAAAAAGGTAAAGCGTATACAGAGGATGACATGGTTTAAGGCTTAAAACACTTCTACCGGCATAAGTACCCATACTTATTGCGTATTATATTTGAAAGCCGTCTCGCATTCTCCATATATGAAAGCGCGATTAAGGCAGTGAGAAAAATCTGCGATAAAACCTTTAAGTCTCTTGTCGGTAGCATTTATGGACGGAACAATAGATTGACCAATTTGAAATTACATTTGTTGTATTTTCTTCTCCTCAATTACCGCCACAGGCGACTAGACAGGAGTTATTTTTAATATCAACAGAATACACTCACATGCAGCTATACTGTCTTTCTTTGCAAAACAAAATAAGTCTTCTTTCTAATCCATATTAAACTGGTGGCTGCTATGGTGTTGTCTGTTTATTTTAAGCTACTCAAATGTTTACTTTTTACACTAAGGTTTGTTTATTTTTCATGCTGGTTATATGTTGCTTTCCTTGGTTAATTGATTTGCTGTCTGATGGAAAGTTTCTTGGGCTGCCGCATGCTTGGGTGTCAAGATTTTGTGCCGTATGTGAGGTTGGCTGGTGCGCCAACATAGAAGATCTTGCTGATGTGTGATGAATTGATATTATGAACTGTAGACAGATGTCTTTTATTACTTATGCAATTTTAATGCATCATACATTTCTGCTTTTGATGAAACTGAATGTTTTGCATTTGAAAATTGAGCACAAATTGTATGCAGTGGCACTCAAGTTGTTTTAAATGCCTAAGAAATCACTAGCTCCTCTTCGAAAATTGTAAGTTGAGCCTGAGCTTCGTTGCAAGGTGAAAAATGCTTGAATTTGTGGTGGTGTCGGGACATTGTGAGGTTCAAAGCAACAAACTGGCTGAACAATTGGAAAACTGCAGTTCTTTGAAGGGACAAATGGATCTGAAGCCGAGGCTAAGACTAGCGCGTGCTATTGGGTACATTAAAAGTTTAATTAATAAAGCTTATGAAAGCCGCTAATACACACCAGGTACCTAAAAAGTATTTCCTGAAAGGGCTAACAGAGTGGTAGCAATATTCCTTTTCAGAGAGAGTAGGAGTGAGCTACGAACCCCGACTGGTTTTATTATAAAGCAAAATCTATGGATTCCTATTTAATATATTGTTGGAAAGAATGTGTTATAGGCGCCACTTTTTGATGTCCCAAAACCTAATTTTGCGCAATCCTGGAATTTTCAGTATTTGAAATTTCTTACCAAGCCTATGAAAAATATTAAATTGGCGAGAGAATGAAAAACAATGATTTTTGTCGCATGATGTTATTTAATACATATAAATTTGACTATTTTCTTTTCTTTTATTACCAGTGAAATATTTTCCACTTTAAATAAAAAGGTTTATTTAAAACCCATTAATTTATTCTTTATTCCATGCAAAGACAGCTTTGGAGGCAATACTGATGCAATTGTTTAAGAGTTAAGTTGTTGCAAAATAATGTATATTTAAATTCCGATATTAGTCCCAAAATCCCGCTATTATATAATACATAGTACCGAAATCCAAAAAATCTCGGAATATTAAACATAAAAAATGTTTACTCCTCTAATGATAATAATACGGAACACCTTTTCTGCCTCTGTCCGGCTTCGGCAGGCTTTTTGGTATAATTTTGGATCGGCTATATTGAGAGTGGATGGTAATGGTAATGGTTCCACGTGTTAGGCCAAGACCTTTATGCAATTCGACCACTGCAATAGATTATTGTGCGCTCCTAACTGCTTAATTTTAATTCTTTAGTATTGCGAATAATCGAACCAGCTCCTTAGGAGGGAGCAGTTGGAAGTCTTCATCCTCTAGTAGGTAAGAGCCCAGGATTCTGTATCTCCTGTGACCTTCAAAGTTGGTGATTAAGTATTCCATGAATTCCTCCTCATTACAGCAGAACCTGCATAAACTGTTCCTAGATAGTCCTATTATTTTGAAATGTTTATAGCAGGCAAAGTGGCCTGTAACTGCCACACAGAGTAATATAAGGCTATTTTTGTATAAGATTACAGCAGTCTTTGCTTGGTTGGTATTAAAGTTTAGTAACTTTTTGAAGTGATTAAGGCCGTTTTTGCTAAAGATATATTCAAGTTTCACTATTTCCATTAAAAATACGGCTCTTAATAAATATATGTGAAAAATTACATCATTTAAATATCGACGACGAACATATCTAGAGGTGAAACCCACCAAGCAATCGCCTTATTGTTGAGAACACCGAGATATCGATGTTGAAGGTTGTTCGGCAACATTTTACGCTATAGCAGCAATATTCTCAACAGAACATCCAGTTTTGGTCTGCCACTTCTTTTTCTGTCCTCGACAGAAGCAGTTTCTTGATTCTTTTCACCAACCTTTGTATTGTCTACTCATTCAGACTATTCCTTCCACCAAAGAAATCACGAATTTTGCGATATTCTGATCTTAAAGATCGACCATTTTCATAATAAGTTTCAATAATTTGAACGCGTTGTTCTACAGTATAAACTTGGTCATCCGTCTCCTTGACATAAAATCATTGAATAATTCACTGCTGACATATAGGCGTCATTTTTGAAAGACCTTCAACATACATGTGTATATGGGTATGAAGTATGAGGTATGAAAATATGGGTATCAAATGAAAGAGAACTAGATACAAAATCCCATGATTTTCTTCGAAGCTAATCTGCCGTAAAACACCTCGAAAATGATTTTTGAAGTTTTTGTCCTTGAACATCCATGACGAGTTTCACTCAAATTTATATTAAAAGATACCTTTTATGTGGATTATATAAATATACGCGCACTAACACCAACCCAAATTTAATCCTCTAACATTTCTAAAACATTTTTTTCTTGCTAACAGTAAATAGTGGTCACTTAAATACAGTTTTTTGATAAAAAAAAAACTATTTATTAATAAGAAAAAATATCTATTTATTTATATATAAGTAGTGATTTTCATAAGAAATCAGATTATATACGAGTATATGTTATATGTCATTATTAGATAATTAGTTATTACTCAAACAATTCCGTGTGAGCGTTGTCTTTGCGCATGGATATGGATACATTTGGCTTATTATTATGACTCTAAATTTTTCTTCTTTGGTTTACTTCTAATGTTACCTTCTTTGCTGAATGTCAGCTGTAGCACTTTTGTTGCGTTATGTACATACATTTCTAGACCTCTAATTCGTCTAACTTTTTTTCAACCCTGTAAATTTTTAACTCCACACAGCTTCACTTTTGAAGTCGATTAAGCCGAATGGTTCAATGCAAATTTCGTTACTATTTATATTATATTGAGGGGTTTTATATTACTATGCATGCCAGAGGGATTTTGAGTTGCTTAAGTTTGAGTTGAGTGAGGAAATTCATCTTTAATTAAAAAAAAAACAATTAAATTAAATAAAATATTTGCAACCATTTGTCGTTCAGAGAGATTGACGCCTTTTTGATTTAGGAATGTTTTTATTTCATTCAAGCACAAATTGAAACTTTTCAGCAGCTGAAAAAGGAGGTCGGAATACTAAGTATCCGTTTCGTTTGAGAATTTTTGCAGTCAGCTAGTAAAAAAGGCTGAGAGATAGAATCGGTACCTAGTCCTCGTTAATCGATTCAGATCGATTTTGAAATGTTTTTTTTTTTTTTTCAAATGATAAATAATATTTTCGTATGGAACTAAAGAGCCGTAACTGAACATTCAAAAAGCCACATTTGGCTAGCGAGCCATATGTTGTCGACTCCTGGGTAGAAAACTGTTTAAAGCAAGCACTTTTATTAAAATATTTATATGATTATTTATTGTATATCCCTATTTGCTTGAAAACTGAATCCCATTGCTTTGGTGTTGTGATGGTTTGCAGTTTTGCAACATATAGACCAACAAAAAAAGTATGGCGCTCTGTGAAAAAAACTAAAAACGCAAATTTGATATATTTGGCATGTTTTTTCTCGGCCAGCATAGCCGAATGGGTTAGTGTGTGACTATCATTTGGAATTTAGAGAAAGAGGTAGGTTCGAATCTCGGTAAAAGTCCAAAATAAAGAAAAAAAAATGTCTAATAGCGGTCGCCCCTCGGCAAGCAATGGCACACCTCCGATTACATTTCTGGAGTAATGAAGGTAGAGAGATCAAATTTGGATTGGCGATTATTGATGAAGCTATGGTTCACCCCAGATTGTGAATCTAAGAAAGAGATTGTGCACACAGCAATTCACAAAATAACTTTTTGTTAATAAAATTGAATGAAAAACGTCCCGAATATTCAAGCATATAAGTTATAAAAAATATTTTTCAGGTACTATACCACAGGGAAAAAAACTTTTTGATTTGTATGCAATGTTTTCTTTCAATATTTCTAAAGCTTGTCTAATTACAGATTTATACATTTACTTTAAGCTGCTCGTTCAATTTTCAAAGTCCTTGGAAAAAAGTTTTTAGACATTCTGTTAAAAATCTACAAATGAAAATTATTATTTTAGAACTCTGCTTGCGCGGATACCTATATCGAAAAAAAAACTACCGAAATTTTGTTTATTAAATGGTTTTATTAAAACTTTAGTGATTTACTAAATCTCCAACTGTCTCTAAACTACCACGCTTTTGATGCCATAATACTTTCATTTTAGTTCTATCTGCAATATTGGCACGCACACATAAATCATATTTCCCGTTTGGTTACAAATTCCCACATGTCGGTTATACTTAAGTCAATCGCCGCGAAAAGCAGCAGTTATTATTTATTGAAAACGCCATTAAAGGAGATGTCAGAGAGCATAAAAGTTCAAACAAAAGCAATTCGGTATTGTGTCAGCAAACGAATGTGATATTTTTGACATATCACAGTTCAGCTCACACGTCTGTACGGGCGCATAGCACTAGCGCATATCTGAAATGAAATATAATATATGTAAATATAATTTATTTATACACACACTCATATACACACATGTATTACGCAGGATTATTTTACTTGCAATCAGCTTACGAAACGACAGATCAAATTTATATTACAAATCAATTTAAATTACCACTTCGACAAAGTGTTTGGATATAAATTTAATATTACTCATACGCAGCGTCCGACGTAGGCACATTTAATAGCGGAAATGATAAGTAAAGTAGAGACAAGAAGGGTTCAAGTGCGTCATTTGCACTCGAGAGGTTTATACTGTCTAAAAAAGTAAAGGTTGCTCGACTAATATTATTCAACACACGTGCAACGGTAGAAGGGACTGAGTTTGACAGCCAGCAGTTACTTTAACTCATTGCGCTTGTAAAATTAAGTAAACACATTACATTTTACAACCTACAAAAATTTAAAGACAAATAAGTTGCTAGCGCACTTACCTACGGTGGCAGCTGTGGCGACCCCAATCACATAACATTTGATTTCCGCTTGCACTTATGGCCTTTTAAAGATTTCCGCACTCAAAGGAAAGGATTGTGTGAAAGGAAAAATGTTCAGTTGCATTGACAGTGAGCGGGGGCAGGTGGTGGCAAAGAGGAAAGCAATTGTGGCAGAGTGAAAATAAATGCCACTTCAATGCCTGTCAACTCACAAGCGCACACATATGCATACAAACGAACACATATATTTACATATGGAAGAAAATATACATTCGCATGTCGAATAAGAGTGAAGATTTGAATCGTAAACCAGTTGTGGTGTGTAGTGGGAATGCAATTGTTATTCTGTATGTATGTATGTATTTAAATCTATGTACATGTATTGGCTTGCGTATTTCTCAACAACTTCACACACGTATGAGCCGCCACTCAAGAGTCTTAGTGTCACTCAGGGAAATAAAACCTCACTAGAGTTGAAGAACGCACATACATATAAGCAAGAAATGCCACGAATTTACAATCGTACGCACATACATACTTACTTGTACACATACAGAGACATATGTTTGTGTACGTAAAAATATTTGCATGCGAATAATTGCACTCGAATGTAAGTAAAAGCATTTTGCTTATAAATATATGAATATTTGTGTTTACATCTGCTCATTTGTACGCACACTTCGTGCATAGGTAAGCCTAAGCACATACATATAGTGGCTCTTCACTTATGTTCCTATATAATATGCATTTATTTACACACATTCACATGCGAACATGCATGCTTAGCCCTCATATCTATGCAAAATATATCCATTAATACCGGCTGCTATGTTGTATACAGAAAGTTATGCATCAGTTGTTCTTATTTGCTTCTGCAGCTCTTTCGGGATTATAATCTTATCTTGTGTTGGCATGTAAACAGAAAAATGTGCATGCATGTATGCAAGTATGTGTTTCTAATATGTTTCTAAATGACTATTGTATGCAGAAAAATCATATAAAAATAAAATATATTCAATAGGGAGGATACATTCTTTTCTCGAAGTCGTCTCCAGCGGATTTTATCAGGTTGGGGAATAAGTTCGTAGTGTCATTATCAAATTTTACTTTTATTTAAACAAAAAACAATAATTATATCAGACCTCATGGTCTGATGTTAAAGAAGTAGTTGAGACAGTTTTGAAAGACCTCTTTGTTATCGTTGTTAACTTCATATCGTTCTTCAGAGAGCGGAAATGAAGGCAATCGATCGCTGTAAGCTCCGGAGGATACGGCGGAGGGCTAAAGGACCTCCCATTCAAGCTCTTGAAGTGCAGCTTTGACAACTTGTGCCACACCGACCCTGAAATTATTGTGAAGGAGTATGGTTTGACCATGTCTATCAGGTCCTTTCAGTTGAATGCCCTCCTTTACGCGGTCTAGCTGCGCAATGTAGAGCTTCTTGTTGACCGTGGCATTCTCTTCGGAAATTTTCCAGTGTAGCATGCCCTTTTCTTTTGTTAAAGATCCCGCTTGACTCTCGGCTTTGGCGCATCTCCTGGAACTACCCACCCCTTACTTTACTTCATATTGATGTATAGGTGTACACCATTTTTCATTTTCCGTGACGATTCGGTACAAAAAGCGTTGTTTATGACCGGAAGTTGCTCGATGGTGGGCGAGATGCTGAGGTGGTATTTGGAGGCGACTTCTTTGTGTTTTTCGTTGAGCTCGTGAGGCACCCAGGCTCACAATTTTTCGGTAAATCTCATTGAATGAAGCCGATTGAAAATCGTTTTATGATCGCAGTTCATTTTTTTGGACATTTCACGACTGGTTTGGTGACTGTTCTCTTTCAAAAGTGATTTGACAAGTTCTTCATTGAACTCAAAAGGCCTTTCGCTGCGGGAAGTCGCCATTTTTGAAATTTGCAAACCATTTCCGTGCTATGGACTTGCTTATGACAATTTCTCCATACACGTCGCAATTGTTCCGGGCTGCTTTGGCAGCTTTTTGAACTCAATGAAAAGCAAAGAAGAGAAAGTGTTGAAAATGTTGATTTTTGCCTCCTGAATATTCCATTCCTGAGCCTCAAAACTAATACAAAATTAAGTAACTCAAAAATACAATTAACATAGTTTTGTAGAGCAGAAAGAGTTCTATCGAATGGATACCTACCTTTTGCCAAACATCAAACAAATCGTTATAAAATGAAAGAAAATTTACAAACGCTATGAACTTATTCCCCAAGCCAATACATAAGATTGTAAGAAAATCTGTTCGTCATATAAAGTCTTGTTTTTGACTTCCAAAAGGTGTTACCTCTAATTAATATGGAGGATGATATTTAATTGATTATTATGCAGTTTTTTTTTATTAATGATTTTTCAAAAGTGACGCCTAGATTTCAGTTGTGAATAATTCCCAGATTGTACTTTTTTATATCAAAAGTATGACCATTTATTCCATGCAATAGACGCCAGTTTTGTGTGCATTATAATCAAAAAAAGGGCTTTAGTTTTTTTTTTTTTTTTGCTTCACCTTCACAATCGTTGGTTTAATGAATGGTGGAAAATAAATTAACCACTTAACTTTTTTTTGGCACATAGCTGTTGATTGTAACAAGATTTTCATGAAAACCAAACAATAGTGCTTTTGTCATTGGGCGATAACTTTTTTTTTATTCTGGTGCAATGCAGCGTTTATTGGATTGAAGGTTGCCAACTACTGCAAGTCCTATAGCAGCGAGGCGCTTAGCTGCATTCAATGTGACGAAAGAGTTATCGGTTATTATTGTACGGCCACATGTTCGCATATTCCCCTTGATCAAATTCACGGTCTTCTCCTTCTGATCGGCTACAACATGGTGTTTCTTGCAACGGAGTCACATTGTTTTTATGCCACATTTCACCATATTTTGTGAATTTAGTTTGGCTTCGATATGCAAATAGTTGTAGATCACAATTTTCCCTGTGGTTCTGATTCAAGAAATTCCATACGTCATGAGTGGGCACAGTTTTACCGGTTCTTTATCAAAACTCACGTATTGACCGTTATCAAAATGAATACATTGAGTCAAAATTTTGAATCGACGATGGGTCATTGCTGCTTCCGCTTTCTGCATATCACCGTATGTTACACCAATGACCAAAAGAATACCAATAAATGCAAGCTCAGGGCAAGTCAGATCAATCCAAAGTCGTTGTGAGGCATCTAGTTGGGTGATTCATCCAATTTTTGAATGGCTTTACTTGCATGAAGATTTCTTTCCGAAATAATAATGAATGAGATATTGGGTGAAACAATTTCTTGAATACCGCAATAGGAACGGAGTTTTGATGGAGCGTCAGTACTTTGTACTGGCACAGCCGTCGACACATTCAATAAATCGTTCTCGATTTCTTCATTGCTATCAAGTATTTTATTTCGATTATTTCTTCCTGCTCAATATCGGATTCATCCTTAGCAGGCAAATAATCAGCATCTCGATCATCACCACCACCTCTAAATGGATCCACTCCATTATCGTTATTTCATTTGTTTATCCGCGACGAATATCAGACTCCAAAGCCGAAGAAAGTCGGTTATAATAATCAACGCTCACATTCCTTCCACGTGATTTTGTGTTGTAAATGAACTCAAATTACTCTCTATTTGGCACTAACGTGTTGAGTGGTCAACGTTTACTTGCTGACTGACTAAGAAATAGAAACGATTTAGGATGTACTTAGTTCTGCCATAAATTCTGTTACAAGTTAGTCCCGTTATAGATCTGTAATTATACAATAACACCTTGTTTTAATGAAGGTAGTTTTATTTAATTATCCAAATATTAAAAAAATGTTTCATTTTCATTCGAAAACGTTACCATTTGCCTTTACACAAGTCTTCAAACGATTAGGCCATTCAGCTATTGCAGCACGCGTTGCTCGAACCAAAGATTTTTTGAGACTCTCCAAATTGCAGTGAGGCCTTCAATAGGCCACAAACTGCAGTCTAATGGATTCTGCTCTGAACTTCCAGAGGTCTATCGTCTGCGGTTATGAACCCAGGAATATTGTTTTTAGCCACTGCTGGGTGGTGTTTGCCATATGGGATGGAGCGGAATCTTCACGGAAGAATCAACGCCTCCATTGAAGAGAGTACTACCCAACTGTTTCAATACGCTTTCCAAGACATCATCCTGGTACACTTTTGCCCCGGTGTGAAACCCACTCTTGGAGCAACATTTTGTGCGTCTTTAGAAGTTTCAGTATAGATTTTGTAGTTTTGCTTATTAAAAATTTCTTCAAGAGTGAATATTTTCTCATCTCTGAAAGAATATTAGCATGGCCATTGACAGCGTGCCACCGAAAAAGCTGCTTGCATCTGTCGAGTCTAATTTTCTAGAAGGGCGTTGTCAAAAGATGACCAGTTGAGCAACGGAAGGTTATCATGTGGAGATCATCTAATCAGCCTTGACATGGATCTGGTCGATACATTCATTTCGCTGGATATAATTTTTGCTTTCTAAGGCGATTTTTACGAATTCTTTCTCGAACGACTTTAGTGACTGCACTGGTTTGAACCACGCGGATGACGACCACTTCTTTTTCTATCTGTCACTTCAGACGTTTGGGAAAAACAATTGATCGTGCGGTAAACTAACATTCTCGAAATACTTATATGAACGATTTTGCAGCAATTCGTAGATCTCACTTGCACTTTTACCGCATTTATGAAATGCAATCACTGCAATGCGATTGTCCTTACCTCCCCTTTCCATTGTTAACAAGTGAAAGTTGTCACGAAACTGAGTATAATTTATGAGCAGACAATGCATACCACCGCGGCCACCGTACCCGAATGGGTTGGTGCATGACTACCATGCGGAATTCACAGAGAGAACGTAGGTTCGAATCTCCATAATAAAGACAAATTTTTTCTAATAGCGGCCGCCCCTCGGCAGGCAATGGCAAACCTCCAGAAAAACCTCCTCATAAACAATATCTGTCATTCGGAATCGGCTTGAAACTGTAGGTCTGTCCATTTGAGGAACAACATCAAGACGCTCGCCACAAAAAGGAGGAGCAGCTCCACCAAAGATCCGAAATCAGGGTGTACGCGCCAGTTATATATATAGTCATATTTATAATAATAGGACTATGAATAAGTTCGTTTCGGTTTTACAACAGATGGCGTAACTTGATTATTATTCCATCGATCCACATTTCCAAACATTCATTGGAGAGCTACTGTCGTAAGGCACAAACGTCAGTATAAGTTTTTTATTTGAAGCGTAAACAACAATATTTTTACCACACTTGAAAATGTCGAATTTCGTGCCAAATAATGTGTTTTTGCGGGGAATTCTTCTTCATTATTTTAATATGAAGAAAAAAGCAGCCGAAAGTCATCGTATCTTGGTGGAAGTTTATGGTGAGCATGCTCTATCTGAGCGAACGTGCCAGAAGTGGTTTGCACGCTTTAAAAGTGGTGATTTTGGCTTGGAAGACGAAGAACGCGAGGGTGCGCCGCCAAAGTTCATGGATACCGAATTGGAGGAATTGCTCGATCAAGATCCGGCTCAAACGCAAGAAGAGGTTGCAAAAACTTTGGGAGTTGATCAATCAACCATTTCCAAACGTTTAAAAGCCATGGGAATGATCCGAAAGGTAGGCCATTGGGTGCCGTATGAATTGAAGCCAAGAGACGTTGAACGCCGTTTTATGGCATGCGAACAACTGCTTCAACGGCACAAAAGAAAGGGTTTTTTGCATCGAATTGTGACTGGCGATGAAAAGTGGGTCCATTACGACAATCCAAAACGTCGGGCAACGTATGGATACCCTGGCCATGCTTCAACATCGACGTCGGCGCAGAATATTCATGGCCTGAAGGTTATGCTGTGTATCTGGTGGGACCAGCTGGGTGTTGTGTATTATGAGCTACTGAAACCGAATGAAACGATTACGGGGGATGTCTACCGACGACAATTGATGCGTTTGAGCCGAGCACTGCGAGAAAAACGGCCGCAATACGCCGATAGACACGACAAAGTTATTTTGCAACATGACAATGCTCGGCCACATGTTGCACAAGTGGTCAAAACATACTTAGAAACGCTCAAATGGGATGTCCTACCCCACCCGCCGTATAGTCCAGACCTTGCGCCATCCGATTACTATCTCTTCCGATCGATGCAACATGGCCTGGCTGACCAGCACTTCCGTAATTACGATGAAGTCAAAAAATGGATCGATTCGTGGATTGCGGCAAAACCGACCGAATTTTTCACAAAGGGAATCCGTGAATTGCCAGAAAGATGGGAAAAAGTAGTAGTAAGCGATGGACAATATTTTGAATATTAAATTTGTAACCATTTTACATCAATAAAGTTTCAAATTTCGAAAAAAAACGCACGAACTTATTCATAGTCCATTACATACCTACGACCACAAGCAAAAATAACGAAACTTGTTTTTCCGAATTTGTGCTCGCCGTATGCATTTTAAAATTTGTCACACAATTTATGGCAACAATATATATATACAGTCAATACACAAAAAAGGACAGAGAAACGACACAAAAACCGGCTTATTTTATTGCAGGTAAGCTAAGTTTGAGCAAAAGATAATCTCAATATAGATTTACCAATGCAAAAAGCAGGTAGAATAGTCCAAATGCATCATATTTCCATGCATTTGTTGATGGGTCCAGCCAGACTCCAGGTGATCAACCGAAGGTGTACATTTTTTTGGTCCTATTTTTCGTCCTGTTCGTGTGTCCTTTTTGAATAGTTATATAGTTATATATATATTATATAAATCGATTAAGACAAGAAAATTAAATTTTAAGAAGCTACTTGGAAGCTGAAATCTTTAGCTATAATAGAAAAATGTTAAATTAAAGGTCTAGCCGGAAGCGGGTGCTGAACGGAGGGTTAAAGAGATGATATAAGTCTCATATCAATAAAAATTGACCATGCTGTATTTTCCATTGTTGTGTTTTTATTAAGCATTTACCACATTTTATTTGACCTCTCGACATTAAATATGGATAGTTTGCAGTGACTCAAAAATTGCGTTGATTTTCCAATTTTTTCCCCCAAATTTTAAGGACTCAACCAAAATTTTCAACACTGAATAAATCTCAAAATTATAAAATTTTTGAAACATTCTTTTCAGTTTTTTTGTTATACTCAAGGCAATTTTCAGAAAATTTTACGACAACGTGCAAAATATTTGGCTCACTTGATGTGGAATCACTCATATGTATATGTATACGCATATATGTTCAATTGAGTACGTTGCTGCAGTCAATGTTTCAACTTCATAAAATTCAAATTAAAATATTAAAATACAAATACGTAAAATATTCTGTTGCTGAGTCACAGAACTATATGTTTTACTAGGATATGTATTGCGTCTCTATAATATTTTACACTCGTAAATGGTGAAGTAAAAAGTTTGTGCTTTCCACAGAATGCCTTGCCTTTAGTGAGCCATATTTGTTTGCATATAATACACTCGGCTATTGCAGTCTCATTATTGCTTACGGACGCATTTTTTATTAATCATTCGAGATATGTGTCATATGTGGTTTAACGTTGTAAGTGATTGTCAAATGCAAGAGCTGTAAAATTGCATATGCATATGTAAGTGTACACAGTTATGCATAAGCCACAGAAATATGACATAATGGAGAAGGCAATATAATTTTGCATCATCCGGTGGCTTGTAAATCTATTAAAATCATTGAGTCGTAGAAAATTTAATTTAATACATAGCTGTGTGTTGATGCAGTGGTAATATGGAAAATGATTGCAAGAATAATTTATTTGCTCACGTTTCACTCAGAGAAATCAGCAATTATGTAAACCCAGAATTCTACTAGGTTGTTCAATAAGTTTTGCGGTACGATAAAAAAATACAATTTTATGACTCAAATTACACTTTATTATGATTTATTATCTTGCTGAACATCAACACACTTGTTTCAATGAGAATCCATTTTATGAACTCCATCGCTGAAGTGAGAATCTGGAAGGACTGCAAAATATGCTACCACAGCTGTTATGACCGCATCATTTGATGAAAAACGCTTTCCGCGCATACATTATTTTAAGTCTGGAAAGAGATGAAAGTCGCCGAGGCTAAAATCTGGTGAATACGTTATATGCTCCAACAATTCGAACTTTAGCTCATGGATTTTAGCCATTGTCAAAATGATCTTCTGACTCGGTGTATTGCTCTGATGAAAAATATTTATTTCTTTTGCAAGCTGAGTTCTTTTTCAAGATTTTTTTCCTTCAGCTGGTCAAAAAGGTTACATTAATCTGCAGATTTTATTTACAAGTAATCCACAAACCAGATCCCTTTCGGATGCGAACACCTTCTTGGCCGATTTCAGGACACGAACTCGTTTTGAAGCCAAAGAACCAGGTTCGCACCACTGTTTAGGTTCTTGTTTTGATTTAGAATCATGGTCATAGACATAAGTCTCATCCACAGTGACGAATCTACTGCACAAAATCTACTTTGCCCTTTTCTAAAACTCTCTAAATGTTGCTGAGAAAGTCGCTTTCGAATGTTTTTTTTTTCATTGTTATCGAATGCTGCACCCATTGTGCACTGCGTATAACAGCTTTCTGAAACCCAATACTTTAATCAAAACATTGCTTAGAGTCTCTTTCAGTCACTCGATGATTTTCCCATACCTATATCATCGTGTATTTATATATATGTACTGTATTTTTCTGGTGGTTTTGGACGCCCTTGATGTGGATCTTCTTCAAGGATTCTACGACCTCATTTAATTTCAGCAGCCCATCTTTCTACTGTATCAATTAGCGAAAAGTCTTTATAGTAATTTGCACTTTCAACATTCATTCGTAAATTTCCTTTACTTTTAACCCTACAGTAGTCGCGCCCCTGAAACTCACGTAATTGGTCGCGCGGTCTACATATGTAATCCATTTTAAAATTAAAAAAACAAAAGATAAATATTTAATTCTTCCATTGCTTTTGTTTTAAATATTCTTGTTTTTGTTTAATTTATTAATATTAATTAAAAATAACATAAATAAACTTTCTGTTCTTACATAAAATAAGAAAAAACCAAAACTTCATTTTTTAATAAAAAATTAAGATACTTCACAAAAGTATAAAATATATATAAAATAACCAGAACATAATTGAGATGTTTTAATTGTTTTCGAAACATGACAAACATACAGTCTTGGAATGATCAGGACAAATGCGTTTATTGCAAGCGTTACACACTTTACGGGTGCTTTTATTACGGGCCCTTCCACAATCGTAGCAACGACCGACGTAGTTATTGTGCGTTGGACCTTGATGAGTTACAACTTGTGGAAGATCCAGGAGGCCTTTTATTTTAAATTTCAGTGTTCTAGGTAGCGTGGTAAGTGTTAATCTTTGGTGAGCCAGTGGTTTCATCCTAGGCAAGGCTAGGTCTATGAGAAAATCACTCCTTTTGACAGACTCATAGTTACTGTTTGCAGTGTAAATGCATAATGCGTTGAGAGCACTGAGGTTTACAAGATTATACAACTTAGTCAGCGGCCACCTTCTCCAATTCCTAGATACGTCATAAAGAGAACACATCTTGTCAACCAGATCAACGCCATTTTTAGTGCGATTATAATATAGTATGTTATTATTTCCGGCTTTCGTTGATCTCCGGGGTCAGAATCAATCGCTGTATCGTTGTGCATTGTAGACATGACTATTACCACTTTGTTGGCTTTTGGTACATAAAAAAACAGAGCATATGGAGAGTGGAATTCAAATTTTGAAGAGCATATTGGATGTCCTCTAGCTATTCTAAATTCCCGGGGGACTTCTCTTTTATCTTTTCGAACGGTAGCAACCATTGTAATTCCATTATCAAATAATTGCTTTGCAATTTTCAGAGAGGAAAACCAATTGTCCATAGTCATATTGATATGTCTATCCAAAATTGGTTGCACCATTCTCATCACGATATCAAATCTCTCGTTGCTTAACCGAAATGGCCCTTCGGCGTAAATTTCTAAGTTATAGGTGTATGGGTAATGAACATCTACAAGTGCAAAAACTTTCAGTCCATACTTAGCAGGTTTACTTGGAATATACTGCCGAAAAGAACAACGCCCTCTGAAGGACAAGAGTTGTTCGTCCAAAGTCATTTCAGCACTTGGTGTATAATACTTTTGAAAATTTCCAAAAACCAAATCATATTTCGCGAATAGGCGCTAGTTTATCGATGCTTGCACGATGTTGAAGGTCAGTAATATCATCAAAGCGTATAACTCTAAGAAGGAACTTAAATCGTTGTTCAGACATGGTCAAATATATTGAACCTATTCCAGTGTGTTTTTCCTTATCAAATATTTGACTTGTACTTGAACGGCTTACCTTTAACACACCAGCCATTAGTAAAATTCCTAAAAATCCCTTGATTTCAATTTCATCTGTTGATTTGGCATCCCTTTCACGTGCATATTTAGTCTTAATACAATTATATCATCGTCTAAAAAAAGTGACATGCAGTCCTCGGGTTTGGTTTTTTGTCGAGCGATTCCTTTAGGACCGGGGGGCATGAACACAATATTATGCCTTCTTATTCTACCACTATTAGCGGGGGCATTCTTTGTCCACAAAGTATTATCAACACCTGGATATATTTCTCCACGTCTGTCTCGCTGAGGGGGCTCATTATCGTAGTCAGATACTTGATTACAAACGTCTTGCTCTTGCTCGGATTCTGTGTCAGACCACTCCTCTCCAATAAAGTCCTCTTCGTCTTCTGAACATGATAAATCGTCATCAAATTTATCACTTTCAATTTCGTCCAACCACGCTGCAATCTGATTTTCTCTCCTATTTGCCATGATCTTCAAACTCAAAGAAATGTATATGTACGAGTAGCATACATATGTAAATATTATCAGAAAAGTTCCACAAAATTTTAAAATGAAAAAGTATGCCAAAAGTCCATTTTTCTTTACAAAGTATAACTAGCTATTAGCATAAAACCTAATTTAAAATACTTACGTAATCGGTCGCGCGGCATACATACGTAGACCATGAATTTCACGAACCTCTAGCGACACAACTGCACACGACAATCAACTGCGGAACACTGAGAGTGACTCTCTATTTGTTAGTTACAAGTAGCAAAAATCTCCGATGAAATCGATGCACGATTTTCAAGAAATTTAAAATTTAACAATGGTGGATTACATATGTAGACCGCGCGACTGCTGCAGGGTTAAACTTTACGGAAAATTCAATTACTGCGCGATACTTGATCTTTTCCATTGTAGAAAATATTGTAACACGGCGATACTAAATGGCTTTTAAACAAAGAAGGAATTGACAGATTAAAATGAAACTTCACACCCGTTCATATTAAGAGGCTAGTAGTAACGCCCTCTCTTGTTGAACCAAAAACTTATTGAATAACCTATTAACTGAATGCCAGTTGTGAAAGGTAATTATTTTTGCTCGACTCAAAATGCTGAAATTTTCTTTGAGACTCGGTTGCAAATGTGTAACCCTTTGTATGTATGTATATCGAAAATTTCGATAATATCACAGAAATAATCGAAGTTCACCGGCATATTAGTAGATATTAGTAATAGTGTCATTGCCTAGGAGATAAAGATCAACCATAAAACTGTTTTAAATAATTTGCTCAAAGTTGTATTCAAAAACAAAGCTCGACGTTTGGATGTCACACCAATTAACATCAAAAAACATGACGGATCGAATTTCAAGCTGCGATGCCTTGGCCAAACGGAGTGAATGAGACCCATTCCATAAACCGAGCGTGACGGAGGCGCCAATATTGGGCGAAAACGATCGTGGTGAAAGCGTGATGAAGCAGCTCAAACGGTGGTCAAACGAGGATGGCGGTTAGTCCTGAAAGGTTCTACTGTGTATTTGGAGGGACTTGGAAGTAATTATTCATTATGAGTTGTTCCGTATGGTTAATGACTAAATTCAGATCTCTATTGCCAACAACTGGACCGTTTGAAGCAAGCGACTGACCACAATTGAAACGGCCAGAAGTGGCCAACAGAAGAGTGGTTTCGTTCCATCAGCACAACGAAAGGCTACGCACGTCTGTATTAAATCGCCAAAAACTCCAAGATCTTGGTTAGAAAATCTTAATGCATCCAACATATAGTTCGGACATGACATAAAACTATAACCCACCCCCTTTTCTTTCATTGCAAAACTTCTTGAGCGATAAGAATTTGATATCAAGCAAAGATTGTGAAACCCGATTATTAGAGTTTTTCGCCAATAAGGAACAAGACTTCTATGAGAGGGGCACTATGAAGCCACCTTTAAAATAGCAACAAATTATATAACAAAATGGTGCATACTTGGCCCAAGTCGGACAATCCGAAATATGTTAAATAAAGTTTTGATTTTGCGCAAAAATAATTGATTATTTGTCTGCCAAATTATATTTAAAATAAATAAGTAACAAATACAAAGTAATAAATATATTAATAAACGAATAGCCTACTGTTAATACCGTAGCATAGATTTTTGTCATTTTATAGGCGATTTTTTCCTTAATTTTAGAAAATCTGCAAAAAAGTTCCGCTTGAACAAAAGATCACATCAAGGTATTAAATGTCGAAAGGATAGCTTACCTAAGGGGTCCGGCACTCGAAGTATAACCAATTAAAACGGTCATAAATTTAGTTTGGAAAATGACTTTTATTCAATTAAAAGTAAAAAAGGTATGAAAATAATACAAAATTAAGAATCAATTTCTTTAGCTCGATATGAGAACCTTTTGACTTGACTATGGTCTTCATACGATCCAGAAACGAATATCAAGCTGCCTGAATGTGACTTGCAGGTATTTTGGTCCACTCGCAAAAAATGGCTTTTTTCAGCAGCTTGAGACTGGTGAATCTTTTATCTTTGGGTCAAAGAGAATAATCCATCGGATTCACGTCTGGTAAATTTCAGAGCCACTGTGTGGACGTTATGAAGTTCGGAGCGTTCTTTTTAGCCATTCTTGGTTCACTAGAGCTTTGTGAGACGCTGCTGAGTTCTGTTGAAACGTCAATAGTCTGCCATTAAAATGTTCGTCTGCCCACAGTTTCAAAGCAACCTCCAGAATACTTTCCCGATTATATTTTGCATTTACCTTGTGGTCAGGCTTGATAAAAATGATTGCAGAGCGGCCATTTTAGTTTTACGATGCCTCTTAGACCTGGTTACAGTAATTTCTCAGCCTTCTACGTCTGAATGTCCATATGAATACAAATTAGTTGCAAACAAGCTTCCATGACGTGGCTAGAGGTTCTTATTGCTGCTATCATAGCAACTGCAGTTAGCCTTTGTTCTACCATTATGTTCTTTACGTCATTGTTCTAGCTGTACAATAACATTTGTGTAAATCCACCATGCAGTGAGAAGCAACGCGAACTCGTCGCTGCTATAGACCCACAAGGCATAATTATACTTACACCTTTCTTTACTTGCGGCTCCAGGTTAAGATATTTTACTCAAAGAGTTTTATTTCAAGTAAAAATACTTAAGCCTAAAGAAGAAGTACACTAAAACAGTAATGTAGTAAATTTTAAATTACTTTCCTTTTCAAACGTGTTCAAGAAACGCTTACATAATATAAAGCATAAATACTAGTTAATGTTCACAAAACATTATTGCCAATCTAGTTCTGTACATGAGAGGTGTGTGCGACAACAATCGCCCAATTTTGTACCTCTCGCTCAAAGTGCCACCAAACAGAGCTGATAGTTTTTCTAATCAGCTTCAACATACAGGCAAATAGGTACATATATAAATTAATTTAGCACACGCACAACTTTCATATTATGAAGAAGTGACTCAGATTATGTCACCTCTTGAGATGTGTGTACCGAGATTTTCGGGATTTCTAATTGCTTATGAAGCATATGAAATGGAGACAGAAAAATTTTGTTTTTCAGCAAAAACAGAACAATGAAAACCACTTTGCGTTTACAACACTTTTGTAATATACAATAAATCAGCTGGGTTTTTTGTATTCACTGTTCAACTCAACAAATGACTGAAATAACAAAATATTTGTTCTATTAAAATATTATGAGTTGTTTCGAGTAAAGTTCTTGCAAAATAATTAATATCTAAATCCCGGGAGTAATCCCGGAACACCGGTAATTAAAATAACGAGCTCCCGAAAATCGCCGCTTCGTAAAATTCGATGAAAAATTCCACTTCTAGTCACTACGCGCCCACAAGCGATATTTGCATGCTAAAATCACAAGCGTTTCGATACAAGAACAACATTAAATAAAAAGGATACAAGAACAACAATAATAACAGCCAATAACATAAAGCCACACAGTGCGTGGCAAAAGCTGCATGTTCATGTTTGTGTTCTCTTCCCCCCATTATGATTATCTTCAGCCACAGGCGGGCCCAAATAAGCTCGTGTCGCAAATTTGCTGGTGGCAATAACTAACGGCACGCTAAAGCTATTGTCAACAATGTGCATTCAGGATTGGCTTTCGGTTATTAAAACGCTGATATCCAGCCAATTTTGTTAATTTTTGGTTTTAGTTGTTGGTTATTTTGGCCAATCTCATATATGTATCCTAGACTATTTCACGACGCATATGTATGTACGTGTACATGTATGTGTGTGCATGATTTATTATCCGTTATATGCAACTAGAGTGTTGACTAGAATATACGCTTCGGCAGACTGAAATAAACATGCGCAAGTGTATATGCACTTTAGATGCTTTATTTTGGTCTATAAATTTTACTAAAGTATTGAGATCCTCCCTCCGTCAGTGAAGTATTAAAATAGCGCGCTAAAATCAAACAGAACGTGAGAAAAAATTTAGAAATGCAAAAACTAAATGAGCCACTCCAAAAACTGCGCTTCAAATGAAAGTTTTACGATAAGTTCAGGTATTTTGTAGAGAATATATTAATATTGAACAAAAACTGAAAATACCTAAGCGTATCTAGAATATGCGAACAAAACACTTGTACTCTTGTCTACCGACATCGACTTTGCTTGATTTTCCAAATTCATATGTACGAAGGCTCAAAAATTGACTTCTCAAACTCTTTCGCATTTATATCTGAGCACCGATTTGACCTGAAAAATAGGTTGCTGCACAACCACTGCTCACCATTTACTAGTAAAATCTTTGCTCTTTGCTCTACTAGCTTCCAAAAAGAAAGATAAATTTGGGATTTCCACCGACAGTCAATCTGCCATCGATGTAGTAATAAATCTCACGAATAGCAATGTTCTAGTAATTTGCGTTCGAGATTTGCTTATGAAGCAAGCAAATAAAATTACCTTTATGTGGAAATAAGGTCACTGTGGAATTAAAGGTAAGGAGTTCGCTGATTGTACCACAAAAAGTATTCTTAAAGAACTGGCTCTGTATTTGGTTGCTCTTGAAAAAATTTTACTTAAAACTATTGAAAATAATGAATACTTTCATCACTACGCGACAATTAATTCGTCCAAATTAAAGCTTATCTATCCCATGGAATCTAAACATGCGGACATTTCTATACTCTCCCGACTCCGTTTAAGCCACACGACAATCACTCACCGTTCTAAACCTTCCAAACAGGGGTGCTGTTTTGAGAGATGATTAACGATTTTTTATGGCCGGAATTGGATGGTATTGATCTGGACAACGTTTATTTTCAACAAGACGGCGCTAGGTCCGACACAAGCAACGAAACCATTGATCTTTTACAGGAAAAGTTTCCGGACCGTGTTATCTCTCGAAGAGGTGATCACAATTGGACACCGAGATCTTGCGATTTAACACCTTGTGTTTTTTTTTCTTTGGGAACACGTGAAAGAGAAGGTCTACGCTAACCGCCCAGGGTCGATTCAAGACCTCAAAGATGGAATTTGGGAAGCTGTCGAGGACATAGGGCAGCCACTTTGCAATTCGGTTATGGAAAATTTCATGAAAAGGATATTGTCCTTTAAGCGTGGTCGTGGTGATTATTTGCTTGATGTTATTTTCCACTATTAACGGCATACCTTCCTCTTTATAACGAAATAAACACCCGATCATTTATATTAAAAAATAGAATTTGTCTTTGAATATTAAAGTAACACCTCTTATTGGAAAAACCTTTACATTAATTATATTGTCTTAAAGGGCCTATAATAAAATTTAATGCCTTGTATTTTTGTGGAACGATCTAGAAAAACATTTTGAATCCGTGTGGGTTATTTTAACACTTATTTTTAACAATCTGAGAAATATTTATTTTGTATAGTCGATGGTGGTTTAAAAGGTTCCACAAAAATATTTTTCGGGAAATTTGAATAGAGGTTCTCTCGGACGAAAACAGTGTGCGATAACGGAAAATAGTACACTATTAATTTGTAATAACTTACATATTCCTTTAACTTACTCAATTCGTACTTCCGCTTTCACGAAAGGACTGCAGAGCTATTATAGGACATAATATGTTGGCCGCACATGCTCACGGACAAATTCAGGAAATGTAGAGACGATGTTGAGGAAACTTTAGAACGCCTTCTGTGCTTTTGTCTGGCATTAATAAAACGTGTTTAAAATGCCTGGGAGCCCCACTGTTTGAGGGTCTGGAGGACGTCTCAAAAGCGGATCTCCCAGCTCTGCTTAGATTCGCCAAAAGCGTTGGCATCCTATATGATATCTAGTTTGAGTATTCATAGGGACCAAAAGATCTATGCATGGCTTAATGCCAACTAGGGTAACCTAAACTAACCTACACATTCGTTGTTGTTGTTGATGTAGCAGCTTACTAAACTTACCGCTGTAAACGCCGACCGTCTTCGTTTAACTCGTCTAACGGTAGGCCCAAAAAACAAGTTGTTTCTATATGTCGGGTCCAGAGAGAAAGGCGTGATAGGTGAGTAGGTTTGATAGGGTACGCGAATAGGTGACTAGTGTCGTGCGCTGTGCATTTACATGCTGGTCATTCATTGAGTATGTCAGGGTCGATTCTCGATAAGAAGGGCTTTAACCTTTTACAAAGTACAGAATGTTATTGGAATAAATTTGCGCGGGACACGCAAGGCAGCTAAAGCTCTTCGTCTGCCATAGGTGGAGGTTGGACTCCAATAACAACATTCGGGGATCGAGAATCTCTGAATGTGGTAAAGGTATCCGGATGAATTTCATTTAATGTGCGTCTATATACTGTCCGGTCCAGTAGTTGTAGTTGTGTTTTGTCCTGGATATCGTCAATGTAGTTGAAGATATATTTATTGACATGCCTGGGAAGCATATTTGTCTCTTTTTCCTCCTACACTCTAGAATCCTTCCATTAATGAGATTGTTTTACTATTTATAAGCAAATATATAAGTTTAAGGGTCGAGGGCGTGTTACGCATCCAAGCTTGCTAAATAAGACGTAGAACAGTAATTTTTAAAACTAAATTTTATTTTTCTAAAAGAGGTTTCAAAATACGCAAATTTCAAGTCATATCATTTTTTAGCTTGAAAAAAAAATCCAATCCAAAAAAATCTATTTTCCGAAAGTGAAAATCTTTTTTTTTTTTTTGTTTTTGACTGTGAGGTTGGCTTCTCACCATGTGGAAACCGTCGCTACTACGCATGTGGTAATTCCATTAAAAATATCCCTCCTCTTCTCTTGAATTTTTCCCCCGACCCCTGGACTGCTTCCGCATTGGCTCGAGGTTGGGCTCCAGGACGGTGTCCCAATAAGGACACTTACTTACTCATCATGCGTCCCAGTCGCTTGCTTTTCAGCTCAAATTTCCTTTTCACGCCTCTTTTCTCGGATAATATCCTCACCGAAATTTGCGATGGCATTCCATTTTTCTTCGCATACCATCATTTTCTCGATTATTAGCTCAGATGCAAATACATCAATAGCTCGCTGCAGAGCTGTTCTCCTTGTGTTGAAAGTGAAACTCTCATCTTACTTATAAGGCACGGTTATCGGAAATTGATAGACTTTTTTTGTCAACTAGACGGAGTTATCACACATTTGTTCACCGTTTTTATAAGTAAGCAATCTTACATACTTAGCTGTTTGTTAGTATCTATAAAAAATTACAAAGACAGAAATTGCTTTTTTACAAAAAAAAACTACTTTGCTTTAAATACACACTCTTCTGACACACTGTGCACATCTACTTAATGTCCTACCTTTTTATTTTATATTTTCGTTGCAGATACGAGGATATGTACAACAATCCCATTAAGGCTACAAATTTGGAGCATCGCGATGTGGTGCTCGATATACTCTCCGACGCACGTGTTGTAGGTCCATTACTACAGACCGGCCTATTTCATGCCGATGTGAATCGCCGCAATTATATGTATGTCTTTGGGCACAATAGCGCAACGGGCCCACATGCTAGCGTAAGTACATTTTTATTAAATATGTAGGTGTATATGGAGGTAAAATGGTGTTTACTTATAAGTAAAGAAAACAGGTAGAAAGAGCGTAAAGTTGGTAGATTAAGGTAATAAAAAGTGTTCCAAATTTGTATTAAAAGTAAAATATGCAGAAAGCACGTACGGGTATAAAATCTACGCTAAATTTTATTTAACTTCACCGGTTGGGAGTGAGTTGTATGCTGGGGTCATTAACCACAATATGAACAGCTTTTGTTTGTACTTATAAAAAGCCATGACTTAAAATTTTAAGTGGTGTTATTAACACTGAGTTAGTGAATACAATATGCATTGGGTTTATTTTAGGCTTTAAACTCCTTAGTAATTCATTCAACTTTTCTAATAAATCATTACTATTTGTAGTTATGAGTGAAACAGGGTAAGTTGAAATTTCAGCTGTCTTCATTCACCTCCAGACAGAATGCACACTTAGACCTAATAGATCCGTTCGGATAAATATGTTGAGCGTTGGTTTGAGTCTCCCGTTTTATTGAAAATAAAACAAGTTTGTTATTTAATAACCCTGGCAAATGCATGGCAATTCGCCAACTTAGTTTTGCTCACCCAAGGTGCACAATGATAAAGGGGAGCCTTATTTTCCTCAGCAAAGGAGGGTAGTGATAAGTAATGTTCGACGCTCTGATTTCTTGGTCGTCTCGATTGTGGTGGCAAAAGGTTTTTATAGGTGAGCATCTCCATGTTAAGTACCCAAGTATTTCCGACATTGTAAATTTTTAAATTAAATAATTAAATTTAAAAAATGAATTATTTATTGTATGAAAATTAAAGAACAATTTATAATTTTGAGATTTATTCAATTAAAAAAAAAATTTGTTTGTTAAAGTGAAATGTATTTGATTAATTTTAGTATTTAAAATTTTCCTTTTATATTTTATGATAAAAACTATTTTTAAAACAATTTTGTTTAAAAATAAAAATATCTTTTTGTTAAAAACTTTTGGAAAAGCATTGAAAATATTGCTATAGAGTTTTTTAAAGCAAAATATCGTTGGTTATTTCTAGTATTCAAAAATAAAATATTATCATTTTTTACTTTTTTAAAAAATTTTGTTTGAAAACATTTTTACTTTTAGTAAATGTTTTTGTTAAAAAATTTTGTTTAAAAAAAATTGATTTTGTTCTTCAGAATTTTTGGGAAAACATTTTTTCCTGCCACGATTGAAATTTTCAATTGTCAGCCAAATTTAGAACATTGTTCGATTATTTGACATAGAATCGGTCAGATGCATTTTGCTGACAGACACAAAACTAATCCTCAATACTCAGTCTAAGGCGAAAATTTCAAACTTACGGTCAGCGAGAAGATAATTATAGGACAGTTAATGATAAGATCAGATCTTCTTAAACTGCATTTAGGCCAGATTTTTCGAGCTGCCTAACTGCGGGGTTTTCCCGTACCTCTTTCATTTGGCTGTTAACAAAAATTTGTATTTAACCATATTTTTAAAGATATGCGCAATAACAGTGTGCCCGCTTTATATTATAAGGTTTCAGGATGCAAAACATGAAAATTGTTTCTTACGTCAATTTATCTGCTATGTAGTCCCCTGGTTTATCTCCATAGTCTGGCACACATACGATACGTTGTATTCCCCACTTAGCAGCTGGCGTATTTAGAGTTAGTGTAGGGTAAGCTGGCAACCCTACAGTATACCGGTACCAGCAGCACTCGTGCATATCGGTTGCTCCGGTCACCTTTTCAATTCTTAGGTATATCTTGAAATTGTTTTCTGCTAGTTTTTTAAAAAGTGTATAAAATTTAATACAAAGGTAGGGTGTTTTTTTTATTTACCCCGGTAGGATAAAATATATTTCCAAGAAAAACCATGTGAAAGTTCAAAAGTGGCTCTCATCTGTACATAAACGATTGCTAGATGGTGATTTGCTGTAGCAAAATAATCTATTGGCTGCTGTATTATCGGAGTAGGTAATGACTCATTACTGTTTTGGGAGAAAAATATAGAAAGGGAATCCTTGTATTCCTGCAAGCTTAGCACGAAAACTATGGGATTGCGACAGCCGAAAGCTAATGTTAAGTTACCGATTTTTAATTACTTGACTGATTGTGAACCTGTGAAGTGTAAATCGGCATGCATTCACGATACTTCAAAGTGTTTTTTTTGCCATGAAAAGGCTTTTGATAGGAAACATTTACTTGTGAAAGCAATTCATAATTTGTAGTCTTGGCGCATGACTATCTTTCGGAAGGGCACATGTTCCAATCTCCGTGCACGAAACACCAAATGATAGAAACAGCTTTTTCTAATAGCGGTGGCCCCTCGACAGGTACTAGAAACCTCCAAGAGTATTGCTGCCATGTAAAAGCAAGACTAAAAAATCCAGCCAGTGTTCAGAAGCGGCGTAAAACTGTGGGTCTTTCCATGTGTGGAACTGCAACAAGACGCATGCCACAAATAGTACGAAGAGCTCGGCAAACGCCTAAAAAGTATATGAGCCCCAATTATATATATATATTTATATACGAGGTGCGTTCAAAAAGTCTCGTGGATTTTGTGTTTTTTTCCAAAAATTATTTATTTATTCATTAATATCTAATTTGTCCCCTTCAAAGTAATCCCCATTAGATATTATGCACTTGTTCTAACGTTTTCCCCAATCTTTGAAGCACTTCAACAAAGTTGTTCAGCTCCTCGTAGAGTAAGCCTTTCATGGGCCTCTTCAGTTTCGGGATCAAGAAAAAGACATAGGGGACCAGATCTGGGGAATACGGTGGCTGTGGCATCATTAGTATGTTGGTTTTGGCCAAAAAGTCGCGGACAAGCAATGATGTGTGAGTAGTTCTTACACAAATCCGGGCGTTTCTGGCGGATTGCTTTACGCAAATTGCGCATAACTTGAAGGTAATATTCCTTATTGACCGTTTTACCGTGTGGCAAGAACTCATGATGCACAACGCCCCTGCAATCGAAGAAAACGGTAAGCAAAACTTTTACATTCGACCGAAGTTGGCGCGCTTTTTTCGGTCTTGGTTCGTGCGGCAGCTTCAGTTGAGATGATTGAACTTTGGTTTCCACGCCATAACTATAAACCTACGATTCGTCACCAGTTATGACCCTGTGTAGCAAATTTGGGTCGTCGCGGACAGAGTCCAACATCTCATTAGCAATGTTCATGCGATACTGCTTTTGGTCGAAATTTAGCAGTTTTGGTACGAATTTTGCGGCGACCCGTCTCTTGCCCAAATCATTGAAAAAAATCAAATGGCTGGAGCCAATCGATATGTCTAGGTCTTCAGCAACTTCTCTAACGGTGATTCGACGATTGGCCAATACCATTTTCTTCACTTCATCAATTTTTTCGTCTGTTGTTGAAGTGCTCGGACGTCCGGCACGCTTTTCGTCCTTCACATCTTCTCTGTCTTCAGAGAACATTTTGTACCACCGATAAAAGTTGCTTTGGTTCAAAGTAGCTTCTCCGTATGATACAATCAACACTCGGAATGCATCCGCGCACTTAATTTCGTTTTTCACACAAAATTGTATACAGATTCTTTGGTCCATCTTTTAGAATAGGTAAAAATCGAAGACGAGCCGAAACACGTGCAAGCAAAGCAGCTGTCAACAATTAACTGAACATTCAAAATGGCCGAACTTGTCGGCATGAATGAGAGGCACGAATACCAAAATATCGGCACAAAAAAATCGATATTCGAATAGATGTAACCTGCGAAAATGTAAAGTTACTTTTTGAACACACCTCGTATATTCTTTATTTAAAGAACAATATCATGTTGCAAAGCATAAACTGTATAGACTTTGCATTTGGTAAAGTACGATGTTACTGATAACCTTCAGCAGAGTTGATGATCGGGGATGGCTGGAGTATTACCTGAGCCCAAGAGCCTGCTCACCCACACCAATCAGCCTTACTTTCTTTACCAATGATTACCTTACTTTCTTCAAGTCTATGGTTTGTGAGCCATCAACGTATCTGTGACTAGTACAGTCAATATGACAAGGAAAATTACAATTAATAGGACTATGAATAAGTTCGTGCGGTTTTTTTTCGAAATTTGAAACTTTATTGACGTAAAATGGTTAAAAATTTAATATTCAAAATATTGTCCATCGCTTACTACTACTTTTTCCCATCTTTCTGGCAATTCACGGATTCCCTTTGTGAAAAATTCGGTCGGTTTTGCCGCAATCCACGAATCGATCCATTTTTTGACTTCATCGTAATTACGGAAGTGCTGGTCAGCCAGGCCATGTTGCATCGATCGGAAGAGATAGTAATCGGATGGCGCAAGGTCTGGACTATACGGCGGGTGGGGTAGGACATCCCATTTGAGCGTTTCTAAGTATGTTTTGACCACTTGTGCAACATGTGGCCGAGCATTGTCATGTTGCAAAATAACTTTGTCGTGTCTATCGGCGTATTGCGGCCGTTTTTCTCGCAGTGCTCGGCTCAAACGCATCAATTGTCGTCGGTAGACATCCCCCGTAATCGTTTCATTCGGTTTCAGTAGCTCATAATACACAACACCCAGCTGGTCCCACCAGATACACAGCATAACCTTCAGGCCATGAATATTCTGCGCCGACGTCGATGTTGAAGCATGGCCAGGGTATCCATACGTTGCCCGACGTTTTGGATTGTCGTAATGGACCCACTTTTCATCGCCAGTCACAATTCGATGCAAAAAACCCTTTCTTTTGTGCCGTTGAAGCAGTTGTTCGCATGCCATAAAACGGCGTTCAACGTCTCTTGGCTTCAATTCATACGGCACCCAATGGCCTACCTTTCGGATCATTCCCATGGCTTTTAAACGTTTGGAAATGGTTGATTGATCAACTCCCAAAGTTTTTGCAACCTCTTCTTGCGTTTGAGCCGGATCTTGATCGAGCAATTCCTCCAATTCGGTATCCATGAACTTTGGCGGCGCACCCTCGCGTTCTTCGTCTTCCAAGCCAAAATCACCACTTTTAAAGCGTGCAAACCACTTCTGGCACGTTCGCTCAGATAGAGCATGCTCACCATAAACTTCCACCAAGATACGATGACTTTCGGCTGCTTTTTTCTTCATATTAAAATAATGAAGAAGAATTCCCCGCAAAAACACATTATTTGGCACGAAATTCGACATTTTCAAGTGTGGTAAAAATATTGTTGTTTACGCTTCAAATAAAAAACTTATACTGACGTTTGTGCCTTACGACAGTAGCTCTCCAATGAATGTTTGGAAATGTGGATCGATGGAATAATAATCAAGTTACGCCATCTGTTGTAAAACCGAAACGAACTTATTCATAGTCCTATTAATTAATCTGACCTTGACTATAGCTATGACTGGAAATGCAAAAATTACTATGACTACGAAAAATCTTAAACATAGACTGTGGCTATCACGCAAATTACTATGATTATGGTTTTACATATGGCATAGTGTGACTAGTCCTACTTTTATTATGACTATGTCTGTGAAAATAGCTAAGGTTGTGCCTATGACAACGACTATGAAAATATCTCTGACCACCTCTATAACTAGTGGTCCTCACTATGAAAATTACAATAACAATGACTACGCCTTAGACTATGAAGGTGACTACGATTATAACCACCGGTATGCAAATTAATATTACTATGGTTATAACCAGGATTATGATTATGATAACCATGCCAATAAGAAAAAAATTATTATAATTTTTTTTTTCGTTTTTGTGAGGAGGTTGAAATCAAAATGTCAAAAACATTATCGGCACACCAGTGGTCTATGAGGCATGCTGCCTCTAACACTTTAACCCTTCTCCTTCTATGTTGATTTCCACCCTTGAATCCCTTTAACATTTCTTCAAGATGGAGGCGCGGTTAAGTCTTCTAACATAACAAGTTCCTGTGTCCAAGTTCCACTCTTGTGAGCGTATGGGGACTTTACGACATCAATGGCATCTACTCCCTCCACTGCGTTCATAGCTGGTTCTGCAGTCAATAGTCCAATACATTCAAGCTATTGTCTTGTTTTCTATAATCAGTGATTGACTTTATTTTTATCTGTTGTCAGTCTGTCTCAAATAGTTCATCTACACCAAGTTCATCTCCGGCCAAGCTATTTTTGCTGCGGCTACTATTGTTGTTGCTGCTGAAATTAAAACTGCTGCTGTGGTTTCTGGGCTTTCCCCTCCTAACCAATATGACCCCTAGTTGAGCCTCATCATGACCGTAGCCGCGAACGTTTTTATGGTGTCCCATTTAGCGATGGATAAGCACATATCCAGGACGAATCTTATGTGAGACAGCGCATGTTCGAATGCTTTCTTCAGCACTGCTCGTTCTTTACTAATACTTTTGCAGTAAAAGACCTTGTGTTCTGCTCTCTCAACCATATTCGAGTAACTTGGGCAAAAAGAGCGGTTAGCCAATTGGTCACGGCGTAGATATTCCAAGAAACAGCCGTGCCCGGTGAGTATCTGAGTTAGATAATGGTCGATGTCGCCATGCTTATTATGGCTATGGCTATACCTATGACTTCGATAATGACTGTTTTTAAGACTATGCAAATAACTGTGGCTATGACTATCAGTATGAAAATGAATATGATTGTAAATATGATTATGACTATGGCTATGCCTGCCTCTATGACAAGTCATACTATCAAAAAGGAAATGACAATAACTATGAATAGGACCATAACTACAAGAATGTCTTTTTCTATAAACATAAATGTTGAATTGCGCTCAAATTTTGCATATCCCTAACTTATTTTTTGCCCTTTTCCTTCTTCAACTTTTGGATTAAAAAAAAAATTCTAGTGAATCCCTAAGTCTCTTCAGTTACTTAGCGTATCAATTGAGGAGCCTTGTTTTACTTCCTTCTTTGTTTTTTGCATCGGATAATTGTCATTCTACTGATAAACAAATTGGAAAACATGCACATTAGAACATTAGAACATTATAAGATTAGAGAATGGTAATAAAAAGTACTATAAAACTTAACTCTTAAGTATTATATTTCCCATATCAGAACACTTTATTTCAGTTTTACTTTATTTCAAGGGTTATTCCTTTGACGGGCGTATTAATTTATATACATTGACAATTACAACCCAAAATTACGAACTGACAATTTCGCTTTTAGCTCTTTACGCCATTTTTCATGCATTTATTTCACTGGTACTTTATTCTGTCATTCCATTGAATATGTCGCCATGAATTTTGAACAAATACTCGTAATTCGCTATGTCACTTAATTTACTCTTGGAAATCAATAAAAGCGATACTTGAGTGTGCCCTATTCAGCGGAAAATATACCATACCAACACACACTAACCCACGCCCATACGCAGCTATCATACGAGTATATTTACGATTATTTGTGCAATCAAATGATGTGCATGTATTCGTATTTCTCGCTATTTGTATGTGTGTGTGTGTGTGTGTGTGTAATATAGAGATTTATTTTAATGTCTTTACCAAAACGGTAGAAAACAATGCGCTTGCCAGCATCCACTAGGGCAGCTAATACCAATACGTGTGATATATATGGGTCTATATGTATGTATAGGTATAATTGTGTACATATATACATGTGTATGTGTGTAACCTAGTGTGTGTGCAAACAAACAAACGATCCTATTTGCCCTACTGACAAACTTTATATCGCAGTAAAAGCGGAAGGACAAACGGCATTCAGACGTAGACAAAAGTTTGGACTTACAATGGAAGTGCCATTTGAAATTGCTAACAATACGCGACTGTGCTGTGTTATTACAATTGCCCTGTAGAGAATAAAGCTGCTACAGTGATTTGCTAACTTATTTGAAATATTACATAAGTTCATTTAGAAAGCTAGAAATTTTAATAGATCTGTTAATGCAAACATTTCCGAGAATGTTTTGTAATGTTTTTCAGAAATAAGGCCAATATTATGATTTCATAAATTTATGGTTTTCTGTCTAGGGCTTTACGAGCAGCGCATTACACGACCTTGATGTTTAGGAGTTTTATTCAATAAAAATTGAAATACTAAAAGTAGTTAATTTAGTATTTGCAGGTGCGGGAGTTAGACTGCCGCAACCGAGGAGGTTTCGGTTGAAATTCCATTCGGTGGATCTGCGCTCGAAATCCATAGTGCGCTTGAAGTGGCTTGAAGCATCAAATTATAGAAACGGTTTATTGAATGACCAGCATACAAAGCAAGCCTCTGACGGTATTTGTGCCATGAAAAACATTTGTAAAATTTTGAGTAGCCATAAAACTCAAGATTTCTCTTGTTATAGAACAACATCAAATCATATACAACAATTTGGAGGAAAAGCGTTACCAAACACCTAATATTCGGATGAATAAGCCAATATTCGGCTCATGCGTAAAGACAGTATTGTAGTACGGAAGCGAAACATGGGTGGTATCTAACACCATCACACTGAAACTACAAGCCTTCATCAACAAATGTCTCCGCATCATCTGCAGAATATTCTGGCCAAACACCATCAGTAACAACGCTCTGTGGAGATTAAAAAACGAGGAACACATCCTTAGGCAAATCAAATGCAGAAAGTGGCGATGAATAGGTCACATATTGAGAAAACCGCCAGATAGCATCACGAGATTGGCACTGGACTGGAACCCGCAAGGGAGCAGAGGTCGCGGTCGCCCAAAAAACACTTGGAGAAGATCGATGCTGCGCGAACTAGCAGATGCCGACATCTTATGGGACGGTGCAAAAACAACAACACAGAACCGTGTACAATGGAAGAGTCTTGTCGCCCCGTCTTGTGGCCCTATGCTCCCGAGAGGAGTGAACAAGGAAAAAAAAATGAGACAATTATTTATACACCTGTGCTCACAAGCATAGCAGCGCCACATTTTCAAGATTTGGACTATATACATATATACTATATATACAATATATGACTCTATTTTTTTTTTTTTTTGTATTTTTACATTAAGGTATTGTTTAAACTTTAACGAAAGTCATATAACTTTACATTGTAAACCTTATAAAAACTTCAAAAAATTTTCAAACAAATTCCATCAAAACTTCAAACTCTTTTATCAGAATTTTCAGAAAAATGTCCAGTACTTACTTTTAGTGCCTATTCAATTCTAGTGTTAAAGAGCCAGTTTAAAGTGACTTAAAAATAGAGTTGATTTTTCATTCCTTTTCTTCTGTTGTCGGTCTTGTGCTTGTTCTCTATACAAAAAAATGTTGAACATTTGTTATTTCAAATGAACAGCAGGAAAAAAATATCAAAAATGAAGCGGAGAACAAGTTTTATCCCAACACCGGATAGTTCCATAGAAGAGAAAAATAGTATGTTCATAACAACTTTGCTCTACTCCTCCCATTTTGAAGGCGACTGACTAGAAAGTTTGAAATTTGAGACTGAGACTTTAAATTGAATGTTTTTTAGTGTTACAAATAATATTTTTATAACGCAATTTACAGGGTCCGGCACTCGAAGTGCATATGACCTTGAGACGGGCCAGAAACGAATTGCAAGCTGCCCGAGTGTGGCTTGCAGGTATTTTGGCCCACTCGTGGACAACGGCTATTTTCAGCGCCTCGAGACTTGTAAACTTTTTAGTTCGGAATTTTCTCTCCAAAATAGCCCAAAGAGAATAATCCATCGGATCCACATCAGGTGAATTTGAGAGCCACTGTGTATTATGAAATTCGGAACGTTGTTTTTTAGCTATTCTTGGTTCACTCGAGCTTTGTGAGACCTTACCGAGTTCTGTCGAAACGTCAATAGTCTGTCACTAAAATGTTTGTCTGCCCACGGCTTCAAAACAACCTCTCGAATACTTTTGCGATAATATTTCTCATTTACCTTGACGCCAGGCTTGATGAAAAGGATTTGAGAGCGCCCATCCGTGGTTACAGCGGTCCAAACCATTATCTGTGGCGGGTACTGCCTCCTGTTAGCCAATTGATGACTCAAATTCTCGTATTAACGACCGGTCAAATAAACCTTAGGGAGTTTACGAATTGCTCAATTTGAAAAATTTTCTCGTCAGAAAACACAATGTTCGGAACACAGAAATTGCCCGCTTTCGGCCAAACGAATCAACACCTTCGCTCTCTCAAGCCTGACTTATTGCTGCTTTGGTGTGAGGTCATGCGCCTTTTGGATCTTGTAAGGCTTGACTTTGAGATCATTTTTCAGTATGCGGCGGATGCTACGGTCAGCAGTCAGATATTTTCAGTTATTTCGCCATTTGATTGGCACTACATTTACGTCTGAATTTTGCCACTTACATCATGGCGAGAACTTCTAAAATTTCACGAACTACAATTTCGATTTCATGTTTCAGTTATTCAATCGCCTCTGGTTGTTAGTAGTATTCTTAGTGGCGCTGCACAAAAACTAATCTAAATGTGTCAAACCGTGCATTCTAGGAGATCAATGGTCATCACCGCTTCGACTGACGACTAGAATTTATCGCAGCTTACAGATGTCGCCTCTTTTAAAGGTTTATGTAACTTCTTTCGAAAAAGAAAACTTTTAAAAGGGACTGACTTCAAATTAAAAAAAAATTCTGTGCAAATCTGAGCATTCTGTGCAGAGGTACTAATAAGGTTAACACATGCGAACTAGCTTTTGAAATAGCTGACTGCAACTTTATGTTAAATTCGAATACCAAATATGATATAATTCATGCAAAAGCACATGGATCTTGACTTACTTAAGTCAATGAATCTAAGAGTGTTACCGATTTTCCAAGGTACGAGTACGGTGTAATTACACTGTGCTTAAAAAAGGAGGTTTTTCACGGTATTCGGCATATCTACCTACCAAAATATATAACATATGCTAATAAGATGCTGATATTTATTTTTATGTATTGACTCAAATAAGAAGGGCTGATAATTTCGAAATCGCCATGAAATGAATGCTCGATTTTAAGATCTTCCACAGAAACTTACTGACTGGTTTCGACCTTGTAATTGTCTCGTGTTTAAAGGGTGCTCAATTTTGCGGTATCGGATTTTAAATTAAAATAAAACAACGAAAATTCAAATTGATTGAACACTTTTTTTCTTGACATTTATTTTTTTGAGATAATCACTGCCAAATGTTGGCCGCAACTGTGCCATTATTCGGCCATCCATAAACACCAATTTTGTATCTCTGAATAAATTGAGTAAGGTTGGCTTCCAATACCTCAATCGAAGCTAGATACTTTCCACAGACCGTCGATTTTCGTAATACAAATGCATGATTTGTAAACATTATTGAGTCATACGTTTTTTCATGATGAAATAAGTAAATCCTAGAAAAAAATTTATATACAATATTTAGTTTATCAGCAGTCACGCGTAATCTGTCAAAAAACCACCTATTGGTAAAAGTATGCCAAATCTGATCACCCTGTAATTGTAGCCACGTTTTTATCAAAATATAATTCATTAGCTAGAAAATTTCGATCATTCATAATTATAATTCTAATAAATATATAAATAAATATCAAAATTTAGTAAAAATAATGAAATATCAAAACTTGTCGTTAAGTTGTAGTGCTATAGTTATTCAACGCAGTGTAAGCGTCTTAGATAGGTAGATGGTGATAGGCATGCAAGTGAAATATCCCTTAAAACTTTAACTAAAGCTGGCCTTTGGCGAGCCCAGGACTTTGATGTATACTAAGGCATTGATAGACACAGCTTAAGGAAATCATTAGATGGCTTGAGGCGTGCAATAAATTATCCGATTGGATGGCAGTTTCAGGTAATTTCACATATATTTTTTCTTTCGATCTATATATACAAGTTTATGGTTTGAAATACACTTTATTAATCAGTATAGTCTTCCTTGAGATGCGATCAACACACGCAGAATACCAATCAAGATGTTCCTGGCATGAAATTGGAAAAATTGCACAAGATCGCTCACGTTGGTCTGAGTTTGTTTCCGCCCTATGCTCTGTTGCGGTATTTCTTTCTCTATATAAATAATTTCATGTACAAACTATTTATTGTTATCAAGGAATAAAAAAAATAGTCTTCTTGATCATCAAAACACTTCCTCCAACGAGATTCCAGTTTATGAATTTCTTCCCGAAGTGAATATCTAGAAGAGCTGCAAAATACGCCTCCACAGCTGTTATGACCTCACCATTTGATGAAAAACGCTTTCCACGTATGAATTTTTTAAGTCAGGAAACAGATGGAAGTCACCAGGGGCTAAATCTGATAAATATGGTGGGTGCCAACTTTAATTCATGGATTCTAGCCATTGTCAAAATGCTCAACGCTTTGTTCTGACGAAAAAGAATTTTTTGTTCGCCGTTTTGCAAAATGCGTATTTTTTATGGTCTAAAGGTTACAATTTAAATTTCAGAATTAATTTTTTTAGCAGTTTGCAGGTAATCCACAAACAAAATCCCTTTCGTATCTCAAAAAATTTATGCTAACACCTTCTTGTCCAATTTGTGGACGCGAACTCGTTTCGGAGCAGAATAACCAAGTTCACACTACTCTTTAGCCTCCCCTCTTGCTTTGATTTAGGATCAGAATGATAAACCCGAGTCTCCTCCATAATGATAAATCGACTCACAAAACTGACTTTAATATTTCGAAAAAGCTCTAAATGTTCCTGAGAATGTCGCATTCAAATCGGTTTTTGTTACATTGTTAGCGAATGTTTCACTTATTACCCACATCGCTTTCTTAAGCGTAGTACTTCAGTCAAAATATTGGTTACACTGGCTAATAAATCTCTTTCGGTCACTCGACGAAGTACGATAATACGATATCCCGTATTTTTTAAACGATTTCTGGTGTTGCTCCTGTTTTTGAACGTTTTTGATGGGTTGTTCGACAACGTTTGGACTCACTTCCTTCCTTATACATTTTCAACATTCGTTCATCAATTTCCTTTGCTTTTAAACCTTCCAAATTTAATCACTTTTCACAATTCAATCCGTGCACGATACTTTTTTTCATTGTAGAAAATACTGTGACACGCCGATACTAAATGGCTTGCAATCTAAGAATGAATTGACAGATTGAAATGAAAGTACATATACGTTCATATGTAGAGTATACTAACAAATAAAAAACCTAGTAAGTGCTCCTGAAATATTAGAAGCGATTACTCAATAGACATTCCTACCAATTTATTATACCGAATTCGGAGTAGACAGCTTTTGAAATACTTAAAAAACTTGTGCTATTAAGCAATTTTATTATCAAAACTTTTTTTAAAAGCACTTCCTGGAAACGACTTCATTCCTCGTCGTGAATTCTCTTTCAGTTCTTACCGATTGCTTTAAACTGCACATTTAAGTGTCTCAGAAAGAAAACGCAGGCTGAGCCTCCCTCCCTCGAATGTCGCATAGTTCATATATAAAACTTGTACATATATTTTCGTTTTTTTTTTTTTTAGTCCATTTGAATGGGCACTTCAAATGTTCAATTCACAGTACTTTAAAACCTTTTTTTAACTTTTTTTAAATATAAATATTTTTTTCCAACACAGTTCAGACTACAATAAATATTATTTAAACGAATGAGTCCAGCATTATATAAAATTAAAAAAAAATTTAACAAATTTTCATCAAAACTTCAAAATTGTATTGAGTAACATTTAAAAAAACTCAACATATTTTCGTCGAAATATCAAAATTGATAATGAGAGGGTTTAAAACAGCGTGCGCAATACAGGGTGAACGATATGAAGTGCTACCAACTTCATACTGCTTGTATCTGTAAAACAGCTCATGACATCAACGTCAAAATTATTCTAATGGCAGTTCAATATATTGTTTATAAGCCATCAAAAGCATTTGCGTCTCAGTTTTGTTGAATTTTTTTTTCTGTGATGGAATTCAAACGTAATAGTGTGATTTCGTTATATTTGGCTGGAAAATCACAACCAGCCATTGTTCGTGAGCTCAGTCACCTCAAAGTGAATAAAATGTTTGTGTATGGCACTATAAAACGTCACAATGATACTGGTAGCATTGCAAAACGCTATGGACGTGGACCAAAAAAAAACCGCAACAACGCCAGAAATGGTTCGGAAAGTGAAGGTGCCACTTGAACGAAATCCACGTCGAAGTGGAAGAAAAATTGCCAAAGAACTGAAAGTATCGCAAGACAGCATTCGACGCATATTGAAAAATAAGCTCAAGGTCAAGGCTTACAAGTTCCAAAAAACACACGATCTTTCACCCCAGTAAAAAAAAGTTCGGTGAGAAAGAGCAAAGGAGTTGTTGCGCTTGCTCGAACGTGGCGAATTTCCTAACATTTTGTTTCACTCAAAACGATCGTGTTTATTTGACCGAACGCTCATACGAGAATTTGACCGCACGTATGGCCACTCGAAGCTATTTCCCATCGCAAGTAATGGTTTGGGCCGCAGTGACCGCTGATGGACGCTCTCGAATCGTTTTTATCGAGCCTGGTGTCAAAGTTAATGCGACTTATTATTGGGAAAATGTTTTAGAAGCTGCTTTAGAGCCGTGGACAGGCAAACATTTCGGTCATAGACCATGGACGTTCCAATAGGACTCGGAGGAGAATGGTTAAAATCATGTTCCACACTTCATTTCGTCCACACAATGGCTTTCAAATTCGCCAGACGCAAATCCGATGGACTATTCGATCTGATCCATTTTGGAGCGCAAGGTGAGGACTAAAAAATATGCCAGTATGGATGCGCTGAAAAAAGCGATTATACGAGAATGGGCCAAAATACCTCAAGATCACATTCGTGCAGCATGCCACTCAGTTTTTGACCGTTTGAAGGCTATAGTCAAGGCAAAAGGTGATCATATCGAGCTAAAGTGAATATATGTTAAAATTGTAATCATTTTTGAACAATTTTGCCTTTGAAATCAATAAAAACTGATTTCACACAAAAAAGTTATGGTGTTTTGAATATCGTTCAACCTGTAGTATGTGAAGTATGACCACTAAATTTTCAAAATTGAAGTGTCTCAAAATAAGCTTTAATTTCTGACGATTTCTTTCTGTTATATTTTAAGATTTTCCATTTCAATTCTGAAAAGTTTTTTGTTTTGATATTTTATTAAAAGTTTTTTTTTTGTGAAACTTCTTACAAACAAAAGTGCACTCGGCGTAGTAACATTGCTTGGGAAATGGTGATTGCTATTAAAAAAATTACATTTTGCTATCATTTTGAAGTTTAGTGTTTGTCAGTGTTGCTGAAAGAAAATTTTGCTATTTTTGAATTAAATCGGTACACCACATGACAGTAAAACTTATACAGAAAAATTTCATTTGCACGTTAAGCCATAGATTTTATATGACTTACGATTATATATAATTTTATTAATAATGTCATTTCTGTGTAACGTTTTCTTAACAATTAGTTTTTTGAAAGGCTTTAATATTTCAAAAAACTTAGTTTTCAAAAAAATTATTTAAATACTAAAACTCTATTATGTTAGTATACATATTCCCTCTCCCTGTATCCCATCGGTCTTTCTCTCCCGCCTCACCCCTCCATAATGGCATCACAAAGGGCGAATCCTTCTTCGTCCAAGTGTGCCCATTCCCTGGGCAACCATATCAACCTAATCTAACCTAGTATACATATTACATCATAAAGAATACATCGAGCTATAAAAACAAATGTTATGAACTTTTCGCCAGAACGAATATAGTACAAAAATGTTTTTTGCAAAAGATTGTCATGAAATATCCTTGAAATTTTGTAAAGACTTATTTTGAAAATAAATATAAATGTAGTAATACTACCAGTCTAGAATATTTGTTTAAATGTTCCTCTTTTAACTATGCTTGTTCCGATCTGTAATAAATTACACTAGTCTGGCTAAAAAAAAATCATAACCTATTTTATTATTATCATTTTTGAAACTGGGCAAACATATTCGCATGCTGAAAAAGTAAAAGTAATAAATTTTGCAGGTAGCCTTTTTGTCAATACACCCAAGTATAGCACAGTGCGACTGTATAAGCAACCCGAGAAAAATTGTATAGCTACGTGAAACTATATATTTTATGTAGAAATTGTGCATACTAAATTATTCATTTGCACATCAACTCAATTGCTTAAATGACTTTCAAGTTTCAAAGCACTAAAGTTTTACTAAATAACTTTACCTTCTTATAACCGCTTTTTTATATCAATATGGATATCAAACAAAAAAGGACTCAACCAGCTGTGGAAAAAACAAAAAAAATTTTCATTTTTCGCCAGGCAATAATTTTCTTTGAAAGATGTGCACTTAAATATGCTAGAATTTATTAATTGTAAATGAAATTTAATTATTATTAAATTTATTATAAAATTTAGTTAAGTATTAAAAAAACATGTATATGAATAAACATAACTCAATAGCAAGAAATAACGTGTGATTTTTTAACTATTATTTTTTCAAACAGTTCGTTTAAACAGCTGACGCACGTTTCGTGTTATGTTTCACTGTCAAACATCTTCAGTTTGGTCTATAATTTAACCATGAATCGACTTACAAACGAACAACGCTTGTAAATCTTTGAATTTTATTATTGTATAAAAATCCGTTTGCTGTTAAGAAATTTTAAAGTCGAAAATTGTGTTCAGCGACGAAGCTCATTTTTGGATCAATGGGCACGTGCCTGTAAATAAGCAGTATTGTCGATTTTGGAGTGAAGATCAGCCAGAAAAATTGCAAGAGCTACCAATGTATCCAGAAAAGGTCACAGTTTGGTGCGATTTATGGGCTGGAGGTATCATTGGACCGTACTTCTTCAAAGATGCTGCGAATCGTAACGTAACCCTGAATGGTGAGCGCTACCGTGAAATGATATCCAACTTTTTTTGCCCAAAATGTAAGAGCTTGACTTGCATGGCATGTGGTTTCAGCAAGACGGTGCCACATGCCACACAGCATGCGTAACAATGGACTTGTTGAGAGGCGAGTTCGGTGAACATTTTATTTCACGTTCGGGACCTGTCAATTGGCCACCCAGATCGTGCGATTTAACGCCTTTAGATTGTTTTTTGTGGGGCTATGTTAAAGCTCATGTCTATTCAGACAAGCCTGCTTCGATTAACGCATTGGAAGACAGCATTAAAGCATTTATATGTGAGATACCGGCCGAAACATTGGAAAGAGTATGCCAAAATAGGACTAAGCGGATGGATTTGAAGCGCAGTCGCGGTCAACATTTGCATGAAATAATCTTCAAACATTAAATTATATGGACTGTACTATCGATGTTAATGAAAATTTCATGCATTTTTCTGAACTTTACGTGTGTTTTTTTGAAAAACTTTCCTATAGCTCTTAAAAAATCACCCTTTATTTTATAAAATGAAAAAAAAGTTGAAGTTTCCGTCTATCAAGTAAAGCATACGAAGTGGATACTGTAAAAATACTATATTTATACTGGCGAAAAGTAAACAGATTAGTTTTTTTGTTAGCTGGGTGTATCCTCTTTCATTTTACGTTGGTATTTTTATCATTGAGTGACTATAAGTACTTATTTATAAGAATTTTTGAAAATTTAGTAGCTTGAAATTTCAAAGTACTTTAAAAAATAAATTTATGGGAAAACGACAAACTGAGTATGCAGCATTGCTATATGGATTTGATAATTTCACATGCGTTTGAATTTTTTTTTGTGGTTAACAAAAAGTTAATTTTAATTGCAGAACTATGATTGTCAATACTGCTGTCTAACCACGACTAGGTGTGTGCTTTTTGCATGGCATTTAGACAATAGGTATTGGATTATTTAAAGAATCCAACATCTTCTTTAGACTTCTTCCAAAATATGATGTGATTTTTCCAAATAATATCAAAAGTTCTAAACAAATTTTAGTTCATCTTACCTCTAGGCCTATCCCCAACATTAATATATTTTAAGAAAACGAGTCTTGTATATGTATGTAAAATCAGCACAAAGAATAAAGTGTTGATACAGTACTTGTACCTGCAATACCTCAAACTCAGTTGCAGCCTATTTCCCGGCTCATTTAACTTTGATTAGAGAGAGGCTCTTCCACAATATTCTTTAATTTTTCATTTCTTTATTTCACCGGAACAAAATGCTTGTCGTAAGTCTGCGACAAAAATAGCGTACGATTCATTTCTCTTTGTGGAGTAAAACTCTGCGGAGTTAACTCAGTAGTATTCTCATGTGTTAGGTTAGGTTAGGTTATGGTGGTAGTCGGTCTGCACGACCAACTCACTTAGACCTTACAGGTCCGTTGTGATACCACTGTGCTACACGGGAACCTCGTTTATCTTCCTTCGTGGAACCATTTCGTGGCTCTTATGAAGCGTAGTATTGATGCCAACCCCACGCCAGACAGTTCTGTAAGAGAATTAAAAAAGTATTTACCTAGACAACCTGCTCTGATTTTAGCTAGGGCTGGACAATTGCAGAGGAAGTGCTCAACTGTTTCTTCCTCTTCCTCATCTCTGCAACTTCTGCAATATTCATGGGAGAAGACTCCTAGCCTCGAGGAATGCCTGCTAAATAGCCAGTGACCGGTTAAGCAAGCCACGACCTTCGAGATATTGTCTCTTGAGAGACTAAGCAATTCCTTTGTTCTTTTCTTGTTTATTTGCGGCCATAGTAGCCTAGCTGTTAGACACGTATCTTCATTTCTCCATGACCTATTGGCCTCTTGGATAAAGTGGTTTTTTATTATTAGTTTACTCGTGGCCATGGGTATTCCAATGGTACTTTTATCACTCAGCAGTTGGAGAGCGGTACCCTTTCTGGCTAGCTCATCTGCTTTACAGTTTCCCTCAATATCTCTATGTCCCGGAACCCAAATAAGGCTGACCTTGAATACGTCACTAATATCATTTAGAGCTGCCCGGCATTCCTGTGCAACCTTCGATCTTAGTAATGCCGCATTCATTGATTTGATGGCCGCCTGGCTATCCGAGAATATATTTATAATCGTTTTTGTTAGGGCGTGCGTATTTAGGTATGTAGCCACTTCTTTTATAGCTAATACCTCTGCCTGATAGACGCTGCAGTAGTCTGGTAGTCGAACGGATAGTTCCAGTCCTAATTCCTTCGAGAAAACTCCGTAGCGAACCTTATCGTCTAGCTTGGAGCCGTCTGTATAAAAGTTTAATTCCCCCCTTCTCCTCGTGTGTTAGAACAGAGTTTTTCAAATTTGTAATTCTTGGCACTACAATAAAAACCTAATTATTTTGTTTAAAGTTTAGTGCGCAACTACTTCTCAAGTTCGAAAATTGCCTGCAGGGCCATCATACACCAATACCAAAAAGTTCCATTAGGCAAATAAAATTCAAAGAAAACAAGCTACATACGCATTCTTTGATTCACTGACTCTAGCGTTAATGGTGCCGCCAGCGGTCTTCATTTATTTGCTGAATTTTCGTTATTTCATTTTCTTCTGCTCAGCATTAGCGGTCGTTCGTTTCTTCCGCGCAATTGCGGTTGGTTATTCATGTTGCTACAAACGCTGCTGCTGTTACTTTGGTCACAGCAAAGGCCCAAACAACCTTGCTAGCATTTTTTGCTTGTTGTTTTAAGACACAATAAATAATGAATGAAATATGCCTTAGTTAAGTAATTTCTAGAGATCTTAGCCAAGTAAAGTTGAGTTGAAATTCTTAAAAATTTAATTGTGTTTTACGGCAAAAAGATGACAAACAAAATAAATTCCTATCATATGAATATCAGGATGTAGTCAGATATTTGTTAAAATATTTTCTACTAATCGAGATTTCTAAACCATAGAAATCAAGCCTCAAAATTAAAACTGACCCAAATTTTATTGTATTGGTAAGACTGAATTGAATACCGCCACTATAGTGCAAAGATTTTGATCTGCACTTTAGGTTCTCTTTTAGTTTTTTTTTTTTTTTCTTGATAAAACATACTTTTAGAATACATTTTTAAGAAGAGCTACAGAACTGCTACTCATGTAATCGTTTCGGAGCACAATGCGAAAGTACTTTAAGTGGGACTTTTAAATGGGACCAACATTTATTTATCTTAATTCGAAATTGGCGCTTGAAAATGAAAGAAAATAAATCTTCACATGTAACCTTTCCCACAGGTAGAGTCCTGCTCACAAATTAACGTTAACTCAATCCCGCAATGTTATACAGCCAAATATCTAGGCATTCATTTGGATAAACAGTTTGCGTGGAAAACGCATATCTTTGCTAAATTAAAAGCCCTAAGATTAATATTATGAAACATGTTTTGGCTGTTAAACCGTAAATTCCCTCTCTTAATGGATAACAAGCATATCATTTACAAATCTGTGGCGCATAGCATCGTATCAAATTTGGAAATTCTGTAATGTTTTCAGTCCAAGACCCTACGCACCTTGGTAAACGCGCGGTGGTATGTGACGAATGCCCAAATTCATCGGGACTTAAAAATTTCTTTAACAAAAGGGGAAATAAAACATTTAACCAGCAAATAATGAGATCGTTTTCAATCGCCTCTACTCTCATGCCAGCATTGCGTGCCTTTTAAGGTTGAAAAGGAATGCACTGATCCAGCTCGGCTAAGAGCTACCTATAAAATGTTAAATTTCTCTATTGGAAAGTCCACCTTTAAGACCTAAATCAGATGTCACTTTTTAAATGAATTCGAATATTTGTAAAACGTTTCATTAATTAGAAGTACTACTGTGGGCAAAAAGTAAAGTGAATTTGGTTGTAAAATGAAAAATCTTTATTTATTCTTGTAAATCAATTTCATCCCCTTCAAAATAATCCCCTCTCGATGAAATACACTTATGCCAACGATTTTTCCAATCCCCGAAACATGCCAAATAGTCCATTTCCGGTATAGCCATCAGCACCTTCTTCGATTCAGCTTTTATCTCCTCAATCGACTCGAAACGCGTTCCCCGGAGTGGTCTCTTCAGTTTGGGGAATAGCCAGAAGTCACACGGAGGCAAATCAGGCGAATACGGTGGTTGCGGAACGATATGCGTGGAATTTTTGGCGAAATGGTATCGAAGAACGAGTGCAGTGTGAGACGGTGCATTATCGTGATGCAAAAACCAAGAGTTGTTGGCCCATAATTCTGGTCTTTTTAGACGAATTGCTTCACATAAACGACGCATAACGCTTAAATAATATTCCTTAATAACAGTTTGGCCAGGTGGAAGGAATTCATAGTGCACCACACCACGAAAATCGAAAAAAACTGTCATCATGACCTATATTTTTAAACGACTTTGACGTGCTCTTTTCGGTCTGGCCTCGCCTTTAGCACGATATTCGCTTGATTGGTCGGTTGTTTCAGGGTCGTAAGCATGAATCCAAGTCTCATCTCCCGTAGTGATGCATTTGAGCTTGTCCTGATAGTCTGAAAGCATTGTTTCACACACATCAACTCGACGACTTTTTTCCAAGAAATTGAGGGTTCTCAGTACCAAATGAGATTTGACTTTTCGTAGGCCCAAATGGTCTTTCAAAATGGTTTTCACAGATCCTTCTGATATTCCGTTCATATCAGTAAGGTCTTTAACAGTCAACCGACGATTTGTGAGCACTAACTGCTTCACTTTATTGTCGTGTTGGTCATCTGTTGACGTCGATGGTCATCAACACGTTCTCGACCCTCTTTGAAGTCTTTGTACCACTTATAAACATTTTTCTGCGACATGGTTGAATCACCAAATGCCTTCTGCAACATGCTAAACGTTTCCGCAGCCGAAATTTCATTCCGCAAACAAAATTTGATGGCACTTCTCTGCTCAATCAAATCAGACATTGTAAAAATCGAAAAAATGCACTCTTGGTCGTTTGGTAAACACAAGCGTAAATATATTACTGATAATGACATTCACATGAAAGTTGGCCCAGATGTTATTAACAGTGCTGCCAACTCATGAAAAAAATAACTAGAGCGAAATTTTAATCCCGCGAAGTTTGTCAAATAAATTCACCTTACTTTTTGCCCACAGTATTATAGGCAGAACACAAAATAAAGATTAATTTGAACACATTTTTTTTGTTTAACTCGTCGCCGTCTTTTGAAAGCATTTAGCATCCTCAGAAGAAATGTTTTCTTATAGGCTAATTAAATTTTAAACTATGTACCAACACGCTTTTAGAAAAAGTGGGAAAAGGGTTCAAATACTTACCTGAACGTAATATATAATTTGGATGTGTACAATAGGATTTCACTAGAAACTTTTTTGTAGAGTACTTCAATTCATTACCTCCCATGATAATATTTTGCGATATATTTTTTTTTTTGATAATATTTTGCGAAATTTTAAAAATAATGCGTTTATAAGGTCGCTAGAGGGTTGAAATATTCTAGAGAATTATTAATCGGCGAATTTCTCGCATAAAAGAGTATGCAGAAATGACTAGAACTGCTTTTAATAAATACCTACATTTGTCTTCCAGAAACCATGATTTTTATTTAAATCTAAAAATGCGCTTTTGTTTTGTCAGTTTACTTGCATCTCATGGATGGGATGAAAGTTTCTGATATGAATCCCATAGAAACATTCGAAATGTAAATACTAAGAAGAATACTGAAAATTCTGTGGGCCGACCGTATATCTAACTCTAAGGCGCAGAAAAACAGCCTACCTTGGCCTTATATGCCCACATTATAAGTATAATCTCCTGCACCTTATACTGCAAGGAAGTATGGGAGGAAGAAGGTGCATCGGAAGAAAGAAGTTATCATGACTGTCTAATATATATGTTATGTCTGTCTGGAGTTCACAATAGTTGTCATTTTCTGAAGTGAGCCAGAAGCAGAGATACTTTTTCCAATCCTGTAAGAAATTTGTAGATTTTTATTTACACGTTTTGTTATAAACATTTTTGTATGCATTTTATTTTATAAATTTTATTTTTATGCATTGGTTTTTAAATATTTTATTTTATACTTAATCACATACATTTGGTAATGAATTGCAAATAAAGAGGAAGAATTGTGCAATGGACCTATCTGTCCAATTTTATGTACCCCGACCAACCAAACTTTTAAAAAATTTTCAAAAATTGAGCTTTGTTCAGACGTCTTGCTCACATAATTTTGATATCATTCGTAAAAGCTATAAAACATTGACGACCTCTAGATTGTTCTTTGTTAGTACTGTACGACTGAGGAATTCCTATTCAGTGTCAATTAAATGTATAAAATCGACTAGATACGTCAAAACGGGCGCGTCGATTTAAAAATTGCCCATTGCTCTGTGAAAATCGTATTCTAGGGATCAAAGAAAGAAACTTTGCCGAAGGAACCGAACCGAAGGGGTCGAACGAAAAATCCCACTTTGACCCATTTAGAGTGCTCCAATCGAGTCCAAATGTATGAGCGACCCCCACTAACTTTGAACGGCCGATCCACCCATGCCAGTGGCACACCCCCTGGGGGGTTCCCCATACAATCATTTCAAAATATCACCATTTTTGGCCTTTACATGAGAAAAGAAACTAAAAAGTTCGACCCAAATTGGAGGACATCAGAATTCGTTTTAGAGGTATGGTTCCTTCGGCAAAGTTTCTTATTTTGATCCCTAGAATGTGATTTTCACAGAGCAATGGGCGATTTTTTTGCCCCCCCCCCCCCCCCCACAAATCGACCCGGCCTACTCTTTATATAGTAATACCTTTTTATCCCCTGCCCATTCTTCCACTTTGCTCCTGCTCTAGTATATTTCTTTCCAGTTATTATTAATTTAAAGCTTAACATCTGTAAGTGTTAATGTGAGTTAATTTTTGCAATTCCGTTGTCAGATATGTACATTGAAAAAAAAACGTTGCGTTCCCCGCAAAGCTTCGAAAATAAATATAAAAATTAATTTTAAAATTTTCAAAACATTCATAAATTAATAATTGCCTCGAAATGTCTGGGGTGAAAAATTTTACTGCATTTCTATTATAGCAATGCATTGGCCGCCGTAGCCGGATAGGTTGGCGCATGACGACAAGACCATTCGGTAGTGGACGGGGTCCAATCTCCGTGCATGAAACATCAAATAGCAGAAAAAGTTTTTTTTAGTAGCGGTCACCCCTCGGCAGGTAATGGCAAACTTCCGAGTGTATTTCTGTTATGAAAACGTTTCTCATAAAAAACCTGTGGCCATTCGGAGTTCACTCCCTCTATAAATCGGAGGAGGAGCTCGGCTAAATACCCAATGAAAGGTGTAAGCGTCAGGAAATCTATTATTTTTACATAAATTGTTTGCGTCAAATTTTTTCGCAAATGGTTTAAAACAATTTTATTTCTTCTGCGCCATGCTACGGCTACTTACATCCCGGACAACTTCCTTTAACATCAAAAATGCCTGAAGGGAATCAGGGAAAACAAAATTGCATATAATTAGCTGTTACAGTATCGCTACCATAAACATCATTCACAATTTTAGCAGCCTGGCTTGCATTTTTGCCTTTATCAACGAAAAACTGTAAAATGTACCGAACTTTCTCTATGTTGCGACTTCCCTATAACTCACAACTGAATATGGTTAGGTTAGGTTGAAGCGGTTGTCCATTGTGGACACACTCAGGCTCGTAGCCCATTGTGATGCCGCATGGGGAAACTAGCCCTTATCCCTCCTGAAACCACAGTGTACTATTCAAAAATTTTGCTAGATCCTTAATTTCGACAGAGCCGAGATCTTCTAATTCATTAAAGAAATGTTTGCCCAAATTGGCGAGTCTACGTCTGGATAGAGCAGGACAATGGCACAGAAGGTGCGGAATCGTCTCTTCCTCTTCCTCGTCTAGACAACTTCTGCAGAAGTCATGTGTTTGCACACCCATTCTCTGGGCGTGCCTACCAATTAGGCAGTGCCCCGTTATGACTGAAGTCAGTATGTTGAGACTATGTTTGTCTCTCCTTAGTAGAAGTTCTGTGCGTTTAGCATTAAGAGTCGGCCACATCTGTCGGGCTATATTGCAAGTGGCTTCGTTTCGCCATCTTTCATTCGCTATTCTTACAATTTCCTCATGGATATGTAGTCTACATGTTTGTAAGGGTATACCTATATCAGTGTCTATGTGCTCATTAGTCAGTTTGGTGCCGATTTTCGCGAGTTCATCAGCTCTGCAGTTCCCCTCTATGTCGCAATGGCCAGGAACCCATGCTATCGTTAGGTGAAATGACTCAGCCATCTCGTTAAGAGATTTGCGGCATTTCATGGCTACCTTAGAGGTTGTCGACTGTTTAGTGAGGGATTTTATCGCCGCCTGGCTATCAGTGAAAATGTAGATATCATCACCAGATATCGCATCACACTGTACCAGTGTCACGGCTTTCATTATTGCCATCAGTTCAGCCTGAAAGACACTACAGTAGTTGGGGAGCCGAAAACTGAAGGAAATCCCCAGATGCTCGGAATACACACCCCCGCCCACCCTGCCATCGAGCTTTGAGCCATCTGTGTATACATGGATGGACTCGCCCTGTCTTACCACGTCACGCTCCCACTCTTCCCTCGTGGGTAGGAGGGTCACGAACGTTGTAGTGGCAAGTATAGGCGGAATTGTGTAGTCCACCTGTCTGGGAAGTCCCAACGTGCCATCCAGGATTTTGCCGTGGCCATAAATTGTGTTTGACCACTTACTTAAAGTGCTCAGCCTTATTGCTGCACTGCGCGCCATGTACTTTGCCTGCAGGTCTACCGGAAGGAAGTTTAGTATCACATTTAGTGCTTTCGACGGTGTGGTTGACATTGCACCGGTGATAAGAACAGATGCAAGTCTTTGGACCCTGTCAACCCTTTTGATGTTCACGCCCTTCTCCATGGCATTCCACCATATTGCAATACCGTAGTAGAGAATTGGCCTAATTACTGCTGTGTACAGCCAGTGTGTCATACTGGGCTTCAAGCCCCATTTTTTCCCAACGAGCCTTCCACAGGAGTATAGCGCCGTCGTAGCTTTGCGTACTCTGTCTGCGACTGTGAGTCCCCAATTTAGCTTCCTATCTAGTACAAGTCCTAGGTATTTAGCGTTTTCTGTTACTTTAAGGGGTTTTCCCCCCAAAAGAATTTGTTGAAGAGCAGGTGTTTTGTGTTTCCTGCTAAACAGTATCAGTTCCGTTTTTCCCGGATTTACTTCTAGTCCTCGACTCTTGCACCATAGTGATAGTCTGTTGAGAGCTCTTTGTTGAAGATCACACATGGTTGGAAGGTGTTTGCCAGAGATTGCTATTACAATATCATCTGCGTATGAGATTACTTTACCTCCCATTTTTTCTAGCTCCTGAAGGAGATTATTGACGGTCAGGTTCCATAGAAGTGGAGAGATTACCCCACCCTGCGGTGTGCCCCTGATCGGAAATTTCTTGATGGATGTTTCACCCAAATCTGCGCGAATCGTCCGCCCGACTAGCATTCGCTCTATGAGCGAGACGAGCGCTCTGTTTACTCCCATTTCTGTTAGCGATTTGGTAATTGCTTCCGGGTGTATGTTATTGAAAGCACCCTCGATGTCTAGAAAGACAGCAAGGGTGTATTCCTTATAGTGAAGTGATTTCTCAATCGTGTCGACCAGCGAGTGAAGCGCCGTCTCTACTGATTTGCCTTTGCTGTATGCATGTTGGGAAGGTGATAGCTTGTTGCCAATCTTCCCCTTGATGTGCCCATCTAGCAATCGCTCTAAAGTTTTTAACAGGAAGGATGATAGGCTGATCGGCCTGTAGTCCTTCGGTCTCGTATGTGTGGTTTTTCCTGCTTTGGGAATGAAGACCACTTTTACTTCCGCCCAACAACTGAATATACAATAATAAAATATTTTTTTTTGTGTAAAATGTCATTTAGATGACGAGCATAAACTTTAAATTGCTTGATTGACGCTTTAAGAGATATCGTTCACTACAGCTATCTACCGACAATAATGTATTTCTTTTCCCCCAAAACTAATATATTATATAAAGGGTGATCGATTTAAAGAGTAATGATGGGGCAGTCTTTATAAATTTTGTATAGAACCATTCATGACATTTAATTTTTAGAGATAATCCCTTTCAAATATTGACAGCAACTGCGCCATAATTTGGGCATCCGTAAACAAAATTTCGAATGACTCACTGGAGAACTTCGGTCGGTATCCCGTGAATAACTTTAGAAATATTGGTTTTCAATGCCTCAATCGAAACTGGTTTATCCACAAAGTATTTAGACTTTACATGGCTCCACAAATAAAAGTCCAAAACGTGTGTGTGTCGCACGCTCTGAGTGGCCAATCCACTGGTCCAAGGCGAGAGATAATTTGCTCACCGAAACGATGACGCAGTAAATCCTTTGTTTCACGGGCTGTATCGCAAGTAGCGCCGTCTTGTTTGAACCAAGTATTGTGGAGATCACGGGAATCAATTTCACGGGCGAAGACTCCTCCTGTACATAGGCCGCACCAAATGATTGCTTTGGCAGTTTTGCTTATTAACGTAGCTATTAAGCCAAAAATGGACCTCATCGACTAACACCATAAGTTGGACTATGTGCGCGTCACAGAGTCTCGATTTTCATAATATATTGGGTAGTCGAAAAAGTCTTTTCGTATTTCTAATCAAACTTTAAATCATTTTTTTTATATTTATAATGAACTTTATTAAACCCAATATGCACCATTTTGGTCGACCACCTTTTGCCATTTTTCTTCTAGAGACATTATCCCATCAGTGTAAAACTTTTGTGGTTTCTCGGCGAAAAACTGCGACAAGTAATTTTCACAGGCTTCTCTTGAAGCCAACTTTACTCCATTAAGGGTGTTCTGCATTGACCGAAACAAATGGTTGTCCGATGGGGCAAGGTGAGGGCTATATGGTGGATGCATCAAAACTTCCCAGCCAAGCTCTGCCAGTTTTTGCCGAGTCATCAAAGATGTGTGGGGCCTAGCGTTATCCTGATGGAAGACGACGCACTTTTTGCTGATCAGTTCTGGCCGTTTTTTTCGATTGCTTGCTTCAATCTCATCAGTTGTTGACAGTAAAGTGTAGAATCAATCGTTCGAGCAGGCTGGAGCAGCTCATAGTGGATGATTCCTTTCTAATCCCACCAAACACACCGCATAACATTTCGAGGCGTCAATCCTGGCTTTGCGACCATTTGTTGAGCTTCACCACCCTTGCGCCATGATCTTTTTCGCACATTATTGTCGTATTTGATCCACTTTTCGTCTCCTGTTACCATTCGCTTCAGAAATGGTTCGATTTAATTTCGTTTCAGCAAAGAATCGCAAATGTTAATTCGAACCATTAAATTTTTCACAGACAATTCATGTGGTACCCAAACATCGAGCTTCTTTTTGTAACCAGCCTTTTTTAAATGGTTGAAAACCGTTTGATGATGAATGTTTAGTGCCTTGGCGATGTCATGGGAGCTAATGTGACGGTTCTGGTCAATCTTTTCCATAATTTCATCGACTTTTTCAACGATAGGTCGACCGGAGCGAGGTGCATCTTTCACATCGAAATTTCGAGAATGGAAGCGAGCGAACCATTGTTGTGCTACACGAACTGATACAGCATCGTCTCCGTAAACTTCACAAATTTCATTGGTGGCTTGCGTGGCATTCTTCCCATTTTTATACAAAAATTTCAAAATATAGCGAATTTCTTCATTATTTTCACTCATTTGATTATAACTTTTTTTCAACTTCTCCGAATTTAATTTTTTTTTTTTGCTTTTTTTTATGCTTAAAATGTCACCTTTCTAACACCATATGATATGACACAATGTGATTGGTAGCACTGGAGATAGATGACTCCAACGACATCTATTGACAAAATACGAAAAGACTTTTTCGACTACCCAATATTTATATGATTGGTAAAAGTTTTGAGGCATAAGTCTTCTTATGATGAAATGTCAATGAATACAGAAAAAAATATGTATTTGGTCTGAAAGTCACGACCAGTAAAAGAGTCCTATCGGAAAAAGTACCTCCAATTTGATCACCCTTTATGTAGGATAAAGGTATTTATCTTTGACTTTCTCAGTCGCTGCGGCATCTTTCATGACCTCTGAACATATTTTAATCGCAAGACGCAAGCTGTCAAAACTTTGTTCTCAGTTAAATTCTTACCAGAATTAAAAATTCGAGAGCTTAAATAAAATGAGCAACTATTCTTTGCTGTGTATATGCCTTTAAATATGTTCTTGCTTCTTATTTTAAGCCATATTAGGCATATTTTGATATCTTTAGAAAAGATGTTTTTCCGGTAGCCTACAAAGCTTATGTATGTACGAGTAGAAGGCATAAAGTTTTATGTGAACGAGTATTTATACTGGCATTCGCCCTTATTAATTTCGCTTTTTAAGCATAGGCTTGGTTGTGTGCACAGCCAGTTTGTTCAGATGAATATGTATGTGTGAAATCATCTATGTGTGACTGTTTAGGTTGTGCATATTAAATTAATGAAATTCCAGTTTGAAATACGAAATTATTTCCGGTCGCAACAAAGGCATTAGTGTCTGAATATTTTATGTTGTCTGCTTACTCATATATACCTATGTATTCACTACACACACACACACACACACTAAAAATTATAAATAAATATATACATATGTATGTTACACCACAACATGTGCTTTTAGGCGCATTATGCCAAACATCCGGCTTTTTCACATGTGGCATGCTTTTGTGTAACTATGTGCCACCACGGATTTATTGTTGCCTAAATAGCTTTTGTTTTTGCTGCTGTCTTTGCTTGCTTTTCATTTCAAAAACATAGACGCGCATCAGATGTAGGCTTGTAAGCATTTAGAGTATGTTTTATGAATAGGTTTAGTATGTGTGTGTATGTATGTTTTGTGATTATGCACGCATGTGTATGAGTTTGCGCGTGTAAGCTTACATTCGCAACGGCGGCAGCAGCTAAGCTCCAGCTATGTCGTCTGCTCATATGATGCCGTACGTTTCGTTTATAGAATGTTTAGAAATCATTTAGCAAATTGCTTATGAAATTAACCGAAAAGAAACCGAGCAGCAAGAACAAGGTTAAGGAAAAGTGTACTCTGATTTATTAACCGCTTTTGGGCTAAACAAAAATGCTTTTGTTTGTTGACTTGCATGAATTTCTAAAATTTACTTGGTTTTTGTCAAGTAAGTCGCTTAGCTATCGGCGCTACATTAAATTAAATGTCTCTTAAGACCATCACCATAATAAATCAGCTGGTTCCTGTCATTTCAATTTGTTGTTTATTTGTATTTTACAGACATTACTTGGAAGTGTTAACGATCATAATCTCTGCAATTTCCGTAATTTAAGAGATAAATTCATAATAAATATGCGAATTTGCTTAAATTTATAAGCGAGAGTATCAAAAGTCAATGTACTTGCATGTGTTCTATATGGTGCGATTCATGTTTATGGTTGATTTTGTTTGACGCCATTTTAATGTGGTTAAAATTTAGTAGTTGGCCTTTGATAGTCATAGAGTGATTGTTGAGATTAGAAATAGGTTTTTCAAATTTAAGTACATACATATGTATATACGTACATATGTACATATATGAATGCATGTACGAGTATAGGTTAAGTAAGAATTTCTGATGATTTTTCGCTAGATGTCTTTAGTGAGCTATTTCTCATGATACATACTTACACGGCGTTAAATAATTATTGAGAAGTTATCATAATTTATGTGTTTCTTATTTAATTTTAACAATTATTTTATGAAAATACAGTTCGTTTGCCTACAAAACCATAAGAAACCAAGCTTGAAACTCTGTACAAATTAAATAGAAAGAATTAATGAACTTCTATCCAAATTTCACGCTTTTTAATCAGAATTGTGAGCAAAATTTCGACAGTGCAGTTTTATAGTCCATTAAATTTTGGTGTGATATTTAATAATTTTTCTTAACCCTTAAACACTTTGGTAGCGAGGAGGTGGAAACAAAATTATGCGGAAGCGCTAGTTGGATTCTGGATTTAACGCCGAAACCATAGTGAAAGTTTAAAGTAATTAAAAAACAATTTCATGTTTGACTTATTTCTTAGCGTTCCGTGCATTTGCTCCAAATAACGAAAGCTTGACTTTTTGGCTTTGACAAACCGCCACCCATCAATACCAAATTTCAAATTTCACACCATGATGAGAAATTTATTATGAGAGCTTGATCAAGAGCCAGTCATACAAAGTTAAATTACTTTTCTACTAATTAAAGAAAAATTATTTTTCGTAATTGAAGTCTTCATTTTGACCTTTACACGCTCCACTCTTGTCTGTTTGTCTGTTTGTATCTAACGGAAATTCAGAGTGATAAAAGCAGTTGGATAAATTGTTAATGAAAATGACAAAGATAGTGGGACCTTAAACGCTACCCTGAGGAATACCTGAAGAGGCAACAAAAGATTGAAGCGAAGCTTAGTTACGACAGAAAAGTTGAAGCAAAACTAAACTATATAATTTACATATTAGACATTAATGCTAACTTCTTTAAATTTATCGTTGAAATGAAGCGAAAAAATGCTCACACTTTTTAAGTGATAACTATTTTTTTCAATACATAAACCTTGTGTATGCCGTCGATGGGAGGTACAACATGAGGCAAAAGATAGATCACCACTATTTGGCCAGATTTTGAATATTTTTCTTCTTTTTTTGAATCTACATTAGTGATTTGATTTCCATTATTTTTCTATAAAAGTGTAGCTTATTGTCTTACAAAAATTTCATTGTTTCAAGCTTTTTAAAATTAGAAGCTTTCCATCGTAATTTCGCGGCTTTAAATTAGAACTTCTTGAAAGATTTTTAATACACAGCTTCATAGCTCATTAAATTTGAGTATAACAAAGTGCAAGTGTGAAGCAGCTGAAAAATCCGGCTAGGTAGGTATGTAGGTAAGATGGCAAGAGTACCCCAGGTACACTACAAGTAGCACTTACGTGCCGTTTTGATACCATAATGTGGACCACTACCTGTGATAGGATTTAGGGAGGAGATAAACCGTCTACAGCCATCCAGTGCTGTTGATGTAGCGGAGGAGAGAAAAGGGATCTAGGCTGGAGAATTTCATCAAGTCATCCCCAAAGGGCACGCTAAAGAATCTCAAGCACCTAGATACCAGAGCCGGACATTTACAGAGAAAGTGTTCCACAGTCTCCTTCCTGCAGGATCCCCACAGCATCTGCAATGGGGGTTGTACGGAATTCCAAGCTTCTCCGCATGAGTGCCGATCACTCAGTGACCCGTGATCACCGCAATGAGCTTGGAAATTGAATGGTGGGGGGTTCCCATCACCTCAAGCGTTCTGTTTATATCGTATTGAGGCCACAGTGCTTTTGAAATGGCACACGATGAAACAGACCTCCATCTGTATTGCGCTTTCTTTAGAAAGAAGTTGTGTAGTTTCCCTTTAACGACGGCCAAGGGGATACCGATGTCTGAGAAGGGGGTAGCTGGAACCTGTTCTGCCGACCCCTTCCTGGCAAGGTCATCGGCAATTTCTTTTCCCTCTATATTCCTGGGCCCAGGAACCCAGATGAGGGAAATGTTTCCTGCACGTCCGAGACGTTTAAGTTCCTCCTTTGTAGGAGTTCACGAGAAAAGAGCTGCAATATGGCGACGACAGTGCCTTGATTGCAGCTTGACTATCGGAAAAAATATTAATGTCTCCCTCCCAACAGCGATCCCGAAGCATTTTGCATGCCTGCAGGATCGCTAAGGCCTCTGCTTGAAAGACGCTGCTTGTCTCCGGCAGTTTAAAGGAGACCGAGATGCTGGCTGATTAAGAGTAGACCCCCGCTTCCACTCCAGACTCCATTTTGGATCCGTCAGTGAAAACAGAGGCATCTATATCCGCACCAACTCTCCCCTCTTTCCAGTCTTGCCTGCTCGGAAAGATAGCCCTAGCACAACCCTCAAAGCACAGTTTGCGGATGGAGAAGTCGGTGCGAATATCAGAGAAAGAAGGGGAGATCTGCTTCAAAATGTTGCTATGTCCTACAGGAAGTTGTTTCCAAAGGCCAAACTCCTTCAGCCTAATAGCACTCTGAGCAGCAATATATTTAACCTGCAGATCCACAGGAATTAAGTGGAGAATAACGTTGAGCGCAGCGGTGGGGCATGTTCTACAGGCCCCAGTGATGCCCACACATGCAGTTCTCTGCACTCTCTCTAATTCAGTGGAGTTGTAGCCCTTCCGAAGAGCTACCCATCATACTAGGCAACCGTATGTCAAAATTGGCAGAACCACTATGTTGTACATCCAAAGTACGACACGTGGCTTGAGACCCCATTTTTTGCCGAACATAGATTTACAGGCGTAGAAGGCTATATTGGCCTTCTTAACTCGATTTTCTATGTGCAGCTTCCAGTGGAGCTTGGTGTCAAGTATTACACCAAGATACTTGACTTCCATTGAGAGTGTAAGACACTGGTTGTTAAGTCTAGGAAGCCTAAAAGGTGGAGGCTTATATTTTCTGGTGAATAGCATGAACTCCATTTTGTCAGAGTTGACTCTGAGACCGCAACTGGCGGCCCGTTTGCTGAGTGTAGCCAGTGCACCTTCCAAAATTTCAGCCGTTACTGATGGGAAGGGACCTGAGACCATTAGGACCAAGTCATCGGCATATGCTACCACCTTTCCCCCACCCCTGTTTAAGCGAATTAAGGCTTCATCTAGAGCTACTAGCCAAAGGAGAGGCGATAGGACGCCGCCCTGCGGTGTGCCCCTATGTACGAATCTGGTGATTCTAGCCCCTCCTGCCACCGCATTTATTTCCCTACCACCAAGCAGGGACGAGATCCAGAGGTAGATAGGTCTTTCCACCCCTAGCCTATTTAGAGCCGGGACAATTGACTCCGCCGTAATATTATTAAAGGCGCCCTCTATGTCTATAAAGGCCGCCAAAGTGAATTGTTTTCCCTCCAGAGATTTCTCTACAGTCCCTACTACCTCATGTAAGGCTGACTCGGTAGATTTCCCTTTCAGGTAAGCGTGTTGGGCTGGAGAAAGTCTGGTTTCACAGTGCTCTCGGATGTGACAGTCGATCACTCTTTCAAACACCTTGAGAATAAAGAAGGTAAGACTTATAGGTCTGAAGTCGTTGGCCAGGACGTGGCCCCTCCTTCCTGCCTTAGGAATGAATCCGGCTAATTTTTCATAAATTTTTTCCTTGACAATATTGCACATTTTTTCCATATAACAAATACATGAAATTTTATTTCGCTCTGTACATTGCTTCAATTTTTTCTAATGCGTGCTGACATGTTGACCAACAGTATTTAACTATCACTTCATTGTTTGTAAATTATGAAAATTATTTATTTGTTTTAAGATTTACCAAGAAAGTAACAAAAAGTTGATTTTGCCCTAAATTGTTGAATTTTTTTAATAATCGCTGGGAAGACATACCATTACCATTAATGTAATTTTTGTAAGCGGATTAACAAAAACTTAAATATTTAATGTACTTGCAATAAGTATTTATTTACTTTTAAAAGTTTTTGGATATTTAGCCGCGTTGGAAAGTAAAATATTCAGCTAATTCTGTTTGCACTCAACACCAAGCAATCAACGTTGATCAGTCAGCCATGCACGATTATGGCGAATAAGAAAGAGTAAAGCGGAAAAGAAAAATAAATAAAAAGCGTAGCTTAATAGAAATTTTCACCCGAAAATATACTCAAATTTTGTTATTATTCTTGCGGTCAACAGTTACAACACGAAACTGTATAATGTAATGTAAATGCATTTATTTACATTTAAATTTTTCGTAAGTACTCGGACCAGTAATGCGTTTGAACTTGTTCACTTCATTCGAGTGCTGAGGTTGCCAAAAGTTTCTGGTCCGTTCTGCAGTAGATTTTTGGTGCTTCCTGTGTGGCATCAATTGTATGTCTGTGTGTGTATGTGTATGTGTGTGTTAGCGCTTGGATGTAATAAGCACCACAGGGGATTGCCATGCAATGTTCGCTTATTTTTAAGTAGTTTGTATTGGGCGCTGGCCGTTTGGCACGTCTCTCTAACCTGCCATCAAGCAGGCGTGACTGTAGCGAAAAAGAAAATAAAGCCGAGAAAGTTGACTAAGCGAACACAATTACGCTGAGTAGTTCAACGGAATTGAATTGCGAATTATTTGGCTTTCAATATTTTTCTTGCAAACTTTTGAATAGCACGCGCCATATTGGTTCTTTTTTTTCTTTCTATTTATGCACTGAGAAATTTTTCGTACAATATAATTTTGGAGCTTACATTTGTTTTTGATAAATTGTGCTGTTCGTACAGAGTTATCGGGAAAGTTGCTTTGGCTAGCTAGTTTCTAAAATAAAATTTAGAACAGTTTCCTTACAAGTTTTTTTCTTTTTAATCATGTGAAGTAGGAAATATTTAAGGAAAAACTGTCGGGTCGTAGGTAAAAACTTTGTTGATGACTTTTATTAATTGGCGGAGCCTTTGACTTACAGCAGAAATCGATTTCTGGAACTGACATTTAAAAAAAATGGGCGTACAAGCATAACCAAATTATTCAGGAATGGCCTAAATAATACTGCACTGAAGTATTTAGAACGACCTTTCCGGTAACCCTGTATTCAGCAAGGTGTCAGAAAAATTATTCTCACAAAAATTTAAATTTTATTGCTAATTGCCACAGTATTCGTATCGAATAAAAATTGCCGTTCCGCCAATTTTTTTGCTTAAAGCGATGAACCAATTCAAAGAGGCTTGGCAGTTTTAGTACTGAAGTTAATAAAACGAAGATTTTATTGTTAATTTCGCCAGAATATCGCTTGGTTAGCAACATTAGTTCCGCTACTTATTTTTTGTTTTTTAGGAAAGAGAGTTTCAGAAGTGGGCGTGGCAGTTGGAGTAGAATCAGCAAACTAAAACTTTGCAAAGGAAGAGAAACGCATTTTATTTCCTTAATAGATTCCTTTTATTTCAGTAACAGGTCAACGAAGCCTTTGTACCATACAATAAATGAATGTATGAAAGCACAACGTGATGCAAAATTAATCACTCAATCAGAAGATTTATAATTTTTGTAAATGGTGCCGTACGTGTCTCATATTTGTGCAAACATACAAGAGGTGGAGAGCGTAAAGGTCAAAATAAAGATGACTCATACAAATTTTCTTTTTATTTACAAAAAAAGATATTCAAATAAAAAATTGGATGATTAATTTTGCGCCACTTTGTACTAAATATTAAAGTAGAAGCTTACATTTTTTTATGTTTTGACGGTCTTTTGAAAAAATTAGTTTAAGGGGTAGGTAGGTAATTAGGTAGGGTGGTTGTCATAAAGACACACTTAGACCTTTCGCAGGTCCATTGTGATGCCACTGGAGCTTATCCTTACTCTACGTGTTCCTTTTCAACCCATCCGGTAACTTTAACGAGCAGAACTTCGTTAGTTTTAGATGGGCTATATCCGCTACATCGGTTAGAAATGCTGTATCGAGAGTGCGCAGCCTTCTCATAGCTAGGCTTTCACACTCACATAAAAGGTGTCTGACTGTTTCCTCTTCTTCTGTATTAAGACAGCTTCTACAGAAATCGAAGTATGGGAGTCCTAACCTTCTAGCGTGGCTGCCTATTAAACAATGACCACTTAGTACCCATATCATTTTTCTTACAGCTTCTCTGTTAAATCTTAGCAAGATCTTCGATTGACTGCTGTTCCAGTTCGGCCATGTCTGTCTGCTTAGTTCGCATGTTATGAGGTTTTGCCAGCTTGTATTTACCTTTCTGATGGTTTCCCTGTCTATAAGTAAGGCATAGGCTATAGGCATTAGTATCAGCGCCTTATCCGGTTTGAGATCGAGCGTTGCACCGGTTAGGGCAAGTTCATCCACCTTGCAGTTTCCTGCTATATTCCTGTGGCCTGGCACCCAGATAAGTGGCACTTTGTAGCAATTAATTAGATACGTGATTTAGTAGTTTAAAACTTTCAAAAACTGTTTTTGACGAGTGTATTTTAGATTCAAGCGCTTTTATTTCCACTTGACTGTCCGAGTAAATGAAGACTTCATTTGTGGATAATACTCTCGTTTTTATTACCGTAAGTCCCTCTTTTACGGCACTGGCTTCCGCCTGAATCAGGTAGGCGAAATCATTGGCATACTCCGAGTTTATCGGAGTAAACCCCTTCATTTTGTTATCCAGTTTTGAGCTATCTGTGTAGATGTTCAAATCATTTTTCTTAACAATAAGCCCGTTATACCATTCCTATTTGGAAGGAAATACTGTGACAAAGGATTGATTTAAGTTGATGTCCTTGGTCTTACAGAAATCCGTTGAGCCAGGAATGCAGGGGAATTTTTCTAAAATTGAAGAGTGTCCTTTTTGGTTCGTTCTGAGTAGGCCGATTTCTCTTAGTCTGAGAGCTGCTTTGGCAGCTGTTTTCTTAAAAGGTTAAGCATAATATTTAGTGCCACTGTGGGTGTAGTCCTAAGGGCCACGTAGATGCAAAGACTGGCAATTATTTGTACAGTTTAAGTGGTAACACCACTGTCAAAATTCAAAAAAATCGTTTTTTTTTGCAGAAATTGTTAGCATAGCTACTGAAGGAAATGTGGTAAAAATTTTAAAGCGAAATTCGCTTTATTCCCGATTCTATGTGCACTTAAGTGAGCGCCCTTCGGTTCGGCCCGTAGTGCTTACGATACGATGCTTTATTTCAAACGCGTTTTTCTCGAAACGACATTTTTTGATATGGTGGCAACGATTTCTCGAAGACTAATGAACCGATTTTAATTTTCTTTTTTTCAAAATTTTTGTTATCGCATTGGCTATCGTTGTACTTATTCAAGTCACCACCATTTTGTCAAAAAAAAAAAAAACCCCAAAAAAAGAACACGGCTACGTACAACGATAGCCACTATTGTGTAGGTTAATAAAATTTTTGGTTTTTTGATTTCAGATGATTATTCATTGCTGTATCGCTGCCACCAGATGACGTAATTTATTTTTAACTCGTGACGTTTATTTACATAAATTTGTCAATTTTCAATATTTTTAAATAAAAATTTACGTCAACATAGTATAGTACATATTTAATAAATTGCCTTTTGTCCGATCCTCGAATAATCATTCCTACTTACAAAAAGAAATTCCCAAAAATGGACTATTATTTGACCTCCCACATTGGCGTTCCCCTTAATAATTTAATAAATTGAAAACTATTTTTCTTTTTTTTATTTAATAATAAGGAGATTATTTCTAAAATCACCGAGTCGTCATGAGTGCGTTTTTATACTATGGGTGCAACAATTTTAGCATTTTACTTACCCTAAGACTATTTTAGTTAGTGTTAACCAACGCAATTGGATAATAGCCAGCCACTAATAAAGTACTTCGCTCATATTATTCTGATTACACTTATTATTTTTATAAGTTATTGGAAAGACGATTTGGAAATTTTTGCTTTTCTAGAAGTTGCAGCATATGAAGAAAGAAGGTAACTCCCAGATTTGTTGTGCGTATGAGCGAAATGCGATTTAAATAGTGTCCAGTTTCAATTAGCCATTTTTTTTGCAGGTATTTTTTTTACATTACCAATGTATGTATGATCTGAATATGAACTATCTTGTAATATAAAGAGTATTTCAAAAGTGGTCCCTAAATGTTAGTAGTGAATAATTGTATTGAATAATTGTACGATAGAATAACGTGTTAAAACTATTGAAACTTATTATGAAGATAATCAATCTTTAAGAACGACAAATCGCGAATTTTTTGATTGTTTGCTGGAAATAATCGCCTGAATGAGTCGATAATTCATAGGTTGATAAAACAATGTCTAGAAACTAGTTCTGTCGGGGATAGCAAAAGAACTGGCAGACCAACAACTAGACGGTCTGTTGAGAATACTGCTGATGTAGCGCGAAAGGGCAAAGCGTTACTGAACAACCTTCAACATCGATATTTTCCCGCTTTGAAAAATTAAGCATTCCTGAATCGACTGTTTGGCAGATTTTGCCTATAGACGTGCTCAAGGTGAACATTTAAATGATAGAGCTGTATTTTGTATGAAAATAGTGAACGCTGGAAACCATTCTAAAAAAACATCTAGGAGCGCCTTTTGACATACCCTTTATATACGAACTTTAGGGTATCTCAATTTGATGAGCTGCTGAGCAAATATATATGCCGGGATCCCATAATTTTACTACTGAAAGTTCCAAGAATTGTTTATATAGGGTTATTCAATAGGTGCGCTTCAACTTTTTTCCGATAGGGAGGGCGAACGACGCAATATTTTTTATTTTTCGCTTGTCATTTGTAAACTTCATTAGTATACATTTCATCATGGAACGCTACACACTTGAGCAACGATTGCAAATCGTGCAAATTTTGCATGAAATAATCGTTCTGTTGCTGCTACTTTAAGAGCATTACGGCCATTTTACGGCCCATTTAACAAGCCGTCCCGTTTTGGGGTTATGTGAAGTCATTGGTCTACAGTAACAAGCCGGCGACGATTTGTGAGCTCAGAGCCAATATTGAACGCGAAATTGCTGGAATTTCGGCCGATTTATGCAAAAGAGTGGTCGAAAATTGGGTTCAACGATTGGACTTCGTAAAACGTGCACGCGGTGGTCATGCAAAAGAAATCGAATTTCATACTTAAATGTATATGTTCAAACTCGATAATAAAAAAAAAATGAGTTAAAAAAGTCAAACCGTTTGTGTTTTATTTAAAAAAGTTCAAAAGTTGAAGCGCTCTTACTGAAAAACCCTATACATCCCGATGATAATTTATTTAAATATTTTTCGACTTTAAGTGTAGAAATACCATTTGGCGTACATAATTGTAATATAACTTCTTGGTCGTATACTAACTAATAACTAAGAAAATATTATATAATAATCATTATTTCAGAGCTATATTTTCGCTCGAAAAATAAGTTTTACTTTCGATCAAAAAATCGAACTGAGTGATATAAAACTGATTTAATTGATATTGCCAATAAATTTTTAAACCGCAAAATACTCATAAAGAGCATATAAAAATTTGCATAATTTTCCCCGCCAAAAACAAACAAACAATTAACGAACGATGCTGCTATTTTTTGATTTTAGTGAATATCACGAAACACGTCTTACTCGAATAGCTGCCAAATCCAAACTAACCTATCAACCAGTCTGAAATTTGTTTCCCCGTCGTTTGACAGATGGCAGCACACGAGGCTATCACCAACTTCCCTCAGGAACGCCCACTGTCAACAAACACGGGTACTTATTGAACCGTCCGAAATTCGAAATTGTTCTACGAAATTTGGAAGCTTTCAATTTTTTCAATGAGGACTTTCTAATTTTTATTTTCGGTCCTTGAGTTCTTTGTAGATTGCCACTATAGCTTTTCGAAGTTGAGTATTCCTTCTGCTGTTAAGCACGTGTACTTTTACTACATATAGACGTGCGTTACACGTGCGCCATAGCAACAATCATTGGTTCTTCCTTTTTTATTGCAGTGTGGGCGCAGTTGGCGAGATATTGAAAAGTTTTGCTTTGGTGTATTTTGTACCGATACTCCCACTCATCGAAGAGAACGCAAACGTGCAACCCTTCCCATTCAAGAACCAGGCATTCGAGTTCTTAAAATAATGATTGTGGGCGCCATCAATTGTTGGAGGCCTTGAACGAGTATTTGTAGGAAATCTCATTTCTTGAAGTTTTATGTGGCAACGTGTAGAAGCAGTTTCTGAAAAGTTTTATATAGCAAGCAGGTTGCTAACAGACCACGCTATAGGCCCTAGTAAGTGTTTATGCTAAATATGTGGGAGTGGTCTCAATACGGTTCATCCTCTGCATTCAACTTTGGTTTACTATCCAAAGGTTACTTGACTGAAGTCGCAACTTCGGAGCTGTTTGAAACATTTACAAAAGAGTAGTATTTACCTATTCTGAGAAGGATGACAGTTAAAATGTCAACGACAAAATTAACCTAAATAAAATTACATGATTTAAATCAATTATGCCCTCGATGGCTTTTATCCATTCTGAAACCAAGTTCATAATTCAGCAATTGAATACTCCCCCCATTCGAAGAAACTTTAATCAACTCTTTTTCAAAACCTTCTCTTGACAACAGTTTTTTTCTTTTGCAAAAGGTTTTGCGTGAAAAGTTACGTGTATACGATAAACATGTCCGTGACTTGGCGTTGACTTAATGGAAAATAACAATCTTCCTATTAGCCAAATCCTTCTAAATAACCACCCTTGGTGGATAGTCTATTCCAGTCTGGTTAGTTGTTAATTGTGGTGCTCCCAAATTAGTGATTATCTATAATGGGCAATTCTCTTAAGGGGTTATACGCAGTTATGACTTTCAAAAAACTCGATTTTTCTTATTGCATTGTTGTAATGTACATATATTCAAAAGTATACGCACGAAATTTGAAGTAGATCTAAGCAATACTTTCGGAGTTATACCTAAATATGTAGAGATGCCTCGGCACGTTTTAAGGTAGGTGTTGAAACTTTAAACGTACGTGTTTTTTTCAAAACGGCATTTTTCAAGTCGGTGTACACGATATCTCGAAAACGGCTTGTTTGATCGGTCAACCGTTTTAACTCAATCTTTAAAGATACATTTTCTAGTAATTAATCGTTCCTTTTGTAAATCTGATACTTATTTTCCATTTTATAATCAATTTACGGCCAAATTTTAACGTAAAAATCGAAATCATTTCTTTTAAAAGCTGCCATTTTGTGAAAATTCACTATTTTGATTAGCCGAACGATTAATTACTAGATAATCTAATATATTAACAAAATTTGTTTGGTTTTTTGATTTCAGATAATCCAATCCTGAGTTACGATGTACACCGTAAATCGTCTTTTTTTAAAGGAGGTTCCAGAAATCGCCTACAGCGCGCTCTATAATCAACATTTTCATAAATAAAAAATTTTGTTACGTTCTTGAAGGATGCTTTTATAACCGCCAAAAATTTTCTAATTAAAATATTCTGAAGTTTCTTCAGGATAAATCCTTGACAACCCGTCTTTTATTTGCTTCATAATTGCGTATAATCCCTTAAAATACGCCCTTCTTTGACGGTGATCCAACTCAGTTCTCGCTTGGATCAGCTCACTGCAGTTTGATATTTTTCTGCTATTGGTCGCGTATGTGACCTATTTTTCATTGCCAGTTAGCACTAGATAAATGATTAGGCTCCATTACGTTTCAAATATTTCCATAACGAATGCCTTAAGACAATTTGATCTAAAAAGTTCTGCTGCGTCAATTCGTGAGGCACTCATATTTACTTACATACAAAGTTTCTTTCTACGACTAGACATATTGCAAAGGCTTTAAGCAATTTTCTGGTAAATATTCAGTTGCTAGGCAACGATATAAGTACTGTATACCACTTCGCTGTTTTTAGAAACAACTGCTTATCTCAAAATACTTTTGAGCTGAAAAGTATTTTTCCGCTCCGTGTAATATTCCACGAAATACAAATTTAATATTCTTGTACTCATTTTGGTTGTATGTACCTTTATACAAAACGAAAACTCGAACTCAAGTACAAACAACGCATGTGACGGATAGAGACAGTGAATGATGTGAAATGAGTGGCATTGAATGAAAACCAAAATCTCTGTGGAAAAAATCAAGCGAAAATCCATAATAATCACATTACTACTCTACTGCACCAGAATTAAGAGTACCGCTGTTAGTTGTGGCACCACGAAGTAGTTACTAAAACCAGTTTACGTCTGGTCGGCAACGTTGACGGGGATGCGTCACTCTGCAGTGGAGACGCCGTAGGCCACCATCACACATCCATACAGATGGGCAAATTACATCAAATAGTACAAACGGAAATGAAGGAGTGTAGAAGAAAATGTAGAAGAAATAGATTTGTGATATAGACGCGAGAATAGAGAGCATATTGATGATTCAAGCGTTAACACAACAACAGCGTGCACATGGACACTGAAGACTTTGTTCGCTCTGCTCGATTTATGTAGGTCATATTGGTCATGTGGCTATTGAAATCGTGAGATGAATAAGAGCGAGAAAAAATATCAAAATAAAAATGTTTCTTAAACTACAAATATATCTGAGTAGTTTTAGATGATGAAAAGTTTTGCTCTAACTAAGTTGGGGTATTTTCTTAAAAGTTTTTAAGACGAAATTTTTCGTTCAACCATTTTGTGCGCTAACTTTTGTTCGATTTTCTGCTGAAGATTATTCTCCTTCGTACATACATACATACCTACATACATACTTATATTTTCATTACTTGGTGAGCATGCATCAAAACGCTTGTTGCACGTTTCCTGTCTGGAAAGCGTTTGGCCATAAGTATACGCAAGCGTATGTGCATATATGTGTATGTGTAAGTGCGTAAGTGAGTGAGTGGGTGCTTGACAGCCAAGTATATAAGTAGTTATGTACATACATGTGCATGCTTGCCTAGCTATTCAAATATGTGTGCACAAATATTACATAAATACGAGTATATGCCATGCAATGTATCCCATGCGATGTAGTGCTTGTTTTGTCAATATTTGCACAAAATTAACAGCAGCCACACCACTCCTTTCGATGGTGTATTTTCTAAGGAGCATATTTGTTTTCTTTGTTTTTTGTGTTTTGTATTTTTTTTTTTTTTTGCAGTGTTGTTTCGTACTTTACATTACTATTTTTTTAAAGAGTCAAACAATTTTTTTTTTGTTTCTTTTGGTGAAATAGTAATCAAGCTTTTTTATCAAAAGTAATATACACATAAGCATTGGATACCTACTATGTGGTGAGTAGGGACTTACATTTTTTCCATTTTTACATTTTCGTGATTGGTTTCGGGATTTTCGGGATTCATATCGGGATTTTATTTACTTATTTATTAACGCATCAGGAGCGACCATGGCTGTCATAGCTAAAAACATAACTATATTTGGTACGTTCAAATATTTTATACATTAAAGTTATTTTTCATAACTATACGTTCGTAATTAATACATTATTTTGGGTATCTAAAATATTAATCTAAAATGTCGATAGGCTTTCTTATTGTGAAGAGATTGATGAAGATATTTTAGAAGACACAAAAACGAAAGATGCATCCTCCGGTCAGCAGGGCCAAGCGTCGTGCCTCCAGAAGGCTGCACAAACTAGCGAATGACAGTGCGGCCACTTGCTTTCTCTTCTGATGATGTCCATCAACAAAACAAAATCCTCAAAAGTCATTGTCCTTGACGGACTGAACGCGCTGATGTTGAAGCACCTGCGACCATTGGGAGTAGGATATCTCACAAAGGATTTCAACTTGTCCTTGCCCACACTCATCATCCCTGACTAGTGGAAAGCAGGGAGAGTGGTCCCACTACTGAAACCTGCGAAACCCGCCAACCGAGGGGAATCTTATCGTCCGATAACTCTCCTTTCCCCAGTAGTCAAGACTCTTGAAACCCTCCTACTCCCACTATTCACGAAACACCTGGCTCCAGCCCCACATAAGCACGGATTCCGACGAGTGCATAGCACCACCACTGCACTCACCGCCATAAACTCCCAGATAAGCCGCGGGCTTAACCAAAACCGCCCCTGCGAGAGGACTGTCCTAGTAGCGTTGGACCTGAAGAAAGCTTTCGATACAGTCAGCCATTCCACGCTACTGGATTATATTTGCCAGAGCTGAAGAGGTGGTTCGCAAACTACCTGAGCGGTCGTCACTCATCAGTGATTTTTCGAGACCAAATATCAAAGCAGAGGAAGATTAAGCAAGATGTACCGCAGGGTGGTGTCCTTTCACCCTTGCTGTTCAACTTTTACATCTCGAAGCTCCCCCAATCGACTGCACGATAATGGCGTCGGTCAATGACATCGGTGGTCTGTGTTCCAAAGTGAACAGCTACCTCACCGACCTTTCTCGCTTTTTTACTGCGAGGAATCTCCAACTTTCCCCCGCTAAATCCACGGCGACCCTCTTTACCACCTGGACAAAGGAGGTCAAACTGTCCCTCAGGGTAAAAGTCGTTGATACACCAATTCCGACGGTAAGCAATGCCAAAATTTTGGGTGTGACCTTTGACAGTTTGCTCTCCTTCTCAGCGCATACAACCGCAATTGTAACTGAGGTCCTAAATCGCTACAAGGTTCTCAAGTCGCTTGCCAGCAGCACTTGGGCAAAGACAAAGAACTGTTGCTATCGACATTTAAGGCAATTGGTCGGCCGGGTTTAAACTATGCTGCGCCTGTCTGGTCGCCTGGAACTAGTGACACGCAGTGGATAAAGCTACAGATATGCCAAAATACTGTCATTCGGACAGCGACCGGTTGCCTCCTGATGTCCCCTATTCAACACCTTCAGAGCGAGGCACAAATGCTCTCTGTAATTTAGCACAATAAACTGCTCAGGAAGCAGTTCCTGCTGGGGTGCTACTGCAGGTTTCTCCCTTGCATACACTTGCTTGAAACAGAACCGGTTCCTAGGCGCGTCAGGAGACACCTTTTAAACTATACCGACGAGATCCAGGACAAAACTGACAGAAATCTACTGGACCAGACAGTATTTAGACAGTCAATAAACGACATTCACCAGGAGACCGTCACCACCTTCTTAAGCTCGCGCTCTGTGAATGACGTAATCGGAGACCAATCACCACCTATTGCAGATGAAAAGCTCCAGCTTCCCCGTGAGACACGCGTAACACTGGCACAACTACGTTCTGGATACTGTAGGTTCTATTTATCCAGAATTGATCACGACATACCAAACATATGCCCGGCAAGTGAAGATACTCCGCACGACACTAATCACCTCTTCACATGCCCCCTTAAGCCTACTCATCTAACACCTCTCTCCCTCTGGACCCAACCCGTCGAAATATCATGTTTCCTGGGCCTACCTTTAGATGCGCCAGACGAAGACAACCGGTGATATACCGTACACTGACGGGGCTTCTATTACTGTTAGAACAACAACAACAACGAAAGATGTTCCCGTCCAGTTTAAAATTCATTTACCCAAATTTGAACGAAAAAGGGCTAAAAATCTGCAATCGGATTGGAAGAAAGTCGATGCAGATTTTACACAAGAGTCTTCTAAATCAATTCATATAGATGATATCTTTAAAAGTATGCAACAAAATTTAAAAGATAAATCACCTGTTAAAGTTTTAGAAGAGCTTGTAAGTATACCTAGATATTTTCGAATTTATTGTAACTCAAAGTAAGTTATATGCTTCGCAAGCAAATCGTCATGAATTCAATTTGACTCCAAACTGTTTAAAATATGTATTGGTACATTAGTGCTGTCAGGATATCATTCATTGCCACAAGAAAAATTATATTGGTGGGAAGATGAAGATATCAATGTTCAATGGGTAAGAAATTGTATTACAAGAAACAGGTTTATGGCGATAACACGAAATTTACATTTCAACGATAATTCTCTGTTATCATCCATGGAGAAACGAGACAAAATTTTTAAAGTTCGTCCTCTACTGGATAAAATGAATTTGAATTTTAAGAAATTTGGGATTTTCTCCAGGGAACTTGCTATAGACGAACAAATAGTACGTTACAATGGGCACCATTTTCTTAAGCAGTTAATAAAAGGAAAACCCATCAGCTTTGGATTCAAGTAGTGGGCATTGTGCTCTTCACTCACTGGATATTGTTTTCTTATGAATTTGTATGAAGGTAAAAATGACGAAATTTTTTTTCACAGTTTAGGATCTTCCGTCGTTTTATCTTTGGCGTCTCACTTACAACATCCTCAACAACATTCATTATATTTTGATAATTTTTTTTTTTTGTTTAATTAAATGAAACTGGTATAAAAGGCACCGGAACTGTGAGAATAAATAGAATGAATAACTGCCCTATAAAAAACGATAATGTAATGAAAAAGAAACGAGGATCGTATGATTACCGATTTGACATGAGAAACAAAATTCTGGCTATAACATGGAACGACCATAAGTGTGTGAAAATGTTAACCAACAATTTAGGAATAATACTAAGTTTATGTGAATCGTCCATTTGTTTTATCGCAGTATAACAAATTTATGGGAGGTGTAGACAAATAGGACTGGAACGTTCAAAAATATCGAGTAAGGTTCTGAGGAAAAAAATGGTATTTCCCGTTATTTACAAACGTAATTGATGTTGCGCTTCACAATGCGTATGTACCGTATATTTCTGCAAACAGTCCAATGGCATTATTAGACTTTCGAAGAAGGGTTGCTAGAGCATATCTACAAAAGGATTCGACTTTCAAGCCAAAGATGTCAGGAAGGCCTCCTGTAATAAGGCCTTCAAGAGTTATATCGGAGGTCCATTAGACCCAATAGGGCACGTTTTACAAAAAACCAAGGAAGGAAAACAAAGAAAATGTTCGTATTGTAAGCATAAAGTGCGAAGGCAATGTAAAAAGCGCAACGTTGGTTTGCATTTAGAATGTGTGCCTAAATGGCATTGTAAATGATTTCATAGATTTTTTTTATTTTTTCATAAAAAGATTATTTGTAAAATATACAATACTAAAACAAATAAACTTTCTTTTCACAATGTCAATAACATTAGTTTGTTTTAGTTACCTTTAATATTTGTTTGGAAATTTTGACTTCGTTTTAATGATTAAATAAAGTTATTTCGGCAAAAAATTTAAGCCAATGAATATAATATTTTCTTATGGCCTAAGTGCACATATTTTAAGGTTAATAGGCAATAAAAAACAGAAAGTACAATTGAACTATTTATGATATATATACGAAAGTTTCAATAGGTGATCTTGAAATGATCGTGAAATAAAAAATCGATCTCAAAAGTTTAGAGATTTTATTAAACTCAATTGAGGCTCTAGTAATAGCAGCATTTCGAGCATAAAGAGATTTTCAGAGACCAACATAGAAGACCTCCGAACTAGGCAGAGCTGTGACCGGAATATTAAAGAAAATCCTTTCAAGAAGCACCGAAAAGTCAACAGCACCACGGATCAAATAAAAAATGAAAGACGAAGATAGGATAATTCTCTTGTTCTATAATGATTTTAAGTTGATCAATAATAATTACTTTTGGCATTTAATTATATCAGTCAACCGCAGGTGTGCTTTGAGATTTTCACTATGGATAAAAATATCGAACAAAGAATTTATCTTAAATGTTGTGTTTAGAACGGGATTTCGTTGCTGAAAGCCTATGACAAATGTGCTTTATCAAAAACACAGGTCTACGAGTGGTATAAGACTTTTGTAGAGGGCCGAGAAGTCGTGGAAGATTTCTTTCTTCTGGTGAACTATTGTAAGGAGGAACTCAAACGTCTCGAACGTACAGGAAACATTTCCCTTATCTGGGTTCCTGGGCACAGGAATATAGAGGGAAAAGAAATTGCCGATGACCTTGCCAGGAAGGGGTCGGCATAACCGGTTCCAGCTGTCCCCTTCTCAGACAGCGGTGTCCCCTTGGCCGTCGTTAAAGGGAAACTACACAATTTCTTTCTAAAACAGCGCAAGACAGATGGAGGTCTGTCTCATCGTGTGTTATTTCGGAAACACTATGGCCTCAATACGATAGAAACAGAACGCTTAAGGTGATGGGAATCCCCCGCCATTCAATTTCCAAGCTCATTGCGGTGTTCACGGGTCACTGGGTGATCGGTACTCATGCGGAGCAGCTTGGAATTCCGTACAACCCCCATTGCAGATGCTGTGGGGATCCTGCAGGAAGGAGACTGTGGAACACTTTCTCTGTAAATGTCCGGCTCTGGTATCTAGGCGCTTGAGATTCTTTAGCGTGCCCTTTGGGGATGACTTGATGAAATTCTCCAGCCTAGATCCCTTTTCCCTCCTCCACTACATCAACAGCACTGGATGGCTGTAGACGGGGTTTTCTCTTCCTTAAAACTTTTCACAGGTAGGGGTCCATATTATGGTATCAAAACGGCACGTAAGTGCTACTTGAAGTGTACTTGGGGTACTCTTGCCATCTTACCTGGAAATCATCATGGAAATGGTGCTGGAAAACCATCATTTAAGTTTGAGGAAGGTAGCTTGTGAACTTTGCGTGACTCACGAATCATCGAACAATCACCGTGTTCACCGGATTTCTCAAAACTTAAATTGCCACACCGTGGATGCGGCTTTGAATCGATAGAGGCCTTTAAGGACAATTTGCTGAAGGAGCCGAAGAAGATCTCTGCAAACGTGGTTAAAAGGTGCTTTGATGACTGCACTAATCGCGGGCATAGGTGTATTGCTTCGAGCGGAGCCTATTTTGAAGGCCACCAAATAAATTTTCATATTTAGACAATAATACTATTTTGACAGAATGTATAAACGGAATAAATCCGGAAATCCTGCGGTTTTTGACAGTTAACCGCAAAACGCTTAAAAAATACCAAAATCACTGGGCTGACGTCTCTAGTAGTCAGTAACCAACGAAGATTGGTTTACTAGTTTTCTCATTTGTGGAAAGCTGGTGATGAAAAATCTCATCTAATAAGCAGAATTTTTGTATTTTGCTTGTTGTTACCATTTTTTTATTGCGGAGTTAGCCAACGTGGATTCCTAGATATTTCTTTATCTTCCAGTTAGCTCACTCAATCGTATTAATCAGTACTTTGAGTCTGAAATCTGATGTACATAGAGGTTAGTTGAAAAATTATTATTCGTCCAGAAAGATGAGTATTTTGATTCCATGAAAATATTTTTTTAGTTTTGTCAAAAAGTATTTACGTTTTACTCTGTTACCGTTTTTAGAAAATGAATCACTCGTACTTCAAGTTTGCTTTTTCCCCCCATTTGCACAAAAGTGAGGTTATTTCGATAAGTCATAAAATCATACATTTTTCTTTACATTGTATTATTGCTAAATAATAATTATATTGTATATTTGATGGATTAAAAAAGTTTGAAATATTTTATAATACTTAATTCGGAAAAAGAAATTCCAGTGCATAGGAACATAGAGGGAAATGAAATTGCTGATGAGCTTGCTAGGAAGGGAACTGAATTGACCTCAGAGACCTCCTACCCGGTGATCGGCATCCCCCTGACAGTTGTTAAAGGGGAACTGCATAAATTATTTCTCAGGAAAGCGCAGAAAAGATGGAGCTCCATGTCTTCATGTGCGATTTCGAAAACCCTTTGACCCCAGTACAATATACGAAGGCCTCAGAAAGTCCTTTCGACTTCTCACCATTCAATTTCCAAACTCGTAGCTGTGTTTACCGGTCACTGGACGTTCGGCACACACGAGGAAAAGCTAGGCTTACCATTTAACCCCCTTTGCAGAGCCTGTGGAAACCTTTCAGGGAAGATGACTGCTCAGCACTTTCTCTGAAAATGTCCGGGTTCGGCGGCTAGACGACTAAGTTCACTGAACGCTCCTTCTTTCGACAGCCTGTGGCAGTGCGCCAACCTAAATCCCATCAATCTTCTCCATTATATCAACAGCTCTGGCTGACTGTAGACATCTGCCTATTGGAGGTCTCATAATGGTATCAAAACGACGCTTTAGTACTACTTGAGGAGCGCCAGACTAGCACTTCAACCATTTCACCTTCCTACCTACCTAATGCGGAAATAAAATTGAGACAAAACTGCAATACCATATATGAGCCTGTAGGGGGTAAAGGGTTATAGTCTTTCAAATGCTTCAGAAAAAAGTGAAATTCATTTCATTCATCACATTAACTTGCTTTGTTTTGATATGCAAATTTTAGCCATATTCCAAAAAAGTCACCCCTCTTGAAAAATTTCAATGACGCAAAGCTATGCTTAATGTTTACATCTGGAGAAATGTCAAAAATACTAAATTAGTAATACTGAAACTATCTCCCTTTTTGCATCAAAATGCGCCAGTGAATATAAGAATAATATTAAACCTGTAGAGCAAAACTGAATCGCATATGCGCTTTAATTTCACCTTTATTCTCAACATCTCATTATGCACTTCAGACACTTGCTGCAAGCTCAATAGCTTACCAACTGACACTTATACGTGTATACATATATACATGCATACATACATACATACATGCATACATACATACATGCATACCCACATACATACATACATGCATACATATACATATATCAAGTGCATATACTCATTATGTTACTGCAAATGCGCAATCCAGCTCATCAATTAGAGTGCAGTGGGTGAATTATGGCAGCGAATCAAGCATACAGCTGCTAAGGCACTGTTGCTCATGATTTGTGCGAAAAATTCCATTTGACTTGTAATCTCATTTTGTCGGATTATTTTTTCGCACAGCGGACATGAGCGCACAAACAAACAAAAAGTAAAAAGTGCACCCTCCTAGCAAACAAGGGTTACATGGATGTATGCGTGCATTTCCTGCGCTCATTTTGCTTGAACAAAATGTCGAGCATCAACTTACATTATGTTTGATTACTTCTTTCAAAGAGTTTACAAATGATCATACGAGTATAATATATGTACATACATACGCATAAAAATACTTGCACATACACGCGTCGCTTGCTCTCATATATACATTTGCGCGTACCTATTTATGACTGTGCTTATGTATATAAGTATGTGCAGCGTTTGAATTTATCCGCACTGTCCTTTTATGCCACTTTTATGTTGGCTTTCATTCATGCTCTTATATCCGTTGCTTATGCCTTCAACGAGAGATATTTTTCTTTCTAGTTGATATGTATACTTTTAGCCTTGCAGGTTCAACTAAAGCTTACATTAGTATTACATGCATACACACGAATATAGAAGGCATAATACAAGCACAACCATATTTTGAGCATCTCAGTTATGAAATTCGAAGATCCGTGGATTTAAGGACAAATATGAAATAATATTTTTCTGCACATATAATATATACAATATTTTGGTAGTTATGTTGAAAAAAATACAAAATATTTGCAAAACTCTATATCATCGTGTCTGCACATATGCAAGTCTCTTAGCTTAGCAATATACTGACTTTTATTCGGGCACAAAAAGCGTGTTGCTGTGCCGTTCTAGAAGTTCCCGGCTTACCACTAAACGGATTATCACTCTTAATACTACGTCATAGATTTCAAAAACCCTTGAAAATTGAATTAAATAAATCAGCTGAGTCAACTGTTATAAGCTTACAAAGCTTTCCACAAGCTGGTTTATCACTCTGAACATCTTTTTGATACGATACAGTACATCGTTATGTGGTGTGTTTTGAAGTCATGTATGTGATCCACCGGATGCGATTCGAATAGATCTTGAATGATATGATGCGATGTAAACTTGTATGATATGATGCGATGTAAATATGAATTGATGTGGAATGAAGTTGTACGATATGCTAGGATAGATACGATCTGATGATGTGACGTAATAATATTATATGATATTGATGATGTGATTTCATGATTTCGATCTGATGATGTGATCTGATATTGTGATTTAACGATGTAATTTGATAATGTGTTTGATAATGTGATTTGATGATGGTATTATATTTGATGATGTGATTTGACGATGTGATTTGATGATGTGGCTTGACGATGTGATTTGTTGTAAAATCGCCCATTTGCAGCAAGAAAATAGTGACCCAAAAACATTTTTTTATGATGTGATGATGTGATTATATGATATGATATCGTGCAGATGTTGCAAAAAAGGGCTAAACCCAAACATTTTTTTTTTTTAGATAAATATGCCGTAATGCTCCAAGCTCTTTTCAATTGAGTAGCAAACAGTATAAATCCCATCAGATAAAAATTCTCTTTTACGTTTACTTAAAAAGGCATAGTTCTCAAATTGTAAATTTATTGCCTACCGTGTGCACATATTTGTGCTTCACGAAACTCCCGTGTACATACATTTGAGTGTGCCGATAACCGTTAATTTTATTTTCGAATCAAATAAAATTAGATTCCTTTATTTCAGCAAAAGTTTTACAGGATTGCATTTTTCAGTTCTTCATATGACACGTCTACTCATTCGTTGTCTATAGTCTCATGTGGCATCGCTAGTGGGTTAGCACATATTCCAACATTTGTTTAGTTTTGAGCATATTAGATCATAAATATTATAATATTAACATAAACATATACCATATATATAATATTTTTGAACCTGCATATAAAGTGAAACATGGATGAAAGTGCATACGATATACTGACAATATATCCGGAAGAGAACTTTGAGGAAAGGCTTTCAGACATTTCCTGCTCTTGTTCGCAGAAAATACTTCAGAAGAGTGTTCTACTTTTATTTTTCTCTGCAAAAGAAAATTTGGTAGTTGATGAATCATTTGTAGGAAGGCCTAGACTATTAGCTATCATTAGAGAATTATATAACCTTCATTGAATCTACACCAAGAAGATCTAGGGTATTTGGAAAAAAGTACCGAAAATTACAAAATCCCTCCTACCTCCGAAACAAACATTTCAGCCTTTCGCTCCCATACGATTTTTTGTTGCTAACGCCATCCCCTATCTTCTGACGAACACGGTCCCACGAAAAACGGTACATCCTTTTTGGTTTCTTTTGAATTTCACCCGGCCCGGGGAACATTAGCGGTAGGTAGCCGTTTTTCTTGCCAATTTGTTTTCTTGGATTATGACATTCTTGAAGCAAATGAGGGATATGATGGAATGTAAAATGATGCTATACTAACATAAATAAGCCCCGAAAATTAAAGTGAAAGTGAAAGAAGAATTTTAATTTAGTTCACAACTCAGTGCAAATAAACGGCATTGTAGAATTTGAAAATTACCAGTGGCAACACAACAACCAAATGTATACATTTTCGATCATAATTTACTAATGTCATGGCCTCAAGCTTGTGACACTTAATTATGAACTGCCCTATTGGATTGTAGAGAATATGCGTATACTTAGAAACGGATTTGATGTTATGCAATACTTTGCCATTTAGCGTACTCAATTTTCGACCAGATACAACCTAAATATTGTGACATCTGTTTCAAATCGAAATCTAGGAAAATAAATAAAGGCACAAATTAATTATTTTATTTTATTGTTAAACCGGCCTGGAGCCCTCAAAATAAAAATACGAAAACTAAATATTCGAATATGATTTTACTTATTTAGTCTTCTAATTTTTATTTACTATCATTTGACAACGCCGATAGCCCTGGAGGCTAGTGCGATTAGCTTAGATTAATTAATAATTTGTATTATATTTTAATAAATAAATGAATAAATATTTGGAGTCATTTAAAACAGTTTAAATAACCTTTAATATTTTTCTGAATGCTACTAATGAACTTTAATATATTGCGGATATAAAGAAAATTGGATGCTAACTGCCAGAGAACGACCAAACATTGATTTTTAAGATCAAGGCAACCAATTACTGAAGTAATAAATATGCACAGAATGTTTTAAAACCTGGTATTTTTCTTAATTTTTAAAATTAATTTTAAAATTTTAGTTAAAATTGAAAATTAAAAATTCAAAAATTTAATACCAGTAATATTAGCACAAATTAGTCAGGTCAAGGTTGATAAATCTATGCCCATGACAAGATGTAAGGTTCTAATAGACACACCATTAGTGTTATTAATTCCAACTGGCAACAGCCACTTCATGTAACCTAACCTAATCCCATTAATATCAGCTCGATAAAATATATATCGAACAGTATGTTGAAAAACTACAGAGCAGGGTCTTATTGACAAATTCTGAACATTTAGTTGCTTTTTATTTAACTTTAGAAAATTTTTTGGAAAATACAGTTCATTCTTCTACAAGATGTATATATCTAAGTTTTAAACTTTATACAAAATTTCAAAAATTTGTATCATTAACTTAAATCATTATATTAAACTGTTACTCGCAATTTTCGGAAGAATTTCGAAAACGCAGTTTTATAGCCCATTAACCCTCTAGTACCCAAGACCGCCTGTAGACGGCCTAAGTTTATTTCACGCTTATTCCCTTTTAAAATACCATTTCGTTACTTTTTAAACTCTTTCTAATTCCGGAAAGTCCCAAATTATTGCTGGTGCAGTTGCAGCAGCGTCTTGTTTTTTAATCAGCCGTCATAGTCATTTGAAGTCGGAAAATAGTGAAAAGCGGTCAAATTAATTATTCTGCAAAAGTGGTGTATTTTAAAAATTAAATAAAAATATTAGAAGTGTATTTAGCTTATTATAAAAATTATCGTAGTGTTGCTGGTTGTGTTCAAAATACGAAAGTTAAAAATAATAACAAAAAAAAAGTGTTTCCTATATTTTATAAACCTTTGAAGACAGCCCGTCTAGAGGCGGTCCTGGGATAGCTCGGAATAAATAACATTATGCGGTAAGTTTGAAATTTTGATATTTTTAGAGGGGAGCTAAGCTTAAAGTTTTGGTTTTTTAGAAATGGATCAACGACAAAAGTGTAAATTATCATCCCTCAATGATGAAGATATTGCAACATTTTTGGATTTATTGGAAATCGACGATGATACAGACGTGGAAGAAGATTTGGAAGATCTTTCAGACGAAGATGTGGACGATGCAGAATTACCTATCGACACTGGAATTGACGAGGTGATTAACAGGGCGGTAAATTTGTCAGATTCTATGCTGGAATCAGAAGTGTGTGTCAATTTATGTCTCGTTGATCATTTCAATAACAGGTTTCAGTCCATTCCGATGACTCAACGTTTATGTGACGATGAACAAATGTGCGCACCGAAAATGAGGACTTTCCTTCGACAATATCTGCCAGATAAACCACGTAAATGGGGTATAAAACTCTTCGTTTTGTGTGACTCCTTCGGATTTTGTTATAACTTCGAAATATATTGCGGCGCTGGAGACAATGCTGGTCTGACTGATACACCAGATCTTGGGGCATCAGCGAATGTGGTGGTCCGATTGTCCCGTAATATTCCAGATTTTAAAAACCATATAATATAACATATTTCGACAACTACATATTACACGTCACTGCCACTTTTGGTTTATCTAAAATCACGCGGAATACATTCGCTGGGAACTATTCGTTCAAATCGAATTCCGAATTGCAAACTTCCGACAGATCTTGATCTCAGGAAACAACCCCGTGGATATTCAACTGAATTTTGTGGATCTGCTTTAGGAGTTGACATTTCTTTATCAGTTTGGAAGGACAATAAAATAGTGCGACTCGCATCGAGTTACGCAGGCGAAAAGCCCTTCCAGAATGAAACAAATGTTGTAAATAAGGTGTCGCGGTTCGTCCGCTCAGAAAAAAAATTTGTTGATGTCGATTGCCCCAATGTAGTCCGTGAATATAATAGTAATATGGGGGGCGTCGACCTCATGGACGGACTAATTGGGCGATATAAGATTTCGGTAAAGAGCAATAAGTACACAAATCGACTTTTTTTAGACCTGCTAGATATGGCCATGATAAACGCTTATGTTTTGTTCAGAAGAATTAACAAAATTGACACGCATGCTAGGCAGTATCAACTGCCGAACTTCCGGACAGAGATCACATACGTACTACGCAAACACCAATATTCTTCAATACCAAGAGCTCCAGGTCGTCCATGACAAACTCCTCAAGTAGAATTTACTGGAAGAAAAGCTTACTTACCTCCTGACGACGTTCGCTACGACGGAGTTGGACATTTTGCAAAGTTTTTATCACGCACCGGTAAAAATAGGTGCGAATATCCTGGCTGCACCTCCGAAACTCAAATCGTGTGCCGAAAATGGAATCTGAATCTTTGTTTTTCCCAGCAAAAGGACTGCTTTCACAATTTTCACCATAAATAATTTGCACTAACTGCCTATTTATGCCCAAAAGCATGCCTTTCTTTTGTGGACATTTTTCTAAAACTATTTGAAATAAGACTGACTGTTTGTTTTGTATTGATTTCTTTTAAAAACTTTCTGTTTTGTTCAATAAAAGTACGTAATACACTGAATTTGCAAGTTTTTCATTTAGATTTTTTTTTGGCGTTCTTTCCCAAAGCCGCCTGCAGGCGGGGTAAGGTTTTATCCCTATATAATCGGATCAAGGAACAAAATTTCACTTTCTTGATAAAGAACCTATATTTTACCATAATCCCCACCCAAAGCAATTTTTTTCATTCAAAAATAAAATTTGGGCACTAGAGGGTTAAATTTTGATATAATGAAGTACAAGTTTGAAGATCTTAATATATATTAGATTTTTTATAATTTATTTCTTTGAGTGTGTTGATCACTTTCTCCACATAACAAATCCGCCTTTTTTGTTTACCGAGAATACGTTACACCGGTAGAAAATAAATTAAAAAAATCAACATACATTTTAAGCTACATCAGGCTTTTATTGTATATATTAAAATATAATAGGCTATAAAACTGCGTACCCAAATTTTATTTTTCTTTTTCTACAAAGTTCGGAACTCCAATTTCCAATTAAAACGGAGCTCCTATTATATAATGAACTATGCTTTTAGGAAAAAAAAGTTATTAAAAATAATTAAATAAATAGCTAAAACTTTTCACAATGTGGAGGGGTAACATTTCTTTCGCTGACTGTATATTTCTGTCTCAACGAGTTTTCCAAAATCCGAAAAAACACACACAGTAAATGTAGAAAATTTTCTAAGCAAGATAAGGAGTTTGGGAGAGGAAGTTTTGTGGGGGAAAAAGTCATGGATGTTGAAACACATCACAAAGCTGTCATTATGAAAGAATTTCTAGCTAAGAACCAGAAGATTTTCACCGAATCTCTGTATTCACTTGATATGCCTACGACTAACGCTTTGTCTTTCTAAAACTAAAAAAATATATTTAAATATTTAAAAAAACGTATTTTCTGTCGATAGAGAGCGCAAAAGTTATATAATATATATATGAATATATTATATATATATTTTTCCCCTTGTTCCTAGGTGGAACATAGGGACCATCAACAAACATCTAAGAAAAAATATTCTATCCCTCTCAAGTGTCCACTTTACCTTCACGTGGTATCGCCTGTTTAGAATGATCGAGGCTATGACGATAGAGTAAAGACTGGATAATATTTTCCTAATAATAATATCATAATAATTAGTTGCTATAGCGACCAACTTTTCATCAAAAACTAAACTCCTATACCTTGCCAGCCTGTATGCAGAAGGTCTAACTTAAACAGATTATAGAATCTTAGATAAACAGAGCGACTAATAATAGCAACGGCCGCCGTAGCCGAATGGGTTGGTGCGTGATTACCATTCGGAATTCACAGATAGAACGTGGGTTCGAATCTCGGTGAAACACCAAAGTTAAGAAAAACATTTTTCTAATAGCGGTCGTCCCTCGGCAGGCAATGACAAACCTCCGAGTGTATTTTTGCCATGAAAAAGCTCCTCATAAAAATATTTGCCGTTCGGAGTCGGCTTGAAACTGTAGGACCCTTCATTTGTGGAACAACATCAAGACGCGCACAAATAGGAGAAGGAGCTCGGCCAAACACCCAAAAAGGGTGTACGCACCAGTAATATATATATATATATAATAATATCAATAAACTCTTGACGACCTTCATCACGAAAAGGGAATCTGCGGTAAGAAATGGATTCTGAAATAGACGTTTAAAGAATATTTATTTTAAGTGGACGTAACAAATTTGAATGAAATCATTTGTGTTCTATGAACCAATTCTTCCTGTTCCTCTTCTTAATGTTAAAATATTCAGCTGCGTAAGAGTCCATTTGTAAGCCAAGGAACTGCAACACAATTCAAGTTTGCCAAACAAATATTTACACAAATAGCGCGAAAATGTGAAGAAAACTTCCACTTCTTCCAAAAATTTAAAAATTTCGTTTGTCAAGTAATAAGCCATTGGAGCAGACAGTGATTTGTTGCATAGCATAGCAATTTGATTTTTTTTTTTGTCATTGCCTTTGGCAATGATTATTTTTGGGTTTTCTACTAATTTTCAACCCGCATCAAGGACCACACCCAAGCTTAGAAAGCAACATTAACTCAAATATATCTAACAGCCACATTTTTTAACTTTACCGTCGGGTCTGCGGAGAACCATTTATTTGTTTGTATAAGACTACACATTTACAAAGGTACAAAAACATACCAGAATAATATGCTTAAGGATGTTTTGTGTAAACGAGAAAAAATTATTATTGTAGCTTAAATTTTGTCGTTTATTTCGATTAAGTTGTCATTTTTTTCAGCAAACAAAAAAAACAAAAATAAATAAAATTTAGTAGCCTACTAAGAGGACAAATAAATAAATTTATGTATGTGGCTGCGAAGAAAGCGTATCCACCAACAATTGTTGGTTACATCTACAAAGAAGTGGTTGAGTGTTGATGTTAACCGTTGCTTGGGCTGCCTTAAAATTTTTGGCCGGTAGCCAAATAAATAAAAGGGCGTTTAAATAAAATTCATATTAACTCGAAGACTATGCTTTATGATGACACGGCGCAGCACGAAGAAAAAAGAACTAAAATAAAAAATATAAAAAAAATAAAAAAAATATAGAAAACATAAAAAATAAATACACATCTCAACCACATGAAGAAGTTAAAAAATGTAGACAATTTTGTCTGTACTTTTATATAGGCATAAGAAGTCGCTAAAAAAAATCAAAATAAAAGTTGAAGTATGTACCAAACTCGACTTAGTAAATAAATCTGAAAGTATGAGTAATACGAAAAGCATGAAAAATCGCTAAGCGCCAAGAGAAACAAACCAGCAAGAAGGGCCGAGCAAGGCAAAAAAGATACAAAGCAAATATACAACGAGTGTGCCGCAAAGTTGCCGCTTTTAACATTCGCTAACCGCCTGACGCCCGCCCACCCTGGGCAGTTGCACCACGTGACTTGGCGCAAATCTTTTGTAATGTTTAGTCGGAAAATGGAGCGGAGTAGGTCACAGCTTACAATGGACTAACAACATGAAACGTCTAAACAGCGCAGCACAAAGTCTGCCATTTGCTTGTAGTCGTATTAGTTGGGAGATGTTGCTTTTGATATTATGGAACGAATACTTGTGGCCACCCATTCTTCTACTCCTTCGAGCCACTTGTACAACTTGACAACTTCAAACTTTCTTGTAAATGTTTTCAGTTGTTTTATTTATCGGCCGGTTTTGTACGTTTGACACTTGGCAATTTTATTTGTTTGCCACACAAACACAAGCGCAGTTTATTTACAAGTAAAACAGATAGTCATATGTATGTATGTGTGTATGCATGTCGTTTATTTACTGCGGTAATGCACCTATTTGTAGTCCTTGTATCTCTACTTTTACTTTCATCAGCTTAGACTTCGCAATACTTTGGAACATTAATACGTTCGGATTTGCCTAGTAAAACTAGTGCACAGTGGTTTACTTCAGCGGAAAAGCGGAAATTTCAGCTCAAATTTATTTATTAAATTTAAAAGTTTGCGCATTTCTAAGATTTAACAATCTGAAAATTTAATAATAGATAATAGCAGTGGAAAATTTGTTTAAACACAAATTAGTGCGAGAAATTTCTTCAAAGAAGCAAAGAAAAATTGTGAACTTACTTGAAATATTTGCGAAGCTCATTAGTGATTGTAGCATACATACATACATAAATTCACTAGCGCATATAAAGACAAGTCACATAAGAACTCTGTCAAGCCGAAAGGCGCATAAGACCTATTACCTACAATAGGGAACTGTATAATCTGCATAAAGTAGACATAAGAAAAATAGTTAGTTTGCTGACTGGTCACTATTACTTAAATTAATATCTCGCAAAAACTCACATTGGAAATGACACAGTGTTTAGACTCTGCCTCGAGGATGATGAAGCCACAGCGCACAGCTTTTGCAACTGTATGGCCTTGGCAAAGATAAGACTGCACATTTTTCATCGAGATCAAATGTATCTGAATGAAGGTGGTAGTCTGGTCAAATACTCATTTTTTATAGATATTTTTTAGGAATTTTTTTTAAAGAAAATAAAATGCGATCGTCTTGATTTTGCAGTATGTTATTACTGACATCAAATAATATAGTATACAAAAACAAATTTTTTTTTTGACATATTTTTTTGTAGTCGTGTGGCACCAAAGTAAGCGTCTTAAAAAAAAATAAGTGGCTTGTCAACAGGATTTTGGCTATTCAGGGCATCTGAAATGAGAAAGTTAAACTGATTATTATTCTGTAGGCTTGTCATTCTGGCAGGTTCAACAATGGGAACATTTTTTTGAAAAATAACAAAATGGCGGACTTTTGAAAAAGAAGGTAGGTTTTTCGGGTGGAAGTTAGGGCTGAAAAGAAACGAAAGTAGCACTAGAATGTAGTATGACACAGAAGTGCTTTTAGATCAAACATTCGGCCATTGGGTACATTACAGAAACTGTAAATATTAATTTCGTATACTTATAAAGATAAGTTCCCACAAGAAACACTTTCGGCACTATTGGAACAAAACGCGCCCTTGTCGAAGAGTTTGAAATTTGCATTTATTTGAAAGTAACGATCACATTGGCCACATACTCTGACTAAAATAACTAATGGACATTCAACCTATTGACAAGATCTGACAACTTATTTATTTCACATTTAAATATACTAATTTTCTTATAAAAATATAACTCATTCACCTACAGAAACAATATAAATATATATAAATAAATTGAAGTCTCAAGCTTTGTGCAAATTTAAAAAACAATTCAAGGAATTTCCATCAAAATTCCAAATTTTTTAATCGGAAAATTCAAGTTAGCAGTTTTATAGCCATTTAAATTTGGTATGCAAAGTGTAAATTTTAAGTCAATCAAAAATTGCGTTGATTTTTGAAAACATTTTTTGCTGGCGGTGTTGGATGTTTTTTCCATGGTAAAAAAGTGTCAACCATGCGTTATATGGAAAAACTGCACAAGAAGGGCAGCCAATCGATTTCAAAAACCTAACTCCATATTTTTACCACTTAAAACTGCCACTCTGTTGTACAATAACAATATTTAATGGATTATACATTTTTTTTTATTCCTTGATATCTCTTGCCAAATTAACAATAAATAGTTTGTACATGAAATTATTTATATAATATAGTTATATGAAGAAATACCGCTCTTAATCAGAGCATAGGGCGGAAACAAACTCAGACCAAAACTTATCCAAATGATCAAATTAAAAACTATGAAATTTCTATAATATTTTGTCGAATTTTTTGGATGGATGGGTATTTGTTGATCACGACCGAACGACGACTGAGTTATTCACTTCCAATCGAATCCCTACCCTCTTATTTCGTGAGGAAACTACCTCACAGATCCCTTGTATGGCCAGTTTATCCGCCTCGTAGTTTCCTGCAATGTTTTCCTGCAATTAGCTATGACCAGTTACCCAGATGAGCCTTCATCAGGCCCAACGGTCTGATTGCTGCTTAGTTTTCGAAGTAGACTATAGGTCATTCTATTTGTGGAATAGCACTAAGGGGCCCACCACAAATAGAGGGAGTAGCTCGGCCATACACCCACAAACAATTTTAAATATAAGTATTATATTAAAATTCAAGATCGCAACTATTCCTGATAAAAAATTATATTTGTATTCTGGCAGATAGGCAACAATATAAAAGTTATAGTTTGGCTCGAGTTGTGACCCGATTTTTTTTTTAGTTTTTATTACAAAAACCATATAATGCAAAATTTCAAGCTTTGTACAAAACTTGTATAAATTTTCTATATATAATAAACGTTCTTGCTATATCTGCAAAACTCAGGTTTTTGGCTTTCAAAAGAACTGCAATTTGTTGCTTTTGTCCCGATGTCAAATCCGACTTTCGGCCCTTAAGTTGAAAAAAGGATAATCCACGTGAGAAATTCAAAAGATAAGTATATTTTGTACTTACTGTTGTTATATTTTAGATAAATGGATATTCACTATTCAATTCTTTCACTTTTCAGACGATCTCAATTAGTTCTTTTCTGCTCCTCACAAAAGATCGAATTAATTCGCACTGGCATTTGCACACTTAACTTTTCACTTGTAAGCAAAAAAACTGATCCTTTTCTAATCATAGCAGGCCAATTGACCGGAAATTCTTAAAAGGATCTAAGAACAGGTTAAAAACCCCTTAATACCCTTTTTTTTATTTGGAAAAGCCCAAATTAGATTGAAAATTATACCTGATATTTGAAGCTTTCAGAAAAAATAACATCGGTTATAATTCAATGGCCAGGTACTGTATTTTTTAAATGGCGTAACCGTTATTATCTACTTTTAATTACTGCTATTTTTTCGCATATTTTCATCAAATTTGCTTTTCAGTTAAATTCCCAATGGCTTTGCTAGCAAATTGTGAATTAAAAAAAATTGGATTCGCGGTTTTTTGGAGAATTTTTTTCCAACTTGCACACCGTAAATGTGCAGTCTCAGTTATCACATTAGATGCGTTGTACATATTTACACACATACATACATACATATTATACTAGAAAGACAACTTGCCAAACTGTAACACAGTCGCGTAGCGTCAACGGGCAAGTTGGTTGGCAAGTGTCCAAAGCAAAACTAAATAACTAACCCAGTAACAAAAACATCGGCAACAACCAAACCTGCGAAAAGTAAAAAAAAACGGGCAAGTTTTGAATGAATGCGGTACAAGGATATAAAACCAATGAATTTCGGGGGACATGTTGAGCCAACAAAGCATGCCACAAGCAACCGAAACAAACAATTACGTACAAATATATATATGTAGCTATGAGCAGATGCTGTATAAAAGCATGCCCTCATACTTGCACACACAAGTATGTCTACAGCTAACAAGTAAATATAAGTGTGCGAAAGTATGTATGTGTGTTTGTTGTTTTGCTTCGCATACAGCAACACCTCTGTAATAGCAAAAGAAACTTCACACTTGCTGGCACGTAAATTTTTCTTATGGCAGCTGCTTTGAGGTCGCACTCAAACACACGAAAACACACACAATCACATTAACAAGGATATGTCCTTGTCACTCTTGGCACGTGTTGAGGTGTATATGTGGCCTCGCATATACTCGCACGTAATAGCAGTAGCAAGGAAATGTCAAAGGAAAGCCGGAAGTTTTCATTTCGCATCGTGTTCGCTGGAAAGAGAAAGTGTTAAACTAACTTAGAGAATGGAAATGTAACAACGAGGATATTGAGAAAAATACGAAATATAAAAATAACCATCGAAAATGGTTAAAAACACAAAATGTGGTCTAAAGCAGAATGAGACAATTTTTGAAAAATAAATACGAAAAACTCACGTCACGAACTTGACATTTGTACGAGACACAAACTGCGACCGCAAATATGGGCAGTTGTGGCATAGATACGCGGTGGCATGTGCGCAAAAAGGTTTATAAATATTTTTATATGTATGTATGTGTGTACAGATACGAGTAAATTCGGTTGGTTAAGGTAAATATTTTGTTTATTTAAGGAAAAGTTTTTTGGCACAACTTTTTCGTTAATTTATTGCGCCAACATTGTAAGTATGTGGAGAAATATATATTTGTTATTCGGAGGATACCTACTCTCCTTAAATGAGTTTGTCAGACAGAAGATGACACAAAATTTAAGGTAATTTGTATAATTTTCATCTTTTCTTCAAAATTCAAATTCAAATGCAAAGCTTGCAACAGACTTCCAAAACTCAAAACGATGAGTCCAATAGGGATACACGGAATATTTCCCATGAAAAATTATTCAATTTACTTACTTAATTACACTTATATGACGTGATCAAGGATCACAACCCGTTACCGGACTAAGGTCGACTATAACAAGTCTTGCAAGGCGTCTCTGCCTCGTACGCGCCTTCTCCAATTTATTATACCAAGCGATTATAGGGTTCCCTCAACTTTATCCCTCCATCGGAGACATGGTCTTCCCCTACGTCGTTGTCCTCTAACTTGCCTTCCGAACATCTTCTTTGCTCGGGCTTCTGCATGCATACGCTCAATTTAGCCCAGTCAGCGCAAGCGCTGAATATTGAAGCGCTTCACTATGTCCACCTCGTCGTAGAGCTTATACAGCTCGTGGTTTTTCGGCGGTACTAGTTATCGCCAAAATGAAGAGGGCCGAAGATTTTCAGAAGAATCTTTCTTTCGAATACCCAAAGAGCTGCTGTATCAATCTGCGACACGACCTATGCTTCAGCGCCTTAGAGTAGCACCGGCAGAATGAGCATCTTGTAGAGTATTACTTTTGCCGGGCGAGAGAGGTTTCTGCTACGCTGTTGCTTGTTGAGACCATAGTAACACCTACTTGCAAGTCTGATTCGTCGGTTTATCTCCAGGCTAACATCGTTTGTTGTTGAGACTGCGATTCCAAGATATATAAATTCCTTGACACTTTGAAAAGTATAGTCGTCCGTTGAAATGCTGGATCCGTATCTTTCCTAGTAGACAGCATATACTTCGTCTTGCCCTCGTTAACCGCCAGACTCACTCTTGTTCGATAGCGGAAAATGCTGCAGTAACATCTCGCTTGCAGTTTCCTATGATGTCAATGTTTTGAGCATATGCAAGGAGCTGGTAAAAATAGTGTCATTTGGATGAACACAGGCTCTCCACAGAATCCCTTCCATGAGGAAGTTGAAGGGGTCGCATGATAGTGAATCGCCTTGTCTGAAACCTCGCTCGGTATTGAAAAGCTCGGAGAGGTCTTTTCCTACCTTGACATAGCTGGACGTGTTGTTCAATGTCATTTTGCAAAATATCGAAAGCAGCCTTATAGTCGACAAAGAGATGATGAGTTATGTCGTTATCTTTTTTCTGGATTTTTCCAGAATTTGGCGTAGTGTGAAATTCAGGTCGATAGTGGACTTTCCAGGACTAAAACCACACTGATAAGGTCCAATTAGTGGGCTGACATATGGTTTTAGTCTTTCACACAATATGATTGACAGAACCTTGTATGTCTCATACAGTAAGAATGACCCCCCGGTAGTTGGCGCATATAGTAAGGTCGCCTTTCTTCAACACAGGCCAAAGAATACTGAGATTCCACTCACTGGGCATACTTTCCCCTAGCCATATTTTACTCATAAGCTGATGAGCATGCACCCAATCAGCCCATTGCCGCTGGCCTTGGAAAAAGGTTCCGTGTGTAGAAGTACACGCAAGTGAGGGAAGTCTCTGATCGCCATTCACTTGGGAGTGGCTAGGACGATTCTTTTGCATACGGGGCCACGGGAATGCACTACGATTATTCAATTTATTAACTGAAATATGTAAATAAGCATATGCATATTGTTGTACCATTTAATTATATTTTATTTAATAATGAAACAGTGCAACCAAATGAATTGTGTTATAGCCGAGATCTCATAATATTTTTCTGATAGGCTATGGAAAATAAGAGTAATTGTGCGCAATTTCATGCGAAGCGTTATAAAAATTTTGGAAACTCTGGTACATTTTTATGAAATTGGTTCATTTATAAGCTTAATCATATAAGAAGCCGTGAATATTTTGAAACAAAAATTTACAATTTTCAAATTTATTTAGTGATGAAAATATTGCTATACATTTTTAAATACACGTATTCGGTTCGTTTTAAATTATTAATTTTTTTATTTTTATTGTTTAGAATTACAAAAGACGAGTTTTATTTCTTCATCAAAGCTGGCGCATTTCAGGCAAACATTTAACAGAACCGAACCTGAAATTTAATTGGAAAACATTATTTTTTGGAAAATGAAATATAGTGTAATTGTTTTTTTTTTTTGAAAAAAGTAAAAATTAATATAATTTTTTTGAAAAAATTATTAATTTTTTTGAAAAAATTATTAATCTTTAATTTTTTTGAAAAAATTATTAATCTTTAATTTTTTTGAAAAAATTATTAATATTTAATTTTTTTGAAAAAATTATTAATCTTTAATTTTTTTGAAAAAAATTATGAATTTTAATTTTTTTGAAAAAATTATAAATTTTTAATTTTTTTGAAAAAGTATTAATTTTTAATTTTTTTTTAAATATTATTAAGTTTTTTGAGAAAATTAATTTTTTTGTCAAAAATTTTGTGTGAACTTTTGTTCTGGATATACACCCCTCCTTAAATATTTGACATTAATAACTGCAACTATGCGCATTAATCCGTAAAAGTTTCATAGTGGGATTCCCATAACTTTCGAGTTATATTCAAATACTAGGCAGTTGAAAAAGTTTTGCGGCTCGTTAAGAAAAACACAAGTTTATGTTTTGAAATACACTGTAATACCCAGTATATCTCCTCCTCCAACATCAATATACTTGTTCTAACGAGATTCCAATCTGTGAATTCCATCCCTAAAGTGAAAATCTTGAAGGTCTGCAAAATACACTTCCACAGTTGTTATAATCTCATAAGTTGATGAGAAACGCTTTTCAAGCTCGAATTGTTTTTAGTCTGGAAACAGATAGTGGCCGCTAGGGGCCAAATCTGGTGATGCGCCAAAAATTTTGAACCTTAATTCATGGATTTTAGTTCATTGTCTTCTTGGAAAATAAGTATTTTTCACGAATTTTTTCCTTCAGCTGATCTAAAAGGTTACGGTAATATTTAAGATTTATTATTTTACTAGCTTGCAAGTAGTCCACAAACAAAATTCCTTTCTGAAACCCAATGGCTCTAGCAAATCTAAGCAGATATACAAACAAAAACCAAAAATATTAAGCGAGTTTTCATAGCTCAAAATAAGGTTGATTACATGAAAGGCATTTCAAAATAGGATCTATAAACATTTAAAATAGTTGTGGCTGATTTCAGATATGGTTTTTGCATTGGTATTCTTACTAAAAATTTCATATAAAATGAGAACTGTAAAATTTGAGGTGGTATAAGATGAAAGAAATTATTCTTAAAATAATTGGCCAAATTACTTTGGCTGTTTGCAAAATAATCGCCGCAATCTATTTACGATCCAACTATTCTTCAAATCTTCAGAAAGCTGCGCAAAGGCCTATGCTGGAATTGTCTTTAGCTCCTTCTGCGCATAGGGAATAGAAAAAGTCACATAAGGTCATACACGTACGAGTATGCGGAGACTCCTAAATAGTATTAACGTTATTTTTTAACTAATGTACCCTTACGAGCTGGAATGGGTGAACCGACGCAATGTCGAAGCGAAGAAACTCCGGTCTCGTGCTTTTTTTTCTCTGAAATGCTACATTGGTTCGATGGATGAAATTCAGTGGGAGTCACAATACGACAGTTTAAGAAAATGGTCAATAAAACTTTGTATTATGATGCACCTTATCGTGATTTGTTGGGTTTTTGTTCGCATTATTTTGTTGCTAATTTCATGATCGCATCTTCACATCACTATCCTTGCATTTTACCATATTTTGGCTCAAAGATAGTGTTTCTTGCGTTGTTATATTTGCAAAACAATCTAGCGCTCTCGGCACAAAACGCGTTCTAACACACGTCATCTACCAAATATTGTATGCAATGCTCCACATCCATCAGAGGGAGCTATAAATATCACCTGTAATCTCCTACGGCGGTCGTTCTGTTGCTGATACTTTAATCCAGATTTTTTCCAAAAAATCATCTTCAGTGATGAAGATCACTTTTGGCTCAATGGCTTTGTCAACAAGCAAAATATGCGTTACTGGGCAGAAAGCAATCCACACGTGATTCATGAGGCACCGTTGCATCCCGAAAAAATCACTGTTTGGTGCGGTTTACATGCCGGCGGCGTAATTGGCCCATATTTTTTCGTTGACGAGAACGATCGTCACGTTACTGTGAATGGAAATCGATACCGCGACATGATAAACGATTATTTTTGGCCGCAATTGAATGGTATGGACTTAGACGACATGTGGTTTCAACAGGACGGGGCCACAAGCCACACAGCACACGCTACAATTGAGTTCGATGAGCGCATTATTTCCAGAAATGGACCGGTCGAATGGCCGCCGCGCTCGTGTGATTTGACGCCTCTAGACTATTTTCTTTGAGGGTATGTGAAGTCATTGGTCTACAGTAACAAGCCGGCGACGATTTGTGAGCTCAGAGCCAATATTGAACTCGAAGTTGCTGGAATTTCGGCCGATTTATGCAAAAGAGTGGTTGAAAATTGGGTTCAACGATTGGACTTCGTAAAACGTGCACGCGGTGGTCATGCAAAAGAAATCGAATTTCATACTTAAATGTATATGTTCAAACTCGATAATAAAAAAAAAAAAATTAGTTAAAAAAGTCAAACCATTTGTGTTTTATTCAAAAAAGTTCAAAAGTTGAAGCGCTCTTACTGAAAACCCCCATATTATTAGCTGCTCTCGTTTTAGTAGAATCTGTTATATATATTTTTTCCGTTATGGATTCAATATGTTTAATTTTTTAATTAATTTAATACACATATTGAATTAAAAATTAAATACAATATATTTTAATCTAAATACTTGAAATATATGACAAACAACCAAATTTCACTTGACCTCAACTTATTAAATCTGTAAAAAAGTCTAAGTTCACTTTCTGATTTAACTCATTAAATCTATAAAAAAATTTCTAAGTTCATTTTCTGCTTTAAATATTGAATAATTTCACTTTCTATCGATTTGCCCATAATGAAAAGATTACTTACATACACACAGAAAAAGGGATATTAAATATTTATTTGTGCTGTAAATTCTAGCAAAAATGTGTGTAGATTCCATACCATGGAGAAATTTTACGGCACAAGCCCCACTAGTTGACTTTCTCAGTTCTGCTTTAATTTCTATGTAGTTTTTTATATACAAACACACATTTAAACATATATTTTATATATATACCTACATTTATGGCTTTTATCCGTTAGTTCTGTTGCTGCGTGCTCGTTATAATTTGGCAGCAAAACTTGTGCAAACTTGCAGAAAGCGTAAAAGCAGGGAAAAGAGCTCAGTAAATGAATGGGAAATAGTTGCAAACAAATGTATATTTAGTAAAAACCTTCCAAACTTTCCTGCTATTTCGATTTGTATTGACTTCCTAACAATGTAAGCGCTAAATGCGGGGAACGACGCAATCAACGAAGCAAAGTTGTTGTACTCGTATTACTCTGGCTGCTCTTAAGTGGTACACTTCTTGTGAACTCGACACCACTACTAGACTAGTTTGTGATATTTTTTTCCATTTTCGCTTCTGATATAAACTCGTTTCGATCATTGATAAATTACATTAGTGTGGCTTAAAAAAAAATTACACAGGTCGACACTGAAAATGATTCAAGCATCGGACCCGGCCTATCTTATAGATTTTTCATCGCTGAATACGAATATGACCTTAAAAAGTTTCCATCACGTCAAGATTTTGAAAAAAATTTGTTCAAAAAGTCAAAAAAACGTGTTTTTGACCAAATGTAGTGGATGAACCTGAGGTGATGGAAGCTTCTACCTAGCCTTAGTTCAGGCTTCAGTTATAAGATCCAAATCGAAAATACCCTGAATCAATTGTAAATTTTGATGTAGCACAATTTTTTTAACTGCTCGCGCACGATTTTCATAGGTGCAGCCATGCAGGCTAGTTAGCCTTATCATAGTGGTGCGCTGACTTGTACCTTTTATCTATCATGTTTTTAGTTATTGGGTTTGCTTAGCACGATTCGGAAGTTGTAATTTCAAAATTGAAAGTGTCGGATTCAAATTTTTTTTTTTATATGTGCTTTTTTTATATTAGATATATATGTTATCAGAACTGCACTTTACATATCTTTTGTGATAAAAAGTTCATTTTTAATTGACACTTCAACATAAATTGGTCAATCAATATCTTCGAAGTTTCTTTATCATCAGTTTTTTTCAGGACTACATCTCAATTTCTTAATATTAGAATCTGACCTTTACCTACATCAGATATTTTTCAAATATATAAGTTTTTTGGTTTTTATACTTTAACTGATTCCTCAGGTTTTACTATGCCTAGAGTTTGTAAAACGGATCCAAATTTATTCTGTTACATTTGTGGACAGTTTATGACAAGAAAGCAGAGACGCACATTAACTCCTGCTACTAAAGAGTCATATGAATATTATATTAGTTTAAAAATAATAAATTTTGATAAAAGTTGGACTCCAAACTTTTGCTGTAATCATTGTACATCAAATTTGTTTTTATGGAGACGAGGACAGCGTCCTTCCATGTCTTTTGGTACTCCAAAAGTAGAATGGGTCCTTGAAGATACATTTTCTTGACTCGCATTTGGATTTTTTCCCACAAAATTGTGGAGACGTTAGCGATGAGCATGGTGAGAGATTTCATCAAGATATAAAAACTATGGAGAAAAGATATCAAGGAAAATGGAATCCTAGCATGCTTGCTGATTACTGCTGGGGCTTATTAAAAGATGATGATTGCAATTACTCTAGAAAGTCACAAAGATTAACCTTCCCAAGTCTGCCGAATAAAAATCAAATTTTAGAAAATGAAAGTACTCAAAACTAAATTCTTTATCCTTTGTGTGTTTCTTCTTATTCCTTAAAACCTTGAGAAAACTTACAAAGATTAGAAGCATCCGTGAAACTTGTATTTGAAGAACAAATTGTGGATTCAAAAAATTCAAACAAAGAAGGAAGAAATTCCTTTCTAAGGAATAACAAAAAATTACCACAAATGCGAGAATATTAATAAACAAAAAAAAACAAAAAGGAAAAAAAAACAAACAAAAAAAATTTTTAAAAATAAAAAAGAACAATAAAAACAAAAGTGGAGTGTAAAATACTGACAGCCTCCTCGTGGCACATTCTGGGGTCGTGAATTTAATAAATTTATTATGCACTAAAATGTTGGTTCACCAGCTAATGTCAGATTATAAAACTTTATTACTACTGTCAAAAATTAGTCTAATATAACTATATAAATTCATCTTTCAATAGTTGTTCGTGAAGTAAAAAGTAATTTAGATCACCATATTGGTTTTGCCTTTTTAAATTATGATGTCATATTTGTCTTCAGCGCATCATAAAACCAAACATTGAAAGAAATTTTAACTAACTAAAACATGATAGGTAAAAGGTACAAGTCAGCGCACCACTATGATAAGGCTAACTAGCCTGCATGGCTGCACCTATGAAAATCGTGCGCGAGCAGTTAAAAAAATTGTGCTACATCAAAATTTACAATTGATTCAGGGTATTTTCGATTTGGATCTTATAACTGAAGGTTCAGGCTTCAGTTTAAGGCTAGGTAGAAGCTTCCATCACCTCAGGTTCATCCACTACATTTGGTCAAAAACACGTTTTTTTGACTTTTTGAACTAATTTTTTTCAAAATCTTGACGTGATGGAAACTTTTTAAGGTCAGATTCGTATTCAGCGATGAAAAATCTATAAGATAGGCCGGGTCCGATGCTTGAATCAGAAAAATAATCATTTTTTGTCGACCAGTGTTATTTTTAAATCTTTAATTATTACTAGAGTTTTATTACAACTATTTGTTAAAAATGAGTTTAGCTTTAAAAGTGTTAATCAAAAAATCAAATTTTCAGTAAATAGTTTGAAATACTTAGTTTGGTTAAGTGTGAAAACTGTTTTCTGCGCCTTCATAAATTATACATTTTTTTTAATATTAAACTTACAAATAATTATATTTTTAGTTAGTAGTGTCAAATACTTATGTTCTCTTCCTCAAGACTAACCGCAGTGTTCACAGAGCAATAAAAGGTAGTGGAGCACTTTAAATATAACGCACAATAATATTTACTGTTGTCGTGGAGAATTAGACAAAGAAACTAATTTTCACTATACTTGAAATTAAGTGGATTTAACAATAGCAAGAACGCAACTGAACCATTCACCAAAAATATTGACGAAAATTCAGTCTTGGAAATTAAGTGTCTTTTCTGTTCTAAGACACAACTAAGACCCAATTGCTATAGGAAATAGCATTCTTGGATACGCAGCAAATAAAAAAGTAGATGATTGTGGTGTTAAAATGCTGCTAGACGCTAATAAAGTGTCCCCCAATTCACGAAAGTGTCTCCCAGCCACTGAAAGAAAAACAATTTATTATGCCTTCATATCACTCACTCACTCACATTATGCGCACTCTATGATATTAAAACAGACATCAAAAGAAAAAGCAGATAACTCATTATAAAATACGAGCTCTACTTACTTTTAAACCTTGTTCTTTTTGCTTTTTTATAAAAACGTACAATAAAAAAATAATTAAACTTTTCTCCAATGAAATAAAGTAGACGCCATGGATACCATAAGCAATCTACCTACATATATCTGTTCTGACGAAAAGTAAATAAATACAGTTTTTATTAGCCTAATTATCCCCTTTTGTTTAATGTTTATTTTATTATGATAGAGTGATTATAAATATTTATTTCTTTTTTTTTAATTTTATCCTTTGAAATAATATATTAAAACCCTAAAATCCATTAAATTCATGAGAAAATGAAAAACTGTGTATGCAGCATTACTAAATAAAATATTTTTATATAATTTCGCGTCGATATGAAAGTTTCCCTCAATATAAAAAAAAAGTACAATACTTTTTACTGCTTGCTCTAATAATGCTTGTGTTACCGGCGCAGTATTTTCCAATGGCTGTTGATAACCAGTACTCCCAATTCAGTTCCAGAGTTTCTGTTAAACTGGTGTTCGTATATTGCGGTACATATGAGTTTACGTTAGGTTAATTGCATCGAATGCGCAACATATGCGCGCCAACAACCAAAAGTTCATGTGGCAAATTTGCAAAATTGGAAAAATTCGTTCAAGTTTCTCCTTTCTTTTCGAAAAAATTAAGTAGTTCAACGACTTCTTACGACAGAGTGTTTGCTTTTGATGTCATTTCAGTCTTTTCCAGCAAAATATGAAAACATTTGGTATGAAGCACATAGCTGCTGACACGAATTGTAGGTCCTATTTTTGTTGTTATTGCCACACACAAATATATATATATTTTTGTAGATATTCACTGCAGTTCAATGCACAATTTTTTATATATAAATAAGAATGCAGCAACAGCACCGTCGGAGTAAGGCAGTGGCGGTTATAGTACAATTACCTTGACATACTTAAGAGTTGCTGAAATGGTTACTTTTGCTAAAATGAAAATATTTTGCAAATAAATTTGGTTGTTTAAAGAATTTCAATTTTCCACAAATCTATTTGAAATCTTGATAAGCGAAGTTTGCAATGGTGGAAGTACTGCAGTTTTGCTGATGTAGTGGGAATACTGCAAGAGGAATATTAAATGCGAAGAGACACTGAAATTGTTAAGACAACATAAATTTGACAATGATTATTTCATTTTAAATTTTAAGGAATCGCATCCATGACTGATTGGTATATGGTTTATTAAAAAATACTTTGCAAAAAAACGTAAAATTTACTACGATATTAGGGGCATCAATTTGAATATCAGTAATAGAAACAGTAGAAGTGAAAGTGAGCAAAAGGCTATAGTAAGTAGTAGTCAGTAATCAGCAATCCATACAAAATGCAATTTTAGTAGGTTTACCTTTCCCATTCACCACAATCGTCCGGACAAAAATTGTGTGAGGTAATAATAACGTATAGAAGAATCGAGTTCGTCGTGTGTATGAACATTTTCGCTTCCTCTGAGTTGGGCCTCCAATATTTCCCATGGGTTTACTTAACATTCCGCTTACTTTGACAGCTCTTGTGGCAGCATTATGTATTTGCGCCCAGTAGCCTATATTCCAAGGTTCGGGTCCGAGTATTGATCCTTGGCCCGCATCAGCTGTTAGCTTTCTATTCGTGCATCCTTCTTGGGTTTCGTATAAGAGCACGCGATTGCTGAGATGGCTGCGAATAATCTTGAATAGAAAAAATTTTACCTTCTTTAAGGCTTCAATTACGTCGCCCCATCTTAAACTGTTGAAAGTATTTCTAATGTCCTGTATGGCTAGTAATACTAAAAGATTGGAGTATCGATTACCTGCCTGAGCATATTTTACGCTAGCTATTACATCTTAGTGGTTCCTAGGGTAGGTCTGCGACTTATAAAACCATGCTGCCTGTCACACAGGCCACCAATAATCTCTACGGCTTCGCTAAACCTACGCTTTATCAGTTTCTCAAAGAGTTTTCCTGCGCTATCCAACATATATAGCGGTTTATCAACGCTAATGTTGGGTCTGCCTTTCCCTTACTGATTAGTACCTAATACTTTTTGTTCTTTGCATATTTCCGGAAAAATTCCTTCTTTTAGGGATGCGTTGTACATGTTTAGCAGCACTTTTAGTATTTCAGCAGCAATGCCATCAGGTCTTGGCGTTTTATTGCTTTTGTAGTATTCTAAGCGACGAACCAGTAAAACACGACAACTTGAGCTTTACCCGTTTATTCATCGGCTAAATCTTATAAAAAAATGGCTGCACCTAGTGTTGCCAATAATTATGTAAACGCTTACAATGCTGCCACAATTATATAAATATTTACAATACTGCCACAGTATATATTAGTTCATCTTCTGTCAATGGGACAAATTCAGTTGCTTTATATTGGGTCCGCCATATAACTTTACGGAATTAAAAATGCTATAAAAAAGAAACTACTCAATATTTTTCCTAATTGTTTTTTTTATTTTGAAGTTCAATCCTTCCGGTTAATGATGGAACACAACCTCATTCATATGGCTGCCTCGGCTAGCCATGCACCATCCCATACGATCGGTCCAATTTTTCAACACATTTTCGATTGTATGCGGCTGTATTTCAGCTATGACATCGCGTATGTTAGTCTTCAGTGCATCAATTGTTGCTGGTTTGTTGGCATAACACTGGTCTTTGACGGCACCCCAATGACAATAATCCAACGGCGTCAAATCGCAGCTCCGAGGCGGCCAAACGATATCAGAATTTCGGCTGATAATGCGATCTTCGAAGACAGTGCGCAAAAGATTTATCATAGCATTCGCTACGCCATGATTTTCAAAGTAATGTCGCAATATTGTCCAGCGTTTTTTGAGCGTATATACAACCATTTGCGTTCAGCGGAAGAATAAAACTAATTTTCTGTCGAGTCAGATGGCAGCTAAGTGTTACCATTCTTCAAATAATACCTAGTTCAAATCTGTAACGATAGATGGCGGGCTCTGTACTTTCTTCTTCCCGCTCCACCCAGTGGAATAGGAAGAGTCTGTCGAAAATTTTTCTTATCACTTCGGTTTAAATGTCAGCAGCAGAAGATTTAGCTCCTTGCTTTTTCATAACGTTTTTGTAACCCGACCTCAATGGATTACTGTTTAGATCGTTTCTTAGCTCTTTCCATTTGTCTTTCTTTCTTTGGCTTATGTTTGCCTCAATTCTTTTTTGACCTGTTTGTATTTTTGGATTCCGTTATCGCTGGACCCAAACTTCTGACTATAGTAAACTTTTCTCGCTTGTGGATGCAGATCTCTCTAAGTTCTGCAATCTCGTGTGTACACCAGTAAACAGCATATCGTTTTTGTTCATAGCTATTTTAGGCATAAAATATTTAGGTATAAATAAATAGGAATCAGTAATCGACAAGCACTGGTGAATGATCAGTTTTCAGTAATCAGTATCAGTATCAGTATCAGTATCAGTATCAGTATCAGTATCAGTATCAGTATCAGTATCAGTATCAGTATCAGTATCAGTATCAGTATCAGTATCAGTATCAGTATCAGTATCAGTATCAGTATCAGTATCAGTATCAGTATCAGTATCAGTATCAGTATCAGTATCAGTATCAGTATCAGTATCAGTATCAGTATCAGTATCAGTCTCAGTATCAGTCTCAGTATCAGTATCAGTATCAGTATCAGTATCAGTATCAGTATCAGTATCAGTATCAGTATCAGTATCAGTATCAGTATCAGTATCAGTATCAGTATCAGTATCAGTATCAGTATCAGTATCAGTATCAGTATCAGTATCAGTATCAGTATCAGTATCAGTATCAGTATCAGTATCAGTATCAGTATCAGTATCAGTATCAGTATCAGTATCAGTATCAGTATCAGTATCAGTATCAGTATCAGTATCAGTATCAGTATCAGTATCAGTATCAGTATCAGTATCAGTATCAGTATCAGTATCAGTATCAGTATCAGTATCAGTATCAGTATCAGTATCAGTATCAGTATCAGTATCAGTATCAGTATCAGTATCAGTATCAGTATCAGTATCAGTATCAGTATCAGTATCAGTATCAGTATCAGTATCAGTATCAGTATCAGTATCAGTATCAGTATCAGTATCAGTATCAACAAAGATATCTGTAACAGCAAAATAATACTTGTCAATATCAGTATCGAGACCATCAGCAATTAAGTATGAGTGGTAAAGCTCACCGTTTGATAATTGTTTCTCTTACAATAATATGCACACAATAACTTTTAATTTAAATATCTTTTATCACATTTTTACTGCTGTTAAGCAAAGCAACAGATTCCGCATTTTAGTTTTTTTTTAATTTTGCCACAAATTCATTTAAAATTTCAAACAATTTTACCATTTTTTCCTTAATTGAATTGGGTTTTAGTATTCAAACATGCAAAAACCTAATAATCTTTGTTCTAGAAAATGTCCACCTTTTAGCTCAAATTAACCGCAACTCAAACAACAATTTTGCCTCTCCAGGCCGCATGCATAAAAAGTTTTCAATAATTTGTCATAGATATTTTGCAGCAAAAAATGGAATATTTTATTGCAGGTGGGAATTTTGGAATTAGAAAAAAATACCGAAGAGCAAAAAAAGTTCATAATTAAAATAAAACGAAAAATGCATGCATAAATTTTATGTAGTCTCAAAAGCAAATTCAATTCGCCAATATACATACAATTTTTAATGCAATTTCCGTTAAAAAAGTTGTGTTGAAAAAATGGCAGGAAATAATCCTTCATCAAAATAGGCCAACACATGAATACCAGGAGAAAAAATGGAAGCAAGTTGTATGTATGTATGTGGTAGATATGTATATAATAAATAGATTTGCGTGTTCGTATAACCATAGTTCACTTAATAACCTTGCGGATATGCGGGTGATGAAGCGCGCTGGGAAAAACACCAAAAAATACCAAAAATTGCATTGGAAAAACTACAAAAAAGATAATTCAAATTTTCTGAACTTTATGACGTGGCAGTTTATAAAATTTCCCAGTTGAAACAGGGTGTGTAATAATATAGTATCTATATATATATTTTGCTAAAAAAGAGCCAAATGATATTCTGTATTGTGAATTGTATGACTCCATTTTAAAGTTGAAGCCCTTGTGGTGGATACTAATGATGTGGCTGTTTATGTTGGTGTGGATGCAGGACACCCAGAAATTGAAATTATGTTTGGCTGTTAAATTTGCCAATATAGAGCAGTGTGCATGTTCCTACAGCGCGACTTAAAAAAAGTATGCTATTTTTACAATTATAAAAATTAGTGTATTTCTGTCATGAAAAACCTCCTCATAAAAAGTATCTGCCGTGCGGAGTCGGTTTGAAACTGTAGATACCTCCATTTGTGGAACAACATAAAGGCGCATACTACAAATAGGAGGAGGAGCTCGGCCAAATACCCAAAACAAGGGTGTACGCGCCAATTATACATATATATACCTATATGCGTCGACTTATTGTTTATTATCAGCCGCTGTTCTTTTTTTAATTTTTCTGCTAACATGGATATTATTTTGGAACTACTTTTAATTTTTTAAAGCTATACGCGAATCGACCCAATCTTTGATTTTGTGCGTGCTTTTCCGACTGGTTATGTGAAATCGACCGTAAAATATGAAAGTCGGAAGGGGTAATGTTTGGTGAATGTGGCAGGTAAAGTAGGTCTTTCTAACAGAGAGTTTCCAAATAGGTTTAGATCAGCACTATAACACGTGGATGAAAATTATAATCTGAAATAATGATTTTGTCATGTAGTGTGCAGAATTAATGAACGCATTTTTTTTTGACCTTCGTCAATTGTGTTCGGTAGGCAAACAAAAAAAGTAAGCCAATCCCTCAAATACGTATTTTAATGAACGGTGCTAGAAATTAAGGGTTTCATTTATTATTATACAAAATTGAATACTTAGAATATTAAAGAATTTTCTAATAAGAGGTGTTATTTTGATATTCAAAGAAAACTCCTATTTTTTAATATAAATCATCTACTTTTTATTTCATTATAAAGAAGAAGGTTTGCCGTTAATAGTGGAAAATAACATCAGGCAAATTACCATCACGACCACGCTTACAGCACAATATCCTTTTCATGAAATTTTCGCAACCGAATTGCAAAGTGGCTGCCCTATGTCCTCGATAGCCTCACGAATTCCAACTTTGAGATCTTAAATCGACCGTGGGCTGACCTTCTCTTTTACGTGGTTCCAAAGTAAAAAGTCACAAGGTGTTAAATCACAAGATCTCGGTGGCCAATTGAGAGCAACTCTTCGAGAGATAACACAGTCCGGAAACTTTTCCCGTAAAAGATCAATAGTTTCGTTGCTTGTGTGGCACGTAGCGCCGTCTTGTTGAAAATAAACGTTGTCCAGATCAATACCATCCAATGCCGGCCATAAAAAATTGTTAATCATCTCTCGATAACGACCGATAACACTTGTTACTGGGAGACCTTTCAGTAGGTGTGTTGGGGCGTATGAGTAACGTTAACCTGCAGAAAAGGGTAATGTTAGATTTTTTTTAAGCTACTGTGTTATATTTAAGTTAGGCCACTGAAGGCAAATACAGTACCAGTCAGTTGTAAGATCAAACCGAAACCATGAACAGAGTTAGGAAAATTTATGGGTTTTAACAGTCACTCTTTTATTAGACATAGAATATAATACAATGGAATAATGGAAGAAAATGCTAGCATCGTATGAAAAAAAAAATAATTTTTTATATTAACTTTTATTTATTTAAAGAACCCAAGATGGCGTTATAGAACCAGTTACATGTAATTTTTAATATTGTAATCGGATGTAATTTTTTCTATATGTAAATCGAATTATAACTTGCAAGAAAACAAAACAAAAAACAAAACAAAAAACAAAAAAAAAAACAAAAAAAAAAACACAATTTCAACATTTAGTGTCATCTCTCGTTGTTTTAAATAAAAAGCAGGTATGAAAAGTATATACCAAAAAATTCTCAAATACAACTTTGTATTAAAAAAATAACTTCATTATCATCTCTAGTTTCTTTAAATAAAAAGCAAACGCAAAGCATAGATTATTCGTGGCAAAAAATTCTCAAAATCAAGTTGTTATTAAAAGAAAAAAAAAAAACATTCATAATATTTAAGCAACCTCCACATACATTGCGTATTAATTAAAAATAGCTCCTTTCGAAATTTTGCTTATTCGAAAAATACTTTAAAGCTACGCTTTAGTAGCATTTTTTTCTTACAATTTTATGAGGAATCTGAATCTGCTAGGAATGATATGGAAAAAATGAATCCTTCCTAATGTAATAGTTGTAGCAATACGCTGTAGAAAAAAAATCCGGTTTTAGTAAACACCTTATATCGCTGAAAGTTATCACTTACAAAGGTGTCATCAATTCGTAGATACATCAGTAATTAACTGCTAGTCAATGCAGAGTTTTATGGAGATTTATGGATTAAAATTTTTTGCAATGAATTCACATACACATGTGGTGTTTTTGTTTTACTTATTTTCCCTAAAGCACTAAAATATTACACCGCTTTTTTCATCTGGGGAAATACGAAATAATTCATTTTAATAACTGTTTGGCCTCGCCGAAAAAATGGTGACTAATCTTGATATTCCATTACGCCTAATTAGATGTCATTGGATTTTCACGCTTTACTTTTTACGCTTTTTACCAGTTGAAAGTACTTTTTGACATATAAAATTAAATTTTAAACTACTACTTTTCCTTACAAAATGCTTACAAACACTCACACACATTTTTAGCGCGTTTTTGTTTATAATAAAATGTAATCACCGTGATTTCAAGAAAAAAAGACAAAAATGTCTTCTTTTGTTGCATAATATTAAACTTTCTCATTGGCTGTTGTTGAATGTTTATTTGCAGTTGCCGCACAGCATTACGGGCGAAGAGCTGGCCTTCATTTTCGGCGCACCGCTTGCACCAGCCGGTCCCTTTCCTAGCAATTCTTATGGTGTACAGGAGAAGCTACTCTCGGAAGCTGTCATGACGTACTGGACGAATTTTGCAAAAACGGGGTAAGTAGAGTGGTGTGAATGTTTTCCACAATTTTGCTTATATTACACGTTGTTTCTTTTCCTTTGTATAACCTTAAGCATTTTTCCACATTGACAAGATTACATTTTAAATTTTGTGCAATAAATGCAAAAATGCTATGCCATTCTTCGTTATGCATTTTACTTAAAAATCTCTAGCAATAGCCGGTAAATTGAATTTCTATTGCAAATGCGCATGGTCGCACACAACTGCAGGTACACACAACTATACACATGTGTTGCAACAGTTCTTTGCGCCTGCAAGTATGCAATTCTTTTAGTGTGTGTTTGGCCATGCGTGCACAGCTGTGTGTTGACATACTCCACTGATTGTGGCAATAGAAAAGGAAATAGAAATAAAATTTTACTTTTATTTGTGCGCAGTAAGCAAGCCAGGCTGCATTGCTATTCCTTTCTTGTATTTTATAAAAATCCTGCTCTCCTTTGATGGCCAGTTGAAAGTGAATTTTCATGGTCTTTAAATTTGATTGCACTGCCTAGATATTGCATCGATATTATCAGAACACTCTATATATGCAAGTAATATATTCTTCTCTGTTTCCTTTTCAATATAGCAATCCAAAGGCTCCATGGAAAGGTAGCTTCATTAATTTGCATGCCTTGGAATGGGATCGTTATGATCTCGATTGGCCGGAATTCAACAAACGTAGCCAAGCCTACATGAATATCGGTGAGTTTGAAATTATAAATATTGTTTAATTTAGCGCACGATAGTCTTAGTTCCATTTATAATGGTGACTAGTGAGCTCGCATCATTATATACTTTGTTAGGGATTTGGTCAAATTTCTGGTACGAGTTGAAATGTGCTTTACTAAAGGGGTGCAATTGTCCAGCAAGATACTTCCAAAGATATTTATCATTATTTAGAGAATTTCTGATTAATTAAGTTACTTGACGTAATGCCCAAAACTTAACCGTTTCCAAGGTATTGGTACGTCCAATCTTTTTATGTTATTTCAACATACGATTTTTTAGTTAATAAATAAATAATAAAAAATGTATAAAAGTCATCAATAACAGTTTGCTTAGGCCCAAAAAACTAAATATGGTTACTTGATAAATTTTGGATTTACTATTTTTCACTAAGTATTTCCTACTTCGCATCATTTCACATAAAGCTTTTGTATGGAAACTATTATCCCCAAATTATTTAAAAATTAGTACGTCTTTTGCTCTTCAAAATAACATTTTAAGAATAATAAAATAGATTTATTTCAGCAGGTTAGGTTAGGTTACACTGGCTGACTAAAGCCACGCATTTTAGGAGTCGGACAAGCTCCAGTTCAGGGATAGATTCTAGCCTTTCAAAGCTGAGATCACCCAAGTAGCATAGTCTGGTTTTCGAGGAAGCCGGACAGTAGCATAGAAGATGCTCCAGGATTTCTCTTGCATCCGACTTATTGCATTTCCTGCAAACGTCGTCAAGGGTTAAATTTAGCTTTCAAGCGTGTGCTGCACCTAGGCAATGCCCTGTTAGTATGCCAACTAAAGTTCTAGTACATTTCCCTCTACCGAACGATATAACCGATTAAGCTTACTTGTCATCATATGCGTCCTGGCAACTTTGCAATTAGTTAAGCTAAGCCATCAGCCTTTTGCCTTTCTTAGCGTGCATTCCTCTAGTTATTTTTGTGTGCAGAGGTTTAAGTGTCTGACTTATTTGATCCCCTGCAAGTCTCGCACCTTCTTTAGCTTTTCCATTACCTTTATTTCCCTCTATGCCTTTATGTCCAGAAACCTAATAAACGCAACGCCTGCAGTTACGAGCTAGCTCGTTAATTGGTTAATTGCCTTCATAGACATTTTTGGATGATAGATAGTATGATTTTTACGCTTTTATTTCCGCTTGGCTATCCACGTTGCTGTTAATTGCTGCATCTGCATCTCCATCCCTTTCTTTGCAGCAAATATCTCAGCTTGAAACACTGTCGGAGAGTCGTTGAAATATTACCAATTGTCTGAGACATGTTTTCTTCCTGACCGCCTTCCACCACGCCAATATGTCATACAATACTATGGGTATAACAATTGCAGTGTAGCACAAGTTCATAAGAGCGGGTGAGAGCCCCTATGTGCTTTCAAGTATTCTTTTATATGCGTATAAAGCATTCGTGACCTTTTTCACCCTCTCCTCAGCAGGTAGTCCAACATAATGAAATTGCCTTCCAAACTTTACCTGTTTAGCAGCTAACATAATTAAAATAATCGAAAAGCTCGTGTGAACACTCTACTATGCCATAATTTTAACGGGCTATAAAACTACATACGGAATTCTTTTTTTTAATATTTTAATTTAAAATTTGGAATCTTTATAAAATTTTTCGAATTTTTATAAAACTGATTTCCTAGAAAACGGATTTCCCTTAGTTGAATATAAAAAGGAGTTTGCTTTGCTAGGTTTGGCATCATGTCGAGTCCTCTTCCTACCTATGTTGAAAAATTACGCTACTTTCAAGTTTGCAGAGTATCGGCTGGCTGACATTTTAAATGTGTAAAGGTCGGGTGGAAATTTTGCAATGCGGTAGTAGAGTTTAACAACGGCAAAACTGGAGCTTAATATTCCGATACTTGAAGAACACTATTTCCCATTGCCTACTAATAAGAATCAGTTGCACTGCCTGCAATTTCATTTACTCAGTTCCACATTCCAAGCTGTGGCTCTCTGCAAGCAATTTAGAACGCATCACACATTTCACGGCGAACAAAGCTACGAAGTTTTAATTCCAATACAAAGCTGACTTTATTTTATGGTTGTACAACGTTGCTGGTCATGGCAACACTAACTAACACCACTGGAAAAGTAATTATACAACAAGCAATGCCAAAGCCCTTCAAAGTCTCCTGTGGCGTAAAACAAGGCGACTCGCTTTCCACATCTTTATTTAATCGCCGTCTTCACTCTGCGATAAAAAACGAAGTGAAACCTTTTTAGTCACTCAGGAATAACAATCGCGTACGTGGATGATATCGCGATAGTGGCAAGGAATAAAAGATATCTCATTAAAACCTTCTGTAATATTGAATTTCGTGCAAAATCAGTAGGCCTTAGAATAAATGAAGGCAAAACTAAATATCTGAAGGTCCCCGCAGCGAAGAAAGACGAAGTCCTGAAAACATCCAAATCGGGACATTAACCTTTGGAGGTATTCAACACTTCAAATATTTGAGAGTGTTAATAAAAAATGACAACATTAGTTACGACACAATACAAGACAGAATAATGGCAGCAAACATAGCATATTACGCCCACGCAAAATTGCTGAAGTCCAAACTGCTCACACGTGAATGTAAATTCCGCCTCTACCAGTCAATAATATTACTACCGGTGCTGTTCTACGGCTGCGAGTGCTGGACATTGTCAAGCAAAGACGAAAGTAGCTTAAGAGCGAACGAAAAGTAATCCGAAGGGTGTTTGGCCCCATACGCTGCAACGATGGAACGTACCGAATACGCTACAACAATGAGTTGCTAAACTTATGCCAGGGAGAAGACGTCGTGAAATACATTAAATCCCAAAGGCTTCGATGGTTAAGGCACACTGTGCGCATGGAAGACAGCCGCCCCCAAAAATATTTTTTATTAACGAATTGTCTAATGACCCTAGCCCGAGGACGTCCAAGGTTAACCTGGCTTGACCAAGCCATAACCGACCTGAAAAAGCTACTAATTAGGAGCTGGAGATCTGTTGCTATGAACCGTGCAGATTGGAAGAGAATTGTGGATGAAGCTAAAGCTCACCCTGAGCTGTAATCGCTACCTGATGATGACGACAACGTGGAATGAGACGCCAGCTGACACAACTTCATTACAAGTTTTTCTAAAAAGATGCCTTCAAAAAATTCTCAAAATGTCGTGACCAAATGCTGACTTATGGGCCAGAACCCAGCAGAAGCCAATACTATTAGAGATCCGAAATAGAAAATGGGTCTGGATTGGCCATGTTCTACCCATAGGAAATGGGGACTTAACAAGGGCCGCCATTGTGGAACTCCCAAGGAAGCAGTGGACGTGAAGTACCAGCAAATAACTGGAGACGGCTGCTAGAGCCAGAAACCCGCACCATGCGGCTTACCTGGAATGATGGTGAGAGATTGGGAGAAATCCGATCCGAATGGGAGAAATTCGTTATGGGCCTACGTTTCACAGTGGAATTCTAGGAACTTATGATGATTATATTCAAGACATGAAATGACAGAAAGACTTTTGATTTTCAGCATCTTAAAAAATACAATCAAATCTGAAAACAACTTCCTTTTTGCCATAAGTCATTGTGGTTTTATGCATTGCATCAGAAAAATTAGTGATTTTGGGAATGTATGTATATCATAATGGAACCCATCCATAACATAGTTTTTGTCAGCTGCTCTCAAGTTGTTGTAGTTGTTATTATTGTAAAAGCATAAGCATTCCCGATAAATCGCTCCGTCGAAGACGAGTAATTTTTCCCCAAGACAATGTCAGCTCTCACCTATCGGCTAACACAAGAGGGTTTTTGATCACTCAAAAGATTGAGTTAATGGGTCATCCGGTTTACAACACTGATTCGAAACCTATTGATTTCTTTTTGTTCCCGAACTTCAAAAATAAAATATGACCATCAAAAATAAAATGCGAAAAATGCGCTTTGAGAGCTTTGGAGGTATCCACTCCTGAGTGATATAATTGAAAATTGGCATAAAATTAACCATAAGCTTTTTAGTAGGTTATTTACTATTACGTGAGTGGGTTGACAATATACCTGTTCAGAAAAATTGTTTACGGTAAACCTTCACGATAAAATTAGCTTTGGCGTCTACTGTAACAAGCCAGAAATAAGCGCTTCGGTTCGTCTTCCTAATCATTACATATATCGTATTTCTGCCTGATTAGATAAAAATGTGACTACCTTTACAGAAATTTTAATTTAGTCTGTTAGCTAAGCGGTGAATAAATCTCTTGGTGAGGTTGTCCACTTCTTCATCCTTACTCCCAAGCGCCGGACGAGATGGCGGACACCTTTACAATAATTGCAGAAGTTACAAAAATGAGAAGAAGGACGAGTCTCTCAGACAACTTCTCTTTCACTGCCCTGCGTGGCAAACCACTAGGTTTAGATACTTTGATGACCTTAAGGATCTATGTGTCAGCCAGATCAATGGATTTGCACTTAAAACAAAGTGTTTTAAGGAGGAATAGCAGTTTGTCCGCTGTATCGCAATGGATCGGCAACGGTCTAAGTGAGTTGGTTTAGAGGCCGACTGCCACTTGTACCTACCTACCTACCTACATAAGCTCGCATGTTTAGTTGTGTTGATGTATAAAAGGAAATGAAAATGACATTTTTGTACGCCAATTTATAGTACAGGGTGGCGCAAAATTAATCGCCCTATCTGAGGATTAACAATTTTTGCAAATGCCTCAGACATATTTGACTTTTGTCAAAGTATACAAACAGACAAGCAAAGGAGCGAACAAAAGACAAAATATAGATTTTCATTGCTCAACATAATTTTTTTACTGTTTATTAATTGAAAAATAAAATTAGATGATTACTTTTTTCGCCACCGCAATAAGTATTTGCACCTATGCATGAATGCACTTCCCGATACTGCCATCAGAAGAAGTTCAATTTATAATTTTTATATCATTAAAGGTTTTCGCCGTCAAAAAAATACGTTCTAGTTATACGATATTTAAAGCTCTAAAAAAATTGCACTTTTGCAATTAAAACACAAATGAAATGAATTCTGTAAAATAAGAAAACGACTAATAAAAAGCGTTAACCGCTCCGGTATTCACCCTATAAGCAAAAAAGCGAAATACGAAATTCTCAATAAATTGTTTCAATGCATTTATTAGTGGCTATTAAAATGTTCACCGTTAGTAAGTTTTTCAGCTGAAAATAATATTTTTGCTGAATATAGTTTTCCATTCAGTGATAATAAAATAAAAAAATACTTTCACTTAACTCACTCAGCTATCATATCATTCAATTATTATGGCTTCTCTCTTTCTATAGAAAGCATCAGGTTGCTCTGCGCGGGAGAAAAAACTAGCAAATTAATATTTTTATATGAAAACTGAATTTATATAAAGCGGTGACTTTTACTACTATTGTTTTTACTGATTGGAACATCAGAAATGATTACAACTGGTCGTTGCAAACAGCTTTATTCAGGAGCCGTTTTTGATAGCACTGTCATGTTAGTATGTTTATCCAGGGTTTTCGTACAAAATGGAATGGTGATAAAGGTCGAGAAAAATATTTTTTTTTTGTTTTCTCTTTAATTCAAAAGTTCTGATGCTTGGAGTGAAAAAGTGCCATATTAATAATTCACAGCTTTTAAAGTTTTATTGTGTCTGTTTTAGTTCGAAAAGGGGCTTAATATGAAAAGAAAATCAGTAAAAATATTGACTTTGGAACTTAATTTTTTATTATTCTTAAACTTATATGTTATTACTAATCATTACGCTTGAACTAAAATTACTCCAATGTTAAGCAAACATTTTTCTGTTTGCAATTTATTGCATACAGGGTGGTTCCGGTAGTGACTTATTTTTGAAAATTAAAAAGATGAACAAAATGTAATGTTTTCGGCAACCATTTCCATCCTTTACGAAATACTATTTCAGTCATGTAGCATCTGCATTACATTCTCAGTAGCGCATCCTTTTAATCCAGTTTTCCACGGCCTGAAGCGTTAAGGGATTGTACGCATAATATCAGTCAATTGGCTTCTCCGAGACAGCTGTAAATACGAAAAGATCGATTGTGGCTTTGGCTGTGTAATCCTGTTGAGACAAAAGATAATCCCAGTCAAGGTCTTAAATTGCCGTCAACAAAAAATTTTATTAGGCCTCTGTACTCCTCACCCTTGCCCGAAAAGGTGTTTCTAGCGGCATTTCCAAAGAAAAATGGGCTAATGATGCTAGCGCTCTAAAATAAATAAAAGCATTGGGGTGACACTGTGTTCAATATCCCTACCAACATTACAGCGTCTTGAAATATGCAGAAGATTTTACTTTCGACTTCAAATTTCTACTGAGCAACTATATGGTGGGCCATGCAAAATTTGTTTTTTGAATTGGCTATAAAAAAAAACAAATCAATATTTTTTCAAACTTGTTTTTTACTTTGAAGATTGAATATTCTCATTCATGAATGAAAAACAATATCATAATATCAAATGACTACCACGACTGGCTTTACAGTAGGCCATTCGATCAACCCAATTTTTAAGCACGTTTTCGATTGTTTGGGCTCCAATTTCATGAATGGCAACTTCGATTTCGTGTTTTAAAGCATCAATCGTCTCTGGATGGTTCGCATAGCATTTGTCCGTAACGTCTCCCCACAAAAAATAGTCCAACGGGCTTAAATCACAGCTCTGAGGCGGACAATTGATATCGGAATTTCAGCTGATTATTTGGTTTTCAAAAACGGTAGCCAAAAGCTCGAGTGTAACTTTGGCAGTGTGACAATTTGCTCCGTCCTGTTGAAACCAAATGTCGTCCATGTCATCCTCTTCAATTTTTGGAAACAACTCGTTGAGCATGTCACGGTAACGCTCGACATTTACTGTAACCGCGGCTCCTCGCTCAGTTTCGAAAAAAAAGGCCCTATGATGCCGCCAGACCAAAAACCGCACCAAACAGTGACTCGTCGTAGATGCATTTGCTTCTCTACAATAACGTATGGATTTTCTGAGCCACGTAGCCACCGCTGTGAAAATCAGAAAAGAAAAAGAAGAATCACCACTTTGGAAATAGGTTTTCAATATTTCCCAATTTTGTTCAAGCGTATAGCGTACCATTTCGTAAATTTCAAGCCTTTAAGTAAATTATGAACACATTTGACATGTCATTTGTGTTACCATTCTCAAAAACATAGGTGGTTCAAAAAGCAAACGCTATATGGCCCACCCTGTCCCAGTTAAGAGCGATTTTAAGCGATAGGGATTTAGGATATAACATGCTTTCATCTTCTTATATTCATTGACTGCCTGACCTTTTTCAGCAGGAAGCACCACTATAGTTTGTATCTTAAGGAGCTTGATGAGTTTTAAATGGGTGAACATATTTTCAAGTCGTCAGCATACAAAAGAAATTTGGAATTAGTGAAACAATTTGATATGCCATAGATAAAAATAGCGAATAACAATAGACCTAAGATGCTGCCCTATCAAACCCCGAACGCCAAAAATCAAAACATCATAATTTTTTATAAGACAAGAAACTGTTCTAAAATTATAAATGGTATTTGAGGATTCTTTTAAAATAGTTTGTATTTACCCTCTCTAGTAATGTGTGGCATTTTCTTTCTTTTAAATAACTTCAGAGATTATGTGCTCGGCACTGGTTCAAAACACGTTTGCGCTAATTGCGTGCTAAGGCAGTTCAATAAATGAATAATGATATCCTTCAGCTCTTTCTTTGAAAAGTTATGCTTATTTTCTCCATGAATTGCTGGAATCAATTCATCCCACTTTGCATACATTGCTCGGCAAAATAACTCAAAGAGATGAATGGCAGGTCGCACTATCTTGCTGAAAAACAAGAAAAGGGGCAGATATTTATACGAAAGTAAGCGTAAGTAGGTAAGTACTTTTTAGAAGTCATGTGTGTCGACGGGAAGTGGTGATTTATCTTTCCAAGTGTACTCAGAGCTCCCCAAACTACCAGAGATCTTCCGCCAAAATTTCTATTTGAAAAATACCTTGACTCTAAATCTCTCTTATACTTATTAAGTCCATCTGGACCATCTAAGTTTCATTTAATTTCATGAGGAAAGATAACCTTAAATTAGTAAAATTTGGAAAACTTGAAAAAGGCTGTTTTATTTATTCTAAACTACCAGATTTCAATTACAATCCATATTATAACGATCGAAGATTTTCCGTCTCATTTTGTGGTCAGCGGTATGTTTTGGAGGTGGCTTCGTTTTAGAGATCTTAATAATCCTCGTACGCTTTAAAACTCAACTTAACGTAGTCCCAAAAATATTGAGGCTACATTCAGCCTTGATAAAGAAGGGAATTAACAATTAGAATGAAACACTTGTAGGTTTTCAATTGTAATATATTAAAAAGTGGGCGCTAAAAAATCTACAAAAAGATTAGCAGCAGATTATGAGGCATGTATCCCATTATACGAGTATACAAATTTGTTTAGATTTAACATAATTCCAAAAGATCTTGGGACTCGCTTTGATATCAGATTTTTAATTTTGAACTCTTCTGCTGGGAAGGCTTTTACCTTCTTAAGCTTAAAGGGATAGATACCTGTAAACGACCATATTTTCCCTGATTTTTATTAAAAATTTTTAAAATGAATAAGTGAAAATTGGCATACAGTTTATTTATACATTAAAAAATATAAATTTTTTTTTATTTATTTTAATCATTTAAAATGGGGGATGTACACTCAATTCTTCCAGAAAGGTCGCAGCGCGGCTTCTCAATCGGCGGCCATTGTAGCATCGGCGTCAGTGACCTGAATACAAAAAACCAAAAATTTGTTTGTTTATTAATATCATAATTTCTATATGAATTAACAATAAATGGAAAAAAATCGCGGAATAAAATGCATCAAGAAAAAAAATTAATTTTGGAGCGAGTTTTCCTACCGTTTTCCTACGAAAAAATTATTTTTTCGAAAAACTTTCGAATTGTAAATTCACATAGAAATTGATATCATAATAAAGATGTGTGCAAAATTTCAGGGAGATAACAGGGTCAATAAGTTTTCGAGTTATCGTGTACGCCAATTCGAAAAATATAGTTTTGAGAAAAACGCCTCTAAACTTTGAATACATGAAAATTTCTCTCCCAGCGCTCGAACGCAAAGAATAGAGTCGTCACGGTTGCCGATCTATAATATAAGAAATACCTAAATTTACGTTCTAAAATTTTTTTGACATATTCTTAAAGGATTATATTAACATTTTATGAAAAAAAATTTTTTTATTTTTCGAAATTTTACAGGTATCTGCCCCCTTAAATCTCGAGAATAGCAAAAATGTTTACCTTCAAAGAGACACAGTTTAGTTGATTTGTACTTTTTGTAGAATTTTTTTACTTAGGATATCAAAGAGTTTTATAGAAGTTACGTTTTTTAGCGATATGTTCCTCATAAAAATTTACAAATTACAAATGGTTTAGCATTCAGTTATTACATCGCCCGAAAATAGTTATTGTTGTTTTGCTGTTGTTATTGCTTTTGCTATTGTTGTTGCTGTAACAGCTTTAGAATTAACCATAAATGTGCGGGGAATGCTGCTGGAGTGACCATCATGGGCCGACTATAAATCCATGTCTTTCCGTAACGTAGAACCGGCTACTGTGGGAACGCCAAAAAATAATGATTTCCGGCCAGTGCAACGTTTAAAGCAAAAGTCAAGTGCTTGATTATCCATGATGTTTAAAATTCCAGGTCAAGAATAAGCGGGGTTCGGTGTATTTGATTGGGCAATCCAACTCCATGTACTTTGTACCTTTTTCACAGAAACCTTATATCGACCTAAAGCTGGAGGGGTATTCACTAGAGATATTCACACAAAATTCATTCGTCTTGTCGTAAAATGTTCAAACAGTGAGCGGCAACCTTTAGTTTAGTTTAGTTGGTCCTGCAGGAGATTTTTTCTCAACAGCTACTTGATATTGGCTTATTGCCGCCCAGATATTCAAAATTGTTGCTTTGGCTGTACTTTACTTAGCAATTAAGCCCCGGTAACATTTGAGAAACAACGCAAATATGCGTAAGACTGCCAAATAAATGAATTATCAGCTTGATGCCAATTACGCTGATATTCAAACTATTAATCCTTAACAGTTGTTGCTTAGAAATTTATTTCAAGAAAAATTAAATAATATACAAATATTAAATTTTCACAACATCGATTCAAGATTTATTGATTAAAAAGTAAATCCTGCCAAATTCATATACATAAATGGCTTTAGCCACAGAAACCACTGAAAAGACTATGCCATAGCTTTTACTTCTAATATTAAACAAAAATACTTGCAATAGTAAAATATACCCCAAATATCACATCTCCATATTTGACATACCATAGTTATTATTGTAAAATATTTAATTAGAAAATAGAAAATCCCATTATTATATCCTGCCAGCTGTGAAATTTTTGGTTTATAATTTTGCGCCAATATAAAATCATACCATTTCTAGTACATCTCATTAATAGGGAAAGCAATAGAAGATAAATAACCTTGCAGTAAAATCTATCCGCCTTCTAGCGTAGCGTAGCATTACATAACTCAACTCGACTGTAAATTGTAGCATTTTATAAAAGCCGTAATATACCATTAAATTAATAAGGATTAACGAAAGCCTAAAAGGGTCGGCCTTCTCTCAATACATTCCAAAGTACGCCAGCCTACGCCAGCCACACATTCATACGAGTACTCGTATATATGTATATGTATACAAGTATATATGTATGTGTAGGAATGTAGATGGATACCATTGCACCCAGCTTCAACTGTGTTCATTTACTCGTACATACATACATACCCTACTGCTCATCCGCAACTGAAACCATCAATGGCTATTAAAGCATTAAATACATACACTTGCGAGGGAAAAGTATTCCACTAATTGGTAGCCGTTTAATTCAATTTGATTTTCGTCTATGAAGGCGCGCAACGGCGTTCAATGTAAGAGCAAAAGAAAGAGTTTAGGGAGCATTCCATACCAAATCAACAGCAGCTGGAATTTTATCGTAAATAGGAAATCAAGTAATGGTTAATTCTCAGAAGCAGGGAGTAGACAATATGAAAATAATACTATTCAGACCCTTTAGAGCTTAAATATTTTATTCTGCCTCTAATACCCTAACCACTATGAATTTGTACCCTAGGACTTCAGCTCATATAAGCGCCGCTACAAAACTACCAAAATACCACTTTTTTACGAAAAATATTGTACATACCACAAGAAAAACCATATAATTCACAACTTCAAGCTTTGTAGAAAATTTTTCAACATATTTTAAAATTCCATCAACTTTTTAACCAGAATTTTCAAAAATTTTCTTGGTATGCACTTTTGTATTCAATTAATTTTTGGTATAAAAAAGTTTATTTATAATTTCCAAGTGTTGACAAAATACCGCTAATTTTTGGCATATTTTTTATAAAATTTTTTTGTTTTTCTGACGCTGCTAGGCTTTTTTCTCCAGATAAAAAAGTTCGACCATTTATTTTCAACTTTCAAAATGGACTTCATGACTCTATAATTTAATGTTTGCACACGAAATTGCTCCTACATTACCTCGCAGAAATTTTTCTAATTTGTAAATTATAATCGCTTGCCTAAGCCTAAACATTTGCACGATTTGAATTTCGAAGTGGTGAAGTCAGAGAATCCCTTCCTCAATATTTCACGCGCAATAGTTTTAGGAAGTCCAAAAGGGCAAAAGCTCTCTTGCGCACGGACTGATGAGGACGACTTCAATATTTTAATTTGTTTTCAATAACCCACTGGGCTCCGTCCATGAGATGTTAGTCATTGAACTTGTTGCCCGCAAACTTCGCACCCATGAACGAATCAAAACTTCACTTTGGGCATAACGTAGACGTCGAATATACAGTAGAAGTAGTAGTAATTCTTTATTTATTTATAAATATTGCATCTTACATATCAATAATTTTTCGAATAATTCATTTAAAAATATTAATACATAAGGAAAGAAATAATAATAAATTTGTGGCAACAAGAATGTTGTCCGTCACAGCTCAAAAATTAATCAAAAATTAAACTCTGCAAAAAGAAAATTTCTATAGCGTAAGGCTGAGTATATAAAGCAAGTTAATCTTTTCCAATTATGGCCATTAAGTAGATATAGTTATTACTTCTGCTTCATTTAGTTTCGCTGCGTTTAGGTATTTTGTTCTCATCTCCTTCAGTACCGGACATCTTCCTAAGAAATGCTGCATAGCTTCTTCCTCGTTTAAATTGCAGAGGGTGCATATTTTCTGAGCATTTCCATACGTAGTTGCATTTAGCTTCAGTAGACAAGATCTTGCTTTGAAAATTGTAGTAATATCAGCTAGCCGCATTTCTTCTTTGATATATGAGTCCCCTTTTGAGTAGTCTGAATGTTTGTAAATTCACGTCGCCCTTGACTGTGCTTTTACCTAGCCAATTTGATGTCTTTTATTTTGATTTTGGTAAGAAGTTGCACATAGCGATAATGCCAGTCTGTAGCGGTGATGTTTTCTTCAAACTTCAAGCCGAACTCCATTCCCATGTCGTTCAGATGCTTAAGCCAAAACACTTTTTTACTTAGGATGCCTTGTGTTAGTTTGTGTGGGAGTCTGTTGCAATTATATTTATAAACAGTTTTCCAGATATACTTCATCTGTAGTTCTAAAGAGTACATGTGGCTTCTTCTAAATTAGTTTCTAATGTTATTGCATAATTCGGAGTGAGCTCGGGTAGTTTGAGGATTCTTTTAATAAAGTAACGTTGAAGTTTATTTACTTCATCGAATAAGGCATGTCCCCGAACTTGCGCTGCGTAGGTTTGTATCGCTCTGCATACCGCTTGGAACGGCTTCCATATTGATTTTAATGAAATGAATGACTTCGCTAAAAAATCGTTCCATGTGCAATTAGTATCTACTACCTTTTGCTGAAGTATTTCTGGCTTCTAAGTGCTTGCCTAATGACATTTTGGTCGTCGAATATTGTAATGTGAACAAAATCTATGACGAGCAGTTGAATCAGAATCTTTGATCGTAAATATACTTCAATTAAGAACGCAGGTCGTTTACCCATCCACTGCGCTATCTCGACTAAATAACGCGCACAAATAATAAAGTTAACGCGGTTCGCTCCCGTCACACGCGCTTGCCGGTTAGAAATAAATTGTAAATTTAAACCTTATTCTGCCACCGTACAGCCGTATATCTTGAGTTTCTTCTTTATTGTGACTTAGCGCTGCAGTTTATGTCTCTTGTGCCAAATCAGTAATGGATTTTATGAGGGGCTTATATTGCTTCTTCTTCTTCCTAAAAGGTGTTCTAACCTCTTAAGTCACTTTGGCCGATATCAAAGTGTACTGTAGTCTAAAGGGCGGCCGCTGTTAAAGAATACTTCAGATGTCGAATGCCAAGTTCGGGTAGTTGTGGATAAAGCATTCTGATTAAAATTCGTGCAAGATTACTACAATATCATTAACACTTCTTCAATATTTTTTTGGTTCTCTAGAAATCAACTAACGAAAAATGAAAATGAAAAATAAACTCATGGCTTGTACATACAATAATCATACTAGGCTATCATTTGCGGACGAATTTCTTGGAAAGTACTAGACAAGTGTCATCACCGCTTTCATTTTATATATATTAGCTTGAGCTAATTTTTCCCTCTCAAAATTCTAAATCAACCCTTGTAGGCATCCGTTTTCATTTTTAAAAGAGCATTCGCGGCGAAAGCCAAAGTCAATTTTGGAAAATTGTACCAGTTTAGAGTTTGACACAGATGCGCACTGGAAATATTTAAGTTTATTAAAAGTTTCGCGTTTTGATAAAGCTTATAAACAATGCTGATCCAATATGTTGTTCCACAAAAGATATCGCATTCCTTCTCATCTAAAAGGTGATTTTTTAAGAGCTATAGGAAAGTTTTTGAAAAAACACATATAAAATTCAGAAAAATGTATGAAATTTTGCTTTAAAGCGATAGTAAAGTCAATATAATTTAATGTTTGAAGATTATTTCAAGCAAATATTGACCGCGACAGCGCTTCAAATGGTCCATCCGCTTAGTCCTATTTTGGCATACTCTTTCCAATGTTTCGGCGGGTATCTCACATATAAATGCTTTGATGTTGTCTTCCAATGCGTTAATTGAAGCAGTCTTGTCTGAGTAGACATGAGCTTTAACATAGCCACACAAAAAATAATCTAAAGGCGTTATATCGCACGATCAGGGTGGCCAATTGACAGGTCCCGAACGTGAAATAAAATGTTCACCGAACTCGCCTCTCAACAAGTCCATTGTTACGCGTGCTGTGTGGCATGTGGCACCGTCTTGCTGAAACCACATGCCTTGCAAGTCAAGCTCTTGCATTTTGGGCAAAAAAAGTTGGATATCAATTCACGGTAGCGCTCACCATTCACAGTTACGTTACGCATCTTTGAAGAAGTACGGTCCAATGATACCTCCAGCCCATAAACTGCACCAAACTGTGACCTTTTCTAGATACATTGGTAAATCTCGAATCGACAATACTGCTTATTTACAGGCACGTACCCATTGATCCAAAAATGAGCTTCGTCGCTGAACACAATTTTTCGACTTTAAACTTTCTTAACAGAACACGGATTTTTATAATAAAATTCAAGATTTGCAAGCGTTGTTCGTTTGTAAGACGATTCATGGTTAAATTATAGACCAAACTAAAGATGTTTGTCAGTGAAACATAACACGAAACGTGCGTCAGCTGTTTAAACGAACTGTTTGAAAAAATAATAGCTAAAAAATCACCCTTTATAAGTATATATATTTATACATCGCAAGCATAAAATACACTGATGTTGGCTCCATTTCAATCGTTTCCGCCTTTAATATTGGACTAGGCATTTTTAAAACTGCAATTCCACTCTCAAATTTGGGTTAAACGGTCTTATAAACTTTGGAAATCGAGGTAATAAACATCAAAGAATTTTATTAATTCTAAAAAATTGCTCCTGAAAGGTTAAAAGCCAATCATCATCCTATCTTTGACATGAGTTCGTGGAGCATGGTCTCCAATGATTTGTTTTTAGAGTATGCGTGTGAGAGGCTAACCGTTTTTAGTTGTTACTTTATGAGAAGAAGGAAAAGAGACGATAAGGCGTATGGACCACATGAGAGCAATTTACCTTACTCCACTTTTTATTCGACTATTGTTATCAAAAGGCTTGCAAACACCAAGCCGAATATTCCACCACTGAGGGATACACAACTCAACGTTCTTACATGTGGTGAACCACAGCTTCTCCCGAAAGAGTTTTTCGAAGTTGTGGGAGACAGTAACGCGACAGCCATACAAATGCCGCAATGGGTAGCCAAAAGACTACTTCCCAATAGAAATATCTACCCCGATCAATCTTGCAGATTTAGAGTGCAGCGACCGTTTCAAAGGAAGGGATGGCAATAAATTTGGAATTAATGCTGAATGGAGTCTTAAAGAAAATTGATCGCATATCCCCGGATGGAATTCAATAGAATCCTTTCCAAAAGTTAAGCGGTTAGGGGTAGTCAGATGCCCGAAAAAATGAAGACTTTCAATAATTTTTTTTTGTTAGGCAGGTGCTTTATTTTACAAAAATAAAAACCTAGCATTAATACGTCATGTTTCGACTTCACTTTAGCAAATTTTCAAAAACAAAATTTTAATTGTAAAAGTTATCGCCTTGCGGCGATCATCACAAGTCTTTGGAAATTCATCTAAAATCAATCGGAAAAGAAAAATTAGTTTTATCAGTAGATAATTTTGTGCCTGATCGAAGATATTTTTTTCAAAATTAACAATATGGCAACCTCAAGAAATATTTTTCAGATTTTTGAGAAAAAAACCGACAATTAATTGCCTCAAAAATCTAAATTTTTGAGAAAAACAAAATCCTTCTATCAAGCACGAGTTTTTTATGTTTTTCAAAAGCAGTATAAATTTGATTGAAACATACCAAGCGGTTTTTAAGTTATAGTGATCACCAGTTCAAAAAACATAACTTTGTGAAAAACGCATTTAAAGTTTAGCTATCGGCTCACGAACGCTCCGAAGCGCCCAAGCGCCCTTTGTTAATTGTTGAATAACTCGAAAGTATTTGTCGGATTCACTTCAAATCCTAATCCTCAAATCCTAAAACTTGAATGACAACACTGAGTCAATCGCAGATGTTGAGCATTTCACCTATCTGAGCAATATGATAGCGAAGGCTGACGGTGTATCTCTTTTAAAATTGAAAAGGACTTAGGACTCCAATGCTCTATATCGAAAGATTAAACTCAAAATCTTAAATACATGCATCAAAAGTGTTCTCTTGTATGGATCAGAAACTTGAAAAGTGACTGACATGATCGGCAATAAACTAAAAGTCCTAGTAAATAAATACAACTCTAAAAAATTTACCGAATTTTCTGGTCAGTTACCATCACGTAAAGGCAAGAGCAACATAGCAAAAATGGCTTTGAATGGAATGCACAAAGGAAAAGAGATTGCGGTCGCCCAAAGATGACGTGGGTGAGGACGGTATGCTCTAAAAGCATGCAATTTGGTTTCTGGAGTCAAATTAGAAGCTACGCATATGATAGAAGCCATTGGAAGAGATTAGTTTGCGCTCTATGCTCCAATGAAAAGCAATGCATCTTCTAAATTTGTGTGTGCATTTTTGAATACTTATTGCTTGTACACTTTTAAGATGTTCCAAGGAATAAATAATAATTGCAATCTATGTTAAAAGCTAATTCCGGCCTATTGTGGCTAGAAGTATTCCTTTAGAGTGTTCCCTACGGAATGGATTACCTATATAATAGTAACGGCCCTACTTCAGTCCTCGGCGCACCTTGACAAGAAAGCGGTTATGACCACATGTAGCCTCTCACGGCAAATGATTTTCATCCGCAGTTTAGGCTCTCATTTAAAACGGAGCCATCAGGCTTTTAGAGAGAATCTTTTGCATCCACTTTGACCAGAGCTTTCTTTGGTTTTACTAAAGAAGTTTCTGCGGTATTTCTTATCGACCTTTGTTGGCGCGCTAATGAAAGATTTTAGATTCCTCATTGTGGCTGGACTCTTTTTTCCTTAGTTCGCAAATCTAAGGATCCCCTTACTGAAGCTTATATTTCTTACTTACTTCTGAGTTACAATTTTTATTAGATAATGTATTTAATATTAATATATTTTGTTCGTAATATTTTTCAACAAAAATTCACTTGAACGGTTCGCCGTTTTTGGTTTAATGCTAAGAGTGATGGCAATATACCAGTTGAATAAAATTGAGCATTTTAATAAAAAAAAATGTTTATTAGTAATTTCTGTTCTTGCAAATGGATTTATTTCGAAAGATCCAATTGCAGCTCTCCATTGTTAATCTACTAAAAGATTTCTGGACCAAGGTGCAATAAGATAAAAAATTCAATTCGCCTGAAAATACAACAGGGGAGTCTACAATTAGTCAACATGGAATTTGTATGTTACTTTGACAATGCAACAAAAAAGTTTCCCAGAATTTGCAATCGGAAAGCCACTAAATTGTTAATTGCTTAATCCTTGCATAACTTAAAATTATTCCTGAACCTATCTTTGTCTCTTATTTTTGCTTTAATGCGTGGTGTTGTTGACTGTCCGGTGCTTTTTGAGAGTGTTTTCTTTTATATGGTTCTATGTTGGTCCCTCAATATCTCTTTATGCCTGAAATGCTGGTATTACTAGAGCCTTAACTGAGTTTAATAAAATCTCTAAATTTGTCGACATAGATTTTTTATTTTCAAAAAACATTCTGTTGAAAATTTTGCATATTTATTGTATTATAAATAGTTTAATTGTACTTCCTTTGTTTAAAGCCTATTAGCCTTAAAACTTCTGTAAAATCTATCGTATTGATTGACTCATTAAATAAATAAACATAATATTATATTAATATGATACATATTTTTTAATAATCAAAAGCAGTCTATAAAAATTAATGACGCACCAAAAGTTTTTCGTGCAATGCCCCGCCTGGCGTATGCAAATACTGCTTTGTGCTCCTTTAAATTTTCAAGTACTCAGTTGCTGAGTTCCAAGAGGCTTTGAGTTGTACAACTCAATACAACGTAACGCAATGAGTGAACTCACTTTTATTTCGCACTATATTTCTTCACCTACCGTTACATATATATGTGTATGTGCATTAGGGTAGCCATAATTGTATGGAACATGAAGAGTTCAATAATTTTTTGCAGGACACCCTCCTCTAAGTTAATATATATATACACCCATAAAGTCTTTTTTTATCGCACCATTACTCGTTACAATGATACTGGTAGCATCGCGAGTCGTCATGGAGGTGGTCATCAAAAGACTGCAACGTCACGTGAAATGGTTCAAAAAGTGAAAAAGCGACTTCAACGAAATCCCTAATGAAATGAAAATATCTTATCGAAGCAACCGCCGTATGCTGAAAAATTATGTCAAAGTCAAGCCTTACACGATCCAAATGGAGCATGATCTCACACCAAAGCAGCCACAAGTCAGACTTAGGAAAGCGAACGAGTTGATTCGTTTGAACGAAAGCGGGCAATTTCCGTGTTCCGAACATTGTGTTTGCTGACATATTTCGAATTGAGCAATTCGTAAACTCCCAAAACGATAGGGTTTATTTTACCGAGCGTTCATACGATAATTTGAGTCATCGATTGGCCGCCAGGAAGCAGCATCCGCCATAGGTAATGGTTTGCCCAATCATTTCAATCGAGCCTGGCGTTAAGGCGAAATATGCGAAATATTATCGGGAAAGTATTCTGGAGGTTGCTTTGAAGGTGGTGATAGATCATGGATGTTTCAACAGGACTCAGCACCGTCTCAAAAGGCTCGAGAGAACCAAGAATGGCTAAAAAACATCGTTCCGAACTTCATTCAGCTACACAATAGCTCTCAAATTCACTAGACGCGGTCTGCCAATTCCTCTACCAGTTTGTTGGAATGGAGTGCAGCGTAGTGGGTGTTTAGCGTCATTGTCGTCATTTTTCCTTAGCATGTGGCCAGCCACTTGTCATTTTCTTTTATTGCTTTCTGTATTTAATTGGCTTGTAAATCAAAGTTATCTCCCAAAAAAAAGAGAAAAATTAGGTGCTAAATATGAAATTTTTAGCTAATTTTATGGTTTTTAAATAAAATTTCTTGAAATAATAAAAAATAATTTTATAGCTCTGTAAATTTTAGTGCAATAAATGTTTGTTTGAAGGTGCTAAAGAATCCCGTTGATTTTTATAACTTATTTCCTTATAAAAATTTTTTATAGAGTTGTTATAGGAGAAAATGCGCAACATCATAGTGAAAAAAAAAATTAGAGAAAAGTCTTTGAAGAAGAATTACATTTTGATGAAAAATTCTTAAAATTTAATAAGCCTTTCTGCTAGAGCTATTATACATATATAAGTACATATATACGAGGGGAGTAAAATAAGTACCCGTTTTAGATATGAAGACACCATTTTTTCCAAAGTTTTAAAAAGATACACTAAAAAATAGGATTTGTCAAACTCGCCAAAATACGCGCCTGTCCCGGCTATGATTTCTTCGTTTCATGTCAGGAAACAAGAAGAAGTCACGGGGGTGCAGTTTGGTGACGACAACTCTGATTGAAACTGCTGGTGCGTTATCGTGGGGAAACAGCGCCTTCTTTTTCGCCAAATGCGGTCGGTCATTGAAGGAGTTTTGTGAAAGCGGTCCAATTGCTCACTGTAATATTGTCCATTGATCGTTCTTCCTTTTTCTAAAAAAAATCATGAGGATGACGCCGTTCACATCCCAAAGAATCGTCGCCATTTCGTCGATCTTTCCGGCCGATGGGACTGGCTTCGCCTTCAGTGGAGCAGATTCACCGGCAGAAATCCATTGTTTTGATTGGTGCTTAGCTTCTGGTGTGTAATGATGAATCCAGGTTTCATCAACGGTGATAACCCTACGCAAAAATGTATTCGAATCTCGGTTAAATTAGTCCAAACACTGCTTCGAAGTTATCAGTCGTATCCGCTTGTTGTGCATCGTAAGCAATAGCGGCACCCATCGGGCCGACAATTTTTTCATCGCTAACTCATCATATAAAATATTAATTTCCGTTTCGGCCAACACACCTCTGACCTCTGTTACTTCACGCACTTTCGGTCCTCGAGCAGCGAGAATCATGTCGTAGACTTTTTGAATAATTTCCTAGGTAACCACACCTGCCGCACGTACTAGTCGCTTCTCATGAAAAATGGATGTTCGCCCACGTTTAAATTCGTTGGACCAACTGTGGTCATAACTAACTTTGCTTTTATCTCCTCGCATTTTTCGCATCCAAAAACAAATAGCGAATTACCGAACGTTACTGCTCTTTTCCCATCTTAGCCAAAATCACGATGCACGTCTTAGTCAAATAGCTGCCAAATCCAAACTAACCTATCAATCAATCTGATATTTGTTTGATAGATGGCAGCACGCGATGCTAACACCAATTTCCCACGGGATCGCCCTCCGACATCAAACAAGGGTACTTATTGAACTGTCCTCTTATGTCCATTATTTATAATATAGCCATGAATGAAATGTAAAATCTTTAAAATAAACATAGTGTCGATGCAGGTTCTCTCCATCTAACTCTAGGTTCTAGCATAATTGGGATGCGTTTCTCCATTTTAGTACAGCGGATCCATGTATTTCGTGGACGTCCCCGCCTGAGTAGTACTCGTATTGTGAGTTTGAGTCTAACACAGTTCTGGTGATTTAGTTGTTTGGTTTTCGTAGAATATGGCCTAGCCAAGTCTATTTTCTACTCCGAATTTAAATTTCGACTGAGCTGGTTTTTGTGCGTAACAAACGCTCTCATTTGAAATACGGCCAGAAAATTTGTCGTAAGCATCGGTTGATAGAAACTCGAAGTTCGCGACTTGTAGGCAACAACGACAAGTTCCAAGTTGTGCACCGTTTAACAACACTGCTCTGGCACTGGAGTTGAAGATTTATAATTTTGTGCTTTGTGAGATATTGTTGCTTATAAAAAAGACTCTTTTCGCATTATTTATTTAGTCATTGATATCTTCTTCGATTTTTTAGTAATTTTGTTGCCGAGGTAACAAAAGCTATCAACGTGTTCAATGACCTGATCATCAGAGCGAGTTTACATTTGATATGCCGATGTTTCTGAGAAACTTATTTATACTACAGTGGATGCCAAAGGGCTCTTGGTTGTTTGTAGCGTCAAGAGCTGAGTATTTGCTGTAGCTTAACTTTATGTAATACTTGGCTGCATGCACTTGTTGCGACGCACTCTATTTCACTTATTCGGTGATTCGCTTGGACTTTTTAAATGTTTTAAAATCGTCATTTGTCTGTCCATCCATAAAGTTTTTATAATATAAAGATCTAGCGCATGGAACGCAATGTGACTGCTCCAATTAGGACTCGCAGAATGTCGAGCAAACGCATAGCAAATATGGCGATGAACGGCAGAATAATCCATACTAGACAAGTCGTGCGGCCACCGAGAGATGGCACGAATGCTGAACATCCAAACCCACTTAACTACATTAAAAGTTATATATATATAATTGGCGCGTACACCCTTTTTGGGTGATTAGCCGAGCTCTTCCTCCAATTTGTGGTGTGCGTCTTGATTTTGTTCCACAAGTGGAGGGATATACAGTTTCACTCCGAATAGGCAGATATTTTTATGAGGAACTTTTTCATAGCAGAAATACACTCGAAGGTTTGCCGTTGCCTGCCGACGGGCGACCGCTATTAGAAAAATGTTTTTATTAATTTTAGTGTTTCACCGAGACTCGAATCAACGTTCTCTCTGTGAATTCCAAATGGTAATCACGCACCAACCCATTCGGCTACAGCGGCCGCCGAACATTAAAAATTATCTAGATATATTTTTGTAAGCAGGAATTTTCATAAATAAGCGAAGAAGAAGAAATATTTCGAGTGCACAGTTTCAGAACTCAATCAATTATAGTAGTAATAAAGTGCAAATTTGAAGTGACTCAAGAATTATGTCGATTTTTATTTTTATTTTTTGCGGTGCTCTGTGCATTTTCTCCATATAAGAAAATGTCGGATTTCAGGCTTAGGATGAAGCCTCTAAATCTTCCATTGACACAATATTTCACACTTAGTAGATGTGATCGGATGCTAGGAGATCTGTACTCTCTCTGTCTTTTATATTTAATGTTTCTAGTGGCTCCGTAGATTGTACTTTTTTATTTTTCCGTATCAGTTTTCGTGTTTTTTAAGAGTAGTTGGAAGCTAGGATATGTAGGTAATGCTATTGCACGTACACTTAGTGAATTTAAAAAGATCTCGAGTTCTATATTAAACAAATATGAATTCGTTGATATTTTCAACTATTCCCTTTAGTTTCTTATTTTGCTAAGGTGCTGTAAATTTGTCTTGCCTGTAGTCTGTAAGAACTTATAATGTATAAATAATTAAGAAAAATACAAAATTTCAGAAATAGTGGTCACCCTAACGTGCATACATACATATATGCATACATATGTGCTTGAATAACTATACACTCAAAATTTCTTCATTATATATTCACAGGCATACCACCATCGATTGGCTACAAGTACCGGCATATCTACATGAATTTCTGGAACAAAGAGCTACCCGATGAACTGAATCAAATTGCGAACATTCAACGGCAACCATATTTGCATGCAAACGTCTACGATGGAGCTGATGGGGCTATAGCATCACAACGCCCACGTGACGGCACTGCCACCGCAATGCACCGCACATATCCGTTGCAGCGGCATGGCATTGGTGGTGGCAGTGAAGTAATAACCGGGCACATGAGTCAATTTGGCACACGTGATAATGGTGCCGAGGATCCGGTACGCACACTGAAACTACTGCTTCAAGAGCCTTGGAAATTAGGTGGTAGCAATGAGGGAGCCAACGTAAACGGTGCAGGCGTTGTGGGCATGGATACGTTAGCAGAGAATATGTACAATGCGCCACCAACGTTTGGCGTAACAAAGACTGCCGATGATGAACAACACTATAGAATGGCAGCAACGGGTGTAATGGGTGGCGGCATGATTGCAGTCTCTGGTGGTGGTAGCGATGGCGATGGTGTAGCGGCAACAAATGGCCTGGGTGGTTTTACTGGGCTCGGTGTTGGCACTGGCGTGGCATTGGCTGGCGGCGGCAATGCAATTTATGGTGTGCCAAAAACGGAAATTACAGAAGATGAAAGTGGTTTTGGTGATGGCGGTGGCGGTAGCGGTGGCGCAGGTGATGATGCAGGCAGTGGCGCTAGTGCTGCTGGTAACGCAGGCAATAAAGAGGAAGTTGCCAAATCAGAGACGACAATACAATTGCTCATCGGACTGATTGCTGTCTTCATTGTGCTCAATGTCATCATCTACTCCACCTTCCTGCTGCAGAAGAAGAAGAAAGCGCACAATATGCAACGCAAACTAGGCGGCATACTCAGCTACGATGGCACCACCGATGATGAGTTCAAGCGCTCGAAGCAAAATGATGGTGATGAGAGCTACATTTTGGATATTGTGCGCAAATCCAATACATATGAAGCAGTTAAGACGGAACGTTCGCCCATCAACGGCTTTCAAATGACACGCCAACTAAGCACCTCCACCGTAGATACACACACAAAGGTATGCGCTTGGATGTCTGCGGCAGCTGGCGCCGCTGCAGAGGTAAAGGCGTGTGCCGACGGCGGTACGGATAGCTCTAAGAGTGGTTCGAAAAAATCATCATCGCCCACTTTTTCCTCGCTACGCAGCAGCAGCGCTGGTGGCAGCTTTAAACAGCCCAAGGCGCCGCAAAAAGTTAGCGTTGCAGTGGATGCCACACCACAGGCGCGTAGCAGTAGCATATTAGAGCAAGAGCCCATCGAGGTGCTAAAACTGAAGGCCGATGGGCGGAATATAATCATTTGCCAGGAAGTGGAGGTGGTTGATCAGGAGCTGCTCACGCCACAAAACTCGCTGGACTCGTCGCGTTATACGCTTGTGCGCCAACACTCAGCTGCCACTGAGCCATGTGAGGCCGAATTGCCACAACAGGGCCAGTTGCCGGTATACAAACCAACGCCTCAGCATGCCCACTCACATTCTGACCCGGTGGATATGCAGCAATATTATAGCAATATTTGTGGTGCAACTGAGCGCGATGAAAAGGTGACCAGTTTCGTGGGTGAGGACATAAATGTAACCAGTCGCGACGATGATGAAGTTTCTGCAGCTGCTTTGGCCGGTGTACGCCTAACACACGCGCAACAACTTCAAGTTATTAAAAGTCGCAACTATCCGAAAGTGTTGCCTACAATAAAAACAACACCAAACAGTGGTGTGCCATTGCATACGAACGCCGACGATTCACCGCCCATGACATTGGACTTGCGCACCACCAACAAACGCAACTCACTGCCACCCAATAGCTTTCTGCCACATTTTAGCGGCACAACGGGTGCATGTGGCATCGTGGGTGGGCGCTATCCACCACTACCCCCACCACGCACCATTTCCACGCTTGGACGTAAACCATCGCAACGCCGTAATAGCAATAATATTACGACATCACCGCTAATGTTGGCGCACGACTGCACTGCAGAGGAAGAGGAAGAGCCGCCAATCACGCAAAATACGCTTATTGTGGGGCCCTTAATACCACAGCAGAAGCAGCTGGCGATTGGCGCTGAGACAGGAGTTGGCGGTGCTGATGCTAATTACTCCACGTTACGGCGCAATGGAGCAACCACAGCTGCGAAAGCGGTCTTTAATAGCTTGTCGGGCAATAGAGCGGATGACGCAACAAGCAAAGCAAGAAAAACAACAACAACGACAACAGCTATGCACAACATATCTGGCGCATCATTAACGCCAACCAGCACTCAAATCTGCTCAAAGTCGGCGACTGCGACAGCTGGTGTGGCCGGCGTTACAACATTCTTAAGTAGTGGCGGCTGTGCTGGCTTGCAAAGCTTCGAAAGTCGTCCGATTTCAGTGAGCAGGCAAGACGAATTGCAGCAACAACGAAGCGAGCAACAACAACAACATACACATCACACTGAGCGCGTTTATGCGATACAACAGCCAACTAATTTGCCACCCATGCGACCAGGCAGCCAAGCAATAGCGGGTGTAGCGACGCCAACAACAACAGCAGCAGCAACACCTACTACGTTAATTACACCCACTTTAATGAATTTGACAGGCCATCAAAGTGGTAGTGTACACAATAATATGCTGCCTACTGGTAGCAGCAACAACAACAACAACAAAAATGTTGCTATTAACGCTGGCATCACTGACATTTATGCGCAACCCAACAAGTTGGCAATTAAAGCAAAGGCAAATTTGACAGCATCCAAATTGAATGCGCCAACGGTTGAACAATCTACAACAAAAGCAGCAATCACGAATCATTCTACAACAACACTTCCGAAGTCACCTTCAATAGGCGCAATTGCCGCCTTGGCACGCTTACCGGACAACACAGCAACAACAGCGGCGACATTAAAGCCAATTGCTGCCGATGAGGTAGCCAAAGCGAACCAGTTGACAATAGCAACAGCACCAACAACAACACCAACTGCTGAAATAACCTGCCGGTTGGGCGCAAAGGAATTGACAAATAGTAACATCGACAAACAGGTGACAGCTATGGGTGGCATGCAAACAATGGATTCCATGGCAGCAGCGGCAGCAGCAACTACAACAACGAAAACAACAATTGCAGCCCACACGGCACAAACGGCAAAATACATTAGTGCTACAGTCGGGAAAGGAGGCGATTTGGCAGCACTGCCACACATGCCACAAGTGCTGAGAGATGCTAGCGTTGGCAGTTTACAAGCACAATTAGAATCGCAACAACAAGTACAACCGCAGCAAAAGGAAATACCAGCAACGTTGAAATCTATACCAGCAGAAACAGAAACAACAAAAATAACCGAAACAGCAGCAACGTTTACGCGCGTACCTGTCACTTGCATGTCAGCTACACCGGCGACAACGACAACGACAACGACGATAACGACAACGACGCCAACAACAACGACGCCCAATGCAACAAGAACAATAGCAAATGCCATTGCCGCACAATTGGCACAAACAAAGCCCTTAAAAGCGGCTTTGGCATCTAGTAGGGCAGCTATGGCAAATACAACATCGACGTTTGCTGGCAATGACAGCAGGGCGGCAACAGCGCGCGATTCCTGCCACAGCTCGGTGTCGGCATGTTCAACAGGCTCTAGGACATCCTCGACATGCTCCACCTCTTCAGAATCGACGACATCCTCTAATGCTTCAACGGCAACTGACACATCTTCCAACTCCTCGTCATCGTCCACGGGCACTGTACGCACGGAACTGCAACAAAAGTAATTAACTGTTCGAGAGTCATGAAAGTCATTGCAATTTTTCTAAAACGATTTTTAGTAGCAACGCAATAGCTACTAATTAGTTATTTTGCTCAAAAGTACATCTTTATTTATTAGACTGCCGATGTTATTTTATTGTTCCGCTTAACAAAACTGTTTCCTTCCTTTATAAGGCACTTCTATTTATACAATCAACTCATCTTTTTCATAATGGGGTTCTTTGCTTTTATGGTCGCTTTAGATGTTGATTGTCGTTGCCTATTCCATTGTAGATAAAAATGTTAATGAAGTTTCCTGGGGTTGACCTTTCACTTGCATTTTCTTTTTTTTGATTTATAAACTTTTCAGCACTCCATAGTAATAGTAAATTAGTTTCAATCGTAATTTCCTTCATTGGTCATATTCGCCCTAATATAGGGTGCTCCATCCTAAGCAGAAGTCGGTGGAAGGACTAAATTACTAAAAAAATACGTTTTTTTAAGAGTAAGTCGCTTATAGATTTTATCTCATCCATGTAGTTTCGATTGAGAGATTACCCTTATTGGTAAGACAGAAGCGGAAGACATTTTCGATCACACTCGTCAGCGTCTCGGGCAATACAAGATGTCGCAAAATTAATCATCCTATCGCAAGATTTATAAATTTTGCAAATTTGACGCAGGTGAACTAGACTCTATACCCACAGACAAGAAGTGGAGCACATAAAAGAAAATAAAGATTTCCATAAATCAAAATATTTTTGTTTTTATTTAGTAAGAAGAAGTTATTCAAAACCAAAATTAAATGATTAATTTTGTGCCACCTTGTTTTAGCGGGACTTCGGCGCGAGTATTTTTGAGCTTTCGATCTTAAAGCTCTATGGCCTTAAACTTCTTGGCAAAATACTTGCTCTTGAATAATTTACACAAAAAGAAGTCCCCAGTAAGTGGACCCTGTAGCTTGGTTCTCCAGTAATTATAGCCCTTCTTCTGCACGACGATGGCTTGCGACGCACAAAGTCAATTGTTTTATTTATTATTATCATTATTATTTATTGTTCGACTTTGTTAAAATAAACATTTCATTTCATTTTTAATCATTAACATTAGAACGTACGACAGTGACACTAGGTCGTTTGTCGGAAGAAAAAAGAAACAAAAGAAAAAAATCTTATATTTTACATATGTTACTATGGTACTATATATTGAATTCGCTTAAAATTAATTTTCTATATTCTATAGCACCAGTGATGAATTTAAATAAGTTATTATATCCAGAAGGGCCAACACCATTTAAAATGTCTATGATTTCATCTCGGTTTAAACTATATTTTCCAAAAAATCTTTGACGAATTCTTTTAAGTATCGGGCATTTTCCTAAGAAATGTATTAAATCACATCTGGCTTTCATAATCCACATAATTTTATAGATTCCAGTATTATCGTTTAAATAGCTTCTGGCGTTGTTATGGTCTAATTCCTTATATAATCGGGTGCTTTGGTGTGCCCTTTCCCATAAAGTTCAAATATTCGAATCATGAAGATTTTCTATTATTGAAATTATATTTCTATTCCACTCTCTTTTATTTGAAGTGCCCCAGTTACATGTTATATTTAACTTTTGTGCCAGATTACTAATTTCTTTAACCCAAAATATCTGTTTTTCTAAAATCTTTTTTGATAGTATATTATATGAGGCAATCTATTATCATCATATTCAAATAACGTTTTGAATATATATTTTAAGTGAAGCTGCAGTGTATACAAATGAAAACTTGGAACATTTGTCTCTAAGAGAATGCAATAAGATGGCGTATTACTCGGGAGATGAAGTACCCACCCAAGTAATTATACTCTTTCGTTATTGGTATAACTTCGCCGTGAAAAAACCACTTTTCTTTTTCTGCTATTCTACCGCCTCTCCGAAAAATCATTATAGCTGACTTAGATAAGTTTACTTGCATATTCCACTTATCGCAGTATTTTTCTAAGTTGCTTATCATTTTTTGAAGAGCACTAACCGCATCTGCCAATATGACGATATCGTCAGCATATAATAGCAAACGGATATTTAACTCATCTATAAAGAGTCCACCCTCCAAGCAGTCGTGCAGGTCATTCAAGTAAAGAGCAAAGAGCAAAGGTGAAAGCAGGCACATTTTCTTTACTCCTGACGATATTTTGAATTTTTCACTCATTTCATCTCCTACTTTTACTATCGAACATGTATTTCTGTAATATCTTTCAATAAAGTTTGCCATTTTGGTGGAGATTCCTATTTCATGAAACTTGTATAGCAATAGTTGTCTAGGGACAGTATCAAAAGCGGCTTTAAAGTGCACAAAAAACGCGTACACTTTTTTCTTCTCCCTAAACTTAATATGGACTATTGCTGCTAGGTTATATATGTTATCTACAGTTGAATGTCGCCTTCTGTCAAAGGCAATTGTTTGTGTCTTTAAGCACAACTTCGTGATTTGTTCAATTTCGTTTTGTATCTGACCATTTGAAGGCCTTTTTCACAATTCTGCTTCTTATGATTCAATTGATGTGTAACTAATTTCTAATCCCGGCTGCGATACGATTACGGATTTTGGCAATAGTCTCCCTAAATCCGCAAAATTCGTTTAAAGTGTCCTTTGTTTTAAGTTTCCCCAACTGGTCTACCTGAGTTAAAGTCATATATCTCCGTAAGTTTTTTTCTGATTGCCTTGAAATTTTGCCACAGTATTAAGGAAGCACTATGCTTCAGAAAGGAGTGGCAAACCAAAAATCGATGTTTTGAAAATAAATCCATAAAATTCATTTAAAATTCCTTACGATTAAAATTTTCTTAACTAGCCTACTTTGGTTAAAGTCATATATGTATGTCCGTAAGGTGTTTTTAGGAAAATTCTAAGTATGCAGTTTTATGGCTTTTCCAATTTTAGCATAATATTTGCCATTTTAAAGCAACTAAAAATTCAAGTTGATTTAAGATCATTTTTATTTTTTTGTTCACGGTGCTATGCATTTTTTCGATATAACGAATGCTCTAAATTTTTTTAGATGGAAAAAATGTACAAGACCACTAAAAAAAATTTTAAAAATCAACGCGATTTTCAAGATGCTTTAGTATACCAAACTTCGTTGGATTATAAAAATGCGTTCTAAAATTTTTCAAAAATTGTGAATATAAAATTAAAGATTTCGATGAGAATTTGCCGAACTTTCTAAAATTTTGGCCAAAGATTGCTCAATATTTTTTAAGAAATTCTAAAACAGAAAGTAATAGATGACGAAGCTTGGTTTTTTAAATAAAGGGTGGTTGGCCGGTGTTGATTTTGAATATAACACAATTTTTTTTAGAAATTATTGTCATTTCTCTTTACTATGATAATATTGGTATAGCTCAATTACGTATGGAATAAAATTATCGGCCAAATGGCGGCCTCGGCGACACACCTCCATCCGATGGTCCAAATTTTCGATGACGCTGAGGCATAATTGAGGTTCTATGCCGTTAATGTGCCAAATTATCTCATCCTTTAGCTCTTGAATTGTTACTGGCTTTTCGACGTACACCGTTTCTTTGAAATAACCCCAAAGAAAGAAGTCCAACGGTTTCAAATTATATGGTATTGGCGGCCAATTTACATCGCCGTGACGTGAGATTATTCGGCCATCAAATTTTTCGCGCAAAAGAGCCATTCTTTTGTTAGCTGTGTGACAAATGGCATCGTCCTGTTGAAACCACATATCGTCCACATCCATATCTGCCAATTCGGATCATGAAAAGTTCATCTCACGATAGCGAACACTATTCCCAGTAACTGCCTGACCGGCCTCATTTTGGAAAAAATACGGCCCAATGATGCCGCCGGCCCATAAATCGCACCAAACAGTCACTCTTTGTGGGTGCGTTGGTTTTTCGGCAATCACTCTTGGATTATCATTCGCACAAATGCGGCAATTCTGCTTATTGACGAATCCACTGAGGTGAAAATGTGTCTCATCACTGAAGATGATTTCCTTCACGAAGTGCGCGATATGCATTTTGATTTGAACGCCCGTTTTCATAATAAGCCAGAATAACTTTAACGCGTTGCTGTGTATCTTTCCATGGTTTAAATTTAGTTAGTCTGAGATTGAAAAATGTCAAATGAAATGCAGAAAAAACTTGACGTTTAGGTGTGGTTGACATTCATTCATTCGGCCCTTGAAATTTAACCACCCTTTATAACACGGAAACTAAATAGCAATCTATGTTATGGAGTCCGAGAGAGCAAAGCCAGGCTGCAAATGTTAGCAACAAAAGAGATAATCTCGGTTCACGTCACTAGAGCAAAAATAAGTGCTGCTATTCCGTTAGATTCTTCTCAGGCAGTAACTACCAAATGATATACTGAAATGTACTTACCAAATGTGTTCAATAATTTGCTTGAAAAAAAGGAAAAACGAGGAAGTACGTCGCTACTTCTTACGCAACGATAATGCGCCAGTTCACACTGCTGAAATCATAAGTAACTTCATTGCGATTTTTGACATTGGAAAAATTTATCCATCACCATATCCTCCAGATCTGTTGTCGTTTAATTTCTGGTTTTTTACAAAAATCAAGAAAAATTTTAGAAGAAGATTCTTTGGTAGCAATGAAGAGATAATAAATGCAGTTAATGCTAAACCTAAGAAGCTACAAAAAGACGACTTTCAGGACTGTTTTCAATAGTGGACTTACAGATTAAAAATATGTACTGAAATTAATGGAGATTATATGGAGAAGATATAAAAACCTGAAGACTAAAATTAAGAAAAAAATAAATAAATGAATAAAAAAAAAATCAGATCTGGAGGATTTGGCGAGGGACGAAGTTCTTCAATGGCAAAAATCGCAATTAAGTTACTAATCATTTCAGCAGTGTGAACTGGCGCATTATCATTGCGCAAGAAGTAGTGAGGCACTTCCTCGTTTTTCTTATTTTCAAATAATAATGTTATTTTTTTCCATTCAATTTACCGAACTTTTGTTAGTGCCCTCGCACTACTAAAGTATTATGCGAAAAGTATTTTATCGCTCTCTCGTCATTCATAATTACTTTACTGATTCTTTTCGCCAGCAAACAAAAATCCCCAAAAACGGTTAATTTGTGTGTAATTTTAATTGCCGGTTAATTCCTTGCTTTATCGCAAATCTTTGATTCTGATTACTTGTGAGTTTTAAGTTTTAAAATAAATGCGCTCAGACTGCATTTTCGGTCCTTGGCGCCACTCCATACTGTTTTGTGTTTTCCACGCAAAATATTCTGCTTCTTCAGATGCGTATCTGACATTGGACGTCTCACTACCACTTTTGGTTTTATTGTTTTTATTATTGTTTTTTTTTTTTTTTTTTGTATTCTTGTGTTTTTCTTCCATATAGGTACATAGCGACTCTCGCATACATTGTTGAGACCATGGAAAGTTTTATTGTTATGTAGCTGTTTTGCATAGTTTTTGATAGAATAAGTATTTGCCTGTGTATGTAAGTATGTATGCCAGCGCACCGCCCTTTACCACTTGACGAACAAAGTAGACGCACACAACTTTATAAGTATAGTTATGTTACAAAATTTTGCTGTCACAGTAAACAAAATTTATTTTTCGCAAAATTATGTTATTTCGTAAATTGGTTTTCAGTGGTTTCCGCTCCGGAACCAAAAGTGTACACACAAATACCACCACAACTATTGGTCCCAGAGCGCTAGTTATTGTTCCACCGTCGCTGTTGATGATGAGGCTTCAGTTGGTTGTTGCTGTTGTTGTTGGTGGGGTGGCGGCTGCGATGGCTGCTTTGTTGCAATAGTTGGTCGTTAGGAGGTACTTGGGAGTTGCTGGCTTGTATTGGCGCGCCTTCCATTTTCCTATGAATATTATAATGGTATATTTATTTGCTTGTGCAGTTGAACGTGCATGTGTAAGCAAGTATGTAGTATGTATGTATGTATGTTAGTATTAATATGTAAGTTTGTGAAACTATTTGGCGCTGGCAGTTGCCAAATGACTGCGTACGATTGCTGGGTGTGTCTCGCTTGAATGGCTGAGTTTGCAAAATGTGTTCGTGAGTAGATGTGTGTGTGCGTGTATATATGTATGTAAACTAACTCGCCTTCGTCTGCTTATTTGTTTCAAGCCATTGACGCAGATTGCCAGCAGCAATGACCGGCAAATCATCCATTCTTCAAACCGCATTCAAAAATTTACGGCATAAACGAAATTTTCAAAGTTTTTTGCCATCAAATATTTGTCAAGTTGGCAATGAAATCCACATCGGTTGGTCAATAAGTCTCGAAGTGAAGTAGTCAGCCAAACTATTCTACAAACTTGCCATTCAAGTAGCCAACTATGCAACTGAGTATAACGATTTTCTTACCGCATACAAACCCAATCAGCTTCACCGTCTTACCTCCCTGTCATAACTGCCATCAATTCCGTTGATTGCCAACCATTTTTATTCGCTCTTTCTATCGAATTATTATTTTTTTACTTTTTGTTTTTGGGTTTTTTTTACTTACGTTTTAAAATATTTTCCATACTTGAATTCATAAATTTTCAATAGGTCCATTTATTGGCATCTCGTAGGAGTTCAACCACTTGGTGTGTAGGAGTATGTATGTCTCTGCGGGGAGTGTGTGCACCCTACTGGAAAATTCTAAAGTATTTAAAAAAGTTCCAACACAAAACTTCCAATCTGCTCCGGTGTCCGGATTATCACGGGAATGAAGATCGCAAAAAAGTACATACCTTCTGCTCAAATATGAACGAAACGTTATCAATAAAACGGTCCGTGGATGACATATGGCAAAAATAAATTTTTTGTTTTTTGGTAGGACTGTTATAAGCTTACATGGCAAATTTCAGCGTGATATATCACATAGTTTGTTTTCTGTGCTACTGTAAACAAGTCAAGCTCGAGTGTGTTTTTCGAATTTAACGATGGAAATTCAAGTTGAACAAAGAATTTGTTTGAAATTTTGTTATTCCAACAAAATTTCGGCTTCAGACGCCTTAAAAATGTTGCAGACAACCTATGGGGACTCTGCTCTATCGCGTGCACGTGTTTTTCAGTGGTACAAATCGTCCAAAGAGGGCTGTACATCGGTTGAAAACTTGCCTCATGAACGTCGTCCAGCAACATCAGTAAACGACGAAAACATCGGAAAAGTAAAGGAAATTGTGCTCGAAAATCGCACAAATCGCGAAATCGGTTAACGCTGAATATTATTTAGACGTTTTAAAACGTTTGCGCGAGAACATTCGTCTTAAAAGGAAGGAATTGTGGAACAACAAGTCATGGTTCTTGCATCACGATAATGCACCAGCTCACACATCACGTCTTGTTCGCGATTATTTGAACAAAAATAATGTTAATATCGTTCCGCAAGCACCGTATTCGTCTGATATGGCTCCATGTGACTTTTTCCTGTTTCCCAAGCTCAAGTTGCCGCTCCGTGGAAAACATTTTGAGACAATTGAAGTCATAAAAGAGAATTCGAAGAACACACTCGAGCTTGACTTGTTTACAGTAGGACAGAAAACAAACTATGTAACATATCACGCTGAAATTTGCCATGTAAGCTTATAACAGTCCTACCAAAAAACAAAAAATTTATTTTTGTCATATGTCATCCGCTTACTGTTTTATTGATAACGTCTCGTTTATATTGAAGCAGAAGGTATACACGTTTTTTTGAATGTATTGATTAACGGTCTGCATGAAAACCAAGTTTAGAAGTGTCTACTCTTTACGCTTAATTACAAATTTTCTTAAAAATATTTCTGACTTACAAATCAATGTTTGTATGTGATTTGTAATTAACTCGAAAATTGGTCTTCCATGCGATTTATTTACGCTTGAAGGCCTACATTGGCCCCTTCAAAATAATTCTCCTTCGCCGAAGCAAACATAAGTTAATGTTTTTTTACAATCCATGTCACTATTGATAAATTTGATTTGCGAAACGGCCCTCAAATAGAAACAACAAAACCACCTTCGAATTTTTTTTGTTTAGAAATTATTAAAATTCACTATAAAAATTGTGAAAATTGGGAAGAGACGGTTCGTAAATCTCGAACATTTTTGGTTCATCGTGAAGCACCTTGTCGGACCCCAATACAGAAATCGGTGAAAAAATTCGAGCTCCTGGGACAAGTTAGTGATCTGAAGAATAAAACCAGTGCACGTTGCTCAAGAACAGCAGGAAATATTTGCTTCTGTAGCCGAAAGTGTTGAAGAAAACCCAGGTTTGTCCATTTCTCGTCGTTATTTGGAATTAGGCATTCCACAAACGTCATTACACCGTGTTTTCCATAAAGATTTGGATTTTAAGACTTATAAACACAAGAACTCAAGGTGGCCGATCATCAGCAACGTCGTGTATTTGCTGATGGGGTCGTTGAAATGCATGAAAATGATCCGGAATTCCATCAAAAAATCGTCTTGAGTGATGAGACCCATTTCCACTTCGGTGGCTTCGTCAACAAGCAAAATTGTCGGATATGGGGCTCAATCCAAGAGTTATTGTTGAAAATCCAAGAGTTATTGTTGAAAAGCCTCTCTATCCTCAACGTGTGACTGTTTGGTACGGTTTGTGGTCCGGCGGAGTCCTTACTTGAACCTTGCGTTTTCGAAAATGGAGCTGAAGCAACAGCTACGGTGAATGGATTGCGCTATCGCGAGATGATTAACGATTTTTTATGGCCGGAATTGGATGGTATTGATCCGGACAGCGTTTATTTTCAACAAGAAGGCGCTACGTGTTACACAAGATGCTTTCCATTTCAATTCAACCGGGCTATTCGGCACATGTTCTTCGATTTCGATGTAACTCAAATATGTTGCTCTCCGGTCAAAATAATGAGACACGTATTTTTTTGTTCACCCGAAAAATTTTTTTTTCAAGATTTATCGGCAATTTTGTTCTTCGGCTCAAAATGGATTTTTTTTTCATTATATAAGATTTTTTTTTTTTAAATGCTCATAACTTAGTCAAAAATGAACCGATTTTAATGATTCTGAGTTCAAAATGATCGTCATTACTTGCACGAACGACTTCATGCAGAAACAACTGCAAAAAAGAAGTTGAAAATTTTTTATTTTCCAAAAAAAAAAAGTGCGAAACAGTATTTTTACTCAAAAATTCATTACTCAAAAACAACTCATTTTAGCTACTGGGCATTCCGCTCAATTGAAGTTTGAGGTGTCCTCTTGATTTGGAAAAAGTTATAAAAAAAAAAAATACACTTTTTGAAATATTGAATTTCGAAAAAATTTCAATTTTGTTTTTTTGCTAAATAAAACATTTTCAACTACTTTTTTGCAATTGTTTCTACATGAAGTAGCTTGTGCAAGTATTTTATTATTATTATTTATTATTTATTCTTCGACTTTTTAAAATAAACATTACATTTCATTTTTAATCATTAACATTAGAACGTACGACAGTGACGTAATGTCGATCATTTTGAACCCAGAATTATTAAAATCGGATCATTTTAGACTAAGTTATAGGCATTTAAAAAAATGTTTCTCATATAATTAAAAAGAATCGAGTTTGAGCCGAAAAACAAAATTGCCGATAGCTCTTGAATAAATTTTTTTTCAGGCGAACAAAGAAATACGTGTCTCATTATTTTGACCAGAGAGCAACATATTTGAGTTACATCGAAATCGAAGAACATGACCCGAATAGCCCGGTTGAATTGAAATGGAAAGCATCACAAACAAATTTTTATATTTTTTACTTAAAAGTATAGATATCCTTTTTGCGTCAGATGTAAGGAGGATTAGGTGGAATTATGTCAGTACATTCTTCTTAGCGGCCATACTCCAGCGGGGCTAAGCTTTAGGCATCTTGGCTCTTACTTCTTTGATACGCCTGCGATATAGAATTAAATATTTGATGAACTTCATCTGCAGTGTAAAGCGGTTGACGCAAACGCATCACAGTCTTCGCTCAAAATCCACACACTCTAAACGCATCCTCCTAACCATCCCACCACCACTTCTCCCCACTCTCTCCTTTCATCCCATCAGTTTTCTATTTCATCTTACCTCCTTCAGAATGGTATCGCAAAGGACAAATCCGTTTATCTTCGTTCAAGTATGCCCATTCTTGGGATAACCATTCCAACCTAACCTAAACTGTTTAACAAAAGAAAATTTTTTTTAACTGAAAATGTGCCAAGAGTGCTATTGGAAACGTTTAAGACTCTTCTTATGGCGACAATTATGTGTCGATATTCAAACAAAATTTATATAAAAAAATGTATTTATCAAGAAAATATGTTATATAAAAAAAACTAAAACATTTGTATTTAAAAAATTTTTAGTTAAAAAGAAAATTTTTTTAGTATTTTTTACTTAAAAGTACTTTTTTTTATTTTTATTGCAATTATGCCAAGAGTCATATTGGAAAAGTTTATATATCTGTCTCTTTCTTTTATAAAAAAATGTATTCAAAAATACTTATTTATCAAAAACATCTTTATATAAAAAAAACTGAAACACTTTTTATTTAAAAAATTGTAAGTTAACCAATTTTTTTGAAAATGTTTTACTTAAAAGTATATTTTTTTATATTTTTATCACAAACGATTCAATATTCCCTCCATCGCTTTTACGCAATTTATGCTACTGTACTTATATAGTAAGCGAAATTTAGGACCAATAAGACATCTAGTGAAAAACATTCAAAACTTTTTATTCAGCTAATAAATTCTAACTAATATATGAACGAAATGTGACCCTAAATATGTATGTTTATAAGTGCTCCAACCCTTACAGAGTTGGTTCAAATTTCATAATCATAAATTTTTCCTTGTCTTAATAAAATTTTGATGAAAATTATGGTTGGAAATTAAAAGAACTGATTTTTCTAATTTGAATTGAAAAGCCTCTTAGTGCATCAATGCGAAACAACTGGACTTTCCTACAAGGCAGATTAAATAAGTCTTGCTCCGCGCTCAGCACGTCCGTTGCATTTGTGAACATAGAATTTTGTGAACGTTTGAAGTTCTCACAACTTAAGCTAGCTTAAAATCATCAAAATGACAATGAAATTCAACAAAAATAGCTGGCCAAGAATTCATAATTTTGTCGCTTATGTTTGTTTGTTTGTATGTATGTCAAGTGGTCATATTTATAAAGAGTGAATAAAAAGTGACAAAAATATTTCTTCTCTATGCATATTGAGTTAGTGGGCAATTTTCTTTTCAACTTCTTGTGAATTTAATTTCTTTGTTTGCAGTTCAAATGGGAATTTCGAACTGATTTGCGCGCAACAACCGGAATTTGTTGATTTTGTATGACACAGTTGGACATTGAGCCTTTCAGTATTAGCATGCTGATGGACCTAAGGCAATTATGGCAAACTTTTTGCGAGTTTCAAGATTTTATTGACTTAACGTGCACGATGTTTGAAGAAAATGTTGGAAATTGAGTATTTGTTAAAAAAGAAAAGTTGAAAAATGTTTAATATGAAAGTGAATTTTGAATTTAAACTCTAATAAAAGGTCCCATTTGCTTAATTAGAAGGTGAATAATGCTATTAAAAAGACACCGCGCTGGATAAAAAATAAAACATAATAGTTAGTAGAAATAAAGCGCGGGTATCATATAAAATAAGTTTCATTTGAACATAATTTGCTGTATGTTTGTCATATTTGTGATTAAATAATCTTATTTTTGAGGTGGGTAAGGGAGGGTTCAAAATGCCTTCGCAGTTACAGCGACACTCGTCAACTGCGTCGTGCGGTGTGGCCACTTCCCTCCTCCTCTTCGAGTTAGAGAAAAATTGAGACTTGTGTGAAAAGGTGGCAAATTATTAACGCACTTTTAATCTTTCCCATTAAATATAGTTTGAGAGCTGAGAATTTAAATTGATATTACAAAACATAAATATTATTGGGACTAATTTCACTGGCACACAAAACAAAAAAAGTTTTCTGTACACCGGGCGTCACCTGTCTACGGGCATGTTTTTCGATCCGCTGAATACGAATTTCAAGTCAGTTTGGGCCGTCCAGTCTGCCGTCATGTTGATATTTCAATTTCACTGATACCTAGTCTCCATTTCACTTATGTCTTGATGAACGCGTTCTCCCTATTCTTCACTCTACTCCTCAAGATTCTCAGGAGAGTAGTCGATGTGAGAATCTAGGAAGTGCAATTTTAGATTCATTAAGCATCCTAAGTTTTTGTAATTTGTCACTAATTCTTCAACTATTGTCCTGTAATTTTCACTTTCTGTAATTTAACTTTCCTAAAAAGTTATGCGGCCGCCGTAGCCGAATGGGTTGGTGCGTGATTACCATTCGGAATTCACAGAGAGACGTCGGTTCGAATCTCGGTGAAAGCAAAATTAATATATTAAAAAAACATTTTTCTAATAGCGGTCGCCCCTCGGCAGGCAATGGCAAACCTCCGAGTGTATTTCTGCCATGAAAAAGCTCCTCATAAAAATATCTGCCGTTCGGAGTCGGCTTGAAACTGTAGGTCCTTCCATTTGTGGAACAACATCTACACGCACACCACAAATAGGAGGAGGAGCTCGGCCAAACACCTAACAGAAGTGTAGGCGCCAATTATTTTTTTTTTTTTTTTTTTTTTAAAAAAGTTATGACACACATTTTTTAAACTTACCCAAGCTGCTCTCTCCGTATCATTCATTTTACCTATAAAATTAGCATCCTGAAATAGAGTTCTAATTTGGGGTCCATTAAAAATTCCCTCTTTTAATTTGGCATCACATATCGCCGGAAACTTTTCTCTCAAGTACTGAAAACAATCACCATCCTTGTCCAGAGCTTTGACATATTGTTTCATGAGACCTAATTTGATGTGAAGTAGCGGTAGCAGATAGCTTGAGGGCTGAATTAATGGTGTTCGTATTACATTTTGAGTAAAACCATTTAATTGCACTCTCGTAGGCCATTCTTTTTTCACATAGTGATTCTTTCTCTCTCTGCTATCACACAAACATAGATAGCAAGGATATTTTGTGAATTCTGATTGTTGACCCAAAAGAAGTGTTGCGATTTTGAGATCCCCGCAAATTTGCCATTGGTGTTCTGAATATTTTACCTTGTTCAATACAATTTCCAAATTTTCATAGGTCTCCTTAAGCTTCGTCGAATGGGCTATTGGAATTGGCGCTTCTAGTTGATGAATCTATAAAGAGTCTCCACTCATCGTCTTCATAGATATTAGGTTTTAATTCATCAACCAAGCTTTTAACATTGGAACAGTACACCACCGAGTTCTCATCGTCCTTTGTGAAAATCTTCCGGAACTCCTCTTCTCTATTCCGATAAAAGTAAGCCGTTACCTTTTTAGCTAACATATGTACTTATTTTTATTTTTTAGTCTTGATGCCAGTAATTCAGCTCCATCCTTAGGCAAATTTAAATCTTGTATGAGATCATTTAGTTCTTCTCTAGTAAATGTTTCAGGGTTTTTAGTTTTCCCATTTGGCATGAAATCTTCGTCTTTGAGATTTTCATCTTCAGAAATTTCTTCTTCCTCCGGCCCAAACTGACTTGAAATTCGTATTCAGCGGGTCGAAAAACATGCCCGTAGATAGGTGGCGCCCGGAGTACAGACAATTTTTTTTTGTGTGCCTGTGTTTTTATTTTTTATTATAATCTGGTAGATAATTTCATGGAATTTTTTTGAGTATGAAATCCGGCATATGTTTGTCGTGGCTACTAGTTGCATGACCCATTCGATCAGTCCAATTTGTGACTACATTTTCCAACAAATCTGACTGTATGCGTCAATGATGGCTTGAATATTGCAATCAATCGATAGCTAAGCGCGCTGTGTACCAAGTTGCTTCATCCTGTTGGAACCAAATGTCGTCGACGTTTAGTTGATTAATTTAGGAAAACAAAAAATCAATCAACATGGTTCGATAACGCTTGCCATTCATTGTAATGACAGTTCCTTCCTCATTTCGAAAGATATGAGATCGGATGATGCCGCCAGATCTCTATGAACTTCGCGAATAAATTTATTTTCAGAGTAAATTTCCACAATTTGGAAGCATTGTTGTAGCTTTGAATGATTAGTGGTGACTTGTCCAACATTATATATATATAGGTATATAATTGGCGCGTACATCCATTTTGGGTGTTTGGCCGAGCTCCTCCTCCAATTTGTGGTAGCGTTTAGATATTTTTCCATAAATGAAAGGACCTACAGTTTTCAGCCTGCTACGAAATGCAGAAATTTTTTATGAGAAACTTTTTCTTGGCAGAAATACGCTCGGAGGTTTGCCATTGCCTGCCGAGGGGCGACCGCTATTAGAAAATACGTTTCCTTCATTTTGGTCTTTCACCGACATTCGAACCTATGTTCTCTCTGAATTCGGAATGGTAGTCACGCACCAACCGATTCGCTGAAAGAGGGAAAGTAGAAGGTAAAGAACCCAACAGGTGGAAATAGGAGAAGGGACCTTGGATTAGATGACGACGGCCTACAGCGGCTCATTGCGTTAGTATTAACCGCTTCAAGTGGCTAATGAATCTCATCATTTGCCTAACCTGCCTGCCTAGAAATAGCAACACAGATTACCATTCTCTGCTGTCAAACTATAGGTTTAGATATCTACAGTTCTTATGTACAATAGCTAAAAAACTACCCGATATATCGCGAACAGAGTTGTGCAAGTGTCGCCTGCCTAAAGTTTTCGAGTTTGGGACGTCAGAAACATATATGTCCAATAGGTCCTGTAATAGAAACTTGGGGTATACCATCAAAAATGTTATTATTTAAAGTTTCATCATTCATACAGACACAATAATCTCGTTTTTTTTTAAAGTGTTGAACAATTTCTTTAACTGGATAGGAAATTTCAGATCAATGAGTTTTTAGCTCCACTGCTCACTGTGTCATACGAAATCAATGTTTTTTCTTCAACATCGAATAAAAGTAATGCGGACGACTTCTTGTCATTATACACTTGATTTAATGGGTGTGTAAATTCTTTCTGGTGTACGATGCCATGACATTTTCTGAAGTCAAATTGCTCATCAGACTGCTTATTTTCGTTTATACAGTCAATTAGCTTGCCTGTAAGTAGTTGCTCAACTGTTTTTCCTAAACTATAAAAGTATTTATTGCTCCATAGATCTGACTGTCGGTTTTTGGTGTGGAGTCGATGATTTGATGGACAAATGGATGGAGAGTAAAGTAGTTATTTTTCCTAAATTCTTCATATATCTTTTATTTCTGAAAAGTATTGCAACTGAAACCATAATGCATTTAGGGAAAATAGACGGAATTTTTTACAATTTTTGAAGTATTATATTTTTTATTACGTCTAAGCCCGAGGATTTTTAGTGATTCCTTTACTGAAGAAGTAACTCAATGTGTTTTCATTTGAGATAATCGATTGTTGAGGAACAAACATATAAAGAAGCCAGCTTGGCGTTCTTGTTTATGGGCTACGTATTCATGTACGCGCGAGTTCATTATTGAGAAGCGTGAAAGCACTCATGATTCGGCACTATGTAAATAAATAGTATAGAGAAATTCATTTCTTTCCTCTAGTTCACATTTTATATCTATATTGTTCCTCATTTTATATCTATATTGCAAAATTTTCGTACTTACTATATAATACCAGTTAGTCTAAATACCTCGAAATGGTCCACCTGCTGCTAATAATGGGTGCACTGTCTACGAAAATAGTTCTATATTTTAATTAAATTTAATTTATACTGTGACAGTTGAACAAAATAAGTTTTTGACGCATCCATTATTTGGTTACGAAAAAAATTTATGTTTTCGTCGACATTTTCTTTGGAATTTAACTATTCTAAATTTGAAGAATATTTGCGGAACTTTTCAAAAACAAGTTTGCTCATACACTCATTAGCGTGTGTGGAAATATAAGTAAGTTTACAAATATATTTAAAAATACATAAGTTATACCAAATTGAAGGATAAATCGAAGGAATTTAATTATGTTAGCTGAGAGACATGCATGGCATTTATGGAAAATTTTAATTTACAGCTTTATGTTAGCTCTTGCTGTTGAATGCCTATGGCGCTTAGAGTCAAATTTTTTGCCGGATGTATGAAACAGAGTAACAGCTCATAAATTTCAGTGAAGTTTTTGTCAAAAATAGTGAAATTACTGAAAACCAGACGAGTCAAAACTTTTTAGTTGAAACTGAAATTCGGCCGGTCTACAATTTTTACGAGCAAGCACTAAGACTTACCCTGACAGACTATTTGTAAAAGGTATGATTCAAAAGTGTGCAAAATTGTTTTGATTTTTGAACTACTAAAAAATCTGGAAAGCGTGTTTTTTGTTACAATATTATATAGGTGTTTTCTATGAATCCTGTTTTATTTGTAATTAAAAACAATTTGCAAAGTACGAAGTACAAAATCACACCATCACTAAATATCAGGTCATAAGTTCATTCATTTTTTAAAGGTCGTTTTAAATTAATAAAAAAGATGTTTAAAGTATTTATTAATCAACAATAATTTTTTTTTTATTATTTACAATGTCTTCCCAACGTTTAGGCAAATTTTTAATTCCTTGCTTAAAAAGTGTTTGTCCTTGGAGCCAAAATACGCTTCGATTCCCTTTTTATAGCTTCTTTTGAAGAGTAGTTCTTGTTACTCATATGTGATTGAAGTCCACGGAAAAGGTGATAATCACAAGGTGCAATATCCGGAGAGTATGGTGAATGCGGCATTAGCTCCCATCCGAGCTCGTTCAGCTTGCCTAATGTTTGCCTTGCTGTATGAGGTCTTGTGTTGTCATGGTGAAGCAAAACTTTGCGTCTATTCACTAAAGGCGGTCGATTTTTGTTAAGTGCCTTATTCAGGTTTGATAGCTGATGGGAATAATAATCGTCAATTATCGGCTGGTTTGGTTCCAGAAGTTCATAATAAACAATACCGGCCATAACCCACCAAATAGAAAAGAGAATCTTCTTGGGCTGAAGGTCATCTCTAGGGGTCGGTTCTGGTGTTTCATCTTTATCTAACCATTGGTGTTTTCGAACAGGATTATTGTAAAGGACCCATTTTTCATCACCAGTAACGATACGGTTCAAAAAATTTTCATTTTCAAGCCGTTGCAGCAGCTGAGAACTCACATGCACTCTCTGCTGAAGGTTGGCGACGGAAAGTCCATGCGGAACCCATTTTCCCAGCTTTGAAACCTTTCCCAACTGAACCAAGTGCCTGTGAACTGTACCATGCGATAAATTTAACCTCTGAGCTATTACATTGACTGTGAAATTTGGTTTAGCTTGCACAAGTTCGACCAAGGCGTCGGAGTTAAAGACTTGAGGACGACCAGCGCGGACCAGCGCGCGGGTATCCTCCACGTCGCAGTTAGCACTTCGGAATTTTGAAAACCACTTCTACGGAGTTCTTACACTCACGGTATCCTCTGCGTGAGTAGTGTTAATTTCTGCAGCAGCAGTTGTTGAATTTTTACCACTTTTATAAAAAAAAATACAAAATATGCCTCTTATACGCGTTCGAAGACTCCATTTTATTTTTTAACAGCACGTGCTTCTATTCGCGATTAAAATCACTTGTTGAATGCACAATATATCAAAGAAAATATAAATAGTTCCGTTATATTTCGCGAATAATTTTTTGTATGCAAAAATCGTATAAAAGTGAAATTATGGGTAAAATACGCAGGAACTTATGGACTGACCTGATAATTATTGTAAGTGATTTATTACTTTAGAAATTTTTTTGTGAAAATAGAGTCAATTCTGCAACAAAAACGATCTCGAATCAAGTTTGCTACTTCAGCCAAATCTAGAAAAAAACTAATAAATTCTCAGTAAAATTTCATAACTTTTAGTTCGATTTTTTAGAAATATTTTGTGTAAGCAATTTTATAGCGCACTCAATTTTGGTGTACTAAAATATAGTTTTCAACTGCCTCAAAAATCATGTTGATTTTGATAATTTTTTTGTTGGCGGTCTTATGCATTTTCTCCATATTTCGTTTATATGATAATTCCAAAAATTCGTTTATATGAAAGCAAACCCCCAACATCATTAGTAAACAAAAATTTCAAAAATCAACGCTATTTTTGAGCTACTTCGCGATTGCATTTTGCGAAATTTAAATGATCGATATGTTGTCATACTCGGCTATTTTCTAAAAATTCTCAATAAAAAGTTTAAGCATTTAATGAAGTTTGTTTTTATTTCAAACTGGGATTTGTATGGTTTTTGTAGGCAAATGATTTACATTATCCTTCAAAAGTGTATTATAGTTTTAATAAGCAACATATAGATCAATAAAATCAATAACAACCTCAATATTAGATATTCTACAAAGTCTTAGAAAGCCTTGAAATAGAATTTTTTTATCATGTCTTCCTCTCTCGCATAGAATACCTTTTCTGCCTACGTTGTAACATTCAACTCAATTAGTAAACTGATTATATAATTTTCTTCTAATTTACGCTCAGCCCACAAAAAATTTATTCCGGCTGCTTTGCAATGCACTGAATGAAATTTGAGCTAATGTTCGACCTTTCCGAAAGCACCAAACCCGCATTGTTTGATAAATTGTTGTGGAAATATTTACAGTAATGCAATAAAGCTTGTGGTAAGTTTTTGACCAATCTTGGCAAACATTTGAGTAGTTGAAATAATTTATACATCTCTTTAACGAGAGGAAGAGAATTTGTTGCTAGCGTGGGCGGACAGCAGATGGGCGGTTTGCTGTCAGTCGCAGCAAGCCGAAGCGAGTCAAGTGGAAGTGGCGCCGCAATGAAATATAAACAAATTTACATGCATATCTTGCCCAGATAATAAAAAAAAAAAAAAAAAAAAAAAAAAAATAATTGAATCGAACGAAGTAATTACTTGTACGCAACTCTTACAACTCTATTGCTTAACCAAAAAGGCACTTTCTTGAGCAAGCATACAAATTGGAAAGTAAAATTTTTACTTTTACCAACACGAAAATTTAGGTCAAATGCGAATTTAATAAATATCGGAAGCATAAGAAAATGCAAAAATGGATTTTTGAATGTATTTTTCTTACTTTCGGTATATTTTTGTGGCTTTCTTCCTACCTAAAATTTTCTATTTACATTTCGACTCACCTGCGGTCAGCACCAAAAAAGTTTCCTTTTATGTAGGTACTTTATGCAGTTACTTAAAAACCAAACCACTTGATTGTTCCAAGTGAAAGTTAAGAAAGAGGGGGGAAAAGGCTGTAATAAAAATCCAACAGCAATCACAAAATCCATTATAAAATTAAATGTTGTTGGCTTGAGTGGTTACATAAGTTTGCAACTAAATATGTATGGACTTACGTAGGTATATACGAGTATATACATACATATATATATATATATGTGTATATGTATTCATTGTTTGCCTGCTTGCAAGAACCTCTATTCAGTTTGTAAGTATTAATAGTCGGCCATTATTATTATTGTAATTGGACTCCACTGGTTTTCATGTTGTTTAATTTTGTTAAACCGCAAATGCAGTCGGAAAAGTTGAAAAGTATTGTGGTTGAATGTTTGCAATAAACTTGAGAATTTGCCCAAAACCAACAAATAAAACTTGTGAGCAGCAAATATTTTCTAGGTACTGGCCATAAAAGTGAAAATACTGGCCAACTGTTGCAGTTTGTGGAAAACCGAAATTCGTTACATTCAATTGTGAAATATATCAAAATACAATATTAATAAATATTTTATGGAATACCAGTAATAGCCGGCTTAGGACTCAAAATTTTTGTTACTGAATTTGCATTTTTCATATATTTAGTAGTACAGTAGATGTCATAATTTTACGCTCCTTTTATTTTAAAATACTATTTGTCGCTGAAATTCCAACGGTTAGCTCAGTACAAATTCAAATTCAACATCTTCGTTGTTTACTATCGTAGTTGTAATGCTGGCGACACAATCACTGCAATGTGTTGCCACCGGTTAATACGGTATTTAATTTCCGTATACGTATGTAGTAAGGCGAGTGTCAAAAGTGTACGCTCAGCATTTGTGTATACGCTTTTGGTGTTGCTAAGAGAACTTTTTCGTAAGGAAAGTTATTATTTTTTATTTAATCAGCTTTTAGCTTATCGGTTTTCAGTGGAATTTTGTGCGAAGCCTTACAATAGAATCAAAACGAAAATAAGTTGGCATTGAATGGTTGACGGGGTGAATGGTAATAAAAACGAGAAAAGAAGCTCAATACTGTTGACAAATAGGAAGAAAAAGAGGCAGGGCGTGGACATCACTTCGGACAGTAATTCCAAACTACGAAAATACCGAAATTATAACTGCAAGACCATGAGCAGGGCATGCTTGTAAATTAACATAAAGGGAAAACGAAGTATTATAGGGCTTGTGAAGAGAGATATATAGATAATATTAGTTTACTATTTGCCTGGATCGTATCAATTTTCCTTTTGGGGCACAGGATGTAAAGAAATGTAAAATAATGATTTTTTTTTAATTCATTTCTCTATTGCGATCTGCTTTTCAAACATTAAGGGGTAACACCACTGTAGAAATTTCAAAAAATTGATTTTTTTTTTATAAGCTTAAAAAATTCTTTGAACCTTTTAAAATACAGTACAAAAAGTTGTATACGTTACCGAAGTTTATTTCATAAATATTTTAAGCTTTCAACCAAGCGTTAGTGACTGCTAGCTAACAACTTCGCCAAATTTCCAAAATTTAAGCGCGTTTTTCTCAAAACACATTTTCTGAAATTGGCACGCAGCATAACTCAAACAATTTTAAATATTTTTAATCAGGGTTTTCACTACGTCTGTATAATAACCTTCTTGAGATAAGAGCGTAGGGGATTTTCGATTGATTAATTTAAACGATTGTTATAATTATTTAAGTGCCGTTTTTTTAGTCCAAAATAGAGTTTTTTCCTTCAAATGCTTGCTAATTCCACAAAAATAAATATTTTTTAAATCCCCTACGTGTTTCTCTAGTTATTCTTATCTAGATTAAGAAAAAAAATGTTTCTTTGTTCCAGATTAAAATTTGCACCCTCTGTGCTGCGTGCCGCGGAGCTCCTTCAAGAGAAACCGTATTACAAAAATGTCTCCAATGCCGCCATTTTGTAAAATTTTTCGATCAAACTCTGTAGTTTTGTATTTTAGTATATAAGTAATAACTTCCCCAAACAGAGTGATTGTTTTCCTTTTTCTTCTATACAAAAAAATTCTTTAAAAACCGTGTTTATTTTGCGCGTGTACAGTGGTGTTACCCCTTAAGCAATATTTTTAATTAAAACTAAAATATTTTATTAGTCATGTATGGATCGCGCCCAGTGGTGCAGCCATTTCTAAAATACATTTGCTAAAATATACTTGCTTATTAGGATAATAAGTCCATTGTAGACTTCCTTTCAGTCAAAGGGGATGAGATTTCGAGTTGTTTCTATCATTAAAGTTTTTATGTGTGATTGAAGTATTTTGCTGTGTGATGTGGCAAGCTTTTTTATTTCCTCATCTATTATAAGAAATTTGAGATCACGATGTATTTGGGCATTTGTGATGTAATGTGGTGCCTTTGTAAACATTCTTAGAGTTTTTGACTGGATTCTTTGGAGCATTTCGACGTTAGAGTTAGCTGTAGTGCCCCAGAGTTGTATGTCATAGGTCCATATTGGTTTTAAGATAACTGAGTAGAGTAACAAACAAGAGAATTTCAATTGAGAAACCGGTATAGGCTTCAGAGTTTAATTCCAAGTGCTTTGCATTTTCCATGTAAGCCTCCTGTCGAGGTGCATGCAAAGATATTTTGTAACATTATTTTGGGGTATGATTACATTGTTGAGTTTAATGGGTGGGCAAGTGTTTTGTTTGAGTGAAAAGATAACTTGGACAGATCTTATCTCGTTAGCTTTTATTTTCAAGTATTTTAGCCTTTGAGTTATTTGATCAAGCCCTTTCTAGAGTTTGAGGGAAAGCGAGTAGAGCGGAGTCTATAGCGAGTAGAGCAGTGCCATCTGGACGAGTTCCGACGATAGTTTCCTCTGTGTTTGGTAGATCTGGTGTGTAAAGTAAGTAAAGTATTGGGCGCATTATACTGTCTTGGGGTACCCAAGCTAAACGTTCATAGTATTCAGACTGTTCTTCGTGTGGTCTTTGCGGTAAGACTTAATAAAAGTGTAATAATTTGTTGGTAAAATGCCTTTTAGTTTGCAGGGCAATCCGCGGTCAAATGCTTGGGATATGTTGAGAAATGTGGCTGTGGCTGCTCAAAAGCTTGATGAATACTATTTACGAGTCTGTGTACCTATTCGATGGTACCGTAAGTCTTTCTGAAGCCAAATTGATGATTTGGGCCTAATTTTCGGTTTTGAATTATGGGAATCATTCTTTTAAGAAAAATGGATTCTAATATATAAGTAAGCAAATGAGACGATAAGATTTCACTTTTTCGGTGATTTGTCCGGATTTAGGGATCATTTTTATTTATGCTACTTTCCATTGGGGAGGAACAAAACCAGTTAGTACAATAACATTACATATATACTTGAGAAAATAGATTCCTTTATCGGGCAGTTGGATGAGTAGTTCTCCAGTGATAAGATCATGTCCTTGAGCTATCTTCGTTTTCAGCCTTTTCATTGCTGCTTTTACTTCGTTTTGTAAGTTGTTTTGCATAGGCGGGTCCACCTGGTGGATGAGTTCGAGGGTGTCTTTGACTGTTTGGACAGTGCTTAGCGAAGGTTCGACTTCATGTGGTATAAAGACTTCGGACTAGCGACGAGAATATATTTATATAAATAATTGGCGCGTACACCCTTTTTTGGGTATTTGGCCGAGCTCCTTCTCCTATTTGTAGTGCGCGTCTTGATGTTGTTACACAAATGGAGGGACCTACAGTTTCAAGCCGACTCCGAACGGCAGATATTTTATGAAGAGCTTTTTCATGGCAAAAATACACTCGGAGGTTTGCCATTGCCCACCGAGTGGCGACCGCTATTAGAAAAATGTTTTTCTTAATTTTTGGTGTTTCACCGAGATTCGAACCAACGTTCTCTCTGTGAATTCCGAATGCAAATTACGGGCCAACCCATTCGACTACGGCGACCGCCGCGACGAGAATAGTGATGAGCTTTTCCAAGATCCGATCTAGTCCACTTATTATTTCCCATTTTGATGCTTGACTGTGTTAGGACTAGTATTTTGAATTTTTTTTGCTGCTTTCGAAAGAGAGTATTCAGAGGATGAGGATGCATCGCGCTTACTGAAGAAATTTTGAAGTTGAATGCTAAGTTCTTTTTCAAGGAATTTTTTTAGTTATTGTGCAACCTAGTTCAGAGTTTTTTATCTTCGGGGTGTTTGCTTTGTTGCCGTTTTTTTCTCGCCTGGCGTTTTCGTTTTTTAGCTTTAGATATCTGGACGTGTTGTTGATTGGTTCTAGGGGGTGTTGAGTTCCAAGTTGCTTGCTGAAGGCAATTATTGAAATGTGCAACTGGAATTGTAATGTTTTCATTTGTCTTAAGTGGAAGCTCCGGGTTAATTGTTGAGGCAATTAAAGTTCTGAAATACGGCCAATCAGTTTTATTACTGCGAAGAGTACATAGGGTAAGATAGTCAGTTTAGGAAATTTATGTCCAAAATACCTTCTACGGGAGATAAACTTTAAAGCATAAAAGCCCGGTACAAAATGGCTCACTCTGCGCATACTTATTAGCATACAAATTTTCAAGTTTTGGAATTTTATTTGATAAGATGTTTTTTTCGCGTCGAACGCGCGCGAAGAGAAAACTCTCATGAGTACTGCTATACCGGTACTGTCAGGGGCTTGTACCTGTGCGCTAAATGTCTCTCCACTAACAACCACTCTTCCCGCAAAACGCCAAAGAAGGTATTACCTCTTGGGGCTGGTTCACTCGCTGGCTCCTCACATTATAAGATGTAGAGATGTATGGGTGTATACAGAAATAAATACGTAATAGCATGTAAAACTAAGCTACTTAACCCTTACCCTAATTATTTAATAGGACTATGAATAAGTTCGTTTCGGTTTTACAACAGATGGCGTAACTTGATTATTATTCCATCGATCCACATTTCCAAACATTCATTGGAGAGCTACTGTCGTAAGGCACAAACGTCAGTGTAAGTTTTTTATTTGAAGTGTAAACAACAATATTTTTACCACACTTGAAAATGTCGAATTTCGTGCCAAATAATGTGTTTTTGCGGGGAATTCTTCTTCATTATTTTAATATGAAGAAAAAAGCAGCCGAAAGTCATCGTATCTTGGTGGAAGTTTATGGTGAGCATGCTCTATCTGAGCGAACGTGCCAGAAGTGGTTTGCACGCTTTAAAAGTGGTGATTTTGGCTTGGAAGACGAAGAACGCGAGGGTGCGCCGCCAAAGTTCATGGATACCGAATTGGAGGAATTGCTCGATCAAGATCCGGCTCAAACGCAAGAAGAGGTTGCAAAAACTTTGGGAGTTGATCAATCAACCATTTCCAAACGTTTAAAAGCCATGGGAATTATCCGAAAGGTAGGCCATTGGGTGCCGTATGAATTGAAGCCAAGAGACGTTGAACGCCGTTTTATGGCATGCGAACAACTGCTTCAACGGCACAAAAGAAAGGGTTTTTTGCATCGAATTGTGACTGGCGATGAAAAGTGGGTCCATTACGACAATCCAAAACGTCGGGCAACGTATGGATACCCTGGCCATGCTTCAACATCGACGTCGGCGCAGAATATTCATGGCCTGAAGGTTATGCTGTGTATCTGGTGGGACCAGCTGGGTGTTGTGTATTATGAGCTACTGAAACCGAATGAAACGATTACGGGGGATGTCTACCGACGACAATTGATGCGTTTGAGCCGAGCACTGCGAGAAAAACGGCCGCAATACGCCGATAGACACGACAAAGTTATTTTGCAACATGACAATGCTCGGCCACATGTTGCACAAGTGGTCAAAACATACTTAGAAACGCTCAAATGGGATGTCCTACCCCACCCGCTGTATAGTCCAGACCTTGCGCCATCCGATTACTATCTCTTCCGATCGATGCAACATGGCCTGGCTGACCAGCACTTCCGTAATTACGATGAAGTCAAAAAATGGATCGATTCGTGGATTGCGGCAAAACCGACCGAATTTTTCACAAAGGGAATCCGTGAATTGCCAGAAAGATGGGAGAAAGTAGTAGTAAGCGATGGACAATATTTTGAATATTAAATTTGTAACCATTTTACGTCAATAAAGTTTCAAATTTCGAAAAAAAACCGCACGAACTTATTCATAGTCCTATTACCTTGCTTCATTTTCCAAATCTAGAAGATCTGCACTCAAAATAAAAGCAAACAAATAAGCGAGAACTTAAATCCCATTACTAAATAACATTCAAAGATTATTCATACCTAACTTTGCTGACAGCGAGTGAGGCGGCTGGCGCTTAAATAAATCCCATGGGGAAAATTTATAAATCCAAGCAACTTGACTATTGAGCAGCAGCAAACTGCTTCTGTGCATATGTGAGCAAATATGACCTACACAAATGAGTGAAAGGCAGTCGGTATCTACATATTTGCTCATTTCATTCATTGTGCAAAATATTACACTATATATATTGTTGTTTTTGTTCATCAAGTTAAACTATGAAATCTATCCGTAGGACATCCAATGGCAGTGGCAGAGGGCGACCAACACAGATTTAATAGCAACAACAACAACGTAATACTTAAAACAAGCAATCAAGGCAAGGTGAAAGAAAGACTTGGTCAACAAAAGCAACATCGTCAACAAAAAACAATAACAATCACTCTGTACAGGTAAACTATGAATGGTGCGCAGCTGAATTGTACCGTTGACAACGATAAGTTTGTGGCCAACAAGTTTGTTAAAAGTTTAGCAAAAGTTTGCAATGGAATTACTTATACGGCCGTTAGACTTCTCATCCCAGCAAAGCAATCGGTCAATGTTGGCTCATACGCAGGGACAGGTATAGTGAGTATACGAGTATTGGCGCAGTTAAAGCGTTTACTTTATGGCTTTGCAACATGAAACCATCGTCAAGCGAACGGTAAACTGTTGAAGACGAACTTTGCACATTAAAATTAAGTAGCGTAGGCGGGTGCATTTGCTTGCCTGCATACGTACACACACACATACAATTACTGTAATATATTTGTATAAGTATATGGAGGCTGGAGCAGGTACAGCGCAAAGCGAGAGAGAAAAAGCGGAAAATTGTCAATTCAATAAATCTAAAAACAGCAGGCGATAGAGAGCCAGTAATGAGCCAAGCGATGGGAATGTTATATGAGAACAAATTTCATATGCACGTGAAACTATAGATTTTGTATAGCAATGCTGCACATTCAAATTTTCAATTTCTCATCCATATAATTTCTTTCAAGATCTTTAAAATTTCAAAGGACTAAAAGATTTCTAAAGAAAAAAATTTTCAAAAAAATATTTTAAATGTTTGTACTCACTCTATGAGGTTACTCTGAATATCACAATAAAGAGGATATATCCAGCTAGAAAAAAAATTCTTTATGTAATTTTTGCCCGAACAAATATAGTACAATAATGTCCTTTGAAGAACGCATACTTAAGTATGCAAGTTAAGAAGTTCCCCCGGCGAGCACTAATAAATTAAAGTTTGGAGCCAACCCAAGACTTCTTAAATCAAAAAGGAAAATTTTTTTTATTTATTATTATTATTAATATATTATTTTTTATTATAGTTATTTTAATTTTATTATTTACTAGCGGACCCGACAGATTTCGTTCTGTCAAATAGATTTTGAATGTGGCAGTTTATATTTCGACCTTAAGATGTTTTTACTCTGCTGACCCTCACACACCGCCCTATCATGGTGATGTCTCGGGAGGCCAATCAAATATATAGCTCTTACATTTTTTGACTTTTCAATTTGGTCGGGTTCACGATATTATGACTTTTGTGTAAATGCATTAGATCCTCCAACGCGAACACGCACACACACGAAAGCGCAATATTTGTATGGGAAAAATAAGGACGTCAAATTCTCTGTGATTATTTTCGAAGCACCGAACGATGTCATTTGAAAACAGGAACTATACATTTGAATTTTTTTCAAAAAAATGCCTTGATAATGGTGTTGTTCCCGATACAAATGAACGTAATGGTTCAGGGGGAAGTTTTAATTCCGGTAGTTTAACTTTTCTACCGGAACAACAAAGACTATCGGTTTCATTTTGAAATTTCAGTGCCTTACAATGTTTGCAAACATTAGGCATGGTTCCAATTACAACAGAATTGTGCAAACTATAGTCATACAAATGATTATATGCAAACGCTGCTCTGTTGCGATTTTGTACAATTGACCTCTGTCTCCTAATACGCTGATTCATGTTCGTATTTTGTTGACCTTGCACTGCACGATTTCTTCTCATTCTTTCACGATCATTATTATTACGTGTTTCCCGTTTTTCATTCGAATGAGCAGAACGTGATCTGTCCATACGTTGTCTACTTTGCTCATTATGCTGACTTCGTTGCTTTGCAGTCTCTTCATTTCGTTCGGCATTTTTAAAAATCGTCGAAAACCACACTTTCAAAATGTTCACCTGTTCGCAATAAGGAACATTAAAAAGCATCAATAAATACTATAATAACGAAAATATTGAATAGTACATTAATGTAATCTCACAAAGCAACAGCGAAGATAATTCACAGCAAATATGTATGTATTGTTGTCGATGCACACACTAATAAATTTTTGTTCAACGTGAATTCAATTCAACCTAAATGAAATGTCTTCTTTGTTAATAGTTGAAAATGAAATGTTTTGAAAAACTACAATATAATATTTTTTTTTCTAATACATATATTTTTGTGAAAATACAATAACGAAAAATTCAAAAAAAATTGTACACATAAAATGAATGTCGATTCGAAACTTACTATAATCTAAGAATCGAGCAAGTTTTGTTTTGTACAATATTTTGATTTTTTCTTTTTTTTATATGAAGAAAATATTTAAAAGAAATTTTTTTTTTGCTAAAAACCTTCCCCTAGTGGATCCCTATAATATGAAAAAAGAACGAATAAAATTGGCCTCGTATCAGCCCAAAAAAATGCGTACAAACGAACATCATTTCATTTTTATTTATATAGATTATTATTTTTTATTATAATTATTTTAATTTTTATTATTTTTTTTTTAAATCATAATTATTATTTATTATTTTCTTCCGGTCTCCACGGAAGAAGTGCCTTTACGATTCTGAATTAACTTAAAACTAAGCTTAAGCTCTACGCTTAAATCATTAACGCCGCGCTTCCCTTGCTGCAGTATTGCAACGGATACGCGTGCAAGGCGCTAGATGCAGTGTCAGCATAGTTGCTCAGGTAAGCGAGCTGGCCACTGTAAAATTTTTTAACGAATTATTTTGAAAAAATATAGTTTAAAGGCATATATACAAGTTTTGACTACTTCTTTATTTTTTAAGTAAAATAATTCTTTTTAAATACGGTTCATTTCACTATTCAGACCACATTAATCCAATATTTCAAGCTTTGTATAAGATTCATACAAATCGCTAAATTTCCATAAACATTTCAAAATCTTTAATAAGAACTAAAAAAAATTGACTATGCAGTTTTGTAGCCCATTAAATTTTAGTCCAATAAAGTGCAAGCTTAAAGTGGTTGAAGATTCGAATTGATTTTGGATAATATTGGGTAGTCGAAAAAGTCTTTTCGTATTTTGTCAATAGATGCCGTTGGAGTCATCTATCTCCAGTGCTACCAATCACATTGTGTCATATCATATGGTGTTAGAAAGGTGACATTTTAAGCATAATTAACCAAAAAAAAAAAATTAAATTCGGAGAAGTTGAAAAAAAGTTATAGCTGTTCAAATAATCAAATGAGTGAAAATAATGAAGAAATTCGCTATATTTTGAAATTTTTGTATAAAAAAGGGAAGAATGCCACGCAAGCCACCAATGAAATTTGTGAAGTTTACGGAGACGATGCTGTATCAGTTCGTGTAGCACAACAATGGTTTGCTCACTTTCGTTCTGGAAATTTCGAAAGATTGACCAGAACCGTCACATTAGCTCTCATGACATCGCCAAGACACTAAACATTCATCATCAAAAGGTTTTGAACCATTTAAAAAAGGCTGGTTACAAAAAGAAGCTCGATGTTTGGGTACCACATGAATTGTCTGTGAAAAATTTAATGAACCGAATTAACATCTGCGATTCTTTGCTGAAACGAAATTAAATCGAACCATTTCTGAAGCGAATGGTAACAGGAGACGAAAAGTGGATCAAATACGAGAATAATGTGCGAAAAAGATCATGGTGGAAGGGTGGTGAAGCTCAACAAATGGTCGCAATGCCAGGAGTGACGCCTCGAAAGGTTATGCTGTGTGTTTGCTGGGATTGGAAAGGAATCATCCACTATGAGCTGCTCCAGCCTGCTCGAACGATTGATTCTACACTTTACTGTCAACAACTGATGAGATTGAAGCAAGCAATCGAAAAAAAAACGGTCAGCAGAAAGGGCGTCGTCTTCCATCAGGACAACGCTAGGCCACACACATCTTTGATGACTCGGCTAAAACTGGGAGAGCTTGGCTGGGAAGTTTTGATTCATCCACCATATAGCTCTGACCTTGCACCATCGGACTACAGAACTCCCTTAATGGAGTAAAGTTGGCTTCAAGAGAAGCCTGTGAAAATTATTTGTCGCAGTTTTTCGCCGAGAAACCACAAAAGTTTTACACTGATGGAATAATGTCTCTAGAAGAAAAATGGCAAAAGGTGGTCGACCAAAATGGTATATATTTGGTTTAATAAAGTTCATTATAAATATAAAAAAAAATAGTTGAAGTTTGATTAGAAATACGAAAAGACTTTATCGACTACCCAATATTTCTGCCGACTTTGTCAAAAAAATTTCGCGGACTACTCATACCGTGTGAGTAATTCTGATAGTTCTGTGGCAGTAAATAACCAAGTCAATGCAGGAAATATGACAAAGCTTTATTCAGATATATACATATATCTATATATAGTTGGCGCTTACACCATTTTTGGGTGTTAGGTTGAGCTCCTAATCTTATTTGCTATGCTCGTCTTGATGTTGTTCCACAAATGGAGGGATCTACAGTTTTAAGCCGACTCTGAACTGCAAATATTTTTTAGGAGGCAGAAATACACTCGGAGGTTTGCCGTTACCTGCTAAGGGGCGACCGCTATTACAATAGAAAAAACTTTTTCTTCATTTTGGTGTTTCACGGAGTTTCGACTACGCTTTATTTACACATATAAAAGAATTCAAGTCTCAATCGCTATCAAGAGTTCAAATGGTAGTGTATAAAGCGCTTGCAAGACCCATACTAACATACAGCAGCGAGGAATGGGTACTTAAAATAACAGGTATCTATCAAATACTGAGGTTTGAAAGAAAAATACTGCCAACAATATATAGTCTTTTCTGCCGGAAAATATCAGGTAAGATATCGTTACAAGCTAGACGCATTGATACATAATGGAAACGCAATACGCTTTATAAAATGTAAATGCATCAGATAGTTAGGTAACATATACAGAATTGCCAAATGGAGAGCTGTTAGAATAGCAAGTATTTGGAAGGAGAAATCTAAGAAAACCGAATAAATGCAGGGTTGAGGATCTCCGAAAAATAGGGATCACAAACTGGAGAGACGTAATTGCCATCACTTATTCCATATATTTGGCATTTCTGTGTATTCATTTGACATTATTTGTTTACTATTCCTTGTACATGCTGTTTTTCACACAGTTCATTCTTTTGTCTGGCATGAATTCATTTTATGTATCATAAATGAAAAGACAGTCGTTAGAGTGATCTCAATAAGTTGGTTATCCTGATTTGTCAGCGGTGATATAATAGAAGATTAATTGGAGTAGAGAACCGAAGTTGTGGAAGTAATGGTCTGCACGAGACTGTAGTACTATTGATGATGATGATGATTCATATAGAGTAACTGTGCAATGCCGTAAAGAAAAAAAAATATATTTATAAAACAACATAACTAAACTTTCAATCAACTTCAGACTTGCACTGGCTATAAAACTGGTTTGTTTTAAATGCTGATTACATTAAATAAAAGCTACCAAAATTTTCACGAATTTTTCTAGTTTTTATATAAAATTTTAAATTTGGATTAATATAGTTTTTGTTAGACAATAAAGTATAATTTAATAAAAAATATATTGACATTAAAAACCACAAATGCTACTGGTCGAAAGGTTGTGGTGCTATATTTTTTTTCGCGGGCTTTATATTTGATAATAAATACTTAAACTCGTTCTTCTCGCTATTTTATAAAAACGTTAAAGAAGAGGCCGCCGTAGCCGAATGGGTTGGTGCGTGACTGCCATTCGGAATGCACAGAAAGAACGTCGGTTCGAATCTCGGTGAAAACACCAAAATTAAGAAAAACATTTTTCTAATAGCGGTCGCCCCTCGGCAGGCAATGGTGTATTTCTGCCTTGAAAAAGCTCCTCATAAAAATATCTGCCATTCGGAGTCGGCTTGAAACTGTATGTCCCTCCATTTGTGGAACAACATCAAAACGCACACCGCAAATAGTAGGAGGAGCTCAACCAAACACCCAAAACGGGTGTACGCGCCAATTATATACCTATATATACACATTAGGCCGGGTCGATTTGTGGGGAGGCAAAAAAATCGCCCATTGCTCTGTGAAAATCATATTCTAGGGATCAAAATAAGAAACTTTGCCGAAGGAACCATACCTCTAAAACGAGTCCTGATGTCCCCCAATTTGGGTCGAACTTTTTAGTTTCTTTTCTCATGTAAAGGCCAAAAATGGTGATATTTTGAAATGATTGTATGGGGAAGCCCCCAGGGGAGTTCCAGGGGGATGTGCCACTAGCATGGGTTGATCGGCCGTCCAAAGTTAGTGGGGGTCGCTCATACATTTGGACTCGATTGGAGCACTCTAAATGGGTCAAAGTGGGATTTTTCGTTCGACCCACATTGAGGGACATCAGAATTCGTTTTAGAGGTATGGTTCCTTCGGCAAAGTTTCTTATTTTGATCCCTGGAATACGATTTTCACAGAGCAATGAGCGATTTTTAAATCGACCCGCCCTAATACACATATATATATAAAGAATTTTTGAGTTTCCCTCCTATGATATAAAGTATAGGTATTAAATACTTCTGTTTACGTTGCCCCTTTGAAGTTTTAAAACTAAACTGATGTAGAAAAAAACTACTGAGTGTGCAGTAGTGAAATTTCTTCGGAATAAAAAAAAAAAAATTTAATTGGTGTAATAATTTACTGTCAGCTGAAAGTTCAATTCCATTGGAATTGTACACACAAATATGGGCAATTAGTGAGATCAAAAGAAAACTATTTTACCAAAATGTACAAATATATTTCTTTGACATCTTAGCTATATCAAGTAAATATATTTGAGTAGGGAACCAATACACGAGGATGTGGCAACAAAATGGTGCGGAAGCACTAGTTGGATTCTGGATGAATCACCACTCTAACCAACCAACCCAACCAATACACATGCTTTTTTGTAGTATATAACTCTTCAAATGAATTAATAAGGAATATTAAAACTACATATAAATCATCAAGATGCCTTTTTATAGTATATAAATATATGGAAAGCTTTGAGTAATACGTGTTAGTAACAATATGCTACGAATAGTCTTAATTAGTTTGAATGTTTTATTTCAATTAATTTTTGCAATACTATAGAAAAAATATCCAAAACAAATATGCTTCATACCTCTTTCATTTGCCACCCAAATTTTGGTATTTCAGTTAACTTATTTATTGCATTTAATTAAGCTCTTTAAACAATTGCCACCCGTTGCCAAAATATTTTCAAAAATATGTTTACTTAAATTTCTTTCATTTGACGCCCATATAAAAGTATTTGGGTTAACTTATTTATTATATTTAGTTAACCTTTTTAAACAGGCGGCAAGCATCTCCAAAAACATTTTTCAAAATATGCTTACTTAAATTTATTTCCATTCGTCACCCACGTAAGAGCGTCAAAAATATGTTTACATGCGCTTCTTTCACTTGACGCCCATACAAGAGTATTTGAGTTAACTTATTTATTTAGTTGACCCTTTTAAACCGGTGGCAAGATTCTCCAAAATATTTCTTAAAATATGCTTTTTTAATTTTTTTTATTTGATATATACTGTATATTTGATATTATTAATTATTTAGTTCATTTAATTAAAGTTTTGAAACAGGTGGCAACACTATTCTAAAATATATTCAAAATTAACACTCTTTAAAACCTCCTTTTTTTGAAAATCATATTGTAGTATTTTATTTTTGTTAATTACAAATAGGTGGCAACCCTCTTCAAAAATATTTTCGACTTTAAGCTTTCTTATTGCATTCTTGCATATATTACAAATTCAAATTAATTATAAAAATTAATTTACTGCAATACTATTAATTTAATTTAATTTAACTTTTTAAGCAGTTGGCAACTCTCTTATTTTTCAATCCAGGTCATAAAGTATTTGGACGCAAAGTTTCGTGCAAATCCCTTTAGTCGTTTTTGCGTTCTAGAATCATAAACATACAAACTTTCACATTTATGATATTAGTAGCATTAGTAGGATTATATCGAGATTATAGGTCACAATGATAGTAAATAGTTTATGGTATAGTTTGGCTCCATAGAGGTGTGCAGTACAATGAAACGAAATAATTTTCAAATCTGAGCTAAAGGAAAACAGATGAGAGAAATAAACAGATTTTTCTTTAAATATTTGAAAAATGTAATAACAAGGACATAAAAAATACAACAAAAATTCTTGCTTTCTTTATAAAGAAATTGCGCAGCACCGTCAGAGAAAAAAATTTAAAGGCATTTTTAAAAAATTTCCAACTTGCGCTTCGTAATATCTACTAAAATACAATGGACTACTCGTACAAAAGTGCTTACCAAGTATCTTTCTAGTAATTCTAATTATAAACTGTGGCGTTGGGATTAAAGGTTTGTGGAATTTTCCCAATGCAGATGGAGATAGAAGTATGTAGTATATATGAAAAATACTTTTGAATCTATGTAGTATGCGATTAAATGAGACTAAGTTCTGCTAGTTCCGTGAACTCTCACACTATGCAGCTTGGGGAAAAACATTATAACTTTTCGTACAAAGTTACACTTTGGTCAGTTACCCTCTATCGCACACCACGAGCCAGCCATATTATTAAAAATGTTGATTTGTTTATGGCATCCACCAAAACGTGTTTACATTTGTATAATGAAAATAAAGTAAGCGAATTCAATTAATTTGAACCAACTAATTACAGCTCAGTGACACAGATAAATAGCAAAATATACGAAAACAAATTTTAGGGCAGAATAGCAAATACATTTTTTTGATTAATTGTTTGTTAAAAAAATTGTATTATAATAAATACAATAGAAATTAAAATAAAATAAATCTAATAAAAAGTAGCTAAATGCGCTCTCTACTATAGGTATATGTAAAAAAATGGGAGCGCAATATTGTGCATAAGCCAAGCATTTTCCCGCTAAGGCCAAATAATAGCTTGAATCATTGTTTTCAACTTTCAGTAGCATTAATGAATTGGATTAATTGTTTGCTTAAAAATATTGAACTTGTATTAGAAAATTAATGACAGTTAAGCGCTAAATAAACGATTGCCACAAACAGAAAATTGAATTAAAATAAATTGAAATAACTCATTATAAAAGGAGCTTTGCAAAGGCATAAGTAGAATAAAAATAAGTAAATAATTGACGCGTACACTTTTATTACGTATTTGGCCAAGCTTCTGCTCCTATTTGTGGCTTGCGTCTTGATGTTGTCCCACAGATGGAGGGACCTACACTTTTATGCTGACTTCGAACAAACAACTGGTTTTTTAAGAGGAGATTTTTCACGGCAGAAATATACTCCGCGGCTTTCCGTTGCTTACAGAGGGGATATTAGAAAAAAACTGTTTTTATCAATTTTATGTTTCTGGCAGGGAGATTCAAACCTTCGCACTTCTGAATGGTAGTCACGCACTAACCCATTCGGCTACAGCGGCAGCCTAGCACACAAAGTAATTTTTGTTAATTTGAAAAAAAGCCGTTTGATATTGAACACATTCTTATTCTTAATTAGACTTTAAGCCCTTTGCTTTATGAAATTTAAAACTGATGCATTTAACATCTCAAAGGGATTTGTACTAGGAATTTGTGCTGAAATTCAAAAATTTGTGCATAGACTAGCACTTGGCTCTTTTTGTGTAAAAACGCGAATTTGAAGTCACTACTTTTTTGAAAAGATTTTGAAATTTTTGTAAGAAGTTTTATTTGAGTTGTATTGAAACACAGATTGGTCTTATTAAATAATGAAAGCAGCACGAATTAACCAGTAGAGGAATCACAATTAAGACTCCATTCCATTACTCAGCCTCCATTTGCATACAAGCAAAATTTTATTTCGAGTTGTAAGTTCTTTCTTTCTTGGAAACTGATTCCATACTACACTGCATTTTTCACACCGGAGGCGCGCATTTAAATATCAAACGCTGATAAAATTCTTTGTTTTGAAGGGTTTATTACCGATTTATTGCCAATAAAAAATGGTGAAAGCGTTGAAAGAAACTGAATCTGCTATTTTAAATCAATCATCAAAATTTAAAAAATTTAGCGAGAAGCAAGGCGAATCTATTAAAGGTGGTGTTGCTAAATCAGCTGTTTTGTGTTTTTTACGTTCGTGTGACTGTCAGCAGAGAATAAAACAAGACGAATTAATTTTTGATTTTCCACTTTTCCAATACTTTCCACGTTTCCAATACTTTCCGTGACAATCAAACGTGCAAAACATTGTTGTTGGCCTAGTGCCACCATCTTTCATAAAAACGCCTTGGTGATAAGCAAAAAACGAACAAATTCGGTACGCACTTTGAAAGCTTATGAGATTTTTTATAATATAATATAAGGCAAACTTCAAGTGGCGCAAAAATGGCGTTGATTTTCGAAAATTTTATTCGATTGCTATTCTTTACCTGTGTATAAGAAGACCGCCAGCAAACAAATTCTCTAAATTCAACGCAATTTTTGAGCTACTTCAAACTTGCACTTTATTGGACCAAAATTTAATGTGCTACAATTTCGCGTACTAAAAATTTGTCTAGAAATTTTTATTAAAAATATTGAGGCTTATTGAAATTGAGATTATTGAGATTTATTACCAATTTTTAGATTTTTTTTATGTTCGCTCAAAATTTGAAACTCGAAATTAAACGCATTTCGTTGGTGGATGAACTATATTTTCATAAAAATATTATTAAAATTCAATAAGAAGAAAGAAATGAGTTGTCTAAATTTGTCAACGATGCCCAATGCTATGGCTATTTACCGCTCTGTTTTTCGCTGCCTGAATTCAGTTTGATATAATTTGACATGCATAAAAACCTGAATATGTGAATGTATATATGTATTGTGTAATTTCTATGTTCTACATGCATAAATAAAACACTAATGAAGTATTTCAATATTAAAATTTAGTTACACAATCTAAACCGTTAATTAACCATTTGAGGTTAGTTGGTTGGTTGAGGTTTCCGACAAAGGTAAATGTGTGAGGCACCAAAAATACCACATATATAGATTTAAGCTATGTATATATTAATACATTTTATTTAATTACATATAAATATACCTGTACTTATACACCACAAGTATGTACTTATAAAAATAACTATCAAATATACAAAAATATAATACAAAATTTATTGTATTATCGAAATCGCACATTCGTACAATTGAATTTGCATATCTGCGTTTTGGTACATATTTATAATTATAAATAGAAACATATATTAGAGCTTAGTAATGTAATTTAAAATGTGAAAGTTTTAAATTTACGAATCTTGTCACCTAATGGCAAGTGGCAAGAGGCAAGAGACAAGTGGCAAGAGGAAAACGGCAGCTGGTTTACATTCCATAAATTTCGAAAACTAAAGTAATTGTAAAAAATATAGTTCGACATGAAAACGTAATTAGAAATGCAAGGATTTAATTTGTTATTGTTTTGAGTAATTGTCCAATAAACCCAATTATGAGACTTTTTTTTAAACAGCACATATACAGGGTGATCAGGTTGAATAAGGTGCTTCTATTTGGTAAATTCAATAAAAGCAAAAGGAGCGGAATTTTGGAAACCTAAACCAAAAACACTTTCAACTAAAAATTATTGTTTAACTAAAAATAAAAATAAAAACCAAAACACGCTAAATAGTTTTGTTTCAGAATTTCGGTGGATTTCATTACTTCACTGGAAAAAAAATCTGAAAATATGAAAATTTTTTAATTTGTCCTTCTTGTATTTCCCATTTAAAGTTTTGTATTCCTAATGAAAGTGGAAACAGTGCAGAGAAATTTGTGTTTTGAAGGCATTGACATTTTAAGTGCAAAAATTTTCACTTTTTTTAAAGTCTCTATTCCCAATAGAGTTTAAAAATTTGTTTTATTTTTGTTTTTTGTTTTTTATTTACATAAAGTTTTACACTTATAAATTATATTTATACATTTTTTGTTGGAGAGTAAATTATATTTTCATCAAAAAATTACACAGGCCGACAAAATTTAACCAACATTCAGACCCAGAAACCAGACTATATACTTCCGAAGGTTTATGATGCGCTGAATCCAAATCTGGCCTCAGAATTGCTCTATTAGTTTGAGTTTTCGAGATATCCTAACCTAAAAGTGCAAAAAACCCCATTTTTGCCCATATTTGAGGTTATGTAGCCTTGCAGATGTTTCCTTCACCAAAATTAAAGGATGGCATCTTTAAATACAATCCTTCTTTTTTCAAATGGCGTTTTGTTTGCTCAAATATCATTTTTTTTTCGCAGAGATATCGCATTTTGAAATTTTCATGTTTCGAAATTTTCCTACACCTGAAAATCGATTAAGATAACATAGACATGATATATTCGATTACTAATTTTCTTGAATTGAGTCTTATTTTTCTTAAAATTTTGTCTCACACCATAAGTGTGCTGACTCACCACATCCCTACACTATCTAACCTTTGGGTACCGAGTCACACACAGCCCTAACCCCTAGAAACCACCCCTATCATACCGCGAGCAGGCTAACCCACATAACCGCAAGCAGGCTTTCCCACAAACTCCAAATTTACATACTATTAATCCATATATTTCAGGCCCTCAAACCCAAGAAAATTAGTAAGCGACTATATCATGTCTATGTTATCTTAATCGATTTTCAGGTGTAGGAAAATTTCGAAACATGAAAATTTCAAAATGCGATATCTCTGCGAAAAAAAATGATATTTGAGCAAACAAAACGCCATTTGAAAAAAGAAGGATTGTATTTAAAGATGCCATCCTTTAATTTTGGTGAAAGAAAACATCTGCAAGGCTACATAACCTCAAATATGGGCAAAAATGGGGTTTTTTGCACTTTTAGGTTAGGATATCTCGAAAACTCAAACTAATAAATTAATTTTAGTTATCAATCCGAATTTTGCATGGACAGAGAAGCAGATATTAGTTTAAATTATTTCGGATACTTTTCCTTGTATACTAGTGTTATTAAGAAATAAATGACCAAAATTTGTTTATAAGTCCGCATTACTAAACACAACCTGTCATGCATAACATTCAGTATTACTTTTGATTAAAGTTTTGAAAAAATTACATTTGTAAAAACTCCCAATAGAGTTCTTTGCTTAAAGTTAAATTTGGTCGGCAGCTCATTAGGCATACATATTTTAAGTTTACGTTGGACTTGCTTTTGTGTGATAGGTTTGACGCCCGAAAATTTGGATAGTTAAGCAAGCGGGTTGTTATATCTTATGCTGATGTTGCCAATTTCTTCATGTACCGATAAACACTCCAAGATTCCGCTGAACTGTATCGTTGCAATCAATCCATAGCGCGTACGAACAAATGCGCAGCATTTTTTACTGTAACCTCTGTATGATTTTGAAGTTGAGCTTCAGATTTGACTCCGTATGTCCTTATTGGTTTCAGTATTACTTTATATTCGTATATGAGCAGCTTATTGTCTAGCACAAACTCTGATTTATGGCCAATTAGCCAATAGAGGGAACGAAGTTTGATAGCAAGCAGCTTCCGCTTTGAAAATATTTGAAAACGCCACGTAAGACGTCGATCACAGTGAATGCCTAAGTATTTAGCGCCTGTTTGGGGTATGTCGCAGTTGTTAAGATGCACTAGGAGACAAGTATTCTTGCGGAGCGTGTAGGTGATTTGATTTTGCTTCATTTGCTCTTATACGACAATTGTTCAGCCATGTGCTAAGGATATCAAGGTTTTGCTTAAGTTGATAAGAAGCTGCAGAAATGTTACTATTTCTAGCCATGACTACAGTGCCATCTGCATATATAGCTGTATGTATGCCAATTGTTAAAGATAGGTCGGCAGTGAAAGACATAGTGATATAGCCATTTAACGTAATGTATGTAATATATGTAAACTCGTATGTGTATTTTTTTTTTTGTTTGTTTGTGGGAAGGGAGTATAAAAATGTCAGAAACAATAATATGTGGGGCACGCTCCCACTAAAACAGACCTCCCCTCTTCGGCTGACTTCTACCGCGGGACCGCATTAGCACTACACTCGAGCACTACATCGAGGGTGGAGCTGTGATTGTGGATAACAACCACAAAAGAAACCTGCGTCCAGGCTCTCTACCTATGACGCATGGACATTATAGTCTCCATTACTCCATTTAGAAGTAAATGGAACTTCGAAAGTGTGCGGTAATGTCGTGTGCATTACCGTCTTGGCTGCGTATGATATGGTCGTGAGTCATTAACTAAAGCGTCCGTAATTGTTCTCGGTATGTCTGAGTTGACCTCCTCTGGAACACTGTGTCATGTTAGCTTTAGCACTTGTCGGGAAGTTCGGTGTGATCAGACGCGGCACAGGGCGTTAATATTATTTCGCTCTAGCTGCCGATACTGAAACAACTCTATTGTTCGCCTTTCTTCGTCCTACTTGTGTAGCGTACGCAATACTTGCTTTGAAAACTTGCTTGGAAAACTTGCCTGTAGCATCCCAGCTACGTTTTGAAACGCACATACTGCCAGTTAAATTAGTCTTACTTGGCTGTCTTCGAAGGATAGTGGCTAACTCCTCACGTTCTCTTTCGAATCTTGGACAGTAGAAGAGTACGTGTCGTGCGTATTCAAATTTCTCTGGGCAGGCAGGGCAGAGTGGTGAAACGGAGAGACCAAGCCTACGCAGATAATACTGAAAGTACTCATGTCCGCTCAGCATCTGAGAGAGGAAGTAATCCACTTCTCCGTGTCTTCGCCGTAACTACGTGTTAAGGTTAGGGATAAGTTCGTGCGTCCGGCGGCCTGTAGGAGAATGATCCCATCTTCGCTGCCATTCGGTAAGTGACGCCATTTGCTGTGCCAACTTTTGGTCCCTTGTAGGCTTTTGCACCTTGCCTTGGATAGAGATGGTTTAGTTCAGGTGCTCGTATGTGTATAGTCAGTGGCCATCACAAAAGTCTTGAAAAATTGGGAAAGCAAGCCCAGCTACTAAAAAATAAGCCAAGTCATGTATGCCTTAAATCATACTGTATAAAAACTGGGAATTGTCTTTATTTCTATTGCCAAAAAAATCCCAAAAAATCAACTACTGTGCATTAGATTTTCACCAAAAAACAAAATTCTTGCATTATATTTGACTCACCCTTTATGTGCTTATGAATTACAAATTTATTTAAAACCAAACAAACATTTGAAATCCAATTACCTTGAACTATTTTAATTGCAAAATAACTAAGAGAAACCAGCTGTCAAATAGTGAACTTTTCAAAATCATAGAAATTGGATAATTAAATGCCTTCATTAATTTTGCATATTCAATTATGAGGTCACAAAACAACGTGTGACCCATAACAAACTAAGTATGATTATATGTTAGGTTAGAAGTGTAGTTGTAGTGAGTTTTATAATGTGAAAATGAGCTGTAATATGAAAACGCATATTTTTGTAATATAATATGACACGCTTTTTATGACACACTTTTTATGGCACCCAACGGTGACATACAGGTGCACAACCAAAATAATGTAATTACTGGTAAACACATGCCATGTAAACACTTCAACCCAAATTGCCTAATTAAGTATTAATTTATTAATAAACACTATGCTAATTGCATATTTCTAGTTATTTTATAACATTAGTTTAATGCACAATGAAAAATGTATACGAGCAATAAGCTATAATGCCTCTGATTTCCAGGCAGTCAGTCCAACTGATAACGAACGGTACACATGCACACCGCACAGCATGAGTGTGAAATAATACAGTTATGCATATACTTGCATACACTTTTTAAATTACTTTGCACTACATTTTCTTGTCCATCAAAATTCATTTTCGGATTTAAATTTTAATCTCTCAACTCCACTTATGGTTTGATCACTTGTACCTACAGGGTCTTTCAAGTTCGAGGACATTTTTTGTTTTGCTTTGAATTTCAAATTAAGTCCATGAATGTGAAATCACTACCCATTTATCGCTACATGTGACAATGGGTCTAAAGTTAGCGAATGATGAATTATATTTTGCGAATGTCTCCCGCTTATAGTTGTTGGTTCTATGAGACATCATTCAATTAGAAATTAAGGGGCTAGGGGTAGTCAAAATTTTAAAAGATTGTTGTTTTACATTTTCTTAAAGTATAGTACCTTAAAAATATAGTGTGAGAACTTGAAGTGAATCCGACAAATACTTTTCGACTTATTGAGCAATTAACAAAGGGCGCTCCGGAGCGTTCGTATGCTGAAAAAATGGATGCTGCACGTATGAAAGTGGCAGATAAGCGCGCTAACGATAACACTCGCGAAGGTAGAATGCTACGTAGGCAAACCGATATTTTGAAAGCTGCTACGACGGCTGAAGAACTATTATATGGCACAAGAATAGATGATACAGTGTAAGTAATTAAACAATTCGTATAACTCTATATAAATCGTTAGCAAAACTTTAAATGCGTTTTTCTCAAAACTATGTTTTTTGAACTGGTGATCACTGTAACTTAGTAGATTGCAATAAAATTAATACTGCTTTTGATAAACATAAAAAACTTGTACCTAATAGAAGGATTTTTTTTTCAAAAATTTCGATTTTTTTTTAACAATTAACTGTCGGTTTTTTTCTCGAAAATCGGAAAAATATTTCCTGGGGCCGCCATATTGTTAATTTTGAAAACACAAAACAAAAGCTTCGATCAGGCACAAGATTATCTATTAATAAAACTAATTTCTCTTGTCCGATTGATTTTAGATGAATCTCCAAGGACTTGTTATGATCCCCGCAAGGGACTTCTAGAGAAACGGGCTCCACACAAACAGCGATAACTTTTACAATTATTTTTATTATTATTTTTTAATTTTGCTAATTTCAAGTGGAAATATGATGTAACAGGTGGCGCAAAATTAATCAATTATGGAAAGATTTATAATATTAGCAAATATCGTCCTACGGCAATCATATTTGACACTTGTGAGCTAAACAGCTGCAGCATACAAACAGACAAGCAATGGAGCACGTAAGGGTCAAAATAAAGATTTCCGTCATTCAAAATATTTTTTTTTTAGTAAAAAGTTGAATGGTTAATTTTGCGCCACCCGTTGTTAATGCTAGGTTTTTATTTTTGTAAAATAAATCAGTTGACTAGCAAAAAAATATTATTGAAAATCGTGAAATTTTCGGGCCTCTGACTACCCCTAACCCCTTAATTTAGTATGTTGTAGTAGTAGATACAGATATAGATAGGGAGCGATATGATAGGTAATTACTACAACGGGATACTAGAGGCCCATGAGCTATGAAACAATAAAAATTTACGGTTCGAGAAAAAAATATCGATAAATAGTTATTTAAGATTCGTCTAAAAACGTCGAAGTAATGACAAAAAATGTAAAAACGCGACATTTCTGTTCGGCAACAAAAAAAAACATAAAAATTGTCTTCGAATCGAAAGAGTTCTTCCGTACCAAAGGTATAACGAATTCCGGCGAGCTTTAATTTACTGACATTAGGATGGTATGCCAGGGTGGTATGAACTGAGCTGTGGTTGGTACTCGTATTGGTATGTAATACTTTAAGATTAGTCTTTAAATGCCGAAGATATAATATGACGAAAACTGTAAAAAGGCTTCAAGGGTTCTTCTACTTTTGGCCAAAACAAAAGTTTAAATTTCTTTCAAAAAAAAATCGATATATCACACTCTAAAACCCAAATACAAATGTCGAAGATAGTGCGAAAAATGTAAAAGGAGACCTCTATGTTCGGTCGAGAAAAAAAAAGAAAACAAGAAAAATTTTTTTCTTCACAATTAACTTGGAAAAATCCTTTAAACTCAGCAGTTTACTGCGAACATTTTTTTTTGGTACGATTTAGTCCATACGCTTACGGGTGTCGATTCCATGTTAGGTTAGGTTAGGTAGTGATGGTTGCCCAGAGAGTGGACCCACTTGGACGAAAAGTTTGGTTCATCCTTTGTGATACCATTACAAGAGGGGAAGGGGTGGGGAGGGTTGAGTGTTTATGGACTATGAACGTTGACTGGTCTGCGGTTGTGCTAACCTCTTTATGCTGCTAATGAAGTTCATCAGATTTTTGTTATCAAGACCCGCTATATCAGCAGACGCAGAAAAGAAGTGAGAACCAACATGCTTCAATCTTAGTCCCATGAGAGCTGGGTAGCTGAGGAGCAGGTGATGAGATGATTCCACCACATCCTCCATACAGCTGACGCAAAAAGGACTCAAAGTGATTCCGAGTCTCACGGTCTGTGTACCCCGCGGGCAGTGCCCCGTGAGGATGCCCACGAAATTTGAGAGATCATCTTCACAATATCCCTCGAACGCCGCCTATCGATATCACATAGTGATTCTATTGAAATTTTCGATACCATTTAGGCAGCCTGATTAGATCTCTCAGCATTTTTACGCCGTATTTTAGTTTTCAAAGCTGCAATTGTTTCTTATTTATTCGCTTAAACTCTACCTTTTGGGGTGATGCGCATAGAAAATAGTGCAATGATATTAAGTGGGCCGATACTGGCAACTAAATTTATTCAGGTTAAGTTAGGTTACATTGTTCTGGCTAGCTGAAAGCCATCACATAGACCTATTGGCCCTTAGTGCTACCAGATGGAGCTAGAACTTTACGCTTTTCTGCAGTAGACATCCTGTAATAAGTCTGCGTATTTTGTGAATCTAAGTATACTCGCAAGCTCTAACGTCGAGATACATTCCAAATTCTAATACTGTACAGCTCCAAAGTATTTCATTTGTGTTCCAGTTAATGCAGGACAAAAACAAACAAGACGTTCTAAAGTTTCCTTCTCTTCCAGTTGATTGTAAAATCTGCAGTTATCAGGAAATTATTGGGAAATGGTACTGGCAGTTGGTTATACCGAATTTGAATGGGCTATAAAACTAAATACCAAAAACCATTCCACAAATTCCGATTTAAAATTTTCTTTATTTTTGTTGGTTTTGTGAGAATTTGCAATGCCTAATTTTTGCACACATTTTGAGAAAATATGATTTTTGTTGTATAATAAGCCGGACTTCTTTCAAATATTAATAGACACTAAATAAACCAAAGCAAAATAGCCAAAATTGAACAAAATATCAAACACATATATATTTAATTAGCCATGAGTGTACGTATGTAAAACGAAAATTTGTGGAAAGAAAAATAGTCAAAACTGGTAAAAATGCTGATATGCCATCATTTTGTCCCTGGGTGCATTTCACAAAGCCCAAATATGAACTTATTTTTTATTTTGATACCCGTTCCCATAGAAATGAACTTGGCCCATGCCACTTTCAGCAAAGCCATCCTATTCTTCATCGCTAAAATTAGTGATTAGTCGATTTTAGCATAGGTCGTAAGGCACCTGCTCTTACACCACTGAACCCAAAATCTTTATTAAGAGCCAAACAATTATTGAAAATTCATCATTTGATGGGTGCAGTTGCTGCGAGGGCCGTGCAATTCACAAATGCTTCTCCTTACAACTTCGATATTTTTCATCGGGACGAACATCCGCTGATGTTTTTATGCCTTTCAAAATTTTGTATTTGCTATTCGATTGAGTACTCTGATGGACCACTAAAACGACCAAAATATCCTAAGTTTTGCCTAATTCCAATTTTTTACAATTTCCTATTGGATTTTGTCTCCATGGTTATGGAGCGAAACCGAGCTCTTTTTCGTAAATTTTCTATTTAAGGGGTCTCACTGGTCTAGAGCTCATATAAATTCTTTTACATAAAAAAAATAAAATTTTTTTTTAATTTTAATAATTTTAATTTAATTTTTAATAATTAATGGCGCTGAAGTTGACCCTCCCGAAAAATTGGACCTGAACGGCGTTGTCCATTCATTTTGGCTCTTCTATTTATCTGAAACACAAAACCCAAAAAATTGTCATCAGTGTGACTGCAGTTATGTCCCGAAATTTGACAAAATGGCGCGGTTTTGAATTTGACACTCTAAAAATCAGGATTTTTTTCAGTTTCTTAATCAAAAAATACGAAATAATTGAAATAATAATATGGTTATAGTACGGGCGATAGTCATTGATGTTGTGAATAACATATTAAAATTTCAGAGGATTCGGTTGAATAGTTTTTTTTTTTGTTGTGATACACCAGGCCGAAAAAAGTCGTTTCGAGATAAATGAGTTTAAAGTTTGAGGTACAAGAGCGCCCGGATCGCTCTCTACCTAGTTAATGGGCTGTAGAAGCTTTATTAGTGGGAATTTGCGCATTAAAATTTGAAAGTATATTCTTAAGATACAGCACTTTCGAAATATCGAAAAAACAAAACATCGATTTTTTGAAATTTTCTAGTCCACCGTTTCCCCATAAAATCTATTAAAAGAGACATGAACGAATCATAACAGTGATTGTCGTCAAAACAAAAAAAAAGAAGAAGAGAAACCCGAACTTAAAAGACCCTGTTTATTTAATAAAACGTAAAAAAACACACAAAGTAATAAATACATTTGTTATGCTGCACATACGTTCTGTCTATTGTATGCACCTACAAATATTATATAATATGTATATCTATATAAAAGTCACATGCATATGTATATGTATACAGCTACATAATCTAGTATTGTAAAAACCCCATCTCGACAAATTAATATTTATTGTATTATAAAACGTAAGCTAATTAAGTACCATTTAAATTATGCATATTAATTTTAAGCTTCATTTAATAGCGTCTACCTTAACTTTGATTTATGGTACGAAAAAAAAAACAATCTGTAAATATGCTCAAATAATAAAGTAAAAATTTCTCTCAACTTTAAATCGCTGAAATATTTAAGCACATTCTAGGCGGTATTTATTCTATGCTTTAAAAAACTGCAGTCAATGTTAACTCAAGCCAACTAAGGTAAGTAAGGTAGTAATTATTTTAAAGGCCAGCTTAACTCTATTATTGTAGTTGCTGCAGGCAATAGGTGTTCTTTTAAAAGTATAACATCTCTCTGACTGACTTTGTATATTTTTATTCTGTGTCTCAACGCCTGCCCGTGGTGTTTCCAATACCCAAATTTTGTTGGTTCAAGCATATCACAGAGGACATTGTAAAGGTACTGAAGAATATGTATGAACATGCAGCATTACCAGCGGTGGATCTGAGAAGTTTTCCATAAAGGTAGGCGTATCTCAGGGCTCGGCCCTCTTCTTTCTTATTTTCAACTTGTTATGGACACGCTAACGCGCTAACTGCAAGATGCGCTACCTTGGACGATGCTGTATGTCGATAATGTCGCGCCGTTATCTTAGGATGCGGGTGCTTAACAAAATAATTTTTCACAGTTGGTTGAAATCTTGAAATTAAATGGCCCACGCAGAAGCACAAGAAAAAACACTATCATCTTTGCGTTTAATAATAGTGACCAAATTCTAAAATTTTATATTGGTGCCGAAGAAGTAGCCACAGCTGAGAGCTCCAAATGTGGGTCCAATAATTAAGAATTTGAAAGAAAATCTACTGCGCTTATATGGGCATGTCATGAGGAGATCAAATTAGCAAAGAAATTGATAACTGAGCCGCTTCCATTAATGAGACGTGGCAGCCCCTTTAAATACTGGCTAAGCACCATTAAAAATGATATGCAGCGGAATGAAATCAAACAAGCCCGGAAATGCTTACGAGGACATCAACCTCACGACCCCCGACCCGAACTACGGGAGCATGGCGCGGAAGAAGAAAAATTGTGTTTCAAATGAAATTGAGCGGCATTTGAGAAGATTTCAGCAAAACCAATCAGGTTTTCTTGGATAAAATTAACGAATTGTCGGCTTTTGGCAATTCTGGCAGATTCGAATATTTATGTACCATTTTCTTTTGCTTTCAAAAGTAAAAGTAGTAGAATAACATATTGAGAATTTCTTTATTTCTAGCTTGGATACTCGCATTCAAAAATTCATAACTTGGGTTCTATTGGACTAGAAATCAAAACTGTGTCAGCCAATAAATCCCCGAATCCATCTGGTTTGTAAAAAACTTTTATTGCTCTTTTTGCTTCAAAATTCTGAAACGCGAGTACAGTTATTGTTTTTTGTATGATAAAAAAATATAATTTTTTTTTTATTTATAGTTTTGCACCACCAACTTCTTTTCTAGATTTACGATAAAAACAGAGTTAAGCAGTTGAATTTTTGGAATTACTTTATTTAAGGGTATTATCACACCGCGCGATGTGATCAATTATTTTTTTATTCGGGAAAAATTGTATATGCACGTAAAAAGATTACTTTTTTATAGTAATGCTGCATACTCAGTTTTTTTCATTTCCTCATCAGTTAGTTTTTCAAATGGGCAAACGTAAACAGAGGCGTACATTGCGTATACTTCATTTCTTAAAAGGGAAGTGCACCATTTCTTTTACATTTTTATAAAATAGCTGTTATATTGAAGTTGAGGTATTTTTTATAAATGTATGTCTACAATCATATTTGACACTTTTGAAATAGGCAGCTGCAGTATTAAACAGACAAGCAATGGAGCGCGTAAAGGTCAAAATAAAGATTTCAGCAGCCTAAATAATCGATAAAAAAAAATTATAATATAAATAAAAAGGAAAAGAATTATTAATAAAAATAAAATTGTTAGTAAAAAAGTTAGGTAGATAGTTACTTTGTGAGGTTTGTACTTTAACCTTATGGTCTTTTGTGCCCTTTACTCATCACAGTATCTCATCTAGACTCAGTTCCCTTCCTAACTCAGGATAGAGCTGGGTTGGATTGAGCGTATGTGCCTTTGCACTGGCTGCATATTACCAAGATGTCTCAACCTTCTCCGCCCTATAGCTTTGCATTCAAGGAGAAGGTGTATTGAATTCGTCTGAGATTGTTTGCAGAAACGACAAGAGTTGGTAGACAAAATCCCGATCATGTGCAGATGACTACGCAGTCTACAGTGGCCTGTGAGAATGCACGTGAGCATTCAGTTTATCCTTGGGAAGGGTTATAAGTTTAAGCCGCTTTTGTTTTTACTCTCACAGGTTGGATTTGATTGGCGTATCCCAATAGTTTAGTGCCAACTCTCCACTCCTGAGCTTCTCTTTGATGCTGCGTTCTCCCGTAGCAAGGAAAGACTCCGGTGCTAATAAAAGCGAGACCACAGCTTCTCTCGATAATGCGTCCACTATTTCGTTCCCAGTTATACCCCTGTGTCCTGGAACCCAAATAAGCCGGATGGGATAGTGCGTTGCTAGTAGATTAAGTTTCTTCATAAACTAAAGTACTAGTGAACATTGACCTCACAGAACGATAGGGCCATTAGTGCCGCTGACAGTCGCTCAACAAAATCGCTCATTCCTGTAATTTCTGTCTAAGTTTATTTCTACACATAGATCTCCGCTTGCAAGATGCTTGGAAAACTACCCATCGGCACAGAGCGCTTTGCTCTGGGGCCTACTGGGATCGAGTCGTCTATGTACCAGTGCACTCCCGGAGGTACTTTTCAAATTCAGGCCTACTCAAGTTTAACTTATCGCTTAGCTCAATTCTGAACTTATTTTGAATTTGATGACATTAGTGATATTCGCTTTGGATAGCTGGGTAAGTAGGAGCTGCAGCCTCAATATTTCCATGTTTTTGATCATATCAATTTTCTTCACCCGAAGCCTTCCCTGGTAATTTTCATCAGGGTATGCTTGGATGATTGCTTAATAAATAGCCATTGTGGCGGTCAGTGTGGGACTGTCGGATCTTGCCGTTGAGTAATACGTCGGACGGCCATTGTGGAGTATGTTTACTCAAATCTATCAGTATCTGTCAGTACGAGAAAATGTCCGGTGTTCGTCTTGCAACAACCCTTTAACATTTCTATCAGCTTGGAGATCAAGCTGTAGATAGCGTAGGTTCACCTTTCAGACCCAATCTTCATCACGCAGCGTTTTCATTACACACGCTGCTACACCACTTACTGCTTGTCAATTTGCCTCTGTGGTATGCTCGCCAAAAACCTTACAGAGGTCTTTTCTTTCGGTGGGCACCGGCTCTTGCACTCTCGCTCGTCAGGGCAAACCGGGCAAAAGGGGTCGTTTAACAAATAAAAGCGGTGTAAATATTCTTTAAAACATACGTTACCACAATCCATATTCCATCCATAGAGAACTGGGAAAATGGTATAATAAATAATGAAAATGAGGTCAGTGTATTTACTGATGGATCAATAGTCAAACCGAAACTATAGGCACCACCAATATATCCATTCGCTAGCCTGATCATTGCAGCGTATTCCAAACCGAAATCTCGGTACTCTCAGAAAGCCATTTAGTACTAAATAGAAGCGTAGTCACAGTTCGAGAAATCTTCATTTACTCCGATAGTCATACAACTTTTTAATCGCTCCTATCATGTAAACACTCGTCAAAGATTTTAACAGAGTGTTACAAATTTTTTAGAATACTTACAGAGTATTTTTCTATTAATCTACTGTGGGTGACAGGACATAGTAACATCAAAGGTAATTAACTGTAAGGCAGATGAGTTAGATAATTCCAAAAGAAATGGAATATGTGTCGCACTAGGAAGATATGCCAGTTGATTAGGGCCCCCATCCAATGACTATTGTAGGAGCTGTCAGGATATATAGAAGAAGATACAGTTGAACACCTTCTACAAATTTGAAACTAGCTTTTGAAAGGTCACACAATAGTTTAGAGAAGACTAAGTAGAGTAAGGATAGGATAATTCCGGTGGTATCGCAAGAAGCCTCTAACTGGCCGAGGCACGTCGAAGGACAGCCACATCATCTAACGTAATCCATCAGTAGTAAATAAATGATATATAAATAACTATAAATATGTTCTCTGATTATGTGCCAGACTTTTGCTTGTCGGGAAAAAAGGCCATGATAAATATTAAATCCATTTAATGTAAATATTATATACAAAAATATTTCTGTGTGATATGGGGTCAACAATTTGGCGTTCATGAATAATTCATAACAGAACAAAAACACAAATATGGTGTTACTTATAATGACAATACAGTGCAGTGTTGTAGTACAAGTCGACGCAGCACAAATATCCTCTGCCATAGCAAGGCAACTGCTGCCCATTTTTCTCATTCCCACACAATAATGTCCACTCCAGATAGCTAAAATAGCAGCATTAAATTGCTTTTGTAAAGCCAAAGGGCATTGTTGGTAGCACCAAGTAAATAACATCAAACGACCATTTACAGATCTATGCATAATAATCAACAATAATTGTGGTAGTATATGCATATGTATGGGTCTATATATGTGTTATTAAATATGTTATTTACGCCTGATACCATATTCCTCCACCCATAGCCGCAGTATGTAGTCCAGACAGCATGTCGAGCAAATGTTCCATCACCACCTCCTTCAATTTTGCTCTCTTTTCGAAATAAACATTCAATATGTATTTGGCATGCTAAACGTCCTCAAATTGCCATATCAAGTAGTCTCATCTGACCGAAACAAGCATTTGCTTATTCACACTCAAACACTTGTCTTCCGCACGCACTTAACATCTCACTGAATTCTAAGTAGCTTCCTTGACTAATGTTCATCCTTCAAATCTACTACGGCCTCGAATATGCCTTGTTGCGGCTCCTCCGTTTGACTATGTGGCTTGTGCGTTTGTTTTTAGCCACAGGCTTGGTCAATAGATTTCTGAGCAGCTATAAATGTACGTGTATTTTTGATGGTTTTTCTATTAGGAAATAAACATCGGTATGCGTTTAGAAGTTGTTAGTTTTTTTTCTTCAGAATTCTTGCTTTTGAAATATTCACCGTAGTTTCTTTAAATACTACTTAGAATTTCATCACTTTCTGATATTAAATTTTTGCCACAGTGTACTGTAAAAAAAGTTTGAAATTTAAACTGATAGCAACGTCATGGCATGGCATGAATAAAAAGCGTATAGGAAGTTCTGGTTTCAACAAGACGGCGCTCCACCACACACAGCTCGCACCACAATCGATTTTTTGAAGAAATTGTCGTCGATTGAGGTCGAAAAATGGCAATTTTGACTGGCCACCGCGTTCGCCCGTTTTAACGCCACCTGACTTCTTCTTGTGGGGATATTTAAAATCAAAGGTTTATATTAATAAGCCAAAGATCATAGAAGAGGTCAAGAACAACATCCGTGAGGAAATAGCCGCTATTCCAGCCGAAATGTTAGCTAAAACTATGGGCAACGCAAAACGGGCACAATACGCCGTACAGGCTCAAGGCAACCATTTGAGAGATATCATATTTAAAAAGTGATGTCAACAAATCTACTTGAACCAATTAAAATGATTATTATCGTCAACATCAAAAAAATTGCGTTTTTCTTTCATTTAAAAAAAAACGCATGGGTCCGTCGAATATGGGCAACCCAGTAAACTATTCGACCAGTTGGAAACAGCAGGACTTTGTGTTGTTAACACAAACAAGATATGCAAATAACTTCCAACACAGTCACCTTGATTATTTTATAACCTGTGACTATGTGAGAATATTCTTAAATTCGACTAAGCTGATTTTATCTCTGATCATGACTTAACAAAGGCGGCCGCCGTAGCCGAATGGGCTGGTGCGGGACTACCATTTGGATTTCAGAGAGAGAACGTTGGTTCGAATCTCGGTGAAAGACCAAAATGCAGCAGAAGTTTTTTCTAATAGCGGTCTTTGGCAGGCTTTGGCAACCCTCCGAGGGTATTTCTGCCATGAAAAAGCTCCTCATAAAAATATCTGCCGTTCGGAATCGGCTTGAAACTGTAGGTCCCTCCATTTGTGGAACAACATCAAGACGCACGCCACAAATAGGAGGAGGAGCTCGGCCAAACACCCAAAAAGGGTGTGCGCGACAATTATATATTATATAAAGGGTGGTTAAGTTTAAAGAGCCGGTGTTGATTTTAAATCACATACAACTTTTTCAGGAAACTGTTATCATTTCTTTTTATTATAATAAAACTGGTATGGCTCAATTGCGTATGAAACGAAATATCGGCCAAATGGGCACCGCGGTCTCGGCGGCACACCTCCATCCGATGGTCCAAATTTTCGATGACGCTAAGGCATAATTGAGATTCTATGCCGTTAATGTGCCGAACTATCTCATCCTTTAACTCTTGAATTGTTGCTGGCTTATCGACGTATACCTCTTCTTTCAAATAACCCCAAAGAAAGAAGTCCAACGGTGTCGTTGACGTTTATGTGTGGTTCACATTCAACATCGGCCCTTGATATTTAACTACCCTTTATATATAAATTAATATTTTGTTCTTTAGATGTTGTGATGAATCGTCGAGATTTGGGTGCCACCTTCGAGTATCGTGTATTTAAATTGTTCAATGTTAATTCTCTGTATTCAGAGAGAATTCAGGGTTTTATAAAGTGGAATAAATGTTGGTTTCTTAGTACTGTTGAAAATAAACTTGACTTCCTCAACCATAACTTATCCTCGTTATTTAATAAGTATGTTCCGCTTCGTTCTGTAAATCTTTTAAATAGTTCATATCATTGGTCCAACTCGAAAGTTCGGGATGTCATTAGAAAGTGCAACAAGTTTTATGCTAAGTGGAGAAAAAACTTTACGGATCCTTCTTGGCGCCGGTACAAGGAAATCCGAAATGAAACCACTGCTATAGTACGACAAGCAAAGCGTTGGTACAGTTACTCAAAACTTGATCCATCATTTTCAACAAGAGAACTATGGCGCAACCTAAAAACATTTCAAATTCATGGTAAGGAAAGTCCCGAATGTGAGATTGATCTTGATGAACTTAATGACTACTTTATTAGTGTTGGTAAGAAAACAAATTAGGCGCCTATTTTAAAAGCTTCCACATCTTGTGCTACTCTAAAAGACCAATTTCCATTTATGACAGCTAGTGCGGTAGATGTCCTGAAAGTTCTATACAAAATAAAGTCTAATGCTGTAGGTGATGATAGCATCTCGTTAAAATTCGTCCGCATAGTCATCCAATATATAATAGGACCCCTTACCCATATAATAAACCCTTTCTTGACTAGTTCATGTTTCCCAGCAATACGGAAAAGCTATAGTTTTTCCAGTCGCAAAAAAGGCAATTGCTATTTATGCTGGTAATTACAGACTTATCAACATACTGCTCATATTTTTCAAATTTGCGAAAACTTGAGGGCGACGCAAAATTTCAACAATTATACAGGATAATCGTCTACTCTCTCCACTATAATCTGGCTTCAAACAAAGTCACAGTTGCTCGACAGCAATGGTTAAAATACTGGACGATATTAGAATTAGTTCTGACAACGGATACTTGACTCTATTTTGTTTACCTGACTTTTAAAGGCATTTGACTCAGTGGATCACAAATTATTATGTCTGAAGCTTAAACACTATTTCGGCTTCAAAGACAGTGCGGTCAAGCTAATGGTCAGCTCCTTTGGTGGCAGAACGCAGAAGGTCAAGACCAGTAAATTAACATCTCAGCCTAGATACGTACACACTGGTGTTCCGCAAGAGTCTATATTTGGTCCACTTTTATTCAGTTTTTTTTTTCAATGATGTTTTTACCGTTTGTCAGTATGTAAATGTCCACGCGTATGCTGATGATATACAATTGTACTCGTACTTCTTGATCTCGTTGAAGATTTATGTTTAACAGTTTTAACAAAATAAACAGTGATTTGTTAGCTAGTACTAGTGCCGATACCTTTATGGATAAGTTAAACATTTTGAGTTTATTCTTAACACAAAACTTACCTGTGCTGATCATATAAATAGGATTGTGGGAAATATTTATGCTACATTGCGTAAGCTGAGAGTCTCTGCAACATTCACGCCAGAGGAAAGTAGGCACAAATTAGTTCTCCAGCTAATTATGCCTCACATTACCTACTCTTAGTTGGTATACAGCAAACTTGAACCCATATCCTGCCATAAACTTACCACTAGAAGGGTCGCGTATCTAACTATACCTTCAAAGACCGCAGCCGTCAATTTGACGGTATTACAGATTCAATCAGAATGCACATGAAATTATTGTATATTTGGCTTTGAAATTAAACAAAAATATTTAAAATTTTATTTTTATTAGTAGTTACAAATTAAGGATAGCACTTAAGTCTAGTAACATTTGTAACAAATAATATTTTTTTTTTAATCTTTTATACGTTTACCAAAAACAGCTTTTTTACATATTGTGCAGTTTTCACACGTTCTATTTTTTTTTTTAATATACAATTATGATTGACTTGACATTGCCGCCTCTTATTGTTTGTAGTAGATTGTTCACTTGTTTCAAAATTACTTTCTTGCCTTTGAGTCGTAGCTGAAGTAGTTCTTTTTTTCAAATACTCTGCACGTAGATCGTTCACTAATTGTAAGATAAAATCATGCCGAGAAATATTTATTCCCGTAACTTTTCGGTACAGAATCCATGAGTTTATAGGTGCTAAATCGAGTATATTGTAAAAAACATGAACGGGCCATCTGCATATTCCCGCTCTTACGGTGTACTTTCGTGCCATTTGGTCAATGATGTCAACACCAAACTTCGTTTCATTATAAAATTTTACTGTCTCGGGAAGCTTTTTTCGATCAACTCCTATGCTCATATTTGGGTGCATAGTACTCAAAATAATAACATTTTTCCTGGTTTTCCTTGATATACAGTAAGAGTTGTATTAGTCTCTGATTTCAGTATAAACGATTCATATCGTGTGGTACGAATATTTTTACAAATTGGTGGTACTTCTCGTCTTGCACGCCGCATTGTTCCAACAATACTAGTCTTTCCGACCATTAGTTTTTTAGCCAGATTTATCGACGTGAAAAAGTTATCAGTGGTAAAGTTTCGCCCTTTTTTCAAATAGGGTTGTACTAATTAGTTTCAAAACCACATGTTCGAGTAATGAAATATCGTTCGGACGGTTTTTGTCTTTTCCTAGATAAGAGAATCCACCACATAGATACATACTATCGACATCCACCAGCAGCCAGAACTTTATGCCAAATTTATCCGGTTTGTTTGCAATATATTGTAAAAATGGACAGCGAGTTTTTAATGGAAACAACTGCTCATCGACTGTCTAATTTTCTCCAGGAATGTAACACATTTGACAATTATCTATAAATTTCTTCCATATGTCAGAAATCATTGCAAATGTATCATTGCTAAACGAACAGAATGCGTGCTTCTCATATCAAATCGTAAGTTTTTCATGATTTCCTTGTATCTATTTTTACTCATAGTCTTATTGAAAATGGGTGGCCCCCAATCTTCAGACCACAAGATATCCAAATCAAGGTGGCTCATGTTGTAGGCTTCACGAGCAAAAATCAAAGCAATATAGGCATCTAGTTCGTCTAGAGATAAGTTCCAAGTTTCATTTTGACTCTTGTCATGTGCTTTCTTTTCAGTACATTCTTTTATACGTCGAAGAATGTACTCATCAATCAATAGCCTCCACGCAGAAATTGGTTTGTTATTTTCAATATATCGCTTGGCGTATGGAGTAGGTCCTGAGATTTCTCTAAGTATATTTTGCTGACTGCAACGTCCTACTTTAAAAGCGTTCGGCGAAATACAAGCCCATTCTGTGCCGTCACTTGCTATCTGTAGTATACCGACTTCTGGCCCCGAAGTTGTCCTAGATGAACGTCCACCGCGCCCTGTTCGTCCGCCACTAATTGATCTACGAGAAACCCCACGACCTCTGCGCAAATTTACAGTAAAAGTGTTACCTCTATCAGGGAAATCTGCTTCGGAGTCGTCTGATGAAGAAGTGACCTACTCCGGCTGAAATTCTGCATCAAGGTTTTCAGAGAGATTCATTGATAAATCGTCAAAACTCTCATCCCCTGATACATCTTCTTGTGTATCACACAATCGCGACAGTTCTTGTTGTATTTGGGAAGTAGTGAGACAGCGATGCATTTTTATAACCCACTAAAATATACCAACGTTTACAGTGTATGGAAAATAAGCCAAGCAATAAGAACTTACACAGAATTCAAATACGAAATCACGACTGCCCACTAAAAAACACCAACGACTACTGAATGCGTTTTTCTCATTTTTTAGTTTTTTACTCTCTTCTTCCCATTTCTCCGATTCCAATTGAACACCTGTTTTGCTCTCTTTCTCGCTCTCAGTTTTGTCGGTTTGCATTGAATGCAAGAACAATTTCTGTCAGTCTGCATAACAACGACTAAGTTTAATGTAAACAAGGAAGGCAATAACAAATTACACAGAATTCAAATTTGAAATTAAACGGATACTTATTCGTAGAAAGCATTGTTTTCTACTATTATCGCTGCCGTCAAATTGACGGCATGCGGTCTTATTAGGTATTTCTAAAGGAATTTCATAAACCACATATATACTCACAGTTTTCTATAGTTATTTGAGCAAACAATAACAAATTAGGAAAAGTAATAAAATATGAAAATGAACAAAAACATATTTTGCAAAATATTTAAGAATGAAATCGTGATGCCGTCAAATTGACGGCTTTGGTCTTTCTAGTGCTAATGTGCCATTTAATAATCCCACGCGGTATGTTTATGGGGTTGGTAGATATCATCATATCTCTGCCTGGCGGTCAAGGTTACTAGGCTTTTGCTTTAACAGTTATTTGTCTGCTAAAAATTACATATATAGTAAGAGCGCTTCAACTTTTGAACTTTTTTGAATAAAACACAAACGGTTTGACTTTTTTAACTAATTTTTTTTTTTATTATCGAGTTTGAACATATACATTTAAGTATGAAATTCGATTTCTTTTGCATGGCCACCGCGTGCACGCTTTACGAAGTCCAATCGTTGAACCCAATTTTCGACCACTCTTTTGCATAAATCGGCCGAAATTCCAGCAATTACGCGTTCAATACTGGCTCTGAGCTCACAAATCGTCGCCGGCTTGTGACTGTAGACCAATGACTTCACATAACCCCAAAACGGGACGGCTTGTTAAATGGACCGTAAAATGGCCGTAATGCTCTTAAAGTAGCAGCAACAGAACGGTTATTTTCTTAAAAAATTTGCACGATTTGCAATCGTTGCTCAAGTGTGTAGCGTTCCATGATGAAATGTATACTAATGAAGTTTACAAATGGCAAGCGAAAAGTAAAAAATATTGCGTCGTTCTCCCTCCCTATCGGAAAAAAGTTGAATAACCCTATATATGTGCAAACTTACATTATTCAAGTCATCTCCCTACCTGACAGAGAAGTTGATAACATTTAATTATCTACCATCATCTAGATTAGTTTCATTGACGCTGTTAAGCTGTGAAGGCTGCACTTAACAGATTTAACTACAGGACACAAGTCTATAGTTATATTACTTTAAAAGTTTTTGATTACATTGAATTAGGGCATTAAATTACTCTCTATATTCTCTAATTACACCTAATTCTGTTTTACACAGTAGATTGGTTCCAGAAAAAACAGTGTAAAAACAAACCTAAAAAAAGACGTTGATCGATTTTTTCAGAACAAGTATTCATGTTTATTTAATTAAATCACATACCTATACAATGTTTATTTTTACAAGCATAGTTATTAAAGATAAAAATGATATGCACTCTAATCATAAAAATAATATGAATTTAATTTATAGCAAGTTCAGGGACTAAAAATAATTATGTTAAACAGCTATGTTGTTAACGAAAAGAATAGGTTATTCAATTTTTAAGGTAAAAAAATTAAAAAAAAAAGTGATAATCATAAATACAGGAACATAAATTTAATTGTTGTCATCATCAGTTACTCCCATTCGCTTGCTTCGAACGCGTATACAATCACTATCATCGCTAGAATAATTTTGAACTGGACGAGCCTTACAAGAATTCAGCTCACGTTGTATTTGTGCAGCTCTTTCGACATTGGGATCATTTGTGATGGAATGGTGTCCTAAATTTGCAATTAATTTTACAGGTTCTTCACTATCACTACTTTCTATAGAATCAGCATTCTGTGAGGCAAAATGTAATACATATTTCCTTTTCGCTAAGAACTTTATCAATCATCAGTTCATCAATGTCATCGAATACCAAGTAATCGAAACCCTCCACACCAACTGCGTGTTCCAAATCAATTATATTGGGATATTCTTTTGTATTTGGATCCACAGGATTTTTACTTCTTACACATTGCTCTCAAACATCCGTTTAAGGTTGATGGTGGTAAATCTGATAATGCTAAAGCAGCATCTTTAACGCAATCTTTGATAGAAAACTTTTCCAAGCATCAATTACTGTAAGCGTTTTATCCTTATCCAAAGTATCCAAAATTCCCGGGTGCATTGGCTACCAACAGAAGAACTTTAAATTCTAAGCCTTTTTCATTCATATATTCGAAAACGACACCTTTCATTGCTCGAGGCTTAAGGTACTTGACCACCTTGGAAAGCTAAAAAGTACAACATATTCAATAATTTTTTTTTCATGTTCTGTATAATATATTGAAATAAATTTTTTTTTTATTTTTATTTAGAGCTTATATAATACAAAAAAAAATTGATTTATTAAAATTTCTTTTTTTAACATATATCCAGGAGGCGCGAAAGTCGAGGCCTGAAGAAAATCATGTCTTGCGGCGGACAGTTAATCTTATAAATGGTAATTCTAAAACAAAAGAGAGAAACAAAATTTTCAAAAGGAAGGTTCCTTGCGTGAGAATTTACCACAAACTGATAAAAAACAAAAATAATAAAAAAATGGCGGATGTTTGAAAAAAAGTTAAGAAAACACCCCTGTTTTTCACAATGTTATGCTTAAAAAGCAATACTTTATTAACTTTTTTTTTGCAAAATGTGGTAAATTGGCATACAAAACATCTTAACAAATAAAACAAGACCAAAATCATTAAAATCGGCTAAGCAGTTTCGGAGATAAAGTGTCCGCCATTCGAAAAAAAGTAATTTCTGGAAAAACGCGTTTAAAGTTAAAACTTGCTATTTTCTTTCAGCTGAGTCAGCAAGTAATGAGTGCAGGATGCGCCTGCACATTTTCACTGATTTCACTTTGTTAGAACTCGAATTTAAAAAAACAGTTTCAGGTGATGATTTTTAAAAGTATAAGGATTGAAAAAATGTAAAAAAAAAAAATTTAATTTTTTGAAACTTATAAGGTGGTCAAGTACCTTAAGTGCACGATTGATACGCAGGGGCTTTAACATCCAATCTCCAGAAGCGTGACTGCAAAATAAAAATGTGACTCAATCTTTTTCAACTTTAAAACCACCAGCCTTTTTGTTGCGATTTGGCCACATATCCTCTTCTCGGCATATTTTTTTTCCAAAACAGACCAGTTTCGTCGGCATTACAAACCTGATCTGGACTGTATGCACCATCGGCTATTATTTTTTTAAGTTTTAGTGCCGAAAAATGTTGAGCCTTCTCCATTTGAGGGCGGTCTAAAATTTCAATTTAGGTTTCCAAAGAAATTGCTTTACCTTTCAGTTTTGTATTTGACATTTTCTTTTAGGGACACATAAAATATTTAACAAAATTATAAAAAATTATGTAAGGGTAAAAAATAAAATATTTTTTGGCTTACCTTTTATCTTAATGCGTTAAATTTAATGTAACGTTGGAAAAACAAAATTTGCCAATAAAAATTTTTTTTTACCAAACACGTCTCATTGCATTGATAGTTCACAAAATATTATTGTAACACATTTCAATTGCTCTGACCAGTAAATTTGCTTGTATGCACAAAAAGGGAATTCCCTTAAATTTGTGATATGAACATGTTTCGCAGAAATTAAATTTGATAAAAAAAAATTTTAGCACAAAAAATTTTAAATCGTGCTAAATATTTTATTTCCAAACCGTGTTATATAAAAACGGTGTAAAAAAGACCGGTGCACTACTTTTGTTTTTTCTTTTCTAAATCCTTCTCTTCTTTTCCTACTACAAAAGCCTTATCTTCTTATTATTCAAGTTAAGTTACATATAATATGTTCACTTGACAATAAATTGGTGTAAAAATTTATATTAAGAAATTTTCATGTTAAAATCATTCTAGTTTTACATAAATATATATAGTTTAAGTACTATTAAAATACCTTAGCCTTACTTTGTACTATTGATGTAAATAAATAAGTAAATAATTTAGTTAGTGATGATGTTTTTCTTGTCAACCAATCATCTTACCTCTCTCGTTACACCTGTCGCCAATCTTAGCCTTTGGAGCAGTTCTTTTGTTTTTTTCATGTTCATCTAGACTTTTCAAAAAGTTGTTGATGGTATTTTTATTTGAATTTATTTTTAGCCCTATTTTGCGAACTGAGACTCCCGATTCCCTATAAGGTTGAATGCTAGTGCAATTCGCGGTAGATAGCTGCCTTCCTCTTGGCATAGTATCCAAAAAAATTATTTTCCACTCATGAAAGTTTTGTACTTACTAATGGAAACTATAAAACTTACTTTAAGGAATCTTCTAAATTGTGAAGTGTATCTGAAAATACTACGCAATTACCATGAAAGGAAATAAAATCTTTACAAAAGATAACTATTTCCTTTATAACTATTTCCTTCAAGATACTCAAATTTCAAGCAAAGCTCAAACGAAACGGCAAACTTGAAGCAAAGGATAAAACAACTTGGAACCACCGACAGTTGGTGCACACAATTAAATAAATTATAAGGCAACTCAAAAAAATATTATCCAGCTATTTCAGAAGAAAAACTATCAAGTTGATTTGTCACATTTAGCTATTTCGCTTATTGTGTGCCACACAAAAATGTATCACAATAAATAAGTAATCATTTAAGCAGTACAGTCCGTGTTTTCTTAATAGCCAGTTTGCCTGCGAAAGTTTTGTTGTTTGTCAACCGCCATTATTTTTCCATAAGAAATATTTTGTCCCAAGGCATCATTAAGGGTGGCCTCTTATCAGTGGCTTCAAAAAAAGTGTTTTTTCTCTATTTTTTTTCGAGGCGAAAAAAGGGACACACAGGCATAATCTTTTTCATTTATTTCAAGGCATGGTTGAAGAGTAATCAACAATTATTTAACATGAATAAAACAACAAACTGGCGGACATATGAGGGATCTCGCACAGCTTCTCGTTGCGCGCTAGTAAAACGGCGCAATTTTGCGGTCGTAATTTTCACCTGAAACACAAAAGAAAAACATTGCCTTATTCAGAAGGCTTTCCCACATATAATAGACTACTGTTGTATAAAAATATGAAAAAATGAACACGCAATTAATTACTGAAAAAGGTGTTTTTTTCGCTTTTTTTTTTTTCAAAAAAGGTGTTAAGGGAGGAGCCTGGTTTATGAGGTCTAAAAATTGCATCTCTTTGCGATATTTTTTTTTTAAGGAAAAAATTAATTTACCACTGCAAAATGTTTTCTATCTTTTAATGAACATTTAAAAAGTAAACAAAAATTTTGTACTGGTTAAAATAAGTTGAAAAAAATGTTTAACATAGAAATTAGTAGAGCGCTGCAACGCTGGAGTTTCCAAATGGCGTACGAGATACAGCTCGTAATTATTATCTAAAGCAAAAAATTCAAATGGATTTCTAATTATCATAATTTTTTATTCTAGATGAACTAAGAAAACTGAGAGAAATTCCAAAATTTCAATTTTTTGGAAGTTTTAAAGAAAAAAATGTCTTTCTATAAAAAAAAAATTCACTTCAACTTGGTATAAAAATCTTGAAAATTTTTTTTTTATCTATTTTTTAGTTCAAATAAAAGAGAATTTAATACTGGGGGAACAAGCTATGATTCATTTCAAAAGGTTCATTAATTTTTTTTCATTCATGTACGCCAATTCAAAGAAATCATAAAAATGAAAAGTCGAGAAAAGAAGATAAAGTTTGTACTATAACTGTCCGGTCACAGCGTAACTACCTAACGCTCGCCTACCTTTGGCTTTGTATCTACGGAAATATTGAGAATTAGGCTCTGTAACTTTGTGTGAGCATTTTGAAATATTTTAGGAATCGCTTAAAACGAAAAAACAAATTGATTTTTTTGACCTTATAAACCAGGCCCCCTTAAATAACATTAAAAAATGATTTTTTTTTGTATTTTGTTAGTTAATTAGTTGTGCAATTTAATTATCTTTATATAGGTTATCGGGTTGACACGATAACTTCCGTCGTTATTTTTAAATCTTACACACCATTTTCAAAAACATGGTTTTGAGAAAACGTGTTTCAAAGTTTTCAGAAGGTAGACAGTATACTCACACGAGGGACGGTACACAGGCCTGTAACTCCGAAATCACTTTGAATTCCGCTATAAAGTTTTGAGGGCATATAATATACTCCTATAATATATCTATCGATTGCAGTATAAAAAAAACTGAGTTTTTGAAGCCGACTGATAAGAGGATCCCTTTAAATTATTTTATTAATATCTTAGTTATTTATTAATATCCTAGTTAGATTTGGAAAATATGTCTTGTATGAAAATCCTACTCTTAGCCGCTTTTAAGAAATAACTTTTCCTCATACACCAAGGCTCTCGCTCTTCAAAGTTTAGTGCTGCAGCACAAAAGCCTCTTTGCCATTGAAAGCTAATTAAAAAAAAATATAACTTTGTTCAGCAAGAATAATCAGAATATTGCCCTTTTTCAGAAACATATCAAGGTTACTCTATTACAAAAGTGCTGTAAGACAGTGTAATCAGTTAATCAACTGATAAATTAAACAATTAAAGCAAATTTAAAAAAAAATCTTTATGTGACCATATTTTTTTTTGTTTTGTGGCTAATCATCACTTCACGGAGAAATTAATTCCGACCACTTTGCAATACTAATTTTCAATTTCACACCAACTGCGCCTTATTACTTTATCATGTACACCGTTTAGCATAAATAGCATAACGCGGCTGAGAGTTGACTGTTTAACAACAAGCGACCCCCAATGGTGCTTCTAATTTACTGCTATTGTGGTTGATCGTGAGGTTATTTTAGCAGAGCTTAGATGTTATGTCACGTTGCACGAGTTAGTCCCACTTGAGTCCTTGAGTTGTCAACACATTTCACTTACAGTTCCATCAAAATTTCGTATGAAAAAAAAATTATAATAATATATGGCAATAATGAGTAGTCAGCCACAAGATTCACGACACATACCGTTGCTCGCTGCTGGTGATGTCACTGTCAGAAACAATTTGTTGCAGGTTAACGTGCGCGCTGCGTTGTACATTTTGTGGCGAAACCACAACCGTGCTGAGGTGACCAGCACAGCTGAGACCACACTCTGACGGATGTTAGCGTGAAAGTACGTTGTCGGTGAAGGGAGATAAATAAATAGTGAATGGGTAAAAGTTTGGACCATTTGGCACTGCTGTCCATCGCCCAATTTACTTGGTTAGTCCCAACAGTTTGAAACAATTTGAATTAATGAGCAAAAAATCTGCTAACATATACTTAGTGGTTACAAAGTGCCACGGCGTATGCGGAACTATGCAGATCTTCAATGCGCGGCGAAAAGTAAGTTAAGGAAAAGCAAATACAAAATATAATTTGATTGCGATTTTGGAACGGAAAATTGCTTTGGTTGCGGTTATGAAGGTAAAAGTTTTCTCCGCTATACTTATGACTAAACATACATACATGTATAGATATGTATATTTGTCATATCTTAGTTACGTCAAACGGACCCTTTCGTAATATTATTTGACATCAATGTTGCTTTCCTTTTGGCTTGTGAACTTTTCCTTACTTTGTGTGGACAGTTGTTGAAGTATTGTTTGGTGGGTTAATAGGTTGAGATTTAACAATAGCGGCTGCAAGTTTGCTACTTTGCAAAGAAAAGGTTTTAAAAACTTTGAATTAAATTTGACTAAAAAAATGAATTCTGCATAAGCAAAGATTGAAATGCGTTCTTGAAGAACACTTGAACCTATCTTGACTGGCTGTGAAGGCTGTCATAATTAAAAATGAGACCCCTCATCCTTTGAAATATGATAATATCATGAAACCAATTCATATTCGCCTGGTAGAACTCGCTGGATAGGAGGATGTCAGCTAAAAGTTGTAGAGAGCCTAAAACTCTGCCCACATTGAAATCAGTGGAGCTCTGCAGAACACTCAATCTCTAGCGTTTAATGCAAAACAAAATGAGGCAATTACCGACGTCAGCAAACAGACTTGGTGGCTCGGGTTGCATATTTATCTTAAGGGGTTACATGGGTTTCGTGGGTTCTAAAAATCGATTTTTTTTTGGCTTATTAATTTCTACAACAATTTCTACAAGAATACTATCTTGAATTTTCAAGTCGATCCGATACAGCCTTTGGAAGGTGTGCGCTCTAAGCCACTTTTATTGTCACTCAAAACTTTAAGCACGTTTTTCTCGCAACCTTGTTTTCAAAGTCGGTTGTCAAATGTTCTCGAAAACTACTCAACCTATCTTGATGAAATTTTACACAGATGTTTGAGATACAATTTACTCGTGCTTGGATGAAGGATTGTTTTTTTTTCGATTACAACTATTTAAAAAAAAAAACAAAATGTCAAGCAAATGTGACCGAATCCAATTTTTACTTTATTTTCTTTTATTCGTTCAAACACGAGTTTATGGTCTTAACTAAACCCCTTATTATTGGTTTTTCATTTTCGATGATCCTGTCAGGAGTTATGGTGACAACGCGAACGCACCTTTTTTTCGAGCGTTCGCCGGAGATGACGTCACAATGGAGGAGTTTTAATTTTTTTTTTTTTAATTTCTGAAATTATTCTTTAAATATGTACCTAAAAGGCAAGTTATTTAACTAAGAATTACAATAAATAAATATTTTTTTACATAGAAAAAAAAAAAAAATATTGAAAACAGGCCTTTTTTAACCCGACGAAACCCATGTAACCCCTTAAGCTACGTGCACTCCAGTAACCTTAGAAACTTTAAGTTCTTTCTGTGGTGACTGATCAAAGTAAATCCTATCTGGGTCGAAGCGGGACGTTCTCCATTCATATTCCCTCAAGGGGAGAGTAAACGGCGTGCAGAATTTGGAGACAGAGCCGGTAAATCGATTCACGGATAAAGTTTGACAGAAAAGTGGGTGGAGGAGTATTCTGCGAGAAACTCCCTATCAAGTTCAAATTCAGTTTACGGGATCACTAAGCAGAGGTAGCCTTCATTCAGGAATTGAGTAGATTAGCTGCCCATCAGACTGCCGATTAACCTTTACTCAGATAAGCAAAACGTAATTTAACTTAAAGGCTCACTGGTAGAAAATTCGAATTTTTATTTTTTAATAATTTTCTTTTCCTTTTTTTATTTGTCACAAAATTTAAAAAACTACAAAATTCTTACGGATTAAAACGATAACCTGCACTTAACCCTTCATTGGGCACCCGTTCTGACCACATCTTTTGACTTTGAATGTGAATTTATAATATTTCTATTACAGTTAACGACTTGAGCTTCCAGCTTCCTAAAATTTAATTTTCTGTCTCCACTGGACGAGAATTCTTCTTTTTCATTTTTGTGGAATCCACTGTTTATGCCAACTAATGCAACGTTTTCTATTTGCAAGATAGTTAATGGGCTCAGAAAAAGTGATGTGAGATAAAATTGTTTGCAATATTTTTCTTGAAAACATCGAAACTCGTATGAATAATCCAACCGAAGGTTTTAAAAAAGGTGTCCGACGGAGGGTCCAATTACAAATTAAAGTTCTATCATGGAATGAATGATATCACTTTCGAACAGCTGAATATTTATCAATCAAACTGATACCGGTACCAGATCAAAGGGCCATTGTTGGAAGCTGCATGTCTTATAATGTGGCTAGACAAGTCAAACAAACATATACAAATTTACTGAACTCTCATTAAGGAAATTAAATCATTTTTGTTCTCCAGAAATATTTTTAGTTTTAGCTTATCTTCTATTCCCCAGAAAAAGAAAAAGAGCATATGACACACTAAGTACAAAATAATCAGAACATGAAACCGAAAATATTTACTATTATATCAGAGGTAGATCTCTCTCTCTTTCTGTCTCTCGAAGTACCCAACTGACACTATACAAAACGCTCATCATTCCCGTCCTGCTATATGGCGCAGAAGCATGGACGACGTCAACGGCAGATGAGAAAGTTTTGGCAGCTTACGAGAGAAAAATTTGCCGTAAGATCTTTGGTCCAGTCATGTTGGGGAGGAGTATCGTGTACGGTGGACCAGCGAGTTGTATGGGCTATATAGGAGCCTGGTACTCTAAAAAGAAAGACGAGAAAGGGGGAGACCACATCTTTCTTAAATAATTCATTGAATCTAGTGGTTGGGTATTGATTTGTAATTACCAGTAAAGTTTTCAGTAAAAAGTAAATATTTTACTAAAATTACAGGATCAGTATTTTTACTGCAATTTTTTTCCAGTACTCAGTGAAAAGATATATTTACTGCAATTTTTTTATGTATTCAGTAAAAAAATATTTCTACTGGAAACTTTTCTACTTTTTCCAGCAATCAGTAAAAGTTTACTGGTAGTGCAAACTAAATTGCAGTATCAGTAAAAAATTATATTTACTACATTTTTACTGCTACTGCAAAGTCCCATCTATGTTGTGGATACCTGAAATCTATTCGTGGATATGTGGACATTTGATTTGTTTATAACTTTAAATTTTATTTCTTAATGAAACGTAAATTTGGGATGAGTGAAGCCAAATGTTAAAAACTTTAATGCAATTATGTAAATCATAGCGTCTGACAGGCATATAAGAATTTATTCACTTTACTCAAAGACAGAAAATTGGCCAAAATACAATCTTGAACAATTTATGGTCAACTTTTTGCGCAAATGGTTTAAAACTGTTTTATGGTCGATCTTTAGCTCCGTCGATGCTACGACTAATGACATGCCAGTCCACTTCGATTATTTCTATGATTTTATCAACATTATCGACATTTTCTCTAACGTCAAAAACGCCTGAACGGAATCGATGAAACCAAAATTGCACGTAGGTAGCTATTACAGTATCGGCACCACAAACGCCATTCATAATTTCAGCGGCTTGGCCTGCATTTTCGCATTTATCAAGCGAAAACTGTAAAATGTACAAAATTTCTATTTGCTGACTTCCATTGTGAATACCCTGTAACACCTAACTACAACCATCTACCTAAAAGATAAGATTTCTTTTTCCCCAAAGCAATATTTGCAGCTGGAACGATGCAGCTGGACGATCTATGGGTGCCACACGAGCTTACACAATGTATTATTTTGGACTGAATATATGCCAGCGATGCTTAGCTGAAATGTAACGAAGTCGTCTTATTTTTGAAGTGATGATAAAAATTACTTCATATTAGAGAAAGACCGTGGACAAATATTGCCAAATTGCGGTGAGTTAGCAAGCGATTACAGTCCAGACTAGAAGTCAATAAAATATTTCTGTATTCTTGATGCGACTGGAAGCTCCCAAACTATTTTTAGCTACACCCATAGAACCAAAAAAATTCGAACCACGAAATTCAGATCTCTACTGCTAACAACAGACCATACGAAGGCGTGTTATTGACTAGAAGTGGACGGAGTTAGTAAATAAAAAGTATGTCGAATTTCCTCGAAATGACTCTAGGCCGCACAAATTTTTGGCGCCACGTTTGAAGCTAAAAAAGACTTATGTGGTAGATTTAAGAGCATTCACACAATATTATATGCTTTAGAATCCTGTAAAAAATGTTTTCTTGGTACAAAAATAGTCTTAAGAGAGGCTTGTGGATATCAACTGTTCTTTACAAAAAGAACGTCGACTTCCTCAAACGTGGACTAGTTTGAGAATTTGCTTCTAACAGGAGAAAAATTTTCAAACAAAAAATTACGCTTATTCCAAATAATTTGGGTAATCATATCCATATAATTCAACTGTTGAAAAAATCAAAAAATCTATAGTAATTTTTTACTTGATCAATATGTATTTCAAAAAATGTTCTTTCTTAAGTATTTGTAGAGCAGCATCAAGTACTGGTAAACGGGAGTTCTCTAAAATGGATATTTAGAGAAAATTTTACCTCAATTTGTCCTGTCTGCGCTAGCCTTCATACACTTGAGTTTAACATTGGTTTTTAATCTATACTCTGACCCTCTTCTTTGCTTTATATGCAAAACTGAATTGAATAGTGGGGGTCCTTTGTAATTCCAGTGATTATATTTCATAATTATGCGTATGAGTATAAAGATTTTGTAAAAGAAAAACCACACATCAAAAGTACGCCTCCAGCAGAGTTTATATTGAATTCTTTTACAATTTTCATTGCGTTTTTTGCCATTTCCCAAAGTAAACTGAGTGATAAGCGCTGACGTGCAATTTATGGAAGACAACTCCGACTGCAGCTGCTAGCCACCCACTTGGTCACACACACTCACATACTGAGAGAGTGTTACGCCAATATTTGTTACATTTATGCTTGTTGTTTTTATTGTTGGCATTGAATGTTGATTGCATTCGTGTCAACAGCTTCTGAGTTTTAAGCGAAGTCGAGGCGATTGAATGATACGTTGGCTAGACCGCAGCAGTGACATGTCCGTAGGCGATGGTGATGACGATGGCGACGAATGTGCACTGGTAGACAAAGCAAGGATGAAATTTGATGTAAGAGCATATGTGTGAAATTACTTATACATGCATGGACGTAGATATATATAAGTGATTGTGCGAGAGTGAAAGATTGGGTGAAACGTGCGGCCAATTTTTTCATTTATTTTGCACGGGAACGATGCGGCAGCATTCCAAAATAAATTGTAGGTTATGAAAATAGAACCCATTTCTTTACCTGGTTATTTTTTTTTTGTTTTAAATAATATAAAACTAATGAAAAACATAATATAAAACTAACTCATACGCGCGATTCTACGCCGAGAGATCCAAGTATTTTAGACATGTTCTTAAATTTTTCTGAAAATTTGTTTGTTTGAGTTTAAGAGGCAGTAAACAGGAATCATTTTGGAAAAAAATTATGATTTTGACATTTATTTAATGTTGATATATTTGGTATAGAGTAGTTTAGACTGATATATCTTTGGTTCTTTTTAACATTTCTACATTACAAATAATTTTTTTTTTCTAAGATAGTATATGTATAAATATTTATAATTAGCGCGTAAACCCTTTTTGGGTGATGTTGTTCCACAAATAGAGGGACCTACAGTTTCAAGCCGACTTCGACGGCAAATGTCACAGTTATATACTTTTTTTTGTAACTTTTGGCAAATAAACTATTTTCTGTTATTATTGATAAACACCCCCTCCGAATGTTTTGTATTTTTTTTTTGATTAGTTATTTGTTGGATTGAGTAATAAGAAATAAACTCGATAAATTTTTAATAAAATTTAATAATTTTGAGTTTTATTAAATTTTCAAACATTACCAATTTCCAAACATTCTCTATACCAATAGATAAGTTTGTAGGGAAATATCTTCTGTTCTTTTTTAAACTTTAATATTTTCAAAAATTTTTTTTAGTATTATATAATATGTATTTTTGGAAGGCAGTTTTTTCTGTCAACTTCTGGGAAAACACAATTTTGTATTATTTTTGGAAACAGCCTCCTCATTTTTTTTTTTTTTTGTGCTTTTTTCATTAACAATTATTACGCATTAGTAATTGTATTTACTAATTAATTGTAGGGTATTATAAGAAGTAAAATGAAAAAATTTTGCAAAAAATGTATGATTTTGAGATATATTTTTTAATTTTAGTATGGTTTAGAGCGAAATATCTTCTTTTTCACATTTTAGCATTCAGAATACACTCTTTTTTATTTTAAAATATAAAATACTATTTTTATTATTTATGAAAAACACTACCTTCAAATTTTCTAAAATTTTTTCATTAGCTATTTGTGGGTTTGAGTATAATAAAAGGTAAATTCTGTAAATTACAGAACAAAATTATGTCGAAAAATGTCGAAAATTTTGGTGTAGAGTATTTTAGAGCAAAAAGTTTTCTATTCTTTTAGGTATTGGAAAACTAATGTTTTTTTATTTTTCTTCAGTTTCAGTTTATTTTAATAATAAAATCTTTTTTTTTTCAATTTTGTGGAATAAAATGTACTTTTAAAGAAAATTTTGTTGGGGAAAAAGGTTTTTGGTAAACATTTTTGGGGAAATTTTTTACTTTTTTTCATTTAATATCATTTTTAAGGCACACCTCTTCAGATTTCGTTTTTTCATGTTAAGTTCATTTAGTAAGTTTCACATTGAAATCCCCATTACTTTTCGAGTACTTTGAAATACGTTACAGGGAATCATTGAAAAATATCGCGTATCTGCTTACTAATGTGTGTAGCGACGCCTAGATGGATTAGCAAACGGGCATAACATACAATCACGTAGGCTAGAGCAGTATTGTGCACTGCTTTGCTTTACGTATTTGAATACACATCAAAAAGTTAATGGAATCACATCATGAAACTTTTAAGGCTACTGAGCATAATCTCAGCTATTTATTAATGAAAAAACGTAAGAACAAATTTGAGTCGGTATTTTTCATATGACACAAAAAAAATGCTATTTTTTTTCTTAAAATTTGTAAGAAAAAAATTTAGTATAAAATTTTTTTTTTCACCAAAATGTTTGTCAAAAAAATTTTATTTTTTTCATACATTTTTAAGAACAAAAAAAAATTATTTTTTATTAATAACTTTTGAAAAAATGTTTTTTTTTGTTAAAAACTTTTTAAAAAAAGTAAGCTTGTTGGAAAAATTTGTAGAAAAAAAAACATTACATAAGTTACAAAAAAACTGGAGAAGAATTTGAGGAAAATTTTAATTTTTTTTGTTAAAAATTTAGGGGAAAAGTTAAACTCTGTTGAAAAGTAAGCATTTCTGTAAATTTACATGTTTTACTTAATTAAATTTTTGAACAAAAAAATAAAAAAATTCCACAAAATTTTTAACACGAAAATAACTTTTTTTCCAGTGTCCTTTATATTATAAAGAGTGGTTAAATTTCAAGGGCCGATGTTGAATGTGAACCACACCTAAACGTCAACGACACCGTTGGACTTCTTTCTTTGGGGTTATTTGAAAGAAAAGGTATACGTCGATAAACCAGCAACAATTCAAGAGCTAAAGGATGAGATAATTCGGAAGATTAACGACATAGAACCTCAATTATACCTCAGCGTCATCGAAAATTTGGACCATCGGATGGAGGTGTGCCGCCGACGCCACGGCGGCCATTTGGCCAATATCTTGTTCCACACGTAATTGAGCCATACCAATATTATCATAATAAAGAGAAATAACAATAATTTCTTAACAAAACTGTATTTTATTTAAAATCAATACCGGCCCTTGAAACTCAACCACCCCTTACTTAACCCATTTTCGAAAATACTTTTCTTACTTGGCTCAGGAATCGCTCATTCGCTATTTTAATCCAAAATTTATTTGTTGGAATTTATTTTAATTTATTTTTAAGAGAATGTAAAGTTTTTCCTCAAGACATCCAATATCACTTTCGGTTTCGATCTTCGATCCAACCATGAGGAAGAAACTATGCAGATAGCTCCGGCTGATTAACTCCCCCCTCCAGTTCTTTTGAATAAATTATTTACTAAATGTATTACGTCAAGAAAGACTCTAAAAATCACTATGCTTTTAAATCTTTTTAAATCACTATGCTTTTAAATTCTTTGATTTAATAAGTCTTATAAAAAACTATTAATAAAAAAAGACTTTGTGCTAAACTAAAATGCTTGTGTATTTACGCAATATGTAAAGGCTGCTGGCATTTTCCCTAATCCTTTTTACTAGCATTTAATTTAACTAGTAGATTATTATCTCACTTAATTCGATTCGCTTAAGTGTTGGAACTTAGCGCGTGTCACTTACTAATGCAGAGCACGTAGATATCGGCAACATAAATTTGTTGAAGGGCTGCATATTGGTCTTAATGTTGAAATTATAAGTAAATTAACAAAGAGGAAGAAGGCTAATTGAGCACCACCGCAACAATGTACCATTTGCATGGTTTGGTATAAATAAAAAAGTCGCTTATAAATATAGGAAGGAAGGAATAGATAGTACAACCCACCAGCATTTATTGGTAGCTCTTTTTATGGTATATCTCTTGCATATTATTCTTAGGCATACATATAAAACACATGCACACAAAAACTTTATAAGTTTTCTCCTCAAGGTTGGCAGCCCTCAGGAGTGTTCCAAGCTCATCGAACTTCGATAAGAAGGTATTCAAGTAAACTCGTTTTTTCTTTATTTTTATTTAATATAGCAAAGTTCGCAGCACTACTCTACGGGGTGTAGAGTGACACAATTGTGTCATTTGGGCCTTTGAGTTTAATACTTCATATGGTGGAATACTCGTAACTGCACGTTCTTCATAAAATGTTGAATATTAGAAATATTCGTTGATTTCAGGCACAGGCAGGAAGTATTTTCTAAGGCAGTGATGTAACAATAAAGCGAAATGATTACAGCCAGATGATACATTCGTCACTCCATATCGCCTCCTCATGCCTTCAATTCTCTTTCCACCAGTATTCCGTAATCCTATCTAACACCGTATCAATGGAAAAACGATGAAGTGAAATGAATCTTTCTTCATTGATGGTCTCTGCCACCAATTACGTGAGTTCCATGGCACATCTACAGTTCGTTGGCTTAATAACTAAAAATATAGGTCGATGTTTAAATGAAGATCTCGCAATTATTGGCAAAATTTACAAACTTTAAATTAATTTATTCGGCTTATTTAGTGAGCTCATCTCCGATCCACTTTGGAGGAATATTTCTATGCCTACGCTGTTAAAATTTCAAGATATTATATTACATTATTGTGCTAAGAGGGAGACTACATTTGTTATTTTCAATACAAGAAGAATGTCTTGCTTTAATTTTTTATTCATTTATTTATTTTAATAATCTACAGTACAAAATACCTTACAGACTAGAAACAAACGTAAAGAAAAACAAGCAAAATTTGACAAATATAATATTAGCAATAAATATAAATACAATATTAAGTAATTAAATTTAATTTTTTTTACAAAATTATATCTCAATAATGTAAAATCAAGCAGACCGGTATTACATAATGACTTATAGTCGCCAAGTGCGCGAGCAATGGGTGCATTAATCGCAAGTTTAGTCTTAAAGTTTCCCCCATAAAAAGGGTAACATTTCAAAGACTTCTTTGGGGAACATTAGAGCTCATCCGCTCAAGTAGATCTGGACAATCGACGATGCCATTAACAACACTGAAAATAGACGAAAGTGACGGGACTGTCATTCTCTTTTCAAGAGTTTCTTGATTGATTAGCTTTAGCCGAGAATTATAGGATGAAACAGGGACTCAAATCGGAGAGAACGCAAAAGTTTGCTGAAGAAAAAAATTTTGAACGCATTCTATTCTATTGATCGGGAGTTGGGCGTAAGATCTCCAAATGATACAATAACAGCGTGAGGACGAACAAGAGACGTAAATAGCAGTTTATACCTGAAGGTATCCGGATCAGAAAAATTAGTTGTATTGCGACGGATGAAGGCTAGAACCGAATACGATTTTGAAAGAAGAAAAATTAATGTGGCCACTGAAGGAAAATGTTGTACCGAATAATACTCCAAAATCCCCAAACTCTGTCACACCGTGTGGTGCATTATTAGAAATGGATAAATGGTGTAGGATGTGCTAAAAATGCACTGACGCCTCAAAAATGTTAAATGAAAACATTTTTTTTTATACAATATTTAAGGATAGACGCGATATTTTGCACCAACGATGAAGATTATTCAAGTCGAATTGAAGCTTTTGAGCATCTACTGAATCCTTAGCAGATGAGAAGATTTTGAAATCATCCGCGAAGAGCAAGAAATTAGAAAAAGTAAGAAACGTGAAAAGTTACATAACATAACATAACATAACATAACATAACATAACATAACATAACATAACATAACATAACATAACATAACATAACATAACATAACATAACATAACATAACATAACATAACATAACATAACATAACATAACATAACATAACATAACATAACATAACATAACATAACATAACATAACATAACATAACATAACATAACATAACATAACATAACATAACATAACAACATAACATGCAGTTCAAGAAAGGTAACGCTGCATGGGCAAGATAACGACGCATGAGCAAGTTAACGCATTTTTTGGTGCAGCCAGCTACATCGAATTATAAGACGTTATCACGTCAAAAATTGGCGCTAAGATACTACTTGTGGGACATCTGAAGTAGCAAGAAATTGGTTTGATAAAATTCCATTAATTTTTACCACACACCCTCTATCCGTCAAATATGAATTAAGCCACTGCAGAAAGGTCGAGTGAGAGCCTAAGCAAGCCAACTTGTTTACTAAAATCTGGTGCGACACTTTGTCAAATGCCTTAGAGAAGTCAGTGGAGACACAATCAACTTGGAGCCCTTTACAAAACGATGAAATACAAAATTCGCTAAAAACAGCATCATTAGTAACTGTAGAACGGGCAGTTATAAAACCAGGTTGGTTTGGGTTAATTGAAGACTTAACCGCAAAATAAATTTTGTCCTTTACAATGCATTGAAACAGTTTAGAGATGGTTGATAGCTTGGAAATCGGCTTATAGTTACGAACATCATTATTTCTTCTTCCAATTTTACACTACTTCTGGATGGGGAAAAATACCGTTCAAAGCAAGTAATGGCTTGAAAAGTGTTATGGGGATTCTGCGCCATCAGAAACCGATGACGCACAATGCAGTGGACGTCGAAATAAGGCGGCTACAACAGAAAACATAAAGAAAATCCACAAAATCGTTTTAAATTATCGAAAAGTGAAGATGCGTAAGTTAGCTGATATCGTAAAGATATCAAAATAATGCATTGGCTTTATTGTATGAGCATTTGGCTAAGAGAAGTACAGTTAGTAACATAAATAAGTATACAGGAGCCTGATTTATAGAATTGTTTGACGCTAACGCTTTCCTTAATATGTAATCAAAATATTTTACACATGGGAATTGAGTACTAGGATAAGCTTTCATATGCGCCTTAATTTAGCTGTAAATTTTAGGTACCGTTATCCACGCTTTGCTTTGCCTTTGATGCCAGCGAAATCTAAGTCACAAAAATTTAGTATACAGCAAACGATTGTTTAGTTAGCATAATATTTATTTTTACGTGTTGATTAAAAAAGTTAAAGCTACTAAAAAGGAAATAATTAAAGTGAGTATACAAATCTAGGGAAGTACGTTTTGTATTAAGTTTTGCGACATTTTTAGTAATGACACCAAAACCAAAAGAGCTTTCTGATGATTTAAAAAAACTGATTATAATATATCACTAGGAGCATAAATCATTGCGAGAAATCGGTCTTTGATAGATAGGAGTTTTGCTACAGTTCAAAAGATTGTGAATAAATATAAAAGTGCGGGAAGCACCACTAATAAAGAGCGTTGTGGGCGTCCGCCGCTCTTAAGTCCCAGAGAAAAAAGCTTAGTCGTACGGAAAATCAGGACAAACCCCAAAATAAGTGCCCCTAAATTGAAATCTGAAGTTGAAAATGAGACTGGAAAACAATTTAGCACCCAAACTATTCGCCGGGTTTTGCATAGTGCTGGTAATCATGGACGCAGTGTTAGGAAAAAGCCCCTCGTGAGTAGTGTTAATCGGAGGAAACGGATTTCATTCGCAAAAGATCATGAAAAATATGACCAAACGTTAACCAAGTCATATTTTCTGATAAGTGTAAGTTCAGTATCTGTGGATCTGATGGCCGTGAAAAAGTTTGGAGAAAAGTTAACGTGGAATTGGATCCAAACAATAAGACCGGCACTATGAAGCATGTAGGGGGCTCAGTGATGGTTTGTGGATGTATGGCTGCGAACGGGGTTGGAAGCTTGGTCTTTATCGAAAATATTATGGACCGATATGGTTACTTAAATATTTTGAAAAATATTTTAAAAGATCGCGCTATGAAATTGGGCCTCGAAGCAACGTTTATCTTTCAGCAGGATAATGACCCCAAGCACACATTCAACATTGTACGAGAGTGGCTGTTATACAATGTGCGAAAACAGGTGGAAACAACGCCACAGTCCCCGGATACCAACGCAATCGAACATTTATGGGAACATTTAAAGCGGCAAATACGTAAAAATCCGATTAGAAATAAGGAACAACTGAAAAACGAACTTCAAGAGGAATGGAATAAAATACCACCAGCTGTATCTCAAAACTTGGTGAAATCAATACCATCACGACTTAAAGCGATTGTTAATTGTAATGGTTATCCTACCAAATACTAGGATTTGATTTTAATTATGTTTTTGATTTCACAAATTAATAATATGATAAACTGTATACTTACTTTTGAGACATGATATTTTTATACAGTTTAATATTGTATAAAAAGCTATAACTTTGTTCCTTTTTAAAATTTTGTCATTATTTGGATTAAATATGATTTTTGTATTTTATTCATGTAAGTAAAACACAATTTTGTTATAACTTAGGTTGTTTGAAGGAATCGATTGGGGGAAAAATTGAAAGGATCCGGTGTATACTTACTCCTACTACTAACTGTAAGTGCCGCGTTGGCTCATTTCTGACCAAAAATAAGAAGGTGTTGATAATTCTGAGCAGTGGCAAAACCATATAAAGTGGACTTGGAATTGCTCCCACATTCACCGTATTCACCAGATTTGGCTTCCAGCGACTATTGGCTGTTCGAAGACCTATAAGAAATGCCCACCGGTAAGAAATTTCGCTCGAATGAAGAGGTTATCGCTGAAACGGAGGCCTATTTTGAGACAAAAGACGAATTGTTCTACAAAAGTGGTATTGAAATGTTAAAGCGCGGCGCTGGAATGATTGCGTTCTTCTTGGCGGAAATAACATTTATAAGTAAAGCGAATTTTGAACAAAAAAAAACGTGTTTTCTCTGATTGGCCCGGCGCTTTTCAGCCCATAAGTTAGAAGAAAATGTACGACACTGTCAACAAAAAAAAATTGTCAAAAATCAGGTAGAATTTTGAGCCTGTTTAAGCTTAACATTATTGTACGAAAATTCAATGAGCTACAATGATTTTGACTAAAAAGTTTGAAATTTTTATTAAATATTCTTGATTTTGAATTTTTAAATTTTTTTACAAAGTTTGAGACTTTGAATTATATTGTTTTTGTTGTAGTATGAACTATATATTGTTTTTTAAATTATTAAAATTAAATAATATAAATAATAAATAAAATTGTAAAATCTTTGCAATCTGTCTCGCTGCTATATTAAGCAGACGTTTTATAACCTCTGCAACGATGAAAGCTAGAAATCCCATGAGAAGGGTGAATTCTGTCGATGCCTATTCTGTATTTTCTAATGTTGGCCAGAAAACGATGACCATCCAGTCTACTAAAACTTTCTATTCAGATTTATATCGAAGTAACACATTTCACCTCGTTACAGAGCCAAATGCTAAAGGTGCGGCCTGAATCCCAATACTTGTCGATGGATCTATACAGCGGTGGTTATATCTATTTTCCTATAGGGGGTGACTTTATGCTAGGCATCCATGAACAGGATGGCTGATAGCCACTTACTCGCTAAATCGGTCAAACATACCACACTTTTTTTTAGTTTTATTCTAGAGCTGCATAGATCACTATGCTCAATTTCAGCAGTTCTGATATGAATAACTGCGAGTAAATATTCGAAAACTTCGTTAAAGCACTGAGTACTTTCTATACTCAAGGTCGTCAGGCTAGTACTCAGGCTGATCGTTTCGGTTAAAGTATTTACATTCTTTTATTTCAAGATTTTTTTTTTAACTGCATGAATTATGCTGCGGTGGTTTGAAGATCAAGTGAAGTTCCTTAGAGTCATAGCCATAGCATCAACAGGCCTTAGGTCCAAACATGTACACTTCAGGGATCCTGCGTACATTTCAGGGAGCAGTGCACTAGAAAGTCTGAGTTAGTTTGTATTCAACAGCACACCCATGTTATTACGGGAAACATAACATATTTTACAGCGTGTAAGCACTCTTCCAAAATTGTAAAAATTTCAAACCCGTAACTTTAGGCATCTCAATACAAACCTATGAATTTATACTCGCACATTGAGATGCTCGTTCATTTACTCCTAAAACCAAACCACTCACGTACCAAATAAACAATGCCTAGATGCCTATTGAGTTTGTTATTGTTGCATGAATTTGGGACTAATTTTCTCATTTGCACGTCCGTGCAATGGCACGCGTCCAATAGCAATGTTCGCTTTAGTAGCATCATTGACCAAAGCGCCTAAAATTATGCTAAATAAATTTAGCGTTGCGTTGCCGATGAATGTTGAGTGTTAGTTTTGTTTTTGTATATATGCAGAGTACGTACTTGCCCTGCAGGGCAAATACCAAGCAGTGAAGTGGTTTGGTTTAGGGAAATTGTGGCGGTGACTAGCTCACGCTTTTTCTGTTTTTCAGGGATGTATGCATATAAGATGCTTACGAGTATTAACTGCTAAACCTTGCAGTGCTTTTTTGCTAGTATGAAACTAGTATGACGGAGTATGAACGAAAGAGGAAATCTAGTACGATTTACATTATTTTCGCTATACTTCTGAACCAGTGTTTCATTCGATGAGTTACATACTCGTAAAGTAACAGAATTGTGTTTAGTTCACTAATGTCATTTCCTTAATAAATTTAATAAATTATAAAATAGAGAATAAGCATACCATTCAGTAGGTTATAAAAGGTGTTTTTTTTAGAGGTTAGGTTTTCAAGATGAAATATTGTAAAACGTATATAATTTAATGTTATGACCAAGAATTTAGCTTTATTATAAAGATAAGGGTTTGCCATTATGTTTAAAAATGATTTCGGGCAAGTGGCCGCCGCGGCTGGCTCGAATAAATTCCAGCCGAGAGGCCCAATTTTCGACCACTTTTTGCACCAATTGGGGCCGTATGTCAGCAATAACGCGCCGAATATTCTCTTCCAAGACGTCAATCGTCTCGGGTTTATCTGCGTAGACAAGCGACTTCACATAGCCCCACAAGAAATAGTCCAGCAGTGTTACATCGCACGATCTTGGAGGCCACGCCACAGGTCCACGGCGCGAGATAATGCGCTCACCAAAAGTTTCCTTCAATAAATCGATTGTTGCGTTGGCTGTATGGCATGTAGCGCCGTCTTGTTGGAACCAAAGGTCGTCCACATCAACATCATCCAATTCAGGCACGAAAAAGTCATTAATCATGGCTCTATAGCGCTCTCCATTGACTGTAACATTATGGCCGGCTTCATTTTTAAAGAAATATGGGCCAATGATTCCCTCTGCCCATAGAGCACACCAAACAGTGACTTTTTGAGGATGTAACGGCATCTCAGCAATGGCTTGTGGATTATGTTCACTCCAAATGCGACAATTTTGCTTATTGGCATACCCATTCAACCAAAAGTGAGCTTCATCGCTGAACAAAATTTTCTTGTGAAAATCGGGATCGGTGGCCATCTCGTTTTGGGCCCATTCACCGAACGTGCGACGCGCTTGATGGTCGTTCGGCTTCAATTCTTCCACGAGTTGGATTTTGTAAGCCCGCAAACCAAGATCCTTCCGCAAAATCTTCCATAAAGTGGATGGGCACATCTCCAATTGCTGCGCGCGATGGCGGATGGACTCATTCGGGTCTTCTTCGATACTCTGCTCCACAGCAGCAATAGCGTATTCGGTGCGCACTGTACGACGTCTCTGAGGATGCGTATTATCCACTAGAGCAAACGTGGTGCGAAACCGATCCATGGTTAATCGAATTAGTGACTCTGATGGACGATTATGTCGACCGAATATTGGACGCAGCGCGCGATCCGAACCATTATTTTCGTAATAAATTTGCATGATTTGCAAACGGTGTTCAGGTGTAAGTCTATTCATTATGAAATGGCAAACCAAACTGAGCATAAATCAAGTGACAGCTGTCAAAAAGACCATCTACGAAAAAAGTAGTGCCAACTTGAAAACCTAACCTCTGAAAAAAACACCCTTTACATTAAATTCTTCTTCATTATTACACTTCCATTTTTTTATAGTGTTTGTATAACTGGATATAAGTATATCTGTTACATATTCCGAATCGATGCCTCTGATTAGTTATCATTTTTAAATGTTTTTTCTTTTAAATCCGCTAAATGGCGCTGAGATCGGTATACCCTATAATCAAAAAGTACCGGAAAGGTGATATTGACTGTTTTCTTCAATTGCCAAGGCGTAGTGGACCATGAGTACCTTCCATCGGGCCAGATAGTCAATAAAGAATATTATTTAGATGCTGTACATCGCAAACGGCCGGAAATGCGGGCAAACAATTCATGGATTTTGCATGATGATAACGCGCCATCGCACCGAGCCCAAATTGTGCTGGATTATTTGACCAAACACCAAATAAATACCATCGTGCAAGCACCGTGTTCATCTATTATGGCCCCGTGAGACTTCTTTTTGTTTTCCAAGTTGAAGTTGCCACTTCGTCGAAGGAGATTTCAGTCGATAGAGGAGATCAACGCGAATGCGGCAAAGGAGTTGAAGGCCATCTCTTCGTCGGTTTACCATAGGTGCATGGAGAACTGGGTTAAACGTTGGCACATGTGTGTTGCTTCAGACGGCTCATATTTTGAAGGAGATAAAATAAATTTGCCTGAAATTTAACTCTGTTTTGTTTTATTTAAACATTCCCGGTACTTTCTAATCATAGTGTATCTCTGAATATCGTATTTATGGCTCGATTTTGCACATATTCATAATATACCTAAATATATTTAACAAACGAGAAAAAATGTATTCGATCATACGTTCATTTTAACGGCACTCAAAATTGTATCGGATTTTTGTATTTGTATTTGTATTTGTAATATACGTTTTGTTTAAAGTAGCAACTTAACGTGTCTTAGTATTGACACGCCTCCAAGACCCTCTAGCGTGGGACTGTTCATTGTCTACTTACAAATTTCCGCTCGACATTATCAAACTATGAGAAAAAACTCCGCTATTCGCACCAGGCTTAGCCAAGTGATCGCAAACTCTTACTAGTTTTGCACCAGTAATTGATTTCACTACTTTAAAATTTCCCTGCAGGGTAGCCACTCATATTATGCTTACAATCATTCGCACACAATCACAAGTTAAGTTAGGTTAGTTGGTGTTCCCACAGGAGTGTGGCTCATTTGGACTATACACTAAACTGTTCATTAAGGTGCAACTACAAAATATGAAACCACACAAATGTGGGCATGCTTCTGTTTCCCAATATATTAGTCGCACCAATTTTGTGGTTGAAATGATGACTGAAGTGAAGTGGATTACCATTTGAAAAGCATTTTATTATGAATACAGCAAATCAATGAAAATGTATTGTATATTGGGTGACCGGCAATGTGAAGTTTTTTCACGAAGTTTTTGAAATCAATGTTGCTTCAATTTGTGGTCTTTACGCTTTTTTACGTTTAGGACCAATACAAGAATAACATCAATGAAGAACTTCTGGGAAACTGATTTGAGGAAATTTACATATCTCGATTCATTTTAATTGTATAGCCATAAGCAATAGAATATAGCAAACAACAAAGAAATATCAGAGAACATAAATCGAATTCTATGTCACCTTGAAACAATTATTTCAAAATTTTTATTTATATATTTTGTTAATATTGTTGCGTAAATGAAAGTATTAATGTATAAATACAGTCATCATAAAAGTAAACTAAAGTCAAATTTTTCTATAATTTTTTTTCTTTTTTTGCAGTATACATTTTTCTATACTAAAGTGCAGTTCTCAAATATTCCATTTAACGCCCACGGAAATTTTTTTTTATTATCTGGAAGAAAGCACCCAATACGGTCAGCAGAGCAATTTATTAAAAAACAACGCGATTTTGAACTATTTTATTGCATCAAAATTCAATCACCTATAAAACTGCATACCCAAAATTTTTCGAAAAATTCTGAGTAAAACGCGAAGTTTTGATGAAAATTCTGAGTAAAACGCTTGAAATTTTGCTGAAAATTTGCCGGATTCTTACAAATTTTATATATAAAGTTCGGTACTTTTCTTGATGTGACAAATTTATGCCACCTCTAAACGGCAGATGGTTTTTTTATGAGGAGATTTTTCATGTCCAAACTACCCTCGGAAGTATACCATTGTCAGCCGAGGGGCATCGCTAGTAGGGAACATAATTTTTATCATTCGGTGTTCCATGTCCGGGATCTCGAACCCGAGCATTGCTGAACGGTAGTAATGCACCAATCCATTCGGCTAAGGGAACCTGACCATTGCGCATTATCGTTGGAAAATATCCCATGGACCAACTCCTTAAAATTCATTTCATAACAATTTTTTTATATTTTCTAAAAAAAAGTATATAAAAATTGTTCCCTTTTGGTTGACTGTATTTTTTCTTGTTTCGTATTATTCCTTTCTCATTATCGCTCCCGCAAATTTATTTTGCACGGTATTACAAAATTGTAAAAATAGAATTTTAATAAAATACGGAATATTATTTAGTAAAAAAAGATTAAAATAAAATGTTCAACCAAAACAAAGTGAATATTGTTCCTTTTCGGTGTTTGTATTTAAATAAAACAAGCGGGCGTTATAAAGCATTTTTTGAAACTTATGCAAAAACAAGCATTTTTAACGTTAAATATTCTTATTGATTAAATAAAATTTCCATAACTTCTTGACTACATTTGTGAGTAATAATTTTTAAATTAGGTGTACGCACTTAGACATTATAAGCAAACCTTTGTTGCGGATAATGAAAACCGAATCCAAAAACTTAATTAAAAACAAACCCCTGGCTTGCGGAGTTGTTGATAAGTTTTGGCAATTTAGTTATCTCTTAAATCTAAATTTAGTATTGTAATTTTTTCAAGGCTATATATCGTTAGTACTACAACAAAAACCACGTAACTTTAGATTTCAAATGAATTCAACAAAAAAAAAACCGAATTTGCATCAAAATTTCACACTTCTTAAACCGAATTTTTAAGAAAATTTTCAGTATGCATTTTATAACCCCTTCATTTTGTTTTAATGAACTCCAAATTTTTAGCTGCTGAAAAATCTCATTACTTCTTGACAATTTTTTTTTTTTTTGCTGGCGCTTTTGGGAGTTTTCTTGCACATAAAAAACGACGAGATGGGCAAAATTGTGGAAAAAAATGTCTCAAAGTCACAAAGCTGCATTTCTAAAGTTTTGTAAAGATAAAATTATTGTTCTTGGTATACTTTTTTTGTATGAAAATTTAGTTAGGTTCATTATTTACTACATTTTAAGCCAATGTAAACAGAAAAATTTATGTTGCTCTTTCAAAGAAATAATAATAATTTTTTTAATCTCAAAAAGAAGTGAGAACAACTGGAGATTCAATACAAGCTGGCGCAAAATTAATCACCCTATCGGAAGATTTACAGTTTTTTGGTCAATCATATTTGATCATTGTGAGCTAGACAGCTGTAGTATACAAGCAAACAAGAAATGGAGCACGTAAAGATCAAACTCAGAATTAATTTTTGCTTGTATTTAGCGGAAAGGTTATTCAAAACAAAATTGAATGATTAATTTTCACCACCTTGTATATCCCCGTTAAAACATGCGAAACAAATTTAGCTACTCAATATATTGATAAGTTTTGGGTTTTTAGTTAATAATATTTTTTAATTTTTTTTTTTAATATAAATCATTCTCTGAAAAATGCCATATAGGTATATCTAAGTTTGAAATTTCCACAGTCTCCTAGTTTCAAAAATTTGACAATTTTCATAAAAATTTTGTTGTACTTGGTTCTTATCGAGCGATTGAATATGAACGCTTCAGTCATTGAAGAGTACCCTTCGTTGACTTCTAAGGACGATGATGGTAGAGCCCTAAAGAGGTAAACGTCAAATTAGCTGACGTAGATACATCAGTGGCGCTTCAGTTTGAACTCGATGTATCTACTTTAGTCTGTATGTACTATATATCGGCTTATTTCATATCAGCCGTATATAACTCATACACCACAATAATCCATAAGAAAGGTAAGCCAATGAAATTTTTTTATTTTAATTAAATAAAATTCAAATTAATTAAGTAAGAATGAACTGAGTAATACAGGAAATAAAATAGTAAAATAAAATAAAGTTAAATAAAAAAAAATAAATTGAACAAAAAAATATTGTATTATATATATTTTTTTTGCGGGTGAGGTAGTTAAAGATGTCTCACACATCATCAAAGCCGCCGTCGCAGGAATGTCATATACAGCTTACGCGGACTGAGAAACTTCGCCTTGTTTGAAATCGTCACCTACGCTAGAACCGCTTTCACGTTACTTTAAAGTGACATTCTGCTTATTTATTCGAAGAACATATTTCGGAAGCCTTCTGATGTTTTCCCACATATCCTCACTGCTTATCATTTTCTATGCTATTTTCGGCAGTTACATGGGCGACTGCAGCCGTTCGTATTCAATCGCTCCATAAGAACCATAGCCGTTCATGCTTCCAACGCCAACATTTGAAGAAAGTGTGTTCAGCGTCTTCCTCGGCTGCATCACCGTATATACATTTAGGATGTTCGCTATCCCCATTTTGAAGTGGTGTTTCTAAAAATTATTATTATGTAGATGGCAATGCTATGAAAATGTTTATTAATCTATTCTATTCCACTTTAGTTTATCTTATTCTATTTCGTTTTGTTTTATTTTATATTTCTTTACTTTATTTGTAATGACCGATAAGATTATATAGTAGAACCGACTACCCTTTCCTCTTGCTTATTTACACCACAAGTGCCTGCCTTTACTAAATAGATTTTCGGAAATATCTTATCAGTTAGACAGGCGTTGTACACATCTGGCAAATCTTTTTTTTTTTTTTTTTTTTTTTCCCATTTTTCTTTATTTACTGAATCTTTCTTGTATAAGAAACTAACAATAAGTTTACAAATCTTATATACTAGAGTAATATGTTTCCTTGCCAGTGCTAAGAAACGAATTATTTGCTCAAATGAATATATATTTACATATATGATTAAATCGGTTGTGAATCTCCAATTCTTCATAGTTGGGAGCTGGAAAGGACGGGTTTCCAGTCTCCGATTCTTCGTAGCTGGGAGCCGGAAAGGCCTAGTTTCCAGTCTCCCTTAGAGCTTCCGTTGTCCCTCATGTCGATTGTGAAAATGATGTTGTTTTTTTTTTTTTTTTTTTTTTTTTTTCGAATGTGATAGATGTGGTTGGTTGAAGTTGTGGACGGACTCTCGTGTGAGATGAGATCATTAAGATAGTGCAGACTTGAAGATGTCTCTTTTTTTCAATCGTGTGTGACCTTCATCTAAAAGTAGATTTCGCGCTAGTTTATTGGGATGGTCTTCTAGCTTTTGTAGGTATTTTTTGCTCAACCGTACTATTTCATCGGCTACACAAGGTATGCAAATATCTCTGTGAATGTTAGCATTCTTTATATACCATGGAGCTCCCGTGATTATCCGCAAGGCTTTAGATTGCACTCTCTGAAGTTTTTCGATATTTGAGGGCGTAGCCGTTCCCCACATTTCTATACCATATGTCCATATTGGTTTTAGCATGGCTTTATATAGTAGCACTTTGTATTCTAGAGCATTGTAATGCTGATTTCGAATTAAGCATCCAATGTAGGCTTTTCATTTTAAGCTTGATATTCGACACTTTCTTTTCAATATGATTCCGCCATGTGAGTCTTCTATCTAAGTGAATTCCGAGATATTTTATTTCGTTTTGCTGTGGTATATTCTGACCATTTATTGTAACTGCAGGGCAAGTTTCTTTTCTTAGAGTAAAAGTAATATGCACGCATTTGGTTTCATTAACCTTTATTCTCCAGTTTTTAAGCCATACTTCTGTTTCAAGTATATGCCTTTGTAATATAGACGTTGCTACTTTTGGGTCTGTGTGAGTGCAAAGTATTGCAGTATCATCGGCAAATGTTGATGTCATTGTTTGGCTCGTCGTTGGCATATCAGATGTGTATAATACATATAAAATAGGGCCCAGAACGCTGCCTTGTGGAACTCCAGCGCCTATTCTACAATGCCGAGAGAAAAAATCTTTTTGCTTTACAACAAATTCTCTATTGGTGATATAGTTTTGCAGCAAGAGGTGTACATTCGTAGGCAGTAAACTAGTAATTTTGTGAATTAGGACGCGGTGCCATACCTTATCGAATGCTTGTGCTACGTCTAAGAACAGTGCAGAGCAGTACTGTTTATTCTCAAAAGACTTTCGTATAAATGACACAATGCGATGAACTTGCTCAGTTGTACTATGTTTTGCTCTGAATCCAAATTGGTGTTGAGGAATAATATTGTTATCTTGAATAAAGGGCATTATTTTCTGCAAGAGCAACTTTTCAAATAGCTTTGAAAGTATGGACAATAGACTAATTGGCCGATATGAGGATGTTTGGCTTAAGTCTTTCCCAGGTTTACCAATCATAATGATTTGAGATAATTTCCAAGCTTTTGGGTAGTAGGCAATACGAGAGATGGCGTTAAATATGTGCCTGATATGAAGAACGGCAATATTGGGAAGCTCTTTTAACATTTTTGGGGTGATTTTGTCGTAACCTGGTGCTTTTTTAGGTTCAAGTTGATTGCAATTGGTTGCAATATGTCTAGTGGTAAACAAGTAGTTGCAGAAGATTGATTGGGAGTGAAGACAGATTGCAGATGTTCAGCAAATACACACCCTTTTTCAGAATCCGTACGTGCCCAATTACCATTTCCTAGCCGAATTGGTGATTCGTACTGTATGGGCCGATTTATATTTTTTGTGGCCTTCCACAATGCGTAATCTGTTTGGTCCGGCGGAGTAAGATTAGAAAGGAAATCATGAAGATGCCTCTCCTTTTCTTTTTTAAGGGCGCAACGCAACTTAACTGTGTATTCATACAACAGTTTCTTGTATTTTGGAGAACGATATTGTTGCCAAGACCTTCTCAGCTCTCTGAAATCTTCTATAGTTTCATCAATGTTTCGCTGAGAGTTAACACGACTTTTATTATTTGTGGCCACTGCTGCCCTAGTGGCTCCATGCATTAGTTCAGTCAATGTATATATCTGCCTATCGATATCAATATCATTCTTTAAAGAAACATTGGTTTTTATATGAGTGCTAATGTATTTCTTATATTTAAGCCAGTTTATGAGATTGGGATGGGGGAGCTGATTACCCGCTGTTCTGGTGCAAGGACTACCTTCCATGGTTATAATGGACGGAGAATGGTCGGAGGACAATACCAGGGATGAGGACGCTGTTACAATCTTGCGATCAATACCCTTTATAATACCAAAGTCAATCAGGTCAGGCATCTTCTGGCGGTCAGATGGCCAATATGTTGGCTGTCCTGTAGATACAACATCAAGTTTTGATCTTAGTATACAACTAAAAAGTTGTCTCCCTCTAGGTGTGACCAGTCTAGAGCCCCAATAGTGGTGCTTGGCATTGAAGTCCCCTGCAGCCATAAACTTTGGCCCAAGTTTGGCAAAAAAATCTTTGAACTGTTGTTCGGTTATAATTTGAGAAGGAGGGCAGTACACAGCTGCGATAGTCATTGTACTGGAAAATTCTTGCAGTTGAATAATAGTGGACTGAAGGTATTCTTCGTTAAACTCCTCTAGTATACTGTGCTTTAGACGTTTTTTTATTAATATCGCTGTGCCACCACGAGCCATGTTTCTAGGATGTTTTGTATCATAGAAAAGATATTCCGGAATTCTAAAATAATTTTTATCTGTAAGATGAGTTTCAGATATAAGCATAATGTCAAAGTTATTTGATAATAGAAAATTATAGACTTCGAGCTTGTGCTTGGTGAGACCGTTTGCGTTCCAATGACAAATTTTGATTCTGTACATTATGGTTTATTTAAAAGAGTTTGCATTAAAATGGTTTGATTTCTAATCAGATCCTGTATCATGCTTTGCATTCCAACCATAAATTGATTAAGAGTTTGCACGAGTGTTTGAAGCATAGATTCTATACCGCAATTATTCATATTATTTGCTTCCACATTTGGGTTGGTTTTCAGGACGTTTGCATATGATTGGTATTGTGGTTGTGCTATTGGTTGGCGACTAGAAGAATTTAGATTTGTTACTGTTGTAGGTGGGACAGGTTTGCTATTTGGTAGCAATTCTTTTTGTTTTATTGATAAAAATACAGGACAGCCCCGATAATTAGCAGTGTGGTTTTCTCCACAATTGCTACATTTTTTAACACTTGCATCTTGTTTTGGTTTGTTACACGTAGATGGGGAGTGTAAGTCACCGCATTTCACACACACGCTTGGTAAATTACAGTAGCTACGAGTGTGGCCAAATTCCTGGCAGTTTGTACATTGTACGGGACTCTTACGTTTTAGTGGTTCTTCTATTGAAATTTTACGATGCAGTAGATAACGCAGGTTGTAAATAGGATGCACTTCGCCTTTTTTAATAATTTTGCTGATGGCTCAAGTTCTATACGAAACATTGGTTGCGGAACTTTGTTCCGGTTTTTTATATTAAATATGGTCTTTATTTCGAATCCCGCTTCTTCAAGTGCCCCCTTTATTTCGGACGGATCTACATTATGCTCAACTCCTTTCAAAATTACTATAAGGCCCTTACTGCTTTTGAGCTGATACGTGTAGTACTCTTTCTTAAGCAAATCGAAATTATTTACTAACTTTCTAAAAATTTCTTCCTCGTAGATTTGGATTTTGGTCTCATGTATGTTGCCTTTCATAACAGAAACAACATGAAAATTGTTTGCACCCAATAACTTTGCTAAATTGTTTACAATACTGTTCGAATTTTTTTCTCTTAAGTATATTGGGGGCGGTTTAGACTTACTGCCTGTACTTTTACTCTTGGTTATTTCCTCACTGTTGTCTAGCAGAGAACGTTAAATATAGAGAAGTCTTAATGACAGGAAAGTGTTCATTTTCGAGGGGTACTCGTCTCGCGAAGACAATTTCACCACAGACACATTTTTCAACAAAAATTAACAGTAAGGGGCTGAATTATGTAAATTTAGCAGCAGTCGATAAGAATTTGTTGGTGATTAGAAGCAAAGAATGCTAGGTAGCTTTTTAATATGACCTATATATTTGAATTTCTCCAAATCATCCAAATTATGTACATATGTTATGTCTGTCTGGTGTCTGGTGTCTGTAAAACTTTGTTGAATTCCCTTCAACTGAATCAAAATCCTCTATAGCAAACGCTTCATTACCAGGCGCACAGGAAGATGGCATATGCAAATGTAAATTTGTGAATTTATATACATTTGCGCATATGTATATGCTGTGTGTATGTGTGCTCACCAGCCACAGCTCAAGATAAAACGGTAAAACTTCGCAAGAAATCCAGCGCGCACTCATGGCGCAGCGCATATTCATAGGCACAGCATTGTACATATACACATATTTACGTACATATATTGATGCATACATATGTACGAAGCCGCGGGCACTCGACTTGACAAAAATTGAAGATTTATCAAATATTGGCAAATAATTCTACGCGAAATATTCCAATATTGACTATTTTCGAATTGTCGAGAAAATTGGCATATGGGCGGCTCGTTTTATGAATGAAAGTTCTTGCTCTTAGAACTATGAGCTCGAATTTATCAATGAATTTTTTGAAGATGAGTTTTTGTTGCACAGTACAATAGTTGAAACTGTTCGGCGCCGCCGCGACTGTTCAGCGCTATGGCAACTAGAATGATGGCCGCTACGCCAGCGTCTATGACTGCATTTTGTTCTTGTAGTCGCTAGGCATAGAATTTTAGCTTTGAACGACATACGCATTTTGAGGAATAAAGCGAATGCCCTGTGTGTGCGGTTGTATGTACATGCATATGTGTATATTAATAAGCATTGTTTTGCTTGAATTCAATATTTATATTTGCATATGCCATCTTCCTGTGTGCCTGGTAATGAAAATGTAATGAAGCGTTTTGTATACAGAATTTTTTGATTTGATCGATTGATTGATTGATATATAGATATAGTTAGGGATCAGGTGTGCATATACATACGCACATGCACATGCGTCGATGCATATGCAGAAGAAGTTGTTTTAGCATTTGCAGGAATTCGATCATTCGAATATTTACATCCTAATTATTGCATGAAATATGATAAGGCGATGCTCGTGAGGTAGGTCATGTTGCTTCAGTGCATACATATGCGTGCAACACTATATTAAAGATGCAATAGAACTTAGTTGTCACATATATGTATGCAAATACGTTTCTTTGAAGTTTTCTTTTATTTATTTTAAATTTTAAAGTTTTGTACTATCTATAAAATGCAAACATATATGAATTATTCCCTGTAATATACATAGGTAAATTTAAAAAATTTTCGTTTGGCACAGGACCAAAAAATGCATATTCAAATGCACATAAATATGATAAGGCAATGCGTCGTGAGGTAGGTCATTGTTGCTGCAGTGCATGTGCACATACATACATTTCTAAGACAATAAGAATTGAAGATGCAATTGAACTTTTGCACAAATATAACTAACAAAATATATGTATATATACATATATTGATATACATACATATATTCAATGCTCTTTGAATTTTTGTCTAAAATTAGTTTCGACTCGAAAAATTAGTAAAAATTTTCATCAAATTTACTAAAACGCACACAACAAAATGTGTGCACTAAAGTTACTTTGATTTTAAATCTTTATTTGGTTGTATTTGTTTGAAAATATAAATTGAATAAATTTTCGCTTATCAAGGGAACATAAAAATGCACAAGCAAATGCCTTGCAAAATGCCGTCGGCATTTGTCAATTTGATTTCATACAGAAACCAAAAACTGAGCAGAGCCAATGTACTTGTACATAATTCACTGTAATCAGGTCTGTTAAGAACTTCCCCGCCTTCGAGTTGAGCGAGGTGAAATAGTGTTCGCGGTTTCACTTCATTTTTGACAATTCACACTATTCGTAGCTCGTGAGACTTCTCTATATTTAACGTTCTCTGTGTCTAGTATAGCAAATCTATTCTGGCGCAGGGAGCCGTCTTCACACATTGTTTTTATTTTTTCTCTTTGTTTATCAACTGTTTGCTTTTGCGGACTTAGTTTACGCTTTGGCTGAATGTTTATGTAGCGGTCTAACCCAGTCTGTATGACCGACTGTTTAATTTTGCTCTGGTTTGGGCAGTTACTGATTAGAGCTTTCGTAGAGCTTTCGTGAGAGAGCTTTTCTTCTTGGGCTGTGGCTGTAGATCTGCTCACAGAAAAGCTTTGCTTCGACCACGGATTTGCTGATTCTGTAGAGTCTGTAGAGAGTGTACTCACAATTCGATCAGAAGTTTTTCCGTTGGTTTGCGAAATGCCTTCTGACTGCATTTGCGAAACAGAGACAATTTCGTTTGCGCCAAAACTACTTGTAAGCGGGGAGATTGTACGCCCCTTTTTGTTCCCGTTGATGAAAGCTGCTGCATCGCCGTTCTCATCAATGCTGGCTGAGCGAACACGCACTGGCGGCGGAGAACGTCGGACACTCATCTGTTTGCACTTTTGGTTTTTTGGTGTTTTATTTTCGTTGATTTGGTTATTATTTAATTTATTTTGTTAGTCCCGGAGTAAACCAATTTCACTTAGGCGAAACACGACCGGTTTAATTAGGGATCTTGGTTTTAAATACTTTGTATATGCGGTTGTAAGCGACTTTTTAGAGAGCGTTTTAAAAACACGTCCGTTCTGTACAACGTACACACACGTATACCTTTAAGTCGCATTTTTGAGATCTCCTTCTCTTGGTACCCCATACGGTCCTAGTGCCTGGTTGTCCCTAAATTTACTGAAGTTTCTCTCTGGTAAATCACGGAAGGTCTTGGCTTAGAAAACCGTATGTTATGTGTTCAGATTATGTTTTGATATGGGTACTCTTACTCCAAGCTTCCTCATCCCAAATTTGTATCCAAGTTTCCAGGGCTCACTGTTAATTTTTCCCCCATTTCTCCCATATTTGTTTCTTGCTTCCTGCAATAGCGACTTATACTCGTAGTTGGCTTTTTCCACTCCTATACGCTCTAGGCTGATATTGAAGAATACAAATTTGAAGTAGTAAGCACAAATTTGAACACAATAAGATATGTGATCTTGTATACAAACTGACTACAGATAATGCAATGAGTCTTACTATAGAAAAACGAATTCAAGCAACTAATTGGACCTTTCAAATCAAATCTCCTTAACAAACCTATATAACATCTTAGTTCAACCAGTCTTGTGTTATGGAACAGAAACGTGGAAACTCAAACTACAAACATTTGAAAGGAAAGTTCTCAGAAAAATATTTGGCACAGTCAGAATCGCACAAGAGGAATGGCAATGAAGGAATAATGAATTGGAGGCACTAATTGAAGGCAAAAATGTAGTACGTTACGCAAATAATACGATAGCTGGGCCACGTTATGAGAATGGACAGTTCAAGAGCCCATAAGAAAATATTGGAGGCGAATGCATACACAAATAAAACTAGAGGAAGACCAAGATCGAGATGGATAGATGAAGTGAAATAAGGTCTGAAACAACTTAAACTGAGGAACTGGAAGGAGCCAGCAACAGACATAGCAGCATGGAGGTGTACTTTTCAGCAGGTCAAAGCGCACAAGAAGCTGTAGCGCCAATGATGATGATACGGTCTTGTATCTATTATGGCTGGCACTATTCTGCTGACTGAGTGTCTATATTCGTCCAAGGCGAAGACAGGGATATCTCAATTCGGCCATTTGAAAATAAAATGAAATATAATAAAATAAAATAAAATAAAATAAAATTATGATGTTAAAAGCACAAAAAAAAAAATAATTGACGGATGCACTTCTGTTAGTTGTTTGGCCCAGCTCCTCTTCCTATTTATAGCGTGCGTCTTGATGGTGTTCCACAAATGGAGGGACATACAGTTTTAAGCGGATTTTGAAAAAGCGTTTTCTATTATTTGATGTTCATGCACGGAGATTCGAACCTACGTACCCCCGTGTGGTAGTTACGCGCCAACTCATTCAAATGTGGCGGCCGCAAGCTAAAGCTTCTATAAAATTCGATGTGGTAGAGTCAAATTACCCTTTGCTGTCTTTGCTCCATATATACCAAGTTTTAAAAATGTGTGCAAATTAAAAAAAAAAATACACAATTCAAGTTCCAGTTCACACTTTTTAATCAGAATTGTTAGAAAAATTCAGAGTATGCAATTTTGTAGCCCATCGAGTCCTGTTTCAATGAAGTGGAAGTTTTGCGTGACTCAAACATCGAGCAAATTTTTGACATTTTTTTTCCTGGTGGTGTTGGGTGTTTTTTTCCAAATAAAAAAATGGCGGGCGCAAGAAAAAAAAATTTAAAAATTAAAGAACTGTTTGACCCGCTTCAGACTTGGACTTTTTTCACTTTGCACAGTCCAAAATTAAATCGTCTGTAACTCTGCATACTCGGAGGTTTTCCGAAAATTCTGGTTAAAAGTTTAGGAATTTTTATGAAAAATTAAAATTTTGTTTTTTAATTTGCCCAAAATTTAATATTGAATTTATATGGTTCTTGTAAAGAAATTAAAAGTATTTACATAAAAAAAACAATTTTTATAAAAATAAATAAATAGTTAAAACTTGTCAATAAGTCCCTTTATGGAATCAGAAACGAGGTATTGCTGGCAGAAAAAGAGTATAAAATAAAAGAAAGTTAGAACACAAATTTCGTTTTCAAATCTTTCGTTTTCAAAACTTTTTGGTGGAATATTATAATTTGTATTTTAATAATAGGCTCATAAAAAATGTGTTTTGTTTTCATATACTAAAAAACACATCTCAAGTAATCACACCGCCGCACATTTGTCTGCATACTCTAATATAATCACGTCAACGCCTCACTTTCTAACTCATGTTTATTTTACATAATAAATATATGAACTCTGTACAAAACATACAAAATTTTCAACTTAATTCCTCCTCTTTGCCTCCTACAAAAATAAAATAACAAATTCATTACTTACGAAAATCACAGCCTATGCCTGAGCGGATTTGTACACAGCGCCATGTCGTTACGAAAATTCTTGTCACGTTTTATGCGCTCGACCACATTCGTCTTATGTAGGCCCACGGTGTTGGCACCCTGGGGTGTAATTTTCACCATAGAGACGTGCCTAACTGGTGATTATGGTGGCGCGCTGGGCACCACGCGGTGATAGGAAAAGTGCCATGCGTGCATAATACACATATGCATGTAATATGCAGAGCGACATAAGCGACATAAGCGAAAACACACGTTCACACCTCAATTAAATTTATCTGGGAATTTAGTAAACATTATATACTCGTGTGGCTCACTCCACAGTAATGGCTACTAGTTGACATTAAAGTAAATTTAGGAGTTTAAGTAAGCAAATGTGCTGCTGCATTTATAGTTCATGCCTTAATTTAAAATTTTTTGATGAGTAACAGCCTGCCGATAACTGCAGTAATATTCGAAGCTAGAGAAGTGTCCGCATCTATAGCTCAAATTATTGATAGTCATCAAGTCGTCTACGTTATTCTGATCTGAAATCTGTAGTCTTCTGTAAAACGCCCACTTTCCCATCGGTCAGCATCTCAAGCTCAGTTTCTTATGTTTTTGCTCGTACTATCCGAAAAATAGAAAATTCGATACATTTTTAAGTACGACTGGAAGGGTATTGGAAAAGTAATGCGTAAAACACAGATACTCCTCTTCCAACGTCAAATTTCACCCACTGTCCTAGACTTCTTGTTCTAGACTTTGTAACCCCTGTTTCGGCTAACGAGGCTAATAAGAATAGAAAAGTCATTTGACCGTTGGTAGAGTTTCATGCAGGTGGAAATTGGTAAATATAACAATAAAAAATAGTAACAAAATACCTCAAAAGTGTGTCTTATCTGTTCTTACTTTTTCTAATTTTCAGTGCGTTATGAAACTACAAATGTAAAGGTAAAAGTGCGAGGACCAATTTGTGGATTATGAAAGGTGACTAAATCGCGATTGTGTTAGGCGCTTTATACTGCTGATGAAGTTCATCAGATTTTTGATATCAAGGCCTGCTATGTCAGCAGGCTTAGGAATAAAGTGCAAATCAAGATGCTTAAATCTTAGTTCCTCGAGAGCAGGGCAGCTAAGCAGTAGGGCCAAATTGGCACAAAAAGGGCCAAAGTAATTCCGAGTTCCACCACAAGTATACCCAGAGGATAGTGCCAAGTGCGGACTCCCACGAAATTTGTGAGCTGAGATTTTGTCATCCTCAAAATAGCACTCGAACGCCTCCGATCCACCTGTGGCCAGAAGGATTTCGCGATTTTACACATTTGTGTACTTGCCCAGTGCTCGCTGAGTTGACGTGAAGCCCATAGTTTCAGGAGTAGAGCGCAAGTTGTCAAGGGTATCCGGACTCCCTCCTTGCGCGGGACAATACCTCACAGATCCTTTGTCTGATCAGCTCATCTGTTACGCAGTTTCCCGAAATGTCAATGTGACCAGGTACCCAGGTTAGCCTTATGTCAAAGAGTTCGGATGCAGTCGAAAGTGTCACCAGGCATTCCCTGACGAATTTCGAGAGCACGATAATATAGGCCAGGGTCCTAATTGCCGCTTGGCGATCCGGGTAGATGTTTACCTTTTTAACAGTTATTTTGCAAGTTAGTAGCCAATCAGCTACTTCTTTGATTGCGGCCACCTCTGCCTGGAACACACTACCATGAGGTAGAATACTCTTCCTCCAATCTTACCGTCCAACTTCGAGGTATCCATGAACGGGTTAAGCAAGTCTTGTCCCCAAGTGTTGTAGACGATCCACTTCTCCCTTTGGATGGAATGTAGATGGAGAATGTTCCGCTTGGACTTCGAGCCGGCAGCCCAAACCTCTCAGCCTGATGGCAGTACGTGCAGCTTGCAGAGTCTATAGGTACCACATTTAACATTACATTAAGCGTTATAGTACGAGTGGTTCGAAGCGCCCCACTGATTCTAATGAGTGCAGACTTTTGAACTCTCTCCAGCTTCTTAACAAATGTCATCCTCTCCAGAGAGTTCCACCAAATAATGACTCCATATAACAAAATTGGTTTTATTATGGAGTTATAAAGCGAAAATATAACTCTAGGCGAGAGGCCCCATCTTTTGCCAATGGCGCGTTTTGCCACGTTAGCTTACTGTCAAGGATTAGGCCTAGGTACTTCACCTTGTCAGAAAGCACCAATAGAGCGCCCCCTATTGAGAGGAGTTGAGCTCTGGCTATTTTATATTTCCTCGTGACTAAGACGAGCTCCGTTTAAGAGTGTTAACCAACAGGCCGCATTCCGCTACCCATCGAACAACTACGCTCAGATATCCCTACGTCAAATCGTATAGAGTATCTACAAAATTTCTTCTGACAATTAATGCCACGTCGTCCGTCATAACCAACTCCTCCAGCAAGTCATTAATAGCAATAAGCCAGAGAAGTGATGAGAGAACAAGGGTAGAATTACTCCCTTTCCGAACTTTTTTTTTTTTTTTGATGGCGATGAACCTGGTGCAATGTACATGCATCACATAATTGCCTTACTCTTACTAGGCTTCACTCTCATATTAAGTTTTGTTTATTTATGCAGATATGCAACATAATAAAAATTGTTTCTGACGCAGATATATAATTACATATTTACATACACACATTAAATGCACACAAGCGCGATGTGTGCGCAAATTATGAATTTTAATTTTTTCAAAAGAAGAGTTAACTAAAGTCTACAAACAAATTATGAATATTGTATGCAGACTGTGTAGCTTAACTTTCATACTGACTTAGTAGTTTATTTGAGCTTCCAGACTGCCAAACTTGAATTTTAAATAGCAAACGAAAGTTGCAGATGCCTGCCTTCAAAATTTATAAGGTTGGCGAAGGCACTATACGTAAGCACCAGCCACAAAACCATTCACGAGCAGATAGTAAGCGAAAGAATCCGTGTTGAAAAAGCGTACGCCAGGGATGTGCACTTTCCCCCTACTATTTATCATGGCTCTTAATATGATACTGACATCGGCACTCAAAATGAAGAGAGGTATTCGTTGAGGTATAACAGATCGTCTAGAGATTTACACTATGCAGACGATATCTATGCTGAGGTATAACAAATCGTCTAGAGATTTACACTATGCAGACGATATCTGCTTACTAATATAACTCTTAATCATACCAAATTTGAACCACAATATGTCAACCAATAAACTAGTGATATGAAAGTTATAGCGCACAGCACTGCCAACGTCACCATAAACGAATCTGTGAACGAGAAAGTAAACTTGTAGGAGGAAGTATCTGCACTGGATACTAAAGAACGATTAAAAAAAGCACTGGCAGCAATCAGTAAGCAGATTTGGGTCTAAATAAAGTGGATTCTCGTTACGCCTATGAAATTTGGAATCTGTTGCATAAAGTTTCGAAAGCCTCCCAAGCTTTTCTTAACCGCTGTCTGCGTAAAATTATTCAACACACTTTGCTTTGGTTAGCCACAAAGCAGAATTTTCATGCAAAGGAAATTACCAAGCAGAAACGGAACTGGCTTCGCCCCACACTAATAACGACGTTACCAGAACCGCAGTTGAAAGTTTATTGAAGGTTGACAGATTACTGAGGCGAGGATGGAAAACATGAGCAAAATATGGAAGGAAGTTAAAATACTACCACAAAATTAACACCAGTGGAAACACTTTCTCGAGGCCCTCTGTTTCATACAGGAATAAGAGGGTCAAATATTGCAGTTTAAGGTGCCTTTAGAAATCGATATGTCCATAGCCACTGCTGACCTACTTGTATGCTTTATACATAGCACACATTATCCTAATCAGAGCTGTGCTAGACCGTTCCGCCTTCATTGGATAACCAATAACTTCCGTTCGAAGTACATGACACGATCCTTTCATGATAGTCACATCAGAATCGAAAGTTATGTTATTGAGTTCATGCAAGAGTTTAAATACTTACGCGTAGTACTCAGCATAAGTAAGGATATGTCCTTATATATACAAGACTGTTTTCAGGCAGCTAACAGAGCATACTTTGGCCATATCAAACTTATGCAGTCTTCATTAATATCAAAGCAACCAAAACTCCAGATGGGCAAAGCTATAATAAGACCGGTTCTCACCTACGGCTGTGAAACATGGGTCCTTAAAGTTAATCACGTAAATTTACGAATGTGATTTCAAAGAAAAATATACTTCATATTCGGCCCTATACGATTAGAAGAGGGTATATACCGTAATCGGTATAACCACGAGCTCAGTGTTTTAATCGTGGGGGGAAATGTAACGCGGTTTATAAAGACCCAAAGATTATGTGGTATGGACACGATTTAAAAATGTGTAGTGAAAAATTGACCAAAAAAGTATTTGAAGCAAACCCGCTCCGGCCAAGGCGACGATGGTTGCAAGACGTGGCAGATGATATACGGAAGATGAAAATCTCAGAACATATGTAGAGCGAAAGCGGGCTGTCGAGAAGAATGAAGGCGTATTGTAGAGGAGGCAATGGTCCACCCTGGACTGTAATGCCAAGATGATGATGATGATTCTTACTCACCGTACTTTATCGTTCGCGTTCTATCTTTGGTCTTTAAATTGAAAAAATCAGTGTAGTAGAAATACTTTTCGCGCATACCCTTTTTAATTAACCCTTTGAGGTGGTCTTTCCAACCCTGTGGTAATTAGAGTATTAGCCTTAGCCCCTGTGCATAATCAAGGCTATCTTCTTAGTGCCTCTTTTGTAGGACTTCTAATTTCGATTACACCAAATTTGCTCCTTACCTTCGGTTGGGTTGTTACATCACTACTATTCGGAAGTGCGTAAGTTCGAATTTCCGTGCATGAAACAATTTTTCAAATACCGGTAGCTCCTCGGCAAGCAACGGCAAACCTCCGAGTGATTTCTGCTATGCAAAAGCTCATCATAAAAACCATCTGTCGTTCGAAGTTGACTTAAAACTGTAAGTCTCTTAATTTTATGGAACAACATGAAGACGAACACTATAAATAGGAGGAGCTCGGTCACACACCCAACAAAGGGTGCAAGCGCTAATTATATATAAATTTACTCCTGTATCCAGAGAAGTCTTTTGTCTGAGGAGCTTTGTTCACTTGGCTGAATCAAGAAAAATAAAAAGAAGCTCTTTTCCATAATATCTACCACACTTTGCCAAAGGACCGTAAGTATTGATGAGAGTGAAGTCACGTAGAAGATGAGTTCCGAAACTTAATATGACGCTTTTCAAAAAGTGGAATTCTCAATCTATGTTGATAATTTTTACTTAGTTGAAGCTACAGCAGAGACAGATTGTACGAGAGTCGGTTGAAAAGCACGTTTAGAAATAAAAAAAACTACTTAATTGCTTGGGGTACATCTTTTTTATTTTCCGACGTAGCCTTCTTTTAATCTTATACACTTCGTCCAATGCTGTTCTAATTTGTTGATCTCCTCTTGATAGTAGGATTCTTGTTTAAGTCTGAGAAATAGATTCGTTTCTGCAATCCCTTCCTCATTGGAATAAAATCTTTTTCACCCCAGCTATTTCTTTGGGGAACAAATAGAGATCCGAGGGATGTGAGAAAGTCAAGCCTGGAGAATATGTGGGGAGAGGTTGTGAAACAAGTTGGAACCCCATTTCTATTAAGTTTGCGGCCATAACTACTGCGGCGTGAGCGGGAGCGTCACCGTGATGGAAAAGGAAAATCATTTGATTTCCTTGATTCACATCGATCTGGCTGAAACTTGTTGTGTGTTCACCTGCTGCTAAGTAAACACAACTTCGATACGCACCAGTAGTACCAAACCTGCAACTTTGCACAGACTTTTCAAATGACCCTCAAATAACGGGTTGATTTAAGATTGATTTTGCAGTTTCTTGCCAATTTCATAGCAAAATAAAAAAAATTCAAGCCATATATTATTTTCGGAAAATTTGTCTAAGAATTATTTGGTGTATGCAACACTGATTATTGTCATGAACTACAAACGAACTCTCCCTTCCAATTAGTGTTAACAACTACAACTATACTGTGCGTCATAATCAAATTTTCTCCAAAATAACAAGAGACCTCTTCTATTCACCACTTCTCTGCTCGCTATCTCTCTGCTAGGCTCACTTGACGAAAAATTTGCATGTGAAAGCAATAAAAAAAATTCGCCGTAAGCGAATAAGACTGGTATAATTCACTATTCTACAAACAAATGTAATTTTAGGCTAGGCAGCTCTATTCCTGCTGCTCTATTCCCCTCTGCCAAGATACGTTTATTTATACCATTTGCTTCATCTATTCGCCAATTGCTAACACTTGGCAAAAAAAAGAAGCCTAAGGTTCTCACAATGAATTCTGGTTTTGAGTTATCTCTGGTGCTCAAGTTATATTTTAAGATTTGGTGCATTCAGAGACTTCAAGTAGAATTTCATGACAAATATTTGTGAGGTAAATCTTAATCTTCTTTGCCTCCTCTTTTCTGCAAAAGACACCAAAAAGACACATACATTGAGTAGTTAGAGGGTTCAAATGTTCAACAAAAATATTCGCTGTTACCTTTTACATAGAACTACCGAATGCATTCTATATCTAAAATAGGAGGATCACTCAGTTTCTTATGCCGATTTATCATAAGAATGTACAAAAAATTGAAAATTGCGCGTAATTTTTTGTGCTCTCTTGCTTTTCTTGTTTTTTGTTTTACAGTGCAATCAATTATAGTTTATAGTTCGACGTATAGACCCATATTTATCACAGAGTATAGCACTTTGGCGCTGACGTACTCACCTTGGAAAGTTCATACGCTAGTCAATTGCATAAATACATACTTTTAAGTGATAGTGTAAGGTGACAATAAAAATAAGCAGATGTAGGTATGTATGAATGTGCAGCTGTGTGAAAGTGCAGATGAAAATGTGGAGTGCGCAAATTTCATTTTCAGCATACCACCTCCAATCCGCAGCTCTTCCACTTTCATGCGTCTCATGCATGCAAATTCAAAGCAAGTGCGTTGTTACCAGTAAACACTGCCACCAACAGTCGTTGTCAGCGATAACGACTGCTGGCGCAACTTGCGCTACAGCACATTAGGCATTTATGATATTCAACATATTCTCATACATAATTTGCCAGTGCACACAAAGACTTGCAGGCAGGCAGACAGGCAGACAAGCAGGCAGTTAAATATTCTTGTGGTATTTTAAGTTAGAGTGTTGACATAGCAATGCATTTTTAGTAGCCCGTTTCAGGGCCAAAAGTATCTGCAGGTGAGTACAAACATTTTAGGTATTATAAAAGGGAGGTGTAGGTGTACATCGTTTGGAATGAAGAATGAGGAAAGCCACCAAGGGGAGGCAATAAATGCGAAAGCTGAATTATGAATACGAATCAAATGGTAAACAGGGGAGGGTAATCTGATTGTTTTTCATTTCTTCTTTATATTGCCAATATCGGTTTATTATCCCATTAATATTATTGTGACGTGCGAGAAAACTACAGTACTGCAACATTTAGAACAGTTGTGATTACCTTAATTTTTTTTTAATTTCCATTATTTCTGTATAAAAATATATCGTATGCTACAACAAACTCTATACAAATCAAAATTTCTAACGTAGAAAACAATTTTTAAAAATTCAATTTCATGAAAATTTGAAACTTTTTAGCCGGTATAGAAAAATGTCGCGCTTTCCTTATTTGGAGAAAATGCGCAGCACCGTCAGGCAAAAATATTATAAAAAATCAAAGAGAATTTTAAGCCAATTCAAATTTGCACTTTATTGTAGGTACTAAAATTTAATGGACTATAAAACTACATACCAAATTTTTGCAGTGAAACTTCTTAGGCGTCGATAGACGAATGAGAATGGAGAGTAAAATTTCAAGGCCACGCAACGTTTTGGGCATTGTCGTTCCGCGAGAGAGAAAAAAGATATAACGTAGAGGAAAAGGAGAGAGAGAGCTATATCTTATATATATCTTAGATACACTTTAGGCTATTTTTCCTTATGGTTGCTAATTTCTAGTGAGCAATAACACTGCCTACTTTGTGGCGCTTGTTTGTTGGTGCAAACTTGTAGGAAATATATTTTTGGTGCCTACTGTTTGAGGCGTTTTTGGTCCCAATTTTTTTACGTTTTTTGTTTAGTGCCTACTTTTTGGCGTTATATTTTCTTGGTGCCTACTGATGGGGGCGTTTTTGGTCCCAATTTTTTTGGCGTTTATTTTTGGTGCCTACTTTTTGGCGCTTATTTCCCTTTCCTGGCTTGTGCCAGTGCGTACTATAAAGTGCTATCCATTCCGGCGTCGGATTTATTGGTATTGCCTTGCGGTAATTTGTGCCGTTGCTGCGGTCCTGGAATCTCTGGGTTTGTGCGGGTGATAAACGCTCGGAGTAGTGCGCGTTGTTGTCACGGTTTGCGTCCGGCGTTTACCTACACCGGCCGACCCTTCTCCGTTTTTTTTTGTAAATTTTGCCTATTTGTATTCTCTGCAAATGTTGTGAATTTATTTAAACATATATTCTTCCTCTCTCTCTCTTTCACTTCTGTTATGCGTACCACGCTTCACGCACTAGTTTTGTTTTAATCTGCGCTAGCTTTTTCTAAATAAAAAACAATCAACCATTTACTTTGTATTGAAGAAAAGGCGTTGCATTTCAATGAAAAGTTTTCAAAAATCAACGAGAATTTTACCCCCAATTCAAACTTACATTAAAATCACTAAAATGTAATGTACTATAAAACTTCGTACCAAAATTTATTTTCTAAATTCTTTGCTAGCTTTTTATGCCATATAAAAATGTGGTGCATTCGTTATTTTGGAGCAAATGCGCACACTGTTAGCGAAAAAATAAATCAAAATCAACGAGAACTTGAAGTTTATTACACTAAAATTTTATAGGCTATGAAACTGCGTACCAAATGCTTTTTGAAGTGAAAACTTCTTTAGAATCGTTGAGAGTGATTTGAGAAAAAGTGAAACGAAAAAAGCGACACTCTTGGCTACGAATATTACATATACACGTAGCGACGAACTAAATAACTTTTAGGCCAGCGCCGACAGCATGGCGCGATAGCCGAGCGGCTAGCAATGTGAGCTTCCGATCCAAAATCCTTGGTTCGAATCACAAGAAAAAAAGTTTTTTTATACAGTTATTTTATTTTTTTATTTTATGATATGTTTATGAGGAGCTTTTTTTCATGGCAGAAATACACTCGGTGTTTTGCCATTGCCTGCTGAGGGGTGAGCGCTATTAGAAAAATAGTTTTCCTTAATTTTGGTGTTTTCACCGAGATTCGAACTGACGTTCTCTCTGTGAATTCTGAATAGTAGTCACGCACCAACCCATTCGGCTACGGCGTTTGTTTAATTTTACTGATGCAAAAATGAGGAAAAATATATGAATAAAGTTTGCTTACTGTTTACACATTTTCCAAAGGTGACGGAGAACCAAAAAAAAAGTCGATTTTGAAACAAATGCGAGTGCATATGTGTAATTGTGTTAGAGTTTCGGTCACGCAGGTTTTGCTGGGGACGCTCATAATAGCAACCGCGTGTGTATTTTTATATTCGTAAATATTTTCATTTTTAAATATTTATCGCAATTATGCCGAGAAATAATGCAGAAAAGTGTCGTGAATATCGACAGAAAAAAAAATCAATAAACAGCATCACGGAATTCATTCACGAAAATTTAATAAAGTATACACCAGAAGTATCGCGGATACTTAGAAAAGATTACGATAAAGTTCCAATGATTTTAAGTGGCGATTTTAACGTAAATTTTGCATTGGACACAGCGGTTCCTTTAATTGATTTTCTCAATACAACATACAATTTAAAAATGTGTAACAATCGAACTGAATCGACAACACGACTAAAACAACAATTGACGCGGTATTTCAAAGATATGTTGACAACATCGAAACCAAAGCATTTGTATCATATTTTAGCTATCATAAGCCACTCGTATCATTTGTTGAAATTGAAAACATTGAGGATGAATAATAATAAAATGAAGAAAATAAAATATGAACTTTATAGCAATATTATAATGAACCTATAATTATCTTGCTCCTAATGCTGCTTTCGTCTTATTCTCTCTCAGTTTGTTTTACGGAAGGTTTCACTTCTATCGCGTCTAACCGTTAGACTGGTGTTTTTTTATTTATTGCGCATGGGAATAAGTTTCCATCTTTTCTTATCGAAAGTGATGAATTATTTTTAAAATTAAGGGCTGCTCTCCAATAACGGCTGACTACATTGATCGGAACAGATGACAATCCGAAGGTGCAATGTCTGGTAAATACGGCAGACGAGGAAAGATTTCCCAATTCAGTCCCTCTAAATATTTCAGGACCGATTTAGCAACGTGCGGCCGTGGCGTTGTCATGCAGCACAACTAGCAAAATCAGTTTGTAATGCCTACCGTTCTATTCTGACCGCTTTTCTGTCAGAGCTCGATTCAAACGCATTACCTGGTTCACCTGGTAGGCTCAAACTTTTTCGACGTCTAGGGTTATCATAATATAGCCAGTGACGACATTTTCTTTTCTGCCGTTCAAGAAGCCTCTCACGCACCACCACACGTCTCTCGATATCCCTCTCCTTCAATTGATGTGGCACCCGCTTACCCAGTTACCTGCTTTCTGGACCATTCCCATCGCGTGCAAACGCTTAGATGACAGATCAACATCCAACTCTTAGACATATTATCAAGGGTTCGCCATGCGTCTTCATCCAATAACTGTTGTAGTTGAGTATCTTCGAATCTTTTCGGTGCCCCTTCATTCACGTCGAAATTGCCTTTGGAAGCTTCGAAACCACTCTCGAAAAGTTGTATTGGATGGAGCGTGATTACCGTAAATAATGATCAATATAGGACACGTTTCAGCTGCACTTTTTTTAAAAGGTAATAATGATGCATGGCTTCTCGCAAATGCTGTTTTTTTGGGACGAACGTAGACATTTTTGCCATCAGATAAAAAAAGATATTTACGCTACAAACGAATCTCAACTAATGTGATCGAGACCTCACATATACACCGTCAAATCACCAGTATATTATTAGAGCAAACACAAAAATAGTATCAGCAGCGACATTTCTTTTACGGGGGAGGAAACGTATTCCCATTGGAAAAATGTTTTTGCTATCTTTTTCTGCCCTATAAAAAACTTCGAGCTTGCATCAAAAATCAACAGTATTTTGTAATCACATCAAATTTCACTTTTTTCCACTAAAATCTAATGCGTTGTACAATTTTTTAATCAAAAAAGTTCTAAAAACTCTGTTTGAAAAGTAAAAAGTTTGCATGAAATTTTGCAAATCTTTGAAATTTGTTTACAAAGTTTGAGACTTTGTTATATGAGGCATTCTCTGAAAAAAAAGCCACTTGAAAAAAAAAAGTTCTTTATTTTTTTTGGCAATAATATATCTTATAGTATATGTAAAAACTAAAATAAAAAATATGGTTTTAGGTCCGTGTAATGCGGGGTTGCCATACTGTCAGGGGTCAAAGTTTTTTGCAAAAAAATGTTCGAACCGCCATAACTTTTAAACGAATGAACGGATTTTAAAACACCTTAAGACTCTTTTGTACAAAATTTCTTAAACTTTAAAACTGTGTATCATAAAAAATTTTTAAATTAATATTTCATTGAAAAAAATTAAAAAAAAATTTTTTTTTGAATTTTTAACCACTTATGCCCCCTTCGATTTTTTTCAAAAATACCCCAAAATGTTCCTTATTTCATCACCTTTTTACCCCCCAAAGGGAATTTTGGGACAGCAATATTTGTATGAGTTACAAATAAAAAACCAACTCAGTGCAACGCTCTTAATCCAAGGAAATGCTCTACTATCATCCCTACTGCATTATATTATTATCTTTTTCCATCATACTTTACTAAATGTAAGAAAAATTATTATTTAGGAATTTTGTAAAAGAAATTAAAGAGATTTCATGTCCATAAATGGAAAACAAAGTCCTTAAAATTGTCCAATACTGATAATTGTCCAATACTAACTACATAGTTTAAATTGGAGAATTCAAGTACCCTAAAATTCCGCTAGGTGGCTATGCTGTATGCCTTCTTACAACCGAGTTTATTCACGCGTATTATAAGTACCGTGCCTAACAAAGTGTAACATTTTCTACGATTATCGCATTGAAAGAGTTTTCTACAGTAAGTATTTTTTTTTCACTACTTATTATATGGTTTTTTTTTTAATTATGCCTTTTACTAAGTGCTATAATCCTTTTCAATATGAATATCATAAAAATAAGAATGTACGTAAGGTCAATAGTGGAAAAATTGTTGGAAAAAACGTACCTCACAGTTTGTATTTGTGTGATAAATGTCGTAAACAGCTTGTGAAAGAAGGTTGGCCTAAAGTTACTGGTAAATGTAAATCTAAACCTAAATCTTCTGCATCGTCTACAGATTTAAAGAATTTGGAAGAATTTAAGATTGAGAACGAATTTGAGTCTGAGAATAAATCTGAATCTGATTGTGAGAACGAATCTGATTCAGATTTTTCTTTTGCTAAAGATGATAAATCTACTAATGATTCGGTAATGATTCCGCTGATTTGTTGACAATTATTGAAAAATTAAAAAATAAATTCAATGATCCACAGATTAGTAGATTTGAAAAGTATGAATTATTAAAACTTGTACCAGATTCATGGGGAGAAAGAAAAGTAGCAAAGATATTTGGATGTTCACGCCAACTCGTCAAACAAGCAAGAGAAGGAAAAAGCGATAAAATTAATGGAAATTCTTTATCTGAAGAAATTAAAACGTTGGTTATTAGTTTTTATGAAAAGGACACAAATAGTCGTCTTTTGCCAGGTAAAAAAGATTTCGTTCCTGTAAAGCAATCCGATGGAAAACGTGTTCATGTACAAAAGCGTTTAATTTTAAGTAACCTTTCGGAACTTTATTATCTTTTTAAATTAGAACATCCGAATTGTAAGATAGGATTTTCCACCTTCGCCCGATTGCGACCGAAGCATTGTGTTCTTGCGGTATCATGTGGAACACATTCGGTTTGTGTATGTACTTACCACGAAAATGTGCACTTAATGATTGACGGAGCATCTATACCTTCTTTGACTGAATCCAGTGTTTTAAAACTTACTTCTTATAAAGATTGCTTAAAAATCATGGTCTGTGAAAATGCGACACCTCAATGTCATTCTGGAGAATGTAAAAAATGCGAAAATAATATTGATATTATAAAAGACCATTTAAATGAGATTTTCGAGTCTAACGGAATTAATAAAATTGAGTTTCAAATTTGGGAAAGCACAGACCGTTCAACGTTGATATTTCAAGTTCAGGATAGTAATGAATTTGTTGAAACTTTGTGTGAGAAATTGACAGTTTTGAGGAATCACGATTTTATCTAAAATCTAAAATTTATAAAAATCTAAAAGAAGGAGAATTGCTATTATTATGCGATTTTGCAGAGAATGCAAATGCTGCTCAGTCATTCCACTGGAACAACAATCAAGTTTCCATTCATACAACTGTGTACTATTATGTTAAAAATCAGAAACTTGAACATAACAGTATAGTTGTTCTTTCTGATGATCTCACGCATAATACTGTAGCTGTGCATGCATTCCAGAAGATTCTTATGAAACATTTAAAGGAGCAAAGTTTATCGATAAATAAAATAATATATTTTACTGATGGAGCAGCACAACATTATAAGAATCGATTTAACTTTGTTAATTTGTTGAATCATAAGAAGGACTTTGGAGTGGATGCTGAATGGCACTTCCATGAAACTGCCCATGGGAAAGGTCCTTGTGATGGTATTGGTGGAAATTTAAAAAGATTGGCCGCTCGAGCGAGCTTACAACTTCCACCTTCCCAACAAATTTTGACAGCAGAAGCTCTTTTCAATTGGGCAAAGAAAAATCTTGAACGAACTTTCGTGTATTTTTCTTCAAAAAAAGAACAAAATGTGCTCGAAAATTCCTTGAAAGTCAGATTTTCTTTAGCAAACAGAATTAATGGTACCCAAAAGTATCACGCATTTATCCCTATCGGTAACGAAGAATTGTTATTAAAAACATTTAGTTTCTCTGAAGAATCTGTAGTTTTTCCACCAAAGCGTGGACGTAAACGCAAAAGCACATGAACATAAAGTTAAGATTCAATATACATAATTATTTTACTTAAAAAACTAAAAAACCAAACAAAAAAAAAATTATAAAATTGAAAAAATACAAAAAAAGTTTAAAAATAATAAAAAAACAAAAAAATAAATAAAAAAAATGAAAAAATAAAAAAAATAAAAAAGGGATTAAATGTCTGCTACGTCCACGTCGTTAATCCTGGGTTACGCTAAATGCAGATAATAAAAGTCCATAAATCAATGATTTTTCATCATAGCAACAGCTTGAAATCTAAGGAATCCTGTTTGCTTGTCTTATTTTTTACTTCCTTTTCACAGCTTCTGATAAATTATTGCAATTTGTAGTCAAACAAATAGATTGGTTAGATTGAGAGCGTTGCACTGAGTTGGTTTTTTATTTGTAACTCATACAAATATTGCTGTCCCAAAATTCCCTTTCGGGGGTAAAAAGGTGATGAAATAAGGAACATTTTGGGGTATTTTTGAAAAAAATCGAAGGGGGCATAAGTGGTTAAAAATTCAAAAAAAAATTTTTTTTAATTTTTTTCAATGAAATATTAATTTAAAATTTTTTTATGATACACAGTTTTAAAGTTTAAGAAATTTTGTACAAAAGAGTCTTAAGGTGTTTTAAAATCCGTTCATTCGTTGAAAAGTTATGGCGGTTCGAAAATTTTTTTGCAAAAAACTTTGACCCCTGACAGTATGGCAACCCCGCATTACACGGACCTAAAACCATATTTTTTATTTTAGTTTTTACATATACTATAAGATATATTATTGCCAAAAAAAATAAAGAACTTTTTTTTTTCAAGTGGCTTTTTTTTCAGAGAATGCCTCAAATATTGGTTTTTGGTTACATGGTTTTTTTCTTGTAGCATGCATTATTTTTTTTCTAAAATTTGGATTTATAATTTTTCTATGGGGTGTATATGAGAAGAAATAATATGGGTATGACAATTAATAGCGGTTAGGCCAAATATTACAGCAATATGACGGCCGTAAGCATTGAGAAAGTTGCATTCTACTGCAAACATTTTTGACAACCATTAGGCCATCCTGGCCCTATTTGTGCAGAAAAGTTAAGTGCCCTAACCTAAATGATGGTGGAAACAATTTTTATATCATATAACAGATCACCTGCTATTTTTAAACCTTATAAAAAAGATAGGGTGATACAATTATATGCCCTCCTGCTGATTGCGGTGTTTGTAAGAGAATCTAAGAGGTACGGGTGTACATGGAGCTGGCATATATTCGGCAGAGCCTGGCAATACTAAAAATAACTAGAACACGAGGCCTTTGATTTGCTCTCGTCAAGATCGCTACGGCTAATTATGCAGACAGTAAAAAGTGTTAAATACACCCTCAGGCTGTTGCTGGCAGCACTTCAAGCAAAGCTCATAGTGATTGCCTCACTGAATAAAAGTATAGAGGGGGCCCACTTAGGTATGCAGGCCCATTGTGATCAACACTTCAAGCAAAAGCGAGTGTTAGATCTTCCTTTCCTCAATCAATCTGGGCCAAATTTGATGCGCCATCTCAGCAAGCGCTTTGCAGTGCACATCAGCAATGATGAAAGAAATTGAATCAACACACATTTCCTGACAAATTATTTTCCTTGCGACAAATTCACGCCACGTGTAGTTTATGTAAACACGACGATGAAATTGCGTTGATGTCTGCACAAATTTCCTGTGATACTTCCTAATTATTTTGCATGTGACGCAAATACCAAACAACTAACTCACTACCTTTTCCAAAGTCTTCATTATGCTCGTGCATACCAGTAAACCAGATCAAAGTCTCCCATTCTATAGAAATCTATTTCGTCAAACACCACTGCACTTGCAGTTGGCGTCAAAGTTGTTATCATTAAATTGAGTTCTGTGACTTTTCGTAGCTTTCGAGAGCATTGTAAATATAATAAACTGAAAATGCATATACGAACTGATACCTATGTGCATGTGCAGGTGCATATATGACATACATACATACTTGATATACATAAATATGTATGTTCAGTTTTGAAAAGACTTGTGACATGAAAAAGCGGAAGTGTGAAAACTTTCAAGTTTAGAATGTGCTCCAAAGGATAACAACAACATTGATGATGAAACACAAACACACACAAACATACATACATAAACACATATGTGTGAGTACAAAAATGCTTTTAAACTAACTGTATATCGCTTGCATTCGCAACTTCTGCAGTGTATTATGCTGCTTGCAACGGATGCCAACTGCAAACGAAGTGAATGTCATCATCCTGTGCCAGTTGAGGTTGATTTTAGAATCGAAGGAGATAGTTGACAGACTGATATTAAAGCTGCAGGCGGGAATAGCAATCAACTTATGAAGCAACAAATATAGGGGTTTTCAATAGGAATTATACACTTTGAATTTCAAGCTGTTCAGGGTCGAACTTTCTTTTGTTAATTAGCTGACTAGCCAAAGTGCTTAGTTTTGCCAAACTCAGATTTAAAAATGTACAAGTTTACAAACTTACAAATCTGCATATATAAAATCAATTCTCGTGTTAGTTACACTATTTATAACTCAAGAACGGCCGGACCGATTTGACTAAAAATTGGTTGAGAGGTAGCTTATAACCAGGAGACGGACATAGGATACTTTTTATCCCGTTTGTCCACATTAACGTGTGATGTGACAAGTCAACATAAAACGGGGTTAACAATAACACATCTGATATAGAATAACAAACGCAAATGGCAACTAAACGTAATTTTGTCTATGGTTGGGTATGGTAGAAAACTTTTTAATTATAATTCAATCATCATCAGTAATTTGTATTCTCGTTGAATCATCACATCAATGCCGCGACGAGTACGATTAAAGGCGTAATGCAAGAAGGATACGTAACACTGCGAATGAAAGGACTGACGAAGAACAAGAAATTTCCCGTGAAGAGCGTCTCGTTAGTATGGCTCGACTTCGTGCGAACAACCAAGATCAACAAGTAGATAATTTTCGACGCACAAGAAGAGAACTATCAAGTGCTGATTTGAATCGAGCAGTGTTTCGATACGATTGCTGCACTGACTACTGCTTGCATCCTAGCGTTTTCATTGCACCAATGGACGTTGATTCCGAGTATTGTGGAGCAATGAAGTTTTCTGGAGAAACGCCCGGATTGTGCTACCTTAGTGGAAAGTGAAATTGCCATTAATGACTGCAACTTTATCTCATCGAAAGACGAACTTATCAACAAAGTTTTCCCAAATTTACTAACAAATTTACTAATTTAGCGGCTAAAAACAAATATGTAGATGACCTAAACTACATAATTCATTATCAGATCATTGGAACAATGCATTCATACAAATCAACTGACTGTGTAATAAACGAAGATGAAGCCACCAACTACCCAATTGAATTTTTAAACACCTTGGATGTACCTGGCTAGGCTAAACTCCGCACAGTTTATGCTTCTGTAATAATCATCCATCAGGACCTCTTCGAGCCGTTCGATACCAAACGACCTTTCAGACAGGGTGGCTCACTGCCGTGTGACTTCTTTAACCTGATGTTGGAGAGGATCGTTCGAGCCGCAGAAAGTAATCGCTCACAGCACAATATTTTACAAGAGCGTACCTACAATGGCCGCCGATATTGAAATCATCTGCCTTAACAACCGCGCTATTAGTTCTGCCTTCTCCAAACTGGATAAAGAGGCAAAGAAAAGGGGTCTGGTGGTGAACTAGGACAAAACGAAGTACCTCTTGCATCAAACACACAGTCGGCGTGCTCGCGGATCGGCACCCACGTCACTGTTGACAGTTCTGATTTCGACGTTGTAAAAGGCTTCGTTTATTTAGGAACCAGCATTAACACCGATAACAATGTCAGCCTTGAAATCCAACGTAGAATCTCTCTTGCCAACAAGTGCTACTTTGGACTAAGTAGGCAACTGAGCAGTAAAGTCCTCTCTCGACGAACAAAACTAACACTCTACAAGACTCTCATCATGCCCGTCCTAACGTATGGCGCAGAAGCTTGGACGATGACAACATCCGGTGAAGCGACTCTTGGAGTGTTTGAGAGAAAGATTCTGCGTAAGATTTTGCACGTTGCAGCGGCGAATATCGCAGACGATGGAACGATGAGCTGTATGAGGTTTATGACGTTATAGACATAGCGCAGCGAATAAAGATCCAGTGGCTAGGTTTTAATTCAAAATTTACTATTTTGAAATATTTATTTTGCATTTATAATTTTCAAATATCCTATTTAAAATTTCCTATCCCAAAAAATTTCTATTTTAAAAATTTTCTATTTCAAATTAACTTAATTTGAACTGTCATATTCCAAAATTTCCCACCTAAAAATTCCTATTAAAAAATTTCCTGCTTCAAAATCTCCTATTTAGATACGAACTGAATTAAAATGTGTTGTTTCAAAACTTCATATCTCGAAATTTCCCATGTCTCCTTTAAAAACGTACTATTTCAAAATTTCCTATCCCAAAAAATTATGTTTATTTGAAAAATTTTATATTTCAAAATGTGTTTCTTATATTATACTTACTAATTCAAAATTAAATATTTCTAAATATCTTATTGTCCAACGTCCTATTTCAAAATTTCTCATCCCAAAAGTTCATATTTTAAAACTTCGTATCACAAAATTTACTGTTTCAAAAGGTCTCATTTGAAAACGTAATAATTCAAAATTTAATATCTCAATATGTCCTATTTTGGAACTTCCTATTTCAAAATATACCATTTAAAGTAATACTAATTGAGTATATAATATATAGTTTTTAACGTCCTATTTCAAAATTTCCCATCCCAAAAGTTCATATTTCAAAACTTCCGATCACAAAATTTCCTGCTTCAAAATTTCCTGCTTCAAAATTTCCTATTTAAAATGGACTAATTCAAATTTTATCATTCGAAATGTCCTATATTGGAACTTCATATTTCAAAACCTCATATTCCAAAATTTCCTATCATAAAATTATGTATTCCAAAATTTTGTATTTTAATATTTTCTACTTAAAATGTTTGCTTATTTTTTATTCACTTCATTAATCAGCTGTGAATGAGACGATCGAAAAATTTTGCAAATGGAAGATTAAGGGGTTAGGGGTAGTCAGAGGCCCGAAAAAATGATGATTTTCACGATTTTTTTTTTGCTACTTAATTAATTTATTTAACAAAAATAAAAACATAGCATAAAAACATCATGTTTTAACTTGACTTTACCAAAATTTCAAAAAAAAAAATTAGAATTGCAAAAGTTATCGCTGTTTGTGTGAAGCCCGTTTCTCCAGAAGTCCCTTGCGGTGAACATCACAAGTCCTTGCAGATTCATCTAAAACCAATCGGATGAGAAAAATTATTTTTATTGATAGATAATCTCGAGCCGGATCGAAGCTTTTTTTTTTTTTTTCAAAATGAACAAAATGGCGGCCTCAGGAAATATTTTTCAGATTTTCGGGAAAAAACCAACAGTTAATTGTTAAAAAAAAATCAAAATTTTGAAAAAAAAAAAATCCTTCGATCAGGCACAAGTTTTTTATGTTTTTCAAAAGCTGTATAAATTTTATTGAAATCTACGTAGCGGTTTTTAAGTTACAGTGTTCACCAGTTTGAAAAACATAGTTTTGAGAAAAACGCATTTAAAGTTTTGCTATCGGCTCCGGAGCGGCCGAGCGCCCTTTGTTAATTGTTGAATAACTTGAAAAGTATTTGTCGGATTCACTTCAAATTTTTACACAATATTTTTAAAACATTATACTTTAAGAAAATGCAAAAAAAAGAAAATCGATTTTTGGAAAATTCTGACTACCCCTAACCCCTTAACGAGAGATTTGAAAAATAATAATGTCAACTCTGTTATAGAAAACCCTTTATCACTACATATTATAAAACAAAGTCGCTTTTTCTGTCCCTATGTCCCCTTATACGCTTAAATCTTTAAAACTACGCAACGGATTTTGATGCGGTTTTTTTTTTAAAGATAAATTGATTAAAGAGGAAGGTTTATATCTATATAATGTGAAGAAATATATAAAGGGGGCGTGGCAATCGGTCAAAATGTGGCAAAAAAGCATAAATTTTTTGTTTTCACGGCCATAAATCATAAACGAATCAACCAATTAAAATGAAACTTTCTTGAAGTTTAACTTTGAAATATTTACTTTCGTCCTGCATGAAAAAAAAAATTGATTTATTTGTTATTTAACCAAAATTGTTTAAACAAAAGCAGCTCTTTTTCCAAAAAAGCTGTTTGTGTGTTTGTTCGCTGTCAACCGAATGAAGCAACAAGCGTTAAGCGATAATCTCACCACACCTCATTAATGTTGAATTACATCGTATGGTGACGTATGTATGTATGTATTTACGAATCGCTCGCATTATTTCATTTCGGACGTATGTACATATGTATCTATGTATGTACTGAATTCCATGTTATTATATGTACATACAATTTTACAGCGAAATAAAACGCTATTTTCACGTTCTATATTAGTAAATCGCACATAATTAAAATACAGTTTTTGAATAGTTTTTATTGATTCGGAGCGCGTTTAGTTTGCTATCGATTCCATACAATAACATTTTTTGTCATTTACTTTTTACGACAACTAATAGCTTATTTTCGAAGCGATTTCAACAAATGGGTACAACATTAATCCTTATCCAATTAAATACCTTAAATACATTGTTGTTTTCATATAGATCTATGTATATGGCTCTTTACAGCATATAATTAAAAAAAATTGCGTTAGCTGTTGCGTCATCCGGCATTGCCGCTACTCTTTTGGAAAGAGTCTTTTGGAAAGAGGCCGAACCACACACCCCACAATGAAGCCCCCGCTGAAAATCGCCACCGATGATGATAACAGCGTCTGTAGTGTTTCTAGACAGAGCAATACAGGAAAATTGATGCGTGACTGCTCATTAATAGTCTGGGACGAAGCTACCATGTCAAACAAGACGTCTGTGGAAGCACTGGATAGGACAATGCGCGATTTGCGCAACAAAAATGCACCTTTGGGTGGATGTACAAATCTGTTCTCAGGAGATTTCCGTCAAATCCTACCAGTTGTGACTCGAGGAACACGTGCTGACGAAATAAATGCTTCGCTAAAAAGATCCCACCTTTAGTCGTATGTCAATAAATTAGATCTTAAAACTAATATGAGGATTTCGTCATCTTCACGTGAGAACAGGCTATTTCCAGAGATGCTGCTAAAAGTTGGCAATGGAGAATTAACACAAAGTGAGGGAAGGATTAACCTAGAAAACCTTTGTGTTTTGATAGACAACAACATCCAAGAGTTAGTCAACAATGTCTATCCAGACATTGATAACATAAGTTATAAGACAATATCTTGGTTTAAAGAAAGAGCTATTCTGTCACCAACTAACGAACAAGTAGATAAAGTAAATAACTTGATTATTTCAAAGTTTGATGCGCCGACGAAAATATACTACTCTGTCGATACTGTTCTCGATTTGGAAGAAGCTGTTCATTTTCCTACAGAATTTCTAAATTCGTTGAACCCGTCTGGACTCCCTCCTCACAAAATGGAGCTGAAAATAGGTTGTCCTGTTATTTTATTAAGAAACCTAAGTCCACCTAAACTTTGCAATGGCACGCGTTTGCTGGTATAATCACTGAAAACTTTCATAATAGAGTGCACAATACTCACAGGATGTGGTACCGGAGAAGATGTATTGATTCCCCGAATCCCTCTGATACCATCGGATCTACCATTCCAATTTAAACGCTTACAATTTCCGGTAAAGACATCTTTTGCAATGACCATAAATAAATCTCAGGGTCAAACCTTCAACGTTGCAGGCTTAGATTTGAGTGTTGACTGTTTTTCACATGGCCAACTGTATGTCGCTCTTTCAAGGGTAACCTCTAGAGAAAACATGTTTGTATTGTCTAATGACAAGAAGGCTATGCACGTTGTATATAAAGACATTCTGTAATATAGTAATTGTTGTAAAAATAAAATAAATAGATATGTAAAAATGCAAAAAGGAAATATGTTAAGGTGTAGGGTATGAATTTAGATATCCCAAAGACAGCAGGAAATCTTCATGCTATAAAGAAAGGGGGAAAGTTTTACTCCAAATTTAACGCGTGCGGGCCACGGGCAGTAATGAATAAGCCAAAACTACTGGATCGATTTTAATCATTTTTTCAGTGAGTGACATAGGGTATATATTTTATACCCGTGCGAAGCTGGGCGGGTTGCTAGTATTATATATACCCTACGTACAACAACAATTTTTCAGCATTCCACGCTTTTTATGCTGCTGGCTTGCCATCAACGCAAAAATTGTTGTCAATTTAAACATTACTGCACGTAATACGCATGTTGTTGCTTTTATTACCCGCACATATAATTTGCTTTTGTTGTTGTAATTTCTCACACTTTACCACAAACTTTTGATAGTCAACACCATCATTTTGCCGATGACAGTTACATTTGCAAGTCATCCACTTGCTACTTTGCCACTAAAACCGCATTTATGCCACCATTTTGTTTTTTTTTATATCGCAACGGTCTGACGTCTTCGACTTTGATGCCAACACGCTGCAGTTGATAAGCGCAAATTTGTCTCAGCCATATTGCCAACAAGTTGTTCTTCCTTCTTCTGCTGCTGTTCGTTCAAGTGGCTTCTACTCAGTACTTGTGGCATTCTCACTTACTGGCTGCCTGTTGCGGTATACAAAATATTTGTAGCACTAATAAAAAATATTTACCAGCTGCCAACAAACACTGTGGCGCCACAAATGGTGGCTATGTGCTACTGTTGCTGCAATTTCATGCGCTGTCGACAAGCTGTTGTGACGCCTTTGAAGCCATTGTCGACACCACTGTTTGTGACTGATGTGCACAAGGGGACAGAGAGTTGGTAGGTTAAATGAAATGGTAGGTTAAATGGATGGTGGTAAGACCACAATACTGTTGCAAGTGCAATAGGAAATTCCTAGCATGCAAGAGTCTTAGAAGGATATACAGTAATTTCCTTTTCTATTTCTTGCTCTCATAGGGAACGCTGGTTTTGTTGCATCCTTAGGATATATTTTGACACTTAACTGTGTACTTCTTATTTATTCTTTACTCTGCTCTTTTTGCGTTATTATTTTTGTGGAAACAGTGCTGCACTTCTTGTTGAAGCCTTACATTCAACTGACACATGTCTCAGTCATAATGAACCTAATTTGCTTGCGTCAGTGATGGGTCTGTCCATGTTGTCAGCGACTGCTCGCATACGCACTTACGTATGTCATACGCATATATGTATGTTTGCATGTATGTGTGATTTAATTTAGATTTACTCACAAGTCAACACACACACACATGTGTACAGCTTCAACTAGAAATATGTCATTGCCGCCTGCAGCAAGGAGCAGTTGTTGCAGAAAATTAAAAAAAAAATTTATGGAAATAGTCTCCGAGCTAAAACAAGCTGTTGCTTTTAAAAATATTTTAATTAGTGTAATGAATGTAGGCTGGTACACATAGTTTTTTACCTCTCAGCGTTTTGTGTTGTTAGCCTGGCAAAAAGTTAATACTCTCAAAATATGTGTGGTAAATTTAGAAGGAAAAAGAATATGCCTTTTTTACAAATAAGTTTTACATTTCACTGAAAAAGCTGGAAAACATCTTTTGAAGACCACCCACATCTCGGTGCTGAGAATAACTCTGTGATTATTGCCGTTAATCGGATAGTGATGACTTACGCAGACTGGCTGATAAGTCCAGGACCACGAATACGCAATAAAGGATTTAAAGCAACTGGTGCGTCAAGCTTGCAAAATCTAGGCCTGTTTGTCGACAAGCTACGCAGCAAAGCTGGTGCAAAGCATGAAGAAGATGCCGGGCTATATTCAAATATGTTGGAGACTATACGGCTTATTGAGTAATTGCGACTCGTAGTTTTGTACATATTTTCATCTAAAAAAATTGTAAATATATATCTTTTGTACTTCATGAATAATCGCGGCTCCTTTTTTCTGTCACAGACTGTATAAGAAGTTAATGTTTTGTAAAAAACTCGTGAAGTTTAATTAAATTTTGTTCAAAATAAAGGCTAATTAATTTTACTCTCAAGTTGTCCTCAAATATCGCACGCAACTGTATATTCAGGTACGAAGTATGGAGCAACACAATAACAAATCAGCATAGATAGACTTCAGCGCGGACCTGGAAGACCACCAAAGAGATGGCGCGAAAGCTGGATTTAGACATCAGCGGAAGGACAATAACATTTCGTCATTTTGAATTTGAATAATACTTTGTAATTTATAACTATGTAATTGTGTGAAGAAAAACAGGTGAAAACCTATAATAAAAAAATAGGAAGAAGAAGAAGAAGAAGACTTCAAACATTATTAATTTTTCATGTCTGTTTTGACTGCTGATTCCCGAGTAGTGGAGTTTGGCACACAGTGGCTTGAAACATAATTTTTCGAAAAATTGTCCTGCTGTTTTCAAGGTTTTAAATGTAGTTGGCTATAATTGTTAACGTTGATTAATACCGAATGATAGTAAACACTTAACGGTATTATAGTACAAAAAGTGCCTCCAATTGGTTGAGTAGCTTTGAATTTGTTGCAGTTACAAAATTAAATTTATGAATTTTTTATATATTTTGGACTATGCGCCAAATTTGTAAGTTTATACAACTAAGTCTAAAACAGAGATTAGCTTAGAAGTACAAAAAACTCTGAGCAAATCGGATCATTCTGAGCTTAGTTATTACCACACATACATATTTTGAGGATCAATTTTATAAGATTTACAGATATATTATATATACTTTAGGCCAGGTCGATTTGTGGGGAGGCAAAAAAAATCGCCCATTGCTCTGTGAAAATCATATTTTAGGGATCAAAATAAGAAACTTTGCCGAAGGAACCATACCTCTAAAACGAATTCTGATGTCCCCCAATTTGGGTCGAACTTTTTAGTTTATTTTCTCATGTAAAGGCCAAAAATGGTGATATTTTGAAATGATTGTATGGGGAACCCCCCAGGAGCGTTCCAGGGGGTGTACCATCGGCATGGGTGGATCGGCCGTCCAAAGTTAGTGGGGGTCGGTCATACATTTGGACTAGATTGGAGCACTCTAAATGGGTCAAAGTGGGATTTTTCGTTCGACCCAAATTGGGGGGCATCATAATTCGTTTTAGAGGTATGGTTCCTTAGGCAAAGTGTTTTATTTTGATCCCTAGAATACGATTTTCACAGAGCAATGAGCGATTTTTAAATTGACCCGCCCTAATATACTTGCATATATATATATATATGTAGACTATTTTTGGACAATGTGCTAGTCTACCTATTGGAGAATAAATTTTCAACTAAGTACAACCAACGCTTAAAAAAATGCTTAAAAACAAATGTATTTAAATAAGTGTGAAAAGATTCAGGCTCTATGTTCCACCAGGAACCATGGAAAAATATATATTATATATACATATATACAAGCAAAAGTCAATAAACCAATTCTAAGGTCACCATGTGACTTGCACCCCCAAATATTGTTAGCTTAATAGAAATTAATTAATTTGGAAAACCTTCGTACTAGCAGTGGTTTTAAATTGCCTTCAATTTATGATTCATAAATTTATTTAATTTACGCAACACTCTTGCCACATAATTTGTTTGACACACCTACATATAATGTTATTGTTATTGTTATGCTACGTAAGCTCCAAAGTTTCGCCTATTTAAAATTATTTTCTGATTATTAATGTGATTTACTTTTATTTTTCTCTTTTACTTCATAAAAGCGGAAGTAGCCACGTGCAGCCTACACAAATTTTCTGCACTGATTGTGATTGCTGTTGACTGCGCCGATTTGTATTACCTTGACAGAATGGCTTCAATATTCTCGGTGCTTAATGGCATTGTTGGAAAGTGCCACAGATGCTCTGAAGCGAATCATTCATGTTGCACAATGAAATGAAATTAAATTCATTAAAGTATCATACTTCTGTATGTATGTATATGAATGTGATTCCGTAGCGCTATGCTACTCGTAAGTTAACTGCAATAGACTTTGTGTTGGTGGAAAGTAAATAAAAATATTAATATCCTCCCCATTAAAATGTTGCCACAATATGGTAGGATAATAAGATCATAGTAGCGGACGGAAAATGAGTCAGCATTGCGTTTGTATATCCATTAATGTTGGTTCAGAGCGTTACATCGTTATTTTAACAATGCAGTGTAGCTCATATTTATGTCGCTGAATTTTTTATTACTTCAATATGTGAATATCCGCATAGGTAAAAATGAAAATTTTTTACTCTTTGTGGACCTCAAGTCTGAATTGTTTTACAGGCAATGGGATTAAATAAAAAATTGTGTTTGGAAAAATAATTTTTACTTAACGAGCTTTTAAAATGGTTGAACATTTTCATAAATTTAGTAGATAGGTTGTGTATTCCAGTACTTTCCAAATTAAAAATTAGGAGGCAAGGATATTTTAAAAATAAATCATTTGTTGAACCGTTTCCCATTAACTCAGTACATAAAAATTAGTTAAGTGAAAGAAAAAAAATAATTTAAGTCTGTTTTACAATAAGATGTAGGGTTTAAAGAGCCTTACCCATCATCAAAGCCGCCGTTGCGGTACAAAAGTATGTACTAAAAAACATGGACTCAAAATCACCCCTCAACCTTAGGAGTGTCGTTCCATATTCTTCATTACTCAAGATCCCTCATGTACACCTGCGACCAGATCCCGCTTTTTTCCTCGAAGAACTTTTTCGGCAAATCTGCTAAGGGGTTCCCACATTTCCTCTTGTTTATCATTCTGTGAATTATATGTTCGACGGTTTTATGGTCGACTGCATCCTCCAGTGTTTGTCGTTCATATTGAAGAAACACACTCACCTTCAGCTGCATCGCTTTATACTTATGGGTGTACCTGACAAAAAAAAATTTTTCGAAATGTATACATTTTTTACTAATGATATAAAATGCTCAAATATACAATTTCATCAAGGCGGCCGCCGTAGCCGAATGGGTTGGTGCGTGAATACCATTCGGAATTCACAGAGAGGTCGTTGGTTCGAATCTCGGTGAAAGCAAAATTAATAAAAACATTTTTCTAATAGCGGTCGCCCCTCGGCAGGTAATGGCAAACCTCCGAGTGTATTTCTGCCATGAAAAAGCTCCTCATAAAAATATCTGCCGTTCGGTGTCGGCTTGAAATTGTAGGTCCCTCCATTTGTGGAACAACATCAACACGCACACCAAAAATAGGAGGAGGAGCTCGGTCAAACACCTAACAGAAGTGTACGCGCCAATTATTTATTATTTTTTTTTTTTTATACAATTTCATCTTTCTAGCACAGTTGCAAACAGTGCCTAATATTTCGGTCTGCTGTAAAATCACTATAAATGCAATAAATTAAGTGATTTCATCTCATAGTCACCTCTTACAAACCCCTAGTCTAATTCTGGCTTGAATGTCTGTCTCGGCGGCACGTTCTTTTAATTAAGAGATAGTTCAGTGTTAATAGAATCGATGTTTTTCCAACTTTCCCTGAACTTTTTGAAAATCGAAATATCTGGGCTAGTAATTTCCTTAATTTTGGTTTCCAATACAGCTTTCAGGACCACTTCATAAGCATGACGACGAACGGCGAAAAGCAGCAATTCTCTTCCAAAATAGCATAAGCTCCACTGAATTGTCCAGTATTGGAAGCTGTTGCGACGCAGTACATTATTTCTAATTTATCGTGAAGGTTTCAGTCAAATAGAGCTATTGAGACGGCCTTAGCTGGATGTTTTACAGAAGAACTCTCTATATAATAATTGGCAAGCGTTCTTCTCTTGAACTTCGTGCATTCAACCCGGGTAATAGTTTTCCATCCCAATGGTCTGTGACTACTTCGGGTACATTATTTTGGAAGTCAGATTTTATTGCTTCTGCCCTTGATTTTATGGTTTCAGTACGAATTTCCACCTCTTTTTGAACTTTGTTCATGGCGGGAAACGTCCGGCAAGCTGAGTTCAAAATTCAAGATCTGTTCTTCGTCTAAATTTTCTACACTTTCTAAGTTATTTGTGGTGGTAGTAGATGCGACAGCCAGTGATTCTCTTTGCCTCACAATTCTTTCCTCTTCTTCCAGTAGTCGTCGTATGGATCCTTCTTCTTTATCTACCATTTTTTGTCTACACCACCTATGCATCCCGGTTGACCTTGCTCTCCCTATTTCTTAAAATATAATTTATCTTCCTCCATTTTCATTATCTCAAAAGCATCAGCCTATGCAATATAAAACAGATTATTAAGATCAATTTTATTCTCATGGCGATTGAACGTAGCCTGAGTTTTCTTACAATTTTTTGTAACTCCCTCCAAATATGATATAAATTAACAACTTGCTTTACGCTGGTAGGAAATGTCCTTGCTGGAATTTTTGCTTTTTCCCAACATATGATGGACTCCCTAATCACAAGATTTGCACTATCAATAATAGTCAGTTTAGCCTGACGAATACTGTAAAATAAGAATTAGAGAACTTGTCGATTAGATGGTAATTTTGCACCATTTATTTGATAGCTAGGTAATCCGATAAGGAAAATATTTTCGTTGTCACTCCATAAATCCACAGACATGTGTATGAACTAAACAATGGATCACTAATAATCTCAAAAATCACATATGAAATGACAAATGAAACATGTAGTTATAAGTTACAGCCCAAAATTTATATTTTATGAGTAGACAGGGACAATTAAAACTACTCCTACGGCTGCACTTGAAAGAATACTCAATTTACCTGTAAAATATTTGGACATAGCTCAATAGGTATGAACTATCGGACCAATACGGACTATATGACTCCGAAATACAATTGGGTGAAGAGATTCCGAACAACAATAGAAGAAGAGGGGTGGAAAAGAGGTATGAAACCTATCCCCAATACGCTTAATATATTTTCTGACGGCTCGAAAATGATGGACGGAGTAGGTGCAGGAATTTATTAAGCAGAGCTGGACATCAGGCAGCCAATTAAGCTCTCTGACCACTGCAGAGATTTTCAAGCAGAAGTCTCTGCGGTTGGAAAGGCTGCAGAAATAGCACTAGCAAGGACATCGAGCAACTCCAACAAAAATATATTCGTTGACAGTCAAGCGGCAATAAAAGCAATAAACTCATATGAAATTTCATCTAAAAACGTTCTTAGGACCAGAGAAGCCATAGAGCGACTTGCTGCAGGCAGACGGTTACACATCTAAAATTGTAGAAAACGAAATTGTATTAGAACAGATTTCCAGAAGCGCTGTTTACATAAAATTTGAACAAGAAAACGGCACACTGAAACCTCGCGGACATGAAAGCACAGATAGAGAGAATGCAGATAAATGCGCCATATTCGTACTAGCCCTGTCCAGAAAGGAAAACAGAACTATCGTAGGTACACTGACAGGCTACATTTTGTTAGCGGCACACGCATACAAGTTGGGAATGGCAAACAATGATAGCTCAAAAGAACTACTTAAAAAACATCTCTCTGCACATATTATTGCTCCTAGATTATTGTACTCGTATTTTATTTTGTTTATCATTTTTGGTTATTATTTTTTTTATTATGTTTTGTTTGAATTTCAGTTTTTATATATTTTTATTTTATTCGATTGTATTTACTTTTTTTAAATTATTTAAATTTTATTTTATTTCATTCCTCTTTTTTATTTTGTTTATATTATTTTTTAATATAGTTTACTTTTCTTTATTTTAATTAATTTTACATTGCTTTATTTCACTTCAATTTGTTTGTATTTAATTTTATTAGAATTTTTTGAAGTGAAACTTCTTAGGCGTCGATGGACGAATGAGAATGGAGAGTAACATTTCAAGGCCATGCTACGTTTTGGACATTTACGTTCCGTGAGAGAGAAAGAAGATATAATTTAGAGGAAAACGAGACAAACAGATATATCTTATATACATATATTTTAGATACGCTTTAGGCTATTTTTCCTGAGTTTTTCCTTGTGGTTGCTAATTTCTAGTGAGAAATAACATTGCCTACTTTTTGCGCTTGTTTGCTAATTATATATATATATATATATATATATATATTGGTGCAAACTTGTAGGAAATACATTTTTGATGCCTACCTTTTGGCGTTATATTTCCGTGTTGCTTACTGTTTGGGGAGTTTTTTGGTCCCAACTGTTTTGGCGTTTTTTTCTTGGTGCCTACTTTTTGGCGCTTAATTCCGTTTCTGGATGTTGTTCCCCGAATGGAGGGATCTACAGTTTAACCCTTTCAATCCGGATTTTTTTTAAGGGGAAAAATATTTAATCATGAAAAGTTATTACTAGTGATCTAAATAGTATGTCCTCTTGTATAAATAAAGAAATTAATTCTAGGAATTGAGAAAATGTCCTGGGAAAACATTGTCCCACCCGTAATGAACACTCAGTAGATCTATAATTGTCGTTTTTCCACTTACTGACCTAGCACGTGCTACAATTTAATTACGACTGCAATACATGTGCAGAGAAAAATACCAAGTATAACGGGTCATACGGAGCATAATTGAAGGTATATCTCGTAAAAAACTGATGGGAAGAAAATACACAGCGATGCAAAGAAATATTTGGCATTTAGTAAAACGAAAACACTCATTGGGACATATGCGTCCCGTCAGTATTGAAAGGGTTAAAGCCGACTCCGAACGGCAGATTTTTTTTTATGAGGAACTTTTTCATGACATAAATACACTCGGAGGTTTGCCATTGACTGCCGGGTGGCGACCGTTATAAGAAAAAACTTTTTCTTAAGGGGTTATACGCAGTTATGAAGCAAATAAAAGACGGGTTGTCAAGGATTTATGCTGAAGAAACTTCAGAATATTTTAATTTGAAAATTGTTGGCGGTTATAAAAGCATCCTTCAAGAACGTAACAAAATTTTTTATTTATGAAAATGTTAATTATAGAGCGCGCTGCAGGCGATTTCTGGAACCTCCTTTAAAAAAAGACGATTTACGGTGTACATCGTAACTCAGGATTGGATTATCTGAAATCAAAAAACCAAACAAATTTTGTTAATATATTAGATTATCTAGTAACTAATCGTTCGGCTAATCAAAATAGTGAATTTTCACAAAATGGCAGCTTTTAAAAGAAATGATTTCGATTTTTACGTTAAAATTTGGACGTAAATTGATTATAAAATGGAAAATAAGTATCAGATTTACAAAAGGAACGATTAATTACTAGAAAATGTATCTTTAAAGATTGAGTTAAAACGGTTGACCGATCAAACAAGCCGTTTTCGAGATATCGTGGACACCGACTTGAAAAATGCCGTTTTGAAAAAAACACGTTTAAAGTTTCAATACCTACCTTAAAACGTGCCGAGGCATCTCTACATATTTGGGTATAACTCCGAAAGTATTGCTTAGATCTACTTCAGATTTCGTGCGTATACTTTTGAATATATGTACATTACAAAAATGCAATAAAAAAAACGATTTTTTTGAAAGTCATAACTGCGTATAACCCCTTAATGTTGGTGTTTCACCGAGATTCGAACCTGCGTTCTCTCCGTGAATTCCGAATGGTAGTCACGCATCAACCCATTCGGCTACGGCAGCCGCCGTAATTATTATTATTTTTTATTTATAATATATATTATTTAGGACAGTTTTTGTAATTTATTTAAACTTTCTACTTTCTTATATTATTTACTTTTTTAAATTAAATTAAGTTTTATTTTATTTCATTCTGTTTTATTTAATTTTATTTCTTGAATACCTTTTTTAATTTAATATATCTTTATTGGTTTAATTAATTTTTATTTATTTAAACAGATTTGATTCTATTTTATTTCACCTTAATATTTTTTTTTTCAATTTTTTTTATTTTGTTATTGTATTTTTATATTTTGTTTTATTTAACATTTTAAATTATTTTTCATTTCCTTTTATTATATTTTTTGTAATTAACTAATTTTTTGTAATTCATTTATTTTTTTTTTATTTTGTTTTTATTTAAATTTTTTGTTTTACTTTTTTATTTTATTTTATAGTTAATTAGTTTATTTTTGTGGTTTTTTATTTCATGTATATTTTGAATATTATTTTTTTAATTAAGTTTATATTATAAATAATTTAATGCATTATTTTTTCTATTTAAATTTACTTTATTTTAATTTATATTAGTTGATTTATTTAAATTAAATTCAGTTTTATTTTATTTTTTTTTTGTATAATTTTATTCGGTGTTATTTTATTATCTCTCGACTTATTTTTATTTTATTTCATATTACTATTTTGTTTTATTTATATATATATTTTTCATACATTTGTTGCTGATTTTTTTATTTAATTCTGTCATTTCACTTTCACACTTCATTTTTTTACTGTTATTTTTTATTTTAATTTTTAGCTATTTATTCTATCTACTTTTATATTTTTCTTGTTTTTATTTGAGTTAGTTCTCGATTTTATTTCATGCCGTTGCTTTGCATTTCCATATTAACTATCAGTATTCTGTGGGCCTTTCGCCGCCTACTTTCCTGATTCCCCTTTTTTGATATTTGTCATACTCCATTTATGTATGATATTTGTCGCCCCATTGTTGCTCATGAATGCCAATTTCACGTAATTTTGTTTTCACAAGAAACCAAATATAATGAGGTTATACACCGCACTTGTGTAAAATTTTAAGGCCTACGCAGATATATGTGTACGTCCGTATATATGTGTACCTGTATGCTTGCATACTTGATAAAAATTCGAAATTTAATTTTTGTTCCATGCAAAAACTTCACGTGTCGTATTTGTAGGACATAACAAACAAAACCTGATGAAATAAATACGTTCGCGTACACACACACACACACGTAAATATAAGTACACACATACTTATACATAATCACAAAACGGAATTACACACCAACGCATATAATTTGAATAAACGCACCTATTCGATCCTTGAAGGTATATCGCTGAAAATTTAATAGCTCCAACGTATTTTTGCCTTTGGAGGTCGGTAGTTTCAAGCATAAAGCCAATAATACTGTGCCTGTCTGCTTATATACTCGCATTCCAATTAATTGACTTTGCATTCTCATTTTTCGCTCAGCTATTTTATGGCAATAATACCAGAACGAATCGCATGCCAATCAATAAACGACCCCAACAGGTGTGCGATACTTGTGTCTGTGTGTATGTATGTGTGCATATGCACACACTAACGCTTTCGATTGGCGTTAACGACATAAGTTGATTATAAAACTCATTATTGGCAATTAAAGCGTTCAAATGCCTATCGAAGATATTCCAGGAATGCCAAGATGGAGCTTTTTCCAGAGCGGCAATATTTACTGCACACACATACATATGTCCGTATGTATCCACATTGTGGTTTTTCAAATCAACTGAATGGTTGCGACTTATTGCTATAATAGTTAGTATATACAATGCGGAGGGGTAAGAACGTTCGGAAGCTATTCGTATTGAATTAATGGCTATTAGGGCTATTGCTTTATATTGAAAATGTCAGTCAATCAGATGCTGCTGGAAGCGAATGATGAGGTAGGCAGATTGAGATACGCGTTCAATGCAAAATTGTGGAATGTGGGCAGCAGCAGCAGTCATTGGCGTTACTTTTTCTTAGGCTATCAAGTGAATGGACTTAAAAAATGATTACATGGGGAGTACTTTTGTGAAATTGAAAGATTAAAACAGTCATACTGTTTATGTTCATATACATAAAGGGGACAGATACCTGCAAAATTTGGAAAAAAAAAAATTCGTTTTCATAAAACATCAAACAATTTTTAGAACGTAAATTTAAGTATTTCTTATATTATAGATCGTCAACGGTGACGACTATATTCTTTGCGTTCGAGCGCTGGGAGAGGTATAATTACGCTGTATTCAAACTTAAGGGGCGTTTTTTTTTAAACTAATATATTTTTCGAGTTGACGTACACGATAACTCGAAAAGTTATTGACCGATCTCCCTGAAATTTCGCACACATCTTTTCTATGAATCTATGTGAATTTACCAGTTTTCGAAAAAATAATTTTTTCCAAACAAAAATAGTAGGAAAATTCACCCCATAATTCTTTTTTTTTTTGAAGCATTTTATTCCGCGAATTTTTTTCTCCCCGTTTTTTTTTAATTCATGTAAAAATTATGTAATAATGTCATTTTAATAAACAAAACAATGGTTGGTTTTTTGTATTCAAGTCACTGACGCTGATGCTACAATGGCCGCCGATTGAGAAGCCCCGCTGTGACGTTCTTTGAAGAATTGAGTGTACATCCGCCATTTTAAATGATTAACAAAAAAAAATTTATATTATTTTAATGTATAAATAAACTGTATGCCAATTTTGAAAAAACTATATTGCTTCTTCTTTTTAAATATATTAATTCAAATGAAAATCAGGGAAAATATGGCCGTTTACAGGTATCTCGCGCCAATTATATGGGTGTGCAACTAAGTTTTAAAGGATTTAAAACATATAGTAATACTAGTGTCAAATTGTACTGAGTATTTGTGTAACGAGTTTCATTTGAAAGCGTCATCATTAAGTGTCGTTTCTTAGTTTGTGTCATTTCGTCGAAGTGTAAACAAAAAATTTTTTTATACAAAGACTATGTCAGCTTTTGTGCCTACAAAACTTCATTCGCGGGAAGCATTGCTATTTTGCTTCCATCTGAAGAAAAGTGCAGCGGAAAGTTATCGGATGCTGTGTGAGGCGATAAACGGAGCACTCTACAGACAACAACTTATGCGATTGAAGCGAGAAATTGCGGAAAAACGTCCGGAATGGGAAACCAGACATGAGACATTGATCTTTCATCATGACAATGGTCGGCCGCATGTCGCACAAGTGGTCAAAACCTATCTCGATGGTAGCGGATGGGAATTTCTACCCCACCCGCCTTATAGCCCAGATCTTGCACCATCAGATTACCATTTGTTCCGGTCGATGCAGAATGCCCTTACGGGAGTGCGTTTCACTTCGGTTGAAGGTATCCAAAATTGGCTTGATGAGCTCTTCGCCTCCAAAAGCGAGCAGTTTTATTGGGACGGAATCTATGCATTACCAGAGAAGTGGGAAAAAGTTATAGCTAGTGATGGACAGTATTTTGGATAAAATATGTTGTACCAATTTTTAACAATAAATTTTTGAAATCGAAAAAAAAAACCTTTAAAACTTAGTTGCACACGTTTAAAACTTGGCGCGTACACCCTTTTTGGGTGTTTGGCCAAGCTGGTCCTCCTATTTGTGGTGTGCGTCTTGATGTTGTTCCATAAATAGAGGGACCCACAATTTCAAGCCGACTCCGAACGGCAGATTTTTTTATCAGGAGCTTTTTCATGGCAGAAATACACTCGGAGGTTTGCCATTGACTTCCGAGGGGCGACCGCTATTTGAAAAATGTTTTTCTTAATTTTGATGCTTCACCGAGATTTAAACCCACATTCTCCCTGTGAATTCCGAATGGTAGTTGCGCACCAACCCATTCGGCTACGGCGGCCCCTTAAGTTAGTAAATAAAATAAATGTTTATGCTACACCCTAAATTTGCTTATGGTCAGAAAGCATTAGACAACAATTTTTTTGTTTTGTTTTGTTAATACATTCCGTTATGCATATTTATAAACGCACATTTGGCGTTTATCTCAAACCATAGAAATATACCTAAGTCTCAAACTTAACTAAAAGAGAGAGGTGAATGTGAAATAGCAGTATGTGATTAAGAGATATTAGCAACCAAGTGGAAAGACACAAAAGACGTGCTACTTATGAGCAACTGCCACAATGCCACTATTGGTACCACAGTTCGAAAAATGAAAGACGTTACTGCTAAAAATATTGAATGCCTTGAAGTTATGATTTTCTACAACAAATATATGGGTGGCGTAGATCATGCAGATCAAATATTACTTTATGCGATTTATATAGAAGAAGTGCAAAATGGCGGAAGAAAGTATTTTTTGGATTGCTAATGACCAGTGTTTATAATTCGTATATAATATTTTGTATCAAGAAGTCACTCGCAAAAAAATTCTATTTATCGATTTCATAGTACATTTAGCTGAAGAGTTGATTAGTCAAGGACGATCAGAATCTTTGTACAAATTAACCGGAAGACAGGGTAGGATTTCAAAGAATGTTAAAGTTTTCGCAAATGTTGGAGATCATCTTCCAGTTGAAAAAGGCGGTCGAAACAGATGCGTGAGATGCCAGTCTAGGAAAATTGAAAAACGGACTAAAATCATTTGCCAACAATGTCAAGTAGCTTGATGTGTTGATTGTTTTATATCATTCCATAAATAATGTAACAGTTTCAATAAAAATAAATATTTTTTACTCTTGAATACCTAAATTTGTTTTCTGATTATTTTCTGCTGGGATATATTTATCCCATAATTAAAGTACTGCTGAGACATATGTGTCCCAAGTCATTTTTTCAAAAACAATATTTTCTAAAAATCTGAAATGTTCCTTTACTTATTTACAGCACATTTAGTTCAATTATAGACAAATATCTTCACTGGCCAAAAGTCGTATTGAATGGGTTAAGCGCCGTATTTTGAATAAGTGAAACCCGAAAAAATTTAAATTTTTGCATGTTTTATTTTAAAACGACATCTAGTTGATGCGTTTTTTGAAATGCCCTTTGGAAAAATGTAACCGCGCTGGTATAAAATTATAAAAAAAAATAATCAATAGCAAAAATTATTAAACCGATGAAAATATACAATGGAAAAAAAAATTTTTTTTGATTAAACTTAAAAAACTATTGTAAATAAAGTTTATAGTAGATCAAATACTCAGGGAAGCATATTCATATCCTAGTAAGCTCTCAAAATCGATTATAAAACTTTATACAATATAATTTCGTACAATTTTCTTCTTAAAAAGTATTAATTTTTATATTTATTCTAACATTTTTGAGTGACTCAGCAAAGACCATTTCCAAGTTCTATGCAAGCAGTTTATCCATTCATTAAAGGAGTTTATTTTTATTATTTCAGTCATTTGAATTTTATTTTTCGCTTTTTATGCTCACACCAGCTCTGCTACTATTTCTTCTCGTTTAGAGTTTCACTCGCTTCAAATGAAATTTACGCCAAATTTAATTGCTCATTTTCCAGCTATTCAGTGTGAGCTCCAGTTCACCAGCAGTCCGTCATCAAACGTCACTTTTCTCTCTATCCACTACCTTCGTTTCACTTTAGTCATTATTACTTTAGCTTAGGCGGCTGCTTCAATGGCAGTGTATGACAAGCAAACAAGTCAGAAGAAATGAAAATAAAATAACTACCAACAATGGCAGTTAATTGGCTTGGCATTTTGCAACATTACGAAAAAAGATCCTTACATATATACAAGTACATAAATATTTTATGCAAGTGTGTACATACTCATATAAAAATATCGCTCAAACCCCTGTCAATTTCAATTTACCACTGTTAATTTGCTAGCTATTTAATATTCTTATTTTTGGTTAATTTATTTTCTTTTCTTTGTTCGACGGTCCTTTCAGTAATTTTGCTGTAGCCGCAATTTATTTCAACTCATTTAATTGCGGTTAATTTGCGTTCCATAAAGTACGATTTTCTTCGAAAAATAAATGCTAGACAAGTGTATAGAGCTTCATAATAAGTATACATATATGTATGTGTGTGCACTAATTATGAATACTTGTTAGCGCTGACATAAAAAGTTTTTTGTTGTAGGTTTTTGGAGCTGAAAATGGAGACTTAATAGAAGAGTTAAGTAAATGTTTTGAAGAAAAATTCAATATGAGCTTTTTGCTAGCACTTCTTAACTTCTTAAACAGTTTTTTAAAATCTTCTATTTTAAATATGAAGCGACATGAAGCTTTTACCAGATAGCCATACAAACTAACATAACGGCTGATATGGCAACAAGATTTTTCTATTCAATATGCCACTGGAATACTAGGTAACACCCATGTTTCCTTTGTTTTATAGAGAATTAAGTGAGCAGAATCGTGATCGGAGCCCTAGGGGACTCGAAGATCAGAAAAAGAGTTAATAAAGGAACTCCTCAAGGTGGAGCGATATTCCCTCTCCTCCGGGTGCTGGCAATGAACTTCTTGCTAAAGAATCTAGAGGAGAGAGGACAACACATCGTAACCTATGCGGATGATGTTGCGAAATTAGCAAGAGGGAAATTTCTAATACACTTAGTGAAATCAAGCCAGATTTTCTAAACATGGTTGAAAACTGATCAAAAGCTAATGGGATATGAGTCAACCCCAATAAGACTGAACTCATCTTATTTACTAGGAAACATAGAATTCCAGAAATAACTCATCCGACGCTCGGTGGTACGGCACTGTCATTTAGTGATGAAGCCCGCTACTTAGGTCTAATACTCGAAAGAAAACTTAGATGGAAGTAAAATTTCGAAGATAGGGTAAAAAGAGCGACAATAGCACTCTACTCTTGTAAAAAGTTAATTAGATTAAGTCTTCCCCCCTAGACTGGTTAAGGTCTTTCCCTTTGAATCGTATGTTGGTTTTACAAAGCGATTGTAAGACCAATACTAGCATACGGTGGCTGCCTTTAGATAAGAAATATAATATCAAGAAGACCATGTACATGTAAAAATGAAGGCCAGTCTTTGCATCTGCGGGGCCCTTAAGACAGAAGCACTAAACATTTTGCTCAACCTATTACAAATAGAGCAATACGGCCAAGTCAGCTCTCAGATTAAGAGAAATCGATCTACTCAGAACAAACCGTAGGGAGCACTCGTCAATTTTAGAAAAATTCTTCTGCATTTCTGGTACAACGGATTTCTGTAAGGCCAAGGATATTGATCAAATAAATCTATCTTCACCGTATTTCCTTCGATAACAGACTGACTTATTGTTAACGAAAATGATATAAACATCTACGAGAATACCGATGGCTCAAAACTAGATACAAAGTAGGGGAGGGGCTTACTCTGATAAAGTTGGGGTCAGCCAATCATTTCACCTAACTGATCAGTCCAGTGTATTTCAAGCCGGAGTCTGTACTATAAAAGAGCGACTTACGGCGATAAAAACGAGAGTATTATCCACTCTTCATTTAGCGATAGAATCGAAAACGTACTCGTCAAAAACAGTCATAGAATGGTTTAAACTTCTAAATGCCGTATCTCAATACTACATACAAAGTACAACTTACTTGGGTGCCAGGAAAAAGGAATATAGCAGGAAACTGCAAAGCAGATGAACTTGCTCGAGTTGATACAACTCTTGGTTTCCAATTGGATAAGAGCTAAGCAAAAGAGCATGGACGAAATGAAACAGTGGTCGCTCAAAACGCCTGCTCAGATTTAACAGAGAAGTGACAAGAAACATGATAGGTGTATTAACTGGTCATTGTTTAATAGACAACCACGCCAGAAGGTTAGGACTCCTATACAACGATATCTGTAGAAGCCGCCTTAACACAGAAGAAGAGGAAACAATCAGACACCTCCTATGTGAGTGTGAAGGCTTGGCCAGAAGGAGGCTTCGCACACTTGGTATTGCATTCTTAACAGATGTAGCGGATATAGCGCATCTAAAACTAACGAAGCTTTGCTCGCTTATAAAAGTTACATAATGGTTTAAAAAATTCACAGTATATTCTTAAGATACTAAACTTTCGAAATATCGAAAAATAAAATCGATTTGTTGAAATTCTAGATGGAACGATGAGCTGTATGAGCTTTACGACGACATAGACATAGCGCAGCAAATAAAGATCCAGCGGCTACGTTGGCTGGGTCATGTCGTCCGAATAGATACAAACGTTCCGGCTCTGAAAGTATTCGATGCGGCACCAGCTGGTGGTAGTGGAGGAAGAGGAAGGCCTCTTCTGCGAAAGAAACGACTGGCGCGCTTTGTTAAACTCGGCCAAAATCGCGTAAGCGGTTATCGCGCCAATTAAGAGGAAGAGATTATTAGATCGCTGCACTGGTATCATCATTCAAATCGAGTTGGAAATCTAAGCTTCGCCCTTCGGATATAACACATGGGTTGAAAATTCCTGGCCCAAACAAAGAAAACAAATTTTTTTTTATTATTTATTTATATTATAATTATTCCACCGCCGCCCTAACATTTCAATACCACTTTTGTAGAACGATTTATCTTTTGCCTCACAATAGGTCTCAGTTTCAGCGATTGCTTCTTCATACGAGCGAAATTTCTTACCGGCGAGCATTTTTTTGGTCTCAGCCAGTGGTCTCTGGGAGCGAAATAAGCGAATAAGGCGAATACGGTGGATGTGGAAGCAATTCAAAGTTCAATTCGTGTACTTTTGCCATTGCTCAAAATCCTTAACATGTTCTTGTTTTTGGTCAACAGTGAGCAAACGCGGCAGAGCTTTATCATAGTCAAATGCTCACGCAATATAAAGCCAAAGCATTATTTTGATATCTTAGAGATGTCAGCTAACTCGCGCAAGTTCACTTCTCGATCATTCAAAACGATTTTCTGGATTTTTTTTGTTTTCTGGTGTTACTACGGTTCATTTGGACGTCCACTGTGTTGTGCATCATCGGTGTCTCTACTACCACGTTTGAAGTTTCTGATGGAGGAGAATTCACATAACACTTTTCAAGCCATTACTTGGCTTGAACGGTATTTTTCCACAGTGTAAAATTGTGTAGTGCAGTGTAAAATTAAAACACGACATTCTTTTTGATCCATTGTTTTTAAAATAGCAAAATTAGTATTAGTCTTAGCACAAAAACTAATGAACTAATGAATAAAATGTCATGCAATTTTTACAGCTGCTTTGTCTTCTTTAAGGTTAGTACTAACTGAAAAAGAGATGAATGCAATAAAACTAGTATCAAATATGTGTTACGGAAGAGACTTTTCAGCCCACGTACGAATATGAGTGTGGGTGACTACACTTTTTGAAATTAGAATCAAATCGAACATTTTGTTTGTCCTACTAAGAAACGCACTCTAATTTTCTGGCTAATCTGTTAAAAAGTTTGTTTTAACAGCCATTTGAAGCATACATTTTGGAGCGCTTTCCTAAACATAAAATTAACCAAATTAGGAAAGTGGTAAACACTAAACAAACAAGAGCTCAAAACATATGACCTTAATTCGATATTGACAAAATTTTTATGAAATTCTAGTTTAGGCGACTTGTCAAAAAAGTTCATAATTTCAAAAGCGATTGTAATCTTGAAGTTTGAATCTTGAATGAACGGTTAACTATTGAAAATTAAAGGGTAAGTGAACGAAATAAAGGGGTTTTCTGCTTTATAGCAACCCACTAAAACTTCGGATCAAATTTAGAGAACTTCCAGAGTTTTCCCTTGCGAGTATGCAATTACTAAAATCATAATACGAATGGCATAAATCGGGAAGAACTCGAATTCCTTAACGAGTAATACGAAGACTACAGATTAAAAAAGTATCAACTATTACATTCTATCAAAAAAGTACCGGGAATTGTTCAATAAAACGCAAAGCAATGGTTTTATCGTTAAAATTTATTTTGTCGCCATCCAAATAGGCTCCATTCGAAGCAATACAAATATGCCAACGATTAGTTCAGTCATCATAAACGCGAGTGATGAGATCTTCTTCAGCTCCTTCAGCGAATTCTCGTTAATGACCTCTATCGACTCCAAGCGGCATCCGCGGAGTGGGAATTTAAGTTTTGGGAAATTGGTGAATACGGTGGTTGTTCGATGATATTTTTCGCATTTTTGGTGAAAAAAGTGCTCACAATTTGAGCCTTGTGAGGTGGTGCGTTATCATGGCGCAAGATCCATGAGTTTTCTTTCCACAACTTGGGCCGTTTCCTACGCACATTCTCTCTCAAACGTAGAATACCTTGCAAATAATACAATTATACTTTGGTTGCTGTAGACCCATTTGGAACAAATTTCGAGTGCACAACAACATGATAATCAAAGAAAATGAGTTTGTACCTATGTCAAACTCGTACAAGTATACCCACGCCTCATCACCTGTTATGCGGGATAAACGTTGGGTCCGAATTCACTTACTCAAGCATGTCTTCAGCCACCTTCTTCCGATGAACTTTTGAAAGAAATTCAACTTTCTTGGAACGAGTGGAGGAGCCACACGTCTCATGCTAAATTGATGGTGTGAACTAGTGTGAATTGATTCGTGAGACAGCCTAAGGACACGAGCTACCTTCCCCAAACTTAAATGATGGTTTTCCAGCACCATTTCCTTGAAGACGTTGATGGGCGACCAGATCGTGGCAAATCTTCCACAATTCTCACCATTCGTAGACCCGTGTTCTTGATAAAGGACACTCGTCAAAGGCTTTCTGCAACATTTTCAATGACTCAGCAAACGAAATTCTGTTCAAAACACAACATTTAATACAAATTCTTTGTTCGATATTTTTATCTATAGTGAAAATCGCAAAGCACACCTGTGGTTGACTGATAAGGGTTAAGTTTTAAGAGCCGGTGTTGATTTTAAATAAATACAACTTTTTTAGAAAATTATTGTCATTTCTCTTTATTATGATAATATTGGTATGGTTCATACCTCCATCCGATGGTCCAAATTTTCGATGACGCTGAGGCATAATTGAGGTTCTATGCCGTTAATGTACCGAATTATCTCATCCTTTAGCTCTTGAATTGTTGCTGGCTTATCGACGTATACCTTTTCTTTCAAATAACCCCAAAGAAAGAAGTCCAACGGTGTCAAATCACATGATCTTTGCGGCCAATTGACATCGCCGCGACGTGAGATTATTCGGCCATCAAATTTTCGCGCAAAAGAGCCGTTGTTTCGTTAGCTGTGTGAAAAGTGGCACCGTCCTGTTGAAACCATATATCGTCCACATCCATATCTTCCGATTCGGGCCATAAAAAGTTCGTTATCATCTCACGATAGCGAACACTATTCACAGTCACTGCCTGACCGGCCTCATTTTGGAAAAAATACGGCCCAATGATGCCGCCGGCCCATAAATCGCACCAAACAGTAACTCTTTGTGGGTGCATTGGTTTTTCGGCAATCACTCTTGGATTACCATTCGCACAAATGCGGCAATTCTGCTTATTGACGAATCCACTGAGGTGAAAATGTGCCTCATCACTGAAGATGATTTTCTTCACGAAGTGCGCGATATGCATTTTGATTTGAACGCCCGTTTTCATAATAAGCCTGAATAACTTTAACGCGTTCCTCGATTATGTGTCTTTCCATAATTCATATTGAGTTAGTCTGAAATTGAAAAATCTCAAAAGAAATGCAGAAAAAAACTTGACGTTTAGGTGTGGTTCACATTCAATATCGGCTCTTAAAATTTAACCTCCCTTTATATTAAATGCCAAAAACAAGCTAATTGACAGATCACGCTCGAACTCTGTGACACACAGGATAGTTGTACCAACATTCCAGCAAAAAAAAATTTGTACATAAATATGTGCAACGCGCGCTTTTAATATGAACAATTTCCGATATTTTTTTGACAGAATGTATTAAATATTAAATCATAAATTGAATTTTCAAACTGCAACAAATCAAAGAATGGCTCAACCGATGAATTGTTCATTTTACATTAATCAAATATATTAATATATTTCCGGTTCCTATTAAAGTTTTTAAAACAAAAAGAAGATTTGTCTACTAAACTGCTGCTTGTGTGTACCTTCGCTGTATGTCATGCTCCACTAAGCGGAAACAAGCAGTTAAAGCAAAGGTGAAAAATGTTTACTCTCTGATTTCTATATTTACTGATTTGTTATTGTGTTGCTCACTACACTTCCGTATGTAGTGTACTTTGCCTCGCCGTGTATTTGTTGGGATAAGTATTTGTGTATATTTCCTGCCATATCCGCATATTCTTATTCTTAGCATTCTAGTAGATTGCCACTACTGGTACTGTTCTACTTCACAAAAAAAATAAACCGAGCGATGACGACTAGCACAGATTCTTTAGTTGCCACAGATGGCTCGTGGAAAGAGATATTTTGAGGTAGCAGATTGGTGACATCGACCACTATAATCAACAAAATTATTTAAAGCAAGGACGGCTGGAATGCAGTTAAAAGATACATTCAAGACATATTAAGAAAAAAATATAGACCACCACAGAGTACAACAAAACGAGGCCTCACAGATAGAGACATAGGAAGACGAGCCTATAGCATGGAGCTCGCTACAAATATGGTGAAGTCAGACTTGAATAGAACTGGTCCATTTCATGGAAGCCGTTTTGGACCCTCCCAAAGTAAAACAGAAAGTAATTCCAGGAAGGGAGTCTCCCCAGTAGAGGGGAAGGGCCATACAATTCAACGCAGTAGACGACGGTTGCTGTAAGCACGAAGGCATTTTGAACCCTACCTCTCTCCCCAAAAATCTAAAAATATTACCTGATTGGCAGGCGCTCAAGCTTTTCAAAAAATTACTTATTTATGTATAAATAAACACTAACCCCGGTTTAGGCTTACGATACACAATTTGAGGATGCGCTAAACAAAAATGCAAAATAAAATCCTGAAGAGCATAGTAAACGCGCCATGCTACGCAAGTACCTGTAATAGCAACCTTCATCGTGATCTTGGCTTATCAATTGTGGCTGAAGCAACGAAGCAATTTGGTATTGCGCACAAAAAATGACTAAACCATCATGTCAACGATGCAGTATCCAGCTTACTTCGGCTGAATTCTTCTCAAAGACGTGTGAGAATAGTAATAGATTTAGTGGAGAGCGAATAGTTATTATTATAAAATATTTCTTAAAACAAGTTAATTTATCAAATGAAAATTACTAGTACAGGGTGAACGATATGAAGTGTTACCAACTTCACACTGCTTGTATCTGTAAAACAGACATCAAAGTCAAAATTGTTCTAATGACAGTTCAATATATTGTTTATAAGCCATCAAAAGCATTTGCGTCTCAGTTTCGTTGAATTTTTTTTTTACTGTGATGGAATTCAAACGGAAAAGTGTGATTGCATTATATTTGGCTGGGAAATAACAACCAGCCAAAGTGAATAAAATGTTTGTGTATCGCACTATAAAACGTTACAATGATACTGGTAGCATTGCAAAATGCTATGGAGGTGGACCAAAAAAAACCGCAACAACGCCAGAAATGGTTCGGAAAGTGAAGGTTCGACTTGAACGAAATCCACGGCGAAGTGGAAGAAAAATGGCCAAAGAACTGAAAATATCGCAAGACAGCACTCGACGCATATTGAAAAATGAGCTCAAAGTCAAGGCTTACAAGTTCCAAAAAGCACACGATCGTTCACCACAGCAAAAAAAATTCTGTGCGAAAGAGCAAAAGAGTTGTTGCGCTTGCACGAACGTGGCGAATTTTCTAACATTGTGTTTTCTGATGAAAACAATTTCCCAAATGAGCAGTTCATAAACACTCAAAACGATCGTGTTTATTTGACCGAACGCCCATACGAGAATTTGAGCCTACGCATGACCACTTGAAGCAATTTCCCCTTGCAAGTAATGGTTTGGGCCGCAGTGACCGCTGATGGGCGCTCTCCAATCGTTTTTATCGGGCCTAGTGTCAAAGTGAATGCGACTTATTATCGGGAAAATGTTTTAGAAGCTGCTTTAGAGCAAACATTTCGGTCGTAGACCATGGACGTTCCAAGAGGACTCGGCACCATCTCATAAAGCTCATATGAACCAAGAATGGTTAAAAAATCATGTTCCACACTTCATTTCGTCCACACAATGGCTTTGGAATTCGCCAGACGCAAATCCGATGGACTATTCCACCTGGTACATTGTGGAGAGCAAGATGAAGATGAGGACTAAAAAATATGCCAGCATGGATGCGCTGAAAAAAGCGATTATACGAGAATGGGCCAAAATACCTCACATTCATAGATCACATTCGTGCAGCATGCAACTCGTTTTTTGACCGTTTGAAGACTATAGTCAAGGCAAAAGGCGGTCATACGAGCTAAAGTGAATGTATGTTAAAATTGTAATCATTTTTGAACAATTTTGTCTTTGAAATCAATAAAAACTAGTTTCACACAAAAAAGTTATGGTTTTTTGTATAGGTAACACTTCATATCGTTCAGCTGTAGTATTCTTTTTTATAACAGATTTTTTTTATATCCTCATTCAGTCCGCTCGAGAGCATAGGGCCTCGACAAGACTATTCCATCGTACACGGTTCTGAGTTGCTGTTTTCTCGCCGTTCCATATGATGTCGGCATTTGCTAGCTCGTGCAACATCGACTTTTTCCAAGTAATATTTGGCCGACCGCGACCTGTACTCCCTTGCGGATTCCAGTCTAGTGCCATTTTCTATCATATTGCTAGGATTTTTATAATTTTTTTTCTTCACTCTTGTACGCATCTTCGCCATATAAAAAACGTAACATTTTTTTATTTATGAAATGAGACGTTCAACTATTAGACCATAGATGTCGCTAGGAGTATTTTTAAACCTTCCCAAATATCTTTTTTTTTCGTCTATCATCTATCAACACTATTCAGTTCATTGTTTGTTACGTTTCATACAACAATGCATTTTTGTCGCTCTTAAAAATGTCGAATTTCGTGCCTTCAATTTCAATTTGCGGACATCGAAAAACCACTTGTGAAATGCTGCTCCTCCGGTTCAAAAGGAAGTCTTTTTTGCATCGAATCGGTACGGGTGATGAAAAATGGGTGTATTTCTCCAATCTCAAGCGTAAACGATCGTATGGTCCGCCCGGCCACAAGCCAAAAACAACGGCCAAACCAAATCGCTTCGGTCGGAAGGCAATGCTGTGTGTTTTCTGGGATCAGCGTTGTATGATTTGGTACGAGCTATTAAAACCAGGTGAAACAGTTGACGGTGCACGCTACGAACGACAATTGGCCGATTTGAACAGCGCTATACACCGAGAACGCCCAGAATATGCCGATCGGCGTCACAAAGTAATTTTTCTTGATGACAATGCACCGCCACATCGAACAAGAGCGACCCGGGAATTTGTGGAGAGGTACCCGGGAATTGGTGGAAACGTATGATTGGGAACCGCTGGTGCATGCGGCTTACTCATCAGACTTGGCGCCTTCCGATTGTCATTTGATTGCATCGATGGGCCACGCACTTTCCGAGCAGCGCTTCAATTCTCACGAAGAAGCCGAAAATTGGCGCGATGATTGGTTTGCGGCCAAAGACGGCCAATTTTTTTTGGCGCGGCATCCACAAATTGCCTGAGAGATGGGAAAAATGTGTCGCTAGCGATGGCTATTATTTTGAAGACTAAATTTGTAACCTTTTTTTGTTAATAAACGTTTGAAATTGAAAAAAAGTTTCTTTTTATAGGTATATACCTGTATTGAGAAAACGCGCAAAAATCTTTATCAAAAATCAACGAGAATTTTAAGTTGATTCAAATTTGCACTTTATTAAACTTTACCTATATTTCAGTTTGAAATTTTGATCAAGATTTTGAAATTTTGATGGAAATTTGTCGAATTTTTATAAATCTTATAGAATGATTAAAACCTGGGTTAGTATGGCCTTTATTATAAAATGAATTATATTTTTATAAAAAAAATGAATGTAAATTGAAAAATAATTAAGTGCAATATTTTTTCATGGACTAACTCAAGAATCTGCTATATAGCCTAAGCGTCTAGTATTCACTAAATCACACAAAGCGCTTCAGAAATTCGCAAACGATCTTCCAAAGTAAAGTGGGAAATTTAATATTTTTGTTAACTAATATTTATACATAATAGGGTAATTAAATGTCATTTTTGGCTTAAAACATGTTTACACCCATCACCACTTGCTGTGTCAAGTGTTTGTTGTAAAAGTACACACAAATTTATTATACGCCCTCTGTATGAGTTTCCCCAGCTGACGGCTATTTATTATACGCGGTTGCATTACTCTTTCACACACCAACAGGCAACGCATACATGCACACATCTACAAACCTTACACAATCATACGAGCTACCTGTGTTTAGTGAGTAGCTTAAAAATGTAACCATAAACTAAAACCCAGAAATTGTTGACATAATATATTTTAGTTGGCCATTTGGTGCGCCATCTTTTATGCATTCAACTCGTTATGGCCAAAATCAAAGTGGCGGGGGTAGATCTTCAAACTTGTGCACCGCTTGCATGCATGAGTGTAAATGTTTGTAGTTGTAAAAGGTAGCATATAGATAAATATTTCAGTGTTATGGTTGCGCCAGTTGAACCATTAAAAGCGCCTAAAGCAGTGCGCGGAAGCAAAATGTTGTCAACTTCGGTGTGAGAATGACCAACTGCTTAATGAATGCTGAACGATGCGCAGAGTGTGAAAAAACGTGAGTCTTTTTTTTTGTTATGACGCCGTAGCGCAAGATGCCACATGCTACACTTTTTAATTTCATACGGTTTTCGGCGGTTAAACCCATGCAGAAAATATAAGCAAACAAGTGACTGAATAGCTTTCAATTCACACACCCACACACGTGCAGCTTTGACTGCAGGCTGCTGCCACGTTTGGTTGCAGAGTAAAAGGTCTGAAGCCTGAAAGGGTAGATGCTAAAAGGTGTGAGCGTGTGAAGGACAAACTCGTTTTTCTCATTTATTTTTTCGCATTTTATCGTCCACCTGAATAATGAAATTTGTTGCTGTTTGAATTGTCGTTGGTACACAAAAATTCCTACATGAAAAATGAAAACATTAAAAAATGTGCATTACCCTAAAGCCACAACACCCCGAGCGCCCACCATCAAAGAGGGTGGGCAAAGGACAAGTTATACAACGAAAGAGTGGGGAAAAAATTTAAAACAGTAAAAAAGAATAAAATTTATTCGACAAAGTGATGAAATTCCACATTTTTCTGTGTGCTACCACAATGAAAGTAAATAAAAGAATTAAATCACATTTTTTATACGCATACGTTGAAATGTCACGTCCCATTTGTTGTATAGGGCTTACCAAGAGGAAAGGGTTGATGTTGGTAGGCTGTGGTCTTTATGTTTTATAGATGGCATCTGTCAAATCTTTTGTTTATAATCGCGCCACTGGTGCGACGTCATATGGCATATAATAAGCCTTTATTAAATGAATGAATTGATCATGTGGATATCTCTCATGGAGGTGATTTGAATTGGCCACCAAGATCGTGTGATTTGATATCAATAGACTACTTTTTCTGGAGGCATTTTCTGAAGCCTCGTGGACTTGCTAGTAAGCCTAAATCAACCGATTTCATCAAAATCTACTTGGACCACGCCATTACTCAAATTCAGTCGCTTCTAAGTATGTAGTAGAGCCAGTGAAAATTAGATCACGAGAGCCGCTGTCACTGTGGATAATTGAGTATTCATATTCAATAGAATTCATGTTTTCTAGGGGTCTTTGAAATAAAAAAAATTCGCTAAGGCCTCAAACACAACTTATTATATTTTACTACGACTTGCCTTTACTGAAAACCCGTGCATATACGACAAAAAATTGGTCACTCCATAATTAAAGGACCATAGCTGAGCAACTTATTTATGTTTGTGGTTTAAATGCTCTCTAACGTCAATGGACAATTCAGCTGGAGCACCGTTACGATGGGAACACATTTGTTGCATTTGGCCCAAAGGGGTGGTTTTCACAAGATCGACCATTTTACTCTGCAGAAAGTAAAAATATGCTACCACCTTCGGGCATCGTATCGAATATTTTCAGAGCCAGTGCGTTTGCGTCCATTCCTACGACATGGGTTAGCCAGCGGATTTGCTGAATCTTAGTTCGATATCCGCCGTCATTAACGCGCAAAGGTCCAAAAATTCTTCCTGTATTCTTTTTCTCAAAAACTTCAAGGACTATCGCATTTAGGTGCTGCGATCTTTCAATCTTCTGCGCCATATAATCGGATGATATGATAAGATATTTATAAAGTTTGATTTTTGCTTACCAAAAGAGGGCTTTACTAATCAATTTTCTACTTAGTTCAAAGCAACATTTCTTGGCTAGAGAGATTCTCCGGTGGGTTTCAAGGCTGGCATTATTATTGGTGTTGATGGTGGCTCTCAAGTAGACGAAGCCCTCAACTGCTGCTGGGAATGTCCTTACTTCATTTTGCCCTTGCTAATCTTCCACGCCCCTTACTTCGGTTTTTAGATTGGATAAGACAAAACCAGGAACCTCTTTGTTAAGGCTACTGCTGTCGAAATCATGGGCATGCGTCAGTCAAGGCACTGTTTTCAGATATAGTGCGGTTAACACCTCAATGCTAAGAAGAAAACATGAAAGAAAAAGTCAAGTTGTCTGCTGAAAATGGTGATGAATATTATGAAGAAGAGTCATTAAACCCCTAACCTTTTCCTTGCATTAGTAAAGTTCATAGGATTTGCATATTTACCAGGCTTTTATTTACCATATAAATAGGCAGCACACGAGTACCGAACGATGTATTTTTACACACTTGTTATAATTATGACAGCCTACTCAATTTCTATGAAGGAAAAATACATACTTCTGCAGAAAATGAAATACTCTGAACATAAATGGGTCGTGTGTGTTGATTTAGAAAAGTTTGAAATTTCATTGGATTACTACACCTTTCATTTGAGTTAATCTATGGCCAGAATAAATAAGGCAACTGGCACATGTGCTCATCTACGCCAAATCTGGAACTCATCACAAATATCCTTCCCAACAAACATCGGACTATTTAATTTAAATCTCATATCAGTACTGCTCTAAGCATGCGAGACCTGGCTTGCAACCGACCGACCATCTAAACGAAAAAACTCAAGATGTGGTGGCCAAACGGCATTAGCAACGATGAGTTATATAAAAAGTGCAACTTGCAGCTCATATTATACATAGCAAGGCAAGTGGGGGTCGCACACTGTGAAAAGATGCTACGGAAGTCTGTCGGCAAGCTCTTGATTAGAACCGACCTAAGATTGCATGGAGAAGATTGCATGGAGAAGATCGCTACAAAAAGAAGCTTATGAATGCGAAAAATCGTGGAACACACCAAAATTGCTAGACAAAACCAGGACCAGGTGGAATTGCTTTATTGGGGCCCTATGGTTAAAATCTGACGTGCAAACCACATTTGACGATTGCTCAAAATTTCCCTGAGAAGAAGATTGACTACTACGTATGAATATATTTGTTATTAAATATTTTATCGACATTTTCGATGATTGGCCTTTCAGAACACTGTGACATAATATAAAAATCATGGAACAAACAGATTTTTTTTTTTTAATTTTATTAATTTTAAAAATGGCGCTGAAGTTCACCCTCCCGAAAAATTGGACCTGGATGGTGTTGTACATTTCGGGTTTTATTTATCTGAAACACAAAAACCAAAAAAAAAATATTAATCAGAATGCCTGTAGTTATGTCCCGTACTAAAATAAAAAAAAAAATGACAAAATAGCGCGGTTTTGAATTTGACACTCTAAAAATCGGGTTTTTTCAGTTTTTTATTCAAACAAAAAACGAAATAATTAACCCTCTAGTACCCAATACCGCCTGTAGACGGCCTAAGTTTATTTCACGCTTATTCCCTTTTAAAATACCATTTCGTTACTTTTTAAACTCTTTCTAACTCGGGAAGTCCCCAAATTATTGCTGGTGCGTTTGCAGCAGCGTCTTGTTTTTTAATCAGCCGTCATAGTCGGAAAATAGTGAAATGCGGTCAAATTAATTAGTGGTGTATTTTAAAAATTAAAAAAAATATTAGAAGTGTATTTAGCTTATAATAAAAATTATCACAGTGTTGCTGGTTGTGTTCAAAATACGAAAGTTAAAAATAATAACAAAAAAAAAGTGTTTCCTGTATTTTATAAACCTTTGAAGACAGCCCGTCTAGAGGCGGTCCTGGGATAACTCGGAATAAGTAACACTATGCGGTAAGTTTGAAATTTTGATATTTTTAGAGGGGGGCTAAGCTTAAAGTTTTGGTTTTTTGGAAATGAATCAACGACAAAAGTCTAAATTATCATCTCTCAATGATGAAGATATTGTAACATTTTTGGATTTACTAGAAGTCGACGATGATACAGACGTGGAAGAAGATTTCGAAGATCTTTTAGACGAAAATGTACGATGCAGAATTACCTATCGACACTGGAATTGACGAGGTGATTAACAGGGCGGTAAATTTGTCAGATTCTATGCTGGAATCAGAAGTGTGTGTCAATTTAAATGGAGTCCCGCGCCGTTTGCACATGTATTATCCCTATCTACTTCGACTTCCTCAAATATTCCGCAATCACAGAATCGCAAACGCAAAGCTCCTGGTGAGCAGGTTGTCGGTCAACGTATTGAAACTATCATAACCGATCCAGGTGAGTTTGTTGGGTCAGTTAATGATATCGATCCTAAATCGCAGACCTTTAAGAAAATGTTTTGGCGAAAGAAGAACTGAGTGCTAGATAAATCAGCGATTGGTTTTTCTGACCCCGATTTGGGAGATGATATAAAAAGTCTTGACACTCCCTTTAAGTGCTTCGAGTACTTTTTGGGCGACAGTGTCATCGACCATATCGTGGAACAAACCAATCTCTATAGCGCTCAAAGGACTATTAGCACTACCTTTTCAACAACCAACTCGGAAATACGAAAATATATTGTTATTTTATTTTATATGTCCGTGTTTCGCTACCCAAACGTCCGTTCATACTGGAGTGAATATGCGTTCCAAATAATTCAGGACACAATGTCACGAAATCGATTTGATCTAATAAGAGCAACTTGCATTTCAATGATAACGATAAGTTACGTGATTAAAATGCTCCAGATTACGACCGTTTGTATAAATAAGACCTATCGTGGATCATTTCAATAACAGGTTTCAGTCCATTCCGATGACTCAACGTTTATGTGTCGATGAACAAATATGCGCAACGAAGATGAGGATTTTCCTTCGACAATATCTGCCAGATAAACCACATAAATGGGGTATAAAACTCTTCGTTTTGTGTGACTCCTTCGGATTTTGTTATAACTTCGAAATATATTGCGGCGCTGGAGACAATGCTGGTCTGACTGATACACCAGATCTTGGGGCATCAGCGAATGTGGTGGTCCGATTGTCCCGTAATATTCCAGATTTTAAAAACCATATAACATATTTCGACAACTAATAGGACTATCAATAAGTTCGTGCGGTTTTACAACAGATGGCGTAACTTGATTATTATTCCATCGATCCACATTTCCAAACATTCATTGGAGAGCTACTGTCGTAAGGCACAAACGTCAGTATAAGTTTTTTATTTGAAGCGTAAACAACAATATTTTTACCACACTTGAAAATGTCGAATTTCGTGCCAAATAATGTGTTTTTGCGGGGAATTCTTCTTCATTATTTTAATATGAAGAAAAAAGCAGCCGAAAGTCATCGTATCTTGGTGGAAGTTTATGGTGAGCATGCTCTATCTGAGCGAACGTGCCAGAAGTGGTTTGCACGCTTTAAAAGTGGTGATTTTGGCTTGGAAGACGAAGAACGCGAGGGTGCGCCGCCAAAGTTCATGGATACCGAATTGGAGGAATTGCTCGATCAAGATCCGGCTCAAACGCAAGAAGAGGTTGCAAAAACTTTGGGAGTTGATCAATCAACCATTTCCAAACGTTTAAAAGCCATGGGAATGATCCGAAAGGTAGGCCATTGGGTGCCGTATGAATTGAAGCCAAGAGACGTTGAACGCCGTTTTATGGCATGCGAACAACTGCTTCAACGGCACAAAAGAAAGGGTTTTTTGCATCGAATTGTGACTGGCGATGAAAAGTGGGTCCATTACGACAATCCAAAACGTCGGGCAACGTATGGATACCCTGGCCATGCTTCAACATCGACGTCGGCGCAGAATATTCATGGCCTGAAGGTTATGCTGTGTATCTGGTGGGACCAGCTGGGTGTTGTGTATTATGAGCTACTGAAACCGAATGAAACGATTACGGGGGATGTCTACCGACGACAATTGATGCGTTTGAGCCGAGCACTGCGAGAAAAACGGCCGCAATACGCCGATAGACACGACAAAGTTATTTTGCAACATGACAATGCTCGGCCACATGTTGCACAAGTGGTCAAAACATACTTAGAAACGCTCAAATGGGATGTCCTACCCCACCCGCCGTATAGTCCAGACCTTGCGCCATCCGATTACTATCTCTTCCGATCGATGCAACATGGCCTGGCTGACCAGCACTTCCGTAATTACGATGAAGTCAAAAAATGGATCGATTCGTGGATTGCGGCAAAACCGACCGAATTTTTCACAAAGGGAATCCGTGAATTGCCAGAAAGATGGGAAAAAGTAGTGGTAAGCGATGGACAATATTTTGAATATTAAATTTGTAACCATTTTACGTCAATAAAGTTTCAAATTTCGAAAAAAAACCGCACGAACTTATTGATAGTCCTATTACATATTACACGTCACTGCCACTTTTGGTTTATCTAAAATCACGCGGAATACATTCGCTGGGAACTATTCGTTCAAATCGAATTCGAGTTACGCAGGCGAAAAGCCCTTCCAGAATGAAACAAATGTTATAAACAAGGTGTCGCGGTTCGTCCGCTCAGAAAAAAAATTTGTTGATGTCGATTGCCCCAATGTAGTCCGTGAATATAATAGTAATATGCGGGGCGTCGACCTCATGGACGGACTAATTGGGCGATATAAGATTTCGGTAAAGAGCAATAAGTACACAAATCGACTTTTTTTAGACCTGCTTGATATGGCCATGATAAACGCTTATGTTTTGTTCAGAAGAATTAACAAGATTGACACGCATGCTAGGCAGTACCAACTGCCGAACTTCCGGGCAGAGATCACATATGTACTATGCAAACAACAATATTCTTCAATACCAAGAGCTCCAGGTCGTCCATGACAAACTCCTCAAGTAAAATTTACTGGAAGAAAAGCTTACTTACCTCCTGACGACGTTCGCTACGACGGAGTTGGACATTTTGCAAAGTTTTTATCACGCACCGGTAAAAAAAGGTGCGAATATCCTGGCTGCACCTCCGAAACTCAAATCGTGTGCCGCAAATGTAATCTGAATATTTGTTTTTCCCAGCAAAAAGACTGCTTTCACAATTTTCACCATAAATAATTTGCACCAACTGCCTATTTATGCCCAAAAGCATGCCTTTCTTTTGTAGACATTTTTCTAAAACTATTTGAAATAAGACTGACTGTTTGTTTTGTATTGATTTCTGTTAAAAACTTTCCGTTTTGTTCAATAAAAGTACGTAATACACTGAATTTGCATGTTTTTCATTTAGATTTTTTTTGGCGTTCTTTCCCAAAGCCGCCTGCAGGCGGGGTAATTTTTTATCCCTATATAATCGGTTCGAGGAACAAAATTTCACCTTCCTGATAAAGAACCTATAATTTTACCATAATCCCCAACCAAAGCAATTTTTTTCATTCAAAAATAAAATTTGGGCACTAGAGGGTTAAAATAATAATACGATTCTAGTAGAGGACAATGGCCACTGATATTGTGAACAATATATTAATGGAATTTGGCAACTCAAAACATCAACAAAATCTGATATAAGATGAGCTATCTTCGTATTTTCTGCTCTGCAATCGCCTATCCAGTTTTATTAATGTTTAACAATTTCCTTGAACGAGGAGAATTCCTAAATAACAACCATTAATCCAGTATTCAAAAGTTGAAATAAAAACAATGTTGTTAGTTATAGACCAATTGCTACATTATCCACGGTTTCAAAATTATTTGAATTAATAGTGAAAGTAAAAATTTACTTTGCAGTTAATCGTTATATTTCAGCAGACCAACATGGCTTCATGAAAGAGGGACCTACTGTTTCAAATATTGCAGTGTTCTCTGAATATTGTATATCATCATTAAAAAAAAAACTCAAGTTTACACTGTTTACACAGACTTATCAAACGCATTTGATTAGGTTAATCACAGGGTTTTAATTTCCAAATTGAGTGCTATAGGATTCCATTCCACTCTTTTAAAATGGATTAAATCCTATCTCTTCTCTCGGAAATGTATCGTCAACGTTGATGGAGCGTCATCCATTTCTTTTATTGTCATCCTTTTTTTTATAATTTTTGTTAATGAATTCTCTAGTCGTTTTAATAACGCAAATTTACTCTTGAAGGCCGATGATTTAAGGAGTTACATGGGTTTCGTGGGTTCAAAAAATCGATTTTTTTGGCTTATAAATTTTTATAACCTCTCAGGAATATTATCCTTAATTTTCAAGACGATTTGAATAATAGTTTCGGAGATACAGCCTTTGTAACGTGTGCGCTCCAAGCCACTTTTATTGTTACTCAAAACTTTAAACGCGTTTTTCTCGGAACCGTGTTTTCAAAGTTGGTTGTCAAATCTCCTCGAAAACTACTCAACCGATCTTGATGAAATTTTACACAGGTATCTGTATTTCGAACAATTTAATCGTGCTTGGACCAAGAATTTTTTTTTTTTCAATTACAACAAAATGTCAAGCAAATTTGACCGAAATTTTCATTTTTTTGGAAAAATGTCTGCCAAAATTTCAATTTTTACTTTTTTTTCTTTCCTTCGTTCAATTTTGGTTTTTTCATTTTAAATGATCCTTTCAGGAGTTATGCTGACAACGCGAACGCACCTTTTTTCGAGGGGTCACCGGAAATGACGTCACAATGGAGGAGTTTTAGTTTTTTTTTTTTTTTAAATTTCAGAAATTATTTTTTAAATATGCATCTATAAGACAGAAAAAAGTTTGAATTAATTAATATAAATAATTTTTTTAACATAGAAAAAAAAAATTTAAAATAGGCCTTTTTTTACACGACGAAACCCATGTAACCCGTTAAAGATATACTCGGAGATAGAAGTACAGTGGATTCTTTAAGCCTTAAATCTGATTTAGATAACGTTGTTCCTTGGTGTAAAAGAAATAAGTTAGATTTAAATATAAGCAAGTGTCTTTCATATTCCTTATTCTAAATCTTGTTCTCTTATACCCTTAAATATAAGCAAGTGTTTTTTATTTTATTTTTATTCTAAATCTTGTTTTCTTATACCCACTTCCTACCACATTTGTGGATCTAGTTTATCCAATCGAAGTGAAATTATTGTAATTGATGTGGTATTTGATTCTAAATTCTCTTTCTTAAAGAGGTCATTTAAACCATTTCAAAGTCTTATTTTGTATTTGCGTTTATTCGACGTTTTAGTCCCGACTTTGTAGATCCATATACTCTAAAGTTATTATATGCGTCTCTGGTGCGTTCTTTATTTGGGGACCATATTATGCTTGGCATATTAGTAGGCTTGAACATGTCCAGGAAGCTTTTGTGCGTTATGCTTTGCGTTCTTTAAATTTCACTGATCCAATTCCATCCTATAAATGTCGGTACTTGCTCATAATTCTAAGATCAGTTGATATTAGAATGACTATTCTCTCCATTACTTTCCTTTTCGATTTAATAAATGTAGTTATTGCTACTCGAGAAAGTCAAACGCGATTTAAAACTAGAACTCAAATGTAACAAATTTCTTTTTTTCCCAGAACGTCTGAACTCTTTTTTTGTAGCAAATAAAAATTTTAACTAAGATAGTGGTTTCAAAAAAATCGTGCAAATCTATCGTTATGCAAGGTATGGGAATATGGGTGTGAAATAAAAGAGAATAGTGCGTACAATGCTAAGACTTTTTTCATAGTTATTCTGCGGTAAACTTCACAAAAATGTCCTTTACCAAAATATGTTTCCGGGCAATTTTATATGCAACCCAACTTTCATTCTTACTTTCATCCCCCGATTATGTGTAGGGGCTAAACATCTTCCTTACAAGCATTAGCGAGCAGATAACTGAGTTTTTGCCGCACATGAGAAAATATGTACTATTCGAGGGGTGCCTTTTATATGTCGGGATTAGAGAACAAAAACAAATTTTAATCATCGAAAATCACTTTATTGTTTTTCAAAATATTCTCCATGAAGATCTATACACTTTTGCATGCGTTTCAACCAATTGTCGAAGCACTTTTGCCACTCTGAATGAGGTACCTCCAAAGCATGCATTTTGAATGCCGCAACCGGTTCTTCAGGTGTCGAAAAACGTTGACCTCTCAGTTTGTTTTTTACGTCATTCGGTGCCAAGTCAGGAACATTAATTCGAAGTTTTGGGTGCTCAAAAATGCAGTTGTTTGAGCCGATGTGTGAGAGCTCGCATTGTCCTGGTGAAGAGTGACTCGTCTTTGGCGCTTGGTTTTCCTAATTTCTTGGAAGACAACTGGCAAACAAATGGTAGTGTACCACTCAGAATTTACTTTTCTGCGTTGTTCTAGTGGTACGGTTGCGACATGTTCAGTTTTTCCGAAAAAACAGGCGACCATTTGCTTGGAAGTGCTTCGTGCGCGAACAACTTTTGTTGGATTTGGCTCATCTTGAAACACACATACAGTCGACTGCTGTTTACTCTCGGGCTCATACGCGTAAATCCATGATTCATCACCTGTCACGATGTCATAGACGTGTTTCGAAGTTCCGCGATCGAAACGAGCCTTTTTTTGAGAGATTGACAAATTATGTGGGATCCAACGCGAACAAATTTTTTTGACAGTCAAATGCTTATGCAATATTGACTGTATGCTGGCCCCACTAATGCCTAAGATTGTCTCAATCTCACGATAGGTCACATGACGATCTTGCAATATCAGTTCGCGCACAGCATCAATGGTTTTCGGAACAACAACTGATTTTGGACGACCTTCACGAAATTCGTCTTGGAGTGAACTACGACCACGATTGAATTCACCATACCATCGATAAACACTGGTCCTTGATGGAGCTTCATCGCCAAAAAATGAATTAAGTTCATCCATGCAATGTTGCTGAGTTAATCCACGTCGAAAGTTGTAAAAAATAATCGAACGAAAATGTTCACGATTTAATTCCATTTTTGGACCAAGATGCATCTTTTAAGTTACTGTAAACAACACAAATAGCGCTGGTATTTCAAAACGTTCTGAGTACGTAAAAGCCAAAAAATGTCAAACTTTGCGATACAGCTGTCAGTTGCCAGATTGCAACACTAGGGTTGCCAAATCCCGAAATATAAAAGGCACCCCTCGTATATGCGCGAAACTATAGGTGAAATATTGTAACGCTGCGTTTGTAGTTTCTAAATTAACACATCATCACACTTTTTTTTGAACGATCATAAAATTTGCAAAGAATTGTTATTAAAAAGATGGTGATAAGCGGTAGAAATATGAGTAATAACTGAAAGAAGGAAGTTTTTTGTAGTCACTCTGTGGAAAAATACCTTAAAAGTGTTCTCTAACCCTTTTGCATCACCGCTCAAAATACGTGATGTAATAAAAATAGCTTGCCTCCATAATACTTTGCGTCGCAAAGGAGCTTACTGTTTGTTGTAATGATGTAAAAGGGTTAAAGTTATTATACTTGAGTATCTTTGACGGTATCCATTCAACAAGAATTGGAATGGGATTAGTGTCTATAAAAATTCACATAAATAAAAAAGTAAATTAGAGATATAGAGATATGTGCCGAAATTTTTTTACTATTAAATACTACATTCAAAAACATTACACGGGTATGTTTTTTTTCTATGCCTTCGGAAAGAGGCCAAAAGGACCCATATATGAAATAGATAGAGGGTTAAAATGTTCTTTGTAGTATGGCATAAACGATCGCTGAAAATCCTTTATACCTCAGATATAAGAATTTTGGAATTGCGTGCGCCATTTCATTTAAAATGTGAGTCCCCAGAAAAAAAATTTAACCCAAACTTGAAAAAAATGTAAGTGTATGAGGCTCCACTTCAACAACCGTTTCCAAAACCCTTCGCTCCTTATATTTTATTGTACAAGTACAGTGTAATACAACATAAAACACATGGCCTAAATATATGTGCATATGTAAGTCACGTACCTGCGAAAAGATTGCACATGAACTAATTTTTTTTTGTTGTTTTCTTTTTGCAGGGTTACCTTGTTTATTTACCTTCATTAAATAAAATATGTGATATAAACATACATCGCTGTATGGTGTGACAACCACAATATCCGAGAGTGAGTTGTGAATAATTGAATGGCACCGGGTTGCTGTATGACAAGGTGCACGCCGACCGCCATAAGATGGAGTCGAGTGGATGCGATATAAATTAAACATCAAAAGAACAGATTCGGTGGCGAAGACCAACATGCGAAAGAAATTTGAATGTAAAATTAACAGTAAAAATGTGTAAGAAAGGTTATTAAGGAAATAAATGTGGCCATATAATACTCCAGCACACGCCCATAAACAAGTGCATATAAAAACCATTTTCACTTTATTACGCACAGATGTACACACATGTTTGTGTATGTGTGTATGTAGGTAAGAGCACATGCATATATGCAACTAATTCTGCTTTAAAATGTGTCTCTGTATATGCACATATACATATACATTGCTGCTCAAAATATTAGCAGCGAGACATATGGCAAAGTTTTGACTATTTTTTTTTTTTCGTTTTTGGTTTTTTAAGTTTTTATTTCATAAATATTTCCTACTAGAACAAAAGCCCTATAGTGCAAAGTTTAAAAATGTGTGCAGAACTTTAAAAATTAAAGAATGTTCTTCAAAATTTCAAACTTCATTTAGTCCAGTCAATCTGGCTATAAAGTTTTGCAGCCCATTCAATACAGTTTTAAAGTAAAACACAATTTTATGGTTTGAAATACAAGGTGTGTTCAAAAAGTATCGCGAATTTTGTGTTTTTTCAAAAATTATTTATTTATTCATTAATATCTATTGTGCTCCCGTTAAAGTATTCCCCATGAGATATAATGCACTTGTGCCAACGTTTCTTCCAATCTTCGAAGCACTTCAAAAAATCACTTTTTTATGTTGTTCAGCTCATCCTTTGATGCCGTCTTTATCTCGTCAATCGAAGCGTAGCGCCGTCCTTTCATAGGCCTCTTCAGTTTCGAGAACAAGAAAAAGTCACAGTGGGTCAGATCTGGGGAATACGGTGACTGTGGCATCATTAGTGTGTTGTTTTTGGCCCAACAGTCGCGCACAAGAATCGATATGTGAGCAGGGACGTTATCGTGATGCAATATTTCTTATTGACAGTTTTACCCTGTAGCAAGAACTCATGATGCACAACACCCCTGCAATCGAAGAAAAGATAAAGCAAAACTTTTACATTCCACCGAATTTGGCGCGCTTTTTTCGGTCTTGGTTCATGCGGTAGCTTCCATTGAGATGTTTGAGCTTTGATTTCCACGTCATAACCATAAACCCACGATTCGTCACCAGTTATGACCCTCTGGAGCAAATTTGGGTCGTCGCGGACAGAGTCCAACATCTCATTAGCAACGTTCATGCGATGCTGCTTTTGGTCAAAAGTGAGCAGTTTTGGTACGAATTTTGAGGCGACCCGTCTCGTGCCCAAATCATTGAAAAACATCGAATGACACGAGCCTATCGATATGTCTTGGTCCTCAGTAACTTCTCTAACGGTGATTCGACGATTAGCCAATACCATTTTCTTCTCCACGCCGGCACGCTTTTCGTCGTTCACATCTTGAGAACATTTTGTACCACCGATAAACGTTGCTTTGGTCCAAAGTGGCTTCTTCGTATGACATAGTCAGCATTCGGAATGCATCCGCGCACTTAATTTCGTTTTTCGCACAAAATTTGATACGGGTTCATTGATCCATCGTTTTGAATAGGTAAACCGGAATAGGTAAATCGAAGACGAGCCGAAACACGTGGAAGCAAAGCAGCTGTCAACAATTGACTGAACATTCAAAATTGCCGAACTCGTCGGTATGAGTGAGAGACATGACAAGATATCGCCAAAAAAAAATCGAAATTCGAATATACGTAATCTGCGAAAATTCAAAATTCGCGATACTTTTTGAACACACCTCGTACACTCCATCATTCAGTATAGCCTCTCGCAACATCAATACACTTGTTGCAACGATATTAAAATTTATGATTTCCATCCCGTGCAAGTGAGAATCTGGAAGAGCTGCAAAATACGCTTCCACAGTTGTTACGACCTCGCCGTTTGATGAAAAACGCTTTCCATGCATGAACTTCTTTATGCCAGGAAACAGATGGAAGTCGTTAGGGACCAACAATTCAAACTTTAATTCATGCAATAATACTCGTAACTTATTGGTTTCCTAGTTTGCAAGTAGTCCACAAAGAAAATTCCTTTCGCTTTACAAAAACTTACACCTCCTTGGCCAGTTTCTGGATTTGTGGACTCGAATACGTTTCGGAGCTGCAGAACCAGGTGCACATCACTTTTTAGCTTCTTGTTTTGATTTCGGATCATGGTGATAGACCCAAATCTCATTCATAGGGATCAATTGATGCACAAAACCCACTTTATTATTTCGAAAGAACTCTGTAGTTGTTGCTGCGAAAGTCACATTCTAATGTGTTTTTGCTAACGAATGCGGCACCTATTGCGTACACAGCTTTCTGAAACCTAATACTTCAGTAAAACAATTGGTTGTACTGGCCAATGAGATGCATAGGGCTTCTACTAAATTTCTTTCAGTCACTCGACGATTTCCCCATAAGATATCCTGTAGTTTTTTACGATTTTTGGTGTTGTTGCTGTTTTTGGAAGTTCTTGACGTGAATCGAATCAAGGCTTGTACGACCACGTTTAAATTCAGCAACCCATCTTTCTACTGTACTAATTCACGGCCAAAAGTCCTCACAAAATTTCAACATTTTTTCATAAATTTCGTTCGCTTCTAAACCTTCCAAAAATAAAATTTAATCACTGCACCATACTTGTTTTTTTTTTTCATTCATACTAAAGAGCTTGTAAACCAATAATTAATTGACAGATTTACCCGACTAGAATTACAGCGAGGCATGCCGAAGAATCAGTTAGGCCCGAATTAGGCAGGCCTTACTGAGGCACGCCTCACTATTACCTTACCAGGCCCACGGTAGGCAAGGCAAAGATTGGCATGCCAGAACAATACCAAATTTGGTTGTGGTCACGAAAATCTGTGGCAGTGTCTCACTTAGGCATAAATTGGAATCCCTAACTGATTTGTAGAAGGGCATCCGGAGTATTATCGAAGTTCGGTTTTTCGAACCTGCGCCTAATGAGGCAGATGTGTGGCGATACCTTTCGGGACTTGGGCCTAGTTGGCTGCCATATGAGGCGCAAATTTGGAATGCGGTCTGCCTTATTTGCGCCTAATCACCGCCTTACCAAAATTTCTAGTCGGGGAAATGCACCTTTGCATAACTTCACCACCAACATAGCAAAAACAAAAAATTTGGCTAGCAGCAACGCCAAACCAAAAAACTTATTGAACAAGCTAGAAGCTAGAAATTTGCGTCGATTTTTTATAATTTTTTTGTATATGGTGTTCGACATTTCCTTACATATAAAGAATGCTTGAAATTTTTTATATGGAGAAAACGCACAAAATCGCCAGCAAACAAAAATTGTGAGAAACGAACGCAATTTTTAAGCAACTTCAAGGTTTCTAAAATTCAAAAGGATATAAAATTTTCTTTCAAAATTTTTCTCAGAATTCTGATTCAATAGTGTAAAATGTTTATGAAAATTTACTGAATTTTGTTTAATTTCGCTCGAAGTTTTAAATTTTAAATTATAAGTTTTATTTGTATTGAAAATTGTGTTTTTACAAAATAATAAAATAAAGTATGAAAAATAATCGCAACTTCGTAATACGGCGCGCTGCTATTATTGTGAACACCGGTATAGGAGATATGAAAGGTGCTGTAGCGCATGTGAATTAACTACTGGAATTAACTCGCATACACGCACCTAAAAATATGTACATATATGTATGTTACAATAGATATGTATAACGTGCCCACATTTATTTTATATATATATATATATTTATTATACATTTTAATGATTGCTCATACAGCTATCAGAGCTGAACAGCTTTGCGCTACTGCATAAGTGAACTTGCATGAAGTTGTCGCTGTCATCAGCAGCAGACCATCAGCTGGCAGCTGGCAGCCTAGACGAAGTATGTACTACAACACCCTGCAGGGAAAATTTAAAAAAATGAAATAAATTTCTGATTCAGGAACAATAGCATTTTGCCAATAGTGAACCACTTAGCTGCTACTTTTGTGCTTAACGACAGCTACCGTCGCACAGTGGTCAAGTAGCCCGACGTTTTGGCCAAAAATCCCAAAATCGAAAGTTACCGTTTGAGGTTAAGCTTCATATATTCGTCAACAGATGGCACTGGAGCATTAAAATCCAAAGGGACAGATGTTTACATTGAACAGATGTTCCGTGGTGAACGCTCAAAAGTGCCATTTGTCGGGACTCGCGCGAGACAGTACGCATGCACGTTTTCGAGCGCCACACAAAAATAGTTGCAGATTCGCCACTTTTTTCAACGAAAAAGGGCAAACTAAAATGGATGTTGTTCGGAAAGGTATGTACATTACGAAAATACTTTACTGTAACCATATTGTTGTATTTTTAGAGGCAATATTAATGACGCAGTACATGCCTTTTTTTCCCTTTTTTGTTTTCAATTGCACTTCTTCTCGTAGATAATTATTTTTATTGCCACGAATTGCCGCGGAGATATTTACGTTTCCTAGTGCACAAAAGTATACAGATTTCGAATCCGTTTAGATCTTGCTCCCGCGCTATCCCCGCTCATCAAAAATGCGCTTTCTTTGCAGCAGGTCGCTGCCGAGATTGAAGCGCGTGTTGGGGCATTTGAGCCGCGGGGGGCGATCGAAACTGATTTTATTTGTGTGTATGCCTGGGAAATGTTAGGAATGAATGTAATATATGCAGAGTGTTTATTTGTACTTTTATCTCAATTTCTATAGTGAATATTGTTATTAAAACAATAAATAATTATTAATAAATGCAAAAGAGTGATAAAAATCATGTTTTGATAATATTAAAAAATCATATAATAATAATAATAAAGTAATTAGTATAATAAGTATTTTTAAATGGTAATTAAATTATTATTTTAAAGTAATTTTTTTTTTAATAGGATTCAAGAGAACAATTTTTTCATGGACAACGAGGAAAATATTCGATGCCATCCATGATGTTTTTCTGTCAGAAAAATTTTATAATTTAATACAAATTATCTGTAATAAACTAATGGACGACGCAACACCTTCATATGTTATCGAAGAAAAATCAAAAATGGCTTTATTAAAAGTTATTTCTGTTTTGAAAAATAAATGGAAAAATGCTCGCAGTACGAAAAATCGTTTCCTGGAGAATAATAAAAGCTGGTTGGACGATTCTACGAGCGTAACGGTGAATAGTTTACATAAATTTACATTAATATAAATATATTTATATTAATTTATATACATTAATGAAGTTTTCAGACAGCATCCTTGATGTGAACAATGACGAGGAGATATGAATAAATGTATGTTCCTCCTATTAAAATTTAAGTTTATTATTTTTCACGACATATTTTCCCCCCTTTTAATGTGGCATATTCTTTTGAAAATCGTACGTCTACTGTCGAAATCAAAGACTCCAAAAACCTTGGTAATGTGAACTTCAGTAAAAACTGAAAACTTTTCGCAAAAACTGTCCGCCATTTTGAATTTTGAAGTTCTGATCTCATATTCACAATCAGCGACCCCAAAAACCTTGGTAATGTGAATTTTACAATAGTAAAATCTGAACACTTTTCGCGAAAAATGTCCGCCATTTTGGGTCCGCTATTCTGAATTTTGAAATTCTGATTTCATTTTCAGAATCAGCGACACAAAAAACCCTATATGTAAAAATTTCATCAAAATCGTACTATTTCTCTTTGACTTATTGTTTTTTGACCAAAACGTCGGGCTACTTGACCACTGTGCGTCGGATTCTTACAGTGTATAGCAGAAATGGTCGCTTGAACAAACATCCTTGTTGCTTAATTGGTCTGTTGCGTGGGGCGATGACGAGGAGTTTTGATGCAGTAAGTTGCTGCTTAGACCTCAGCTGGAAGATTTTGTACATATTTTTATTTAAAGGGTAAGTCTTTTTTGTCTTTTTCGGGTTATTTCATGCAAAGAAAAGTACAGGAAATTAAATATTAATGGATTGCTTTATGATTGTAAAGGGTCATTCAGAGGGCGCGCCTGGATGTTGTAATTTTAACGCGTTGTTTTATCGTGTAAAATTGTACAACTGTCTAATTGATAAATGTCAAAAAAGACATACAATATGTATCGTCTAGGAGTTCTTCACAACTGACATCTATAACTTTTGAAAGGCCCTTTACGGCCTTTCGAAATACTGGTTAACTTAGTTGATGCTATTTGCTCTCAAGGAAGTGAGAAGTTGAATGAAGCTTCAGAGAGGATGCATTTTTTTCTCGACCTGTACGCTGGCAAACGCAATTGGCACCCCTGAAAATTGGAAACCCCATATGTGATTGTAGCGTAACAAAATTGTTCGTGGAGAGGGAAAGATTAGACGGATTTTGGAGTAAGGGATATCACTGTCATTTGTTTCTTTTTCTTGTGATCTTGAAAACACTGCTGGAAATCGCATATATGTTACAGAGCTATAATTACAATTATAATGGGGTAGAGGAATACGTTTCCGTCCTTTCTTAGCCAAGGTTACGAATTAATTAAACGATATGTGCCATTGGAAGCTACAACTTTACTCCACCTTTCAGGCAGCAAACAGATTCCTCTGACGAAAAATTCGAATTCTCTTGACTTGATCCATTCATTAAGCCAGTTTGCGATGCTCTCGTAAGAAGCAAACTGCTTTCCAACAAGGGCTGACTGCTTTGATTGGAACAGATGGTAATCAAAAAGGTACAATATCTGGGGAATACGGGGGGTGGGGCAAGATTTCCCAATTCAGTCTCTCTAAATATTTCTGGACCTATTTAGCAACGTGTGGCCTGCATTGTCATGCAGCAAAATCAGCAAAATCAGTTTGTCATGTCTACCGTTCCGTTCCAGCCGCTTTGTTTTTTTAAGAGCTCGGATCAAACACATTAGCTGCAGTCGATAACGATCGCCAGTGATGGTTTCAGATGGTTTATAGAGTTCACAATAGAAGACACCCTTCTGATCCCACCAGATGCGCAACATAACCTTTGAAGCATGAATATTGGGATTCCCTCTGGATGGATCTGATTCATGTGGCAGGCTCCATTATTTTCGACGCTTAGAGCTATCATAACAAATCCATTCTTCATCGCCAGGGACAATGCGATGGAGAAAACTTTTTGTTTTCTGCCGTTCAAAAAGCATCTCACACGTCACCAAACGTCTCTCGATATCCCTCTCCTTCAATTGATGTGGTACCCAGTTACCTTTCTGGACCATTCTCATCGCGTGCAAACATTTACCGAAGATTGATCTGTCAACATCCAACCCTTCAGACAAATCATCAAGGGTTTAATATGCATCTTCATCCAATACCTGTTGTAGTTGAGTATATTCGAATCTTTTGATGGAGCGTGATTATCGTAATTATTGATCAATATAGGACACGTTTCAGCTGCACTTTTCTTTAAAAGGTAATAATGAAGGATGACTTCCGCAAATGCTTTTTTTCGTGACGAACGTAGACATTTTTGTCGTCAGATAAAAAGCATATTTACCCTTCAAACGAATGTCAACTAATGCACTCGAGACTTCACATATACACCTTGAAATCTCCAGTACAGTATGATACTAAAGCAAACACAAAAGTAATATCAGCGGCCACACCCCTTTTACGAAGGCGGAAACTTATTCCCATACCCAGTAATTTCTTATATCGCTCAGCTTACGTCAGCCTATCAGTGGTTTTGACCATCCGAAGCAAAATCGTGAGAGTAACTTCGGCTGACACGTCATCGGGAATTCGGCGGCCGAATTTTTCACGATTATTTCTCATGTATTCACCCACTCATCCAATAAGTCGTTGTTCAGACGGCAACGAAGTGTCATTGGTTGATTTTTTTTTCGAATATCACCAATACAATCTCAGTTCTCTTGTAAACATACCCTGAGGTCAGTCCATTAGTTGTATCTGTTAAATTCGTTGAGAGTCGAATAACAGTCTGCGAATAGCACTTTTCACCATGACGCCAAACTATCGAAAGAGAACAGCGGCGGTGCTTAAGTGACTCAGAACAAGGCATGGCCGTGTAAAAATTCACCAGCAGTACAGAGCAGGACAGAGAGAAGCAAAGCACCTAGAGCTACCTGTACAAACTAACAATACTTTTCTAAGTTTGTGCGATCTTTCCCTATACAATTTCCGAAGTCAGAGAGCTGCTCTTACCGTTAATAATACCGTTTAACGCTGCTTTGTTTCGTAGAAATACAATTTTCGAAATATCTTACATCAAGCACTGGGTTTTCAATATTTAACTAAAAAAATTTTGTATAAATGATAATCAAGTTGAAACTCTATTCAATTATATATCGTATTTTCCGCGCTTATAAAACAAAAAAAAATTGGCGCAAGCTCTTGAATACTTTATGTGGTACCAACATAAACTGATTCATTGCCTGCATTGCAGGCGTTCGTTAGCTGTTCGTTAGCATCAAGCAGCTATTCAAAATCCATTAGAAGCAAGTCAGTTCGTTGCAAGTAGATTTCCCTGCAGGGAGTATTCATGAAAGGCTTTAAACTTAAGGGGTTACATCTAGTTAGAAGCCCTGAAAAATCAATTTTTAAAAAAATTTTCCTGAGAAAACTTCTGAATTAATTGTTTTAAGCCTTTGTACACATATTATGGTAACTTTGAATAATATTTAAAAAAAATTTTATTTGCAAGAATAACAGTTTTTATAGCTGCTACAGCAGATTTCCAGGAACCCCTCCAAAAAAAGACGTTTTACGGTGACCACTATATCTCCGAAGTGGATTATCTGAAATGAAAAAACCAAACGGATTTGATTAAAGTATTGTATATTCTTGTAATTAATCGAAGGAATAAGCAAAAAAAAATTTATTGACAAAATGGCGGCTTCTCAAAAAAAAAAATCTATTTTTTGGAATAGTTTTGGCCTTAAATTGTGTATAAACAAAAAAATGTTTATCGGTTTTAAAAAAGCTTCGATTAAGTACTAGAAAATATAGTTCAGAAGCCGGTGTAAAAATTTCAGACTAACCGGTTTAGCCGTTTCCGAGAAATCGTGGTCACCGACTTTCAAAACACAGTTTTGAGAAAAACAAGGTTAAAGTTTTAAAAGCTAATTTAAAGTGCTCTGACGCGTCGTTACATTTATGCGTATAACTTCAAAAATAATCTTCGGAATGACTTGAAATTTTCATAGTGTTTACTTAAATATATGTACATTACAAAAATGAAATAAAAAAAAAATCGATTTTTTGAAAATTCTAACTAGATGTAACCCCTTAAGTATAAATATATTACATATGTATATGTATGTAATGCACAAATATGTAGGTATATGCGCACCTGTCAGTTATACTGTAACAGAGTTTTAATGAATTGCAATGCAGTTGATGCGCACCACAGCTTCTCAAAAGCATACCAAAGAAAAAAAGGTAGTAGAAATAAGAGCTTCGCAAATGAATAGACCTGCAGGAAGAGGCGCTAGGCAGCAGACATTGTCTGTCAACTGGGCAGACAGGTGTGTTCTGACAGCCGGTGTAGTTAGCCTCGGCAAAATGCAGCAAAAGCGCCTACTGACGCACAACTTGCCAGCATAGCTTGGCATACATACATACATACGTGCATATGTTAAAATGGACAACTACGCCAGCTGGTATAATGAGTTGAAGTTGCTGGCAGGCGGCGAGAAGTTGCGAGATAAAACTACTATATATAATATATATATATTTCCATGTGAATGTCTGTGATAGTTTTATATATATATTTATATATACATATATATAATATGATATATACACATTTATGTATGTGTGTGTGTGTTTGTATGCCACATTTCTGGGCATTGGAAAAGCCGAGTGAGTACGTTAATTAAATGCAAATTTTACACAAACTTATGAGTAAATATACCCATACATACATACATATATGTGGATACCCGCATACTTCATGTAACGATAAATTCGCATATAGGGTAAGTCATTGTTTTTGAAATAATTTACCATCTCCAAATATGTTGAAGATTTTCGAGTTTACAGACCTTTACTCGAAATTTAAAATTTTTAAGCGCCTTCAATGAGCAAGAAAGCGGAGAAATACTTGTAAATATAAACTGTAGGCTACTAAAAAACTGTTGATTATCAAGTCAACTGAGCTCTGTATCAGATCAAATAAATTTCCTTCTATGCTTGTAAGCTAGTAATTACGGACAGAAAGCTCGGATTTGCACCAGGTTTTTTGAATTTTGAAGCAAGTCTCTCCTGGAAGGTTTTTATTACCATAAATTGCATAAACTTGCAAAATATGTGTGTCTGTAAGGAATAAAATAATTTAATAGTCGCAAAAATATTCTTCAAACCCCTACAAATTTTCAATTAGTCGACTGAAGTTCTGCATTTTCGGTGTAAAACTTTGGAATATAGGTAGTATCTACTATTACTTGGCAGTAAACAAAGCCATCAAGTATTCTGTATTAATATTACAGTTTTTAAAACAAATCTAATATTTTTCAAAAAGCCTTTTTTTGAAAGAAATGATGTATATATCTGCTGATTCATTATTGTGTTGCTCACTACTGTTTCATATATACTTTACCTTAAGGGGTCCTGGTGGTCTAGAGCTCGAAAATTTAGGGTGGGTTCAGAAATTTTTTTATAATAAAAATAATTAAAAAACAATATTTAAATTTTCTAGGCTTTTGCATAAAAAAAATTAAAATTTTTTTTATTTTTAAATTTAATAGTTTAAAAAATGGCGGTAAAGTTGACCCTCCTGAAAGATTGAACCTGGACAGTGTTGTCCATTTTGGCTCTTCTATTCATCTGAAACACAAAAACCAAAAAATATATTAACCAGTATTACTGTAGCTATGTCGCGTACTAGAATAAAAAAAAAAAGAAAAATTTGACAAAATGGCGCGGTTTTGAATTTGACACTCTAAACTCGGTCTTTTTCCATTTTTAATGAAAAAAATACGAAATAATTATATTATGATTCAAGTACGGGCAATAGCTGTTGATGTTGTGAACAACATATTAAAATTTCAGACGATTTGGTTGAATAGTTTCCTTTTTTTTTACGACACCAGGCCGAAAAAAGTAATTTTGAGATAATTGAGTTTAACATTTTGAGAACAAAACAATGCGACAATTGATGCCGTCGCATGACGAATCTGACTCTACCTGCTAAAACGGCTGTATAATCGAAAATACTGGGAATATCCTTCCTAAAATTTGAGAATATATTCTTAAAAGTCTATACTTTCGAAATATTAAAAACAAAGAATTAATTTTTTGAAAACTCTAGACCACCGGGAACCCTTAAAGGCATATAAGCGCATGCGGGATATTTTCTAGTATACTTTGAGTATATTTTGCACCGGGTAGTAAAGCCTCTATTTGAACGTATATACCTTACCAACTTTTCCAATTCCGCTCACATTTATTAATAAAAATTGAAATACTGCCATTTTGGTACAAAGTGAACACAATGACAAAAAAGCTTTTCTTTATTTAATTTTTATAAATAAGTATACAAATCTAATTTAGTTTTTTACTTTTTTTACCGAATTTTTAAACGTTTATACAGCTACGCCGATTACAAGTTTTAAATATAAAACTTGAAAATTTGCTCGTTTGAAAGTCTTTTTTGGTCGAAAGTGGCAGTCAAAAATAAATAAATAATTGGCGCGTACCCTTGTGTTAGGTGTTTGGCCGCGGTCCTTCTTCTATTTGTGGCGTGCGCCTTACTCTTGTTCCACAAATGGAGGGACCTGCAGTTTTAGGTCGACCCCGAACGACCGGTATTTTTTATGAACAACTTTTTCATGAAAGAAATACACTCGGAGGCTTGTCATTGCCTGCCGGAGGGCGACCGCTATTAGAAAAAAATGTTCTATTATTTGATGTTCACGCACGAAAATTCGAATCTGCGCTCCCCCGAATGCTAGTCACGCGGCAAGCCATTCGGGTGACAGTAGAACTCCTTAAGGGGGAAGTCTACTGTGAATTTTTCAAAAAATCGATTTTTTTTTATTAGCTTAAAAAATACTTTGAACCCTCTTAAATAAGGTACAATATGTGTTACAGCTGCTATACTGAAACTTTAAACGCATTTTTCTCGAAACTAAGTTTTTGTATACGGTGTACACGATATCTCGAGTTCTGATAAATGAATCAGCTTAAAAATTTAATTATATATTCTCTGTAATAGTGTCTCTCGTCTGACATAGGATTTTTTTGATATCCTTATTTGTTAAATTGTTATAAACAATAGTAACATCAATTTTAGGCAAAAAAAAGAAAAAAATTTCAAGAATTTTTTTTTCAACGCCAAAATTTTTTATCGACATAATCCTACGTCAGACGAGAGTCAATACTATGTATATGATAACAATATTTTGTTTTTTTGTTTTAGATCACCGAAACGTAAGATTTCATGTACACCGTTTAGGCACCTAAGAAAAGCGGACCTGCGCTTGCAGAAGTGCCACAGCGGCCATTTTGAATATTTTGACTTAAAATTTTTTTTTCAAAAACTTAAATATATAATAAAGATAAGAGTTTAAATAGATTTTATGTACGAGCAATATTTTGTTAGAAATAAAATCCGGAAAATAAGCCTGTTTTTCCCCTTGTCACAGTAGACTTCCCCCTTAAGGTATGCAATATCAGCATTTCAGCTCGAATTTCAAAGGAGGTAAAGGAGGCAAAGGAGGAGGTACTTAGCTCAAAGCTACAACAAAATACGATTGAAATAAAGGAACCACTTTTTAGCTCTTCTATCCTTTAACAAGGTTAGGAAAATTTCGGTGGTAAGTCTGCCACAGTGATAATGCAATCCTGTTTTATATTTCTATTATTTTATTTAAGTTTCATTAGTATATTATTCAGCGTACAACTTTTCAGTCTAAATTTTAAAAGTATAAATTTACAACATTGCAGGAACTATAGAAAATAGCCTCAGATAACTTTCTGAAAATTAGCATGGCTTCAACACGCTTTTTCTGCCTTTCATTTCTGCAAATAATGAAGTATGATAAACTTATTTTTTTTCTCGATCTTGAGCTTTTGAGCTTTTACTTCATAGTTACGTGTTCCCTAATCCTTGAGATTATTTTCCACTGTGTCTATCCATCGGTTCTTTGATCTGCCTTTCGTCTTTATGCCCATTCGATTTCCTGTCATGGCTTTCATCACGGCACAGTCAGCAAGAACATGGGTAACAATGACCTAGCCATCCTATGCGCTGCGCTTTAACAAAACGCACAGCTATATCATTCTGAGTGAGATGATAAAGGTGAAGAAATGATGGTTGAGGTGTTAAACTTATTATTCCCCAATATGAAAGTTGTTTACCCTGAATGAACATAGCATCTATTACGGAATTTCCATTAAAAAAAATCAAGAGTTGAATGCTTTGAGCTTCTAAGAGGCATGTGAAAATTAAAATCTAAGCAAAACTTAGATGAGCTAAGAATTTGATCGTACCAAGAAAGAGAGTACCAAGAGCGCTCAATAAAATAACTTACACTCGGAACTTCCGTTAGTATACCAGAACATTTGCGCAATTTGGTAAATACTTTTTATATTTTCAAAGTCGATGATCGCTATGAGCTGAGTACCAATCATGGATTTGAATGAAATTTCTACATCTTTCTAAAATCATAGAAACTATTACTGGATTCAAGGAGTTTATTTTGTTCAAAACTTAAATTCTGTTGGCGTAATAACGTCTTATAATTCGATGTAGCTGGCTGCACGCACCAAAAATGCGTCGTTATCTTGCTCATGCGTCGTTATCTTGTTCATGCATCGTTATCTTGCTAATGCGTCGTTATCTTGGTCATGCGGCGTTATCTTGCTTAAACTGCATGTTATGTTATGTTATGTTATGTTATGTTATGTTATGTTATGTTATGTTATGTTATGTTATGTTATGTTATGTTATGTTATGTTATGTTATGTTATGTTATGTTATGATATGTTATGTTATGTTATGTTATGTTATGTTATGTTATGCTAGGTTATGTTATGTTTCGTTATGTTATGTTATGTTATGCTAGGTTATGTTATGTTATGTTATGTTATGTTATGTTATGTTATGTTATGTTATGTTATGTTATGTTATGTTATGTTATGTTATGTTATGTTATGTTATGTTATGTTATGTTATGTTATGTTATGTTATGTTATGTTATGTTATGTTATGTTATGTTATGTTATGTTATGTTATGTTATGTTATGTTATGTTATGTTATGTTATGTTATGTTATGTTATGTTATGTTATGTTATGTTATGTTATGTTATGTTATGTTATGTTATGTTATGTTATGTTATGTTATGTTATGTTATGTTATGTTATGTTATGTTATGTTATGTTATGTTATGTTATGTTATGTTATGTTATGTTATGTTATGTTATGTTTTTATATATATTATATGTTATTATATATATCGTCCCCTTAGTATAACAATAGCCTATGTGCTCATAGGCTATTATTTTTTTATTGAATTTTTGGATTCTCCATCGTCGATTTTATATGTGGTCAAAATTTTGTCAAATTCTAGTTCCACAAAGTGGGTCAAAACGTAAGTCAAAAGTAATAAATATTTACAGACATAACGAGATTTGAATGAGAGCTACTTTCGAAAAAAAGTTTGAAATTCACTTTCTCAAAACATCAAAAAATTTATAGGCTATTTTAATACTAAGGGGACGATATGTTATGTCATTTTTCACGTTTGCATAAATGTGACTTGATCAATTCCATTGCGATTCCATTTACCTCCTCCTCTATATCCGTACAAAATATCTATGAAACAAATAAAATTAAAATTTTCTTCTGAAAAATGCAACCATTCCATCCGTATTTTCTTATGACGTTGTCACGTTAAACTATCTTCAGTAAACCGACTTTACAGACAACCTCTTTTTTTAATGAATTTTGGGTTTTCTTTTTTGGATATTTCGTGTGTATGGTTTAGTAGTCACCATTTTTTAATACTTACAACGAAAAGCTTCAATTAAGCACAAAGTAGCACTACTAAACTGAAGAATTTTCTTTGCCTGACGGATTTTAATTGAATCAAACCTGACACATTGTTATAATAGTCACCGCAAAGCACTTCAGTTGAGAGCGGTAGTCAGTGCTACACTACCACTATCTTGCCAAGGACTGTCATGAAGCATTTATAAGGAAATTTAATATTTTTTTAATACATTTTTCCTCTAACTCCTCTGACGCCACAGCTGCTTTTTAAGCTACTAATACAAAAGCAGAGGAGGCGCAACAAAGAGGGAATCTCACTAAGATGGCGTCAACAAAGATGCTTGAAAATTCTTCTGAAACTGTTTTTTCTTAAAATTTAGTGAAATCAACTTTAAACATTTTTATTACTTTTATAAGCCCGCATTATCAATTTTACAAAAAACAATTCTATTAAACTACTACCAAAAAATAATTCCAAAATTGATCAGTTTTTCGAGCCTCTGATAACCTCTAACCTCCTTAATTTCCATCACGTAAGCGTTGTGACTAGAAGAAGCGATAAAAACTTTGGTAATAAAATTTTCCGGTTAAATAATGTCTGATTACGCGCATAAAATACTCTTTATGTAAATATCGTTTCTTTAAAAGGAACAGTTAACCTACCTTTTGAAACTTTTTATTTATACTACAAAATCATTTTAAAGCTTCCTTTGTCATCTTTATTGACTTGAAAGCTAGCAGCCAAGGTAGATTGTGAAGGCGTCACGAAAACTGTCAAACCAAACAAACAAAGGAAAGACAAATGTATGTTACGCATATTTCCGCAAAGCTTCTATTTCCAAATAAGGAAGTTATTTAAAAGTTTTGAACTAACACAAAAGCACCGAGTAGACAAGCAGAGCAACAGCCAGCAGTTGACTAGTCATCACTTGAATTAGTTGAAAAATATTCAAATCGGCATCTGCTAACTAGCAGAGTAATGAAAATTGAAAACCAATTTTAATACAAAACGGAGCAAAATTAATCACCCTATCGGCAGATTAGCATTTTGCAAATACGTTCTACGTCCATCATATTTGACACCTGTAAACTAAACAGCTGCAGTATACAAACGGACAAGCAAAGGAGCGCGTCAGGGTCCAAATAAAAATTTCCATTACTCAAAATCTGGTTTTTGGTTTTTTTTTTATGTAATAAGAAACATTATTCAAAACAAAATTGAATGATTAATTTTGCGCCACCATGTATTTCATCTTTCGGGTTATTCACTTAGATTTACTCAAGAAAAAGAATTTTTAATGCAGTATAATAATATACATACATATTTCGAAAAAAATATATATCAGGTGCATTTAAGCCAAAGCTCCAGATACCCGGGTATCGAGCAGTGCGAGTACAGTGAACAATTTAGGCAGCTTAAAAGATTATCAATGTTAACAGTGTATGTAAAAAGTAAGTACCATACATTGTAGCTTCCCTATTTCAGAATATAAATCTTAAGCGGTGGAACAAATTAAAAATCTAGGGATATTTTTGGACTCTACTTATATTCAGTAGCCATAAAGATTATTTAATTCTGAATTCATACGCCATGCTAGGCCTTACTCAGCGTAATTGTACATATTTTGGCCTACGTGGCTGGCGACCATTCCTAGCTACTCTCATGAATGAGGAGGAGGAGGTAAATGATAATTTTGGCAATTTTCGGTTCTAAAAGATCTTTGGAAAGAACAATATTTTATTATTTGAATATTTGGAACAAATTTGCAATCAGTTTTGTATTTGTAGAACTTTTTTATATTTTCAGCTTTGGTAGCTTTTTTCTACAATTTTACACAAAAATATTTCTGTTTAAGAAATTTTTTTAAATACTGTTTTATTTTGAGTAAAATAAGGTATGGGTCTTTAGAACTAAATAAAGGGTTAGGAGATTATGACGTATTATATATAGAAAGGGAGAAAATGAAAAAAAATTCTTAACTTCTTATACACTGAGAACTCTGGGTTCCATGGTTTCATTTCACACCTTATTTGATACAGATACGTTTTTTTGTAAAGTGTTCTTTGTTTCACAATATTTTATGAACATGGAAAAACAGGGTATGTAGCTATTTTATTTATTTTGCTTTATTTCATTTCTCAACATGAAATACAAAAATGTTTCCACTCATACTGACTTACGTAAATGACACTATAACCGTTTGTCGGTTTTGGCCGAGTCTAAAACATTGCGCCATCTAGCTCGGATCGCTGCTTGTTGGCGCCACTTGGTGACACCGAGTGCTGCCAGGTTATGGGTCTTCCTCTGCCTCGTCGTCCACCAGGGGGTTTCCTCTCAAAGGACTACCGTGCCGGAGTACTTTCGCTCATCCTCGAGATATGCCGAAGCCGGCGCAACCTCTCTTCTCTTAATTAGCGCGATAACCGCTTACGTGATTTTGGCCGAGTTTAACAAAGCGCGCCAGTCGTTTCTTTCTCGTGCTAACCGGCACCAAGTGAAGCCAACCAAGTCTTTCTCCACCTGATTCTTCCAACGCAGGGGAGGTCTTCCCCTTCATCTGATACCACCAGCTGTACCGCATCGAATACTTTCAAAACCGGAGCGTTTGTATCCATTTGGGCGACATGACCCAGCCAACGTAGCCGCTGGATATTTATTCGCTGCGCTATATCTATGTCGTCGTAAAGCTCATACAGCACATCGTTCCATCGCCTGCGATATTCGCCGCTGCCAACGTGCAAAGGTCCAAAAATCTTGCGCAGAATCTTTCTCTCGAACACTCCAAGCGTCCTTTCATAGGATGTTGTCATCGTCCACGCTTCTGCGCCATATGTTAGGACGGGCATGATGAGAGTCTTGTAGAGTGTTAGTTTTGTTAATGCCGATGATGTCAATATCATCGGCATACACCAGCACAACCGCTGTATTTTAATACGCTTCACTATGTCCATATCTCGGCATAGCTCATACAGCTCGCTCTGCCTTCGGATATGGAACTCTTCTCGCTATTTTCGGATATTTCAGAGAATTTTTCTCTTGAACGCTGCCAGTGCTCACGCTTCTGCGCCATATACAAGGACGGGTATGATTAGGCTTTTGTACAGCATTGTTTTTGTTTTTCGAGAGAGGCCTCTATTCCTCAATTGCCTACTGAGCCCAAAGTAACTCCTGTTGGCAAGAGTTATCCTTCTTTTAATCTCTAGGCTGACATCATTCTGGTGGAACCATGTGCAGAAGTCCACGCAATCGGGGCAAGTCCCTGACCGCCATTCACTTGTGAGTGGTCAGGACGATTCTTCTGCATATGGTCCGAGCAGATCACAACTTCCGTTCTTCGCCCAAGTATCCTCTGAGTAGCTGCTGAACATCCGTTTCAGAGCGAGCTAATGTGAGAAGGCGAAGGATCCCAGGATAAATGGTTGTGCGTTTGGACCCACCACAGACAAACTACCACAATGAAAAATCGAAAACAGCCAGCAGACAAAAAATTCACATCGCAGCTTAAATGATTCAGTTAAAAGTACCGCTATTTCCGACGGAAGTTACAACAAACGAAGTTATATTCTTAGTATGAGAGAGTTTGTAGAATGAGTTTGATCCAAAAGTATAATTAAATTTTATGCACTAAGTTTTTTAACCATGCGACCGCATTGCTAGATCAAAAAGTGTTTTGGAGCATTTCAAAAACGCAAATGTCATTATTACATTATAGAACACTTTATGGACGAAAATTGTGTGGTAAATTAAGGACGACGGGCTCCAAATAAAACTTTGCCAGCAAAAGAGTGTCAGTAATTAATGCGCCAAGTGAAGAAAAATCCAGTAACAAGCGCTCCAGAGCTAACTGAAATGACCAAAAAAGATGCAGGCAAGACTTGCCATCTAGAAACTGTTCGAAATACTGCATGCAGCATTTAAATGACAGAATAGCCCTTAATAAGCCATTCGTAAGTAAAAGGAATAGAAGTAAGAGATTGCAGTCTGCGCGTGACAATAACTGCAGGGTTTTGGAGGAGCGTAATTTTTGCAGACAAGTTAGCAATTAGCTTATTTGGAGCAGATGACGGACCTTTTATATGATACAAAGGGTTTTATGCGGAGCTCGAATGGTTTGGGCACGCATGTCAGCAAATGGAGTTGGAAATTTGACCTATATCGAAGAAATAACGAACATATATATTTATTTAAAACTTCTGCAAAAAAAATCTCCCGGGATCATAAGCAGCACTTTTTGTACCGAATCGTCACGGTAGATGAGAAATGGTGCCTGTACATCAATATGAAGCAAAGAAGGAGTGAGCGGCTCCAGGAGATACGTTAAAGCCGAAAGTCAAGCCAGATCTTCATCCAAAGAAGATGGTCTTTGGTGGCACTGGGAGGGCAGGGGGCACTGGGAAATGCTCGCAAAGAACGCAACGGTCAACAAAAAGCTCCACATTGACCAACTACATCGCATGAATGAGGCTATTCGAATGAAAATATCTGATCGACATTGTCAAACCATACTCCTTCACGGCAACGTCAGGTCCCATGTTACACAAATGGTCAAAGCCGCACTCCAAGTGCTCGAATGGGAGGTCCTGCAGCATCCGCTGTATTTTCCGTACCTTGCACCGACCGATTATCAACTTTTTTGCTCTTTGTCAAACCATACGAAAGACGTTACCTTCGATAACAAAGAGGTTCTTGAAAACCTTCGATTATGATGAAGTCTGTAGGATTCATGAAGTAATCGAAAATGCATTTGAAGAGAAAAAAAACGTGATCTGCTGTATTCCTTGACGTATCGAAGGCATTTGATAAGGTATGTCATGCTGGGCTACTAAAAAAAAAAATACACTACATATTACTAAAGAAGTACTACCTCTTTTTACGTTCTTATTTATTCGACATTTACTTCATGGTGCAACAAGAAGATGTGTATTCAGATCTCAAGGAAATAAAGGCTGCAGTTCATCCAGGAAGTGTGCTTGACTTTCTCCCATATATACTCTTTACAACTGACCTAGCATGCAATGAAAACTGCGTCACAGCAACATTCGCTGATGAAACAGCAACACTTTCAATAAGGAAGACTGCAAACGAATCAATCTCGCAATTGCAAATTGTCATAAACAACATTTACGACTGGTCAAAGAAATTGCATATTCGACTTAATGAAACAAAGTCTGTACATGTAAAGTTTACGTAACATATAACACAATAAAATACCTTCCTATATACAAAAATGCGACAGAAATTCCGTACTCAAATATATAGAGCAAAATACTTAGGCATGACATTGGATGTTAAGCTCAGATGGAGCGGACACATAAAGAAAAATTAAAGAAGTTTGAATTTAAATACAGAAATATGAATTGGCTCTTTCGTAAGCAATCATATCTATGTATTTACCCGAAACTATTTAGATAATTTTGTACAAGCAAAAAGTAAAACCTGTAAGGACTTACGGCGCTCAGATATGGGGTTGTTCCAGCCAAAGCAATATTCAACTAATTCAAAGGTTTCAGAATAAAGTGCTAAAATGTGCCAAATTTTTCATTTATTTCCATTATTTATTTAATGAAATATTTCGCATTTGATGACATACGAATTTTAAAATTTTAGCCCACCAGGTGAATCGTTGAATCCCTTTTCTCAGCATTCATATTAAAGGCGCAACAGGTACTCTATATTAATTAATATACTTATACATACACATATACATACCTATATTCATATAAGCTTACATTGAAGTGACAAATTTCTGTCCTTACATTGGGCATCAAATATTCATGCTTCTTGAAGAAATGAGCTGACACTCAAGCCTTTCACACTGAGTATAATTCCATTTACGTCAACGGCTTTTATTTCAGTGCCATTCAACATTTCTTCCATTTGCACTCTTCATTTGGCTTTGGCCAATTTGGGTATCCTTTGAGGTGGATTGAATATTATCTTAAATTTTTTTACTCCTGAAAATGTATGCTCTTTGTGCGAATACACAATGTAAGTAAACATATGTATGTATGTATATGCATTACTTAATCGAATGATTTGTACGTGACTACCTTTCGGTTGGTCCCGGGTGCATTGCTGCCATAAAAAAGCTTCTCATAAAACAATTTACTATTAAGTAGCGACATAAAGGTGGAAATCCACACATTTATAGGACTACATCACAACGCAGGCGACAATTTGGAGGAGAAGATGGATAAAATAATTAATAGAGGATACTCGCCCATATACCTATGAATGTATTTACAGATATATGTATGATGAAAGGCCCGAGAGTCCCAGCGAACTAAAATATGCGTACATCAGCGCTTATTTGATTTTCTTGACAGACAACTCCAACTCTGCAAACGAAATTTTCCTACAACATATATGAGGAAGAAATATCATGACGGTTTTTATTTTTCATAGCCGAAGGCTAACAGAGTCAACATACGAAGTCTAGGAGCTAGAAACTGCACTTCAACAATTTCTGACGCCTTAAATATTCCAGATCACAAAATTAGTTCGTATAATAAAAAAATTTAACATATGCAGAAAGAAAGAAATTTTCTTCTAATAATATTATATATAATATAAGTAGCTTAGGCAAGCCACATAAGAAGTCAATTGAAAACTATCAATGCTCTAGTCGGCCTATTCAGGTGACTCCCTCACATTTACTGAAAACAGTAGAAGAACTTGTTCTAGATGATGCGCGTTTGAAAGTAGGGAAATCACCACATTTATTGGAGTTATCATCTATGGTCTTTTACATATCCTCCGTAATTGTCTTTTTAGATCTACGGTCGGCACACGGCAGGTGCCGATAAGGCTCAGAACCCTTAATCAAAACCAATGAGTTAAATGTTCATACAACTTTTTGAATGTCTGTAGCAAAAGCAAATATGAATTGATGAACGTAAATGTTACTAGAAACATGTCTTGGACATATCACTTTGAATCGACCCTAAAAGAAATGGCTGCTGAAAACTATTGCATAAGCATTGTTCCTACCAGTACAAGTTCAAATGCTTTTAATATTTTTGCTTTGGATACAAACTAAAACCAAGTCTCTGATCCCAGTTCCGGGAGATAGGAACGTTAAGGGACCAGAAATTGCTAATTAGCTTGCCACGAAGGGGTTGACTGGATAGATCTTAGAGATCTGCTACCCGTTCATCTGCACCTTCTTCACTGTTGTTAAAAGGTGGTTTCACAACTTATTTCTCAGGAAAGCACAGAACAAATGGAGCTCCATTTCTCCGTGTGTTATTTCGAAAATTCTTTAGTCCCAGTACAGGACTCTGAAAGTTCTGGAGACTACACGCCATTCAATTTTCAAACTCGTAGCTTTGTTTACCGGGGATTGGAATATCGGCACATACGCATAAAAGCTAGCATTGTGGGGACCTTTCAGAGAAGCAGATCTCACACTTTCTCTGTAAATATCCAGATTTGGCAGCTAGACAATTCAGGTCACTGTGTGCTCCTTTTTTCAACAGGCTGGCGCAGTGCTCCAACCTAAATCCCTTCATCCTTCTCCATTACAACAACAACTCTGTCCGTATGTAGATATCTGCTGATTGGAGGTCTCCAAATGGTATCAAAACGGGGCTTTATTGCAACTTGGGGACTGCCAGACTGGGAATTTATTTCACCTACCCACCTAAACTATAGCAAAAGAGACAATAAATATGAAAGAGAGAGAGAGAGAGAGAGAGAGAGATATGCTCAGAAGAAAAAGCAAAAAAATATAATTGATCGATTTTCATTTATTTGTGATGGAGTTAAAATTGCATTGTTATTTGTCATATGCGCTAAATATTTCTTTCATCGTTGGCTACGAAGCAGCATTGCCGACCAAGTCCATAATTAGATGAAAATCCACAATCAGATGTATGCACATGACTCCATCAACCTTTTCACATTGCCATTAAGAGTGTGAGGGAAACTTTGTTCTGACCATTGTTGAATATCTCCATCAACAGAGCCTATCTCATGATCAGTCAAATGAGAGGCAATGCTCTTTAAAGGGAAATACCTGAGAGATATTTCTTGAATGCATCACTCATTTTTATCCACCCTAGTTGAAGCAGTAGTCTATGCAGTGAAACAATAAAAATATGTAGCACCGTCTTAAAAGTTCAATACTTCAGAATTATTTTCGAAAATGACAGAAAAGTGTTACGAAGGAAGCAGCTACTGATATTATATTTATCAAACTGACTATTTCTGTCTATTTTGCAGGTAAAACACCTTTCTTGTTGTGGTGCTATAAATATGTGAGGATGCATCTTATTTAAAACCAAGTCCCAAAATAAATATGTAAGCTAATAACTATGCCCAAAATGCTCCAATTTCCACAGCGTTCTTTGTATTTTGAAACTAATTTCTCCTGGAAAGTATTTCTTGACATAAATTGCATAACCTAAAAAAATATGTATTTCTATAAGCCAAAATGCGTTAAAAAATCGAAAAGTTAAATTTCAAACTGCAACCAATCAAAAGTGGTTCAACCGATTGTAGTACTTTTTTTGCTATACTACTGTGAAATGTTTAATACAAGGTGGCGCAAAAGTAACCTTGCGATGTTTTTTGGCTGTAATTTAAAAACAAAATGAAAAACTTTGACTCTTCTTCTGGATTATTTTTATTTGGTCTTTTAGTTTTTTTTGCATCAAGTCGAGAATATGATGTCATGTAAATGGCCACCGCCACAGTTGATTGCCATTTGAGCCCTTCTTATGGCATTTTCCATCACTTTGGCCAAAACTTCCGGCAATAGGTTCTCACATTCTTGACGGATATTGTCTTTAAGAGCTGCAAGAGTCTGAGGCTTGTTGTCATAAACCCGCGACTTCAAAACGCCCCACAAAACGAAGTCTGGAGCGGTCAAATCAGGCGATCTTGCTGGCCAGTGCAAATCGCTAAAACGGGAGATTAGGCGCCCGGGAAAGGCATCCTTCAGCATATCGGTTGTGGGACATGCAGTGTGCGCCGTTGCACCGTCCTGTTGGAGCCACATGTTTTCCAATCCGAATTCATCAAGTTGCGGCAAAAAGAACTCGTTGATTATTCTCTGTAGCGCTCACCATTCACAGTAACCGTTTGGCCCGCGACGTCGTCGAAGAAAAAAGGAACGATGACTCCTCCAACGAAAACAGCACACCATACAGTGACTTTGAGCGGGTGTAATGGCTCTTCGTGGGTTACACGCGGATTTTCAGTGCCCCAGAAGCGTAAATTTTGCTTATTTACGTACCCGCTAAGATGGAAATGGGCCTCATCACTCATGATTATTTTTGATGAAAAATCTTCTTCCTCTTGGTGGTGATTAAGGATGGCTTGAGCGTGTGTTAGACGCGATTGGCGGTCAGCAGCTAACAGCTGATGCACCGTCTGGACTTTGTACGGAAACTGCAGAACGGCTACTCAGGGGTCTGCCACGCCTGGCAGCATCTCGTGTTGTGCCAGTCTCTTCGAGGCGAGCGGCTAAACGTCGCAGTGTTTCACTAGTAGGCGTTGGACGGCGAGGAAATCTGCGATGAAATTCACGTTGTGCCAAAGTCACCGACCGATTATTGGTCAAATATATAGTCAGCAATATTCCGCGTTCTGGAGCAGTGTAGCGTAACATTGTTTATTAACGTGTATTTCGCATGTGTTTACTACACAAATGTCAAAACAGAGCAGGGACATTAGGGGCATTAGGGGCCAATCGCAACATTTATAGCGTTTTCTGATAGGAGGATTACTTTAGCGCCACCTGTTATCACTCTTCATTAATGAAATTTACCAAAAATTTCTTATTACTATTAATAAAATTTTGAAAACAAATTTTTCAGAAAATTTTTGCTTGTGTTTAAGTTCGCTGTATGTCAAACTACACCAAGCAGGAATAAGCAGGCAGCGCAAAGATGAAAAATGTTTACTTTCTGATTTCTATGTATAACTGCCAATAGCTATTGCGCAAGAATGATAGAAACAAGATGCACACATCAGATAGTGCGAGAGGTCACACTGGTCTAGTTGTGGAGGGTTACCCACCCTTTGCTTCTCGCAATAAACTTAGTGCTTTTTTATATCCAAAATGCCAAAATTTTTAAATTTAGTTTTTGTTGCTTTTTTTAATTTGAAGCTACCAAAACTGTAAGTTAAAGAAGAAAATTTAAACAATAAAAGGCTAAAAAATGGTCACTGTTGCATTTAAAGATTATGCTGGGAAGATTTCAGTGCTATTGAAAGTTTGGGGATTCTTGAAAAGTGCAAATATAATTTTTTGCTCCTTTTGAGATTGTGCACGAATATTGAATATTCTTCTCTCAAATGTTCTTCATGTTTAAAATTCTTGTATAAATTTTAAGTTACTGAATACAAATTAAAGCCATAGTGGTGTTTTCATAGTAAAATAAACAAACAAAATAGCAGAAGATTCCAAAGAAACCATAACGACCTGTTTGAAAAAGGAGTTCCTTATATTGTTACATAACCTCAAATATAGCAAGAAGGGTTTCTGGGCACTTTTTTTAAAAAGATTCTCTTTACATAAGTTTTAGATGCGAGGAAAGATTTTTAAAACTCTGCCTTTTCAATACAGTCAATATATTTTACTTATTTAAAAAAACGTAAAGACAATTTGTCACGCATACAAAATTTTTTAAGTAATTCAATAAAAATTTGTTATTTTTTTGTTATTTTTTTCTTTAAATGGTCGTTTTAAAGTTTTGCAGTTTCGAGAGAGACATTTTACTGCTCGAAGGAGAAGAGCAAACTTGGAAAGAAAACCGAAGGAATGCCACACACAAATATAGCAGGCCACAGACGGGAAACAAATCGAAACAATTCTTTCACACTCATTTTGCCATACACATGCGGATTTGTTGACAATTTTAGTTTCACGTTATTTGTTGCTGAGTGAACATGAAAAGCGAAAAAAAATGATTGTCATTTATGGTATTTATTTGTGCGTAAAAAGAAGGCAGAGAAGGTTTAAGAGGAGAGATAGGTATTCGCATATATATACATGTTTGTGCTTTCCTCGGTCCATTGTGGCCTTTACGAATAAAACACATAAAAAATTTGTTGATTTTTTTTTGATATAAGGCTTTTTGGACTATGTATCTACATATATTTTATCATTTATATATGCTCACCCAGACCACTGGCAACGAAATATATGCTAGTCAACATTTTTCATAAGATTTTGGCGTTGTTCGGGCTGTATACTATTGGAAACGCGTATGATTTCATTCTTCAGCTGGGAATTTGTTTCGGCGCTTATTGAAATATACCATACTTCTCATGTAGGCCTATTTAAATAAGTTCAATGGTGCGAAGTTGGATGATCTCAGCAGCGATTTGGCTTCGATGTTTCATGAGTTAAGGGGGCCTCTTATCAGTGGCTTCTAAAAAAGGTGTTTTTTCTCAATTTTTTTTCGAGGCGAATAAACAGGAATAATATTTTGCATTTATTTCAAGGCATAATTGAGGATGGATGGATAATTTTTTACATCCCTAAATCTACTGAAAAGCTTGTCATCCATGAATTTGACGGCAGTTGGAACTCTGCGGAAAAATAAGCCTTACATACCAAAGGAGATGTTGGCACACAAAGATCGTGCAGAGAGGTCAAGTACATTCGGTTTTAGGCCCAACATATCCATATGCTCCTATGTGCCGAAAAAAACCAGGCAGTTATATTACTATCATCGATGCATGACGATGATCACATTGGCGAAAGCGGCAAACCAGAAATGATCGAGTTTTATAACAAGACAAAAGGAGGAGTGGACGTGATGGACCAATAGCTTGGAGAATATACTTGCCAAAGGATGACAAAGCGTTGGCCGTTGTCCCTATTTTTCAATATGATTGATTTGACGACATTGGCAGCGTACATCATAAAATATATTATAAGAATAATCCCAACATCAGATGCACAATGCGAAGCGTAAGAGATTTCTTCGCCAGCTCGCCAAGGAACTGTCTATGCCCATAATTAAAGAGCGGTCGGTGAATCAGCAAGTGATGCGGAACTTCAACACAAAAATTGCAGTCGCGAGTTTCATAAGTACGGCCTTGCAAGGAAGTGCTGACAATAGGCCATCAACGTCGCCAGCTGCTGGTGCAAAACCAAAGAAACAGCAGGTTGGAAGCTGTTTTCTCTGCTACATCCATGGCCAACACAGAAGACGAACGCGTAACATGTGCAGAATATGTCAGCGCCCAATATGCATACAGCATTCTTCAAATACATTTACATGTAATAATTGTGAAAATAATGAAGACAATTGAATAATTTAACCCTTCGTTAGGCACGTGGATTTTTGTAACGTGGTTAGGCACGTGGTCTACAATCGTAGACCATTTTAATATTATGACGAAAAGTGTTATTTATTTGAGTTTCTCAATAATACTTCATAAGTATATTCTGTGATTTAATGTGAGGAATATAAACTAATATTTTCACTAAAATATTTGTGTATCTTCTGTAAATTCAATAAAAACGTGAATGTATGTGTTTTTTAACATTTATTGCAATTCATAAAAGTTTTTTCTTATAACTAATGGACGATTTACAAAAGAGTTTTTATTATTCGTAAAACTTAAAATAAAAATATGTAAAATTCAATTCTTTAAATAAAAAAATAAAAGTTCAGTACAAAACTTATATGTTATGGTTTCTGAAAACTGCTTATATTTCCTCACTGAGACATTCCGTGCAACTTTCCCTCATATGATTTTTGCAAGGAAATCTGCCGCATTTAGTACACGACTTTCGGGATGATTTGTTCATATTGCGAGGGCAAATATGACAACGTCCGACATAGTTACTTGGTGATTGAGTGGGTTGTGGTGCAATGCTTAGGATGCCAAGAAGGTTGTGGGCTCGCTGCCTCATTTCCATGGGTAGTCGAGGATTCTTTGATCTAACTTCAATTTGTGGTCGAATGAGCTCCCAAGCGCATTTTTCAAGAAAATCACTTGGTTTTTTTCATCATTTGTTTGCTCATCTATTGCGTTATCATGGTGCATAGATGATATCAGGATCACTGACCGGTTTTATTGGGCAGTACGACACTAGTATACAATTTTCTTGGAAACCAAAAATACTTGACTTTTCTTTACGATTCTTCCTGGGAAAGAATTCTTTGGGAACTTCGCGTTTATTTTTTCTCACAGTTCCCAAATATGTAAGCTTTTTCTTTAGCATCCATAGCACTTTCTTCACTACTTGATAGTTCGGAGAGCGGATTTTTGCTGCTTTCCAATCGTTTTTTTTTTTGAATCAGACATAATATTATCTGAAACTAATTAAATTAGCACACTCTTGTAAAAAAATATAAGCAAAACTTAACTGAACTTAATTCAAATATTTAATATATCAAGTAATATTGCCGCAAGAAAAAGTAACGTCGTTAGTCACGTGGTCTACATATGTAGACCAGCACTGTTCAGACCTTGATAAAATTTACAACTGTACGTCAAACCCGCACTGAATGCACTAATTGGATAAAGAGATTAATTATAAACAGCTATTAAAAAGCTTAGGTAATTTAAGAGACAAATTTAAGGAGTTGCACGACTTTGAAAAGACGTGGTCTACCATTGTAGACCACGTGCCTAATGAAGGGTTAAGTTTGTTTGCATATTTAGTTATAAGAAATCATCAATAAAATAATATTTTATAAAGAAAGTAATAAATAAAAATGTTTTTCCTTCAAAAAATTAGAAAAAAACGAGAAAAAAAGCTACTGGCCGCACCTGTACCCCGGTATAAGAAGTCGTAGCATGACAAATAAGACACCAATCGACGTATATTTACTTCGTTTTCCTATATCAAAAATTTCAAGACAATATCTTTAGCGATTTACGAGCTACATCACTCCAAAGTAGCTACTGGCCACACCTGTACTTGGGTATAAGTCCTAGGGTTAATAAAACTCATTCCGCAAACGTTTTGACCTTCTCCGATATGTGGCTAGTGTAGTTCAAAACTTTTAAAATGGACTTATTGCACAAACGGAAAAATATTAATTTTTGTCTTTCGCTAAATATATAATTTTTTTTTTAAATTGAAAAAGAAATAATGATTTGAAAAAAGAAAAAAACTAACTGAAAAATATTCAAAAAAAAATAAGAATTTAATTTTAAAATTTAAATTGAAAAAAAAACAAATTAATTTGAAAATTGAAAAACTAAATTGTCTATTTATTTCTTATCAATTTTTACATGCGATTAAATTCATATAACTAATCCACACACCCGTGCATACTGATATGTGCACATATTTCTATCTAAGGTGCTGGCTTCTTACGCCAGGTCGTTCTATCCGATCACATGAGTGTTAAATAAAAAATACTTTTCCGTACACTTTCCTTTGAAGGTATCAGTCAGCCACTGCTATTTCTGTCATTTCAAACTGTCTGTCTTAATCAGACTGTCCATTTCACATTTTCTTTGGTGATTTGAAAAATGTAAGGCATTTTTAATTACTTTTATTTCACATTTTTTATTGCATTAATTTTTTTAGCCCTTCGCTTTGTTATACATTCCTTTACCGCTTCGCAACTGTCGCTATTGAGAGTCAAGAAAATTGCAATTAAAGAACAAATGCTTTGTGTGCGGCTGTTGGAGGGGAGGACTTTTAGTTGTTGCCGCTGTAATTCTTTATAATAGACAATGCCTTCTGCTGTTGTAATCAAAAGGATAAAAGAGTAATGCACCAGTGACAAAAAAAGAACTAAATAGAGGACATCGGGTGCACTAATTCATTCCTCATTTAAATTTCAATTTAATTTTTATTTAAGCGAGTTGAACTTTCTTCCATTGTGTATCTGTGTATCAAAAAATTAGTGTATTTTTATACAGATAATTACTGTGTAGCGTAGAACAAAATGCGGTCGAAATCACTTCGACACAACTTCAAAAAAAATTTAATACTCCAATTATAATTTAATTACCAATAGAACTCCAATCATCGTTATTCTTTTTTTTAATTCCAATTTTTTTACCCAAAACTGTAGTTTATGCTACTACAGAAACCACTATACCACTAAAAAACCATATAAATTTCCTATTTTTTCGTATTCTCACTACTTTATTTTTAGTTTATATAATTTTCTGAAGCCCAAAATAGTTTTCCGATAACTTTTTTTCTTAAGAATACAAAACTTATTTCTGGTAAATACTTTTCAATGAAAAATTAAATGGTAATTATTTGCAGCCCTTGGTTTCAGTTAAAAATCAAGTCTACAAAGGAATTGAAAATATTTCAACCTATATTGCGTTGGATTTTACTTAAAAATTGTTTTTTCTTGAAAAAACAAATTTACACATAAAGTGAAGTTCTTTCTAATAATTTGAGCATCAAAGCTTCTGCGGCTCTAAAAAAGTTAAGTTTTTGTTTAAAGTTATCCTCCAAATAGTTGCTTGTGCATGAGACCCACCTAGATTCCTCTATGTACAGTTTTATGTTACTTCTCACAGGCAAATGGTTTTTCTGGTGATCCAGATATTTTGGACATTGTGGTGTATTTTCCTGAAAACTGGTTTTATTCCTTAAATCTTACAAAAAGTAAACTGAAAGAATTTTAAAAACAATTTTCTGATTTAGAGTTTTTTTTAATGTTGAAAAGTTTCGCAAAGGTTTATTTAAGTCAAATATATTCGGCTTTTTTTATTTTTTTTCTGTTTTTCAGAATAGAGTATTCTTTTTAAAAAAAATGTTTGCGATTAAATGTTTTTAGAATTTTTTAAAAACTACTATCCTCAGATTTTTGGTTATTACATATATACATATTTGAATGTAGCTTGAAAAGTCGTGAAAATCCTACTATGAAGCTTTTAGGGTTTACATACTGGCCATAGACTCGCCACTAACAAAAAATATAAGAAAAAATTTTGGGCTCGGCATTTTTCAAAAGTGAAAAGAAAATGTTTACGAAAATATTTGATAAACATTTGAGAATCAAGTATGCTTTCAAATTTTTTTTGCATACTTTTTAAAAATTTTGTTTAATATATGTAGTTTTTAAACAAATTTTGACGTGATAAGGTCTTACAATTCGATGTAGCCATGCGCCGTTACCTTGCTTGAACTGCATGTTATGTTATGTTATGTTATGTTATGTTATGTTATGTTATGTTATGTTATGTTATGTTATGTTATGTTATGTTATGTTATGTTATGTTATGTTATGTTATGTTATGTTATGTTATGTTATGTTATGTTATGTTATGTTATGTTATGTTATGTTATGTTATGTTATGTTATGTTATGTTATGTTATGTTATGTTATGTTATGTTATGTTATGTTATGTTATGTTATGTTATGTTATGTTATGTTATGCGTGCGTGTGTGTGCGTTTATGTATATGACGACTAGTAGTTAATAATACCTGTTGTTTTAATGTTTTTATTATTAGATAATTTATTATTATATATGAAGGAAAAAATGTATGGTATTATTTACCACATACATACCTTATATTATAAGATATGTTGTATACTAATATATGTATATAAACATACATATAGTTTGGTGCAATTTTCATAGTCTAATATACATATGTCCTATGCCAATACATATAAACATCCATATATACAATTTCGCGCAATTTTCAAACAAAAAGAAAAAATCTATATGTAAAGATACATACAAATCATATGGACATATCAAATGTACGAATGTATTCCCTACGATATGATATGATAAGAAAAGTAATAAATGAAAGGGAGTGTTTCGAGTGTAATGTGTCTTGAAAAAGCCAAATCGATGATGTTGCCCCATAGCGTTGTTGACTTATTAACGTCTGGTGCACAATCGAAATTCAACATACATATCTTTCATGAATTTGATAAATGTTTCGTAATTTTTCACGTTTGTGTAAATGTAACTTGATCAATTCCATTGCGATTCCATTTACCTCCTCCTCTATATCCATACAAAATATCTATCAAACAAATAAAATTAAAATTTTCTTTTAAAAAATGCAACCATTCCATCAGCATTTTCTTATGACGTTGTCACGTTAAACTATCGTCAGTAAACCGACTTTACAGACAACCTCTTTTTTTAAATTTTGGTGTGAGTTCTGCTTTGTAATAAAAAAAATTTATACTAAATTTTGAATATTGAAAAAATCTCTGAATTTTTAATTTTTTTTTTAAATTTTACCAATTTATTTATTATTAATACTACAAGTAAACCAATTTTCAGAAAAATTTACGACAATATCCAAAATGCTTGGTCTTCTTCTTTCAATGCTCAAGCTCGGTCATATTAATTCCTTGTTATTGAAACCAATTCTTACCCATAGGCGACATTGCATTGCTTTATGGTAATGAGCGGTCATGCAAAGAAAAAAAGAAATATACATATATATATCTCGAAAGCAATTAATTACCACACGTCAGCAATGGCGAAGTATTCTCTCTCACACTCACTAAGACCCACCTGACTCCCATGTGTGTTTTTTGGTTGCAAATTTAATTACAGCTCCTTCAAATTCCAGTTTTTCCCTATATGCATTCACAAGACACTCATTTGGTCCTTCAAAAAATAATAAGCAATTAAAAGTTCTCAAACGCATTTGTTTTAAAATGAATTTCATTATAAATTTAAATTCCAGGCATACATTGCGATTGGCATCTCCATGGCCACATCAAAGTGTAGGCACAACAAAAACCGCAACATGCAAATAACGCCATGGCCATATGATATAGCCGACCTCTAGAGAAAAATCAACAAATAACTCAGCTTTTAGCAGAGCAGAAGCGCAAGCCTAATATGTACACAATACACAAGCGCTGATACTTACACACATACATAGGCATATATGTACTTGTATATACACTCTAAAAGGGGTAGCCGCAGTGCGGGCATTTTTAATTAAGCAAAAGCTGCATAAATAAATATTGCCCCACAAACAACAAAAAAAAAGAGAAGAGAATCAACATGGTAAGCAATTTTCAAGCCTATGCTTTCTGAAGACACAAAAAAAAATGAAATAGCATATCATGGGTGGAGAAAAATTAATTTAACTCACCTGTGATGGAGTCGCAGCTGCTGTTGTTTAGAAAAAATGTTATTAAAATTCTAGAAATAAGCGAAATTTCCACAAACGCGCGTCAAGCGCGAAAATATAAACACTTTGCGTAACCCTCCATGCTTTGGCTAATTTTTAATTTCTAATTTATAGCACCTGCCTTTGCAGCACAAACACACATCCATAAATAGCTGCATCATTTGCGGTGTCTCTGTGGATTTCTTTGCATCTGCCTGCATTTCCGTTTTATCCATCCTTGGCTATGGTGCTCTAGGCGCTCATTAACGCCGCCATTAATACAATTTTAATATTTTCTGCAGCTATTTGGGCTCGTTTAGCTGGCTCGCTTATTTTTGAATTTATTTAAAATTTTTGTGTTTTTTACTTATCATTTTTTCTCTCTCTTAATTTCGTCTACTACGCATCTGGTCCTATGCACTCTCAAGCATATTTACCCATTTCAGAATATTTTTTAAATGGAAATTATAAATGGCGTTCATATTTTGGGCGCTAATGACAATATTGTCAATTTTGCGGTTGCCGTACTGTTGTTGTTGTCGGCTTTATTTCGACCTCATATTTGTGGTCCGGCGTCACTTCTAAGCATATTTACCCGCTTTTGTTTACTCTATTAAAGGGAAATTAAAAACGGTTTTCATATTTTGCTAATGCCGATATTGTAAATTTTTTGGTTGACGCATTGTTGTTGCGCTCGGTTTTTAGCTGTTGTATTTCAACCTATATTTGTAGCCTTGTCTGTTTTGAGCTGTGGCTGCCTTTTTATAATATCGATGTGTAATACTTACCACTGCGATTGAAAATCCTGTACGTTCAGCATACTAGTAAACACAAAATCACAAAATCCCTGTGATTACAACAAAATCGCGTTGTTGATTAAGTTAAGCTGCATTTTAACCCTCCGTTTGGCAGAAGAGTCTGATTAGAGTGTTTTTATATTGAAATTGTTAATTAATTATATATCTAATTGGCTATCTTACGAAGTTTCACGTACTTTCCTGAACTTTCACATACTCTAAAGGCTTTAAAGGTCAAAGGCTTTAAATTGTTGTATTGCTTTTCACACAAAGTGCATATAAATATTCGGAATTAGTTTCCCGATCCAGAAAATTTCGGGACTCAGATATTGCAATCTCGGGATCTCGAAACTAATCCCCGCGTGGTTACTCATTATCTTGCAATAACAATAAATTGCGTTGCTCTTTTTATAGAAGCTCTGCTATCATATAATAAATGATTAATTACCATTTAATGAATTATTAGTTACTGCAGGGTCCGTTACTCGATGTATAACCAGTTAAACAGACCATACATTTAGTTTGGAAAATTACTTCTATTCAACTCAAAGTAAAAAATGTATGAAAATAATACAAAATTACGAATCGATTTACTTTTGATCGATATTACCACCTTTTGCCTTGACTATGCCCTGAGACGATCCAGTAACGAGTCGCAAGCTGCCTTGCAGATATATGTGACTTGCAGGTATTTTGGCCCACTCGCGGACAATGGGGTTTTCCAGCGCCTCGAGACTTTTGAATCTATTAGTTCGGACTTTGCTCTCCAAAATGGCCTTGAGAGAATGATCCGTCGGATTCGCGTCTGGTGAATTTAAGAGTCATTGGGTGGACGTTATGAAGTTCGTAACGTTGTTTTTTAGCCATTCTTGGTTCACTCGCGCTTTGTGAGACGCTGCCGAGACCGTTTCTGGACCGTCAAAGATAGTCAAGGCAAAAGGTCATATCGAGCAAAAGTAAGTCGATTCCTAATTTTGTATTATTTTCACACCTCTTTTAGTTTGAATTGAATAAAAGTAATTTTCCAAGCTAAATTTATGGCCTTTATAATTGGTTACACTTCGAGTGCCCGATCCTGTAGTAAATTAAAGTCTTTGCTGTAAAAAAGGTATTTTTCCGCCTTCACTTCACTTCTTAAGAAAATAACAAACTCCGAAATACCCCAGATTGTAGGCAAACAATCTTGCAGTTTTCAGGACATAATAATACCGACGCCTCATGGCCCCGGGGTTGGCATCAATGATATGTGGGTATGTGAGTGTGAAAAGTTTCAGTCGCTGCGAATGTGTCCTCCGAAACATATGTAGGTATGTATGCCCGACGTAGGGTAAACGCGTAACCTTGTACTTTTTGTTTGTGTACTTATACATACATATATACGGAGATATGTAGCATGTCGTTGAGTTTTATCCCAGCTAATCAGTAATTAGACATGCTTGAAAAGGGTTTTATTATCGCTGGCAGAGATTTGCAGGAAATCCTTTTTTTTTTTAAATTCAACATGGCTGGCTGAGCAAAGCTTTTAATTATCGCCTACGGTTGTTGAACCCGAAACGCCCGAGATGGAGTGGTAAAATTTCAATAATTAAAAGCAGTGACAATTTGACAAAGGCAAACTGAAAAATAAGTGTAGTCATATGTGATTAAATGGCCTATTGAGAATTCGAGTATTTTCGAGCTGCGCCATATTAATTAACGTCGTATTCTAATTCTGTTATTTGCTCGGGATTTGGTTGCTAATTCCTGACTGGCAAAACATTGAATTTCGTAGAAATTGCTTGTACAGAATGTGATATTTTCAAGAGTTAAGAAGAAGTAGCGAAATTTAGATATTTTTTGATGAATGGTGAAAAGTAATAACAAATATGAAAAAAATTCAAATATACATTGGCATAGGCCATGATTCAATGATAAAATGTTTGCTCAGTAAGCAGCTTTCTCGTTCTCTCTTGACAAATCGGCTCCCTTAGCAAGACACTGGGTTGCTAGCTCTAGAAATTTTGAGTAAAAGTGGATGAAAAGTAAAGTGCTCGTAATTGAGCAGTTTTAGTACGAATTTTGCCGCGACCCGTCTCATGCCCAAATCATTGAAAAAAATCGAATGGCACGAGCCAATCGATATGTCCAGGTCCTCAGCAATTTCTCTAACGGTGATTCGACGATTGGCCAGTACAATTTTCTTCACTTCATCAATTTTTTCGTCTGTTGTTGAAGTGCTCGGGCGTCCGGCACGCTTTTCGTCGTTCACATCTTCTCGTACATCGTAACTTGCGAAAATTCAAAATTTGCAATACTTTTTGGACACACCTCGTATATTATAATATCACGTATTATCTGAAGCTGCATTAGATAAAATAACTATCGATTTTGGAAATTTATTTCATCACGCCGCTTGCGTAATCACGACGTATTTATATGTATATCTGTAAATATGCCAATTTTTTTTTTAAATTTCAGCGCATAATAGAGCGATACAAAGTCGTTTTTTTAAAGTTATTGAGCTGCGTCGACTTTCCAACCACTACATACATATACATATAGGTACTATTTATGTATATACGTTGTTAGGTATTTGAACTTTTTTAAACAAATAAACCAACCAACAGGTTTACTCGTCACCGAGCGGTCAGTAGTCTTTCATGACAGAATTACACTCACAGGTTTCCCACTGCCTACCCAAGAGCAAGCGTTGTTAGAACAGAGTTTTTTTTATCACTTTAGCAATGCAAATTCATAGAAGGTGACTTCAGTAAAGCAAGAAGAACATTTGCTTGTATTTTGTTTTTGCAATTTGTTGACTTGGTTGTCATAATTTTAATGAGAAGTTAATCAAACGAAAATGTAACAACTAAGTAGAATATCACTTTTACTCTCAAACTATTAAATCTCAACAAAAATAATAATTAATCAGCTGCTCCATCGAAGTCTCCTTGTGCTAATTCGGCTTGCATTTGATGCTTGTTTAAGGCACCCTTCTGGTCTAGAGACGTAAAAATTGAGGGGGTTAAAAATTGCAGAAAATCAATCGATATCAATAGAAAATCATTTTTATTCATTAGATCAATTCTTTATTTACAAAAAAAAAAACAAATATATTTTTTTAAATGGCTTCCCCTGACGTAACGCATGCCTCTGGCGTAACTGATTGGGCTGCTCAGGAGCGTCTGAAAAAAAATTCGGTCGAATATTTATCATGAGATATGTCGCTATGGTGGATAGCAGATTTACAAAAAAGATCATTTTTTTCTAGATATTTTATCTGTTAATTTGAAAAACAAAAAAAAAAAAAAACAAGATTTTTTTCACGTTCGCGCTCTAAAACACAATAGAAAATTGATTATAAAATTATAATTCTGCTACCCGCGAGAGCCACAAGTCTACTCAATAACATATTGAAAATTCAAATGAATCGGTTCAGTACTTTTTGAGAAATTATCAACGCCAACTCGGAAAAAATAGTTTCGAGAAAAACAAGGCTAAAATTTCGTCGTACTGGCCGTCGTACTCCGTCTCGTTTTAAAGGACTTTAACGTTAAACTATACATCGAATCTCAATATAAAAATTTGCAAGTATATTTTTGAAAGTATAAAGTACCATAACATGAAAAAAATCGATTTTTTCGAAATTCTAGACAGAAATTCAAATAAATTCGTACCTCAAAAATATGGATATTGTCAATTTAGCAATAAAATGATTGAGCACCAACACACACTCGTAGAGCGAAGCTGCCTTAGAAATGTTTTAATATGATAGCTGCTATTGTGACCTCAAAGGGCATATAGACATAGGGCCTTTTACATGGTGGCACAAAATTAATCTTCCAATTTTGTTTTTGAAAAATAAATAATAAGTAAAGAAATAATAATAATAATAAGTGCGCTTAGTCCTGCCAAAAGTTCTGCTACAAGTTAAGTCCGTTATAGATATGAAAGTATAACACTTCTTTTAGTAGACTTAGTTTTATTTAATCATGTAAATATTAAAGAAAAAAGTTTTAAATTTTCAATCGAAATGGTCACCATTAACTTTTTCACACGCCTTCAAACGATTAGGTCATTCAGCTATTGCAGCTCGCACGGTTTCCATGGATATTCACGTCATTGCTCGAACCAAAGATGATTTGAGGCTCTCCGAATTTTTCTGAAGGCTCTGACCTCAAACTGTAGTCCAATGGACTCACAATTGGACTTCCAGACGGCCAATCTTCTGCGGCTCTGAACTCATGAATATTGTTTTTTATCCATTGCTGGATCGTTTTTGCTTTGTGAGCTGGAGCGGAACCTTGCTGGAAGATCCAACGCGCTCCATTGAAGAAAGTACTGCTCAACCATTTGAGCTAAGACATTCTCCTGGTACACTTTTGCCTCGGTCTCAACGCCTTTTTCGCAGAAATGAGGTAAATGTAACGCCCTCCTAACCATTGCGGAGGCTGTTTGGTAGCCACGCTGAACCCTTGGAACAACATTTTTTGTGTCTTTAGAAGTTTTGTCATAGATTTTATCGTTTTGCTTATTAAGAACTTTTTCAACAATGAAAATTTTCTCTTCTGGGAAAAGAATATTTTCATGGCCGTTGTCAGCATGCAATCACTGCAATGCGATTTTCCTTAGCTCCCCATTTCATTGTTAATACGCGAAATTTGCCACGAAACTGAAACGTGCTGTTTAAAGGCAATAGTTTCTTTAGGCGTTGATAAATGGTTTTTATTTTCGGGTGCGGCGGTTGACTTTCTTCATCCTCCAAAAACTTCAGGCAAATAAGTGGTTGTCCATCCCTCAGAATTGGCAGTTTAAAATTTTTATAGTGGGAAATGTATTAACTTCCGACCAGATTTTCCGAAAAAACAGGCGAGTATTGCGTCCGCGACACCTATCGACACGAGTTCTTTTTGGCGATTGCCAAATTTTTCGGTGTCCAACGTAAAAAATCTTCTTGATGACCAAATGTTCATGCGAAATTGATTGTATGCTGGTCCCACTAACTCCTTAAGAAGCTCTGTGCCACATGTGTCATATACCCCATGAACATCAGCATCTATTGTTTGTGGCGCTACAACCATTTTTGTACGACTATCACGAAGTTCATCTTGCAAGCATTGCCGGCAACTTTGGAGCTCGTTTTACCAGCGTTTCACAGTGGTTAAGTATGGTGCTTTAACCCCAAAAGTCGCGGTAAGTTTATCAAAAAATCGCGATAAACCATTGCAAGAAAACGTTCACGGGTTAGTTCTATCTTTTTGGAGAGATGCATTTTTCAACTCACTGAAAACAGAACGAAAAAGCTCGTAATTGAAAACGTTATGTATATGTAAGTTCATGTTAAAAAAATACCAAACTTTTGACAAAAACATCGAATTGGAGTTCATCAAACGTAGTCTAGCAAAGACGCTAAATATAAAAGTGATACGCTCAATTGAAAGTGTATGCTATAGAGCCTTGAGTATAAGATTCAATGACACATTTCTTGTCATGATGGACTCAGTCATAGCTAGAATAGAAGATCGGTTCACTTCAATAAAAAAACATCAACAAAATATTTTCCTTTTTGTGGTTGTTTCCCAAAATCGAAAACAAAGAACTCCAGGCTGCAGCACTTGATTTCACTGAAAAGTAAAAAATTTGGGTACTCTGTTTCCAAACATCTGCATCACTTTGCGAATATTCTGCATCTTACCAGTATCAGTTGCCAGCGCCGAAAGATCGTTTAGCGTTTTATCAAGAATTAAAAACAATCCTCGTTCTTGTTCGACTCAGACTCGAGTTTCAGGATTAGCAGCTTTGTATTTAGAATCTGAGTTAGCGAGAAAACTTGACTTTGCTTATATTATAAAAGCTTTTGCCTTGGCTAAAGCACGGAAAATTATGTCAGTAATTTTGGAAAATTTGTAAGGCGTTTTTCTTCGGATATGCATTCAAGTTTTTTAAATCAATCGTTATCGTGACATTGATTTCATCAGGAAACTTTTATATTGTCTTATTATGTTAAATTTACACTGTTTAACAATTATACGTATTTATATGAATTAGAAATAATTGGAAAGGGCCCGCATATGCAATTTTCCCCCGGGGCCCGGATATGCCCTCTAAGGCCCTGCCCTCATTTTTTCATTGATTTGCCTGAAATTCTGACACAAATTTATGGAAGAGTTAGCTTTTCTAAATATGCAAAGAACACAAAAACCGATTTTGAAAAAAAACTTGGTCAAATGAACCTAAAGTCTGTCTTGTACCAAGCTGGCCTGGCTAAATTCTCTCAATTTTCTTTCGATTTTCTTTAATTCCTACATAAAATTACTGAAGCCTTAGCCTTTTTAAGCGCGCTTTTTAATTTTTAATAGTTTTTTAAGTTTAAAAATCACAATTCTTCAAAGTACAATATTGGATATTCAAAAACAAGTAACTAGTCTTCCCATTGCTTGTTTATACCCAGAGCTGCGTAGTCATCGTTTGTCAGAATCGCAAAAAAAAAAAAATTAAGTAGCGGAAGGCGCCCCCTTCTGTATTTTGTACCCCGTGAAGTAGAATTATTCTATGGAATGTCGTAATAAATATTCACTACCTCCACCAGCTTTTTTTTCTTTTTTTTTTGCCACGCTATTACTCGCACGTTTATGCACAGATTTTCCAGGCCATAACTCTTTGTCATCAATGTTTTTAAGACGCACAATTTATTGTCGCAAATTTCTGCGCTTCCAGTAGGCGAAAATGTTAATGAATATTTGCAAGTGCATTAAGGGATCTCACCTTCCATACAAATTAAAAAAATATGAAAGTAAGAATATATATTGAGTTCTGCTAAAATGTTGTGGCTGCACACAGGCTTATTTGTGAGGTAGAGTGTATTGAAAATAATTCTAAAAATTGAATTTTTCGCGAAGAAAAGTTTATTTTCAACATTTTTTTCACTGGGGAAATTGAATTTTAAAATACCTGCCGAATTTTGCAAGATAATGCGACTTTGTATGCAATTTTCAATATGCTCCAGCTCACGAATAACCTCATGTTGAGGCTAAATATTTTAGTAAAAGTTATGAAATATATCATATTCTAGTACAGGATGCACGAAATGACGGATTGTTTGTTCAAACACCTTAACCTACATACATACATCGTGCATTTTAGATAGGCAGATAAAAATCTGACTGATGGCTGCAAAAACGACCATTAAAATCACGATGCCGGTGTTTGCAGCGCTTTAAAAACCAACATATAAACCTGCATAATAAAAGAGAATTAACAATAATAGCAAAAAATATTGCAAAACGAAACATAAAAAAATAACAGGAAAAACAATTCCGTATATCACAGAGGAAAATATGGTGGCTATGTCATGAAAATGTCAATAGCAGTTCAACAAACAGAAAAAAGAGATAAATATAAATATTTCACGAAGTCATAAAATGGCAATATAAAATAACAGTAAATACCTGTATTCGCTCATACAGTGCACACACACACACCCGTAGCAGCAATATGGAAAATGACAAACGTTAGAAAATATTTGTTTCATTTGACACTTTGATGGTGCCAGAATAATCGTTAAAAAAATATGTGAATAAAATAATAAAAAAGTATGCCGCACAAATAAAGTATGTGATTTTATGTGAATGTACTTGTGTACGTGGGCTACTAGAGTATGTGGACAGCAAAAGTTTTACAAATAAATAATAAAAAAGAGCAATTTACGTCAAATTGAAACAAAGTGCCAAAAGTTGTATCTGCTGGCGGTTGCGGAAACGGAAATAGCAACACCAGTGATGGCCGCATTATACATACTTAGCTTTTTATTGGCGTAAAATAGATATGTATGCACACAGATGTCATAAAATATTGTTGTTATTTTTTTCAATTTTTTTTTTAAACAGACGCAGAAGCACACATAGATGACTTTTTAACTCCATAAAATTTCTTGCAGGTAAATGAAATTAGTTTCTTTGAATGGGGGGATGTAAGCCACCTTAAGTACTTCATTTTTGGGCTAGGCTTATGGCTCGTTTTGCATATATGAAGTTAGTTTGTCTACAAAATTTAGGCGGATGTACAAGGAGATGTTGTAAAACCAAGGTTGGATGTATTTTGCGTCAGTGACAGAGATTGCGTCACTCGTATTGATCAGCTTCCTATAGTCTCTGACCACGAGTTGATATTCTTATCCTACAATATCCAGTTCAACACACACACTCAAGTAAAGGAGTTATTTTTTAGAGACTTTAAGCTTATTCAACATGATCTCTTAAATAAGGAGGCTGCCGAGCTGAATTGGAATATGTGTCGGTTATTCACAACAGTGGATGAAAAACTGTAACATTTCAATGCCTTAGTCAGCCATCTACTTGATAGGTTTGTTCCGTTGCGTAAAGTTAAAGTTTACACGTAAGATATTGTTTTTAATTAGAGAGCGTAGTAAAGCATATAGGAAATGGAAAAATGATAGAAACACTCACTCGTGGCAAAAATATCGTGTAGCAAGAAATAAAGTAACTGGAATCACTAGAGACACCAAAAGGGCATATCTAAAATGGAAGCTCAATGATAGTTTACCTTCGAAAGTCCTATGGAAAAACCTTAAATCCTTAGGTTTCTCAGGAGAGGATAAGCCCGTGTGCAATTTGGACCCAGAAATTTGAAATACTCACTTTCTAGCATCTAACTCCACTCGACATACCTGTAAAAGTTCCTCTACGAGAGCATGCTGATGACGGTGAGTTTGAATTTGTGCCTGCAACAGAGATGCATTTTATACATACTAGCAAATCTAATGCTATAGGGACCGACGGCATTTGTCTTAAATTTCTTAAAATTATTCTACCATTTGTAATATCATCACTTACGCACATAATTAACTTTTTACTCACCTCATTTACATTTCCATATCTCTGGAAGGTTGCAAATATAATACCTGTGCCAAAAATAAAATGCTCTACCGCTCTTCAGCACTTCAGACCAATAAGCATTTTAACTACCCTATCGAAAGTATTTGAAAATTTTTTGGCGCGACAAATTACCTGCTACTTGGATAAGAATAATCTGCTGAGTAATTTCCAGTCGGGTTTCAGAAGTCTTCATAGTTGCTCCACAGCTATGCTTAAAATTTTTGAAGATGGTAAAAACTACCTCACAGTGCTAGTATTACTGGATTTTTCAAAAGGTTTTGATACTATTGATCACAACATTTTACTGCGAAAACTGTGCTATCACTATAAGTTTGGAGCATTTTCTCCGCAACTAATAAAAAGTTACGTTTCGAATCGGCTACAACAAGTTAAGTGTGGTGATAACTACTCAAGCCTAAACCAATTACGTCAGGTGTGCCGCAGGGCTCTTTTTTAGGTCCAATTTTATTTTGCATTTTTATTAATGATATTGTTGCGTGTTGCCAAAATTCGTCGATTCATCTCTATGCTGATGACACACAGATCTACCTGTCAAGACCAATAGGTCTTACTAAAGATTTGATAGCAAGGCTTAATGAAGACCTCACTCGTATTTCTAATTGGTCCAAATCTAACAACTTGAAAAATAAGACGAAGGCGATTGTTTTTTCTCATTCAAAGTATGACCTTAGCTCTTTGCCGCCAATATTGCTTAATGAAGTAAATATTAACTTTGATGACGTAGTAACTAACCTGGGTTTCAGAATAAATTCACGATTATCATGTGTTGACCATGTAAACTTTGTTGTAAATAAGGTATATAATATTCTTAGAAAGCTATATTGTACTGCCTACTTACTGCCACGGCAAACTAAATTAAAACTTGTTAGATCACTCATTGTTCCTCATGTATCCTGAATTAGTATATTGCAGGCTTGATAATAATTCGAAACATTAATTGCAAATAGCTCTAAATAATGCAGCGTGTTTCGATTTTGAAAACCGGAAATATGACCATATATCTATCTATTCAAAACTATCGCTCGAATACCGTTCAAAAGGCCGCTGTTCGCTCTTAACCGAACCAGGAATCAACGAACGTACCAGTTGTCACTGAAAAGTGCACATTTCGTGCTATCACATATGTGAACGAGTGCTGCATTTACTCGTTTGGTTGAACTGTCATTCGAACACCGACAGCCGCCCGTAAATGATCGAATTTAACCAAAGATGTATGTAGGTAGGTAAGATAGCAAGAGTACTCCAGGTACACTTCAAGTAGCACTTACGTGCCGTTTTGATACCATAATGTGGACCACTACCTGTGAAATGATTTAGGGAAAAACCGTCTACGGCCATCCAGTGCTGTCGATGTAGTGGAAGAGTGAAAAGGGATCTAGGCTGGAGAATTTCTCCAAGTCATCCCCGAAGGGCACGCTAAGGAATCTCAAGCGCAATATTCAAGCGGATATTTGCAAAGAAAGTGTTCCACAGTCGCTTTCTCTGCAGGATCCCCACAGCTTCTGCGTACCAACCACCCAGTGACCAGTGAACACCGCAATGAGTTTGGAAATTGAATGGCGGGGGATTCCCATCACCTTAAGCGTTCTGTTTCTATCGTATTGAGGTTATAGTGTTTTCGAAATAGCACACGAAGAGACAGACCTCCGTCTTGCGCTTTTTTAGAAAGAAATTGTGTAGTTTCCCTTTAACAACGGCCAAGGGAACACCGATGTCTGAGAAGGGGACAGCTGGAATCGGTTCTGTCGACCCCTTCCTGGCAAGCTCATCGGCAATTTCATTTCCCCCTATATTCCTGCGCCCAGGAACTCAGATAAGGGAAATGTTTCCTGCACGTTCGAGGCGTTTGAGTTCCTCCTTATAGGAGTGCACCAGAAAATAGCTGCAATACGGCGACGACAGGGCCTTGATCGCAGCTTTACTATCGGAAAAAGTATTAATGTCTCCCTCCCAACAGCGATCCCGAAGCATTTTGCATGCCTGCAGAATCGCGAAGACCTCTGCTTGAAAAACGCTGCTTCTTTCCGGAAGCTTAACCCTTTCGCGATATTGTTGCCATATGGCAACAGTAAACTTTAAAAGGCCGTGAACACTCTCTTGTAAAAAATATCAACTTTTTTGTTACATATTTTCAAAAATTGAAGTTTAATGGTTAAACATAAATAAAATAAATAATAACCGCCCATTATATATCGGTAATACAACATTTTTAAAGAAAGCCTTCTGGCATATAGCACTTCACTCTGAAATTTGTATTTTGCATTTTTAGATTTTTGAGGCATTTTGGGCAAATGTTTTCAACAATTTTTGAATAAAGCATATAGAAAAATGTTCAATCTGTCATTTGGCATATAAATATATTTTCGCTCGCAGCTTTAAAAGCTGTGCTAATTTTTAAAACTAAGCTTGTTGCCATATGGCAACAAATTTCTCGTAAGGTGTTAACTTGCATTAGATTGCAGAAGAAGTTTATTTGCCATTGAAAACAATACAAAACATTTGTTGCCATTTTTGCCGAACCAAAGATGTAAAAATATATAATTATAAATATATAACTGCGTGTGGTATCTATCATATCCATATATTGCAAGGAAGTAAAAACTTTCTGATCAAAAATTTTTGAACCCACAAGACGCGCCTCAAGTAAAATTCCACCCGTTGAAACTTTTTAAAAATTTCACAATATTTTTAATACATTTTTTTTTTATGTCATGTGCTCTATTCGATATATGTTGTTAATTTTTCCTAAAACTTGTATAATTTTCGTAGCCTAGGTTTTCAAAATAGTATTTTTAATATGCGTATGCAATAGCAGACATAAGTTTTCATTCAATTTTACGCCTTTTAATCCCCGATTGGTATTTTGTCTGAAAACTTTCAACTACTCTGTTGGCTGGCTTGTCGCTTAGAATTTTAAGAGCACAAACAATTTCGCATATATTCATATATTCTAAAGGAGAATACGTACATAAACACACCTACTTGCTCTAAATTTAATGAGTTAATAAAAGCATCAAAAAGGGTACTCTAAGGTAAGTTACTAAAAATTCTATTAAAATAAAAGTTCTTAGTGTTCCCAGTGGGAACGACACAAAACGCAGACAAAATCGTAGGAAAATAATTAGAATACAAAATACGCTAAAGGTAAGCAAGCGACTACATGACCTTGCGAGTTTGTGTATGATACGCAGGTGACTGATGTTGTGTTTATTTCTCACTGGCTACATAAAATATGGCAACATTTTGTCTTGTGTTTCATGCCCGTCTCTAAGCAGGCAATAGAAAATGTGTGTATATATTATATTTCTACCAGGAAAAGGCTTTTCATGAATGCCATCTACCACTCGATGAGGCAAAAACATAAAGAACTATCTACGGTGAGCCATAATAAAAGTAAAAAGGACAAATTGGGGAAAAAGCTTTCCCTTCTTGGCAACTTTATAAAGGAGTAAAATAAAAAGGCGCTTTCGCTGCTGCTTTGTTATCGTTTTCTCGTTTAAAAAATTAAGTAAATAATTGGTGCTCACACCCTTTTTAGGTGCTTGGCCGAGCTCATTCTATTGTTTGTCTAGATGTTGTTCCCCAAGTAGAGTGACCTAAAGTTGTTAGCCGATTCCGAACGGCAATTTGGTGCTTCACGGAGATGTCAAGCTACGTTCTCCGAATGGGAGCCACACGCCAACCCATTCGGCTACGGCAGCCACGTTGTCTCGTTTACTTTAATTTAATTTCAAGTTATGTCATCCACGCAAATTAGTGAAGAGTTTCGATATTCACAAATATATTAAATTGTTTAATGTATCACTCACAGCAATTTACATTATTTTCAAATGTATCGTCTTCATTAACCCTAGAAGCACAATCATATTTTTGCTGTCATTAATTTCAATCTCGAGAAAATTATACGAAAAAGGAAGAAGAGGCTTTGGATTAGACGAAGATGAGCAGCAGCGGCTAATTAGGTTTATATTAACCGATTCCATGCGATACTGATGAATTTCACAAGATATCTGATATTTAAACCAGCAACATCCATAGTTGTAGTAAAAAGGTGAGAGCCCAGTTGTCTAAATCTTTGCCCGACAAGAGCAGTGCAGTAGCAAAGAAGACGCTGAGGTCTCCACCTCATTCTCCAGACATCTTCTATAGAAAGGAGCTCAAGCAACCCAAAGTCGTCGCTGAATTAACGCAATACCCATCTTTCCAGGAGTAGACCACAGGCTCTCAAGGTAACCACAATCTCACGCGTTGCGTGATCCAGTTCATCATCCCAAAAGTTTTTCCTTTGCAGCTGTGTCCAGAAATCCAGATGGAAGAAATATCGAAGTATTCGGATGCAATCGAGAGAGAAGTCAAGGCATTCCACTACTAATTTTGAACGTACACATAACGAGCCCAAGTCCCTAATTGCCGCTTGGCGGTCGGAGTAGATATTTATAGTACATCTATTACAGTAATTACAGAAGTAAGAAACCAATCCACTGCTTACTTACAGCTTGGAAAACTCTACAATGATTCGGAAGCATAAATTTGAGCTTTTTAAAGTGAAACTTCTTAGGCGTCGATGGACGAGCGAGAATGGAGAGTAATAAATTTCAAGACCATGCAAAGTTTTGGGCATTGTCGTTCCGCGAGAAAAAAGATATAACGTAGAGGAAAAGGAGAGAGAGAGAGCTATACCTTATATATATCTTAGATACACTTTAGGCTATTTTTCCTGAGTTTTTCCTTGCGGTTGCTAATTGCTAGTGAGAAATAACACCGCCTACTTTTTGGCGCTTGTTTGTTGGGACAAACTTGTAGAAAATATATTTTTCGTGCCTACTTTTTGGCGTTATATTTCCTTGTTGCTTACTGTTTGAGGCGTTTTTTGGTCCCAATTTTTTGAGGTTTTTTTTGGTGCCTACGTTTTGGCGCTTATTTCTATTCCCTGGCAAGTGGTTGTGCGTACTATAAAGTGCTATACATTCCGGCGTCGGATTTATTGGTATTGCCTTGCGGTAATTTGTGCCATTGCTGCGGTCCTGGAATCGCTGCGTTTGTGCGGGTGATAAACGCTCGTAGTAGTATGCGTTGTTGCCACGGTTTGTGTCCGGCGTTTATCTACACCGGTCGACCCTTTTCCGTTTTTTGTAAATTTTGTCTATTTGTATTTTCTGCAAATGTTGTGAATTTATTTAGATATGTATTCTTTCTCTCTCTCTCTCATTCTCTCCCTCTTTCTTTGTCTGCCTAAAAAGTTTCACTTCTTTTATGTGTACTACGCTATACGCACTTCTATGTTGTCTAAACTTTCTTTTTGTCGGTAAGGTAGGGTTCAAAATGACCTCGCACTTATAGGGACCGTCGCCTATTGCGTCGCGTGGTGTGGCTACTAAAACGATCCCTCCTCTCCTTCTGAGCTCTTTTTGAGTTTGATGGGAAGTTCCTCGCAGTAAGCTCCCCCACTAACTCTTCCGTCCAGCTTCGACCCAACTCCGTCGAACTATCGGTCGATTAGTTTCTGTATCTACCTTCTGAACACCCAATATTTATATTTATGAGAGAGATTTATGAAAAAGCCTCCTAGTTACGCGCCTGATGATAGGCAGTAATGGGTTAAAAACCCAGGGTTAACTGTATTTTAACACAAAGCCAACATTACCTTTGAGACAAAAACAATAACAATAACATGTCAAACAAATTTTTTTGTAATGAAATTTGTTGTGTGTAAAAAGTTGTTTTTGCTGTTGGCATCACTTGTCATATTTTTGACGTCTGACATGTATTGTAAGTGAAGTGAGTGCTACACGCACACGCACACAAAGACGTATCTATAAAAAAGCTTGTGTGTGGTATGTTTTTGTTAGACAATATGCAAATTTCCATGCCACTTTGCTATTGTTGCTTTTGCACCAATTGAATTTTAACATTTCAAAGCATGCGTCGTCATTGTGCAATGCAAAACAAATAAACAAAGCGTTGATGCGACGAAAAGAGGGGGAAACTATTTGTGCAGAATTTTGAAATTATATACCCAACTTAATGAAAATTACCCACTGACTACGGTAGAAAATCAAGAGAATATTTGAAGGGAGTGCCTTGGCATTATTAAATTTAATCATATTGGTTATTTTAGCCATCGCCCTACAGTTTTCGTTTGAAGCATTCAAATGTGTTTTATCATAATTGCATTAACCTACAGGTTGTTGGAAAAGTATTGAAAGAGATGCCAGGTAGTTAATGTAGCATCGAAATTTATGCGCTATTTTAATATTCCATTTTTCATTTGAGCACACACACAATTTTAGCTCGATCTCGTTTTTTTTTTTTTTTTGTCGGGACAACTAGCAAGTGCAGCACTCAGACATTAATTGAGTCCATTGTACTACAGTTGGATTCCCTTTTAATTTTCTTTAAATCTACCCGATCTCCGAAGAAATCTGAGTAGTTCTTGTGGTGCCAAGGAGCCAAGATGGTCGCTTCTTAACACATCAATGCCAAAGACCTCAAACCTGATTCGAGCGAAGGCGGGGCAGACACACAGGAAGTGGTCCGCCGTCTCATCCTCCTCTTCACAGGCTGGGCAGAGTACACTGTCTGAGATGCCCAACCTTTCCATGTGCTTTGCCCACAGAAAGTGGCCCGTCATCAGTCCAACCAGCCGTCTACACTCCCCTCTGCCTAATGGCAGAAGGGTTTGCGACAGTCGATCGGACATGACAGGTAACACCAGTTTTGTCCATCTGCAGCCTCTCTCAGCCTGCCAAGCTCGCTTGTGGGTGGTAGTTACCCATTTGCTAACCGTGGCCGTGATGGCCGCAGAGGGGAGTGGCAAAACGGGCTCTGGGCCAAAGAAGTTGGCCTCAGAGCCCATCTTAGCTAAGGAATCAGAGGTCTCGTTACCCGCGATACCCACGTGTCCCGGGACCCATATTAGCATCAGGCTATTATGTCTACCGACATAGTTCAGCCTGGATTTACAGGACTTCACTACCCCTGATGTGGTTGGAGGGCTGTCTAAGGCCATAAGCGCTGCTTGGCTGTCGCTGCAGACACATATAGATCTGCCCCTCCATCGTTTTTCCACAACAAAGTTCATCGCTTCTTGAACTGCATACACCTCCGCTTGAAACACAGATGCATGCATTCGGTCCTGGAGTCATCCGTAAAAATGCGAAAACAGTGTTTGCCGGGCTCATTTCTGAGTCTCCCCACAACTGAGCCTATGGTAGCACTACACTGTATCTCTTTTCAAGTACGACTCTTGATGGCATGGAGTCAAGGGGCATAGAGAGAATCGTTGGATCGATGTCCATGCCTTCTCTGTGTTCCAATGCCGGACAAGGGCCGTACCAGTTCCCACTGTGTTTCAGTCTGCAGATGGCCTTCAAGGACTCTCCTTGGATGAAAGCATCAAGTGGTGGTAAACCAATAAGAGCATCTAGTGCCGGGCCTGAAGTAGTCGGAAAAGCTCCGGTGCAACAGATGGCCACAGTGCGTTGTAGTCTCGATAAGGTCCTCCTGACTCCCACTAGAGAGAGTCTGCTCATCCAGACCACTGATGCATAGGTGATAATGGGTCTTATCATAGCCGGGTAGATCCATAGGACCTTGCTAGGAGAGAGACCCCACACCTTTGCACTGCCAGAAAGCTGTCAGTGCTTTGGATGCCTTTGTTTCAACGTGTGATTTCCATAGGAGCTTACTATCGAGGATTACTCCAAGATATTTAATTTCTTTGGATAGCTGGATTTTGACTCCTTTTAGCTTTGGCAGAGCAAGTTCATCAAGCTTCCTCCTTCTGGTAAATAGGACAATACCAGTCTTGGCGGGATTTGCCGATAGCCCGTTCGCACAGCACCAAGTGTCAATCCGATCCAGAGTTTTCTGCACTTTCCTGCAGATGTTCATAAGCGAAGGGCCTGTTACCCAACAGGCAACATCGTCCGCATATGCTTGTGCGTAGACTCCCGACTCGTTTAAGGTGGTGAGTAGAGGATCGATTACCATGCACCAGAGCAATGGAGACAGCACACCGCCTTGGGGGCAGCCTCTATTAACCCCAGATGACACCAGCAGATCTTCCTCTGCTCGCACCGAAACGATTCTTTGGGCCAGCATCGAACGAATCCAATTTACTAGCACCCGGTCTACGCCGTGCCTACTGGCAGAGTTACACATACTATCAAAAGTGGCATTATCAAACGCCCCCTCTATGTCTAAAAAGATGCCCATAGCGTAGTCCCTCCTGTCGATGGCCAGCTCTACCCTAGCAACAAGGTTTTGCAGTGCCGACTCGCAGGATTTTCCACTATGATAGGCATGCTGAAATAGAGACAGAGGGTGAGCCTTCAGCGACTTCTGACGTATGCGCAGTTCCACCAGTCGTTCGAGACTTTTCAGCATGAAAGAGGTCATGCTGATGGGTCTAAAGCTTTTGGGGCTGGTGTAGTCGTCTTTTCCAACCTTTGGGATGAAGGCGACCCTCACCATCCTCCAAGAGCGTGGTATGTAAGCCAGTGCCAGGCATGCCGAGAAGATTTTCTTCAGGGCTGCTGTCACGAACTCTGCACCCTCCTTCAGCATGGCAGGATATATGCCATCTGGTCCGGGCGACTTGTAGCCGCCAAAAGATTTGATGGCAAATCGAATGGCGGCCTCATACACCACAGATCTGGCAACGAACCAGTCATGCCGAGAAGGTGTAACAGCTCTGACTACTGCTTCTATCAATAAGGGCTGTTGCCGGCTGATGCTTATCTGATTACCAGGAAAGTGAGATTCCATCAGCAAGCTGAGTGTCTCACTTCTCCGCTCCGTGAAGGAGCCATCAGATTTCCTAAGTGACCCCAGCTTTGCAGTTGGGTCCCTTTTCAGGATCCTAACCAATTTCGCCGTGTCACTCAGAGATTCAATACCGCTGCAGAATTCCCTAAATGAGGCTTTTTTCGATTCATTTAAGCTTTAAGTTCACTTGAAGTCTTATTCAAATACCTCATTTCCGCGTTCGCTAAGCGGCACCAGGTGGTTCGTGACCTGCCTACCTTTCGTCCTGTCTGTCGTTACTCTTCCTGGCCGATTCATTCATGAATTTCCTTTTGCGCATTTCAGTCACTACATCGGATTGATTGGCCTTCCTTAGTAATTCGGTGTTAGATATATACTTTGAGGCCAGAAAACTCGCATTATGAGCAGCAAGCAGCGATTAATGAACATTTGCAGACGCCTTGTAATCGTTGTGGTGACCTTCCACGTTGTACAGCCATATAGCAGGACGGACGTGACGCATACGTTGCAAATTCGTAGTTTGGTGTGCGTATTATGTTATTATTTTGTGTTGGAGTGCCGAAACGCGCTTTGGCTTTGGTGATTTTGCTTTCAACGTCATTCTTCCTTCCTCCATCCCAAGTAGCAAAGAAAACCTGCGTACCCACTCTTAAAGAATCTGATGAGCAGCAATTTGGATTAAATGCTTTTGTCTTTCCGACGTTGATTTTAAAATTAATCAGATTAACTGTCCTGGTAATTCGGCTAGCGCCGCCGTCCATGTGTACTATAAGATAATTTTCCAAAAGAAAAGATAATGATTTTGGAAAAATATCCTCCATTTACTTATACCAAAAATAAAAACAAAAAAACATGTAGTTTGAAATGTGATTTGGAAGGAAATATGAAATCTAAGCAAAGAAATAATAATAAAAATTAAAAACAAAAAATGTACTTTGAATGTGATTTGAAACAAAGTATGAAATCTAAACAAAAAAATAATAATCCATGTGGTTCACTTACCTCACATCTGTGTACAACATTTGCTTGTTATTTAAGATGTGTAATTATTTATTTTTTTGTTTGTTGCTTTCTAGGGAGTTAATATACATTATAAATTTTTCCCGTAAATCGAGACATAGCGTAGACAAATTGTTATTGTAGTCTACATAAAACCGCTTTCAAAGTCATTTTTCCTAATTTAATTTTTTATCTTTGTTTAGGGACATCATTTTCGCCATTTTTCAGCATACATACAAATGACTAAGTCACCAAAGTAAACACGAAAAATAACAAATTTTTCGTGAGCACAAGGGGAAGCAGAACAGTGCCTAGTTAATACCAGCCAAATATGTTATGGAAAAGTATTTGCAGTATACAGCTTGGAACATGCCACAGAGGGGAGTGAAAAGCAGTTGTTTTTTTGTTTTTGTTTTTTTTAAGTAGACAGCAAAGATTTAAAAATTCTGCAAAGACAAGGCTGCGAGTAGGCAACTGAAACTCACCACAGGGAAGGGATTCTAAAGCCTCTAATACTAATGGCAGCTCTAAATTTAAGGATTATTTCGTTGAGCAATTTTCTTACACCCACCCAGCTCAGCAATGAACCGCGTTTGTGTGTGTAGTTGTCTTTTTTGTTGCCTTAACTTGTTTTTGTTAAGCGGTGCTGTAACTTAACAGCGACTGCCGTATAGCTTTGCACAGTCAGCTATAGGCAAATAAAGGCGGCCACAATGTAAAAAAAAATAAATAAAATCCATGGAGGAGTGGAAAAGTTAAGCAAGTAACAATCAGAAGTGTCAATGAGACAGGCAACAAAGTTGTAAGTGCTTGTATATATTGACATGAAATATAAATGAATGTGGTGCGTCAAAAAATAGCAGCAAACTGTGTTAGAAAATAGCAACATTCGCTATGTTCCCTGCATGAAGCCATTCATGTGCAGATTCGCGTTCGCTTGTTCGTTTCCGTCGCTATTATGGATGCCCACTCTGTACATTTTTGCGATGCCACGATTTTAGGGATTCCGTTATTATAATTCCGTGATTTCGGGATTAGTTCTTTGATTAGATATTCGATATTTTGAAACAACTTAACTCAAAAAAATTGCCTTAACATAATTTGAGAAGCTTCTCTACCATATAACAGAATAATAAGCAGAAGGGGTTTTAACTGTAGGTACTTTTTCTTAAGTTAAAATTAATCCATTTGTAACAAAAGAAAAAAAATGTATAAAATTGCATACATTTAGTAATACTCTAGCCGTTCATATCTGATCAAAAACTTACTGTAGCCATTCAAACGTCAAAAACAGCTCGGTGCAAAAAAACCAAAACGAAAAAAAAAAAAACAAGTGAACAAACTTATTTTGTGGTTGAGAGATGTTCATACCGCTGATTTATTTGAAAAATGTAATAAAACCAAAATTTAGATACGAAAGAAATGACCCCAAATGATGTGTAAAAAATTAATGGCGTAACTACACGAGCGTGAGCTGTCTGTTAATTGGCTAAATGATAGTCCAGAGTATTGTTTACAAGCCCGCGGAAGCATTTGGTCGAGAGTAAAAGCGAAAAAAGAAAATCAGTAATGGATTTCAAACGTAATAGTGTGGTTGCATTATATTTGGCTGGAAAATCACAACCAGCGATTGTTCGTGAGCTCGGGCACCTTAAAGTAAATAAAGTTTTTGTTTAACGCACCATTACTCGTTACAATGACACTGGTAGTATCGCGAAACGTCACGGAGGTGGTCTTCAAAAGACTGCAGCGTCACGTGAAATGGTTCAAAAAGTGAAAACGTGACTTGAGCGAAATCCCAGAGAAAGTGCCAATCAAATGGCGAAAGTACTGCAAATATCTGACCTTAGCATCCGCCGCATACTAAAAAACTATCTCAAAGTCATGCCTTACAAGATCCAAATCGCACATGATCTCACACCAAAGCAGCAACCAGTCAGACTTGAGCGAGCGAAGAAGTTGCTTCGCTTGGCCGAAACGGTCAATTTCCGTGTTCCGCACATCGAGTTTTCTGATAAGAAAATTTTCCGAATTGAGCAATTCGTGAATTCCCAAAACGATAGGATTTATTTGACCGACCGTTCATACGAGAATTTCAGTCATCGATTGGCCGCCAGAAGGCAGCACACGCCACAGGTAATAGTTTGGGCCGCTGTAATCGTAGATGGGCGCTCTCCAATCGTTCTCATCGAGCCTGGCGTCACAGTAAATGCGAAGTACTATCGGGAATATATTCTTGAGTTGCTTTGAAGCAGTGGGCAGACAAACATTTCGGTGGCAGACCATGACGTTTTAACAGGACTCGACACCATCCCATAAAGCTCGAGTGTGAACCAAGAATGGCTAAAAAACATCGTTCCGAACTTCATAACGTCCACACAATGGCTCTCAAATTCACCAGACGCGAGTCCGATGGAATATTCTCTTTGAGCCATTTTGGAGAGCAAGGTCCGAACTAAAATTCTCGCCAGTCTCAAGGCGCTGAAAAAAGCCATTGCCCGCGAATGAGCCAAAATAGCTGCAAGTCCTATTCGGACAGTTTGCGATTCGTTTCTGAACCGTCTCAAGGCCATAGTCAAGGCAAAATGTGGTCATATCGAGCAAAAGTAAACTGGTTCTTAATTTTGTATTATTTTTACTTTGAATTAAATAAAAGTAATTTTTCAAACAAAATGTATGTCCTTTTGAATTGGTTACACTTCGAGTGCCGGACCCTGTATTAGATGAAAATTTTCGTTTAGGTTAGTTGGCAGCCGTATCGCACATCAGCGATGCCACTTCGACCATGAAATGTGTCCGTTATGCGCCGCAGGGCCGGGCAGCGTTTACCCTTCCAGATTGAATCATCCTGGGCTTTGCACAGAGTGTAAAAGATGGTTGATACCTAAAGTGTATAGATCATCCGTATTCATTAAGAAGTAGCTGGCTAAAGCCGAGCGTTTGTAGAAAAGGTGTTGCATTGTTTCCAATTCCTACTTATTCCTACAGGTACGAAAGAAACCATGCATGTAAACACTTAACCCCCTTGCGTGATTTCCTATGAGACAATGTCCTGTGAGGACCCCAACTAAGGTCCTAATTTGAAATCTACTCAATATAATATTCTTGTATATACGTAAATTTAGACTTGGCCATGTTTGCCCAGCAATTTCACAGGTGTTGACGCTAATCCATCTTTGATTTACACTAATTGATTAGTGCGTCCATAACAAGAAGCTTACAAGTTGCGAGACGTACCCCCATAGAATAATTTATGTTTGGTATACAGGTACCTTCTCTTCCAACTTGATCAGCCCTATAGTTCCCTAGTATATCTCTGTGGTCTGGAACCCAGCATAAGATGATTCGATGCTGTTTAGCCATCCTATTAAGAGATTGGCGATAATGTAAGACACTCCTTTATCCATCTTTGCATCCAGCGCCCGTAGAGCAGCTTGGCTGTCTGATAGAATGCAGATATCTTTCGGATGATATTCTGTTTATCTCTAACCATCCTTTATCCATCTTAGGACTTCCTGAATAGCGTTTATTTCCGCTTGAAAAACACTGCAGTACTCCGGTAGTTTAAAGGGTTCACTGATAAAAACTCTTCGCAATGTAACCGTGATGTTACACCGGTATCCATTTTAGATCCGTCCGTATAGATCTTAACGAGTGTGTTGGGTTATGGCTCTTCTTCAAGTCATTACAGCCTATAAGGTATTTTCAATGAGAAATTCCATTCGGAGCAGAGAATTGGAGGGTGATAATCACATTCACTGGATATAACCGTATAGGAGTCTAAGATGGTTGAATGTCGATGTGCGACAATCACAGGTCGCTGAATATTTGCAGAAGAGATCAAGCTGTGGCAGATGTAACATATAATTGGATAAATAGAAGCTGCTGATTTTCGAGAGGAGAGGTCTGCAAAATTTTTTTGGCGCGATATGTGATAAAGGCGAGTGGCGGAAACACTGCAATCATGATCTCGAAAAACTATATGCGCACCCATCTGTGATAACCACAATCATTATCAACAGATTGAGATGGTCAGGTCACATATTGCGGGCTAATACGGGTTGACACCTCAGCAAATACTCTTCGGTAAATGCCACTGACAGAGTAGGAGAGGCTGCCTGCCGCTTAGATGGATTGACGTTGTAGAAAAAGCGGCAGGCTTATTGGGATTTCGGGCATGGAGGACACAGGCACGAAACCGATACAATTGAAGGCATATATGTACAAGAGCAGGCGAAGACCTGACCAGAGTTATGCGGCCAACAATGAGATCAATCAACATGACATCAAAAGTCATGGAGGGCGTGGTTTTTATGAGGCCACATATTGCGAATTCCGCTGATCTCTACACCTTACTCAATAAGTCAAAGCTACGTTAAAAGTAAGCCAATGTAGATTTTTACAACATAAAACAAAAATTCCAAACATTCCACATTTGCTAAAAAGTACAATTTGTAGCTTTTATTGGCATTGTGCCATTTTTGCTGTGCCCATTTCATATGCTTTGTAAGAAATTACAAATCCCGAAAGTATCGGGATTGTAAGCAAATAATTCCAGGATTTTTGCGACTTAAAAGTAGTCGAAATCCCGAAATTTCGGGAGCACGGGACTGACATCCCTAGTCGCTATCAGTGTAGCATCAAATACCGGTATTTACCTATGAAATGAGACTTTTTTTTTAAATTTCAAACGTTTATTAACCAAAAATGGTTACAAATTTAATCTTCAAAATAATAGCCATCGCTAGCGACACATTTTCCCATCTCTCAGGCAATTTCTGGATGCCGCACCAAAAAAATTGGCCGTCTTTGGCCGGAAACCAATCATTGAGCAATTTTTTGGCTTCCTCGTGAGAATTGAATCGCTGCTCGGAAAGTGCGTGGCCCATCGATGCAAACAATGGATAATCGGAAGGCGCCAAGTCTGGTGAGTAAGCCGCATGCACCAGCGGTTCCCAATCGTACGTCTCCACCAATTCCCGCGTCGCTCTTGTTCGATGTGGCGATGCATTGTCCTCAAGAAAAATTACTTTGTGACGCCAATCGGCATATTCTGGGCGTTTTCGGTGTATAGCGCTGTTCAAATCGGCCAATTGTCGTTGGTAGCATGCACCGTCAACTGTTTCACCTGGTTTTAATAGCTCGTACCAAATCATACCACGCTGATCACAGAAAACACACAGCATTGCCTTGCGGCCGAAGCGATTTGGCTTGGCCGTTGGTTTTGGCTTGGGATTGGAGAAATACACCCATTTTTTATCACCCGTAACGATTCGATGCGAAAAAGACTTCTTTTTGAATCGGGAGAGCAGCATTTCACAAGTGGTTTTTCGGTTCTCAACGATGTCCGCAAATCGTAGTTTGGAGGCACGAAATTCGACATTTTTAAGAGCGACAAAAATGCATTGTTTTATGAAACGTAACAAACAATGAACTGAATATTGGTTGACAGATGACAGACGAAAAAAACAAGACATTTGGGAAGGTTTAAAAATACTCCTAGCGACATCTATATACTAATAGCTAAAAGTCTCATTTCAATATAAAAAAATATGTTTTTATATCGTTTTGGGCAAAGTTTTATATTTTGAGTGTATTAATGCTATATTGAACTGCGTAATATTATTGTATTTAATCCATACTCCGTTAGAAGGTCAAGGATTCAACAAAAATGTTCCAAACATTTCTATTTCTAGCCATAAGCTCAATTCATTAAATGATTTTCTACTCATAGTTTCATTGCGAATAGTCCTTAGCCAAGCCATCAATGGTCTGCCTCTTCTTCTCATTACTTGGAGATTCCAAGTCAAGGCGGCATGCGGTATTTCATCGTAAAGCTTTCGCAGAGTAAGCCCTATCCATCCATATTTTCTCTTCTTTAATTCGTTGTTGATGCTTTTTTGACGTGTAATTCTCCAGAGCTCCTCGTTTGTTATTACTCTTGGCCACAATATCTTAAATATATCACCTGTTTATAAACGCTTGCGTAGATTGAACTTAATTCTTTGTAATTTTTATCAAAAGCAGTCTAACAGTTTGTTAGCTAGTTAAAGTTTAACTAATTATATAAAAAAGTTCATTAAAATCGTGGTTTTCAAACTTTGCGCAAAAATTATGAAAATTATGCAAATTTTCGCCACAATTTCGAACTTTCTAATCGGAATTTTTAGAACAAATTGGAGTATGCAGTTTTATAGGACATTCAATTTCAGTATAATAACGTGCAAGTTGCAAGTCTCTGTTGTTGTTGTTGAAGTGGTTGCGTATTTCCACTGAAATAATCCAAATTCGTGACCAGCACCGTTTTTCTACCGCGGTCCTCGAGTGATGATGTCCTTTTTTTATGTTTTTTTTTGTGCTTCTAAGTTCGATCCATTTAGTGAGGTCCAAGTATAGCAGCAAATTCCTTACCTTTGCTGTAAGAAAGGCTTACCGAAGGAGGGAAGTCACGCCCCAGCTGGCCCTGGACATTCACATAACTAGTGGAAAAGATTTTCCTTCACCCCTTCCGCTTGACTGCTTCTGCAAATGGGATTGAACGGGAGGTTGAGTCTAGCTGCGTGCTCCCCTACTTTCCAATGGCCTGTAATACATGCAGGTATTTGCTTCCATCTTCTTTCGGCTAAAGCAAGATAGTGTGAAGCAATGGATGCTTTTATTGTGCTGAGTGGGGTGGAGACTGTCACCGCCTCTGGTATGTCTAGTGTCGAACCTTTTCTTGCTAGCTCAGCCGCTATCTCATTACCCCGTATATTCCTATGACCGGGAACCCATACCAGAGTGATTTCAAGCCAATTACTAAGTAATTCTAGTTCCTCTCTACACTGTAAGACTAGTTTAGATGAAATGGAGTTGGAGTCTAAGGCCTTGATAGCTGCTTGACTGTCTGAAAAGATAGCCACTCTTGAACTAAATTCCTTGTAGAGTTTTTGTGATTTGCATGCTTCTCTGATCGCTAAAAGTTCTGTCTGGAATACGCTGACATAGTCAGGAAGTCTAATTGACTGAGATAGGTTGTGTAGCTCCGAATGGAAGTCAGCTCCCACACCCCAGTTCATCTTAGAAGCAAGTGTCTGCAGATGTCTTAGCGAGTCTCTACAAAATGCAAACATTTTTCAGAAATCAGGTGTTCCGCGCTACCAGAAATTATTCTAAAAATTCTCATAAAAAAGTATAAATATTTATTGAATTTTTCTATTTTTCATAATGTTTGAAGTTTGAATTTATAGGGTTCTTGTTGGTGAATGGCTATATTTCCGTGGAAGAATTATTAAAGTTAAAGAAGAAACAAATTAGTTGTCAAAATTAGTTATTTAGCGCAGTTTATATAAGGGTGTACCACTCTCCACACAAAGAAAAGGGCACTATTTTCCTACCGGAACTAAAACTTACTATATTTTAGAGCTTTTCTCTAAAATATTTCCCAGCAATATTAAAATTGACTTCAACTACTTCGATTTGAAAGTAGTTGCAACAATTTCTTTACTATGATTCCGTTGATACAATTTTTAAACATTTGTATGCATAACATTTAACCATAAACTCTCCTACCATCTGAGTTGATTTACTGAAAAAAAAAATTAAATTAAATTTACTAATAAGAAAATCGATTTTTGGAGGTATTTCAAATCAATCCAGCTGATATCAATTTAAATATAATAATTTTAAAAATTATTTTTACGAGAGTCTTAAATTATATTAGATTCTATAATTCCGGTGGTAAAACCGGCCTAGTATCCATACAAATTTCCTAAAATATTTAAATACTCTGATAAATAAACTCACACGCACTACTTTTCCTAATACAAACGCCGCCTTTCCCCCGAAATATAACAAAAACAACTAGAAAAGGCAAATCAATTCCCAAATTACGAGTAAGTCCAACAAAAAAATGACTCGCTTCGTTGCTTACAATTTACATTTTGACGGCTAATAATCCCTTGGTCCGACCAACAAGTCCGAACAATGCATTACATTAAGTCGCCTCCCGAGCATCTTTATCGCTATTTCAGTCAGCAATCGCCCCATTGCCTGCCATTCCAACTTCACATTTGCTGTACTCTGCATACGAGATGTTGCTCCACTACTACTTTGCTACTCCCTTTGAAATGCAATCAAAAATTCTATTCAAAATTTCCGGCAAATAGCTAAACTAAATATTCATTGCCTTGAAAAATGTTGCCAAATCCTGTTGGTTGTTTTTGTTTTTCGCATTGAAAGGAATATCTGAATTAGCATAATAATGTTGTTGGCTCTTGATTTTAAAAGTACACTGCGAGAATGATTTGTGCAAATTGAATAGAATTTTAGAAATTTTCAGTTTTGAGCCCAGCAAAAATTTTGATTGCATTTATCTGCAAGACACGACGATATTAATTTTGTTTGCGATGCTAAGTATCAGGTCAGTCCATAAGTTCGTGCGTTTTTAAAAGGTGGTTTTAAAATTAATAAAAAAGATGTTTAAAGTATTTATTAATCAATAATATATTTTCCTTCATTATTTACAATGTCTTCCCAAGGTTTAGGCAAATTTTTAATTCCCTGCTCAAAGATTGTTTATCCTTGGAGCCAAAATACGCTTCGATATCCCTTTTTATAGCTTCTTTTAAGGAGTAGGTCTTGATACTCATATGGGATGGAAGTCCACGGAAAATGTGATAATCATGAGGTGCAATATCCGGAGAGTGTGGTGGATACGGCATTAGCTCCCATCCGAGCTCGTTAAGCTCTATTCACTAAAGACGGTCGATTTTTGTTAAGCGCCCCATTCAGGTTTGATAGTTGATGGGCATAATAATCAGCAGTTATCGTCTGGTTTGGTTCCAGAAGTTCATAATAAACAATACCGGCCATATACCACCAAATAGAGAGGAGAATCTTCTTGGGGTGAAGGCCATCTCTACGGGTCGGTTCTGGTGTTTCATCTTTATCTAACCATTGGCGTTTGCGAACAGGATTATTGTAAAGGACCCATTTTTCATATTTAATATTTAACTATGAACGAAGATACTCACAGGCCACACTGATCTCATGTCGAAGAAAACTGAAAATACTATAATTTTTGCAAATGGTGTCCTACACCAATCGTATGAGACACTTGTGACCTCGCCAGCCGCAGTATACAAACAGACAGGCAGTGATACGCGTAAAGGTTAAAATAAAGATTTCCATCACTAAACATTTTTTTTGTACTTATTAAAAAGGTTACTCAACAATAATATGGATGATTGATTTTGCGCCCTCCTTGTAGTTTTGACTCCTTGCAGTGAAATTTAATAACATTTTTTTCATAGTTTTTGTTTATTATATTTAATTTTAATTTTATGAGAGATTGCTGTCAATATGGAACCAATAGTTTAGGTGTCTGCGCACCTCATGGCCAGACTAGTGGTACAAAAGAGAAATTTCCGTACTAAAAGGTTAAGTAAAAGCTGTTTTTTGGTGTTTATAGAGGGAGTTTTTATCTACCTTTTATTGTTGTTTTGAATTCTAGTCTAATAGAATGTCCAAGTACCAGGTATGTGAAAATGTCGAAATATCAAATATTGGTTATGATGAGAAAAATACCTTAATCATTTGTCATTCTGCGAATATATCGGAGATAAGAATATTATTCGTTACTTTGGGCCCAATGTTTCATCCATACACCAATTTTTACCGCTTATATATGGAATATTTATATGCTGGCCATCAACTCAAAAGGCAAGTTATATGAAAGTGCTGATCAAGGTCCAAACAACTGAATTTTGCTGAATCACCGGCTCTTTAAAGACCACCCCTAATAAATCGCTCGAGATGCTAGTCAATTTATCTGCTCTAATTCTGGTAGTATGGCGCTATGGAAGCCCCAGCGGTACAGCCATGCTTCTATACTTCATACAATGAAGAGTTATAATCAAGAAATCGACAACACTTTCTCTAACCCCACCTTCGACAGGCTCTTCGAAACAAGCCTCCCGTCAAGAAGAAAGTGGCAAACTCAAAGATCATGAAGAAGAAGGGAAATCAATTTTTACACGGATGGATCCAAGCGAGAAAATAAAGTAGGCTATGGAGTTTTTTCAAAAGAATTAGGACTAGAATTATCTGTCCGACTTCCGGACTACTATAGCGTCTACCAAGCAGCAGTCTTAGCCACAAACGAGGTAACTGTGTATCTGTGTGTAATACACACGCCCTATTAAAACTACAATAAATATATTTTCGGATAGCCAGCGGCTATCAAATCTAATCAAATTAAATCTGCTCAGAACCCTAAATGATATTAGCACCGTCTTGAAGGTCAGCCTTATATGGGTTCTAGAACATAGAGATATTGAAGAAAATTGCACGGCCGATAAGCTAACCAGAAAGGGCACTAATCTTCCACTGCTTGAAATCAGAGGCAACCTAAACCTATGGCAACTTGCAAATTAAGAGTAAAAAATAATATTCTCCAGAAGGCCAATAAGTTATGAAGAAAAGAAAATACGTGTGTTACAACGAGGCTAATTTGGCCGCAAATAGATAAGAAAATATGAGAAGAATTGCTTAGCGTCTCAAGAGAGAACATCTCGAAGATCGTGGCTTGTGTCACTGGCCATTGGCTGTTCATTGGCACTCGTATAGGCTAGGAGTATTTTCTCGTGAATACTGCAGAAGTTGTTGAAACGAGAAAGAGGAAGAAACATTAGAACACTTCACTTAAAACACTTCACTGTAATTGTTCAGCTTAAGCTAGGAGTACAACAAGGTTGTTAGAAAAAAACATTTGGCTCCCTTATGGAACTATGCAGTGTTGGGATAAAACCTACTCTACGCTTCGTAAGAGAGTTTAAATGATTCCATGAAAAATAAACGAACTTACTTGGCCTAAGTTAGTTGACTACTCTAAGCCGACTGCCACAAAAAGCTAACCTAACCTTACCACTTATTGGAAAACAGTAATGAGAAAAAGGGACGTGCATGAACATTGCTCAAACTTAATCATTGTAATAAAAAAAACCTTGCAGTGTCTAGAGATCTAAAATTTTATACTGTCTTGGAACCACAGATGGGGTTTTTTAGAAGTCTTTTTTCTAGCAAAAATATACTCAGAGTTTTACTGATGGCTCTTGAGCAACGATTGTTACACAATTTTTTTCATCATTTCGTGTTTCTGCTTACAGCCTAAAGAAGAAGAATTCCGTAAAAGTCGGAGAAAAAGTCAATTTATACAATAGAGCATATGAGGGCGTAGAACTTCAGGGAAGGAAAAATGAATTATGCATTTTTATATGCAACATTCTTCGCATATTGTGTAAATGTTTCACTTTTTTTTCTCTTCTTAGGGTGGTAGCACATACGAAATCGCAATATTCTTACATATTTATGAGTTATAAAATATGTTCTACAGTTTTATATAAAATACTAATTTCTAATTTTTATTTTGAAATTTCTATTTTTTGTGTGAAATTTTTAATTTTTTTTGTGAGCTTCTTAACCCTCTGTGTAATTCATGTTCCTTTCAAGGAAAATATAGAAAAATCGCATAAAGCCGGTGCTTAACAGCTTAAACTCAGCTTAAACGCCTGCTCAGTTCTTTACATAGATTAAGGGGTTTCATACGTCCAGAATTTTCAAATAATCGATTTTTTACAGATTATTATTTTTTATAGTTTTAGGCGTATTTTAGAAACACACCATAGATACAAAGTTATGGCAGAAAATGTAACTCCGCTCAGGTAGTCTAAAACACGCAAGAATCATGGCTATGAAAGCAGAAAAAGAGGGCAGAACATCTCGTCGACTGGGAAAAATTAACAACAACAATTGCTTACTGATCAGGAAGGCATACAATATGAAGCTGGAATGGGAAATTAGACGTAAATTAACAAAATAAATTAAAAAATTCATTATAAGTTCTTGCTTTAAATGCGGGCGAAATGCACTTGAAAGTTTAAACTCGTTGCTCTCAAAACTACTTTTTCCGGCACAGTTTGCATGATAACTCAGTTCTTAAAATGTTTTGATGCGGTTTTTTTTTTAAAGTGTTTTCTCTATAGTCTGTCGAGCCGGATTTTTGATATTTTTATTAAAAAATATATAAACATGAATAAAATGTGACATTTATGACGTAAAACGGATCCTTTTTTTTAAAATGCCGTAAATTGCAAAATTTTTCGAAATTCAAAAATCCGGCTCGACAGACTATAACCACAACTTCATTTTTTTACTTTCTACAGATCCATACACATTTCAAGGAGAAATGATGCAGACCGTGGTAGCAACTTTGTTGTCATTGTACTTTGTAAAGAGAAATGTTTGTAAGGAAAAATTTAAATAAATTTTTTTATAAAGTTTAAGTGCAAATAAACAATGTATACAATTTTTTTATAGTTATTTCTATTTTTCTAAAAACAGTTTTCCTTTAAGGCGCTGCTGGACGTATGTAACCCCTTAATCATCTTCATAGTTACTTAGAATATGACCTAAATTGGTAATGTCGAACAGCCAGTTTTAGCTTGAGAGAGAAAGCAAGATTGCTAACTGAAAATTAAAACAACAAAACAGAGCCTTTCAATCGAAAAAACATGTGATTGTGAAGGTTTGACTTTTCTTAGTTGTGATATTTCGCGTTCGGTTTTTAAAAGAGTGTGCATTTATGCAACTCTTCTTTGTCTTTTTGATTTCTTTAAGGCATTTTGTCTTAGAAAACCCTGATCTTCTTTAAACAAAATTTAGATATTACATTGAATTCTCTTATAGCTCTGTAAGGCTTATTAACAGCAGTGGAAAGGTTCTCAAAGATGGGAAGAACTAAGAAGGTGATGTGCAAAACTGTCTCATACAAATCTTGTATTATTGAGTCCAGTGTGCCGCTAGGTTCCGTTCTTGCCCCCATTTTGTTTAGTATATATTTTTGTAAGTGATGCATGAGTGAGTTCGATGTCCATCAATACGTCAATATCCATAGTATTGCTGCCAACATCCAAATGTATTTGACTAGCCTTGTGGGTATTGCTGAGAACTTGTGTAACAAAATTGATTTGTTAGAATTAATTTAAAATAATTATGGTATATTACAGTACGAAAGGCACTAGTAGCTAAGACATTTGGCCTAGACGTGTTATAAAATAAATTCTTATAAATTCGATAAATTTTTCGTCAATTTCGCACTAGGCCCGTGATAACTTGTTTAGCCTAAATCCTGCAAAGTTAAATATGTTGCCCATTAGTAACAGAGTTAAACTTGTTGAAGATATGCCAAAACTTTTTCTTGTTAAGTAGCGTGTAAGTTAACATACCGCAGCAGTAGGCGACAACGACTACTAAAACTAAATAATATAAACGTAGCGCATAAAAACACCCTAAGAAAAAAATAAAAAGGCCACCCGAAGTAACGCAAACGTAGCAACGGAGGCGCGTACATGCAATGCCAAAGCTAGAAAGAATCACACGGCAGTCTGCGTGAGGTGTTGGCAGTTAGGGAGTCAGGTATTCAGCTGCAGACACCGATTCAATCAGCTATATTCACTCATTCGGCATTAACGCCTGCCCTTGCATAGGAAGAGAAATAAAATTTATTAAAGCGAAAACTAAAGAGTTTTCCAATTAAAGGTGTTATTTTGATATTCAAAGAAAAATGCTTTTTTTAATATTTATAAATCATCGGGTGTTTATTTCATAATAAAGAGGAAGGTGTGAAGTTAATAGTGGAAAATTACATCAGGCAAATAACCACCACGACCCCGCTTATAGGACGATATCCTTTTCATGAAATTTTCCATAACCGAATAGCAAAGTAGCTACCCTATTTCCTCGATAGTTTCACGAATTCCATATTTGAGGTCTTGAATCAACCCTGAGCTGTTTGCGTAAACCTCTTTTTTTACGTGGCTCCAAAGAAAAAAGTCACAAGGTTTAACACCTCGGTGGGCAATTGTGACCGCCTCTTCGAGAGATAACACGGTCCGGAAACCTTTCCCGTAAATGATCAAAAGTTTCGTTGCTTGTGTGGCACATAGCGCCGTCTTGTTGAAAATACACGTTGTCCAGATCAATACCATCCAATTCCGGCCATAAAAAATCGTTAATCAACTCTCGATAGCGCAATCCAATTCAAAATAGCACTTGCTATTGGAAAACCCTTTATTATTGCATCTAACAAAATTAATGTTGCGTTTAACATTATTACGCCTCAGAATATGTAACCATATCTCTTTTTGGAAAAAAAAAATTCTTAGGTGCATCATTTTTGAATACCTTGAATATCATATACCAAATTAATCATCCAACTTAGTTTTTGAATAACTTTTCTAGTAAATAAAAAAAGTATTTTAAAATTCAAATGGTGATATTTATTTTGACCTTTTACGCGTTCCCTTGTTTGTTTGTTTGTATGCTACAGCTATCAGATGTTAGATGTGGTCTTTGACTTCCATTTTTCTTTCAACTGCCACACAAACCTGGTTGTATCCACTTCTCACTCAATCTGAGGTTTCATACGGTGTAAAAGCATGAAGTTCTCGGATCCGTACACTGTCAAATTACTGTTCACTTCATTTGTTTGCTCTAAGTTAGAATATGCAACATTTATATGGAATCCTTGCCACCAATTTGCAATTGAGAGAATTAAAAGTGTACAGAAGTTGTTCGCTAAATATGCTTCCTTCCTTCCTAAAAATCCTGTTTGATTTTAATTAATTTGAAGTCTCTAGAGCCGAAGGTTAGTACTCTACAAAAGACAGTAGTTCTTAGTGTAATTAAAGGAGAAATTGATTGTTCACGGAGCATTCACTTTCATATTCCTACCAGATAGGGCTCTACGTAACCCATTTCATCCCATCTTATCTTGAATTGCTAACTATGAATTATGCTCATAATGGTCCTTTTACCCTCGCACTAAGAGAATTCAATGGTATCTCGCGCTCTATTCCACTTGACTTTTCGGTGTCAAAGAAGAAATTTCATGAATTTTTAAATTCCTTTTTTCAATTATTTAACTATCTTTAGTAATTTAAGCTCGTATTAACTTTAAAAGGTTTGTAAAAACTATTATGGATATATTCCATGCTCTCTGAGAGGCTGTTAACCGCAGGTGAGAACAGTACGAACTAATCACCGTCAGGGCCAAGCAAGGATGTCCCCAAGGGGGTGTTCTTTTTCCGCTGCTGTGGTGCTTGGTCGTAGACTCTCTACTAGCGGAGATGCAGGAGCTCGGCTTTCATGTCCAAGCATATGCGGACAATGTCTGTGCGCTAACAACGGAGAAATCCTTAAGGAGGCTTTGCACGAAAGTGCAGAGGATTCTTGACAAAATCAATGACTGAGGCATGAGACAAGGTATTTCCGTTAATCCGAACAAAACAACCATAGTCTTGTTTACGAGAAAATGGAAAATGGATGGACTCAGTCTTCCAACACTGAAAGGTGTGACACTTGATCTTTCCGATGAAGTTAAATATCTAGGAGTAATCTTGGATAAGAAGCTGACTTGGGAGACACACGTTTCACTGAAGGTGAATCGTGCATTGAGGATTTTTCAGCAATGCCGCAGGGCCCTTGGTAGAACCTGGGTCTGAAACCTGTTGTGGTCCTATGGATATCTGGATATCTCGTATCAGACCAATCATCACTTAAGCCTCTGTGGTCTGGTGGCGACGGAGCATGATTAAGTCCACAATCCGGGAACTATACAGGCTGCGAAGAAGTATATGTTTATGTATCACGGGTGCCATGAGTACAACCTCTGGTGATGCCCTAAATGCTATGCTTGATTTGCTCCCCCTGGATCTTAAGATACAACAGGAAGCAATAATAGCAATGTGTAGACTCCATAAATATGGTTTCTGGCACGAAGACGGAACTTCCGGACACAAAGAAATCTTTAAGATGCTACCTGAGCAGTATAAACGATTTTTGGCACCTAAAGACCTCCCGATACCCACAGTTTCATTTGGAAGGAAATTTGATGTCAGATTTCCATTGCGTGAGCAACGGAGCAATCCAGAATGCATTCAGAGAGGTTTGATGGATATTTTCTTTACCGATGGCTCCAAGAATATAATAAGGTCTGGAGTCGGATGGTACTTAAACGATAGTAATAATTATCACTATGCTATGGGAGAAACGGCAACTGTATTCCAAATGAAAGTTTTTGCCATCCTGAAAGTAGCCGAATGGATAATCGAGAGGAGATAAAGCGGGAAACAGATTGGAGTTTTCAGTGACAGTCAGGCTGCACTGAAGGCCTTGGAGAACGCGAAGCAAACCAAAAAGATTGTTCAAGAATGTAAGAAGAAGCTCAATTCTGTCGCAAGACAAAACAGGCTTGTACTTATATGGGTTCCTGGACACCCCGGTGTTCAAGGAAACGAAATTGCCGATGAATTGGCCAACCGTGGATCAGTGGTTCCCCCACAAGGGCCAGAGCCAATAATCGGAATCAGTTCCGCAGGAATCATAAATTGGATCAGCGATTATGTAGGCAATCTACATAAAGAGCGACGGTCCGGTCTAGAACGCTGCAGAACTGCAAAGTGTTTTGTGACAAGTCCGAACAGAAAATGTCAAACTTTCTACTAAAACTTGGAAGGAAAGACGTTCGGTTGATGGTCGGTATCATTACAGGACACAACCCATGAGGTCAGCATATGACCACCATTGGAATCATTGAGGGCCCAATGAGCCTGTCGTGCTTGGAGGAGGCGGATAGCACTGAGCACTTTCTCTGTGAGTGTCCTTCCTTTGCTAGAGCACGGCTACGAGTTTTGGGTTCCGATGTCATGAGAATGAGTAATGTTCGTGCTCTAAAACTGGAGGATATTTACAGATTTGCCAAAAAATCTGGAAAATTCTCACAGGACTAACTATCTCTATCTTTGTCTCTATTCTTTTCTATCTCCTTCTCTGATATCTTTCCCCTTCCCTCTTTGACTATCTACCCCCTTTCCAGAACTTTAAATACAATGGGCTTTTTAGTCTGAGTCTTTTAGGAGCCACCAAATCTCCTGGCGCTCCTTGGCACGATCTTTTCAAATTTCAATTTCATTATGTTTTAGACTTGAAATTAAATTAAATGAGCCCCTATTTTATTTCGAACACCCTTTTATTTGTGGGATTACGTTGTACAATATTACTGTTACATTAATTTTGTTTTTTTATTTTTATTTTAACATGTTTTCTTTTAATAGAATCAAAAATACAAAGAAAATTTGAATATAAAATATCTAAGCAGTCCAGGAAACAAATTCCAAACCCATCCAAATTGCGGGCATATGCATGCGGCATTGCAAACATCGAAAATTGTTTGAATATTCGAGCTGTTATTTCTCAATTCACTACTCGTTTTGCTGTGGAATCATTTTTCAAAAAACCAATTACTTTAATATCTCTGGGAATATTGTAGTCAACGAACCAACCGGAGCCGATACACTCACCGCGAAGAGAGATTGTCGTCTTTGCTTACAAGGAGCCGAAAAGCCTCGTCAAAAACCTCGTTTCTTTTGAATTGTATGCAAGAATCCAATATGTCAGTAGCACTCATGTTTTGCTTACCTTCCATCTAATCCATAAATAAATATCACATCATATTTTACCATAAATTTCATACCAATTAACTTTTTTCTTCAGCTTTCATCGAAACGAATTAAAATAAAGAACAAACCCAAATACTTTCAGCGATTATTTTTGCTTCTGTTAGTAGCTCAATGCATGCAATGAAAACGGCAAGAAGCTAAAAATATTATATATAACCGCGATACTTAAAAATTAATTATAAATGTGAGTATAAATTGTAAATACATAAGGGTCCAGTCAGACCGACGTCTTCAAACGAAGGTGTTACTTTTTAAACTTTTTTTTCATCCTATTCGAGCATACCTTTCAAAAGGTTTTATCCATGAAACGATAGAAAATTAAATTTTAAGAAGCTACATGGAAACTCAAGTCGTAAGCTATAATAGAAATATGATAAATACATGTTAAAAGTCGAAAGATGTCTGCCCAGACCTGGGTGCCCAACGGAGGGTTTAAGGATTTGTCGATTGTAGTAAGTATTTGAGCTCATTTTTCCTTTCTGTCTTCGGGAATTTGTACAAAACAACAAATTTTCAATTATTCTGGGTATATGTCCTCTTGAAAATACTTATAAATGAAATTAATTAAAGGTTTTACTCAAACAAAAAGTTTTCATTTCTTAATGAAATGTTCAGGCATTTAGCGAGTCACACTCGTATAAAGAAAACAACCTCATGGTTTCCAAGGATGATATATTACAAGATTGACACATTCGCTATGGTGAAAAACAAAATTGTGGGGGTAATTTCGGTTGCCACGTCGTTGGGAATTCGGTAGCAAAATTCTGTCCACTCCTAGATGTGACACCTTTTTTTATATAATTTCTTGCATTTGCCAAGTAGACAGATGTATAATTTATAAATTGATACTTACACGAAAGACGTTAAAATTATTCAAATTTATTATGAAATTTGTCGATTTTTAAGAAGAACGCATTCGTGAAGTTTTGTTGAAAATAATCATCCGATTGAGTAGAAAATTCAAAGGTTGGTGAAAAAATTTGAAGAAACTGCTTCTGTAGTAGATAGAAAAATTACTGGAAGACGAAAAATTGGACCTTCTCTTGAGAATATTGCTGCTGTAGCGCAAAGTGTTGGTAAACAACCTTCGATATCTCGACGTTCTCAACAATTAGGCATTCATGAATCGCCTGTTTGGCAGATTTAACTGTAGACGAGCTGATGGTGGACTTTCAAATGATGTGCTTTCTTATATATAAGTTTTAGGATAAAAATAAATTAAACGTAGAAGAAACTAAGTTTTTGCATGTTTTATTTTAAAACAACCCTTTTGGAGAACCCGTTTATTTACACACTCGTCGAAACAGTCATTGTTCAGACAGCAACAAAGTAATACAGACGTAGGCTATGTTGACTTTTTCGCATATCCCAATTAGTTTTTCGTAAACAAACCGCTATCACAACCCCGGTTACATCAGCAAATTAGCTGATTCCTTCAAAATTGCTGATAGGCGTAAACGGATTGATGTTGGCCACAGCTCTGCATTCTGATACCCTGGTACCTAGGAGAAACTAAAGGCCTGAAAATGAGTGATTGACTTCCATTAAATATTCATTTCGGGAGATCATTATTAGTATCAAAATTTAACGAGCATGGCGGTCATTTTCAACGGAGGTCACTGTTATGGGATCTTGAACAATATTTGCTTCCTTGAAATTTCTTAAATTGATGTCGAAGGTATAAAAAGTCATGCATATTTTTACAAAACTATTCGCTATTTCTCACTGCGCTGAAGTTTTTCCGCCCAACAAAGTGCTGGCACAAAGTTTCTTCAGCACTTTTGAGAATATTAATATTGCAGAAATATTTGCCCTTCTGTGTGTGTATTTATTTTAACTTCCCTTTGCTGCAAAATTCTGCAAATATTCTCCGTGTAATTGCTACAATGCGGAGTTTTGCAATGCCGTTGGCATTATTCGCATTTTCCACTTTTCCTTTGCTCGCCATTAACCATTAACTTTAAAATAAAGTGGCTGCATATACGAATATAAAACTAAAACCACCGAGTACCACCTCCTCTTTCTGCGCTCGCACTTAAAATAAATGTTATTAAGGTATGAGCAAACTGCCGTACCCTTTGGTATCCTTTTGATGCTTTTGCATTTATGTAAGACGGCAAAGGCGCATTTTAAAATGAAGTGCAACCTTTTTTAAAACCTATTGTTTTACGCATGCTTTTGTTGTTTTTGCTTATGACTTTGTTACGAAAACTTGATAAGTTTCTTTTTGAATTTCTCTCGCTGAAGCCTCTATACTTATATTGTTATTTTACTTACTGCTCCGTGTGGGTATTTTCTTTTTCCGCTGTCAGGCAAAACAAAATGATGAGCCAGCCAGGCAAGCAATCAAGTCGTTTTTGAGTAGCCCAACAGTCAGGTCAGTCATGCTTTTCGTCAAGTCGGTGTGAGTGTGCGCGATTTGCCTGAGAAAGTCATATGCAGTTGTGAAGCTGCGTAGCGGCCTGCTGCGTTTTTATTGTCTACTCAAATACATACGGGTTCGTTTATTGTTTTATGCAGACATACAGTCCTGTGCAAAAAAAACCGGACAGTCTGAAAACTCCATATTTTGAAGTAGTATGGATTTTATCAAATATGTTTGAATGTGGTTATATTCCATTGTGTTTTTAATACAAAAGTATGAAATAAAATCAATAAATTTCATACGTGTTTTTAATATTTTCATACTTTATTTGTTTTAGCATAGTCAATAGCGAATGTTTTATTATTAGTTTATCCTTATTATATAATCTTACAGCTAATTAATTCAAAACAAAATTAATTATTTCATTATAAATGTTATAATTTGAAGTTTTAATACTTGGTCGCACCGCCTTTCGCCTTAATTACCGCTTTAATACGTTTCGGCATTGATGTAACCAGGGTTTGCAAACAATTCCTCCGAAATATCGTTGTGCCAAGTGTCCATTATAATGTTATCCAGGACAGTTTTGTTCTTCGGCTTTTTTTCAGCTGCCTGCTTCTTTACAATGGCCCAGAGGTTCTCAATTGGGTTTAGGTCGGGACTGTTACCCGGCCATTCCAATTCAACAATTCCGCTTTTTCCCATAAATTCTTTTACCTGCAACAAATAAGGAATAAATCATTGGTTTTTTGATTCGACATTTAAACAAAACACTCGGGAGATTTAACAAAAATCATAACTTACTTTGTGAGATCGGTGGCATGGCGCAGAATCATCCTGAAATATAACGTCCGTTCTTAGAGAATACTGCTCCTCAATGACAGGTATTAAATGCCTATTTAAAATTGAAATGTAAGCATCTCCGTTCACCCGACCATCAATAAGAGTCAGAGCTTTCGTTCCGTCATAGCTGAAGCAGCCCCATACCATTCTACCAACTGACTGTCTTACAGTAGGCAGTATGCATCCATTTTAATATCCTTCGCCAGATCTGCGCCTCACATGGTGGATACCATCCGATCCAAAGAGGTTAAACTTGGATTCATCCGAAAAAATCACATTCTTCCAGTGCTCGAAAGTCCAGTTTTCATGAGTTTTGGCCCATCGGTATCGTTTTTGACGCATTTTTTCGTTCAAAAACGGCTTTTTTGCGGGATGTCTTCCTACAAAACCGGCATTTATCATTCTCCTACGCACAGTAGATGAATCTATTTCGACGCCAGTTGCATCCAAGAACTCCTTCCTGATGTCTGCCGAAGATTTGAAACGGTCCTAGATACACATCCGCTTAATCATCCGGTCTTCAGCAGGCGACGTCTTTTTTCGTCGTCCAGATCCTTTCTTTCGCTCCGTTGAAGCCGTTTCTGCAAATTTCTTTAAAAATTTGGCAACAGATGATTTGCTGAAGCCTACTTTAGCAGTAATTTGATGGTACGGACAATTTTTGCTATGATAGTGCAATAATTTGCCCCTTAACGACAGCTCCCATTTGCTTCGATCTTGGCATATTTTTGATATTAACACTTGCCACGTATCAACTATTTCACTTATTGCTTAAATTATGATACAAATTAATTCAAAACTGTTCTATTTATACACAAAAAAAGCTACTTACCGCCAAGAAGCTTTATACTCAAGCTATAGAAATTTAAATAGGGTAAATTAGCTGTCCGGTTTTTTTTGCACAGGACTGTACATATAAATATATGTTCGTATATTAATTTTCTTTCATTTTGTTTTTCTGCCTTCGACTTTCGACTTGTGTATTTGCCATCCCAACATTATTCGCCCACACTCTTGCCCTGGCATGAGCTGCTCTGGCCTTTTTTAATGTTTGCAACTCAATTGAGTGTAAAACAATTTCATTGTCCTATCCAGATATGGCTCAACTGTACTTATAAAGTGCGCAAAACTGAGAAAACGAGAAAAAATATTAAAGCAATGAAAACAATACAAAACAAAAAAAAAAAAAAAAACGGAAAAAATAAGGAAAAATAAAAAAGTAATAATAGTAGTGCTGAAAGAACGCTGCGAAGGATAACAGCAACAACTGCATAACAGTTCTACCACTCAGTTGGTGCGCGCTCCAACATGCTGCTTATCGGGTGCGTCTGCTTGCCTGCTTGTCTGCCTTTTTGGTTGGTCATAAAAATTTGTACGTTACTGTGTGTTTATGTTCGTTATTATAGTGATGTCAACGAAAATGGCAATGCTGAATTTGTTTGGCAATTGGTTTGGTGCCGGTTCAAGGGCATAAGGACATTTGATGTCACCATACGGCGAAAACATAAACTGTTTTATATTCTTGAATTTTCGGTTTATTCTTCCGTCATATACTCGTATGTATGTAGTTACTTTTATTCTGAGCACATTATCCAAATACTAAACTCTCTTTAGTGATATTTTAGTGTCAACGCTAACAGCGCGAATTATTTGAAAGTCAATGCCAAATACGCGATCTTTCCTAATAAAACTTCCTAATAAGACAATTGTTGAAGGAAATTTAATTTTTACGCGCACTTGTAAGAAGGAAAATAAAAGTGTGCCTTAAACTTGAGCAGTGGGAAAAATTTATTTTATTTTTTTATTTTACAAAGCTCACATAATAATAAATTATTAAATAAACGGTAGCAAAAACCGTGGTAGCACTAGAAGCCTTCGGCTGAAATATTTTGTTTACCCAAGTTGTGCTAAATTTAATATTGAAATTCAAGCAGCATTCTCTAGTCACCACAACCCCTCAAGTGACTGCGCGTTGCTGCTTAAATATCAAAATAAGTATTGGAGGGTATTTTGAAAATTGAAGAAATTGTTTTTAATTTTTTAATAAAATACTATGTATCTACGACTGCGAATATTATTAGTTGAGAGAAGGAATTTTAATATAATTTTGACAGAGCGAAATAGAAAAAGTTTCGCTTTTCACACGATCATGCAACTTCACTGCTTGAGGAAATATTTAACATTGTTGAGGTATTCCACGCGCTGTACTCAAAACTCTCCACCTTACATATACACCCAAGAATGATAGAAACAATGTCACGTTGGTGTAATTGCATGATGGGAAAATGCAAAAAGGAGTACACGAAGAAAAAGTAATTACAAAAACAACACATGAATAAATACCTCAAGTGCGACGTTACACACACAACGTTTCTGCCGCTGATTCGCTGAGAGCAAAGTAGCGGTAATAAAGAATATTATTTAAGGAACTTTTTTGACTGATTGAGTCAATAGGCAATCCTTTAAAAATCAAGCCAAGTCAATTTTCGGTTGGTTTCTGTTCTTGACAAACAAAGACAGACTTGTAAAAAATCAGGGATTGGTCGTCATACCGAATGCCTTTCCTTATGTCAGTTATATCTTAGTTGTTCTCGATTGCATTGAAACCATTTATATTATATATTGACCTCAGCACCCCTAGAGAGCACATTTTCCCAAGCACATTACGTTTTGGTAGTAGAAATACTTATCTAATAGAAGTATCAGCCAAATTGCACCATACATAATATTAGGAACAGGTTCTAGATAAAACAAATGGAGCCATAGATACGATTACTGTAATTATCTTGACTTCGCCGTATTCTCAAAATTTCAAAGGACGCACTTGGATGTTGTTTTAAAATGAAATATATAAATACTTAGATTCTTTCACTATTCACTATTTTGATTAAAAATACAGCTCTTCAAATTATATATGAAAAATGGCATAATTTAAATGTGCTATGAGTCCATCCGTAGGTAAAATCCGCCAAACAGCCAATTCATAAACTAATTTCTTAGAACGACGAAATATTGAGATATTGTTCAGCAACACTTTGGCCTACAGCAGCAATATTCACCACAGAACGTCGAGAAAAAGGTGTGCCAGTTCTATTTTTATCCCTCATGTAACCAGTTTCTTTAATTGTTTCACCAACTCTTGAATTGTCGACTCGTTCGAACAATTATTTCCACCAATTTCCATTTGTTGTAAGATCATTGTTCTTAAAGATCGACAATTTTCGTAATATAGGGTTTTCCAATAACAAGTGTTATCTATGGCTATCGAGAGATGGTTAACGATTTTTTAAGGCCGCAATTAGATGGTATTGATGTGGACAACGTTTGTTTTCAACAAGACTGCGCTATGTGCTAAACAAGCAACGAAACCATTGATCATTTTCGGGAAAAGTTTCCGGACCGTGTTATGTCTCGTAGCGGTGATCACAATTGGCCACCGAGCTCTTGTGATTTAACACCTTGTGACTTTTCACATTGGAACCGCGTGAAAGAGCAGGTCTACGCCAACTCAAAGGCAGCCACTTTGCAATTCGGTTGTGGAAAATTTCATGAAAAGGATATTGTCCTGTAAGCGTGGTAGTGGTGGTCATTTGCCTGATGTTATTTTCCACTATTAACGGCATACCTTCCTCTTTATAATGAAATAAACATCCGATCATTTATATAAAAAAATAACATTTTTCTTTGGCCGCCGTAGCCGAATGGGTGGATGCGTGACTACCATTCGGAATTCATAGAGAAAACGTCGGTTCAAATATCGGTGAAAGATCAAAAAATTAAGAAAACGTTTTTTCTTATAGCGGTCACCCCTTGGCAGGCAATGGCAAACCTCCGAGTGTATTTCTGCCATGAAAAAGCTCCTCATAAAAACATGAAAATATCTGCCGTTCGGAGTCGGCTTAAAACTGTAGGTCCCTCCATTTGTGGAACAACATCAAGACGCACACCACAAATAGGAGGAGGAGCTCGGCCAAACACCCAGAAATGGTGTACGCGCCAATTATGTATGTGTGTATATATATGTTTTTCTTTGAATATCAAAATAACACCTCTTATTAGAAAACCCCTACTTGGCAAATGTCAAAGATGACACAGAAAAGGTACCGTCTAAGAATTTTGCACTACTGACATCTAGGCGTCACTTTCGAAAGACTCGTATCAAGACATCGTTGCAATCGGACAAATTTAATTATTTATTATTGAAAGCACAAAAAACATGATTACCCTGTGAATATTTCAAGATGAGCCGGATTCAAGAAAACTTCTTCTCACACGAACCATTTCCAAGCAAAATATTATTGTACATCATTTTTTATGGTCAATTCTGCATGTAACACCATCATTTTTTTGAAGAAGTATTTAAAAAACCCAAAATAAAAACAAAAAAATGCGGGATACGAATCATGCTTCATCACTGCAATGCAAGTTACCACACATCGGCTCAAAGAAATTAATTTTTTCACATTCAAATATTCAACTCCGCTCTGTGCCCTTCCTCTGATTTCTCATTATACCTGCAGATTAAAAAAATGAGAGGTCAACATTTTCCAACGCCTGAAGAAGCGGTTCATCACATGCTTTGGGGTCTCCTCAGTTGGACTGGAAAAAATGCACCGCAAATTGCTTCAAACGCATACAAAAGTGCGTGGTTTCTTTCGCACAATATTAGTTGGACAATTAAGCTATTTATTGAAGGATAACTACTTTTGTTTTCTGTTCGGACAGTAAAAAAAATATTTCGATTACGTATAATTGCAAACATAAATAACAATCCTCGTATATGTACATAAATTCAATTGCCTGTGTATAATAGCCTTTGATTCTCATGTCTTCATTCATTCTCCATTATTATATTTATCAGCATTAAATCAATAGTTCCTTGTGCGCTGATAATAAAAGTGCACTAGAATGCAACTATACGCTTCGCCCAATGAAATAAAATTGAACTCAATGAATTGGAATTGAAAATGAGTATCTAGTGTTCGACTTCAATTTACAATCTCGTACATCAAACGCGGCTAGTAGTTACATTCTAACAAAGAGCGCAGAACTGAGCACACAATGAATGGTTGGTGAACATTACATATGTATATATGTATGTGTATACATAACTGCACAATGTCCAAACATAAGGATCAAAGAATACATTTATGTACTCTAGTTACAACAATACAAGCAACAACCGAAGTATGTTTTTAGGCTGACGGTCAAGTGAGAAACAACATGCAGTGCCGCGGCGTAGAAATCGCAGTGTAAAGTAAAATGCGACTAAATGTGTTAGTCTATGTTTGCGCCAACACATAGTCGGCATGCGCATTAGAGTGGTTCGGAAAAAAGTAGCAAAAGTGCACCGTAGTATTTAAAAATTATATTTTTTCTTCTTTTTTTTTAATTAAAGGATTAATATCCAAGTAAGCAACTCCAAGCTGAGAATAATTTTACTTATAACACTGAATAAGTTTCTCTCTATTCTCAAAACGCTGAACAATTTGTATTTGTTGTAAGCGAATATGCAGGTTCCATGCCTACTAAGAAGCGCCTGGATCACATTTTTCACAAAAAGCTAGAAAGACGTGAATGTTATTATGAAAAGATTAAACTACCTGTCTGGCCTTCCGCAAGTAGCATTAAATCGCCCATTTTGCTAGTATTTTGAGACCGCCAACAGGCAGATATCTACAGCCAATCAGAGCTGTTGATGTAATAGCGAATATTGATAGCGGACCCTGACTGCCGAAGAAAGGAGCACCCAGTGACATTAATCGTGTAGCTGCCAAATCGGGGCATTTACAGAGAAAGTGCTCAACAGTCTCCTCTCATGGCAATGGCAAAGCTAGCTTTACTGCGTCTGAGCCGATCGCCCAATGACAATGCTAGGTGGCGCTAAAGTAATCCTCCTATCAGAAAATGCTATAAATTTTGCGATTGGCCCCTAATGTCAGTTCTGTTTTGACATTTGTGTAGTAAACACATGCGAAATACACGTTAACAAACAATGTTACGCTACACTGCTCCAGAACGCGGAATATTGCTGACTATTTATTTGACCAATAATCGGTCGGTGACTTTGGCACAACGTGAATTTTGTCGCAGATTTCCTCGCCGTCCAACGCCTACTGGTGAAACACTACGACGTTAAGCCGCTCGCCTCGAAGAGACTGGCACAACACGAGATGCTGCCAGGCGTGGCAGACCCCTGAGTAGCCGTTCTGCAGAGAATATTGCTGCTGTAGCCGAGGATGTCATGGAAGCGCCGTCGACATCGACGAGACGACGTGCCACGCAAATGGGTATCAGTCGACGGTCTTTACAGCGAATTTTGGTACAAGATTTGAAGATGTTTCCGTACAAAGTCCAGACGGTGCATCAGCTCTTAGCTGCTGACCGCCAATCGCGTTTAACATACGCTCAAGCCATCCTTAATCACCACCAAGAGGAAGACGATTTTTCATCAAAAATAATCATGAGTGATGAGGCCCATTTCCATCTTAGCGGGTACGTAAATAAGCAAAATTTACACTTCTGGGGCACTGAAAATCCGCGTGCAACCCACGAAGAGCCACTACACCCGCTCAAAGTCATTGTATGGAGTGCTGTTTTCGCTGGAGGAGTCATCGGACCTTTTTTCTTCGAAGACGTCGCGGGCCAAACGGTTACTGTGAATGGTGAGCGGTACAGAGCAATGATCAACGAGTCCGTTTTGCCGCAACTTGATGAATTGGGGTTGGAAAACATGTGGTTCCAACAGGATGGTGCAACGGCACACACTGCACGTGCCGCAACCGATATGCTGAAGGATGCATTTCCTGGGCGCTTAATCTTCCGTTTTGGTGATTTGCACTGGCCAGCAAGATCGCCTGATTTGACCGCTCCAGACTTCTTTTTGTGGGGCTTTTTGAAGTCGCGGGTTTATGTCAACAAGCCTCAGACTCTTGCAGCTCTTAAAGACAATATCCGTCAAGAATGTGAGGACCTATCGCCGGAAGTTTTGGCCAAAGTGATGGAAAACGCCATAAAAAGGGCTCAAATGGCAATCAACTGTGGCGGCGGCCATTAACATGACATCATATTCTCGACTTGATGTAAAAAAATATAAAAATAATCCACAAGAAGAATCAAAGTTTTTCATTTTTTTTTTAATTACAGCCAAAAAACATCGCAAGGTTACTTTTGCGCCACCTTGTGTACCCTAGTACCCCAAGTTCACGAAAAAATGAAGCTCCATCTGTAAATCCGTTGTGCGTTTTTCTTTTAATAACAGTCCGGGGAATGCCGTTGACCGGGTAGGCGATCTTTGCGACCAATTCAATCAAACTCTTTCCAGCAAACTCAGCTGCAATTTCATTTCCCTCGACGTTTCTACGTCCTGGTACCCAGATCAGAAAAATGTTGCCGAAAGATTTGATCTCCTCCTTACAAGAGTTGATCAGTTTGGATTTGCTTCATTTCGTTTTCACAGCCTTAATTGCAGCTTGACTTTCGTAAAACAGTGTTAATATCTCCCTCGTTCCGTAAGCATTTTACATGCCTGGAGGATCGCAAAAACTTCTGCCTGAAAACAGTAGCAGTATTCGGCAATTTTAGAAAATAGTTAAATTGGCTGATTTAGAAAAAACCCCTGCTCCGTCTCCAGATTCCATAATGGAGCCGTTAGTGAAGGCAAAATTACCAGCTTCGGTGCAGATTTTCTCCTCGTTCTAATACTTCCTACTTGTAAATATTGCCCTGGTACGACCATCAAACTGTAATTTGCGGATAGAGATATCTATACGAAGTTCAGTGAAATGCGGTGTTAACTGCCTAAAAATGCTTTCATGTGCCTTGAAAGATTACATCTAGGGGCCGACCTCCTCTAACCTGATTGCACTTTGAACAGCGATGGAAATAATGAAATTGAAAGTTGATATTTAGCTTAGTATTTCACAATACTGAACCCATTAATGCGCGCTTTTGCTTAAATACAGCGAACTTAGCAACTTAATGAAGAAACGCTTACTTTAGTTTCCTTATGTTTACTCTTCTCACTCTATAATTCTGAGATATTTGCAACAAATATTTTGGTTAGTTGACAGCATTTATCCTCTTATCAATAAAAAAAGAATATATTGTACTTTGAACATAAGCAAACTATTAAGGGAAGTAATTCCAAATACAAAAAAAATCAAATCAGCAAAAACAAATTTCAATAAAAAAAGTGAGTAAATTGACTTCAGTTATTGCAAGTGGTAAAACTAAATTTTCGTCGATCAATTCATGAAAAAATAATAATTTTATTGCAACCCACTTATTTTAGGTATAATGCACTGCTAATAAGGAAATATAAGAATTGATAAGCCAACCTTTGAAGGTAGCTCTCCTTTTTTTCATTGTTATCCTTTCCATTTATCGTTTAAATGATACTCTAAGTGATGAAATGACGTTTTTATTTTTTTAGTGTATTATTCTTAAATAAAAAAAAATGTTTTTTTTAGCAAAAATTAAATCGCGCATTTATAGGTTAATGCTGGAAGTGCTATAATTTTTTTTTTTATGGATCTAACAAAATAGCTTTAAAGTGAACTTATAATAAATTTAAAATACTTGAGATTGATGTAACAAAAAGGAAATCTTAGGTGGGTACAAATTTGCGTAATTAACACAAAACCAGTCTGGAGTTCAAAAAAGCATAAAAATTAAATCTAGCGCTCCTCAAAACTAGAATAACCCTTCATTAGGCACGTGGTCTATAATCGTAGACCACTTCTTTTCAAAGTCGTGCAACTCCTTAAATTTGTCTCTTTAATTACCTAAGCTTTTTAATAGCTGTTTATAATTAATCTCTTTATCCAATTCGTGCATTCAGTGCGGGTTTGACGTGCAGTTGTAAATTTTATCAAGGTCTGAACAGTGCTGGTTTATGTAGACCACGTGACTAACGACGTTACTTTTTCTTGCGGCAATATTACTTGATATATTAAATATTTGAATTAAGTTCAGGTAAGTTTTGCTTATATTTTTTTTACAAAAGTGTGCTAATTTAATTAGTTTCAGATAATATTATGTCTGATTCCAAAAAAAGACGATTGGAAAGCAGTAAAAATCCTGAAGTATGGGAAAGATGGCTCTCCGAACTATCAAGTAGTCAAGAAAGTGCTATGGATGAAGAAAACGAGACGGAGGTTGACGAAGATACGGATATCAATGTGAATGCTGCTGAAGAGAGTGACCACGAGACCGAATCGAAACTAGTGAATCAAGCGATGATGAAATTCTTTCAGACGATTCTGGTGCATCTCATCCCCAAAATTTCTATTTAGGAAAAGACAATGTCACTAAGTGGAAGAAAACCAGACCCAATTTGCCAGTTCGTATTCATTCGCACAACATAATCAAACTTTTGCCGGGTACAAAAGGTAATGCGCGCAATGTTGAAACAGAAATTGAGTGCCTAAATTTATTTGTGAATGATTCCGTTATAATAACCGTTTCCACAAATGTGTGTATTCAAAAAGTACGGGTTAACTTTCAAGAAGATAGAATGAATCAAGATGCAAGAGAAACCGATGACTCCGAAATTCGCGCTTTCATTGGCATTTTGTTTTTGATTGGTGCTCTAAGAAGCTCGAGAAAAAATCTTCATAAAATTTGGGACAATTCCCAAGGAAACGGGATTGAATCGTGCTACCTAGCGATGAGCGAGAAACGGTTTCGATTTCTGATAAGATGCCTGCGATTTGATTACATCAATACAAGACAGCAGAGAAGAGCAATTGATAAATTGGCGCCTATAAGAGAACTTTTTGAAGTATTCCTGGTCAACTTTCAAAGTAATTTTATTGGTAGTGAGTTTCTTACTGTGGATGAACAGCTATTAGCATCTAGAGGACGTTGCGCGTTTAAGCAAAACATTCCTAGTAAGCCGGCCAAGTTTGGCATTAAAACTTTCGCGATGGTGGATGCAAAAACGTCTTACACTTTTAATTTGGAAACTTATGTGGGAACTCAGCCGGACGGACCATACAAACTTAGCAATAGTGCGGAAGAGATAACTCTTCGATTGGTAGAGCCAGTCGCAGGAACTAATCGCAATATTATTGGTGACAATTGGTTCAGCAGCTTATCGTTGGTTAATAATTTGCTAAAGAAAAAGCTTACATATTTGGGAACTGTGAGAAAAAATAAACGCGAAGTTCCCAAAGAATTCCTTCCCAGGAAGAATCGTAAAGAAAAGTCAAATATTTTTGGTTTCCAAGAAAATTTTACATAGTGTCGTACTGCCCGAAAAAAAAACCGGTCAGTGATCCTGATATCATCTATGCACCATGATAACGCAATAGATGAGCAAACAAATGATGAAAAAAAACCAATTATGATATCCGATTATAATCACACAAAAATTGGTGAAGATTTTGTGGACCAATTATGTCAGAAATATAATGTTGCAAGGAATACGTGTCGTTGGCCAACGGTAATATTTTACAATTTACTAAATATCTCTGGTATAAACGCTCTTTGTGTATATAAAGCAAATAATCCCCAAAATAATATAAAACGGAGTGATTTTCTTGAAAAATGCGCTTGGGAGCTCATTAGACCACAAATTGAAGTTAGATTAAAGAATCCTCGACTACCCAGGGAAATGAGGCAGCGAGCCCACAACCTTCTTGGCATCCCAGACATTGCACCACAACCCACTCTATCACCAAGTAACTATGTCGGATGTTGTCATATTTGCCCTCGCAATATGAACAAATCATCTCGAAAGTCGTGTACTAAATGCGGCAGATTTGCTTGCAAAAATCATATGAGGGAAAGCTGCACGGAATGTCTCAATGAGGAAATATAAGCAGTTTTCAGAAACCACAACATATAAGTTTTGTACTGAACTTTTATTTTTTTATTTAAAGAAGTGAATTTTACATATTTTTATTTTAAGTTTTACGAATAATAAAAACTATTTTGTAAATTGTCCATTAGTTATAAGAAAAAACTTTTATGAATTGCAATAAATGTTAAAAAACACATACATTCATGTTTTTATTGAATTTACAGAAGATACACAAATATTTTAGTGAAAATATTAGTTTATATTCCTCACATTAAATCACAGAATATACTTATGAAGTATTATTAAGAAACACAAATGAATAACACTTTTAGTCATAATATTAAAATGGTCTACGATTGTAGACCACGTGCCTAACCACGTTACAAAAATCCACGTGCCTAACGAAGGGATAATGGCATACTGACTTTGAAAATCAGATAGCAAATAAACATCACCATCATTTGGCGTTACAACCTTGGGTGGGTTTCTTCTCTTTGATATTCCACCGGTCTCTTTGTCTCTTACTAGATATTTCTAGTCGGTTACTTCGAGCGTTCGTAGGTCTTTTTCCACGCAGTCCCTAAATCACCTACGCGGGCGACCTTGACTTCTTGTTAGCATAGGTTTTTGCTGCATTATTAGTTTTTTTGCACACATGTGTTCCACTCTGAGAGCATGCACAACTCTTCGTTGATTCATATTATATAAGTATAATCACCTCTTTCGTTTAGCCCGGTACCATACATCCTTTTGAATATCTTTCTCTCCAAGACTCTGAGAGATCCTTCTTCGGGTGCTGTCATGGACCACACTTCCAAACCGTATGTAACAATGGGTCTCACTATTTTTATATATACCTATGCTCAGTTTGAAGGTGCTAGATAATATTGTATTTTCTATTCAAATAGCAAGTAATCAAGTTTCGAGAAAAATTTTGTTTAATGATGCCGCAATCCTTTCAATATAACCTCTACATACAGAGGCGAGTTTTTCCACATTTTTTAATTTTTTTTATGGCGACCGACCTGGTCTAATGCATTTATAGGCGCGCTTTATCCAATCAGCTAGTTTCATATAGACTTTTTTTTTGCTTTTCCATTTGAGAATTGATAGCAAAATTTTGTACAATCACAAATCAACAAATGAATGAGTGTGGACACACATACCTATAAATCCTTAGTATCGCCATTTTCGGAAATTATATTGTGCGTGCCAGCAGCACGTAACTAAGTGCATATGCACAGCAAAAAAGGTAATAGCAATAAAAGTTATGAAATTGCGAAAGCGTATTCACACTTATGGTCAAAGTAATAAGTACACTTGATTTAGACCAGTTTTGACTACTTTTATTTTTTTTAATTTTTTATTAAAAATATGTCATTCTACAGGAAATGTGATATAAACCGAAACTCAACATATTTGATACAGTTTATAAAGAAAAACTTGAAAAATTTTAAATAAAATTTCAAACTTTTTAGCCATATTAAAATGGGCATACATTCATATGGCGAAAATTCACAACACAATCAGTCAAAATGTTATTAGAAATCAACGCGAGTTTGGGATACTTAAAATTTTCATTTTATTATACAATAATAAAATTAAATAGGCTCTAAAGCTGAATAACCAATTTTTTGTTTAATTCTTATGAAAAAATTTTAAATATAGATGAAAACTTATAGAATTTTTTTGAATTTTATACAAATGTCAAATTTAATTTATATTATAATATTATTACGTTTTAATATTTATCAAAGAAAATAACTTGACAATAGCCTTATGGAACGCAAACGGACTAAGTCAACATATACTGGAAACTCAAAACTTCATCAGACAAAACAGCATTGACATACTAATGGTATCGGAAACACATTTTAGTGATAAATCTCTTGTAAGAATTCCAGGATATAAAATCTTTTCTACAACAATGACAATAAAGCACACGGAGGCACAGCTATTAATTAAGACAAAATATTATATGTAACGAAATGGAGGAACTCAAAATGGTCCATCTACAAGCAACGACAACTCAAATTAATGACACTCATAGCTTATTGACTATTTCAGCTGCATACTGTCCACCAAAATTTCATAACAAAATAAAGCATTATGGTGACTACCAAAAGACACTTGGAAACAAATGCATAGCCGGAGGCGATTTCAACGCAAAGAACATGACATGGAGCTCAAGAATGACTAAAGGAAAAGCTCTACTTGACGCCATCAGATAATTAAACTGTGACTTTATAAGCACAGGGGAACCCACTTACTGGACAACTTGTGTTAGCTAGGTATCCGACTTGCTGGACTTCTTCATAACAAAATCTATAAATTTAAAAATGCTGACAATTACATCCTGCCTTGAACTTTCGTCTGACCATTCACCAATAATCCTGACAATTCAAAAACGCCTACAACTAACACTTAGTCGGATACCCTATAGCCATCGAACAGACTGAGAGGCTTTTATGGAAATAATGGAGCAAAGCCTGGACAGTAAAATCCCATTAAAAACTACTCATGATATTGAAACTGCAATAGTTTTTTTTAATGACACGTCTATTATGTCACTAAGCCGATTCACACCAACACTTCACCTAAATCTACAAAATATAACATTCTTGACGCAATAAAAAAGAAACTAAAACAAAGGAGAAAACTAAGAAAAAAATGGCAGACTACGAGATTTCCGGATGACAAAAAACAACTTAACAAATTAACTAAAGAAATTAAAGAACTATTGAAACATGAAAAAGGCAAAAAACCAAACAATTACCTTAAATATATTAACAAAATCAACAAACTATTCATTGTGGAAGGCGACAAAAAAGATGGTTGGAGCTACAATACACCTCCCACCAGTAAGAACCACAAATGGACAATAGGCACGAACATCATCAGAAAAAGCGACCATTTTAGCTCAACATTTTAAAAATATATTTCAAAATGAAAATAATACCGACTTCGACTTGATTCATGCAACAAGCAATAAAGACGAGCAAATCATCAAAAAAACCTCACTAGGAGAGATAAAACAATTAATTTTGACTTTAAAAAACAACAAATCACCTGGATATGACCTCATCTCGGGGAAAATTTTAAATCATATGCCCGACAGTGCAATAATTTATCTTAGGAACGTTAACCCAAATACTTCGCAAAGACATGGAAAATTGGCGAAATCATTGTGATCCCAAAGCCCAATAAAGACGCAACGTTTGGATCGTCGTACCGACCAATAAGTCTGCTACCGATAATATCAAAAATATTTGAGAAGCTACTCTTTGATCGCATAGTGCCCATTATGACAAAAATAAATTTAAATCCCTAACATACGTTCGGATTTAAGCGAAAACATTCGACAATCCAGCAAGTGCACAGAGTCTCTCACAAAATTAATAAAGACAATAAACAAGTATGCTAAAGCCTTTGACAAAGTATGGCACCCTGGATTACTGCACAAACTCCAATCTTGGTTGCCATATGACTACTTTCTAATGCTAAAAGGCTACATCCAAGATAGAAAATTTTATATTAAATATGTTACGCATGTTAATACATTGAACCTATGAACGCAGGAACTCCCCGTGCCCAGTCACCGATACTTAGGACAATACCAAATGCTGACATTCACCGCGACTTAAACATTGACACAGTTGACGAAGCCATACAAACTGCGAGCAAAGGCACATAGGCAGACTTCTGACGCACACAAATCCTTCATCGTCGGATCGCCGGAAGCATCCTGCTGAAGAAAAATTCAAAAAGAAGAGACTTAAACGAAAAACACCAACTGATTTTTTGTAATATAATAATAAGAATTATATAAATTAGCATAGTAAATATTTTACAAATGAATTATATTTATATTCCTAAATGATTCTGAAGAGAAATGACCTTACAGAATCACTAAACTATCCAAGTATCTTTAAAACAAATTACTTATTGTTAATATAGACAGGTGTAATATTTTTTGGAAGCAATAAAAAAAAAAAAAAATTTTATAATTGTTGTAGAAAAAATGCTCTTATACAAAACACTGTGGAAAATATCTAACAATTTTTTCCCCTGACGATGTAGCTTCTCCATATGCAAAATATTATGCAATCATTATATGACGAAATTCGCCGACCCGTTTATACTAAATAGAATTGACTATAAAACTACTTAACCATTTTTTTTTAATTCTGATTAAAAAGTGTCAAATGTTTCGAATTACTAATTTAATTAATTTAAAAAGTGTCAAACTGTGACACAAAGTATATTTTCTTAAAAAAATGAATGAAAAAAGGAAATAAATAATAAATTAAAAGTATTCAAAACTAGTGAAAATGTGTTGCTTTTATTATTCTGACCATGAGTGCATGTTTGTGCAGTGAAAAAATGCTGAGCGTGATCTTTGCGACAAGTTGTGACACAAGAAAAATTTATGTGCCCATTGATAAATGAGTACATTGACAAAATAACAATATTTATTGCTCTTAAATTTATATTTTACAAGCGCTTATATATTCTTAGATATATTGAAGTATGTCCTTATGTATGCCACTACTTCAATCTTTTATTTATCTACTTTATCGCATTTTGGGGCTTTCTTCTGCCATTTTTAATGTGTAAGGGGCATAAAGTAAAATTGGTTTTGAAAAGCGTGTTTACGATTTTTTTTTTATTCAGTGCTGTGAGAGATATAATTCATGTGCGTAAGTGTTTACGAATTGTTAGCAGTTTCGATGTAGTCTAGACGCGCTGTTAAGAAAATTAAAAAGGAAAAATATCATAAGCACAAAAACAATAAAGGACTCACCAGGGACAATTTATTTCAAAAATTTAATTGAACGAAAACCATAAAAATCAAGATTTAGGAAAGAAAAAAAAATCGTTCGTAAAATTATGCAACAAATACTTTTAAGGTAGCATTAAGTCTGCCGCCATGGTGATACTTTGTGATTGAAAATTATAGTGACGCTTTGAGACATCAATACAAACCTTTTTGTTTAACTCTTTTCTTCAAAAGTTTAGCGTGCAAAATAGCACAATAACCTATTGCAAATTTCAAAGTGTTGTTAGTCTGTGCCTTTTTTGTTAAGTAAGTATTAAAATAAGGTAATTTTTCTCAACTAATCTCTAACTTTAGGGGCAACTTTAGCGTGGGAAACACATTTCTGTTTTCACAAGCGTTCATAAAAAGCTCTCGAGCTGATATATCGGGTGCTTGCTTATATCGATGTGGATAACTACGGTTCAACAGCTGAGAATGGCAAACTGTGTTGTTATATCTGTTCAGTCAGGTTTGGCAAGTCATCATGAGACGTTTTACGCCAGAACAAAGTGTCTAAATTATGGAAATTTACTTTTAAAAAATAAGGGAATGATTCTCTTCGCCAAGTTCATTGAGCACAGGTGGCATCATCCGCAATTATTTCGTTCGAAATGGGAAAGGAGACGCCGTTATTATTTCGTTCGAAATGGGAAAGGAGACGCCTTTATAGTGAATGGGGAGCGCTGTTGAGCCATGCTGATTGAATTTCTGTTTCTAATCCAAAATTAATCAGCTAAATATCGACGACATTTGGGTCGATCGAGCCATCAGAATTTCCCATACAGCGCGCCTAACAATCGATGTGTTGCAATATTCAAGCCACCAATGACGCCATACGTCCATATTTACTGGAAAAAGTAGTGGAAAATTGGACTGACACGTAGCCACGGTGGACATAAGTCAGTTATCATATTAAAAAATAAATCCCACAAAATAATCCACCACATTAAAATAAAAAAAATTCTTCCACCTACATTTGTGATTTGTATTATCATTTGAAGTTCTCATACTCTTATCCAAACACCCGATGTTGAAGAGTCAATTAAATTTCCATTTACAATCTTTTAGATCGGTTTTTTCTTATTATTTTTGAGTTTTCTTGTATCAGCTTAAAAGCCGAAGAATTGAGTTCAAATTGAAATTTTCAAATAAAATACTCGCACAGTGCTGAGAAAAAATTTACCGCTTCGGCTAGTAAGCGTACTATATTGGTAAAATGAGAAAACGGTTCACCATCCGATACATATGAAATGAGACTTTTTTTCAATTTCTAACGTTTATTAATAAAAAATGGTTACAAATTTAATCTTCAAAATATTAGCCATCGCTAGCGACACATTTTTCCCATCTATCAGGCAATTTGTGGATGCCGCGCCAAAAAAATTGGCCGTATTTGGCCGCAAACCAATCATCGCGCCAATTTTTGGCTTCTTCCTGAAAATTGAATAGCTGCGCGGAAAGTGCGTGGCCCACCGATGCAAAAAAATAATAATCAGAAGGCGCCAAGTTTGCTGAGTAAGCCGCATGCACTAGCGGTTCCCAATCGTACGTTTCCACCAATTCCCGGGTCGCTCTTGTGGCTGGGCATTGTCACATTGTCAGTTCATGTGGCACCCATCTTCCGACCTTTAAAATCATGCACATGTCTTTCAAACGTTTGGCAATGCTTTTTTGGGTCACTCCCAACTGCTCTGCCATCATTTCTTGCATTTGACCATCATCTTCATCGAACAATGCTTGCAATTCGGCGTCTTCAAACTTTTTCGGTGGCCCGCCACGGTCCTCGTTCACCACGCTAAAATCAATACTTCGGAACTTTTCAAACCACCCAAGCACTGTGCTCTACTTAGAGCATGCCAACCATAAGCTTCCATAAGCATTTGATGAGCTTGAGAAGCGTTTTTCTTCAATTGACAACAGAAAATCAACGATGTCCGCAAATCGTAGTTTGAAGCACGAAATTCGACATTTTTAAGAGCGACACAAATGCATTGGTGTATGAAACGTAACAAACAATGAACTGAATATTGTTGACAGATGACAGACGAAAAAAACCAAGACATTTGGGAAGGTTTAAAAATACTCCTAGCGACATCTATGGACTAATAGCTGATAGTCTCATTTCGTAGGTATAAATAGTTAGAAAGTATATATCGTCCCCTTAGTATAACAATAGCCTATGTGCTCATAGGCTATTATTTTTTTATTGAATTTTATTGAATTTTTGGATTCTCCATCGTCGATTTTATATGTGGTCAAAAGTTTCTCAAATTCTAGTTCCACAAAGTGGGTCAAAACGTCAGTCAAAAAATAATAAATATTTACAGACATAACGAGATTTGAGTGAGAGCTACTTTCGACAAAAAGTTTGAAATTCATTTTCTCAAAACATCAAAAAATTTATAGGCTATTTTAATACTAAGGGGACGATATGCCCATAATTATGAAAGTGGTCTAAGCCAAAAATTTGAAAAAATTACATATAAACATGACTTGAAAATAAATGATAACGGAAACGCCAATTCATTTAAAAAGTATTTAATACTGAATTTAACTCAAAGTTTCATGCTCCTCGAAAAGACACATGCCAAAAATGGGATTTACTGAATGAAAAAATTCAAACATGCAATAATGAGGAAGAGAAATTACATCTCAAAGAAAGTAACGATGTACATTTACAAAATGCCGGAAGAGCTAATTTTTCACACAAAATTTGATACAGTTTCTTTGATTCATCTTTTTCAATAGGTAAAATTCGAAGACGAGCCGAAATATATACGTGCAAGCAAAGCAGCTGTCAACAATTAACTGAACATTCAAAATTGCCGAACTCGTCGATATGAGTGAGTGACATGAATACCAAAATACCGCCACAAAAAAATCGCAATTCAAATATATGTAACCTGCGAAAATTCAAAATTCGCGATACTTTTTGAACACACCTCGTATAATATATATATATGAAGGTGTAGTTGGCAACCTGCCAGAGTAGAGGAATTAGATTAGGTATATCGGGCTGATCAGAATAGATCTCACAAAAGAAGTTGTCAAAGGAATAGAGAAACGTCAAATAGCAGAAGTTTTGACAATAGGACAGTTATAGAATGCCCATTGAAGTGGACATTGAGCATTGGGGTAGATTCAAAAGAATATCACGAATCAGTTGGTGTGGTCGAATCGTCGTTCATGTTGCCAAATAGATGAAATATTTCTCCTAAATCGTTGCTGGTCAAGCCGTGAAGTCGTCGGTTTGTTTAAGCCTTTAATTATTTTTTTTTTACGTTTCATAATATTGCATCTCATAACTTTCAATTATTTTGTAATTGACCAATTGAAATAAAACACTTTTAAAAGAAATTCATGCTTCAATATACGTATCAACATATGGGTACACATTTTAAACTACAAATATATTTTTTATCATTAATTTGTAACTACATATTTGATAGATAAGTTCAGATTTGAATATTTTTATTTTTTTAATTTTATTTTAAAACGTATGCCAAATAAATACGCTAAGCATTTATTTTCCATATTTCGAAATGTTCGAATTTTTATTGTAGTGCATCATAAGTATATTTGCATGCGTAGAAAAATCGTTTTCGGCTACTTTCAAAAGCATTAAATGCCTTGTTTTCCAACACTATTGCTACCTCCCCATAATGTAAGAAATCAAAAGTTGGATAACAAATGTGCGTCGTACAATGATACTCGAATATTTTCGGATTATTCCCACACACACACACTCGTACTCGCACGCTCACATACCAAAGAGACAACGCTTGAAATCAAGTGGTACACATGGCGAGGCCAAAATATGTTGCTACCCAGTATCAAATATTCGCAACTAACATTGAGTAAATGTATATACAATACATATATAGATACTCACCAGATCGATGCTTATTCGAGACTGTTATCGAAAATTATAATTTTTTTATTGATGCAAGTTTTTTTGTTTTGTTATAAAATTTGGGTAAGCTCTGAATTGAATATTTCCTATTAATATTAATGAAAAATGGTTATTTTAATGTAAATTTTAAAAGTTTCAGCTCTTCAAATAATAATACAGTTGCAATTTCTATACAATATTAAGAAAAATAAGTGTAAAGTAATATATTTTTCTACCTGCCCTAATCACAGTTAATTCGTACCACTACGATTTCTTCGCAAATACACCTTTTTGCAAAATTATAAATATACGTAAAATAAATATATAATACAGAAATATATAAATATATAAATCTTACTACAAAACCTTATTACGTAAAGTTTAAAATATTTTTAGACGAGACTTTTTCTCCATATAAAAAATTTCCTGCATGCACTTTCTATTTAAGTAAAGGCAGGCCACCTTAGTGAAAAAAATTATCTAAAATTAGTGGTATTTTTTTCTAATTTAAAACTTGCTATGTTAGAATTCAATGGGCTACAAAACTGCGTACTCAGAAAAATTCTAAAATTTCTGATTAAAAAGTAGACTGTACTGATATAGTTTTGAGAAATGTTGTTCAAAGTTTAAAACTCTGTTTTTTTTTTTGTAATATGAATAAGGTTTTTGGAAAACATTTGTGGAGTGTGCAATGGAGTGTATTTTCTGATAAGAAATCGCACTGGTACGAATTAATCAAATGATAGTTAGGCAAGCATATAAAAAAATTACTCATACGCCCTGTAGTCCATTCGTAGATTTAAGTACCTAAAAGAACTATGTGAGTTAAATTATATGCCAGGCGTTGTACTGCGATATATATGGAGTACGTATCACACGAAAATCAAGGACCATACGTTTTGATGGATGGAGTAGCTTTACTTGAAGTTAACAGTGCGATCGATGTATTGACGAAAACTCACCGGAAAATATGGATGATGCACAACATTTTATTAAGCAACTGGGCTACATATGTAACTTAATCTAATAATTCATTCACCAAATTATAGAAGAATTTTTTTCCAATAACAGTCGCCCCTCAGCAGGCAATGGTAAATCAGTGTATTACATTTTTTTTCTGATTTGCGCAATTTACAATACTTTCGCATTACTAAATTATTTCATTATAACTTCTTGCTGGGCTTACTCCGAATAAAACTTTTGCTGCACCAATGCCAGTGGCTACTTTCCATAGTCACAGTAACCATTGCTATTGCATATGACTGCAACCAAGAGTCGTGGAGCGAAAATGTTTTGGACATCGGCGGACAGTGAACGAACTGGCTCAAGAGTATTTAAGTGGTCAGTAATAAATCTCTGGATGCCAGCATGGCTGGCTGGTGCATTGAATGTGCGCTTACATTACAATTTAAATTAAAAGCTGAAAGGCATGCAGCGACGAGCTCAAAAGGCAGCCAGCAGAAAAGTAGCGAGATACAGAGAAAGAGGGATGGGGGCGGTGTCGGTGGCGCGTTCTTAAGGAAAAAACGGATTTTAGCACGCAACTTGGCGGTGCACAGTGTAAGGTTTTGCCAATTTTGGAGGACTTCATTCAAAAAAAGGCGGTTTCATTTATAACTGAAGATTTAGAAAAGTTATCTAAGTAATTATTTTTCTACTAGAAGACGTTGAAGGAATAAAATACTCGTTGTTGTTTCGCAAGTCTTATTTACTAATTAAGAAGAGATAATTAAAAAAAGATGACGAGAACAGTATCCATACGGGGTACATATTTTACATAACAAATAACTTGTAAATTTAATCAATATAATCTAAAGCAGAACTTCATCCAAAAACCTGGTGCTCCTATAATATTATATTTTTCATTTAATTTATTTATTTATACCTTCACTTATTAATATTTAACTACAGGGGTTCTTACAGACAACTAAATTCAATCTGAAGTTCTATACACTTAAAATGAAGTTACTTCCGAACTTGGAATGCTCACAGTCTAAATCCGCGTTTAGAATAATGAAAATTAAGCAGTTCATTAAATTTACTACAATTAATAGTGGGCCGCCGTAGCCGAATGGGTTGGTGCGTGATTACCATTCGGAATTCACAGAGAAGTCGTTGGTTCGAATCTCGGTGAAAGCAAAATTAATAAAAGCATTTTTCTAATAGCGGTTGCCCCTCGGCAGGCAATGGCAAACCTCCGAGTGTATTTCTGCCATGAAAACGCTCCTCATAAAAATATCTGCCGTTCGGAGTCGGCTTGAAACTGTAGGTCCCTCCATTTGTGGAACAACATCAAGACGCACACCACAATCAGGAGGAGGAGCTCGGCCAAACACCTAACAGAAGTGTACGCGCCAATTATTTATTTATTTTATTTTTAATAGTGGGATTACTGGCCAATACTTAAACACAACTTATTCTATAACACAAGCTTTGCAAGACCAATAGCTTGTGCTTAGCCTAAGAGTTAAGGAAACTATTTGGTCATTGGAGATTAGATTATATTTAGGGAATATTTGATTACGTTGACTAGTATGGATTCCAAATTAATCAGAAATAATCTAGGAGATCAAGGAAAATATACTCCGAAGCGCTAGATAAGAATACAAGTACATGTCAAGTCGATGTCTACGCAAAAAACTATAGAGATTAGATTTTAACTTTGATTGCACTTCCAACAAACGTTGCTTGAAAAAAAAGTTATTCGGATGATCGAATTATTTCTCAATCAGGCTTCTGGCGCCTGTTTTAAAATGTCTACGAGTGCGCTATGATGGAATATTTTATTAGAAATAGGACAGAACTAAATATTAAAATCAGCAACATTTGTCAAAACTTCCCTAGATAAATTTCTAGGAGTTCACTTCAACAATTTACGACTCGTGGTCTGAAAGAAGCAGCTATTATTCGCGTCAACTTGTGTTGTTTTCTTAGTAAAAAATTCGCTGTAATCTCTTGCATTTTTTTCGGAATTTTTTGATTTTCTAAAAAGTTAATAATGAAGAAAATTCAGGAAGAGATTATATGTATTTACTTCTTTATTCTTAGTAAATCTTTAATATCTATACTCCTCTAAGTTTATCTCCTACTTCAGATGTTCTCCTCCTTTAATAGTTCCCTAACAAGATGTAACAGAATAACACCCAAAATCTTAGCCAAAAATTGTTAAAACGCTCACAAAAACTTTGTACATTAAATGCTAAAAAAAATATTAAGAATTTGAATTTTCTTTACGTATATACGTTTGTCTCATTCATTTTATGAGAAAATCTGTTCGTCCTTTTCATTACAATTACACTTTCCAAAGGGTACATTTCATTTGCCAGCTTTTCCTTAATTTAAAAAAGAATGCAGAGTACAAACAAAAAATCGATAAGTTTTTCCTCTTTGATTCACATCAGCTGATAGCAACACCTAATTTTTGATTACAGGTATAGCAAAAAGATTATACAGATTTAAATGGAAAAGGGACGAATTTTGCTGAGCAAATAAAGAAGAGAGTTTAAAAATACCGATTTGTGAATAAAAATTTAGAGTTAAGCTGTTGGCTTAGGTTAATGCAAACAAACAAGAAAAGAGAAAAGTGAATAGTTAGAAAGTCAGAAAAAAGTTATTTTTAAACAAATAAAATTTAAGCAAAGCTCCATAAAATTACGTCGGCTGAACAAATGATTCTGTCAAATGCACTGGAATCAGAGTAGAGGTGTACTCTCTCTCTACAATGTAAACGAGATTTCACTAACTGTAAAAAGCTTTTGATTTAAGACAGAAATGTAAACCAAAGAGAAAAACAAATAAGACTAGTAAAATCTTGCCTGTAAGGGGTTTTTATGTAACCAGAGACTTAAACTTAATAAACGAAGTTTATTGAACATTTCAGTAATATTTTATGTCTTGCATGAGTATTGTCAGTCTGTGTGCTTATTTCCCAACTCCTTCATCAAAAAGGTTCCAGGTTCCAGAATATGTTCAAAATAAAAATTTATTCCACAAAATTGATATTATCGCCTTCAAAGTACCTGCCATCAAGAGCAACGTACTTATGCCAGCGTTTGATTCAGCTCTGGAAACATTTCTGGAACTCTACTTACGTTATAGTTATCATAACTGTCTTCGATTTTTCCATTATTTTCTTTCGCGTATCCCGTATTAGGTTTTTGAAAAAAAAAGTCATAGCAAGCCATCGCAGGGGAGTTCCATGGTTGTTGGATGGTATTAGTTTCATTCTTGGTCAAAATTTCATGGCTAATGAGGAGGTTGTGCGACGATGCGTTATCATGCTGCAAAATACAGGAGTTATTATCCCACAAATCCTTTCTTTTTTTGACGAATTGATACACGTGAACGTCTAATATCATACAAATAATAGTTTTTATTAGCTGTGTGACCTTTTTGCCAAAATTCGTAGTGTACAATAGCGTTGTAATCCATACCAACCACGATCATCACCTTCTTGGATCGCCATTGGTCTAGAACGCCTGTCGTACTCATAAACCCGCATCTTGTCGCCAGTAATGATGCGTTTGATGAATGTTAGGTCAGATTCAGCCTTGGAAATCGGCTTCGGCGATATCAACACGGTCCTTTTTTTTGCATGAAATTCAGTTCCTGTGGAACCAACTTTGCAACAAGCAACCAACACGACGCAAACCCAAATCATTAAGTACAATGTAGACGCATCCATAAGTAATGGTGAAGTTCTCTGCCAGCTCTTTGATGGTTAATTTGACGTTATTGATCAACTTTTCTTGCACCTTATGGATTTTTTCCTCAGTTTTCGATGACGATAGACTGTCACTATGTTTGCCATCCTCGAAGGGCTCACGCTGTATTCTGAAGCGTTCTTGCCGCTCGTAAGAGCCTGGTTTCTTTCGATTATCATTAGCGAAACAATTTCCCAACATTTCCAAGGTTTTACAACATTGAATCCATTTTCAACGCAAAATGTAATACAAACTCATTGTGGAAAATTCAAGCCAATTTTTAAAACTGAAGAATACCGAAAACACGTGCAGCGATAGATTTACTCAAGACGGCGTAACTGTTACAAATGTTAACCAAAGGCGATAAAATTTTGGTGGGAATGTTACTCACAGATCAGAGAAGGCCTGCTAGCTCTAAATAAAAGTGTCCTCACAACAAGAGATATAAACATATGTATATTCAGATAGTCAATCGGCCCTGAAAGCTTTAAAATCGCCTAACATTAACTCGAAGACAGTAAAAGAATGTATCGACGTTCTGACAGAACTATCACAGAACTTTGTAATAAACCTGCTCTGGGTGCCGGACCATAGAGATATAGAAGGCAACTGCAAAGCAGATGAACTGGCGATTTGGCTCCACATTACCGATCCAACCAGACAAAGCGAACATACCTATACCTTTAGCAACTTGCAAGATGCTTATAGATCAACACACTATCAGTGCAGTCAACAGGCAGAAAAAAGCTCACTGAATAACTTGGCCGAAGTAGCCAATATAAAAATAACAAGTCTTGTTAGATATATCAAAGCCACAGGTTGGTTCAATGGGGATGATATAGGTGTGTCAAACGATAACCACTATACCTACCTACCTACCTACCTAATCACAGATGTGCAACCTAGCGAAAAAAATAGAACTCAAATGAATTTACTTAGAATGTCACCTAGCGGTTGTTCCGAGAACTTTTTGTTCAAGGTGGTGTGCCATGACAACTTTGAGTTTGATACAGCTGAACTTGTAGACTTGTGTATCGGCTGCCATTTCTGTAATAATAAAAGAAAACCACGAAAGGGCCTTAAAGGACTTAATGCAGGTTGCATTAAATATAACCTGGTAGAGGTGTAGAAACCCCTTCCAAAACTACTCCATTTACCAAGAAAAGGGTTCTAAATATACCAACCCTGGGAATAAATGGAATAGACGTACCTCTAAAGGAAGAGGTTAAATATCTAGGAATTATCTGGGATAAAAATCTCCCTTGGGAGGCTCACCTGAACTCAGTAATAAAAAGGCAACGAAAAACCTTTGGACAACCAAACAACTCTTAGATAAGTCCTGAGGTCTGAACCCTAAAATGACCTTCTGGATCTACAACCAAATGGTAAGACCTATTGTACTATATGGGGCTTTGGAATGGTGGATTGAAACAAATCAAACTACTGCTACATCAAGCATAACAGGGGCCATGAGAACTGCCCCAACTGCTGGCATGGATGCGCTTTTAAATTTACCACCGCTACATTTAGCAATGCAAGAGGAGGCTACTAAACAAGCAATCTCTTTTCATATGAAAGAAAAGCTTAAACCAGCAGATCTCACTGGACACCTCAATATATTGAACAGAGTTCAACATGCAGTATGCATAACCCAGGCAAATGACCACACTGAACCTGTACTCAATTTTATAAAGAGATACAAGATTCTCTTTCCGTCTAGGAAAAAGTGGAACACTAACCCAACAAGGCTAAATGATGACTCACAAAAATGGTACACAGATGGTTCCAAAACTCTCCGAGGAGTAGGAGCAGGAATAGTGGGGCCTAGAGCACATAAATCCCTAACACTAAGTACAGATACCACAATTTTCCATGCGGAGCTCTTCGCCATAATGGAAACTGTGGAAATCATATCAAAAAGAGGGTACGAGAAAGTAAAAATTAAAATACTTTCGGACAGCCGATCAGTTCTTGAAGCCTTGAATAGCTTCACATTCAAGTCAAAAGTCCTAATAGAGTGTAACAATGCACTGAACAAACTGGTCACTCATAATCACGTTTCAATGATTTGGGTACCAGAGCATGACGGACACGAAAGAAACGAGAAGGTAGACTTTTATGCCAAAAAAGGGGCTGAAGGGCTATTTATTGGACCAACGCCGTTTTTGGCTTTAACAAAAATAATATAAAACCGGAAAACAATAAATGGTTCCGAACCAAAATCAGGGAACACTGGAACGGCACAAGCGGCCTTAATCACTACAAAAAGTTTTTTAACTTCAATGCGAACAGAGCAAAATCTGCTCTAACCCTAGATAGAAAGGGCCTCAAATTACTCTGTTTACCACTTACAGGTCTCTTTGCCTGTAATAAACACTTTAACATAATAAGGTTATCTAGTACAAGATCATGGAGGCTCTGCTGTGATGAAGACAAGTCTATGGAACACTTAATCACCAACTGTGAGGCATTAGGCCACAGGAGGCACAGAACCCTGGGCTCGTACCTACTAGAGGAGGAGGACCTACAGTTGCTTTCTCCTGAGAAGCTCGTTATTTCCTCGGTATACTAATTAAGTAGTTAGGGGCGCACAATAGATCAATCTGGTCGCAGTGCATAAAGGCCTTAGCCTAACCCGTACAACCATTAGCATTATTCCCATCAGCTGAATGCACCGACGGTAGTGCAGAAAGAATTAAAAATAAATCATACAAATTTAAATAACTTAAAGTGCAGATAATACAAAATTGTATTGCAAATGTGATTAAATTAAATTTTTGAGATTTAAGAAAAAAAGTTAATCACTTAAATTTAAAGAAAAATGAAAGTTGTGAACTTTTTTTCTTTGCCCAATAAAGAAATAGCTATAATAACCATTTTCTTGTTAATGATATTACGTTATTATTTTCATTCTCTTTTGTGACTCTTTTCGTAACAATAAGACCCTTCTCTAACATGTCTACTACTATCTATCCACTAATAGGTCATTGCATTTGAAGCTTTTTATTTTTTTTTTTAGCATCAATTCTCATCAGATTGGCAAAATCTGACACTGTGCGGAAAGAGATGCGTACTGATTTATATGTTCAGGGCATTCATTTAAGAGTTCGTATGCGTGCATGTGTGTGTGTGTGAACAAAAATGTAGTCAAACATAATATTTTCCTCATAGAAATAAAGTTATCAAAAAGCCAACGAGTGAAACAGGATGAATTTATAAACGCGGGCGCATACATATTTACGTACTTACATGTATGTATGCTTATGTGTGTTATATAAAAAGAAAGTTCACAAAGTTGATGAAGATTTTATTATTAGGTTGCTTTTTCCTTCCTCATATATGTACGATATATGTATTTTTATGAAGCAGGTCAGTGTTGCCAGCGTATAAGGATATGCTTGCCAGCGCCACGCACTCGACACACATACCCAGATTTTAGAAGTTTGTTTATTTGTAAATCATTTTACATAAAAAATCATGTTTGTGTGTATGTATGTCCGCGTGTATGTAGTTGAAAGCTAGTCTATGAGTTTAGTACACTGCCCTACAGATATATGGACGCACAACCAACTACACTAAGCGAAATAGAGATGTGGGACAAACCAGCTTCATAATTTATCTTCCAAAATAGCTGCATAATATTTTTTTGAGTTGTCTTATAATGTAGATATTTAAATGTGTCCACGAACTAGCGATAGTGTGAAATTATTTTGTGTTTTGCTTCAAGTCCGCGTACGTATGAGCTTTGCTCGAAATTTGAGTTTCTTGAAGGAAATAGTTATAAAGGACAAGAGCTTTCGTTATATCTAATTTTTGTTATTGCAATTGCGTGATATTTTTACAAACATTTCACGATTTAAAAGATTAAATAAGGTAAGCTGACAAGTTTACATCAGGTTAGCTTGAAACGGATATCCACCATAGGCTACTTTCAGGCTCACAGCCAATTGTGAGAGAGCTTGTCATAACCCGCAAAAGGCACTTGTCCTTATCTCTCCTAAAACCAGTCTGTACTTTTCAAACATCTTAAAAGATTCGCCAATTCCACACAACTAACATCTTCCTATTCATTAAAGAATATCACAAAAGGTGTGGGGTTGTATCTTCCCCTTCCTCATCTAGGAGAACTTCTGCAGAAGTCATGTGTTCGCACACCCATTTTCTGGGCCTTCTTAGGCAATGCCGCGTTATAACTGAAATCAGTATACATACTAAGACTGTGCTTATCTCGTCTTAGCAGAGATTCTGTGCGTTTGAACATTGAGAGCCGGCCGAATCTGTGTTTGGATTTCTTCTCTTACAGTTTCCGCACAGATACAGCTTACATGCTTGCAAGGGTATGACTATATAATTCCCTATGTAAATAAATAATTTTCATGCAGGGAAAATAACTTTTTGAGACACTATGCCAAGACGAACGCAGCTGTCTACCGAGAAGTATTCTAGCTTATTGTGAATCGTAAGCCTTGGTTGGGAAAGTAGCGCTAAAATAAAATCGAAATAAAAATACCATCTACAACTGAAAAACCCTTGAAGGATATGGAAAAATTACAAGAATTGGTCTACCGCCTAAGATTAACGACAGGCGTAAGAGAGAGTTAAGACGGTTGGCTACCAATAAAAACATTAGCCCTAACTAAATTAGATGTTACGAAGAGGAGAATATAGCAAATTTTGAGTGAAGATTCGAACTTAAAATATCAAAATAAAATAGCTGAACCGAAGCTTACACCACGCCACAAAGCAGCTAGACTCGAGTTCATCGACAATTAAAAGTAGTGGAATGATTAATGGCGATCCATCATTTTTAGCGCTGAACAAAAATTTAATCTCTATGGGTCTGATGGTTGGTTGTCAAACGTATTCTGAGATAATGCATGGCAATCCCTAATTTTTAGCGATACAAAAATTTAATCTCGAACTGGAACTGATGGTTGTCAGAGCCTCGGTAAACGCGTCACTCCCGAAACTTCTCGGTGGCTCTCTTATGGCCTGAGGTGATTTTAGCTACCGTAGCACGACCCCAATTTGTTTTATTTTGCATAAGCTGAACGCAGGTCTTAGACAATTGAATTTCGCTCAAGAATTTCATGCTAAGTCTTGGACGTATCAAGAGCTCAAAGCTATAGTCCACAGCGTTAAACACATAAAAATATGCCTGTGCTGAAGTACTCGCAGTTAGTCCAGACCTAAATCTAATGAATAATTTCTTAGCAAGCAAGTTTATAAAGGCGGGCGTAAGTTTATTAGCCCATTTCACCTTAAAAAAGCTGCGCAATAGGAATGGACAAAAATCGATCCAAGTGTCCTTCAGTCACTCGTAAATTCGATGGCACGACGGCTGGGATTAGTTATAAGTACAATAAATAACGAAAGACATACAAGCCATGAAACATTATTCTATATTAGATTCTTAAGGTTTATTATTTTCTTAGGTGGAATATTTGTTTTGTCCATATAACACACGGGCTGAAAAAACCCGGGCCTTACACATAAATGGAACTAGTTTTACTGCACTCACCTCTTTTTCATTTAGTACTAACCTTAAAAAGACAGCTTTTATTTTTTTACAGCTTTAATTTTCTTGATATTGTATTCATTAGTTTGTAAGTTATTGGGCTAAGACTGACGCTACTTTTGTTTTTTTTTTTTTTTTTTAAATGGGTGAAAACGAATTTTGTGTTTTAATTTTTTTTACTCTGCTTCTTGGTGGGAAAAAATTCCGTTCGAGCAAAGCAATGGCTTGAAAAGTGTTTCGTAAGTTACGCGGTGGTCGTCCAAATGAGGCGGTAACGCCAGAAAACATCAAAAAATCCACAAAATCGTTTTGAAGGATCGAAAAGTGAAGGTGCGTGACTTATCTAGGTTAGGTTAGGTTGGTATGGTTGCCCAAGGAATGAGCTTGGACGAGGAAAAACGGATTCGTCCTTTGTAATACCATTATGAAGGAGGAGAGGTGAGAGAGGAAGACCGATGGGATGCGGGGAGAGGGCGGGGAGAGGTGGTGCTGGGATGGTTAGGAGGGTAGGTTAGAGTGTGTGGATTACGAACGATGCTGTGCTGCGTTTGAGTCAACCGCTTTGTGCTACTGATGAAATTTATCAGTTTTTAATGTCAACGCCCTGCTGCTAATGTCAATGCCTGGATCTTAGCCCCGCCAAAGCAGGGCAGCTAAGGAGTAGGTGCTGAGAAGATTCCACCTCATCCTCCATACATCCATCGCAAAAGATACTTGAGATAATTCCAAGCCTCACAGCATGCATCCCTCGCGCTTAGTGTCCTGTGAGAAAACCCACGAGATTCGAGTGACTTAGCTAACATCGTAAGGATATCAAAACAACGTGTTGGCTTTATATTGCATGAGCATTTGACTACGAGAAAGGTCTGTGCAAAGTGTGTGGCGCGTTTGTTGACTGTCGAACCAAAGCAAGAAGGTGTTGCTGATTCTGAGCAGTGCTTGGCCATATTTAAACGTAATGAACCGCAATTTTTGCGATGATATGGGACAATGGATGAAACATGGATTCATCAGCAACTGGTTAACCTCTTCAGAAGCGTCAATCGAAACAATGGGAAAACTACATGAATTGAACTTCAAAATTCTCCCACATCCAATGTATTCGCCGATTTAGCTTCTAGCGTCTACTGGTTGTTCGCAGACCTAAAAAAATGCTCGCTGGTAAGAACTTTTGCTCGCATAAAGGGGTTATCGCTGAAAATGAGACCTATTTTGAGGCAAGAGCTAAATAATTCCACAAGAGTGGTATTGAAATGTTGAAGCGGTTGAAATGTTAGAGCGGCGCTGGAATGATTACGTTGCTCCTCATGGAAATTATGTTGATGCTTACAGCTAATTTTAAATAAAAAGAAAAGCGTTTTCATTGCTAGGCCCGGAACTTTTCAGCTCATGTGTTATCTATTTCCTTTTGAGCCCTTAAAAATTATTAAATTTTTACAATAAAAGGTTGAAATGAATCCCTTAACAAGTTCAATTCTTACTTTTGTTGTCTTCTCTTATGCAGAAAGATAAAAAGATTCAACCTCCGATTATTTGATTAAAAAGAAAAATTTTGTTCATTGTCCCATATAGTAGCTATTTCGCTTAGTGTATGTTATGCTATGTGTTCGTATAATTTCACGCTTATTTATGTTGATGGCGCATTCCTTGTCGGCCACAACGCTTCCACCACTACACGCACACAAGCCGTGGTGCATCTAGAGTGAGTTGGTATTTTTTTTTTTGTTCCTTTTTCATTTGCGTTCTTTTTTGGCTCTATAATGTGTCTAGGGCCGCATACTTCTACACATTTACTTACTCATAAATATTTGTTGTTTTTCTTATATTTTAAGCATTTATTTATTCCCTTTTTGGTTACAGCCAGCAAGCAAATAAAATTGAGTATAATAAAAAAGCGTGTTAAACAGAAAAATCGCTAAAATATTGCAGGTCGCACAAAGCAAAGAGGAGAGTAACAAAAAACAAACAAAAATTTTAAATCCCGAAAATTACGAAAATATAATAACCTCAAATAAACTTTGGTATAATTTTTGCTTGTAATGCTTCCAAACAAGAAAAAATATAATAATGGATGAGAAATAAAAGTACAGCAAAACTTGCAACCTAATTCCCTCCTACTTAAAACGTAATATCCAAGAAATAGTGCATGGCGGAATCTATGCTAAATTGAGCAGAGTATAACCAAAAACCGTCAGCAGCGTAATCTCACAGCCATACAAAGTTCCTGTTCTACTGATCTAAATGCGTGGCCACGGAGTGCTTGGGTGGGAGATAATATACATATAAACTAGCTTAACAAGTAATCCAGCTCTGCCTGCTTATCTAATTTAACCTAATAACCAACAACCAACAGGCAGTGAGCCAATACGCCAACTAAGCATTCTTTCGTTAGCCAATAGGTCATTGCTTTCATTTTGCCCCGCCATAGCCAACGAACGCTTTGTTCTTCCTCTATCATCCACTAATATTTATGTCAGCGCTTTGTTGTTGAGAAAATGAGATGAAAATTGCTTTATAATGCAGCTTGGAAAAAATTAAGTTTTTCCCCTCCCTTGTGCTTATGTGCTCGAATGTACTAATATATTTTCTGCTATGCAGAATTCTCTTTGTTTTATAATTTAGGTAAACAGCTCAAAGGTGTTAGATGGCAGACTGAAAATGTTGCACAAAAAATGTGAAAAATTAAGCAATAAAAGTATGAATTGAGTTATTAAAGCCACAAGACCAGACCCAATGAATTGTTGACAAAGTTCTTGCTTTTCTTTTCATGTTTACTGACCGAGTTTGAGTGCAGAAGAACACGCATGTATAGGTGTGGTGTGTATACATATTTTCAAGTGTGTGGTGAAAGCGAAAAAATGTTTATAATATGAAATAAAAAGAACGGATAATAAAGTTACATTTGATTGTGTGTAAAATATTTTTTCCAACCATTTTAGTGTACATACTTAGTCCTGCCATAAGTTCTGTCACAAGTTAAGTCCGTTATAGATATGAAATTATAATACTCTTTTTAAGGAAGTTAGTTTTATTTAATCATGTAAATATTAAAAAAAAAATGTTACTTCCATTCGAAATGGTCACCATTTGCTTTTACACAAGCCCATTCAGCTATTCCCACACGCATGATTTCCATGAATGTTGACGCCACTGCTCGAGCCAAAGATTGCTTGAGAACCTCCAAGTTTCTGTGCGGTCTACGACAGGCCATGTTCTCCAATTTTGACCACAAACTGTAGTCCAATGGATTCAGATCTGGACTTTCAGACGGCCAATCTACTGCGGCTATGAACGCATGAATCTTGTTTTTTATCCATTGCTGGGTGGGTTTGGTCTTATAAGCTGGAGTGGAACATTGTCTGGAGGATCCAACGCTCTCTATTGAAGATAGTACTACCCAACTGTTTCTTCAAGCCTTCTAAGACAAGCTTCTGGTATACTTTGCCTCGGCCTTAACCTCTTTTTCGAAGAAATGAAGAGATCTAACACATTTACAAGACACTCCCCTCCAAACCATTACGGAGGCTGGTTGGTAGCCACGCTGAACCCTCGAAACAACATTTTTTGCATCTTTCGAAGTTTTGTCACAGATTTTGTCGCTTTTGCTTATTAAAAACTTCTTCAACAGTGAATATTTTCTCATCTGTGAAGAGATTATTTCTATGGCCGTTGACCGCGTGCCACCGAAAAAACTGCTTGCATCTGTCGAGTCTAATTTTCTGAAGCGATATTTATTTTCCTGAACATGATTTTCTGACTTCTGAGGGGATTTTTGTGAAATCTTTCTCGAACGGCTTTAATGGCTGTTCTGGCTTAAGCCACGCGAGGACGATCACTTCTTTTTCTGTCTGTCACTTCAGACGTTTGGGAAAAACGATTGATCGTGCGGTAAACAAACATTCTCGAAATACTTATATAAACGATTTTCCAGCAATTCGTAAATCTCACTTGTACTTTTACCGCATTTATGTAATGCAATCACGTCAATGCGCTGTTTCTTAGCTCCGCACTCTATTGTAAACAAGCAAAATTTGCCACGAAACTGAGTATAATTTATGGGTAGAAAATACATACAAACAAAATGAAAAATTGCGGAACTTTTTTCTGCGAATATTTTTCTCCCCGTACGCATTGTAAAATTTGTCACCGAATTTATGGAATAAATAAGTCCTCGCCATTTTAGCCGGTTTTGACTACTTTTTTCACTTCCTATAAGGGCAATTGTATTCTTTTATTAAAACAAAATTTTATCTCCACAAAATTTACGAAAATTCGACAAATTTTTATAAGAATTTCACACTACAGAATTTGCTGAAAAAACAAAAACTGATTACACAGTTTTATGACCCATTAAATTTCATTAAAACAAAGTGGAAGTTGAATTAATTAAAATTTCTGGTTGATTTTTGACAATTTTTTCCCCCGACGGTGTTTGGCATTTTGTGCATATAATGAAAGAAATTTTTTTTTATTTGAAAGAAAATGCGCAACACCGGCAAGAAAAAAAATTATTCAAAATCAACGCAACTTCAGAGCAACTTCTAAAGAGTACTTATTTGCACTAAAATTGTATAAGCTTTAAAACTGTGTTTCACAAATGGTTCTAAAAACTCCATTTCTCCTCTTCTTCTTAATTGGCGCTATAACCGCTTACGCGATTTTGGCCCAGTTTAGCAAAGCGCGACAGTCGTTTCTTTCTTGTGCTAACCGGCGCCAGTTGGACACACCAAGTGAAGCCAAGTCCTTCTCCACCTGATCTTTCCAACGCAGAGGAGGCCGCCCTCTTCCTCTGCTACCACCAGCTGGTACCGCATCGAATACTTTCAAAGCCGGAGCGTTTGTATCCATTCGGACGACATGACCCAGCCAAAAACTCTATTTAAAGGATAGAAATTAAGATTAAAATTTTGCGAAATTTTTCTTATTTCTGCATACAATTTTTAAATAGGATTTATAAGGTTTTTTATTGTATAGTGAAGTATATTTTTACAGCTACCCTTTTATAATGAACATAAAAAATAATAATCAAAACTGGTGAAAATATTGATGGCTTTCCTTCGTCGCGTGTGGGCTGTATATTCCTACTTCAAAGTGTATATATGCAAAACCCTGTAGAGAAAAAACTCATATTCTAAAACATTTCTATCTTCATGGCGACCAAAGAGACGGAGATTAAAGCCAATAAAAACTTTGTGAATGCATTTAATTCAATTAATAAGGCAGATATGATAAGGTTTTGAAGGAGAGAACGACATGTAGAGCTACTTTTGAGTATAACGACTTGAAAATTCAAAGCTATTACACATTACAAATACTAGCATGGCACAATAATTTGAAATTATATACTTAATTTGATTAGTAAAAGTGCACTTTACATCGAAAATAACACACAAGTCCTGAAGCTCATTCACCGATCTCAGACGACAAATAAAATAACATGTATGCAAAGGCCACAAGCAAAACACTTGCAGTAGTTTCCCGACCTAAAAAAAATAGTATATTAAGCATACATCCATACTCTTTATCGTCACTTTAATGGACGTTCTGACCATGAAATAAGGGCACTTCACCAATTATTGAACAATTCTGATTGGTTTTGGAAGCGAAGGTGAAATACTGGAATGAGTCATTACAGTAGCCCACTAAGCTGTGGCCCATAGATGCGCTCTGACGAAAACCTTAAGCAATTGGTTACACGTTACGGTACCTACTACATAAGAAAAATAAAAACAAGAGTTTCTATCTACGTCGAAAAGGTCAAGTGGAGCACGAATATTAGAGCAGCTCAATAATTTGTGCAAAATTTGATCAAAAAAGCTCAAATTTCAAACGACTAGAAACAGGCACTGCATGCCAAGTGATCCAAATATTTTCGACATTGTTGTAAATTTTTTTGAAAATTGGTTGACTTCTAGGGCTGAGTAAACTGAAAATATTTTGAAGAAAATTTCATAATTTTAATACCTATTTGTTCACGGTCGAGTTTTTTAAAGTGACAAATCGTCTATTCTTTCTAACATTTCAAATTTTTCCAAAGCCACCAATAGCAAACCATGGATCTCTGATACATCTTGGGGCACATAAATGAACTCAAAAGGCAACTTATCAGCAGTGCTTTTCTTCGGTAAGCCTACAGAGAGAAAAGATAAGAGAAAGCTCATTAAAGATCTTGCTAGCGATGCCGAAGCGACAGTATGAGCAAACAATATGAGGACACTCAACCAACCAGCAAAGTAATAGTAATCAGCCGGTTAGAGATCTGAATGGTGCATTATTGACTTCCAATGCTAACCAAATCCGTAGATTTAAAAAGCACTTTGAAGCAATTCACAACTTTGCTCTTAGCAGTGAGTTTAGCTTCAAAGTGGGCAGCACAAAAACCGGCAGCAAATTATTAACAGCCCGCCTGGTCTACCGGAGATCAAGAATGCAATGAAGAAACTGAAGCTCAACAAAGCCGCGAAAGAAGAAGGCATGCAGCCTGAACTATCGACCGCACCCGCAAATTTCAGTGGAAATTTTTCATCCCCACATCACCTTCGTCTGAGACAATGAAAAGCTGTATCCGTCCTGCACAAAAGACTTCATCGTCAAGCTGTCCAAAAAAGGCGACTTGCGTGTCTGCGATAACATTTTAAATGTTTATTTTATTATCAAGAATAAAATATACTTTAAAAACAATAAAAAAAAATTTTAGATTAAAAAAATTTTAAATTAAAAAAAACAAAAATTTTGGAAAACAATTTTATATTAAAAAAAGTTTTTGGAAAAAAACTTAATTTATTTTGTTTAAAATTTTTCCTTCGTCATTTTCAAATAACATCCGCTTTCAGATTTTGTTTTTATTTGTTTCCGTAACAGCTGAGACTATGAAAAAAATTAGATGATATAAGGAATAAAATAAGACAAGAAGAAAGTTTGTCAAAAGTGACAAACAAAAACACCATTTGTTTCAAAACTGTTCAACAAAATTTTCTTTTTACAAAAATAACAATTTTTTTTTAATATATTTTGCTTTAAAAAAAAAAAAATAAAAAAAAAATTTTAAATGTTATAAAAAGAAGGGAAGGTATTTCGCCTTATAAATGTTTATACCAAAATTGTTAACATGGAACAAATTTCAAAATAATAAATTGAAAATATAATTAAATATAGTTTAACACATATATTTAAACATAAAAAATGTCTAATCAAATATAAATTTTCAAAACTCTGTCAGATTATTTCTTATTAGACTTAACCTACTAAAGCAATTTTTAGAAAAGTTTACCCTCAGCGCCCAAAATACTTGTATCACTTGACATGGGATCGCTCATTTATGGAAAGGAAACTTGGTATTGGTATATGCATGTACTTATATATGCATATGTACATATTTATTTGCATATGCTCATGTGTATATATGAATGTGCTTTTGTATTGTATAAATTTGTGAACATTGATAAACCCATTTCATATTTCTTAGAATTTCTTACCTTAAGCCTTTTTAAGCTGTTATGCCTTGTCCTCCTACATTCATGTTATGAATACTCACCCCACATATACATACTCAAGTATAAACAGTTCCAAATATGTACATATGTCCGCACATGTAGATGCACAAAATCATTGTTCAGTCAGGTTTAAAAGTAAATATTTATAAGCGATGTAAAGTAATAAAAATATTTCACAATCATGCGACCTCAAAACCAAAGATACTGACTCACCCACGCAAGTGCAACCAAAATATATAGCATGTATGTGGGTACTCGTGTGCAGCAGTATCAGCAGCCACAAAGCAAAGTAATCCGCTCCCTATGCTAAACCATAACTATAAATCGCATTTACATACATAAAAGAAATTGTGTGTATGTACGTATATGTAAATATTTAAAAGCCTGCCGCACAATAACAATGCCGCCACCGTTACTTCCACCAGTGAGAGTGTCAATGCCGCTAACGCCATTTAACCGTGAATGCCAACTGCGGTGCACTGTTGCCGTCGCTGTCGTCATCGTCGCGTACACATAAACTGTTGCATACTGCAAGGCGCTTGTGGTTGAGTAGACAGTATTACAGATATAGGGTGGCATAAGCATTTGCCCCCGTCGTAAGGGAAACTCTCCGTCCACATAACTCCCTTTGGAGCTATGAAGAAGAGTGAATTTTGGAATGGAGCTGAGCAGGCGAACCATCTGGCGCACGTTGGGTTCAGTGTTTGAAGTATATTTTAAACAACGGCGCACACTTCACAGGATTCAGGATTCTCATTGAATATGGTTTTGCTCTATCAGGGACAACCGAGTTAGTCTTTTTGGCAATTTAAAAATATCTTAACGACCGAAAAACCGCGTTTAGAAATCAAAACGCAGAAGTATCTATTTTTTGTACACAAAAAAATAGTTTGGAGCAAAAATGCTTCTTAAAGCTCCACAACTATTTGACCATATTTGTTGACGAAAATTTCTTCGCAGCTAAAGTATCACTGGAGCCTTTCTCGTTATATTTCATGAGGAAAACTCGATTCAGCTCTCTTTATAACAGAAATTTATTTGAAATGAAATATTTCTTTTCCGTTCTGAAGCGTTGGCTACGAAATTAAATTTATTTCATTAATTTTATTTGCGCATACGATTTCAGTGAAAAAAAATGGTCTCGATAGTTTAGAGAAATCGGTTATTCCAATTTTTACTTTCTAAAAATTTTCTGAAATTATTATTTTACAGAAATTTATTTTTCGCAAATAAATTTAGTTGGATTTTAAAGGTAATATTTAGTAAAACCGACATTGTCATAACTTAATCATTGTAATACTTAGAGTTATAGATAATATTTGGACCATTCATGTACAGAAGTATGTCCTACATAAATACAAATGTTTCTTCTTCTTGTTCCCTTCACTCGGGAGCAAAGGGTCTCGACAAGACTCCTATGTGATGTCTATCTGGTAACTCGCGCAAAATCAACCTTCTCCAAGTATTCTTGAACCGACTGCTACCTCTGCTCCCTTGCGGGTTCCAGCCCAGTGCTAATCGCGTGATGACAACTGGTAGTTCTCTAAGTGTGTGACCTATACATCGCCACTTTCTGCATTTGATTTGCCATAGAACGCCTTCTTAAAGTCAACGAACAGAATGTAAAGTCGGGAATGCCACTTAGCTGACTGTTCTACTATGATGCGAAGATTGTTGGCTTGGTTAACACAGCTTCGGTGTAGAAGAAATCCAGCTTCGTCGTCTCTTAAGAAGCGTTAAATAAATTAGAGTATGGTTTATATGATCGTGGCTAGAATTTTTAGGATGGCATTGAGCAGAATTGCTCCTCACCATTTGCCGAATCAAGTCGTCTTTCTGGGCAGTTTCACAATGATGCCTTTTGTCCAGGACGAATACAGCTTTTCATTTTACCAATCGGTGGTGATGTGGGGATGAAAAATTTCCACTAAAATTTGTGGGTGCGATCAATAGTTCTGGCTGCATGCCATCTCTCCCTCATTCTTGATCTCCGGTAGACTAGGCAGGCTGTTAATATTTTGCTGTAGGTTGTTTTGCTGCCACTTCAAAGCTAGACTCACTGCTAAGAGCGATGATGCCAATTGCTTCAAATTGCTCTTTACATCTACGGATCTGGTCATCATTGGAAGTCAGTAATGCCCCATACAGATCTCTGATCTTCTGATTGCTACTACTCTGCTGGTTGGTTAGGCGCCAAACTATGCAGTACAGCTGTCTCATATTATTTGCTCGTGCTGCTACTTCGGCATCGCTAGCAAGATCTTTAATGAACTTTCTCTTATCGTTTCTGGTCAATTTCTGTACTTGCTTCACCGCCTCTCTGTAAGGGAGCCATCGCTGATAAGTTGCCTTTTGAGTTCATTTCCATGCTGAATGATATATTTATATATAATTGGCGCGTACGCCCTTTTTTGGTGTTTGGCCGAGCTCCTCATCCTATTTGTGGCATGCGTCTTGATGTTGTTCCATAAATGGAATGATACCCCAAGTATGTAGTATCAGAGATCCATGGTTTGCTGTTGGTGACTTTTACTGTAACAATTTTCTCTTGAGCGATTTGCCTGAGTGTGGCATTTGTAGATCCCCAACCTTTTTTTTCTGGTTAGTGAGGAATTTCTTTTGTGGTCGCAGGATAGCGTAGCAGCTTACCGTTGAATCGCTTATTTCTATGCAGAGTGTTGGTTTTCTTCCTTCATTTCAGCTTAGTCTTTACGTCACCGGCAATTAGCTCGCGGTCACTGTTCTGTTGGCTTTCCGTCTATTCCCAACATCAGGTAGCGAGCCTCTCCACTTTCAGCTCAGGTAGATATAGTCTATTTGGTTATTAGTCATCTCACTGGTGAGGTCCAGGTGTATTAATGGATTGCCTTGTGGTGGAAGATTAAGCCGCCTATGACAAGCTGAGACGTTTGGCACACATAAATTAGTCTTCTGCCGTAGTTGTTGCATATTCAGAAGACATGCACCCGCATGATTTGTTGTGAACTAGAGTTGTTGTTGCCTATTTTCGCATTGAAGTTGCCCATGAGAAAAGCCATGTCGCCTTTGCGGATAGAACTAAGTGCAGTGGTTAATTGCGAGTAGAACTCGTCTTTGGCAACACAGTCAGCGTCCTCTGTCCGATGAGCGTTACGGCAGCAACGTGCTAGGATTATGTGGTCTGAGATTAGCTTCCAAGAGTGCAAGGTGTTACGCATTTCCTTGGAAATTATAAAGCAAACGCCACATTCACCTCTATCATCTTTTCCACTGTGTCTATCATCTTCACCACCTTGTGTTGCCATCCGCTGATGTGCCTTTATCACTGCCGCTCTATTTCATTTCGCTTTCACCAAGTTTGTATCTGTACTTTGAGTTGGTCTTGTCTGGATGCTGCTCAGAGAAGTCTAACGTTCCATTGCGCGATTCGTGTCCTAATTCGTGTGCCAAATATCGCCCTCATAGGGGAGATCGTATATCCGAGACTTTGTCTTGTGTTTGTTACGTTAATCGGATAGATTACTGTCAGAATAGGTGCTTAGCTTACCGCAGCCAGGATTAGGATAAATACCAGACTAAATGTTAATCATCTCTTTAATTTTAAGTCATTTTAAAATGTATGTAAGAATTTCAAACCGAAATCACTGAGGTATTGATGTTCATTATATAGGGTTTATCAATAAGTGTGATAAAATTTTGACACATTTTGAAATCGTTAAGCTGCAGCTTTAAATTTAGCACGAATGCTCATCTAGTGTCGATATATATCTGTGAAATCCTGCACGATTCAACAACAAGTTCAACTCTCTAAAATTTATTATCAAATTAGATTCCTGAAAAAAATCACCTTCAGCGGTGAGGCTAATTTCTGTTTGGGTGGCTTCCTAAAAAACAGCAATTTTAAAATTTATAGCAACGAAAATCTATGAAAGTTCATCAATTGCATCTGTACTTCCAAAAAGCCACTGAATAGATTGGTTTTTATATAAGGTTTCCCAATAAGAGGTGTTATTTTGATATTCAAAGAAAAATGTTTTTTTTTAATATAACTGATCGGATGTTTTTTTCATTATAAAGAGGAAGGTATGCCGTTAATAGTGGAAAATAACATCAGAAAAATTACCACTACGACCAAGCTTTTCATGAAATTTTCAATAACCGAATTGCAAAGTGGCTGCTTTATGCCCCCAATAGCCTCACGAATTCCACCTTTGAGGTCTTGAATCGACCCTGGACTGCTGGCCTGGACCTTCTCTTTCACGTGGCCCCAAAGAAAAAAGTCACAAGGTGTTAAATCACAAGATCTCGGTGGCCAACTGTGATCACCTCTTCGAGAGATAGCACGGTCCGAAAACTTTTCCCGTAAAAGATCAATGCTTTCGTTGCTTGTGTGGCACGTATCGCCGTCTTGTTGAAAATAAACATTGTCCAGATCAATACCATCCAATTCCGAGTGCAATGTATTTAATTTATCTCGTGAGGCGATAGTTATGATGGTAGCTTGGTTCTGCTGCTGCATTATCGAACCAGCGTACTCAAGCTCCGGGACACAAACCAGTGCACACGGCGCTGTGGCAGAACATCATCACAAGCAGGCCTATCAGAACTCATCTATGGTCTTGTAACAGTTGAGTCCAGTACTTTTGAAATGTTGAAAAGTATTGTACTTTCTTTGTTCCACCACTTTATTCGTAGTAGGTTTTTCACTAGTTCGTGCAGGTTATTTACAGGTTTTATGGTATATTAAATAACCATAGCGCAGCGACTCACCCACAAGTGTATGTAGAGTCTTTATTTCATTCTATTTTCATATTTGATTATGATACACTTTTTATGAAAATATAGCTCATTATCCTATAGAAGCCATATAAATCCAACTTTCGCTCCATTTCACTTTGTGTACATTCAAGTAAAATTCCAAATATTTAAATCTAAATCCAGAACATCGCATGAACAATTTTCGGTATGCAGTGTCGTAGCCTATTAAATTTCGATATAAAAAGGGAAGGTTTAAGTGGCTCAAAAATCGTGAAGATTTTAATTTTTTTTGCTAGTGTCTTGCGCATTTTCTCCATATAACGAATACTCGATACATTTACCCAGTAACTACCTTTAGTGATTCTTCATCCACTGTTCTTTTGCACAAAAATAGAGTTGTCAAACACTTTTTCTTAAATCAGTGGCATTTATTTATTTATTTACTTCTGTCTATGAACATTACTTCTTACAGACTACTAGAGGAATAGTTTTTATTATTGCTAATACAGATATTCTTTTTGTAAAGTGTTTTGAAAAATGCCTTAACTTTCAATGTTCTTAATTTAATGAAATATATAAAATTATTTTTTTAGTTTATTGCGCACATCTACGTTAACATTAACTCAATATAATTTGAAACGCATAGCCGTGTTAGTTACGGTAGGGCTAAGAAAATGTATTCTCTTTATTTCTTTCTGTTTTGCTTAAAATATCTACCACTTTTTTTCTCCCTTTAAACGCTTATACATTTGCCTGTTTCCAATCAGTATAAATCATTTAATATTTCACTAAAAATAACTCAACACTTTTTTACATTTTATCAACATATGTATTTACACACGTCGGCGGCAAAAAAAAACCTCTAGCACCACTTGTGGTTATGAATTTTAATAGCAAATTTTTTAGCTTAATTTTAATTAATTTCAAATAAAATTGATAGTTTATTTTCTATCAACATCACATGAATAGTACATATATTAGTTCCACAAAAATTCATAAAACTTTGAGTAAAAGTTTCAACTTTTTAATCGGAATTTCTTTAAAGCTTTTCCTCATTCAGTTTTAGTAAAATAAAGGGAAAGTTTGAAGCAGCTCAGAAATCGCCTTTAATTGGAATTTTTTGTTCTTATGATGTTGAATTTTTCCCTCTAATAAAAAATGTGTTTAATTTAGAAGAAAATGCAAAATACATTCAAAAGTAAAAAATCTTAAAAATTGTCAAAAATTACGAAAAAAATTTTATAGAAATCCTGAATAAAAACCAAGTAACTGGAATACAAAATTTGTAGAATTTTTAATTTTTGTATATATATAATTATATATATATATATATATATATAATTGGCGCGTACACCCTTTTTGGGTGTTTGGCCGAGCTCCTCTTCCTATTTGTGGTGTGCGTCTTGATGTTGTTCCACAAATGGAGGGACCTACAGTTTTAAGCCGACTCCGAACTGCAGATATTTTTATGAGGAGCTTTTTCATGGCAGAAATACACTCGGAATTGCCAATGGTAGTCACGCACCAACCCATTCAGCTACGGTGGCCGCCTTAATTTTTGTATACAATTTTAAAATTTGATGTTTGCGGTTGTTAGTAGACAACGAACTATTCTTTAAAAAAAAAGATATGTAAATTCAAAAAAGATCAAAACTGACCAAAATGTTGATGTGCTACAGCTTTGTAGCAGGGTGTAGATAATACACCTATCGTCACGCCTTTCTTAGCCTTATTCATGTGCACTAAGCGAGACGCCAAGCTGAAACTTAGATACAATAAATACCGATTTTCATAAAGCCAATATTACGGAAAAATAAGTTTGGGCAGAAAAAAAGAAAATTCAAAGCTGCTTCTCCGCCTTTACTAGGAAGAATTTCGTACTTGTCTACGCTTACCTACTTTTGCTGGCAAAGAATTGTGCACATTGGTATCTTGAGTTTATACAGTTGCATTATACACATATACAAGCCCATTTTCCTCCGGCATAGTTGTATCAACGTATAACAATTGTGTGGGTGTACAGGTATGCTTGCACGATTTGAAACTGTCACATAATGCTCACTAACGAGCTTATTATATTGGATTTGCAGCAAGTGACTAGAACGGCTGCGCTATGGCGTGGATATTGAATATTTGCAATCACCTGGCTTAGCTATCAAGAAGATTTTCTTTATTTAAATTTTTTTTTTATTTAATACGGTAAAATGAACAGCATTCCTTAGCGCACTTATACATAAAACAAAGATGCCAAAGAGCTGCTCAGAATAGCTATAAAGTAGGCTTTGAACGACTCCATCTCGCAGAAGTGAGTCTAGTTTGGAATATAACTTGATTTCGTTAATAGTATTCACTCACCTTATAATATTAACACGTACAACAAATGACAGAGGATATACACAGCTATTGAAAGCAAGTTTTGTTTACGTTTCCTCACTTCCTTACTTGTATGAGTTCAATTTACTGCTCATAAGTAGCTTTGCATGTGCGTTAAATTTTTCGCGCCGCTGACGTAATGAAATAACTCGACTTTCACTAAAACTTCCTGTGGTTAAACAAAAACCGCGCGACATGATTATCCCCTTTAAGTGTCTCTACGTGCTAAGATAAAATGCTTACCCCACGCACACTTTGGTCGTATACCAATTTCTGGAATTTTGCGTAATAAAAAATGCTTAATAAAAATAATTATGGATTACTAAATGCGTCATATTAAGAATAAGAATATTAGAATAGCGTTCAATCGTAGAAAGCAGTAGAAGATAAGTCAACAAGTAAGAAATCGCAACTTTAAGACCCTGTATAGAAGTTTGGATTTAAATAACATCATAAATTAAAGGAAACTTTTCCCAAAATAAACGAAATTTTGTTGCAACTAAAAGAAATTTTGTTTACAAGTAAACTAAACCTTTTGCAATTTAAACGAAACTTTTTTTAAATTAAAAAAGAAAAACAATTTTCAAAATAAATTAAACTTTCTTAAAGGAAAGAATTTTTTTTTCAAACTAAACGCTGCGTGTTTCAAGTTAACCCACACTTTGTTATACTAAACGGAATTTTTTTTAAATTAAACCAAACTTTTTTCAAAGCTAATAACATTTTTTTTTAAATAATTTAAACTTTTTTGAAAATCAGAGAAAATATTTCAAAATAAATTAAACTTTTTTAATATAAAATAAAGATTTTTTTTTCAAAATTGTTTTTCAAATTAACCGAAACTTTGTTTATATTAAACGATTGTTTTTTTTAAATAATTTAAATTTTTCAAAAGCAGAGAAACAACTTTCAAAATAAATTAAACGTTTTTAAAGTAAAGAAATTTTTTTTTCAAAATAAATGCTACGTTTTTCAAACTTTGCTTATACAATACGAATTTTTTGTTAAATTAAACGAAAGTTTTTTCAAATCAAACGAAACTTTTTTCAAAGTTAATAAACATTTTTTTTTTTAATAATGTAAACTTTTTTGAAAATCAAAGAAACAACTTTTAAAATAAATTAAACATTTTTCAAGGTAGGTAGGTAAGTAAGATGGCAAGAGTACCCCAGGTATAGTTCAAGTAGCACTTACGTGCCGTTTTGATACCATAATGTGGACCACTACCTGTGAAAGGATTTAGGGAGGAGAGAAAACCGTCTACAGCCATCCGAGTGCTGTCGATGTAGTGGAGAAGGGAAAAGGGATCTAGGCTGGAGAATTTCATCAAGTCATCCCCAAAGGGCATGCTAAGGAATCTCAAGCGCCTAGCCGCCAGAGCCGAACATTTGCAAAAGAAGTGTTCAACAGTCTCTTTCTCTGCAGGATCCCCACAGCTTCTGCAATAGGGGTTGTACGGAATTCCAAGGTGCTCCGCATGAGTACCGCTCACCCAGTGCCCAGTGAACACCGCAATGAGTTTGGAAATTGAATGACGGGGGACTCCCATCACCTTAAGCGTTCTGTTTCTATCGTATTGAGGCCATAATGGTTTCGAAATAGCACACGAAGAGACAGACCTCCATCTTGCGCTTTATTAGAAAGAAATTGTGTAGTTTCCCTTTAACGGCAGCCAACGGGACACCAGTGTCTGAGAAAGGGACAGATGGAACCGGTTCTGCCGACCCCTTCCTGGCAAACTCATCGGCAATTTCATTTCCCTCTATATTCCTGTGCCCAGGAACCCAGAAAAGGGAAATGTTTCCTGCACGTTCGAGACGTTTGAGTTCCTCCTTACAGGAGTTCTCCAGAAGATAGCTGCAATACGACGACGACAGGGCCTTTATCGCTGCTTGACTATCGGAAAAAATATTAATGTCTCCCTCCCAACAGCGACCCCGAAGCATTTTGCATGCCTGCTGGCTCGCGAAGACCTGGCCGAAATGCTGGCTGAGTAAGAGTAAACCCCCGCTCTCCACCCAGACTCCATATTGGATCCGTCAGTGACAACAGAGGTATCTATATCCGCGCCGACTCTCCCTTCTTTCCAATCTTGCCTGCTCGGAGAGATAGCCCTAGCACAACCCTCAAAACCCAGCTTGCGGATAGAGGGATCAGTGCGCAGAACAGAGAAAGAAGGGGAGATCTGCTTCAATCTCCTTCAACCTAATAGCATTCTGAGCAGTAATGGGTTTAACCTGCAGATCCGCAGGAAGTAAGTGCCGAATAACGTTGAGCGCTGCAGTGGGACATGTTCTACAAGCACCAGTGATGCCCACACATGCAGTTCTCTGCACTCTCTCTAGTTTAGTGGTGTTGTAGCCCTTCTGAAGAGCAACCCACCAAACAAGGCAACCGTATGTCAAAATTCGCAGAACCACTAAGTTGTACATCCAAAGTACGACATATGGCTTGAGGCCCAATTTTTTTCCGAACATAGATTTACAGGCGTAGAAGGCTATATTGGCCTTCTTAACTCGATTTTCTATGTGCAGTTTCTAGTGGTGCTTGGGATCAAGTATTACAACAAGGTACTTGACCTCCGATGAGAGAATAAGACACTGGTTACTTAGTCTTGGAAGCTTAAAAGGCGGAGTCTTGTATTTCCTGGTGAATAGCATCAACTCCGTTTTGTCAGAGTTGACTCTGAGACCGCAACTGGCAGCCCAACTACTGAGTGTAACCAGTGCACCTTCCACAATTGCAGCCATTACTGATGGGAAGGGTCCTGGGACCATTAGGGCCAAGGCAGTGGCATATGCTACTACCTTTTTTCAAAGTAAGGACTTTTTTTTCAAAATAAGCGATATGTTCATTAAATTAAACGAAACTTTTTTCAAAATTAATGAAAATTTTTTTGATAATTTAAACTTTTTTCAAAAGCAGAGAAACCACTGTCAAAATAAATTAAACTTTTTTCAAAGTAAAGAAGTTTTTTTTTTAAATAAACGAAACGTTTTTCAAAGTAAAAGAAATTTTAATGAAATCACAGAAAACTGTTTTCGAATTCAACGAAATTTTTTTCAAAATTAATTTAATTTTTTCTAAATAATTTAAACTATTTTCTAATTCAAAGAATCGACTTTCAAACTAAATTAAACTTATTTCATAACTAAGAGAACGTTTTTCTAAATAAACGATAAGCTTTTCACATTAAAAGAAGCATTTTTTGAACTAAACGAAACCGTTTTCAAATTCAACGAAACTTGTTTCAACTTGAACGAAAGTTTTTTCAAAATAAATGAAACCTTTCTTAAAGTAAAAGAGACTCTTCCCTAAACAAAAGAGACTTTGTGCAAGTTAAAAGTAAATTAAATTAAAACTAATGAAACTTTTCTTAACTAAATGAAAAATGAAATTCAAAACCAAACAATTTTCAAAAAAATTTTAATTTAACTTTTTTCAAAGTAAATGAAATAACTAAACGAAACTTTTTGAAACTATGCGAAAGCTTTTGAAATTTAAACGAAATGTTTTTCAACGAAAACAAGACGATTTTTTAAAAAACAAAAAAAAAACCACTTCCAAAATAAATTAATTTTTTTTCGAAATGATGAAATTTTTTTCAAAATAAACAATTAGCAAACGGAACTTTTTTCAAACTAAAGGCGGCTGTTTCCAAATTAAACGAAACTTTTTTCATATTAAGCAAAATCTCTTCTCCAAAAAACTGTTTGAAATTTAATCGAAATCTTTTTCAAAGTATGCGAAACTCTTTCCAAAATAAATAAGGGTTACATTTTTGTAAATTAAACGAAACTTTTTTCAAATTAAACGAAACTTTTTTCAAATTAAACAAAACCTTTTTCAAAATAAATGAAACCTTTTTCAAAGTAAAAGAGACTCTTCCCAAAACAAAAGAGACTTTGTGCAAGTTAAAAGTAAATTTTTTCAAAACTAATGAAACTTTTCTTAACTAAATGAAAAATGAAATTCAAAACCAAAAAATTTTCTTAAAATTTAAATTTAACTTATCTCACCGTAAATGAAATAACTTTACGGAACTTTTTGAAATTGAACGAAAGTTTTGATATTTAAACAAAAATTTTTTCAAAGGAAACAAAACTTTTTTTTCACAAAAAAAAACCACTTCCAAAATAAATTAATCTTTTTCCGAAATAATGAAGTGTTTTTTTCTAAATAAACTATTAATTTTTCAAATTTAACGAAACTTTTTTCAAATTAAAGTTGGCTGCTTCCAAATTAAACGAAACTTTTTTCATATTAAACAAAATCTTTTCTCCGAAAAACTTTTTGAAATTTAAACGAAATCTTTTTCAAAGTACACGAAACTCTTTTCAACAAAAAGGTTACATTTTTGCAAGTTAATCGAAACTTTTTTCAAATTAAATAAAACCTTTTTTTCAAAAAAAAATTTTTAATTTTACGAAACCTTTCTTCAAAGTAAAGGAATTTTCTTCCAAGCTAAACAAAACTTTGTTTTAAACAATATGAGACTCTTTTTAAAACTGAACGAAAAAGTATTTTCCAAACTAAACGAAACTATTTAAAATTAAACGAAGCTCCTTCCAAGAAAAAACGAAACTTTTTGTTAAAGAATTTGCTTTAATTAGAGAAATTACTCAGTAGAAACGTCTAGCGGACGCTCTGAATCTTTTTACTGCACGGAAATGATATCACACACACCCCGTACATACTTTCATAGCTTCAAAATGAATTTAAGCATATCAGCTGCTAAACGTTTCGTTTGTTTTCCTTTTTTTGTAATTCACAAATTAGTGCTAATGATATTTCCATGAAAGCTCATATTTATTAACTTTGTAAAGTCAAAAGATTTATTTCCCAGAAAGCAAACCCAATTGTATAAGTACAGCTAACTAGCAATTTTTTACAAACTCAGAGGGAAAATGAAAAAATGCCTGGGCGCAATTTAGCTTACTTCAAAGTAACAGTAAACAGTAATTTGTTTGAAAACTTATGTGAGATTATCTCTCCTTTGTTTATCATTCTTTGCTATTATTCATCAACTTAGACTTTTTTCACAGGCGAGTAGAAAAAGAAACTAAAAATATTTATTTACGCTAAACGAGCAATCAAAATTCTTCTAAAGAACATTTGGATTTAATTCCCTTGAATTGTTGCTCTCCTTTCTCTTTAACAGAATTTATAAGCCAAATTTTGCTGCCTACCTATCAGCATATTTCATTTAATTCCAGGTTGAAACTTTTCGGCAAAGGTCTACACAGAAACGACTGATAAATGGGGCAGAGGAAAATTATTCTAAGTGGAATTATTGCATTACTTATAAGTAAATAAATGTACTCGGATCTGTTTCGTTCAAGTTGGCGGAAAAACAAAATCGATTTTGTTTATATGTTCTTGAATAAATTTGTATTTGTAAATTTTATGAGTGCCTATGTGTGTGTACTCATATACCAAAAGGCGTTGCAAAGTTAGCAGAATAACTTAAAAATAAGACACATTTTTGTTTTTGCCAAAATCGTTTTCTTTTCTTCAAAACTAGCCATACCCAGCGTGAGTTGCTACAGTTACAATTTTTTGTTGCTTAATACCTCGAAATATTGTGTTGAATTCAAAGTTTTCACTGCTGCTATTTAAAATGAAAACAGCGCAGGAAAGTTTGTGTAAAAATTTCACTTTTTCTTTGAAATGGAATAAATCCTCGAATATATCAAAACTTTGTATAACACTGCCTTTTATATAGATACTTGTGTATCATTAAGGCTGATTCGGTGGTAGAAAACGGAAGAATATTTCAATACTAGAAGATGAGAATGTCTCATTTTTCTCAAAGGCGGAGACTACTTAGAAATCAAAACCAGGATATTTTCAATTAACTGAATTCGATCAAATAAAGCCTATTTATGCTAAATTAGTTCTCAAAGCGCTAACTTAAGGCCGACGGGCCAATTAGATGTCCTAAATTCAGTAGTTTTCGCGAAGCGTTGTAGGATGAGAAAAAAAACAATTAGCCAAATGAAGTTTTGGGGATAGTTTAATATATATTTGAACTAAAAAAAAAAATTTGTACAATCTCCAACAATATATTGTAAGCCGAGTTATCAATAGATTCCCAGAGCGCCTGTATCCAACTTCTGTACAAGATACAACTTGCAATTTTCATCTGAAAACAAAAAAAAAAAGATTATTAACTTTGATGTAATTATCTTCGATGTGAACTAAGAAACCCGTAAAATTCGAATTATTGGGGAAGGTAGAAAACAAAGTGGTTTTTCAAGGAAAAAAAAAACTCTTCAACTGGGTAAAAAAGTCGCTTAAAAAAGTTTTTTGATGTTTTTTAGTTCACATAGAAGATAATTACATCAAAATTAATAATCTTTTTTTTTTTTGTTTTCAGATGAAAATTGCAAGTTGTATCTTGTACAGAAGTTGGATACAGGCGCTCTGGGAATATATATATTAAACTATCCCCAAAACTTCATTTGGCTAATTGTTTTTTTTCTTATCCTACAACGCTTCGCGAAAACTACTGAATTTAGGACATCTAATTGGCCCGCCGGCCTTAAACGTCTAGTACTTCTGAAAATAAATGAGTTTGAGTAGTCAAACTAGCAGACTGAGTTGCGCTTATAAGAGCCCAAGTTTACGCCCTGATGAGTTCATGGGTAGCTATCCCCAACATACTTTCTAAGGTACAAGGCTCTACGGTATTCTATGAGTATATTAGTAAGGCACTTACACTGAATGAAGCCCTAAGCGAAATTTTAAGCATTCTGCCTCTACACTGCGTTAACTTACTACAGCTGAGGCCATTATTGACAAGTTTTGATAATTTATTTATTTCTTAATTAATTTTATTAATTATTTATGAAAATATGCTTTATTCTTATACAATACAAAAAACCATATAAATTAAAGTTTTAAACTTCGTATAAATTAAAAAAAAAATTCAACAAATCGTCATTAAAATTTCATACTTTTTAACCACAATTTTTGGAAAATTTTCGTATATAGATTTTTATAATCCATTGAGCTTTGGTACAACAAGTTCCAAGTTTAAAGCGGCCCAAAAATTGCGCTGATTTTTGCCAATTTTTCTAACATTGTTTGGGATTTTCTTCCTTATAAAATTTTTTCGTGCATTCGTTGATTCCCGTCTAATTTTAGATATAGAAAAACTATTTGGTATCTCTGATTAACAATGATTTTTTTTTAGAATGGTACCAAATTCCAAGTCTGCTAGACATCCAAAGAAGTAAGAGTTTAGACAGCGATTTCGCATTCTGATAAAAGAAGGATAACGATAGGGGAAGTGTTCAACACTCTCCATTTCTTCTTCATTCCTGTAACTGCGATAGTAGTCGCTAGAGGGCAACCACCTTTCCATGTGCTCCCAATAGGTCCAATAGGCAGTGCCCGGTGATAATGCCAATCACTGCGCTAATGCAAGACCAACAGAATTCACAGATCACAAAATGCTCTTTAAACAGAAACCTTCGGAGCTGGCACTTCATGAAAAATATTAAACAATTTACATAGAAATGGAAAAGTAAACTTTCTTTTATTCTAAGGATTATATTAAGGAGTCGATCTCCTATGTCCGAAAACGCAGAACTTAATTTCTCGAGGAAGTCAGAAAACATATATTTTTTATATATTTAAAGCATTACCTATGGACAACTCTTGCTTTAATAAAAATATTTTGTTGTAACTTTTGACTATTCCCTTGCGATTAAATAAAAAAAACCAATATTATTTGATAAAATTATTGAAAAAAAATTTAGAAAAAAAGTATAATTACAATATATTTCAATTGCTACGATTCTTATTAAGGCCGGCGGGCCAATTAGATGTCCTAAATTCAGTAGTTTTCGCGAAGCGTTGTAGGATGAGAAAAAAAAAAATTAGCCAAATGAAGTTTTGGGGATAGTTTAATATATATTTGAACTAAAAAAAAAAAAATTTTTACAATCTCCAACAATATATTGTAAGCCGAGTTATCAATAGATTCCCAGAGCGCCTTGCCACTGAAGTATCCAACTTCTGTACAAGATACAACTTGCAATTTTCATCTGAAAACAAAAAAAAAAAAGATTATTAATTTTGATGTAATTATCTTCGATGTGAACTAAGAAAATTGGGAGAAACCCGTAAAATTCGAATTTTTGGCGAAGGTAGAAAAAAAAAGTGTTTTTTCAAGGAAAAAAAAACTCTTCAGCTGGGTAAAAAAGTCGCTTAAAAAAAGTTTTTGGATGTTTTTTTAGTTCACATAGAAGAGAAAACAATACTGAAGATAACGCATTTTGAATGAAATGGATAGCTCGTTTAGTTTTGTTGCAATCGTGTACATAAATTAGGTAAAATCGTGAAAATGAAAAGCCGAGAAACAAACACTTACAGAGACGTACACAGAAACAATACACTACAACAATAAGCGGTTGCTCGACGCCGCACTACGCTCGGCTCTGTAGCTCTGCAAATACTTGGAATTTAACTCTGAAAATTTGTGTCTCATGTTCTTGAATATCTAAGCTATTGATTTCAGGAAAAAAAAATCGATTTTTTTGACCTTTTAATTGGCCCGCCGGCCTTAACAATATTTTTTTTTCTGGGATTAGTAAATTTCAAGATAAAAATTCCCAAAAAAATTATCGCTCAAAAGTTTGATTACATTTTGCGACAGTGAAGGATAGGCTAGATTAAGTTGGTCAGGTTGCTTCTCTAGAACAAGACCCTCGGTGGCCCTTAGGCTCATTGCGATACCTGCTTTTGATTTCCCCTAAATGCGACAGTGAAAGTTATTTACAAAAGTTTTTATATTCTTCTAGAGCTACGGATTTTATATAATATAGTAATGCTGCACACTCAGTTTGTGATTTACTTATCAATTTAATTTTTTAATTTTTAATTTTTTATTTTAATTTTTTTATTGATATACAATTTAATTGATATCAAATCAAGCTATTAAAAAAAAATATATTTACTTTTCCATAAAACAAATAGAGTACCAATTACGCTTTGAAAATTGTAAATTTAAGTATCTTTGAGTTACCCAATGAACTATTTTGAAATAAATATGTGTTAAAGGTCTATATGTGGCAACCCCCTGCCACTATCATATGATACGGAGAGCAAAAGCTCTCTCAATATTTCCATTAGATCTACCCAAGGCGAATTTATTACAGGTGACAGCAAACACATATAAGTAAAACCCTACATGTATTTGTTGTTGCGTATGGTGCAAGCATCATGTCAAAATCAGCAAACAAATGTAAACATACGAATGTAAACAATCCAATACATACAAACAAAGCATATCATTTTGACGTAAGCCATACCTACGGCGAAAAATTCAGCTGGGTGAATGCTGTCACCTTATTAAATCCACCTTGGATCTACCGCTATCGAGTCTGGACATTTATTGTAACTATTGATAGGCAAAGCAATGTGAAAACAACCGTATGAACTTTCTTCTCAGACGACCCATCGAAGAGCTCACACGTATCCGCTACATCCGCTATATTGGTGACCCCGACAATTACAACATACAACTTTAATTAAAAGTGGGCCATTTTCATCCACTAACATCGGCGTTTATTGGTAAGATATAGTCATAAGACTGGATTTGTGCGACAGTCTACAAAAATACGTAGCGACCAAGGAGTATATTTTTTTGTAAATTTCCGGCGGATTGAACACGACGCAAGCATCAAAAGGGTCATGATGAACGAAGCAAATTCCCTAACAAACAACGAGGCAGGCTCATCAACACAGCATCCGCTAATGCATCCTACAACGGGCACGACTGTTCGCGCGCCACCGTTCTCTACAGAGCGGCCTGCGCTGTGGTTCGCCCAGCTGGAATCGCAATTCAGAATTCGATCTGTTTGCAATGAAGACGACATGTTCCACCATGCAGTATCATTGATCGATACGCAATCAGCAGCGGAGGTAGAAGATTTAATACTACGGCCTTCTACATCAACACCGTACACCTCGTTGAAGACGGCCCTAATCGAGCGCCTTACGAAGTCAAAAGACGCTAAGCTCCTACAACTTTTAGATGGTGAGGAAATTGGTGACCGCACCCCGTCACAATTTTTTCGTCACCTTCGTAGTCTTTGCCGTTTTTTTTTTTTGTTTTTTTATTATCCATTTATTTATTGTGATCTGTTAAATAACATTTAACAATTTTTATACTTAAAACTAAGATACTCTACGAGACATGCATGGAAGCACCCTGTGGTGCAAATACTCCTAAATTTTTGCTTTTTAGCACGTGAGATCTACTTCCAATGTAGCAGATGTAGCGGATACGTGTGAGCTCTTCGATGGGTCGTCTGAGAAGAAAGTTCATACGGTTGTTTTCACATTGCTTTGCCTATCAATAGTTACAATAAATGTCGAGACTCGATAGCGGTAGATCTAATGGAAATATTGAGAGAGCTTTTCTCTCTGTACCATATGATAGTGGCAGGGGGTTGCCACATACCTCCCTTTGCCGTTTTTTTGTTTTTTTAATTTTATTTTACAGGATCAAGTTACGAAAAGAAGAATGGGGTTGATTGTGTGGTGATTATTGTGGATGAAGTCTGTGTGATTGCTGCTGGAGCATAGATTGTTGATGCGGCGACGGTTGCTGTTGTAGCTGCGACTGAGCATGAGAGGATGGCTGCTGCTGCTGTTGTTGTTGCACTTGATGTGCTTGTTGTGCTTGCTGTTGCGCCTGTTGTTGTTGTTGTTGCTGCTGCTGAGAGGCAGCAAGAGTGGCTGCCAGCAAACTTTGCTGCTGCTGCTGCGGCGTCGCCTGATTAATGCCAATAGTGCTGGTGACCAGCGGCCCAGCCTGATTGGTAATAGTCACCACTGAAGTTGTCGGCAGCGCCGATGCCTTCGACTGATAATAGGCGTGTTGCTGCAACGCTGCGGCTGCAGATGAGGCTACGCTCGAACGCGTCGAAGAGGACACCAGGAAGGGTACGCCGGCGTTTTGCGGTGGTACGTGTGTTTGCTGCTGTTGCTGCTGGTACCCAACGGGAGTTACGTTTGTCTTGATTCGCGAACGAGGGAAAACGGATAAATCAGCGCCTGTGTCCACGAGAAATTGTGTCCCAGAAGCGCGATCTGTCGAAAAAGAGGCGGTGCGATGTTGTAATTAGAGAGTCTTTTACCGCCTTTAAAAACCCTCTTTCGCGTGTGTGACCATAAACCGCTGCAATATGTTTTTAAGCAAACATCAGGGCCGCTACACCATGGCAGTTCCGCCGGATAGATTTTATAGGCCAATTCACCACAGAAATAAGGCATCTCAGTGGGCAGAACAATATAGTGGCCGATACACTATCACGAATAGAAACAATCTCAGCCCCTGTGACAGCTCAACAGTTAGCAGATGCTCAAAAAGGTGACCCAGAGCTTCAACAGCTTATCGCTAATCCTAACTCGACGCTTCAATTAAAAAATCTGCATTTTCCGGAGCATAACACTACCTTATACTGTGATGTATCCTCAGGAACAGTTCGTCCATTCGTAGCGGCATCTCTAAGGAGGGCGGTATTCGATTCTTTACACTCTCTCTCCCACCCCGGAATACGATGTTCACAGAAGCTTTTAACCAGCCGCTATATCTGGCCATCAATCAATAAGAATTGTCGTGAATGGGCGAGATCCTGCATTGATTGTCAGCGAAACAAAATTCAACGTTATGTGGTTACAACACCAGCGAGATTCCAGTTACCGTCACAGCGCTTCGAGCATATACATGTCGATCTTATTACGCTGCCTTCTTCTAATGGCTTTCGCCAATGCCTGACAATAATCGACCGTTTCACTAGATTTCCTGAAGCTATTCCACTGAAAAATGGTAATACTGAAACAATCGCGCACGCAATTATACATCACTGGATAGCAAGATATGGCGTTCCACTAAGAATAACTTCAGACCGCGGAGGGCAGTTTGAGTCCGACCTGTTTCGCCAGCTTTCACGGTTTTTTGCTATCAGCCACTTAAAAACGACACCTTATCATCCACAAGCAAATGGTCTTATAGAACGACTTCATAGGCAATTGAAATCGGCGTTGCTGTGCCACGATAATACTTGGTATGATGCACTTCCAATCGTACTCCTAGGTCTACGCGCTTCATGGAAACACGACATTTCTACGACGCCCGCTGAATTGGTGTATGGTGAACCGGTTCGTTTTCCTGGAGAATTCATCAATCCAGCAAATAAACAACAACCTACTCACGACTTGCTAAAATTTTTAAGAAATCGTTTTCATAGTTTAACACCTGCCGTTATGTCAAGGCACGGGAAACGTTCTATTTTTCGTTTCAGAGAATTGGACACTTGTTCACACGTTTTGATTCGTCAAGGTCAAATCGGACCATCATTTTCAGCACCATATCAGGGTCCATATCGGGTTATATCCCGGCATGACAAATATTTTTGCGTAGACATTCGAGGTCAACACACATCGATATCAGTAGATCGACTCAAGCCGGTCTATGAAATCCACAATGAACCATCAGCAGAAACTTCCTCAGATTCAACCACAACTTAAAGTACACGGCGGGTACACTTCGCCGATAATGTTTAAGCTTGATTTATTAAAAACATAATATTAAGTTAATTTTTCTTCGTTTCGTAACTTGATCCTGTAAAATAAAATTAAAAAAACAAAAAAACGGCAAAGGGAGGTATGTGGCAACCCCCTGCCACTATCATATGGTACAGAGAGAAAAGCTCTCTCAATATTTCCATTAGATCTACCGCTATCGAGTCTCGACATTTATTGTAACTATTGATAGGCAAAGCAATGTGAAAACAACCGTATGAACTTTCTTCTCAGACGACCCATCGAAGAGCTCACACGTATCCGCTACATCCGCTACATATATACCCTAGGATCAGAAAGTACCGGGGGAAGGTGATGCTGACTGTTTTCTTCGATTGCCAAGGCGTAATGCACCATGAGTACCTTCCAGTGGGCCAGACAGTCATTAAAGAATATTATTTATCAAGGCAAACAATTCATGGATTTTGCATGATAATAACGCGCCATCGCACCGAGCCCAAATTGTGATGAATTATTTGCCCAAACACCAAGTAAATACCATCGTGCAAGCACCGTATTCACCTGATATGGCCCCGTGCGACTTCTTTTTGTTTTCCAAGTTGAAGTTACCACTTCGTGGAAGGAGATTTCAGTCGATAGAGGAGATCAAAGAGAATGCGACAAAGGAGCTGAAGGCCATCGCTTCGTCGGCTTACCAGGGGTGCATGGAGGACTGGGTTAAACGTTGTTCGTTGCATTAAACGGGTCATATTTTGAAGGAGCTAAAATAAATTTGCCTAAAATTTAACTCCGTTTTGTTTTTTAGGGTACGTAGTGATTGATACTGATTATAGGGTATGTAGTGGTACTTATTAATAAGATCGATCGTCCATTGGTTAATAAAAACGTAAAAAAATTGTTCAACTTTTCTCCTGTTAAGAAACTTAACGCAATGAGAACTATAACAGCCTATATTTGTGCTGGTGGTACAGCTCACAGGTTATATCCACGTTCGTTTCACATCCAGTAAAAGTATTTATAGTAGTTTTTTGATAGTTTGGTCTTTTGAAACAAAAAACAAAATTAAAGCGAACATGAAACACGGGGTATAACAAAATGAAGGCATGAATGGAAAATGGAAAAAATTGCGTTGATTAAAAAAAATTGTTGAGGTACCAGTTTTTGAGAATTTTTGCATGTATACAAATTCAATTTATAAAACCAGGATTTGATTTTAATTTTTATTTTTTTTTTTTGATTTTTTTTTTTTTTTTGCAAGTGGTCTTACGCATTTCATTCCAAAATTTATTCCAATTTACGTAAAATTCTATTTTATACAGGATAAAGCTTCCAAAAAAAATTACAAAAAATCCAGGCAGCATTGAAAACTTCCAATTATTTTACCAAAACTGCGTGGGCCATGCTACTACGCCCCCCGAAAACCTTGGTAAGCATTAAAAATAAAATCATAATGCACGTGTCACTCTAAAATCAAACTAAAAATACGACATTTCATTGTGCAGACAAATCATTTTTCACCAAGATTCACAAACACAACACTCAAATGCTGTAATGTAGCCTACTTTTGAAAGAATATGAAATGATATTTACTTTACTACTCCAAATTTTATCTCTTGCATGACCTTCAGATGTTTCAAGCAAACTTTTCACTACACCAACACAGCGCCTAAGCGAAAGTAATGAATAATCATTCCAACACACGCCAGCAACACCACTACCACCATCACTTTTGTCTGCAATTAAAGTAGCACGACTGTCAGAAAATTCTTGCAAATCACCGATCAAATCCCATCGAATGTGCTAAAGGTCCGTAATTACATATTAAGTTCATGTGGCAAGTTCAAATCATATGCGCACATAAAGGTACACATTTGCATGTGTGCATATGTTACGAACGCATGTGGGGTGGTGTGCGTGCATACGTGTGCTCTTGACAAAGCCCAACAACAATGATGACAATAATGCGAAGTGCCAGACTAAGCTTTAATTACGTTAATTTCATGGCACTCGTCGTGGGTGAAATGTGAGCGAAAGTTAGAAACAATAAAAAAACCCAGATAAAATAAAGTAAAAATCAAAATTCCAGTGCCTACAGGCTTACGAGTACAAACACTGCGTTAAATAAATGTTGCACAAGCAGTTATTGGCACGTTTCCACAATTTACTTGCTTCTCATTTAATTTGAATAATTTTTTTCGTGCAATTATAGTGCATTCTACTACAAAGTCTGTATAAATCGAAGTGGGCAAATTAACAAAAAAAAAATTAAATTAAAAAATAAAAATAAATAAGAAAATCTTATATAAATATTTCATACTTTTAAATAGAAGTTTTCGAAAAAATTTGCGTGTGTAGTTTAATAAATCAATGAATTGAAAGTTTAAGCTGCCTGAGAAATCGGGTTGATTTTAGACTTGTTTTTTGCTGGTCACCTAACCGTTTTTTACACATAACGAATGCAGAAAACACCTATCAACGTCAGCAAAAAAAAGTCTTAGAGATCAACCTGATTTTTGAGTAACCTGAAATTCGCACTTCGTTAAACCAAAATTCAATGGGCTATAAAACTGCGTACCAAAAATTTTCCGATTAAAAGTGTCAAATATTAATACACGATTTTTTTCATGTTTTGTTTTTGTTTAAAAAAAAAAATAAAAAAAAAAATAAAGAAAAAAATGTTAAAAATATAATGTATCAATATTTACTATTTATTACACATTTTTTAATCAGAGCTTACAGTAAATTTTGGGGTTTATTTATTATATTCAATTTGTTCTATTTAGTTTGCACAAAGTCTGGAATTTCGATCTGTTAAAATTTTCCGCATTCGAAATTTTTTTTTAAATATTTAATTTTTTTAATTAAAAAAAATTTAAATTATGATAGAAATTTAGTGAATTTTCTAGTCTTAATTTAACTTAAGTTGTGAAATATGCATTTAAGTGTTTATACGAGAGTGAATTCTAATTTTCATATTATAAAAAAAATTAAATTTACAAGAGGCGCAAACAAATTGTCAAAACTGTTCAATAAGTCCCTGTGTTATTTTTATTTAACGCAGTGTATAACAATGAAAAGCAAATGTAGGCAAAGGGATATATAAAACGTCTTGCAAAAATAAACGAAGCAAAAAATTGTACGCTTTACGCACAACCAACATTTAAATTCATGAATCTGACACACGGCGGGCACAGCACCAAGGCACTGCACAGTCGCCAAAGTCACGAGTGTTGGAAGTTTTTTATTTTCCTATTCGCATGCAATACTTTCTTTCTCGTTATGCGCTTTTGCCCATCAATTTTTGCTTATGATCACACGCACGTAGTTAATTGTTGAGCATTTATCGATGCAGCACGGCGCTTAAGCGATAATCAAATTAAAGACTAATGAATATGCATAAGTGGTTGGCCTAGCAATGTGGGACAAGCTACGATTGCATGTGTGTGTGTGTGTGCGAATTCACTTACATATACATGTATGCACCTAAAAATACATTTAGTATTATAAATACACAAATGTGTAAATGTGTCACTCATACAGACAACAGCCAACGGCATTGAGGCAAGGACGTATTTACTTCCATTCGTAACATTTACGTATTTTACTTGCTGCTACTGATTTTTACACACGCACCCAGCTATCTGGCATCGGTTACCATGCGATGGCACATGTTCAATGTGGCATGCCGCATTGTATACTGACAGGCGCATAGCCTTGCATATTCCCATGAAGAGCATAACATTCAGGACTGTTCTCAAAGTCTCCAAAAACCGTTACATTTACGCTTGCAAGTGTAAAAGAGCGCGCAATAGCTATAGCTATCACCGCCAGAATGAGTGCGCGCACCGTGCGAGCGAGATAGCGTGCTTTTTACGCTCATTTTGGAGCGCTAACATGAATTGGTATTCCGAATCGCGCTCATTTTCCATGAAACATATTTACGTTTAACAGCATCCGCAGCTCAGCTACATTTCAGCGAAGCTTTTACGATGAATCTTTGAAGTGTTTACGGTTATGCATTTGCACGTACGAAATTTTGTGTGCTCTATACAAATTCACACATTTAATAACGTATGAAATGAAGTATGCAGTGTTTTGTTATTTTTATAAAAACTCATTTAATGTTTTCGACTCTGGAATGACAGATTTTGGAATGAGATAAAAAAAGGTTTACATATTTCGCAGTAGTTGTGTTTTTCCGCTTCTTGTGCTACTGTCTTGTTTTTATTTTATATTTAACTTTTTTACCTGTTCCTTCTCACATTTTAATACATCTTTTGAACGTATCGCATGACTTTATAATCAAAAACGAATTGACCAGTCGACCAGGCGCACTCAAAAAAAATTTTGAAAGATGCAGTAAATTAACACATACTTTCGCAATTTTTTTGACAGAACATTTACTCAATAAATCGCTTGAAGTAATGGAGTAAAACCGAACAATAAATTTGCAAACATTTGGCTTAAAGAAGCAAAGTTGTACACCTAAGTGCCTGTTAGTTTTAAAATAAATTCTGAACTTAAAACCATTGAAAACTTATTTATTTTTAAGAGCACAAAAAGGTCATGAGGTCGAGGGGCAAACATCATAAAGAATCATTGAAAATTTAATCGATATTCACAAATTGAATGAGAGGAGCAAAATTGGTGAGAGGAGCTAGATTTTTATTTTATGCTAAGCAATACATAATAACTTAAATTTGGATACTAAATCAAAATTTCAGAATTTTTAATAAGAATTCGAAAAATAATTGAGCTACACAACTCGTTAGAGCCCATAAAATTTTAATTTAAAAATAAAAAATAAATAATTGGCGCGTACACTTCTGTTAGGTGTTTGGCCGAGCTACTCCTCCTATTTGTGGTGTGCGTCTTGATGTTGTTCCACAAATGGAGGGACCTACAGTTTCAAGCCGACTCCGAACGGCAGACATTTTTATGAGGAGCTTTTTCATGGCAGAAATACACTCGGAGGTTTGCCATTGCCTGCCGAGGGGCGACCGCTATTAGAAAAATGTTTTTATTAACTTTCCTTTCACCGAGATGCGAACCAACGACCTCTCTGTGAATTCCGAATGGTAATCACGCACCAACCCATTCGGCTACGGCGGCCACCTATTTAATTTGAAGTAGCTTAAAGTTCGCATTAATTTTTTTATAATTTTTCCCCTGATAGTGTTGCGAAATTGTTTTTTACAACAAAAATGGGCAACATCATCAATGGAAAAAAATACACAAATTCCTTAAATGAAATAAAAGTTTGAAGTTTTAACGAAAATTTGTCGAAATTTTATAAATCTTGTATTAAGTGTAAGATTTGTCTTTACATATGTAAAAATATAACTAAAAATAAAAAAATTAATAATTAAGTAGCCAAAACTTGTCAATATGTGGTGCCTTTAAGATACACTTCTCACAAAAATTAAGGGAACAGTAAAATTTCCTAAATTTCTTTGTGATTTTTGAAAAGCTGTATCTCGATGAAAAATGGGCGCACGGAGTTTCGACAAAAATCATTTAGAAGCTCTAAACTCTTAGTTTTAAGATCTTTAAGCAAATTTTTTTTTATCTAACGGTTATTTTGTAATCGTTAGTTAAAGGGTGACACAAAAATTTTGGAAATTTTTTCCATTTTTTTTGATTGCACGGGCTTCTGTTCGACTAAAACTTGCCATACAGTCAACTAGCTTGATTATTTAGCTTTAATTTTTTTTTTTTGGAATTCTCGCTACGCTCATTTCTCTCTGAGATATCCGCATTTTACGAAAAAAGACCATTTTATCTTTGATCATTGATATCTCAACAACTAATAACCCCACAATAAATCAAACAATGGTTTTGGAGAGTGGAATAAATTTCCTATAAGATCCTAATTTAATTTTTTGACAAAAACATTTTTTTGTACCTTAACGTTGGTTTGAAGTGATCACAAAAAAACGCATTTTTACGGGTTTTCAGAAAATCTATCGCTCACTTACAAATATTAAGGCGGGAACTCATGTTTCCAGAGATTTTTACAGTTTAATATTTCTCTAATAACCCGATCCATCAAGCCGTTTTTCCGGACCGATTGATCAAAATTTTACTAAAGAACGTGCTTTTTTTTACACATTGGCTAAACATTATTACATAAAATTGAAAAAACATTTTTTTTTTACTTTTTTCGCATTTTTGCATTAGTGTCTTATTAAATTAAAAAAAAAATCAAAAAAAAAAATTCAAAAAGTTTAAAATTTTTTTTCAAAAATTTTAAATTTTTTTTTTAAATTTTCAAATGTTTTTTCAAAAATTTTCAAATTTTTTTTTACTTATTTTTTTTTTTTTAATTTGCAAAAAATTGTGTTCAGCAACAATACTGAGCACTTATTGAGATATTTAACCGCTGCGTACCCTAATTTTACTAATGTTTAAATTGATACCTCCAAGACATTATTCAGTACTCGATCTACGGAATTCGTGCAATAAATTTACGTTTTAAATTTTCTACTGACTAAATATATGTCCAAGGAACAGTTTTTATCAAAACTAATATTTTATCAAGATACAATTATTCAAAATTTTTTCAAAAAAAATTGAAATTTTTTTTGGATTTTTTTTTTTTAATTTAATAAGATACTAATGCAAAAATAAGAAAAAAGTTGAAAAAAAATGCTTTTTTCAATTTTATGTAATAATGTTTAGCCAACGTTTAAAAACAATGCACTTGCTCATGGCTTAAATTTATTAAGAAAGAAAATTCCCTACAACTTTATCTGATTGTCTTCATTTCTTATGAATGCTCTTGCAAGGAAAGCGAACAATTTCTGAGCAGCATAGTCTAATTAGTTCTGAGTGATAGGTGCTTGAAAAGCAATACAGATTAAAAAATAATAAAGCATCATCTTCGGCCTTTTTGAATATACTCCCCCATAGTTTTGATATGGTTTACCCCTTCCTATCAAATTTGTCCCTTATGAAGATAAAAATTTCCCCTTTTAAATATCAACACTGCAAAGTTGTATTACTTTTTAGAAAAGGAAAGTTTATGAAAATATGTTTAAGCGCAGGGACGAGCTGTAGAAGTTAATGAAGGAGGACATTTTGAAATTATGCATTCAATTGGTTTCTGTCTGGGCTCACAGCTGATAAAAACACAGCATATTCCTTGTGGTAGGGGACTAAATTTTTCAGTAGACTAATTCATTGCTTCGTTGCTGTTGAAACTGACGAGAGAAACTGGGCTCAGACAAGCGAGCAAAAAGCGAATCTATTTGCTGAGGATTTGGAAAACACCTTTAACTCTAATGAAGTGGAACCTATTGGAAGCTACCCTGAGTGCGATAAATATATTATTCCAGTTACACCCGAAGAAGTTATTAAGGAAATAAAATAAAAATGAGCTTAGAAAATACCCTGAATTTGATTTAATTACAGCTGAAGTCCTTGGTAAGCTGCCCAAAAAATTTCTTTGTCTATTTGATCAGTTTATTTAACAAGTTCCTCGGTATTATAAACGTTCCTATATAACGTAAATTCGTGATACTTAAGCCTGGTAAATCACCAACGTAATGTTCTCTTACAGGCCAGCATCCCTGTTACCAATAATGCCGAAGCTTAACGAAAAATATTTTTAAAACGTCTACAGTCAGTAAATGAAAATAACCGTCTGAATCCGATTCACCAATTCGGTTTCAGAAAATATCATTCAACACTCGATCGTCCACAGAACTGATGGAGAGCGAATAGCGATTAGATTGTAAAATGCTTCTTAAAGCAAGTTCAATTATAAAATGAAAATTGCTTATTACTCTTCTTTTATTTATGTAACATATACTATGTGCAATTGGGCAACGCTTTTAAAAATCAAAAAGAATCGTTAATAAAACTTAAAAAAAAAAAGAAAAAAAAATATATTTTCAAAATACCTTCTTCCTCTTTCACAGATCCTGCAAAGCGGTCGATCTTAAGCTTTTGCTTTCTAGTAACGTATTCCCAAGTACTTCAGATCGCTTTCTATTGCACTTATCAAGCGGTTCCTCGGCCTGCCTTTGGCCTTTGCGCCCATTAGCCTTCCTGCCAAGTAATTGAGTTAGATAGTAATTTGTTTCCCGATGGTTCCTCTCTAACCACGTCTAAAGATGGGTATTAACTCATGCGTCCATCTACGCTTCGGTGAACTGTTCCACCGATCTTGCCGGTGGGCGATCGACTGACGCCTTTCTTCTGCTGCTATATCTTTATGCCTCAGCCTTATATATATAAAATCTCTGTATTTCTTTTCCAAAAAGTCTACCGAGATTAGTCCTACGAAGGCGAAGAAAACGTCGTCAGAAATTGTATGGAAGCCGCAGATAGTCCGCAAAGCGCTTAGCCAATAGAGAGCTATCAGTTTTCTTGCTGAGCTATTTATGTTTAATGTGGCAGCCCAGATCGGTGGGGGATGCAAAAGGACCGAGGGGACTATCCTATTATATAGGATTATTTTGTTATGGGTAGGGCCACCGTTGTTTGGCATTATTCCTGACAGACAGGACTGCTTTCGATGCCTTCGTCATAGGGTATTTTAGGGGCGTTACATAGTTATAAGTAATGCTGACCTTTGGGACGTGACATAGAGATCCAGCGTCGTAAGTGGAGATGGATCGGTCATATGTTGCGGAAACCCCAAGAAGACATCGGAAGAACTGCAATAGACTGCAGGAGGCGGCAAGTCGATGCTGAAGCCACAAATAAAGGCCATTTTTGAAGTCAAATTAAAATCTTAGATTTAAATAAATCAAATTAGAATTTTTTCACTGAAGCCCTATGTTCCACCAAGGAACTATGGGAAAAAAAATTAAATATACAGAATACAGGCGACTATCAATCATCACTCCTAGGTACTTAAATGGCTTTTGAGTTCATATTTAAAGTCCCAACATGTATACCCATAAATTCGACTGCCTTCCTGCTGCTTATTAGAACCACGTCAGTTTTGTTATCAGCTAATTACAGGTTCATGGACATCAACATGCCTTGAGCTTATTTACAGATCGCTGGCGATTCCTTCAATTCCTCAGATGTGTTTGGCCACCATTACGACCGCGATGTCATCTGAAGAACGTACTGGATATTATTTGTTGAATTTTGTACTAAATAAAAATGATGTAGTTAGAGTTGCAGCCATAAAGCTGACCAGTTGACACTCGAACCACCACTAGTTCTAAATTCACTAGAAGTACCAGCGTTGCGATACCAGCGCATTTTACTACAGGCGCTTTGTCTGTAATTTAGCTGTCATGTCCATAACAACATTTTATTTTTGCGTACTCCATCTGATGTGTGTGGAAATTTTTTTGTTTATTTGCTTATATGTATAGAAAAGCGTGTCCTTTTATCCTTTTTTGTAGCCTTTCATTGTGGTTTTAGCTGCTGCTGCTGCTGCGGCTGCTATTTTTGCGCATCCACTTACACAGGTTATTTGTTTGGTGTAGTGGAAATTATTTGTGGTAGGACTTGGCAAACGAAATATATGCAAAAGTGAAGTTGTTGGTGCTCTTCACGGTGCTCATGCGTGGCGGCAGCAACAAACCATCAACAACAAATGTCGATTGCATTCGCTGAGTGCCTAGTATAATAGAATTCGGATTCATGCTAGAAAGCATAGACCTATATACACACATGCATACATACATACACGCACATGAACTACTATAAATGTTTTTTTTATGTGCACTGTTATGGCACATAACTGGGCAATTCATTTGTTGGTCAACAGCCAGCCAGGCAATGACCTCAAAAACAAGTCGATAACTAGCACATCAGTTGCACAAACAACAACTATGCAAAAGAAAAAGATAAAAAAATTACTACAAAGCTGATTTACAACCAAAATTAAGTCAAAAAGTGGTTATAAAAAAATAGAGCACCAGAAATAAATCAACAAAAAGAGGAAACATACATAAATAAAATTTCAAAAATGCCGCAAATGCATTCGGTTGCACCTAGCAGAAATATGGGTTAATGGTGTTTTAGCTGGTTCGATGACTTTTTTGCTTGTTGGCTAACTGGGGGATTTGTTGTCGAATTTCCTCAATGGATTTGGAATTGAGCGGATTTTAATTGGTATGGCGTGAATGAGAATGAGTGTCTGTGTGTATGCCAGTGAGTGTGCACACGACGAATCGGGTGCTTCACACTTGTATGACTTTGAGTTATTTGCTGTTGTTGTTGCCATAAACTTTAGTCAAATTATGCGTCTGCATGCAAAAAGGTAAGCGATAAATTGCAGCTTCAGTAATGTGAAGATATGAAGAGTTGAATGCAAAATTGTGCGCTTAAATGGCAGCAGTTCTTAGGAAAAATACAAAAAACACAAAAGCACAGCCCAAAGTAGGCCAAAGACTACGCAAAATAACAGCAGAACACAGCCGACGCGTCCTTTGCCTGAGGCTGAAAATATTTTTCAAAAGCAGCAAAGCAGCCACGTGGAGGATTAAATTATGCCAGTTGGAGTGGAGTGTGGGAATGGCATAGCAGCAAAATTGAAAAACGCTTGACAAGCAAAGGTAATCAACTATTGACTAAGTACGAGAACAAAAACAAGGAAATTGCACAGTAGACACAACAACAACAACAATTGTAAAACCCAACAAATGCCGACCATGGCTCGCGGCTCTTCTAAAAGTATAATATTACAGCTTGCCTACGCTTAGACGGTCGGCCATGTTCTCATTAGTAATAGAAACTGGCGCACACAGCTAGCTAAACTAGCAATCGCAATAAAACTGGCATACAATAACAACGGAAATTCAGGCACGAGCAGCAAGAGCGACGACAAAAGCAACAGCAACCACTTTGACAGCTGCCTCACAAAGTGGCTACAGTAATTCTTGAATTTATATCTGAGATTTTCAAGTTTTCCACTTACCCTCTCCATTGCGCTCCTCCAGCTACCCTCCCCTACGCTTGCCTGCCGTGAACACTAATGAATTGAAAGGATTATGGCCACGTCTCTGGAGTTTAAGCGCTACAAGTACACGTTTCCTGGTCCATTTCATATCTTTCATTGTCCACTAAGCCAAGCAGTGCTTTGCGCCACCAAAATCCCCTGTTGATTTACCAAAATACAAATACTTTTACTTAACTATACTTAGAGTTTTAATTTTGTTTATGAAATGTTGAAACTTAGTTGTGTCACCACTTCACTCTGCACTATTTCTCCATTTCACTCAAATGGTGCCGAACGCACCGTGGCGTGGAATAATTTATGTCAACTATATTATTTTGTTTACGTAGTTGCAATGAACTGGTGTAGAAAATTTACTGGCTTGGAACCCTTTTTGGTGGAAAAATGTTTCGACTTTAAAATAAAAGTATGAATTTTGGTATGTTGAAAATATATAAAGAATTTTATTACGCGACTTGTTGCATTTGTTTTTTCTTGATATTCTCGAGGTGAGCTAATCTGCGGAGCTGATCGGAAGGAGAAGCCAACAGATATAAAAACCAGCGAGCAAACATTTTACCACTTCAATTATCAACTCGCTTTCTTGTTTGTTGAAGATTTCAGTAACAACTTTGCAGCCGATTTTTAAGCAACTTAACGATGAGCTGGATACCTTAAGCTTTGGGATATAGTGTGATAAGTGATGTAATTGTAATTGACAATTCGCCTACAGACTATAATTTGAATTCTTGCATTAAAAATTCAAACTGGATATACCATATAACGCGCTTTGAAGTTTTATGTCGGCTTCTTTTTCTTCCTGTTTGGTTCAAACCGCTTACGCGATTTTGACCGAGTTTAACAAAGCGCGCCAGTCGCAACTTTTCCCGTGCTAATCGGCACCAGTGGGACACACCAAGTGAAACCAGGAGGTTTTCCTATTTCTCTGCTACCGCCAGCTGCTATCATATCGAATACTTTCAGAGTCGGCGTGTTTGCATCCATTCGGACGGTATGAATAGCATATCGTTTACTCAGACCCAAAAATTTCGCGTCCGCAACTACGAATTTGAGTTCGAGTTTAAGCACCCGAAACTTGGTATATAAAGAGTGGTTAAGCTTCAAGGGCCGGTATTGATTTTTAATAAAATAAATTTTTTTTAAGAAATTATTATCATTTCTCTTTATTATGATAATACTGGTATGGCTCAATTACGAACAAAACAAAATATCGGCCAAATAGCTGCCGCGGTCTCGGCGGCACACCTCCATCCGATGGTTCAAATTTTCGATGACGCTGAGGCATAATTGAGGTTCTATGCCGTTAATGTGCCGAATTATCTCATTCTTTAGCTCTTGAATTGTTACTGGCTTATCGACGTACACCTTTTCTTTCAAATAACCCCAAAGAAAGAAGTCCAACTGTGTCAAATCACATGATCTTGGCGGCCCATTGACATCGCCGCGACGTGAGATTATTCGGCCATCAAATTTTTCGCACAAAAGAGCCATTCACTCCGCAACTATTTTTCGATAGTACTGAATTAAAATTAATATCGAAAAATTGTTCTTATGAGAAAAAAAACTTAAGGGTGGTTAAGTTTTAAGGGCTGATGTTGATTTTGAATAAAATACAATTTTTTTTTAATTGTTGTAATTTTTCTTCATTATAATATTGGTATGGCTCAATTATGTATAGAATAAAATATTGGCCAAATAGCCGCCGCGGTCTCGGCGGCACACCTCCATCCGATGGTTCAAATTTTCGATGACGCCGAGGCATAATTGAGGTTCTATGCCGTTAATGTGCCGAATTATCTCATTCTTTAGCTCTTGAATTATTACTGGCTTATCGACGTACATCTTTTCTTTCAAATAACCCCAAAGAAAGAAGTCCAACGGTGTCAAATCACATGATCTTGGCGGCCCATTGACATCGCCGCGACGTGAGATTATTCGGCCATCAAATTTTTCGCACAAAAGAGCCATTGTTTCGTTAGCTGTGTGACATGTGACACCGTCTTGCTGAAACCACATATCGTCTAAATCCATATCTTCCAATTCGGGCCATAAAAATTTCATTATAATCTCACGATAGCCAACACTATTCACAGTAACTGCCTGACCGGCCTCAGTTTGGAAAAAATACGGCCCAATGATGTCGTCGGCCCATAAACCGCACCAAACAGTCACTCTTTGTGGGTGCATTGGTTTTTCGGTAATCACTCTTGGATTATCATTCGCCCAAATGCGCCAATTCTGCTTATTGACGAATCCACTGAGGTGAAAATGTGCCTCATCACTAGAGATGATTTTTAACGCGGTGCTCAATATCTTTCCATGGTTCAAATTAAATTAGTCTGAAATTAAAAAATGTTAAATAAAATGCAGAAAAAAACTTGATGCTTACATGTGGTTTACATGCAATATCTGCCCTTAAAATTTAACCACCCTTTTTATCACATGCGCGAAACGTTTTGTTTTGTTTTTTTTTTTTGAAGCTATGGTTAAAATTTTACAAGAAAGAATTCATAAATTTGTTTAATGCAAAACTAAAATAAACATTTCAAACTTTTGCAGGAAACATCAGCAATCCAATCGGTTGAGTTATTTTGAATTTATTGCAGTTTGTAAATTAATTTTAAATTTTTTTAACATATTTTGCCTTATAGGCACCCCTTTTGTAAAAGTTAATGAAGTTTATATAAAAATAAAACCTTGCAGGAAAGACTATCTTCAGTATGCAAAAAACCACGCGCAAATCGGAGCTTTCTGTATCTAGTTAAAGTTAGCCTGAATACATATTTTGGGACCTCACTTTATATGATGTGGCGAAGAGATTTGCATTTCATATAAGTTGTACATGAAGGCTGGGGTAAATTCTTCGAGAGATATCAATATTTAAGCCAAGCTTTTCCCCAGTGTGTATATCATAGTACTGAGTGATTGCCGCTGTTAGAAAAAAAAAACAGATTTTCAAGTACAATACACTTGACTAGCACCATTCTGTGCTAAGTGAAAATTTATTTATCAATATGCCTCTGTATCATAAGAAGTAAATTGAAGAAATTTTGAAAAAATATTAATAAATGGGAGATTCATTCAATGTTGAAAATTTTGGCATAGAGTTTTTTAAGTGAAATATCTTCGAAAGTCAGGCAGCGGCAGGCTAAGCACCTACCTCTCAGAAATCAAATAGATTAAGGCCGGCGGGCCAATTAGATGTCCTAAATTCAGTAGTTTTCGCAAGCGTTGTAGGATGAGAAAAAAACAATTAGCCAAATGAAGTTGTGGGGATAGTTTAATATATATTTGAACTAAAAAAAAAATTGTACAATCTCCAACAATATATTGTAAGCCGAGTTATCAATAGATTCCCACTGATTTATTTTATACCAAAATATAGTTCTTACTACTACACAAATATATCGCAAATTTTCAAATTTTGTATCAAATTTTCAAAAATTCGGCAAATTTTAAATTTCAAGCAGTTTAATCAGAACTTCTGCAAAAATTTCAAGAAGGCAACTTTATAACTCATTAAATTTTGGTTTAAAGTGCAAGTTTCAAGTAGGTGAAAAATCACACTGATTTTTAAGAATTTTTTTCAGTCGTGGTCTTGCGTATTTTCTCCTTTTAAGGCCTACTCCACGGTTTGCACCAAAATTCAATTATCAATAAAATTCCCTAGCCAAATATTTCTAGAAATTCTGAGTAAACAGTTTGAAATTTTGATGAAAATTTACCGTATTTTTAAATTTTATACAAAGTATGGAACTTTTCATGGTACTGTTTTTATAGTAGTGTGAACTATATTTTTGTACAAAATTAATTAAGATTAAAAAATATTTAAATAATTAGTTAAAACTTGTAAATATATGATGCGCTCTATATTTTGACGTTGACTGCATTTATATATATTTTTTCCTTATTAAAAAAAAATTATGAAATGTAAAAATTAATTTTTTTTTCAAAATATTGTGAAACACATTTTTTTGTTATTTTTGAAAAACTCAAAAAATTAAATTTTTTTACGGAAATAATTTTTTGAAAAATAATATAAGTAATCTAAAAACATTTAAAAAAGCGTTCCTAGAAATGTTTATAGAATCGGAGATATTTCATTTTAAAATGCCCAATACCAAAATTTTTTGAAAATTTAATTTTTTTTTAATTTTCAGTTCCCTTCCTATTAACTCCAGCCTACAAATAAACTAATTATCCAAATAGTTCGCGAAAATCTCAAAAATACTCGAACCACTTGACATGGAATCACCCTGATATGAGCAAATTTGCACTTAAGCTCTAGAAAAGTAGTCTTAGATTTTTTAGGTCTTTATTATTTAGTTAATTTGTGATTAATTTGGTTATATGGCGCGATGTCCAATGTCCGAAACTTAACCATTTTCCAGATATTCGTTTTTTAAATTATTAAAACAAATAGTTTTGCTTCCTGTATGTTTACTTTTTGAAATTTTATTTCAGGGATTTGATTTTTTTCTTCTGTTTTTAGTTTAAGGTAGTAGCCTGGTCAAATACTAATTTTTTATAGTTATTTTAGCTTTCGTTCCTTCTCAGCCCTAACTTTCCATACAACAGTCTGATTCCCACCCGAAAAACATACCATATTTTCAAAAGTCCACCATTTTGTTATTTTTTTTTTAATTTCCAATTGTAGCACCTGCCAGAATGACAAGCGTACAGAATAGTAATCAGTTTAAATTTTTCGTTTCAGATGTCCTGAAGAGCCAAAATCCTGTTGATAGGTGGCTTATCTTTTTTTTGAGACGCTTGTTTTGGTGCCACACTACTACAAAAAAATACGTCACAAAAAAACTGTTTTTGTATGCTGATGCTTTCCATTTCAATTCAACCGGGCTATTCGGGTCATGTTCTTCGATTTCGATGTAACTTAAATATGTTGCTCTCTGGTCAAAATAATGAGTCACGTATTTTTTTGTTCGCCCGAAAAAAATTTTTTTCAAGAGTTATCGGAAATTTTGTTTTTCGCCTCAAACTCAATTTTTTTTAATTATATAAGAAAACAATTTTTTTAAATGCCCATAACTTAGTCAAAAATGAACCGATTTTAATAATTTTGGGTTCAAAATGATCGTAATTACTTACACAAGCGACTTCATGTAGAAACAATTGCAAAAAAGTAGTTGAAAATTTTTTATTTAGCAAAAAAGAAAAAAAATTTAAATTTTTTCAAAATTCAATATTTCAAAAAGTGTATTCTTTTTTTTTTATAACTTTTTCCAAATCAAAAAAACATCTCAAACTTTAATTGAGCTGCATGCCTAGTAGCTAAAATGAGTTGTTTTTGAGTAATGAATTTTTGAGTAAACACCCTGTTTCGCACTTTTTGTTTTTTGCAAAATAAAAAATTTTCAACTACTTTTTTGCAACTATTTCTACATGAAATCACTCGTGTAAGTAATAACACTATAACATCAAAACGATCGCATTTTATTTACTTAGAAAAAAAATTCCTAAAAAATATCTATAAAAAAATGAGTATTTGACCAGACTGCCTTACTACATTAAGGGTAGGTAAGTCTAGTGGCTGCCAATATGACACACTTAGACCTCGCGTAGCTCTGTTGTGATACCACAGGAACTGTCCCTTACCTGTGAGATCCCTTTTAAACTATCCTCAGGTTTCTATAAACGACCTTAACTTCATTAGTTTAAGATGCGCTAGTCTTCTCCTAGCCAATTCTTCACGCTCACAAAGGAGGTGTCATATATTTTCCTCCTCTTCTGTATTATAGTATTTTCTACAATAGACGTAGTATGGAAATCCCAGCCATCTAGCGTAGTTTAAGGGTTCAAATAATAAAAATCATCGATCAAATTTAGACCAAATCCTCACAGTCAAAAAGGCTGCTTAATAAAATTTTGAATTTACGATTCTTCAGTAAGTGTTTGCTATTTTGCATCAATAAAAAAAAAGTTTTATTAAAACTATTCTGTACATTATTTTAAGCTGATATATATTTTGACCTATTCAAAAAGATGAAATATTTAAATTAAAAAGTAAGCCGTAGATGGGATGCGAACTCAACTAGTGGTGGCTAAAATTTCATAAGGAGGGAAATATTGTAAGAATGCGTGACTAAAAACTAAAAATTTTTAACCCTTTAGTTAATTATTTGCTTTCGACATAACCGTCGTTTTTCCTTATACAAACTGTCACTCTTTTGAACCTAAATAAAAATGTCCCTAGGTGTCTAGGTCGACTTGCGTGGAAACCCTGTATATATGTATTATAGACATCGACTAGGTTAGATTAAGTTAAACGATCGGCAATGATCTCGCATAGCCCAGAACTGGTTCTTGTATTGCCCAGATCTATACTCGTTATGCACTGTTTCGTAAGTTTTTTTAGATAGCTAGTTCTCAAATCCGCTACACCTTTAAGTGTGTGGAGGTGCGCAGAACCAAAGCAGCTTAGTCGGGATCAGCGAAATTCTACGCAGTGTGACTTTTAGATTAATTTTTCACTAGCTGGATCTGCTTTACTCTGCAGCATTTCGTTCTTTTTCAGTACTGAAAGAACCTCAACTATTATTCCACCATCTACCGTTTGGAGTATGAACAGTTGGGGTTTTTTTGATCTATTAATACTCCATAAGCTATTAATGAATTCCATGAGGTACTTGCCTGCAACACCACTCGGTCTTACATAGCTAGCAGAGAAATGTATTCGTGACCCGCTGTTTGTTCAACTGCTTAACAGAAAAACTGAAACAAGTTTTCAAGTCGAATTGATTTTTCTCACTTTTTGCAGACGATTAATGAATGCTTAAGTGCAGATATTTAGATAAGCAAATTTCTATTGATGGTTTGTGTTTCGTTGGCAAATATTTGCGCATTAATAATTTATCTATGGACACAGCTAATACTCATTCAAGCCAGGAAATTGTTTGCTTACAAATAATACAAAATTCCTTAAATACTTTCTTCAGTAAGCACTACGTTTTTAGGCTTTCGTAGATATCCCCACTTTGCGGCCTATTCTCCAACTCACTTAAGTAGGGTGTCCAATTGAACTGGAAGTCATTATGCAAAAACTTTTTTTATCCAGCGCAAAGTAAGATATTTTAACTTTATTTACATTATGGCTGCTTGTACCAGTCTAACAAGATGCGGGAAGATATACACTTACAAAGGGTGTCTCAATTAGGCCATTTTGAATTTAGCATTCATTGTTTAGTGATTGGGAGCATAATATTTTTGTTTTTCAAATGTGAAATTAAAAGTAAAAAAGGTTTAATTTCACTACCAAATTGCTGAAAATTGTGGGAAGAGGGTTCGAGTATAACGCCATCTCGTTTCCCGGTTAAATGAGTTGATTAGCTTTCTTTGCATATTTTTCAAAGGAAACGTGTGCGGGTATAGCGCTAAGCCAAACGCAATTCTAGCAATAGAAAACGAGATTTGAAATATACTGATTTGGGCACACTAACTGTCATACAAAAATTTTGCCGTCAATATGCCCAAATATTTACAAATATTCCGAGTCGTTCATATAACGGCTATTCTCCCCAGAACTAGGCTCTTTGTTTCCATCAAAACTTTTCAAGTACATTCATTTCATAAAACATGCAGTCGTAATGAGGCATCCCATACATGCAAATATATAATATTTATGAGAATTATGGGACTCGATTCAGCTGTACCTGTTTGTATTTTCCTCTTTGTGCTCCAATAAGTTTCGAGTGTAACAATAACTTCCTTTGTTGAAAACAAAATACTTAATTTAAATACTTGCAAATACGTACTTTAGAGTGGGTAATTTTTTTCTCGACATCGTTTATAACAAACTCGGATTTCATATAAGTTTTTAAGAAAAAATTTTCACAAAGCAAAAATATAAAGCCCTTTTCGAGTCCCACAATCATCATATTCTAGGGATCAGAATAAGAAATTTTGCCGAAGGAACCATACCTCTAAAACGATTTCTGATGTCCCCCAATATGGGTCGAACTTTTTAGTTTATTTTCTATAACTCACATTCATTCATTTATATATGTTCTGACTAAATAAATTTCTTAAGAGAAAAAATAGATAACATTATAAATAAATAAAAAATAAAGAAAAAACATAGCCATTTAGCTGATTTTTTCATGTAAGGGCCAAAAATGGTGATATTTTGAAATTGGAGGACATCAGAATTCGTTTTAGAGGTATGGTTCCTTCGGCAAAGTTTCTTATTTTGATCCCTAGAATACGATTTTCATAGAGCAATGAGCGATTTTTAAATCGACCCGCCCTCCTGTACATGCAATGCTGTGCCTATGAATGTGCACTGTGCCTATGAATGCGCGCTGGATTTCTTGAGAAATTTTACCGTATGTTTTGCTGTGGCGAGGCACATATGTACATACACACAACATATATACATATATCCGCATATATACATACATATATAAATTCACAAATTTAAATTTGCTTATGCCATCCTTCTGTGTGCCTGGTAATGAAGCATTTTCTATACATACATATATATACGTATATCTTTTTTCTTCTTCTTTTTGGTGTCGCTTTTTCGTTTCATCGAGTCTCAAATCACTCCCAACGATTCTAAAGAAGTTTTCACTTCAAAAATTATTTATTAAAATATTGATATTTAACTTTTTTCCATCTTCACAATTTTCTTTTTTACAATTTTTCTACTTTCTACCTTCATTGCCACAACTCACTTTCATTTTCGTATTAATTAGTACAAGGACTTATCGACAAGTTTGGATAACTTACTTGCTTCTTACTTAATTCTGATAACTCTCTTTTGAAAATATAGTTCATCCTCTTAAAAATCATATACATTCAGGTTGAACGATATGAAGTGTTACCAACTTCACACTGCTTGTATCTGTAAAACAGCTCATGACATCAACGTCAAAATTGTTCTAATGACAGTTCAATATATTGTTTATAAGCCATCAAAAGCATTTGCGTCTCAGCTTTGTTGATTTTTTTTTCTGTGATGGAATTCAAACGTAATAGTGTGATTGCGTTATATTTGGCTGGAAAATCACAACCAGCCATTGTTCGGGAGCTCAGTTACCTAAAAGTGAGTAAAACGGTTGTGTATCGCACTATAAAACGTTACAATGATACCGGTAGCATTGCAAAACGCTATGGAGGTGGACAAAAAAAAAACCGCAACAACGCCAGAAATGGTTCGGAAAGTGAAGGCTCGACTTGAACGAAATCCACGTCGAAGTGGAAGAAAAATGGCCAAAGAACTGAAAATTTCGCAAGACAGCATTCGACGCATATTGAAAAATGATCTCAAGGTCAAGGCTTACAAGTTCCAATAAGCACACGGTCTTTCACCTCAGCAAAAAAAAGTTCTGTGCGAAAGAGCAAAGGAGTTGTTGCGCTTGCACGAACGTGGCGAATTTCCTAACATTGTGTTTTCTGATGAAAAAAATTCCCCAATTTTGCAATTCATAAACACTAAAAACGATCGTGTTTACTTGAACGAACGCTCATACGAGAATTTGAGCCTACGTATGGCCATTCGAAGCAATTTCCGTTTGCAAGTAATGGTTTGGGCCGCAGTGACCGCTGATGGACGTTGGACGTCCAATCGTTTTTATCGAGCCTGGTGTCAAAGTGAATGCGACTTATTATCGGAAAAATATTTCAGAAGCTGCTTTAGAGCTGTGGACACGCAAACATTTCGGTCGTAGACCATGGACGTTCCAACAGGACTCGGCATGGTTAAAAAATCATGTTCCACACTTAATTTCGTCCACACAAGATCACATTTGTGCAGAATGCCGCTCATTTTTTGACCGTTTGAAGGCTATAGTCAAGGCAAAAGGTGGCCATATCGAGCTAAAGTCACATATTCACTTGTAATCATTTTTGAACAATTTTGTCTTTGAAGTCAATGAAAACTAATTTCACTAATGTATATCCAAATTTCAAACTTTGAGCAAATTTAAAAACAAAACATTAAAAAAAAAATTTTAAGCTTTCACGAAAATTTAATCTGATTAAATTTGGAAATTGAGTTTAGACCTCTACTGTTTTTTTTTGTTTGGCCTGAAATTTGATGTAAAACCCTTAACGATGTCGGGAAAAAAATGTTATATATAAATTGATCCACTCTAATGAACTTAGTAATATATACATATGTACGAGTTTACTCCATAATTAAATTATTTGTGTAGCCAGTTGTAAACTACAGCACTCTTCTCAATCGATATTAATCTGGGAGCGTCTAACTTTCCCTTTTCCACGCAGTCATCACCCGTATAAGGGTACCAACGCACTGGATCATCGTAAAAAGCTGTGTGGCTGCGTAAGGTGGTCTTGAGGTAGTTTCTTAGGGCAAAGAGATGGGTGGCAGTTTTCGTGGCTTACTGTGCTACGCTTTTGGATAGGATAGCATCAAGTCATTTCAGTGAGCGCTGGTGACCTGCACGTTTGAAAAGCCCTTCTGTCCGCTGATGAGTGCAATTCGGTTATAGAGACTTTATGGCTAATAAAATTGAAAACCTCTCCAGTTGTGAAGGGTCTTAATAAGAGTTTTTCCGCTGTAATTCGATGCATTGAGACGCAGCTTATTGTCAAATTCCTTCCATGGTAGATGTGCCGTAGATATTGACTTTATCAGTTCACTTTGTCAGTTGTCATTACTCAAAAATTTCCCACTTTCCGCTATACTTTTTTTCATTTTCTACACGAATATACTAAGTTATTCGATGTGAGGTGACTAAAGTATTTTGGACAAAAAATCATTTCTACTATTAGGGGTTTCACGCCCACAATGAGTTTCGAACCCGACTCTACCTAATAGCCATAATACCTAATGGTAGAGTAATAATATAATTCCATTTTACTGTAACACTAGCAGAATATCTATACCACTCCCTGAAAGATTAAAGAAATCCCTTTATAAAACCTATCGATTATTTTTTTTTTAATAAATTAAATTAAATTATTAATTGTTAATTAATAGGACTATGAATAAGTTCGTGCGGTTTTTTTTCGAAATTTGAAACTTTATTGACGTAAAATGGTTACAAATTTAATATTCAAAATATTGTCCATCGCTTACTACTACTTTTTCCCATCTTTCTGGCAATTCACGGATTCCCTTTGTGAAAAATTCGGTCGGTTTTGCCGCAATCCACGAATCGATCCATTTTTTGACTTCATCGTAATTACGGAAGTGCTGGTCAGCCAGGCCATGTTGCATCGATCGGAAGAGATAGTAATCGGATGGCGCAAGGTCTGGACTATACGGCGGGTGGGGTAGGACATCCCATTTGAGCGTTTCTAAGTATGTTTTGACCACTTGTGCAACATGTGGCCGAGCATTGTCATGTTGCAAAATAACTTTGTCGTGTCTATCGGCGTATTGCGGCCGTTTTTCTCGCAGTGCTCGGCTCAAACGCATCAATTGTCGTCGGTAGACATCCCCCGTAATCGTTTCATTCGGTTTCAGTAGCTCATAATACACAACACCCAGCTGGTCCCACCAGATACACAGCATAACCTTCAGGCCATGAATATTCTGCGCCGACGTCGATGTTGAAGCATGGCCAGGGTATCCATACGTTGCCCGACGTTTTGGATTGTCGTAATGGACCCACTTTTCATCGCCAGTCACAATTCGATGCAAAAAACCCTTTCTTTTGTGCCGTTGAAGCAGTTGTTCGCATGCCATAAAACGGCGTTCAACGTCTCTTGGCTTCAATTCATACGGCACCCAATGGCCTACCTTTCGGATCATTCCCATGGCTTTTAAACGTTTGGAAATGGTTGATTGATCAACTCCCAAAGTTTTTGCAACCTCTTCTTGCGTTTGAGCCGGATCTTGATCGAGCAATTCCTCCAATTCGGTATCCATGAACTTTGGCGGCGCACCCTCGCGTTCTTCGTCTTCCAAGCCAAAATCACCACTTCTAAAGCGTGCAAACCACTTCTGGCACGTTCGCTCAGATAGAGCATGCTCACCATAAACTTCCACCAAGATACGATGACTTTCGGCTGCTTTTTTCTTCATATTAAAATAATGAAGAAGAATTCCCCGCAAAAACACATTATTTGGCACGAAATTCGACATTTTCAAGTGTGGTAAAAATATTGTTGTTTACGCTTCAAATAAAAAACTTATACTGACGTTTGTGCCTTACGACAGTAGCTCTCCAATGAATGTTTGGAAATGTGGATCGATGGAATAATAATCAAGTTACGCCATCTGTTGTAAAACCGCACGAACTTATAAATAGACCTATTATTTTACTTAAAAAATATGTATATTATAATACAGAGAACTTTAAAAAAAACGTACATTCACCATAGTTGTTAATATTCAATAATAAATATTTTAAACTTTTTATGGAGTGAAAAAATTTCATGATTGAATTTTCATCTTCAGCCACGCGCGCCGCAATATATCATCATACAGTTGTTCGAAGAAACCTTGTTTAGTTATCATTTGAAAGGAAAAAGTCTAAGCTTATGAGCATAAGGAAAAGAATTAAAAGTTCCGAAATTAAAAAAAAAAAAAAACAATAGAAAAAAAAATTAAACTTCAACACAAAAAAAACTTTTAATTTTAACAAAAAAAAATTTTTTTAGTTTTACCAAAACAAATGTTTAAATATCAACATAAAAAAATTTTTTAAGTTTTAACGAAAAAATTGTTTAAATTTTATTCTTTGTAAAAAACAATTTTCAAGATTTAACAATTTTTTATCTCTTACATTTTAACAAAAAAAATTTATCAATTTTAACATAAAAAACTATTTTTAATTTTTAACAAAATAAAAAATGTTTAAATACTAACTTAAAAACCAATTTTTTTTTATTTAAATACATTTTTTTTTATTTAAAAACAATTTATTTTATTTTTACTTAAAAAAATATTTTATCGAAAAAATGTTTCTAATACGAGTAACTTTTTTATAGGAAAAACCCGGAAAAAATTCTATAGAAAGCATTTCTACAATTTAATACTTGCATAAAAAATGAAAATTGTTAACCACTTATATTTGTGGCGTCTACGCCATTTCAAATGTTATAGAACCGCAAATGCCTACCAGCGTGGAACACACTACTCACCACCCACAAATTTACCCAAGGATGATAGATTTACATGGTTTGCTGTTTAACTATGGTGAAAGAGAAAAATATGATCTTCGACTAACTCGTCACTTGAAATATGCTTAGCAAAAATTGGCTTGGGCAATTGATATACGATCAAAATCAATACAGCCAACACATTAAACAAACAATCACTTTAAATAACGCACAATAAAATAACGCACTTTTAGCATATTCGCTGTACTCGTGCCATGGCATGAGCATTGACTGTGTTAATTTTTTTCATATATCACTACCACAAGCTTAATTTTGTTAAACACATCCCAAGTGACATCCATCCGCCTGCCAAGTTCGCTCAAAGCCGAAGAAAGGTCTACTACATACATAGACTAACTCTTTTCACCATGGGATTCTGTACGATAATTTCACACCTATACAAACTCTCGACCAAACACATATTTGTGCTCGTCCAATCAGTCATTGTTCAGATGGCAACAAAGCAACATGAATTTATACTGTATTGATTTTATTTCGTATATCACTAGCACGATCTTATCGGTAATTTCACATATTCACACACTCATCCAATCAGTCGTTGTTCAGCCGGCAGCGAAGTGTCATTGGTTGATTTTTTTCGTATATTATCAACACAATCTCAGTGCCCTGCTACGTCAGTCTATCAGCTGATTCTGTCAAGCTTGCTGAGAGCCGGATAACGGTATGTTATTGGCCACACCTTCTCGATTCTTTCACCATGCTTATAACACACAGTCTACCCTCTCCCTTCTTTTCCTTTTTCCTTGAGCTACGGTGGTTAATGAAAGAGGAAAATCAACGCAAATGACGATTATTCGGCACAAAATCAGACATTTTTACAAAACCAAAAGTGTATGATACCAAAACAGAATTACTAATGTGTCGAAGCAGTTTGCTTAACATATGTCTAGGTTTGGTTTATGACGTTTACGTTGCGTTAGAATCGACTAGCACACACTGCTGGCGGCATCTATTGACAAACAGCGAGAACTTAGTTGCGCACCTAATAACATTCAATTATCCATTCCCATTTTAATTAAAGTGAGGTAATATGTACCCGATACAAAGGTTTGTGATTTTCCCCATTTTTCGAAATTTCGCAAAATTGAACTGAAAATCGAAAAGTACATATATTGTTAAAGGTTGAACGAATTTTATAATATAGAGTAGAATGGGGTAAGATGGGTCATTTTTTTTTTGGAGAGCTCTTGCTACGGTGTTTTTGCATTGGTTTTGTAAAATAAGCAAGATTTTGAAAGGTTATTTATCTGCTAACATTTTGGTTATACTGACTTATGCTTGGCTAAATATTTTTTGGAAGCTGCATTCAATAAGACAAAGGTACTTTTTTTCGATATTTTCAAAATCGGGGGGCACGATAGGTCACTATGTGTGAGAGGAAAAGAACAATGTACATGGCTTGGAAATTAACGTTTTAACTTTTATTTATAGAGTATAAACACTGCACATGTTATAAAAGTTAGGAATTTTTCTTTAATTCATCACGCGAGCACGTAATGTTTCGAACGGAATTTTAAATTGTTTAGAGGCTGATCGAACACTAGCGCCATCTCGGACTGCCGCGATTGCGTTTTTTACATCCTCTTCATTTCGTTCCGGCGTTTTTCGCACATAATTACGCACCATTTTGCTGAAAAAACAATTAAAATTTATTTTATTCAATTAAAAGTAGTGACCTATAATGCCCCTAGACGGCTGACCTATAGTGCCCCCAAGCACATGTTTTATGTTAGTGTCGATATTTTTTTTAAAACAATAATATCAAAAAACTAACACATTATTCGTGTTCAGCATTATTTTCTACGTAAAATAAAACTCACCTGACAAATATTTACATACATTAAATGCACTGCACCGTAGAATAAAAAAAATGCTATGTCGGAGAAAAGCTCACAAAAAACTAAACGACGCCAGAACTAGGATAACTAATCAATGGTGACTGCCGAAATGACAGTCGCGAACGTTGTTCCCCACCACGTATTCAATTCACATAAGACGAGTGACCTCTGCAAAAACAGTGCGACGAAAACCCCACCTACCTATTGTGCCCCATACCTATCTTACCCCATTCTACTCTATTCTGTAACTGTAACTGTATGAAATTCTCTAATAAATTGAAATTTTGTGTTTACAAATTTTATTTTTACCTCATGTGTAAAATTTTATTTTTACCTGTGTAGCATAGCACAGAGTTTTGCTATCATATGCACCATATAATCGAGGCTGTGCGACTTGTCAAACAAAAACAAAAATATGTACTGCAAATAAGCAAATTGAAATGATGTCTTACTACGGGCTCAAATCACTACATATTATAAAACAAAGTCGATTTTTCTGTCCCTATGTCCCCTTATACGCTTAAATCTTTAAAACTACGCAACGGATTTTGATGCGGTTTTTTTTAAAGATAAATTGATTGAAGAGGAAAGTTTATATCTACATATATAATGTGAAGAAATATATAAAGGGGGCGTGGCAATCGGTCAAAATGTGGCAAAAAAACATAAATTTTTTGTTTTCACGGCCATAAATCATAAACGAATCAACCAATTAAAATGAAACTTTCTTGAAGTTTAACTTTGAAATATTTACTTTCGTTCTGCATCAAAAAAAATAATTGATTTATTTGTTATTTAACCAAAATTGTTTAAACAAAAGCAGCTCTTTTTCCAAAAAAGCTGTTTGTGTGTTTGTTCGCTGTCAACCGAATGAAGCAACAGGCGTTAAGCGATAATCTCACCACACCTCATTAATGTTGAATTACATCGTATGGTGACGTATGTATGTATGTATTTACGAGTCGCTCGCATTATTTCATTTCGGACGTATGTATATATGTATGTCTGTATGTACTGAATTCCATGTAATTATATGTACATACAATTTTACAGCGAAATAAAACGCTATTTTCAGGTTGTATATTAGTAAATCGCACATAATTAAAATAGAGTTTTTGAATAGTTTTTATTGATTCGGAGCGCGTTTAGTTTGCTATCAATTCCATACAATAACATTTTTTGTCATTTACTTTTTACGACAACTAATAGCTTATTTTTGAAGCGATTTCAACAAATGGGTACAACATTAATCCTTATCCAATTAAATACCTTAAATACATTGTTGTTTTCATATAGATCTATGTATATGGCTCTTTACAGCATATAATTAAAAACAATATTTTTCAAGATATTTCATCAGTAATTAGTAAGTGAGATCTACCGGAAAAATTGCGTTAGCTGTTGCGTCATCCGGCATTGCCGCTACTCTTTTGGAAGGAGGCCGAACCGCACACTCTACATTCAAGCTCCCGCTGAAAATCGCCACCGATGATGATAACAGCGTCTGTAGTGTTTCTAAGCAGAGCAATACAGGAAAATTGATGCGTGGCTGCTCATTAATAGCCTGGGACGAAGCTACCATGTCAAACAAGACGTTTGTGGAAGCACTGGATAGGACAACACGCGATTTGCACAACAAAAATTCACCTATGGGTGGATGTACAATTCTGTTCTCAGGAGATTTCCGTCAAATACTACCAGTTGTGACTCGAGGAACACGTACTGACGAAATAAATGCTTCGCTAAAAAGATCCCACCTTTGGTTGCATGCCAATAAATTAGAGCTTAAAACTAATATGAGGGTTTTGTCATCTTCACGTGAGAACAGGCTATTTCCAGAGATGCTGCTAAAAGTTGGCAATGGAGAATTAACACAAAGTGAGGGAAGAATTAACCTAGAAAACCATTGTGTTTTGGTAGACAACATCCAAGAGTTAGTCAACAATGTCTATCCTGACATTGATAACTTAAGTTATACGACAATTTCTTGGTTTAAAGAAAGAGCTATTCTGTCACCAACAAACGAACAAGTAGATAAAGTAAATAACTTGATTATTTCAAAGATTGAGGCACCGATGAAAATATACTACTCGGTCGATACTGTTCTCGATTTGGAAGAAGCTGTTCATTTTCCTACAGAATTTCTAAATACTTTGAACCCGTCTGGACTCCCTCCTCACAAAATGGAGCTGAAAATAGGTTGTCCTGTTATTTTATTAAGAAACCTAAATCCACCTAAACTTTGCAATGGCACGCGTTTGCTGGTAAAATCACTGAAAACTTTCATAATAGAGTGCACAATACTCACAGGATGTGGTACCGGCGAAGATGTATTGATTCCCCGAATCCCTCTGATACCATCGGATCTACCATTCCAATTTAAACGCTCACAATTTCCGGTAAAGAGATCTTTTGCAATGACCATTAATAAATCTCAGGGTCAAACCTTCAACGTTGCAGGCTTAGATTTGAGTATTGACTGTTTTTCACATGGCCAACTGTATGTCGCTCTTTCAAGAGTAACCTCTAGAGAAAACATGTTTGTATTGTCTAATGACAAGAAGGCTATGCACGTTGTATATAAAGACATTCTGTAATATATTAATTGTTGTAAAAATAAAATAAATACATATGTAAAAATGCAAAAAGGAAATATGTTAAGGTGTAGGGTATGAATTTAGATATTCCACAGATAGCAGGAAATCTTCATGCTATAAAGAAAGGGCAATTGTTTTACTCCAAATTTAATGCGTGCGGGCCACGGGCACTAATGAATAAGCCAAAACTACTGGATCGATTTTAATCATTTTTTCAGTGAGTGACATAGGGTATATATTTTATACACGTGCGAAGCCGGGCGGGTTGCTAGTATATTATATTACCAAGCATATATTTTGCCTTAATTGTACTAAATATTTCTAAATACTTATTGAAGATGAAAATATATTTCAGCATTCATAAGCTCTGCACAGTTCAAAAGTCGTATACTCTATTACGATAATCCAAATGAAATAAAACTCTCGCATACAAGAGTGTAAGTAACTAGGCAACTATTAATCCTTATGATTTTTTTCAAAACAGGTGAACGACAAATATACAAAACAAAAGCGGAAAAAACTTAATATGCGATATTAATTTCACTCTCATTACTAATTGACCACAGCTTTCTTGTACTTCATGAGGCAAAAACAAAAAAAGGAAACCAGAAAAATATCAAACTAACTAATAATAATACACATAATTAATGTATAAACTCTTCTAAGCATCAAGCAGTCATTAATTACAATACAAAATGAAAACATTTCCGCATTAAATGCACACTAACGATGCCAAATTTATCTGTAGGCATAATAAATAAATCAAGAGGCTGGTATTAATTTGGAAAATATTAGATGCGTGAAAATGAAAATATTACTGGCAGTGAGTGAAAATACATATATACATACATATGCAACTATTAAATTCTAGTGCTTTTGTATACATAATATACAAGAGTGTTCGTAATAACAGCAGCGCGACATATTGCAAAGCTTTGACTATTTATTTTTTATTTTTCTTTTTACTTCTTTTTTAACTTTTCTATTGTATAAAAATATAGTTCATATTATCACAAAAACCATATAACTCAACGTTCCAAGCTGAGTAACATTTATTTTTAATTCAAGAAATCTGCATCAAAATTTCAAAAGCTTGAGGACTAGGATGCTTACTTCAGAATTTTTAGGAAAATTTCGAGTAGGCAGTTTCAGTTTTAGCGGAATATTCTGTCAGCTTAAAATGCGCTTTAATTAAAAAAAAAAATTGTTTGTTGAGGTTCCATATAACGAATGCTCAAAACGTGTTTTATATGGAGAAAGTGTACATGACCGGCAGCGAAAAAAAAAATCTCAAAAATCAACGCAATTTCTGTGGTACTTTAAATTTTTGAGGTACTTTAAATTTGCACTTTATTAAAAAGAGAATTCCATAAGCTATTAGGTTGGAGAATAAGTCCGCAGCGTGTTTACCGAAGGCTTTTCTCTAAACAGAAAACAATAAGTTAAAGAATTATTTATTCGCCGTTGCTATTTACAACCTCTTCCCACCTCTTGACGAATTTGTTGAAGCCGTTCCGCCAAAAACGACTTGGTCTGGTGTCAAAGAAATTGTTGAGCCAGTTTTCAAGAACCTCTTTTTTATCGAACGGCCTTCATATGGCTTAACAGGGAGCGGAAAAGATGCTAATTGGTCGGTGCAAGGTCCGAAGAATACGGCGGTTACTGAAGGATCTCCAATTCGAGATCTTGGAGTGCGGCTTTGACGACTTGTGCAACATGGGACCTGGCGTTGCTGTGAAGGAGTATGGTTTGACCATGCCGATCACGACTTTTGAGTCGAATAGCCGCATTCACGTGATGTAGTTGGGCAATGTGGAGCTCGTTGTTGTCCGTGACATTCATTCCCAGTCACACCAAACACATATCATGCATTTCTTAGGATGAAGATCCGGATCGACTCCCGACTTTGATGTATCTCCTGGAGCCACCCACTTCTTTCTTTGCTTCATATTGATATGTAGGCACCATCTTTTATCTCCCGTGACGATTCGGTACAAAAAGCGCTGTTTATGACCGCGTGTTGCTCGATGGTGGGCGAGATGCTGAGAAGCAATTTGAAGCCTTTTTTTCGTTGAGCTTGAGAGGCACCCAGACTACCAATTTTTCGGTAAATCTCAATAAATTAAGGTGACTGAGAATCGTTTTATAATTGCAGTTCATCTTTTCCGCCAATTCACAAGTGGTTTGGCGACCATTATCCTTCAGAAGTGATTTGAGACGGTCTTCTTCGAATTTAGAAGATATTCCGCTAGGGGACGTGTCATCGATGTCAAAGTCCACATTTTTGAATTTTGCAAACCATTTCCGTACTGTAGGCTCGCCTATGATTTCTTCTCCATACACGTCGCAAATATTCCAGTCTGCTTCGGCAGCTTTTTGACCTCTGACCTGAAAAGTATATTAGAAAAGACCGGGTGTCAGAAATGTTGAGTTTTGTCTCCTGGGTATTCCATTTCTAAGCCTCAAAACTATATTAATAAAAAATTAAATAGCTCACAAGTACAATTAACCCTCGAGAACACGCGCCTCGTAAGATAGCACGGATTCTCGCGCATGAGCATTTTGCTCACTTCATGTAAGAATGTAACTTTTTAATGGATTGTGATTTTTAAACATTCCCTTTTTAGCAAAGTTATAATACCAAGTCATTTTTTTTTTGAAATTATGTGTTTATTTAAGAAATTCACACTGTAAAATTATATAGATTCATTCAATCAAGACATAACCAAAAATTTTGCATTCATACTTTAGTATATTAACAAAAAAAACTCCTTGTAACAAAATAAATAAATAAAAGACAAAAATCAGTCTTTGGTAAGATTGACATTTACGTTGCTTTCGAAGCAAGATGGGCACATATACATAACGTGTTCCGTGCGAAGTAATTTTCCACATAAAATGCAGCCTTTTTTCGAACGTCTGTTTTTACTCCTGGGGCACAGCTCGCCAAAGCCCGGTTGTAGGTGTTGGCCTTCAGGTTCTTTTGCTGGTACAATGCGATCCATAGTATTTCTTAAATCATGAGGTAAAGTTTTTATGGCCTGCCGATTACAAATATTATATGTGGCTTTATTAGCTCCAGGGCAATTTCCTTTAGAAACGTCCTCCTCTGGGTTAAATTGCCTGTATTTGATTTGTAAATTATTTGTGCGTTTATGCCAGTAATGTCAATAAACGTGAAAAAGAGGCGCATTGGCCACCTGCAGGTTATCCTGGAAACAGAATATGTGCCTTTCATTTGATCAACCCCCTTCGTCTGGTTGTAAAAGGTTATTACTTCGGGTTTGTTCTCAGATGTTTCATCATTAGCTTGACCATCGGCATGAAGTGATGATAGCATAAGTAAAACTTTTTTCTTTTTTTTCACTGGAACGTAAGAGACAAGTCCCTTGTTTTCGGCAAATGCAGTCATTGTATGTGGTTGCGGCCTTCCTTTTGCTGAAATAAATTGAGATGGAATTTCCTTTTTATTTTTTCTTATTGTACCCACAATGGTCGTTCTATATTGTTTGTATAGTTCATCTGCTAAAGGTATTGAAGTAAAATAATTATCCATGGTAATGTTTCTGCCACTATTCAAAATTGGGACAGCAACCCTTTTCACAACCCGAGGTTTTCAACAAAAAAGATAAATCAAGAAATACTTACATTGTTTCTCGCGCAATCAGCAAAATGCCGCTCTTAAAAATCAACCGTCTGCATACACGTCCGATCGTGCACTAATCGAAAGAAATGCTCGTCAAAGTACGAAGCACAACTACTAGCGAAGGTACTCACCACAATTAGTGCCAGAATTGCATAGAACATAAAAATGTCGCGAAATGAAAAATTGCTTGAGCAAAATACTCATAGCGCGTGTTCTCGAGGGTTAACGTAGTTTTGTAGAGCAGAAAGAATGAATACTTAGCCTTTGCCAAGCAGCAAACAAATCGTTGTAAAATAAAAGAAAATATAAAAACGCTTGAGCTTATACCCCAACTCAATATAAAACTGGATCTCAAAATTTTTCTAACAATATTAAGTAAAAATTTGAAATATTTATGTACAAGTTTTTGATATTTCCTTTTAATTTTGCACAACGTTTGGAACTTGGATTTATATTGTTTCTGTTCTAGTAGAAGGTATATTTTTTTATAAAAAAACTAAAGAAAATTAAATAGAAAATAAAGGAATAGTCAAAACTGTGTGATATGTCGCGCTACTATTATTGTGAACTCAGGTGTATTTTTGTCATAACAGAGGTTGTTATTTATGCATATAATTTTTTTATGGATATTGATTTTTGTGCAAGGGTGGGTTTTTAGGTGGTGGCACTAACATTAAATTTCATGTTTAATAATAATTTTAATAACAAAAACTTTAATCATCGGATTTAATTTAATTATTGTAATATTTTATTTAATTTGATGATAAATCATTAAAATTCTGACGCTAATAAAACATTTTAGTAGTCACAGCAAAAATTTATGTACAGATATACTCAAATTTAATACATATACTATATGCCATTCGTCCCATTGCTATATATTTTGATTATTACTAAGTTTACCTGATAAGGTTTGTGAAGTTTCGTGAAGACAGGCACAAGATATTCTAAAAAAAAAAAATATTTTTTAAATGCATAGTCAAATTTTTTTTAGTTAGTTGTTGAATAAGTCGAAAAGTATTTGTCGGATTCACTTCAAATTTTCACACAATACATTTAGATTACTTTAAGAAAATGAAAAAAAATCAAATTTTTGCATTTTGCATTTAGCATCTCTTGGAAGAACACACCCCAGGGCCAGATCGGTATATTTCTTTGTGTTGACATTCGGTTGAACCGAGAAAGTCGAGTGATTTTCCTTCTTCTACCACGCCAACTCACGCCTCACCAGTTGTGGCCACAAAATTACTGGAAATAGCATTCCAACACATTTTGCATCCCGCCTATTATCCAGACTAGGCTCCCTCGACCCCTTTTAATACTATTTTTCCCCAATTTGAAGAAATGTCTGGTGGGAAAAATATTTTACAATATTCAAACGGGGAGGTGATTGCACAACGAATGGCTTTTTTCAGGCTTGGACAAATCCTATTATTCGGAAGTGATCAACAAACTAGAATAGCGTTGCACGAAGTGTGTAAGCTAAAGGAGACTATGTCGAAAAATAAAAAAGGTTTACCACAAATAATTACGTAATTTTTGCCGCGAATGGTGCAAAACTATTAGTGAAAAGTATTCGGCACCTACCTCAATTTTTTTATTATGGGATTTTTATGTGCACTAATACCACTTAATTTCCTGTAAGAAATCTACTTGGCGTGTATCGCTCTTAATCACGTTCCCGCCAACTGTAAGAAAACGAGGGTTGTTTTCATACCCAAAGCCGGGAGGAGGGCTCACGACTCGGCCTATAAGGCTTACCTCATTTATCCTAAAAGTGTTTCAAAGATTGATTGATTATCATATCCGGGAGCACATCGAATTCAAATTATCTCCAGCGCAACACGCTTACCTGAAAGGGAAATCCACGGAATCAGCCATACACGAGGTCATAGGGACTGTGAAAAAATCTCTGCAAGGCAAAAAGTTCACTTTGGCAGCCTTCATAAATATAGAAGGTGCTTTTACTAACATCAGGGTGCAGTCAATTATCACTGCCTTAAATAGACTAGAGGTGGAAAGACCTATCTGTCTCTGGATCTCGCCCCTGCTTGGCTGCATGAAAATTAGTGCGTTCGCAAGAGGGGCTAAAGTCTCTTGATTCGTTCACAGGGGGACGCCGCAGGGAGGGAGGTGTCCTTTCGCCCCTACTTTGGCTAGTTGCAATTGACGATGTTCTGATAACCCTAAATAAGGGTGGGGTTAAGGTAGTAGCATACGCCGATAACTTGGTCCTGATGGTATCGGGACCGTTTCCCTCAGTCAGGGCAGGAAAAGTCACTGGCTGTACTCAGTCGCTACAGGTCGTGCCACAGGCCGTGCTGTACAACGCAGTGGTTTTGCCAATTTTAACGTAACTGGTTTGATGGTAAGCTCTTCGGAACTGGGGAGGGTGCAAAGGACTGCATGCTTTGGCATCGCCGGAGCATGTAAAACTTGCCCCAGTTCTACCCTGAATGTCGTTTTGCACTTACTTCCCATTGACTTTTCCGTCATTTCCATTGCAGCTCAAATTGCAATCAGGTTAAAAGAGATTGGCTTCTCGAGACAATCTCTCAAAAGACATGGTAGCATTTTCGGGCAGTTAACACCGTATTTCTCCGAACTTCGAATAGATCTCTTTATTCGCAAACAAGAGTTTGAGGGTCGTGCTAGAACAATCTTTCCAAATAGGCAGGATTGGATGGAGGGGAAAATCTGCACCGAAGCTTGCATCTCTGTCTTCACTGCCGGCTCCAAGATGGAATCGGGAGTCGGAGCGGGGGTTTCTCTAAATCAGCCACATTATCTATGTATGTCCTTTAAACTGCCAAACACCGCTAGTGTTTTTCAAGCAGAAGTCTTTGCGGTCTTGCAGGCATGGAAAATGCTTAGGGAACGCGGGAGCGAGGGAAATATTAACATTTTCTCCGATAGTCAAGCCGCGATTAAACAAACAAGCCGCGTTCAAAACAAAATTAGTAAACTCCTTTAAAAAAGAGATCAAATCTCTTGAGTGCGCAGGTAACATTTCTCTGATCTGGGTACTAGGAACGTAAAGGGAAATGAAACTGCTGATGAGCGTGCCAGGAAGTGGACTGAATTGGCCTCAGAGACCTCCTACCCGGTCATCGTTGACAGTTGTTAAAGAGGAACTGCACAAATTATTTCTCAGAAAAGCGCAGAAAAGATGAAGCTCCATTTCTTCATGTGCTATTTCGAAAACCCTGTAGCCTCAATGCGATACACGAAGGACTCAGAAAGTCCTTTAGACTCCTAGCCATTCAATTTCCAAACTCGTAGCTGTGTTTACCGGGCACTGGACGATTGGCACACACGCGAAAAAGCTAGAGTTACCATTTCACCCTCATTTCAGAAGCTGTAGGCACCTTTCAGAGAAGGAGGTTGTAGAGCACTTTCTCTGTAAATGTCCGGAATTAGCAGCTAGACGACGAAGGTCACTGGGAGCTCTTTTCTTCGACATCCGGGGCAGTGCGCCAACATAAATCCAATCAATCTTCTCCATTATATCAACAGCTCTGGCTGACTCTAGATATCTACCTGTTGGAGGGTTCATAATGGTATCAAAACGGCGCTTTAGTGTTACTGGAGGAGTGCCAGGTGTACTTCAACCATTTTACCTACGTACCTACTTACCATACAACATAATCTAGTTAAGGGATATTCTCGTTATTCTGTTCAAAGATATTCGAGTACGACAACTTTGAAGAATAGTTTTAAGATGTTTTACCACAGAATGGTTACGAGAACTGTTGATGAAGCTATGGTCAGACTATTAAGCTAAGAGAAGAGAGGTCACAAACAAAGTAGTAATTTCATTTGTTTCTCATATTTGAGTACCATACAATCGTTTTGTTTATTTTTTTTTTTTTTTTTTTTAATACTTACTGAAGGTCCTTAAAAAAATCGTGAAGTTCTGTCAAAAAGTGGAAATGCGCAGAGTAGCTATATTTGACCAGTAAGTCTCAGCCATTTATCAATTTTCTCATGTGTGCCAAAACAAGCAAATTATATCCCTCGTTGATGCTTATTGGGAAGATTCTTCACCCCTATATACAATACTTTTACAAAATATATTTTTTAAACAACTTGCATGCAAATTATCAAGGATATTCAGGGATAAAAACTTTTAATGGCTTTTTTGAAGTGATTTACCGCAGGACTATTATGAAAAAATAAGTCTGCCCTATTTTTTTTCATCTGATACCATATTTCTATTGAGCTTCTTCGAGTAAATACGAGTAAAAAAAATCAATAATTAGTATTCATACCCAAATAAAGGAATCTGCAATGTTTTAGCCCACTCCAGTTTTTTTCGACTTCCATTTGCAATCAGCATAAGTCACTTAAAATTTCATTAAAAATAACTACCTTCATTTTTTCTATTAAATTGGTTTAACAAATGTACACCTGTCACAAAAAAAAAACCCCACGCATCCAACGTGACTATAAATTTTCCTACTTAAGTTTTTTAACTTAATTTTTATTATTTTTCAATAAAAACAGAGTTCATTCATTCATATGGGTTTATAAATCAAAGTTCCAAATTATACGAAATTCAGAAAAATTCTTACATCTCCACCAAAATGTCCACCTTTTTAATCAGAATCTGTAGAAGAGTTTTGGGTACGCAGTTTTATAGCTCTTTGAACTCGAGTGTAATAAAGTGAAATTTGGAAGAGCCTAAAGAATCATTTTAATGAAACTTTCACACTAAAAAAAATTTTCAGCGACAGAACTTTTTTTTTAATTAACACCATTTTTGGGCCACTTTTAACTGGCATCCAGGTATATATAATTACCGCGTACACCCTTTCTGGGTGTTTTGCCGAGCTCCCCTCCCATTTGTGGCGCGCGTCTTGATGGGGGACCTACAGTTTCAAGCCAAGCCCGAACGGTTGATATTTTTTTATGGGCAACTTTATCATTGTGGAAATACATGCGGAGATTTGCCATTGCCTCTCATTGCCGAAAGGCGACTGCTATTAGAAAAAACTTTTTATTTATTTTGGTGTCCCACCGAGACCCGAACCTACGTTCTCTCTGAATTCTGAATGGTAGCCAGGCACCAACCCATTCGGCTACGGCGACCTAGTTATATTAAAATTCATGGGCTATAAAACGAAACGAACGAAGAAATTCTGATTAAATAGTGTGACAGTTTAATAAAAATCTTAAATTTCCTCAGAGTTTTAAATTTGGATTTATATTATTATATTTTTGGATGGGAATGATCTCTTCTTTATAAGAAATTCATAAATTAAATATCGTAGTACCTTCTGCTCAAATATGAACGAGATGTTATCAATAAAACGGTCCGCGGATGACATATGGCAAAAATAAATTTTTTGTTTTTTGGTAGGACTGTTATAAGCTTACATGGCAAATTTCAGCGTGATATGTCACATAATTTGTTTTCTGTGCTACTGTAAACAAGTCAAGCTCGAGTGTGTTCTTCGAATTTAACGATGGAAATTCAAGTTGAACAAAGAATTTGTTTGAAATTTTGTTATTCCAACAAAATTTCGGCTTCAGACGCCTTAAAAATGTTGCAGACAACCTATGGGGACTCTGCTCTATCGCGTGCACGTGTTTTCCAGTGGTACAAATCGTTCAAAGAGGGCAGTACATCGGTTGAAAACTTGCCTCATGAACGTCGTCCAGCAACATCAGTAAACGACGAAAACATCGGAAAAGTAAAGGAAATTGTTCTTGAAAATCGCACAAATCGCAAAACCGGTTAACGCTGAATATTATTTAGACGTTTTAAAGCGTTTGCGCGAGAAAATTCGTCTTAAAAGGAAGGAATTGTGGGACAACAAGTCAAGGTTCTTGCATCACGATAATGCACCAGCTCACACATCACGTCTTGTTCGCGATTATTTGAACAAAAATAATGTTAATATCGTTCCGCAAGCACCGTATTCGCCTGATATGGCTCCATGTGACTTTTTCCTGTTTCCCAAGCTCAAGTTGCCGCTCCGTGGAAAACATTTTGAGACAATTGAAGTCATAAAAGAGAATTTGAAGAACACACTCGAGCTTGACTTGTTTACAGTAGCACAGAAAACAAACTATGTGACATATCACGCTGAAATTTGCCATGTAAGCTTATAACAGTCCTACCAAAAAACAAAAAATTTATTTTTGCCATATATCATCCGCGGACCGTTTTATTGATAACGTCTCGTTCATATTTGAGCAGAAGGTAGATAAATAATTTTCCAAAACTTGTCAAAACTTTACTGCGCTAACGTTATTTATTATTATATATTTCCACACTCTCATATGTTTGCAGTACCAAATCGCCAGCAATTTCTTCTTCACTTGAATATTTCCTACTAATTTTTTTTCCACAAACATTTCATACCAAAAAATATTTACTCACTCGACAAGTCATTGCCTTACCGCAAGAGGTTAAATCTACTTGTCATCCTACAGATTTTCCTATACAGATACATACAATTACAAGTATACGTACCTGCATACAAACACACAAGCGCACATTCATATAGAGAGCATAACCTTCTGGCTTCTCAAATTTCTTTTGGCTTGCGAATTATGTCCATATTAACGGTAATTATCATAATAGTGAATTGACCTTGGGCGCTCGTTATCCATTACTCATCCGTTCCGTTGGTAGTGGGTGGTGGGTGTGCCGACACGATGAACTCGGAGTGAAAGTTAGTTTTCAACAGGCATATAAAAATATTTGGAAAATTTAAAATGCGATTCTTGCCGCTTGTTGACCAACGTTTTTTGAACCACAAAAGTTTAAGAGCAAAGCAAAACAGAGATGGATGGAATAGGTTTTATTGTTGCCGAGGATGTGTATGTAAATCAAAATGCACTAACTAGACTGGGTCTCGCACTGACTGGCATAGAAACAAAAATTTCTCATACATAAATATTTGATTTTGGGTTTGACTGTTGTGTAAAAAGAGCTTACATTCCTGCTAGGAAATTCACTGATAAAGAACTGATATGTCAATATTAGATTGAGTGCAAAAAGTTTGCATTATTTCAGATAGCCAAAAAAAGCTCTTCATCACCTGCAGTCCAGTATATTTACAAAGCAAACAGGAATTGTAAGTGGTGGGCGGATGAGGTTAAAGTCGAATAAGTAGGTAGATATTCTTCTCGTCTCAATTCGCGATCGCAGAAGCATACATTACAACGAGAGGGCGGACGAACTGTCCATAATGAAGTTTTTATTAATCAATCCGAAGCCGTTACACTTTACTGTCTACTTGAAGTGCAATGCATTCGTATGTTGGAATTTGCAAAATGATGAAGTAACTTTGGCTCAACCACCTATTTTTCGGCAGTACTGAATTAAAATTAATATCGTAAAATTGTTCTTATGAGAAAAAAAACTTAAGGGTGGTTAAGTTTCAAGGGCTGATGTTGATTTTGAATAAAATACAATTTTTTTTTTAAATTATTGTAATTTTTCTTCATTATAATATTGGTATGGCTCAATTATGTATAGAATAAAATATTGGCCAAATAGCCGCCGCGGCCTCGGCGACACACCTCCATTCGATGGTCCAAATTTTCGATGACGCCGAGGCATAATTGAAGTTCTATGCCGAATTATCTCATTCTTTAGCTCTTAAATTGTTGCTGACTTATCGACGTACATCTTTTCTTTCAAATAACCCCAAAAGAAGAAGTCCAACTGTGTCAAATCACATGATCTTGGCGGCCAATTGACATCGCCGCGACGTGAGATTATTCGGCCATCAAATTTTTCGCGCAAAAGAGCCATTGTTTCGTTAGCTGTGTGACAAGTGGCACCGTCTTGTTGAAACCACATATCGCCCACATCCATATCTTCCAATTCGGGTCATAAAAATTTCATTATCATCTCACGATAGCGAACACTATTCACAGTAACTGCCTGACCGGCCTCAGTTTGGAAAAAATACGGCCCAATGATGTCGTCGGCCCATAAACCGCACCAAACAGTCACTCTTTGTGGGTGCATTGGTTTTTCGGTAATCAGTCTTGGATTATCATTCGCCCAAATGCGCCAATTCTGCTTATTGACGAATCCACTGAGGTGAAAATGTGTCTCATCACTGAAGATGATTTTCTTCACGAAGTGTGCGATATGTATTTTGATTTGAACGCCCGTTTTCATAATAAGCCTGAATAATTTTAACGCCTTGCTCGATTGTGTATCTTTCCACGGTTCAAATTGAGTTAGTCTGTGTTAAAATGTGAAATAAAATGCAGAAAAAAGCTTGACCTTTAGGTGTGGTTCACATTCAACATCGGCCCTTAAAATTTAACCACCCTTTAGATAAGGGAATAAAATTTGCAGTTGTTAATTTTTTCTTAGTATGCACCAGAGCCCGTCTCTTCAATAGTCTCCTTATCGAAATTTCTGGATTTCTAGTAAGATCGAATTTCCGCTAAACCAAAATAATGACAGTCTTAGCGCACTGATTTTCATTATAGTAGGGCACTACCTAATAGGCAGATACGCCCAGAGGGCCGGCGTGCAGAAACATGACTTCAACAGAAGCTGTCTAAATAAGGAAGAGGAATAGATGGAATAGACGGGCGGCCGTCGTAGCGGAATTGTTTTGTATGTAACTACCACGCATGACTACCATTCGGCGAACATAGGTTCGAATCTCGGTGAAACACCAAAATGAAGCAAAAGTTCTTTCTAATAGCGGTCGCCACTCGGCAGGCAGTGCCAAACTACCGAATGTATTTCTGCCATGAAAAAGCCTCTCATAAATCAACATCAAGACGCACGCCACAAATAGAAGGAGGAGCTCGCAAAAACCCCAAACAAAGGGTGTACGCGCCTACAGCGTAACCTCTCTGGATAACCTCTCTCCAAAAGTTAGATTAGGTAGTGCTGACTGATCTGTAAAAAGGCTTATACCTCTAGGTTCCATCAGTTAGATCTCTAAGGACCATTGCGTTTTCAGTGGTGTGTATTTTGAGTCGAAAATATTATTTTATATAATACTTTATGCACATCTGCGCGAGTTGTTACAAGTCGTTTGGCCTTTTGTCAGCAATATCCTTCAAGGAGGAAAAATATACTAAGGCACATTTGTCGACTCCTAAAAGCAGCAGAGCAGTGACAAAGTGGCTATTCCAAGGTACGTGTTGCACGCAGCGCTCTAGACTAAATCCCATTTCGGCAGCGTGATGTGGGGTGAGAGAGTGTCCCGTCAGTACTCCAACTAATATTTTCTGTCTTTTCTTGATAGTGATAAAATAAAGTTTGCAGTTTTCGTACTCCAAGTCTTTAGTATACATAGTTTTGGCAGTTTTGCGCGAGCTTGAATGTTTCCATATCGACTGTGTTTCTAAAGCTAGTCTCTCATTCTGTTATGTTTTCAGGAAGAAGAGTGATGGATATATGTTCGACGTGCTCAATCTCGACAAGCAAACATCTGCTTTAGCGAGCTCATCGGCTCTATCATTGCCTTATATTCCTTTGAGTCCTGGTATCCAGCAAATAGTAGCCTGCTCATTTCGTCAGAGTTTATCCATTTTGGATCTGCATGGTTGAACACATTCCTTGTTAGTCCAAGGAGCCGTAATTGCTTAAATAGCCGCTTGTCTATCAATGAAACTGTTTGTCCGAGTATTAATGGGAGTTAGTTCCAAAGCAAATTGAGCGGCTTTTGTTGCGGCATGGATGTGAGCTTGGAATATACTACAGTAATTAGGGAGTCTGGCAGACTTTTGAACTTTAAATTTCGGACAGTATTTTTAGTGCATTTCACGCTCCTTGAAGAATATTTCATATTTCCTGAAATATATATGGAATATAACGGATTCTGATATACAATTTACTACTCTAAATTTTTCTAAAACAAATATTCCTTATTCCTCTCCTCGGTCACGCCGGTAACCGCTTACAAAAATTCGGCGGAGTTTCCGTTTTCCTGGTGCTCATAGTTTTTGAGCGCAAATTTGGCCACTAATTCAACATTTTCTTGTAGGGCTTGAGTAGACACCAAAATCCCAAGGGAGCACTTATTTGGGTATGCGTGTCTGCTGATGTATTTGCCGTCCCAGCCAAAATGGCTGGTTGCGGTTCGATGAGTTGGGTTGGAATTAAGCAATAAAGGAAATGCGCTGGTCACGCACCAACCCCTTTCAGATACATATCACTTTTATGCATGTAAATTTGCTTGTATTGTAAATATTGCTTATGTATAGAAGATATTCGTATTTGCATGCCTTCTGGCTTCGAGGCAAACAACTCGTATTATTCAAATAAATTTCCATAATCGATAGAGAAAAAAATTTTAAAATTGAAAGGATCAATAAATGTACGCTTAGGGAGTAATTCTGACAAGCAGTACTTAAAGAATAAAATGTGATTTGTTTAGATAGTTTTTTTTTTTTTCAAAGGGAAAACAAGAATAGCAGAGAAAAAAACCTATATGGCGCATAAACGATCGGACATTTTTCGACATAAAAATTTAAATTAAAATCAAAAAATTACAAAAAATGGTATTGTGCAATAAAGAGCAGCCAGCCAGCCACCTGGTCTCAAACAATTTTTCAATATTTTACTATTTTGCCAAGCGCAACCAACAGCCACTCTCAGTGAAACACGCCCATTGCATGTCGCCACTTCAGTTGGTCCAGCTTCAGTTGGTCGGGTTAATGGTGTTACAAACTTGCGAATATGCTAACTTTTAGATTGCTGCTTGCTTACATTAAGGCACGTTTATATTAGCAGGAAAACCCCATTTGTACGCGTCCCCGGCACGTAGATACTTGCGACAAGTTTCTCTGCGGAAAGTAGTTGTTGGTGCTAAAGTTTGTGCTATAAATTCCCAACTGTCATACACACACATGCGTGCATATAGTATATAAATATGTATGTATGTAGGTACTTAACTGTGGCACACTCCAAACTTTTCGCCTATTCGCACACGTAGATCATACATATTCGAATGTATGTATAGGGTTACTCATTTCGGCATTTCGAAAGTATCAAGGAGCGCATCTTCTGGATTATTGCCTTTTGATAATATGGATCATTTTACGTTGATTTTGTTTAATTATGCCACAAATAAGCCAGGGCACGTGAATACTTATACCGAGTACGCTGACGATGAACGAAAAAAGCCAAAACTGCGGTATAGGAATTAAGAATGAAGTAAGGCTGTGTAATATTGGACCACCTGCTTTTTTCTACCTAAACAACGTAACAGAGTATTGACGTTTGCTTATAGTGGTCCCAAGTTGATCACAGTTATTGAAAAAAAAAAAATTTTAAAAAGCTACATTTACCATTAAAATTGTCGTTATAATTTGATAATGAAATTTAATCGCGCACATTTTTGTAGAACGTTTTAAACCAATATTATCTCCCCGTGTTTGGGATTTTTATAATTATTTTCTAAAATCTGAGAAATATGTATTTTTCGGAAAATTTCAATAGGGATCTGCTAAGGCAAAAACAATGTGCCATGACCGGCATAACACTATCTAAGTAAGAATACAACCTGATAATTTGATAAATCTGATCCGATAGATAAAAATTAATCTGATAAATCTGGCCAGATAAATAAGAGCAAACGCTGATAACCTGATAAATCTGACCCAATACAACAAAAACTTTGGGAGCATCCCCAAAGTATTTATGTTCAAAAATGACGAAAAAAAAATTTTACTAAAATTTTTAACAAAAAAAATAGTTTTTACAAGTTTTTACAAAAAACTATTTTTTTTCAGTATATTTTATTTTATTCTAAGAATAAAACAAAAAAATTATGAAAATGCTAAAAAAACTGAAAATATTTGTAATATTTTTTTTTATAATTTTTTATTCGAAGAATAGAACAAAAAATTATAAAAATGTTAGAAAGATATCCAAATACATATTGTATTTAATACAAATACATATTGTACTTAAAAAATGAGTTTTTTAAACTAAATTTTCAAACTGTAATATAATAATAATTCTCAAAATTATCAGAAAATTAAAAGAAAAACAATTAGTTACAATTACAATTATTTACTTTACTTTACATTCAAACTATAAATAAATAAATTTTTAGAAAAATTTAAGACTATGTCCAAAATCCTTGGATCACTTGACATGGAATCGCTCTGCTTCAATATGGTTAGTTGTTGACAATTGAGGTCCAAATTGAATGCTTTGTTAGATGGACGATGATTCCTTTCCAATGGCACCAAACACAGAGCAAAACCTTGCTTTTTTTAAATGCGGGATCATTTGAGCCTGCTCACCGCGATTTGTAATATTTTTCGACTATTTTTCTCATATGTGAACACTTTTCCATCGCTAGTCCCCACTTCAAAAATGGATTGGCTTTCTTCGGTTTCAGCAAAGAATTTCAGACATTAATTCTACACACAACATTGTTTTTGCATCAAGTCATGTGAGAGCTTTTTCATGCTTTTTTTTTTAGATCAGACTTTAGTAAATGTCGGTGTGGTGTAAGGAAGGCATAGCCGAATAGGTTGGTGCGTGACTATCATTCAGGAGTGCATAGATTTCGCAATGATACAAAACGTATCATCACGGCCACTAATGTGTATCTGCCGTGAAAAAGCCTCTCATAAAAACTCATTTGCCGTTCGGAGTCGGTTTAAAACTTCAGGTCCCTCCATTTGTGGAACAACATAAACACGGAATCCAATTATTTATATTTATAAAGATAAGCCTGCCAGTGACATTTTTAACATTGACGTTCATGAATCCAGAAATCACCTTTTGAAAATCACTTCTTTGCTGTAGCATTCAATCCTGTTTAGGGTTAACAAATAGCACACATTTTTTCGGGCGACTGTTCCAAATTTCCACAGTAGTCATAGTAATACTTATAAATGAATTTTTTTATATTTTTTAATATAATTTTACATTTAAACTATCGCATATTGTGTGACCCAATGCAATATTTGGGATGCATACATCGGAAGGTATGGATCACTAAAGATATCCAGTAGAAAACGCTCCGAAAACTTTGCTCAAATTAATATTATATTCAGTAGTATCCGGGTTGAAAACAACAAATCATAGCATACGTTTTTTCTAATGACGGACGATCTCAGCGGACAATGAGAAAACTCAGAGTGTAGGGTTCTAAATTTGTCGATCGGCTTGTTTTTGGTGATATCAACTTGCCATCAGACTCTACATTGAGAACTTTTACCATGCATAGGTTTGACTAAAATGATCACAAAAATTCAAAAAAAAAACTCCATTGCCATTCGACTGAAGGTCAAAAAATTGTTAAAATCGTAGCAGCTCATATTTTCCAGAAAATATATCTAATATCCCAGATACTCTCTCTCTACGGAGGTTTCTCGAAAGCCTTTGATAGAGTGTGGCGCACAATTTTAATCACTAAATTCATTTGTCTTCACTTCAATTATGCTTTTATTTTTTTTTTAAATGGAGTTAAATTGTATTTATACTTCAAGCGGAAGTCAACGCAATAGAAAGATGCGCCTACTTTAATCTTGAACGCAACTATAGTAACAGAAGCAAAGTTATCATTACTGATAGCCAGGCAACAATAAAGACGCTCAACTCCTTCCAGGTTACATCAAAACTGGTGCTGAAATGTATTGGTAAGCTGATTATCTTAGGCTAGAACAGTCATGTACGGGCACATGGAGACTTTTGGGAATGAAATGGCAGATAAATTCGCCAGGATAAAGGCGTCCTCCCCATTTATAGACCCAGAGCCATTTTGTTGCCTAGAAAAGGAAAAATTCTTCGCTCTTATTTGGGAAGTAGAGTAAATGCAAAGAATGTCATACTGGGTGATCTACAGTGTTTACAGCGATTAATTTCAATGATGGGTAAAATTAACCTATACCATTTTAAAGATTGTAGGGATTGTAGAAGAATAGTTTTAGAATTAGCACAGGAATGCTAACAGGGCTTTGAAGATCGAGTCATCATCTTACTAACCTGGGAATTTAATCCAATGAAACTTGCGGGTTCTGTAGGGAGAAAATTAAATCGCATAAACGGGGCAAACCCCTGAGTTACCATATCTTACCAGAGGGGGAAATAAAATTCAATAAAATGAGACAGATATTAAAATTTATTGAGAAAGTTAGGATCAAAGAAATGCTCTGAATCAATGAAAAAGGCTCAATAGATGTTTCAGGTCGCAGTGCATGCAATTTTTGTTCATTTCATTCGTCCATATCCTGCGTTGTCTGAGTTTGCCAGCTTTAGTGGTTGCAGGTTGGTCTGAAAAAGCACTGGTCGCTGGTCCTTGTTGAGTATTCGGGTCGGTTTATGGATCGAGCTGTGTGTTCCCGCGCCGTACTCGATTATAACAACGCTCATGCGAGACTTTATTTCTATTACTTAGAACCATTTTTCGCATCTAGAGGAATGTTAGTCCTTAAATATGGTTAGCTAAGGTCGCGAGGTCGTCCCCCCGTTATAACTCCTGTGGAATATGTCCTGGTGGGGATTGGTTGAAAGATTTTCTTCTGTGTTAACGATTTCCTTCAGACGTGAATTTTACATTTGGCCTTTGGTGGTATTTTATTGTTTCTTCATTGCCGTATTCAAGTGCAAAGCTGGCCTCAAGGGAGAATTAGTTTGCACTTCGGTTTACTGTTTTCCTTCAGACACGCAGTTTAGAAACGCATATGGGGCATTTAGCGGTATTTTCGTGTCTTCGCCGGTAACTAGGATCACTGGGGGTGGTCTGGCCTGTCATTTTCCTAAGGAGGATGCCCTCGCCGTCGTGTTTGGTGAAATACTCCACGCGGTATGCGGAGGGGAAAGTGGCGTGCGGTATTAATAATAATAAGTCGAATTTGTCTCGTGGGCGGAGTGTTGAAAGACAGCCAACCCTTACCTCCTTAGAATCGAGCTATATTAAAAAAAGCCACGTATCCATTTAAATTATGCTATATTTCATTCTTATCGCAGATGTTATTTTCGAATAAAATATTCATAAATTTTCAAATTAAAGACATTTTTTAACTACATTCGGAATTTAAAATTGTATAACCCGGTTTACTTGTCAACCGACTTGAATACCTATACAAAGCCTAAACATAAATGTGCATTAGGGTGGACCAACTTTTAAAGAACGTTCTTTTCGATTTAAGATATACATACTTATCAATCCGCCTCAATGCCAATCCTTAAGTGTACATACATTTGGGTGGGTCAATTTTTAAGCAACGATTTTTTCGGCATCGTTCCCAGCAGAATCGTATTATACATAAAATTGTAAGACAGCATAGCTCCAAAGTCAAATTCTGGCCTCCCAAATTTTAAAAGGAGCTATCTTTAACTAACCCGGAAATTGAAAGAGATTTGTGCCAATGAAGATAGAAAGATTGAAAAAATGCTTCGAAAATAGAAAAATAATATAGAAAAAGTATTCCAGATGAAAGCAAAATAAATTCAAAATAATAAAAAATTTCCGATGAAAGCGAAAAGGATCTGAATTCGAAATAATTCTAAATACCTTGTTAATTGTGAAAAAAAACAACGATTTGAAAAATAAAATGCTAAAAATAAATGTCTGAAAAATTGAACGCCCGATCGGCATATTCTGGGCGTTTTTGGTGTATAGCGCTGTTCAAATCGGCCAATTGTCGTTGGTAGCGTGCACCGTCAACTGTCTCACCTGGTTTTAATAGCTCGTACCAAATCATGCCACGCTGATCCCAGAAAACACACAGCATTGCCTTGGTTTGGCCGTTGTTTTTGGCTTGTGGCCGGGCGGACCATGCGATCGTTTATGCTTGGGATTGGAGAAATACACCCATTTTTCATCACCCGTAACGATTCGATGCAAAAATGACTTCCTTTTGAACCGGGAGAACAGCATTTCACAAGTGGTTTTTCGGTTCTCTTGCTGCCTTTCAGTCAGTTCATGCGGCACCCATCTTCCGACCTTTAAAATCATGCCCATGTCTTTCAAACGTTTGGAAATGGTTTTTTCGGTCACTCCCAACTGCTCTGCCATTATTTCTTGCGTTTGACCGTCATCTTCATCCAACAATGCTTGCAATTCGGCGTCCTCAAACTTTTTCGGTGGCCGGCCACGGTCCTCGTTCTCCACGCTAAAATCACCACTTCGGAATTTTTCAAACCACCTGAAGAACTGCGCTCTACTTAGAGCATGCCCACCATAAGCTTCTGTAAGCATTTGATGAGCTTGAAAAGCCTTTTTCTTCAATTGATAACAGAAAATCAACGATGTCCGCAAATCGAAGTTTGATGGTACGAAATTCGACATTTTTAAGAGTGACAAAACTGCATTGTTGTACGAAACGTAACAGACAATGAACTGAATATTTTTGCAGATGGCAGACGAAAAAAAGAAGACATTTGGGAGGGTTTAAAAATACTCCTAGCGACATCTATGGACAAATAGCGGAAAGTCTCATTTCATGGGTATATACCTCGCGATTTTGGCGAATTTAACAAAATGCGCCAATCGATTCTTTCTCGTGCTAACCGGCGCCAATTTGACACACCAAGTGAAGCCAAGTCTTTCTCCACCTGATCTTTCCAACGCAGAGGGGAGGCCTTCCTCTTTCTCTGCTACCACCAGCTGGTACCGCATCGAATACTTTCAGAGCCGGAGCGTTATCCATTCGGACAACATGACCCAGCCAGCGTAGCCGTTGGATCTTTATTCGCTGCGCTATTTCTATGTTGTCGTAAAGCTCATACAGCTCATCGTTCCATCGCCTGCGATATTCGCCGCTGCCAACGTGCAAAGGTCCAAAAATCTCGCGCAGAATCTTTCTCTCAAACCCTCCAAGCGTCTGGTATACCTGGCTTATAGCAAAATCATGAATTCTTTCAATAAAAGTAGGACATTCAAAATGAGCTCTTCGCACCAAAACACCCCAAAGTACAAGTTTTCTTTAAAAAACATTAATCTTCACATTAATTTTCATATTAGTTGCATATTAACTAAAGATAACTCCTTCAAAAATTTAAAGGACTCACAATTTACTTTACAGCTATGCTTTAATGGACTTTTTTCATAGAGTTTTTCATAGAATCCGACTTTGATAGCAACGATGTGGAAAAAAATTGCTCCATACTAATTGGCCCACCCTTATATCCATTATATATGTATATATCTATTAATGCTTGCTTTGCACGCATCAATTTATATGTTGCATGCGGTAATTCCCTGTATTTGGATGGCGCAAATTAAATTTTTACATGCCACTGCATATTTAATCGAAATTTAATTCAATTCAATGACCTAAAGTTGCCGCAATGTGCTCGTACATACTTAAGTAAATTCTCGTATTTTGGTACACTCACATTTGTACTGCTATTATCTGACTAATGCGTTAGCTCTTGCACAAAATTTGTATTACAACGCGAAATATGTTCAAGCGTTTATTGTGTGAAATGAAAATTATTTGCCTGTGTGCACAGGCGATGCGTAGTGGATTTAATGTGTATGTAATAAGTATAATTAATAGTAGTAGTAGTGGCAGACGCGTACGCTTAAAGCCTTAAGAGAACTTAATTTGATCGGATACTCTTTGGATTAGGAATTTTTTTTTCGTCTAGGTATAAGCTTCAATTAATTTTAAATGAATTTCTTAAACTTATCTAAGCTTAATTGTGTAGCATATCAGAAATGAGATATTTCTAGATTATTATTATTAAACAAATATGTAAATAAATAGGCGTAAGTTCATTCAGTTTATCATTTCAAGGTAGATATAGGTATTTTACACTGAGAACTTTGTGCAATAATTTTCTGTTCATTAAACCAAATGAGAATATTCTGAAAATAAAAGAAAATTCTAAGCAGAAAATCACCATTTTGTAAAAACTGGATGAGTTAGTTAAATACGTTTTTAAAGACGGCTGCGTTGTAATCTTTGATAAATCGACATCTCGTCCGTTTATTGAGTTCTCTGATGTTCCGCAGGAGGATGGTTCCATGTGTAGAAGTCCACGCAAGTGGGGAAAGTTACTGATCGCCATTCACTTGGGAGTGGCCAGGACGATTCTTCTACATATGGTTCAAGCAGCTCACAACGGCCGGGATTAGCCCACGTATCCTCTGGGTAGCTTCCGAACACCCGTTCGGCAGTGAGCTAACGCGAGAAGGCGAAGCATTCCAGGATAGCTGGTTGTGCGCTGGGTTTGGGACCCGCCACTTAAAAATCCCCCTCAATGAAAAGAACTGCAAAGCCTCGGATGAGAACTGCCTTTACTGATGACGACCCCTGCAAACGAAATAAGGAATATGATTTGAGGGCATGCATCTGGAATGTCCGGTCCCTTAATGGGGAAGGTGCCTCTGCCCGGCTGGTTGATGTCCTCGTGAGAGTAAAGGCTGACATCACTGCCATCCAATAGATGCGATGGACGGGGCAAGGTAAGAAAACCATAGGACCTTGCGACGTCTACTACAGCTGCCATGTAAAGGAGCGCAAATTCGGTGTCGGATTTGTTGTGGGAGAGACACTTCGTCGCCAAGTACTGTCATTCACTCCGGTGGACGAGCGTCTCGTAATAATCCACATCAAAGCGCGATTTTTTAACATCTCGCTAATTTGCGCCCACGCCCCGACAGAAGAGAAGGACGATGCGACCAAAGATTCCTTCTATGAGCGCACACGCTGCCCCCGCCACGACATAGAAATCGTGCTTGGCGACTTCAACGCCAGGGTGGGCAAGAAGGGAATTTTTGGTCCCACAGTCGGAAAATTCAGCCTGCACAACGAAACATCCGGTAACGGACAGAGGCTGATCGACTTCGCCGGGGCCCGAAACATGGTAGTCTGCAGCACCAGATTCCAGCATAAAAAGATACACCAAGCTACCTGGCTGTCTCCTGATCGAAAAACGCGAAACCAGATCGATCATGTTGTGATAGATGGAAGACACGGTTCTAGTGTATTAGATGTGCGTACGATCCGAGGACCCAACATCGACTCGGATCATTACCTTGTTGCAGGCAAACTGCGCACCCGCCTCTGTGCAGCAGAAAACGTACATCTACCTACGCAAAGAATGTTCGACATCGAAAAGCTGCAATTACAACAGACAGCCAGAAGATTCGCCACTCGACTCTCATTCCTGCTCTCGGAGAGCACTTCCCAACAAACCGGCATGCGCGAGCAATGGAGCAACATTTCTCGTTCCCTACGTACCGCCGCCGAAGAAGAAATCGGATTCCGGCGAGCCCGAAAAAACAATTGGTACGACGAGGAATGTCATGCTGACGCAGAAAGAAAGGATGCCGCCTATAGGGCCACGCTGCGATCGGGCGCAACGCGAGCCATGTGGGATCGCTACAGAGAACTGAAAAAGGAAGAGAGACGTATTATCCGACAGAAGAAACGACAGGCCGAAATACGTGAGTGCGAGGAGCGTGAGATGCTGGCTAATAGGAACAACGCCCGAAAATTCTACCAGAAAGTTCGGCGGCTTACAGAAGGTTTTCAGACCGGGGCGTTTTCCTGTAAGAACAAAGACGGCGATCTGGTGACTGACGTACAGAGCAATCTTAAATTATGGTGGGAACACTTCTCGAACCTGTTTAACGGTGACAGTGCGCATGTCATAGAGAATGTGAAGATCCCGATACCCTAATCGTTGACGAGAATAGCAATATCACGGCTAAAGAACAACAAAGCCGCGGGCGCCGACGGACTGCCGGCTGAGCTATTCAAACATGGCAGCGAGGAGCTGGTAAGGTGCATGCATCAGCTCCTATGCAGAATGTGGTCGGATGAAAGCATGCCTGCCGATTGGAATTTAAGTGTGCTCTGCCCAATTCATAAGAAGGGCGATCCTGCAATTTGTGCCAATTACCGCGGGATTAGTCTTCTAAATATCGCCTATAAGGTTCTAGCGAGCGTATTGTGTGAAAGGCTGAAGCCCACAGTCAACCAACTGATTGGGCCTTATCAGTGTGGCCTCAGACCTGGAAGGTCTACCATCGACCAAATATTCTCAATACGCCAAATCTTGGAAAAGACGCATGAAAGGAGAATCGACACACACCATCTTTTCGTCGACTTCAAAGCTGCATTCGACAGTACGGAAAGGAGTAACCTGTATGCCGCGATGTCTGAATTTGGTATCCCCGCAAAACGAATACGGCTATGTAAGATGACGTTGCTCAACACCAGCAGCGCCGTCAGAATTGGGAAGGACCTCTCCGAGCCGTTTGATACCAAACGAGGTTTCAGATAGGGTGACTCGCTGCCGTGTGATTTCTTTAACCTGATGTTGGAGAGCATCGTACGAGCCGCAGAACTTAATCGCTCAGGCACAATTTTTTATAAGAGCATACAATTGTTGGCGTATGCCGATGATATTGATATCATCGGCCTTAACAAAACGCGCTGTTAGTTCTGCCTTCTCCAAACTGGATAAAGAGGAGAAGCGAATGGGTTTGGTGGTGAACGAGGACAAAACAAAGTACCTCCTGTCTTCAAACAAACAGTCCGCGCACTCGCGTATCGGCTCTCACGTCACCGTAGACAGTTATAATTTCGAGGTTGTAAAAGACTTCGTTTATTTAGGAACCAGCATTAACACCGATAACAATGTCAGCCTTGAAATCCAACGTAGAATCTCTCTTGCCAACAAGTGCTACTTTGGACTAAGTAGGCAACTGAGCAGTAAAGTCCTCTCTCGACGAACAAAACTAACACTCTACAAGACTCTCATCATGCCCGTCCTAACATATGGCGCAAAAGCTTGGACGATGACAACATCCGATGAAGCGACGCTTGGAGTGTTCGAGAGAAAGATTCTGCGTAAGATTTTTGGACCTTTGCACGTTGGCAACGGCGAATATTGTAGACGATGGAACGATGAGCTGTATGAGCTTTACGACGACATAGCCATAGCGCAGCGAATAAAGATCCAACGGCTTCGTTGGCTGGGTTATGTCGTCCGAATGGATACAAACGCACCGGCTTTGAAAGTATTCGATGCGGTACCAGCTGGTGGGAGCAGAGGAGGAGGAAGGCCCTCGTCTGCGGTGGAAAGATCAGGTGGAAAAGGTGGAAAAGGACTTGGTGTGTCCAATTGGCGCCGGTTAGCACGAGAAAGAAACGACTGGCGCGCTTTGTTAAGCTCGGCCAAAACCGCGTAAGTGGTTATCGCGCCAATTAAGAAGGAGAAGAAGATGTTCCGCAGGAAAGTATTCTAATATCCCTCCTATGTATTATCTTTATTAATGATATTTATTCATGCTTTTCAGAGAGACTTAATACAAAATGTTCAAGATATACTCTCTAGGTGGGCAGAAAGGGTGGTCTAGGAGTCAGCCCAGGCAATATATGACTCATATTGTTCACTAGGAAGCATGGAATCCCCCAGTTAAGTCCAATTACACTTAAAGGAGAAGCTCTTGTGATTTCGGAACAAACCAAGTACGTGGGATAGGAAGTTGACTTCCAAGTCAAACATCGTAGAAAGAGTTAGGAAAACGAGCCTACTAGATTTTGTGCCTGTAGGAAAGCTTTAAGTAAGACCAGGGGAATTAAACCTAAGGTAGATCATTGGCTTTATACTGCGGTTGTCAGGCCCATTCTTTTATATGGAAATGTTGTCTGGTGGCGTACAATGCAGAAAAAGTAAGGTGCAGAGATGCAAACCACGGAACCACGGTAGAAACAAACCATGGCCTGTTCCGCTTAAGGGTCAGGACAAGCTCATAATGTAATACTGTCACAGATGGACATTCAACCATCTTAGACTCATTTACGGATATACCCAGTGGTTGCGATTATCGCCCTCCTATTCTCTGCTTTCTCAGTGAAAATCCATTCTAGACTGGAATGGCTTGAAGAAGATCCATCACCTGATGCAAAAGAAACCCCGATTGCGTATGACATCCATACGCCCATGTGAGAGGAACCTGAGAGCATGCCACACATTCTACTGATATGACGGCACAGAGACATTAGAAGACGAATTTATAGCATGAAGCTGGCTACAAATATGGTGGACCCAGCCGTGGATGAATAGTATTGGTCCATTTAGTAGACACCGTTCTGGGCTTTCCCATAGTAATGCAAGGTAGCTCCGAGAAGGAGGAGAGATTGATTTAGAGGCTACATCATTAGACGCAGTTGATGACGGTCGCTGTAAGTGCGAAGTCATTTTGAACCCTACCTCACCCACCAAAAATAAAGGGGAAAAGCCCAAGCGATATACCAGAGAACTTAAGGGAACAGAACATGGCCAGGGCTAAATTTTCGTCTATCCAAGAATATTATATAATTTACTTCAAATTGGGACTTTAGTAGGACCCCTACACAGGACATGTCTCATAGGAAATCACGCAAGGAGATTAGGCGTCTACACACATGATTTCTGTCGTAGCTGTAGGAATGAAGCGGAGTTGGAAACAATTCAACCCCTTTTCTGCTCATGCCCAGCTCTAACCAGAAGCAGGAACCGATATTTAAGATCCTACGAGAATGAATAATCTATACACTTTAGGTATCAACACCCTTGAACACTTCGTCCAAAAATCAGAAAGGTGCAATATGGAAAGGTGAAATGTAGCCCAGCCCCTGCGGTTCACAACGGATCCATTTCGTGGTCTAAGTGGCATCGCTGTTCCTATGTGCAATGCCACTGCCAAACCTACTTACCTATGCTTTTCATTTGCTGAACCTTTGTTATATGCTGATTATCTTAAAATATTCGCGGCCAGTGCTCGTGGCTCTGAAAGCTTGTAATCCAACTTACACAATGCCCGGAATTGGTGCTATTTACATCCTTTGTCGCTAAACAGAAGCAAATGCTTCCACGTAAAATTTCCTAAATCGACCAATACTTTGCATGCTTTGCATGGTATTGCTGACTTAGCCTTGCACTAGCCACGTTAACGATAACAAGCTCATATTCGAGCTCCGAAACTATTGGGCGTTCAGTACTCACATTCAAAGCGTTGTATTGTGCTTTTGGTTGATCGAGATTGGGGTATGCTGGTATGCGGGATAGGGGAATGGACCATCCGTGTATCGGCACTGATTTGGCACCTAATGAACATCAAATATTAAATGCCTGAACAAGCTGTTGAAGGTTTTAAACAGCTCGTTTAGGAGGTTCCACTGCTTCTAAATTGGTTCAAGGGTTGATGAAGTGTATTGACTTGCAAGAACAATACTAGGCTGTTCAATTAGCTATGCAGTTCGATAATAAAACCACAACTTTACGCTTGAAGTTCACTTTATTATTCAGTATAGTCTCCCTGAACCTCAATGCACTTGTTCCAACGAGATTCCTATTTATAAATTCCGTCCATGAAGTTAGAATTTGGATTGGCTGCAAAATACGCCGCCACAGCTGTTATGACCTACCAATTGATGAAAAACGCTTTCCACGCATGCATTTCTTAGGTCTGAAAACAGACGGAAGTCAGTAGGGGCCGAATCTGGGAAAAATGCTGAATGTGTCAGCATTTAATTCATGCATTTAGAATATTTAATATATTTTTAATAATAACAATAATAATAATATTTAAAATATTTTTTGCCTTTTGTCTAGGCCTTGTTTTACGAATTTTTTCCTTCAGTTGGTCTAAAAGGTTACAATAATATTCTGAATTTTTTTGTTTACCAATTTTGGAAGTAATCCACAAAGAAAATTCCTTTCGCATCCCAAAAAAACTGATGCTAACCTCTTTTTGGCCGATTTTCCGATTTCTGGTCAAAATCTCGTTTCGCAGGCGAAGAACCAGGTTCACACCACTATTTCGCCTCTTGTTTTGATTTAGGATCATGGTGGTAGACCCACGTTTCATCCATACTGACGAATCGATGCACAAAATCCACTTTATTATTTCGAAAACGTCCTAAATGTTGCAGTGAAAGTCGCATTCGATTTTTTTTTGCTCCATTGTTAGCACCTTTTTACACACAGCTTTCTGAAACCCCATACTTCAGTCAAAATATTGTTTACACTGCTCAATGAGATGCCTGGGGATTCTACTAAATCTCTATCAATCCCTTAACGACTTTCCAATAAGACATCCTGTATTTTTTCAACGATTTCTGATGCTGCTGCTTTTTTTTGGCGGTCCTTGACTTGTATCCTCTTCAAGGCTTGTGCGACCACGTTTCAATTCAGCAACCTTAGCTTTCTACTGCACTAATTGATGACAAAAAGTTCTTATATACTTTCAGCATTCGTTCATAAATTTCATTTGTTTTTAAACCTTCCCTTGTAGAAAATACTGTGACACATCGATACTAAATGGGTTGTCAACAAAGAAAGAATGGACAGATTGAAATGAAACTGAAGAGTGTACGAGTACCAACATAACAAAAAAATATAGGCTGGTAGCAATCCCCTCTGTTATCTAACGGCAAAATTTATTAAGCAACCGAGTATCTATCTCTACTTCGTTAGACTCTTACAGGCACCGTTATATCAACAAAGTTTTGTATAATATCAGTATAAAAATTATATGTCAACAGCACAACACTCCTTTTGCGATTAAGAAGACATAATTGAATTTGTTCGGTTTCCCACAAAGAGTGTCACTTTAGATGAAATAAATAAAGCTACTATATATATATACACAAACCCAAACACGCACACACATATATACATTCATTTGTATATTTGCTGTAGACTTGTGTGCTCTTGAGCTAATTTGTGGTAGCTCAAGAATACATTGGTTTGCTAGATTATTAGTTGATTTGTTGTTGCCAATGCTAGCGTGAAAAAGTCCATAAAATATTTGATGACTGAACTTTTCCCCAACACGCAAGTGGGCTAAACATTTCGGAGCTACTGTTTGCAATACAAGCACTTTGATATTTGAAGACTCTTCAGGCAACAAAAGCCACAACAAAATTCAGAAGTAGTGGGTAATGAAACCAGCCCATTGCCGTTCCCGACATCTCTTCGCCTACGGACCAGAATATGTTTCTGCTGCAATATGAATTATTGACTTCAGCAAAACGAAATGAAGGCAACAATAGAAGCCAAATTATTGTGTTAACTAAAGCAGTTTCTAAATTCAACCTTGAAGCGAATGGGCGAATGGCGAAGCGACCATCAACAGCAACAGCAACAGCAGGAGCAACATATTCATCATTATTCTCATCATATTCATCATCATAATGGCCAACAAATAAAAGTTGTGAAAATACGTACAACAATATGAGATGCATAATTTGTATAACAAGATTACATGGAAAGGAAATTATCTTGCTGATGTTGCAAACTTTATGGTTGGATAGGTCAAAAGTACAAGAATTTTGGGCAGTAGTGTGCGGAGCAGAAGAGTAGCAGAAATGTGTAGCAGCACACTTAGTTTTGCCTAAACAACAGCAAAATATTTGCAAGTACATATTCAGCAAACTGCCATGAATTTTAACTAAAATCAAGTACAGGCGAATAGCATGAAAACAAAAGCCAATTTGAAGTACTCGTACAACTCCAAGTCTGCTCTCAATACATCACTGGAAAGTTAGAAATTTATCCACAGGCGGTTTGATTTTGATTTTGTAAGCAATAAAGTTTACGCAATACTTAGTCATCATATGCAGATACACGTATCGTACGTAGATAATAAAAAAAAATTTCGAAAAGTTTTTTTTAAATGAAATTAAATAAATAATTCATGTGCTTGCTCAAACCACTATTAATTCGTACCCTGCAATTTTTTTCTCACATATACCCCACTGCAAAATTATAAACATAAATATCATCATGGTTTTGTAAAAATATATTTCATGGTGCAACAAAAAGCAAATCAGACAAACCTCGTACACAATTTTTCAAATATAATACTTCATAAAAACTTTGAACTTTCTAACCAGAATTTATAGAATTTCTTCGGGTACGCAGTGTTACAGCTAATTAAATTTCAAGATAACAGATTGCAAGTTCCAAGAGACCATTAATTTTTTTAATTTTTTCGGCCGAGGTACCAAGCGTTTTCTTTCATACAACGTAAATGCGCGAATTGTTTTATATGCAAGAGAATGCCAAGCATCGTCAGCAAAACGAAAATTGCCGGAAATCAACAGCATTGTGAAGTAAATTGAAACTTGCAGTTAAATTTCCATGCACTGAAATTCCATGGAGTACAAAATTGCATTCCCAAAAAAATTAAAAAAATGCTGGTTAAAAAGTTCACCATTAAAATGCAAAAAGCATTGAAAAATTTTAAAATAAAATAAAATAAATAATTCATGTATTAGAGATGCAGTGTACGCAATCAAATAAAGAGAAATATAACCGTTCGTAAATTTTTCAAGAAAGAAATAAATAAATGGATTTAGCAGTAAAATAATGTGTAAATAATTGTATTGAATACAGCATTCCTCCGGCTACAACAACGAATTATAATAATCTTTATTCTACCTCACAGAAATAAGTACAGGGTATTTTCAAATGAAAAATTATAAAGAAGCACGATAAGGGTTCAACCAATAATTTTAATATAATATACATATATTTAGGGGAAATAGGAACAAAAAATTAAACAAAAAAGAGGTTGTCTGTAAAGTCGGTTTACTGACGATAGTTTAACGTGACGTCATAAGAAAATATTGATGGAATGGTTGCAATTTTCAAAACAAAATTTTAATTTTATTTGTTTGATAGATATTTTGTATGGATATAGAGGAGGAGGTAAATGGAATTGCAATGGAATAGGTCAAGTTAATATACATTTACACAAACGTGAAAAATGACGAAACATTTATCAAATTCATGAAAGATATCTTCAATTTCGATTGTGCATCAGACGTTAATAAGTCAACAACACTAAGAGGCACCATCATCGATTTGCCTTTTTCAAGACACTTTACACTCGAAACACCCCCTTTCATTTCCTACTTTTTCTATCATTCTCAACAGAGAAATGGTTCATTACCATGCACACAGGAAGAAGGCGTATGCAAATACAAATACGTGAATTTATATATGTACATATGCGCATATACATACATATATACGCTCACTTAAGTAGGAGAGAGCAAGATGTCGAACGTTGCCGTTCGTTTGCTTTGTTCGTTCCGCGCTTTCGCTTGCAGTTCATTCAAGGTAGCGACAAATGAGCAAGGTAACGACACATTTTTTCATCCGTGCAGCCGGCTAAATCGAATTATAAGACGTTATCACGTCAAAAAATTCAACTTGACTAAACTTATTGAATTAAAATAACTTCATATGAAATAAGAATATGTGCATTGGCCTTTTTTTATACTTTTTTTCAACGCTTCTATAACTTTCGATCTTCTAATAAGTACTATGTTTTTCATTTTGAGAAAGGACATCATTTATATGTTTAGGCAAAGAGTCAGCCAAGTTTTGAAGAGTGGAATCACCTATCTTATCCCATTTTTCCACTAAAGCAACTTTCAGGTCTTTGATTGTCTCAAACTGCCGACCATTTTTATAAATACGGGCCGACAATATTCCCCAGAGGTCCTCACTTGGGTTTAAATCGGAACTTAGTGCTGGCCAATCCTGAACTGTTATTTTTCTTGACGATAGCAAGGCCTTAATTAAACGATTCGTATGGATTCGGTCGTTGTCTTGCTGGAAAACCGAGTAGTCTCCGTATATGTTTCCCGCAAACTCAATGAGAACATCCTCTAATATTTCAACATAGAATTCTGCGTTGCTTCTTGTCGGAATAAAACAAATTGGAGACTTTCAATCACGTCCGAAAGCGGCCCAAATCATCGAAGACCCGCCACCGTGGTTCCGCTTATGACGCATTTGCCGTGGTTGCCTAAGGTCCCACCAATATTTCTGGCAAGCATCTGGACCGTCTAAGTTAAACTTTTTTTTTCGTCCGAAAATACAACCACTCGGAATTCGTTAGTCCAAAATTTATATTTTCCGGCAAATGCTAAACGAGCCTTAATGTGGCGTGCTAATAGTCTTGGTGCTGGTTCCCGCAAACAATATTTAAGTGTTCCGTCCTCGACCAAAATATGCTTACTTAGTCCAAAGTACCATGTATCGGCAGGAGAGATTCTTCGTTGGAGTTCAAGACTGACATTATTATCGATGTTGATGCTGGTTCCTAAATAAACGAAGTCTCTTACAACCACGAAGGTATAACCGTCAACAGGGTGCCGATATGCAAGTGCACCGACTGTTTACTTGAAGACAAGAAGACCCATTCGATTTGTTTCTTTATCCAGTTAGGAAAAGGCAGAACTAACAGCGCGGTTGTTAATGCCGATGATGTCAATATCATTGGCATACGCTCACATTTGTACGCTCTTATAAAATATTGTGCCTGAGCGATTAAGTTCTGCGGCTCGCACGATGCTCTCCCACATCAGGTTAAAGAAGTCACACGACAGCAAGACACGCTGTCTGAAACATCGTTTGATATTAAACGGCTCGGAGAGGTCCTTTCCAATTCTAATGGCGCTGCTCGTATTTAGCAACGCCATTTTGTATAGTCGTATTAGTTTTGCGGGAATACCAAATTCAAACATTGCGGCATATAGGTAAGTACTTTGAAACCAGCAAAAAGATGGTGTGTGTCGACTCTTCTTTCATGGGTCTTTTCGAGGACTTGGCGTGTTGTAAATATCTGGTCAATGGTAGACTTTCCATTCGGAATTCACAGAGAGAACCTAGTTTAAATCTCGGTGAAACACCAAAATTAAAAAAGAAAAAGAAAAACATTTTTTTAATAGCGGTTGCCCTTCGGCAGGCAATGGCAAACCTCCGAGTGTATTTCTGCAATGAAAAAGTTCCTCACGAGTCGGCTTGAAACTGTAGGTCCTCCATTGGTGAATCAACATCAAGACGCATACCACAAATAGGAAGAAGAGCTCGGCCAAACACCCAAAAAGGGTGTACGCTCCAATTATATATATATATGTATACTAGCAAACCCGGCCCCCTTCGCTGGGCACACTAAAATATAATAGATATGGTTTAGAACAGATAATATATGATTTTCATATTATTTATTTCTTTATTCTTTATTCAAGCGCTTTGGCATAAACAATATTTTTTGTTTTTCTATTTGTTTTTGAGTAAATATAAAATATAAATTGAAAATCAGGAAAAAAGAAGATTGTCTTTAAATTTCAAATCAACGCATATGAATAAACAATCGTCTTTTTTCCTGATCATCCATGAATTTTTCGTTTCAATTTATATGTTTTATTAAGCATTGGAGCTTTTTTAACCATTATCCATTTATATTTTTCAAAAAAAAAAACGAAAAAAAAGTTTTTTCCACGAACACATAATTTCATTCGGATTTCACAGTAAATTCTCAAATTTCGTAACAAATTATTCACTGTTCCAAAATCCACTCCAAAAAAATTCACAAACAATTTTTACATGTTGCGTTTACGTTTTTTCCTTATGGCATCCAAATCAGAAAGAAATATTGACACATTGTAACTCACACTGTCAATTTGACAGTTCAGTTCCGCCCCAAGCGTTAAAAAAGTAAGCGACATTATGGCTGGTTCAAAAGAACGCTGTACCCGTTGCCAGTGCTCCGAATTACAACCAAACTTTACGAAACCCATTTCCAATACTTACTTAACAATGTGCGTAAGTTTGGTTTAATTCGGTGCAAAGACACGGCGGGTCCACGTTTTGGCATATATTTCGAGAACCTAGTCATCAATAGGTATGAAAATTACCCCGTATTAAAGCACTTATCAACAGCTTTCATTTGATACCCATATTGTACATACACAGCCAAAGGTTACCCGGGTCCACGTTTTGACCTATATCTCGAGACCCCAGTCACGGAGCGGCATGAAAAATACTCTGAACTAAGGCATTCACCAGCAGCTTCCATTTTGATATCCATATTGTACAAACACATTCTAGGGTCCACGTTTTGGTCTCTATCTCGAAACCCTAGTCACGGAGCGGCATGAAAAATACTCTGAACTAAAGCATTCACCTACAGCTTCTATTTGATACCCATATTGTACATACACATCCGAAGGTTACCCGGGTCCACGTTTTGACCTATATCTCGAGCCCTATTTCCAAAATAAAATATAATCCATGTTACTCGTGGATGATGTAGCTTTCGAATGATGAAAGAATTTTTAAAATCGGTCCAGTAGCTTTTGAGCCTATTCATTACAACCAAACAAGCAAAGTTTTCCTCTTTATAATATTAGTGTAGATATGTATATAATCCCGCGATAATTGGCACTGATTGCAGTATCACCAGCTTCACATACTCTGTGACATGCGCAGATGTTACTATTTAGTAGGTTTGAAAAGTGTTCCCTTCATAATTCAAGTACTGGATGTCAGTCATCAGGTAGCCATTTTTGTTATAATGAAAAATCGCCTGTTACCTTATCACGCCCCGTAATCTCTTTATATCTGAAAGAGGCGAATGGTCCTAATTTAAATTCCAGTTGCTTGATTTTTCAACAGACTGAGTTGCCTCTGTAGCGATGTGGTCGGAAGTTACCAAACCTTGGTCGCTAAGATTTGATTCACTCTTTTCATCTTCTCATAGTAATTGCTCAAGTATTGCACTTGGTGTTAGCGGTCGACGACTGACTGAAAAAAAACAAAAGCACTATTATAAGCTTAATTCGATAATATGAGTTGATAGCCGAAGAAATATGATTATATATCGTGACCTTCTGACACCTCTGGCACGACTAAAACAATAGCGAGACGTGTGATAGAGAGAGCGAAGAGTGCGGTGGTAGACTGTTTATTTCGCACACAATGACAAAAAATGGGAATATAAAAAGGAAAATGTATTGAGCGCGGTTGATCCGTCACCGCGTGCCCTCTTAAAGGGGTCTGCTGAACGATTTTAATGAGAGAAAATATCTATAATATTATAAAACTCCACCATTTCCAATGGATTTTAACTGTTTTCATACATTTCTGGAGCCCAATCGAACTAATTTGAATGAATTGTAGATTTTCTACTTAATATCTGTTATGAGAGGCGGTATAGAACCATTACAGCTATCAAAGCAAACCAATGCTAAAACAGAAATTCAGACTTAAAACATTCCGTACAATAAGTTCAAGGATAGGTTGCATTTAACATTACGACCCTTGAGGCCAATAAAGTCAATATTGCCATTACATAAAAATGAAAAATATCATATCAAAATCAATTGATTGACAAAATAAAACAATAACGTAACCATTTAGGGAAACCTGCAACTTCGGTTTCACCAACGAGTTTTCTAGCCTCCAACAAGTCTCTTTTACTGAAACAAAAACAATAACAATAGAATAGCAATAAAGTGAAAACAATACAACCAAATCCAGTAAAATTGCAAACAATAGCCTGGCATCGCAGACATAAATGGCTCGTGTTTCAACAAATGGTGTGAATGGATTTGTGTAGGTGAATATAGGAGCATTAAAGGACAGCGAAAGGTGCAACAAAAGCTTAACAGTCAACAACAACCACTCGGAAAATGGGCGTGATACAGACAAAGGTACGCGTAATAATGGTGAAGTATTGTGTTGAAGCTGGTAGATGGGGACCTTTATCCTTTTTCCTTTAATGTTGTCAGAGTTAAGTGTTTCACGGAATTGTAAATATTCGAGTTTGAAAAGAGGTGTTGCTAAATAAAATCACTTTGTCAGAATTTCATATGCTCAAAATTGGTTTAGCGCAATATTTGCAATTCCTACATTGTTTTACATCAGATTTCATGTAACTGACTAATGAAGACTTGAGTTCAAAATAACAGAAGAAAATTTAATGGAAAAATTCAAATATGAGCGCTGCGGCACTTTCTTTGATTTCATCAGAGCAGGCCTAAAATAATCTATATTTTTACTGCTATAAAATAGCCTTTGTTTTTATATCCCCTTTCTTTTGATATCCATAAAGTAAAATTATTTGATGAAAATATTAAAAATAAAGTTTTTAAAAAAAAATTTTAATCTATGAAAAGAAAATAAGAAACTGAGTATACAATATTACTATATAAAATCCATAGTTTAACGTGCAAATGAAATATTTTCTGGATAACACACAAAGCTGATTTTTGCCGCACGGTGGTTCAGATATTTTTTTACTATTTTTCAGTTAATCTCCTTTTAGCTCTTAACCTCCAAGCGTTTCTCTAACATTTTTAAGCCATCTAAAAAGCAAGATTTCGAAAGATGTTCAAGAGAAGTATGGATGACCTCCTCAGCTGTACTCCATTTCTTTAAGTTTGGAAATAAGAAAATCCATTAGAAGTCAAATCCGATGAATGAGGTGAATGTTGTAATAACTCAAACCTTAATTCCATGTTACTGGCTACTGTACAGATGTGTTTAAGTTCTAAGTACGCAAAAATGAGAAAATTTTGCTTGGATCGACAATAAAAATAAAGTCATATGAACTGTATAACTGAAACTTTGACAGCTACAGCCTTTGAAAAATACTTAAAAACGATAATCAGTTCTCTACATTTCAAACTTTTTTCAATAAAATCACTTAAATGTTTTGCATAATAGGTTCTATTTTATAAATTTAAAATGTCTGATACAGATTAGTCTTTTGACGTGATAACGTCTTATAATTCGATTTAACAGGCTGCACGCACGAAAAAATGTGTCGTTACCTTGCTCATATGTAGTTACCTTGCTCATTAGTGTTACCTTGCTCATATATAGTTACCTTGCTCATTAGTGTTACCTTGCTCTTTAGTGTTACCTTGCTCATTAGTGTTACCTTGCTCATATTAGTGTTACCTTGCTCATATGTAGTTACCTTGCTCATTGCATTGAATGAACTGCAAGCGAAAGCGCGGAAGGAACGACAAAGCAAACAAAGCAAACGAACGGCAACGTTCGACATCTTGCTCTCTCCTACTTAAGTGAGCGTATATATGTATGTATATGCGCATATGTACATATATAAATTCACGTATTTGTATTTGCATATGCCTTCTTATTGATTATTATTAATTTGATTCACTTGAAGAATTTAAAATAAAACCAAGTTTGTTAATAATACCTGTTGTTTTAATGTTATAATTACTAATTTTTTTATTATATATGAAGGAAAAAATGTATTTTAATATTTACCATATACTTTATAAGATATGTTGTCTATACTAATATTATAGAGGAAAACTTTGTTTGTTTGTAATGAATAGGCTCAAAACTACTGGACCGATTTTAAAAATTCTTTCACCATTCGAAAGCTACATCATCCACGAGTAACATGGATTATATTTTATTTTGGAAATAGGGCTCGAGATATAGGTCAAAACGTGGACCCGGGTAACCTTCGGATGTGTATGTACAATATGGGTATCAAATGGAAGCTGTTGGTGAATGCTTTAATCCAGAGTATTTTTCATGCCGCTCCGTGACCAGGGTCTCGAGATAGAGACCAAAACGTGGACCCTAGAATGTGTTTGTACAATATGGATACCAATTGAAAGCTGTTGGTGAATGCTTTAGTACAGAGTATTTTTCATGCCGCTCCGTGACTGGGGTCTCGAGATATAGAACAAAACGTGGACCCGGGTAACCTTTAATTGTGTATGTACAATATGGGTATGGGTAAATGAAAGCTGTTGACAAGTGCTTTAATACGGGGTAATTTTCATACCTATTGATGACTAGGGTCTGGAAATATATGCCAAAACGTGGACCCGCCGTGTCTTTGAACCGAATTAAACCAAACTTACACACATTGTTAAGGAGGTATTGAAGATGATTTCCGTATAGTTTGAATACCTATTGGTAGATAGGGTCTCGAGATATAGGTCAAAACGTGGACCCGGGTAACCTTCGGACGTGTATGTACAATATGGGTATCAAATGAAAGCTGTTGGTGAATGCTTTATGATATGTTATGTTATGTTATGTTATGTTATGTTATGTTATGTTATGTTATGTTATGTTATGTTATGTTATGTTGTGTTGTGTTGTGTTATGTTATGTTATGTTATGTTATGTTATGTTATGTTATGTTATGTTATGTTATGTTATGTTATGTTATGTTATGTTATGTTATGTTATGTTATGTTATGTTATGTTATGTTATGTTATGTTATGTTATGTTATGTTATGTTATGTTATGTTATGTTATGTTATGTTATGTTATGTTATGTTATGTTATGTTATGTTATGTTATGTTATGTTATGTTATGTTTATTTTATTTATTTTATTTATTTATTTATTGTCTTTGAATGGATACATTCTTACAGACTATATTAAGCTAATGTACAATAGTTTATTAGTTACTAAGAAAAGAACGATTTAAGATGATTGACTAAGATGCCATACGGCCATGTAAAATCAGCACCAGAAGAATTGAAAAACATATTTAAATCTGAACATGCCCTAGGAATCGGAGCATTCATCCCATAGTTGGTTCTCGAGAAGCCAATTTTAAAGGTTTCGTACTGTCGGAGCCTCATATTGGGTATATTAAATTGAATTTTACTTAAGAGGGAAGGACAATCAATAGATCCAGAAATAATACGAATAATAAATGAGCACGATAGAATAGACCGTCTGCTATCAAGTGGTTTTAAGTCAATTAGTAAACATCGAGAGCGGTACGATGGTACAGGTTCAGAAAAGTTTAAAGATCGGAGCGCAAAACGAAGAAAGACTTTCTGCACTCTCTCAATCCGATTAGACAGACCTATTTGGTACGGTCTCCAAATAATAGCGGCATACTCTAATCTTGATCTAACAAAAGCACAATACAATGTTTTGAGAGTGTGTGGGTTGGTAAATGCAGAACAATTTCGGCGAACGAATGCTAGCATCGCATATGATCGTCTTATGACGTGGTTAACATGGCTGGTGAAATTCAGCTTAGAGTCGAAAATAACGCCTAAGTCTTTAATTTCCTCAACGGATTGCAAAGGTAAGCCAGCAATATTATACGAAGTATGCAAAGTGTTGTTTGATTTAGCATATTTTACGTGAAAGCATTTGCTAATATTTAGTGACAGATGGTTTAAATAGCACCAGTTCCGGACATTGTGCAAGTCGGTTTGCAACTTTTCAGAGTCCCTAACACTGTTAATCACCGCAAATATTTTAAGATCATCAGCATACAACAAGTGTTCTGCAAATGAAAAGCAAGAACCAATATCGTTAATAAAGAGTATAAAGAGGAGGGGTCCTAGAATACTTCCCTGTGGGACACCGGAGGATGCAATAAATGCACGGGATGTCGTATTATCGACGGCTACAACGCAGTGTCTGTTGGACAAATATGATTTGATCCAAGACAAAAAAGTGGAGTGTATACCCAATGATGCAAGCTTCGACAAGAGTATTCGGTGCGATACTTTGTCAAACGCTTTAGAGAAGTCTGTATAAATTGCATCAACTTGAGATCTGTTCTGGAAGGCTGAAATGCAGTAATCATTGAAAATAGACAAGTTAGTGACAGTGGAGCGACTTGCAACGAAACCATGTTGGTTGGTAGATATTAGGCCTTTGACAGCAAAATATAACTTATCATTTACTGTTATCTCAAAAAGTTTTGAGACAGACGAAAGCTTCGAAATCGGTCTGTAATTGCTAACATCGTTTTTATTTCCACTCTTAAATATAGGCGTAATGGAAGTAAATTTCCAGTCGTCAACAAAGATACCAGAGGACAACGATTTATTGAATATAATTGTAAGAGGCTCAGCGAGACACAAGCAATTCTTCAGCAAAATGCCCGAAAGGCCATCCGAGTCAGTTTTCGTTGTAGACTTAAGCTTCGTAATACCCTTGACGACATCAGTAACAGATAGGTACAAAGTCCCAAAATTTAGAGGTGAAAAACTATTAGAGGGCAAACTAGAATCGGAGTCTAGGTCGGGTTCAAAATTAGAGCAAAAAAAGTCAGCAAATAAATTGGCAGATTCTATGGCAGAATTTGCATATTTACCATTATAAAAAACATTGTTTGGCACCATTGAGCAAGACTTTTTTGATTTGATGAATTGCCAAAAGGCCTTCGAATCCGAAATAATATTGTTTTCGAAATTCAAGATGTAATTTCTATATAAGAACTTGTTCAAACAGTTAAACTCTTTTAAATGGCATTGAAATTTTGAGAAGTGTATTGGGTCTCCAGACCTTTTATACAGTTTAGAGAATTTGTTTTTTAGATTCTTTAGGTGCCTAAGCCGTTTGGTATGCCAAGGTGACTTATATACTTTCTTATGATAAATAGGAATGTGCTTCAAACAGAGCTCAGAAACCTTAGTCTTAAAAAAATGAAAACAAGAGGTAACATCATTGTCGTGGAAGGCATTACCCCAGTCAATACTTAATAAAATTTCGTTAAAAATTGAGAAGTCGCATAAGTTGTAGTTAAATTTGATGTTAGGCTCATCGGATACCTCAGAAAACTCATAAAATTCCAACTCAAGAGAAAGAGGAACATGATGTTTATCAGTTAAAGATATGGGAGCAATGCCTTCAGACAATGTGTAGTTGATGTTATTTGAAATGAACACTAGATCTAGGATTCTATTAAGGCTATTATAAAAACCATTGATTTGTGATAAATCAATGCTTAAAAAGCTATCAACGACATGCATTTCGGCTGAAGAATTTACATTAGAAGCCATAAAAGCAGCCGAGTTTCTAAGTGGGGACCAATTCAGGCGACATAAATTAAAATCACCGAGGACACAAAGATGACTGTCACCAGCTATGCTTGATGCTAATGACACAACATTGTCAGAATGTGCAAAGTATAAATGATCCGGACTATTCGGCGGAATGTAGGATGCACACACATAAACTGTTCCAGATGAGCCATAAACACGTACACAAAGCTGATCGATGAGTGTGTCAGAGTTGGTAAGTGTAACCAATGATGCCCGAAATTTTCTCCGAACAGCAATGAGAACACCACCTCCTCTGGAACATCCAGATTTGACAGGGTCACGGTCTTTACGGAAAACATCGTACAAATTGAGGTCAAAAATTTCACAGTCGAAGAAATTTTCATTCAGCCAAGATTCAACGAATACAAAAATATCAAAATCTAAGAAAGAACTTTTCATATATACCGTGGAGCATTTAGTCCGAAGTCCAGATATATTTTGAAAATACAATTTTAATAACTTATTACTAGCGATGGAGTTAGCTGCAGAAGTTACGGAATTAGAGGTGGAGTGACGTCTTTTTGAAAAAAAGTGAATGGCCGAATTTTTACGTTCGTAGGCCATATATCCGCATTTAAAAGCTTATCATAGGAAAATTCAGATACGCCTAGCTTAAAGTTGATTTTCTTGAAATCCTTTACGAGGGTATCCTTTTTGATAAGCATATAGCAGGAAAGAAATTTGCGGTCAATTTCTGCATGTTTCGCAACATAATCAACAATATCGGCAGCTGTCACAGTGTTTGAGAAGGACGATATGTGCAGCCACTTCATGTTAGGAACTACACTTAATTCACTATTTTGGTTTGAACCAATAACTAAAGGTTGCTTAAGCTTTTTCCTATTAGCTCTAGTTACGGTTTTCCATTCACGTGTACGATTTGATGTAGGTGCAAGAGAAGTCGGCAATGCCGACGCTTTTCTGCAAGTTGATGTTGATGGGAGAACGGACGTAGTAGCAGCAGCAGCAGCAATTGGCGTCAGCTTCACTTTAGCTGTATTAGTAACAGCAGCGCTATAAGAGAGCGGCGCATCACCAGCAGCAGCATGAGAGTGCGAAGCAGAGGAAAACGAATTAGTCTCACCATGCGGAGCAGCAACAATAGGCACGTTTACAGGCGACGTAGCAGCAGTCACTGATAGTGATTCCTGTCTCTTCGATTTGCTTTTCGCATTTTTTGTGTTCCTTGCATGACACTCACATGCAAGAACACAAGCATTAAGGTCTTTCACCTCAGCGGTTAGCTGTACCAGAGCAGAGGAGACATCAACCGTTTGATGTTTTTGTAACTCCTTCACTTCTGCACACAAATCACTTATTTGCGAAATCAGCAACTGCTTATCCACTTTGAGAGAGCTAATTGCAGCCATCGCACGAGCATTTTCCGATCTCAGTGCAGCAATTTCTCTGATAATTGTATTCAGACTGATATCTAAATTGTTTACGTCATCAGCTGATGTTGATTTCGGCAGTTGTTGATGTGGTGATAATTGTGTACTTAGATTAGCTGGATTCACAGGTACATTATCAGCAGTGGCAATTTCGTCATCCAGGTTAATGGGAGTTGATGGTGCTCGAAGGGATTGTCGTCGAGCAGCGGCACACTTATCACATATGAATTGCTTACCCGATTTAAGCAAGAATTCAAGGTCAACAGGTTGTAGGTTGACACAATTTAAATGAAAAAGGTCATTGCACTTGTCGCACTGCACTTTGTCTTGTGTACGCTCAACTTTGTTGGCACATAGACACGGCATTTTTAGATCAGTATATTATGCAATAGCCAAGAAGAATAATTTTATTAAAATAGAGTCACTGTCTCGCAAATAAAATTACACAATTTCGTATTTATGATGGTTTAGGATCATATTTAAAACTTCGATAGCGGAGCAATCAAAAAACACGACCGTTCACGTTCGCATACACCACTATTTTTATGTTATGTTATGTTATGTTATGTTATGTTATGTTATGTTATGTTATGTTATGTTATGTTATGTTATGTTATGTTATGCTATGTTATGTTATGTTATGTTATGTTATGTTATGTTATGTTATGTTATGTTATGTTATGTTATGTTATGTTATGTTATGTTATGTTATGTTATGTTATGTTGTGTTGTGTTGTGTTGTGTTGTGTTATGTTATGTTATGTTATGTTATGTTAATATATGTTATGTTATGTTATGTTATGTTATGTTAAGTTATGTTATGTTATGTTATGTTATGTTATGTTATGTTATGTTATGTTATGTTATTATATATATGTTATGTCATTTTTCACGTTTGCATAAATGTGACTTGATCAATTCCATTGCGATTCCATTTACCTCCTCCATACAAAATATCTATGAAACAAATAAAATTAAAATTTTCTTCTGAAAAATGCAACCATTCCATCCGTATTTTCTTATGACGTTATCACGTTAAACTATCTTCAGTAAACCGACTTTACAGACAACCTCTTTTTTTAATGAATTTTTTTAATTCATGTACAAGAGTTAATACAATTTGAAAATTCTTCGAGAAATATACTTAAATTAATTACTTGGCAAAACTTTAATTGCACAAAATCCACCCTGTTTTGAAAAATTTCTCAGAGCAAGTAATCGCTAATGCTCAATTCTGTGTTCTTTTTGACTATTTATAAATTCCCTTAAAAAATTTGTGCACAACTTTATTTTTCTTTTCTTATAAATTATGAGTTGAATACCAATATGCATACATTTTCTCGGATTAACTCTTAAATTTTATTATGCTCATACTTTTTCTTCCATGAAAAGTAGTTTGTTTGTTAGTTTTGGCTATATCATGAAGTCAATCTACAAAGTATCCAACCTGACCTCATATTTTACAACTGGTGCTATTCTGCGTCATTGGATCCATTAAATTGGTATACATTTGATTGAAGAGTATCCTTCTAACGGCATTTCCACTTTTCCAAGCAACATCAAAAATAAATTAAACAAAACTTTTAATTTTGGCGATGCGTGACTCCCTTACAGATGTTTTAAAAACTTCGGGTCGAAAAGGCATTGAAACAACCAGATTATCTAGAAGAGGATGAAATCATTTCTTTAAAAAGTACTCAGTTCACCAACCCAGCAATTTCCAGCAATGTCACTTTGACCAGGAGCGCATTGGTGCTTAATTTCTAATGCAATCCGGTATGCTCCGACTAGTTTTGATTACCCTAATTGCCAATTGACCCTCGGAATACAGGTTTATTTACTTGACAGTTGTGACTCAAGTGAGCAGCCAATCAACTGATTATTTTGTACCTGCAACCTCTACTCGGATAATTGTAATGTCCGGTAGCCTGAACTTAAACTTGAGCTACCATAGAGATTTTCCTGAGCCGGTTGAATGGTACAAGGATTGCCTTTTGAGGATTTAGTAAAATAGCTTTACTTCCGGGTGATGCGTAGATTCCGTTCGATGAACGTTGCTCATTGCAACAACAATTTCACTTTAAACTTTGCGTTAAATATGGATTGAACGGTGCGAAAGCCTTAAAGAAAGTAGCCATTCACGAGTAGCTTAAACGCTTCAGAAGAGATCGAGAGTCTGCCGAGGATAACGAATGCAATAGCAGGCCATCGACATCCATCAAAGGGTTGGCATAGGACTTGAACATTACTTATCGATCCCTTCATTGTAATTAATGATTTGGGTTTGCGCCGTGTTGCTGCAAAGTTTGTTCCAAAGAACCTGAATTTCGATTTCTCAATGATGCGTTTGATAAATGTTGAATCGGATTTAGCATTGAAATTCATGGTTTTGGCGATATCAACGAGCCAAAATCATGATTTGCAATGCTGAATCCGATTCATTATTTATCAAACGCATCATTGAGATGAGACGTTGGTTGAGTGAGTTGAGAGCTCCGAATGCACCAAGACCACAATAGCCACGTAGTTTTCAGTCAAAGAAAACGATTCTCATGGTTGTTGTGGATTATAACGGTATTAGGATAAATGACTGCCCATGCGAGATGGCCCACTTGGACAAGTACAGGGTGGCTGATGAAAGCCGCTACCAAAAAAAAATTGAATAACTTTTTTTCTTTTTAAGTTATCTGTTCCATTTTTGTTTTAATTTGCAGATTGATCTTTAAAATTTATTAAAATGGATAACTGGGACACGCAAACAAGAATTTGGATAGTCCGCCGCTATCACGCCTGGAGTCCGTAGTTTTGGTACAGAGAGAGTACAGGCGAATGTTTGGCGGCGATCCCCCGAGCAGATGGACCATAATGAGACTGGTGAATAATTTTGCTGAGCAAGGAACAGTCGCAAGAAGGCCTTATCATCGAAACCCACCAGTTCGGACGGAGGAAACGATCGCTGCTGTAGCTGCAGCTATACAAAGCAATCCAAGGGTTTCAACAAGAAGCTTATCTGCTCAACTTGGTGTCAGCCGACAGTCTTTGCAAACAATAATGCACAAAGATTTAGACTTATTTCCCTACAAAATTCAAATGGTTAACAAACTGAATGCAGCAGACTTGCCGATTCGCTTTGAATTTTGCCAGAAGATCCTGCAAATGGTGGAAGAAGACCAAAACATGTTAAACTGCCTTTTCATGTCTGATGAGGCCCATTTCGATTTAAACGGCAATGTGAACAAACAAAATTGTCGAATATGGAGTACTTCTAACCCACAGATACTCCACGAGACGGAATTGCATCCTCTTCGCGTGACAGTGTGGGGTGCGGTTTCTTCACGCTGTATTGTCGGGCCTTATTTTTTTGAAGAAAATGGTCATACCGTTACGGTTACTGGAGACCGTTATTTGAAAATGCTGAAAGAATTTTTCTATCCAGAACTATGCCGAAAGAGAATTCCTTTCAACTCTGTGTGGTTTCAACAAGATGGGGCAACGTCTCACATAGCCCAGACTGTTATGACAGAGTTGCGACGAAAATTTCCCAATAAACTGATTTCAAGAAACTCCGAATTTCGTTGGCCCCCCAGGTCACCTGACCTTACTGCACCTGACTTTTCTTGTGGGATTTATGTAAACAAGAAGTTTATAAAACAAAGCCAACAAATTTGGATGAACTAATATAAAACAATCCATTCGGGCAACAATTGCGGCTATTCCTGTCGCAACTCTCAAAGCAGCAATGAACAACTTTTTACTAAGATGCCGCACTTGTGTCAACGAGCATGGGGGGCATTTAAATTCAATTATTTTTAAAACTAGTTAAAACTATATTTAATAAAATTTAATGACCTTCAACTTGAAAAAAAAAAAAATGAATTCCATACACTAAAAAAAAGTTATTTGAGTTTCTTAACGTAGCAAAATTCATCAGCCACCCTGTATTTAAAATTCGTCCGTTGTGATACCATACAGAGGGTGAAAAAGAGGGAAAAGAACGAAACAGGTGGAAAATTGAAGAAGAGGGTTTCGATTAGGGGATGAGGACCAACAGTGACTAATTACTTTCGTATTAACCGCTTCAAGCTATTGATGAATTTCAACATGTGAGATGTTGAAACCCGCAAGTGAGAGCCCAAATGTCTAAATCTTTGCCCAACGAGAGCAGGGCAGCTAAAAAGAAGGTGCCGAGTTGATTCCACCTCATCCATCTCTGCAGAAATGACTTGAGACAATCCCAAGTCTCATCGCATAGATACTTAACGGACAATGTCCGATAAGGATATAACGGTATCGCTCACCATGAATTTTTGCGACAAGGTCAGAAAGTTAATAAGGACTATTATTTGGGCGTAATGAGATGTTTATAGTAGGTGAAGCAATTCTCCTAAATAGAAAGAATTTGTGGAAATATAACTAGTGAATTTTGCACCATGATAACACACCGTCGCACAGGGAGAAAATTATCTGTGAATTTTTGACCAAGAATGAAACGAATACCATCACCTGGTATGGTTCCTCGAGGTTTATTCTGTCTGATCAGCATAGCGCCTTTTAACAGCTGAAGTAATGGAAAAATCGAAGACAGCTCTGATAAATGAAAATAGAGTTCCAGAAATGTTTCGAAAGTTGGTGGTATAAGTACATTGATTAGGAGTAGCGATGATTTTGAAATTGGGCAGTTGAGTAAGGAATACGTGAAGGCGATAATATCACTTTTGAGGAATAAACTTGTATTTTGAATTTTCCGAATATATTCCGGAACCTTTTCGATCGAGGTGGTATAGGAGTTTATCTAGTTATAACTGGGAAAGGTTGTGTTCCTAATCTCATGCTGATTTTGCTTGTTTGAGCATGGACATCATTCAGCCATTAATCACTGGATTCCCGCTATTTATGTTCAGCACGGAATGGTGCACTGCATTAACATAACCAAATAAATAATAATATATTTACAAATATTAAGCTACAATTTCCTTTGAGTAATTAGAAGAAATAATTTTGATGAGTTTCTTTAAATTGCATCGACTTACCAACGAACTAAATATAATAGCTTGCAGGTTCCATTCTTTGCATCAATTCTGAAAAAGAGTATAAAAACTCACTTCGTCTGTTTATTCCAAATTGGCAAATCTATTTAAATAATTAGTTAATCTTAACTTCAAGGCCTGGGGGTTTCGAACACATAGACATTAGACATTTAAATTCTCCAAGGGATGATGCCCATTATTTGATGTTTAACTATTGCTTTCTGATGTTTAACTTATATTCAATTTGTGCTGAGCGTGTTGAGTTTGTCCTTTTGTTGCCTTTTAGTTGTCCTGTGGTCACCTCCGAAGGGCAAATGAATTTTTAAAATTGAAATACATTAGAGCGTTCTTCATTGGCAGTCTTGAATGGAAATATATTTAATTAAATTAAATAATTATTTTAAAAAATTCAACACTTCAAAAAATAACAGATGCTGCCGTTCCTTGAAATTTCTCACAACCTCTTCATTCCTTTCTTTTTTGTCGCTGCCAAAACCAGCTTGTTTTGTGGGTAGTGGTAAATTTCTAAGTCCTCTATAACTAATTGTTGTATCAGATAACTAATTTTATTCAACCAGATGGCTATGACACAGTTCATTTCCGACTTCACATAATGTTTGAAGAAAGGGAAATCGATTTTAACATCGCTTCGGGTTGGGGGCCGATTCGTCCTTGAAAATTTAAATAGAAAACACCCTATTTGCAATAAAATGTTTTCTTTTCAACATACGAGGGCGTTTCAATAAGTACCCATGTATGATGACAGAGACCGTTCTTGAGGAAAGTTGGTATTAGCATCATGTGCTGCCATCCATAAAGACTAATTGATAAATTAGTTTGAATTTGGCAGCTATTCGAGTAAGACGTGTTTCGTGATTTTCGCTAAAATGGAAAAAGAGAAGAATCGTTCGGTAATCCGCTTTCTGTTGGATGGGAAAAATGCGAGGAGATAAAAGCAAAGTTGGATGCTGTCTATGGGAACGTTTCGCCATCTATGACCTCAGTTAGATATTAGTTCAACGAATTTAAACGTGGATGAACATCGGACTTTAAGGGCGACCAGGACGTCTGACAGCTGTGGTTACCGAGGAAATCATTCAAAAAGTTCACGACATGATTCTTGCTGATCGACAAGCGAAAGTGCGCGAAGTAACAGAGGCCAAAGGTATGTCGACCGAATTGGCAATTAATATTTTACGTGATGAGTTCGCGATGAAAAAATTGTTGGCCCGATGGGTGCCGCGATTGCTCACGGTGGACAACAAGCGAATGCGGATGTTTACTTCGAAACAATGTTTGGAGCAATTTAAGGAACATGCGAAGGAATTTTCGTTGTTGTCGAGTTGTCACCGTTGATGAAACCTGGATTCATCATTACACACCAGAAACTAAGCAACAATCAAAACAATGGATTTCTCCCGGTGAATTTGCTTCACAGAAGGCGGAAAGGTTATGGCCACGATTTTTTGGGATGTCAACGGCGTCATCCTCTTAGATTTAGAATTTAGAAAAAGAAAGTACGATCACTGGACAATACTACAATGCGTTATTGACCAATTTCACAAAAAGTGAAGGAAACTCGGCCGCATTTGGCGAAAAGGAAAGTGCTCTTTCACGATGATAACGCTCCAGCGCATTCATCCGGAGTTGTCGCCGCCAAACTGCATGAATTGCGTTATGAACTCCTGCCGCACTCCACGCATACACCCAATCTGGCCCCTGCGACTTTTTCTTGTTCCCTAGCAAGAAGAAATGGCTTTAGTTCAAACGAGGAAGTCATCGTCGAGACAGAGGCATTTTTTGGAGAGTTCGAAAACTCTTATTTTTGGAGGGGTTAAACAAATGGCCGAAGTTTTGGGAGAAGTGTATCATTCTAACAAGGGACTATATTGAAACAAAACAAAAATTTAAGAAAATGATGCCTTGGTTTCTAACACGGGTACTTATTGAACCCTCTTCATACTACAGTATTCTCTTCACTCATTACACTCCATTCAATATTTATTAAATTTTTCGAGTTTTTAAGAACAACTGAATTCCCCAAGACCCTAATATAGAACTTTTTTTAAAGCTGTCGGCTATTTTTTAAGAGTTTGAGAACTTAAAATTATAAAAAAAAAAACAGAAATACTGTCGAAAGGAAATTATGTTTGTATAATTTGGTAGATAATTTCATCTCCGCCGCGGCTACGAGTTACATATCCCTTCCCATCAGTCCAATTTTTGATTACTTTTCCCAATAAACGTGGCCGTAGCGCGTGGCCAATATTGCAATAAATCGATTTTAAGCGGGCTGTTGGGCAAGTTGAGTCATCTTGTTGGAACCAAATATCGTCGATGTTTAGCTGATTAATTTTTGAAAACGAAAATTCGGTCATATGACTCGAAAGCGCTCGCCATTCACCGTAATAGTAGCGCCTCAGTTCGAAATAAATAAAGACCGATGCGAACAGATTTATTTAATTAATATAGTTTTTTTTTTTTTCAAAGTAAATTGCTATAATTTGAAAGCGTTCTTCTGCTTACGCGATATCGCATCGAATATTTTCAGAACCAGAGCATTTGTATGCATTCGAACGACATGACCCAGCCAACGCTCCCGCTGGATCTTCATTCGCTGTGCTATGTCTATGTCGTCGTAAAAGCTCATACAGCTGTTCCATCACCTGTGATGTTCGCCGTTGTGCAAACGTCGGAAAATCTTCCGCAGAATCTTTTTCTCAAACACTCCGAGAGACGCCTCATCGGATGCTGTAATCGTCCAAGTTTATACGTCATACGATTGAATTTGCCAAATCTTACACATTCTCAGCTGTCAAACCATAGTTATCGATATTGATAGTTCTCATGCCGAATGGAAACTAAAATGGAATTTTGTGGCCTGAGCTGAGTCCGAAGCCAACTTGAAAGTAATATGAGGAGGTGGTTAGGAAGCGTTTGGTACTTCAGTCTGGTGGAGGCCCTAACTAGAAACATTTACACTGTTGAACAGTGTAACCGTCTGGATTAGAAAATGTTGCTCAGAATTTACCGCATTATTTTTATTAAATTTATTTAATTTTAACTTGCAGTAAGACACCATTACTAACTGAATATTAAAAGAGAAAAAGACTTTACCTTCGAGGAAAAGTTTGCTAAACCTCTTCGCAACTCTATGCATACTCATCACTTCCAAGCGTGTTTCTAATTTCCCAGTATTTCTACTGATTTTCCACACTTTCTGTAGTGCCTAAGTCAATATAATTCCCACTCTGTTGTCGTAATCTTAACACTAACATTGCCACTAATAAATCTCAACTGCTCAGCAACAAGTATGAGTACAATAAAAATGTAATATTCCTAATGGGAGCTCGTAAAATTTTCCATTCTGCCCATAAGCTCATCTATTTTGCATGAATTTTCAGACGAATGTACGAATGAAGATCAATTTGCATATGTGTTTAGATGATGTTAACTACAAGAGTCCGCCCACACAGGCCAGCAGGCATGGAAATATATGAGCACAGATAAAGCGATATGCATGTGCATTAAGGTGTAGCGAAAGAGTATGGAATTTTTTGTATGCCATATTTTTTTTTATTTTGTTGAAATGGTATAGAAATGAAAAAGGTTAATACTCATCACAGCGCATAACCTGCTCTGGAGAATGTTTTGAGGTATTACCGGGCGAATCAAAAAATTTGGAAAAATTATCTAAATTTCAAATACTAACAGCTATTAGAAGTCCTTCATCCATGCAGAAAAGCTGGAATATCACCACAAACGAATGTTTTATTACTTTAAGGGGACCCCAGTGGTCTAGAGCTCGAAAATTTAGGGCATGTTCGGATTTTTTTTTTACAATAAAAAAAATGAAAAATTATATTTAAATTTTTGAAATTTTTATCTAACTTATTTTACATACAAAAATGACATTTTTTTTAATTTTAATAATTTTAAAACTGGCGCTGAAGTTCACCCTCCCGAAAAATTGGACCTGAATGGTGTTGCCCATTTGGCTCTGCTATTTATCTGGAACCCAATGGGCGATAGCCATTGATGTTGTGAACAACATATTAAAATTTCAGACGATTCGGTTGAATAGTTTTTTTTTTTTTGACAACACCAGGACGAAAAAAGTCGTTTCGAGATAATTTTTTTTGCCAGAAATTTCTAGAGGTATATAGTTAATGTTTTTATTTGTAAAATTTATATGTGTTGATTTGCTTTCATTGAGTTTAATTCTCTATTTGTTGGTCCACTCAACAATTGCATTTACCGACAATTGCAGTTTCGCGGTTGATTCTGTTTCATCTTCACCAGTTGCTAAAATACAGGTATCATCTGCAAATGTAGTGCAGTTTGCTGGCATGGGTATATCCGCTGTATACAACAAGTACAAAGTTGGACAAAGTACACTCCCTTGGGGTACTCCGGCACAAATTTTTTTCATTGAAGAATATTCTTGACCAATTTTAACTCTGTAGTAACGATTATTATTAAATGACTCTATCATCTTGGTAAATTGTGGAGGAATCAAGGTCTTTAATTTGTAAATTAATCCTTCATGCTAAACTTTATCAAACGCCTGTGCGACTTCTAAGAATATGGCTGCCCAGACTTTCTTCTTCTCTAGCGCTTCTTCTCTAACATATGCAATCCGACGAACTTGATATATGGCTGAGTGCTTTTCACGAAAACCAAACTGATGTGAAGGGATAAGTTCCTTTAATAATATTTCAAAAAGCTTTCCCATTATGGGTAACAATGAAATAGGTCTGTACGAGCTTTTTTTTCGGGGCTTAGGAAGCATTATTTTCTCTGATACTTTCCATTGTGAAGGGAAGTACTTTAGTTTTAAGCAAGCGTTCATTATACGTAGCAATTTTCTTAAAGCCTTTGGTGAGACGTTTTTTAAAACTTCAGATGTGATAAGATCAAAGACAGGCGATTTCTTAAGCTTTCATTTTTTTGTTTAATTAAGCAATTCTCCGGCTGTAATCGGTTGGATGCACGTTGAATCCTGCACAGTTGAAAGATCACTAAAAGTGTTAGTACCTTCAATTGGCTGAAACATTTTTTCTAAGTGCAAGGCAAACGCCCCTGCCCTCTCAAAATCATTTTTTGCCCAAATACCATTACACAACCTAATGGGTGGATTGTGGCAGATAGGTCGTTTTATATGAGCTGTCATTTTCCATAGGGAGTAATCCGTTGTTTTGTCTGCCGATAATATTTTAATTTAATTTTATCATTTAATTTCCAATAAGGGCAAACTGCATTGATCGGAACAGATGGTAATCCGAAGGTGCAACGTTTGGGGAATAAGAAGATTTTCCAATTCAGTCTCTCGAAATATTTCTGGACCGATTTAGCAACGTGTGGCCTGGCGTTGTCATGCAGAAACATCAGTTTTTAGAGTCTACCGTCCTATTCCGGCCGCTTTTTTTTAAGAGCTCAATTCAAACGCACTAGCTGCAGTCGGTAATGATCGCCAGAGATGGTTTCAGATGGTTGAAGGAGTTCCTAATTGATGATACCCTTCTAATCCCACCAGATGCGCAACATAACATTTAAAGCATGAATATTTTTTTCCGCTGTAGATGGACCTGGTTCATTTGGCAGGCTCCAACTTTTTCGACGCTTAGCCTTTTCATGATAGATCCATTTTTCATCGCCAGTGACGATGCGATGCAGAAAACCTTTCCTTTTCTGCCGCTCTAGGAGAATCTCATGCGTCACCAAACGTCTCTCGATATCGCTCTCCTGCAATTGATGTGGCGCCCAGTTACCTTTCTGGACCATTCCCATCGCGTGCAAACGTTTACCGATGGTTATCTGTCAACATCCAACATCCAACTCTTTAGACATATCATCAAGAGTTCGACATGCGTCTTCATCCAATAATTGTTGGAGTTGAGTATCTTCGAATTTGTCCGGTGCCCCTTCGCGATCTTTATCACTCACGTCGAAATTGCCACTTTGCAAACGTCGAAACTACTCTTTACATGCTGTATTAGATGGAGCGTGATTATCGTAAATATTGGTCAATATACGACACGTTTCAGCTGCACTTTTTTTAAAAGGTAATAATGAAGCATAATTTTCCGCAAATGGTGTTTTTTGCGGACGAACGTAGACATTTTTGACGTCAGCTGAAAAATAATCTCTCCGCTTCAAACGAATATTAACTACTGCTATCGAGACCTCACATAAACACCTTAAAATCACCAGAAGAGCGAACTAGAGCAAACACAGAAGTAGTATCAGCAGCGACACTTATTCCCATACCCAATAAATCTATACATATTTTCAAAAGCTCAGTAAGTACGACTAAATATTTATATTTAATTTATGCATTTCATAATCTTTATGCGCAAAACATTTCCAGAAAAAGAACAAGAATTTCCAGAATAAGAATTTGTTCAGGTAGCAGTGTTTTTCAGCGATTTACAGAAATTTCAAGCACCAACAAACGTATTTTACGTGTGTGAAAAATGTTTAAAGTGAAACTACCTTCTTTCTTTATATAATGTGGAAATGTATGAATACATATTAGTACTACGATGGAGAGAATAACAAAGTGGCACCTATCGGGGTACTGTTCCTTTCGCGAATTTGGAAATACCAGCTGATTTTCGTGACGTCGCTCTAGCCCAATTGGTGGTAAGTGTGACCATATTAACATTTTCGTAACTCGCTCTTTTTTATTCTCTAGCATGCGTGTTTTATTTCTCTCTGATATTTTATTAAACTCTTTTAATTAATAAAAAATAAATTTTTAATATATAAATTTTTAATTAGTTCATAAATTTACTCAGTTTTTAGCTTTACTTTTTTTAACATCTGGTCACATTGTCGCGAATTACGATTATTGTCGGTGTTGGTGATTATTAGTGCGGTATTTGTGTGTGGCATTTCTTCCCTTTTTTAATTTTTTTCCAAGCTAGTTCTTCTTCTTCCTCTTCCTCTTCGAGCAGTCAAATCTCTCTCTACAGGGTTGCCTAGTTTTGGGATATAAAAATCACTGAAATGCTTATTTAAGGGGTTACATGGGTTTCGTGGGTTCAAAAAATTTATTTTCTTTATTGTTTAGGTTATTAATTTCTACAACATCTCAAAAATATTATTCTAAATTTTGAAGTCGATCCGAATAATAGTTTTGGAGATAAGCCTTTGGAAGGCGTGCGTTTTAAGCCACTTTTATTGTTACTCAAAACTTTAAACGCGTTTTTCTCGGAACCGTGTTTTCAAAGCCGGTTGTCAAATGTTCTCGAAAACTACTCAACCGATCTTGATGAAATTTTACACAGGTGTTCGAGATACAATTTACTCGTGCTTGGACGAAGGATTTTTTTGTTAAAAAAAAAAATGTCTAGCAAATTTTACCGAAATTTAAATTTTTTTGGTCTGCCAAAATTCCAATTTTTATTTTTTTTCTTTCTTTCGTTCAAACGCGAGTTTATGGTCTTAACTAAAAGACTTATTTTTATTTTTTCATTTTCATTTACTGTCAGGAGTTTTGCTGACAACGCGAACGCGTTTTTTTTTTGAGGGGTCACCGGAAATAACGTCACAATGGAGGAGTTTTAATGTTCTTTTTTTTAATTTCAGAAATTATTCTTTAAATATGTGTATATAAGACAGAAAAAACTTTGAGTTAAATAAATAATTTTTTACATGGAAAAAAAAAATATTGAAAATGGGCCTTTGTTTACCCGACGAAACCCATGTAATCCCTTAAAGAATATTGTAGAAAGTACCAAATTATTTCTAAATTACTTAAAGAACTTTGTATGTGTGTTTTTATGTTGTTTTTATTGTGTGTGTTTTTTTTCAATAAATGTGTTATGGTTATCTACAATAAACTGTATTGCAAAAATGATTTTTAAAATCCATTATGTGATATAAATTTCAAATTTAAATTTTTTTTAAAAAAGACCTAAAAAAACTTGTTTGCTAAATTTGAGGTTATGTAGCAAGATACGGTACAATAATGGTATCTCTAATATTACCATTTTTTTTTACTAATAATACATAATGCACCTCTAGGAATTTAATTCGTATTCAGTAAATTCACAGGCCCTTTAAAATTCTAAGAAGGTTTCAAATGTTAAGAAGTTGAGGAAAAAGGTCCTATATTCTTGCATAACCTCAAAAGAAGCCAGAAAATAGATTTGTACTTTTTAAACAGCAAATTTCATAAGCATCGATAAATTTTCAATAGCACTGAAATCTTAACACAAAAGCTTTAAATGCAATTTTAAGTATACAAATTTTATTTCACTTACAGTTTTGGTAGCTTTAAATCAAAAAAGAAACAAATACCAAACTCAAAAACTTTTATATATTTGGTATAAAAAAGCACTAAATTTATTGTGAAGATAAAAAACGGCAACACTGGAGAACTAACTACACCAATGTGACTTCACGCATCACGCACTCTCTGATGTAAGCAATCTTGTTTCTCTCATTCTTGTGTATATGCATATGATTTTTTTTTTTTTCAAAAATTAATTGTACCGCGGACGCCCTTAACGTACGATGAGGCAAATAATATTTATTTTATTCTTATTTCTGGGATAGAAAGGCAACTTTCAGCAAGTCAACTTCCAAAAACAATTTAAAAAACAAAAAATTCACTGCACCCTAATATATGAACCTTCATATACATTATAGAAAGGGTCTTTCAAAAGATGCGCTTAGGTGTTGTTTTAAAGTAAAACTTGTAAGCATTTTGATTATTTCAGGTTTCACTATTTTTATTCAAAATAGGCTTTAAGAATTAATGTGAATATTGGTAGCAGTTAAATGTACACCAGAAGCGCGTCTACAGGTAAAATCTGCCAAACAGTCGATTCATAAATGCCTAATTGCGCTACATCAGCAATATTCTCAGTAGAGCGTCCAGTTTTTGGTCTGCCAGTCCTTTTTCTACCCTCGAGAGCATCGGTTTCTTGAAATTTTTTCACCAACCTTTGAATTAGCGACTCATTCCGTTTAGTACATCTGCTTACTTGACAAATGCCGAAGATGACATAAAAGGAAGGTACAGTCTAGGAATTATTCACTACTGGCATCACGTCATCACTTTTGCAAGACCGTTTATTATTCAATTCCAAACTAGTGGCGTCTAGGCGTCTCTTTTGAAATACCCTTTATTTATATATTTAGACCTACTCGTGTCTGCGCAGCCTGGGCCGCAAATTTACTCGCCGAACAGGTGTATCTGACAGACGGCAAGTGTCTACTTGACCATTTTCACATAATTTCTTCATTTTTTATTATCTTGTATTTCGTATATCCTCTTTATCATTCGCCATTTTCAGTTAGAAAGTAAGCCAAGAAATGTACACGCCAGCAGACATAAATAAAGCAAAGGTGTAAAACGGAAATGTTTTTTACTGTAGCTATTACAGCAGACACTTTAGCAGTCGCATAGACATACATATGTAGATACATGCAGATGTATGCATGTTATAACCCTGCAGAGAAAAGTACTAGTTGTGGACTAGAATACTACCAGTTCACTTTTCAGCTCAATCAGTTTGTGTGCTATCTGCTGCCATATTAGCAAATAGGATTTTTAAAACAGCGATGTCCCACGAAATGTCATTTTCTGGCCATGAAGCAGCAAAATACCACTTAAAATACCAGTTCATACTAGCAAAAAAAGAATTTAGTCAAATGTGTTTCTAAATTAACTACTTTTAGACCAGCTAAAATTTGAAAAAAAAACATTTCATTCCTTTCCAACGTTTTGAACTATTCTATTTCACATTAAACGTGAATGCAGAATGTGTTTTTTTTTTGGCTTAAAATTTAATCAAAATTCTTTCAGAAAGTAATTGGATAAGTTTTCAAAAATTAACTCAAATTTACACTATTATTATTATTATTATTAGAAGGCCATTACGCACTGCGACCAGAGCTGATCTATTGTGAAAGGCCTATTTTGTAACCCTAGAGTTTTAGGCTTTTTAGAAATTTTAGCACAGGTTTGGGTTTGTTGTTCCAAAGATTGCATGGAGATACTACGATACCACCAAGGTGGCGAAGTCTTTGTCTGCTCAACGCAGGACATTCACAAAGCACATGTTCTGAGCTTTCTATGTCCATTTCGCAAAAGCGGCAGACATTGGTCCTCATGTCCTTCATGTCCCGGAATCCAGCATAGTGTTACTATGTTGAGGTTTCCTAACTTGTTTAGAAGGTTTAGGCAGTCATTTACCAATTTAGAGGTGATAGTTGTTGATAGAAGAGCTTTTAGAGCCGCTTGGCTATCTGAAAGTATGTAGATGTGAGTACCTCTCATTTTCCTTCTAAGGCATTCTCTCACACATATTTTAATGGCATGTATTTCTGCCTGGAATATTGTTGGGTAGGATCCCATCGGAATCGATTTTTTGAATTTGGGCCCTTTGATTCCTGCCCCTGTTCCACCATTTTGCAATTTGGACCCATCAGTAAACCATAGCTGGGAGCCAGGTTTGAAAGTGATAGAGTTAGTTCTCCAGTCTGTTCGTTCATTGATTATAACTTGGAAGTTCCTGAAGAGTGTTGGTTTGGGTGATAGTATATAATCCATATGAAGAATGGGACTATGTAGGAAGTCTTCTAAGATCTTTAAATGTCCTTTCATATCCCCACTTTTAAGTTCAGATATACCTTTTAATCTTAAGGCACTCGAGCGAGATTCCCTTTCCATTAGAATTGGAAGCGGTGGTATGTTGAGGACCACACCCAATGCATCCGTGGGACATGTTTTCATAGCCCCTGTAATACCAACACATAGCAGGCGATGCAGTTTGCTTAATTCGTTTGCTGCCTTTCTTTGCTTGACCTTGGGCCACCATGCTAAGGATGCATAAGTGAATATGGGTTTCACAACTGTGATTTACACTATAAGTAAATCCTAAAAAAAATAGAACAAATTAAAAAAAAAAATTGAATTTAAGATGCTGACGTTAAAAACAGAAAATAAAAAAAATTAATGCTAATTAAATTTCGGATTCTTATTTTAGGTGTCAGGTTGCTGCCAGAATTATTTTGCGATGTTCAATAGTCCCCTTCTCTTTCCTTTTTTTTTTTTTGAAAAAAACATTTTTTTTAATTGAAGTTCCCTACTTAATTACTTTTCTGGTTCATCGGCGCTGGCAAAGTCTTTTATAGATTCTGGAACACAATACATGAATTAATTAATTTTAATTTTTTGATATTTTGTAGAAGTTTATTACCCAAAAATCGCATAGAAATGTGTATGTTCACTTGGACTCTTATTTCCGTGGGTGCCAGCTATGTTGTACTTCATTAGTATATCGGTACTAAAAACGCTTCTACGATTTTTACTGATAAAATGGGGAAGCAGACTTTTTGTTGGATAAGTCCGTTGAAGATTAATTTAATGCTTTACACTCTATATATATATTTTTTGTAATCGAAAATAATACACACCATTTATAGTACAATACTATTTTTCGACACCACTTTTTCATTCATCTTAAGTAAGTCGTTTGTAGACTCCAGACAAGATTTAACCGACACAGTCGTAAGACCGATAGGATGAAAGGAGATAGAGGAGAGAATGGGTGGAAGGAGGAGGTTGAGTTTTTGTGATTATAAACGATGACTGATTTGCGGTTACGTTAACTGTTTTATGCTGCTGATAAAGTTCATCAGATTTGTGATATCAAGGCCTACTATGATAGCATGCGAAGGAAAGGATTGAGAACTAATATATTTTAATCTTTGTCTGGCGAGAACAAGGCAGCTAAGGAGCAGGTGCTGAAATAATTCCACCTCATCCTCCATACATACCTCGCGGATGGTGATTTGTGAAAAAAGCTACGAAATTTAAGAGCTGAGATTTTGTCATCCTCAGAATATCCCTCGACCGCCTCCGATCTACACGTAGCCAGAAGAATTTCGCGACCTTACAAGTTTGAGTATTTAATCAGCGTTCGCTGAGTTGACGCCAAGCCCATCTTCTCAGGAGTAGAGCACAGGTTGTTAAGACGAAACCTACCGATACTTTGTGTATTCCTCTTCCTGTCAAAGGGAGCCAAATGACCCGTCTTAAATCCGCTAGCTGAGTTGACGCCAAGCCCATCTTTCCAGGAGTAGAGCGCAGGTTGGTAAGACGAAACCCACCGATACTTTGTGTACTCCTATTCCTGCCGAAGTGGGTCAAATGACCCGTCTTTAAATTGTTATATATATTACTAAGACCACATATATTTCTCGATAAAACAATTAGCAAGAGAGAAGTAAATCTTGAAAAACACATTCGATGTATTTTTTAATAAAAGTCGTGAAGGCAAACGGCGATTTAATAATGTTATTTCTAAGAACAAGATAAAAAGTTTAAAATAGGTCATTTGACCCGTCATGGTAGGTTTAGTGTTAAGGAGATCCTGATCCTCTCTCCCTTTTCGCGGACAGCTACCTCCCTCTTGTCTGACCAGCTCATTCGCTTCGCAGTTTTCTGCAATGTCACTGCGAACAGGTATCCATATGAGCCTTATGTCAAAGAAACCAGGCATTCTCTGATCTCGAATGGTCTCTGGTCTCGAATGCACCGTCATTGAACTAAGGATCCTAATTTCGGCTTGGCTTTAGAAGTAAATATTTACTTTCTTTACAGCTTTTACCCAAGTGAGTAGACCAACCCGCCAATCCAACCCTTTCGTCCAACTTCGTGCCATCCGTGAACAGCTTCACCACTCCTTGCCTACTAATATTGCTCAGAGTCCACTCCTCTCTTGATGGAATGTGGGTGGAGAGTGTTACGCTTGCATCAAACGAGGGTATACACTGATGCGTTGTGCGAATGTACCCAAAGTTTCTAGGGACTCTTTAGTATCCGAACTAATTTTTCTACAAATATTTTTGGCTGTGCCAGTGCCGACACTACCGAAGTAAAATAATTCTCGCTTTTGACGTTTTAACGCTTAAACTGAGCTATTGTAACTATTGTATTGACTTCTGGTCTACATATACCCGTAAGTGAATAGATTTCATGCAAATGTTAATTATTTGTTGGCTTTATTTGATCGACTGGGATATTGTGTACTTGTGTACTACCTACTCATAATCCTCTAATCAACTTGATGCATTGTTAGGCTCATAGACAAGTCTTAACCTTTCTTATCTAAAGACATTCTAATTTGCAGACAAATGGATCATTTTGTTACCGATATTATTCAAGGCAATGACGAACTAGTACGATTTCCTCTATTAAATACCAGTAACTGAATGAGAATATTTATATACTAGTTTGGATTTTTCCTGCTGGGAAAGTATGATAGTTATCTTCACTACAGTGTAATACGTATGCAAAGCGACGATGATATAGTGGTGGTGCAAGATAAACGATCAGCCGGCGAGGTCGTGCGGATACTCATATATTAGTACCTATTTACATATACACTTACATATGCACAGGAATGCACACCGACAGCATAGGCAGCAGGAAAATGAGGCAAGTAAATTGAAAGTAGCCCGCGCCATAGCCATAAGTTTTGTTATGAAATAACAGTTTATGGAACGTTGCATGTCTGCTGGATATATTATATTTGTAGAATATTCCATCTTGTTGTTGCGCATTTCATTATTGTTATTACGGGCCAACTGCTGGTCGTACACTTGTTCTACACATACACATGCAGTAAAAAGCCATAAAATAAAAGCCAATGTTCTAGCTAGGGCAACCCCACACAACAAGCAGACATTGCTGCTTCAAATAATGACGAAAATGAAAACGCTTCTCAGCGTGTTGCACATCACCGAGAGCACGAGGCCAATAAGTGGGTGCAACGGAATCAACTGAAATGTTGAGCTCTTCATATTTGTTGTTGCCTGTAGCGCTGTATTGTTGACTGACTGGCTGCCATACGTAGCGCTGACCTATCGCCTACAACTCACATGCTGCGCGCTACTATACTGCACACAATACACCTATGAATTTATACAAGTACATACAACATGCAAGCGCTCGTTATCAGCACAGCAGACCGGCTGAGCGACTTTTTGACTATCAGTTGACCGTTATTAGTTTCTTCCATAGATATATATGTAAAGCAATGTTTTTACGGACGGATGCAGAATCACGCAAAAGTAGGTAACTAAGTGAAATATTTGAAGTACCAGACTGGCACTCATCAAATATCACCAAGGCGCCATTTTCATACCATTTTGAGACCTCTAACGGGCAGATATCTACAGCCAACCAGAGCTGTTGATATAGCGGAGAAGGTTGATGGGAATTAGGTTGGAACACTACCCCAGGCTATCGAAGAAAGAAGCTCCCAGTGATCTTAATCGTCTGGCTGCCGGGTATTTATAGAAAAAATACTCAATAGTCTCTGAAAGGTCCACACAGCTTTTAGAATGATAATTAAATGGTAAACTTAGCTTTTCTGCGAGAGTGCCAATCGTCCAAAGACCGGTAAACACAGCTCCAAGTTTGGAATTTGAATGGCGTGGAGTCCCCAGAATTATCTGCAGTCTGAGTCTATTGTACTAGTGCTAAAGTATTTTCTAAATAGCACACGAAGAAATGAAGCTCCATCTGTTCTGCGCTTTCCTGAGAAATAAGTTGTACAGTTCCCCTTTAAGGGGGGGCGGTTTGTTAATTCCACTAAAAATATGCACTTATTTATGAATTTTTTTTGGAAAGATGATTCATATAAATTTATTTATCCAATTAGTATACTGTAAACTCATATTTCAAAAATATTTTCAAAAATTTTCACAAGAAAATATACAAAATTGAGCCGTTGACAGCAGATCTACGCAGACGTCTCGAAAAAAAGGCAATTTGCCGTGGACAGTTTTTCTCAGCATTGGGTCATCTGAAATCAAAAAATCAAAGAGTTTTCATTAGGTAATCAATTGTCCGAGGTAACCCTGTCGAGTTTTTATTAAAAAAAAATTTTATTATTTGAACATTTAACATTATCATTTGAAGTAGAAGTGCGATTTTTAGACGATAAATCGCATAATATTGTTTATTGTAAAATAAATAAAAATTGAAAAAAAAACCTCCCAAGGTTTCCTCGGTAATTATGTAGAGAAAGTGTGTACGGTTGAGTAGATTCAGAGAAAAAGTGTCCACCGACTTGAGAAACGTCGTTTTCCAGAAAATCGATTTAAAGTTTTCTATTGCAGGTAGCCGAGTCGGAGCGGCCCACGGTTATAATGCTCTACCTTTGTGAGTTTTGCACCGATTGACTTAAAATTTGGACACAACATTCTTGAGATTATCTACATTCATTTTCTCAAATAAACCAAAATCGATGTTTGTTTTTACCTGAAAAATGAGCAAGGTAACACTAATGAACAAGGTAACACTAATGAGCAAGGTAACACTAAAGAGCAAGGTAACACTAATGAGCAAGGTAACTACATATGAGCAAGGTAACACTAAAGAGCAAGGTAACACTAATGAGCAAGGTAACTACATATGAGCAAGGTAACACTAAAGAGCAAGGTAACACTAATGAGCAAGGTAACGACACATTTTTTCGTGCGTGCAGCCTGTTAAATCGAATTATAAGACGTTATCACGTCAAAAAATATTTTACAAATAAAATTAAAAAAACCAAAAAAAATGTTTTTATTTAATTTTATTTATTTTATTTTATTAAAAATTTTTTCATTGCGCAAAATAAATCGTTTTGTTGTTGAACCAATTCTTCCGCCAATGGAGTCTTTAAGGGCCGAGCTAAGGCTGGACAGTTTTTCAACAGCTCGGTCAATATCGGTGTTAAAGAACTAAAATCAAGATGCGAATAAATATCTGAAGAAAAAACTTGGTACCCGACACCCCGACTCGTCATAAACAAGGTTCTTCGCTTAGTAGTCCGGGAATAAGTTATCAATATCTGATGGATTCTGAGCAAACCTCTCATCCAAAAAGACTAACAAATCCATCCTAGAACACGAACGTTTTGAATTAATGTAATATAGTTGTAGAAAAATTTGGGATTCGTTTTAAAACTAAACTCAAATTTTATGCAAGCGATTAAATTCCTTTCAATAATATTTACATATTATTTATTTGGTAAAACAAAACGTTTTTACCTTTTGTAGAATTTTGTGTGTCAAAGTTGTTTTTGTGGCAATCTTTTCTTAAAAGGAGTTTAGAAGTTCCTGTAATAATGGCAGCTTTGAAATCCAACGGAGAATCTCTTTCTAGTCAGCAAGTGATACAAGAGTAAAGTCCTCTCTCGGCAAACAAAACGAACACTGTATAAAGCTCCCATCATGCCCGTCCTAACGTATGGGTCGATGACAATATCCGATGAAATTTGTTTTTGTTGATTTGATTTTTTTGTATTTGGAATTACTTCCCTTAATAGTTTGCTTATGTTCAAAGTATATTCAAAGTATATTTCAAAACAATATCCGATGAAGCGCCCATTGTAGTGCTTGAGAGAAATATTCTGCGATAGATTTTTGGACCTTTGCACGTTGGTGATGGCAAGTATCGTAGGCGCTGAAACCATGAGCTGTATCAACCCTTGCGGCGACATAGACATAGCGGAGCGAATAAAGATTCAGCGGCAACGTTGGCTGGGTCATGTCGTCCAAATGGAAATGAACGGCTCTGTTGTTGTTGTTGTTAACAGCATAGGTAGCCCTGTCAGTGTAATCATATCATCGTTCGTCTTCATCTAGCTCATCTAAGGGTAGGCCCAGGAAACATGCTGTTTCGACAGGTTGGGTCCAAAGGGAGAGGGGGGTTAGATGAGCCGGTTTGAGGGGGCATGTGAAGAGGTGGTTAGTGTCGTGCGGGGTACCTTCACATGCCGGACATGTGTTTGGTATGTCGGGGTCGATTCTGGATATGTAGGAGTTTAACCTGCTACAGTATCCAGAGCGTAGTTGTGCCAGTGTTACACGGGTCTCGCGGGGAAGCTGGAGCTCTTCATCTGCGATAGGTGGTGGCTGGACTCCGATTACGGCATTCACAGGACGGGAGTTCAAGAAGGTGGTAACGGTCTCCCGGTGAATGTCGTTTATAGACTGTCTAAATACTGTCCGGTCCAGTAGGTTGCGGTCGGTCTTGTCCTGGATATCGCCAGCGTAGTCAAGGAGGTGTCTCCTGACGTGCCTGGGAGGCAGCTCGGGCTCAAGCAGGTGTCTGCAGGGATGAGACCTACGGTAACATCCGAGCAGGAACTGCTTGCTGAGCAATTTGTTGTGCTCCGCAACTGGGAGCATTTGTGCCTCGTTATGAAGGTGTTGGATAGGTGACATCAGGAGGCACCCGGTCGCTGTCCGAATGGCGGTATTTTGACAGGTCTGTAGCTTAGTCCACTGCGAATCACTAGTTCCAGGCGACCAGACAGGCGCAGCATAGTTGAGAACCGGCCGGCCAATTGCCTTAAATGTCGAAAGCAACAGTTCTTTGTCTTTGCCCCAAGTGCTGCCGGCCAGCGATTTGAGGACCTTGTTGCGATTTTGGACTTTAGTGGCAATTGCGGTTGTATGCGCAGAGAAGGAGAGCAAGCTGCCAAAGGTTACACCCAAAATTTTGGGGTTATTCACAGTCGGAATTGGTGTGTCGTCGACTTTTACCTTAAGGGACAGCTTGACCTCCTTTGTCCAGGTGGTGAAGAGGGTCGCCGTGGACTTGGTGGGGGAAAGTTGGAGATTCCTCGCAGTGAAAAAGCGAGAAAGGTCGGTGAGGTAGTTGTTCACTTTGGAACACAGGCCATCGATGTCATTGCCCGACGCCATTATCGTGCAATCGTCAGCGTATGAGATCAGGGAAACTCCCGCTGGTGGTTGGGGGAGCTTCGAGATGTAGAAGTTAAAAAGCAAGGGTGAAAGGACACCACCCTGCGGTACGCCTTGCTTAATCTTCCTCTGCTTTGACATTTGATCTCGAAAAATCACTGACGAGTGCCGACCGCTCAGGTAGTTCGCGGACCACCTCTTCAGCCCTGGCGGGAGTGTCGACTGATAAATGTCATCTAGTAGTGTGGAATGGCTGACTGTATCGAAAGCCTTTTTCAAGTCCAACGCTACTAGGACAGTCCTCTCGCAGGGGCAGGTTTGGTTAAGCCCGCGATTTATATGGGCGTTTATGGCGGTGAGTGCAGTGGTGGTGCTGTGCACTCGTCGGAAACCGTGCTGATGTGGGGCTGGGGCCAGGTGTTTCGTGTAGAGTGGGAGTAGGAGGGCTTCAAGTGTCTTCACTACTGGGAAAATGAGAGTTATCGGCCGATAAGACTCCCCTTGGTTGGCGGGTTTTCCAGGTTTCAGTAGTGGGACCACTCTCCCTGCTCTCCACTTGTCAGGGATGATGAGAGTGGCCATGGACAGATTGAAAACCCTTGTGAGAAATCCTACTCCCAGGGGTCCCAGATGCTTCAGCATCAGCGCGTTTAAGCCGTCAGGGCCAATGGCTTTCGATGATTTCGAATGGTTGATGGCCCCCTGAACCTCATCACCGGAGAAAGTAAGTGGCGCACTGTTGTTCGTCAGTTTATGCAGCCTTCTGGTAGCACGACGCTTGGTTCTGTCGCCCGGAGGATGCAATATAAAAAGCCGGCTAAAATAGCTCGCGCATCTCTTCGGGTCCGACGAAGTGCAACCGTTGAAGGTGATAGCCACCTTGTCGTTGTGCTTCGTCGGGTTTGACAGAGACCTAACGGTGGACCAGAGCTTACTCACCCCAGAGGTGAGGTTGCAGGTCTTCAGGTGCTCAACCCATTTGGTCCGCTTATGCTGGTTTACCAGTTGCCGGATCTCCAAATTGAGATCCCTTATGCGGGGATCCCCGGGATCGGCCTGGCGTAGGTGGTCACGCTCGTTTGCTAAACTGGCTGCTTCGGCTGGGAAATGAGGACGAATGTCCTTATAACTTCCAGCTGGAATGAAGCGAGCCGCAGCAGCTGTGAGCACCTTGCGGAATGCGCGTTCGCCTACGCGCACATCAATGGGGATGGGAAGAGCGGCGAAGGTGTCCTCAGTGAATTCCGTGAAGCCGGCCCAATTAGCTTTTTTAAAGTTAAAATAGGACCGGTGATTCGCGGAAACGAAGTCGGCAGGTCTCTCGATCGAGACGATAATGGGCAAGTGGTCTGATGCAAGCGATAGCATAGGTCGCCACGTTATGCTATTTATCAGACCAGCGCTAGCAATTGTTAGGTCAGGCGAGCTGCTGCAATTGCCCACTACCCTGGTGGGGGCGTCGTCGTTCACTGTGCTGAATGTCGAGTCGTCTATCTGCTCTGCCAGTTGCTGTCCCCTACGATCATTTGGCAGGCTTGAATGCCAAAGATCGTGATGCGCATTAAAGTCACCTACAACCAATCGGTTTTCACCTCTGATGAGCGCACCTATATCAGGGTGATATCCTGCCGGGCAGCAGGTGACAGGGGGTATATATACGTTAAATATTTCGAGCTCGGAATCGCCTGACCGGACAGGTCGATTCCTTCATCGATAAGACGATACTGCACAGTGTGGTGGACTATAAACGCTAGGCCACCACCATTGTCTCGCTCGCGATCGTGTCTGTGCACGTTATAGCCATCCCTGGTGATCAGAGATGACCTAGCGTGCAGCTTTGTTTCTTGGACCGCAGCTATCTTGATACTGTGCCGGCTCATAAAGTCGACTATCTCGTCGACCTTACTCGTAAGTCCGTTGCAGTTGAATTGGAGAAGCTTGAAGCTTCTCGGCGAGGTCAGTGTAATCCGGGGGGTGAGGGACGCGTGGTGTTGTCTGCGTTGGGCCTGCTGCGCAATCCACTGTGGCTGTTGCGGCCTGATGGTGGTGGGCGGCCGCGCCTCCGAGGGCGGTAGTGGGTGCAGAGCTCTGCAGCAGGGGGCAACGTAGGCAGTTGTCCACTCACGGGTGGTGCGCAGGCCGGAACATCTCCGAAAATGGCACCAGCCATTGCAGGAATTGCATTGGACTGTTACCAGATTCCGAGGTATTACGGCCTGACACACGGAACAGGCTGTGCGGGGGACCAGGAGCTGCTGGTTTGTCCCCGCACTGGGGTTGGAGCTGGAAGGAAGGGGAGGGGTTGAAGGGGAGTTGTGTTGCTCCGATAGGCTCCTCACCGTGGAGGTGTTGGTAGTGGGGGCGGTTAGTGCCGGCCTATCAGGGGGTGTGTTAGCCGTGGAGGCATCAGACGCCTGCTGGCGGGAGCAACACGTGGCCACATACCGTGTGGACCACTCCCTATGTGACTTAAGACCCGAGCAGGTCTTAAAGTGGCTCCACCCGTTGCACTTGTTGCACCTAACCGAGGTGGAGTTCGGGTGAAGCCGTTTGTGGCAGACGCAGCAGTAGATTACTTCTGGCCCAGGGTTGGATTCGATTCCAGCTCTGAGGAGAAGTATTTGGAGCAGGATTGCTGCGGGAGTTTGCTCCTGTGACGTAAAGGGTGGGATGATATGGGTTTCACTAGACAGGGCTAGTATACTGGGGCGGCAGCCCTTGGTCGGGAAAAACCCGAGTCATTCTGGTACGTAGAACCGGCTGCCATGGGAACGCTCCGGCTCTGAAAGTATTCGATGTGTGACAGCAGAGGAAGAGGAAGGCCGCCTCTGCGTTGGAAAGATGAGGTGGAGAAGGAGTGTGCCGAGGAAGAAGGACTTGCTTTCACTTGGTTCCTCCAACTGACGCCGGTTAGCATGAGAAAGAAAAGAAGAAGATATATGAAATATTACTATTATATTACAATATTATTTTTAATCTATTATGTTCATAAGTTTTTGTATATTAATTTGTAATTTTTAGTGCCTTAATTAATAAATTTGCCTTAAGCCTGTAAGATACATGAATTTTTATAGACTAAATTTGTGTGTGAATAAATAAATAAATATCTCAGTCTTGTTCTTCTTTTCCCGTTTCCTTTTTGTTCTTACTCTTCTTTTCTTCTTATTTTAGACTACAGCCGTTTGTCGGTTTGGTTCGAGTTCCGATGATCGGTCAGTTCCTCTACGAAGTGTACTTAGGTCTTACAGCTGAGCAATTCCAAGTCAAGGGATCCAAGTATTAAAGTCATCGTCGTTAATTTGTCTGAAAATTGGTTTATTTTTATACATTTACCGAAATTATTATAAAGACACTAAAATATTGACCAGATTTGGTTATTTCCATATTAATTTTTTTAATTTCAAATATTTTTTTTTTAATATAGCTTATTCTAAAACTAAACCCTTAATAGTCAAGTTTACAAGATTTATAAAAATTCGACAAATTTTGCGTCAAAATTTCAATATTAAAAAAATTATTTTAAAATTGGGTGCTCAGTTTTATAGTCATTAAATTTTAGTATTACAAAGTGCAAATTGCCTAAAGTTTTTGTTGATTACTCATAATTTCTTTATTAGACGATGCTTTGCATATTCTCTGTTAACGAGCGCACAATTTTTTTCTACCGAGAAAACGCGAAACGTTGTTTGGGAAAAAATGATCAAAAAACACTACAAATTTTCAACGATCTCAAATTTCCACTTTGTTTTAATATAATTTAAAAGGCTATAAAACTGTGTACAACAATTTTTCTGAAAAATTCTTATTACTTTTTTTTAAATTTTGACGAAAATTTGTGGAATATTCACAACTTTTTTTATAATTCATATATTTTCTAACAATAAACCCGATCGTGAGAAAGGCTCATATAAAGTTCACTTAACAAAACACTGCAGCAAATTCTTTTTGTCTTCCATTATATGAATGTCCAAAAATGCACAACCGAAAGAGGTAACTTTTTTTAAGTTTACAAAAGAGCATTCCAAAGAGGCTAAAAATAAAGGCCCTTTCGGATCTCAAAAAGAGCTCATTTATGTCATTTATGAGGAAAAAGCTGCAATGTGAAAGCGTTATGGCTCATAAAAGAACTTTTAGAATCAGAAGAATTTTAGTATCCTTTGGCTAGCCGGGTGACTAGGCGATTCAAATGTACATACAAATTTGTACAGCTCTTTAATAAATCTGTACGTAGGCGCCTATACGCGCGCATTGATAAGTTTACATACATATCCAGTTATAAGTATGTCTGCCATTGGCACACGCTGCAAATGAATGATGTCCGTGTATTGGCCTTGTGCCACACTCCTATGTAACGGAGCGTATGCTGCGCCGACACATGTTCGAGCTCCCCTTCAACACTCACCCACTACAAGGGGCAAATACTGACGGCAATCCTTCTATGAGTATTTCGTAGTTGTTCTACGTGTTTCTTTTGTTGGTGTTTGGCTTTTATTGTGATTTATGCATTTTAATGCAAAAGAAAGAAAAATAGCCTAGCAATTGAACATCAAGGAACCGAATGGAATCTTTCATTTTATGGTTGAACATTGTATGCACACATATACATACGTATCTATATGTGTGATGATGTATACCGAATATATAGGACATGTAAACAAATTGTTGCATGCCACTCCATTTGGCCTGAAAAGTCCTTCAAAGTAAAAGCCACTTTTTTGTCCAGTCTTCAATTTTAAGTCATGAAGTGCACATGTCACTTAATGTCCAGATGAGAGCTGAATAGCTGAATAAAATTTCAAGACATACATAAGTGTGCGCTCGTATATACTAACATGTAACAACATGCATGACATGTATGTATACATGTATGTGTACATGTGTATATGTATGTTTTCCGCCTTCTATGCTCAAGGCTGTTCTCTGTTCACTTGGACACTTGATCGGCTGCTGTGTACTTTGAAAGAGTTGAATGGCTTCAGGTTATGCCTGGCAGCTTTCAATCATTGCAGTGCTGCTGCATCGTAAGCGGCCTGAATGTGAATTGAGATTTAAATTTTGACATTCGTTTATTTCTTTTAAGGAAAACTGCTAAAAACCAAATCATGTTTTTGCATACACCTGCTGCTAAGCAACTGAGCAACATTTAAATTAATTGGTATAGAAAATACTGCCAATATAGGGTGCTTCAAAACAATCATCTCTCCATTAATTACACTGTGTGACAAAATGCGACGACAAAAAGACAAGAATGCGATACAGCAAATATGCAAGAGTAAGAGGAGTAGAATATGATTATTGGACCATCTGTCGAGTTGCCCTAAACGCCGCAATTTTTTGAAGGGTTTTGAAGTTTTCCTAATTTGATTTTCTAGTTGCTCTAAATAACTAAAACAAAATCTCGTATAAAAACGCATTAACCTATCATTTAGTTTTTAAGGGCTCATAATGAAATTAAATGCCGCAATATTTTTGCAGAACATTTGTGTCTTACAGGGTGCATACGGTGCTTGAGGAAAGCTTGAGAGTAAAAAAAATTAGTTTTTTTTAACACAATTTAATGAAACTTCCTGGATTTGTTTACACAACATTAACTTGTTAAATATCTTTAAAACTATTCAATAAAATTTCCATTAGCTCGAATAACCTCTTCGTTTATAGTCCAGAAACGATTGCATGCCCGAATCAATTGCGCCTTATTAATATTGACCATAATGATAATAATTGCCGGCTTCAGAGAAGAAATAGTGTCATTAAGATGTTATTGATTTCACACTCAACTAAGCCCTGTACATAGTAATTTAAGGGATTAAGGTCTGGGGTGTTATGTCGTCATCGAAATTTTTAGCCATCCAATCTTGTGTCGCCATCGCTTTGTGTGAAGGAGCAGAGTTTCGAAGTCACAAAAATGTATAGGCTGCCGCAACGTACGATATTAGTCCAGCGTTTCACTATTGTATCTAAAATCTCGATATATGCAGCAGATTTCACTCGAAATCCTTGAGTAAAAAAGTGCGGTGGTATGACTTGTATTTTATTTCACCTAAAATCATAACAGTGGCTGAAAGCTTCATATGCATGACAACAGGAGCCTTTGTAGGACTGAAACATAGCCATCTCTTAATGCTGAGGTTGGTCTTTCGGTCTTGCTGACCATAACATCTCAGCCGCTTCAGCATGTTTAAATTTGTTTAGAAAGCGTTTTGATCAGCTAACTCGTTGTTCTTGTATTTACTTCGACATAAGCTGTCTTCTGCGAATAACGTAGGACTTATACCGAAGATCTTCATGGACAACTTGACGGTTATGACCCTCAGAAGCATTAAACTTTCAAAGGTCCTCATCAATGATCACTTGCACTTGTTGAATAATTTCTGTATATCGGACAAAGTTAGAATGTTTATCGTATTTTTTGCGTTTTACAGACTCTGCATCGCTGTCTCATGATTCCAATTCACTGTGAACCTAATGAACGAATGAAAAGAGGCACTTAAGAGAATTTGAGATTTCTATATCGGTGTGGTTTGCACTTATAGTGACGATAACTGCCTCTTCATTTTTTGAGCTAAGTTGTATTCCTCCATCTCTTATCTGAAAAAGAGCAAAAAGAAAAGTAATACATAGTTTCGGGAAGTTATAGCCACATAGCGTATGCACCTTGTAAATATTTCCGACCAATATGGATCATTTCGACCCTTATTTTTAAAAATGTGAAAAGTAATTAATTTTTAACGTGGATTGAGGGCTAAAATGTTTTACAAAACAGTTCTCAGGAAAAATCAGTCCTGCTTTTCTCAAATGAAATTCATCATGTGACTTAAAAACTATGCACGGGGATTGCTATTTATACTTCTGGCCTAACAATGGAATAATGAATATTGGCTGTTCAGAATGGTTTTACTATTTTTGATAATAGTCTTCAAGAAGATCAATATAATTTTGCAATCGGTATAACTAGTTTTCGAAGCACTTTGCCTAGTTGCATTTCCAGCGCGTTTTTTTGAATTGTGTGGAATCCTACGCGAATACATCTTGTTTACCACGAGGGGTAATGCAAAATCTCATACTAATGCATAAATCTCACGGTATGTGACATGACAAAATTGCTAAATCATTTCGTGCAAAGCATCATTACTCTCGCAACTGACTTTGTAGATTTCCTTCCCGGATTTCCTCGGTGAGCAAGCAACCATCACCGGTCACTGGCTATTTGGAAAGTATTTCTTGAGACTAGGAGTATTCTCCCATGAATATTGTAGAAGCTGTAGAGATAAGGAGGATGAAGAAAGAGTAGAGCACTTCCTTTGCTATTGTCCAGCATTAGCTAGAATCAGAGCAGTTTGTCTAGGTAAACACTTTTTCAATTCTCTTACAGAATTAAGAGCTTCATAAGAGCCTCAAAATTGTTTCATGAAAGTGTTGCACAGTGGTATCACAATGGACCTGTGAGGTATAAGTGAGTTGGTCATATGGACCGACTACCACTATAGCCCCACCTAACCTAAGCAACCATCGCGACAAAATTCATTGCACCAGTGTTTAACGGTGCTAAAATGGCGCTTGCTCGTCGTTTAATGATTTTCGTTTGTGGCATTCTTGTCCACGTCAAAAATTGTTCAACATAATCGCACGAAAATGTTCACAGATTAGTTCCACTTTTTTGAAGATATATACAATATTTTTAAAGCCACTATAAAGAAAACTAATGTGGCTCACACGTCAAAAGGTTGTGAGTTCGTTTATAATAAAATATGTTAAGTTTGCGAAGTTTGCGAAGTGAAGTGTAAGAAAAATTTAACATTAAAAATCTTCGAGTATGTTATGGCTTTAGGCAACAGTTCTTCTGAAGATTTAGAACATCTAAAGATGTTGGTCGTGGCTTTAGGCAGCATAAGAGAAGCCAGTCTAAATCTCTTCTGAAGATTTAGAACATATAAAGAGCCCTTAGGCGCCGATATCTTATCTTGCCTATAAATATATTTAGATCGTCAACGTGGATTGCTTTTGTAGCACTCCAAGGAAGCTCGAAGTATTTTACTAAAATAAGATTTCTGCCAACGCAGAAAGTTAGACAAGTATTTTTGTTACACAATAATTTTTAGAAGGTAATTTGCAAGGCGCTTGTAAAGCGTTTTTCAGTAAGAGCGCTTCAACTTTTTTTTTGAATAAAACACAAACGGTTTGACTTTTTTAACTAATTCTTTTTTTTTTAGCGAGTTTGAACATATGCATTTAAGTATGAAATTCGATTTCTTTTGCATTACCACCGCGTGCACGTTTTACGAAGTCCAATCGTTGAACCCAATTTTCGACCACTCTTTTGCATAAATCGGCCGAAATTCCAGCAATTTCGCGTTCAATATTGGCTCTGAGCTCACAAATCGTCGCCGGCTTGTTACTGTAGACCAATGACTTCACATAACCCCAAAGAAAATAGTCTAGAGCCGTCAAATCACACGAGCGCGGCGGCCATTCGACCGGTCCATTTCTGGAAATAATGCGCACATCGAACTTACTCTTCAACAAATCAATTGTAGCGTGCGCTGTGTGGCTTGTGGCCCCGTCCTGTTGAAACCACATGTCGTCTAAGTCCATACCATTCAATTGCGGCCAAAAATAATCGTTTATCATGTCGCGGTATTGATTTCCATTCACAGTAACGTGGCGATCGGTCTCGTCAACGAAAAAATATGGGCCAATTACGCCGCCGGCATGTAAACCGCACCAAACAGTCACTCTTTATGGGTACATTGGTTTTTCGGCAATCTCTCTTGGATTATCTTTCGCCCAGATGCGGAAATTCTGCTTATTGACGAATCCACTGAGGTGAAAATGTGCGTCCTCACTGAAGATGAAGTGCGCGATATGCATTTTGATTTGAACGCCCGTTTTCATAATAAGCCTGAATAAATTTAATGCGTTGCTCAAGTGTGTAGCGTTCCATGATGAAATGTATACTAATGAAGTTTACAAATGACAAGCGAAAAATAAAAAATATTGCGTCGTTCGCCGTCCCTATCGGAAAAAAGTTGAAGCGCACCTATTGAAAAACGCCTTATATAAGGTGGTGACACTAGACCGACAACAATATTTTGGAAGTTTGATAGTCACAGCAAAGTATTGGAAAAGTAGAGAACAAAAAATTAATTCGCCTTATTTTATTCTATGCTGACAGCCACATGGGCATAGAGAAAGAAAAATAATACAGCTGATTTACAGAATCGCCTTTGTAATTTCAATTCACAAAAGTCGTATTTTGTTTATTTTGTGGCCCTCTTTTCGACTCTGAAAAAGTAAGTCAAATCAATGTTAAAATTAGTTATTAGATTTTCCCAAAGTATTAAATAATTTTAAGCATAAAAAATTAAAAAAAGAAAAAATAAATGATGCTTGCGTGAATACTACTTTAATTGGAATAGCTGCAATGTCTATAGAAGATATTCATTTTCCTGTATACTTTATCCGATCTTCTTTCACAGATATCTTGGAAAAAAGGTCTCATCGGCTTTTAAAGCAACGATTTTTTAGTGAATTCATTATGAAAGGACCACTGGCTGAACTTTTTAGCTTTTTTCAGATTTATATAGATTTTTTTAGATTTATAAGTAAGAACAAAGGTTTTTTTGCTACTTGTTATCTATTTATGTACAAATATGTTGTCACAGATCACGGATAGATTGGAATGAAAATAAACGCAAGAGTCTTGTGAAAGAGGTTTAACAAAAGATCGAAAAACACTGTTTCTAAACCATTCCCCCATTCTCCGTCGAATATATAGCTCAAACTATAATAATAAATTCTATACCGAGTTCAAATTGCCCAGGTATATAGTATTATATTTTGACACTCTAGGGACCAAAAGCAAAAACAAATTACATAGCGCTTGTTGTCTTTGCTCTACTGCAATTTCCTATCCAATATACCTTAGTACAAATTGACATTTTAGTTTCATTTTGAAATTTAATTATTCTTTTCAATCCCCTAAATGTTATTTTCTTTAAACGTCAGGTAATTGACAAACATAACAACCAAAAAAGCAGAACATTTTAAAATAAATAAAATCATATAAAATTTCAAAAACTTCGACGCAATGTTGCTTGCGCTATTTGACTCTGTAGTGAATTCATTATTTTGTTCGCCTATAACTACCGTAAGATGTGAGTCCAAGAGCGAAACACCACTTCCTGCAGTGTCTTCACGTGTACCATTTCTTGCATATCGGCAATTGGCCGCTGCTGCTGCTGTTGCGCCCGGAGAGGAATCCTGTGAGTTCGGCAGTCTTAAATATTTCCAGTTGTGTATGATGGGCGGCCTGATCTCGTGTGGCAGCACCCACACGCTACTTACGCCATTGGATTTGGTCAAATGCCGATTGCAAGTCGACAAAGCTAAGTATAAAAATTTGATATACGGCCTCAAGTTAACCGTGAAGGAGGATGGTGTGCGTGGCTTGGCAAAAGGTTGGGCGCCTACATTTTTCGGTTATTCGGCACAAGGTGCATTCAAGTTTGGTTTCTACGAAGTATTCAAAGTATACTATTCAAAAGCATTGGGTGAAGAGAACGCTTATCTATATCGTACCTATATCTATTTGGCCGGCGCGGCTTCGGCTGAGTTCTTTGCCGATATTGCACTCGCGCCTATGGAGGCAATCAAGGTGAAAATGCAAACAATGCCGGGTTTTGCTAATACAATGCGTCAGGCGATACCTAAGATGATGGGCGATGAGGGTATTATGGCTTTCTATAAGGGACTTGTACCATTGTGGATGCGTCAGATACCATACACAATGATGAAATTTGCTAGTTTCGAATTAACGTTGGAGTTACTGTACAAATATGTGGTGCCGAAACCGCGTGCCGAGTGCACTAAAGGTGAACAGTTAGTGGTGACATTTGCGGCTGGTTATATAGCTGGCGTTTTTTGTGCTATTATTTCGCATCCAGCCGATGTGGTGGTCTCGAAGCTTAACCAAGCAAAGGGTGCGTCCGCTTTGGATGTGGCGAAATCGCTGGGATTTCTCGGGATGTGGGGAGGCTTGGGACCGCGCATCATTATGATTGGTACACTGACTGCATTGCAATGGTTCATCTACGATGGCGTGAAGGTGGCCTTCCGCATACCACGACCACCACCGCCAGAAATGCCGGCCTCACTCAAAGCCAAGATGGGACAAAGTGAAAAGAAATGAGAACTTGACTAAAACATGAAGATGCTAGTATATGATGATGATTTTTGTTTTGTTTACGTATTTATAGTGTGTACTTTTTGGACATATAAATTAAATAGAAATAAAAATAAAAATAAACAATTATAATAAAAGCAATTTCAGGTGAAGTATTCTTCCAATTAATTTAAGATATATTTAACTAGATGCGAAAAACATAAAACAAAAGTTAGATCGAAGATGAAATTTTCTTTTTTTCTATTTTTTATTGTTTTTTTTATGTTTTGTTCTAAACCTTTTCTGAATTGTATAGAGTGTGGCCCAATTGGCTAGAGTTGTTAATTTAATTTGGACATAAATAAAAGATGTAAAAAATATTTCTTTCTTATATAGAGCAAACCGGATTACGATATTATTCAAACGACTTCCACGGCCAGCTTTGCTGTCTACCCCAATTTTTCAGCACATTTTGACGAGTCTTGAATTTGAATTTGAGGAGGTCGAGCCAAGGAGCACCAGGAGATTTGGTGGCTCCTAAAACACTCAAGCCCATTGTATTTAAAGCTCTGGAAAGGGGGTAGATAGTCAAGGAGGCAGGGAGAAAAGTATCAGAGAAAGAGATAGGAAAGAATAGAGACAGAGATAGAGATAGTTAGTCCTTTGAGAATTTTCCAGATTCTTTGGCGAATCTGTAAATATCCTCCAGTTTTAGAGAACGAATATTACTCATTCCCATGACATCGGAACCCAATACCCGTAGTCGCGCTCTAGCAAAGGCAGGACACTCACAGAGAAAGTGCTCAGTGCTATCCGGCTCCTCCAAGCAGGACAGGCATACCGGGTCCTCGATGATTCCAATGGTGGTCATATGCTGACCCCATGGGTTGTGTCCTGTAATGATGCCGACCATCAACCGAATGTCTTTCCTTCTAAGTTTTAGTAGAAAGTTTGACAGTTTTCTGTTCGGACTTGTCACAAAACACTTTGCAGTTCTGCAGCGTTCTAGACCGGACCATCGCTCTTTATGTAGATTGCCTACATAATCGTTGATCCAATTCTTGATTCCTGCGGGACTGATTCCGATTATTGGCTCTGGCCCCTGTGGGGGCACCGCTGATCCACGGTTGGCCAATTCGTCGGCAATTTCGTTTCCTTGAACACCGGAGTGTCCCGGAACACATATAAGTACAAGCCTGTTTTGTCTTGCGACAGAATTAAGCTTCTTCTTACATTCTTGAACAATCTTCGAGGTTTGCTTCGCGTTCTCCAGGGCCTTCAATGCAGCCTGACTGTCACTGAAGACTCCAATCTGTTTCCCGCTCCATCTCCTCTCGATTATCCATTCGGCTACTTTTAGGATGGCAAAAACTTCTGTTTGAAAAACATTTGCCATTCCCCCCTTAGCATAGTGATACTTATTACTATCGTTTAAGAACCATCCGGCTCCAGACCCTATTTCAGTCTTGGACCCATCGGTAAAGAAAATATCCGTCAAACCTCCCTGCATGCATTCTGGATTGCTCCATTGCTCACGCAATGGAAATCTGACATCAAATTTCCTTCCAAATGATACTGTGGGTATCAGGTCATCTTTAGGTGCCAAAAACAGTGGATACTGCTCCGACAGCAACTTAAAGATTTCTCTGTGTCCCGAAGTTCCATCTTCGTGCCAGAAACCATATTTATGGAGTTTACACATTGCTTTTATTGCTTCCTGTTGTATCTTAAGATCCAGGGGGAGCAAATTAAGCATAGCATTTAGGGCATCACCAGAGGTTGTACTCATGGCACCCGTGATGCATAAACATACACTTCTTTGCAGCCTGTATAGTTCCCGGATTGTGGACTTAACCATGCTCTGTCGCCACCAGACCACAGAAGCGTAAGTGATGATTGGTCTGATAAGTGCCGTGTATATCCATAGGACCACAGCAGGTTTCAGACCCCAAGTTTTGCCAAAGGCTCTACGGCATTGCTGAAAAATCTTCAATGCACGATTCACCTTCAGTGAAACGTGTGTCTCCCAGGTCAGCTTCTTATCCAAGATTACTCCTAGATATTTAACTTCGTTGGAAAGACCAAGTGTCACACCTTTCAGTGTTGGAAGACCGAGTCCATCCAATTTCCGTTTTTTCGTGAACAAGACTATGGTTGTTTTGTTCGGATTAACGGAAAGACCTTGTCTCATGCACCAATCATCGATTTTGTCAAGGATCCTCTGCACTTTCGTGCAAAGCCTCCTTAAGGATTTATCCGTTGTTAGCGCACAGACGTCGTCCGCATATGCTTGGACGTGAAAGCCGAGTTCCTGCATCTCCGCTAATAGGGAGTCTACGACGAAGCACCACAGCAGCGGAGAAAGAACACCCCCTTGGGGACATCCTTGCTTGGCCCTGACTGTGATTTGTTCGTCGTCGCTCCCACCAGCGGTTAACAGCCTCTCAGAGAGCATGGAGTATATCTATTTTATAATGGCTTGATTAACTCCGTGTCGTTCGGCAGAAGAACATATCGAGCCGAAAGTGGCATTATCAAAAGCCCCCTCAATGTCCACGAACACGCCCATTGTGTATTCGTCAGCTTCCAGCCCAGCTTCAATCTTGCTAACAAGATCGTGTAAGGCTGATTCACATGATTTTCCACTCTGGTAAGCGTGTTGATTTCTACTAAGTGGACTTCTCGGCAATACCCCCACTCGAATATGTTTCTCCACCACTCGTTCCAGACTTTTCAACATGAACGATGTCAAACTGATTGGTCTAAAACTTGTTTCTAGGGAATAGTCATCTTTTCCTGGTTTTGGAATAAATACTACTCTTACGCGTCGCCATTGGGATGGTATATAACCAAATGCAAGACAGGCTGTGAAGATCCTTTTCAGGGCCTCAATCAGCCTGTCTCCTCCTTTTTTAAGCATTACTGGATATATTCCGTCAGGTCCAGGGGACTTAAAGTTCTCAAAGGAAGATAAGGAAAACCTTATCGATTCCCTTGTCACTATCCGACTAGCAATATACCAGCTGTACCTAGAGGTTCCACCGTTGCCACCGTCATTGTTCATGCCACTCTCAGCTTCAGAGAGAGTTCTACTACCCGGAAAATGGGTTTCGAGTAGAGCATTAAACGTTTCCGATTTGGAAATGGTGTATGAACCATCAGGTTTTCGAATGGAATCCAGCCTTACTGAGCGGTCTAAATGAAGGACCTTACAAAGTCTCGCTGTTTCCCTCATTTCTTCGACGTTACTGCAGAAATTTCTATAGGATTCAAGTTTGGCTTGCCGTACTTTTTTCTTATATTCTCTCTGTGTAAGTCGATGATTGGCCCAGTCCTCTTCTGTTTTGGTCTTCAAGGCCTTATTAAGAAGTTTCCTGGACCGTACACGAAGCTTCGACAGTTCAGGGTTCCACCAAGGAACCGCTTTCCCCTGTCTGCTTTGCCTGAGTGGACACAGTTCCTCAAAGCAATTGATTAAAGTACCTTCTAATTTCTTAGTAGCATCTCCAATCATTTCTGCTGATTTGAGTTTTTTCAGGTTTGGTAATCGCTCTGTTACAAGCTCACCATACCTGTCCCAGTCCACATTTCGAGGATTCCTACCGGAAGGTATTGATATTGTGTCAATTCCCAGTCGGAATTCGATAAGACGATGATCAGAAAGAGAGTCCTCTTCCAAAACTCGCCATCGGTTGATTTGATTTCCAACTGACCTATTGGTAAGTGTTAAATCAATCACCTCTTGTCTCCTTCTGGTCACAAAAGTTGATTTGTTACCAGTGTTTTGGATGACCAAATCGGATGACAGGATAAAATCCAGTAACTTGAGACCTCTGGGGTTGCATTTGCTGCTTCCCCACACAATGTTCTGTGAATTTGCGTCACAGCCCACTATTAGCCCCAGATTATTGGATTCTGCGTACTTGACCACTTCTCTTAGCTCCCTCGAAGGAGGTGGCTGTAAAGAGTCGTAGGGTAGGTAGGCCGAAACTATGATAGCTTCGACACTGTTCCCACTTTTCAAGTACTTTATTTTTGCAGCAACGATATCTCCAGAGCATAGCTCTTTTAACATCGTGTGTTCGATCAACCTCGGCATGATAATACATGCTCGCGGTCTCACATTCCCTTCACAATGAAGTATTTGTCCCCACGACATAGCACTTAGACCACAGATACGCTTGTGACATACCCATGGTTCTTGTATAAGTATTATGTGTGAGTTTGTTTGCAGTTTTGCATGCCTACGGCACAAGAGAGCCGTAGACGCTTTGCTATGCTGCAGATTAATCTGTGTAAATATTACTTCAGTCATGAGACTGAGTATATTTACGCTTTGTCCTCCACCTTATCCTGGACGCGGAACTGGATCCGCCCCAGATGTAGGTGAGGACGGCACCCGTACTTCGACTTAAGCACCTTGAGGGACCCAAGATCGATACCCAGTACCAGGTGGGAACCCGCCTCCGAAGTGGTAACGGATTTCTGCCTGGTGCACGAGTATACTCTCCAGAGAGTCGTGTCAAGATCCTTATTCTGAACACGGATGCGTTTGAGGAGTTCTGCTGAATTACAGGAAGGACCCGGAATCCAGACACTCGCTCGTACCAGCCTTTCTTTGATACTCTCAACAAGAATAAACTTGCTGTTTTCGCAGGCTGGAATCTTTGCTATAGCTGTTTCTAGCCATTCTCGGGAAAAAGCATTGGAACAGTGCACCTTTACGATGCCGTCCACCACGCTTTTCCCCTCGAACGTCGGCGCGTCTTTCGACTCACCGATAGCTTTCCAAAGATAGCTGTCGAGATAGTCTTGTTGCCCTTTGGACAGTAGACCATCTTGTTTGTCGGTATGCATCTCCACCGTCATTGCCTTTGCTGCCATTCTCGCGAATGATTCGCCAGACGTTGACGGAAGAGTGTCATTCGACATTTGAGGTCCCTTAGCCTCTGCCTTGTCAGGCAAAGGTTTGTCTGCCTTGGATTGGGTCGAGGATGCAGGCATTTCCGAATTCCGTCTCTCGACTTTCCTCTTCTTTGCCTTTCTCCTCTTCCCGGTCGTTGGCACAGACCCCGTTTCGTTTCCAGAAGAGCGCAGCGCTACAGAGGAATCCTCTGTTCTGCCGCGCTTTCCCGTTTCCGTTACAGGTGTCGAAGTTGACGGAGCTTGAGTCCTTGCCTTAGCTAGTGCTTCGGCTTGCCTCGCCTTCTGTCTCCTTCGTTTGATCTGCCTTGCGGTTAGACCAACACCTGCGTTCGAATCTCCAATAACTTCGGTCTTTTTACCGGTACTTACCTGATTCGCACCAGGTTTAACCGTTGTCAAAGACTTACTCGGTACCAGAGATCCGTCTGAGTCTACTGAGAGATTGTCCGCCATCTCCACATCCTCCACAACTTGTTCAGTTGCTTCAGATCGTTTCGACGGCGGTGTATCACTCACACTCACTCGGCTCTCCATTGGCATAGCCAATGTGCCATGTTTCACCACTAGTAGTGCGCTTCCTCCGGAACCCTGGGTGTCAAGTCTTGGCACTTATCTCAGTACAGGCAATTTCAATTTCTTGCTTAGACGCTTTATCTCCATCTGGATGATTGAACCATCACTTATCCTTAACGGATCTTTAATACTGTTATCTCCAATAGTCCATTTAGCTCAAACCACAGATTTTAGGCTGTCAATTGGCATCACCACTTCAGCTGATTATTCGGTCTTCGAAGGCATTTGATATGTTGTGTGTTGTGTGTGTGGCATGTTGTGGCGTAATATTCAAAGCAAATGAATTATTATTATAGAATTTTATATGAAACAAAGTGAAAAAAGTTTGAAAAATTTTAGGTTTATTCAATACCAAAAATTTTATTATACAGCTTTTTAATGTGAAATATATTCGGTTCAGTTTAATATAACAAAAATAGTTTTGTAAGTTTTTAAGATTAAAAAATCATTTAAAAAAGTTTTGTTTCCTAAAAATTTTTTTTTTCTGCTAACGAAAGTATGGCAAACATGTTTACGGATGGCTCGGAGTGAGACGAAAAAGCTGGTTGGGGAGTGTTCTGCGATAAGTTCCTCATCAATCTCATTGAGCTCAAAAAGACTACCGGACCACTGTAGTGTTGCTTACTTCTGTAATTACTGTAAAGGACGTAAATATTTACTCCCACAGCCAAACGGCAATTAGGGTATTGGGCTCATTGTTTGTGTGCTCGAAATTAGTCGGGGAATGCCTAATGTCTCTCTCGATTGCATCTGAATACGTCGATATTAAGCTCATTTCGGTTCCGGGTCTCAGCGTCAAAAAGGGAAACTGCTGGGCGGCTGCGTTGGTGACCCTGGAGACGATTTCATAGCGAAACAAGAGAATTGGGGTTTACTCCTGGAAAGATGGGCCTCGCGTCAACTCAACGAGCGCTGAGCTAGTGCGCAAACGTGCAAAATCGCGAGGTCCTTCTGGCAACAGGTAAATCGGAGTGTTCGAGGGAACTTCTAAAGCTAATAAAGGCGCAGCTCTCGAATTTGGTAAGTCTTCTTACGGACTTAAACATCTTAAACATCAGATATGTGATGAAATTCATCAGCAGCTTTAAGTGGTTATACGAACGTAATTAGCTACTGTTGGTCGTCAACCTCTAATCCAAAGCTCATTTTCCTTTTCCCACCTGTCTGATATATCAACGAATAAATTTTCATTATTTATTCAAGTGGGCCCCTCGCAAGGGCAGCCGTTTATTCCAATCTAACCTATTTAAGTACTAGCCATGCTTCGATCGGTTTTCAAAGTGACGTAATATACAAGTACGGATGGCAACGTTTCACTGAAACAATAATCTGCACTGCTTTTTCACTACTTCGCTGTGCTTATTTGAATATATATTTTTTAACAAAAAAAAATGATATATTTTTCGGAAACATATTTTTTTTTAAATTAAAAAAAAATATATATATATATATGAAAATGTTAAAAAGATGGACCTAAGGTTTTTCACTACAAAAAACTCGATACCAAAATTTGCAACATTGAATAACTTTGAAAATTATTAAATTTGCAGAAAAATTTACGACAATGTCCAAAATACTTGGAACACTTCACATGAAATCGCGCATTTACCATCTTATTCAATTTGGACGAACAAACTTTCGGTCAATGCTCGCAATTAACTTTAAAGGAGATTCTTGCTTGACTAGAAATGATTAAGAGCCGCTAAGCATCGCTGGAGTAAAGATAATTAAAAATATCGCATTTACTGACCGATTTAGGTTATAATCGCAAAATATTTCACCAAACTAAAACTAACTGGTTTCGGAGAAAATTAACCCTCGAGAGTAGACTCTCTCTCTCTTGGGAGTCTGGAGGACCTTATCGAGACTACAACGCACTACTTCATGTTTTCATCCAAGGAGATGCCTTGAAGGACATCTGCAGGCTGAAACATACTTAAAAGGGATACAGTGTGGTGCTGCCAGAGACTCAATTTTGATCTAAGTGGAATCCAGAGGGACGAAACTACACTTTGTTTTTGGAATGCACACATCTGTGTTTCAAGCGGAGGTGTATGCTGTTCAAGGCGCGCTGAACTTTGTTGTAAAAAACAGATGGAGGGGTAGATCTGTATATATGTATGACAGCAAAGCTCCGCTCATGGCATTAAACAGCCCTCCAACCATTTCAAGGGTAGTTGAGTATTGTAATTCCAGGCTGAACTATGTCAGTAGGGACACTATCGCGGATAACGAGATCTCTGACTCTTTAGCTACAATGGGCTAAATGAGACCAACTTCCTTGGTCCGGAGTCCATTATGCCACTCCTTTATGCAGCCATGAAAGGCATGGTTAGCAAGCGGGCTACTCTCACCCCCAAACACGACTGGCGGCTGAGAGAGATGGACAAAACTAATGTTACCTGTCATTCCCGACCGACTGTCGCAGATCCTCAAGTCATTAAGCAGAAAGGACTGTAGGCAGCTGGTTGGACTGATGACGGGACACTTTCTATGAGCGAAGCACATGAAAAAGGTAGGCATCTCTCACAGTGGACTCTGCCCAGCATTTAGAGGGGAGGATGAGACGGCGGACTACTTTCTGTGCGTCTGCCCGGCATTTGAGGTCTTTGGCACTGGTGTGTTAAGAAGCGACCACCGGAGTCAAGATCTCCTTAGATTTCTTCGGAGGTCGGGTGGATTTAAAGAAAATTGAAGGTAGTCCGAGTGCAGTACAATAAACTTAATTGTGTCTGAGTGCTGTACTTGCTGGTCTGTCATATTTAACGGGTAGTATTACTATGCTTCTAACTTTTTACCAACATTTAATACTAACTACACAAAAGTCTATCGTACTCAACTCTGTCGGGGCTACAATTTTGTAATTTAGTAATTTATTTCTAAACTCCCAGCGAGTTAAAGACTTCGCCTTTAGTGAGAAGCTTTAAGCAAATTATACACTGAATTATTTTGCACTAGCGCCAGCGTACTTGACAAGGACGAAGCTGATAAGCAGGTTATTTAGAGCAAGTTTAGAGGAGAAGCGTAGCCGTATTTGCATACCTATACATATAGAGGGCACACACCCTGCAGGTAAAACCTGAATTAGTGATACAAGTACCGACATAATTTTGAGACGAAGAATGTGACAGTGCCAAAGACGTAAGGTAAATGCAAGCAATCTGGTTATTGCCGAATTTCTTCGCTCGGAAATGAATTGCATGTGAAGCCTCACAGTGACTATGGCTTCCAATGCAGTAAGTTGCTGTTACACTAAAGATTGCACTGAAAATTCGTATGATTATTGCAAAACTTTAATTTCCCTATTTGTATGTCAATATTTTTTAACAAGTATTGCGATATCGACTGCAGCGCGAGCTAGAACAAATTTTGTACTTCAAAGTCATTATTTCTCCAATTTAGCACTGGTTAAACTCTATCATGAAAAAATTGCAAGGTAAAGTTGATCTCACCTCTCGAATTGCGTACCTGTTCCAAATAATTGAACTATCAAAGTATCAAGCAGCAAGCGGCGGAGCAATTGAAACTTCTAAGAATCCGTCTTGTAAAAATAACCAGTTCCTTACAAGTTCACGACAATCTGCTCTACCTAGTTATAATTATAAATTCGCTAGATGGCAGTCAGTTCTATACTAGAACTTTTCCTAGCAGGCAAACAATTCACCACCACATACTCGTACATGTTTTGAAAAATATGTGCGTCTAGGCATTGTCACAGACGCTTGCAATGTTGCAAGTTGGTGATGCGTGAATTCCCCTCTATGCGTCAGAGTGCATTCTACTTGTTGTTTACTAGCCGTGGAGCTGGTGCAGGTAGCGACACAAGGCAAACATAATGGAAATGAGTAACAACGAAAGTAATGAGCGCGCGCACGCATACAGACAGCTATGGATTATTTATGTAAAGTGGTAAGCTTTATTTGATGTGTATGTGCCCAGCAAGCAAATCTGCGTGTGCCAGCTTGATAAGTTTCAAGCACACATTCTACAATTCAGTGATTCCATGTCAAGTGATTCAAGATAGATTTCATGAAAATTTGTTCATCTGTAGGCTTATATATCATAAGCAGTAAACTGAAGAAATTAAAGAAAAAATTAATAAATTTTAGATTTATTCAAGGTTGAAAATTTGAAATTGATTTTTTTTTTCAAGTGAAAGTGCGTGTGTTTGGAGCTATTTAAGGGGCATCCGAAGGAGTTTTTGCGTCGAGTTGTCACCCAGGCTGAAACTTGGATTCATCATTACACACCAGAAACTAAGCAACAATAAAAAAGAACAATGGATTTCTCCCAGTGAATCTGCTCCAAAGAAGGCGAAGACAGTCCCATCGGCCGGAAAGATCGTCGAAATGGCGTCGTTTTTTTGATAGGCGAACGTCGTCATCCTCATGGATTTTTTACAAAAAGGTAGAAAGACCATGGGCCAACACTACAGTGACAGTTGGACACCGTTTTCACAAATTAAGGAGACACGGCCACAGTTGGCGAAAAAGAGAACAAAAGAAAATTTGATTTTAGCAAAAAAATTAAAAAAAAAATCCAATAAGACTTTTTAAAAACTCGATTTTTCATAAAAAAAAATAAGAATATTAACTTATGGCTTGGCAACTAATATACATGAAACTAATGATATTTTTAAATTACATAAAAATAGATATGGAATTGCCTGACCTGATCCCAATTGAAAACATTTATTTTCAAAGAAAAACTCATTACAAATAAAAAATACTTAATAGGAAATATTATTAAGGAAATAAACCACTGTAGTTGTTTAAAGAATATAATAGCATTTTGGGCAACTTTTTTCAGCGAAACAGAAAAATAAATAATAAGTTATATATTGTACTTACAAGTCTTAAAATGTGTAGATTTTTATTTAAATGTTTTTTTTTTGTTTTTTTTTTTTTTTTTTGGTTTAATCAATACTTATAAAGGCTGGTTAAGTTTCAAGGGCCGGTATTGATTTCCAATAAAATACAATTTTTTTAGGAAATTATTGTAATTTTTCTTTATTATGATAATACTGGTATGGCTGAATTTTGTATTGAACAAAATATTGGCTAAATGGCCACCGTGGCCTCGACGGCACACCTCCAAAGACCACCAAATGCAAATAGTTCCTTATTTAAGGGGTGGTTAAGTTTCAAGGGCCGGTGTTGATTTTGAATAAAATACAATTTATTTAAGAAATTATTGTAATTTCTCTTTATTATTATAATAATGTTATAGTTCAATTACGTGTGGAATGAAATATTGGCCAAATGGCCACCGCGCTCTCGGCGGCACACCTCCATGACGCTGAGACATAATTGAGGTTCTATGCCGTTAATGGGCCAAATTATCTCATCCTTTAGCTCTTGAATTGTTGCTGGCTTATCGATGTACAGCTTTTCTTTCAAATAACCCCAAAGAAAGAAGTCCAACGGTGTCGTTGACGTTTAGGTGTGGTTCACATTCAACATCGGCCCTTGAATTTTAACCACCCCTTATAAGAACTGACATCTGTCTCCCGTCAACATTTTCAACAACAAAAGCCTCTCAAAATTAACAAAAAAAATTAATATGTATGTACGTCGAAAAATCCAGAAGCGGATTAACATAATAAATTTTCGAGCCAATCGATCACAAGTTGATCGAGTTACGAGCGCGAGCGACTTGAAAACATATTTGACACTTGTGAAGTAGGCAGCTGCAGTGTACAAACAGTCAAACAGTGGATTAGATTATCAAATCAAATAAAGACTAACAGTCAAAATATTTTTTTTATTTAGTTTCAATTTCAATGAATATTATTTATAGTAATATTAGCAGAAAAGGCATTGAATTTGAGAATTATGCTACGTAATAAAGTAATGATTGGCACGCAAAACACGAAACTTTTCGCTCAGTTTAAGCAATCAAGTAAAAAATTGTATTGAATTGAAATTAAATTTAAACAAGTAAAAGACAGGAAACATAGAATGCCTTCAGTATCTATCCTTTTGAGTTACCTCTAGTGAAGTTGATTTTTTCCTGTTCAGTTAATAATCAGTATTTCAGCTTTTCGCCTGTTGCAGTTTTTGCTTTTCCTGTTGCTATGCCTGCATAATATCCTCTATGAGGTGAGCGCTGTAATGGGTACCTCATTGAGGCCGGCCATTTTAAATTTGAAAATGCAGTGTTCCATTGAAAATTTATTTTTATATTTTGTTTTTCGCAAGAGTAGTAGTCATGGGTATTTTTATGGAATTATAATGCAGTGAAATTTGTCATAGCTGGAAGCTCACCGTTGCAGTGTTTTTGTTCGGTAAGACAAAAACGTTTGCAACACATTTGTAGCAGTTCAATGTTAGCTTTCAAAATGGCACTTCATATTTTTGAAGTAAACAAAGTTCTTTGCTCCTTGTTTTTTTTTAATTTTGTGCGTTTATGAGGAATTTTTTGATCAAAATTGTTTGAACCATAGTGTTCGTATCCAAATATTACAGTGTTCGGTTATCACATAACATCATCCTATTTGTAAAGAAAATTTAATAAAGATCCGCAATTTTTCCAGCCATTAAATTTATCAGGTTATAAGGACAATTCTTCACTAGCGGAATTTCGCTGCATCTGATAGATGGTCGACGGTCTTGATGACAGTCTTTTTTCCTATCGACGAAAAGTATCATTTTTACTATTCATGGAATTTGATTGAATAATTCTAGAGTTATTGGCATATACCATTTCCATCCCCACTTTCATTTCTTTTTGTTCAAAAGTATGAAGACGCACATCAAAAGTAGGAAAAGGAGCTCGGCCAAACACCCTATAAAGGGTGTAAGCGCCAATTAAATGCATATAAAGAGTGATCAATTTAGAGGTATCGGGTTTTAAATTGAAATAAAACAACGAAAATCAAAATTGATTCGACGGTCTTTATTATTTTTGTGTAGAACCATTCATGAATTTTGTTTTTTTTTTTTTAGATAACTCCTTTCAAATGTTGGCCGCAATTTTTGCATCAATGGGTAGGTAAATAAGCGGAATTGTCGATTTTGGAGTGAAGATCAGCCAAAAGAATTGCAAGAGCTACCAATGTATCCAGAAAATGTATCTAGTCACAGTTTGGTGCGGTTTATGGGCTGGTGGTATCATTGGACCATACTTCTTCAAAGATGCTGCGAATCGTAACGTAACTGTGAATGGTGAGCGCTACCGTGAAATGATATCCAACTTTTTTTTGCTTAAAATGCAAGCTTGACTTGCATGACATGTGGTTTCAGCAAGTCGGTGCCACTTGCCACACAGCACGTGTAACAATGGACTTGTTGAGAGGCGAGTTCGGTGAATATTTTATTTCACGTTCGGGACCTGTCGATTGGCCACCCAGATCGTGCGATATAACGCCTTTAGATTATTTTTTCTGGGTCTATGTTAAAGCTCATGACTATAGTATTCAGACAAGCCTGCTTCAATTAACGCATTGAAAGACAACATTAAAGCATTTATTTGTGAGATACCGGCGGAACATTGGAAAGAGTATGCCAAAATTGGACTAAGCGGATGGGCCATTTGAAGCGCAGTCGCGGTCAACATATACATAAAATAATCTTCAAACATTAAATTATATGGACTGTACTATCGATTTAAATAAAAATTTCATGCATTTTTCTGAATTTTACGTGTGTGTTTTTGAAAAACTTTCCTATAGCTCTTAAAAAATCACCTTATAGTAGAGATCACGTGCTTCAATTAGCGGTATCCAAAATTCGTTTACCATGGCGCAATATTGTTCGTCATCCAATATTACATTGGCGCCAGTCTCGTCTTTGAAGAAATATGAGCCGATGATTCCTCCAGCCCATAGGCCGCACCAAACGGTTGTTTTAAATAAATTGTTGGCTTGATAATTAATAAGTTGGCTTGAGCGCGCTTTGAATACTTTTTACAGAGCGTCGATTTTCGTAATATAATTTTTCGATTTGAGGCGTAAGTATTTCCATGATGAACTGCCAATGAATACTGAAAACAATTATTTAGTTTGACAGTAGCCACGTGTGAAGCCCTATTAGAGAAAGTACCTCCAATTTGATCACCGTTTATATTTCCATGCACATTTCGCGTGACCTTGGTGATCAAAGCGCATCTTATGAAAAGCGAGATAAATCTAAAAATTTCATCCAGATGCATTTTTCGGGTTTTATTTTAGCAACTTGAGACAAACAGCTTCTATTATCTTTCAATAATGCACGGCATTGAGGATATTCACATTGTAAACCGCAGTTTCGCAGCTGAATGTTCTAAACTCTGCATTAGCGAAATAAGCGCGCCGTATCGGAAGTCGGAATGGGTGCAAATGACTTTGGCAGATAATTCTTAGTTTATCATTTCACCCAACTATGATACTACTTTTTGTTATTATTCAGAGTAAGCCCGAAATATGAATTATCAAGGCAGTTGAATTTCTTTGAAAAATCACAATTAAATTTTTAGTAATGACAAATGAATTTCCCTGGCGGCAAACTTCACGTGAACTCTATGTATTTTAAAGGCTGACTTTTCAAAATTTTACGTAAACTACTTCAGCAACGGTTAAAGGAGATTGGCCTCCGAAGACAATCTCTCAAGGAACACGACAGCACTTTCGGGCAGTTAACATTGCATTTCTATGGATTTAGTACATACCTCTCTATCCGCAAACTGGAGTTTGATGGTTGTGCTAGGACAATCAAACCAAGTAGGCAGTATTAGAACGAGGAGAAAATATGTACAAATGTTGGTACATCTGTTTTCACTGACGTTTCCAGGCCAGAAGGCGTTTTCTCTAAATCAGCCAATTTATCTATTTCCTTTAAACTGCCGAACACTGCGAGTGTTTTTCAGCACAAGTCTTTGTGGTTCTATGTTACAGAATGCTTAGTGAATGCGAGAACGAGGGAGATATTAGCTCATAGCTGTGTGGGGAGCTTTCAGATAAGGAGACTGTTAAGCGCTTTCTCTGTAAATGTCATAGCTTGACAGCTTTGACAACTGTTTCTTCGAGAGCCTGGGGTAGTGCTCCAACCTAAATCCCATCAATCTTCTCCATTACATCATCAGCTCTTGTTGGCTGTAGATATCTGCCCGTTAGAAGTCTCAAAACTTGGATAGTGCCAGACTGGTACTTCAACCATTTCACCTATTTATCTATGATGTTTCCGCGATTACTGAGAACGGCGGCTAGTCGGAGTGGAAGGATTCTGGTGAACACTCGTGATTCCGATTATTGTACTGCACTGAACTGCACGAACGCGCACAAATCTCTCATACATTTTGATTGATTTCGCCGATTCAAATGTATTGATTATTCCAACCACTTTATGACAAAGATATTCATAGTTATGGCTGAAGAGAATAAAGAAATTTTCGAAGCATGTCGTCAAAACCGTGGCCTCTTTGGGGGTAGGTTTTCAAAATTCCACCTTGTGTCACCTTGACGTTACTCTCTAAGACTAGACCTCAATGTTCCCATATCAGAGCTGTCGAACAACTACTTAGTAAAACCGATAAGGAATAGCCTCATCACTTTGAGTGAAAACCATAAAGTAACCTTAATCTAGGTCCCGGAACACCGGAACATAGAAGGTAATGAAAAAGCCGATGGTCTGGCAAGAGGGGGATCTGCCATGAATACCGTTCTTGCAGTACCGGTATTCACACCATTAGATTGCAGTTTCCCTAAAATACCTTCAAATCGCAGATTGTAGATGGAGAGACCAGACGAAATGCAAAATCAGCAGGACGTTATGGCCCACCTACAACCTCAAGCTATCGTCGACATTGATAAACATGAAACGACGGGACGCCTGTAGACTAACGGCAGTAATAACTGGCTTCTGGTCTATCGGAGAACAAGCCGCCAAAATGGGCATCCCTCGCAACACATACTGTCACAGTTGTAAACAACCGGAGAAAAAGGAAACAATCTTCCATTTCCTCTGTGAATGCCCTGCCCTTTGGAAGGACAGAATGTTAACCTGTTCGAGAGCCTCGAGCAACTGTCTGGATTAGACGTCAACAACCCAATAAGGTTCCTAAACCGCACAGGCTGGATATAGTCATGCTGTAAATAACTGTTAAACAAGTTGGTAATGAGGATGTGGCAACAAAATGGTGCGGAAGCGCTAGTTGGATTCTGGATGAATCACCACTCTAACCAACCAACCAAAACCGATAAAAAAATTCTGCTGAACTTTAAATAGACGGTCTTAATGAGACATCCGATACAAGTTAACGGAAGTGTGTCATGTGTGCTATGTGTGCCATGTTGTATTAGGTATGCGTTAGCATGTTGAGTGAACAACTTAGACGTCGGCTGTTGTGGCTGCCGGCAATGGAATTGGTGACACTCTGATATTGTTTGCAATACTGACGCACGCAAGCAAACGAGCGTACAGATAAACGCGCACGCAAAAAACAACAAAAAAGGGAATACGAGACTCAAACGTTTATACGTATTTATCCAAACATTGGCACGAAAGAGTGCAAATAAAACATGGATACTTACACTTGTACATGTGTAACTATCACAGGTGTATATGTAGGTATAGGTGTATATGTGGATACATAACATACTTACCATATATGCGCACGTCGTACAGTGCTTTGGCTAACCGTTACACAAAAATATAATAAATTACGAGCCATGCATTTAGGTTAGCTTTAAGATGTTCGTACATATGCAGGTGTGTGAGCATTTCCTGGAAAGTGTCAACAAAAAGCAAAAATAATGTTTTATCTGAGCATAATTTATTGGTGCCAATAGCTGCATACTCGTGTTTCATTTTTCATATACCAAAATATTGAACTATACGAGGTGAAGTCTAAAATAAAAAAGACGGAGCTAAAATAGTAACTACAAGAGCTTTGTTGTGATAACTTCGAGTTTATTTATTCAAAATAGTCCCATCTGGCCTCGATACACTGGTTTGCGCGATCTAAAAGTATTTCGAAAGATGTCGGTACAAGCCTTTTGGATGGACTTTACGTATGCGAAACGTTTTTCTTTCATGGCTAAATGCAATTTTTCGAATAGGTAGAAATCACATGGAGCCATATCAGGCGAATACGCTGAGTGATTGATGGTTAGAATGCGATTTCTAGTCAAAAAATTAGTCATAAAAGTGAATCGATGAGATGGTGCATTATCATGCGATAAGCGTCAGCTTCCTCCTTCGCGGTATTCAGGACGAATTCGGCAACAAATGCTTCAAAACGCGAAGATAGAAATTTGCATTGACGGTTTGACCCGTTGGCACGAACTCCTTGTCCACAACAGTCACTTGGAATCGTAAAAACAAATGAGCATCGATTTGTCTTTTGACTTTTTCAAACGCGACTTATTGGGTGGTGGCTCGTTTGGGGCCTTCCATTCGGTACTTTGACGCTTAGTTTCAGGTTCATGTTGGAAACATTACGTTTCATCACCAGTTACAATGTTGTAAAGGACGTTCTCGTATTCTCTAGCCTTTTTAATGAGGTCTTTCGAATCTTGAATTTTGAGCAATTTTTTGTCTTCATTTAACTTGTGCAGAAAAAAACGTGCGCAGACCTTTTGTAAGCTTAAATAAACAGTTCAAACGTGATAAATCGATGTTTTTGAGATATTCAACTCCGATTACGTGAATTTCAAGGATAATTTCGGTTCATTTGTAATAAATTTACGAACGATTTCGATGGAGTTTTGGGAGATTACTTATTTTGGGCGGACCGTAAGGTCATTGTCATATAAGTCCTCACAACCATCTCTGAAACGTGTAAACCACTCTTGAACTCTGGCACGAGATAGACAATCACCGCCATAAACTTTTTTCATCAATTCAAATGTTTCGGTAAAGGTTTTACCGATTTTAAAACAAAATTTGATATTCGCTCTTTGTTCGAAACTCATTTTTGTACCGATGACACAAACATAATAGGACTATGAATAAGTTCGTTACGGTTTTACAACAGATGGCGTAACTTGATTATTATTCCATCGATCCACATTTCCAAACATTCATTGGAGAGCTACTGTCGTAAGGCACAAACGTCAGTATAAGTTTTTTATTTGAAGCGTAAACAACAATATTTTTACCACACTTGAAAATGTCGAATTTCGTGCCAAATAATGTGTTTTTGCGGGGAATTCTTCTTCATTATTTTAATATGAAGAAAAAAGCAGCCGAAAGTCATCGTATCTTGGTGGAAGTTTATGGTGAGCATGCTCTATCTGAGCGAACGTGCCAGAAGTGGTTTGCACGCTTTAAAAGTGGTGATTTTGGCTTGGAAGACGAAGAACGCGAGGGTGCGCCGCCAAAGTTCATGGATACCGAATTGGAGGAATTGCTCGATCAAGATCCGGCTCAAACGCAAGAAGAGGTTGCAAAAACTTTGGGAGTTGATCAATCAACCATTTCCAAACGTTTAAAAGCCATGGGAATGATCCGAAAGGTAGGCCATTGGGTGCCGTATGAATTGAAGCCAAGAGACGTTGAACGCCGTTTTATGGCATGCGAACAACTGCTTCAACGGCACAAAAGAAAGGGTTTTTTGCATCGAATTGTGACTGGCGATGAAAAGTGGGTCCATTACGACAATCCAAAACGTCGGGCAACGTATGGATACCCTGGCCATGCTTCAACATCGACGTCGGCGCAGAATATTCATGGCCTGAAGGTTATGCTGTGTATCTGGTGGGACCAGCTGGGTGTTGTGTATTATGAGCTACTGAAACCGAATGAAACGATTACGGGGGATGTCTACCGACGACAATTGATGCGTTTGAGCCGAGCACTGCGAGAAAAACGGCCGCAATACGCCGATAGACACGACAAAGTTATTTTGCAACATGACAATGCTCGGCCACATGTTGCACAAGTGGTCAAAACATACTTAGAAACGCTCAAATGGGATGTCCTACCCCACCCGCCGTATAGTCCAGACCTTGCGCCATCCGATTACTATCTCTTCCGATCGATGCAACATGGCCTGGCTGACCAGCACTTCCGTAATTACGATGAAGTCAAAAAATGGATCGATTCGTGGATTGCGGCAAAACCGACCGAATTTTTCACAAAGGGAATCCGTGAATTGCCAGAAAGATGGGAAAAAGTAGTAGTAAGCGATGGACAATATTTTGAATATTAAATTTGTAACCATTTTACGTCAATAAAGTTTCAAATTTCGAAAAAAAACCGCACGAACATATTCACGCAATAGTTTCGCTTCCCCTGAACCGAATGTCACCACGCTTTAATTGGAAGTCAGCTAACTCATTAAAAAGAGGGTTCGTAGCGTTTTTACCGAAGACTTTTAATAAACCAAAAAACAATAATTATATCAATAAGCTAATCAATTATCCAAACACAGCGCAAATATGTAAATAAGAGGCCAAATGTTATATTCTTTATTGAATTTCTCTCCAAATTGAAAGTATGTGTACACATGCATGTGCATCCTCGTAAATAGTTTTTAAAATATTTTTTAAGTGAAATACAAAGTTTTTCTAAATTTACATTTTATTCAATTTTCATCACATAAAAATGTTTCGTCAGTCATAAATACTTAAATACTAAAGAGTACAAAAGTAAATAAAATAAAATCTAATACAAATTATAAAATCAAAAACTCTCCACTGAACACTAGAATTCAAAATTGCAGGTACTTATTTCCCTAAGTTGTGACGTACTGCTTCTAATTGCAGTCTTTGTTGGCTATATACTCCACCATGACATCCTTTTATTTCAAAAACCACACGTAATTATATACTTTTACAATTTACTTACATCTTTGCTTAAATTCGATTAATTATTGGCGGTTGTCGGTGTTCGAATGACAGTTCGATCAAACGAGTACGTTCAGCTCTCGTTCACATATGCGACAGTATGACATATGCACTTTTCAGTGACGAACGGTACGTCGCTAATGTGATGACTCGACCCCACGTCTTTTCAGTCAAATAGTCTCATTCAAGCGGTGTAGCTGGACAATGTACAGCTCTTTGTTGCCCGTGGCATTCTTTGCCAGCATTTCCCAGTGCAACATGCCCTCCCAGTCCCTCCAAACACATATAACGATCTTCTTTGGATGAAGACTTTAGCGTGTGTCGGCTTTGGCGTGTCTTCCACTCATTTCCTTGTATCGTATTTATGGCGATTCGGTACGAAAATCGCTGTTTATGACCAAGTATTGCTCGATGGCGGGCAAGGAATTTGAAGGCGACTTTCCTTGTTTTTTTCGTTGAGCAGGTGAGGCACACATACTCCCAATTTTTCAATAAATCCCATTGAATGAAAGTGAATGAGAATCGTTTTATGATCGCAGTTCATTTTTTCCGTCAATTCACGATTGGTTGGGCGATTTTCGTAATAGATGTACCAGCTCTTCGAGGCTTTCAAAAAGCGAATTGCCAAGGGTTAACATTATCGTCTTGCATAAGGCAAGGCATTCACAGCGGAAATGGAAGTTAGTTTGCTTTTTCTGCGATTAGTAGGTACAGCGATATCAATTTCTTAGCAAGAAACATTCGAGTCCATGCAAAACACTCGTATTTGCAGGTTTTCCACATTCAATTCACGGATAGACCTGTATAAAATGTATAATGTTTGAGATCCTAAATTGTGATCAAACAATCTCCCATTCCTTATGGTAGCCATCTTTTGTATTGGTATCATTATCCTACTATACATCTTGCATACTCGAATAAAAGTGCCCATTAATATGAACAATTTCTTTGCTCACTGTGTATGCTTTAATACTTTGTTTTTCCGCTTCTTTTTTTCAAACGTTTGATGATGTCGCTTTGTTTCCTTGTTTTCGCCAGAAGCTGTTTAATCACTCTTTTGTTGTGTCGATACATAAATCTGTGCTTATAAATAAAAATATTTTAATAAACCAACATACAAACTAACCTGTATTTCGTGCATGAATGGATGGTATACAAGTAAAGCACATTAATCAAGCGGCCAGTTCTGTTGCCTAAAGACCAGTTCTGGCATTTTTAATTTTCGGATGATACTAGTCCGCGCTTGCAATTTTATTAACTTCCAAAATTATCGGTTAGCCCACGGGATAAAAGGAATACATTACACTGTGTGACAAAAAAAACAAAAATTAAATAAACTTTTATGGAGACCTAGCACAACTTATGGCTACAGAAAAACTAAACAAAATGGTATAGGAGAAATTTCCAATACACCCCCAAAATCTCATTTTATGGCCATAAAACCGTTTTTCAGTAGGTTGATGTGAAGAATCACTCCTAACTTCGCCAATTTCCATCCGATTTCGAATTTGTTTTTTTAGTTCGAAAGAACAAAAACAAGCCTTTTTGACAGTGTGTTGACAATTTTTCTGAAATGACAACTGCCGAGACTGTAGACGGAAGTATTTGGAATTTTTTTATTTTTTCTCAATTTTTTCAACTTTGACATAATTTTTACGCTATTATCCGATATTGAGGATTTTTTTTAGTACACTACTGTTATAGTAAATTTAGTTTTGCGTCGAATGAGTTATATTTGACTGTAATTGAATTAAAATTAAAAGAGTTGTGTGAGTTTTAAAATTTTTTTTTTTTTTTTACTAATTTGGTATGTAGGCATCGACGCATGAAAATGATAACAAGTGCCATTATAAACACATAATATTTGTGAATTTATATATGTATGTATATATGCGGATATATGTATATATGTTGTGTGTATGTACATATGTGCCTCGCCACAGCAAAACATACGGTAAAATTTCTCAAGAAATCCAGCGCGCATTCATAGGCACAGCGCACATTCATAGGCACAGCATTGCATGTACAGTAGGGCGGGTCGATTTAAAAATCGCTCATTGCTCTATGAAAAACGTATTCTAGGGATCAAAATAAGAAACTTTGCCGAAGGAACCATACCTCTAAAACGAATTCTGATGTCCCCTAATTTCAAAATATCACCATTTTTGGCCTTTACATGAAAAAATCAGCTAAATGGCTATGTTTTTTCTTTATTTTTATTTATTTATAATATTATCTATTTTTTCTCTAAAGAAATTTATTTAGTCAGAACATATGTAAATGAATGAATGTGAGTTATAGAAAAGAAACTGAAAAGTTCGACCCATATTGGGGGACATCAGAAATCGTTTTAGAGGTATGGTTCCTTCGGCAAAATTTCTTATTCTGATCCCTAGAATATGATTTTCACAGAGCAATGGGCGATTTTTTTGCCTTCCCACAAATCGACCCGGCCTAATGTACAGTAACCTTGAACAGGCAGCTGCGGTTGTCGAGCATTTAGAAACATACATATATTTACATACATATATGGGTGCAAACATATTTACGGAGCCGCGGGCACTCGACTTGACAAAAATTGAATATTGGCAAATAATTCAACGCGAAATATTCCAATATTGACTATTTTCGAATTGTCGAGAAAATTAGCATATGGGCGGCTCGTTTTATGAATGAAAGTACTTGCTCTTAGAACTATGAGCTCGAATTTATAAATCAATTTTTTGATGATGAGTTTTTGTTGCACAGTACAATAGTTGAAACTGTTCGGCGCCGCCGCGACTGTTCAGCGCTATGGCAACTAGGATGATGGCCGCTACGCCTGCGCCTATTAATGCATTTTGTTCTTGTAGTCGCTAGGCATAGAATTTTAGCTTTGGACGACATACGCATTTACAGGAATAAAGTGAGTGGCCTGTGTGTGCGGTTGTATGTAGATGCATATGTGTATATTAATAAGCATTGTTTTGCTGGAAGTTCAGAACACAAATATGTATGTACGTACATAGGCTAGGCCATAGTATAGCATACATACATATGTATAAAAAATTCAAACCAAGCGTCCTACGAATGTTTGCGTGTATGTTAGTACGTCTGTGTATTATACGCGTTACGACGCTCATAATAGCAACCGCGTGTGCTGTATTGCGTCCGTATTTTTATATTCGTAAATATTTTCATTTTTATTCTCTCTCAGTTTGTTTTACGGAAGGTTTCACTTCTATCGCGTCTAACCGTTAGACTGGTATTTTTTTTTGTCACACAGTGTTATTGTAGAGAATGAGATAGAGATATATGTATATTGATAGAGATTGATAGAGATATATAAGAGATTGTATGCTTTTGCAAAGGGAGCAGAGGATACGAGTATTCAAGAGTTTCACAAAAATATGAGTAACAAGCATCTCCTAACACCGAGAATATTTAATTCCTTATATATTGCAATAAATCTGTTCAGACTTCAGAATGTTTTTGATTAGAGTTTTTACACAAAGAATTCCCTATTAATTTCAAAAGTAGAACTTCAGATCCTTTGTTAATAGAATAGTGTAAAAATACAACTTTGATGATGACCTAACATTAATAGTTTTTGAAAAGCCTTGCGTTTATATTCAAGTTTTTCGTAGTTTTGGAGATTCATTTAAAACTGCCGAGGAATAAACTGGGAATGCTCGCTGGTCACTGCAGATCACGAAGTCATCTCCACAAGCTCGGTATACGGTCTTGCCGATTATGCGGCTAGTCCCTACTTCCCAAAAGCGAACCTATATTGAAAGGAGAAGTAAACTTCTCGAATAGTGCGTCGGGAAGAGTGGCACACACGTTCAGCACATCTTAATACTCTTTTGATTTCCCAAGGAAACTAGGCCTTGGTGAAGCACTCTAAGATGTAAAGAGCACAATAGATTATAAAGTCGAGGTGCATACCTCTACTCTATTTTGGAAATGTATACCATAGCTGCCGCCGTAGCCACATGGGTTGGTGCGTGACTAACATTCGGAAGTGCGTAGGTTTGAATCTCCTTGCGTAAAAAATCATAGAAAAAGTGTTTTCTAAGAGAGGTTAAGCAATGTATTCTGCCACGAAAGAGCTCCTTATAAACAACCATTTGCCTTTCGGAGTCGGCTCAAACTGTAGGCCCGTCATTTCTGGAACACGCACGCCACGAATAGGAAGAGGAGCTCGGTCAATCACCCATAGAAGGTGTAAGTACCATTTATGTATATCTATGTAATCATTTTAAGTTCTAATGCTCTTAAAAACACATTCGATATTTGAATGCTGAGTTTGTCATATTACACACATAATGACCTACATATATGGGCGTTTCAAAATTATTTTGTTGAAATTTCAAACAAAAATTGTGTTGTTTCATTTCCCCATCGACTCGCCCTTATTGGATAACACTGTGCAACAAATTCAGGTTAGCAAAAATTAGGTCCATTCTGAGAGTGGCGGGTGAAAATAGAGGCCGGTGAAAATAGAGGCGCCCGCCACTCTCAGAATGGACCTAATTTTTGCTAACCTGAATTTGTTCCACAGTGTAATCCTATGTAAATAAATTGTGTTTTGAATTTTAATTTTCAAATTTTTTCTCGAATACGAAATGAATAATGAGTCTTAATTTCATTCCGTTTCCCCTCAAGTTTTTTTTTAGTGTAACTCAGAATGAACGGATTTGGAATAATTGAAAAAACTAATGCAAGTGGAGACAAACTTCATCACTATGGGTTTTAATCCAAATCACTTTTTTAAAATAGGATCGAGAGAATTTACAATAATTCACTTAATGATTAGATTAATAAGGGTGGAAGAACCAAATATAGAGAAAGTTTTATCTGAGCTTCGGGATGAGGTTATTTGCGATTCGATTTATTTGATCCTGATTGTTCCAAAGACTTCTGTTAGTCTATGTCAAAGCCCACGTGTTAGGGCTGAAAAGACTCGGGCATAACCCATAGACTGCACTAGTTTTATTGGATTCACATCTTTTTCAGTTAGTACTAACCTTAAAAAGGCAGCTATTGTAATTTCATGATATGCTATTCATTAGATCTTGAGTTATTGTGCTAAGAGTGATAGCACAATTAAATCCACTCAACTCCCCATTTTTTAATTGGCTGGGTGATCTATAAATAGTAGTGATACAGACGTAACATTTAAGGGTTAGGGGTAGTCAGAATTAAAAAAGAATTGGATTTTTTTTTGTATTTTCTTAAAGTAAGATATCTTAAAAATATTGAGTGAAAATGTGAAGTGAATCCAACAAATACTTTTCGAGTTACTCAACAAAGGGCGCTCGGGCGCTCCGGAGTAGACAGCAAAACTTTAGGGGCGTTTTTTCTCAAAACTAGGTTTTTTCAACTGGTGATCACTGTAACTTAAAAACCACTTAGTGGATTTCAATTAAATTTATACTGCTTTTAAATAATATAAAAACTCAAGTCTGATTGAAGGATTATTTTTTCAAATTTCCATTTTGTTTTTACAATTAATTGTCGGTATTTTTCTCGAAAATCTGAAAAATATTTCCTGTTGCCGCCATATTGTTAATTTGGAAAAAAAGCTTTGATCAAGCACAAGATTATCTATTAATAAAACTAATTTCTCTTGTCCGATTGATTTTAAATGAATCTCCAAGGACTTATGATGATCACCGCGAGGGACTTCTGGAGAAACGGGCTGCACACAAACCGCGATAACTTTTGCAATAATTAATTTTTTCTTTAAAATTTTGCTAAAGTCAAGTTGAAACATGATGTAAATGCTATGTTTTTTTTTTGTAAAATAAGGCAAGCCACTAGCAAAAAAAATTATTGAAAATCATCATTCTTTCGGGCCTCTGACTACCTAACCCATTAAGCGACGTTCCTCATGAATCTTCTCTTAGTTCAAACTGGAATCTTTTTTTGTTTTGGACTTAATCAGAGACGCACTTATGTTGCTTCATCAGTCAAAGATTTTGGGTGACCTTCATGAAATTCTTCTGCTAGAGAAAAATATCTGCTCTAGAATCTCCTAGATTATTTACAAAAGCTATGACAAACGATGGTGTCTTATCTCATTGGAGCCAGATTGCGCCATAACTATACATACCTTTCATATAATAGCAAATCTTTAAAATAAGAATAAAGTGCTAAGTTAGGAAAAAACGAGTGATCACAAAATACGTCATTATCCAATATTACAAAAGATGAGCATAGAATGAAGTTTAGCCAATCTTACTCAACCGAATTTGTTTCACAATTCAAAGTTATATAGTTTGTATTGAACTAGAAACTAGTAAATTTAGACTCCTTATTCAGTAGAGCGAACTCAGTTCAAGAAATCCTATTCCGGCTTAACTCAAACGCTTCTCTACTTACTTAAATAGTTTTTGCTTGGTTCTAACAGGGCAGAATCACCAACATTGTGAACTTGAGACTTGAACTTAATGACTTGAGTAAGCTTTTAAGAGCAACTGTTACACGCTCCACTTATTCTTTGTCATTTATAAAAGATTGGAAAGCTGTAGTGCCTTCCCGTATACAATTTTTTTCTGCTGGGATAGTACACGTATCCATAACACTGTATGTAAGTAAATACCCTCAAAAATCTAAACTAATAAAAACTCTCACTAAGAACCTGAGAACTTTGCCAATGATGTTGCGAGCAGCGCTATCTGTCATTAAAGTGTGAAATGGAGATTTCCCTGTAGGGTAGTTACTTCTTATGCGCTCGTGGTTGTTTTTTGAAAGCTTGCGTTTGTGATTGTTTTTAACGAGGCGCCATTAATCAGTGGCGCTAAGCAGGTACAATAACAGCAAAATAAACTGGCAGGTATGTATGTGCTTTTATGTGTATGTACAGGGTGACGCATCTTCATCTGAATGGAAATTTATGTGGAACTGTAACAATTCTCAGCTGATTTAGAGGAGATGCGATTTTTTCTTTTTGTTAAATTGACTCTTTTGGAATTCGACTCTTTGGAACTAGTTTCTAAAAAAATATCGATTGAGAGATCAGCAACGAAATGTTTTAATCAGGTATACGATTATACTCCTCAATATCGAAATGCCAGCATGGCTTTATGCCGCCAAAGTCTACCTGCACCAATCTTACTTTCATTTACAAAAAAATCATCAATGCATTTGAAGATTAAGCCTAATTTGATGTTATTTATACAGATTTTTCAAAAGCCTTAGAAAAAGTTGATCATACTTTTCTTATGAATAAACTCTCTGCCTCTCAGTAGTTTTTAACTAAAAATAGGTACGGTGATTTGTCCGTAATAGCAAACGCGTAGTCTGGTTTATCTCAGGGTACACACTGCGATCGACTATTGTTTCTCATTTTTATTAACGATTTAGCTAATAATTTTCTTAAAGCGAAATGTGTAATGTTCGCGGATGATATCCAATGGTTTTTGAGTATCCGTAACGTGACTGAATAATCTTCAAATTGGCCTTGAAATTTCTCAAGCGTGGTGCTCAGTGAATAGTTTAAATCGAAATATTCAAAAGTGTTGTGTTGTTTCATATTCCAGGAGGACTAGTCCTTATACTTTCAATTACAATCTATGGCAAGAATTTGAAAAAAAAATCAAATAAGATAAAGGTATTGGGTCTGATTTTCGATTCGGAACTATGTTTTGTGGAGCATGTGGACGATGCATTTTCAATGAAGGGACTTATTCGTAGAAACTCCGAAGATTTCATTCCAATGATTGGGAATCCTTACTACGAAACTCATTTAAACCAAATAGAAAGAGTACAAGGCATTTTTACCAAGTTCGCATTATCCAGACTGCATTGGCCAAATCGTTATTCCAATTATTTGGGTAGGCGTAAACTATTAGACTTACAGAGCTTATCTGATAAAAGAAGTTTTCAAACAGTTTTAGGCTATTAACAAATCCTAAAACTACTGTATGCTTAATTTCTACCAGGAGGTTTGGATCTATAACCCCGCTTCCCAGGTAATTTTGTCTGTGTCGTGCCAGTGCTGATCAGTAGCATGGACCATTTTGAGCTACACAAATTTTTTTCATGTGCCGGTCGCCGTAGCCGAACGGGTTGGTGCGTGACTACCATTCGGAACTCACAGAGAGAACGTAGGTTCAAACCTCGTTGAAACACTAAAATTAAGAAAAACATTTTTCTAATAGCGGTCGCCCTTCGGCAGGGAATGGCAAACCTCTGAGTGTATTTCTGCCAGGAAAAAACTCCTCATAAAAATATCTGCCGCTCGTAGTCGGCTTGAAACTGTAAGTCCCTTCAATTGAGTTTAAAAAGTCCTATTAGTAGTTCAGTGTCGATCTTGATGTATTTTCTGCTGAGGCTAAGGATTTTCTCTACCTTTACACATTCTGTATCAATGAGTCTTTTCGATTGCCGCATGCCCGTTTGCGCTTTACAGTACTCGATTAAACCTTGTTGTTCCCGCTCATGGGAACTCCCCACAGAAATGTTCTGGACCTATAAGAGAGTGTTGGCACCCTTTTTCGCTAAAGTGCCCGCAATTTCATTCCCTTCATGCCCCTCATGTTCCGTACCCACATCAGCGTAACAAAGATTCTTAATGCTGGAGTGTCGAGAATTTTAAAACATTTCCTGACCAATATTGATTGAAATGAGAAGCTATCCAGCGATTTGAGAGCTGAGAGAGAATGTTGATATTGGCACAACGTGTGCCTCTACGAAGACATTCTCTGACACATAGCTCTAACGGCTGGACCTCTGCCCGAAAAATGGAAGTCGTTTTTCCCATTGGAATCGCCTCCTTGAAGTGTGGTCAAATGATTCCAGCCCTGGAACTGCCGTCTTCCATTTTGGACCCATCAGTAAACCACTCCTGTGCGTCTGTATTTAAAACAATATTTCATTATTTTTCCAAGCTGAACGACCACTGAAGACCACATTGAAATTTTTAGAAAATTCTAGTCTTCCTTCCATCTTGTCACAGACCGTTAGGCACTGATAGTTCGGAGTTCAACACAAAATTCTTACTTGCTCTGTAAGATTGCCTTCTTTAAGTTGAAATAGATTAGGAAGCCTTTGACTGCATTGGATACCTACCGTTTCGCTACAAAGCGGGGTGGAATGAGTCCAGTGACCATTGCTAAAGCCGTTGTGGGGCAAGTTCGCATTGTTTCCGTCACGTTCAGACAGGCTATTTTGTATACCTTGTTAAGGGGGTAATATTTAACTTTAAGTTGAATTTATTTAATATATTTAACTAAGGTATTAGTCTATTAGAACCTGTGTTGACCAATAAAAAAGTAAATAAAATAATATATTTGTTTTTTGGCATTTATCATCGCATTTGCTGACAATCGCGGCGTTACCGCTTTTCTTTGGCTCGCATGTTTGCTTTAAGCTTTTCTCTGCTCTTCGACTTGTTAGCATCCACTTTAGCCTTGAACTGATGAGGTGAAAATTTTCAACGTATATGTAGAGGTGGTAGTAAATTTTAAACCATTTTATTTATTTTAATAAAATATAATTTTTTATATTAAAATCGCTAAATAACTATATAGGCCGATCTAAATTAATTTCAGCTACTGTAATTTAAAAGAAAAATACAAAAGTTTTTGTTGTTCAGTAAAAATTATTAAGTTGATTTCAACAGCCTTTTTTACACAACGAAAATATAGAGGGACTCTTAGAAAGTTTATAAGAAAGTAAAAAAAAACGTAAAGATAAATTAAATGGCATTTTTTCACAGCACAATATATAAACATTTTCATAAAATAATACACGCTTCGAGTCTTCAATACTTAAAAAAGATAACAAGGACTATATTGGTTAAATTTTTATGTCACTCGTCATATTCAGTATTAGTACAGTTAATAAACAAGCGTTTGCTACAACCCATACACATTGGTTTTTTACATTCTAGGCACGTGTGTGTTGTTTTTCTTTTTAATTTATTAGGACAAATGTAACATAGTTTGCTCGACTTAGGTTTTTCCTTTAATGTAATTACAGGCTCTGGAAGAGAATCAGAACCCAATATCGTATAAATAATATCTCGTAAAGAGCGAGTTATCCTTTTGTTGTGCTCTCGTCTTTGTAAATGTGGAACAATCAAGTTTCTAGCAAGATCTTTTAAAAAATTGTCTCTAGAAATTTCACGGAAATTACGAGAAGATTGATTCAAAATATATGCATTAACTGCATTTATATCTACCAGCCTGTAAAATACAGCTAAAGGACAACGTCGTGTACGACGACTACTCGAGTAAATAGAACACTTCTTATCGAACTCACCGACTCCACCTTTCGTGTTGTTGTAATCGGCAATCATTTCTGGCTTATTTGTTATTGGATCAATTGCTTTGTGATGATGCATCGAAGAAACTAAAATCACTGAACTATTTTTTCTTGGAACATAAGATAAAAATGTGATATATTTTGTAAACCCATACAAAACCCAACTTTCGACTGGTCTACTTTTGTTTGGTAAAAATTCTGCAGAAATTTCTTTTTTATTTTTTCTTAGAGTACCCAAATAAGTTAATTTTCGTTCTTTTCATATGTTTACTAATTGAATTGATGAGAACCAATTGTCTGCAGTTATATTTCTGTTACTTCCTTCTATAGAATGGCATAATCTTAATACCGATTGAATAGGCACTGCAAGTTTTTCTCGGAATTTGTAAGGTTTATACCATCTGAGTATTTTCCATAATAAATGTAGGCATTTGAAAGATAGTGTGTGCGAGCATCTGTTAAAGCCATTATTTTTATACCATATTTTGCGGGTTTCTGTGGCATCTGCCTCGAAATGGCACTAACATATCGTCGATACAAGCGTGAGTGCCAATGGAGTAATTCTTTTTACAATTCTCAATAAATTTATTGAAAAGTTCTGAAATTGCTGCTAGTGGGTCGAGTGACAGCCTTTCTTTTCGATTAGAAGAAATATCAAAGCGTAAGCACGAAAGTATGGTGAGAAATCGAAGCCTAGACATAGTAGCCCTGAATATGTTGCAAAAATAAGTTCTGTGGATTCTCTATTAGATTTAAAAACAGCAGAATAAAGTAATAGACCTAAAAATGCCCTCCATTAAATTTTATCCAAAGGTTTCGCTTCAATTGCATTCGTAGACTCAAATTTTGCTGCTAATTTACGGTTGGTGTGTTCAATGATTATATTCTCGATATCTTCATCAAAAATCCGAGACCAATATTGGAAAACATTTTGTTGGTAATCTTATGATGTTATGCAAGGGAGTCCTACTAAAACGCTGGGGTTCTTGTGCCGACCATTTAAAACGATTTTTTCCGTAAAAAGCACCTTCAGATCCCAAATTGTAAAAGATGTTCCATTTCTTCATCATTGTCCGTTTCTGAGTTTGAGTCACCATCACTGCATATTTCAGGGCAAAAATTTGTATCTACGACCTCGTCATCAAATTCGCTTTCATCATCATAAATTTCGTCGTCGTAAACCTCATCATCTTCCATTAATAGTCTGGTAATATCTTCTGTGCCATTATTTACTTATAATTTACCTAAGAAAATACTAAAATGTGAACAGCTAATTTATAAAAAGACTAGTGGTAAATATTTTTTTAATTAAAATAAAACGCTAACGTAGAGGTGTAGTAATTTTTTTTCTATGAATTACTTACGTTAACTAAGATGTGGTAGTAAAAAATTGTCCATGCAAATATTACACTTACGACAACCTGTGGTAAATTTTACACCGACGGTCTAATTTCTCCGCGTTCCTCTTCCTTCCGATAAGCGAGATAACACTGATAATAAAAGCGTGCTAAACTATGAGGGTACTGAGAATATGAGGTTATAAAATTGAAATAGAGAGCAGCTAAGAGAGCAAAAAAAAAGAGAATGTAAAATTTACTACCACGTCGCAAGTTAAGGGGTTAGGGGTAGTCAGAGACCCGAAAAAATGATGATTTTCACGAATTTTTTTTTGCTACTTAATTAATTTATTTAACAAAAATAAAAACATAGCATAAAAACATCATGTTTTAACTTGACTTCACCAAAATTTCAAAAAAAAAAATTAATAATTGCAAAAGTTATCGCTGTTTGTGTGAAGCCCGTTTCTCCAGAAGTCCCTTGCGGTGAACATCACAAGTCCTTGCAGATTCATCTAAAACCAATCGGATGAGAAAAATTATTTTTATTGATAGATAATCTCGAGCCGGATCGAAGCTTTTTTTTTTTCCAAAATGAACAAAATGGCGGCCTCAGGAAATATTTTTCAGATTTTCGGGAAAAAACCAACAGTTAATTGTTAAAAAAAAATCTAAATTTAAAAAAAAAAAAAATCCTTCGATCAGGCACAAGTTTTTTATGTTTTTCAAAAGCTGTATAAATTGTATTGAAATCTACGTAGCGGTTTTTAAGTTACAGTGTTCACCAGTTTGAAAAACATAGTTTTGAGAAAAACGCATTTAAAGTTTTGCTATCGGCTCCGGAGCGGCCGAGCGCCCTTTGTTAATTGTTGAATAACTTGAAAAGTATTTGTCGGATTCACTTCAAATTTTTACACAATATTTTTAAAACATTATGCTTTAAGAAAATGCAAAAAAAAAAAATCGATTTTTTGAAAATTCTGACTACCCCTAACCCCTTAAAGGTTAGTATTAAAAATTCCAAAACAAAAAAAAAACCGGTGAAGTCAAATCAGAGAACTTTGCGAGTCATCCAAAATCCGAAGAAGTTCAATTTCTGCGGCGATCTTTATTCTTTATATGGAAAAAATGCATACAAGAATTTAGAATAAAATATAATATAAAAACTTTACGCAAATATTCAGTCACTGTAAACTGGCGTAATCCAAATTAGATGGGCTACAACGGCATACCCAGACTTTCTCTAGAAATCCTAACTAAAAAGTTTGAAATGTTGTGAACGCAGGTGTACATATGTATGCATTTCTAGCTTGGCGCAAAATTAGTTATCCAATTTTCTTTTTGTATAACTTTTTTAATAAATACAAAAATAATTTCTAGTGAGAGAAATCTTTATTTTGACTTTAACGCGTAAAAGTGCCTGTCTACTTGTGTACTGTCGCTGTCTCATTCACAAGTATGAAATATGATTGGCGTACATCGCTATTTGCAAAAATAATAAATCTTTCGATAGCGCGATTAATTCGCGTCACCTTGTATATGACTCTAATTAAGCCAGCAAATATGTGTGCTCTAATATATGCATGTGTATGAACGATATAATACTTATGCTTGTTCTTTATTTAATGAGATGTATGTCGTATGTACACACCTAGGATAATTTGCTGAGTTTAGCTTTACCTGTTTTTAATATATATTATATACCTGCGTGTTCATATGGTATGTAAATGTTTATAATAACTGTAAGCTCTTTAATTAGCGTCAATAACAAAGGGCAAAAAATATTAAATGATAACACGTCAAAGGAAGAATGCGCGAATATTTAAGTTATTATTTTAAAAATATTTAATTTGCTGGATTTTGATAGTTTGATAGTAACGTTCTGTAAAAATTCCATAAAAGCAAATGCGTTCATTATCGCCTGTAAGCTAAATGGAATTAGGAGACATACACAAATATTAATTTTGATTGCATGTGCTAGTATTTTCAACTCCATATGGTTATTTTTGTATTTTACACGTCATACTGTGATCTGTTGGTCATTGTAGTCGAATGCGCTTGTGCGTGACTACCCTTTAGTCAAGTCATCTGGTAGTTTGACCTGGAAAGTTTTGCGGAAGTTTTGAAACTGTATAATTTTTATAGATTTTGGGATGCTCTTTTCGAATTTCAACTTTGCCACCTCGTATCTGCGACGCCAGCGCCGCCATATTGAAAAAATGGCGCCTAAAAACAGTTTTTTTTACAATATCTCCATTCCGACGCATTTTATGAGGAAAACACATGTATAAAAAATTAAACTAGAGTCAATTTCCTACATTTTATGTTATAACGATTTTTTTGTAAAATCAATAGTTTTTGGCGTATGAGCGCCACAAAGTACATGTTAATATGCGTTTTCGAAAAAAACTCATTTCCACACCACCTGGAGGTAGAGTAAGCGGCGCGTTTTTTTGATCGTGGTGTCCCCTGTAGGCCTAATCCACATGTGATGCACACTTTCGAAAATTTAGCGCAATCTCCTACGTTTTACCGTTCCTGATGGTCCAGGCGTTGCGAGTTCGTCTTGGGCACCGATCAAGACGTCGCAGACTGAAATCTCGTTCGCATCATCTGCGATACGATTATCAGACTCATCACAGAGGATTGTGATCGTTTTCCGTTTCATCAAACATTTTCTCTAAAATAGTCGCAGTTTCCTCTTCTTCATCGTAATCCAATTGCACTTGCGAATTTTTACAAGCACCACTACAATTTGTGCATATAACGGAGCATTTTAACCCAGCTTTTCTGCATCCACAGACCTTCTGACATCCCTTTTTACATTTACAAGAAGGATTCTGGAGCTGGGGGATCGAGTGTCGTTACAGGAACTATCCCATTTTTCTTTCTGTTCCATCTCCATTGTTCTGCATTTTGTTCATTCCCGTACCACTGCTGAACCTGGTGATAGGTTCGGAATGAATGCTGTCATGCTGCTGCCTCTGTTGGTGGTAGGCACGCAATATTTAATTTATTTTTATATGCTGATTTTGTGAAGCATGCATATCTGTACTCATTTAAAGACATGATTTTCTTACTTTGTACATCACTGTAACCGTATAATTCAAGAAGAAAACGTTCTCCTGCTTTAGCAATAATCTCTGAATCGACATTTGGATTTTTAAATACCAGAATAACCTGGTTTAAATTAGGATTTTTTCGGAGTACATTGATGAATTCCATTTTTCCTTGATAAAATAGTGCACATGTTGTATCACAGCCACCGAATGCATGAAGAAATAGAATATGATTTGCAGCTGTTTGATCTATAATACTTTCAGGGGAATATATTTGTTGGGTAATCTTACCTTTTCCTGGTTTGAGAAAGTACGCGTTTGAGCGCGTACAAAGAGCTGTCAAAAGAATAAGAAGATCTATATCTTCGCCGACCACTATTACGGTGTCGAACTCTGGTGAAACACGTATTGCGGTATTGATGATTAGCGTATCCGTATCTTCCGTGGCTTGTGAGACCATGAAATTTCAGTTTAAAATTTTTCTTTTCAACATTTTAATGAGGCGGTTCTTGTTCGCATCATTTCCCAGAAATTTATCTTGTGACACAGTTGGAATCATTGTCTCATCAAAAAGTATGTCTATTGAAGCAGCTATTCGTGATCGTCGGGATCCCTCTGCAAATTTAATACTACAGTTTGCTACATTTTCAGGATATCCGCCGAATACGATTATGGCATTGGACTTATATTTAGATCGAACGTACGTGATGTAGTTACTGCAAATACATATGTAGATGAAAATGGTTCACCACGATGCCAAATGACTCGGTGTTATAAGTGCCCTCCGTCGATGACATACATTGCATCGATTGCAGAATGTTGCTTAAATACCTTGTAGGTACATTGAAGATTTAACGCATTTACTCATGCCTTCATCATTGAAAAGCGATAAAGGAAATGGAGCAAGTTCGTACGTAAGAAAGTTTTTAAGTTCCTCTTCAGATTCTTTTGCAATGCACATTCTTTGGAAAGTTAACAATGGATTAATCGGAACAATGTCACCTTCGATAACGATGCCTGCATTCATAACACCAAGCGATTTTATTATGTCATTCCGTTTGAATTTTACTGTATAAAAATCGCTGCCATAGATTTTAGAAATGCCAGTACTACCAATTTCTTGAGCCATGTGGCAGTTTATCTTTTCGTCTCCGACAACTCCAGTGCTTATTGACATGATATCCTTCATTTCTGGAAAAGGTGGATGGTTGTACAACCAATCCATCAATTTTTTTACATCATCATTGTCGCAACTAACTCGCGAACTTCTCATTTCGACGTGCTGCTCAGAACCAGAAAAAGTATATTAACATCAGAAGCCATGACTCTAAAAACACAAACTACACTGTAAAACGATAGACGTATACTGATGACTCAGTCTAAACTAGATACTTCTCTTCAGTTCTACCGATAGATGTTTCGTTGAAGGTCGAGAGAGAAAGGGACCCTTCAACAAAGGCGACACATTACCCTTATATCTGCTTTTCTAAAACCTGCTATAGTAGAAGATTATTGTAGAGAAATATACGAAAAAACGTGGTGGTGTATTTGAATATTACGGTGCCTAAGACGAACTCACAACGCCAGGCCCATCAGGAACGGTAAAACGTAGGAGATTGCGCTAAATTTTCGAAAGTGTGCAACACATGTGGATTAGGCCTACAGGGGACACCACGATAAAAATAACGCGCCGCTTACTCTAGTTTGAAAACTCCTGGAAAACTTTCCTTTTTTTACCAAATGACTGGACTACTTGGTTAGCGTGATAATAAGCAGCAGCAGTCACGTTCAGGGAATAATAATATGCAGACGTATCGGCAAGTATTGCCATCACCAGAACAGCGCCCCAGTGATGCCCTGAATGTCGTATGCACTTACTTTCCGTCGACTTTACGTTATTGTCTTTGCTCCTCAAAGAGCAATCAAAGTAAACGAGGTCTCTGGAGGCAATTTCTCAAGTGGCATGGTAGCATTTTTGGGCAGCATTTGTCTGAACTTCGCACAGATCCCTCCATCCACAAACTGGGGTTTGAGGGCCTTGCCAGTGCAATCTTTCCAAGTAGGCAGGATTGCAACGAGGGGAGAATCTGTACCGAAGCTGGTACCTCTGTCTTCAATAACGACTCCAAGATGGGATCGGGAGTCGGTGCAGCGTTTTTCTCTCAGCCAATTTATATTATATATCCCCCTTAAGCTGCCGAATACAGCTAAAGTTATTCAGGCTGAAGTCTTTGCCATCCTACAGGCGTGCAAAATGCTTAGAGAAGGTGGGGGTAAACTAGTAAGGAGGAGATCAAATATGGTAACATTTCTTTGACCTGGAAGAAAGAAAATTGCTGATGAGCTTACCGGGAAGAAGATTGAATTGGTCTTAGAGACCTCCTACCCAGTTAAAGGGGAATTGCACCACAAATTGTTTCTCAGGAAAGTGCAGAAAAGAAGGAGCTCTATTTCTTCACTTGCTATTTGGAAAACTCTTTGGCCCCAGTACAGTGTAGATGGAAAGAAAGAAACTTAACGTCATGAAATTTTCAAACTCGTAAACGCGCGGGAAGGCTAGGTTTACCATTTAGCCCCCCTTGCAGAAGCCGGGCAAACCTCTCAGAGAAAGAGATTGTTGATCGCTTTCTCTGGAAATATCCGGGTTTGGCAGCTAGGTGATTAAGATCACTGGGTATTCCTTTCTTTAAAAGTTTGGGTCAGTATCATCTATCTTCTCCATTGCGTCAATAGCTCTGGCTGTAGATATCTTCCTAGTGGTATCAAAACGGCACTTTAGCGCTAATTGGGGAGTGCTCGACTAATACTTGAACCTTTTCACCTACCTACATACCTACCTACGTAATATGCAGATAGAGCCTATATTTCAATACAGAATTTCAAGTATGTCTCCTGTACAGAAAATATTGAAGTAGGGCTGATAAAGAAGTCACCTCTCTCTGCACCGATTGCTCTAAGATGGATTCTAGTGTTGAATTAATTTTTGTTTCTGAACAACTTGGTGTCGTTCAGTCTCAGTCACTGCTGCTGGAAAATTAATTGAGCATTTCCCAAGCGGAAGTATTAGGTATTTTCAAAGCGTATAGCATCTTAAGAAATGTGGAGAAAATATATGTAGATATATTTCCTTTAACTCTTATTCAACCATAGGTCGCAAACTACGCCTTTTCGCCAACGGACATGGTTTTGAGCTATATATCCCAGTTCGTTCAGAGTATATGTCAGCTTCTATTGAGTATATCCAGTTGGTTCGTGGTCTCGCCATTATTCGGCCAGCTTGGTGGAAGAGGTTTCAACACAGGTCCTGGCATATGCATCCCTGTCTTTAAGCGTATGTCCCATCCACTGCGACTTCGCTTTCCGAATTTTTTTTCAGCAGAGCCATATATTGTTCAGGGCCAAAAAATTTACATAATACGGCGCAGGCAGCTGTTCACAAACGCTTACAGGCGTCTTGTAATTGCCGAGGTTCCTTTTATAGCAGGACAGATTTGACATGAAAGCTACCTTCGAAGGAGACCGTGCAGCCAAGGTAGCAAAATTTCGCTGCACTTTCATATTGTTGTACGCAACCTCTGATCCACTTCAATTGACTTTGATGTGAGAAAATACAGCATTATTTCTTGTAAAACTTGTCAGGCTAGTTGAAAATTTAAAAACGGAGTTACGCAGTGTCTCAGGTGATGGTCACATGGGCTTCTGAACGTAGGTTGGAGTTAATCCGGATGAATCTCTAGTACTGCAAATAGAATATCCTCTTAAAGTACTTTAGAGAAGAATTCACCTGCACTTTACTCAACCAAATACTTAGAAGGAGCTGATGGGAGATAAAAATGTGTAAAGTAGGAGAGATCTTTGGCTTAGCAACTATAGAACGCAGAAAACAGATCTGTCAAATAGACCAATATCTAGAATATTTAGACATACGTTGCATATGTTGGCTAAAAGTTTCAGGTTTTCTAGAACAAAACCTGCCGCTGCTGGCATTTGGATTATTTATTCCTTGGAACACCTTAAAAGTACACAATTCAAAAATGTTTGCGTAAACTTAGAAGATGCACAGCTCTTAATTGGAGCATAGGGCAGAAACTAGTTTCTTCCAATGCATAATTCGTAATTTTGCTCCAAGAACCGAATTTGGATGCCGGTGAGGGAACTGTTTAACGCTTCATATGATATTGCGCCAGTTTTATTTTTCTTCTTAATTGACACGACATAACTCCCTAAAGGATTTTCACCGAGTTTAATAACGCGCCAGTCGTTTATACTCCTACTATCCGGCACCAAGCGCTTCCCTCCCAATATTTCCAAAGCAAAGGGGGCCTTCTTCTGTTACCACTAGCAGGAACCACATCAAATCCTTTTGGGAGCGGCAGCAATTGTATCCATTCTGATGATAAAACCTAACCAACGAGGCCTTTGGATCTTTTTTCTTCCGCAAAATCTTTCTTCCAAACACTTCATGGGTCGCCTCATCGGTTGATGACATCGTCTGGCTCTATCGTCCGCAAAACAGAGGTGTGTGGTAAAGGATGTGGTGTTCAAGAAAAATCATCACTTATGAAGGATATTTGTTGCTTCCATTGCGAAGGAGCTAACTAATGAACGCCAAAAATTGAAAATCCAACTAAAATCTTAAATAAGTCAAATATTTTTTGCTTGTTTTCATTTGCGATTTTGTTTTGTTTAATATTGCAAGTTGTCGATTTCCATCGATCATAGAAAATTAGTATTCATGATTTGATTTAAACGTCGACGCTGAGCGGGCAATAGTCTGAAATAATACCTTTGGGTGTGCGTTAACTCACAGCGATTGTGCAGTGGCGGCCATAACGTGGTAATGCACAAATGACTAGAAAAAATTAAAATATTTTTTTATGTATAAAATTGAATTACGTATTCCAGTAGGGGTGGCATACCGATTGAAACGTGCCGCCTCGTAGGCCGTATTAAAGTTATTCATTATTTGACCGATTTCATATTGAAATCGCTGCTCGTAATTCTTTTTGCTTTTATGATAGCGATCGCGACATTGCAAATGGCTGGAAGCAGAATTAGTATATCATAACCCTAGGATTTTCTTGCTTAAATTTTTAATAATATTCCACTTACTAGGGCACCGAAAACTTCATATAGCTAGGATGTCTACTATGGTCACGCCAATCTTCTTTTTTCTTCTCGTCTTTACAGATCTCTTCGTACAATAATTCAAGCTCTCGGTGCGAGAAGGGTACATCGTCATTCAAATCTTCTGGTGCTTCCGTCAAGCCGCCGACTTTTGATGCTTTTCTGTCAACTGGTGCAATATCCTCTGCCATTTGTACGATTTAATTTTTAGAGATATATTTATTTCTTTGACTATTTATGGTTTTAATCTTTAAGCTGTTTTGTAAATTATTTATTTAGTAATTTTAATTGTTTTAATAGTTTTATTATTGTTTTACTTTCTGGCGCTGGTGATTATATACTGCAATGGCTTATTCTTTTTTTAATATCGGCCACCCGTATAATTAAAATTTTAAGAAATTTTTATTTTCTAAATTTTTGCTTCGATATTTGTGTATGACTCAATTTTCAAAGCTTTCGGGTTCAAATCAAGACATGTTGAACGGGTAGTAGTAGTGGAGTAGGTGATTTGATGTTTCTTTTTCAATTTATTTAGTTTCTAACTCGTCATGATTCAATTATAGAAGGTTAGGTAAGTAATGGCAAGGGCGCTTTGACACTCCCTTATTTTAGGGCTGAATTTACGAAGGATGGAGAAAAAGGGAATAATGTTTTCCCCTTCTTGCCTAAAGGTAGTAAAAAAGTACGTAAAGTAACTAATTAGTGCTATAATAAGAGAAAAACTAAGTATATTGGTTATTACTTCTACATTAAAACAAAACAACAGAAAAATTATTGTTTTTGTTTTAAAGCGAATATAATATTTACTTAGAATATTTTCGATGTTTATTTAACACAAGAGCACGCAGAAATATGTGATGTTACTTATGTATGTGTTTTAAGTTAGTTCGCAGTTGTAAAACAAATATTTGTTAGATGGGAAACGAGACAAAAGTAAAAAAATGGAGTCTCTAAAGGAATATTTTCATTACATTAAAATGGAAATGCAGCTAGTAAACACAAATAGTTTGGAAAATTATTTCACTCTTATGCATATAAGCCATGTTTAGTAACCTTTGCATTACGACGTGATGCAAATTTCCTCATTTCAGTATCGTACGAACGTAAATGTACTTTTCATAACTGTTTTACAATCTTTTATTCCTGAAATAAATGCTGACTTTTAGCATCCTTCATATGCATTGAGAGAGTTACTTGTTAAACCTTTGAATTTGATATAGATTTGGCTGCCATGATATGTTAACGACAGGAATGAGATAAAACAGAATATTTAATTTCGTATTTCGAGCATAACAATATATGACAATCCATTTGTTACCGTAAAGACATTGCAAAAGCAGAAGTTCAGTCGATCATTCCTCGACGTAAGAAAAACATTGGAGTTAGAAGAGTTAAGATTGAAAAAATTACAAATTTATTAGTTTATTGTTTAAAATTTGTCTACCTTAATATACTTGGCGTCCCTAATATTAGTATAATATATATTAGTTAGGAAAATATATTCATATAGTCTAAAACTAATACATCGAAAAATTTCTATATTGATAATATAATCCACTTTTAGTAATTGCGATGATTCAGGTAGAAATCAAAAACCTGTAAACCAAAAATCTTAAAAATTGTTAATTCATAAATATTTCACTACAACTTACGTGTAAATGTAGACGTAAAGCGCGAGGACTTGCTCGTGTAGGTGTTGCGCATGCATCTACGTACAGCATATTGTTCTAGACCGAGTAGGGTATCGACTTGAAGAGCCAGTTCGGAAGCCAAATTGACTTCAGTGTTAGCAGAACTAGGCACATAATGACCGTCACATGTTAAACACTTACTAGGTATTTGCACCATCATACACAGCACGATCAATGGCATCTATGAAATTGTCCGTAGCACTACATGTGACGATGGTAGAAATACGCGCATACTTGCCTTCGTTTCTAAAAACCAGCTCTTCAACACACATCTTCCGCTGCACTTGCTCGTCTGTGAAGTCTTACAAATAAAAACTTTTAAAACCAATTTATTATCAAATATTCTAACAGAACTTACTAACTGTTTATGTATTGTATGTAAGGTGGTCACTATTATATTTGCAAAAACGCTGTTCTAAAAACCTATGAATGAAAAAGTTTAATAAGAATTTATACAAATGTCTGATCTGGACTTACGTGTATGAAAATTCACCAACCGGTAGTTTTCGGCAGCAGAAAGGCGACTCCAAATAATCGACTACCACCATATGTAAGACATAATCGACCTAAATAGTGAAAAATGACATTAATTTATAAAATAATTAGCTTTTATTATTATACTTACTTGAACGTTTACAAGCAGATAAATGATTTTCAACGAATAATAACAAGGCAAAGCGTCAAAGTGAAAACGATGTTGCCGACCCCATAATTTGCACCAAAAGTTTAATTTTTACTACAATTTAAAAGTTTTTTCGCAAAAAATGTAGGTATATTTGTAAAGAAGCAACATGTTTTCAAATAAGGGAGCCGATTTGTCAAGAGGGAGCGAGAAAGCTGCTTACTTACCTAACCTTCTATAATTGAATCATGCTAACTCGTAACCGCTTTTTTTTGAATTACTCTCAGCTGTCAATCTTTGTTTATAGATTTTGTTACTTTAGGGATTAAAAGCAAAAACAAAATACATTGCAGTTGTTTTTTTTACTCTTCTGCAACTACCCAAGGCTAATTAAAGGAGGTGGCACTATAGGACTATGAATAAGTTCGTGCGGTTTTTTTTCGAAATTTGAAACTTTATTGACGTAAAATGGTTACAAATTTAATATTCAAAATATTGTCCATCGCTTACTACTACTTTTTCCAATCTTTCTGGCAATTCACGGATTCCCTTTGTGAAAAATTCGGTCGGTTTTGCCGCAATCCACGAATCGATCCATTTTTTGACTTCATCGTAATTACGGAAGTGCTGGTCAGCCAGGCCATGTTGCATCGATCGGAAGAGATAGTAATCGGATGGCGCAAGGTCTGGACTATACGGCGGGTGGGGTAGGACATCCCATTTGAGCGTTTCTAAGTATGTTTTGACCACTTGTGCAACATGTGGCCGAGCATTGTCATGTTGCAAAATAACTTTGTCGTGTCTATCGGCGTATTGCGGCCGTTTTTCTCGCAGTGCTCGGCTCAAACGCATCAATTGTCGTCGGTAGACATCCCCCGTAATCGTTTCATTCGGTTTCAGTAGCTCATAATACACAACACCCAGCTGGTCCCACCAGATACACAGCATAACCTTCAGGCCATGAATATTCTGCGCCGACGTCGATGTTGAAGCATGGCCAGGGTATCCATACGTTGCCCGACGTTTTGGATTGTCGTAATGGACCCACTTTTCATCGCCAGTCACAATTCGATGCAAAAAACCCTTTCTTTTGTGCCGTTGAAGCAGTTGTTCGCATGCCATAAAACGGCGTTCAACGTCTCTTGGCTTCAATTCATACGGCACCCAATGGCCTACCTTTCGGATCATTCCCATGGCTTTTAAACGTTTGGAAATGGTTGATTGATCAACTCCCAAAGTTTTTGCAACCTCTTCTTGCGTTTGAGCCGGATCTTGATCGAGCAATTCCTCCAATTCGGTATCCATGAACTTTGGCGGCGCACCCTCGCGTTCTTCGTCTTCCAAGCCAAAATCACCACTTTTAAAGCGTGCAAACCACTTCTGGCACGTTCGCTCAGATAGAGCATGCTCACCATAAACTTCCACCAAGATACGATGACTTTCGGCTGCTTTTTTCTTCATATTAAAATAATGAAGAAGAATTTCCCGCAAAAACACATTATTTGGCACGAAATTCGACATTTTCAAGTGTGGTAAAAATATTGTTGTTTACGCTTCAAATAAAAAACTTATACTGACGTTTGTGCCTTACGACAGTAGCTCTCCAATGAATGTTTGGAAATGTGGATCGATGGAATAATAATCAAGTAACGCCATCTGTTGTAAAACCGAAACGAACTTATTCATAGTCCTATTAGTATATAGCATAGTGATTTATTTGCGAAGGTCAAATAGGAAACAAAAGATTCGATTCCTTTAAATTCAAGCACTTCAAAACTTTCAATTTTCAAATTACAAAGTTCGTTTCGTACAAGGCGCATTTATTAAGTAGTAAACAAAAAATTAATTCGCCCTGTTTTATTCTGTGCTGACAGCTACATGGCGAAAAAAAACACAAATCAGCTGATTTACCAACACCAATACTTTACCGTGACAAACAAACATACAAAACATTGTTGTTGGTCTAGTGCCACCAGCTTTAACAATTGCGCCTTGAATTGACTTTAATAATCAGTAAGGCGAATTTATTTTCAGTAAACCAGCTGATTTTGTTTTTTCTTTCGCCGTGAATATTCGGATGCCAGCACAAAATTCAGTTACGAGAAGCGTTCCAGGGATGATAGAATACAAAGTTACGCTTTCCGAATTCGGTGTATCGTCAGGTTCCATGAATAAACAGACAAAAGGGAGGGTAATTACTTCTTTGTGAAGAGGAGGAAAAGGCAAAAACAATAGAAACTACCAAACGCAAGAAATTATACACACACACACACCCACTTGCTTGCCACGTCTTCCGAATAAGAACGCTTTATAATCCGTGATAAACGTCGTTTTCATTAGTTTGCTTAGTTTAAATCTCACAAATCACAATATTACCACACCATTCACCGAACTTGCTCAAGAATGTAAGTTGCCCTCCTTTTGTTTGTTTTGTTCATTTTTCTTTTAGTAGAGCCTGACGTCTGCCTGTCAAAATCGCGAAAAATAGAGTAACTGTTTTCGGAAGACGGCACCTTCTGTAGCCAATTCGCCTTGAAGCTCTTCTATTCGCTCAATCGTCGCATGGTTCGAGCTTGAAATGTATGTATCTATGTATGTATGTCGACTGATCGTCCTTTTATATTTTCTTTTGTCTTTACCTTCTAACGTGCAAAAAGTTGTTGTTGGTCTAGTGAGACTGTGAGTGCCACCACCTTTAATGATAATTATAATAGTTTTAATTTTTATCTGAGGTAAACCTTTGCTATTTGGTTTGTTCTCTGGTTTTTTTTCATGAAATGTTAATATGTATAATCCTTTAAGAATATGCCAAAAAAATTTTAGAACGTAAATTTAAGCACTTCTTATACAGGGTGGGTCATATAGCGTTTGCTTTTTGAACCACCTATTTTTTTAAGAATGGTAACACAAATGAAGTGTCAAATGTGTTCATGATTTACTTAAAGGTTTGAAATTTACGAAATGGGACGCCATACGCCTGAACAAAATTGGAAAATATTGAAAACCTATTTCCAAAGTGGTGAGTCTTCTTCTTCTTCCGCGGTTACAGTAAATGGCGAGCGTTACCGTGATATGCTCCACGAGTTTTTCTTTCCGAAAATTGAAGAGGTTGACATGGACGACATTTGGTTTGAACAGGACAGTGCAACTTGTCACACTGCCAAAGTTACACTCGAACTTTTGGCTACCGTTTTTGAATTCCGATATTAATTGGCCGCCTCGGAGCTGTGATTTAAGCCCGTTGGATTACTTTTTGTGGGGGCCGTTAAGGACAAATGCTATACGAACCATCCAGAGACGATTGATGCTTTGAAACACGAAATCGAAGTTGCCATTCATGAAATTGGAGCCCAAACAATCGAAAATGTGCTTAAAAATTGGGTTGATCGAATGGCCTACTGCAAAGCCAGTCATTTGAACGATATTATTTTTCATTATAAATGACAATGTTCAATCTTCAAAATAAAAAATAAATATAAATTAGTTTTTTTTTTTTTATAACCGATTCAAAAGCAAATTTTACCTATTCTTTGCGTTCGAGCGCAGGGAGAGGTATAGTTACGTTGTATTCAAACTTTTGACGCGTCTTTCTCAAAACTATATTTTTCGAATTGGCGTACACGGCAACTCAAAAAGTTATTGACCGACCTCCCTTAAATTTTGCACACATCTTTTTTATGATATTCTTTTCTATGTGAATTGTCGAAAATTTTTCGAAAAAATAATTATGAGAGCTTTGTATGCGTGACAAATTGTATTTAACATGTGCGCTTTTTTATAGAAATGTGTTCTGGTTATGTACAACTTAATTTATGAGTTTTTTTTAAGAGAGACTCTTTTGTTAAGGGAACGACTTTTTTGCTATATTTGAGGTTATATAACTGGATAAGGTACTCTTTTTGTAAAAATACCAGTATGGTTTCTTAAGTATTTTCTGGTATTTTGTGGCTTATTTTTACAATGAATACACCTCTTTATGCCCTATGTCTCACTAAGGATTGATGGCCGGAAGAAACGATTACCCCTCTATGGTTTTAATCCGCATTCAGTAAATTCAAACGCTTTTTAAAATGTGTAAACAAGTTTTTCAATGTTAAGAAGAGTTGAGAGAGGGACATTTAATATTCTTGCATAACCTTAAAAGGTGCAAAAAATTAAATTTTTTACTTTCAAAATAACAAATTCTATATTTTGTTTCAATTTTTTTTGTGCATTGTTCTGTTATAAATTTATAACCAAATAGATAATACAATAAATAAAAATTATTATCAGTGGGAAACTAATAGGACTATGAATAAGTTCGTGCGGTTTTACAACAGATGGCGTAACTTGATTATTATTCCATCGATCCACATTTCCAAACATTCATTGGAGAGCTACTGTCGTAAGGCACAAACGTCAGTATAAGTTTTTTATTTGAAGCGTAAACAACAATATTTTTACCACACTTGAAAATGTCGAATTTCGTGCCAAATAATGTGTTTTTGCGGGAAATTCTTCTTCATTATTTTAATATGAAGAAAAAAGCAGCCGAAAGTCATCGTATCTTGGTGGAAGTTTATGGTGAGCATGCTCTATCTGAGCGAACGTGCCAGAAGTGGTTTGCACGCTTTAAAAGTGGTGATTTTGGCTTGGAAGACGAAGAACGCGAGGGTGCGCCGCCAAAGTTCATGGATACCGAATTGGAGGAATTGCTCGATCAAGATCCGGCTCAAACGCAAGAAGAGGTTGCAAAAACTTTGGGAGTTGATCAATCAACCATTTCCAAACGTTTAAAAGCCATGGGAATGATCCGAAAGGTAGGCCATTGGGTGCCGTATGAATTGAAGCCAAGAGACGTTGAACGCCGTTTTATGGCATGCGAACAACTGCTTCAACGGCACAAAAGAAAGGGTTTTTTGCATCGAATTGTGACTGGCGATGAAAAGTGGGTCCATTACGACAATCCAAAACGTCGGGCAACGTATGGATACCCTGGCCATGCTTCAACATCGACGTCGGCGCAGAATATTCATGGCCTGAAGGTTATGCTGTGTATCTGGTGGGACCAGCTGGGTGTTGTGTATTATGAGCTACTGAAACCGAATGAAACGATTACGGGGGATGTCTACCGACGACAATTGATGCGTTTGAGCCGAGCACTGCGAGAAAAACGGCCGCAATACGCCGATAGACACGACAAAGTTATTTTGCAACATGACAATGCTCGGCCACATGTTGCACAAGTGGTCAAAACATACTTAGAAACGCTCAAATGGGATGTCCTACCCCACCCGCCGTATAGTCCAGACCTTGCGCCATCCGATTACTATCTCTTCCGATCGATGCAACATGGCCTGGCTGACCAGCACTTCCGTAATTACGATGAAGTCAAAAAATGGATCGATTCGTGGATTGCGGCAAAACCGACCGAATTTTTCACAAAGGGAATCCGTGAATTGCCAGAAAGATGGGAAAAAGTAGTAGTAAGCGATGGACAATATTTTGAATATTAAATTTGTAACCATTTTACGTCAATAAAGTTTCAAATTTCGAAAAAACCGCACGAACTTATTCATAGTCCTATTATTTAAAATCTCTGAAAGAATGATAGAATATGCAAGTTTTCAAATAATTTTTATTTAAAAGCAAACAAAATAAAATCTTCTTTATGGAAGTGGTAAAGTATGGTATTTAGGATTTGGTAAAAATATATTTTAATAAAGCTTGTCATTTTGAAGATACAGGCCATTTTATATTAAAAAGATCTTAGAGTGATAGAGGGGTTAAGCAAAAATTCCCATCCCGTGCAAAAAACCTGTGGGACAACGCTGTGCCATTTATATCTCGGTAAATTCTAAAAATAAGGAATGAGCATTTTTGCGCTACCACTAAATTGCACCACCAGTCTCTATTGAATGGTAGATAAAATGCAAAATTAGTTAGCTCTATCACTAAGTTCTCAGTAAAACATGATATTTAACTAAATACATTTGAATTTATATATATTTTAAGTCTGATATTAATTATCGACAAAATTGTTCATAAAAATGCTTCTTGGTGTATAGGCGGGGTAATTAAACAATGCCATTAAGCCAATCTAGCGAAATAAAACACGACTTCTTAGTGCCAACAGCAGACTCATTTATTTGGCACTCTCGAAATTCTAGCAGTCGAAAACAAATCAAGTGAACTATACTCATCTTCTTCTGAATTTGCGCGATAACCGCTTACGCGATTTTGGCCGGGTTTAACAAAGCGAGCCAGTCGTTTCTTTCTCGTGCTAACTGGCGCCAATTGAACACACCAAGTGCAGCCAAGTCCTTCTCCACCTGATCTTTGCAACGCAGAAGAGGCCTTCCTCTTCCTCTACTACCACCAGCTGGTACCGCATCGGATACTTTCAAAGCCGGAGCGTTTGTATCCATTCGGACGACATGACCCAGCCAACGTAGCCGTTGGATCTTTATTCGCTGCGCTATGTCTATGTCATCGTAAAGCTCATACAGCTCATCGTTCCATCGCCTGCGATATTCGCCGTTGCCTACGTGCAAAGGTCCAAAAATCTTTCGCAGAATCTTTCTCTCAAACACTCCAAGCGTCGCTTCATCGGATGTTGTCATCGTCCAAGCTTCTGCATCATACGTTAGGACGGGCATGATGAGAGTCTTGTAGAGTGTTAGTTTTGTTCGTCGAAAGAGGACTTTACTGCTCAGTTGCCTACTTAGTTCAAAGTAGCATTTGTTGGCAAGAGAAATTCTACGTTGGATTTCAAGGTTACATTATTATCGCTGTTAATGCTGGTTCCTAAATACACGAAGCCTTTTACAACCTCGAAATTATAACTGTCAACAGTGACTGTTTGCTTGAAGACAGGAGGTACTTCGTTTTGTCCTCGGCTACTGCCAGACCCATTCGCTTTGCTTCTTTATCCAGTTTGGAGAAGGTAGATCTAACAGCACGGTAGTTAAGGCCGATGATGTCAATATCAAGGGCATACGCCAACAATTGTACGCTCTTATAAAAAATTGTGCCTGAGCGATTAAGCGGCTCGTAGAATTTAGCCGCATTATCGCTATTCTCACCTCGTCATGGTCGGGTAGCGGAACGTAAATTCCGTCGTCAAAGATTGGGGTATCGGGATCTTCACATTCTCGGTGACATGCGCCGCTGTTACTGTTTAACCGGTTCGAGAAGTGTTCCCTCCATAATTTAAAATTGCTCTGGATGTCAGTCACTAGATCGCCATCTTTGTTCTTACAGAAAAACGGCCCGGTTTTAAGACCTTCTGTAAGCCGCCGAACTTTCTGGTAAAATTTTCGGGTGTTGTTCCTGTTGGCCAGCATCTCAAGCTCCTAGCACTCACGTATTTCGGCCTCTCGTTTTTTCTGTCGGATAATACGTCTCTCTTCCTTTTTTAGCTCTCTGTAGCGATCCCACATGGCTCGCGTTGCGCCCGATCGCAGCATAGCTCTATAGGCGGTATCCTTTTTTTCTGCGGTAGCATGATATTCCTCGTCGTACCAACTGTTTTTTCGGGCCCGCCGGAATTCGATTTATTCTTCGGCAACAGTACGTAGGGAACGAGAAATGTTGCTCCATTGCTCGTGCATACCGGTTTGTTGGGCAGTGCTCTCTGAGAGCAGGAGTGAGAGTCGAGTGGCGAATATTCTGGCTGTCTGTTGTGATTGAAGCTTTTCGATGTTGAACATTCTTTGCGTAAGTTGATGTACGTTTTTTGCTGCAGGCGTGTGCGCAGTCTGGCTGCGACAAGGTAATGATCCGAGTCGATGCTGGGTCCGCGGATCGTACGTACATCTAATACACTAGAAGCGTGTGTTCCATCTATCACAACATGATCGATCTGGTTTCGCGTTTTTCGATCAGGAGACAGCCAGGTAGCTTGGTGTATCTTTTTATACTGGAATCTGATGCTGCAGACTACCATGTTTCGGGCCCCGGCGAAGGTGATCCTCTGTCCGTTACCCAGAGGATACGTGGGCTAATCCTGGACGTTGTGAGCTGCTTGAACCATAAGCAGAAAAATCGTCCTGGCCACTCCCAAGTGAATGGCGATTCTTCAAAGAGTGTTCTCTATGTTCTCTACATTTTTTGGTTATTTTATTCCTGCTGTAGTGCCTAACAAAACAAAAATGCAACATTTAGCTTCCGAAAATTTAAAATTTTTTACGGAAATTAAAATTAAAATGCAATCATAGTTACTGCAAAGGTTTGAAAAAAAATTCCTTTGCTCCTTGACTTCTGGGATGCAGTTATTGCAGCAAACATTAATGACGAAATAAAAATTTTTCAAAGTCTTGCTGGAAATTGCTGAGTCATACACTTTAGATGTTGTCCGAGATTAAGTTAAAGAATATGCGCTGAGGTTTGAAAGACAGCCGGTAGGAGAACAAAGTAATTTGCAGCCTTCTATCAGGCAGGGCTTCCTCATTTCTCGAATTCGATGAGGGGTCTATAGGTATTTGATTAAAATAAATCTACCTACGAAATTTTTGTAAAGAAGTTCCTCTTGTTTAGAGGAAAATTAATTTATAGACTCCCATAGCTGACCTATAACAACCGAAGTAATTTTGTACTTGACTTACGATAACTGAGCATTGATGGTTTATACCACTTCCCTGTTATAGGAAAAATATATTTTTAAAATATAAGACACCTTTTCCTTCCTCTACGCCAATGGGAGGACCTTTTTCCTTCGCCGGAGTTGTCAATCGATCGACAAGACAAAATCTCACTGGCAGTATTTTTGAAAAATCGATTTTAAAAAAGAGGAAAAAGTAAAGGGTAATTTTTTAAGAGCTGTAGGAAAGTTTTTCAAAAAACACTCGTAAAATTCAGAAAAATGCATGACATTTTTATTTAAATCGATAGAACAGTCCATATAACTTAACGTTTGAAAATTGTTTCACGCAAATGTTGACCGCGGACTGCGCTTCAAACGGTCCATCCGCTTAGTCCAATTTTGGCATACTCTTTCTAATGTTTCGGCCGGTATCTCACATATAAATGCTTTAATGTTATCTTTCAATGCGTTAATTGAAGCAGGCTTGTCTGAATAGACATGAGCGGCGTTAAATCGCACGATCTGGGTGGCCAATTGACAGGTCCCGAACGTGTTCACCGAACTCGCCTCTCAACAAGTCCATTGTTACGCGTGCTGTGTGGCATGTGGTACCGTCTTGCTAAAACCACATGTCATGCAAGTCAAGCTCTTGCATTTCGGGCAGAAATAAGTTGGATATCATTTCACGGTAGCGCTCACCACTCACAGTTACGTTACGATTCACAGCATCTTTGAAGAAGTACGGTCCAATGATATCTCCAGCCCATAAACCGCACCAAACTGTGACTAGATACATTTTCTGGATACATTGGTAGCTCTTGCCGTTCTTCTGGCTGATCTTCACTCCAAAATCGACAATTCTACTTATTTACGTACCCATTGATCCAAAAATGAGCTTCGTCGCTGAACATAATTTTTCGATAAGAAAGTGGACCTTCGGCCAACTTTCCATGAGCCCATTCAATTCTGCGTTGCGGTAGGTGGTTCGGCTTCAATTCTTGTACCAGCTGTATTTCGAAAGGCTTTACATCTGAATTCTTTCGCAAAATTTTCGACGTTGTTGAGTAAGAGAGGCCCAATTGCTGCGAACGGCGACGAATCGATAATTGATGGTCATCATTAACACTGGCCGATACAGCTGCGACATTTTCTTCAGTTCGCACTCTACGTAAGCGTGTTGGTGGTTTGATGTCCAATAATGTAAATTTGGTTCTAAATTTAGTCACAATAGCTCGAATAGCCGCTTCAGTGGGTCGATTAAACTAATCATAAAATGGAATAAGCGCGATAAACTTTCTTAAGAGAACTCGAATTTGTGTAATAAAATTCAATGATTTGCAAGTGTTGTTAGCTTGTAAGACGATTCATGGTTAAATTATAGACCAAACTGAAGATGTTTGACAGTGAAACAAAACACGAAACGTGCGTTAGCTGTTGAAACCAACTGTTTAAAAAGATAATAGCTAAAAAATCACCCGCTATTTTATTTTCCTTGGTGAGGTATAATTCTTGGCGGCCGCCGTAGCCGAATGGGTTGGTGCGTGACTACCATTCGGATCTCAGAGAGAACGTAGGCTCAAATCTCGGTGAAACACCAAAATTAAGAAAAACATTTTTCTAATAGCGGTCGTCCCTCGGCAGGCAATGGCAAACCTCCGAGTGTATTTCTGCCATGAAAAAGTTCCTCATAAAAAATATCCACCGTGCGGAGTCGGTTCAAAACTGTAGGTTCCTCCATGTGAAACAACATCAAGATGCACACCACAAACAGTAGGAGGAGCTCGGTCGAACACTCAAAAAGGGTGTACGCGCCAATTATAAATACTTGTACTCAATTTCCTTACGAGTATACTTGTACTTATATTTCCTTATAGTGTCCCAGCTCATTAATCTTACTCTTCTTGACGAAACGGTATTAAGTTACTGAAAAATGTTAATTATCACTAAAAGATTTTCACTGTAACTAAAAATTTAGTGATGCTGCAATTTTTTTTTCACTATCACTAAAGGTTTAGTATTAATAACGTCACTTTTTTTCTCTAACACTTTTAGTGATTGTTAATTTTTTTTCTACCATCACAAAATATTCAGTGATAATAAAATTCGTGTCTTAACTAACACCGAGAAAGTAGTGGTAGTGAAACGTGCATTGTATTTATTATATGTATATATGTATATACAATATAAAACATTGTTTCTCTATAATTGATATTGTTTACATTCTCCGAAAGTATCTTTGATCTGATTCTTCAAACTTTGTCTGCAATCACAACCCTGAAGCAGCATTCAAATGGACTTGACAGCTTTGCTAACTTTCTTGCATTTGAATTGCATGAAAATATATGTGCATACAAATGTATTTATACAGTGGTGAATTGTAGTATAAGCACAATTTAATTTTGTTTTTTTAGAAAACTCCGGCAATGAACGTTTAGTTGGGATGTACATAACTCGTAATATGCTCAGTGGTATTTCAATTAAATTTTTTTTTTATTTTTTATTTTCTTTTATTTTTTTAATTTTTATTTCTTAGTCTTTTTTTAATTTATATATATATAAAGGAAAGTCATGTTAGTTACACTATTTATACCTCGAAAACGACTGAACCGATTTGGCTGAAAATTGGTGAAGAAGTGGCCTAGAACCAGGAGACGGACATATCATACTTTTTATCCCATTCGAACGCGTTTCCGTGAAGTCACTATAAAATGTGGTATAACAGAAACGCATCTGATATGGAATAACAAAACGCAAATGACAGCTAAACGTAATTTTGTCTATGGTTAAGTAGAAAATTTGATAATATAAATTTTGTCAGAAATATATACCTGTAATCACAGTAATTTGTATTATCTTTAAATCATCATTATCAATGCCGCGACCAAGGCGATCGAATCTTTCCCGGCAAAGTTGTAATGCAAGAAGGATACGAAACATTGCGAATGAAACGACTGAAGAAGCGCAAGGAATTCCCCGTGAAGAGCGCCGCGTTAGTATGGCTCGAATTCGTGCTTCTCAATCACAAGAGCAAAGCGAGGCAGCCCGTGAAACAGCTCGGTTGGTAATGCGAAATCGTCGAGCGAATAACAGAGATCAACAAGTAGATCATTTTCGACGCACAAGAAGAGAATTATCAAGTGCTGATTTGAATCGAGCAGCGTTTCGATACGATTGCAACACTGATTACTGCTTGCATCCTAGCGTTTGCATTGGGCCAATGAACGTTGTTTGCGAGTATTGTGGCGCATTGAAGTTTTCCGGAATAACGTCCGGATTGCGCTGCCTTAGTGAAAGAGTGAAATTGCCATTAAGGACTTTTTTGGAGGCGCAATGATTTTACTCTCTGGCGATTTCCGTCAAACACTGCCAGTAATTCCAAGATCAACGGCTGCTGACGAAATAAACGCTTGCCTGATATCATCGAATCTATGGCGCTATGTGAAGAAACTTCAGCTGACAACAAACATGAGAGTTGCATTACTTACTGATAAATCTGCTGAAGATTTCTCTGAGCAATTACTGACTATCGGTAATGGTCGAGTACCTGTCGACGAATCGGGCGGATTGATTTCATTTCCTCAGAATTTCTATAACTTTGTCTCATCCAAAGACGAACTTATCAATAAAGTATTCCCAAACATCATTAATAACTACAAAAATAATGAATAGTTGAGTGAGCGAGCAATTTTAGCGGCTAAGAATAAAGATCTAGATGACCTAAACTGCATAATTCAAAATGATATCATTGGAACAATGCATTCATTCAAATCCATTGACTGTGTAGCAAATGAAGATGAAGCTACCAACTATCCAATTGAACTTTTAAACTCCTTGGATGTGCCTGGCTTACCACCGCACAATTTACGCCTAAAAGTTGGTTCCGTAGTAATCATGCTTCGAAACATAAGCCCACCAAAACTTTGCAACGGTACATGTTTGGTGGTAAATAAATTGATGAACAATGTGATTTACGCGGCGATACTCAAAGGAAACCTCGAAGGTGAGGATCCCGATGATCTCAATCATTCTTCCGTTTGAGTTTAAAAGACTTAATTTTCCGATCCGTCTTACATTCGCCATGACCATTAACAAATCACAAGGCCAATCCTTGAAAGTTTGTGGTCTGAATCTAGAAAATCAATGTTTCTCACATGGTCAATTATATGTGGCATGTTCACGGGTCGGAAAACCATCTGCGTTGTTTGTTATTACACCTGATAATAAAACAAAACATGTCGTGTATCACAAAGTGCTTAACTGAAGAGTGCAATCTATTATAGCTTCATTGAAATACTTGATTAATAAAAAAATCAACTTAATAAAATCAAAAACCTGCTTTTTTATTACCTCTAGGGCGGAACAAAGTTCGCCGGGTCAGCTAGTATATATATATATATTGTATATCTGTTTTTTTTTTTTGCTTTTCTTAATATTTTTTTTAAATGCACAAAAACTTTTGAGTTTACATTTCCTTGGATATTTTTAATTCGGAATGCGCAACCTGGCATTCTATCAACCTTGCAAATGACGAAGCTAACGCGATCCGTTATATACTCGTACACTGAGCTGTTAGAGAGCAACAAGGTGAAAAGATTTTTAGAGATGTGTTATTTAGCAGCACGTAATTCGGCTCTCAGCGAATTTAACAGAAACAGCTGATTGGCTGACGTTACTTGAGGTGTGGTTACAAAAAAATTGAGATTGTGTTGGTGATATTTGAATAAAATTAACCAATGATACTTAGTTGCTATCTGAACAACGACTCATTGCACGAGTGTGAGAATACATGTACATTGATTAAGCAATTGTGTTAGTGATATGATCTTGCGAAATTCGGCTGATGAATCGCCAAGTATCGTGGCAGCCAAAGTTCCCCTCACAATTTTCTTTTCCACCATAGTTAAAGAGCAAACCTGGTAAATCTATCATCCTTGAGGGAGAAACTTTAAATTTAAAACATAATTTTGCCACCGGACACCCTGTACATATTTGCACAAATGTACATATACACATATAAGGCTACATATGTACTTACACTTACATATATGTATAAGTGTGTGGGTCGGTGCCATCACGAAACGATTCACATCAATCTGTTTCTTGCATTCTAATTATTGTTGCTATTGTGTTATTATTGTTATTGTTATTATTGTATTGGCGCCATGCTGTTCTTTGTTTGACTTTCCGTTGCATTACTTCTTGTTTCAATGTGCGGTTTCTGCATTATTAATATGCAAATTAATAACGCAAATGAGTAACGCATGCAAGTAGGCCAAGAGAAATGTTATATAAAACGAAAGGAGAGAATGTTTGGTGGGCAAATGTTTACCAAATCACATTTACTCACTCAATTGTGTGTCAATAAATCAACGAATGCATACATTTATTGATGTGGCAGAAATGTTAAATTTGATTTGAATATGCGATTTAAGAATTGAAGCTTTAATACTTAACCTCTATTGTAAAAAATCTGGAAATTTAAGCTTTTATTTTATAATTAGCAGCAATCGAAATACATTTCTTTATTTCATTTGCTTAAAGCTTGCCAAGTAAAGGCCCAGTTAAGGCTTTGCTAAGAAAATAACTCAATATTTTCTAGGCCCCACTGAGCGCACTTTTGCCAAACCGAGCGGTTCCATGTCAAAAGGGTTCAAGTATTTTAGATGTTGTAAAAATAGATTTATTTGTAGGCTTGAGTTAACTAAAAAAATGTTTCTTTTTTTACTTTAATAATCTTGAGCTTTATTCAATATCGAAAATTTGGTATAGCGGTTTTGAAAATTAAATATTTTCAATTCTGTCTGAGTTGTTGAGATTTTTTTCAATTTCTTACGATAAAAAACATTTTTAAAAAAAAAAATATATTATTTTTTGTAATTTTTGAAAATGCCCTTTCATAGTAAATGAAAAGTAACGTGTATCTGAGCATGTATCTATAAAAAATAAGATACAAGATAAGAGAGGAGTGTTTTTCAAGGGAGCGTGTCATTATTCTGTATTACAAAATTCTGGATGACAAAATTCTGTAAATTGCAAAAAAATTCTGCTTTTTTAAAATTCTGCTTTTTAAAATTCTGCTTTCCAAAATTCTGCTTTTTCGAAATTCTGCATGTTTAATGCGAAAAATTCTGCTTTATTCAAGTTTTGTGATTTTCATCATACAAGAAGTAACAAAATAAACATTTATTCCATAAATAGTTATACATATGTATATGTTTAAGCGATAACAATATAATGTTTTAGTTTAGCCAATTACAATATTTTTTGGAATTCTTTTTAAATATGTAGTGTGACTTAATTCATTTCTTTTCTTGATAATTCTTCGCAGCTGTTCGTTTTTTTTAGAAGAGTTCTACGCAAAAATACTGTGGATTCTATCGAAACTGAAGAAAAAATTATTATTATTATTATTTTTTATTTAATATCTCGAATAATAATAAAAATAATAATAATAATAAATTAAATAATTACATTACCTCTTTAACATTGTTAAAATTAAATTTTAATATAGAATTTTGTAATACAAAATTTTGAAAGCAGAATTTTAAAAAAGCAGAATTTTGTTTTTAGAATTATACATACAGAATTTCGACACCAACCCGTTTTTATAATATGAAAAAATCTGTCTCAAAAAATTTCGAAAAAAAAATTTTATTTTAAGAAAAAGCACATTGCTTGAACAAAAATATTTTTAAATATTGTTTTTGTTGCTTTTTTTTTTTGAAATACTATTTTTTATCCTTAAAAATTAAAAACCAAAGGTATAAAAATGTTAAAAACAAAACGAATAAATTTGACTTTCAAAACTTTCATACCAAAATTTTTTTTATGAAAAAAAAAAAACTCAAAATTATTATTTTTTTTCAACATTTTTCGGTTAATTTCTTATTATACCCAGGCTTACAAATAAACCTATTTTTAGAAAAATTAACGATAATATCCAAAATACTTAGATAACTTGGTCCATGGCATTCGCTTCTAAATATTAAAAGAGAAATTTCACTTCTAAAAAAACTTTGATCTTCTCAAAAAAATCACACAATTGCTCAATTGGGTTGGGTACAATATGATTTTGGTTAAAAATTCTGTGTTTAAAATTCTGTATTCAATATTCTGTATGCAAAAATCTGTAATGCAAAATTCTGTAATGTTAAAATTCTGTATTGCGGAACACTGTAATTTTAAATTTTGTAAATCAAAATTATGCATTGTCAAAATTCTGTATTGAAAAATCGGAGGAGCATATAGATAAATAAAAAAAGTGCGCACTGTTTTTATTTTTCCATATGCTCTTCCGATTTTTCAATATAGAGTTTTGCAAAACAAAATACTGCCAATACATGACTTGTCTTGACCCATATGATTTCCTACATTATCAAAACAGATTTACATAAAGCAAATGTACATATGTTTGTATGTATTTATAGCTTCAGAAACAATGTGAATGAAATTCGAGCAACCGTGCTAAAAAATATTGTAGAATAATTGCAATATTTTCTGTATACTTCGTTCAAATACCTAACTGTTTTAATCAATTCCCATTCTTTCATTGTACGTTTTTTTGTTGGAAAATTTATAGAAACACAATACGTCAACGACAGAACCAAACCCAGCGGACTTTTGTTTTTGCTTCTCGTTTACAGCAGGTCAAATAAGTTTACAAAGAGAGTTTCGATGAGTTCTCTTGATAGAGGCTGACCCACGTGCATGAATCAAGTTTGGGGAAATTACAAATTTAAAGAAATAATAAAAGTTTTTTTATAAATAAATATTGACTGTGTTTAATATGGCGAAAGTCTCTCTTGTTAAGTCTAATGAAAGTAAAGATATGCTCTGTGTTGACGGATATTTTTTTTATTTGAAGCGATCTACAAAAAAAACATATAATTGGGCCTGTTCTAAAAGAATACAAAAGAAATGGCGTTCGCGTCTTGTTACAACACTTATTGAAAATGTGCATACGATTACGAAGTATTCAAAGGATCACTCCCATGAACCGTTTCCAGATGAGGTCAATGTCGTAAAAGCTAATAATTTGGTGAAAAAGTTGGCGAAATCAAGCTTGCTGACTACCAGCCAAATAATCCAGAAATCTGTTGTTGAGACCGTTTCCGTCAGCCGTGACTATTTACCCACAAAAAGTGTTCAAAAGGAAAAAATTAACAGGATAAAAAGACATACACAGCTTGTTTCGCCATTATAATGTAATAACTTCTGTTTGGAATGAATTTTTGATTTTATCTTTAATTGACATATGTATGTATATATACCATAAATGTGCTATTCAGGTAAGCGTGCTTATCAGGTTATCTGCTTATTTGGTTATATTTTTACAGCATTTTGATCAAAAATAATTTTGATTCCAGAATTTTAATATACAGAATTTCAGTTCTCCATCATTTTGATCATACAGAATTTTAAATACAGAATATCGAACCAAAAGTATTTAGGCTGGACAGAATTTTTTTTTTGATTTTTACAGAATTTTCATCCAAAAGAATTTTGAAAAGCAGAATTTAGTACCTCTCCCTGCTCAATTATTTCGAGTGCAGTTGGCCTTTTAAGATATCCATCCACTACGCGGTTTAACTCTAGATTCTAAAACACATCGCTGAATATTTGGAAATGAAAGAGTCGATTCAAGTTTATTTAAGACTTTCACCATTTTTGCATGAATTTTTGTTGGTAATAAACCTTCCAAAATATAAACATTTGTTACCACAAGATACTTTTTTCTTTCCATAATACTCTGACACCCCAAATTGAAAAGACTTGAAGGCCGAAACTTAATTGGCATATTGAACTTGTTTATTGTTTCTTTATATGAAAGATACTCAAATGGTATATTAATTTTGATTAAATGGTCTCGCTTTCAATATTTTTCAAACAATGAGCACAGTCTAATCTTTTTATTAAGAAAAAGATAAGAAAAAGAAAAATCTGAACCAGATTTTAAAAAATGACAAAAAAGTTCTTTCACAATAACTTTGAGCAAAATTAAATAATTTTTAACCAGAAAAATTTTTTTAAAGCATATTGACCCTAAATATTAAAAGGGAAAATATTTTATAAACTCTAGACCAAAATTGTCAACATTGTATATTAAAACCTCAGAATTACTAAATATGTTCAAATTTTTTTGTATGTTTATCTATAATATACAAATAAGTCGGGTTTTCCTTCCTGACGCTATAACTCCAGAATGCACGAACCGATTTCCACGGTTTTGAATCCGTTGGAAAGGTCTCGGGCTCCGTGATGTTTATAGCATGTACTCTGCTAAGTTAATTTCATGTGACATTTATTATGCGCACGTTCTTTCAAACGCTAACTTAAAACCGGAGAAAATGCCCGATTGAGACAACGCATGAGCGCACGAAGATCACTGGCATCATACAATCGTTTGGCATTCCAACATGATTCCACTGCGAACTATAGTGATGATGAAAATTTAGATATTGGACCAATGACGACTGTATGCCGATATTGCAATGCGTTAAAGTTCAAAAGAGAAACGGTTGGACTGTGCTGCGCAAGTGGAAAAGTCAAACTGGATCCATTACTTACACCACCACAGCCACTTAAACCATTGTTCGATGGAACTGATCCTGATTATAACGATTTTCTTCAACGCATCCTTGAACACAATAACTGCTTTCACATGACATCCTTTGGAGCTAATATCATTCGAGAAGGCGGCTTCGTGCCGACTTGCAAGGTAAAAGATACAACACACACAACCAATCACTCACACCAATCAATCACACCAACACAATCAATTGCAACACATAAAAACTACACATACACCACACACTACACCATCGCACGATCAGAAGTCAAGCCGTATTCTTCAAAAATAAATAAATTAATTATTCTATCTTAATTGTTTGCCATCACAGATACAAGGACAAATATATCATTTGCATGGTTCAATGGTGCCAACACCAGATGAACCGCATCAATTTCCGGAAATATATTTCATTTCTTCGATGGTGGATCAACTGAATGTGCGGTGCAATATACAGGGAACACAACAGTTAAAGAAACGAATTATTGAACAGTTGCAAGCATTTTTTCACGCTAATAACGCTGTGGTCAATATGTTTAAAACAGCATTGGAACGAATGCCAAAAAAAAAATTTAGAATATCATTGTTTTTCTTGTTGCGTGTTCACGAGTTGGAAAACCATCCGCTTTGTTTGTGTTAACGTCAGACCAAAGAACAAAAAATGTGGTTTACCAAAGAGCACTTCAATGAAACGGATAATTTGCGGACACGTATAACGCTTCGATTCAGTATTTACTTTGGATTCACTTTCATTTTTTACTTAGAGAAGTTCAACTAAATTACACTTCATTTTTGTAATCGAAAAGAATAAAATTTTTCATTTTCAAATATAAAACAAAAAAATAATTTTTCCTCTTCTTTCGGCAAACGAAATGTTACAAAAAGCGGAGCCATCTGGTGGCGAAACGGAGTTCGCCGGGTTTGCTAGTTTTGCATGTTTTTCAGAAACGGAAAACAAAATTTGTGTTTTGAACAGAATTTCGTGAGCCGAATCGTTGAAAATGTTGCAGAAAACCTATGGCGAGTTATGCAAGTGCTTTATCAAAAAAAAAAAAAAAAACGGGCCTACGAGTGGTATAAGGCTTTTGCAGAGGGCGGAGAAGTCGTGGAAAATTTGCCCCGATCTGGTCGCCCATCAACGTCTTGGATGAAAACGTCAAACGTCGACAAAGTGAAGGAAATAGTGCTGCAAACCCCCCATTTAAGTTTGAGGGAGATAGCTTGTGATCTTAGCGTGTTTCACAAATCAACGTTCTATACCATCAATGCGGCATGAGACGCGTGGCTGTTGGACTCGTTCCAAGAGACTTGAATTTCTTTCAAAAAATGCATCGGAAGAAGGTGGCTAAAGACATGCTTGAGTAAGTGGATTCTGACAAAAAGTTTCTCCAACGCATCATAGCAGGTAATGGAACGTGGCTATATGAGCTTGACATGCAAACCAGTCAACAGGCGGCTAAATTGCGCTATCCACATGAGACGAAACCCAAAAAACCATGACAAAATCGGTCAAAAGTGAAATATTTCTTTGGTTATCATGGTGTTGTGCACTCAGAACTCATTCCAAATGATTCTACGGTAAATAAAAAATATTACTTGGAAGTTATGCGACGTTTGAGGGAGAATAAGCATAGAAAACGGGCCAATTTGTGGAAAAAAAATTCACGGATCTTGCGCCATGATAACGCATCGTCTTACAAGGCTCAAATTGTGAACACTTTTTTTACCAAAAACGTGAAAAATATCATCGAACAACCACCGTATTCATCGGACTTAGCCCCTCTAACTTTTTCCTTTTCCCAAAACTTAACTTGCCACTCCGCGGACGCCGCTTTGAGTCGATAGAGGCTATTATGGAGAATTCGCTGAAGGAGCTGAAAAAGATCCCTTCAAATGCTTTTAAAAGGTGTTTTAATGACTGGACTAATTGTTGGTATATGTGTTTTGCTTCAAACGGAGTCTATTTTGAAGGCGACAAAATAAAGTTTGATGATTAAACAATTATTTTGCGTTTTATTGCACAATTTCCGGTACTTTTGTGACAGAATTCTATTTATTTATTTCATTTTAAAAATTAAAAAAATTATTAAACACCGAAGACACTTCAAAACCAAAATTTTCAACATTGAAAAAATTTCATTGTGATTAAACCTACAAATAAATAAATTTTTAAAAGAATTGACGGCAACGTCCAAAATTGCATTGTTTAAATGAAAAAATATCTATACCTCTAAAAAGACCTCTTACTGTTTTCATGCGTAGATCTGCACAAACACGTGAATGTTAATATGTAAATTTACCATTTCATGTTTGTTAATATTTACCCGCATTTAATCAACAACCATAAAATTAATAAATTGAGAAAATAAACAAATTATATTGATTCAATTACTATTTTACGAACAAACAATTAAGCGCCACTACTTTGGCGACTTTCGAATTTTTAATTGAGTAATTATCAAACCAGAAATGGCCAGCGATTAAATATACGAATGCAAATATTTTTAAATCGATTAATATGGTGTCATAAAAAATATAAATTCATGCCTATGTAACAGTGGGCAAACAAATGTTAACGCATTTTTCGCTGTACCAGTCCATTTGTACTTCAACGTTAAATTTTAATTGGCATTTGCGAAGCTGGAAGAATTCACTGATTTCTATAGAGGAAATTTATTCATTTAAATGATGTAAAATGCGAGCATTTACAAAGATTAATTAAATATGAAAGGCATTTTTATAATTCCATTATGTACACATGCCACTCTAGAGAGCAGCGTCCACGGAGCATGAAATTGCATGCTTTCAATTGCGCGCGATTTATCAAAATTACAGCGTCAATCACTTTCGAGCGACTGCCTGCGCTTTAATTTATTGTACCCACATACAATAATTAATATAATTTTATAAATCGGTCTACGAGTATGCACTTACATTTACACGTGTTTGTGTGTGTGTGAGTAAGTGTAAGCGCATATCTGCTTATGCATTGCTTAATTGAAAATACTACTTAGCATACCAGTTCCAGAGTGTTTCTACCGAAATCTTGTAGCTCAGAATAATTGTGCTCCTGCGGATAAATCGTTGCTTGCACCATTGCAGCCGCTTCAATTAGCCAAAGTGCATTAGTGGCAAACAAGCTGCATATTGCTTCTGTAGTGCAACAAAACTTCATCTCAGGCAATGCATAATACAAATTGGCGCTTAATAATGCAAGTGGCGCTCAGCGTAGCAGCTGCACAACGTTCATATGTATGTGTGTGTGCACGCCTATTAATTAGTCACCTAAGGACAAGCTATGCCAAAGGACTCCTTATTCAATGCGCTGAATGTTGATGGGATTGTAATTAACACCATTTTGTGTACGACTGACTCCTTATGCGGTGGTGCGAAAATGCTTAGGCTTCGAAAATGCAAGGAGTTACCCTTCGAATAAATCAGTAAGTGAGTAGTTGAGTAAGTGAGTAAAGCCAAACAAATGTATTTCTCATTTAGTAAGAAGCTAACGATTTGTATTAATGCTTTCTAAGACATTTTTAAAAGAATTCACTTTTTGAATTGGTAATTTTTAATGTTTCAAGTTACCACTCTTGCTCTGTGAAAATCATATTCTAGGGATCTAAATAAGAAACTTTGCCGAAGGAACCATACCTCTAAAACGAATTCTGATGTCCCCCAATTTGGGTCGAACTTTTTAGTTTCTTTTCTCATGTAAAGGCCAAAAATGGTGATATTTTGGTCATATGGTCATAGACTGGTCATATATTTGGACTCGATTGGAGCACTCTAAATAGGTCAAAGTGGGTTTTTTCGTTCGATTTGGCGCGTACACCCTTTTTGGGTGTTTGGCTGAACTCGTCCTCCTATTTGTGGCGTGCGTCTTGATGTTGTTCCACAAATGGAGGGACCTACAATTTCAAGTCGACTCCAAGCGGCAGATATTTTAATGATGAGCATTTTCATGGCAGAAATACACTCGGAGGTTTGCCATTGCCTGCCGAAGGGCGACCGCTATCAGAAAAATGTTTTTCTTAATTTTGGTGTTTCACCGAGATTCGAACCTACGTTCTCTCTGTGAATTCCGAATGGTAGTCAAGCACCAACCCATTCGGCTACGACGGCCGCCACTGCTTATAAGACAACGAATTAGTACCGCAAGGCTTTACACCTCTTATAAGTTAGGTTCTCAGCTCAGATCAGCTCTGGTTGCAGTGCGTAATGGCCTTCTAATAAGTTAGGTTAGGCTGTCCCGGCTAGCTGAAAGGCATCACATAGACGATACAGAGTGTGACCAAAAAACATACCAAATCACTGGCGGGGTTCCCCAAGGATCTGTCATTGGTCCAATACTTTGGAATGTCATGTACGACAGGGTCCTCAAACTAAAACTACCGGACGGTGCTACTATTGTAGGCTATGCCGATGATATTGGGCTTGTAGTTACGGATAGACACATGGACCAGCTGGAAGCAAGAAGCAATGACGCAGCAGCAAGGGTTAGGCTATGGTTGGCAAAATCCGAAATGGAATTGGCAGCCCAAAAAACCGAGGCGGTACACATCAGTGGGCGGAGAAAAAAGGAGGGAATAAAACTACGTATAGGCACCCATGAAATACTCTCTAAGGATTAAGTATCTTGGCGTGATAAGAGACAGGCGACTTAGCTACAAGCAGCAAGTATCTGTAGCAAGCGCAAAAGCTGATGCTATCAATGGAGCGCTTACACGAATGTTGCCTAATATTGGCAGCCTGCAAGGCAGCAGAAGACGTGTCTTATCGACGCTTATAGACTCCGTAGTCTTTTACGCTAAAACGTCCAGCATACCATACGCAGCACAGGTACTACGCCGAAGTGCAATAAGGGTGGCTTGTGGCTACAAAACGATCTCGAAATACGCAATAGGCGTCATTGCGGGCAAACTACCAGCCGACATTCAAGCAAAGGAATTGAGCCGTCTCTATGGCAGGCGACGGGCTAAGCCGTCATTTGAAGAAAAAGCTGAGAGAAAAGAGACTGCATTCGATAGAAGAATGGCAAAGCAGATGGGATTCGTCAACTAACGGACGTTGGACTCATAGGCTTATAGTATTTCAAATATTAGCCAACGGGTGACCAGGAAACACGGAGACGTCGACTTCTATCTCACTCAAATACTGAGGGACTACGGTTGTTTTTTGGAGTACCTCCATCGATTTAAACTGGAGGACACCCCGTTGTGCTCAAACTGCAATAACGCGATAGAAAGTGCGGAACACGCATTCTTCTACTGAGATCGGTTTAGAGAGGCGCGCCTAACGCTTGAAGCACTTCTGGGTGGTCAGCTGTGCCCGGAAAATCTAATCACCAAGATGATCGCAACAAGTACTTGCTGGAATGTAGCAACAAATTTTGCAACAATGATAGGGCTATGTCTTCAACGCGCAGAGTGGCAACGCAACACGCAGCGAAGAATTCAGCAGCAGCTTTAGACTGGAGGTAGACTGCCTACGAACTGACGACAAATAACAGACGTCTGAGCTTACTGCTCAAGACGGTATCAGACTACGACATGTCGGTAATACCTACGACACCTTTTACGATGTTCCATTAGCTGCAGAACCCCTTATGAAGTGGAAGCAATGGATACTATCGATAGCGTATAACCTCCTTACGCCCATGTAAGAGGAACCTGGACGCAAGTACCTGTTGTGTCAATAGACATAAACGCGGCTCCACCTTGACGAAATGTTACCACGGTCCCAGAGTGGAATTTCATAATCTCCCTAAGCACATACTGAGAATGCAATCTGACATTCCCACTGGTCACTGCAGACTGCAGGTTGGAAATATCCAACGACTCCTATAATTCTGAAAAGCAATATTCAAAAAAATTCTCGAATGCGATGCCGTAGAAGTAATATCTTCGTCAGATACGGCCAGAAGAAATGCATATACGCTCAGTACCACTCAGATCCATCCTAGTTTTATTGAGGAAGCTGTACTTAAAGGAAGTATTGTGATGAGTAGGTAGGTAGGAGAAAAGGTTGAAGTCCAACTCTGGCAATCCCCAAGGAACTCTAAAATACCATTTTGAAACCTCCAACCGGAAGATATCTACAGCTAACCAAAGTGGTGTTGGCATAATGCAGAAAATTGATAGGATTTAGGTTGGCGCACTACTACAAGCTTTCAATGAAAGAAGCAACCAGTAACCTTAAACGTCTAGATTAAGCATCCAGACGCCCAACTCGGACATTTACAGAGAAAGTGCTAAACAGTCTTCTTCTCTCACAGCATCGGCAATGGGTATTAAATGGTAAACCTAGTTTTACGGTGTATGCGCCAATGTATAGTTCAATGACCGGTAAATATGTACAGCTACGAGTTTGGATATTGAATGACACGGAGTCCCCAGGACTTTTTCAGTCCTCCTTGTATTATACTAGAGTGAAGGGTTGGAAACGGAGCTCCATCTCTTCGGCGCTTTCCTAAGAAATAAGTTGCGTAATTCCCCTTTAAAAACTGTAAAGGGGATGCCGATGACTGAATAGGAGGTCTCTGAGGACGGCCCCTTTCTGGCAAGCTCATCAGCGATTTCATTACCCTCTATGTTCATATGCCCTGCAACTCGAATCAGAGAAATGTTACCTGCACATCCAAGAGATTTGATCTGCTCCTTAAAGGAGTTCACTAATTTCGTTCTGCACCATGGCGTCGTCAGAGCCTTAATCGTGGCTAGACTGTCGTAGAAAATGATAATATCTCCCTTGCTCCCACATTCCCTAAGAAGAAGTTCGCAGAAATACGGTGCTAACTGCCGAAAAATGCTAACATATCCCTTGAGAGATTAACTCTAAAGGCCAACGTCCTTTAACCTGATTGCACTTTGATCTACGATGTAAATAACGTAAAAGACGATAGGAAGTAAGTGTAAAACGACATTGAGGGCATCACTGGGGAAACTTCCATCTATTTGTATCCTCTCCTTAACTTTTACTTTTTGTATTATTCAAAATAAGTTTTAATATTCCGGACAAAATATCCACGCAATGCACCCATTAGGCGAGCTATGAACGAATTCATTCAGATCCGAAATTCTATTGACCTTCATTTCTCCTTGCCAAGATCAAATTTTACGAACCCCTTCAACTCCAAGCCTACATAATCTCTAAAATATTATTGTTTCATAGATTAAAATAAAAAATTAAAACACACCTAAAAGCTACCGATGCATCATTAAAAATTGAAAAATTTGAGAATTTGCAGAACTCAGCTTGAGATTACGTAGTTCATGAGAACTTTCGAAAATCGCTTAGAATCTGTTTTACTATTGTAATTTGAAAGAAACAGAAAATCGCAATATAGCTTGCAAAAAGCAAGACCGTTTAGTGCTTGAAATCACAAATGTAAGCCAAAAAAACAAAAAAACACAAAAATACACAACGGCTGAGTACACACGCCATTGGCGCGGCTTTGCGGATGTGCAATTGAAAGCATTTTGTAATTTGATTTACACCCCGTTATATGAAACCAGCGCACAGTGAGATGTTTTGAAAATGGAAATCAATTCTTTTAAGCTGGAAGAATGAATGTTCAGTATATATACCTATTTTTTTTTTAAAGGAAAAAATATACAAGCAAGTAGAGCAAAATAAATCGTTGTTGCAGATACTTTTTTATCATTTGATGATTCATATCCGGGCACTACCCCATTCGGCATTGTATAGGTACATATACATACCTTCTGCTCAAATATGAACGAGACATTATCAATAAAACGGTCCGCGGACGACATATGGCAAACATACATTTTTTGTTTTTTGGTAGGACTGTTATAAGCTTACATGGCAAATTTCAGCGTGATATGTCACATAGTTTGTTTTCTGTGCTACTGTTTTCGTTGTAAAGTGGTCCGAGCAATGCCCAACTGCTGAGAACGGCGATTTTGGGATGTCCTTGGCGACGTCTCAACACTGGCCCGTACAAGAGCAATATTCTCATCCGATCGCCTTGGTCGGTTTTGATTTGGCCTCTTTGGATTAGAAAGAGCATCACCAGTCGAAAACCTTTCGTACAAACGTTTAATGGTGTTCTTAGAAGGCGCACTTTTCACATTATTTAATTTATTATACGCACGTTGAGTTTTCACAATTGACTTCTTTTGTTGAATGTAAATTTCAACAATTTGGGAGCGCTTGCGTGGCGTGGACTGTTCCATCATAATTTGCTTGGACTGACGCTTCCAACGCGGTATGTCATTAAGCGATCTGGCATCTCTGTCAAAAGATACAGGGTTGCCTGATGAGTCCGTCGAATATTGGCAACCCTGTATTAAGTCTGTTTTAAACATTTTTTTCTTACTTCAAATGACGTCCGCTGTAAATGATTTCCTAATGGTTGGAAAATCTGAAGTTTTTAGAGAAAACTAGAAGCAGTAAGCAGAATACAGGAAAAAAAGTTCCATATGGCGTACATATAAGTATTTTGTAAGGTACAACTGTTCTAATGACAAGGTTAGGTTAGATTAAATGGCTGCCCTAGCTTAGGGCACACTGGGACAAATACTGAAATTTCGTCCGTTGCGATGCCATATAGGGGAGAGGAGAAAGAAGAAGGGAAGGAAGAAAGAGCCCTGGGATTAGAGACATTGATGACCGTGCATTTTACGATGACACAGACGGTTACTGATTTGCGTTCGTAATTTGCCGCAACAAGCTACTGATGAACTTCACGAAATTTAGGATATTTAGCCCGCTATAACCGCAGGTCTAGCAAAAAAATTAGAGCCCAGATCTCTAAACCTTTGCCAGACGAGAGCAGGTCAGCTGAGAAGAAAGTGTTGCGATGATTCCACCTCGTCCTCAAGACAGCTTCTGCAGAACGGACTTGAGGCAATCCCAAGTCTCACCGCATGAATACCTAACGGACAATGTCCGGTAAGGATACCCACAAAATTCGAGAGCTGCGGCTTTGTTAGCTTTAGGAGTTCCCTTGAGCGTCCCCGATCTCTCCGTGGCCAGAAGGATCTCGCGACCTTGCACGTTTGCGCACTGTCCCAGCGCTCGCTGAGTTGACTCGAAGCCCATCTCTCCAGGAGTAGACCACACGTTCTTCTGGGAACCCCAACCCTCTCATTGTGCGACGAAAGTTCCCTGTCTAGCCAGCTCATCAGCCCAGCAGTTTCCCTCTATGCCGCTGTGACCGGGAACCCAAATGAGCTGATATCGAAGTATTCGGATGCAATCGGGATAGAAGCCAGACATTCCCCAACCAATCTCGAACGCACAAACAATTACCGTTTGGCTATCGGAGCTTCCTTAACGGTAATTGCCGAGAAAAGCAACCAGTGCACTGCTTCCTTAATTGCGAATACCTCCGCTTGGAAAACACTACAGTGGTCCGGAAGCCTGAATTTATGTTTGATGGGAAGCTCCTTACAGAATACTCCCCCACCAACCCTTCCGTCCAACTTCGAGTCATACGTGAACATGTTTGTCATGCCTTGCCGCCAAATGTTGCACCCCGCCCACTCATCTCTTGAGGGAATATGAGCACAAAAAGGTCCGCTCGGACCCAGCGCGAGTACACAGTGATCCAGCACCAAGGGGATGGACTGCGGCGCGCTCAGTTGTAGTTTTTCCTACAATGTCCACGGGTGCCACATTCAGCATACCGTTAAGCGCTAGAGTAGGAGTGGGACGGAGCGCCCCACTGATTCCCATGAGGGCAGACCTATGTACCCATCCAGCTTCTTAACTGATACCATCCTTTCTAGCGAGTTCCACCAGACAAGGACTCCGTATAGCAAGACTGGTATTATAAAGCCAAAAAGTGACTTTAGGCGAGAGGCCCCATCTTTTGCCGATAGCGCCCCTGCAACCATACAAGGCGACTGCTGCCTTTCTAATTCTCTCCTCAATGTCTAACCTAATAATTGCTCTAAACACCTTTTTGGGTGTTTGGCCGAGCTCCTCCTCCTATTTGTGGTGTGCGCCTTGATGTTGTTCCACAAATGGAGGGACCTACAGTTTTAAGCCGACTCCGAACGGCAGATATTTTAATGAGGAGTTTTTTAATGGTAGCCGAGGGGCAACCGCTATTAGCAAAATGTTTTTCTTTTTCTTTTAATTTTGGTATTTCATCGAGATTCGAACCTACGTTCTCCCTTTGAATTCCGAATGGTAGTCACGCACCAACCCATTCGGCTGCGGCGGCCGCCATTTATGGATAGCTTTCAAAAAGGTGGGTTGGTTGGTTGGTTAGAGTGGTGATTCATCCAGAATCCAACTAGCGCTTCCGCACCATTTTGTTGCCACATCCTCGTTACCAAATTGTTTAACAGGTATTTGCAGCGGTTTGCCCAGGGTTAACATTCTGTCCTTCCATAGGGCAGGGCATTCACAGAGGAAATGGGAGATTGTTTCTTTTTCCTCCGGTTGTTTACAGCTATGACAGTATGTGTTGTGAGGGATGCCCATTTTGGCGGCTTGTTCTCCGATAGACCAGAAGCCAATTATGACTGCCGTAAGTATGCAGGTGTCCCGTCGTTTCATGTTTATTAATGTCAACGATTGCTTGAGGTTGTAGGTGGGCCATAACGTTCTGCTGATTTTGCATTTCGTCTGGTCTCTCCATCTACAATCTGCAATTCGAAGGTATTTTAGGGAAATTGCATTCTTGACCGCACCTAGTGGAGTGAATACTGGTACTGCAAGAGCGCTATTCATGGCAGATCCCGCTCTTGCCAGTTCATCAGCTTTTTCGTTACCTTCTATGTTCCGGTGTCCCGGGACCCAAATCAATGTTACTCTATGGTTTTCACTCAAGTTGGTGAGGCTATTCCTACTTTGCTCCACCACTTTAGAGGTTGTTATAGTCGCGTCCAGCGCCTGGATTGCGGCTTGGCTATCCGAAAGAATAGCGATATTGCCCTTAAAAGAGAAATCTGCGATTAGTAACCTACAGGCTTCCCCAATTGCTAGTACTTCCGCTTGGAAAACGCTGCTGGTATTGGGGAGACGCACAGATTTTTCAATTCCAAGTCTATGAGAACATGTACCAGCTCCAACACCACAGTCCATTTTACTGCCGTCTGTATAGGCTGTGGTATCGAAGTTGTTTAGAGAGAATCCCTAAAAGGTGGGGACCTTCTTCATAAATATTTCCTAAATTAAGCTTGCTTGAAACGTTTTTCAATTGACACTTAAGTTATATTATAATATTTAATTGAACTTATTGATCCAAATTAATTTAACTTTTTTTAACAGGTGGCAGCCCTATTTAAAGATATATTCAAACAAAAATGTTTCATACCTATCTCGATTTATAGTTATATTTCAGTTAGCCCTTTCAAAAAGGTGGCAATACCCTTAAAATATATTTTATAAATTAAATTCCCTTAAAACATTTTGCAGTACACAACTGTATTGCGATATCTAATTGGATTTGTTATTTCATTTCAATTAAATTTTTTAGCAGGTGGCAACCCTATTCAGAAATATACTCAAATTAAGATGTTTGGATTAATAGTAGCAATTCAGTTTACTTTTTTATTCAACTCAACTAACCCTTTCAAAAAGGTGGAAACCCTTCCAAAATATTTTCTAAACTAAGTCCGCTTGAAACCTTTTTCAATTGATATTTATATTATAATATTTGATTGTAGTTATTAACTTAGCTTAATTTAAATTTTGTAAGAGGTGGCAACCCTATTCAAAAATATATTCAAATAGACTGTTTATATCTCTCTGGATTGATAGTAGTATTTCTGTTAGATTAATTATTAAAATCAAATAACCATTTCCAAAAGGAGGCAACCCTCTTAAAAAATATTTAATAAACTAAGCTCTCTTCAAACCTTTTTCATTTAACACTTGTATTTTAATATTTTATTCAACTTATTAATTTAATATGTCTTTTTTAGCAGGTGGCAAACCTGTGGTGACAACAGGTGGCAATAACTCCATTATTAGAAGTTCAGAATTTTAAAAATAATGGATTTCTTATTCCCGCAACTAATATTTAGATATCTACATTTATTTGTTTCAATTATTCCGCGAAACCCAACCTAGATACCCCACTGTGCGGCGTATAGCAACTGGTAAGGTAGCGAAGACGTTAAGCGGATGCATGTTGAACGAGAGCGAAATGAGAGGCTTTCATGGTTTTCCACGACTAGTTGCCAATTTTGTTTGTTTATATGTTTGTTTTTGTTCGAACGAATGCAGCGGATGTAAGGAATACAGCAAATACGCAGTGGGCATGGAAAAGTGTTTGTGCACTTGAACATACAAATGGATAAATATTTGGACACGGTGAGAGGCAGTTTGCGAGTAGGAATTTTGGCAAAATAGCATAGTTGACTTTAGCAAGTTTTGATTTAAGTCAATAAATCTTAGTCTTATAGTGATCAATTTTATATGCCATTTCAACACTTGTCATTTTAGATGATATAGCTGCAGTTGTGAATTTTCAATGGTTTGAATATTAAATTAGCATTCAAAAATTTCGAGCTCAAAAGTTACAAAATATTCAATCGATTTAAGTTATTCTATCACAAGGGTACAAATATGACACTTCTGCTAATAAAAAAACAGAACTCTTGCATTTAAATGGTGACACTTGAGGGCTGCCTAAAATACCTTTTCACAATTTCTACATTTGACAGTTATTTAATCCTTGCAAATTTAAGTGAAATCAGGGACGAATATGCCCAGGTGGCGTCACTGATGATTCTATTTGTAAACTAAACATGCGTTATGTCTGCAAAAATTACAGACTTGCTTTGTTTTGGCAACAGTTTTTCTATTCATCCAATATTAATTTTATAGATTATTACAACAACTTTAAATGCAGAACTTAGCCCTATGGTAATCTGTCGCAAAGCATTTCCACCAGTGCTGGCGCACGTCAAGGTTGCCTACTGTCTCATTTGTTATTTTTATTTGTTACTGATGATGTACTAAAAAGCTGCATTGAGGGGAAAAGAAGATGTATTTATTGGAACTTCCATGAACATCTCGAAGACCTTCGCTGATGATATACGTGTCTGCCTTCACTCCGTCAAACACTCCGACATGCAGAACAAAATCAACGATCTGTTCTCAACCAAGAATGAAAGAGAAATGATTGCGCCTGATTAGCTGTGTCGTAAGAGCCATGTAGGTATAAACAAACAAAAGGAAGGGGAGTTCCTTGCTTGTGAAGAGAAAGAGTAGGCGAAAGCAATAGCAACAACTAAACACAAGAAATTATACGCACACATACTTTCTTTCCTCGACGTCTACCGCAGAAACACGCAAAAAACTGCATTTGGAGGCTTTATATTAATTTGTGCTTTCACAATTAGATTAAATCTCATAAATCACAATATTACCAAGCCATTCGCTGAATTTTAATAAACTGCTAATTTGCTCCTTTTTTTGTTTGTTTTGCTCATTTGTTTTGAATTACGAAGGGAGCTGACAACAGACTTGTCAAAATCGCGAAAAATAAAGAAACTGTAATGGCGTCACCTAATTCGCCTTGGTTCTCAACCTCATTGAATGCAGGGCTAAAATTAATTAACGAGAAAACGAAAGACATGAAAACTCGGTCCATAAGCAGCTGACCGCAAGCAGTGACGCGACTTCGCCATAGTGATTGGGAACGCAAAGCGTTTCAGCAACAGAGAAGGCGGCCAGTCTCTGACGAACCGACAACAAGCACAGACGTTTGAGTGAAACACTCAATACAGTATCATACAGAAGACAAGACGGTAGTGAGTTAAGATAACACTACTGCAAGCTTTCCGATGCCTCCTTTACTTTGGAACCAGTGCCCGTTGCCACTTTTACTTACTTGGGTAGTAGCATTGCCGCTGAATATAGTGCGAAACTAGAAGTTATCGTTGGAATAAATCAAGCGAACGGCGCATATGAACAGCTCCGATCTATTCGGTCGTCAAACATCCTCAGCGTACACACAAATTTACAGATTTATAAGTCAAATGTACTATCAGTACTCTTGTATGGATCGGAAATCTGGCTTACAAACAACTGGATTGAAAACAGAATTCTATGCTCTGTGAACAGTTGTTTACGTAGGATGTTGAAGATCTGGTGGATCAACTTCATAGGTAACGACGATCTATAAAAGAGGTGCAAAATCTAGCCGGTAGCTAACGTGGTAAAACTGCGAAAGTGGATTGAGGTGGATTGGGCATACACTTCGCAAAGACGCAAATTAAATCTGTGGTCAAGCACTGGATTGGAACCCACAAGGTGTCCGGAAGGTTGGCCGTCCAAAAATATCTTGGCGAAGAACGGTGTAGAAGAAAGTTGAAACGTCAGGAAAAACTTGGAACGAAATCAAACTTCTTGCAAAAACAGAACCTGATGAATATGTTTTGCTGAGACCCTATGCTATTGTGGGGGAAACAAGAACCGATGGTGATGATGATGAATTAATCGAAAGAAATCATTTACAGATATCACGAAACCGCAAGCATGGCTTTGAAGCTCTACTCAGCTAATTTTTTTAATCCAATACAAAATAAAATTTGGTTTTAAATAATTCAGAAAAAAACAAAGATTATTTTGAGTGACAGTTGTTAAAGGGGAACTGCACAAATTATTTATCTGAAAAGCGCAGAAAAGATGAAGCTCCATTTCCACATGTGCTATTTCGAAAACCCTTTGGCCCCAATACGGTATACGAAGTACTCAGAAACTCCTTTGAACTTGTCGCCATTCAATTTCCAAACTCGTGGCTGTGTTTACCGGTCACTGCGCAATCGGCACACACGCGGAAAAGCTAGGGTTACCATGGGTTACCCCCATTGCAGAATCTGTAGAGAGCTTTTAGAGAAGGAGACTGTAGAGCATTTGCTCTGTAAATGTCCGGGTTTGGCAGCTAGACGAATAAGGCCATTATCGCTATCCAGTCGTCAAAAAAAGTCTTTCGTTTTTCCAAATTGTTATGGAAATGTTGGTTACCGTTGATGATATTAATCGGATATCGAAATGAACCAATAATCAGAAAGGCTCTTATCAGATGAGCAATGTTTTGTTCAACGGTTACTTTGATTGAAGTGGTGTAGGTAGGTAAGATGGCACACCGAATCTTGCCTGCTCGGAAAGAAAGCCCTAGCACAACCCTCAAAGCATAGTTTGCGGATGGAGAGATCAGTGCAAATAACAGAGAAGGAGCAGATCTCCCCGCTTCAAGATGCTACTATGCCCCACAGGAAGTTGTCTCCAAAGGCCAATCTCCTTCAACCTACTAGCGCTCTGAGCAGCAATGGATTTCACCTGCAGATCCACAGGAAGTAAGCGTAGAATAACGTAGAGCGTGAAGTGGTGTAGTCACCTTTAAATTACCAGCGGCAGGCCAAATTCTATTATTTTTTTGATTTTGGTAATATCTCGAAAATGGTTAAATTTATTGAAAAATGCGTTATGCACGAAAGATTTGATTTTGATGATCGGTTGAAGACTTGTTCAGTTATTAAACAATTTATGGTCTATCTTTTTATTAGATTATTTAATTTATTATTTAAATAAGTTAGATTTTCGGAGTCAGCGGATATCGATTTTACACAGAAATGGGCTGCCTGGTTCTTGGGAATTTTAGCTGTGAACCAGTGTAACCGAGTGGTAAACCTAAGCCCGTAGGTGGTGGCACAATCCCCAGTTTTTCATACAGTATACTTATACCCACACATACATATATACCTATGTACATGTATACATTCTCATTTTTACGTAAATATGTAAAGTGAATGCTCGAATAGAGGCCCGAAAATTGTAGTCCGTCTCCGTCTTCTTCCTTTTCAAACCACTTCTTCAATCCCCTTTCACTTACAAGTAATCTTGACGTACAAATACCTTGATTCGTTTCAATTTGTATTTGTAATTTCCATTCACTTTTATTTCAGTTTTGTGTTTTCATTGGGCGGACTACTATGTTGATGGCTCGGCTTCTCTGCCAGTACGATTGTTTATGCTGTTGTCAATTGCTCACAATTTGCTTTGATTGTGGTCGCTTAATTCTATTGTTCTGTAATAGAAAGCTCTATGTGAACTAATAGTTAGTTATACGAGTGGGCGAATGAGCCCTTCAGGTTTTTATCAAATCCTATTAGCATATACGTATACATTGTATTGTGTCTTGCGCACTGAGTACTTTAAGGTAGGTAAGTTGAACTTAAGGCACTTGAGCCTATAAGCTCGAGAAAACTAATGAATTGATGGACGGGCAGCAGATATGCGTACCAGCGCTGAAGTCCAAGCAGTGTTGCTTTTACAATTTCATGTTCAATGCATAAGCAGCAATGACTGTGAGCTGATTTCAGTTGTATCTAGTTGACTAGCACTCAGAAATCAGCTTAAAATGAAGCAGACGTATCAAAGTTGTAGCACATAAAGCAGGTATTAGATGGAAAATGGTTGGATTTAGAGCAAATAGTGGCTCAAATCTAAAAGGTGATAATTTTGATTATTCTTCTTAAAAAGTATGAAAGTTCTGCACAAACAAGTCGGAAATGTTTAAGTTGTAGTTATACTGAGATTAGGCAACTGTAATGCTGCTGATTATATGGCCAGCAGTAATTTTGTTGCCAGTGAGATTTCAATGGTTTAAGAAACATTTTAGGTGTTAGAGGTAGTCAGATTATATTTTGAATTTCCTTGTCGTACAAATTTTGGTAGAAACAAGTAAGTAAGTAAGAAGTAAAATTATGTGTGATTTTAAATAAAATGTTTGAAGATACAAGTCACAAAACCAAAAATGTCATGATTAGTCATTACATCCATAATAATGAAAACCAAGCTCATTCTTTATTAGGTTAGGTTAGGTTGAAGCGGTGGTCCACTATGGGACACAGTCAGGCTCATAGCCCATTGTGAGACCACATGGGAACTTGTCCTAATACCAGTGTGTAAAAATTTAGAAAATTTTAGAAGATCCTTGATTTCGACAGAACTAAGGTCTTCCATTTCACCAATAATTGTCTACTTAAAACGGTAATACTACGTCTTGATAGAGCTGGACAGTGGCACAACAGGTACGGTATCGTCCCTTTCTCTTTCTCTGTGCTTGCACACCTATCCTCTGGGCGTGCCTGCAGATTAATCAATGCTACGTTATACTTGAATTCAGTGTGCTAAGACTGTGCTTCACTGCTCTTAGCAGAAATTCTGTGCGTCTAGCATTGAGAGTAGGCTACAGTTGGCGATTCTGCCTGTGGTTTCATTGCGCCATCTTTCATTCGCTGCTCTTTCAATTTCTTCAAGGATAAGCAGCTTATATGGTTGTTAGGGTATGCCTATATCACTATTTAATATGTACTTATCGGTCAATTAAGTGCCGAGTTTTGCAAGTTCATCGGCTCTGCAGTTACCCTCAATCTCACAAAGGCCAGGAACCAATGTTCATGACTTAGTCATCTCGTTAGCAGATGTACGGCATTTCCTAACTACCTTAGTGGCTGTCGACTGCTTTGTGAGGGATTTCATCGCCGCCGGGCTCTCAGTGAAAATGTAGATATCATCTCCAGGTATCGCACCACACTGTGTCAGTGTCGCGGCTTTCATTTTTGCCATTAGATCAGCCTGAAAGACACTACAGTTGTCGGGGAGACGCAAACTGAAGGAGATCTCCAGATATTCTGAGTATACACCTCAGCTCAAACTGCCATCAAGCTTTGAGCCAACTGTGTACACCATACATGGATGGATTCACCCTGTCTTATATCGTCCCACTCTTCCCTCGAGGGTAGGAGGGTCATGAACGAGTCTTTGGACCTTATCAACTCTTTAAATGCTCACACCCTTCTAAAGTGCATTCCCCCATATTGCAATACCGTAGTAGAGAATTGATCTAACTTCTGTTGTGTAGAGCCAGTGTATCATTCTGGGTTTCAACCCCCATTTTTCCCCCAATTAGCCTTCCACAGGAGTACAACGGTGTCATAGCTTTGAAACGCTGTCCTACGAGTCCTAGATATTTAGCCCCTCTCTTACTCTAATGGGTTTTCCCCTAGGAATGTTTATTGAAGAGCAAGTATTTTATGTGTCTTGCTGAACATTATCAGATCCGTTTTTTCCGGATTTACTTCTAGTCCTCGACTATTGCACTAAAGTTTGTTGAGAGATTTTTTTGAAGATCATTATTCTGCTCCTTTCTCTACTAAACAACAATATTGAAGAAAGCAGCCAGTTAAAAAACTAAAGAAATGAAAATTAAGTGATAATGAAACCCTTATTTTAACATTTTCTTTTTCTTAATTGACACGATAATCACTTATGCGATTTTTGACGAGTTTAACAAAGCGCGCCAAACGTTTCTTTCTTTGTGCTAACCAGCACCAGTTGGACATATCAATAGAATCTAAAGTTCTTCTCTACCTGATCGTTCCGAAATAGAGAAGGCTTTCCTCTTCCTCTGCTACTACCAAGTGCGGTACCAGATCGAATACTTCCAGAGTCGGAGCATATCCATTCGGACGACATGACCTAGCCAACATAGCCGCTGGATCTTTATTCGCTGCGCTATGTCTATATCGTCGTAAAGCTCATACAGCTCATCGTTCCATCGCCTGCGATATTCGCCGTTGCCAACGTGCAAAGGTCCAAAAATCTTGCGCAGAATCTTTCTCTCAAACACTCCAAGCGTCTCTTCGTCGGATGTTGTCATCGTCCACGCTTTTGGACCATACGTTAGGACGGGCATGATGAGAGCCTCATAGAGCGTTAGTTTTGTTCGTTGAGAGAGGACTTTAGTACTCATGTGCCTACTTAGCCTAAAGCAGCATTTGTTGGCAAGAGAGATTCTACGTTGGATTTCAAGGCTGACATTGTTATCGGTGTTAATGCTGCTTCCTAAATAAACAAAGTCTCTTACAACCTCGAAATCAAAACTCTAAACAGTGATTTAGGTGCCGATGCGCGAGTGCGCCGACTATTTTTTTGATGACAGGAGGTACTTCGATCTGTCCTCGTTCACCACTAGACCCAATCGCTTTACTTCTTTATCCAGTTTAGGGAAGGCAGAACTAGCAGCGCTGTTGTAGCATACGCCAACAAAAAAATTGTGTCTGACCGATTAAGTTCTGCGGCTCGTACGATGCTCTCCAACATCAAGTAAAAAAAGTCCCAAGACAGCGAATCACCCAGTCTGAAATCTCATTTGGTAGCAAATGCCGCAGAGAGGTATTCTCAATTCTGACGGCGCTGCTGGTAGTGAGCAACGTCATCTTACATAGTCGTATTAGTTTGACGGGGATACCAAATTCCTTATTTGAACTTCTCCTAAGAATTAGTTGTAGTGTAATTTAGTGGTATTTCAAAATGCCCAACCGTTGTAAATACAACTTTGTTTTAAGTGAATTAATAAATAGTTTTTAAAATGTTTTAGTATGTAAGAAATGTAATCTTCTCCAAATTTTTAATAACTAAATAAAGGGTGATTTTTTAGCTACTATCGTTTTAAACAGTTGGTTTAAACAGCTGACGCACGTTTCGTGTTTTGGTCTATATTTTGGTCTATATTTCGGTCTACAGTTTGGTCTATAATTTAACCATGAATCGTCTTACAAACGAACAACGCTTGCAAATCATTGAATTTTATTATAAAAATGCGTGTTCTGTTAAGAAAGTTTAAAGTCGAAAAATTGTGTTCAGCGACGAAGCTCATTTTTGGAGTGAAGATCAGTCAGAAGAATTGCAAGAGCTACCAATGTATCCTGAAAAGGTCACAGTTTGGTGCGGTTTATGGGCTGGAGGTATCATTCGACCGTACTTCTTCAAAGATGCTGCTAATCGTAACGTAACTGTGAATTTTGAGCGCTACCGTGAAATGATATCCAACTTTCTTTTGCCCAAAATGCAAGAGCTTGACTTGCATGACGTGTGGTTTCAGCAAGACGGTGCCACATGCCACACAGCACGCGTGACAATGGACTTGTTGAGAGGCGAGTTCGGTGAACATTTTATTTCACTTTCGGGACCTGTCAATCCACCCAGATGGTGCGATATAACGCCTTTAGATAATTTTTTGTGGGGTTATGTTAAAGCTCATGTCTATTCAGACAAGCCTGCTTCAATTAACGCATTGGAAGACCACATTAAAGCATTTATATGTGAGATACCGGCCGAAACATTGGAAAGAGTATGCCAAAATAGGACTAAGCGGATGGACCATTTGAAGCGCAGTCGCGGTCAACATTTGCATGAAATAATCTTCAAACATTAAATTATAAGGACTCTACTATCGATTTAAATAAAAATTTCATGCATTTTTCTGAATTTTATGGGTGCTTTTTTGAAAAACTTTTCAATAGCTCTTAAAAAATCACACTTTAATTAAAAATGGTTCCTTTTTTATTTTATGTAATATTCTTCCTCAAATTTAATGCACTTTTCCCAAAAATCCCCCAATATTTGTTTGCCACCTCTATTATGATTTCCGCGAGGTTCTACAAAGTAGGGTTCTACAGCTGCTGAATTCTTAAGAAAAGCAACATGAATATGTAAAAATTAACAGTTTAGGGATTGAAGTTTTTGCTCTCGTAATTTAGAAGGTTTGGTGTCTGATACAAAAAATTATTCGCATATTACTAATTAATTTTTTTCCTCTGACCTATGTACTTTTTATGTTTGCATTTCTTTCTCACTCCGCCACTCCACAACATTATTTTAGAGGAATGACGCAAGATACTCCAGGACTATTATTTTCAAAAATTGAGAAGCAGACCAAGCGGTGTTCTAAATATATGGCTCGGGATAGTCATAACGATTAAAATTTCATTTTTTAAAACCCATAGCTGAGAAATTAACTGGTTTTTTATTATTTCTTTTTTTTTATTTATTTCTTTTCAAATATTGGCTTATATATTATTTATTTAAGTTTTTATGTATTTTAGTCAAGTAAAACAAAAAATTGGAAGAAAACCATGAAAACATACAAATTTTCTTAAGCAATATATCTGAGTTTCGCAAACTTAGTAGATGTCAAACACTTACTTGACAAACTGTAAGTATATACAGACGTACAAAGGTGCGTGCGTATATCCGTTCATTTGTATGATTACATTTGCACAACACTCAGGTAATATAACTTAATTAGTTAATTAATTACATTAAAGTGAATGCAATGGCATTTTGTGCGCAACTACAATGACAATGACAAAAGTAAATACAAACACACCTGAGTGGTGGGGGGTATTCCAGTTGCCTGCTACCTTCTGGTACTTTAGATTTCGGTTTACCTCTTTAAGCAGCACAGGCATACTCACACTCGTGCTCGTATATGAATATTTGCATGCACATTCACAAATACACACACACACACACACACACGATTACATGTACGCAAACAAATGCTAAATCATAAGTAAGTCAATTTGCTGGTAATTTGAGCAAAGGTAATTCCCAATTCTCAATACAATAGTTTTATTAATTACTTCATATTACCATTTAACTATTGCAAAGACGGCAAAATGCACACTTCCACTCACCCACACACATCCAAGCACAGTAAATGCGATTATACACGCACACATTGATATAATAGACGCCCACGTAGATAGAACTGCAGTTGCGCATACCGCCAAGTGCTGGCAACTTTGCTAAATTCGTGTTAATTGTGACATTAATAATGAGTTGTGTAATGGTACGAGCGCGCTTCGAAATCTCTTGCAAATCATTGGTTTTCCAATCGACTCCCCTAACGCGCGTCACTTCTTCTTCGCCTTCTTGCCTGCTATTTGCGCAATGCTTGGGAGTCGAAATAAATTACAGTAGCTTTGAGTATGCGGCATTGCGCTTACTTGCAGTTAACATTTCCTTAATTAATGCGCCACGAAATCCTTGCATTATTTGCTGCGTTCCATCACGTTTTGGGGCCTGCACATCGCACATCGCGCACCGCGCACCCCAATTTTGTGGCAGTCTCGCATATTCTCTTATTACATTTTCAGTGAATTTCTTCATTCACAAAATCGTTTTAATTGTCTACGCTTGTTTTTCTTGTCCCGACATTTACTTAAATTAACAGCCCCCTTCCGCCTCACTATTTCAACATTTTCCGCTCTCTCTCTCTCTTGCCGTATCCTTTTAATGTAGGAAATTTGTCCTTGGTGTCGCCACCATTAATATTATCGCCGCGGTCGCATTGGTGTTCGCAACTCAACGTAGCATTTACAATTAAAAACTTTTTCAATTATTGCTAAGAAATCTATGTAAACAATGGGAGCTTGCTAAATCGTACAAATCTTGAATGATTGCTGTTTGTTTGTTGCTCATTTAGTTGTTCTGTTTTTGTTGCAACAGGCAATTTGCAGTGTAATTCGTTTTTTTTTTTTTGTTTTGGTTTTTTGTTTTCTAAGTGAAATCGAAATCACACTAATTACTTTTTTCTACTTCCTCTGAATTTCCGACAATATTTTGACAAAAGTCGCTTCTGTGGTTTAAAATTTGCGTAGCTGAAAAATAGTGAAATTGTGTGTGAATCAGCAAAACAAAACAAAAAATCACAAAACACGGAAAAAACCAAATCACTCTTAGAGCATAAGCAAAATGAAATCGTGCGGAATGATGCCATTGGATGATATTTGCCGCAATATTTCACCACCTAAAAGAGAAGAACAAACAAAATTGGCATCAGCTGATTGATAAGATGACAAAATATAAATATACAAAATCGAAAGATGAATTACCAAATTATTTGATTATCAGAGTTTTAAATATCATATTTATAATGTGCAAGGTGTCCCTGCAAACGCAGCAACTTCTGCGAGGTTATTGCCCTATATAATATATTTCCATTCCGCGGTAGTGAAGATTCTTGAAGCCATTCCATTAACCTCTGTTACACATAAACATAGCTTCTGAAAAGTACACTGCACTACTACAGCACTTTAGCTGGGGCTCTCCACTCTCCCGCCTCAACTGAAGAGATTGTCCGTAATTTACTCTCCTCAGTAGCATTTCGAGTTAAAATCTTTAAACAGAAGGGAGTATTACTCGAAGATTTCTCAACCATCAGACAGAGTTTATTTGATCTCGTATGCTGACAATTGTTTGATATTGGCGTTCGGCAATGACATCGATGACGGTTACCTCTCCACCAGCATCTGGACGAAGGAGGTCAAAATAACACTGATTGGATCACACACCGATACCGATGGTGAATAATCTCAAGCTACTGCGCGTTCTTCGATAGTTTCCTTTTCTCCTATAACCGCAATTGTTATCCAGGAGGAAAACGTACCTCACGATCAACTTTTGCAGATGGTGAGGTATATTACGTAGATAACGAAGATTGTCAGTTACCCAATGGAATATTTTATTTAGTTAACTGTCCAGAGTGAGAAAAACGCCCCTCATCATCAATTTCTCTAAATAAAAACCGTCACTTTCTGCAGCCCTTTCGCGAGAGCGTAAGTTCGAATTGAGTCAGGCTGCATGTATTGGCATCACTGGGGTGTGTAGAATATTCCGCACGACCGCCTTTAACGTCATTCTGCACTTATTTCCCTTGATTTTCAAGTTCAATCAGTTGCCGCTCAGAGCGCTATTAAGTTGAAGGAGGTAGGTCTATGGAGGTGATCTCCTATAGGGCATGGTAATATTTTTTCTTGCTTCTCTGTACTTCGTACAGATCTCTCCATCCGCAGTAACGCTCTTCAAGTAGAGCAGATCTCTTCAGCTCAACTCCTGTAAGGTGGAGATCAAACGTCTCGAATGTGCAGGAAACATTTCCGTTATCCGAGTTCCAGGAAATAGGAACATAGAGGAAAATGATGCCAATGGGCTTACTAGTAATGGGTCCACAAACCGGTTTCAGCTATCCCCATCTCAGAAATTGGTTTCCCCATAACCGTTGTTAAAGGGAAAAGGCATAATTTCTTTCTTAAAAACAAAAGGTAGATGGAGTTTTAACTATGGTGTGCTATCTCAAAAACACTTTGACCTCAGTACGACAGAAGTAGCACGCTTAAAATCCTGGAGATTCCCTGATTGTACTCATAGCGGTGGTCATCGGCCAGTGCGTGATCGAAACTCATGCGAAGAAGCTTGGAATTTCGAGCATCCCCCATTGCAGATGCTGTGGGGATCCGGCAGAGATAGAAACTATAGAATACTTTCTTTGCATATGTCCGGGTCTGGTGACTAGGCGCTTGAGGTTAGTGTGCCTTTCTGAGATATGCTGAGGCAGTTCTACAGCCTAGATTTTTATCTCTCCTTCACTACTTCAACACCACTGAATGGTTCTAGATGGTTTTTCTTCCCTTGAGTTTTGTAATTTTGCGCACGTGGTGATCTACGTTACGGCATAAAAACGATACTCAAGTGCTACTTGTAGTGTACCCCACTCTTGTCATCTAACCTACCTACCTACCTAAATATAAAAAGTCGGTAGTTAAAAGTGGTAGTAAAATTTTATTATTAGACTATTCAAATAATTTTGCTATTAAAAAAAGAGACAACACCATTCAAGAAATATTCTTTTATTAAAACATTCTAACTGTAATGTGCTACCCACATCGTAATATTTTACTCAACAATATTATTATTTCAAACTTTCGCCTTAAGAGTTAGATGACAACGCTATGCCCAAAAAATTTTTATTAAAGCTTTGTTCATTTCTTCGAACGTATTTTGTTTGGTACCCTTATTCTAACCATTTATTAAAGTTTGTTATTAATTAAAATACTTTTAAATCAGATGGCAACACCACTTAAATATATTATAATAAAATAAAAATATAAAAATAATTACTTTCACATTAGTATACGTAGGTTTATATAGTACAATATATATTTTTAAATGAAACTTTTTTGTAATCGAATCCTTAATTTCCAAGAACCAATTGGCAACACCAACTGATAATATCTTTTATTAAAGCCTTTTCAATTACCTTTCGGTAGAGGAATACCTTTATTTTAGTATTCTATTGAAATTTGTCATAAGTTATTAATTATTCGAAAAAAACCATACGGCAACTCCAGTTAAACTGCAAATATTTTTTGGTAAAATATATTTCATTTTACATACCTTTCATCCAATACCTATATTTTAGTACTCCATTGAAATGTGTCATAAATTACTCATTATGTAAGAAATGTATTTAATTATGCTAGAAAAATCAAGGGAGGATGGTTCCATGTGTAGAAGTCCACGCAAGTGGGGAAAGTTACTGATCGCCATTCACTTGGGAGTGGCCAGGACGATTCTTCTACATATGGTTCAAGCAGCTCACAACGGCCGGGATTAGCCCACGTATCCTCTGGGTAGCTCCCGAACACCCGTTAGGGAGTGAGCTAACGTGAGAAGGCGAAGCATTCCAGGATAGCTGGTTGTGCGCTGGGTTTGGGACCCGCCACTTAAAAATCCCCCCCAATGAAAAGAATTACAAAGCCTCGGATGAGAACTGCCTTTACTGATGACGACCCCTGCAAACGAAATAAGGAATATGATTTGAGGGCATGCACCTGGAATGTCCGGTCCCTTAATGGGGAAGGTGCCTCTGCCCGGCTGGTTGATGTCCTCGTGAGAGTAAAGGCTGACATCACTGCCATCCAAGAGATGCGATGGACGGGGCAAGGTAAGAAAACCATAGGACCTTGCGACGTCTACTACAGCTGCCATGTAAAGGAGCGCAAATTCGGTGTCGGATTTGTTGTGGGAGAGAGACTTCGTCGCCAAGTACTGTCGTTCACTCCGGTGGACGAGCGTCTCGCAATAATCCGCATCAAAGCGCGATTTTTTAACATCTCGCTAATTTGCGCCCACGCCCCGACGGAAGAGAAGGACGATGCGACCAAAGATTCCTTCTATGAGCGCTTGGAACGTTCCTATGAGCGCTGCCCCCGCCACGACATAAAAATCGTGCTTGGCGACTTCAACGCCAGGGTGGGCAAGGAGGGAATTTTTGGTCCCACAGTCGGAAAATTCAGCCTGCACAACGAAACATCCGGTAACGGACAGAGGCTGATCGACTTCGCCGGGGCCCGAAACATGGTAGTCTGCAGCACCAGATTCCAGCATAAAAAGATGCACCAAGCTACCTGGCTGTCTCCTGATCGAAAAACGCGAAACCAGATCGATCATGTTGTGATAGATGGAAGACACGCTTCTAGTGTATTAGATGTACGTACGATCCGAGGGCCCAACATCGACTCGGATCATTACCTTGTTGCAGCCAAGCTGCGCACCCGCCTCTGTGCAGCAAAAAACGTACATCTACCTACGCAAAGAATGTTCGACATCGAAAAGCTGCAATCACAACAGACAGCCAGAAGATTCGCCACTCGACTCTCACTCCTGCTCTCGGAGAGCACTGCCCAACAAACCGGCATGCGCGAGCAATGGAGCAACATTTCTCGTTCACTACGTACCGCCGCCGAAGAAGAAATCGGATTCCGGCGAGCCCGAAAAAACAATTGGTACGACGAGGAATGTCATGCTGCCGCAGAAAGAAAGGATGCCGCCTATAGAGCCACGCTGCGATCGGGCGCAACGCGAGCCATGTGGGATCGCTACAGAGAGCTGAAAAAGGAAGAGAGACGTATTATCCGACAGAAGAAACGAGAGGCCGAAATACGTGAGTGCGAGGAGCTTGAGATGCTGGCCAACAGGAACAACGCCCGAAAATTTTACCAGAAAGTTCGGCGGCTTACAGAAGGTTTCAAGACCGGGGCGTTTTCCTGTAAGAACAAAGACGGCGATCTGGTGACTGACGTACAGAGCAATCTTAAATTATGGAGGGAACACTTCTCGAACCTATTAAACAGTGACAGCTGCGCATGTCACCGAGAAAGTGAAGATCCCGATACCCCAATCGTTGACGACGGAATTGTCGTTCCGTTACCCGACCATGACGAGGTGAGAATAGCAATATCACGGCTAAAAAACAACAAAGCCGCGGGCGCCGACGGACTGCCGGCTGAGCTATTCAAACATGGCGGCGAGGAGCTGGTAAGGTGCATGCATCAGCTCCTATGCAAAATATGGTCGGATGAAAGCATGCCTGCCGATTGGAATTTAAGTGTGCTCTGCCCAATCCATAAGAAGGGCGATCCTGCAATTTGTGCCAATTACCGCGGGATTAGTCTTCTAAATATCGCCTATAAGGTTCTAGCGAGCGTATTGTGTGAAAGGCTGAAGCCCACCGTCAACCAACTGATTGGACCTTATCAGTGTGGCTTCAGACCTGGAAAGTCCACCATTGACCAAATATTCTCAATACGCCAAATCCTGGAAAAGACCCATGAAAGGAGAATCGACACACACCATCTTTTCGTCGACTTCAAAGCTGCATTCGACAGTACGGAAAGGAGTTACCTGTATGCCGCGATGTCTGAATTTGGTATCCCCGCAAAACTAATACGGCTATGTAAGATGACGTTGCTCAACACCAGCAGCGCCGTCAGAATTGGGAAGGACCTCTCCGAGCCGTTTGATACCAAACGAGGTTTCAGACAGGGTGACTCCCTGTCGTGTGACTTCTTTAACCTGATGTTGGAGAGCATCGTAGGAGCCGCAGAACTTAATCGCTCAGGCACAATATTTTATAAGAGCGTACAATTGTTGGCGTATGCCGATGATATTGACATCATCGGCCTTAACAACCGCGCTGTTAGTTCTGCCTTCTCCAAACTGGATAAAGAGGCAAAGCGAATGGGTTTGGTGGTGAACGAGGACAAAACGAAGTACCTCCTGTCTTCAAACAAACAGTCGGCGCACTCGCGTATCGGCACCCACGTCACTGTTGACAGTTATAATTTTGAGGTTGTAAAAGACTTCGTGTATTTAGGAACCAGCATTAACACCGATAACAATGTCAGCCTTGAAATCCAACGTAGAATCTCCCTTGCCAACAAGTGCTACTTTGGACTAAGTAGGCAATTGAGCAGTAAAGTCCTCTCTCGACGAACAAAACTAACACTCTACAAGACTCTCATCATGCCCGTCCTAACGTATGGCGCAGAAGCTTGGACGATGACAACATCCGATGAAGCGACGCTTGGAGTGTTCGAGAGAAAGATTCTGCGTAAGATTTTTGGACCTTTGCACGTTGGCAATGGCGAATATCGTAAACGATGGAACGATGAGCTGTATGAGCTTTACGACGACATAGACATAGCGCAGCGAATTAAGATCCAGCGGCTTCGTTGGCTGGGTCATGTCGTCCGAATGGATACAAACGCTCCGGCTTTGAAAGTATTCGATGCGGTACCAGCTGGTGGTAGCAGAGGAAGAGGAAGGCCTCCTCTGCGTTGGAAAGATCAGGTGGAGAAGGACTTGGCTTCACTTGGTGTGTCCAATTGGCGCCGGTTAGCACGAGAGAGAAACGACTGGCGCGCTTTGTTAATCTCGGCCAAAATCGCGTAAGCGGTTATCGCGCCAATTAAGAAGAAGAAGAAAAATCAAGTGGCAACACCAGATGAACATATTTTTTTTTTTCAAAACTTGTTTGAATATATATCATGTAATTCTTTCATCTATTATAATTTTGCTTGTTTTTCAATTTAGGTGGCAACGCTATATAATTTTTTTTTAATATATTTTGCTTAAAAATATTTTTCTTGATACTTATGTTGTAATGCGTATAGTATATATATGTTTTAATAAGTTTTTTGAAATATAAACAGGTGGCTACACCCTATTGAGATGAGTGTTGCGCACAAACCATCTACGAGCCATACACTATCCAAAGAGTTAAACAAATTTAAAATCGAGGAAGCAGTTTTTCAGTGATGCTCTTCGAGGGAATGCTCTATGTTCTTATATATTTATGTGTATTTATGTAGAAACAAGTTATAATTACAGTCTGTGTCAGAAAAAAGGAATCGCGATTATTCATGAAGTAGTTATAAAATATTAATATTTAAAATTGTTTTTACAGGAAAGTATGCGCAAAACTACGAGTCTCTAAACTAAAACTCTCGGCATGCTTTGAAACAACCTTCCTGCGTAGCTCGTCGACAAACAGGACTAGATTTTGCGAACTTGACGCACGAGTTGCTTTAAATCATGGACTGGCCTTCCGGAAAGATGCGTTTTCATAGTTCCCCATACATTTTCAATGGGGTAGTCGTCTGAAGACTGGAAAGGCTAGTCCATTACTGAGACGGCCATTTTCTTGTTTTGTTGTTTCTTAATGTGTTTTTCTGAGAGCAGTGGTTTTGATGATGCGGGGGACGGTAGGATATGTTCGCCTCCTTCAGTCGACGTTCGATTGTGTTGATAGTCACATCTTCTTCCTTTTTAGCAAGAACTGATCGTGCTGGGCGTAGTCACGAAAAAGGGTCCCGCTAAAAAAGTTGGCCGATCACTTTATCCTGCCTTTTTGTCGTCACTCGCTTCAAGCCGCGCTCGGAAAAGTCATCAACATTTTTCTACATCTTATACCGCTGATTCCACATCGCAACAACCTTTTTGGTTTTTTTAATTACATTTGCAGCCGCGGCGTAAGATAATTTCGGCCCTTTCCAATGCATGCATAAAAATACCGCCTCAAAACGCTTTCCGTTTGTTGCTCATTGTTGTTCATTTTGGTTTGGTTGCGTTTACGGGAAAGTTTCTATCGGTACTAACCTGAGTTAGCACTGGCGTTGTAGCCCTTCAGTGGGACTATTGCGCAGAAAAAGTAGAGCGAAATATTTCTTGAATTTGCAAGAAAAAAACCGGTTATTTTCTTCTGACACTGGCTGTGCTTAATTTTTGGCGCAATATGAAAAGAGACTGCGGTACAATATTTCACTGTTTTCTATAATTTATTTAAATCATCTTAGTTTGTTTAGTTTTATTCCATTTTATCTTATTTTATTTCATTTATTCGACTTTTTCTTACAATATATACAAACATCTTATATTAATTTTGAACCTAATATGGTTGAAGAATTTTTAAAGATTGGTCTGCAACGTTTTTCGAAGACTTGTGTCAGCATAGTACTTTGCTGAAGAAAAATTGCACGAAAGCGACGAGCTTAACACGCAAAAATGTTGCTGCTTACAATTCGTTTATGTCCGCGATTCTGCTTGCTAATGTATTTAGCTATTTTTGGCCTAGTTTATCTTCCTCTTTAAAACCTGTTACTAATACTTTCGTTGTCGATGGTGAATTGAAACTCACTGCCCCCTTTGATGCCAGTTACTATCCTACCTGGCGTGAGTAGTGAGTAGGGTGGAGTGCTTAGATTAAGCCAAGCACGCTGATCGAGCTGATGTGTCATGTTCTCAATAAGCCCATTCCATAATAACTATTCGAACCAGTTCTAAAAATTATATATGAATATTGAGATCAATCGAACTCGTTTTAGTAACTAAAAAACAATAATAAAAAAATGTGATTACAAAAGGGCCAAAAATAAATAAAAAGAAATACTACTACAAAAAAAGCACAGGTTGTCATACCTCAAAAACTTTAGTTAGCGGACCCAAGTTTATTGCGACTCTTTTGCTTATTGTGGTCCCTACTATTGCCTTCTTAAATATTTTATATTGTTTTTTTAACACCCTGTATATGTTATTTGCCCCCAAACCAATTTAAAGTTGCACATAAATTGCTTTCGGAATATGCAAATTCATAGTTTTATTTGCTAATTATAAATTTCCAGTAGTTTTAGTGTGTCTTTAGTTATAATTTGTTATATTTAGCGTTTTATCACGTCGCATGCGTGCGCAATTGTGCGGCAAATTTAAATGACTTTAATCGCTTTGAAAATCGTCAGACAAATTTGAAATAAGAGCTCGTGGGATTAAATCGCTCCCACTGCATAAATACATTCATTGCCATATCAGAAATACGGAATTCACTCACAATGAATTGAGGCAAATTGATATAATATTGCGTGTGCGCGGGAGAAGAGAAAGGTGAATGGGGCTAAATCGTTTTAGTTGTTGTATTAAGTATGTATTTGTAGTAGTAAAGTAATATCGCTAATAGTCTATGTGGTTGTAAATATCTACCTATGTATATAAATACATAAGTATAGGTGTATGTACGAGTAAGTATGTGTTTGAAATCTACCGGCACTGAAGCTGATGCTGATGCCATGGCTGTCACCTGCATATAAATGAGCAAACCACATTTGAATAGATTACAAATACAAAATTTTAAATCAAGTATGAGCGCATACACACCCAACGTCCATTCTAAAGGGATTTGCATAAATTCTATGACAATTTCATCGAAAGCCAACCGGCCAAACAAACTGCTTGCATTCATGCAAATACTCGGAAAGTGGCAACAGAACGCCATAATCACAAGCAGTGCAGTCGCGTTGGTCGTTGCTCGTTGATCATTTGGTCCCAGTACGTGAAAGGAAATATTTGAATTTCGCTCTACAATATATTGGTGGTGGTTGTTGTTTTTGTTATTGTTGTTATTTTTGTTGAGGGGATAATTTCATTGGTGTAATAGTACACAGTCTCTAATTTTGTATTTTGCTGCCCACATATCATACATACACATGTACATGCATATGTTGGTGCACCGTTGTGATTACTGCACGCGCAATTCGAAAGCGATAATACCTGCAATTTCCCTGGGATATGCGATTACATGAAATGTAATACATATCTAAATATTTATTCGAACAAGCTAAAGGTGCAAATAGAATACTATGAATATTTTAAAGCCACATTCCGCATTTCGCTTATAGTAGTAGTAGTAGTACATTGTTGTTGTTGTTAACGTAAGATTGTAAAATAGTATACTTAAACTGTTGCTTTGAGAACAGATCTTAGCTGGGCATAAAGCGGGTCCCGGATGGAAGTAACTTTGGAGGCTCATTGCAGGCTCTCGAAGCTGCGATATTTCTTGTTGCCTTGGCAGCTGAGTGATAATAAATCTCGAGAAAGTAATTCTTAGAGTACTTTAGAGGGATTTCAAGTCAATGATAAATATATTTTGGACATTGTCGTCAATTTTTTTTGAAAATTGATTTATTCTTGGGTTTGGTAAAATAAGAAGTAACGTGAAAAGATTTCAGATTTCAGATTCCTTGCTAAAAATTTTGTAATAAAACATTCTTTTTTGTTTTTGGAAAAAAAATTTATTAATTTGAATTTAAAATTAATTAATTGTTTTTTTTTTTTTTGGAAAACAATTTTTTTTTTTTTTGGAAAAAAAAATATTTAACAATTTTTTTTTGGTTTATCAATTTTCTAGGATTAAGTGCATTTTTTAAAAAGTTGTTTTCTGTTTTAATTTTTTTTTTCGTGGAAAAAATGTATTTTGTATTACCGTTTTTGAAAGTTTTTGTTTGTTTTTTAATTTTTTTGGAATACATTTTTATTTGTGTTTTTGGAAAAAAAAATTTAACAATTTAACAATTTTTTTTTTGTTTTAAATACATTTTTTAAAAAGTTGTTTTCAGTTTTTAAATTTAAATACAATTTTTAAAAAGTTTTTTACAGTTTTTTAAAACTTTTTGTTTTGGGGAAAACATATTTATTTTATTTTTTGTTGGAAAAAAAATTTATTAATTTGAATTTAAAATTTATTAATTTTTTGTTTTAGAAAACTATTTTTTTTCTTTGTGGAAAAAAATATTTAACATTTTTTTTTGGTTTATCAATATTTTAGGATTAAGTGCATTTTGTAAAAAGTTGTTTTCAGTTTTTAATTTTTTTTTGTAGAAAAAATTTTTATTTAGTTTTTTTGGAAGAAAAATTTATTAATTTAAATTGAAAATTTATAAATTTATTTTTTTTAATTAAAAATTATGGAACACTTGCAGGACGCATCGAAAACACACTTGGTTTCCAAGATAGCTCTGAACAAAGACTGTAAAGTACGAATACCCGACAGAAAGTATTGGCAGATCAGAGTCAAGTCAGTACCATCACTACCATAGTGGTCACCATATCTATACTGACAGTTAAAAATGAACAATAGCACTGGATCGGGAGTGTACTCGGAATGATTATCCTTGAATGTCTCCTTTTAACTCTCAAACCGGTGTAGCGTCTTCCGAGCTGACATCTTCGCTATAGACAAAGCAGCAAAAACGATAAGGCTAATAGGCTTACCTCCCATTTTTGTTGGTAGCCAAGCAGCGATCAAGGCACTGACCTAAACGCGTGTCAATTTAAGATATGTTAAAGAATGCAGGAGATCGCTCTCGCTTATCCAACAATACAAAACAACACAACACTTTGTTGGGTTCCCAGATAGTCTGAAGTGGAAAGAGACGAAAGAGCGGATGAGTGTGCAAGGAAAGGTCTCTAAATGACCTGTTCATTGATAGGATTGACTTAACCGCAAACGCGGAAATCAATAAAAGATGGTCACTTACTATTAACTGCAGGGTCTCCAAAGCGTTGTGACCAAAACTGAATCTTAAAAGGTCAGAAGGTCTGTTTGGACACAACAGGCCACCGTCACCACAGGTGCTATAACGGGTCCTTACGCTATTGGCACCCTACCCAGTAGAATGGGTGTACTTCACAATGACTTCTGCAGGAGTTGTGAAGGTGAAGCAGAAATTGAGTTAGTACAAAACCTCCTCTGTGAATTTCCTGCACTTCAAAGAAGTCGCGCCAAATATTTTGGCGATTATTTCTTTCAAGACTTGGGAAATTGACAAAATGTCCAACTGGAGGAAATAGTTACTTTCTTAAAAAGTTAGTGAGGGTATGGAAATCAAATGCAGGTATCACAACGGGTCTTAGGACCACCGAGTGTCTTGTCATAGACAAACCACCTGGCTAATCTAACTTAACCGTCATAGATAACTTAGATTCTTCTCAGAATATCCCGAAAATTTAATAGTGGGGTTTTCAAAATTTTGTGAGTTATATTCAAAAACTTACAGCGAACCAATAAAAAATCAGCACAAAATACTGCTCCAGCGAAGCGCTAGCATGCGAATAATTGTATTACAAACGGACGTATGTCGATCGAATCGTCGCTTGGTACATCCATACGTAGATACAAGGTATTTTTCACAGGTTCGTGTGTAAAGTATTTGAATATAACTAGAAAAGCTATGGGAGTCCCATTATGAAACTTTCAGGGATTACTGAGCATTGTTTTTGAAATAATCCACACACTCTAAGCCCATGCTCTCAACCATCCCACCACCACCTCTCCCCGCCCTCTCCTTTCATCCCATCGGTTTTCTCTTTCACCTTACCTCCTTTACAATGGTATCACAAAGGACGAAGCTGTTTATCTTCGTCCAAGTGTGCCCATTCCTCGGGTAACCATTCCAACCTAACCTAACCTAACCTAACCTAAATTTAAGTATATGTATACATATATACGAGTTTGTAATTGGCGCATATGTTTTTTTTTTATTAAGCGTTAAAAAATGTCTCGCCTAGATCGCGATATGCGTCGAGATGTTGGACTACAAATGATTGGACTTCGGTGAATAAAATTGTTTGAGTTGAATGACGCCTATTAGAAAACATTTTTTCTATCAGACTTTTAATGTACTCAGTGGGCTTTGAAGATGGGATCTACCGAATGATTGTCACTCATAAACCCAATTGGATATGACAGCCGGTAGAATAGTGGAATAGCCAATAAACGTGGTTCTACCTTCAATTTGCCTCAATTTATGCGGGAGATATAAAACATAGAGTTTAATGAAATCTGGCTGTAATCGTCTAAGTTTTTTCAATAATATTAATATTGGCTAGTCGAAAAAGTATTTTCCTATTTTGTCAATAGATGTCGTTGGAGTCATCTATCTTCAGTGCTACCAATCACATTGTGTCATATCATATGGTGTTAGAAAGGCGACATTTTAAGCTTCATTTAAGCAAACAAAAATTAAATTCGGAGAAGTTAAAAAAAAGTTATAGTTGTTCAAAAATGAGTGAAAATAATGAATCGCTATATTTTGAAATTTTTGTATAAAAAAGGGAAGAATACCACGCAAGCCACTAATGAAATTTGTGAAGTTTACGGAGACGATGCTGTATCAGTTCGAGTAGCACAACAATGGTTCGCTCGCTTCCGTTCTGGAAATATCGAAGTGAAAGATGCACCTCGCTCCGGTCGACCTATCGTTGAAAAAGTCGATGAAATTATGGAAAAGATTGACCAGGACCGTCACATAAGCTCCCATGACATCGCCAAGGCACTAAACATTCATCATCAAACGGTTTTAAACCATTTAAAAAAGGCTGGTTACAAAAAGAAGCTCGATGTTTGGGTACCACATGAATTGTCTGTGAAAAATTTAATGAACCGAATTAACATCTGCGATTCTTTGCTGAAACGAAATGAAATCGAACCATTTCTGAAGCGAATGGTAACAGGAGACGAAAAGTGGATCAAATACGACAATAATGTGCGAAAAAGATCATGGTGCAAGGGTGGTGAAGCTCAACAAATGGTCGCAAAGCCAGGATTGACGCCTCGAAAGGTTATGCTGTGTGTTTGTTGGGATTGGAAAGGAATCATCCACTATGAGCTGCTCCAGCCTGCTCGAACGATTGATTCTACACTTTACTGTCAACAACTGATGAGATTGAAGCAAGCAATCGAAAAATCGGCCAGAACTGATCAGCAGAAAGGGCGTCGTGTTCCATCAGGACAACGCTAGGCCACACACATTTTTGATGACTCGGCAAAAACTGGGAGAGCTTGGCTGGGAAGTTTTGATGCATCCACCATATAGCTCTGACCTTGCACCATCGGACTACCATTTGTTTCGATTAATACAGAACTCCCTTAATATAGTAAAGTTGGCTTTAAGAGAAGCCAGTGAAAATTACTTGTCGCAGTTTTTCGCCGAGAAACCACAAAAGTTTTACACAGATGAAATAATGTCTCTAGAAGAAAAATGGCAAAAGGTTGGCATATTTGGCTTAATAAAGTTCATTATAAATATAAAAAAATGAGTTGAAGTTTGATTAGAAATACGAAAAGACTTTTTCGACTACCCAATATATAAAAATTTCGTTATTTTCTTTACTTAGTCACGGCTATGCCTTTGCCAAACCTATCTCGTGCCCAATCAGCGCAACAAGAGAAACGTTTCTCAACCCAGTCCTTGAGCTCGCAAGCGACAGTAGCTGCTGGGCTTTCACAAGTACACAAGAAAGTGAAATAGGAACTATTGTATATACATAGAATTAGGAAAGTATTGAATAATTAGCATCATAAAATTGCAGAAATTGCAAAACTATCAATGAAGTATAATACGAATGTAGAGGATTCTAAAGGATTTTACACATGCCCAAGACATTCAGCACAGCTCGTTCTTAATTCTAAAGTCTTTATTACCTCAAAGGATCAGTTATTCTTAAATCCGTAATACTTTCTTCGAAGAGTGCACCATTCGCGCTACAAGTGTTGCATATCCTCCACTTCTTTCCACTTCCCAATTCTCCAACTCCTACGAAATCGTTATGCGGTGATCCCAACCTGTTTACCTTTGAGAGCCTCAGCTAATTGCAGGTTCTTACTTCAACAAGCATTGATGACTGGCTTGCTTGTTTGGCCTCGATTTGCCTAGTGCTGTCTTAGAAAATTTCACTAAGTATAAACTAGTTTGTCTTCGCATTTTCCGGCACATCTTTCATCCGGTATACCTCGTAACTAAATACAAATTCGCTTTTTGCAAATTCAAATTTTGATCAAGCTGCCATTTTTAACTGTTAGAAAATAAATAAATAAAAGCAGAAATAAATAGAAACCATGAACAAACACTTAAAAATAATGGGCGTCATGTAACCAAATCAATCAGAAACCTAAATTAATACATCCTTAAGTATCAAGAATGACTTTCCCGGTGATCCTACATTAAATAATAAATGAGAAAAGTGATAATTCAAACTAAGTGTTGATTTTTAATTGCAATAAAAGTACACATACGTTTTTTCACTCATACTCCCTGAAGAATCATACAAACTAATAGAAATTTAACTTCGTATTAAATATTGCACCATCTCTCCGTTTATGCGCAACTTGATTTAAGCACTTTTTCGCATTCACCACGGGTATACTTGTATGTATATATGTGTGTGTAGACATATATATGTTCTATAATGCAACCGGATGAATTGAGAAATAAAGGATGTGTATACCTATTGAAAGTATGCATACAACACCAAAACGTTAAGTGGCGCCCGCAATCGTTAGTGTATCAATATTAATATTTTCACTATTTTTTCCACAATATGTTGCCACAGGCTTAGTCTGTTATCGACAACTCACGTGTGCGCTGAATAAAACAAAAAAAAAAAATAAAGTGTAAACTTTCGGAATTTTTGTTCCGCTTTTTTCTTTTTTTTTATGCCGCTCCACCCTAAATTTAATACACATACATATTTTTTTTGCGCCGATTCAGAATACCGAGGGTATTGTGTTAATAACCATTTTAAAAATACTCGTAGATTGTAAAGCCGGCTATAAAAGGTTACCATCGTAGTATGTAGACTCTACTATATAACAATAACAAAAATGCTTTTGAAACATTATAACCAAATTCATAGGGCTCTAAAAAATCAGTGCAGAGCGGTATTCAACGAAGTCGTTTATGTACATGTGTATACGAGGGTCATTTGGAAAGTTTGTGCAAAGTCAGAGAGATGGCACTACTGGCACGTACCCTGGTTATATGATATTTACTTAGTAGCATCTCTTGGTTCCTTTATATTAGGAAATCGTTTGAATCTAGGAAGTCGAGTAATTTGCCTTTTCCATCACAACAGCGCCATCCAACGGGAGGGACCAGAATCACTAGATTCGTGCATAGAGGTATACTCGCCTCTCCTTTGGCTAGTTGCTATTGACGAGGTTTTAACTCGTTTAAATGTGGATGGGGTAAAGGTAATAGCATACGTCGATGACGTGGTCCTAATGGTATCGGGACCATTAGCTTCAGTCATGGCTGAGATTTTGGAAGGGCCCATAAGTTCTCCTCAGCCAGTTAAGGCTGTCAGAGGCCACTCTGATAAAACGGGCTGGTGCTATTTACCAGGAAATAGAAACTTCCACACCTTAGACTTCTCAAATTAAACCACCACGTTCTTCCGCTTTCATCGAAAGTTAGGTATCTTGGAGTGATACTTAAATGAAAGCTCCATTGGAAGCCACACATTGACAATCGGGTAAAGTAGGCCAGTATAGCTTTCTACTCTTGCAAATTTATGTTCGGCAAAAAATTGGGACTCAAGCCACAAGTCGTGATGTGTATATACAATGTAGTGGTTCTGCCAAATTCGTTTCCCATCCCCCCTATTCTACAGACTTTTCTCACTCGGTTCCCTCGGACTATTATTTGTTCACCAATTTGAAAAAATTACTGGCGGGAAAAATATTTTATTCAAACGAGGAGGTGATTACAGAAACAAATGGCAATTTTTCAGACTTAGACAAATTCTATTATTCGGAAGGCATCCGCATATTAGAACAGTGTTGGACGAAGCTTAAAATAAGTTATATCGAAAAATAAAGAAAAGGTTTACCGCAAACAATTAAGTACGGACTTTTCCCACGACCCTCGTATACATACATAGATACACATAAAAATATTTCACATAAATGCATATAAGCGCCCAAGTCAATTTACAGGTATATTTGCCCTGCAAAGAAATCCATAGCATAGAACTTGTTTGCTTCCGTGGCTATATCAGGAAGAAATGTACGCTTTATGGAAGCGAACATACTCCACAAATTGTCGACCAAGCATCGACTTATCCGAAAAGATGAACCTTTTGGCTAGGTTTATGGCATGGTATGATTAGACCTTATCTATTTCAAAATGAGGATGTAGAGGTCGGAATATAACAGAGGTTGGCAAGTGGTTAAGTGTGGTTCCAACAAGACACTGCTATAGTGTCAATACCAGTGACGCAATGCTCGAAGTTCTGAGGGAGAAATTTCCAGACTGGGTCATCTAACAGTTAGTGTTCCTTAATTAGTCACCGCAATCATGCGACTTATCCGTTTCCTATTATTCTCTTTTGGTCAAACTCGCTTTAGTCACTCGAAGCCAATATTTGAGACGCTATTCTCTGCGTAAAAGGCGGGCGCCGTAGTCCAATGGGTTGGTGCGTGACTACCATTTGGAATTCACAGTGAAAACGTAGGCTCGAATCTCTGTGAAATACCAAAATTAAGAACAACATTTTTCTAATAGCGGTCGCTCCTCGGCAGGCAATGGCAAACCTCCGAGTGTATTTCTGCCGTGAAAAAGCTCCTCATAAAAATATTTACCGTTCGGAATCGACTTGAAATTGTAGGTTCCCCCCATTTGTGGAACAACATCATGACGCACACCACAAATAGGAGAAGGAGCTCAGTCAGAAACCCAAAAAGGGTGTACGCGCCAATTATGTATATTTATATATATTCTCAGCGTAAAGCCGCACATATTGGACTGAGTCATCAAACTGGTAGACATCCTGGCAAAAGAAATGAAGTATTTAGGAAATACATCAAATACATGATAGTTCACTAAACAAACCTTCTGCAAGAAAAATGTGAAACACAGATTACGCTCCAAGCAGTTAGAAGGCTTTGTTATTAAGCACGACACCAGCCCCAAAAGCTTTAGACCCATCAGCATGACCTCTTTCATGCTGAAAAGTCTCGAACGATTGGTGGAACTGCGCATACGTCAGAAGTCACTGAAGGCTCACCCTCTGTCTCTATTTCAGCATGCCTATCAGTGGAAAATCCTGCGAGTCGGCACTGCAAAACCTTGTTGCTAGGGTAGAGCTGGCCATCGACAGGAGGGACTACGCTATGGGCATCTTTTTAGACGTAGAGGGGGCGTTTGATAATGCCAATTTTGATAGTATGTGTAACTCTGCTAGTAGGCACGGCGCAGACCGGGTGCTAGTAAATTGGATTCGTTCGATGGAGTCACAGTCCAGCTATCCAAGGAAATTAAATATCTTGGAGTAATCATCAATAGTAAGCTCCTATGGAAATCACACGTTGAAACAAAGACATCCAAAGTACTGACAGCTTTCTGGCAGTGCAAAGGTGTCTTTGGGAAAACGTGGGGTCTCTCTCCTACCAAGGTCCTATGGATCTATACGGCTATGATAAGACCAATTATCACCTATGCATCATTGGTCTGGATGAGTAGACTCTCTCTAGTGGGAGTCAGGAGGGCCTTATCGAGACTACAACGCACTGTGGCCATCTGTTGCACCGGAGCTTTTCCGACTACTTCAGGCCCGGCACTAGATGCTCTGATTGGTTTACCACCACTTGATGCTTTCATCCAAGGAGAGGCCTTGAAGGCCATCTGCAGACTGAAACACAGTGGGAACTGGTACGGCCCTTGTCCGGCATTGGAACACAGAGAAGGCATGGACATCGATCCAACGATTCTCTCCATGCCGCTTGACTTCATGCCATCAAGAGTCGTACTTGAAAAGAGATACAGTGTAGTGCTACCATAGGCTCAGTTGTGGGGAGACTTAGAAATGAGCCCATCAAACATTGTTTTCGCATTTTTACGGATGGCTTCAGGACCGAGCATGGCTCCGGCTCTGGGGTCTACATGGAATCCAGCGGGACAAAACTGCGCTTTGCTCTTGGAATGCATGCATCTGTGTTTCAAGCGGAGGTGTATGCAGTTCAAGAAGCGATGAACTTTGTTGTGGAAAAACGATCGAGAGGCAGATCTATATGTGTCTGCAGCGACAGCCAAGCAGCGCGCTTATGGCCTTAGACAGCCCTCCAACCACATCAAGGGTAGTGAAGTCCTGTAAATCCAGGCTGAACTATGTCCAACTTCTTTGGCCCAGAGCCCGCTTTGCCACTCCCTTCTGCGGCCATCATGGCCACGGTTAGCAAATGGGTAACTACCACCCACAAGCGAGCTTGGCAGGCTGAGAGAGGCTGCAGATGGACAAAACTGATGTTACCTGTCATGTCCGATCGACTGTCGCAAACCCTTCTGTCATCTGCACTCCCCAGACGGGTGGTTGGACTGATGACGGGCCACTTTCTGTGGGCAAAGCACATGGAAAGGTTGGGCATCTCAGACAGTGTACTCTGCCCAGCTTGTGAAGAGGAGGATGAGACGGCGGACCACTTCCTGTGTGTCTGCCCCGCCTTCGCTCGAATAAGGTTTGAGGTCTTTGGCACTGATGTGCTAAGAAGCGACCATCTTGGCTCGTTGACGCCACAAGATCTACTCAGATTTCTTCGGAGATCGGGTAGATTTAAAGCAAATTAAAAGGGAATCCAAGTGTAGTACAATGGACTCAATTAATTTCTGAGTGCGGCACTGATGTCCCGACACAAAAAAAAAACAAAAAAGAACAAAAGCAACTGGAAGCGGCAGGCTAATCACCTACCCTGTCAGAAATCAAAATAGATTAACGAAACCAACGCAAGACTGAAAACGAGCTGGTGGTAGCAGAGGAAGGGGAAGGCCTCCTCTATTTTGCAAAGATCAGGTGGAAAAGGACTTGTCTTCACTTGGTGTGTATAAAAGGCGCCGGTTAACACGAGAAAGAAACGACTGGCGCGCTTTGTTAAATTCGGCCAAAATCGCGTAAGCGGTTATCGCGGCGATTAAGAAGAAACAGAAGTTCACTAAACTGCCCAATCTGCAGAGAAAGAGAGAAAAAGATGTTAATCACGCCTTGTTCCAATGCCCACGCTATGCTCCCGAAACCTTTCAAATTTTTAGGGGATTAAATATTGTGGATTTTATGCTGAAATCAGCTAATAAGTGGAAAAGAATCTGAAGGCATCTAAAGCACATTCATTATGATTTAAGTGCATGGAGTTTCGTAGACGTCAACAGTTACTAGCAGCCTCGAGCAAACAAACGCCATACCTTTTTGCCAGTTCAGCGGGGAGAGTGATAGATAGTAGAGAGGTGTGAGGCTACAAATCGTGCATGCTGCTATGCCGATGTAGAAATACTTATGAGGTTTCCTCTTCATGGGCATAATACCAAAAAAAAAGAGTCCTGTTGAAGCCGCCCCTATGCTGTGGACAGACGCTACATTCTACCTCGCGACAGAATTGTGTTATGTGGATTGTTCTTAGCCTTGAGGCTAACATCGCTCTCAGAATCATTAAAATTGCTGAGTCCCCTCATTACGACAAGTCGACAACCCTCGAGGAGAGTTGCAAAATTACTCTCATTTGATGCAAATAATTAACCCAAAAAATAAATACAATGGAAGTAAAATTTAAAATTTGAAGTTTTGACACGCCGACGACTTAATAAAATTCGCCTAACTTAATACACGTATTGCTACCCAACTCATTTTTATCAGAAATAAATATCATTGAGGTCAAATAAAACCCCTCCGGCTTTTTATATGTTAAGACTAAATCTCCATCCGTACATCCCACCGTCCACCTGATAATAAATGAATAAGTCAATAATTTGGTGCGTACACTTCTGTTGAGTGTCTGACCGAGTCCCTCCTACTGTTTGTGGTGGGCGTCTTGATGTTGCTCCACAAATGGTGGGACCTAAAGTTTTAAGCCGATTCCCAACGGCAAATGGTTTTTATGAGAAGCTTTTTCATGACTGAAATACATGCCTCGTAGGTTTGCCATTGCCTGCCGCGGGGCGAAAACTTTTTCTATCATTTAATGTTCACGCATTGAGACTCGAACTTACACACTCCCGAATGGTAGTAACGCAGCAACCCATTTGACTACGGTGGCTGCTTGCTTATGAGTTTGATTCTAAAAATTAACAGCCAACCGAAATAAAAGTTTATCAAAATGTGCGCGGTTATGCCCACGGAGCTCGATTCGAGTATAATTTACCATTTCCGCACTATTTTCACTTAAATTTCTCTTCCTACCGTTCTTATCTGGTCCCCCTATAAATATAATAATCATGAAGTTATTGGTTAATAGAAGTGAAATCAACTAACAAAATACTACAAATATTTCTTGCTATTAAAAAATACCCAGAACATAGCCTGAGAGCCAGCAGTAAATTGAGAATTTTGCAAAAAACAAATTGACTTCAAAAACAAAAAAAAAACGTATGACTACAATAATTCAGTCAGCCACTGTAGTTGACTTCGTTTCGCTAATTCGCACACGCAACCATATTTATTTATTTATTTTGTAATTTCAATTATTTTTTATACAAATATAGTTTATGCTATAATAAAACAAGAACAAGACAGCAAAATATCGAACTTTGTATAAAATCTGTGAAAATTTGGCAAATTTTTATAAAAATCTTCAACTTTTTATTCGGAATTTCTAGAACATTTTCGAGTACGCAGTTCTCTCGATCATAGAATTTTCGTATAATAAAGCGCAATTGGCAAGTAGATAAAAAAATACGCTCATTTCTGAGATCTTTTTTTCGGACGCAGTCTTGTGCATTTTCTCTATTTGACGCCTACTCGTACTCTACATTTTTTTTATATGGAAGAAAGCAACCAAGACCGTCAGCAGAAAAAATTGTCGAAAACCAACGCGATTTTCGAACGACTTGAAACTTGCACTTTATCAAAATTTATACATCTGCCGAACTGCATAGTCGAAATTTTTCTAAAAATTTTGATCAAAATTTTCCGAATTTTACGCAAAGATCGTAACTTTTCTTTATGTGGTTCTTGTAGTAGTATGAACTGCATTTTTATAAAAAAAAAAAACAAAAAAAATAGTTATTAATAGTCAAAACTTATCAATATTTGGTGAACAATTTTTTTGGCGCCGACTGTATATGTAACACCGGCATATAGATACAAATGGCGGTTCAACTCTACGACCAACCATTCATCAGCGTCAATTGAGGCAAATATGCTGCTGCTGCTGCTGCAATAACAGGCACCAGAGTGCTACATTTTCGATAGCAGAATAGTATCAGCATCAGGCAAAACTCAGCAATTGCAACAATAATAAGCAACATGATTTGCTGCGACACACATACACACACATACATACAATACTGCATGTTACCATGTAAGCTCTTCTACATGGAATTTATAACTCTGCATATATTGTATAAATTTGTATTATATGTACACAAGTCTGGGTTGCTGCATTTTTGTTACCGGTTTTTGCGAATGTAATTGTTGAAAATCAACTAGGTACATATGTATACATACATATCTACTATTCAAATGCTCATCCTGCTTTTCAATTCATTTCGGTCGATTGCAATTCTACATATTTATGTGCGAGTAGTTGTTGATCTCTGTGCAGCTGTTGCAACTGCAATCGTTTTGCTAATCTTTCCCTCTGTTCCATATCGACCACTGCTGTAGATGTGTGGATGTGCGCTTGTAGATAATAGACAATGAAATCCATTTTACATAATATTAGTGAAGACGAAAATTTGCATCTGGTGATAGAGGCGAATAGAGTTTGGATGCCTTGTAAATGGGTTTATTAGCTCCATTTGCATTGTATGAAATAAAATTTACTATGGAATGCATTCATGGCATGGGACTCACTTTGCTTCATTCACTTTACTCAATTGGTAGATGCACACAATCAAGCATTGAAATTGCACAATTTAGGAAAACTTTATAGAACGCATGCCAGGATTTTGGAGTAAAATGTGTTTCAAATAATATTTAAAAAAGTAGTCTAAATATATTTTGAGGTTGTGTGTTTTTTTTTCAGCCAAACGAAAATTCACAACAATGCTGTTGTGATAGGCAGAAGATATGCTTGAAGTGGTTAGATTGTTATTTCTTTTAACTTTTTTTTAAATTTATTTGAAGAAGTCTTCTTCTTCTTAATTGGCGCGATACCCGCTTACGCGATTTTGGCAGAGTTTAACAAAGCGCGTCTGTCGTTTCTTTCTCGTGCTAACCGGCGCCAATTGGACACACCAAGTGAAGCCAAGTCCTTCTCCACCTGATCTTTCCAACGCAGAGGAGGCCTAACTGTCCTAACTGTCAACAGTGACGTCAGTGCCGATACGCGAATGCGCCGACTGTTTGTTTGAAGACAGGAGGTACTTCGTTTTGTCCTCGTTCACCACCAGACCCATTCGCTTTGCCTCTTTATCCAGTTTGGAGAATGTAGAACTAATAGCGCGGTTGTTAAGGCCGATGACGTCAATATCATCGGCATACGCTCACATTTGTATGCTCTTATAAACAATTGTGCCTGAGCGACTAAGTTCTGCGGCTCACACGATCCTCTCCAACATCAGGTTAAAGAGGTCACACGACAGCGAGCACACCGTCTGAAACATCGTTTGGTATCAAACGGCTCGGAGAGGTCCTTTCCAATTCTGACGGCGCTGCTGGTGTTGAGCAACGTCATCTTGCAAAGCCGTATTAGTTTTGTGGGAATACCAAATTCAGACATCACGGCATACAGATAACTCCTCTTCGTACTGTCGAATGCAGCTTTGAAATCGACGAAAAGATGGTGTGTGCCGATTATCCTTTCGTGGGTCTTTTCCAAGATTTGGCGTGTTGTAAATGTTTGGTTGATGGTAGACTTTCCAGGTCTGAAGCCACACTGATAAGGTCCAATCAGTTGGTTGACGGTGGGCTTCAGCCTTGCACACAATACGCTCGCTAGAACCTTACAGGCGATATTTAGAAGACTAATCCCGCGGTAATTGGCACGGATTTCAGGATCGCCCTTCTTATGGACTGGGCAGATCACACTTAAATTCCAATCGGCAGGCATCCTTTCATCCGACCATATTTTTCATAGGAGCTGATGCATGCACCTTACCAGCTCCGCACCGTCATGTTTGAGTAGCTCAGCCGGCAGTCCGTCGGCGCCTGCGGCTTTGTTGTTCTTTTGCCGCGTTATCGCTATTCTCATCTCGTCGTGGTTGGGTAGCGGAATGACAATTCTGTCGTCGTCAATTGGGGTATCGGTATCTTTACATTCTCTGTGACATGTGCAGCTATCTCTGTTTGACAGGTTTGAGAAGTGTTCCCTCCATAATTTAAGATTGCTCTGGATGTCAGTCACCAGATCGCCGTCTTTGTTCTTAGAGGAAAACGCCCCGGTCTTAAAACCTTCAGTAAGCCGTCAAACTTTCTGATATAATTTTCGGACGTTTTTCCTGTTGGCCAGCATCTCAAGCTCCTCGCACTCACGTATTTCGGCCTCTCGTTTCTTCTTTCGGATAATACGTTTCTCTTCCTATTTTAGCTCTCTGTAGCGATCCCACATAGCTCGCGTTGCGCCCGATCGCAGCGTGGCTCTATAGGCGGCATCTTTTCTTTCTGCGGCAGCATGACATTCCTCGTCGTACCAATTGTTTTTTCGGGCTCTCCGGAATCCAATTTCTTCTTCGGCGGCGGTACGTAGGGAACGAGAAATGCTGCTCCATTGCTCGAGCATGCCGATTTGTTGGGCAGTGCTCTCTGAGAGCAGGGATGAGAGTCGAGTGGCGAATCTTCTGGCGAATGTTTGTTGTGATTGCAGCTTTTCCATGTCGAACATTCTTTGCGTAGGTAGATGTACGTTTTTTTTAAGGGGCGGGTCCCAAACCCAGCGCACAACCAGCTATCCTGGAGTGCTTCGCCTTCTCACGTTAGCTCACTCCCGAACGGGTGTTTGGAAGCTACCTAGAGGATACGTGGGCTAATCCCGGACGTTGTAAGCTGCTTGAACCATATGCAGAAGAATCGTCCTGGCCACTCACAAGTGAATGACGATCAGTAACTTTCCCCTCTTGCCTGGTTTTTACACATGGAACCATTCTCCATCCTTTAAAGAAGTCAAGAAAACATAATTTCAAGATGACTACTAAAACTAAAGAAACTAATGAAAATACAAATTCAATTACAAACTTACATCTAATTAAAATATATAAGCTTTCCTCTAACTAACTAAAAGCGAGAGTTCGTTAGTACAGAAAATTCTGTCTTAGCAAATGAGAAATCTAGGCAGTTTGAACCGGATATCTCAAAAAAAGCACGAAGCGCGCGTTCAATAGGAGCAAAAGCGAGCATAATTGGTATTGAACTGATTTAGATAGAAAGAAACAGCATTACGAAGAATTCTGGAAAGTGTAAGAAAATGCGTAGTTTGAAGCTGATAGGGACAGTCAATATCACCTTTAATAACATTGGAAACAAACGAGAGAGACAGAGTTGATCTTCTACTTTCCAAGGAGTTCACGTTGATTCAAAGCAAAAGTGATGTGTAAGATGGGATGGGATCAGAAAATTTTATTGATCTTAATATAAATTTGGACACGGTCGATCCTGAGAGATAGGCACATGCGTAATAGTTGGGTTACTGTGGCCGCCAATAAATAAAAAAAGGCAAAGGAAATGCTAAGTAAGCCTTTTAAGAGAGCATATCTCGAAGGTCGTGGCTTGTATAACTAGACATTGGCAGGCATTCCTTGAGACTTGAAGTTTTCTCCCATTAATATTGTAGAAGTTCCAGAGATGAGGAACACGAAATAAAAATGTGAGGACTTCCTTTGCAATTGTCCAGCGTCAGCTAAAATCAGACCTGGTTGTCTAGTTAAATACTTTTTTCGACTCTCTTACAGAACTTTTTAGTGTAGGTATGAGACCAATCCTGCACTTCATAAGAGCAACAAAATGTTTCCACGAAAAAAAATAAATGAGGTTCACGTCTCGCACGGTGATATCACAATGGACTTGTAAGGTCTAAATGAGTTGTTAGTTACCTAACCTAATTTAAGTAATCACTAAAGACTGCCTTCAATACTTGAAAAACACCTTTAAACATTCTAACTAACAACTAACTAACTTTAAACCTTCAAACATTTTAACATTCATTCTCCATTTATGACTATGCAAAAAAAAATAAATTTTGTTCACTTAAGTTTTAAATTAATGGTCAAAAGAATTCAGTTAGTTATTTTGACCGAAAGTGTAGTTAGCAGTTTTTTAACGCAGAGGCGACTATATAATATTGGTTTGGCAACTAAGTAATTGCGGATTTTTTTAGAAAATTAAATACAATTTTTTCACGGAACTAAATAACTGTATTCTGTAATGTATTGCCCATTTTGATTAATGACCTTTTACCATCTTTCAGGCAGCATCATAATCCCATGTTCATAAAACTTCTGGTTTTTATTAGCAGAAAACTGAATCAGATACGATTTGACATCATCATCAATATTGAAATTTTTACCATTCAACGAGTTCTGTAAAGATCGAAACAAAAAATGTGGCAAAACAACCCAACCAATCTCCAACAATTTTTGCCGAGTGGCCAAAGATGTGTGAGGCCTTGCATTGTAATGATGGAATACAATACTTTTTCGATTTGTGAATACGGGTCGCTTTTCTTCGACTGCATTGTTTAATTTCGTTAGTTCTTCAATGTACTGGGTTGCCCATATTCGACGGGCCTATGTGTTTTTTTTTTAATCAAAGAAAAGCCCAATTTTTTTGATGTTGACGATAATAATCATTTTATTTCGTTAAAGTAGATTTGTTGACATCACTTTTTGAATATGATATCTCTCAAATGACCGCCTTGAGTCTGTACGGCGTATTGTGCCCGTTTTGCAGCATTTTCCATAGTTTTAGCTAACATTTCGGCTAGGACGTTGTTCTTGAGCTCTTCTGTGGTCTTTGACTTATTAATATAAACCTTTGATTTTAAATATCCCCGCAAGAAGAAGTCAGGTGGCGTTAAATCGGGCGATCGCGGTGGCCAGTCAAATTGGCCATTTTTCGACATCAAACGACGAGGAAACAATTTCTTCAAAAAATCGATTGTGGTGCGAGCTGTGTGTGGTGGAGCGCCGTCTTGTTGAAACCAAAACTGCCTCATACGCTTTCGACGAATAATTGGCGATAACGCTCCTGATTGACGGTAACAGCTTGACCATCTTCGTTTTCGAAGAAAAACGGCCCAATAATCGTTTTCGCAGTAACGCCGCACCAAACAGTGACTTTTTCGTCGTAAAGAGGTACCCCTCGAATTTCGTGAGGATTTTAAGTGGCGTAAATACGGCAATTTTGCTTGTTTACCGTGCCGTTCAATAAGAAAAGAGCCTCATCGGACATGATGATTTTGTTCTCCTTCTTCTTCTTTTGATTTCTTTTGCTGAATGTAAATTTCAACAATTTGGGAGCGCTCGCGTGGCGTATACTGTTCCATAATAAAAATCTGCTTGGACTGATGCTTCCAACGCGGTATGTCATTAAGCGATCTGACGTCTCTGTCAAAAGATATAGGGTTGCCAGATGATCAAAATTGATCGTTCGGTTAAGCGTTAAGCGTTGCGTTAAATACGTTTCTTTCAGATCTTGAGGAAACCATGTTTCGAGTTTTTGAACATAGCCAAGTTGATTTAAGTGATTTTCAATGCATGTAGCTTCTCTGCAATCTCACGTGTTGTACTGTGACGATCCGAATCGATTATTGCTTTGATTAGCGCGTCACCAACTTCAGCTGAATGACCAGAGCGGTTTTCATCTGTGAGTGTAAAATCACCAGATCGAAATTAGGTAAACCAATTTTGGCACTGCCGTTCTTTAAAGGCTTCGCCCCCATAAACAGCACATAACTTTTTATGAGCTTGCGATGCGGTTTTCTCTTTGCGGATATAAAAAAGCAAAATATGACGAATTTGATTTTCCATTTATCAACGAACGCCAAACGAAAACTAATAAACCGATGAATAAACTTTTTTTACTGATTGACAGCTGAATTGCAAACTATCAAATAACAAAATGTTTTTACATTTGTACTACGTCTGCACACCTAAAAATTCAACTGAAGCCATCTATGAGTGAAATCCGCAATTACTTAATTGCTAGTCCAATACATTCCTAATGACCCATGAAAGCTGGAATTTGAGAGGTTGCAATCCTAATAAATGAAATCACCATTCGACTTGTACTCCTCCCCTCAAAGTGTATATTACCACAATATGCCCACAAGTGCGCAATGGAACACACTTTCCGCTCTCTTTAAATTAGTTGCGAGGAATCTTCAGATTGTCTATAAGTAAGCAGGAATTTCGCTTTTTGCTTAGAAGTATAATTATTTCATTTCTAGAGTATTGCTGTATCTCTGAAATGGCTTATGAGATATCAAATTTAAAGCGTACACTGTATGTATACTGTAATAATGCCAGAATGATCGAAAGAAAGATAAACTTTATAAATTAAAAAAAAACTTTTGAATTTACCGAATACGAATTAAAGCCAAAGAGGTGCATTCATAGTAAAAATAAATTTAAAAAAATAGCAGATAATACCGAAGAAACCATTACGACCTCTTTGGAAAAGGCATAACTTATCTTGTTACATATCCTCAAATATAGCAAAAAAGTGTTTTCGGTTTTTTTTTAAAGAAATTCTCTTATCAGGGAACTATTTTTAAAACTCTGTTTCTTCAATACAGTTCATTGTGCCATTGTAGCCATAATGCATTTATTTAAAAAAACGCGCACAGTAAAGACAACTTGTCATGCATACAAAGCTTTTTAAATCATTAAAAAAAATGTGGTATCTTATATTCTTTAAATCGTCATTTCAGTATTTTTTTATACCCAAAACTAGACAACACTGCAGTTGCGAGAGAGATTTGACTGTTGAAAGGAGAAGACGAAAAACAAACTTGGGACAAAATTTAAATAAAGCGGAAAAATGGCACACACAAATAACACACGAATAGTTACCAATACCCAAGGCAAATCTATTAACTATGGTATGGGTAAATCTATGTGTAATATGGGTAATATCAACATAACAAAAATAGTCCACAGAGGGGAGTATATTATCTCCACTCCTCTGATTATGTGTTATTAGTAAAATCTTAACAAAACTGAATGAAGGAGGGGTAAAAGTGGTCGTGTACGCTGATGATGTGGTGTTAATGGCATCAGGACTGTGTCCCAATACGATCAGTGGAATCATTTAAAGGGCGATAAGCGAGCTTAACTCTTGGGCTACAGGCTGTGGTCTAAGTTTAAACGCGCGTAAAACAGAACTCATGCTTTTCACCACCAGATACAAGGTATCAACTTTTACCCCACCAAATATTAAGGGACAAACTCTCTCACTATCACCCAGCGCAAAGTACGTAGGAGTAATTCTGGACTCCAAACTAAGCCGGAAATTAAACATTGAAGAATGGGTAAAGAAAGCAGAAATCGCTTTATATGCCTGTAAATGTATACTAGGAAGAAGATGGGGTCTTCAACCCAAGTATACATTATGGTTGTATAAGGAGGTTATACGACCAATTTTAACGTACGGCTCGGTAGTTTGGTGGAAAGCTCTAGAGAGCGAATACAACATCAAATTACTTGGCAGAATACAAAGATCAGTCTGTGCAACAACAGTCGGTGCAATCAGACCATGTCCTAGGGAGGCCCTGAACGCTCTGACACACGTTATTCCGGTAGATCTACATATCAAGAAGAGGGCAACAATGAGTGCATTTAGGTTAAATGAATCGGAGAAAAAGGAAACAATCTTCCATTTCCTCTGCGAATGCCTTGCCCTATGGAAGGACAGAATATTAACCCTGGGTAAGCCGCTGTTCGAGAGTCTGGAACAGCTGTCTGGCTTAGATGTCAACAACCTGATAAGGTTCCTGAACCGCAGAGACTGGATATAGTCATGCCGTAAATAACTGGTAAACAAGTTGGTAACGAGGACATGGCAACAAAATGGTGCGGAAGCGCTGGATTCTGGAAAAATTACCACTTAAACCAACCAACCATGGGTAAATCTGCTGATTTTTTTTTTTTTTAATTTTATTAATTTTTAATGTTCTTTTTCTTCATTAATACCGGAGGCTAAGCTCAGTAATCTCTGAAAGTTTCACAAAGGGATTCCCATGACTTTTCGAGTTATGTACATTTAAATGCGTACAGCAAATCAATCAAAATTATTACTCTAGCTTAGCGATCCTCCGATCATACTTTTAATTGTTCCTGACATAGGAGCAACGTGTCGAATACTGAACATATATCGATAAACGGTTTTTAAATAAATATCGAATTAAAAAATTTAAATTATAAAAATCCGCCAATTTTGTTTTTAATTTATATTGTTTAACGGAAATATAGGGTTTTTCAGTAAGAGCGCTTCTACTTTTGAACTTTTTTGAATAAAACACAAACGGTTTGATTTTTTTAACTAATTTTTTTTTTATTATCGAGTTTGAACATATACATTTAAGTATGAAATTCGATTTCTTTTGCATGCCCACCGCGTGCACGTTTTACGAAGTCCAATCGTTCAACCCAATTTTCGACCACTCTTTTGCATAAATCGGCCGAAATTCCAGCAAATCGTCGCCGGCTTGTTATTGTAGACGAATGACTTCACATAACCCCAAAACGGGACGGCTTGTTAAATGGACCGTAAAATGGCCGTAATGCTCTTAAAGTAGCAGCAACAGAACGATTATTTTCATAAAAAATTTGTTCGATTTACAATCGTTGCTCAAGTGTGTAGCGTTCCATGATGAAATGTATACTCATGAAGTTTACAAATGATAAGCGAAAAATAAAAAATATTGCTTCGTTCGCCTTCCCTATCGGAAAAAAGTTGAAGCGCACCTATTGAATAACCCTATACATTTTCGTACTTTTTTTTTGAATTTCATAAAGAGAAAAGCACTGAAATTAACCTTTTTACAATTATTAAAAAATCGTTTTCACTAACTAAGAAACAGAAAAGAAATGTCTGCAAATATTTGCCTGATATTTCTCTGATATTTGCCTGCGAGAAATGTCTGCTTTCGAGAAAAATCTTTCGCAAGCGACAGATGATGCCAAAGACAATTAACAACTGGACATTTGAAATTTTATGAAGGGATTTTTTCTTTTTGCCAAGCGCTAGACGCTAATTAAAATTCGCTCAGTGCAGGAAACGCAGTTACTCAAACAATCACAACAACACAATAATCAGAGTTGCAATGCTACTGAAAAAAAAAGATATTAAGTCCGTCGCTTCAAATTTGTTTAACCCTAGAGAACTAATGCTACATTTATGCCAAATGCTAATTCATAGCCGATGTGACTAACATATATTTAGCGCTGAAGTTCTTGGTGCTTAGATATCAACCATTAATAAAAGTTTCATAAACTCAAACATATTTTTAGTTTGTTCTAAGTCCAATAAAATAAAAGTTTTGCCCTTTAGCGCAATGAGATTAAACGTTATTTAAAAGTAATCGGCAAAGTGAGATAAAAACTTTGCAAAAATATAATTTATGCAGGTCTAACTGACTAAAATTAGTATTTTAGGGTTAAGCGCATGCTTCATTTTTTCTGCCTAGTGCGTGCACTAACAATCAGCAGGTTATCAAACTCATAAGAAGGCAACATCAATTGTCCATCAGGCAGTTATGAGTGTCTTAAATTCAAGCCAGCCGCTTGCACTGATTTTCTCTGCACTTTGTTAATGCTCATTACATATACACACATACGTACGAGTCAAACCGGAAATTGCAATTGTTCGAATTTAAATGACAAATCTGGAATCACTGTGGCGCATGACAATAGCACATCTTCTTTAAAAATCAATTTTAGCCTCAATGCTATCGTTCAGCATACGAACATTTTTCAACAGAAACTACTTAGAGAAGTCAAAGTTGTGGTGTATTGAGGTTTCCGAGACGAATGATGGCACTCTAAATGTGTGTTGTGACATACTGGGCAAATTCCCTTAATGAAAAATTCGAAAATTACAAAATCTACTCTTGACTCATTACAGTACGAATATTAATGAACTTCTTTGGATGAGCATTTTTGGTACTCCATTCCTATGAAGCTTACTCAGAAAATGATGAATTTTGAAATTTTGTGCAAAATTTGGCACTAATTACTGTGATACTGCAGAAGTTTGTGGACAGTGTAGGGCATTCAATTCCAATATCCGAAAAGTTTTTTTGTTTTGCTTTAGTTGTACAAAGTGCAAATTGGACACTAGGATAATCCAAAACACGTTGGCACAAAAAAATGAGACACCTATTTTTAATATTTTTTTTTTTAAATTAAATATTTACCGGTGCTGCCAGTGCTTTGAAAATTACCATTCAATTCGCATAGGAAAATATGCACTTTTGTTATAAAATGCTTGTAGATGGATATTATTTAATCTTTCTCTTTGAATTTCTATTCGTTAAAAAATATATTTTCGAAAATTTACAAGCCCTGGAAACCCTGTTTATACATAATACTCGTACACCACTACTGGGAGTTTGGCTGAGTTCCTCCTCCTATTTGTGGTGTGCGTTTTGATGTTGTTCCACAAACGGAGGTACCTAAAGTTTTAAGCCTACTTAGAACGCCGAATAGGTTTTTATGTGGAACATTCCTGATAACCATTTAATTTAAAAAAATGAGTAAAATAAAAAAATATTTATCTCAGTTTTTCATTTTTAGTATAAGACAAATACAAGACTTTTTAACACCGATAACAATCGATAAAATCATATTTTCTCTCACTAACTACTTTTCGTACGAAGTTTATACAAAACCTAACATGGCGTGTAGCGCTTCTCGACGTTCACATAGTACAGAAGTAAATTTCAAATGCTAAAGCTGGTGTAACAACCACGCTGTTAGTTCTGCCTTCTCCAAACTGGATAAAGGGGCAAAGCCAATGGGTCTGGTGGTGAACGAGGACAAAACGAAGTACCTCCTGTCTTCAAACAAACACCCACGTCACTGTTGACAGCTATAATTTCGAGGTTATAAAGGGCTTCGTATACTTAGGAACCAGCATTAACACCGATAACAATGTCAGCTTTGAAATCCAACGCAGAATCTCTTTTGCCAACAAGTGCTACTTTGACCTAAGTAGGCAAATGGGCAGTAAAGTCATCTCTCGACGAACAAAACTAACACTCTACTAGGCTCTCATCATGCCCGTCCTAACGTATGGCGCAGAAGCGTGGACGATGAAAATATCCGATGAAGCGACGCTTGGAGTGTTTGAGAGAAAGATTCTGCGTAAGATTTTTGGACCTTTGCACGTTGGCAACGGCGAATATCGCAGACGATGGAACGATGACCTGTATGAGCTTTACGACGACATAGACATAGCACAGCGAATAAAGATCCAACGGCTACGTTGGCTGGGTCATGTCGTCCGAATGGAAACAAACGATGCGGTAACAGCTGGTGGTAGCAGAGGAAGAGGAAGACCTTCTCTGCGTTGGAAAGATCAGGTGGAGTAGGACTTGGCTTCACTTGGTGTGTCCAATTGGCGCTGGTTAGCACGAGAAAGAAACGACTGGCGCGCTTTGTTAAATTCGGCCAAAATCGAGCCGGTGTAATCGTGACGTTTGGGTAATTTCCAGACGATTTTTGAGATGCGGATGCTCTTCAGGGACACTGATTTTGTAAAGCATTATTAGACACAATTCAACTTCAACATATCGTCGAGTAATATCGAGATTATCTGACGAGTGCTTAGACAGATGTGATGATACCGATTTCGCTTTACACTTATATAATTATATACCTGGCAATGTTATTATAAATTACATTGAGTTTTTATTGCATGGCCTATCAGTGTTAGCATAGAGTTCACAATCGTGCAACACGTTGCGAGCAAATAAGATTTCGCGATGGGCAGTCTTGAGGGCTTTGGTGTTAGGTGCTGCGTTAACCATAAATATCTCAGCATCCCAGTAGGTATAATTATATTCGTTAGTATTCTATTGAATCGTATGCTTGACGATGTTAGCTACACGACGTATGGTATCACTTTATGTTTAATGAAATTTTTTCATAAACGTTGATGTCAAAATGTTTTTTTTTTAAACAGCAGTGCATTTCACCTTTTTTGGATTCAAGACCAGATCATTGCCCACTCCTTGACCAAAACCACGTTCACATATGCATTAGTTACCAATAAATCCACAAAATGCAGGTAATCTGCCATACCTGCAAAATTGACAATCAGTTGTCAATACTGTTGTGAAAGGTTTTCCTTCATAGAAATTATTTTAGTGGAATATTTCGGTTTTTTGATTTGTTTACTTATTACTAATGATATGTAGAAAAGACAAGGAGAAGGAATATCTAATTTAATTGCACAATTGACTGCTAATAATAAACAGTTTGGAGGAAGTCCGTAAACGACGTTTACTGAGGTTTCAAAAAATTAAGGCAGCAATACGCAATCGAAATTAATTCAAATTCGATATTACATTTTATAATAAGTAATAAGAGGATACACGTTTATGAACACACGCTTTTTTCTGTAAAATGAATCCACAATTAATAATATTTAACCAAAATTTTATTAGAACAGACCTATTTTCTTTGCCGGCATCCATTTCATTTAGTTTTTGTTTTGATGTTTCTCCTTACATTCGTATTAATAATTATCGATAACACAGAAAACACAAGGTTGTATGTCAAAAAGCATGGTTATTATCTAGGATTATTTTATAATATCAGATTTTGGGAGAAAAATTTTGTATGGAAAATCTCGCTTTTTAATTACGGTTTGGGAGTTAAGCATGAAAAAGTAGATCAACTACTTATATCTAAACGTATTATAAGTCTAAGTCCATTTTGAGGTTATGTGTACAAAGGTTTAATGAGTTAATAGGGGAGATCAAGTACAATTGGACGTCTTCAGCGCTAATTATAAATTTTATTGTGCGTCAGCACCTTAGGTAGATCCTTCCGATCGATCGATCGAACAAACAGCTGGGGACCAAGAATCAACCCTTGAGGGACTGAAAGCTGGACATTGTATTACCTATGCTGACAGCTTGCGGTCGACCAAAAAGATGTGAGCTGATTAAGTTTACCGCTGAGGATGAAAAGTGAAATAAATTCTCAAACTTCAAAGTAACACCATGTACTCACTGATAGATCTAAAATGGAAGAGGTGGCTGGCGCTAGCGTACATATATTGTGCAGAGCTATGCATCAGTAAGGAATTTAAACTATCTAACTATTGTACTGTGTTTCAAGCTCAGATGTTTGCTTTAAGGAAAACGGCAGAGCTTGAATGTGCACATGCAACAATTAACTGCGCAACAAACGTCTACGTGAATAGCCAAGCGGCTAGAAAAGCGATAAAATCATACTGTATATCATCCAAAAATGTCCATGAATGCAAGAAAGTAATTAACCAGCTTGTTCATAACCGCAGGCTTTGTGTTTATTGGGTTCCTGGGCATAAAGCAATAGAGGGAAACGAGGCAGTGGATGGAATAGCTCAAGAAGACGCGAGACTTGCAGTGCATCAAATAAGTCAAATACTTAAACCCCTACGCACAATTCAAAAAGAAAAAGAGCAACGCATGCTAAGAAAGTCAAAAGGCAGATGGCTTAGCTTAACCAATTGCAAAGTTGCCAGGATCAATAGAAGGAACTGTAGAACTCTTGGTGCGCTAACAGGGTACTGCCTAGTTGCAGCACACGCTTACAAGCTAAATTTAACCCTTAACGACGATTGCCGGAAATATAGTGAGCCGGTTACAAGAGAAACCCTGGAGCATCTTCTATGCTACTGTCCGGCTCTCGCGAAAACTAAACTATGCTACCTGCACACTCTCAGCTTTGAAGGGGGGGAGTCCATCCTTGAACTGGAGCTTGAGCGACTTCTAAATCTAAATTAAAAGACAAAATATTATTTTTTAAATATTAAATTAAATGAAATCAACCACTCTGATTGATTCGAATCTTAAGACTAACTTAAAATAATTTCCTTAATTCCAATAACACCTGTTTTTCACTTTATGCCCTACTCTATGCTTATTTAGAGCATAACTGCATTCATGATGGAAAGAATAATGAGATGACGCCAATCGTGGCAGCGCTACTTTGTTCTCAGCGAATGACAATGAGTTACGTCGTTTGAGCACCAGTATAGCCAGATTACCATTTTCGTCAATTGATTTAGGATTTTTTTTTTATTATTTATTTTCGTAGTCTTAGTGCTTTCTTCATGACATCTTTCTAGCCCGTTCTAATTAAAAGTAATGTTTATAATTTAAAAATTATTGTAATAATTCACTCATTTAGCTTTACTTTTTTTAACATCTGGTCGCATTGCCCGCGATTGGAGTTGTTGTTGGTGTTCTGCTGCTTTCAGCAGTCAAATCTCTCTCTCGCTAATGCAGTGTTGCCTAGCTTTGGATATAAGAATGGACTAAAATGCCCATTTAAAGAAACTAAAATACCAAATTTTATTGAATTACTTAAAGAGCTTTGTATGCGTCTTTAAAATGTGCGTTTTTTTTTTAAATAAATGTGTTATAGTTATGTACAATTTACGATTTTTTTGCTATATTTGAGGTTATGTAACAAGATAAGGTACTCTTTTTGTAAAAATGTCGTTATGGTTTCTTCGGTATTTTCTGCTATTTTTTTTGCTTATTTTTGCTATGAATACACTTCTTGATGCCCCATGTCCCACTAAGGATGGAGGATCGGGCGAAACGATTACCCTTCTATGGTTTTAATTCGCATTCAGTAAATTCAAACGCTTTTTAAAATGTGTAAAAAAGTTTGCAATGCTAAGAAGAGTTGAGAGAGGGGCATTTAATATTCTTGTATAACCTTAAAAGGACCAAAAAATTAAATTTACACTTTCAAAATATCAAAGTCTATAAGAACCAACAAATTTTTATTAACACTAAAATCTTCTCAGAGTGACCTTTTTTAACCTTCTTTTGTTTAATAATAAAGTTTTTTTTGTTTAACTTATAGTTTCGGTGGCTTTAAATTAAAAATAAGAAACAAACAGCAACTTCAAAATTTTCGCATTTTGATATATAAGAAAGCAGTAAATTTATTGCGAAGAGCAAATGGTTGGCAACACTGCACAACTTGACAAAAGTGACGTCACTCACTCTCTGATGGGCGCAATCTTGTTTTTGTCTTTCTTTGTTTACGTTTTCAATTTGACTGAATGTAAGATAAGATTCTCGCAACACTATAGAGAGAATTAAGGGAGTAGAGTGATTGTACGTAACTCGCGCAATAATTTTTACTCTTCTAGTGATTTCATTGAAATAAAATCCGGCTACGACAGTTTTTTTATCGAAAATGTATTCTTATTCTTCTGCATTTTTCTATCAGTTCATAATAATGTTCGGGGTGGCTTTAATTGTAATTTTCTTTTTTTGTTGCCAACCCAAATCGCAGTCATTCTGTATAAAGGAATGACCCGATACCAAAAATATGTGCCCTATTCTTTCTAAGGGGTGGTTAAGTTTCAAGGGCCGGTGTAAATTATTGTCATTTCTCTTTATTATGATAATATTGGTATGGATCAATTACGTATGGAACAAAATATCAGCCAAATGGCCTCGGCGGCACACCTCCGCCCAAATTTTCGATAACGCCGGGGCATAATTGAGGTTCTATGCCATGAATGTGCCGAATTATCTCATCCTTTAGCTCTTTTCTTTCAAATAACTCCAAAGAAAGAAGTCCAACGGGGTCAAATCACATGATCTTGGCGGCCAATTGACATCACCGCGACGTGACGCTATTCGGCCATCAAATTTTTTCCGCAAAAGAGCCATTGTTTCGTTAGCTGTGTGACAAGTGGCACCGTCCTGTTGAAACCACATATCGTCCACATCCATATCTTCCAATTCGGGCCATAAAAAGTTCGTTATCATCTCACGATAGCGAGCACTATTCACAGTAACTGCCTGACCGGCCTCATTTTGGAAAAAATACGGCCCTATGATGCCGCCGGCCCATAAACCGCACCAGGCAATCACTCTTTTTGGGTGCATTGGTTTTTCGGCAATCAGTCTTGGATTACCATTCGTCCAAATGCGGCAATTCTGCTTCTTGACGAATCCACTGAGGTGAAAATGTGTCTCATCACTGAAGATGATTTTCATCGAAAATTGGTCATTCACTGTTGCCATTCCTGCCACCAGTCGGACCATTGACGACGTTTGAAATGGTCAAGAGGCCTTAGTTCTTGAGTCAATTGCACCTTGTAAGCGTGTAAATGCAAGTCTTTGTGCATAATGTTCATCAATGACGAGCGTGAGAGGTGCAATTGTTGGGCACGACGACGAGTTGAGGTGAACGGCTCTTCAACCATACTATCGCGAACAGCAGCAATATTTTCTGCAGTACGAGCTGTACGAGCATGAACTAATGTTTTCACATCTCCTACAGACCCAGTTTGCTCAAACTTTTACAGAATTTTTCCGATTGTACGCACATTTGGACGGTTAAATTGACCGAAAAATCACGAAGTGCGCGATATGCATTTTGATTTGAACGCCCGTTTTCATAGTAAGCCTGAATAACTTTAACGCATTGTTCAATTAAGTGTCTTTCCAGAGTTCAAATAGAATTAATCTGAAATTGAAAAGTGTTAAATTTAATGCGGAAAAAAACTTGACGTTTAGGTGTGGTTCACATTCAACATCGGCCCTTGAAATGTAAGCACCCTTTATATTATTATTTGTTGACAGAACACGCAACACTGTAAGCTATTACGCTTTCTTGAGTAGTTAAATCCCACATACGCACTAAAATTCACTTCCTGTGCACCTCTTCAAGCTATCGGTTTTCCCATATACTTAGTATATTTAGACATTGTCATCATGGAAATTATCGAAAACCAAGTTGTGTACGAACATATTTCGCTTATAATAGACAACGAAAAGGTAAGGATACGGAAGTGCTTTTTGCAAGTCAAATGAGAATAGATAATATTTCGTGGAATTTTCTTTTGATCTTTTCTGGCCGTCTGCAAGGCACTTTCTAGCTCGTTCAGCATTTTGTAAATGTACATCGTGACTTTCTCTAAGATGTAATATCTCTTCATCATTATTGCATGCCCCGATTTTTCCCTTCAGTAAATCACATTTTTCGCATGTGTCTTTTCGGGGAGTAAGGGAATTTAAGTTTGTAATTCGTAAAAATTGTATTGAATAAATTTGGTTTAAAATAATGCGGTGTGAAATGACTGATAAACTATTTTTTTTATTTTTATTTTGGCTTCAACCACTTTCATAATTATGGGCCCTTTTATTGGATACTTACTTACATTGCTAGGTGATGTGGCTGTGTTCCCACGTAGTGTGTGACATGTTGACTCTATAAATGGAAAAACCGACAGTATTCATGGGCACAGTGGGCATTAAACCTAAAATCAATCATATGATGGGCACGCCTAAAATCACTCAACGGCGAGGGCCATCAAAGGAAAATCAACATACATAGAGACAAGTATGTGCATGCACAGTATAAGCCGCATCAGAGTAGATACATAACATAGAACATACATTTGTGTGTGTGTGTGTGTGTATGTATGAATATTTTAAGTACTCGACAGAGTCTAATTACAGCACAATAAATGACAACAGTTGTTTACGTTTGTCATTGTTCATTCAATCTAATATTAATTTCTATGAAAAGCAGTTGCATACTATGGATGTATGTATGTATGTATATTTAGCCCAGTTGGGAAATTATTGGATTCGCCTTGTGAGTTCTGTAATCAGTTACCCTCAAAGTTTAGCTAGGTGCTTTACTAACAAGTTGTCATCAACACGTAACTGCTATATTTTGCACGTTAGCAATGATTTTGGAAAATTGTATTATCGACAACAGCATGAAATTCATAGAATGTAAATACGTTCTCTGTGAAATTCACCACAGGGTGTGATGGAAACTTTGCTTGGTCCAGCTCGACCGAAATGCTGTTGTTGCATATTTCAGATAGAGTTACTGCCACTCTAGGTGGGCATTTTAAGCAAGGCGAGCTATGAACGAAAGGAGAATAAATGCTGTAATGAAAATTTGCTATTGAGGGTTTAATAATGCGTCCCACGATACAATCAAGAAGATAGCTCAGTTGTCAATTCTGTGGTCATAAGCAATAATCGCCTAAGTCGTTAACTTTGCTTCCGAGATAAATAGCTTTTTATATTCAGAAGCGTTTCTGAGAAATTTAGAAAGGAGCTTTAAAAAACTGTAAATACATTATTATTGATCATTTCAAGTACAATGCTCAGTTAAACAATTATAATGAAACTTGCCTTTGTTTAGGAGATATTTAATAAAAAGGAATAAAAATGTTTATTGCAAACATAACATATGATACAGGGTGGCTGATGAAAGCCGCTACCAAAAAAAAATTGAATAACTTTTTTTCTTTTTAAGTTATCTGTTCCATTTTTGTTTTAATTTGCAGATTGATCTTTAAAATTTATTAAAATGGATAACTGGGACACGCAAACAAGAATTTGGATAGTCCGCCGCTATCACGCACTGGAGTCCGTAGTTTTGGTACAGAGAGAGTACAGGCGGATGTTTGGCGGCGATCCCCCGAGCAGATGGACCATAATGAGACTGGTGAATAATTTTGCTGAGCAAGGAACAGTCGCAAGAAGGCCTTATCATCGAAACCCACCAGTTCGAACGGAGGAAACGATCGCTGCTGTAGCTGCAGCTATACAAAGCAATCCAAGGGTTTCAACAAGAAGCTTATCTGCTCAACTTGGTGTCAGCCGACAGTCTTTGCAAACAATAATGCACAAAGATTTAGACTTATTTCCCTACAAAATTCAAATGGTTAACAAACTGAATGCAGCAGACTTGCCGATTCGCTTGGAATTTTGCCAGAAGATCCTGCAAATGGTGGAAGAAGACCAAAACATGTTAAACTGCCTTTTCATGTCTGATGAGGCCCATTTCGATTTAAACGGCAATGTGAACAAACAAAATTGTCGAATATGGAGTACTTCTAACCCACAGATACTCCACGAGACGGAATTGCATCCTCTTCGCGTGACAGTGTGGTGTGCGGTTTCTTCACGCTGTATTGTCGGGCCTTATTTTTTTGAAGAAAATGGTCACACCGTTACGGTTACTGGAGACCGTTATTTGAAAATGTTGAAAGAATTTTTCTATCCAGAACTACGCCGAAAGAGAATTCCTTTCAACTCTGTGTGGTTTCAATAAGATGGGGCAACGTCTCACATAGCCCAGACTGTTATGACAGAGTTGCGACGAAAATTTCCCAATAAACTGATTTCAAGAAACTCCGAATTTTGTTGGCCCCCCAGGTCGCCTGACTTTACTGCACCTGACTTTTTCTTGTGGGGTTTATGTAAACAAGGTGTTTATAAAACAAAGCCAACAAATTTGGATGAACTAAAACAATCCATTCGGGCAACAATTGCAGCTATTCCTGTCGCAACTCTCAAAGCAGCAATGAACAACTTTTTACTAAGATGCCGCACTTGTGTCAACGAGCATGGGGGGCATTTAAATTCAATTATTTTTAAAACTAGTTAAGCTACATTTAATAAAATTTAATGACCTTCAACTTGAAAAAAAAAATAAATGAATTCCATACACCAAAAAAAAGTTATTTGAGTTTCTTAATGTAGCAAAATTCATCAGCCACCCTGTATAAGAATGACTATGTTGACTAAGGCTTTTATTGTAAAAGAATTGATTTCTGTTTGTGTGGCAAATATTGAGGTAAGGAACTATTGCATATATAAATTTAGCAAGATAAAGAGTTAGTCCATTTCACTAATACGAGTTTATTTAAAAAAAGGGAATTTTACAAGTTCATTATTTTAAACTAAATGACATTTTCCGAAAACTTATTTTTGTAATATTTATATGTAGTATTTATTTAAAAGTATAAGTGTAATATATCAGTCGAAGTTATTCGGTTTCTGATTCACCTTCTACTAAATCTGGAGGTACATCAGTTGAGTTATCTGGGGTCGCGCTTAACTACGACAAAAGGACGGGAACTATATAAAGCAGCACAAGAAACGGGCTGTGAGTTTCTATCAACAGCTAAACCAACCTACTGGCCGACAGATGTCAACAAAACCCCAGACTTGATCGACTTTTTCTTAGTAAAAAAAATATCACACAACTATGTTCAAATCAGTGATCTTAACTCAGATCATTCCCCAATATATCTAACAATCAGCGAAGCAATTGTCGAAAAAGACCAACCACCAACTCTATACAATAAACACACAAATTGGAAATTCTTTAAAAAAGTCATCCAAGGCAATACATACAATAATTCCACTATCACAACAGAGGAACAACTAGAAGTAGAAGTTTTCAAGTTTACCCAAGATATCCAACAAGCAGCGTGGAGTAGCACACCTTTTTTAAAAAAGAAAGTAATCGGATCCAACTATCCCAAAGAAATAAAGCAACTCATAGCAAGGAAAAGACAACTCCGGCGAAAATGGCAACACACACGATTCCCTGGAGATAAGGCCACTCTTAACAAAGCTTCTCAGGAACTAAGACGAGAAATAAATAATTTAAAAAACGAGTCAATGAGTCGATATTTATCTGAGTTGACAGCTGATAAAAGAAATGACTACTCTCTTTGGAAATGCACAAAATATTTAAAAAGACCAAACTGTCACGTTCCGCCAGTAAAAAATGCAAATGACACCTGGATGAGAAGTGATAAAGATAAAGCTATAACATTTGCAAACCATCTATCCAACACCTTTCAACCGAACGAGAGCCAATCCGATGACTTTTATCCCTCCTTAGATCAAGAAACAACTCTAATCCCACATATAACTGTGAGCGAACTGAAAAGAGAAATCAAGCAACTAAAAGACAAAAAGGCACCTGGATTTGATTTAATCACAGCGGAAGTATTAAAGCAACTACCCAACAAAAGTCTAGTAAAATTAGCCAATCTATTCAATTCGTCGATCCGACTCCAGTATGTTCCAAGCCTGTGGAAAGTTGCAGAGATGATTATGATTGCCAAACCAGGAAAGTATCCACATATTGTTTCTTCATACCGCCCAATCTCCTTATTGCCACAAATTTCTAAACTACTAGAAAAGCTCATTCTAAATCACTTAAAACCAATAATTGAATTTCGCAACCTGATACCTTCACACCAGTTTGGATTCCGCTGTAAACACTCCGCCATAGATCAGGTGCATAGAATTACAGCTGAAATAGAAAAATCGTTCGAAGAGAAAAACATATGCTCAGCAGTCTTCCTGGACGTCGCGCAAGCATTTGACAAGGTTTGGCATGAAGGCCTTATCAACAAATTGAACTCATGCTTGCCACTTCAATATAGTGCATTTATGAAATCGTACAATATATAACTGAACGGTATTTTCGCGTAAAACAAGGGAATGAGTATTCCAAATTGCAGAAAATAAACGCTGGCGTGCCGCAAGGAAGTATCCTTGGGCCCCTTCTTTACCTTATATATACGAAAGATATACCAATACCTCCAAGCACTATGATCGCCACCTTTGCTGACGACACAGCAATCCTCGCAACAGGAAAAACCGCCGAAGTAGCTGCAACTAAACTTCAAACTGCTACAAACGCAGTAGAAAAATGGACGAAAATTTGGCGAATAAAATTAAATAGTAACAAATCAATTCATGTGACCTTTACCAATAAAAAAGTAAACCATCACCCAATAATGCTACTAGGCGCTCCAATTCCATACGCAAATACTGCCAAATATCTTGGTATAACCCTCGATGCTAAGCTACGTTGGAAGGAGCATATAAAAATAAAACGAAGCGAACTTAATTTGAAAATATGAAAAATGAACTGGCTCATTGGACGGAATTCAAAACTCTCCATATATAACAAAATAATGATATACAATCAAATTATCAAACCCGTGTGGTCTTATGGCGCTCAAATTTGGGGATGTGCCAGTCAAAGTAATATTAACATAATTCAACGATTTCAAAATAAAATTATCAAAAATATTGTCAACGCACCTTGGTACGTTCACACTGCAGATATTCATCGTGACCTCTGCATTCCTACGGTCGCTGAAGTTATTAAAATACAAGCAGAAGCCCACTGTATGAGGCTCCAGAGTCACATTAACGAGGAAGCCAGCAAACTTCTCAACACCGTAGGCCTAACCCGACGACTCCAGCGAAAAAAACCTTATGATCTTATCGGTAGTTAATGTAAAGAAGAGATTTTAAAATTCTCTTCATAAAAACCCCACATGATTGTTAAAATCGTACTGCTTGTTAGTTTCCCTTAAACTAGTTGTAGTGTCAACAAACATTGTATACCTATATATAGTTAAATGTTTGTAATAAAAAAAAAAAAAAAGCATGTTCGTCTAGAGTGGTTTTGTAAAGAATTTTTGCAAAATTGCTCTTTGTAAATCTTAGCCATCTAATATATTTCCAAACGAATCTTTCCCCATCTATATTATTGGTTCTCCACATTAGCTTTGTTTTTAAGAAAAGCTGGAAATCAAAAAAATCTTCTAAGTTCATTTCAATTACGTTGAACGGATTTCTGGAACGTACACTTCTTATAAAATTGTACCAGTCACATGGATGATGCATTGGTACCTCAGTTCTTTTCTTTTTTCTTTCTCTCACAGCGTTATCCACATCGCATTCCATATGCGTGTGCCCAGGTTCTAAAAGTTTGTGATCAATAATTTCTAAAGTAGGGTTAATTTCAAGAACCAATGTGAACATTGCACACACAAATGAATTCTTATTTTGTCCCATACAGGAATCACTGTAAAAGATTGCATGATTAACTTGTGGAAGATTGTTTATATGTTTGAATAAGAATGATGCGATTTGATTGCTGCCACGGGCAGAAAGTGCCTCATGCCACATAAAGCAATGTGGGGTGCCAGTTGTACAGTCGTGTACGGTTAAATTATAGGTCCAAAGCTGCCTTTTGTAGAAACTTATTGAGTTTCTTAAGTATGGGGTAGGCAAGCATTACTGCAAATCAAAAGTATACACTTTAACTTTGGGATCATCGGAAGCGCAAGTTTTGTCATTTCTTTTTGACTCATATGCAAAATCTGCTTTACTCTGATGGGCTAAGAGTTCCTTTTCTAAATCACGTAGTAGAATATCATCGGATTTCTGTTTAGCAATAGCAATTTTAGATCTAAATTTTTCGCACGTAGAACAGGTATCAAGCATTGGCTTCTTAAATTTTATATTCATGGCTGTAAAACATTTTTTAATTAAATAATTATAAGAAACGTAAAAGGCTTCATACACTATATGTTTTGTCATATGTATATGTCTATTTAGAAAACTGCAGATGCAAAATAGAAACGATTCTATTTTCGCCTGACACATAACTACATTAACCTCTTCCTTAATTTGTTGGCAACATTTTTTGGAGTTATTTATTTATTGTAAGAAAAAAGCAAATAAATTGAACTACTTAAAGCATTGGAAGTCATACGACAATACGTGAGTGTAGAAAGAATGACAAGTCATATGTACAAACCATATCGTGTAGAAAGGCCTTAAAGATGCAACTTACTTTTAAAAATACCTCTGTATGAGAAAACATTAACTACGTTGACTTTGTATTTATCGCAAAACAAAGTATACATTTGGGCCAGGGATAATTCCGCATGTAAGTATTGGCAACTTGTATCTCTCCTGGTATAGTGACTTTCGTATTTTGGAAAGCTGTTTATGTGGTCCCTTACAAGTTAAACTCTATCATCCGTAAGTCTATTTTTTCCTTCACCTGATCCACGCTTATCAACAAGGTCACTGTTAGGATAGTGTAATTTCTTCTTCAAAACAGTTTTGACGAAACTGGCACTCTCATCAAAACACTGCAGGAAGCATTTTTGGCATACCTGCACTCTTTGGCCTTCAAACTCAACATAATAAGCAGCCAGAAATTTTCGCTCACGTGGCCTTTCAGGGTGTTTTTGCATATATTGAGTTTTTTTGTCGTTGATTTCAATTAAGGAACCAATGAACAAAATTCTCTGATTGTACATACCCAACGACCAATATTTATTAAAAATATTTTTCTGAAATGCAAGCGAAACCTTTGATTTGCACTTCATGCGACAATCAATAATAAGAGGTCTCAATTTTCTTTCCGACACAACAACACCCTTTACATTAACGTATGCCTTTCCCAAGTTCCGTCTTGTGCATGATTCTTTCCTCGAATAAGCTCTTTGGGATGTAGTTGGGGCCTCGTTGAGCAGTTCATCATCGTCTAAATTGCTACTATTTCCATTATTAGCAGAAGTTGAGTCCTCATAGTCGGAATCTAGGACTGAGTCATCACTGTCAAAACGGAGATTTTCCTGTAAATTTGATTTATCTGCCTCATTCTCACTGCATAGTGGAGTATTAGAAACATTTGTTAGTAAATCAGCCCCACTGCCCTCTAAAAACGACATGCGACTGCTTTCATCATAACCTATTAATTGCAAAAATTTAAGCAACTTAGCAAAGCTATTTGTTTGTTCAATCTTACCTGTTACATTTACTTCGTTTTCCATTTCATTAATTTTAAATATTTGTATTAATTGCTTTATTATATGTATTTTTTTGGTTCAGAAAATATTCAATTTAACCGAAACTTTTTTTTTCTGACCTCTTATAAGCTCTGCATGAATCACAGGAAATTGCTTAACTCAAATGATTTTAAAATGGCGCTTTAGGCATACCAATCTAACTGCACTTTGAAAAAAGAATAAGAGCATATGTCATTCGCATTTGTCGCGTATGAAGATATAACTCTCTTAAAAACTCACAACAAAAATGCATTAACAACTTTTGAAGAGATAGTGCAGGCTTACCTCCACGTTGGCTCTTATGTCAGCTCTCTTGTGTATGACAAACTTAAAAAAAATTTAGGTGCAAAAACAACTTAATTGACCATCTTCCTAAGTATACTTAGACTCATATAGTAAATGCAATAGCGCTTCGTTCCGAGTTAGGCTAATATGTTTTAATTAATATTTACACTAAAAAAAATAGTTAGAGTGATAGGAACTTCGCGTAAATATACAGTTTTATTAGTTGAATATGCTAGTATTCATAATTCATTTCTTTCTTAAGTCGATTTAAGCGATTATTGCTTATGAACACAGAATTTTCGGTGGCCATATTAACCACCTGACAAATATAGTAAAAACAGATTATCAAATTTTGTGCTACTATACCGAATCAGAAACAAATTTCTTTCTCATTTCGTGTGGTATTTAAAAAAAACTTTGTTTTCAAAATAGAAAAATAAATATGAAAATTTAATTTCTGGTTCAAAACATAGTGCGTTAACTGATTCAATAATATATATAAGAGTTCGTCAAGTGATTTCAGAAAAAGAATTCTATCAACTTCAAACCTGGCTCCCAGACTTAGCTTGCAGACCGGTCGAAATTGGAATATGTTAGAATCGGGCGCTTTAGCGCTACTTGGGGAGTGCCAGTGTGGTTACATAACGAATTTACTTTTCACCGGGCGGAAATCAATGGGCTTAAATTCAAACAAATCGATACTACTACAAATCGAACCTACTAATGTTAAACACAAAAACTTTTGCAATAATCATTTATTTTGGTTAATTGTTTTTATACATTGAATATATTTTTTGGAAATTATGTATGAATTATTACATCAGACAAATGTCTACCATTTTTCTCGAGACAAAGATTGGCTCTTTTTAACGCGCTTTCCATTACACCACATAATGTTTCTGGTTGAAGGCTCAGGATTTCGTCTCGAATATTTTGCTTCAGCTCTCTAATAGTCTCTGGTTTATTAAGATACACTTTGTCTTTTAAGGGGGGCCTCTACTGTAAAACTTAAAAAAAATCGATTTTTTACTTTTTGTTGAAACATACTCAGAAACAACTCCAGAATGTTCCATGAAAATCTTAAAAAGAAATCTTGAATAGTTTTGAAGTTATAAAAGTTTTAGCAAAGCAGGTATAAACTGAGCGCTCGAGCGGTTTACGGTCATATGCGCTTGATAATGCGCTTGTTTAAGCGTGTTTTTCTCGAAACCACGTTTTCAAAATTGCCCACATCACAGCTCCGTGAAAAATTAACATATCAAGCTCAAACTTTGATAGTATATTTTTAACAATATTTACTAGTTTTTAAAGCTATGGTGGGAAAAAATTTATTATTTATAACCCCTTTTTTTAATAACAAAATGACAACAAAAAAATTTCGATTTTTTAAAAAACTTCAAAAATTTTACAAAAAAATTTTTTTTTGCAAGTAATAGGCTTAACAACTAAAAATAATGATATATAATAAAAAAAAATTGGTTTTTTTCATTTCAGATTTTTTTTAAATGCGCGACAGTGTGGGCAGATTTCAAAAGGCGTTTCGGGGGAGCGGCTGTACAGCTGCCATTTTGAAATGAAAATAAATTTAAACAATTTTTTTGTACACTCAAGACCTGTGTTTATGTAACCCTAAACTTTTTTTTACTAATTAAATTAATACAAGTATGAAAACAAAATCCATGAAAATTTGATTTTTACAGTAGAATCCCCCCTTAAATATCCCCATAAAATAGTCGTGCGCAGTGAAATCTGGCGAACGAGGTGGCCAAAGCAAATATGAATTTTTGGAAATCAGACGTTCGCCAAAAATTTCACGCAGCAGGTCCATAGTTTGTGTATTGTAGTCGTTTTTGGTGGTCTTGCGGTAGCAGTACTTGCACAATTTTAATTTTGTATGGGTACATCTTAAGATCCAACTTTAAAATTCTACGCAATGTCGTTCTGGAAATGCCCAATCGGCTGGAACGACGGCGAGTTGAGACAGATGGATCATCTGCAACACTCTGCTGCACAGTTTCCACGTTGTCTTTAGTGCTAATATTTCGATGGACACCTCGTCCAGATGGACACCTCGGCCACTGAACCCAGTTCCTCAAAACGACCGACCAAACTCCTAATCATGAAGGCTGTGGGAGCTGATCTGGAATTAAAATGTTGCCGATATTTACTACGCTGCGTTAAAACAATTGATCGTTGACAAGAATAGAAAAACTCGATAATTTTAACGCGTTGTGTTGTATTGTAGGGTTCCATAATAAATTTCCAACAATTCAGTTAGGGGGCGTCCATAAATTACGTGAGATGTTTAAGGGAGGGAGGGGGTCGAGTCAAATCTCATCTAATTTTACGTTGGAGAGAGGGGGGCTCTCGGCAAATATCACGCAATTTTTTTTCTGATTGAAACAAAAAAAATGTACATGCTTAAGATTTAATCTCAAGCGTAATCGTAGTATGATTAAGATTATTCACTAATTCGTTCGAAAGAAAATAATTTCATTCATACTTCGACGTTATACATTACTACTACTTACTACCACCATATTTGTTTTATACCAAATAGCTCAATTTAATCTGAATTTGCGGTACAGTGTAGCCCGTCGGTTGTTTTCGCGCCACTATGAGCCGAACGCCCTATCACTCAGGTTGACGTTTGACAATTCCGGACTTTAAAGAACATGACGGAAAATCATTTGCTCCATTTCTAATACGCGTACCGATTCAACCGATTCAACCGCTGAATGCCTTTATCAGCACGCCTATTGATCTCTATTGCCCAAGTATACGTGATGATTTAGAGAAAATATGCTGCAGTACATGCGGTATTTACTTCGCATCTATCACAAGAGCTGCAGAGCACAGGAGAGCAGCTCACATTTCACCAGCTAAGCAAGCTCGTATATTCCGCAAAGTGCGACCCTCACGGATTGTCACAAGACGAGCTAATGAGTTACTGTGCGCAAGCGTCAACGGCTTAGAGTGGCTAGATTAGAACGAAGTTGAAGGAGCACATGATTTTACTGAAAATCATATGGACATGTTGGTCCCAATAGTCTCTCTTGAAACCGCGCATGATTCTCCATGGACTGAATTAGAGTAGATATTCTTTTTTTAATCGCAGTAGTTACGATTTATGTCTTCTACGAGTATTGTTATTACACTTATACACTTGTTTTATTACACTTATAACTCTCAGCAATATTGATTACTAGTCTTAACTAGTCGTAAATAAAAGCACGAAGCAATTTTTTTTCTTTTTACAATAACAATCTAACGAGTTTACATAAGAAAGTTGAAAAAAAAACACCTCACGTAATTTATGGATGCCCCCTTATAACCTACAAAAAGAGAAAAATAAATATGTCAAAAAATAAAAAAGTTATTTGTGCTTAACATTAGTAGGTCTTATTCGGCCCACCCTATACTTTAACCAACAATCTTCCAGGCAGAAATACATGCCATTGGGATACGTGTAAGAAAATGTCTCAGTGGAAAAGTGAAAGGAACCAACATTTACATATTTTCAGATAGTCAGGTGGCATTGAAAGCCCTTTTATTAACTGTTATCACTTTAACAATTTTAAATGACTGCCCGGACCTTTCTGTGGACTTACAAAAAGCCACATTAATGAAATTCTACTAGTTAATGACTAGCAAAACAATACCCATCGCCGAACAGAGAAATTTTCTGATAAGCTACTTTCACTCAGCAGAGTAGACTTAAGACTTCTACCTAAATAGTTACTTCGCAGGCCACTGTAGTCTGAGATACCTCTTAAACAAAATTGGTCTCTCTGAGACCATCATCCGCCGATTCTGTGAAATGGACACTGAAACACTCAAAACACATTATTTGTAAATGTCCTGCACTAGGCAGAAAAAGGCTACATCCCCTTGGTGCTACTATAAATTATGGAGCAATAATGCCAGAAAGTGGCAAAGTTTTTCAAAACCCATAAATTATAGTGTACTTCAGCAGATTTTCCACAATAGATCTCTTTTGGTCGAAGTAGGCAGTAGCCTAGTCACAATAAAAATAAGCTTTTCAGAAAAGGGATAAATGTATGCCTCTTTCTCCTTACTTCCAAATTACAACCACGGAAAATCATCAATGATCTGTGAAACTGCGTACCCGAGGTTTTCCTAAAAATTGTAATTAAAAAAATTCAAATTTTTATGCTACATAGTTTACCAATTTTTATAATTTTTATATAAGTGTGCTATTACAAAATTCGCACGCTGCACTCAATTTTTGAATATTTACTTCTCCGTATTTATAAATTCTATTTCTATTTTATCCACCAATATCTTGTTGAGTATATTACTCGATGATAGGAAAGCAATTCCCGATGGTTCAGTAAACAAAATACTGAATTTTTCTAATGGTATATCCGACTTAAAAGAGCTAAGAAAGTACAAGCAGCCGAAGATGGGCTTCAAATGCTGAGGTATGATAGAGCTAAATGGCGATAAACTTCTTTTTTTTAAGCCATATTTCACAAGGAATACTCCTTACGAATATTTTGTTGAGTATTTGAACTATGACGAACAACCACCTATTCGTAAAATTCCAAGTCACATTTAAGGAACTCACCGTCATGTTCAAATGCCAACTGATGTCTACAGGCATGATTTACGACAGAAACGAGAGGGTTTTATGAGATCAACTGTCGAAAGTAGAAAAAACACCTCGGATAAAAGAAAAAGGAACTAAAAAAATAAATGAATTGAAGTTGATTTAATGGAAACATCCATCTGCTCGTAGTTCACTTAGTATAATGTAAAGATATCCTAAGATTTATCCGTAAAAGAGGTGGCGCTGCTGATACTAGTTTTGTGTTCTCTCTCGAAATATATAATACTTGTGATTTAAAGGTGTATATGCCGCGAGGTCTCGATCGCAGTAGTTGACATTCGTTTGAAGCGTAAGGATTATTACCTTTTAAAGAAAAGTGCAGCTAAAACGTGTCGTTTATTGATCAAGACTTACGGTAATCACGGTAATTGGAAGAGAGGAATATTGATAGACGTTTGGTGACATGTGAATACTTCTTGAACGGCAGAAAATAAAAGGTTTTCTGCATCGCATCATCACTAGCGATAAAAAGTTGATCTATTATGATAACCCTAAGCGTCGAAAATGTTGAAGCCTGCCAGGTGAACCAGGTCCATCGACAGCGGAAAAAGATATTCCTGATTGAAAGGTGCGCTTCGGGTGGGATAAGAAGGGTATCATCTATTATGAACTCCTTAAACCATCTGACACCATCACTGGCGATCATTACCGACTGCAGCTAATGTGTTTGAACCGAGCTTTCAAACAAAGAAAAGTAGCCGGAACGGAACGGTAGACATAACAAATCGGTCCAGAAATATATAGAGGGACTGAATTGGAAAATCTTACTCCACCCGCCGTATGCCCCAGGTATTGCACCTTCGGATTACCATCTGCTCCGATCAATGCAGTCAGCCCTTACTGGGCTTCCATACAAATTTGGATATCTTCTGCAATATTACCCATATTGGCACAAATAAATAAAAGATATGAATTCATGTGGTTTTCTGGTACTCACTTACCAACATCCATTGATCAAATAACTCAATCAGAAGAAGATAAGAATTTTTTTTTAATTTTATTTTTTTTTAAACATGTATCCTAAATTATATTTTGTATTTTCAAACAGATGACGATAATGAAGACATGGTGGAAAACAGCTCTGACAGCGACTCTGACAGTGAGTCAGAAAGAGAAGAAAGTGAGATGAGCAGAAGCGAAAATGAAAATGATTAAATTACCAAACATAATTAAATAACTTTTTGTTTTAAATCTGAAACATTATTAATTTTAGTACTGAAAAATTATAAATTAGTTGATTTGCTTAACAAAATATTTATTTATTTCTATTCTTAAGAATCGGAAAGTTCCCATAAAAAATTTGATTTAATCGAAACATTGCCATAAAATTATACATTTCACTTTGCACATTAAATGTAATGTTGAATAACTTCAAGTACGTCATTTTCTCCCGAAAAAAAAATGTTTGTGCGGATTGTTGAAATGATCCTGTAAGTAATAAAACAAATCACCTGGCAGTATGTTGGGGGGAAACTCGTCAGCTGATACATTTACTTTGGCTATAAATGTTTCCGACTAGATCCTACGTTACACCTTCAGGGCATCAGCTGACGCACATTCCACCTACATATAGTCAGCTGACTTATTTATTTATTAAAAACAATACATAAACTATCATCTGATAAATTTTCGTTTGGGAAGAAATCACTGAAAAAATATATTTTTTTTTCATATTTTTGTGACCAGCTGACGTATAATCCACCACTTTATAATCAGCTGACAATTTTATTTCTTCAAAATACAATATTAGTCTAACTTTAAGTTGATCAATGTTTTAATCGGGAGGAAATGACTAAAAATAATTTTTTTTTTTACGTGCGAGGGTGGCTATAACTGCCCAACCCACCCTCGGAGCTGCAGCTGACGTTCACAACACTTCATAATGCAACTATCTGAGGCATTTTACGAATTATCGACTGAGAGGAAATGACTGACAAAAATTAGCACCTGGCTCACGGACTATTACGAGAGCATCGCAAACTGACTTAATGAATGGATCAAGTCTAAAGAACTCGAAGTTTTCGCCAGAGGAATCTGTGTGTTGCCTAAGAGAAGCAGTAAAGTTGTAGCTTGCAATCGCACATACTTCACATCATATAATGTATTGTTTAATTTTTTAAATATTGTAATTCGTAGCTTTGGCGAAGAAAAGACGGTAACTTATTCCAATACCCAATTCTAAACTTTTATTTTTTCGGAACAATTTTAGTACGAATTTTGTGAATTCCGCAAATTGAGGTGTTGGGGACTATAGATAAACATATGTAGATATAACTTCACCATAGATGAAATCACGTTTATTCGACGCATTTATCACTGATATTAAAAGGGAGTCAGGTATCTTAATACACTTAAGAGACAAGCGTTCTGCTCCTCAGCACTCTTCGCACCAATTTTTATGCAAAATCCTCCTAGTTCCGGACCTGAAAACAATTTCATGTCCGAATCAAATGCTTCTTATTCATATTGACCATAACGGTATTAAATCCAGCCTATAGAGAAGAAATGGCGCTATGAGGATTCTTAATGGTTTCACGCTCAACTGCGCCCCATATGTAGTAATCTAGGGGATTAAGGTCTGGGAAATCAGGCGGTCATAAGTTTGGTGTTATGTGGTTATGGGAATTTTTAGCTATCGAATTTAGTGTCGCCATCCCTTTGTGTGAATGAGCAAATTCTTGTTGAAAGTTGATTGGGTTACCACTGCCTACACCATCAATGCAGGGTTTACTATTACCTCTAGAACCTCGATGTATACAGCAGTAGAAGTGTGGTGGTATACCATGTCCTCATAATACCTAAGAGTGTCTGGCATAACATCTCAGGCTCTTCAGGGTCTTCGCCATTTTCGTGTTTACTCCGACATAACTTAGGATCTATACTGGAGATCTTCATATACAACTCAACGGATAATACCCTCAGAAATGTGAAACTCCTTCGCAAGGACCCTCATTGACTTTAAAGGGTCCTTGTCAAAGATCGCTGAAACTTGTTGAATAAATTCTGCAGATCGGACAGTGTCAGCGTCTTTTGCGTTTTACAACAGATTCAGCATCACCACCTTCCATCGCCATGCTTCCAAATCTTATGAACGAATGAACGGGTGCACTACGAAAACTAAGGATTTCTAATTTTTTTTTTATTTTAATTTTTTATTGCAACTATTTAGTTCATAAATACTTACAAATGACTAACAAGCAACTTAATTATTATAACAATACACAATTTTCACTCTACATGACATAAAGCATTTCTATGGAGGTATGAGATCGCTAGGTTTAGTGCGTCTGAGCCCTCGTATTAATCCGTTGGTTTCAATTAAATTAAGTGCTTCTTCATTGATGTGGTTTATTAGTCTTTCTTTATGGGCAACTGCAATCTTTGCGATTTCAGTGTTGACGGAGTTTATTTTAAGGTCGCGCTCAAAGTCGGAACTTCTGCAGTGCCATGGTGCTTTGACAATGCACCTAAGGACCTTATTTTGGAAGTGTTGGATTTGGTTTTTCGTTCTTTGACTGGCGCCCCCCCATAGCTGCGCACCATAACTCCATACTGGTCTTAGTATCTGCTTGTTAATTAACAGCTTGTTTTCTATCGTGAGAGCTGATCTGCTACCCATGAGCCATTGCATGTTTTTGAATTTGATGTCCAATTCTTGCCTCTTTTTCTTGACATGCTATTTCCATAGAAGTTTGCTGTCAAGTGTCATGCCCAGGTACTTCGCATAGTTTGAGTATGGGACCTGTTGATTATCTATGTATAGTGGTATATGTTGTATTTTAGTGTTTGTGAAAACTACGTTTCATCACCAGGTACCATCTCATTTTATTGCGATTCAGGAAGGACTGGCATATCGCCATTCGATCCATCAGGACGTTTTTTTGCATTAGCTCGAATAGCAGCCATATATACAAGTAGAACTTTGTTTTGTATCGTGACTTATTTGAGTGGTTTCAACAGGTTTATTGTGCAATTTTTTAGCGCAAGGCTATCGAAAAAATGCTTGCGTCGAATTTGACGCTTTTCACTATTTTATCTACCATTGGTCATCAAAATTTCCGAATTCACGAAACACAAATTGTGACAATTGCTACTAAAAGCTTCAGATACCGACGTATTACCAATGTGGCAGCAATTGTAAAGTAGCTGCTTTTTATTTACATTTTTCAAATAGAAGAAAAATACCATCATATATTTTGAAGAATTAAATATATTTAAGATTTAAGTGAATTAGAAGATTTGTGATATAATAAAAGCGGTAGTTCCGCGTATACAGTTTTTGATTGTACAGATTTTTGACAGTTTTCAAAATGCAAACATTTGGCCATAACGTTGCTCCATTTAAATTTTTTGAAGGAGGGGATCTTAAATCAAATATGAGGGATTATATATATATATATATATATATAATTGGCGTGTACACCCTTTTTGGGTGTTTGGCCGAGCTCCTCCTCCTATTTGTGGTGCGCGTCTTGATGTTGTTCCACAAATGGAGGGGCCGACAGTTTCAAGCCGACTCCGAACGGCAGATATTTTTTATGAGTAGCTTTTTCATGGCAGAAATACACTCGGAGGTTTGCCATTGCCTGCCGAGAGGCGCCCGCTATTAGAAAAATGTTTTTCTTAATTTTTGGTGTTTCACCGACGTTCTCTCGGTGAATTCCGAATGATAGTCACGCACCAACCCATTCGGCTACGGCGGCCGCCCAGTTAATGAAGTTAAATAATGGAAGAGTTTTAAAAATAAATTAATAGGTAGTTTTTTTAAAATTGATCGAATATCAGCAAAGTCGATTTACTTTCTCCAAGAAGTACACAAATAAGAATTCTCTTACTTTTTGTTTTTAGTGCAAGTTTAAAATTCTTGACATCGCATTTATAACCTTTGTTTTGGGAACAACCAAAAATTTATTAAACGCTAAAGCTAGTGTCATTGTAGTAGCTAAATTAGCATTGGAGGTGGCATCGACAGGGTATTGAATAAGAAATTTTTTAATATCAGAAATATACCTATAGTTTCAGTTTTTCGGTACGCTCAAGGACCACTTAATCTCACAGGATTACAGAGCCCTTAGTACCGCCCGAGCGGCAATTCGCTCTTCCGGAAATTTAAGTTGTCTTAGTTTATCTCTGCCCACTGACAAATGTCACACACTTCCGTTTGTAAGATGCTTGGAAAACTACCATCGGCACAGAACGCTTGGTTCTGTGGCCATATATTCCAACGCCATTGCCTTCTGGGGTCTTCGAACCATCTGTGTACAAGTGCAGGGTCCACTACTGTAGCCCTACTTTCCTTTCAAATTCAGATACACTTAATTTTACCTTATCGTCCAGTTCAATGATGAACTTCTTTTAAAATTTGATGACTTTGGTGGTAAAATCTCCGGATAGCTGGGTAAGTGGGAGCTACAGACTCAGCAATTCCAACTTTTCCATCAACTTTGTTCTACCGAAACCTTTCTTGGCAATATTCAACAGGGTACGCTTATTTCGCTTTATGCTTTATTCATTTAGTAAATCTGGAAAAACAAGGTTATTACAGACTACATAAAACTCACAATGTTTGTAACAATTATATACAAAGGGGGATAAATTTAGAGGTATCATATTTTAAATTGAAATAAAACAACGAAAATTTAAACAGATTGGATTATGTATGAATTTTGTGTAAAACTATTTATGAATTTATTTTTTATAGATAATTCCTTTCAAAAATCTAAATTTTTTTTTTATAATGTAACTTTGGAGATATCGCCCAAATAAGGGCGAAAAAAAAAATAATCATCAAAACTTTCAATATCTGAGATCAAATATGTAAAGAAATATGTGGATTTTCAGATGCAGCTATCGATTTTATATAATGACCTGGCTTAAAGATTCCTAGGCTGTAAACTTGTGGATTAAACGGTCATCGCGTATTCTGAAATCTAACACAAATTTTCTCTACTGGGTTTAAAAATATTAGTAAATATATAGAAATGTATTAGTCTTAATAATTTATATGGCACCGTAGATATTTGAAATTGATATTAAATTACGATGACTTATTATGCAGTAGGCAAACACAAATTGTGTTTAATTGTTTCGCTCAATAATTAATGTACATATATATTTATATGTACATAAAACGAGCAAATACATATGTATGTACACTAAAGCTGCATATGCACGAGTGTATTCTTCGGCAAGTAAACAATAACGTACATATCACCTAAGGAATTTTAAGCCCATCATCAAAAAGCATGACACGAAATTATGTCAATATTTCATGAATGTAAAATTTACGTCTCTATTAACACGGATTTAATATTTTCATATGGACGACTCCATTCAAGTGATCCAGGCATTTTGGGCATTGTCATCAATTTTTTTGAAAACTGGTTTATTTTTAGGTTTAGGCTTATTAAAAGTAAAGTGAACGAATTGAAAATAAAATTTAATAATAGTTGGATTTATGTAATGTTGAACACTTTGGTATAGAGAGTTTTAAAGTGAAATATATTCGGTTCATTGTGAGATTTAACAAATGTTTTTTAATTTTTAAAAATAAAACATAAAAGTTAATAATTTTGGGATTCACAAAACTTTGAAAATTTTGGTATAGTCAGTTTTAAAGCGACATATCCTCGGTTTATTGCAGCATTTAAAATAAAATATACTGATGTACCAGTTTTTTTTTGGAAAATTTTTATTTTGTTTTTAATATAAACAAAATCTGTTTTGGAATTTTTGAAGAACACTCCCTTTCAGAGTTTCTCTTGCTTAGTAATTCCTAAAATTTTCATAGTGGGATATCTAAAGCTTCGAGTTATATTCAAATACGTAGAGCAAACCTCTGAAAGATTAATGCAATACCTTGCTCGTACTCGCCGTAAAAAAAAAAAACAAGCACAGTAAAAAAATAAGAAAAAATTCTTGGTGAAGGAGTTTTTCTTAACAGACAAAAAACAGTCTGTAGCAAAAATTTTGAGCCAAAAAAACTTTTTATACAACAAGTTTTAACAAAGATTTTGCAATGAATTAAAGATTTGGCAATGAACTGGAAAAGTGGGAAACTTTAGAATACCTTCTAGGTTTTTGTCCAGCGTTTGCTAAAACCAGATTGAAATGCTAAGGAACTCTACAATATGAGAAGTTATGCTTCTCGGGGTCAGAACTTCAGAGTTTAGGTTCAGATTCCCAACAGATGCAGACACATTACAAGATGTCCACTTCGAAGAAACGTAAAGGTCGAACTCCATTTGGTAACACTAAGGACCAATAGGTCTATGTGATAGCTTTCAGCCAGCCATGTCCACCTAACCTAACTTAAAAAACAAGATATATATATTTTAATAAAAAACCAATTGCAAATGATCAAAGTATATTTCAATTAAAACATCACTATCAAAATTTTCTACATTGAATTGATCTTAATATTTGAAAAAAAAATTAAAAAAAACATCTTAAAAATTTTAAGCAGAATTAAAAAAAGTTTTCAAGACAGTATATTTTGAACTAAAAACATAAAAAAAGTGCGTGTAGCGTAGTACACATAACAGAAATGAAACTTTCAAGGCAGACAAAGAAAGAAGGAGAGACCCAAGAGAGAATGAGAGAGAGAGAGAGAGAAAGAACATATATCTAAATAAATTCACAACATTTGCAGAGAATAGAAATAGACAAAAAATGGAGAAGGGTCGACTGGTGTAGGTAAACGCCGGACACAAACCGTGGCAACAACGCCCACTACTCCCCGCACAAACGCAGCGATTCCAGGGTCGCAGCATGGGCACAAATTCCCGCAAGGCAATACTAATAAGTCCAACGGCGGAATGGATAGCACTTAGTACGCACAAGCACTAGCCAGGAAACTGAAATAAGCGCCAAAAAGAAAGCACCGAAAAAACACCAAAAAAATTGGGTCCAAAAACCGCTTCAAACAGTAAACACAAAGAAAATATAACGACAAAAAGTAGGCACCAAAAATATATATCCTACAAGTTTGCACCATCAAACGAGCGCCAAAAAGTAGGCCGTGTTATTTCTCACTAGAAATTAGCAACCCCAAGATATATATAAGGTATAGCTCTCTCTCTCTCCTTTTCCTCTACGTTATATCTTTTTTTTCTCTCGTAGAACGCAAATGCCCAAAACGTTGCATGGCCTTGAAATTTTACTCTCCATTCTTGCTCGTCCATCGACGGCTAAGAAGTTTTACTTCAAAAGTGAATACTAAAGGTAAAAGTATATTTCACTTTAAAAAAATCAATATCAAAATTTTCTGCATTGAATTAATTTTAAAATTACAATTAGTTTTTATTTTAAATCTTATGTTGTAACACGAAAGTAATTTTCATAGTTTGTAATCTTAGTACACCATAGTGCAGTGAGGTAAAATGTGCGAGGTAGTAATGATATTCGTTTTCAGTACAAAAACCAATGCGAATCTATTAAGGGGTATTCTGATCTAGAAATTTTGAAAAAATCGATTTTTGCTTTGCATATTTTCCAAGTTTAGACCTTGAAAATTATGCCCATCAGCGGATTTTTCAAAATTCGAATTATTTTCGGAGATACAGCGGATTTTGTGACGTGGCGTCTAGACCGGCCGAGTGGAGCGAATCGCACAATGAACGGCAGATGTTACCGGACGACTTGAGGACTCGTTCTTTCCCGAAAATCTTTTGTATCCCACACAACCTTTATTTATTGTATGCATACATATATACATACTCTATACTATTGTATAATATGATATATACCAGGAAATATATCGCCGATTAATCTAGAGTGAGTAGTAAATATTATTATCTAAGTTATTCTATTGGAAATGTTGCTCAAACCTCAAACGCGATTTTCTCAAAACTACTTTTTTTGAGATGGTCGTCGTGATATCTCAAATTCTACTTGCCCGATCGCTTTGAAGTTTGATAACAATTTTTTTTATACATCTGTATACCGCGTCTGCCTCGGACTTTGAAAAATTTAAGTATTTTTAACAAATTTGTAAAGGTAAAAAAAAGAAGGTACAAAAATTTTTTTTTTTCAAGTTAACGCCATTTAGTGATTTTTTTTCTATGATTTGGCGTAATCCGATAGCGACATCCTAACTTATGAAGAATTTTTTAAATTTATTTGTTTTTGATCACTACAAGGGTTAGAATCATGTCAACCATGGAGCACTGTTTTTTATATAGCCCCCACTCCGCCGGCCTGTAATTCCACGATTCTTTTATTTTTTTTTTTTTTTTTTTTACTTTTCCAATATTAATAAAAACCATAAAAAATGGATGGCAAAAACGTTTTTCATTTTTTTTATCTTAGTTTTAAAAATACCTAAAAGTAAGGCGTCTAGACCAGAATACCCCCTTAAGGGCAATATCGATAAATCAGCTGATTTGCTTTTTTTCATTCGCCGTCTTCATTCGGATGCTAGTTCAAAATGAAATCACGAAAAGCCATTCCATTGTCACTATCGGCGTATGCTTCGGCTGTGAAAATTCATTATTTTCATTTTCTGTTGCACTTCCTTTTGTCGTTATGTTCATTTGTACAAAAAGTTATTGTTTGTCACCATCTTTACTGAAAGTGCCTTGACGCAAACTTCGCAATTTTATAGTAAATTTTTTTTTCATTCTGACTCATTCTTCTCAAAATATTTTTGTATTTTAATATATTTTTTTTTAGTTTAAAGTTAAACGATTGGTATGTGTTTTAAATTACACTCCGTGTGGATTTTCAGCTTTCGAGTTCGACTCAAGAAGAAATTGCATTGGTACTGCGTCTGGATTCAAACGCTTTCATTCGCTCGGACTGAAATGAGTCTCACATATATTTGTATGTATATATGGTAAGTGAGCTGGTAAGGCAGCAAAGAAGAAGACAGCACACAATTTTTCACCAGTTACTTTTTTTTTGTGCAAATTCATACAAATCATCGAATTTCGAGGCACTTGATTTTCCATTTTTTATTTTTTTTTATTTTGCGCAAAATATTTCTCTTCTGATTTCCTCAATTGAGAAGTAATTTCATTCAGTTAAAACTAATTATACTTAATGAAAATGACAAATGAATTGCCAAACAAGTTTAAATGCTTTTTTGTTTTGGCTGACTGGCTCACTGGTTTTACACTGTGGTAAAAAGCGCTTTCCAGAAAATCAATTCCAAGCAGGTTTGGCTGCTAATGGCATAAAAACATATTTATTTTTTTTAGACTTTCAGGCACGGTTGTCAGGGTTGTGAAGTGGCAAGCATTAAACTGTAGAACTTTTTTATATTTAATAGCATAAAAAAATCAGTGTGTGTGACACATAGCATCACATTCTCGTATATTTTAAGTCAATACTTTTCCGGGGAAGAATCTTGAGATATTTTTAGTGCAGTCTTTTATTTACAATCATTTTCATTTTACACTTAAACGTGATAGTTTATGTATTACGTAAATATTTGTTACTATGCTTATGTATAACTCTTTTTTATTTGCAATTTATATATTTTTTACTTAACCGTTGAAGCCAGCTATTTTAAACATATCTGAGAAGGTTACATAAAAAAATTGTTTGGATGCATTTAATGGTACTGAAGTGTAGATAGAGAAATCGCATATGCGAATGAGTTGATTGACATACAATCGTAATGTGGCTACCCTAAAACAAATTTGCGTCAAATTGGCACATTAATTGAGATATTCTGAACTATCCTCTTTTTTGTTCAATTTGGTTCAAATGTATGAGGAATTAATGTCCTAAGAATAAACATATTTCATAAAACTTAGCACGCATTGGTGCCGATATTTTTATAGAATTCGTATTAATACCTGTAGCCAGATTTGTCAAAAGCTCAGGGTTTTTTAATTGTATATTTCCGAAAAAACTGCAACACTTTCTGATTGCTTCCTCCTTGGACAAGGTATGTGGTATGGGGAAAAGAAATATCACCGCCATAACACAAAGCGGCTGAATAATGTGCCATGAACTTAGTGAAATGATTTTGGGAACAACCGAAATTATAAAGGCCAGAGGTGAAAAATAACGAATTTAGATCTCGTGAAGAGTACCCAGTTGTGTCAGTAGGAAAATTCATTTCTTACAAGGACATTCAGAAGGGTGCTGCGGGAGTTTTATTACTGGAATGTTGGTTCATACATAATAAACTCATTACAGTTTCTTTATATGTGGCATTAAAAGGGATTTTTAATAACCTGCCAAATTCAATTATAAAAGAAATCCAAATAAATTCTTATTATTTCCTTATGTTTCTCCCTAAACTCAATAATAATTTTCCGAATTATAAAGGCATTGATTTTTATTTGTTATACCGATACCGATGATACACAAATTCAGATAAAATTCAAATTCAAACTTAAATAGTTTAAACGAAAAGATTTGGCAAGAAACTATAATTATTTTATTAAACAAGCTAACAAGTTTCAAATTTCTCGAGACCGCCATTGGAATATTTTTGTTGTTCGGATTTCAACCATCGGAGACAAAACAAGTATACTTTCAACTAGGTTAGGTTAGGTTGAAGCGGTTGTCCTGTGGGACACACCCAGGCTCATAGCCCATTGTGATGCCGCGTGGGGAACTTTTCCTATTTCTCCTAAAATCAGTGTATGTTTTTCAAAAAATTTAGAATACCTCCTATTTCTGCGGAACTGAGATCTTCCAATTCGTTAAAAAATTGTCTGCCCAGAATAGCAAATTTCCGTCTGGATAGAGTAGGACAATGGCACAGAAGGTGTAAGATTGTCTCTTCCTCATCAAGACAACTTATACAGAAGTCATGTGCTTGCACACCCTTCCTTTGGGCGTGCCTACCTATTAGACAATGTCCCGTTTTGACTGAAGTCAGTGTGCTAAGACTGTGCTTATTTTGGCTTAGCAAAGATTCTGTGCGTTTAGCACTAAGAGTCGGCCACAGTTGATGGGCGATTTTGCAGATGGCTTTATTGCATCATCTTTCGTTTGCTTTCCTTACGATTTAGCGATAAGTAGCGTCTATGTATTCATAGGTCAACTTGGTGTCGAGTCTCGCTAGTTCATCGGCTCTACAATTACCTTCAATGTCGCGATGGTCAGGAATCCATATTTTCCTTAGGCGAAATGACTCAGCCATCTCGTAAAGAGATGTGCGGCAACCTCATGACTACCTTGGAGGTTGTCGATTGTTTTGTGAGGGATTTTATTGCCGCCTGGCTGTCAGTGAAAATATAGATGTCACTTCCAGATATCGCATCACACTGTACCAGTGTCGCGGCTTTAGTTATTGCTATCAGTTCGGCCTGAAAGGCACTACAGTAGTCGGGGAGCCGAAAACTGAAGGAGATCCCCAGATGCTCGGAGTATACACCTCCGCCCACCCTGCCCTCGAGCTTCGAGCTATCTGTATATACATGGATAGACTCGTCATGCCTTACATCGTCCCGTTCCCACTTTTCCCTTGAGGGTAGGAGGGTCGTGAACGTTGTAATGGCAAGTGTGGGCGGGAGGTTGAGTTCTACTGTCTTCGTTGCAGGGACAACCTGGAAAGTGCGTCTGCATTAGTAATTCTAGTGTTTCTGCACTGCTAGTAGTTCGATTGCCGTTCTTTTTCATGAGGTAGCTAAGGTTGCTTGGGCTCGTTGATAGGACTTTGCCACAGGTCTCCGAAACACTTTCTATCTTTTTACAGAAGTCTATCCATTACACTGTTTTAGCTGCCCTTATGGCATACTTGAATCTTCGTTGGCGTTCTTTGTATGTATCCCACGAGTTAGTTCTCCTCGCCTCTTTATATATAGTTTTGCACTCCTCTCTAAGGTCTGCTATATCAGTGATATCATACTTTCAATTAACAATGATTATTTTTTTGATTCATACTTGAGATGCTGTGGCAACCGTTTTTATTAAACTTCTGACAGTCATACCGCCAGATATATCATTAAAATAAAATTAAAAATAATAATAATTTTAATAGAAGTCGATGTCAATATTCATGTGTAAAAAGCTCAAGTCAATCAAAAAAATGTAATATGCAAAAAAACTCCTAACAAAAAAGTGAAAACCTTGGTATCAAATCTTTAAATCATCGCAGCCGTCGATTCAGTCCCTTAGAGTGGAAAAATTCAACAAAAGTGAGACAATCTCGCAAACATATCGCATCTTCGAATGGTCAATGCAATTGTCAGTTACTCCTTGTACACTAGAGATGTACATATAAATGAAGCTTCGTATTGACGGAACGCATCAATCAACCATCTTACATGACGTCTACATATTGATATGGCACGGCACGCTTTTAGTCACTCCAGCAATGGAGTTGTTATAAAAGCACTGAACAATGGTAGCAGTCTAATCGGTTGCTAAAAAATGCTACCGAGAAGTTAAATGTGTGTGGCATGCTATGCTTTTGTATGAGTACCTCGCACTTGTTCGAGAGGATAGTAATGCATGGATTCATTAAGTGCAAGGGAAGGTAGGACTTATTCTTATGGTGGGCAAGGGAAAGTAGAACTAAGTTCAAAGGAAAGTAAAACTAATTGAAAGAAAGGGATTCTTTTGAAGTTTGTTAATTTCTTGTAGACAGCTTGAAACCGACTTAGAAGAGCCAGGTGGGCGATATTATCATGAATCTTTCCCACTAAAATCAGTTAATTTTGCACTTAGATCATTAATCAACGTTAACTGTAATAATAATCTTAGTATCTGTAGTGTGCCCAATGGACGAAATTTCGACCTAAAAGATCTTTTGTGTCCTACTTCATGTTTTAGAAATAGTCAATACTAGTTTCATTGACTGCCACTGCTACCTTAAGGGCTTACATACTTCCAGCAGCTCCAAAAATGCGCTGAAAGAAAAACTGTTTTTATAAGAGATAGCAATAGAAATTAATATACAAAAATTTAATAGATTATTTATTAGTACTTAAACTTAATAAAAAATTGATTTTAATTTTCCTTTACAAAAATTGGTTTATAAAACTCACGTGACCCAAATAACAGTGAAAAACAAATTGCTCCACGGTCGGCATCATTTCTCCTTGAAATGTTGATGGATCTGTAAAAAGCAAAAAAATTCTGGTAAAATAAGGTTGTAGCTATAGTCGGTCGAGCGGTAAAAGCTAAATTTTCTTGCAAATATACCCAATATTAATATTTGCAAGAACATTTCAGAGCATATTCTGAAGATGTTGTACTTTAAAAATATTGAAAAAAATGGATTTTTGGCAAATTCTGAACTTATGTATTTAACCTAAATGTTCCCTGCCTCAGGTTGGAATTTGGTTGAAAGCCAAATTCTTTCAGTAAATTTTCCACCTGGCGCACAAATTTCAGAATATCTGCAACAGGAGCATTCTTGATATCATTCGGATCCATTGTTGATACACCTGCACAAGATATGATCTGTTATATGTCTCATTCCCAAAATGAATTTCTATGAGAAGGTAATTTAAGTAGTAGCGACCTGTCACAAAACCTACTATTTTCCTTATGTCTACTATACGCATATATATAAGCCTATTAGCTTCACGGAGTTCTTAAGTGACTTACCAGTTGGGTAGTTCTTATAGTATTTTCGACTATTGACTCTGCCTTTCTTCTGCCCAGTTAATACCCCATTATGTTTGTTGTCCGTGAAAATTTGCTGACGACCCGCCCTAGCGAGTACATCAAGAATTTAATTACTGAAATTCAGCACTAGTTATTGCCCAGCAGGCTTGTCTTTGAATACTGCCGAGTAATTGTTTAGTGGTTACTTGTCTGGCTTTCGGCCACCCTACAAGGAAGGCATAGGCGTTCATCATAGTATACATCCAATGAATCATTTTAGCGTCCCGACTCCATGGTTTGTCATAAAGGCTTCGATAGGCTCACATGGCTCTAGTGGGTTTTTCTTTCACCACTACGAGGTGAGAGTTCCAATTTAGACGTTTATCTAAGATAACGTCAAGACATTTTACTGCATTGGAGTAGCTTTTAGTAGTTTCTTCTAAAATTGTTGTACCATAACTTGAATTTTTGTGTGAAAAGAACAATAATTGTCATAACAAATATTAATAAACTTAGTGTGAGATCTTTTTATGCAATAATTGGCACACAAAAAGTTGGAAAAAAGTTGCATGCCCCATATTGATAGATACTTTTTTTTTTTTTTTTTTTTTTTGTTGAAGGGCTTTATTCGGCGGTAGTGGCGCTGATTTCAAAATATTAACAGAAAAGCATCGAACAACTGATAGAATTATAAGCTAAAGCATCACAACCTTTTTATATTACTTTTATTTTATTTTCTTTTTTTTTTAAATTTCAATAATTCTTTATAAAAACATAGTTCATTCTACAACAAATATTAAGTAAAATAAAGTTTCGAACCTCGTAAAAAATAAATGAAAATCGAGTTTGCATCAAAATTTCGAAATTTTCATTCAATTTTTTATTAAAAAAAAATTGTGTTATAAAAAATTGTATTATATAATATTATAATAAAGCGCAAGTTTGAGTTAGCTCAAAATTCTGATTCATTTTTGATAATTTTTTTCTAAGCATTTTCTCCATATGAAAACAAATGCCTTGCACTCGTTCCATGCTAATATTTTTATGAAAAGCCATACATTTTCTTCCAGGAATCAGCAAAATACTTCGCTTATATTTTATGCTTCATAACACATATGTTAGCCTCAAGTACACACACACACCAGCTAGCAGGGCAAAAAACAGAGTACAAATAAGTTAGAAACGACCACACTAAACATTGATGGGTTTAACGTCACGACACAAGCGACATTAAGATTTTGGGTGTAATGATCGATGCTCGACTAGGCTTCAAGGAGCACATTAAAAAAGCTTGCGGAAAGGTAGCCATGGTGACGGCGGCACTGTCAAGAATTATGGCCAACATCGGTTGTCCTACTCAGAGTAGAAGAGCGCTCCTGGCGAAAGTTACCCAGTCTACACTCATTTATGCAACACCCATATGAGGTAAAGCCCTGAGACAAAAAACGTACGCGAAGAAGGCGGAAATGGTTTTTAGACTAAGTGCTCTTAGAGTTGCCTGTGCTTTCAGGTCAGTGTCGTTTAAAGCAGTATGTGTCATATCTGGTATCATGGCACGAGATATAGTGGCCTCTGAATTGGGTAGAGTCTACGACAAAGCCAAAAGCCTAAACAGGCGACTAACGGTGGAAGAGAGTAAGGAAGAAGGGGGGGGCATAACTGAGTGGCAAAATCGCTGGGACCTAGCAACAAAAGGGAGGTGGACGCACAAACTTATCAGAGGCGTACGGGCTTGGGTTGAGAGAGGGCATGGTGACACATATTACTAACTGACACAGTTCTTGACGGGACGTGGATGCTATAGAGAGTATCTTTAAAGGCTCGGCCACGAGGACGCAGCAGACTGCTCATTCTGCGGCAACGGTAGTGAGAACGCGGAACATGTCTTCTTCTCCTGCCCGAGATACACATCTGAAAGAATGTCCATTGAAGAAATGATAGAGGAAAGAATAACCCCAGGCAACATTGTAAATCGCATGCTGCAATCGAAGTTGTTGTAGGACAAGATGAGAGAATGGTCCGCAAAAGCGCTACAGGAACTGCGGAAAAAGGAATGGGAACACAGTAAACAAAGAAGACAAGCCATTAATGAAGGGTAGACAAAGAAAGAAACAAATATGAAGAGCCATACTGGCCAACTTGGCCCTGGCAAGGCTTAAATGGCGGTACCGCAGGGCAAACTAAAGCTATAGAGGCCGGAGTTAGGGTTTAGTATATACGTAGGTGTACTGTTTCGCAAGTACAGTTTAGTAGTAGTACTTACTGTGCGTGGTACCGAATGAGATGCACCTTTAGGGATCAGTATGAATCGTGCATGCCGTCTATGCTGACGGTATCTATGAAATATTCCCCATTGGGATAGAAAAAAAAACACTCCATTATGGTATATTATATGTATGTATATAATCCTATATTCCCAAAAAATGCAACAGTCCGAAAAATCAAGCCTTTAGTACCTGGTAGAAAAGGTATTTGAAAAGCGTCTTAAGCAAAAGAAAATAAAAATCTTCATCAACAATTCAAAGCAAATAAAAAAAAAACATTTTAAATAAAAAGGCTTCAAATTACATTGGAATTGCCACTAAATGGGCTTTAATGTGAATTTGTGTCCGCAGGAAATGAAAATGAAAACCTCACACAAAAATCAACAGAAATATGTGTGCGGAAATGAGAATAGAATAAACAAATAAAAAAAAGTTTAAAGAAAAACAATTGGACAAGAAGAAGCATGAGAATGAATGAGGTGTTATCACTTGTTATAGTTATCTCTGAAATTGCCTGCGAACAAGCAATCCAGCACAACGGAAATGGTAGAGAAAACAAAGAAAAGTGCAAAGAATATATCAAAGGCAAGAAAAAAAGGAGTAAATTTTAAGAATAGAATGTAATGAGAATAAAATAAAAAATGTGCAAAGAAGAGAATATAACTTTTTGAACTCATCGCTAAATTGAATAGAAAATTACTTTTAATGTTGCTTTTGCAGCACAGTGGACTATTTGCACAGAATACTTACTAGAGGGTCTTTTTGTTGTTGTAGCAGCATGAACATTCTCCATACATGTACGGGGAATGCTGCTCACAGTACTTGGCCGGAGATAAATCCGTGTCGTTTCGGTAACGTAGAACCGACTGTCGTGGAAACGACATACTAGAGGGTTCTTCAATGACCACTGCGTTTGTTGCATTTATCATATGGTTGATGGAGGCTTTGTGAAAGTGGAAGCAAGAGCGAGTAGCGAAGGTTTCGGCTGTCCGTTTTGATTGCAACTCTTCAACGTCAGGCTTTCTCGGTGCTGTATTACGTATGCTTTTTGTCGCCCACTAACGCATGCGGACTTAAGCTGCGACAATATAATAATCCGAGTCGGATCCAGAATGATCATACCAAGTATAAAAGAAGCTCAGAATGACGTTTTACTTTAATGTTTTCCAAGTCATAAATTTCTTCATAAAATAAGCTATAAACTGAATTGAATTCGTATTTTGTAAGAAAATAAGCTGGGTGCCACTTTACAAAAGTTTAAAATTACAAATCTTTCGTTAGGATGATTAAATATGAGCCACCTTGTATATATGTCTAGGGAGATTTTATATTTGTTCGACTAGTTTTTATTAGACGTAGAATTTCGAAAAGTCCCCTCTCGACGAACAAAACTAACACTCTACAAGACTCTCATCATGCCCGTCCTAACATATGGCGCAGAAGCTTGGACGATGACAACATCCGATGAAGCGACGCTTGGAGTGTTTGAGAGAAAGATTCTGCGTAAGATTTTTGGACCTTTGCACGTTGGCAACGGCGAATATCGTAGACGATGGAACGATGAGTTGTATGAGCTTTACGATGACATAGACATAGCGCAGGGCTGGGTCATGTCGTCCGAATGGATACAAACGCTCCGGCACTGAAAGTATTCGATGCGGTACCAGCTGGTGGTAGTAGAGGAAGAGGGCGGCATCCTCTGCGTTGGAAAGATCAGGTGGAGAAGGACTTGGCTTCACTTGGTGTGTCCAATTGGCGCCGGTTAGCACGAGAAAGAAACGACTGGCGCGCTTTGTTAAACTCGGCCAAAATCGCGTAAGCGGTCACGCGCCAAGAAGAATTTCGAAAATATTGCCAAGGGCGCCTTTATTTATATGCTACAATTTTTTTAAATTTTTAATTAATATCTTTGTGCTCAACACTGTGCTTAAACACTGTGCTTTGGTACAAATATACATATATATGTACATAAATAGGTGCGTGTGAGTGTTTTCAAATACACATTTATTTGAAGCATTTACTTTGTGAAACTTCTCTTTAAATGCTTTTCCTGCACCAGATTACTTCTCCGCCACTGCTGGTTTCCAATTAATTGCATTCTACTTTCTTTACTCTAACCAACACATACACTCTAACGCTGCATTTCTTACCTTGTTTTATATTTTCTGGAATTTTCTATTGCCTCTTTTACTTTTATTTTGAGGTGTGCAGCTGCAAGTGTGCAAATGTAGCAAAAGCTTCGTAATTTTCTATTAGTCTGATTACCATTTCCGGCTCGGCAAATAGCGCTTGTGTATGGCATATCTACTGCTAGTCCGAATATTGATGGTTCAAAACCCAACTGCTGTATGCATAGCACTGCAAATTATAGAAATTATGTTTACTTTGAACATAACCCGGACTGGAGTCCGCAAGCGAACAGAGGTTGCGGTCGGCCAAATATAACTTGGTGAAGGTTGATGTTGCGTGAACTAGCAGATGCCAACAGCACGTGGGACGGCTCAAAAATAATAGCCCCAAACCTTGTACGATGTAAGAGTCTTGTCGATGCCTAAGGATAATAAAAATTAAAAAAAATGCTTACTTCGAATCAGCACTTGTTCCAGCAGTTAGTTGCAGAGCTTCGCTTGTATTTCCCTCAGACATTCGTAGTTTGCAAAAACCGTCAACGCCGTATTTTTGCGAAAAAATATCAATAAACTATTCGGCCTTAACCTGTTAACATTTTACACGCTACACTACTACTGATATTATCGTTATTATTATTATTATGGTCGCCTCTAGAGACTGGCATTGGCTTAATTGACATTGCAAAAGGTGGCAAAATGACAACCGATGTGCAACGTAGACAAAGGCTAAAGAAAAACGCGTGTGGAGCAAGAAAACGTCCAAATAAAAATTTCTTCAGATATAAATACAAGTTTGCGCGCACTTGCTTGTCTCAAGTTTGTTTGTACTCGTATTTCCTGCCTCTGCGTTTCCATTAGATTGCGTATACGCCCTCGGGTCGCTTTCTCACAATATCTAGGCATATAAATATATATAAGTATTGTGTAAGCATGTATTTATTATCACGGATTAAGGCTGAATTAAATATAACAACACATATTTTTGGTAAATACAGTGCCTCATAAAAGTGTTCATGAAGCTACTAGTGCTGGTTAGTAGGTGAGCGATTGATGGTCAAGTGATTCAAGTATTTTGGACATTGTAGTACATTCTTCTGAAAATTGAGTATAATAAGAATTATGTAAGCTGAACAAAAAATTACATAAAACTACAATATTGATATTATTTTAATTCTAAAAACTTTTGGTACAGAGATTTTTTATATAAATATACAATATATAATGCAATATTTTATATATGTACATATATAAGTAATATACGGCAGAGGAAAAATAAATCGATTATTTTCTATGTAGATGGCTGTAGTGATCGGTATCTCGTAAAGTTTATGCTCGTTATCAAGGCCACATTTCACACTAAAAAAATTGATGTGATGTTTTTTCTTTGTTCCATTCAGTTGCGAGTTACAGGTTGGTGACAATGGCAGTCACCAAAGAGAAAATTCGGTACACTTTACAGTTTTCTATGACAATTACGTGCAATTTTTGTTTCATGCACTCCGCTTAGATATTTTTGATGTTAAAGGAAATATCAATAATGTCATAACGGCATATGGTGCTAGCTACATGTATTACAACAAAAAACACATAGCCGTCATACACAATCCAGAGGACGAATGATCTGTTAGGATGCTCTCGGCTAAACATCTCACACATCACTGCAACCCTTATAGGCCATTGGAAAGTAGGGGATCATGCAGCTAGACTCAATCTACCCTTCAATCCTATCTGCAGGAACTGTCAAGCGGAAGGAGCGAAGGAAAGTCTTTTCCCCTACTTATGTGAATGTCCAGGGCTAGCTAGGGCATGACTCCGCTCCTTTGGCATGCCTTTTCTGCAGCACGTTAATGAGTTCTCAGACATCGAGATAAAGAATTTGCTGCTATACTTGGACCTCACTAAATGAATTTGACTTAGAACAACCAAAAAAAAAACAACGCATACGATAACGGTGGTAATAAAACGGTGCTGGTCACTAATTAGAATTATTTCAATGGAAATACTCAACCACTTCAACAACAACAACAACAACATAGCAACGGCTAAAAGCTAAAAATCGACCATAAAACAGCTTTAAATCATTAGCGCAAAAATTGTACGCAAAAATAATTAATAGATATCTTTTCCCCCAAATGGAAGTGAAAAAACTAATTTTTTTGTTTGCTATTGATAAATTTTACACATTTTTTTTTTTTTTAATTTATTAGTGCTATGGAGTTTCACTGAGCTGCATCTGAGGTCCTACTGGTGTGTGTCTTGACATTGCCTTTGAACGGCAGATGGGGAGGAGCTTCTTCATGGCAGAAATACACTTGGATCAAACCTCTGTAGTGTCTTCCGAGAGGCGATTGCTATTAGAAAACACTTTTTCATACCTGGAGTACTTTTTTAACCCGCACTACTGAATTGTAGGCACGCATCAACCCATTCGGCTATGGGAGCCGCCTTTGTATTGAATATAATTAAAAAAAAAATTATTTTAATTTTTTGAAAAAGATTTAATAACATTATTAAACACTTAGAAGAATTTTTTTTGACATTTTTGAAAACATCACTTTCTCAGATTTTTTTTCTTATTTTGCCAATAATAGGGGAGACTCTGTTCAGTAATCACCTCAAGTGTCCTAGTAGGGTTCTGTTAATATTTCGAATTAAATTCATACTTGTGAAAAATACCTTGTATCTGCTAACTGATGTGCCAAGCGACTATTCGATGGGCTTACAAACGGACGTACTACAGAAGTACTCATACTAGCACTTTACCAATGCAGTATTTTTTACGGCTACCTATTGATTTCTATTACTTCCAGCAGTCGAAATAATTGTTGATGTGTCTTTAGATGCCATTCCGAACACTAGACCATAAGAGTCTGAGTATATTTTAAGAGGTTCAATCGATCCATAATAACCCATGTTTTCTTCTTCTTTGTTAGTGTTCCATTATTGTTTAACGCTGAATTTTAGAAACAACACTGTGCTACAAAAAAAAAAAACGAAATACACCTGACAAATTACACACTGTAGGTTGTTTATATGGTCGAATAATGCATAAAAATATTTTTGTTATATTTTTTGTACCCTCCAATTTTTATTTATTTATAAAAAACCGTGTTTTCAGACTTTGCGCGGTAATCTACGGATATCTCAGACATTTTTTCACCGATTTTCAATATTTTATATGTTTTGAAAAGGATATTGTCAGACCTTTCAAATTATTTACAACAAGTAATTATTCAAACTGGTTAGTTGTGATTTTTATTTGATTAAACCTGGAGAAAGTGCTTTTTTTATCAATTTTTTAATTTTAACAATTTTTTATTGCATAATTTTACAACAAAATTAAAGATGTTTGTTAATATTCTTTGAGTGCATTTATTAACGAAGAAATTAATGTATTACTTTCAATAATTATAAGCAATTACACATCTTTATTAGCTCCTTCGTAGTAACAATAAAGTACACGGTCATTCATATTATACCCTCATTTGGTCTAACTCGTGAACGTACAGTAAATCCACAGGGGCAAACATTAGTTTAAGCAAAGTTTCCATATGCATTCCTCATAACCCATAAGAGTTTTTCGTCTTATAAAATAGTCTGTGAAAAATTTGTGTGACACACTTTAACCCTCCAACGGCCTTTGTGAGGAAATACGAGTATCAGTATGATTCTTTTAAGAAAGTGTCAAAAGTGGATATTTAGGTAGCTGGCAAAGGGATAAAATATGATACAAACATAATTCCATTTTAAACTCTATTATTGAAGTCTTAGGATATTTTCGCTCAGCTACTCACCCAAATTTTTAAAACTTTAATCGGCTGTAAAAAACTTCACAACCTCTAAGAGTCTGTCTTCGGCAAATTTAATCCTAGAGACATCCACTTGCATAATTATAACCATTTGTTTATGTCGAGGGGCAGTGTTGGGCAGTGTTATTATCAAATTTGTATTAAAATTATAATATGAAATTAATATATTATATGTAGCAATACAAACTAAGCACTTCTTGTGACCACTTCTTTGATTCACTGTACATGGGCATGTATTTAATATTGTCTGCCTCGTATCGGGTGTTTTTTTTTTAGTTAGACGAGAACTATTGATATCGATAACTATGGCTTAGCGGCTGAGAGGGCAAACTGTGTTGACATTTCTCTTCATTAAGGTTTGACAAGTCATCATGGGTATCTACTTCGTCAATTTTACGTATGGTTTACACTGGCGGCATCATCGGCCCTTATTTCCTTCGAAATGAGGAAGGAGCCGCCGGCGAATGGCGAGTGCTACCAAGCTATGATGACTGAATTCTTGTTTCCAGAAAAGGAATCAGCTATGTAGGGTAGGTAAATATAGTAGTTGCCAATTGACAAACCCATTGTGATACCACCAGGCCTATCTCCCCTTTTCCTTCTACCCTGTCATCATTCAACCAACCTGTGGCTTTAATATATCTAAAAAGTTTTGTTAATTTTAAATTGGCTACTTCTGCCATATTATTCGAAAAACTTTTTCTTTGAATATTAAACCTTCTTCTTCAAAGAGCCATACACCCGAATAGAACGTTTTATACAGCTAGGTTGCTCTCAGTCTGTTGGTATGCCTGCCTATAAGACAATGCCCTGTTAGAACACCAAAAGTATTTCTCACGTCCTTCCTGTTAAGTTTCAACAGTTTGTACTTCCCATATTCCATTCCGGCCCCACCGTCTTATTTGTTGCACAGGTCAGGGTCCATAGCACGTTGCACGATTTAATGGTGTTGCTAGAGGTGTAAGTATACCCGCTTTATCTGGTTGGATCGGTAATGTGGTAACCAATTTCGCTATGTCATCTGTAATTACCTTCTATGCCTATGTAACCGGGTACTCAGAGCAGATTTATTGTAAAGTACTATGATAGTTCTCTCAAAACGTCGATGCATTCTTTTACTGTCCTCGAGGTAATATAGGCTGATTGTGGTGATTTCAAGGCCGATTGGCTATCTGAATATATATTTATTTCTCTTGTGGTGAGTACACTTTCTTTAAGACCAACAGGTTTTCCCTGAGAGCCAGAATTCCAGCATGAATGATTCGGTAGCCGGAAGTGAAATGCTAGCACTCATCTCTCCAGAGTGAAAGCCTCCGCCTACGTATTTATTGAGCTTGGAACCATCAGTATAGATACTGATTCTACATCTATTGTCCTTTACCCCATTGTCCCAATCTTCTCTCGATGGGAAAGTTGTTGTAAAGTATGTATTTAAGTGCAGCTCTTATGAGTTACAAAAGTCTGTTGTTTGGTACAAGAAGAGATATTCATCTAGTGATTTTGCATGACCCTTCCTGTCAGTGGCTAAGTGAAAAGATTATCTTACCTTGAGTGCCGATTTTTCCGCTTGAATACTTTCTAAACGTTTTACAATAGTTTTTTCGGATTAAGCACCAATTTGCTCTCCCAATTCTTTTGCATGTATAGTATATGGTGTTGTGACTACTTTCCTTACTCTATCATCTATCGTTTGCTTTCACAAAAGCTTCCTATCTAATATTAGTCCTAGACAGTTTGCTTCTTCCCCGACTAACAGTGTAATTCCACCAAGGGTGGGGAGATTTATAACTGGTACCCAGTGTTTCATAGTGAATAATATTAGTTGTGTTTTGTTGTGATTTACACCGAGACCACTTCATTCAGCCCACCGGAATCGCTCACAGCATTTTGCATTATATTACAGAGGGTATTTGGGAATTTTCCTCTAATTTTTATTGCAACATCGTCTGCGTAGGCCACCACAAGTGTCCTCCACTCCTCTAGGTTTCGTAACAATCGGTTCATTACCAGAATTCACAGCAGAGGAGAAAGTACAGGTTTGATTGAAAGGTAATGAGCCTTCCCGCGCGGAGCGTGTGCCAAGCGATCAACCGAATCGGCTGGTTGGGAAAATGATCGTTGGACCTCCCCCTTCCACTAGAAACCGGTCCCAGTTCGCTGGCAACAGCGGTGCAGTCAACATCGCTCCGCACGTGAAAGCTGTTTTAAAAGTGTGTTAGGATTTTGCGGTGGCGAAAATGCAGCGATCGTTGGAGCAACGTTACTCGATCAAATTTTGCGTAAAGCTAAACAAAACGAGTACCGAAACCATTGGGCTACTCAAGGAGGCTTACGGGGACCAATCTCTGTCCAGTGCCCAGGTAAAACGGTGGCACAAGTCGTTCAAGGAAGTCCTTCGACGACGCAAACAGACGAAGATGTGAACCGTGAATTTTTGAATATTGACTAGTGCTAGTCTACGTGAGATCAGTGAAGAGTTAAATTTAACTTATTACAATGTGCGGGAAATCGTGACCGGAAAACTTGAAATGCACAAAGTGTGTGCCGAATTGGTTCCAAAGGTTTTGACTGATGAACAAAAGCAATTGCCTGTGGAAAAGTTTCGTGAAGTATTGGAAAGTGACGAACAGGATAATACTTTAGACAATTGTATCACAGGAGATGAATCCTGGTGCTTTGAGTACGATTCTGAGGGCAAGAGAGAGAGTGCGGAGTGGCACACGAGCCAGTCGCCACGACCCAAAAAACTGCGACAGCCGAATTGAACGCGATTCCGGCGGATTAGTTAAAAAAATGTTTCCTGCAGTAGAAGGACCGCTACCAGCGGTGTATTGACGCTCAAGGGTCCTATTTTGAAGAATATTAGTTATATCAGCCAAGAGGTTTAATAAAACTGCTTAAAAAAAATAAGGCTCATTACCTTTCAATCAAACCCTGTACACTGCCCTGAGGGGTACTCCTCCGACGGATCTGCGTATCGTCCAGAGACCCATTCGATAAATGTCGCAAATCCCGCGGCGATACCCAAATCAGTCATCGCGTTTATTATGGCCCTGGTATGATGCTGTTAAAAGCGCCCTCTGTGTCTAAGAAGGCTACCAGAGAGTACTCTTTATCCCCTATTGTCAAGCCTTCTCTTACAAAAGTGTCTATTAATAGATCTAGCAGAATCAGCTAAATATCTACGACAATGGTTCTAACAAAACGGTGCAGTTTGTCATACTTCGCGCTCAACCATCGATTTATTGCAATACTCAAGCCACCATTTACGCCAAACGGCCAGATTTATTGGAAAAAGTAGTCAAAAAGTGGACTGACGGAAAAGACATTAAAAAAATAAATCCCATGAAATTATCTACCAGATTATAATAAAAAATTCACTTCAACAATATTTCTGTTTTGTATTATTATTTGAAGTTCTCCAGCTCTTAAAAAAAAACACCCAATACATATGTAGCTTTTGTTGCATTTTGTCTGTGTGTATGTATGCCTTTCAACTATCTTCGCTCAAGGCGCGTAAATCTAATTAACTTTTGCCTGCCTGCTACTTGTCGGGAAATGTGTAAGTATGTATGTAGATGAGCATCAGCGCACATCCGCATGGAGCAGCTACAGCGGAAACCCAACAATAATAGAAGCAATAACAAAACAGAAGAGACCAACGCGTGTTTAGTAAGCCGGTCAGGGTATTATAAATCAGATCGACTTAGCCGGGCTGACCTTCTCCACTTCAGTGCAGTCTTCTACTTCTTTTATTTGCTCACTTAATTACACATATTTAAATATCTCGTTTTTTCTAGTCCATTATTAAATGATGCACTTAAAAGTTGTTACTCTAGAAATATTTTATACAACAAAGTGAGTAACTCACTTTCTTGGCTCGTCCCAAAAACAAAAAATTCCTTTGAGCTACGAACTTTTGCCTTAGAAGTCAATTCGTACTCCACTAGATGTACATGCATACACACATACATACAAATAAATTTAGACAAAAAAGTATAGTAAAATTTATACACTTACCTGCAGCATAGCAAGTCAAAGCTTTTGCACGTAAGCGGATTTAGTGTGCATTTGAGTTGCCAAAAATAGAAAAGAGAATAAAGTAGAAGCAAAATACGAAAAAATTAAAAATTCGAATAGGTAGCCCCATATAAGAAATTAAAAGCACGTAAATTCTAACTAGCAGTATAAAACGAAAACGCTACTTAACAATGCAGTAGAGCACAGCATGGAGAAGCAAAACAAATTATAAAAAAAAAAAACTTCAAATTAACTCAAAAAGGCAAAGCAAAAGCAAGCAATGTATTTTCTGTTGATTGAGTTTCTACCGAGTGTAAAAAATGTTTCAACTTTCTGGGCTAAATTATATGTATGCTATGTGTGTCCATGTATATGCTATGCGCAGATATACCGAAATGTGCGTGTATACGTACGATATTTATGTTTGTATGGAAGAAGCTGTTGCTAATAGTGTCTGTAAATTTACAAATTTTTTTTTTTTTGTAACAGCAAAACGCTCGCTAAGTTTACTTTAACTAAAATAAAGCAAGGTCACGTTGACGAAAAGTTTAGCATGAAATATTCTTGCGCTGGCTTGTTAGAGTTTTAATTAGGCTACTTTGCGCTACGTTCGCTCATTACAATTACGGGGAAGTATAAAAAGTGTGTATAATGCGGTCAATTTAGGGTTAACAAGATGATAAGGAAAACCATTTGACTTAGTTCACTTAGTTACAGATGAAGATTTACTGAAAAGTTGTGTTCATTTTTCATTATATACGGGGTCTAAAGGTCTTAACTCGGATCAGGTTGATCATATATTTTAAAGTTATTTGATATCTTAAATTAATTTCCTCACTCCAATTAAATTAATTTCTCACTCCTGCTTGGAGTGAAATGTTCCTTGGCCCATTTTTTATGAAAGCATCTACTTTAAGACAAGAAGTAAGAAAAGCAAAAAATGCACCGTTTCCTTAAATATCGAACTACCTCTTCTACTTCAGATCGTTTATATTCAGTGATAAGGAACTTTGGGAAGTCTCAAATACAGGGTTGGCCATATTAAACTGACCCATTGAGTAACCCTATAACTTTTTACTGTAATTTCAGATCAGCTAATGACATACCGCGTTGGAAGCGTCAGTCGAAGGAGATTTATACCATGAAACAGTACACCCCAATAGAACGCGCTGAAATTGTTCAGCTGTACATTCAAAATTCCTTCTCGATTGTAAAAACGCAACGTCATCAAATCATTATAAGTGATGAGGCCCATTTCTCCTTGAACGGAACCGTAAATAAGCAAAATTGCCGTTTCTACGCCACTGAAAACCCTCAAATTATTGAAGAGGTACCTCTCCACGACCAAAAAGTTACAGTCTGGTGTGGCATTTGCGCTGATATGGTCATTGGGCCGTTCTTCTTTGAAAATGGTCAACACCAACCATTGACCGTCAATCAAGAGCGTTATCGGGCCATGATAACCGATTTTGTGATGCCGATTGTTCGTGAAAATGGTATGGAGCACTTCTGGTTTCAGCAAGATGGCGCACCACCACACACAGCACGAGCCACCGTCAACTTATTGAAGACTTTGTTCCCTGCCCGTTTGATATCAAAAAGCGGCGATTTTGTCTGGCCGCCACGATCACCGGATTTGACGCCACCGGACTTTTTTCTTTGGGGCTATTTGAAATCTAAGGTTTACGTCAACAAGCCAAAGACACTAGGCGCACTTAAGGCCAATATCCGACGGGAAATAGCCGCCATATCGGCCGAGACGCTGGCCAAAACTATGGAAAACGCCGAAAAACGGGCACATTACGCTATACGAGCTAAGGGCGACCACTTGCGCGATATCATATTCAAAAAGTGATGTAAACGAATCCCCTTGAACTAAATTAAATGTTTTTCACAATGAAACACAAAAAAATGTTTCTTTTTCCATATTTTTTTAATAATCACATGGGTCAGTTTAATATGGCCAACCCTGTACTTATCGAGAATGTGATAATTCTCAAAGAATACACAACTTTTCATCAACGTTGTAGAATTTGAATAATTTGCAGCTGTTTTAGCTGAAGGAAGGAGAAATATCTGAAATTTTGTATCACAGATATTACTAAAAACGGGTTTGAAGAAACCTACTTAAAAAGACTGAAAGTCTAAAATATTTGAAAAACTGCGCTTGGCAACTTTCCACTCAAAGCGTAATGCGAGGAGCAAAAGCTGAACCATGAATCGTCTTACAAACGAACAGCACTTGCAATCATTGAATTTTATTGTAAAAATGCGTGTTCTGTTAAGAAAGTTTATCGCGCGCTTCTTCCATTTTATTGACAGTTTAATCGACCCACTGAAGCGTCTATTCCAGCTTTATGTGACTAAATTTAGAACCCAATTTACATTACTCGACATCAAACCACCAACACGCTTACGTAGAGTGCGAACTAAAGAAAATATCGCAGCTGTATCGGCCAGTGTTAATGATGACCACCAATTATCGATTCGTCGCCGTTCGCAGCAATTGGGCCCCTGTGGAAAATTTTGCGAAAGGATTTAAGTGTGAAGCCTTTCAAAATACAGCTGGTGCAAGAATTGAAGCCGAACGACCTACCGCAACGCAGAATTTTTGGTGAATGGGCTCTTGGAAAGTTGGCCGAAGATCCACTTTTTTATCGAAAAATTGTCTTCAGCGACGAAGCTCGTTTTTGGGTCAATGGGTAGGTAAATAAGCAGAATTGTCGATTTTGGAGTGAAGATCAGCCAGAAGAATTGCAAGAGCTACCAATGTATCCAGAAAAGGTCAGAGTTTGGTGCGGTTATGGGCTGGAGGTATCATTGGACCGTACTTCTTCAAAGATACTGCGAATCGTAACGTAACTGTGAATGGTGAACGCTACCGTGAAATGATATCCAACTTTTTTTTGCCCAAAATGCAAGAGCTTGACTTGCATGATATGTAGTTTCAGCAAGACGGTGCCACATGCCACACAGCACGCTTAATAATGGACTTGTTGAGAGGCGAGTTCGGTGAACATTTCATTTCACGTTCGGGACCTGTCAATTGGCCACCCAGATCGTGCATATAACGCCTTTAGATTATTTTTTGTGGGGCTATGTTAAAGCCCATGTCTATTCAGACAAACCTGCTTCAATTAACGCATTGTAAGACAACATTAAAGCATTTATATGTGAGATACCGGCCGAAACATTGGAAAGAGTATGCCAAAATTGGACTAAGCGGATGGACCATTTGAAGCGCAGTCGCGGTCAACATTTGCATGAAATAATCTTCAAACATTAAGTTATATGGACTGTACTATCAATTTAAATAAAAATTTCATGAATTTTTCTGAATTTTACTTGTGTTTTTTTGAAAAGCTTTTCCATAGCTCTTAAAAAATCACCCTTTATATGAGTCTCAAACAGTATAGAATGCAACAGCACAGCAACGGCGGGGATAGTTTCAACGATTCCATGCTGCTCATATTAATGTCGAAGTTGGGGCCCACTTTGATAAGGTAACCGTTTTTGATAAAATCATAGAAATCGTTTAGTCAGGCCAGTATGTGAGTACTCGTTGCATTGCTCTTTGGCTGAAGATGAACTGGAGAAATGATTAATTTAAACCAGTTAATCCTAACCACATGCTTAAAAGCTGTTGCACCACAACATTTTCAATAGTTTTGACAATCTGTGTTTTTTTTTGTTAGTTTTAGTTTTTTTTTAATTCAAATATAATTCAATTTACAACAAAAAACATATAACTCAAGCGTTAAAACTTTGTAAAAAATATATAAAAATTCAGAAAATTTTCATCAAAACTTCAAACGTTTTACTCAAAATTTAAAAATTTTTATAGATTGATTTTTTATGATTATTTTCCCCAAGAAAAAAATATTTTTTGCTTTAGATCTAATTTTTAAAACGCGACCTACATACATATTCGGATATGAACAGAGAGTGAAAAATATAATGCTTTTGCACATTTGGCTCCTTTAATCTCAATATAAACATAAACATTTGTCTCATTCGTTTTTTTTGTTTTTGCACACAGTATGATTCAGTGCGATTACCGATGTTAGCGTTGATTCGGCTCAGCAGACGATCAACATTCAATCGACAACAAATGTTACCAAGAGTTGAGAGGGAATGAAGTTCACTCTTCTCCCACAAAATACTTTTCCTTTCCTTTCGCGTACAGAGAGAGGTATCAGTTATAACACGAGGAATGTCAAAGTAACATGATTCATTCGATTGAATCATTGTTTGTGGTTCTACCTTTAGTTGTTTTTTTTTCCTTTTCAAATAACAGAACATGAAGTAGCACTGCAATGGAAGAAGACGTAAGTTTATTCTATTCATTATTCAAAAACTCTCAAAAACGCTCTGATTCCCTGTTGAGCGCAAAATTTGTCTTCGGAAATACTTAATCGCTTAAGGAAATAACTAATTACACTGTGGTACAAAAAAAAAAGTTGCAAAAAAACTTTGGATCGGACATGGTGAGGGTTGTAGCTTATGAAAAACTGAAAAGAATGGTATGTATTAAATTTTGAATACACCCTCAAAATCTCGTTTTAGAGCCAAAAAACCGTTTTTAGGCATATTCATGTACAAAATACATCGTATCTTTGTCATTTTTAGACGAAATTAAAGTTTTTTTTTCATTTTCCAGCTAAAAGTTTAACCTTTCCAACCGTGAAAGAATTTTTTTATTATCTTTTGAATTCATGGAGATAGAGACCAAAAACTTTCAAAAAATTTGATTTTTTTACTTATTTTTCAACTTTGAGACTAGTTGGTAGCTTTAATTTTATATAAAACATCTATTTTCCCTTACTCCATCAAAAGTGTATTTAATTTTGCTTTTAATGACCCCTAATTCGAAAGAATTCGTTAGAAATTATCCAAGGAATTGCGTTTATAAGATTATAGTCACTTTACTAGTTTTACAAGTAATGTGATATTTTTTCTATTCTTACTTCCTCGTATTTTTTTTTTTGGATTTTATGCACTTTTCTATACTTTTTCCACAAAATTATCAGTGTGTAGAGTTTAATAATATGTTTATCTGATATTATACAATAGAATAATAATAAATATTTTCGTTATATAGAAACTATAAAATTTATTAATTCCATAAACCATTTTAATCTATTAAATTATCTAACAATATTCAATAACACAAAATATTTTTGACAATGATGAAATTAGTACATTTTAATCTTTCAAAATTTAAAAATGCTTATTTAATCTTTTTCTCTTTAACTTTGAACCGTCTTCTTCGCGTTTGAGCGACCAACAATACTCTGAAAGCATATTAATAGTGCTTTTCCCCTGAAAACGTTTTTCAACGGCTGTCATTTCCTGATGGAATCTTTCCCCTTGCTCGTCACTCGTTTGTCCAAGATTTTCAGGAAAGAAATCTAAATGTGAGTGCAAAAAATTAATTTTTATGGACATGTTGCATCCCATTGCACCATAAGCACTTAAAAATTCCTTTACGATTGCTTTGTAATCATGACTTCTATTGTTGCCACGAAAATTCTGACATAAGGAAACAAAACTGCTCCAAGCTCGTATTTCTACATCATTCAATTTCGATGGAAAAACATTGTCGTTATACACTAGAACCATTGCTTTATTGTTTTCAAAATTTAAACGATGCTTCTTATCTATTAACCAGCCGCAAATGTAGCAAAAGCTATTTCGATTTTCGCAAATCATTTCTGATCACACGTTTTTTGTATCTTTAGCACATAAACGTAATGACAGTTCCGTTTTATTGATTCCTTATAACATTGAAGATAGCAGCAAACAATTCTTTCACGCCAAAAACGAAATGAAACTTCATAGTTTATATCGATATATGAATAGTTTTGCTATGTAATCAAATTTTTGACCGCGCATACGTAAGTATGAGTGAAAATTTATTATTATTCTATAGAATCAGATAAACATATTATTAAACTCTACACACTGATAATTTTGTGGAAAAAGTAAAGAAAAGTGCATAAAATCCAAAAAAAAAATACGAGGAAGTAAGAATAGAAAAAATATCACATTACTTGTAAAACTAGTAAAGTGACTATAATCTTATAAACGCAATTCCTTGGATAATTTCTAACGAATTCTTTCGAATTAGGGGTCATTAAAAGCAAAATTAAATACACTTTTGATGGAGTAAGGGAAAATAGATGTTTTATATAAAATTAAAGCTACCAACTAGTCTCAAAGTTGAAAAATAAGTAAAAAAATCAAATTTTTTGAAAGTTTTTGGTCTCTATCTCCATGAATTCAAAAGATAATAAAAAAATTCTTTCACGGTTGGAAAGGTTAAACTTTTAGCTGGAAAATGAAAAAAAAACTTTAATTTCGTCTAAAAATGACAAAGATACGATGTATTTTGTACATGAATATGCCTAAAAACGGTTTTTTGGCTCTAAAACGAGATTTTGAGGGTGTATTCAAAATTTAATACATACCATTCTTTTCAGTTTTTCATAAGCTACAACCCTCACCATGTCCGATCCAAAGTTTTTTTGCAACTTTTTTTTTTGTCCCACAGTGTTATTGGTTTTTAAGAAATATGTTTTTATAATTCTAATTAATATAATCATAAAGTCCATCATTCACATAAGATAGAAAATATTGGAATATTTTAAAATTTTCTTCTTCATTTACAATTAACAAAAATCACCACAATCTAAAAATTTTTAAATTAGGACAGTTAAAATGCACAAAGTTCAATAAAAGTAATAAAAAATATGAGCCCCTACAGTTGCATTTATTCGAAGGAAACAAAATTGAAAATTTGCAGAGCTTTGTTATTTATGTGCTTATAAAAAATACATAAATATATTTTACGCACTTACAAAAATTGATACTTTTAAGCATAAATCTATTTTTATTATACAGAATAAAATAAATATTTGATAATTAAATAAACCCTCTTTTTTTAATTATATTACATATATTAAGTTTTTAGGTTGTTGTAAAATGTAAATTTGTTGTTATATTCAATGAATTTGCCTTTCGAATAAAATGTCTTTCAAATGAATTCCTTTTCAAGTTATGATCACAACGAACTATAAAAGCAAGAATGTCCCTCTCCGCAGTGAAGTGAGGCCCGTTCTTTTACAAGCTCTTTCGCTCAGTTGCTGAGTAAGTGCTGGGCAGTTATGCCGCAGAGTTCTATGTGAATAGCTGTAGCTTAATATTTAACAATCGGCATATTAATTCGTATTTTTTGCTTCTTGATGTTTTCTGCAAATTCCTTTGAGAATTTAGAGAACAATTGGAGAGAGAGAAAGAATTCGCCCACGGGACTGCTAATTAAAATATATTGTATTTTCTCCGTATATCTACTTAATATACAGCAAAAGTTATGGTAGAATGCACGTAATTGCATACGAGGGGCGGCTGATAAGTTCTTTACCTTAATTTATAAATGAAATATATGGATTTACATTTTTCTATATTACTTTTCCTAAGAAACACATCAAGTGAGATATAAAGGGTTTTCCAATAAGAGGTGTTATTTTGATATTCAAAGAAAAATGCTATTTTTTAATACAAATGGTCGGATGTTTATTTCATTATAAAGAAGAAGGTATGCCGCTTACAGGACAATATCTGTTTAATAAAATTTTCCATAACCGAATTGCGAAGTGGTTACCCTATGCCCTCGATAGCCTCACGAATTCCATCCTTGAGGCCTTGAATCGACCCTGGGCTGTTGGCGTAGATCTTCTCCTTCACGTCCAAAGAAAAAAGTCACAAGTTGTGAAATCACAATATCTCGGTGGGCAATTGTGATCACCTCTTCGAGAGATAACACGTTCCGGAAACTTTTCCCGTAAAAGATCAATGGCGCCGCCTTGTTGAAAATAAATGTTTTCCGGATCAATACCATCCAATTTTGGCCATGAAAAATCGTTAATCATCTCTCGATAGCGAAATGCATTCATTCATTACACCTGTTATTGGAAAAACTTGTATATTTCTTACGACAATTTTGAAATATCTGTTGTTGGCAAGTGCAACTATTGATGTAGATGCTTTCTTGAAGTAATTTACGGACTGCCCTTGGTTACGGTTTCCACTCCTTCCATCAAGTTGCAAGTCGAGGGAGGGGCTGTGCGCTGCCTTTTTGTTGCCAGCTAGTGCGAAACGCTTCTTCCGCTTGGAACTCGTTGTAGATGTGAAGCTATCTGATCGAAGGCTTATCCGCGAAGGACTGAGCTGTTTCCAGAGGAATGCCTTTAGCGAGCAAGGCCTTTAGTCTCTTGCGTCCAGCTCCGAACAGATTCACCCTGTCACCATGAGTCTTTTTAGCTTCCGGACCAGGTTCCAGAAGAATTATCTCCTGTTTCGAGGAGATAGACATTCCAATCGACTCCTGGCTAAGTAAAATATGCATCTCCTTCGGCTTGTCGGTGGAAGGACCGGGTACCCGGTCGAATTCCATTTTCTCACTGCCCCCTCAGCCAGCGATGGTTGTTTGCCGATAGTGGCTGAGGTATGCACATTTAAAAGTGAGCAGTTCGTTTTTACATTTTCAAAATCTCCTATACAATTTCCTTTTTTAAGTGAAAATGCGGTTTAGTCAACCATGGGAGCCCCCGAGGGAAGTCTAATTGAAATTGTAGGTTCGTCAGGCCTTGTACGGAGTTCGCTACTAAACTTGACTTTACCCCGTCAACCAAGCTCACCGATATACATAGCTGTTCCACAGTGAACTTAGCGTGTATTTTTAAGGTAATAATTTTAAAGCCATCCTACGTTTCCAAGACCAGGCCTTGAAAATTAGAAGGGAAGACAAAAACTGTCAAAGAAGTTTCCCTTCTCGGCTATTGGCAATCCAAAAACAGCAAAGACATGATCGTATTGAGAAGTGGTCATTGGTTCTACTTATAGCCGCGTCACCGCGATGGGCTGATCAGTTTGTGAAATCATTACAACTACTAGCGAGCCTAATGATCGTAGAAGCTATACTTTCAGCCTGTGCGTTGTAGGTTTTTTCCTTTGTGGATGTGACGAAAAGCAAAAGCCGAAAGGTTTGACTCACCCAATAAAACCCATCCCAACCATGTTTCCCTCCCGCGCGCCAACCGTTAAGTATTACTTCACGGGAGGGAGAGCGGCCTATTGCCTCTTCATGAAGATCAGCGCAGTTGTTCAACGCAGCACAGTTTGGTTTGGCTTAAATCTGTGCAGATAAGATTTAAAGCTTCCATGTCCACTAAGTACTTGGGTCAGGTGGAAGTCAATCTGTCCATTTTCGATTTATCCATTTGAAGAGCTCATAGAATTATTCCATTCCTATTTCCACGTACGAATAATTCGCTCCCGTTCAGTTTTTCGGTATGTCAGTTGTGCTGGATCTGCTCGTTGTTTTTAATCTCAGCGCATTCGAAAGCACTCAACTTCACTTAGTATAAAAAATATGCTCCTATATACATATATCCGCAACTATTTTACGGCCTTTGGAAGCGTTTGATTTTTAATTAATTTAAATAATTCTTTACCGTATTATGCCTAAGCACCACTATTTATTTGACCGCAACTGTACCTAATCATTGACTTCAATAAATTATACCACTCTACGCATTTATTTTTTATTCTATTGTAATACAAAAACAAAATTATTTGTGTACTTACATGCATCTCTGTTGTATGACAAAGTGCCCGTCTGGGTCTAATTTATAGTCCGCAATATTCTTTCATTAAATGTTATATAATAAAGTATTTTTTTATTGTTACATGTAAATATATCAGCTATTCTAAGTCAGAATGCGAATCTACTTAAGTGTTATCAGATATGCACATACATATGTCTAACATTTGCATACAAACACATATGTGGACGATACTTGCAAATACACCTATATATGCACATATCCTTATACCCATGGGTTATGGCGATAAATGAAATTAGCACAACTTACTTGGTGAGAGTATGGGAGAGCTTATGAATTTGTCGAACACGCGATACTGGAGAATGAAACCGAGTAGAACGAAGCAAGTACACATAAAAGAATATTGAATTTTTGATCAGTTTTAGCGCAAAATGATATACCGAGGTGGGACGGTGCGTATGCGTAACCCCACAAGTATGCAGCTGTACTGTGTGGGAGGCAATATTGATTAACTACATGCATACATACCTATGTGTGTATGATTGTATATTGAGGTTAAATATATTTTTGTGCTTACTTAATTTTTCTGAAGTAGGCGGCCAAGAATTAGTCCTATGTGAACCATTCAGCTATATTGGAGTTAAAGATACCATTGTGAATAAAATACTTACACATTCACAAATATTTCAATTTCAATTATTGAATTCCGTTCTTATTACTCGAATATTTATTTTTAGGCACACTTGTAAATACAATATTTATTGAGCGCAGCACCTTTAAAGGTATTTATTTTCTACACATATACAATTTCTTTAGTCTAATTGGCGGTATGACTCAATGTTTATGGGGTTAAAAGCTATTTAAAGTATAATTTATATATTTTATTAGGTGCGCAACTGAAAAATATGGTTACAAGTGAATCATTATTGCCCATTGTTGGCTACTACTTTTTCCCATCTTTCTGGTAGATATCGTATACCAACTGTTCATCTTTTGAGGCTATCCACGGATCAAGCCATTTTTTGATGTCTTCATATGAATGGAGCTGCTGGTCAGCTAGACAATGTGCCATCAATCGGAATAGGTGATAATCGGACGGCGCAATATCTCAAAAATATGGCGGGTGGGGTAGGATTTCCCATTTCAGTGTTTCCAGATAGGTTTCACCAGGTTTTGCAACATGGGGCCGAGCGTTGTCATGCTGTGGGATCACTTTTTCATGCCTCTCCGCGTATTGCGGCCGCTTCTCGCGCAGTGCTTGGCTCAATCGCATCAATTGAAGTGACACCGATCCCCAGTGATGATTTCGCTTGGTTTTAACAGTTTCTAATAAATAACACCAACTTGGTCCCAAGAAATACGTAGCATAACCTTCGCAGCGTGAATATTCAGCCGAGTCGACGACGTAGAAGCATGACCGGGCAGTTCCCATGACTTTCTCTCCTTTGGATTGCATTAATGAATCCGTTTTTCATGACCTATAACTATGCGATGAAGAAACCCCTTCCTCTTTTGCCGATGGAGCAGTCATTCACGGGCGAAAAAACGACGTTCAACATCCCTTGGTTTTAACTCATAAGGAACCCAAGTCCCCTGTTTCTGAACCATTCTCAAAGCATGCAATCGCATGGAAATGGATTGGCGGGTAACTCCTAATACTAAAGCAAGCTCTTCTTGCGTTTGACACGGATCCTCATTGAGCAATGCCTCCAATTCAGCGTCTTCGAAGGTTTTTGGTCTTCCTTCACGCGGACGGTTGTCAACATTAAAATCGCCGTGTTTGAAGCGACGGAACGAATCTCGGCACGTTGTTTCACTTAAAACAGCATCTCCATAAACTTTTTGTATGATAGCTCTCGATGCGCTTCAGCCGCCGTTTTTTCGAATGAAAGTGGAAAATCAACACTTCCCGCAAATGACGATTATTCGGCACAAAATCAGAAATTTTCACAAAACCAAAAGTATTTGATACCAAAACAAAATCACTAATGTGTCGAATCACTTTGTTTACCATATATCTAAGCTTGGTTTATGACGTTTAGGTTTTGTTGGAATCAACTAGCACACACTGCTGGCGGCATCTATTGACAGACAGCGGGAACTTAGTTGCGCACCTAATAATTATCATTGAATTTCAGCCTCCAGACGTTGCACCCATATGTGGAAGTGGGTCTTATGACAGTTTTGTATATTCATAGTTCCTGGTTTCTAGAAAGTAATCTCGACTTAATCAGTTTGTATGTGCGCAGTACGATTTACTTGCAGCTTCTGTCCTGTCTTGTATGGCAATAGACGTATCTTTCTGTGCGCTCAGCACAGCTCCAAGGTACCTAAACTCATTAAATATTTCAAAACTATAGCTGATGATTTATAAGTAGTCCGGTGCAATGACCTAAATTTCGACGTTTTTTCATGAATATTTTTTGAAAAGAAAGTAAAATGCGATCGTTTTAAAGTTTTTACATATTTTTATAGGTGTTTTGAAGTATATATTGTAAAAAAAAACTTTTTAAAGTTAATTTTAAATTCATTTGTTTAAAATTTTTGACGTCAAAGTGGAGTCCTTAAAAAAAAGATGAGTTGGTTCGGGGAAAGACACATCCTTCCAAAGTCATATGAAATAAAAAATTCAAAGAGTTTCTTATTCTGTAGACTTTGTTTTAGGTCATGAACCTAAAATATACATAAAAATAAAAAAAAACAAAAACAAAATGGCGGGCTTGTGAAAAAAGTTGTCAAAATCTAATTTTTTTTCTTCATAAATTGTTTAAATTAAATAGGTTATTATTAAAAAATTTAATATTTTAAAGGTCCGGGATCTAGACATGTGTGTCTGGAATAACGAGCTAAATTTTTAGCCAAATCGGTTGAATAGTTTTGAGTCAGTGATTCCCCCAAATTTCGAAAACATGGTTTTGAGAAAAACGCGTTTAAAGTTTCGACAACAGATTTTTTATAAAAAAATTATTCTGTTTTCTCTGCCCTCAAAATCCGTGCATTGTCAACATCGTCAGCGTAGTCCCTGGCTGTTTGTCCTAATGTAACGCCCATTGTCTCCATAACCTTGAGTACAGGTAGAAAACCCTCATTAAAGATGCCAGCGGCGGTATAAGTAGCAATTTCCAGAACGTTTTTCCCAGTAAAAGTATGCTTCGGAGCAAAATGCCATGCACAGTGATTAAAACGTACTTGAAACTAGAGCCATGGTTTACTTCAAAATCACTGTTATCTTTCTGTTTTTTTGCGCTTGTACTCACAAAATCAGTATCAGCTTCTGCAGTAAATTGATTCCCCTTAAATCATCTCTTTCTTTCGCCCTTATTCTGAAGCGCTTGTTTCCCATTTCAGAGCAGTGTGTATTCATCGAGTGCAAAACGTTTACTGATGAACTGCTCGATGGTACAGATCAGTATATTGTACCAAATTCTTATATATTATTTTGTCTTTGTAAGTCGAATTTTTTGGTACTATACGTATACCTGGGTATACCTGGGTTATACCTGGGTATACGTATTGTATACCGGATAATAAAACAGGGTACGGTCAGAGCAGCTGCTGCTGGCGTGTCACACGCTTTCATACACACTACGGCGCGCTCTCTTATTTTAGCTATAACTTTAAAAATGATGATTTATATACATAAGTAAATACTCTTGGTTGTTTATTTTTATTTGCAGTTGTGCATATCAGAGTGTATTGGATTTAGATGGGCGAAATTAGTTGTCAATCACGTCCAATTTTTATGAAAAATAAAAGAAAAAAGGGTATCATTCAGTAGCATAAAATTCTGAAACATTTAACAAACTTCTTAACTATATAACTTTAAAAATAAAAAAAAAATTTCTGTCTGAAATTTGTATAGTACGAGTATATCTTTAAGATGTTTTTCTTCCGAAAAATGTAAAAAAAAAAATTTTTTTGAACCCGTCACACCGGGCTACTACCATAAGCTATGTATTGCGTTGCGCGCGTCACCTTCCATATATTTAGTTTTTTCTTCGGTGATGATAAGTCCTTTCATCCTAGCAGATGATTCTAGATGCATAAATGTTTCATGTACAGCCTGTTTGTTTCTGTATAATGAAATGAATGTCATCTCAAAATTAAGATCACATCATAAAAGTCGAGTATTTTTCTGGTTTTCACGTTAGCCACCAATTTAAAACCAAATGAATTTAAAATCAAAAATTTAACTACGGCTGTGAAATTGCCCACTAATTATATAAGATGCCACAAAACGAACCATCCAATTTTGTTTTGAATACCTGTTTTACAAATTAAAAAAATATTATTTTGCTCCATTGTTTACTCGATGTTGTTTAAAAAAAAGCATTTAAAAATTAACATTCTTTCAGGTTTCACTATTATCAAAATACGGTACTTAACAATCAAATAATTCCTGAAAAATTGCATCATCTAATCGACCACCATGAGCACATCTACATATAAAATCTACCAAACAGTCAATTCATGAATGCCAAATTGTGGAGAAGTCCCAATATCGATGGTGAAGGTTGTCCAGCAACACTTTTCGCTGCAGCAGTAATATTCTCAACAGAAAATCTAGTTTTTGCTCTCTCAGTCGTTTTTCTATCTTCGGTAGAACCCGTTTCTTGAAACTTTTTCAACTAATTTTGAATTGTCTACTCATTCGTGTGATTATTTGTGCCAAAAAAAGAAAAAGTTTTTGGGATATGTTCTTTTTAAAGATCATATTCATTCATTCATCCATTTTCATACTATCACTAATTTATACAATCAATTTAAATAGTCAATACTTTGAATGCATTGTTCTATCGCGTAAATTTCCACATCTGCTTACTTTAAAAATCTCAAAGACATGAAGAAGGTAACGTCGAGAAATTATGCCTTACTGACATTCAAGCGTCACTTTTGAAAGGCCTTTTATATTGTATAAATAATTAGCGCTTACATCGTCCTCCAATTCCTTACATACACTTCCAATTTCTGACTCCCGTCTGGATGCTATTCCACAAGTGGCGGAACTTACAATTTTGTGGCACCTCCAAACGGCAGATGGTTTTTTTAAATGGGCGTTATTGAAATTACATTTTATTTATTTGAAGCTTTACAGATGTCTACTTTGGGAAGAAAAACATGAACAGAAAACCATAACTCCTTTCATGACCCGCAAGCTGCGCATCGAGCGTAATTAATTTTGGGAGAGTTTGAGCGTAAATATTCCCTTTTTAATTTTCTGCAGGCAATCACATTTTCATATCTGTCTTTTGTGCGTCATAACAGAAATCCAATAACCATTCCCACGCCTTATTATTGCTTTCGTAAATGATAGCTTGTCACTTCCGTTGGAACGCTGTACCACTCTGTTAACCCCTGGGCGCCCGACGCTCTAGGTGTTAATGCTCTCACGTAATTGCGTCGCACAATATTCATTCAATTTTTATTGATTTAACATTTTTTAATTCATTTTTACTACAAACTTAAATACATATTTATGTTTATCTTATTAACAACTGACATTTCAATAAGCCGTAAATGCAAAACGACAGACTACATACATTTACAACTTCCAACCAATCGCAGCAGCAAAACATATTGACCGCCGTCTTGTTGCCCTGCTTTACCCATCACACTGCATAATCTACGGCCTCAGAGCCTGCTCAATCCAATCTACATAATCAGCAACACGTGTATATACCGCAGGCCAACCCTCCAGACCGCAACGATTGCCAAAAGATACAACACCCTCTAGGTACCAACGATTTCGGGCACTTTGACGCATCAGTGGACCACCAGAATCACCATCACAACTATCCTTGGAAAATTCACCGCCCGCACAGAGCTGCGATGTAATCAGATTGACATTTCGTGATGAAAATTTACGTGCACATTCATCGTGATCCACAACCGGTACGGCCAATTCCTGCTTCACATTGCTCTGACGTGCTATATACCTCAAGCGTGAGTGAGCAAAGAGTGAGTCAGTCAAAGTCCGATGAAGGAAAATGAAGAAGACGCAAAAGAAAAAATGGGAAAAGAAGAGAAGAACAAACAAACATTACATAAGATGGCACATCGAACAATGAAAATACGCATAAAATAAAAAATTACTACATAAAATGGGCTGAATCAATATTTGTGTGTGAGCTGGCCGGCGGTGTACGAGTGTACTTGCATAGCGCAACCAGCATATCGTCCCATATTGGCAATGTACCATAACGCACGCGTACGCCTCTTTTCAATTCACTACTCTTACTCACCTACCTACTACTTGCCTACCTACTTATTTTATATTCTTACTTACTTACTTACTTATATTGTCACACGATTACTCACAAACTTACCCAGTAATGTGCGCCCCCAACCTGCTACTGTGAGCAGCTCACCCACGTTTATGGCCTGACGGCTGCTCGCCATCGGCAAGCAAACTGGCCTAATGAAATCCGTATATGTCACGTCCTCTGCCATTCGTATCAGCGCAATATCATGATGACGGTTATTGTTGTTGGGCTGGTACTGTGGATGCGGTATCACCTGTTCGTATCCCAATTTTACAACTTCTTTGTTGCAGTCCTCTCGTATGCAATCGATTTCTGTACTAATATCATACTCGCCCAGATGAATGGTGGAGCTGCAGATTGTGCGAATTGTGGATAGCGAATTTTCCGGTTTGACATCGGTTGCAGATGACAGCGATAGGTTGGTGGTTTGTGGGTTTTTCGTATTCACAGGTTAACAGAACGATGGCGGTGAAATGCAAAGGATCGAAAATTTGTGCAGTTCCACATGAGGGAAGAGAAAAAAATTACATAATAAATAAATTAAAATTTAAGTGAATGTTGGAAAATGCGCCAAATGATGTGTGAACGCAATGTAAATACTATGGATGAAATAAAAGAATATAAACAGTACAAAATGAAGGTATGTTGAAATATTTTAAGCTAAACCGGTTGAAAGCAGATTGTAAAACTGAGTAAGTGAATGTTGCAGAGGGGGTTTTATTGACAGTTAAAGTAGAGATAAAAAATCTGATTGCGCCCATATGTGGAAAGAGTAGCAAAAGAATTGCAATGAAAATATTAAGGGTGCTCAGATTGGAGGTACTTTTTTCAATAGGGTTTTTTAACAGTTCAGCTGTGACTATTGTCACACTAAATACATATTTTTTTTTTTGTATTCATTGATGTTTCATCATGGAAGTCTTATGCCTAAAAAAGGTTTAGAAACCATACAATTCAAAAGGGCTCATCGCGCGCTCAGACCAACTTAGGCGCATTTTTGGCTTAATCCATACATCAATAAACAAAATTGCCACAGTTAGGCTGAAAAGCAATCGGAAGCTATTTCAGAACAGTTATTGCATACATTCAGACCAACCGTTTGGTAAAGCCTATGGGCTGGATGAATCATCAGCCAATATTTCTTCAAAAACGAGGCGCCATTGTAACAGTGAATGGCGAACGATATCGCGCCATGGTAAACGACTTTTAGATGCCGGAAATTGAAGCCCGTGCTCTTCACGACATTTGGTTCTAACAAGATGGCGCTACTTGCCATTCACCCCGTGAAAGAATGGATTTACTGCATCGTCGTTTCGGTGAGCAGTTTAACTTTCATCTCGACCTAGTGAATTGCCCAGCAAGATCGGGTGATATCGCACTTTTGGACTTTTATTTGTGGGGTCATGTAAAGTCTGAACGCCTTCTGGATAAATCGATTTCTACTGAGGCATTGGAAGCCAACTTTATAGTACTAAAGTAAGTCACGAGATACCGACCAAACTCCTCCAGCAAGTCATTCAAAATTGGCTAGACTCAATCTACCCTTCAATCCTATCTGCAGAAGCTGTCAAGCGGAATGTGAATTCACTATTTATGTGAATGTCCGGGACTAGCCAGGGCACGACTCCGATCCTTCGGTAAGCCTTTCCTACAGCAAATAAAAGAGATCTCAGACATCGAGATAAAGGATTTTCTGTTACACTTGGACCTCACTAAATTGATCTGACTTGGAGACAAAAAAAAAAAAAATACATCATCACACGAGATAGTGGTAGTCAAACGGTGGTGGTCACTAATTAGGAGTATTTCAGTGGAAATGTTCAACCACCTCAACAACAACAACAACATTCAAAATTATGCTTAAGTATGGTGGGATAACCGCGCAGATGAGGCCAGCATTTGGAAAGGATTATCTTTAAAAAATAAATGTCATGAATGGTTCAACACAAAAATAATAAAAATTCTCCATTCAATTTGAGTTTTCTTGGTTTTATTTCAATTTAAAATCCGATAGCTTTAGATTGCTCACCCTTTATTTATTTATTGATCAACCATATTACTTAAACGCTTAAACTGAAAAAAACTTATCAGTTGTTGCTTTTAACAGATACAAAAAGTATTTCCTAAGCGCATGTAAGCCCTGGCCGCCATAGCCGAATGGGTTGGTACGTGACTACCATTCGGAAGTGTCCTACGCAACAATTCAAATCTCCCTGCATGAAACAGCAAGATTATATAAAAACATTTTTCTAATAGTGGTCGCTCACCGGCAGAAAATGTCAAACTTTCGTGTGTATTTCTGCCATGAAAAAGTTGCTCATAAAAAATTTGCGGTCGGAGTCGGCTTAAAAACTATAGGTCCCTCCATTTGTAGAACAACATCAAGACGCACACCACAAATAGGGGGAGCAGCTGAGCCAAACACCCAAAAAGGATATAAGCGCCAATTACATACATATATGTAAGTATGTAAGCCCTGAAAGAAGTGCCATTTTTCATTAGTACTATTGACAATATAACCCAAGCAATGCTCTGTGCTATAAACATTCATTATTTGCTCATCACTAAGAAGGCACTAGTGCCTTAGAACTACTGACTTGGTGGTACTTATGATACCACATGGAGATTTTAGCACCATAATTCACTACTACTCTTAAATAGTTAAGCGTCTACACTTTTGGAACTTTTTATTAAATTCCTATGCTAGTTATATTGGGATGGGTATAAGTCCAAACAGGCTTATTTATTTTGTTACAATTAAGTCCAGGCATACGTGCCTTATTACCTCATCAACATAACTTTTTAGCAATTTTAAAGTTCTCATATATTGTATTTGGAACAGGTTGTTCAATAATTTCTGCGGTTCGGAAAGAGAGGGTGTTACTACTAGCTAAAATTGTTTTTTTTTTTTTTGTTATGCTGGTACCCTCTTCATATGAGCGTATGGAAAGTCTTATTTCAATCTATCAATTAGTTCTTTGTTTACAAGCCATTTAGTATCGACGCGCCACAGTATTTTCTACAATAAAAAAAAGGAAGTTTGTGAACGAATGTTAAAGGTGTAAAAGGACGTAAAGATGGGTTGCTCAATTTAAACGTGGTCCTACAAGCCTTGAAAAAAATCCACATCAAGGACGTCCAAAAACAACAACAACGCCGGAAATCGTAGGAAAAGTACAAATGCAATTAATTTTTTTTTCTCATTTTATTTATTTTTTGTTATTATTCTTCTTTGGGTAATTTTTCTGCTTTATTTTATTTTATTTTATTTTATTTTATTTTATTTTATTTGAATTTACTTAACTTTATTTTATTTCTTATTTGTTTATTTTGTTTATTTTCTTGCAGCTATTTATTTTATTTTATTTTATTTCAGTTCAAATTATTTTATTTAAATATATATATATATATATATTTTTGTATAATTTATTTAGTGCTTTTTAATTTAACTTTATTTCATTTCATTTAAATTTTGATTTTGTTTTATTATTATTAATATGTTTTTTTCTTTCATTTTACTTGTTTCTCGTTTTTTTAATTTTATCTTAATTTAATTTATTTTACTCTTCTCTTTTTTTGCAGTGATTTAGTTTATTTTATGTCAGTTCGTATTATTTTCTGTCAATTTATTATAATAGCGCACTTTATTTTAATTTATTTATTCTTCGTTATTCAGTTCAAGTAATTTTTTTTTATTCTTATTATTTAATTAAATGTTTTTAACTTTAATTTATTTGGATTTATATACTTTAATTTTTTAATTTTAATTTTGCTTTATTTTTACTTTTTTTTTTGTAATATATTAATATAATATTTTATTTTATTTTAATTTTTAATTTTTTATTTCACTTTATTTTATTTGATTTTCATTTCAATTCTTATTTTATTTTACTTTATTTTAATTTATTTTATTTTATTTTATTTTATTTTATTTTATTTTATTTTATTTTATTTTATTTTATTTTATTTTATTTTATTTTATTTTATTTTATTTTATTTTATTTTATTTTATTTTATTTTATTTTATTTTATTTTATTTTATTTTATTTTATTTTATTTTATTTTATTTTATTTTATTTTATTTTATTTTATTTTATTTTATTTTATTTTATTTTATTTTATTTTATTTTATTTTATTTTATTTTATTTTATTTTATTTTATTTTATTTTATTTTATTTTATTTTATTTTATTTTATTTTATTTTATTTTATTTTATTTTATTTTATTTTATTTTATTTTATTTTATTTTATTTTATTTTATTTTATTTTATTTTATTTTATTTTATTTTATTTTATTTTATTTTATTTTATTTTATTTTATTTTATTTTATTTTATTTTATTTTATTTTATTTTATTTTATTTTATTTTATTTTATTTTTTTTTTTTGAGCTTAATCCATCTCGGCTATTGCCGGAGATTACACATCCCGGATAAAATTTTCAAGGGATTGTGCTCTGGTGGAGCGTAGTCCAAGTTCTACGCCCATGCGATTGCTATTGCTTAAATATTTAAAAATCTACGAACTATTGCACATGTGTCCAGTATGGTCGACTTCTGCATGTCTTCTAAGAGGTGTTGGCAGTCATACTTCTTCAAGTTTTTTATTAAATGCTTAGGCACTAATCCAGTGGAAGATATAATTATTGGTATTATATTCACTTCCCTCGCTTTGTACATCCGTTTAAGTTCTATGGCCAGAGCTGCATACTTCGATACTTTGGTGGAGTATGTGCTTTGGATGTTGCGATTAAGGGGCACCGCTATATCGATTACTTCGATCGTTTTATTTGTCTTGTCGAACAAGATAATGTCAGGTTTGTTGGCAGCTGCTGTTTGATCTGTGGATATAAATCTGTCCCAGTACAGTTTAAAATTTGCATTTTCGATTATTGCCTTTGGTTCATATTTAAAATACAAGACTTCTGCTTGTAAGAGACCGTGTTTGATCGCAAGTTGTTGGTGGAGGATCTTTGCTATATTGTTATGTCTCATGACATATTCACGGGGGGCAAGTACGCTACATCCAGCAATTATATGGTCGATTGTTTCACCGTAAATGCCGCACCTTCGGCATCTATCTTCTATTGCCTCGCCATGTATCGACCTTCGGAAATTCCTTGTTGGAATAACTCGGTCTTGGATAGCGATTGCGAAACCTTATTTTATTTTATTTTATTTTATTTTATTTTATTTTATTTTATTTTATTTTATTTTATTTTATTTTATTTTATTTTATTTTATTTTATTTTATTTTATTTTATTTTATTTTATTTTATTTTATTTTATTTTATTTTATTTTATTTTATTTGAGCTTAATCCATCTCGGCTATTGTCGGAGATTACACATCCCGGATAAAATTTTCAAGGGATTGTGCTCTGGTGGAGCGTAGGCCAAGTGCTACGCCCATGCGATTGCTATTGCTTAAATATTTAAAAATCTACGAACTATTGCACATGTGTCCAGTATGGTCGACTTCTGCATGTCTTCTAAGAGGTGTTGGCAGTCATACTTCTTCAAGTTTTTTATTAAATGCTTAGGCACTAATCCAGTGGAAGATATAATTATTGGTACTATATTAACTTTCCTCGCTTTGTACATCCGTTTAAGTTCTATGGCCAAAGCTGCATACTTCGATACTTTGGTGAAGTATGTGCTTTGGATGTTGCGATTAAGGGGCACCGCTATATCGATTACTTCGATCGTTTTATTTGTCTTGTCGAACAAGATAATGTCAGGTTTGTTGGCAGCTGCTGTTTGATCTGTGGATATAAATCTATCCCAGTACTGTTTAAAATTTGCATTTTCCAATATTGCCTTTGGTTCATATTTAAAATACAAGACTTCTGCTTGTAAGATATTGTGTTTTATCGCAAGTTGTTGGTGGAGGATCTTTGCTATATTGTTATGTCTCATGACATATTCACGGGGGGCAAGTACGCTACATCCAGCAATTATAAATTGTTTGACTATAAATGCCGCACCTTCGGCACCTATCCTCTATTGCCTCACCAAGTATCGACCTTAGGAATAACTCTTATTGGAATAACTCGGTTCTGGATAGCGATTGAGAAACCTTCTGTTTCAGAAATTAATTTTCCTCTTTTTAACCGTAAATTGGATGATTACTCGTCTATCCATTCCATTTCAAGATCATCAAAATTTCTACAGAGGACTTAACCCCCTCAGGTACTGGGAATTCCTGTTCCACCAAACTGAGCGGGGTAAAGACATTATCTGCCACAGCGATAGCCTTAAATAGAGGAAACTCATTGCTAAGAAAATATGTACGTAGCTTCGAGGTTTGCGAAAAGTGTAGACGCGCTACATTAATGATGCCTCTCCCACCAACGTTTCGAGGAAGCAAAATGACTTTGGAACGTAGTAAAATTGGTGCGTATCAGCGTTTCAATCTGTAAGATATCTGTTTGAGACCACTTAATTACTCAAACGAGTAGTTCAAAGGAGGTATGGCCCAGGTATTAATTGCTCTGCATTTTTAAAACAGCTTTTAATCGTGCCCCAATAATATTTTATTTATTTTATGTTATTCCACTTTACTTTAATTGACTTTATCTTATTTTATTTTCCACACCGCTTATTATATTTTTTGTATACCTCTCCAAATTTGTATCCCATATATCCAAATGTTAAGTCCACACCTCCACAAACACACAACACTATCAAGCCACTTCATAACGGCTCATTAGATTTACCGATACAACCACCAGTTTCCACTTAACGGTATTAAAACATTTATCAAATTAGAAGCATTTCTGAATTCCAGCCAAATATATTTATAAGCTAATGAAATATTTTACCAACTACAGCAATTTAATTAATGACACTCCACTTTAGCCCACCAATATATTATGCAAACGTGCTTATGATTGCTTCTACAGATACACATACATACATATGTGCATGTGAATCTGTGCACGTGTTGAGCTCATTACGGGTTTGAAATGGCATAAGTTTGAAGCAAATCTATTAACTTATCGTTAGATAAATGGTTATGTTCTCTATAAATACGGATAGCTTAGTCTAAAAAGTTTTTCATGAAACCAAAACACAAAATACCCAATTATTTTTTTATTGTACCTATAGTAAAAAATATTACTTAAAATGTGTTAATTCAAAATAAGTCGTTTAATAATTTCGTGTCATATTCTGGGAGTAAAGTGAGAATATTTGTTGAGGAAATTTTTACTAGCTAGCTATTAGGCATATGTTTGGGTGAGCTAAACTTTATTCCACCCATGGTTTCAATTCTGAACAGGCTGCAGAGGAGTAAATGTGCAAATATAAAGATGGGATGAGTATAACCTCAGCAGCTGCTCTTATTAACTATAGTACTTAATTTGCTTCCGTAGAATCTGAGATTTCTGGAGGAAGATATGTCGGCTGCATTCTTATGGACTAAGGCACGACCAGAGGAAATACAGCTCAATAAAATAGGACAAATACTAAAATTTGTTGAGAAATATGGGATCAGAAAAATACATCGATTCCATGAAGTGAGCATATCTTTCGGGTCACAGTGCTAAATCCCCTCATAACAATAAAATGGCACTACGAATAAGGTTTCGGGCACACAAAAGAAGTATCCTTGGGCTGGTATCACAGTTTAAGGGAGCATTGGAGTTCAAGGAGCATTGGAGATTTTTATTATTTCGGCCTTAAAGTCTAGACTAGGTTAGGTTAACAACCTTGCTCTACTCCCAGCTACGGCTGGATAATTACAGACGAAATGTTCTACTTCCTCTTCCTCGTCTCTATAACTTCTGCAGTATTCAAGCGGAAACACTCCCAACCTAGAATAGAGCCTACCTAACAGCCAATGATCCTGATCTTTTCTTATCTATTTGGGGCAAACTAGCGTGGTTCTAACACACGTATTTTCTTCTCTCCACAACCTATTGGCCTCCTGGAGAATAGTATTTTGTATCCTTAATTTGCAAATTCCAATATTGCCTCTATTTTCAAGCAGTGGAAGATAGTCACCCTTTATGGCTAGCTCATAGGCCTTACAATTTTCTTCAATATCTTTATTTTTCGGAACCCTTATAAGGCTGATTTTAAGATGTAACATGGTGCTGGATGGCGTTTCAACTAAAACTTCAGATTCTCTTAGGCTTTGATTATGCTGCTGTCGGTTTTTCAATCGAAGGTCAGAAATCAGAGCTTGCAAGCCGCCCGCACCACATAAAACTTATCCATCCATGTAAATTGAAACAAATAAGAAACTTGTCAACCTTAAACAAGTGTGGATCCCAAGGCATTGTAGTGTTCAGAATAATGAAGTCACTGTTGCTTACGAGTTGCTGAGTTTTGGTTCTATGACTTAGCCAATGAGACTAGAGAAATTATGGAACACAAAGGGCACAATAGTCGTTGATCCAGCGTCAGCACTTGCCGAACAAAGCAAGTGTCATTAACTTAACTAAAGGAATTAACTCAAAGAACGAGCGACGATTACTGGTTGAACTCACCGCAAGACAAAATATAGGGAGGCCATATTTGGATATCACAGGACAGCATTGGCAATTCGAATGTGCTTCACTAGTGGAGGTGTATGAGAAATCATAGCACTACCTTTGTTTTTGCTTAGCTTTAGCTAACTAAACCAAAAGGCCACATTTCTGAGCCAAATTAATAAATGGAGAATAAATCACCGCAACCACTTGATGATTCAAAAAGAAATTTGAAGAGCGGTTAACTAAGTAATACGAGGGGTGCCCTTTATATTTCGGAATTAGAGAGCAAAAACAAATTTGAATCATCGAAAATCACTTTATTCTTTTTCAAAATATTCTCCATGAATATCCATACTCTTTTGCATGCATTTGAACCAATTGACGAAGCACTTTTGCCACTCTGAATGAGTTACCTCCAAAACATGCATGAATGCCGCAACCGCTTCTTCAGGTGTCGAAAAACGTTGACCTCTCAGTTTGTTTTTTACGTACAGGAATAAAAAGAAGTCATTCGGTGCCAAGTCAGGACTATATGGCGGATGACCCATTAATTCGATGTTTTGGGAGCTCAAAAATGCAGTTGTTTCAGCCGATGTGTGAGAGCTCACATTGTCCTGGTGAAGAGTGATCCGTCTTTGGCGATTGGTTTTCCTAATTTCTTGGAAGACAACTGGCAAACAAATGGTTGTGTACCACTCAGAATTTACTGTTCTGCGTTGTTCTAGTGGTACGGTTGCGATATGTCCAGTTTTTCCGAAAAAACAGGCAACCATTTGCTTGGAAGTGCTTCGTGAGTGAACAACTTTTGTTGGATTTGGCTCATCTTGAAACACCCTTACAGTCGACTGCTATTTACTTTCGGGCTCATTCGCGTAAATCCATGATTCACCACCTGTCACGATGTCATAGACGTGTTTCGAAGCCCCGCGATAGTATTTTTTGAGCATTTTCTTCGACCAATCGACACCAGCGTTTTTTTGAGCGATTGACAAATTGTGTGGGATCCAACGCGAACAAATTTTTTTGACAGACAAATGTTTATGCAATATTGAATGTATGCTGGTCCCACTAATGCCTAAGATTGTCTCAATCTCACGATAGGTCTCACGACGATCTTGCAATATCAGTTCGCGCACAGCATCAATGGTTTTGGGAACAACAACTGATTTTGGACGACCTTCACGAAATTCCTCTTGGAGTGAACTACGACCACGATTGAATTCACCATACCATCGATAAACAATGGTCCTTGATGGAGCTTCATCGCCAAAAAATTAATTAAGTTCATCTATGCAATGTTGCTGAGTTAATCCACGTCGAAAGTTGTAAAAAATAATCGCACGAAAATGTTCACGATTTAATTCCATTTTTGGACCGAGATGAAGCTTTTAAGTTACTGTAAACAACACAAATAGCGCTGGTATTTCAAAACGTTCTGAGTACGTAAAAGCCAAAAAATGTCAAACTTGGCGATACAGCTGTCAGTTGCCAGGTTGCAACACCAGGGTTGCCAAATCCCGAAATATAAAAGGCACCCCTCGTAGCCCCTATTTCCGCTTTTCTCTATCCCAGTCTCCTTGCACTTTTCACTTAAATTCAATAGGAATTCATTAATAAGTACTTAGGTTTTCATTAAAGTTCTTCCGGCCTATGTAAAATTAATCCATCCTACCCAGGCTGGGCGTAAGGGAATTTCATGTAATTTGCCTAGACTGGCCTTTTATTTAAAATTAATTTATGAATGCGTTTAATTGGTTTTCTGATCGAATTGATTATATTCAAAAGTGTTAACACAAACTGCAAAGCACTTAAATTTCTTTTTAGTAGAATACACGAAATAAAAACGTTTTCCCGCATGAATGCAATGTATGTAAATTATTAAGCCGAAGGAAAAAAATGCGAAAATTAACTAAAAAAATATCTACAACGCAGCGAAACGAATTTAATGTGAAAATGTGTGGCAGAAAAACTTAACATATTCTCGTGCAAAAATATATAATTTGATTGGCCTGATACAAATTATAGACATTTAAAAAAGTTACACTGTTGCATACAAACATACAAATTAGATGTTAACCGGCTTCGCCACAACCGAATATATATAAATTTTGAATATATTCAGCCTTTGAATGCATAGGCTCTCATTAAAATGGAATACCTCAATTCCTTATGAGCACTTAATTGGGAACATGCGGTAAGCAAATAATTATTATATTTTTATTTACGTTTTTTTGCCGCTTCTCTATGCAATATTATGATTTATGATGAAAATTCAGCATTTACTGCTCAAATAATATTATATTACAATATTTTGAGTATTGAGCATTGAAAATCAAACTTCCTCCAGCCATTTCACTTTGAAATCAATTACACTCAATTGGTATGGTTTCGTGGCAATGGAAAAAAAAAGGAAAAGGAAGGATATTTTTGGAGCGTTTAGAAAATGGATAAAAAACAGCGTTTTTTTTTAACATTTATCAGTACTGAACGCAATTGATCCTCATAATGACGTGTCGATTCAAAATAGTTTGAAAAGTTCAGCGTTTTAGAAAAATTATGCATCAGCGCAATTTACACAGATTAAAAATATTGAAAAAGGAAGCAATGGGTAATGGGTGACAACCGCCAGGTGACGCTCTAAGTCAAATGATTTGAGTTCGGTTGTTTTTGTTTTTGTTAGGTTACCACATTTTTGATTAAGGGGGGAGCCTGCTTTAGAGGCATCAAAAAATCGATTTTTTCGAGGATTTTTTTGGGAAGGAAAGAAATATTCGATTGAAACGAAACTTTGTGGTTTTATTGTTATATATTTCAGCAGTCTTCTCAAATTTTTTCATTAAAATATATGTCATATTATGCCTGGTACAAGCATATTGCCGAGGCGCCTCGAGTGTGCATGTGTCGTGCGGCGGGAAAGTTGCAGGTCGCAATTTTCATCTGAAACCAAAAACCCAAAAAGTTTTTTAATTTGGTATAGTATAGCGTCTAGTTAAACCAAGAAAATTAAACAAAAAGTGAGAAATTCAATAATTTTTCGCTAATTAAAAAAAAAAAGAGTAAATTTTGGAAAAGCAAATTCACTTGTTTAAAAAGTGGGTTAATCATAACTTTCTTAAGGTTTTTTAGGTTCAACTAGAAGAGAATTTAATTCCGAATACAATCAATGCTATCTCGTTTCGATAGGACGTTTAACTTTTCCCCTATCTTTCCCGCCAATTAGGAAAAATCGCAAAAATAAAAAATCGAGAAATCGCACTTCGAGCGATGTGGCCGCTCGTATACCTACTCGACGCTTGCTCACAATTTCTTCTGTAACTCCGAAAATATTTTGAATTTGCTTCAGAAATTTTGAGGACACATTCTTGGATAGTTTGGGAAGATATTTATGCAAAACAAAAAAGAATGATTTTTAAGCCTCTAAAGCAGGCTCCCCTCTTAATATTCCTACCAAAATAATATCGCCATTCATTCATAATTGTAAAAGTTACACTGTTTTTAACAAATCTTCCTATGCACGTATTTTCGATCTTTTACAGTTTTAGAAATGGTTTAGAATTTGCAACAACGAGCTTGTATTAAATTTTGCGTAAAAAATTGGTTTAATGATGCGAAAACCTTAGACATATTGGGAAATATTTTCTGTAATTAAAATAGCCACTTACGAGAGGGATGAATGCTCCAGAAGACTCCGTAAATCTATGATAATGAAATAATTAATTTTGGTGACGATGATAGTGTCCCAGACTTGTACATTTTCTTTTGACGTTGACTGAATACGCAAAACTAAGCACGCGAACTTCACTGGGGTAAACTTCACTTCAATCTTTCATTCACTTTTTCGATCTACCTACTAAGTAAATATGACTTCGTTGTGCACCAACTACTGAGGACTTACTGCATGAATTCGAAGTGTAAAATAGGCGTCGCTAAAATGCAGTTAACGGTATATTTCCAGATGTTAGAAATAAACAAACTACAACGCACCAAATATGAAGGAAGAAGAAATGAAGGTTAAATAAAAGGTGAAGTCCAAAATAAATAGGACAGGCTTCATAAAAATGTGCTCGATGGCACCGTCTTTTTAAAGAGTTAGTGTGTTGAAAGTTGCATCCTTAGCTGACTCCCAGTGAGAGCTTGGTAACATTCGGTTTAGTGGACGCGAAGTTATTGCGTCTAAAGTGTCAGTTTGTTTGTGCCATCGGTACAAAAATTAGTTTCGAACAAAGAGCTAAAATCCAATTTTGATTTCAAAGCGGTAAAACGTTTACCGAAACATTTTAATTGATGAAAAAAACTTTATGGCGATGATTGTATATCTCGTGCCAGGATTCATGAGTGGTTTACACGTTTCAGAGATGGGTGAGAGGACATAAATGACAATGAACGTACGAGCCGCCGAAATCAGTAATCACCGAAAACTCCATCGAAATTTTTGGAATTGGAGTTGAATATCTCCAAAACATCGACCTATCGCATTTTAACTGATCATTTGGGCTTACGACAGGTCTGTGCACGTTTCATTCCGTACAAGTTAACTGAGGACCAAACATTGCTCAGAATCGAACATTCGAAAGACTTCATTAAAGAGGCGAGAAAAGACGAGAACTTCCTTTACAACATTGTAACTGGTGAGGAAACGTGGTATTTCTAACATGAACCTGAAAATAAGCGTCAAAGCGCCGAATGGATGGCCCCAGACGAGCCACCACCCAAAATAAAAAACATCGCATCTTGGAGAAGTCAAAAATCAAGTCGATGCTGATTTTTTTTTTACGATTCCAAGAAAATTTTCCACAAAAAGCTCGTGTCAACGGGCCAAACCATCAATCCAATTTTCTATCTTGGCATTTTGCAGCGTTTGTTGCCGAATTCGCCCCGAATACCGCGAAGGAGGAAGCTGGCGCTTATTGCATGATAATGCACCGTCTCATCGATCTCCTCTTGTGACTGATTTTTTGACTATAAATCGTATTTTGACCATCAATCACTCAGCGTATTCGCCTGATATGGCTCCCTGTGACTTTTACCTATTCGAAAAATTGCATTTGGCTATGAAAGGAAAACATTTTCCGTCCGTAGAGGCCATCCACAAGGCTTGTACCGACATCCTGAAGGACATTCCTGTCAATGACCTGAAACTCTTTCGAAATACTTTTAGATCGCGCAAACCAATGTATCGAGGCCAGAGGAGACTTTTTTGAAGAAATAAATTCGAAGTTTTCAGAACAAAGCTCCTGTCGTTTCTATTTTAGCTCGGTCTTGTTTATTTTGGGCTTCACCTTGTATTTAATACATAATGATGACTTTATCTCCATTCGCAAAATGTAATTAAATGCATGTTCATATACACTGCGCAGATGCCAATAGACATACATATATTTCCAGGTTCCCCTAAATAACAAGTTAAACAGGTATTGTATATTACATTTTAAAGGCTTTTGTATTTAGAGTATTTAGATTCTTATATAATATGCAGAGAAGTTTTCACTAAAATGGCCTATATCTGAATTTGATATGGCTCATGCCAAGTAGATTTCAAATTATTTTTTTTTTGCAAGGCAATTTAACACGTCGGGTATAAAAGGTTTTAGCGTTGTTACAATTGAGCTTCAGTTTTTAAGCTCGAAACCTTTTTATATCTCAGTTTGAAATGTAAAGAGCTCGCACGGGTTTGTATACATTTACAATTTCCACTGGCTTGTTCTTATACATCCAACTATAATAGCCCGATATTCTATTATATTCTCTCAAAGCTATAACCTTTGATTTGGTTAGATTAACTTTCCAACCCCCATTTTAAACTGTAACTCGCGTTGCGTTGATCATTGCTTGCAAGCTCGTCGGTGACTCGGCTAATAGCATACATCAATAATCCAAATATTATTTTGCCCATTTTGGGCCCTTCTGGGAGGACATCATTTAGATCATTTAGATATAAAGAGCAAAATGTAGGCCTTATAGACTTCCATCTCTTACACATTGATTTACCACGAATGATTTTTAAAGCTACACATTATGAAATTATATACCCTCTGTAGTATTTCACGCATAATATAATTTATTATCTATATTAACAAACTAAAATTTGTCTCATCTTGAGTAAAGACATCTACTGAAAGCTTAGCAAAAATCGTCTAACCTTCAACTAAAAGCTTACATAAAATTTAGAAAAATTCAGCAAATTTTCATATAAATTTCGGGCTTTTTAAGTTGAATCTTTAGAAAAGTCTCAGGTACACAGCTTATGAAATTCTAGTAAAGTAACTTTAAAGCGGCTAAAAAATCGCTTCGAAATCTTTCGGCGGCTTTTTGCACTTTATTCTATTTAAAACTATCTTTTTGGTGGCAGAAAATGCGCAATCTCAAAAAAATTAAATATAATTAAATTCTATTTTTATAAATTGCGTTTGTTAAATGCAAAACACCGCAAAAGTCGACCCCAAAAATTTGTATATATACATATTTTGTTTTTGGTTTTTGGTATACCGAAATTCGGTGGGTTATAATGGCATACGAAATGCTAGATTTTTAATTTAATAATTAAAAATTTAAATAAATTAATAAGAACTAAAACAATTTTAATTAAAAAGTTCAAAAGTTATATAAAAATTTTTTGAATTTTATTAAATAAATAAAAATGAAAAAAATTTTAATTAAAAAGTTCAAAAATTATATGAAATTATTTTTAATTTTCCAAAATTTTATGTAAAGTTTGAAAGTTTGCTTTATAGGGCTAAAAAGTGAATGACTTTGAAAAATAATAATGAAAAAAATTTCAACTCTAAAAACATTGTAAATATTCAAAGAAAACCTCGTACACTCAGGTATATGAAAACTTAATTAATTTGATCATTCAAAAATGTTTATATCAATCCTTCGAACTTTTTGCGGTTTTTGATGTACGAGGTGTGTTCAAAAAGTTTCGCGAATTTTGAATTTTCGCAAGTTACGTATATTCGAATTTCGATTTTTTTGGGACGATATGTTGGTACTCATGTTTCTCAGTCATGCCGACGAGTTCGGCCATTTTGAATAATCAGTTAATTGGTGACAGCTGCTTTGCGTGCACGTGTTTCGGTTCGTCTTCGATTATAACCTATTCAAAAAGATGGATCAAAAAACCCTTATCAAATTTTGTGTGAAAAAGGAAAATAAGTGCACAGATGCATACTGAATGTTGACTGTGATGTCATACGGAGAAGCTCCTTTGGACTAAAGCAACGTTTATTGGTGGTACAAAATTTTCTCAGAAGGCCGAGAAGATGCAAATGACGAAAAGCGTGCCGGACGTCGGAACACTTCAACAGCAGACGAAAAAATTGATGAAGTGAAGAAAATGGTATTTGCTAATCGTCGAATCACCGTAGCTCGTGCCATTCGATTTTTTCCAATGATTTGGACATGAGACGAGTCGCCGCAAAATTCGTATCAAAACTGCTCAATTTCGAGCAAAAGCAGCATCGCATGAACATTGCTAATGAGACGTTGGACTCTGTCCGCGATGACCCAAATTTGCTCCAGAGGGTCATAACTGGTGACGAATCGTGGATTTATGGTTATGACGTGGAAGCCAAACCTGGAAGCTGCCGCACTAACCAAGACCGAAAAAAGCGCGCCAAGTTCGGTCGAATGTAAAAATTTTGCTTACCGTTTTCTTCGATTGCAGGGGCGTTGTGCATCATGAGTTCTTGCAACAGAGTAAAACGGTCAAAGAGGAATATTACCTGCAAGTTATGCGCAATTTGCGCGAAGCAATCCACCAGAAACGCCCGAATTTGTGGAAGAACAAAAATTGGCTTTTGCATGACGATAACGCCCCTGCTCTGCAAATTGTTGCTTGTGCGCGACTATTTGGCCAAAAACAAAACACTAATGATGCCACAGCCACCGTATTCCCCAGATCTGGCCCCCTGTGACTTTTTCTTGTTCCCTAAAATGAAGAGGCCCATGTAAACATGACGCTACGCTACGACTGACGAGATAAAGACGGCATCGAAGGAGGAGCTGAACAAGATAAAAAAAATGATTTCTTGAAGCGCTTCGAAGATTGGAAAAAACGTTGGCACAAATACATAATATCTCAAGGGGATTACTTTAAAGGGTACAACTTAGATATTAATGAATAAATAAATAATTTCTGAAAAACACAAAATTCGCGATACTTTTTGAACACACCTCGTACATTCCTAACGCGATTGTATTACAAATTAATTTCGCTCCCTTCAGAAATTATTATAATCCATCAGTAAAAAAAAATTTTATTATTTTCTACTCGCATACTGCATTGCTGTTGCTTTATTGTTTACCTGTTTCGTTCATTCGTCTGAAAACTACCTTCATTAGCGTATCTTCATGTTAAAGTAACAAAATATTTGCGCCTAGGCTTCCAGGGCTCGCCCATGTGATTTTAGAAAGTTCATTATTATGTAAAACTATAAAAAATGTTCGAACTTGACTCAAATTTTCTAGCGGTGCTTTTAAATTGACCAATATTTACCAACTTGATTGACAGGATATTCAATTTTCTTGTTTATTAAGTGCACCTGAACCTAAAATATCTCCTTTCTGTTTTCCTGCTCAAGCCGTCAAGACATATTAACGTTTTTTTGACTGACGGAAATTCAACTAGCAGCGCACGAAGATTACCAACTACTTAGGCTGACATACAAACATAGAAATTATAATAGCTTGGTGAAGTGTGTATACAATTTGCGCACTCGCATACACACACAGAAATGTAAATGTGTACGAGTATGTCTATGCGTGCATTCAAGTATTAATTTGTGCCTCAGAAACGTATGTAATGGGTGTACGTATAAGTGTGTGTATCTATAAGTATGTGTGTGTATGTTTATGTACATGTATGCGTGTATTATTTTGCTTAAGTATGCCAGAGCACGTTTACTTACAGTGGACCAACTTCCGCTTCAATGGCTCCCACAACACAGTGCCCCGCTGTCAGCACATAGCGTTGATTTATCAAGCTGCCGCCACAATTGAGTATGGGCTTCCCATTTTCTGTGATAGTAGGCAAGTGCGAAAATAGCAAACAAGCAAACAAGCAAAAACAAAAATAAAATAAAAAAGACAACAAACAAAATCAGAAACAAAAACGAGTGAAAAAACATTGTAAGCATAAAAGGCATTGAAATTCAAATCAATAACGGCGATTTAATCTATCTATAACAAACAGCAGCAGCAAACTGAATGCTGAGAGTTGCTCGCCACCACTACATGCCATATATATGTACGAGCACATATTATACATATGTACATATATGCATATCTACTTACTTTGTGTATATTCAAGCAGCACCATCCAGGGATATTGATCCAGTGCCGTGTCTTTGCCATTGTAAATTTTATCATCCAATGAATTTGGACCGCAAGCAGGCGGCACCGGTAGCACATCGCCTTTGCCATTGCTCGGTGATGGTGGTTTGACAATAGACGGGCGACGTGTTGTCGTAGTGCTTGTGACGGGCATTGGATTTGAGCCATCATTCGACGATGTGAAACCTTTATCAGGCGTACAACAGACATACGGTGACTGGCCATAACCATTGGTACATTGGGATTTTTGCAGAAATTCACGATCTCTTGGTGCGAGGTCGTAGCGTCGCACCACTTCAATAAGACTAGGGCATTCGTATATTGAGACACAATAACCTATTTTGCTATTCGGATTGTTACAGCGAGCTATTAACGTATAAGAGTTGAGAAAAATATTTGAGTAAGTAAATACAAACGCAATAGAATTAAGAGTAAATATACAAGAGAAATATAAGTCAGTATAAACTGGCAATGAGTATTGAGGCAATGAGGCAATGAGTGAGTAAGCGCATGCGCGTAAAAGAGAAAATTTCCCAACACAGCAAAAACGCGAAGCATTGTCGAGACGAAGTAATCATACTCGTAACAACAGCAGCAGCAGCAGCAAAAAAGCAGTAAAAGTAGTAGCAATAGCAGTGCGGTGTTGGGAGCAGCATCCATGCGGTGCCACCAAGCATCATCCCGTCTCCGTTGAAAACGTGCCTCCCTATAATAATGGCATGAACACGAGCAAAAACACCAATTCGCATTGATTGCATTGAACTTTGGCTTTGTTTGTATCGTATTTTTGTTATTTACTTATTTTCTTAGTGTTTTTTTCGCTTTTTTTCATTCACTTCTCATTTGTTTGCGTTTTTGTAACTTTCGTTTGCTTGCCACTGCCATTGCCCGCTCCAATGACTCACCGACTGGGATTTGCGTAAATGTGCGCGATGACACCAGCCGGTCGAGTAAGCAAACTACATACCAGCCAAGCGTACAATTAAACAAGCAAGCCCAGCAATCGGCCAACCAGCCAGCAAGCCAGTCAGCCAGCCAACCGCTTGAGCTACACACAAACAAATCCAACAATAAACCATTTTATTCAACTCAATTACACTCGCTACTTTATGTTGTAAGATTACTTGTAATGATAAAACTAAAGTTAAATACAGAAGAATTATGACTAGCTGCTGGTGGATTGGTGGGTGGATGCTCTTTTTGTATTGAAACTGGAAAATGTTTCGTTTTTGGATTGATAATAGGTAGTCTTATATGTACGTATGTATGTGTGTATGTATATAGTAAATGGGCATCAAAGCGAATGACAAGACATTTATATAGATCGTGTGGCGGTAAATTAACTTGTTTCGGGCAATAAACCCAAATTAACGGGTTTTCTGATTTCAAAGTGTTTGCCAGCTAATGAAACAAATGTTGGCATTAGATTCTTAATTTTATCTCCCAGCACTAAAGATATTGCATAGTAAATCACATTGGGTTAGGACATTTTATTATCGAAAAAATGCTAATTATAATAATTATTTCAAATTGTGAGGAAGGAAATGCTAATTAAGTTGGTTTGCAGCAAAAATTTGCACCCGAGGCAAATATTCAATTCCTAGGGTTGTTTTAAAATAAAGCAAGTAAAATTTAGATTCTTTAAGGTTTCACTATTTTAGTTCAAAATATGGTTCTTAACACTTATATTTCAAAATTGGGATCATTTAAAAGTCCACCAAACCACCTTTACAAGTAAAATCCGCCAAACAGTCGATTAATGAATGGCCAATTGTTGCGAGCGTCGAGATATCGTTATTCAGCAATATTTTGCGCTAAAGCAGCGATATTCTCAAGAGAACCTTCATTTTTTGGCCTACCAGTTCCTTTTTCTATCCTCGACAGAAGCAGTTTCTTGAAAATTTTTCACTAACCTCTGAATTATCGACTCATTTGGACGATTATTTCCACCAAAACAAAATCAGGAATTTTGCGATATGTTAGACCATTTTCGATATGAGCTCCAATAATTTCAACGCGTTGTTCTATCGTTTAAAGTTGTGCATTTGTCTATTAGACAAATGTCAAAGGTCACTTAAACAAAAGGTGCTGTCTAGGAATTATTCACTACTGACATCTTGGCGTCACTTTTGAATGACCCTTTAGAAATGTTCGCTGAAAGTACTGAAAATACGCGTGCCAATCCATGTATATCTCACGAACAATTTGAACAATACACGTACAAAGTGGCGCAAAATTAATCACCCATCGAAAGATTTATAGTTTTTGCAAATGACGTCGTACGTCAATCATATTTGACTGTTGTGAGCTAGACAAGAGCAGCCAGTGTACAAACACACAAGTAATGGAGTGCGTAAAACTTAAAATGGAGATTTCCAAGACTGAAAATTATTATTATTATGTTTTTATTTTAAAAAAGTTAATAAAAAAAATTGGATGATTAATTTTGCGCCCCCGGGTATATGTACATTAAGATGAAGCAATTGTTTTTTCGTAATCGTTGCTAGCTAATTCGGATTCTACACAAAATTATGAGGAAAAGAGTCCCTTAAAACAAGGCTCTAAAGTCATTTTTGACCCCCAAAATTTTAAGTGAAACTATCTTTAATTAACACTTAAACGTGCAAGGTATTCCGTTATAAAAAATATATGCATACATATATGACTTGCAACACGGCGTTTAAAATATAACGTTAGAATATTTTTTAAGGACAAACATTTTTTTTTTCGAAATAACTAAAGAAAATGCGGTTGTATCTTTGAAGATGCGATAAAGATTTGGAGATTAATATTCACTCAAATACTAGGCATATCCCGGCACATTGGAATATTGAAGGAAACGCAAAAGCAGACGAAATGGCTAGAGGAGGATGTGACATGCATAAAGTTCTTGCAGATCGGTATTCACACCACGGGGAGCAATCAATAATGCAATATCCATAAAATACTTACAAATCGTGGATTGTCGATGGAGGGATCAGATGACATGCGAAGTCAGCAGAACGTTATGGCCCACCTACAACCATAACCAAATGTCAACAAGCGAAGGGATGCCTACAGCCTCACGGCACTGCTAACTGGTTTCTGGCGCATAGGAGAGCAAGTAACCAAAGAACGTATCTCTCACTGACTTACTATCATAGTTGTAATTCTCTGGAGAAAAAGAAAACTATCTTCCACTTCCTCTGTGAATGCCTTGCCCTGTGGAAAGCGAGGACCTTAAGCATTGCAAAACGCATTTGAAAATCTGAAAGAGCTGACTTAAGCAAACTTTTAAGGCTTCTTAATCGCACAGACTGGATATAGTCGTGAATGAAAAATATATTTTTTTTTTTTTTCATTCATATTTAAAGTCAATCTTTAAATCTAAAACATACTCATCAAAAACAGTTTTATAATGTTTTAAACTTCTAAATGACGTATCTAAGTGCTACAAAGTGCACCTTATCTGGGTGCCAGGCCACAGGAATATAGCAGAAAACTGCAAGGCGGATGAACTTGCACGAACCGGTACAACGCTCGATCTCCAACCGGATAATGCCCATGCCTATAGCCACTTGTAAATTACTTATAGACAGGGAAACCATCAAAAAGGTAAATACAAGCTGGCAAAACCTCACAACATGCGAACTAAGCAGACAGACATGGCCGAACTGGAACAGCGGTAGATCGAAAATCTTGTTAAGATTTAACAAAGAAGCTATAAGAAAAATGATAGGGGTATTAACTGGTCATTGTTTAATAGGCAGCCACGCTAGAAGGTTAGGACTCCCGTACTTTGATTTCTGTATAAGCTGCTTAATACAGAAGAAGAGGAAACAGTCAGACACCTTTTATGTGAGTGTGAAAGCTTAGGCTGCGCACTCTTGATACAGGATTTCCTGAGAAACTCTTAACCCGTAATCTTTTTCCACTTGAGCTACTCCTCTTGTACTGCTTTGCGGGCTATTATAAATAGTTTTAATAATTTTACGCTCAATTCGCTGCGACACTTTTTTTGGTCTGCCTGTAGATCCTTTCAACTCCAGTCTTCCTTGGTTTATGATATGACATATACATATACAGTTCTAATTTTGAGGGAGAACATATCTCTGGCTGATTTGCCTTTGTAGTGATTGAAATACACTAATTGAATAATATTTTTTGAAACTCTTTTTCCTGGCATTTTTTTTATTCAAACCTGAGATCACTTGTAGCACTGAAGACAATCACTTTATAACTAAATAATTCTTATCCCTTTCACATTCCATGCCATTTGCAAAAAAACCCAAATGAATGACATTCGCGGAAAATAACTGCATTTTTTGTTGTTTTCATTAGTTATGCAAATATTTTTTTGACACTTTTTAAATAGAGTAAACATCGTTTTTTGTTGTTTTTTTTGTAATGTGTGTGTTTATTTATTAACTGATGGCGCCTAATAGTCGTAGACAAGTACAGTAATGGAATGTGTGTATACATTTTTTGTTTGCCTTTTTATTTGTTGTTGGAATTTTCGAACAAAAGCTAAAATTTTTAAATTTTTCTTCACTATGCAAAGATATTCTTGAGAAACTGTATATTTTCACTTACGAACTTTATTTGTTCTTTTTTCAGTGAGTTCAAATGAAAAATTCATCTCACCCAACGATGGAATTAACTCGGGAAATGTTTCGCGCGATGATTTATTACGACTTTTGAAGTAGACTGACGAGACGAGAGTGCATTGTTCAGCTTACTTCGATTTTTGGGGTTGAAACACCACACTTAGCCATTGTGAAATGCTGGTCCAACGAGTTCCAACATGGTCGTCGAGCCTTGCAAGACAAATTTCGTAAAGGCAGCTCGAAAACGGCTGTTGTAACAGGAATAATCGATGCTGTACGCCAATAGATAACGCAATATCATCGATCGGATCGGAAAGTGTTGATATTTTACGTCTTACAAAGCTAAAAATACAGAACAGATTGAAAGAAAATATTTCAAAAAAACGCTAGGCCTCTTCGATTCCCCAAGCGTTAGCTAGTGGCGAATAGGTGAACCAACTGGTATAAATATACATACATATGTTGGTAGCGGTGGAAAAGAGCTGCAGAAGAATTATATTGGCCTGGAAGCACTTAATGAGTACCTACTTATGGGTAATGAGACTGCGTTCACAGAGGGAAACATTTGTTGCTTCAACTCGTTACTTATGATACTCATGCTCTGTCAACACCCTTTGTGTTCTCGTTCTTCTCAATGTTGTTGTTGATTTTAGACCGAAAACTAAACAATTGTAAGCAATGGAGTTGCCTTGTGCGGATAAGCAAAGTTGAAGCAACTAAAGTTTCCCTGTATGAACGCGGTGTAATGATTTCTCTTGAAAGAGATTTGGCAGCATTGAAAATAATGAATTATACCAGTTTTAAGAGATAGCACCATACACACTAGCAAGGAATCTTGCTCGATAACTTCTTTTTGCTTTCAGATGCAAATTTATCGTCAAGCGAGCAGAGAAGTAGCATATCGATGGCGCTTACCATCTCATCAACATACTTCAAGCTGATTAACCGATAACTGGTAAGCGCATATGTAATGAAAAATTTTCGAGTACGTTGTCCAAAACTATTTAAGTGCTAACTTTCAAGGAGAGGCATTTATTTAAGCACCTCAACTGAAGCCTTTCAATATTAGCTTGAAGGCTAATTGCATCAACTGTATTTTTATTTATAAATTTGTGTGAAATTATAAAAAATGTGTGAAGTTACTACGTTATCTGTGGTACGCCTAAAATGTGATATTTTCTGCATACGCCTCTTGATATTTATGTAGGTATATTTTACTAGTACTCGTATGACCAACTTGGATATTTCCAGCGTCAATTACATTTATTTCAAATAGCAAACAAATAAATTGAAATTTTTCGTATTATTCCCTCTAGCAGTCAAAATATCTAATTTCACATTAATTATAGATTTGTATATATGTACACACACATACAGTACCGCTCAACTGAATAGGTTTGAACATTATTTCTTCTATTTTTTCTTTTCTCTTTGTTCCTATGGCATTTTTTCCTTCTTTCTTTTTTGTTTTGAACATTCATTTGTTTACTCATAATATGAGAAAAAAATGTAACGGGTTCTATGCAACGGTAAATCAAAATTTTGCTTTCGTCGTGAAATTCGCAAGATATGTGGTCTATTTTTGGCTCATCTGATTAGGTTTGACAATTTTGATTTCACTTTTTGATTGACTGCGTGATTGAAAACATATAATTTCTTTGGTCTACTTAAATTTAAAGTAATTGCTACCATTTTTTTTAATATGGGTCGGGAAAAATCTTTAACCGATTTTGAAAAAGGTCAAATTAAAGGCTATATTGAATCTGGCCTAAAACATAATGAAATAGCAAAGAAGACTGGCCAAAACGTGGTAAGCAATTTTCTTCGTAATGAAGCCGATTACGGGAAAAAATGAAAGGAGGAAAAAAGTATGCTTCAACTGCATCAGAGAGGCGACTAATCCTTCGAACTGCTTCGAATTCCCACCTCTCTGCCAGTAAAATCAGGGATGAATGCGGTGTAAATGCTAGTTTGGCAACGGTATAACGAGTTATTTGGAGTGCTAAACACTTAAAGAGATTAAAAATATAAAAAAACCTACTCTCAATGATGCACGGAAGGAAGCGCGACTTTGATTTGCGCTGGATCACATGACATGGAACAAGGAGTGGAAGGCTGTGGTCTTCCCCGACAAAAAAAAGTTCAATCTCGACGGACCGGATGGCTACAACTATTATTTTCACGATATGCGAAAAGAGGAATGCTTTTTGAGTAGTCATCACTCCTGTACAGGAGGCGTAATGGTTTGGGGAGCCATATCGTTGTATGGAACTTGCGAGCTGCAGTTTGCTTCATCAAAGATGAATGCAAATGTCTACAAGACTGTGCTCCAAAAGGCTTTGCCCCAGTTTTCTGAAATTTTTGGACCTATTCAATGGACGTACCAACAAGACAACGTCCCCATCCATACAGCCCGGGTTACAAAACAGTGGATTAAGGACCAGAATGTCAACTTACTCGAGTGGCCGCCATACTCCCCAGACATAAATATTATCGAGAACAATTGGGGACTTTTATCCAGGAGAGTGTATGAAGAAGGAAGACAATTTCAAGACTCGGCGACCCTGGTTGAAGCGATTAGAAAAGCCTGGTCAACTATTTCACTGAGTGAAATTGAAAAATATTACGATTCCTTATCAACTCGAATGTTTGAAGTAATTAAGAATAAAGGTGGTCATACCAAATATTAAATAATGCAGAAATAGTGTATTTTATTATTTAAGTTACCAAGTGCCATGAAATATTGCTGCGAATAATTTTTTTTTTATAGTTTTGTTGGTCAAACCTATTCACTTGAGTTAAAAATAATGTAGACTTTCTGCTATGTTTTTGAAAATATAATAAAAAAAAAAATATAAAAACCAAACCAAAAAAAAAACAAAAACTTTCGTATTTTATAAATAATTGATCGTTTTACTTAACAAAATTTATTTGGTTTAAATCCGAGTGTTCGTTATGAAGATATTATGTTCTAAGTCTAAAAAAGAAGTCAAACCTATTCAGTTGAGCGGCACTGTACATAGATGGCATGCAACAAAAGAACGATGCACAAAATCGGTCAAAATTGGCCCGACTGGGGATTGTAAAAGATCATCATTTTCTGACAGCTTTGACCTCGCTGAATCGAAAAATGACACTTAGAATGTTGTAAACCCTGGGGAAAGTGTTGAAAAACCACCCTCATCCCTTAATCTCAAAATATGAATATAAACTGTAAAACATTTTAATACAAAAATAGCACGAGTTTTATTCTCATATATTATTTAATTTTATAAGCAATTATAAGTAAAAAGATGTAAAATCAGATACACCCTTATCAGTTTTAAAAAACCACCCCTTTGCACCCTTACATTGAGTGAAGTAATTATCTATTGTTTTAATCATTTTTTTCATCCCAAGATTATTGTCATTAATAATATTTTTTCTCTCAAGCGAGCTGATAATTACCCCATAGAATTTTAATACCCCCTGGTATTTTTGAAACCACCCCTATTATATCCTTCTTACAAAATACAATCAAAAGTGTCCAAAAAGCCGAAAGTTGTTTCTTTTTCTAATCCATATAATCTTTGTCCTATACGAATGTTAAAAAGACTCTAGTAAACTTCAAAATCCCCACACTAAAAAAACTCACCCCCTTTACACCCCTTATATAAAAATAAATCATTAAAATTCCCAAAAAAGCGTAAGAAATCTATTCTTTTTTGCTTTCGTTACTTGCTTCTTGACCTTATTTCAAAAACATTCTAATCAATTTAAGGAGCACCTGATGGCTTAAAAAACAACCTTTTTTACATCCCTTAAAAAATAAGTAATAGTCAAAACTTATATACTGATAAAAAAATAGTGTTAATATTGTCAATTTTTTTAGCAAAACCACCTGGTAAAAATAAACAAGAATCTGTTAGCCCCTGGTCATATTACAAAACTACCCCTATCATTTGCTTAAAAACACTAATAAGGTTCAATCCTTTTTCTATAGTACCCATCCCTTTTGCAATAAGAATAATAATTAAATCATTAAAGTTCACCAAAAGCAAGAGGATCCTATCACATCAGAGAACGAATTTTCTTTTCACCCCTTATAATAACTCTAACTGATTTATATAGATATACATGTGGGTGTTATCAAGTTAGAATGGCCAGTAGGTACTTTGCTGACCATGTTGACTCTACTGGAGACTTTAACTGCCAAATCGCAAAGGAAACTGCAAAATTAAATTATCATAAATATGGCATTGATTTAGATCTTCAGAACAGTTTACTTCTAAAAGCCCAAATTCGTTCCAGACATTCGAATAGCTTAAAGTATTACGTGTATGTGCTTATAAATAAAACATTGGAGGGCCTTCCTTCAATAATTGGACACAGTTGTGGCTGCAAAGTTGGTAATAGGGTTAATGGATGTTGTGCCCATGTAACATTAATAATTTGGTACTATGGTTACGCAAGATTTGACGACATTCAAAAACCTGGAATACATGAAAATGTTGTATTCCCACCCGGGACTGCAGACTGCATTGATGAATCAGATACGTCAGATGAATCACAAGAAGAAGAAGAATGAATACGCTACATCTAATTTACAGCTTCGGAGGATGAATTAGACGTGATCATCTTGCCAAGAAGCAAGTAACGAAAGAAAAGAAGAATAGATTTCTTACGCTTTTTTGGGAATTTTAATGATTTATTTTTATATAAGGGGTGTAAAGGGGGTGAGTTTTTTTAGTGTGGGGATTTTGAAGTTTACTAGAGTATTTTTAACATTCATATAGGACAAAGATTATATGGATTAGAAAAAGAAACAACTTTCGGCTTTTTGGACACTTTTGATTGTATTTTGTAAGAAGGATATAATAGGGGTGGTTTCAAAAATACCAGGGGGTATTAAAATTCTATGGGGTAATTATCAGCTCGCTTGAGAGAAAAAATATTATTAATGACAATAATCTTGGGATGAAAAAAATGATTAAAACAATAGATAATTACTTCACTCAATGTAAGGGTGCAAAGGGGTGGTTTTTTAAAACTGATAAGGGTGTATCTGATTTTACATCTTTTTACTTATAATTGCTTATAAAATTAAATAATATATGAGAATAAAACTCGTGCTATTTTTGTATTAAAATGTTTTACAGTTTATATTCATATTTTGAGATTAAGGGATGAGGGTGGTTTTTCAACACTTTCCCCAGGGTTTACAACATTCTAAGTGTCATTTTTCGATTCAGCGAGGTCAAAGCTGTCAGAAAATGATGATCTTTTACAATCCCCAGTCGGGCCAATTTTGACCGATTTTGTGCATCGTTCTTTGTATTGTTTTTACTCCACAAAATTCCCCACTTAGTAACAACTTACCCTTCACAAGCAATTATATAATATCATATTCAATTTCAATTGTTTCGTTTCATCTGCATCTGTAATCTACATATCTATCAACATCAGTTGTAGCAATGATGGGAAAAGTGTGTACATATTTAACTTTAGTTTACTGAGTATGCAATTAAAATAGAGTTGCATGACTACTTACATTTAAGCAGGAAATTCTTAAACAGATTAGGTGAAGTAAAATTTTCTCAATGTTTTCTGCTCTATGTCTTTCGTGAGTCATATCTCATGATGTGTACAGGCTTATCGGGAAAGTCCGCGAAGATAATTAAGAGTATTAACTCATTAATTTGATTATAGGTATGATATGATGGTCAAAAATTTATACTTTTCGAGATACTCAAATTTAAAGATTATTTGAAAAAATATAAATAGTTTTTCTTTTATGTACCCACTTTCTTTCAATGTGAAGGTTATTTAAAAGCTTTGCTTTTTTTGTGGTTTTTTACCCTTAATAAATATATGCATAAAATTTTAACCAAGCCATGACAACTACAAATGGCTGGTTTGAATTTACGATTTCTGACTAATTATTTACTACTTCACATTTTAAAAAGTAGAATTCTTAGCTATCCAAAAATATAAAATCATTCAATGAAACAAGTAACCCGTGGACGGATTGCAGGCTCAACAAGTGGAGTGTAAAATTTCATAAGAAGAAAAAATACCAGTCTAACGGTTAGACGCGATAGAAGTGAAACCTTCCGTAAAACAAACTGAAACAGAATGAGACGAAAGCAGCATTAGGAGCGGGGTAATTATAGGTTCATTATAATATTGCTATAAAGTTCATATTTTATTTTCTTCATTTTATTATTATTCATCCTCAATGTTTTCAATTTTAACAAATGATACGAGTGGCTTATGATAGCTAAAATACGATACAAATGCTTTGGTTTCGATGTTGTCAACATATCTTTGAAATACCGCGTCAATTGTTGTTTTTGATCGTGTTGTCGATTCAGTGCGATTGTTACACATTTTTAAATTGAATGTTGTATTGAGAAAGTCAATTAAAGGAACCGCTGTGTCCAATGCAAAATTTACGTTAAAATCGCCACTTAAAATCATTGGAACTTTATCGTAATCTTTTCTAAGTATCCGCGATACTTCTGGTGTATGGCCCGCACACATATGTACTAGCATACCTACAAACATACATACGTATGAGGCTTAAACTAAACACCAAAGCAAGTAATAGGCAGTGTAGTATACATACTACAATACTCACTATACTAGCGTGGCTCAGCAGTATGCAGCCACACATATACGTATATCAACATATAACGCTTCGTAGCCAAGAGTGGGGAGGCTACGAAGCACCGCACAAAGAGGAGACGGAGAATAGGGAACGCTGTATAACTGTGTTCTATCTCATTCTCCCGCAGGCTATATACTATACGATCTATATGTATGTCTCTTTTTAGTGTCGCTTTTTCGTTTCATCGAGTCTGAAATCACTCCCAACGATTCTAAAGAAGTTTTCACTTCAAAAAATTATCAAAATGCGTGGCTAGAAACAAATTGCAAATTTAAACGTGTTTATTCCTTATAATTCGTTGTCGATATAAGCACCGTTATTCATTTCCAGGTAAGCCTCTTTATTGCATCGGGTAATTTATTTATTCTTTATTTTTTACATTTTTTGTACAGTCGAGTCCCGATAATTCGAAATGGCAAGGGGATCAGTTTTTTTTTTATTTACATAGAAATTCAAATTATCGCGATTTCCATTAAACAAGGCTCAAAAAAGAAGAATTTAAATAAACGAGGCTTTTATATTTCATCATGTATACTTAATAAATTTAATTTTAAGTACATTCAATTGTACGCTTTTCATGTTAAATTTATAATAACAAAATACGTAATTTTTTAATAACATAAAATTGGTTTTTAAAAAAGTCTGTTATTTTCGATTGTTTGACACTTTTTTCTTTAAGTTTTTCTATTTTATTTTCCAATTTTTCCAAATAAGGCTATCGCCACTGTCTTGAGTAGCATTTGTTGATAGAAAATGTTTCAATCGGTGAACTAACGCTATGGCTTGTGTGGTTGTTAAAGTTTCATCTCCTTCGGCGTCACCATCATCCTCGTCACTTTCATTACTGACATGCAAAACTTCTTCCAAAATATCGTTATCTGTTACCATACCAGTTACAGCAATGTCATTGTCAACGTTAACATATTCCTCGAAAGATCCGGCATTTTCCGAGTATTCAGATATAGCTTCCCGCAGATAATCTATGTTTAAATGACTATTTTCTAAATAGGTAATCATCGTTTAATGTTTTATTGAAACCACAAGCACGGAAGCAGTTTCGAATGTACAAAATGCTTACATTTTTCCAAGCTTCGTAAGCAATTTGTGTAGCTGCTAACATTGTGCAACTAAACTTTTTCTTTTGATCAATTCTGTTAGATTAATAAACATTTCCTTGCGGTATAAGGCTTTAAAATATTTTATAATGCCCAGGTCAAGGGGCTGCAGCTTAGATGTGGTATTAGGTGGCAAAAACTCAATCTTTACGTGGCTCAGATGAGAATTTATGCTATGCGCCGTACAGTTGTATATAAATAACAATATCCTTCGACTCTTAGCTGCCATGGTGTCATTTAATATTATATTTCAAGCCATTCGTTAAAAATTATTGATGTCATCCAGGCCTTCTTGGTGTGCCGACAATGCACTGGAAAGTAAGAAATGTTTTTAAAGCACCTTGGTTTCGCTGACTTCCCAATAAGCAAGGGCTTAAGTTTTTTGGATGGCACCCATGTTTACGCAAAATAACAAAGTCACTCTTTCCTTACTGTGCTTGCCCCCATGCCATTTTTCATTTTTAAAGCAGTAGGTTCGATCTAGTAAACACTTATAAAACAACCCAGTTTCATCTGCATTAAATATATCCTTAGCTTCGTAGTTTTTAATCAGGTCACTTAACTTTTCCTTTCAGTCAGAACAAACGCCTTCATTAACAAACGCACTTTCGCCGCACATTTTTTTTAAGGAGATATTGTTTCGTTGTTTACAACGATCTATAGCTAGCCACTGCTTACCTTTAAACCTGTTATATTCATAGCTCTGACAAAAAACAAAGCTTTTTCTCTTAATAGTTCTCCACCAATGGGAACATTACTCTCACAGCGGTGCGTAAACCTCAAGAGTACAGATTTTTCTACATTTGGATGTTCAGCATGTTTCTGACGTTGCAGTGTACTATGAGATGATGTTTGCAGAATAAACTCTCTTTTATGTAAAACTGACGTGATTGTTGATGAAGCGATATTAAATTGTTTTGCCAAGTCAATTTTTTTTTTTTGTTCCGTTATCAATGGCTGAAATAATGTCTTGCTTTTGCGCGATTGATAAGGTCTTATGCGTACGCCTATTTGCCATTTCTAAGAAATGATGTTCCGCTTAGAATAAAACTCGACAAACTAAACGAAAACAGTGTGAGAAGCGCAAAATTCAACATGCACAACGACATTAAGGCGTCATAGCTGTTTGCAAAACACAACGGTAATTAATTTACCGACAAAAACTTTCAAATTGCAATACGAAATATAAGAGGTTACGAAAAAAAAATTTCAATTTACAAGAGGTTTAATATTCTGAGTTGTGAAAAAGAGTACGAACTAACGAGGAGCCCAAAATGTATGGAATTTTTACAAATTAAAGCATTTTTTTCAAGGCGATAGAATTTTTTTCGATTTATCGCGGTTTTGGATTTAGCAGGTTACAAATTATCGAGTCTCAACTGTATTTAGATATTTATTTATCATCAGTGCATAGAACCGACTATTCAAAGGCTAACTCATAATTTTTTTTTATGTTTTTATATATTCCTCCATATATTGGGATGTAATCAGATAATTCGATTAATATATTTACGTTTTTTTTAGATTCCTTGACTGAAAGCTGCATTGATGGCATATGGTAATTGTACTACTGTGTGGCGAAAAGTAAGGAGAATTTATTTGTCAAACTTCGCGGGATTAAAATTTCGCTCTAGTTATTTTTTTCATGAGTTGGCAACACTGTTAATACCATCTGGACCAACTTTCATGTGAATGGACCAACTTTCAGTAATATATTTACGCTTGTGTTTACCAAACGACCAAGAGTGCATTTTTCGATTTTTACAATGTCTGATTTGATTGAGCAGAGAAGTGCCATCAAATTTTGTTTGCGGAATGAAATTTCGGCTGCGGAAACGTTTAGCATGTTGCAGAAGGCATTTGGTGATTCGACCATGTCGCAGAAAAATGTTTATAAGTGGTACAAAGACTTCAAAGAGGGTGGAGAACGTGTTGATGACTTGGAGCGCTCCGGACGACCATCGACGTTAACATATGACCAACTCGTCAATAAAGTGAAGGAGTTAGTGCTCAAAAATCGTCGGTTGCCTGTTAAAGACCTTACTGATATGATCGGAATATCAGAAGGATCTGTGAAAACCATTTTGGAAGACCATTTGGGCCTACGAAAAGTCAAATCTCGTTTGGTACCGAAAACTCTCAATTTCTTGGAAAAAAGTCGTCGCGTTGATGTGTGTGAAACAATGCTTTCAGACTATCAGGATAAGCTCAAATGCATCATTACGGGAGATGAGATTTATGCTTACGACCCTGAAACAACCGACAGTTTTTTTCGATTTTCGTGGTGTGGTGCACTATGAACTCCTTCCACCTGGCCAACTGTTAATAAGGAACATTATTTGAGCGTTATGCATCGTTTTCGTGAAGCAATTCGTCTAAGAAGACCAGAATTATGGGCCAACAACTCTTAGTTTTTGCATCACGATAATGCAACGTCTCACACTGCACTCGTTCTTCGTGACCATTTCGCCAAAAATTGCACGCATATCGTTCCGCAACCACCGTATTCGCCTGATTTGGCTCCGTGTGACTTCGGGTTATTCCCAAAACTAAAGACACCACTACGGGGAACGCGTTTCGAGTCGATTGAGGAGATAAAAGCTGAATCGAAGAAGGTGCTGATGGCAATACCGGAAATGGACTATTTAGCATGTTTCGGGGATTGAAAAAATCGTTGGCATAAGTGTATTTCATCGAGAGGGGATTATTTTGAAGGGGATGAAATTGATTTACAAGAATAAATAAAGATTTTTCATTTTACAACCAAATTCACCTTACTTTTTGCCCGCAGTAGTATTTAGCTATGAATAAGCACAATCAGTCTGGGGAACTCAAGTTCCTGGTAAGGATATTGAGAAATATCCAACATAGCTGCAGCTGAGAGTTTTAAAATGAATGAACAGGCGAGGCATTTTCTTCTATTCTGAAGTTATTCTAAACTAAAGAGTAAGCACCAGAGGCTATAAGTTGACGAAGGCTATGAGAAATTTAAAGATCGAAGTGTTATAAAAATCTTTTAGGTGTACATAGAAGATGAATTTTTTTATGATGAAACAAAAGTAGGAAATATATTCAACGAATCTTAATGGATCTTTTTTTTTGTTTTTTTGTCGGGACAACAAGTGCAGGACTCAGACAATAATTAAGTCCATTGTACTACACTTGGATCTTGATAATTTTACTTTCGTTGAAAAGAAAATTGAAAGTAGCTTATTTGCATATAATCTTATACCTATTGATCAACAAAACAGTAATTCCAATTGAAAAAATTGTGAATATTTAAAATTTTTCAACATTCCTTCAGCAATATTAACACTTTGTAAATATCTTTTGAAAAAGTTTTGTATTTCCACGGAAAAACAAGTAAAGGGTCTTTAAAAAGATGCGCCTAGATGTTGTTTCAAAATAAAACAAGTAAAAATGTACGTTCTTTCAGGTTTCACTATTTTTATTTAAAATATAGCTCTTAGCAACCAAATGTGATCAAATTAGATCATTTAGTTATTGTGAACGTCAAGATATTGATGTTGAAGGTTGATCAGCAAGACTTTGCGCCACAGCAGCAATATTCCCAACAGAATGTCCACTTTTTGGTCTGCTAGTCCTTTTTTTATCTTCGACAGTTTCTTCAAACTTTTTCCCCAACCTTCGAATTGTCGACTCATTCGGTTTATTATTTCCACCAAACAAATCACGAATTTCGCGATATGTTGTTCTTAAATAAGTTTCAATAATTTTAAAGAGTTAATCTATCTGTTAAAGTTGTAAAATTGACAAATTTCAAAGATCACATAAAAAAGTTTACTGTCTAGGAATTATTCACTCCTCATATCTATGCGCCGTTTATAATGTTAGGGGTGAATTTATGCTTTTACCTGTGAAAACTGGGTTTTTCAACACTAAGTACAGATTTTGAGGGTCAATTACGTCTAACTAAATTAAAGACAATACTGATCAAAGCCCTGGTGGAAAACTTAGTATTTGTTAATTCAAATCAGTGGAGTATTGCATTCTTACATACTAAGATCTCAATTCAGATGGATTATAAAATTAACTATGAAAGTAAGTATTGTTTATAAATATATTTAATATTTAATATTATAAAAGAAGGGAATCTTCTGAGCGAAGCTCTGTGCTATGAAATTATATTTTGAATTCTAAAGCCGACCTGGTGATAGATACAGTTTGAATTGTTCGGAATCAGTTTAGCACCAATTGTTTTTCTGTGCTCTAAAATTTCGCACTTGAGTACTGTTAGAAGATCGAACCAGGTTTGCATCGGTTATTTTCGATGACTGAGCTCAGGGACCACAATATGCTACAACTAACCAATACATGAAGGTCTACTCATAAAAGGAAAATACCTTACAACACTTTCCCGTGCCGTAAGGCTCAATAAATTTGTTCAAAGGAAGTCAGAAGTACCATATTGCAGTACGCTAAAGCCCGCTTGAGAAATCAAGCTCAAATATGTACATAAACCATAAATGAGTTCAGCCTGAAGATTAGGCAACTTTCACGCCCTTCTCACTACATATTTGAGGTCCTTACCCTCCTAAACTCTAATCAGATTCTCAGTGAGCGTTCAAAAAATAAGCCCATTTTCGCTTTCGACGCTGAAACTAACTTGGTTTGGATTATCCTGTTTACATATTAGAAACATTTTTCTGATTAATCTAAAACTCCAGAGTAGTACAATAAGTGCTCAGATGCCCGATGATTCACGATTTCTATGCTTTTGTCGATGATTTCGGCTATTAGCCTGCAAGAGTGTGTCTCATCTTTATATAATATTACCAGAATCGAATTGGTGGAACCTCTGCTTTGCTATTCAGCGATCAAAGTATTTTTGACATTTCCTCACGTGAATTGAAAAAATTTTGCAAACAAATTTATATTCAGATTTATTCAATGTTGAAAACTTTGGTATACAGTTTTTAAAAGTCAAATGAATACCTTCGGTTCTTTTCAACATTTTTAAAAATTGTGTCTCCTTTGGTATAAAATATAAATACATTTTTTTTGGAAAAAATTTATATTTTTTTATTTCTGATATCTCCTTATCATACCTGGACCTTGACGGTGGTAGTTGGACTTGCGTGCATCTGTGAAAGGCTGGGGTATGCCAACAAGTGCTTAGGTACTCCAAAACTGTCACCCATATTGGAGAGGCTAGCCTAGAGATATCAAGTCCGTCTCACTTGCTGAGTAACTTGCCGGTAGGTTATCAACGTTCGCAAGTACAGAAGCATTTGTCTCATAATGAGCGGCTCCCTGAGTATTCTAAAGTCTCCGTGTGCAAGACTCAGGCACGAGCGATGGTCATACTACTGAAGCCCCGGTTGTTCAGATGGTTACCACAGGTCCGGACAATCAGCAAGCTACTGAGGTTAAAAATCCTGTCCTAAGGCAGACAAAAATTAGGAGTGATTCCGAAAGTAGTCTACTAGATCGAACAGTGTTTGGCAGCGCGGTGTATACCACGGACGAAGAGGATATCTCTTGAGTATCCGCAATGTCCAAGGACCAGACTGTAATGCCGTCCGCTGATCTAAAGACCAAGCCGCATGATACTCCATCAAAGAGGCCCGGCAACGAAAGAGGAAATCTTGAGAAGCTGAGCAAACGTAACTCAACTTCGTTTTCTTCACGGGATAAAGCGCTGAGAAAGAAGCACGCACACAAAGTCCGAAAATACGAGAACCAGCATGCTTTGAGTACGACAAGCGAGTCAGAAAGCTCCTTGCGAAAGCCGGAATAGCCTTCGAAGTTGAATTCCTCAGTTCGAAGAAAGCCATCGGAAACGGAGACTGACGTCAACTTGAGACATTCAACTTCAAAAGCTGCAAATTTGGTAAAGAAAAGGGGCAGCCACATCGTCAAAAAGACAAAGATCTAATGACAACCGGGCGTCTGAGAATAAGCGGAAGAAACCATCTCCAAGTTTAAACTTACCAACGAAGTTACAAAGACCCATTATCAACCGTGGTCAGCCGGAAGGTAAAGTCACCAAGGAGAAGTGGCTCCTGGTAGAAGAGAAAATAATTCGACTTATTCTCACAGAGATCAAACAAGGCTTCAATAAAAATAAAGTCAAAAATTATAATCATATTTATGTGTCGAAAATTTTGTTTCTTCTTCTTCCTAATTGGCGCGATAACCGCTTATGCGATTTTGGTCGAGTTTAACAAAGCGTGCCAGTGGAACCAGGAGGTATTCCTATTCCTCTGCTACCGCCAGCTGCTATCATATCGAATACCTTCAGAATACCAACAACAAATCGATCGAAGCGAACATTAATAAGCAGACACACAGTAATTCAGATTAACTTTCCGAAATTAGAAAGCATATTATCAGCTATTAATAAAAAAAAATTAAAATAAGAAAAAAAATTTTAGGTGTCCTGTTTCCACAAAGGGTACACAAAATGTTCATCAACAAATTTTTACAAAAAAAAAACTTTTCTAAAAAAAATGTCTTAGAAATTATAATTTTCCTAAAAAAAAGAAAAAAAAAATTACAAAAATGTTGGAAAGAACCGAATATGTTTCCTTTTAAAAAACTATACCAAAATTGTCGGCTTTGAACTAATCTCAACGTTGTTAAATTTTTCCCCAAAATTTTTGCAGTTTACTTTTTATTTTACTCCAGCCTACAAATAAACCATATTTCGGAAAAATTTTAGGTCATGCCCGAATTACTTGGTTCATGTTGCATGGAATTTCATCAATACTAAAAAATATTTATAATTATCATACCACCGCAGCAGGAAGTATCCTCCCTGAAAAACCTGGAGAAATACTGCGAATTTATTTCCAAACTGAGTGATGCATAGTCTAATTTGAAATGTTGCCCATTTCGAAGTGCAAAACGGAACTCCATATAGTCCGGGATCAAGGGGTCGATTTTGGACTGCGTTTTTATACCCTTAAATTTTTGATTATACTTGTGATTTAGATTTCATGAATAACGAAAGTGAACGTCAGTTGGCGCACCTGCGGTGGGTGTGATTGTGGGATGGTACGAAACGTGTCGAAAAAAAATTTCTACTAACTCATTTTATACCGGCTGAAATTTTTTTCATGTATTGTTGATATTTAGTAGAATTAAAAAAATAGTCAGCTGCGCGGTAGAGGGGGGAAAATACGTCAGCTGAACAGGTGAATTTGTAAAAAAAAATTAAAAGTAAAAATACTTAATGCCGGTTGAAATTTTCAAATATTATAGTATTAATAAATTAAAATGGAAAAATAATCGTCAGCTGATTGTCCGTTGGGGGAAAAGACGTCAGCCGAAGCATTGAAAACTCCGCGCGCCGCCGAGATGTATGAACGCAATGACACATTCTTGCTTCGGCTGACGGTCTTCCCACCGCTATAAACGCAGCTGACCATCAGTATTATATTTTCATATGTGTCCGAAATTATGTAAAAAAAGTTTAATCGGCATAAAGTAGTTTACTTTTTAATTTATTTTACAAGTTCGTATTTTCCCCCCTCTACGGCGCAGCTGACAATTATTTTTTATTCTACTAAATGTCAACAATACACAAAAAAAATTTCAGCCGGTATTAAATGAGTTGTTAAAAATTTTTTTTCGACACGTTTCGCAACATCCCACGCACGTACTCACGCCCCTGGTCCGCGTGATTGTTGGCTTCGTCATCCATTGGATGGACTCTGCCTTTAGTATTGAAATCAGTCAGCATGAAATGATGAGGTCAAAATGACCCCTGGCTCCCGGACTAATAGTATATGGGATCCATTCTATGATATATGGGGTCCATACTGAATTGGGTTCATAAATATCAACAACCTGCTACGACTTTTCGCCTGGTCGTACGAATTTCAACTTTTTGTCACCCTGTAATACAAAAATTGCTTTACCTAATACAAAACAGTCAAAAGACTTTTCTCGAAGCCTAATATCACCTTTAAATTAAAGTATATGGTAAACCCATGCGATGTACACATAGAGAGATATAACTCACTTAAGACATCTAACAGAAAATACTCTCAACTTTTTACTTCATCAAACAAATGTTCAATCTAAGTTCCTTTTTCCTAATAATGTCTATATGTATGTGTGCGAACATAAACGTATGCCTTACTTGCAAATTATTTTCTACCTACTCATAGCCGTTGAACCTGTTGATGCCTCTGTGCTCATGCACTTTATTTTATATGCTATTTTTAAAGTTTTAGCTCTTTGTTGGATTTGTAAGCAACGCCGCACTGCTTAAAATAGCCGCTGAATGTTTAATGCTCCAATTCCCCCTTTAAACACTTGTTACATACTCCCTGCCTCCTGTGGTGACGATGTCACACGCTGTCATATGCTCACTTAAATGGTGCTTACATGGCAGGTTCGTGCGTGTGTATGTGCATACAATCACACTTGTGCGAGTATATGATGAGCATGAATATGAAAAAAATACACTACTACTGTACGCATTGCAGGCGCAACTTACCCTGCGCTGTGGCTGTCGAAAATAACGCAGCGACAAAGGCAAAGAAAAATGGCCATTGAAGCGTGCTAAATTGTGTGGATTTTCCCCTATTGGATATTCGCATTTTGCAGAGGTTGATATTTTTATTTTTATATTTGTATTTGTTTTATTGGGTTTTTATAATTTTTTTATTTTTGTTTTGCGGGCAAACAGAGACACGCAATGGGTCGGGGAACTTCACTTCTATTTTATTTTTCTTCTTTAAAGAGTGTGCGTATATAGATATGTTTGTATGCTATTTTTAGTCTTTTTTCTATTTTGCTTTATTCGAATATATCAATTTCAATTCAATTATTTATCACAACAAATTATCACAAATTCACTATATAATAATTCACGCAATTACTAAAATTGCTGTTGTTTTTGCATATATCTCATTATAATTATTTGATTTATTTGCACTACGACGTTACATAGTAAAATTATATATAAATAATTTTTCGCAATTATTTAAAATGCCTTATAACATTCACCTTAATTCTACATCAACGTTTACTAAGCAACTGAGTCAATGCGAAGACTGACTCTATTTTATAAACTTGTATGTATGTATATATTCAATATTAAACTGACCGATCGACAACGAAATATCATCGGCTCAGCGCAAGCTAAGATAATCAAGACAGACTTGTACTGATAGGCACATATCAATACCGGTCTGTACATGTATGTGTATGCAAGTGATGTACTCATCAGTGCCTACTGTAGCCAAGATGAAATCGCCACAGTTTGCTGGTTTTCCGCCTTCATCCCGCCAAATTTATTGATAACTAAACTTGTCATATTGGCTGGTGTGTTTGTTGTCTTTCTTTTTGTTACTTTTCTGTTTATGTTCTTTCGCTACATCACACACTTACCTTAATGCGTTGAGTGCGAGTTGATGAGCTGCTGCTGCTGCTGCTGAGATTCCTAAAACTCATTACCAGTTCTGAATTGTGTGCGTACACTGAGAAAAATGTTCAACTATTACTTGTTTGCGCAAAAAATGTGAATGATTAACGTGTTTATGGCATCGAATAACGAATTTCTCGTACTAGCGTCTGGAGCAAATTTCTTTAATGGATTACCGCTCATCATAGATATAGTAGGCACTTTGCAGAAGCAGTAAGTATAATTTTTTAATGATTACTGGTAAAAAAAATACATTACCAGTAAACTTTTACTGATTACTGAAAAAAATTCCAGTGAAAATGTTTTTACTGATCACTGGAAAAATTTTCAGTACATATTTCTTAAAAAATATTTTTTTATTGAAAAAAAAATGTTTCACTAAAAAAATAACTTTTTACTGATCACTGGAAAAAATTTTACTGAAAAATATTTTTTTTACTCAAAATTTTACTGAAAAATAATTTTTTCCTGATCACTGGAAAAAATTTCAGTAAAAGTTTGTTAAAAAATTTGTTAAAAAATTTTTACTACTACTGAAAAATATTAATATATATTTAAAAAATATTTTTTTATTGAAAAAAATTTTTTCACTGAAAAAATTATTTTTTACTGATCACTGGAAAAAATTTTACTGAAAATTTTTTACTGAAAAATATTTTTTTTTTTAATTTTTTCCACTGATCACTGGAAAAAATTTTACTGAAAATTTTTTTACTGATTACTGGAAAAAAATATCACTACTACCGTACTCATTATTTCCTTTACTGAAAAAAATTTTTTTTACTGAAAATTTTACTGAAAAAATATTGTTTTACTAATCACTGAAAAAATTTTCAGTTAAAATTTGTTAAAAAATATTTTTTTACTGACAACATTTTTTTCACTGAAAAGTATTTTTTTGCTCATTTTTTACTGATTTCTGGAAAAAATACATTTTACTGATTACTAAAAGAAATGACAGTAAAAGTATTGATGATTTAATTTAACTTGCATTATCAGTATAATATTCACTATTTATTGGTAGGCAATATGTAGTGCACTCTCAACAGGAAAATTAAATCATTTATGTACTCAATAAATACTTTTAAATCTGTCTTATCTTCTTTTTCTCAGAACAAAAAAGGAACGTATGGCACACTTTATACAAAATCGAAAATATTCAGCAAAGCGTGAAATAAAAGTGATGTTAAAATGTGTCTAGTATTATGAACGGGTTGAGATCATCAATACTGGAATTTTTTTTTAATTTTTACAAATGGCGTCGTACGCCAATCATATTTGACACTTGTGGACTAGTCAGCTACAGTATGCAAACAGAAACGCAATGGAGTGCGTAAAGGTCCAAATAAAGATTTCCATCACCTTAAATCATTTTATGTATTGAGGAAAATTTAATCAAAAACAAAATCGATGATTAATTTTGCGCCACCTTGTATTTACTATATGATTGGTCTAATTTATAATTTCTATTCAACCCGAAAAATTGCGAAAAAGAACTTGCACTTGAAGGTGTTTAAATAAAAAAACCAAAAAAATTACTGAATGAAGTTCGGATAATAAAATTCACAATATTTGTTTTTTTCTTAATATTTAAAAAAAATGTTAATAATATTCCCCAAAACAGTTATTAACTAGTGGAAAACAGTATTTAAAACAAAATATATTTATAGATTTTATATTTATAGTTTAGCAAACAATAGTAATCTAGTGAATGGAGTTATAATAATAAAAATTAACAAAAAAATTATTGTATTTGCAAAAATATTTAAAAAATTTTTTTTTTCAATTTTTTTCTTTTATTCACTAAAACTGTTACTCAATTGTGCAAGATAGTATTTAGAACATAATAATTTTATAGATTTTATATTGATATTTTACAAAAAAATCCACTCTTGAAAATTCATAATTCAACAAATAATAATCATCCAGTGAGTGGAGTTGTAATAGGAAAATTTTAAAAAATAATTCTTTCGAAGAGGATTTGGAACTTTTTTTTACAATATATTACAAAGTAAAATGTTAAGAAATAGTTCCTCATCAAGTTGATCTCCTTGCCGCGGGGATGAGGCTGAAGTGTTGGTTCAACCCCCACATCATGGAGGTTAACCCACCATGAACTAAGAGGGAAGCTCCCTATGGGTATTGGTTAGCCATCCATCCGCTGAAAGGCGGTGGCCCTTCAATCACCATGCGGAGATTACCGTACCGACGATCCCACTGTTACAATTGGCGCCGGTTAGCACGAGAAAGAAACAACTGGCGCGCTTTGTTAAACACGGCCAAAATCGCGTAAGCGGTTATCGCGCCAATTAAGAAGAAGATGATCCCACTGTTACTCCTTAGCCTGGTATCCTATCATTTCCTTCCCATGCCCCCCTAATCCAGGGTGATACGCGTCACCGTGCCCAATGGATGTTTTGCAGCCAGGGGTATCCGGCTGTATTCTAACGGCGCCCTCCTGAAACTGGGTCACCTCAGGAGGTACAATGACCTTGCCATGGTAGAGGGGACTGCCATGACCGACGTTTCCCCACGTCCCCCGCCACGTCGAGTGGGTACCTGGCCATCGCGACATTGAGAGTAACTGCAGAGCCGTTGAACTAGCGAGACTCGGCACCAAGTTAAACTATGAGTACGCAGCCAATGACATAGGCATACCCTTACAAACATATCTACATATCCTTGGAGAAAGCGTAAGGAAAGCAAACGAAAGATGGCGAGCCACCTGCAAACTCGCCCATCAACTGTGGCCGCCTCTCAATGCTAAACGCACAGAATCTTTGCTAAGCCAAAATAAGCACAGTCTTAGTACACTGATTTCAGTCATAACGGGAGTGTGTCCCACAGGATAACCGCTTCAACCTAACCTAACCTAAGAAATAGTTCTTTAGAAGAGGATTTTTTAAACATTTTTTGTTTTCTTTATTCACTAAAACAGTTACTCAATTCGGCAAGACACTATTCAGAAGAAAATAATTTCGCAAATTTTATATTCATACTTAACAAAAATATTAAGGATTTTTTTAGATAGATATACTCTTTATTTCCTTGTGATTTGTGCACTAACAATGATGATAAAAAAGTAATATAATAATAATAGATAATTTAAATTTATTTAATCTGAGTATTTAAAAATCAAAACTTCCAAATAATTTAATTACTTAGTCCAATTAGATTTGATTTCATTTTCGTAACTCATCTTGACTTTTTTCTGGTCGAGCTGTATAGCGATTAGTCAAAAATCAACCTACCATAACGAACTTATGAAACTAGAGCTCTAAAATTCTTAAGTTTCAAGCTTACTACGATTTTCTCAGCGAACCTTCAGCTGCGTTGAGTCTTGACTAACTTACCCTTAGACACCCTGATACCCTGATCTAATTGGTACGCAGTTGCCTAGCCTATAAAGAGTTCTTAATCTGGGCACTTTTTGTAAGAAAAATTCAAATTGATAACAAGCAATACTATAGCCAGTTTATTTCAATAAATTCAAATTGAGAATTTTTATGAGTTTTTTAAGCTTTTAATTTGAATTCAAATTAACAAAAGCGGTTGTGCATAGGGCAATGTATGGGACATATAATGCAAAGTAATAAATGATTCATGGTGAGAAACTGGATTTACATTCTCTCGACACAAAATGCATTGTTTTCTGTACTTTTTTTAAGTTAATAAGAAATTAATTGGTAGGTATTTGCGCATGATACTTTGCGTTTTCTACATAGAAACATGCACACGCTAGACCTACTTGTATTACACACAAAATTATTTTATTTATTTATTTTTTTTTTTGGCACATTAGTATCTTGTATTCGCACATGTGCCTGGGATAATTTTGTCAACCTGAGATTTTTAATTTCTTTGCACTTTGCGTTTGTTCTTTTCTGGTTATCTCTGTTTATATTGGGATCTTCCCAAACACTAATTACTTGTTTTTTTTTCTTTTTTTGTTAAGCATTTCACGCCTGTACATCACTTCGATTTCAAACTGGTTCCATTTCGTGCGCTTCCCTTCATGCACACTTGCGTGAAATTTATCAATGTCATCGCTGTTGTTAAAAGCATTTTATTATCTTCACGGGGGAAAAATGTGTGTTTATTGTGCTTCTGAGAAAAAGTTTGCACACTTGGTACGTTACTCTGATCGATCTGTGACCTGTGCAAAAATTACAGTTGACTGATTAATTGATACGCGCAATGAATGGCAGATACTCCGCTTATAAAAGTTGTGATTATAAAATTCTTGTATTTAATGTAATAACAGCTTCTCTGCTAACAAAACAAATTAAAATTATTCTTTTCTTTTTGCATTTTTGTTATTGAGATGGAATGCCACATGCTGAAATTTGATTTCTTAAAGTAATGTTGACGAACCTTCCTTCGAGAAAGTCTTCAGCGCTTGCTTGGCACTGGCTTATATACCACGCTCGTGGAGGATGGTGAGGGTCGCTTTCATCTCTAAGGTTGGCTGAGATGACTACACCAGCCCCAAAAGCATTAGACTCATCAGCATGACTTCTTTCACGCTGAAAAATCTTGATCGATTAGTGGAATTGTATATACGTCAGAAGTGGCTGAAGGTTGACCCTCTTTCTCCATTTCGGCACTGCAAAACCTTGTTGTTAGAATAAAGCTAGCCATCGACAGGAGGGACTGCGCTATAGGCATTCATTTTGGATATAAAGGGGCCGTTTGATAATGCCACTTTTGACGACATGTGTGCTGGTAGGCATGGCGTAGACCGGGTGCTAGTGAATTGGATTTGTTCTATACTAGCCCAAAGAATCGTCACGGTGCGAGTAGAGGAAGATCTGCTGGTGTCAGCCGGAGTTAATAGAGGCTACCTCCAAGGTGGTGTGCTGCCTCCATTGCTCCATTGATCGATCCTCTGCTCACCACATTCAATGATGCTAGAATCTATGCACAAGCATATGCGGACGACGTTGCCTATTTAGAAACAGACCCTCCGCTTATGAATATGTGTAGAAAAGTGCAGAAAACTGTGGATATTATTGACACTTGGTGCTGTGCAAATGGGCTATCGGCAAACCTTACCAAGACCGGTATTATCCTCTCACCAGAAGCTAAAAGAGTCAGAGTCCAGCTATCGAAAGAAATCAAATATCTTGGAGTAATCCGCGATAGTAAACTCCTTTGCAAGTCACACGTTGACACATCCAAAACACGGACGGCCTTCTGACAGTGCAAGGTTATCTTTGGGAAAACGTGGCGTCTTTCTCCTAGCAAGATCCTATGGATCGACACAGTGTATCAGTGGTCTGGTTGAGTGGACTCTCTCTGGTGGAAGTCCGGAAACTTTATTCGGGCTACAACGCACTGTGGCGATCTGTTGCACCCGAGCTTTTCCGGCATTAAATGTCCTGGTTAATCTAAAACCACTTGTTGTTTTCATCCAAAAAAAACCTTGAAAATCATCTGCGGGCTGAACCACGATAGGAACTAGTTGGGCCCTTTTCCGGCATTGGACAACAAAGAAGGCCTAGATTCGATTCAACGATTCTCTCCATGCCACTTGACTCCATGCCATCAGGAGTCGTACTTGAAAAGAGATATAGTGTGGTCCTGCCAGAGGCTTACTTCTGGTCAAGCTCTGGAAATGAGCTCGGCAAACCCTGCTTTCACATTTTCGCGGATGGCTCCAGGATCGATCACAGTTGCGCCTCTGGTGTCTACGTGGAATCCAGCAGAAGAAAACTTTACTTTGCTCAAGGAATGTACGCATCTGTGTTTCAAGCGGTATGTATGCTGTTCAAGAAGCAACTAACTTTTTAGAAAACAGGTGGAGAGCCGCTCATGCCCTTGCACAGCCCTCCAATCACTTCAAGGGTAGCTGAGCTCTGTAAATCTAAGCTGAACCACGTCGGGTAACGAGACCTCTGACTCTTTAGCTAGGATGGGCTCTGATACCAACTTCTTTGGCCCGAAGCCCATTCTGCCATTCCCTTCTGCAGCCAACAAAGCCACGGTTAGCAAACGGGTTAATTCAATCCACAAGTAAGCTTAGCAGGCGAGAGAGGCTGCAGATGGGTAAAACTGATGTTACCAGTCATGTCTGGCTGACTGTCGTAAATCCTCCTGTCATTAAGTAGAAGGGACTGTGGGCAGCTGGTTGGACAGATGATGCGCCACTTTCTATGGACGAAGCACGTGTCCACAGCATACTCTGTCCAGCATGCGGAGAGGAGGATGAGACATCGGACCATGAGACCGGGGTGTCTGCCCGGCATTCGCTCGAATCAGGCCTGGCACTGGTATTTCGCACTGATGTATTAAGAAGGGACCACTTTGGTTTCTTGGCATCACAAGATCTACACAGATTTCTTCGGAGGTCGGATGGATTTAAAGAAAATTAAAAAGGGCGTGAGTGCAGTCTTGTTGTTGTCTGAGTGTTGCACTTACAAGTTGCCCCGACAAAAAAACAACCCATTCAAGCAAACTGAGTACGCTGATAAACGGTGATTTTATAAAAGTAGATATAATAGTCATAATCCTCAATTGCATTTTAACTACCTTGTCTACTGTTCATCCGTCAACTGTTGCGGTCCAATGATGTTATTCATCGGGAAGTTTTGTATGTAACATTTTAAATGCCTTGCTCCTTTTACATATTAATTTTAAATGCTATAATAATGGTTAATTTTTTTTTGTAATTTTGTTTATATAAATTTAATATTTGTTTAATGAACTAGAATAATTTGTTTAGAAGTTTTGTTGCTTTTAGCTAAAGAAAATGGGGCTTTTGAAAACTTAAACACCAAAAAAAAAAGAGAGGACTGTGGTATTAAAACGACACCAGATGCTAATTAAATCTATACGAGTCCAGAAAACACAGCCACTTAATCAAAAACAAAATCTTTTTTTCTGCATCTCAAAACCAATCAGCGATTTTTAATAAATTCGCAGTGGTCTTAACAAATATTTCACACTTTTACTATTTTATTAAATATTTTATTAAAAATTCCAAACTAAAATTGCTTGAATTGCCAAAATGAAGTAGAATAAATAGCTTGTATGTGTGTGCAAATGTGTTTCTTCCATGAAAAATCTCCTCCGTTCGGAGGTGGCTTAAAAACAAAAAAAAAAATATCAATGTGAAAAAACATCAATAAATGAGTGTAATCGCCAATTGTATAAATAAACGGTTTTTGTATTCGAATAAATGCCCACCGACCATGGTCTCCTCTCTTTTTGTGGACTTCATATGAAGTCATTATCACTGCTCGATTACTGGAAATTTTCCTTTTATCTCCACCAGAGACTGCATTGCTTTCGATGCTATGCTCAATCAGGCATTCAAAAGTATTTTAAGAACCACAAAAATAATATGAATTTTATTCGTAAATTGCAGATTTATTGCCACAGCTATGCGCACATTCTTCGCACTCTCATCAGTCAAACAGCCAATGGCTCTGATGAATGTGATTCGAAATGAATTCCATTCCAAACTGGTAAACTGGTATTGCTCACTGACATTTAAAACATTTATATACGAGTACATATATACATGCATACATAAATATATTGAATTTAAAATATCTGCACTCCTCGCTGGCTATACGATTCGTCGAAAATCAGCTGAGTTCAAGCCAGCCGTCCAAGCGGTCTTTGGTAGGAATACAAGCGAGTTGCAAATAAACTTAATTAGCTGCTTGAAATTCTTTCCGAAGTTCATTGGCCAATTAGACGAATGTGCTAGCTAATTGTGTGCGTCTGTACTGCGAAGCAGGCGTTATGAATGGACTCCAGCCATGGTGGTTGCCATTGCGCTGTATTTTGTGTAAGGTAGTGGGGTATTAAGTACTGAAATTTTAAGAATTTTAAGACATGGACGGCTTATAAGAAATTTTGTAATTTATATTAAACACATTTTTTTTAATATTTTGTACCTCAGTTGAGAAAGTTGAGGAAATAAATTACCCGCTAAGTGGCGTTAAAATCAAGGTATTTTTGAAAAATCTGACCAACCAGCCAATTAGATTAGAGCTTTAGATTAGAACACACATTTGGATGATTATTTTCACAAAAAAATCCTAAATTTTGCGATATGTTGTCCCAAAGATAAACAATTTGTAATAATTTTGTTTGTATTATTTATCGGGTAAAATTGTATGCTTGACCCTTTTAAGTTTGAAATAGACTTCCGAGATCGCTTTTTCTTTCATAGATTACATCCTTACAAAGGGTTTTTTGAATAGTCCGCTATTTCGGTAGATGTCACTTTTGAAGCTGTCATTTTTTGATATTTGGCAAGTAGAAACTACACCATTAAAAAAATGGAACGATATACGCTAGAACAACGCATTGAAATTATTAAAATGCACTATAAAAATGTTGACAATTTGGCAGACAGTTCGAAAAACTCGGACATTTTTGGGTCATCGTGAAGCACCTTGTCGGACCGCAATACAGAAATTGATGAAAAAATTCGAGCTGTTGGGACAAGATAGTGATATGAAGAATAAAACCCGTGCACATCGCTCAAGAATAGCCGAAAATATTGCTGTTGTGGCCAAAAATGTTGGTTTGGAAATTATTTGTCCATTCTTCGTCGTTCTTTGGAACTAGGCATTCCACAAACGTCATTACAACGTATTTTGTATAAAGATTTGGGTCTTAAGGCTTATAAAGTCCAGTTAACACAAGAACTCAAGTCGGCCGATCATCAACAACATCGTGTCTTTGCTGATTGGGTCGTTGAAATGCATGAAAATGATCCAGAATTCCATCGAAAAATCATCTCGAGCGATGAGGCCCATTTCCACCTCGGTGGCTTCGTCAACAAGCAAAATTGTCAAATCTGGGGCTCATAATATCTAAGAGTTTTTGAAGAAAAGCCTCTCTATTCTCAACGTGTGCCTGTTTGGTGCGATTTATGGACCGGCGGAGTCGTCGTACGGTGAATGGATTGCGCTATCGAGAGATAATCAACAATTTTTTATGGCCGGAATTGGATGGTATTGATTTGGACAACGTTTATATTCAACAAGACGGCGCTACGTGCCACAGAAGCAACGAAACGAGTGATCTTTTACGGGAATAGTTTCCGGACCGTGTTATATCTCGAAGAGGTGATCACAATTGGCCACCGAGTTCTTGTGAGGTAACACCTTGGGACTTTTTTCTTTGGGGCCACGTGAAATATCTACGCCAACAGCCCAGGGTCGATTCAATACCTCAAAGATGGAATTCGTGAGGCTATCGAGGACATAGGGCAGCCACTGTGCAATTCGGTTATGGAAAATTTCATGAAAAGGATATTATCCTGTAAGCGTGATCGTGGTGGTCATTGGTGTCTTCCTCTTTATAATGAAATAAACATCCAATCAATATATTAAAAAATACCAAAATAACACCTCTTATTGGAAAACCCTTAATTAAAAGAGTTTTAAATAACATCACCACATTTTGAAAACTCTGCCCCAAAAGTTGATAAAAATCCACATGTTTCGATGTCTTTTAAAATTTGAAATGTAATGAGACAAGTTGCAAAAAAAAAAATTGAACTACAGCAGAAAGTAATACATTAGATATTGAGGCGTAGGCGAAATTGTTGTTCTCATAAACTCTTCTTTCAAATATTTAAAAATACAGTTATCTATCGTAAAATGCCATTAGTGAATTAGGATTTTTTTTTTAATTTCGATTTTTTTAAACCATTAATTGTGGGTTTTTTTCTCGAAAATCTGAAAAATATTCCCAAGGCCGCCATATTGTTAATTTTAAAAAAAGCTTCGATCAGGCACGAGATTATCTATTAATAAAATTAATTTCTCTGGTCCGATTGAAGGAATCTCCAAGGACTTGTGATGATCACCGCAAGGGCCTTCTGGAGAAACGGGCTCCACGCAAACAGCGATAACTTTTACAATTATTGTTATTTCTTTTTTGAAAATTTGCTTAAATCAAGTCGAAACATGGTGTATTAACGCTATGCTTTTATTTTTGTAAAATAAAGCAATTGACTAGCAAAACAAAATTAGTGAAAATCATCATTTTTTCGGGCCTCTGACTACTCCTAACCCCTTAAATCAACGCGATTTTTTAACCTTCGACTTTTGAAAGCCACACTTTATTTAATGGGAAATAAAACGACACACCTGAAAGCTTTATAAAAAATTTTTGATTTTTAAATTAAATAAGAAGATACAAATTGTCAAAACTTTTGAATAAGTCGCTGTGCTATAATTATTTACCCAATTGTAGTTAACACCACAGATAAACTCGCAACCATCACCGAGTTTAAGATAAAATTATGTCTAACAAATTGGGAAAGCACTTGAACTGTTAACGCCCTTTCTTTTATAAAAATATATTTACTGTCAATTGTTCATTTCTCTTGTTCTGAGTAAAAACGAACTCCGGATACGCCTATAATTCCATCCTTATTATATGGACGGAAACTTATATGGAGTCGAAACTAATACGATGGACGCTTTTATGGCTATACCTGTGGCTAAACAAAAAAACCAAAAACGAGTTCCTTCTACTAGCTTCCAGTATTCGCCATCGCTAAAACTACAACGGGGCAAAAAATTATTAATAATCCAAATTTGTTTTTGAATAACCTTTTACTAAATAAAACAAATATTTTGAGTGATGGAAATCTTTATTTTATTATTATTTATTATATATTGCTTGTCTGTTTGTATACAGGGTGCGCTATCTTTTATGCCGGTATGAAAATATTGAATAATTTTGAACAAAAAAAAAACTGATTTTTATAATTGAGGTATTTTTATTTGGTTTGGTTATTTACAATTTATTAAAACTATTTTTTGAATACAATATCAATCAAGTGGCCACCTTTATTGCCACCTTTTTTCTGCGTTTGGCCTCACCTTGTGAAGCATTTCGGGTTTTATAGCGTAGTTTGCCTTAAGCTGGTCAATAGTCTGCGGCCTGTTGGCGTAAACCTTACTTTTCAGATAACCCCACAAAAAGAAGTGCGGGGGGTCGAGTCCAGTCGATGTCGCCTCTTTTTGACACTAGACGTCCCGGAAATTTTCGTTGCAGAAATTCAATTGTTGCATTCGCTGTGTGGCATGGCGCGCCGTCTTGTTGAAACCCGTAACCGTCTAAGCCTTTCTCACGCATTTGCGGGCAAACATAATGAGCCAACATCCATCGATCTCGGATTCCATCGACCGTTTCGCTTTCTCGTTAAAAATATGGCCCATTAATGATTTTGGCGCACCCGGTCACGCAATGGCATTTCATGGATCTCATGTGGATTCTCAGTTCCCCAAATGCGGCAATTTTGTTTATTCACGCTGCCAGAGAGGTTAAAATGTGTCTCGTCAGTCATTAAAATTTGCTTCCAAAAATTGGGTTCAATGTCAACCATTCGAGCTTCGACTGTTTGGCCGTATTCCAAGCGACGTGAATGGCAATATTCGTCTGTCGGCAATATGTTTTGTGCCAATTGCACTTTATACGGAAACAAATTTAAATCATCCTTTAAAAAGCGCCGCATTGTGGTTTCACTGACGCCAAAATGATGAGCGCGACGACGATTTTGCGCCACCCTGTAAAAATAAATAAATAATTGGCGCGTACACTTCTGTTAGGTGTTTGGCCGAGCTCCTCCTCCTATTTGTGGTGTGCATCTTGATGTTGTTCCACAAATGGAGGGGCCTACAGTTTCAAGCCGACTCCGAACGGCAGATATTTTTATGAGAAGCTTTTTCATGGCAGAAATACACTCGCAGGTTTGCCATTGCTTGCCGAGGGGCGACCGCTATTAGAAAAAATATTTTTATTAATTTTGCTTTCACCGAGATTCGAACCAACGACCTCTGTGTGAATTCCGAATGGTAATCACGCACCAACCCATTCGGCTACGGCAACCGCCCTGTACTTCGCCAAAAACACTAAAAAATGTTGTCATTTATTCGATCTCTATCCTTACATCACTTTTTAGCAGAGGCTAGCAATGAAGAAAATAAAGCGAAGAACATAAGTCAGCTGTATTTGTCATACATGCAGCTGAAATTCCGATTCTAGCGTAAAAACTTAAAAAGCTGTGAAAATGGCGATGAGAAAAAGATGTCGCTAAAAAAATTATTAAAAAAAAATCGATATTTATATTGCTACTTATTTAAAATGATCGATTATATAAAGAACACCTTTTAAATAATAGGATATAATGGAAAACTGTAGCGGTGAGAGAGTGACAAAAAAATATTATTTATTTATTAAAATTAATTACAATTTAAAATTTACAGTTAATGAAAGCACTAAATGCCAGGGCTATCGGCTTCGAAAAATATCATAAAAATTCTTTCAATATTTGGAGGAAAACAAGGATATTTAATATTTTCCAGATAATAACTTAATAATATTCCTTAACTTTTTTTATTTTCGCCAATACTTACTCGAACAGTGGAACTATCTAAACGAGAAATTTTGGTTCCAATAACCAGCTCAATAATTTAGTATCAAAGAAATAAATTAGCCCGCATACTTTTCAGTAAATGGTTTTAGTTAATATTTTTTTTTTTATTGAAAGAAACTAAAATTATGGTTTGTTATGGCATTATCGAAATTGAAAAGGTAAAAAATTCTTCACTAGATTTTGACTCATTTAGAATTGTTATTAGAACATTGTCTATCTAAAGTGGAATAGAGCTTCAAATTAGCAGAGAAGTGCAAAATCATACCTTCCTCTTTTTCCTCTAGAAAGTCTCTGCAGAAGTCATTTGCCTGACCGCCCATTTTCAGGACCGACACGCTGCCTATTTTATCTAATCAGAGAAATCGAGTGCGTTTAGCATTGTGACTGGGTGACAATTATCAGATGATTCTATACATAGGTGGGTTCAGTATGCCAGCTTTTGTTCACTATTCATCCAAATTTCTCAAAAATAAGTAGCTTGCTTCTTTGTAAAAGTATAGCTATATTTTTGTCTATGCTTCCGTTAGGAGGTTTGGTGCCGAGCCTCGCTGGTTTACTGACCTATAACTCCATTCGATGTCCCCTTGGGGTTACTCTTCTATCTGGCTAAGAGATGTGCTTTGGACTGCTTTGCGAGGGATTTTAGGTTTAAGTATTTGTTTATAGAGAAGTATTTAATTTTAAGTAGATAAAGCGGATCGGTTACGCAGTCTTGTCATTTCCTCCATTTAACACCAACTTCAAATGCTTTTATATGGAAGAAAGACTCAACAGAAAATTTTTTTTAAAATCAACACGATTTTTGAACCACTTAAAACTTGTACTTTGTTACATCTTATTTCAGTGGAAATTTTTTTTTCAGTTTTTTTTTACAAATTTTTTTTCCAAAATTGTACTAAGGAAAAAATTTTTAATTTTGTTGAAAATTTGCCGAATTTCACAAAGTTCATACAAAGTTCGAAACTTGGCTTTATATGCTTCAAGTTGTAGTATGAACTTTATGATTTATTCTGACGCTGCCCGTAAAAGATTGACACTTACACCCATTGTTGGGTATTTGGCCAAGCTGCCCCTCTAATTTGTGGTGTACATTTTGCTATTTTTCTATAAACAAAGGGGTTTACTATTTCATGCCACCTCCAAACGGCTGATGGTTGTTTAAGAGCATATTTTTTCATTGCAGAAATACATTCGAAGGCTTGTAATTACCAGACAATCATTTTGGTGTTTCATACTTACAGTGGATTGAGAAGTCGGATCCTACAGAATAATACTCGTAGTCATTCACATGCCCATACAGCTGCGGCGCTCGCCGCTCTGTTTAGCTGGCTAGTATCCCGCCAAATCTGAGCATTGCATATTCCTCTACTGAAGTTCCATTACATTCAACTTCACAAGGTGGCTACTTCATAGACTATTTCAAAAGAGATATATTTTCCATAGCATTACCTACATAAAACTTACGTAATAAAATATTAAATAAAATCAAATTGGTTTTATTTATTTCGCTTTCTTACTAAATGATTCAACTTGCCAAAAAGTCAACTCACACAAACCAGTTGGGCAGCTGATTGGCCAATGTTGGCTGATAAGTGTAAATGATGTTTCTTTTGAAAAGTTTTTATATGACTTGGCAACCCTACTATGTAACTACATTGCAACCACTACTTCAATGCCAGCTACAGCTGTTGCCATTTCCGCAACTATTCACTTACTTCGCCATCAGCATTGAAAGTCTGCCGTTGCTTTCGCCGGAGGTCAGTGCAAGAGAAAAGAAAACAAAAATGCCGCTAAAAAGGATTGAAGTAGTCTTAGGAGTCTGCGAGCTTGTAGAATCAGAAACGCGTGCGAAAACTTTTTGGCCAGTCATTAACATTTAAACAAAATTTTCAAATGGAATGAAAACGAACGCGCTATTCGCCATTAAACTACACTTAAGAGAAGGTGGCGATGGTGTTGGCGTAGCTACTACATAGTATTTACCTACATAGTATTTACCTACATAATAGGTGCTTCGTATATACATAGGTATGTATGATACTTATGTGTGTATGTGTGTGTGCTTGAGTATGCTTGCGCTAGTGGACTCGTGCGTTTGTGGTGTTGCTAATTGCTGCCATAAATATTTTTGTTAAACTCGTAACACAATCAAAAAAATTAAATAATTCCAAAAATATACACACACACATATACAATGTGGTAGTTGCAGCTAGTAGAAGTCGGAATGAAAAATATGTTGCAAACATATTTATGTAGTTGGTTATGCATGATGGTTTGTGTGCGGCAAAGAGTTAATTTGTCAAACAGCAAAGAACAAATACATCATAGAACTGCTAAATTACTCGTATATAAAAAATATTTCAGTCCATTTCCAATCTACGTACTCGTCCATGCACCGGGTGTTCCCAACAAGCGCATGTTTTAAAAAATTAAATAAAATTATGGCTTTTTTTTAGAAAAAACCGAGAGTTCGTATTAAATAGAAAAACACAAATAAGAAATATTGAGAGCCAAGAAGTCAGTTCGGTGAGAACAGAGCAGCTGAGTAGAAGGCGCTGAGTTGATTAGACCACCACAGACACTTGAGTCATTGATTCGGAACGAGGTACTACTTGGTGTTGAAACACAAGAAGACAAGCTAATAACATGAAGCTGGATATGGTGGACCGAGACGTTGGTGAATAGAATTGGTCCTTTTTATGGATGCAGTTCCCGACGTAATATAGAAAGTAATCCCAGAAAGGGTGTCTCCCCAGAAGAAAAGGATAGATAGTTTTACTGTCTACATCACTCAACGCCGAAAGTCGCTGTAAGTGCGAAGGCGTTTTGAACCTTACCCTACACAAAAAAACAAAAAACAGCTGCTGCAGAAAGAACTCGAAGCAATACCCCTTCACATCTCTTGAATGCCTAACGGACAATGTCCATAAAGGACACTCGCAAAATTCGAAAGTTATATCTTTATTAGCATTAGAAGTTCTAGTGCCTGCGATGTACCCATGGCCCGAGAGATCTCGGAACTTTGCACGTTTATACATTTTCCCAGCGCGCACTGAGTTGACGTGCAGCCGGGCTTTACAGGAGCAGACCACCGATTTTTAAGGAAACCCCAGTCCTCTCAGTTCGCGGGGAAACCATCTCGAGGGTCAAAAGGGACAGACCAGCTCATCCGTCCAGCAATTTTCTGCTGTGCCACCGTAACCAGGAACCCAGCTGAACCTAATATTGATGTATTCAGATGCGCCCGAAAGAGAACTCTGGCATTCACCTACTAATTTCGAGCGCCCCAGCAAAGATCCCTTAATTGCCGCTGAGCTGTCAGAATAACTGCGAAGACCCCAAAATATCAACGAGCATGAAATGTTATTTTTGCAACTTGTTGAACCACTAAAGTTTTATTTTGGTCTTAAAATTTGCTTGAATAAACCGCTCGTTGACGAGTTTCATATTTATTGCATTCAGGCGGGAATATCTTATTCACGTTTTCCAATCTAATCAAAGTAAGTAGTACTGTTCTTCAACATTTATTTGTGTATAAGTAGGTTGTGCAAAGCAACCACGACGTTGTACTTCTGCAACAGATGAACTGGGAAAATAATTGGTGTAGAACAAAGAATTATGCACTGACTACATATAGCGGTACTTAGGCCAATTATCTACCACAGTTTTACTACTACATCTACTCATCCTCTTCAACTAAGTCTTTGTCATTATCTTCACTTCCGCGAAATGAAATATCGATAAACCCAGCGCAGTAATGCTCGCTATTAACTGCAACGACGATTTCTAACTCATTTGGAAAATAAAGCCAATGAAGCCTCTTGAACAGAAACTGCGCTAAACAATAACTTGTTGATTGTGAATTCAACAGATTTTCCTAGACGATGCATATACATTTTGCGATCCCCAAATGCAATAATTCTATTCATTAACATTTTCCATAAAAACTCCCTCGCTCTTTAGTCCATTTGTTCTAGCAAAGAGTGACCACCTTTTAAAATATCCAGTCATAAAGAAATTTCTGTCACATCATGAATGTTATTTTAGCTGTTTATTATTTTATAAGTGGCCGCCGTAGCCTAAGAAAAGAAAATATTTCACCCAGGTACGTTTTTCACCCACCTCTTTCTGACTTTCAATAGAGATTACTGATCAAACCCTCTTGAAAAAAAACTTCACTCATCCAACGCATTTGTACAAACTTTTGATATTATAAGAATATATTATTTCCGAAAGTTTTGCTTGTATGTACTTTAGTTTTTGCATGCATGCATCGAGGTTTCCTTCTGGTAGAAGAACTTGCTTGAGTAAACTGGTCGCGAAAGAAACTGTCCCTTATTGGAGAATGCCGAATGCGGGCTTACTGATCCAATCAAAGTAGTATTCAATATCTTGGTGTCATTCTCACGCCCAAAATGACATTCGGCAAGCACTGAGAAACCAGAAATACTTCAGCAAAAGCTAGTATTAATTGCACTTGGAACAAATTATTTTAAAACAATTAATGAACACCGTACGGATTCAGTTTAATATGATATTTTGTAACAAAGTTGGGAGTAAATTTCCAAAAAAAACAATCGTTTGAAATTTGATAATTTCTTAAAATAATGAGAAATGCGCCGAAGGAGGAACTTATTCCTATACGGAGGTAATTTTTTAGAAGGTTTTTTTGCGACTACTCTTTTTGCCTCGTACTTTTAATTTTACACTTAATTTTTAAAAGATCTATTCAGTTAAAAAAAAACACATTTTTTTTCTTTTAATTCTACAGTGGTGTTACTCCTAACAGTGTCCAGCTTAAATTAACAAGTTCTTGGAATGCATTGCGTCATCTGAGATGGTAATCCAAGCTTATTAAGCTTTGTAATTGTGGTTAAGTTCAGGGCATTAATAAAGTCCTTCGTTCCTTAGTAATAATAATTTTGTATCTGTAGTGAGCCCAATAGCCGACACTTCGACCTAAAAGATATTTTGTGTCCGCTTTCGTTCCTTACTTAAAAGGCTTTGATCGAACAATGCACTGTAATTCTGAGCCTGTAATATCCTGTCAGAAATTCCGTGATAATTTTTGAGTGGTTCTTTATTAAGCATGGGATGTAAAAGAGCTCTAGAAATGCCTCTAGCCCTGGTAAATTGTTCCAGTGGGATTTAGTATGAGTTATAAGATGACGCAAAATTAATCATCCAATTTTATTTTTAAAATTATAAATCTTCCGATAGGGTGACTAATTTTGCACCACCTTGTACTCTTTTTATTTTGTTACGGCGTGAACAGCGTAGCTTTGCCCAAACCCAAGGATCTACAAACGAAATTGATGCACCTATATTTGCAAGCTTATCAGCTAATTTCCTTCCACTGTCTCCAATATAAACCCCCATCCGGTGTAGCCAAGCTCAAGTGCCGTCATGCCAAATGGGTCTAGCTTCTTAAGCACTCCATCTCCAGTTTAGAGGTTACCTGAAAAAATCTAGGAGCTTAATAGCTGCTTCGGTTTGGCAATGTTCCGATTGTTCTTCCGGTAAGTGCGCTTGATATTGACTTTGCTTGCTATTTGTAATCTATTCTGTCGATAATAAGCGAATGCCCTAAATATAATATATATTTGATATAAACTTCTCCTATGAAAGTAACAGGAAAGATTAGCCTCCAGTGAGATTAAACATTACATACCATTTTAACGTCATGTCTTTTGTCATGACTTCGTTTTAAACTTCCAGTAGTTTAACTACTCCCTGATAGTTTTATAACTGAAGCAATACAGTGGCTATTAAACCTATTGATATATTTTTTCATAGTTTTTATTATGTCTTCTTTAACATATGGTATATTGAGATCTCTATCTAATTCGCCATTTTTCTCATACCAAGGGGCACCTGCTTAGAACGTACAGTTTTCGATTGATAACGTTGGAGTATTTCAACATTTTAGTGACTTGTATATTAGTTCCCTAGAGTTGTATAGCATAAGTCCAAATAGTCTAAAAACTACTTTGTATTGAATATGGTCACTTTATTTTTCAAGCTCAGTTGCAAGTTCTTTCTAAAAAGCCACTACAATTTCTCTGTTTTTTGCTTAGTTGCTTTACTTTAGCTTTTACATGTGATTTCCATGTCAGCTTTCTATCAAGATATACACCAAGATACTTAATTAATCTGAGTACCACATAGACTAACTTGAGGGCATTCTCCTCTTCTAAGAATGAAGATTACATGAGTCGAAGATTAACTCTAATTTTTCATTTCCTTAGTTCACAAAGCTCCACACAGTGAAAGACTTCTTCTGGAGCATCACACGTTGCAATTATGGCTGTATCGTCAGCATATGTGGTAATGGTTACATCTGCCAAGACCGATAAATAATTAGTGAATATTGTGTAATAGATCGGGCCCGGAACGCTGACTTGTGGTGCGCCGGTGTTTATTGATTGTAACACTTAAGGGGTTACATACAGTTAGAATTTTCAAAAAATATATATTTTTTTATTTTATTTTCTTCATGTACATATATTTAGGAATGCACACAGAAAATTTACTATCGTTCCGGTGAATATTTTCGAATTTACACGCAAATTTTGAAAGGCGTTTCAGAGTGCTTGAAAGTACCAGGTATATACCAATGAAATGAGATTTTCACCTATTAGTCCATAGATGTCGCTAGAAGTATTTTTAAACCTCCCCAAATTTCTTCTTTTTTTCGTATGTCATCTGTTAACAATATCCAGTTCATTGTTTGATACGTTTCATACAACAATGCATTTTTGTCGCTCTTAAAAATGTCGAATTTCGTGCCTTCAAACTACGATTTGCGGACATCGTTGAAATGATGACTGCGGACTTGTGAAATGATGCTCTCCTTATTCAAAAGGTAGTCTTTTTTGCAACGAATCGTTAAGGGTGATGATAAATTGGTGTATTTCTCCAATCCCAAGCCAAAAACGACGGCCAAACCAAATCGCTTCGGCCGCAAGGCAATGCTGTGTGTTTTCTGGGATCAGCGTGGTATGATTTGGTACGAGCTATTAAAACCAAGTGAAACAGTTGACGATGCACGCTACTAACGACAATTGGCCCATTTGAACAGCGCTATACACCGAAAACGTGCAGAATATGCCGATCGGCGTCACAAAGTAATTTTTCTTGATGACAATGCACCGCAACATCGAACAAGAGCGACCCGAGAATTGGTGGAGACGTACGATAGGGAACCGCTGGTGCATGCGGCTTACTCACCAGACTTGGCGCCTTCCGATTATCCATTGTTTGCATCGATGGGACACGCACTTTTCGAGCAGCGCTTCAATTCTCACGAAGAAGCTAAAAAATTGCTCGATGATTGGTTTGTGGCCACAGACGGCCAATTTTTTTGGCGTGGCATCCACAAATTGCCTGAGAAATGGGAAAAATGTATTGGCTATGGCGATGGCTATTATTTTGAAGATTAAAGTACAAACTTTAAACTCATTTTTCTCAAAATAGTGTTTTCAAAGTCGGTGACCAACAATACTCATAAACGGCTAAGCCGATTAGTCTCAAATTTTAACACAAGCTTCTGAAATATATTTTTTAGTAATTAATCGAAAATTTTTTCTCACGATAAATACTTTTTTTTATAAACAATTTGAGGCCGAAATTTTGGTCAAAAACGTTTTTTTTTTGTTTGAGAAACCGCCAGTTTGTCAAAAAAATGTATTTTGCTTATTCTTTCTATTGACTACTAGATTTAACATTAATTTAACGAAAACTGCTATCCAGTTCAGTTTGGTTACCGCAAAACGTCTTTTTTTAGAGGAGCTCCCGGAGATTAGCTGTAGCTCCTTTTCCAATAAATATTTTTACTAATTCTAAGTCCTAAAATACAGTTAAAAGATAACGTAATATGTGTACAAATTTTTATGAATATAAGATTTAAGGTTTTATTTAATTAAATTAAATTAATAAATAAATTAAATAAATTTAAAAGTTTTTTCGGGAAAAATTCTGGAAAATTTGCTTTTTCGGCCTTATAACTGTATATTACCTCTTGATGTAAAACATAAAACTGCTGGCTGTTTAGATATGATCTTAGCAAAAGGTATGGAGCTGAAAGTATTTTTTTAATTTTCTAGACTCTAACAAAAATATATTTTATATTTATTTTTCAGTGCATTTTTAATATCACTGGCAATTCAGTGACATTGCACTATATGTACTTTCATGATTTCTGCTAGACCCAAACTGGTGGCCCAGTATTATATCAAATTATTTCAGAACTGGTCACATACTTCTTAACAGTATTCTCTAAAATACTTGAGAAAAAGTTACCAGCAAACTAATACTCATATGACGACACAATATTTTCAGGCTTATTTGGTTTCTGTATCATGAAAACCTCAGCACATTTCCAATGCGTTGGATAGTTGTCAAGTCTTAGCGTTGAGTTGTATGCTTTCAAGGGATTGATTTTTAAAGTGTTTCCGTTCATTTTGTCAAAGTGATTTTTATGATGCATCTTTAAAAAACCTCCTCTTTTACTTCACTTGTATAGATTCGGCTGATTGAAGGACGCATTTGGCATCGCGCATTTACATAGATGATTTAAAACTTCTTCTTCTTGTGTTCTGTTACCGTCTGAATCAGGTGAAATGCTGCATAAAGGGGATGCGCAACTTTTTCTTCATTGGACCTACACCACACTCCTTTGTTATCTCTTACAGCGATATTTCATCTTGTAGGGCGTTTGAGATATCGCATAGCTCTACAGAGGGTGTATTCATAGTCATGTGAATATATTTTCTTATGGTTAAAGTTTTTTAACATCAAATAGTAAAAATGAAAACTGTCCACATAGACCAATTCCGGTATCTTAATCAATTACTAATCCAACTGCGAATGTATTATACCGATCTATGATTTAAATTTTGATCGCAAAATCCCATAAAATTAAAATATATTTAATTTAAAAAAATACCTGCATTTGGACCATCCAGTATAAGTACCTTCTCGTACATCTCTTCGTACTACATATAAATACATACATACACGTCAGCAAATTTACTTGGCAAATTTACTACAGCTGTGGATTTTTGTGTGTACACAAGTCCCAACCGCTTCGCAATTTTTGGGTATCTTAAAAGTGGGGAAACAAACTGCAGCAGCACAGTTCCTTACATGGCTTCTGGTTGTCTCTTCGTCTTACCAGTTGACATTTCAGTTGTGCAATGCTGCAATTGCTATATATCCTTCGCACAGTCCTTTGAGTTTGTTGTGAGTGTGAGTGGAGTGCGGAGTTGTGGCAACTTTGCAAGTATAATTTGTTAAAATGTTACATGAAATTTATGTGCTTCAAGACACTTTGTATGTTAATATATCAGAGGTATATATGTGCATCTATTACGGCGAGTAAAAATTCAACTCTAGATATGCCAGTCTATTTTACAAGTTCATATGAGTTGTAGTTAGACAGCATTAAACTGTTACTATTTCAGCTGCCTGATAGGCACACATAGGAAACTCTACAAATACAACTATTTTTTACAAGCATTTACATATATTGTCGTATGTATGTTTGCATACAAGTGGTAAGTCTGTATTTCATAGTTATAAGTGCACGTGGAATTATTAAATGCTGAAATTAGTAGAACTCCGTCGAAACTGCAATTTATAGACACTGACTTGCAAGCATTCAATTTCATTTCTAACATGTGCTTGAAAAATGCTAACAATTTAGAGAAGAAGCGCGAGTTCAAGTAGCTTAGCTTTGGTTGCATGTGCCAAACTACAAGTATTGCACGATGAATAAATAATGGATGGAATAATGGGTGTGCGATTTACGAATATCACTTTATTTGTAGACCAATTTGTACTTTATTTTATATTCTCTTGTATATGAAAGACAAGTACGCAACACAGCAGCAAATCAGCAGAAGCAGAAGTCAGAGAGCATTCATTTTTAAGTTTTTCTTTCCTTTTCCGATTAGTGGAATTTGGTGCGCTAGCAAATTTAAAAAATAAGCTAATTTTTCTTTGCAAGTTTTAATAGTATGTAATAGGTAATAATTGATAAGTTTGATTCATGCAGAGTGGTAGTAAACATCTCAAAGTTGTTTAGAAGAAAAAACAGTGTTTCGGTTCGACTAGTTCATTTTTAATTTCCCATAGTTTGAAAATTAATTTTGTGATTTTTTAACAGTTTTGGGCTCCTGATCCTGTTTGTGGCGAGCGTCTTGATGTTTTTCCATAAATGGAACCGTAGCCGTGTCCGAATGGGCTGACGTGGGACTTCCATTCGAAAATGCGCAGATTCGAATCTCCGTGCGTGAAACAGCAACTAATTAAAAAAACCTTTTTTCTAATAGCGGTCGCTCCTCAGCAGGCAACGACAAAACTCCGAGTGTATTTTTGCCATGAAAAAGTTCACACTAAAAAATTCATTATTTTATAACAACAAGGTTCTCTAATTAGCAGGTATTAGTTTTCAGTAAACTCCAGCGGAACTACCTCCATGAATTTTAATAAATCCCACGAGTGCCTTCCTGTCGCCAGATTAAAACGGTCAAAATTGAGATGAAAATTTGTTGATTTTTTTTTTAATTTTTTAAAAAGTATGATTTATATGGTTTTGGTTAAAATCTGAGACAAATTAAAAAAGAAAAAAATACAATAACATAAAAATTTTATGTTGATAAGTAATTTAAATTTTTCAGTCTAAGAGAAACTTTGCTTTCCGGGAAATATTTTTATGGAACATATTACCCCACCATCGTTCCTGCAAATTTAGAATACTCAAAATAAAGATCACAATGACTCACATGTGTAAGAAATATTAGTTTAGAACGCTATAGAGAAATAGGCACTTTTAAATTGTATTAAAAACTCCTATTGATAAATGTATAGGAGTTTTTTTTCAAATAATTTAGATCAAATTGAAACCTCTTTAAGGGGGGAAACCCGTTTAGGAGGCTCAATTTTGTGGTTCTTTGTGAATTTTTTGAACAAGGAAGGAATAATCAGAAATTGTTTAAACTTGGAGGGTATTTTACTCATATTTTTAAGCACACTTTAAAATTCTTTCAAGCATTTCCGCCGGAAATAGTGGCGTTAGAGCGTGTTGTCCATGGACTATCGCTATCCAATTATCTTGCTGGTGGGCATTCCCATTGCAAGTTTTTTCCGTAATCAACAACATTTTTTTTTTTTCGTTAACAACATTTTTCCTAAGAATATGAACCTTATTGTAATAAAATAATATTCAAAATTGCATATCTTTGAGGCGCTTGAACACAATGTAATTTTTTCATACCATATTTTTTCAGCTATTTTGTTAAAAAAAAATATTTTTAATGATAATATAATCCTAGAATTAGGTCCATATGAATAAGGATTGAATAAAGAATACTCCGAAAAAATAGGTCGATAATTTTTTGAGCTAGAGTGCATACCAGTTGAAAAAAAGTAGTTTCGAGAAAAACGTCGCTCTAACTAACGCGCGCTACGGTGCGGAACCGAAGGGCAGTCACTTAAGTGCATAGAATCGGGAATAATACGAATTTTGCCTTAAAATTTTTACCACATATTCTTGAGTAGTTATACAAACAATTTATGCAATAAAAAAAAATCAATTTTTTGATAAGGCTAAACTGGTTTTCCCCCTTAAGAAAATTTCAATACAATTTAAAAATAACTTTTAACTACAAAGCAGCAGGTTGATCAATATTCTACACTGCTTCCCCTTTCTGAATTGTTACACTGTATACTTGTATTTTTTTCTTGCTGCTTTGCTGTGTTACTTACTTTAGAATTCGTGCTTTTAAAATCTATACATTTTTCTCGAATTCATGGAGTGTTAAACTTTACTGCTGCCATTTTTCCCTTAAAATATAAAATGTTATTTTAAAATCATGTGTCATCAATCGAAAGAAATGATAGTCGGAAGGAATAGCATTTGGGGAGTACGAAGGATGTGGACACTTCCCTTTGCGGCATAAGAGTAAAAGTCATCGTAAGGAAAATTAACACTTCAGTTTTGCGCGTAAGAACGAAATGGTCTCTCAACAGAGAGTAAAACGCCCACTAGCACTGGAGCAGAAAAAACACAGTCTACCAATGGTTTGGACATTTTTTTTTTCGTTTTTTCTTTGTTTTGGTGGGTGAGGTCGGGTTCAAAATGCCTTCGCACTTACAGCGACCGTCCTCTACTGCGTCGTGTGGTGTGGCCACTAAAACGATCCCTCCTCTCCTTCTGGGAAGACACCCTTCCCGGAACTGCTTTCTATATTATTTCGGGAGGGCCCAGAACGGCATCCATAAAGGACCAATTCTATTTATCCACGTCTGGGTCACCATATTTGTAGCCAGCTGTCATGCTATGGGCTCGTCTTCTTGTGTCTCTATCTGTGCGGCTTCACTTTGATGCACTGTGTCGAGGTCGATCTTTGTTTTCCGTAGTACGTTCTCGATGTATTTCGTTACCGCGTTCCAGCGGTCCTCGCGTTCGAGCATTTTGCTGATTATGTTGCTCGGTGCGAAGTCGCCAATCTGCTCCCTCAGAGCATTTCTTTCCGCGAGCCATCTGTCACAACTAAAAAAAATGTGTGTTCATCGTCATCGCTCATCGCTTCGTAGTAGATGCACTTGGAATCGGTTACCTTGCCTATGCGGTATAGGTATCTCCGGAGGTATCCAAGGCCCGAGAGGAACTGACCATTAAGAACATTGTTTATGAACATTATTGAAAAGTAACTTCTTCTATCATATAAACTCTGTAAGCTTGGCTCTGTGATAATCGGTATAACCATTTGGCCAATGCTGCTTGGATAATGCAAACTTGTTAAAAATTCTTTGCACTCTTTATATTTTATTTGAAGGAGTTTCGTAGTAAGGGTTCCAAATTATGCAGCAATGATGTAGGAGACTGCGTACCAACGAAAAATACACCGCTTTTAAAGTCATTGCACCAGAGATTACAAGGTTCGAAAGCAAAATTATGAGAGTAATTTCGATTGCCAAGTCATCGAAGATTCGGCAGCAGAATCCTGCCCGCTCCTATTCTTATACTCGTCAAATCAGTCGTTGTTCAGACGGCAACAAAATAATCTTAGCGGGGCTTGCGTTGATGTTTTCGTATATCGCCAACACATCTCCGTTTTTTCCGTCTTCTATCGCAACAAAACCGCTGACACAATACCGATTAGTTTGGCAAATCATCGGATTCTTTCAAAATCATGGAGAGTCGGTTAACTGACACGTCAACTAATTGCGCTGCATCATGGCGGAAGACTGCATACAAAATTTAATACTGAAATTTAGCCTTTTCATAAAATGTTAGGTATAATTTTAGAGAAAAAACTTTAAACTTTCATTCGAATATAAATATCAAAAAAAAAATTGAAATTTTGAAAACAGTAAATTTTTTTTTTTAATTTCCACAAAAAAAGTTTTAATGTTTCTTTATCAGAAAATACGCAGACGTAAAACATTTATTTTGCTTTCTCTTACACATCCAAATATTTGACTTACAATTCGAAGAAGAAATACTTACTCAAAAAAATTTGAATTTTTAATGAATGCGCCTTTGTTAGAAGTGAATAAGTTTTTCAGCAAGTACGCTTGACGTGTTTTGCCGCTTATTGTTGTTTTATTTTATTTTTTTTTTTTATAATTAAATTTTGAGCTTGAGAGTGGAAGATATCTACATAATTTTTTCTTCCTACACAATCCATTTGAATTAAGAACCACAATTCTCAACTCCAAAAATGGTCAAGTGTTCTTACAAACATGAAACACATTATCTTCCTACCCCTCGTAAATAGTAACATAGAAGAGAGGGGCTAAGAAGTTAACATTTAAATTAAAGTTGAAATCTTGTAAATGTCCAAAAATTGTATATGCAGCGCTTGGTTGCGTTTGCACTTGCTTGCATAGCATAGCACGGCAGCAGGAAAGCAATTTGGCATCATTACCCTTCAGTAGCTATATATAATACACACGTACTGCACACACACACATAGCCTAAACATATATGCACATATGCTCGTATATTTATAAACAGTAACTACTTTACATTGACAGTAGGTAATGGGCAACCAACCGTGTGTCGTTGCAATAAATGCCCCATGACAAGCAGCTTTCAGATACACAAACCAACACTTACGCAGACAGTGGAACTACGCTGCACTGCAGTATATTGCATAGTAAAGCATATTTCTTCGACAAATAAAACAGAAGTGGAAACACAGAAAGAATAACAACCTAACTAAGGAGAAGATGGAATAAAAAATAAAATGAAATTAAAAACAAATACTTGACGATATTCCATTAGAATTATTATGCAATTTTGTCAAATGAAGCTTCGTAGAATGGCTTGCATCCCAACACTATGTGTAGTAACCATTAGGAGTGTCACCATTTAGGTAAATACAAATAAATACATAAATAAATTCACAAAGTAAATGCATTTAAATAATATTTACCGCAGCAAAAAGTAAAGAAGTGCAGTGTGCTGAGCTTACCAACTTAACGACTTATGTACTTGCATACATTGTGCAGACTTGCAAAAGTTGGTGAGTTCTGGTATTTCACTGAGTGGAAACTGTCAAAGGCGATTGAGCGAAACCCCAGTGGTTAGAACAATTAGAGATGACTGAATGTGATTTAATTGCAATTTTCCCAAGAATGTGAAAAGCGCAGTATTTCAAAGCCTTCTACATTTGATTGAAGCTTTGAAGACTTACACATTTTATTTATTTTTATTTTTTTCTAAGAGTAGGTACCTTAAAAGTTTCATTTGCCGTTTTGTCTTGTCGCACGGTAAATCCTTGAAAATTTGAATTCTAAAATTACACTACGCAAAAACTTTTAATTAAAATTTTAGCGATTCATAGTACGTTACAGCTAAGCTCCGATAGAGAAGCTTATAATAAAGAAAGCGACTTGGAGATCGATTCGTTTCTTCTTGCTGTTTTACAATATTTATTTGTTCATTGAACCCTACCAAACGCAGTAAAGCCCTCGGTTGTTGTAGCAACACGAATGAGAATGCTGCTGGAATAACAGTCCTTAGCCGGATATAAATCCGGGTATCGTCGGAACATAACATGGGTCGTCATCACTTATCTCGTCTAACGGTAGAGTAAACGAATTACGATAAATATCTTCTGGGATAGCCAGCCGGCCATCAAATCAATGGAAGCAGTTATACTAAGATCAAAGGTTGTTCAGGAATGACTGACAGTTGTAAATTATATTAGCACCGTCTTAAAGGTCAGCCTTATATGGGTTCCGGGACAAAGAGATATGGAATAAAACTTCAAAGCCGATAAGCTGGCCAGAAGGGGTACTAATCTTCGGCGCTTGAAAAAAGAGGTAATATTAGAATTCCTATGGCAACTTGCAAATTAAAGATAAAAAGTAATATTCTCCAAGAGGTATGGAGATAAGAAAAAACGTGTGTTACAATCACGCTAATTTGGCCACAAATAGATAAGAAAAGGTCAGGAGAATTGTCTAACCTATCAAAACAAAACACCTCGAAGGTCGTGGCTCTTGTCACCGGTCATTGGCCGTTAGGTAGGTACTCTTCTAGACTAGGAGTGTTTCCCATGAATACTTCAGAAGTTGGAGAGACGAGGAAGAAGGAACAGCAGTAGAACCCTTCCTCTATAATTGTCCAGCTTTTGTAAAGAGTAGCGCAAGGTTGTTAGGAAAATACCATTTTAACTCTCTTACGGAATTATTCGGTTTTGGCATTAAACCTACCATACGTTTCATAAGAGCATCTAAATCCTATGATGAATAAACACTGAGGTTCCCATGTTACACTGTGGTACCACAACGGACCTAAAGGGTCTAAGTGAGTTGGGTATTCTGAACCGACAGTCACAAAAATCTAACCTAACCTAACGGTAGGCCCATTAAATAGGCCATTTAGTCAGGGTCTGACCAGAGGGAAAGTGATGTTAGATGAATGGGTTTGTGTGGGCATAAGAAGAGGTGTTACGTGCCATGCGTGATACTTTCACATGCCGCGGATATGTTGAGTACATCTCTGTAAGTTCTGTATGAGTATTTGCTCCATGTGCCACAATATCCAGAACGTAATTGTACCAGGGTTTGCGATACGATACTATATTGACTGGTTCACTCAAACGTCTGTGCTGTTGTCGGTTCGTCAGAATCTGTCCGCCTTCTGTGTTGCTGCTACTATTGCTGTATCGCTTTGCATTCCCAATCAATATGGCGAAGTCGCGTGATGATCTTACCTGCGAACATTTGCGCTGCCTCCCACTTACCGCTGGTTATGCACATATCTCAAAAGGTAGCTCCCGCGATAGCTCCGTCCTCTCTGAAGCGGTCACAATAAAACATGACGTGTTCTACGTTTTCATCAGTAATCGGGACTTTCGTACAGAAAGGGCTGTTTGTCGGCTTAAAACGGTGCAGGTATTCCAGGTGATTGTCGGTGTCTCCATGTTTTCTCCTTAGTCACTCATCAACACGTGGTGTGAGTTTTTAGGTCCAGCGTCCGCTTTGTGACCGCTGCTGCCACCGGCCTAGTAACCTAGTCTCGGTTACTATTAACAAGTAAACTGTCGCATCTGAGAATCGGAAAATCCGCACGTGATTGCCTAGGAGCCAATGAATCCTCAGGGAGTGACAGTTTGGAGCGTACTTTGGAGAGGTAGCATTATTGGTCCTTATTTCTTTGCAAATGCTACTTGAAACACCATTTGGATCTAAGTTCCACCGAGACCTCATAAACTATATTTGATGACCGAAAATTGAAGACAATAACTTAGGCAATCTTTGATTTCGAAATTGAGAGCCAGGCCACATAGCCCATGCCACAATCGATATTTTGCGCATCATCAGATTGTCAGCCAACTAGGTGATGCCAATTGGCCACTTTGGAATTCCGGTTTAATGCCATTCGACTTTTTTGGGAAGTGCGTGAAGGGCCGTCGGTAAACGGGCAATTCAGATCCTTCAGGTGATTATCAAGCAAGCCATTCGTGAGATAGAACCAGAAACCATTATCATGACTTGGAAAATTGGGTTAACCGGATACGCTACTGCGAAGCCATCCGGGCTTATTAAAAATATTTCCCCTCCCGAATGAATCAATAATAAAAGACATAGAAGAAGAAGAAGACACTTCGTCGGACACTGTTCTAGTTTGTTGATCCCTTCCGAATAACACGATTTGCCCAAGTCTGAAAAATAGCCATTTGTTTTTGCAATCACCTTCTCGTTTAAATAAAATCTTTTTCCCACCAGCCGTTTTTTTTTTTCAAATTGGGGAACAAATAGTATGCCGATAGAGCCAAGTCTGGCTCAATTTCCATTTCCATTAATTTGGCGCCCAGAGCTGCTGAGGCGTAAGCTCGTACATTGACGTGATGGAAAAGGAAAATAATCCAACTTCCTCGTTTTAAACGAATGTCAAACACAAATAAACTAGGTGTGCGTTGCTCCAGGCGATGATAATCTCAATACGCGCCGGCAGTGCCATCTCTTTGTTTTTTCATGGACTTTTCAAACGGACCTTGAAATAAAAACTTAGATGCGAAGTATATTAACTAAGCTCACAGTAAGTTTCAGGGGAGGCGGCGTCAGAGTATGTCAGCTAAATTTGAGATAATTTGAGAAAACTCCGTTATGAATATACGAAAAAGTCGTGTATGTATGTTTTTTTTTTTAATTCGGGACTTTGTAATTAAATGTTTAAAATTGGATAAGTTAAAGAATTTTTGGATTTGGATTTTTTTGGCATATAAAGGGTTTTCCAATAAGAAGTGTTGTTTTGATAAAAGATTAATGGTTTCGTTGCTTGTGTGGCACGTAGCGCCGTCTTGTTGAAAATAAAAGTTGTCCAGATCAACACCATACAATTTATATGCCGAGTAGCAGATGGACGGCGAAACTTATTCCATCAATTGACAAATGGGTCCAAAGGAAATTCGGGGAAGTGAACTACTTCTTAACTCAGTTCCTCTTGGGCCTTGGATACTTCCGGAGATACCTATACCGTATGGGCAAGGTAACCGATTCCAAGTGCGTATATTGCGAAGCGATGAGCGATGACGCTGAACACACATTTTTTAGTTGTGGCAGATGGCTCGCGGAAAGAAATGCTCTGAGGCGGCAGATTGCCGACATCGCACGTAACATAATCAGCAAAATGCTCGAACGCGAGGACAGCTGGAACGTGGTAACGAAATACATCGAGAACGTACTACGGAAAAAAAAAGATCGACCTCGACACAGTGCAACAAAGTGAAGCCGCACAGATAGAGACACAAGAAGACGAGCCTATAGCATGAAAGCTGGCTACAAATATGGTGGATCCAGACGTGGGTAAATAGAATTGGTCCTTTATGGATGCCGTTCTGGGCCCTCCCGAAATAATATAGGAAGCAGTTCCGGGAAGGGTGTCTTCCCAGAAGGAGAGGAAGGATCGTTTTAGTGGCCACACCACACGACGCCGTAGACGACGGTAGCTGTAAGTGCGAGGGCAGTTTGAACCCTACCTCACCCACAAAAAAAAAAAAAAAACAAAAAAAATACCATACAATTCGGGCCATAAAAACTCGTTAATCATCTCTCGATAGCGCAATCCATTCACCGCAAGAGTTGCTCCAGCTTCATTTTGGAAAACGTAAGGTTCAATGACTCTGGCGGACCATAAACCGCACCAAACAGTCACACGTTGAGGAGAGAGAGGCTTTCCAACAATAACTCTTGGATTTTCTAAGCTCCAGATCCGACAATTTTGCTTGTTGACGAAGCCGCCGTGGTGAAAAAGTAGCCTCATCACTCAAGATGATTTTTCGATGGAATGTCGGATGATTTTCATGCATTTCAACGACCCAATCACCAAAGACACGACGTTGTTGATGATCGGTCGGCTTGAGATCTTATGTTAACTGGACTTTATAAGCCTTAAGACCCAAATCTTTATGAAAATTACGATGTAATGACGTTTGTGGAATGCCTAATTCCAAAGAACGACGAGGAATGGACAAACCTGTGGTGTCTTCAACACTTTCGGCTACAACAGCAATATTTTCGGCTATTCTTGTGCGACGTGCACGGATTTTATTCTTCACATCACTAACTTGTCCCAACAGCTCGAATTTTTTCACCGATTTCTGTATTACGGTCCGACAAGGTGCTTCACGATCACAAAAAATTTTCGAGTTTTACGAGCCGCCTCTGCTAAATTTTCACCATTTTTATAGTGAATTTTAATAATTTCAATGCATTGTTTTAGCGTGTATTGTTCCATTTTTATTAATGGCGTAGTTTCTACTTGTCAAATATTAAAAAATGCCTGCTTCAAAAGTAACATCTACTGAAATATTGGGCTATTCAAAATAACACCTGTAATTGGAAAAGGCTTTATTTAAAATTTTTACTTAAATTTGTCAAGTTATTAGGTGTATGCTAGTAAGTGGTTTATATTTTTTGCATATCCTGCTCATACCCTAATGTTCACTATGCCTTCATTAATTCAGCGCCTTTTCAAAATTCATTTTTTTTATCAATCTGACTTCCATACTTACTTGTGAAAAACCAGCTCGTATAACTACCAAAGATTTCTAGTTGTGGGGTATTTTTAAATTTATAAAAGACACAAGAAGAATGAGCAAAATCAATCATTTGATTAATGGTGACAAGATTGTGAGTGCTTTTGTACCACTCTCTGGTCTACCAGCCAAATTCAGCCCAAACGACTACATCTATGTTTGTGTGTAAGCTAACGCAACAGTTCACACACCTCAACCAAAATATGATAGTAACCCAACACCCCACATGCGCAACGTTTTAACTAATGCAACAGTTCACACACCTCAACCAAAGTATGACGGTAACCCAACACTCCACACGCGCAACGCTTTTGAAGAGATACCAGAGCAGCGATTGGCGTTTCCGTGGGAAACGCCTATTCAGCAAAGAATGGGTCACGTTGCTGGCACACGGGCTTAGCTTTAGTATTAGAACTAAGAATAATTTTTAAGTCAGTTGTAAATTAAGTTTCAACAAATAAAGACCGTTCACCGGATAAAAATTGTTTTTTTTTAAAACAACCGTGACCGGGTAAATTAACTGGCGCCCAACGTGGGGCCCAGTCGCAAGTGCTAAAACGAAGGAAAATTTCCAAGGCCCCTAAGTAGTGGCGGAATATCCTTCGACGCGAGTGAAAAAAAGAATACAGTTCTAAAGGCCCCTCAAGCAGTGGTGGAACAATCTTCAACACTTCAGCACCAAAAATAGCAGTAGGCGACTGGGCAGCCACAACCTGGAGGAACGCTTCAGTCGGTGGACACAAAGCGTGTGCGGATACAGGACCCGGAGTCATCGCGGGAAGAACCCTCAGAACAAAACGGATAAGTCCTGCCCGTCACCTCACAGGATGGAGATCTATTTATTTGTGTAAGTCTTTAAGTTCAATATAGTTAGTAAGTTTAAGAAAATCAATGTAGTTAAACAACAAGTGAAGAAAAATCAAGAGAAATTTCATATAAGAAAAAAAAATTCCAAAAAGAGAAATTTTTTAAGAAAATCAATGTAGTTAAACAAAAAGTGAAGAAAAAAATCAAGAGAAATTTTATATAAGAAAAAAATTCCAAAAAGAGAAATTTTGTAAGAAAATTAACGCAACAAAAGTGAAGAAAAATCAAGAGAAATTTCATATAAGAAAAAAAAATTCCAAAAAGAGAAATTTTTTAAGAAAATCAATGTAGTTAAACAAAAAGTGAAGAAAAAAATCAAGAGAAATTTTATATAAGAAAAAAATTCCAAAAAGAGAAATTTTGTAAGAAAATTAACGCAACAAAAGTGAAGAAAAAATCAAGAGAAACTTTATATAAGGAAAAAATTCTAAAAAGAGAAATTTTGTAAGAAAATTAACGCAACTAAACAAAAAAAAAAAAAAAAAAAAATCAAGAGAAATTTTATTTAAAAAAAGAAATCCAAAATGCCTGACGACAACATATCCTCGATACTCCGACCTTCCGTGCTGAACACTGGCACCGCGGCCAGCAGCAGTGCAATGACAGGATTAGAAGAGACAATCCGTAGGGTAGTAAAAAATATTTTTGAAAGTGAAGGACAGAAGCTAGTGAACAATATAGTGAACCCTAACTATGAATTCCTTAATTTGAGGGACGAACCCGTAGTTGCACAAGGAACCACAGATTCGGACCGTGTCCCAGAAATAGCTAGGACAATAAGAGAATTTTCAGGAAATCCAAGTGAGTTTAGCTCCTGGAAAAAAAGTATAGAGAGACTTTTAGAATACTATGGTCAGTATCAGGGGACTCCGAGATATTTCGGGATACTTATGACAATAAGGAACAAAATTGTAGGTCATGCAGACGAAGTTTTGGAATCTTACAATATTCCATTAAATTGGACGGCTATTCGCTCCTGTTTAACTTGGCACTATGCTGATAAACGAGATCTAAAAACTCTCGAGTACCAACTTTGTAGTTTGGTTCAGGGACGTTTACAGATTCGGGATTTTTATCAACTAGTTTATTCCCACCTGTCCTTGATATTGAACAAAATATCTTGTATGGAGGAGAGCCCAGAAGCTATAAGAGTCTTAACGAACATGTATAGAGAAAAAGCTCGAGATGCCTTCATAAATGGACTCAACGGCGATATGCCAAGGCTTCTAGCGGTAAAGGAACCAAAGGACCTCCCACATTCACTTCATCTATGTGAAATCCTCGAAAACCAAGTAAACTTTTCCCCTCATAATAGGTCAAACAGACAGGCACCTCCAACACCTGTAAAGTTAAATGGACAAAGGAATATGCCTCTAAATACGCGAGCATTCTACCATGTTCCTCGACCATATTACCCACAACAAACCCCTCCACCTCTAGCACCCAGAAATATGTCACAGTACTACCAAAGGACTTCTCCTGTTCAATTTGGTTGGAATACACAACGAACTTCTCAACAGTATCCTACATCCTTTCAACCGCCAACTCAACCATGGCTTTCTCAACCTTACCCTCAGGTCAGAAATACATTCACACCCCCTCGCCCAATAGCTCCAAAACCATTACCGAGACCGGAACCCATGGAAATTGATCGTTCCATGCAATCTAAGGCAATTAATTACATGAATAGACCAGGACCAAGTAAACCAGCTGAAAAGAGGCCATCCAACACTTCTCATCAAATACCATACAAGTTTCAGAGGAACTTTCATATTGAAAGTGAACGGCAACAACAGGAAGTCCAACAGGAAGGATACGAACAAGAATGTATACCTACAATGGACGAATATGAGACGGCATTGAATCATGGATATAATCCGCAGTTGTCTCAGGAACATGAAACCTCAGCTGACTTTACGGATATACATTTTTTAGAATGACGTGTTCTTCGTTACCGTACATAGAGTGTCGGACGAAGAACGGAAAAATCATTAAGATATTACTAGATACTGGTTCTAGTAAGAATTATATTCAGCCAAATCTTGTTTTAAAGCCTCTTCTTAATGAACAACCCTTCTTCGCAAACTCCATAGCCGGAAAAATAGAAATCACCCATCACACCTTGGTAAATCTTTTCGGGAAAAATGATACAAATTTAAAATTCTTCCTACTCCCAACATTAAATTCTTTCCACGGAATTCTTGGTAACGATAGTCTAAGAGACTTGTCTGCTATTATAAATATCCACGATAATACACTAAAAATTGGTAACAATACAGTTATTAAAATTAAACAAAAATTCTCAGCGGACGTTAATAAAATTGATATTAGGACTGAACACATGACATTGCAGCAGAAAAATGACATAAATTATTTAACAAGAAAATATTCCAAATTATTTTCGGAACCCAATGCAAAGCTTACCTATACCACCACAGTAGTTGGGGAAATTAAAACTCTTTCGGACAGCCCAATTTATTCCAAATATTATCCCTATCCTTTAGCTATGAGAGACTTTGTAACCCAAGAGATTGAAACCTTACTAAGAGATGGAATCATTAGACGATCAAGATCTGCATACAATTCACCTATTTGGGTAGTACCCAAAAAACTAGACGCCTCCGGACAGAAAAAATATAGACTTGTTATCGATTACCGAAAATTGAACGCAGTGACAGTAGCGGACAAATACCCTATACCTGAAATAAATGAAATAATCTCGCAACTAGGAAGTAGCCAATTTTTCTCTGTTCTCGACCTCAAAAGCGGCTTCCACCAAATTCCTTTGAAGGAATCCGACATGGAAAAGACAGCTTTTTCAGTCAATAATGGGAAGTATGAATTTACAAGACTCCCATTCGGCTTGAAAAATGCACCAGCCATTTTCCAGCGTGCCCTTGATGACATACTTAGGGATCACATTGGAAAAATCTGTTATGTCTATATAGACGACATAATAGTACTTGGTAAGGACGAACGTAGCCACTTAGAGAACTTAGAAACCATTTTCCGAACACTCGAAAACGCTCGAATGAAAGTACAGTTGGATAAGTGTGAATTTTTTAAGGACGAAGTAGAGTTTCTAGGAGTAGTAATATCACGTAGTGGTATTAAGACAAATCCTAATAAAGTAAAAGCCATCCAGGATTTCCCTTACCCCAGGACGTTGAAAGATCTGAGATCATTTCTTGGATTATCAGGTTACTACCGACGATTTATACGAGACTACGCTAAATTAGCAAGACCACTGACTTCACTCCTTAGAGGAGAAGACGGACGAGCTTCAAAAACTAGCTCCAGTAAAAAGTTAATCACGCTGAATAATAATGCCAAGCAAGCTTTCCACCAAATTAAAACTTCATTAATATCTGAGGAAGTTATACTCACATACCCAGATTTCAAAAAGGAATTCCATCTGACAACCGACGCATCAAACTACGCGTTAGGTGCTGTTTTAGAACAATCCGGTAAACCTATTACGTTCATATCTAGATCCTTATCAAAGACAGAAGAGAATTACGCCGCCAATGAGAAGGAAATGTTGGCGATAATTTGGGCATTGAACACGCTACGGAATTATCTCTACGGTTCAGCCAAAGTAATAATTTACACCGACCACCAACCCCTTACGTTTGCTTTAAGCAATAAAAATCATAACGCAAAAATGAAAAGATGGAAATGCATTTTAGAAGAGTATAACTACGAAATCTACTATAAACCTGGCAAAACTAATGTCGTTGCAGACGCTCTTTCAAGACCACCTAAATCTGAGGTAAATACCCTCACGACAACCGACCATAGTGACGAAAGCTCTGCTCATATCCTCATACCTGCTACAGAAGCCCCAATAAACGCATTTAAGAATCAGTTATTTTTATTAATCGGACATGAAAACAACTACACTTTTGAACTGCCTTTCCCCAGTTTTCACAGACATACTATAACCAAAACTCACTATTCCACCCAGGACTTAATAGACATTTTTAAACAACGTTTAGACCCAGCTCTTGTTAACGGACTCTACACAACAGAAAATATTATGGGTAAAATTCAAGAAATGTATCCACTACATTTCAGAAACATTAAAATCCGTTTTACACAAACTTTATTACAGGATATCACAAACGAAACCGAACAAGAAGAAATAATACTAACTGAGCACCAACGAGCTCATAGAAATAGCCGTGAGAATAAAACTCAAATTCTAAAAAAATACTATTTCCCTAGCATGAACTCCAAAATAGAGAAAAAGGTCAAACAGTGCTCAACTTGCCTTCAGCAAAAATACGATAGACACCCCCCAAAGCCAGAAATCCAAGCCACCCCGATTCCACAAAACCCTGGAGAAATCATCCATATAGACATTTACTCCACAGAAAAAAGGTTCATTCTCACTTCTGTTGACAAATATTCCAAATACGCACAAGTAAAAATAATCCCATCCCGAGCAGTAGAGCACATAAAGGATCCAATACGTGAGCTAATGATTGCATTTGGAATTCCCAAACTTGTTGTAATTGACAATGAGAAATCACTGAACTCCGCCTCAATTTCATCACTATTGAAGGATCAAATGAACATCGAAGTATATGTTACACCGCCTTACGCTAGCACGACAAACGGACAAGTGGAGAGATTTCACTCTACTCTCTCTGAAATTATGAGATGCTTAAAATCCGACAACAATAGTCTGACTTTCGAGGAACTACTTTTTAAATCTGTTAAAGAATACAACTCGACAATTCATTCAACCACCAAGAAAAAACCCTTAGAAACATTTTTCGGTACCAGAGTTACCACAGACCCCCAAGAGTTAGAAAGACATAGACAACAAAATATAGAATTACTTACAAAGAAGCAAATAAAGGACCTTGGCTATCACAATAAAAACAGGAAAAAAACGAAAGATTACTCCGTAGGTGAAGAGATATTTGTCAAAATAAATAAAAGATTAGGCTCTAAACTATCATCAAGATACAAGAAGGAAATAGTTGCAGAAAATAATAGGACTACAGTCAAAACCCAATCAGGCCGAACTGTTCACAAAAGTAATATTAGAAGTTAGCCTTACCACCCAAAGCGTACTTGGTTCACCAGGCTTCATAACAAGAAGAAAATCACCAAAAGAAAAAAAAAAACAGAAAAAAAAAGAAAAAGAAAAAGAAAAGGACAAAGAAAAAAATATATTTTAATTATAGAAAATTAAAGCTTGAACTGAATTTCTTCATATTAATTAAATTCCCATCCATCGAATTAAATTAATTTCAAGAAATGAAACCAAATTTAGTTCTATTAAATTGAATTAATTTTGATACAATTAAAATCAAAGGAATTTTAATATGATTAGATTCAATTTGAAAATAATTAATGTAATCTTTAGTGAATAAGAAAATCGAGTAAAATGCCATAGGCGTTCGATCATTAGATAATAGGAAAAATCGAGTAAAATGCCATAGGCGTTCGATCATTAGATAATAGGAAAAATCGAGTAAAATGCCATAGGCGTTCGATCATTAGATAATAGGAAAAATCGAGTAAAATGCCATAGGCGTTCGATCATTAGATAATAAGAAAAATCGTTATAAATGCCATAGGCCAACGATACAAATTTAAAAATTAGATCATTAGATTTTATAGGCACAGCATGGAAATGGATTGCTGGTAACCCAGACCACCATGACTTAGAAATATATTAATTAATAAAAATATTGGAAATCTACTAGAAAATAACGATAGACAAGTAATAATAAACAAAAAATTTTTAGATAAAATAAATGAAGCAAGTAATAACACAAATGAAATACTGAAAAGCTTAAAAAATAATGAAAATGTAAAATTAGAACTAGGTCTTAAAATTAAATATAAATTACAATTAATTAAGGAAGAGCTTATTAATATTGAATACGCCTTACATTGGGCAAAATCAAATATTGTTAATTCATTTATATTGTCGAATCTAGAAATAAGCACAATTGAAAAAATTATTGGAAAAGAAGAAATACCTTACATTAATATTGAAGAAGAACTAGAATTTACCGATATTAGAATAGCCTCAAATGGCACTTCTATAATTTATATTCTAAGCTTACCTACTACTAATAAAGAAACTTGTGAAAAAATAATACTCAAAGGAGTAAAAAAGGAAAATAAAATTAATAAAATTGATTATGAAAAAATAATAAAATGTAAAACGAAAATATACGGACTAAAAAAGGAATGTAGAGCATATAATAAAATAACAATTTGTAATGAAAAAGATTTTATAGAAATAAATAATAATAGCTGTATTAGTAATCTTATAAATAGTAGACGCCCAAATTGCACGCTTATCAACGCTGACCACATTAGCAACCTAGAAGAAGTACAACCCGGAATACTATTTTTGAACAATTATAATGGTTTAATCGAAATAGATGGCAAATCAATAGAACTGAATGGAACATTTATAATCCAACACCACAACTCCACTATCAACGTGCAAAACAAAAAATTCTACGTACATGAAATGAGTAATTTACAACCTCTTCCACCTGTTCTACAAAAACGAAACCCGAAGACGCCATTCGAAGAAATATTATCCTTGCAGATGATGAAAGGTCTCCAAATACAAAATTTGAAGAAGCTGGAGACGATCAACAAAATCAATAAAGTGGGTTTAACCTCCAATACAGCACTCACAATATCCATAATAATAGCTGTCATACTAATCGCACTTAAAATTTCCGGAAAAAGAAAGCCGAAGGACTTTCAAAGGAATTGTAATAAACCAAACGCCCTTGGTACTCCTGAATCTACGGAGATGCGAACAGGGACGTCCGCACTTGAGGAGGGAGGAGCTAACGCAACAGTTCACACACCTCAACCAAAATATGATAGTAACCCAACACCCCACATGCGCAACGTTTTAACTAATGCAACAGTTCACACACCTCAACCAAAGTATGACGGTAACCCAACACTCCACACGCGCAACGCTTTTGAAGAGATACCAGAGCAGCGATTGGCGTTTCCGTGGGAAACGCCTATTCAGCAAAGAATGGGTCACGTTGCTGGCACACGGGCTTAGCTTTAGTATTAGAACTAAGAATAATTTTTAAGTCAGTTGTAAATTAAGTTTCAACAAATAAAGACCGTTCACCGGATAAAAATTGTTTTTTTTTAAAACAACCGTGACCGGGTAAATTAACTTGTATGTTAGCTTGTAAATACATATGCTTGAGTGCGCTTTGTAAATGCTCATCGCGTGAGTGAAACAAATTTGAAATCATTAGAATCCAGCTTGTTTCGCTGTCTGCAGAAAATGTTCAATGCGGCACAAGGAGTAGATGAAAAATGCAGAGCAGTAGAAAATTAAAAACACTGCAAAAGCAAAGCAGTGCTGCTTTGGAAAGGTTTGGTATTTTTTTCAATTGGGTTCTGCTTTTATTCTACATACACTGTGTTAAATAACTATTACACTGGAACTTATTAGCAAATTCTGACAAATTATTTGTTTGTGATTTAATTTTTATATTAACTTTTTCTTCTTTTTTCTTCTTTAAAAACCATATAATGCTCGCAACATAATTGCAGCTGACAGCGGGTAACGGTTCGACGGGTGGAGATCAGCTGATCTACTCCCATTGGAAAATTCAGTTGGTGAAACTCAACTGCGATGGGAAGATTTTCAGCTGACATTTTGGGGTTACAATAAAATTAATTTTGTAGTGAAACCTTTTCTTTTGACATATTTGTGAAGCTACTCGTTGGAGCTCATTGCTGCAAAAAAAAACTTATTTCTAAATTATTCATATGTTGCGGGTTGTCTCGTGCAAGTCGAATATTATTCGCAAATTGTCATAAAGTGATCAGAAAAGTAACTCTGCGTCTTCAGCTACGCGGAGAAAATAGAAATTAATCTAAATATTTTCCACCCGCATAAATAGCCGACGGCAAAACAATCGTAATTCTATGGAATTGTGTGCGATTAAATGTGTTCCAATTTTGACAGTTGGTACCCGTCACCCATTACCCGCTTACCGCTGCAATTCGCTTAAGCACATGACGTCCCTTTAGTATAACAATAGCCTATGTGCTAATAGGCTATTATTTTTTTATTGAATTTTTGGATTCTCCATCGTCGATTTTATATGTGGTCAAAATTTTGTCAAATTCTAGTTCCACAAAGTGGGTCAAAACGTCAAAAATAATAAATATTTACAGACATAACGAGATTTGAGTGAGAGCTACTTTCGACAAAAAGTTTGAAATTCATTTTCTCAAAACATCACAAAATTTATAGGCTATTTTAATACTAAGGGGACGATGAGTCTAAGTTTCAAACTTTGTACAAATTAAAAAAAAAAGTTCATCAAAATGTAAAACATTCTAATCAGAATTTTTGGAAAATTTTCAAGTACGCAGCTTCGTAGCCCATGGAATTTTAAGATAACAAAGTGCATATTTAAAATAGCTTTAAAATGCTGCTTTTGCGAACTCTTTTTGTGCTGGCGGTCGTGTGCACTTTCGCCATATTTTTTCTATATCGAACGACGGAAAAAAAATTTCAAAAATTAAGGGAATTTTCGAGTTGCTTTAAACTTGCACTTTGTTATACTAAAATTTTATGGACTACAAAACTGCATACTTGAGATTTTTCTTAAAATTCTGCTTAAAATGTTTAAGAACATTTAAACATTTTTTTCTTAATTTTTTATTTTGTTTTTTGTCTCTTTTTTTTTAGATTTACACAGAGTTTGAAGCTTGGATTTGTAAAGCTTTTGGAAAAATATGTATCTAATATATCTTAAAAAAACATATTTTTACTAAATTAGAAATAGGTTAATAATCAAAACTTGTCCCTGTGCCATAGTTTTTTAACGCAGTGTATTTCTCTATTTATTTTTTTTAAGCAGCGGAAATGCTACAAAGCATTTGTCAATTCATATTCTAAGGTATTGAGATGCCTAACTGTAAAAGGTAGAAAGAGCTTTTGTGAATTTTTCGATCAAAGCCAAAGGAGCCAAGGTGGCGCGCCGTTTTCGAAAGGCTATTGAGGGTAACAAAAAAAGATGGCAAGCTGAGGTGACTAGTAGCATCATTTGCGGCAAGTTTTGTTGGTAAATGAATTTGTAAAAGCGGCACTTTTGGACATTGGGCCAACCTGTCCACTTGGTTGAGTGCAAATTTCCATATAAAAGTGAACGATCTCTCTATAGAGAATACCAGGAAATTTTCATTTCCGGCCGAAAGGAGCACACTTGTTGCAAAAATGCTGACGGGCAGTGAGTCGCTTGAGGCAAGATTGCGTTGGTGAATAAATTACTAAGCACGAATACGACTACAACTGTTGAAGGCGTAGGAAATGAGGTTGTAGCAATGCCATTTGTCGTTGTTGTCACGCTACGTCCAGTTGCTCCCAGCGCGTCGCTTGGCACTCAGTTAGTTGGGCCATCGCATGAAGTGTGCTATTATAGACAATTACTTGTTGCCGCCAGTCATTGTGGCGAGCTTTAAATCAGCGCTGGTATTGCTGTTGTTGGAGCCCGCATTTTGCACCTGCTGTCAAACGGAATGGCTCACCAGCACGGTTCACTCATTGTGTGTACAAAGCGTCTGCGACTAAATATGGATATACGTAAATGTATGTATGTATGTATGTATTGTATATGTATATGCAGCACTTTGTACTCACTTACTGGTTGAATAAGCAACTCCATACTTCATCAGCTGCATACTTATAGTTACAAGAACAAGCAATTGGTGACAGCAGTGGACAACATTTCCTTATTCATTCACCCATTCATTCAGCCGATGACTAAAGCTGCAAACTGGAAGCCATGAAATTACTGACAAAGCACCAGAAACTATTGCCGTAATAGTTGCAGGCAAAAATTTAGAAAATCAGAGAATGGTGAAGGGAATTGAAGAGTCGTAAAATACAAGAGATAGAATTATAAAAACGTGATAGTGGTTCGCTGCAGCCTTTGCAGCTGTTGCAAGCAATCCAAAAATTGCCGCTCAGTTTCATGGTGGCTGCACTGGTCCAATTAAACTTATGAGCTACGAGTATCTAAGAATTACTCAAGTAAAAAGTGATTGTTAAATCTTAAGAGGAATGGAGTATGAAATGGAGAACAAAGAGATGTTCACAATTACAAATAGTCAAGAAATGTATAAATTTTTCGTTTTTCTTAGCAACAAATGGGCATAAATGGCTAAAAGTAATTAGGTCATTGTAGCCAAAAGCGTTTGGTTGTAACCATTTATAGAGTTAGTCCAGTATTTGATTAACATTGTGGACCAGAAATATAAAATTATAGAGAATGGAGGAACATTTTCTCTAAAGGCAGGCGGACCTTGACAGGCAGTAAGAAACTTTCGAATGCATGTCATGTACGAAAAGGATGTAAATAAAAACTATCTCTCACTCAGAAGTGTCATAAAGCCACAGTGCAAAACATGTCAAATGGACCCGACCAAAATATATAAAGTATAATGCTGATTAATGATTCAAATGCTCTACTATATACATAGTAGCATACAATTAAAAAAAAAAAAAGCGAGGAAATAGGGGGTTGCCAATATATAGGGGTTAAAAAGTTTAGTCGAATAATTGTCGAGAAAAAAAATCATTGCCTTCAGTAGAATTTTTTTCGCACTTTCAGATCAAATTTTAAATTTTAATAAGAAAATTTTTTTTCCGATAAAAAATTAAAAAAAAAAATTAAATATAAAAAAACAATTGTTCAATAAAAATTAATTAATTTTTAAATTTAAAACTGAATATTTTTCTTTGGTAACAGGTGGTGCTAAAGTAATCCTCCTATCAGAAAATGCCATAAATTTTGCGATTGGCCTAATATCAGTTCTGTTTTGACATTTGTGTAGTAAACAATACGAAATACACGTTAATAAACAATGTTACGCTACACTGCTCCAGAACGCGGAATATTGCTGACTATTTATTTGACCAATAATCGGTCGGTGACTTTGGCACAACTCGAATTTCATCGCAGATTTCCTCGCCGTCCATCGCCTACTGGTGAAACACTGCGACGTTTAGCCGCTCGCCTCGAAGAGACTGGCACAACACGAGATGCTGCCAGGCGTGGCAGACCCCGGAGTAGCCGTTCTGCAGAGAATATTGCTGCTGTAGCCGAGGATGTCATGGAAGCGCCGTCGACATCGACCAGACGACGTGCCACGCAAATGGGTATCAGTCGACGGTCTTTACAGCGAATTTTGGTACAAGATTTGAAGATGTTTCCGTATAAAGGCCAGACGGTGCATCAGCTTTTAGCTGCTGACCGCCAATCGCGCCTAACATACGCTCAAGCCATCCTTAATCACCACCAAGAGGAAGATGATTTTTCATCAAAAATAATCATGAGTGAAGAGGCCCATTTCCATCTTAGCGTTTACGTAAATAAGCAAAATTTACGCTTCTAGGGCACTGAAAATCCGCGTGTAACCCACGAAGGGCCATTACACCCGCTCAAAGTCACTGTATGGTGTGCTGTTTTCGCTTTGATGAATTGGGATTGGAAAACATTTGGTTCCAACAGGACGGTGCAACGGCACACACTGCACGTGCCACAACCGGTATGCTGAAGGATGCATTTCCCGGGCGTTTAATCTTCCGTTTTGGCGATTTGCACTGGCCAGCAAGATCGCCTGAGTTGACCGCTCCAGACTTCTTTTTGTGGGGCTTTTTGAAGTCGCGGGTTTATGTCAACAAGCCTCAGACTCTTGCAGCTCTTAAAGACAATATCCGTCAAGAATGTGAGGACCTATCGCCGGAAGTTTTGGCCAAAGTGATGGAAAATGCCATAAAAAGGGCTCAAATGGCGATCAACTGTGGCGGCGGCCATTTGCATGACATCATATTCTCGACTTGATGTAAAAAAACTAAAAGACCAAATAAAAATAATCCACAAGAAGAATCAAAGTTTTTCATTTTTATTTTAAATTACAGCCAAAAAACATCGGAAGGTTACTTTTGCGCCACCTTTAAATCAAATGCTTGTTTATATAAGAGGAAACAAAATCAATATTTGCAACAGAATTTTTTTCTCAATTTCCGATAAAAATTTAATAAAAAGAAATGCAATTTTTGTTTTTTGCAAACAAATACCCAAACAAATTTTAAGTAAAAAAATTTAGGTTTTTTTCTTTCTTTTTGGTAAGCAAATACTTGGCTAGTGTTATATTTATCTTTAAATTTCTAGTCAAATAATGGTCGATATATGTAATACGAGGAAACAAAATCAATGTTTGCAATAAATTTTCTTCTTGTAATTTCCAATAAAAACAAAAAAAAAAAACATAATTTGACATATTTTTTAGTAAAGAAATATGAGTGAATAATGAAACATTAAAAAAAAACATTTTATATTGTAAAAACAAATATTTATTTTTATCATTTTTTCTTTTTATAAAAAAACAAAAATTATTTTATAATTCAAAAAAAATATTATTTCTTGTTTGGTAACCAAATATTTTTTGGCTAGTCTTATATTTACCTTTCAATTTTAAGTGAAATAATTGACGATAAAATATGAAACAAAATCCATATTTTTAATAGAATTTTGTTGTGTGAATTTCGATAAAAATTACCAAAAATAAAATAAATATATATTTGTGCGCAACTAAGTTCTCGCTGTTTGTTTGATGGAAATACAACTTTATTCTGAAAAAATGGTTACAAGTGAATCATTGAAAGTATTGCCCATCGTTGGCTACTACTTTTTCTCATCTTTCTGTTATATTTCGTATACCGACGTGGTAAAACTGTTCATTTTTTGAGGCTATTAACGGATCAAGCCATTTTTTGATGTCTTCATATGAATGGAACTGCTGGTCACCTAGACCATGCGCCATCGTTCGGAACAGATGATAATCGGACGGCGCAATATCTGGAGAATATGGTGGGTTGGGTAGGATTTCCCATTTCAGTGTTTCCAGGTAGGTTTTAACGGGTTTGACAACGTGAGGTCGAGCGTTGTCATGCTGTAGAATCACTTTTTCATGCCTCTCCGCGTATTGCGGCCGCTTCACGCGTAGTGGCAATCGCATCAATTGAAGTGACACCGATTCCCAGTGATGGTTTCGCTTGGTTTTAACAGTTCCTAATAAATAACACCAACTTGGTCCCAACAAATACATAGCATAGCCTTCGCAGCGTGAATATTCAGCCGAGTCGACGACGTAGAAGCATGACCGGGCAGTCTCCATGACTTTCTTTTCTTTAGATTGCAGTAATGAATCCATTTTTCATCACCCGTATCGATGCGATGAAGAAAACCCTTCCTTCCTTCCTTTTTTGCCGCTGGAGCAGTTGTTCACAGGCGAAAAAACGACGTCCAACATCCCTTGGTTTTAACTCATAAGGAACCCAAGTCCCCTGTTTCTGAGTCATTCTTAAGGCATGCAATCGCTTTTATTGGTGGGTTACTCCTAATACTGAAGCAAGCTCTTCTTGCAGTTGACTCGGATCCTCATTGAGCAATGCCTCCAATTCAGCGTCTTCGAAGGTTTTTGGCCTTTCTTCACTCGGACGATCGTCAACATTAAAATCATCGACTTTGAAGCGACGGAACCAATCTCGGCACGTTGTTTCACTTAAAGCAGCATCTCCATAAACTTTTTGTAGCTTTCGATGCGCTTCAGCCGCCGTTTTTTTCGAATGAAAGAGGAAAATCAACACTTCCCGCAAATGACGATTATTCGGCACAAAATCAGACATTTTTACAAAACCAAAAGTATATGATAGAAGCAAAATCACTAATGTGTCGAGCACTTTGTTTACCACATGTCTAAGCTTGGTTTATGACGTTTAGGTTATGTTAGAATCGACCAGCACACACTGCTGGCGGCTCCTATTGACTTAGTGGCGCACCTAATAAATAAAATTGTGTTTGGAAATAAATACTTTTTTGAGTTCCAAAAAATTTTTCAAATTTCGACATTTTAGATTTTTCTTTAAATGAAAGCTTGGAATTTTTCCTTTAAAGTTAAATCCAACTTTTTATGTAGGGTCAAAAATGTTATTATTGAATACACGAAATTTTTTTATATGAAGAAAATCCGCAACACCGTCTAAAATCAACTGGATTTTTCAGTTCGTTCGAATTTCGACTTTATTACACTAAAATCAAAGTGATGTACAACTGCATCCGAAATATCTTTCTGCAAAGTGTCGCAAAACCAATCGCCCTATCAGAAGATCAAAATAGGGATTTCCCTTACTCAAGATCATTATTTTTCACATGGTAAAAAAGTTATTCAAAAATAAAACTGGATTATTTATTTTGTGTCACTAGCTTGCTTTTTTGAATGACGAAAAAAAATGCGAAAAAAGTTACCTGTGGGAACAACAGCAAGGCGCACACCATAAATTCGAGGAGCAGCTCTAGCCAACACAGAACTTACAGGCGACATGAAAAGAGCAGATTTATATAATAGAAATATAAATTTTTATGGGATTCAAAGATAGATTTTTTAAACATGCATCTCACACAATTTTACCCGATAATACCTTGAGTGTTGGTGACAATGTCATACTAAATTAAAACACAGTTCCCATTTTTGAAGTGGAAGTAAATTTGGAAGAGTTTTAGAAGGAAATTTACAATTTACAATATAAGGTTCGAGAAAAGGCCAAAATAGATATCAAAGCCATTGAACTGTACTGAAAAAATACAGTGTCAAATATAACAGCTCCTGTCATAATAACTTGCGAGCAGGAAAGAAAAAGTATATGGGAAAACAAAACCTGTTTTACTTTTTATGAATAATATCATCCCATTGCTGGCGTATGCCGATGATATTGACATCACCGGCCTTAACAACCGCGCCGTTAGTTCTGCCTTCTCCAAACTGGATAAGAAGGCAAGGCGAATGGGTTAGGTGGAGAAAGAGGACAAAACGAAGTACCTCCTGTCTTCAAACAAACAGTCGGCGCACTCGCGCATCGGCACCAACGTCACTGTTAACAGCTATGATTTCGAGGTTGTAAAAGACTTTGTCTATTTAGGAGCCAGCATTAACACCGATAACAATGTCAGCCTTGAAATCCAACGTAGAATCTCTCTTGCCAACAAGTGCTACTTTGGACTAAGTAGGTAACTGAGCAGTAAAGTCCTCTCTCGACGAACAAAACTAACACTCTACAAGGCTCTCATCATGCCCGTCGTAACGTATGGCGCAGAAGCTTGGACGATGACAACATCCGATGAAGCGAAGCTTGGAGCGTTCGAGAGAAAGATTCTGCGTAAGATTTTTGGACCTTTGCACGTTGGCAACGGCGAATATCGCAGACGATGGAACGATAAGCTGTATGAGCTTTAAGACGACATAGACATAGCGCAGTGAATATAGATCCAGCGGCTACGCTGTCTGGGTCATGTCGTCCGAATGGATACAAACGCTCCGGTTTTGAAAGTATTCGATGCGTACCAGCTGGTCGTAGCAGAGGAAGAGGAAGGCCTCTTCTGCGTTGGAAAGATCAGGTGGAGAAGGACTTGGCTTCACTTAATGTGTCCCATTGGCGCCGGTTAGCACGAGTTTGAAACGCTGGCGCGCTTTGTTAGACTCGTCAAAAATCGCGTTAGCGGTTATCACGCCAATCAAGAAGAAGAATATCATTCCATGTCACGTCATGTATTCCCATTATGGGAGCAATTTCAAGAAAAAGTTGCTGAAAACATGCGACTTTTATTATTTTATAATTTTTTTTCTATAATTTTTTCCTTTCATGCGACTCAGTCTTTTTATTTCTGTGAAAGTAATTTAATGAAGTAGATTTAATTTGCTTTTAATTAAAGTGTGTTTTTCCTTATCTTATTATTAACTTTTTTACAAAGAATTTTAAACAAAACCCTCCTGGTTGCGCGCCTGTCTATGAGTTAACGAAAGTATAAATTCCGAACATTCTTGATGTTGCTTTTACTTAAGCTGCTGCGAAGTGAAGCTGGAATATAATATAAAATCACATTTGAATAAAATAGCAGCAACAAATCGATTTTTAAGTACCGTAATATAGCATATGAGTATCACGAAATTCCATGTGGAAATTCACTTGTTTAATGACACAAATATGAACTAACATATACTAGGAAGTTAACAAGCATCATATCACATAAGCTGAGCTCCTCACTTATACCACTCGACGAGTTTAAGGTATCCGAATTTGTTTAACCCCCTCGCTTCTGCTCATTTATTACACCATTTCGTTACATACATACATATCTGTGTATTTGTAGGTGCATATGACTATTCAGTGCCTCTTTTCCTTTTAACTTAAAAACATGCGCTTTCCACTTCAATGACTGAGTATCTGCATCCTAATATGATTTACTTTGCAGTAGTAGCAGCAGCAGCAGCAGCAGCATTACCCTTCATCAACGTCAACGCAATCACATCGCCTCGGCACCCATTCTCCATTCCAGCGATGTATCCAAGCGCATCAACGTCAAGCTAAAAATATGCTTTCATATATGGTTTGGATAGATGAAGAATAGCAAATGGTAAAATAATACAATAATAATGCTGGTAAATTATGTTCAAGTCGACAATGCACTGTACAAAATTTAAAGAACTTTGCTTTCCGAAAATTAACTTTCTGCTTAGGAGATCGCAATAAATTTTTTCTTTTTTATAAAAAATTAGTTTGCTGCCCAAATTTGAAATACAGGTGTAAAACTTGTTGGGAACTTGAAGCATTGTCCTAGATTATATTGAGTTTGCAGAGCAAGAAATGAATTCATGCATTAATTTGAATGGTTGAAAAAAGTTTATGGCGATGATTATCTATCTCCTGCCAGAGTTCATGAGTGGTTTACACGTGTCAGAGATGGTTGTGAAGACATAAATGACAATGAACATACGGGCCGTCCATAATCAGTAATCACCAAAAACCCCATCGAAATTCTTCTTAAATTTATCAAAAATTAACCGAAATCATCGTTGAAATTCATGGAATAAGAGTTGAATATCTTCAAAACATTGAGTTATCGTACTTAAATGATCATTTGGGCTTACGAAATGTCACTCACATGCACATTTCGTTCCGCACAAGTTAACTGAGGACCAAAAATTGCTCAGAATTCAATATTCGAAAGACCTCATTAAGAAGGCGAGAAAATACGAGAACTTCCTTTACAACATTGTAACTGGTGACGAAACGTTGTGTTTCTAACATGAACCTAGAACTAAGCGTCAAAGTGCCGAACGTAAGGCCCCAGACGAGGCAGCACCCAAAAAATCGCGTTCGGAGAAGTCAAAAATCAAGTCGATGCTAATTTTTTTTACGATTCCAAGTGAATTGTCCACTATGAGTTCGTGCTTATGGGCCAAACCGTCAATGCAATTTTTTATCTTGGCGTTTAGAAGCGTTTGTTGCATCGCATTCGTCGAATTCGCACTGCATACCCGTGAAGGAGGAAACTGACTCTTATTGCATAATAATGCACCATCTCATCAGTCCACTCTTGTGTCTGCTTTTTTGACTCGAAATCTAATTTTAACCATCAATCACTCACCGTATTCGCCTGATATGGCTCCCTGTGAATTCTACCTATTCGGAAAATTGCATTTAGCCTTGAAAGGAAAAGGTTTTGCGTCCGTAGAGGTTATCCTGAAGGACGACTACGAATATCCTGTAGGACAATCCTTGTCAATGACCTGAAACACTCTTTCGAAAAGCTTTTAGATCGCGCAAAACAGTGTTTGAATACATAAATTCTGAATTGAGAACAAAGCTCCTGTCATTTCTATTTCAGCTCAGTTGTATTTATTTTGGACTTCACCATGTATAACTGTAAAAAAGATCTTCGAAACAAATCCACAAGGCGATAGAAGAATAGGTTGGCCGAGAAATAGATGGGAAGATGAGATAGAAAAAGACATAAAACTGTGCATATCTGATGTCAATAGAAAAGCTCAAGACCGATGGCATGGAGGCGAATTGTAACGGAAGCAATGGTTCACACCGAACTGTGAGGCTATGATGATTCTAATTATTCTAAAAAGTGGTAGCATTAATGTATGTAGTAATGGAAGTGCGGCATTTTATCGAAACTCTATGTCTATTAGAAATAAGATACCACATTCGCGTTCTCAAACAGGCAACACGCCTACACATGCTTTTAACAGCATCATGCCTAAGGTCATAATAGACACACTGTCTGATCTGTGCATCCCCGAGACCTTAGTGAATTTGTTCGAGCAGCTGCTGCTTAACAAGCTTATGAAGTCGACGCTGGACTAATCGATACTCCTTAAGGTGAAAGTTTTCGCCTCTACTGTGAAATCTGACGACGAACGAGTTATTGTTAGATCTAGAGAAGAGAAGAGTCCAAGTTGTAACCTACGCGGGCGATGTAGCTATACTGCTAAGAGGGAAGTTTCGAGATACTTTCTGAAGTCTAATGCAGGGTACTCTAAAAGTCATAGATACTTGGGCTAAATAATGAGGTTTAAGCCTTAATGCGCCAAAAACAGAACTAGTATTGTTTGCAAGGAACTGTAAAGCTCCTCCCTTCCGACTCCCGATATAGAACGGTTAAGTTCTGTCAGTCGATAATAGTGCTAGATACCTTGGCTTAATCCTAGATAAGAAACTTTCTTGGAAGCTGAACTTTTAGAATAGAGTAAAAATACTGCTAAAATGATATACTCCTACAAAATAACAACAAGCCTAAAGTGGGGTATATCTCCCAAGATAGTTCACTGGTTTTATACAGCTATTGTAACACCAAGCTTGAACTACGGACTTCTGGTCCGGTTGTCAACTTTTGAGAAGAGGAAACTTCGACGAAGCAGCTAGACATCATTCAAAGAAGAGCTAGCCTTTGTGATAGCGGGGCTCTGAGACACACACCAACATCACCAACATAAGATTGAGAGAATCATCAATGCTTAAAACCAATCATCAATTCTTGCAGTCCGGTGCCCCTGACTTTTATGACTCGATGGATTTACAGCTTGACAGATAAAATTTCCATCACGAGATCGCTTCATTCATCGTTCAAATGCGATGCTTATTTAACTTTCTGCTTGCAAAACGCCACAAGCAGCTGGAGTTAAGTGTGGACACCGGAATTCTCTCGTGCCATTGAGGCTACAATTGTGCCCAAACGGGGCTGCTTAGTTGAAAGTTGAAAATAGTTCTCTTTTAGCGTAGTTTAGCTATAAAGAATTTCTTATATATATACTGGCGCTGGCACCCTTTGTTGCGTGTTTGACTGAGCTTCTTCTCGTATTTGTGGTGTGCACCTTGATGCTGTTCCTTAAATGGAAGGACCTACAGTTTTAAGCCGACTCCGAACGGCAGATTGACTCCAACTACCGTTACTATTTTTGTTTTTGTCCTAAACAAAAAAGATGTCTCCAATTACCGTACTACTTTTGGTTTTGCCCAGAAAAGTAAGACCCGAAAATCTAACTGAATGAAACTGCACACCCCACTGTGACTTGAGCTGAATTCTATTTCAACTCCTTAAGAATTTTTATCGCACCAGCATTAGAATCGCACCATACTTGAAAATATTAAAATGTAAGTAATCTTGACGTCTAGACTTCGTCTGACATAGAAATGAAGTAAAGCATATTTTTGTCCTCCTCCACTACTTAAAAAACTGCTGCAAAATTTCTAACCAAACCGATAAGTGTACAAGATTTAGTTTGTATAATTTTAGCTTTTTAAAGAAAGCAATTCGAAGGTATATGTAAATTTTTAATAAAATTAGTGTCTTTTTGAAATCTTTTACTGAATTTTTTTTTGGGGGAAACAATTCCTCAAAAGAAGCATGTATCACAAAAGATGGGAATATTCAACAAAGTCAGATGCCTGGGACCAGAGTGGAGCATAAGAAAATCGAAAAAGCTCTTCTGTCCAAATAGGAGAAAATAGGAGAGAACAGTCAGAGGACTACATTCGACACATTCCTATCGAAAGGCACTCAGAACGACTAAGGGTCGAGATAAAGATAAAGAGTGCGAACAAAAAGGGATTTTTGGTTTCTACTTTCGTATCAAATTTCAGATCACAAATAATTGCCTTCGGTTTTAGTGTCAGATGAAGCTGAAATAACTTTATTTATTTTCCATGAAAACAACTGTTAAAAATAGAGACTAAAGCTGAGATCCCAAAACAATATTCCGAACATTAAAAAAAAAATCGAAATGGAACCATACAACAATTGCAAAAACCATATTTGGTCAAACTGTAAGAGGGGTTTCGAAACAAATCAACCAGAATCTTAGCACTAATTGAAAGATGGGATCTGGCAGCAAATGTGTATCAGGAGACCTGCATTGTGGCTAAACATATCAGAAACCTTTTTGAAAACAATCTAAGTAATTTGGGGAAAAAATCGCTCAAAAATGCGGTTCCACTAAATGTTATGTGTGCGGGGTATACAAGGAAGTGAGCATTAAATCATCCAAAGTACAGAAAGCACAAGATCGGAATGTTGATGCAACAAATAGAACCAAAAGGTTATGGACAAACCTTGTAAAAAAATTTCAGTGCTGTATTATGGGCGATGAAACTTGTGAATTGGATGACTTTTCGTAGTTTCCAGGCAACGACTTTTACCTATATACTGTTCATCACGAATCAGCGAGCAAATGTACAGAACACAAAAAGAGATCCAAGTGCACTAAGAAACTTCTCGTGTAACAGGTCATATGCAGTTGCGGTCAAAGAAGCCAGCCGTACGCAATTTTTGGGTGAATTACACATGTATTTATGTGTCTCATTTTGTCTGATCTTGGCGTAACAATAATATGAAAATTCCACCCAAAAAGACTAATCCGTTGAATTGCCCAGAGCTAAAAGCATAGGAACGACATTGTGTCCTTATTAAGCGGAAAGGTTCATATTACACAGTAGCGATGCTAAAATTACTTCAAAATGTTAAGGTGCGTAAACTTAATTTTAGGTCGAAGATTACAGATCACTCTTCCGCATCTCTGTTGCAGCTCGTTTTTTCACATTTCAATTTAAATTTGCATCACCTTTCAAACGATCTATCGATTATTTTTGAATGAAGAAAGCCAATATCATAGAATATCTCTTCAAACCCAATGACTAATGGATATGGAAATTTGCATCATCTTTCAAACGATCTATCGATTATTTTTGAATGAAGAAAGCCAATATCATAGAATATCTCTTCAAACCCAATGACTAATGGATATCTGCCTTAAATTCAATAGGAAAAATTAAGTAAAGTATTCAGAGTTGTAATGAAAAGCAATCCATTAGTTTTCCATTAGATGGCTTTAGAAATCTAAGACTTGCATTAAAAAAGTGCGATCGGTTTAGGCGACTTTAGAAAGATAAAATCCTTAACTAAAAATAAATCTGAAACAGTTTTACAAGTATGAGCGCTTGACTTGGTATTTCTTAAAAAATGCCTGCAATGTGGGCGCCAGTAAGAAGAAAGTATGCCATATTTTTTAATGCTTCTTCAAAAAATATGAACAGTATTAATGATGCTATATTGTAAGAGCCAGTCAAGAGCAATTTTTGTTTAGTCGATTCCGGCACAGTAATTTTGATTTCAAAGGTATACTACGCCCTCGAAGACCAATTACACAAAATGCCCATAAAGTAATGGAAGATAATTTAATCACTCTTCCGATTGTCTATGAGCTAAATAAGCCACAAAACTGTTGACTGGATAGACAACAAAGTTCCATGTATCGGTGCCAAAAGAGTTATCGCAAAACAGTACTAAGAATCGAATTTCCATCTCCGAATCGCTGGTGAATCGTAATAAATTTGTTTCATTTATCAATCAGTTGGTGGCTGATGATGGAAAGGGGGTAATTTGCGACAAACTCAAGCGGAACTGGTGGTGGTGAAATCGCGGTGAGCCAAGATTGTTTGGTAAAAATTTGCCTGAAGCGGACCTTGTGAAAATTGACTAACCCAGTGGTTTGACCATAGATGTGAAGTATTTTTTCTGTTTTTTTTTTTTGTTTTGAAAAAAGTATAGAGCTATCGATGAAAATGTTGTATATTTGACCTTGAACGTATCATTTTAACTGTGCTAAATAAAGCTTTTATTAGCTTGCCAAAAAATTTAATTTATTTGAATTTATTTTTACTGCTCTATAATCGGCATATGATTTACAATAACTGCATCAAAAAGTACAATAACACAAAGCTAAAAGCATTAAAAACCCATTAACCTGGTCATGCAAGTGCATTGTAAAAGTATATACAGGGTGGGCCATATAGCTTTTGCTTTTTGAACCACCTATTTTTTTTCGAAAATGAGCGAGGAGCCGCGGTTACAGTAAATGGCGAGCGTTACCGTGACATGCTCAACGAGTTGTTTCCAAAAATTGAAGAGGATGACATGGACGACATTTGGTTTCAACAGGACGGTGCAACTTGTCACACTGCCAAAGTTACACTCGAACTTTTGGCTACCGTTTTTGAAAACCGAATAATCAGCCGAAATTCCGATAAATTCCGATATCAATTGGCCTCCTCGGAACTGTGATTTAAGCCCGTTGGACTATTTTTTCTGAGGAGCCGTTAAGGACAAATGCTATGCGAAGCATCCAGAGACGATTGATGCTTTAAAACACGAAATCGAAGTTGCCATTCATAAAATTGGAGCCCAAACAATCGAAAATGTGCTTAAAAACTGGGTTGATCGAACGGCCTACTGTAAAGCCAGTCGTGGCAGTCATTTGAACGATATTATTTTTCATTCATAAATGGCAATGTTCACTCTTCAAAGTAAAAAAAAATATTGATTAGTTTTTTTTATAGCCGATTCAAAAAGCAAATTTTACATGGCCCACCCTATACAAGATGGCGCAGAATTAGTCATCCATTTTTTTAATAACATTTTTACAAAGTAAAAATAACTGATTTTGAGTGATAGAAATCTTTATTCTGACCTTTACGGACTCTATCGCTTGTCTGTTTGTATACGGCAGCAGCCTGTTTAAAAAGTGTCGAAATTAAATGAATTATAAAAAAGTTATAATGTTTCTTAGTTTGTCGTCACCTTGTACAAATATACTCAACTAGCTAAATTTCATTATTACACTATTAAATATTTACACAAAATTTAAGTAAATGGCTCTGGAAATGGGGCAACAATTTTTTTATTCTAAAAAACCATTAAGCTGATGGAATCATGCAGAAGGGATTTTCTCTTTTTTCCGATTTCTATTGAACATTTCACTTGAAAATGTCCGATTGAAAGCTAAACAAATCATCAATCAATCAATAGCTGAGTGACGTTATAATAGATATCAAATTATCGATGGAATAAATAATCACCATTCCATGTCCCTTTTTTATTATTTAACGTTGCACTGTCAACTGACAACTGACCACGAATGTGCGCTCAACCAGCACCGATACGCTTAATAAATTAAGCCTTCCCTCAAAAAGCCCAAATGTTTTAGATGAATGGAAAATCAAGGTCGTGCGACCATTTTTTGTTGGTCAAACATAAAATAAAAAGAAATATAAGTGGAAAAGTTCACGCTATTTGTTTTGTCGATTAGGATAATTTACATTTTATTGCTTTTTAAGTTTTGCTGTGATTTAAGGCATTAGAAATACAAACGTAAAGCGAATTGTCATAAGCTGATGAAAGGAAACAAATGAATTTATTGCAGTGGAAAATAGGTAATTTATTTTGCTTCCCGAAGCAAAATACCTTCGGTGTTTAGAGTCTATATCATTTAAGTGATTTATGTTTTTGAGTATTTTCGACATTATCGTCAATTATGCTGCACATTTGTCGTTTTGAAAGATTGACCATAAGAAGTGCACTGGAAAAGATTTTTCAAAATTTTAATAGCATTGTAAGACAAAGAAAAGAAAAACGATTTTGATTAAATGTTTACCATTGGCTTCAATTTGAGAAAAACTCCACACAAAAAACCTTTAGATCCACAGCATTAAATCTAGCCGTTTTTAGTAAATACTACATTGATTCTTTCTCGGCTGGTTTGCAGGTCGACTGTATTTACATTCACTTTTGAAAAGCCTTCGACAAGGTTTTTCATAGAATCTTAATTAAAAGATTAACTTGTTTTAGTTTTCATGCTGCCTTCCTGCAACTGAAGTTGTGTTGTAATGGTTGTGATATTTCATCTACCTTTGCTGCCACTTCTAGTGTTCGGCAAGGAAATATCTTGCGGCCGCTCCTATGTATTTGTGTTATTTATTAAAGATATCAAAAGTTGTTTCACATTTGCCAAAATTTTACTTTATGCTGATGAACTTAAAATCTTGACCAAAGCGCAAAAACACATGAGGATGCCATTAAAATTCAAACCGATGTGGATAAGCTTTATTTATAGTGCCAGAAATCACTTCTTTCGCTGAACTTATCAAGTGCTTTCAAATGTCTCACTCGAAAATCCATATCTAACATTGTGCGTACTAAATAAAGTATCTCGACCTGTGCCCTTCAGTGTTCTAGTGAGATTAACGATCTTGGCGTTGTCTTTCAATAGCCATATATTTAAATTATTTATTGTATTTTGAATCGCTTCAAGCTGAGCTATACTCATGGCAAAGTAATCTTTGCATGGAAAAATTAGAATCGTCGATCAATGTACTCATAACACAAATTAATATTTTACATATAATACAATAATAGCATAACTCTGTGTACTTAGCCAGCACCGAATTCTCTTGCTTTTAACTGCACATCTTCAATCTCAATTGTGAGTAGTGGCTCTCCTCCTCACGTATCTTGTGTCTCAGTTGATACAAATACTTATGCTGCTGCTGGATGCTTCGCGTAAAACTCCTCACACCAATATTCGCGCTGTTAAAAACAATAACAACAAATCATTATTTGACTCTCAATTTTAAATTTTGATGACTTCCACCGTGTTCGTAGCTACAACTGAGACAATTGACTCTCTTTCGTATGCTGCTGCTGCCTCAGTTAATACGTTTGCTTATGATGCTCTCGCTCCCACTGGCTTGGAAAACAGGTTGATCTTTGCGATTGCTGCGCCAAGTATGAGAGCTACTTCGAAATAAATGTCTATTGTGGCAGAATCTTTATGGCGTGCGTCTTGATGTTGTTTCACAGATGGAGGGAGCAACAGTTTTAAGGTATTTCATGAGAGAAATACACTCGGAGGTTTGTCATTGCCTACCGAGGTGTCTCTCCTTTACTCATACTATTATTGCTGGAGTCATAGATAGTCCCTTCTAGCTGGAAAGGAGTTGATTTAGTGTTCCCCAGCGATCTCTTAGGAATGCTACCATTACTCGCGGAGGATGGTTTATGTAATCTGGTGAGTACTGGCCTTAAGAACACAAAGACCGCTTTCTAATGTTATCTGTTTTGCTTTTCTATGCGTTTAGGGGATTTTGGAAGATTGTTTTAGCCCATTTGTTTGCCCTTTTTGTTTTGCCTACCCATCGGTTAGGTTAATCATGATTTCATATTCTTGAAATAAGTTTAATAATCAATATTTTACTTTAAGAGATATTTTGCTGCAACTACAACAATAGCTAACTTATGTCCCTGTGGGTGGATTAGAAACAAGAAACACAATTTCAAAATGAATTACTCTATCCTTTTATAAAAAATACGCACTTTCACTATGACAATCGCAGTTCAAATGACACACTATACAATTATATTGAATTTTGAAAGAAGGTAATATAAAATTGTCTTCGGTAGTCTAGCGTAAGTACACTAACCTGCCATCCCAGAGTTTATTGGTTCGAATCCCACGTAAAGCACGGTTCTCGCACTTTTCCAAACTTACCTACTTTCCTAGTTTCTATAAAAAAAAATCATTCCACAACACCAACAAACCTTTTCCTCCCAATCCTTACTCCCGCATAAAAGTCAGCGCATGACTGGCCTTGTGACTGCTAAAACAAGCAAGAACGCAAGGAAAAACACATTGCTTTCGTGGCGCCAGCAAGAGGAAGCGGGAAATTGCGTTAATAGCGCAGACACATCAAATTTAGCGAAGTCCTCAACCATCTATGTGATCCTTCTACCAGAAAAATGTGGCACACAGATGGCGCTTCAGGCAGTAAGAAGGCGTTGTTCTTAACGTCGACAGGTGGGCACTCCCACTACTTAGGACGGATAGGGGAGGGCTTAACGAACCAACGCTAGACTGGTTCTTGTCGAGGCCCTACGCGCCCGAGTGGAGTGATCAGGGAAAAAAATATATATATATTATTAAATAAAATTAGTATTTCGGATAAGATACTGTAAGATACTCTCTTGAATTTCACCTTAAAATAGGTGTCCATTTTTCGAGCTCGAGATCATATAGAGAAACTTTGTATATCGTCGTTTAAAGTACAATACCGCATATCGAAACTGCGACTTCCTGGAAAAGCATTAAGCTTGAATGGAAACAGATAATGATCATAGAAGGCTTAATACTTCTAAGCCGGATGAGAGAGATTTTCGTGCCTAAATATTGCTGAAATTGATTTTTCAATCCTCCGTAATCTGATTACACTAATATTTCACTCCTCAGACCAAATGCATAAACTGCTTAGTATTAGTTTGGCAAAGAGTAAAAGCCTCATACCCTTGAGTTTCAACTACTATTACATCTCCCGGAGTGCCTCTCAAAAATATCCAATACGTTTATAATGAGATCGATACATATTTTAATATATTAACATTTCCAGTTCATTATTTGCTTACTTGCCACGGCTCTCCTAAGCTGGTTCATTTCTCTCATCACAAATCATCTCATCTGTTGTTCATCTCCCATCCATCCAATCCGTATACGAAAGATATTAAACATTTTTCATATACCATTTTTTTATTTAATATTTTTTAACTGAACAACTTTTATTTCTTCGAGAATGTATTTTTTAATTTCAACCAATTTTTTTGCCTTTTTTCAACATTGAAGCTTTATTCAGGGAAATGTTTTTGTTTATTCAACTTTTATGTGCACTTGATTGTAAACTTGCGTAGGCGGTCGGTAGTTGACATTTGTAGCAAGCATGCATTTACAGTCACTCACACCTTATTTGATACAGATACGACTTTTTTGTAAAATGGTCTATATTTCACAATATTTTGAGAAATTGGAAAAATAGAGTATGCAGACACTTTATTTATTTTGCTTTATTTCCTTTCTCAACAGTAAATAAAAAAGTGTACACTAATTTCATTTTTCTGCAAAAAAAACAAAAAAATACATACAGAGAATTCACGCCGCGGCTTTAATGATGCAGTCTAAAAAGAGCAACTATATATTTCTAATTTTTAAAATTTAAGCTATTTCGTACTTTGTTGGGTATCCTTCGAAGTCTCCGTGGCTTGGAGTCAACCAATTTTTTGTTTCTTTTTCGTACTCTGGGCTAATTTATTTTCACCCTTCAAGTACTACCTTTTCAAGATCAGATTTATGGAGTTTCAACAATATTTGAATATTGATCATCTCTGTATTATTTGTGTCTTCTGGTTAGTATCGCTATCTTGATAAAAGCGAAAATCATCTTCAATTTGTAATTTTCTAGCGCTTTAACCCAAATTTGCTTGCAGAAGTTTTAAATAAATAAATGTGTTCATGGCTTACAAAGATTTAAAAGAAGAAAAATTTAAGCATACGAAAAATCACTGGTACGCGAACTGTTAGATATTTCTACATATCAAAAAAGTTGATTGTTAAATGCAAAATTTAGATGAAAAAATGCTTGTCAAAGATATTTGTGACTTGCTTTTCTTCTCAGCTACAGCAGCAATTGTCAAAGCCATACTTGAAAATATCATAATCGCTTTTCCAATTTATTTGGTACGTGCAAAGTTGGATTCGCTCTGCTTCATCTTATTTCCCAAAAATGTTTTCTTCTGACGAACCATACCAAGAAGGGTGAGATCTCTGAACCTTAAACGGCTAGCTAAGTTCAATAATGTGAAAAAATATGGCAGCCGACGTATTCCCAGCGGCAAACAAGCTTTTGCACAAAGTTGTCCCCTAAACTTTTTCCTATATAAATCCCGCTACTGAGAGCATAGAATGACTTTACAAGCGAAACTGATCACTGAGATATGAAAATCCACAGTGCTACTGTCCTAGTCACATAATTTAGTCAAGAAATTATAAAAATACTTTTTTTGACATTGAGACAAAATGAGTTGAGCAAAGAAGTGATATGAATTTCGATTCATATTTACATTTGTGAACTGCCTTCCAGGAGATGGGGCATTGTGGGCCCAATAAGACCTACTAATGTTAAGCACAAATAACTTTTTTTATTTTTTGACATATTTATATTTGTCTTTTTGTAGGTGATAATTGAATTGTTGGAAAGTTATTATGGAACCCTACTGCAAAATACCACCAACAACGACTACAATACGCTATTCTTTGTACACAATTAGCCACGCAAATTGTTTTTTTAAATAATGTTTTGATGTCGGATGAAACGCATTTCCATTTAAATGGCTATGCCAATAAACAAAACTGTAGATTGTGGGGCTCTGAAAATCCAAGGGCAACACACCAACATCAGTTGCACCCATCTAAATTTACTGTTTGGTGTGGTGTTATGGCTAGAGTTATCGGTCCATATTTCTTCGAAAATGAGGATGAAACGTCGGAATCGATTTCAGGAGCTTCTTACAGAACATTGATTGAATACTTTTTGCGGCCAATGACGGAGCAATATCCTAATTTGTGGTTTCAACAAGATGGAGCAACTGCGCACACTGCTAGGCAAACTATGGACCTGCTGCGTAGTAGTAGTAGGTCTTATTTGGCCCGCCCTGTACATTTTAAAAGTCTAACTTGAGAGCTTTGTAAAAAAATGTATGTTCACTATATTGAAAATCACAGATACAACTATTAAGAAACTAATTTTTATTCAAGATTTTCAACAAAAATGCTCAAATATAGGCTACCGAGCACATGAAGATTTTTGTTTTTTTCTCCTATTTTTTCCAGTGTCCATGGACACTTAGTAATTTTTATAGCTTTAGTGGGAGATTAGTTGTTACTTCAAATCAGCATTTAAATAACATGTTTCAATGAATAGTTACATAGCTTACATTTAATATATTAACAACAGTAATATACTTAGTTTTAGTTTGTCAAATAGTTTTTGTATCTGCTAATGCTGATGGTGTGATTCGTTTTAGTCTTAATTTCTGCGTCAGCTCCATGTGCGGTATTTTTTGTACCTCTTTGTTCGAATGGGTTAGTAATTTCTGCGTGTGCTGTATTTCAGCATTACGTTTTTTATGGGATCAAGTTTTAAGTCGCGGTGTAAGTCCTCATTTGTTATACACCAGGGTGCATTTACGATAGTCCTTAAGATTTTTGATTGAAGTCGTTGAATTATTTGTATATTGCACATGAAGATTAAAGCATTATTCTGTTTATCGCAATTTACTTTTAGCTACATATATTTAATGGATTCCCCGTTGAAAAATTTCCTCGTATTTTGGGTAAAGGCACTTCGGCCAGGTAATGAACCATCGCCCGGAGTAAGTAGTGGTAGCAGGAGTAATGTGTGGTGAATATTTAAGGTGGTGTAGAGCATACTTCTATAACGCCTCTAGCTACTTTTACAACAAGTGACCGAGCGCTGCCATACCAAAAAATTACAGCGACAAGATCATGTATTCTGGATACATTGGAGGTAATAAATCGTTAATACTTTATTCATTACACTATTATGTTATTGTTGGTAACACTGATTAGTACTGGTTGCGTTACGTTAGATTAGCTCAGCTCTCAAATCAGCATCTTCAAAATTAGCTGGCCTCTCCTTGCGTTCTTTGCCTACTATATTCTCAACAACACCTCGATAGGATATAATTTTTAATTCCAAGGGTTTCTTTGATATCGACTTCAAATCCCAATATGAGCCCGAAGCATCAGGTAACATGAAAGTTTGTTTCTAGCAACAGTTGGCGCCTGATAGGAAATTTCAAAATATTAGCAGTTTTTTGCTATTAAAAAGATTCTCATCGAAGCTATCGGTGCTTCGGAGTCGTCCAAAGTGTGGACAACCTTTAGACGTATATCACAGGTTCATCACAAATTGAAAAGAAGCTCAGCCAAGGATGGCTGCACCAATTACATCTATGAATTACCAAAAGGATAGAAATAATTTATGGATTCTCAAATTAAGTATTTTGAATGGAGTTTGATGTGTAAATAAAATAAAGCCATATTTTTGTAAAAAAAAACAACTTTCATTTTCAAGTTATAGGTCCATTACAATACGAAATGCTTCAGCAGCACAATAAGCCATAAATCTGTTAGTTTTTAATAAGACATACATACAAATAGTTTTAATTATACATTTCGATATCCCTTTTTAAAGCTTCTTTTGAGGGGTAGTTCTTGTTACTCATATGGAATTGAAGTCCACGGAAAAGGTGATAATCTCAAGTTGCAATATCCGGAGAGTATGGTGGATGTGGCATTAGCTACCATCCGAGCTGGTTCAGCTAGCCTAATGTTTGCCTTGCGGTATGAGGTCTTGCGTTGTGGTGGTGAAACAAAACTTTGCGTCTATTCTCTAAATACGGTCGAGTTTTGTTAAGTTCCTCATTCAGGTTTGATAGCTGATGGAAATAATAATCAGCAGTTATCGTCTGGTTTGGTTCCAGAAGTTCATAATAAACAATACCGGCCATATCCCACCAAATAGACAAGAGAATGCTCTAGGGGTGAAAACCATCTCTAGGGGTCGGTTCTGGTGTTTCATCTTTATCTAACCATTGGCGTTTGCAAACGGGATTATGGTAAAAGACCCATTTTTCATCACCAGTAACGATACGGTTCAAAAAACTTTCATTTTCAAGCCGTTGCAGCATCTGAGAACACACATTCACTCTCTGCTGAAGGTTGACGACGGAAAGTCTATGCGGAACCCATTTTCCCAGCTTTGAAACCTTTCCCAACTGAACCAGGTGCCTGTGAACTGTTCCATGCAATGAATGTAACCTCTGAGTTATCATATCGACTGTAAAATTTGGCTCAGCTTCCACGAGTTCGAGCAAGGCGTCGGAGTTAAATACTTCAGAACGACCAGCGCACGGGGCATCCTCCACGTCGCAGCTACTATTTTATTTTTTAACAACACGTGCTTCTATCCGTCATTTAATTCACTTGTTGAATGCACAAATCAAAGAAAATATAAATAGTTCCGTTATATTCCAAGAATAATTTTTTGTATGCAAAAATCGTACAAAAGTGAAATTATGGGTAAAAGACGCACGAACTTATGGACTGACCTGATAGTAGAGACTACGACAGAGCTCGTCGTTTCATGCTGTCAGTTGAAAAAAAAAAGAAAATCAATAATGGATTTCAAACGTATTAGTGAGATTGCATTATATTTGGCTGGAAAATCTCAACCAGCGATTGTTCGTGAGCTCGAGCACCTTAAAGTAAATAAAGTGTTTGTTTATCACACCAACAATCGGTCGTTACAATGACACTGGTAGTATCGCGAAACGTCATGGAGGTGGTCATCAAAGGACTGTAACGTCACGTGAAATGGTTCAAAAAGTGAAGAAGGGACTTGAGCGAAATCCCCGACGAAGTGCCAATCAAATGGCGAAAGATCTGAAAATATCTGAGCGTAGCATCCGCCGCACACTGAAAAATGATCTCAAAGTCAAGCCTTACAAGATTCAAAAGGCGAGAGACTTGAGAGAGCAAATGAATTGCTTCGCTTGGCCGAAAGCGGTCAATTTCCGTATTCCGAACAATGCGTTTTTTGACGAGAAAATTTGTCAAATTGAGCAATTCGTAAACTCCTAAAACGGTAAGATTTATTCGACCAGGAGGCAGCATCCGACACAGGTAATGATTTGGGCCGCTGTAACCTTAGATGGGCGCTCTCCAATCGTTTTCATCGAGCGTCAAGGCGTCAAGGTAAATGCGAAATGTTATAGGGAAAGTATTCCGAAGGTCGCTTTGAAGCCATGGGCCGACAAACATTTCAGTGGCAGACCATGGATGTTTCAACAGGACTCGGTACCATCGCGCAAAGCTCGAGTGAACCAAGAATGGCTAAGAAGCAACGTTCCGAACTTTATAACGTCCGCACAATGGCTCTAAAATTCGCCAGGCGCGAATTCGTTGGATTATTTTCTTTGAGCCATTTTGGAGAGTAGGGTCCGAACTAAAAGATTCACCAGTCTCGAGGCACTGAAAAAAGCCATTCTCGGCGAGTGGGCCAAAATACCTGCAAGTCACATTTGGGAAGATTGCGAATCGTTTCAGGGCCGTCTCCAGGCATAAGGAAGTCATATCGAGCAGAAGTAAATTGATTCTTAATTTTGTATTATTTTTACACATTTTTTATTCTGAATTGAAGAAAAGTAGTTTTCCAAACTACGATAAAATGATGACCTTTTTAATTGGTTACACTTCGAGTGCCGGACCCTGTATTAATTAATCCCTTTATGCAAATAATCCTAGTTGTATCTAATATAAAAAATTAGGGAGAGATTTAAAATATCATTCTGAACTACTGCTGAGGGCATGCTACAGTACTTCATCAGCGTATTTGTCTTAATGCTGGGTACTCACTACTCACGCCAGGTCAAGGATGATGGCTTACTAAGTCTGGCCAATAACTATGGTGAAAAACAAAATTGTGAAGGGAACTTCAACTGCCACGTCCCGGTAGTATTCTTCATCTGAAATCGGCACGATGGTTTCACATACATTCATACACTTGTCCAATCAGTCGCTGTTCAGATATCAACGACGCCGATACCACCAACACAATCTTATCGTCAGCTGAAATCTGCACAATAATTTCACACACTCGTCAAATCTGGCATTGTTCAGATTGTGTTAATTCTTTTTGTATACCACTAACGCATTTTTGGGTTTTTCGTAAACAAACCGAAATGTCAGCCCATCACTTGATGCTGTCAAATTTGCTGAGAGCCTGCCTCCATGCCTCTTTTCACCATGACGCCAGATAGGCTGGCAGCCAAAAGGGCAACGGTTGTCTCTCTTGCGCGCTGACTGTGACCAGTCAGAAAAATAAAAGGTATATAAAAGTAAAAAATACAAAAAACATGAAACAGTTTTTATCAAAAAGGCGAAAAAGCAGAAGATTAAAAAATATAACTTATAATATTAAATTATGTACTAAAATTAACTAGGAACATATATTCATACTATTAAATAAAGTTATTAACAATAAAACGAAAAATTAATCAATACGTTTTAAGGGGGGGGGGGTAGGGTTTAGCGCTAAAAAAAAAACACTTTTTTTTTTAATTTTTTACAGAAATATGGCTTAAGATACTTTAATAAAATCAGTTGCATGTCATAAAATCAGTACATCTTTTCAATAAGTTTTTAAAAAATATTAATAATAAAATATTGACAAATAAGCCCATGACAGAGTTTTTTTGGAGATATGTGTTTCGAGAGGTGCTCTGCGGTGCCAATCGGCATTCGTCGTAGAATCATCTGAAACTAAAAAAGTCGAATTTTTCAGTTAAAGTATGACGTAATGCTCCCCCCCTACATTAATAAAATTTTTTTTTTTTTCATTTTTGTAGTTTTGGTGGCAAAAAAACGTAAAACGAGCATTTTTGGCGAAAAATTTCGCCATATTTGTAAGTGAAAAACAACCTTAAAAAAATAAAAATAAAAAAAAACAGTGTAGGGGGGAGGTATTTTTGATTTAGAAAACGTGTGCCAAATTTGAAAAGAATCGGTTGAATAGTTTCGGAGTTGTGATTGGCACCGACTTTTAAGAAGTCGTTTCGGGAAAAACGCGTTTGAAAAAATGACTCTGAGAAATTATCGATGCTCCGCATTCGAGGTAGAGTGCCTACAAAGGCTATAACTTTGAGAGTTCTGCTCCGATCCACTTAAAATTTTGACACAACATTCTTGAAATGATTTACTATAAGATGAGTGAAGAAAAAAAATTTCGATTTTGTGACCCTACCCCCCCCTTAAGTGGCGGGTCCCAAACACAGCGCACAACCAGCTATCCTGGAATGTTTTGCCTTCTCACGTTAGCTCAATCCCGAACGGGTGTTCGGAAGCTAGCCAGAGGATACTTGGGCTAATCCCGGGAGTTGTGACCAGCTTGAACCATGTGTAGAAGAATCGTCCTGGCCACTCTCAAGTGAATGGCGATCAGTAACTTTCCCCACTTGCGGGGACTTCTACATATCGAATCATCCTCCATCATCTTTGTTAAGTACATCTGATAAATTTTAAGTACAATTGATGCCTTCTAAAGAACATTTGACTGTTAGAACACCATATCACATTTTCAAAAATTGAATTTACGCTTTCTAACACTTTTGAATGTACTGTTGGGTAAGGCGTAAATCATCGACTCTGTTCTGCATGTTAGCGCTTGTTGTTATAATATAGTCGAGAGTTTGAAGGTGGCTATTCAGGCCGGTTCTAAGGTTCAAAACATTCAACACCTCAAGACTGTATAGGCGATTAAAAATAAGAGGAGAAACATAATAAATGCTTTGCATGCACCCGATGTGTTATTGACATGGCAGCGTTATGAAAAATTCTGCCTTTGTAACCACCATACTATGCTTTTGATTGGCGCCTTTCTCAGCGCAGATGCAACGATTTGGTTTCAACTTAAAGAGCATATTTCTGCTACTTAATACTGTCATATTGTTTGACAGTCACTTATATATTGGCGGAAAGTATTCCCCAAAAAGACCACCGGTGGGATTGAGGTCTGGACTTACGCCACGCTTTAAGATTTAATAATAAAATGTCTGTACATATGAAATAATACGCCGCGATATCGCATCACAAAACTTTAATTTTTCACAAATTTGCGCTAAATCAAACGCTTCCCTAAATGGGCACACTTACGATTAATAAATTTAAACCTCCTATCAAAGCAAATTAATCTAAAATTTATGAGCTATTAACTAAAGCACACACCATTGTTTTAACGAATAAATTTTATTCCGCATAAAAAATGTAGGATTTAAGTTGCGATATGAATTCGGCATGATAAATCGCAAAAAGTTTATAAAAATATACCCATAATTTTAAACCGTGTAATGCGGCACTCATAAGCAGCAAAAAACTTGCACGCAAATAAAAAATATTACGAATTCAAACACACACGCACAGGCACACGCACACACAGATAGGTAGGTACATCCGTTTAAAGCATACTTCATAGCGTTTCCGCAATCATAATGCCTGACGACAACGGATACACAGGTATGTTATAATGATGTTGGATGTATGCGTGGGTAAGTAAGTAAGTAACTAAGCGAGTGAGTGAGTGAATGAGTAACGAAGGTACCATAGTAACGTAAACGTTGATAGAACGAACGCGCTCATTCCAGCACGCGTATAATAACAGCTTATCGCACGCCTCTGACGTGCAACAATGTAAGAGTGCACAATGGAAAAGAAAACAAGAATACAGAGCACAGTATAGAAAACAAGGAACAACAAACAGTGAACAACCAAGTAAAATAAAAATTGGCAACAAAAAGAACACAGCAAAGACTGAAGGCAAGAAATGGAATGATGAACGCATAAAATCACCGGCAAAAAATGATTTTCTTTAAAATATTTACGTTGCAAAAAATGATGTACGCGCGAGCATGTGACGCTGAAAGCCACGGCACTACATCAAATTGCTTAGATATATATATGGACACCTGTGTTCACAGTAATAGTAGCGCCAAAGTCAAGTTGCAAAGTTTTGAATATTTATTTATTTTTTAATAATTTTTTTTTATTTAATTTTTTTATTATAATAAAAATATACGTTATGCTACAACAAATATTACACTTTAACCCAAAAGGACATTCATATTTTTCGGACGGTAAAGACATTCTTCGTTGAAGCGGCGATACCCAATTTTAAACTTACCACATATTGCGCCTAGTCCCAAAGTACCACAAATAAAAATGGCATTTTTTATTTGGAAAAATTAATAATTTGAAAGCTTGCTTAATTATTTTATTGTGATATTAAACTTCAAACTTAAGTTATTAATTTTAGTTGTTTTTTTTTTTTTTTTGTTCATAGCCTTTGAAAAAATTGTATAAAAAAGTAACTTGATTAGTGTTAATCTTAATCTTAAGACTAAAATATAATCTCGTTTTTATCAGATTTATTTTGCACATGAGGCACAGCGAACAATTTAATGATCGCCAATAAAGCTTTTTTACATTTGGCACATGAAAATTTAGTCATTCGCCGTTTGGATACTGAACAATTAGCGCAAATTATTCTTATTTTGTTAGTTGCCAACTCTCCAACCTAACTACACTTAACACTTGGAATGCATGCATCTGTGTTTCAAGCGGAGGTGTATGCTGTTCAATAAGCAATGAACTTTGTTGGGAAAAACAGCTGGAGAGCCAGATCTATATGTGCCTGTAGCGACGCAAAGCTGCGCTCGTGGCCTCAAACAGCCCTCCAACCACATCAGGGGTAGTCGAGTCCTGTAAATCCAGGCTGAACTATTTCGGTTGGCATAATATCCTAATGCTCACATGGGTCCCGGGACACGTGGGTATCGCGGATAACGAGATATCTGACTCTTTAGCTAGAATGGACTAAATGAGGTCAACTTCCTTGGTCCGGAGCCCGTTCTGTCACTCCCTTCTGCAGCCATTAAAGCCACGGTGAGCAAACGGGTTAATATAAGGTGCAAGCCTGGTAGGCAGAGAAAGGCTGCAGATGGCCAAAAATAATTGTTACCTGTCATGCCCGACCGACTGCCGTAAATCCTCGTGTGATTAAGCAGAGGGGACTGTAGGTGACTGGTTGGACTGATGACTGGCCACTGTCTGTGGGCGAAGCATATGAAATAGGTAGGCATCTCAGACAATGCATTCTGCCCAGCATGTGAAGAGGAGGATAAGACTGCAGACCATCTTGGCTCCTTGCCACCACGAGATCTACTCAGATTTCTTCGAAGGTCGGGTAGATTTAAAGAAAATTAAAAAGGTACAATGTACCTTATAATTTCTGATTGCTGTACTTCCTAGATGTCCCGACAAAACAAAAAATAAAAATAAAATTACAATTGGACTAAGGTGTATAATTGTCCCAACATTTCTGAATAAAAATGTACCAAACCTTCCTTATTGGAGCAAATTTGTCTGCCGTACTGTTTTATCACCAAATCACAAGCAGGACATTAGCAATTTGAATCTGATTTGAGTTATTGTAGAAAGACATTAAGATCCAGAGTAGGACGGATCAAAAACTCTGCACATGCGAGGTGATTATCCTCCCAGGCAGCTTTTAGAACGAATAGACCAATCAAAGCTTAAATTTTCTCAGCGTTTGTTTCTTTTATTTGAGATGCATCATTGGAATTAATACACGAGCCCTGGTTGATTTCGAAGTTGGTTCACTAAACAATTTCTCCAATTATGTCGCCCATTATAAAAAGTTTTAAAACATGTAGTGGGTTCTCAATATTTCTGGACAAGCGGGTAGCTCCATATATATGAGACTTTGCTTTATGCTTCGACCAATTATAACAGTTTTTGGTACGTAACTGTGATTATATCAGACTTCTCACGCAAAATATTCAACAGGTTATGGTCTTCGTCTAAAGAAAAGATCTCAGAAGACTTTCCATCTTCACTTAGCTCTCCCCAGTGAGGTTGAAGTTCGTCAATCGCACAGTATTACAATCCGATCCAATAATGTCGTCGTCCTAAAAATCCTATTGCTTTGTTAGCAAAAGTCGCACAAAAGGCATTGTTTGTCATATCGACGACGTAAACTTTTTACAAGTGAAGCGGTACTTACAAGTAACTTGCGCAGCCGAACGTGCATATAATTAAAGCTCAGGAACGACTAAAGCTGTACTAAAAATTAGAGAAAACAGTTAGAGGAAAAATAATAAAGTGTAAACTGCTATTGATCATCACCGAAATGACGTAGAATGTAGGCCTAGAGTTAGACTTTGCACAAAATTAAAAAATTAAATTCAAGAAATTATCCTGCAAATTTCCTACCCTTTAATCCGAAATTTTAGAAAAATTCTCGGTACGCAGATTTATAGCCCATTCAATTTTGGTGTAATATGTATTATGCCAGTTTAAAGTAGCCCAAAAATTGCGTTGAGTTTTTTAAATGTTTTTTCGCATAACTAATGCGGCCGCCTTAGCCGAATGGGTTGGTGCGTGATTACCATTCGGAATTCACAGAGAGAACGTTGGTGCGAATCTCGGTGAAACCAAAATTAATAAAAATATTCTTCTAATAGCGGTCGCCCCTCGGTAGACAATGGCAAACCTCCGAGTGTATGTCTGCCATGAAAAAGCTCCTCATAAAAATATCTGCCGTTCGGAGTCGGCTTGAAACTGTAGGTCCCTCCATTTGTGGAACAACATCAAGACACACACCAGAAATAGGAGGAGGAGCTCGGCCAAACACCTAACTGAAGTGTACGCGCCAATTATTAATTAATTAATTAATGCTCAAAATTTTTTTATATGGAGAAAATCCATAACACCGCCAGCGAAAAAATCGTCAAAAGTCAGCACGATTTTTGAGCCACTTCAAACGTCCGCTTTATTACATCAAAATTTAATAAGCTGTAAAACTGCGTACTCATATTTTTTTTTTTTTTTAATTTTAATTCTGATAAAAAAGTTTGAAATATTTATAAAAATTTTTTGATTTTCTTACAAATTTGCATAAAGTTTGAAACCTTAACTTATGTGGTTTTTGCTATAGCTTGAACAATATTTTTATAAGAACATAAAGAAAATTAAATAAAAAATAAAAAATTAGCCAAACCTTTCCTATATATCCCGCTACTATTATTGTGAGCACAGGTGTGTTTATGCACGAGTATGTTTGTGAAAAGATGCGGCAGACGCAGTTGGCAGCGCGTTGCTGCTATGCCGCTTCAGCATCCTTCAACGTAATGGGAATCTTCAGGCTGTGAGTTGGGCAAACAAGAAAAAATAGAATAAGTAAATATTTATAGGTGTGTTCGTGTGTGTGTGTGTGCGTTTGTACGTATTTGACACATCCTCTTGTTAGCAATAGCTTGATTGTCGCTATCTACGCCAATGTTGCTGTGGTATTTTGTGCAAACACACACCTGCCGTCGCACAACTCAGCTTTAACCTCTTTAGGATTTTGATTTTTTTTTTGTTTTGCTGCTTCTTTCTAGTTATATGCCCCTTCATGTTTGCTTTGCTGCGGCGCTACAGAGGAAGTGTCGTTAGCTTTGTTTTTTCTCTTTTTCCTGTTATTTCATGCTTAGTTTTTTTATTTTTATTTTTTGCTTTGCACAAGGATTTCCCGGTGCTCGCATCAGCGTCAATCGATCATCGAAATAATTCAATTATGCAAATGTGTTTTAAATTGCGCATGCGTGCTGCAGCTACGTAGCTATGAATAATCATGTAGAGAAATTGACTACCGCAATTGAAATATCAGATGTGTAAACTTTTTTAATCCGCACACAAGTTGAATGAGATTAAGTTTGATTGTTTTGTGATTTCATGTATGCACAGAGGGGAAAACTAGATCAAGCATTGAACGTATCATCAAATTATCATATTTAAGTGAAATATTGCAATCAATATTCCCATTATTAGTCACTGTTTATTTGTTGAGTTCAAAGGATGCGAATGAGTCGGTGAATTCAAGTAGCTTTGTGATACAAAATTGTGTGTGTGGTAAATTTTTATGGGTTCATAATGAGGACACACTCTATTATTGGTTTAAACTTTGTTCGCATAACTGCTGCCTGTTAGAGTGCAATGGAAATAAATGGATATATTGGGTTGGGGAATAAGTTCACAGCGCTTTTATATTTTCTTTTATTTTACAACGATTTGCTGTTTGGCACAGGACAGGTATTCATTCGATAAAACTGTTTCTACTCTACAAAACTATGTTAATGGTATTTTTGAGTTATTTAATTTTATTATTAGTTTTAAGGCGTAGGTGGAATACCCGGAAGTCAAAAATCAACATTTTCGACACTTGATATTCTTTGCTTTTCATCGAGGTAAAAAAGCTGCCGCAGCATCCCGGAACATTTGCGACGCGTATGGAGAAGAAGTCATAGGCGAGGCTACACCGTGGAAATGGTTTGAAAAGTTCAAAAATGGCAACATGGACGTTGATGACTCGTCTCGCAGCGGAAAACCTTCTGCATTCGATTCACCTTTGAAGAAGAACGGTCACCAAACCAGTTGTGAATTGGCGGAAAAGATGAACTGCAATTATAAAACGTTTCTCAGTCACCTTCATTCAATGAGATTTTCCGAAAAATTTTGAGCTTGGATGCCTAACGAGCCAAACGAAAAAAGAAAGACAGTCGCCTTCAAATTGAGTCTCAGAATCTCGCACACCATCGAGCAATACGCGGTCATAAACAGCGGTATTTGTACCGAATCGTCACGGAAGATGAGAAATGTTACTTGTACATAAAAATGAAGCAAAGAAGGGAGTGGATGGCTGAAGCAGGTAGGGCAAAGGCAAGACTCAAGCCGGATATTCATCCAAAGAAGATCATGATAAGTGTTTAGTGAGACTGAGAGGGCATGATGCACTGGAAAATGCTTGAAGAGAATGTCATGGCCCACAAAAAGCTTTACATTGCCCAACTACACCGCGTGAATGAGGCTATTCAACTTAAAACACCTGATCGACATGGTCAAATCATACTCTTTCACGACACCGCCAAGTCTTCAAAGACGCACTCCAAGAGCTCGAATGGGAGGTCCTTCAGCATCTGCCGTTGTCTCCGGAACTTGTACCGACCGATTACCATATTTTCCGCTCTCTGCCAAACCATATGAAGGGCATTACCTTCGATAACAAAGAAGTCCTTAAAACTGACTCAACAACTTCTTTAACAGCACACAAGACGATTTTTGGCGGAACGGCAACAAAAAATTAGTCAAGAGGTGGAAAGAGGTTGTAAACAGCAACGGCGAATATATAATTCATCAACTTATTGATATAATTCTTGGTTTTTGTTTAAATGAAAGTCTTCGTTATAAATGCTACGAAACACATTCTCCAACATAATAGAATCAACGGGCTTTCTAGCCATTTTAATTAAAAACTGTGGATGTGATTTGAGATGAAAGGTTTGAGATGAAGAGTTTAGTATACAGAATATGAGAAATTTTCTAATTTTTGTATAAAATTTTAAATTTGGATTGATCTTACTGCCTTATAGCCCAAAAAATATCAAAGTGTATATTGCACAATCTGGCTAACACTAATTAATTTTCTTTTTATAAATTTTTGTGCTTTCGGTTTTCATTTCTACTAGTACCTTCTTCCTTTATTTCACTCTCAATAAGCTACAATTAGTGTTCCACCTATAAATACTTCCTTTAAGAATCAATCGCCTTTTCCAATACGCTGTGCTAACGAAATCCAAAAATCGACGGTTGATCATCGGCAATTCGATAAATCGTTAGTTATAAGCCCTTTCACCTCACCTCACAATGGTATCAGAAAGGACGAATCTCTCTTCGTCCAAGTGCGCTCACTCCCTGGGCCACCATACCAACCTAACCTAAGCCATAAGGTGGGAGTTTCGCCCGTGATGGATATTTGCTTGCTCGGAACGCTGATTCCAACGCTTCCTTTCGTGTAATATGGACGTCGAAGATATTGCACGCTTTGGTAGGCCAATCGTGGGAAAATGTCAATAAAATCAGTTGCCTGCACCGGCATATAAGCATTTATTACATTGTCCAGGAATTGGAGAAAAAAACCAGAAACAAAACTGCATGGAATTATTGGTATAAGAATGGTGATAACTGTGTTAAGTTCCTCGTCGAATCAAAGCGGAAAAACGATAAGTACTTTTCACTTCAACCATTCCGAGTATGAGCCAATTCTGATCCCAATCTTAACGCAGTGTAGTGAGTCCATATTTTTAAAGTATCTCTAAATAGTTAGCCGTAGCCGAATGGGTTGGTGCGTGACTACCACTCGGAATTCAGAGAGAGCACGTCAGTTCAAATCTCGGTGAAAGATCAAAATTAAGAAAAGAAAGGCAATGGCAAGCCTCTGAGTGTATTTCTGCCATGAAAAAGCTCTTCATAAAAATATCTGCTATTCGGAGTCGGCTTGAAATTGTAGGTCCCTCTATTTGTGAAAAAACCTCAAGACGCACACCATAAATGGGAGGAGGAGCTCGGCCAAGCACCCAAAGATGGTGTACGCGCCAATTATATATATATAATATATATTTATATATTTGAATTTCAAATATAAATATTTAAAATATATGAAATCCAGCGCAAAATCTCATAAAATTTTCAACGCAAGTGGATTAGGGATAAATAAATTAGTGGCAAATTGCAAATTAAATTCTCAAAATTGTATGTACAGTCTGTGTCAGAAAAAAGCAACCAGGATTATTCAAGAAGTATCTATTAAAGATATATTAAGTGCGCAACTAAGTTCTCGCTGTTTGTTTGATGAAAATACAACTTTATTCTGAAAAAAAAAAATGGTTACAAGAGAATCATTGAAAGTATTGCCTATCGCTGGCTACTACTTTTCCCCATCTTTCTGGTAGATCTCGTATACCGTAGCGGTAAAACTGTTCATCTTTTGAGGCTATCCACAGATCAAGCCATTTTTTGATGTCTTCATATGAATGAAACTGCTGGTCAGCTAGACCATGTGCCATCAATCGGAACAGGTGATAATCGGACGGCGCAATATCAGGAGAATATGGCGGATGGGGTAGAATTTCCCATTTCAGCGTTTCCAGGTAGGTTTTAACGGGTTTGGCAAAGTGAGGCCGAGCATTGTCATGCTGTAGAATCACTTTTTCACGTCTCTCCCCGTATGGCGGCCGCTTCTCGCGCAGTGCTTGGCTCAATCGCATCAATTGAAGTCGATACCGAACCCCTGTAATGGTTTTGCTTGGTTTTAACAGTTCATAATAAATAACACCAACTTGGTCCCACCAAATACATAGCGTAGCCTTCGCAGCGTGAATATTCGGCCGAGGCGACGACGTAGAAGCATGACCGGGCAGCCACCATGACTTTCTTTTCCTTGGATTTCTGTAATGAATCCGTTTTTCTTATGAAACCCTTCCTTTTTTGCCGCTATTGCAGTTGTTCACAGGCGAAAAAACGATGTTCAACATCCCTTGGTTTTAATTCGTAAGGAACCCAAGTCCCTGTTTCTGAATCATCCCCAAAGCGCGCAATCGCTTGGAAGTAGATTGGCGGGTAACTCCTAATACTGAAGCAAGCCCTTCTTGCGGTTGACACGGATCCTCATTGAGCAATGCCTTCACGCGGACGGTCGTCAACGTTAAAATCGCCGTGTTTGAAGCGACGGAACAAATCTCGGCACGTTGTTTCACATAAAGCAGCATCTCCATAAACTTTTTGTAGCTCTCGATGCGCTTGAGCCACCGTTTTTTTCGAATGAGGGAAATCAACACTTCCCGCAAATGACGTTCAATTATTAATTAATTTAAGAGCTGTGACATACAACATTGTTATTGTCAATTAAATATATTAAATGAATTACTGTATGAATCAAATCAATTGTTAATCATAATTTTTATAAATTAAATAAAGAATTCCTACTACTGCTACTACTAAGGAAAACCCGATTTAAGATGGTTAACCCTGCTACTATGTTAGAAAAAAAATACACATGTTATGTTCGGGTCTTATTTTGACCCCACACTTTTTTATTGAGAAAATTTAAATTTGTACGGTTCAAAAATATTTTTAAGGCTTATGATCAATGCAATATGTCGTCGTTAGAGTGGTTGTGTGTCGGTCAACATATTGCTAAATCGCTCCAAAGACATGATTGCTCTCAAAAACGGACGTCCATGAAACTCGTCCCACAGGGAGTTAAGACTTTCACGGTATGACCGGTAGACTCCTAAAAGAATAAAATAATATGTCCGTTATACAATTCTAATAGGAAAAATATATTGTAAATAAATACCAATAAGTATAAGAAGTCCCAGGTAAGCATCGAACTCAGTAGCATCTATAGCTTGAAAATTTTGGAAAACAGCACTTCCTTGCAAATTGCTGTAGTGAATTATATCCCTTTTCATAGCTTCTGTAAGGCATACATCAAAAGTATCACGAATTTTTGAAATACGATGAATAACATAAGAAGTCACTCCAGGTTTTCCGTGAAGAATATTTTCACTTGCTGCACGACTTAGACATTGCAAAGAAGGTATTGTTGTCCACTTTATCATCCGATCTTTATCAAAAACTTCTGGGCTATTAGTTACGGTCAATGAAATGAAGGCTTCTGTGCCACTGGAAATGGATTGTTCTGAAGATAAACATTCGTCTTCCTTAAGTACAAAATTAGCATCACAATCATCACTTGCATCGTCTTCAAGGTCACTCAAGAATGCACTAATGTCATGCTCAGTCATTTGTCCACGCTCACATTACGGCCAAGTAAATACAACAACGGATTTTACCGTATAAATACTAGTATGAATTTAGAAAAAATATGTAGATTATATATACTTACAGTATGTCTAGATTCCATGTTTTATCAAAATCTATCGTCTATAAACTTAGATTTACAATAGCAACTGATCACTACAATATTTAGCACAGAACTGAAAGTATTTGGTTTCGTTGTTATTGAATACAAACATTATAACTGTAAAAGCATTCTAGCATTCGCAACAGAGAGGTGTTCCAGACGATGACTCTGCAACAGGGGATATTACATTATATATTTACTATTCGTTTTACAAATATGATAGGGGTCATAAAATGACCCGAACATGATATGCGTAAGCACTAGCAATAAACAATTTTCTAAGTCTAAAATGGTGATAAAACTAATTGAATTCAATATATTTCAACAATTGATTCACTGAGTAGAAAGAACTTTCAAATATATTCCACCAGTTAGAAATACGGTGATGTTATATGCAATTTGGGTCATCAAAAGACCCTAACGTAGTAGCAGGGTTAACTAAGGTGCCATACGGCATGTAAAATCAGCACTAGAAGAATTGAAAAACGAATTTGAATGCGCAAATGCATTAGAAATCGGAGCATTCACTCCGTAATTGGTTCTTTTTAAACTACTCTTGCTCTACTGCTATTAAAATGTAGAAAACAAAAGGAAAATTGCTTGTTGCATGTTTGCTAAGGCGGCCTAAATTTTCCCTGCTTCTCAAATTTTCGGCGAATGAAGTATTTGATTAGTAATTCTGAGCAAAACTGTTAATCAAATAATAGCTTTAAAATAGATTTCGAGTCTTCTTATTTTTAATTTTAGTAATTAATCCTCAACATATTTTTATTCTTATTTCTTAAAAAAAAAATGTAACACAAAAAAACGATTGGAATTAATAACTAAAGTTGAAGATATGGATTCTTGAAATCCATTTTAGAACCATTTTTCCATAGACTTATTGTTCAGAATTGCCGGAAGAATGCCACAGTCGCCGAAACAAAGTCGGTTATATTTCTTAAAAACGAATTGACCACCTTTAATGTTCGCCGTGTCACGATCGTTCGACATTGTCAGTAAAAAAATTACAGTGATTTTTGTGCTACTTGAAGCTTATATTTTTATAGCAAAATTTATGGGACTATATAACTGATTTTTTTTGCCGGGACAGACTAGCAAGTACAGCACTTAGAAAAAATGAATTCCATTGTACTGCACGCTAGTTCTCTTTTTTATTTTTCTTTAAATCTACCCGATCTCCGAAGAAATCTGAGTAGATCTTGTGACGCCAAGGAGCCAAGGTGGTCGCTTCTTAACTCATCAGTGCCAAAGACCTCAAGCCTGATTCGAGCGAAAGTCGGAAAAGGTTTTATGGCTTGAATTTATATGGCTTTGGTAGGAAAATTTAATATATTTTCATAAGAAATTTTAAAGTTAAGTTGTTGTTCAAGGTATTATATAGCCATATATCTCCCTGAAATACTCTCATAGTATGTGCTCTAAACCGATAAGAACATTTTTTATTTCTTTATTTTTTTCGCATTACTTTTTTACAATTTTCTTTCCTACCGTTGCTGCTCATTTTCTCCATTTAAGAAACTCACATTTTTCATGTAAAAAAAAAAATATATATACAAGGTAAAGGCCAATATAAACAAAATTGGCCGAAACATTTGAATTTATGAAAAAAGTTTATGGCGACGATTGTCTATCTCGTGCTAGAGTTCATGTGTGGTTTGCACGTTTCAGAGATGTTTGTGAGGACATAAATGACAATGAACATACGGGCCGCCCAAAATCAGTAATCACCGAAAACCCCCTCGAAATTGTTCGTAAATTTATCAAAAATTAACCAAAATCATTGTTGAAATTCATGGAATCGGAGTTGAATATCTTCAAATCATCGATTTATCGTATTTAATTGATCATTTGCACTTACGAAAGTGTCTCGTTTCATTCCGCACAAATTAAGTGAGGACTAAAAGTTGCTCAGAGTTCAACACTCGAAAGATTTCGTTAAAGGGGCGAAAAAAGACGACCACTTCCTTTACAACATTATAACTGGTGATGAAACGTGGTGTTTCTAACATGAACCTGAAACAAAGCGTCAAAGTGCCGAATGGAAGACCCCAAACGAGGCACCGCACAAAAAATCGCATTCAGAGAAGTCAAAAATCAAGTCGATGCTCATTTGTTTTAACGATTCCAAGTAAATTGTCCGCGAGGAGTTCGTGCCAATGGACCAAACCGTCAATGCAATTTTCTTTCTTGGCGTTTTAAAGCGTTTGTTGCATCGCATTCGTCGAATTCGTCCTGCATACCACGAAGTCACTGATTTTTTGACTAGAAATCGCCTTTAAACCATCAATCCTTCACCGTATTCGCCTGATATGGCTCCCTGTGACTTCTACCTATTTCAAAAGTTGCATTCGGCCATGAAAGGAAAACGTTTTGCGTCCGTAGAGGTCATTCAAAGGCTTGTACCGACATCCTGAAGGGCATTCTCGTCAATGAGCTGAAAACACTCTTTTGAAAAGCTTAGATCGTGCAAAACAGTGTATCGATGCCTAAGGGGACTATTTGGAAGAAATAAACCCAAAATTATCAGCACAAAGCTCCCTTCGTTTCTATTTTAGCTCAGTCTTGTTTATTTTGGATTTCACCTTATATATCTACATATCAATTCACAGGATATTAGGTGTTGAGTGGAGTATCGATTTGAGAAAAATAATCATAAAAGGGAGATTTAGTTGAAGCCGACTTAGCTAGTTTTATAGGACGCTATTTTTTGTGTTTTTGGTTTTCCTGAAATACCCTCATAATATGTGCTCTAAACCGATAAGAACATTTCGTAATTGTTTATTTTTTTTTCTCGCATTGCTTTTCGTATAATTTTCTTTCTTGCTGGTGTGGCTCATTTTCTCTATTTAACAAATTCAGCACATTTTGTATATAAAAAAAAAAACATTCATATATATATATATATACATAAATTTTTCTGGCAAGTTTAAGCTTGTATTAAAATTTAATGAGCTATAAACCGCATAACAAAACTTATACAGATTACAGGTTTGTGTTCCTGAAATACTCTCACAATAAGTCATCTAAGCCATCTGGAATATTTTAATACTTCTGTTGTGCTCCGTGATACGTGATCGTGATTCGTTGTAATATACATATGTATGTACATCCTACTCGCTTGCCTGTGACGCATTACGTTATACGCTTATGTACTTATTTATATTATATAATTACTGACATAAGTACATATGCAAATAATTTCCAGCTTAGACTATATATTTACTCATACAAACGCGTATAATTTCGAAATTTTGCCTTATCAGCATGACTAACGCCATGCCAATCAAATTTGATAATCGCCATTTCTAAAATCCTGAAATGTGATTGATGGCAAACTCTATCAAGCCGATATGTGACCGCTTAAATATGTAAATCAATACATGCACGTATTCATGCAATAAACGGAAAATTGACATAAATCACCGGTTAGGTGGTCAATTTACTTGGTGCTTGATTTGTACGCTTTGTGCTAATTTGCCTTTGTAAATATTAAATGTAACTATTATTGATTATTAGACAACACATGTAGCCGCCGCCTGTGCTTTTGTGCAACAAACAGACAGAATGTGGAATTCAAAATCCACCTATTTTTGACATAAAATATAATATCGTCCGTTAAAGTACAAAACCACTGATGGGAGTTTATTCAAATTTTACGGGAGAGCCTAAAAAATGTCCTATTTTACTCTTTCAATACGTTTTTTTAAGGCACAGCATGCTTAACGATGTAAAGTTTTTGCTAGTGATCCAAATAATATGTCTTCCTGTCTATTTCAAGAAATTATTTAAAGGACTTGAGAGAATGTGCTGGAAAACATTGTCCTACGTGTAATAAGCTGGGAGACACGTGGGTACCAATAATAACAATAAACGCAATTTATTAAATTAAGCACTCATTGATTTCTTTGCTTATTTTGACGTGACAACGTCTTATAATTCGATGGAGCCGGCTGCACGCACCAAAAAATGCGGCGTTACCTTACTCTAAGGCGCTCCATTTAAGGCTTGAACTGCAAGCGAGAGCGCGGAACGAACGACAAAGAGGCACAATCGGCCTCCGCGTTCGGCAACGTTCGACATCTGGCTCTCTCCTACTTGAGTAAGCGATGCGTCCGGCAGCTGCTATACAATAATACAAGACTAATTCAAAGCCTATGGGAAACTACATACACACATACACATGCCTGTATACACATATGCACCTATGCGTATAACGAACTTTGTTCCAAGAGCCAAATGAGTGTGCGCTTTTACTCACTTAACCCTTTCGCGCCTACTGGGTCAATGTGTCCCAGCCTCGTACAAAGTTATTTATTAGTTTTGTTATTCAATAAAACTTCCATCTTAACTGTCCCAATAAAAGTTATTGGTTTCATTTATAAAAAAAATCCCAAAAAAATTCTTAACTATAATATACGTGGCACCACTGATCCAGTTAACAAGCACGAGTTGAGAAATTTTGACGATATGGCAAGACAAACGATGTCAAAAAAGTATGTTCCGCGATCGTCAATGCGTTAGCATCGAATCAGTAAATAGTGCACTTAGAATTCTCCCTATATTGCATTTAATACATTCTTAGAATATCAGTAAAGGTGAGTAGCATATAATTTTGTATGTCTTGGGATCTATTGGCCCAGTTTGCATTTTACATGGGACTTATTTGTACCAATATGGTTTTTCCCAGATGTCGAAGAAAAAGTACACTGTGGAAGAGGTTGCAGATATTTTATATGAAAGCTCTGAAGAGGAAGATTTTAGCCCATCTGAGAGCAGCTACAAGCCATCGTCAAAGTCTGGGAACAGCAAAGCAGATGGAGATAATACTTATGAAGGTGAGAGTGATGCTTTCTATTCTGAATCAGATGAAGAATATGCTGCCATTGACATAAATTCGAGTGTGGATGAGGAAGAAGAATTATGCGAGAATGAGGTGAGTGAGCACCTGCCATTGCCACCTGGACTAACATCATAGAAGATGGATGTTTCGAACCCAAATTTCGAATGCCATTAGAAAGAGATTCTCAAGTTCTGGTAGATCTTCCCAGAGGGTCTACCGAGTTCCGTGTATTTAGAGAGTTTTTTCCAAAAAAGTTTGTGTATTTTTATTGCACAGTGCACAATCAGCTACTAAAAAAACTTAATAAAGAGAAGAAAACTAATAGAGCATTAACCGATGAACATGAAATAAGGGTGTTTTTAGGCGTGGCTATGATTATGCACTACAACCATTTGCCATCATTACATGATTATTGGAGCAAACACGCATCAATGGGAAACGATATGATAAAGCAAAATGTTTCTCGCGATCGGTTCACTCTACTCATATTTAAATGGTTGTGACAAACCTGATAATGCTCCAAAAGATTACTATATTTCCGAAGTCGTTTCATGTATGAAAGAAAAATTCATGCGAATACGAAGTGATAGTCCTTTTCAATCAATCGATGAATGTGTGGCAAAATTCAAAAGTAGGTCCCTAAAATTTTTACTGTTTCCGAAAGTGTTAATAATTATTTTAGAAATAATAAAAAAATGTCGTGTAATCGTTTAAACTGGGGAATATATGTACTATACTAATATTGAATGGACTATAAAACTTCATACTGAGAATTTTTCTAAAAAATTTTCTAAAAATTCTGCATAAAAATTTAGAAACTTTGATATAGTTTTCTTTTTTTGAATTTGTTAAATTTTTGTGAATTTTGTACAAAGTTTTAAGCTTTAAGTCATATGATTTTTGTCGAAGAATGCGCTACATTAAAAAAAAACACACACAATCGCAATTTAATATAAAACAAAAAAATGTTCAAGCTTGATAATTCATCGCGCTCCTATTATTTTGAACGCAGGTGTATGTAATATATGTTTACATAACCTAAGCACAACTTGACAACTATGCAATAAAATAGATTAAACAAACATGGAAAGCAGAAATAAAGCAAATTCTGAGCTGTACAACAAAAAAAGTTGTTGAGTTTAGCAAATTCTGTAGGTACGCATATGAGACAACCAGAAAATTCCGAGAGTTAACTCTATTGCCATTGTCAAAATATATCTGTATGTAGCTCAACATGGCTAATATTGTGTTACGTTATACCAGAAGAATTTACGCTTTCAATGCTATTATCAAATTTCAAACTATACCTGCTTTCCCTTTTCGTTTTTCGTTTCCCCAACTTTCCCTAATTCGATGCAAAGTTACTTTTTTTGTGGCGCCCTTCTGTCAACGCACAACTTCATTTGCAACTATGCAAAAAATTTTAACTTCATCCATGAAATAAGCAGGCCATAAGCATGCACTTTCAACAGCTGCTGATAGAGCAATTTATTTCTACGCAACACGTCGCTCTAAACTTTTTAATGCACGGTTTTCGCAACCTGGAAGCATTTATTTCATTTTATTTTTTATTTTTGGTTCAAACTAACAGTTTTATAAAACAAACTGAAAGTTTTTATATCATAGTAAAATATAATAAAATAGTTCAGTGTATGTGTGCGTATGTAGAATATAAACTACAAAATCGAAATAAAGCATTTACAGTAACACCTGATATGTCTGCATTGTAATTGCATGCAGCAGCTGATGCGAGCAAAACTCTATACAAATTCACTTAAATAAATACTAGGACAGGTCAATTTTATGGGAGCAAATTTGTGCAGCTTACAAAGATTTCAGAAATTTACCAAGTGTGCTGTATAGGGTAGAGGCTATGCAAGTCAGAATTTCGGTCTGTACAAATATGTCGAAATAAAATTGAAAACCTTAATTTAAGACGAAGAAAATATATATATAAACCATTCAAAGAAAAACTTTTATTCAGCTCAAAGAAAATTTGAAAATTCTCCTTGAAGACAGGGAATCCCTGAAAGCGCGATTTTCAATATAAAACCATATATATGACATTTTATTTCCCTCCTGTGAGAAGAAATTTAGGGATTTTCTTTTACTCGCCAAGAAATTTTCGGGAAAAAATTTTACTCTGAGAAATTTTTAAACCTTTCCTGGAAAATAGACAACTACGCAAAACCTGATTTTCCATATATTTCGTGTATGCCATTTTATCATCGTTTGCTTGCCAAGAAGCTTTATGAACAATATCACGCTCAGGAAACTTTAAACATTTCCTGGAATATAGGCAACTACGGAGAACCTTCTTTTCCATGCACTTTGCATGAGAATTTTTTTTTTTTGGGAACAACATGGCGCTGAGACAGGTTTTAAAATTTCTTGGAAAGTAGGCAACTATGGAGAATATGGTTTTCTATGTGCTTTGTTTGAGAAATTTTATTTTCATTCAATGGCGAAGATATTTTAGGAAAAATATTGCGCTGAGAAAACTTTGAGAATTTCCTTAATAAGAAGCAAATCCGGAGATTTTGGTTTTCTATACATTTTGTATGAAAAATTGTATACAAATCGAATTAAAACGGCATTCGAGGAAAAGTATTATGATAAGAAGGTTTTAAAAATTTTCTGGAAAATAGGCAACTCCGCAGAATGCGGTTTTCCATACATTTGTTTGACAAATTTTATTTGCATCCGCTTGCCAAAAAATTTCAGAGAAAATATTACGTTAAGAAAACTTTAAAAAATTCCTCGAAAATATTTAACTACAGAGAGCCCGGTTTCTTATACATTTTGTATGAAAAGTTTATTTTTTTCTGATTGCAAAGAAGTTTTTTCGCTCACAAAATAGGCAACTGCAGAAATCTTAGTTTTCCATGCACATTGTATTAAAAATTTTATTTTCTTTTGTTTGCCAAGAAATTTTAGGGAAAATTTTACGATAAAGAAACTTTACAAATTTCCAGACAATGGGCAACTACGTAGAACCTGGTTTTCAAAACATTTTGGGAGAGAAATTTTATGTTCACCCCATTACAAAAAAATTTTTGGAAAAGTATTATGATGAGACGACTTTGACTTTATCCTTAAAATTAGGCAACTCCGGAGAACCTGACCGCCGCTAGCTGGCGTCGGAGCGATGTTAGTTTTAAAAATACATATGCGGCATACCTATTTGCTTGTTGGTAAGCCGTCATCTTTAAATATTTATGTGTTGGACAAGAAAACGAAGATCGTAGGTAATTATGAAGCATTCATTTAATTTCAAATTGATTCACGCAATTCTTTACAATCCACGAATATGAAAGATATTAAATACAACATAATTAAATAAGTGCTTCATCAATTTTAAATACGGATCTACTAGTAAATGAATAAATATATAGTATTTAATCACCTTCAATATAAATCTCGCTTTTGTATTTACAATCAATCCATTTTTCATTGTGAGAAACTGTGCTAAAATCTGTTTGCCAGCTCCATCTGAACGCGTGCCGCTTTCCCTTTCGACCAGGTTTGAAACACGGAATAGTGCTTTTGAGGACACTCAAGAGTTACTAGAATTAATATTAAAATTTCCAACTGAGAAAGATATAATATTTTAAATCTTTTTACATACATACGATAGTGTCTAATAAAGACTAGTAGAAGGTGTCCCAATATCGCTATAAGTCTGGTTAGCAGGCCCAACATCTAGCAGGGTATGTAGAACCCTGTGACAGCGCAAAACGTTTTTCAGCAATTAAAATGTACTAAATCAGATAGAAAATATAGGTCGAAACTTACGGACCTTTAACACATCTATTTTTGCCGCGAAAAGATGTTACCAAGGTATCTACTACCAAGGCGCATTAAACAGGTAGTAGCAGTAGGTTGAAATTTTGTCTCTGGATTTCAATTTCTTTTTTAAGTTAGTCTGCACTGTCAATCTTTGTTTATTGATTTTGTCATTTCAAAGACTAAAAACAAAATACATTGCCATTGTGGTTTTTGCCCTATTGCTGCTATTTGCTTAATGTGCATTGCCCAATACATAATTCAGAAATTTTGCAGTTCGATATGAAAAACACAATTTGATGGTTTAAAATGCACTTTATTTTTCTGTATAGTCTCCTTGAACATCAACATACTTGTTCCAACGAGTTTCCAATTATTGAATTCTAACCCTGAAGTGGGAATCTGGCAGGACTACAAAATATGCTACCAAAGCAGTTATGACCTCATTGCTTGATGAAAAGCGCTTTCCGCTCTTGAATTTTTTAAGTCTGGAAACAATTGAAAGTTATCCAAATCTGGTAAATATGGTGGTTACCGCTACAATTCAAACTTAAGATTTTAGCCATTGCACTATGGTCTGAAATTCAAATTTTTTGGCATAAATTAGAAGGAGTGGTACTAGGCCATTGAAATTTCGCACACAGGTTATAAATGACTTAGTTAAGAAAAATTCCAAGAATGGATGAAATCGGTCATTCCCCAGGGGACCTTTGTAAAAACTTTTGGACCTATAGTAAAAAATTTTGAATTTCAGCTCTAAAAATTGCGATATCTTAACGAAAATTGGTTAATATGTTATTCACGCAATACGCATCGACGATACCAAAAATAGTGGAAATCGGCCAATCCCTAGGAGTACCTCCCTTGGACCTATAGTAAAAATTTGGTTTCATAAAATGAAAAATTTGCTTATGATAGCCAAAAGTGGTCAAATAATTGTATTATCCAAATATTTATACATATGTTTTTACTGAAACAATTATTTTTATAATAACATTAACTGTACATCTGAAATGAGAAAGAAGTTACAGAATTATTAAATTCACTTGAATATAATATAAAAAGTTATATGTACCAAGCAAATCATTTTTGGAGGTAACAGCTTTTCTTATTTCGCTTTGTTCTGCTTGATGCGCAGTTTTCTTTAAAATAAATAATAAATAATAAAATAATATTATAAATCACTTTGTTTTGATCTTTTTGCCGCAACAGTAGCTGCATGAATCAAAAAATCAACATCGTCATTGTTTTCACAAGAAAGATCACTTGCCAGCTTCCTCTTAAGCCGATCTTTTGCATCTGTGTAGCTAGCCTTTGATCGTCCTGCTTTACTTGAACAGGGTTTTTCAAAATCATTTTCAGAAATTTCAATAATAGTTGTTGCGGAAACCCACTGGGGGTATTTCTCTTTAAATCTATTAACCATACGATTACATTCTGATAATTTTTCGCTAACATATGCTAATAAATTTTGTATTTTTTTCTTATTTCATCTTTTTTCTTTAAACTTAACTCATTAGGATTAATTTTTTTAAAAACCCAATCCAAAACAACATTCGTTTTGCGATCGCCCTCTATCCAAACTCCAAGCATTTCTTCGTGTTGGAATTTGAAGGTTGCTGAAAATTACAAATATACTTAAATGGGGCAAAAACGGGCAAATGTTAGATACATGATTTTAAAGAATATACCCCAAACTTCCACCGAACATAAAAATCTGGAACAATACGGGACAATACACACAACTTTCACTCCACAGAACACAGGTTAATACGAAATTTTCGGTTAAAAAAGCTATTAAACAAAACTCCACACTATACAGATATGACACAATAAACCACATTTTTTTTCATTAAGTTAAAAAATAAATACCTTTCTTATATTCTTCCATTATAAATTTATTTCTTTTTTTCCTTTTTAACTATTATCGAACAGCTTTTTTCTTACAATATTTTACTGAACTGTTTACAAGTTTGTTAGTGCTTCAGAAGCATCATGTTTTACAGCTCATATTTAGAACAGAGTTGCCATATCCAAATAATTTTTTTTATATTTTAGACCACTGAAATGTCTCAATTAATACTGCGTACCTATTTTTTTGAAGTAAGAAAAAAAAATTTTTGGATTTATGCCAAAAAATTTGAATTTCAGACCATAGTGCATTGTCGAAATGCTCTTGTGACACGGTGCATTGTTCTGATGAAAACGATATTTTTTTTTCTTTTGCAAACTAGGTCTTTTTTCACAAACCTTTTGCTTCAGCTGGTCTAAAAGGCTAAAATATTATTCAGAATTTAAGGTTTCACCTGCTTGCATGTAATCCACAAACAAAATTGCTTTCGCATCCCTAACAACTGATGCTAACAGCGGGTTCACACTCTTTAGTCGCCTTTTTTGGTTTAGAATCATGGTTATGGACACAAGTCCCATCCATAGTGATGAATCGATGCACAAAATTCACTTCATTCTTTCGAAAACGCTCTAAATGTTGCTGAGAAAGTCGCATTCGAATGTTTTTTTGTTCCATTGTTTGCGAATGCGGTACCCATTGTGCGCACAGATTTCTGAAACTCAAAACTTCAAAATATTGCTTACACTTCCCAATGGAATTTCTAGGGCTTCTACATCTCTTTTCCAACACGATCCCTGTAATTTTCTTCGATTTATGGGGTTGTTACTGTTTTTGGACGTCCTTGACGTGGTTCGCTTCAAGGTTTGGACGAGAACATTTAAATTCAGCAACCCATCTTTCTACTGCACCAATTGATGGCACATCTTCACGTTCTTTTACACCTTTAACTTTCGTTCACAAATTTCCTTTGCTTTTAAACCTTCCAAAAATAAAAATTCTATCACTGCCCGCAACTTGATTTTTCCATTGTAGAAAATACTGTAACACATCGGTACTGAATGGCTTGAAAACAAAGAATTAATTGACCAACATAACAAAAAATTTAAAAAATTATGCTAGAGCAACGTCCTGTTTTATCGAACCCCAAAACTAATTGAACAACCTAGTATTGTAGTTAATTGGTAACCAGTGTTGTGCAGACTAGGAAGCGAGTTCTGAGTAAAAATTTGTATTTTTGGTGTATTTCAGAACGATATCTGTGGGACTTTTGCGGCCTAGGTTCTATATAAAATGCTAATGTCAGACTACTTAGAAAATAGCGAAAGTTATGAAAAAGGAAAAAACTGAAAAAAACAATACACACGCAATCAGAAAACTTGCAGCTAAATTGTTTCTACATAGTGTTTTGCCTATACGGCTACTGAGTGCGTCCCTGTGATGTACTCTTCACGCGCGTGTCTAGTAAGCTGATTGCCAGCCGTCACCCAGTTTGATAGACGCAGACGCTTGCAACACTTGCGTTAGGCAAAATTGTGGCCTTTATGTCACGGAAATATACACATGTGTATGTATATGTATGTAAATTCCACACTACAGCAACCAACAATAGGAAACAGCAACAGTCTGGTCTTAAAATATTTTGTAACAACTTAATGCGCTTTCGTGTCGGTATTTGTGCAAAAACTCGCGAACTTCAGTCAACACTTAGAATTCAGCAAAATGCCTCTGTTTCCGGTTGACATTAGGACACAGACTGGCACCCATTTGTTTATCCTTATTTGCACCATGAAAAATTGCTTCCCGCCAAAAGAAAAACAAACACCAAAAACAAGATAAACAATGAAGTCATATATGCGCATGTGCATGTGTGTGTGTGGGGACGTATGATCTAGTAAAAACGGCTGCATACAAATAGTTAGAGGCACAGTGCAACAGCAGTGTCAGGCAGACAGTGAGTTGATTTATTGCCAATTTTATATAGTCAATTCTCGCATACAGTAGCATAACGCGGCATTTACAGTGTCCCATAAGAATTTCACTTAGAATGCTTTGAAAAGACACTCGAAAATTTCGCATATCAGCAGTTTATTAGTGATGAGCCATTCATTTCTTTATGTTTGAAATCGGAGTATGAAATTAGATTAGTCTGTTCTTTAGGTTACTATTAGGAAAAACTCAAGGTAGGAAACGAAGAAGTAATAATAAGAAGAATATAGACAAACAGTCATTAATTAGGGCCTACGTCAAAAGAAAAACTGCGTGCTGATGAGCAAATAACGCAGGTGACTAATAGCCAAACCTTATAGCGTCAAATAAAACCAGGCTGAATTGTGAAAAGAGACAGCAAAAATGCTAGTTCGAGCTCATCACACAGCTACTGTGTAGGTGAACTTGAAATTATGTGGAGTCTGTATGCATTCGCCTGAACACTGCTTTTGCTTTGTTTAGCCAGCAATTGACATCTTCCTTTGCTCCGCCATCTGCCGTGATCATCCAGCTGAGATAGCAGAAGCTTTCGACAAATTCCACCGGCCACCCATTAATCATGATATGTCTTGCTTTGTGGTTGACCCTCATAGTTTTGATCATGACGATGTCGATCTGCAGTCCTACAATGCGCGCCAGCTAACTAGTTTGAAGCACTACCAGTTCGGAGTTCTCATAAAGGGCTCTGATGAGGCGGATTATCTAAGCGGGGACATCCTTTCTACTCAACGCCTGCCATATTGCGCCCCGTTTGATTGTGCCGAATGCACAATCTTCAAGTCAAAGAACAACAGGTAAATCGGGCAGCGTCACTCAACTGATTGTTCAACTATGATGCGAAGAGTGTTGGTTTGGGTGAATTTGATGAGGGCGTAATTCAGTTTGCTCGTATCTTAAGGTGCGTTCGATATCGAATTGTATCTTACTAAGACGCCATCCACTAACGAGAGATATGGCACTGCTGGTGGTGAATCTATGCAAATAGTTTTGCTCGGTGTACGTTGAGCTGCTTGAAGTTAATACCTATAGAAATGGCGTAAGATGATCAATATACCTATATCCCATTTGATTTATTAACATTATCAACCATAAATAGCTTCTTGGGTTGTAGAATATGCCAAGATCAGAAGGCAGGTAGCCACAGAAAACACGTTTTGCAAGAATAATCCAACTTAAGGGTACCCATTCTTCTAAAAATGTTTATACATTATGAAATGAATAATACATTTCCACTGAACCCTTAAATGCTGTTAGGAGCTGATTGCACAGGCTACAACCAGAGAATGTTAATGGAATGAGAAGGAGCAAATGTTAAATGAGCTTTTTTTGAGTACTAATTTGAAGATTCATACTAAGGGATTTTCAAATTCAACTTACCACATTAACATTCTCCGGTTAGACTGCCATTACATTCTGTTAGACATTTGATTTGACTTAACTACATTCCTAACGCGCTTTCATTCAGCAATCATTTGAAAAAAATTTTGGCATTTAAATAAATTTTTAATTGAACTTAATTATAAATTGGCTGAAATCACATTTTTCGGGGATGATGATGATTAAAACTTGAATAAATACCTCGTAAAAAACTTAACTTTATTGGCGGAATGAGCCTTCTTGAATGGAAAATTCGTTTTTTTTACACAAAAGCTATTTAATGATTGAATTAACAAACACAGTGTTGCTACAAAGTGAGTTTTTTTTGTTTTTCTTACCGTTTAAGTGGAATAATTAATAATTTATAATTACTACTCTTTTCAATAAATAAATAAATAAGTTTTATAAGCGCTAGTGATGCCACATTATGTAAATTAAAACAAAATTATGAAATTAATGAAAACGAAAGCAGAGACCTTATGAAATAACAAAGAGACCTTATGAAATAACAAATTTATTTATTATTTTCTTTATTTGTCTATTTTTTTTATTAATTTATTTATTTAACAAATTTAAAAGAGAAAATTTATTTTCCAAGTAGTTTTCTAGAAATTTTAATTAAAAGCCGAGTAATTGGAATGAACGAATTCTGAAGTTTTTCAAATGTTTTTATGAAATAATGTGCCAAAATAATTGTATGCAGTTCCAAAGATAATATTTTCACCCGATATCCCTGACTCTACAAAATTCAAATTACTAATCCAAGTAATTGATATTCAGTCGATAGAAAGCACATGACTGACTTTCGTTCCATATATTTATGGTAAAAAATGATGTTATTCAAGTGTATGTAATTTCAAGTGCATTTTCCGAAATTAACTCCAGTCCTCTTCGCGTATTCTCGTTTATGTTTTCTTCTTCTTCTTAGCATTACTGGCAGTCACAACCTTGCGTCATCTGTCTCTATCTATGATTACCAACTTCCACGTCGAGCGGCGTCCTCTTCTTCGGCCACCAACAGTGCGTACTTAAAATGAGATTTTATAAATCTTATTACAGTTTCGGTTTTTGCTAAAAGTTCCAGCTCATGATTATATCTAATTCGATAGTTACCGTCTTTCAGCCTTACAGGGCCACATATTTTTCGCAATATTTTTCTTTCAAATAGCATTAGCTGATTAATGTCAGTAGTTTTTAGCATCCATAGTTCACAACCATAGGTAAGCACGCGGCGTATCAAGGTTTTGTATATCAATAACTGTTGGTCGCGAGATAATAATTTAGATTTAAACAGCTTCCAATTAGAAAAGTTAGACTTATTTGGTGCTAAAACTCTATCATTTATTGTAAATGATGTTTCCTTATTGGCTGATATTTGAATAACCAGATACGTAAATTCTTGTACATTCTCGAATGTATAGTCTCCAATCAGCAGGTCATCATAGCTTAAGACAGAGCTGGATCGGACCATAAACTTCGTTTTCTCTGTGCTAATTCTTAGCTCAGTATTTCGTATTATTTTGTTTAGTTTTATGTTTAAACGCACTCTTTAAATCACTTCTGCTTTTCGCCATAATAAGTATATCATCTGCATGTGTTTTCTATCTGACTGAATATCAATTACTTGGATTAGTAATTTGAGTTTTGATATCAGGGGAAAATAGTGAACTGCATACAATTATTTGGTCACTGATGCTCCACTAGTCTAACACTTGTGGTTTTCAATAACAAATAAGCAATTAGTAACAATCATACAAATGTAGGGTAAAGCGGGCTGTTGAGTGGCGTAGGCACAATGTTCCACTAGTCCAGCAACAAACAAATGTAAAAGAGTCCAGTAAAGAAGCCTGAGCTTAATGTCCAACTAGTCCAGTAACAAATATGTATTCATATTATAACCGTAATGAATTTAGTTTTATTTACCATTAAGTATAAATAGAAGACTGAACTGTAACATAAAAGGAGAAGATCTGACTTCAAGTAATAAAGATTATAACTTTCATAGCTCGCAGTAAATTAGTATTCCCTTAGCTCGCGCGACAAACGATAGCATGCCAATATTTTCACAAGCTTTCACTTTTATTCCTTTTTTTTAATGCCCATTATTTTATACATATAAACACGTGATTAACTGTATAACAAAAACCATACGAATCCAAATTTTTAATTTCATAAAAACTTTTGAAAAACTTCAGAATTTGTTCATTCCAATTACATACATAATTGGCGCGTACACCCTTTTTGGGTGTTTAGCCGAGCTCCTCCTCCTATTATTTGTGGTGTGCGTCTTGATGTTGTTCCACAAATGGAGGGACCTACAGTTTCAAGCCGACTCCGAACGACAGATATTTGTATGAGGAGCTTTTTTCATGGCAGAAGTACACTCGGAGGTTGCGACCTTCGAGGTGCGACCGCTATTCGAAAAATGTTTTTATTAGTTTTGCTTTCACCGAGATTCGAACCAACGTTCTCTCTGTGAATTCCGAATGGTAATCACGCACCCGCCCATTCGGCTACGGCGGCCGCCGTTTTTCATTCCAATTACTCTGCTTTTAATTGAAATTTATAGAAAACTTCTGGGCGTAAAGTTGTATAGCTTATTAAGTTTTTCAGCAATAAAGTCCAAATTTGAAATGCCAGAAAATCCCATTAATTTTTTATAATTTTTTTCCTTGATAGTATTGTGCACTTTTTTCATATACTACAAAGAAAAATATCCTCTATTAACAATTGATATACAAATATTACATAATTTTCCTTACATTCTTTGTAGGCCGTTCTAGTCGACCTCTTCCTCATAATAGTGATGTGTATCTTGATGTAGCTTCACAAAATGGCAGACCGAAATGACCTACGGAGTTTTTTACTGACTGGCAAATGGTTTTTTATTAGGAGCTTTTCCAGAATTCTACTCGGAAATATATATTTCCACTAATGGGAATATTAAATGTAAGCAAAAGGTATAGTATTGGGTTAACAACCCTTTGCTGATATCGGAAATTCTTCAGTAATAAAATCATTTGAAGTTGCTACAAAAGTTTAAAGATAGTTATTTTCTAATTTTATGTGAAAGTGATTCGAGCCAAATCTTGTCACATGCTTGGGAAATATCCATAAAGATTGACAAGCAATAATCCTTTTGTTCAAATGCTTTTCTTATTAATGTTGCTTTCTTTCCTGATTTGAGAATAATAACTTTTATAGCACTGGAAAAATATCCGGATTTTGGTGCGGCATTCAAACGTTTTATGACTGGAGAAATAACGATATTAGGGAGTTCAATTAATTTGTTTGGATTTGAGATTTGTTCTTTGTATTTTTTTTTTAATTTTTCAACGCTATTGTTTGGTATAACACAACCCACTGTAAACGCTCGTAGTCAATTTTAAAAAATGTGAGATTTGTGGAAATCAATGAAAGAAACTTCGAAATAGCAGTACTTGCACCGTGTGGACGTATACCAATGAAAATATGTTTTTTCAAAAATTGCAGTATTTTCAAAATTCTTGATATTTTTTTTTATTGTAATTTGATGGTTTAAGATGTTAAGATGTTCACTTCATTCCCTTTCATGTGAGGTTATGTTTAACGTTATAAAGGGTTTTGAGATTTTAGTACATTTTGAGCCTAGACATTCATAAAATTTCAAGTTAAGCAAAAGTGGTCAATAGCCCAAAATTTCAGTCTAAAGTTGTTTTAAAATGTTTCCAGCACTAGCTACCAGGGTTCTTGACCAATAATAATTTCATTTATGTAGTGTTATAGGAAGCGAGCTGCTAAACAGATGTAGTAGCAGCTATAAAACTAAATATGGATGTGTTGAAACGAAATGTAGTAGTTACCAACTGACTTAGACTAAATTAAGAAAAGTTATTTATGTTCAGTTAAATCTACGCTAATATTATTTTAAATTGCTAAGCCTCATGCTCTTATTAATTTCATAGAAAGATATATCATATATAGATAGATTCTTCTTTATTATACAAATATAAATATATTTCTAGAAGACTATTTAATAAAGAAAAGTAAAATTTTCCCATAAGAAGTGTTATTCCCGTAAAAGATCACTCGTTTCGTTGCTTGTGTGGCACGTAGCGCCGTCTTGTTGAATGTAAACGTTGTCCAGATCAATACCTTCCAATTCCGGCCATAAAAAATAGCGCAATCCATTCACCGTAACGACGACTTCGCCGGACCATAAATCGCACCAAACAGTCACGCGTTGTGGATAGAGAGGCTTTTCTTCAAAAACTCTTAGATATTTTGAGCGCCAGATCCGACAATTTTGCTTGTTGGCGAAGTCACCGAAGTGGAAATGGGCCTCATCGCTTAAGATGATTTGTCGATGGAATTCCGGACCATTTTCATGCATTTCAACGATCCAATCAGCAAGGACACAACGATGTTGATGCTCGGCCGGCTTGAGTTCTTGTGTTAACTGGACTTTATAAGCCTTAAGACCCAAATCTATATACAAATTACGCTGTTCTTGAGCGACGTGCACGGGTTTTATTCTTCACATTACTAACTTGTCCCAACAGCACCAATTTCTGTATTGCGGTCCGACAAGATGCTTCACGATGACTCAAAAATGTTCGAGTTTTACGAACTGTCTCTGCCAAATTTTCATCATTTTTATACTGAATTTTAATAATTTCAATGCGTTGTTCTAGTATTTGTCAAATATCAAAAAATGACAGCTTCAAAACTGGCATCTACCGAACTAGCGGTCTATTCAAATTAATACCTATTATTGGAAAACCTTTTCCAACAATGGTCCAAAAGGTCATCTATCATAAAAACACTATTAAATAGGCATTGAATACCAAATTTGTTGCAAATAAATTGGCAAATCTTAATTATATTCGTTTACAAGTAATTGTCTATATTTTAAGATACTAATGACAAATCAAACAAGACCGTCCGCGTCAACGAATTATAACTTCATATTATTCTAGGTAAAATTGGCCAAAGCACTGATATCTGATTTTCTTCCAAATAGGGCACCTTCCTAAGAAGTGTGCAATGTTTTTAATTCATTTTAGTTACAAAGAGAGCAATTTAAATGTTTGCCTCTGAAGTAAATAAGGTCGCGTCTGGCCTTGAAAAACCAAAATATTTTATGATTTTGAACCGCATCCTTGACATAGCTTTTACCGACATGTGTGATCTAGGTCCTTGTTTATGCGCGTACTTTTTAAAACTCTTTCCCACAATCTCTGTTTGTTCGATGAGCTTGCAGTTGAAAGAAGTATAAGTACATCTATGTTAGTATTCCACAACCTTCTATATATCTGATATGTCCTAAGTATGATTTAGATTTAATTTTCTTTTCAAGTCCTGAAATGCTTTTGGTCAAAAGATTTGTCTTTGTAGGATAATTTTTGAGAATCTGTGTGGATTTATGAATATGTCTTAGGTGATGTTTTAATGTATATAAATTACATTTGGGAAAGCCAGCTTCTAAATGGACACAATGAATTGGCGTATTTATTGGCAAGTTCTAAATTCTTTTTCAAAAATACAAACAGGACAAAATCTCAAGCTTGAGTGGCGTAATTTTGTATTGCTCTTATTACTGCCAGGAGTATATTGCATTTTGTTGATTATTTTATTTTGACTTCAGCCAGAAAAGTTTGCCACGGGACGTGTATACTATTTTTTACTACGGTGCTATTATTTAAAGCGTGTTTTTTAAAGCTCAATTTTGGAGTCAGTTTCATACCTTTGAACATCCACTCTCTCCATTTGCTCAACTTCTTCCTTGACTGAAAGTCGTTATTGCGGACTTTGATAAATTTACTTGCATTTTCCAAATGCTGCAATACCAGGTTATAAATAATTTTTTCCAGTTCATCTACATCTTCAGATAACATAATTTTGTCATCCTCTTTCAGAAGAAGTCTAACATTCATATCCTCAATTCAGATACCACCTCATAAGCTTTAATGCAAGTCATTCAAATAATTCGAAAAGAATAACGACGACATCAAAAAACTCTGCCTCACTCCTAACAATATACTAAATTTTTCCGCCGTTCTCTCGCCTGTCCAGATCACACGGGTCTGTACTCTTGTAAACTTTGTCTGTATTCTTGTAAACTTTTTGGATGAAATTTACCATTTCGATTCAAATGTCCCAGTTATGCAATTTGTAAACTAAAAGATGTCTTTGAACTGTGTCAAAAGCTGCTTTGAAGCCTACAAAAAATGCGTGAACTTTCTTTTTTCCTTTAAATTTAATATGAATTATTGATGTCAAGTTGTCAGTATTGCCCGCCATGGAATACTATTAGTCGCTCGTTTAGTAAGCTCATCATGATTTTGTCAATGCAGTTCATGAAGGCATACCTTTATTAAAGATTGTGAATAAGGCAGTAGTTTTAAATGCAACGTCTGTGTGCCCATTATTATACGAGTATATTTTAGTGTAGACTTTAACCAACTCATCGAAAAATTGTTTATCTGCACAGAAAGGATTCGTGTGTATCGCCTGGAGCTGAATTTAATATAACTTTAACTGCTGTTTACAATAGTTGGCCAAACGGACATTTTCTTTCGAGCTCATCATTACAAATTTATTTTTACCTATACCTATGAAATGAGACTTCTTTTTTAATTTCAAACGTTTATTAACAAAAAATGGTTACAAATTTAATCTTCCAAATAATAGCCATTGCCATAGCGACACATTTTCCCATCTCTCAGGCAATTTGTGGATGCCGCTCCAAAAAATTGGCTGTCTTTGGCTGCAAATCAATCCTCGAGCCATTTTTTGGCTTCTTCGTGAGAATTGAAGCGCTGCTCGGAAAGTGCGTGGCCCATCGATGCAAACAAATGATAATCGGAAGCCGCCAAGTCTGGTGAGTAAGCCGCATGCACCAGCGGCTCCCATTCGTACATCTCCACCAATTCCCGAGTCGCTCTGGTTCGATGTGGCGGCGCATTGTCATCAAGAAAAATTACTTTGTGACGCCGATCGGCATATTCTGGGCGTTTGCGATATATAGCGCTGTTCAACTAGGCCAATTGTCGTTGGTAGCGTGCTCCGTCAACCGTTTCACCTGGTTTTAATAGGTCGTACCAAATCATAACACGCTGATCGCAGAAAACACACAGCATTGCCTTTGGCGATTGGCGATTTGAATTGGCGGTTGTTTTTGGCTAGTGGACGGGCGGACCATACGATCGTTTACGCTTGGGATTGGAGAAATACACCCATTTTTCACCACCCGTAATGATTTGATGCAGAAAAGATTTCCTTTTGAACCGGGAGAGCAGCATTTCACAAGTGGTTTTTCGATGTCCGCAAATCGTAGTTTGAAAGCACGAAGTTCGATATTTTGAAGAACGACAAAAATGCATTGTTGTACGAAACGTAACAAACAATAAACTGAATATTGTTGACAGATGACAGACGAAAAAAACAAGACATTTGAGGTTTAAAAATATTCCTAGCGACAAATATGGACTAATAGCTGAAAGTCTCATTTCATAGGTATATACCTATTATGCCATTTCAGAGATTTATTATTATTAAGTATTTTTTTACAAAAAACTCATTTATTTCTATTCTCCCTTAACTTATCTTCCATACCTGCACTAACCGAACCCAACTTTTGATTTTGTTTTTTTCATAAAAGTTTTGTATTTAAATTTTTTTTGCGCAATTTATAAATGTTACAAACACATTTTTAAAATTTTATTTTTAATGACACCATACCAATATTTCCATGACACGAATTTGGTGGAAGAAAAATTTTTACAAAGTTTTTCACTTTTATGTATGAAGCCAAATGTTCAATTTTAAGCGTCAATGTAAATTTACACTCTGCTTCATTCTTCACGCATACATAAATCTACATACATACACAGTGCGGGCTGCGTGCAAACAATTTCGATCACTGGCAGTAAAATTGCGCTAGTTGATTGCCGCTGATTTTTCTCGCTATCCCTAGGGCGCGCAACACCTTCGACTTTTTGAGCCAATCCGCGAACCAATAAGTTGTTTCCGTCTCAAGCATTTGTCATCGTAGTTTACCAAATTTATATACTTCTTTTTTGTTGCTGCTTCGACAGTAATTTTTTTACACTTTACACTTTACGCTTTTTTCGCACAATACGCTGTATGTATACTTTTCATGGCTGCAACATTGTAAAAGCAACAATTAGTTTGTCGGAAATTCTGGAAATTCTCACTTATTCCTCGACCAGCTGGTAGCTGCGTAACACATCTACGTATGTATAGCGTTTTTCAATAGGTGCGCTTCGACTTTTTTCCGATAGGGAGGGCGAACGACGCAATATTTTTTATTTTCGCTTGTCATTTGTAAACTTCATTAGTATACATTTCATCATGGAACGCTACACACTTGAGCAACGATTACAAATCGTGCAAATTTTTTATGACAATAATTGTACAAATTTTTTATAAAAATTTATAAATTTTCAAAAAAATCATCCTCAGTGATGAAGCTCACTTTTGGTTCAATGGCTTTGTCAACAAGCAAAATATGCGTTACTGGGCAGAAAGCAATCCACACGTGATTCATGAGGCACCGTTGCATCCCGAAAAAATCACTGTTTGGTGCGGTTTTCATGCCGGCGGCGTAATTGGCCCATATTTTTTCGTTGACGAGAACGATCGCCATGTTACTGTGAATGGAAATCGATACCGCGACATGATAAACAACCGTTTTTTGGCCGCAATTGAATGGTATGGACTTAGACGACATGTGGTTTCAACAGGACGGGGCCACAAGCCACACAGCACACGCTACAATTGATTTGTTGAAGAGTAAGTTCGATGAGCGCATTATTTCCAGAAATGGACCGGTCGAATGGCCGCCGCGCTCGTGTGATTTGACGCCTCTAGACTATTTTCTTTGGGGTTATGTGAAGTCATTGGTCTACAGTAACAAGCCGGCGACGATTTGTGAGCTCAGAGCCAATATTGAACGCGAAATTGCTGGAATTTCGGTCGATTTATGCAATAGAGTGGTCGAAAATTGGGTTCAACGATTGGACTTCGTAAAACGTGCACGCGGTGGTCATGCAAAAGAAATCGAATTTTATACTTAAATGTATATGTTCAAACTCGATAATAAAAAAAAAATTAGTTAAAAAAGTCAAACCGTTTGTGTTTTATTCAAAAAAAGTTAAAGCGCTCTTACTGAAAAACGCTTTACATATGTAGGTATTGGCATTTTTTTAACAGTTGCCGTAATGCAATCAAAATTCTTTACCTTTTCCTCATTTCTCAATTTTTAATTTCCTTTTCACTGCATTTTTGCATCCGCCAGCGGTGTGCTACACGTCGTATGAGTATTGCATTTTCATCAACTTGGCGTCAAGTGCTTTCAGCAATGTTGCAATGTTAACAGTTTGAGTGGTGGTCGAGTAGCTGTAAGTGATTGTGGATGGTGGCTGATGGAAATTGTGGCAAATAATGCTTGTCAGCGTGCTGCAGAAGCAATACTATAGCATTTTTTCCAGACATGCATTGCTTAGCGGTTACATAAGTTTAGTCGAAATAGTCTCATAAAAAACCAGCGCTTCTTTTCCTCATGCATATATGCAATGTCTATGCAGTACGCATACAGGCATATTTGTGTTGTCATTGCAATGTCTCTCGAATGTACTGAATTGTATCAGCCACTTCTGCCATCGTTGTTTTAAAATGGCCAGCGGTAATGCGAAAATGGCGGAAACAGTAATGGCAATAAACTTTAGCGCAATGTACCCCAAAAAAGTAGCATTCATGCTAACAAACACAAATATACATACACACATACACATATACACCCATGAACATACAATTTCTCCAATTTTTCATTTTCACTTTTTCACTTTAATATTCTCTGTCTCACTTCTGCGCTATTGGGAAAGTTATTTCACTGTCTTAAGTGCGAAAACATGTTTGCGGCCGGAAAAAACCTATTTAGCCGACTTGCCTTAACTCCTTTGGGCTGTTCCTTTTATTTCTATAATTTGCCTTAGCTTTTATTCCTTCTACGCTTTTCGTAAGTTCTTAGTGCCCATAGTCCGTAGGATTTTCGCCATGACTACTTGTCTATTTGTTTTACAAACTTTGTATTTAGTTCTTTTTTTCGTTTTTTCTTTCTTCTTTTCGCTTGTGCTCGCCTGTCATCGCTCAAAGCCAGCAAATTAGTTAAGCCACATCAGAGCTGAGTGGCAGAGACCACATAAAATAGAATGAAACATGTGACATGCGAGTTGGCACAAGTGGAACGATATAAGCAAATATACTTAGACATATGAACACATGCATTTGTATTTGCTTAGAAAATATCATTTCTGAAATCTGTTATAAGATTTAAGAGCAACCGATGGTTAAGCGGATAAGTTTTTAGGAAATATAAACAAGTGAATGAAAATGAAAATGCAAATGCAAGAGGCACGTTCACCGCCGCTTGTCTGAAAAGGTTCAACATATTTCTGTGATTAAACTAAGAATTGTGCAAAAAATTTAACAGTGGAAAGATATGAAAGTTTCAGTTTTTATATTATATTAGGTAACTATATTAGAAATATTTAAATAAAATATTAATAAAAATGGTTAACTAATCTAAAAAAAACAAAATAATTAAAATTGTAGCATACTTATATTTTATAATTTATTAATGTATTTATTTTATATGGCAATACCTTCAACTTGTTAAGATTTAATTTAAAGTTTTCTTATATGGCAATGCCCTAAAATTGTAATGACTACTACTCGTACATGTCTTTTTTCAAACTCTAAATTTGAATTTTCTAATAGGATTGATTTTGCCTATAAAAAGCCTGCGCGCTTTTGGAAAGAAAACATTCCGTTTGGATGCTTTCCATTTCAATTCAACCAGGCTATTCAGGACATGTTCTTCGATTTCGATGTAACTCAAATATGTTGCTCTCTGGTCAAAATAATGAGACACGTATTTTTTTGTTCGCCCGAAAAAAATTTTTTTAAGAGTTATCGGCAATTTTGTTTTTCGGCTCAAAATCGATTTTTTTTTAATTATATAAGAAAAAAATTTTTTTTAAATGCCCATAACTTAGCCAAAAATGAACTGATTTTAATAATTCTGGGTTCAAAACGATCGTCGTTACTTACACGAACGACTTCATGTAAAAACAATTGCAAAAAGTAGTTGAAAATTTTTTATTTAGCAAAACCGAAAAAAAATTGAAATTTTTTCGAAATTCAATATTTCAAAAAGTGTATACTTTTTTTTTATAACTTTTTCCAAATCAAGAGGACACCTCAACCTTCAATTAAGCTGAATGTCCAGTAGCTAAAATGAGTTGTTTTTGAGTAATGAATTTTTGAGTAAAAAACCTATTTCGCACTTTTTGTTTATTACAAAATAAAAAATTTTCAACTACTTTTTTGCAATTGTTTCTATATGAAGTTGCTTGTGTAAATAATGACGATCATTTAGAACCTAGAATCATTAAAGTCGGTTCATTTTTGAATAAGTTATGAGCATTTAAAGAAAACAAAATCTTAAAGAATATTTTTTTCGGGCGAACAAAAAAATACGTGTCTCATTATTTTGACCAGAGAGCAACATATTTGAGTTACATCGAAATCGAAGAACATGTCCCGAATAGCCCGGTTGAATTGAAATGGAAAGCATCTTTGGTAATCGGCGGTGAGCAGAGCTTGGGTGCTTGCCAATGACAACCTTTGTAGTGTGGATAGCATTGGCTGGCCGCTGCAAAACAGGTGTTGCTCTTGCTCGCGAAGCTTAGCTTACTAAACGCATTTGTTTTAGTTTTCCGGCGTTTTTGTGACAGTCAATAATACAAGACATTACGTTTGTTAAAACACAAGAGTTATATTTTATAATAAATTAATTTACATTCTATAATAAGATAAACACCACTTTACCCATTCCGTGTAAATTAGGTATATTTTATAAAAAAATAAATACAACTCTACAAAATGATATAAAAATTTCACACATTTTTTGATCACCAGAATAGGGCAGTGGTTTTAAAGCAATTTAATAAAAAGAATATTATATGAAACCAAGCTTAAACCATCTAGAATCTTTTGTTAAGGGGTTAGGGGTAGTCAGAATTTTCAAAACATTGAATTTTGTTTTTGCCTTTTCTTAAAGCATAACATCTTAAAAATACTGCGTCTAAATTTGCAATGAATCCGACAAATACTTTTCGAGTTATTCAACAATTAACAAAAGGCGCTCGGGCGCTCCGGAGCTCGGTAGCAAAACTTTAAATGCGTTTTTCTCAAAACTATGTATTTTGAACTGGTGACTACTATAACTTACGAACTGCTTGGAAAATTTCAATAAAATGTATACTGATTTTGAAAAACATAAAAATCATGTGCCTGATAAAGGGATTTTTTTCAAAAATTTTAATTTTTTTTAAATAATTAATTGTCGGTTTTTTTCTCGAAAATCTGAAAAATAATTCATGAGACCGCCATATTGTTAATTTTGAAAAAAAAGCTTCGCTCAATCACAAGGTGATCTATTAATAAAACTAATTTCTCTTGTCCGATTCATTTCAAATGAATCTCCATAGACTTGTGATGATCACCGCAAGGGCCTTCTGGAGAAACGGGTTCCACACAAACAGCGATAACTTTTAGAATTATTGATTTTTTTGTTTTTAATTTTACTAAAGTCAAGTCAAAACATGATGTATTAATGCTATGTTTTTATTTTTTTTAAATAAAGCAATTCACTAACAAAAAAATGTCTTGAAAATCATAATTTTTCGGGCCTCTGACTACTCCTTGCCCTTTAACTATTCTACGTCATTTAAGTAATAGTTGTCATCATCCTTATTTAATATTGTTTCATAGAACTCACTTGAAATGTGCCTATACAATTTTGCTAAGATTCCCAATCCACATACTTTTTACCAAAATTAAGGTTCTACTAATAACAGCAATTCATATATCTTCCTATAAAAGTGTAGTGTAAATAGAGACGTATATTATAACCACTCAATTGAATTCGGGTTCAAACCCACTGTAGACATGAATCATAATGCATGAATGAAGCAAATAACAAGAAAGGGTTTTTTCTAATAGCAGTTGGTCTTCGGCAACGATGACAAATCTCCAAATGCATTTTTCGTCAATAAGCAGGATTGCCGCATTTGGGCGAACAATAATCCAAGAGTGATTGCCGAAAAATCAATGTATCCACAAAGAGTGACCGCACCAAACAGGTTTATGGGCCGGCGGCATCATTGGGCCGTATTTTTTCCAAAATGAGACCGGTCAGGCAGTTACGGTGAATAGTGTTCGCTATCGCAATATGATAACGATCTTTTTATGGCCCGAATTGGAAGATATGGATGTGGACGATATGTGGTTCCAACAGGACGGTGTCACTTGTCACACAGCTAACGAAACAATGGCTCTTTTGCGCGAAAAATGTGATGACCGAATAATCTCACGTCGCGGCGATGTCAATTGGCCGGCAAGATCATGTGATTTGACACCGTTGGACTTCTTTCTTTGGGGTTATTTGAAATAAAGGGTGTACGTCGATAAGCCAGCAGTAATTGAAGAGCTAAAGGATGAGATAATTCGGCACATTAATGGCCTAGAACCTCAATTATGCATCAGCGTCATCGAAAATTTGAACCATCGGATGGAGGTGTACCACTGGCGGTGGCCATTTGGCCAATATTTTGTTCTATACGTAATTGAGCCATACTAATAATAAAATAAAGAGAAATGATAATAATTTCTTAAAAGTATTTTATTTTATTCATAATCAACACCAGCCCTTGAAACTTAACCACCATTTAGTATATTTTGCGTGATTTGAAACAAAGAAAAATTCAAACGAGTTTTATGAATTTATTTTCAAAGCATCAAATTATAGTTTTTTACTTTGTTCTAAAGCATAATATTTCTTAAATGATCTGTTAAAATTCAAAGAGGGCAAAGAAAAACTTACGGAAATACATAACTTTAACCGAAGTAGGCTAGTTCCGGAGACTTGGTATACCTTCTACTCAAATATGAACGAGAGCTTGACTTGTTTACAGTAGCACAGAAAACAAACTATGTGACATATCTCGCTGAAATTTGCCATGTAAGCTTATAACAGTCCTACCAAAAAACAAAAACTTTATTTTTGCCATATGTCATCCGCGGACCGTTTTATTGATACCGTCTCGTTCATATTTGAGTAGAAGGTAGAGAAAACTTTAAACGGATTTCTTCTAACCTATCGTTCTGCCTAAAAACTTTGCCAAAATTTCACGGAAATCAGAAAAAACTAATTCAGATATATAATAAATTATATATTTAAGTCATTGTCAGATGGAACTCGTTGGAGAAGATGGCATCGGTTAAGAAGCAAGAGAAAGTTCAAAGTTTTGCTTTCACTGGAATCAGTGAGGCGCTTCGAGCTACTCCTATTCTAGCGCTTAATGTACTGTTAAATGTGGTACCTGTAGACATCGCGAGCAAAACTGCCGCTGCATGTACTTTAATCAGGCTGGGAGGTTCGTGCTTCAGGCTCAACCTCACTTACGGACACTCAAGTAACCTCACAAACTTTGGGTTCATCCCCTTGGCAACGGGCCAGTGTGTACCCTCGCTTAGTCCAAGCAGAACTTTCTCAACCCATATTCCATCAAGGGAAGAGTGGATCGGGTGCAACACTTAGAGACAGAGCTTGGTTAACCTGTTCACGGATGGCTCGAAGTTGAAGGGTAGAATTGGAGGAGGAGTTCTATGCAAAGGGCTCCCCATCCAAATTCAGGTTATCGGATCACTCACCAGTATATTCCAAGCAGAGGTTGCCGCAATCAAAGAAGCAGTTGGTTGGCTACTTACTTGCATAATAACTGTTAAGAAGCAAAATATTTACTCCTACAGCCAAGCGGCAATGAGGGCTCTGGGCTCTAGTATGATGGATTCAAAACTGGTCAGGGAATGCTTGGCTTCACTTTCGAGAGCATAAGAATTTTTTGGGTACCTCGTCGTAGTGACATTGCCGGAAACTGTTAAGCAGACGAGTTGGCCAGACAAGCAATCTACGAGGTAGGGTTCCCGCGAAAGGAGAAATCGGGATCCCATTGGCAACCAGCGCTCTAGTCCTGGAAAGATGAGGTTCGCGTCAACTCAGCGAGCGCTGGGCAAGTATACAAACTTTTAAGGTCGCGGGATCCTTCTAGCCACGTGTGGATCGGAGGCGCTCGATGGATCATCTCAGGTTAACAAAATCTCAACTGTCAAATTTCGTGGGTTCTCTTACTGTACATTAGCCGCCAGGTATCATGCCGTGAGACTCGGAATTACTTCGAGTCCTTTTTGCGTCAGCTGTATGGAGGATGAGGTGGAATCATCTCAGCACTTGCTGCTTAGCCGCTCCACTCTAGCGGAACTAAGATGTAACCATCTAGGTTCGCACTTCTTTCCTACACCTGCTGACATAGGTGATGAACTTCATCAGCGGTATAAAGCGATTAACACAGCCGCGAATTAGTCACCGTTCGTAGTCCTCAAATACTCAGCCCCCTTCTTCCTCATAAGTTGGCTGTGGGTTTTAAATTAGATCAAGCCAAATACAACAAAAATATCATAAATGGGACCAAAATATAAAACTATTTTCCAATTTCTACTTGACTTCTTAGGGGCGATTTGAGAACGAGAACGATCAGAAACGAGTCGTGTGACGAACTAACGTAATCACGAATTTTTATTTATTTATTTATTTATTTATTTATTTATTTATTTATTTATTTATTTATTTACTAGCAGACCCAGCCAACTTCGTCTCGCCCAAAATTTATATTAAATGATTAAAACACTTTTTGAATTCTTTTGTATTCAATGACTTTGCGAGCTTTGCTGTAACCTATGAAATTCGCTGTGTTGTCCACAGATTTTTACAACTAATTCCACTCCGACGCCAGCTAGCCGTTCAAATTAAACTCGGGTCCCATTTATGATCAAAATAGTTATCTCAAATTTCATTGCAATGACAGATGAAATAGATGAAAATAAAATTTCTCAAACATAATACTTGAAAACTTGAAATTTTGTCAAAAATTCTCGGCGTAAATAAAATAAAACCACCGGAGCGAAAGTTCAGTTCTATACCTATGCGTTGCCTTACGTATGCAGCTTTGTTTTTTGTATGTATGTGTGGTCACATGCAATGACCGCCTAAGTTGATTTAAGAAAGATTTGTGTTAAATATGCTAAAAATCGTATATCTCAACTCAGAGGCGTGCTATTAATGTTGATGGTACGCCAACTATTTCCTCCAGAGACTATGCAGGTTCAAATTAACAAATCTTTGTTTTGCTTATTGAGAATAAAACAACTCCTCTTTTAAATCGTTGCCTATTTTTAAACTCCTCAAAATGCTATGGAGGTTGAATTAGTTTTAAAGGTTTTTTTCGAAGATTTGGGGCTTTATTGTGAAAAAACGGTACAAAATATTTTATTTGAAGTATTGGCCATCGCTAGCTACAACTTTCGCCCATCTTTCGGGCAATTTCCGGATGCCGTTTCTCCAAAATTCTGGCCGCTGCTTGGCTATCCATGACTCAACCCATATTTTGGTAGCCTCGTACGAGGAGAACCGCTGGTCCGCCAAATCGAGACTCATATGCCGGAACAAATGATAATCGGAGGGAGCTATGTCTGGACTATACGGCGGGTGGGGTAACACTTCCCAGCCAAGCGTTCCAAGGTATTTTTTGACAGGTTGAGCAACATGCGGCCGAGCGTTGTCATGTTGCAAAATAACCTTGTCGTGCCTTCTTACCGTTTCCGGCCGTTTTTCTTTCAATGCCCGGCTTAAACGCATCAATTGCAGTCGGTAACGATCCCCCGTGATTGTTTCGCCCGGTTGGAGCAGCTCAAAATATACGACGCCGACCTGATCCCACCAAATGCAGAGCATGATTTTCTTGCCGTGAATATTCTGCTTGGCCGTCGACGTTGATGCGTGGCCGGACAAACCCCCTTTTTTTTTGCGTTTTGGGTTATCGTAGTGGATTCATTTTTCGTCGCCAGTCACCACCCGATGCAAAAAACCCTTCCGATTTTGTCGCTCGATCAGCAATTCGCACGTAAAAAATCGCCGTTCGACGTCACGCAGCTTCAACTCGTACGGGACCCAATACCCTTGCTTTTGGATCATTCCCATCGCTTTTAGACGCTTGCAAACGGTTGATTTATCAACGCCCACTGATTCAGCAAGCTCTTCTTGGGTTTGGCACGAGTCCTCGTTTACCAATTCCCCCAATTCCGCGTCCTCGAACTTTTTGGGCTGGCCAAGACGCTCCTTGTCTTCGGTGTGAAAATCACCACTTTTGAATCGTCCAAACCAGTACTCAAATGTTGAAATCGACGGAGTATGGTCTAGGTAGGCCTCCTGCAGCAATTCACGGGCTTGGGCTGTATTTTTTTTCAAATTGAAGCAGAAAAGCAAAGCTTCCCGCAAATTGCGTTTCGACGGCACGAAAGTTGACATACTCGGAGCACGAAAACACTGCGTTGTTTATACTTCAGCGAAATGACAGATACTGATAAACAAAGCCTAGGGATGAGGCTTTGTCATTAATATATATTCAGTATTGCCAACGCGATAAAGTGATAAATAGCGCCATCTGTGTGTCACCTTTAAAACTAATTCAACCTCCATACTTTCGTTTTTAAACAAAAAGTTATAAGTGGGCCAAAGTTGGATTCTTTCATTTATTTACTTATTTATTTTATCAACAGACTAAATTGGGCTTGAAATCAAATAAAAGAATATACTGCTAGCTTCATTACCATTTAAAAGAGGCTCCCCATAAAAAACCATCTGCCGTTCGCAGTCAGCTTAAAACTGGAACAACATCGAGACGCATGCCACAAATTGGAGAAGGAGCTCGGCCAAACACCCAAAAGGGCTTTAAGAGCCAATTATGTATGCACATAAACATAAAATGCTGATAATAAAAAAATTAAAAAATTTTATATTTTACCAAAAAAAATTCTTATTCATCCTTCTTTTCCATAGAGATGTTCGATAAATTGAGTAGTGAATTTTTTCTATTTTATTATTTTTTCTGGGCACTATTCAGTGTTCTTTTGTTATATGAATCAAGTCACAAGTTAGTCTAGGAGTTGATGTAGTCTTTTGCTTGCTTGATAATGTTGAGTATTCAAATCATCACATGGTTTAATTTCACACTGTTTCCATGTCTTACTACGTAATATGCCTTTTATCTAACAAAAAACTGTGCGCAGCAGGTAGGTACTGTACCGACGAACCTATAGGTTTACAACTTAAATCAGAAAAGTAATAGGAAAAAGATCATGCTTGTTTCTGATTTGATACAATAAGATTTTAATTTGTTCTCGGCAGGATAATAACAATTACCTTGAACTCCGACCAGATCCTACCAATGGGACCTGTAACAAAAATGGAAAAAACAGAAAATTGGCAATGTAAGGGAAATTTTTCAACTACAACCAACAAGGGCTAACAAAGAAGTATCATATAATATAGGGTATTAATATACACTATTGTGGTAGACTATTACTTGCCTTAATCACTTTTAGCTCGTACCCCACAATACTTCATCGCATTGCAGAATTGTAAATACTGCACGATTTTTTACAAAAAAATATTTAATCTTTGTAAAATTTTTTAAAAATTTCCTAAGTACTTTCAACCATAGTTTTTATAATTTTTCTGCGTGTGCAGTTCTACAACCCATTTGGTTTTAGGTAAAGCGTAAGTTTCAGGTGACTAAAAAATTCTGTTGATTTTTAACAATTTTTTTCGCTGAGGTGTCAAGCCTTTTCTTCTATACAAAGTACTTGCTCGAATTTAAGTTGAAAAAGGCACTGAAACAAGAACAAATAGAGCAATGTTGATAATTCAACAAGGTTATCATCTAAAATTTCTATTCATAATCAAGGGAAATAGTCTCATTGCTAGAATTGAAAGTAATAAAAACTGGAAATGTACTTATATATTGTGCCACAAACCTTGTTGGTATTTGTGCAATACAATACTTAATACCCATTGATTTGAGTCCTATGATCTAAAGCAGTAGAGATTTCTAGAGCAGTATAATATTGGTTGATCTATCTTACTATTATCATTTACTTATTTTTAATAAAATGTGATCTTAAAATATAGTAAGTAAATGAAAAAATGTAACATTCAATTAATCAAACACTTAATATTCTGGAATCTTAAAATCGCAAAAATTGTTTGCTAGTTTCTTCTTAATATACAAATTTCATAGAAATATTAAATGCAAAATATTATTTAGGCAGATATGTGTAAATATTTTTGTTGACAGGCTACTTTGGTTTCCACACACTCATACATCAAAGAGGAAAAGAAAACTTTTGCGTATCGTTACTCCAATTTTTTGAAGTCAAGTTATAATTTTTGAAGAGCATTTATATATTAAAAGTACTTGAGCAAATTATCTTTCCAAAACAAAAACTCTCTTTGCCTTAGTTTCATCAAAGACAGTCATATTTGTTGAACAGCAAGAGGCATTCACTTATTATTTTATTATTTTTATTACCTTTAAAGCACTGGCATTCCTGCAATGAATTTGCGCTCCCTGCTTTGTGAACCGTTTTTTTGCAGTTAAATTTTTTGTTTTAATTTTTGTTTCAGCTGGATATTTTTAGTTTTGTTTTTTTTTTCTTTTGAGTCACTCAGCTAGCTTAAAGTGCTTGTGAGTACGCAATTTATTATTTTCCCTCCTATTTTGTGCTCAGAATAACAATTATCTTGTGCTCAGATAAAGCACAAAGGAGCATAGCAAGAAAAAAAGGTTATGATGAGTAAGGGTTTTCTGCTCAAAATTGCAACAAGCACTTTGTTTATTTTCTTCTTTTTTTTCGTTTCTTTTGTAATTCCCTTACCAGCAAAGGTAATGAAAGATAACGCAAACGAGAAACCATAAAGTAATCGAAAGTAAGAGTGTAGTGTCGCATTTATTCCAAAGACGAATTGACGATAGAAAGAAAAGCAAAGAAAGGCAAAAAATGGAAACAAAGTAATTAATATAGGCTGCCCCTATTTTTACCTTTCTCCGAAATACATACCCGTATATACGCATACCTAATTTCTTAAGTAAACTGTAAATAATTGCATTAATTTTTAAGAACAAGCAACCGAAGTAGGAGAGAAAATTATAGGGAATACGATTTATATGCAAAATTAAGTTATAAATGCTTTAATTTGCATTATTTAATCAATGTGTAGTGTTGTACTTACACCAATGGATTAAGCAACTGGAAATCGCAAATCAACCGCGCGCTCTCATTCCAAGTAATAAAAAAAGTGAGGCGAACAGCGGGCATGCGGCGAGTGTAGTAGTCGAGTCCAGAGCTTAAAAATACAACTGCATTATGCATGAAATTAGTGCTTGCCGATGTATGTGTGGTACACAAATGCACAAAACGATAAAAAAGTACGCGCACACCCAGCTGGACAATAGTAGCGAAGGAATTATTCCAAAATGAGGCTATAGTAGAACAACATCGATGAAGGTAAAGAACTGACTTACGACATCAAACCTACTACTGACAAACATTAAAAAGATTAAAGACAATACACTGAACTATATGGAAATAATATTAAGACTGAGCCTAGACGTGATGATAGATGAAAGATGGAAATATAAAGTAAATACTGAGAAAGTCTGTGAAAAAGCTGCACGAATGATTACGACTTCATAAGGGTTTTCCAAACAGATGTGTTATTCTGATATTCAAAGAAAAATGCTATTATTTTAAGGTCTATTTATAAGTTCGTGCGGTTTTACAACAGATGGCGTAACTTGATTATTATTCCATCGATCCACATTTCCAAACATTCATTGGAGAGCTACTGTCGTAAGGCACAAACGTCAGTATAAGTTTTTTATTTGAAGCGTAAACAACAATATTTTTACCACACTTGAAAATGTCGAATTTCGTGCCAAATAATGTGTTTTTGCGGGGAATTCTTCTTCATTATTTTAATATGAAGAAAAAAGCAGCCGAAAGTCATCGTATCTTGGTGGAAGTTTATGGTGAGCATGCTCTATCTGAGCGAACGTGCCAGAAGTGGTTTGCACGCTTTAAAAGTGGTGATTTTGGCTTGGAAGACGAAGAACGCGAGGGTGCGCCGCCAAAGTTCATGGATACCGAATTGGAGGAATTGCTCGATCAAGATCCGGCTCAAACGCAAGAAGAGGTTGCAAAAACTTTGGGAGTTGATCAATCAACCATTTCCAAACGTTTAAAAGCCATGGGAATGATCCGAAAGGTAGGCCATTGGGTGCCGTATGAATTGAAGCCAAGAGACGTTGAACGCCGTTTTATGGCATGCGAACAACTGCTTCAACGGCACAAAAGAAAGGGTTTTTTGCATCGAATTGTGACTGGCGATGAAAAGTGGGTCCATTACGACAATCCAAAACGTCGGGCAACGTATGGATACCCTGGCCATGCTTCAACATCGACGTCGGCGCAGAATATTCATGGCCTGAAGGTTATGCTGTGTATCTGGTGGGACCAGCTGGGTGTTGTGTATTATGAGCTACTGAAACCGAATGAAACGATTACGGGGGATGTCTACCGACGACAATTGATGCGTTTGAGCCGAGCACTGCGAGAAAAACGGCCGCAATACGCCGATAGACACGACAAAGTTATTTTGCAACATGACAATGCTCGGCCACATGTTGCACAAGTGGTCAAAACATACTTAGAAACGCTCAAATGGGATGTCCTACCCCACCCGCCGTATAGTCCAGACCTTGCGCCATCCGATTACTATCTCTTCCGATCGATGCAACATGGCCTGGCTGACCAGCACTTCCGTAATTACGATGAAGTCAAAAAATGGATCGATTCGTGGATTGCGGCAAAACCGACCGAATTTTTCACAAAGGGAATCCGTGAATTGCCAGAAAGATGGGAAAAAGTAGTAGTAAGCGATGGACAATATTTTGAATATTAAATTTGTAACCATTTTACGTCAATAAAGTTTCAAATTTCGAAAAAAAACCGCACGAACTTATTCATAGTCCTATTATATGAATGATCGAATGTTTATTTCATTATAAAGAGGAAGATATGCCGTTAATAGTGGAAAATAACATCAAGCAAATGACTACCACGACTACGCTTAAAGGACAATATTCTTTTCATGAAATTTTCCATAACCGAATTGCAAAGTGGCTGGCCTATGCCCTCAATAGCCTACCGAATTTCATCCTTGAGGTCTTGAATCGACCATGCTATTGGCGCAGGCCTTCTCTTTCACGTGGCCCCAAAGAAAAAAGTCACAAGATCTCGGTGGCCAATTGTGATCGCCTCTTTGAGAGATAACACGGTCCGGAAACTTTTCCCGTAACAGATCAATGGTTTTGTTGCTTGTGTGGCACTTAGAGCTGTCTTGTTGAAAATAAACGCTGCTCAGATCAATACCATCCAATTCCGGCCTTAAAAAAGTGTTCATCATCTCTCGATAGCTCGATCCATTCACCGTTAACACCTGTTTGGAAAGCCCTTTATGTATATTCGAAAGCCTTTTATACGGAGGAAAATGCTCAGCATCGAGTGAAGAAAAAATTCAAAGTCAATACAACCTTTATTCAAATTTCCACTCATATTTTATTGTAACAAAATTTAATGGACTATAAAACTGCGTATTGAGAAGGGTTATAAAGGTTTTTTAATATGTTAAATTTTTGATAGATTTATCAAAATATAGAAATATTGGTAAAAATTAACGAAAAAAATGTCCATCAAAAACATTTCGAATATTGTAAAAAGGTAAAGTTACGTGAATATGTGAGCTATAGGCTATCCAAATCTGAGTAGAAGTTTATTATTAGCAAAAGTTACCCATTGAAATGAATACAGATCAGTGTGAGACCAACTTTATAGGAAAAAACGTATACTAAGGCAGTAAAATCGTATGCCGCTTAACCGTCATTAGAATCGCGAGTGCATCCAGTACAGTATTCAATGTCTAGAAATCTGTGCATTTTGGACATGTCGTAAAGTTATCTGAAAATTAGTTTATTTCTAAGCTTGAAAATGAAGGTGGAAGAAAAATTTATTACTTTTCAGTTTTATTCAATATTGAAAATGTTGGTATATACATAGTTTTTTGAAGTGAAATATCTTCGCTCAATTTAAACATTACAACAAAAAATTATACTTTTAACATAGTATTGTTTAAAAAATCATAACTTTTTTGTTACAAATTTTTGAGTAAGAACTTTTTAGTTACATTTTGTTTGCCATTTCTGAAAAATACTTTCTTAATCTTATACCATGTCAAAATGTCCCCAAAATCAGTGAAAAACTTACAGAGGTATATGACTTTAGCCGAATTCATCTATTTAGAGAATCTCTGCGCAAAGAAAACCTTAAACGAATTTTATAGATTTATAGTTTATTACTATTTTATTTAGAACATCAAATTTTAAATTTTTGTTACTTCTAAAGTATAATACTTCCAAAATACTGTGTAAAAAATTTGAAGGAAGACAGAGAAAAACATACGGACCATAATAAAATAAAGTGGAAGAAAATTTATTTGGATTTTTTTGACAATAGAAAAAAATGTTTGCTCAAAATTTTTCCGAAGAATTTTTTTTCCACATATCTGAAAAATCCCACTCTCAACTATTTTTAATTACATTTTTTTGGATTTCTTTTGAAAAAATAAAAAATGATTTTTGTTAAAAATTGTTTTTTAAGAATTTTCTTTCTTCATTTCTTCTTCCAATTTCAATTCCAATTTTTTTTTACTCTCAATTATTTTTATATTTTTTTGCATCTCTTTTTAACAAACAAAAAATTATTTTTGTTCAAAATTTTTTTGAAAGAATTTTCTTTCTTCATTTCTTCTTCCCTTCCAATTTTTTTTTAATATTTTTTTGACTCTTTTTGAAAAAACAAACAAAATGTTTGTTTTTTTGCAAAACTCTTCCGAATGAATTTTTTTCATTTCTGATTTCAATTTTTGCTCAAAATTTTTCTGAAAGAATTTTTTTTCGTTATATCTGAAAAACACCCCATCAGATTTTTTAATATTCTTTTTGGATTTCATTTGAAAAAATAAAAAATATTTTTTGTTCAAAAAATTTCCAAAAGAACTGTCTTTCTTCATTTCGGAAAAACACCCCCTTAGGTTTAGTTTTTTAATTTTTATTGGACTCCTTTTGAAAAACAAAAAAAAAATTTTCCGAAAGAATTTTCATTGGAAAACGCCCTCCTGAAATTTTTTTCATATATATTATTTTTTTTAGATTTTTTTGAATAGAACAAAATCTTTTTTCGTCATTTCTCCCTGAAATTTCATTATTTTAAAAATTTCATTATTTCATATTTTTAAAAACAAAAATTATTTTTTGTTCATAATTTTTCGGCAAGAATTTTTATCTTTCTTATAGTTTCTGAAAAACACCCCCTCGCATTTTTTTTCTTTCTTATTTTTTTCTAAAAACTTCATAGCGGGACTCCCACAACTTTCCGAGTTATATTCAAATACACGCGCGAACCACTGAAAAAATGCCGTTTATCTGCTTCCTAATGCAAGTAGCGAAGCATCGGTCGATTTGAAAAGGGACGTAAAATACGGGGGCGTATGTAATTTTCAGAGAATAGTTAGCAGAGTCTGAGGTGTGAATGAACACTATAAGAAAAAATTTCAGAAAACTGTTTTTAAAAAATAATAACCAAGAAGTTGTTTCTAAAAAGTGTGGAGCAGAAAAACTTAATTGTTTTCCTAACAATTTTTTAAGAAGTACCTTTAATCCTAAAAAGTTTGAAAATATAAAAAGGACTGAAGATATTTCTCTTTGATAAACTATATATGACATTTTTCAATTTTGTATAAATCTGAAAATTTATAAATTTGATTTAAACATTTTTTTTCTTATTATACTCATGCCTACAAATAATCCAGTTTTCAGAAAAATTTCCATAATACTTGGATCACTTGACATGATCTTTGACTTTCGTATGATTGATATATGAGTATTGGCAGGCTTTTGTCAGCCACGCGATGGGAAGACAAGCAAAAGGGCATACTAGAATGGGAAAAGAATGCTGGGATGCAGCATCCAAAGAACAATAAAAGTGCAGGCTCATTAGAAACGTTCAAACAGGGATCGATAGATGGCTTTTATAAGAAAAAGTGTTGCCTGGACATGGTTGTTTTTTGAGAGCATCTCAAGTATGTTCGAATAGCACAAATCAATATATGGTAGTCCCGCACATTTCACGTGCTAAGCAAAGCAAGTATGGCATGGCATGCCGTCAAATAGTTGTCCGCTAGGGTGCTTCAAGAACTAAGTAACTGAAAAACTGGAAGCTTGCGAAGTAACATGAACAGAACTATAAATAGAAAATAAAAATGCAGAGTATTTTTAGCCCACGTAAAGCACGGTCCTCGCACTTTTACAAATTTACCTACTTTCCCTGTTTCTAAAAAAAATCTCACTCCTCAACCCCAAAACACTTATGATTTCCATTCCGACTCCCGCAGAACAGTCAGCGCATTATTTGCTCTGTGGCTGCTAAAATAAGCAAAACCAAAGAAAAACACACAGTTACACATTGCATCAGTGGCGCCAGCAAGAGGAAGCGGGCAACCGCGGTGATAGCGCTGACACACCAAATTTAGCGAAGTCCTCAACCATCTGTACTATCCTTCTGCCAGAAAAATGCGAAACACAGATGGCGCTCAAAGCAGTAGGAAAGCGGTGCTCCTAAGCAGCTACAGGGGGCATTCCGACTACTTACGACTGGTAACGGCAGGCTAATCACCTACTCTGTCAAAAATCCAAATAGATTAACGCAACCAACGCAAGACTGGGTCTTGTCGAGGCCCTATGCTCCCGAGAGGAGTAAACAAGAAAAAAAAAATGTTGCCAAGAGGCTAAGCGTGTCCAGTGAAATGTTATGGGATCTTAACCCTTGTGTCGGAGGACAATTTTTCTTCCGAGATTGTATTTTTCCCCTGATGGGTTTCAGTGAGATAAAATAGAAATATGTACCAAAACCAAAATCCAAAACTGTTTAATTTTGTAGCGTAATTTTTTATGTGAACATAAAATTATGATTATAATTATTATAAAATATTTAGAAAAATAGCAAAAAATCCACAAGCTGAAGCATTTAAGTCATTTCTTGGGAAAACTCGCCTATAGCGTCTATCTGATAACGCACTTTTTGCATCGAACTCTTATTTACTAACATCACGATTCAACCAAATTTTAGTGCGTAAAATTGCACAAAATTTTAATAGTGGAATTGCAAAGATTGAATTGATACTGAGCTGCTGGGTAAGTCATCGATTTGGTAAATTATTCATATAAGACATGAAAGATATATTTCTGGCAGGCATGCCACCAGAAAAGTTATACTAAATTTGTTATATCTTTCTAGAAAACCAATATAGGTAGTTAAATAGTGCCCACCGTAACCGAACGGGCTTCTGTGTTATTGCAATCGGTTGTCTCGGGCTTGAAACCCACTTTAGTCATGAAACATCAAATGATAGAAAAAGTTGTGTCTCGGTTTCGCGGTCGGTCCTCGATAAGCAACGGCAAGCCTCTGAGTGCATTTCTGCTATGAAAAACTTCTCAATAAACTTCTCTCAAAAACCAAATTCAAATTTATCATCTACGATGTTTACTATTATAGTTGTCATGCAGGTGACAAAAAAGAAAAGTGCAACGCCAACTATTCTAACGGTACTATTTTCGTTCATGCGTAGTAAAGCGATCGCTCATTATTTGTGGTGTTGTTTGGAGGAACTTTGTTATTATTGCAAGTTTGGGAGCAAAAACAAAATAAATTGGCGTTGGTGCGAGGCGAATCATAATAAAATTGTGGTAAAAAAACCAAAATTATCCACTAATAGGAGACCAACAGCGAAGCATGGACATCAGTTCGGACATAAATACTACGAAGAAACTATAATTATAGCTTCAACCTGTAAATCAGGATATTCTCGTAAAAAAGAAAAAAAAAATTTTATGAGGCTTGTAAAGAAAGTTGCAAAGATAACTGCTTCAGAAGTGAAAAACGAAATTAGAAATATGTCCTAAAATTACATTAATGCTTCAACTGCGAGCAGAGTCTTAAGAAAATCCGGCTGCCATGAAAGAGTAACTGAAAAGAAGACATTTGTTTTCCTAAGAAATAGGCAAAAATATATTTCCTGCCCAAATTGGCGTATAACAAGTTCCTAGAGTTTTAAATCAATTTTATTTCATTTTTTTTTTTAATGAAACCAAGTTTTGCCAGTTTTGGGATTAAAGTAAGAACAATTGTGTGTAGTAAATCTGATACAGCCCTTAGGAAAGAAAATTTATAACCAAACGTGAAACATTAAAGTGGTGGGTTGATGGTATAGGGGTGAAAATCAGCTGGAGGCATTGGAAAATTAAAGTTTACTAATCTAACAATGAACAAGTTTGCTAATTTGGGTATTTTAAAACTAAATTTAAAGCAAATCGTTAAAATTATGTGGGTTTAAAACGTATACCGATTCTGACTTCTCTATAATATCCGCAAGCTATTGCCAACACCTTCACAATCGAAAAATTCAAAGCCTCTTCAAGCCTTAGGGGAAAGAAGTATAAGGAAAAATTTAATTAGAAGTAAAGAGGTCAGAAGGCTACTTTGAGGGAGGAATGGGAAAAAATTACTGTCACAGAGACTACCGAATTGGTAAATTTTATAATCACTAGACTAAGGAAAGTATTGAAATGTCATAAATACCCGGAAGGTTACTAAATCAAGTATGTATGTATTTATGTACTATACGTTCGTCGAATATTTTGAATTTTTTTTATAAAAAAGCGTAGACTTTTCAAGCTTGCCATTTTTTGTGTCAAATAAAACTTGTTTTTTATTTATTAAGCCTTTTGTACGAGTAATATAGTATCCCCATAGATACACTAAATTTCGTAGGCGGCTGACAATCTCTACGCGTTCAAAACAAAATGCATATCGCGCTCTTCGTGAAAAAAATCATCTTCAGTGATGAGGCACATTTTCATCTAAGTGGATTCGTCAATAAGCAGAATCACTCCAAGAGTGATTGCCGAAAAACCAATGCACCCGCAAAGAGTGACTGTTTGGTGCGGTTTATGGGCCGGGGGCATCATTGGGCCGTATTTTTTCCAAAATGAGGCCGGCCAGGCAGTTACTGTGAATAGTGTTCGCTATCGCGAGATGATAACAAACTTTTTATGGCCCGAATTGGAAGACATGGATGCGGACGATATATGGTTTCAACAGGACGGTGTCACTTGTCACACAGCTAACGAAACAATGGCTCTTTTGCGCGAAAAATTTGATGGCCGAATAATCTCACGTCGCGGCGATGTCAATTGGCCGCCAAGATCATGTGATTTGACTTCTTTCTTTGGGGTTATTTGGAAGAAAAAGTGTACGTCGATAAGCTAACAACAATTCAAGGGCTAAAGGATGAGATAATTCGGCACATTAACGGCCTAGAACCTCAATTATGCCTCAGCTTCATCGAAAATTTGGACCATCGGATGGAGGTGTGCCACCGAGGCCGCGGCGGTCATTTGGCCAATATTTTGTTCAATACGAGCTACACTAGTAGTATCATAATAAAGAGAAATCATAATAATTTAAAAAAAAATTTTATTTTATTCAAAATCAACACCGGCCCTTAAAACTTAACCACCCTTTATAAAAATGTCATGTATATGTAACCATGCCTTATTTTTTGAACAAACGCCGTATGTGACCGAGTGCTGAATGTACTCGTTTGAGCTCGAACACCGACAGCTGCCCGTAAACGATGGAATTTTGGCCAAAGATGTAAGTTAATTGTAAAAATATAATTAAATATGGTTTCTGTACAAAATTTATTTAAGGACGTATTTTAGTAAAATCAACCCTATCCAAAAAGATGTCTGGCCGGAGTATATGGCCAGCAACCCTAGCTTGGCCAAACATAAACAGCCTAATACTCCGCAATTTTTTTTTTTCAAGTTAACCATCGAGAATTTTTGCATCATTCTATGTCGTAGTCTGGGTTTGTTGAAATTGGACCAAGTTTGTTTGGTTATTTTGCTAGTGTCTGTGCTACTCTATCTGTCAATGGCTTGGTTCTGGAATAGCAAGAAGATCTCCCTTTTGGGGCAGCCTAGTTCTACCTTCTTCGGATTTGGGGTCTATAATAGGATGTTCTTACCAGTTCGCCAGCATTCTTATTTTCTTCAATTTTCCTATGGTTAGGTATCCAGACGAGAGTGCTATTTGTCGTACGCGCTAAAGCATTGAGTTCTTCTTTGCATTATCTGATGATTTTTGAATTGGCTGTTGGTGACTTTATAGCTAAGATGACTGCCTGACTATCTGAAAAAATACATATATACTTTCGGTAGTTGTAGTTGTTGTAATGAAAGATCCATAATGAGAAAAATCTACGGTCCTATTCGGCTTGAAAATGGCACGTATCGCATCCGTTTTAACAACGAAATTGAAAACCTTATTGGTCGGGAAAATGTAATACGTTTTAGTAAAGCGTAGCGGATTAGATGGATTGGCCATATCATAAGAATGCCCAACGAAAGAATCCAAGAAAGGGGGTTTACTTTACGTCCAATTGAAGGAAGAAAGAGAAGCCGACCAAGAAAAAGATGGCTTGATGACGTAGAGTCAGACTTAAAAGCGATGAACGTACGTAATTGGAGAAATGAGGCAAGATAGAGACTGAATTGGAGGAGGATTGTTGATAAATCTATGGTCCACCACAGACTGTGAAGCTAAAAGAGAGAGCGAGGTAGTTGTTGTAGATGGTTTTTAATTATTTTGCAACCTTCCCTTTGTCGCGAGAACTTCTGCTTGAAATGTACTATTCCAACTGCCCAGGCTAAAAGATTTTGACGTTTCGAGGTCTTTCGAATATACACCGGCACCGACGCCGCAGTCCATCTTGGATCCGTCAGTGTAAAGTTCAGTTGTGTTCTCTTGGACTACTTAATTCAAATCTCATGCCTTCCTCTTATATAAAGTCAAGAATGAGAGAGAAGCATCGCATTCAACAGGCAACGCGCGAAATTGATCTCGAAATAAAAAGACTGCAATTAGAAGCCCTACGCGACAACTTCGGAAATAATAGGACTATGAATAAGTTCGTTTAGGTTTTACAACAGATGGCGTAACTTGATTATTATTCCATCGATCCACATTTCCAAACATTCATTGGAGAGCTACTGTCGTAAGGCACAAACGTCAGTATAAGTTTTTTATTTGAAGCGTAAACAACAATATTTTTACCACACTTGAAAATGTCGAATTTCGTGCCAAATAATGTGTTTTTGCGGGGAATTCTTCTTCATTATTTTAATAAGAAGAAAAAAGCAGCCGAAAGTCATCGTATCTTGGTGAAAGTTTATGGTGAGCATGCTCTATCTGAGCGAACGTGCCAGAAGTGGTTTGCACGCTTTAAAAGTGGTGATTTTGGCTTGGAAGACGAAGAACGCGAGGGTGCGCCGCCAAAGTTCATGGATACCGAATTGGAGGAATTGCTCGATCAAGATCCGGCTCAAACGCAAGAAGAGGTTGCAAAAACTTTGGGAGTTGATCAATCAACCATTTCCAAACGTTTAAAAGCCATGGGAATGATCCGAAAGGTAGGCCATTGGGTGCCGTATGAATTGAAGCCAAGAGACGTTGAACGCCGTTTTATGGCATGCGAACAACTGCTTCAACGGCACAAAAGAAAGGGTTTTTTGCATCGAATTGTGACTGGCGATGAAAAGTGGGTCCATTACGACAATCCAAAACGTCGGGTAACGTATGGATACCCTGGCCATGCTTCAACATCGACGTCGGCGCAGAATATTCATGGCCTGAAGGTTATGCTGTGTATCTGGTGGGACCAGCTGGGTGTTGTGTATTATGAGCTACTGAAACCGAATGAAACGATTACGGGGGATGTCTACCGACGACAATTGATGCGTTTGAGCCGAGCACTGCGAGAAAAACGGCCGCAATACGCCGATAGACACGACAAAGTTATTTTGCAACATGACAATGCTCGGCCACATGTTGCACAAGTGGTCAAAACATACTTAGAAACGCTCAAATGGGATGTCCTACCCCACCCGCTGTATAGTCCAGACCTTGCGCCATCCGATTACTATCTCTTCCGATCGATGCAACATGGCCTGGCTGACCAGCACTTCCGTAATTACGATGAAGTCAAAAAATGGATCGATTCGTGGATTGCGGCAAAACCGACCGAATTTTTCACAAAGGGAATCCGTGAATTGCCAGAAAGATGGGAAAAAGTAGTAGTAAGCGATGGACAATATTTTGAATATTAAATTTGTAACCATTTTACGTCAATAAAGTTTCAAATTTCGAAAAAAAACCGCACGAACTTATTCATAGTCCTATTAAGTAATTGCAATTTTCAACTTTAGTTTAAAGTATTCTGTGGAGATTTTTGTATTTTTTAATTGGTTTTGGATTTTATTTTAATTACTTTATACTATTTAGTATTTACGTATTTATGAATGACGAAACATTTTTATGTGATAAATGCAACAAGTAACCATTTTGATACGTATGTGATAAAAATAAATAAAAAATTAATTCGCATAAGTGTCATATTTTTAATTCGTATTAAGAGTGGAACAAAGGCTTTTAATTTCACTTAAAAAATATTTAAAAACTATTTAGAGAACTACATATGTATGCGTGCACATCTGCAATGAAAAATTTGTAAATGAGCTAGAATAATTAACCATTTACTATGCTTGGGAGTACCAAAACCAATTCACATCGGAATTTCAAACCCATGAGGTGCTGGACGTTGAACAGAAAGGAGTCCTTCACGTTGCTTCTTGATGCTCATTTTCCGATAGGCCCCATCCAGCGCAATATTAGCTGGAATAGTGTGCAAAACACTCCCCAAAGCCTTAATTGCTTGTTGATAGCATTACTCCTACTCAAGTGCAGAAATCTGTGGAGGTATTTTGTTGCTGGCTTCTCCCTATCTACGCGAGCTGCACAGATAGAAGCTGCATAACCAGATCTTGGAAGGCTGTGAGAGTTACTTTCATACACAAAGCCGGTAAAATCTCACATGTACCTCCTTAGGATTTCAGGCCAATAAGTTTCCCATCCTGCTGAAAGCCCTTGAGCGACTAATTGATCTGCACATAAGGTGTGAAATTCCTCGGGGGCGTTTATCGTACCCTAAACATGTCTATTCTAAAGGCAGATCGGTAGAGTCTGCCTTGCATACTCTTGTTAAAGATGGCGAGGTATCCCTCTCTTAGAAAGCTTTCACTGTGGATGCCTTCCTCGACAGTGAGGAGGCTTTTAACAATGTCTTCTCGGAGGCAATCACCAGGTCTCTCGTTAAACTTTGGAACTGACCTTATTATGAACTTTTTCCATTCATACTCCCTCAAGGGATAAGTAGGTGTAGTGCAACATTTGGAGGCAAGGCATGGCAAACATGTTTACGGATGCCTTTAAGTTGGACAGAAGAGGTGGTGGAGAGAATTCTGCGAGGAGAATTTACATCAAATCCATCAAACTCAAATTTACGCTTCCGGACTACTGTAGTCTTTTCTAAGTGGAGGTAGCCGCAACTAAGGGAGCAGTCGATTGATTGCTTACTTCGGTAAATACTGTAAAGGATGCAAATATCTACTCTGACAGCCAAGCGGCAATAAGGGCCTTGGGCTCGTTGTTTGTGCGTTCGAAACTAATCGGAGAATGCCTGACTTCTCTCTCGATTGCATCTGAATACTTCGATATTAGGCTCATTTGGGTTCCCAGTTACAGCGGCATAGAAAGAAACTGCTGAGCTGGACAGGCAGCTCTAGAGACGATATCATCGTAAAATGAGAGTATTGGGGTTTCTTTGAGAATATGAGGTCTGTTCCTGGAGAAATGGGTATCGTGCCAATTCAGCGAGCTCAGCTAGCAAACGTAAAAGCCGCGAGATCCTTCTGGCCAAGGTTAGATTGGGAGCGCTCGAGGGAACTTCTTAGGCTAACAAGACTGCCGCTCTAATTTCAGGACCACTTCTCCTTTTTTCCACCTGTCTGGTTCCTTTCCTTCTCATTTCCCATGTGTGGTTATATCAACGAACACATTTTGAATATTAATCCAAGTTGGCTCCTCTTTGGAATAATCGAATTTTTGAAGCTACCCGCTAAAAGCTTTAAACGAAAAGCTTAAATCACGTGAGCTACAATGAGTTATTCAATTTACTTTATAAGCCTAGCGTCACGCTATAATAAAAAACAAATTAATTTAAAATTTTTAAAAACTTGTTCTCGTTTCACTTTTTGAACTACATTCAGACACAAGAGCACAGTCTCATAACACTTGGCGATTTTATGCAACTACTTCCAAATTAGTCATTGTGTTGTACTGCTCCTTGAAATAATATGAACGCATTACTTCATCGACGACATTGCCATTGTGCAGCCATTTTCCAACTAGGCAGCTGCTCAGTAGTACATATATATTTTACACATGTGCTCACGGGCTCATTAATGCATATAAACTTTTAACGCCTGGCACATTTTCACTTATCCTACCCATTCATCAGCTGCTCGCTACATTCGCCACGCTTCCTTAACTTCCACACTTTCACCCAGCGCTACGCTCATTTAATTCACTGACTTTTGCCAATTGTTGTGCGAGTAGTTGTTGGTTTTAGTAGTTTACGACTTTCATTGCATTTAATAAGCTGGCACTTTGTGCTTTTAAATATTGTTACACAACTTTTATTTAATTATCTAAAGTTACGTACACACACTCACTCACTCACACACATAAACAAGAAGCGAAGAAAGTAAAACTTTCATAGAAACGTAAATGCATTGAAAGGCAGTCATGTGTATTTATACTTGTATGCATGTACGCATCTACTCACTTAAATGTATGTTGCTGGTACACTTGAATATTTGCTGCACTTCATTCCGCCACTGCTTTGAGGCCACTTCTGCTGCGATCAGTTGCCACAAATACCGACGAATGACTTTTATTAGAGACACTCGTATCCGCGCAATTGCACCATACCAGAGTATGCCACACGATTCACACTTCTTCACACTTGCCATTTACCACATGGTATGCGGCGTGTGCCACGCTCACCCGTCGCCACAATCACCGCCATTGAGGCGTGCCACGCTCTCATTTTCAAGCTCATTCAAGGACTTTGCTGCCTTCGCTTCTTCACTTTGCCACTGTTATCTTATATAAATGGCAGTTCATGCTGCTAGCCGGTTGTAATTTAAAGTTTCCTGATCAGCTTTCATGCATTTTTCCGCTCGCTTACTGTGCCGCCATCGTCTCACGCCACATGCCGTCTGGCTTTATCTTTTTGTTTGCCTATTTAACGTTCATTTATTTTTGCTGCTTTCTTCCGCTTTTACAACTTTCACTTCCACAGTAAATTTCTCGGCCGCTTATTTTTTCGTATTCACTTTTTTCTCAGCTCTTCTCGAATACTTACGTAATTTTTCTACGTACCCATGGCGTATACGTAATATTTTGGTATCATTACCAGCTATCGGCACAGAAGGAAAAAAAAAATTATTTTTCATGCTTGTTTTGGTAGTATTATTAAAAGCAAATCCGCGTTTGTACATTTACACACATGGTTACGTTCTTTTACGTATTTACAAATACATTCATATGTGCGCTGGTACGAATGTTTGTACTTAATTTTTACGGCACTGTGTAGGCCCGCTTCGCCCTTTGCGTGTGTGCAAAATAATTTTCCTTTATGTGCTTTTAAGCTGAGATTGAAAATATGAGTACGTAATTGGGTACAAAGGCAAGGATACTACAAAATATATGCACGTTTATGTGTTCTTATTTAAGAGTACATAATAGCAAAATCGCACATCAACAGAGGCATTTCTTTGAGAAGACGTTTTTGTTATTTGTATATAAGAACAGCTACATATATACATGCGTATTTTTTACATATGTATATGGTTAAAGGTAAAGCCCTTAAAACCTTTGTCAATAGCGCAAGCCTATTTGAGGCGTACGATGTATTTTATTTAACTCAATGCATTGGATTAATTTGCTTTCATTGTATTAAGACCAGATTATAAAATCATCTACAGGTAGCGAGAAATATGTATATGAGTTTATACCGCAGAACGTATACCTTTCTTTCGTTTTAAGTAAAATTAAAAAAATCAATACAAACACAACCAACAACATCGGTCTCAATATCAAGCGAAGGCAAACTCTTTTCAGCAGGTGTCAAAATGGGTTCGGTGGATTGAAAAGTAGAGTCTCGATCACAAGACGAGTAATCCATGCTCAACAAATATCTCTCAGAAAGTCTATTCTATATTAGAGATTCGATGTCAAATAATACAAATATTTTGCACATTGCAGGGCCGTAGAGAGCATATTCGGGCCCCGGGGGAAAATTGCAAATGCGGGCCCTTTCCAATAATGTCTAATTCACATAAATACGTATAATCTCGAGTCCGGGCCCTTCTGAGAGCTCCGGGTTAAAAAGTACCCGATCCCCCCCCTCTCGTCGGGCCTGGGACATTGTTGTAAATTTGTATGAAAATTTGGGTTATTCATAGGCTTTGAAAGAAATAAGTTCAACAAATTTCGAACTCATTTTTAAATTTATTCAATGCTTAAAATATCATTTTTTAAGAAAAAATTTTTTTTCATTTTTGGATAAAAATGCTGAAAATTTTGGTAATAGATACTTTCTTAAAGTCAAATAACTTTTGTTAAAAAAAAAAAATAAATAAATAATTGGCGCGTACACTTCTGTTAGGTGTTTGGCCGAGCTCCTCCTCCTTGTTTGTGGTGTGCGTCTTGATGTTGTTCCACAAATGGAGGGACCTACAGTTTTAAGCCGACTCCGAACGGCAGATATTTTTATATTTTTATGAGGAGCTTTTTCATGGCAAAAATTCACTCGGAGGTTTGCCATTGCCTGCCGAGGGGCGACCGCTATTAGAAAAATGTTTTTATTAATTTTGCTTTCACCGAGATTCGAACCAACGACCTTTCTGTGAATTCCGAATGGTAATCACGCACCAACCCATTCGGCTACGGCGGCCGCCAATAACTTTTGTTAGTTTCGATATTTTTTAAAGTTTATATTTTTATATATTTAGATACAATTTTTTAAACAAATTTTTACTTTAGATACTTTTTTAAAGTCAAATAACTTTGGTTCGTTTCGACATTTCTTAAAGCTTATATTTTTATATATTTAGATATAATTTTTTAAACAAATTTTTATCGAGTTTTATTCAATGTTGAAAATTTTGGTATTTGGTTCCTCAAAGGCTAATAACTTAGTTAATTTTAACGTGTTTCATAATCTTTATTTATTTATTTTTTTTGCTTTTCTTTGCTTGAAAGAAATAATATTAGAAACAAAAGAATTTTTGCTAGCATTTTCTCGTTCTAATTTTGTGGTATAATAAAAGGTAAAATGAAAATATTTCAAATAATTTGCAGATTTATTCAATGCTAACAATTTTAAAATACACCTTCGGAAGCCAAATATATTCGATTATAAAGGGTGGTTAAGTTTTAAGGGTCGGTGCTGATTTTGAATAAAATAACATTTTTTTAGGAAATTATTGTCATTTCTCTTTATTAGTAGAGTCATCTGGGGTTAATAGAGGCTGCCCCCAAGGCGGTGTGCTGTCTCCATTGCTCTGGTGCATGGTAATCGATCCTCTACTCACCACCTTAAACGAGTCGGGAGTCTACGCACAAGCATATGCGGACGATGTTGCTTGTTTGGTAACAGGCCCTTCGCTTATGAACATCTGCAGGAAAGTGCAGAAAACTCTGGATCGGATTGACACTTGGTGCTGTGCGAACGGGCTATCGGCAAATCCCGCCAAGACTGGTATTGTCCTCTTTACCAGAAGGAGGAAGCTTGATGGACTCGCCCTGCCAAAGCTAAAAGGAGTCACAATCCAGCTATCCAAGGAAATTAAATATCTTGGAGTAATCCTCGATAGTAAGCTCAAGTAAGCAAACAAAGGCATCCAAAGCATTGACAGCTTTCTGGCAGTACAAAGGTGTCTTTGGGAAAACGTGGGGTCTCTCTCCTAGCAAGGTCCTATGGATCTACACGGCTATGATATGACCCATTATCACCTATGCATCAGTGGTCTGGATGAGTAGACTATCCCTAGTGGGAGTCAGGAGGACCTTATCCAGACTACAACGCACTGTGGCTATCTGTTGCACAGGAGCTTTTCCGACTACTTCAGGCCCGGCACTAGATGCTCTGATTGGTTTACCACCACTTGATGCTTTCATCCGAGGAGAGGCCTTGAAGGCCATCTGCAGACTGAAACACAGTGGGAACTGGTACGGCCCTTGTCCGGCATTGGAACACAGAGAAGGCATGGACATCGATCCAACGATTCTCTCCATGCCCCTTGACTCAATGCCATCAAGAGTCGTACTTGAAAAGAGGTACAGTGTAGTGCTACCAGAGGCTCAGTTGTGGGGAGACTCAGAAAATGAGCCCGGCAAACACTGTTTTCGCATTTTTACGGATGTCTCCAGGACCGAGCATGGCTCCGGCTCTGGGGTCTACGTGGAATCCAGCGGGACAAAACTACACTTTACTCTTGGAATGCATGCATCTGTGTTTCAAGCGGAGGTGTATGCAGTTCAAGAAGCGATGAACTTTGTTGTGGAAAAACGATGGAGAGGCAGATCTATATGCATCTGCAGTGACAGCCAAGCAGCGCTTATGGCCTTAGACAGCCCTCAAACCACATCAGGGGTAGTGAAGTCCTGTAAATCCAGGCTGAACTATGTCGGTAGACATAATAGCCTGATGCTAACATGGGTCCCGGGACACGTGGGTATCGCGGGTAACGAGACCTCTGACTCCTTAGCTAAGATGGGCTCTGAAGCCAACTTCTTTGGCCCAGAGCACGTTTTGCCACTCCCCTCTGCGGCCATCACGGCCACGGTTAGCAAATGGGTAACTACTACCCACAAGCGAGCTTGGCAGGCTGAGAGAGGCTGCAGATGGACAAAACTGATGCTACCTGTCATGTCTGATCGACTGTCGCAAACCCTTCTGTCATTAAGCTGAGGGGAGTGCAGACGGCTGGTTGGACTGATGACGGGCCAGTTTCTGTGGGCAAAGCACATGGAAAGGTTAGGCATCTCAGACAGTGTACTCTGGCCAGCTTGTGAAGAGGAGGATGACACGGCGGACCACATCCTGTGTGTCTGCCCCGCCTTCGCCCGAATCAGGTTTGAGGTCTTTGGCACTGATGTGTTAAGAAGCGACCATCTTGGCTCCTTGGCACCACAAGATCTACTCAGATTTCTTCGGAGATAGGGTAGATTTAAAGAAAATTAAAAGGGAATCCAAGTGTAGTACAATGGACTCAATTAATGTCTGAGTGCTGCACTTGCTAGTTGTCCGACAAAAAAAAAAAAAAACAAAAATTGACATCGCCGCGACGTGAGATTAATCGGCCATCAAATTTTACGTGCAAAAGAGCCATTGTTTCGTTAGCTGTGTGACAAGTGACACTGTCCTGTTGAAACCATATATCGTCCACATCCATATCTTCCGATTCGGGCCATAAAAAGTTCGTTATCATCTCACGATAATGAACACTATTCACAGTAACTGCCTGACCGGTCTCATTTTGGAAAAAATACGGCCCAATGATGCCGCCGGCCCATTAACCGCACCAAACAGTAACTCTTTGTGGGTGCATTGATTTTTCGGCAATCCCTCTTGAATTATGATTCGCCCAAATGCTGCTTATTGACGAATCCACTGAGGTGAAAATGTGCCTTATCACTGAAGATGATTTTCTTCACGAAGTGCGCGATATGCATTTTGATTTGAACGCCCGTTTTCATAAGAAGCTTGAATAACTTTAATGCGTAGCTCGATTGTGTATCTTTCCATTATTCAAACTGAATTAGTCTGAAATTGAAAAATGTCAAATGAAATTCAGAAGAAAACTTCACGTTTAGGTGTGGTTCACATTCAATATCGGCCCTTCAAGTTTAACCACCCTTTATATGCTTAAGGCATACCTAATTCAGAAAAAGTCAAAGTATTTAACTGCCAAAGAACCTATATTTTTCCTTTCTGAGCAGTTCCGGAGAATTTTGGTTTATGTAGCAGCTGTCAGCATACAAGCCACTGCCGGTTTGGCAGTAGTTATGGGGGGAAAATAACGAATATCGGCAATTTGTATGAAACTTCTTTATGCTCGTATTATTTAAAGTCGTACCCAAAGTTCTGGAAGGCGTTTGTTAGTTTTTAATTTAAATTTCAATCAATTGCAAACATAAATTATTGCCCCAGCTACGCAAACCTTCGCTTTCCATGGTGAATCTACGCAATAGTGGAGTATGCAGACCACATTCTACGTGTACATGTGTGTGTATATGCACATTAAATGCAGATTGTCTTTTCCTTTGCAACCACTACAAACAAGAACGTTGCCACTTGGGTGCATCTGTTCTCAATAGCGCGTGTGCCATTATGCAACCAAGTCACATACCTTTACACACACATATACATACATATGCATTTACTATAAACATGTATGGACGAGTATGTTATTTTCATACATACATACATACATACATGCTACTGGATACTGCTGCAACAAGAAAAATCTCAAGCATAACGACTCAATTTCATATGTGCAACAATGTGCACAGATCACGCAAACAAGCGAAAGGGGGCAAGCGTAGGCGTACACATGTGCATGTAAGCTCATGTGCAACCTATATGCACTCTTATGTATGTATGTATTCGTATATATAATAGTAAGCGTGTGCAGTGATTAAGTAGAACGCTTCGGCAAAGACACGTACGCGAATGCCAAGTCGAGAAGCTCAGCTGTGTACAGTTGACTCAAGCACCCACCGATAGCTGGAGTGAAATTTCTTTGATGCGCCGACTTTCTTATTACAAGCCAACTAACCGAACAACAACAACGATATCTTTGTTACTTTTCGCCCGCTTGCTGTTTACTGCTTGGGATAGTGTTGCTTGTTCGCGCCCTTGTTACGGTTGTAACTTCTGCTCGGGTAAGCGCGCCTAGTAGCGGTGGCTTAACTGCTGCTAAATAAATATTTAAAGACGTACGTATGTGTACTCGTATATGCAGACAGTTTATATTTACGGAATGGAAATTTGATTTTTTCAAAGACTGAGCATCAAAATGTATTGGTATTTGAATGTGTGAGAGTATGAGTGCATGGCTTTTTTTCGATAAGGATGTTAGAATCGAAGAGCCAAAAATATTATTAAAAGTGCCGTCACACGTGGTACGTGGGGTCTGCTCCCACTAATACTATGACATTTCTGCACCTTGGCTGATTTCCGCCTTGGAACCACTTCAGCATGTCCTCAACCTCGAACCGCGTATATGTCTATTACCACAACAAGTTCCGGCATCCAGGTTCCTTTTCCCTGGGCGTATGAAGACTTTAAGCCATCGATAGTAACACTCCTCCTCTGCGCTCATAAGTAGTTCTGAAGGAAATGAAACATCGGACAATGCGCAGTAGTCTGATTCTTACAAACGATTGACTTCTCGTCTGCTTGGTACTGCAGTGAGTGATTGACTCAAGCGTCTGTATCTGTCGTCGGATTTATGTGAGTATGAATGCATGAGTAGCTGGATATATGAGTTTAAGAACGTATAAATTTAAGAATATACAATATAAAATAAAGAAGAGGCCCGTTTAAAACCAGGCCCATTTTCTGTCGAATTCCGTTTCCCACGTGAGAGCTGCTCCTTCGTGGAGGAAAGGTAAATTAGGCGTTATTACTACGTGTTAGCCTTTCTGGTATTCTCAGTCCCCAATATTAGCGCCTATTACGGGGATTGGCGATCGCCACTTTTCACAGCTCTCCAGCAGGTTCAAAATGAGTGATTCGCGTGCGTAGTTTCTCCAAAATATGCAGCGAGGTCTCATTATCTTCCTGTCGAATTGCATACATTCGAATAACCCAAGGAGCACATCTTCAATAGCGTCCCCACCGCATGCGAGCTCACACGGAGTCAAGTAATTGTTTGAACTGGTTTCGATCGGAATAAAACCTGGGTTAAATTGAAGCTCACTTCGCCGTGTATTCTCATAAGCCAGCATTTCAAGTCTGAAATACTTCAACAAGGCCAATGGCCATTTATCTCGTTGTCCCATCTTTCTTGCTAGGTTTGCTTACTGGTTTCTCTTGCCTCGGAGCGTTCGACTTTACTCTCAAAGAACTTTGCTGCCTCTACATCCAATATATCGTTGGGAAATTTCTGAGATCAACTACAGCTCCATTGTCTGAGACTGAACGTATTGTTTACTCGAAGGTCACATATTCCATATGTTGACTTAATGCAGTGGATGTGCGACAAATGGAGTGTCGCATTGTGCCAGATAGCTGTCTCTTACAGCATTTGGTATTTCCCAATACCTGCTAAAAAAATTACGCCTTCATTGCTTAGCCCTCGCGCGCTCATCATTATCCGCGTTGATGTAGCCACTGTCGCTGAAGCTTTTTTATTGGCATATGCCATGTAGGTTTTAAATAATAGCCTGTTGCCTAGCCTAATCCCAAGGTACCTAGTAGTCGGTAGATCAGTGACTTTGTGTGACCCAGTTTGACCGGTGTCATCTTCTAGCTGCTCGTGCTAGAGACGGGTACCACATCTGTTTTCTGCACGGTCCAAAAATATTCTTTTAGTATTTCGCAAACCTACAAAACCAATTATTTCTATCCCTTTCGCACTCTTTGAAAGTAGAGTAGCAAGTACGGAGACTTGACGAACGCCGGCTACTAAAGTGAAATGTTTCGCTGCGGTTTCATATGCCAAAATGCGGTCTTCTTTCCTTCTTAGATAGAAGAGTACTCCAACATGGTTCAGTGCGGCAAAAACTATAGTTATATATCAAGCAACAACTTAATTGTTCTGCCAATTTTAACGTATAGGTGGAAAGCTCTTCGGGAGGGCTATAACGTCACGAAACAGCGGAGGATGCAAAGGATTACTTGTAATGGCATCACCGAAGCATGTAGGTAGATATTTCCCCAGTGCTGTCCTGAATGTCGTTTTGCACTTACTTTTCATCGTTACGTTATTATATATATAATAGTTATATATTTATATATAGTTATATATATTATATATCGTTTTACGTTATTTTCATCGCAGCTGAAAGTGCAATCAGGTTAAAAAAGGTTGGCCTTTAGAGGCAATTTCTCAAGTGACATGGTAGCATTTTTGGGCAGTTAACACTGTATTGTAACACTGCAGGATTGGAACGAAGGAAAAAACTGCACCGAACCTGGTACCCCTGTTTTCACTGGAGTCCTTGGCACTCACGCGGAAAAGCTAGGTCTACCATTTAACCCCCCTTGCAACTGTGGATACCTTTTAGAGTAGGAAAGCACTTCACACTTGAAAGTGCACCTTACAACTCGTTGAAAAAACGTTCTACGCTGAATCGACTAGGAATATTGTCCTGCAACTGGAAGGTTTCTCGGAAGATCTGTCGCGTTTTGGCAGAAATACTAGCCTTTGTCTCTTTCAAATTGATGGAAAAGTTTTCTCAGCTTGACATGTATTAAATTCACGAACGACGATTTTCAGTTGGTTTCAAAACTTGGTTAAGAATTCCGCTTGGACCTAGGTACTTATTACCCTCGCACAGCATCAAGAGTATCATCTGTTGTTACTCTCGCGAAAGAGCTTCACAGTTCCCTTGAAATTGGTAGTGTATCTACTGCGATTCTTAAGCGTAGTGGGGCTTTAGTGGCATTTCGTTTATTCCATATGATTTTGTATGCTGCTACTCAAGAGTTGCATCCTGCATCATCACCAAACACAACAAAGCATTGTCTGCCTCTTGCTTGTTGCCTTGTGGCCTTGACACATTCTTGCCTTAGCTGCTGTATGCGGTCGTTCCACCAATAGACAGCGCAATATTTTGGCGTTGACTTCCGTGGTATTGACTCATTAGACATTAGCTTAGGGGTCATTACGTTAGCAGATCCTATGTCCTCAGTAGGTTGCATCATTATATTAAATCCACAAGTCATCGTCCAAAGGGTTGCTTTGCCACCCGCCGCATTTTTAGTCTGATTGTTCATCACGAAACCTGCATTCGCAGGATAAGTTAATGTCGCAGTTGATTGCCAAATGATCAGCTTGAGTATAACACTCACTCAACTTCCGTTTGAATAGCTTGTATAAGTTTGAGCTGACAAATTTATTGGCCATGCATTAACCAAAATCATATCTGTGAAAGGCTTCAATAAAAGTCCCACCTTTAGGGTTAGTTCGTTGTGAGCTCTACTCTAAGCATCAGGTGTTAAAATCTCTAGTTGTTTTTTTTTTTTTTTTTGTTAAAGCAGGTTAAAATCGAAAATGTCATAAACATCATCAAAGGTGCCGGCACACCAATGGTATGTGGGCAAGAATGATAGAAAGAAGATTGCGCCCATCAGAGAGTACGTGAAGTCACGTTTTTTCAAGTTGTATTGCGAACTATTTGCTCTTCGCAATAAATTTAGTGCTTTTTTATACCAGCAATGCGAAAATTTTGAAGTTTCGTGTTTGTTTCTTTTTTTTTAATTTAAAGCTACCGAAACCTTAAGTTAAAAAAAACTGTATTATTATACAAAAGAAGGTTAAAAAAGGCCACTCTGAGAAGATTTTAGTGATAACGAAAAGTAATTGGTTCTTATAAAATTTTATAATAGGACTATGAATAAGTTCGTGCGGTTTTTTTTCGAAATTTGAAACTTTATTGACGTAAAATGGTTACAAATTTAATATTCAAAATATTGTCCATCGCTTACTACTACTTTTTCCCATCTTTCTGGCAATTCACGGATTCCCTTTGTGAAAAATTCGGTCGGTTTTGCCGCAATCCACGAATCGATCCATTTTTTGACTTCATCGTAATTACGGAAGTGCTGGTCAGCCAGGCCATGTTGCATCGATCGGAAGAGATAGTAATCGGATGGCGCAAGGTCTGGACTATACGGCGGGTGGGGTAGGACATCCCATTTGAGCGTTTCTAAGTATGTTTTGACCACTTGTGCAACATGTGGCCGAGCATTGTCATGTTGCAAAATAACTTTGTCGTGTCTATCGGCGTATTGCGGCCGTTTTTCTCGCAGTGCTCGGCTCAAACGCATCAATTGTCGTCGGTAGACATCCCCCGTAATCGTTTCATTCGGTTTCAGTAGCTCATAATACACAACACCCAGCTGGTCCCACCAGATACACAGCATAACCTTCAGGCCATGAATATTCTGCGCCGACGTCGATGTTGAAGCATGGCCAGGGTATCCATACGTTGCCCGACGTTTTGGATTGTCGTAATGGACCCACTTTTCATCGCCAGTCACAATTCGATGCAAAAAACCCTTTCTTTTGTGCCGTTGAAGCAGTTGTTCGCATGCCATAAAACGGCGTTCAACGTCTCTTGGCTTCAATTCATACGGCACCCAATGGCCTACCTTTCGGATCATTCCCATGGCTTTTAAACGTTTGGAAATGGTTGATTGATCAACTCCCAAAGTTTTTGCAACCTCTTCTTGCGTTTGAGCCGGATCTTGATCGAGCAATTCCTCCAATTCGGTATCCATGAACTTTGGCGGCGCACCCTCGCGTTCTTCGTCTTCCAAGCCAAAATCACCACTTTTAAAGCGTGCAAACCACTTCTGGCACGTTCGCTCAGATAGAGCATGCTCACCATAAACTTCCACCAAGATACGATGACTTTCGGCTGCTTTTTTCTTCATATTAAAATAATGAAGAAGAATTCCCCGCAAAAACACATTATTTGGCACGAAATTCGACATTTTCAAGTGTGGTAAAAATATTGTTGTTTACGCTTCAAATAAAAAACTTATACTGACGTTTGTGCCTTACGACAGTAGCTCTCCAATGAATGTTTGGAAATGTGGATCGATGGAATAATAATCAAGTTACGCCATCTGTTGTAAAACCGTAACGAACTTATTCATAGTCCTATTATTTTGAAAGTGTGAATTTAATTTTTTGCTCCTCTTAAGGTTATGCAACAATATTAAATGTCCCTCTCTCAACTCTCAACTCTTCTCAAGATTTAAAACATTTTTACACATTTTAAAAGGTGTTTGAATTTACTGAATGTGGTGTAATCGTTCCTCCCGGCCATCAATCCTTAGTGGGACATAGGGCATCAAGAGGTGTATTCATTGTAAAAATAAGCCACAAAATACCAGAAAATACCAAAAACACCATACTGACGTTTTTAAAAAAAGAGTACCTTATCTAGTTACATAACCTCAAATGTAGCAAATAAGTCGTTCCCTTAACAAAATAGTCTCGCTTAACAAAAAAAAACTCATAAATTAAATTGTACATTAGAAGAACACATTTATTTAAAAAAAACGCATATTTTAAAGACAATTTGTCCCGCATACAAAGTGATTCAATAAAAATTTGGTGTTTTATTTGGGCATTTTAGTGCGTTTTTATATCCAAAGCTAGGCAACACTGCAGTAGCGAGAGAGAGATTTCACTGCCGAAAGCAGAAGAACACCAACAACACCTGCAATCGTGGGCAGTGCCACCAGATGTTAAAAAAAGTAAAGCTAAATAAAACTGAGTGAATTATTTAAATATATTAATTATTAAAAAATGTATATTTTACAAAATTATAAACATTACATTTTAATTAGAACAGGCTAGAAAAATGTCATGAAGAAAGAACTAAAACTCCGAGACTAAATAACAAAAAAAATGCTAAATCAAGCTACGAAAATTGTTATCTGGCCATACTGGAGCTAAAATCACGTAACTCGTTGTCAAATTCGCTGAGATCAAAGTAACGGGACCACGATAGGCGCCATCTTATTATTCTTTCCATCATGGTATGTGGGCATGCTCCCACTAAAACTTTAACATTCCTCCCTCTCGGCTGATTCCACCCTGGAACTGCTAAAAGCATTTTAGATACACCAGGTGCTTGCGCCCAAGTTTCTCTCCTAGTTGCATATAGGAGTTATACGCCGAGGCATTCGTGCTTGTCATCTGTTCGATTATAAAGCACTGTCTAGTACTAGTATCTCGTATATAGGCGTACTTACTGGTTTGTAGCTTCCACAGACAAAACCCCTTCCTTGCATTCAATTTCCACCCTCCATTTTTTACGGCACTCAGTTAAGATGCGTCTGCATTTGATTTCGCTACTTGCATTAAGATGTCTTGTATAGCATGAGATTAAGTTGTAGTAATCTTATAGCGATTTTAGTTTGTTCATTTTAGCTTCTTTATGGGACATTTGATGCCGCCAATGTCATGGTCTGTGTGACCAATACCTTTTTAATGCAAAATATGCAAGTTGTAGCCATGCACTTTACATTCAGCTGTCATCGAAATCTGTGTTGCCTAGTTAAAATTCTCCACCACCAAAAACAATCATATTTTTTAAAAGTATTAGTCCATTGTCATTTTCTAATTAAAACTTCATATTTTCTTCTCACAAAATTTCACTTTCATGGGGTAAATGTCCCCTTTACTTACTTTTACGCTTACTCACTTTCTCTTTCGTACTCATTTTCACACTCTCTCAACTAAAATTTAAACCTGCCATTTACTAAACTTTTCCTTTAAACGGCTTCTGTTTACTGCCCTTCACTACTTACCACTACCACCGTTGCTGCTGATGCTGCAATTATTGTTATATTTTTCTGATGGTGGTGGTACTCTTTACAGTTTATATAATAGCATATAGTAGCACCATGTTGTTGGTAGGGAAGTTAATGGGAGAATCTTTAAAGTGTCTGCAGCGAAAGTTTTTAACAGCAACTAAATTGCAGTACATACTTTAATTTACTTTCGATTGCATGCACCATTTTTCCCCCGCTCTCTCTCACTCTCTCTGTGTCCTGATTTCTTTTTCTCTCTTTCCCTGCTCCTTGTCCTTTCAACCATTTAACACACTGTCTTATTTTCATGGCATTTTCGCGCTGCTTTTACTAAGTATTTGTTTTTCACAAGAGGCGTGTAAATAAAAGCGTACTACGGCCACGTCAAGAGCAAAAATAATACTAACAAAGCAAACACTTGAAGCTGTGAAAATGCAGTTAATGCAAACCAACCAACTTTATTGTCAAGTATTCTTATGTTGTTATTTATGACTTTCGCAATTCAGTCTTACTCTGAGAGAGGAAGAGATAGAAATTCACAAATGACCTCTGTTGTTACATAGGGCAAATTTAAAAGTAGTTGGGTAGGCTATTAATGGTGGCCCTCACACGCACTTGTATAAGTTTTCCAAAATAAAATCGGTTTTTTTTAAAAGAACACGATTTTTTTTAAGAATATCTCTTCAAGCTTAGTGAATGACCATAAGATGCTTCCCATTTATATAAAAATATTTCGCTTTGTTCAGACGGTTAAAACCGAGTAAAGGATGTGGGATGGTTACTAGAGTGCAGTAGGTCAAAGGTCTATATGGATTAAATGCACACGGTTTCCATACATACTCGTGTCCATGTCTGTATGCATCAGTATGTTTTTATTCTCCTTTTTAGATGCTGCACTATCTATCAATCAACGTGTATGAATCTATACAAAAAATAGCGAAACTAAACAAAATAGGACCAAAGCCATTTGATATTAGGTGTAGGGGAGCACAAGTTGCTTGCCAAAATCAGGGGCCGAAAATAATCAGTATTGCCAAATTTTTAATAATCAACAAAATCAAGAGCTTTCAAGTACCATGAAACAGTTTCGAATCTGTATATTGTTTCATGCTCTGTATGAATCTTTTACGATTTCAAAATGTTTGAGTGATATCTAATAATATATAATATCTAATAATAACAATTCGATTTTTTCGCGGATAGTATTGACTAATATGCAGGAGAACATCAGCTTTGAAAAATGTTTTTCTACTTGAGAAGCCTGTGGGCCTCTGCATAAACGAATCAAAATAGAAATTTTTGTGCACTGGAAAAGTTCCGAATGAATGTAAATCAGCCATCCTGATCGTCAGTTACACTTTTGAGCGGATGTAATGATTCAAATATCTTGGATCTATCATATCCGCGGGCGGAACATCCAAACAAGAAGTGAGTGCGAGGCTCCGTGCGAAAAACGTGGTCGTCTTTTCGCTATACAAAACTCTGAGTTCCTCGTTTATTTCTAAGCGAGCGAAGCTGAAACTCTATAAAACAATAATTAAACGCGGCGTTATTTATGCTGCTGATGCCTGGGAGATGCGTAATTCGAGTAGAGAAAAGCTTAACATATTTAAGCGCAAAATCCTACCTCACGTCAACTACCTCCTTCGTTACAACGATGAATGCCTAGCTGAGCTAAACGACTTCCAGATCGCCGACTATATCAAGCTTCAGCGTCTTAAGTGGGATGGGCATGGTCTGAGGTTGGACCCAAAGGAAATTGCAAAAAAGATCTGATATAGTAAGCTTGTTGCCTTATAAAAGGGGTCGCCAAGGAAAAAGCTAGATTGGCAGAGTTAATGAATATGCCAAGGTCTTTAGACTGAAAAACTGGAATATGTTAGCAAATAATCGAGATTCTTTGTCGAAGTTATTGACGGAGGTCAAGGTTGAATCCGGACCATCACGCCAACAATCGTGATGATGAGTTAGATTTTAAATAAGTGTTTTGGGCTGCATGAAAACTATTGATATCCATAACTAAGGTTCGACAGCTGAGCATAGCAAACTGGGTTGACATTTTTGCTCAGTAAGGTTTGGCAGGTCATCGCGAATCATGAACAACTCTTTCAAATTGTGAAAATTTACTTTGAAAAAAAAAATCTATTTTGGGAAGTTCGTAAGCGAAGTAATGAAAAAGACGCGAAAATGTCGATTCGTCGGCGTTCTCAACTTGTTGGCCTTTGTCCTTCGACTACGTAGAAAAATGTATGCAAGAGTCTTGACTTACGTGCCTATAAAATACAGGTCGTGTAAGATTTGAGTTCATTAAGATTCATTATACAGATTTATTGGGAAAAGTAGTCAAATTCCGATTAGAATGCCAAATATGATATTAAAAAACTAAATGCCATGAACTTATCTACCAGATTATAGTAAAAGAGTTCATTCTAACCACATTTTTGTTTCGTTTTACGATTTTACATTCTCGAGCTCTTCAAAAAACACCCCATATAATCGTATGGTGAGGTATATTTCATACGCGTATTATTTTCTCGACCTAAAATATTTACCATTTTGTGAGTTGTTATTTTTTTGATCAGAGATAATTATTATCTTTAGAGTTTTGAATTCTATATCGAAAATAATATTTTTCTTCATATTTTTCAGATCTAAAAACGCAAAATGGCTCATTTCACAAAAACAAAACTTTTTGCCCTAAAACATAAAAAAAAATGTTAAATTTTAAAATGTTAAAAATTGCCGAATATATTTCACTTTAAAAGCCCTATCCCAAAATTTTCAGCATTAGTTAATTATAAAAATTACTCAGATCTTTTATAAAAATTAAAATTGCATTTTTGAAATAATTTAAAAAATGAGTAACACAAATTTCGCCGGCTTTGGAGATTCGCCCATATGACAGATACTATTCCTTAGCGTTGTCAGGACATAGTTTAGATTAGATTTGTGGAGGGTTGGACGAGCCCAACCACTCAGTCAAGAAGACCATTGTACATAAGAAGACATAATATCTAGATACTATATGGATAGTAAGACTGGAAAATTGATTTGAGAGGTCTAGAAGTAGAAAAATATAATCTTTATCCATACTCAGATCATCGCCACCCAATAGCCTAACTCTGGTTTTAGAAAACGCCGGACAGCTTCAGAGAAAATGCTCCGCAGTGTCCTCATTCTCACGTCAATGATTCTCATGGTAGCCATATGCGGACTATAGGCGTTGTGCCCTAAAATTACACCCACCAACACTCTCAGGTCCGTCCTACTAAGTTTTATGAGAAAGGTCACTTGTTTCCTGTTTGGTTCTTTCACATGAGCCCAACTCAGGCTAATGGGTAGACCTCATGAAGTCGTCAATCCATAGTTGAATCGATGTAGAATTGACGCAAAGAAATGGTTCAGGGGCTAGTGGTATGTCTACAAAATCTTCATTAGCAAATTTATGAGGAAACTCGTTCCCTGCAATACCGCAGTGTCTAGGCATCCAAATAAGTCAAATATTTTGCAACACTGTTCAGTTTTGTATTACTATCACCGACTAATTTCGAAGAGCAGCGTGGGTTAGCAGGAGCTTTTAGTGCAGCTTAACTGTCACTGCAAATTCATACACTCAAGTAGCCACATGCCCCGTAGCGTAGAAGTAGCATCCAGATCCGCTACCATCACTGGCCTTGGATCCGTAGCTGTAGAAAGTGTGCTGAAATCCCGTTAATAGGTTCTCTGGACCGGAACCATTGATCTTTAACTAGGATCAAAACATCATACTACCCACCGAAGCTAACGTAAAGAATAATCTGCACCGCTCCGACAACTGGTGGCATATTTGACAGTGGCTAGTGTTTTCTTTATTTCCCCAGACTGTGTTTAGCTTAAGCATGTGTGTGTTGAAAAGAAACCATCATTCACTTCCGAATCTGAGTCAGTATAAGTACCATTAGGTTTTAGCAATGAGTCCAGTCGTCTGGTCCCTTTTAAGGGTATTGTATAACCTCGTTGAACTCTGCCAATCCTCCAGTTCACTGCAGAAGGTTCTATAAGAGTTCAAATTTGATGATCTAATTTCCTTCATATATTCCTTCCTTAGTTCACGGTAGGCAGTCCAATCCGCTTGCAGCTGTGTCTTAAGAGCTCTGTTAAGAAGTTTGCTGAAAGTCTTCCGGAGTTTTGAAAGATCGGCCTTCCACCAGAGGACAGCCTTACCCTCTCTTCTCCTACGTTCCGGGCATAATATCTCCTAAACCTGGATTAAAATTCGCCTCACTTTAATAAGATCATCATATCATGTCCAATCCGCTTTTCGCGGATTTTGAAGTGGTCTTGGCAGCAAGCCTTTATATAACAATGGTCTGATGATGAATCCTTTTCAAATATTTTCTAACCAGTGATACGATCTGTTATTTTGTAGTTTGATAATGTCATGTCAATCAATTCCTGTCTCCTGCTGGTTACGAAAGTCGGACTGGTGTCAATGTTCTGTACAACTAAGCGAGATGATAGAATGAGGTCTATGAGCTTATGCCCCCTGAAGTTACATTTCGTGCTACCCCATAGTGTGTTCTATGATTTTGTGTCACATCCCACAATAAGACCTAATCTCATGGATTCTGCGCATCTTACAACTTTCCTAAACTCCCTCGTAGAGGGAGGGAGAATAGAGTCGCAGGGAAAGTAGGCCGAGACAACGATTATCTCTAACTATGTAACCTCTAATGGGCACTTAATCATGACTACAACTAAGTCTTGACAGCGGAATTGTCTTAACCGGTTAGGGGTAGTCAGAGGCCTGAAAAAATGATGATTTTCAATATTTTTTTTTTGCTGGTCAATTGCTTTATTTTACAAAAATAAAAACATAGCATTAATACATCATGTTTCGACTTGACTTCAACAAAATTTCAAAAACAGAAATTATTAATTGTAAAAGTTATCGCTGTTTATGTGGAGCTCGTTTCTCCAGAAGTTCCTTGCGTTGATCATCACAACTCCTTGGAGACTCATCTAAAATCAATCGGACAAGGGAAATTAGTTTTATAATGGATAATCTTGTGCCTGATCGAATTTTTTTTTTTTTTGTAAATTACAATATGGCGGCCGCAGGAAATATTTTTCAGATTTTCGAGAAAAAAACCCCACAATTAATTCTTAAAAAAAAAATAGAAATTTTTTAAAAACAAAAATCGTTCGATCAGGCACGAGTTTTTATGTTTTTGAAAAGCAGTATAAATTTTATTGAAACCTACCAAGCGGGTTTGAAGTTACAGTGATCACTAGCTCAAAAAACATAGTTTTGAGAAAAACGCATTTAAAGTTTTGCTATCGATTTATAAGAGTCCGAACGCCTTTTGTTAATCGTTGAATAACTCGAAAAATATTTGTCGGACTCACTTCAAAGTTTCACACAATATTTTTAAGATCTTATAGGTTAAGAAAATAGAAAGCAAGAAAAAGTTCTGACTACCCCTAACCACTTAACAAAATACAGTCGACCGCTTTTGGCATAATAATACACGTACGCGGACCAAACTCTCGCTCTTTATAAAGGATATAGGTATTGCCATTTTATATCTCCCAAACCCTGTATTTGTCCTTTAAACATCAACGGTTTTTTAATTAGTATTATTTGAGTTGAGTTGTCAAGGAAGTAATTACTTTTTTTGTGTTTTATTATTTTAAGATATGCAGAAATGAAAATGAACTAGAACATTATGCTGCCAGAGGTTCATTTTAACGAGGAACTGTGAAACGTTCTTGGCCACTTGAGTACAAATTTTGGCATCATCTGTCTATTCATAAACTGCTTAACAAATTTAATTTTATTTATTGTAATCTATTATTTTAATGAAATTATTTCAAATCCTTGGTTCAAAAAAGCAATGAGGGGCCTTCATAACCACAAACTAAAAAATTTTTTTTTTCTTTTATAAAATTTTGGAAACGAATGTAGTCTTTTGCTAACCGAGTGCAAAATTGTTGCGATTACCAGTAGTTGAAAATTCAATTGGTTATATAAATATCTTCAAATACTCTCATGTGCATGAAAAGAGTATTGCATACCATAATCTGCTGCTTGAAATTACAAAATTCTCAAAAACAAATATTTAAAGTTTTTACGAAATGTTGTAACCAACATAAGAGTTTGTGGAAAACACTCGAAAAACATTCTAACAGCAATTAATTCAACCTTCGATAAATCTACATTCATTGCGTTTAGATGCGCCCATTATACTCTATAATTACTCTACCTGCAGATGAATGTGTGCACTTGAAAATCTCAAAGGCGTGCAGGTTATAAATAATCTTCACTTCCACTCAGCATACCGCATCGAGCATAGCTTATCGCCAATGGTTACATGCATACATACCATTTGTACACATACATATGCAGTATATTGAACCGTAAAGTAACAATCTTTTATTTACAATTCGCCCACTCCGTTCATTTCTTGTTTTTTTTATGTTTTCACACTCACCTTGGCCAAGTTGCGTAGTTGCAGCCATTCATATTCCTTTTTACGTGCAGTTATCCAGGCTTTGCTATCCTCCGGTAACTTTCCCTCTTGCTTTCATTAAACCCTATTTTTGCTGAGCTAGTTGGTGCTTAAATTGCTGCCAAGGATTTATTGCAAAAAAACAAAAAAAGAGAGGAAATGCTTCCTGCAGGGCAAGGTGAGAAACTGAGGTTTTTCCATAGATTCCTTGCTCTAATGTATAATACATATCATACGCATATTTACATGTGCACTTGTGGATACATATATACATATGTATGTACACAGATGGTCATGAAAATGGGTACTTTGCTTTTATCTATTGATTTTCTTGTGATACTTTGCAGATAATACTTGCATTTTAATTATTAAGTGAAAAATATTCAATGTAACGTAAGAAGCGAACTCATTGTTCATTTAATAACTTAATTAATACAATATTAATATGAATTTCTCTCAGCATTGCACAGTTGATGATCGAAGGCTTGTTGTCAATCTTCGAAAGGAAAGAAAATCGTACAAATTTATCACTGAATCACTTGGGCGATCCGAAAATTTTCTTGTAAATGTGCTTAAGCCAAAATAAAAACCACAGCACGACGTGGTGGCAAAAAGAAAACGACTTGGGATCCTTTTGAGTCATCAAAGGCCATTGCAGCTGAAATGAGCAACGTAGTATTAGCGAGAACCGTAAGGCGTTGCTTGCTCCTGTCAGGCAGAATAGCTCGTAGAGTTCTTCTGTTGAAACAAGCAAATTTGAGGAAGAGGAAAAATTTTGCTCAAGAGCACAAGTCATGGTGTGGATCAGGAGTATGAAACATGAAAAAACCTCGTTTGGAGCGATGAAACAAAAATAGAAATTGGATCTGGAAATGATGCCTAAAGGACAAAAGTTGCCAATAATTAATTACAGTGAGTAGTTCAAAATTGATGTAGAAATTACAAAAAAAAATGTTCCGCTCATTGTCAGAGCATAGCCTCTTCCAACGTCTTCTGTCGTATGCACAGCTCCTTATTTGACTCCACAAACCAAAACTCTCGCTTTCAGTACGCACCGTTCGCACGCACGTCGCCTTTCGCCAACCACGCGCTGTTTTTTTCTTGTGAACTACACGCGATTGTCATTTTCGCAATATCGATGTAGTATTTTCGAAGCGTATGGCCAATCCAGCTCCATTTTTTCTTTTTGATTTCTGAGCTGACGGGCATACTGTTTGGAAGCGCGTAGAGATCTCCATGTGAAATAGTGCTTGGGCGAAAAATTCAGCAGCTATATTATCACGGTGCGTATTATTAGTACACGAAATTTACATAATATCGACAACATTAATAAAAACAGTCTGCAATCCACCTTATTCGTAGGCATCTGTTAATAAAAACGAGCAATTTATTGCAGACCGCGTTAGTGACTTTCCATGTCTCGGAGCCGTACAGAAGGACTGATTTGATGATTGTGTTAAAGATCCTTAATTTGGTGATTCGGGATACAACATAGGAGTACCAGATTTTTTCAGCTTGAAAAAGACTGCGCGAGTTTTACTAATGCGTGAGGCTCCGCTAGCATCTATATATCATCCTGAGCTATCGCACTGGCCAGTTAAGTGAACCATTCAACGTCATCAATTATTATATTATATGTAGTGTCGGCACCCAAACGGATGGTTATAGGTTCTGCTATAGTTGCGTGAAAGTGAGAGAAAACATATGCCATCCGCGTAGCCCACGTCACTTTGAAACTGATTCCATTGAATTTTATCTGGAGCTTTACGATCAGTTTTCTCAAGACCCCATCCAGCACTAGGATAAACAGCAAAGGGGATAAAACATTATCTAGGTGACCTTACTTAGGTATCGTAACTATGGCGCCCTCTTTCCACACCTTCGGAGTTCGTACCGTTGACCAAACTTTCTTTAACAGGCGCTGTAAAATTGTGGCCAATTATTCGGAGCAGCATTTTAGAATTTCAGCGAGTGCATTGTCGGTACCCCCAGCTTTATTAATTTTAAGTGTTTGGATTGTAGCTTTAATTTCTGCTAATGAAGGGGCCGCCATAACCGAATGGTTTGGTGCGTGACTACCACTCGGAATTCAGAAAGAACGTAGGTTCGAATCTTGGTGAAAGACCAAAGTGAAGAAATAGTTTTTGATAATAGCGGTCGCCCCTCGGCAGGCAATGGCAAACCACCGAGTTAATTTCTGCCATGAAAAGGCTGCTCATCAAAAATATCTGCCGTTCGGAGTCGGTTTGCAACTGTAGATCCCTTCATTTGTGGAACAACATCAAGACGCACGCCACAAATAAGAGGAGGAACTCGGCCAAACACCCAGAAAGGGTGTACGCGCCAATTATAAATATGTATCGTTTCGATACGCCGCTATTTCCGCCCCATACGCAGTGCTATTTATTAGGTTGATTTTGTCATTTTTCACTGGCTTTTTAATATCCATTTGGGAAGTATTGCATTCAATTCTCCGATTTCGTTTGAGCTGTCCGTTTATTGTGCTATTGAGCCTACTTTGAAAACTTTTGGAGAGATTTAAATAAGTAATTCGGGAAGAAAACATTCAAAACTAAGAAGGTTTTATGGCAAAAAATCCAAGTACTATGATATTCCACTCCCACAGAAACTCTTTCGTAGGATTATCAATTCTTTGCCAAACCGAATACAAAAAGTCATTGAAAAGCACATTGGACACATAGGTTAACGATAAAACTTCGATCATTTAGTCAGCATTTTTAATAAAATCACTAAGTTCTTTTTTTATCATATCTATTTCTATTATTCTATTTCGTACCTATTTTAATGACCACATGAATATTTCCTTTTTGTGCCTATTGTCAAAAGATTTAGTTTTGAAAAATCTTTGAATTATTGTATTATTTATATTTTTCATATTAATCTATGAAATAAAAACCACGTGTAATTGAATATCTGTTACTATTGGTTTAAAAAACTTGCGTTTTCTGCATGAACATAAGGGAACTTATTTTAATGGTCATTTGTGTATATAAATTCCACACTTGCATTGCAGTAAGTTTTCAACGCAGTTTCTGCTTTGGAGATTTCATAGTTTTTTTTCAATTTTAATATTCCTTACTTCCCACATATTCTTTTTTCTCTTCTTTTTTTCTTTCTACAAGTTTTATTATTTTTTGTTACCTAACATAAACTGTGAGTTTGCTTGGTTTGTATGTGATATACTCCTTTCAAAAAAACAAGCAATGTGCATTACCACATAAAGTTTCAAGGTAGTTTCGTTAACCGACTACTCTCCCAGGAGTTGATGTGTGGTAAAGTCTGTGGCAGATTCATATGCAAAAGTATACTAAAAGAATTTGGTTTCTTGTATAATAAAAAAGCACATTTTTACTTATGAACGCGTCAATTCCTTTTTGATTGTTGTCCGTTTCGGCAAAGTGAAAGAATTTTTGTATTTTCTTCATCTGCTGTGATAGTAATTCTTACTCATGCAAAAATCAATATATGTACATTAATGCGATATTAGAGCTTCGTTGTAATAAGTCTGCATTTTTGGTTTTTCATAAATCCTCAAAGGTATATGTTATGGATATAAGGACAGCAAATAGTAGAACATAAAGTTAATAAAAAAATCATTTTCATTCAAATTAGTCTCAAGAAAACTGGAAAAAATATCCTTTCAAATTATTGCTTTTGCCGCAAATTTCATTTAAGTGAAATTGAAATTTGAAATTTGAAAAGGTCGCGCCAAGGAGCACCAGGAGATTTGGTGGCTTCTAAAATACTCAGGCTAAAAAGTTCATTGTATTTAAAGCTCTGGAAAGGGGGTGGATAGTCAAGGAGGGAAGGAGACAAGTATCAGAGAAAGAGATAGGAAAGAATAGAGACAGAGATAGAGATAGTTAGTCCTGTGAGAATTTTCCAGATTCTTTGGGAAATCTGTAAATATCCTCCAGTTTTAGAGAACGAATATTACTCATTCTCATGACATCGGAACCCAAAACTCACACAGAGAAAGTGCTTAGTGCTATCCGCCTCCTCCAAGCATGACAGGCACATCGGGTCCTCAATGATTCCAATGGTGGTCATATGCTGACCCCATGGGTTGTGTACCGTAATGATACCGACAATCAACCGAATGTCTTTCCTTCTAAGTTTAAATAGAAAGTTTGACAGTTTTTTATTCGGACTTGCCACAAAACACTTTGCAGTTCTGCAGCGCTCTAGATAGGACCATCGCTCTTTATGCAGATTGCCTACATAATCGCTTCATTTAAGTACTTCGTAGTGAGGCAAAGGACTCCTCCATACATAATGTTTCACAGTAGAGGATCGAGTACGGAGACTTTATAGCGCCTCAACGATTTAACCAATTTAACTATTTGAATTTTCTTTTTTTAATTTTATTACTTGTCTTTAAGAGCTTGGCTTGTTATTAGCAAATACCATATAAATACAGTTTCAAAATTATATGTAAAAATTAAAAAAAATCAACAAATTTGTCAACCAAATTACATGATTTTTAATTAGAGTTTTTAGAAACATTGTCAAGATACGATTTTAAGTTTATTAAATTTTAGTATAATAAATTGTAGATTTGAAGTTGCTGAAAAACCCTGTGATTTCCCAACTTTTTTTGCAACAGTGTTACGCAATTTCTTCATATAAAAAAAATCGCGCCTTCGTTAAATGCAAAAATGACCAAAACACCTTCAGGCGAAAAAATTACCAAAAATCAACAAAAATTTTGAGCTTCTGCAAATTTGAACTTTATGATACTAGAATGTGAAATTTGAATTAAATTTACTGATTTTTTCTTAGTTCCCACAATGTCTGAAACTTGGGTTTTATATAAAAAACTAGCTGTACCCGGCGCGCGTTGCTACGCCAACAACTAAAATAAATTTAAGAAAAGTCGATACAAAAATATTCAAGTCATTCTAAAGCATTCTATTGATTTTGTTTTTTCGAAAAAATTGTGACACTACAAAGTTTAGTTTCAATTTGATGTTTATGGAAGTGCTGTGGGATACACAATATTTCATGTTTTTCCATCTGGTGCGTAGACGAATAAATCAGAAGGTTTTCCGACACGTGAACAAGCCACATAGAGCTGTCCATGTGAGAAGCATGGATTCTCCAAATTTAATCCACACACTTGAAACGATTGTCCTTGTGCTTTGTTAATAGTCATTGCGAAAGGGAGTCGCACCGGGACCTGTAAAAGTTTGAATTCGAATGGCATATCCGTCGGGATCATTGGGATACGTGGCAACAGTACGTCTTCACGTTTGAATTTTCCAGTCAAACTTGTTGCCTCGATAACATAGTTCATAATTTTCTTGACTGAGAGTCTGGTTCCGTTGAAAAGTCGTGGTGGATTTATGTTTCGAAGAAGAATGATGGGTACGCCAATTTTAAATGTAAGAACATGCGGCGGCATGCCAGACAAATCAAGCGAATTCAAGAATTCAGTTGGATAGTTTACAACCTCGTCTTGATTCTCCACAGTTTTGATGGACTTATATGTTGTCGTTTCACTGGGTATTCCGTGCTGAGAGTTGATGGTATTGACATCGATGTTTTTGGCTGCTAATGCGTACTGAGCCAATGATGGTTTTTGTAGTTTTGTGCAATGTTTGGGAAACATTTTTGCACGAATTCGTCGATGCTTTCTGCGATCTTACAGAAGTTTGCTGGCAGGGTGATAGATTCATGTGAGAGATTCATCAATATCCAATATATGTTTTGCAAAGTTTCCAGCCGATGCATCCCATTGTAGTTGTACACGCATGTTAGTTTTCAAAGTAAATTTCTGTAAATGACGCCATAGAACTGATAATTTAAGACATGAATTAAGTTCATCAGCGGGTGTTGAACGTGGTATAATGGGCAATGTTTGTCGAAAATCACCAGGCAATAAAATGAGTCGTGCCACCGAAGATCCGCCTGTTCCTCTCACATCTCGCAGTGTACGATCAAGCGCTTCCAATGCTTTTTTGTGAGACATTGTATACTCGTCACATATGATAGTTTGACACGTTTGGAGTACTTTTCCTAATCCAGAGTTTTTGCCGATGTTGCATGTTGGTGCCTCAGTGTTTCGCAAATTCAACGGCAGCTTCAATGCTGAATTCGCTGTTCGGCTACCATCCAAAAGAGTTGCCGCAATTCCAGATGATGCAATAGCCAGTGCAATATTATTTTGTTATCGTATGGTTGCCAAAATTAGTGAAAGAAGAAAAGTCTTGACTGTACCACCGGGCGCATCTATGAAAAACAGTCCACCGCTTTATTTTGTGATTGCACGCACAATTCTGTCAAACGCTATTTGTTGTTCTGGAATCAACTGCGGAAGATTTGTTCTAACGAATGTCCCCAGTTCGTCAGAATCATAGTGTGTTTCTCGTTGCAAATCACTATCGAAAAGGTGGTTTGTAGGTCGATTTGAAGCAGGCATTCCCAGTTGCACCAGTGCCTTGTTAGCGATTGTAAAACATATGTATGTCTTCAACCAAAATTTATGTTGCATCTATGAACATGTCATATTCGTTTCCTTTGTGTAAAAATACTTGGTCATACTAATTTTTATGACAATCGGTTGAACGGGGCACAAGTTGCTGCTCTGCAGCGCCACCTGGTGGCGAGTGACATCAATGAGCATATTCTACAAACTTTCTCCGTGGAAAAGTACATAGGTGGGCCATATAGCGTTTGCTTTTTGAACCACCTATTTTTTTGAGAATGGTAACACAAATGGCATGTCAAATGCGTTTATAATTTACTTAAAGGTTTGACATTTACGAAATGGGACGCTATACGCTTGAACAAAATTGGGAAATATTGAAAACCTATTTCCAAATTGGTGAGTCTTCTACTCAAACTGTGAGAAATTTGAAAAAAAAATCCAAAAAAAAGATTTGCCAACAAGACAGTTTGTGGATCAATTTGCTAATCGTGTTCCTGAAAGTGGATCGTTAATGGATAAAGCAACACGTGAATGTGCTCCTACAGTGCGTACATCCAAAAACATTGCTGTTGTAGCCGAAAATGTGCGTGAACATCAAGCAACCTCAACTCGCCATCGTTCTCAAGAATTGAACATTTCACGCACTTCTTTGAGGAGAATTTTGCATAAAGACCTCAGTATGCATCCACAACGAGTCACTGTTTGGTGCGGTTTTTGGTCTGGCAACATCCTCGGTAATTTTTTTTCGAAACTGAGCGAGGAGCCGCGGTTACAGTAAATGTCGAGCGTTACCGTGACATGCTCAACGAGTTGTTTCCAAAAATTGAAGAGGATGACATGGACGACATTTGGTTTCAACAGGACGGAGCAAATTGTCACACTGCCAAAGTTACACTCGAACTTTTGGCTACCGTTTTTGAAAACCGAATAATCAGCCGAAATTCCGATATCAATTGGTCACCTCGGAGCTGTAATTTAAGCTCGTTGGACTATTTTTTGTGGGGAGCCGTTAAGGACAAATGCTATGCGAACCATCCAGAGACGATTGATGCTTTAAAACACGAAATTGAAGTTGCCATTCATGAAATTGGAGCCCAAACAATCGAAAATGTGCTTAAAAATTGGGTTGATCGAATGGCATACTGTAAAGCCAGTCGTGCGATATTATTTTTTATTCAGAAATGACAATGTTCAATCTTCAAAATAAAAAAAGTTTGAAAAAATATTGAAAAGCAACATTGATAGCATACAGACAAACATTCATTTTTATATATAAAGATGAACAATATTTTAATTAAAGAAAATTGTTAAAATTAAATAAGAAATAAATAAGTTGTAAAAACTTGCACTAGTAACTGTGGCAAATGTTCTATAGAAATTATTAAAAAAAAACTGAAATTTTGAAGTGAACTAATTTTTTTATTTTTTTTTTTGTAGAAAACCATAAGCAAGAAAGTTTAAAAAAATTAGTTATTCTAAAGGAAAAAGATTTTTTTTCAATTTAAAGGTAAAAATCATGTAAAGTTTAGAGAAACTCTTATTGTAGTGGAAGAAATGCAACCCACTAGATATTTATTTTTGGTTGACGTGGCAAGTTTTTACAACTTATGTGTTTCTTATTTAAAGTCTGCAATTAACACCGTTATGGTCCATATGAATAAGGGGAATTTTATTCGATTATAGCAGCTAACGGAAATTTTATTGAATAATTTTATAGATATATAAAAAGTTAATGTTACGTAAATAATTCACGAAACTTCATTAAATTTTGTTTAAAATAAAAGCTAATTGCTTTTACTCTCAAGTTGTCCTCAAATGCCGTACGCAGCCGTTTTACTCAAATTTACTCATTACACAAACTGATTGTCGGCAGTATCAGTGTTGCCGATATAAAAATCAAACGCCAGTGATATAAAAGATTCGCACAAACAATATTGGAAATGTCCCCTTTTTAGTAAGAAGTTCAATTTATCGTCTTTCTTTAAATTAAATATTGCGAAAAGTTACAAAAGGCAACGATTTCCCTATACTCCAATGCAAGCACACTCAAACATATGAACATATCTTAATAACACCTAAATTTGATTTCATTACACCTAACTTTATGGGCATTCCTTAGTAGCGCGCCCACTACCTAATTTTTGTATCAAATGACTTTCAGTTACTACAACAAATTCATACCTTTTTTAGTCACCATTCTTGGATGGAACTTAACATAAATGTTAAACCTACTTAATCCTTTGCTGTATAAGTATAATGCAAGCGAAAATTAAATTTAAATATTTAATTTCGCTTTCAATATAATCCTTTCTTTCACGCACAGACGCCACTCGTGATTGGTATCATTCGCTCGCTCACGCACTCATTCGAATGTGACAGCATTACCAGCGTACAAGTATTGCGAGAAGGTGACGGCCTACTGCGATAAAGCAATTTTGAATAAGCTTAATTTACCTTCAGCTTGTCGATGCACTGTTGAATAAGTTAATCTTCATCTTTACTTAAAAACGAATCTCCCGGCCTGGCATTGTGTGTCAATATCCCATAGCGACACTGACAGTCGAACCGATTACCCTTACTTTTGTGCAATAATATATAGTTAAAAAAACATTATTTGTGAGTGTATGCATGTATGCATGCATGTGGTTGACTGTGCATGAACTTTTACATCGATTACCTGACTATTGTATTTCATAGCTGCAGACTTGCCTTTGGCGCGGTTGTAGCCGTAGCGTCAGTTCGATTACATTTTCTCACTTCACTGACGTGTGACTCGACTCCTTTGGCATGCGTGTGCATGTATTGAAGCACTTTTGTTGCTTGTTGTTGCCGTAGTCTTCGTTTTTTCGTGGGGCTTATTGAGAACTTCAGTGGAAATTACGCTGTTTTTCGCAAAACTTTCTGCAGCTCCCACATGCAGACGCCCACATACATTTTATATAAATGCGTTTGTATATAGTATGTGTGTGTGTATATGCAAATTTGTATGTGTAGTTGTGAGAAAATTCACCTGATATCTGGGTCCAGCCATACAACCACAGAGACGTAAGTGCTTGCAATACGGCGTTTCCATAGCGGCGCATCCTTTACCCTTTAGCCCATTTAAAAATTATATATTGGCCAACTACAACAATAATAAAAAAGAAAGTAATTGAATGAAAGGTATAAAAAAATGTGTGGTAAATAAAAAAAAAAATCAAAACAACTGAATAAACCTTCGAAGTAGCTATAAAAAAAGTGAATTCATTTATATACAAGCACGTACCCGGTAGGAGCAATGCAAGCTGGTCCAAGATTTTACTAGCTGGGTCATTGGAATATTTATTTACTGTGGAGCCAGTACTATGAAATCATATGAAACACTAATCGTTCGAATGGATGCCAACACTTCGTCTCTGAAAATATTCAATGTGGTAGCAGATGAAGAGGAAAGCCTCCTTTGCGTTAGAAGGGAAAGGCGTTGGAAAAATCAGGCGGAGTAGAATTGGCTTCACTTGGTGTTTTCAACTGGCGCCGGTTAGCATGATAAACAAACGACTGGCACATTCGTTAACTCGACCAAAATCGCGTAAGTGGTTATCGCGCCAATCAAGAATAAGAATTTAACACACATATCCTTTACCGATAATTAAGGCTAGCATATGTTACGGTGGTTTCCATACTTCATGAGAATGTGGAAAGGCCCACTTTGGCCCGGAGGTTCATTGTGTATCACTTATTTCTGAAGAAGTCTCTCCCTCTAATTCCAGATGTCGTGAAATCATTGTGCCTCTCTGATAAATAATAAAAAATTGTGAATGTATGCAAGTCCCAAGTCTGCCAGACATCAAAAGCTGTAAAAATTTGGACAGCGACGTTGCGTTCTGCCCAGACAGAGCGGGAGTGTGTCGGAGAAAGTGTTCAAAACGCTTTCCTTTCTCCTCTTGGTTTTTTCAGCTGTGACAGAAGTCATTAGAGAGAAACCCCATACTCTTCCAAATTACTCCTATTAAGCAATGTCTAGTTATGGCAAATACTGTACTAATGGACAACTGGTTGTATTTACTTCACAAGTGGGTTTCACGGTCCATCGACTATTCGCCTGGGCGATGTATTTCGCCATGACCCCTAGGTTATGGTGGTAATCGGTCTTAGACCCGACAAGACCATTGAGATATCACTGCGTGACACGCGAAACTCATTTATTTTTCGTCGTGGAACAATTTTGTGGCTCTCATGAAGCGCAGAATTTGTCTCATTCACACACCAAAAAGTTATGTAAGAGAGTTGAAAAAGTATTTACCTAGAAACCCTGCTCTGGTTTTAGCTGAGGTTGAACAATTTCAAAGGAAGTGCTCAACTGTTTCTTCTTCATCCTCATCTCTTAAAATTATACAGTATTCATGGGAGAAAACTCCCAGTCTCAAGGAATACCTGCCAATGACCGTTTTGAAAGCCACGATTTTCGAGATATCCTCTCTTGATAGGCTAAGCAGTGCCTTTGTTTTTTTCTCATTTATTTGCGGCCACACTAGCCTAGCTGTCTATCTCTCTCCGTGCCCTATTGACCTCTTGGATAATATCATATTATTCTTAATTATTAATTTGCTCGTGGCCATAGGTAACGCAGTGGTACTTCTGTCACTGTTAAAAGTAATTACCAGTTAAAGCATATTACCTTTCCTGGCGAGCTCATCGGCTTTACAATTTACCTCAATATCTCTGTGCCTCGGAACCCAAATAAGGCTGACCTTGAATACGACACTAGAGCTTACTTGAGGATAAAGGGATGCCCACATTCCACATTGACTGATTTTAGATCAGTTGCTTTCCTTGCCAGCACAGATTTCCAGGGACCAGATCAAACCATGTTCATGGTTCACTTCTGAGCCAGTTCATTTGAAATAGCCCTACCTTCAATTGTCAGAATAGAGAGTGAACGATTTTGCAACAACGCACAAGTCTTTGACCGACAGGTTGGGGGAAAGTATTTCTACAAATTTACGATAAAAGTCTTGTTACTACTCAACAAGATAAGGAAATTCACTTTGACTACAACTTCGACGTTCACTACCGTGATAGAAGTGTCTGAAATCAATCTAAGCGACGATGAGATTTCGATCTTAACTGATGAATAAACATTGAATCTGGTTATGTCGTCTTCTTCTAGTAACTCTTAGTGAGAAAAGCTTATAGGCTTAAACACTAACTCCAGTATCACTCAAGCTGGGACTTATGCATCTAACAGGAAAGCATGATGGCTCTGACTTATTTAAAACTCGTCGAAGATGTTTAGAAAATACAGCGCACGCTCAATAACTTGAACTAATTCAAACTAAGGCAGTTCACGTTAACAAAAGTGTTGAAGTTTTGGAATCCCCAAAAAGACTAAGTAAATGTATTTTTTCACATTTAAATTCATATTTTATTCTTGTTTTCGTTACATATTAATTGAAAATAAAGTCATACGATGGTTTTATTTAAAAAAAATTTTTGTGTCTTCTGTTTTTCTAAAACTTGAAGCACAGCTTTCTTCCTTAACCGTCTTAACAAACTCATATCATTTTGATCGACGTCTTCATGACCAGCCCATATTAACGCCTTGTTGAAAATTTCAACTGTTTCAGTTGCTTTGATACGCTGTCATCATCGGATTCGTCCTCTTGTTCATGATCGTCATCTGCATCGCCCTCCCCGATATCTTCGTTCCATTCATGAATGGCTGGTAACGTGAATTCAATCTGAAATTTTCAATAAAAAAAAGTGTTTTCAATTACCCACATACATATCTTTGAGCATATCTGCGAACACGGACGGATTTAAACTACTAAGGAGATCGACGGTGTTGCTCATCAAGGTGTGAAGTTCAGCTTCCCATTTTTCTTTTAAAACCGCCAACGGAACACTATCTTCGGGATCATCATTGTTTACCGCAAAATTTAAAATACTGTTCCAGCACTTAGGTAATGTTGCTTCATCAACACGAAACCAAGCCGCATCCAAAAGATTTATAGCTGTTTTTAAGTTAATTTTTTTCAACGACTCGAGCAAATCAGACTTTATCGCTGCTATTGAAGCTAGAAGGCTATTTCTGTAATGCAACTTAGTGATTTTTATTGCATTCTGATCCATCGGTTGAATGTGGTTGGTGGCATAAACATTGCCGAAATTTGCCCATTCTCCGATGTCAGTTCAGTTTCATTTGGGTGAGAAGGAGCGTTGTCGATTAGGAGGAGAGCTTTAATTGGTAAGGCTTTCTCCTTTAAAAACGATGTAACCTTAAAAAACAACCAGTTACCTTTAAAAATCGGACAAAACTTAAAAGGAATATTCATCTGTGGAACAAAAGACTCATGAAACCATTGCTTGAAAATAGCCGACGTCATCCAGGCGGACTTCGAGCTCTTATAGTCGGTGGGACACTGAAAGTTTTTAAAGCAGCGTGGATTCTTCACCTTTGCAATTACCAAAAGCTTAAGCTTGTATGTTCCAGTGGCGTTTGAACAGCATAAAAACGTGATTCGCTGCTTCTGAGGCTTTACCCCTGGGGCTCTCTTCTCCAAACTTGACGCCTACGTTTTCTCTGGCAAAAGTCTCCAGAATAACCCCGACTAATCAGCATTATATAACTGATCGTTGCACAACTCTAATTCGGCCATTTTAGCTTTAAGTTTTTCTTTAAACAGATCCACTAGTTGAGATTTCGAAGACAGTTTCTCACCTGATATTTTAAGAAGACGAATAGCCGAGAATTATAGCCTTTTGTTTTAATGTCAAGCTCACGGGTTTTTTAGGACTCATTTTCACCAGAAAACATAAGACGAAACACTCTTTGCAAAACCAAAACCGCGACTGAAATATTTTACTCCTTCCATGCAATTACGAATAAAATGCCTATTTTATAATTAGGGTATTCCGCAATTTCAGAATTACTTGAGATCAATGTATGCTACATTCAAATAATTGTAACGGTTAATGTTCATGTGTTAGAGCTTTTCGGGTTTGTTCACGTTTTAGAGTAGTCAATGCACAAAAATGTCTGTTCACGTTTTGGGGTGTTCACGCTTTAGAGCGTTCACGTTATCGAGCGTGCGCTGTACGAAAAAGAAAATTTATTTGTTTGTTTAATTGTCCCACAAAAACTAAACAACCACGACATTTTCAAATTAAAAAAAAAAATATCTGTTTAGAAATTACCACAGGAGAAACAAACTGTTGAAATTACAAAAAAAAAAAAAACAAATGATATGTTTGCTTTATAAAATTCGGGCATAAAACGCAAAATAAAGCTAAATAAATAAACGTTAAATAAATGTTGAGAAAAAATCATAAATTATTTATTGATTAAATATTTTTAAGAAAAGTGCTTAGCTCAGAGCTGCTGTTATGCTTGTTTGCAATTTATAAAGGAGAGTTCGGAAATATCATGTGGGAGAATAAATAAAAAATAATTTTTACTCAAAGAATGCTAGACAAACTATTCAAACTGGCAATAATTAAAAATATGTCTTGCTAATTTTTGCACAAACTTTACTTAAATTTTGTAATATATGATATTGAGCTATACATAATAACTGTCTGATTTTATTTTCCTACTTACTTGTCAATTTCTTATCATTTGACAAATAAATCGACCAAATGAAGCCAGATTGATTGATGACGGAAAATTCTTCCTCTACTTCCACCAGCTGGCATTGCGTCGAATACTTTCAGGGTTAGAGTGCTTACGAGTGCTTCATTCGTATGGCATGCACTAGCCAGCGGATGCTCTTTGCCTTTATTCCACCACCAATAGGAGGAAGATCTCCGTCAAACACCCAAGGGTGCAAGCACTAATATTTATATCTAGCATATATATTTGTAAAGTTCATAAAGCATATTATTCCATGGTTAGTAAATCGTCAGCAGAATATTTGTCTGGAATTCCTCAACTACCTTCATATCGGGTGTACTCATCGTGCAAGCTTCTGTGACAAAAGGACTAAGCAGGACGAGAGACTTATTTAATATGATTTTTCCTCGCCGAAAGAGGGAATTGAATCTACAAGAAAAAAACAGCGCTCAACTTAAATTAAATAAAAAATATTTATTTAAGTACGGACCTTTACGGAGTGTAGAGGGTTCTGAAATCCAAAGTTCCTGTACTATGATTTGGCACATAGAAAAGATGAAGTTTTGAAAATTCGGTAAAAATGTGAAATTGCTTTCAATAATATTTTATTCCAAACCCTTTCTATACTATTATTTCCAAATTTTAATGCGATTTTTGGCGGCCGCCGTAGCCGAATGGGTTGGTGCGTGATTACCATTCGGAATTCACAGAGAGGTCGTTGGTTCGAATCTCGGTGAAAGCAAAATTAATAGAAAAACATTTTTCTAATAGCGGTCGGTATTTCTGCCATGAAAAAGCTCCTCATAAAAATATCTGCCGTTCGGAGTCGGCTTGAAACTGTAGGTCCCTCCATTTGTGGAACAACATCAAGACGCACACCACAAATAGGAGGAGGAGCTCGGCCAAACACCTAACAGAAGTGTATGCGCCAATTATTTATTTTTTTTTAATGGTTGTTGAGAGGTTGATGATCAAAGGTCAAGCGATCTTTTTCCTTTCATAGCCCACTATCCCGGAGAGAAGTGATCGTCATTCAAATCATTTGTTTGTAACAAAATGTTTCCAAATCCGTGGGTTCAGAAAGGAAACCAAAAAAAATATGGGACATTTTTTCACGCTACTTCTTAGCTTTAAAAATTGTTTCCGTTAAAAGATCTCAAAATTAAAGATTTAATAAATTTCATGTTTTTGCTTTTGTTTTTTTTTAATCTCGTGAGTCAATTTCTAACTGGTGAGAAACTTTGTTTGATCTCTTTTTTCCACTAGTATATAAGAAAACTAAGTGCAATCAGCGAAACTTGCGCAATTTTTTTAATCTTTTAAGAATCTACAATCCTTGTATTTGTACTATATGGGAAAGATCGACACTACTTTTTTCACATCCTTCACATTCATTTCACATCCACCCATAAATAAATTTGGTTCTATTTTTTTTTTTCAATATGATATTTAAATATTTGTAGCTAAATTTAAGATATATGCTACGTATGGTTGCCATATTAACACAATTTTAATTTGCAAATTCAGTATTTTTGAAATGGATTACACTTTAAAAAAGTGTTGAAGTTTTCATTAGCAACAGTTTTGCTTTAAAAAAGTACAGAATTCGGTTCCATAAAAAACATTTTTTATAAGAAAAGTAAGAAAAAATATAGAAAAATTGGTTGAATTTAGCTTTCGAGCGGATTACTTCTTAAAAGGTTTCAAGGATATTTTAACCAAATTTTCTTATCTCTTTAATAGAGATAGAATTCAGTTCCAGCAAAAAAAAAAATTTTAAAAGAAAAGTAAGAAAAAATAAAAATTTGTTAATTTTTTGATTTTTACATTTCATGGACTTGAAATCAATTCCATAAAAAAAATTAAAAAAGTGTTGAGGGTTTTTAAGCAGAATTTTCTGGTATTTCAAATGGATGTAGAAATCGCTTCTAGCAATAAATCTTAAAAGAACAAAAAAAAAAAACAAAAACAAATAAAAAACATTTTTTGTTTTTTTGCCTCCCTGAGACTTTGGTTTATGGAAATCGACTTAGAAAAAGTTTTGTGGGTTGCTCAAGCACAATTTAGTAGTATTTTAAATGGACGTAGAAAAGGTTTTAGAAAGAAAAGTAACAAAAAAATTCAAATTTTTTATCCCTGAAACTTTTTTTCTATTCTTGATAAATGATACAGACGACATTTTCAATTTAAAATAACAAAAAACGAATGATCATAATGCATATTATACCGCTCCTAGTCGGGACATAGACTTTGGCTTATTAAAATCTTTTTCGGAACAAAAATTTTTTTTAAGGTTTGATTCTTTCTTAAACACGACTTTCTGCCCTTTTTCTGTTTCAGCAAAAAACAGTTTCTTAAAAGAAAAGTAACAAGAAACAGTAAAAAAATATTTTGGAATTTTTTCCTCCCTGAGAACTAGGTTTATTGAGGTCTATTTCAGAAAAACAATTTTTTTTTAAGTTTTGAGGAGCTTTTAAACAGCATTTTCTGGTTTTTTCAATAGGCATAAAAATTAGTTCAGGCAAAAGAAACAATTTCTTAAAACAAAAGTTACAAAAAAAGAAAAAAAAATATTATTTTAGAATTTTTACCTCCGTGAGACTTTGGTTTATTCAAATCGAACTGAGAAACAAAAATTTTAAAAAAGTTTTGAAGGTTTTTTAAGCAGATTTTCTGGTATTTTAAATAGACATAGAAATAAGTTCCAGCAAAAAAAAAAAAGATTTTAAAGAAAAGTAAAAAAAAAATAGTTTAAAATTGTTACCTCCCTGGAACTTTGGTTTATAGAAAAAACTTTTAAGCTTTAAGTGTTTTTAAGTAGACATTTTTGGTATTTTAAATAGACATAGAAATCGGTTCCTGCAAAAAACAACAATTTCTGAAAAGAAAAAGAACAAGAAATAGAAAAAAAAATGTTTCGAATTTTTAACTCCCTAAGACTTTAGTTTATTGAAATCGATTCCAGAAAAAAATAAAAAAAGGGGTTGAGGGTTTTTTAAGCAAAATAATTGGATATTTTAAATAGACGCAGAAATTGTCTCCATAAAACACTTTTGTAAAAAAAAAATACCAGTCTAACGGTTAGACGCGATAGAAGTGAAACCTTCCGTTTACACGCTCACAAAAATTAATGTACGAAATATTTATACCGATTCACTTAAACTGACTTTCAGTATCTAAACCAAAAACTATTATGAGCGTCGTAACGCGTATAATACACACAGATACCACACTTTCATCTTAGCCATAAGGCCGAGAAGCGATAACCATACACAACCAACAAACTACCTTGTCAATACATTTTCTAATAAACCTTTTGAGAATTACACGCTCACAAAAATTAATGTACGAAATATTTATACCGATTCACTTAAACTGACTTTCAGTATCTAAACCAAAAATAGAAAAGCCAAAAAACTGTTTTCAATAAATAATCAGAAATGTCCTACAATGCAAATTTCAAAAAAAAAAATTTTTTTTCTTGTGATTCGAACCAAGAATTTTGGATCGGAAGCTCACATTGCTAGCCGCTCGACTATCGCGCCATACTGTCGGCGCTGGCCTAAAAGTTATTTAGTTCGTCGGTACGTTTATATGTAATATTCGTAGCCAAGAGGGTCGCTTTTTTCGTTTCACTTTTTCTCAAATCACTCCCAACGATTCTAAAGAAGTTTTCACTTCAAAAACAATAAAACAGGAAAACATAAATTAGAGTATTTATCTCTCTGGGACTTTGACTTATTGAAATCGATTTGAGAAAAAAAATAGAAAAAATTTGGAGCTGAATTTTATGGTAACTTGCATACAGGTATGCGTAAAAATCGGTTCCACCAAAAAAAATTCTAAAAAGAATAGTAACAGTAACTCCCGTGTGGAGTTGCCTGATCTCCCATCGGGCGCGTCCCAGGTGGTGGATAGGGAAGCCCTGGCATCACAAGAGTGGCCTTCCCTGATGGGGAGGGTTCAACACTCATGTGATGACTCAAAGTTGGCATAGAATCAGGGTGCCACCCGCGAACCAAACTGGCTAGGGAGGAGTCCCGAAAAAAACCAAAAGGCAATGAAAAACAATGGTTCTATTACTCCAAGTGGAATCCACACAAGTGGCAATCCACCCGCTTCGGCGGCAGGGGCATGGACTCTGCCCAGCTTGTGAAGAGGAGGATGAGACGCCGGACCACTGCCTGTGTGTCTGCCCCGCCTTCGCTCGTATCAGGTTTGAGGTCTTTGGCACTGATGTGTTAAGAAGCGACCATCTTGGCTCCTTGGCACCACAAGATCTACTCAGATTTCTTCGGAGATAGGGTAGGTTTAAAGAAAATTAAAAGGGAATCCAAGTGTAGTACAAGGGACTCAATTAATGTCTGAGTGCTGCACTTGCTAGTTGTCCCGATAAAAAAAAAAAAAAACAGAAAAAGTATAAAAAATATTCAGAGTTTTTAATTCTCTGGGAAGTTTTTTTATCGGCAAAAAAAACAGGACAAAATGTATCTCTGTATCGCTTTTTTCTGAGAATGCCTCATTTGTAACATATGTAAGTAAATATTTACGTACAACACTTCTAATTTTTTAGACCAGCTTTCTTATGTCACTTACTTGTGTAAAACCCAGCTTCCCTAAACAATTAAACTTTATAGCTTACAGCCTTACAGGGTTTTCTTTTTTAACTCACAACAGCACTCAAATTTGGCCAACCGCACGAAAGCCAGGCACTTTAGCCTCCTAAGCTATGGATTTATATAAAGTTATACTCGTTCATAAACACATGCGTGTATAACCATATGTGTAGGTATGTATTTCAAGATATACACATATATTTGTGCAGTGTTATTTACACAGATTACCAATATTGGCTACCATATACAATTCACACTTACACAGATGTTTGTTTTTCCTTTGTACTCGGAAAGACGTGGCATTGTGCGGTTCGCCGATAAACAAAATCCAATGTGTTCTGGCGCCGCAATGCGATTGAACACAGAACTGTCGATTTTCGAGCATCTTTATGTGGGTGTGGATATAGATTCCCCCCACACTCTCTCTAAATCTCGTACACCACTGCATGCCATGAGCCAAAAGGATATCGTTTACGGTGGCTGGCTGTGGCGCATTTTGACTTTTATAGTGCATTGGTATATATCCACAATGAACGACGCTGTAATGGCACACACACACACACACATACATAATAGGTTTCCAATTTCAACAGCCGCAACAACACAAAATAAACACCAACAAACAGCAATCAAAAGAAATTTTCACTACTAAAGCATAGCCAATTTGGCTATCGATACGACGTTCCTTTAAAAAATTGCACAAACATGCTCACATGCGCATTTATATGGATGTAAAAATTACCAACTAGCTTAACCCCAACGTCGGCAACAACAATAGCAGCAACAAATTAGGTTAAATTGTAGGTCAATAGCCGCTCATGGGTTATTGTAAAGTGTAATCGCCCAAGCCGCCGCTATTGCAAACTATGCTTTGACAAGTAGACACCTGAGCGTGTTTAGAGTTGTATGTAGTAGCTAAAAATAGAAACACAGGAAAATAGCGAGAGGAGCACAAAAATTGTAAAGCATAAAAACCACAAAATGCAATGGTGCGGAAAGTGAGCAGCAATGGGAAAACATGAAAAGGGATATTTTAAATTTTTCTTTTTTATAACTTCATGGGTACATAAGTAGTTCCGAACACGTATTAAGCAGGTTTAAAAACAGTTCCGTCAACTAAAAATTGTACTAAAGCAGTCTCGCTTATCCCACATCGGTAACTTTTTGTGAAGTTTTTTGGCTTTTCATTGAAAAAAAGCAGTGGAGACGAGAGAGCAGCGAGTAGGGAGATAACGAATGCACACTTATCCACCCGTGCAACCGAAATCTTGTGGAAAAATTATACACTAATTAGATGCGCTTGGTTGGCTAATACAGTGCGTCCATTAACTATAGCACAGGGACTTACTGAAAAAATAATATTAACAATATTTTTATCTATATATGTATTTTTGTAGAAATGAAGTTGGTGAGGTGATTACTGAGGATAATGATAAAGGGTGGTTAAGAGCCGGTGTTGCGTTGAATAAAATACAATTTTTTAGGAAATTATTGTCATTTCTCTTTATTATGATAGTATTGGTGTGGCTCAATTGTGTATAGAATAAAATATTGGTCAAATAACTGCCGCGGCCTCGGCGGTATACCTCCATCCGATGGTCCAAATTTTCGATGACGCACAATTGGGGTCCTATGCCGTTAATCATGCCGAATTATCTCATCCTTTAGCTCTTGAATTGTTGCTGGCTTATCGACGTACACCTTTTCTTTCAAATAACCCCAAAGAAAGAAGTCCAACGGTGTCGTTGATGTTTAGGTGTGGTTCACATTCAGCATCGGCCCATGAAATTTAACCATCCTTTACAATGGAGCTGTGGCGCGAATATCTTCACGTAGCCTAATAAAATAGATGAACATGCAGATATGAAAAATTATGCTGAAGATGATATCTGTGAGCCAGAGCAAACGCTAAATAAAGTAATAAAGATTATCAACTGTATGAAAAACAGCAAAGCACCAGGTGAAGATGTCATTGCCGCTGAACTGTTTAAAGATCTGAACGAGAATTTAGTAGCAGTGATACACAAGTTCATAGTGCGACTATTGAGAGAAGGAATTGTTCCTGACGCATGGCTGGTGGGATTGCTAATACATACCAATCCACAAAGAGGGAACCAGGCGCGATGTGAAAACTATCGTGTTATCCCACCACTAAGCGCCTACTACAAATTATTCACGAACCACCTCAGGTGTACGGCAGAAAGTATACTGGAAGTGATCAGTGTGGTTTTCGCGCCGCTCGCCCGACAACTGACTATGTATTTAATTGAAAGCAAGTCCTTGAAAGGTGTTATGAGTACAGCAACGATATATAAGTAGATATGCTCTTCACCGATTTCAAACAAACTTTTGATAGCGTTCTGCGAATCCAAATCCCTCAGGATGAACTATGACCAACTTTAAGAACACCTAAAGGCAAGTCATTGTGCAACAATCAACCTCGGAACACATTACCACGGAAAGAGATGTAACACAAGGCGACACTTTATCAGCAACTGGGTTTAATCTGTTTTTCCACTACGCAATCCAAGAGGATGTGAAATCCCGTCATCTATTCAACTACTCCAGTCTAAACATCGTGTATGCATGGACATTCTCGCCCCGAATCGAAGGTAAGTGGGTAGGTGTAATGGTTGAAGTACCACTCTGGCACTCCCCAAATAGCGCTAAAGCGCCAGCACATCTACAGCCAGCCTGAGATGCTAATATACGAGTAATGGAGAATATTGATGAGACTTAGGTTAGTTCACTGCCCCAAGCTGTCAAAGAAAAGAGCACCCAGTGACCTTAATCGTCTAGCTGCCAAATCCGGACATTTACAGAGGATGTCCTTAAAAGTCTCCTTGTCTGAAAGATCCACTCCGCTTATGAAATGGGTATTAAATGGCAAATCTAGCTTTTCTGCGTATGTGCCGATCGTTCAATGAGCTACGAGTTTCGAAATTGAATGGCGTGGAGTCCAAAGGACTTTCAGCGTCCTGCGTTTATTGTGCTTAGGCCAAAGGGTTCTCTAAATAGCACTCGAAGAAATGAAGCTCCATCTTTTCTGCGCTTTCCTGAGAAATAATATGTGCAGTTCCCCTTTAGCAACTGTCAGGGGGATGCCGTTGACCAAGTGGGAGACCTCTGTGACAATTCAATCGACCCCTTCTTGGCAAGATCATCGGAAATTTCATTTCCTTCTATGTTCCTATGTCCTGGAACCCAGATTAGAGATATGTTGCCTGCACATCCAAGATATTTGACCTCCTCCTTACAGGGGTTATTTAGTTTGGATCTGCGCCATGGCATCGTCATAGCCTTGATCGCGATATAATATATGTATGGATCGATAGTTAAGGAAAATCGGATTCAGCTCGATATACTATTTTTTAACATCGGAAACTCTAAAGCATCAACTCTGATGAGACCAAGCTCGTGAAAATGTCACCGGATATTGAATGGCGGAAGCCTGAAAATATAATTATTTGACAGCACATTTTTGAAGGAAAAGAGGGTTTCAGAGGGTACTTAAGGGTACTATTAAAAAATGATATTAAAGCTCAAGCTGAAAATCCAGACTACTCTCACGCAGCTGTAAATAAAATATTTAAAAACCATAATAAGACCAATTTTTATCTACGGCTGTGAGTCATGGGTAATGTAAATCAAGGACGAAAAAATTCTCAAAAAAGAAGAGTTTTGAGAAAAGTGTATGTTCTAATTCAGGTTGAAGATGGTTGTTATAGAATTAATTATATGAAGCTCCTGCGAGTTTGCAACGGTGAGATGTCGTTAAGTTCGTCAAATCGCAAAGATTTAAGAAAAGACTTAAAGAGTAAGGAAAGTCCTTAAAATTCCTGACCACCAAATGTAAAGAAAGACCTAGGAAATGCAGGTTCGACAACGTCATCGAAGATACCAAAAAGCTGACAATACATAACTGGAGGCCTGCTGCCTTGAATCGTGTAACTTGGAGTAGGTTAGCTGATGAAGCTAAAGCTCGCCTCGAGCTGTAACGCTGCCCGATGATGATGATGGTGATATATATTCTTATGCATTCACTATTAAATTTATTTTGTAAATTTGGTTTTTATTATTTTATTTATTTTTAGCGAAAAAACTGATCAAAAATTAACAATATTTTCAAGCCGCTTAAGTATTGAATTTATTTCATAAAAATTCAACGCGATCTAAAACTGCACGCTCAAAAATTTTCGAAAAATTCTGATTCAAAATTGTACACGTTTTATGAAACTTTCTTGAATTTCTTCTAATTTTGCACTAAGTTTGAAACCCAAATGTATGCCGTTTTCGCACAAAATTATACTATATTTGCATCGAAAAATGATTACAACAAATACGAGTAAATAGTTGAAACTTTTAAAAAGGTCCCTGTGCTACACTTATTTCAGACAGTGTAGGTTACAATAAAAAAAAGGTGCCTCGCATTATATCGATTAAACTCCATGAGCCTTTTCAAAGGTGTTTAGCCAAATAACGTTACTCATACGAGTACGCCTATTAATGATTAAACATCTTTTCATTGACGTCAAGTCTGACTGCATACCTTACATTACTACACATATATGTATATGCACATACGCGTATTTTTACTTCTATTTAGTGGCACTTCTTTTACTTTTTTTACTAAAAATATAAAAATTTTAGCTAACCAGATCCAGTTAGCACACAGGTTATCAATTAGAATGCTGGTTCATCATTTTATAGATGCGAATGAACTTATAAGTCTACAAACTCAATATTTTTCAGATTTTTAAAAATAAGGGTTAAAATGGCCCACTGCTGCACAATGTATTCATCATTTGCTCTCCAGACTGGCTGTGGTGATGGTATTTAAGTTGGATCTTAGCAAGCAAATTCCTTCATAACTAATGGGTGGTTAAATTTCAAGAGCCGATGTTGAATGTGAACCACACCTAAACGTTAAGTTTTTTTCTGCATCTCATTTGATATTTTTCAATTTCAGACTAACTCAATTTGAACCATAGAAAGATTCATAATCAAACTACGCGTTAAAGTTATTCAAGCTTCTTATGAAAACGGGCGTTCAAATCAAAATGCGTATCGTGCACTTCACCTTCAGTGATGAGGCATATTTTCACCTCAGTCGATTCGTCAATAAGCAGAATTGCCGCATTTGGGCGAATGATAATCCAAGAGTGATTGCCGAAAAACCAATGCACCCAAAAAAAGGGACTTTTTGGTGTGGTTTATGGGCCGGCGGCATCATTGGGCCGTATTTTTTCCAAAATGCGACCGGTCAGGCAGTTACTGTGAATAGTTCGCTATCGTGAGATGATAATGAACTTTTTATGGCCCGAATTGGAAGATGTGGATGTGGACGATATGTGGTTTCAACAGGATGGTGCCACTTGTCCCACAGCTAACGAAACAATGGCTCTTTTGCGCGAAAAATTTGATGGCCGAATAATCTCACGTCGCGGCGATGTCAATTGGCCGGCAAGATCATGTGATTTGACACCGTTGGACTTCTTTCTTTGGGGTTATTTGAAATAAAGGGTGTACGTCGATAAGCCAGCAGTAATTGAAGAGCTAAAGGATGAGATAATTCGGCACATTAATGGCATAGAACCTCAATTATGCCTCAGCGGCATCAAAAATTTTGACCATCGGATGGAGGTGTACCGCCAAGGTCGCGGCGGCCATTTGGCCAATATTTTGTTCCATACGTAATTGAGCCAAAAAATTGTATTTTATTAAAAATCAACACCGGCCCTTGAAACTTAACCACCCTTTATAAAATTTTAAGTGCCAATAATAAAGTAATTTGCGAAATGTATTGAATTTTCAATATTGCCAGGAGCTGTTTGTTTATGTTCGCTTTCACCAACCCCTCTACCAAATGCCCCTTCTAACCTGTTCAAAGGGGCGCAGGCGTCACAAGGCTTTAATTAAATGGCATAAATAACGCTTTTTATATCAATAAACTGAAGCTTTATGCTGCAATTTTAATTTCAATTATTTAAAACGACGCATCCGACAAAATTGTTTAGTTTCAAGCGCATTTATTTTTCTAACTAATGAAACGAAGCCTTTGAATGTAATATTCATACAGTTCGATTGAAAAATTTGATAAATTCCACGTTTTACTTATATCTCAATTGTTGCATTTATACTGCTATGTGCCTGTATACAAGAATACCTACACATATTGAAATCGAATTTTAATGTTTAATTAAATTGGCTATAGATTTTCCAACTGATTACCTACAACCATGGCAGTTTCGCCCTTGAACAAATTCTAATTACCGTTTCTATTATGCCAAATTTTAATAGACAATCACATTCTATTAAACATACATACCTACAAATGTGCGTATGGACGGACGTATATACATACACACCAGTTTATCTGGGCTACACTAGAAGTTAGTATCGGTTCGCCGAATGACCAAAATTCGCATTTAAAGTTTGCAATTTTCACTTCAGTGGTGAAAGGAAATGTTCTGGAAGTGAATCGTAGTACGCAGTACGCAGCGTACAGTTAAAACGACAAAATTCACCTTCCACAAACTAAGTAGGCTACATAATGACCTTTTGTCCAACATCCACTGCGAGTTTCCAATGATGACTTTGTGCCTGATTTAAGTACGTCGGCGACATTCATGTTGGCTCTTCTGATTTTCCGTTTAAGCCATGTCTATGTTCATGCTCACGTAATCCGCACAGCTAAGTAAACTCATTAAATGACAATTTTGCCAGCTACGGATTAGGAAAACCGAAAAGCAAACACTTTGCAAACAGCGGAAATCAAGCGCATTGCTCTTGATGCAACTGCTGCTGCCATTGCTGCACTCTCTGTTGCCTCAGTTGTTGCTAACTTTTCGGGCTCGAAGATAGCAAACCGCAAACTGCTTTTAAAACTCCATTCCAACCTCTTTGCCATGGCAGGTATAGTGCCATTGGTTGCTATTGTACTCAGCAATAAATAGGTACGTATTAACATATAAAGCTACATTTGTACATTAGGGTGGCGTGTCAAAAAGAAAGAAATGACTTTGTCACCAAATTATAATGGGCATATGAATATTGGTGAATATAACAATACAAAATAATAAAAGGTAATATAAAAGCGGTCGTCCGGTGACCGGTGAACACAGCTATGAGTTTGGAAATTGAATGGCGAAGAGTCCAAAGGACTTTCTGAGTACTGGAGCCAAAATGTTTTCGAAATAGCACATGAAGAAATGGAGCTCCATCTTTTCTGCGCTTTTTTGAGAAATAATTTGTGCAGTTCCCCTTTAACAACTGTCAGTCCCCTTCCTGGCAAGCTCATCAGCAATTGCATTTCCCTCTATGTTCCTGGAACCCAGATCAGAGAAATGTTTCCTGCACACCCAAGATATTTGATCTCCTCTTCACAGGAGTTTACTAATTTCGTTCTGCCCCATGGCGTTGTCAGAGCCTTGCCCGCGGCTTGACTATCGAAGAAAATGTTACTAATATATCTCCCTCGCGCCCACCTTCTCTAAGCATTTTGCATGCCAGCAGGATCCCAAAGACTTCTGCTTGAACAATACTAGCAGTATTCGTCAGTTTAAAGAAGATAGAAAAATTGGCTGATTTAAAGAAAATCCCTGCTCCGACTCCCGATTCCTTCTTGGAACCGTCAGCGAAGACAAAGATGCAAGCTTCGGTGCAGATTTCCTTTCGATCCAATCCTGCCTATTTGGAAAGATTGCCCTAGCATGACCCTCAAACTCTAGTTTGCGGATAGAGAGATCTGTTCGAAGTTCAGAGAAAAACGTTGTCAACTGCCCGAAAGTGCTACCATGTTCCTTGAGAGATTGCCTCCAGATGCCACCCTCTTTTAACCTGATTGCACTTTGAACTGCGATGGAAATAACGTAAAAGTCGATGGGAAGTAAGTGCAAAACGACATTCAGGGCAACACTGGGACAAGTTTTACATGCTCCGGTGATACCAATGCGGACTGCATGCACTCTCCCCAGTTTAGTGATATTGTAGACTTTCCGAAGAACTTCCCATCAAACCAGGCATCTATACATTAAAATTGGCAAACCCACTGTGTTGTACATCCACAGCACAACCTGTGGCTTGAGTCCCCATTTTTTACCGAACATAGATTTGCAGGAGTTGAAGGCTATATTGGCCTTCTTTACACGATTTTCAATGTGTAGCTTCCAATGGAGCTTGGAGTCAAGTATCACTCCAAGATACCTAACTTCCGATGAGAGCGGGAGAACGTGGTTGTTTAATTTGGGAAGTCGAAAGGGTGGAGAAGCACATTATTCCTTAGGTGCAGTGTATTGAATTTACCTTACGGTTACCATTATATTTATCACATTGCCAGATGTTTTTAAACCATTTTCGCTCACCTACTAAGGAATATTTCGCTATATTTAATAATATTTTTCATCGACTACTCGCTTTGTGATATTATTTCCAACACAAATAAAAACATTTTGATAGAAGTCCTAAAATATACCAATTTGTATTATTACTTTACGGCAGATCCGTTGCTATTTTAGAAGGCGAGCCACCTTATTGTACATATGTCAGTAGAACTGCAGTGGCATAGGTAAGTAAAAGTAAGTGTTTCCACTCCGTTTACAATGAAACTGGCAATAGTGTCAGCTGAGAGGAGAGAGTGAGCAGAGTTGAATGCAACGGACAGTTACCAATAATTACGGTGTGTGCTGGAAATGCTTTGCTTGCTTACGTATACGTACGAGCATATTCGTAAATCGGTATTTAGCTTGCTCATCTAGATGAAATCAAGTACACCACTACAGGCAATGCATCGATCGGCAGGATTTATCAAGAAATGCCAAACAGCATAGTTTCTAAGAAGAAAAACAATTTTAATTTTTTTTGGAATGGTACAGTCCTCATTTTAAACATGTGGAGTTAGTTGTTCAATCACCTATGGTAATTGGTGCATTTATTTGAAGGTTATAAAATGAAATCTGTTTATTAGAATTAGTTAATGTTAGTGAATGCGTTATAAGCAGAGTTTGTAGTAAAGAACAGCATTGGGCTGTCATTCTAGAGAAGTGTAAGTAAATAATCAAGGATTTAAATGCAATAAGTTATATTGAGCCTTTAGTTTATATACTTGAACTCGTCCTTATTTGGTATTTACATTCATAGGAGTGCTAAAAAGTCAACCATTCCCTTCTCAAATGCTTCACTCCATCAGAAAGTAATCTTGATTATCTTGACTGCTTAATTATATAACTTACGTGCTTCATTTAGCTCTCTGCATTGATCTATTAGTACTCGTAGAGTCTATAAGTACAATTTTCTTCAAAAAATTCATTTTTCTTTGAGCCGCTGTGTGAGCCATAGCATAATAATGATTCGACATCTGCGATGGGTTTCCATAACATTTTAGAACTGAATTTTAGAACTGAACTGAAATTTTAAAATTTGCATAACAAACAATTAGTGGTGTACAAATCAAAACCGATGTTTCCACTCTGAGTTTTAAGGAAGGCTAATGATACTTTGATGATCCTTGTATTCATAGAAGGTAGCCTGCAAAATATTTAAAAATTTGAAAAAAAAGTAATTAAGAGCCAAACCCGCAATCTAAATAGCCTACTTGACAAATTTTCTGCAAATCAAGGAATTTTTGTTTTGTTTCATTTTGTTTTAATTTCACTGCTGGCAAAACGAATATGGTATATTAACATAAGAAGGTGATTAGTTGCATTTTAGCCTGTATACGTTTTTTTTTTGGCTAAGCAAAAACTGAGTGCATATAAACTCTGTTGACATTTCTTTTCGATAAGGTTTGGCAAGTCATCATGAATCGTTTAAGGGCAGAACGAAACTTCAAAATTTTGGAAAAAGAAATCTGTTCGAGCAGTTCATAGATCACTTCAGTTAACACGCTGGAAGCATCATTGGTTTTTATTTAGGAAAAGCTGCCGCTACGGTGAATGACGCGAGCGCAATCGAGCTGACTGAATTCTTTTTCCCAAAATTAATCAGCTAGACATGTACGATGGTTCCAAAAAGACGGCGCAACTTATCAACAATCGATTTAGTGCTATATTCATGCCACCATTGACGCCACATGGCCAGATTTATTGGAAAATTAGTAAAAAATTGGACTGGGCGAATGGAGCATATAACTTGTAGGTGTTGAAGAAATATGGCGGATATTATATACAAAAAAAATTAATGGCATGAAGTTTTTTATTTTAAATTTTTTTTATTTTACAAAACTTAGAATAAATTATTAAATAAACTAAATCAAATGCAGCGCTAGCAGTAGAGGCTTTCAGGCGAGCGGTGAAATTATCTACCAGATTATAATGAAACAAATCATTGAAACACCGGATATATACACTAAGGCGTACCTCGACTTCGTTTTTTGCTGGTTTATAAAAATGTTAAAGAATAATTGAACTTTTCTCCTATGAAGTAACGTATACGCAATGGATTTCTGTGTTTAAGGTTTCCCCTTTGAAAGTTTAAAGTTCTCTAAAACATTAAATTGCAGCTCCACTGCGTACATTTTCGTATTTTTTTATAATACTTAGTCATTGTCTTACCACGTATAAAATACTAAAGTAACATAATTGTTGGCTGGTCAACCCTAGTCGGATTATCGCCTGTTGTATCATTTCCTCCAATTGTCTCGATTTCGTGTCTGCGTCTTCATCTACACCGTCAATCCATCTGATCGGCGAGCTCCTTCTTCTATGTCTGTGGCACGTTCCAAATAGTATTTCGTCCGCATCTCTTAGTGACCAGGTTTCACTACCGTATAGCAAAGTAGGAATGATAATTTTGCGGTACAGTGAAATCGACGTTCTCGTGTCCAGAAGGCGTCTCTTTAGGTGATTTCTCAAATTAACGATTTTGTGAGCAGTTTCTGCAGAAATTTTGTTATTAAAATTAATGTTTACTCCTAGATACATAAATTTCTTCACTACTTCAAAACTATTATCACCAGTTTTCAGTGTTTGACCCACATTTTGTATGGCATAGTCCGAAGAAGGTAAACGCTTTAGATTTGCCTTCATTTATTTCCCTTTCCATATTTTTTGCTGCTTTTTCTATGCTTTCGAGGGCTTATTTTCAAATTAGGCAGCGAGATGCAATAATTTCTGTGTCATCTGCGTAAGCCAACAACTGAACCGATTTAAATAAAGTAGTTCCCTTTGTGTTTACGCCTGGATTGCGTGATAACCTTTTCGAAGGTAATATTAAAGAGAAGACATGATACCCTTTTACTGGAGTTCGTTTAGGACGGCGAAATCTCGCGAGAGATCGTTTTGAACGTTTGATCGGGTTGATGTTCCTTACATTTTGCATAGTCGACCGCATCAAGCGTATTAGCTTATCGGGAATGCCGAACTCGGTCATCGCTGAGAACTATGCTGCCGTAAGCTGCTTTGAAATATATGCAAAGATGGGTGGGTGATCGTAATGTCATCTTCACGAGACTTTTCAATATCTGCTTAGTACAAAAATTTGGTCAATCGCTGATCTTCCTTCTTGGAATCCGGCCTGGTAGCTACCAATTATGTGATTAGTATGCGGTTTAAGATTACCGTTTAAAATATATGAGAATATTTTGTAGCTGCTGTTCAAAAAAGTTATGGGATGGTAATTTTTATAGAGCAACTTATCACCTTTTTTATGTAGATCCGTTATTTAAATACCTGTTTTTAATCATTTACGCATGTAGAATTGAGGAATTTTGCAGTAAAAATCCTAAAGAAAAATTATTATTCCAGCCTTCTTGTGCGTACAACCCCTTCACCACATTTAAGCCTTAAGCCATGACCCTTACATTAGAGATATTGTAAGAAGATATTCTTTACCAAATCTGTGGCATCTTTGGTTTGGTAGCATACATGCGTACCTTCCGTTTGCTAACAGCTGCCATTTGAGCCAACAAGCATTAGTAGAATTCTCTCAGCTTGCTTACACAACATAAATGTTTTATTGTTGTAACACAAATAAGGTAAAGTTTACCGGGTAAACTTACCAACATACGCATTAGCTTAAATCTGTAGCAAATAAACTCAATTTTAACACTAACACTTCTCCTTTCATTACTGAACACAGGTAGATAGATATACGCACGTGCAGAAATGTGTGTACGTCTGTGTGTGTGTGCACTCATATTAGCAAGTGCTCCGTTGCATTGCATTGCATCGGCTACCTACCAACCAACTTACCATTTGCTAAATGTCATGTTATTTGATACTAAAATTTTGTTCTCAATCGAATGCTCTCCGAATGAATGAGTTTCTCCTATACATACAGCAATTAAAAGTGACTTTTAAGTGAGTGTAAAGTGGTGTTTATTACACCTGGCTGGCGCTGAATGGGGAAACTTTCTTGCAATATCCTCAACTGCTTTGCGCTCAAACGATAATGTCGTAATTAAACATGAATGCTTGCTATGAAAACAAGACATTCAAATTGTAGCTAAAGTATTAAAAAATTGAAAAAATAATCAGAGATGAATACATAGTAAATTGGTAGTATGATATTAAAAAATTTAATTAAGTGGCACCCTGGGGGGGGGCGAAAAAATGTACACTTCATAGTATCTGATTTTCAGCTTTTTTAGTGAATGTGAGAAAAGAAATTACACAGCGAAAATGTATGAGGAAAACATTCAACAGTATTAGCGCGAATAATTTTGTGTACCTAGATCGGTTTTTGTATATGCAGCGCAAGAGATTTCATAAAGAAATAACATTGCTGAAAATTTAAAAGAAAACCTTAAAACATTTTGCTTGTCAAATGCCACATCTGAACGCACATACCAAATGCACTAATAAAGATAAACTCTTGTTGACAGGTACAGCCTGCGACAAATGATAGCAAATCTACTTTTCGACCAGTTTTGGCTATTGCTCGTTTTTTACTTATTGTTATATTGGTATGGCCGCCGTAGCCGAATGGATTGATGCGTGACTATCATTCGGAATTCATAGAAAGCGTAGGTTCGAATCTCGGTGAAAGACCAAAATGAAAAAAAAGTTTTTCCTAATAGCGGGGGCCCCTCGGCAGGCAATGGCAAACTTCCGAATGTATTTCTGCCATGAAAAAGCTCCTCATAAAAAAATATCTGCCCTTCGGAGTCGAATTGCTTAAGGTCCCTCCATTTGTGGAACAACATCAAGACGCACACCACAAATAGAAGGAGGAGCTCGGCCAAACACCCGAAAAAGCCACTTATACAATATACATATATATTGGTACGGAAATAAGTTTCCGCCTTCCCAAAAGAGATGTTACTGCTGATACTATTTTTGTGTCCGCTCTAGTAACATACTGGTGATTTGTAAGTGTATAGTATGTATATATGAGGTATCGATCCTGTTTTATCTGACGTCAAAAATGTCTACGTTCGTCCCGAAAAAACGGCATTTGCGGGAAGTCATGCTTCATTTTTACCTTTCAAAGAAAAGTGCAGCAGAAACGTGTCGTATATTGATTAATATTTACGGTAATCACACTCCATCAAATACAACTTCTAAAGAGTGGTTTCGACTCTTCCAAAGTGGCAATTTCGATGCGATTGATACAGATTGCGAAGGGGCACCGGAAAAATTCGAAGATAATCAGTGAAATTCCTAATGAGTTGGATGTTAAGAGATCAACCGTTGGTAAAGGTTTGCCCGCAATGCGAGTGGTCCAGAAAGAAGGTAACTGGGTGCTACATCAATTGAAGGAGAGGTATATCGAAAGATGTTTGGTGACGTGTGAGATGTTTCTTGAACGACAAAAAAGAAAAGGTTTTCCGCATCTCATAGCCACTGACGATAAAAAATGGATGTATTATGATTGCCCTAAGCGTCGAATATGTTGGAGCGTTCCAGGTGAACCAGGTCCATGGACAAGGAAAAAAAATATTTATGCTTCAAAGGTTATGTTGTATATCTCTTATGATCTCCTTAAACCATCTGAAACATTCACTGGGTATCGTTACCGACTGCAGCTAATGCGTTTGAATCGAACTCTCAAAGAAAAGAAGCCAGAATGGACGGTAGACCCGACAAACTGATTTTTCTGCATGACAGCACCAAGCCACACGTTACTAAATCGGTCCAAAAATATTTAGAGGGACTGAATTGGGGAATCTGGCTTCACCCGCCGTATTTCCCAGTCATTGCACCTTCGGATTACCATCTCCTCCGATCAATGCAGTCAGCACTTATTGGAGATCGATTCACTTCTTACGAGAGCATCGCAGACTGGCTTAATGAATGGATCAAGTCAAAACAAATCGAAAAGACGGAAACTTATTCCCAAACCCAACACATTTTTTTGCGAATTTTTTTTATTTCATTTAATTTGTAACTACTTAACAATAAATAAACTAACAAACAATTTTCTTCGGTTTTTATATAATACATAAATAGCCTATTCACGCGACATGCAGCATTTTTTCGAATCAGGGCTTCCCCAGTGGTTCTATGCCGAGGTCGCTGATGCGTACAAACTAGGGCGCATTGGTAGCGAATCTTCTTCTTAATTGGCGCGATAACCGATTACGCGATTTTGGTCGAGTTTAACAAAGCGCGCCAGTCCTTTTTTTGTTGTGCTAAACGGCGCCAGTTGGACACATCAACGGAAGTCAAGTCCTTCTCCACCTGAACTTTCCAACGCAAAGGAGGCCTTCCTCTTCCTCTGCTACCACCAGCTGGTACCGCATCGAATACTTTCAGAGCCGGAGCGTTTGTATCCATTCGGACGACATGACCCAGCCAGCGTAGCCGCTGGATCTTTATTCGCTGCGCTATGTTTATGTCGTCGTAAAGCACATACAGCTCATCGTTCCATCGTCTGCGATATTCGTCGTTGCCAACGTGCAAAGGTCCAAAAATCTTACGCAGAATCTTTCTCTCAAACACTCCAAGCGTCGCTTCATCAGATGTTGTCATCGTCCAAGCTTCTGCGCCATACTTTAGGACTGGCATGATGAGAGCCTTGTGGAGTGTTAGTTTTGTTTGTCGAGAGAGGATTTTACTAATCATCTACCTACTTATTTTCATTTCCAAGGTAGCACTTGTTGGCAAGAGAGATTCTATGTTGGTAGTGAAAGATGTCGAATTCTATTGTACGTGAAACTACTATGAATTGATTTTGTTTCATTTAATTTTATGCACCAAGTAACAGTCCACTTATAGATTCTGCTTAAATGTTTTTGAAGACTTGCAATTGACTCAATCTGTGTATTTCCAACGAACAAGAAAACGGTGTCGTCTGCAAACATTGTTGGGCCACAGTTCGGAGTAGGCAAATCGCATGTAAAAATTAGGTAAAGAATTTGCTCCAAAACGCTACCGTCTGGGACACCAGCTTTAATTTCTTTCACGTCAGAATATGTGTCGTCGTGTTTAATTCGAATGCAGCGATCTGATAAATAGGATAATTTATTAAAATATTATAATATTGAGTTGATAATAGCTCTTTTATTCTGTTGAAAAGGCCACAGTGACATACCTTATCGAAAGCCTTGGATAATTTGGGTTAGCCTGTGGACTTCATCGAATGCTGAATGTTTTGTGCAAAAGCCAATTTGATGCATTGGTATCAGGTTTCTTTGCTCAATAACTTTGTTAAGGAGTTATATACATACCTTGTGTTGCATCATCTTAAAAATATAAATTCAAAAAATCATAAAGATCGGAGCACTAGAACAAAAAAACAGAAAAAAAAACAGACCGTGGAAGCGCGCGACCTTTCGTGGAACGAGAAGTGCACGCAAAACTTTAGATGCGATTATCTCGAAGTCGTGTTTTTTGAAAATTACCGTCGCAATGATCATTATTTATCAAAAACTATTTGACCGATTTGGATACATTTTTTTTTGAATTATTCAAAGTTACAACCTCGTGAATCAGAACGGTTCACTTTTTATTAATATTTGCATAGTTCGCTGGAATTCTTTTTTTTTTTAATTTTTCAACCCCTCAAAAATCGTTTTTTTTTTTGGTATAAAGCGGTTTTCATATCGGAAAAAAATTTTGTTAGGTAAATAAACCGTTCGGAATCACTAAAAAACATTTTTCTACAATAACCATTTAATCTTTTTGATTTCAGTTGAGCTTCTTCTAAAAAACAGCGTTTCGGGGCGAGATCAACAATAAATAATAACATTTTTTAAAATAAAATTACCAAAATGTATTCTTCGAGAGTTGCCCTTCAGTATGATATATGCCTCATTTGAATAAAAGTTCTAAAACATATTTAAAAAAAATTATGACAATCGTCCATTTTTTCGGGCTCACAAGGCATAGAACCCTTAAGGTGTTTGACAAGTAATTTTTCTAGTTGTTTTGATAAGATGGACAGGAAGCATATGGGCAGATATGACGAAACATCATGTGCTGTCTCTCCTAGCATGATCACCTCGGCAGTTTCCTAGTATATAGGTACGTGCTTCAATTTGAATGTAGCATTCATAATTTCTGTTAATTTAGAGTGAGTAGTTGGTGGGAGCTGATTTTTAGGAATCCCCCAGTAATAAGGTCAAAGTCAGATGAAATGATATATACATGTTTTTTATTTCCTCCCATAATTCAGATTGCGTTACTGGAGGAACTTCGTCGTAATCCCCTTGATAACATAGTTTCATTTCAGCCGCTCTTGATAAGTCGTATGGCCTGAAAATATTTTCAAGGTATTTATTTATTTTATTTATTTATTTTTGTCCAATGGTAGAGTAGAATGGGGTAAGATAGGTCATTTTTTTTTTTTGGAGAGCTCTTGCTACGGTGTTTTTGCATTGATTTTGAAAAATAAGCAAGATTTTGGAAGGTTATTTATCTGCTAACATTTTGGTTATACTGACTTATGTTTGGCTAAATATTTTGGAAGCTGCATTCAATAAGACAAAGGTACTTTTTTCGATATTTACAAAATCGGGGGGCACGATAGGTCACTATATGTGAGGGGAAAAGAACAATGTACATGGCTAGGAAATTAATGTTTTAACTTTTATTTATAGAGTATGAACACTGCACATGTTATAAAAGTTAGGAATTTTTCTTTAATTCATTTTTCTTCTCTTCTTTGGTCAATTTTTGGCGTTTTTGTATGAGCTTCTGCCTCTTTGCAGCCTCTCTTTCTTTTTTTCTTTCGGCGGCAAATTGTTTTTTTGCTTCCGCGTCCGATTTCTTCTGAGTTGCAGCTGCTTGCTCAGCGCGTAATGACTCTAGCATCACTGCATCTGTGAGAAGTGCAGCTTTACGTCGCTTCCGGCCTCGATTTGATGGTTTGCGCAGTGGAGCTTTAGGAAACGGCCGAATGTCCTCAATTGGAACTAATAGGTCGAGATTCGATCGATCTGGCTCTTCACCGGCATTTGATGGACCAGCCTCTTGATCTGGTTCGTCCTCGTACGGACGATCAGTTACGAATGCTGGCGTGAAATCATCTTCCGAAAAAATGTCGCAATTAAATGGCCAAATGCCAGTTGATCCGAATCCAGCGATGATATTCATGCTGGAAGCACCTTTCAACAAGGGTTCAGCTACCAGTTCAGCTATTCGGTCGATGGTAATAGGAATGCTGGAATGATTTAACATCCACGCCTTGCAGGAATGGTCAAAATAAGTTTTGAGCGGCCCAAATACTCCTCTATCGAGAGGCTGCAAACCATGGCTGGTGTGCGGAGGTAGAGTTAATACTTCAATATTATTATTCTTACAAAAGTCTCATCCTGTAATTGTCATGTGAGATTCGTGGTTATCCATGATGAGCAAAGTTTTTTCAGTACTGGATCGAATCGCATAATGTTTCGAACGGAATTTTAAATTGTTTAGAGGCTGATCGAACACTAGCGCCATATCGGACTGCCGCGATTGCGTTTTTACGTCCTCTTCACTTCGTTTCGGCGTTTTTCGCACATAATTACGCCGCATTTTGCTGCAAAAACAATTAAAATTTATTTTATTCAATTAAAAGTAGTGACCTATAATGCCCCCAGGCGGCTGACCTATAGTGCCCCCAAGCACATGTTTTATGTTAATGTCGATATTTTTTTTAAAAACAAAATATCAAAAAACTACCACATTATTCGTGTTCAGCATTATTTTCTACGTAAAATAAAACTCACCTGACAAATATTTACATACATTAAATGCACTGCACCGTAGAATAAAAAAAATGCTATGTCGGAGAAAAGCTCACAAAAAACTAAACGACGCCAGAACTAGGATAACTAATCAATGGTGACGGCCGAAATGACAGTCGCGAACGTTGTTCCCCACCACGTATTCAATTCACATAAGACGGATGACCTCTGCAAAAACAGTGCGACGAAAACCCCACCTACCTATTGTGCCCCCATACCTATCTTACCCCATTCTACTCTACTGATTTTCTTATTGGTGGATATTGCGTTGTAGCTGGTTACGAAAATCTTTTCGTGCAGTTCCAAAGTAAATAATGGGTGCTGCGTTCATTTAAGTAGACACTAAGAGAGCTGTTTTTAAAATTCTTTATCTTTTTAGACAGTTCTTTTGATATTTTATTCAAAGAACTTTTATCAGGTGGAGACCTGGATTGCTGCCATCGTCAACATGCTTAGCGTTTTTTTACAAAAATTTCTTTTATTTCTCTAGTGTATTTATGTCCCGCTGAAGTAGTTCTTATAATTGCCATACTACCCCACGCTGTGTGTTGTATGTTGTTTGACAAATTCAAAATTCAATACATCATCGTCATAGCTATTTATTTCTGATCCGTTTGAAAAAGTTTAAGTCATTCTCCAACAAAAAAAAGCCATTTTAAATTTTAACATTTTTTTTTATAAAATTAAAAAAAAAACATTTTAAAATTTTACAAATTTTTTATGTTGATGAAGTATTGAACTAGTCAAACAACATACAATGCACAGGGTGGAGTAATACGCCAATTATAAAAGAAAAAAATTTTTAATTTCATAAAAAAAAATTTGTTTTAAATTAATTAAAAAAATTTCACAAACTTTCAGAACAACCAATTCGAATTATTAGAAAAAATTTTGGTACACAAAAAATGCAAGTTTCAACGTACTAAAAAACTCTTTTGATTTTTTATCATTTTTTCTCTAACAATGCTGCGTATTTTCCCCATACAAAAATGACACCACACTTTTAATTAACAATTGCAATTATCATACGGAAAATGCGCAACATAATCAAAAAAAAGTTATAAAAAACCAAACGCGTTTTGTTTTTTCAATTTTAAATTCAAAAAGCTTTAAAACTAAATGCGAAACAATTTTCTAGAAATTGCATTTAAAACCGTAGAATTGAGGTGAAAAGTTTGCGGAATTTTTATATTTTTTGTAAAAAAATTTAGAGTTGGATTTATATGGCTTTTGTTAGCCAATGAACTACAGCCTTGACCAAAAGTATTAGGCACACCATTAATTACTAAATTTTTCGTTGTAAAAAGTGAAGTAATGATATTTTATTGATAAATCAGTACAAATAAAGAAATTAGTTATAAAAACATTAATATTTAATAGGTCCACCCGCTGCTTTGATAACAACAGCAATCCTTTGGGACCTGCTGCGTACAAGCGTTACATATTGGGCTTTACTTATGGCCCTCCATTTCTGAATTAAAGCATTTTCCATGACTATTTGCGATGTTATGATATATTTCTTTATCTAGCGTTTTAAAATAGACTACATTACTTTGTGGACTTCAGATCTGGAGACTGTGTTGTCCCATCTAACAAAACAATGTTATTGTCTCTAAACCAACGCATTGAAGTCGCTGATTTGTGACAAGACGCATTGTCAATTAAACTCTATCAAAATTAATGTGGCCGAAAATGCGCATTAACGAAGGAAAAAGTTCAGTTTCTAATACATTTATGTACTTTTGACTGCCCATGCGACCCTTGCAAATGAACATTTCGTCGACACCATCAGCAGCCATATAGCCCAAAGTCATAATTCTGCCTCCCCTATGCTTAACAGTGGGTACCACGCAATCCGGATGGTATTCTTCGACAATCCATCGCCTCACGAATGTCACACCAGGTGCTCCAAATATCTGTAGGAAAGAAGAAAAAAATCTTTGTTTTATAAGATCTGTGTTATTTCCTTGAAATTGGACAAGGATAAGAAATTATGATTGTTGATATTTTAAGATGATGTAATCTAAGCCTCTCTCGAAGTTCAATTCATTAGACCACAGAACATTCGGACGGACATTTCTCCTAGGTCAAATGTTAGTATCAGAGAGCCCATTCTAAACGCTTTTCCCGGGCTTCTTTCGGACCTTGCATTCTTTTAAACTTGCTTTCAGAAGCTTTTTCTAGCTACTCGAGCACTAATGGATTTTCCAAATTTCTTCCGACAGGGCAGAAGATTTGGGAGACTCGCGTATAAGTTTTCGGCCCGCACACTATGTAGTAAAATGCTTTCTTTTACTTTTTGATTTATTATGGTGCGATTTTGTCTCCTCAACTCGCTTAATAGCACATTCGACTGCACACTGTACACCGCGAACATCCCACTAAATTGACAATCTCAAACTGAGACTTCCCCTCCTCATTCAAAACTTGGATTCTCACTCTTTTGTCGTAATAAAGTTATATTTTTTGGGCATTTCGTACATTAAGGATAAATTATTTAAATCCACTTGATAATTTTGGACTCAAATTTTAAATGCCAACATATTTTAAGTATACTTTTAAAAATTAAATCTTTAGGGTTTACTCACCAAGTGTGACATGGCTTTTCCATGCAATGTAAAGGGTTAGTCTAAGGCCTTTATGCAATGCGCCCAGATTGATATACAAGTATTGTGCGCCCCTAAGTGCTTAATTTTACAAAAAGTCGAACCAGCTCCTCAGGAAGGAGCATTTATAAGTATTCATCCTCTAGTGGGTTCGAGCCCAAGAATATGTGTCTCCTGTGTCCACACTAGTGACACATTTGCAAAAAACAGCTGTCACTTTGGTAGCCATTTTTGAAATTACTTGTATTTTAGTGGGGTGCCTAATACTTTTGACTAAAAATTATGAATATTCAAAACAAAAAGAAAAAATGGCAATTGTCAAAACTGTTAAAAATATTAATATATTATTCTATTATATCATTGTGTCGCGGGCTATGGACTTAGCTTGACCTACTTATTTCGAGGTTTTTTCTGAAGACTAATAACTGCTCATGCTGCTTCTGTGGCTTATTACTATTCTTATTATGGCGCCATAGTGCACTCTGACCTCTAATGTGATCCATTGCGCCAGCCCGCGGGCCTATAATATGGCGCAATACTCAAAAGTACCAGGAAAGTGATCTTAAGATTTTCGTACCTCTTATCGAGTAAAACAAGCATCAAAATCTGAAATTTGCAAAACACCCACACAAGGGTTTCGCATCTTTGTATACTTATACACGTATAGCTTAATTGATAATCAACCGACCGACCCGATTAGTTCAGGAAAGAAGGAGCTTGGGCCTTTCAAATGGAGTATAATATTAAGAAAACTTGAGAAAACTGTATTTAAGGAATTCAAAAGTCCAAGTCACGAAAAGGTCAGCCGCTTATTTCTATTAGTCCTACTTTCCCAAAATGATAACAAAGGCGACGGTAGGAAGATTTTTTAATAGGGAAGATAAGTTATTTTGCCTACCACTGTTCTGGGCTCTTCATTCAGTGCCGTCTGAATTCTATGTCTTCCCAATCATTCATAACTTCCTTAATGTGGACTGAATGGCTTGGAAAAAGCTCTTTATAAAAAACCTTCTGACGTTTAACCCATCTTCGGCCGCTACAAGAATTCGACATAATTTTTCCATTTCCTTTTTAGTCAGTGCTTATAGGACCATAATCAAGAAAAATTAAAAAAACAAAAAATTCTGACCATCGGTGTTTTAGATATGGACTGGTCGAAAAATCGACCGCTGGCCAAAAACCGTCAAATATATTATATTAAAAAACAAATACAACATTTATGAAAAAAATTTAGCACACGAAGTTAATTCATTTCATTTTATTTCAAATACAAATATTTTTTTGTTGTTTTATTGATAGAAAAGTCAGCTTACAAACTTTTCTGATAATCATCAAAACATTTAGTATGTAAATGAATATTGCATTTTTTGCAAGTAAAAATAGTATGTTTCTTGCAAAATTTACAGCGCCGAAATTTGTTTTCAATGCTTCTCATGACGGCGTGTACCCTTTCATTGATCCGAGGAAGGTTCGATGGACCTTCATCTCCATGTTCGTTTTCATACTCGTCCTCGTCCTTGTCGTAATTCAATAATTCTGTTGTAAGATCTACACCACCCATGCCATGACTATACTCTTGAATAACTTTTGGCTGCGGGATAGTGATAGTTTGTTTTTTCTTCCGACAATATCTTTTAGTGCTAATAATTGGATTGACTGTGGAGTTATTAGTTATAACATTGACTACAGCATTATCATTCCACCGAACAGTCAATATTTCTTGCTGATGATCAAGAAGTTGGTCAAATGTTTCTCGTATTTCTTTTTTTTAAATTTCTCAAAAGAGAATCGCCCATTCTATTTTCGCGTATAGTACCAGTTGCAAAAAATCGACGTTCGTTCAGAAGGCACATTAGATGGTATGAAGAGAAAAAATTATCAAAGAAAATGATGTGGCACTCTGGGTCAAATACGTTGGCAAGCAAGTCTAAGACTGTTTGTGCGCCTAGACCAATAGTTTTATCGTGAGAGGTTGCTGCTCCCTCGTACAATGAACTAGAAAATACAGGGTGGCTGATGAATTTTGCTACATTAAGAAACTCAAATAACTTTTTTTTTAGTGTATGGAATTCATTTATTTTTTTTTCAAGTTGAAGGTCATTAAATTTTATTAAATGTAGCTTAACTAGTTTTAAAAATAATTGAATTTAAATGCCCCCCATGCTCGTTGACACAAGTGCGGCATCTTAGTAAAAAGTTGTTCTTTGCTGCTTTGAGAGTTTCGACAGGAATAGCCGCAATTGTTGCCCGAATGGATTATTTTAGTTCATCCAAATTTGTTGACTTTGTTTTATAAACTTCTTGTTTACATAAACCCCACAAGAAAAAGTCAGGTGCAGTAAGGTGAGGCGACCTGGGGGGCCAACGAAATTCGGAGTTTCTTGAAATCAGTTTATTGGGAAATTTTCGTCGCAACTCTGTCATAACAGTCTGGGCTATGTGAGACGTTGCCCCATCTTGTTGAAACCACACAGAGTTGAAAGGAATTCTCTTTCGGCGTAGTTCTGGATAGAAAATTTCTTTCAGCATTTTGAAACGGCCTCCAGTAACCGTAACGGTGTGACCATTTTCTTCAAAAAAATAAGGCCCGACAATACAGCGTGAAGAAACCGCACACCACACTGTCACGCGAAGAGGATGCAATTCCGTCTCGTGGAGTATCTGTGGGTTAGAAGTACTCCATATTCGACAATTTTGTTTGTTCACATTGCCGTTTAAATCGAAATGGGCCTCATCAGACATGAAAAGGCAGTTTAACATGTTTTGGTCTTCTTCCACCATTTGCAGGATCTTCTGGCAAAATTCCAAGCGAATCGGCAAGTCTGCTGCATTCAGTTTGTTAACCATTTGAATTTTGTAGGGAAATAAGTCTAAATCTTTGTGCATTATTGTTTGCAAAGACTGTCGGCTGACACCAAGTTGAGCAGATAAGCTTCTTGTTGAAACCCTTGGATTGCTTTGTATAGCTGCAGCTACAGCAGCGATCGTTTCCTCCGTCCGAACTGGTGGGTTTCGATGATAAGGCCTTCTTGCGACTGTTCCTTGCTCAGCAAAATTATTCACCAGTCTCATTATGGTCCATCTGCTCGGGGGATCGCCGCCAAACATCCGCCTGTACTCTCTCTGTACCAAAACTACGGACTCCAGTGCGTGATAGCGGCGGACTATCCAAATTCTTGTTTGCGTGTCCCAGTTATCCATTTTAATAAATTTTAAAGATCAATCTGCAAATTAAAACAAAAATGGAACAGATAACTTAAAAAGAAAAAAAGTTATTCAATTTTTTTTGGTAGCGGCTTTCATCAGCCACCCTGTAAGTACCCACTTTCAGAGCATAAGCACCATGTTTTAAACCCAAACCGGATTGGCTTTCCCTTGATAAACATTTTGCAGGAGTGGCGTCCAAAGTAAGGACTCATCTATTCGTCTATAGAAAGATTATGGCTAAATACTCCAAACTGCATAAACTTTTTGTTGAAAGCGTCAGTAATAGGACGAACCTTCGCAAAACGGTCTGCTGCGTTTAAATTCGTGTTGTCAGCGAGATGGAAAAACTGCTTAATTTTGGAGGTAAGGTACTAGTGCTGAACTAGAATTTTGGTTCACTAGTAGTGATTTTCCCTGCAGGGGTAGTACCTTTCCTATAACACCAAAAGATACTTACTTCCATCTCTTTTAATAAGAAAAAAATATTGCTAGATTTTGTTCTATCCTACATGACAGTTCCTGGCCAGCGGTCGATTTCTCGACCACTAAAGTTTACGTCCGTGAAACAGTAAAAAATATTGCAATATCGATATGTTACTTTTTTGATTCTCTTAATTTCATCTTTTCTCTTCACAATAAATTAGTAACAATTATTTATTTTTTTGTTTTTCATTATTTTTTCATCTGCACAAAAAACACGTAAAAATAGTGATAATTTCATTCTTTTACAAAAATCTGCCCTGAACCGTTTTTTCTTAAAAAATTATGCCCTAGAAATTAACTAAATTCCAATTTTAAAACTTGTGAAAACTGATCAATAAATTTACTTTTAGTTTCTGAGATATTGGAGTCCGAAGTTGGGGGCCGAAAAATCGACCAAAATGGGTTAAAAGCGGCGTAAAACTGTAGGTCACTCCAATGGGGGAAAACCTCAAGACACCCATCGCAAATAAAAGGAGGAGCTCGATAATCCCGCAAAATGGTTCTCGCTCATAGAGTTTTGATATAGCGCTTAATTTCACTAGACAATTCATCTATTCATTACCGAATGATATTCAGATTCTGGTACACAGCTCAGTAAGGTAAGCGCTCTTAGGTTTTTAGGGACAAGAAAGTATTACTCAACGAAGCGGATTTTATTATATAAGAATATGGTTTATGACTTAGACTGCCTGTTTGCCTAACAAAGTACAGACGTCCGTTTGACTGTGGGATAACCGATAATCGATATTTAAGGTTCCACCCAAAGCCACGCGCACCAGTTTTACCATACGCAAACTTTGACCCATCTGTATACCAGATACATCTGCATCGAGCCAGGTTCAATGTGTGGATTACCAATGGCGTAAGTTTCATAAATCACGGAAAGGGGCTTTTTAATTATCTTTTTATGAAAATATAAAAAATTTTCCTACAAAAACCGTATGAATCAAACTATTAATATGTAAGTAAATAAAAAAAAAATAAAAAAAAACTTAAGACTTCTGTAGATAAAGTTTGTGCATGCTTAGGGTAGCTCAAAAATTGTATTGATTTTTGAGAACAAGTTTTTGCTGACGATCTTGCGAATTTTCTTCTTATAACAAATGCTCAATACTTGTATCACTAATTATTTCAATAATTTGTATATTAGAATGAACTATATTTTCGTAAAAAAAATATTAAAATTAAAAAAGAAATAAATAAATTATCTATAACCCCTAGTATGTAATATATATACTTAAATATAATTTGATGTTTGGTTTTTATTCCACCTCCGAATGGCAGATGTTTTTTGTGTGAGGAACCTTTTCATGACAGAAGTACACTCGGAAATTTGCCATTGCCAGTTGTGGGATGACCACTATTTCTGTCCTTTGGTGTTTCGCAGATTGCAGATTCGAATCTGTGCACTTCCAACTAATAGTCACGCACCAACCCATTCGGTTACGGCGACCGCTTAGTATTCTATTAGCCCAACTTATAAGTCCTAGTAATCTACTATTTACCTAATAGTTAAGATTATAAAATAGAAAATTTTCAACAAAATATGATAAATTATTACCGTTACACATTTCTATAAATTTCGTTTTCAGTAACATACTAAACCTAAATTTGGTTTTAAAACCCTAAGTCCAGATTTCGAATTATTGGAAAAATTAAAAAAAAAATTAGCAGTACTCATTTTTTCCTTATAAATCCTTAAAAATCGGCCTTTGACCATTGGCTTTTAGGAGGCGGTCCAACTGTGCGGCATTAAATTAATAGTCTATATTTTAAGCGTAAACATGAAAAAGCCGTAGAATATGTATGTATATCCTGAACGGCGTATCAATTATCACAATTTAAAAGTTGAAGGTGAATTTGAATTTAAAATTAAAGAAATGAATAACTTTTGATCCGAATATTTTTTTGGTATAGTTTGTATATCTGGAATAGAACTCTTTATTTTTACTTTATTCAATTAACTTGTATTTATTGAATTTTCTTTTGTTTTGCCAAATGTCCCACTGCTCTTGTTATAAATGCTTTAAAAATACTCCATTTTGAATTTTCACTAATTAATAATTTTATAAAAGTATTCCAATAACAATAACAGGTAATATCACCATTAATTAATTAATTATTGTAATTTTATAAAAGTATTCCAATAACAATAACAGGTAATATCACCATTAATTAATTAATTATTGTAATTTTATAAAAGTATTCCAATAACAATAACAGGTAATATCACCATAATTAGACTATTTTATACCTACCACATTTTTAAGAATATCGCAGAATGGAAATTTCCCTTTAATAAATCGTCCATAAAAATATGGAAAATATTTTACGAGGGTGAATGAGACACCTTGAGTTGAAAAGTTATTTTTTCCTATAACAAGAACAGAAAACTTTTAAGGCGAAAATGCTAAGAGAGCTTTTTCGGAGTTCTAAATTCAAAGCTCGCTTTTAAGCGACTCACCACAGTTGTAAGAAATTTACCACAGCAGGCGAAAATGGTAATACAAATTCACCACTTTTAGTAGAATAGAGTTTTCATAGATTATCTAATAACGAATTTTCGAACACCGCAAATATAGACACCACAATATGTTTTGCACCACAGTACGAATAAAAACACCACAACTTCTTCAACTTAGAATTTTACCACAGAATTTTATCTCTTAAACTTTTTACTATTTTCATATTTTTGAATTGCTGAGTGAACTTTGTTATACAAAGTTTTTTCGATTTCTTTAAAAAAAAGACCTAGTTACAATAAAAAAAATGGAAAAAAATGTCGGCAGCGGGAATTGATGTTCGACTTATGGTATGAGCAACGTTGATAAAGACGCGGTGCGTTGCTCCCACGACTGCGTTTCAAGGTGCATTTCAACGTGCTGTATGACGCTACTGAAAAATGATTAAGTGTGCAACGGGAATAAATTTGAAGATATTAGGGATTTTTTTGTACAGTGGCTCCAAAAAACACTCGAACATACATAGCATGCAGCTTCAAATTCAAAATTTTTATAAGAAATGCAAGTTATTTATTTTTATTTTTCTATTTTTCTATTGGGTATTCAAATAAGATTTAAAGAATAGTAAAAATAATTTAAAAATCCATTGCCTTCTTGTTATAAAAAATGAATCATCGGACATCTGGCATTATTGCGATTATTTGGCACTGGAAAACAGGGAATCCCACAATAAATTTGCACGCTCTTGGTGGAACAATGCAAAGAAAGAACCAAGCATAAGAAATTAAAACAAAATTTCTGGTGTGTTTTGTTGAACAAAAGTCCAAATTGTAAACATGGGTAGACGCGTGGTCAAAGCTTAATTGTAGTCAAAAATTTAATTATTAGTCATCATGAAAAGGGTAAACTCGTTCGGGAAATCGCAGAAATAGTGAGTAGACCCTGCTCGACTGTATACGACGGATAACACGTTTCAAAGAAACAAAATCCGTGGAAAATAAGAAGTAATCGGGGCGATCAAAACTATTTTCGGATGCATATGAACGGTCGATAGTGCAACAAATTGAGACAAATCCAAATTTGAGCGCTTCTAAACGCGCAACAGAAGTCGCCCAACACCTTAATATTAAGGGTACAGATACCTGTAAACGGCCATATTTTTCCTGGTTTTCATTTAAATTATTTAAAATGAAGAAGTGAATATATTTTTTGTCAAAATTAGAGTACAGTTTATTTATACATTAAAATAATATACAAATTTTTTATTTTATTGTAATCATTTAAAATGGCGGATGTACACTGAACTCTTCCAGGAAAGTCGCAGCGAGACTTCTCAATCGGCGGGCATTGTAGCATCGGCGTCAGTGACCTGAATACAAAAACAAAACATTTTTTTGTTTATTAATGTCATCATTCCTATATGAATTTAAGGATTAGATTAGGTTAGCCTGGTTGGCAATAAGCCACGCATAGACCTTTTAGTCCCTAGCGATACCAGATGGAAACCGACCACTATGAATACCGAAAGTAGACATCATGTAGGATGTCAGCGCTTTTGGCGAATCTAAGAAGAGCTCCTAAGGGAGCTCCTCTTTTGAGACGTCCTCCAGACCCTCAAACAGGCTCCCAGGCATCTTAGCCGCGTTTTTAATAATGCCGGACAAACGCACAGAAGGTGCTATAAAGTTTCCTCAACAGCCTCTCTGCATTTCCGGCATTTGTCCGTGTTAGCAATCCCTATCTTGTACGCATGTGCAGCCAATAGATTATGACCTGTTAGCATACCTATGACAGTTGTGCAGTCCTTTCGCGAGAGCGTAAGTACGAATTGAGTCAGTTTTATGTCGTTAGTTCTATACATGACTTTTGCTGTTTTGCATGTGGTCAGATTAGTCCACCTAGCTTCCATGTGGTCCTCCATTTCATTGTATATTGTGTTTAGTGGTTTTGGTATGTCTCTTGTTCAGAAGGTAGTCTAACAGCACTTTTTGCTATCTCATCTACTATTTCGTTCCCCATAATGCCTTTGTGACCAGGTACCCAGTAGATATGCAGCCTACTGTTTGCGGCTTGCCTTTCTATGGCCAATATGAGCTTATTGCTTTTATTGCTGCTTGACAGTCCACGTATACATTATTTGTTGAGTTCTTTCTTATTCTAGTGTAGGCTAGCTCCACGGCTTTCCCCACAGCAAAAACTTCCGCTTGGAAAATACTGCTGTGGTCTGGCAGCTTGATAGGTTGCCTTGTCCCTAGTTTTGAGCAGTAAATACCCGCTCCCACTCCATCTATAGTTTTAGAGCCGTCCGTATAGATGTGAAAAGTTCTATGGCCAGGCTTCATGCCTTTGTGCCATCCCTCCTCTTCAATTATAGTGCGAAACCTTCTCTCCCAATTAAAGTACGGAGTTATGTAGACCGTGCAACCTGAGCTCCACTTTCCTATTGAGCTGTGACCGAAGGTTCTGCAGGTGAATACCCCCGCAGCCATTAGCCTCCTCGCGGATTTCTCTGCCAGGTTTTCCGCCATAAGGTCAATAGGTGGCATGCTGAGTATCATTTCGAACGCCGCCGTTGAAGTGGTTTTCATCGCTCCTGTTATGCACAGAGCAGCGAGTCGTTGAATCCTTTCCAGTGGCATTAAGTATGTCAGTTTTCTTTTCGCATTCCACCATACTAAGGCCCCATACAGCAATATCGATCTAACTACTGCCGTGTAGCACCAATGCATCAGAGAGGGTGATAGACCCCAAGTAACGCCCAGCATTCTTTTACATGCGTACAACGCATTACTGGCCTTTTTCGCCCTCTCCTCAACGTTGTGCTTCCACAGCAATTTGTTGTCCAGTATTACTCCGAGGTACCTCCCATGATCTTTGCGAAGTAGTTCGTTGTTGCCTAGCTTCGCGAGGTTCCACGCCGGTATGTTGTACTTGCTTGTAAAAAGTATCATGTCCGTTTTTTCCGTGTTTATCCCTAGCCCTGCGCAAGATGTCCATTGGTGTACCGTTTTGAGGGTGTTGTTCATCACATTACTGATGGTGTCCAGGTACTTTCCCGTAACTACTCAATTGTCATCGGCATATGCCACTAGTTTTAGTGCCCCTCCGTCAACTTTCCTGAGTATTTCATTTGCTACAAGTAACCATAATTGCGGCGATAGTACCCCACCTTTCGGAGTGCCTCTGCATGCATATTTGAATAGCTAGCCAATCCCCACATGGAGCTTCCCTATTAGTTCGTGTTGGGTTGGTCCCCATGATATGTGTGTCAGACCACCACTTAAGCATAATCCTCGCGGCAAGGAAACCAACATAATGAGGATATGAATTTGAAAGAAATGAAAAAAAAATTTTAGAATAAAATGCTTTGGGGCGAATGAAATTTGGGGCGAATTTTCCTACTGTTTTTGCTTCGAAAAAAATATTTTTTTGAAAAATTTTCGAAAACTTAAATTCACATAGTAATATCATAAAAAAGATGTGTGCAAAATTTCAGAGAGATCGGGCAATAACTTCTCGAGTTATCGTGTACGCCAATTCGAAAATTATATAAACATTTTATGATAAACAAAAATTTTTTTTTTCGACATTTTTTTCTGCCCCCCGAAAGTATACGTATACAGGTAGTGTGGCGAAAGAGCAAAATTGGTTCAAAGTGCTGAAAAGTTGGGAATTAAGGACAATTTCCAATACTATCAAGTCAATGATCGATCCCAAGCATAAGGCACGTGATGTCCGTCTATGGCTTATGTACAACTGCCCTAAAGTAGTTGAAACACCTCCACAATCTTCAGATATCAATGTAATTGAACGTCTGGGGGCTCAACTGAAAAAGCATGTTATTAGAAACATGAAAGACCTCGAAGATGATATTAAAGAAAAGCTGGTCGAATCCATGCCAAGAAGACTGAATGTTGTGCGAAAAAATTAAGGCTTGCCGACTAAATATTAATTATTTTGTTTTGGGCAACCCTGTATATGTACACCAGTGTTTACAATAATAGCAGCGTGACATATTGCACAGTTTTGACTGTTTATTCATTTATTTTATTATTTTTTTTTTCTTTTGTATAAAAATATACATAGGTTGTGCGTCAACAACAACCATGTGCCTTAAAGTTTCAATCATTTTACAAAATTTAAGAAAACATTGAACAAACTTCCATAAAGATTTCAAATTTTATTCAGAATTATTAGAAAAATTCCTGTTAAAGGGCTTTATCGCCCATTGAATTTTGATTTATTTAATATTATTCAGAATTGGTCTATCTTTTAATAATTTTCTTTTTTACGGTATTATATTATATAATTCTTCCATATAACGAATGCTCAAAACGGTTTTTATATGGACAAAATGCACAAGACCGCCAGCAGAAAAAAAAATTTCAGATATCAAAGAGATTTTTGAAATACAAACGGGCAGTTTATTATACCTGCATGCAATGGGCTCCCGAACTGCTTACTCGGAGTTTTCTAAAGATTCTAATTAAAAAGTTTAAAGTTTTCATAAACATTTTTTGAGTTCTGTTTCGAAATTTGTACAAAATTAGAAACTTTAGGTTATTTAGCTTTTATTTGTAGTATAAAATATAATACGATTTAATTTTCTTAGTAAATAAATAAATGATGAAATCTTTGAAATATTCGCACCGCTTTCATTGTGTAGAAAATAGTATCCCCTCTTACAACTCACAGCAAGAAGTCTTTAGTGCCTTTTTCATTTTTACCCTTTTTGCAAGATCAAACAGCAAAGAAGTTCCTTTGCGAGGTGTGTTCAAAAAATAAAGTGAATTTTGCGGGTACCTATCATTAGACTTTCGATAAATATTTTCTTTTTTATGTTGTCTCAAAGATATGTTCGAGGTGTCAGCAATATAGCAAGTTTGTGTATTTGTAAGAGGCATAAATAAAACAAGTGTTTTGCATTGACGATTTTCTGCTATCGAAAACATGGATCAAAGAAGTTGCATCAAATTTTGTGTAAAAAATGGAATTAAGTGCTCAAAACACTTAAAAGCGGACAGTGGCATACGGTAAGAGAACTCTGAGTGAAAAATATGTTTACAAGTGGTACAAGCTTTTTCCAGAAAGTCGAGTAGATGTGAATGCCGACGCTCGCTCTGGACGCCCTAGCACATCAACAACCGATGAAAATGTTGAGGAAGTGAAGAAACTTCTTTCGAAGAATCGTCGAATCACAATTAGAGAAGCTGCTGAGGATGCCGATATAACGGTTGGCTTATGTTATGCAATCTTTTCGGAAATTTTGGGCATGAAGCGTGTGGCAGCGAAGTTCGTTCCAAAATTGCTGAATTTTGAACAAAAACAACGTCGCACGAGCATTGCTCAGCAATCAGCAATTGTTGAATGACGTCAACGATGATCCAGATTTTCTTAAAAGGGTTATAACAGGTGACGAATCATGGGTATATGGTTATGACAACGAAACCAAAGCTCTATCGCCCCAATGGAAGAGTCCAGGAGAGCGAAGACCAAAACAGCACGCCAAGTGCGATCAAATGTAAAGGTTTTGCTCACTGTTTTCTTCGATTACCATGGCGTAGTGCATCAGGAGTTCTTACCACAAGGTCATACGATAAATAAGCAATTTGGCCCCCTGCGACTTTTTCCTGTTCCCAAGGTTGAAGAGTTCATGGGACGGCGTTTAGTGACGATTGAGGAGATACAAATCGAATCGCTGAGAGAGCTCAAGGACATACCAAAAAGTGCATTTTAGAACTGCTTCGAGGATTAGAAAAAACGCTGGCACAAATGTACTCGTATAATAAATATTTGAGGGGGACTGCTTTGAAAGAGATAAAATAGAAATTTATGAATAAAGAAATATTTTTTGAGAAAAATGAAAATTCACCTAATTTTTTTAACACACCTCGTACATATATTTTCTTCGATGGATCATGCTGCTGGTGCTGCTGCCTCCTTAAATTTTTATAACTTGGTATGGTAAATCACCACAATAATAAAACAAAAATGTAGTCTTTTGAAAATAATAAAATATTTTTTTCACAACTTTTAATTTATTTTTCATTAGAAAAACACTAATTTATTTATTTCTTTGGTAACTATGTACATTTAGATTAAACATATCTTCAAATAAATGTACTATATACATAAGCACAGTACCTTCTCGATAATCGCAACTAATAAAGATCAGAGCTCATTTTTTTTTTCTTGGTTTTCGCACGTAGTAATGAAAACGCTTAAATAGTAATCACAAATTTATATATTATATTGTATTTACATATATTTGCTATGTTTATTTATTTAATTATTGAAGAAATCGTCACGGATATAGGGAAGAAATGTAAAAAATAAGATCTTACATTGTAGTTTTATGTTAAATCGCCGGTCCAGCGCTTCAAAAAAACATAAACGGGAGTGATCTTAAGTTTGAGATTTTCGGCGATATTGCCACAAAAATACTTTCAACTGTCCCGATATTCAGTTTTCACAGTGATCGCGAGTAGCGATTATCGAGAAGATACTGTTACATGAACTGTTAACACAGAACAGACGGCGAATAAAATTCACTATCTCTAGATATGTACATATATGAACTCGCAGGATTTCATTTACATTTTATCATTTTGAAAATTTTGGTTTATATATCCATCGCGAGTTGGCTCAGGTGTTACGGGAGCTGTTGGCGCCAGAGTCAACGGTAATGTATAAACGGGATAGAGTGGTGCAAATTCGCAGGGTCCGAAAGCATGCAAGTCATCCTCGTTTATATCGCCACGTAAAGTATGTGAAGATTCTTCGTAGGATGGTGGGGCTATGGGAAATAAATTAAAGGAAAAAAAGGTAGATTAGCTTTTTTATTTTACTCCAAAAAATAGTTTAATGTTTGCATAATTAATTATATAGCTTATGCATAGAAATAAAGGGTGATTTTTTAAGGGCTATAGGAAAGTTAAAAAAAAAAAACACACGTAAAATTCAGAAAAATTCATGAAATTTTTATTTAAATCGATAGTACAGTCCATATAATTTAATGTTTGAAGATTATTTTCAATGTTTCGGCCGGTATCTCACATATAAATGCTTTAATGTTGTCGTCCAATGCGTTAATTCAAGCAGGCTTGTCTGAATAGACATGGGCTTTAATATAGCCCCACCAAAAATAATCTAAAGGCGTTATATCGAACGATCTGGGTGGCCAATTGACAGGTCCCGAACGTGAAATAAAATGTTTACCGAGCTCGCCTCTCAACAAATCCATTGTTACGCGTGCTGCGCGGCCTGTGGCACCGTCTTGCTGAAACCACATGTCATGCAAGTCAAGCTCTTGCATTTTGGGCAAAAAAAAGTTGGATATCATTTCACGGTAGCGCTCACCATTCACAGTTACCTTACGATTCGCAGCATCTTTGAAGATGTACGGTCCAATGATACCTCCAGCCCATAAGCCGCTCTTGCAATTCTTCTGGCTGATCTTTACTCCAAAATCGACAATTCTGCTTATTTACGTACCCATTGATCCAAAAATGAGCTTCGTCGCTGAACACAATTTTTCGATAAAAAAGTGGATCTTCGGCCAACTTTCCAAGAGCCCATTCACCAAAAATTTTGCGTTGCGGTAGGTCGTTCGACTTCAGTTCTTGCACCAGCTGAATTTTGAAACGCTTCACACCTAAATCCTTTCGCAAAACTTTCCACGTTGTTGAGTAACAGAGGCCCAATTGCTGCGAACGGCGACTAATCGATAATTGGTGGTTATCATTAACACTGGCCGATACAGCTGCGATATTTTCTTCAGTTCGCAGTCTACGTAAGCGTGTTGGTGGTTTGATGTCCAATAATGTAAATTTGGTTCTAAATTTAGTCACAATAGGTCGAATAGCCGCTTCAGTGGGTCGATTAAACTGACCATAAAATGGAAGAAGCGCGAGATAAACTTTCTTAACAGAAAACGCATTTTTATAATAAAATTCAATGATTTGCAAGCGTTGTTCGTTTGTACTCGTAAGACGATTCATGGTTAAATTATAGATCAAACTGAAGATGTTTGACAGTGACACAAAACACGATACGTGGGTCAGCTGTTTAAACCAACTGTTTAAAAAGATAATAGCTGAAAAATCTCCCGATAGTTGCGTAAAAAGTTTTCGCCATTTTTCACTAGATGAACCAGATCTCACAATATGCATTTACTTAGGTTTGTCAGCGGTTTAAATTTAAATGCAATAAATAGTCACATCATTCCATTTTAAAATACACTCCATTCATTTTACTTGCGTCCATGCGGAGTTGCTCGTCTCCCATTGGACACGTCCCCAGAAGGCGGATCGGGGAATGCTCGGCTGATATGCAAGGTAGGTGGGGAACAAAATACCACTTGCGGTCCCACACAAGCAAAACACCTGCTTGGCGGTACTGATAGAATTCCATCACCAAGCTGGGGCAGGTAGGCTCGCAACCTATTTCACTGGCAACGTCTCCAACATTGACTCGGATATCATAAACAAGTCAACCGTGAACGACCTTTGGCTTTTGTTTAATATTAGGACTAAAATCGGACTCGAGGCGGCCGCCGTAGCCGAATGGGTTGGTGCGTGACTATCATTCGGAATTCACAGAGAGAACGTCGGTTCGAATCTCGGTGAAACACCAAAATTAAGAAAAACATTTTTCTGATCGCGGTCGCCCCTCGGCAGGCAATGGCAAACCTCCGAGTGTACTTCTGCCATGAAAAAGCTCCTCATAAAAATATCTGCCGTTCGGAGTCGGCTTGAAACTGTAGGTACCTCCATTTGTGGAACAAAATCGAGACGCACGCCAGAAATAGGAGGAGAATCTCGGCCCAACACCCAAAACGGGTGTACGCGCCAATTATAAATACATATATATATATAAACATTTTTTTACCGCTTGCATCTTACAGCTCGTAAATTGCTTCAATAAATACTGTTTGGATATTTTTGGAACAGTGATGTAAAATGTTTTTGCGGATTATAGAAAATTGTCGATTTGTGGCATTTTTTGCAATTTGCGCAGGTGCATATACGAGTAAAAAAAAACAGCCAATATTGGGGTATTAACTTAACCTATTTAACTTATTCTAGAATCTATACCATAATTTGGACTTTCGAAACTCAGAAATGGTAGATGTGTGGAATTACTAAACTGGAACTATTTTAGAATATTCTAAAATCCAATTTGGATTTTAAGTAGAAATTGTGCAGCTTCCATTTGTAAAACAGATTCCAATATTAGAATATTTAGATCCCACATTTGAAATTTTTACAGAGTCCACTAGTGGAGTGCGTATGGAACTCTTTCTATTTCCACATTTGGAACTCATCTATATATAACAAATGGAAATAAGCTTCTACTTTCGCGGAGCTTTTAAGGAAAATGGAAATTAACTGACTTGTGGGGGTTTTAAATACAAATTTATAGGAAAAAACATATTTTCATTCCATAATAATAGTAGCAATAAAGCGATACTTCATATACATATTAAGTTTTGAAAACATCCATTGTATTGCAGTTGCCAGGCTCACCTGACCAATTTCACCCCTAAATAAGTGGTGCTATGCCAAACTACAATACATGAAAAAAGTGTCTTTCATATATTTCATACATTTTATTAGCCGCACTATCGCGACAACAAAACTTGATAAAATTTTGCGCCTTAGTTGCCAAAGCATCAAGGTTAATGCAAAATTCAAAGTCCCAATTATTTTAATGGTGGCCATGATTACTTGCGGATTCCCTTAATTTTCAATACTAACTTATAAAGGTTATAATAGAGAACATTTTCCAATACAAGGAGCCGTTATTTAAACAGGTTTAAACTGTATTTAAACAGTAACAATCAGGAATTAATAATTTAAGCTTTTAGAATTTAGAAGGGGAGTATGTGGAATATGTGAATACTGGAATTTATCTTTGGATTATAAGTAGATTTCGTGCAGCTTCCACATGAGGAACGGTAACAGATTCCAATAACGGAACTTTTTAGAATCCGCGTTTGGAACATTTGCAATTTCCACTAACATATTTTTTACATTCCACTTTTGGAACTCTTACAGATTCCAATAACGAAACTAATTGGAGCCCACTTTTGGGTCTTTTACAGATCCCACTCATGGAATTTTTTTAAGCCCACTTTTGAAACTTGTGCAGGTCCCACTAACGGAAATTTTTAGAGCCCACTTTTGGAACTTTTACAGATCCCACTACCGAAACTAACTGGAGCCCACTTTTGGAACATTTGCTACTCATTGGAGCCCACTTTTGGGTCTTTTACAGATTCCATTAACGGAACTTATTGGAGCTCACTTTTGGAGCTTTTACAGATTCCACTAAACGAACTTGTGAATAACTACTTAATTCTATATCCCCGTTTGTAACTTTTCACTAGTATTTTTACTATTTATAATGAGAAACTGAGTGAATTATTAAACTAATTTTTAAAAAATGAATATTTTACAAAATTGTAAACAGTACATTTTAATTAGAACAAGCTAGAAAAATGTCACAAAGAAGGAACTAAAACTCCGAGGCTAAGTTAAAAAAGAATGCTAAGATTACCAGTTTAAATCTGGCCATACTGGTCACCAATTGTGGTAATATGACGTCACTCATTGTCAAATTCGCTGAGAGCAAAGCAACGGTACTACGATGGACGCCATCTCTTTATTCTTTCCGGGTGGCACCGATCTTGGTACCGCTAGTTTCAGCGAATTCGAATCGAAAGTGTCAGAATCGCTGTGTGCTTCACGTCATATTTATGGAATTTATGTGTGTTTCGTTTGTGTAATTTCTTATTCTTCTTGCTTTCTTATTCCCCTTTTCACATTTTCCTCAAGCAATTGCACCAGTATGACGTTTCACCTCTTTGATGGGCACCATCTTGTATTCTATCATTCTTGACCGAACCCCTTATGACGTGGCAGCCGAAGTTACACTTACGTCTTTGCTTCGGATGGTCGAACCTTGTAATAAAGCGTTGTTTATTAGGAGGTGTTATTTTGATATTCGAAGAAAAATGCTATTTCTTAATATAAATGATCGGATGTTTATTTCATTATAAAGAGGAAGGTACGCCGTTAATAGTGGAACATAACATCAGGCAAATGACCACCACGACCACGCTTACAGGACAATATCCTTTTCATGCAATTTCCCATAACCGAATTGCATGGTGGCTGCCCTATGTCCTCAATAGCCTCACGAATTCCATCTTTGAGGTCTTGAATCGACCCTGGGCTATTGGCGTAGACCTTCTCTTTCACGTGGCCCCAAAGAAAAAAGTCACAAGGTGTTAAATCACAAGATCTCGGTGGCCAATTGTGATCACCTCTTCGAGAGATAATATGGTCCGGAAACTTTTCCCATAAAATATCAATATCTCGATAGCCTTTTATGTATCACCAGTTATTGGAATTTCCTTTATATCAACATTGGTTCGATGCAAGAGAGACTCTAATTTTGAGCTGGATAAATGTTAGCCAGTAAAAATTATCCATAACGAAAACAAATAATCTGAATGAATATTACTGAACTTTTTATTAACAAAGAAATTTATTTTTATGGAATCTGGTATTTTGGGCACTTTTGCCCTTTTGCGTCAGTTTGAAGTTGGCAGTTTATAGTCGGAAACAATATAATGGAAAATGTATCAACAAAAATTGTGATTATGTGGAGTATATTTATGGATTTTTTTTTTTTTTTGACAACACAAACTCAGCTGATATATCTTCTTTTACTGGTTTTTGCAAGTTATTGAGAACTTTTTTTTTCTTTTTCTTCTCTTTGGGAGAGGCTGGTGATGGCTAATTTTGTTATCGAACGCAAATATTTTCTGATTTTCTGAAATTGAACTATTAGCAACCCAAAATATTTTTACAAGTGCGGCCATTATCAGACCGTTAACCGGCTCTAAGCGAGTTTTACAGAATCAGCTGATAGGCTGACATAAAAGGGGACGTATTTACAAAACAACTATGATTGTGTTGGTGATATGCGAAAAAAATAACGCAATCTCCGCTTATGTTGCTTCGCTTCGAAGGAAACAAGAGGGCAGGCTTTTTCTGTAAAAAAAGCGGCGGAAGGGCTATTTATTGGGACAGTTCTATTTTTCGAGATTAATAAAAATAACCTCAAAAAGGAAACCAAAAAATGGACCCGAATAAAAACCAAGCAATACTGGAATGGCGCCAACGGCCTTAATCACTCTTAAAAGTTGCTGAACTGTAATACGAACAGGGCAATACGAATTTAAAATGAATGGAGCGGATACTTTAGACAAAAAGGGCCTCCGATTACTCTGTCGTGCACTTACAGGCCACTTTGCCAGCAATAAACATTTCAATACAATAGGACTCTCTAGCACTAATTTATCCAGGTTCTGCTATGATGAAGAGGAGCCCATGGAACACTTAATCACCAATTGTAAAGCATTAGGTCACAGGAGACACAGATTCTAGGGCTTGTATTTACTAGAGAATGAAGATTTATAAATACTCCCTCCTAAGGAGCTGGTTTGATTCCTCGCAATACTCAAGAATTAAAATTAAGCATTTAGGGGCCCACAATAGATCTATCTGGTCGCAGGGCATAAAGGTGCAACCATTACCATTTCCATGTTGCTTCACAGCCGTCTGAACAACAATGAGGGCCCTGTGACGTGATAGCCTAAGTTGGTTGCACAATTTCGTTTTTAAACACAACTAATGGCCAAACCTGGTAAATATATTATCCTTGTTAGCAACCAGCTATGCGCAGCTCCCTATTCGCATTTGTAACTTTTCACCTTTTTCACGTAACATTCAACATTTGGAATCCATTTACAGATTCCACTAGAAGAACAGGTACAGTACGAGTACTAATTCTATTTCCACGTTTCGAATTTATGCATGATGGAACTCAGCTTTCGGCTGATACAGCTTTTTTAATTATTTTTACTGTGTGTATATTAGCTGCATATAAATGTGTTGTATAAAATTTTGAATGAATTTTATGTACTCACGCAATTCCGGATAAAGATCCACTGGCGACTGCACGTCCACCGCTGAAATTTCGCGCTCATTTTGAACGCCTTTCCCAACCTCTTCTTCAACCTTAAAGCAATCCACTGCATTTTCATCTCCTTCCAAAATAACTTCTTCACTGACAATCGGCATACGACTGCTGCGTGGCTGCTGCTGTATGACCGGTGGCGTTTGCCACAGCGGCACATTACCAATTAGTATGGGTATCGTAATCGTTTGACTAGAATACCAGCCCTTCATGCGCGCCTCAACCTCCACCTGATAGGTTATGCGTATAATGCCGCAAGAACGCAAGCACGTTGGTGGTGTGGCCGGCACAAGCAACTCTTGCGTCAACGAACGTGTGCAGTTGCGTAGTACAGACCCTCCCTTTGCTGTTGTCATAGTAATGCGTTCCAGGCATGAGTTCTGTTGTACCGCTTGACCAGAATAGCGTACAACCATGACAAGCGCGTAGTGCACCTCAGCTACTGGTATCTTGGTGTTGTTAATAACCAATGCATTGACAGGGATGCGCTGTCCGGGCACATAGCCGGTTTGTGGCAATTGTACTTGCACTTTGAGTGGTTCAGTTTTACAGGGACCACAACAGTACGATCGGTAGTTCTCTGAGGTAGATGGAATCTTTTTTTTTTGGAGTTAGTGATTGAATAATTTTGAAGAGCATATTTTTACACACTCCTTACCTTTAATTGTGGCGATTCGTAGTTAAGGTCGAGCATTTTCATGACGGTAAATCCTCGTGAGTAGGTCTGATTGAATTTCCAAGGTATAACCAGCGTCACCTTAACTATGTATCTTATACAGCCATGCAGGCCTTCAAATGAAGTCGGACAGTTTTCTGGTAGCTTGCAGGCGAAATTGTATGTATGAATGCCTGATTGTATGGTGTACTTTTGACCTAGGAAAATTACATTAATTTTAGTAAAACGCAAATGAGAAAGGCGCAAGCGCGATTTTTATTTTTTCCAAATAACTGCAGCACAGGCATTGATAGTCAAGTTTTGAAAATTTTTTAGTTTTTTAATTTTTGTTTTAATAATTTTTTTTTTTTAATTTAATAATTTTTTCAATTCTTCTTCGAACACCACATACCTTCTGCTCAAATATGAACGAGACTGATTTAATAAAACACAAACGGTTAATTATTGTTCAATTTTTATTTTATCTCCTTCAAAGTAATCACCATTGGAGGCGATACACATATGCCAACGTTTTTTCCAATCATCATAGCATTTCTGGAAGGCCGATTTCGGTATGGATTTCAGTTTCTTCTTCGAATTCTCTTTTATGTCTTCAATTGTCTCAAAATGTTTTCCACGGAGCGGCAACTTGAGCTTGGGAAACAGGAAAAAGTCACATGGAGCCATATCAGGCGAATACGCTGCTTGCGGAATGATATTAACATTATTTTTGTTCAAATAATCGCGAACAAGACGTGCTGTGTGAGCTCGTGCATTATCGTGATGCAAGAACCATGGCTTGTTGTCCAACAATTCCATCCTTTTAAGACGAATGTTCTCGCGCAAACGCTTTAAAACGTCTAAATAATATTCAGCGTTAACCGATCGGCCTTGCGGAAGGAACTCCGAGTGCACCACACATTCGTAATCGAAAAAAACAGTCAGCATAACCTTAATTTTTGAGCGACTTTGGCGTGGTTTTTTGGGTTTCGGCTCCTCCGGGGAGCCACTTTTGTACCACTGGACCACACGTGCACGCGATAGAGCAGAGTCCCTATAGGTTGTCTGCAACATTTTTAAGGCGTCTGAAGCCGAAATTTTGTTGGAATAACAAAATTTCAAACAAATTCTTTGTTCAACTTGAATTTCCATCGTTTAATTCGAAGAACACACTCGAGCTTGACTTGTTTACAGTAGCACAGAAAACAAACTATGTGACATATCACGCTGAAATTTGCCATGTAAGCTTATAACAGTCCTACCATCCAACAAAAAATTTATTTTTGCCATATGTCATCCGCGGACCGTTTTATTGATAAAGTCTCGTTCATATTTGAGCAGAAGGTAAATCCTAGTTTCAAATATTGTACAAATTTGAAAAACAATTTTTTTCAATTTTATAATTTTAATCATTTTTTATATTCTTCTTCGAAAACCATATAAGTTCTAGTTCCAAACTTTGTGGAAATTTGACAATAAAATTTTTTTAAATTTCTTATCAAAACTTAAATTTTTTTACCAGCATATTAAGCAGTTGTGTAACACATTAAATTTTACTAGAACAAAGTACAAGTTTTAAGAGGCACAAATTTAGCGGTCTTGTGAATTTTCTCTACATAAGAAATGCTCGGCATTTCTCCATATGGCAGAAAATGCTCAACGCCTCACAGAAAATAAATTATCTGAAATCAACACTAATTTTGAGTCACTTAAAACTTGCACTTAATTTTAATACAATTTAATGCGTTTTAAAACTGCGTACCCGAAATTTTAACCCAAAATGCATTGGGTTATGAAACTGCATCCCCGAGAGTTTTCTAAAAATTCCGTTTAAAACGTTGGTAAATTTGTTGAGATTTTTTCTAATTTGCACAAATTTGAAATTTTAATTTATTAAAGACATTTTTTTTATTTATATTTGAGCTACATTTTCAAAAAATATATTTTTTAAAAATCATTAAAATTATATGAGAAACGTATAAAATGTCAAAAATTAGAAACAATTTTCTGTGCTAAGGTTATTTAACGCACTGTATGCATGTATGTGAAAATTATAAAACACTCACTTGTTTCTGATCCCATCAAAAAAGTTTTCGATTCCATATAGTCTTCACGTCCGAAATAAGTTCGCTTTTTATTAAATCTTTTTTCACGCCATTTTGTAATAGCGAATCCGGATATGTTCAAAATCACAGCTGAAACAATTTTTTATAAAGCAAAAATATTAATTAACTTAAATTTATTATTTAAGTGAGAATGGAAACTGAAAACTGGAATGAGGTATACGGCTGAAATTTATCGGAAATAAGATTGGTAACACCTTCCTGAAATCATACTCAGATTCCCCCGAAGCTACTACAAAAATTAATCAAATGTCATCAAATCAAAATCAAAATCAGATGCAAAACCGAAATTAATCATCCGATTTGGTATTTAAATGGCTTTTTAACTAAATAAAAAAATTATTTAAAATTTAAAAAAATTTCTGACACCATTATTTATATGTATACTACAGCTGTCTAGTTTACAAGTAATCAAACACAATTTACGTACGACGTCATTTGCAGAAATTATAAATCTTTCGATACAGTGATTAATTTTACGCCATCTTGTGCTTTTACACATCTGTATACTAAGCCCTTCAATACATGCCCATTATAAAAATTAAACTCTCTTAAGCCCAACACATTTTTTTTCAGCAAGGTCTCCATGCATTAACCCCGTCTCTGGAGTGGTTTTCCGGAAGGCCTTCAAACTACCTAAATATCTCAGTTGTAAAAAATATTTGTCACATAGCAATCTTTTGAAATTTGGAAACAGCCAGGAGTCAAAGAAAGTTAGATCAGGTGAAAATTGGTAAAAGTTGGTAAGCGCTGGCTGTTTAAGCAATTCGAAGTGTAAATTCTTCAATTCAGGCATTACACTGGGTCGCAAATTATCATTTTGTGCGCCCAAAAAATCAAGCAGTGTAGGTAGAGGCCTCCGATTTTGTACACACATTTCAGATATCATTAAAAAGTTTTGGTAGAAAAATTGGGCGTGATCGAGCCACTTCATGACTACATTCCAAAGAAGAATTTTTCAAAGAAAGCATGAAATTGTTAAAGAAAACATTTTGTTTTACTTCTAAAAAATATTAGCTTTCATATAGTTTCATTAAACAAATTTATTCGATTTCTGACTCATTTAATTATCCAAGTGAAAACGGCATTTTAATTTTTAGTTTTGTACGGCTGAGCTGAGTGACACTTTGCCTTAGTCAAATATAATTTCTTACTCAAGGATTTCTTCATTCAGCTGATCAAAAGTAATATATTACAAGAATTTTCTCTTGGTATTCACTAAAAACCATTAGGAACAACGCGCTGTTTAGATTAACGAATGGAGAAATGCTCTCGAGCGAAGTGAACAAGGAAAGAAAAGTCTATAAAAAAATGAATGTCTTTTAAATCCCAGAAAGCTAAGCTAGTCACAATTTAAAACATTTTGGCTGCTTTGAAGCTGAGTAACCAGGATCAGTCTACTTTGCAGTTTGAATGATAGTATCGGTTCAGATCAGTTCATGATGGTAAGCCCACACCTCATCCATACCCACATTCAGCAGTAATTGGTAAATAGCTCATATACATACTAATCTACCTACGGAAATGTGATTGGAAAGCTATCATCTACAATGAGCAACTCTTATCTAACGAAACTCTCAAATCACATATCTACAACCAACAACTTTATATGGTTATAATATTAAAGCAGACTATTGAATCAGAAGTGACTAGAATTGGTGAATATGGAGAGTGTTGCATTGAGCGATTCCACGTCAAGTGGCCCAAGTTTTTTGGGCATTGTCGTAAATTTTTCTAAAAATACCTTTATTTGTAGGTTTGAGTATAATAAGAATTTAATTGAATAAATTTAAAAAAATTAATAAGTTTGAGATTTTTGCTATGCTGAAAATTTTGATAGAGAGTTATTTAAGGGAAGTATTTTCGATCCTTTTACAATTTTTATAAATAAAAAAAAAAATTATTTTTATTTTATGAGAAAAAAAAATTAAATAAACATTTTATTATATATATATTTTTTTGAATTTAAATTAAAATTAAAAAAAAATTTAAATAAACATTTAATTTTTTTTGCCTTCGATTTTTGTTTCGTAAACATTTACTTTTTCGAACATTCTTTTTTATTAGCTGAGACCTTAATTCAATAATAAAAAGTGTAAAGTGTGACAACTGGTTTTGGATGCTAGTTAATCCACTGAAGCAATTTGGAAGTAAGGTAAAAAAAGGCATAAGTTTATCCCCTTTCTTAAAAGATAGTAAAAAATTGAAATAGGTCGATATGAACCCTAGAATAATTTTATGTTATTTTATGAATGGCACTTAATTATTTATATTCTTAACTCTACCTCGGCGGATCACTTTCTGTGCATCTGCCTAGCCTTCGCTCAAATCAGGCTTGAAGTCTTTGGCACTGATGTGTTAAGAAGCGACTACCTTGGCTCCTTGGCACCACAAGATGTACTCAGATTTCCTCGGAGGTTGAAGAGATTAAAACGAAATTTAAAGGGAACCCGAGTGCAGTACAATGGACTTCATTGTGTCTGAGTGCTGTACTTGCTAGTCTGTACCGACAAAAGAAAAAAAAGTGCGTGTAGCATAGTACACATAACAGAAGTGAAACTTTCAAGTCAGACAAAGAAAGAGGGAGAGACCCGAGTTAGAATGAGAGAGAGAGAAAGAAAGAATATACATCTAAATAAATTCACAACATTTGCAGCGAATAGAAATAGACAAAATTTACAAAAAACGGAAAAGGGTCGACGGGTGTAGGTAAACGCCGGACACAAACCGTGGCAACAACGCGCACTACTCCGAGCGTTTACCACCCGCACAAACGCAGCGATTCCAGGACCGCAGCAACGGCACAAATTACCGCAAGGCAATACCAATAAATCCGAAGCCGGAATGGATAGCCGGAACGCACAAGCACTAGCCAGAAAGTAAGCACCAAAAAAATAAACGCCAAAAAAATTGGGACCAAAAAAAGCCCCAAACAGTAGGCACAAAGGAAATATAACGCCAAAATGTAGGCACCAAAAATATAAACCCTACAAGTTTGCACCAACAAACATGCGTCAAAAAGTAGGTAGTGTTATTTCTCACTAGAAATTGTCAACCACAAGTATATATAACGTATAGCTCTCTCTCTTCTTTTCCTCTACGTTATATCGTTTTTCTCTTTCGCAGAACGAAAATGCCCAAAATGTTGCATGCCTTGAAATTTTAGTCTCCATTCTCGCTTGTCCATCGACGCCTAAGAAGTTTTACATCAAAAAAAAGTTAACCATTCCCGTGGATTTGTAAATTTCTTTCTGTAGGTTTCACAACCTGTGTCTTAAAAACTAAAAGTTTCCCATAAAAACGATAATTTTTCCATTCTTAGAAGACATATGTATGTAATCCGTGCTTGAGGGTTGGATATTGCCTATGACATATCGTTTGGCCCAATTAATTGTTTTGGTTGGGTCTTACAACTTTTTAATTTTCCCATTTGAAAGTATTTGACTGAAATTGGATTTAAGTTTGTCCAATTTCACAAATTGTTCCTTAAGATAGGCCAATTTTTTTTCCAGGAGAAATACGCCACAATCAGTATATGATTTACATCAAAATTCGTTTAAATAAAACTTTTTAAATAAAAAAGGATTTACTCTGTGTAAAAGCATCAACCAAACGATGGGCCGCCTCGAGCTCATTCCAGCAATACAAAAGACAACTTTACTATCTTCCAATCTGGCCCGACGCGAAATTCGTTGAAGGAAAAGGATACACACAAACTTTTTCGCCTGGTTTCAATGAAGTGCTGCATGATTTTATCTAATATTTTCTTGTTATTTTGTCTATTGAAAATGAACAAACTTACCGCCCCCTTTTGCCATATTTTGTGGCACAAAACAACAAAAATAGTACTGCCTAGTATATTAAGTTTTTATCAAACGTTTTCATTTCTATGGTTTCGAGTACACTTTCTTTAGAATTCGCTCTGAAATAAAAAGTAACTGTTCCAAGAGGACATTCCAGGTTTATTAAGTAGCTCAAGGTGGATAGCACAGAGTGCGAGTTAGACATCTTACACCACTTTCATTCTTACTTCGTGAGCAGAGACTATGTAAAGACTTAATACTCAAAAATCGTCAATTAGAGACGTTCCTAATACTGTTAATACTTAGATTAGATTAGCATTAATTTGAGAGACATTCTGTGTATGAAATAAGTGAAACTCATTAGTTACCAAAAGCTCTCCATATACCAGCTCAAAGTGTAGAGGTTCTTTGAGAGCATTTCGCTAAAATTGTAACAAATTTATGCAACAACTGCCGTAAACTCCTGACTCAGTCCTGTGAGGTTTCTGGCTGTACCCCCAGCTAAAGAGATGGCACCTGTAGCACCGCTCCTGCGCGATTTAAAAAATAACTACTAATTCGCTGGGTGCTTTGAAAGCCCTTGCAGAAATCGGCTTCCAAAATTGATTTCTTCAGCAAAATTAATATTTTGATGCTAATTAAATAGATTCAGAACAAATGTATGACGAATTTCAACTTACTTTTTGTTCACAAAATACAAAGCATTCTCTGGCAAGCAAATTTCTGCAAATGCTAATTTTAGTAGTGACGGAAATTAATTCCATGATAACAGAGTTTGATAACAATCGAAAGAAAGGAAATATTTGAGTATCGGAATTCTTAAATTTTGCGTTAGAATTATCAAAAGCCAAACACAATTTAAAGCAATGCATGGAATTTTATCAAAAAACGACTTAGCAGTCAGTGTCTGGTAAAACTATTTAAACCTGTGACATTTTGTAGCGATTGTTTATGTAAATTGAATAGCATGAGGAGTTCATTATTTATATTAATTTAAGAAGTTAAGTTCACTTGAAAAAATAGAAACTTTCAAATAAGATATTGAAAAAGCATGAATATTAATCCCAAAAAAAAAATTTTTTTTTGAGAGAGTTGGTGTCAAATGTGGTTTAAATGTGTTCAAAATAATAAGAGTGCGATTTTATTTGTATTTTTTTTTTTTTGTTTTTATAAAAGTGTATTGCATTCTATAATAAAAATCATATAACTCAGAACTCCAAACTTTGTACAAAATTCACAAAAGTTTAAGAAATTTCACAAAAATTTCTACACAATTTCTAACTTTTTATTCCGAATTTCTAGAAAAAGTCTATGTATGCAGTTTTAAAGCACATTCAATATTAGTGTAACAAAATGAAAGTATGAAAGAACTCAAAATTTGTGCTGATTTTTGACAATTATTTTTCACTGAGGTGCATTTTCTTCCATATAAAAGACTTTCGAAAATGCTTTATTTGGAAGAAAATTCCAAAAAACCAAATTTCTAGAATTTATTAGACCACAAAACTGCATACCTTAAATTTTTCTAAATATTCTGATTAAAAAATTGACAATACAAGGTCTTTCGAATGTTGAATTCTGAGCAATTTTTGGTCCTCAGTTAACTTGCACGGAATGAAACGACAAACCTTTCGTAAGCCCAAATAATCAGTTAAAATGCGATAAATCGTTGTTTTGGAGATATTCAACTCCGATTCCATGAATTTCAACGATGACTTCAGTTTGTTTTTGATAAAATTACGGACAATTTCGATGGAGCTGATTACTGATTTTGGGCGGGCCGTCTGTTCATTAAAAAGAGGGCGCCATCAAAAACATTTTTATGACGCCAGTCTTGTTTATTTTGGACTTCACCTAGTATTAATGTAATTTAATACTTTGAAATTTCAAATAAGCCCAAAACCATACTCAAACTTTCTATGATCCAAAATGTAGTCTAAAGTAGTGACCAATGGTATTCAGCACATCAAAGGTTTATGGAAAGTGGATATTGATGGATTCTCATGTTATTTTGTCAAAAAATGTTCTTTTGCCTATCCACTTCTGCTAATTGTAAATAAAATTAAATCAACAATTCATAGATGCTTGGAAAGTTACTTCTATCTCACCTATATTCCAAACTGGGGATAAAAACGAGTTCGCCAACTATTTAAAAGCTTACTTCCAAACTTTCAACGCTTTTAAAGCTCTTTGAGTATGTATATTGTAATCAAAAAAAATATACTTGGCTGTAAAACGTAATACTGTATGGTTTTATGGCTGGTCAACTGTTACTAATCTTGCTGATTTTTCGGTTTTTTGTACGTTGGCCTCCAATAATAGTCTTCAAGTTGATGCGGTTTAAGCGGATTTTTTGCAGATTCTCGATAAAGTCTGCACTCAATCTTATTCTACAAACTAATTAGTTTTGGTATACACTCAATTTTCCTTAAATTGATAAAACTGTACCTTTTAAATTGTGAAGGCGCAGTCGTTGTCGATAAGGTCGTCTTATCATTTTATTGCCTCTTCCGGATACCATTCAAGGGCGCCCTTTTAGACCACTTGTTCATTGTAACCTTTATTAATGGCATATCTAAATGTTTCCATTTCTCAGAGTTTCTTTTATATGTGTTCAAAAAATAAGGTAAATTTTCATTTTTCTCAAAAAATATGTATTTGTTTAGCAATTTCTTTTTTATCTCCTTCAAAGTAGTTCCCCTCAGATATAATACGAATACACTTGGGCCAGCGTGCTTTCCAATCCTCTGATATGCATTTGGAATGTCCTTGAGCTCTCTCCGCCATTCAGTTTGTATCTCCACAATCGTCACAAAACACCGTCCTTTCATGGGTCTTTTCAATCTTGGGTACAGGAAAAAGTCGCAGGGGGCCAAATCTGGTGAATACGGTGGCTGAGGTGCTGTTGTTGGCCAAATAATCTCTCGGGTTTCGATGTCATAACCATATTTGTACTATAAACACGTCACCTGTTATGACCCTTTTAAGCAAATCTGGATCATCGCTGACGTTAGTCAACAATTCCTGAGCGATGCTCGTGCGACGTTGTTTTTGTCAAAATTCAGCAATTTTGGAACTAATTTCGCTGCCACACGCTTCGTGCCCAAAATTTCCGAAGAGATAAAATAGAAATGTATTCATGCAGTGGAGATTATACCCAAATTACATTTTTTCTACTTGAAAATTCTCCTCTTAACCTTAAAAGTACATTAACGCTGTAGTCCAGGGATATAGTTTCAAATAGATGCCCTTGATTGAGAGAATACAAAAGGTTACGTATAAAACGCTACCGCTACTTGTTTTTATCAGTGAATCGCACAGAATAAATTATTGAGCTGACGTCATATAAGAGGTTTGTTTACATTGATTTGTGTTGTTGTGATTTGATTGTTTACAAACAACTCAATTCATAAAGTTCTGCTTTCAATTTTCTCCAAGTTTAATAATAATATTCATAGTAAGCCCAAGAAGACTGCTCTTCTTCCGCCAGCCGACACGAGGGGCGCAGTGCGCATGACGTACGAATCAATTCTGTTTTTACCGCTGGGTCAAGAAAGATAAGAGTTTGTTAAGCGTAGAGATCTAAAACTTTTCAGTTACAGAATAAAAAGCTAAATAAAAGGTCTGCCATCATTAATCATTTGGTGAGAACGGATAGTGTCGTTCTTTCAATCACGAAAAGTAAGTTGGGAATATCCATGTGCCTGGAAGGACATTTAAAATCTTGGCGTAAAAACCGACATGATTCGTTAAGCTAGTAATTTGTTTTACATGGTTTTGGGAAAGAAGCCTGAAGTGTGTCTATATTACATATTTGATACTAAGGAGGAAATATTAAGGATAACTTCCGTCCGAAGACACCTGCTTTCATAATAATAGTGATGCGACTTATGGCAAAGTTTTGACTATTTATTTCAGGGATTATAGAGCATACTCTCAGCTATTAATGAAAAAAAATATATTAAAAAGTACTTTTCAAAAATGTGGAAAAATTTTTCCCAAAAATTAAAAAAAAAACGTTTTTTTTTTTTCTAAAGTAGTGGAAAAGTAATAATAAAATATATACAAATAATGATAATAATCACGAATTTTGCGAAAAGTTGTTCTTAAAGAGCGACCATTTTCGTTTACAATTGGACACAAATTACATATATTTTATTTCTTTAATTTTTTTAACGTATCTTAAAGCATAAAAAGAATAACGTTTCGATATTATAACATAAAGATACTACGAGCAATTTTCATCGAGATGACATATGAAAAAGGTACCGTCTAGGAATTATTCATTACTGACATTTAGGCGCTATTTTTGAAAGACCCTTTAGCATATTTGTTTCCTACAGAGTTAATAAAAATAAATAAAAATTAAAATAGACCTGCAGATATTTCAGTTTAAACAAATATATACCAAAATTTGCCACATTGCATAAATCTTTAAACTTTTTAAAAAATTCACAAAATTTCACAAATTTCAAAAAACAAAAAAAAAATTGTATACTGAATTTCTAGAAAAAATCTATGTATGCAGTTTTAAAACCCATTCAATATTAGTATAATAAAGTGAAAGTTTGAAGTGGCTCAAAATTCGTGCTGATTTTTTCTAATTATTTTTCACTGAGGTGCATTTTCTTCCATACCAAAAATTTCCGAACATATGCTTTATATGGAAGAAACTGTTCAACATCGATTGTAGACAAAAAAAACAATTTCTAGAATTTATTGGCCCTCAAAACTGCATACCTTAAAAGTTTCTAAATATTCTGATTAAAAATTGCCAATACAAGGTGAAGTTCAAAGTAAAAAAGACTGAGCTAAAATAAAAGCGACAGGAGCTTTGTTTTGATAACTTCGAGCTTATTTATTCAAAATAGTCCCCTCTGGCCTCGATACACTGTTTTGCGCGATCTAAAAGCTTTTCAAAAGAGTGTATCAGATAATTGACCGGAATGTCCTTCAGGATGTCGGTACAAGCCTTTTGGATGGAATTTATGTATGCGAAACATTTTATTTCATAGTCAAATGCAATTTTCCGAATAGGTAGAGGTCACAGGAAGCCATATCAGGCGAATACGAAAATGTGATTTCTTGTAAAAAAATTGTAGAATAAATCTCAAATTTATTAAGTTTTATTGAAAACAAAAACTTCGATTGCTTGACATGGAATCGCTCATCTTTGTTGTAGCCTTTCTGCCCGGCTTTTGTGCGAAAACCTACTAATTGTACTTTCTTTTTAATGTTTAGAATAATAAATGAAAATTTAAGCCTGCCAGTCAAGAGCGGTCATTATATCCATTGAAAACAACAGTTTGGAGAGGCCTATGAGCTGCAGGAATCGTCAGCGCATTACAAGCCTGCGCTATTTGCCATACGGTCCGTGAAACAATCGATTTACTGCGTCGTCGTTTCGCTGAACAATTTATCTCTCGTCTTGGATTAGTGGATTGGAAACCAAGATCGTGTGATGTCACTCCTTTGGAATTTTATTTGTGGAGTTATGTAAAATGTCGATTGAGGCATTGAGGCCAAATTTACTAAAGTTATTCACGAGATGCCGACCTAAGCCCTCCAGCAAGTCATTCAGAATTGATGTTTACGGATGATCGAATTGCGGCGCAGATGTGCCCAACATTTGAAAGGTATTATCTTACAAAAAAATGTCATGAATGTCTATACAAAAGTAATAAAGATTGCCTAATCAATTAGAATTTTCGTTGTTTTATTTCAATTTAAAGTGCGATACCTCTAAATTGACCAGCGATATCAGCGATAACGCGACGTATATTGGCTTCCAGATGGTCCAATATTGCTGGTTTATCAGCGTAAGCTAACTATTTCACATATACATATGTACCAATAGAAAAGCGTCCACAAAGGTATGATACCATTGGACGCCGCAGAACCTGAATGAAATTGTCAGTTGCACTAAGTAAAATTAAGCGGTCAACGAATGCTTTCTGCAATAAATGGCTTGTCTTGCACACCGTATAGAACAGCATCTTCATATCTTGGACGAGATGATTCATGCAAGTTTGTATTCACAAAATTTCCCATAGCTGGACAGGCACCGCTCCAATTGTTGTTCACGATACCGAATATACTTATTTGGGCCTGAATACGATGCTTCAAGGCGGTAAGAAATTTTCTATGTGTAATATATGACCTCAGATACTATTGCGATGGTAACCATACCATTAGACTGAAGTGAGTTGAGTTAAAAATTATAAAAATGGAAATTTTAAACTAGGTTTATCACGTCAATCACCTTACTTATAAGTGTACAGTGCGCTAGATATATTAACTATAGCACTGGCACCTCTTGGCAAGTTTTGACTATTGATCTGCTCCTCATTAAATTTGCACAATTTTTTTTATGAAAATATAATTCTACTACTAATGACATATAAATCCAAGTTTCAAACAGTGAGCAAATTTTGGAAAAAAATTAACAAATTTTCATGAAAATGTCACACAGAATTTGAGGAAATAATTTAAGATAACAGTTTTACAGTCTACTGAATTTTGCCAATAATGAGGTGCCAGTTTTAAGTAGACAAAAATCATATTGATTTTTGACAATTTTTCTTACGGCTAAACATTTAGATATCCTGGCTAGCGCAAAACAACTTAGAATTAGCGCAGGAAAAGACCAAATCTGTCCTTATATCTAGCCGAAAAGGCCAGAAGAGCTCACTTCGGAATTGGAGACTTCAATATATCGACCGTTTCCGCAATCAAATGCCTGTGAATAATGATAGATAAAAGGCTATTTTTCAATGCACACTTCGAGTGCGCCAACAAAAAAGCATCCACCATTACGACAGCGCTGTCGAGGCTGATGTTAAATGTACGAGGACCAAAACAAAATCGCCGTCAGCTCCTGGCTAATGTTGTTAAAAGCCAAATTTTGTATGCTGCAGCTATTTGGGCGAACAAAAGACATCACGTATCATACTTTAGAGGAGAGTCACCTACTTAACGGTGTCCGACGATGCGGCTCTGCAGCACAGACCCTGTAAACTCTACTCTACTCGTGCGGCGTTACGAGAAAACTGCAACGATGGGTGGTGCGATAACGCTACAGAGGGGCGTTGGACGCATAAATGCATTCCCAACCTAAAGCTTCGGCTAAAGATGTCACATTGAGATTGTTACCTGATTCGGTTCATAAGTGGACATGTCTGCTTCAAATGGTGACATGACAGGAAGTGACATGGCATGAGGTGATGAAATGAGACACAGCAGCGGCGGCTAACCGCCTTCCCTCTCCGCGATGTAATACTTGACGGTAGTCCCCCGGCGAGATGTGATAGAAATAAACAGGCTTAACCTGCTTTCAGAAGGTCACTTGAGGGGAGCGCGCTAACACAACGCGTATGAAAAAAAAGTCAAGCATTCGTTATATGGAGAAAATGCACAAGACCGCCAGAAAAAACATCAAAAATCAACCCGATTTTGAGCTAAAATTGCACTTCTTCATACCAAAATTCAATGAGCTAAACTGCATACTCGAAAATTTCCTAAAAACTCTGATTATAAAATGTGAAATTTCTTTGAAAGTTTATTAATTTTTTTTTTTTTAATTCGTATAAGGTCTGAAAACTGGATTTAATCAATTTTTGTAATATAGTAGAATGAGCTATATTTTCAGTAAAAAAAATTATTTTAATTAAACTACAAATAAATAAATTGTCAAAACTTGTTAATAAGTCTCTGCACTAAAGTTATTTAACGCAGTGCATATCAACATTTAAAGTATGCGTGCTTTTTATGCCTTAAAGGCAACACAAATTTGCTAAAATGAATAACTAAATTGAATAGCTAAGATTAAAACCCAAATGAGTGATAAAGAATATTTGTACTTAAAAAAATTCATTCTGCTGCGACCAAGTTCGTGCTCGTATTTTTATTGCCTTCCTTTTAATTCATATTTCTTTTTACCTTTCACGTCTTTTGGCTTATCTGCCTTTAACACCACCGATCCATCCACCAGTTGACCGGAAAAATAAGTGCCGAACTCATTCTGATGGAATTGTATATCACAAGTTACAACCATTTCGCTTTCACAACCGACCGATCCGAACTGAATGGAGAAAAACTTGAGAGCACTTATTTAGTTGGCCTGCGTGCGGGGACATTCAAATTTAAACACTCATACATGGAAAAACAAAAGCTTATATGATCTTCTAGCTGTAGAATAACTTTTATCAGAAAACAAAAAACAAAACAAAAAGAAACACGAATATTAAACGGTTTTAGATAAGCGACAAATGCATATCGAAGAAACTATTTGCTGGAACGATGTGGTAATGAAATGCGAATTTTAGAAACAAAATTGACGTACATTTTATGCCTGCTAATTTTGGCTGTGACTGTGACTGTTTTTCCCTTATCATTACACAATGGACCCTCCCCAGCCGTTACGCTCACAATGCATGCGTGGAGTGGGCTGACGTAGCGACATGATAAGCGCACGAAGGTCGTACGAAATGACAAGAGCGAAGTAATATATTTTACATTGGTTTTTATTTATTTTTTACCAAATTTTATACATCTTTTTTAACTAGTCAAGTTCAAAGCCAAGTGCTTTTGTCTGCCGTAACATTAGCGGCACTCGCGCTACCGTTAGTCGTTCCGACAATATCAACTTCGTCGGCACCTAGCTCGCTGGCGCTACATAGTTTGAAGACGGGATAGCGTGGCGCAAATTCTGCTTCCCCATAATCGTGCGCTTCATCCGCATTGATTTTTGCTGACTTCATATGCGCAGCCATCTCATAAGAGGGTGGCGCTGTTAGAAAAATTAATTAAAAAAAAAAAACAAGAAAACACGGATTTAAATTGAGATAGCTACCCAATTAACCAAACACTTACGTATGATATCATCCGTCATCCACGGACTGGGTGGCGTAAGCGGCATTATCGAGCTGTTCGCCATTACACCGCTGCTAGTCTGCACTACAGCTTGAAGTTCGTTCGTCTTTAACCCACTAGCTCCCACTGTATTCTTTTCAGCATCATCAGCACTCGCCACAGCCACCTCCTCACCTTCATCGGCTGTCCCGCCATTCATCAATGCGCGTTGCATGTAGCCAGCACTGCCAGTGGGAAAACTATCAATCGCCGTTGGCTGCTTCTGTATGACGCTCATCAGCGGCACATTACTCACTGTTACTGGTACGCAAATGACCTGATTTGCATGCCAGCCTTTTACTTTTATCTCCATCTGCACTTGATAGGCAATCTGTAGTAAGCGACACAGGTTGAAGCAGGTTGGCGGTGTTGCCGGTACAATGAGCGCATAGTCGAATTGCTTCTTACAATGGACTGGCACACCTTCACCTTTTATTTTTGTCAGAACGATTCGTTCGTTCTTGGTGGCTGTGTGCGGTGTTTGACTGTAATAGCAGATGAGCATTACCAGTTCCACTTTCGCCTCTTCGATCCTTATATTAGTTTCGTTTGATATGAGCACACCAACTGGTATCGTTTGGCCGGGCACATAGCCGCCTTGTGGTAGTGAAACGTGAATATCGAGTGGTTGAGTTTTACAAGGCCCACAGCAGAAGACTTTCTGAGCTTCGGATTGAGAAGGAACCTTAGCGATGTGAGAATAAGAGTGGTAGAATACATTTTTGAGTCACGTGGATATAAAAGTAGCACTAGTTTACATATGAAAAGAAATCTTATTCATTTACGCTATGACTTTGACGACAACTTTTAGCGGTACGGTGGAAGATGATGAGAAAGCTACAGAGATTGCAGTTACTACACGGATACCCTCTGAGCCCCTTCTGGCGGTGGGACAACATACAATCACGGAGGAATTCAGCAGCAAAGAGAAAAGCCTATACTGTCTTCGCACTCGGAGTCTAAGTCAGGCAAAGCCCTTTTTGGTTGGGGACAATTTCAAAAGGCTTGAACGCCTTTAACTACCTCCCAAAAAATAAAATGAGAAAGCTAACAATCAGGCTCATGAGACATTAACTAAACGAAGTTTTTTGCATAAGTTCAGGATATAGTGAAATCATTCTTATCGATTTTGGAGACATCACAGGACCTGTTTCATGATGCCATCTCGAGAAAGAGAGAAAACATCTCGGCTAAATTGGGCCGAGTGGAAATAGATACATATACTTCCACTACAACCAAATACTCTCTTAGATTTGAGAACAGAATTGGATTTGGATGAAGTATTATAAGTCGAAGAGGGCACAATGGACTTTCCGGTTGAAATGCTTACCTAGTCTCAATAACTAATCTACTTAACATCAAATAGAGGTAACTTTTGTTATAAATTTTGTTCCGCTGAGGATCCCCGAAGACTGCAACTTTGGAAATAGTTGGCATTTGGACATTGGTGTATGCTGCACCCCTTTGACGACCAAGAAATTTGTAATAAATTAAATTACGTCTACCCAAAGTTTCGTTCTGGAAACCTCTTTAAGACTTTGTTTCCCCGTGAGAGATGAAAAAATATGTTATTTGTTTGTATGGAATGCTTCGGATTCCCTATCTTCATGGAAAGATAAATGAAGCCTAGATGCAAGAATCTATTTAGTGACGTTTTATAATGCGATGTCGATACGATTCCAGACTTAGCGAGTATTTTTCAGAGGAAGACTCTGCCATCTGGGAGAGTTGCAAAATTTGTGTCGCTTCGAAACTATCTGAGATTGGTGTTGATGTCCCTTCGGACAGCCAATTAGAAATAAAGGTTATATGTGGTTATAAGTGATATCTCGCAATGTGAAGAAGAACAGGGATTACCTCAAAGGTCAACTAGTCAGTATACTGTTACCTTGTCAATGGGTGTTAGAGTTGCTAGCGTAATGATTGCTCAGCTAACGGAGAACGACTCTTCCCTTGATATTTCAGAGCTGGTAGAGGTTATTATGTATCTGAGTTTCTTTTTGGTCAGATGTTTCAACACTGACTAAATTTTTAATAATCGAATTAAACGGACCCTTATTCATGTGGTATTTGCAGGATTTTGCATTCTTTGTACTGCGCCAATCGATCTTTAATTATTCATTGGAATAAGCAGAAAGTATACACCTCAATTAAGCACAAATTTTTTCAGGTAAATGGGCTCAGTACACACGCAGTCCGGATGGGGCTGAATCAGAGCATCCTCTGCCGCAGCTGTAAGTCCCCACGGGTGAAAGGACTGGTAAAGGAACTTCTCTAAAATTACTCAGTTGTGTATGGGACTCTAATGAGGTTTTCCATTCATATCAAGCAACATTTTTTAGATACAGTCTTGTATGATGTATGCGTCAGTAGGTGTGTTTTGTACCTCTCATGAAATGTGAGTTCTTAGGATAAACTCATGTGATCTGATCACTCACCCGCAACAGAGGACTATCATAATTTAAGTCCATCACTTTCAATACCGTAAAACCCTTTGTAAATGTTTGATTGTATTTCCATGGTCGTATAAGTTCCACCTTTACCAAGTATCTTATGTGTCCGTAAATGCCTTCGAAAGATGAAGGGCAAGTATTGGGTAGGTGACAGGCGAAAGTGTAGGTGTGTGTGCCGGGTTCAATTAGTGATGATTGATCTGGAAAGGGAAACATTTTTATTTTTTCATGTAGACTAAATTTCAAATTTTTTATATCAAAACTTTAATTCAATTAAAATTTATAATTCTAAAAAAATGTTCACTCACTCTCATCTGATCCAAGCAGGAAAGTTTTGGATTTGATATACTCTTCATGACCCCTATAATAGACAGTATCCGTTTTTGTTGATGAACGTCCATTGTTATCGGTTGTTGTTCTACTCGTTGTCTCCTCCCAACGTGTGTCTGCAAATCCCCTGATTTTCAGTGCAATTCCTAAACAAAAAAATTAAATATCACAAAAAATCAAAGTCATTGATTTTCAGTGCAATTACTAAACAAAAACATTAAATATCTCAACAAAAAAATATTTTCCACTACGGTGTTTTTATAAAGTATCTCGGCAAATGGGCATACAAACTATTACATAACAACAATCCGTTTAGGAGTGAAAACAGAAGTTGTCAATCGTATGCATAAATAAGGCAAACCTGGCTAAATTCTAAACCGTTAATTTGGTTTTTATGCAATTGTATTACTTTCTTCCGAACTTCTGAACTTAAAATGATTTAACAAAACAGAAATATTATTGAAATTATTTTTTGTTTATTATAATTTCATGGCATTAATTTTTTCAATATGATATTCGGCATATGTCCGCCACGTCTACGAGCTACATGGTTCATTCGGTCAGTCTAATTTTTGACTGCTTTTTTCAATAAATCTGACCATATGGTGCCATGGCGGCTTTAATATTGCAATAACTCGATTGTTAGGCGTCTGGCAAGTTGGGTCATCTTTTTGGACCCAAACGTTGTTGGAACCAGTGCTCTATGACCTGTTGCGAACACATTTATTTTTACAAAGTAAATTTCCATAATTTCAAAGCGTGTTTGTGGCGTTGTTCTGGCCTTTCATGATTACTTTCGAAACCTTAGTCCACAGAAATATAAACACAGTTTCTCGTTTTCAGTTGTCAAACCATAGTTCCCGATATCGATAGTTCTCATGCAGCTAAAAAAGTACCCGATAAAAATTTTGGGAAGCGTTGAGAAATTAGTATGAAACCAATTCGTTTACTACCCAGGTCAAACCCCAAGGAATCCCTTATGAACTTGTGTCCGGCATAACCTTGAGTTTTATTTATGATATTTGTAAGAACTTCGACTTATTTCCTTAACAAAATGTATATCTTACCGTTATAAGTCTCAGAGATTTCTGAAAGAGTCTTTACACATTTTTATTATTATTTTATCTGCAGAATAAAATCGCCAAAACGAAAGCACTTAGTAGTAGATTTGTAAATACTTTGCGTCTGAAGATAAGGAAATAAGTTGGAATCACACATGTATATTACCTACTTATTTGTACCGCAGCTATGACTCACCGAAACTTAAGTGCAGAGCGACAAATATTTAGTTGTTATGATTAGTTTGCTATTAACAGATTTTTAGCTTCACTTTTTCAATTTGAACAAAATAATTTGGGTTAATTTTGTTTTAACTAATTCATTTCATTTTTTAATTTATTTTACTTCATCTCTTTTTTTTTATATTATTTAATTTAATTTTATCACGTTTCTTTAATTATTTGAATTTATCTAATATTATTTTATTTATTTCAAAGTTTCATTAAGTTTAATTTAATATTATTAATTAATTACTTTTATTTTATTTTATATATACATACATATCTTTTACATGATATTTGGCCGAACTGCTCCTCCTATTTGTAGGTTGCGTCCTGATATTTTTCCATAAATGGAGGGATCTACAGTTTTAAGCCGATTCCGAATGGCAGATGGCTTTTCATGAGGAGCTTTTTCAAGGCCGAAATACATTCGGAAGTTTGTCATTGCTTTGAGTGACGCAACCGCTTAGAAAAAACTTTTGTTATCATATTGCTGCTTCATGCCAATAGTGAATCGATTTTGAGCCGAAAAACAAAATTGCCGATAAATCTTGAAAAAAAATACGTGTCTCATTATTTTGACCAGAGAGCGACATATTTGAGATATATCGAAATCGAAGAACATGTCCCGAATAGCCCGGTTGAATTGAAATGGAAAGCATCATATATTTTTTTGTTATATTATTATTATTTTAAGGAAAATAGAATAAAGTTAAGCCATGGAAATTTTATTTTATTTTTCTATCTTCTTTTGTTTTAATTCAATTAGTTTAGTTTACTCCTTTGCCAATTGACATATTTAATTCAATTCCATTCTAATTTTTCTTTCTAATTTTTATTAATTTCGTTTTTTTTTATAATTAAAAATTTTTTATATTATATTTTATTTCATTTTACTTAATTCTGTTTAATTTCATTTCATTTAATTAAATTAAATTTAGTTTAATTAAGGTTTATTTCGTTTTTTAATTTTTTATTTTATTAGGTGTGCAACTAAGTTCTCGCTGTTTTTTTTTTTTTGATGAAAATACAACTTTATTCTGAAAAAATGCTTACAAGTGAATCATTGAAAGTATTATCTATCGCTGGCCACTACTTTCCCATCTTTCTGGTAGATCTCGTATGCAGTCGGGGTAAAACTGTTCATCTTTTGAGGCTATCCACGGATCGAGCCATTTTTTGAGTTCTTCATATGAATGGAACTGGTGGTCAGCTAGACCATGTGCCATCGATCGGAACAGGTGATAATTGGACGGCGCAATATCTCGAGAATATAGCGGGTGTTTCAGTGTTTCCAGGTAGGTTTTAACGGGTTTCGCAACGTGAGGTCGTGCGTTGTCATGCTGTTGAATCACTTTTTCATGCCTCTCCACGTATGCCGCCGCTTCTCGCGCAGTGTTCGGCTCAATCGCATCCATTGAAGTCGATACCGAACCCCAGAGATGGTTTCGCTTGGTTTTAATAGTTCATAATAAATAACACCAATTTGGTCCCACCAAATACATAGTACAGGGTGGCTGATGAATTTTGCTACATTAAGAAACTCAAATAACTTTTTTTTAGTGTATGGAATTCATTTATTTTTTTTTTCAAGTTGAAGGTCATTAAATTTTATTAAATGTAGCTTAACTAGTTTTAAAAATAATTGAATTTAAATGCCCCCCATGCTCGTTGACACAAGTGCGGCATCTTAGTAAAAAGTTGTTCATTGCTGCTTTGAGAGTTGCGACAGGAATAGGCGCAATTGTTGCCCGAATGGATTGTTTTAGTTCATCCAAATTTGTTGGCTTTGTTTTATAAACTTCTTGTTTACATAAATCCCACAAGAAAAAGTCAGGTGCAGTAAGGTCAGGCGACCTGGGGGGCCAACGAAATTCGGAGTTTCTTGAAATCAGTTTATTGGGAAATTTTCATCGCAACTCTGTCATAACAGTCTGGGCTATGTGAGACGTTGCCCCATCTTGTTGAAACCACACAGAGTTGAAAGGAATTCTCTTTCGGCGTAGTTCTGGATAGAAAAATTCTTTCAGCATTTTCAAATAACGGTCACCAGTAACCGTAACGGTGTGACCATTTTCTTCAAAAAAATAAGGCCCGACAATACAGCGTGAAGAAACCGCACACCACACTGTCACGCGAAGAGGATGCAATTCCGTCTCGTGGAGTATCTGTGGGTTAGAAGTACTCCATATTCGACAATTTTGTTTGTTCACATTGCCGTTTAAATCGAAATGGGCCTCATCAGACATGAAAAGGCAGTTTAACATGTTTTGGTCTTCTTCCACCATTTGCAGGATCTTCTGGCAAAATTCCAAGCGAATCGGCAAGTCTGCTGCATTCAGTTTGTTAACCATTTGAATTTTGTAGGGAAATAAGTCTAAATCTTTGTGCATTATTGTTTGCAAAGACTGTCGGCTGACACCAAGTTGAGCAGATAAGCTTCTTGTTGAAACCCTTGGATTGCTTTGTATAGCTGCAGCTACGGCAGCGATCGTTTCCTCCGTCCGAACTGGTGGGCTTCGATGATAAGGCCTTCTTGCGACTGTTCCTGCTCGGGAGAGCATCTGGTCCATCTGCTCGGGGGATCGCCGCCAAACATCCGCCTGTACTCTCTCTGTACCAAAACTACGGACTCCAGTGCGTGATAGCGGCGGACTATCCAAATTCTTGTTTGCGTGTCCCTGTTATCCATTTTAATAAATTTTAAAGATCAATCTGCAAATTAAAACAAAAATGGAACAGATAACTTAAAAGAAAAAAAGGTAATTCAATTTTTTTTTGGTAGCGGCTTTCATCAGCCACCCTGTATATCCTTCGCGGCGTGAATATTTGGCAGAGGCGACGACGGAGAAGCATGACCGAGCAGTTTCCATGACTTTCTTTTCTTTGGACTACTATAAAGAATCCATTTTTCATCATCCGACCCGATGCGCTATTTTGCCGCTGGAGCAGTTGTTCACGGGCGAAAAAACGACTTTCAACATCCTTAAGTTTTAACTCATTAGGAACCCAAGTCCCCTGTTTCTGAATCATTCCCATAGCATGCAATCGTTTGAAAATGGATTGGCGGGTAACTCCTAATATTGAATCAAGGTCTTATTGCGTTTGACACGGATCATCATTGAGCAATGCCTCCAATTCAGCGTCTGCGAAGGTTTTTGGCCTTCCTTCACGCGGATGGTCGTCAACATTAACATCACCGTCTTTGAAGCGACGCAACCAATCTCGGCACGCTGTTTCACTTAAAGCAGCATATCCATAAACTTTTTGTAGCTCTCGATGCGCTTCAGCCGCCGTTTTTTGCGAATGAAAGAGGAAAATCAACACTTCCCGCAAATGACGATTATTCGGCACAAAATCAGAAATTTTCACAAAACCAAAAGTATATGATACCAAAGCGAGATCACTAATGTGTCGATCAGTTTGTTTACCATATGTCTAGGTTTATGACGTTTAGGTTATGTTAGAATCGACCAGCACACACTGCCGGCGCCATCTATTGACAAACAGCGGGAACTTAGTTGCGCACCTAATATATTTGTTTTTTAATTTTTTTATATTTTATTATATAATTTAATTTTTTATATTTTAATTTATCTGGGTTCAAAATGCCTCCACACTTACAGTGACCGTCGTCTACTGCCTCATGTGGTGTGGCCACTAAAACAGTCCCTCCTCCTCTCCTTCCCGGAACTACTTTCAGAACTACTTCGGGAGGGCTCAGAACGATGTCCATGAAATGGACCAATTCTATTCACACATGTCTGGGTCCACCATATTTGTAGCCAGCTTATGGTATACGCTCGTCTTCTTATGTTTCTGTCTGTGAGACTACGCAATGTCATAATGTGTCGAGGTCTATATCTCGTTCAAGCATCACAGCATTGCCTTGCGGCCGAAGCGATTTGGTTTGGCCGTTGTTTTGTACATGTGGCCGGACAGACCATACGATCGTTTACGCTTGGGATTGGAGAAATACACCCATTTTTCATCACCCGTAACGATTCGATGCAAAAAAGACTTACTTTTGATCTAGGAGAGCAGCATTGCACAAGTGGTTTTTCGATGTCCACAAATCGTAGTTTGAAGGCACGAAATTCGACATTTTTAAGAGCGACAAAAATGCATTGTTGTTTGAAACGTAACAAACAATGAACTGAATATTGTTGACAGATGACACACGAAAAAAACAAGACATTTGGGAAGGTTTAAAAATACTCCTAACGACATCTATGGACTAATAGTTGAAAGTCTCATTTCATAGGTATATACCTCCGGAAGTATCCGTGGACCGAGAAGAACTTAGTCATGAATTCGCCCACTTCCCCGAAGTTCCTTTGAACCCATTTACTTATTGTAGGAATGAGCTTCGCCGTGTGTCAACCACACGATTCAGTGTCCCATCGCGTTGGCATATCCGTTCCGCGGCATTAGTGGTGGCGTGCTCTTTCCCATGCATCCACTCATTTTCGGGAAATGAGGTTGACGGGTATCTCCTCTCGGGTATCGCTTGGTATCTGGGCACAGATCGTAAGCCTGCAATCTAGTTGAATTCCCATGTATTTCACCCCTTTTTGAGTCACTAGGGATATGTGGCCCAGTTGCGTTTTGATCTCGAGCGGCATGTGATATCGTGTGACCACTTGTGTATTCTCACTCCATTTCAATTTTTTATATTCAATTTATTATTTGTAATTCATTTTATTTTGTTTAAATTATTTAGTTTAAATTCCTCCCATTCCATTAAAATAACACTGTGGAACAAATTCAGGTTAGCAAAAATTAGGTCCATTCTGAGAGTGGCGGGTGAAAATAGAGGCGAAATTAGGAGACCCGTATCGCGCCGTTTTTTTATGTTAGTTCGAATTTTTTTTTAATCGGCCTTCGAAGTTTGCAGTCAAATGCCGATTTTCAGTATATTGTTTCATAAGTACCACAAAAATTTTCGAAAAAACCTGAATTTGTTCCACAGTGTAATCATACCTATTAATACCATATCATTTTTAATTTACTTTTAAACCTTTTTTATTTTCTTATGTGACTTTTATTGTACTATTTTTCTCATTTAGTTTTTTGTTTTTTTATTGCGTTTGGCTTTCTTTAATTTAGTTTCATTCCATTTAATTGTTTTTTAACTTACTTTATTTTGTTTTATTTTTGTGTTTATTTAATTTTAATTTATTTCGTTACTTTTTTATTTCATTCAGAGTTTAGTTAAATTATTTTAATTTTATTTTTTTATTTAGTTCTAATTTAATCTCATTTCACTTAAAATAACTAAATTATTTTATTATTAAATTTTGTTTAATTATATTTTATTTTATTTTTAAATTCCATTTCACTTTATTTAGTTTTCATTAATTAGTAATTTTATTTAATTCAGAGTTAAATTAAATTTCATTCATTTCATAGTCTTATTGAATTTAATGTAATATAATTTCATTGTATTTTATTATTACATATGTTAAGTACGTTTTTATTTTACTTTAGTTTATATAGTTAAATTTAGTCCCATTCCATTTATTTTACTTCTATTCAATTTAACTCAATTATATTTTATATTATTATGTTTATTTTTAATTCGTTTTATTTTTTTTTTTTTGACGTCCCTATTATTTTTCTTAGATTTTCTTAATTTTACTTGACTTTATTTTATTTTAATTTCTTCCATTCAATTTGATTTAATATAAGGTAATTCACTTTATTTTAATTTTGTTGACTTTTTTATTTTATATTTAATTTTTATTTGTTTTATTTATTTTAACACCTTATATCATTTTATTTTAGTTTTTATTAATTTTATTTTACCTTATTTCCTTTTACTGTATTTAACTAAATCTATTAAAATTTTATTTAAATGCGGCTTTCTTCGTTTTACTCACCTTTTACCTGCTTCGGCTTATCAGCATTCAGTGTAACTCTCCCCGTTATAACTTGGCCGGCATAGTAGGTGCCAAATGGATTATTGTCAAATTCAATTATACAGGTTACAACCATTTCGTAGGGAATTATAGTACGTACATATGTATTTGTATTTGTATGTGTCTATCCAAAACGAACTCAGTTGCATTAAGCGCTTTAAAAATATGAACGCGCTACCCCGTTGCTTTGCGATGTACTAACTGCTTCTCTGCTAATTGCAAATTTACCATCAATTTAACGTTTTTTACAAAATAAATATTTCGCCGTTGTCAATATCGTTCGGTTCGTAAACATTTGCTTGCTCACCTGACAGCAAACTTGAAAAATGTATTGTATTTATGGTCATGTATTGGTGGGCTCTTATCAGTTCATTGATAAATTTGACACACTCAATATCACAGAAATACCAATAATACTGCACTACAAGTTAGGAACGCTTGAGCATTGAAATATATGAGTATATATCATATGTGCATATGTATGCATATTTTTTATTTCTTATTTCTCATATATTACCGCTGCCACAACCGACCCTGCAAGCCGTATCAGCTGTTAGCCTGAGTCACATGGATTCTAACTTTATTTCAGAAATTGATACTAAAAAAATACTTAAAGTTCTCTCTAATATACGAGTATATTTAGCGCCACCTCTCGATTGGCAACGACCAACTCTTTTATGCATGTATTTGTTTCTACCATCAAAGCATTTGTGATAAAAAACGTCAGGTTCGAACTTGTTAAAGTTGTACGCGCTATAGTAAATATTATATTGGTTATTAAGGTGACATCATTCACCCAGCTGAATTTTTCACCGTAGGTATGGCTTATGTCAAAATGATATGCTTTGTTTGTATGTATTGGTATGTTTACATTCGTATGTTTACATTTGCTTGCTGATTTTGACGTGATGGTTGCACCAAACGCAACAACAAATACATGTAGGATTTTACTTATATGTGTTTGCTGTCACCTGTAATAAATCCGCCTTGATTGGTTATTTTGGGTAGCTGTCATTGCCACATATATTATTATATATTTGAAGGTGACTACGATTCGACAAGTGGGAATTGACAGTTAGAAAAAGTTGTTTTTTTTTAATAGAGGAAATTAGTGGCAAATATGGGGATGTATTTCTGCTATGAAAAAGTTTCTCGTAAAAACCCATCTGTTGTTTGAAAATGGCATAAAACTGTGAGGCCTTGACTTACAAGGCAACACCAAGAATCCCAACATAAATTGGGGAGTAGCTCGGCCAGAACCTCTAATCAAAGATGTTTGCGTTAATATTTTTCGTTATGGATAGTGCGAACGGCAAATTAAGGGGAAATCGGCAAGGCCCTCGACCGACTCGGCGAGGTATGGCCCGGAGCGAATCTCCAACTCATCAAAAAGAGTGAAATTCCCAACAAACCCCGCGGCAGAGCAAGAATACCTGTAGAGCCATCCGATCCGGAAACCATCCTGGAGCTACTGAAGATCGGAAACCCGAACCTACCCACCGAAAACTGGAGGGTAGTTAAGGTGGAAGAGCCTTCAGGAAACTCCAGACATGTCACGCTGCTCCTGGACCAGGAAAGCGTTCAAGCACTGGACGACCGCAAGGGGATTGTGGCATTCGGGTTCACTACCACTACCATTTGGACCTATCAGCCGAAAAATCTCCTCGCACCCAGCGAAGAGAGTACGGCGGCCCCCGAGATGGATGTCGATAAGCCTCTCTCACAAGATTCGACGATTGAGTCCGACTCGGAATCAAACAGCGAACTTGTGGGAAACTTATTTAACATTCAACTCGGGGACGAGGATAGTCTTTTAGATAGCGGTGATGACGCGAACGCCACAGTCATCGAATGTCCGTCTAAAAGTGCTGCAGATTAATCTGCACCACTCTAAGGCTGCCTCGGCAGCCCTCATTCTTCGTCTCTCTGACCTCAGAGAAGACATCATTCTCATCCAAGAACCTTGGATATCAAACAACAAGATATGCGGCCTGAAAGATAGGCACTACACCTTGTTTCAAGGTGAGGCTAACGTTAGATCGCGCTCTTGTATTCTCATTCGAAAACATATTAATGCTTTTCTTCTTCCCTTTAGCAATGCTGACACCACTGCCATAGAGGTTGAAGCTGTCCACGGCCCGATTTGGATTGTGTCGGCTTACATGCCTTACGACGCAGCGGAGGCGCCTCCTCCTGAAGCAGTGAGAAGGCTCGTCAATACGGCGCATCTGATCCAGAAACGCGTCATTATTGGAGCAGACGCTAATGCACATAATACTGTTTGGGGCAGTACAAACAACAACACACGAGGTGAGCAACTTTTTGATTATATTCTAGCGAATAAGCTTGATATATGTAATAGAGGTGATGTCCCTACGTTTCTTAACTCGTCTAGAAGAGAGGTACTCGATATTACTCTTGCTAGCGAATCATGTACACAACTGGTGCAGGACTGGAGCGTTGATAAACAGCACTCTTTTTCCGACCACCAATATATAACATTCACTTTAAAAGCCGAAACGGCAAAACCCATGAAGTACCTTAACAAAAAGCGTATGAATTGGATCAAATATAAAGAACATCTTGCCAATGGACTTCCTGATATCAGGCAGTTTGAAATGGCAAATAAAAACGATATCGAAAACGCTGTCAACATGATAACGAAGACGTGTCAAAGCGCAGCACGACAATCTTGTCCCCTGACAAAAACAGGAGGTAAGCATAAACCTTTTTGGTGGACTCCAGAAATCTCAGAACTTCGCAATCGAACTCGGAAACTCTTTAACCAATCTAAAATAACAGACGAATGGGAAGAATATCGACAATGTCTCAAAGACTTTAAGAAAGCTGTCAGAAGTGCAAAACGCACATCCTGGCGATCATACACTCAAGAATTAGAAAACACCTCAGAAGTAAGCAGACTACGCAAGATTCTTGCTTCAAACCCAGTCTCTCCCAGTTTTATCATGACTCAAGATGGAACTTGGACTACTTCAACTGACCACACTCTTAGAATACTTCTAGAATCTCACTTTCCAGGCTGTGTTGCCAACTTACCTGCACTTCCCAGCACTTTTCAGAGTAATTATGGGAATAGATCAGATCTAATCAGCTCTAATAGCATCTCTACAGCAATACTAAGCTTTAAAAAATTTAAATCACCAGGTCCTGACAACATCATTCCAGCAGAACTTCAAGAAGGACTAGAAATTCTACTGCCTTGGTTAACCAGGATCTTTAACAAGTGTTTAAATCTGTCTTATCTTCCGACAATTTGGAAGAAATCGAAGGTAGTATTCATTCCGAAAACGGGGAAGCCTTCACACTGTAAACCAAACGACTTCAGGCCCATTAGCCTAACCTCTTTTTGCTTAAAGGCTTTTGAAAAAGTCTTAGATGAGCAAATCAAAACCCAACTTGATACTAAGTTGATCTCAGAGGCACAACATGCCTACACTAAAGGGAAATCGACTGAAACGGCACTTCATTCACTGGTGCAAACAGTGGAAACTTCCCTTCACAATAAGGAGTACTCTCTTGTCGCATTTATGGACATAGAAGGTGCTTTTAATAATATTGAACCCAACGCTATTTTGTCTGAAATTGCCAAATTGGGTATTAATTACTCCATCCGTAAGATGATCGAACAAATGCTCCAAAGTAGAATAATCACTTCAGAGCTTGGGTTAAGCCGCATGAGAATGTACGCCGTCAAAGGCACTCCTCAAGGCGGAGTACTTTCACCCCTTCTCTGGAATCTCGCTGTAAACAGTTTGCTCCGAAATCTCGAAAAAGCAGGCTGCAAGGTTGTAGCCTATGCAGATGATATTGCTCTCTGCGTGTCAGGCAAACACCTGAATACTCTTACTGAGCTCATGCAACGCTCAATCAATATTCTGTCAAAATGGTGCACCGAGTGCGGACTAAATGCGAATCCAGCAAAGACAGATCTTGTTCTCTTCAATAGGAAACAACAATCTCCTCCACTGCAAACAATAACCTTAAAAGGGGAATCATTACTCCTATCTGATTCAGCTAAATATCTAGGAGTTATTCTAGATAGGAAGTTGAGTTGGAAATTGAACATCGAAAACAGATGCAAAAAAGCTTTCATAGCTCTTTATACTTGCAAGAAAGCTATAGGCAAAACCTGGGGTTTTTCACCTCGGATCATTTATTGGATATATACCTCGATCATCAAACCGATACTCTTCTACGGTGTGGTTGTATGGTGGACAGCACTCGAAAAACGGTGTAGAGTAGCCACAATTGATCGAGTTCAAAGAACAGCCTGCCTCCTGATAACAGGATGCTTAAGTACAACACCTACTAAGGCTCTAAATACGTTGCTTCACTTGTTCCCTATCGATCTGGCTGGCAAAGCGATTGCAGCGAAAGCAGCGACACGCATGAATGCTATATCGAAATGGAATAAGTATCTTGGCCATTCGGCCATACTGAACAGGAACACTGTTATCTCTTCTGACACAGACTATCATGTAAGTCTTCCATCACCACCCTTGCTATTCTCCTGTTCACTCCCAACTAGGGAAGAATGGAAGACAAATCTAACCGAAATCAATGGCCCTCTGACTATATATACAGATGGTTCAAAACAAGACGGCAAAGTGGGATTTGGAATCTTTTCCAATTCCCCTCACATCAATCTATCATTTAGATTACCCGACTACTGTAGCGTATTCCAAGCGGAAGTATGCGCTATCTGGTATGCTGCGAAAACTCTCTTAGAAAATAGAATATCACTAGAGGATATCCGCTTTTTCACCGACAGTCAAGCGGCCGTTCGAGCACTCAGCTCCTCTTATACCCACTCAGATGTGGTTCGATCCTGTCTCTTATCTCTTAACGAGATAAGTGTTCAGAATTCTGTCCAAGTTATCTGGATACCGGGTCACAGTGGATTCGAAGGTAACTGCAAAGCTGATGAGCTCGCAAGAGCCGGAGCTGCGCAATCAAATGTTAGTAACTTACCCACAATCCACATTCCGCTCTCAACATGTAAATTGCTCATTGATCGAGAATTTCACATCATTGCTGATCGGAGGTGGAGAGTGGAAACTACTTGCGTTACGACCAGACAAATCTGGCCATCCTACAATCTGAAACAGACGAAAACCCTTATAAGTCTTTCGAAACACGAACTAAGGCATATAATATCTCTTATCACCGGCCACTGCCTGTTGGGCACTCACGCACGTCGGCTCGGGGTTCCTCAGAACGACCTGTGCAGATACTGCGAGGACGAAGATGAAGAAGTATCGAGTAGACATTTGCTGTGCAGTTGTCCCGGTCTAACCAGAAGTCGCCTCGCTCTTCTTGGCTCTCCAACAATTGACAATCTTTCAGTACTCTCGAGCCTGAAAATCGAATCTCTCATCAAATTCTCGAAACGAATTAATATCTTTGACCAAAATCCACAATAAAAATCTCGGTTAGGTGGGGAAATCATGTAACATAATGAGCTCTAGGGCAACACAACGGACCCAACTTGCGGTCTATGTGGCACTCCGATGCGGGGTCACCCTTAAACCAACCAACCAACCAAGGGGAAATCGTTCGATCAGAAAAATAAGTGTCCCTTATCAAGCTTGCGGGGATAACTCCTTATCATTGACTCCACTTAAAAAACGATAACAAAATTACAACTTTTTGATTTTTTTATAATTTTTCGGTGAGCGGAAGTTATGAAAAATAGCGCTTTTTGCCTTCAATAAAAAAACTAAGACGCATCTAGTAAGTGTCGAAGCTTACGGTTAGTCTAATAATATGTCGGGAATGATTTAAAGTTAGAAATTTGTTGGAATGCACATTGAAGATCAGGATCAGGTGCAACAAGAACTGTTAGACTTATTGGAATTGACTCCGCAATCATATGCATGCAGCTTTGAGCAGTTAGTAAAACCAACTCGATGTGGTATGCCATGAGCTGTTGAAATCTGCTAAAGCTAACACATAAGCTCGCTGTCGAGCTCAATCACAGTAAGGTATAAGAATTTTAGTGCATTGTTGAATTTTTGTGTTTCAATTAGCTTTGATTGTTTAACAACGAAAAATCAACTGCCGGTTCAGGTCTGCTAGTTCTTGGTACATTTTTCGATCTAATTTTCAATGTGTTCATTGAAGAGAATATGGGTGCAGAAAATGAAATTGCTATTGGTTTATGGGAGGGTGAGGAAAATGAAACCATAGAAGTTGTGAATTGTTCAAAAATAAAGCTGACCAAAATATTTTTACTGAGAAATTTGCATCAAAGAGCATCCGGTCTAAAAATTTCTCGTCCTCAAAAACAAACGAGCACATCGGACATTTCTTGCACAAAATAAAACCGCAAAGCCTGAAAATTTTAGTGTGGAGTTCTAGCTTTGATTCTGTTATTATGTTTTTTCTTTACATGCATACAATTTGTTATAAATGAAAGAATAAATCTTAAAAAATTTTCCCTTCTCCGAACGATGATTCGTTATACTGGAACACCACTATATTGCATTTGAGCCGAGTATTAAGATGAAATACCTCAAATACGAGGAGAGAGACGAAAGCGCCCGGACACATGCTGCTCATGTCGTTACAAAACAAGGAGAATTGACTACTATAGGTGACGCCTTCCTAAAGCAGTTACTTTGATTTTCGCGAGTTTGGCAAGCCTGACGTTAGGACCCTTTTCAATGTAAAACAAACGAACAAAAGGAGGAGAAATTATGGTACATGTTTGTGAAAATTTAGTGATTTTGCCTACTCTTCCACTTCACAAACAAGTAATTCCCCATCGTTTGTGTGCTAATTCTATTCTTGTCTTATGACACAGTGAATTCGGAAGGCCGCGAGCACTGAAATACTAACAAAGAGGCCTAAAATTAATTTTTTTTTGTTTTTGAAAATTTTTTACTGAATAAAATAAATGATTTTGAGCGAAGAAAATCTTCGTTTTGATCTCTATGCGTTTCATTATTTGTTTGTTTGTATACTGCAGTTGTCAAATTCACAAGTGTTAAATAGGATTGACGTACGACGCCATTTACAACAATTATAAATCTTCCGACAAAGTGATTCATTTTGCGCCACCTTGTATTATCCCACTCGCCACTTGCCCCTGTCCATATTCTTTCCGCTTTTTATCTGTGCCGATCAAAGACGAATAATTTGGTTGAATAAGACCTGATCTTACGAAGCGGCTAAAAATTGGGTCGACTCGTGAAACGCCATAAAATGTTGAGTAAATTTCGGTACAAAATCTGTATACTACTATAGGAAAAATTGCAGCTTTCTATTTGTGTACCCAATAATATTGTAATATTAACAAATTCGATTAAACCTAACTTTTATCTTATCGAAAGGTAATTGGCAGGACAGCAAAATTTTCAGTGCTTAAATTTCAAGAATTGTTAAAGTTCTATAAAACGATGACTTTACGGAAAGAGAAAGCAATATATAAGTATATACATATACACATATACATATGTAGATAAAGACTTTGAATGTGAAAGGGAATATTTTTATCAATGCATATTCTATTACCTGTATATCCATAGCACGTTCATAGATTTGTGGAAATTTACGTACTATAATTTTTAAAAGTGACATTCCTTCAAATAAATACGCCGATTCCCAGAATTCCAGAAATTATCATGCTTCAAAGTGACTTAAACATACTTGAATGTTTACTTATTATTTAAAAAGATTGTATTTTTATTAGACAGATTAGAGTGATAAAATGCATGCGTGAAAATTATACAGTCGAGATATTCATAAATCACATAAAAAAAATTAAATAAAAATTGATTTAATATTGGTTTTTATACATTTGATGTTATAACGATTTTCGTCCGACCAATACTTTTCGCATCCACTTTTTCTTGCCCAAAAGTCTTACTTTGGACTGAGTAGGCAACTGAGTAATAAAGTCGTCTACCGAAGAACAAAACTAATAATTCATAAATCTCCAATCTTCCCCATCCTATTCATGGCACAGAAGTTGGAACGATTCCAACTTTCGATAAGATGTTCCTTGGATTATTCGAGAGAAAGATTCTGCAGAGAATTTGTTGGCCCTTGCATGTTAGCGACGGTGAGTATCGCAGGCGAAAGAGCAGCAAGTTTTATGAGCTATACAGCGGCATAATGCAACTAGTAAAGATCAAGCGGCTCCGCTACCTACAAAAAAACGACTGACGCGCTTTGTTAAGCCCGATATGGTTTTTGTGAACTATATTTTCATATTTTTATGAAGAAAGTATTAAAATTAAATATATTGCTATAGTTATTTAATGCAGTTTACGTCCAGGCACATATTCTGTACGAAATCGACTCTACATGTTCACTTCAGTGGGCGCAATAGAATCTCTTGAATCACATATCTGTGTTTTTGGTGCCGAATGATGCATATTCTGGTTGCTGCTCAAACCATTAAAGCAAACATTTTTTTCGTCGATGAAAATGAGTTTTCAATGAAGCTCAGGACTTTCTTCAAATTTTCGTGGTGCGACGTGTGGAGTAATTTCGACGCTTACAAAATTCCAAACGACCAAAAAACTTCACTTTTTGAGCCAGTCATATTTTGTACTAGCGTAAGACTTTACGCAAATTTCTCATAATGTGAGCAGAGCGATTCCTAATTCCGGTGAATACTGTGTAATCGACTACATTTATGGCCGCAATATTTTCGGTACTTCGGTATATTAAATCAAATTTATTTAATATACATATAGATAGTAGGTACTGCTTATCTGGTGTATAATTATATGTATATATATAAAGGGTGATTTCTTAACAGTTATAGGAAAGTTTTTCAAAAAAACACACGTAAAATTCAGAAAAATGCATGATATTTTTATTTAAATTGATAGTACAGTCCATATAATTTAATGTTTGAAGATTATTTCATGCAAATGTTTACCGCGACTGCGCTTCAAATGGTCCATCCGCTTAGTCAAATTTTGGCATACTCTTTCCAATGTTTCGGCCGGTATCTCACATATAAATGGTTTACTGTTGTCTTCCAATGCGTTAATTGAAGCAGGCTTGTCTGAATAGACATGAGCTTTAACATAGCCCCACAAATAATAATCTCAAGGCGTTATATCGCACGATCTGGGTGACCAATTGACAAGTCTCGAACGTGAAATAAAATGTTCACCGAACTCGCCTCTCAACAAGTCCATTGTTACGCGTGCTGTGCGGCATTTTGGGCAAAAAAAATTTGGATATCATTTCACGGTACCGCTCACCATTCACAGTTACGTTACGATTCGCAGCATCTTTGAAGAAGTACGGTCCAATAATACCTCCAGCCCATAAACCGCACCAAACTGTGACCTTTTCTGGATACATTGGTAGCTCTTGCAATTCTTCTGGCTGATCTTCACTCCAAAATCAACAATTCTTCTTATTTACGTACCCATTGTTCCAAAAATGAGCTTCGTCGCTGAACACAATTTTTCGGTAAAAATGTGGTAACTATATTTTTCGTCATTTTGACAAGTTTGAGGTCAGGTCCCTTTCCAATACAAAACAAATGAACCAAACAAAAAAAGGAAGATAAATTACAGTTTTGTGATAATTCAGTGAATGTCTTGGTAATATTGTGATTTGTGAGATTTAAACTAAACAAACTAATGCAAACGAGGTGCCATTTGTTCAATTGTGAAAGCACAAATTAATACAAAACTTCCAAATAATTGTTTGAGTGTGGCTATTTCCACTGCTTTCGCCTACTCTTCATCTTCACAAACAAGTCCTTCCACTTCCCTTCATTTGATATAGCGAATTCGGAAGGCGCAGCCATGTACTCTATAGTCATGGTCATAGTATAACTACCAATGGTAAGTGCCACAGCCATATGATTACTATCTTCTTCGTACCTCAATAAGAATAAGAATACTTAAATAGGGTAGGCATGTGATTTCAGCAAGGTGAAAGGTGAAATGGTTGAAGTGCCAGTCTGGCACACCTCAAGTAGCACTAAAGCGCCGTTTTGATCAGCAAGACAGAGAATAAATATATTGAAGGAAATATTTGACGAGTGACTAATTTCCACAATAAACCTATTAATTGGCTACCTCGTTTATGCAATTTCAGAAATTTTACGCTGTGTAATGTCGCATGTCTAAGTCGATCAACCAGAGCAATTGAGCACTTAGAATCGAAAATAACTGTACCTATGAAATCAGACTTTTTTTCAATTTCAAACGTTTATTAACAAAAAATGGTTACAAGTTTAATCTTCAAAATAATAGCCATCGCTAGCGACACATTTTTCCCATCTCTCAGGCAAGTTGTGGATGCCGCGCCAAAAAAATTGGCCGTCTTTGGTCGCAAGCCAATCATCGAGCCATTTTTTGGCTTCTTCGTGAGAATTGAAGGGCTGCTCGGAAAGTGCGTGGCCCATCGATGCAAACAAATGATAATCGGAAGGCGCCAAGTCTTGTAAGTAAGCCGCATGCACCAGAGGTATCCAATCGTACGTCTCCACCAATTCCCGAGTCGCTCTTGTTCGATGTTGCGGTGCATTGGAATCAAGAAAAATTACTTTGTGACGACGATCGGCATATTCTGGGCGTTTTCGGTGTATAGCGCTGTTCAAATCGGCCAACTGTCGTTAGTAGCGTGCTCCGTCAACCGTTTCACCTGGTTTTAATAGGTCGTACCAAATCATACCACGCTGATCGCAGAAAACACACAGCATTGCCTTGCGGCCGAAGCGATTTGGTTTGGCCGTTGTTTTTGGCTTGATGCAAAAAATACTTCCTTTTGAAACGGGAGAGCAGCATATCACAAGTGGTTTTTCGGTTCTCAATGAAAACGTCCGCAAATCGTAGTTTGAAGGCACGAAATTGGATATTTTTAAGAGCGACAAAAATGCATTGTTGTATGAAACGTAACAAACAATGAACCGAATATTGTTAACAGATACGCGCCAATTACTCGAAAATGATATTTAAATATTAATGTCATAATATAATTTGTCAAAACAAGCCAATTTCATGGATAATAAAAATATTTGTCTGTTTCATTCCCATTTAAGCTTTTTCTCTAAAAAAACCAACTTTCACTTGAAAACAAAATTAATAAATTATCTAATGACTCTTGGCATCTAGTCCCGAAATTTTCGCGTCTTAAAAATACATCGCTATCGGGATCAGCGTACCTAATTTAAAGCTCAATTTAAATCAAAAAAGGACTAATAATACATTTAAATGTGTATACAAAAAATTGTATAAAAAAAGTATTTAAAAAGGTACGGAGAAGCTGTCAGCGCTAAAGCGAAAACACATAAAACCAAACAAATCGTCGCGATAAGATAAGTTATTTTAACAATTTACGAGCAGAGTAGTTAGTTTGCTGTGCCTTGATAGTGTGTGTACTACTACATATACATATGTACATATACATATCTAATATATATAATTTAGATATAGAAAAGTGCGCGCATAAGTATGTAGTTCATAATTTTTATTGTGTATGCTGTACTTGTTGCAACTGCAAGTTGCGAGACATCTGCCGAACAACTACAGTAAGCCATGTGAATTAAAACGTAATCCGATGCACTTACTTTGCTATCTTGGCTAGTAACTCAGTCAACCAACCAAAACTACTAACAAATAAACTTTGCTACAAGCGAATCAAAATACATAGACACGCACATACTCGTATATATGAGTCACAAACACAATTTGACTATGCAGCCCACGCACACACTCATCTATGAAGCGATCGACGCGGCATAAACACCTGCTCACCTGGTTTGTTTGTCCATTGCGGCGGAACTTTGCGCTCACCTATTACTGCTCATTGTTGCTTCAGTTCACTGATGTTGCAGCTCGCGTACGGTCGTACCATCAGCAACCGATTTCGACGCGAAAGCGTGGACTCGAAAACTCCAACGCAAGAAATTCATTTCAATATAATTTTCGGCAGAAGTGGCAACTCATTTACAACTAATGCGGCTACTAATTAATTTAAATAAATAAAAGTTATTAAATACTACACATAAATATTAATTAAAAACAATAAAATACTAAAGAGTAATAAAAAAATAAGTAATAAAAAACAAATTCCGTCATTTAATGTTTTTTTAATATATTACATAAAATTTCTAAAAATGGCGGAAGGTAAAAAATTTAAAAACTGTACTGTTGTGTTTGATAGAAATGAATTCGGCACTTACTTCACCGGCCAAATTGTGAGTGGGAAAGTAATAATTACGCTGGAGAAATCTAAAAAACTAAAAGGTAAAAAATAGAATAAAATAACAAAATAAAAAAAATGCAACGCAAAAAATTAGATAATTCAAAGACGAATGTGCCTGCGTTAGTGTTGCATATAAAGAGGAAAAAAATGCTAATTAAATTACTAAAATTTGTCTTCATTTAATTGGTCATGTGGGAACACAAGTATATGCGCTCTTCAAATGCGCAAAAACTGCTGCTATACCAAAACCAAATATGGACACGAAGCGAGTGTATAATTAGAAAACTGAAGATTTATAGTGAACAATTTTGGTAAACGGCGGTGGTGGGACAATTACGCTGTAAATCGAACTTTTCCTATAATAACCAAGGTTTCACCCACGCTATGTGGTAAAAGGGGCAGGAGTAAATCCCTCACGCAACGTTTTTTAAGTTTATATTGCGTCTGAATTTTTTTTTTTTTTTACTACAAACAAATGCAAAAGATGTAGTAAGACTTATTGTATTGTACTTCACTGGCACAGCCGCAAAATCGCAGGAAAAGTTAAATAAATAAAATAACCTATTAAGTAAATGCTGGATGAGGAATACTAGATTAAGATTTGAAAACTTATTGTTAGTCTCGAAGTAAAAGGGATAGTCCAATACTTAATACAATAAAGAAAATAGTAAAAAAAGTTATTGCACCCTGAAAAGATCAAAAAAGACGCGCACGTGAAAGAGGTCGTGGGCTAATAGGTTCCAAGAAAATTGTCAACGCAGTCTTTTTATTTCTTAGCATGACAGTCCTGGATGGACCACCGCTTCCGCTTCGCAGTATGCCTTATAAAATAGTTGGACATTTTTCATAGCCCAGATGTAAGGATTTTGTGTTTTTTATTTAGTCTGGGTATGTGTTTCTTATTTGTTTGTTTAGTCTAGTTTAGCGGCCTCGGTATTCTAGCGTAAATGCACTAGCCTGCCATCCCAGAGGTTGTGGGCTCGAATCCCACGTAAAGCACGGTCTTGGCACTTTCTAAAAAACAAAAAAACCAAAATTCCTCCAATTCCATTCCTCAACCCCAAAAACATATTCTTTCCATCCTTACTCCCTCACAATAGTCTGCGCATTATTTGCATTGTGCCTGCTAAAATAAGAAAAAAACAAAGAAAGGACACAATTACACATTGCATCAGTGACGCCCGCAAGAGGAAGCGGGCGACCGTGGTAATAGCGTAGACACACCATATTTAGCGAAGTGATCAACCACCTGTGCGATCCTTCTGGCAGAACAACGTGAGACACAGAAGAAGGCGTTGTTCCTAAGTAACGCAAGTGGGCATTCCCACTACTTAGAACTGGTAGCAGTAGGCTAATCACCTACCCTGTCAGAAATCAAAACAGATTAACGCAATCAACGCAATACTGAGTCTTGTCGAGGCCCTATGCTCCCGAGAGGAGGGAACAAGGAAAAAAAAAATTGTCTGGGACATACGAAAGTCGTATCGAGTCATATCGAGGTTATGTTTAGTTAGTAGCATCTCACACACCAAGTTTTAGCCAGATCGGTCTATTTCTCTGTGTTTGTCATGCCTGTGAATCGAGAAAGTGGAGTGATTTTCTTTTTCCATCATCACAACGCATCAGCTCACGCCCCCGTAGTGTTGATCGCAAAACTAATGGAAATATGGTTCGAACTCGTTTTACATTCCTCCTATTCTCCATATTTGAATCTCTCGGACTATCCAATTTTTCCCCCAATTTGAAGAAATGGCTGGCGAGGAAAAATATATTTTTCAAACGATTCACCTTGATTGCAGAAATGAATAGCTATTTTTCAGTCTCGGACAAATCCTATTAATCGGAAGGACCAACAAACTAGAACAGTGTTGAACGAAGTGTATAAGCCTAAAAAAGACTATGTTGAAAAAGAAAAAAAAAAACGTTAGCCCCGAACAGTTAAGTAGTTTTTATTTGTGCACGGACTTTTTAAATGGCCCTCCTTCTGGCTTTTCCTTCTAAGGAGGAATAAGCTTTCATTTTGTCTAAAATAACTTCATAAATAAACCTTAAAATACGGCATACGACAGATGTTATTATTATTGTTGTTGTTCTTCTTGCTGTTGTAACAGCTTAAAGTTTCCTCTATACAATTTCGAGGAATACTTCTAAAGTGACCGAACTCGATGGCTGTCAGGTTAATAATTCCTGACACCTTCTACACTTGGCCACTATTTATTTTTATTTATTTAGTTAATTTTATTTATTTATATTTCTGTTTTGTGCTATTGTACAGAATTATCAGATAAAAAAACAGTTTCTATCTTGGCTACAATAATTTGTAAAATTTGGGAAGATTTATAGCTCTTGCAAATGGCGTCGCACACCAATCATATTTGGCACTTGTGAACTGGACCGCTATAGTGTACATACAGACAAGCATTGGCGCGCGTAAAGGTCAACATAAAAATTTCCATCACGTAAAATAATGTTTTTTATTGAGTAAAAAAGTTAGTCAAAAACCAAATTGTATTATTAAATTTGCGCCACCTTGTATGTTCTTCCACATACTTGGGGTTACATATGATTGTATAACTACTTGTAAGTATATGTGTTGATACCATGAGTAATATAATATTTTGCATGGTAGAAAGTTTGAATTGTTTGACTTATGAACACCTACACCTATGTTCACAATAAGAGCGTGATATTTTACGAAGTTTTCACTATTTTCATTATATTGTTTTTTCCATTTTTGTTTGATTTATTTATGAATTTTTTCAGGTTTTTATAAAAACTTCGTTTATACTACAATAAGAGCCATTTGATCTTAACTTTTGAACTTTGTACAAAAATTAGAAATAAAAAATTTCAACCGATTTCCATCAAAACTCCATAAACTCCATAACTTTTTGCATAAAAAAATGCTAATGTGAATTGGATTAAAAATCGCGTTGCTTTTTTCTTTTGCTGACGCTCTGGGGTGCTTTCTTCCATATAAAAAAATGTCGAGCACATAAATATGTATATTTGGCAGAAGATTTCGACCAGCTCACTAATTTTCCTAATTTGAAAACAGTTACAAAAATTACTTAGTAAATCGCAGTTGACAAAAAAGCCGTCGCAATTAGTAAAAAGCAGTGCGGGAAGTAGACAAAAATCTGTCATCAAAATGAAACAAAATTTTAGTAAATAATAACTTGATTTTCTTCGCACTTGATTGAATGTTTTTCTCTACATGCTACTATCCAAAATCAGGAGTTGTGTAAGATACCGATATGACGGGCCACTTTCTGTGGGCAAAGCACATGGAAAGGTTGGGCATCTCAGACAGTGTACTCTGCCCAGCTTGTGAAGAGGAGGATGAGACGGCGGACCACTTCCTGTGTGTCTGCCCCGCCTTCGCTCGAACCACGTTTGAGGTCTTTGGCACTGATGTGTTAAGAAGCGACCAGCTTGGCTCCTTGGCACCACAAGATCTACTCAGATTTCTTCGGAGATCGGGTAGATCTAAAGAAAATTAAAAGGGAATCCAAGTGTAGTACAATGGACTCAATTAATGTCTGAGTGCTGCACTTGATAGTTGTCCCGACAAAAAAAAAAAAAAAAAAAAAAACAAGATACCGAGAATTCATGTCATGCAGGCAACTTATCAAGAGAAGCATCAATACCATCTTGCACCAACATTTGGGGACTATCACTGAAATAGGTTCAATTGGTTCAACTAAATGTTGCAAAAATACTATTGCCCTGCATGAAATGCTGCGTTAAATATCTACATGGATAATGAATCACTGATTTATGCCTATGAGCCTCAAACAAAATAACTACCAACTGCATCGGTCTGGCAAGACAAACAGATACAGCTCCTCAAAGTAAGTGATAGTCGGTTTCTTTAATTTACTAACGATGTGGCAATTGTTCCATTGTAACAATATCGAATGATCAGTTCTGTGTGACAAACAAGAATTTTTTCCCCAGAAGTATTCATTGAAATTTGTAAAAAGACAAATCATTTTTCACCATGACAATGCGAACTCTCACACATCCACTCATTGACTAGCGAAAATATCGAACTGATATGCATGCCATCTGTCATTCAGTCCTAATTTGGCCTCAATGTTAGTTTTGCAAAAGAAAAGAGAAAAATTATGTGATCAATATTTTTTGACGTATCGCAATTTGAGAGAAACTACTTCGAGCATGTACTTAGACGAAGGGTTTGGTAAACAACTTGTTGGATAATATTAAAAACACAGAAACAGAATCAATTTCGATGGAAAAAATATTTTTTTCTTTATTGTTGAGTGCAAATACATATATGCAGCAGCTCTCGTATAAGTATTATAAATTTATACATTATGTTTTGTTTTTTGTTTACACATTTGTGTTATTGACATTACTTTCCCTTACATATAAACTCTTGGCAGAATTGAATTTAAAGGTTTGAAATTGCATGGAAAGTATCAAGAAACGCATTTCTGTTATTAATATAGAATTTTCAAATTCACAGTGAGAATCGTATCCATGGTATTATTTATTATTATTTATATATTTTACAATATATTTAATGTTTATTAAAGTCCTCTTTAGCTTTAACAGCAACTTGTAAGTCTTTGTAAGATGAATTCCGGCATACCAAAATTATATTAAAAAATTTACCCGAAAGCCTTTGAATCAACAATCTTCGCCAATATTGGTATTCTTAATACAAATATGAGAATGTTCCCATATGTAGATGTCCACACAAGTGGACATTCGACAGTACGAAGAGGAGTTACCTGTATGCCGCGATGTCTGAATGCGGTATCTCCGCAAAACTAATATGGCTATGCAAGATGACGTTGCTCAATACCAGCAGCGCCGTCAGAATTGGGAAGGACTTCTCTAAGCCGTTTGATACCAGACTAGGTTTCAGACAGGACGACTCGCTATCCTGTGACTTCTTTAACCTGATGTTGGAAAGGATCGTGCGAGCCGCAAGAATTTAATCGCTCAGGCACATTATTTTAGAAATCCGACGTAGAATCTCTCTTGCCAACAATTGCTACTTTGGTCTAAGTAGGCAACTGAATAGTAAAGTCCTCTCTCGACGAACAAAACTACCACTCTATAAGGCTCTCATCATGCCCGTCCTAATGTATGGCGCAGAATAATAGATAATGACAATATCCGATGAAGCGACGCTTGGAGTGTTTGAGAGAAAGGTTCTGCAGAATATTTTTGGACCTTTGCAGGACGGTCAGGCCTCCTCTGCGTTGGAAAGATCAGGTGGAGAGGGACTTGGGTTCACGTGGTGTGCCCAACTGGCGCCGGTTAGCACGATAAAAACTCGTCCAAAATCGCGTAAGCGGTTATCGCACCAATTAAGAAGAAGCAGAATGCAAATATGAATGTACAAAAATGTATGATTTATTTTAATCTCTATACATAGTTCTTTAAAATAATAAAATATTTACTTGTACATTAGTCACATTGATCGTCATTTCCTTTTCTCTTCCGACGGTGGATAATAAAAATTATGTCAGCATACTATGGGCTTCTACCATTTAAGCTTTCCTTTAAAGTTTGCAAAAATAAATCATTTATACGCTGTTGTTTACCATACACCCACACTAGAGATCGCTCACTTTGATCTAATAACTTATTCACCCAACTGTCATTTACGCCAATACAACAATAATTTTTAAGCATTGCTGAATTTTTTGATATATGGCTGCATATTTGTTAGTATGAATGTTATGTTGGATGAATCAACATAAACAAATAGAATAATTGCTGGATGTGAAGTAAGAGTGTAATCGCTCACCATTACTTTTGCGTCAGCATAACATAGATAGTATGACGAAGCAACTTTGTCACTCATATAAAGGTGTCAGATGGCTTTTTTACAACTCGGTTTCAAACACGCATTCCCATAAATGTACATATTGATTCTCTTGTTTCATTTTTATTTAGTTGCATCCACGTAAAGAGGCTTTCAAAAGTGACGCCTAGATGACAGTAGAGAATAATTCATAGACGCTATCTTTTTTTATGTCATCTTCGACATTCTTCAAGCAGGCAGATGTACAACTTTACACGATAGAATAACGCGTTCAAATTATTGAAAACTTATTAAGAAAACCGTGGATCTTTAAGAACAACAACGCAAAATTCGTGGTTTTGTTGATGAAAATAATTGTCCGAATGAGTCGACAATTCAATGGTTCTTGAAAAAATTTTAAGAAACTGGTTCTGTCCAGGATAGAAAAAGGACAGAAAAAGGCAGACCAAAAACAGGAAGTTCTCTTGAGAATATTGCGGCACCTGCGCACAGTGTTCTTGAATAACCTTCCACATACTATAAATATATAGAAGTTCTCATTAATTAGGTATTCATGAATCGGCTGTCGATGTAATTTTTTACATAGAATTATTAAGAGGCGTATTTAAAAAAAAAGTAACGAAACTTAAAATAATCTACACTTTTACATTTTTTATTTTAAAACAACATCTGGGCGCATATTTTGAAAGACCTGTAATAATGAAAAAAATGCATAAAATAAAAATAAAAAATTAATTAAAGCTTCGAGAACAAAAATTGATAATATTGGCCCGTTTAAATAAAGATCTGAGCTCGGGCTAGAGGATGCTCAAAATAAATCATGCTAGAGTACTTTTATTATTGACTACTATTAGTTCAGAAATAGCGAAATGGTCTAATTATTTATTTATTTATTTTATCAACAAACAAGAGGATTACAGACTTTCCCATAAGTTGATACAAATTAAGACCTTATGACAATACTCGTAGTCTTATAAGTATCTTCTTAAAAGTAAACTTTGATTAGGAGAAATCAAAGAGTAAGGAGCAAGAATAAGCATTAAATTAAGCTAGCGCCCTTCTAAAGGGAGAATTCATTCCATAAATAGTTTTAGCAATACCCACAAAAAACAGTTCATTACAGGAAAATGCGTGAGGGAACATTACAATTAATTTCATTGAGCAAATACGAACAATCTGTGGAGTCCGCATAAATATCGGAAACAAAACACATCGACCACAGCACACGCCAAGACTCTAAGGACATTAGATTTATTAACAAGCAACGATACCGATAAGACGGAATAGGATCGATGGATTTCCTCTAGCGCAAAGCAAAACGCACAAAAGCTCTCCGAACAGAATCTAATCTATTAATATGGACTGCATGAAACGGTCTCCAAACGAATACCGCGCATTCCAACCTGGACGGAACTAAGGACGAGTACAACATTTTGAAATTATAGGGATAGATGTAGTAAGCTGTTGGAAAAACAATAAAAACTTTCGCATACGAAGTATAATGACATTTATTAATATTTGGGAAACAAACGATTACGCGCACACCAATTATATAAGTTATTCAACTCACACTGGAGAATGGATGAATCTTCCGGATATTTAATCTCATAATAGATTTTTAGAACATTCGCATATAGAAGAAAATTACACAAAGGAAAACAGAAAGAAATATCGTTAACGAAGAGGATAAATAGTAGCCGACCTAGGACACTAACTTGGGGAAAACCAGACGAAGCAATAAAAGAATAAGACGATACATTATCAAGCCGAACGACACAGTGCCTATTATTGAGTTAGAAAATTAACCACTTAAGAAAGTGAGTGTGAAGACCGAAACACTCAAGCTTAGCAATCCAAACAGTCCTCCGTAAAGACAGCTAAATTCGTTAATGTAAATCTGCCTGGGGTAAACCCATGTAGATTGGGACATAACAAATGTTTAACAGCAAAGTATATTTTGTCTTGGACTATATTCGCAAATAATTTCGAAACTGCAGGTGGTTTGGAAATCAGCCTATAATTTTCAATTATATTTTATTGCGGCTTATAAGAATAGGCGTAATGTATGTTAATTTCTAGTCTTCAATGAAAACTCCGGCGGAAAGTGACATGTTCAAAATATGCTTTAAAGGCGTAATCAAAGCTAGGAAACTTTTAATTAGAATAACCAATACACCACCAACATCGATACTAGTGGACGGCTTAATCTGATTTATGCCAAAAATGTTATCCTCGTCAGTCAAATTTAATTGCCCAAAGTTGATGGAAGTATCTCAATTAGACAGGATATCTTCAGCAAATTTAAATTCCGTATTGCCTGAAATGAAATTCGAAGGAAAAAAAAATTAGCAAAGAGATTAACAGCATTAAAAATGGAATTAGCTGAGACCTCTTGAAGATGAATGGACGCAGGTATTTTTGAACAGTTTTTCATAAATTTTATGTAACTTCAAAAGGATTTTGGATTACATTTAAAATTGCTCTCTACATTACGAATATAGGTTAGGTTAGCCTAGTGGGCAATAAGTCACGCATAGACCTTTTGGTCCCTAGCGATACCAGATGGAGACCGACCTCTATGAATACCTAAAGTAGACATCACGTAGGATGTCAACGCTTTTGGCGAATCTAAGTAGAGCTGGGAGCTCCGCTTTTGAGACGTCCTCCCGACCCTCAAACAGTGGGGCTCCCAGGCATCTTAGTCGCGTTTTTGATAATGCCGTACAAACCCACAGAAGGTGTTCTAAAGTTTCCTCAACATCCTCTCTGCATTTGTCCGTGTTAGCAATCCCTATCTTGTACGCATGTGCAGTCAATAGATTATGACCTGTTAGCATGCCTATAATAGTTCTGCACTAGAACTAGAACTAGCTGAGGTGGAGGATTGTTATAGTATTAGTGGGAGCGTGCCCCACATACCATTGGTGTGACGGTACCTTTGAGATGTTTCAGACATTTTGATTTCAACCTCCTTAAAAAAAAAAAATAATAGTTCTGCATTCCTTTCGCGAGAGTGTAAGTACGAATTGAGTCAGTTTTTTGTCGTTAGTTCTACACATGACTTTTGCTGTTTTGCATGTGGTCAGGTTAGTCCACCTAGCTTCCACTTGCTTTCTCTTGTGGTCGTCCATTTCGTTGTAAGTTATATTTAGCGGTTTTGGTGCGTTGTTCTCTTGTTCAAAAGGTAGTCTCACAGCACTTTTTGCTGTTTCATCTACTATTTCGTTCCCCATAATGCCTTTGTGACCAGGTACCCAGTAGATATGCAGCCTACTGTTTCCGGCTAGCCTTCCTATGGCCTCCCTGCTCCGTCGAACATTTTTGGACTTAATACAATATGAGCTTATTGCTCTTATTGCTGCTTGACTATCCACGTATATATTAACTGTTGAGTTCTTTCTTGTTCTAGTGTAGGCTAGCTCCGCGGCTTTCCCCACAGCAAAAACTTCCGCTTGGAAAATACTGCTGTGGTCTGGAAGCTTGATAAGCTGCCTTATTCCTAGTTTTGAGTAGTAAAAACCCGCTCCCACTCCGTCTAGAGTTTTACAGTTATCTGTATAGATGTGAAAAGTTCTATGGCCAGGCTTCATGCTTTTGTGCCATCCCTCCTCTTCAATTGTAATGCAAAACCTTCTCTCCCAATTAAAGTACGGAGTCATGTAGTCCGTGCCACCTGAGCTCCACTTTCCTATTGAGCTGTGACCGAAGGTTCTGCGGCCATTAGCCTCCTCGCGGATTTAGCTGCCAGGTTCTCCGCCATGAGGTCAATAGGTGGCATGCTGAGTATCATTTCCAGCGCCGCCGTTGGAGTGGTTTTCATCGCTCCTGTTATGCACAGAGCAGCGAGTAGTTGAATCCTTTCCAGTGGCATTAAGTATGTCTATTTTCTTGTCGCAGTCCACCATACTAAAGCTCCATACAGCAATATCGGTCTAACTACTGCTGTGTAGTACCAATGCATCAGAGAGGGTGATAGACCACAAGTAACGCCCAGCATTCTTTTACATGCGTACAACGCATTACTGGCCTTTTTCACCCTCCCCTCAACGTTGTGCTTCCACAGCAATTTGCTGTCCAGTATTACTCCGAGGTACCTCGCATAATCTTTGAGAAGTAGTTCGTTGTTGCCTAGCTTCGGGAGGTTCCACGCCGGAACTTTGTACTTCCTGGTAAAAAGTACCATGTCCGTTTTTCCCGCGTTTATCCCTTGCCCTGCGCGAGATTCCCATTGGTGTATCGTTTTGAGAGTGTTGTTCATCACATTACTGATGGTGTCCAGGTACTTTAACGTAACTACTCAATCGTCATCGGCATATGCCACTAGTTTTGGTGCCCCTCCGTCAAGTTTCTTAAGCATTTCATTTGCTACAAGTAACCATAATAGCGGCGATAGCGAATATAACTTCGGTCCAAATATATTGTAACAGTCAGCCACATCCACATTTTCAAATTGCCGATACCAATCCAGTGCAAACAAATTATTTAATTCAATAAAATTACAACGAGAGTACTTAAAAGCAAATGTTGGACTATTACTTTGAAGTTCAAAATATTAAAAAAAAATCAATTTCCAACATCAGCGGACTATGATGGCAATTCGAAGACGAAATATAACTGGCTGCAAGCGAGGGCGTATAATTTATACTAGAACTAACAAATATTAAGTCCAAAACTATTGAATTGTGATAATTCAATACATAGAAAGTTATCAATGAAGTAGGTATGATTCGCACAAACTATTGATATTAGATGGAGTGAGAAAATTATTATTATGCAAGAAATATTACGCAGAACTTAGTAGAGGATTTTCCTGCATAGTAGTTTTATTTATACATAAATATCTTACTATCAGCTCAGTCCATAATTTCGTGCGTTTTTAAATGTGGTTTTAAAATTAATAAAAAAATTGTTTAAGGTATTTATTAATCAATAATATATTTTTCTTCATTATTTACAATGTCTTCGCAACGTTTAGGCAAATTTTTAATTCCCTGCTCAAAAAATTGTTTGTCCTTGGAGCCAAAATACGCTTCGATATCCCTTTTTATAGCTTCTTTTGAGGAGAAGTTCTTGTTACTCATATGGGATTGAAGTCCACGGAAAAGGTGATAATCACAAAGTACAATATCCGGAGAGTATGGTGGATGCAGCATTAGCTCCCATCCGAGCTCGTTTAGCTTGCCTAATGTTTGCCTTGTCGTACGAGGTCTTGCGTTGTGGTGGTGAAACAAAACTTTGCGTCTATTCTCTAAAGACGGTCGATTTTTGTTAAGTGCCTCATTCAGGTTTGATCGCTGATGGGAATAATAATCAGCAGTTATCGTCTGGTTTGATTCCTGAAGTTCATAATAAACAATACCGGCCATATCCCACCAAATAGACAAGAGAATGCTCTTGGGGTGAAAGCCATCTCTAGGGGTCGGTTCTGGTGTTTCATATTTATCTCACCATTGGCGTTTGCGAACAGGATTATTGTAAAGGACACATTTTTCATCACCAGTAACGATACGGTTCAAAAAACTTCCATTTTCAAGCCGTTGCAGCAGCTGAGAACACACATTCACTCTCTGCCGACGGTTGGCGACGGAAAGTCTATGCGGAACCTATTTTTCCAGCTTTGAAACCTTTCCGAACTGAACCAGGTGCCTGTGAACTGTTACATGCGATAAATTTAATCTCTTATACGCGTGCGAAAATTCCACTTTAGTGTTTAACAACACGTGCTTTTATCTCCGATCAAAATCACTTGTTGAATGTACAATATATCAAAGAAAATATAAGTAGGTCGGTTATATTCCGCGAATAATTTTGTGTATGCAAAAATCGTACAAAAGTGAAAGTATGGATAAAATACGCACGATCTTATGGACTGACCTGATATTGCAGATGAGGCCTATGACTTTTTCTGGGCACCCTAACATATGCTGTTAATCACGGCTTCACAACTGCATGTTCTGCAACAGAGTTGAAAAAAGACTGTCACTGCAGTCAGGATTTATATTTAAGCATGGCTGATCTATGTTTATGATTAAAATACCTGATAACATAAGGATATAATTTGTCGCTATGTATGTTTATTATTGCGTTGCTGGTTAAAAATGGTGGATTCCACTTTTTGAAACTCGAGAATAGATCACTCCAAGGGTGCATTGTCAAAAGAAGTCTATTTTCATAACAAAACTATTAAATTCAATAAAAAACAAATAATTTGCCAAAACTTATCAATAACTCATTACGCCATATTTATTCTGCGCACTGTACATAAATGCATATGTATACGTTTTTACATACATACGTGTGTTCAATATTTATACGAAAGCATTACGATTAATATATCTTATCTTTGCACAAGGGAATGTTGTATGATACTTACGGGTACAGAAATAATTTCAGTGGATTTTTATCACTATAATTTCAGTGGATTTTTATCACTATTTACGATACCGGTTTTAGTGGCATACATTTTTTTTTTGTACTTCAACGAGAATACAAAAAGCTTAGCATTTGGCAACAATTCCGATAATAGTGTTCGTACGTTTCCCGTTTTTCTTTGTACAAATAGAGCATGTCCGTTAATGTAGACATTTTATTAAAGTATTATATTACATACATTTTTAACCCGTTCTTGCTCGCGCATCTGCCTTGGTCCCCTTTACTGGTGAGTTATCATAAGCATCGAGCTAAAATGTAAATTGTAGAGACCACAACCAAATTTGCAAGTCTTCCTCAACGGCACAAGGAACCTATTCAGCATTCGTCAGCTGATAATGCTGTTCAATATACCCAGGTGGATGATAAAACAAGTGGGGTTCAGGTGTGCATCTTGATGTTGTTCCATAAAATGGAGGGACCTAAAGTTTCAAGCCGACTCCGAACGGCAGATATTTTTTGGGAGGAGCTATTTCATGGCAGAAATACACTCGGAGTTTCGCCATTGCCTACCGCGGTGTAAGCAAATAATTGGCCGAAAAATGAAGCCTTTGAAATAATGAAAGAAAATTATAAATCGCTTCAGAGAATACATTCCAAAGACACACGCAAATTACTATCCAGTTTCAGAGTTTCCGTCTTTGAATTACGCACCCATTACTTCATAACAGATATATAAATATTTAATCGCTTTTTTCGATAACATCGCATACTAATTTGCTATTTACTGCAATAATAACCTAAATTAATTTATTTTCTTTTTTTGAATACTTTTTATACTTTTACACATACATACTTACATACATATATAGCTATAAGAAGTGTTAAATGTTTTTATTTTATTAATAAAAAATCTTATAATTTTTGATTTAATTTATGATACAAATTATTTTTTTCTTATTCTTCTCGGCATGCTAAATTTTTTTCTATGATTTATAAGCCTTGCCTTATTGATTATGATACAGGTTGCCTGAAAAGTTAGTAAAAGCAAAAGTGAAATAATGTGAATTTTTAAATGAAATTATGTTTTTTTATACACTTTCTAAATTAGTTCAATGAACCTCCAAAAATTTATCCTCACGGTATTGATACGCCGGTATCTCTGCAAGATTCTGTGCCACAGTTGTCATAGCTCCTTCAGTCGATGAGATATATAATTTCCACGAAGGAATTGTTTGAAGTCTTTGAAAATGTCGAGAGCCAAATTTGGTGAACATAAAATGCAATTTAATTCTTCTTTCAATTTCAATATCGGTGAAGCTCTTTTGTGAACACGCGCGTTGCATTGTCGAAAAATTACAATTTCTTTCTATCTGTAAGTCAACTGTTTTCAACTTATTTTTTTTTGTTCCTTTATTATTCCACTTGGGGACACAGGGCTTCAGCAAAACATTTAAATCTGATTCCGTTAACCGCTGTTCTCTATACGACACCACACGTTTGGTTAACTGTTTCTAGTTAACGAAGGTTAGAACGCCTCCAAATATTTCATGGACGGGTCGTCTGTTTCCTTGTGGGTTCCATTTCAATACTGTTCTGCTAAGAGAGTGCCCGATCCATCACCATTTACGACCACTTATGTATCATCTTTTGGATTGGATCTTGGAAACTTTACATATTATGCGAAGGCATTTATTTGGGAAGCTTTGTAGTTTCTGCGTAACGCTTCTCGACAGCAGCCAAAATTCTTGTATGGTCAGTCTTTAGCTCGTGGGCGATGCTATGACTACTAACATGCCGGTCGACTTATATTATTTCTTCGATATTATAACCATTTTTGACTTTATCGACTTTCTCTTTAACACTGTAACTCACTACTGAATGGAACGAACAAAAAACAGCAAAGGAATTTCCTTAGTGTGAAATGTCAACTTTACAACGATCATAAACTTTAAAGTGTTTGCTCGATACTTTACGACATACCGTCTACTACAGCCATCTACCGAGAAAATAATGGATTTCCTTTTCACCAAACTAATACTCAGACTTATGTATTTTATCGTTATCAAGATAATTAATCATAGAAATCCTTTTGGCAACTGATGTCATGACTTTTTTGCCTAGCGCTTTGAATTCACATTTATCGAAGCAGAACAACTAGCTTCGGACCTCTGGAAGCGTTCTTCTTTTAGTTTGGGTTCAAGCAGCTAGATCCAGGTTTTATCAATAGCTATGAAAATGATCAAAAAGAGGCTCAACACTTTTTTTTCGCAGCACTTACTTCCGGTTAGGACAAAGGATAACTGGATTAGTAATTGCATGTCTGTCTATATAGTGATGTACACAGACAATGGGCGGTGCTGCTGTTAAATTTTAGTTTTTTTTTTTTTGTATTTTTACCAAATTTTATTATGCTTACATTTTACATAAATTTTCGAAATTGTTTCTGCATTGCTATAGCACCCGGGATTATTGCATTTAAATTTGCAAAAATTCGCTAACAATTTTTTTTTTTGGCCTCCTAAAATATTCATGTCTTGATTTAAGTTGCGGAAAAAAAGCTTAAAATATATTTTCGACCGAGGCGAAAGGTTAAGAGTGCAGTAAAATTTCACGTTAAATATTTTCGTAGGATTTTTTTACTTATTAGCTCCAGACTAAAAGAGTATTTTTGAATCTTGTTAAAGATACCTCTCAAAAATCAAATAGAGAAAGTCGTAAGTGGATTAAAATGTTCCAGAAAATTATTCTGCCGGAAATTTTACTATGAGTCTTCTCAGGCAAAATCTCACCAACGTAACAATCGCTAGAGAATCTAAACTACGACTAATTTCAATGCCTATAAGAGGAAGAATTATCGATGTAACTATGTACATATAAGTACATATAGTATATGCCTACAAACCATTTTATTGCACCAGGGATGAATGCATTCTGCTCGCACAACTTGACTAAAGTTAACTCTATTTTTACAACCCCTTTAAGGTTACATCATTTTTAGATTGCATTCAAACCTTTTTAGTAGCTGGTTGGAAGCTCACTTTTATTATCAACGCCTGTAGTATTTCACCTTCTTTGAACAAAAGTTTGGTCAACCCGCTCATGATGAAATGCTGAATGCTCGAAATTTTTTTAAAATACAGAAAACATCCAACCCCATCAGCAAAAAAATTTTCAAAAATCAAAGTAATTTTTGAGACACTGTGAACTTGCGTTTTATAAATGAGAATTAAATGGGTTGTAAAACTGCATACGTAGGATGTTTGTTAAAGTTTTTATTAAAATTTTAAATTCTTTATTACAATTTTTTAAGATTTTTTAATTTGTAGAAACTTGAAACAGAACTTATATTCTTTTTGTAATAAAAATACTATTTTTCTCACCATCTTTCAGGCATTAAATTACAAATTTGCGGATTCGCTGCTTGTCAATGGCGCGAAAAATTTGGACAAAAGACAGCTGTACAGAAAATAAGTCCAAAGGTGAAGAATATATATTTTGGCCGCGAAGATTATGTTGCATCAACAACCTATCTGGTTGGCTCAAATAATGGTAGCAACTTCACCATGGATGCCGGCACTTACACCTATACCTTCTCCTGTCCCATACCAGTAAATTGCCCATCATCTTTTGAAGGCAGCTACGGACACATACGCTACCTGGCCAAAGTAACCTTCATACGAAATGGCGCTGCCGATCGAGTACACAATGTAGGCTTTACAGTGCTCAAGCTTTTAGATCTGAACCAGGAGAGCAAATTACTTAAGGTGAGTAAGTTTTATCTTCTCTTCTACTTCATTCATATACGGTCTTATTTCTGGAATTCATTTGTATTTGACAGTCTCCCGCCACCAACGATACAATCGAAAACGTTTGCTTCTTCTTATCTAAGGCGGTACATCTGAAAGTTGACCTCCAACAGACGGGCTATGTGCCCGGCCAATTTGTATTGGTCAGTGCCGATGTGAACAATCAGTCGTCAGTGGATTGTAAAAAGCTGATTATAACATTGAATTTACGCGCCACATACAATTCAGATACGCCAGGTCTGCACTCAGTCTCGGAGAAAATCTGTCTTGCTAAGAAAATCTGTGGCCATGTACCGCGCTATACCCGCAAAGTTTTCGCAGAAACGATACGCGTGCCAGCAACCGCGCCAACTTGCGAGCATGTCAGCAAAGTTGTACGGGTCTCCTATGAATTATGTGTCGAGGCAGCGATGAGTTCAATAATGCGCAACCCGAAGACCGTAATACCGTTAACAATTGGAAATGTGCCCTTAATGACAAGTGATATGATTGAGGATCAGTGGTTGGAGGAGAGTGAAGAAGAGGAAGCGCCGACCACATCGTCAGCAGCCGCTCTATCGGCCACCGATTTGGAAAATGGAAATAGAGCAGCTGGAAGAGTGAGTGATGAGGAGATGAGTGAAGGCGAAATGGAGTTGCGTAAGTGGAGTTTCGTTTTTAAACAGAAAAAAGATAACTTATTCAAGATGTTTTCCAAAATAAAGCAAATATTCAAACTTAAAAAAAAAAATTTAGCTGATGAGAATATAAAAAATTAGGTATGCAGCATTGATCTATAGTATCACGCGCATAAGAATCTTTTTCTGGATTACTTTCACTGTCGCGCTGTATAATAATACAAAGTACAAGAAAAGATCTAATTGTTTAAGGTGCGAGGACCTATGAGAAGAAGTATGGGTCTGATAGTTCACGCTGATTTAGTTTATTTTCAAAATATTTATTATTTGTCCGAGAAAGGATAGTTATGCAAAAAAAAAAAACGAACGCTTTAGGCCTCAGTATAAAACATAAAAGTGTGAGCGCAGTACGATTGAGGCAGGAGGTCCTTTGTATTAAAACTCTTATCTCAATTTTGATGAAAATTTCACACTTAGACAGCAATAGGGTAACATCCCTGGGTGTGGAATTTTAGACATCGGCGATTGCGAAAGCGACTGCCCAGTATTTTTAAGAAATCATTTAACTAATTGAAAGAAAATTTAACTTTGATATTTTTAATAATATTTATTTCATTTAGAACATAAATTTAAAAATGGCGCACGCAAGATGGCTCGAAATTAACCATACAATTTAGTTTTGAATAACTATTTTACTACATAAATAAAACAAACATAATATTGGGCGACGAAAATCCTTATTTTGACCAATACACGCCAAGTGTCAAATCTGATTGACGTACAATGTCATTTGCAAAAACTATAAATCTTCAGATAGTATAGCTAATTTTGTGCCACCTTGTAGTTATATGTCTAATCGGCGCTTTCACCCTTTCTTGGTAATTTAGCCAAGCTCCTCCTTCTATGTAGGGTGTGTGCCTTGGTGATTTTCCGCATATAAAAAGACTTACAGTTTTATGCCGCCTCCGAACGGCAGATGGTTCTTTATGAGGATTCTTTTTTCATGAAAGAAATACACTCGAAGACTTGGTTGTCGAGCGGCGACCACTATTTGATTTTTCTTGCCTAAGCACTACCGTAAGGTTGTCACAGAACAACCCTTCGACTAAGGCAGCCCTTTTTGAACCATTATATTTAACAAAAAATAATGTTGTTGAGTTCTCAGCTTCCGGCTTGTTTCAAGGTCGTAAATCAAACCAGCGGCACTAAATAACTGCTCGCACCAAATACTTCCTGGTGGAGGCGACAAATATCTGCGTACGAAACTTGAAAATATCTCAAATTTATTTATTTATTTAATAGAAACATATTGTAATTATTATATAATTATGAATAATTACATATATTACACCACTAGTAGCAAGGAATATCGACCTAATATAATACTAATAGAATTCTTCCTTAATTGCAAAAAAAAAAATATTAGAATAAAATTAAATTGTGTAGGAAATCTATAAACAAAATTATGAAACATAAGCTAGCACAATTTGACATACAAAATCATAAATATTTGACATATTTTCTAGAGAAATCTCTTTTAATAAATCTGAAGGTAGCCGAAAGCCTCTGCTGCCAGCGCTCCGTTTGCTTGAGCTTGCTAATACTTTTATTATCATCTAAGCTTTTTAAAGTAAAAAATAAAAATAAAATATATATTAGGTATGGAAATAAGTTTCCGCCCTCTCTTAGCCAAAGTTACGAATTATTTAAACAATTAAATAATACATGAAATTATGTGAAGTATGTGCCATTGCAAGCTGCAACTTTCATCTATATTTCAGGCAGCATACGGATTCCTCTGACGAAAAATTCGAGTTCTTTTGACTTGATCCATTCATTGAGCCAACTTGCGATGCTCTCGTAAGAAGTGAAACGCTTTCCAATAAGGATTGGCTGCATTGATCGGAAAAGATGGTAATCCGAAGGTGCAATGTCTGGGGAATACGGCGGATGAGGCAAGATTTCCCAATTCAGTCCCTCTAAATATTTATGGACTGGTTTACCAACGTGTAGCCTGGCGTTGTCATGCAGCAAAATCAGTTTGTCATGTCTACCGTCCCATTCCGGCCACTTTTCTTTGAGAGCTCGATTCAAACGCATTAGCTGCAGTCGGTGACGATCGCCAGTGATGGTTTCAGATGGTTTAAGGAGTTCATAATAGATGACACCCTTCTAATCCCACCAGATGCGCAACATAACCTTTGAAGCATGAATATTTTTTTTCGCTGTCGATGGACCTGGTTCATCTGGCAGGCTCCAACTTTTTCGACGCTTAGGCTTCTCGTAACAGATCAAGATCAATTTTTCATCACCAGTGACAATGCAATGAAGAAAACCTTTTCTTTTCTACTATTAAAGAAGCCTCTCACACGTCACCAAACGCCTCCCGATATCCCTTTCTCTATCACTTACGTCGAAATTGCAACTTTGGAAGCGTCGAAACCACTCTTTACAAGTTGCATTTAATGGAGCGTGATTACAGTAAATATTGATCAATATACGACACGTTTCAGCTGCACTTTTCTTTAGATGGTAATAATGAAGCATGACTTCCCGCAAATGCTTTTTTTTTCGCGACGAGATTAGGCATTTTTGACGTTGAGACCAGTATACTTCTAGAGCGAACACAAAAATAGAATCAGCAGTGACACCTCTTTTACGAGGGCGGAAATTTATTCCCATATCCAATAAATCTGAAGGTTTCCTACCTTTAAAGCTGTTGTTTCTGCCGTTGTTGTACTTGGTGCAGTAGTCTATTATGTTAATAATAGACAGTGCATAGTTACACCCTGTACATACAAGTGCAAATTAGGGCAGGCATTCCTTTTAGAAGGCGTTGGTGAATGATATTTGTGTGTTCTAGTCTGAGTCGGTTGGAGGATTTTCTCTGCTGCAGTATCGCTTCTGACGGAATAATTGTTTTAAGTCGTTCTGGATTTATGAATTTATAGATGAGTTGGTATGTAATCCAGTTCTCACTTACAGTTGAGTAATATAATGGTATATTATCTACTATCCCGAGAATATCGGTTTTAACTAAATAATCGAAATATAAAGTAGGCATATTTCGTTATGGTTTTTTGCTGTTTTATCGACGTTTTCGTTGCCAAGAATTCCTCTATGTCCAGGGACTCACATAATTTTTATTTCTGCCATTTGCTAGGATAATTTTTTTTCAAATATTCGCAATCAATGATTATATGCTATTAGCGTTCGACAGAGCTGTGATGACAGACTTACTGTCCGTTTAAATTATATATTATAATTTCTATTAGTGGAGGAGGCGGATTGAATAGTTTTTAGCAATCGTCGCGTTCGTAAATATCCAGTTGTGTGGGAATAGAACGACAGTCCTAAATATCCTACCTAAGTACCGGGAATGTTTAAATAAAACAAAACAAAGTTAAATTTCAGGCAAATTTATTTTATCTCCTTCAAAATATGAGCCGTCTGAAGCAACACATATGTACCAACGTTTAACCCAGTCATCCATGCACCCCTGGCTTTCAGCTCCTTCGTCGCATTCTCTTTGTTCTCCTCTATCGACCTGAAATCTCCTTCCACGAAGTGTTAACTTCAACTTGGGAAACAAAAAAAGTCGCACGGGGCCACATCAGGTGAATACGGTGCATGCACGATGGTATTTACTTGGTGTTTGGTCAAATAATCCAGCACAATTTGGGCTCGGTGCGATGGCGCTTTATCACCGTGCAAAATCCAAGAATTGTTTGCCCAGATCTCCGACCGTTTGCGACGTACACCATCTCTCAAACGCTTCAAATCGGATAAATAGTGGTAGATGTGTGTCTTACAGTCCTACCAACATAAGAAAAAAATATGGTCCGGTTCCCACAGGAGCGGCTCGATTAAATTAAACATTTCCGATACTTTTTGATCATAGGGTATGCTTTTTTATCAGATGTCACAGCAATGAAGTTGCATCGTTTTCTTTAGAGCCGTTAATGTAAATATAGTTCTAGCCTTTGGCATTTTAATAGTTCTTGACGTCTAAGTATAGCATTTCGTAAACAAGTTTAGAAGTGTCCCATTCAAATAACTTTCATATTTATTTCACTATTTTTGTTTTTTCATTTATACCTTGAATTTTCTGTATGATTAGTTATGCAGTGTGAAATAAATTTCATATATATTTTTTAGAATTTAAATAGAAAATTTATTTGGTTTTTTTAAGCTTCGTATATATCTTGAAAACGTTTAATTTTAGTGAGAAAAGATGCCAGAGTGACAGATATCAAATCTAATTACCTTTATTAAATTGAATTACCTTTACCTGCTTTAATCAGCTAACGGATTCCACAGATATTTGAAATCTTTATGATCTGCATTTTCTCTTTAATCAAAAGCCGTTAATTAGCGATATTTCGAAAACTACATAACAGAATAAAACTATGTAAGAACTGAATATTCTGATTCTGGGATTTCTTTGGCTGTAAACTTGAGTTGCTTATGCACTCACATTAAGATAAACTTTAAATACTTAGTTTGGAGTTAGATTTATCTAGTAAGAAAACAATATTGTATAAAAAAAATAAATAAATAATTGGCGCGTACACTTCTGTCGAGCTCCTCCTCCTATTTATGGTGTGCGTCTTGATGTTGTTCCACAAATGGAGGGACCTACAGTTTCAAGCCGACTCCGAACGGCAGCTATTTTTATGAGGAGCTTTTTCATGGCAGAAATACACTCGAAGGTTTGCCATTGCCTGCCGAGGGGCGACCGCTATTAGAAAAATGTTTTTATTAATTTTGCTTTCACCGAGATTTGAACCAACGACCTCTCTGTGAATTCCGAATGGTAATCACGCACCAACCCATTCGGCTACGGCGGCCACAATATTGTATAGATCCAGATAATAAGTTTGAATTAAATTGTTTTAGATTGTAAAGAAAATTTTATTTAGACAAAAAATTTTTGCCTACGGTGGTTTTGTAACTTTATTGCCGTGCTGCGAAAGCTTTGGCTCAGATTAATTACAAGGAGAATATCCGCGTAAGATCCTATTCTTTTTTAGAAATATTTACAGCATCTGGGCCGCCAACTTTTGACCCCCTTGACGTAAAATCTCCGAGAAGGTGCCGCATTCTCCTTTTATCACTGCCAATGTTTTCGTAGGTGTTGTGCGTCGCTTAACTCGGCGTGCTTCCATCCATATTTCGTTCTAATCAAATATGGATTGGACCTTGACTGCCACTCATTGGTTTCTTGAAGCTTGCACTTTGTACAACTAAAATTTAATAGTCTAAAAAATTGCGTAGCCAATTTTTTTTGATTGGAAAGTTTAAAACTTTAATTTTCAATTTTTTTTTTTGACTTGGACAAAATATTAAAACTTTTAACAAAATTGTTTAAAACTCGTACTAATATGGTTCTTCTTATAGAATCGACTATATTCACATAAAAAAAATCAAATAAAAGATTAAGTAAATAAATATTGTAGTAAGAACTTTTCAAGATATTGAATGGGTTATAAAACTGCATACCCAGAATTTTTATAAAAATGCTGAGTAGAAAGTTGGAAGTTGTGATGATTTCTTTTCTTTGTTTTGTTAATTTTTGGGGAATTTGTACAAAGTTTGTAGCTTTGAAGTTTATGGTTTTTGTTGTAGAAGGCACTATAAAAACACAGAAAAAGCATGATTGCAGAACTATTCAGTATTCGAGTCTATCGAGTCCTTTTAGTATTTATTATTCATTTAAAAAAGTTATTCTCGTTCTTAAAGGGAGTAAGTGCAGATCGCATTGGGTTTGAATATCAACTGTCAGCAACCTCGCGTCCGCTGTCGTCATTACTATCCTCGTCCCCTTCGTTGATTATTGCGATGTCTGTTCGTCAATACAGAATTTCCGTTCTGGGGCGGTTATTTGCGTAGGCCAATCCCACATAAATATTTGGTAAATAAGGCACCATTTTGATTACTAGGCAATACTGCCTATCGTTTGATGTAAACATCAAAGAAGTAGAAGGAAACAATCCAAGAAAGGAATAGTGTTTCACCAAAACAAGGACTCATACATCTTTGTTATCTCCGTTGCAACTTAGTTGGGAATTTGTTTCATCAAAAAATATATATTTTTGTTTTTTAAGAAGTTTGTAAGATCTAGGAATTATAAACTTTTACCAATAATGATATTCTAAATTCGCGATTAATTTAGTTGTATTTGCTGACAAGTAATGACAGTTCTATGACCACGGAATCGTTAAGCTTTATAGGAGATTACAAAGAGATTACAAATAAGTTCACTCTTTATTGGAACAATAAGTTTTATTTTCGACTAGAACAATATTACTTCCTTCCAATCATAAATTTTAATTTTTTTATAACTCGTTGACAGCTCCACCTACCTACGAGGAAGCGATGTTTATGAGCACGAATATCGCCGACAATGATGCCAACACAGTGAGTGTAGATGCGCCATTTACACCCCGTTATCCTGTCTTCAATGTGGACGAACCTTACTTCACCTACAATGGCATGGGCTTGAGTCCACCACCTAATTTGCCACCAAAACGAAGGCGTCGCAAGCGGCGACATCGAGCAGCCGCAGCACCTACAACGGAGTTCGTCAAAGAGTTGCAGCCAACTGAATCGCCAATACAAATATGAAAATAATTGTGTATATTACAAAAACAAAATCAGCGAAAGTGCAATATTTTACTAATTTGCTGTTGTATTTCTAATTAATGCTACAATTGTTATTAATAAAAACGACATCGCTGTAAATATAATAATTTAAAATAATTGAATTAAAGTTTTTTGTTACTTTAGAAAAAAATGGTGCGCTTATAAATAAGTATATTTGTACATACACTCTTAATTAATTAGCGAAAAGGTTATTAATATTTCTGATATAGATTTCTTTGCCACTAATACAAGAAAATAACGTGTTCCCTCTTCTTTAATGTTGAGTGAAAACTGTGAGTTTGGCTCTTTTTAACCCCGCCACCTCCAATCGATCAATCCACATTTATGTGTTATAGTTGCAAATTTTTGCCCAGAAAATATTCGGAACCTTCTTCATGCAGCGAATACATTTCATCAGTTTAATGATTGGTTTGGTTGAGAGTTATACCACTTTCTTGCCTCTATATAAGTCCTGATGGTACCAAATTAGTATTTGATAGTCTATACTATATTTTACTGCCATTTTGATGTGCTCGCCGTTTTAGCATGATAGCATCCAAATATCATATATACCCAGGTCGACCAGGCGCAGCCATGAATTCTTGAGAGTGACTTCTGGTTCTGGTCGAAATATCTACAAATAAGTAGATAGGTAGGTGAAATGGGTGAAGTGCCAGTTTTGATACGCTCAGTCGTCTATCTGCCAAACTCGGACATTTACAGAGAAAGTGCTCTACAGTCTCCTTCTCTGAAAGGTCACTACAGCTTCTGAAATTGGGGTTAAATGGCTTGACTATCGGAGAAAATGTTAATATCTCTCTCGCTCCCGCGTTCCCTAAGCATTTGCATGCCTGCAGGATCGCAAAGACTTCTGCTTGAACAACACTAGTATTTGGCAGTTTAAAGGAGAGAGATAAATTGGCTGATTTAGAGAAAGCCCTGCTCCGACTCCAGATTCAATCTTGGCACCATCAGTGAAGATAGAGGTGCAAGCTTCGGTGCAGATTTTCCCCTCGATCCAATCCTGCCTATCTGGAAAGATTGCCTTAGCACGACCCTCAAACTCTAGTTTGCGGATAGAGAGATATGTTCGAAGTTCAGAGAAAAACGGTGTTATTTGCCCGAAAATGCTACCATGTCCCTTGAGAGATGGCCTGCAGAGGTCAATCTCCTTTAACCTGATTGCATTTTGAGCTGTGTTGGAAATAACGTAAAAGTCGATGGGAAGTAACTGCAAAAGGACATTCAGAGCAGCATTAGGGCAAATAAGTGAGAACAATAATTAAATTTTTAAACAGATCTTGAACGCACAAATTAAAATTAAGAAAACTATTTACTTAATTTGAAAGTAAAATGGAATCAAAATGCAGTAAAAGGTTAAATTGAAGTGCTGTGAGACTACCATTTGAACAAGAGAACGACATACCAACACCGCTAAACACCATATACAACGAAATGGACGACCACATGAAAAGGCAAGTGGACTAGGTGGACTAACCTGACCACATGCAAAACATCAAAAGTCATGTGTAGAACTAACGACAAAAAACTGACTCAATTCGTACTTACGCTCTCGCGAAAGGAATACAGAACTATTATAGGTATGCTAACAGGTCACAATCTATTGGCTGCACATGCGTACAAGATAGGGATTGCTAATAGGGACAAATGCAGAAAATGCAGAGAGGATGTTGAGAAGACTTCAGAACACCTTCTGTGCGTTTGTCCGGCATTATTAAAAACGCGACTAAGATGCCTGGGAGCCCCACTGCTTGAGGGTCTGGAAGACGTCTCAAAAGCGGAGCTCCCAGCCCTACTTAGATTCGCCAAAAGCGCTGACATGCTACATGATGTCTACTTTAGGTATTAATTGGCTTATTTGCCAACCAGGCTAACCTAACCTAACCTAAAGGGTTAAATTTTAATAAAGCTTGAAATTTGAATTTATATTGTTTTTGGAGTAATGCATTTTATATATATATATATTTATAAAAAATTCTTAGAATTACGTTAGCAACAAATAAGCTGTCAAAATTCTGATAAAACCTATTCTCATGCAATTAATACACAATACACCCCGCGACCCTTGGGGGAACCTGTTATCCCTATAGGGCGCGTCCCCAGGTGGTGGATAGGGGAACGCCTCCCAGATATGGAAGGTAGGAAAGTAGGTCTCCCGCGAACCACACAGGTCGATGACGGGGTCACCCTCAGAGGATGAGCTCTTGGCCTCCAGCCAAGAAACAGTTGAGGGCAAAGCTGTGGGCCACAGTACGCCAACAACCATAAATGAACCAACAACATCCGCTAAAGCCATGGGGCAAAAGCGCACTAATAAAGGCCCATCAAGGTATAAGCTCTACCAGAGGTCTCTCGCTATCCTTGACAGGATTCGTAAGAACGAGACCGAAGGTAAAGCTCATCCCAAAGATGAGGCTGACAAGGCAAGGTGTCAAAAGGTGGTGGACGAATATCTGGCATTCCAAACCGCCCGAAAGGCAGAGGCCAAAAAACGTAACCGTTCGCAAGACGAAAACAAGAGGGCAACAAAGAAGCACAAGATCTCAGATCAGGGTGCGGTTGTCCCCAAACTTACCAAACAATTCAGTGAGGTGGCACGGGACCATCTTCAAATGGCACTGGTGGACGAAACTTCCAACCGCTTCAAACCTGTGCTTGACAAATGGTCGGAGATTGAGGCACGGTTGTCTCGCATAGTCGTCGACCATGTCATGGCGAACCCGGAGGGTCAATCCCCAGGTTTCGACTCGGTGGAAGTGGTTCGCGGTTGCCGGGTAATCAAATGTGATGACCAACACTCATTGCATTTCCTTACAAACGCGATTGGCAAAATTCAGAACAGCTGGGTATCTTGAGGCTCAAGCTCATTCCAGCTAGCGAGATACCACGAAGGCCGAGGGCTCGCATCTGGATACCAAACATGGAGTTTGAAGCCAATCAGTTAATTCCTTATCTCCAGGCTCACAACCGCTCAGTGCCGATGGCCGATTGGTCGATCATCAAAGCGGAGGCTCCGCAAAAGCACAGCGTGTCGTTCCTCCTTCAAATCACAGAAGAGAGCCTTGAACCACTGCAAAAAGTGGAAAATAAACTTCGGTTTGGCATACGGAAGGCCCTGCCGAAGATATTCCGTTCTGCGAATCCTGAGGAGGAGCAGGATGAGGTCGACGGCACCAGCGAACTGCTGATTGGCATGCAGTTAAATGATGCCGAACCTGAAGCAAACCAATAAAAAATGGTTTTAAAGGTTGTCCAAATTAACCTGCAGCACTCACAAACTGCAACGGACAACCTAACCGTTCTCCTAGGGGAGGAGAACGTTGACATAGCCCTAATCCAGGAACCCTGGGTGCGGAGCAACGAGGTGAAGGGGTTCCCGGGAAGAAACTACAATCTGTACTATAAGCGTACTCAAGGTAATCCTAGATCATGTATTGTAGCCAAAAAACACTTAAACATATTTTTAATCCCATCATACAGTTCACAGGATGTGACGGCCGTTGAGGTGGAAGCTGCTGACGGTGTCAGCATCACACTTGCATCCATCTATATGGCACATGATCGGCCAGCACCGCCCGAGGAGGCTTGTGGGCTTGTGCTTGAAGGAGCCAGGAACAAAACCCTGCTACTCGGATGCGACGCCAACGCGAGGCATGCGTTGTGGGGAAGCTCTGAGACAAACGACCGAGGTGAGTCTTTATATAATTTTATTATTAATACTAACTTATCGGTATGTAACAGGGGTAACACTCCCACTTTCACCTTTCCTAGTACGGAGTACTTCAGAGGATGGGAGGAAGTGATTGATGTTACTCTACTGTCTGAAAATAGCTCAGTAAGGGTAGATAATTGGAGGGTATCCAATAAAAGGTCCTTTTCTGATCATAGTTGGATCCTCTACGATTTAGATCTTAAGGTAGATCCACCCCTACCGTATCGAAATCCTTTAAGAACCAACTGGAAGAGGTTCAAAAATGCAGCAAACAAGAGGATAGGAGAGATTCCTATCCCTCAAATCACTCTCACGGAAAACCTTGAGAGTAGGGTCATAACACTGGAAAAGGCATTTAGTAGGGCCTACAAAACGTCCTGCCCCATAAAATTTAGCAAAAAAACTCACCCTCCTTGGTGGAGCAGTGAGCTCTTAAAACTAAGGGAAAAGTCCAGATCAATGTTTAACCTCAGCTACTCGACGGGAAATTGGGAATTGTACAGAGAAAGTCGGAGACAGTACAAGAAGGCAATCAGGGCCGCCAAAAAAGAGAGCTGGAGGGAATTTTGTTCGTCAATCGAATCCACCAGGGATTCTGCTAGGCTCAGCCGTGTTCTTTCCAAAGACCATTCAATGGCTTCTTGGGTCAAGAAACCTGATGGAACTTGGACTGCTACAGCAGAAGAATCGCTAGAGCTTCTGCTAAACACGCATTTTCCGGGATGCAGCGCTTACGAAAGTGAGAGGGGAAACATTAGGCGGAGCCAATATAATCCACAGCATCTTGCAAATGAAATTATTACCAAAGAAAAAGTTGCATGGGCAATCAAATCTTTCTCACCCTTTAAATCTCCGGGGCCAGATGGGATCATTCCAAAGATGTTACAGGAAACCTTGGACTGTACCCTACCATGGCTAGAGGAAATTTTTAAAGCGTGTTTAAACTTAGGCCATATTCCAGATAGCTGGAAACTAGTCAAGGTCGTCTTCATACCAAAAGCAGGTAGAAGAGGACATGAATCAGCGAAGGACTTCAGGCCAATCAGTCTTTCGTCTTTCCTGTTAAAAACTTTTGAAAGACTTTTGGATATGCACCTCAGAAGCTCTTTGGAGAGCTCTGGTATATCAACTGCACAACACGCATACCTTAAAGGCAAATCTACGGAGACAGCGCTTCACGAGGTAATCCGAATTATAGAGGGCTCTCTAGAGAGCAAACATTATACCATGGCGGCATTCCTGGATATCGAAGGCGCCTTTAACAATGTTAGCACAGATGCCATCCAACGGGCGTTGATAGACCTGGAGGTGGACAGTTGCGTTAGTAACTGGGTCATCTCCATGCTAGAAACCAGGATCATCAAAGCTAATATGGGTAATATCAACATAACCAAGAAGGTCCACGGGGGCACTCCACAAGGGGGAGTATTACCTCCACTTCTTTGGCTATGTGTGATCAGCAAAATCTTAACAAAACTTGACGGAGGTGGGGTAAAAGTGGTGGCGTACGCTGATGATGTGGTGTTAATGGTGTCAGGACTGTGTCCAAATACGATCAGTGGGATCATCCAAAGGGCGTTAGGCGAGCTTAAGTCTTGGGCCACAGGATGTGGGCTAAGTTTAAACCCACGTAAAACAGAACTTATGCTTTTTACCACCAGATACAAGGTACCAACTTTCACCCTACCAAATATCAACGGACAAACTCTGTCACTATCAACCAGCGCAAAGTACTTAGGAGTAATTCTGGACTCCAAACTTAGCTGGAAGTTAAACGTCGAAGAACGGGTAAGGAAAGCAGAAATTGCTTTATATGCCTGCAAACGTATGCTTGGAAGAAGATGGGGTCTTCAACCGAGGTAGAAGGTAACGAAAAAGCTGATGAACTGGCAAGAGGGGGATCTGCCATGAATAGCGCTCTTGCAGTACCAGTATTCACTCCCCTAGGTGCGGTCAAGAATGCAATTTCCCTAAAATACCTTCGAATTGCAGATTGTAGATGGAGAGACCAGTCGAAATGCAAAATCAGCAGAACGTTATGGCCCACCTACAACCTCAAGCAATCGTCGACATTAATAAACATGAAACGACGGGACACCTGTAGACTTACGGCAGTCATAACTGGCTTCTGATCTATCGGAGAACAAGCCGCCAAAATGGGCATCCCTCATAACACATATTGTCATAGTTGTAAACAACCGGGGGAAAAAGAAGCAATCTTCCATTTCCTCTGTGAATGCCCTGCCCTATGGAAGGACAGAATGTTAACCCTGGGCAAACCGTTGTTCGAGAGTCTCGAGCAGCTGTCTGGCTTAGAAGTCAACAACCTAATAAGGTTCCTAAACCAGACTGGATATAGTCCTGCTGTAAATAACTGTTAAACAATTTGGTAACGAGGATGTGGCAACAAAATGGTGCGGAAGCGCTAGTTGGATTCTGGATGAATCACCACTCTAACCAACCAACCAACCAACACCCCGCGAAAAAATATAGCACTTGATCATTTTGATTATTGACTATTTAACAATTTATTTATTAATTATTTAGTTTAAATAAAAAAATTATGTGCGTTCTGCAGTATACACCATTTTAATCTAACTATGAATATGATTTACAAAAATTCGACAAATTTTCATAAATTTTCATAACATAGTTCATTAAAATTTAGTATAAGAAAAAACAAGTTTCATGTGGTTCAAATTTCTCCTTAAAGTTTGACATTTTTTTCGGTGTCGGTGTTGAGTATTTTATCTTTGAAAATGATTGAGTGCTCGAAAATATGCAAAAGTGATTCGACATACTAATCTCCCTCTTCTTAGGATTGACGCGTTTTTGGCCGAGCTTAACAAAGCGCGCCAGTCGTTCCTTTCTCGTGCTAAACGGCACCAGTTGGAAACCAGTTGCAGTCAGGTCCTTCCCCACCTGATCTTTCCAACGTAGAAGAGGCCTTCCTCTTCCTCCGTTACCACCAGCTGGTGCCGTATCGAATACTTTCAGAGTCGGCGCGTTTGTTTCCATTCGGTCGTCATGACCTAGCCAACGTAGTCGCTGCAACTTTATTATCAACGTGCAAAGGTCCCAAAATCTTCCGAAGAAACGTTTTCTCAAACACTCCAAAGGACGCCTCATCGGATGATGTCATCGTCCCCGCTTCTGCGCCATACGTTAGACGTTACAAAATCTTCTCGCAAGTAAAATATGTAAATCTATCAGGCACTAAAACCTGATAAATATACATATAAGTTTTATTTTTTGTTTTGTTGGTTAGAGTGGTGATTTATCCAGAATCCATTTTGTTGACACATTCTCGTTACCAGCTTATTTAACAGTTATTTACAGGAGTTATTTGCATCCAGCCTGTGCGGTTTAAGAATCTTATGCGGTTGTGGACGTCTAAGCCAGACAGTTTTTCGAGACCCTCGAACAGCGGTTTGCCCAGGGTTGACATTCTGTCCTTCACAGAGGAAATGGAAGATTGTGTCCTTTTTCTCCGGTTGTTTACATCTATGACAGTATGACTGTTTGTTCTTCGATGGCCAGTTATGACTGCCGTTAGTCTACAGGCTTCCCGTCGTTTCATCTTTATCAATATCGTCGATTGCGTGAGGTTGTAGGTGAGCCATAGCATTCTGCTAATTTTGCATTTCCTTTGGTCTCTCCATCTACAATCCGCGATTCAGAGGTATTTTAGGGACATTGTGTTCTTGACGGCACCTAATGGTGTGAATACCGATACAGAAATAGCGTTATTCATGGCAGATCCCCCTCTGCTTTTTCGTTACCTTCAATGTTCCGGTGTGCCGGGACCCAGATTAAGATTACTTTATGGTTTTCACTCAGGGTGGTAAGGCTATTCCTACTTTGTTCCACCACTTTAGTGGCTGTTATAGCCGAATGCAGTGTCTGGATTGCAGCTTGGCTATCCCAAAGAATACCAATATTGCTATTTTTTGTTTAGTCATGTAGAATTTTAGAACGTGGAATTCGAAATGTGCAGAATTTCCAAGTTAAAAGGCGGAACATGGGATGTATTGGTGGTATTGGTGAACGTACTCATAATTGTCAGATATGAATATAAAGATTTGTAGCCATAAAAAATAGAAAAAAATGTTGAAAGTAAATGGAAAAAACTGGCACAACTATCTTATATTCACTCGTTGAACATATAAAGTTTACTGGCTTCAAAAAAAGAAAAAAAAGTAATTTCTTTGGATTTATCTCTTTACATATTTCTTAGGTTACGTTTCGCTGAAAGACATTGAAATTGAAAAACATAAATCTATTTGGCTGACAACTAATTATGTTCAACTAACAAAAAATTAAAGCTATGACGAAAATCCCGAATATCAATTTTAAAACATTCAAGAAAATTGTAACGCCTTTCAAATTTTAAAAGAAAAATAAATTAAAAATTACGCCAGATGGCGTTGTAGTTAGACATTTTTTGAAAAAATTTTTTTAATTTAATTTAATTAATCACAACTATAATTATTATTATTATAATTTTTGCATTTTATAACATTTTCATAACACTTTCTTCGCCTCTTACTTTTTATGGACCATTTTCAATGATAACATTATTCGTATATGAAACAAAAATTTCGTGGACTTGTTATAAAGAGAAAACGCGCAATACCGTCAAAAAAAATTATAAAAAATCAACGGGATTTTCTGGCAACATCAATTTTGCATAAGAATAATAATGAACTTTAATAAAAAAATAAAAATTTGCCAAATAATCTTTTTTGCCAACATATTATATTTCAACCAACATTACAAAAGCTCCTCATAAACATATCTGCCGTTCGGAGTCGGCTTGAAACTGTAGGGCCCTCCATTTGTGGAACAACATCAAGACGCACACCACAAAGAGAGGAGGAGCTCGGCCAAACACCCAAAAAGGGTGTACGCGCCAATTATATATACATATATATATTATATTTCACCACCCACAAACTAATTATTGCCCACAAAACGTCGGCGCCTTGCATGGTATACTTGTGTGTTGCGTAGATATATATAATTCGAAAACTTTGTGGCAACGCTCGGTATAAGATAGCTGCCCAAGTGTGACAAAAACCGGCTGGCCATATAAACAAATAAAAATTGAATCAAAACAAAAACGCGTTGATGACGTCATACCCAATGCCGCCATTCACATGCTCTACGCTCTCATACATAACATAAATGAGCTGCTGCTCTTCTCACATAGTCAATTATTTGTGCTCTCTGTTTTTTCTCCAAAATGCTGATGAAGGCAGTTAGCCGACTCATTCGCATTTCTATCATTCTTTCTAAGTAAGCAAAAATATCGTGCTAGTTTGTCATAAACGCTGTGGGAGTGCAGTGTGTAGAAAGCATCGATAACGAAAAACTGAAATAGGCGATATCGGCGCCGGCTGTTCTATCATTATACTGTGATACATATATACGAGTGCATTATTAGTATTCATTTATAAAGTACATTTATAATCACTTCTGTACTGGCCGAAGGTGAACATACATATATATATGTGAAATTAAGTGTTAAGCTGGAATTCCATGGGAAGTGTTGAGGTGGACAAGCATTTGATATCTTAAAAATCTAAGATTTGCCGCAACTGCTACTAATTCGTATTTCTGCGATGTCTTCTCACATACAGCCCGTTGAAAAATTTTAAACACACCACGTTTTTTTTTTTTGTTTTTTGTAAAGATATAATTCTTACTACAAAAAAAAATATATAACGCAAAATTATTATACAAAATTTTAATTGACGTTTCATAAATTTTTCTGGGTATGTAGTCTTACTTGTACGTCCCATGCAATTTTAGTATAACAAAGTGCAAGTTTCAAGTAAATACAAAATGCTGTTGATATTTGGCATTAACTTTTCGCTAAGTTGCCACGCATTTTCTTCGATATGAATACGTTAACGTATGATATGGAATTCTAGCTTTATGGTACTCGTACTGATAACTTTCGCGCTCGGTTCTATTTTTAGTGATACGTCTCGCTAACTTATAACGCTTGACGAAGAGATTTTTTCCGAAATTTATTGAATGAGAATTTGTCGTGTAGCTTCTAATTAAAAACAAATTGTTCACAAATAATAAAAAAAAATATTAATAAACTAAACGAAAATGCCCTCCACTTGCGTATTTGAGTTTGATCGACCACAACCCGTTTACTATAGCGGCGAAACTATCAATGGACGCATTTTGCTGCATACAACCAGCGAAAAAAACATTAGAGGTGAGTAGAAAAATAAAATTTCCAAGCAAATTAAAATGTTTTTTGAATACAAAAAGTCATTGTGGTAATGAGTTGTAGAGGAAAATAATTTAATATAATACGCTCAGAATTATATTCCATCAATTCCAGTTTTAATATTCTGCTGATTGATTTTGATGACAATGATAGTGTCCTAGACTTACCAATATATGGTGCACACTTTCTTTTGACGTTGACTGTATATGCAAAAAAAGTACGCGAACTTTACACTGGGGTAAATTTTACCCAATCCCTTTTTTCGATCTGCATAAATTCGTTGCGCACCAACTGCGGAGGACTTACTGCATGAATTCAAATATAACCCATCAAACATTTTGTGGGGTGACTCCCACCCCAGTGTGTCTACGGAAGGTTAGTAGAAAAATATCCATTAGTCGTATCTGTTAAATTTCAATCACACAATTAAGGAGGCCGATTTTGGCCTGAACCAAAATGTATGTACCAGCCAAGATTTTAGTAAAATTGAACTTGGAATGGCTATTATAGACTAACACATTAGACTTAAGATATACAAAGTGGGCGTGGATTTTATGCGACTACAATAATAATTACAAATTTATCTCTAAATGAGGTGTGGGGCAAACGTGTACCAGTTCTATTAAGTCTTTATCGAGAACGAGTTCTATTAAGTTTTTATAGAGATACACGTATCGACCCAAAACTGGGCGTGGCACAGCTGATTTTTCAAAATTTTACTTGCGTCGTCAGGGAAAAAAATTTCCAAAAATTAACGAGAGTTCTGAGCCACTTCCAAATCGAATTTTATAATTATACTGCATTTCATAAAACTTTGGAATTTTTTTTTTAAATTTGATGACAATTTTTCGATTTTTTATGAATGGGATATATTTTGTTAAAAATTAAAGAAAATGAAAAAAAAACAAAAAAAAATACTTGCATTTTATTACAACAAAATGTATAAAAGCTTTTTGAATTTTTTTGGAAATTTTGAAGGAAATGAAAAACAAAAACCAAAAACAAGAAAAACTTGCATTTTATTACAATAAAATTTATGAACGTTTTTTGAATTTTTTTGGAAATTTTGAAGGAAACGAAAAAAAAATAAAACCAAAAAAACTTGCATTTTATTACAATACAATTTGTAAAACTTTTGAGAGTTTTGATGAAATATTTTCGAATTTTTATAAATTTTGTCCGAAGTTTTGAAGTTTTATTTATATTATACATATTTACTGTCGCCTAACTATATTTTTTCTAAAAATTAATGGAAATGAAAAAAAAAACAACAACTTGCTCTACAATATAATTTATAAAACTTTTGAGGATTTTTTTAATTTTTATAAATTTTGTGCAAAGTTTTTATGTTTCATTCATTTGAACTATATTTTTGGAAAACTTAATAAAAATAAAAAAATAAAAAAAAAAATCGGACTTCAACCTAGCGCTTTATTATTTAAAATGTATAAAACCTTAGAACATTTTTTGGGAAAAATTTTTAATGAAAAATTTTCCAATTTTTATAAATTTTGTGCAAAGTTTTGAAGTTTCTTATAAATGATATTGATTGGCCCATGAATTATATTTTTGTAAAAATTAATCGAAATGAAAAAACAAAAAAAAAGAACTTGCACTTTATTATAATAAAATTTATTAAACTTTACGGATTTTAAAAATTTAGTGCACTGTTGTAAACCTTGTATGATATTTACACATTGTTGCATGAACTATATTAAAAAATTAATGAAAATGAAAAAAAATCTAAAGACTAGTAGTCGAACTAATAAAAATATCGTGTATTTATTTTTTTCGCCATGATTGTGTGTCTATGTATATCTATCTCTATTGTTTTATTTATTCCCTATAAAATGTACAATACGAAGACAAATGACCATGAATGCATGATTATAACTTTGAATTTAGATAGTTTCAATTTTATATAATTCGTTCTCCTATTGCTTATTTTTTTTTATTAACAGGTTGTCTTCCACCAATACAATATTCAACCAAATTTTTTTTCCCTTAGTGTTTAGCCGAGCTCCTCCTCCAATTTGTGTCGTGCGTCTTAATGTTGTTTCACAAATGGAGGGAACTGCAGTCTCAAACCGACTCCGAACGGCAGATGCTTTTTATGAGTAGCTTTTTTCATGAAAAAAAATACACCCGGTGGTTTATGATTGTCTACCGAGGAGCGACCACTATTAGAAATTAGAATTTTTCCATCGTTTGGTGTTTTGTAGCCGGGGTTACGAGCCTTTGAACTTCCAAGTGGTAGTTATGCACCAACCCATCCGACTGCGGTAGCCGCTATATCTATTTCTTTCTCTTTTATTAGTATCAATGTTTTTCCAATTATTAATATGCAAATTAAACTTATTATATTTCGAATAAAAAGTTTGTGGGAGAAAATGAAAAATTCGGTTATGCATGCAAAGAAAATTGAATTTTCGTGAACTCTAATTTCAAGGAAGAAAAAGTATGTAGCTTCCAAAAAATTCTAAAAACAATTCCTATAAGTATTATTGCAAAAAACTTTTAACCACGTCAGCCTGTCCCCTGGATTGACCCACATACATTTCTTTTTCTGCTTAAACAAAAAATTTAATTCATTTCCAAACAATGAACAGCAATTAAACAAATTCAATCGAAAATATGCTCTTATCAATTTGGGAAATACGTGCATACACACTTATATATGTATATATTTATATATACTCACATATGTATGTATATTCTGCGATGTATGCATTTTATAATACAGGGTGCAAATAAATTTAAATTCAAGAAACTATTTCTCAAATGAAAATATTTCTTTTATATATTAGATCTGTAGAAATACTTACAAAATTATTATATTAAATAAGTGGAAACATTCTTCCTAAAGCAGAACATTTTTTAATATTATTAATTATAAAATATCTCAGGCAAAAATATCTACATTCTGGTATAAATAAAAAAAGGGATGTACGTTCCCTATAGCTACCGAAACTACTGCAGCGATTTGGATGAAATTCAATTCGATATTGCAAGTATACCAGGTATAGTTTTCAAGTTTATCTGAATCCGCCAGATAGCGCTGGGATCTAGATATTTGTAAAAAACGTATTTATGCTTCGATTTAATTCGTGATTTGAGTTGCGAAGCGAAGAAATAATGTTTTACCTCAGCAAGTGCCATAGCAGCCTAAATATTGAAATAAATGTACACGTTCTTAAATTAAATCACTACCTCTGCAGTCGAGATTTTTTCAGATATTAAAAGTAAGTCAAAAATTTCACGGCGATAATTTCTATAATGCATTTATTTCTTTTATAAAAACTCTGACTAATAGAAAAATTTACTTGGCGCAGAAAAAACAAGAAATTTCTTCCCGTATACATAACTTTCTCATATGCAAAGTTTCGCTCGCTATCTTATAGAATTTTTGAATCCCTTGGACTTAAGGGGTCCCGGTGGTCTAGAGCTCGAAAATTAGGGGTATTTTCAGGACTTTTTTTCTACAATAAAAAAATTAAAATAAAAGGTTTTCCAATAACAGGTGTTTTTTTTTTGGAATGGATTGCGCTATCGAGAGATGATTAACGATCTTTTATGACCGGAATTGGATGGTATTGATCTGGCTACACAAGCAACGAAACCATTGATCTTTTACAGGAAAAGTTTCAGATCCGTGTTATCTCTCGAAGAGGTGATCACAATTGGCCACCGAGATCTTGTGACTTTTTTCTTTGGGGCCACGTGAAAGGTCTATACCAGCCCAGGGTCAATAAAAACCTCAAAGATGGACTTCATGAGACTATCGAGGACATAGGGCAGGCACTTTGCAATTCGGTTATGGAAAATTTCATGAAAAGGATATTCTCCTTTAAGCGCGGTCGTGGTGGTCATTTTCCTAATGTTATTTTCCACTATTAACGGCGTAGCTTTCCTTTTTAAAATAAAATAAACATCCGATCATTTATATTAAAAATAGCATTTTTCTTTGAATATCAAAATATCACCTCTTATTGGGAAACCCTTTATTTAAATTTTGTAAGCTTCTTATTTAACTTCTTTTACATACAAAAATATATATATATATTTTTTTTTTAATTTTATTAATTTTAAAAATGGTGCTGAAGTTGACCCTCCCGAAAAATTGAACCTTGACGGTGTTGTCCATTTTGCAGATATTTTGCATTGATGCCGCTGCGTGACCAATCTGACTTTACCTGCTAAAACGGCTGTAGAATCACAAGTACTGGGAATATCCTTCCAAAAATTTGACAGAATATTCTTAAAAGCCTATACTTTCGAAATATAAAAGAAAATCGATTTTTTGAAAATTCTAGGCCACCCTTAATAGGAATTTCATTACATTTGCTTATATTCAAAGCTGATGCGCTTATGATTCTTCCCTGTAAGAAAAATCGACGTAATGGAATTAGGCTTGCTTTGAAAAAAAAACATTTGCCAAATAAAAGCGAAGGAACAACTCTAGGTGGTAAATTGGAAGAAAGGGATGTTTAGATTCTAAGAATTCCTATCTTTTTCTCTTTCTCTTTTTCTCTCATGTAACCATTTGAACTCAAGCGCTTGCAGTTTCGCGTTTGCCTTGCCTGCTCCATAACAATGCGCGGAAATAAGACACATTCACTAAAAGTTTATGAATTAATTTTTGATCCGGGCGCTTCGCACGCTCAGTTATACAGCGTTACCGCAAAAGTCGTTCAATATACTTAAGGCTATTATTACTCAGTTTATTTTGGATTAATTTGGTTGTATCACAGGACGTCAAAAACTCGCGTTTTCGAGGTATTCAATTTTGAAGATTAATATTAAAAGTATAAATAGTTATTTTTTGCTGCATGTCCACTTTCTTTAGACGTTCTTTAAAAGGCTTGATTTTTTTCTGTTTTTATTTTACTGGTATATAAATTAATAAAAATCATCAATAAAATGGGTACCAATCCCTGACAACTAAAAATGGCTGCTTGGTAAAATTTTGAATTTAAGATTATTCACTAAGTGATTTCTATTTTCATTAGTAAGAAAAAAATAGCTATTTTGCAAATTCTTTCAAAAATTAGCATTAATTAGAAATGACATAAATAAGAAGTATCTACGACGACTTTACCAGAAGCACTGAATGTCGCTTGCTCTCGAGTCGGAAATAAAAAAGCGCTTACATGGGATCGAAAAACAAAATAAAAAATTATTGCTGCTTTAAAAAAAAATACTCTATCTTAACAGCAGAGCTGCGCCGGCCGGGGACTTAACCCTCCATTGGGCGTCCGGATCTGGTCAGACTTTTTTGTCTTTGGACGTGAATTTAACAAATTTTATTATAGCTAACGACTTCAGTTTCCATGTAGTTCCCTAAAACTTAATTATCTAAGTATTGATTCATGGATATAACCGAAGGTTTTAAAAAAGGAGGGTTAATAATAATATGAGTTTTTTCCAAACAAATGGGTGTACTCCTATTTTATATATTTTGAGCAATAATTCTTATTACATATCAATGAATGATTGATTCCTAAATTAGTTTTTGAATATTTTCTGAGGTCCCCTTGAAGGCTATCAGTAATCGATTCAAATGAATTGTGGAAAAGTGCTGCTGCATTTTTTTCGCACAAATCCTTGCTCATTTCGTCCAACTCAACAAGAGTTTGTTGCTTCCTTATCTTAATGATGTGACGAAGGTTCTCAGTAGACTGCAGCAGGAATCATCAAATGGATCAGCGACTATATATGCAACTTGCATAGAGAAAGACGATTCGATCCAGAACGCTGCAGAACTGCGGTTGTGGTTTGTGACAAGCCCGAACAGAAAACTCTTGAACTTTTTTCTAAAAACTTGGAAGAAAAGACGTTCGGTTGATGGTCGGAATTGTTACAGGACAAAATCAATGGGGCCAACATGTGACCACTATTGGAATCATTGGGAACCCGATTTGCCTGTCTAACTTAGAGGAGGCTGATAGCACTAAGAATTTTCTCTGTGAGTTTCCCGCATTTGCTAGAGCAGAGCTACGAATTTTGGCTTCCAATGTCATGAGAAGAAATGAAATTCGTTCTCTCAAACTGGAGAATATTTTCAGATTTATCAAGGAATGTGGAACATTCTCACAGGCCTAGCTACCTCTATTTCTCTATTCTGTAATATCACTTTTTCTTCTGTTTCTTCACTTTTTTCTTGCTTAACTATCTACCCTTTCACTTTCTAGAGCCTTTAATATAATGGGCTCTTTAGCCTGAGTATTTTAGGTGTTGTCAAATCTGCTTGATGCTGCTGTTTTCACTTCATTTTATCGTTCAAATGCCGACTTCTATTAAAGAATCCGTTTCGGAGTCAAATGAGATATTAATTTCTATTATTATAGTTTTTGAGTACCCAGTAAATAGTGAATAAAAAATTAAAAATAGTTGCAGCGAAGAATCACCTGAAAAAACAGCTATTCGGCTCAAGAGTGGAACTCTTCTACAGTTCTGTTTACCACTCCTTATTTTAGTTGAATAATTGTTTCATTATATAGGCGAAACATCACCTTACCCTGTCTAATGTTTTCTCTAACGCCATTTTTGGGAAAATATTCGCCCAATCTACGCCTGAAGTACGCCATTCCAACGGATCAAAACAAATTGAATTTGAATTCTGAAGTTGTATGCCATCCAATTTGTATATCTTCTCGCCCATTCAGCAGATATGTAGGGTGGGTGGGAAATAAAATACCACTCGCGGACCAAAATTGGAAACGAACCAGCGGCTAAGGCAAATAGTTGATCAACAAACAAATATACATGTGCAAGTAGCGACAAACAGCTTTGCTTATTGCTGCTCTGATAAACTGAACTCTGCTATCATTATTCCTCAAGCTTACATGGATTTTCTGATCGCAAAGGTAAAATTCTCAACTCATCACTTTCGGTTATTCACGCCAGTTTTCTTTCACTTTCTGGTTTAACTGAAAAACTGAGTTGGATTAGAAACTTAAAGTTGATAATAGTCTTATATAGATTTTTTGAACGTTTGGATAACATGGAAGCGCTAGTAGGTGTCTATTATTAATACGAGTATATTGTAAAAGGAAAGAGAATTTTGCATGAAAATTTTAGACATTACTTTTATGGAGGTGACGAAAACGTAAAATTTCCCACTGGGTACTTGCTTGTATGTGAGTGTGCGCATATTTGCATTAATGATTTTTTATAATTATCTGTCAGCTTGTTGCAGTGTTTCTTGTTTTGGTTGGCTTTGTTTTCTTCGATAGAATAAATACATGCGAAATTCTGCATACTCGAATACGCGTACCAACGTGTGTATGTACGTACAATGGGAGATTAACAAATATTTTAGCAATTAAAAAGTTCAGAAAAGGGGAGTAGATACAAGCAAATACATGCAAAGTGCAGAAGTGGCGCAATAATGTGGAATATGAACTTGGTAAAAAACTGTTTGGAATTCAGTTTTATATTTCGCTTTTAAAATGAGCACAAATGAAATAATGAGCACAGAAAGAAATATAAAGAAATTGCCAAAACTTTGGCCAGTTTTTGACCATATAAAAATCGGTTCAAATTCTCTTACTTTTTGTAGTTTTTCAACACCTTGTGGCATTTCTGAGCTTTTAGCAACGTCGGGGTGTACTTTTGTAGGATTTGTTTAAAGGACGTCGCAATGTGGTCATAATAAAATAAGTCGAAATTCGAGTTGCCATCCTCATTAATGACCGATTCAAAATATTAATTTGGGGGGAAAATCCATTATTTTCTAGGTAAGTGGCTATAGTGATCGATATCTCGTCAAGTATCGATCACAATAATTTAAAGTTTATGACCGTTGTCAATGTGACATTTCATACTAAAAAAATGTGTGTGTTGTTTCGAGTTAATTCCATTCAGTTGCAGGCTGTCATCAAGGGAAGTTAACAAAGAGAAAAGTTCGGTTCATTTTACATCCAGGTCGCTAAAATTGTGAAGGATGTTTATGGCGCCGATACTGTAACAGCTAATTGCGTCGATTTCGTTCAGACATTTTTGATGTTACAGAAATGGTCGAAAATGTCGATAAAATCACAGAAATAATCGAAGTTGACCGGGATGTTAGTAGTCATGGCATCGCCTAGCAGCTTAGGATCGACCATAAAACAGTTAGCACAATAATTGTACTCAAAAATAATGGATTTCTTTTTCCCCCAAACAAATATTATGTAAGTAGAATCAAATTGCAGAGCGAAATTCGCAAAATTTATCATCCTATCGGAAGATTTATAATTTTTGCAAATGGCGTTGGTCGACAGCCACGTTTAACACTTGTGAACTAGACAGCTGCAGTATACAAACTGACACCCAATGATGTCTAAAGATCAAAATAAAAAAGATCAAAGTAAAGAAATTATTCAAAAATAAAATTGTATGATTAATTTTGCGCCACCTTGTATATGAAATTGCACTTATCCAAAACGACAACGAAGCTCGTCTGAAGAAATTCGGCAAGACTGCTGCCGCGAGTCGACAAAATCAGCTGTCGGCGAAGAAATGTATATAAAATGGGTGGTGTCAGTGGCTGGCAGTAATTACCAAATTATTATAAAAAAACCTGTAATTACGAATGAAAGGGTATCTTATATTTTTTATTTGTTTTTTATTTGGTTCTGTTTCCATCTGAAAAAACTCACTCCGCGAATTGGTTCTTTTTATGCTTTCAAAGCAATCTTTTGCTCTAAGCAGTGCATAAATATGCTTCGAAAAACCTTGATTTATTGAGTGAGATATTCCATGAAAAGAATATTTAAAAAAAACTGCCTTGCGCTAAATCTGAAGATCAAGTTATTTCCTGATTTTGTGATGATTTGCCAATAGTAAGATCGGTAAGATAATGGAAGTCATTTCCAACGATCACCAAATAAGCACTTTTCTGATTACCAGGTGAATAAGCATTGGACAAAAAACCGTTTGGAACCAACCAGAATAAGGCTGGATACCAAAGAAGTTCGATGTAAGGCTAAACAGCAGAAACCCCAAATTTCCATCTGAATCGGTATTATTCTGCTAAATTGGCATAGGAATCTATGTAAGCCTTACATTTTAAATATGCGATATGTTCAGCATTTACATACCAAATAAAAAAACAACGAGGTACATTTTTGCGGAGCACCTTAAACATCTAACTCCTCAATAGATTTGTCTTTATGTCACTTTTGTTGGCAAAGGCAAAAACTATTCATATCTGAGGGATATAACATTTTAAGAAGTACCACTAAAATACTTGTCAGATAATTCTACTATAAGTCTATAAAACACCACAGCTATTCAATTTAATCGACAGAAATATTCAAATAAATACGAGGTGTGTTCAAAAAGTATCGCGAGTTTTGAATTTTCGCTGGTTACGTATATTCGAATTTCGATTTTTTTTTGGCGATATGTTGGTACTCATGTCTCCTCACTCATGCCGACGATTGTTGACAGCTGCTTTGCTTGCACGTGTTTCGACTCGTTTTCGATTTTTACCTATTCAAAAAGATGGATCACATTTTGTGGGAAAACCGAAATTAAGTGCGTGAATGCATTTCGAATGTTGACTGTGTCATACGGAGAAGCTACTTTGGACCAAAGCAACGTTTATCGGTGGTAAAAAATGTTTGCAGAAGCCTGAGAAGATGTAAACGTCGGAAAGCGTGCCAAACGCCCTAGCACTTCAACAACAGATGAAAAAATTGATGAAGTGAAGAAAATGGTATTGGCCAATCGTCGAATCACCGTTTGAGAAGTTGCTGAGGACCTAGACATATCGATTTTTTCAATGATTTGGCAAGAGACGGGTCGCCGCAAAATTCGTACCAAAACTAAAGGGTCCGCCATATAACTTTACGGAATTAAAAATGCTATAAAGAAGAAACTACTCAATATATTTCCAAACTGTTTTTTTATTTTGAAGTACAATCCTTCCGGTTAATTATGGAACACAACTTCATTCATATGGCTTCAGCTGCCGAACCAATTAGACTTTGTACGGCGTCATAGCAAGGTCTTTACGCAAAATTCGTCTCAATGATGTCTCCGAAATGTCCAATTGTTGAGAACGACGGTGAACTGATGTTCCTTGTGATTCACAAATACTCTCGGCCACAGCAGCAATATTTTCGGGTGTACGCACGGTTTTTGGTCGGTCACGCTTTGGTTTGTCAATAAGCAACCCAGTTTCTCTTACCTTTTTCGCAAAGTAACGCATATACGCTTCATTCGGTGGTTTTCTTCTTCCCATTGCCGAAAGTAATTTTCGTACACATTCTGCAACACTACCATGATTTTCAAAGTAATGTCGCAATATTTCCCAGCGTTCTTTGAGCGTATACACAACACAATTTTCGTTCAGCGAAAGAATAAAACTAATTTTCTGTCAAATCAGATGACAGCTAAGTGTTACCATTCTTCAAATAATACCTAGCTCAAATCCGTAACGATAGATGGCGGGCCCTTTATAAAATTTCGACCAAAAGCAGCATCGCATGAACATTGCTAATGAGATGTGGGACTCTGTCCGCGACGACCCAAATTTGCTCCAGAGGGTCATAACTGGCGGCGAATCGTGGATTTATGGTTATGACGTGGAAACCAAAGCTCAATCATCTCAATGGAAGCTGCCGCTCGAACTAAGACCGAAAAAAGCGCGCCAAGTTCGGTCGAATGTAAAAGTTTTGCTTATCGTTTTCCTCGATTGGAGTGGCGTTGTGCATAATGAGTTCTTGCCACAGGGTAAAACGGTCAATAAGGAATATTACTTGCAAGTTATGCGTGAAGCAATCCGCCAAAAACACCCGGTTTTGTGGAATAACAAAAATTGTCTCTTGCATCACGAAAACACCCCTGCTCACACATCGTTGCTTGTGGGCGACTTTTTGGCCAAAAACAACACACTAATGATGCCACAGCCACCGTATTGCCCAGATCTTGCCCCCTATGACTTTTTCTTGTTCCCGAAATTGAAGAGGCCCATGAAAGAACGACACTACGCTACGATTGATGAGATAAAGACGGCATCGAAGGAGAAGCTGAACAAGATAAAAAATAATAATTTTTGAAGTGCTTCGAAGACTGGGAAAAACGTTGGCACATAATACGTGCATAATATCTCATAGGGATTACTTTGAAGGGGTCAAAATAGATATTAATGAATAAATAAATAGTTTTTGAAGAATCACAAAATTCGCAATACTTTTTGAACACACCACGTATGTTAGGAAATGTGTAAGGGTTAGTTTCGCATTGAAATGCATTGAAAAATTTATATATTCAAGTTAAAAATGGGGATAATGTGCTTTCTCATTAGCCGCTTTGACTTACTTCACGCGCTGTTCTCAACATTCTCGGCCTGCCACTCTACCGAAGCTTATCAGAATGCAAATTAACTTTACATGAGAACGGTGAATGTTTAGGAAGATAGCAACGAACATTTTCTTCTAATTTATTTATTTCCAAAACATCTTATTTATAACTTACAATTTGTTTATCTGGGCTGTAGTACTTACAGATTACTTCTAACTTACAATTTTGATTATCTTAATTTTTTTTTTAAGATTCAAATTGGATCTTGGAATTTCATCAAGCATACATTTTAATTGCATATTCTATTTTTTACCCAGTAGCGAAAATCGGCATATATTTTATTGATCTGATTGAATTTCTTCACACGAGTCCAACCATCGATATGACAACTAACGACACAGTCCTTCTGTCCCTTAAGGGGTTGAGTTTAAAATATATAAATTCCTGCAAATAATTTGACTAAATTGCAAAACATAAGCACTTAATTGCGAAAAATGCTAATCGTTATTTAATTTTGAAGTTCTGAATACTTTTTGACCTCCCTAACATCTCTGAACATCAATACCTAAATAAGAAATATGTATTTACTCTATGCAGAAAAATTTATCATCAACTTGCACCATGATGTGAAATGAGTATGCTTGCATGCCTGTATATGAAAGCCTAAGCACATTCCTTTTTTCATTTTCGCATTCTCCCTAATTCTTTCGTAAATTTTGTATGACCTTGAGTGGCAATTAAGTGCAGCTATCGAATACAGGTTTTGACTGGTAAAGCTTAATGATTTTTTTATTTATTTTCTGTTTCATACACCCAAATATTTAAGTTCATTATTTATGCAGAAGATGCCTGAAAAATAAATTTTGGTTAGAAAGAAAAACAAAAAAAAGTTCTTTCAAATTCAGTGATTATAACCAGATGTGATTTCGTTGAACATTCGTCCGGCCCCAAGTTTGTATTCATATCATACCTTGGCACACATATCATCATCATATCCTCAGTTGGAATGAAATTGGATTCACTTTCTTCAAAGATAAAGAGTCGTAAGAGTGATAAAATTTTATGCTTAGGAGTGAAAGGAGTTAGTTTCATATTAATTTTTATTTATATTAATTACAAAAAACAGTTTAGTATACTGGCCTTTACGAAATGAAAAATCTAGGTATTATTTTTGACGTCAACTTATCATTCGCCAATCATATTGATTTTATTGTCTCCAAAATATTCGCAATGATCGCTTTTATTAGGAGAAAAACTAGTAATTTCAAAGACCCTCAGTCATTGAAGTCGCTTTATATAGCCTTAGAGAAAAGTCGCCTCCATGCTACGCAGTTCATTCTAATACAATCGAAAAATCACAACATTGTTTTACCAAGTTCGCTTTGAATAAGATTGAAGGGCAAAATGCTTCTCCTCATTATAACGGCAGACCGATTTGTTAGGCCTAAAGTCATTGTCTGATAGAAGAAATTACTTCTCATTAATTTTTCTTTATAATGCTAGCAATGACAACATTAACTTCAATGAGTTGACCAATCTCTCCCAAACTCATATCTATAATTGGCGCGTACACCCTTTTTGGGTGTTTGGCCGAGCTCCTTCTCCTATTTGTGGCGTGTATCTTGATGTTGTTCCACAAATGGAGGGACCTACAGTTTCAAGCCGACTCCGAACAGCAGATATTTTTTATGAGAAGCTTTTCCATAGCACAAATACACTCGGAGGTTTGGCATTGCCTGCCGAGGGGCGACCGCTATTAGAAAAATGTTGTTCTCAATTTTGGTGTTTCACCGAAATTCGAACCTACGTTCTGTCTGTGAATTCCGAGTGGTAGTCACGCACCAACCCATTCGGCTGCGGCGGCCGCCGTATATTCGATAATAAACGGGGAAAACCGAAATTCCGGGAAACTATGCAATGATAAAAATCACGAAGACTCAGATTTTATTTGGAACATTTTATAAGTAAAATGTTCATAGTAAATTTAATTCATCATCATCATTAGCTAATTTTTTGTGAGAATGGGCTTGCATGACTTTCAAAGAAAGTGGCTCAAATGATAAATAAATAAATAAAAATATGCATTTTTAAGAAAACCTATTATAAAAACAATTTATTAATAGCGTTGCCTAAAGTTTATTGAAGTTATTATTGTACTTTATTTAAAAAGTATTTTTTGAATGGCGTTGCCACTAATGCACTAAAAGAAAAACTGGTTTTCGAGGAGATGACAAGAGAAATAAATATAAAAAATTGTATACATTGTTTATTAGTACTTAAACTTTATAAAAAAATTTATTTTAATTTTTCTTTAGAAAAATCAGTATATAAAAAATCACGTGACCAAAAGTACAATGAAAAAAAAGTTGCTCCACGGTCTGCATCATTTCTATTTGAAATGTTCATGGATCTGTAAAAAGTAAAAAAAATTCTTGTAAAATAAAATTGTAGTTATAGTTGTGGAATAGTTGTAAATTTTGCAATTTACGGCATTTTGCGTTTTACGTCATAAAGGTCTCACTTTAATTATGTTTATAAAATTTTGTAATAAAAATATCAAAAATCCGACTCGACAAACTCTAGAGAAAGCACTTTCGAATATTAAAAAAAAACCGGATGAAAATTTTAAACGCTCTATGAGTTATCATGCAGACCGTGCCGGAAAAAATAGTTTGAAGAAAAACGAGCTTGAACTTTCAAGTGCATTTCGTAACGGCCAGCTGCCTCAAACGAAGGGCGACTTCCACAGAAATACACCTTAAACTATAATCAATAAGATTTTGAAAAGAAAAAAATCGATTTTTTGAAAATTCTGGACGTATGTAACCCTTTAAAATAAAAAAAATTCACCCAACAGCAGAAACTGCTTGCTTTTGCATCTTAAAAATACACCAGCTAAGCTGCGGGCACCAGCCAGTTTAAATATATAATAACAAAATACTATGTATACATAGGGAGTGTGACTTTCATTGTTAAAGCATAAGGTTGCGGTATACATTTTGAAAGAATTTAAAAATAATTACAAGCAGCTTGCTTTGTGAGTTTAAATTAGAGAAGAAACAAAAAAAATTTAAACTTAGCAAACATAATTCGATTTCGTTTTGTCAACATATTTGTGAAATATTTATTATGTATATTTATTTAATAAAAACAAATGCAAAGAAGCTCGTCAATGTTCTCACATCGAGAAATGTTGCTGCATGCTTCAATTGTGTGTTAATTTGTTTCGACAGTCAAGCAAATGAAAATGTAAATTTAAAATTTAACAGGCAGTTGAGAAAGTAGCCCTAAAATTTATATTTATTGTCTGCCTAGAAATTTCAACCTTATAATTGGAGGGAATACACTACGTTATCAATTTCACAGAGATACAAAACGCGCTTTCCGTCTCCGTATTTGATTAAACTGAAAATAAATGAAAGCTTACACTTTGAATAACAAAATCCCAAAACCATAGCTTATTTTTTTTAAACGTCTTTCATTTTCATAATTTCGTTCCACATTTTTATTTTTATTTCAAATCATTTTTATTTTTTATTATATATATAGAATATATTATAGTATACAAAGAAGCCCTATGTTGAAGCCCTATGTTCACAAGTGGAATAATTAAGGAATAAAAAAAAAACATTATAATATACATTCTGTCAAAAAAGTACCAGGAATTATCCAATGAAACGCAAAATAATTGGTTAATCATCAACACTTATTTTGTCGCCTTTAAAATAGGCTTCATTTGAAGCAATACATATATGCCAACGATTAGTCCAGTCATCAAAGCACCTTTTAAACGCATTTGAAGGGATCTTCTTCAGCTCCTTCAGCGAATTCTCCTTAATTGCCTCTATCGACTCAAAGCGGCGTCCGCGGAGTGGCAAGGAACACATCTTCGTGTGCGACTAAATCCGGTGAATTCTGTTGGTGTTCGAGACGGTGCGTTATGATGGCGCAAGATACATGAGTTTTCTTTCCACAAATTGGGCCGTCTCCTACGCACATTCTCTCTCAATCGTCGCATAATTTCCATATAATATTCCTTACATACCGTATTCCGTAGAACTATTTGGAATGAATTCCGAGATTCCGAGTGCACAACACCATGATAATCAAAGAAAACATGATTCTCACGTCCGACTTTGACGTGGTTTTTTGGGTTTCGGCTCATGTGGATAGCGCCATTCAACCGCCTGTTGACTGGTTTGCATGTCAAACTCATATACCCATCACTCATATCTCATCACCAGTTATGATGCGTTGGATAAACCTCTGGCCCGAATTTACTTCCTCAAGCATGTCTCCAGCCACCTTCTTCCCATGAATTTTTTGAAATAAATTCAACTGTCTTGGAACGAGTCGAGCAGCCACGCGTCTCATGCCCAATTGATGGTGTAAAATGTTGAGAGTTGGTTCGTGAGCCACGCTAAGGTCACGAGCTACCTCCCTCAAACTTAAATGATGGTTTTCCAGCACCATTTCCTTGACTTTGTCGACGTTTGACGTTTTCATCCGTTGATGGGCGACCAGATAGGGGCAAATCTTCCACGACTTCTCGACTCTCTGCAGAATCCTTATACCACTTGTAGACCCATTTTCAACGATTTGGCACACGAAAACCCGTTCAAACACACAAAATTTAAGATACATTTTTTGTTCGATAGTTTTATCCATAGTGAAAATCATAGAGTACACCTGCGGTTGACTAATATAATATAATTAAATGCCTGTGACACTATAGAGGACAGTTGTACCAACATTCCTGCAAACAAATTAGATATATGTATGTGTAACGCGCGCTTTTTAAAAGAACCATTCCCGACATTTTTGTGACAGAATGTGTAATATATTGGGAGGTTGAATTAGTTTTAAAGGTGACACACAGATGGCGCTATTTATCACTTTATCGCGTTGGCAATACTGAATATATATTCATGACAAAGCCTCATCCCTAGGCTTTGTTTATCAGTATCTGTCATTTCGCTGAAGTATAAACAACGCAGTGTTTTCGTGCTCCGAGTATGTCAACTTTCGTGCCGTCGAAACGCAATTTGCGGGAAGCTTTGCTTTTCTGCTTCAATTGGAAAAAAAAATACAGCCCAAGCCCGTGAATTGCTGCAGGAGGCCTACCCAGACCATACTCCGTCGATTTCAACATGTGAGTACTGGTTTCGACGATTCAAAAGTGGTGATTTTCACACCGAAGACAAGGAGCGTCTTGGCCAGCCCAAAAAGTTCGAGGACGCGGAATTGGGGGAATTGGTAAACGAGGACTCGTGCCAAACCCAAGAAGAGCTTGCTGAATCATTGGGCGTTGATAAATCAACCGTTTGCAAGCGTCTAAAAGCGATGGGAATGATCCAAAAGCAAGGACATTGGGTCCCGTACGAGTTGAAGCTGCGCGACGTCGAACGGCGATTTTTTACGTTCGAATTGCTGATCGAGCGACAAAATCGGAAGGGTTTTTTGCATCGGGTGGTGACTGGCGACGAAAAATGGATCCACTACGATAACCCAAAACGCAAAAAAATCAGGGGGTTTGCCCGGCCACGCATCAACGTCGACGGCCAAGCAGAATATTCACGGCAAGAAAATCATGCTCTGCATTTGGTGGGATCAGGTCGGCGTCGTATATTTTGAGCTGCTCCAACCGGGCGAAACAATCACGGGGGATCGGTACCGACTGCAATTGATGCGTTTAAGCCGGGCATTGAAAGAAAAACGGTCGGAAACGGTAAAAAGGCACGACAAGGTTATTTTGCAACATGACAACACTCGGCCGCATGTTGCTCAACCTGTCAAAAAATACCTTGGAACGCTTGGCTGGGAAGTGTTACCCCACCCGCTGTATAGTCCAGACATAGCTCCCTCCGATTATCATTTGTTCCGGCATATGAGTCTCGATTTGGCGGACCAGCGGTTCTCCTCGTACGAGGCTACCAAAATATGGGTTGAGTCATGGATAGCCAAGCAGCGGCCAGAATTTTGGAGAAACGGCATCCGGAAATTGCCCGAAAGATGGGCGAAAGTTGTAGCTAGCGAGGGCCAATACTTCAAATAAAATATTTTGTACCGTTTTTTCACAATAAAGCCCCAAATCTTCGAAAAAAACCTTTAAAACTAATTCAACCTCTCAATAAAAAAAGTATTTATTATTATGTAACAAAAGGCATTATTTTTTTCTACTGAAATTGCTATTTTTTCTCATTACAATATTATTCTTTATAACAAAAAAAACCGAAATGATCTTCTCTACATCGTCTAGTATAAGTCTCACCTTGTATTTACCCTTCTAAATATAAAAAAAATTCGGGCATTCGTTAAATGGAAGAAAATTCACATCATCGTCAACAAAAATAATTTAGAAAAAATCGACGAGAATTTTGAGCCACTTCAAACTTGCATACCACATCAAAATTTTCCTGAAGATTCTGACTAAATTTCTTATTTTAAATTCTGATATAAATCTACTGAATTTTTATTAAATACTGTACAAAGCGTGAAACTTTAAGCTTTATGGTTTTTATTGAGAAAAGAAATTTAATGAAAAATAAATAAATAGTCAAAGCTTTGCAATGTATCGCACTGCTATTATTGTGAACACTACTTTGAAAAATAAAAAAATTTAAATTTCTCATTCATTGAGTACCTTAGATCGCGAACTTATCAGTCGCCCTTTTTACAAAGTGGCGCAAAACTGGCCATTCAATTTAGTTTTTGAATAGATAGGTAGATAGGTAGATGAAATGGTTAAAGTGCCGGTCTGGCACTCCTCAAGTAGCATTAAAGCGCCGTTTTGATACCATTATGAGACCTCCAACTGGCAGATATCAACAGACAGCCAGAGTTGTTGATATAATGGAGGAGATTGATTAGATTTAGGTTGGCGCACTGTCCCAGGCTGTTGAAGAAAGGAGCGCCCAGTGACCTTAGTCATCTAGCTGCCAAACCCGAACATTTACAGAGAAAATGCTCTACAGTCTCCTTCTCTGAAAGGTCCCCACAGCTTCTGCAAGAGGAGGTTTGAATAACTTTTTTAACGTTTTACTTTGAAACTTATTTTTAATGATAGAAACCTTTATTTTACTTTTAAGCGCTCTATTGCTTGTCTGTTTGTATACTGCAGCTGTCTACTTCGCACTTTCCAAATATGATTGATGTACGACGTTTATCTTCCGATAAGGTGATTAATTTGCCGCCATCTTGTTTAATAGAGTGCAAATTTTAAATGGCTCAAAAATTTCATTGGTTTTGTGACAATTTTTTTAAGATGGTGGTTTTGTGCAGCTTCTCCATATAACGAATGCGCGACATTTTTTCACCCAACTCCGTCAGCAAAGAAAAAATTGCCAAAAATCAAAGCGATTTTTAAGCCACTTGAAACTTCCTCCTTATTACACTAGAGTTCAATGGGCTATAAATTCGCGAGCTTGCAATTTTTATAAAAATTATAAATAAAAAGTGTGAAGTTTAGATGCAAATTTGTTCATTTTTGTTTTTAATTTACACAGGATTTATTTAGGATTTTTAGTGTTTGTGTTATGGTGTGAACTTTATTTTCATAAAAAAATGAATAAAATTTTGCAAATTTGGAAAACAAGTACGAGTATATAATTTTAGCAGGCATATGTTATTTAAGTCTTGTATTAGAAGTCAGAAATTTATGGGTACCTTTTGTGCCACTTCTAAATGAACCTAAATTGTTTTGTTGAAAAACCACTGATATACTTTTATGTCCGTATTGCATAAAATCAATATTCGTCAGCTGTTTTTGAGGACTTTGATTAGCCGTACAATAAGTAAACTCAAACTTAACGTATCTCTCTCTCTCTCTTTCCCTCTTTTACCTTCAGAGGCCTACATCCTCTTCGAAGGCGAGGCAAAAGTGCGCTGGGAGGAAAGTCGATCACGTTCACACGATGGCAAAACAGAACACTACACCGAATATTTTCGTGCTACTGAAACCTATTTAAATACGAGAACATCCGTGCATGGCGATGGTACGCTACAGCCAGGCACCTACACTTACACATTTTGCATACCACTCCCACTACAATGTCCCACATCGTGCGTGGAGAAATATGGAAAAATTGCATACGAACTGGCGCTGGTGCTAAATCGACCATATCGTTTTGATAATATTTTCAAACAGCCGCTAACGGTGTTACATCAGGTGAACTTGAATATGCAACCAGAGTTATTGGTGAGTTATATAAAGCAAGTCTAGATCTGTCAGCTATCATTTGTCAAAATATTCCATTTATTTTAGATACCTTTAAAAAGCGAGGATATCAAATACTTTTGCTGTTGGCCCTGCTCATCGGGACCGGTGGTATCTACACTGGTTATCCCATTTGGTGGTTATGCACCTGGTCAGAAAATCAAATACAACCTGCAAATAGACAATCAGTCGACTGGATATGATTTAGAGGATGGACTAGAAATAAAATTGAAACAAGTATATAAATTTGTGGCACATACACCACATCACAAGACACGTTATCACACCAATACGCTGGCGCTTGCTGAACAGGGTATGAATTGTTTGAGACTTTCTAAGCGCATAATTGAGGGTGAGCTGGTTATACCACCCGTACCACCCACTTCGGATACAGACTACATTATTGGTGTGCGTTATGAGATTAAAATGTCTATAAATACCGGTTGCTGTCATACTGATTCCGAGCTAGTGATACCCATTACAATTGGTACAGTGCCTTTGGCGCAAAGTGCAACCAATCCACAAAATGGAATTGATATGCTGCCAACGGCACCGGGTGCACCGGATACACCCTTCGACAGCGATGCACCACCAAATTATGAAAAATTTAGTAAGTGATATTGTATTAAAAGATTTTCTGGTTCTATTCTATTTCTTTTACTTGAATATCATTCTTTTTCTCTCAACAGAGCCTCCCTCCTTCGAAGATGCCACTACTATTAGTGGCAAATTTATAGACCAAGACGTAGATGAGCGCAATCGTACCGATGAATTCATTCCAAAATATCCGATGTACAATAATTTTGCTGGACCTACAGCGCCGGTTGCAGCCCAAGCGGATACTCCGTTATTGCAGTCACAAGCTGGGTATGCAATGAATAGTGCAACAGCAGAAACTCAACAGCCTTTGCCGACAACACGTGCTACGACTGGCTATGGTTGGAACAGTTGAATTTAATCAAATATTATTTACTCTATCTGTGGACTCTTGGCAAATCAACTTATGTGACTTCAACAGGTTTTGCTTTAGGGGAAATAATTTCTTATCTATCACAGGATAATTTAGTATTCTATTCAACTTTTATTAAGATTGTTGCTCTAGCTGAATGTTTAATTGATTAAATATTTCGATAAAATCGATCAATTTAGTGCCGTACAGCAAAAAAGTGCTAAATCGACTTAAGTTGGCTCATCAACAGTGCGCAAATATGTACCTGCAGTGAAAAGTCTCAATATGTGCTTTCGTTCGCTAATATCACATTTTGCCACATGTGCCGGTACCCTCTATTTTATGCTGTCTTTGAAAGGCAAATGGTTTCATCAGGGGTACGAGTGCTTTTAGAAAAAATGGAGACTAGGCCATATGTATGTGTCACACACAAATAAGCTTGAACTATATAAATTTTGCTCAAAAAGTACCCGGAATTTCTCGTTTACAGGAACTGGGCTAGAGATTTTAGCTGCTATCGACTCACAAACCATTTAGCGAGTAGTGAATAAAACAACAAGTTTCTCTTGAATCCGACGTATGAAACTTGATTTGGCAGCACTGTATTATTTCCGTTTTAGCAAACTGTTGCCTGCTTCCATTGTTTTTAAGAGCATTCCGCTTGAAAGTATATGAAATGTTAACGAATAATATTCCCTTTCATAATTGAAACCACAGACATAAGGATGTCGCTTCTAAGTGGCTTGATCAGTACGACAGCCTCTCCATGAAAGATCTGTACGTACGACAATCAGTTCTACGTAACTGAAAATAATCGTATTTATATCCAGCTAAGGAATTCATTTCAACAGCATTCCCCATAAATGTATGGGGAACTTTTATGCTACAACAACAACAACAATAATTGCTAAACTGTTATTACTTTCATATACAAATTTTTCCTTAAGAGAGTAGTACGATAGAATTACCTAGCGATCAGAGAAGTAGTGCATCGAAGGCAGCAATGGTTGAACCTCTTTTCAAGATGGATGCAGCTATAGACCGCTCATATGTCACTTTCTAGCACTATCTGTCGGATAGTGTGAATAATAGCTTTGCAAACGAAGCATTATAGGTGCATTGGACGAAGTTAGATTATAGAACTACGAAATTTCAGACAGACGCTTTGCTCACCTAAATTTGACGCAGCCAAGGAACGTCTACAAAATATCTACATAGCTGTGAGAAGAGCAAAAACAACAATGATTTTTAGTTTGTTGGTGCTTGAACTCTCTACACTACAACAAAGTGAGAGGTAAAGAAATTTTAACAATTTGTTTTCTAAAACAAAAGAAATTACAACAAAAAGCGCTATTCAGCTTCGTCAAATTTAGTTGAGCAAAGTCTCTGTATGAAATTTCGTATTTCTACCAAAATTTCATCTGCAGAAGCTCTAAATTTGTCAACGGTAACCTACAAGATCCTCATAATGTCGCAACGTTTAAAGTAAGTCGAGCTGTGGCGGACGATTTTCGATTATTGACATTGAAAAAGTTAAGAAAATTGTGCTCAAAAATCATTCGCTGCGCTTCAGAGAGGTGGCAATTGATGTTGGTGTATGTTTAAGTACGAGACGAGATGAAGCGCAACTTGATTTCATGAAGAACGATTCAAGCTCGCAAATGTCCACGGAGTCGTTCCCACACCATATAACCTTGTAACGCAAATGAGGAACACGAAAGGGAAATGGGAAGAGTAAAAGAGTTTGCAGCAAGGATATTAATAAAACCCCAAAACTTACAATGGGATGGTAAAGTGGAATCAAAGCGAATGCGACCGATCTAGAACACCCGACAGATATGTCATCTAAAGAAACCCTTTTTTAAACAGAACAGAACATGTGAGGGTGGCTGTATTCACGAAAGCAGGGCAAGCACGCACGCGTTAAGTAAAGCCTCAAGACAAACCCAAACAGACGACAAGTCGATATCCTGTAACGATATTGCAACTTTCCAAAGCCTCATTGGTCACAAAGCAATGGAGGCTAGATAGCGTGGGATTAATACGCAATTAGAAGAGGAGCCTGGTTTGTCTAAAAGGCATTATCGCGGCTCCGCCTTGATGAAATGCTTTTAGCAGTCCCAGGTGAAATCAACCTAGAGGCGAAGAATGTTATAGGGTTAGTAGGAGCATGCCCTACATACCACTGGTGTGGCAGCACCTTTAGTGATGTTTCTGACGTTTTCGAATTTAACCTCCTTTGAAAAAAGCGCAACTTGCGCCGAGTATACTGCTGGGTTTTTTTTCTTGTTTACACAATTTAATTCATATTTATAAAAATCTTCTCTGTGGCCTAAAATATTATTCAATGTATCATTACCCTTGGCAATATATATGAACGACGCTTCTCAGATGAGTCAAAATAAAAAAACCAAATCTTAGTCAATCCAAAATGAACTCGTTCTTTGAAATATGTGTGTGATTGTCAAGTCATGGTGTGGTCCATCTCGAATTCCAACCGCCATATCAGTACTATCCATACCATACTAAGTAAGTTGTACTATGCTAGTGTATTAAAATATTCGAGAGATGAACTTTCTATTTTAATAGCGAAATAAGTCATAATTTATTCACCGCGACCATTCGAAGGCTCGCAACTCGTCATCTTGTATGCGACTACGTGAGCAAAAACATTTTTAAATACTATATTCATTTCATTATCTTTTCCTGTTTCCCAAGCTCAGGTTATCACCTCGCAGAAAGCGTTTTGAGATGGCTCAAATTATTAACACGTTGAGTGCCTAGCAGATTTAATAAAAATCTTCAACAGAGCCCAAGCGGCTTTTTCGTTTTAGAAAAAGCAATGGGAAATTAGATAATAATAAGTTCTTAGTAATCCTATTGTTGTTGTTGTTGTAGCAGCATACACACCTCCCATACATAGACGAGGAATGATGCTGGCGCGATAAGTTCTCTGCTGGATATAAATCCGTATCATTCCGGTAACGTAGAACCGTCTGTCGTGGGAATGTAATGTTAGTAATCCCCGAATGGCTTTGTTGTTTAGTTCGAATTTTTTAATTTTCTTTTTGTGCCGCATGTTTTTGTGCGACATGGCTCGGTATGGCTAAACTGGAATCGTAAAAGTTATCAAAGCGCAAATATAGGCCTGCTTTAAAAACATAAAAAATGATGTAGTCTGACATCTTTGGAAGTATTGGGTACCGTACAAAAACATACGACATGACACTCAATGTGTTAAAATAATAAATAAGAACTTGCAGAAGGGACTCTTAACAGTTCCGAAATTGGCATATGAATAGCGCTTCGAAGATTGCGTATTGTATAATAGTTTTCGCGTACAATAATTCGATCCTATCCTTGGAGGGATGTAGGCCAAGAAATAATTAATCAAAACCCAAATAATCAAGCATGGATGCCCATTGGCCTTACGGCTTATTGTAAAAGAAAAGACAATAAGTGTGGATATGAAACACAGGAGAGCGAGGGAGAATACTAAACTTCCCTGACTTCTTGATGAATCTGTAAAGCTTATCGAGGTATAGAGAATGTTGCCGGTTCAACCATTACTCCATCTCAACACGTTTGACCCAAAAACGTGATTCCTTACTATGATGCGCTTAAAATAAATGTTAAGAAATAATTGAAACATTTTTGATTTTTTTTTTACAAATTCCGGATACTTTTTGAACAGAAACTGCAATACTTGTGATATATTCGATAATATGAAATCAATACGAAATTAAATAAAATACGAATATTAACTTTAGTCAGCTGAAACAAGCTTTTGTTATGTACAATTTATAACACACAGGTTATCAGCGTGTAGAACTCATCAAAGAACTTTTTCCTGCAGGGCCCTTTAAAAACTAAATTCACGTACTTTGTATTATATAGATATTTATATGCACCTATATATATATACTCGAATATCAAAGCTACATTGTTTGCAGAGCGATCTACTGTAGCACATTACGATTTGCTTAATTTAAGGTTTTTTTATATTTAAACAGTTATGAACTTAAAGATATACACAATGTTACTTAAAAGTTTTCAAGTGCCATGAAAATTTCACAGTTAAATAAATACAAAAAATAAAAATAGAAACGTTAAACCATCTCAAGTGTTACGCTATTCATTAAGGCCGGCGGGCCAATTAGATGTCCTAAATTCAGTAGTTTTCGCGAAGCGTTGTAGGATGAGAAAAAAAACAATTAGCCAAATGAAGTTTTGGGGATAGTTTAATATATATTTGAACTAAAAAAAAAAATTTGGAAGCATTGGAAACGCTTGACCGTACACTGCGAGATTTGAGAGGAAACAGACGGATCTTCGGTGGCACACTCATTTCATTGTCTGGTGATTTTCAACAAACACTGCCCATTATAACATACCACGTTCGACACCCGCTGATGAACTTAATGCATGTCTTAAATCATCAGTTCTATGGCGTCATTTACAGAAATTGACTTTGAAAACTAACAGCGCGTGTACAACTACAACGGGATGCATCGGCTGGAAATTTTGCAAAACATATACATATTGGATATTGGTGAATCTACACAATATATCACTCTGCCAGCAAACTTCTGTAAGATCACAGAAAGCATCGACGAATTGGTGCAAAAATGTTTCCCAAACATTGCACAAAACTACAAAAACCATCAGTGGCTCAGTACGCGTGCCATATTAGCAGCCAAAAACATCGATGTCAATACCATCAACTCTCAGCATGGAATACCCAGTGAAACGACAACATATAAGTCCATCGAAGAATCAAGACGAGGTTGTAAACTATCCAACTGAATTCTTGAATTCGCTTGATTTGTCTGGCATGCCGTCGCACGTTCTTACATTTAAAATTGGCGTACCCATCATTCTTCTTCGAAACATAAATCCACCACGACTTTTCAACGGAACCAGACTCTCAGTCAAGAAAATTATGAACTATGTTATCGAGGCAACAAGTTTGACTGGAAAATTCAAACATGAAGACGTACTGTTGCCACGTATCCCAATGATCCCGACGGATATGCCATTCGAATTCAAACGTTTACAGATCCCGGTGCGACTCTCTTTCGCAATGACTATTAACAAAGCACAAGGACAATCGTTTCAAGTGTGTGGATTAAATTTGGACAATCCATGCTTCTCACATGGACAGCTCTATGTGGCTTGTTCACGTGTCGGAAAACCTTCTGATTTATTCGTCTACGTACCAGATGGAAAAACAAGAGATATTGTGTGGGATACACAGCACTTCAATAAACATCGAATTGAAACTAAACTTTGTAATGTCACAACTTTTTCGAAATATACAAAATTAATAAAGTGGTTTAGATTGAATTGAATATTTGCGTACTGATTTTTCTTTAAAGTTATTTTTCTTAAATTTATTTCAGTTGTTGGCGTAGCAACGCGTGCCAGGTACAGCTAGGGATTAATAAAATGTATTTCAAATCATAAAATTATATTGATTACACTAGTCTACAAGGAAAAGTATCCGAAACAATTTAAACTAATATCTGCTTCTCTGTCCATGCAAAATTCGGATTGATAACTAAAATTAATTTATTAGTTTGAGTTTTCGAGATATCCTAACCTAAAAGTGCAAAAAACCCCATTTTTGCCCATATTTGAGGTTATGTAGCCTTGCAGATGTTTTCTTTCACCAAAATTAAAGGATGGCATCTTTAAATACAATCCTTCTTTTTTCAAATGGCGTTTTGTTTGCTCAAATATCATTTTTTTTCGCAGAGATATCGCATTTTGAAATTTTCATGTTTCGAAATTTTCCTACACCTGAAAATCGATTAAGATAACATAGACATGATATAGTCGCTTACTAATTTTCTTGGGTTTGAGGGCCTGAAATATATGGATTAATAGTATGTAAATTTGGAGTTTGTGGGAAAGCCTGCTTGCGGTTATGTGGGTTAGCCTGCTCGCGGTATGATAGGGGTGGTTTCTAGGGGTTAGGGCTGTGTGTGACTCGGTACCCAAAGGTTAGATAGTGTAGGGATGTGGTGAGTCAGCACACTTATGGTGTGAGACAAAATTTTAAGAAAAATAAGACTCAATTCAAGAAAATTAGTAATCGAATATATCATGTCTATGTTATCTTAATCGATTTTCAGGTGTAGGAAAATTTCGAAACATGAAAATTTCAAAATGCGATATCTCTGCGAAAAAAAATGATATTTGAGCAAACAAAACGCCATTTGAAAAAAGAAGGATAGTATTTAAAGATGCCATCCTTTAATTTTGGTGAAAGAAAACATCTGCAAGGCTACATAACCTCAAATATGGGCAAAAATGGGGTTTTTTGCACTTTTAGGTTAGGATATCTCGAAAACTCAAACTAATAGAGCAATTCTGAGGCCAGATTTGGATTCAGCGCATCATAAACCTTCGGAAATATATAGTCTGGTTTCTGGGTCTGAATGTTGGTTAAATTTTGTCGGCCTGTGTTATTGAATAACCTGGTATATACATATATGAATGTAATCAAAAGAACATTGTTTTTTATAATCATTCACTTGGAATTATTTCTTTTCATTTATTTTAAGAAACAGTTCTGTAAAATATGGAATAGGGGACGTCTTTGAGTTTTCTTTAATTAGTAAACAGAAAAATAACAACTTTATAATGGGTTATTCAATAGGTGCGCTTCAACTTTTTTCCGATAGGGAGGGCGAACAACGCAATATTTTTTATTTTTCGCTTGTCATTTGTAAACTTCATTAGTATACATTTCATCATGGAACGCTACACATTTGAGCAACGATTGAAAATCGTGCAAATTTTTTATGAAAATAATCGTTCTGTTGCTGCTACCTTAAGAGCATTACGGCCATTTTACGGTCCATTTAACTAGCCGTCCCGTTTTGGGGTTATGTGAAGTCATTGGTCTACAGTAACAAGCCGGCGACGATTTGTGAGCTCAGAGCCAATATTGAACGCGAAATTGCTGGAATTTCGGCCGATTTATGCAAAAGAGTGGTCGAAAATTGGGTTCAACGATTAAACTTCGTAAAACGTGCACGCGGTGGTCATGCAAAAGAAATCGAATTTCATACTTAAATGTATATGTTCAAACTCGATAATAAAAAAAAAATTAGTTAAAAAAGTCAAACCGTTTGTGTTTTATTCAAAAAAGTTCAAAAGTTGAAGCGCTGTTACTGGAAAACCCTATATATAATATTATATAATATAAATACAATTTATATGTACGAACTCTGCTTGCGTAGCGCTTAAAAATTAGCGAAGTGCATTGGTGAATCAACTGCAATGATTATCTAAATAAATTATTATATATTCATGTATGTATATTTAAAAACCGGTATATTATTTTCACAGCATTTTCACAATTCCAATCGCATAGACAACTATTCTGCTTTTAAATCCGAGTAGGTACAACACTTTCGCTAACACTCCAGCCAATGCACGTAATTACCCTGCAGTTAGACCCGCTAGTTCTAACCTGCCTCACCCCCCGTTTGATTTGCAGCTAAAGTACATACATAGTTCGGCTTCCAATTTTTTCAATGTTACTAAGGGATATGTTCTACGAAATGTCAGTTGTCAACCGCCTCTGCAAGAATAATAGCGAAGTAGTAAGATCAGGCATCAAACTTGTACCAGTTAATGAACTAGTCTATAACATAATAAAATATTCTGATCTAATTTGTGCTGAAAATTATTAGTTTCGGATGGCTTGAAGAAGTGTGTTAATTAAAATTAATTAAATGCAAGTGTCAAAGATATTTTGTTATAAATTACCATAAAATACAGCACAAAATTCTTTCTTATCTTTAAATCTGTAGTTCGTCTTAATATGAGATGAGGTAATAAGTATTAAATGTTTTCCGCTAGTTATCTTTAGAAATCAATATTTCACGATATATCCATTAGTATGTACAATGAATCAGATCGTATTATACTGCGACTTAAAGGTGACATTACGCTTCAAAAACAGTCACTATTTTTATTAGTCATAATTTTATATTCAGAGAACCGTCATACCGAGACGATTCCATTTTGGTAGGCCAATATCTTGATGAAATCATGAAAGTCGTATAATCAAATTCGTATATGAACACTTATTCCATTGTTTTTTTATTTGGAAACTTTTTTGCCTGGTTTCAAGAAGTGCCGCACGATTTTGCCCAATATTTTCCTTTTGTCTATTGGGCATGAACAAACTTAACGCCCTCTTTTACCACGTTTTGTGGCACAACAAAAAAATATTGCCTGCTAACTTTTTTAGCACTTCACTTCTATGCTTTTTAGTACTTTTTCCTTCGAATTTGCTCAGAAATAAAAAGTTACTTTTCAAGAGAGCATCTCATGTTGATGACCAGATATTGCAGACTTTAGCGAATAATACAATTTAATTTGTCGATAAAAAATATAATGTGTGTTATTGTAAGCCCTTCTAAATGGTTTCCCACCCTATATCAGAGAGTTACTGGTTATTCATAGATGAAAATATAGGGGTTCTAAAGTGGCCGTCGTAGTTCAATGGACATATTTGTGAATATTTCGTACTGCGAGACCGAGGCATCAAATGATAGAAACTGTTTTTTCTAACAATGACCGACCTTCAGCAAGTGTGCCCATTACTTAGGATGCATTTTTCTTGTGAAAAGACTTTTTATGAAAACCATCTGCCTACGAAATGGTAATAAATCCTTCCCGAGGTGGCACCCAATTGTAGGTCACTTCATTTGTAGGTTAATATCAGGATGCACATAAAAAATTGGAGACAAAATTTGGTCAAATCCCCGGAAAGTTCTGAAGTGCGGAAAAATATTTTGTTTTTTTAATAAATTGTTTTTATTATTCTTACTATAATTTTTGTAATAATTTTCTGTTCTTGGCAACGTCAATTGTAAATCATTTTTTTCCTTTTTCTACACTGTAACCAATTTGAAAATGAAATAATCAAAAAGTATACAAAAACAAAAACTATTTCAAATATATTTTTATTTATTTTGATTGACTTTCACATCATCGCTTTGAGATGCCGGCATGCAAATTTAATCTTGAGAGGGATCCGCCGGTGTATATGTGTGGCGAAAAAGTGGTCGGTTATGTAGAAGTGACATTTGTCAAGGATAGATTACTCGAAGGTGTGGTAACATATGAGGAAAAAATCTATTTAACATTCTTCATAATTATGTATCTGTGGGCTTTTGATCAAACGGCTTATTTGCTATCGGCTTTTGGATGAAGAAATCGTAAACTTTTCCAGCAAAATTTAACACTTCTATTCAGTTTTAATTGAAATGGTTTCCGAAGCTAAGGCTGCGAATGATTACTGGTTTAATTAATGCATTCGAATTCATAAATATAGTGTTTAACACTTAAAAAGTGCTAAGTCGACTTAAGTTGTTTTTTTCAAAAGTCGAAATATAGATATGATTTCGTTAATAATCTACATATGCCACTTTTGCAGATATACGCATAATTTTTCGTGGCATGGCTACAGTAAGTTGGGTTGACACCATGACACGTTTTCCCAAATTGTATTCCGGTGAGGAGACATATATGGAAATGGAAACGATCGTCTTTCAAGGTGGTCCCCTACTGGCCGACACATATAGATACAATTTTTACTTTCATGTACCGGATGTCTGCCCAACCACTTGTACTACCGATATTGGTAAAATTTTTTGTGAATTAATAGTACTTGTGAGTTTCGAGAATGAGGGCAAGAGTAAGTTCCCCACCGAAATTATGGTGATCCAAACGTTCGATATTGAAAAAGTACCAAATGCAATGGTGAGAGCACATTTAAAAAAATTAAAATAGATATTAAAAAAATTGTCTTTTCATTTGCTTTCAGCTGCCAGTCGAATGCAGTGATGAAATGTTTTTCTGCTGTTGGCCTTGTGCTGCCGGTCCAGTCGCCGTGTATTTGAAATCAGCACGTTATGCCTATATACCCGGCAATACCATCGAGTTCAGCATTGGACTGACAAACAAGTCGAAACGTTTTAAATTTCGCACTACTCTGACCACTTACCTCATACAGATTTACAAATACATCGCAGAGGAACCACGCCATCGTTCGCGTTACATATCGTATATCTTGAATAGCGTGAAAAAGCATATAATTGTGGAGTCGGGGGATATAGCTGTACTGGACGATCAATTCTCTGTGCCACCTCTACCACCGTCCACCCAGGGTAATCACATAATATCCATTAAATACGAACTCCGTCTGGAGATACGTATCAATGCGGTCTCACGTTCAACGACGAGTTTGGACCTACCCATCGTGATAGGTACAAGCGTGGAAAGTGCAGCAGCGCATACTGTGTTAGTGAATAAATGAAAAAAACAATTTTCCTCTAGATAGGGAGGCAAAGAAGTAGGCGCTGGTAGTACATACGAGTACATACATACATACTTATTTGGTATGCTTCACGCCCACTGTCAGTGCTTTCGCTATATATATTAATTAAAAAAAATAAATAAATAATTGGCGCGTACACTTCTGTTAGGTGTTTGGCCGAGCTCCTCCTCCTATTTGTGGTGTGCGTCTTGATGTTGTTCCACAAATGGATTAATTACTATATGTGTAAAGCTCAAGTATCTTTAAGTAAGCAGAAAAATACGTGCTTATAAGCAACATTTTCTGACTGAAATCGAACTAGTTGCAAAAAGACTAAATTTGTACCGATTATAAAGCGACTGAATGGCTTGAATACTACTTTATTTGACTAAAATGTTAATTTAACTTTTTTGAGGTATGCCAGTCAGCTTTTATCCGTTCAAGTGGACACCTCTCTCAAAAGAGGATACCTTCCTCCGATATATAAGATTTGATATAGAAAAAAATAGCCGCTCAAGGGAGTTGTCCGGCTAGTAAATGTGTCCGTTAGAAGAGATTACTCTGTATACATTAATTATGTTTTTAAATATATTGGCGCTTCGCAAACAAAAACATATTTCATATTATTGGGAAAGATGAAAAAAAATATTATTTATAGTACATGAAATCTTTTACTTTTGTTAAAATGTAATGAAAAATGCGTTTATTTAATCTTTAGTATGATATCAATTTTGAAATATTTATGTATTTATTTTCCCATCTATCAATATCTAGCAAATGTAAGAGTAATATTATTAGGAAATCTCAGACTGCTAAATAAGTTTTTATAATATTCATATTATGTATTTTTATATTTCTTATACAATATAATTTTACTCAATAAAAAGGTTTTTATTGTGTATTCATGAATTAATTTTATTTTTTAATTACCCTTTTTAATCTCAAATTAGTTTTCTTTTGTTCAATAAATACGCAAAAACTTAACCGCGATCATAATATGATTCCCAATCACCTTCATTCGATGGGATTTACCGAAGAATTGGAAGCCTAGGTGCCTCACGATCTCAAGGCATAAACAAAGACAGTCGCCTTCGGGTAAGGCTTTCTCAAGTGGGCGACAAAATTACCAAAGTGAATATTTTGCGATGAAATTCAGCCAGGACTGAGTTATATCATCTAGAAGCACACTCAGAAAATTTTGTTGTAAAATTCCAAATAGTTTTTTTTTTATTAACTATCGAAGTTTTTTGCAGCGCTTGAATAATTATCACATTTCTCGTAAAGTAAGTATCCGATTATAACGATTTTTCAACTGCAGACTGATAAAGGATGATATTTTCCAAAAACGTTATTTTTGTTCCGAAACTTGATGTTTTTTTGTTGTAAATAATTTTTTTTAATAAACAATTAGAAATTTAACAAATTTGTGCGCCTTTGGGATGAACATTTTTTAAGGATATTAACGTAATAAACATCTGTGCATTTATGTATGGAAAAAAATGCGTGCAATTCGAAAAGGATTAATTACAATTAATTTTTTTGTACCAGAATGCGCACTTCGACATACGCGGACGCGCACGAACACACAAACGGCGACTCGCGGGCGGCTTGCGAAAAACCGTGTTTCGGACACGTCTCAATCGCGTACGTTAATGTGTACAAAGCTAAGTATAGACTAATATAATGCCACATGCAAATCGTTGTTGTAACCCTTTCGGAAAACAAAACCATAGTCGTGTTTACACAAATCTAGTCCGAATAAGTGACCAAAATGCGAAATTTAGTGTCGTGTTCAAAATTCTGTGCAATCAGAATACTGGAACACAACGCAGGCAACAATACATCCTTACGTTGTGCATTACAAAGAAAACGGCGTAAAACAGCATAAGAACTTTGTGATAATTTCTGAAGCATTGGAACATGACAGTTTTGCAGTCAATTTGTTCAATTCTAATTGACAGTTTGGTAAACGAAATGTGAAGAAAATCTATTATTTTTCTGACGGGGCGGCCTCACAGTACAAAAACAAGTACAATTTTATAAATTTACTATTTCACAAAAAGGATTTTGGCATCGATGCCGAGTGGCACTTTTTTGCCTCTGCACATGGGAAAGGTGCCTGCGATGGTATTGGTGGTGCTATAAAGAGAGATGCGTACCATGCAAGCTTGCGAGATAAAATCCCGGTGAAAATTACGGGACCGAAACAGTTGTATGATTGGGCTAAAGTCAATTCTAAGAAAATTAATTTTGATTACTGTAATAAACAAGAACATGAAAATCACTCTAGTAAGTTGAAAAAGCGCTATTCCAAAGCTCAAACTTTGAAAAATATGAGGCAGTTTCATTCTTTTATTCCAAAAGATAAAAATTCCATCGAGTGCAAAATATTTTCAGCCCACGATCAATCTAAAATTGTACCCACTATGTAAAAACAAACTACATGAAAAGTGTAAAAAGCGTGAATGATTTTCATTTTTTCTCGAAATAACAAATGAATATGCGATATCTGTATAACTTTCTATATCTGTTTCACTTTTTGTGTCCGTCCGTGAATTGTTGTCGTTTTTCAGCGAGAAATTTTAAGGGCATTTGCTGACTGAACTTGCAATGTACAGATCTGATACGTAAACATAAACGTTAGTAATAAAGAAGTATATATGAAACCTTGCATGACAGCTTATACATTCCTTGGAATACATTTGGTGTAATTATCGTTACGCATCTCCGAGACAGTCAAAGCGCAAATTCTGTTATACGTAAGTTATTTATATGGCCAATCTTTAAAAACAAATAAACATCAGTATTGGAAAAGTCGGCAAAACTGATCTTACGGAAGCATATCGCGTTGAGACGTGTCCGAAACACGGTTTTTCGCAAGCCGCCCGCGAGTCGCCGTTTGTGTGGCGGTGCGCGTCCGCGTAAGTCGAAGCGCGCATTCTGGCACAAAAAAATTAATTGTAATTAATCCTTTTCGAATTGCACGCATTTTTTTCCACACATAAATGCACAGATGTTTATTACGTTAATGTCCTTAAAAAATGTTCATCCCAAAGGCGCAGAAATTAGTTAAATTTCTAATTGTTTATTAAAAAAAATTATTTACAAAAAAAAACATCAAGTTTCGGAACAAAAATAACGTTTTTGGAAAATATCATCCTTTATCAGTCTGCAGTTGAAAAATCGTTATAATCGGATACTTACTTTACGAGAAATGTGATAATTATTCAAGCGCTGCAAAAAACTTCGATAGTTAATAAAAAAAAAACTATTTGGAATTTTACAACAAAATTTTCTGAGTGTGCTTCTAGATGATATAACTCAGTCCTGGCTGAATTTCATCGCAAAATATTCACTTTGGTAATTTTGTCGCCCACTTGAGAAAGCCTTACCCCTTCAAATTACTTCTCAGCATCTCTCCCACCATCAAGCAACACGGCCTCATAAGCAACGCTTTTTGTACCAAATCGTCACGAGAGATGAGAAATGGCACCTATACATAAATATGAAGCAAAGAAAGGAGTGGGTGGCTCCAAGAGATACGCCAAAGCCGGGAGTCAAGTCGGATCTTCATTCAAAGAAGGAGGGCATGGTGTACTGGGAAATGCTCGAAAACAATGCCACGGTCAACAAGGAGCTCTACATTGCCCAACTATACCGCGTGATCGAGGTTGATCGACATGATCAAACCACACTTCATCATGGCAATGCCTGAGTCACGACACACGACAACACAAGCCGTCAAAGCCGCACTCCAAGAGCTAGAATGGGAGATCCTTCAAAATCCGCCATATTCTCGGGCCCTTGCACTGACCGATTACTATCTTTTTCGCTTCCTGTCAAACCATATGAAAGACGTTACCTTCGATAACAAAGAGTTTTTTAAAAACTGACCCAACAACTTCTTTGACACCAGACCAGGCGATTTTTGGCGGAACGTCATCAACTAACAATTTGGTCGAGAGGTGTGAAGAGGTTGTAAACAGCAACGGCGAATGTATAATTAATTAACTTATTGATATAATTGTTATTTTTTGTTGTAATAGAAGTCTTTTGTGAAAAAGCTACGAACTTATTCCCCAACCTAATACATTAATAAAAAGTTATTAATTATTTAGCTTTGATTTATTGCGTGGAGAGAAGGTAGTGGCTCTCAAACTGTGGATCGACGTTTGCTCCTTTCCATTTGGCTGCAGGAGAGTTCCAAAAACTAACGGTTAACAGGAGACTGGGCTGAGCACAATAACTTCTCAGCTTGAGAGTCAATTTAGATGCTCCAGAATAACAGCATTTTAGACAGAAAATCCTTTCATCTTCAAGCTTCTTGAATACTAAATTCTGCTTGTATATTAATTGCTAGCTTCTAGCTACAGACGCATTTTTCACAATTGGATGTTATCAACGACCCGTAGCTGAGCAATGGGGAATATCCATGAGCCAGTCGTCCATTAGCCGAGCAGCAGATGCCATCATTCCTAATTGTTTCATATTTTGCACAAAGGTGAGGTTTTCTGTGATCTAAGTGGACTGGCAAGCTGCAAAAGAAATCGTTGATTGAGTTGCTCGGCTGTAGTGCGTCTTCTTTTAGGAGCTGTAAAATTTAATCTTATAGCAAAATATGCACAAAAATTATTAATTAAACATTAATTCCTATTAAATAGTTATTTTATGTTACTTACATAAAATGGAAGAAAATACTGAAATAGTTGAGTTTAAGAGCTTGGCTCATATGCTAACGATAGTAATTTTTGCTATTCGACCTTGCGATCATTTTGATATTTTATTTGACAAATATCGTAGACAAAAATGGCAATTGTCGAATCGTTTAAAGTTAGTGAATTACACTACAGTGGCTTGCATGCAAAACAAAGACTAGTTGCTCGACTAGTTAGGTCAGCGACTGGTACTAGTTGTGCGGCCGTTTCCAACTAGTAAACTTGATTACAGGGTTATTCCAATATTTTTATGTGTTATATTTATATTTATGCATGTATATATTTTGTCATATTTTAAATATTCATGTTTCAGTAATAGTTCTTCGTGCTTGCATTTGTCTAGCCAACTGCTGCAAGACTTCACCAAATGCATTATTTTCTCGATTTCGCCTTTCAGTTTGTTCATCAGTCGTACTTGTTGCTGTTGTTGTTGTTGATACTGTAGTATATGGGGAGGCAGTAAGCTCAACATTTTGTGCAGCAGATCCACTATTCATGTCGTAGTAGAGATATTTTGGTTTAAAATCAGTTTGATTAGAATCCTTCTTGTGCTTTGATTTCTTGGTGTCGACATCGAATTTGGTTTTGGGTAGGTATTCAGCTTCGCGGAAGGAAGAAGAAGCTGCAAGTGGTAAATAATTTTAATATGATAAAATTTCAACAACATATAAATATAAATAGTAAAACAAAAATGTATACAGGGTTTGATTGAAAGGTAATGAGCCTTATTTCTTTAAGCAGTTTTATTAAACCTTTTGGCTTATACAACTAATATTCTTCAAAATAGGACCTTTGAGCGTCAATACACCGCTGGTAGCGGTCCTTCCACTGCAGGAAACATTTTTTAAACTCATCCGCCGGAATCGCGTTCAATTCGGCTGTTACAGTTTTTTGGATCGCCTCGATGGAGTCGAAACGCCTCCCCTTCAGCTTTCTTTTCAGGTGCGGGAACAAGAAGAAGTCCGAAAGGGGCAGGTCTGGGCAGTAGGGAGGGTGGGGAAGCGCCGGAACCCCCATCTTGGCCAATGCAGAGGTGCAGAGGAAGGCGGTGTGCGCTGGGGCATTGTCGTGATGAAGGGTCCAATTGTTGACGAGGTCGGGACGAACCTGGGTGACGTGGTTTTTCAGCCGAATGAGCACTTTTTTGTAAAATGCCGCGTTTACAGTGCGTCCTGGAGGTACAAACTCCTTGTGGACGATGCCTCGAGAGTCGAAAAAGATGATCAACATGGTTTTGACCTTGGATTTCGCTGTTCGTCTTCGACATCCTCCCGGCCTTCTTTGAATAACTTGTGCCACCGTTTTACCTGGGCACTGGACAGAGATTGGTCGCCGTAAGCCTCCTTGAGTAGCCCAATGGTTTCAGTACTCATTTTGTTTAGCTTTACGCAAAATTTGATCCAGTAACGTTGCTCGAACGATCGCTGCATTTTCGCCACTGCAAAATCCTAACATACTTTTTAAACAGCTTTCACGCGCGGAGCGATGTTGACTGCACCGCTGTTGCCAGCGAACTGGGACAGGTTCCTAGTGGAAGGAGAAGGTCCAACGATCATTTTCCTCCACCAGCCGACTCGGTTGATCGCTTGGCAGACGTTCCGCGCGGGAAGGCTCATTACGTTTCAATCCAACCCTGTATTAAGGTACCCCACCTTAATAATACAAGAAATCAGATGATTCAATTATCTACTTTTTTTTTAAGTTTTAGGATTGTTTTTTATTATAATTTTTTTATATACAATATATTTTTTTTTTTTATTTTAAAAACAGTTTTTCCGACCATCACGTCATTTAAAATATGATAGAAAAAATAAATTAGGTAATTAAAATACTGTAATACGTTTCATCAAAGCTCAACGGATTAGCGAAATGCTAGGAAATCTTTTATTTTAACACCGATTGGAGGAAAAACAAGAGGACGTCTACGAAAGAGATGATTACATGACGTCGAATTAGATCTACAGGAAATGAACACACAGAACTGGTGATATATTCTTCATGAAGCTATAGCCCACCACATATTGTGAAGCGTAAAAGTATAACAAGTTAAGGAGACTTTCAACCCAATTCTGTGCAATCAAAAAATTCATCATTTTGCTTAATACGTCAAATTCCTTTGATAATTAAATACATTTTTGAACGATTCAAATTTAAATTTTACAGCTGCTTCAAACATATCTGAATTGTGCTGAACTGTGCATGTAAACTAATCAGCAAAATTTAGTAAAAAAAATCCTATAAACCAAGTTTCTAAATATATAAATGCACTAAAAAAAAGGAAAAAAATCTTCCTAATCTCCTCGAATTAGTAAAATACAACTAAAATAAAAAATTATAATATATTAAACATATAAAATATAAAATTTAAAATGAAAAATGTGAAATGTGAAATGATGAGATGAATTCGCTTTTACATAAAAACAGTTTATTTTATTCTAGTTTTTTCCTAAGCTTCGCATGAAAAGTACGTGGGAAACAAAACTTTGCAACTACTCGTGCGTGACACGATAATGTCTTGATTTTATGTAAATAAATAAACTTTTTGAAGTTATAATTATATAAATAAGAAAATTATGTAAAAGTAATGGAAAACTGAGATTATTACAATAAGTTTTGGGGAACTTCCTTCATTAGTTTTTTGCATCAAACAGCTGACTTCAGTTTACATTGCATTGTTCACCATTGGGTTTTGAAAAGCACAGGGCTGTTTTTGGTTTTATTCAGTTAGTATCACAAAATTCTTGGTTATATGTAACCTTTGTTAATTTACCAAGTGCGCAGGATTTTATTTTTTGGAAAGATTGCTTTAAGATTTTCATTTGTGCAACGCACCTGTGCTCTCAGAGTGGCTTCGTCATACAGAACAATATCTGAAGCAGCGGAACCATCCCTATAGATATTCTAGCACAAGAGCGCAAACGGAGATGGGAGGCAAAAAACATAGGAATCCCAGTACCACGCTTCTCCGATATTAGAGTTCAAACGCTCACACTTTGACAGGCAAGAAGGAACTCTGAACGGTACGGTAGATGGACAGCCAGACTAATACCCGATCTAAAAAAGTGAATAGAAAGAAAGCACGGCGAGGTTAACTAGTTATTACCTCACACAGTTTTTGTCCGGACACAGTTTTGGGACCATTCACAAGTATCATATTTGTAGCGAATGGGAAAAGTGAGCCTACCAAACTGCATATAGGGAGATACTGAGTATGATGATGCGGAGCACACCTTCTTTAAATGCGAGATTTGGAACATAGAGAAAACAGGACTGCAACGAGCTATTGGTGTATTTACACCTGAAGAAATTATCGAGAAAATGATGACAGACGAAGGAAAATGGAATGCCGCCGCAAATTTTGTGGAGGGTATTATCCGAAAAAAGAGGCGTGAAATGGAAGCTTATGCCGCAGAGCACTGAGCATAGGTTTCTTAAAACAGGCGACCCTGGACGCAGGGTGAGTAAGTAAGTGTCCTTGTTAGGACGCCGTCTTGGCCCTTTACCTCGAAGCAATGCGGAAGCAGTCTCGGGGTGAAGGGAAAAATCCAAGAGAAGAGAAGAGATATTTTTAGTGGAATCACCACACACGTAGTAGCGACGGTTACTATATGGTGCAAGGGCATTTTTGACACAACCACACCGCCAAAAAAAACAAAAAAGATTTTCATTTCATTTGCCGTGACTATACTTTCCCTGCGAATATTAAGGCTGCCACAAGGATAGCAAAGCAATACAAAAAAAATTATTAACTACGACAGCTTAATGACAGCGATATAGAAAATGCGAAAGCTTTGCTGTGGCTATTCCTTTCTAATAGCTACTTTTGTCTTGCTTTTATGTTACAACATGGTCACAGATGCTGTTTATGTTCAGCACGTCGCACATTCATATATTTGGTGAGGTAAAATTCCAACTAATGCATTTATTTTTTTAGAGTTTTGATGTCCTATCGTTCTTCCGCAGTTAAAGCCACAGTATTCACATGTGAAAAAATTTGAAGCTGTGTTGAAATGTGCGCAAGATAACAAAGCAAAAGTTGTATTCAGAAAAATTATGACCTTCATAGTACAGCCACAGCACATTTTTAGTTTTTTACTTAGTTTTTCAAAAGCTGTACCAAAGTATTCAAAAAAAAAACTATAAACTCTAACTATGCGAGAAATTGGGATATTATTTTTTTGTCGTTGGGCTAGAACTCTAGAATGTCGACGAGATAAGCAAACGCTGTTGAAATCCAACAACTGTTACCTAACAATCGATAAGCAGAAAAATCCATCGATGCAATCGGAAGAATTTTACATCTTAGTCATACAATAGTTCAGCATATAATAAAAACCTACAACAACTTTGGTGCATCTGAAAATAAAAAGCGTTTAGGTCATCCAAAAGCACTGTCTCGAAGAGATGCGAGCTTCTTATTGACAGAAGCCAATCAAAACCAGAGTAACCCTGAAAGTGCTCCAAAATTAGTAGAGGCAGAGGTATGCAAACATTTCTACGTAGCCGTAAGTAAAAGCCATCTTTCCAAAGATTAAAACTGCTAAACGATAACACTGGGACCTTCATGCTTAGCGGTTGACATAAAACTGACTGCATTGCCACGTTCCTCCTTCTCAGGACTTAAAACCGGCTAACTCTTCCAAATATAACTAAATCTGATGCATTCATAATTAGTTGAAAAATTTAAACGTTTGAAAACTTGGCTTTTTAAACATCTGTAACAATGTTTCGAAGGCGATAAGGCGATTGTGCCCAGAATGTCAACGTTAGTGCATGAAAATTTCGCCCAATACCTGTAGATAGAAATATAGACAACTAGCGTTAATTAGTAAATTTTGTATAGTTCAAACAACTTAATGTGTGACAAACCTGTCTGGACTGTCTGTCGTAAGAAAAATAAAACTTGAGGTTGTGCCCGTATTCGATGGATTAGGTTCGATGCTTTTAGAAAATAATGACCTTCTTTGTTCTTCAACATACAGAGTGGATTTAAAACAATTTATAAACTGTTGAATGAAATTTAACGGAGCTTAACTTAAATTTTACTTAATTCAACTTATCGTAATTAAACTTAACCAAACTTTTTTCAACATAACTTAACTAAAACCAACTTAACTTAATTCGAATTAATTTAACTGAATACGACTAAGATTATCTCAACTTGGGTTATACCAACTTAACTTAACTTAACTTAACTTAACTTAACTTAACTTAACTTAACTTAACTTAACTTAACTTAACTTAACTTAACTTAACTTAACTTAACTTAACTTAACTTAACTTAACTTAACTTAACTTAACTTAACTTAACTTAACTTAACTTAACTTAACTTAACTTAACTTAACTTAACTTAACTTAACTTAACTTAACTTAACTTAACTTAACTTAACTTAACTTAACTTAACTTAACTTAACTTAACTTAACTTAACTTAACTTAACTTAACTGAACTGAACTTAAATTAACTTAACTTAAATTAACTTAACTTAACTTAACTTAACTTAACTTAACTTAACTTAACTTAACTTAACTTAACTTAACTTAACTTTTCTGATAGATTGATAATTCCTCATTTAAATTTATTTGCTTCCACTCACCTAACGACATCATTGACATGCTCAGTTCGGGTGTCTCAGGCGGATCGGGAGCTGTGGGCTCCACAAAGCTATTCACCTCCATCCCACTTGATAATAAATTACTCTTACTCAAATAATTCCCAGAATGTTCTTCGAAAACTTGCTCCTGCCCTGTTTTTAGCCAGGGGCGCGCTTCTTCTACACTATTCAATGGCACAGTACCCACTGTGATAGGTATTTTTGCTTGGAGCCAACGATTTGCCTTATTCGTGCTCAGCCACACACTTAACTCGTAGCTAATATGTAGGCAGCGGCAGTCATTCTCATCAGAACTTGGCACTGTTTGAGGCACTAACAACATCTGCAAATGTTCCTCCATACACTTTTGAGTGCCGCCTAAGTTGTGTACTGCTTTAGCCAGATTGGTGAGGAAATATTGTGTTTTGGTGTTTTTGTGTCCATGCGAAGCAGTTATACGACAAATTTGATGTAATTCGTAGGTTATTTGCTTTAAATTCAATTTGTCGTGATTTTGTATTTTGACGTGTGCCGAGAGCGCTTCGCCAGGCACGAAGCCAATTTGTTGTAAATTTACAACCATTTCTAATGATTTTTTAAAGATTCTGCAAAACTTCTGCTCCTTGACATGCACATCACAATTCTGTTCGGTCACTTGTGGACAATGGCGGAGATCGAGTGGTTTGACTACACGTAATTGTTGTGTATACCAGATTTCACGTTTATTCTTGTGATCGACAAAAACTTCAATCATATAGCGAATGTGTCCATTAAGGCCCTCAAAGCTGCACGGACAACTCTGTGGCAACGTCAGGCTGAATGGGTAGGTGTAGGTGCCGCGATTAACTATTCTTGCAGTCGCTGCATGTGTTTGTATGTGTAGTTATTTGAAATAGATGAATAAGAAAAAAAAATTAAAATACAATTTACCTTCCTCTGAGCCAATAAAATAATTCACGCTGGATAGAAAATCCTCACGATTAGTGTAAACCTCTATACGCTGCTCTGGTACTTCCGCATCGGACGATGTTTCCTGTTGCTGCTTCTTTTTTCTCTTTGATTTTTTAGTTTTCTTCGGTGGCAGGAGCGTTTGCCATTGCACTTCAGCAAAGCCTGTGTATTTTATAGCTGCCGCTGCGTGAAGAAATTTATTTGGTACTTATTAATTATCAATAAAGCGAAGCAAAGGAAAAAAAACGCAGGCTTTTTACTTCACCAAAAAAAAAACGTGCTCGGAGATGGTTACTCACTATGACTAATCGCCTCATACATAGAAAATTTAAACCGTACCTTTGAGTAGCAGCCGCACTTCCAAAGTTAAGGTTACTTGCCCTGTAAGCTTATCGCCCGGCTCATATATAGCTTTTTGATTATCCAACTGCACTTCGCAATGCAACACTGACATATTCCAAATCGCTTACTTTCACTTACAACCGCTTTAAAATATCTACTTTTCTCTTTGACAATAAATAATAGACTGTGATTTTTCGATCGCCAGCAAAATTACCGAATCGATTTTCGTACTTAATTGTATTTTAATTATCTTATCGTCAAACATATGGCTCGTTGATAGGCACATTTATAACTCTTGTTATATTAGATAACGGCTTTTACTCATCGCTTTACGCTGATTATGAAGGTACTTCACCTTTACCTTACCTACATTTGTGCTTATCACAAAAAGTGAATATTGTAACTTTGCAAAAGAATTGAATATAAATAAAAGCTGTGCTGGATTTAGATTAGGGTCAATAGGGGCTAGTGGCAAGGGCGGCAAACTTGTTGAGGCAAGTCGGCATTCTTACTCACAAGAAGCAATATGTGAGATTGAATTCGAACAGTTTTAATGTCCAAATCGACAAGAGATTTTGACTGAAGCAAGCATCGACTATGCACATACGAGGGGACTAACAAAAGTTCAGTAAGCCGATGGTAGTTTTTATCTTTTTGAAAAATTTTAAAATGCCATTAGTTTTTTTATAGTTTTACGATATTTCATTTAAAATTTCAAAAAATCGGTTTGAATAGATACGAGAAAACGTAAAATAATAGATGCAGTGTCAGTAGAAATTTAGCAACGAACGCAGCGGAAAATACATTACTCAATACTTTACGGCTTTCGGACGGCCAAACTGTCATCCGACGAGATAAATGTGACCCTGGTGAAGCAAAACATTAGCAGAGTCTTATGAATGAGACAGTAAATGATATGTACTGAATTAGGGTTGATGGCGAATATTGCTTAATGGTTTGCTATATAAAGGGTGGTTAAATTTTAAGGGCCAATGTTGAATGTGAGCAATACCTAAACGTCAAGCTCTTTTCTGCATTTTATTTGACATTTTTCAACTCCAGACTAATTCAATTTGAACCAAGGAAAAATTCAAATCAAAATGCATATCGCGCACGTCGTGAAGAAAATCATCGAAAAATCAATGCCCCCACAAAGAGTGACTGTTTGGTGCGGTTTATGGGCCAACGGCATCATTGGGCCGTATTTTTTCCAAAATGAGCCCGGTCAGATAGTTACTGTGAATAGTGTTCGCTATCCTGAGATGATAACGAACCTTTTAGGGCCCGAATTGGAAGATATGGATGTGGACGATATGTGGTTTCAACAGAACGGTGCTACTTGCCACACAGCTAACGAAACAATAGCTCTTTTGCGCGAAAAATTTGATGGTCGAGTAATCTCACGTCGCGGCGATGTCAATTGGCCGCCAAGATCAAGTGATTTGACACCGTTGGAATTATTTCTTTGAAGTTATTTGAAAGAAAAGGTGTACGTCAATAAGCCAGTAACAATTCAAGAGCTAAAGAATGAGATAATCCGGCACATTAGCGGCATAGAACCTCAATTATGCCTCAGCGTCATCGAAAATTTGGACCATCGGATGGAGGTGTGCCGCCGAGGCCATTTGGCCGATATTTTATTCCATACATAATTGAGCTATACCAATATTATCATAATGAAGAGAAATGACAATAATTTCCAAAAAAAAATTGTTTTTTATTCAAAATCAACACCGGCCCTTGAATCTTAACCACCCGCAAAGAAATCTGCTCGACGGTTTCCACGAATTTTGAATGAGCACGAAAAAGAAGCAAGCGGAAATTTTGCTCATATTGCTTGAGAAAATTCGAAAATGGAGAATCTAGCAACTTTAATACGATCGTAACAGGTAACTAATCTTTTTTTTAAATATGAGCCGGAAACTAAATAGTAGCCCTTGGCATGCAGCCCGAAAGGATAAAATCCACCTATGAAAGTCGCACAGTAAATATCAGCAACAAAAGTGTTGCTTCACCACAGCTAAAATTGTTGCTGCTACTTCGTTAGATTCTTCTCAGACAGTAACTGCAAAATACTATACTGAAAACTGCTTACCAAAAGTGCTAAAAAATTTATTTGAAAATACGAAAAACGAGGAACTGCGTCGTTATTTCTTTCGCCGCGATAATGCGCCAGCTAACACTGCTGCGCTTTTTGGCATTGAAGAAATTTGTCCATCGTAATATTCTCCAGATGTGGCGCCGTATGCTTTCTGGTTATTTCTAAAAATTAAGAAAAATTTTAGAGGAAAAGTCTTTGGTAGCAATGAAGAGATAATAAATGCGATTAATGCTGAACTTATGAAGCTGCAAAAAAGCGATTTTGAATACTGTTTCGAACAGTGGATGTGCATATTAAAAAATTTATTCAAACTGATTAAAATTAATCATGGGAAGAAAATAAAAAATATTGGGAATTAGAAATAAAAAATAAAAAAATTGTATCCTTTTTCAATTAAATTTAGAGAACTTATGTTAGTCCCCTCGTATGTACATACAGCGCACATCAAACGATATATAGGACATTAACATTTTAACCAGTTTTTTTTTTGTATACGAATACTCCTTAATCTTTTTTTAATAAAGGTGTAACCCAGCGTGTGATAAAAACCATTTAAGTCCAAGTTTCAAACCTTACCGGTACTAACTTCATGCTAATATTTAGATAGCACAATTAGAATACCATTACTGATTCCAGTCTTCTCCTTCATCTTACTTTTATTGTCGAAAACAATTTCAAAGCATTTACAACCGAAAAAATATATTAAATCGTATAACGTTTTTACACTAATCCTAAAGCATCGAACGGATACAATGTATAATATTAGCACTTGAACAATTTACAAACTACAAAATGAGGTATTGGCATATTGGCGAGTGGCAAGTTGCTTCTGTTTGTTTTTTGGCACTTAATGTTTTGTTGTTTTTTTGTTCTTGGCACTTAAATCAGTTTTACATAAATACTAATAAGTATTAGAATTTTTCTTAGAAAATGTCCTCGTCATCATCGTCATCATCATCTTCATTGGCTTCCCGCACATGTTCATCTGTTTCGCTGAGTACACCACAACTCGATGCAAAAGTGTCCAAGCTGCGTCCAGTGTGTCCAGTGCCCAACGAACCATAAGAATGATAATAATTCAAGCTCAATGCTGAGTCTGCAGACATATTGATGGCCTGTGTGGAGGCAGCAATGATATCATATCCGGGGAACTTGGGCAGCTTAATGGCACGCTGCTGATGTTGTGCGCGTATTTTGGAATCCGACGAATGACCTACACTGTCTAGGGTCTGTTGGCTGCTGAGTGTCGCAAAACTAAAAGATGGTGGCACTGAAAAGGGGAAGTAAAGTTAGTTGTTAAATAAATATAAAACGAATGAGATAATATGGAAATAAGGGCTTGTTCAATAACTGTTGCTACACTGCAACCCTGTTATTCTTTTGCGACTCTTTTGCTGATATTCAGCTTATACTTAAACTGGATATTGCGGATATTTTTTTTTATATTTTCATGAATGATATTTTGTAGTATGGACCGCATTCATCGCTTTATCTTTAAGACGATCACTCTCGGATATATTCACAATAATAGCAGCGCGACATATTGCCAAGTTTTGATTATTTATTTGTCTTGTATATTTTGTGTGTATATACAATTTTCAAAAATCTAATAAACTCTATCACAGTTTCAAACTTTTAATCAAAATCTTTGGAACATTTTCTAGTATACATTTTTATGGCCCATTACATTTTAGTGGAAAATTGTGTCAGTTTAAACGAATTCTCCAATTTATTGTATATTGAGGAAACGCACAACACCGGCAGAATTCAACGCAAAAAATTAGCTATGCAGCTTTATAGCCTATGTAATAACAGTTTCATAAAATGCAAGTTTAAAGTTTTTTTTTTTTGTTGACGGTATTAGGCTTCTCATTTATCTATTATGAATTGGACCGCAAATTGCGGCCTTTCGATAAATCCTCTGAAGACGGCGCTCGTCTTATCTACGAGGAAATACAAAATACCTAAATGTTTCTACCCTCAATAGCGGGCGCTCCATTGGTGCTCTCTGACAAGGTGAAGTACCTGGGACTCAGAGGTCTTACGTGGAACCCAAATATTGAGGAGAGAATTAGGAAGGCAACAGTCGCCTTGTATGGTTGCAGGGGTGCTATCTGCAAAAGATGGGGCCTCTTGCCTAAAGTCACTTTTTGGCTTTATAACACGATTATAAAATCAATCTTGCTATACGGAGTCCTTGTCTGGTGGAACTCGCTAGAAAGGATGGCATCAGTTAAAAAGCTGGGGAGGGTACAAAGGTTTGCCCTCATTGGAATCAGTGGGGCGCTCCGTACCACTCCCACTCTAGCGCTTAACGCAATGCTGAATGTGGCACCCGTGGACATTGTAGGAAAAACTACCCCTGCATACGCCGCAATCAGACTAAGGTGTTCGGGCCAGAGGCTAGACTTAAGTTACGGACACTCTTGTTTACTTAAAAATTTGGAGTTCATCCCCGTGGTGCTGGATCACTGTGCACCCATGCTAGGTCTGATCGGACTGTTTTCTACACATATTTCCTCAAGGGATGAGTGGGCAGGGTGCAACATTTGGCGGTAAGGCATGGCAAACATGTTCGAGGATGGCTCGAAGTTGGACGAAAGGGTTGGTGGGGAGTATTCTGTAGGGAGCTTCCTATCAAACTTAAATTCAGGCTTCCGGACCACTGTAGTGTTTTCCAAGCGGAGGTATCCGCAATTAAGGAAGCAGTGGACTCGTTGCTTACCTCGGTAATTACCGTTAAGGAAGTAAATATTTACTCCGATAGCCAAGCGGCAATTAGGGCCTTGGGCTCGTTGTTTGCGCGTTCGAGATTGGTCGGGGAATGTCTGGCTTCCCTCTTGATTGTATCCGAATACTTCGACATCAGACTCATTTGGGTTTCCCGGTCACAGCGGCATAGAGGGAAATTGCTGGGCTGATGGGCTGGCTAGACAGGGAACTTTGGAGACGGTTTCGTCGCGAAATGAGAGGATTGGGGTTCCCTTAAGAACCTGTGGTCTGCTCTCGGAAAGATGGGCCTCGAGTCAACTCAGCGAGCGCTGGGCTAGTGCGTAAACGTGCAAGGTCGCGAGATTCTTCTGGTCACGGGTAGATCGGGGACGCTTGAGGGAACTCCTTAGGCTAACAAAGCCCCAGCTCTCGAATATGGTGGGTATCCTTACCGCACACTGTCCGTTAGGTGTTCATGCGGTGAGACTTGGGATTGCCTCAAGTCCGTTCTGCAGAAGCTGTCTTGAGGACGAGGTGGAATCATCTCAACACCTTCTTCTCAGCTGCCCTGCTCTCGTCTGGCAAAGATTGAGACATCTGGGCTCTCATTTTTTCGCTGCGCCTGCGGATATAGCGGGTCTAAATATCGTAAATTTGGCGAAGCTCATCAGTAGCTTGTTGCGGCTAACTACGAACGCAAATCAGCCACCGTCGCCGTCGTCGTAAAATACATAGTCATCGTCGTCTCTAATCCCAAGGCTCCTTTTTCCTTCCCTTCCCCTTCTCCTCTCCCATGTATGGCATCACAACGGGCGGATTTTCAATATTTGTCCAAGTGTTTAGTTATTACAAAACAATGTGAGTTTCGAGCCGCTTTAAACCGACACTTTATTCTATCAAAATTTAATGAGCTACAAAACTGCAAGCACAGAATTTTTATAAAAGTCTTAAGTAAAATGTTTGAAATTTTCGTAAAAAAGTTAGAAATTTTTTTAAACTTTTGTGGAATTTTTTTAAATTTATTGCAAAGTTTTCAATTTGTAGTTTTTATTTTAGTATTAACTATAGTTTTATAAAAAAAATAAAACAAAAAATGGTCAAAACTTTGCAATATGACGCACTTTTAGTATTGAGAACACAGGTGGATATCCCCGATCTATGTATGTGGTTTGCTAGAGATTTAACAACTAGCCTTAGTGATGATCTCTATAGATAGGAATTACTGCAAAGAAAATATTTCAAAGACCAAGACATTTAGTGAAAAATCTTCGTGATGTTCGGACTCGATGTTCCTCTCTCCAATGGTCTAAGTAAGTTGGCTTACAGACCGAATGACACTTCTACTTCTTCTACCATACACTTCACAAATGGTTCGGCTTCGTTACAACTCCGCAAAGAATCGCAAGTTGAAATTCATGTAGTACCTGTTCTATGGTACATCTACCTTTTTCTGGAAAGCAGCCTTGCGTAAGTACTTCCGAATGGTTTTCTGATTAATCTTCAGTTCCCTGGCAAAGAAGTAAGTGCTCACATGCCTGCCCGACTCGACGATTACCAGGATTTTATCGACGGTTTTCGACGATTAGCTTACTGGAATAGGCATCCTCTTCGACGCCCTTATTAACAGAATACATAGAATTTTTGGAATCATCGATGTTTTTGAGTAGAAAATTAATCTACTTGTTAGAAATGTTTGGCAAGAAAGACTTTTTTGTAATTTTTGGAAAACACTCCCTTAGATTCTTTTTTACTTTTATATTTACATAGTTTTAGCGGAATACTTCGTTATTTTCGGGTGAAGTTCTACCATTGTTACGTTTTCTTCAAAGAGCTTTTGCCCTATACTTTGAGATGAAGAAAAGTTATGCATTGTGGTATAGACTCTATCAAATTGGGAGGCCCTTCTACTTGATTTTTTCTGAAATTCCACTTAATCCTTCTCCAAATATGGCTGAATTCGCTATGCATAAGATGTATTATTATATATTATTAATCACTTACAACAACTATCATACGAAGGCGGCTCATCGTCATCATTATTATTGGATATATCTTGCGCACGTGCCCCTCTTGTTCTCACACTCCTACCCGCAGCTTCTTCGATCACATCGCTACCATCGTCATCATCATCGTTCTCACCATCCTCTTCGGTCTGATTAATTTCCGCCTGCACACTCCACTGTTCGCCCGCCACATCACCATCTTCCTCCTCCAGTGTAGACATATCACGTGTACTGATTCTACGTGGCTGAGTTGTGGTCACTAATTGCATGCCCCGGTGCTGTATGGGCACAGTACCGATTACCACCGGCATCGATAGATCTGAGTCATAGTGAAAATAACCAGTTTTCAATTTCACTTGCAACGTATAGTGAACAAAAACAATATAATTTGGATTCAGTGTCGATCGTGGCGTATCGGTGGGCACACAAACAGTACCCTGATACATGCGCTTCGTCAGCCGAAGTGTGCGTTCCGTAATGATGCTCTTCGCTAGAGTTTTCGTATAGAAATTTCGTTTATATGGTTGACGTGCGAGGAATATAAAATGTTGTTTCAGTGAAGCCTCAACGCTGGCAATATCGTAATGTGGTGATTGGTTATCGACTTCGAGGAAAAAGGGTATCTGTTGGCGTGCGACGAAACCATTGTAAGGCAGTAGTAAGGTGTACATAATGGGGCCGGAGGTGCAGGGCCAATTGCAAAGATACTTCACGTTTTCATCGCGGATGGGTAGCTGGTAAGCGGAAGTTGCAAAAGATAGTTAATAATAGTTTCAATAAAGTTTCTTTTATATACTCGTACGTGAAATCACATTTTATAAATTTTCAGTACTCACTCCATACTCTGGATTATGGTTCAAGTTCAACGCCTGCACCACTGTTATAGGCTTGCGAAAGATCTCATCGAAGGTCCATGGCTTGGCGATGGTTAGTGATATATTGTAAGCAATAAAACCGTATGGGCCTTTGCATGAGGACGGACAACCGGACGGTATGCGTAATCTTAAGACATAGACGTGAGTGCCGGGGCGAAATTCAGCACTATCGTAGACATTGGTGCGTGTGTACAAATATTGCTGATGGCCACAATAGTTCGCCGAATCACTTTTACCGCTGAGAGACCACTGCACACGCGCCTCGCCTTCGAGTGTTACATAGACAGCTGAAAAAGTAAAAAATGTTTAATATTGGGCGACTAAAATAAAATTTCTTTGTTATTCATGGAAAATTTTATGTGCACATCAAACTATATATTTTACATAGTGAAATTGTTGCAGCTGAAGGAAAGACACTTGAGATAGTGAAAAATCAAGAAAGACAGAAATCGAGATATACAGAACTCCCGAAATGCACGCGCTAAAGTAATATTCCCGACATAAATAGTCCCGACATTGTTTGGAGAGAATTAATTCGTCTTCTCGTTACAAAAGATTGAGTTGACGCGAGTTGCAAGACGGTATGGGATTAGGAAATTTTAAAAATTGAAAAGCAAACTTCAGAAACATCTTTTTTACACGTTCAGGACTCTTTACAGCAAACTGATAAACAAAAAATAGCACAAAGGTTTTTAATTTTCTTGGAAAAGAGCTGGGGTGCAATTCATCTCTTTCGACATTATTGAATCGTTTCAACTAAAGTAAAGTACTGTAGGAATACTCCAGTTACTTTATGCTTTGCTTACTTACCAGTTACAATATAAAACAGAAAACAATTCCTAAAGTTTTGGACGAAGACCGAATCGTTCTTAAGTAGATATATTTCTCTATATTTAATTCAAGTCTAGATATAAAACAGATTCCAAACAGCGAAATTGAATTTGATAATACGAGTATATTTTGAGAAAAAAGAAAAGGCGATGTTGTACTTAAAAAAAATAGTTTGAGAGTTTTGTGCTTGGCAAAGCTATACCGTCCCAAAATATAGGTAAAAAAGCGAGAGTTCTAAATATTTTTCCCCACCACTACGGCCAAAGTGTACAGAGATAGAGAAATCAATAGAAAATGAAGAGTATTCTCTGGTAGCCTTCTTAGATATAGAGGGCGCTTTCAACAACACTTTACCGGGGGCTATAACAAGCGCCATAATTGATTTGGGTGCTGCCGAGGGACTTGTAAAGAACAGTTGCTACTAGGCAGGTTCGTAATTTCGACGTTGGGTCTCTCGACGATACGCAGATCCGTCAGGAGGGCTACCCCTCAGGGCGGTGTACCTTCTCCTCTGCTGTAGATACTGGCAATTAATCGATTGTTAAAAGATCTAGAGGAGAGGAGGATACGCGTAGTGGCCCACGCAGATGATGTTGCAATATTGGTAAGAGGGAAATTCCCAGACACCCACTGCAATATAATGCAAAACGCTTTGAACGATGTAAGCCGGCAGGCTGAATCGAGTGGTCTTGGGGTAAGTCCTAAAACAAAACAGAACTAATCATGTTCACCAGAAAACACAGGATACCTGTTCTAAACCCCCCAACTTAGGTGGAATCACACTGTCAGTCGGGAAAGAAGCAAGCTACCTAGGACTAGTATTAGATAGCAAGCTTTCATGGAAAGAAACGATAAATGATCCAGTAAAGAAAGCAGCCACAGCGCTCTATACATGCAAAAGAATTGTGGGAGCAAAATAGGGCTTAACCCCAAAAATAGTACACAGCAGTGGTAAGACCAATCATGACATACGGTGCCTTAGTGTGGTGGCCATCACTTGAGAATAAACTATCGTAAATGTTTAGAAAGTATTGAAAGCGGTGCTAGTCTCTGCATAAGCGGGGCATTAAAGACTACGCACACAGCAGCGATGAATGCTGCATTTATTACCGATTGAGGCCTACAGCAAACAACTGGCGGCGAAATCGGCACTTGGGTTAAGATAATCTTCTTATTTAGTCACTAACAGGAAGGGTCACTCAATTATACTAGACGAATACCCCTTCTTACATCAAACGACAGATTTTTTTTTGTAACTCAGTAGAGCAGAACTTAAATACATCCTTTACCACGACGTTCACAACGAGAGAAGATTGGGGCAATGGGGTAATGGAATAAAGATGTGGAATCAGTATCTATACTGACGGCTACCGGATCACTGTAGCGTATTTTAAGCTGAAATTCTGGCTATCAGGGAAAGTCTGTTGGCCGTACAGAAAAGTATTCTTACCACAAGAGAAACAAATATATACTCGGATAGCCAATGGGCCCTGAAATCTTTGCAATCACCTAATATTCGACGTTTTGACAGAACTATCACAGTACTTTGTAATAAACCTGTTCTGGGTGCCGGATCATAGAGACACCAAAGGCAATGCAAAGCAAATGAGCTAGAGAGATTGGGTACCACATTACCGATCCAACCAGATAAAGTGAACATACCTATACCTCCAGCAAATTGTAAGTTGTTAATATACAAACACACGATCAAAGCTGTCGACGTGCTATAGACTCAGTGACGAACCTGTGCAACAAGTAGGGTAACGTGGCCAGAATGGAGCATGGGCCGCACAAAACGCCTGTTTAAACTGAGCAGAAAGGTTATGAGAAATCTTCGTGGGCACTGTCTTTAAGGCAGGCATGCCAGCACATTGGGAGCACCCTATAACGACTATTGCAGAAGCTGTAATGACATTGAAGAAGAAGAAACTGGGTAGAAGAAAGTTTAACATTTTAGGAAAAAAGTTCCTTGAATAACTTGGCAGAAGTAGCCAAAATAAAAATAACAAGACTTGTTAGATATATTAAAGCCATAGGTTGGTTCAATGGCGACAATGTAGAGTGAAGAGAGGGGACAGTCCTGGTGATATCTTAATGGGCCTACAGCAGGCCTAGGTGTGTCAATTGGCAACCTCTCTACCTACATACATATCTACCTGTAGCCAAGGTGAGAAGTTAGAGCGTGTGCTTAAAATAATTTGTGATCATAACGTACAAAGTCCTGGCACTATTAATTTTATCGCCAAAAAAAAGTGATAAAAAGTTCAAAACTCTCTATATCATCTAACACACCCCGAAATTGTTGTGAAAGCACCAGATATTGGATACTTGCTAATTTTTTACTTTCACTTTTCATTTATAAAATTTTAGTTATTTCTATAATAAGGAACATAATAATCCAAGTATAAAACCAGCCGCTGAAAGTGATGCGCATTTTTTCTTATGCAATTTTTTTCTTTATACGGATAAAATTCAAAAACTCCTAAGAGAAAAAATTACCAAAAATCAAGAAGATCCTTCAAGCACTTCAACTTGCACTTTCTTATACTAAAATTTATAGGGCATTAAATTGCGCAGCCACAATTTTTCAAAAAAATCTGTCTAGAAAGTGGAAAATTTTAATGATGATTGGTCGAATTTTTATAAATCTTGAACAAAGTTTGCAACTTAGTTTATTATGGTCTTTATTATAGAAAAAATAACATCTTCATAAAAGAAGGTCAAATTAAAAAAAAAGGAAAGTAATTAGTCAAAATCAGTCAATATACGTTGGCTTTATAACAATTTTGGGGGTTGTATTATCGCACGTATCAAAGTAGGCAGAAAAGCGCCTAAAGTTATTATGTCATACAAAGTGCGAAAAGCATTTTCACAGAAATCTAATTGATTTTCAACACAGACATAGTAAATTTTTATATCATTTTTCTTATTTTGTTGCCCTTTTTTCGAAGAGGCAAGTGACAGTTTTTTCGTATTTGTTCTTATATGCTGTATTTTTTACATAAAACTAAGCAACTACTAATTTAGAGGAATTAATTATTTGCTTATTGACAATAGCTTTTTAATTAATGTGTCCAAAATTTATTTTTTTCAAGCTTGGAAATTTTTTTTTTGATTTCAAAAAATGTACACAATTCCAGCAATTACCATTTACACGCTTCATTTTGTCTGTTTTCAATATTATACGTCCATGTATGTATTCGCCACTGTTGTAGACCGCATCCATGCGGTCCAGTTGAAAGGAGCACATCGTAGGCATTTTTGACGAAAGTAATATTTTTCAAACTTTGCGACTCATGCAGTAACTTTGTTTTTTATAATTTTTTTAATATCTTTTCAAGCACTTTCACTAACCAGTCGTAGCGCAAACAAAAATTGCCCATACAAAACTTGCAAAATCCACACCGTTTCCTCAACATATACAGCGACTAAGCCACAATTCCGTTATTGTTATCCTTGCTAAGTGGCGACATAGTTGCTACATCACTAACTCGCGACTAAAGCATTTCACACACAGCACAGCTTCTACTAGCCAGTCAACCACTACACTCTTAGTCGCACGCATTGTGTCTGCTTGTTTACAGTCTCAATTCTGGCTCTGGCCACTAGCGAATCAATAAGTTGGCGCCATTATGCCTTTGAATTTGTTAAAAACAACAACAACAACATTAATCCGAAAACACATACAACATAATAATAAAACATATATGGCAACAACAACAATTTTCTATTAACAGCTCAGCATCAATTCGTTAGCGCATATTCGTGTGTACTTGCACGAGTATAATAAAATTTCAAAATAAATTCACTTCGTTCGACTTCACACTATGATCCACCTTCGATCTGGTGCTGATGGCACTGCAGCCAAGGCAATTGCCTTTTGTTTAGTACTGTGCGTAGCGCCAGAAAAATATTGCATAGTTAACAGTCGGGCGACAGAGTTTAACAACGTAGACGCTTGTAGTAGTCTGCCAATTTTAATGCGTTCAATGCCATTCCCACTGACTGCCATTCATGATGACTGGATAATGGTTGTTGCGACTGCTGTATAGTGTCGTGGCTTTGTTGTTCCTGTAATTACAGTTTCCACAATTGGCGTTGTTGTGAGGTCATATTTACACTCATACTACGATGTGTGAATGGAAGTGTATTTTACATTTTGTAGTATATGTGTAAATAGTTCCTACTTTCATTCAAAATTTGAATAAATTATTTGCATTAGGGTGGGTCAACTTGTCTGATAAAAAATAATTGTTGTTTTATAATAAATTATTTAATCAATTTAAATATGAATATTTGAATTGTTTGCATTAGGGTGGGGAATGTTTTTAAATGTAAGTATTTGATGGCCTAAACAAATATCTACACTAATATTATAAAGAGGGAAACTTTGTTTGTTTGGTTGTAATGAATAGGCTCAAAAACTACTGGACCGATTTTAAAAATTCTTTCACCATTCGAAAGCTACATCATCCACGAGTAACATGGGTTATATTTTATTTTGGAAATAGGGCTCGAGATATAGGTAGAAAACGTGGACCCGGGTAACCTTCGGATGTGTATGTACAATATGGGTATCAAATGGAAGCTGTTGGTGAATGCTTTAGTCCAGAGTATTTTTCATGCCGCTCCGTGACTAGGGTCTCGAGATATAGGTCAAAACGTGGACCCGGGTAACCTTTGGTTGTGTATGTACAATATGGGTATCAAATGAAAGCTATTGATAAGTGCTTTAGTACGGGGTAATTTTCATACCTATTGTTTGGTTGTAATTCGGAGCAGTGGCAACGGGTACAGCGTTCTTTTGAGCCAGCCATAATGTCGACTACTTTTTTAACGCTTGGGGCGGAACTGAACTATCAAATTGACAGTGTGAGTTACAATGTGTCAATATTTCTTTCTGATTTGGTTGCCATAAGGAAAAAACGTAAGTGCAACATGTAAAAATTGTTTGTGAATTTTTTTGGAGTGGATTTTGGAACAGTGAATAATTTTTTACGAAATTTGAGAGTTTAATGTGAAATCAGAATGAAATTATGTGTTCGTGGAAAAAAAAATTTTTTTCGTTTTTTTTTTTTGGAAAATATAAATGGATAATGGTTAAAAAAGCTCCAATGCTTAATAAAACATATAAATTGAAACGAAAAATTCATGGATGATCAGGAAAAAAGACGATTGTTTATTCATATGCGTTGATTTGAAATTTAAAAACAATCTTCTTTTTTCCTGATTTTCAATTTATATTTTATATTTACTCAAAAACAAATAGAAAAACAAAAAATATTGTTTATGCCAAAGCGCTTGAATAAAGAATAAAGAAATAAATAATATGAAAATCATATATTTTCTGTTCTTAACCATATCTATTCTATTTTAGTGTGCCCAGCGAAGGGGGCCGGGTTTGCTAGTATATATATTTATATATAATTGGCGCGTACACACTTTTTGGGTGTTTGACCGAGCTCCTCCTCCTATTTGTGGTGTGCGTCTTGATGTTGTTACACAAATGGAGGGACCTACAGTTTCAAGCCGAATCCGAATGGCAGATATTTTTATGAGGAGCTTTTTCATGGCACTCGGAGGTTTGCCATTGACTACCGAGGGGCGACCGCTATTAGAAAAATGTTTTTCTTAATTTTGATATTTCACCTAGATTCGAACCTACGTTCTCTCTGTGAATTCCGAGTAGTAGTCACGCACCAACCCACGCGGCCTGAACAAATTAGTAAATTAAAATATAAGTATTTGATAATAAATATAACATAATTAATAACTATTTAATGTAAATACAAAGTTCATACGCTAGTTGAGAACCATTATTTTTGTTTTTGCTCTTTTCATTGCAGCTATATGTGCAAATCACACTGATTTAAAAACTCAATTTTTCGTAAGTGAGCCCGTTCATTCTCTCACAAGATTTGCCGTGAATTGGAATCATCAGGTGTAAGTTAGGTTGAAGCGGTTGTCATGTGGGGCACACTCAGGCTCATAGCCCATTGTGATGCCGCGTGCGGAGCTTGTCCCTATTTCTCCTACAACCAGTGCGTGCTTTTCAAAAATTGTATAAAATACCTCTGATTTCTGTGGAACTGAGATCTTTCAACTCTTCAAAAATTGTTCACCCAGAATAGTAAACCTGGGTCTGGATATAGCAGGACAGTCGCACAGTAGGTGCGAGATTGTCTCTTCCTCGTCCTCATCTAGACAACTTGTACAGAAGTCATGTGTTTGCACACCCATCTTTTGGGCGTATCTACCTATTAGGCAGTACCCCGTTATGACTGAGATCAATATGCGAAGACTGTGTTTATTCTGGCTTAGCAGAGATTCTGTGCATTTAACATTTAGAGTCGGCCACAGTTGACGGCCGATTTTATAGTTGGCTTCATTGCACTATTTTTCGTTTGCTTTCTTTACAATTTCTGCAAGGATGAGTAGCTTACAAGTTTGTAAGGGATCCCTATGTCATTATTTATGTGCTCATCAGTCAATTCATTGCCAAGTATCGCTAGTTCATCGGCTCTACTGTTACCCTCAATTTAGCTATGGCCAGGAACTCATGTAACCTTTAGGTGAAATGACTCAGCCATCTCGTTAAGATATATGCAGAATTTCATGGCTACCTTGGAGGTTGTCGACTGTTTTGTGAGGGATTTTATCGCCGCTTGGCTATCAGTGAAAATGTAGATATCATTTCCGGATATCGCATCATACTGTATCAGTGTCGCGGCTTTTATTATTGCCAACAGTTCAGCCTGAAAGACACTACAGTAGTCGGGGAGCCGATAACTGAAGGAGATCCCCAGATGTTTGGAATATATAGTACACCTCCGCCCACCCTGCCCTCGAGCTTTCAGCCATCTGTGTATACATGGAACGACTCGCCCTGTCTCACATCGTCCCGTTCCCATTCTTCCCTTGAGGGTAGGAGGGTCGTAAACGATGTAATGGCAAGTATAGGCGGGAGTGCATAGTCCACCAGTCCGGGAAGCCCCAAAGTACCAGCCAAGATTTTGCCGTGACCATAATCCGTGTTTGTCCACTTATTTAGAGTATATAGGTGAGGTATAGGTTAAGAATCTGTTGCAAAATGCAAAAAAACGCGGTAAGCGTTCTAACACCGTCCGATATGCAGAATTTATTCAACAAGTGCAAGCGACCATTGTCGAGCGCGCTTCAAAAATAGTGAAAGCACTTGAGAGGGAGCTTAATATTTCTGAGGGTCCTATGCGTCGAGTTGTGCATGAAGACCACAGGTATAAATCCCACGTTATGCTCAAAAGACAGTTTACGTCAAAGCAAACACAATAACAGAGAGTTATCCGATCAAAACGCCTTATAAACAAAATTAAACACCCTGAAGCGACTGAGATGCTATGAACAAAAATTTGAACCAAGAGCAAAATACTAGCCGCAGAAATGGCAAATGGTTATTTTCCTACCTACAGAAGCTCCTATTGTCATGCAGAAGAACTTTTCAACCACTGTTATGGTTTTAGTTGTTGTGTGCAACGAAGCGCATGCCATGCCACCGCCCTATTTAACGATTTTGAGTGAAAGTTGCTGCATATATCGAGGTTCTAGAGAAACCCTGGGCGCATCGTTAATTTAACGCCTTTATGTTACAATACAGGTTAGCAAAAAATAACTGTATACAAACTTTTCTGTGCAATTAGATGAATGTAATTTTTTTTTAGCGAATGCTCTTATTTTTTGACTTTTGTGTGTGTTCTGAAGTACAAAAAAAGTATTCGTTTCTGTTCCAGCTCTTTTTAAATACTTTGTGTAACGATGTCAAGTAGTCGCACGTTCATTGGTTTCTCGTACAAGTAAACGATTTAACCAGTTAACTGTGATTGACGAGTATACTCGTCATGGAGAAGTGGCAAAATTTTGTGTATTGACGAGTACACTCGTCATGCGTATAAATGAGTGACCATTGGCTATTTAAATTACAATTTTTGAGAAAAACTACACATATTCTCAAATTTCAAGATGTTTAGAATATTTTGAGGCTATGCCGGAAAAAAACAAACAAATAGAAAATATAAACAATTTGAGATGATGTCATGCTTTTCGTATGCACTGGTTGAAAAAGTTCACCAGTTCGCATAATGAATTTATGTATGTGCGATGATAACGTTTTTTAGATGTTAACCTAAAAGGGGCAAAGGCAAAAGTCAAAAAGTGGATTTATAAACTAGAAAGCTAACTCGTGTCTGTCAGTGCATATCTTACCAAGTGTCGGCCAGTCCTATCAAATAAGTACAGTGCAACGTAAGAATTTCAAGTGCGTAAATATTATAAAGTTGTCCAGAAGTTCTGTAAATTACTATTTTTTTATTTTTAGTTCATTTGTCCCCAATTTTATAAAATTAACCCATCTTTTTCATCCAATATCTTACCAGCGCAACTTACTCTGTGATTGACGACTATACTCGTCATAGCTCAATTCTGGCGACACAAAACTGTGCGCACTTTTAAATGGGAGCGCCACAGTTAACTGGTTAAGGAGCATGGCAATGAAGGTGACCGTCCTGAAAGAGGAAGAAAACGAACTGTTAACACTTCCAACAACCGAAAAATCATCAAGAAAAGAGTTCAACGAAATTCTATGGTCTCGATGAGGAAAATTGCTCGTGAGACAGGCATCAATCGTGAATCAGTTCGCCTTATAAACTAAAAAAAAAATGCCAACTGCTCACGGATGAAAGCAAGAAAGTAAGACTCGAAAGATGTCGCTCGCTTCAATGTCGGGCCGCAGGTACGGGCTGTGAAAACATCGTCTTTACGGATGAGAAGCTGTTTACCGTTGAACAAGCTCACAATCATCAAAACGACACAAATTGGTCTACAGAAGTCCCTGGACCTTCGTCCGTTGTTGAACATCGTCAAAATCCGCGATCTGTCATGGTAATTTGTGCCAGTGGCAAGACTCCTCTGATTTTCATAGACCAAGGAGTCAAAATCAATAAAGAAGTTTACCGTTAAGACATATTAAAAGCAGTTGATCTTCCCTGGTCCCAGCAGCGCTATGGTGACGATGAGTGGGCGTTTCAAAAGGACCCGGCATCAGCCCACAGAGCCAAAACAACCCAAGAGTGGTGCAAAGCTAATTTCCCCTCTTTCTTTACTTCCCAAGAATAGCCACCCTACTCATCGAATCTGAATCCGCTAGATTACAGCATATGGTCGATTTTGGAAGCAATGGCCTGTGCAAAACGCCACAAAGCTTTGGAGTCCCTGAAGCAAGCGTTGCGTCCAGAGTGGGATCGCATAACGGTAGAGGAACTACGGCCTATAGGCCAACATTTTTTTAAAGGTTTGAGCTTTTGTATTCGTGCTAAAGATGGCCACTTCGAAACTGGCTGAATATAATTTTACTAAAACATTGTCTATTAAAATTTCACAATTTTTTTTCATTAAAAAATGTATACAACATTTTTTACCCTGCAAATTATTTTTAGTCACCCTGTAAAAAATAACGAATAGCGGTCACCTCTCGGCAGGCTATGGCAAACCTCCGAGTGTGTTATTACTACCACAAAACAGGTACTCATAAAAAACCATTCTCCATTCGGAATCGGCTTAAAATTAGAAGTCCCTCCATTTGTGGACCAACAACAAGGCATACGTCACAAATAGGAGGAGAAGCACGACCAAGCACCTAACAGAAGTCTTCGCGCCAATTATTTATTTATTTTTGTATGCCACCAGAAAAGTATTATTTCGATTTCTCTGCAAAATGGGTTTCATCTCTGCCATACAAAAATCTTCGTGCACGTAACTTCTTCCTTAAATATGAAAAAAGAATAACAGAATAAAGAATCAATTCAAATTCAAAATTTTTGTATTAAAAAAAATTGTCAGTTTACTTCTTAATATATTCAAGCCTGCAAACAAACCAATTTTCCGAAAAATCTATGACCAAAATAATTGGATGACTTTCCATGACCAGACGTCCAGACACTTATAAAAATACGTTTTTAAGTAACTGCCGGTTGAGTCGCTTCCAAACTCGATTTGTTTGGGCTTCATTTGATTGAAGCGTAGATTATAACAATATTTGAATAACACTTACAAATATCTACAAACTAAAATACATTTATTCGAATTGCGCGCTTAATTGGCGAGTTACCTCAAATTACTTGCCTAATTTACTGCCTCCGAAAACTCATAGACAGTGACGGAGACAATAAGTGAGTTGTGAATGCATTTGTGAATAAGTGAAAATGCTATTTGCTTTAGCTATCGTCTTTGCAAAACTATACCGTGTAAATGTCAAGTTAGCCAGAGTTTTTATGAATTGCCGGCATGAAATTTCAACCTCCCTAATGTGTAGGCATGCACTTCAATTTGCGTAAACATTTGTGTTGTGCTTAGTGCGGTGCCGTAACGCGTTTAGAACAAGTTATGGCCTACTTTTAGGCGCTACATGATGTCACAGTCCAACCAACTGTGCCGTCCGAAAAGCATAGATAGAGGGTGCAATTTAGTGTATACTCGTGCACACATACATACATATTCAGATATTCATAGCTCTGCGGGTTTCGTATTTTTCTCTTATTTGCTTGCCATCTCGAATTATAGTCAATTACTGTTTGTTAATGATTTAAGTTATTATTTATCTAATATGTTTTGTGTTTGTTTATGTGATGACAACGGCTGTCAATATTTATCGCGTAGTTAAGTGCGCTAATTATAATCGCAATACATTTATTTAAAAATCGTTGGCATGAAATTTGAGTTATCTTACTTTTTTCATTAATGATGTTTGCCCAGCTTCAAAACAAAGCTATGACGAAGGGTATAAACAAGTCTGCTTATGCATGAGTGAGGCAAATGTTTAGAGTACATGCTAATTTTTCTTGGACTTCATATAATGAGCAGTATTCATCTGATTTAAAATGTGTTTAGCAGCTTATGAAATCGTTTCACATCCCGCAAAAATGGGAAAAATTGCAGGGTCTTTCAAGCTCAAGACTTTTTTTTCTGATAAGCATTAAAAGCATTTTTGAATGGGAAATCATTATTTGTTCATTGGCATACACAACAAAGAGTTTATAATTAAGGAGTACTAAATGAGGCCGCCGTAGCCGAGTGGGTTGGTGCGTGATTACCATTCGGAATTCACAGAGAGAACGTTGGTTCGAATCTCGGTGAAACTAAAATTAATAAAAACATTTTTCTAATAGCGGTCACCCCTCGGCAGGCAATGGCAAACCTCCGAGTGTATTTCTGCCAAGAAAGAGCTCCTCATAAAAATATCTGCCGTTCAGAGTCGGCTTGAAACTGTAGGTCCCTCCATTTGTGGAACAACTCCAAGACGCACACCACAAATAGGAGGAGGAGCTCGGTCAAACACCCAAAAAGGGTGTACGCGTCAATTACATATATATAGTTTATATAAAAGAGGATTTTCCTAATGCTCGATTAAAGGCATGTTAAATTCATTGTTTTTTTCGAGTTGAGTTCTTATTGTACTCAAGCCTACAAATTAACCAATTTTTAGAAAAATTCACGATAATATGAAGCATGTTTGTATCACTTAATAAAATCAATCAGTCAGATGCGCCGCATACTCGTAATCATCATAGCAACTACAACTCGAGGTGACCCAATGCTTCCTTCAAAAATGTGCTCGGTTCATTGCATTGCTTCTTTTAGCATTTATAAGGCATTAAAATCTGCATCAACATCGACTGTCCATCTTCTTGTTGGTCTTCCACGCTTTTAATTGTCCATAATAAGATAATTGGAAGTACTTTTTTTAATCCTGCTGTCGTCCATTCTGAGTAGGTGCCCAAATCATTTCAGCCGCTGAGCTTTAGCGAAACGCAGAATGTTTTGACCTAATATCAGCTGCGCCGCTTACTATTGGTACTAAATTTGACCATTTTAGGATTTATGGGGGTCTCGAGCGCTCGACCCAGACTCTTTTTCTCTCCAAGTAAGCATAAAACCCGAAATGCGCCAAATTGCTGAATGATTTTTAAGATACCAAAAATCCGATTCAACTTCCGATTGATTTTCAGCACATTCCAATGTCAGTTATATTATACTAGATTATATGATCCGGCTTAAGATACTTCCTACAAGACAGATTGAAAAAGTGTTACAAACTTCTGCCATCCGTATGTTCCTCATAAGACTCAGTCGAGGCAGACAAATGTCTCAAATTTTTCACGAACAGTAAAGATGATGAAATGTTCAAGCTAAGAAAACCAGAGAATTCACAATTTCATTGAATTTATTTTGGTTGTTGTTAGATATTTTTTATTGTAATAATACTATCTGTTAATAATAATAATTAGAAAGAAGAGTGTATACTAAATGCATCTACATATTATAGTATATATCCTTTTTTTTGCTTCAGTTAATTTGGTGCCAAAGCTATCTGCACCTTACGTAAAACATAAGTTTTGTATTGACAGCGGTTGCAAACTATCACAAGCGACTGCTTCGCAATGCGCCAACTAGCTACAGCTCGTAGCAAGATGTTGCTGCAACATAGTTTCCGGTGTTGCCCAAGTATCGCATAGCAGAGCAGAGGATAATTTTGGCAGGAATGTATGGCAATCAGTTATAAAGTAGCTATTTTCTGTTGATCTATCACAAACTGCATCAGTTGCTGAAAGAAAAGCAAAAAAGTTTAATAAATGGAAGTGGTTTAAAACAAAATTTTTCTCTTGGTTTTAGTAGTTATTCGCATTATATAAACTGCGCTAAATAGTTATAGCACTAGGGCTTATTGACACATTTTTCCAATTTATTTGTTTCGTATTTAATTTTGATAATTTTTTTATGAAAACAAAGTCCATTCTACTATAAAAACTATATAAATTCAAGTTTCAAACTTAGTGCATAATTAAAAAATTAAAAAAGAATTGCTTTAATATTTCACACTTTTTAATTAGAATTAAACAAAATCGAACAATTTTATTTATATGTTTAATATATTTTTAATAGAACAGAGTCTATTTCACGTTTACACTCACCCAAATTATCGTAACAGTAAAAATTTTCCACCTCCTCCACGTTCTTTTCCACCGCTATTAGTTGCTTTCTTTTAGGCGGCACTGTACCAATCACAATCGGTATAAAAAACTTATGTAAAATACGTTTCTTATTAATCAGCACAGCTTCCACATAATGACTTATTTGTATGAGACTATTTTCATTACTCCTCAATGAAATGTGCACCATTAGCGGTATATTTAGTCGACCGCACACCATCACATATGAGGAACATATTTTGTGAGCATCACTTTTTAGCAATTTGAGAAACTCTTTTGTTTTCTTCTGGGGACTGGTTGCACGAAAACTACTTGCTTCATATAAATTCACACTCAGTTTTGTGCATGATGCAAATATGTGTCGACCATGTAACGTGTAGGAGATAGCTTGTCCCGGCACATAGCCAGTGCCAGTGGGTAGGCTGAAGTGGAGCGGCTCATGAACGTTCGACGGCGCACTGGTAATGGTTAGTTTTTGAGGCTGGAAATTTAAAATTTTTATGATATATAAAATATTTACGAAATATTAAATTTTTATGAAATTTAAAATTTTATGAAGTTCAAAATAAATTTTTCTAAAATTTAGGATATTTATGATGTATACGATTTTTTTGTAATTCAAAATTTATTAAATTTAAAATTTTTATGAGATTTACTATTTTTGTGGAATGCAAAATTTTTATAAAATTTGCGGTATTAATCAAACTTGCAGCTTTTATGAAATTTATAATTTTTATGAAATTTAAGACTTGATAAAATTTAAAATTTTTATGAAGTTTCAAATTTATATGAAATTTAGAATTGTTATGAAATTTAAAACTTTTTTGGAATTTAAAACTTTCAGGAAATTTTCAGCTTCTTATTAAATTTATGATATTTATGAATTCTAAATTTTTATAAAGTGTCAAATTTTCATACAATTAAAAATTTTCATGAAACTAAAAATTTTTATAAAATTTACAACTTAAATAAAATTTACAATGAAGTATACTATTTTTATGAAATCTAAAATTTTTGCGAAATTTAAAGTTTTTATGAAATATAAAATATTTATGAAATTTAGAATTTTATGAAATTTAAAATTTTTATGAAATTTGGAGTTTTAATGAGACTTAAAAGTTTTATGATATATAATATAATATAAACTTTGTTTGAAATTTAAAACTGTTATTAAATAAACAATTTGTATCATATATCAAATATTTATGAATTTTAAAGTTCTTTAGAAATTATTGTAAAATTTTTATCAAATTTGTGACTTTAATGAAAGCTACAGCTTTTATGAAATTTATAGCTTTTATGACATTTAAAATATTTACGAAATTAAGAACTTTATGAAATTTTAAATTTTTATGAAATTTAGAATTTTTATGAGACTTTAAAGTTTTATGATAGATAATTTTTTTTTATGAAATTTCATATTTTTAAGAAAAATAAAATTTGTATGAAATTAAAAAATTTTATTAAACTTACAATTTTTATAATATAAAAATTTTTATGAAACTGAAAATTTGTATAATATTTGAAATATTTATGAAATTTAAAATTTCTCGGAAATTAAAAAAAAAATTTATGAATTTTACTATTTTTGTGAAAAATAAAATTTTTGTGAAATGTAAAATATTTATGAAATTTGCGATTTTAATGAATGTTGCGGTTTTTATGAAATTTACAGTTTTCATGTCATTTAAAATTTTTACGAAATATTAAAATATTCTTTAAAAACTCTCGTTGTTTGAAAAATATTAAAAGTGACAGCTGTAAACCAAAAGTGGTCGCAAAATATGCAGTAGAGTGGGCCGAAAAAAATGTTTTTTTTGGATCGAATTCTAATAGTGCGGAAAAGTTGCACTATGAGACTAATAAAGTGTGTGCCAAATTTAAGTCCAATCGAACGATATCTTCTGTCGCCAGCAGAGGCCTCAAATTTTGAAATTTCAGTTTAAATTCTGAACAATTTTAACTTTTTTGAAAATACAATTTGTTATCATACCGGTATATGTATATTAAATACAAATTTTATTTGAGAATGCCCACCTAAACAATTTAATTCAGCACACTTCACTCTGTTTGTTTGATGAAGCAATACGTTTATAGAGCTCCCAGTAGCTCGTCCTTGTACTGCGAGTTGAATTCAAGTTACAGTAATTACTTTGTCTATTTTCTCTTCCGCTTTATTCGAAAAATATTGCTTCGTATAAAACCACTTAATTATAATCTTTTATTAAAATTTTATATGACGACAATGGCACTCATCAAATTTTCCCTAAGACAAACGTTTAATTGCTCAATGTTTGGAAGTCCTAAAGATTTGCCAGATCATCAACTACCAAGTTATGAAGATGTAATGAGATGTTGTTTTTGCAAAGACTGGAACTGGGAGTAGAGTCAGGAGGAAACAGAGAGCCGGCCTTTTCGATCGTAGCCGGACAAGTTGCCAAGAAAATAATTTGTATTTCCCACAGTCTCAGATTCACGCGCAATGTACATGATAAATGAGTATCATAAAAAGTACAGAGAAATTAAAAAGGGTTTGTATTCTGCACATAGAAGTCCTGCTCTGGAAAAACGTGCTGATGACTTTAAGGCGAATGCTTCCCGATTTTTTGATATTTCAGCTTGAAAGTGTCAAGATTTTACAACTTGCTCATGTCCAAGAGAAAAAAGTTCCTCAAAAAGAGCAAGCTTTTCTGTCAGACCAAAGAGGTGCGCGTATTGGCCGTTTCGGAACAGAGGACATACATGAAACAAAGAAACTTATAGAAAGACAACGTCGCCGCGATGAGATGACCAAGCAAATTTCTAATAAAAAATTCTGTGGTCCAGAAAACTCTCCTTCTTGCTCTACGCTCGGCGAACGTAACAAATGAAATTCTTAAGGATATTTTATCATCCAACAACGTGTATGAAAATTGGGCATTCTCTAAATATCCATGCCACACACTTACGGTGGAGCGAATGGTGAAACTCGTTACTGAAGCATCCCTTCAAGTATGCGGAAGTGACGCTTGGGATGGATTCATTCGGTGTACTTCAGCATCCCCTCAAACTATGCCTCAACCCAAAGTGTAGCAACCTCCACGTGGTGAGTTCTGGGCTACAAAAATATTTATGTACTCGTATTTTCGCAATAAAAAGTAGGCAATAAACGGGCACAATCAATAACATTTTATTATTATTTTATAGTGTACAGGTGCTTAATCTTGGATAAATTTATGTTCAATTAGTTTATAGTTATTATTTTGGTATGAAATGTGCTCCGATATGTATGCATAGAGAAAAAAAAAATATCCTGAAAAAATAAAATTTTTCAAAATATCAACTGAAATTTCTATTGTATATTTGAGGTTTCTGTTGGCGACAGAAGATATCCTTCGATTGGGCTGAAATTTGCCACACACTTTACTAGTCTAACAGTGCAACTTTTCCGAACTATTAGAATTCGATCCTAAAATAAATTTTCTTTCGAGCCACTCTAATATGCAGGCCATTTTAATATTTTTTCTTTCTCCTTCAATTCACATTATTTTGTGTTTTCTTTCCAATATTAAATTTTCCATTATTTACTCACCTCAACTAACTCCGCTGCATCACTCAAGTCCAAACGATTTTTGACAACTATACGCGCTGTGAATACTTTGTTGAAAACCGATTTCCGCTGCAACACCAATCGCACGCAGTAAGCAACTTCGCCATGCGACATTTCACAGCTTGCTGGCGCATCGTGTGGCAAAGTAAAGCAAAATTCTTCCACACGCACCTCACCCGCTTGCAATCGCATGCACTTCACAAGCGTATATGACTCACATAAATGTTCCTGCTTGCCACTATAGAGCTCCTTGTTATCCTTCTCAATGATGTCGTCATGCAAAAGGGATGCGCCTCTACTCTTCTCTAGCCATTGTACGCGCTCAGTTCCAACCAATGAGAGTTGTATTGCTATCGAAGTGTGAAAACAAAACAGCAGAACAAACAAACAAACAAATTAAATAAATATGAAAGTTATAAATAAAACAGACATACGAATGGTAAAGATTAACAGTTGTGTTAGCATTTTATTGCAACTTTTAACATTGTAAAACTCGCATCAGCTTATTTACATCCATAAATTTTGGAGTATTATTTTTTATCAGTTTTACGACTTGCTCGCTTTTTTTTTTTTGTTTTTTTGTTTTTTGGTGGTTTGTGCGAATTGCAAATGTTTGCTAATTGTTAAGATAAATGCTTTTGAGAGCAGCTATCGTTTATCTAAGCAAGGCGCGCCCTTATCATAGCCGAATTAGTGTGAATTTTTGGTTTTTGCTATTCCATTGGGATGTGATAAAGCAGTAAATTGTGTTCGTCACAAATCAGCTAATCAAATAATTTTAGTAGTTATTTTAAAAAGGTGTAATTTTGATTGGTCGCTTGTTCAATTTTGTGTTTTTTTATTACAATATATCAGATATTTCGCACCCCACCCAAAGATGTGGCCGAAAATCAAGCACGTCGAGAAATGCATCGCTGTACGCTTTGAAAAATTTATGGACATACTAATTTCTCCGTCGATTTGATGCACCAAACGAGCCTTGTATGCTTAAGTTTTGTAATAAATTTTGAGAAATTTCCACCTGTTGTCAACATTCAGTTGTTAACCCTCCAATGCCTGATTTTTATATAGGGCTCAAAAAATGATTTTAGCCAAATTTTTGGTCAAAATGAACGAATTTTAAATCCGTCGTTTATTAGACTCTTACTTTGCGTGGTACAGGTAAAAATATCTCTCCGACCTTTGGCGGAATCGGACATTTACGCTTAAATTTTGCAAATGAATAATTTTTTTGTATTGGATATTAATTCTTATTTCAAGCCTGTTCATCAAATCTACGCCGCCCATATCGTGATTATATTCTTATATAACATTTGGGTAATTAATCTCGATATTTTCTTTATTTTTTCGATTCCATCAAGTTTTGCAACTGAGTATCTTTCTTTCGTCAACATTGGAGATGTCAAACATTTTTTGTAGCAAGTGCAGCATTAGAAGGCAAGTTGCAGTTTGGCACACGATTAACTCGTACAGTGCCCAAACAGTAAGTACCGCCACTCCGAAGGTAGACAATCAGGCCAAGCGAAGTGCAAAGATTATTAAAATAGATAATATGATTGACGTTGTCCGGAACATTTTGAGAAAGTCTTACAAAGAGACTTGATGCAGCGCCAAGGTCAGGATGATGTTATCTCCAGTGCCTGAGTAAATCTCGGAAGCATATGAATTAGTCGATTCGTATATAGAGAAAAGTTTTGTTCCCATTTATGTGACTTAGCTGGCACATATTGATAGGTCGGGTTGCCTTGCATTTTTCCTGTAAAACACATTTGCTCATCAACGTTGAAATGCTGTCGTTTACGAAGTTTATTAAATCGTTTTCGAGTCGTCGTATTTTTTATTATTTCAAAGGAATGATTTCCCCAATACGAACGAACATTTGGATATCGATAGACTGGCATGAAGAACATAATGCCAATAAAGCTCCATCTGTTTCATAACGTTTTCCGACATAATTTTGACGAGCATAAATGTACAAGTAAATTCATTTGCTCGATCAAGGACTAAACACGAAAATATACAATATATATAAAGTTTTAAAACAAGTGAGGGACTACTAAACTATCCGTACATTTAGAAACCAATCTGTCAATAAATATTTGAAGCAATCAAAAAGCGTCTTCAATACTTTGAATTCTGCTGGTATTTTTTTGTGGCCTTGGAACACGAGCTCACTCGCATGTAAGCACAAATGCTTCTTCTTCCAAGTAACTTAATTGAGAGTGGATGAATTATTTGTTAGTTCATTTGAATTATGAAGAAAAGCACCACTCGGTGGAACAGCAGGTTCGCCATCCTAAAATCCAACTCATAGCTAAGGCTTACGTCGACGTTTGCTTGATTGAGACCGAAGAGCAACAGAAGCATCGATTGAAATTGGACCAATTGGATCGGAAGCGGCTGCTGTTTTTTCCTCTGATGAAAGAGTTGCAGTTGAATGTGTTTCAAAATTATACAGGATACTCAGATTTATTGCATCAATTAATGCATCTGTCAAGTCGAGACATTCGTTGATGTCCTTATCGAAAATTTAGTAATTTGCAGCCTCTTAATCCTCATCATAGGTATCGCTTTCTTCTTCCCTTGCTTTATTTTCGTCATGGGTTGGATTTTCATTCATCAGCGCCAGATTGATCTACTACGATTACCAAACATTTTGAGCACAATACCAAGCTCCGACTTTAGGCGGTTTCACTCTCGGAGCGATTTTAATAGACTTAAATTACTAATTGCCAGTATATTTTTCTTATCTTCTAATAAATGTTTTAAATTTCTTACTCACTAGTGCCAAGCAAAACGTACCTTCTACAATAAAGCAAATGCAAAGTGCAGTAAATGTCAAAAAGTTATTCTTCGTGACCGCAGCATTGACATGCGCCTAAGCTATATCTGACTGACTTTTATATGTATGTATGCATATGCTTATCAAATGATATATAAAACAGCTTGTCTTAAAAGTCAAAATTGCTGATTATGAAAATTATTAGTAAAATATAATTGATTAGTACTCAAAGAAATATGATTTTTAAGTTTCGTTGATTACTAAAGAAGTTTAATTGTTGTATGTTTTTTTCTTTACTGATAATAAATAAATATAAATATACTATAAATAAACGTGGTTTACCTTCACTAGCATGCAAAAGTGACGCCCTAGCTCCATTAGGGGAAAAAATAAAATAAAAATAAAATTTTAATAATAAAAAATTAAGAAAATGCATATAATACAAATCCATATTAGTTTATCAGCGGAAGGCCTTGTTAAATTTCATATGATTAATAATATATAATATTATAATATCATATAATTATTGATAGTTATATTTCATTTTAACAAATAAAGAAGTTGAATTTTTTCCCAAATTAATCAATAAAACAGGACAATATGACAGGTTAAAAATCATATGCCAGTTCTACTCATGATTATCTTTTACGTATGTATGTCAGTATGTCAATATGATTATGTTTCTAGCGTTAGGCCAAGTTAGGTCAACTCAACCACAATTCAGCAACTGAACAATAGCCACCCAGACCTCAACATATTGTAATTCTGCACAAAGACCTTGACCTACAAGAGAAATTCAACACAAAAATTGGAAGCGGAAGACCAGCTAAAATATTGCAACTCTACGAGTATACGGCTTTGGAGCAACAGTTCAATGATGCCCATTTTACTCAAAAATTATCTTTTCGTATAAGACCCATTTTCATCTCAGCAGCGACGTTCATAATCAAACTTTGCTGTACTTCTTCATCTTCTTTATTGGCGCAGTTGACGCCGAAGCGATTTTGGCAGAGTTCGACATGGCGTGCCAGTCGTTTCTTTTACTTGCTGACGCCAATTATAAATGCCAAGTGAAGCCAAGTTCTTCACCACATATCCCTTTCAAAGCAATGGAGGCCTTCTTCTTCCTCTGCCACCACCTTCGGGCATCGTCTCGAATATTTTCTCAGCCGGCGGGTTTGCGTCAATTCGTATGACAAGACCTAGCCGTTCCACTTAATTCGCTGGCCTATATCCATGTCGTCGTACAGCTGATCGTTTCATCCTTACTTCCATCCCTGCCTGCGATTACGCCTTCAACAGCGCGGAAGGATTGCATTCATAGCTCTGAATATACACGCGTAATGATAGAGAAACCAACGCATCCCGATCTTACGTTTCCCATTTTTCTTCGAACAATCTTATTATTTATTTATTTTATTGTTTATTTATTTATATAATTAGTCTTTTTCGTGATGTCGGTTTGCCTCTTCGGAGCTGTGATTTGACACCATTGAACATGATTTTTTATAGAGTGACGTTAAAGTATGATTCATACAATATTGTTTGGCTGAAATAGGGTGTGAAACCCTAGGTAGTGTGCTGCAAAATATGGGTTGCATTATGAGCTAATGCGCGGCTATTTGAATGAATTGATATTTTATAATTAATTGGAACCGAAACCAGCCGCGGGCCAACCAAGGAACATTAAACAGCAAGAAGAGCAATAATATCAATACATATTTATTCTTTTTAAGCTTTTGGTTGATGGAATGGCAAAAATCAATAAATAAAGATTGCAAATAAATGGACAAAATTAAATAAACTGATTTATTGTTAATACTTATACCTGTTCTATGTGCCTTGGGCCAACTTTTTATTTAGATTTTGACAAATGTTATTTTCATTATTTCATTATTTTCATTTCAATTTATTTTAAATTCTAAGCCTATAAAATGCTTCGAAAATGTGTTCAATGGTTTTTGAATTTTTCCAAAATATAGTACAGTTTTTTTCCATTCTCTTAGGAAACAGTCCGCATAACTTAAACCACTAATACGTTGATCCACAACCGTCTTCAATTCATGAGTTAGACACTTTTCCCACATGAATAGTTTTAAGTGAAATAGGCAATAGTTTGTCGAATTTTCAAATGTTTGTCAAAAAAATACAAAATGTGGAAGTTGGATAAAAATGCATATATAATAAATATTTGCATATGCAGAGGTTACTTTCCCCCTTGAGGAAACTTATCTTATATTGGGATCTTACCCACCTTTAAAAAAAAATAATTTGTCAAGATAAAAGTTGATATTTCGCAATGAAAATCAGTACGTAGCTATTTTCAGTATGATTCTAATTATAATTTTTAAAAGCACAAAAAATGCGATTTTGGTAAAACTCAGCAGGTCAAATATCGCGGAAAGAGTGATAACAAAGAAAGACACATTTTGAAAAAATGGCGGTCCATTCTGATTGCATACCTTAAAAACAAATTTAAAAAAGTATTAAAAACATAAAAATAAAAACAAAATAAATAAAAACAATTAAAAAATAAAAAGAAATTTTTTAGTAATCTGGAGGAACAACTTGCAATTTAAAAAACAAAAACATTAGAAAAAAAAAAATTTACCCTAAAAAAAATTCAAAAATTAAAAAAATTATCGGCGAAATTAAATTTGTTTTAAATTTAAAAATCATGAAAATTTTTGTTTTTCTGTAATCTGGAGAAAACATTGGTTTGCACAATGAACTGCATAAGAAAAATTGAGTCGAACCTTGAATGTTGGTTCAGAAATTGCAGATTAGGCGCAAAACCATAACATTTTTATGTATATATATATGCCTATGAAATGAGACTGTCAGCTATTAGTACATAGATGTCGCTAGGAGCGTTTTGAAACCTTCCCAAATGTCTTGGTTTTTTCGTCTGTCATCTGTCAACAATATTCAGTTCATTGTTTGATACGTTTCATACAACAATGCATTTTTATCGCTCTTAAAAATGTCGAATTTCGTGCCTTCAAACTACGATTTGCGGACATCGTTGATTTTCAGTTAGAAGCTTATGGTGGACATGCTCTAAGTAGAGCACAGTGCTTCAGGTGGTTTGAAAATTCCGAAGTCCGAAAAAGTTTGACGACGCCGAATTGCAAATATCGTTGGATGAAGATGATGGTCAAACGGAAGAAATGATGTCAGAGCAGTTGGGAGTGGCCAAAAAAACTATTTCGAAACGTTTGAAAGACATGGGCATGATTTTAAAGGTCGGAAGATGGGTGCCGCATGAACTGACTGAAAGGCAGCAAGAGAACCGAAAAACCACTTGTGAAATGCTGCTCTCCCGGGTTAAAAGGAATTCTTTTTTTTGCATCGAATAGTTACGAGTGATGAAAAATGGGTGTATTTCTCCAATCCCAAGCGTAAACGATCGTATGATCGCCAAAAACAACAACAAACCAAATCGCTTCGGCCTCAAGACAATGCTGTGGGTTTTTTGGGATCAGCGTGGTATGATTTGGTACGAGCTATTAAAACCAGGTTAAACAGCTGACGGTGCACGCTACCAAGGACAAGTGGCCAATTTGAACAGCGCTATACACTGAAAACGCCCAGAATATGCCGATCGGCGTCACAAAGTAATTTTTCTTGATGACAATGCACCGCCACATCGAACAAGAGCGACCCGGGAATTGGTGGAGACGTACGATTGGGAACCGCTGGTGCATGCGGCTTCCTCACCAGACTTGGCACCTTCCGATTATCATTTGTTTGCATCGATGGGCTACGCACTTTCCGAGCAGCGCTTCAATTCTCACGAAGAAGCCAAAACATGGCTCGATGATTGGTTTGCGGCCAAAGACGGCCAATTTTTTTGGCGCGGCATCCACAATTTGCCTGAGAGTTGGGAAAAATGTGTCGCCAGCGATGGCTATTATTTTGAAGATTAAATTTGTAACAATTTTTTGTTAATAAACGTTTGAAATTGAAAAAAAGTCTCATTTCATAGGTATCTACCGTCTCACTTTATAGGTATACATAATTGACGCGTACACACTTTTTGCGTTTTTATGTATAACTACGTTAATTTTATCGTCGAAATAAAACAAGCACGCGATGTGGACTTTTTCTTCACCTTTCATAATATATCTTCACAACAGACGTATGTATGTATATTTTTCCCTCAAGTGTGGGAATTAAAAATATATTCACTTATGTAAACATTATTTAGTACTTTTAATTGATACTTTTCAATTTGCAAATTATTTAGATTTATCGCAGACTGTCTTGAAATACCTACTTGAAAATTGAAAATACTTACAATTATTTTATTATCACAAATAAGTCTGAATATGACTGAAACCCTACTGATAAAGCTATACAACACATAAAATCCTATTCGTATCTTCAGTAATACAGTTAGTGAAAGATTAATATTAATATTTTGAGTAGGACTCCAGCTAAATATATAATAAAGAGTGTCCGCCCCAATTCGATACTATGTACGCTCTCTTAAGCGGACACCTAAGGGACTGAACAATTTGTGTGGGGGGGTGTCCGCTTACGAAAAAAATTTTTAAAAAAGGGTTGTTGGCTCAAGAGGAAAAAATTCAAAAGAAAAAAAGGGATTTGTGGAATACACTGAAAAAAAGTGTTGACCTTTGGGAGGTATCCGCTTAAGAGAGGTGTCCGTTAGGAGAGAGTACATATAAATTATTTTTAACAATCTTTTCTACTAACGACGAAAATATGTACATAAATGGGGAGTGTATAGTCGCGAATCTAATTGGTGTCTTTGCTTTGATGTTACACCTATGTCGAAAAACTCGAAAATTATTAAAATTATTTTTATTTTATTTGCTAGTTTGGAAAAAAACTCAAATAACTAGTACTCGCGTTGTCGATTACCTATAAAATTAAATACTTACATATAACATTTATAAAACACGCAAGAATAAATTTTTGAAAGGGGTAGATAAACAATTGCTGTTTTAAAATTCGACATTTAATATTTTCTTTATTTTCTTCAAGATATTTACAAACTCGTCTGTGTAAACAATTTATTCGCATATCGAAATATACGCCACTTCAACTTGGTTTGTTTTTTCCAGCATTATGAAGTTTACTATAGCTGAGTTTTATTCCTAGAGCTTTCCGTTTGATGAAAATGTGGGTTTTCCATGTGATTTTGCTATCAAGATGCATGCCAAGATATTTTGTGACGTGGGTTCGGGAGATAATTGTAGATATTATTGGGATTAACGGGTGGGCAAGTTTTTCGATTTAGTGTAAAAGTGACTTGGAAATAAATAAATATACATACATATGTATATACAGTGACTCACAGCTTATTTGATTGAAAAAGTAAGTTTAATTTATTTGTCAAACTTCGCGGGATTAAAATTTCGCTCTAGTTATTTTTTTCATGAGTTGGCAGCACTGTTAATAACATTTGGGCGAACTTTCATGTGAATGTCATTATCAGTAATATATTTACACTTGTGTTTACCAAACGACCAAGAGTGCATTTTTCGATTTTTACAATGTCTGATTTGATTGAGCAGAGAAGTGCAGAAGGCATTTGGTGATTCGACCATGTCGTAGAAAAACGTTTATAAGTGGTACAAAGACTTCATAGAGGGTCGAGAACGTGTTGATGACTTGGAGCGCTCCGGACGACCATTGACGTCAACAGATGACCAACACGTCAATAAAGTGAAGGAACGCGGAGAACGCGTTTCGAGTCGATTGAGGAGATAAAAGCTGAATCGAAGAAGGTGCTGATGGCTACACCGGAAATGGACTATTTGGCATGTTTCGGGGATTGGAAAAATCGTTGGCATAAGTGTATTTCATCGAGAGGGGATTATTTTGAAGGGGATGAAATTGATTTACAAGAATAAATAAAGATTTTTCATTTTACAACCAAAATCCTCTTACTTTTTGCGCACAGTAGGTAATACTTTTTTAGAAAAAAGAAAATTACTCGATGTTTATTAAATTGAATAAAAAATGACTTGTAATGAGATATGTATGTACATATGTACTGTTTACAACTGCAGCAAGAACAATAACAAAAACAAAGCCTGCTGAAAAAATATAAAATCAAATAGTTTTCTCATCAAAATTGCAGTGTATTTTATATTTTCTGTGGGAATGCAATAACCGTGAAATGTATTTTTTTCTGTTTGACTTAGCGTCCTAAGTCGTTCTCAAAAAATTGTGTAAAGACAAGTTGAAAAAATTTAAATTTCTTAAAATGGGAAAACGAACCTCACTTAAAAAAAGGGAAGACGTATTTCGTCATTATAAAGAGGGCAAAAGCCAACGGAAAATTGCAGAAATTGTTGCTATCAGTTCTTCAATCACATTATAGAAAGGTTTCGGCACGAAAACAGCGTAGAAGATTGGGGCAGATCTGCGCCAAATAAAATATTTAATGATGCAGATAAGAGGTGGATTCTTCGCAAAGTTAAAGAAAAACCCGATTAAAGAGCTCCAAAATTAATGAACGAAGTCGAAAAATGCTTAAGCAAGATCTGCCACCCTGAAACTGTTCGTAGAGTTCTGCGCCAAAAAAATTTTCATGGAAGGACTGCCAGAAATAAGCCGTTGATTAATGCTCGTACGAGTAATAGAAAACAAAGAATAGAGTTTTGCAGACAACGTTTGAACATTTCTAGAAGTGCATTGTTTTTGCGGATGAAATCAAATTTAACCTTTTCAGGACTGATGCAAAGTCCTGCGTCTGGAGAAAACCAAACACCGCGCTTCAGCCATGTAATTTGCGCTCTACAGTTAAACACCACGAGGGCAGTGTGATGGTATGGCGTTGCAGGTCCTATTCAGGCGTCGGAAATTTAACATTTATCGAAGGAAACATGAATAAAGAGATGTATCTGGCACTGCTAAAAGATAATTTAGTACAAAGTGCGGATAAAATAGGCATTAGGGATTCGTTTAGGTGCTGCCAAGCCAACGATCCCAAGCATATGTCTGGTATTGTAAAAACTTGGCTTATCTGCAACTACCTACATGTAGTACAGACACCTGCACAGAGTCGAGATCTCAACGTTATTTAGGTTTTGTGATCAGTGCTGGAAAATAAAATAAGAAGCCACAATATTTCTAATGCTTCTGATCTGAAACGGGCACTACAGGAAGAATGGGATAAAATTAGTTCCGATTATACAGTAAAACTTGTAGAATCTATGATTCCCCGATTAAAATCTGTTGCGAATCAAAAGGGATACCCCACTAAGTATTAGCCGTAATCATCTAATTGAAATATTAATGTGTCTTTGTTTTTTAAATAATTTAGTGCACCATTTAAGCTGTGACCTCAAAACTGTAACTGAATTATTTTAATTTGCCATATCTTCCTTATGAAGAAACATTTTTTGTCATTAAATAAAACATGTTATTTAAAAATACAATAAACTATACCTAAGATTTTTTTCTGTAATGGAAATACCATAAAATATATATGAGATATTTTAATAATAAAATTTTTTTGGCTGCATCAAATAAACTGTGAGTCACTGTATATCACACATAAATGGGGGAGGAGCTCAGCCGTGCCCCTAACTTAAAGGGTGATCAAATTGGATGCATCAGATCAGTCCATAAGTTCGTGCGTTTTTTGAAGGTGGTTTTAAATTAATAAAAAAACATTTTAAAGTATTTATTAATCAATAATATAATTTCCTTCATTATTTACAATCTTTTCCCAACATTTAGGCAAATTTTTAATTACCTGCTCAAAAATTTTTTCTTGGAGTCAAAATACGCTTCGATATCCCTTTTTCATAGCTTCTTTTGAGGAGTAGTTCTTGTTACTCATATGGGATTGAAGTCCACGGAAAAGGTGATAATAACAAGGTGCAATATCCGGAGAGTATGGTAGATGCGGCATTAGCTCCCATCCGAGCTCGTTCAGCTTGCCTAATGTTTGCCTTGCGGGTATGAGGTCTTGCGTTGTCGTGGTGAAACAAAACTTTGTCTCTATGATTTTTGTTAAGTGCCTCATTCAGGTTTGATAGCTGATGGGAATAATAATCAGCAGTTATCGTCTGGTTTGATTCCAGAAGTTCATAATAAACAATACCGGCCATATCCCACCAAATAGACAAGAGAATTCACTTGGGGTGAAAGCCATCTCTAGGGGTCGGTTCTGGTATTTCATATTTATCTAACCATTAGCGTTTGCGAACGGGATTATTGTAAAGGACCCATTTTTCATCACCAGTAACGATACGGTTCAAAAAACTTTTATTTTCTAGCCGTTGCAGCAGCTGAGAACACACATTCACTCTCTGCTGAAGGTTGGCGACGGAGAGTCTATATAAAACCCATTTCTCCAGCTTTGAAACCTTTCCCAACTGAACCAGGTGCCTGTGAACTGTTCCATGCGATGAATTTCACCTCTGAGCTATCATATCGACGGTGAAATTTGGCTCAGCTTCCACGAGTGCGAGCAAGGCGTCGGAGTTAAAGACTTCAGGACGACCAGCGCAGGGCATCCTCCACGTCGCAGTTACCTCTTCGGAATTTTGAAAACCACTTTTGCGCAGTCCTTACACTCACGGTATCCTCTTCGTGAACAGTGTTTATTTCTGCAGCAGCAGTTATTGCATTTTTACCACTTGTATAAAAAGATACAAAATATGCCTCTTACACGCGTTCGAAGATTCCATTTTATTTTTAAACAACACGTGCTTCAATCCGCGATTAAAATCACTTGTTGAATGCACAATATATCAAAGAAAATATAAATAGTTCCGTTATATTCCGCGAATAATTTTGTGTATGCAAAAATGGTACAAAAGTGAAATTATGGGTAAACTACGCACGAACTTATGGTTGACCTGATACTTTTTTCAATAGGGCTTTTTTGACAGATCACGCATAACTACTGTCAAACTAAATAAATAATTTTTTTCGGTATTAATTGGCATTTCATTATGGAAAGACTTACGCCTCAACAACGTTTACACATCGTACAATTGTATTATAAAAATCAACGCTCTGTTCGTTAAGCGAAATTGCCATATTTGGGCTAAAGAGCAACTCGAAGCCACTCAAGAACAGCCATTACATCCATTGAAAACTACCATTTCGTGTGGTTATATGGCTTATGGGTTGAAGGACTCATCGGCTCATATTTCTTCAAAGACGAGCCTAGCACCAATGTAACAGTGAATGGCCATGATAAACAACTTTTTGATGCCGGAAATAGAAGTTCGTGCTCTCCACAACATTTGGTTCCAACAAGACGGCGCAGTGGATTGGCCACCAATATCGTGTGATATCACACCTTTGGACTTTTCTTTGTGAACCTTGAACTTTCGATTAAGGCATTGGAAGCCACCATTACTAAAGTTATTCACTAGATACCGATCGAAGTCCTCCAGGGAGTCATTCAAAATTGTCAACATTTGAAAGGGGTTATCTTTAAAAAACAAATGTCATGAATGATTATAGACAAAACTAATAAAGATTGTCCAATCAATTTGAATTTTCGTAGGTTTATTTCAATTTAAAATCCGATACCTCTAAATTGATCACCCTTTATTATTGTATATTAATTCACCCTGGTATGTATGCTTTACTTGGTTGGCCATCTGAAATCTGTAGAGTTCGTCATTGGCATTATTGCGACAAGTCTTAACAGCTGGTTTGTCTTAAGGCTAGCGTATTGTATTCAACACATATACAAGTAGAAGCGCATGTGTGTGTTTTCACATTACTCACCTTCAACTGGCAGCTGTTTTGTAGTGCTCAATATTATGCTGCCAGTTATTTGCTCACCACTATAGTAGATTGGGGTAGTACGCGAAAATTTAAATTGGCAAGCCGTTGACATATTTAAATTTATTTTTATTTTTTTATTTCGTTGAATTTTTTTCCTCCCCGTGAAATCAATAACATTCACTTTTTTATGCCAAAATAATTGCTTTCATACAGTATGCATGTTTTTCGTAAACCTTGCTGATCAATGACTTTTTAACTGAAACCAATTTTGATTGCTTTGTAATTTTTATACACTTTCAAACACGTCAAATTAATTTGCATTCATAATCGGGTAAATTGCTTTAGACATTAATTTATGTATTTTATAAAGATGAGACGCCGCGACGCTGCTTCATTCTAATGATCGTGCAATTTCACAATTATGGTATGTATGCATGTACATATATGTATGATTTTACTGGAATTACGTTAAAAAAAAATTAAAAAATTTATGCATATGTGCATATGTGCATAAATTTTTTGCACGCCTCCAATTTTCCGTTGTTGGCTAATTCCAACAGGCACTGCACGACACTCAAACTCAAACTAAAGCGTTGTTGATTGCGGCGCTAGCAATGCCTGTTCGATCCACAGCAACGCCACACAAACCGGGTGTGCGCCGAACGAAACCAATCAAATCTGGTGCTCGGGCTAAATGCGTGTGTCGCGGCGTAACGCTAGGTAATCTAAAGCGGTTGCCGTTGACGCTTCGCTATTAGCTCCGCTGGCCGGTCTTACGCCGCCTATTGACTGCTTTGGGTTTATATCGATGTTTGCCGATTTTCTGTGAATTTGGTTTTCCGCTTATCGCTCAAGTTGCAATACGAGCCATTCCTCGGTTGTTTGGCTGCGAATATAAATTTTTTGACGGGACGTCAGCGGTAACGTTCAGCTTAAAGCATTTGACAGTAGAAACTTGTGCAACGAACATTCAAGTTTATCGCTACAAATAGGAAGAAACACAGATATTAAATTATTTATTGGTATAATATTGGATATGCATAGATATTTATTGCCACCAGTTTATGACGGCGCTGACTTTCGAAAGGGGAAAAGATTTATTTTGAAGGCAAAATCAATCGTATTTTGCTTTTGTTGTACGTACTTGGGATATGAATCCCGAGATTCCGACATCCCCTGTTTTTTTAGTCCCGGAAATCACGGAGTTATTGGAAAATTAAATCCAATCTTCAAAGTTTTTCAAAACAAAAAAAAAACCAAGAAAGTTTCATTAAAATTTCATACTTTTTAATCATAATTTTTAGAAAAATATGCAGGTATGCAGATTGATGACTCATAAAATTGCAATTTAAGGAACAGCTATTTTAACTAACTTAAAAATCGGGGTGAATTTTTTTTTTTTGTTTTGCGGCGGTCTTACGCATTTACTCCATATAACGATTTTTTTTTTGTTTTTTTTTTTTTGTTCCCCTTTTTTATATATCTGTCCTTTGACATTAAGTACGTTGTTTAACAATTTGGCCAGGATTTATATACATCACTTAATGACCAGTGCCAAAGCGATAAAAATTAAAATAAACGAAATAATATACAATTAAATAATATTCAATACAAGTTTTACTCTACATAATTAAAATTGTACAACAATATAACAGCAAATCAGCCCCTTTGCACATTTATTATTTTCTAGCATTCATTAAGTCGCTTGGTCGAGTTCTCTTTAAGCGTCTTTCACTGTTTTTCCCCCTTTCCAGAAGTTTTTTGATTTCTGCATTATTGTGTTCCTGTATTTTTTCAAAGTGGCTTCTTGCTATTTTTTTGGTCTCTTCGTCTACTGTTGCTATATTAAAAGTCCTGTGGATGTCATCAATTTTCGTGTACCTGTCAGACATGGTCAAAATTCGAAGAATCTTCGATTATTGTCGTTGAAATTTTACTATATTAGACTTTTTAGCCGTTCCCCACACCTGTAGTCCATATAGCCAGATTGGTTTAATCATGGCTTTGTACAATAATAGCTTGTTCTGTATAGTAAGTCTGGATTTTGTGCTGACTAACCAATGAAGTTGTCGAAGTTTTTCTTTTATTTGTTTGATCTTTGTGGTGATTGCAATTTAGTTTCGAATCCAAATGTATTCCAAGGTATTTAGTAATTCGTTTAATTATAATTGCTTTGCCATTTATTTTAATTGGAACTACAATAAATTTTGTTTTGGTAGAAAATATAACCTGTACGGTTTTGTCTTCATTTATTTTTAGGCACCAATTATCGAACCATTCCTTAACTGCGTTTGTGTATCGCTGCAGTTTTTCAGTAGCGATAGTTAAGCTTTTGTCCGATGCCAGTAGTATTGTATCGCCTGCGAATGTAGCAATTGATGAATTAGTTTCGTCAGGAGGTGGTATGTCTGCGGTGAATAAAACATATAGTAGAGGTCCAAGTACGCTTCCTTGCGGAACTCCAGCAGTTATTTGATGAATATCTGAACATTGATTGTCATATTTAATATAGAAACTTCGGTTAGTTAGGTAGCTTTTTATGATACGATAGTAGTCAAAAGGAATCATTATTTTTATTTTGTAGAGTAAGCCTTTGTGCCACACTTTGTCAAACGCTTTAGCTACGTCTAAGAATACTGCCGCACAATAACGATCGTTTTCAAGGTCTGACTGGATTTTATTTGTACGAGGGGTGCCTCTTATATGTCGGCATTAGAGAACAAAAACAAATTTTAATCATCGAAAATCACTTCATTGTTTTTCAAAATATTCTCCATGAAGATCTATAAACTTCTGCAAGCGTTTGCACCAATTGTCGAAGCACTTTTGCCACTCTGAATGAGGTACCTCCAAAACATGCATTCTGAATGCCGCAACCGCTTCTTCAGATGTCGAAAAACGTTGACCTCTCAATTTGTTTTTTACGTACGGGAATAAAAAGAAGTCATTCGGTGCCAATTCAGGACTATACGGCGGATGACCCATTAATTCGATGTGTTGGGTGCTCAAAAATGCAGTTGTTTGAGCCGATGTGTGAGAGCTCGCATTGTCCTGGTGAAAAGTGATCCGTCTTTGGCGATTGGTTTTCCTAATTTCTTGGAAGACAACTGGCAAACAAATGGCTGTGTACCACTCAGAATTTACTGTGCTGCATTGTTCTAGTGGTACGGTTGCGACATGTCCAGTTCTTCCGAAAAAACAGGCGACCATTTGCTAGGAAGTGCGTCGTGCGCGAACAACTTTTGTTGGATTTGACTCATCTTGAAACACGCATACAGTCCACTGCTGTTTACTTTCGGGCTCATACGCGTAAATCCATGATTCATCACCTGTCACGATGTCACAGACATGTTTCGAAGCCCCGCGATCGTATTTTTTGAGCATTTCCTTCGACCAATCGACAACAGCGTTTTTTTGAGCGATTGACAAATTGTGTGTGATCCAACGCGAACAAATTTTTTTGACAGACAAATGTTTATGCAATATTGAATGTATGCTGGTCCCACTAATGCCTAAGATTGTCTCAATCTCACGATAGGTCACATGACGATCTTGCAATATCAATTCGGGCACAGCATCAATGGTTTTCGGAACAACAACTGATTTTGGACGACCTTCACGAAATTCGTCTTGGAGTGAACTACGACCACGATTGAATTCACCATACCATCGATAAACACTGGTCCTTGATGGAGCTTCATCGCCAAAAAATGAATTAAGTTCATCCATGCAATGTTGCTGAGTTAATCCACGTCGAAAGTTGCAAAATAATCGCACGAAAATGTTCACGATTTAATTCCATTTTTGGACCGAGATGAATCTTTTAAGTTACTGTAAACAACACAAATAGCGCTGGTATTTCAAAACGTTCTGAGTACGTAAAAGCCAAAAAATGTCAAACTTTGCGATACAGCTGTCATTGCCAGATTGCAACACCAGGGTTGCCAAATCCCGAAACATAAAAGGCACCCCTCGTAATTCTAGGGATATAACGAATGCGCGACACTTTTTTATTTAGACGAAAACACACAACATCCCAAAAAATAAAAAAATTGTCAAAAATCAATCTCATTTTGGTGTCACTCATGACTTATCATTTATTATATTAAAACTCAATGGGCTATAAACTGCTCACTAAATTTTTTGTAAAAATGCTAATTAAAAAGTATGACATTTTTCTGTGAGTTTATTGAATTTTTTTTTTTTAATTTTAACACAGTTTGAAAGTTTTATATATGCATGAGGATTTTTAAGGAAAATAAACTAAATTTTCATAAAAAAATTAATACACTTAAGCTAGAAGCAAATAAGTTCTCAAAACCTGTAAATAAGTACCTGTTCTAAAGTTATTTAACGCAGTGTAGATGCAATTTTTTTCTAGTCAAGTTGTTGCAAAATATTGTATATCAAAATCCCGGTATCTCGGGATTGTAAACACGGGGTCCCGAAACCTCCGGGCCCATAAACATAGAAAAAAATTATTCTATACATTCCTAGTACTTACACGAAGCTATATTTCTTTGAAGTCACGTACTCTGGAATATTTTATGTTCGCTCGCATATAAAACGAGCACGATCGGTTAATTTATTTTTAGAGATGCTATAAAAACAGAGTCCAATAATTTTTTAATTATTTTTGCGGTACTAGAAAGAATACAACTTCAAGTGTAGAAAGAATAAAACTTCAGTTTAAGTGTAGAAAAAATACAACTTCAGTTTAAGTGTGCAGTGCAACTTCATCGAAGCCCCTGGCTCGGCTGGCCCCGCACCAGTCTATTCTGTAAACCTAACATTTCAACTTCACTCTGCGGCGTTCGAAACACTTGATTTGGATGTTGTTTTATTGAATACTAGTCACTTCATATAAATATTCAATGTATACTAGAGATATTGAGGAAGGCTGTGAATTAGCCTATAAGACAAGGACGATCAGCAAAATCCTTGTAGATAAGCAACTAGAGAACACTTTCCACCATCAATTATATGTGAAAAACTGGGAGGATGGTGAATGTGATCTACATACTTACGCAGAATATATATTGTATATTCGAGTATCATATTTCAAGCCAATAAATATCTCTCTACCTTAAACTGACAAAATTAAGGCAAAGTTTTGTAAGAGCAGGGTCCCCATTTACTGCTCAACGTTCTTTGAAATTACTAGAAATGTCTTGTCAAGTAGAAGAGAAGGAAAGATGATGTAGCAACCTACGGCCCATAAAATTACAACAAAAAATACAATACTTTGCTTGCTTCCTCAGAATCACTTTCTTGTGAAATTTTATTTATCTCGCTGAATTGCCTACTTATTGCTAACTATTATTATCATCGTTTGACGCCACAACTGTAAAAAAAATGTTTCCATTTCACCCGATGTTTGGTTGATCCTTTCCACGGAAGGTTTACTTTAATTTTCCTCATGTCATCCTTCATCATCATGATCCTGGTCTACTTTTTGCTTTCGTCGTCAATGTTTTAACGTCAATTATTTTTTGTTAAGTATGAGAATTTCTTTACGAGGGTCTTCTTATGATACGAGCTAGCCATCTCATTCTTTGGGCTTAGATGAAGCGCATCATATTTACTCATTTTATTAGTTCGTCCAGTTCATGGTTAAGCGCAGCTACAGTTCCTAGAGCCACGAAAAGTGTAGAACGACTTAAAAAAATGTTGTTCAGTAATGACATGAGGCGCAATTTACAAAAGTCACGCGCTTCCATTTATTTTCATTGATAAAGGTGACAAAATAAAGGGGAATATTATACAAAAAATATTTTTCATAGATCAAACCCCACGGAATGGATTGGAAATAGCTCATCCTGTTTCCAACAAGATGCTGCTCTTGCACACAAAGCTAGAATTGCACACAGAGCTAGAACTTTCCAAGTTTCACATCAGCGGAAGAATGGCATACGTCTACGCCAGACTTAAACTCTGCTTAGCTCAAGTGATATACTATATGTAACTATGGATAGTTTAAAAAATGAGTTGTTAAACATTTACCAATTGAAATCGTAAAATGTTGGTAAGGTTAGGTTAGGTTAGCCTGGTTGGTAACAAGCCACGCATAGACCTTTTGGTCCCTAGCCATACCAGGATGTCAGCGCTTTTGGCGAATCTAAGTAGAGCTGGGAGCTCCGCTTTTGAGACGTCCTCCAGACCCTCAAACAGTGGGGCTCCCAGGCATCTTAGTCGCGTTTTTAATAATGCCGGACAAACGCACAGAAAGTGTTCTAAAGTTTCCTCGACATCCTCTCTGCATTTCCTGCATTTGTCCGTTTTAGCAATCCCTATCTCGTACGCATGTACAGCCAATAGATTATGACCTGTTAGCATACCTATGATAGTTCTGCAGCCCTTTCGCGAGAGCGTAAGTACGAATTGAGTCAGTTTTTTGTTGCTTATTCTACACATGGCTTTTGCTGTTTTGCATGTGGTCAGATTAGTCCACCTAGCTTCCACTCGTCTTTTCACGTAGTCGTCCATTTCATTGTATATTGTATTTAGCGGGTTTGGTTCGTTGTTCTCTTGTTCAAAAGGTAGTCTAACAGCACTTTTTGCTATCTCATCTACTATTTCGTTCCCCATAATGCCTTTGTAATCAGGTACCCAATAGATATGCAGCCTACTGTTTGCGGCTAGACTTTCTATGGATATGTGGGTAAAATCTGTTTTAAATTATTTATAAAGGGTCTTTCAAAAGACATGCCTAGATGTTGTAAAAATATGTAAAAATTTAGATTCTTCAGGTTTCACTATTTTTTATTCAAAATACGGCTGTTAATGATCATATGTATATGAAAAATTATATAATTTAAATGTCCAGCAACATTTGAATTGGCGACTCATTCGGACGATTATTTCCACACAAAACAATCATGAATTTTGCGATATCTTGTTTTTATGTTCTGGTCGATCCATTTTCATAATAAGTTTTCAATCATTTTAAAGCGTTGTTCTAGCATGTAAAATTGTAAATTTTTATACTTGAAAAGACCGTTTAAATTTATAACTGAACTTGTTGTGATTGAAGTGGTATAGTAGTTCTAATGAAACCATCTTAATTAGCGACTAGCGCCGCTATTACCAGAGTTCTCGTGTGACGTCTTTTTTTTTGAGTCAAAGCCTTTTCGTGAGATCCAAGTATAATTTGTATCTCTATGTCTGAAATTTCTTGAATTTGCTCTTGCAAAGGTTTTGAATAGTGGAAAAGACTTTCTTTCACCCCTCCACCTGACAGCTTCTGCAGATGGGATTGAAAGTAAGGTTAAGTCTCGCTGCATGACACACTACCTTCCAGTGTCCTGTAAGGCTTCAGTGATACGTGAAATGTTTCGGCGAGAGCAGCCTAACAGGTAGTTCGTCCTCTGAACGGCCATGTTTTTCTTTCGGCTAAAGCATAGTAGTGTGAAGCAATGGATCTTTTTATTGTCTTGAATAGAATGCAACTACCTTTTCTTGATAGCTCATCTGCTGTTACCCCCTATGTTCCTACGACCGGGAACCGATATCAGAGTAATTTTTAGCCAATGAGAAAGCATTTCTAGTTCCTCTCTACACTGTAAAACACTACACTTTGTATGAAATGGAATTAGAATATAAGGTCTTGATAGCTGCTTGAATGTTTGAGAAGATAGCTATTCTTGCACCAATTTATTTTTAATGTTTTAATAATAGCTAATACTCCTGCCTGGCACACGCTGGCATAGTCAGGAAGTGGAAAAGATGTGAATAAGTTGATCGACCTACACAGTTCACCTCAGAACCATCTGTATAGATTTCAGTATCGATATAAACGATGTACTATTTTAACGAAATAAAGCTATTAATACCGTTATTATAAAAAAAAAGTTGCCACAGTTATTATTTTGTACGCTGTTGCTTAATGGACTATGTGGTATCTAGCGTCTATTTACCTGCTTTCCCAAGATAGCAGATCTTCCCGCCCTTGCCTCGTCTGTGTAGTGCAAATAATTGTAATTGAAAATATAATTTGCAGTATTTTTTCTTTAATTCGAATTTATTTTAAACTTTTTCTTTAAGGAAAAAAGTGTGGAAATGCACATTTGAAGGCTTAACAAATAAGACAAATATAAGTTTTAACAAATTCTCATATAGATAAATATATAGTACATATAGAAGTTTAAGTAAATAAATAGGGATTTTACGTGAAATTGTTTGCTTTAAATTTAATATTTTATATATTTTTTTACTTAAGCGATAGTTATGTATATTTAAAGGTAATTTCTTTATAGGAATGGCTTATGGCTAAAAACTTATTAAATATGTTTTGTAAATTTGAAAATAATGTTTAGCCTATTCAGTAAATACATACATAAGTGTTGATATACAATAATTACATACATATATACTATAACGGTTTTAATATTGATGTTGTATTGCTTGGCAGATAAACTGCACTGCTTGTGGCAAGTTTATCCAGTTAAGTGAATTATTGTGGGAACATTACAAATAAATCGAGTGACGTGGAGTTTGCATATAAGGCAGGTCGGCTGTACTTAGTGATGTATGAATGTAAAAATATTTAGGCATGTATGTTTTTGTTTTCATTTTTATATTTGTCTGTGTGTGTGTGCATGTAATGCTTGTATGCATCAATAAGGTGTGCACCATTATTCCGATAAGAAAAAGGTTCAGTATTTAATACTTAAATATATTTATTTGCTTTCTTTGATTTTTTGCTTAAAAAGATGTGTGCAAAACTTACGAAGAAGAGATGTTGTGCGATTTTTTTGTTATTTGTTTTTATTAATTCATACATAAGTACTCAGTTAATAATGTGAAAACCCCTTTGCATCAAATAAAGAGTTGTGTTAATTAATTTTTATTTTCGTTTTTTCGTGAGTTTTGTGTAGAGCTTCACTTTATTGCGATTTTTTTTATTTTTAAATAAAATTAAAATCAATATTTGCGATTTGAATATTTTTACATTTTTAATCATATTAGCACCTAACAAATACAAGGGCACATCGAAGTCATTTGCGGGAAATTTTTTTTTTAAATTAAACGAGTTCTATTCGCTTCATTTCGCGGTGTTTAAGTTTGCTGCGCCATTTTATTCTGATTTATGTACAGTGTGTCACATAAAAAAGTGATCATAAAAATATTTTAACAGTACTTAGAAAAGTAATGCACAACGAAATGAGGGAATTATTAAGTTCAATTTTTACAGAAAATTTTCAGGCAAAACACCTAATAGTCGAAATTGAATTTTAAATGCCTACTACGTATAACGATGGGCGACAACTTAATTTTTTCTCGAAAATAATTAAGAGGTATACATAAAATTAAAAGAGACAATTTTTTACATACGATTTTACAAGAAAAAATGTTACATAAAACTTAAGAAAATAATTTTTTACATAAAATTTTACAAAAAAAAATTTTCCAAAAACATTCTTTCATCTAATTAAAATAAAAAATGTTACACAAAATTTTGCAAAAAAAATGTTTAATATTGTAAAATTTTGCAAAAAAGTTTTTACATAAACTTAAAAAAAAATATTTCTTACATTAGACTTTACCAAAAAAAAATTTTAATATACATAAAACTTAAAAAAATATTTTTTAAAGAAAATTTTACAAAAAAAAAATTTGTTACATGAAATTTCCCCACAAAAAGTTTTCATCAAATTACAAAAACAATTTTACATAAAATTTTGCAACAAAAGTTTTTACATAAAACTTAAAGAAAAAAATATCTTTTACGTAAAACTTTACCAAAAAAAACTTGTTACATCAAATTTATAAAACAATTGTTACATCAAATTAAAAAAAATTTGTTACATGGAATTTTCCAAGAAAATTTCTGCTTAAAATTAAAAAAAAATTTCTTTACATAAAATTTTCACAATTAAAATTAATTACAATTAAAAATTAATATTTGTAAAAAAAATTCCAATAAAAATTTTAAATAATTTTTGGCAAAATAAGTTTTTACATAAAACTTAAAAAAAATTTTTTTACATAAAATATTGCAAAAAAAATTTACATAAAACTTAAGAAAATAATTTTTTACATAAAATTGTACAAAAAGAAATGAAATTTTCGAAAACAATTTGTTCATCAAATTAAAAAAAAAATGTTTACATAAAATTTTGCAAAAAAAGTTTTTACATAAAACTTTAAGAAAAAAATTTCTTACATCAAATTTAAAACCAAATTGTGACATCAAATTAAAAGAAAATTGTTACATGAAATTTTCCAAGAAAATTCCTACATAAAATTTAAAAAAATTTCCTAAAATAAAATTTTCGCATACAATTAAAAATAAATATTTGTAAAACAAAAATTCTAATAAAAGTATTACATAATTTTTGCAAAAAAAATTTGACATACAATAAAACTTAAAAAACAGCAATTTTTTGCATAAAATTTTGCAAAAAAAAATTTTAAATAAAAATTAAAAAAATAATTTGTTACATAAAAGTTTACAAAAAAAAATTTGTCACATGAAAATTTCCAAAAAAATTTTGAGATGAAATTTTCCAAAAAAAATGTTTACATTTAAAGATCTCGATATTTTACTTTCTCCAGTTTTAACACTATTGGAGAAAATGAGCGATATGTACATCTGCGGACTTTTTTATCAAACTGCTTTATCAAAGATTACAAACACTGCAAATTTAAATTTTTCTTACAATAACAAATTAGCCGATTTTTTGAGCGAAAATTAGTTTTCTGGCTTCGAAATGCTTCGCAAAATTGAAAAATCGAAAAAGTCTCCCCATATCTCGAGAAAAATTTTCTCTAAGAACTTCATTTAGTTTTTTTCGAATCAGATAATTCTGTTGCCAGTTTTGATCAATACTGCAAAACAAATTTTTTTCGAGGCGCCTCAGGAGATTCATTGCCCCTCACTTAATTTTTTATATTTTGCAACGAAAATTATAAGAAAATGTTACATTATTTTATGTAAATTTATGTAATAAACCAACTTCTGCGTCATTAGAAAAAAATCTCAAAATGTGACCTCTCCTAAACTGTTTGTAAAATATCTTATCCTCCCAACATCTGACACTAAGTGAATGGTTTAAGGATGGTTAGGCATTTCTTTAAAGAATTTCAGGAGCGCGTTCACGACACTAGATCCAGATTGGGTCCTACGCATCCTCAGTAAGTCAAATTCTATAAATAAGAATTTGATGATTTATAGAATGAACATCTGTAAATATTTAAAACCATTTTTTTGAAAATTTGGTATTTTGAAACTTTAAGTCCTTTAAAAAATTAAATTGGTGAGTAAATTAGCAACTTCGTACGTTATAAAATTTGTTGTTTTATGTGCATGGGAACGGCGTAATCGCCCAAAAGGTACTAACCAAGTGGCTAGAAAACAGGTTATTGTAAACCATAAAGTAATAGTTCGATTCATAAAAAAATTCTAACGTTCTGTGAAGAAACTAAAATCGCAGATTAGCTATATTTGACCAGCAGCTGTGCGCATAGACTTGTGTGTGATCAAGAAAAAAATTATAAGGCACGCTGATACTTGTAAGGAGGATCCATAACCCCTTTGTATGTAGTTAAAAAGATGAAATTTGGATTGGTGATAGTATATATAGCATTTCATATCAAAAACTATATTTTTGTTAAGAATTTCCATTGAAAACGTCAAATTATTGAAGAACTTAAATATTCATATATTATGATGTTTGACCATAGGCTAACTTTGAGAAAAAATGCTAAGAATTTCCTGCTCCGTCGTCTTTCATTTGATACACATATTTCACTATCTTATTTAATTCTAGATTCATATCATTTAATTATAACCACCATCTTTCTTGAAACTTTAAGTTCCCTAAACTGTGAAAAAACTAAAAACGCTAATTGCATCGATTTCCTCATTGTGTGACTAAAACTTTTTAATTTTGTAGCACGGTGTTATAACGAATGTATGACATTTTAGTTTAGGAAAATAATACGCAGAAATAAAAAATAGAGAAAAATAGAAATAATGTGGAGAAAATTATAAGGAAGCAAATAATATCAAATCAACCATGGAATTGGTATGAAAAGCTTGTGGAATTTCCTACTTCTTGCTAAATTTTTGTTAAAAAATTAGCTGTATTGTTCTACAAAAATAGTGAATATTTAAAAAAGAATATTGCTGTACTATCATTTTGTCACAGACTGCATATTTTTACTTCATTCAAATTCTTTTTGTTTGATTTACTTATACAAAGTGGCGCAAAATTAATCAACGAATTTGTTTTCGAGTAACATTTTTACTAAATTAAAAAAGGTATTGAGTCTAGACTAGTTCACAAGTACCAAGTATTCTTTCGCAATAAAACCAAGTAAAAATAAATATTTGTCTACAGTTAAATACAAATACGTTTATTATATAGAATTAGTTGCTGTGAATGGAGACGACTTGAGGAAATCTGCTACTTCAAGCGTAAAGAGGCCTCCATATATGTACGTACAGTATTGTGCATAACTAAAACAACTTTTTTGATAATTTTGGAATTATTTATTATTACGATATCCAATTAAGAAGTATTGGAGTTTTACTATAAGAAAAAAATTAAATAACTGCATGTGAGGAATTGATTTATCAAACAATAAGAGCTTAATATAATGACAGCATTTCTTTTGTGTGGGGTTTTAAGGTTATTATAAATTTATTTACATAGATAGGCTACAATCTATTCAAAAACAGTTTGTAAAGCGTATTCAGCTTGGAGGTACTTTTCCCCAACAGGGGTTTTTGATAGATCATGCGTGACAACTCTCAAACTATTGTAAATACACATTTTTTTCAGTATTCATTGACATTTCATCATGGAGAGACTAACTGAGACACATCGCACAATTGTTTTACAAAATTCGACGCTCTGTGAAAAGTGTTCATCGGCCGCTCAGGTTAACTTGCGGTGTTCAGCGATGAGGTCCACTTTCGGCTTAATAGCTACGTCAATAAGCAAAATCGCCATATTCGGGCTGAAGAGCATACCGCAGCCATTCAAGAACAACCTGCACGTCCACTGAAAACAAACGCTTGGTGCGATCTATAGGCTGAAGGAATCATCGACCCATATTTCTTCAAAGACGAGATTGGCGCCAATTTAAGAGTGAATGGCGAATGCTATCGAGCCATGGTAAACGAGTTTTTATTATTTACTGCTTCGTCGTTTCTTCGTCAATTTATTTCTCGTCTCGGACCAGTGGATTGACCACAACGATCGTGTGATACCACACCTTTGGACTTTTATTTGTGGTTGTATGTAAAGTCTTATGCCAAGAATGCTAAAGTGATGCACGAAATACCAATCAAAATCTTCGAGCAAGTCATTCAAAATTGGTGTTTACGAATGGTCGAACCACGGCGCAGTTACGGCCAATATTTGAAAGAGATTATCTTTAAAAATAAATGTCATAATAAAGATTGCCGAATCAATTTGAATTTTCGTTATTTTATTTCCATTTAAAATCCGATACCACTAAATTGATCACCCCTTACTTTTAGTCAGCAGAGATTTTCGATGGATCTCAATGCTTCATTGACCTTACCGCGTTTAATATTTAGCTAAAACAGAAATGTCCAACAAATTTTACTTGCTGATTCGAACGGAATGGCAAAAAATGCTTAGAGCCAAAATTATTTTGGTACTTGAAGTAGCAGCACAACAATGACAGTTAAATACCTCAGTCATAGTTGCACTGTCAATACATTGACCAGTAAGTCAAAGTGCACTATTAAAAAAGATGTAAATGTATATATATAATTGGCGCTTACAGCCTTTTTGGATGTTTGGCAGAGCGCCTCCTCCTATTTGTGCTGTGCGTCTTGATGTTGTTCCACAAATGGAGGGACCTACAGTTTCAAGCCGACTCCGAACGGCAGATATTTCTTTTTTTTATGAGGAGCTTTTTCATGGCAGAAATACACTCGGAGGATTGTAATTTCCTGCCGAGGGGCGATCGCTATTAGAAAAAACTCTTTCTTCATTTTGGTCTTTCACCGAGATTCGAACCTACGTTCTCAATGAACTCCGAATGGTAGTTACGCTCCAAAACATACGGCTACGACGGCCGCCATAGAAATTAGATACGAATTAAATAGGAATTGCAGAGTTAAGAAATACACGAAAAATCATTTTTAAAGTTATTTACATTTTTAATGAAAAAAGATAGCGAAAAAAAAGTTAATAAAAAAGTCATGTTTTAGAAATGTGGTTTATTTACACGTTTAGTTAAAAGAACCAGCGAACAGCGAACATTTAAAAAAAATAACTAGTAAGTATGTAAAGTTAAAAAAAATAAATAAATGCAAAATTCTCTCTCAATATATGCAGACTTATAATGAACTAAAGTCAGCTGTAAAATGTTCACCTTTACTTTTTACAGAGAGTAAAAAATGCCACACATTCGTTTGGTCTGAGTGCATTTTAAAAAAGGAATATACAATGGTCATACAATTTATTCGTACACTCACAGTTTCTAAACAAATATACCTGATACTAAGCACGATTTATATAAAAGAACAAAATTTCGACATATTCGTAAAAAATAACATATTTATTCAATATTTAATGAACAAAAACTTTCAAATTCTATTGTGAAATTATAGAACTTAAAGCAATAACGAAATAAGGCACAATTTTATGCCAAAATATTATTCGTACATAGCCATATAAAGAATATTTTATTAAAAAAATAATAGAAAAAACAAGTATTCATTTCTTTGCTGGGCTGTCTTAGCTATAATAACTGCTTCCAAACGTCGATGCGTACTTTTTACCAATACTTCGGTTTCATTAGCTTTCTCCCACTCAACACTTAAAGCTGTCTTTAATGACACCTTTGATGTTATTTTGTGCTATCTGATTCTTCTTTCTAAGAGCTCACAGACATGCTCAATTGGCTTCAGATCCGGTGATTGAGGTGGAGTTTTAAGCTGTTCACAGTGGTAAATAAGCCATTCTTGCTCGAGATAAGATGAGTGTTTTGGGTCATTGTCTTGTTGAAACAAGAACCGTTTAACATCCAGTCCAAGTTTAACGCCACTATCATGCAAATTATTCTTCAAAATGTTTAACTACATATGTTTGTCCATTTTATCACCAATAAAAACCATTTTTCCTAATCCAGATGCAACTATGCACCCACAAAGCACTGCATTTCCGCCTCCATGTTTAATGGTAGGAATACGATATTTTAATTCAGTTCTGTATTTCCTTTGCGCCAAACTTTTGGCGAGTCATCTGATCAAAAAACCTTAACTTTCGACTTATCGTTGAATAGGACGTTTTCCTAAAAAGAATCTGCCTCATTTATATATCGTTTGGCGAACTCCAATCTCTTCTTTCTGTTAATATCTGAAAAGTAGGGCTTGCGGCGTGCCACTCTGCGATGATAACCAGCGTTTTGCAGATGTTTACGGACTGTTTATGGGCTTACTTTTTTATGTAAAGACTATAGAATATTTCGGCATAGTATCGTGAAGGTTATTTTGGGATTTTGCGCGACTGATGCTACTATGTTGCATTCCGCACGTGAAGTCCATATTTTTCGCCTTCCGGCTTGGTGGTGATTAGCTTCCAATTCACCAGTTTTAATGTAATTAGCAATAACACTTTGCACCGTATAATGCGATTTGCCAATTTTTTGTCGATTTTGTGCAAAGACTTGTTTTCCTTGTACAATTTAATAACAATTTTACACATTTCTAATGGTAAATCTGCACTTCGTCCCATTTTGCCACTTTCAATAGAGATATTACGCGCAACTGAAACTGAATCAGCGTGAAAAACTAAAAAAAACCTATATTATTTCGTTTTCAGTAATATTAGTAAGACTACAAACGATTTTTACTGTTACTTTTGCAACAACAGTATCATGAGCTGAAAGTGTACGAATAAATATTTTGCAGCGTTTTGCCACGTCTGCCTGCTTCCCATGGAACCCTTTAGTGTAAGTTGAAATAACGGGAGTTTTGTTTGCGACAATTCATTAGGAATGTAACATTCTTACAGTGACCCAAAAGAAATATTTTGTCACAGAAAATATTTTGCACAAAGCAAAGGTTTTTTACGTACTACGCAGGGTGTACGAATAAATTGTGTGGCCACTGTATGTATAGTCTCTGCCGTAGGCATTGTAAAAAATTACAAGTAAAAACACTCTTCTTCTTCCTATTTTTTTGGCAGGCACCTAAGTGTCATTTCAACAGCTGGGTGTGTTATGGCGCGAGTGCTTGTTCTTTTTGCTTGAGCGTATTGGGGGCGCTGTTACGCCAAATTCGAATTTTTATGGTAACATTAAAAGTAATATAATAGACAAAAAAAATATGCCAAACAATATCTTTGACTTCGAAAATTTACAATAAAAAAGATTTTAATATATTTCTTAGCTACAATAATGCTTTTTTATTTAAAAATACCTAAATTTATACGACATTTTTTACACCTCTTCATATGATTTCCTACGAAATTTAATATTTTTTTATGCAACCTAAATGTTGCAGAAAAGAGCGCTTTGGAATGAAGTGAGCTTAGCTGTGGACATTTTTTGACGACCTACTGAGAGTGTTTGTACTTGGATTTGTAAAATGGGCGCAGATTGAATTAAATACGACATTATCACCAGAAACGAAATCACTATTAGCTGTTAATGTCTAGTGAAAAAATTTTAAATAACTTTGTTAACCACTGCTTGACTGCTTCTAGCGCAATTCTTAACAAATTCAGAAAATTTTTTCGCTACACTTTTTTCGGTATTTATTTTTTATAAGGCTAATTTACTTCAATAGTTTTATAATAAAAAATCATTTTAGACAAGTATGCAAAAATAACGACATGCACAGCACTTGGTTTTGCGTTAAAGGAACGACCCGGATTTATATCCGGCCAAGGACTGTCACTCCAGCAGCATTCCCCGCATATCTATGGGGAATGCTTATGTTGCTACAACCACAACAACAAACTTCAACATACTCAACAACCACAAACTCTTCTTTTATGCTGTGGTCATATCTATTAACAGCAACTGAATAGATTAAAATATGCCTTCACTGTTACTTAAGGATGCATAGCCTTCGTAGATTGAAAATTTCGAAGCTGTTTTTCTAAACATTTTGTTTTATTAAGTTTTGCCAAGTAAATGACGCAGTAAAACACGTAGAACACAGACCTAAGTGGAAGAAAATATTTTGAGCCATTTTAACACTGCATTTTTTAAAATGGGTACTTCGCAGAAGAAACTTCAATTAATGCTGCAAGTTACATACAATTCATTTTGTATATCTCAATTCATTTAATATAATTTTCTATAAACCAAACAAGTAAGAGACATATTTTGTCAATACACAGAAAACTCGCTTTTCTCGTATTTAATGCAATTAATTAATAATCATGCGTAAGTTTGCTACATCTGTACGATTGCGAGCCAACGTCAGCTAGCAGTAAATGTATGGCGATCGATTTTTATACCATTTATTTTCACTGAACCAACGCGAGCCAGCCCACGTCAGCACAAGTGAAGGTTAGCTGTAATCAATTTGCGTGCCGTTCTCCCAAAAATGCAGTGTTTGTTGTAAGTGAGTCAAGGCGAGCCACAGTGATGTTGCTGTGAGCCAACTGAGCTACTGCGTGCGATCTTAAGTTAAGTTATCCGCCCACTCTTTCTAGTCATAGAAATATTCTAGAAATAATTTATTTATTAATTTTATGTAGAACTGCTCGCAGGATAGATTTATACCCCATTTCTACTATCGGAAGTTAACTTTAATATTCCCTATTCAGTATCATTTTTTAAAACAATAAAACTTGATGTCTTATTTTAAAACAATGTGAAACAAATTATGAGCTTAATGAACCACCTCATTTCTTATGCCAGGATGGCAGCTCTCACTCGCGCACATTTAATATATCGGACTCGTTTGACACTTTTGAACTATTATGAAAACGAAATTTTCCTCTATAAATAAATGATTGATATAAAATTATCGAAACACCTCTAAATATTTAATCATAAAATGCATTTTTTCTAGTTATGGAATATACATACTTAATTTCTAATATCGGCAATTATCAAATTCTTGCCTTTCTTCGCCTAGCGCTAAAATAAAAATTATAGGTATGTATATTACGTCAATGGTACGTCACGCGGGCTGCGCCCTTCATGGAGTGCAATCGTTAAGGATTTTTTGTTCTACCAAAAAAAGGGAATAAGTGGAAAACTTTCATATTTAATCTAACAACGGTTAATTTTTCAGCGAACCTTGTTTCTTCTGAAATACCAAAATTTGCAATAAGTCATAAAATATTGCCTTCAGCAGCATAAAACCAACGGATGTGGTTCAGAGAAAGTTTTCGACATTTTACATATTTGTATTGAGAATAGGCAATTTCTTCACTCATACAGAGATCCCCACATTAAAAATATTATTGAGTCTCTTTTCAAGCTTTCGCTTTTTCAAGCTTTTTATTTGAAATTTAGTCCAAATAAATCACTCCAATCGAGTTTTGTAAAAATCGAACGCGATTGCCTTTTAGTTGAGAAGACAAATAATTGCAGATACTTTATAAAATTATCCAACTACTCAGCCCGTGTTATTTCTACTTTGGTGTTTCTCTAAAGCCATTTGAGTTACAGAAATATGAGGGGGTTAGGCAACTGTACCAGTGGAAAAGTAAGCATATAATTTGATAATTTTTTCAACGGGACAATGAAATGAATTAAAACTTCAGCAGTCAGTCCAAGCAGAATCTATTAAAGTAGATCTCGGTAGACCAACTGATTTGTTTTTTCGTCTTTCGCCATGTACATTCCAGCCTAAGCATTCCAGCATGTCAGCATAAAATGAAATGACGAACAGCCGCGCCATTTGTACCAAAGTCGTATGCTTCTAGCTCCAAGTTCATGTCGGCTGTGGAACATAGTTCGGCCTTTCCCCTTTATTTTCTACTTTCTTTTGTCGTGACATTTCTAATGTACAAAATGCTGTTGCGGGTGATGCTTTTAATGAATGCATCTTGTTTAAATGCATCCATATTTTATAGTACATGTCATAGCAGTACAACGACGCCTTAAAAAAAAAACGAAAAAAAATTCAAAATTATAAATCGTTCGGAAATTGTTTGAAACTATGTAATATATCGTAAGCATCCATTCGTTCTTTCTTGCAGAATGCAATTATGGATATACAATTTTAAATCAATCGTTCAAGATTTATTTTGTGTTCGGCCGCCATGAAAGATGTAATTTTGAGACTACTGTATTTCGAGTTTTCGATAAGGTGCGCTTGAGACTCAGAGGGGTTGCGTCAAATTCGAAATAGAAGTATTTATATTTTTTCTCAGCTGAACTCGAAAGAATTGGGAAATCTATATATATAAAAAGAAGTTACACTTCCTTGGTAATCTTATAACTCAAGAACCGGCGAACCGATTGACACGAAAATTTTAGAGTTCTTTTCTATCTTCGAGGAGGTGGTTTGTGTGAAGATTGATTGAAATCGGTGCAGCCGTTCCTGAGTTATGACATTTTATGTGATCACAAAGTGAAGAAGATCGTGTTCGACGAAATTTAGTGGAAACACAACGACACAGACGGAGAAATCAGTCGGTTAATAGTGAAGCACCAAGAAACCGTCGTGGGCGTACGTCCGTTTATGATATACGTCAAATGGACCGCGCGTCTTTCAATTACGATGCCACCATTGATTACAGCATGCATGCTACACATCCTGGATACATGCCCAGCACTCAGCAAGATCAGGGGAGAAATATTTTCATCGAACACGCCATCAGAGCTTTTAAAAGCTCCTACTGCAGAAAATATTTCAATAATATACAAATATATCAGCAAAGCTAAATTAAGTAACAAAATGTAATGAACTTAAACTATCAAATTTAATTTTGGTTATACAAATTATAATTATTTATACTAATACTAATATAGTAGCATCTATTATATACACTAAGCAGCTGAAGGCATTGTTGCTAGTGCTGCCACAAATATGTAATATATTTATTTATAAGTATATTTCATTATATTAAATAAATAAATAATGTTCCATCAACACAATGAATTGGTGAAATTGTTCAAAGTGGCACTCGATCTGATGCCCACCGATGACCACAAAATAATAATAAAAGCCGATAAAACATCAATTGGGGAGCACGCCAGACGATTCAATATAAAAAAACATTTTATGTATGGTGGTGCGAAGCCCACTGGGGAATGCTAGTCCTTTATACAAAAGAAAATAAATATCTATTATTCTAATATATTCCGAAACAAGTGAAACAAAACTTCACAGTATACATTTCTTCTCACTCTTGTCAGTTGGAAGTGTAAAAAATATACACGGGCTTTAACGCTAAGTTTGATAGGTAATTTTAAAGATGTTAGGCATATGTACCTTGTAAACTACATAGTACGCCTGATTGGCATAACATTACCAAACACTTGGACAAAAGTGAGAAGTGATCCCAGGTTTAAAATAGGGAGATGCGCTTTCATGCTGTTATAGCTGATATAGATCCCGGAGGCACAAGTTTTTCCCAATCCACATAAATTTGTGCCTAAGCGTATGACATCGTAATAATAGCCAGAAACAAACAGGTTGTACAAGAAACATTTATGCATCTAGAATCATCTGCTAGGATGAAAGGACTTATCATTAACTGAGAAAAAACTAAATACATATATGGAAGGTGCAGCCCGCAACGCAACACATAACTTACAAATTGGCAGCAATAGCTTTGAAATGGTCAATGAATTTCAGTATCTTGAAGTTATGCTGATCACACAGAAATATACATCTAGTGCCATACAAGACCGGATACAAGCTGCAAATAAGTCTTCTTTGGCGCATACAAAGTTGATGAAGTTGAGATTACTTTCTAGAAACCAGAAGCTACAATTTCAATTTACACAACGGTATAAGACCTACACTCACATACGGGTTCTGAAATCCAGTAAAATGAAAGATTCTAAGAAAAATATATGGACCTGTCAACTTGAAGACGGTTCTTACCGCATTCGGTACAACAACCAGTTAGACACAATTATCAGGGGTGCAAATGTAATCATGTACGTCAAAGCGCAAGAGATTCGATGGTGCGAACACATTTTACGAATGAGCAACAATAGAACTCTAAAAAATATCTTCGAAACAAATCGTCAAGGCGGCAGAAGAAGAGGCCAGCCGAGAAAACAATGAAGAGATAACGTTGAAGGCGACCTTGGAGCTATGGACATATATTTTATTAAACGAAAAGCTGATGACCGGGTGACCCACAAGCGAATTGCAACGGAAGAAATGGTTCACTCCGAACTGTGATGCTATGATGATGAATCATAGGTAACTGAGTCTTAGGAAGTCCATTTTGAGCTCAAACATGTGCACCTGTGTCCTCAACAACAGCAGCGCGACAAATTGCAAACTTTTGACTATTTATTTATTTCTATTTAATTTATTTTTTTATTTTTTTTTATTAATTATCCATAAAAACATCGTTCATACTACAACAAAACCATACTCGTATAAGTAAAACTCAGTTACAAGCGCTGCCCAAATTAGAAATAGAATTCAATAAAATTTCCACCGATATTTCGGATTTTTTAATCAGAAGTTTTAGAATAATTCTAACATCGCAATTTCTGAGCCTATATAATTTTTGTATGTTGAAGAGTAAGTTTCAAGTGACTCAAAAATCGCGTTGATTTTCGACAATTTTTTTTAACGGTGTTCTGCATTTTCTTGCACTTAACGAATGCTTGACTTTTTTTCTTACATGAAGAGAATGCGCAACATTGTCAAGGAAAAAAAATCTTAAGTCAACGCGATTTTGTAGCCCCTTCTAATGGGGCTATAATGCCGCATATTCTAAATTTTTCTAAAAATTATGGTTGCAAACTTTAAAATTTCAATGAACATTTTTTTTTTATTTTTTTGGTTAGCACAAAGTTTTTAATTAGACATTTTATAAAAACGTTTGGTATGCAGTTTTATACCTTATTAAATTTTAGTTGCAAAAGTTGATTTTTTATAATTTTTTCCTTTGATGATTATATGAATTTTTCTCCATATAACGAATGCGCAAAATTTCTGTGGTATATGGAGCAATTGCTCAACATCGTCAAGGAAAAAAATTCCAAAACATCAGCTGGATTATTGAGCCATTGGAAACTTACAGTTTATTACACAAAAATCTAATAAGTTGTAAAACATGTACATATTTTTTTTAATTTGATTAAAAAGTTGGAAATTTTAATGAAAAATTGGCGAATTTTTTTAATTTTTGAGCAAAGTTTAAAATTCGGATTCATATAATTTTTGTTAGTTAATGAGCTATATTTTTATAAAAAAAATTAATAAACAATCAAAAGCAAAACAAGAAAGTAGTCTGTATTGGTCAAAATGTTGAAGTGCTAAATTTTTTCCCGGGCCGTGTATCTCAGTAGTTATTAAGGTTGATAATAAATAGGCACTTCTTTTCCTACCTGTTTCTAACTCTTGCAATTATAACATCCTACGCATAGTAACTTCTTCGCTCAGGTTATCAGCTGAACGTAAGCAACAGGCTTTATTGAACAGGTCGACCGCACCCTATCTTGTTGGCATGTGTTGGCATGATTCTCCATCCATTCAAAAGTTGCTAAGATTTTGCACAATACTGTATGTACCCTTGTTTGTTTGGCTTTAATATGGTGTTTCAAATCATTGTTGAACTTAAAGATTTCAGTTATCTAAATAGCTACTTATTTAATTATTTTATGAGTACTTAAGCTTTCATAGTATGCGCATTACATGCATAAGTGTGTATTTCAGTGAGTGGGTGCGTTTTATGATTTTGACATTTACATATACATATATTTCTATATCTATGTTTTATCTATATTTTTAAAGTGTTGATAGAACGAATAATCGTTTTTTTCTTTTTCCTTTTTAATTTTTCGCCTTCATTATCGTTACTTAAATGAGTTTAAGATTACAGCAATTTTCTTACTTTGTTACCGTTAATTATAATATGTGCGTATCAGATATCACACAGTGATATCCGACTTCATTTGTATGAAATTTAAATTAATTTTTTGTTATTTTTTATTTAGCCTTACTAAGCACTTCTTGAAGTCCTTACGATAATTTATTTCTTCTCTTTACGAAAGACATTGAAACTGGCGGCACTAAGCGGTTGATGTGATGCCTCTGATGAATCCGATGTCTGTAGTTCGATACGCAGCTGCGAGGGTGATTCATCGTACAGTGTTTCTGTGCAGACCAGAGTTGTTGTTGTTGATCGTTTAAAATGAGAACGCATAAGGGACAGAGACAAAGCGAGTATAAGCGAGGACATGATTACGAATTGGAAACGCAGTTGGTGGGGTTTGTAGATGGACGAAAGTTTTTGATGATAAAATACAGAGAAAGTGGAGGAAAACGAAAGACAGATTAGCATTATTTTGGCTTAGTGTTTGGTTTTTTTTTTTTCATTTCTTTTTTTGGTTTTTGGTTATGCATAAAACGTGAAATTAACATTTTGAAAATAGAAAAAATGCATTCCAGGTGTTTGCAAAAACAAAAGAATGGAGAACAAGTGGTTTCAAAAATGTGCTGTATTTGATTAATATAATTAAGTATTTTTTGACACTTATTGCATTCATTATATTTTAAATTTGTTTTTATAAAAATATATTTAGTATAATTTTTTTTATGTGAATTTTTCAATGTAAAAAAAATTATTAATTCTAAAAAATCGAAAAATTTATATTTAAAATAAATTTTAACATCTTCAACCAATTTTATATACCAGCTGGATCAAACTGCATAAGTTTGCCCCCGAATATCTTCGTAGTAGTAACTTAATTTTTAGATAAATAAAGATGTTGTTTAGCAAGCTGTTAACTATTTACTTAATAGACACAATTCTAAAATATTTTGCAATTTGCTTAAAGTTTTAAATATAGTTTTAAAAAATTGTACTCTAGCCTAGGAATAATATTTTTACAACTTCAAAGTCCAAAGTTTTAATACAAAAAAAAAAAAAAATTATTAAAAAATGTGTTATTTTTAACACATTTTGTGTATCAAAGTTTAATTTCCTTTTAACTTTTTTCATAAAAAAACAAAAATTAAATCTGACATGATTAACCAGGTTAAACTGTTTTGGGGGAACCTCATTATCTTTCATTTGCCACAGCTCGTACTAAGATTAGGTCTCTTCTATTCGCCGCTGATATGCTCGCTATCTCTCTGCCCTGCTCACTTGTCCAAAAAGTTGAAAGTGAAAACATCAACAAAGTTATCGAGCAGGACTCGCGACTAGCAAATGTGCTTAGGTCTCCTAAAACTGGTATTACTCACAATTTTACAATTAAATGGAATTTTAGGCGGCTCTATTCCAGCGTGGCCAAGAATTTTTTTTTATACCTGTTGCTTCATCTATTCGCCACTTCCTAATGCTTGGCGAAAAGAAGAGGCCTATTGTTGACCTGCTTCATAAGATATACAAGAATAGGGGAACCTACTTTTGTTTGTTGGCTGAATAAAGGTAAGCAAAGATGAATTGCAAATATCTCGTAAAATTTACTACAATCAAAAAAATAACTTAATTTTCGGATTTAGCGAGAGATTCTGCTTAGGAATTAAATAGTGGCACGCCAAAGAATTGTGCGCCATGGTTATTGGAAGCACAGCAATAGGAGAAGTTATTTATATGTATCTATCATTTCGAAAACTATGTATTACATATCGTCATCAATTCTAAAAAACTACTGGGTGAATGGGCTAGCTAGGTGGTATGTATACCCGTGAGATGGTCTCCCTGCAAAATGAGATATTTTGTGTTCTTTTGACTAATTGTGGTTTGCTCCAGGAAGGGTGGGCTTCGCGTAAACTCAGCGAGTGCAGGGAAAGAAGACCAATTTACAAGGTCGCGAGATGCTCCTGGCCACGGGGAGATTGAAGGCGGCCCAGAAAAGTTTTAAAGCTACAGTTCTCCAGTTTTGTGGCTGACCTTTTCGAACATTCTTCGAAGAACCTTATCCACGCAGTGAGACTTGTTATTTCTTCGAGCCCCTTGTTTTGCAGCAGCTGTTTGAAGGATCACTTCAGCAACTTCTCCATAGAAGTTCCATTCTTGAGGGGCTAAGACTTGGACAACTTGGTTCTCATTATTAGCTACGCCTGCGGATCTCCTTCAGGTATTAACCATTTGATATGAATCATTTCATTAGTATGAAACACTTAACCCAAAGCCAGTAAGTAGCCATTGTTGGGTCTACTTCATAACCCTACCCTTCTCCTATTTTACCTCTTTTTGCTCTCTTTACAGCCCTTGCAATGATTTTACAATGGATACTTTTGATTTACTGTCCCGACAACCTTATCACGTAACCGAAATCTGCTCATCACACTTCTTTGTAAACTTTATCGGGACTCGAATTTGCATTAACTTAATACCTATTCGTCAAATTCGACCTCATGTAGCGGCAAAATATACTGATATCCGAGTCTACTGGTCACTCAGTGAGTTTGACTGAAGCAGCTCTTAAGATGGCATTATTGCAAAGCTTTGTTTATAGAGAGTTTTTTGCTTTCTATTGCATTAACCTAACATAACTTTTAATTTTTGTTTCCCAATGTCGACTATTTTGGCACTCTCTTTTGAGTATTCTCGCGGACATTGCATCTACGATTACGTAATTTTTTTTCTTGCTTTTCTTTTTCCTATGAACTCCTTGTTTAAATGAACCTGACCTAACTTTTCATTGCTTATTACCACAGCTGACTATTTGGTGCTCTTTTCTGAGTCCTCTCGCACAACTCATCTACGATTACGTACTTTTTTTCTGCCTTTTCTCCTTTCTATGAACGTCTTCGTGAACATAAACCTAACCTAACTTTTCATAACCCTTTACCAAAGTTTACTATTTTGACACTCTCTTTTAAGTTCTCTCATACACCTCCTCTACAATTACGTAAAGTTTACATGCACCTAACCTAACTTTTAAGTTTTTGTTGCAGTTGACTATTTAGACACTCATCTAAGTTACGTCAGTTTTTTTCTTTCTATTCTCTCTTCTATTATTTTCTATTTTGTATCACAACTAACTATTTTGGCACTCTCTTCTGAGATTTCTCACATATCTCTGTTCTCTTTTCTAGTAAAGAGTTTTCCAATAAGAGGTGATATTTTGATATTCAAAGAAAAATGCTATTTTTTAATTTGAATGATCGAATGTTTTTTTAATTATAAAGAGGAAGGTATGCCGTTAATAGTGAAAAATAATATCAGGCAAATAACCACCACGACCACGCTTACAGGACAATATCCTTTTCTTGAAATTTTCCATAACTGAATTGCACAGTGGCTGCCCCATGTCCTCGATAGCCTCACGAATTCCATCTTTCAGGTTTTGAATCCACCCTGCGCTGTTGACGTAGACCTTCTCTTTCACGTAGCCCCAAAGAAAAAAGTCACAAGGTGTTAAATCACAAGATCTCGGTGGCCAATTGTGATCACCTCTTCGAGAGATAACACGGTCCGGAAACTTTTCCGCAAAAAGGTCAATGGTTTCGTTGCTTGTGTGGCACGTAGCGCCTTCTTGTTGAAAATAAACGTTGTCCAGATCAATACCAGCCAATTTCGGCCATAAAAAATCGTTAATCATCTCTCGATAGCGCAATCCATTCACCTGTAACACCTGTTTTTGGAAAACTCTTTATTTTCTTTGTTAACATAACCTAACTTTTAAGACTCCTTATATCTCTTACATACCTCACGTTTTTCTTTCTATTATCTTTGCTAGTATTTTCTTCATTTAAATTAACATAACCTTTATCAAATCTCAGTATTTTGGCACTCTTTTGTTTTCTCATACAGTCATCTATAAAGTGGCTCTAATTTTTCCATTACAATCTGCCTAATTTGGTATTCTTGAACTTCCAGGTAGAATAATCATTCAGTATATACCATCCATAATATTTTCAAACTCAAAAGCACCACAAAAGTATGAATTTTGAGAGAATACAAAGCACTTTTTTCCTGACAACTTAATCTTATTATTGATGAAGTGCGTCGCTATCTGAATTGTGAAATACCTAATTTGAAAGATGTTCCTTTAGTGGAATAGGAAAAGTAAAACTTTCTATACAACTTCTCTTTACGAAATTTCACGTAGTATTTAGTTGTCGTGGCATTCTCTGCTCTTTACGAAAGACGTTTTCCGAGAACAGGAAGCTAAGGCTTAGCTAAGGCTAAGCTAGCATCAAATTATTGAGGAGATTCAGACTGCTCATAATCCTCCATAAAGATAAACTGAGAATGCTCACGGACATCACAGATCACAGATCACTGCAAATGGCGTAGTCATCTGCACGGGATTGTGATATGGTCCATTAACTACTGTCATTTCTGCGACTAGTCCTCGGAGACTCCTTCTTCTCGAAAGTGATGCCATAGCGCAAAGAAGGTTGAGACATCTCGGTCGGATGCGGTCAAAAGAAAGGTACATTCACTCAGCCCGACCCTGCTCTATCTCGGGTTTATTAGGAGAACTAGGTTTGAATAAGGTATTGCATTGAGAAGAGGGCACAAGAAATCAAGAAGTCGAAGTGCAAACCTTATTTTCATTCATTAATTTATTCAAAAATATCGATTGAAGATAATATCAAATGATCACTATCTGACGAGTTGGAGTCGCTGCATCCAAATATGAGACCGCTTTAATTCTACTACGACAAGGTTCGACCATAACCTCATAAAATACTACAAATTCAATAAAGCTGTTAAATCCTATAATCCAAATAGATTTTAAAACTAAAATCTTTTAACCCACCGACTCCTCATTTATGTAGTCGAGCTTTATAACCTTATGAATTTAATTTTAATTTTAAAGCTCATTAAAGCAAGGGAAGCACCATTGTTTTTTTAATTAACTTAAGGCGATTATTTTTTGAATATAATATTTTAAACCAATTTTGAAGAAATACTTTTTAGGATTCATTGCTTATTGAAAATGTTTGGTATGAACTTAAATTAATTAATCATTATATTTAATACGTTTATTTGTTGTTGTGAGTCTGTTGTGTATTGTATTTGAATTTTAGGTTTTTTTTATCCTATGTAATTATACGATTATTTTTTTAATGCTACATTTTTGATTGTACGAGTGTTTATTTTCAATATGATTGTTTTATTGCTTAAGGAGTTTAATTTCCGTTTTTGTTTTTTTGTTGCAAGCACGCATTCAAGCAGTCAGGCAAACAGGCAGCAGGCTTGTGTGGCAGGCACAGTACATCCTTTTCGTGCAATATTGATGTGATTTTATTTTATAGATTTAATATATGTATATTATATAAATAGGCGTAGTGAAATGAAATCCATTATTTTTGCAACAGAGCGGGTGGCTTCAGTAACCTACACTTGGAATTTTATAAGTGCGATCGCGTCAGATGGGATTAGAAAGATAAGATTTTGTGCTCAATCAATTTCTGAGACAGTTTTGTGATTGCTCGACTCAGTATTGCTTCAGCAGACGGCAAAAATGAACAACATCAAAAAGAAAATATGCCAAATTCCACAGTTATTTTTTTGTTTTCTGTGTTTCAATTAGTTTAAAAATATGAATGGCGTCTATGTTCCTAATAATGAGCAGCCGATTATGTCTAGTTTTGTTTTCGGTTACTCTGTTTCGGTAATTTTCATGTCACGTTGCACCAGGCCACGGAAGGCCAATTATAGAAATTGCCGCTAAAATAAAGAAAATCAGTGCGACCATCTCGCATGCACTCTGCCATTTGACCCGGAGCTACACATGGCACAAAAAGCCGCTGTAAACCTCCTGAATAAATTCGGATACAAAGAGAAACTCGATGTATGGATACTACGAGAGTTGACGTACAAAAAAAATAAAAATAAAACACTTGAACAGAATTTTCATCTACGAATCGGTGGTGAATCTCAACAACGACTAAAAAATTTATTAAAATAAATGGTGACTGGTTATGAAAAGTTGATCACTTACGAAAACAGCAAACGAAAATTATCGGGTCGAATCACCTTAGCAGGGACGGTCAAGAGAGTTTTGCTTGATGAAACTGGCAAGGAATCATCTATCTACTACTTAAGTATCTGCTGCTTATCTAAGATTAAACTCAGACATATGCTGCGAACAATTGGATCCCTATGAGGCAAGCATTAGCTCATAAGTGGTCAACTTAGGTGAATAAGAAAGAAATTGTGTTCATGTACTTTAAGATATTGGATTGTCTGAGGGAAGCAATCGCTCAGTAGGAAAGTCAGCGTTGGTCAATAGGAGAGAAACTGTGCTTCATCAGGACTATGGCATGGCCGCACACAGCGATAGTGACGCGCCAGAATCACAGGGAGTTTTATTGGAAGGTTCATAAAATCCACCTTATAGGTCGAATGAGGCGCCAAATGATTCCCACTTCTTGTTGATTTGACTGGTGAAAACTTCGTCTCAAGAGGAGCTTATGAAAATCGATTTCTATGAGAGGGAAATAATGGAGCGATCTTATAAATAGGAAGAATTCATCGAGAAAAACGGTCCATACTGACCTACATTTTTAGTCTGTTAGATAAAGCCAATATCACGCCACACAAATTGATGGATTTCTTTTTACTACACCTAGGAAAATACGCATTCAAACAAATAACAAATAACAAGAAATAACCATATACCACAAATTTGTTAGCTTACAATTAAAAATATCCAAATTTCGTCTAAAATTTTCATTGGCGTGGAAATTTTTTTTTTTGAAATACAATCAAAAAGTAACACCTTGCGACATCAAACGTTCTCTAGGAAATTTTTTTTTGCAAATTTATATGCCGCTTAGTCAGTTTTACATTTTCTTACGAACAAAATTTTTTAAAGGTCCTTAAATTTTGAAAGGATTGAATTTTCAAAATTTTTTTTAAATATTTTTGCTCACTCTAACATGGATATCAAACGAAGGGAGATATATATAGATAAAATAATGTTGCTTATTTTTTGTCAGTACAATTATGGTACTATAATTTCTTGTGAAAAATGTATCCTTAAATATCCTTGAAATTTCCATATGAAGTATATTATAAAAAATGTATTATTTCATTTAAAATGTATGTTAAAAATATATTTGTTCAGTAATGCATGCATTATCTTCATTCTTCTTACGTTTTATAACAAATTGTTTAACTTTCCTCCTTTGGATAAAAATAAAAAATAAATACCTGTATTTGTTCTGGGGAAAGTGAAACAAGCATTCTTTAAGTAGCTGAATATATGCCCTTTAATTTTATATCCATATTAATGTCTTACAGTGAATATAAGTATTTAAAATTACACTGTGCGACAATTTTGGGGTCATCAAAATCAAACCACACCGGACCTTTTTTTTCTGAAAATATACCTATTCAATAGCAAAACCCTCGCTGTGTTTTCAAAAGTTAGCTCGATTTTTTTTTTTATAGCGTTTTGAAGTTTTCTATTTTCATGAGATTTTGGAATTTTACCTGTACGCTAAATTTGACTTATAAATCGACCTTTGTTTGATTTAATCGATTTATTTTGTCATAGCTTGATGCAGAAATTTCGTACATGTACAAATAAACTTATTTTGAGAAGAACCTATATCTCAATACGCAATTTTGAATACCAAAATTTCGAAAAATTGTATGTTTTTACCATTTTTTACTGTAATTATGAAAATAATTAAAATTTCTCACTATTTCTTCTAGCAAAAATGTTGCAAAATGTACTAAAAAAATAAATTTTTAACAAGATTTTTCTTCATAAAAATAATTTTTTTATACTCTGCTTTGAATTTTTTTTAAATATCTAAAAACTGTAGGTAAAAATATTAAATAGATTAAGTAAAAAGAATATAGACTTGAATTCTTATAATTTTTTGTTTTTTTTTAATAAAATAAAGAATTTTTACGTACTAAAACCTTAGAGACGAGCTCTTTTCGACAATGATTGAATTTCAACATCATCATTATCAGAGTAATCAGATTCATCATCGGCTTTGAGTTGGTTTTGAGGGAGTAAAACAGCTTTTAAACTAAATTTCGATCTGCCAATAAATAACCTCCAGTCGTCTGGACTGTATTTAATTCCCATTTCACTCATCAACTTTACAATATTGTGACAATGAGCAAACGTCTTTTCCTCATTAACCGCAAAACAATGATTGAATTGTTCTTTCCTATTTCGATACGCCGTAACTTTCGTACCTCTTTCTAACAAGTTATTTGATTTTAACATTGATGCTAATATTTCTGATTTCCGCTGTGTTAGTTCCAATTTAGCAACAATTTCATCTAATTTACTTTGCGTTATTAGAATCGGCTGGTCTGACGTTGATGGTTCGGGAACATACTCGGAATGTATATCAAATAATGATGGCTGTGTCATAACAGAAAAAGATTCACTTAAAGCATCAAAATTGGGACATTTTGGTACTGGAATATTTTCATTATGGTCAAGCGGTAATTGTACACACTGGACTGAAACGTATTTTTTGTTTTTCGCTTTCTTTTTGTTCAATCCGATCACAGTATTTGCACAACTATAACAATTTTTTGGATCATGTTCTTCTGGATTGTGCCATAGCATTGGCATTCCAAAAGGCATTCTGCTATGTTTTTTGTGCAACCAATTAACTAAACCAACATAACAAGCTCTACACACTATGTTTGGCGCCCAAGGTACATTCAAAATAACTTCACGATCAAAATAATGTCTGTATGCCACAGTAAAATCATCACTGATTGATCCATGCTTTTCACTCGCTGGTGTGAAACGTCCACAACAATAGCAGAAAACGTTAATATTTGCAGGACAATTGTACATTTTTTATTTTCTTAATTCATAACAAATTCACGTAAATGAAATTAATAAATTCAAATATGTTAACAAAAACCGTATTGTTCACAAAATATTTAGCGCGTCAAATGTGTTTTAGGAGTTGTTATGCACGAACCTGATCTCGCAAGACTGCTGCGATCTTAGAACAGGTAAAATCGTTGGGAACAAATTTTGGAATTTCTAAAACAAACATTCCCTGATAAGACAGACTACAACCTTCTTTATACTTTTTATTTTGGAATGTGTGCTAGCCACTTTTCTATGTACTTAACAGGCTAAAAGTCTTGTGAGACCAATCTTGCTTTTCACTACTCACGATCACATTTTGTTACATCCAATATTCATTGAAAAGCCGTATCTGGAAAAAATACTAGCAAAAATAGAAAAATCTGAAAATGTGTATAACGGGTGGTTACGTATAAAATTATTTTCATAATTACAGTAAAAAATGGTAAAAACATACAATTTTTCGAAATTTTTGTATTCAAAATTGCGTATTGAGATATAAGTTCTTCTCAAAATAAGTTTATTTGTATATGTACGAAATTTCTGCATCAAGCTATGACAAAATAAATCGATTAAATCAAACAAAGGTCGATTTATAAGTCAAATTTAGCGTACAGGTAAAACTCCAAAATCTCATGAAAATAGAAAACTTCAAAACGCAATAAAGAAAAAATCGAGCTAACTTTTAAAAACCCAGCGAGGGTTTTGCTATTGAATAGGTATATTTTCAGAAAAAAGAGGTCCGGTGCGGTTTGATTTTTGATGTCGCACTGTGTTATTTATTGAAAATGTAATCTTTTAAGATTTTAAAGTCCTTTAAAAAATTGAGCTGATAAGGAAATTAAAAACTGAGTTTACAGCATTACTGCATAAAATTTATACAAGATGGCACAAAATTAATCATCCAATTTGGTTTTTGAATAACTTTTTAAATATATGAAAAAATGATTATGAATGATGAAAATAAAGATTTGCTCCCTCTATTTCTCTTTATTTTCATCTCTACTCGATTCATTGCTTGTCCTTTTGTATACTGCGGCTCTCTTATAAATCTTTAATAAATTTTATTAAAAATTTTCCAGTAAAAATAAAAAATAAATAATTGGCACGCACATTTCTATTAGGTGTTTGCTCGAGCTCCTCCTCCTATTTGTTGTGTGCATCTTGATGTTGTTTCGCAAATGGAGGGACCTACAGTTTTAAGCCGACTCCGTACGGCAAATGGTTTTTATGGGGAACTTTTTCAAAGCAAAAATTTTGTTTTTTTTGAGTTCTGCCATTGCCTGCTCAGAGGCGACCGCCGATAGGGTGATTAATTTTGTGCCACCTGGATACTAGAAAAGAGACGATTTTTGTCGCATGGTGTAATATCCATTACTAAAATATATCAAAAATGGTTTAGCTTACAATTTAACATATTCCAATTTCGTTTAAAATTTTCATTGGCGTGCAATTTTTTTTCTTAAATACAATATAAAATGTTTCATAAAGAATATAAAAAAATTAAAAAAAAATCCTTGACATAATTTTTTTTTTTAATTTATAAATTTTTAGCTGCAGCTAACTCTAAAGCAAATTAAGAAAATTTGAATTAAACGCATTGGCATTCAAACATTCCACAATTAACTACGAGCCACTAAACACATTGACGAACATAATTTTAAAAATAATTTTGCTAAAAATTATGGCCCGAACTGAAAATAGGTTTTTGTACTCCAATCGCTCAATTTTAAATATCGGAGGTGGAATCATCACTACCGGGCGGTATGATTGGCGTTTCGTATTCATAGTAGACGGGGTAGCGTGGCTTGAACGACTCTGTCGTGCCATTGGAGACAATACTACTTAGGCTGACATTTTGCAAGTATTCGCTGTCATCACAGAATTTATCACTTAACGCCATGGCATCCTCGTAGGAAGGTGGCACTGAACAAAAAGTAATAATAATTATTAGTATTTTTAAAAAGAAAATAGCTCCACCTATTTCAATGCACTCACTCATAAGCTTATAGTCGGGCGGATTATCACCATCGGTTATTAGCAGTGTTGGTACTGTTTGTTCACCATTCGCTCCACCTGCCATATCCGCATTCATTTGCTGATCACCGCTTTCACCTGCTCCACCTTCACCACCAGCAAAATGTTGCTCATTTTCGCTCACATTTTGTCGTAACGCTGCTATGTCCTGCAGTCTTCGCCCGCTATAATAGCCACGACTCACCGCATATTGTGTTTCTAATAAGCTTGGCAATCCTGCAGCTGCTGCCATGCTATCTATAATCGGTATACTACCAATGGTTAAGGGTATTTTCAATTTCATTTTCCAATGAAAGTCAGTTGGTTTAATAATGACTTTTATCAGATACGTGATGTTGATAGGACAAGCGATTTTCAGTGATGACGGCGGTATGGAAGGTAAACTAAGAAAACCACGATACACTTTACGGCTCCAACGCAGAACATTACCGAATTGTTTGCGTGCGATGAGATGTTTGTCATAACGGTATTCATGTTGTGGATCATGCGATTCGTAGCTAACCTCCTGTTTCAGCTTCACTTCACAGTCGGTAATGTCAATGGACGATTCATTATTGATATAAAGGACGAAATGGATTTTTTGGCCGGGTGCATAACCGCAATAGGGTGTGGAGAATTTCACAGTTAACGGGCCTGTGGGGCAGCAAAAGCTCCAGAAGCGCTTACGATCGAGGATTTCGAGGGGAACCTGTAAGATAAATATATATATTAAGCAGAAAATCGGTGATGATTTTTTTTTTTCGGTTGCCTTGCCCTCTAATTGACATCAATATGCAAGATTTAGAAATTAGTAACAATATGAACCTGAAAAAAGCCACCACGAAAGGCTGTAGCTGCATCTGAAATGCTGTTTCAAATATACTATTGTACGTAAAAAAGAAATATCCATTTATAGATGCTATAGAAATCACCAGAGGTCATTACATATTGACCTCAACTGAGATTTTAATCTCATCACATTCAAAAATCGAATCATGGGTAGTATAACATGTCCTGAATATATCCTTCATCGAACATCCAAACTGTCGAAAGAGCACCAGCCCAAGGCTCGTTGCTATTCGTACTGGAGATTGACAATTGTTATCTAATCCAGAAGGCTTCCTAAGATTACTGCAGAAACTGTAGGAATATAAATGAATATTTTACACCCTTTCTCAGGATATACAGTAGAACACCCAAGAGTTGTAAGGGTGCAAAATATTTATTTCCCCCCGCAAATTTTTGGATAATTGGAGAAGGTAAAATGAGACGTGCCATAAAAAAATTAAGCTCTATAGTGGAAAACACAGACAGATTTTTTTTAAAGCCTAGAAATTTACCAAAATTGGTGTCTGAATTTATTGGCTAATATCTCTAGAAAATAATGGTTTGATGAAAAATAACAATGTACTCAGTTATATGCAGCATGATATCAGAAATATTTCTTGCATACAGACTTTAGACCTACGAGTTCCCGCCCTTGGTTCTTAACAGGTCAAGGCAAAGTTTTTAAAAACTATTTTTAACAGCGAAAACAAATTTTTGAAAGAGGTGCAGGTAAAGATACAGGTATTTGAAGGTGAGGTACATATATAAGCTTTTTCCTGCTAAATATGTATAATATTACTATAAACTTTCCGATACATATTTTTGCAACCTTGGGAGAACCTCGAGTTGAAAAAAGAGTACTTATTTTTTCTTAGCAGGTTTCGAAAATAATTTAAAGTAATTAAATAAGTAACTACCTAGACTCGTAAGAGCTGGCAACTAGACAAATAAGATCGGACCTATTTGAATTGAGGCACTTTTGAGGTGGCCGCAAATGAGTATGATTTAGTGTTCTCAACTTCTATAAAAGGCGGTCTATTAAAGAGATATGAGCGTAGCCATATTGCAATCAAGCTTTAGTAATAAAATATTTTGCATCACCCTGATTAGATCCATTATTACATACGCCTCTGTAGTCTGGTGGAAAGCTACTATGGTTAATTCTGGAGTAAAACCCCTAAACAGACTACAGAGAAGTGTGTGCTTTGGTATCACAGGTGCTATGAGTACCACAGCTGTCGATGCCCTTAATGTCATCCTGCAACCTTTAGATCTTCAAATTCGTAAGGGAGCGAATAAGGCGGTGTAAAGGCTCAAGCTAAACGGATTCTGGGGAGACGAAGAAAATACTGGCCACTGTTAGATATGCCACCAGTTGTCGGAGCGGTGCACACTATTCTCGATGGCAGCGAACAATCCGGTGTCTTACGTTGGCTTCGGTAGGAAGTATGGTATTTTGATCCCAGCTAGAGATCAATGTTTAAATCCAGATAATTTATTAACAGGATTTTAGTATATTTTCTACACCGACGTATACAAAACCAGTGATGGTAATAAATCTGGATCGTACTTAGACGAAGACACTAAGTACTCCTACGCTACAGGACAGAAGCCTACGGTCTAAGTCTAAGCCATCTTGAATGTAGCATACTGAGTAATTGATAAAAAGGGGCGGGGCAACAGTATTAAATTTTGTAGTGACAGTCAAGCTGCACTAAGAGCCCTTGCCACGCTGCTCTTCGAAATCAGTCGGTGAATGTGAGGCAAAACTGAACAGTGTTGCAAAACACAACAAAGTGTGTCTTATTTGTGCACCTGGACATTGGGATATTACAAGGAACAAGTTGGCTGATAAACTGGCTAATGGAGGCTCTGCAAGCATACCACTAGGCGCTGAACCCCTTCTAGGTGACAATTCTACATCGATTCAACTATGGATTGACGACTTCATGAGGTCTACCCATAGAAGACTTTCGTCTGCATTGGGCTTCTGCAAAGTAGCCAAGTGCTTTGTGAAAGTACCAAACAAGAAACTAGCGACCTAAAACTTAGTAAGAAGGGCCTGAAAGTACTAGTGGCTGTAATCACAGGGCACAACGCCTGCGATCAGCATATAGCTACCATGGGAGTATTTTCACTACACTGCAGAGTATTTTCTCTGTAGCTGTCCGGCATTCCGAAAAACAGACTTAGGCTATTGGGGTGCGATGTTCTCAGTTTAAGTTTTGTGAAGTTTATACTCTTCCTCTTCCGCACCTCTTAAGATGTATCAATAAATAAAGATTCGCGGAAGAGTGTCCTCAAACTAATTTTTCAGTCTTACCATCCATATTATATCTATTCTGTCTCTCTATATTCCTTCCACTGTAATTTATCCGGGTGTTGTACCGACTAAGTGCTTGGGCCAGTGCAAGCCCCAGAAATCTAATTTAATAAAATATTGTGCATAACTATATCAAATGATTCGGGGTAAACAGTATCCACCTGATAACCACAATAGACTGCAAAATTGGTAACTGTAGAATGTCCGCAAACAAAAGCATGTTGATTTGGATCAATTATTTCTGGTACCGCAAATGACAATTTTTTCTTGACAACCTTTTAAAAAAGTTTTGAAAAAAGTATAGTTTAGATATTGGCCAAACGTCGTTCTTATTACCAGATTATTATCGTTTGAAAATACCAAACGGCAGAAAAAAAGATTAGTGATGAATATTAAGTGAATACAGAGCGAATAACTAAATTCCTTCCATGAGAGCTCATCAAGTTCACTTTCAAGTGATGTTTCTAGGGAAGAGATACCATTAGTGACATCTAATTGTGCCGTTGACTTAACCGCGAAGTCCTTAGATTATAGTACGGAAGCAAAAGTTGACATCTCAGCGTCAGAATCAGTAAGAAAAGTGAATTTAAAATAGCCGGAATAAGATTTATTAAGTCCGATGGAATCCAGAATGCATGCAGGGAAGTCTGACGGATATTTTCTTTACCGGGTCCAAGAATGAAATAGGGTGTGGAGCCGGATGGTACTTAAACGATAGTAATAAGTATCACTATGATATGGGGGAAATGGCAATTGTTTTCCAAACAGAAGTTTTTGCCATCCTGAAAGTAGTAGAATGGATAATCGAGAGGGATGGAGCGGGAAACAGATTGGATTTTTCAGTGACAGTCAGGCTGCATTGAAGGCCCTGGAGAACGCGAAGCAAACCTCAAAGATTGTTGAAGAATGTAAGAAAAAGCTCAATTCTGTCGCAAGACAAAACAGGCTTGCACTTATATGGGTTCCAGGACACTCCGGTGTTCAAGGAAACGAAATTGCCGATGAATTGGCCAACCGTAGATCAGCGGTGCCCTCACAGGGGCCAGAGCCAATAATCGGAATCAGTTTCGCAGGAAACATGAATTGGCTCAGCGATTATGTAGGCAATCTACATAAAAAGCGATGGTCCGGTCCAGAACGCTGCAGAACTGCAAAGTGTTTTGAGACAAGTCCGAACAGAAAACTGTCAAACTTTCTACTAAAACTTAGAAGGAAAGACGTTCGGTTGATGGTCGATATTATTACAGGACACAACCCATGGGGTCAGCATATGGCCACCATTGGAAACAGAATTGAGAAACATTGAGAACCCAATGTGCCTGTCGTGGTTGGAAGAGGCAGATAGCACTGAGCACTTTCCCTGTGAGTGTCCTGCCTTTGCTAGAACACAGCTAAGAGTTTTGGGTTCCGATGCCATGAGAATGAGTAATATTCGTTCTCTAAAACTGGAGGATATTTACAGATTTGCCAAAGAATCTGGAAAATTCTCACAGAGATAGAGATATCTCTGTCTCTATTCTTTCCTATATCTTTTTTTCCGATACTTTTCTCCTTCCCTCCTTTGAATACCCCCTTTCCAGAGCTTTAAATACAATGGGCATTTAGCCTGAGTCTTTTAGGAGCCACCAATGGTGCTCATTGGCTCGACCTTTTCAAATTTCAGTTTCAAGTCCGATATGCCAGCAAATTGGTATAGGATTCTTTTGCGAATCCGACTGCGGTTGAATTGGTCAAATTCAGATGGTGATATGTAGACTATATCTGCAGAAAGATACAAAATATTCACCAGACTTATCAAAGAAGGCTGGTTATTTTTTACAGGTCATAGTAGGTATGCACATGACTAATTTTGGGATAGAATGTTTTGATTTGTTTAGGCGTACAGAAAGGAATACAGAAATCAGTCGAGAAACCTTGTAAAGCTTCTTTACAACTCTCTGAAGATTTGAAAGTAGCCAGTGGCTTTTTATGAACGATTAACTTTGGGCGCAGTACCTAGCAACTTTATTCATCGAAATAAAAAAAATTAAAAAATGTTAATATATCTAAATTATTACAGTGATCAAATTTGATAAAGTTTTTTGTGATCTATCTTAATACTTAACACTTATTCTTACTCACCCTATAAATAGTGTCCACATTCAAATCCAACGGTTGTATTACCGTAAATGGCAACTTGAAGACTTTCGGATATCGGGCTGGCCGATCGATTGTGGTGATAATCTCGTAATGAATCTGCCCATATTTTCCATCGAACGAAGTAGGCAGATTCTCTGGCAGTATTACGTGAAACGTATACGAATAATCGCCGGCCGACCAGTCCATACACGAACTGTTCGCACACGAGCCGAGCACATACGAGCGTGACGACAAATACGAACGATAAGCACGACACATAGCACGTTCACTATCGCGTGGGTAGCCCTTTTTTATCCAGCGTATCTTTGCATAGCCGCTAACTGTGATGTGTATTGCTGTCAAGTATCAGCAAATGGTGAGGGTGAAAAAAAGAAACATATAGAAAATGTTGTTTATAAGAGGCAAATATTTTCAAGTGCACACACTAGAATATCACTTATATTATATTAATTATGAATATATCTAGGGAATATAAGTGGTAGGAAAATTAAACGGCATGCGAAATATCTAAAATCAGATAGTAAATTCACATATATGTACACATGTATGTAGATATTATGCATTAGGGTGATACAAAAAAAAAATTTTTTTACTTATGTGGTAAAAAATATAAATTGTCTTGTCTCATGTAAAAAATTATTTCAAATCGAAAAAATATTTTGTTAAAAATATATGATATTTAGAAGTGGCTTAAAGCCCTCTTTTATAGATATAGATTTTTGTAGAGCAGTTCTTTTAAAGAATCAAGGTTTTCCGAAATTCTGTAAAAAACAATTTTGTATGCAAAATACCTGAGAAATATTATTTCAAAAAAAAGGAAATTCGAGTGCAATTACAAATTTACAACAGGTTTTAGGCGTTGTATTTTGCACTTTTCCTATGCTTTTTCGAACTGCTGTTTTGTCTTATCGCTTATAGTTCGAAATGAGTCGGAGTAGGTAGGTAGGTAAAATAGCAAGAGTGCTACAGGCACACTTCAAGTAGCACTTACGTGCTGTTTTGATACCTTAATGTGGACCATTACTTGTGCAAAGAAAAATTTTTGGGAAGAGAAAACCTTCTACAGCCATCCACTGCTGTTGATGTAGTGGAGGAGAGAAAAGGGATCTAGGCTGGAGAATTCCTTCAAGTCATCCCCAAAGAGCATGCTAAGGAATCTCAAGCGCCTAGCCGCCAGAGCCGGACATTTGCAGAGAAAGTGTTCAACAGTCTCTTTCTCTGCAGGATCTACACAGCTTCTGCAATAGGGAATTTCAAGCTTCTGCGCATGAGTACCGATCACCCAATGACCAGTGAACACCGCAATGAGTCTGGAAATAGAATGACAGGGGATTACCATCTCCTTAAGAGTTCTGTTTCTATCGTATTGAGTCCATAGTGTTTTCGAAATAGCACACGATGAGACAGACCTCCATCTGTCATGCCCTTTTTTTTTAGAAAGAAATTGTGTAGTTTCCCTTTAACGACGGCCAAGGGGACACCGATATCTGAGAAGAGGACAGCTGGAACCGATTCTGCCGATCCCTTCCTGGCAAGCTCATCGGGAATTTCATTTCCCTCTATATTCTTGTGAACAGGAACCCAGATAAGGGAAGTGTTTCCTGCACGTTCGAGACGTTTGAGTTTCTTCTTACAGGAGTTCACCAGAAGAGAGCTGTAATACGGCGACGACAGGGCCTTTATCGCAGCTTGACTATCGGAAAAAATATTAATGTCTCCCTCCCAACTGCGATCCCGAAGCATTTTGCATGCCTGCTGGATCGCGAAGACCTCTGCTTGAAAAATGCTGCTTGTTTCCTGCAGTTTAAAGGGAACCAAAATGCTGGCTGATTTAGAGAAAGCCCCCGCTCCCACTCCATACTCCATTTTGGATCCGTCAGTGAAAACAGAGGTATCTATACCCGTACCGACTCTCTCCTCTTTCCAATCTTGCCTGCTCGGAAAGATGGCCCTAGCACAACCCTCAAAGCACAGTTGACAAAGATATTTGCTTCAAGATGCTACTATGTCCTACAGGAAGTTGTCTCCAAAGGCCAATCTCCTTCAACTTAATAGCACTCTGAGCAGCAATGGATTTAAGCTGCAGATCCAGAGGAAGTAAATGCAAAATAACGTCGAGCGCAGCAGTGTGACATGTTCTACAAGCACCAGTGATGCCCACACATGCAGTTCTCTGCACTCTCTCTAGTTTAGTGGTGTTGTAGCCCTTCTGAAGAGCTGCCCACCAAACTAGGCAACCGTATGTCAAAATTGGCAGAACCACTGAGTTGTACATCCAAAGTACGACACGTGGCTTGATACCCCAGTTTTTGCCGAGCATAGATTTATAGGCGTAGAAGGCTCTATTGGCCTTCTTAACTCGATTTTCTATGTGCAGCTTCCAGTGGAGCTTGGGGTCAAATATTACACCAAGATACCTGACTTCCGATGCTAGTCGGAGTAAATATTCAAATTTAAATTAGGACGATCTCAAAATATATTTTTGCTTACTAAATTTGAGGTTTCATTCATTTCAAACATTCACAACACCAATTCATGTTTCGAAAAATAAGAACTACCAACTACAGCTTGAACCTAACATTTAGCAATTTCAATTAAAAATAATTTTTTATTCAATTTTACCCTAATACGAATATCCCTTTGAATATTCGCTTACAGTGGCGCGGCTCATTTCCACACTCACAAGCGCTAACATAATTTCTCAGCTAGCAAAATTATATTATATTTGAAATTATCTTTTAGATCTCTGCACTTGAGGGAAGTCAATTCTAATGGATTTGTTGTGTTTCATGATGAAACCTGCTGGTCACTTGCCAACCCGTTCGTGCAATCAACACGCCAATGCAACTCATACCAACCAAACTATTTAAATTAAATTGACACCAAAGCGTAACATAAAACTGGACATTTTTCAAATAGTAGCGAAACTCAAGGAAAGCCATCATTAGTCTACTATATGAAATTACTCCACAGAGCACAGCTATTACGCCCTGTGCAGCGCCATTGATAGGCAAACATAGCAAAATATATGCACACTCACTCCCATGCATACATATAGACAAACGGCAAAAACTGTGGAAATGCTTCATATTTTATTTCAAATTCCATTTTTGCCTGGAGGCAGTACTTGCATACAAATGTACATGCAATACTATATCAAAGATGTTTGTGTGTGTGTGCCAGAACGCTTAATTTTTTTCGTACATGTTTTCACAAAACTACTACAAATAAGTGCAGATATTATAACTGGCCATTTCCTCTCCATTGCTGTGAATCAATTCTGTAGCCGTTGCGTCCATTAGGGAATGTGTAATGGCAAGCGACGCGACAGGCAAATGACGCCACCGCAAGGTCTCAAACCGCAAAAGTGCTTGTAGCACAATTTACGCACAGTGGGGTTAGCTGTATCCTTTGCTGGCAAAATAAAATATTACAATGAAAATATTGCAAAAACAAATAACTGCTGCCAAATTCTATTACATTGTTTATAGTGAAATTATATCAAACTGGTGTGGCTGGCAGATTCTGTAAAATGTCCTTTGGCAGGTATTTCGGAGCGAATAAAAGTGGAGCGAAAATTGTACAATGGCTCTTTTGTACGTACGAATATATCTACAAAATAATTAGAAAAAAACCCCGAAGATATATCACTGTTGTTCAGGTCTGATTATTTTTGCCTAGATGTCTGAGGAAATCCGTGAAATAGGAATTTGGTGGCAATTGAAAAATTTAAATGTCATTGGCTGACTACATAAGCTTAAAACATACGATCTTTATTGCTATCGCTCCATCTCTCTGTATAAGCGCAGAGAGCAGAATAAATTAAGATGTGCCAACAAACTTACTATGGGCTTATTCATTAACAGCTCTCGAGCTTTAAAATTAAAAGAAAAAAATATTTATGTAAAAAAAACCAAATGGTAAATGGTCCTGCAAGAATTTTTTGTTTTTATATAATATTACTTCAATACCTTATGCCGCACGAGGGATTGCAGACCGGCAGAAGAAAATATGAATTTGATGACATGCGTGGAGTATAATTTCGGAGTTTTGGGTTCTGCAGCTTCGTTGCAGGTGGAGCATTCTAGTGCATCTCTTTTGGATATCATGTCTGATAGCATAAATTGATCGCAATTTTCTCAATATTAATACAAATTATGTTGGCTTTCAGGCAAACAACCCTCTGTAGTTTGTCAGCGTAAACCAGGTGCCTCACATTGTTTTACAAAAAATAGTCAATCATCCTTTGGGATTTCTCTGGTCAGGGAATCACAAACCGCTCAAGCTTCTCGCCCTATAAATTTATTGTTTCCTATGCAGTGTGGCAAAGCACTGTTCTTTCAACAGAGGAACTGTACAATCAATTTTGCCTGGTAGGTTCATGTTGTAAAGGGAGGTTAAGTTTCAAGGGCCGGTGTTGATTTTGAATAAAATACATTTTTTTAGGAAATTATTATCATTTCTCGGTATTATGATAATATTGGTATAACTCAATTACGTATGGTACAAAATATCGGCCAAATAGCTACACCTCCATCCGATAGTCCAAATTTTCGATGATGTTGAGGCAAAATTGAGGTTCTATGCCGTTAATGTGCCGAATTATCTCATCCTTTAGCTCTTGAATTGTTGCTGGCTTATCGACGTCCACCTTTTTTTCAAATAAGTCCAAAGAAAGAAGTCCAACGGTGTAAAATCACATGATCTTGTCGGCCAACTGACATCGCCGCGACGTGAGATTATTCGGCCATCAAATTTTTCGCGCAAAAGGGCCATTGTTTCGTTAGCTGTGTGACAAGTGGCACCATCCTGTTGAAACCACATATCATCCACACCCATATCTTCCAATTCGGGCCATAAAAAGTTCGTTATGGTCTCACTATTCACAGTAACTGCCTGACCGGCCTCATTTTAGAAAAAATAAGGCCCAATGATGCCACCGGCCCATAAACCGCACCAAATAGTCACTCTTTGTGGGTGCATTAGTTTTTCGGCAATCACTCTTGGATTATCATTCGCCCAAATGCGGCAATTCCGCTTATTGACGAATCCACTGAGGTGAAAATGTGCCTTATCACTGAAGATGACTTTCTTCACGAAGTGCGCGATATGCATTTTGATTTGAACGCCCGTTTTCATAAGAAGCTTGAATAACTTGAATGCGAAGCTCGATTGTGTATCTTTCCATAATTTAAATTGAATTAGTCTGAAATTGAAAAATGTCAAATAAAGTGCAGAAAAAAACTTGACGTTTAGGTGGGGTTTACATTCAACATCGGGCCTTGAAATTTTACCACCGTTTACAATCGACGCCTTGCAGTTCTCGCTGATACTACATTGATGCTTTGATGATTTAAAAGGATCCCTCTTGGCGAGAGTCACAAATCAGTTATCAGTAATGGAATTCGTTTTCTTTTTGCCATCACGTCGTTCTGAGGATTTTTTGGGCTTAATGGCATTTACGATATGATTTTGGACAATACAAGTGACTCAGGGATAAATTTGTACAGTTTTTGGTTTTGCTTTTCCACGATTGACAACAAGCCTCCGCTCCTCAACTGGGGAATGTTGCGCACAGCCCATATTTGATGGAAGGTCATATGAATTATTAGTTATTAAATTAACTATCGAATTCGCTACTTAGGACAGTTTAACTTGTCACGCAATTTTGATAATCATTCTGGATGTTAGTCCTGTTTAGGACTAAAAAAATATTTTATTAAACGTCATTTAAATTTATTATTTACCAATTTAAACGGCGTTCCTCATAAAAAATATCTGCCGTTCGCAATCGGCTTAAAAACTGTAGGTCCCTCCATTTGTGCAACAAAATCAAGACACACACCACAAATACGAAGAGGAGCTCGGCCAAACTCCCAGAAAGGGTGTACGGGCCAAATATATATATACTATATAGTATATAACTCTTCTTCTTTATTGCTTATTCGTTTTCGAATGTATTGCGATCGGACAATATTTTATATCTTTTTGTTTCTTTGCTACATTACTTAAAACATATTAATTTATATTATTTACAATTTCAGTATAAATATCTCTATTTTTAGCTGCATCCCATAATTCTGCAACATTGCATACGCCCGTCCAATGCCTTATATTTCGTAACCATAATAACTGCTTCCGGCCAAGGCATTGTTTCCCTTCAATTTTTCCTTCAAATTTTAATTGTCACATATGGTATTTGGTGTTTCTCATGATGTGTCCAAAATAAGCTGTCTTGCGACGTTTTATTGATTGTAGAAGTTCACGTTATCGATTAAGTCGTCGCATAACCTCTAAGTTAGAAACCAGATCGGTCCACGGAATTTTCAAGATTCGCCTAAAAATCCACATTTCGAAGGCCTCGGGTCTGTTGATGTCAGAGACTTTGAGTGTCCAACAGAGACCACACATAACACTTCACAAAACGAATTTTAAGATTCATATCGAGGTCATGGCAGCTTAAGATCTTTCTAAATTTGCAAAATGTAGATCTAGCCATTTCTATTCTGGTTTTTATTTCGGCTGATGTGTCCCAATTTTCATTCAACCAGCATACAAGTTATTTTAAATTTGAAACTTTTTCTATTTGTTCATTATGAACCACCAGTGTTTGATTACTGCCTGCTCCTGCGTGGCTCCTGCTGACATGCATGAATTTCGTTTTATTAATGTTAATTTTGAAACTGTACTTTTCACTGTGACGAACAACTTTATTTAATATCGTTTGCAAATCGTTCAAGTTATCTGCTAAAAGTGTGGTGTCCTCGGCATATCTAATATTATTTACAAGCACACCATTAACTTTAATGCCTTCATGTGAATTCCAAAGAGCTTCTTGGAAGATTTTCTCAGCATAAAAGTTGAAATGGATGGGTGATAATATTTATCCTTGCCTGACACCTTTACGAATGGAGATTTCCTGTGATTTTTCATTGTCAACATTAATTACGGCAATCTGGTTCCAATAAAGGTTTCTTAAACATCGCAACTTTTGTGGGAATATCGATTGATGGTAGGATGTTAAAGAGTTTGTCATGTTGCACTGTGTCGAATGCGTTTTCATAGTCTAGAAAACACATGATTATATCCTTTTGCACATTTTTCCAATTTTGGGCAAGAACATGGACACAAAACAGTGCTGCACGAGTTCCCATGCCATTTCTAAAACCCAATTGCGTAGGGCCCATGACTTCTTCACATATTTTATAAATTTTATTGTGTGAAATTAAAAAAAAAAAATTTTTGTGAGTGATTCATGAGACTTATGAGCCTATATTCCTAGCACTTCTTTGCGTTGGATTTTTTTGACAATGTAATGAAAACCCTTGTAACTATGGTATCTTTTTCCTAATTTCATAATTAGGACATCTTCATGACAATCATTTTCAAAAATACAATACTATTTTTCATTCGAAACTCATATTCAATATTTCATGCAAATTTTGAAATAAAACATTCTCGTTTTTATCCAAAATTGATGGCAACTGTGTTAAAAAGTGCACTATAGTCCCAGGTATCTCAATAATCTTTCGTTAAGTGTTAATATTGTAAAATTTTGTTTAGTTTCATTCTATTTTTATACAGCGTGCCACTTAAGTCACCGTACTCTTGTTATATTTGCACAAATCATCCTGTAACTTGGCAAAATTATGTTAAATTTAAAAAACTTTGATGTAGGCTAATAAAACAATATATTTTCTTCTAAGCTACAAAAGAAAAACAATTACTTTTAATTTTAGTTTTATATTATTGCAACGAATGTAAACATACTCGAATATTTGCGTCAACAAAAGTCTACGTACTCTTAAATTCTTGCGTTGTCAGACGCCAGCGTTCTTCTTAGAAATAACAGGGGTTTTTGAAAAATGTGCACAATAATGAGTAAATTCATTATAGCTGGCGTGTTTTGCTTGAGCTGGAAAAAATATTCGATTTTTATAGGCAAAATGCCTCGAAAAGAGTTATCACTCGACGGTCGTGGAAAGAACCTGCATCTCCACACAAAGGAGCAAAAATCTTATGCAGAGGTAGCTAAGATTATGGGTAGAAGCAAAACCACTATTCAGACTGTCATTTTGCGATTCAAATACTAAGAGTGTATTAAAAATAACAAAATATCCTGCCAGCCACCTGCACTTTCCGTTCGTGACAGGCCCACAATAAAGCATCTGGTGGACAAGGATCCGTTTTGTAGTGCAGTGCAGAGGTAGGCCGCAACATTGAATAGGAAGTGCACCCGTAAACAGTCCGTTGAGTGATAGAAACATATAGCTTTAGGTCCTACACTCCTCGCAGGATCGGAGGAGGCACTTAGAGTTTGCCAAAGCGTATGTGGGCAAACCAATTGACTTCTGGCGGAAAGTCATCATCTCAGATGAGTCGAAATACAATATTTTTGGCTCAGACAGCCGTCCCGCTAATGGAGGAGACCAGGAGAAGCCCTAAATCCAAAAAGTACCATAAAAAGCGTGAAAACCGTAAAACACGGCGGCGAAGGTATTATGGTTTGCGCCAGCATGGCTGCAGCAGAAATCGGAAATTTGGAATTTATCGACGGATTGATGGACCAATACGTGTATATTGATATTTAAAAAAAAAGCATATATGAAGAGCAGCGCCGAGAAAGTGGGAATGGGTTCCGATTTCTATTTTCAGCACGACAACGACCCTAAACTTAAAACAATGAACACCGGGCTGTATCTCGCGTACAACACTTCACACCTTTTGGAGACGCCACCACAGAGCCCGGATATCAATCCGTATGAACACGTGCGGAGTATGCTGGAAAAAAACAGAAAGTGCAACATAAGCAATAAAAAGTTCCTGCAAGAGAGATTGTACCAAGAGTGGTGCGCAATGGATCCCAATTACATTGAAAATACATAATACATAAGTTTGTAAGAGTACGTAGACTTTTGTTGATGCATATATCGCAGTGATTTGTGCAAATAACGGGTGATTTTTTAGCTATAATCATTTTAAACAGTTGGCCTAAACAGCTGACGCACGTTTCGTGCTTTATTTCACTGTCAAACATATTCAGTTTGGTCTATAATTTAACCATGAATCGTCTTATAAACGAACAACGCTTGCAAATCATTGAATTTTATTATAAAAATGCGTGTTCTGTTAAGAAAGTTTATCGCACGCCTCTTCCATTTTATGGTCAGTTTAATCGACCCACTCGATCGGCTATTCGAGCTATTGTGACTAAATTTAGAACCAAATTTACATAATTGGACATCAAACCACCAACACGCTTACGTAGAGTTCGAACTTTTCTTCAGTTGCAGTCGCAGCTGTATCGGCCAGTGTTAATGATGGCCATCAATTATCGATTCGTCGCCGTTCGCAGCAATTGGGCCTCTGTTACTCAACAACGTGGAAAATTTTGCGGAAGGATTTAGGTGTGAAGCTTTTCAAAATACAGCTGGTGCAAGAATTGAAGCCGAACGACCTACTCCAATGCAAGATTTGTGGTGAATGGGCTCTTGGAAAGTTGGCCGAAGATCCACTTTTTTATCGAAAAATTGTGTTCAGCGACGAAGCTCATTTTCGGATCAATGGGTACGTAAATAAGCAGAATTGTCGATTTTGGAGTGAAGATCAGCCAGAAGAATTGCAAGAGCTACCAATGTATCCAGAAAAGGTCACAGTTCGGTGCGGTTTATGGGCTGGAGGTATCATTGGTCCGTACTTCTTCAAAGATGCTGCGAATCGTAACGTAAGCTTGACTTGCACGACATGTGGTTTCAGCAAGACGGTGCCACATGTCACACAACACGCGTAACAATGGACTTGTTGAGAGGCGAGTTCGGTGAACATATTATTTCACGATCGGGACCTGTCAATTGGCCAGCCAGATCGTGCGATATAACGCTTTTAGATTATTATTTGTGGGGCTATGTTAAAGCTCATGTCTATTCAGACAATTAACGCATTGGAAGACAACATTAACGCATTTATATGTGAGATACCGGCCGAAACATAGGAAAGAGTATGCCAAAATTGGACTAAGCGGATGGACCACTTGAAGCGCAGTCGCGGTCAACATTTGCATGAAATAATCTTGAAATTAAGGAAAACATTTTTCTAATAGCGAGTGTATTTCTGCCATGAAATAGCTCCTCATAAAAAAATGTCTGCCGTTCGGAGTCGGTTTGAAACTGTAGGTCCCCCCATTTGTGGAAAAACATCAAGATGCACAAATAGTAGGAGGAGCTTTGCCAAACACCAAACACAGGGTGTTCACGCCAATTATATATACTTATAAATAATCTTCAAACATTATATAATATTAACTGTACTATCGATTTAAACAAAAAGTTCATGCATTTTTCTGAATTTTACGTGTCTTTTTTTGAAAAACTCTCCTATAGCTCTTAAAAAATCACCCTTTATAACAGAGTACGGTGACTTAAGTGGCACACTGCCTATATATATTTTTTCGTTAAAGCATAAGTGTTAATACTCTTCAAAAATTCCTTTTCCTTTTTAAACTTATTGAAAAAATTTTGACTATTTTTGATTAAACAAATTGCTGGCAACTCTATGCAAATTTGTAATACAACTAAAACCTTTCATTGGGTGCTAACGTTGCATTATTACAATCCATTTTATCTCTTTGCTTCGTAAAATTTTTGAAGAAAATAGATGGCAACTCTGTTCAAAATATATATCGGAAACGTTACCTGCTTTCACTACTTTTTGTTTGTTAATATTGAAATATTGTACCTACTATCTCGAATAAATTATATATTCATTTGTAAACATAGCGGCAACCCTGTTCATATTGAAATAATATATTTTACCTAAAACCTCGAATAAATTATATATTCGTATTTAAAGATAGTGGCAACCCTGTTCATATTGGAAAATTTTACATAGAATCTCGAATAAATTATGTATTCGTATTTAAACACAGCGGCAACCCCGTTCATATTGAAATATTTTACCTAAAATCTCGAATAAATTATATATTCATTTGTAAACATAGCGGCAACCCTGTTCATTTTGAAATATTTTACCTAAAATCTCGAATGAATTATATATTCGTATGTAAACATAGCGGCAACCCTCTTCAAAACTACCCGACAATTCAAGTTTTCTCAGTTTTTCCTCGTTGGTTTCCGATATTATAATATTGCATTCTATTTAAGTTCTTTGCTTGCTTAATTAAGAATTGTATACTAAAAGTAAGATGGCAACCCTTTTCAAACATAATTAATATCCCGATCGAAACTTTCTTTAAGCATTCAGGTTTGGTAGCCTTATTTAGAATTTTTAATTTTATAAGTAGAAGTAGGATTTTTTCGGTATTTCACAATGTTTAAAACATTAGAATTTCATTTCCCTATACATTTCCCCTCTAATTACTGTAAATCTATTTTAAAATCTTACCGAGTCTCTTGCATTAAATAATAATGAAATTATATCTATTTAGCTACATATATACAAGTAGAAATCCCAGAATGTCTTAGAAACAAACGTATACCTAGACGTGTATATGAATGTATGTACTCATATATAATATGTATGTGTGTACTTGAATAGGCGAGGAGCCAGCCAGCAGTCATGTCCTTGTTTAATGTTCTCAACGTGTTATTATTTTTGAGAGCTTTTGCTTGCGTTTTATTATTTGTGTTTGTTCTTTACTGTGGTGTAGTAGTCATGCGTGCATTTTTCTTTACATTGTTTATAATTGTTGTTGCTTCGTTACTATTGTTGATGTCTTCTTTTGCTCCAAATGGAAGCGCTAATTTAAAAAGTCACTTGAGAGCCAAAATGATGTGATAAAACAAAAACAATGACTATAGTTGGCAGCAGCGTAGCATGAAAAAGATAAGGAAAATATTTCAACCATATATACACACATAAAAAATTCAAAAAAATATATTATATATTGTATTATTAAAGCATGCTTTCCTTTGTTAGCGGTTTGGCCGCGCTTCTCCTCCAATATGTGTTGATGCTGTCATACGCGTATAAATAGAGGATTATATGGCTTTCCGCCGCCTCTAAACACCTCTAATAACTATTTCGGAAGCTCTTTTCATGGCAGAAATTCACGGAAGGCACTACGGAGCTTCATTTCATTATGCAAACATTTCTGAGGAAACGAAAACAGTTTCGGGTGTATTGGAATAATAAATGATTTTCCCGAAAGCTTACACAGAAATGGGTTGCAGATTGCCCATAAGAATAAATTTCTTGAAATCGCATTTGGATTGATTTCCCACGGATAAGCCAGTTGAATGTTTTCCGCAAGCAATTCAGAAATCGGAAATTTGCTATAACGAAAAAGCTAAGTTTATTCGCAAATATTTTTAATTACTGGTTGCTCAAAAGTACATAGAGAGAGTGGAGACTGCCGATTTATTTTCAAGACTGCCGATTTATTTTCTAATTATATATTAGAGTGGTTAAAGCGAAACTGATATTCTGAATATTTATTGGAAGTAGATAAAGAAAGACTGCCGTCTAAAATCAAGAGTTTTCACTGAGCTTTTTGGGGATTTCAGAAACTAATATTTTTTAACTTCGACCTTGGCACTATGCATGTAAAAATTTTAGTTTTGAAATAAAAATAAAAAATATATGTATAATTGGCGCTTGCATTCCTTTTGGGTGCTTGGCCGAGCTCCACAAATGGAGGGAGCCATTTCAAGCCGACTCCGAACGGCAGATATTTTTTTTCTAGGGAATACACTCGAAGGTTTGCCATTGACTGCCGAGGGGCGGCCGCCGATTTCACATAGCTATAACTCTTAGAGTTGTGGTTCAATTTAAAAACCAGTTCAGGTCAGTAACCAAAAGTTACAAATAGAAGACTGAGGGATCCAACTAATGAAGAACAACAAAGTCTGGAGAACAGGAGGATGCGAAACGAGTTGGAGCGTGTAGCTATATATGAGGTGTGTTCAAGAAGTATCGCGAATTTTGAATTTTCACAGGTTACGTATATTCGAATTTCGATTTTTTTGTGATGATATGTTGATACTCATGTCTCTCATTCATGACAATTAGTTCGGTCATTTTGAATGTTCAGCTAATTGTTGACAGCAGCTTTGCTTGCACGTGTTTCGGCTCGTCTTCGATTTTTACCTATTCAAAAAGATGAATCAAAGAACCTGTATCAAATTTTGTGTGAAAAACGAAATTAAGTGCGCGGATGCATTCCGAATGTTGGCTGTGTCATACGGAGAAGCTACTTTGGACGAAGACAACGTTTATAGATGGTACAAAATGTTCTCAGAAGGCCGAGAAGATGTGAACGACGAAAAGCGTGAAAAGCGTGCCGGACGCCGGAGCACTTCAACAACGGACGAAAAAATTGATGAAGTGAAGAAAATGGTATTGGCCAATCATCGAATCACCGTTGAAAAAATTGCTGAGGACCTAGACATATGGATTGGCTCGTGCCATTCGATTTATTCCAATGATTTGGCATGAGACGGGTCGCCGCAAAATTCGTACCAAAACTGCTCAATTTCGACTAAAAGTAGCATCGCATGAACATTGCTAATGAGATGTTGGACTCTGTCCCCGACAACCCAAATTTGCTCCAGAGGGTCGTAACTGTTGACGAATCGTGAGTTTATGGTTATGACGTGGAAACCAAAGCTCAATCATCTCAATGGAAGCTGCCGCATGAACCAAGACCGAAAAAGGCGCGCAAAGTTCGGTTGAATGTATAGTATAAGTTTTGCTTACCGTTTTCTTCGATTGCAGTGGCGTTGTATGCCACAGCCACTGTATTCCCCAGATCTGACCGCCTGTGACTTTTTCATGTTCCCGAAACTGAAGAGGCCCATGAAAGGACGACGTTACACTACGATTGACGAGATAAAGACGGCATCGAATGATTTTTTGAAGTGCTTCGAAGATTCGACAAAACGTTGGCACAAGTGCATAATATCTCATCGGGATTACGTTGAAGAGGACAAAATATATATTAATGAATAAATAAATAGTTTTTGAAAAAACATAAAAGTTGCGATACTTTTTGAACACACCTCGTATATGCTGAAACCTTATTTCCATTCATTCGGTGACCACAGCTGCTGAGGCGTGAGCTGGTGCGTTGTCGTGAGAAAAAGGAAAATCACTTGACTTCCTCGATTCAAACGAATGCCAAACACTAGGATATATGTATGTCGATCTGGCTGAAACTCGTTATATGCCAGTAGTGCCATTTCTCTAACTTTGCATGCACTTTTCAAACGACCCTTGTATGTACATAGATATCAAGAACAACAATTCACTTAAGCTATCGAGTGGGAAATGAACGGTTTTTTTTACTTTTCTATAGGAAAAACCTTCCTTCCAATTTCTGTCCCGAAAAATTGTGAGTATTGCGAGGCTATGGCTTAATAGAGGTTCTATTTTATGTCGTTTTTGGTTTGAGTGTCATGTTTCACGTTTTTGTACGGCACCAATAATTCCTTGGGTGTCACGATTGTCACAAGATTGCTGGAATGTCACGAGATTACTTCAAATTAAATTTTATCTTTTGCCTTAATTCGACAGAACATGACATTTTTTATATTTTTAGAAAAAGTTTGTGCCTAACCTTCATAGCGCTATGATGATTTTACCGATTCCGGTACCGTCAGACAGTGTCATATGGTACAGAAGCATACGGCATATAAAAAACTGTTAAAAACCAAAATAAGCAAGCGGCCAGTGCTCAGAAATATGTATATGTACTTTTAAACGGTGATGGACTTAGGTTCGGTTATGGTGGTAGTCGGTCTGTACGACTAATTCACCTAGACCTTTCAGATTCGTTGTGATACCACTGTGCGACACGGAAACCACATTTATTTTTCGGTGTGGAAGCATTTTGTGGATCTCATGAAGCCCAGAATTTGTTTTATCTAAGCATCAAAAAGTTCTGTAGAAGAGTTAAAAAAGTATTTACCTAAAAAACCTGCTCTGATTTTAGCTAAGGCTGGACAATTGCAAAGGAAGAGATCAACTGTTTCTTCCTGTTCCCCATCTCTACAACTTCTATACTATTCTTGGAAGAAAAGTCCCTATCTTAAGGAATGCCTGCCAAATAGCCAATGACCGGTTATACAAGCCACGACCTTCTAGATATCCTCTTTTGAAAGGCAAAGCTGTTATTTTGTGTTTTTCTTATTTATTTGCGGCCACACTAACCTAGCGGTTATGCATGTGTCTTTATCTATCCATGACCTATTGGCCTCATGGATAATGTTATTCTTTATTGCTGAATTTGGCATAGGTAACTCAGTGGTACTCGTGACCATAGGTAACCCAGTGGTACTTCTATCACTGAGCAGTTGAGGGATAATACCTTTCCTGACGAACTCATCGACTCTACAATTTCCCTCAATATTTCTGTGTCCCGGCTCTATTTGGGAGCTGACCTTGAGTATAACACTAATATCATTTAGGGCTGCCCGGCGTTCTTGTGCAACCTTTGATCTTAGTATATCCGCATTCATTGATTTAATGGCCGCCTGACTATTCGAGAATATATTTATTGTAGGCGCAGGCATATTTAGATATGTAGCTACTTCTTTTATAGCTAAAACTTCTGCCTGATAAATACTACAGTAGTCTGGTAGTCGAATGGATGGTTCAAGCCCTAATTCCTTCAAAAATGCTCCATACCCAACCTTATCGTTTAGCTTGGAGCCATCTGAATAGAAATTTAATTCCTCCTTCTCCATGTCTTTGGTGTTTGCCACTCTCTTCTTCAAGGTATGCTCGTCTTGAAGAGTCTGTCGTAGGTGAGTCTAGGAATGGAGTAGTTCATATGACTGTTGTGACTATTCAGAGTATGCAAAATAGAGGCGTGGCCAAACCGCCAGTCATTCCATAGCGTCATACTTTCAAGTCTAAGCGCCGAGGTGGCCACGTGTTTCTGTACGATATTTAGTGCAGACAAGTTGATTAGCACTTCCATCTTGTTTACGGCAGTCTTTGAAGCACCAGAGATGCATAAAAAGAGCTGTTCTTTTGACCTTACTCACGATTTTAGTGTGATGGATTTTCTAAGAAAAAAACTGTTTGAGCTCCGGTTTTTTCAAATACGCCTCGCACCAGGGCTAGCTAGGGCACGTCTTCACTCTTTCGGTAAGCCTTTCTTGCAGTAAAAAGTTCTGACTCATAGACAAAAGGTATCATCAGACGGGAATAGCGGTAGTAAAACGGTGCTGGTCGCTAATTAGTAGAAATACTCAACCACTTCAACAACAACAGCAACAACAACAACAGCGCTTCACGCTCAATGTATTAAGACTTGTCCGCCTAGGAGGGCTTAATTCAAAATCTAGCAGGAAGGGTGCTTGAAAACTCATTCTATATCTATATATATATGTCCTTTTAGCTATCCGTGTCCTGGTAATTCTGTATTTCGATCGCACTGTGGTATGGTGCAATGATATTTATACCAAAATAAATATTTGTATTTCAAACAAAAATGTAATGTATAAAAAAACAATCACACATATGTATGTATGTAATGATGCATCTACATGCATCTAATGGGGCCACTGACCCCATAGTTGTTCACTTCCACACCTCCCACTTAATAACTAAAAATAATGACGAAGCAACAAACCCGAAACCCGCTCGCAAAGCAACCAGCAAAAACACAACATTGACTTGAGCTGGGTCAGTTTTTGTACATCGCGCCAATTATGCGAAAGCGGTGAGTAGGCGGACAGGCGAGACGAGACAGATTACGAGCGATGGCGAAGCTGATGACGATAGCGACAAGAATAGTAAAACTCAGCGCACAAATTATGAAAATTTAATAGCGCACACAGCTTCTTTACTATGTGTATGTACATATGTATTTTGCTATTTTGCTGTACCCTACAACAAAACAAATTAACAAAAATGTTAAATACATATTTACGAGCATATAGACAGGTCTATGCGCTTTGCATTATAACAAATCACACACGCCATAATTTGAACACCAAATTTAATCTAATTTTGTATTTGCTATATGTGACAGACAACAAGATAGACATACATATAAATGCATGTACATGTAGAAGGCAGGCTGAGATAGAACAAAATATTTGACTTCTACCCTACCAACCTTTTATTATTTTTCCACTGCTTACAAACATTGTTGCTTACCTTTAATGCGCTTTGTTGCGTCGACGCTGAGGTCAACAATGCCGGATAGCTCCTGTCCAGCATAGTAAACACCTTGAGGATTATTATCAAAGGATATAAGGCACTCAATTGGCATATAACTACGTGACTCTCAAATATGCGCTATTTGGTTGTATGTGTCGTTGTAGGTGGTGTGCACGTGTATGTAGGCGTGTGTGTGTGTGTGCGTGCTATATGTCAGTATAAATTGTATTTGTGTGCTTTTGCTAGATTACTATACGCCGTTTTTACGATTTTTTGGTTGTGGTTGTTGTAGTTGTTGATTGTATGCAGGTTACTGCAAATCTCGCTAAATTTCACTTAATTCTCAAATACACTGGTTCCTCCTTTGTCCCACTACTTGGTTTTAATGTATTAGAACGTCGCGTGATTCAGTTGGGTATTTTAGGTTACTCATACGCCTTGCGCGCCTTGCTATAAGTAGTACCTACACAAATACATACACATCAAAGGTATATGCATAGATTTTATACTCAGATGAAGTGTATTTGCGCTGTATTCATACAACGATTTTTTTATATTTTTCACTTTTATGTGGCTACTACAAAAAATTACGATTATTTTGAAATTTGCACGCTTTATATTAAATGCTTTATGCGATCATTATCGCCACTGCATCATTAAATTTAATTGAATTTCATTTGAATCTTTGCAACTCAATTTAGCAATTTCTTTTTCCTTATTCTATTTTTTCTCAACACGCACCATAGACATTTTATTAGCATATATTTATGTATATTATTATATTACTTATGCTTCCTCTTCTGCCTATTCAGATTTTCAGCCGCACCTTCGCTTAGGAATTTCTTTGCATTTAAACACGTACCGTACGCTCGAACGTCCAACAGCCATTTGCGAGTAAGTGCTTATTTAATTTGACAGCCTTTCACATCGTCATCATTATCCTTGTGCCGTATTTGGTTTTTTACATCTATTTTGCGAGCAGCCTTTCTCTCTTTTGTTCTCTCTTTCTCACTATCTCTCTTTCCTTTTTTACTGTTTCGCGCTACTTTATGCATTTATATCTTGTTTATATGGCTCGTTGTTTACATCGTTTTCGCCGTATAATAAATATGTGTGTATGTGTGTATGTATAAATATATATAATATTTTCCATATACTACATACCTGGAAATACCGCTGTGAAGTGTCAAAGGATCTGTCAATTTAGTACGGCGCCTATTACATATGCACGTATACCAGCTGCTCTGTGTCTGCCTTGATGGTGTGTTAAGTGTTGCCATCGGTTTTAAGCTTTTTATTGGTGAAGAGTTTAAATTTAAAAGAAAAAGTATTATCAAATGTCAAGTGAAATATAAACACTTTAGTTTTCAGTCATACGTTATTAAATCATACAAGACTAAAACTGTTAGCAGCTACTTTTATACCAGTTTAACTTATACATATATATGTAATACATTAGAGTGGATCGAACTTTAATAGTGTGGAAAAGTTGCACTTTTAGACTAATAAAGTGTGTGCCAAATTTCAGCGCAATCGAACGATATCTTCTGTCGCCAGCAGAGGCCTTAAATTTTGAAATTTCAGTTTAAATTCTGAACAGTTTTAATTTTTTACTATTTGTTATCATACCGGTATATGTATGTTCAATACAAATTTTATATGAGAAGCCCCACCGAAACAATTTAATTCACTACACTGCACTCTGTTTGTTTGATCAAATACGTATGGAGCTCCCAGTAGCTCGTCCTTGCACTGCGAGTTGAATTGGAGTTACAGGAATTACTTTTTCTATTTTTTCTTCCGCTTTATTCGTAAGATATTGTTTCGTATAAAAGCATTTAATTTTAATCTTTTATTAAAAGTTTATATGACGACAATGGCATTAATCAAATTTTCCCTAAGACAAACGTTTAATTGCCTATTATTTGGAAGTCCTAAAGATTTGCCAGATCATCAACTACCAAGTTATGAAGATGTAATGAGATGTTGTTTTTTGCAAAGACGGGAACTGGGAGTAGAGTCAAGAGGAAACAGAGAGCCGGTCTTTTCGATCGTAGCCGGACAAGTTGCCAAGAAAATTATTTGTATTTATAACAAGGCTTCTATTCCCACAGTCTCACATTCACGCGTAATATATTATACATGATAAATGAGTATCATAAAAAGTACAGCGAAATTAAAAAGGGTTTGTATTCTGCACATAGAAGTCCTGCTCTGAAAAAACGTGCTGATGACTTTAAGGAGAGTGCTTCCTGACTTTTTGATATTGGGTAGTCGAAAAAGTCGTTACGTATTTCTAATCAAACTTCAACTCATTTTTTTTTTATATTTATAATGAACTTTATTAAACCAAATATGTACCCATTTGGTCGACCTCCTTTTGCCATTTTTCTTCTAGAGACATTATTCCATCTGTGTAAAACTTTTGTGGTTTCTCGGCGACAAGTAATTTTCACAAGCTTCTCTTGAAGCCAACTTTACTCCATTAAGGGAGTTCTGCATTGACCGAAACAAATGGTAGTTCGATGGTGCAAGGTCATGGCTATATGGTGGATGCATCAAAACTTCCCAGCCAAGCTCTCCCAGTTTTTGCCGAGTCATCAAAGATGTGTGTGGCCTAGCGTTGTCCTGATGAAGACGACGCCCTTTCTGCTGATCAGTTCTGGCCGTTTTTTTTCGATTACTTGCTTCAGTCTCATCAGTTGTTGACAGTAAAGTGTAGAATCAATCGTTCGAGCAGGCTGGAGCAGCTCATTGGTGGATGATTCCTTTCCAATCGCACAAACACACAGCATAACCTCTCGAGGCGTCAATCCTGGCTTTGCGACCATTTGTTGCGCTTCACCACCCTTGCACCATGATCTTTTTCGCACATTATTGTCGTATTTGATCCACTTTTCGTCTCCTGTTACCATTCGTTTCAAAAATGGTTCGATTTTTTTTTGTATCAGCAAAGAATCGAAGATGTTAATTCGGTCCATTAAATTTTTCACAAACAATTCATGTGGTACCCAAACATCGAGCTTCTTTTTGTAACCAGCCTTTTTTAAATGGTTCAAATCCGTTTGATGATGAATGGTTAGTAACGGTCCTGGTCAATATTTTCCATAATTTCATCGACTTTTTCAACGATAGATCGACCGGAGCGAGGGGCATCTTTCACATCGAAATTTCCAGAACGGAAGCAAGCGAGCCATTGTTGTGCTACACGAACTGATACAGCATCGTCTCCGTAAACTTCACAAATTTCATTGGTGGCTGGCGTGGCTTTCTTCCCTTTTTTATACAAAAATTTCAAAATATAGCGAATTTCTTCACTTTTTTTTAACTTCTCCGAATTTTTTTGGTTAAATGAAGCTTAAAATGTCACCTTTCTAACACCAAATGATATGACACAATGTGATTGGTAGCACTGGAGATAGATGACTCCAACGACATCTATGGACAAAATACGAAAAGACTTTTTCGACTACCCAATATTTCAGCTTGTACGTGTTAAGATTTTACAACTTGCTCATGTCCAAGAGGAAGAAAAGTTCCTCAAAAAGAGCAAGCTTTTCTGTCAGACCAAAGAGGTGCTCATATAGTCCGTATCGGAATAGTGTACATACCTGAAACAAAGAAACTTATAGAAAGACAACGATGCCGCGATGAGATGACCAAGCAAATTACTAATAAAAAATTCTGTGGTCCAGAAAACTATCCCTCTTGCTCCACGTTCAGCTGCAATATATCGGAAGTGAATGATGGTTCAGAAAGTGACACCTCTAATTCTTGTATATTTCAACAGTTCGACCTTCAGCTAAGCTCAAAGATCTTGTAAAATATTTACTGACCGGATCTTGTTTGAAACTACCAGACGGACTAGGTACCTCGCACCTAAATATTTAGATGTTGTTAATGCTTCTATTTCTCGGAACGCATTTTTTGCTCTTCCGGAAAGCATCCTTTTAACAATGATGTCTGATGAGAGACGAGAAATTCGCCTCGATGTTCTCGCAAAAATGTTGCAGGCGCGAAATAGTTTCCTACATGCATGTCGCACTCTACCCAATCTCGATTTTGATGCTGCTGATTACAGCAAAATTATAAACTGGTCTTCGGTAAATATAATCTCTCCCCCCGTTCTAAAGAACGTAACAAATGAAATTCTTACGGAGATTTTATCATCCAACAATGTGTATGAGAATATTGCGTTCTCTAAATATCCATGCCACACACTTACGGTGGAGCGAATGGTGAAACTCGTTACTGAAGCATCGCTTCAAGTATGCGGAAGTGACGCTCGGGATGGATTCATTCGGTGTACTTTAGCATCCCCACAAACTATGCCTCAGTTTGACAACAAAGCACAATACTCTGATTTGATAAATATGAAATGAACTATTGTTTTACGTTTAAAAAATGCAGAGTTTCTTGAAATACTTTTTGTTTTATAATTTTTTATCAATATTACAAAATGAGGGCAAAAAAAAAAAAAACTTTGGTAAACATGAAATGTGTTGCTTTAAATTTAGAAACCGCAGTGTTTTCCTGAAATACCTTATATTTTATTATTTTTTTACAATATTACAAAACATGGAAAAGGAACAAAACCAGTTAAAAAAAATTAAATAAAAAATAATAAAAATAAAAAAATAAATTAAAATTAAAAAAAAAATTAAATTAAAAAAATAAGATAGGAACCCTAAGTGCAGCAACCACCACGTGGTGGGTTTTGGGCTACAAAAATTTTTATGTACTCGTATTTTTGCAATCAAAAGTAGGCAAAAAGCTGCACAATCAATAACGTTTTATTATTATTTTATAGGGTTGGCGTCGAAATTCTGTATGTACAAAATTCTGCTTTTTAAAATTCTGCTTTTTTAAAATTCTGCTTTCTAAAATTCTGCTTTCAAAATTCTGTATATATATATATATATAAAATATAATGTTAACAATGTTAAAGAGGTAATGTAATTATTTAACTTATTATTATTATTATTTTTTATTATTATTCGAGATATTAAATAAAAAATAATAATAATAATTTTTTCTTCAGTTCCGATAGAATCCACAGTATTTTTGCGTAGAACTTCTCTTCGCGTGGGCGGCCTTCGGCCGCGCTTCAAAAAAATAACCCTCATCAGTCCAACTCCGGCTACGCAATCCATAGTATTTTTGCGTAGAACTCTTCTAAAAAAAACGAACAGCTGCGAAGAATTATTAAGAAAAGAAATGAATTAAGTCACACTACATATTTAAAAAGAATTCCCAAAAATATAGTAATTGGCTAAACTAAAATATTGTTATCGCTTAAACATATACATATGTATATTTATGGAATAAATGTTTATTTTGTTACTTCTTGTATGACGAATATCACAAAACTTGAATAAAGCAGAATTTTTCGCATTAAACATGTAGAATTTTGAAAAGCAGAATTTTAGAAAGCAGTATTTTAAAAGCAGAATTTTAAAAAAGCAGAATTTTAAAAAGCAGAATTTTTTTGCAATTTAAAGAATTTTGTCAACCAGAATTTTGTAACACAAAATAATGACACGCTCCCTATTTTATAGTGTACAGGTGCTCAATCTTGGATAAATGTATGTCTAATTAGTTTACAGTCCTTATTTTAGGTATGAAATGTACTCCGAAATCTATGCATAGAGAAAAACAAAATAACCTGAAAAAATAAATTTTTTTAGAATATCAACTGAAATCAACATTTTCAATATTTGAGGCCTTTGCTAGCGACAGAAGATATCGTTTGATTGGGCTGAAATTTGGCACACACTTTATTAGTCTAACAGAGCAACTTTTCCGCACTATAAGAATTCGATCCTAAAAAAATTTTTTTCGGCCCACTCTAATTGGCGCATAAACCTTTTTTCGATGCTTGACCGAGCTCCTCCTGATGTTGTTCCAAAAATAAAGGGACCTACAGTTACAAGCCAACTCCGAGCGGCAGATATTTTTTATGAGGAGCTTTTTTCATGGCAGAAATACACTCAGAGGTTTGCCATTGCCTGCCGAGGGGCAACAGCTATTAGAAAAAACTGTTTTTCATTTTAGTCTTTCACCGAGATTCGTATTTACAATCTCTCTCAATCCCAAATGGGATAGTCACGCACCAACCCATTCGGCTATAGCGGTTGGGTTTAACTTATACCCAAATAAAAAACAATAATAAAAAATTATTTGAAAATCTTATTTACCTTTCCATTTTATTAGGTTGTTCAATAAGTTTTACCGCACTTATTTTTATGCGCTAGCACTTATTTTTATGCATTTCAAATGTATCATTTATTTATTTTATTTCAGAAAAGCCAAGTATAAAATGTGAAATAAAGGTTTTCCAATAAGAGGTGTTATTATGAAATTCAAAGAAAAATGATATTTTTTAATATAAACGATCGGATGTTTATTTCATTATAAAGAGGAAGGTATGCCGTTAATAGTGGAAAATAACATCAGGCAAATAACCACCACGATCACGCTTACAGACCACAAATTTTTGGTATCGGGCCATCATTTCTACCGAATGACCGTTATTTCGGTTTGATAGAAATGAAAATAAAAAAAGCAAATTACATTTAAAGCCATCCTGAAGTATAGAAGGAAAAAGTCATTTTCATTAAAACGAATGTCGCAGCCGGATTTTATTTCGACGAAGTCACTAGGGGAATCAATAAAAAAATAGTAAAAAATACCGTGCGCGAATCTGTGGCTTGGCTTCAAAATTTAATGGATGCTTTTCCTGAAAAATGAACCATATAAAATGTTCTAAATAACTTTTTTAAATGATTCCAAATTCCCGTTTTGAAGCTTTCACCTCAAAGAAGAAGATCAAAAATATACGAAAATATTAAGTTACTTCCATTATTCACAATGCCTAGACCAGTAGCGGAAGAAAAAAAACATAAAGATATTATGTGTTTACTACCACACATCCCTCCAGTTTATCATGAACATTTTAGGAATCTTAAAAACTAGAGAAAATTATGAAAATGGCAATTTTTTTAAATAATTAATAAATGTTCATGAATTATTTCATTAAAGTTATTGTTTCAAATAACACTCATAGTTTTTCATTTCATTAATTCATTTATAGGACATTTAATTAATTTTGAAAATGGAATAAGTCAATTAGAGCTTTAAAAACTACATTTAGGTATGAAATTTGTAAAAAATTTCATGCTGATAATAAATTTCCATTAATCAAGACTAAGAAAATTACATTAAAATGTCGCATAGTATGGGCATTTATTATTATTTCAATTGCTGTTTGAAACATGACAAGAGGTCAAAAAATCTGAAGAGCGTTTGAATAATAAAAATTTTGAAAATAACGACATTTCAACTAAAAATCAGCGTAATATAATTTTTCATGGGCTAATAAATACAAATGTTGTCAATTGTAAAATGTAGCTTTGGTAATAAAAGCTATTTAATTGACTTCATTTAAATTAAAGTTTACGTGTGGATTGACGTGCAGCTATGTTTATTTCTCTCTGTTAAGCTTCACCACTGTTAAGCTCGTGCCGGCGAAATCAATAGCCTCGACAAGCAATCGAACCGAATCGTGTCTTCCCAAAGCAGTTACTTTATTTTTTGCGATTTTGACTAGTGAGTCGTTAGGCTTCTTTCCAATAAAAAACAAACGATCAGAACAAACATAAGGAAGAGAAATTGCATGTTTGTGAAAATTCAGAGAATAGCCTGGTAATAATGTAAATTGTGAGATTTATATTAAACAAACTAGTTTAGGGGACAGATACCTGTAAAATTTCGAAAACAAATTTTTTTTTATAAAATGTTAACATAATCCTTTAATATGTCAAAAAATTTTAGAACGTAAATTTCAGCATTTCTTATATTATAGATCGTCAATCGTGACGACTCAGTTCTTTGCGTTCGAGCGCTGGGAGAGGTACGTATTCAAACTTTAGACCTTAGAACTTTTTCACAAAACTATTTTTTTCCGAATTGGCGTACACGATAACTCGAAAAGTTATTGACCAATCTCCCTGAAGTTCTGCACACATCTTTTTTATGATATTACTTTCTATGTGAAAATAATTCGGCCCCAAAATTATTATTATTTTTTTTTTGAAGCATTTTATTCCGCGATTTTTTTATTCCATTTATTGTTAATTCATACAGAAATTATGACATTATGACTGTTCCCTTAACTTTCTCTTCCTAGCTGTGTCGCCCGACTCAGACTTTATAAACAAACAAATGGAAGATGCATGATTCAATTATTAAAGGTTTGCTCACTAGTGACATTCGAATTTTGACACTCCCTTACAAAAGGTTGTATTTAAAAAGGTGCACAAAAAGGAAAAAATTAAATCCTTTTTGGTAAAAATGGTAGCAAAATAGTATTTTGTTACTTAAATGGAAACAAACTGCGAACGGCTTAATAAATAAATTTTAATTAATATTTGAATGTAAATAATGGTATAGATAGAAGTGATTAGCGGAAATTGCCAAGTCTAATATTAAAACAAGAAATTATTTCACATAATCCAAGATTTTATTTTGTGAATTAATTTTTAAATTTAAAACCGCAACGTTTCGCCCATATGAAACTATTTTGTTAAAAATAAATAAATAATTGGCACGTAATATACAATTCTGTTAGGTGTTTCGCCGAGATTCTCCTCCTATTTGTAGCACGCGTTCCACAAGTGGAAGACCCTACAGTTTTAAGCCGATTCCGGCAGATGGTTTTTTATGAGAAGCTCTTTGATACTGGTACTGTGCTTTTATAAGCCTCCTCTGGACACTTCATCCATCCATAGGAAGGTGGGCTCATTTATTATGAGGTCTGCAATGTAATCGATTGTGTCGGGACTATTCAATAATTCTCCCTGCTGTAACTCTTTAGCAAACGCTAGCTCTTTGCAAAACATGAGTTCCGTTTAAATCACCCCATCATAAGAAATAAAGCTTTGTAAATTCTCCATCTCGATCTCGGATTGCGTCAAACACTCTATCATGTCCTGACTTAAGCGGTATCTATTTCATGTCATACTACCATAGTCCTGAACATACCGATGAAAACTCTTGAGCGAGTTGTTGCTCGTAAGCAGACCTTTTTGAAAATGAAATGTTTTTTCTACAAATTTTACTTTTCCTCCACTTTTAATCAAAATTTCTAGAGCTAGCAACCCAGTGTCTTGCTAAGGGAGCCGATTTGTCAAGAGGGAATGAGAAAGCTGCTTACTGAGCAAACCTTTTATTATTAAATCATGTGGAAGATGAATTATTTGTTTGTGAAAAGGAAGATTTGGCGGAAGCAATATAACCTGTCAAACACAAAAAAAAAAATTATATACACACACACTTCCTTGCGACGGCGTCACCCACATCAAAACGCTGAAAAATTGCACTTGGAGGTATTTTCATACTTCGTGCTTTCACAAAACACAATATTACCACGCCATTTACTGGATTTGACAAATATATAATTTCTCTTCCTTGCTTGTTTTGTATTATTAAGGTGCCTGATGTTACATTAGTAAAAAACGGAAAAATTAAAATAACGATTAACGGAAGCCGCAACTTTAATTTTCAATTCGCCTTGATTTCGTACTCATATTCGTAACTGAATTTTCCACGGTATATTCCAAGGCGAATCTATAATCCATATTCGCCTTGGTATATTCTGTCATTCTCGTGAATTTTCTCTGTCTTATAGCTCAATTAGCCAAGACTTAGAATCTACTTTGTTTTCGTAGAAACTTAAGGATATTCTCAGCGTGTCAACACGATTGGACAGCTATATTAGTTTTTTTACGTAAATGTGTTGTGTTGTTTGCTTGTTTGTTTTGTCTTCATGTTCGATGCATTGCCGCTTTGATGCGTTGCAAAGAATGATAGAATACCGTCCGCCGTGATGTGAGTGCTGCGAATAAACAAACAAAAAGAAAGAGGAAAACTTAGAGAAAGCAATAGAAACTGGCAAACACAAGAAATTATGCACACATACACACATCCTTTCTTGGCACGGCGTTATTGACAAAACAAAAAAAAACTGCATTTGGAAGTTATGTTATTATTGTCGCTTTTGCAATTTAACACGCGAAACTTCATTTTTATTTTATTTCCTTTAATTTAATTTTTATTTTATTTTCTTTTATTTTTGCGAAATATATAGTAGAGATTTTTGAAAGGCCATATGATTTCCATTGATGATATTGACATTATCGGCATTAACAAGCGCGCTGTTAGTTCTGCCTTCTCCAAACTAGATAAAGAGGCAAAACGAATGGGTCTGGTGATGAGTAATAAAGTCCTCTCTCGACGAACAAAACTAACACTCTACAAGGCTCTTATCATGTCCGTCATAACGTATGGTGCAGAAGCGTGGACGATGAGAATATCCGATGAAGCGACGCTTGGAGTGTTCGAGAGAAAGATTCTGCGTAAGATATTTGAACCTTTGCACGTTGGCAACGCCGAATATCGCAGGCGATGGAACGATGAGCTATATGAGCTTTACGACGACATAAACATAGCGCAGCCAACGTAGCCGCTGGATCATGTCATACGAATGGATACAAACGGTCCGGTTCTGAAAAGATTCGATGCGGTACCAGCTGGTGGTAGCAGAAGAAGAGGAAGGCCTTCTCTGCGTTGGAAAGATCAGGTGGAAAAGGACTTGACTTCACTTTGTGTGTCCAATTGGCGCCGGTAACTACGAGTAAGAAACGACTGGTGCACTTTGTTAAACTCGGCCAAAATCGCATAAGCGGTTATCGCGCCAATTAAGAAGAAGATATGATTTGCATTTGTAGGGAAAATCTAATTTGTGTGACATATGTGGAGAAATTTTATTCATAACAGGTACAAAAATTTATATAGCAGCATGACTCTCTTACGACTCTCAATGTATGTAGGAACATAACTGAGAGATCTAAAGCTATCAGCTATCTATATTTTCTAAGTAAGTTGAGTTTTGGCTAACAAGAAATACGTGACAGTGGTATAGTAGGTTGGATTAAATTATGCCATACTACAAGGTGGCGCAAAAGTAACCTTGCGAAGTTTTTTGGCTGTAATTAAAAAAAAATGAAAAACTTGTATTCTTTTTGTGGATTATTTTTATTTGGTCTTTTAATTTTTTTTACATCAAGTCGAGAATATGATGTCATGTAAATGGCCGCCGCCACAGTTGATTGCCATTTGAGCCATTTGAGGCATTTTCCATCACTTGGCCAAAACTTTCCGCGATAGGTCCTCACATTCTTGACGGATATTGTCTTTAAGAGCTGCAAGGGTCTGAGGCTTGTTGACATAAACCCGCGACTTCAAAAAGCCCCACAAAAAGAAGTCTGGAGCGGTCAAATCAGGCGATCTTGCTGGCCAGTGCAAATCGCCAAAACGGGAGATTAGGCGCTCGGGAAATGCCTCCTTCAGCATATCGGTTGTGGCACGTGCAGTGTGTGCCGTTGCACCGACCTGTTGGAACCACATGTTTTTCAATCCCAATTCATCAAGTTGCGGCAAAAAGAACTCGTTGATCATTGCTCTGTAGCGCTCACCATTCACAGTAACCGTTTGGCCCGCGACGTCCTCGAAGAAAAAAGGTCCGATGACTCCTCCAGCGAAAACAGCACACCATACAGTGAGTTTGAGCGGGTGTAATGGCCCTTCGTGGGTTACACGCGGATTTTCAGTGCCCCAGAAGCGTAAATTTTGCTTATTTACGTAAACGCTAAGATGGAAATGGGTATCTTCACTCATGATTATTTTTGATGAAAAATCATCTTCCTCTTGGTGGTGATTAAGGATGGCTTGAGCGTATGTTAGGCGCGATTGGCGGTCAGCAGCTAACACCTGAACATCTTCAAATCTTGTACCAAAATTCGCTGTAAAGACCGTCGACTGATAACCATTTTCGTGGCACGTCGTCTGGTTAATGTCGACGGCGCTTCCATGACATCCTCGGCTACAGCAGCAATATTCTCTGCAGAACGGCTACTCCAGGGTCTGCCACGCCTGGCAGCATTTCGTGTTGTGCCAGTCTCTTCGAGGCGAGCGGCTAAACGTCGCAGTGTTTCACCAGTAGGCGTTGGACGGCGAAGAAATCTGCACCGAAATTCAAGTTGTGCCGAAGGCACCGACCGATTATTGGTCAAATAAATAGTCAGCAATATTCCGCGTTCTGGAGCAGTGTAGCGTAACATTGTTTACTCGTATTAACGTGTATTTCGCATATGTTTACTACACAAATGTCAAAACAGAACTGACATTAGGGGCCAATCGCAAAATTTATAGCATTTTCTGATAGGGGGAATACTTTAGCGCCACCTGTTACATATAACATCTATTAGCTTATAATGCGTTCATATATAAGTAGATGATCTACAATTTCGTGCTTAACTCCCAATCCTAGATAATAGCGATACTTTTCGACATACAACCCTGTGTTTTCTGTGTTATCGATAATTATTATTACGAATGTAAAGGGAAACATCAAAATAAAAACTAAATGAAATGCACGCCGGCAAAGAAAACAGGTCTGTAAACATAATTCTAATAAAATTGCTGTTAAATATTATTAATTATGAATTCATTTTACAGAAAAAAGGGTGTGTCTATAAATGCCCTTTTATTACTTATTATAAAATGTGATTTTCTCCAAACTGTTTATTATTAGCAGCCGATTGCGCAATTAAATTAGCTATTGCTTACCTTGTTTTTTCTTCACAACGTTAAAAATAATTAATCAAATCAAAAACACCACAAAAATAATTTCTATGAAGAAAAACCTTTCAAAACAGTATTGACAGCTGATTGTCAATTTTGCAGGTAGTCTGTCACAGGTGAACGGGTAGATTAATTTTGCGGATTTATTGGTAATTAATGCATATGTAAACGTACATTTACACAGTTCTTAGATTCCTAAGATAGAAATTAGAGATGATCATTTTTCACCTATTTTGTATAATATTCCTCCAAATGTACCACACAAAATAGATTTTACGTAGAAATGCAAAAGATATGGTAAGGCGTCAAAGCGAACCGTCGCATTTAAAGAAAAGCAAAAGCAAAGAAAATAAAACATTGTAAACAGGTACGATGAAAAGTCAATATGACTGAGTAACAAATATCTAAGTTTCTACGAAAACTATGTTAGGTTTAAGTCTTGGCTAATGCAGCTCTTAGTGTAACAGAGCTCTTTGAGCTGCTCTGGCAGCACGATTCAATTATTAATAATGCAGCTCTGGCAGCAGCGCAAGCGAAAAGGTAGCACAAAAGAGAACTCCCAAGTCAGCTGATGAGGTAAACAACTGCACATCCAATGAGTGCCAACTTGAGTGCAGCTCAAAAAATCAGTGACTGTCTAATAATTAAGAAAGAAAAAAGTAGAAACGATTAATTAAAAGTAAGTGTTATCAGTTAAACTGAAGTAAGCTGTATAGCCGCTGCAAGTCATTGTTACACTTAGCCTCACTATCACCTTTCTCTGCTCTTTCAACTGATTAGTGCAATTAAGGCAGTTGCTAGCGGTGCGAAAAATGTCTTCAACAGTAAACTTATCGGGTAATTATTAAGATTTTCACAAATTCCAGCTAATTTTCATGAATTTACAATGACACAGCACTACGCGAAAAATATCGTGAAAAGAAAGAGGTTTTCCTCGAAGAAAATATTAAAGTGAAGGAGCCTATCAAATTATTTCGGGAATGGTTGGAAGAAGCGCTGCATACAGAGGAACTCTTGGAACCTAATGCCGCCTGTCTGGCCACAGTGAATAAGTATTTAACTTCAAAATAAATAGTGAATATTATGTTAGAAAATAACCACACCACTCTCAGAGATGGAAAACCCTCAAATCGATTTGTGTTGCTCAAAGAGGTTACCGACGACGGGTTTCGCTTCTTCACTAACTACGGCAGCCACAAAGCGCAAGACATTGTCTGCAATCCAAATGTAGCTATGACTATTTATTGGCTACCTCTTCGTCGCCAAATACGCATCGAGGGTGTAGCAGAGAAAATATCTAAAGAAGAGTCGCTGGCGTATTTTCATCAACGTCCGCGTGCCTCACAAATCGGTGCTTTGGCGAGCGAGCAGAGTGCACGTATACCGTCACGTCAGCATTTAGATGAAATTGAACGGGAAATTAAAGCAAAACTGGGCCCAGATGGTGAGGTGCCATTACCCAATTGGGGTGGATATCTCATACGACCGGAAGCAATTGAATTTTGGCAGGGCCAAACCGATCGGCTGCATGATCGCATACAATTTCGACGAGGCCCAGAAGTGGAAAAGGTAGGCATTTACGGCTTAACTTAATTGATTACTGAACTAGCAAACGATTTTCGGGAAATTTATTGCTAAAGTCGTGCAGTATCACTTCTATATCCGTCCGTAGTTTGTTCGAAAAAACTGCGCTTATCTTCAAAAGTATTTGGCTAGGCGAATCTATAGAAGTTGGAGCACAACAAAATTTACATGTATTACAGTTTGGTATTTTCAATGCCAAAATTTCAATGGGAATGCAAACAAACAAACAAGGCAATAATAAAGAAACAGGTTACTTTGATATTCTAAATACCAAACTGCACGAAAAAACAAATAGGCTGCTCTAGTAATGACACTTTATATGCATTCACATACACCTTTTATTAGATGTTCGAATGACATTTATCGGGAGACACTTACCACCTTCTTAAGCTCCCGACCCCCGAACGCTGCTATTGGAGTCCAACCACCACCCATTGCAGACGAAGAGCTTTAATTTCTCCGCGGAACTTTGGCACACTTACGTTCTGTATACTGTAGCAGGTTAAACTCCTACCTATCCAGAATTGACCCCGACATACTAAACATATGTCCAGCATGTGAAGGCACCCCGATCGACAATAACCACCTTTTCACATGCTCCATCAAACCCAGTCATCTAAAACCCCTCCCCTTCTGGACCCAAACTGTCGAGACTGCAAGTTTCCTGGGCCTACCGTTAGATGAGTTAGACGAAGACGACCGGTGATTTAAACTACACAGACAGAGCAAAGTATACTGCTACAACAACAACATTAGATGTTTGGCAGAGCTTCTCCTCCAATTTGTGGTGTGCGTCTTGATGCTGACCTGTAAATGAAGGGACCTACAGTTTTTTGACGCCAGATAGTTTTTTATAAGAAGTTTTTTCGTAACAGAAATACATTAGGAGGTTTGCCAATACCTGGTGAGTGGCGACGTCTACTAGAAAAACTTTTTCATCATTTGATATGTCGCACTCAAACCAGTTCCGACTAGGAGAGGAAAACACTATTAAGCTAAAACTTTTAACTAAAATCTGAATTTAGACACTTTGAGATGGTAGCTTCGCTAGAGCAGCCAACTGTGTTCCTGTGTGGTTGCGTGTTGCTATGGGACGCCATGCAGCCTAATGTGAAAAAGCTTAAAATGATCCGAGTTATAGTTTGTAATAAGTTTACTCTTATAAAATAATTAAAAATAATAAGGTTGAGATTCTTTTAATAAATTTTTCATTTGGGCAATAACTTTTAATTGTCTGAATAAACAGTTTTTAAGTGCTACAAACAATTCGGAGGTTGTACAACCTTTAGAGTATTATAAAACTTAAGCACATTTGAACTCATCGTTTCCACAACTCATGAATCAGAGCAAATTTGTCTAACCGTCATCGCTCACTGTGACTATATGTAGACTATATTGGCAAATTTGCTTACTCAAAAGCTTTCAGATTTTTTTTTTTGTAATTATTTTATTGTTCCAAATATGGACTTGTTTTATTCAAAATCCCAATTTTGAAGTATTTACTCGAAGTTAACAAAAGTAGCTCATAAAATGTGAATATTTTGGTATCTTTATTTATCCTTCCTTTTCCGATAAAAATATTAATTTGGCTCAACTTTTGAACTTAAACGCTTCTTATTCGTTCTGTCTTTAATGAATTACATTGGAAATGTTTCAATAAATACAAATAAATTATTTTAATAGTTTTTCGGCATAACAAAGCGAAGCGGATTCTTCAAGCAGGCTATTGTACTGAGATCAGAGACAAATGAGGGGTTAGTAGGTATGATAAGATTACTAATCGTATATACAATACACTTTTCTTTTCACTGTAATACAGTCAGAGTTAGTGCAAATCATGCTATGCTTAGATGCTACTGCAAGAATTAACTCAGTAGACACGTACACAAAACACGTACAGACGTAGTAGAGTTTTTTGAGAGCATTTTTCAGCCAAAATTTTATCTCAGTACTTTGCCAAATAAGTGCCACTAGTGACATTCAGTATGAATTTGAAATAAAATAAATAAATATATAAATAATTAGAACTTATATTCTTTTTAAGTGTCTGGCCGAGCTCCTCCTCCTATTCGTGGTGTGCGTCTTAATGTTGTTCCACAAAAAGAGGGATCTTCTGTTTAAGCCGAATCCGAACAGCAAATTTTTATTACAAACTTTTTCATGGCAGAAATATCCTCGGAGGTTTGCCATAGCCTGCCGTGGAGAATAAACACTTTTTCTATCATTTAGTGTTTCATGAACGGAGATTCGAACCTACGCACTTCCGAATGGTAGTCACGCATCAACCCAACATGCCGCTACGGCGCTCGCTAAAATAAAACGAATCATAAATATTATACTTCTTCAGTCAAAATACACCTATCTCGAGTCAACCACAACCTCATTTTTGTAAAAGTATTTTCTTTCCCATAAGATGTACTAGGTTGTTCAATAAGTTTTGCTGTTTTATGGTTTCACTCTATTATTCAGTATAGTCGAGATTCCAATTTATGACTTCCATCCCTGAAGAGGTTAGGGGTAGTCAGAAGCCCGAAAAAATTATGATTTTCAATAAATTTTTTTGCTAGTCAATTGCTTTATTTTACAAAAACAAAAACATTCCATAAATACATCACGTTTCGACTTGACTTTATCAAAATTTCTAAAACAAAAATTAATAATTGTAAAAGTTATCGCTGTCTGTGTGGTGCCCGTTTCTCCAGAAGGCCCTTGCTGTGATCATCACAAGTCTTTGGAGATTCATCTAAAAGCCATCGGACAAGAGAAATTAGTTTTATTATGAGATCATTTTGTGCCTGATCGAAACTTTTTTTTTCAAAATTAACAATATGGCGGCCTCAGGAAATATTTTTCAGATTTTCGAGAAAAAAACCGTTAAGTGTTAAAAAAATCGAAATAAAAAAAAAATATCCTTCGATTATGCACGAGTTTTTTATGCTTTCAAAAGCGGTATACATTTTATTGAAATCTACCAAGCGGTTTTTAAGTTACAGTGATCACCAGTTCAAAAAACATAATTTTGAGAAAAACGCATTTAGAGTTTTGCGAACGCTCCGGAGCGCCCCAATTTTTTTTAAGTTCTGACTACCCCTAACCCATGAACTGAGAACCTTGAATCGCTGCAAAATACGCTTCCATAACTGTTATGAGGTCCATCATTTGTTAAATAACGTTTTCCACGCACAAATTTTTGTAGGCCTGGAAACAGATGGAAGTCGCTAGGGGCCAAATCTGGTAAATACGGTGGATGCTTCAACAATTTCAATTTTAAATTATAAATAAATAAAAATATTTTTTTTCTTTTGAAAACTGAATATTCTTCACGAACTTTTTTCTTCAGCTGGTCTAAAAGGTTACAATAACGTTCAGAATCTACTGTTTTACCAGTTTGCACGTAATCCACAAATACAATTCCTATTTCATCCCAAAGAACTTATGCTTACACCTTCTTAGCCGATTTATGCACAGTAACAAATTTTTAAATTACTGATTATCTCGTTTCAGGAAGTCGACGAGAAGCTGGTTCATAAAGGTGAAAATGGTTGGGTCTATGAGCGATTGGCGCCATAAATCTGCTTAGCAAAAGCCCAACCGCATGCTCGGAAAGTTTACCAAAGGCAACGCAGAAAGTTTTATTTTTATTTTTTTATTTCAACTAATTTCGGGTAATATAATAATATAAATTTTGGTTTCATTGGTTTTTTTTAATAAATCTATGTATATCTTGTATTTAGTAAAAAATATGTGTAGTTAAATATTTCTTGGATTATATATATACTTACATATACAATAATATATATGCATCAATTGTTAATTAGTAAATTGTGAATTGTTTTTTATTCAGAAATTTAAGAATAAATAAGAAAAGTTCTTTTATCTATTTCTGTTTGTGGAATGGAAGGAGGTATGCATTTCCGCTATCAAGTATTTTTTTCCTTTTGATAGTACCGCGTCAATAGCAGAATATCACGTTCTATGAGGATCGTTTGAAAAGTCCGTGCAAAGTCAAAGAAACGACACTACTGGCGCATATATCGAGGATATGTTTACTTAGTAGCATCTTCTGAAAGAACACACACCAACTTTCAAGCAGGTCGGTCTATAGCTTTGTGTTTGACATTCGTTTGAATCGAGGAAATCGTGTGACAATGCACCTGCTCACGTCCCAAATATTCAAAAAACGCTGGAAATGCAACTAGGCTTAGTGGTTCGAAAATTTGTTCAACAGAATGCAAAAGTGTTTTAATCATTATGGAGAACATTTTTAAAAAACAATACAAATTTTTTCAACAACCAATGTTAGTTTTTCCATTGTTAGGTAACCCTTGTATATGCACTTGTGCGCACGTAATTAAGCTGATTTATATTTGTAAAATATTCACAATATTTTTTATGCTGAATTTATTTCGTTAATTTTTGTAAGAATGTTGATCATTTTCTTTTTTTTTCTATATACAAGATTTCCGTAAATGTGCCAGGGCGCATTCATTAAAGGTGGTGGCACTAGACTAACAACAATGTCTTGTACGTTTGATTGAAATGAAATTCTGGCCTGACAGCCACATGGACACGGCGAAAGAAAAAAAAAAAGAAATCAGCTGATTTACCGATTTAATAGATTCGTCTTGACATGTGCCTTATATGGAAGAAAATTATCAACATCGCAAGAATGAAATCACAAAAAATCGAAGTAATTTTCAATCGGCTTCAACATACACTTATAATAAAATTGAGTGGGCTACAAACCTGCATAACCAGAAGTTTTTTACAGATTCTGAATAAAAAGTTGCAAATTTTGATGATCTTAAGATGTTTTACAAAGAGCTAGCTTTTCCCAAAGAGTTACAACAAGAAGAATAGTTGGATAGTCCCGACCTGATCGATAACATTTTAGGCTTCATTGTAATAAAGTTTGGATTGACAGAACTTGTTTTCAATAAACCTACCTTCACATGGGTGGATAAAGTATCCAAAGGAGGCTTAATAAAGCACATTACCAGCTGAGTGTTACTAAACAATTGGAGCTAGTATTTAAAAGTTTTAACGGTGTAACTCTTCAGCATGCGGCAGCTACCGGAAAAAGTTTATTGAATGTCCAGAGCACGTGAATGACAGCGCCGATGACAGTAAGCTAAAAGTGAACCCCAAAACAGTCTATAAGTGAGGCGGAAGCACTGCCATATGACTCGATGTAGGGGATACTTGTGAAAGCCCCAAAAAAGGGACTTCAATCGCGCTGTTCTGTGTAGCCCTTAAAGTCCTATGCAAAGTAATTTAAAATCGTATAGCCGATAAGATGGACCGCACACTTCGTAAGCAACAGGCTAGTTTTAGACCAGGGAAATCATCTATGGACCAAATAGATGTGTTGCAGAGCAAGTAAATGAATTGTAGAAGCCCCTTCTCGTGGTCTTCGTGGACTTGGAGAAGGCTTTCGATAGTCCCAGTTAAAATCTCTAGTATTATTCAATCCCAATACATGAAATTCAAATGCCGAGTGCTACACGACGGTGCCCTCCCCAAGACTGTTCAATAGCTGGTGTCAAACCAGGGTACATACTATCACCTTTTTTATTTTTAATAGTCATTGGTGACGATCTAAACAGCGCTCTCGGTGCGAGCTCAGGTAGGGGAATTCTCTGAAATCCTATGAGTATGGAACAATTAGGCGTCCTTGACTACGCCAATGATATCGCACTCTTGCCACGGAATGGCGGCAAACTTAATGACCTAAGCTCTGAAACCAAAAACGTTGGACTACGAATTAAAGTCGGGTAAACTTTTTTTTTTGGTACCTTGTTCACTCCTCTCGGTAGCATAGGGCCTCGAAAAGACTCAGTCTTGCGTTGGTTTCGTTAATCTGTTTTGATTTCTGACAGGGTAGGAGATTAGTCTGTCTCTACCAGTCCTAAATAGTGGGAATGCCTACCTGTCGTTGCTAGGGGTAACGCCTTCTTACTGTTTGGAGCGCCTTCTGTGTTGCACATTTTTCTGCTTGAAGGATCGCACAGGTGGTTGAGAACTTCGCTAAACTTGGTGTGTTTGCGCTATTATCGCGATTTCCGCTTCCTCTTGCTGGCGCCACTGATGCAATGCGTAATTGTGTGTTTTTCTTTGTTTTTGCTTGTTTTAGCAGCCACAAAGCAAATAATGCGCTGACTATTGTGCTGGAGTAAGGATGGAAAGGATACGCTTTTGGGTTAGAGGAATGAGATTTTTTTTATTTGTAGAAACAGGGAAAGTAAGTAAATTTGGAAAAGTGCGAGGACCATGCTTTACGTGGGATTCGAACCCACAACATCGGGGATGGCAGGCTAGTGCACTTACGCTAGACTACCGAGGCCGTCGGGTAAAGTAAATCCATGGAAATCAACACCATCCTACAAAACAGGTTCACAATTTATGGGAAGCCCATTGATAATGTAAACAGGTTTACCTATTTAGGAAGCCAAATTACCCTGGACGGTAAAGCAAAAGACGATATCGATGCGAGAATCAAATAAGCCAAAGCAGCTTTTGCAAGCCTCGTTTTCCAAACAGTTGGCAACGCGTACTAAACTACGAATTTTTAATTCGAATGTTAAATCCATCGCTATATGGCTGTGGAACGTGGTTGGTGTCTGTATCTGCAACGCGAAAGCTGCAGACATTTGGAAACCGTATCTAAGAACAATTCTCCGTATCTGGTGGTCCGACAATTGGATTTCAAATGAACAACTCCTCAACCGAAGCTCCTCAACCAATTGAAATTGAAATACGTGAGCGCAAATGGATTTGGAGTGGTCATATGTTGCGCAAGCCGGCGACCGACATAAGTAAAATGGAACGCGGCGCAAACGACGCCCTAAAGGATCTGGGCGACGTAGCTTTAACGAAGATTTTTCAGAAATTGAGAAATCTCTCTCATGGTCCCAAATTAAGACGAAAGCGAGAAGTAGACAACATTGGAAAGCATTTGTTTCGGTACTATGCGCCCAAAGGCGGCGCGAAAGCAACTAAGAATAATAATAGTTTCTTCACCTTTTGCAAGGGGTTGTCACTGTAATTTAAAAACCGCTTGGTAGATTTCAATAAAATTTATACTGGTTTTGAAAAACATAAAAAACTCGTACCTGATCGAAGGATTTTTTTTTTTAAATTTGGATTTTTTTTTGAACAACAATTGTCGTTTTTTTTTTTCGAAAATCTCAAAAACATTTTCTGAAGTCGCCATATTGTTAATTTTGAAAAAAAAACAAAAAAAAAGCTTCGACCAGGCTCAAGATTATCTATTAATAAAACTAATTTTTCTTGTCCGATTGATTTTAGATGAATCTCCAAGGACTTGTGATGATCACCGCAAGGGCACAGAGCCAAAATCACCTAATAAAATAGAACGAAAATGATATGCTATCTCTATGGATTTTCTTCAAGAAGAAGCTCTTTATATATTTGTAGAGAAAAACTTCTTAAATTCTTGAAAAATATATGTATCTTCGAGGTATCATATATTACCGATAAGATGTTCTTATTAATACGAGTATATCCAAAGAGATATCACAAGTTATTGAGAAGATAATCTTATTGATATTTTCGAAGAGATATCTTTCAAATTTTAAATGGAGTACCTTTTATTTATTTAACCCTATAGATAACTAAACAAAAAATAAAATTTTAGTTTATTTATAAAATAATATGGTTTATTTATTCTTATGCAAACATTATTATTACGTCTAATATTATTATAAATACAAAAATATTATTTGTTTTGAATACATTTAGTGCTAATATTTTACAACCTTAATACTTTAAGTCCATTATTTAGGTCATAAAAATGTGTAGGTGGCCCATCTAGTTCTTTGAAGTTTATTATTTTATATACATTGCTGGAATTGCCTATTAAATACGATAAATATTTTTGTGAAAAATTTATATTTTCCCATTTTTTTACGCAAAGCGTGACATTATTATTTTTTATTTAATTTTATTTAATTACTTCATAAATATTTATATTATCGCTCTGAGAGACTGTTACTGTATGACCAATGTGAAATGCAATGCCTTGAAAAATAAGTACATTTGTTGTTTTATAAAAATTTAAATCAGACACTAATGAAGATAAGTGTGTACTATTTCCTTGTTAAATATTCTTAATACTTCTAAATACATATTCTTCTTAAAAAAAATCGTTCTTCAATAAATAATTTGCGAAGTTCAGCGAAGATATAATAGCCAGAGTTAGTGAAATGTTTGTTCTAAAGGAAATGTTTCTGGCATATTCTTTACGCAGTTGGTGTGCAGCCTCGAATCTAAATGGCCATAAGTATTTTCATTTTATGCCATCGCAACAAATATAAAATTCGAAAACACACGTAATATCAGTTCCAACTGCAATGATTCTTGGTTGACATTTCTCTTTTCTTTCAGCAAATTGATTAATAATTAATTGCAATTGAATTAACTTAATGTTGAATATCATTCGCTGCTGCTACGAGAGTGACAAAATCATTTAAAGCATCGGCTATAGTAGGTTTTTCGGTTTTATTAAGGCGCTGAAGAGGCAGTAATGCATGCAGAAGAATTGTGGTAATGCAATATTTAGTATCTATACAAATAATATTGTAATTAAAATAAATTGCAGCAATTAAGATGAAACCAAACACTAATAATTTGAAATATCCTTGTTGTATAGGTGTTTTAAATATAGCTCTCTGAAACGGCGGTCCTTTATTTCTTTTTCAAAAATGTCAAATATGAAAAAGATTCCAATTTTAGAAACAATAAGTTTCCCTTGCCTTGGTAAAAGCTTTCAGAGTCTATTTCGATCTAGTAAAGAAATGAATAAAATTTTATAAATATAAAAAAAAATACTTAGCAGCAGATACTTACGAGATCATAACCATTGTAGTCATTATACCGTGGCCAACCCTTAAAGATGGCATCTAAGGAAACGCTTTTTCTCATTTCTGCAACTCTAGTCTTCCATGTGATTTTCCAGTACGTGATCACCTATTCCCATAGACTGCAGTAGTGATGTAGCCAACACATTCGTTCTACAGTTTCCGAATTACACTGAAAAATTAGCACTTTGGTCCACACTCTGTGCTTGTTAAACTGAAACTGAAAATATAATAAGCATTTTCTACTTTCATAGAAATAAAAAAGGAACGCAAGGAACCGTTATGTTGGGCTGCATAAGTAAGCATTTCACTGACATGAATATATCGCACCCTAAATACAAAAGGGTCACAACTCAAAATGTACTTCTGCTCAAATATGAACGAGACGTTATCAATAAAACGGTCCGTGGATGACATATGGCAAAAATAAATTTTTTGTTTTTTGGTAGGACTGTTATAAGCTTACATGGCAAATTTCAGCGTGATATGTCACATAGTTTGTTTTCTGTGCTACTGTAAACAAGTCAAGCTCGAGTGTGGAAAATTTTTAGTTGTGCCCCTTTTGTATTTAGGGTGCGATATATACATTGATTTATGTATACCAATTACTAGAAAATACGTAACAAAACATGTTGAGTTTTGCAAACCGTCAGTTAAGTTTTAAAAATGTAGTTAATAATGTTTCTTTATAAAAATATTCATAAAGATACCTTCAAAAAATAAGAAGTTTTCTCTCTTTTCATTTTTCCCCATTTTTTCTCAGAAATTTTGAAAGGAAATGAGAAGATTTTCGTTTAAATAACACGTTCAAAAAGAATTGCTACAAAATTAAGAAGAAATTGCACTTAATAATATCAATAAGAATTTCTTAATCAAACCAAAGAGAATTTCACATGATATTTTTTTCGTTTCACACGTTTTGACTACCCCTGAGTCCAAAAACTGCTCATGAAGACAATCTTATTAATTTTATTAGGTACTTTTTGCTCTGTGGGACGTCTGGAGAAATGGGATTCCCACAAACAGCGATAACTTTTACAATTATTAATTTTTTTTTTGAAATTTTACTCAAGTCAAAGCAAAAAAAGATTATTGAAAATCATAATTTTTTCGAGCCTCTGACTGCCCCTAACCCCTTAATAATTGAATCATGTCCTTCATCTCCTTGTGTTTCCGACTGAATTTTTAAGTTATTAAATTAAACTGCTTTTTTAATTTTTGAATTCACATTTTTTTTCTAGCTTTTTGTGCAATTATGTAAATTGAATTAAAATATTTTTTCTGTATTTATCATAGCGCAAAGCTTGTCATATCACTGTCACAGCTTTTAAAATGTGAATCTTCGTTTTACAAAGTTTTTTGTCATACAATAGTTATAGTTTGAAAAAAAAAATTTTCCATGAAAAATACTGCGAATATTGGAAAAAGTTTAATGCCTGGCTAGAGCAAACAATTTTAAAATTTATCAGCCTATTTTAATACGAAACTTTGCTATTTTAAACTTTAAAGGCTGATAAAAATAAAATTGGCTGCTGAAACCGAGGCAAAGTGACTTAATTACATATAGGTATGAGTCATGCAAGCACCAAATTCCCTGGAAAAAAAATGTTCGCAAAATTAAATTATTTTTCACATCCCTACACTATGTATAAGTACAATGTACCATGAAAATGTAGAAAAGTTTTCATTTACCACATCATTGGCGCACAATGCGAACAACTCGGTCACCGATGTTGCAAGTGAACAACAAAGACTTTAATGCGATTTCATTGGCGCTGGTCCGACAAACATAGTTTTGCACTTAACTTGGCTGCTGTAATGCATTAAAATGCAAATGATGTTATTACTAGCGACAACAACAACCTGATGAGAGCCCTCATAAATGATTGGCAACAAAGGTTTAGGTGAAGAATGTGAAGGATGTGCGTGAGTGTTGCAAGGATAATACGTGCATGATGCAATTTGTTTAGTAACAACAAAGCTGCAGGCAAACAATGTACTCCGTATGTGGGAGATGTAACGGAATATTACCTCAAGTATCATAAATTACACGAGCCATAAACACATATCAACTATCAGCTATCTGCATATGTGTGTGTAAGTGTGTGTATGTGTGCCAATTTCGCATTTAAACACATTCTTGTTTTTGTTATTTTAAGACCATTTTTCCTACAATGTACACAATATTTACGAGCGTGTATAGCAGATACCTACATGCACACGTATGCGACAAACGTGTGTACAGCGCTTAACAATATACTATGCCTTGCCAATAAAGGGTAATGTCCTCAGCAGCGTGTGATTGTGTTAGTTTGCGCAATGAAAATGGGAGCGTAAGCAATTTAAAATGAGTAGGAGGTATGTGATAAAATTACTTTGGTAAACAAAATAGCACCAAATAACACAAAATAGCACAAAATATATGCATATCAAACTAGCGAACCGCTAAAAGGCAAACGAGTGAATTGCCATTGCCGGGAGGATATGTAAATCCAGCGCATCCCCTAAAATTTAGTACCCATTTATACATATAAATTAAATGCGAAAAATTGAGGACAGTCAACGCCGCAGCGGAAATAGCAAAGTACAAAAGTAAACAAAGAGAAATGAGAGACATTTGCAAAAAAACAAAATGCATTTCCTTTACCGCAAAGGGTAAACAACGCAAGACGCTAAAATGTCTACATTCGAAGTAACGGAGCTGCCAAAAAAATATGCCCACTCACGTTTCCACTTACAAGCGAATATACCCTGCAAGAATAGATACAGTCTTTTGAGCCATCATATTAGGTTGGGGAATATGTTCGTAGCGTTTTACCGAAGACTTTTATTTAAACAAAAATCAATAAGTATATAAAAAAGTTAATGTATTATATATTCGCCGTTGCTGTTTACAACCTCTTCCTACCTCTCCACCAAATTATTAGTTTATGCCGTCCCGCCAAAAATCGCCTGGTCTGTTGTCAAAGATAGTGTTGAGCCAGTTTATAAGGACCTCTTTGTTATCGAAGGTAACGACCTTCATTTGGTTTCACAGGGAGCAGAAAAGATGGTAATTGGTCGGTGCAGGTTACGGAGAATACGTCGGATGCTGAAAGACCTCCGCTTTGAGCTCTTGAAGTGCGACTTTGATGTCTTGTGTAACATGGGGCCTAGCGTTGTCATGAAGGAGTATGGTTTGACCGTGTCGATTAGGTCTTTTCAGTCGAACAGCCTCATTCAGCCGATGTAGGTGGGCAATAAGGACCTCTCTGTTATCGAAGGTAACGCCCTTCATATAGTTTCACAGGGAGCGGAAAAGATGGTAATTGGTCGGTGCAGGTTACGGAGAATACGTCGGATGCTGAAAGACCTCCGCTTTGAGCTCTTGAAGTGCGACTTTGATGTCTTGTGTAACATGAGGCCTGGCGTTGTCATGAAGGAGTATGGTTTGACCTAATCGATACGAGGTCTTTTCAGTTGAACAGCATCATTCACGCGGTGTAGTTGTTCAACGTAGAGCTCCCTATTGATCGTGGCATTATTTTCGAGCATTTTTCAGTGCACCATCACTCCCAGTCCCACCAAACACATATTGTGATCTTCTTTGGATGCATATCCAACTTGACTTTCGGCTTTGGCGTATCTCTTGGAGCCACCCACTCATTTCTTCGCTTCACATTGATGCATAGGCACCATTTTCCATCTCCCGTGACGATTCGGCCCAAATAGTGCTGTTTATGACCGCGTGTTGCTCGATGGCGAGTGAGATGATGAGAAGTAATTTCAAGGCAACATTATTAATTTTTTCTTTGAGCTCGTGAGGCACCCAGGCTCTCAATTTTTTGGTAAGTCCCATTGAATGAAGGAGACTGAGAATCTGTTTATGATCGCAGTTAATTTCTTCCGGTAATTCACGACTGGTTTGGCGACCGTTCTCCTGCAAAAGTGATTGACACGTTCTTCATCGATTTCAGAAGGCCTTCCGCTGTGAGACGTATCCTCGACGTCAAATTCGCCATTTTTGAACCATTTCCGTGCTGTAGACTTGCCTATGACACATTCTCCATACACGCCGCAAAAGTCACGGTCTGCTTCCGCAGCTTTTTGACCTCGATGAAAACCACAGAAGAACAGGTGTGGAAAATGTTGATTTTTGCCTCCTAAGTATTCCATTTCTAAGCCTCGAAACTAATAAAAAATTCAATAACTCAAAAATATTGTACAATTAGAGTAGTTTTGTAGAGCAGAAAGAGTTCTATCGAGTGAATACTTATCCTTTCCAAAACAGCAAAGAAATCGTTGTAAAATAAAAGAAAATATAAAAGCTCTATGAACCTATTCCCCAACCCAATATAATGGTCAAAGGGAAACCAATGTCTCAGATGGGAACAACTGAGATCGGTTCTATTAACCCCTTCTTGACAAGTTCATCTCCAATTTCGATTCCCTATTCCCTAAAACTCTGATAAGAGAAATGTTTCCTGCATGTGCGATGCGTTTGATCACCTTTTTACAGAACTTGACCAGAAGAGAGCTGCAATATGGTGACGACAGGGCCTCGATCGCAGCTTGACTATTGGAAAAGATATTTATGTCTCCCATCCAACAGCGATCACTAAGCATTTTAAATGCCTGCGGGATAGCGAAGACCTCTGGGTGAAAAACTCCATTAGTTTTCGGCAGTTTAAGGATACTGAAATATTGGTTAATTTAGAGAAAACTCCCGCTCCAACTGCAAATCCCATCTTGGCTCCTTCGGTGAAATCAGAGGTACCGATATATGTGCAAGCTCTTCCATTTATGATGGTTACTGTTGATGAAAGTATTCGACAATGATCCGAGCAAAGTTTCTATCGTATCCTTAATGCCAATGTGAAAAAAATTGCTGGAGACGATTGTGATCAATTTAGAGATTTCGGATTTTAAATTGAAATAATACAACGAAAATTCAAATGGGGTAATCTTTATTGCTTCCGTGTAGAACTATTCATGACATTTATTTTTGAAAGATACTCATTTTTAAATGCTGGCCGCAACTTCGTCGTAATTCAGGCTTCTGTAAACACCTGCTTATCACTTTGAAATCTCTATAAACAATCTCTCTTATTTTGCATTTATCTTTCGTGTTTGATATTATTCAAGGTATTGCGGATTGTCTCTCCCTTCTAGGCCGAATCTGTCTTAATATCCCATCTAAAGAATGGCAGTGAAAAATATTCGTCGGGCGAAATTCATTATAACACACAATTTTTACCAGCTATTAAATAAATTTTGATTTTATTTTCTTCTTTATTAAGCGTGCTATGTTAAACAAAAAACTCGAATGAATTATCTTTGTTAAAAACCAAATGGTGCAATTTAGATTTGCCGTCTCTCATTAGGTGATGGACATTAGTTTTTGTTACGGTATTTGCCGCTCTCTGCCAATTCATTTTAAATTGCTGCTAATTTTTGGTTTTTTTTGTCGTTTTTAGAAATTTTCTTTTAACAATTGCCCAATATGTATCAATGACTCTCCATTGTGGATAGTTTGGTGTGTTGTGGTCCTTTTGAGCAATATTTACGGCGTGATTTTCATACCAGTTCGTGGCAAGACGGCTATAATGACATGATGCTAAATGGGGTCAGAACACAACTGAGCCTTTATATTGTTTTGTGAATAGTAGCAAACGTTTTTGCAAAGAGTCCTTGAAATAAATTTCTGGCTTTTTAGTGTCCGTGGTAATGAACGTTTTGCTTTTCATACCACACTGGCAGATGGCTTGCCAAACCAAATATTTTTTAGGGAAATTGGGAAAAATTTCTAGCTTGAAGGCACCTGTGGCTTCTCCTCTCTTTGTTACAGTACAAAACTCAGCGCTCTGAATTTGTTGAAATTCGGATTCGATGAATGTTTCATCGTCCATAACCCCACCGCCATATTTATTGATGTCTTGTCTGTATCATTTTGACGCACGTACTTTAGCACTATTATTTGGTTCATCATTTATTGGGTGCACCCATCTATAATATTTTTTTGAAATCGAAAGCCTTCAATTTTGCGCACTTTAGGAACGCAAACCTTTCGACATATGGACTTATTTTGCAGCATCTCGAAGTGAAAAGCAAGGGTTTTTTTTCGAAATACTAGCACCACTTCTTTGACTTTTGATTGCAACAGAAATCCTTTTATTTTTCCACTTTCAGGCCCTCGTTCAACCGGCAATTTTACGGATTAAGATTATTATTAAACATATCAATCGATGGATGGGATATTTTGTTAAAATCACCTATTTTAGTCTGTAAGACATCACGTTTTAGTTGACTAATTTTTACTTCAATAAATAAATAAATGTAGTTTTATACGAGTTTATTCAAATAATTTAGATGAAATTAGGACAGGTTCATAAATAAAAATATATATTGGGTATGGGAATAAGTTTCCGCCCTCGTAAATGAGGTGCAGCTGCTGATACTATTTTTGTGTTCGCTCTAGTAATACCCTGGTGATTTGAAGGTGTATATGCGAGGCCTCGATCGCAGGTGTTAACATTCGTTTGATGCGTAAATATCCTTTTTTATCTGACCTCAAAAATGTCTACGTTCGTCCCGTGGCAAACATTTGAGGGAAGTCGTTCTTCATTATTACCTTTTAAAGAAAAGTGCAGCTGAAACGTGTCGTATATTGATCAATATTTACTGTAATCACGCTCCATCAAATACAACTTGTAAATAGTGGTTTCGACGCTTTCAAAGGGGCGATTTCGATGCGATTGATACAGATCGCGAAGGGGCACCGAAAAAATTCGAAGATACTCTACTACAATAATTATAGGGTGAAGACGCATGTCGAATCCTTGCTGATATGTCTAAAGAACTGGATGTTGACAGATCAACCGTCGGTAAACGTTTGCACGCGATGGAAATGGTCCAGAAAGCAGATAACTGGGTGCCACATCGATTGAAGGAGAGGGATATCGAGAGACGTTTAGTGACGTGTGATGAGATGCTTCTTGAACTGCAGAAAAGAAAAGGTTTTCTGCATCGCATCGTCACTGGCGATGAAAAATGAATCTATTATATTAACCCTTAGCGTCGAAAATGTTGCAGCCTGCCAAATGAACCAGGTCCATCGACAGCGAAAAACAAAATTCATGCTTTACAGGTTATGTTGTGCATCTGGTGGGATCAGAAGGGTGTCATCCATTATGAACAACCATCATTTGCGATCGTAACCGACTACCGACTGCAGCTAATGCGTTTGAATCGAGATCTCAAAGAAAAGCATCCAGAATGGGATGGTAGACATGACAAACTGATTCTGCTGCATAACAACACCAAGGCACACGTTGCTAAATTTATCCAGAAATATTTAAAGGGACTGAATTGGAAAATCTTGCCGCACCCGCTGTATTCCCCTGACATTGCACCTTCGAATTTCTATCTGTTCCGATGAATGCAGTCAGCCCTTATCGGAGAGCGGTTCTCTTCTTCCCATACCCAATAAAAAATAAAAAATTGTGACATTGGGGAATATTGTGGAAAATTCTTACATTTTATAGCTCTTCCTTTTTATAACTGCTTTATCGACGTCTCGTTTTTTTTTTGTCTTGACTGGCATCGTGTAATTATGTGAGGGATATAACAAAGCCTTTTCAAGTACTTGAGGGTAAGTAGTTCCTTTCACCTCTGATATCCATAAATAATAAAATTAATGTTTGTGTAGTAGAGAAATATTTTACGATAACAATAACAAAAGGAAAAAGCAAGCAGCAGCTAAAAAGATTTTTAAAGGTGTGCTACTAGGTTGTTCAATAAGTTTTGCAGTTCGATAAGAGAGGGCATTGCTACTAGCAACATTTTTTTTGTCACGTTGGTATACTCTTCATAAGAATGTATTGAAGTTTCATGTCAATCTGTCAAATCATTCTGTTTGTTAACAAGCCATTTAGTATCGACGTGTCACAGTATTTTCTACAATGGAAAAATCAAGTATAGTGCAGTGAATTTAATTAAGAAATTCAAAGGAAATTTATGAACGAATGTTAAAAGTGTATAAGAACTTTTCACCATCAACTATGTATAAATACAAGGTGGTGCGAAATTAATCACCCTATTTTATGTTTTAATACTTTTTTATTAAATACATAAAAAAAAATCTTCTTCCTCTTAATTGATGCGATAACCGCTTACGCAATTTTGGCGAATTTAACAAAACGCGCCAATCGTTTCTTTCTCGTGCTAACCGGCGCCAATTGGGCACACCAAGCGAAGCCAAGTCCTTCTCCACCTGATCTTTCCAACGCAGAGGAGGCCTTCCTCTTCTTCTGCTACCACCAGCTGGTATCGCATCGAATACCTTCAGAGCCAGAGCGTTTGTATTCATTCGGACGACATGACCAAGCCAACGTAGCCACTGGATCTTTATTCGCTGCGCTATGTCTATGACGTCGTAAGGCTCATACAGCTCTTCGTTCTATCGTCTGCGATATTCGCCCTCACCAGCATGCAAAACTCCAAAAATCTTCCGCGGAATCTTTCTCTCAAAAAAATATTTAAGTGATGGAAATATTTATTTGGAGCTTTACGCAATCCATTGCTTGCCTGTTTGTATACTGCAGCTCTCAAAAATTATAAATTTTTCGATAGAGTGACTACTTTTGCGCCTGCTTGTGGATATAATGAAAAAATAATAAAAATAATACTATCTACTTTGTCAAATAGTAATAAAATAAAAAATATGACTATATTTTTTTGTGGAAAAACAAAATTTTAGAGTGCCGCATTTTTGATTATCTGGCAGTCAGGAACTGTATAGGCTGATTGAGTTTAAAAACCCCAAATACCTTTACGAGAAGTTAAGATTGATGAGATTTGTTAGGCATCACGGACTGTTTGCCCCAAATATTTCTACTTGTCTTCATCAAGGCTGTTATGTTTTTATACATGAATCTCTAAAATAGAATTTTTGAATCTGTCAAGGCTATGATCGCTAGGAGTAACAATGATACTTTTATTCTATTTAATGAATTGGGTTGTGATTAAACTCTCACCATTTCTCCGTCTCTTTATTCATCAGAGCAATTACAGCTTGGGGTGAGCCAGTGATTCCTTTACTATCGCGTTCCATACGACTCGCTTCATTGCGTTGCTTCTCCCAGTATTAATAAGGCATAAATCTGCATCAACATCATCTGCCCACGCTTTTTACTGTCCATAATAAGAGAGTTGAAGGTCCTTTTCGTAATTCTGCAGTCGTCCATCCTGAGTAGGTGTCCAAACGATTTCAGCAGCTGAGCTTTACCGAAACGCACAATGGTTTGACCTGCTATGATCTGTTCGATCTCATCATTGTATCTGATTCTGTAAAATTCATCAGCTTCTCTTTTTGGTCCAAATATCCTATGTTAGATGTCCGTAACCATGCTTCGCAGCCATATGTTGCTACTGGTCTTATTAGCGTCTTGTGGATTTGCAGCTTAGACGACCTCGATAGCAATTTATTTTCGAGAAGTCTCAGGTGAGCAAAATAACTTTTTCTCTATTATTCACGCCGATTAGGGTATCTTCAAGTTTATACCCAGGCATTTAAAACTCTCCACTTTGTGAAACATATATGGGCTGACCTCCAAGTTGCCATAGCCTTCGGCGCTTAAAGACCTAGCGAGACCCTTGACATTAACTTCAAGGCTGACTAGCTTTGCTTGGGTATCAGCTCTACTCGTACAGTCAGGAAGTACGCGCTAGTTTCTTGCAACAATAGCAAGATCGATTCCCAAAATTTAAAACTAGGTTAAATATGACGGTAGAGTGCGTTTAACCCAATCCAATTTACAGTTAATTTTAGATTTTCATAATAAAATATATGAATCGCGGCGGTTAAATTTCATGCCATATACCAGCCAGCTCAACTACAAGCGTCGACTAGTATTTTTATAAGTTCAAACCAAGCTAGTGGTGAAATTGGCACTTTATATTTATTTTAAAACATTCCTCAAGCAAAACAGTTTTCAAAGAAAAGCAGACGTAAATTAAAAAAAAAAATTATCGGCACTTCATTATTTGGCAAGTTCTATGTGGGCCCTTTTTATTTTTTTTTTGTCGGGACAACTAGCAAGTACAGCACTCAGACACAATTAAGTCGGTTATACTGTTCTCGGAATGCCTTTTGATTTTCTTTAAATCCACCCGATCTCCGAAGAAATCTGAGTAGGTCTTGAGGTGCCAAGGAGCCAAAGAGGTCGCTTCTTAACACATCGGTGCCAAAGACCTCAAATCTGATTCGACCGAAGGCGGGCAGACGCTCAGAAAGTGGTCCGCCATCTCATCCTCCTCTTCACAAGCTGGCCAGAGTACACTGTCTGAGATGCCTACATTTTCCATGTGCCTCACCCACAGCCTCCTACAGTCCCCTCTGCTTAATGACAGGAGGATTTACGACAGTCGGTCGGACATGGCAGGTAACATCAGCTTAGTTTATTAGCAGCTTCTCTCAGCCTGTCAAGCTTGCTTGTGGGTTGTAGTAACCCATTTGCTAACCGTGGCTACTTTGATGGCTGCAGAAGGGAGTGGCAGATCGGGTTCTGAGGCCAACTTTTTTGGCATCTTAGCTAAGAGTCAGAGGTCTCGTTACCCACGTGTCCCGGTACCCATGTTCGCATCAGGCTGTTATGTCTACCGACATAGTTCAGCCTAAATTTACAGCACTCGTCTACCCCTGATGTGGTTGGGAGGCTGTCTAAGGCCATGATCGCAACTTGGCTGTCGCTGCAGACACATCCAGATGTACCTCTTCATCTGTATTCCACAACAAAGTTCATCGCTTCGTGCTTTTCAAGTACGACTCTTGATGGCATGGCTTCAAGAGGCATGGAGAGCATCATTTCATTTACTTTCGCTGCTTTTTCAAAAATATTATATAAACAATCCTTTCCCATTTCGGGTTATTCAATACAGTATTTCTCATATAAAAGCAATTATCTTTAGCCATCACATGTACAGCATCGAATTACCATCAGCTTTCAGTTCGCTTTGTTGTCAACTCTGCAGCCAAACTGTCGCCTTAACAGTTACTAGCCATATTTATGATACCTACATTATACTCCACAATACATATCCATCAGCCATCTGCTTCCAACTGACACATGCCAACTCACACAATGCCCTTTAGGGGCAGTCACGTTTCTTCCGGTATTCACAGCCATCCCACCGAAACTCTCCACTCTTCTTATGCAGCCTTTCGTTTTGCAAGAATTTTCCAATTTCTTTGTTTTGCTCAACATATTTCGGAAATTACAACGCACAATTGTATTGGTGACGCCACGAAGAGTATTCTGTCAATTCTGCCTTTACTACGCTAAATTCTATAGTGTAGTATATGTATGTGAGGGTTTGGGTGTATGTGTGCGAGATTTACATGAAATGGGAGTGGCAGTAGCAAAACAACAATGCAACGCAGAAAACATTTTTAGTTGACAGTCATCGGCACTTGTAGCTGGCAATGGCTGAAGTAAAGAAAACAGAAATGAACAACTTTTGGAAAAAGCAGCGAAGTAAAACGAACGAAGAAAGTGATGGACAAAGAGCAGCAATAATAAATGAGTACATGCGCACATTCGTGACTGACTTCCCTTTTTCTTGCTACTTTTAGGTGCATGAACTTTTGAGAGTTGTCAAAATGTTACGGTACTCTCCATATCCAATGCGTACTCGTACATATTTATGCAGTTACGAGCTACCTAAACTTTGAAAGTAAAAGAGTAATACTAAGAATACAAAGCGGTCGTTAGAGGCAAAAATGAGGTTATACTCGTGGAAAACAAAAGGCTGACGATTTAGCGAACAAAGGCAAGAAATTTTTGTACTTCCGTATATGTGTATGTGTGTAGTGATTTTCAGGATTGCCTCCTTGATAATTTTAAAAATTTGCTTAGATATCTAAATACTTAGATTTAATTATAATACAGGCACCGCCGTACCCGAATGAGTTGGTGCGTGACTACCACTCGGAAGACGTAGGTTCAAAGTTCCATGAAACACCAAGAAGAAAAAGTTTTTTTTTTTTCTAATAGCGGGCGCCCCTCGGCAGGCAATGGCAAACCTCCGAGTGTATTTCTGCCATGAAAAAGCTCCTTATAAAAAAAATCTGCTTTTCGGAGTTGGCTTCAAACTGTTTGTCGAACAACATCAAGTCGCACACCACAAATAGGAGGAGGAGCTCGGCCAAACACCTAACAGAAGTGTACGTGCCAATTATTTATTTGTAATACCTATAAAGGTCTAATAATAACGAGTATATACTGACGACTACTTGTTGATCCTAAGTGCGCCCAAACAAGTTGTGAAATTGGCATCTGTTGGTCACTAAACCTTTTTAGAGGCTGCTTAAGTTTGAACGGAGAGATAATGGGAAGGATTGAAGCAGATAATAATAGTAATACTACATCCTTACAAATTTGTATTTATTTTTATTGAGTACGGGCAGCCACTATCCAAATCCCTTACCGAATCGCTCGCTAATTCCGAAAATTGAGTGAATTTTTTTATGAACAAGTTTGCGAGATTACAATTTACCTCTATTCAGCTAAAAAAAGTAGTTTCACTTAATCAAGCATATTTATTACCAGCACTGAATTAGTCCTCCTCGCCAACAAGTTTTTCTAAAATAAAAATAAAATCCCTGTAGCTGGATGAAATTCCAAATCGTGTTCTTAAACTCGCTATATAGAGTACCCAAAGAAGAATTGAGGCAACCTATAGAGAAAGGCGAAAGGGAGGATCAAAAGAATACTACTTGTTAAAAGAACGTTCAACCTACAAGCTGAATACATAAATAAACATAAAAACATACGCCAGACTCATTATTACGTATGGTGTGGAGACGCGAGCAGATATTCTTAAAACACAACACAAATGCAGGCTTTATGATGTATAGCGAGCTACTCCACACCTAACCACAAGAGGAACGACGATATAAGATGCATATGTAAAATTTAGAATGCAATCAAATGGAGTAGAAAATGCCGGAAATAATGGAACAAACACGTTAAAAGAATGTCCATAGAACGTTTGCGTGAAATTAGCGATGTCCAACTACACCGCCAGGAAGGCCTGGTAGAAGATGGTGTGAATGTGGGGTATCAGGCACAAAATCCTAATAATATTAACAATGAACAATACTATTGACATTTTGTATAGTACATTTTATTTTTTGAAAGATTTATTTATATTAAACAGGTCATATTCCTAAATAAAAGATTGAAAAGTGGTATATTCAGACAGTCATTGATGGAACGAATGAAAATCGTGTAATTTGCTGACGATATAATACTAGTGGTGGTAGCAAAATCGAATGCATGAAATAAAGCAGGCAGCAACTATTCGAATCCACGCATGGCTGAAGGAATAGAACTTGAACCAGCACCTTAAAGAATTGAGCAGCAGAAAGGCTAGAGAAGTAACAATGACAAGCGTGGGTTAGTAGGGAATCACCTCAAAGTCGGTCATAAAATATCTAAGAATTATGTTTAATACTAGGCGCATTTTAAAACGCATTGATTATGTAATTGCGAAAGCCGAAAAAGTGGATGCGGCTCTAAAAGAAGGAATACTAAACATAGGGAACCCGAATCAGACTACAAATATACGAAATCTCGTGCGTAATATTCGAATTATTCAATTCAAAACCACGTCCTCTTCTTCTTCTTAATTGGCGCTATAACCGCTTACGCGATTTTGGCCGAGTTTAACAAAGCGCGCCAGTCGTTTCTTTCTCGTGCTAACCGGCGCCAGTTGGACACACCAAGTGAAGCCAAGTCCTTCTCCACCTGATCTTTCCAACGCAGAGGAGGCCGCCCTCTTCCTCTGCTACCACCAGCTGGTACCGCATCGAATACTTTCAAAGCCGGAGCGTTTGTATCCATTCGGACGACATGACCCAGCCAACGTAGCCGCCGGATCTTATTTATTTATTTAAATCACGTCCAATGAAGCAAAAGTAGTGCTTATAAGCTAATATGCTGAGAAGAGTTACAAGTTCCAGATAAGAAATCAGGCAAAATCCGATGAAGAGATCCAAAGCTGCTAACAGTAATGACAAGTGAGACGTCATCACGTAGCAGTCGTTGGATGTGCCGTCTAATACCGTCGATCCCAAGATGGGTAAGCAGACGACATGTGGAATGGAGTCCACCTCACCCTTGACAGATTTAAGCATGAGGACAGATGCTTATTCATCTATTAAATATACAAAGAAGTTAATAGAGGATACTGCTGCATACTGCTTTTTCGTCTGACTACACTTTGTAAATGAAAACCTAATGGGTGCTATGCTCGACACAGTAGAAAGTTCACCCGTTGATGTAATAAGGCAAGCATTGCCTTAACTAAGCTGTCACACGCGAACAACAACTCCTAAGAATTGATTAGAAATTAATTAGGCTGTTTCTCCTCCGCGAAGTAATACCTCACGTTAGTTCCTTGGAGCGAGCAAAATGTAACCCTGTTGAGCGCTTCGTGCGGTGAGTTGAAATGCGAGTCCCACTTTTTTTTGGCTTTGAAGGCTTGGTGCTATCTCTGTACAAAATAAAAAAAGAAAATGAAAAAAGACTGTTATAATGATAACTGTCCAGGTTCAGTGAAATTAGTATGATTTTCAGGGGTGTTGATGTATTGAGTGAGTCTGTGTGCGCAAGACTATAGATTTTCAGGCGCAAATGATCGCACATTTAGTTGAAGAAGTACATACCCAGCTAGTATAGCATAAATTTAGCGAAGAATGAACAATTGGCGTACAATAATAATTACCACTTAGGCAAAGAATCATGATTTTGGGCTGATTTGCAACACGCTGTGGCAGAAAAGTGCGTTCAAGATCAATGAAATTCTATCTGCCCACAATGAAGAAGGTCTCATTTTGAAGGAGAAATTACAAACATGCATTTAAGACAGTTCAAAAAAACAAGAAAAAAGGTAAAAGTAATAATTAAAAAGTAAAATAGTAATAATCAGAAACAAAAAAAAAATTTAAAAGCAGCTCTTGAAAATAAAAATAATCAAAAAATATTGTTTTATTAATTTGTTTATAAAAAACAGTGTAATTATTTTCTTTTTCACTTGAAATTTTAATTTTTTTGTTTTTCGTAAAAAAAGGTAAGTGCAAACCGGAATAACTGATTTTAATGAAAAATGTTTGTCTGGTTAATTTCGGTTGATTAAAAGAGGCTGTACATTCCACGGCGCAAATTATGAAAGCCACTTTTGAGCAGCTGTAGTGCCGCCGTTTTGTTTTTTTTTTATAAAAAAAAAATTTTGGATATTTATTTAAGGATTTCATATAAATATTCTATGTAATTTATTTTAAGATAATAACTACTCACAGTTATTCGCAAAAAATGATGGAAAAACTCGATATCTGGAGAAGCTGGTCCCTTTAATTTTCAGCTAAAAAATTAAAACAATTTTCTTTTTAATTAGAAGCAAATTTGATTTTTTTTAATACTTTATCGAAAAGTATGGAAAAAACACTAAAGGAATCATTTATTTTATATTCTCTTAGACTGAAAGTTATTTTACTTATGATTACAAAAAATAATAATAATAATTGCGAAAAAATATACACCTGAACTTCGACAATTTTATTCCTTTAGACCGAAAATTATTTTTCCTATAATTTTAAATTAACCCAATCGTTTTTAATATTAAAAAAATAATAATAAAAATAAAAACACAAATTTATGTGTTGAAAAAACTAGTGGAGAATTTTCGAAATGTGTTTGGCTTTAATTTTTTGACAAATTTGCGTTTGAAAATTTTGAAGTTTTCGGTGAGGTTATTTTTCAGAGAGCATTTATAAATAATTAAAAAATTGTTCTCACGCAAAAAATCTATATTCAAACCACTTATCTCGGCAACCACTTGAGGGGACAGATAACTGTAAAATTTCGAAAAAAAAATTTTTTTCTTTATCATAAAATGTTAATATGTAGAATAAGAATATGTCAAAAAAATTTTAGAACGTAAATTAAAGTATTTCTTATAAAGGGTGGTTACATTTTAAGGGCCGACGTCAACGTCAAGTTTTTTTCTGCATTTCATTTGACATTTTTCAATTTCAGACTAATTTAATTTGAACCATAGAAAAATACACAATCGAGCATCGGGTTAAAGTTATTCAGTCTTATTATGAAAACGGGCAACAGTGAATGCCCAATTTTCGAAGGAAATTATCTTCAGTGATGAATCACATTTTTACCTCAATGAATTTGCCAATAAGCAGAATTGCCGCATTCGGGCGAACGATAATTCAAGAGTGATTGCCGAAAAGCCAATGCAGCCACAAAGAGTGACTGTTTGGTGCGGCATCATTGGGCCGTATTTTTTCCAAAATGAGGCCGGTCAGGCAGTTACTGTGAATAGTGTTCGCTATCCTCAGATGATAACGAACTTTTTATGACCCGAATTGGAAGATATGGATGTGGACGATATGTAGTTTCAACAGGACGGTACCACTTGTCACACAGCTAACGAAACAATGGCTCTTTTGCGCGAAAAATTTGATGACCGAATAATCTGACGTTGCGGCGATGTCAATTGGCCGCCAAGATCATGTGATTGGACACCGTTGGACTTCTTTCTTTGGGGTTATTTGAAAGAAAAGGTGCACGTCGATAAGCCAGCAACAATTTAAGAACTAAAGGATGAGATAATTCGGCACATTAACGGCATAGAACCTCAATTATGCCTCAGCGTCATCGAAAATTTGGACCATCGGATGGAGGTGTGGCCATTTGGCCAATATTTTATTCCATACGTAATTGAGCCATACCAATATTATCATAATGAAGAGAAATGACAATAAGTTTCGAAAAAAATATGGAATTTAATTCAAAATCAAAATCGGCCCTTGAAACTTAAGCACCCTTTATTATAGATCGTCAACCGTGACGACTCTATTCTTCGCGTTCGGCCGCCGTAGCCGAATGGGTTGGTGCGTGATTACCATTCGAAATTCACAGAGAGGTCGTTGGTTCGAATCGCGGTGAAAGCAAAATTAATAAAAACATTTTTCTAATAGCGGTTGCCCCTCGGCAGGCAATGGCAAACCTCCGAGTGTATTTCTGCCATGAAAAAGCTCCTCATAAAAATATCTGCCGTTCCGAGTCGACTGTAGGTCCATCCATTTGTGGAACAACATCAAGACGCACACCACAAATAGGAGGAGGTGCTCGGCCAAACACCTAGCAGAAGTGTATGGGCCAATTATTTTTTTTTTTTTATATTTTTCGAATTGGCGTACACGATAAATCGAACACATCTTTTTTATAATATTACTTTCTATGTGACTTTACAACTTTTCGAAATTTTTTCGAAAAAATAATTTTTTCAATGCAAAAATAGTAGGAAAATTCGCCCCGAAATTCATTTTTTTAAAGCATTTTATTCCGCTAATTTTTTTTCCATTTATTGTTAATTCATATTGAAATTATGACATTAATAAACAAAAAAATTTTGGGTTTTTTGTATTCAGCTGCTTTTTCATGACGGAAATGCTCGAAGAGATTTGCTATTACCTGCCTGGTTATTAGTAAAAATATTATCTATTTATTATTTTATTTTATTGACCAAAGTGTTTTAATTAAAATATAAGGTAGTTAAGAGCTTTGACTGCTATCTTCTTGTCTATTATTTAATATTTCATGACAAGATGTTTAGCGGTATGGAAACGTGTGAATTCAACAGCGGTTTCTCAGATAAAAAAGCGTAACCTGGACGCAGGCATATAGGCATAGACCTTTGTAATGAAGGAGATGAAATGTCACTCTGAAGTAATGCGAAAGCGGCTCCAGGGTGGGCGACGGTTACAAACGAGTTTTTTACTCTCCAGACGTGCCATTGCTGCGACGGCAGTTTTGATAATGCATTAGGCATTTTAAACACACTCATCCACAAAACAAAATATTTCATGGCCACCCCGACCGCGCGGCAATCACTCGCAAAGCCATAAGATTAAGATTACTATCATGGATATGGCAAAGGAGAAGCGTTTTGTAAATTTTTAATATAAAATTATATCCTAACTGGTATCTATGACCGGCTGAATATTTGGCAACTCTAATTTTTTGCATGAACAAAACCAGACTTTCGTCCAGGGTGCGTGTATGTGTTTGCAGACTTATGCATGTAAATGCAACAGCCCGGCACAGCAACAGTCGGCAAACGCAGCTAGCGACCCAACAATTGTCTGTTTATCATATGCCGCTAAAGTCCTGCGGGCTGCAAGACACATTTTTCGATTCCGTTTTATGCTTCAATTTCACGACTTTTCATACTATCATATACCGAGGCATAAGCATGCAAGGCACAGCAAGTCGTCCGGCTATTAGTTAGTGAGTCGGGTTACGAGCGTGGGTTGCGTATTGATGATGGTGTTGGTGTGGTATGAGTATTGAGCTGCAGAAAAGAGAAGTTGAGCACACAATCGCACCAATACATGCACATATATAGCCATGTGTATAAGCAGCACAGAAGGAAAGCAAAGCAGTAGCAGCCGAGTCATAAAACTAGACAGTTGCCCAGTGGTTGCAAAGCAAAATTGACTGCGATTTTTACGCTGCTGGAAAATCTAGGATTTTAAAAATTTTTTATATGGAAAAGAAATCTATGTTATAAGCTGAAAATTTTCTAAATTAGCAGTAAGAGATTGTGTAAGCTTAATAAAAATTAAATTAAAAATTTAGTTGGTTAATAATTTTCAACGTTTATGTATATGTATGTGTAATACTTGTGCACCAGTGAGACCAGAGTGGAACAGTGTGTATTTTTTGTACGTGTTTACTGAAAATTTGTGTATTGACTTAAATGGAGATTTGCAAAAATTAAATGTTAAATGTGATTTAATGTTAAGAATAAATGTTTAATAAAATACCTAATACATAGATATATGGTTTTTGCAATACAAATTAAACGTAAATGTTAGTGTGAACATTTTCATTGCCAAATAGTTACTCCACATTTAATGATAAACTTGGTTAATTGCTACAAAATTGTTACTGAAATATTTCATACAAATTAGTGTTAAAACTTTTCTTCCGAAAACTGTCAAAAGCAGGCAAAATTGGCACACTAGAGCCGTATAACGCGCGCACGCCCTTAAATAGACCACAAATTTCTACTTCACCCCGTTAAGTGTGTGAGCGCATATCAGCTGCTGGCGACTAATATGCAGTAATTTGTATTTATAATTTTGTATGATAATGAACGGCTAACAAGTTTTGCTGCATTTTAAGTTATGTGCCATAGAATTGAATGCTAGAAAGGAGCTTGATGTGCTGCGTGTCTACAAAACGACAAAGAATTTGAAATAAAAAATAAGAAAAAACAAAACTAACCAAAAATCGACAAGGAGCTGCCAACTATGATTAATCACTGCGTGTTTTTTTACTACAACTATTTAATAAGCCAAGTCCAAGTCGTAGAAATTTAATAGGCCTAATGCAGATGAGCCTGAGGACACTAACAAAGTGGCACAACGCTCGCTGGCTGGATGAGATGAAGGTGAAGTGAAGTGAAGTTTGGTGAAGGAGTGAATGTAAATAAAATTTTACGTAAGTTTGATGAGATAAAGTCCCACACCCACAAGCACACACACGCACACACAAAGGGAAAAGAAAAGCGAAATATATAATTTGCTATACTTATAAGCAAAGAAAAAATATACATATTTGTAAAAATGTGTGTGTGTGGAAAGGAAACGTACAAGCGGCAATAAAACAAAGTGAAAGAACTAGCAAAGAAATGAACGATAACAAAAGTAGCGGCGGCTCAAGCAAAAAATAAAGGGGAGGTATACCTTAGCACAGCTGAGCACCGGGCATGGACACCTGCGGCTGCTTGTTACGCCTGTAAATATGTATCCATAGCATGGTGCAATGAGCAAATTGATGGAAAGCGCACATGCTTACGCACGCACACATTCACACACATGTACGTACACTCATGCATAATTCAAGTTGGGCTTGCCGTGAGTGCTGCATAAATTCAGGCGCCTTTTCACAGCAAACAATGGAGTCGAATGGTTTACTAAAGAACTGCTGACATTTTCTATACAAATTAGATAAAAATGAAAGAAGGTTTAAAAATATATTAAAAATTATTTTTTGTATCTTATAGATAGCGAAATAGCTAATAAGAAATTGCTAAAGTGTTTTACAAAAAAACGAAAAAAAACATAAAACGAGAAAAAATGCTGGTTTTTGAAAATCGAATAATGCAAACTAAATATTAATATTTTTATAAAAAAAATTAAGCAGAAAGAGTGTATACTATTATATTAATAAGCTATACAAAAATAGGTGCATAAGTGAAAGTGCGCGAACTACACAAAAAAAAAGCAACAATAAAAAAATACAAAAAAAATTACAAAAAAAAAAAACTAAATTTACAATTTAGTTGTAATATAGAATTGTGTCTAATTGTGTTCTTTATAAAAAAAATGGTGATCATAATATTATCATAAAATTTTTTTCTCAAAAACAAAAAAAGAAATAAAAATAAATAATTGAAAAAAAAAACAAATGATAATAATAATGACAAAAATAATAATAAAAATAATGCTTACAATAATTTGTCTGAGCCACTAATGTACACACGCTCGTGTATAACCATTTTTTTAACTGAAACTCCAAATTAAAAAATTGAAAATTAACAAAACTAACGAAATTTTAAATCATAACTAATAATTTTTTTCCGTTTTCTGCAAAAACTATGCATTAAAATCAATTCAAAGTAAAAATCGGACTAACCTTCAATGAGGCCTGAGTTCATCAGACATTAAAAAAGCAAATAAAAAAATTTAGTGTGCAATTAACGCTCAAATGTTATTCTCCATGCAAATGAGCTAACCAAAACCCGTTTGAGTGTTTCCAAAAAAAAAAAAAATAATAATAATAATGAAATAACCCTATTAAATTGTACGCAGAAATTTAAGTGGAGCAAAAATCATCACAAATAACTCATTTACCAAAGAAGCACAAAACCAAAACATAATAATAAAAGAAACTAAAAATTGCAAACATAATTTTAAAACAATTTACAGCACGCCTCAAGATATGCTGCATAGTTGCCGCAATCTCATTCAATCCCACCAACAACTCTATCAACATTGCGCAGCCCCTCAACGCATCGCCTCAGGGCAGCAGCAAGCAGTTGAAGAGCGAAAATTGCTAAGGAGAATACTCGCGACACATGTGCAAGCAAAAGTAAACAAAGAATTGTAGTAAAAAACACGCATAGAAGGCAGATAAAACAACAATAACAGAAATAAAGAAACGCACGCGCCACAGCAGCCACACGCATAAAAAGGTAAAAAAAACAGTCGCCAGCATAAAAGCAAAGGCAATGCGCACAAAAGACGTAGGACAACAAAATTAAAGGGAACAAAAAACAAAGCTAAACAACAAAGTTGCTAAAAATTAAGCAGCAGCAGCATTATTGCACTATTTACGCCTTTCTTCTCTCTAAAAAAAATTAAATAAAAGAAGCCCAAAAAACCCGAACAAAAATGTCCAACTTTAAAGATACTCTCCACGTTGGCCCATACTATCGCTCCGTTGCACCCAGCGGTAGTCGCGGTCTCGCCGCGGCAGCTGCAGCTGCTTTTGGGCGTGGCAGCACTACCAGTAGTGGTCGCAATAGCGCCTGCAGTTCGGGCAGCGTCTCACCCATACCGATTATAGCGATTAGCACCGGCGATGAGTCGTCCGAATCGGAGATTGAAGCAGAGCCTGTGCGTATATTTCATAGACGTCTTTCGACGAAGCGGAATATTACCACGACGGTAAGTTCTTGTCAAATTGGTTGTGCTTCACTGGATCATGTTTTGTTGTATATGTGTGCGTGCGTGCTACTAATTTGGGGCAGGAAAAGTTTTCTTTATTCTGGAGGTTATTTGTGGGAACAATGTGTTTTAATTAAATACTTTGACTTATACCTTAAACATTTTCAACAAAAACTATAATTTTTTTCAAAAACATTTAAAAAAAAAAATATTATAAAAATGTTAAAAGGCACCGAAGATGTTTAACTTTAAAAAATTCTATCCGAAAATTTAAAACAGATGTAAAATTAAATTTAAAATTTTACAAATTTTTTTGAATAGCTTATTTTTGGGGAACAGTGAAAAATATGCTTTCGAAAATTTAAACGATCCTCCGCACAGTTCCTTCGTAGGGAGAAAACAACGAAGGCGTTATTTCGAAATTATATTTACGTAAATGCAGGTAAGTTTCGGGTGCTTTTTGACGTGATAACGTCTTATAATTCGATGTAGCCGGCTGCACGCACCAAAAAATGCGTCGTTATCTTGCTCATTGGTCGTTACCTTGCTTGAACTGCAAGCGGAGCGCGGAACGAACGATAAAGAGCACAATCAGCCCCCCCATTCGAAATTTCGAAGGCGACCTGCAGAAATTACTGTTCAAATATGAGAAGGTGGCCTCATCCTTAAGCATGCAGATATCGGCGGAACAAGTCATGAAGTTCACATACTTGGGTCCCCAAATTACTCACAATATTGATCTAAAGAAAGAAATGAAGACCGCGGCAAACACATAAGCAACAAACACAACAGCATTTGGCTGTCTAAGATCGGCGATATGGAAGAACAAATACATGAGCATTGAAAGCAATATGAGAATATATAAAGTATGCATTCGACATGAAGCGGAGATAGAGCACACACTTCCATAACCCAGCAATACCATGTTTTTTTTTTTGTTTTTTTATCCGAAGGGGGAATCTTACATAGATACCGTCATAGATACAGACGGCATGCACGATTCATACTGATCACTAAGGGTGCACCTCATTCGGGACCACGCACAGTCAGTATTACTACTTAAACTGGACTTGCGAAACAGTACACCTACGTACTAAACACTAACTCCGACCTCTGTAGCTTTAGTTTGCCCTGCGGTACCGCCGTTTAAGCATTGCATCGCAGGGCCAAGCTAGCCATTATGGCTCTTCATTTATATTTCTCTCTCCGTCTACCCTTCATTAATTCTTTGTCTTCTTTCCTTACTGCGTTCCCATTCCTTTTTCCGCAGTTCCTGTAACGCATTTGCGGAACATTCTTTCACCTTGGCCCACACCAACTTCGACTGCAACATGTGATCTACAGTGTTGCCCGGGGTTATTTTTTCTTTTATGATTTCTTCAATGCACCTTCTTTCAGATGCGTATCTCGGGCAGGAGAAGAAGACATGTTCCACCGTCTCACTACCGTTGCCGCAGAACGAGCAGTCAGCTGCGTCCTCGTGGCCGAGTCTTTGGAGATACTCTCTATAGCATCCATGCCCCGTCAGGAACTGTGTGAGGTAGTAATCTGTGTCACCATGCCCTCTCTCAACCCAAGCCTGTACGCTTCTGATAAGTTTATGCGTCCATCTCCCTTTTGTCGCTAGGTCCCAGCGATTTTGCCACGCAATTATGCTCCCCCGTCTTTCTTCTTTACGCTCTTCCGCCGTTAATCGCCTGTTTAGGATTTTGGCTTTGTCGTACACTCTACCCAGTTCAGAGGCCATTATATCTGGTGGCATGATACCCGATATGACACATACTGCTTCAAACGACACTGTCCTGAAAGCACAGGTAACTCTAAGGGAAATAAGTCTAAAAACTATTTCCGCCTTCTTCGCGTATGTTTTCTGTATCAGGGCTTTACCCCATATGGGTGCTGCATACATGAGTGTAGACTGGGTAACTTTAGCCAGGAGCGCTCTTCTACTCTGAGTAGGACCACCGATGTTGGCCATAATTCTTGACAGTGCCGCCGTCACCATGGCTGCCTTTCCGCATGCTTTTTTAATGTGTTTCCTGTAGCTTAGTCGAGCATCGATTATTACACCCAAATATCGTAGTGCCGCCTGTGTTGTGACGTTGAACCCATCAATGTTTACTGTGGTCGTTTCTAACTTTTTTCTACTCGTAATGAGAACTGCTTCTGTTTTATGCCCGGCTAGCTGGAGTTTAACCGCCGTTAACCATTGTTTGACCTTTGTTGTTGCCTCGCTGCAGATACTCTGAATCTGAGGGATTGTTTTGGCGACTATGGTCAACGCAATGTCGTCTGCGTATCCTATTATTTGCACTTTCCTCGGCATTGGGATTTGCACTACCCCATCATATAATACATTCCATAGCATCGGGCCCAGTACAGAACCCTGCGGTACTCCGCCCGTCACTGCATATCTCTTTGGACCTTCATCTGTATTGTACAGAAGTACTCTTTCTGACAGATAACTGTTTACAACCCGTACTAAGTATGCTGGCGTTTTTTTCTCTTCAAGAGCCTTTATAACCCAGCAATACCATAGCACTGTCGAAATGCAAATACTACGGACAATAAAAGGATGCACATTGCGTGACAGAATACCAAATTACGAATTTTGAGAGATTTGTGATGTAACAGACATAAGAAGGTGGACAAGAGGAAGGAGAAAAATGTGAAGAGATACTGCTTGCAGAATGTCGAACGAATGCATAGCAAGTATGGCGATAAATGGCGGAATAGGCCACCCGGGCGGTTAACGAAGAGGTGACATGAATGCTGGACATTGTAATTCACTGAACTACATACAGTAAGAGTTATCCTAAAGTTATCCTACAGTAAAGTAATTGTTGTGAACATGAATTTTCCTAGATAAACGAAGAAGAAAAAGTTGTTGGGAAATAAGTAGGCGTTACCCCGTCAGCCTTACGACAGGATAGTGTAAGGTATGCAGCTTCATTTCTATTGTCAATTGAAGTAAGAAACTTATGGAAAAAGTGAGTTTCACTAAGATTTAAATGGCTTAGCATCAGAAGAGATTAAATTTAAGTTGAATAAAGTTCATTCGACATTCGCGCCTACATTTGTAATTTTTTACAATTGGATAAAGGATTTTAATGGGGCCGTACCTCCTTCAATAATGAGCATTTTTCTGGATGGATAAGAAAGGATTAACAAAATCAACTACGTGGTTTTAAGTAATCAAGAGCACGAAATAATTAGTTGAATAGATATATCGTAAGATGTAGTGTTTTCCATTTCCAGTCAATTAAATTCAAGATGAGTACCGCATTTGTTCTCTGTCACGCAGATATATAGTGTGCAGTTTTAATGTCAAAATCATATAAGCTCAAAATATTAGTTGTTATTATGACGTTTTCACTAGATGTGGCTACTAGTGCCCTTTTTTATTTTCATAAGAAGTGGCTCCACTTCCGCTTTTAATGGAAGTTCGAAATATGGATTGTTATCTTAACAAAGTATATTAACTAAACTCTAGTGCACTAGTTGCATCTGTAACGAAAAGAATATGCACATTTTACATCAGTGAGATCTATCATTAAATTTGAGCTGATATTCTGCCTTCTTAGGAAACTAGGTCATGCCTGCCATAAACTCAAGCAATTAAAAGCTATTGTCATATGGCATTTATGTTAATAAAATATTAATTATATTAAGTAAATAACATGACTTGAAATTGCACCACACATGTTTGTATATATGTAAGTATAATTATGCATCTTATTACGTTTCAAAGCATTTAATGTTGCTCATACGCAATGTGGTACAGCTGCCTTTGACTTAAGCAATAATATAGTTGTACATAAACCACTAGCGGACACAAGAGAAAGGACGACAAATGAGTACAGAAGAAAAATTGGATGCTTTAAGAAGTTGCTACGAGGGAGGCCCGATATGTTCCTAAATCCAACATTTATCAGGAAACATTTCTTAAAAGGCAGTGTGTTTCGGAAAAACACACCCTAATTTGATGGAAAATTTGTCACATTTTTTAGTTATAACAACCAATTGAGACTGATGCCCTCGAACATACTGTTTTGGACCAAAAATATCTTCGCACAAACTTTACTTATAAAACAAATAATATAATATGTGGACTCTTTACTTTGTATTGGAATCAGCCACTTCTGATCACTCAATTTTGGTCCGGTCATACTAAATATTATAGTATGGATCACCCCATTAATAGATCACCCCCTTAAATAGGATCACCCCATAAGAAATCCTCCATAAATCCACGATATGGTAATGGATCGGCGAGTGAAGTTGCGAGATCTATGAAGAGCCTCTCTATGAAGTCTTATCAAATGTTTATATCGAAGAACTCAACTCCGTATAACTGTAAGATATAAGAAGGCTATCAATAAAATAGGTGCCATCATTTCTCTGAATAAATAACTCACCCATTCGTTTAAAGAAGAGTTTATTAGCGATCTTTGATTGTAATCCTTAAATCTGGATGGAAACAGTAATCAGCGGTCAGTGCCTATATGGCAGACATCTCGTAGGCAATCGATGTCGACGGAGGCCTGGGTGGATTTCTTGTGCTATAAGTTCAATGTGAAGGTGCGATATTCATCGATTTCCTCTAAGAGGTAAAAAGTATCACCGGTGCATATTATGCAAAGCCAATGATTCGACAAGATGACGATTTGAAGCAAAATTAAGACATTTGGCAAGGAAAAAAGTCATTTATTATTAGATTGATACGCCTCACTTATTCAACATATTTTGCAGCTTTAGCCTCTGAAACTAGATAGTTGTGTTCTTAAATGTGAAGACATTATTGTAGGAGATTCAGATCAAATGAAAAGCAGGTAAAATTGATGAAGCAAATATCCTTATTTTCATCGGAAATTGTATTATTTCGATGAAATCCAAAAACACGAAAACCATTGGAAAAAGCGAAGGGCACTAATGGAAGGCAATGCTGGAAAATAAAAAAAAATTCTATCGAATAAAAGGTATCACAAACTTGTTTACCATCTTCTGCACCTTTTTTAAATTTCTGCAAATGCTAGTCAGGTTAGCATGTGGACACTTAATTTTAAGTTTAGTTGTTTTCGTTTGGCTAACTATTTTTCGTCAAAAAATGAATACTAACCGCACTGCTCTAATACCAAAAGTGAAAAAAACAGCAATACCGTAAAAATCACGATAATGCGGGCAATAAATCAAAGTAAACCAAAGCAAGGAATAAAAGAAAGCAGCTCAGTAAAAGGCAGTAGTTGTTAGTGTGCAATTGTTGTGTTTGTTCAGTTATCATTTCTGCCAAATAAGCTGAAGACTCACGAAACAAAATACAAAGAAAACAAAAAGGCTATTAGTTGAGCCAATTTTTTGTCAACCAGTTGTTGGCTCATCATTGGTTGTTGTGCCTTTACATTGAAATGATATTTATCGATTCCATTTTTTCGTTTTTCTATAACCACATTTTGTTTGGCTCGTCGTTATTTTTATTTTCTTTTTGTCAATTCAGTTGATTTTTATTTTATTTAGGTATCGTAATTCCCTTGTTTATTTGTACACAGACAGCAATGATTCGAAGACATTCAGAATTTTAGATTAGGACTAATAATTCTGCGAAATCGGAAAATAGCAGAATTTCTATGTAGTTGGTATTTGCTTGTTTAGCTAAGCTTTAGATTTTCCTAGAGTTGGCCAGATTTGGAATTCGTTTTGCGAAAAAGTATTTCGCAATTGTAGAAACTCAGATATTTAGGTATATGAAAGTTGCGTAGAACATTTGACATTTTTGTGAGTGCATAAATACGAGGGTTGCCTTGTAGATTTTGTATCTAATAATGGAATTACAGTACAATATTAATGAAAATGTCTCCATTATTTTTCAAAATATTCTCCTTGGAAGCCAATATACTTTTACATACGCTTTAGCCCATTTTCAAAGCAATTTTGCCACTTTGAAGTGGATAACTCCAAAACGGGCTGTTGAAATGCTTCAACCACTTCTTCAGGCGTTGGAAGATATTAAGCTTGCATTTGTTTTTTGATCTTCGGGAATAAAAAGAAATAATTAGGTGCCAACTCAGGACTGCAAGAAAGATAACCCATTAGTTTGATCCTTTGCCGATATATGGAAGCTCGCATTGTGTTGGTTAAAGATAATTCTTCTTCGGTGATTAGTTTTCCATAATTCTAAAGCTTTTGGCAAACGAATGGTTGTTTATGAGTATCACGCAAAATTAACTGTTTTAAGTCTCTAGGTCTAGTTTCAATATTACCAGAGTTTTCGAAAAATCAAGCGACTACTTGCTTTGAGATGTTTCTCACGCGAATAACTTTGTTTGAAATAAGCTCGTCTTGGAACACACATACTGATGCAAAAGTTGCTGTTTTGTTTCGGGCTCATATGCATAGATCGAAATTTCGTCGCTCGTTATGATGGTGTTACTTTAAACTACCGCGGCTGAATATTTTTAACATTTTAGTACACCAATCGACATAAATCCCACATGTAAAAATAGAAATTTATGCTAAACAATATACAAATGATAAAATTATCGAACTACAGCTCATCACATGTAGTTTTGCAGAGGCGACCCTGTAAACAACAACTTTCGTACAGGTTGGTTCAAATGTAAGAGGGCCAAAAGAAAAGGAAATAATAATATACTCCAATAGTTTTATACCATATCTGATTTTCAGCCAACTTTATGAAATGGAACAGCAGAACAGCCTTTTTGTTCAATTTTGACCAATGCGGTATTCGAGCAGTTTTTCTGTGTGTAATTCTTAATTTAAAATATGAAGGAGGTACTCGCTGTAGTATCACCAATTTCCATCTGGGGTAAGCTTGGATCTTCACAAACAATATGAAAGAGTTGCTTATTGATTTATGATAATGTTGTACTGGTTGATCCTCAATACTCACACGACGAGTTTCAAGCTCTAAGACCCGTTGACGTACAGTTGAAAATAATAGGTCAGATTGAAATGTCTTTAAGACTTTCCCCATTTTGCTGATAATCTGATCAATTGACAGATCGTAGTAAAATTTTTTGAGTGTTCAAATGATTGATGCTGACTCGGAACGGCCAAAATAGCAGGAGCTTTACCGTGGCAAAAATACACTCGGAGGTTTACTATTGCCTGCTAAGGGACGACTCCTATTAGAAAAACTTGTACCTAACCTGGCTAGGTGAGAATCAAAATGCCTAAATCTGTAGATCGAATTTATAGAGAGGGGAAGGAAGCAGCAGAAGAAATGGAGTTCTCTTTGGCTTCAATGTTTGTCCCAATTCGTGATATTTTATTCAAAATACAATTTTGACCCTCAAAAGTAATATTATCGTCTTTAGAGTACTACCCATTAACTGAAACGCATTTAGGTCAGAGTTCGGTCCAGCTCTCGAAACAGTTCCGGAACTCTATTTTCGGTATAGCCATCAGAGTCGTTTTCGTCTTCAATTTTTCTTTTACTTCATTTCGGTTCTTAAAGCGCGTTCCCCGCAGTGGTTTTTTGGCTCAATAAAAAAAAAACAAAAACAAAAAATAGCAGGGAGTCTCACCAGGTGAAATTCGTGGCTGTTGGATGATTTCGTTTCGTTTTGATCAAAAATTCATGGACGATGATGGCAATGTGTGATTGTACGTTATCATGTTGCGGAATCCATGAGTTCATTTCCCACAAATCCTTCTTTTTTTTTGAATTACTTTACACCAGTGTCTCATAACGCTCAATTAATAGTCTTTATTAACTGTCTGAGCTACTGAAAAAAACGTATGGAGCAAAATACCGATGTAATACATAAAAACCGTTAGCATGACTTTCTTTTCTGACTGAAAACGACTTAGTTTTTTCGATATTGTACTGATGCGTTTGATGAATAGCGGGTTCGATTCAGCCATGGTAACTATGACTTTGGCGATATCAACATGCTCCCTTTTTGCATGAAACTCAGGTTTTTTGGAGTCCACTTTGCAGCAGCACGTCGCAAATCAAAATCATTAACTATAATGTCCTGAACGGCAATATTAAAATCCATGGGCAATGTTGAAGCCTCTTCCAGCTGCCTGTTGGTTAATTTGAGGTTATTGATCAACTTTTTTTCTCTTTACTGATGTTTTCCTCAGTGTTCGGTGCCGAACGTCTGCCACTGCGTTGGTTATTATTGATAGATCCACGCTCACTTCTGAAACGTTCATTCTACTAGTAAACGGCGGTTTTATTTAGAGTATCATTTTATTTAGTATAATCAGTTTCCAAACATTTCTAAGGTTTTCGTACCATTGAATCCATTTTTGACGCAAAATTTAATACAAACTCCTTGTTGAAAATTCAAATCCTAGACATAACGCAGCGAAGAAAGATCCAGCGGCTACGTTGGTTGGGTCATGTCGGCCGAATGGATACAAACGCTCTGGCTCTGAAAGTAATCGATGAAGTATCAGCTGGTGGTAACAGAGGAAGAGGAAGGCCTCCTCTGCGTTGGAAGGAAGATTACTTAAAAAAATTTTGTTTTTACTTGTACATCCACATTTTTAAATTGCAGTGGTGAAATTTGCTTCTATCGGTTAATAAATAGCATAAATAAAATTTGGGTCAAGCCCTGATTATTAACCTCCTATTTGCTAAAAAAAAACTATTCTGCAAATTCTTTTAAAAAGTGGTATGTTTTTCCCTACTTTCGAGAAAGGTATTATGCTATATATTCAGGAAGAACATTTGGCAGCCATTCGCCATAATTTCTTGGGTAAAGTGTCTTCTTCAGTTGGCTTTGGTTCGCTTGTTCTATCTGATGATGATGCCATTGAGGGATTGTTAAAGATTAAAAACTCGGCCCATTCGGATGTAGACGGGCTTTCTGTAACTTTGTTTAAAAATTGTCGCTCTTTAGTTCAACCTCTTAAACTGATTTTTAACAAATCCTTGGCCGAAGGAATATTTATCGATGATTGGAAGCTGACTATTTTTAAAAGCGGTAATAAAAGCAATATTGTAAATTACAGACCAATTTCCAAATTATCTGCTGTATCTAAACTCTTTGAATGCGTTGTTAAACACAAGTTATATTTTAGTGTTAAACGTCTAATTAGTCCACGTCAGCAAGGTTTTGTAGCTGCAAGGTCTACCTTATCCAATTTATCCGTTTTTTCTGATGATTGCCACGCAGGCTTTCAGAATGGTTTCCAAACTGACGCGATATACACGGATTTTTCTAAAGCCTTTGATAAAATCTCCCATACAATTTTAGTAACTAAATTGGCTTGTCTTGGTTTTCATTCAACTTTCCTCGATTGGATTCGGTCCTATTTAATAAAGAGATGCTGCACTGTAGTTATCGATGGTGTTTGTTCGAAACACTACACTGCCACCTCTGGGGTACCTCAGGGTAGTATTTTAGGTCCTTTGTTATTTATTTTGTTTATTAATGATATTTATTCGTGTTTTTCCTTCGCTAATTTTCTTCTCTATGCTGATGATCTAAAAGTGTACGCTGAAATAAGAAATTCTAGTGATTCAGCCGCCCTACAGTCTGAGTTGAATAATTTATTTTCCTGGTGCCTTATTAATCGTCTATTTCTTAACATTGAAAAATGTCATAAAATCACATTTTCTAAGCTTCAAAACCCCCTCAGCACCTCTTATCATATCAATTATACATATCTTGCTTCGTCTGATGTGATAAAAGACTTAGGGGTCTTCTTTGATTCAAAGCTTAATTTCATCACGCACCTAAATGATGCCGTTTCCAATTCTCTTGCTATGCTCGCATTTGTTAGACGTCACTCATCGCACTTCACTGATCCATATACTCTTAAGATTTTATACTCTGCGTTTGTGCGGTCAAAATTAGATTATGCCTCTTTTATTTGGAGACCTTATCATGCAGTTCATATAAATCGAGTGGAGAGGGTTCAAAAAATTGTTGTGCGTTTCGCGCTACATTCACTCAATTTCTCAGACCCCAAACCGTCTTACGTCTCACGCTGTCGTTTGATTAGTCTCTGTCCATTAAGTGACAGAGGTACGTTCCAGGCAGTTTCTTTTATCTTCGATCTCGTTAATGGACTAATTGACTGCCCGTTTCTTCTAGAAAGAATACATTTTAATGTTCCTTGCAGGAACTTTCGCCGTGTCAAAATTTTTCATGTTGGCGTTAGGAGGACATTATATTGTTCCAAAGCGCCTCTTGTTAGAACGCTGTCTGACATTAACTATCTCGCCTCCCTTTTGGATCTAGACTTTTCCAGGGCGAAACATGTATTTAAATCCCAATTAAAAATTTTTTTCCTTTGTAAGAATTCTAAATAATTGCCGAGTATATTTTGTTAATTTAGTTTTCTAAGCTTTGATTTTGTTAATTATTTCTATTTATATATAATATAAATACTCTTAGTTCTATGTAGTCTGTAAGAAACGTTGTATTTTCTTGTCTTACTAAAATGAATAATCCTCCTCTTTAAGTTATAAGAAAGTTTATATTTTTCTTTTACTCATTACAATTGAAGCTAGTTAATTATAAGTTTAATTTTACTTTGATTAATGATTTAGCATTAATCTGTTTTCATAGTCTGTAAGAAATACTGTATTTTTTAGACTATTAATTGAATTAAATAAATAAATAAATTAAAAAAAAATAATGTAATTGAACAGACTCAGCAGTTAGTCCAATATGACCATATGACCAAACATCGATTCAATCTAGAACGACTTTTGTGGTGACCCTGTATATCTATGTTATGTATATATGTGTATACATATACGTTTATGCTCTCGTACATGCTTAAGACGAGCTTTCTGCAAACATCGAACATAGAGCCTCTCGTGTTTATTTGTATACGAACATCTATTCCAGCTTAAAGAAAGCTTTTATCTCATTTTATCTCCGTTTGGCCGCTATCTTCTCTTTTCGGCATTACCTGCCACTCTTCACACACATACAACCCATCATTTGTGCTTTTTGCGCTTGACTGTTGCTTATTTTCACATTTTGTTTTTATATCTTTATCATTTTCCCTTTATCCGCATTTTCGCAATTAGCACGTGCACTACACCTAAAAGTATGTTGTGAGTGTGAAGGAGTAAATGCCAACAACCGGAAAATTTTGTCGTATTGTGTTTAAGTGTTAGTGAAAAGTTGTGGCGAAGAAATGGAGAGAATTAGCAAACAGAGAGACTGCACATATACATATGCATATATAAGGACAAACATATATTCGTATGTCTTTTGGAACGTGGAAATATAACTTTTTCTAAATTTTTATTTTCTCATTTATAAAGGGTGTTTGAAGGAGGCGCGTAGTATAAGAGATAAATATAATTTGTTTTTGAGAGCTAGTATATGAAGGTGTTTTTTTTTTTAAATTTCTCAAAGAGTTTGAAAATAAAATTCAACAATTTATTAACAACTAACCTCATCCAATAACGCTCATTAAAAAGGCAATGTGATTGGTTGGTGAAAGTGTTGTCATTACATCATCAGTTGAAGTGAATAAAATTGGCTATATCTATACAAATATAAATGACACATACAGTCTTCATAAGGCCTAGTGGCGCAAAATTAGTCATCCAACTTTTTTAGTAAAAAAAAAGAAATGTTTTTGAGTGATGAAAACCATTTGCAAAAACTATAAATAATCCGATAGGGTGATTAATTTCACATCACCTTGTATTCATATATAAATCTGTTATACAAGGTGAAGTCCAAAATAAACAAGACTGAGCCAAAACAGAAATGACAGGGACTTTGTTCTGATAACTTCGAGTTTATTTATTCAAAATAGTCCCCTCTGGCCTCGATACACTGTTTTGTGCGATCTAAAAGCTTTTCGAAAGAGTGTTTCGGGTTATTGACCGGAATGTCCTTCAGGATGTCGGTACAAGACTTTTGGATGGCCTCTACGGACGCAAAACGTTCTTCTTTCATGGCCAAATGCAATTTTCCGAACAGGTAGAAGTCAGTGCGAGCCATATCAGGTGAATATGGTGAGTGATTGATGGTTAGAATGCGATGGTCCATTATTATGCAATAAGCGTCAGCTTCCTCCTACGCGATATTCAGGGCTAATTCGACGAATACGATGCAACAAACGCTTCAAAATGCCAAGATATAAAATTACATTGACAGTTTGGTCCATTGGCACGAACTCCTTGTGAACACTTCCCTTCGAATCGTAAAAAGAAATGAGTATCGACTTGACTTCCATATGCGATTTTTTGGGTGCTGGCTCGTCTGGGGCCTTCCATTCGGCACTTTGACGCTTAGTTTCAGGGTAATGTTGGAAACACCACGGTTCATCACCAGTTACATTGTTGCAAAGGAAATTCTCGTCTTTTCTCGCCTCTTTAATCAGGTCTTTCGAATATTGAATTCTGGGCAATGTTTGGCGCCCAGTTAACCTGTGCGGAATGAAACGTGCACGTACCTTTTTTAAGTCCAAATGATCTGTTAAAATGCGATAAATCGATGTTTTTGAGATATTCAACTCCGGTTTCATGGATTTTAATGGTGATTTCTGTTAATTTCTAATAAATTTACGAACAATTTCGATGGAGTTTTTGATGGTGATTACTGAGTTTGGGTGGCCCGTGTGCTCATTATCATTTATGTCCTCACAACCATCTCTGAAACGTGCAAATCACTCATGAACTCTGGCACGAGATAGAAAATTATCGCCATACACTTTTTTCATCAATTCAAGTGTTTTGGTAAACGTTTTACTGCTTTTAAAACCAAATTTATTCGAAACTAATTTTTGTAACGATGATGCAAACATACTGACACTTTAGGTGCAATAACTTCGCTTCCACTGAACCCAATGTCTCCAAGCTTTCACTGGAAGTCAGCTAGGAATGTGGCTTCTAACTCACTAACTAACTCATTAAAAAGATGGCGCCTTCAAAAACATTTTTGTTCATTTTAGACTTGTATAGTATCATAGTTATAGTAGGGCGAATAAAAGTAAAATATACCACATTTGGATAATTACTTATTCCAGTTTTATGAAAAAAAGTATCAATATTTAAAATAATTTAACGACAATGACATGAGCCGTTGGTCGATTTATTTTCGTGCAAAACAATTGTCCGGTTACCAGTTTTTAAAACCAGTTAAACTCTTTTATTAAGTAAACTCTGTATCTAAAGGCATTTTGAATAAAACGCAAGAGTTTATCACAATGATCATTTTCCCCATTGAGAAACTCAATTAGTTGTAAATCCTTTAAGGTAAATTTTCCAAGAAAGACTTCTCTATACATATTCTCTTAATATTGGGCAACGCACCAGGAAATGTGTTATGTTTTCAAGCTCGTCTAAGTTACACATTGAGCAAGTTTTATTTTCTGTGCCATATCTGTTGTTATTTAAAATTACCATGTCACCTCTTGCACACGTTATATACATGCTTGATTCTAAGTCATATTTTTTTTAAATAAATCATACTTTTTGACCAGTCTAAGTCCTTACATATTCAATAGGGGTTTTTAATAGGTGCGCTTCAACTTTTTTCCGATAGGGAGGGTGAGCGGCGCAATATTTTTTATTTTTCGCTTGACATTTGTAAACTTCATTAGTATACATTTCATCATGGAACGCTACACACTTGAGCAACGATTGCAAATCGTGCCAATTTTTTTATGAAAATAATCGTTCTGTTGCTGCAACTTTAAGAGCATTACGGCCATTTTACGGTCCATTTAACAAGCCGTCCCGTTTTGGGGTTATGTGAAGTCATTGGTCTACAGTAACAAGCCGGCGACGATTTGTGAGCTCAGAGCCAATATTGAACGCGAAATTGCTGGAATTTCGGCCGATTTATGCAAAAGAATGGTCGAAAAATTGGGTTCAACGATTGGACTTCGTAAAATGTGCACGCGGTGGTCATGCAAAAGAAATCGAATTTCATACTTAAATATATATATTCAAACTCGATAAAAAAAAAAAATTAGTTAAAAAAGTCAAACCGTTTGTGTTTTATTCAAAAAAGTTCAAAAGTTGAAGCGCTCTTACTGAAAAACCCTATACTAGTACTTAATGCTTCTTGTATGTACGCACTAACCCTTGCTCAGCTGTGGTTTGTTTAAAGCAATTTCTCATCTTCTATCCAGATTTTTGATTGTATGTTATCTATTCGCCAGATGACATCTTTTTTACTACACAAGTTCTTTAGATCTCTAATCCAGAAGACATCTTTCTTTATAAGAATTTTCGACAAATAATGTGGCAGCCGATTTTCTGAGTTTATTGTATAAACAAAATTCTCTGTATGTATTTTAGGAACAGTTCTAAAGTGAACAAATGGTTTTCTTGCATGCCGGTTTCCAAGAAAAGTATGTATCTAGGCATATAGTATGTGATGGTAGCTTCAGAATTCGCTTTACAAAATACTTTTGCAGTATATAAACTTTTTCAAACGTTGGGCGATGAGGGGCGAGGAATCACTAAAAATGCTTCTCGACGCTCATTTTCCAACGAATCCGGTATCTAGCAGCATCAGCTTGGGAAGTACACCAATCTGTCTTCAGAACCGGAAATATAAAATACCCAGAGCTCAACTCCCCTCGATGGGCGGCGCTCCGCTGGTGCTTTCTGACAAGGTGAAGTACCTAGGTCTAATCCTTGACAGCAAGCTGACGTGGAAGCCCAACATTGAGGAGAGAGTAAGGAAGGCAACAATCGCCTTGTATGGGTGCAAAGGCGCAATTGGCAAAAGGTGGGGCCTCTCGCCCAGAGTTGTATTCTGGCTCTACAATACCATAAAAAAGCCAATTTTGTTAAATGGAGTCTCTGTCTGGTGGAACTGACTGGAGAGGACGACATTAGTTAAAAAGCTAGAGAGAGTCCAGAGGTCTGCACTCATTGGAATCAGTGGGGCGATTCGAACTACTCCTACTCTGGCGCTTAATGTAATGTTAAATGTGGTACCTATAGACTTCACCGTCAGAATTGCCGCTGCTCGTACCGCAATCAGACTGAGGGGCTTGGGCTATAAGCTCAACCTCACATATGGGCACTCAAGCATCCTCAGAAACTTTGAGTTCATCCCTCGTCAACGGACCAGTGTGTGCCTTCGCTAAGTCCAAGCGGAACTTTCTCAATCCATATTCCACCAAGGGAGGAGTGGAGCGGGGGCAACACCTGCGGACAGGGCCTCGTTAACCTGTTCACGGATGGCTCGAAGCTGGATGGTAGGGTTGGAGGAGGAGTATTCTGCAAAGAGCTCCCGATCAAACTCAAATTCAGGCTACCGAATCACTGCAGTGTGTTCCAAGCAGAGGTGGCCGCAATTAAAGAAGCAGCTGACTGGCTACTTACTTGAGTAATAACTGTTAAGAAGGTAAATATTTACTCCGATACCCAAGCGGCCATTAGGGCTCTAGGCTGTATTATGGTGCATTCGAAGCTGGTCAGGGAATGCCTGGTCTCCCTCTCGATTGCAACAGAATTCTTCGACATAAAGATAATTTGGGTACCAGGTCACAGTGGCATTGCAGGAAACTGCGAAGCCGACGAGCTGACCAGACAGGGTACCTGTGAGGCAATGTGTCCGCGAAAGGAGCGGATCGGGATCCCCTTGACAACCTGCGCTCTACTCCTGGAAGGATGGGCTATGCACCAACTCAGCGAACGCTGGGCAAGTACACGAACGTGTAGGGTCGCGAAGTCCTTCTGGCCACGTTTGGATAGGAGGCGTTCGAGGGATATCCTGGGGATGACAAAATGTCATCTCTCAAATTTTGTGGGCATCATCACGGGGCACTGTCCGCGAGGTCCACATGCCGTGAGACTCGGAATTACTTCGAGTCCTTTTTGCGTCAGCTGTATGGAGGATGAGGTGGAATCATCTCAGCACCTGGTCCTTAGCTGCCCAGCCTTCGTGGGACTAAGATTCAAGTATCTTGGTTCTCACTTCTTTTCGGCGCCTGCTGATATAGCAGGTGTTGATAACAAAAATCTGATGAACTACATCAGCAGCATAATGAGGTTAACACAACCGCGGACTAGTCACCGTTCGTAGTCCACAAACACTCACCACTCCCCATCCCTTCCCTTCCTTCCCCTTCTTTGTCCTTCAATGGTATCACAAAGGACGAACCAAACTATTTCGTCCAAGTGGGCCCTACTCTCTGGGCAACCATTACAACCTAACCTAACCTAACCTATCAGGGCGTATGAGTAACATCTTCTAGAACAGAGATTTTACATGCAGTGGCGGTCATAATAAAGGCTGCGTGATGTACGCAAGTTTTCATTATTTATTTTTTATAACTTTTTTTATTTACTTATGAAAATGTAGCTCATAAAATTGAACATTCTAAGTTTTGTACAAAATTTTAAAGTAATCAAAATCTTTAGAAAAATTCTTGGTAAATGATCTCGGTGTTCATTAAATTTTGTTACAAGTTTAAAGTGGCTAAATAAATCAATCCAGCAGCCATTATATGTAAGAAAATACACAACACCGTGAATAAAAAATAAAATATCAAAACTCAACATAAACTCCGGCCCAGAAATAAGTAAAAACGGAAAAATGTACGGAAACTTGGTTGGTTGATTGATTGAAGTAGTGATTTACCAAGACTCCAATTAGTGCTTTTCCACTATTTTATTGCCACATTGTCGCTACTAAGAAGTAATACGATTATTTTTTTTCGACTATATACAGTCTGAAACCTTATAAGGCTGCTTAGATCTTCAGCTCTTCAAGGTTTTCAAAAACCGGTTTTGCCAAGAGTTAACATTCTCGCTTTGCATAGGACGGGACATTCACAAAGGAAGTGGAAGATAGTTTCCTTTTTCTCCAGTTGATCATACCTATGACAATACCATATGTGTTGTGTAGGGATACCCATTTGGCTGCTTGCTCTCCCAGAAGCCAGTTATCACTGCCGTGAGTAGGCAGGCATCCCTTCGCTCCGGTTTTTTCTCTGTTGACGTTTGTTTGTGATTGTAGGTTTACTTGACTTTACAGGTTGTCCGATATCCCCATTTACAATCCGCGATTCGTAGAAATTTTCAGGAGATTGTATTCTCGATTGCACCTAGTGGTATTAATACTGATTCTGCAAGGACGTTATTCTTGGCAGATCCCCCTCTTGCCAGTTCGTCCCCTTTTTCATTTCTTTCAACGTTCCGATATCCCGGGACCCTTATTAAGTAGACCCGGTGGTCTATCAGTATCAATTGTAGTTTCGGACTGTGAAAATTTGTGGTGGTGAGCCTTGCCATTGGTTGAGTCATCCTTTTTAATAGGCAGTCCAGTTGCAAATTTCATACCGCGGGTACTGCGAAAAGAGTGAAACCTCCCCATTGTGAGGAGTCGGTGAGAATTTACTTATAAGATCCATAGGAGTTTAGTAAAAGTGAAAACCAGATATGAGCTAGTTTTACTATCTATTGATCATTTTCAGCCACCGACAGCCGTATCTTAACATCCTGACCTAAAAAAGTTATGATGAGGTGATAGCAAAAATATTACACACGGCAGCAATGTGACTGTTGATCTTCTTGTTCCAAACATACTGCAGAAGGATAAGCCACTGAATATACATTTTTTTTTTTATTCGTGGTTGTTTGCACATGTTTTTGGTTCCTCATTGCGAACGCTAACACAACAGCGCATAAACCGAGTCCTGAATAATAGAAATCCATTCAAATATACACACAATAATAGCCACGTGCAACAATAATTGCTACAATAACCATTCCATATGTCTAACCCATCCGCTTGTCCACAGAAACTAGAAGAGACTGGCACAAAGAACCCCGATAGGTAAATTCCATTTACACCACACAATACCGGCATAAACAGGCTGTATATTTTAGTTTGTATTAATGTGTCAATCAGCTTCGCTGTTCGTTGCTCACAGCTTGTCATGCTATATTTCCGTGCCCATGTCAATTCTGACCTAGTTTGCATATTAAATGAAATGGTCATTGCTCACTGAAAATACCAGAAAATGACATAAACAATCAATTGATCAAATGGGCGAATGACCCGTTCCGACAACAGAAATGAATGTTTTCATTATCAACAGAAAATGTGTTCTTTGTGCTCTACGAACATATATACATACATACATGTGTATAAGTATGTGTTTGTATAGTCAATATTCTTGCCCTATAGCGAAAACTTGAACTAGTGAAACGAAACCAATTCGTTAAGGATATCGCAACTATCCGCCGAGAATTTGACATAGAGCCGCCACTCACGCACATTATAGTCAGTTCTAGCGGGGTTGAACCAGAAGGGAAAATTCAGGATGTACATGTCGTTTTTTGAATTGAGTAACCATAGGTTTTTGCATGACATTTTTATTGTAAAGAATGGCAGTAAAGTCAGCAGCAAAGTCAACAAGTTCGAGTGATAAGATGTGATCTCTTACTTTAAATTGGGTGGCATTTAATTTGTTTGACAGGCGTATCGCTTTGTTGTTTGACAGCTGTCATGTGTGAATATAGAGATTCACTTATGCAAAGAGGTGTAAAAATCATATTATTGAGAATTTTGCGAAGATGCTAAGACGACCCGGCAAAGTTTCTTTCTTTAGCATTTTTTTGAAATAAAATTTGCAAATCGGTTCACGAAAAACTATTCCTGAACTAAATGACAACAATAAAGCAGAGAAGCTTTAAGAATTGTTGATACTCCTAAATGCCAAATTATTAGAAATGAAGATAATATTACCGTAAATGAAGAGAAAATTGGCTGTAAATGAGAGTTTTGTCGGATACCCGGAAGAATCTGTTCAGCGCAGATCTCAACCACTTGGGCTATCTTATGGCGATTTTACGTAAAGATCTTGGGTTGAAAGCATATAAAACATAGCTATTCCAAGATTTGAAGCCGTCCAATCTTCCAAAGCGTCATATTTCAGTCGTTGTACTCAGTCGTCACGTACTCTTCGTAAGATCCATCTAAATGCACTGTCATTGAAATTCTTGTTACGTGCAGTTTTCGTATTTTGCAGTGTCAGAATTTAATTTAACCATTTCATCGATTTCTAGTTGGCTCTAACATCTCAATAGTGATTCAATAGTATTTTAATTTATTTTTTAGTGTTAAATTTGATTGTGGTGGACTTAAAATTTAACACCACACTTTCGCAATTGACAGTAAATGCGCGTGCACCACGATACCTCACTCCCGATACCCCAATCGTTGACAACGGAACTGCCGTTCCCCTACCCAATCATGAGGAGTGCGAAAAGCGATAACGCAGCTAAAGAACAATACGGCGAGGAGCTGGTAAGGTGTATGCATCAGCTTCTATGGAATTTAAGTGCGCTCTGTCCAATCCACTGGAAGGGTTATACTGCACTCTGAGCCAATTATCGCGGGCTTAGTCTTCTAAATATCGCATATAAGATTCTAGCGAGCGTATTGTGTGAAAGGCAAAAGAAGCCCACCATCAACCAACTGATTGGACCTTATCAGTGTAGCTTTAGACCTAGAAATTCCACCATCGACCAAATATTCACAATACGCCAAGTCTTGGAAAAGACGCATGAAAGGAGAATCGACACACACCATCTTTTCGTCGACTTCAAAGCTGCATTCGACAGTACGGAAAGGAGTTACCTGTATGCCGCGATGTCTGAATTTGGTATCTCCGCAAAACTAATATGACTATGCAAGATGACGTTGCTCAACACCAGCAGCGCAGTCAGAATTGGGAAGGACCTCTCCGAGCCGTTTGATACCAAACGAGGTTTCAGACAGGGTGACTCGCTGTCGTGTGACTTCTTTAACCTGATGTTGGAGAGCATCGTACGAGCCGCTGAACTTAATCACTCAGGCACAATTTTTTATAAGAGCGTACAATTGTTGGCGTATGCCGATGATATCGACATCATCGGCCTTAACAACCGCGCTGTTAGTTCTGCCTTCTCCAAACTGGATAAAGAGGCAAAGCGAATGGGTCTGGTGGTGAACGAGGACAAAACGAAGTATCTCCTGTCTTCAAACAAACAGTCGGCGCATTCGCGTATCGGCATCCACGTCACTGTTGACAGTTATGATTTCGAGGTTGTAAAAGACTTTGTTTATTTAGGAACCAGCATTAACACCTATGACGATGTTAGCCTAGAAATCCAAAGTAGAATCTCTCTTGCCAACAAGTGCTACTTTGGACTAAGTAGGCAACTGAGTAGTAAAGTCCTCTCTCGACGAACAAAACTAACACTCTACAAGACTCTCATCATGCCCGTCCTAACGTATGGCGCAGAAGCTTGGACGATGACAACATCCGATGAAGCGACGCTTGGAGTGTTCGAGAGAAAGATTCTGCGTAAGATTTTTGGACCTTTGCACGTTGGCAATGGCGAATATCGTAGACGATGGAACGATGAGCTGTATGAGCTTTACGACGACATAGACATAGCGCAACGAATAAAGACACAGGGGCTACGTTGGTTGGGTCATGTCGTTCGGATACAAACGCTCCAGCTCTGAAAGTATTCGATGCGGTACCAGCTGGTGGTAGCAGAGGAAGAGGAGGGACTCCTCTGCTTGGAAAGATCAGGTGGAGAAGGACTTGGCCGCGGGAAAGAAACAACTGGCCGGAAAGAAACGACTGGTCGCGCTTTTTAAACTCGGCCAAAATCGGGTAAGTGATTATCGCGCCAACTAAGCGGAAGATGAAGCATGCGCATCATCTTGTCAGTGACTATTCGAGGTATATATAGCGTTTTTCAATAGGTGCGCTTCAACTTTTTTCCAATAGGGAGGGCGAACGACGCAATATTTTTTATTTTTCGCTTGTCATTTGTAAACTTCATTAGTATACATTTCATCATGGAACGCTACACACTTGAGCAACGATTGCAAATCGTGCACATTTTTTATGAAAATTTATAAATTTTCCAAAAAATCATCTTCAGTGATGAAGCTCACTTTTGGCTCAATGGCTTGTCAACAAGCAAAATATGCGTTACTGGGTAGAAAGCAATCCACACGTGATTCATGAGGCACCGTTGCATCCCGAAAAAATCACTGTTTGGTGCGGTTTACATGCCGGCGGCGTAATTGGCCCATATTTTTTCGTTGACGAGAACGATCGCCACGTTACTGTGAATGGAAATCGATACCGCGACATGATAAACAATCGTTTTTTGGCCGCAATTGAATGGTATGGACTTAGACGACATGTGGTTTCAACAAGACGGGGCCACAAGCCACACAGCACACGCTACAATTGATTTGTTGAAGAGTAAGTTCGATAAGCGCATTATTTCCAGAAATGGACCGGTCGAATGGCCGCCGCGCTCGTGTGATTTGACGCCTCTAGACTATTTTCTTTGGGGTTCTGTGAAGTCATTGGTCCACAGTAACAAGCCGACGACGATTTGTGAGCTCAGAGCCAATATTGAACGCGAAATTGCTGGAATTTCGGCCGATTTATGCAAAAGAATGGTCGAAAATTGGGTTCAACGATTGGACTTCGTAAAACGTGCACGCGGTGGTCATGCAAAAGAAATCGAATTTCATACTTAAATGTATTTGTTCAAACTCGATAATAAAAAAAAATTTGTTAAAAAAGTCAAACCGTTTGTGTTTTATTCCAAAAAAAAGTTGAAGCGCTCTTACTGAAAAACGCTTTACAAGGTAGCGCAAAATTATTCATAGTTTTTTTAAATATTGTAACTTTTTTACTAAATAAAGAAAAATGATTTTGCGTGATATACATCTTTATTTCGAGCTTTGCACGCTTCATTGCTTGTCTTTTTGTGTATTCCAGCTGTCTAGTTGACTAGTGCCAAGTATGATTGACCAGAATATTTTTTTTCGCACCAAAATACGTAAATATACGAAATTAAATAATAATTGCAAATATTAAAGAGAGAAATGACTGCTGCATTATTTTCGCTGTGAGCCACTGCAGGTACTTTAAAATAAAATTATATTTCAACTGAAGCCCTTAAAACAACAAACTCTATTATTGCGGATACAATTTTACGTTTTCATGATGATGGGTTTCTATTTGGTTTCGAAATATCAACAAATAAATAAAATAAAATTAGAAATTGTTTGCCTTTGCGTTTCAAAATTTTTCATTGCCAAATGTTTTATTAAATGCATTTCATTTTATATCGAAGCAAAGCCGCGGGCACCAGCTACGTAGTGCTATATAAATTTCATCAACAATTTTCTATTCGATTCGGTTTTATATTTCATTGTTTGACCCTTGCATGCTGCTGCTACGTAAATATTATATGCGTACCATTTAATTGCCATTAAAATACTTGTTTACTTACCTACACACATGTGAGTATGTGTGTATGATTGTGTATCATTGGCGTATACACCTCTTGTTAGGTGTTTGTCCGAAATTGTGGTATGCGTTTTAATGTTGTCCCACAAATGAAGATACTACAGTTTTATGTCACACACAAATCCACTCGCCAATGGCGGTCGCAATATTTACTTTTCTAGTGCTTTCCTCAACCATTTATTTCTAGATAAAATCTTTATTGTTTTCATTGCATTGTGCCCATATGTACACACATCCAAGCGCTCATTTATCGCTAGGCTATAAACAAACATGCGGCCGAGTTATCGATATTTGTCCTATTCAATAATGCAATTTAATCAATGGTGTCGCCGCGCTATTCACACAGAGCGATGAGTTGAGCGTGCTTGTGTTTACTCAAATGACCAAAGCGAGCGGCATAGTTTTCCTGTTCAGCACATGGACTGTTGCAAAGGTAAGCTATGGCAATGTTATTGCACAGTTAATTGATACCCAAAGGGAAAGTTTGAACTTTAGCTATTTAGAGGAAGGTACAAAATAAATCAAATTTATATTGTTTTATACAGTGGCTCAGACACTTAATCAAACATGCACACTTTTCAACTTTAAAGCAGAATTTCGGAACTGTAAATTATTATTTTCGAAAAAGCATACACCTAATTTGTTTTTACACGGTTTTAAAACTAATACATTTTTTTAAAGGCATATTTTGTTCTTGAGCGAATCTCAAAAAAAAAGATATTTCTAAACAAACCATAATTCCTAAAAGTATGTTTTATTGGGTAACATTTTTTTGTGCATTAAAATTTCAGCGTAATTTTTGAGTCGAATTTTTTAACTGGATAATAAGTTTTGTGAAAGATGGCACTAAATTAATCATTCAATTTTGTTTTTGTGTAATTTTTTTAATAAATAAAAAAACAAAAAATTCGAGTGACGGAAATCTTTATTTGACCTTTGCATGCTCCATTGCTTGTCTGTTTGTATACTGAAGATGTCTAGGTCACAAGTGTCAATAAAATCCGAGATAGATCCAGCGCTCGAAATGTAACCAACTAAAAAGGCCATAAATTTAGTTTGGAAAACTACTTTTATTCAATTTAAAATAAAAAATATGTGAAAATAATACAAATAAAGAAGGAATTTACCTTTGCTCGATACGACCACCTTTTGCCTTGACTATGTCCTTAAGATGGTCCAGAAATGAATCGCAAGCTGCCCGAATGTGACTTACAGGTATTTCGGCCCACACGCGGAGAATGGCTTTTTTCAGCGCCTCGAGACTGGTGAGTCTTTTAGTTCGGACCTTGCTCTCCCAAATGGCCCAAAGTGAATAATCCATCGGATTCGCGCCTGGTTAATTTGACAGCCATTGTGGGGACGTTAAGAAGTTCGGAACGTTGTTTTTTAGCCATTTTTGGTTCACTCGAGCTTTGTGAGACGGTGCCGAGTTCTGTTGAAACGTCCATGGTCTGCCAACGAAATGTTTGTCTGCCCACGGCTTCAAAGCAACCTCCCGATAATATTATATTACCGCCAGGCTCGATGAAAACGACTGGAGAGCGCCCATCTGCGATTACAGTGGCCCAAACAATTACCTGTGACGGGTGCTGTAGCTTGGCTTTCCTGGTGGCCAATCGATGACTCAAATTGTCGTATGAACGGTCGATCAAATAAACCCTGCCGTTTTGCGAATTGCTCAATTTGAAAAATTTTCTGGTCAGAAAATACAATGTCCAGAAATTGACCGCTTTTGGCCTAGCGAAGTAACTTCTTAGCTCTCTTAAGTCTGAGTTGTCGCTGCTTTGGTGTGAAATCATGCGCCTTTTGGATCTTGTAAGGCTTGACTTTGAGATCATTTTTGAGTATGCAGTGGTTGCTACGGTCAGATATTTTCAGTTATTTCGTCATTTGATTGACACTTCATCGGGGATTTTGCTCATGTTGCTTCTGCACTTTTTGAACTATTTCACGTGACGTTGCAGTCTTTTGATGACCACCTCCATAAGGTTTCGCGATGCTGCCAGTATCATTGTAACGACCGATTGATGGTGTGATAAGCAAAAACTTTATTTACTTGGAGGGGTTCGAACTTACGAACAATCGCAGGTTATGACTTTCCAACCAAATGTAATGAAGTCACACTATTACGTTTGAAATCCATTACTGATTTTCTTTTTTCGCGTTTACTCTCGGCAAAATGCTTCCGTGCGCTTGTAAACGATACTCTGGACTGTTATTTAGCCAACTAACAGACAGCTGCGCGAATGGTCTGAAGTTAGTTGCACTTCGAGAGCCGGACCCTGTACTGATGATATCATTTTTAATCCAGTCCGTAATAAAGGTGCACGCTTGTTATAAAGTACCGATGAGTTGGGTTGCAAACTTTGTTTCCTAATTTCAAGTTAAATAGGTACGTGTCTTGTACTTTTGGATTGAATTTTCAGTGTACACTAATTTAAATTTGTTTCTGGGAAAATATTGAGAGCTTTTTTATCTTACACAATTTTTTAAAGTTGTGGAACCTATCTCCAAAATATTGAGATCTGGCGATTGGGCAGGAGTTTGCAGTACTCTTGGCAACCATGGAGGAAGGCTTCGAGTTGTTCTTTTTCTTTATTTGCAATATTTTAACTCGGAATGTAAGCGATAATAGCAATAAATTCATTTCACTTCATCATTTATTTTAAGATGACAAAAGATTTATTTTATTTTTTTTTTAATTTTAACAAAACTATAAAATATTTAGTATTAAATTATGATTATCTCCTCCGTGCTGCTCCTACCAACTGCCGAGCAGTCCTTACTTGTGTCTCATCTCTGATGTTACGTAGCCAATACATCTGCTTTCTTTTAAGTCCTCGTTCGCTTTTGATTTTGTCTTGCACAATAAATTGCAATAACTCATATAATATTACCGTAATTTTGCAATTTTGTGGCGCTTTGTCGTTAGTAACAGATTTTTATCCTTTCGAAGTTTGGTTAAAACTTCTTTTATCATTCGCCGATAGCACCACATCTCAAACACCTCTAATTTGTTCATACTCAACACCTTTACTGCCCATGCCTCTACATCGTACAACAAAACAGACCAAACATAACATTTAAACAACCGCTATTTTATATTCAAGTCTCTAGTGTAAAGAACTTTTCTGTAATTGAAAAAGGCTTCGCTCGCTGCTTGGATACTAACACAACAAATTAATTTGTCATTTATGCAAGTATCGCTAAGCCAACATTCAGGCTACCTAAAACGCGATACTCTGTCAGTTGGACCTATAAACATAAATGTTTGTGTTTGTGATTTGTTGAGTAGTTTTCGAGAAGTTTTTCCAAATTAGCCAAATTTCATGTGGGCGCCCTGATTCTCCAGACTAATTAAAGGCTTGTTTCGCAATCCGCTCATGGAATTTACGTTTTTTCTGCTTCATCACAAACCACTTCAATAACATTTCCCCTAAAGAGTTTATTAAGCCTTACACCTGGTATGCTGGTAACTTTTTTTAAATCATTCCTTTTTCGCGATCAATACATTTTTCATTTGGCTTTAGCGGTTTTTATTTGCAATCGAAAAATTACTTTTGTTTCTTCCAATTATCTATTGAACTGTAGGATGCGTGAAATTGAAATTTGAAAAGGTCGAGCCAAGGAGCACCAGGAGATTTGGGGGCTCCTAAAACACTCAGGCAAAAAGCCCATTGTATTTAAAGCTCTGGAAAGGATGTTGATAGTCAAGGAGGGAAGGAGAAAAGTATCAGAGAAAGAGATAGGAAAGAATAGATCCAGATATAGAGATAGTTAGTCATGTGAGAATTTTCCAGATTCTTTGGCAAATCTGTAAATGTCCTCCAGTTTTAGAGAACGAATATTACTCATTCTCATGACATCGGAACCCAATACCCGTAGCCTTGCTCTAGCAAAGGCAGGACACTCACAGAGGAAGTGCTCAGTGCTATCCGCCGCCGCCAAGCATGACAGGCGGTCCTCAATGATTCCAATGGTGGTCATATGCTGACCCCATGGGTTGTGTCCTGTAATAATATCGACCATCAACCGAACGTCTTTCTTTCTAAGTTTTAGTAGAAAGTTTGACAGCTTTCTGTTCGGACTTATCACAAAACACTTTGTAGCTCTGCAGCGTTCTAGACCGGACCATCGCTCTTTATGTAGATTGCCTAAATAATCGCTGATCCAATTCATGATTTCTGCGGAACTGATTCCGATTATTGGCTCTGGTCCCTGTGGGGGCACCGCTGATCCACGGTTGGCCAATTCATCGGCAATTTCGTTTCTTTGAACACCGGAGTGTTCTGGAACCCATATAAGTACAAGCCTGTTTTGTCTTGCGACAGAATTGAGCTTCTTCTTACATTCTTAAACAATCTTTGAGGTTTGCTTCGCGTTCTTCAGGGCCTTCAGTGCAGCCTGACTGTCACTCCAAAAGCCTGACTGTCCAACTCCAATCTGTTTCCCGCTCCATCTCCTCGAGTTTGCAAAAACTTCTGTTTGGAAAACAGTTGCCATTTCCCCCATAGCATAGTGATACTTATTACTATCGTTTATGTACCATCCGGCTCCAGACCCTATTTCTTTGTTGAACCCATCGGTAAAGAAAATATCCGTCAAACTTCCCTTCATGCATTCTGGATTGCTCCATTTCTCACGCAATTGAAATCTGACATCAAATTTCCTTCCAAATGAAACTGTGGGTATCAAGTCGTCTTTAGGTGCCAAAAACAGTGGAGACTGTTCAGGTAGCAACTTAAAGATTTCTTTGTGCCCCGAAGTTCCGCCTTCGTGCCAGAAACCATATTTATGGAGTCTACACATTGCTTTTTTTGCTTCCTGTTGTATCTTAAGATCCAGGGGGAGCAAATCAAGCATAGCATTTAGGGCATCACCAGAGGTTGTACTCACTTCTTTGCAGCCTGTATAGTTCCCGGATTATGGACTTAGCCATGCTCCGTCGCCACCAGACCACGGAGGCGTAAGTGATAATTGGTCTGATAAGTGGTGTGTATATCCATAGGACCACAGCAGGTTTCAGACCCCAGGTTTTACCAAAGCTCTGCGGCATTGCTGAAAAATCCTCAATTCGCGATTCACCTTCAGTGACACGTGTGTCTCCCAAGTCAGCTTCTTATCCAAGATCACTCCCAGATATTTAACTTCATCGGAAAGACCTAGTGTTACACCTTTCAGTGTTGGAAGACTGCGTTCATCCAATTTCCGTTTTCTCGTAAACAAGACTATGGATGTTTTGTTCGGATTAACAGTAAGATCTTGTCTCATGCACCAGTTATCGATTTTGTCAAGAATCCTCTACACTTTCGTGCAAAGCCTCCTTAGGGATTTATCCGATGTTAGCGCACAGACATCGTCCACATATGCTTGGACATGATAACCGAGTTCCTGCATCTCCGCTAGTAGAGAGTCTACGACGAAGAACCACAGCAGCGGGGAAAGAATGAGGATGAGTACTGTACATTATTACTTGTTTATCTGAAAGTGTGCCACTTTCCAAGCAATTTAACAATCAACCTGTATTCTTTTTTAGTGGCCTGCTTCCTTGATGTCGGGAAAGTAAAAATACACGGCTGGTGACTTAAAAGAATTTTTGGTGCTTAACTTTGTTTCTGCTATTTTTGCCTAAAAAATTAGAGTAATCATTTTTAAAAAATGTGGTTGCAGACTTACAATTTTCCATCTTTCATGAATTTCGTACCAGCAAAATCCTTCACCTTTTTAGGCGATCCTTGAATCGATGATATGTCTCGTCTGCTTCATAAGTGTGGGATTACTATTAATAGAGGGATGGATCAATGTCTAGAGGGTACACCTGATGAGGTGCAAACGCCCATTTCAGTGCTTCCAAGTATATTATGTTTTCAAACCTTTTGTGGCATGAGGCTGAGTGTTTTTATACCTTGACCGCTTTTTCTTCAGCACTGGTTTCAAATGCATTACTTGTATTTGATACAGATCACCACAGATAGTTTCACTGAGTTTTAAGTGTTCGTAATAGGTACAATTTATTACACCGAGTTGATCCCACCGGATACATACAGAACATGGATTTGACGCTGTAAACATTCGGTTTGGAAGCATGTCCGGGCTTTTCCCCATGACTTTCTGCGCCTCACGTTTTCATAGTGTTTCTAATTTTCATTTTTTGTTAAAATACGATTTAGAAAAAACCCTTTCGTTGTGTTTCTCTCAAATAATGTTTCACAAACAAATAAATGTCTTTCACCACATCTCGGTCTCAACTCGTAACCATTGTGATTGTTTGCGAATCATTTCCGTGGCTTTGAGATGTTTTGAAATGGATTGTTGGTTCACTCCCGATGATTCTGTTAATTCCTTTTGAATCTGTCCCGGGCCTTCATTACGTGCTTCCAAATCTAATTCTCCAAAAATATTTTGTATCCACTGGCTATGCGCATCTTCGACATTAAAATCATTCACGACACGTCTTTCCCTAATTACCTAATACTTTGACGAAATTTTCTTCCAACAGCAGCTGCAAATGAAAATCTTCCGCAAATGGTGAGAATTCTTTAACTAAGAATTATTTTGTGGAGGAAAAATAAATTCACTAGTGCGGTATTGTGGTTAGGCTCGCTGATGTTCAACAAGAGCGATTTAATGTTAAGTGATCCAAGTATTTTTGACATTACCGTAAATTTTTGTGGAAATATGTTTATTTGTAGGTTTGTTTGTAATTGAAAGCTGAAGCTGAAAAAAAACTGTTAAATTTATCAATTTGGGATTTATTCAATGTTGAAAATTTATTGATGGAGTTTTTTAAGGTATAATAAATATTTTCGGTACTTTTAACATTTTTAAAAACTTTTTTTAAATTTTTTAATATAAAATATACTACTTGTTTTGTTGAAAAATGTTATTAAAAAATGACCTTAACATTTTTTTTTGGAAAATATGTTATTAAAAAAAATTGTTTTTTGAAAAAATGTGCTTATTTTTAAGTTTTGGCAAACAAAGTTTTTGCTCATTGTGAAAATCAAACGCTCAGATTTTTTCCTGCTTTTTCTATTGATAGCTAAAACTAATCCCTGAAAGTTCAATATTGGGATTCCGATAAATTTTCTACTTCTTCTTAATTGGCGCGATAGTCTTCTTAACTGGCGTTGATGTCGGGAAGCACAGTGCTCATAGGAACGTTCCAAGCGCTCATAGAAGGAATCTTTGGTCGTATCGTCCTTCTCTTCCGTCGGGGCGTGGGCGCAAATTAGCGATATGTTAAAAAATCGCGCTTTGATGCGGATTGTTGCAAGACGCTCGTCCACCGGAGTGAACGACAGTACTTGGCGACGAAGTCTCTCTCCCAAAACAAATCCAACACCGAATTTTTTGCGCTCCTTTACATGGCAGCTGTAGTAGACGTCGCAAGGTCCTATTTATTGCCGCGTTTCCATCGCATCTCTTGGATGGCAGTGATGTCAGCCTTTACTCTCACGAGGACATCAACCAGCCGGGCAGAGGCACCTTCCCCATTAAGGGACCGGACATTCCAGGTGCATGTCCTGAAATCGTATTCCTTATTTCGTTTGCAGGGGTCGTCAGCAGTGTTGGAAGTTCTCATCCGAGGCTTTGTTGCTGTTTTCATTGGGGGGGCTTTTTAAGTGGCGGCTCCCAAACCCAGCGCACAACCAGCTATCCTGGAATGCTTCGCCTTCTCACGTTAGCTCACTCCCGAACGGGTGTTCGGAGGCTACCCAGAGGATACGTGGCCTGTTCCCGGACGTTGTGAGCTGCTTGAACCATATGCAGAAGAATCGTCCTGACCTCTTCCAAGTGAATGGCGATCAGTAACTTTCCCCACTTGCGTGGACTTCTACCCATGGAACCATCCTCCCTCCCATGGAATCATCCTCCCTCCGATAATTTTTGGACTTTAGTATATTCAAATAAGATATTCCGTGTATCTGTTTACTAATCTGCCTAGCGATGCCTCGATGGATTTGCAAAGAGATGTACGAGTATGTATACTAGCGCTTCGCTCGAGCGATATTTTGACCTGAAGGGGAAAAATTAGAAAAAAATCTGGCGTTTTTGAACATTTTTTTCCAAATTATTTTCTATAACATTTCTTTTTTCTAATGAAAAAGTTTTGAAAATATATTTTATCTTAAAAAATTAAAAAAAAAATAATGTAAAAAGAAAAAAACTGTGTACCAAAAAATTATTAGTTTTATTACCATTTTTTTTCAGTTTACTTTTTATTATACTCCAGCCTACATATAAACCAATTTCCAGAAAAATTTACGGCAACGTCCAATTTACTTGGATCACTTGACATGCAATCCCTCACAACTTACTGCAAATACTTTGTATCTGCCTATTTCGACTTGGGGCTCAATGCGACGTTCTATCGGAAGCAAAGTTATACCCCTATTTTGGGTTTTAAGCTTAGGAAGTAAATAGCTTTTCTTTACTTAAAAATGTGCCACGTTTTCGCAATGATTTCCCGCTTAGCTCTAACCGCAGCGCACAAGATTTCAATGTTTGTTGTGTGCAAAGTAAAAAATTAATTGTATTTATTACTTCCACGAGTAGTGATATGCTGCCTGAGTGTGTGTGTGTGTGTGTGGATACCTTTACTGCTTGCGCCACATTCCTCTATTTTGTTTTCCATTTCCCCGTTTGCTTTCCTCCATCATTTGTTTACTAGCTTATTGGTTTATTGACTTTTCTTTCCACACAGCTGATGCCCTTTTATTTGATTTCTCTTTCCACAAGCCTGGGCAGCTAACTGACTTTCCTACAACCAGTTATCAAGCATATGCCCCTACTGCTAAATGGCCGCTTTTATTTACCTTCGAGTTTTGTGCTTTTCACAACAACTTTTGCCTCCCTGCCCTCTTTGTAAATAACTTAATTGAACTGAACACAATAGGAAGTTGTTGACATTGGAAATATTAAATATTGCATTGCATTACTTTCGCTCGCAATTAAAAAGTTTATAATTTTCTGGAGCAATTAAAATTTCTGACGTCTTTGACTTTATGTTTGCGCTTGTGTGCATGGGTGTAAATTTAAATTAACACATTCTCAATAACTGTAATTTTGCTGCTTGTTTGTTCGCTTTCTTTTAGGCCACCATTAAAGAAGGTTTTCTAATGAAGCAGACGTGGTCATTCCAGCGTTGGCGTCGCCGCTATTTCCGTCTGAAACAAAATAAATTATACTATGCCAAGGATCTTAAGGTAAGTAAAGTATTTTACGCTAAATGTGCCATATTTTTAGTATTTTATTTGAATATTTTCTGTAGAGATAAGAGAGATGCGAGTGGAAGGGGCTTTTTGGCAATTATATTAAAGAGGAATTGAGAATGAGTGGTCCGTTAATTTAATTGTTTCCATAACTTTTGCATTCAAGAGTGAAATAATTAAATGAAGATATTTCAAATGAAAAGTGATGTATAAACTTTGAGTAAAAGAGAATTTGATTTATATAACGTGTTTTTTTTTTAATTTGTTCTTTAAAAGTTTTGTTAAAGAAAAATATGACATTCGTCAAGTGGCTACTGCCAGTATTGATCTGCATTTTCCATAGCTTTACGCAAGATATGCCATGATAACTGTTCGCATTTCTGTCCTGTGTTCCATTCTCATTAACAGCTACGATTGCCTGATGCTTATTGACATAAGGCCGCGACTTCTGGTTGCCCCAAGGAAAGAAATCTCAAATGGTTAAATCAAGCGATCCTGCTGGCCATGCCAAATTACCAAAAGAGGGGAGTACGCGATCAGAACTAGATTACTTCTCCTCCACAATATCCATTGTGGCTCGTGTTGTTTGTGCGGTTGCACCGGTTTGTTGAAAGCACATGTTACCAAGCCCCGCACGTTAAATTCTAGCAGTTAGAAATCATTCACCACGACTCTGTAGCATTCGACAGTGACCCAATTGCCGACGAAATCCTCAAAAAAGACGGACCAGTTGCTCCTCCCGCGTGAATGCTGCACCACACACTGGCTTTGAGTGGTTGTAATAGCTACTCGTACATCACATGAGGATTTTCAGCGCCCCAAAGATGAAGATTTTGCTTATTAACTTAAGCGCTTAAGTGGAAATGCCCCTCGTCGGTCGTGATGATTTTCGACTCAAAATCATCTTCTTGGTTGCAGAGATTGAGAATGACTTGACAGTAATTCACAGCCAACTGACGATCAGCAGGCATTAACTGATTCACTGTTTGCACTTTGTATGGAAATATATTTATATAAGTCGTTTACTAAAATTCACTGTATGTTCCCTCTGGTGATGCCCAATTGCGTGGGTCGACGAATGGTTGATGTTTCTTCGTTCGTTTCAACCGCCCCCTGCAAGATCTCGAATGGTTCCATTCCGTTCGATTTGAGCAGATAAGCGCTGGAATATTTGCTCAGTTGGCACGAGACGACCTAGAAATCGGCGTCGATATTCACGCTGTACAAATATCATCGACTGTCCCACCCTTTCCAAAAATTATAATATCTTCCGCAAGGGTGATTGCTGTGCGCCACCCTGTACGTACACAATAATGAAACAAATAGCTTAAACACAATTTCCGTCAAACATTTAATAGAAACAGTTGACAAATCTCTCAAGCCCAACGAGAGTGTTATTTTCGGTCGTCGAGAGAGGAGTTTACTACTCAATTGCCTACTTAGTCCAAAGTAGCTCTTGTTGGAAAGAGAGATTCTACGTTGGATTTCAAGGCTGACATTGACTGACCGATAGGTGTTGATGCTGGTTCCTAAATATACGAAGTCTATTATTACTGGCATTTTTTAAGATCAATTTGAGAATGGATATCGGCTTAGTTTGGATTTTGGATTCTTCATATTGCTCATTGAAGTCAGTTATGAGGTTATCGTTCATGTTTTAATATTAATATTCTACCCTGTGGGTCTCGGGCTCACAATCGACAATTGCTTGGTGCTAGGTCTGTATCATATGGAAAAAGCGTTTGAATCTTTCATCCAAGCTCTCGAAACTTGATTTTGACTTCGCTAAATTTCAGCAAAGAACTGCAGGCGTTAATTCAGTCTTTTCTGAGATTAGCATGATGCACATATATTATAGATTGTTTTCTGGAAAATTTGTATTTTCTCGTCAATGAAATAAGTCTCCAAATGGCTTACTGATTAGACGCTTTTCATGCCAACTTTTCAACAATTAGCCTATCAGAACAGCCATATTGATATATTGAGGTTGTCGGTATCACTGCTTTGCCAATAAATTCGATATAGAGTCCATAAGCAGCACACATTTTTCGGCCACCTACTCTGACCCTTCATCTTGTTTATAGTGGTGCGACGAAACCTCTCATCCATTCTCTCAGAGCTTCTGATGCATTTTTTAATATATGAATGATGCAGCACCATTTTGATCGGTTGCCTGCTTCAATCTGGTCGGTTGTTCAGAGCACATCTTTAAGCGGGCTTCATCATCGACTGTTTCATTACCAGAAGGCCGCCGCCGAGGCCGAATAGGTTGCTGTGTAACAGGTTCGAAACCCTGGACATGAAATAATGATTGATAGAAAACGTTTTTTTCTAATAGCGGTAGTTTTCCGGCAGATAATGGCAAACCTCGGCCATGACAAAGTTCCTCATAAAAAATTATCTGCCGTTCGAGGGCAGCGCAAAATATAGCCTTATATTTGAACATTTCAATACGCACACCGCAAATGTGAGGAGGAGGAAGTGGGAAAACAGTAATATTCGTATTTTCTTTAACGATAAATTTTTTATCAACTAAAACAATAATAAAATCGTGTTACCAAAAGTACTTGAAATGAAATAATGAGCAAAGAAGGCTGAGAAGTGTTGATGATTTGCAATACTCTGGATGATCAGCGATGTCAAGTGATGATCAGCATGGCAAGACTATGTCGATATGGTTGGAATTTCATTTTGATGAAGCGAGACAATTTTGAAGCATATTTTAGGCCTCAGAAAAGTCAAGTCTCGTTTGGTGCAAAAAAACAAAAAAAAAAAAAAATTACTACGAAAAAATGAGATGACGAGATGATTTCTGTCCATCAGGACGTTTACAAACTTGACTTGGATACTTGTGATATTTAAGAATTTTCAAAATTCGAAAAACCACTCCGGCGACCCGGGGGCACCACTTTGAATCTGTTGAAAATATTCATAAGCTATGCTGGAAAACGATTTCTTGGTACACTTCTCTAGGAATAGGAAAAACTTTGGCATAAATGCTTTGCATCGAACCCCAAATTGACAAGAAGGGACTTAGATTAGAATGGTATTAAGAAATGAGCTATTAGAATGTCCTACTTTAAATTCAGACGAGATAGCCATATGAAATTACGTGAAAAATATGGATGAACAAAATATTTAAGAATCGCACTAGGTGTCCTATCTGGGCATAGTCTTATAGGAAGACATGCCAGTCGATTAAGGGCACCATCCAATGATTATTGTAGAAGCTGCCATAATATAGAAGAGAAAAGATAGTCTAACACCTTCTATGCATGTGCGTGGCTCTGTGTAGAAGACTTTTGAGATTGCTCGGACTCCCTTTTCTGGACAACATTGCGGATATAAGATTGCTTATAGCGGGCTTTTAAAAGGCCGCATAATGGTTCAGAGAAATTCAAGTAGGAAAGGAGAGGATAGTTCTGGAGGTATCCCAATGGGGCTCTAAATTATCTAGAAGCGTCAAAGGACAGCCACAGGCTCCGGTACTCGAAGTGTAACCAACTTCGGACCGCTCGCGCAGCTGTCAGTTAGTTGGCTAAATAACAGTCCAGAGTACCGTTTACAAGCGCACGGAAGCATTTTGCCGAGAGTAAACGCGAAAAAAGAAAATTAGTAATGGATTTCAAACGTAATAGTGTGACTTCATTACATTTGGTTGGAAAGTCATAACCTGCGATTGTTCGTAAGTTCGAACCCCTCCAAGTAAATAAAGTTTTTGCTTATCACACCAACAATCGGTCGTTATAATGATACTGGCACCATCGCGAAACCTTATGGAGGTGGTCATCAAAAGATTGCAACGTCACGTGAAATGGTTCAAAAAGTTAAGAAGCCACTTGATCGAAATTCCCGATGAAATGTCAATCAAATGGCGAAATAACTGAAAATATCTGACCTTAGTATCCCCCGCATACTGAAAAATGATCTCAAAGTCAAGCCTTACAAGATCCAAAAGGCGCTTTATCTCACACCAAAGCAGCAACAAGTCAGACTTGGGAAGGACTTGGTCGAAAGCGCTCAGCTTCCGAACATTGTATTTTCTGACCAGACAATTTTTCAAATTCAGCAATTCGTAAGCTCCCAAAACGATAGGGTTTATTTGACCGAATGCTCATACGAGAATTTGAGCCACCAGGTGGCAGCACCCGTCACAGGTAATTGTTTGGGCCACTGTAACCGCACATGGGAGCTCTCCAATTGCTTTCATCGAGCCTGGCGTCAAGGTAGATCCGAAATATTATCGGGAAAGAATTCTGGAGGTTGGTTTATAGCCAGCAGACAAACATTTCGGTGGCAGACCATGGACGTTTCAACAGAACTCGGCACCGTCTCACAAAGCTCGAGTGAACCAAGAATGGCTAAAAAACAACGTTGCGAACTTCATGACGTCCACACAATGGCTCTCAGGTTCACCTGACGTGAATCCGATGGATTATTCACTTTGGGCTATTTTGGAGAGCAAGGTCCAAACTAAAAATTCACCAGTCTCGAAGCGCTGAAAAAAACCATTGTCCGCGAGTGGGCCAAAATACCGCAGATTGCGATTCGTTTCTGGACCGCCACAAGGCTATAGTCAAGGCAAAAGTTGGTCATATCGAGCATTGATTGATTCTTAATTTTGTAGGTATTACTTTCACATATTTTTTTCTTTGAAATGAATAAAAATTATTTTCCAAACTTAATATATTGCCTTTTTAATTGGGTACACTTCGAGAGTTGAACTCTGTATAATAGAGCCATAAGTAAACTAAAATAATTTGAATCTTGCTGATTTTATTTACTTTTTTGGTGTTTGGACCACCCTGTATGCTCTTAAATCACGTCTACTATATACAAAACAATTACTTTTAATTTTCGCTCGAACACTATACCTTAATTGTAATTTAATGAACATTTAATCAATTTAATTTGAAGCATGAAAATGATTTTCTGCAGACTTTGTTAGTGTAAGTGATTTTTTATTTTTTCTAGTTATTCATGCTATTGTGGCAATCACTTTAGTTCACTTTAAATTATTAGAAGACTTCAAAACTTTTGGCTTTTAGAAGAATATGTTCATATATACAGTAACATTGAATGCATGCCGACGTATGTGTCTTACGTCGCGAAGCGCCCTAAAGTAGACTACACATCGAATTTATCACGAACAGCCACAACGATGACTACGGTGGCAGTCTCGTTGTATACACTCAAATTGAATTATCACGCACACTTTGCAATCTTCAAAGCAGTGAAATTTTTTGCTTTTATGCCACCCCCATTAAGCGCTTACGGCTAAAGGGCACACATAATTCCGTAGGCGTTGACTACCGTCTATTGTTTCAATAATTTAATACCAAGCAATTTTGAAATGCTGGGTGTTAGTAAAAGGTTGCGATAATTTAATAATCAAAAAACTTAGAGGCAATAAAATACGAAACCTAATTGCCTGAGTGGTGAAAATTTTACAGGCAACTGAACACCGATGGTGTTGAAATCATTTGTGCTGTCAAGAAGATTATCAACTACTAGCGGGGCGAGTAAAATAGATCATAGCAAATTAATGTAATTTACGGTTTATCTGTTTATTACTTCTTCCTAAATTTTCAAAACGAAAGCGGGGGATGCTTATGCCTAGCGCCTAGATTCCACGCATATATTGAAAGGGCAAGCGCTGGGAGGTAGAAATTCTGTAGTTGAATTTCAAGGGCAGTCAAAGTTTTTGAACAAAAATTGGAAGCGGGACTACTTTTCATACTTATTGATGGTTGAAGATTTACGTTATTTGAGTAATTGGAATTATACAAATTTTATTAACCTTTCTCCAGTGTCGCATTTGCCACAAAATCTGTTTTCTCTTCTAAAATGTAAATTACTGATCGATTGTGTGCTATATGCATGACGCTTGGTTTCATTTTCAATATTCAGAAATTTAAAAAATTTTAAACGCGTTATTTCAACGAAAAAGAACAGATATTGGAGCAAGCTTAAAGGCATTCGAAATAGAAGCCTTTTACTTAAAATAAATAGTGCAGGGCTCCACATTATTATTATTTATTGGCATTACGTCGTATCGAGGGCGCATTGTGCTATAATAAATGATTTTCGTTATTTTAAATTTCTCGCTAAAGTCTTCAGCTGGTTCTATGTCAAAACACTGTCAACTGACGAAATCAGATCGAATAGATCTACGCCAAGAGCCTGTGGGTCTTCCTCATCCGCGTGAACCTTGAGAATTCCACTCTAGTGCCTTCCTACTAACAGAATATTCGGATTCTCGAAGACAGTGTCCCAGCTATCTCCACATTCTTTCTCTAGTTTCAATATAATATTAGTTCGGTTTTTGCTTACTCCGCTGAATAAGTTTTTTGTTGAAGATCCAATTTTCCGGCCACCAGATTCGCAATATTATACGCAGGCAGTTTGTCCGTTGTTTCTTTGGACCCCAACCACAGCCGTAGAGCAGCACAGATATGACAGTGGAGTTGGAAAATCGTAATTTGGTTGTTGTGCTCAAATGTGTGTGAAATAGGCCTGTGGTTAGCAATAGGTTTCTTACTGCCTAGCTTGAATATATCAGTATGTGTGATGGATGTAACTTTGCACGTATCTTTGAAATCGCTACGTTCAAGTTATTTATTAAAAATTAATAGAAGCGGATATGCAGGCAGGACATTTCTTGCAGAAAAATATGAAAAACCATCATTCTTCGTAAGTGACAAGCTTTTACAACACTAAATTTTATCAGAAAGATCATAGATAGTAAGCGAAAAAATTCAGGAAAAATCTGCAATTGTGTGGCCATACTTTACTTCACTAACAGCTGTACTCGTAAGTATCAAGGCCCACCTTCCATTCTGCTTTTCGGTGCACCAAACTAACAAAGAAAAAATTGGTGCATCGCAAAGCACTTCAAAAAGCAAAAAATACAATAATAATTATTATAATTATTTTTTGTTTTCTTGTTGAATGGCCTTGCAACTTATGCTGGGATTAGCACACGTCTCAAGATACTTACCTACGCCATATTTCCTGTCAGATTATCGCACCAAATGCAACCACTTTATTTCTCGTATTCTAGTGCTTACCTAACTTAATTAACTGTATAAGTGTAAGTATAAGTACTTCCAATTAACGTGAACTTAGCGCTCGCTTAGTTCCTTGCTTCCGCTTTGTGAAGAGGATTGTAGCGATTACGTCTGTATACACATGTTTACGTATATATTTATATATACTTATTTAAATAATGCATATATTTGCCAGATGTGCTAAAGCAAGTAGTTGGCTAATGAACAATTTGTTCTTGGATACACTAAAATCCTTTTAACGATATGAAAGCTGCAGGAAATTTGCTACCCAATGCATTTTATGGCCGGGGTGACGAGGAAGAACTTAGAGTTTTTCCAATTGTTAGGTTACAACGGCTGCCAAAGTTACCAATAATAAAACGCAACTAATGCTGTTCACTAAGGGAAACAATATCCCAAACTTTAATCTTCCAAAATTGAATGGCATTAGTCTTATGGTAACCCAACAGGCAAAATACAGGGTGGCTGATGAATTTTGCTACATTAAGAAACTCAAATAACTGTTTTTTTAGTGTATGGAATTCATTTATTTTTTTTTTTTCAAGTTGAAGGTCATTAAATTTTATTAAATGTAGCTTAACTAGTTTTAAAAATAATTGAATTTAAATGCCCCCCATGCTCGTTGACACAAGTGCGGCATCTTAGTAAAAAGTTGTTCATTGCTGCTTTGAGAGTTGCGACAGGAATAGCCGCAATTGTTGCCCGAATGGATTGTTTTAGTTCATCCAAATTTGTTGGCTTTGTTTTATAAACTTCTTGTTCTTCTGCGACCTGGGGGGCCAACGAAATTCAGAGTTTCTTGAAATCAGTTTATTGGGAAATTTTCGTCGCAACTCTGTCATAACAGTCTGGGCTATGTGAGACGTTGCCCCATCTTGTTGAAACCACACAGAGTTGAAAGGAATTCTCTTTCGGCGTAGTTCTGGATAGAAAAATTCGTTCAGCATTTTCAAATAACGGTCTCCAGTAACCGTAACGGTGTGACCATTTTCTTCAAAAAAATAAGGCCCGACAATACAGCGTGAAGAAACCGCACACCACACTGTCACGCGAAGAGGATGCAATTCCGTCTCGTGGAGTATCTGTGGGTTAGAAGTACTCCATATTCGACAATTTTGTTTGTTCACATTGCCGTTTAAATCGAAATGGGCCTCATCAGACATGAAAAGGCATGGTCTTCTTCCACCATTTGCAGGATCTTCTGGCAAAATTCCAAGCGAATCGGCAAGTCTGCTGCATTCAGTTTGTTAACCATTTGAATTTTGTAGGGAAATAAGTCTAAATCTTTGTGCATTATTGTTTGCAAAGACTGTCGGCTGACACCAAGTTGAGCAGATAAGCTTCTTGTTGAAACCCTTGGATTGCTTTGTATAGCTGCAGCTACGGCAGCGATCGTTTCCTCCGTCCGAACTGGTGGGTTTCGATGATAAGGCCTTCTTGCGACTGTTCCTTGCTCAGCAAAATTATTCACCAGTCTCATTATGGTCCATCTGCTCGGGGGATCGCCACCAAACATCCGCCTGTACTCTCTCTGTACCAAAACTACGGACTCCAGTGCGTGATAGCGGCGGACTATCCAAATTCTTGTTTGCGTGTCCCAGTTATCCATTTTAATAAATTTTAAAGATCAATCTGCAAATTAAAACAAAAATGGAACAGATAACTTAAAAAGAAAAAAAGTTATTCAATTTTTTTTTGGTAGCGGCTTTCATCAGCCACCCTGTACTTAGGTGTCATCTTAGATCCCAAACTCAGCTGTAGGTCCAACGTAGAGTACAGGGTAAAGAAAGCGAATATAGCTCTTTACACGTGTAACAGAATGTTGGGTAAAAAATGGAGTCTCCAACCAAAACTATGCTAACATATGCGGCACTAGTCTGGTGGTCCGCAATAGAAAAAAAATACAACTAAAACAAAGAACAGCGTGAATCTTAACCACAGGAGCGCTTAGCACCAGTCCTACTGTCCTATTACTATTAGACTTACATACATGATAAAAACAATCACTACTTGCAGCGCGGTGAGACTTTGAGACACAGGAAGCTGAACAACAAGATCGTACGGTCTCAGCAAGATCCTCCTACAGGGACCCTCACGCTCAAAAACAAATCAGATTACACAGTCTCGGATCTTAACTTAAAATTTTCTTTTTCTCTACGGTACGTTTTCCCCCGAGAGCCGAATGGAGGAAAGGAAAAGTGATTGGTATAGTACATTCGACATTGAAATCTACACCGATGGTTCTAAGATAAACTGTGGTGTTGGATCCGCTCAACATATCCAAATACACCCAACTTCTTGACTATGCCAGCGTGTTCCAGGCAAAACTACTAGCAATCAGAGAAGCATGCAAATCACTAAAAGATGTATATACATATATTATATATAATTGGCGCGTACACCCTTTTTGAGTGTTTGGCCGAGCTTATTTGTGGTGGGCGTCTTGATGTTGTTCCACAAATGGAGGGACCTACAGTTTTAAGCCGACTCCGAACGGCAGATATTTTTATATTTTTATGAGGAGCCTTTTCATGGCAGAAATACACTCGGAGGTTTGCCATTGCCTGCCGAGGGGCAACCGCTTTAGAAAAATGTTTGATGTTTCACCGAGAACCAACCTATTCGGTTACGGCGGCCGCCAAATCACTAAAATACTACAAAGAAATTGGTGCAAGAGTAGCTATCTTTTCAGACAGTTAAGCAGCTATTAAGGCCTTAGATTCCAATTCCATTTCATCCAAGTTAGTTTTACAGTGCAGAAAGGAACTAGAGCTACTTGGTCACAGGCTTCAAATTACTCTGTTATGGGTTCCCGGCCATAGAAACATAAAGGGTAACGAGATGACAGATGAGCTAGCAAGAAAAGGTTCGGCACTTGACATAACAGAGGAGGTGGCAATTGCATATCTTTTTAACACAATAAAAACATCCATTGCTTCGCATTGCTATGCTTTAGCCGAAAGAAAATGGAAGCACATATATACGTGTAGTACAACAAGAGAAAGATGGCCGTCACAAAATCCAGAGGACGAATTATGTGTTAGGATGCTCTTGGCCAAACATTTCACGTATCACTGCAAGCCTTACAGGTAACTGGAAAGCAGAGTATCACTCAGCCAGACTTAACCTCCCTCTCAATCCCATTTGAAGAAACTGTGAAGCGGAAGGGGTGAAAGAAAATCTCTATGCGAATGTCCAGGCCTAGCTAGAGCAAGCCCTTCTTACAGAAATCCCAGACGTAGATATAAAAAGTTTCCTGTCATGCCTAGATCGAAATGGATCTGACTAAAAAAAAAAACACACACACGCAAGGCATTATCACTCCAGAACAGTGTTCGTAAAATGGCGTTATTCCCTTATTACGAATATTTCAGTAGGAACACTCAACCACTACAACAACAACAACCAATAACATTCAACTGTCCATGTGTGCAGTAGGGCCTGCCGTTTTATCTTGAATCGTTTTACGCTTGCCGAAAAGGTGTAAATTATTGAAAATTAAAGATCGACCATTTTTATAATAAGTTTCAGTGTTTTTAACGCGTTGTTCTATCTTGTAAAATTTGGGTCTGCCTACTTGACAAATGTCAAAGATGACATAAAAATAGATTGCGTCTGGGAGTTATTCACTACTGAAATTATAGAATTTTTGAAGTGAAACTTCTTAGTCGTCGATGGACGAGCAAGAATGGAAAATAAAATTTCAAGGCCATGCAACGTTTTGGGCATTTTCGTTCTGCGAGAGAAAAAAAGATATAACGTAGAGGAAAAGGAGAGAGAGAGCTATACTTTATTGTATATATATCTTAGATGCACTTTAGGCTGTTTTTCCTGGTGGTTGTTAATTTCTAGTGAAAAATAACACTGTTAATTTTTGGCTCTTGTTTGTTGGAGCAAACTTGTAGGAAATATATTTTTGGCGTTATATTTCTTTGGTGTCTACTGTTTGGGGTGTTTTTTTCGTGCCTACTTTTTGGCGCTTATTTCCGTTTCCAGGCTGGAGCTTGTGCGCACTAAAAAGTGATATCCATTCCGGCGTCGGATTTATTAGTATTGCCTTGCGGTAATTTGTGCTGTTGCTGCGCTCCTAGAATTGCTGCGCTTGTGCGGGTGATAAACGCTCGGTGTAGTGCGCGTTGATGGTACAGTTTGTGTCCGGCTTTTACCTACACCGGTCGACCCTTCTCCGTTTTTTGTAAATTTTGTCTATTTGTATTCTCTGCAAATGTTGTGAAAGGAAAGTTTCACTTCTGTTATGTGTACTACGCTACACTCACTTTTTTCCTTGATGATATTCTCTAAATTCGTTCTATGACCAAATGAGACACTTTCTTTTTAACTTTTTTTATTTAATTAAATATTGTTCAGTGCTGTCAATGCTTTAAAACCAACTTTGACAATTTATGCAAATTAAAAAAACAACTTTATGGTTATGGATGTGAAACGTGGAATGCGAAGTCAGCTGTCTTAAGTTTTTGTAAACAGATGCCTTCGAAAAATTCTCAATTATTCTGGAGAAATATTATCTCGAATGCTAATTTATGAGCTAGAAGGTAATATTATTAGAGATCCGAAAGAGCAAATGGAGCTGGATTGGCCATATTCTACGCAGAGGAAATGTTGACTTAACAAGGGCCTCTATTGACTGGAATACCCAAGGAAGCTGCTGACGTGGAAGACCAGCGAATAACTGGAGAAGACTGCTGGAGTCAGAAACCCGCGCCTTGCTCCTTAGCTTGAATGAGGTTGAGAGATTGGCGTAAAACAGACGCGAATGTAACAGGCCCTGGAGCTATAGGAATTTCTGATGATGAAGAAAAAAAAAAATTAAAGAAATTCATCTGATCAAAATACCGCATTTTGAATAAGTTGTCAATGACTACCCACCTGCTTTTTATTTTCATTTTTTTTAAGTGTTATTTTAAAACAACTTTAGTTTCTGTGAATAACATGAGGGTTATTAAATTTTTGCTGATTTCAAGAAAATATTGTTCTACGGCGAGTCCCTGGATGCTATTATTACATTTCGGGTGTATTTTCATCGCACAAGAAATATTGCCCAGCTAAGCGAGCAACTGGGCGGCCGCTGTGGCCGAATGGGTTGGTGCGTGACTACCAATCGAAAGACAGACAGAACGTAGGTTCGAATCTCGACGAATCTCCAATCGAGTCCAAATGTATGACCGACCCCAACTAACTTTGGACGGCCGATCCACCAATGCTAGTGGCACACCCCCTGGAACTCCCCTGGGGAGTTCCCCATACAATCATTTCAAAATATCACCATTTTTGGCCTTTACATGAGAAAAGAAACTAAAAAGTTCGACCCAAATTGGGGGACATCAGAATTTATTTTAGAGGTATGGTTCCTTCGGCAAAGTTTCTTATTTTGATCCCTAGAATATGATTTTCACAGAGCAATGGGCGATTTTTTTGCCTCCCCACAAATCGACCCGGCCTAATATAATATATATATATATAAACGTGCAACTGTCATATTCCATCCCTTGAATTTATCGGAAATACCGCAAAATATGTTATTATTTCGCTCCAAATATTTAAATAAATTTTCACTATAATAAAAATATTTATTTTTCTATACTTGATTTAAAAATGTTTTACAGCTTCTTTTTGTATGAAAAATAGCTGGATCTGGTGAGAAGTAAACTTGAAATCCCTTCAGGCTGTTAAGACTTACATTTTGAAAAACAAAAAAAAAAATCGTCGCAGGCCTCACTCGAGAATATTTAATATGTCAACGGTTAATATTTGTTAATAAAAAGTAATTTTGAAACTTTTCACAGCTTAACAGGAAATCCCTTTCAGCAATGAATCAAAGTAACAGAGACAATGCCACATGTAATATTTTATCAATTCAACGCAAATTTGCATATTTTCACTGCCCTCTCCACACTTGAAAAATAATAATCGTACTAAAATCTCAACAATCTTCCCTGCTTTGAATGCAAATTAGGTGGTGTGAATTTATGTAAATAAATTTGTGCTTGAAAATAAGCTGAATATATGCAAAAAGTATGAATTGGGTTGTGAAAACTGAAAATATTTACCGCAAAGTAAGATCAATTATGCCAGCTTACCTGCCACAATAATGGTGAACGTTACAATAGCAACAATGCTAGCTTTTGAACCATTTCAATCTCAGCGTGTTACAAACACGTGCACAAAAATATAAAGCAAAATGCAATGGACGGAGCGAGAGAGAGAAGTATTTTACAATATGCAACGACCTTGACTCACTGCAAGCAGTTTTCCTGTTTCCCACCGCACGTTTTGCTTTTTCTCTTTATTTTGGTTTTTTTTTTTGTATTCTCGTTTTTGTTTTAATTTTAACTTTCAATTTTTCCCTCCACCACTATTTTTCTTTGTTGCCCATTTTTTTTGCATTTGTCCTGCCTTACGGCATGCTATACGCACCAACAACCACAACAACAACAACGCATACTGCTAGCCACGTGGGAATAATTAAGTGTGTTGGCGTAAATTCATATGCAGAGTGCAGCCTTACTACTGAACGTTTTGAATGCTGTTTGGTTACGCAATAAAGATTTTAAAATCCGTTAGTCAAATCAGCCATGCAAAATGTGAAAATAAAAATTTAAACTCAAGTCGTTTTACCGTTTCGGACGCGTGTCGGCATATAGCCGTCTAAAGTATCAGGTCAGTCCATAAGTTCGTGCGTTTTTTAAAGGTGGTTTTAAGATTAATAAAAAAGAGGTTCAAAGTATTTATTAATCAATAATATATTTTCCTTCATTATTTACAATGTCTTCCCAACGTTTAGGCAAATTTTTAATTCCCTGCTCAAAAAATGTTTCGTCCTTGGAGCCAAAATACGCTTCGATATCCCTTTTTATAGCTTTTTTTGAGGAGTAGCTCTTGTTACTTTTATGGGATTGAAGTTCACGGAAAAGGTGATAATCGCAAGGTACAATATCCGGAGAGTATGGTAGATGCGGCATTAGCTCCCATCCGAGCTCGTTCAGCTTGCCTAATGTTTGCCTTGCCGTACGAGGTCTTGCGTTGTGGTGGTGAAACAAAACTTTGCGTCTATTCACTAAAGACAGTCGATTTTTGTTAAGTACCTCATTCAGGTTTGATAGCTGATGGGAATATTAATCAGCAGTTATCGTCTGGTTTGGTTCCAGAAGTTCATAATAAATAATATCGGTCATATCCCACCAAATAGACTTGGGATGAAGGCCATCTCTAGGGGTCGGTTCTGGTGTTTCATCTTTATCTAACCAATGGCGTTTGCGAACAGGATTATTGTAAAGGACCCATTTTTCATCACCAGTAACGATGCGATTTAAAATACTTTCATTTTCAAGCCGTTGCAGCAGCTGAAAACACACATTCACTCTCTGCTGAAGCTTGGCGACGGAAAGTCTATGCGGAACCCATTTTCCCAGCTTTGAAACCTTTCCCAACTGAACCAGGTGCCAGTAAACTTCTCCATGTGATGAAATAAAAGTGAAATTATACGCACGAACTTATGGGCTGACCTGATAGTTCGTAGCTACGTCGTAGGCTCGCGACGTCTGTCTTTCTGAGCGATAAGATACGCATAGGTATAGTAAAAGAGTCATGTTTTCATGGAAAGATACTAGAGGCCATTAGCGATAAAGTGGTTATCTTCCTTATAATGTAAACTTACGATGTGAGCCGACGGTAGAGTTAGTACGAATTCCAGTTCTTCGATTCAGCCTCTCAGTGTCACAGCCAGAGGAACCAGCAGGCTTTTTATATATTTAATCCTACCCACGATGGCTAAGCGATCTAGAGATGATACGACAGTGACAGTTCTGACGAATATTACTTTGAATCTGATAAGACGGAAGGTGACGGCATTACTTCGTCATGTAGGAGTGAAATCCGAGCAATAAGGAATCCACTCAAGTATTTCAACATTTGCAGTGATAGCAGTTTGTTTATAATTATTTTTTGATTTTTTGAAAACTGTTTCCTATGTTAAATAAAGCCATAGTTTTTATACCGATCAATGTATTTATTTTCTCTACTACGCACTGCAATATCTCTCGTCCTCAGCGACGCTCACAGTTTCGTGTTTTGCTAAAAGTTCCAGCTAATGATTATACATATCTTATTTGCTAATATAAGTACCATCCTGCAGTCTTATTGGTCCATAAATTTTTCGTAAAATTTTTCTTTCGAAGACCATTTGCTGATTAATGTCAGTAGTTTTTAGCGCCCATAGTTCACAACCATAGATAAGCACAGGGCGGTTAAGGTTTTGTATGCCCTTAACTTTTCGTCGCGAGATAATAATTTTGACTTAACCACTCTCAAATTACAGTAATAAGACCTATTTGCTGCTAAAACTCTGTCACTAATTGTCAATGACATATCCTTATTGTCTGATATTTTGATACCCAAATAGGGCAAACTTTGTTATTTGGACTGATACGAATTATCTTCCGATAAACCTTTACTTTAAATCTTTCCTATATTTCAACTTGAAAATATACAAAATATGCAGGATTAATAAAAAAATCAGTCCCGACCTTTTCCGTACTCCGAAAAAACAACTTGAAAGGGTTACACAATGGGCTTGGCGATATCAGTCAATGCCGAACTTTCGGGGTATCGAAATAGTGGGATTGATCTAAGCTTAATCTCGAATTTTCGGGATCCCGAAAACTGATATAGCCATACGAAGAAACGCAAATGATATTTTTAGTTTTTTTTGTGTTTGGCGAAGTATACCAAACAAATAAAGCTTATGAATTTGGTTTTTTCGGGTCCTTCATCACTTGCCCAAGTCATTGTCTGGCAATTAAAATCAAATTTTATATATATTTTCTCGGACTTATGCATATTAAATCTACTTGCATTAAAAAAATTCGTAGTCCACGGCTCTGTTTAGTACGAGTAAACTAGCTTTGAGATCACTTGACAATATTTTATTTAATTACCATGCCGGATGCGTATGGTATTTGAGAACAACTTGTGTGTAAAACTAGATAGCTTTTATTTTGAAAAAAATTTAATGAAACTTCAAGAATTTTTATGCAACATAAACTTGTTATATAAGAATATCTATAAAATAATTCAATAAAATGTCTATTAGCTGCAGAAACCTACCCGATGCGGGTCCAAAAACTATTGCAGACCCGAATAAAATGCTCCTCCAAATGTTATTCATATTGACAATAACGGTATTAATTGCAGTCTGCAAAGAAGAAATGCTGTTATGATGATGTTTATTGGTTTCACGCTGAACTACGCCTCATACGTAGTGATCCGTGAGATTAAGGTCAGAGGAGTTAAGTGGGCATGTAGTGTTATGTGGTCATGGAAATTTTCTGCCATCTAATCTTGTGTCGCCATCGCTTTGTGTGATGATTCAGAGTATTGCTGGGCTGCCACCGCATACACTATCAATCTAGAGTTTCTATAATATATCTCTAGAACCTCAATATATGCAGCAGATTTCATTCGAGATCCTTCAGTAAAGAAGTATGGTGGCATGGCATATCATTTGTTGCTCACAACACCTAAAACCATTACAGTGGCTAGAAACTGATTGATTACGACAACAAGAGCCTCTGTAGGATTTGAACATGACCACCTGTCATTTATGAAGTTGGTCTTAGGGTCTTGGTAGAAATTTTTTTCCGAACAAAACAACCATAGGAAGTTTAATTTTGTTCAGAAGGCGCGTTGCTCGGATAGCTCACTGTTTTCGAGTTTGCTCCGATATAAATTGTTTTCGGCGTATAACGTAGGATTTAGACCCGAGATCTTCATGTATAGCTCAACGATTAATATCCTTTAAAATATTAAGCACGCTCGCAAGGTCCCTCACTGTTTTTGAAGCGTCGTGGTCAATGATCGTATAGACTTGTTGAATAAATTCTGCAGATCGGACAGTGTCAGAACGTTCCTCGTTTTTTGCGTTTTGTAACAGATTCTGCATTGCTGGCTGATGCTTCCAATTCACGGCGAACCTTATGAATGTATGAACAGGCGCATTTCAAGCGCAGAAAATTTGAGATTTCTAAAACGGTGGGATTTGCGCATATTACGACGGTAACTGCACGGTAAGGATTACAACCTCCGTGTCTTATTGTAAAAGGGTAAAGGGCAAATAATAAAGGGTGGTTAAGTTTCAACGGCCGGTGTTGATTTTGAATAAAATACAATTTTTTTAAGAAGTTATTGTCATTTCTCTTTATTATGATAATATAGGTATGGCTGAACTACGTATCAAATAAAATATCGGCCAATAAAGACCACCAAATGCAATTAGTTCCTTATCTAAAGGGCGGTTAAGTTTCAACGGCCGGTGTTGATTTTGAATAAAATACCTTTTTTTAAGAAATTATTGTCATTTCTCTTTATTATGATAATATTGGTATAGCTGAATTACGTGTAGAATAAAATATTGGCCAAATGGCCGCCACGGCCTCGGCGGCACACCTCCATCCGATGGTCCAAATTGTCGATGACGCTGAGACATAATCGAGGTTCTATGCCGTTAATGTGCCGAACTATCTCATCCTTTAGCTCTCGAATTGTTGCTGGCTTATCGACGTACACCTTTTTTTCAAATAATCCTAAAGAAAGAAGTCCAACGGTGTCGTTCACGTTTAGGTGTGGTTCACATTCAACATCGGCCCTTGAAATTTAACCACCCTTTAGTTCGGCAAAGCTATAGGCACATGTATGCATGTCTTCAAATACTGTATGCACCCTGTATATACTTAAATTACTTGGCACTTAACTTTCAAATCGATCGCATGTTTTCAGCGTTATATTTTGAAGCAATCAGTGGCAAAATTGTGCGAATACAATGATTTTTTCAACACTGCCCACATTTAATAGTCAATATGTCAGCATGTTACTGCGAAAATATAAAAACTCAATAACTACAGAATATTTTGATAAAATATTCGATGCTTCGAACATAGCACATGGGCTGAAAAGTCCCGGGCCTAACAAAGAGAACACCTCAAATCATTCCAGCGCCGCTCTAACATTTCAATACCACTTTTGTAAAATGATTTATCTTTTGTCTCAAAATAGGCCTCAGTAACCTCTTCATTCGAACGAAATTTCTTTTTTAGGTCTGCGAACAGCCAGTAGTCGCTGGGAGCCAAATCTGGCGAATACGGTGGATGTGAGACTTGTGACTTGTGACACGGTGCGTTGTCTCATTTTTGGTCAACAGTAAGCAAACGCGGCACACACTTTGAACAGAGCTTACTCATAGTTGAATGGAATGTAAAGCCAACACGTTTTTTGATATCCTTACGTTATCAGCTAACTCACGCAACTTCACCTTTCGATCATTCAAGACGATTTTGTGGATTTTTTGATGTTTTTTGGACTTCCACTCACTTGGACTTCCACTACGTTGTGCATCATCGGTGCCTCTACAACCACGTTTGAAATCAGCAAACCCTCGTTTTATTGTTGTTGTTTCCAAGCCATTGCTTTGCTTGAATGTTATTTTTTCCTATGAAGCAGCATTGTAAAGTTAATACACGAAATTCTTTTTAATCCATTGTTTTCAAAATAACAAAAGTAGCGTCACTCATAGCACAATAACTCACGAACTAGTGAATAGAATATCATGAAATTTTAACAGTTGTCTTTTTAAGGCTAGTACTAACTGAAAGAGAGCTGAGTGCAATAAAACTACAGTCATCCATGTGTTAGGCTGGGGCTTTTCAGCCCATGTGTTATGTTAACTATCGCTCTCATATGCTCGGGGCCAAAAAGTTGAGGTAGGTCTGTAAAATTAGGAAATAAACATAAACTGAGTTTATTTTCAAAAATAACTGAGATAAAGTTTTTCTTTCACGCACAATTTTGTCATACGGTTAATAGTCTTTCAGCGAAACCGAAGGGTGAAAGAGAACTCGAACAAGTAACTCGAAGGAAAGATCAGCAACAGATTTGCATTCGTTACTTTACAATTTAAAATATTACATTTTACTCAAAAGTATTTTGTAATCACAACAACAACAATAATTGCTTCAACGTCACGCTTAATAAAAGCAAAGCGTATATGGAAACTATGACGTCAGCAGTTGTAGCTAGAAAGTTGTGTTTAAATATACACATACACATACATATATGTGCATACATATAGAGTACTTGAATTTGTACGCATTCATAGGAATACATAGCATCTCCCTTTTATAGCGCCGATTTCCATTTCGCACAAGACTGGTAGGAGTACGTAATTGAGTTATGTCCACGCTTGGGAGAAATTCAATGCAAATTTCACTCACAGCATCCGCTAGCGTCACCAATAATAAAAAGATGCATGCATATAAAGAATTTTGCATATTTTTATACTGGTAGCAGCAATGTGGGTAATTATGATCAACACGAAAGGAAACTTAATTGGGTATCTAAATTCTGACGCAAAGAGCTTATAAATACGGTGACTTTGTAAAATTCATTATAGTCTACTGAGTATTTCATCACGTTTTTAGGCGAATAAAGGAGAAAACATTGAGAACTATAGAAACTCTAATGTGATTCTTTGGTAGGAAAGCGTTAGCATTTTCATTTGGTACCAGCTGGTGCTCACGGCTTTGCTGGCATGTAAAATTAAAATCAAATTTATTAAATTGAATTACGCGGTGACAACAGTCTCCAAAATAATTTTCTCAAATAAGCTTTTGAATTTCTTTCTTTTGACACTTGCAAAGCTGGTCACCATAATTTGTTATACCCTGTGGCAACACCATTTGGATACGAACCTATTACTTTGGCACGGTTTGGCAATTCTTGAATTTTCATTTTCAATTCAATTCTCTTTGGCCGCCGTAGCTGAATGGGCTGGTGCGTGATTACCATTCGGAATTCACAGAGAGGTCGTTGGTTCGAATCTCGGTGAAAGCAAAATTAATAAAAACATTTTTCTAATAGCGGTCGCCCCTTGGCAGGCAATGGCAAACCTCCGAGTGTATTTCTGCCATGAAAAAGCTCCTCATAAAAATATCTGCTGTTCGGAGTCGGCTTGAAACTGTAGGTCCCTCCATTTGTGGAACAACATCAAGACGCACACGAGGTGGAGGAGCTCGGCCAAACACCTAACAGAAGTGTACGCGCCAATTATTTATTTTATTTATTTTATTTTTATTTATTCAATTCCCTTTATTTAAATAAAGCTTTTTGGCGCTTAGCGTAGTTAAGAGAACTTATCTTGAACCTCGTCTTATCCATCCCACCAGCATCACACTTACAATTATTTGTTTAAAATATCTGTAGCGGGAGAGGATCCAGCTGTTGGTTGGTTGGTTGGTTGAAGTGGTGATTCACCTATAATACAATTAGTGCTTCCACACCATTTTGGTGTCACATCCACGCTAGTTATTCATGACTATATCCAGTCTGTGCGATTGAGCAACCTTATAAGATTGTTTAGGTCTGTGCCGGCCAGTTCTTCGAGGTTTCGTTATTAAAGGTGCCTTTTATATCCAATAATGTCATCTTGGCATCCTGTTTGTTCTGTAGAGAGTCCCCTCTGTTCGACTTACCTCGTGAAGCGTTGTCTCCGTAGATTTGCCATTAAGGCACACAAGTTGTGCAGTTGATATACCACAACTCCTCAATGAGTTTTTTCGGTGTATTTGTGGATCATCACATCAAGACGGCCGGAGGCACTCGAACGGACGGTGGAGCTCGACCAAACACCCAAAAAGGGTTATGTATATATAAAGGCTGATTTTTTAGCTATTATCTTTTTAAACAGTTGGTTTAAACAGCTGATGCACGTTTCGTGTTTTGTTTCACTGCCAAACATCTTTAGTTTGGTCTATAATTAAACCATGAATCGTCTTACAAACGAACAACGCTTGCAAATCATTGAATTTTATTATAAAAATGCGTGTTCTGTTAAGAAAGTTTATCGCGCTCTTCTTCCATATTATGGCCAGTTTAATCGACCCACTGAAGCGGCTATTCGAGCTATTGTGACTAAAACCAAATTTATATTATTGGACATCAAACCACCAACACGCTTACGTAGAGTACGAACTGAAGAAAATATCGCAGCTGTATCGGCCAGTGTTAATGATGACCATCAATTATCGATTCGTTGCCGTTCGCAGCAATTGGGCCTCTGTTACTCAACAACGTGGAAAATTTTGCCAAAAGATTTAGGAGTGAAGCCTTTCAAAATACAGCTGGGGCAAGAATTGAAGCCGAACGACCTACAATACAGAATTTTTGGTGAATGGGCTCTTGAAAAGTTGTCCGAAGATTCACTCTTTTATCGAAAAATTGTGTTCTACGACGAAGCTCACTTTCGGATCAATGGGTACATAAATAAGCAGGATTGTCGATTTTGGAGTGAAGATCAGCCAGAAGAATTGCAAGAGCTACCAATGTATCCAGAAAAGGTCACAGTTTGGTGCGGTTATGGGGTGGAGGTATCATTGGACCATACTTCTTCAAAGATGCTGCGAATCGTTACGTAACTGTGAATGGTGAGCGCTACCGTGAAATGATATCCAACTTTTGTGTGCCCAAAATGCAAGAGCTTGACTTGCATGTCATGTGGTTTCAGCAAGACGGTGCCACAGGCCGCGCAGCACGCGTAACAATGGACTTGTTGAGAGGCGAGCTCGGTAAACATTTTATTTCACGTTCGGCACCTGTCAATTGGCTACCCAGATCGTGCGATATAACGCCTTTAGATTATTATTTGTGGGGCTATGTTAAAGCTCATGTCTATTCAGAAAAGACTGCTTCAATTAACGCATTGGAAGACAACATTAAAGCATTTATATGTGAGATACCGGCCGAAACATTGGAAAGAGTATGCCAAAATTGGACTAAGCGGATGAACCATTTGAAGCGCTGTGGCGGTCAATATTTGCATGAAATAATCTTCAAACATTAAACTATATGGACTCTACTATTGGTTTAAATAAAAATTTCATGCATTTTTCTGAATTTTACGTTTTTTTTTTTAAACTTTCCTATAGCTCTTAAAAAATTACCCTTTAGTTTGTGTTGAGTATATACTGTTATAAAAATGTATTTAATTGATAATTAAAAAAAGAAGAAAATCAAAACTGGTCAAAATTTTGAGGTGATATCGTTTTGTCGCAGGCTGTATGTAGTCCTTTTGGTCACTTGCACCCCCTGCATTTCGCAGCTCAAGGTGGAATATATGTGTTCAGTGTCACCCTAACCTGCAACACCTTCACATGCATTTAGAGTGTTCCCCAAAGAAATGCCCTTGCCCACAAAATAATTTAGCATTAACAAATTTAACGCTATATGCATTTAGTCACTCTAAAATTGTTTTTTTTACTTTTGAAACAAAAACAACAATTATTTCAAAACAAAATATCACTGTATAAGATCTGACTATAAGATCTGACTATAAGAAGATATGACGAAAAATGAAAAAGAGCGATCTTTAAATTTGGCAATGAAAGTTTTCTTTTAAATAGTTCTACTGGAATAACTAAATATTTCATTAGCAAAATATTTCTTCAGCATTAATTTGCCGACATTTGTATGTTGTGTTAGGGTGGTAGGACCTGAAATTTTGTGTGTAAGTACTAGAATGGGGTACTTTAGACCAATGATTGTAGGAAAAAAAAACAAATTTCCTTCTTGGGACAAGCACTTTGATATATGAACTTTGAACTGTGCGCCTAAGTTGAACACACCCCTGCTGCGCTACTGCTACATAAGTTATAACCTTTTGTATTGCCCTTATTCGGGAACTTCCCGCATAAAAACCATGGCATCTTGTATATATTCGTTCGTTCATATGAAAGCCATCAAAGAAATTGCAACAAACGTATTTTGCGATGGTCTTGTTGCAGTTTCTTTGATGGCTTCCATGTGGACTTCTTGCGATCCCGGGTTTTCGTTATCACTTACATTAATTGCTGATTGCTAGCGTGTTTCGTGGATCTTAAAAAATAAAACAAAACAAACCAGGATAAAATTAAATTTCAAATTAATGAAATAAAATAAATTAGAATAAAAACCAAATAATTTGCAATAATATCAAATAAAATAAAATAAATCTATTACTCTATCAACTATATATATCAACTCAATAATTAGAATTTTTTTAAATAAAACCTAGTTTTAAAATATATTTTTGTTAGTGGTCGTGTTCCTTCACATCAATGCACAATAGGCATACCATACATATATATAAAATATTGCCAATATCTGTATTTTGGTTAAGTATTTTGGTATAAGAGAACTGAAACTTCATGAATACCTTCAACGAGGAGTAAAATTGAAAAACAGATGAAACAGCGAATGGCGGGAATCTAACGGCATCGAAAGCCGCATAGCATTTGACGTTCCATGTCTACATTTTGCATCGAGCGCATGTTCCACCGGTCGCGCGGCATTAGGAAAGTCTAATTAAAAATGAATTTTGTAACTATTTATAAATCAAAAAGGGTCCAGCTACATTAGTCTGCCAAGCGAAGGGTAGATGTATGTATTTCATTTAAGCATTTTGTTTTAATTTAAACTTTATACTCGCTAAAGACATTAAAACACGGTGATTGGCCCTGATGGAACATAATTATTTTCATGCCTGTACGCTATAAATATATCAAAAGTTTACATATTTAAATGCATCAATTTTCGAGTACAATTACCCTTTGAATCACTTTATCTCCACATTATAAGGTACATTAAAATTTTATGCCCTACTATCACACTTTGTGCAAGCATAACTATGCTCCTCATTCAACAGGGCGTATACGTAACTAATTATATCTCGTATTTGTCTGTGCTTTTATTCCATTGCTTTGCGAGATATTAAAGCGGTGTCATGAAATTAGTGTACGTAATAATAATTTGAGTTAGAGTTTCAAGTGAATAATAAAGTGAAACATTAGTCCGGTCTAAGTAATATATTTTACAAACACTTGTGTTCACAATAATAGCAGCAAAGTTTGGATTATTTATTAATTACGATTTTTTTCGTAAAAAAATACAAAAATATAAAAATTTACAATAAAATTTATGTAACTTAAGTTTCAAAGCTTTGTACAAAATTTGAAATAATCTAACAAATTGTCATCAAAATTTAAAATTGTTTAGTCAGACGTTTTGGAAGATGTCTGGGTATGAATATTCAATTTTGGTTCAAGTTACAGTGGTTCCAAATTCATGTTGATTTCTGATAAATTTTCTTATTGACGGTATTTGAAAATGTACATGCATAGAACAAATCAACAAAAAATTATGACTAAGAGTCACACAATAGATTCTTATAACAAGAAATGCTTAATTTTATTATTAAAAAAAAAAAACGTTTAACGTGAGATCGAGGTCAAAAGAGCTCGAGAGCTTATTACGTTCAGACATTTGTACAATACAGCTATGAATCACTTTTCTAAGGCCAATAGTAAGCACCTCAAAATGGCGCAACGATCTTATGGGAACATTAAATTTAATTCTGTTAAGAGGGCTAGTGATGGCGACAGTACCCTGAACAATATGAAGCATGAAAACGATCAGGAGAAGAACATTCTGTTACCACTTAGATCATTAAGTTGATCGACCCTCAGTATGCATAGTATGACGTCAACAGCTCGAATAAATTAACACGTTGGCTGCCACGTATCACCGGTGATCACAAAAAAAACCTACCCCCAGGTGCCAAGCAAAAAAAGTCATGTTCCCGTTTGAATTTTAACGAGATATTTTTACCAGGAATAAAAGTCACGCTCCTGACGCGTATGAACACGTTTTTGTGCTGTGTTCACCGGTGACCACTTGCCGTTTTTTTAAAACTATTCTTATTTTTTTTGAAATGTGATCACCGGTGATCACATTTCGAAGAAGTAAATCAAAATAAATCAGTATCAAACTTGAGTTCATAGCGAGCAGTTGGTTGCAAATTACAGTGAAATATAGTGAAGTGAAGTAGTGAAGTTATGAATTCCGAGGAAATACGTGACGCGTTGAATTTAATGGAAAATTCCAGTGTTAGTGGTGAGGATTTTAGTCCAGATGAAGATAAGTACATCCCAGGTTCAGGCAGTGATAAAAGGAGTGATGACAGTATTGATGAAGACCTCGATGTTAGTACTACAAATGTTAATAATACTGCTGATGAAGAACAGACGGAAACTACGACAGCATGGACCTCGCCTGCTACCGGAGAGACTTTGAAGAATTTAGAAGAATTTACCAATCCACCCCAGGTTTTGCAATATGATGCCGGTACGCCATTTCAATATTACAGAAAGTTTTTGACCGATGAGATATTGGATATTATTGTTGAAGAGACAAATAGGAATGCAAAGTCTCAAGTAACTGGCATCGGTACTCGCAGCAGCAGTAGGATGAATATGTGGAAAGATACTGATCGCCAGGAGATCATGGAGTTTCTGGCCATAGTCATGTATATGGGAATGGTAAAATACCCTGCAATAACCGACAATTGGAAACCAAGCACATTGATCAAAAACCCATTCGTCCCACAAGTTATGGCTCGTAACCGGTTCCAGATCTTGCTCAAATTCATTCACTTCGCAGATAATGCCCAGTCCTCTGAAACAGTGTCAAAAACTTATAAAATGCAAATATCTGACTTTCGTCAAAGCATTATCCTTTTCATGAGTGGAAAAGATAGCGCTTCAATAGCGTGCTCACCTCCGAAGGGAAAACACTTTTTAATAACGTCGACAGAAGCAACAAAGGATGGTAGGCGCAAGAGACATCGTTGCGGCATGTGCTATTCAGAATTAAAGACGACAAACTCGTCGTCAGTCGCCAGGAAGAAGGCCAAACTAGTGGCAACATACTCCGCCCAATGTCGGAGGTCACCATACCTATGTCTTAAACATTTTCAACAACTACAGTAAAATTAAAAACAAAAAATATAGTTTTTTCTGTTTCCAGAATTGAATTGAATTTTCTCATTTTTAATTTCGTATTAATTCAAAACTTTGTATTTTACTATGAAATAAAATATTTTTTCTTTTAAAATAAACTTTAAATTTTCCCAAAACTCCTTCCGTTAGGGTCCCAGCCCCTAAAATCTAGGGGCCTAGGCGTGTATCACTGGTGATACATTGGCACCTGGGGGTAGTTTTTTGAAATGATCACCGGTGATACATTGGCAGCCAACGTGTTAAGGAGCCATAAAGCGAACCGCAAAAATGCCATCCGAGCCAATTCCTGGCGACAGATATGTACTCCACGATAAGGACTTCAAATGAAAGTGGGGTATTCCAATTCAGACCGGACAAAAGTTGTATACAGGGCTTTAAGAGTATGGTATACGGATTGGTGAAAAGGAGAACTCTTGCGACGAATAAAGGCAAGCATTGAAAGTGAATTGAAAATGGTACAAATGATAAGCCTGACAAAAGTAAACTTAGAATTGAAAAGTAAGCCGCGTTCTTTCAATTCATTAAGCGAATCTAAACGAGTATTACAAATGCAATAAGCAGTCTGAAGTGGCTGCTATAACTAGCAGAGGGTTATTTTATGGCACATAAGAAAAAGTACATTTCCTAATCACCAAAAACGTAATCTGACCAGATTGGTCTAAAGAAGAAGCGAGTCATTTACATACCTCTTTGATTTCACAGTCAATTTTTATATCGTCTGTATAAACCAGATAATTAACAGCTGAAAAGTGCAATCCTGTATCATTTATAAGTAAAATGAAAAATAATGGACTCAGTATGCTAATTTGTGGTTTACCAGATGTGAATATTATAGTCTTAGAGTAAATTCCATGCAAAAAAACCGAGCTTCCTCTACCACTTAGCTTAAATTTCTGGTATAATTTGGAGTATAAACAATTATCATTCCAAATATTCAGCTCTAAATTCATTTTAAAGAAAGTTTCGTTTGGATTGATAAGTCTTTAGAATGAAAAACTAGACATTGGCTTTTTAACAAAAAATTGATTTATTTTTAAACATAATCTCCTTTCAAGTCAATACATTTTCCAACGCTTTTCTAACATATTTATTCCTTCTCTAAAAGAAGTTTTTTCAAAACCTGCAAAATAAACATTTGTTTCAGCTATAACTTCACTATTTGACAGAAATTTTTTTGTTTCCGCCGAGCCATTTTTTCATATTTGGAAAAAGGAAAAAGTCACTGGGCGCTAAATCTGGCGAATATGGCGGATGAGGGATACATTTCATAGCCTAACTCATTTATATTTTCCTGCGTTTTCCAAGATGAATGTGAACGAGCGTTATCATGATGAAAGAGGATTTTCTTCTTCTTCAAATGTGGCCGTTTTTGCTTAATATTTTGGTCCAATGTATCCAACAAAGATGAATAATATTCAACTGTGATGGTTTTACCCTTTTCAACATAATCTATGAAAATTATATATTGTGCATCCCAAAAAATAGATGCCATAACCTTACCAGCTAATGCAACGACCTTTGCCTTCTTTGGAGCACTTAAGTCACGTTCTACCCATTGTTTGGACTGTTATTTAGACTCTGGTGAATAGTGGTGGATCCACGTTTCATCCATCGTTATGAAAGGACGCAAAAATTGCGATGGATTTCTGTTAAACATGTCTAAACCAACTTTTGAAGTCGACATTCGGTTCATTTTTTGCAGAGGAGTTAGCAAACGCGGCACCCATCTTGCTGAAAGCTTTTTCATACCCAACTCATCATGTATTATGTTATGCATACGTTCATAACTAATGTTCACAATGTCAGCAATCTCTCTCAATTTAATTCTTCGATCTTGTGTGACAATTTTGTACACTTTTTCCACCGTTTCTGGAGTCGTTACCTCTTTTGGCCTCCCAGAGCGTGGCTCATCTTTGGTGCTTATCCGACCACGTTTAAACTCGTTTACCCAATTGTAAACTATTGCATTTGAGGGTGCATGTTCCCCTAATACTGTCTGAAACTCCTCAATAATTTATTTATGGTTTAAACCTTTCAAATGAAAGTACTTTATAACAGCAAATTTCAACAAGCTGCTTCCGTCGAGAAAGGGAGTGAAATGACTGGAAGACAATAAAGTATTACTGAACAACCTTCTACATCGATATCTCGACGTTCTCAACAATTAGGCATTCATTTATCGACTATTTAGCGGATTTTACCTGTTGACATGCTTATTGTTGTTGTAGCAGCAATACAAGCCCTGTCAGCGTAGTGTATATCACAGGTCGTCTTCGTCTAACTCATCTAAAGGTAAGCCCAGGAAACATGCTGTTTCGATGGGTTGCGCCCAGAGGAAGAGATGTTTTAGATGAGTGGGTTTAGAGGGGCATGTGAAAAGGTGGTTAGTGTCGTGCGAGGTGCCTTCACATGCCGGACATAAGTTAGGTATGTCGGGGTCAATTCTGGATAACCTGCTACAATATCCAGAACGTAATTGTGCCAGTGTTACGCGGGTCTCACGGGGAAGCTGGAGCTCTTCATCTGCTATAGGTGGTGGTTGAACTACGATTACCGCAATCGGTGGTCTGGAGCTTAAGAAGGTGGTGATGGTCTCCCAATGAATGTCGTTTATTGTCTGTCTAAACGCGGTCTGTATAAACACTAGCACAGTTTATCTCCTATTGACGTGCTCCTAGTGGGCACTTAAATGATTTAATTTTTCACATATAATCGTTAAGAGCCCTATTTTGAATAAAAATAGTCAAGCTAAGTCAACATGTAGGCGTATCTTTCCAAAGACTTGTAAATCATCCAAAAATAAGAAACTCTGCCGCAAGTGCTTCCGCAATCGCATTATGTGCAAAATTAAACGTGAGCTGCACGGTAGGTGCCTCATGGTAATAGGTCACTTATGAATGAACGCCAATGATAGTAAGCGCAGTCCTTTGCGCATCTTAATGAAACTAGTGCAGACAATTCTAACAAAAATGTATACCAAATATTTACTTTTTGGAACCTACAGACAGCTGATGAATATCCCGTTGAGTTTTGTTGCTCCAAGAATGTTTCCTGTTTAAGAAGCCACTTCATCATTCAGGACGACTTTCTGCACGAAATTAGCGCACAGAATATCTATCGAATAGAGCGTTGATATGAATAAAAAAAAAATTACAATTTCGATGCCTTGTGTGGGTTCGCTTGAGAACTTGTAGACTACTCCTGGAAATATTCATATCGCGCCAGCCTAGCGAGCGGTGAATTTGTGCGGAAACATGCAAAGTCCCGAGATCCTTTAGCCGCGGGTAGATTGGGAGCGGGGCGTTCGAGGGAATTTCTAAAGCTAACGAAGCAGCAGCCCTCAAATTTGGTAGGTATCCTTACTAGACATTGCCCGTTAGATATCCATGCTGAGAGACTTGGGATTGCTTCAATTCCTTTCTGCAGAAGCTGTCTGGAGGATGAGGTGGAATCATCTCAGCACCTTCGTCTCAGTTGTCCTGCTTTCGTCTGGCAAAGATTTACAGGGTTGCCCATATTCGACCGATCTATATGGCAACCCTGTATCTTTTGACAGAGATGTCAGATCGCTTAATGACATACCGCGTTGGAAGCATCAGTCCAAGCAGTACACGCCACTCGAGAGCTCCCAAATTGTTGAAATTTACATTCAACAAAAGAAGTCAAAAGGAGAAAGAGAAGAACAAAATCATCATGTCCGATGAGGCTCATTTCTTATTGAATGGGTACCTCTTTACGACGAAAAGTCACTGTTTGGTGCGGCGTTAGTGCGAAAACGATTATTGGGCCGTTTTTCTTCGAAAATGAAGATGGTCAAGCTGTTACCGTCAATCAGGAGCGTTATCGCGTTATGATAACCACTTTTGTGATGCCAATTATTCGTCCAAAGCGCATGAGGCAGTTCTGGTTTCAACAAGATGGCGCTCCACCACACACAGCTCGCACCACAATCGATATTTTGAAGAAATTGTTTCCTCGTCGTTTGATGTCGAAAAATGGCAACTTTGACTGGCCATCGCGTTCGCCCGATTTAACGCCAGCTGACTTCTTCTTGTGGGGATATTTAAAATCAAAGGTTTATATTAATAAGCTAAAGACCATAGAAGAACTCAAGAACAACATCCGTGAGGAAATAGGCGCTATTCCAGCCGAAATGTTAGCTATTATAGGATAGTATAACTATAGTAACTATGGAAAATGCCGCAAAACGGGCACAATACGCCGTACAGGCTCAAGGCGGCCATTTGAGAGATACCATATTCAAAAAGTGATGTCAACAAATCTACTTGAACCAAATAAAGTGATTATTATCGTCAACATCAAAAAAATTGTGTTTTTCTTTGATTTAAAAAAAAACACATGGGTCCGTTGAATATGGGCAACCCAGTAGATATATAGGCTTTCACTTTTTTGCGACACCCAAGGATAATACAGGCTAAAATATCGCACTGGTCAAATTAATCAGTAGCCTGAAGCAGATACTACACACAAACCTAATTAGCCACTGTTGGTCGTCATCCTCTAATCCAATGCCCCCTCTTCCTTTAACCCATTTTCGGCAGCTGGTCGATTTTTCGACCACCAATTTCGGACTCCAATATCTCAGAAACTAAATGTAAATTTATGGATCAGTTTTCACAAGTTTTAAATTTGGAATTTAGTTAATTTCTAGAGAATAACTTTTTAAGAAAATAAGGTTCAGGGCAGATTTTTGTAAAAGAATGATATTATCACTATTTTTACGTGTTTTTTGTGCAGATGAAAAAATTATGAAAAACAAAAAAACAAATAATTGTTACTAATTTATTGTGAAGAGAAAAGATGAAATGAAGAGATTCAAAAAAGTAACATATCGATATTGCAATAATTTTTACTGTTTCATGGACGTAAACCTTAGTGTCGAGAAATCGACCGCTGGCCAGGAACTGCCATTTAGGATAGAACAAAATCTAGCAATATTTTTTTCTTATTAAAAGAGATGGAAGTAAGTATCTCTGTGGTATAGGAAAGGTACTACCCCTGCAGGGAAAATCACTACTAGTGAACCAAAATTCTAGTTCAGCACTAGTACCTTACCTCCAAAATCGAAACTGCCCTATATTGGATGTTCTCATTCGTCTAATATCGAACTAGGGCGGAACTATCCTAAAAGGGATGCAGCGGTGGAATCTTGGCATTCCGCTAAGATTGGAATATTATACCTATCGGGGTACCATACTTTGCTACACAATGACCACTACTGGTCTGTTCGACCGGACATGGGAGTTCCAATTGTGAAGCAGGCTATGAGTCGTAAGCAGTTTTTCCATCTCGCTGACAACACGAATTTAAACGCAGCAAACCGTTTTGCGAAGGTTCGTCCTATTACTGACGCTCTCAACAAAAAGTTTATGCAGTTTGGAGTCTTTAGCCATAATCTCTCTATAGACGAACAGATGATTCCATACTTTGGACGCCACTCCTGCAAAATGTTTATCAAGGGAAAGCCAATTCGGTTTGGGTTTAAAACATGGTGCTTATGCTCTGAAAGGGGGTACTTATTTTCTAGTTCATTGTACGGGGGGGCAGCAACCCCTCACGATAAAACTATTGGTCTAGGCGCACAAACAGTCTTAGATTTGCTTGCCAACGTATCTGACCCTGAGTGCCACATCATTTTCTTTGATAATTTTTTCTCTTCATACCATCCAATGTGCCTTCTGAACGAACGTCGATTTTTTGCAACTGGTACTATACGCGAAAATAGAATGGGCGATTCTCCTTTGAGAAATTTAAAAAAAGAAATACAAGGAACATTTGACCAACTACTTGATCATCAGCAAGAAATATTTACTGTTCGGTGGAATGATAATGCTGTAGTCAATGCTATAACTAATAACTCCACAGTCAATCCAATTATTATCACTAAAAGATATTGTCGGAAGAAAAAACAAACTATCACTATCCCGCAGCCAAAAGTTATTAAAGAGTATAATCATGGCATGGGCGGTGTGGATCTCCATGATAATGCGGTGGCAAATTATAGAATATGTCTGAGAGGAAAAAAATGGTGGTGGCCAATATGGACAAATGCTCTTGGTAACGCAATTGTCAATGCATGGAAACTTCATTGTATGATGGCAAAAATTGAAAAGATAAAACCACTGTCACAAATTGATTTTCGTTCCAAAGTCACAACAGAATTATTGAATTACGACAAGGACGAGGACGAGTATGAAAACGAACATGGAGATTAAGGTCCATCGAACCTTCCTCGGATCAATGAAAGGGTACACGCCGTCATGAGAAGCATTGAAAACAAATTTCGGCGGTGTAAATTTTGCAAGAAACATACTATTTTTACTTGCAAAAAATGCAATATTCATTTACATACTAAATGTTTTGATGATTATCAGAAAAGTTTGTAAGCTGACTTTTCTATCAATAAAACAACAAAAAAATATTTGTATTTGAAATAAAATGAAATAAATTAACTTCGTGTGCTAAATTTTTTTCATAAATGTTGTATTTGTTTTTTAATATATTTGACGGTTTTTGGCCAGCGGTCGATTTTTCGACCAGTCCGTATCTAAAACACCGATGGTCAGAATTCTTTTTTTTTAATTTTTCTTGATTATGGTCCTATAAGCACTGACTAAAAAGGAAATGGAAAAATTATGTCGAATTCTTGTAGCGGCCGAAGATGGGTTAATCACCTGTTTGGTCCTTTTCCTTCTGTTTTGGAATCCTGTAGCATTCCTTTGCTTAACTTGAAGCCTAGATAAGTATTATAAAATGTGTTATTTAATTTTTTAAATTCATTTTAAATAATTTTCAATGAAAAAACAGAAGCCATATGAACCAAAATTTCCGACATTATATTTCAGCGAAATTCATCAAATTTTCATCAAAATTTTTCAACTTTTTAAACTAAATTTTTAGAGATATTTTGAATATGCAGTTTAGTTTTAACTCGTAAATATTTAATAAATAGGGTCAACATTTTATGAATCTCCAAAATCGAGTTGGAATTTTTTTTTTGTTTTGTTGTTGAATTTTTGGTACCATATAAAAGTGTGTATTTATGTGGAAGAAAATTCACAATATAATGAAAAAAAAATTGTTCGAAAAATCATCCAGACTTATTTATTTATTATATTTCGTTAAAAATTAATGCGCAACAAAAATCTAACTGCGAAGGTTTTCTAAAAATGTTGGTTGAAAAGTTGATTTCGGTGATTTTTTTTGCTTACGCTGCTGAATTTTTTCTCCATATAAAAATCTGTGTATGTGGAGAAGAAAATTCACAATACCATCAGCAAAATAATGTAAAAAATCTGCACAACTTATTCGTTTATAATATTATTTTACAGATAAATGGGCAACAAAAACCTGTATTCAAAATTTTTCTAAAAAATTTGGTTAAAAAGTTGGAAACTTTTACGAGTTCTTTTATGTGTTTCGTGCAAGGTGTGGATTTTTAATTTACATGCCCTTTGTTACAGAATAATGCATACTTTAATTCAAAATTGTTTAAAATTAATAACTAAAATATTTAATTTTACCTTTTGTAAACTATAAGACAATTAAATTTCAATGGCAAAATGAGGAAGAAATTGCAGTTTGACTGAAAACGATTGCTATTGCTGGACACTTTGTATCATCGCACTATAGCTCATAATCAATTATCATGTAAAAATGAGAAATGTGTTTGCATTTACGTAATATTCTAGTTTTGACAACCAAACTAATTTGATAAGTTCTCAATTTGTGGAAATTTCCAGGAAGGGTTACAGCAATCTATATCTATCTGCCCACCGTTCATATAATTCGCACTTAAAAGTTGAATAACCTGTGCATAAGTACATACATACAAACTTTATGTTATTATACGCATATACATATGTAAGCTTTTAAGAAGAGCCCCAAATTCTAACTAAATGTATATGTAGCAGTGGCAAGATTACAACAATATCCTCAACACAATTTATTATGTGCATCCTTTGTTATTTCACCAAATTTCGTAATATTCCCCTCATTCAATTATGATAAGACATCTGAGATTGATTATTTTGGACAAGCACTTTCTGCACCCGTCTCAAATAGGGATTTAATGTTGAACTTTCATTTGAGTAGACTTATTCCAAGCACACGCTCAGATACGACACCCTCCTAAGCACTACACAAAACAAAAAAGGAAGAAAAAAAGAAAACAATCCCAACAACCATTTACATTTCTAGAGGCATTTTCAGCTTTATAATCATTTGCACCTGACTCACCCACATCAAGTCCTAACTTACGGTCATACACTTCATTGGGTGGCGTAAGGCAAAGGGAAGTTTCGAGAGGAAGCATTGTAGTCCTAAATAATTATTATACATTACCTTTTTTGATGATTTCATGCTGGGCACAACACTCTTTCGCAACTCTTTTCACGTATGCTAGTGTGTGCAATATAATTTGTCACACATGTAAAGTACTCCAAATACACATACACACGCACACACTCGCGCGTATACTTATTTATATGCACAGCATCACAACACAGCGTCGGCTATTTGGCACATGTGCCGCAAACAAATATTTCTCACATTCATTTAATATTTTGTTTTTGTTTTTTTTTTATGGACATCTCATTTTTTGGTCCGGCGTTGCTGTGGATACGCGCACACACACCCACATACGTACATGTTATGATGCTTCGCGCGCATATAAAAAAAGGCGGAAAAACGTGCACGTTATTTTGCTGCCAGAGTTACTCTTTTATACAAATTTATGCATGTGCGTATGTGTGTAAGTGCTTTGGAGTCCATATATATTCGTTATATTGTCTGCAAATGCCCGCAAGCTCAGACCTGCTCAGACACACATATGTACACCTATGCACTTACACACTTACATTGTTCAGAAAGCTATACGAAAACAAATATTATATATGCAATCATGCATACATACATACACACATATGTACAAATAAATACATACACGCATCCCATTGCAAAGACACACACACATGCCATAAATGTAAATCGGTACTTTGCCCTCGAAAATATAGCAGCTGTGTGTGTGTATGTAGTAGTTCGGAAGCGAGCAAAAAACAAAAACACAAAAGGATTTACCTAGTGGCTGTTGTGATTGTTGCTATTGCTGTTGTAATTGTTATTGCATTGCTCAACTTCAATTTCTTCACTTTACTATTGTATTTCTTGCATGCATTGTTGGTTTTGTTGTAATTTGCGTACGCTTATATGCTTGGCACGTGTAATCCACCACAATACGCACTACTACATACAAACCTAAAATAACATAAAAAGGAGCGAATTGAGAGCCGGTTAACAGTTTTGACGTCAGCAGTGTGTACAGAGAGTAGAGAAAAATAAGAATTAAAAGCTCTGTGAGCGCAACAGAAGCTTTTTTTGCCAGACAAAAAGGGTTGTCGCATACACAGTAAACAAATTTAGCTAAATAGTCCTAAGTGGTGATTCAAAGCAAAGCTGGTGAGCGACTGTGCGACACTGCTACTACTCACGACCTACAGAGCTCAAGTTTCTGTGCTCCAAGTTTATGGGATAGTGGATTGGTTAAGTATATTTATATATGAGCCTATTCATAGACAGATTTTCAAGGAACTTTCAGGTAACAGAAATCTGAAAATGTAATTTGGGTAAAAAATACTTGAAAAATTCCACATTTTATCTTTGTTTTTCAGATAAGGCTGCCATAAAATGTCTCGATTCGGAATTAAGAAAAATTCTTTAAAATCGTCTGAGAAAACTGACGAAACTTTTCTATATACAATGCTGAATTTCATAAAACTTTGTTTTATCAAAAAAACGCTGAATTTGCTACTGCATTATAGCATAACTACAGGGTGGGCCATATAGCGTTTGCTTTTTGAACCACCTATTTTTTTGAGAATGGGAATACAAATGTGTTTATAATTTACTTTGAGGTTTGACATTTACGAAATGGGGCGCTATACGCTTGAACAAAATTAGGAAATATTGAAAACCTATTTCCAAAGTGGTGAGTCTTCTTCTTATTTTCTGATTTTCACATCGGTGGCTACGTCAATAAGCAAAATTGTTGGATTTGGGGCTCAGAAAATCCACACGTTACTGTAGAGAAGCAAATGCATCCACAACGAGTCACTGTTTGGTGCGGTTTTTGGTCATCGGGCCATTTTTTTTCGAAAATGAGCGAGGAGCCACGGTTACAGTAAATAGCGAGCGTTACCGTGACAGGCTCAACGAGTTTTTGTTTCCAAAAATTGAAGAGGATGCCATGGACGACATTTGGTTTCAACAGGACGGTACAACTTGTCACACTGCCAAAGTTACACTCGAACTTTTGGCTACCGTTTTTTAAAACCGAATAATCAGCCGAAATTCCGATATCGATTCTCCGCCTCGGAGCTGTGATTTAAACCCGTTGGACTAGTTTTTGTGGGAAGCCGTTAATGACAAATGCTATGCGAACCATCCAGAGACGTTTGATGCTTTAAAACACGAAATCGAAGTTACCATTCATGAAATTGGAGCCCAAACAATCGAAAATGTGCTTAAAAATTGGGTTGATCGAATGGCCTACTGTAAAGCCAGTCGTGGCAGTCATTTGAGCGATATTATTTTTCATTCATAAATGACAATGTTGAACCTTCAAAATAAAAAAAAAATTTGAAAAAATATTGATTAGTTTTTTTTTATAGCCGATTCAAAAAGGAAATTTTACATGGCCCACCTTATACTTTTGAATACAGTTAACAAACAGAATGGAAATTTTGCCGCCTGAGCCGAATGGCTGTGTGTGTTACAACCGTTCGAAAGAGCACTAGTTCGAAGCTCCGCGCATGAAACAACTCCTCCGCGGGCAATGGCAAACCACTGCCATAATAAAACTATTCATAAAAAACTGTTTACAGCATCGGCTTAAAACTGTAGGTACCTTAATTTGTCGATCAACATCAAGACGCAAACCACAAATAGGAGGAGGAGCTAGACCAATTACTTAACAGATGTCTACGCGTAAATTATTTTTTATTTGTTATTCATAGATGGATTGCTTCTTCCCGATATTTGCTGACTATTAAATGTCGTCATTTAACCTCCAAACTTCAATTACTTAAGGTAGTAGTCTGGTCAAATATTCATTTTTTATAGATATTTTTTAGGTATTTTTTTTAAGGAAATAAAATGCGATCGTTTTGATTTTATTGTATGTTATTATTGACAGCAAATGGTATACAAAAACATTTTTTTTACATATTTTTATGTATTAGTGTGGCACCAAAGTAAGCATCATAAAAAAAGATAGGTGGCTTGTCAACAGGATTTTGGCTCTTAAGGACATGTGAAACGAAAAAGTTAAACTGATTATTATTCTGTAGGCTTGTCATTCTGGCAGGTGCTAAAATGGGAATTTTTTGAAAAATAAAAAAGGCGGACTTTTGAAAAAAGGGTATGTGTTTTGGGTGGAAATAAGACTTTACTATGGAAAGTTAGGGCTGAAAAGAAACGAAAGTAGCACCTGCCAGAATGACAAGCCTGCAGAATAATAATCAGTTTAACTTTTTCGGAGCAGATGTTTTTAAGAGCCAACCTATCTTTTTTTTAAGACGCTTACTTGGATGCCACACAACTACAAAAAAATATGTAAAAAAAAATGTTTTTATATACTATTTGATGTCAATAATAACATACTATAAAATCAAAACGATCGTATTTTATTTTCTTAAAAACAAAAATCCTAAAAAATGTCTATAAAAAATGAATATTTGGCCAGATGGTGTTAAACCAGAATATTCTGCAGATGATGCGGATGCATTTGTTAATGAAGGATTGTTGCCTCTGTGTGATTGTGTTAGAGACCAGCCATGCTTCGCTTCCGTACAACAATATGGACTTCACGCATGAACCGAATATTCGTAGTTTAGTGCGTCTGGAGATTTGCGAACTCCCCCATACTGTATGCATTCGCCCGAACGTCGCCCTTGCTTTGTTTAGCCTGCATTTGACATTTTCATCTGCTCCACCATCTGCGTAATGATGCAGCCGAGGTTTGTTCTAGTAGTTCGCAAACTACTTACAGTACCCATAGCATAATATGAATAAATTATTCGGGAAGTAGGTAAAAAAAGGTACAGAGAAATCCCCGATAAATATATTCGAGTGGAGTTATATTAAGGTAGTAGTCTCCACGCACTGTGGAGATTAACGAATGAGGAACCCATCGTTAGGCAAATAAAATGCAGAAAGTGGTGATGGATAGGTCACACACTGAGTAAACCATCAGATAGCATCACGAGGATGCCACTTGACTGGAACTCGCAAGAGAGCAGAGGCCACAATCGACCAAAAAACACTTGGAGAAGGTCGATGCTGCGCGAACTATCAGCTGCCGACATCTCACGGTGCGAAAACAGTAGCTCAAAATCGTGTACGTTGGAAGAGTTGAGACCCTGTGCTCTGAAGAGGAATGAACTAGAAAAAAAAACATATGGTTAATTGATCGATCACGAACAATGAATGGAGTGTGAGAAAGTTTTATCCAGCGCAAAAACCAGTAGTTCGGTGTATTCCATAACAACAGTAAAATACCCAGACAATATTTCTTCTTAACAAAAATTATTATGAATTTCTTGAGCGAATTATGTTCAAAAACGTCCCTCTCTCTCTCTGACAGTTACCACTGGATGCAGTTTCTAGTAAATTGAGTGCTTTTGGTATCTCACTTTTTATACCGGTATACTTATACCTATGAAACGCGACTTTCAGCTATTAGTCCATAGATGTCGTTAGGAGCATTTGTAAACCTTCCCAAATGTCTTGTTTTTTTCGTCTGTCATCTGTCAAGAATATTCAGTTCATTGTTTGTTACGTTTCATACAACAATGCATTTCTGTCGCTCTTAAAAATGTCGAGTCTCGTACCTTCAAACTACGATTTGGGGACATCGTTGATTTTCTGTTATCAATTGAAGAAAAACGCGTCTCAGGCTCACCAAATACTTATAGAAGCTTATGGTGGACATGTTCTAAGTAGAGCACAGCTCCTCAGGTGGCTTGAAAAATTCCGAAGTGGTGATTTTAGCGTGGAGAACGAGAACCATGGCCGGCCACCGAAAAAGCGTGAGGACGTCGAATTGCATTGTTCGATGAAGACGATGGTCAAACGCAAGAAATGATGGCAGAGCAGTTGGGAGTGACCCAAAAAACCATTTCCAAACGTTTGAAGATGGGTGCCGCATGAACTGATTGAAAGGCAGCAAGAGAACCGAAAAACCACTTGTGAAATGCTGCTCTCCTAGTTTAAAAGGAATTCTCTTTTTTGCATCGAATCGTTACGAGTGATGAAAAATGGGTGTATTTCTCCAATCCCGGCCACAAGCCAAAAACAACGTCAAAACCAAATCGATTTGGCCGTAAGGCAATGCTGTTTGTTTTTTGGGATCGGCGGGGTACGATTTGGTACGAGCTATTAAAACCAGGGGAAATAGTTAACGGTGCACACCACCAACGACAATTGGCCGATTTTAACAGGGATGTACGCCGAAAATGCCCAGAATATGCCGATCGGCGTCACAAAGTAATTTTTCTTGATAACAATGCACCGCCACTTCGAACAAGAGCGACCCGGGAATTGGTGGAGACATACGATTGAGAACCGCTGGTGCATGCGGCTTACTCATCAGACTTGGCGTCTTCCGATTACCATTTGTTTGCATCGATGGGCCACGCACTTTCCGAGCAGCGCTTCAATTCTCACGAAGAAGTCAAAAAATGGCTCGATGATTGGTTTGCGGTCAAAGACGGCCAATTTTTTTGGCGCGGCATCCACAAATTGCCTGAGAGACTGACTATGTTGAAAGTTTTTTCCATACGAATTTTTTATGTGGAGAAAATGCAAGGAAACGCGGAAAGAAATTCCAAAAATTAACGCGATTTTTGAGCAACTTAATTTTTCTCTTTTCTATAGCAAAATTTAATGAGCTGTAAAACTGAAATTTTTAAAAATATGAAATGGAGGAAATGCTTAAGACCGTCAGTAAAGAAAAACCAACATTCTCAAGAATTAACATAACAGGTGGGCAATAAAATTGCATACTCATTTTTTTTTTTTAATTCTGATTAAAAAGTTTGAAATTTGAAGAAAATTTTTTTAATTTTATACAAGTTTTAAACTTTGAGTTAAACAGATTTTGTTGTAGATTTTTGTTTATTTTTATATTTAGAAAATATGAAATCGAATATATGAAAAATTAAATAAAATGATCAAAACTGTGTAATATATCGAAGTGGCATTATTGTGAGTACAGATGTAATTATTGGAGCATTAAATATAAGATTAAATAAAAATAGTGGACTTAACATTCATAAATTGAAAATTTCAGCTTCTCTGCGTTTGTATGAGAGTGAAAAGGCAGTTATAACAAGTGCTTGCCAGTATTCAGCATCACAGAACTAACGCAAGCTCAGCTGGGTTCCCAATAAGCTGGTTAACGAAATATCAGTAAAAAAAAAATAAATAAATAATTGGCGCGTACACTTCTGTTAGGTGTTTGGCCGAGCTCCTCCTCCTATTTGTGGTGTGCGTCTTGATGTTGTTCCACAAATGGAGGGACCTACAGTTTCAAGCCGACTCCGAACGGCAGATATTTTTATGAGGAGCTTTTTCACGGCAGAAATACACTCGGAGGTTTGCCATTGCCTGCCGAGGGGCGACCGCTATTAGAAAACTGTTCTTCTTAATTTTGGTGTTTCACCGAGATTCGAACCAACGTTCTCTCTGTGAATTCCGAATGGTAATCACGCACCAACCCATTCGGCTACGGCGGCCGACGAAATATCAGTATTTTCTTTAAATTGAAAACATCAAACTAAACTAGCGCCGACGCTACTAAGCTGGCATATTTTATGCCTGACTTTTACTTTCACATCTCTACTTATGCTGTACTTAGCCATTAACTAATGCTTACCTTGACTACTGAATAGTAAAACAAATATTAACTATACTATATTTGCTTACCACCCGATTTGGGAAAACAAGAACATTCCACAAGAACATGAAAGTGCACCTGCCGTAAAAAGCTTCTTCTTGACCGAGCTCAGGCACTCTAAGTACTTAGGTACGTACACACATACATGCATAAGCACTTGTAATACATATACACTTTCTTTCCTCTCATCAAATGCCATGTGCACTGTAAACGTCATAGTATCCTGTTACACCTGACCATTTATACTACAACGAGCATTTGGATCGATGTAAACACACAAAGTATATAATAAGTGCAAGTAAAAGCGTGCCTATGTGTTCGTGTGTATATGTACGCATGCTTTTGCCGCCACAGCAAAGCAAGGAGCTTTGAACGGTGTGTGGTGAATTTCGATTGCGCGCTTATATAAATACCAGGACAGCAAGCCCTTAGCTCAGTTGAAATTCACATCGTGTACCTAAAGCGTGGAAAACCAGAAAGTGAAAGCTACGGAAGGATAACCAAAAATGAACAGTTTTCCCTCTACATAAATAGATGAATATATATGTATATATATATATACAGATAGATATTTACAATTAAATATATAAGTGTTAACATAACAAAAAGCAATCTACAATCAAATAAAATTAAAAAAAAGAAACAAAAATATAAATCAGTTATCTAAATAAATAATTTAAAGGTACAATTAAATAAAAATTAAATAATTTAAAGACAATTATTTAAATGTTAATATAAGTGCGTGTGTAGTTGAGTATGTATTAGATTCATTCGATTAAATACGATTGTTTATAAATTTAATTAATATTTTGTGCAACAAATCAAACTAATAAATCACATAATTCGGAGAACTCTAATTCAAGCAATTCTGTTATCTTAATATTCACCGTCACGTTTCTTAGGATCTGCGTGTATTAGTATTAATTAATCGTAGCCTACGCATAGGCGTTTGTGTTTGAAGCAACTGAAAGTGCTGGCACACATTTTTCCTCGCTATTGGCGCGCTTACATAAATACGTATGTGTGCATCAAAAGTATACACAATTAGGTGCATAATAACGGAAGCCACACGTTTGTAATATGACTCTGCGGGCGCCGCCTCAACATGCATACAAATATATTGCACTCACTCGCATTAGGTCGAATAGCACTCGCATAAAAGTAAGCATTAAAAAATCATAAATTTCGACAACAAAATCAAACAACAAGAAGAGACTCAATAAACAAATCAAATACAAAGACATATACAACAGCAAAGTGTAGTCAGTGCAAAAGCAAATTTCGCTTTATAGAATAGAAAAAGAGGAAATTAATAAAAAAAAAAACAAAAAAAATTATGAAACGGAGCGCATTTTAATAACATCAACCTGAACAACGAACAACTGCTGCTGGGAGAAAAACGCAAATTTTAATCAATTCAATGGATTCTTGAGGTAAGTGCCAGCAGAGCAGCACTTAACGCTTATTAAATTGAAAATATTGTGGGTTTATTCACTCATTCATGGGAATGGTTTCCTTTTTTTGTACTTCGTTTGAAATATGTCAAACAAAGATAGCACCTCACTTGCTTGTGCCGAATATTTGATAGGGGCTTCCTTAACAAATTTCATGATCCTACATAGCTTATTACTGTTTGTTATTTTTTTTTTTCTAATTTTTTAACGATTGTGTACAATAATAAAAATGCACGTAAATGAGATGAGTGTTTGCTATTGTATATGAAAGCTGGAATATAATAAACTTTAATTAAGTCAAGTAGAGCTTCATTCTATCATTTATTTATTAAAACAGGGCTTCCCAAATTTTACCAAAATTTTATGGTATTTACGAAGTGATGCAATTAAATACATGAAATCCATATCAAGAAAATTGAGAACGTCATTACAACAACGATCAAAATGAGCGTCTGAGTGTCTATAATATTTGAATTAATACATCTAAATTGGTAAATATATTTCTGAGACTTACAAAGTTTTATGGATTATACCCATTGTTCTTCGAGCGCTTTCTAAAGGACTATTCGGAAATGTATCTTGCATTTGAGAAATTGTTTTTTTCTTACATTAAATCTTGAAAAGTCTACCTACTAACTAAGAATTTCTTAGAGAAGTTTAGAAGGTTTACTTCCTGGCTGTCGAATAATAATTTATCACAGCAGTTGGTAGTAACAGATATTATTTCACCATTAAGCGCTTGAAATATTTCATCCAATAATTGAAAAGAAAGAAAATAGAAAAAATAAATGTGAAATAAAAATGAAACTCGTAAACTTTAGAATGCTGGGTAAGCACCAGAAACAACCGTTGATGCCTGGAACAAAACTTACGCTTTCTGCAAACAGCATGGCTTGACTTAACCGTTTTTTATAGTTTTTTCATTTTGCACAAAAATTGAAACGGATGATTAAAGAAAAATACAACATTGCAAGCAAATAGTACATATTTTCTGTCTTCCGGCAGTGTAAGAGCACCTTTGGCAAGACATGGGGTCTAAGACCGGCGATAGTACACTGGCTGTACATCACCCTGATAAGACCCATTATTACATACGCCTCTGTAGTATGTTGGAAAGCTACAATGGTTAATTCCAGAGTAAAACCCGTAAACAGGCTACAGAGAAGTGTGTGCTTGGGTATCACTGGTGCCATGAGTACGACATCTGGTGATGCCCTTAATGCCATTCTGAACTTGCAACCCCTAGATCTTCAAATTCGAAAGAAAGCAATAAAGGCGGCGTACAGGCTCAAGTTAAACGGAGTCTGGGGAAATGAAGTAAGCACTGCCCACTGTCAGATATACCACCAGTTGTCAGAGCGGTGCTCACTGTTCTCGATGCCGGTGGACAATCGAGTGCCTGTCGTTAGCTTCGGTAGGAAGTATGACGTTTTGATCCCAGATAGAGATCAATGATTAAGTCCAGAGAACCTATTAACGGGATATGATCACACTTTCTACACCGACGGATCCAAAGCCAGTGATGGAAGTGGATCTGGATGGTACCTAGACGAAGACACTAAGTACTCCTGTGCCACAGTACAGATGGCCACGGTATTCCCTACGGAAGTCTATGCCATCTTGAATGTGGCGTACTGGCTAGTTGAGAAAAAGTGGTGGGACAACAGTATTGGAATTTGTAGTGACAGTCGAGCTGCACTAAAAGCCCTTGCTAACCCACGCTGCTCTTCGAATTTAGTCGGTGAATGTAAGACAAAACTGAACAGTGTTGCAAAACACAACAAAGTTAGCCTTATTTGGGTGCCTGGACATTGTGATATTACAAGGAACGAGTTAGCTGATAAATTGGCAAATGAAGGCTCTGCAAGTAGGCCATTCGGCTCTGAACCCTTTCTAGGTGTCGATTCCGCATCGATTCAACTATGGATTGAGGACTTCATGAGGTCTACACACAGAGGTCGTTGGTCTGAGTTGAACTCGTGCAGAGTTGCCAAGTGCTTTGTGAAAGAACCAAATAGGGAAACAGCGACCTTTCTTCTAAAACTCAGCAGGAAGGACCTGAGAGTACTGGTGGGTGTAATCACAAGGCACAACGTATGTGGTCAGCATATGGCTACCATGGGGGTTGTGACCTCAAACTAATTTATCCGTTTTTACCATCTACCTTTTATCATTCCAATCTCTATTCCTTCTACTGATATCTATCCGGGGGCAGTACAATGGTCTACCGACTGAGTGCTTGGACTTGTCCAGCCCCCACAAATCTAATCTAAATCTAATCTAATAGTATTTTTAAAATAATAAATACGCCGCAGAGGATACATGTATAACTTTTTTTTACTTTACTGTCTATGGACTCTTAGTAACTTTTATAGCTTAGGTGGGAGATTAGTTGTTACTTGAAATCAGCATTTAAATACGATGTTTCAATGAATAGTTACAAAGCTTGCATTTAATATATTAGCAACAGTAATATACTTAGTTTTAGTTTGTCAAAATGGTTTTTGTATGCTTATGCTGTTGGTGTAATTCGCTTTAGTCTTAAAATCTGCCTTTAGCTCCTTGTGCGGTATTTCTTATACCTCTTTGATCGGATGGGTTAGTAATTTTTGTATGTGTTTCGTGCTGTATTTCTGATTTACGTCTTTTATGGGATCAATTTTTAGGTCTCCGTTTAAGTCTTCATATGTTATATACCAGGGTGCATTTACGATAGTCCTTAAAATTTTTGATTGAAGTCGTTGAATTATTTGTATATTTGATTTGCATGCTGCCCCCCATAGTTCTATGCCGTATCTCCAGATGGGTATTATCATTGTCCTATATATTAGTAGTTTGTTGTATACTGACAGTTTTGAGTCCTTGTTGAGTAGCCAATACAGTTGTCTGAATCTGTTTTTCACTTCGCTCTTTTTTTTGGATTATGTGGTCCTTCCATGTCAGTTTTGCGTCAATGATCATGCCCAGGTATTTAGCTTTTGTGTTTTGAGTGATGACTGTGTTATTAATTATAGGATGGTCATGTTTGCGGTTGGTATATATTACTTTGACCGTTTTGTCTGTGTTTACTTGGATTTCCCATTTGCCAACCAAGTCAACATTGTGTCAATTAGACTTTGCAGTTTCAATGAAGTGACATTTATATTCCTATCAGACGTAATTAATACTGTGTCGTCGGCGAAAGTAGCAGTCATGCTGTTGTCTTTGGGATAGGGAATGTCATATGTGTAAATTATATACAACAATGGTCCCAGTACGCTGCCTTGTGGGACTCCGGCATCAATTTTTAATACCTCCGAGCATTCGTCCTGATGTTTAACATAGAACTACCGGTCGCTTAAGTAATTTCGCAGTAATAGATACCTAGTGGTCAAGTGGGAATATTTGTTTTAATTTATATAATAGTCCTGGGTGCCATACGCTGTCAAAAGTCTATAACTGTTGCAAAATTATAAACGGATTTTGGGTATTTTTTTAAATATGTCTTATTAGCTCTCCGCAGTTAAGTATTCACATAATTTCAATAACTTCAACGATCCTGTGCGGCATTGAATCAAATAACTTTTTGCACTAGTTGCGCGCTAAGGGACTCCCATGAATGAAGAATGACATCTTTCAGCTCTTTCTCATCTTTTGAGTACTGCTTATTTCCTCCATAAAATGCTCGAACCAATTTACGGCACACGTTCTCCGTGATATTGAGGTCTGGAAAAAGTGATGGCCACTCAACAAGGGGGACACATTGTGCAACCTAACCCTAACCCTAACCCCATCGAAGTGAGATGGGATGAATGACGGGCCACTGGAAAATAGATTAGCGCCAGACTGCACATTGAGAAATGACAGCATTTCATCCGTAAGTAGGCTTGTGTACTCATCGGAATTCGTGCGCATTGATGGGAAGTGGTTATTGATCGTTCCAAGTGTGCTCATAGCTTCTCACTCCATCAGAGATCCACCGCCCAATTTGTTTTCTTTTTAAATACTTTGACTTGAATGCAAATGTCTCCAACACTTACTAAATCCCTTTGGCCCATATCTAAGTTAAACTTATTTTCATCAGAAAAGATAAACTTAAAAAAAAAATGGTTAAAGTTGGAAAAGCTTATTTATTTATTTTAAGCTACCCAATTCCAGAACGACCCATATTATAACCCACGAAGGTTTTCTGTTTCGTTTTGTGTTCTGCGGTAAGTTGCAAAGGTGTTTAAAATTCGTTTTCATGGACGCTGATTATTTGTAGCTTCGTATTACCCTTTTTTTAATTTTGCACTATACAATCACTTCTTCCTTAAGATGATCTATTTCCCGAAATTACTTTAAAGTTTCACCCTTTTCATTTCTGTAGCTTCTCCTTCAAATTTCTGTATTTCTTAATAGCCGTACTATGTTTTTTTAATTTTTCAGGAGTTATAGTTGTCTACTCTTTTATGCCAAATAAAAATGATATTGTTGGTTTTCTTTTGCTTGTAATGTGGACTTGAATTTCCAGAAGGCTTATAGGTTACGGAGAGAAGAAATTACTTGTATTACACCCAGTATAACGCCCTAATTTGACCGCAAATAGATACGAAAATGTCAGGGAATCACTCATCCTCTCAAGAAAGAACATCTCGAAGGTCTTTAGTTAGGCACTCTTCTATCCCAGGGGTATTTTTTTTATGAATACTGCAGAAACGAAGAAAAAGAAGAAACAGGAGAACATTTCTTTCGTAATTGTCCAGCTCAGCTGAGAGTAGAGCAAGGTTGTTAGGAAAACTCTCTTTTGACTCTCTTACGGCGCTATCCGGTGTTGGGATAAAACCTATGCTACGTTTCATAAGAGCGTTGAAATGGTTCCATGATGAACAAACACTGAGGTTCCCGTGTTACACAGTTCCATAATGGATCTGTAAGGTCTAATTGTGTTGGATATTCTAAACCGACAGCCACGAAAACCTATCCTAACTTAACATGTTAGGCAAATATCAGATAAGTTAAGTTACGTCAATTAAGTCTGAGCTGCGGTTGCTAATATTTTACTACCAATTTAGTGGATATTCTTGACAGGTGCTTAGACTTTCTATACTTGGAGACAGAATATTCATTTTGGCGTGCTCATTTGCCATTAAAATCATAACCGACTCTATTGACTGCCCTTCTCTTCCTCCTATACATATGTGGTGTGCGTCTTAAAGTTTTCGACGAATAGAGAATCTACAATTTTAAGCCGCTTCCAAACGGCATTAATTTCACACTGTGGACTTCCGAATGGTAGTCACGCATCAACACATTTGGCTACGGCGCCCGAAACATAATACACTGCTGGCCAGATTGGAACTATAAATATTTCACTACAGTCTTCTCTTCTCCTTCTTCTTCTTTTATTGTAGGCTTCTTGGCTGTTTTTCTTCACGCAATATAAATTTCAATAAGCATAGAATTCATTAAAATCAGAAATCCATTATAATTCAATAAAAGTAATTTTGTATGTCTTCAATTGAAGTAGATATCCAGCTCTCCTCTCAACGTTTTGAAGGACTTCTCGGTATACGTCTTCTATTTGGCTTAGAATCTTTAACAATCTTTATTATTCGATCACTGGGTGCCTTTGTTATATGGTTATTCCAAGCTCGTCTTCCCATCAGCCCAAGACTAACAGTGTCAGTAACTTTTGTTTCCTCTCTTATTGCTTCATTTCTTTCTAATCTAGACGATGGATCATAAAATTTGCATTTCTGTGGTGTAAGTAAATGTAACGAATGCAACAATAGATCAATAGAATAATAAACCTTCTGTTTAGTTTTGGAATACCACTTTATTTAAACTATAGGCTCGCCTAGTCCATTCCATCAATCGTTCATACCAATACCATATTGAGGCCTTCTTGCTTTCTCCCATTCATGGATTAGCCGATATTCCTCTTAAGAGTGTGAAACCTGCTCAATTAAAAAAAAAATACAATAATTGTCGCAAATTAATGTCACAAAGCACAGTACCAGCATGAAAAAACTCCTCATAAAAAATCATCTGCCAGAATCGGCTTAAAACTGAAGGTCCATCCATTTGTGGAACAACATCAAGACACGCGCTACACAAAATAAAATTTTGGATGAAGTGAAATAATTTCTTGTTCTAATATTAGACTAGGTAATTTCCGCTTATAACTTCCACTTTTACCATTATTTACTTTCCAATATTTAATAAAATTGATTTGAGTTTGTTTCCATTTAAGTAAGGAAGTCATTTTTTGCTACCATTTTTACCAGAAAGGATTTAATTAGTTCCACTTTATTCACCTTCTTAAGTACAACCTTTTGTAAGGGAGTGCCAAAAATCGAATGTCACCAGTGAGCAAACCTTTAATAATTGAATCATGGGGAGAAAGAATAAACCCCATATTTGAATCTTCTTTTCAATAAAAACCAGTTTGATTAACACATCACTCACTTTGGAAATCATTTCGCAATTTTTTGTCAAATATAAAACGATGTATGATATTTTAGACCTTGGATGTAAAATAGTCAAAATAAAATACTCGGCCCCCGCAATTGTGGTTAAAAAGAGAACCAGATGATGATGGTGCCCTCTACAATTACATGCCAATCATTTATGGAATCCCTTCAATGCTTCAATCCATATTTGATATATGCGAATATGTGTATAACATTTTTTCAAAGCGATTATAACCGTTTTAGTATTTTAGCAGTGATTGTAGCATTGATTTCGTATTTCGTGCTGAATTATATCGTTGAGTTCTGCGAAACCTGCCTGCCTGTCTTCCGGGCTTTTTGATACATCAGTTGTGTCTCGGCAGTGCATTGCGAAAAAAAATTAAAATTTCACGCACGTATGCATCCATTCTGCCAACTGAATTGGCAGACGGCACGTTAACTAGAGAAAGAAGAAGACGAAATATTGATATATGATAGTTGTATTTGCATGAAGTATATAACATTTAATTTACATATTTATATTATATCTTTCTTTAGTATACAAGGTTATTGGGAATGCCGTTCTAGATACTTAAGATCATTATTATATAGCCCGTTTTTGACCTTTTTTAGGGAAGGGGAGGACAAACTTCCGAAACTTCTGCCCTGGAACGACATTTGCACTACATCGAGGGTGGAGCCGTGTTGTGTTTATCAACCACAAAATAAACCTACGTCCAGGCTCTCTACCTATGACGTATGGAGGTTGCCACTACTTTCGTTATAAAGCAGATGGAACTTCGAATGGGTGCGATAATGTTAGGTGTATTACCGTCTTGACAGCGTATGATATGATCGTGAGTTGTTATCTCAAGCGCCTGTAATTGTCGTCGGCGCGTCTGAATCGACCACCTTTGGAATACTATTGGATTAATTTGTTTCATTTCTCATTAATTTCGTTATGTGGTATGATGTCCAAAACTTAACTATTTTGGAGGTATTCGATTTGAAGGATTATTTTAGAAATATATATATTTGTTTGCTTGTACGTTCACTTTCTTTTAAATATTAGTTCAGGGGTGCGTCCTTTTGCTTTTTTTTTTGGTTGTATTTTTGTTTGCTAATAAGTAAATAAAAATCATCAATAACATTTCAACGAAGCTCCGACAGTTAAAAAAGGCTTTTTGATATGCCTTTGAGCTTACGATAAAAAGCAGTACGCATTTTTTTTAAATAATTTATAAAAAAAATTTTTAATGATTTTTTTTAATTAAATTTTTTTTTAATTTTTTTAAATTCAAATTTTTTAGTTGGAACTTTTTTTGCAAATTATTCAAAATTCAAAACTCCAACCAAACTCCGACAGTTATTGTAAAAATGGCTGTTTGATACAACTTTGAATTTACGATTTGTCATTAAGTACTACTTCGCATTATTACAAAAAAAAAATTTTATAATTTATTAATAAAACTAATAATTTATTAAAATTTTTTTGTTAATAAAATTAATGATTTATTATCATTTTTTTTAATAATTTTTTTTAATTAAAATTTTTTTCTTTATTTTTAAAATAAGATTTAAAAAAATGTAATGATTTATTAAAATTTATACAAAATAATTTATTAAGATTTTAATTCAATAATTTTTTTTTAATTAATATTTGTTTCCTTATTTTTTAAAAAAAATTTGTTTTTTCAGAAAACTGTTTTACAAATTATTTTAAAAACTAGGATGTCGTTTTAGCTATGCGGGTAAAGGACTTAAAAAAATTACCTAATATCTAGAATAATTTTCCCGGCAAGCCTGTTTATAAGTCCTGTAAGAGATCAAAGTATACTCTCTTCGGCAGACTTTGCTTTTGCCTTTATTACTTTTTGTTGTGAGACTTTTTTTCTATTGGACGAGAAAACTTTGTTTACATAACGTTTGTTTGTAAAGATCTAACAGAAATCGGGCAAACCAGTGTATAGAAAAATTTTATACATTTTTAGTGGAAAAGTTCATACACAATAATTCAATTAAAAGAAAGCCTAGATACCTTACCGAAAAATTGTGTATATACTACTTTTGAAATATGAAAGGAGCCACACCCATCTTATATGTTATTCTGTATTAATAGGACTATGAATAAGTTCGTGCGGTTTTTTTCGAAATTTGAAACTTTATTGACGTAAAATGGTTACAAATTTAATATTCAAAATATTGTCCATCGCTTACTACTACTTTTTCCCATCTTTCTGGCAATTCACGGATTCCCTTTGTGAAAAATTCGGTCGGTTTTGCCGCAATCCACGAATCGATCCATTTTTTGACTTCATCGTAATTACGGAAGTGCTGGTCAGCCAGGCCATGTTGCATCGATCGGAAGAGATAGTAATCGGATGGCGCAAGGTCTGGACTATACGGCGGGTGGGGTAGGACATCCCATTTGAGCGTTTCTAAGTATGTTTTGACCACTTGTGCAACATGTGGCCGAGCATTGTCATGTTGCAAAATAACTTTGTCGTGTCTATCGGCGTATTGCGGCCGTTTTTCTCGCAGTGCTCGGCTCAAACGCATCAATTGTCGTCGGTAGACATCCCCCGTAATCGTTTCATTCGGTTTCAGTAGCTCATAATACACAACACCCAGCTGGTCCCACCAGATACACAGCATAACCTTCAGGCCATGAATATTCTGCGCCGACGTCGATGTTGAAGCATGGCCAGGGTATCCATACGTTGCCCGACGTTTTGGATTGTCGTAATGGACCCACTTTTCATCGCCAGTCACAATTCGATGCAAAAAACCCTTTCTTTTGTGCCGTTGAAGCAGTTGTTCGCATGCCATAAAACGGCGTTCAACGTCTCTTGGCTTCAATTCATACGGCACCCAATGGCCTACCTTTCGGATCATTCCCATGGCTTTTAAACGTTTGGAAATGGTTGATTGATCAACTCCCAAAGTTTTTGCAACCTCTTCTTGCGTTTGAGCCGGATCTTGATCGAGCAATTCCTCCAATTCGGTATCCATGAACTTTGGCGGCGCACCCTCGCGTTCTTCGTCTTCCAAGCCAAAATCACCACTTTTAAAGCGTGCAAACCACTTCTGGCACGTTCGCTCAGATAGAGCATGCTCACCATAAACTTCCACCAAGATACGATGACTTTCGGCTGCTTTTTTCTTCATATTAAAATAATGAAGAAGAATTCCCCGCAAAAACACATTATTTGGCACGAAATTCGACATTTTCAAGTGTGGTAAAAATATTGTTGTTTACGCTTCAAATAAAAAACTTATACTGACGTTTGTGCCTTACGACAGTAGCTCTCCAATGAATGTTTGGAAATGTGGATCGATGGAATAATAATCAAGTTACGCCATCTGTTGTAAAACCGCACGAACTTATTCATAGTCCTATTAGAAAAATTTCAAAAATGGTTTAAAGTGTTAATTTCGATAGTTTTCAAAATTATAAAGAATTTGGAACTGCCAAAAATTAAGTACATCAGAAAATATTACGCAGTGTAGCAGCCCATTTAGTGGCGCACTCAGGATGAAAGCTCTAGAGATAAACTGCCAAAACCTTTTGCATTCCGAAGTAAATTTTTTATGGTTTCGTATAGTGGCCTTTCGAAAACAGTTCAAAAAACCTAGTTTCCACATATGCAGCAGATTTTCTCAAGGAATAATTTTGTAGAATATTTTAATCTATTACGGGGTCCGGCACTCGAATTAAAAAGGCCATAAAATTAGTTTGGAAAATTACTTGACTGTGACCTTGAGACGGTCCAGAAACGAATCGCAATCTGCCCGTATGTAATTTGGCCCACACGCGGATAATGGCTTTTTTCAGCGCATCGATACTCGTGAATCTGAATCATGGTCCAAAGAGAATAATCCATCGGATTCACGTCTGGTGAATTTGTGTCGACGTTATGAGGTTCGGAAAGTTGTTTTTGTTTTTTAGCCATTCTTGGTTCACTCGAGCTGTGTTAAAAGGTGCCGAGTCGTGTTGAAACGTCCATGGTCTGCCACCAAAATGTTTGACTGCCCGCTTCAAAGCAACCAGAATACTTTCTCGGTAATATTTCGCATTCACCTTGACGCCAGGCGCGACGAAAACGATTGGCGAGCACCCATCTGCGGTTAAAGTGGCCCAAACTATTACCTGTGGCGGGTGCTGTCACCTGGTGCCAATCGATGACTTAAATTCTCGTATGAACGGTCGATCAAATAAACCTTATCGTTTTGGGAGTTTACGAATCGCTTGATTTGAGAATTTTTCGTCAGAAAATACAATGTTCGGAACACGGAAAATGACCGCTTTCAGCCAAGCGAAGCAACTTCTTAGCTCTCGCAAGTCTGATTTGTTGCTGCTTTGGTGTGAGATGAAGCGCTTTTTGGTTCTTGTAAGCGGCGGATGCTATGGCCAGATATCTTCAGTTCTTTCGCCATTTGAATGTCACTTCGTCGCAGATTTTGTTCAAGCCGTTTCTTCACTTTTTGAACCGTTTCACGAGACGTTGTAGTTTTTTGATGACCACCTCTATGGCGTTTCGCAATGCTACCAGTATCATTGTAATAAGTAATGGTTCGATAAACAAAAACTTTATTTACTTTAAGGTGCTCAAGCTCAAGGACAATCGCTGGTTTTGATTTTCCAGCCGAATATAATGCAATCACACTATTACGTTTGAAATCCATTACTGATTTCCTTTTTTTTGCGTTTACTCTCCGCAAAATGCTTCCGTGTGCTTGTAAACGATACTCTGGACTGTTATTTAGCCAACTAACAGACAGCTGCGCGAGCGGTCTGAAGTTGGTTACACTTCGAGTGCCGGACTCTGTAAAGCAGGCTAGTTTTGACCCGCATTAGATAAGTTTCATAAATAAAGCATTTGTCAGGTCGCTAGAGGATTAAATGCTCTACAAAAGAATTATTCAGAGAATTTCAGTAGTAGTGTTCTAAGACAAAATCTGCGTTAAGACGAATATAAAAGTCTACAGAAATTAAGAATTAGAATAGCAAATAGTTTCCCTGTTCTCCTTAAGATATGCAACGTTTTTTATTCTTTCTTTCATAGATATTTAAGTTGCGAATGAACAAAGCCGCTACCTGTTTTGGGAATTGTATAATATAGTGTACTTTTTTAGAAAAGGCTCTTTTACTTGGTTTTAATCACTTGTTGAGAAGTTTCTTCGTGTCCGAAACTGCATAAGTACTTGACTTTTAGTAATGAAAATCATTGTATGGGCTAGTTTCTAGAAGTATTCAACCAATTCTAAAGATTCTTTCACTTGGTAAAAGCTATAACATATTTGAGTGTTATAAGTCATAAATTATTTTGATATTTTATCAATATAAAATATAAACATAGTTGAAATATTTGAACTGGGTTTCCGAAAACCTGTAATATTCCTCAGATTAAAGCTGATATGCTGATTGGGGTGTAAAACGCAAGTTGTTAAAAAATTTCTTAGCAAAATTGCAAAGATTTCTATATTCATATGTATATAAAAGCGACAGTTTATTTGTTTCTAATTGATTCATTCCCATACCTTTCAACCGATTCCGATGAAATTTTAGCCTACAAAGCCTAATGAGTTTGTTTGGACCCAAGAGTTGGCACTGGTGGTGCTGTTAAATTGTGATAACTTTTATTTACGATCCCACTAAGTGGCACTGGAATCTATATATTTATAAAAGTCGTACTTTCGCTAGAAAATATAGCCACTGTTTGCATACATAGAGGAGATAATAGACTCTTGCAATCGATTTAGATTTATTGAGTCCTGCTGGATTTTTCTGCACAACATGACTGCCTTCATGCAAAGAATAAAATGAAAGTAAAAGCGACTCTCAAAAGCAGCAGCTGGAAAGATTATGAGACTGAAAACTAGAACGACCATTTCACTTAGACATACGCATACATAGAAATACATATATGGATAATATGCGCGAAATTGAGGTGTAATTATGGTAGCTCAAGTTGTCGCAACGTCGTAAGAAGTAATTGAGCGTAGATTTTCACATACATATGTACATACATGCTGACATTTATACAAGCATAAACTTGTTCGTTTATAAATATTGTATATACACGAATACGTATATGGATATATCGGGTGTTTTTTAAGAACTTGAGAACTTAAAATGATAATTTAAAATCAAAATACTTGTTGGAATAGTTCTTTTTTTAGTATAATCCAGTAGATAATTTCATGGCATTTATTTTTTGTATACAAAATTCGGGATATGTCCGCCACGGCTACGAGTTAGTTGTTGCATTGTTAAGCGCGCTGTATGACAAGTTGCGCCGTCTTTTCGGAACCAAATGCCGTCGATGTTTAGCTGATTAACTCCTGGAAACAAAAGTTCAGGCAGCATGGCTCGATAATGCTCGCCATCCACCCCAACGGCAGTTCCTTGATAATTTTAAAATAAATAAGAAACAATGATGCGGCTAATGCTCTGTGAACTTCTCGAAGAGTTTTATTTCTCTAGAGGTATATTTCTCCAATTTGAAAGCGTTGTTTGGGCGTTAAATGATTCCTGATGGCTTACCTATTTTACCAACACAGTTCGCCATTCTCAGCTGTCAAGCCATCGTTACCAACATCGATAGCTCTCATGCAGGTAAAAAAACACCCGATATATTATAGACTAGTTTGTGTGTTCAACTGTAAACGAAGTAGACAGTTAGCGAAGCGCATACAATATGAGTTACACAGCCAGCGAGTCAAGAGACAACAAGTCTGTGATATAATGCATGTATGTATGTGTGAAAGGAGTTGAAGGCAACTCGGCTGCAAATTGTGTGGATTAGTTGCGCAAACTGAAAAGGTTAAATAAGTGTGCATCTAGGACAGTATGTGGAGCAAAGGCGTCGAAGAAAGAAATGCCATTGACAAGGGTAATGCTCCACTATTCCTTCAGCATTAAATGGTAAGTTCACAAGCCCCAACAGTGAAAACGAGTAGGCAGCTAAGATTATTTATGCTTCGGTAGCATATTTAAATACAAATTGATTTAGTTGGGTTACTAAGAAATGGACAAAAAGAGGCGAGAGGGAGAGATCCTTCCGCATTCATAAGTATTTTGTGTATAAGTGGCTACAATAGGACTTATGACTTATAGCAGTTTTTTTTTTCAAATAAATATGAAGACCATAGGCTGATAGGCGGCCGCCGTAGCTGAATGGGTTGGTCCGTGATTACCATTCGGAATTTACAGAGAGAACGATGGTTCGAATCTCGGTGAAACTCCAAAATTAAGAAAAACATTTTTCTAATAGCGATCGCCCCTCGGCAGTCAATGGCAAACCTCCGAGAGTATTTCTGCCATGAAAGAGCTCCTCATAAAAATATCTGCCGTTCGGAGTCGGCTTGAAACTGTAGGTCAGTCCATTTGAGGAAAAACATCAAGACGCACACCACAAATGGGAGGAGGAGCTTAGCCAAACACCCAAAAAGGGTGTAAGCGCCAATTATATATATGTAATAGGCTGATATAGCCAGGTAGTAGGTAGGTGGAATGGTTGAAGTACCAGTCTGGCGCTCCCCAAGTAACACTAAAGCATTGTTTTGATGCCATTATGAGATTTCCAATGGCCAGATACCTACAGCCAACCAGAGCTGTTGATGTAATTTATAAAGTTGATGGGAGTTAGGTTGGAGCACTGCCCCTGACTGTCGAAGAAAGGAGTACACAGTGACATTAATCGTCTAGCTGTCAAAACCGGACATTTACAGAGAAAGTGCTCAATAGTCTCCTTCCATAAAATATCCCCACAGCTTCTGCAATGGAAATTAAATGGTAAATCAAGCTTTTCTGTGTGTGTGCGTCAGAGGACGTGTAAAACCAGCTACGAGTTTGAAAATTAAATGGGGTTGAGTCCACAGAACTTTGTGCGTCCATTGTCTATTGTACGTGGTCCAAAATAATTAGTTTTCGAAATAGCACACGAAGAAATGGAGCTCCATCTGTTCTGCGCTTTCCTGAGAAATAAGTTGTGCAATTCTCGTTAGGCGGCCGCCGTAGCCGAATGGGTTGGTGCGTGATTACCATTCGGAATTCACAGAGAGGTCGTTGGTTCGAATCTCGGTGAAGGCAAAATTAATAAAAAAAAAAACATTTTTCTAATAGCGGTCGCCCCTCGGCAGGCAATGGCAAACCCCCGAGTGTATTTCTGCCATGAAAAAGCTCCTCATAAAAATATCTGCCGTTCGGAGTCGGCTTGAAACTGTAGGTCCCTCCATTTGTGGAACAACATCAAGACGCACACCACAAATAGGAGGAGGAGCTCGGCCAAACACCTAACAGAAGTGTACACGCCAATTATTTTTTTTTTTTTTTAATTCTCGTTAAACACAGTCAGGGGGATACCTATGACCAGCTGGGAGACCTCTGAGGCAAATTAGTCGATCTCTTCTTTGCAAGTTCATTTCACTATCTGTACTAGACCTCAGATCAAAGAAATTTTATTTGCACAAGTAAAAGTTTTGATTTTCCCCTTACAGGAGGTCTCGTGACCAGGGCCTCGTCAGGGTATTGTTCGTGGCTAGACTTAATATTTCTCTCGCTCCCACGTTCGTAAAGTATGCTGGTGCCTGAAGGGTGCGGCATCATTTATTTCGGCAATATTAAGGAAATATGTAATTTAGAGAAACGTCAGCTTCCTACTCCCTATTCCATCTTTGACCCGTCAGTGAAGATAGAGGTATCAGCACCGGTAGACATTTTCCCCTCGTTCCAATCCTGTCTACTTAGGAAGATTGCACTGGCACGACCCTGAAACTTCAGTTTGTGGATAGAGAGTTTGTGGAAGATTCGAAGTTCAGAGAAATACGGTATTAACTGCCAAAAAATGCTGACATGTTCCTTGAAAGATTGTCTCCAGAGGCCCCCTTTAACCAGATTGCACTTTGAGCAGCGACGGAAATAGCTGAGACCGCAACTGGCAGCCAAAGTTCTCAGCCATAACTGAGAGAAACGGTCCCGAAAGTAAAATGGCACATACTTGTACTTCGTTTATGCGCTTTTTTTTCCTGAAAGCATTAGATGTTGTCTTCGTGGATCCAATCATCCTTTTTATTGACCAATTCGGGCTACTTCTGGAAGCTCGCGTATTTCGATCTTTTTGAAAGCAGACGTCTGAGTTGAGTGTTTGGTTTGGCAGAAGAGGCTCCCTTCAATCCTATCAAACACACAGCAATACCTTTTGGATTGATAAATACGAGTCTGATTATGGTTTGAACCGGCTTAATACAATTTGACTACGATGCTCTTCTCATGTTTGACTCCATTTCATCAAGTTACCATCTGCTTTAAAAATGGGATTACTCTATCACGTTTCTGCAACGAATCAGAAGTGTCAATTCCTTACAAAAGGTTCTATGACACCAATTTATATTGCACCCATACGAGGTTCCTCGTGACACCAGCTCTACTGAAATGATTTTAAACTATTTTGTAACTAATCTTCAGCTTTTGGCTAATTTTTTAAAATTCCTGATTTTATCGACGTTTTCGACTCTATTTTTTGACATTTTTTTATTATTTATTTTCCATGTCCACATTACAAGTACTAAATTATTAGAACCACAGTTTACTATAAAATTTAATATTTTATTGGACCATTAAATAGTATAAAAATTGTTGGCCATCTGGGTAGTATACCATTTAAAAAGCCATATAGAATCTTTGACTAAAAAAAAATCTAGGTGAAAGAGTGATTAAGAATGATTAGAATGCCTTTGATGAAGCAACTGAAGCTGTCTATGCCAGGCACTATATAAGGGAAGACATATTTGTTTGGGTAGAGGTTGAAAACTTGTACTTGTACTCTGTTGGTTAAAAATTATTTAAATAGAAAATTACTGTAACATAAAATTGTAAGTGAAAATAAAAATATTTATGAAAAGTGGATTCGCGCATCATCTAATAACTCCCTTAGACTATACAGCATGAACTCATCGGCGCATCCATCAAATTGAAGCAGATAGCAATTTATTATTAAATCATCATCTGGAAGTGAATTGAGAGCTACAGAAAATGTGCTGTAGCAGCTGTAAAATACATTACCGATATTAATTAGATTAGTTTTTATTGATGTGCACAAGCTGATGTGCTTAAGCTCTGCTCTGTTTCCTCTCGATATGACTACTCAGTCGAGCGCCATGCTATTTGCGAACAGAAAGAAGTTGAGGGAGGAAGAAATATAGCAATAACCATTCTAATAAATTTAAAAAGTTCGATTAGTGTAGTGCAAACAACAAAAACAACAAAAAGTCTTGAAGCCTGCAACAACACGAAATAATTGAGTTTGTAGAATTTTCGAAAGCATTTAATAGGTATTACAAAAATATCTTAAAATACAAGCTTTTCAAATCAATGCATTTACAAAAATTCATAGAGTTGCAAAATTGGCTACGACTGCGGTGTGACTACCATACGGTGTGTCTAAACTGTAAAGTCAAAGTAAATTTCCAACTTCGCACAAAATTTTTTTTGTTGCAATTTTTATTAATTTGTATGTTTCTTTAATACATCGCCTTAAATAGTTACAGTGTAGTAACTTAATGACAGGTTTAACAATTTATTTGTTTTTCATTTAATTTTAATAAATCTTTTTATGAATCTTCTGAATAGATTTTCATTAAAATTTCACTTATTTTAATTAGATCCATAGAATAATTCGGAGTGCACGGTTTTATAGTCCATTGAATACTAGTATTATTAGTATTACTAGTGCGTGTTTCGAGTGGCTTAAAAATCACATTGATATTTGACAATTTTTTTTGCTGACGGTCTTGGGTGAAAAAATGTCGAGCATTCGTTATATGGAGAGGCTGCACAAAACCGGCAGCATAAAAAATTGCCAATCACTAAAGCAATTTTTGTGCCTTTTAAAGGTGGCGCAAAATTAATCACCCTTACGAAGATTTATGATTTTTGCAAATGGCGCTCCACGGCAAACACATTTGAACAAGGCAGCTGCAGCATACAAGCAGATGAGGAATGGACCGCGTAATATAATAAAGATTTCAGGTAATGTAATAGAGGTTTCTATATGATTTTCGTTGCACATTAAACCATATTTTCATAACTATTTATGAAGTCAAACCATACGGAGATGACCGGTGGTGGATGAGAATACCACAATTTTATAGCGCCTGAGTCCATTTCGGCGAGGTTTAGTCAATCAACTATAAAATTCCTTAAATTTATATAAAGCAACTATAAATGTACAGCACAGAACTTAGTTTTTCTAACAACGATACGTTGATCGATTATATCGCGCAGCGGCGGCAGAGTTCTTAAAGTCAAAATTTATACATTTTGCTTATCATTACTGCATCATTTTCATTCATCCAGAAAAGTTATTTATCATTTTAAAATTTAGAATTAAAATAATATTTAATGATTAAAAAATGTAAAACTTCGAGTTTTACAAAAAAAGAAATTATTAGGAGCGCAACTAAGTTCTCGCTGTTTTTTTTTTTGATAAAAATACAATTTTATTCTGAAAAAATGGTTACTTGTACATGTGAATCATTGAAAGTATTGCCCATCGCTGGCTACTATTTTTTCCCATCTTTCTGGTAGATCTCGTATACCATCGCGGTGAAACTATTTTTCATTTTTTGATGTCTTCATATGAATGGAACTGCTGGTCATATCAAGCTAGACCATGTGCCATCGAGCGGAACTGGTGATAATCGGACGGCGCAATGTCTGGAGAATACGGCTGATGGGTAGAATTTCCCATTTCAGTGTTTCCAGGTAGGTTTTAACGGGTTTGACAACGTGAGGTCGAGCGTTGTCATGCTGTAGAATCACTATTTCATGCCTCTTCGTGTATTGCGGCCGCTTCTCGCGCAGTGCTCGGCTCAATCGCATCAATTGAAGTCGATACCGATCCCCAGTGATGGTTTCGCTTGGTTGTAACAGTTCATAAAAAATAGCACCAACTTGGTCCCACCAAATATATAACCTTCGCAGAGTGAATATTCGGCCAAGGCGGCGACGTAGAAGCATGACCGGGCAGTCACGATGTCTTTCTTTTCTTTGGACTGCTGTAACGATGCGAAGAATAAACCCCTTCCTCTTTTGCTGCTGGAGCAGTTGTTCACAGGCGAAAAAACGACGGTTTTAACTCTTAAGGAACCCAAGTCCCCTGTTTCTGAATCATGCTCAAAGAATACAATCGCTTGGAAACGGATTGGTGGGTAACTTCTATTACTGAAGCAAGCTCTTCTTGCGTTTGACACGGACCCTCATTGAGCAATGCCTCCAATTCAGCGTCTTCGAAGGTATTTGGCCTTCCTTCACGCGGATGGTCGTCAACATTAAAATCACCGTCTTTGAAGCGACGGAACCAATTTCGGTACATTGTTTCACTTAAAGTAGCATCTCCATAAACTTTTTGTAGGTCAGTCGCCGTTCTTTTCTCGAATGTAAGAGGAAAATCAACACTTCCCGCAAATGACGATTATTCGGCACAAAATCAGACATATTCACAATCCAAAAGTAAATGATACCAGGATAAAATCACTAATGTGTCGAAGCAGTTTGTTTACCATATGTCTAAGTTTGGTTTATGACGTTTAGGTTATGTTAGAATCGATTAGCACACACTGCTGGCGGCATCTATTGACAAACAGCGGGAACTTGGTTGCGCACCAATATTTTCAAACTAAAATAAAGAGTTTTCAAAAAATATATTAAAAATATGAAAAAAAATAAAAAAAAACATTACAGAAGTTAAAAAAACATTAAACAAAATCCTCCCAAAAAAATTCTTTGTAAATTCTGACCATACATTTTTTCCGAATCTTAAAGAATCTTAATGAGAAATTGCGTTAAAATATAAAACATTTAATTTAGTTTCTTCTATACCAACAATTATTGAGATACAACTCAAAGAAAAAATTCTTGTACCATAGAAAAAAATCAATTTCGACCACCAGTCATCCCAATATTTGCTCACCTCTTTTTGAACAAGTTGTGCTATATCATATAACGGAAATTCACCAAATTTCTGAAAAATCGGAGCGCTGATGTAGGCTGTAACACTTAAAGTGTGTTGCTCCAAATATTACTCGCCGCTGAACAGTACCTTCTTGTCTGATATACTTTTAAAGTAAACTTAAACAATTTTTCGCTTTCTGCCCACAATTTTTTTTGTTTTTATCCTAATGAAAACAAATGTGTCCCTATTTGTACATTAGTAGGTCGCTAAATAGTGCGGAAATTAAGTTCATATATCAATGCTCGCATCTGCTCATAATTAATCGTGGGTTAATAAACACATATGGTTAAAGTTACCCCCCAGCTGCGTCCGGCGGTAGCATCACGCTTAAAATGTTACGTATACGCGATGGGAGCAGCAGACAATAAAAATATAGTAATTCGATGTCGTTGATGAAGAGCAATGCTGATATGTGCCCTGCTCATGTGGGTATTTATGTGATTAAATTTCTTATGAGCTACACAAATGGTTAGTGTTATTATTTTTTCTTTGTGTTTGCTTTCTTTTAATATCTAATATCATACACTCGGTTGGTAGAAGTTGCTGCCGCCAAAAGGGATGGGATACTTAGACTAAACATTGATATCACTACGTATCAAGACCAGTTGCTAGCCTAGGCGGTACAATTACAAAGAATATGAAAAATTATATATAGGCAGAAAACTCATTTCGTGTGATAGTTTTTTCACTTCTGCACCCTTTGCATGCCATTTTATTAAAAAATACTCTCGCACAGCTACATTGGAACTATTACTGGCATATTAATGTATAGCAGATGAACTGAGTGCTCATAGCTGGAATCTTTTTAAGTAAAAATTCAGATAATTTGTCTTCTTATATGCACCATTTTGGTCGATAATTTTCCCCATTGATTGAAGGGGGATTATTTAAATTTATGTATTGAGCCTAATTTTAATAATATAATACCTAGAATTTGGTGTATAAAAACAAACGAAAGCAAAAACAAAACAGATTTGAAGTACGAGCATGCGACGGATCTCGGAACTTTTGGCTTACCATTAAAGGTGGTTGGGGTCTGGTGTTATTTTAATGGAGCACAATCCCACTAGATTCGTACATAGGGGTACACCGCATTGCGGCGTCCTCTCGCCTCTCCTTTGGCTAGTAGTTGTGTGATGAAGCTTTAACGCGCTTAAACAGGGGTGGGGTAGAGGTGGTAGCATATGCCGATGACTTGGTCCTAATGGTCTCAGGTCCCTTCGCATCAGTAATGGCTGAAATTTTGGAAGGTGCATTAGCTCCACTCAGTAGTTGGGCTGCCAGTTGCGGTCTCAGAGTTAACTCTGACAAAACGGAGTTAATGCTATTCACCAGAAAATACAAGCCTCCCCTTTTTAAGCTTCCAAGACTTACTCTTTAATCGGAAGTCAAGTATCTTGATGCAATACTTGACCCCAAGTTCCACTGGAAGCTTCACATAGAAAATCGAGTTAAGAAGGCCACTATAGCCTTCTACGCCTGTAAATCTATGTTCGGCAAAAATGGGGTATCAGGCCACGTGTCGTACTTTGGATGTACAACTCAGTGGCTCTGTCAATTTTGACATACGGTTGCCTAGTTTGGTGGGTAGATCTTCAGAAGTGCTACAACACCACTAAACTAGAGAGAGTGCAGAGAACTGCATGTGTGGGCATCACTGGTGCTTGTAGAACATGTCCCACTGCTGCGCTCAACGTTATTTTGCACTTACTTCCTGTGGATCTGCAGCTTAAATCCATTGCTGCTCAGAGTGCTATTAGGTTAAAGGAGATTGACCTTTGGAGACAACTTCCTATAGGACATAGTAGCATCCCCTTCCTTCTCTGTTATTCGCACTCACCTCTCCATCCACAAACTGTGCTTTGAGGGTCGTGCTAGGGCCATCTTTCGGAGCAGGCAAGATTGGAAAGAGAGGAGAGTCGGTACGGATATAGATGCCTCTGTTTTCACTGATGGATCCAAAATGGAGTTTGGAGTGGGAGCGCCGGTTTACTCTAAATCAGCCAACAACTGCCGGAAAGAAGCAGCGTTTTTCAAGCAGAGGTCTTCGCAATCCTGCAAGCCTGCAAAATACTTCGGGATCGCTGTTGGGAGAGAGACATTATTATTTTTTCCCGATAGTCAAGCTGCGATCAAGTCCCTGCGCCGTTTTGCAGCTCTCTTCTGGTGAACTCCTGTAAGGGGGAACTCAAACGTCTCGAACGTGCAGGAAATATTTCCCTTATCTGGGTTCCTGGGGAAAAGAAATTGCCGATGAGCTTGCCAGGAAGGGATCGGCAGAACCGGTTCCAGCTGTCCCCTTCTCAAACATCGGTGTCCCCTTGGCCGTCGTTAAAGGAAAACTACACAATTTCTTTCTAAAGAAAGTGCAAGACAGATGGAGATCTGTCTCATCGTGTGCTATTTCGAAAACACTATGACCTCAATACGATAGAAATAGAAACCGCCATTCATTTTCCAAACTCATTGCGGTGTTCACTGGTCACTGGGAGATCGGTACTCATGCGGAAAAGCTTGGAATTCCGTGCAACCTCTATTGCAGAAGCCGTGGGGATCCTGCAGAGAAAGAGACTTTCTCTAGACTTGCATAAGTCTTTTTACCACAAGTCGAGTACCGTTACAAAGTCGCGGTGGATGCAAATTACGCAATATCATAATAACTGAACCAACTTTGAGTTGCAAGTTATGTGGTAGAAATCCTGGTAACTCCAGAGAGTCCAAAAACTCCGTTGGATAATTTACTACATCATCGGGATTTGTTATGGAATCAACGGATTTGTATGTCAACAAATCGCCATCGATTTTTGATTGAATGGCGAAACTCAGTGCGTGTACATCATTATTCTTTGCGGCGAGAATTGCTCGTTGACTTAACCAAGCATAATTCTGATAATTCTCACTAATATTTGGGAAAACATTTTCAATAAGAGCTATTTGAGAGTCTACAAATCGGCAAAAGTCGTTGGTAAGAGTAAGTAATCCCGCTGTCGCATCAACTAGGACTTTTCCATTTCCAACAGCTAACAATTGTTTGGAAAATTGTGCAGCACTTTGATCATTTTGAAGTTGAATTAGTGGTTGGGTATAATGTTTTTATATTATTCCACAAAGGTGTAGGCGTTCCACGCCAACAATAATTACAGCAACATCGTCACCGATGAGTGCATTGAATCTTCGCACCTGTGGGGGTACGATCCACTCTTATGACAAATTTGTGCCTATCCGATGGCATTCTTTCCAATGGTAGTTTGAATATATTAACCACAGCATTATTAGCGTGAAAAAATGCTTGCAACTGTTCAATAATTCGTTTCTTTAACTGTTGTGTTCCCTGTATATTGCACCGCACATTCAGTTGATCCACCATCGAAGAAATGAAATATATTTCCGGAAATTGATGCGGTTCATCTGGTGTTGGGGACCATTGAACCAATGCAAATGATATATTTGTCCTTGTATCTGTGATGGCAAACAACGAAGATAGAATAATTAATTTATTTATTTTTGAAGAATACGGCTTGACTTCTGATCATGCGATGGTGTAGTGTGTGTGGTGTATGTGCAGTTGTTATGTGTTGCAATTGATTGTGTTGCTGTGGTTGATTGGTATGAGTGATTGGTTGTGTGTGTTGTCTCTTTTACCTTGCAAGTCGGCATGAAGCCGCTTTCTCAAATGATATTAGCTCCAAAGGAAGTTATGCGAAAGCAGTTATTGTATTCAAAGATGCGTTGAAAAAATGGTGGCTGTGGTGGCGTAAGCAATGGATCCAGTTTGACTTTTCCTTTTGCACAGCACAATCCAGTCGTTTCTCTTTTGAACTTTAACGCATTGCAATTTCGGCATACAATCGTCATTGGTCTAATATCTAAATTGTCATCATCAATGTAGTTCGCAGTGGCATCATATTGGAATGCCAAGCGATTGTATGATGCGAATGATCATCGTGTGTTCACGCGTTGTCTCAATCGAGTGTTTTCTCTTATTATATTTTGTCTTTCTTCGCTTAAGTTCTGTGAATACCTTTGTTGTTGGCTTGCATGTCTTGTGCGGCGGCCGATGTTCTCACGTCGTCCTCTTGGCGTTTTGGACCATGGACAGACTGGTGAATTTAACCTCAAATGCACGATCCACATAGTTTACACAGTTCAACTTACCACCTTAAGGACAAATAAATACCCACTATTGAAGTTGAATACAAATTTGCACAATACGCGTGATTGATTTGATGGTTTACAATTGAACTGTTAGGAAACGAATAACTTTAACCTCAATTTCACAATTTCAAAGTGAACACAATACCGGTTTTTAACTAGCATTGAAAAGAACGTGCGCATAATAAATATCACATGAAATTAACTAAGCAGAGTTCATGCTATAAACATCACGGAGCCCGAGACCTTTCCAACGAATGCAAAACCATGGAAATCGGTTCGTGCGTTCTGTAGTTGTAGCGCCAGGAAGGAAAACCTGACTTGTTTTTATATTATAGAGAATAAACTTTATAAACATTGTTTTTTTAATTCTATTAGAAGATATACAGACTCCTCAAAATGGTGTTTGGAAAGATTGTCACAGAGATTAACCCAGTTGACTTGAAAACACAGGATATTCATATGCCACTTACCAACATATCCCATGAAATTATTGAAATTATTTCTATTTAAGTTCGCCATTTCCATTCAACTTGCATCGCTGCAGCCAACTCGCACATCCAATACCTACCAAACGGTCTCAGAATAATTAAGGCGCTTGGATTTCTAATGCAAATGAATTTGTCGTCTGCTTCTAATCAGAAAAAATAAAGGAACAGTTTATTCCAATAGCACTCAATAGAAAAAGGGCTGGCGTAAATGTAGGTGTATTTAAAAAAAAAATATATATATATATATAAATACATCTACCATTCGCAGCCATGCCAGTTGTAGCAGAAGCTCTGCCTAACGCTATTTTGTTTACATGCGTCAAAGTATTATAATTACAATTATTTAAGCCAAATTAAAATAATTTATTAAAGTGGTTTCACTAAGTATGAAAGTATGTCTGAACCTTTCAAGTGAAATTGCCTTCCACAAAAGGATACGCGTCAATTGTTAGACGCATGTAAACCTCCATCAATCTGAGCAGACAAATGACTTTTACACAAGCGTACAAAAAACAAAACAAAAAAAAAAAAAAAGAATCCGGGAAAAGCATTCATGCATAAGCGTGCATGAACTGTGGGGAAAACGCACACATACATACATACATATACAGTATTAGTCAAAAAGTTAGTAATGTTAGATAGCAATGAGCTGTAATTATGAGTATAATCAGTGACTCTGTGAGTGAGCCTCGCCTAATTTATTGTAATGTGGTTTTTTTTTTTTAATAAATCTTAATATAAAATAGTCATGCCAATTTACGAGGTAGTAACAAGTTTCGGAATCCAACTCAAAATATGTACATAATTAAATTTATTAAACTTGGAGTGTCTTGTACAGCGATTTAGGCGTGGTTTGCTTTTCATGGCGAAATTTCCTGTATCAGGAAAACGTTATATTAGCATAATTGGGAGCAAACTTGCCTGGAAATTATGCGCCCATACGGTTGCTAAGGAATACCGCTGTCTTGTGGTGTGAGGATAATGACCTGTGACACGCAAGCAAAATTGTTCAAGAATTACCGAGAGAATTTAAATCATGTTAATGAGCGCTAAAGTCACCAATTGCTTAATTTTCTTTTATAAGCTAAAACAAACTGAGACTAACGGTGCAAAATATTTAATTTTGATTTTGTACAGCCAGTGCGTTAATTAAGTGTAGAACAGGGACTTTTTGACAATTTATCTGTTATGATTTATTTTTAACAAGTAGATACACTATACAAGTACCTCACCCATGTGTGTGTAGTGTACATAGGCCGATTAAAATTTTTACCATTAAGCAGAGCGTACTTTATTAGAGGTATTCGACATACGCAATTTCAATTATAATTGTTTTGCTGGCTCAAATTTCTGAGAATTTATATTCGAAACAGCGATATACACGGATGTCGGGCATGTCGTGCCAGATATTTAGGGCCGTTATTATTTAGATCATTTCTAATCAATTTGGTTATTTCACTTCAAGTCCAAAATTTAACCTTCTTCGAGATATTTGATCTAAAAACTATTACAATAAAAATTTTTTTTTTGTTTTCTATGTTTAAATATTTTAAACTGTTTTTTAAATGTTAGTTTAAAGTTCCAATTTTTTTTTCTTTTTAGATTAAGGGTATGTCAGTAAAATTTTAATCAAGTGCTCACAGTTAAAAATGGCGGTTTAATATAATTTTGAGTTTATGATTTCCGCGAAGTGTTTCTTACATCACTTCATTAAAACAAAAAAAATATAAACTATTCAGCAAGTTCTTTCAGAAACCAATATGGTTTTTAGCAATTCAAAATGGTTTAGCATATAAGAAGGAATCATTTAAATGAAGTAGACATTTAGAGGGCTCAATTTGTTAGGGGTAGAATTTCATATGACGGAAAAAATTATAAAAGCACGTGACTGAGACATAGTGAATTGTTTTTGTCTAGAAATATATTATGTATTTATATATATATGAATAAGTTCGTGCGGTTTTACAACAGATGGCGTAACTTGATTATTATTCCATCGATCCACATTTCCAAACATTCATTGGAGAGCTACTGTCGTAAGGCACAAACGTCAGTATAAGTTTTTTATTTGAAGCGTAAACAACAATATTTTTACCACACTTGAAAATGTCGAATTTCGTGCCAAATAATGTGTTTTTGCGGGGAATTCTTCTTCATTATTTTAATATGAAGAAAAAAGCAGCCGAAAGTCATCGTATCTTGGTGGAAGTTTATGGTGAGCATGCTCTATCTGAGCGAACGTGCCAGAAGTGGTTTGCACGCTTTAAGAGTGGTGATTTTGGCTTGGAAGACGAAGAACGCGAGGGTGCGCCGCCAAAGTTCATGGATACCGAATTGGAGGAATTGCTCGATCAAGATCCGGCTCAAACGCAAGAAGAGGTTGCAAAAACTTTGGGAGTTGATCAATCAACCATTTCCAAACGTTTAAAAGCCATGGGAATGATCCGAAAGGTAGGCCATTGGGTGCCGTATGAATTGAAGCCAAGAGACGTTGAACGCCGTTTTATGGCATGCGAACAACTGCTTCAACGGCACAAAAGAAAGGGTTTTTTGCATCGAATTGTGACTGGCGATGAAAAGTGGGTCCATTACGACAATCCAAAACGTCGGGCAACGTATGGATACCCTGGCCATGCTTCAACATCGACGTCGGCGCAGAATATTCATGGCCTGAAGGTTATGCTGTGTATCTGGTGGGACCAGCTGGGTGTTGTGTATTATGAGCTACTGAAACCGAATGAAACGATTACGGGGGATGTCTACCGACGACAATTGATGCGTTTGAGCCGAGCACTGCGAGAAAAACGGCCGCAATACGCCGATAGACACGACAAAGTTATTTTGCAACATGACAATGCTCGGCCACATGTTGCACAAGTGGTCAAAACATACTTAGAAACGCTCAAATGGGATGTCCTACCCCACCCGCCGTATAGTCCAGACCTTGCGCCATCCGATTACTATCTCTTCCGATCGATGCAACATGGCCTGGCTGACCAGCACTTCCGTAATTACGATGAAGTCAAAAAATGGATCGATTCGTGGATTGCGGCAAAACCGACCGAATTTTTCACAAAGGGAATCCGTGAATTGCCAGAAAGATGGGAAAAAGTAGTAGTAAGCGATGGACAATATTTTGAATATTAAATTTGTAACCATTTTACGTCAATAAAGTTTCAAATTTCGAAAAAAAACCGCACGAACTTATTCATAGTCCTATTATTAAAATTTTTTTTTTGTTTTCTATGTTTAAATATTTTAAACTGTTTTTTAAATGTTAGTTTAAAGTTCCAATTTTTTTTTCTTTTTAGATTAAGGGTATGTCAGTAAAATTTTAATCAAGTGCTCACAGTTAAAAATGGCGGTTTAATATAATTTTGAGTTTATGATTTCCGCGAAGTGTTTCTTACATCACTTCATTAAAACAAAAAAAAATATAAACTATTCAGCAAGTTCTTTCAGAAACCAATATGTTTTTTAGCAATTCAAAATGGTTTAACATATAAGAAGGAATCATTTAAATGAAGTAGACATTTAGAGGGCTCAATTTGTCAGGGGTAAAATTTCATATGTCGGAAAAAATTATAAAAGCACGTGACTGAGACATCGTGAATTGTTTTTGTCTAGAAATATATTATGTATTTATATATATATATATATACATATATACGGTGTATACCTATGAAATGAGACCTTTTTTCCAATTTCAAACGTTTATTAACAAAAAATGGTTACAAATCTCTCAGGCAAATTGTGGATGCCGCACCAAAAAAAATTGGCCGTCTTTGGCCGCAAACCAATCATCGAGCCATTTTTTGGCTTCTTCGTGAGAATTGAAGCGCTGCTCGGAAAGTGCGAGGCCAATCGATGCAAACAAATGATAATCGGAAGACGCCAAGTCTGGTGAGTAAGCCGCATGTACCAGCGGTTCTCAATCGCACGTCTCCACCAATTCCCGGGTCGCTCTTGTTCGATGTGGCGGTGCATTGTCATTATTCTGGGCGTTTTCGGTGTATAGCATTGTTCAACTCGGCCAATTGTCGTTGGTAGCGTGCACCGTTAACTGTTTCACCCTTCACCATTGCCTTGCGGCCGAAGCGATTTCGTTTGGCCGTTGTTTTGGCTTGTGGCCGGGCGGACCATACGACCGTTTACCCTTGGTATTGGAGAAATACACCCGTTTTTCATCACCCGTAACGATTCGATGCAAAACAGACTTCCTTTTGAACCGGGAGAGCAGCATTTCACAAGTGGTTTTTCGGTTCTCTTGCTGCCTTTCAGTCAGTTCATGCGGAACCCATCGTCCGACCTTAAGAATCATGCCCATATCTTTCAAACGTTTGGAAATGGTTTTTTGGGCCACTCCCAACTGCTCTGGCATCATTTCTTGCGTTTGACCATCATCTTCATCGAACAATGCAATTCGACGTCCTCCCACTTTTTCGGTGGTCGGCCACGGTTCTCGTTCTCCACGCTAAAATCACCAATTCGGAATCGTAGTTTGAAGGCACGAAATTCGACATTTTTAAGAGCTACAAAAATGCATTGTTGTATGAAATGTAACAAACAATGAACTGAATATTGTTGACAGATGACAGACGAAAAAAACTAGACATTTGGGAAGGTTTAAAAATACTCCTAGCGACATCTATGGGCCAATAGCGGAAAGTCTCATTTCACAGGTATACAATATGTAACATTTTCGACTTCCGAAAGCCGTTGAAATTGCTCCATAAAACAAAATACGAATCAACTTTCTACGTAATTCTAAGTGGATTTTGCGATTTTGAGAAATTTATAAATTTTAAGTACCACAAAAGCGTGTGGTTTTAATTAGAAGTTATTTTTCGATATAATGAAAGGTGTTGGAGAAATAATACTTGGGATAGCTACTAAGCATATTCTTGTGCTCGTTGCAGTATTTTTTTGCAAATAATATTGCAAAATGATATTACTATCTTGTCTGAACTCAATTCGATAAATTAAGCATGGTAACAAATTTATTTCAAGCGGAAGTCTAATCAATAAGAAAATGTGCTCACTTTAACTTTAAACGCCACTACAACAACATAATCGCTATCCTTCTTGATGCGCAGGCAGCAATCGACAATCTCAACTCTTTTCAGGTTACATCAAAACTGGTAAGCTGAGTATTTTAGGACAGAACAATCAGCTACGTATTTTATGGATTTTAGAGCACATAGAAATAACTGGGAATGAAATTGCAGTGAAATTAGCCAGCAAAAGGGTGACCTCCCCATTATTAGCCCAAGAGCGATTTGTCGCCTAGGAAAGGGTAAGATTTCCTCTATAATTAAAGGAAAGAGAAATCGACCAGGTTTGTCGTAATCAAAATCAACTACAGGTGGATTGAATTATCATATGACTAACTTGGGAATGTACTTCATTGGAATATACTCAATACCCTGTGTTGGGCTAAGAAATATACTCTGAATTCATAAAGTGAGCACAATAGATTTTCAAAGCCATAATGAATTTGAGTTAAACGAAGACAAGCAGTATAGTTGATACCTATTTTAAACTAGCAACTTGAAAAAAAAATGTGTAAGCTTATCGAATAAAGCTAGAGAGCTACATAGAGCTTCTTACAATATATTTTGTAAGCGGTGAATATTTGAATAAATTCGCTAAGTTTTCGTCAAAAAAGGGTAGTCATTTGTTAAAAATAGTTTTAGTAATCGCACATTCCTACAATTATACACCATTCAATTTTATTCAAAAGTTGTTAAGAGTAATAAAAAAAAAAAGTTTGATAAATTGAAAAGATTGAAAAGTATTGGAGAATTCATGTATCGGTTTTTTTTAGCGCATACCCATAACAATTATCGCTTGATAGCTGCGAATGGTAAACCGTGCTGACATTTCAGTTCGCTAAGGTTTAGCAAGTCATCATGAACGCTTCCAAATTGTGTAAATTTACTTGGCAAAAATAAATTTGTTTACGAATTTCATAGAACACTGGCGGCATCGCCGGTTCTTATTTCTTTCGAAATGAGGAAGGAGCCGCCGTTACGGTGAATGGCGAACGCTATCGAACCCTGTTGATTAAATTTTGTTTCCAAAAACTTTTGTTTCCAAAAATGAATCAGCTAATCGTCGACGATATGTGGTTTCAACAAGAGCGCTTAACTGTGGATTTGTAGCAAGCCAGCATTTACGTCATACGGCCAGATTTATTGGAAAAAGTAGTCAAAAAATGGGTCAGTCGATTGAACCATGTAACTCGTAGCTGCGACATATATTTGCCCAACGACATATTCATAAAATAAATGCCATGAAATTATATACCTGATTATAGTAAAAAAAAAGTTATACCAACAATATTTCTGTTATTTCTGTTATGTAGTATCATTTTGAGTTATCAAGCTATTAAAAAACACCCTATATATTTGAAGAAAAAAAGTTTGCAGCTTTCGGAGGTATTTTTGACACGAATAAAGCACTAATAGAGTACATTCGTTCAGTCATTCGTCCAGTTGCCTCATTTGTAGAAGGCAGAAAGCAACTTTTGAGTCAGTTAAGAAAAATATTATTTTTGTGTTGCCCTACGAAATAACCAGAAATTGAATTTATCACTGATTTTTTTCACAACTTTCCAATTAAAAAATCAAAAATTATTCCATGGCTATACCTCACTGAAGTTAATTCGCTCGTTTTCTTTTACTTTGTTTAAATATGCTGTTATTATTATGACCACTGCTGTTTTTAGGTTGTCCGTTTTTCTCAATTTTGTATATACTATTTGGACTGCAGCCATAAATATGTGTATAGATATGCTTGAATTTCAATCATTTTGGGTTTGTTTGCCAAAGCGTAAGATTTTGATTGACATTGGCGGTAAATCAAGAATTTTACAGAACAATGGGAAATAAAGCCGAAGTGCACGCACATACCCATACAGATGCATGCTTTCACATATGTATGTAAATACATACATACATATCTAAGTTTGTAAACTATACCTCTACATTGCTTTGTGGTTCGAGTTTAATTAAAGTTGGATGTGGTGCAAGACTGAGTAGTCAATTAAGTAGTTTTAACCGCATTTGAAATAGCAGCGCCCACTTTCGAGTAAATGTGTGATTATTACGAAAAGCTTTGCTAAGTTTAGTACTTACATTAACGTATTGATTTCAATTGGCATAAAATGAAAATTACGAAATCGAAAAGCAGCCACAATCATTCATATTACGTGTGTAAGCAAATTTTCGATTTTCATTCGAACACCTGCGCGTGGAATGAAGACCTTGAGTATAAGATAAGAAATGATGCCAGATTGCAAATTTTATTATTGATAAGGGTTAAGCTAAGTTACAGGATTAATAAAATTCTTCAATAAATGCGCCCATGCTCCAGGTAGATTTGCTATTCAATGCTGTAAAGATTTAAAGAGTGAAGCTACATTGAAGTTTTAAAGAGTAACCTTGTAGTAAAAGTTTTTTACGCGAAAATATTGAATGAAATGAAAAATATATCTATAGGTTTTTACTACTTATACTGTGAAATGTAAGCAAATATTCGTTAAAGTTATATAAATTAATGACAGTTGTATCGCACCAAAATATAGGGTTTTCCAAGTAGAGGTGTTATTTTGATATTGAAAGAAAAATGCTATTTTTTAATATGAATGATCGGATGTTTATTTCATTATAAAGAGGAAAGTATGCCGTTAATAGTGGAAAATAACATCAGGTAAATGATCACCACGACCACGCTTACAGGACAATATCCTTTTCATCAAATTTTCCATAACCGAATTGCAAAGTGACTGCCCCATGTTCTCGATAGCCTAACGAATTCCATCTTTGACGTCTTGAATCGACCCTGGGCTATTGGTGTAGACCTTCCTTTTCTTTTAGCCCCAAAGAAAAAAGTCACAAGTTGTCAAATCACAAGATTTCGGTGCCCAATTGTGATCACCTCTTCGAGAGATAACACGGTCCGTCTCTCTCACCTATTTTCCTCTTGTTATAAATAAAAATAAGCTCGTTTAATATTTAAGCCCTTTCAAATGTTCTCTTCGGTTTCGGTCCGCCTTCGATTGCATTTGGTCGATTCGGTTTGGGATTAACTCCCGTTGAACACTTTTTTTTAACTTTTGGTTGGGTACCCGAGTCAAGCCTCCTTTTCGTACCCTGTTCGAGCATCCTTATTAAAGGGTTATATCCATAAATCTACAGAAAATTAAATTTTAGGGAGCTATCTGGTAGCTCAAATCGTTAGCTATAATAGAAATATGTTACATTCACGTCTAAAGTCGATCACGAATCAATGTGCTGTCGTTTTCTAATTATCTCATATAAATTGAAATATAAGCAAAATTTAATCGCCCTGGCATAAAATTACTCACCCTGTTGGAAGATTTTTAATATTTGCTCAAAATCATTTTCTTTTTATTTAGTAACAGAGTTATTCAAACTTAAAATCGGATGATTAAATCTGCGCCACCTTGTGTTAGGTAATTTTGTAAAATGTTTAAAATGTATTGCTTATTCTTATGTGTGCAATAAAAGTATGGGTTTTCTTTTCATAACTCTAAACATTTGGCAAAACTTCTTAAATGCGTCACTGACTGACTTGAACTTAATAAGCAGAAAATTTTACTGAATAGATTTTTACTTGTTAAATAAAAAAAATTTTGTAGAAAGGATTCGTGCAGTACAATAAACTATTTAATATAATTCTGCATTTCAACAGTTTTCTAAGAAACTGGAAAAAGTCGATATGTGCGCAAATGAGTTTCATTCGCGAGAGGAATTTCATTCAAACTTTTTTCCGTTTTGCGTTTTTTTTTTTGTTTGGGTTTTTTTGTTTTGGTTTTTTGTTGTTTTATTTTTTTCTTGGCACTTTGACCCACTTATGGCTCATTGACTCTTTATGTTTGTAATTTTGGCTATCAACATAGGGCAAAGTTTTCGCTGTAAACGAAACTTGGTGTAATACATATCATGAATAGGAAAAAATCGCACTAATACATTTTCGCATTTGTATAAATAAATCATCGATCAGCCAACCAATATTTTGCGGAACTTGGCTAACATGCGTGCGTACCTAAATGAGCAGTGCGAAGTGCATTGGTAAGTTTGTTTAGACGTGGATGGAGGACTGTGAAATATAAATAAATTCTTTCGAAGGAAATTAAATAACTAAAGTGGTGTTTCATGTCTAGAGAGGTAACAATGGATAGAAAAAGAGCAACTTTTCAGATAATCAGCAGAAATCTGAAAATGTCTTTGAACGAGGTGTGTTCAAAAACTATCGCGAACTTTGTGTTTTTTCAAAAATTATTTATTTATTCATTAAAATCTATTTTGTCGCCTTCAAAGTAATCCCCATGAGATATTATGCACTTGTGCCAACGTTTTTTCCAATCTTCGCAGCAGTTCAAGAAATAATTTTTTTTTTTTTATTTTGTTCACCTCCTCCTTCGATGCCGTCTTTATTTCGTCAATCGTAGCGTAGCGTCTTCCTTTCATGGACCTCTTCAGTTTCAGGAATACGGTACGCGAATACGGTGTCTGTGGCCTCATTAATGTATTGTTTTTGGCCAAAAAGTCACGCACAAGCAACAAAGCAGGGGAGTTATCGTGATGCAAGAGCCAATTTTTGTTCTTCCACAAAACCGGGCGTTTCTGGCGAATTGCTTGGCGCAAATTACGCATAACTTATTGATCGTTTTACCCTGTGGCAAGAACTCATGATGCACAACGCCCCTGCAATCGAAGGGAACGGTAAGCAAAACTTTTACATTCGACCGAATTTGGCGCGCTTTTCTCAGTCTTGGTGCGTGCAGCAGCTTCCATTGAGATGATTGAGTTTTGGTTTCCACGTCTTAACCATAAATCCACAATTCGTCACTAGTTATGACACTCTGGAGCAAATTTGGGTAATCGCGGAAAGAGTTCAACACCTCATTAGCAATGTTCATGCGATGCTGCTTTTGGTCGAAATTAAGCAGTTTTGGTACGGCGACCCGTCTCATGCTCAAATCATTGAAAAAAATCAAATGGCACGAGCCAATCGATATGTCTAGGTCCTCAGCAACTTGTCTAACGGTGATTCGACAATTGACCAATACCAATTTCTTCACTTCATCAATTTTTTCGTTTTTCGTCTGCTGCTGAAATGCTTGGGCGTCCGGCACGCCGGCACGTTTTTCGTCGTTCACATCAAAGTGGCTTCTTCGTATAACACAGTCAACATTCGGAATGCATCCGCGCACTTAATTTCGTTTTTCACACAAAATTTTATACAGGTTCTTTGATCCATCTTTTTGAATAGGTAAAAATCGAAGACGAGCCGAAACACGTGCAAGCAAAGGAGCTGCCAACAATTAACTGAACATTCAAAATGGCCGAACTCGTCGGCATGAGTGAAAGACATGTGTACCAACATATCGCCACAAGAAAATCGAAACTCGAAAATACGTAACCTGCAAAAATTCAAAATTCGCGATACTTTTTGAACACACCTCGTACAGTAATAATTTGCTCTCATGCCAAATATATTAGTTTGGGGAAAAATAAATCCAATAAATCGCAAATGGCTTCAAACTGTTTCATGGTCGATATTTAGCTCCACATGCCGGTCGAATTCGATTATTTCTGTGGTTTTACCAACATTTTCTTTAAGGGGTTACACACGTCCAGCATCGCCAAACATGCGCCAAAAGAAAATCTGTTTTTAGAAGAGATAATAATAGAAATAAATATAAAAATAAATTCTCATTGTTTATTAGTACTTAAAATTTATAAAAAAAAATTTTCTTTACAAAAATTAGTATATAAAAAATCGCTTGACTCAAAGTAAAGAGTGGTTAAGTTTTAAGGGCCGGTGTTGATTTTGAATAGAATACAATTTTTTTAAGAAATTATTATCATTTCTCTTTATTATGATAATATTGGTATGGCTCAATTACGCATAAAGCAAAATATGGGCTAAATAGCCGCCGCGGTCTCGGCGGTACACCTCCATCCGATGGTCCAAATTTTCGATGACGCTGAGGCATAATTGAGGTTCTATGCCGTTAATTTGCCGAATTATCTCATTCTTCAGCTCTTAAATTGTTGCCGAATTATCGTGCACGTCTTTCAAATAACCCGAAAGGAAGAAGTCCAACGGTGTTGTTGACGTTTAGGTGTGGTTCACATTGAACAGCGGCCCTTGAGATTTAATCACCCTTTACAATGAAAAGAAGTTGCTCCACGGTCTGCATCATTTCTCCTTGAAATGTTGATGGATCTGTAAAAAGTGAAACTATTCTTGTAAAATAAAGGTGTAGTAGTTATAGTCTGTCGAGTCGGATTTTTGAATTTCCAAAAATTTTCCAATTTACGGCATTTTTAAAAAAAGGTATGCGTTTTACGTCATAATTGTCACACTTTAATTATTTTTATAAAAATTTTTTATTAAAAATATCAATCGATAGACTATACAGAAAACACTTTCGATAATTTAAACAAAAAATATAAAGGTTCAGAAAAATTCAAAAATAGCAAACCACATTTTAGAAAGGACTTGCATGCAGGCCGTACCGAAAAAAGTAGTTCGAGAAAAACGAGTTTAAACTTTGAAGTAAATTTCGCTCGAGGCCAGATGCCTCAAATGAAAGACAGCTACCTGTGCGCATCAAACTCTCGTCTTGTATGTATTGGGAATTTTTACAATCAACTTCTACAGAAATACACCTAAAACTATAAAGAATAATAATCTGAAAAAGTATCGATTTTTTGAAAATTCTGGACGTATGTAACCTCTTAACATCAAAAACGCTTGACCGGAATCCACCAAACCAAAAACTACACCATAAAAACCATTCACAAGTTCAACGACCTGGCTTGCATTTTTGCCTTTATCAAAGAAAAACTTTAAAATGTTCTGAATTTTTTCTTTGTTGACCTCCATTGTTAATACACTGTAACTCACAACTGTATGGGACGAACAAAAAACAGCAAACGAATTTTTTTAATGTGAAATGTCAGCTTGAACTTTAAATTGTTTGATCGATATTTTATGAGACATCACTACAGCCATCTACCGAGGAAATAATGGATTTCTTTTTACCCAAACTAATATTACGATAAACAAAAGTTTATACAGATTCATTGATATTGAGTTTCCTAGTACATTTACACACACAATATTTTTTTTTGGTAGTATAAGTTGAAATAAAAAGCCCTGAGCCTCACGATGTATGTATAAGTCAAGCTGAAATAACTGCTGGTCACCTACGTAAACGAACATGCTCTCTGCTATCCGACTAGTGAACATCATCACACATACGACTCTAAAGCATCCCAGGCAGTTATAATGCAGGTGTGAGTCGGCTGCTGTGAGAGCCAGCGCAGATTCAACCAAAAGATCTTGCAGTTGCTATGCAAGTGGGAGTCGACTGCTACGAGAGCGAACAGAGCAGTTAACCGTAAATACCAATTATGGGTGAAGTTCACCTTCATCCGATTAGAGTTGGTTAATGGGAGTTCTTTTCAAATGGACCAGTTTGGAGATGGACAGCTTTACGTTTGGTGAATACAGTTGTGTGCCACTGCATTCCAAAGTAAAGGAAAAATGTTCACTACATTCTTCTGGACCACTACGAACAACGTAAAAAGTCATAGAAGGTGATTAAAAAAATATGTATTGCTTATTGATCCAGTAAGGTTCTGGTAATATGAACGTCTCTTGGTATGGAGGTCAGTCGTCGAAAACTTCGATAAAATAATGGAAATATTTATTACATAAATGTGTAATATATAATAATATAATATATTATATTAATAAAATAATAATAAATAATAATAATAATAACAATAAATAGTAAATAGTAAATATAAATAAAATAAATAAATCAAAATTAACAAAAAATCGTCGAGTTGGACCGAAATGTGAGCACTTATTTCATTGTCTCAAAACTGAAGAATTTGGAATTTTTTGCATAAGGCTAGCTTCAAAAAAGATATAGCGGAAAAATCTTAGAATATTTTAGCTCACCTAAAATTGTATTCAGTTATTTATCCTCGTAAATTTAGTGTATGAAAATACAAGTTTCTTACAGACTATATATTATATATTATATATTATATATCATATATTCAGACTATATATAATTGGCGCGTACACTTCTGCTAGGTGTTTGGCCGAGCTCCTCCTCCTATTTGTGGTGTGCGTTTTGATGTTGTTCCACAAATGGAAGGACCTACAGTTCCAAGCCGACTCCCAACGGCAGATATTTTTATGAGGAGCTTTTTCATGGCAGAAATACACTCGGAGGCTTGCCATTGCCTGCCGAGGGCGACCGCTATTAGAAAAATATTTTTTTCTTAATTTCGGTGTTTCATCGATATTCGAACCAACGTTCTCTCTGTGAATTCCGAATGGTAATTACGCACCAACCCATTCGGCTACGGCGGCCGCCCAGATTATAGATAAATGAAGAGTTCATTACTGAAATCCTTACATATCACGTTTGCTATTGTTAGTTAATCACGTCTTTAGAAATACATATAAAAATAATCTTAATAAAAACTCACATTTCAAATACTTCTAATTTGTTCAAATTAATGGTTTTCAACCATTAAAGAACGACAGATAGTACATAACAATTAACAATTCGGAACTTAAATTTAATATTAAAGTCAGGAGACAAAGGAGAAGGTGTTATTAAACTCATTAAACCGCAAATACGTTGGTTTGGACATATTGAACGCATGAACAATGACCGCCCGCATAAAAATCTTGACCACTTATAATCCGCTAGTTTCGAAGGCACGAGAACGCCCAAAAGTGCACTGGGTAGATTAAGTCATCATTGACGTAAACTACTGGAGGAACAACAACAACAGTCAAAAATCGGGACGCCTGGAAGAAAATTGAGAATGAAGCTACAGCATCCCCAGCTGAAATGCTGTCTGATGATGATGATTATGATGATGATTAAAGTCATTATTACTTAGCACATTCCAGTACTTATAAAATACTAGTCTTGAATACTCTACTCTAACTTTTATTTCTTTAGAAGTATCCAAGTTTTTGGTAATCCAGCCTCTTAAATATTTAAAATTTTGCACTCGTTGTATTTTTAAGTCGTCAATTGTTTAGCTTGTAACACATGGGCTGAAAAGTCCTGGACCTACCACACAGATGGCACTAGTCTTATCACATTCACCTCTTTTTCAGTTAGTAATAACTTCAGAAAGACAGCTGTTAAAATTTCATGATCTTCTATTCATTAGTTCGTGAGTTATTGTGCTTAGAGTGACGCTAAGTTTGTTATTTTAAAAACAGTGGATCAAAAAGAATTTCGTGTTTTAATTTTACACTGCTTCTTGATGGGAAACAATACTATTCAAGTGAGGCAATGGCAATGAAAAGTGTTATGTTGACTCCCAGCCATTTCTGGCTATTCGCAGTCCCCAAAAAAATGCTCCACGGTCGTTCGCTCGAATGAAGAGGTTATCGCTGAAAATGAGACCTACTTCGCGGCAAAAGATAAATCGTTGTACAAAAGTGGTATTGAAAGATAAGAGCGGTGCTGAAATGATTGCGTTATTCTTGATCGAAATTACCTTGATGAATAAAGCTAGTTTTGAACAAAAAACAACGTGTTTTTTTTTGTTAGGTCCGTGATTTTCATTAGTCATTGATTTTCAGACCATAATTTTCACTGTAGAGCGCAACATCGTTGGCCAATGCTGTTAATCTACTCAGAGTGTCCCTTAAAAGGACAGTGGCGTCAGCAAATGTGATATTTTTAATGTTAATAGCATTTACTTTATTACCGGCATCAAATTTTTGTACCACTTCCTGAAAAATTCCTTCAGAATTTTTATACAGATGATTCCAAGCTAGGTCATAAAGTAGGCTATAGAGTATTTTCGAAAGAATTAGGACTGGAACTATCCGTTCGACTTCCAGACTACTGCAGCGTCTATCAGGCAGACGTTCTAGCCATAAAAGAAGTGGCTACATACCTAAATATGCCTGCCGTAACAAAAACGACTATAAATATATTCTCGGATAGGCAAGCGGCCATTAAATGAATGAATGCGGCTTTACTAGGATCAAAGGTTGCACAGGAATGTCGAGCAGCCCTAAATGATATAAGCGTCGAATTCAACGTCAGCCTTATTTGGATTCCGGGACACAGAGATATTGAGGGAAACCGTAGAGCTGATGAGCTAGCCAGAAAAGGTATTGCTCTTCAACTGTTTAGTGATAAAAGTACCATTGGAATGCCCATGGCCACGAGTAAACTAATAATAAAAATCAACATTACCCAAGAGCTCAATAGGTCATGGAAAGTTGAAGATACATGCGTAACAGCCCGGCTGCTATGGCCGCAAATAAACAAGAAAAGAACAAAGGAATTGCTTAGCCTCTCAAGAGAAGATATCTCGAAGGTCGTGGCTTGTGTCACCGGCCACTAGCTATTTGGAATGTATTCCTTAAGACTAGGAGTATTCTCCCATGAATATTGTAGAAGCTGTAGAGATGAGGAGGAGGAAGAAACAGTATAGCACTTCCTTTGCAATTGTCCAGCCTTATCTAAAATCAGAGCAGGTTGTCTAGGTAAACACGTTTTCAATTCTCTTAGAGAACTCTCTGGCGCGGGGATTAGACCAATCCTGCGCTTCATAAGAGCCTCAAAATGGTGTCATCAAAGAAAATAAACAAGGCTCCCCTGTTGCACAGTGGTATCACAACGGACCTGTGAGGTCTAAGTGAGTTGGTCATATGGACCGACTACCACCATAACCTAGCTTAACCTTCTTATCTGACTCCTCTTCGAATAGGTTTAGCGTCAGTACGCTCATTGTATACACTTACTTCTGCGGTTTGCTGTCAGTAGGGGTTCTTTATGCATTGAATTTTTGCTCCAAGTGCCCTAATTTTATACCTGTAAAATGCTGTCAAATGCAGCTGTGAAGCAAATAGCGTGTCATAGAAAACATATTTGACTACAGGGTTTTCCAAAAATATGTATGAATAATTTCAAGTTAATAGAGGGCTAACGATTTACATTAATCCCGCTTTAGGGGGTTCTATTGGTAAGACGGTTAAATAAATAAGAGAAAAGTCATCAAAACTGGTCAAAATATCGCGAATCTATTACTTTGCCCGTAAGTGTATACAAATACACGATTAAGGAAGTGACTTACTATCTAATTGCAAAATTGATATATATATATTTTGCCAACTTCCGCACAGAATATCGATTACGAATAAAAATGTACTAGCAGTACTTCCGAGAAAGTGAAAGTTATACCATATTTGCGTGGATCTGTGTGTGATGCGGTAAACGCAAATTCAGTACAACGAAATTATAAGCTAAATTGCCATACGAGAAAGAATGCAAGGACATAAATATGCTCACGCATGAAAACATACCCATGAATAATAATTCATAACTCAGTTGATAAAATACCCATTTCTCATGGCTTATGGATTAAAATATATGTATCAAAAGTAGTGTTCTATATGGCTTTACAGGCATTTGCTGCGTTAAATTTATATCTACATACCTGTACATACATTAGGTATATATGTAAATATAAATATTTAAAACAGAATAAAACATGAAATAAAAATTGTAAACAACCGAATAAAGAAATAAGCAAAAGAATGAAAGATATAAGGGTGACTTTCAACAAACACACACCATGGCAGTCACACGATGGCCTTGTAACCTTGTGGGTTTGAAATGGCACACAGGTAAACTCGGATGGGTGGGGAGTGAGCGAGTGAAAGTGAGCGTGTTGATTGTAGAAGCTGCGGCATGTTGTTATGCGGCTGAATGCTATACCAGTCAGCATTGCTGTCCCGGGCGATGGCGTTGGTATTTAAAGAGCGTGTTATGAAAGCGAAAATCCGGATGCAGGCGATTATCTGCTGCCACAAGGTTGGTTGGTGATTGCGGTGCGTATATGGATATATGCATATATACATGTGTACACAAGTACTTATATACATGTGCGTATAAGGTAAATGGGTTCTGTGGTCTAATGGAATATTTAAATTACAAATAATTCACAATCTTACTTCTGACAGCATATTAATGAAAGTTGAGTTAATTTAAAAGAAATTATTATCATTATTATTTATAGGGGATACATCCAATATAACCCTAACTTCATTTGAACATTAACTACTAGGGCCTTCGCTGCTATATGTAAAAATATTGTGTGAAATATCATAGTTTTTGATTTAAAATCAAAATGCTCTAAAGTCATTTAAGTTGTTAAGACAAAAGTTACAAGTTATGACATAGAATTAATTTCTTCTTTTCCATCATCTTTATTGTGGGATTAGCCTCTATTTTTTCAACGAATAAAATTACACTCTTATTGTTTTTTAAAACAAAAATATAATCATTTCATGATTCGGATAAGATCCAGACTTCCAATACTCGTGCCAACACTTTGGTGATTTTCCTAGAGGTCGGTGTGAAAGCTCAACTTATCATTACAATCTTTGCCAACCGATCGTATCCCATTCTCCTTATATGCTGGTTCCATTCTTTTCTTCTCCATTTTACTACGTCAGTGATTTCGCGCATCACTCGTGTCTCCTCGTTTCGTTCAAGATCGCGCCTTGTGTAGCCGGCTATTTCTCGTGGCGTTTGTATTTCGACGGCAGATCTTATTCGCTCTGTTGTAGTTGTATCCACTCGAGAATTCCGTACGGCGTAGTTGGCCTTAAGCACGTCTTATAAAGGGTCCGCCATATAACTTTACAGAATTAAAAATGCTATAAAAAAGAAACTACTCAATATTTTTCCAAACTGTTTTTTTTATTTTGAAGTACAATCCTTTCGGTTAATGATGGAACACAACTTCATTCATATGACTGCCTCGGCTAGCCATGCACCATCCCATACGATCGGTCCAATTTTTCAACACATATTCGATTGTATGCGGCTGTATTTCAGCTATGACATCGCGTATGTTGGTCTTCAGTGCATCAATTGTTGCTGGTTTGTTGGCATAACACTGGTCTTTGACGGCACCCCAAAGATAATAATCCAACGGCGTCAAATCGCAGCTCCGAGGCGGCCAAACGATATCAGAATTTTGGCTTTTTTCGCAATCACACGCGTCATTCGGTGCTTTTCTTCTTCCCATTGCCGTACGTAATTTTCGTACACATTCTGCAACATTACCATAATTTTCAAAGTAATGTCGCAATATTTCCCAGCGTTCTTTGAGCGTATACACAACCATTTTCGTTCAGCGGAAGAATAAAACTAATTTTCTGTCAAATCAGATGACAGCTAAGTGCTACCATTCTTAAAATAATACCTAGTTCAAATCCGTAACGATAGATGGCGGGCCCTGTATATGCGAGCTTTTTCACTTATGGGCTTTATTTGTTCTTTTTTCAGTGAGTTTAAAATTTCATTTCGCCCAAAAGATGAAATTAAAATTTGTTTGCGATGATTTATTACAATTTTCGAAGTAGATTATCGATACAGACTTACTTCGACTTATAGCGTTGGAAACCACAGTTTGCAGCTGTGAAATGCTGGTACAACGGGCTCCAAGTTCCAATGTGGCAGCCGAACCTTCCAGGATGAATTTTTGAAGGCCGTCTAAAAACAGGTATTTTGCCAGATGCAACCGACGCTGTGCGTGAATTGATAATAATCATGAGACAATTTGGGCATTACTATAGTGGGACCAACTTACGTTGAGTATTGCTTTTACTAGTAGAATCTGCGGTTGGAAAGAGTTTTTGTGTTATTTCAAGGAAAAAGTACGCACAGTTGTTTTTAGCGCCAATTAGGAATATTAAAATACTAAAAGCCAAAAAACCCACTAGATTTAGGATTATATCAATATTAAATAAAATGAAAAATAAAAAAGGTAAATACATTTCAAATCTCCTCGCCCGATCATCTGTAGTTTCGTAAATATTCATGTATATTCCTTGAACTTTTTCTCTCAATCACTCGTCTTTAAGAAATGTCCCAAGTAACAGCCGAGATGCATCACCAAGAGAAATTAAGCACTCGAATGGATTCTAGACTTCTGTAAAATTAACAGCAAAAAACAGCTTAATTGAAATTTTCCACTAATAAGAGGAGTATTGTTAATAGCTCTGTTAAGTTTTCAACAGAATATCCCACATTCTCTCCGTAATAGGTTTACCTTTAAGAGTTGCTTTTTGTTTATATTTTGGCAAACAGAACTGTGTGAAGATGGTCATGTAGAAGTTCTATTGTTTTAGTTTCCTGCTTTAACATTTTTATTAACAGATAATAGAAGTATTTACTTCGTTTATATGTCTTTATATAAAAAGTAAGAGGTAGATGGTATAATGCACACATTTTAAGTTAATAATCTCTCTTTGTACCGTTCCGGCTAGGCTGCGCCTGAAAACAACTTGTAATAAACGATAGCATTTCTATTACTGCTGTTAGAATTAACATAATATTTTGTGTCAGGCCAGCAAAGAATTTAATGGGACCTCGAGTTCTATTCCGCTTGACTTTTCAATGTCAAGGATTGATTTTTCATGAAATTTTAAACTCTTTTTTAATTTATTTATTTAACTATCTGTAGTAATTTAAGCTCATACCAGCTCTTGGTGGTCTGTAGAAACTTTACTTTTAGACTTACAATAAACGAAATAAATAAAGATGTTTTAACAGCGTTTTGTTGATAGCATAGATCTTCTGAATTAAAAGTAATTTTGAAACAAGAAATATTTCATGTAAATTCAAGCAGTTTTTCAGTTTTTGATTTTCAAAGTTTTTGGGTGAAATGAAATGAAACCGTTTATAATTCTAAAATGAAAGTGTTGATAAATCACTAAATATTATATATTCGCACTAATTTCAGTGACATTTTTTTGAATTTTAAAATTTAAAATTTTTCAGAACTATCGCAAGTACAGAAAATCAGATGAAAGGAAACCAGTTTTGTGATCCACTACCATTTTTTTTCAAATATTATGGAGTTTGCAATAAGTATACACAATAAAATGCTCTAATGTATGAAATTCTCTACTCTCTATCAATAGAAAAAGGTAAATCATATTGTCCACAACTCATTAAACTTGCAAAAATCGCATTATCTTACTTTATTTTTTATATCCTAACTAAATATATTAGACCCCCGTTTGTCGGAGGAGTTTGGTTAGACCACTTTTGATTTATATTGCAGATAAAAATATTTCTTTTTGAAATATCTTCATGAAATTTCACGTAGCTACACACAAAATCACAACTTTTGCATTCACTTATAGAAAGTAAAAAAACAAAAATATTACATCATCTTCCAAAAAAAAATGTATATGTGTCTAACCAGCCTCATTAAGTGAAACATTTGCTACCAAAACATTTGCCAAACGCATTGTATATATACGAGTACGAGGGAGAAAAATATTATATATTACCGTAGTGATATTTCAAACGAAACTAAAATTTCAAAGCAAAAAAGATTAAAATAAAATAATATTCTCACATGCTTATGTGTATTCAACTTTTTCTCAAGACACAGTGCACACATTTCAGTCTGTACATTGTCTCCTTTCCTCATGTGTACCTGAATCCAACTATGCCATAAGCGTCAGTTACTGTACACAGCTTTCTGTTAACGCTCCACAGTATTTTTTTGTTGGCTTATGTAATGCTACCACATCCGTCACTAAGTATCTGTATGTATTTAAGCTGACTGCAATAAATAAAACAACATACACATACTCATATATAGTCGCATGTATTTACATGCATATGTATAGTATGTACGAATGCTTGAACTTAAAAATCCAAATGTTTGAATGTGGCGGACATAGAAATATTAACATCTGACAGCGCAATCACTTTTTGACAGGAATGGAAAATAATCATTATTTTTAAAGTTCACCGAAGCTAAAAACGTTGCATGAAGCTGAAGCAGTTTTATAAAATAAAAAATAGTTTAAAAAAACTAAAAAACACGCTTTTATTGCTAATCGAACTAAAAAGTAGAAAATAAATTGTAATGACAAAGAGACCTATAATGAAGTAATAGCAAATCGAACGATCAGTCATAGTCAACTACCTCAGAACAGAATTTAACAAAAATTAAGATACAAATAGAGTAATTCAAATTAGAGTTAAAAGCGTGGGATGCTTGATATAGTAAATATTACAATCATTCTATTGGCAACTACCTATGTACAGAGGGTTATGAAAGTGAAGCAAAATGCATCCCACGCTTTTAACTCTAATTTGAATTACTCTATTTGTATCTTAATTTTTGTTATAATTCTGCTCTGAGGTAGTTGACTATGACTGATCGTTCGATTTGCTATTACTTCATTATAGGTCTCTTTGTCATTAAAATTTATTTTCTACTTTTAAGTTCGATTAGCAATAAAAGCGTGTTTTTTAGTTTCTTTAAACTATTTTTTGTTTATTATGAATGAAAATTATTGTTATCATTGCAGTCAGTGAATAAATGATTCGATATATTCGTGTTATACAATATTTAATTCCTTTCTTATCGACTGTGAGTCTAAAGCTATGCAGTTATCGGACGTAACAAAGAAGTAATCGGGATGAAGAACTTATTTCGTGGAGGGAGCCTGAGAAACTGATTTACAAGAATAAAAAAAGATTTTTCATTTTACAACCAAATTCACCTTACTTTTTGCCCACAGGTAAAAAAAGAAAATATTAATCCTGGCAATCCTAATAAGGATAATGGAAAACTTTTATCAAATTATTGCATTGTCATCGGTCCTTGATAGGTGTGCAAAATTTCAAGTCGATCAGATTTTTGAAGCCAGTGAAAATTAAGCTCAAAGATTCCGTTACATGCATACATACATACATACATACATACATACATACATACTACCCGACCTAATAAAAGTGTGTTAAAAAAAGATTTTTCATTTTACAACCAAATTCACCTTACTTTTTGCCCACAGGTAAAAAAAGAAAATATTAATCCTGGCAATCCTAATAAGGATAATGGAAAACTTTATCAAATTATTGCATTGTCATCGGTCCTTGATAGGTGTGCAAAATTTCAAGTCGATCAGATTTTTAGAAGCCAGTGAAAATTAAGTTCAAAGATTCCGTTACATACATACATACATACAACCCGACCTAATAAAAGTGTGTTAAAAAGGGTGTTAATGTATGCAAGGACACGCGTCGAAGAAGTTTACTTGCAGAAGTCCTCAAGTTCTGTAGCAGATTGAAAAAACCGCTGCTCTCATGATCACACATTGAAAAATGACTTACATGGGTTGAGGCAAATTCAGAACACAATTGGGCAAACGTAATATTCACGGACGAATCGTCCCTTTCCGCGAATAGTTGCTTACGTCGATCCTGGTGCACTGCTGACAATCGACAACTTCAACGAATCGTTGAGCACCTAGTTGAGGTTCATGTTTCTCCGGGAATGAGGGAATGTTTCTCCGAGAACGGACTGAACGGATTTTTTATTTGTGTTAACCGCCAGTTTGAATACAATTTGGGTGAATAAAATTTACCAAAAAGCATAATTACCGTCAGTTGCGAAAATGTTTGGAAGAACTAGTCAACCGGGGATTTTATAAGAAGACAACGATTTCAAGAATCGAAGGTGAAAGTGTGTAAAGTGGAAACAGCAAAATAGGATTGAAATATCGGATTGGCATTTACAGTCGCCTGACGCCTACCCTTTTCAGAATGTTTGGGCAATGGGTAAGAAAAAATTCAAGAGAAATCAAATATGGATGGTCAAACAGTTATCAAGGTTTAAAAGTTATGGCGGTTACGGACTTTCCGGGGATTTTCAAGTAACAGGAAAAATGTAGTTTATTTTTATTTTTACAAGAAAAATTACAGCTGAGGTGAACTTATTACAGAAAAATTAAACATTTTCTCGTTTTTTTCGCATAAGACTGTCACAAATTCAGGTCATAAATACTCTGCCGCGACCAAAAATTAAGAAAAAAAAACAGAGTGAAAAATTTGTATAAATTTCAAGAGCCGGTCTTGAATGTGAACCACACCTAAAGGTCAAGTTTTTTTCTGCATTTCATTTGACATTTTTCAATTTCAGACTAACTCAATTTGAACCATGGAAAGATATATAATCGAGCAACGCGTTAAAGTTATTCAGGCTTATTATGAAAACGGGCGTTAAAATCAAAATGCATATAGCGCACTTCGTGGAGAAAATCATCTTCAGTGATGAGGCACATTTTCACCTAAGTGGATTCGTCAATAAGCAGAATTGTCGAAAAACAGAAATTGCAGAAAAACCAATGCACCCACAAAGAGTGACTGCTTGGTGCGGTTTATGGGCCGGCGGCAACATTGGGCCGTATTTTTTCCAAAATGAGGCCGGTCAGGCAGTTACTGTGAATAGTGTTCGCTATCGTGAGATGATAACGAACTTTCAATGACCCGAATTGGAAGATATGGATGTGGACGATATGTAGTTTCAATGGAAAAATGGCTCTTTTGCGCGAAAAATTTGATGGTCGAATAATCTCTCGTCGCGGCGATGTCAATTGGCCGCCAAGATCATGTGATTTGACACCGTTGGACTTCTTTCTTTGAAGTTATTTGAAAGAAAAGATGTACGTCGATAAGCCAGCAACAATTCAAGAGCTAAAGGATGAGATAATTCGGCACATTAACGGCATAGAACCTCAACTATGCCTCAGCGTCATCGAAAATGTGGACCATCGGTTGGAGGTGTGCCACCGAGACCGCCGTGGCCATTTGACCGATATTTTATGTCACACGTAATTGAGCCATACCAATATTATCATAATAATGAGACATTTTTTTTTATTCAAAATCAACACCGGCCCTTGAAACTTTACCACCCTTTAGAAAGTATTAAAGCAGTAATTTCCATTCAATTAGTTTTTATTATATTAGTAAACCATGATTACCTATCAAGCTTTTGAATATTCTGTAAGGCATCTGTTATTTTTCATGACCGCTTGTGTTCTATCAGCCATCCGAGCTATATTTTGTTTTAGGCTTTGATTCACCACTTCTCTGCTGGCGATCTCTGAGCTCTGCCCGTTTGACGAAAACTTCGCATGTGAAACCAACAACAAAATTATCGAGTCAGATTCGCCGCTGGCGACTATGGTTATATCTCATAAAACTAGTATGACTTTCTATTTTCAATGCTGCGAACTCTCTTTCAAGAGATTCTCAATAGAGACCACGTTTATACAGGGAGACTTTTACTGCTTTAACGAGACGAATTCACTTTAAATGTGCCCGTCGTGCTCACACACCTTGCAATTGTTAGTTTTAAATCTACAGTGAACAACAACATTGAGAAGAAAGAGAACAGAAAGGGTGTTGACAAGGCACGAGCATCACAAGTAACGAGTTAAAGCAGCAAATGCTTGCCCGTATGAACGCGGTCGTATTTATTAAGTGCTTCCCGATAAATGTAATTTTTGTTAGCTTTTCTCCAATGTTTATTTATACTAATTGCTAGCGCTTGGCGAAGCGAAGGGGCCTTATATACCAACCATCTTCGATTACTTAGTCCAATTCACCAACGATTTGTGGTTTTTGCTTCAAAATCTGCATATCTATGATGTGCCAAAGGATCATAATAAGATTGCTTCTGGTGCGGTTTATAGTAAAAGTGCTGACTTCTGTTAAATAATCCTTTCCTCTTTGGTCTATTCGTTTTCAAGATGTTTCGCTTTACGAAACGACGCTTTGCTATTCTCATTAATATTTTTGCATCATTCGACAGAATAATCCCCGAACAAAAACTCTCTCTTATTACCAAGAGCGGAATAGTTACGCGAACAAAAACTCTCTCTCATCACCAAGAGTGGAATAATCCGGAATAATTTCTTTTTTTTTTTTTGTTAAACTCTGAGGAAAATAAACAGTTTTGGTAAGCCTGTAATATTCTTTTTCATTAAATCAAACAGTAAACGTCTTGCCGACACAAGGCATTATGACCGCAGGTATTTTGAGAACAGCGCGCATTTCGAGTGGTGATGCAAAAGCGTTAAGGGGACAGATACCCGTAAACGGCCATATTTTCCCTGATTTTCGTTTAAATTATACCAAATGAAGAAGTCAATTTATTTTTTTTCAAAATTTGCATACAGTTACAGTAGTATTTATACATTAAAATAAAATAAAATATTGTTTTCCTTATTTTAATCATTTAAAATGGCGGATGCACACTCAATTCTTCCAGGAAGATTGTAGTGGGGCTTCTCAATCGGCGGGCATTGTAGCATCGGCGCCAGTGACCTGAATACAAAGAACCAAAAATTTGTTTTTTATTAATGCCATAATTTCTATATGAATTAACAATAAATGGAAAAAAAATTCGCAGAATAAAATGCTTAAAAAAAAAATGAATTCTGGGGCGAATTTTCATACTATTTTTGCTTCGAAAAAATTATTTTTTCTAAAAATTTTCGAAAACTTGAAACACATAGAAAGTAACATCATAAAACAGGTGTTTGCAAAATTTCAGAGACACCGGTCAATCACTTTTTGAGTTATCGCGTACGCCAATTCGAATAATACAGTTTTGAGAAAAACCCGTCTAAAATTTGAATACAACGTAACTGTACCTCTCCCAGTGCTCGAACGGAAAGAATAGAGTCGTCACGGTTGACGATCTAAGGGGTGGTTAAGTTTGAAGGGCCGGTGTTGATTTTTAATAAAATTCAATTTTTTTAGGAAATTATTGTCATTTCTCCTTATTATGATAATATTGGTATGATTCAATTACGTATGAAGCAAAATATTGGCCAAATAGCGGCCTCGGCGGTACACCTCCATCCGATGGTCCAAATTTTCGATGACGCTGAGGCATAATTGAGGTTCTATGCCGTTACTGTGCCGAATTATCTCATACTCTAGCTCTTGAATTGTTGCTGGCTTATCGACGTACACCTTTTCTTTCAAATAACTCCAAAGAAAGATGTCTAACGGTGTCAAATCACATGATCTTGGCGGCCAATTGACATCGTCGCGACGTGAGATTATTCGGCCATCAAATTTTTCGCGCAAAAGAGCCATTGTTTCGTTAGCTGTGTGACAAGTGGCACTGCCCTGTTGAAACCACATATCGTCCACATCCATATTTTCCGATTCGGGCCATAAAAAGTTCGTTCGTCATCTCACGATAGCGAACACTAATTACAGTAACTGTCCGACCAGCTTCATTTAGGAAAAAATACGGCCCAATGATGCCGCCGGCCCATAAACCGCACCAAACAGTCACTCTTTGTGAGTGCATTGGTTTTTCGGCAATCATTCGCCCAAATGCGGCAATTCTGCTTATTGACGAATCCACTGAGGTGAAAATGTGCCTCATCACTGAAGATGATTTTCTTCGAAAATTGGTTATTCACTGTTGCCATTTCCTTCCACCATTATGACCATTGACGATGCTTAAAATGGTCAAGAGGCTATAGTTCTTGAGCCGATTGCACTTGTAAGCGTGTAAATGCAAGTCTTTATGCAGAATGTTCATCAACGACGAGCGTGAGAGGTGCAATTGTTGGGCACGACGACGAGTTGAGGTGGACGGCTCTTCAACCACACTATCGTGAACAGCAGCAATATTTTGTGCAGTACGAGCTGTACGAGCATGCACTGGTGTTTTCACATCTCCTGCAGACCCGGTTTGCTCAAAACTTTTGCACAATTTTCCCGATTGTACGCATATTTGGACATTTAAATTAACCGAAAAAATCACGAAGTGCGCGATATGCATTTTGATTTGAACGCCCGTTTTCATAATAAGCCTGAATAACTTTAACGCGTTGCTCGATTGTATATCTTTCCATGGTTCAAATTGAGTTAGTCTGAGATTGAAAAATGTCAAATGAAATGCTGAAAAAAACTTGACGTTTAGGTGTGGTTCACATTCAACATCGGCCTTTAAATTTAATCACCCCTTATAATATAATACATATTTAAATACTTAAATTTACGCTCTAAACATTTTTTGACATATTCTTAAAGTACTATATTAACATTTTATGAAAAAAGAAATTTTGTTGGCAAAATTTTACAGGTATCTGCCCCCTTAAATCGACTTCGCAGTTTTGTATAGCGAATCTTATACCAATTCATTGAAAATTAAGTATTAATTCACAAGTTAGCCTCAAATTGCTTAAAAGTTTTTAATTGACAATTAGGTGCCTCTTTGAATATAGTCTTTGATTACATGTTAATATTTTTTTGTCCGCCACTGTACGTGCATTTTTAAAGGTATGCTTTCGTATAAATAAATACTTGAGTTTCATGGGCGTGCTTCGAATTCAAGGCTTAGACATGTGCATTTACTCACTTCATTTAAAACGCCACTTAAACTTAGAAACATAGGTGCTTACTAAAGGCATTACATACTTAATAGACTTAACCATATGTATGGATATACATACATAAATACATTGGTAAGAGTATGCGTTTATACCACTATTCTATAGATCTCCTTTCATTCGTACACCAATGCTGTTAAGAGGGCTCGAAGGTGAAAGAGAGCGGTGAAATTTGGTTTTACTGCAACAATTGTGTCTGAATGCATGTATATAAATATGTCAGTATGTAAATAGTGTAAATACACCGCTAGCCTATAGTCTGAGCCTTTTGCTTAATTCTAACAAATTCATGTAAGAACTGGCTTCATGAATTCTTAGTTGGGTGGCAAAAGCACCAGTAATAACCAACTATTGGTTACATAGAATTGTAAGTCCTTCTCTCTTTACTTAATTCTTAAATGCTAAGGACGAATATGATGAGGGGCTGTTTAACATATTTTTTTGGGCTGATATTTTTTCATAAAAAAAAAAACAGAAATACGATGTGTGTTGAGAAAATAAGGGGAATTTTCAAACCTCGCGGGCTACGTACATACGACTTTCGATTATTTTTTTTTTATATTGGTACACTCGTCTTGAAGATATGTTCACGGTTTTAGGAATATTGCATGTTTAGTTTGTTTATAAGAGGCATAAATGAAGCAAGTGTTTTGCGTGTTCGGCGATTTTCTGCTATCGAAAAAAATGGATCAAAGAAATTGCATCAAATTTTGTGTAAAAAATTGAATTAAGTGATCAAAAACACTTGAAATGTTGACAGTGGCGTACGGTGAGAATACTCTGAGTCAAAAAAAATGTTTACAAGAGGTGCAAACTTTTCACAGAAGGTTGAGAAGATGTAAATGGCGAAGCTCGATCTGGACGCCCCATCACATTAACAACCGATGAAAATGTTGAGAAAGTGAAGAAAATTGTTATGGAGAATCGTCGAGTCACAATTAGAGAAGTTGCTGAGAATGTTGGCATATCGGTTGGCTCATGTCATGCAATATTTTCGGAAAATTTGGGCAAAAAGCGTGTGGCAGCGAAGTTCGTTCCAAAATTGCTGAATTTTGAACAAAAACAACGTCGAACAGCATCGCTCAGCAATTGTTGAATGACGTCAACGATGAAACAGATTTGCTTAAAGAGTTCATAACTGGCGACGAATCATGGGTATATGGTTATGACATCGAAACCAAAGCCCAATCGTCCCAACGGAGGAGTCCAGGAGAGCCAAGACCAAAAAAAGCACGCAAAGTTCGATCAAATATCAAGGTTTTGCTCACAGTTTTTGTTTTTTTATTAGCATGGCGTAGTGCGCAGGAGTTCCTACAACAAGGTAAGGGGTATTCCCTAGAAGTTATGCGACGTTTGCGTTAAGCAATACGAAAAAAATGTCCAGAATTGTATAAACAAATTCATGGCTTTTGCATCACCTGCTCACTCATCTGTGCTTGTGAGAGATTATTTGCCCAAAAACAACACCCTTATCCACAGTATTCACCAGATTTGGCACCCTGTAACTTTTTCTTGTTCTCGAGATTGAAAAGACCCATGAAAAGATGGAGTTTTGCGACGTTTGAGGAGATAAAAACCGAATCGCTGAGAGAGCCCAAGGACATACCAGAAAGTGCATATCAAAATTGCTTCGAGGATTGTAAAAAACGCTGGCACAAGTGTACACGTATTATATTAATATATATCTGAGGGGGACTACTTTGAAGGAGATAAAGTAGAAATTGATGAATAAATAAATTTTTTTTTAGAAAAATGACAATTCACCATATATTTTGAACACACCTCGTCTTCTGACATGAAATGTTTTCTATGCCATTAATCTGACTGCGGCTGCTGGTGAATTATTGTTTTAAAATGAATGCTGAAAAACACTGAGGCTGTAAGAATAGTTAGACATGAGTTATCAATACAATAAGAGGTTTATATTTAGAGCGAAGATTTGGAGAAAACCCCTTGGAAACATTTATTGTTCCAATGAAGACGATTTGCAATACTATGCAGCCACGTTTTTGAGATGCGACTGCAATTTTATTGCATCGGAAAACTTGAGTTAGTGTTAGAGAATTTCAAATCGTGTGCATACAAAAGAAATTTAGAAGAGGGGAATCATTCAGAGATATCAATCACTATTTACGGCGATTACTGAATTATCTCACTCTTAATTTAATATAATTACTGCTTAGTATTCAATCTAGTCTGTAAGGCCGTGAGTGTCATAAACTGAAATAAAATAAATTAAATTAAAATAATGAGCGACATCGACTTTTATAGGTACTAAGATCCAAAAATTAAACTACCGCTTGGATAAATTTCAATCTTTTATTTCTTTTTTTTTAAATTAATCTTTTTTTATATTATTTTATTTTTATTTTTTATTTACTTATTTAAATTAATAAATATATCCCCATTGCGAAGCCCATTATAAGTACATTGCACAAGCGAATTAAAGCATTGCAGTGTGTATTTCATATTGCACGCTGAAATATAATTTCCTCTTAAACTTCAAATTATAATTAGATAGACACACACAATCACTACCTTTAATTATATGCAATTTATGCAACATAAACTTAAACAGCGGTGCAATAATTCAAAAAAACTCTACGTAAACACAACCAACCTTCCGAGTTTTCGCTGACGTAAGCGAAAGTAACTTAAACAGCTTAAATGAAGCGAGCATCCTGTCCTAACTAACTAGCGCCGCAATCAACCCCAAGGAGAACACTATTTGCGCTACCTTGACTGGCTGTGTGCATACGTATTTACATATAATATAAGTATACATGCACAGTTGTTCAGAATATTGATCGTGTTCGCGGTGCGCGAAAATATTTTCTTGTGTAATGAAAAATGAAAGTCAAGTGCTATTTAAATCGATTTTGTTTTCAAGTGCAATAATTGAAATGAAAGGAAAGGGAGGTTGAATTAGTTTTAAAGGTGACACACAGATGGCGCTATTTATCACTTTATCGCGTTGGCAATACTGAATATATATTCATGACAAAGCCTCATCCCTAGGCTTTGTTTATCAGTATCTGTCATTTCGCTGAAGTATAAACAACGCAGTGTTTTCGTGCTCCGAGTATGTCAACTTTCGTGCCGTCGAAACGCAATTTGCGGGAAGCTTTGCTTTTCTGCTTCAATTTGAAAAAAAATACAGCCCAAGCCCGTGAATTGCTGCAGGAGGCCTACCCAGACCATACTCCGTCGATTTCAACATGTGAGTACTGGTTTCGACGATTCAAAAGTGGTGATTTTCACACCGAAGACAAGGAGCGTCTTGGCCAGCCCAAAAAGTTCGAGGACGCGGAATTGGGGGAATTGGTAAACGAGGACTCGTGCCAAACCCAAGAAGAGCTTGCTGAATCATTGGGCGTTGAAGTTGCGCGACGTCGAACGGCGACTTTTTACGTGCGAATTGCTGATCGAGCGACAAAATCGGAAGGGGTTTTTGCATCGGGTGGTGACTGGCGACGAAAAATGGATCCACTACGATAACCCAAAACGCAAAAAATCATGGGGTTTGCCCGGCCACGCATCAACGTCGACGGCCAAGCAGAATATTCACGGCAAGATCATGCTCTGCATTTGGTGGGATCAGGTCGGCGTCGTATATTTTGAGCTGCTCCAACCGGGCGAAACAATCACGGGGGATCGTTACCGACTGCAATTGATGCGTTTAAGCCGGGCATTGAAAGAAAAACGGCCGGAAACGGTAAAAAGGCACGACAAGGTTATTTTGCAACATGACAACGCTCGGCCGCATGTTGCTCAACCTGTCAAAAAATAACTTGGAACGCTTGGCTGGGAAGTGTTACCCCACCCGCCGTATAGTCCAGACATAGCCCCCTCCGATTATCATTTGTTCCGGCATATGAGTCTCGATTTGGCGGACCAGCGGTTCTCCTCGTACGAGGCTACCAAAATATGGGTTGAGTCATGGATAGCCAAGCAGCGGCCAGAATTTTGAAGAAACGGCATCCGGAAATTGCCCGAAAGATGGGCGAAAGTTGTAGCTAGCGATAGACAGTACTTCGAATAAAATATTTTGTACCGTTTTTTCACAATAAAGCCCCAAATCTTCGAAAAAAACCTTTAAAACTAATTCAACCTCCATTTTTTTTTTTAAATTGCAATACAATTGTAAATTCAACTTGGAGTATAGTAGTTGTTCAATGATTGTATTGAGTGTGGAAGTCACTATTGCGTGTAGTCATCTTTCGCTTATCGAAGTGAATTCATTTTTGCCAACTTACTATTGATCAAGTTTTGGCAAGTGTTCGATGTAATTTCATACCATTCTATTTCCATTTGAGTCGTTCTCTTTGAAAGCATTTTTACAAAATACTAGTTATTGGTAAAAATGTATACAATTTACTTTGAACTTTGAATTTATACCCTTTTCCCAAAAAATCTATTAACATTTTCGTTGTTTTTATCATTACAAATTTTCATAGTTAATGAAGTTACAAATATAATTTCTTCGAAAATGGTGTAAGTCCACTTTCCTCAAAGATATCCTACATACTATTTTGCCGAAAATTGTAAATAATTTTTATGTGTGACGGTTTTTTGTTTTGTCCCCGTTTATTATAGAATATAAAATCTTCCAGGGGTGACCAAGAAATTGCTTTTTGTTGCCTGAGGTATTTAGAAGATTCTAGAAATGCCTACAGCGATATGTACACTGGACAAAATAGAAAATTGAGATTGGCTTCAATGTGGCTTAAAGTTGTTCAGTCCCCAAGAATTGCATATAAATTACTGACCTTGCAATTTTGTATTCTGGACACTCTTATCCATCAAATGATGCCGATTTTGGAATTATCGACAATACCATAAGAAAAAAGACTTTTTGTATGTCTTTAAAGACCTATTATGCTATTATAAGACATTGCCGAAAATTTTATTTTGCATGAAATGAAATAAGCGGATTTTGTTTCTAAAGGGTGGTTAAACTTCAAGGGCCGATGTTGAATGTGAACCACACCTAAACGTCAACGACACCGTTGGTCTTCTTTCTTTGGGGTTATTTGAAAGAAAAGGTGTACGTTGATAAGCCAGCAACAATTCAAGAGCTAAAGGATGAGATAATTCGGCACATTAAAGGTTCTACCTCAATTATGGCATCATCATGACAGCATCATCGAAAAAGTGGACCATCGGTTGGAGGTGTGCCGCCGAGGCCGCCGCGGCCATTTGACCGATATTTTATTTTACACGTAATTGAGCCATACCAATATTATCACAATAAAGAGAAATGATAATAATTTTTTAAGAAATTGTGTTTGATTCAAAATCAACACCGGCCCTTAAAACTTAACCATCGTTTACTATCATAAAGCAATGCCAAAAATATAAAAAGTTTATTTTGCATGAAATGAAACAAGCGGATTTTGTTTCTACAAAACCCTTAGAAGATGCGATTCTAAGAAGGCGAAAAAAGTTCAATGCTGAAGAGAAAAATTGGTTAAAAGAATGTTTGATAGGGGTTTTAGAAAGCAAGGCGTATGCAATGTAAGTGTTCTCTGAATCTTCATTGACTGAGAATGAGGTTTTTAAATCAGAAAATGTATTGCTCTCACGGGGCAGACCATAGAAGTTTGGAAAAATGGGATACGACATTTACTTATATATCAACATTCCAGACCCATCATATTTGAAAACTTTAGAGATATGGTTTATTGATTACCTTATATCCCTCCAGTACATCATGACTACTAGCGAAAACTTTAACATAATGAAAAAAGGGAAAAGCGTTTAAGTATTTAAAAAAAGAATTCACAAAAAAAAATTGGGGGACATCAGGATTCGTTTTAGAGGTATGGTTCTTTCGGCAAAGTTTCTTATTTTGATCCCTAGAATATGATTTTCACAGAGCAATGGGCGATTTTTTTTCCTCCCCACAAATCGAGATGGCCTAATATATATATATTGTACATATATATATATACATATATCTTCCTTGTTTACTACTCTCGGGAGCATAGGGCTTCGACAAGACTCAGTATTGCGTTGGTTTCGTTAATCTATTTTCATTTCTGACAGCCTGCCGCTACCTGACCTAATGATGGAAAGGATACGTTTTTGGGTTTGAGGAAATGAGATCTTTTTTGTTTTTTTTTAGAAACAGGAAAAATAGGCAAATTTGGAAAAGTGCGAGGACCGTGCTTTACGTGCGATTCGAACCCACAACCTATGGGATGGGAGGCTTGCGCTAGACTATATATATATATATATATATATATATATATAATAGTGTATAATAATTATGAAATGGCTTCGCAACAATGATATTTTTTGTTTTGATTGGTTTTCCCATAGTCCGGTTTTTAATGAAATTTAGAATTTTTGGAACATTTTTGGATTTGTACAATATTTTCGGAGGTGTTATGGGCAGCCGTTAACGAGAAATTGTTCCTAATGAGATCACTGAGACTCAAAAAAAATCGACAAATTCTTTGGTACCACTACCTCCAAAGCGAAAACTCAGAGGTAGGTAGCAAAAAAAAAACTTGTGCTTGCTATGAACTCTATGGAGTATCGAATGTTGTAATGAAGCTGTGATTCCAACGATTTCATTCTGGTTATATGAATGTCGCAGGAAAAGCACGCTTTGGTTGGGCAAGCGTGTAAAATGTTAATAAAATCAAAGGAACCCTTACGTCGGACTGAGATTTGAGTAGTTACTTCTTTCCCAAAATCTAGTAATTAGCTAGAAACTCGATTTGGAACCATTTGCATAGAAATCATTATAATTATGTTAATTTCATTGTCAAATCAAAAAATAATAAAATAATATATTAACCCTGCTACTATGTTAGAAAAAAAATACACATGTTATGTTCGGGTCTTATTTTGACCCCACATTTTTTTATTGAGAAAATTCAAATTTGTAAAGTTCAAAAATACTTTTAAGGCTTGTGATCAATGCAATATGTCGTCGTTAGAGTGGTTGTGTGTCGGTGTAACGGACAAACAGGTTTTTTGCAAGTTATGCACTCAGTAAAGGTCTTTTTTTCCTTTTTCGACGGGCAAAATTTGCACCTTTTCCGTTCACTAGCGCATTTTCGTTTTGGAGAAGGCGAATTCGAATTCCTCTTCTCGAATTCTTCGTACCAATGATGCAGAGGCTTCTGCGCGAGGAAGCCGACTACGCCTCTTGATATGTTCTTGAGCTAAAACTTCACCGAGTTGCTCTAAAAATAGGCGCATTTTGTACAGTTTATTTTTTTGCCATTCAGGATATATTTCGGTCCATATTATAAAAGCGCTTAGAGCAGAAATATCTAATAAATTAGAAAACAGGGCAACTGGCCACCGATTGGTTTTCCTTTTGCACGAATATGTACGAACCATTTGGTCGAATGTGTCAACTCCACTTTTTGTCGAGTTGTAGTATTCAATTATTTCCGGAATTTTTTTTGGATGATCTTCCAAAATGTTGCTATTATGTTGAAGGGTGCTAAGCGAATAAATCATTCTGTATTTTTTTAGGCACATACAAAACTACAGTTTCTTTTTCATGAAAAAAAAAAATTTACTTGAGTGTATTGGAAGCTTACGCAATTCTTGTGATGTTGCATGAACCGGCAGAAAATGTTTGTTGTTCCTCACTGTGCAAAATAGTAATTTTCTGCTTTAGCAGTTCTAATGCAAGGTTATGACTTGTAAAAAAATTATCGGTAGTCACATTTCGTCCACGGTATGAAGACACTAAGTCTAGAACAACCCGTTCGCCTTGTTTCCTTTCAGCATTGTCTCCTACTTTGCCCAAGTATATTTGGAACTGTAAGCAAAATGCGGTGTCAGAATCCGCTGCTATCCACGCTTTTATGCCATATTTCCCAGGTTTACTTGGAATGTATACTTTGAAAGGAAATCTACCTCGGAACGGAATAAGCTGTTCGTCAATCGTTATGTTAGCACTTGGAATGTAAAGCAGCTGCAAGTTTTGAGTCCATTGCTCATGAAATGTGCGAATAGGAGCAAGTTTATCTCCTCTTTGTTCTGATCTTCTTCTTTGCCTATCGCCAAATGCTACTACACGAGAAATATTGCTAAATCGCTCCAAAGACCTGATTGCTCTCAAAAACGGACGTCCATGAAACTTGTCCCACAGAGGGTTAAGACTTTCACCGTATGACCGGTAGACTCCTAAAAGAATAATGTGTCCGTTATACAATTATAATAGGAAAAATATTTTGTAAATAAATACCAATAAGTATGAGAAGTCCCAGGTAAGCATCGAACTCAGTAGCATCTATAGCTTGAACATTTTCGAAAACAGCACTTCCTCGCAAATTGCTGTAGTGAATTATATCCCTTTTCATAGCTTTTGTAAGGCATACATCAAAAGTATCACGAATTTTTAAAATACGATGAATAACATAAGAAGTCACTCCAGGTTTTCCGTGAAGAATATTTTCACTTGCTGCACGACTTAGACATTGCAAAGAAGGTATTGTTGTCCACTTTATCATCCGATCTTTATCAAAAACTTCTATGCTATTAGTTACGGTCAATGAAATGAAGGCTGCTGTGCCACTGGAAATGGATTGTTCTGAAGATAAAGAATTCGTCTTCCTCAAGTACAAAATTAGCATCACAATCATCACTTGCATCGTCTTCAAGGTCACTCAAGAATGCACTAATGTCATGCTCAGTCATTTGTCCACGCTCACATTACGGCCAAGTAAATACAACAACGAATTTTACCGTATAAATTCTAGTATGAATTTAGAAAAAAATGTAGATTATATATACTTACAATATGTCTAGATTCCATGTTTTATCAAAATCTATCGTCTATAAACTTAGATTTACAATAGCAACTGATCACTACAATATTTAGCACAGAACTGAAAGTATTTGGTTTCGTTGTTATTGAATACAAACATTATAACTGTAAACGCATTCCAGCATTCACAACACAGAGGTGTTTCAGACGATGACTCTGCAACAGGGGATATTCACTATTCGTTTTACAATATGATAGGGGTCATAAAATGACCCAAACATGATATGCGTAAGCACTTGCAATAAACAATTTTCTAAGCCTAAAATGGTGATAAAACTAATTGAATTCAATATATTTCAACAATTGATGCACTGAGTAGTAAGAACTTTCAAATATATTCCACCAGTTAGAAATACGGTGATTTTATATGCAATTTGGGTCATCAAAAGACCCTAACGTAGTAGCAGGGTTAAACACTTACCACTTTACCAGGTTTTAAATCCTTAGTTAAATATTTTGTTCAATAGTACCAGCCAAATGTCTCTTCATCTTACAAAATAAAGTCCCAAAATGTGTACATACGTATGCTAATAACTGTACACAGAATATTTTGATTTGCACCAGAGTTTTTGCAGTTGGTAGATAATATTCCTGGCAAGGCTTTTTTCGACACAAAATAAATCGCATAAATTTATAAAAGGGACGTGTCCATAAGCTAAAATATGTTAAAAAATCATAAAATTATTTTCAAACTGCAATAAATCAGGAATGACTCAACGAATTGGAGTACTGGTTTTTTCTAGTAAACTCTGAAATATTTACTATCATTCTACATTAATTAAAGCTAACAATTATTTTCGACTACTATTAAAATATTGAAAATAAAGGAATGATTTTTTCAAATACGTGGTGCCCATGAAATATACTTAATTAGATCAGTTCCAGCTACGACAAAATATATAATACAATTGTTTTCTCAGTTTATTGTAGGTATAGCAAAAACAAACCTTAGTATGAGTTTTTATGAACAATTTTGCAAGTCACTGTATGTATTGCCGCGATGTGGCATTCAAGCTCTCACCTTGCAGTTGCTTTGTTAGCAGTTAGTTAAATGGCTATTTGTTTAGTTGGCTTTTAGCGCAGCTGTTTGGTTACCACTTTTTTCCACTTTCTTCTTTTTTTTTTGAAAAATATTACAGCATACATATTTGCATGCATATAACCACTTTTGTAATTTTTTGCTCTTGAATACAGGATGCTTTTCAGTAAACATTATTTTACATTTTTAGATTAGATATATAAAACAACAATGCAAAGTCCTTTTTCAAATTTTATAAAAATAATTAATTAAATTTCCAGTGACAATGTTGCCTATCGGCATAGTTCTTTAAAGGGTTTTTCAATTGGCGCGGGTCGATTTTGGCGCCCTGTGGCAGCCATTTTGTTTTGGTGACATCTGTCAAATCTTTTGTTTATTATTCAGTTGTTTATTCCAAATCATCCTGGCAAGTTACACGATTGAACAGCACCATAAAATGATCAAACTTTATTATCAAAATGAGTGTTTATTAACGCAAACGTTGCGGGCATTGCGCCCATTTTTCGGTAGACGTGGTGGCCCTTCCAATTTCTTATGGCCCATATTGAACCATATGGACCTAGACGACATGTGGTTCCAGCAGGACGGCGCTACGTGCCACACAGCAAACGCCATTTTATTCCATTTCAACATCTACCCGCTCTTATTGAAAACCCCCTTATATACAAATATGTATACCCACATATATCTGAACCAATTTGCCCCCAAACACATCGACATTTGAACCAGTATTGACTATTTTTCTTTACTTTTTTCATATGTACTATTTTCCTTTAAAAGTATTCCTGCTATAAAAATAATCTCGGACAAACACAAATATCGGTAAATTCGAGATGCACTGCCGCAATGGGATTCTCCTTGAACTCCTCGCCATTAAGAAAAAAATATTTTTTTCGAATTCGAAAAAAATAAACATAAAACAATTTAATGACTTCGGTAGGTTTATATATTATATATTATTTATATACTCACATATATCTTAACTAATTTTTAATATACCAACCAGTTTGTCCGATTTGCAAGTAATTTAGAGCTACTGAGAAACGAAAAAGCATCAAGCAGTGGGACGATAAATAAAAGTATATAAAATAAAATAGTGCGGATTCATCGACATTTTGACCAGTTTTGACTATGTTTCCTTTTTTTAAACATACTATTTTTCTATAAAAGTATATTGTATTGTCTAATCAAAATCAGAAACTCCGATATTAAAATTAATTTTGTAAAAAAAAACCTCTAATTTTCATTTCAATTCCAAGGAGTTTAATTAGAATATCTGGGAAAATTTTTTGTATGTAGTTTTATATTTAGTTTATAAAGCTTTAGTGTACAAAGTATACGTTTGAAATCGCTAGAAATTATTGCTGATGCCTTATAATTGTTTTTTTTCAACTGTGTTGTGCATTTTCTCCATATAAAAAAATTTCGTGCATTCGTAAATAGAGAAAGCGCGCGGCATCGTCAAGGGAAAAAGTCATACAAATTCAAGCAGATTTTTTACTAATTTCAAGCTTTCAGTTAGGTGTACTAAAATTTATTTATTTATTTTTTATTTATTTACAAGAGTTACAATTATAAATAACTGTCGCACGTAAGTAGTAAGCGCTGGCTGCCAGGGCCTTCGGCTTATGATAATATAAACTTAAGTATCTATATACTATACATACATACTAATATACTAATTTGTTTTTTTTGGGTGAGGTTAAAGTTAAGGGAGGAATACTAAAATTTAATAAAATATAAAATTACACAATACTTTTAAAAAATTAAAAAATAAAAAAAATTCCTAGAAATTCTAATTTAAAATCGTGGAATTGGAATGGAAATAGTTTGTGGGATTTTTCTAATTTTTGTGTAGTTTGAAATTTGGACGTATATAGTTTTTGCTATTGAAAATGACTGAAAATGAATGATGAAACTTTTATAAAATAATGAAAACTAAAAAAAATAATCAAAACTTGTTGAAAAGTTGATGTGCTATCACTTGCTGTGGGCTGTGCTACTATTTCGAAAATCATTTAATACATTTGCGCTCACAATTCGTGTTTGGGTCATCCTTGGCGCAAATGTTTGCTATAGCCTTCACTTCTTCTGGTTTTCCTTTTATTTGATTTTTGTCTGTAGCGCCATTTTTTATTAGCACAATTTTCCTTACCTCATAGCCGCCGGTGAGTAATAAAAATCAGGGCGAACATGATGAATTTTCTCAGGGAAAAATTGTGCACTGAAAGAGTTCAGCTAACAAGGCACATACACAGGCACGCATGCGGAGGCAAGCACTGTAGTTGATATGTATTCATACTCTAAGCGCTGCAGTGAGCTTATCAAAGTGCCCAAACCAAAGTTTTTGCGGTGGACTTTTTCTAAGTTTTGGTTTATGTAATGTTTTCATACGGGTAGAAAAGTTTTCTACCAATTTAAAGCAATACTTTTTTTCCAGCAAACACTTAACACGTGTATGTGTGTAGATATATTTGTATTTATTCATGTATATGTGCCGACAAAGGGCCAAGGATTTTAATTAAAAAAATACGTAACTTTCGCCTTTTCAATAATATTATAGTTGAAATTTAGAACTTTCATGAAACGCAAAGACATTGTGGGCCGGTGCAATGCATAAATGGAAATTTCTGCATTCGTTAAATGATAAGATATTATAAATATTCATGTTGAGATGCATAGGTAGTGACCAATGTTAAAGTCGCTCGTGTTCTGTAAATGTTGAAAATAGGAAAGAGTAAGTCACAGGAATGAAACCAAACTGTGATATAGAAGTTTTAAATTATTTATGCATTCATTTTTGCGTATTTTTTTTATCCAAGTTGCAAAAATTTACTAAAGCTTCTCGTATCTCTCTTTTGGATGGTTTGCAGAAATTTATTTATGTAGCATATACACATTTATGTACTATATAAGACACTGCACGAGGGTTGCACCCAATAATGAAAACATAGTAAAATAATATTGAAAATGGAAGTAAATATACTTTTACACTCACGTGAACCAATTTTCACACCACTTTTGCCTCTTCGAAGTGGATACCTCCAAAATGTGCTAAAGCTTCTTCTGGCATTGAAAGACGTTCACATTCAATTTTATTTTTGATGTTCAGAAGCAAAAAAAAATTATTATTATTATTGTTGTCAAATCAGGGCTGATCTCAAAACCAAAGAAGCAACAAGTAGAACTTGAGAGGGCAAGGAGTTGGCTCGCTTTGCCGAACATTGTGTTTTCTGACGAGACAATTTTTCAAAGTAAGCAATTCGTAAACTCCCAAAACGATAGGGTTTATTTGACCGACCGTTCATACGAGAATTGGGGTCATCGATTGGTCAGCAGGAGGCAGCACCTGCCACAGGTGCTGAAGACATTTTGCTTTTTTACAAAAATGTTTTTATATTGAATTTTGACGTGATAATGCCTTATAATTCGATTTAGCCGGCTGCACGCACCAAAAAAGGTGTCGTTATATTGCTCAATCGTCGTTATCTTGCTCAATCGCCGTTACCTTGCTCAACCGCCGCTACGTTGCTTGAACTGCAAGCGAAAGCGCGGAATGAACGACAAAGAGCACAATCGGCCCCCGTATTCGGCAACGTTCGACATCTGGCTCTCTCCTACATGAGTGAGCATATATATGTATGTGTATGCGCATATGTATATAAATTCAGGAAAAGTAGGAAATGAAAGGGGGGGTTTCGAGTGTAATGTGCCTTGAAAAAGTCAAATCGATGATGGTGCCTCTTAGTGTTGTTGACTTATTAACGTCTGATGCACAATCGAAATTGAACATATCTTTCATGAATTTGATAAATGTTTTGTCATTTTTCACGTTTGATCAATTCATCGCGATTCCATTTAAAATATCTATCAAACAAATAAAATTAAAATTTTCCTTTGAAAAATGCACCCATTCCATCAGTATTTTCTTATGACGTTATCACGTTAAACTATCGTCAGTAAACCGACTCTACAGACAACCTCTTTTTTTATTTAACAACTTTTTAACTACATATACTCTTATAATACAGTATCAAACTATTAAAATATCTAATAAAGCACTTCAACATTACTAAACTCTTATCAAAACAGTACCTAAAAACTTCTCATGTGTTCTTTTTTCTTCTCATCTTTTGCAGGTAATTGAACTACGAGGTGAAACTCAAAGGGGTACCTTGGCTGCTAGAAAAGAAACTTAGTTGTGAGTTTTCAGGAATTTGGCTCTCTTCACAGAAACAAGTATGATATTCCTAGTTTTTATTTACCACCACAAGGAAATGAGGGAATAACTTGCGGGTGCTGCTAAATGTTCGAATACTACAAATATGTAAAAATTTACAGTAAAATATTACTGTTAAGGCGAAGAAGAACATTTGGCTGTAAAGTAACTTGAGTGGTGTGGAGTACTTTGACATACACCATTGTTTAATATTATAGTAGCCTATTGTTGTGTTCGCTTGAAATGCATACTTTTGGTGCATATATCAAACGACAATAAAATGAATATATCAATAAATGAAATATATATCAATGAAAATATTTGGAATAAGCAAGCAGAAGTCTTAGAATAATAAGATGATCTAAGCTCTCTTACATACTTGCATAAGTATGTAAGATAGGAATGTATGGCAGCATAACAATACAAACTGGAATGCCATTCACTCGAAGATGTTTAATAAAAGAAATAAGAGCAAGAAAAATTACTCTGTAAAAAAGAATTTTTTTCTATGCAACAGCTTACCAAGCGCATATCATGCACACACTTACGTGGATAATATTGAAAAAAAAAAGCAAAAACAAATTCAGTGTAATGATTCCAGTGAATACAGAGAGAAAGATATATTTGATGCATTAATAAAAAATTTGAGAATATTCTCTAGAAACAAATTACTTGCATCACTCACAGTGTTGGATAAAAGTCGCAAGTGTAACGGCAAAAAAAAAAACTGAAAAAAATGTGGGTGAAAAGTTTTCCATATTATAGCATGCAATTTTTTGGTTTTGCCTATTCTCCTGTTTTAGATTACACACATACATACGTACTTGCATAATGTCTTGTTGCTCGTCGTTGTCGCTTGGCTGGCATTGAGTATTGCCTTTGGTGCATTGGTGTTTCATAAATAAATGACAACTCATTAGTGTATAGACCAAGGACTTTTTGCAATGAATGCTTGTAGCAGATATTTAGGTACAAGTTCACATTAGGGTGGTCCGTTTTTTTCGTTTGCTTAAGTAAAAGTTAATGCTAGGTTGGGCCGTCTTTTTCGAAATAATTAAGAAATCTAATAATAATGTTCCAAATTTGTACAGGTTGATAGAATTTCACTTAACACTAACCATACCGCGTCCGGTACAAAATTGCATTTAAAAATATAAATTGACTATTTGTTCCTTGGTTAATTTAACTTTATATTATATAAATTCATATATTATCAAATTTAGCAATTTGCCTTTGTTTGTGTTTGATTTATGTATTAGAAAAAAATAAAAATTTGTTTTGAAAAAACAATTATTTCACAACTGGTCAAATGACCGGTTGCGGTAAGAATAGGTATACGTGATACACCGACACGGTTAGTGTTAAGCCTAAGTATAGATAAAAATCTTATCTCTACCTCACAACAAGCCTACACGAAAGGGAAATCGGTAGAGACAGCTCTACATAACCCTTTTTTCAGAGAGTCCATTGCACGAACAGGAATTTACTTTATCTGATTTTCTTAATATTGAAGAAGCCTTTAACAATGTTGAATGGGAGGCAATCACTGCAGCACTCACTGATCTTGGGGTAGAACCGGGCTTGGTAGGCTGCATTGACAAAATGCTAAATAGCAAAATCATTGATGCGAATCTAGGGAAATCGGTGCTCAGGAGATTGGTGAGTAGAGGTACACCGCAAGGTTGAGCCCTCTCACCCTTTTTCTGGAACGCAGTTGTAAATAAACTTCTGTTAATACTGGATTCGGTGGGCTATAAGCTGATAGCTTACACCGATGATGTTGTCTCTGGTAAATTTTTATCTACATTAAGAGGCCTAATACAAAATGCTCTAGAAACAGGGTTGCCCATATTCGACGGACCTATGTGTTTTTTGGGCCCATTCCAATCGACGAGACTTGTCCGCAGGCAACAATCTTTACATCAATTGAATCTTATACGGGAATAAATGCAAATCAATGCAGATAATTCGTTATAAAGTGGTCCGAGCAATGCCCAACTGCTGACAACGGCGATTTTGGGATGTCCTTGGCGACGTCTCAACACTGTCCCGTACAAGAGCAATATTCTCATCCGATCGCCTTGGTCGTATAAACCTTGGTCGTACCTTTTGTACAAACGTTTAATGGTGTTCTTAGAAGGCGCACTTTTCACATTATTTAATTTTTTATACGCACGTTGAGTTTTCACAATTGACTTCTTTTGTTGAATGTAAATTTCAACAATTTGGGAGCGCTCGCGTGGCGTGTACTGTACCATGGTAAAAATCTGCTTGGACTGACGCTTCCAACGCGGTATATCATTAAGCGATCTGACGTTTCTGTCAAAAGATACAGGGTTGCCAGATGGGTCCGTCGAACATTGGCTACCCTGCATACTTTCTAGGTGGGCAGAAAAGTGTGGTCTAGGAGTCAACCCAGGCAAAACACAAATCATATTGTTCACTAGGAAACACAGAATCACTCAGAAACACACAGTCCAATTATGCTCAAAGGGGAAGCTCTCGGGATTTCGGAAGAAACCAAGTACTTGGAACTAAACTTAGATAGGAAATTGACTTGGAAGTCAAACATCTTAGAAAGAGTTAGAAAAGCGAACCTAGCTTTTATGCAAGTAAGAGAGCTTTAGGCAAGACCTGGAAAATTAAGCCTAAGGTTGCTCATTGGCTTTATACTGCCGTCGTCAGAACTATTATCCTATATGTAAATGTACTCTGGTGGTGTGCTATGCAGAAAAAAAACTTTTATAATTTATTGAATAAGGTGCAGAGGTGCATCAGCGGAATTAGCAATGTATGGCGTCATGAAAACCACGCCATCCATGGCTTTGGATATCGTATTACATCTGCCACCCCTAGATCTCTTCTGCAAATACACAGCGGCCTATTCCGCTTTAAGGCTCAAAGCGAGCTTACAATGGAAGACTGTCACCCATGGACATTCAACCATTTTAGACCCCTTTACGGATATACGCAGTGATTGTGATTATCGCCCTTCCTCTCTCTACTTCGAAAAGAATTCCTTAATGAAAATCCCGTTAAGATCTACAAGGACGGATTTAAAATGGGCACCGGTGTAGGATCAGGGTTATATTGCGAAGAGCTTTCTATCAGTGAATCCTTTAAATTACCGGATCACTGTAGTGTTTTTCAAACGGAAATAAACGCTATTCATGAAGCCTTAAAACGGCTAAAGATAAACAGAATATCGTCAACAGATATCTGCATTCTATCAGACAGCCAAGCTGCCCTACGGGACCTGGATGCATTCCAAACAACATCAAGGAGTGTCTTACATTATCACCAAACTCTTAACGAGATAGCCAAATAATATCGTATAACCTTATGCTGGGTTCCAGGCCACAGAGATATACCAGGGAGCTGTAGGACTGACCAACTTGCCAAAGAAGGTCCCTGTATGCCAGACATAAATAATTTTATGGATATACCTCTCGTAACTTGTAAGCTTCCCATTAAGGACACGGTAATCAGTTCTGCAAATCAAAGATGGATTAGCGTTAATACCTGTGAAATTGGTAGGCAAACATGGCCAAGGCTAAATTTACGTCTGTCCTAGAGTATTATAAAACGGAGTAGACTTCAAATTAGGGGCCCTCGCAGGTCATTGTCTCATAGGAAATCATGCACGGAGATTAGGTGTTTACACGCATGATTTCTATCGTAGCTGCAGGAATGAGGATGAGTTGGAAACAATTCAACACCTTTTTTGCACATACCAGCTCTAGCCAGAAGCAGGGACCGATTTTTAAAATTCTACTTCTTAACGAATGTAGATAATCTATACACTTTAGGTATCAACAACCTTTTACGCTTTGTCAAAAGCTCAGGATTGTTCCTTATTTTTTTTTAAATACTACATCGTACACATTTGCATACAACAAGAAACAAAAATCTTGGATTTTGGATAATTTAAATTTTCCGGGGTAATGATGATTATCTGCATAGTCTTCGCACCCTTTCCGTTCTACAAATTGATGGGAAATATTTTATATGCCTTTAAAACTAACCTCGGACAAACACAAATATCGCGAAATTGGAAATAAAAAGTCGCAATGGGATTCTTCTTGCACTCTTTGCCATAAGAAAACAAATTCATTTTATATCACACAAAATTAAAAAAAACCATTTATTATTACGGTAGGTTTATGTACACAAATATACCTACATATATCTTAACTAAAATGCCCGATTAGCAAGTAATTAAAAGTTAATGAGAAAATAAAAAGTACTTAGCAGAGGGCCGATAAATTAAAAATATTAAATAAAATACGTACAAGCACATCGACATTTGAACCAGTTTTGATTATTTTGCTTTATTTTATTGTTTAATTAAAATCATAAAATCCAATATTAAAATTTTATAGAAAAATTATTGTAGAAAAAATCTACCAATTTTCATTCCAATTCCAAGGAGTTTAATTAGAATTTCAGGGAAAATTTTTGGTATGCAGTTTCATATTTGGCTTATGAAATTTTAGTGAACAAAGTGTAAGTTAGAAATTGCTAAAAAATATCTCTGATTTTTTATAATTGTTTTTCTTAACTGTAATGTACATTTTCTTCATATATATATTATAAAAAAATTTCGGGCATTCGTTACATAGAGAAGCGGGCGACACCGTCTGGGGGAAAAAACATACAAATTCAAACAGATTTTGTTTTTAATCTCAAACTTTCCGTTTAGTATACCTAAATTTAATAAAATATAAAATTACATATACTTTTAAAAATATAAAAAATTTCCTAGAAATTCTAATTTAAAGTCGTGGAATTGGAATGGAAATAGTTTGTGGCATTTTTCTAATTTGTGTGTATTTTGAGATTTGGACATACATAGTTTTTGTTATTGAAAATGGAATACACTTTTATAAAATAATGAAAACTAAAAAAAGAAACAAAAAAAGTAATCAAAACATGTTGAAAAGTTGATATCCTATCACTTTTGGTGGTATTTGTGCTTGCTAATAGGACTATGAATAAGTTCGTGCGGTTTTTTTTCGAAATTTGAAACTTTATTGACGTAAAATGGTTACAAATTTAATATTCAAAATATTGTCCATCGCTTACTACTACTTTTTCCCATCTTTCTGGCAATTCACGGATTCCCTTTGTGAAAAATTCGGTCGGTTTTGCCGCAATCCACGAATCGATCCATTTTTTGACTTCATCGTAATTACGGAAGTGCTGGTCAGCCAGGCCATGTTGCATCGATCGGAAGAGATAGTAATCGGATGGCGCAAGGTCTGGACTATACAGCGGGTGGGATAGGACATCCCATTTGAGCGTTTCTAAGTATGTTTTGACCACTTGTGCAACATGTGGCCGAGCATTGTCATGTTGCAAAATAACTTTGTCGTGTCTATCGGCGTATTGCGGCCGTTTTTCTCGCAGTGCTCGGCTCAAACGCATCAATTGTCGTCGGTAGACATCTCCCGTAATCGTTTCATTCGGTTTCAGTAGCTCATAATACACAACACCCAGCTGGTCCCACCAGATACACAGCATAACCTTCAGGCCATGAATATTCTGCGCCGACGTCGATGTTGAAGCATGGCCAGGGTATCCATACGTTGCCCGACGTTTTGGATTGTCGTAATGGACCCACTTTTCATCGCCAGTCACAATTCGATGCAAAAAACCCTTTCTTTTGTGCCGTTGAAGCAGTTGTTCGCATGCCATAAAACGGCGTTCAACGTCTCTTGGCTTCAATTCATACGGCACCCAATGGCCTACCTTTCGGATCATTCCCATGGCTTTTAAACGTTTGGAAATGGTTGATTGATCAACTCCCAAAGTTTTTGCAACCTCTTCTTGCGTTTGAGCCGGATCTTGATCGAGCAATTCCTCCAATTCGGTATCCATGAACTTTGGCGGCGCACCCTCGCGTTCTTCGTCTTCCAAGCCAAAATCACCACTTTTAAAGCGTGCAAACCACTTCTGGCACGTTCGCTCAGATAGAGCATGCTCACCATAAACTTCCACCAAGATACGATGACTTTCGGCTGCTTTTTTCTTCATATTAAAATAATGAAGAAGAATTCCCCGCAAAAACACATTATTTGGCACGAAATTCGACATTTTCAAGTGTGGTAAAAATATTGTTGTTTACGCTTCAAATAAAAAACTTATACTGACGTTTGTGCCTTACGACAGTAGCTCTCCAATGAATGTTTGGAAATGTGGATCGATGGAATAATAATCAAGTTACGCCATCTGTTGTAAAACCGCACGAACTTATAAATAGACCTATTAGTATTTTAAAATTCAGTTAATTTATTTGCGCTCACAATTCGTGTTTGGGTCATCCTTGGCGAAAATTTTTTCTATAACCGTCACTTCTTCTGGTTTTGCTTTTATTTGATTTTTGTCCGTAATGCAATCCGCTTAAACCGCTGTGAATTTGGCGACGAGAAAAGTAGGTACTAAAAAATAGCTCAGCAAAAAATACGTAATGTTTACATTATTGGTTGCTTCAAATACACGATTATATAAAAAAAGACTTGGCAATTAAGCTTCTAATTTTTCATTTAGAACAAATTTAAGTTAACATAATTGCCATAAATGTAAATAAAATTTTGCGTTTGTTTTCAACTTCACTAGGGACACCGGCGGTGGTTAGGTAGGTAGATAGGTAGAAATGGCAGTCGGTCTGTAGACCAACTCACTTAGACCGTTGACGATCCATTGTGATACCACAGTAGAAGTGTACCTGGTATTTCTCGCTAAACCATTTTGGTTTAAGTGCAAACCCATTAATCTGACTGACACTTATATCCCTAAAGTTATCAGTGTGATTTATAAACGATGAGCCAAAATATGATACGTTAACATAGTGGCATGCCACGCGGGACAGTAACAGAGAAGGGCTTTTGCAATAGTTGAAATGAGTTACGCTCAATCTTTGAGCATGTCGACCTATGAGAGAGTGGTTTGTGATTTAAGCAACTAGCATAGAAACGTTTTTCCTTGACCGATTAAATAGCGCCTTTGAGCAAGTAGCCCCCCATTTTGGTCAAGTTCTTTTTGTAGCATTACATGCCCTAGTCACATTTTTGCCTAATCAGACAGTTACCTCATTAATGGCTAGAATTTCAGCTAGAATTTCCTGAAATACGCTACAGTGATTAGGAAGACGAGCTGAAGCGCTTGCTTTTGGCTTCTTAGAGTGGACACCAAAGCCAACTTTATCGCCAACCTTATCGTTACTTGGAGTCATCAGTAAAGAACCATAGGCAGTTTTTCCGACTAACCCACTCAGATCTAGCTGTAGTTCTAGTACAAATAGCATAGTAAAGTATTGTTCATTGAAACAATATTCCGAGTGTTATGGCCGAATGTCCAACCCCTAAATTGCACCAGTTGCATTTGTTTTACCAACTAAAACTAGGGAAGGTAAGAATAGTAGAGTATTCAGAACATCAGAGAGTCTGGTGGGTAAAAGTAGTTTAATTTCTAGTGGAGATTTTTAGCGATAACAAAAAGCAGAATCACTTTTAGGAAAAATCGCCTACGGGCGGATAATTTTTAGCTTTTGGAGTTTTGGAGACTTTTAGAGTTTTAACGATAGCGAATGGTAGAATTCGGGTGCAGTTTATATGTACAAGAAGTTGCCTTTCTCTGTTTACGAAATGAACCCTGCATTTTAAAGATTCCTCGTTACTATAAAATTTAATTTGATATTGTCGCTATAATCATATAATTTAACATTGTAACTTTGTCACATAAATCATATTAAAGGCATTATTATTTTAATATAACGAAGAGTAAATATTTTTGTTAATAACAGTAATTTCACTTGTGCAAATATTTGAATTTTTGATCGTACCAAAATGTCTAATAAATTTAATTATTTACTTTCAACACACTGGAATATACTTTATGTACTAAGCAAAATCCTTGAATACCTCATTGCTTGGCACATTGATAAAGCGAATTGATGAGAAAATGCAATTTTAATTTCCTCAACGATGATATTATAAAAGCTTTTCGCCTATACACACACAAATTTGAATGAATGCTCAAAGATCTCGTTCTCCCAAGGGCTGAGCGGATGACTTCCCAGTGAACAAAATTTGCAGAAAATGCAAAGAATTGTAGATAGTTATTTATTATGAAGGAAAAAAATCATTAAGTTTTATAAAGACTGTAGCGATTTATTACTAATTCGTTAATCTAATAAATTTTTAAACTCATTTTATATATTAGCAAAATTTGTACACAGATTTAGGAACAAAGTTGACTGATATTCATACGAATATTTTGACTGGTCTTTAAAGTCTGAGTAAAATGAGTTCAATGGCTAAAATATTCGAATAACAAAAACAAGAGCTTGATAAATTTAACTTTAAAATTCCTTCTTCTGCAAAGTGAATTAAATGGCTTTTTCTTTGAATAGCAAAAAACAAAAATAAAATAAAATTAGTTAATTAGTAAAATTAGTAATTCAAAAAGTTGATTTACTTAAAAATTCCTTTAATATTAATTTATATTTAAATTATTTATGCCCAAAAGGGAAATGGAAAAATAGGCTTAAAGTCTCCAAAAATTCAACCCTTAGCCCCAAAATCCAAACTTCGGCTTTATCGTTTAGACAAAAGAAAGACTAGCTGCGCGATATTTGAACTGATGGCAATTTGAATATGGAGGTTGCCATGTTAAAAAGCTTGTAATTTGTTCCTTCTGAAGATATATTATATTTTTTATATTATTGTATATTATATTATATCATATTACATTATATTATATTATATTATATTAATATATATTATATTATATTATATTATTATATATTATAAAAGGGAATCGGTAGAGATTTTAGCACAATGACTTAAAAAAAAATGCTTGGTTCTAGCAAAACTGATGAACTGAAAAAGCGAATCGAAGAATTCAAACAATCATCATAAATTTTAGGGTGTAGCAGACCCAGTTAAACACAACTTTCCGTGCACTTTACACAACGATCGACGCCTGGTATCGGAGAACCAATGTTATTGGGGAAGAAAATGATTTTAATAAAGAATAGCTTGCAAAAACTGCAGTTCTGAAGAGTTGTACCCATGAGAAAAATAAATTTAAAATATCGTCAAAATATAAGCGATGTTTGTTTTTTAATCATATACTTTATATTTAGATAAGCTTGATTATTTTCGACCCCTAATTTTCATAACATTTCACAGAAAAAAAATGTATCAAATGTCTTTTGAAATTTCTTTTTATCTGCGCATTAGACTTTGATTTATTATTTTTGTGAGGCAATTTCGAAAGCAGTTTGTTTTTGGTTAATGTTGTTGTAGCAGCTTACTAAACCCTGTCAGTGCACCGTAGATTCCTGGTCATCTAAAGATAGGCCCAGGAAACTTGCTGTTACGAGAGTTTGGGTCCAGAGGAGGAGGGGTGTTAAATGAGTGAGTTTGATGAGGCATGTGAAAAGGTGGTTAGTACCGTGCGGGATACCTTCACATGCTTGACATATGATATGTTTAGTATGTCGGGGTCAATTCTGGATAAGTAAGAGTTGAACTTGCTTCATTATCCAGAATGTAATTATGCCAAGATTATGCGGGTTTCTCGGGTTGGCTGGAGCTCTTCATAGGAGGCATCCCATGGCTGTCCTGATTGCAGTATTTTGACATGTCTGGACCTTAACCCACTGCGTCCCCTAATTTCAGGCGACCGGATAGGCGCAGCGTAATTGAGAACCAACCGTTCAATTGCTTTAAACGTCGCCAGCAACATTTCTTTGTCTTTGTCCCAAGTACTGCCGGCTAGCCATTTGGCGGCCTTTTTGCGATTTTGGAATTTAATAGCAATTGCGGTTGTGTGCGCAGAGAAAGAGCTGAAATTATCGAAGGCTACTCCCAAAATTTTGGGTTCGCTTACATTCAGTATTGGTGTGTCGTCAACTTTGGTCTTGACGCATGCCTGTGGAGCACTTTGGCTTATCTTCCTCTGTTGAGAGTTGTGATCTCGAAAAATTACTAACGAGTGCCGACCACTGTTGTTGTTGCCGATCACTCAAATAATTCGCGGACTACTTCTTTTTCAACCCTGGCGGGAGTGTGTATAGTGTCATCTAGTAGCGCGGAGTGGCAGACTGTGTCGGGTTCAACGTCACTAGGACAGTCGTCTCGGGCAGTTTTGGTTTATCTAAGTGTTTATGACGGTGAGTGCTGTGGTGGTACTGTGTGCTTTTCGGAAGCCATGCTGATGTGAGGCTGAGGTTTCGTGTAGAGTGAGAGTAGGAGGGTTTCAAAAGTTTTTTTGGTCGATCGTAGGAGTTGCATTTTTACATTTTTCGTCATAGCTTCAGCATTTACAGTCGGATCTCAAAGTATGGTATATCGACATTTTTGTCGCAAAGACAAATTTTTTTTTATTTCAAAATTCATTGATTTCAAATACTCCATTCTAGTATTTATCCACCAGATCTAAGGTCCTGCCACCCTAACGTAGCACTTTTGCTCCGGCATTATTTTGATTTTTCCAGTAGATCTATTGAAAAAATATTATTGTCGAATTCAGGGATGACCTAAACACATTTTGTGTCATAACTTCGACGTTTAGAGTCGGGACTTAAAGTGTGATGTACCTGTACTTTTGTCTGCCCTTTGCCTGCGTGCGGCCTAAAAAATAAAATAAATACATTTTTGCTTTTTGAAATTGTCTTGCAAAAATATTCTAGATTCTGAGGAGAATGGGAAACTTTTTTGTTTTGTCTTGTAAGATGGTATGGTGTACACCACGTACATATTTATATGTACATTTAACAAACATATCTAGTAATACATTCAGTTGCTTTTAGTTGAATTTTTTATACAACTAAAAAAATAAAAATAATATGTGCCTTGAGCAATAAAATCAATTTGAAGGCAATTATCATACGAAACGTCCATGTATTCTGTGAAATCGGATTCGTGATGTTGAGCTGTCTTGAAGATTTTTAATTTGCTGATTTCACAATGAATTTTAATACTAGGAATTTCGAGCCCAACCCCAAGCAGTAAAAAACACTAACGGAGAAACTTCTGCAAATTAATACGAATTATTGCTCTCGCTGCTCAAAGAAGTAGCAAGAATTTCGCAAAATTAGCAGATATGATTTTCGAAATCGTAATAAATTTGGTTTGCTGGTTTAATGACGAAATTCGCAGAGCAGCCAACATGCTTCGCCTATATTTATGTAGCCTAAGCCCTATCGCTGATATTGTATGCACAACACACACACACACATTCACAAATTGTGTTGCACGTTTGGTGCTATATTCGATATTGTTGTTAAGTGTTGCTTGCAACACCATTGTCAAAACTTCAATGTCAGTTGAGCACAGCGTAAAAGCAATCACACTAATACTTGCACTTTGGAGACTTTACGCTCTTGGCTGTTTGCAAAATGAATGTAAGCAGATTGAGCTACAATAGCTTACACACAACGCTTGCACACGTGTTGAACACCCACATATACATGTGATGTCATGTGAGGGTTATGTATCCCTGTAGTGAAAAGTTAAATTACTCAACAGACATTCTAGTGCATTAACTGGTATTTGATGGAGATGGTCATATGTCGGACAACTGACATGCCATAGGGCCTCATCATGCTATGCACACCAATTGTTAACACTAAAGAACATGGAAGACAAATCGCTGCAACTGCAAAGCAAAGTCTCAGTCAACCATTTCAGTGCTAGTACATTTCACTGCTGGGATACTACTATGTGCGTACGTTTGCGTGAAACCCCAGTGGCTTCTCACTGATGACCTTGTAGTGGATTTGGAATTATGATTAGTTTGCCTTTTTTATATGGAAGCAACTGGTGATATTGTGGGATGTTCAAAATTACCTTGTAATGCCTCTATCCTTCGTAATTGGTAATTAGTTGCTATATTCGACTAATACTTGCGACTTTTTTGCGCCAGCGTAGCTCAATTCGAAATTTTCAAACAAATACTGTTTTGGAAGTGATAACAACTACTTGAAATTGAGGGTCTTTTAATTAAAAAAGTCCTTTGAACATACTTTTACACTTTGTTACATTGTTAAATCGCTATTTTTATCCGTAATTGACTATGCTGTACCAATTCATGGAAGCTGTGCCAAAGCAACTTAAACTTTCTTTGTGCTCCATATCATGCTGCTCTGCGAAAAAGTATAACCCATAGTAAATGCCCACCTTGCTTTCTTTCGAACTCGTCATTTGTTAATTGCTCTTAAGATTATCGATAGGAAAACACTTGTGCTCTTATTTACCTCATTTTACAAATTTTCCTTGAACACAAACGACAGTTAAATGAAAAATCGTTCATATTCATATTTACCGATGACTCCAAAACTAACATCTCAACCTCTTTCGCGGTTATATCTGAGGTTCTACAATTCTGAAAAAAGGTTTGCTGCACAATCACTGCTCAACAATTACTATTGATAGCCTTTAAATTGACGGCACTACTAGCTTAATGTACAGCCTATTATAATTCCTTTGAGAAGGGTTCAGTAAGTTGACGTGGTGAAGGGGAATATCGCAAACGGGGAAACGATTATTTGTATAAGCTTTACAGCGACGTAGGCATAGTGCAGCGACTAGATCATCACGTCGCACTAATAAATACAAGCGATCCAGCTCCGGAGGTATTCAATGCAGTATCTGCAAGCGATTACCGAAGGAGAGAAAGTCCTAATTAGCATGAAAAAGATCAACTGGAGAAGTAATAGACTTAGTTCAATTATTCTCGTTGGAGCGAAAGTTTCGTCAATCAAGAGATGTAAAAATAAAAAAAAAGTAAGAAGTAGAAGAAATGGAAGAAGAAGGACAAGAAAAATAGGAAGAGGAAGAAAAATATTAAATCAGCTTCTGAGTTCAAGAAGAGTTGAAAGGAAGGGATTTCTTGATGGGGCAGTAAGTGCTTTATTGAAATGTGGCATTGATTAGTCTAAAAATAACTTTAGCTAAGCCTTAGCAGGAACGTCTTATTTCAACATTAGAAGCGTGAAAAGCCTCTTGTACTTGGCACAAGTTTAATTGACCACTCACTAGAGATAATTTAATATTACGTATCGGCCATCGAGTCATTTCGGGTGATAGCTCTATTATTTGTAATGATCTCAAAATCAGTTGCTCAACTATTGGCTCTTTAGAAAGAATGGATGCCAAAGATTTGTATACTGCTTGAAACCTATTTAGTGGGCAAGCTACCCGCACTCGCTGCAGAGAAGTGCAGATAAACTTTAACCTCGTTTTGATTTATTTGCAAAATTACTGCATTTCCAAGGCGAACTGAATAAAGAAGCAGATTGAAATAATTTAAGTCAAACAAATTGATTCAGAAAACAAAAAATTACCTTGGAAATGTATGAATAATATAACAAGAATGTAGGCTAAATTACTCCGATCGACGTTTATATACCCGGGCACATCTTAGTAAAATTTAATTTGAGGTCGCTGTTAATTTTTGGAATCAAATAAACCCGTAGAGAAGAAGAGTTATGGGGTGTATTATCACAAGTATGAGCGAAATTTTGTCGTAACGTATAAAAAGTGGGCGTGTTTTTTACCAGATCTCAATACTATTTATGTTGATTCTAAATGAGGTGGGGAGCAATACGTGCACTAAGTTTGTGAGAGATTTCGTTTACTCAAAAGTAGAAGTGGGACCGCTCTTTTTTCAAAATTTTGCCTGCACAAATGTTATATCATAAAAAAAAATTGTAGTTATTTTTTAAATATTTTTTATGTTTACATATATTAAAGGGTGATCAATTTAGAGGTATCGGATTTTAAATTGAAATAAAACAACGCCAATTCAAATCGATTGGGCAATCTTTATTACTTTTTGTGTAGAACCACTCATGACATTTATTTTTTAAAGATAATCTCTTTCAAATATTAGCCGCAAACTACGCCGTAATTCAGCCATCCGTAAACACCAGTTTTGAATGACTCGCGGGAGGACTTCGGTCTGTATGAATAACTTTAGTAATCTTGGCTTCCAATATCTCAATCGACGCTGATTTATCCACAAGGCATTTAAACTTTACATACCTCCACAAATGAAAGTCCAAGGGTGTGATATCGCACAAGCTTGGTGACCAATCAACTGGTCCGAGTCGATAAATAAATTGTTTACCGAAAGAAGGATGCAGTAAATCCATTTTTCTCTAGCTGTATTGCAACTAGCGCCAACTTTTTGGCAGCAAAGGTTCTGCATATCACGAGCTTCAATTTACGGCATCAAAAACTCGTTGGTCGTTTATCATGGCGCGAGAGCGTTCGCACATTCATTGTTACATTGACGCCAGCCTCGTCTTTGCAAAAATATGGGCCGAAAATTTTTCCAGCCCATAGGCCGCATCAAAGGGTTGTTTTCAATGGATGTAATGGCTGTTATTGAATGGCTTCGGGTTACTCTTCAGCCCAAATACGACGGCATAGTCTTTAAGCCTAAAATGGGGCTCACGCTGAACAAACCTCGAGTCCCAAAATGCGGAACTTCGGCGAGTTTTTTAAGAGCCCAACGTCTGAAATTATGATGCCTTCGAAGATCGGCCGGTTTTAAATCTTAAACTAACTGTATATTATATACTTTCAAACCAAATATTTTTTTGTTATACCGCCAAGTTGTTGATATCGGCGCTGAATCGTTTCTTCCGGGTCTTCGACACAACTCTCATTTACAGCCGCAATATTCTCTTCTTTTCGGGCTGTACTTTGTCTAATTATATGCAAAAATTTAAAATTATTCTCAAATTTGCCGATGGCTTGCCGAGTAGTGCGTTCGGTAGGACGGTCATGTACACCATAAGTTGGCCTAAGTGCGCGATGAAAACTTTTCACAAAGCGTCAATTTTCGTCAGTATTTCCATGATGAATTGTTAGTGAGTACTGAAGAAATATACAAAATAAATTTGACGTAAACCAATTTTATGTCACTTTCAACTGGGTAAATTTGGACCACTTTCGGACCAGTTCGAATTTGCTTGAATTAAGCGCTGGTTGTGAACTAAGAATTTATATCACAAGGTCAGATTTTCCATACGATCAAACATACATACTCATATGTGTGCGCTTTTTGTCTCGAGGCTTTGTTGCCACAATGTTTCATAACAAACGAGCTGCTCGCTTTCTGCCTTTCATTTTTGTTACTGTTGGTTGCGTGCGTTTTTTTGGTGTTTTTGGTTTGTTTATTGTTCATGCTTAGTACCTATTGGATATTAGCAGTATTTCAGTGGCAGGTTCTGTACTTTGGTGCTAATGCGGATTTTGTACTCTTAGCTTCCGCTACCCTAACTGAAAGCAATTGTGGTTTTCTTGTTAATATTATATTATTGTTTCTTAGTATTGCTTACTGTTATTGTAATTGTTTTATTGTATGCGTTTTTACCTCTCAATGGTGTATGTAATGTGTTCCTCAGTTAAAACATACGTATTTTGCAGTGATGGCCAATTGAGTGACATTGACATCGAAATCGGCTTAGGTCTTACTTAATAGTGATTTCATGCAGCCAAGGTGTTAGGACACCAACGTAATCACCAATACAATAAATGTTTATATTATATTGTAAATCCTTGCAGCATTATTTATTTTTGTACCTACTCAAGTACTTTACGCTCATACCTGAATTTATTGTGTGAATACTTAATGTTTTCACTAATGGAAACCATCAAAAGCAGCACCGAAGGATTATGAAATGGGTTATTACTCAATGTCATTGTTTTTACACTATACTACTGATGTTCGCTGGTTGATTAATGCGTCATTATTGTGAAATATAGCATCAATTTATAAGCTCCATTTGCCGCCATTTGTTCACAATTTTCCTTTTTACTACGAGTATTGATTGTTTTGCGCATCATTATCTCCATGACAATGCCGTTAATTATGGCTGAATGAGTCACAACCACTGAGCTCATCATGAGTATTGGCAATCCTATGACAATAATTTTTCGCAAAAGTTACCCATCGATACAAACTCTTTATTAAACTGTGGCGAATAAGGCCGTAAAAGACATACATGCATTATTATTATAGAATTATTATAATAAATATTCGGCGCTTACAGCCTTTATTAGGTGTTTAGTTGAGCTTTTCCTTCTATTTTTGGTGGGGGTCTTGATGTTGACTGATGTTTCACAAGTGGAGGGACCGTTTTATGCCGCCTTTGTATGAGGTTTGCTATTGCTAGAAAAAAAATTTTGTATCATTTTAGTATTTCATACCCGTACTGGGAGTCGCACTCGTGTCCTTCTGAATGATAGTCCCGCAACAACTCATTCGGCTACGGCGGCCGCCAAATTAATAAATGTTTTATTACTATTCTGAGTGCTTAACATTCGGGTATAAGAGGCATTAATTAATTTCAGTTTTTAAGCTTCAGCGAATTCGAACTTTTTAATATAAAAAAAGTATATTCACGCTGAATTTTGAATATATATCGAAAGTTTGAATTTCCTACAGTTTGGTGCTGACTAAAAAATTATTTTCAGATACTTGGTAAAGAGTTCTGCTGCTAACTCGAAGCTGAGCTTGAGCTACTGATCTGACACTTCGTTACATCAAAATTTATTTATTTAACGAAATTTCATACCGAAAATCTTGCTAAAAATTCTGTTTAAAAAGTATGAAATTTTGATGGAAATATGTTGATATTTTTTTGGTAATTTTTAGCTAGCTTAAAATTTGGAAAATAAATTGTACGAACATGAACCATATTTGTTAAAAAACAATGAAATTAAAATTATTAAAAGCAAAAAAATTAATTGTCGGGATTTGTTAATAAATATAACCGCTTTAGTTTTTTAATGCACTCTGTATACGGTTTTTTGATAAGTGGGCATCTTATTAATTTAATTAATAACAACTTTAATTTCATTCATTTTGAAGAGGCTGACGCAATTAAGCAGCATCTAAGACAGGCGTCGGGAAAAGTAAAAAGGTATGAGAAAGGAAAACAATTAGTAAAAATTTGTATCAGTCCCCGTAGGGGCTATCACAAGAACAAATTATAATACATAAAAAATTTTTAATGTTAAGTTTTTTGTTTTAGTCACGTCTTTTTAGCTTTTTTTCCATCTTATGAAATTTGACGATCCCCTAACGTAGCTCGCTATATGCCTACGGATTACTTCTTTAGTTGAAGTAGTAACCATTTTGGAGAGCTAACAATAAATACTAGTTTTTAAATTATTCTCAGAATAGACTCCATAAAAATTTTTTTTATTGATGTAAAGTAGGAAACACTTAGCAAAAATCGATAATTCAGGACTTTTCAAAACAGCCACTTCGGACAGAAAACTTTTTTGGTGGTTTTCATTAATTGATATATCCTTTTACAGAGAAAAACTGTATCTTCGAATTAAAATTCAAAAAAAGTTGTCTTACTTGTAGAAGCAAAAAGAGAAACAATTTTTTAAGAGGGACACCTCCTCCAGCACTTTCAAATTTGTGATGTTTTTTTTTGGTTTTTTTTTTTTGCTCTAAAAATTCATTTACAATCAAAAATTATCTTTCCTTTTCTTTGTTTTAAGGGGGGAAACCGGTTTAGGAGACCGACATTTTCGTGTTTTTCGTGAATTTTTTTAACAAGAAATGTCGGATGGTTAAAAATTGATCAACAGTTTATAATCAAAAGAGGATCCAAAAAAAATTCCTAAGTTGCAAATTATAAACTGATCCCGAGAATTCTTTTTTTTTTTAATATAATAATACTAGCAAACCCGGCCCCCTTCCCTGGGCACACTAAAATAGAATAGATATGGTTTAGAACAGAAAATATATGATTTTCATATTATTTATTTCTTTATTCTTTATTCAAGCGCTTTGGCATAAACAATATTTTTTGTTTTTCTATTTGTTTTTGAGTAAATATAAAATATAAATTGAAAATCAGGAAAAAAGAAGATTGTTTTTAAATTTCAAATCAACGCATATGAATAAACAATCGTCTTTTTTCCTGATCATCCATGAATTTTTCGTTTCAATTTATATGTTTTATTAAGCATTGGAGCTTTTTTAACCATTATCCATTTATATTTTTCAAAAAAAAAAACGAAAAAAATTTTTTTTCCACGAACACATAATTTCATTCGGATTTCACATTAAATTCTCAAATTTCGTAAGAAACTATTCACTGTTCCAAAATCCACTCCAAAAAAATTCACAAACAATTTTTACATGTTGCACTTACGTTTTTTCCTTATGGCATCCAAATCAGAAAGAAATATTGACACATTGTAACTCACACTGTCAATTTGACAGTTCAGTTCCGCCCAAAGCGTTAAAAAAGTAAGCGACATTATGGCTGGCTCAAAAGAACCCTGTACCCGTTGCCACAGCTCCGAATTACAACCAAACTTTACGAAACCCATTTTCAATACTTACTTAACAATGTGCATAAGTTTGGTTTAATTCGGTGCAAAGACACGGCGGGTCCACGTTTTGGCATATATTTCGAGACCGTAGTCACGGAGCGGCATGAAAAATACTCTGTACTAAAGCATTCACCAACAGCTTCAATTTGATATCCTTATTGTACAAACATATTCTAGGGTTCACGTTTTGGTCTCTATCTCGAGACCCTAGTCACGGAGCGGCATGAAAAATACTCTGAACTAAAGCATTCACCAACAGCTTCCATTTGATACCCATATTGTACATACACATCCGAAGGTTACCCGGGCCCACGTTTTGACCTATATCTCGAGCCCTATCCACCAATAGGTATCCAAACTATACGGAAACCATCTTCAATACCTTCTTAACATTGTGTGTAAGTTTGGTTTAATGCGGTGCAGACACGGCCGGTTAGCGAACACACACAAAAAGTTGACTTTATTTTAATTATATATAAGATTTTTTTCAGTTTGTGTCCGAAAAATCCAAATATCTTACGGAACCCTATTTTTTTCCAAAATAAAATGTAATCCATGTTACTCTTGGATAGCGTAATTTTCGAATGGTGAAAGAATTTTTAAAATCGGTCCAGTAGTTTTTGAGCCTATTCGTTACAAACAAACAAACAAACAAACAAACAAACAAACAAACAAACAAAGTTTTCCTCTTTATAATATTAGTATAGATAATAACATTGGTCTTATACTTTTTTCGTTCCAAAAATTTTAACTTTTCGTAATATATTAGTTAATTTAAGTTTCATGAAATGTGTACTTATTTTTAGATATTTTCAAAAGATTTATCATTAAAAGCTCCAATATTAAACGCGTAATTTGTTAGCACTAAGCTGATAATAAAAATATGAGAAATTTCGAAGGTCTTATAATTTTTTCGTGTAGTGTGGATTGAGGATGCCGGCTTCGAGGTTCCATTTAGTAAACGCCTATGTGTGAGAATTGAATGAACTCAAGGGGAGCCTGCTGGGAAAACTGGTTTAATTATATTCTTAAGTTCGAATCGGACATAAAATTAAATCCTGGTTCCTTCAGGAAATATGTTAAATCCCGGAAATAATGTTGAAGTATTCCCTCTGTTGTCGAAACCCAAGCACATACTTCTATAGATGCAGCCAATCTTTTTGCAGACTTTTTTTATTAAAATTTTCAAGTAGACTCTGATTTAATTCATGAGTGTCACTCGAACATGAGCTTCTCAATCAATATTGGTTCGTTAACCTTAATGCCTTCTGATGGAGATGATGGAATTCGGCAACTCAAAACATGAACAAAACATCTGATGTAGATGGGCTATCTTCGTATATTCTTAAAAACTGCTCTGCAATTGCCTATCAATTATTAACTTTATTAATGTGTAATAAATCCCTTGAACGAGGAGAGTTCATAGACGCCTGGAAAGTAACAACAATTAATCCAGTATTCAAAAGTGGCAGTAAATGCAATATTGCCAAATTATCCACGGTTTCAAAATTATTTGAATTAATAGTGAAAGGAAAAATTTATTTTGCAGTTAATCGTTATATTTCATCAGACCAACACGGCTTCATGAAAAATAGACCTGAAATTGAAAATTGAAGCTTGAAGAGGTCGATCCTAGGAGCACCAGAAGATTTGGTGGCTCCTAAAACCCTCAGGCCAAAAAGCCCATTGTAGTTAAAACTCTGGAAAGGGGATAGATAGTCAAGGAGGGAAGGAGAAGAGTATTACAGAAAGAGACAGGAAAGAATAGAGACAGAGATACAGATAGTTAGTCCTGTGAGAATTTTCCAGATGCTGTGACAAATCTGTAAATATCCTCCAGTTTTAGAGAACGAATATTACTCATTCTCATGACACCGGAACCCAAAACTCGTAGCCGTGCTCTAGCAAAGGCAGGACACTCACAGAGAAATTGCTCAGTGCTATCTGCCTCTTCCAACCACGACAGGCACATTGGGTCCTCAATGATTCCAATGGTGGTCATATGCTGACCCCATGGGTTGTGTACTGTAAAGATACCTCCCATCAACCGAACGTCTTTCCTTTCAAGTTTTAGTAGAAAGTTTGACAGCTTTCTGTTCCGACTTGTCACAAAACACTTTGCAGTTCTGCAGCGTTCTATACCGGTTCATCGCTCTTTATGTAGATTGCCTACATAATCGCTGATCCAATTCATGATTCCTGCTGAACTGATTCCGATTATTGGCTCTGGCCGCTGTGGGGGCACCGTTCATCCACGGTTGGCCAATTTGTCAGCAATTTCGTTTCCTTGAACACCGGAATGTCCTGGACCCCAAATAAGTACAAGCCTGTTTTGTCTTGCGACAGAATTGAGCTTCTTCTTACATTCTTGAACAATCTTTGAGGTTTGCTTCGCGTTCTCCAGGGCCTTCAGTGCAACCTGACTGCCACTGGAAACTCCAATCTGTTTCCCGCTCCATCTGCTCTCGATTATCCATTCGGCTACTTTCAGGATGGCAAAAAGTTACGTTTGGAAAACAGATAGACCTATTGTTTCAAATCTTGCAGTGTTCTCTGAATATTGTATATTATCTTAAAAAACTCAAGTTTACACTGTTTACACAGACTTATCAAAAGCATTTGATAAAGTTAATCACAGGGTTTTAATTTCTAATATAAATTGAGTGCAATAAGATTCCATTCCACTCTTTTTAAATTGATTAAATCCTATCTCTTCTCTCCGAAATGTGTCGTCAACGTTGATGGAGCGTCATCTATTTCTTTCAATGCGTCGTCTGGTGTACCCCAGGGTACAGTATACTGGGTCCCCTACTTTTCATAATTTTTGTTAATGACATTTCTAGTTGTGTATTTCTAGTTCTTATTCTAAATCTTGTTCTCTTACACCCACTTCCTACCACATTTGTGGTTCTAGTTTATCTAACCGAAGTGAAATTATTGATCTTGGAGTGGTATTTGACTCCAAATTCTCTTTTCAAAGATATTTAAATTACACCATTTCAAAGTCTTATTTCGTACTTGCATTTATTCGGCGTTTTAGTTCGGACTTTGTTGATCCATAAACTCTAAAGTTGTTATATACGTCTCTGGTTCGTTCAAAGTTGGAATACGTCGTCTTTATTTGGAGACCATATTAGCATATTAGTCATATTAGTAGGCTTGAACGTGTCCAGAAAGCTTTTGTGCGTTATACTTTGCGTTCTTTAAATTTCACTGATCCAATTCCATCCTATAAAAGTCGGTGCTTGCTAATTAATCTAAAAACACTAGATATTAGAAGGACTATTATTATCTCCATTAATTTCTTTTTCGATTTGATAAATGGGGTCATTGACTCCCCATTGCTAGTCGAGAAAATCAATTTCAATATTCCTCAGCGAAGTTTATGGAATAATGATTTTTTCTGGTTAGGGATGGTAAGAACTAATTATGCTTTCAATGCTCCGATTTCTAGAACTCTGGCGAAATTTTTTTCGCTTTCAAATCATACTGGCCTAGATTTTTCTTCAACAAAGAACCACCTCGAATTGGTACTAAATGAATTGTTGAACTAAATTCTTAGTATTGTAAATTATAAGTAATGCTATAATATATTTTTCTTTTACTCATTAAAAAAAAAAATAAATAATTGGCGCGTACACTTCTGTTAGGTGTTTGGCCGAGCTCCTCCTCCTATTTGTGGTGTGCGTCTTGGTGTTGTTCCACACATGGAGGGACCTACAGTTTCAAGCCGACTCCGAACGGCAGATATTTTTATGAGGAGATTTTTCATGGCAGAAATACACTCGGAGGTTTGCCATTGCCTGCCGAGGGGCGACCGCTATTAGAAAAATGTTTTTTTTATTAATTTTTCTTTCACCGAGATTCGAACCAACGACCTCTCTGTGAATTCCGAATGGTAATCACGCACCAACCCATTCGGCTACTGCGGCCGGCTACTCATTACAATTGTTTAATTTTATTTTGATAAATTTATATAGCACTAGCATCACCCAGTGGGCTTCGCACCACCATACATAAAATGTTTTGTTTTTTATATCGCAAAAAATTTTTCATATTAAGTTTTCTTTATAGAACTTGTAAAATGTTTAAACAGTTGAATTAGTCACAATAGCCTTTTCTGTACTTTTTTAAAATTTGATTGTGGTGGTCACCTATATACAGGTAAGGTGAAAGAGCCGATAAAAACTTGTAATTAAACTTTGATTCTTTAATATCCATTTCAATTTTTTACGCTAAATAAATTATGCTAAAATAAATAAAGTTAAAAATGTTTTTCCAGTTCCTTCTGGAGCATACAATTTTTTATTATATTTTCGTCCAAAATGATTTGCAATTCGATAAAAAATTGATTGCTAAAAAGATTTGATTTGTGAACACAATAACGTACAAAATAAAATGAAATAATTTTTATTTTTATTTCTGATAAAGAAAAGCAACGTTTAATTTAATACAATTGTATACACAACATTTTTTGTTTTATTTTGTGGTGCATAAATAAACAAATTTTTTGGCGCTCCAACTCTCGAACATGCAACGTATAGTTGGCCGTTGGAAAAGCAAGTTTCCTCTAAATTAACTCCACACACCTGGAGCGTTTGCCCTTGGGCTTTGTTTACGGTCATAGCAAAAGATAGCCGAACAGGAAATTGAAGACGTTTAAATTCGAATGGCATGTCCGTTGGTATTAATGGGATGCGTGGTATTGGTACAATTTCACCTTTTGCTTTGCCAGTGAGAATTGTTGCTTGAATTAAATTTGGCATCAATTTCTTCACTGAAAGTCTCGTCCCATTACAAAGTTTCGGTGCATTAAGATTTCGGAGAAGTATAATCGATGAACCAACTTTCAAATTCAAATTATGCGGTGGCATGCCTGGTGGTTCCAAAGAATTTAAAAATTCGACCGGATAATTGACTGCGTCTTCATTATTCATAGCAGTATCAATGGATTTATATGTTACCGAATCTCCTGGCAATTTTTCCTGGATGTGGAAATTGATTTCGTTGACATTGATATTTTTTGGTGCTAAAATTGCACGTTCTCGTAACCAATCATGGTTATTATAATTTTGAACAATATTTGGGAAAACGTGATCAATGAGTTCTTGTTTTGATGATACAATTATGCAAAAATTATTCGGTAACATGATAAACCCATTTTGATCACTTGCAATTTTTCCATCGCCAATCTTCAGCAATTGCTTTGAAAACTCACGTGCTGATGAATCATTTTGAAGACGCACACGCATGTTGGTCGTCAACGAAAGCCTTTGTACGTGTGCCCACAAAAATGAACTTTTCAAACAATCATTAATTTCATCAGCTGGTGTTGATCTCGGAATAACAGGCAACGTTTGACGAAAATCACCAGATAACAATATTAATGCACCGCCAAACAGCTGTTGACTCTGTCTCAAATCTTGCAATGTTCGACTTAAGGCTTCCAAAGATTTTTTATGGGCCATTGGACATTCGTCCCATAAAATAATCGATGTTTGTTGCAAGACTTTAACCATTCCAGAACTCCTTGAAATATTGCATGTTGGTGTTTCAATTTCTTGCATGTTTAACGGCAATTTCAAGACGGAATGTGCTGTGTGGCCGCCATCAAGTAATGTAGCTGCAATACCGGAAGAAGCAAGTGCCAATGCGATTTTTCGTTCCGACCGAACCGTTGCCAATATCAATGATATCAAAAATGTTTTTCCAGTGCCACCAGGTGCATCCAAAAAATACAATCCACCAGTGTTGTCATTGACAGCTTGCATCACTTTGTCATATGCATCTTTTTGTTGATCATTTAATTGTGGAGTATACGTTTGTACGAACGCACGCAATTCATCACGATCGAATTGCTGTTCGCGTTGCAATTCTCGTTCAAATAAATCATGCATTGGACGATTTGGTTGAGTCAATCCTAATTGCCCTAATGTTTTATTTGCAATAGTAAGGCACAAATCTTCGATCATTATCAAGGCTTCATTATACATTTCCAATGTCAGCAGCAATGCAGGATCATTTGAACGATGTTGAAGTCGAATCAAAATGTCTTCAGCCATGAAATCTTTGTATTTATTCCACAATTCCAGTGGATTTGATGGAAAACATGTTGATATTATGATCGCAAATAACATACGAATTTGATTTGGTGGAGATGAAATTGATGCATCACGAAGCGTAGAATCCCAATGCGTATCAACTTCCAGCAAATGCAATTGGTGACATGCTTCACGGTATGTGGCGCACATTTGACCATTGATAGTTCGTAAATGTTGGAATGATTGCGGTCCATGTACGTTCACCAACAAAAGTCGCAAGTAAAAACATTCAATATTAACTGGACTAACTGTATAAATGCGTCCCAAAGCATCTGTTCGAAAAATACCTGGATAACCATCAACAGATGTGCCTTGTTTGCGACGTTGAAATTTTTTTGTTGATGCATTCCATGTGAAATAGTGTGGCACTTCCGAATATAGCAAAGTCCTGGCAAATTCATCCGTTTCGCATAACTGGAAAAAAGCTGTCAGTGTAGTTGCTCGTGGTTCTACTGCTCTTTGTGCGGCATTTGCAGCAGTGAAGTAAACACGTTGGCCGTTTTCAAGATGAACTGCCAAATGTATATTACAACAACCGGATGTCTGTCATGAATTGGAAACGATAAAATACGCCATACAGCTTCATTCGTACTAATATAGCGCCCCATTTGATACTGTAAAATTTCATCATGACTATTTTCAGGAGCGACTCCAAAAACAGCCATATCGCTGCCCTTATTCACATGAATTGAATTTGAAAAGGTCGAGCCAAGGAGCACCAGGAGATTTGGTGGCTCCTAAAACCCTCAGGCTAAAAAATCCCATTGTATTTAAAGCTCTGGAAAGGGGGTAGATAGTCAAGGAGGGAGGGAGAAAAGTATCATAGAAAGAGATAGGAAAGAATAGAGACAGAGATAGAGATAGTTAGTCCTGTGAGAATTTTCCAGATTCTTTGACAAATTTGAGAGAACGAATAATACTCATTCTCATGACATCGGAACCCAATACTCGTAGTCGCGCTCTAGCAAAGGCAGGACACTCACAGAGAAAGTGCTCAGTGCTATCCGCCTCCTCCAAGCACGACAGGCATACCGGGTCCTCGATGATTCCAATGGTGGCCATATGCTGACCCCATGGGTTGTGTCCTGTAATGATGCCGACCATCAACCGAATGTCTTTCCTTCTAAGTTTTAGTAGAAAGTTTGACAGTTTTCTGTTCGGACTCGTCACAAAACACTTTGCAGTTCTGCAGCGTTCTATACCGGACCATCGCTCTTTATGTAGATTGCCTACATAATCGTTGATCCAGTTCTTGATTCCTGCAGGACTGATTCCGATTATTGGCTCTGGCCCCTGTGAAGGCACCGCTGATCCACGGTTGGCCAATTCGTCGGCAATTTCGTTTCCTTGAACACCGGAGTGTCCTGGAACCCATATAAGTACAAGCCTGTTCTGTTTTGCGACAGAATTAAGCTTCTTCTTACATTCTTGAACAATCTTTGAGGTTTGCTTCACGTTCTCCAGGGCCTTCAATGCAGTCTGACTGTCACTGAAGACTCCAATCTGTTTCCCGCTCCATCTCCTCTCGATTATCCATTCGGCTACTTTTAGGATGGCAAAAACTTCTGTTTGGAAGACAGTTGCCATTCCCCCCATAGCGTAGTGATACTTATTACTATCGTTTATTACTATCCGGCTCCAGACCCTATTTCAGTCTTGGACCCATCGGTAAAGAAAATATCCGTCAAACCTCCCTGCATGCCTCCTGGATTGCTCCATTGCTCACGCAATGGAAATCTGACATCAAATTTCCTTCCGAATGAAACTGTGGGTATCAGGTCATCTTTAGGTGCCAAAAACAGTGGATACTGCTCCGGCAGCAACTTAAAGATTTCTCTGTGTCCCGAAGCTCCATCTTCGTGCACATACTTGCAAATATATTTGATTGATTTTACAGAATTGCAATATTCTACATTTATGTGAGCGTTGAACATTTTTGACAGTATCGGTGAGAACGGAACTATCCACCGGTTATCGATTTCAACGTCTTGATTTTGAAGTTTAATTACAGTTGATTTACCGTTGTCTTCAGTTGATCGTCGACGATACTGTGGATATCCATCATCTCCTGTAATTGTTTCAGCAATCATTTGTTTTGGAAAACGTTTCGAACATTTGCCATCAATCATACAGGGAGAATTTCGATTAATATCACCACAGGGACCGTGAATCAAATTTTTCGTGACAACTTCGAATAATCCTGGGTCGATGGTTTGATCTGGAATTTCGGCCGATATGACAGTATCAATCATATCAGGTGTTATTTTGTGTACCAACCAAATCAAGATATGTGCGTGAGGTAAGCCCCTTTTTTGCCACTCTATGGTATACATAAAGCACCGCACTTCTCCAAATACACGGAATTTGACAATCAGATCCATTAATTTTTTCAATTTTTGTTGAAATACACGGGCCGTTATGTCATGCCGATCTTTTGGCACCTGACCATCAAATAAACAATCAGACACATCGACCCACTTCGGATTGCATGTAAATGTGATGAATAGATCCGGTCGCCCATAATTTCGTACATATGTCATCGCATCTTGCGTATATTCATGCATATGACGTGGGCTACCAACATATGATGATGGTAAAATTGTTAAACGGCCGATATCATTCACATTTGTATCATTGATTATTGCGTCACGCAAATGTATGTATTCCTCTGATCTCAATCGGGCTTGATTGTGACGGATGAAATTGAATCTCTCACTTTCAATTTTTGCGTACATATCGACGATATATTGATGCGAAAGTTGATTGCATCGCAAAATAAAATTGTTTTCTTGAGGGCGAATCATCAATCGATACGAATAAAAATTCATCGCACTGACGGCTTTCGTTGATTTTTGACCTGTAATGCAAAAATTAATTAGCGTATGAAAATTATTTAAAAATCATATTTAAACAAAAATAAAATGTGTATGTACCAGTTGTTGGATTTATCATTGGTACGTTGATATGATAGCCATCGTCCCCTCTCCAAAACAAAATGGGGTATTGCAATGCATCATAACAGCGATGGAGTTCTGAAATACGTTGTAATTGCTCATTTCTACGATACAAAACAATATCTCGTGGCCGAAACTGTTCACCAACCACAACAATGGCTACTTCATCAATCGTTGGTACATTAAATCGTTTGGCGTGCTCCCCAATTGGTGTTTTATCGGCTTTTATTATGATTTTGTGGCCATCGGTGGGCATCAGATCGAGTGCCACTTTGAACAATTTCACCAATTCATTGTGTTGACGGAACATTGTTTGCAATTCATTCACGATTGATCTTTTCGTATTCGTCGAAATTGCACAGCGCTGATCTAATTCACGATTCTCATCACCAATAAAATATATTTGCAAAAATTGATGGTCACCATCTGGGAATGGTAGTAAAGAGCCAGCTCTGTGGTATATTTGACCTTGAATCTGTAAAGTTCGAGAAAAATATGTAGATAACGGATCTGAATATTTAAAAACATCGAACACATCAAACGAAGTAATAACCTTAAACGTCGGCATAAATCCATCTCTTATAATATTTGTAGCTCCAAAAGATGTCATTTGAAAGCATGAATTGTATTTTTTAATGTTTAAGAGGAAATGCTTCGACGTTGGTGAATTGCCAAAAACCAATGAATGCAAAGGTTCTGGCGGAAGTTCAAGCACCGGCAATTTGACTTTCCCACCAGCACAGCACATACCAGGCGTTTCGTTTCTGAATTTAATTGCTTTGCAATGTATACATTCTACATTCATTTGGCCAATGTATGCATGCATGCTGTAATCAATGGTGGCATCGTAATTGAAAGCCGCACGTTCCATTTGATGTATATCAAAAACGGACGTACGCCCACGACGGTTTCTTGGTGCTTCACTATTAACCGACTGATTTCTCCGTTTGTGTCGTTGTGTTTCCACTTCATTTCGTCGAACACGATCTTCTTCACTTTGTGATCTTCGATTTAATGCTGTAGCATTTGATTGAAGTGAGCGTCTGCCAATGTTTGCTCGTCTTGTACGTGGCATTCTTTCAGTACAATATATTACTAATTGAATGTAAAAGCAAAATATTGAAAATTATTTCAAGAAACAGTATATTACAGGCATTTCGTATGAGAGGAAACCATTACTCACATAAAATGTCAGGAACGGCTGCACCGATTTCAATCAAACTTCACACAAACCACCTCCTCAAAGGCAGAAAGGAACTCTGAAATTTTTGTGTTAATCGGTTCGGCGGTTCTTGAGTTATAAGATTACCAAGGAAATGTAACTTCTTTTTATATATATAGATTAATATGTTTTCACAGTCTGTAAGAAAAACTGTATTTCTTAGATTAATAATTGAGTAAATAAATTCCAAGGGAATTATTTAATTTATCGTGGTGTTGAAAGGTATTCCAAACGTGCGCGAGTTTGTCTGCTAAGTAATTTGACGCATTCAATGTAGATATTTTGGAGTGAGGGAGTTAAACGGGTGATTTTATATTCGGTGATATGAAAACCCAACATAGTGCGAGACTTCTATTCCCTCAAAAGAGGCTGAACGGATTTGGATGAAAATCGGCACGCGAATCGCTTGTACTTATATCATGCTTTTGCCTCTTTCCGATTTGACATATAAAATTGTACTACTATATAATTATCCAATACAATGAAGAACGGAATATTTTGCGCTTATTACCTAAAAAGGAAAATTAAACAATAATAAGAGCTAAGGCGTGAGCTGAAAGTATATTTAGATTTCAAAATATTGTAAATGGAAATCTTTTGATTCTTGGAATTAGAACAAAAAAAAAAAAAAAAATACAAACGTAGACCACAACCGCATTAGTGGTAATGGCGCTTACGTGTAATCATTCAGGAACAAATATTATTCTAAAAAAGTTTTAAATTAAGCATAAATTTTACAATCATTGTGCTGACTGCATACATACACACTTCTTACACAGCACATTCCAGTTCATTACGTAAATAACACATTTCATGCTAATTTTGTGTATCCGCCTTCCAAATAAACGCCCAACAAACAAATCCAGTAATTTTTTCACCTAAGCTTTATATAATAATCCACCCTCGATTTAAGTGCCACGCTAAATGCGCAACATTGGATAAACGGTTAATGAAGGGTGATTTGTTTTTGAGATGGAGAACCTTTGATTGACAACAATGTTTTTTTTTTCGAAGCCTCATTTGACAGCTATGGGTTGCTTTAAGATTTGTTTGGCTTGAAAATTCATCAATGCGTGAATATACTCACGCTGGAGCAACATTTGCAAATTGTTGAAGTTTATTTTGAAAAATGATCAACTCACGAGAGTAATTCACTTTCAGCCATTGCATTTCACCATTTCATTTAGAATATGTCACCCTTTGGTATCCTTTATAGGCTATTGGTATTACTGGCAGATTTGCTTGTGCAATTAATTAGTCAGCTTTCGATTACTTTCTTTGCTGATATGTAAAGTTGCACGCCTACGCCGCTGAACTAGGAACAATTGAGCACTTGGAAGCCTTATTATCAAAATATAGCCTAATTTAATCCTAAATTACGCCAAGAATGCCCTAGTCGCGTCTTCTTGGTTGGCGCGTTAACCGTTTACGCGATTTTGCCCGAGTTTAACAAAGTGTGCCAGCCGTTTCTTTCTCGTGCTTACCTGGGTCAGTTGGATACACCAAGTGAAGCCAAATCCTTCTCCACCTGATTTTTCCAACGTAGGGTAGGTCTTCCTCTTTCTCCGCTACCAACAGCTGGTACTGCACCGAATACTTTCAGAAACGGAGCGTTTGTGTTCACTTGGACGACATGACCCAGCCAACGAAGCCGCTGGATCTTCATTCGCAGCATTATGTCTATGTCACCGTAAAGCTCATGCAGCCAATGTTCTCACCATCACCAACGAGCAAAGGTCCAAAAATCTTCCGCAGAATCTTTCTCTCGAACACTACAAGCAACGCTTCATTGGATATTGCCGTCGCCCATTCTTCTACGCCATACGTAGGGACGGGCATAATAAGAGTCTTCTGGAGTGTTAGTTTTGTTCGTCGAGAGAAGATTTTACTACGCAATTGCCAACTAAGTCCAAAGCAGCACATGTTGGCAAAAGAGATTCTTCGTTCGATTTCAAGGCTGACATTGTTATCGGTGTCAATGCTGGTTTCTAAATAAACGAAGTATTTTGCAGTCTCGAAATCATGACATGGGTGCCGGTACGCGAGTGCGCCGACTGTTTGTTCGATGGTAGGAGGTACTTCGTTTTGTCCTGCAATTCAATTTTTGACTGCAATTCAGGCACTGGATTCGGCTAACTGGTGAAACGAAGTAGAAATAACCTTGCCACCTTGAGCGTAAACCATAAAATTACCTTAATCTGGATCCCGGGACATCGGAACATTGCAGAAAGCGAAGAAGCGGACGAGCTGACAAGAGGGAGATCTGCCATAAATAACATCCTTGCAGAATCGATATTCACACCACTGGATGTAATCAAGAATGCAATCTCCTCAAAATATCTACGAATCGTGGATTGTAAATGCAGGCATCAGGCAACCTGTAAAGTCAGCAAGACTTTGCGGTCCATCTACAACCACAAACAAGCATCCACATTGACAAATATGAAGCGAAGGATGCTTGCAGACTCACGGCAGTGATGACTCCTAATTCATAGGAGAGCAGGCAGCCCAAATGGGCATCCCTTACGATATATACTGTCACAGTTGTAATCAATCGGAGGAAAACTGAACTCTATTCCATTTCCTCTCTAAATACCCTATCTTATGGAAGGCGAGAATGTTAACCCTTGGTAAACCGCTTCGTGAAAACCTCGAAGAGCTGGCCGGCATAGAGGTAAATAACTTCGTAAATTTCTAAATCGCACAGACTGGATATAGTCGTGACGGAATAACCGTACAACCTGCTGATAGCGAGGATGGTGCAAAAGCACTTATTGAATTTTTGGTGAATCACAACCACAACCAACCAACCAATGTCCCCGAGATTTTCAGTAAACTCATAACTCAATAGTCACTTCAATAAGTGTTTAGCTCTATACAATTGTTGTACCCGGAATTCGACATTTGAAAAACGCCCGTAATAAATAAATCCAAAACTTTTTCTTTATTTTCATAAGTGCTACCGTTACAAGTTATTATTTATAATTTGACCTACCATTCAGTGTGTTGACATAGCTCTTAGTGGCTATATTCTGAGTGCTCTGCGATTTTTACAATGGAAAATTTGTTGTTAAAAGAATTTCTCTTAAATTTTGTGTTTCAAAAGAAATTTCGTGCACCAAATCATTGGATATGTTGAGCAAGGCCTACGGTAAATAGTGCATGTCAAAAACAAAGGCATGACATAGAATAAACCTAGCAAAGCCGAGAGATTACCTCAATCCTACCAATCATACCCTCAAAGTCTACCAAGACATCGATAAAATCAAAGAGATAATTCACGAAAATCTTGGTATGAGGCTTAGAGAAGAAGCTCAAGAGATCAGCATATCTGTTAAATCCATTCATAACATGATGACTAATATTTCGGTCTTGAAACGTACAATCTTGAAAACGCACAAAGCCATCATTGATTACAAAGAGCTCGACTAAGCACCGTACCTCCTGACACAACCCGGGAGTCTTTTTCGTGTTACCGAAGTTAAGCTTATCACTTTGGAGAAGTTCGGAGAAGGTATTTTAAACCAATTGAGGTCATAAACGAAAACTGTCAGAAGAAATTGAAGGCCATTGCTAAATTCCCCAACGAGCAATATATGAAGCATTAGGAGAAGTTCTGGCTCATTCGCATTGCATTAGATGGAGCTTACTTTAAAGGCGGATAAATAAATTTTGATTAATAAATTAATGTTTCGTGATTTGTTTAAAAATGTTGGGTCATTTTTACATAGAATGTATATATTTGACACCATTGCTCGCCAGTAAGAATTTTGTATTCCTTGTCTTATTATTAAATAAATCAATAAGAAACAAAAATTATTTGTCAAATAAAACCAATTTATGGATAAAAAAACACTTGACTGCCTTTTACGTTTATTGATTTTTCTGCGATTCTAAAAAAAATACCCTTTATATGCACCCTGCTTGTGTATACGCATGCAGAACTACTTTAGTGTGCTCCATCCACCTTTACAAACGAAATCTGCAAAGTCATGAAAATATTTGTGAATCCGTGCCTGTTGGTGGAGGATTGTCTCTCGCACAGCGCACTTGACCACAGACACAATTGAATGTTTGGAAGTATTAATGATAATTTCACTTTATCATTTTCATGGAGAAGAAATGTGTGAACCGCAAGTTTTTCGTACTCATAAATTTAATGGCTTTATTTGTTATTTGATTTATTACTTACCATTATTTTTGATGGCTTTGTAGAGGATTTTTTTTTTTCGTAGTTCTAAGTTTTTTTAATATAACAGTAGTTTTACTAGAATCATAAAATATTCATTACATGAAATTCATTTTAGGGAGGAACTTGATGTCAGTTTCTGTTTATGTGACAACGAGTGCCTTTCGCAAATACGATTATTGACCCCTTTCACAACCAAAAAATATCTTTTATGCCTCTGTAACTTACTTGTACATACTTGTACGCTTACATCTAAAGCATTATTCCACTTCTGAGGAGGATGTCTGTGAATTGAGTTGTCTACATAAACTGGTGTTCTTGATGCTTTTATTCAGTATAGCCTAACAAACGTTTATGCCAAGACTGACAACCGAACTAATTTTATAAAACTTTGGAATTTACAGATCACTTCGACCAGACCCCCTATTCACTTTTGTCCGCCATCGCCTATTTTGAAATTTTACGCTGATTTATTAAAGAGTTTTTCAACAAGAACTTGTTTTTACAATAGCTCAAAGTGTAATTTCACGAAAATTTTGATATTTGATGTTTGAATAATCTTTGGCAATTACTATTTTCGCGAATTGAATTTCACTAGAAATTTGCTTTAAAATAATAAAAATCTACTATGAAAATAGAAATATTACTCTCACTTATAGCATCTGTGTTGGACAGTGAAAAAATCCTCAAGAGTGGAAAGAAGGAATTATTGTGAAGCTGGCCAAGAAAGGTGGCTTGAAAGACTGTAACAACTGGAGGGGCATTTTTGTTCTCCTTGTTGTTGCAAAAATATTTGCGCCCATTATACTTGACCGGTTAAAAATCCTTCTTGAAGCATCGATAAGTTCTACCAAGCTGGATTTCGTAGTGGTTTCTAGAGTGCAGACCATATCAGCGCACTCCGACTGTAAGTTCACCTCCCACTCATGAATTTTCAATAAGCGTTGGATAGCATAAATAGAGAGTATATCTGGGCTGATTTGCGGAAGAGAGGAGTACCAGTTAAACTTGTAGACCATGCAAAGAAAACTACATCCACGCTTGTTGGAATACTTTCTAACATGTAAGGAATACTTTCACGTGCTGACTGGGGTTCGGCAGAGTTACATTTTGTCCCCAATCCTCTTATTGCTGATAATTGAAGATGTTCTTAATGCTTCTCTTGCTAACGAAAGCCATCGAGGAGGTATTCAGTGGCAGTTCGACCACATATACTTAGGCTCTTTACCATATGCCGACGATATTTGTCTGCTGTCGTATTGGATGTGCGATCCCAAATCAATGACTCAGCCAGTGTAGGAAAAAATGCAAACAACGGGACTTAAAATCAAAGTAGGAAATGCAAAAGCATTTAACCTGAACTGTCCTTAATCAGATGCTTTAACGGTGGGTACAGTACACAGGTTTTTGAAAATGTGGATAATTTTTTTCACTGAGGATGTGGATGGGGAAGTGGGATGTGTAATGATGGAGATGGAGGAAGTGAGACTGACATTGAAAGCAGAATTACCAAATTTAAAGCGTCGCTCGGCATTATTGTACCGTTTTGGCAAAATAATAACGTAACTACTCACACCAAACTGCGAATTTTCAAACTACGCCACAACTGCGTCCTGCTATACAGCTGTACAATGTGAAAGGTCACCACAATAATTACAAGGCGTCTCTATACGTTCATTAATCACCGCTTGTGCTGCATAATGCGAATTTTCAGTCCTCCAACTAAATCCAACTCCGAATTATTAAGGAAGTCTAATCAGTCTGATGTGGCGACTAAAACCGCAGAAGGAAATGGCAATATATTGGCCACACTCAAGCAAGTGCCGTTCCAAAATACACGACGAAATGTAGACAGACCACGAATCACCTGGCGCCGTTCAGCGGAGGCAAAAATGAGGTCGTTTAATAAGACTTGGAATGAACTTAAAGCCTTTGAGCAAAACCGCGTTCGATGGCGTAGAAGAGTTGTTGACGTGGATAGTAAGTAAGAGAAAGTTCTCACTGAAATGTAGTCTAGCGCTTCCGGTACACATAAGCGCTTTATAGTCTTAGTTAACTGCAATAAGAGCGGCGGATATCTAGCTGGAAAATGTCCCTTTATTAACAATCTAATTCAATTCACTTTAATAGGCAGGCCGCAATTAACTCATTACATTATAATTGTGAAAAGGAGCTTCTTGAATCCCCGCATACAGGATTATATCAGGGAAACGTAACCTAGGCAAAGTGATAAGAAACTCAGTAAATTCTGCCCATAACTCGGGCGTTCCTCTGTTTACACTCTGGATCTCATGGCCCACTTTAAAGCCGCATTGGAAAATTTTCTTTATTCCTCCTCTTTTTAGAAGATCTTTAAGTTCACTCACAGTGCTGAGACCTTTCAACTCAAATTGAAGAAATATCTGCCTAGAGTGGCAAGCCTTCGTCTAGATATAATAAATAAAGCAGGATAGTGTCACAGAAGGTGAAAAATCGTGTCTTCCCCTTCTTCGCCTATACAGCTTTTTCAGAAGTGATATGTATGCCTGCCTAGCTTCTGATCGAGATCACCTATTGGATAGTGCCCCATTATAACCGAAATCAGCCTTCTTATTTTGGCTAAGCAGAGATTCAGTGCGTTTTGCCTTGTGGCCAAAATTGAAGGTGATTTTGCGGATGGGTTCGCTACGGCATCTTTCGTTCGCTACTCTTAAAAATTTCTCAAAAATAAGTAGCTTATATGTTTGTAAGGGTATACTTCTATCTTTGCCTATGTATCCAAGTATTTGTATCGCAATGGCAAGGCACGCAATGACTCAGCTATCTTGTTAAACAGATATCAAAAATTCCATGGCTGCCTTGGCGGTTGTCAACTGTTTTATCTCTGTCTTCCTGTGAGTGAAAATGTGGATACCATCTCTAGGTATCGCATCACGCTTAACTAGTGCTTCAGCCTTAATTATTGACATCAGTTCAATCTGAAAGATCTGAAGAAACTGAAAGCTAAAGTAGATTCCAATTATTCATACACCGTCACCCATCTTATCTTCGAACTTTGAGTCATTTGAATAGATGTTATTATACATGGATGGGCTCGCCTTGCCTTACCACGTTTCGTTCTCATTCTTTCCTTGAGGGTATAGGATTGTGATAACTGGTAATTGGAAGAGGAACTGCACCTGTTCGGGAAGTTCCAAAATAACGAGTGGAATCTTACCGTGACTTTCCTAAAATACTAAGTCTTATGGCCTCAAATACCTTAGTGCCACATATATTTCTTTTGATGGTTCACACTTTTCTCAAAGTCATAGTAGAATTGGCCACACTTGAAAGTCATTGTAGAGAATCGGGCTAACTGCCGCGGTGTAAAGTCAGTGCCGAGCTCCTCTTCCTATTTGTGGCGTGCGTCTTGATGTTGTTCCACAAATAGAGGGAACTACAGTTTCAAGCCGACTTCGAACGGCAGATATTTTTATGAGGAGCTTTTTCATGGCAGAAATACATTCAGAGGTTTGCCATTGCCTGCCGGTGTATTATTTAGTTGGAAAAAATATTTTGTTGATGTTGTGTATATGACGAACTCATACGTACGGCTTGCGTCGACAACCCGAAAGTTAACACTCATTACGCATGCTGTTAGGGTATGCAAATTGCTAATTTATTATTAAGAGATTATTTTCAATATATGTAACAACAAATTTTCAGTTGTTTCTATTTCCAAAAGCGCCCGTTTTCCTTGGAACACATTTAGCATTTACAGCGGGTGTATGCACTGACCTTATCCTCCATGCACGTTAATGTATGTACATTACGAGCTTATCGTTGAACTCTTAATACATATTGCAACCCACACAGTTTCTTATAGAGCTATTGGCTTCGTCCTCCTGCTGTCGGCTGGGGAATTAAATGTTCCAGCATCTCCATTATCTTCACCACCGCCATCAATTATCACATTCGTACCCTATAGAGTCTGGCATTCGTATACCACCTTGATCAAAAAGTTCGCAGAATATATTCAGAAAATTCAAACTAAAAGTTTATTCATATAAAGTTATATTATCGCCTCAAAACTACTCTCCACCATGCCCTTGTGCCAGCGTTTGATCCAGCTCTGGAAACATTTCCGGTACTCTATTTTCCTTATAGCCATCAGAACCGTCTTCGTCTTCAAATTTTCCATTACTTCCTTTCGGCTGTTAAAACGCATTCCCGTAATGGCTTTCTGACTCAATCAAACAGAAAAAAATATCAGGGTGACAAATCAGCCGAGTTCGGTGGCTGCTGGGTGGTATTCGTTTCATTTTGGTCAAAAATTCATGGACAATGATGGCACTGTGCGACGGTACGTTATTAAGGTGCAAAATCCACGACTTGTTTTCACATAAATCCTTTCTTTTTTGGCGAATCGCTTGACGTTCACTGTTCGAACCTTTGGCAAAAATTTGTTGCGCAGAGTACCTTTGTAAGCCATAAAAATCGTGAGCATTGCTTTCTATTTTGACCAAAAACGGCGTGCTTTTTCTGGTCTTGGCCTATTTGGAGCTCTCCACTCACTCGCCTAATGTCTGGTTTGCATCTGGTACTCATAAACCGAAGTCTCGTTTCCAGTAATGATGCCTTTGATGATGATGCGCTGGAGTCAGAGTCAGCCTTGGAAATCATGTATTTGGCTATATCATGCGGTCTCTTTTCTGCATGAAATTCAGGTACTTTGACACTAACTTTGCAACAGCATGGCGCAAGCCCAAATCATTAACTACAATGTCCTGAACGGATCCATTAGCAGTGTTCAAATCCTCTGCCAGTTCTCTGATGGTTAATGGGCGGTTATTAATCAACTTTTATTTTTTATTGATTTTTTTAATAGTTTTCTATGTTGACGGCCTGCCACTACGTGAGTCATCCTCGATGGACGCACAATGTCTTCTGAAAAGTTCATACCACATTTAAACGCCTCTATTCTTTAGAATATCATTTGACATACAATTTCCAAACATTTCTAAGTTTTTTACACCATTGAATTCATTTTTAACGCAAAATCTAATAAAAATTCGTTGTTGTAAATTCAAATTCGTTTTGAAAACTTTAAAAAATCGAAAACACGTGCCAAAACAAAAAGAGATGTGAACAAAAAGAAAAGAAAAGAAAAGAAAAGAAAAGAAAAGAAAAGAAAAGAAAAGAAAAGAAAAGAAAAGAAAAGAAAAGAAAAGAAAAGAAAAGAAAAGAAAAGAAAAGAAAAGAAAAGAAAAGAAAAGAAAAGAAAAGAAAAGAAAAGAAAAGAAAAGAAAAGAAAAGAAAAGAAAAGAAAAGAAAAGAAAAGAAAAGAAAAGAAAAGAAAAGAAAAGAAAAGAAAAGAAAAGAAAAGAAAAGAAAAGAAAAGAAAAGAAAAGAAAAGAAAAGAAAAGAAAAGAAAAGAAAAGAAAAGAAAAGAAAAGAAAAGAAAAGAAAAACAGAATTCAAATCAGTTGACTTAGAGAGTCACCAGGTGGTTGATCCGGTAACTTTTTAATCAAGGTGATATTTGCCCATTATTGCACTTGCTAAATGTAGCTTCTTCTTTCTGGTATAATTTTCACGCCATTCATGAACACATTTGCGCATCTTCTTCGGCTCTGCTTTCAATTTTCACTTAAAATACTATCATTCATATTGAGTTCATGCTATTTTTGATTTTACTTTACCCCAAAAAGGGTCGTATAAGAAGCATTTACATATTCTTCTGGGCTTCTTTGCGTAATTTCCATTTAATGTGCTTTTGCATCGTCATCGCAGTTACAATACATTCACACGTCAATAGTTACGCATGCATATTTGATGATTCACTGTTTGGTTCAACCTTCAAGAAAATACATATGACTACCCGGGATGTCAATCTTGGGATGCCGGAACTATAATCTATTTAAGTCCCGAAAATTTTGGCATTAGTTGCAATTATCCCGGGATTTTCGGGGCTTGCAATTTCTTACGAAGCATATGAAATGGAGGTAGAAAAATCCTTTCGCATAGCCAAAAAAAGAAACAATGGCTTTTTACCAAATATGTGCAAGGTGAAGTCCAAAATAAACAAGACTGGCGTCATAGAAGTGTTTTTGATGGCGTCATCTTTTTAATGAGTTCATGCGTTAGAAGTTACATCTCTAGCTGACTTTCGATGAAAGCTTGGAGACATTCGGTTCAGTGGCAGCGAAGTTATTGCGTCTAAAGTGTCAGTATGTTTGTGTCATCGGTACAAAACTGAATTTCGCATAAAGAGCTAATATCAAATTTTGCTTTGTGATCGGTAAAACGTTTACCGAAACATTTGAATTGATGAACAAAGTTTACAGCGATGATTGTCTATCTCGTACCAGAGTTCATGAGTGGTTTACACGTTTCAGAGCTGGTTGTGAGGGCATAAATGACAATGAACAAAATCAGTAATTACCGAAAACTCCATCGAAATTGTTTTTAAATTTATCAAACATCAACCGAAATCATCATTGAAATTCATGGAATCGCAGCTGAATATCTTCAAAACATCGGTTTATCATTTGGGCTTACAAAAGGTCTGTGCACATTTCATTCCGCACAAGTTAACGGAGGAATAAAAATTGCTAAGAATTCAACATTTGAAAAACCTCATTAAAAAGGCGAGAAAAGACAAGAATTTCCTTTACAATATTGTAACTGGTGATGAAACGTGATTTTTCCAACAATAACCTGAGACCAAGCGTCAAAGTGCCGAATGGAAGGCCCCAGACGAGCCACCATCCAAAAAATCGCGTTTGGAGAAGTCAAAAGTCAAGTCGATGCTCATATGTTTTGACGATTCCAAGAGAAGTGTTCACAAGGAGTTCGTGCCAACGGGTCAAACCGTCAATGCAATTTCCTATCTTGGCATTTTGAAGCGGTTTTTGCATGGCATTCGTCGAATTTGCACTGAATAATGCGAAGGAGGCGCTTATTGCATGATAATGCACCATCTCATCGATCCACTCTTGTGACTGATTGTTGGACTAGAAATCGTATTTTAACTATCAATCACTCACCGTATTCGCCTGTTATGGCTCCCTGTGACTTCTACCTGTTCGAAAAATTGCATTTGTCCATGAAAGAAAATCGTTTTGCGACCGTAGAGGCCATCCAAAGGGCTTGTACCGGCATCCTAAAAGATATTACGGTCAATGACCTGAAACACTCTTTCGAAAAGCTTTTTCATCGCGCAAAACAGCGTATCGAACCAGAGGGGACTATTTGAATAAATAAACTCGTAGTTATCAGAACAAAGCTCCAGCCGTTTCTATTTAACCTCAGTCTTGTTTATTCTGGACTTCCCTTGTATATGTTTCAACGTTTTTATTTTTGTATTCTTTTCAATATAAAACGCAGTACATGCATACGTAGGTATGCGTATGTTGTAAAAAGTTGCACTGACTGGACTATTTATTTTAACAAAAATTAATATCTATATATTGAAGCCTATTACTTTTCGCTTATTCAGCCTAAATTTAGTAATTAAATTAATTTTTATTAATTATTATTTATTATGGTAGGAGGCTTTTTAAACAATATTGATGAAATTTGTTCGAGTTAAGTTGTTGAAAAATGTTGAATATTTAAATCTCAGAAGGAATTGTAACGGCGGGATCCCGAAATTCCCCGAATCATACAAATAGAAAAAATAGCATTCCTAATATCTACCTTTTGATTTTCCGCACTTATTTTGTTAAACCTAAAGAACATACCCAAAGGCTACTCAGTGTGCGTGTGTGTAGGCAAGAAAATGCCTTACTTACGGTTGCGTGTACCATATCGACAGCAAATCGAATTTACGCCAGGCACTTAACATTTTTACTACTACTCCCATTATTTAAGGCATTTCACTTTCACACATACATAGTACATAGGCATGTATGTATTGTAGGTATGTGTTAGTGTGTGGAAGTACTTACTTCTTCTCATTCTTTTGGTGGGCATTTAACCACTTTGGCACTCCAATTTGTAAACTTTGCTGTTAATGTGAATATTCATGCATATTAAATAGCAAAAGCACAGGAAATTGTGCCTTTTTAAGGTAAATACATTTTTTAAGTAGCTGTGAAATTTAGCGGCAATTTAACACCTCAACAATCAGCTCATAAGATGAATAAGAAATAATTGGCGATAACAAACAGACATTTTCAAAGAAGTATATCCGTTTAATTCGGAAGTTTAGTATTGGAAATTTAGATTGGCTTATGGCACATGTAGCCATGCTTGTAACATACATATATATATACATACACATATACATATGCATATAAATATATAAATATATATATATTATTGGCGCCTACACCCTTTGTTGAGTGTTGGGCTGTGCTCCTCCTTCCATTTGTGGCATGAGTCTTGATGCTTTTCTGCAAAGGGAAACACCAACAGTGTTATGCTGCCTCGGAACGGCAGATGGTTTTTTTAAGATGTAAATACATGGGTGTATAAGAGTAACACGTAAGTTGTAGTAAGAAAAAAACCCCCTTTATTTATTCACTTGATGCCTTCATGTAATTCGCCTTGTATTTATAAACGTACTGGGGTTACCCTAGATGGTGTGCGAAAGATAGAGTTTCATACTAAACTTTTCTCTCCTTATGATTGCTTGGCTGAGTAATTGACGCGTACCTACATCCTTTGTTGGATGCTTGATATAGTTTCCTTCCAATTTCTGGCATACATTTTAATGTATGATGGGTGTACTAAAAGATTTATCTGGCCTCAGAAGACCAAATTCATTTTTTTGAGTAGCTCTTTTAGGGCTTAAATCTAGTCGGAAGTTTGACAAGGGCGGCTTCTATGAGAAACAACTTTTTCTAGCATTTCATTTTTCATTCCCACTATACAAACCTCAAAAGATTGAATGCAATCAATTTTTAAAGAAAGTATTTCAAGCGTTATGTATTCAGAACTGAACAGAACTGTTTTCTTAGAATCTAGAATTCATCAATTATTGGGACAAATTAGAAAAGATGTATAATATTTTTCAGGAATCAAAAGCCAAGATCTTTCTTAGGAGTGCAAGATTTATTTATTATATTGGGAATGGGAATAAGTTTCCGTACATTTTTAGCCAAATTTACGAATTTTTTAAACAATGAAATGCGAAGTATGTGCCAATGGAAGCTAAGACCTTACTCCATCTTTCAAGCAGCATATTCCACTGACGAAGAATTCGAGTTCTTTTGACTTGATCCCTTCATTGACCCAGTTTGCGTTGCTCTCGTAAGAAGTGAACCGCTTTCCACTAAAGGCTCACTGCTTTCATCGGAACAGATAGTAATCCGAAGGCGCAATGTCTCGGAAATACGACGGATGGGGCAAGTTTTCCAATTCAGTTCCTCTAAATATTTCAACGAGTAGCCTGGCGTTGTCATGCAGCAAAATCAGTTTCTCATGTCCACCTTCCCATTCCGGCTGCTTTTCTTTGGGAGTGCGATTCAAACGCATTAACGGTCAGTAACGCTCGCCAGTGTTGCTTTCAGATGGTTTAGGGAGTTCATAATAGATGACACCCTTCCGATCCCACCAGATGCACAACATAACGTTTGAAACACCAATATATTTTTCGCTGCCGAGGGACCTGGTACACCTGATAGGCTCCAACATTTTCGACGCTTTGGGTTATCGTAATAGATCAACTTTTCATCGCGAGTGACAATGCGATGTAGAAAACCTCTTCTTTTCTGCCGTTCAAAAAGCATCTCACATGTCACCAAACGTCTTTCGATATCCCTCTCGTTCAATTGATGTGGTACCCAGTTACCTGCTTTCTGGACCATTCCCACCGCGTGCAAATATTTACCGACGGTTGATCTGTCAATATCCAACTCTTTAGATACATCATCGAGAGTTCGACATGCTTCTTAGCCCCTTTAACTGTTGTAGTTGACTATCTTCGAATTATTCGGTGTGCCATCGCGATCTTTATCACTCACGTCGAAGTTGATACTTTGGAAGTGTCGAAACCACTCTTTATAAGTTGTATTTGATAGATTACGTTAAATTTTGATCAATATCCGACATAGTTCAGCTGCACTTTTCTTTTAAAAGTAATAATGAAGCATGACTTCCCGCAGATGCTGGTTTTTCGGGAACGAACTAGAGCGAACACAAAAATAGTATCAGCAGCGACACCTCTTTTACGAGGGCGGAAACTTATTCCCATACCAAATATGTAAACTGTTTTGGGAGCCAACAAACTTTCTGTCTTGCTAATATAAATAAAATTTTCATTATATCCAAAAGCCACATGAGTTCAATCTGGTATGGCTTTTACAGTCTTTTTATTGTTTTTTAATTTATATACACATATAATATTTTAAGCAATCATTACTGCGGCCGCTGTACTGGATTGGATTTGATGCGTGACTACTATTTAGGAGTGCGTAGGTTCGAATCTCCTTGCATGAAAGAACAATATGATAGCAAACGTTTTTTTTTTTAATAGTAGCTGTCCCTCAGCAGACATTGGCAAACCGACGAGTGCATTTCTGCCATGAAAAATCTTCTCAAAAAAAATATCTGTAGGTCCTTCCATTTGTGAAACGACATTGAGACGCACACGACAAATAGGAAGAGGAACTAGCCAAACACCAAACAGAAATTTATATATACAATTGGTACGTATATATATATATATATATTGGTACGGAAAATAATAAAATAATAGAATAATAAAGTGTATCTTAAGGACAACCTAACCTAAGGATTTCTTAATGATATGTTAAAGAGATTTGTATTACAATGGAAAAATTCTTAAAACTAAATTACTATGATTCTTTGTAGATGGGCGGGTTCACACCTCGCCAAAGTTAAATGTAATAATACCTCGAATATTTTGTAACATAATAGCATATTTTTGAGGATAGAAACACTTGAAAGGAATTTTTTCGATTCACAAAAATTAAAAAATAATAAGAATTATAATTATAATAACCACCTATAAGTATATCCTGTTATTGTTGTAGCAGCATAAATATTTTTCATAAATATTTGGGTATAAGTCGAGGTCGGGCCGGTAACGTAGAACTGTCGTGGGAACGACTTTTAAGTCTCTCGCCATACCGGCAAGTGTGCTATGATTTTGCAAACACCAAAGAAAGAAAAAAAACGATTCTGCTTTTACAATAGTTTGCTGAATTCCGTACAAGCTAATTCCCATAGTTGATCTGCTCTTTATTGAAAACCCGAAATAGATGAGGACTAGAACTCTCCCGTTAAAGCGGCGTTTGAAATTTTATATACAATTTTCTGCCAATAACCACTTTTCTCAAAAGAAATACCTGAACTTTGCGGCACTACTAAATATCTACAGATTAGGAAATAAAAGAAATGCGTGTCTATTCTTATCGCAGATTAATGAATGCTCTCCATCTCCAAAAATTAGTTTTTTTTTAGTTTAGTTCCCTTTCCTTAACAAGTTGCTTAACATTGCTCTTAATTTCCCACGTCTCTGAAGCTAATTCGTAGGAAAGCAAGTACAAGTTTCTAAGTACAAGTTCGAAAGAACGTTTCCTATGTAGTCCAGTATGAAATAAATGAAAATGGAAATGAAATGAACAAAGATGAGCATTTTATTTTTCTTCAAAAGCATTTCTAAGTCGATTTCGGTAACATATCGTCATGTCCAATTGACAGCAGTTCAACCTAAGCCACTTCAATTGCTAAGCGTTTCTACTTTTCAAGACTTTTGATTTACTTTCATCCCATTTACAAGTTTAAGTACAATAGCTCAAAAAATTTATCATGCAGCAGAGAGCCAATGCAATATAAATGAATATGGAAGCGAACGAAGTAAAAGTATTACTGCTTTACAGTTGCTTAAGTTTTATTTTAATTAAAATTTTCTGCACAAAATTACAATTCCAATAGATAAAAATAGTTCGCTATAATAAGCAAAAAATAGGCAGTGCATTAAACAAAAAGAAAGCTATTTTTTGAACAATTTTTTCACATTTCGCCAATTTTTGGAAAGGTGAATCGATGTATAAAATCTTTTCGTAGGGGTAGTCAGAAATTTCAAAAAAAAAAAATTGGATTTCTTTTGCATTTCCTTAAAGTATAATATCTTAGAAATATTGTGTGAAAATTTTAAGAGAATCCGACAAATACTTTTCGAGTTATCCAACAATTAACAAGAGGCGCTCGGGCGCTCTGGAGCGTTCGAGAGCAAATACCTAGCAGCAGATAAGCGCACTAACGATAACACTCGAGAAGGTAGAATGCTACGTAGGCAACAGCAAATCGATATTTTGCAAGCTGCTAAGACGGCTGAAGAACTATTATATGGACCAGGAATAGATGACACAGTGAAGTAATTAAATAATTCGTATAACTCTACATAAACCGATAGCAAAACTTTAAATGCGTTTTTCTCAAAACTATGTTTTTAAACTGGTGATCAGTGTAACTTAAAAACCGCTTGGAAGATATCAATAAAATTTACACTGCTTTAAAAAAACATAAACAAAATCGTGGCTGATCGAAAGATTTTTTTTAAAAATTTCAATTTTTTTAGGCAATTAATTGTCGGTTGTTTTCTCGCAAATTTAAATAATATTTCCTGAGGCCGCGATATTGTTAATTTTGAGAAAAAAAATCTTCGATCAGGCACAGGATTAAGTATTAATAAAACTAATTTCTCTTGTCCGATTGATTTTAAATGAATCTGCAAAGACTTGTGATGATCACCGCAAGGGAATTCTAGATTAACGGGCTCCACACAATCAGCGACAACTTTGACAATTATTAATTTTTTCTTTGAAATTTTGCTATAGCCAAATCGAAATATGCTGTATTAATGATATGCTTTTATTTTTGTAAAATAAAGCAATTGACTAGCAAAAAAAAAAAATATTGAAAATCATCATTTTTTCGGGCCTCTGACTACTCCTAACCCCTTAAAGCCGCATTCGTCAGCACGAATAGGAGTCGCCTATATGTCGCGTTGTACGAATTTGTGCAAATAAACGTTGAGCAATAGCAGCAACTCTAAAAGGCCTCTCTGAGCCATTTAATATAAATTGGGGTTCCAAACAGGGTGATTACTGGAAAAGATCAGCGAACAGCAGAACTTAATCTCTCAGACACCATTTATTATAAGAGTGTACAATTGCTGGATAAAGAAGCAAAGCGAATAGGTCTGAACGAGTACCAGATGAAGTACCTCCTGTCATCAAACAAACGATGTCACTGCTTACAAATTAGATTTTGAAATATAAGATGGCTCAAAATTAATCATCTAATTTTGATTTTGAATTGCTTTTTTACCACATAAAAATATTAATTCGAGTGACTCACATCTTTATTTTGACCTTAAGGTGCTCCATTACTCTTCTGTTGACTAGTTCACAAGGATCAAATACGATTAACATCCGATGCCATATATACAAATTTTAAATATTTCGATAGAGTAATTAATTTTGCGCCACATTGTGGTAAGAGACTTTATTTATTTAGGAACCAGCATTAACACCGATTATAATGTCAGTCTTGAAATCCAACAGAGAAGCTTTCTTGCCAACAAATGCTTCTTTAGATTAAGAAGACAATTGAATAGTAAAGTCCGATTAAATTGAATATGTGAAGATAACAGAGCAACGTTACCAAAGCTTCTGATGAATGATGAGCTTTTATTGAAAAAGTAAATTATATATTGTAATATTTGTATATGTTTGATTTAAAAGATTAGAAATTTTTACACAAACTGGAAATTTTTTTTAGATTCATGCATGTATTTGTGAAGTTTTTGATTGTTTTGTTTTTTTTGCAGGCTTGAGTAGAATATGAAGTAAAGTGAAAAAATTATAAAAATAAATAAATAATAAATGAAAATAAGAGAGATTTGAGACTTATTCAATGCTGAAAATCTTAGTATGGAATAAAATTTGATGTTCAAAATAAAATATTTTCTGTACTTATTATGATTTTTATAAAAAAAAATGTGTCCATATAATATACTTTTTAGAAAAACAAAGTCGGTGTAGCGTAGTACATATAACAGAAGTGAAACTTTCAAGGCAGACAAAGAAAGAGGGAGACACTCGAGAGAGAATGAGAGAGAGAGAGAGAGAGAGAGAGAATATATATCAAAATAAATTCACAACATTTGTAAAGAATACAAAATTTACAAAAAACGGAAGGGTGTAGGTAAACGCCCAACACAAACCATGGCAACAACGCGCACTACTCTCAGCTTTTATCACCCGCACAAACGCAGCGATTCCAGGGCCGCAGCAAAGGGCACAAATTACCAATTACGCAAGGCAATACCAATAAATCCGACGCCGGAATGGATAGCACTTTATAGTACGCACAAGCACTAGCCAGGAAACGGAAATAAGCGCCAAAAAGTAGGCACCAAAACAAAACGCCAAAAAAATTAGGACCAAAAACCGCCCCAAACAGTAGGCACCAAGGAAATATAACGCCAAAAAGGAGGCACCAAAAATATATTTCCTACATTTTTGCTCCAACAAACAAGCGCCAAAAAGAAGGCTGTGTTATTTCTCATTAGAAATTGGCAACCACAAGGAAAAACTCAGGAAAGATAGCCTAAAGTGTATCTAAGATATTTATAAAGTATAGCTCTCTCTCTCCTTTTCCTCTACGTTATATCTTTTTTCTCTCTCGCGGAGCGAAAATGTCCAAAACGTTGCATGGCCTTGAAATTTTACTCTCCATTCTCGCTCGTCCATCGACGCCTAAGAAGTTTCACTTCAAAAATTATTTGAGAAAAATATCTAGTCTTTGCGAACATGCAAAATGATTTTGCATGCTATTAGTCCACAAAATTTAAATGACAAAAAAAAAATTGAAATTGTTTTATTTTAATTTATTTTAAAACTTGAAAGGCGTTTCATTAGAAGTTTAAATTTTTTGGATGGTTGAACACTCTCAGATGTCAGATACTCATATATAATACTCATATATAATATTTATATAAGGTCTTTGCCTTTCCGCGGAACGTAGCCTAAGAATCTAGAGATAAATCCAAAGAAATGCCATTTTCTCTTATTTTGAAGCCAGTAAACTTTATACGCTCAGCACGTGAACATAAGTTGGTTGTGCAATTTTTTCCATTTACTTTCAATCAATTCTTTGGTTTGGACATGGTTGACATGGTGGGACTTGAGTTGTAAAAAATTTTGTACGGAATACAGTTGGTTTTGTATGACCAGAAAGATTAAATTTTATCCCCTTCAAAATGAACCGTCTGAAGCAACAATTTGGGCTCGGTGCGATGGCGCGTTATCATCATGCAAAATCCAAGAATTTGTTGCCCACATTTTCGGACGTTTGCGACGTACACCATCTATCAAACGCTTCAAAAGGGATAAATAGTGACAGATGTGTGTCTTACAGTCCTACCAAAATGAGAAAAAAATATGGACCGGTTCCAACGTGCGTGGTTCGTTCAAATTAAACATTCCTGGTACTTTTTGATCAAAGGATATAATAAATACTCGGGGCTGTGATGTGTTTAGTACACAGTTTTCTAAAATAATCTTAACTTTATCCATTTGAATATTTTGCGATGCTATGTTTTTCTTGTATTAATTGGCTTTGTAGACAATTCGCGCAAGTCATCGATAAAACCTTCGTATGTTACCATAAACAATACCAACTCAGCAATTCCCGCGTGCCAATTACAGTAAATTGAACAGTTGCCAACAAAATGGAGACCCGATGTTTGCCCTCTTTTTTGTAGAATTTTTTTTTGCGGCAAAGTCTTTCGAACTACTCACTCAAATACCGAATATGCTTCCAATGTATGCAAATTTATTTGGTTTTCTTTTTGTATTTAATTCTACTGAATAAAATTGAATCTCTTGATTAATTCTTGTTAAATTTTCTGCTTTTATAACCTTGTTCAAAATCCACTTTATCAGTAACCCAAGTCTTGGATGATTTTTTTCACATCTGTCAAAAAACCATTTACAATATCAAAATCCAAATATTCGGATTTGTTACTGCTATTATCTTCGCTGAAATATCGTGAAGCTGTAGAAAATAATATGAGGATGTGTAGTCATTAAAAAATATTGCGCACATTTATCTTTCAATGGCACAGTTGATATACAGTAAGAACGCAATGGCTAAGAGAGACATCAGTTCAAAATTTTTGGGCTTCGTTTTTGCTCATTGAGAAGAAAGATCTCCTTCAAGTAATTTGTTATTATAATAATCCAAAAACCGAATCACAGTTGGCCACTTGTATTTTATTGTCTTGTGAATAACTTCTGTAACTATTGTACATTGTTTTTTCGTTTACATGTATCTTCAATTTTTTCTATGCTAATTTTTTATATGCTAGGAATATGAAATGAATGAAAACAAATTTTCCGCAAATCTGTTTCTTAATCCTAAGATAGAGTGATTCATTTCGCGCCACCTTGTACATTTCTTACATGTCTGGAAAATTTTCATACATGTGAAAACATTTAATTTCCATCGAAAATGAACCAAAAAAGTAGAAATAAAACTTTCTAACGCTTGTTGAACTCTGGACGAGAGAAATTATGATCGACCATTGTTTTTTAATCGAAAACAGTTATTTTGCGATATCTCCAAAGCTACAAGACACAAAGAAAAAACAAATTATGTGTAATATAGGCACTGGCTGATCTGATTTTAGGCAGAAAATTCAATAAATGTTTGAAAATCTGTACTATTTGCAACGGGTCCTATATAATTTCATATAAAGGATTTTCCTTAAAATAAAATTTCAAAAAGTTTAAAATGTTCAGATTTCATAATTTGATACCGAATTTGCTATGTTCCCGCTTTCCATTTGTGGATATTTTATTTTGTTGTTCATATGCACGAGCAAATATTTGAGTGACTGTGTAAACGAGTAAATTGCACCCTTTTGCGTTGCTTTCAACTAAACTCAACATCCTTTATGCTGTTGAACGATGAACTGTTGAACTTTGAACTATTTGTCTGTGTGAGAGGAAGCACACAGGGTTCAATTTAATGAGCTAAATAAAATGCTATCATACAATTGACGCTGCCGCACAAAGTGGAGTAGGAAAAATGTCAAGAACTAACACTACTAATGGAATTGCTGAATATCTCAAGCTGGCAGTTCAAAAGAAATACGAATAATAAGGAATTGTAAAATGATTTACAGATAGGTGGGTTGCCTTAAAGTACTGAAGTTTGTAGATATGTACATTTGTTGGTATGTATGTGAGTATGCAGTTATATGAAAAAGAGAAATCATGTTTGATGTGGGAGCATATTACGGGCAATTTTTGTAAATTTTATAATGGAAAGATTATATTACAGGGAAATAGAAAAACACAAAAAAACAACAAAAAAAAAACACCAGTCTAACGGTTAGACGCGATAGAAGTGAAACCTTCCGTAAAACAAACTGAGAGAGAATAAGACGAAAGCAGCATTAGGAGCAAGATAATTATAGGTTCATTATAATAGTGCTATAAAGTTCATATTTTATTTTCTTCATTTTATTATTATTCATCCGCAATGTTTTCAATTTCAACAAATGATACGAGTGGCTTATGATAGCTAAAATATGACACAAATGCTTTGGTTTCGATGTTGTCAACATGTCTTTGAAATACCGCGTCAATGGTTGTTTTTGATCGTGTTGTCGATTCAGTTCGATTGTTACACATTTTTAAATTGAATGTTGTATTGAGAACGTCAATTAAAGGAACCGCTGTGTCCAATGCAAAATTTACGTTAAAATCGCCACTTAAAATCATTGGAACTTTATTGTAATCTTTCTAAGTATCCGCGATACTTCTGGTGTATACTTTATTAAATTTTCGTGAATGAATTCCGTGATGCTATATTATTTATTGATTTTTTTTTCTGTCGATATTCACGACACTTTTCTGCATTATTTTTCGGCATAATTGCGGTAAATATTTAAAAATGAAAATATTTACGAATATAAAAATACACACGCGGTTGCTATTATGAGCGTCCCCAGCAAAACCTGCGTGACCGAAACTCTGACACAATTACATTTTTTTGAATGTTACAAACACATATGCACGCAGGTTTTGCTGAGGTGTGACCGAAACTCTAACACAATTACACATATGCACTCGTATTTGTTTGAAAATCGACTTTTTTTTTGGTTCTCCGTCACCTTTGCAAAATGTGTAAACAGTAAGCAAACTTTATTCATATATTTTTCCTCATTTTCGCATCAGTAAAATTAAACAAACGCCGTAGCCGAATGGGTTGGTGCGTGACTACTATTCAGAATTCACAGAGAGAACGTCAGTTCGAATCTCGGTGAAAACACCAAAATTAAGGAAAACTATTTTTCTAATAGCGCTCACCCCTCAGCAGGCAATGGCAAAACACCGAGTGTATTTCTGCCATGAAAAAAAGCTCCTCATAAACATATCATAAAATAAAAAAATAAAATAACTGTATAAAAAAATTTGTTTCTTGTGATTCGAACCAAGGATTTTGGAACGGAAGCTCACATTGCTAGCCGCTCGGCTATCGCGCCATGCTGTCGGCGCTGGCCTAAAAGTTATTTAGTTCGTCGCTACGTGTATATGTAATATTCGTAGCCAAGAGTGTCGCTTTTTTCGTTTCACTTTTTCTCAAATCACTCCCAACGATTCTAAAGAAGTTTTCACTTCAAAAAAAAAAAACAAAACATAAAAAAAAATGTTCCAATCAAAAACTGTTCATTCAATTTGTGTGTAGAAAGTACTTAAGAAAATTATTAAGATATTAAGGCATTTATTTGTGAGAGGTTTAAGGAGAAGTAAAGAATCCTTAAAGTTTCTTCGCTGAAAATGAAATTTATATATACAATCAACCTTCGAAACAAATGGGATTTTTTTTATAAAGTGTGTTATATATCACAATATTTTGCGAAAATGGAAAGGCAGAGTATGCAGCCATCTTATTTATTTTGCTTTATTTTATCTCGCAACATAAAATACAAAAAAGTACCCACTCATTTCATTGCAATGCAAAAAAAACAAAAACATAAAGAGAATTCACGCAGCTGAAATGATGCAGTGCAAAGTACCGCTATTCCCAGCGCAAGTTTCAATAAGCGAGTGGTGCATCAAGTGGTTAGTGCGCCAGGTGAAGAAAAATCCAGCAACAAGCGCTGCAAAGTTAACTGAAACGTCCAAAAAGCATTTAACTCAACTTCCTGTACAAAAACTTAGGAAAGCAAATTTAAATTTTAGAATAGTCCGGAAAAAAACCTTTAGTAAGTGTAAATCATAGAAGAAGGAGATTGCAGCTTGCGCGTGACCATCTAAATAGAGTCCCAGCATTTTGGAGGACGGTACTTTTTGAAGATGAGACAAAAAAAAACTTATTTGGACCAGATGGCCGACTTTTTGAATGGCTCGAGGCCAATACGTGACAATGTTTTGGTTTCCGCATCTTCATTATCATAAATTCCTGGAGTGCCAGTGTGGAATATAGGGTCACAACGTATTTCTTCCATTCGGGTCTGTTTTGCGCCAATCTCTTAACTTCCTGTCAGCCACGCTGCATGGCGCGGGGTTTTGAATCCAGCAGTCGTCTCCAGGTATTCGTTGGTCTTCCACGACTGCGGCTTTCTTGGGATGTGCTTGTGTCCGCTAACGTCGCATTCCACGTTTCACAACCACAAAGTAAATTTGACTTTACATTGGTGTTAAAAATTTACAGTTTTATACCTCGTGAAATGTGTGATGTGGTCCAAACTGTTTGCAGAGAGCCAAATGCCGCACAGCTTTCTTCATTCGGGTTTTGTTATAATCGCTCGAACCTACAGAAACCGATATAACGCTGCCTAAATAGCAGAGAGAGTGTAGATTTTCGAGGTCGATATCATCAATTGAGAAATTTCGCGTATTTTCTGTGTTTATGCGCAGGATTTTGGATTTCTGGACATTGATCTTCAGGTCGGCTTTCTCAGTTGCTTCTCGCACGGCTTGAAAATTCGCTGCCATGTCAAGATAGTTGTGGAACAGAAGGCAGATATCATCTGCCTAGTCAAGATCTGTTAGGCGCTTTTGCAGTCCCCAGGTAATACCACCTCCAGATGACGATACGTTTTTGATGACAATGTCTAAAACGGTGTTGAAGAGAAGTGGTGAGAGAAACATTCTTGTCGAACAACTACTAATTTTTTGATTTTGTTGCCCAGAACTTTCGCATGCATTATCCGACGGCTTGCGTTCGTGTAAAGTGTTTAGATGAATTGAATCAATTTCTATGGGAACCATTTGCACTCGAGGGCGTTACGAATAGGGCCATTATGTAAAGTATCGAACACTTTTTGGAAGTCTATAAAGACGAGACTGACTGTTTAACGATAACTCGGAAACTGTTGATGTGGTCGGTACATGATCGTTTCGCTCTGAAGCCCGCCAGTTCTTGCCTGAGTTCTGGTTGCAGCACCGCAAAAATCTTTTGTTTATGATTTGTGCAATTATTTTGTTAATTATACTGAGCAGGGTAATACCCTTCCAGTTCTTATATTCCGTCATTTTGCCTTTCTTAGGGATTTTCACGATCACGCGTTTCTTCAGTTCATCAGGCAAGTCGATGATGCCCAGTATTTCAAAATCAATGGATGTATTAAACTAGCACTGAACACGAGATCTGCTTTCAGCTACTCAGGCGAGATGTTGCCCAGGAGCAATGTTGTTTTAAAGCGACTTTACCGCTGTAAAAGCTTCGCAAATGCTTGGGATATCCATTGGAATGTCAGCTCTTTCCTCACGCGCTGTGCGCTGGCATGGTTTGGGGATGCATGTCAGCAAATGGAGTTGGAAATTTGACCTTTATCAGAGAAACAATGAACAAATATGTTTATTTGAAATTTCTGCCAGAAAATTTAGTTCAAAGCGCCAAAAAGTTGCAAATTGATGGTGACTTTCGCTGTTATCAAGACATGACCCTAAGCATAAGTCAAAAATAATACAAAGATGGTTAATATATAAATGTCGCCACTTTCTTGAAACTCCTGCACAATTACAGGATTTGAACGCCAGCGAAAATTTGTGGTCGAAAAAAAACCACATCCATATCAAATCAGATCTTAAAAAGTCGATATTTTTTAAAAGTGTAACCAAATTAGTCCAGAATACACATAAAAATTGGTTGCCTCAATGCCACGTAGACTCCAAGCTGTAGTTGATAATAAGGGATATCTAACAGAGTACAATATATCGTACAATTTTAAAAATTAGAAATTAATAATTGCTCTTTTTTAACTTTTTTCCCATTTTCGTGAATGAAATATGGAACACTTTACAAAAAATCGTATCTGCATCAAATAAGTTGCGAGTGACTGTAACTACAGCTTATCTAAATAGTTCCAACTGGTTTTGGGGTTAAACTTCATTTTATAAACAAGGCATCAAGAAGAATTTTTCAACGAATCCACACAATTTTTTATGAAAATAAGTTGCAAAATAACATAGCCTTTCTTTTCTTAAGAATTCGATTGCCCTAATTCCACATAAAATTGTGCGATAAATATGAGAATGCACATCATTTTACATTCTGTTGTATAGTTTTCGAAATATCACTAAACAATGGAAGTCCCATATGATGAAATTTGGGAATAACGAATTTTCTGTTTAGCGAATCATCAAAATTTTCCCACTGACGCTCACTGAACGCTAATGAGTTTTATTATTCGATATAACGAACGTAACGCAGACGTAAGCTGTGAATGTTCTATTACTATGGCATGGGACTGGTGAAGAAAAAAATGCTGACCACTTTCCGCTAGATATCTTTGGTGAGAAATATGTCACGCTCCGTGCATCGACGATGTGGTGGGGGATTCATAGAAGATGCTTTTTTAAGAGCTTAGGTACTTAAAATGATAAATGATAGAAAACAGAAATATTATTGGATTGGTTTTTTTTTTTTGTTTTATTGTGATCTGGTAGATAATTTCATGGTATTCATTTTTTGAATATGTTATCCGGCATATGTCTGCCGCTGCTATGAGTTACATGGTTCATTCGATCAGACTAATTTTTGACTGCTTCTTCCTATTATTCTGGCCATTTGGTGTCAATGGTGGCTTGAATATTGCAATAAATCGATTGTTAAACGCGGGTCATGGCAAGTTGCGCCGTCTTGTTGAAACCAAAAATTGTCGATGTTTAGCTAATTAATATTTGAAAATAGAAATTCAGTCAGCATGGCTTGATAGCGCTCGCTATACACTGTGACGGTAGCTCCTTCTCATTTCAAAAGAAGTAAGGACCAATCATGCGGCCTGTAAACTATGAACTTCAAAGTAAATTTCCACAATTTGAAAGCGTTGTTCTGGGGTTAAACGAGTAATGATGACTTGCCAAAACTATACTGAACAGAAAAACCATTCTCAGCGTTAGCAACCACAGTTGTCGATATCGATATTTTTGAAGCAGCTAAAAAACGCCCGATATATGAGGAATTAAAAGTGAGATTACGTTTAAAAAAACTTATTTGGCGGTTTTGTTTTTGGTCAAGCAAATTATGTATTACAGCATTCCAAAATGAAGGTAAGAAAAACGAAAACTCAATACATTCCTCAGTACCACCAAGACCAAAATGGACAGTCAGCACAGTTCAAGAAAAAAATGTTGCTCTTAAGACCCAATACAGTATCGAATTTTGTAGCAAAGTGAAGGTAACAATGCCTGGGCAGGTGGATCAATCGCGCAAAATATTACTTATTTGCAGCAAGACAGTCATAATCCAATTTTTTTTTTTGTTTGTTTTTGTTAAATCTGCAAGAATGACCACCAGATTTTCATTGAAGTCGCGCAAAACGTGCGCCCTATTAATAGTAACTCATTAAGGGGTTATACGCAGTTATGAAGCAAATAAAAGACGGGTTGTCAAGGATTTAACCTGAAGAAACTTCAGAATATTTTAATTTGAAAATTTTTGGCGGTTATAAAAGCATCCTTCAAGAACGTAACAAAATTTTTTATTTATGAAAATGTTGATTATAGAGCGCGCTGCAGGCGATTTCTGGAACCTCCTTTAAAAAAAGACGATTTACGGTGTACATCGTAACTCAGGATTGGATTATCTGAAATCAAAAAACCAAACAAATTTTATTAATATAATATATTAGATTATCTAGTAATTAATCGTTCGGCTAATCAAAATAGTGAATTTTCACAAAATGGCAGCTTTTAAAAGAAATGATTTCGATTTTTACGTTAAAATTTGGCCGTAAATTGATTATAAAATGGAAAATAAGTATCAGATTTACAAAAGGAACGATTAATTACTAGAAAATGTATCTTTAAAGATTGAGTTAAAACGGTTGACCGATCAAACAAGCCGTTTTCGAGATATCGTGTACACCGACTTGAAAAATGCCGTTTTGAAAAAAACACGTTTAACGTTTCAATACCGGTTGAACGTGCTTTAAAACGTGCCGAGGCATCTCTACATATTTAGGTATAACTCCGAAAGTATTGCTTAGATCTACTTCAAATTTCGTGCGTATACTTTTGAATATATGTACATTACAAAAATGCAATAAAAAAATCGATTGTTTTGAAAGTCATAACTGCGTATAACCCCTTAATGAAGTATTAGAAATAGAAATAAATATTTCTTTACATTCAGTTAGGGAGGTATAGCAAACTGAAAACATTCACGCCACTCTTACAAATGGGCGATGTAAATATGATAATCTTCGAGTCTGACCATCATTTGAGCTCTTATTCCATTACTTAGGATTTGAGGATTAGTCAGAAAACATTTCGGCACCATTTGCATAACTCCATTAGACAGCTCATTTAAATTTGGTTATACAAGTGAGAGGTGGCGAATATCGAAGGAGTGCCTCCTTTGAGGTGGAAAACCAAATTGAGACAAGCACAAAAGTAAAATAAACACTACCGCTCTCTAAAAAGCTCAAGCAAAACGTTAGGCGATTATCGAAACGATTTTGCACACAGCATTTGAAAGGCAAAGCCAATGAAATTCAAATATACTCCCAGCCATTACCACATGAAATTTAGCAAAATGGTACGCGTACAACCCACGTTCAAAGCAAGTATGTATGTATGTATGCATGCCATTGAAGTTAAGCGATTTCTTTGCGGCTTGAGTATAAATGAAAGTACGCACACACACATTGGTACGAGCATGTGTACAAGCGTTAAAACATCAGTAAGCGCATTAACTCCCCACCACAGATACCAATCACGTTAAAGTGACACGTGCATGAATATGCATTCAGAAAGGAAATAAGCAATCAAAGCAAAATAGAAAATCTTACACAGCTTTATCTTGATTACACTAGCTTACAAGCAAGAAAGTCCAATAACCAGATCATCAAATTCCGGTGTAAAATCGAACACTTAATTCAAAAATCCATTTAATTTTCTTTGGTCAGGCAGTTTTGGAAATAAAATAAAATATACTTTTTTATTTTTTTGATATTTGATAAAAGCTTAAAGAACAATAAATTTATTATATAAGCATTACCGCATAAACTTTTTTTGCACAGACGCTATTCAAGCCGCAAATAAACGTAGTTGTGGAGAGTTCGAATGGCCCTATCACAATCTCAGCGGTGTATAGCCCACCCAAGAATGCAATCAAAACAGAGGAGTATAGAAAATTCTTTAGAAAGCTTGGAAACAGGGTTCTAGCAGGAGGAAACTATAATGCTAAACACACTCATTGGGGATCCCGTCTCCTTACCTCAAAAGGTCGCCAACTATTGATAGTTATCACAAAATTGAACCTCATCACATCCTCATCAGGCTCTCCAACGTATTGGTCCACTGGCACAAATAAAATACCAGATCCCATCGACTTTTGTGCACCGAAATGTGTTCCAGCTAGTGGAATAACCCACAGCTTATGCTACGAACTATCCTCTGGTCACTCTCAAGAGCAATGAAGGCATTTTAAATGCTGCCGAGCATTTCAATAATTGTGTCCAACATGCAGCATGGAACTCAACACCTTGTTTCACCAAGCAACACCACACACAAATATCTCTTTTGAGATAAAAGGAAAACTGAAAGAAAAACGACAAGCAAGAAACACATGGCAAAGAAGCAGACACCCTGAGAGCAAAAAGAAACGCAACTCACTTACTCGAGAACTCAAAGAACACAACTCCCAGCTGCAGACTTATCTCAGCAAACTTGTTGCAACTTCTATCACTAAATACTCTCTATGGAAAGCAATAAAAAACTTAAAAAGGCCAACCCTAGCACAACCATCTAATAAAATGGAAACTAACTAATGGGCTAAAACAGATCTCGAGAAGGCAAACATATTTGCTCATCACTTAACGCAAGTGTTTGCCCCCACGAACGCGCTCCAAGTGCTGCTTAAAAGTACATGGTGCTCTAAAACACACACACCAGATGAAACGCACCCATAAAAAAATTCACGAAAAGTAAGGTTAAAGAAGTGATAAAAAAACTTAAAAAACGAAGGCTCCTGGATATGATCTCATAACAGGAGAAGTACTGAGACAACTCAACCACAAGAACGACTCACTTTCCTTACGTAAATATATACTTCTATTATATTATCTGGGTTTGTTCCACCTCAAAGGAAAGTAGCTCAAGTGAAAATTATTTTCAAACCATGAAAAAGCGCTGAACTAGTCAAATTATATCGGCCCATCAGCCTATTGCCTCTAAAGCAATGGAATCCATTTTCCTCAAAAGAATGATGCCTATAATTGAAGAACGAAATATACATAATTACAAATGACCAATTCAGTTTCATGAAAAAACACAGTACCATCGAACAGGTACACAGACTCGTACATAGTATTCACAAAGCATTTGAACAAATATAATTTTACACAGCGGCTTTTGACTGCATTTGGTATGATGGCTTACTCTATAATATAAAATACACTTTACCAATAAACTATTGCATATTTATTAAGTCCTACTACGAAAATCGATATTCCATTGTCAAATAAGGCATAGAACAGTCCAAACTATGTGAAAGTTCAGCTGATGTATCCCAAGGCAGTATTATGTACACCATCCTACACTAGCTATACACATACAATCTACTCACAAATGACTCCACCCCATGTGGCCTCCCATAAACTCCAGAAAGGACTTGATAAAATAACTCATGAGTTGAAAGAGTGTCTCATTAAACCAAACGAGACAAAATCTTTCCAAATCACTTTTACACTAAATCGAAAAGCTCAGTAATACAATAATAATCCAAACTAACGTGACAAAATATCTCGGCATGCATCTTGATAGCAAACTCACATGCGAAACCCATATTTTCACTAAACGGAAGGCTCTAGCAATAAGACTCAGAAGCCTATATTGGCTACTATATCAAAATTCTCATGTTTCTCTCGAAAGTAAGCTCTCACTTTACTCAGCTATCTGGAAACCGATATGGACATATGACATTCAACTTTGGGGCGCTGCAGCTACCTCCTACATCGAAATTTTTTAAAGATTCCAGACGAAAGCCCTGAGAATGATAAAATTTCCTTTATTAAATCACAAATGCTCAAATTTATCTTGATCTCAAAGTATCCACTATGACTGAAAAAATACGAAAATATGTCACATCACGCAACACTCGACTCCGATCGCACTCAAACCATCTTGTCAGAGAAATGATTTCAAATCCCATACCTTCACCAGACTCAAGAGAAAATCTACCAAAGGCCTCATATGATAATAAATAGGCTGATAAACTAGTCGCGCTGGCACGCTCTGTCGGCATTCGGGCGAATGCATACGGTATGGGGTGTTCTCAAATCTCCAATCGCACTAAACTATGAATAATCGGCGCATGTGTAAAGGCAATATTGTTGTACGGTCATGGCTGGTCTCTAACACCGTCACACAGAGGCTACAATCCTTCATCATCTGCAGAATATTCTGGCCAAACACCATCAGTAACGCTGTACTGTGGATATTAACGAACAAGGAACCCATTCTTAGGCAAATCAAATGCAGCAAGTGGTGATGGATAGGTCACAGACTGACAAAACCACCAGATAGCATAACGAGGATGGCTCTTGACTGGAACCCGCAAAGGAGCAGAGGTCGCGGTTGACCAAAACACACTTGGAGAAGGTCAATGCTGTGCGAACTAGCAGATGCCGACATCTCATGGGACGGTGCAAACAGAACAGCACAAAACCGTGTACGATGGAAGAGTCTTGTCGAGGCCCTATGCTCCCGAAAGGAGTGAACGAGGAAAAAAAATTGTAAATTGGGCAAATAAATTGGCCATCTCAAGAGGAGAGTTCGCTACTTTATTGTCCAGACGAACAGCACAGGTCTGGTTAGATTTTATGAAGTGCTAAAATACTTTCGGACATGACCCAATATTATTCTCAATACAAATAATATAGTTACGATAGAGAAGTTTATGTAGGCAAATACATTTTGTTTAAGTACTGATATATAATAGAGAAATTACAGATATTGGGTTTTATGAGTTTTTGGTAAAATTGATTTTGTAGATTTTTAATTTTTTTAAGCCAGATGTATAACATGGAAACTTAAAGCGCCCTTTTTCAACAAATGGAGTAAATGATTATTGTGCGATATCGAGGAAGGTTAGGTTAGGTTGAACTAGTTGACTTGCAGTCACGCATAGACTGGTTCGATCCATAGCGTTACCAGATGTAGTTCCTTAGGCATGTGTTTCGAAGTAGTCCACCCGCATGGTGAGACTTTAAGCAGAAATTTCCAACCCACTGCGGAGATATCTTCCAATCCCCCAGATATTTTAAGCGTGTTTCGAATAACGCAAGACGTTCGCAAAGGAGATGCTCTCCACTTTCCCTTGAGCCGTGTTTCCTCGCACAATCTCTTCGTGTTAGTGATAGTATACATCGAGTACGACTGTGATCGTCATGTTTGCACCTGATCTTAGCATTACTGCAAGTAGATAAGTTCTCCCATCTTGTCCGGAATTTTCTGATCATGTTTTCGATAATAAGATTCGATAATGAACTCCGAAGATAGAGAGACCCCATTTCTCGCTATATCGTCCACTATCCGTAGCTTATATATTAATTCGTTGCCAATCTTTCTACTGCTTCCCTGCTCTGCTTTAGTGGCTGCCTATCGATCTATGTAAAAGTGAACCCACCAGCTAGTCACAGTAGTATCACAAGTTAGGTTTTCCAACTTCAGTTTCCTTTCAGTAGCCTTTCCACCTTCAGTTTCCAGAAAACTTCAAGAAAAAAATAGATACATATTCTAGTCAGCGACCGCTTTAGCAAAATCATTAATCATTTGTAAGCCACTGTTATTAGTATTCATTGAGTGAAACTGTAGACAGCACAGTGTAATCCTAATATCTTTGGAATACTTAATCCAACTCACGCCCATCAAATCAGCAGCGGGCTTAGTCCCCTATAAATAACTTCTCCTTCGCCCCCTCTAAATACTTCCATCTTATTTCATTGCAACTCTTCTGCTTGTTGCGTTTGCTTGCGAGTTTACATTTCATCAGAAAACCTTCACGCACATATCTGTTTCAAGCAGATTACTTCACTTACCTCTCACATATTCTGAAAGAAAAGGATAAGTTTTCCTATTTCTCTTTCCTTATTAGTGTAATTTGTATTTTTTTTTTTTTTTGTGCACAGTTTGACCCGCACGAAAGTTAACTTTCGTGAATTATATGCGCGCAAAGCCACTACTAATGGAAATACCGAGAAAACTGAATACCACAGTCGGAAAAGTGAGTAAACACAAAATAAGTAGGAAATGATGTTCAAAAAAAGACAGTTTATGCGGAAGTAATCCATGTGCATGCATAAAAATTCTTACGTATAATATTTAAGTGTTGGCCGTTTCAGCTGTGTACTCATATGTGGTAATGATGGCAAAACCATATTATGAATTGAGCAAAAAATTCAAAAACTTAGCTTCCCGTGAAATTTGAATTTGCCCATATTTTCTATGCAAAGCAGTTAGAAAAGTGAAAAAAAATCTTTAATAGTTTTTCAAGTGTATAATAGTCTGCTGGGCACCTAAAATGATGTGGTGCTGAAGGAGGAACCACCGTGAGCTCTTAGAAGCGAGGTAATGGTAATATAGAGTTTGTGAGCGCATTTATTTGCATCGTCATAATGGCGCAGCTGTGGCAGAAACCGTTTACCAAATTCAAACAAATTCTAATAGAAGTTCTGATTACGCGGTCGAAAAGGGAAGATGAGAGTGGCACAAGTAAGCGAGTTGACTAGATCTTCGTTTACCAAAACTTACAAAAATTGTATGTGCTATCTATTTAAGTGTCCGGTTTATAAAAAAACAAAAATAAAGAAAAAATGATAAACAAATAGTTATCGTAAATAAAATTTAGTTTTGCAAAAAAAAAATAAAAAATTTCGTCTCCGCGAACCTTTGCTGCATGGATTGGTGCATGACTCCCATTTGTTAGTGTCCGGATTCGAAATTATGGGAATGAAGCACCAAATGATGAAATAATTTTTTTCTAAAAACAGTCGGTTGTACCAAAAAACAGCTCCTCATACAAAACCATCTGCCTTCAGATGCGGCATAAAACTGTACGTCCCTCAATGTATGGAGAAACTCCATAAAGGCGCACGCCACGAATAAAGCGTGGGGCTAAGCCAAATACTCGACAAATGGTGTATGTCATCGTACAGGTATATATTTCGTATGTATAATTTTATGTATAAGTATACGTATCGTATCCCTATAGCAATCCCTGCGGTTCGGCGTGCTCAAATAATTTTGGACTTCCAAAGAATTCCTTATCATAAACGTCAAAGTCCCCGCTTTTGAACCATTTAAGCCAATCTTCTTCAGTATTCAATCTTTGTTTTCAGTGTTGCGTGTACGCCATAAACAAATAAATGACGTGCCTTAGGTGTATTTCTTTTAAATAAAAAAGTAATAATATGTGGTACAAAATTAATCATCTAATTTTATTTTTGAACAACTTTTTTATTAAATAAGAAAACAGATTTTTAGTGATGGAAATTTATATATTGACCTTTAAACCCTTCTTTGCTTGTCTGTTTGCCGTTGTCTAGTTCCCCAGTGTTAAATGTCATCCATATATATCTTTCTTAATACGTAGTTGTGCAATAATATGTAAGTTCTACACTCCATCTTCTGATTGCCTGTACCAGAAGCTCTGCTTTAAGCTAGATTTTGCAATATGACGGCTTAGAGCTATCTTTATTACCCGACCCGCACACAACAAATAGGGGGGGGAGCTGAGCCAAACACCTAAACACCTAATATATTTGCATGATTACCATTCGGAATTCACAGAGAGAACGTTGGTTCGAATCTCGGTGAAACACCAAAATTAAGAAAAACATTTTTCTAATAGCGGTCGCCCCTCGGCAGGCAATGGCAGACCTCCTAGAGTATTTCCGTCTGGAAAAAGCTCCTCATAAAAGTATCTGCCGTTCGGAGTCAGCTTGAAACTGTAGTTCCCTCCATTTGTGGAACAACATCAAGACGCACACCACAAATAGGTGGAGGAGCTCGGCCAAATACCCAAAAAGGGTGTACGCGTCAATTATATTCATAAATATACTCATTCAGGGCTTACCTACATTAAGTTACTATATCCGGTGAGGTTTTGCAAAAACCAACTAACTTTATGGTTTTCTAAATTTCTCGTAAACTATATCAGATTATTGATGTTTTTTTTTTAATTTGCACAAAGTTTGAAACTTTGATTTATATTTTTTTATAGAGTGGAGGAAGCAAAGCTCCCGTTGCAAAACACCTCGAAGGGAAGAGTGGAGCACTACTTTTTGGGCTTTTGGCGTTACGTCAGAAAGCTTTCGGGTTAGTCTTAAAATCAGTATCAAATCCACGAATACAGTTTCGTTTTAAATGAAAAAATGATGATTTTAATAATTTTTCTTTCTAGTCAATTGCTTTATTTTACAAATTTTCCTTATTTTTTTTTACCTTATGTTCCGACTTGACTTGGCAAAATTTGAAAAAAAAAATTAATAGTTGTAAAAGTTATCGCTGTTTGTGTGGAGCCCGTTTCTCACCTTGCGGTGATTATCATAAGTCCTTGAAGATTCATCTAAAATCAATCGGACAAGAGAAATTAGTTTTATTAATAGATAATCTTGTGCCTGATTGAAGATTTTTTTTAAATTAACAATATGGCGGCTTCAGGAAATATTTTTCAGATTTTCGAAAAAAAAACCGAGAATTAATTGTTAAAAAAAAACGAAATTTTTGAAAAAAAAATCCTTCAATCAGGCACGAGTTTTTTATGTTTTTCAAAAGCAGTATACATTTTATTGAAATCTACCAAGCGGTTTTTAAGTTACAGTGATCACCAGTTCAAAAAACATAGTTTTGAGAAAAACGCATTTAAAGTTTTTGTCTTTGTTTGTTTCTGCCCGAGCACTTTTTGTTGAATAACTCGAAAAGTATTTGGCGGATAAGATAAACTTTAAGAAAATGCAAAAAAAAATAATTTACTTGAAAATTCTGACTACCCCTTACCCCTTAAGTGTTTACATTTCTTCTCTCTATAAGCTTGGGCTTGAGCTAGTTTAAATTAAAAAAAAAAAAAAATGTTATTTTTCAAACTCTTTAACTTTTTTAAATATTTTAGTATTACATGGAATTTAGTATACCATGGAATCTAACACAAAAGTAAAAGCAGGTACTAAAAACCAAAAACAAATACTTTAAATTGCTGTAAGTTTTTTTAAAGTGATATTCATAATTTTATGTACAAAGAAGCGCTGTTTTCCAGTACCTGCATTATTTGAAATATAGGTATAACAACTTATTATGCAGCTGCTGTATAATTATTCAGAATTGCTATTTAATTTGACAGCAAAAATGCTCAAAGCTATTTGAATTTGAAGTAAAAGATAAAATATGGGAATATGAGAAATAAATTGCTTAAGTTTTCGAGGAGCAATCTCATAGGTAAGCACAAATATTGTCGTAGGTAAGTATGCAGTACTAAGAAAAAATGTTCGCTTTACCTGCTATGCATAGCATACATACTGAAACTTTTCTAAGTGAAAATATGTGTGAGTAGGAGCTTAAGTAAATTTATGAAATTTGCAGTAAAACTTATAAGCAGTTATTTTGCGCGATTGTGTCGCTTAATCCACGGTTGGACAAATTTCATTACTTTTAGCTTCGTAAGACATTTGTTAATGTCATTCATTATATGTATTTTAGGTAAAGATACTCGTCAGCCGGCAGCCGGAGTCATATCAAATGAGTACGGTTGTTATACGATGATATTTGTTGAGTTTGTTTCCAGGAATTTGTTTACAGTGATAATCTTCTTTCATCACATAGCGTTGCAGCATGATGCAAAATCCACTAGCTTTTTTCACAAAAATTTGCTATCTTTCAAAGAATTTGCTCTCTCAAGCACCGCATAACGTCGAAATAATATTTTTCGCTTACCTTCTGACACTTTTCTTTCCCAATCCCTTTAAACGTGCTTTTTAAATTATCAATAATCGGAATTTTTTTGTTTTCTATCAAAGCAAGTTATTGAACCTGAATCTGTTCACGAATGGGTCAGAGTTTTGATTTAGTAGCCATTAAAGCAAGCAAAGTCTTAATATTTTGTACGAATTTGGTTTGATTGTCTTTTATATGCCACTTATTCAACCAGGTACCAACTTTGTCGGGGTTGTGCTGCAGGAAAGATGATGCGCTAGAGGCAAACACATTTTTGGCCAAGACTACTGTATCATCCGCATATGTAGCTTTGTGTGTGCCTTTTATCAAGGGTAGATCGGCAGTAAATAAAATGTAGAGGACCGGTGCCAGAACATTACCTTGAGGCACATCTGATTCAATACAAAGCTATTTGCGAAACATGTGATTTACCTTTTTATCTTCTTTGAATTGCCCCGTTAATCGTGTTCAGAATATGTAAGAAACTGGATTTCGCCAACCGTGCAATCATCACAATAGTACACTCATCTCCGAAAAGTGCCTTTGGTTTGATGGTGGCCTTTAAAAAATTCAACAAGCTTCTGAATATGAAAAACATCGATTTGAAACACTAAATATTTTCTATCGTAATTTATTATGAGTATAACAGCAGGCCATCAACGAAAATAATACTATGCGACAATTTTATGGCAACTCAACCTCCGTGAACTTTTTTAAGGGGGAAGTCTACTGTGACAAGGGAAAAAACAGGCTTATTTTCCGGATTTTATTTCTAACAAAATATTGTTCGTACATAAAATCTATTTAAACTCTTATCTTTATTATATATTTAAGTTTTTGAAAAAAAAATTTTAAGTCAAAATATTCAAAATGGCCGCTGTGGCACTTCTGCAAGCGCAGGTCCGCTTTTCTTAGGTGCCTAAACGGTGTACATGAAATCTTACGTTTCGGTTATCTAAAACAAAAAAACAAAATATTGTTATCATATACATAGTATTGACTCTCGTCTGACGTAGGATTATGTCGATAAAAAATTTTGGCGTTGAAAAAAAAATTCTTGAAATTTTTTTCTTTTTTTTTGCCTAAAATTGATGTTACTATTGTTTATAACAATTTAACAAATAACGATATCAAAAAAATCCTATGTCAGACGAGAGACACTATTACAGAGAATATATAATTAAATTTTTAAGCTGATTCATTTATCAGAACTCGAGATGTCGTGTACACCGTATACAAAAACTTAGTTTCGAGAAAAATGCGTTTAAAGTTTCAGTATAGCAGGTACGCGCTTTGGAGCGCTTCGGGAAAAGGTCGAAATTTCAACGAAGAAAAATTTAGCCAGCTGTAACACATATTGTACCTTATTTAAGAGGGTTCAAAGTATTTTTTAAGCTAATAAAAAAAAATCGATTTTTTGAAAAATTCACAGTAGACTTCCCCCTTAATATTTCCTGAAAGTCTACACATCCACTACTGAAACGTCTGAAGAATTTGGAAAAGTGAGCTCCAAACGTTTTTACGGCCTACTAATGCTTTCATGACCCGGCCTACATTTTTGTTCGCAATATTAACAGGGTAACATATATCGATTTGAAAGAAAAATTCACTATACGATTAGAAGAAAGTGCATACCGTATACGGTATAACCACAAGCTCAATGTTTTTTTCGCGGGAGGAAATGTAAAGCGGTTTACAAAGTCCCAAAGATTACGGTGTTATGGACACGTTTTATGAATGAGCAGCAAATAATGACCAAAAAAGTATTTGAAGATAAACGTTGCGTTTTCATTTTGAGTAACTTTCATGATCCCACAGATCTGGTTCATGTATGAAGAACAGAAAAAACTGCCCTCTGGCCTTGACTTGAATTTGACCAATTGAAGGGAAGCTATGCAATTGACCGCAAATCAAAAAAATGGTGGCACCGAATATTCTTTCATTTTCTAGATTGCACGGTGGTAGATGCTTTTATAATCTATAAAGAGTTACAAAAAGACCCTATCTCAGGATTAGAGGAGTTGTGCTTCAAGGAATTTAGGCGACATGTTTACCAAGATATTCTAGCATTTGCTTACATAAGTAATAAGAGAAAAATGTCGCGTTCTTTCAGCAACTCTGCTTCGCCTACCTGTGCTTCTATAAAGAAGCACAAACCTCTTTGCTATCGCGAAGGAAAAGAGTTTTAATTATCACCATGAACGTTTATAATACTAGTTTTGAATAAATAAAAAAAACTTCTAAGTTGTGTATACTTATTTCGCAGTGGTTACCTCAGCTAACCACCATAAAACTCACCCCCCCCCCCTGCTGATCTATTTAAAAAAAATTGTATCCAGGGCTTAACATGGGCCTGTAGGAAAGAGTTAAAAAAAAGAGGTGTGTGTGTCAGCTCCGACACGCGACTGGAGTTTACTCCTTAAGAACGATTACCGTGATATTTAAAAATATATATATTTAATATGCAAAAGGAGTAAATGAAGACCTTTCCTATATTACTGGAAAAATATAAATTTATTTATTCTATTCGCTCCGTACTTAAATCTTTTTCACTGGATATATCTGGTAGTGTGAATATAATTGGTTTATAATTGACGAAAGAAAGCTTCTCACAATCCTTCAATTTCTTCTCTATTTCACCGTTAAAGCTTTCAGACGTAGAGCCATCAATGTATTCAAACAAATGTCTAAGCGGTAGTTCATTGGCGTGTAATTGGCAGATGAACCGTTGTAAGGGTTTTTGAAGACAATCTCCTCCAAAGGTTCAGACGATATCACTGGTATTGTAGGTTCTCAACGAACGCACAAGCGCTAGATAGGAAACGGAAATAAGCACCAAAATGTGGGCAGTGCTATTTCTCACTGGAAATTAGGAACCACAAGGAAATATATATTTCCCACAAGTTTGCACCAACAAACCAGCGCCACAAGGTATGCAGTGCTTTTTCTCACTAGAATATAGAAAAAGGGCAACGCGTCACTTCCGTCAGCGTACACTTCCGGTGATTCACACGATTTTACTACCCATATTTTTCATAACATGGGCCTTATATATCATTTCTTAAGGAGTAAACTCCAAAAAATAGTAAAATTTATTAAAATATATGGATGAGCGAAATGAAAGGTTAATATATACAATATATAAATATACGGAAAATATTTTCTTAGTACATCTTAGATAATTAGATCTCACCTAAAAGGGTCGTTTTGTACTTTACTCTAAGAAACTTCTTGAATAAAAAAAAATAAGTTTGGAAAGCCGTTAGAGGACTAAAAGGTTCTGGAAAATTATTCTTCCGCAATTTTTATAAGCGACTTTCTCACACAAAACGATTATGTCACTGACAAAATACGGTTTTCAGTAGTTTCAGTTTTTGTAGTTCATTGTAAATTTATCTATTTGCTCTTAGAAGACTTCATATTTATTGCTTAACGGTAAAAACTCATTGGAATATAATTTCATATTGAGAAATAACTTCATAAAACTTAACGTAGTTTCAGCTTTATTGTATACATTTTTGTTTTTGTTCTTGTGTTGGTTTCTTTTTTTTTTTGTTTGTGAGGGCTTAAGTTCAATGTAGACTTTTGGATAGTATTCTTCGTATTCTGCCCAAAGTCTAACCAACGGTTAATCAAACAGGTAGCTCAAGTTATTCAAAATATACTTCATTACACGTGAGTGAAGAAAAAAGATTAAGAAACTACCTACTTCCCACTAAAAGGGTTATAAATATATCTATAAACAACCTTAGTACTGCAATTTTTATAGCCCAAACTTAATATCCAATAAGACTGTAAATTGAATAGTATTTTTATTTCATTTAATGGTTAGCAAACTTAAGACGGAAGGAAGTTTTTTGAAAACGGAAAGCAATATCATTAATAATCCTTTCAAAGGCCAGCAAGTGAGGCAAACTTCAAGCAACTTTTAGGACTTGACATGATAACAGCGCAACTCTGTAACTCGTTTCAAAGTTTGAACGCAAATACTTTACAGATAACTAAAATTTTGCGAAAAGGACACAAATAGCTAGAAGATATCGTTGTAAAATGTATTCAAATATTTATGTAATGGAAAAGCATAAAGAATAACTTCAACAAAGGATTTCGGAAATGAAATAGGGCAAACGAGAAGCACAAAACTTCAAAGGTCAGCAATCTTTTTACAGCTAACAGCAAGAAAATACATGTAACACATTAATAAATATATATTATTACAATATTTAGTTCTTCTCTTAAGCGAAATAATATGTGCATATGTGTATATGTATACATACATTTGTCTAAGTAATATTTGTGGTATTTCTTGCTTTGCTCAGCTTCACAAAATCGTCTTCTGCCAAAAGCACTCAAATAATCGAAAAAGCAATTTGACCACAAAATGTCTGCTGAAAAACGAATACAAATGACAGATAAAAGGAATTTGCCAACTATCCACAAGGGCTTAGCGGCAAAAGCTCTGATTTAAAATCTTCAGAATTTTCAGACTAGTATCCATAAAATATCGTAAAAATATTTGCCCCTACTAAATTGTGTTATGAGTAATTTAGGTTGCTTCTCTTATAACGCATCTTGCCAAAACTTCTATTATTCAACATACGCACTTCAAAGACAATAAATGACCAAAGCAGATACAATTTACTACGTGGGCGGCTAACCTTTACTTTAGTCAAGATGTCTGCCCCAAAGTTTTGATTTTGAAAGAGGTAAAGGGGCTGAACAAGTGCTTAAACACATTTTGCTATTTTAATATTTACTTTGTTTATTTCTGAGTTGTTAAAAACTTCTTCATAAATTCAAATGTGAAGAATAAAATTTTGTAAGCTCTTTTGTATTCATCCCTAACCAGTATTATTTCGAACACTTACGATTTCTTCTTATATGTGTACACCTCCTTGAAAAACATTAAATACATATACGTACTACAACAAAACCATATAAAGTTTCAAACTTTGCACAGAATTTTTAAAAATTTCAACTGTTAACGAGAATTTTCGTAACTTTTTTTTTGATGAATTTTAAAATATCAAGTGCAAGTTTCAAGTTAGTTTTTTGGAAATTTTTGTTGTTGATGCTATGTGCATGATATGATAGAAAATTCTCGGGATCCCTACAAAATGCTGTATATCAAAATTCTTTTCGTACGAAATACTGTAAATTAACGTAACAAAATCCTGCAGTGACAAAATTCTGTGTTGAAGTTCTAAGCAAAAATACGGTGGATTGCGTAGCCGGAGTTGGACTGATGAGGGTTATTTTTTTGAAGCGCAAACTGCAGAAAAAAAGTGCCCACTTTTTTTATAAAATTTGTTGAATTTCTTTTCATTTACTTACAGCATTTCGTCAATACAGAATTTTGTCAATACAAAATTTCGTCAATACAGCATTTCGGCAATACAGAATATTTTTTACATCATTTTGAAATACAGAATTTTGTACACAGCATTTTGTAAACAGAATATTATATCATACAGCATAACGTACCCAATCCAAAATAATCGTTAGCAAAAAAACAAAAAATTGTGAAGAATCAGTGCGATGTTTGAGCGACTTCAAAGCTACGTTACATTTCTTTATACTAAAATTAAATGAACTGGGAAACCCCTTACCAAAAAGTCTCCAAGGATTCTGAATAAAAAGTTGAAAATTGTGATGCTGATTTTCTTTTTTGGAAATTGTTAAATTTTTGTGAATTTCGTACAAAGTCTAGAGTCTCATTTACAAAGTTTTTGTTAAAGAACGAAATATGTTTTTATGTTTTTACTAAAAGTTAACGGAAAAATGTAGTAAGAAAAATATTGCAAATAAACAAATAAAGTGACCTAATTATGTGAGCACAAGTGCATGTTTTCTCGGATTTTTAATGTCTTGAATAACGCAAATTTATTATGAGTGATGGTAAAAGGACCAATATGGCATTACTTTTTAGTGAACTTTATTGAATATACAAGGTGAAGTCCAAAATAAACCAGAGTGGCGTAATACAAATGTTTTTGATGACCGAAAATCAGTAATCGCCCAAAGCTTCATCGAAATTGTTCGTAAATTAATGAAAAAATGAACCAAAATCATTGTTGAAATTCATGAAATAGGAGTGGAATATCTACAAAACATCGATTTATCGCAATTTAACTGATCATTTGGGCTTACAAAAGGTCTGTGCACGTTTCATTCCGCAAAATTAACTGAGGACCGAAAAGTGTTCAGAGTTCAGCATTCGAAAGACTTCATTAAAGAGGCGAGAAAAGGCGAAAACTTCCCCTACAACATTGTAACTGGTTATGAAACGTGGTGTTTCCAGCATGAAGCTGAAACTAAGCGTCAAAGTGCCAAATGGAAGCCCCCGATGAGCCACTACCCAAAAATTCGCGTTTGGAGAAGTCAAAAGTCAAGTCGATACTCATTTGTTTTTACGATCCCAGGGAATTGCCCACAAGGATTTCATGCAAATGGGCCAAACCTTTAGTGCAATTTTCTACCTAGACGTTTTGAAGCGTTTGTTGCATGGCATTCGTCGAACTCGCCCTGAATACCGCGAAGGAGGAAGCTGGCACTTATTGCATGATAATGCGCCAACTCACCGGTCCACTCTTGGGACTGATTTTTTGACTAGAAATCGTATTTTAGCCATCAATTACTCAACGTATTCACCTGATATGGCTTCCTGTGACTTCTACCTATTCAGAAAATTGCATTTGGGCATGAAAGGAAATCGTTTTGCGTCCATAGAGGCCATCCAGAAGGCTTGTACCGACATCCTGAAGGACATTCCGGCCAATGATCTGAAACAGTCTTTCAAAAAGCTTTTAGATCGCGCAAAATAGTGACGATTTTAAATAAATAAAATTGAATATATCGTTTCTGTTTTAGCTCAGTCTTGTTTAGTTTAGACTTCACCTTGTACAAATGAAGGATTATATGCAAAAAGATAAAAATATTTTGGATACGAACTTATATTTTTCGGAAAATGTGCTTATTTGTATGCTAGAATTAAAAGAGATAAACTGAGAAAACTATAATTTTGAGATTTATTGGAAAGTTCAAAATTTTGGTGTAAAATTTTTAAAAGATTTTAGTTTTTTTATTTTTGAAGAAAAAAAAAACATAATTATTAAACTGTTTTTTTTCTAATTGTTTGTTCAAAAATGTTGGAAAAAAATTTATTATTTTTTATTTAAAAGCATCAACCCTCAGTTTATTTTCTTATTTGGGTTTTCATAATAGCTGAACTAAGCTCAGTGATCCTTGAAAGTTTTCTAGTGGGATTCCACTATATATTGGAGTTATATTCAAATCGTACAGCGAATCAAGTGAAAATCAATGCAAAGTACTGCTATAGTGACGACATGCAAAATTAGCATACAGTTATGGCCCACCTACAACCTCAAACAAACTTCAATATTGATCAACATGAAACGACGGGACGCTTGGAGACTCACGGCAGACATAACTAGCTTTTGGTCTGCCGGGGAATAAGCTGCCAAAATGGGCACCGTTTACAACACATAGTGTCACAGAATGTTCACTCTGCACAAACCACAACTTTAGAGTCTCGAACAACAATTTGGCTTAGATATCAACAACCTAATATGGTTCTTGAACCTGACAGACTAGATATATTCATGCTGCACAAACAGTTAAACAAGTTGGTAGTCACCCGACTGCTTGAGTGAAGTGCTAGCATACGTTTATTATGTTAAACCCATTTACAAATTCGTATAAGCGTCGCTATGCACATTAGTTAGCAGGTACACGGTTTTTTTTTAATTTCAGTTTTTTTATTATTTTAAAAGTATCTACTAAATGTATGTAGTATAAAGTGCAATGCCGTGGCTATAAGAAAATATATTAAAAATAAATAAATATCTTCTCTAACCTCGTTCTGTTACTATGATATGAACGTCGAAGATGAGGCACACTCTGGTAGGCCAATGTTGAAAAATATTGTTAAAATCATGAAAATCGTCGAATTTGACAAGCTTATTCAGTTGCTTAAAAAGGCAGAATTAACCAGAAAACTATTCAAAGCTATTATTATACCGATGAGTATAAATATTTCCATATTAGCTTCATCGTCGAGAAAAGCGAGAAGTTTTTCCTTCAAATTATATTTATGTGAGAAAACGCGTAAATAATAGAAAAAAAAAATGAACAAAAGAAAAGTAATAAGTAATAAAAATAAATTTAATTAACGAACAATTTCTCTTTTACTAATTTAACATAATTGCGGCTTATTACATTTCTTTGTGATTGCCAGATGTAGTCGTAAACCTGCAGATGCAGACTTTTGCAAAAACACAGGAAGAAAAAGCACAAAAGTATAATAGGTATGTAATTTTAATGGGAAATAATAAATAGCTTTTCTTATTATTGATTCATAAATTTACCAGAAACCCAACAAAAAGAAAGAAAAAAATGATTGGCTTTTATGCTTTGAAAAAACGTGAGATTTCGCTACAATAATGAATAAGTCCATTTGTATACACATATGCATGCACATACATACGTATGTATATATAGCTAGCCTCACCTTCGTTTCACAGCACACAACTTTTCGGCCTTAGCAAATACACATGAGAAGAAAAAGTTAAATCGAAACTTTTATTCAATGCCACTTTAGCGAATAAAGTAATTTATTCACTATGTACAACGTGGCGTATGAGTGTTTTTTTACCACTTTCACCATTGCCATATGGCACATATGTAACTTACACAAGAATATATATAAATAAACAAATGTTTAGCGAACAATTGCCTGGCGTGTGAATGGAAAAATGGTTAAGAATAATGGGACGTAGAGAAGGAAAATTCCTAGTGGAAGTAAAGGCGTTGCGCGAGTGAAAGTAAAGCCGACAAGGAGATGTGTAGCAAGCAAATTTAAATGCTTAACCATGTGAAACCATGTAGAAAAAAACGTTTGATTCTTTCAGTTTTTCTTTTAACTCATGTTTAATGCACTCATATATAATGTACAGGGTGGCCCAGTTATGTATTTTGTTAGTTTATTTTACAATTTACAGCTCTTTTCCGCTTGAAATTTTGACTCTCAAACAGCATCATAAAAGTAAGTAAGTCTTCGAAATGAAATTAGTCGCTGTTCTGAACTTTTCTTCAATATTAGTTCTGCTCTTAAATCTAATATTGCACTCAATTGAAGTATCCACTGCTGTAAGAAAGTCAGTTGCTAGTGAACAGTTAATATTACACCAGTAGTTGCACGGCGCTTACCGAAGGTAATGTGGCATCAAGTGATCCAAGTAGATATTTGGGACATTGATGTCAACTGTTATGAAAATTGTTTTATTAGTAAACCTGGGTATCCATTAAGTAAAGTGCCAGTTTGAAGTTGCTGGAAAATACGGCTGATTTTTAATTTTTTTAATTCATTTTTATTTACATATTTTACATTTAAATTAATTTTTTATTTCATTTCCATATATGGCTGCTTACAAAGTAATGAAAAAGGTACGCAGAAAAGAGGCTGAAGAAAAATTTTGCTTATGAAGGTAAATAAAAACAATGTTACAAAAACAAATTGCATAGCTAAAAAACTCGTATCGTTATCGATATCGAGCAGAGATCGGTAAAAATAAAGGTGAGCATATATGTTTTTCACTGCGGAATATATTTTGTTATACTTCTAAAAAGCAAAGTGTTATTGGACCGCCCTTTCATATCACCACTTCACACATTTGCTTAGACTCTTTTGGTTTAAATATGCTTATGTATATATGTATGCTTAGCACAAATAATACTCATATATAGCTACATATATGGGACATCCATATTCAGAGCATGACACAATCTCCATTCAAACCATACTTTCCTGCATTCACCAAGTGCTGCAAGCATTTCGCTTCCTCCGCACGTAACACATTTTACCTTCAAACAAAAATTTTAATCCTTAAGTGCTATGGCTTATTCTAAATGCTTTAGAATGGGAATTGTGCTTGGCATTTATTTATGATTTAAGCTTTTTCCACATTTTTACATATTTCATATTAGTTGTGTGCCATAACATATACATATAAGCATTGCCATTATTATGCCAACTGTGGTGCATGCATACATTCAGATTATACTCGTATATTTCATATTCATTTCATTATTCAGAAACATTCATTTAAGTGTTTTTTTTTAATTAAGGCATTGTAATAGTTGCTTCGGACTTTACTATTCTGCATAGTATTGTGTTGATAGCTTTAACAATTTTGTAATAAATTTCCGCTACAAAAATTATAGGTATATTGGGCATACATATAAGGTGGCGCAAAATTAATCAGCCTGAATCCTCCGATAAGGAGGAGGATTTATAATCACATTTGACACTAGCAAATTTGACTCAATATACAATATGTACGTATATATATAAAATATTTTTTTTTATTTATTAAAAAAGTTATTTAAGAAACAAATTGGGTGATTAATTTTGCGCTACCTTATATTAATTTTGAATATTTTTTCCCCTCTAACATGCTGCTTTTATTAAGACATCACCTAGTGACCACAGACACCCATTTATAAACCCTGGACATATTTCCACAATTTTATCACTACAAGGCCTTAAACCCATTCGATAGTTTAGCGCTTCAAATCCGCTCTTCTAGCGAAACTGCGCCTGAACTGTTCAGCTTGTAGAAATGAAGGAATTTCCATCAAAATTTTAAACTTTTTAATCCGACTTTTTATAAAAAATGCATGTATAAAATTTATAATATATTGAATTTCGGCTTAATGCAGTGTCAGTTCGAAGTGGTTCAAAAAATGCGTTGATTTTTGAAAATTTTTTTGGCGCCGGGTTTTTTGCATTTTCTCAATATAAATTGATGAAAATTTATTTAATAACGCAATCCCACTTTTTACACGGTATTGGAATTAAATTATACTATTATATTTAATTGGGGATGCGAAATGAAGATTTTACTTAACAATCAAATTTTATTGTATGCGTATGTGTGCGCATCCAAGTGTTAATTTGCTCCTGTCTTCATGTGGTAGCCGTCAAAATCGCGCAAATACCTTGAGTAAACTTTTTGAAATTAAATTTTCCCCACATAAGTGCAAACACGCATACAGGCATGTGTATATGTTGGCATAATTTGTAGTGCACATGTAAAATCTAACCGCTTGAGTAGGAAAAATATCCGAAGCGGAAGCCACATTGATTAATCCGTTTACATTATGGGAAGTGTTTGCGTCGCATTCGATACATACATATGAGTACATATGTTCCTATAAATATGCGAGTGATGTATCCCAGCAGGAAAGGCATGAATTAGTGAAATATATTACTTGCGAACCACTTCGAAATCAGGTTCGCGTTGAGTTGGAAAGAAATTGACTCCCCAAGCATGATAAATTTAAATTATTGTGTCATATTTAATTTTCATAAAAATGGATCTACAAAAATCACGTTAATTGAATAATTTTTTTTAATAAACAACAGGCTTCCGATCCACAAGTGCTTATTATGTCGTGGAGTTGAACATTACAGTAAAACCCCTTAAAATAATGTATTTTGGTGTTTTCACGCCCACTTTTCCAAACAACCTGACGTGCAAGAGACTTTGGCCCACATTCCAATTAAATCCTGAATCCCACCCTATAATAGTCATGTAGCCAAATAAAAATAAAACAAACTAACAAAAGTAAAACGGAATGAACCCTTTGAGATCCAGTGATTACGAGTGAATTGCTAAGCTAAGCTTAGATGAGCTAAGCCCAGAAAAGTAACAACTTGTTACCCTTGGAGCAACATCCAATTAGTGGTTTTATATCAAAATCGGATCAGCCGTTTCTCAGGCTATCTCTGAAAGTTTTGGATCGGTGATTATTAACTTTATCATTTTTTTTTTTTCAAAATTCAAAATCTGTGACTCTAAAATTTTCAGAGTGTCAACTTGATAATCTGAGCTCCACTTTCCCATATCACAAAAACGAATAAGAAAACCTATAGACCTTAAAGTTAAAAATATATATAAATATTTGCCTCTACTAGTCTAATAGAAATTACGTTTATCTGAGTGATATATTTATGCTATACTACTTATGCTATAAGTATAGTGACAAATCCTAAAATTGAGGCATAATTCTTCTTCTTCTTTTTGATTGACACGATAATCGGTTAAGTGGTTTAGGCCGAGCTTCCTTCTCGTGCTAGCCGGCGCCAGTTGGAGCCAAATGTCTCTCCACCTGATCTTTTCAACGCAGAAGATTTTTATTCGCTGCGCTATGTTTATATCACCGTAAAGCTTATACAGCTCATTTTTCAATCTCCTAAAGGTCCAAAAATTTTGTAAATAATCTTTTTCTCAAACACTTCAAGGAATCCTACGTCAGATATTGTCAACGTTTTGGCTATTGCGCCATGCGATAGGATGGACATGGTGAGAGCCTTATAAAGTCTTAGCTTTGTTCGTCAAGAGAGGTTTTGAATACTCAATTGCGTGCTTAGTTCAAAGTAGCACTTGTTAGAAAGAGAGATTTTCCGTTGGATTTGAAGGCTGACATTGTTATCGGTGTTAATTTTAGTTTCTAGACAAATCAAGTCTCTCACAACCTCAAAAGGCACAATTCTGTTCTATTGAAAAGGAGCACAGACTGTACAGTTCTCTTTTGTCCAATTAAGTACTAGTTTCGAATTAACCAAAAAACGCTGCAACGTTTTACATTTCACATTTCGTGGAACAATGCAATGCAAAATTCAACGAATAGGGCAAGCGCGCTAGTAAGAGTCTTAAATTCACCAGAAATGGTCCAGTATTAGTGGAATTAGCGGCAGTGAATTGTGTGTATATATATGCTCATATTTACTACTATATATAAATGTATGCATACTTTTCCTTCCTCGAATTCAAATGTGTCCTCTGGTTACTACCACTACTGATATATCTCGCAATAGTTTTCTAACCAACTAATTAAGCATATGTATGTATGTGTGGGTGCATGTGAAAGTATTTGTATACATAGAGAGTGATATGTTGTAACAGGCTTCATAGATTTCACAGTTCAATGACAAAATGTGAAGTATACATAAACACACATGCGGTTTTGCGGCTCAGGTTCAGAAAGGGTAGCAAGAATTTTAATTAAATAATGTACAGCTAAGTTTCTTAGTTGTAAAAATATTGATTATATATTTAGTTAGATACTTAGATGGCTGCCTCTCTGCCAAACCACTTATGCAAAACCACCCATTATGATGGCATGTGAGCGAGCTCTAATTTTATTCCATTAACTTCCCATGTGGTGTAACTTTTAAGAAACGCCTGCATTTTCAAATATCTGCTGATGGCAAGTGTGCTAGGCATTCAAATGAATACTAACTAAGATAAAAGCGACGCGCTCTTGTCAGAGCTGGGTAGTAGCAGAGACTGATTTCAACCTTTTACGTCTCCTCTTCTCCTCTGAGATAAAAGTCGTTATAGGGAAGCTGCTACCTGCCTATTAAAAGTCGCCTGGGCATGTCTAGTAATGTCACTAACTAAGCATGAATTTAGGAACTGTGACGAGAGTATTTTATATCTTCTTTCATTGGACCTAGCTCAGTTCTGTTTAGTCTCTCAATACTTGAGTTCCCTGGCTGAATATCTTATTTTTCTATTCAATGAAAGCCGCTATAAGCTGGAACTTAAATTAAGGTATCGGAACTACTACGTTATGATGGAGCGCAGCATAGTTTCCTTCCGTACCAAGTCATTTGGAATGCAGTTCCCAGGGCCAATCCTGTGCACACTTATGAATACTATAAAGCGTTGCAAACTCAGTTTAGGTTAAGTTAGGTTAGTCCGGTTGCTTGTTTAACATAAGACAGTCGGTGGCCCTAAGGCCATAGTGATACTTGCATTTGTTTTCCTTCCCCTAACTTGCTTAAACCATTAGAGTTTTTTAAGATCTAATTATATTACCCAAATCCTCAAAGAAATAATCGCCAAGATATTTGGCACAGCTTCTTTGAAGTGCAGGGCATTCACAGAGGAGGTGTTGTACCCACTCAATTTCTTCGCAACTGCTGCAGAAATCATCGTGAGGTACACCCATTTTACTGGCTAGGGTGCCAATAGTACAGTAACCCGTTGTAACTCCTGTGAGGACGCTGGTAGTTGATCTGTTGAATCAAGCAGGCATTTTGTCCTTTTTTTATTTTTTTTTTATTTGCGTTATAAATTACAATCTGCTAATATTAACAATAAGTAATTGGTGTTAGGGTTTGGAATTAAAATGTCCCTTTCCTTTAGAAGAGAATATTATTGACTTTGGTAGCATTTAGTTACAATTTTACTAGCACAATATAGTTTTCTATAATTTTATTTATATTACAGTACGAGCAAGGTCTGTGGGTGTTTTGCGTTTAGTCTTCTTGGTTGAAGTTCCATTTCCGGTATCAGTCTCATTTCATAGTTTTTGTGCTCTAATAGTCACAAGATATGATTATTGCTGCTTCTTTTTACTGTTTCAGTGACAGTGTCTATGCCGAGGTCGCGGTAAATATCGTCATTCTTAGATTGACTTCTCTGTATGATTTGTTAGTTTGATTTACTGGCAGTCCCCCAAATTTCTAAACCATAGGTCTATGTCGGTCTGATTATTGATTTGTATATCATTTGTTTATTAGATAAAGTTAGGGTTGATTTTTTTCCTTGTAGTCGGAATTTGTTTTTCATCTCGTTTCTCTTGTTCGGTATGTGTTTTTCCATGTGAGTTTTGAGTCAATCGTTATGCCTAAAAATGTTTCTCTTCGCGTATATTACATGTTGCGTTTTGTCTTTATTGACCTCAATGCCCCATTTTTCCAACCATTGTGTTGTTGCTGATGACGTATTTTGCAATGTTTTTGTTGCTGCTTCTTCATTGTTGTTAACTGGCATTAAAACTGTGTCGTCTGCAAATATTGCTATCATTGATCCTCGAGTAGTTGGCGTTGGTATATCTGCTGTATATACTAAGTATCGGGCCCAGTACGCTTCCTTCAGGTACTCCAGCTGTCGCCGTCAATATTTCAGAGCACTCATCGTCGTATTTTATGAAGAAGTATCTATCATTCATGAAGCTTTCAAGGATATTAAATACAAAAGTTAAGTGGTAAATTGTTTTTTAGCTTACATAGAGGTCCTTTGTGCCATACTCTATCAAAAGATTTGCCCTTTTAAGATTCAGTTTTGGCCAGAGCGCTTTAGAGTCAGATACCACCTTCTACTGGTTTCCGTGATTATGCTCAGGTTAATCGCAGTATATAACTCGTTTAGAGGAATGCTTATGTCCTCTATCACTCTCTGAAGATCCAGCTCAGTGCTTTTTTTTGCAGACTCATTCGCTCTTTCATTTTCCTCCACCCCAAAGTGACCGGGAGCCCAAGCAAATTGAGCCAGAGCCACCTTTTGTATTCTTTGATAGAACTTAGCCTAGAAAGCACTACTTTAGTCCTGAATTTGTAGACTGAGATTCAGTGTAATCATTTTTGAGTAGACCACACTGCCAACCTTATCGTCTTGCTTTAAGTCATCATCACGGAGACCTTGAATTCAAGTCTTAGGGTTTTATCATACTTTCTTAGAAGACATTCCAGTTGGGGACCTATTTTAGTAGGCTCTAAAACTACGGATTTTTAATTCTGATTAAATTTGAAAGTTTGAAAAGCAGAAATGCGCTCGGAGGTTTGCCATTGCTTGCTTAGGAGAAACACCCATTAGAAAAAACTTCTTCTTTTATATGATATTTCCTGCCTATTGTTTCAAATCTACGCACTTATGAATGGTAGTCACGCACCAACTCATCTGGCTACTAGAACCTATGCTGTTTTACTTCCGGAACTTCACTAATCACCAACCTTGCTCAACGCAAAGCTCGAATGGCTGAACTGATGGCAACAACCTTGAAGAACATTTCTTTCAATAAAACTGGAACAAGTTTTAAACGAATGGGGGAAAAGTTTAAAGTTTTTATCAAAAGTCATCAAAAACACACTGAGTGTTATTAAGTAAATGGACTCCTTTTTTGTGTACTTCACGAAACGTTGTGTTTACACCTATATTGAGTAAATCAATGTTTTTTAGCTTGAATAAATTCAGGGGGAAATATTGTGAGAAAGCTTTATAGATATTTGTGTATTATAAACAGTTAAATTCATGCATTAAATTTTTTTTATTCAAATAATTTAAAGTATGAGCTTTAGCTGAAAACTTTTATTAATGGTGAAATGGTGAAATTACTTGAAAAAAGCAAAATCTAAGAGTAAAGGCGGGTGCAAAATGAAAAACCGTACTTAAAATGTGTTGCAGGAAATTTACTAAAATATGAAAATTGATTAATCTTTTGGTTACAAATTCCTTATAATTAATAGGTTAACAATATAAACCTTGTACTTGTGTTTAACTTAACACCCGATCACTAGTCAGAATCCTACCGAACTTGCTTCCATTTGTTCACATTTGACAATTGGATTAGTTGAACAGGTGCAGAAATGAATTACGTGAAGCGCAACAGTTGAAAGCAAAGGGGAATATAGATAGAACGCACGATGGAAAGAATACTGAGATGGCGCCTATCGTGATACCATTACTTTGCTTTCAGAAAATAATTTGACAATAAGTGACGTCGTATTAGCACCAGTATGGCCAGATTACCATTTTCGCTATTTGATTTAGGATTTTTTTTTTATTATTTAGTCTTGGAGTTTTAGTTTTTCTTCATGGCATTTTCCTAGCCTGTTCTAATTAAAACTGTTACATGTTTATAATTTTGTAAAATATACATTTTTTAAAAATTAGTTCATTAATTCACTCAGTTTTCTTTAGCTTTACTTTTTTTTAACATCTGGTCGTATTGCCCGCGATTGCAGTTGTTGTTGGTGCTCTTCTGCTTTCAGCAGTCAAATCTCTCTCTCGCTAATGCAGTGTTGCCTATCTTTGGATATAAAAACGCACTATAATGCCCATTTAAAGAAAATAAAACACATTGAATTACTTAAAGAACTGTATATGCATGACTAATTGTCTTTAAAATGTGCGTTTTTTTTAAATAAATTTGGTATATTGTAGTTATGTATAATTTAATTTATGAGTTTTTTGTTAAGAGAAGGATTTTTTGCTATATATGAAATAACTCTTTGAGGTTATGTAACAAGATAAGGTACGCTTTTTTTAACAATGTCGTTATGGTTTCTTCAGTATTTTCTGGTATTTTGTTGCTTATTTGTATTATGAATACGCCTCTTGATGTCCTTTGTCCCACTTAGGATTTATGACCGGAAGAAACGATTACACCTCTATGGTTTTAATTCCCATTCAGTAAATTCAAATGCTTTTTAAAATGTGTGAAAAGGTTTTAAACGTTAAGGTGAGTTGAGAGAAAAAAATTTAGTATTCTAGCAGAACCTAAAAAGGAGGAAAAAAAGTAAACTTTCACTTTCAAAATATCAAATTTTATAAGGACCAACAAATTTTCATTAACACTAAAATCTTCTCAGAGTGGCCTTTTTTAACATTCCTTTGTTTAATAATAAAGTTTTTTTTTTTTTAACTTGCAGTTTCGGTAGCTTTAAATTAATAAAAAGAAACAAACACCGAACTTAAAAAATTTCGCATATGGGGTATAAAAAAGCACTACATTTATCGCGAAGAGCAAATAGTTGGCAACACTACGCAGCTCAGCTAATGCGCAATCTTGTTTCTATCATTCTGGGATAGAACGAAATGGGATATATGTAAATAGAACGAAGGCGAACATAGGTAGAGCAAAGAACGACAGTGCTCTGCCGAAGCGGATAAAAGGCAGCGCAGCTCTAAGCCTTATAACTACCGCAGTTGAAAAAGCCAAACCATTTGAAATATGTAAATTACTCAGCTCTCGAGCCTAAAGAATACATTTTTCAGAGTTGAAACCCTACAAATTTTAATCTTATACACCTACAGATGACAATTAGCGAAAATAAATAAAACTCGGTCCACGCGGGAACTTAACCCTGATGATTTTAGAAAATTTTCATCACAAATCTCATTACAAGCACACAGTTTGCTAGCATTTTTACAACCACCGTAAGCAACTACATGAGTGATATAATGGATATAATTGTTATCTAACACGTACGCATACAAAAAAAGAGAAAATTGCAAAGATTATTTGTGTAAACTACTTCTCATTATTCGCACGAGGAATTTAGCAAGTGCTTAATGACATTGCTGGTATAGCAACTACCCCAAACGTGGTTTTTTCATGGTGTGTTTACATATACACACTTATGTATAGGTATATGTACTAGCACCTTGGGCTAATTGCTCACATAAATGCTTACCTTGCACTTCACATACATTTCAACGCTCAATTAGGACAACAGTTGCCACTTTTTCGTTACAAGTTTATGGCTTAAAACAAAAGTTCTGTTCGCTCATACAACTAAACTTCAAGTTCTCGAATAGATGTTGGTGTAGTATTAAGTGAATGTTGGAAAATAAGTAAAAAGAGCCTCTAAAATGTTAAAAAACTTACTTTTAAGGGCATCGAATGTCAAAGTGTCGATAAACAGTTACCAGCAAGGTGTAATTACGAAACTTTGTGCATCTTTGCAAACACACACACACACATACATTCAGTTGCAGAGCCCTGCTGGAAATTGAGTAGTGGACTAAAAGAACTGCTTCCTTTAGCGCACTTATGACAGCTTACTTTGAGTTTGTTTCAAATTAGAGTAAAAATCATGTAGAGCTCAGCCTAAGACAATAATTAGGCGTCAGACTCGTTAGAAAAGTAAGCAGAATGCAAGTATGTTTCGATTTTCGACGCGTCCAGAGCGAGCGTTGTCATTCACATCTTCTCGACCTTCTGCAAAAAGCTTGTAGCACTTGTACACATTTTTTTGACTCAGAGTACGTTCAGCGTAGTCACTGTTAACAGTTCAAGTGCTTTTGAGCACTTAATTCCATTTCTTACACCAAATTTGAGGCAACTTGTTTGATTTCTTTTTTCATTTTCATTTTTTTTTTTTCAATAGCGGAAATCGCCTAACACTCAAAACACTTGTCTTATTTATTCTTCTCACAAACAAACTAAACATTCTGTATTGCTAAACCGGTAACATATCTTCGAAACGAGTGAACCAACATAAAGAAAATAATAATCGACAGTCGAATGTACGTAGCCAGCGTACAGACTTCGTATAAATATGTAATATTCAAGAGCATCAATGTGTAATGGAAATATTGTCTCTTAGGCTGAGCGATGTCGATTTTTTTGTTTTGTTTGCTGTAGCATAGTGTTTTGTTTCGGTTTGTAATCTGCAATTCAACAGCTTGAATCAAATAATTCGTACGGTCACGTATACGCAGTGTCGCCATTTATGTATGTAAATACTTGTAGGTACAAGAGTACGTGACTGTACGAGCAAACGTGTTAGCGACAAACGTTTCAGAAAACTTTTGCCGCAAAGTTTGGGATGCTCATTAAGTTGTTGCATCCGTGTGTGTAAGTGTACTGCTATAGTTTTTGCTACATCCAAGTTGCCTGATTGCTTGTAAGTCATTTTAAAGGAAATTTCTTAGACGGAGTTAATATAAAACTTTTGCCATTCGCAGCATCTTCAGCTAGTTAGTACAGAGGTATGTTCAACAAATATGTAGAGAAAGGCGTAGACATTTTATTCCGTTATGGTGGGTAGAGAAAATTTAAATACTATTTTATGGAAAAATAGCTAAAGGTTAAATTGGAATACTTCAAAGATTATAGTAATAGTAGCAATGGTGCGTAGAAGACCCTGCTTATCTCTACCGCAGACGCCTTAAGCAAGTTCCCAGTTTGTGAGCTAATTGCCTTGGGAGCATTATTAGTTCATGTCATTAAGAATGCCAGACGGACCGGCAACAGCAAATGCTTGAACTCATAAGGATAATCGATATATCATTAAAAATGTTACCTCAAACATGCTCGAGTAGCCAAATGATTCCAAAGAAGGTGATGGTTGTTCATCACGTAATACAATTTTTCAAGTAATAAAAAACTTTCATTCAAGAGGAGAAAAACAAGAGAAAAGCGCTGTTATCTCTACTCTTTTTAAGTTGGATAAAGATGAGAAGTGAGTGGATTTTCGGTCAAGTGAGGATACGAGAGACTACCTCCTGTCATCAAATTAAGAATAACAAAAATTTTAACTATTTTGTGGCACTATTCAAACTTTTTTTGCACACCTTTTCTTAAGTTTTACCTAAATAAAATAATGCTGAATTTAAGCGTTTGTTTCTTTAACCGTCAACAGGCATTAGGCGAAGCAAACGAATATCTGATAAAGCGAAAAACAAAATATGAAGAGAAAATTTCAATAAAAGTGAATGTGTTGCAAAATTATGCAAAGCACCTAAAGCTTAAGCTGCAAAGTAGGGGTAGCCTAAAAAGTTCAGTAGCTATTTGCCGTATTTACTTTTATAAAGGGTTTAAGATGCAACTACCTCTCGTTTAATGAATGCAACGCAGTACATTTTGCTGATTCAACGAAAAAAATATATATATTATATATTGAAAACTGTATTCTTATTGTTGTTGTATTAGCAGCATAAGTATTCAACATGCGTGCACGGGGAATGCTGTTGGAGTGACAGTCCTTGGCCAGATATCAAACCGGGTCGCTCCGGTATCGCTCCGTGGGATTGTATTGATTTTTTCTTGGTCGGTGTATCTATGATATGAGAGATGTTTGCGATTACATGTGAGCGTTATTTTGATCCTTGCATATGATTGTCAAGTCATTTTATTAATGATTTCATCAAAATTGTGTCTATTTCTTGCTACCTCTGTTAGTTCGCCGATTGTTTTACGACCTGCCCATTTTTTGATGTTGTCCCTAAAGTAATTTTTTTCGTGTCAATTCTTCTTCGTCCTTGCATTTTTTCTTTTATCAGCAGTTGAAAAATATCTTATTTGTTGCCTTTTGTAATACGTCCGAGATAAGCAACTTTTCTTTCTTTTATCTCCATTAGCACATTCCTTGGTTTGCATACTATTTAGCAGTGTTCGTAAATTTCTATAGCATCATATTTTAAAAGCTTCTAACCGGTGTAAGCTTGCAGTCTTCAATGGCTATATAAAAATATCGACTACACGTAACATTTTAAAAATCGAGTCCTTAGTTTACCTGGTATGTCCTGGCGTGTCATTACTAATCATCCTGAAAGCTGCTCTAGTAGTTTCTATTCTATCGCTTACTTCATGATCATGGTCCCACACTTGGTCGTTCAGCCAAACTCCTAGGAATTGTAATTCTTTACTATTTTTATTCTTTTATTTCCTATAGGCAGCCTCGCCATTGAGTTTTTTCTACCGTTTTTATTTACAATAATAAATTAAAATAATGTACAATATAAATGAATTCTACTTTTGGTATCACTGAACTAAAGTTTGTAGTTTGTATAATAGAAGGGAAGAATTTTCGCTCTTGTGTTGATCGTTCGGATCTTAAATTTGATGGAAAATGTTTTTGATCTAAATAGCCAAAGGTTAGGTTGGCTGATATGTAAAAATATCTCACTTAGTCCTCTAGGGTCCATTGTGTTGTCTGGAGCCGAAGATATTATTTTGCATAATTCTTTATTATTGTTTATATTTAATCTTAAATTATTTACAAGTTTTCTTTCAAAAAATGTAAACAATTATTTAATTATATACAGTGAAACCTCGATATATTGAACTTCGTTTTAACAAAAAAATCAACTTCGCTTTCACGAAGTTTTTCATACAAAAATGCTCTATAGTTATAACGAAGAATTTCTGAGTCTGAAAGCCTCTATATAGCGAAGCAATTTTTCGAACACCTCTATACAACGAAAATAAAATAAGGCAAAACCAAATTTGTGGCAAGCCGTTAAAGTTCCGTTATCCCAAACCTCAGCATAACAAAGTGAAAACAAAGCAAAATAAGCAAAAGTCTCGTAATTATGTTACGTGTACACAAAAACTGGTGAAATTGTAGTCACTCGTGCCTTGACTTTTGCCAAAATGCGTTCATTAAAATGTAATTCAATTTCTATTCTCGAGAAAAAATTAATAATTGATGCCGTTGATCAAGCTGATATATCGAGGCAATTGCTAAAAAATTTAATACTCCACCGAGTACTCTAATTAGGGAGATTATTTGCAACACCAACGCATTAAAGATGAAAAGAATATGGGCTGCTAAATATGGAGACATTGAGCACTGTTTATTTAAACGGTTTTCCCAATGTCAGACTCCAAACATTCCTTTAGGAGGTTCATTAATTAAAGCCAACGCTGAAGAATTTGCTGTACGTATGGGGCACAAGGCATTTGAGGCTAGCAGTGGATGGCTTGAAAATTTTAAAAAGCGGTATGATATCGGATTTCGAAAAGTGAGTGGGTAAAGTGCCAGTGTAAGTGACCAAGTATGTTCTGACTGGAAAACGTTTATACCATGTCTGTCGGCAGAATATCAGCCCGACAATATTTTTAATGCACCAGATCGAACAATGGCACTTAAAACTGAGAAATGCGACGGCGGAAAACATAGCAAGGAAAGACTCTCAATTTTATTTACGGTAAATAAAGCGTGATTTTTTAAGAGCTATAGGTTCGGTTTGATGTCCAGTAATGTAAATTTGGTTCTAAATTTAATCACAATAGCTCGAATAGCCGCTTGAGTGGGTCGATTAAACTGACCATAAAATGGAAGAAGCGCGCGATAAACTTTCTTAACAGAACACGCATTTTTATAATAAAATTCAATGATTTACAAGCGTGGATGTGATTACAAGCAAATGAACGTACACAACTGGAGAGATACAGCCATGGATAGAAATAAAGTGTTGATGAAGCTATGGTCTACCACGGATTGTGAAGCTAAAAAGAAGAAAACAAGCGTTGTTCGTTTGTAAGACGATTCGTGGTTAAATTTTAGACCAAACTGAAGTTGTTTGACAGTGAAACAAAACACGAAACGTGCGTCAGCTGTTTAAACCAACTGCTTAAAAAGATAATAGCTAAAAAATCAATCGGTAGTTCTGGCACTGGGAATAGAAAATTGCTGGTAAACGGAAAATCGGCTAATCCAAAATGCTTTAAGAATATTAAAAGCTTACGAGTGGACTACTTTACGAAGAAAAAAGCTTGTATGACTACTGAAATATGGTTGGATTACTTAGAAAAATTTGACAACGAAATGACTAAGGCTTATCGCAAAGTGTTATTGCTCGTTGATAACTGCATGGCGCACAAAAACCCTACATCACTGAAATCTATTAAATTACATTTTCTGCCGCCAAACGCAACATCGAAAATACAACCTCTAGATCTGGGAATATTAAAAATTTCAAGCGATTCTATCGGAAAGAGGTGGTCAACATTTTAATCAGTGATATGGGAGAGGGCCGCAAGAGTAATATTAACGTTCTACAGACATCAGAATGGCCTATAAGGCATTGGAAAACGTTAAACAACCAATGATTGTCAACTGTTTTACGACATGTGGCTTTGTCGACAATCCAAATATTTTGACTACAAATGATTGTGTTCAAGACAGCGAAGAATGGCTTGTCGTTAAAAATTTTGCAATTTTTTGTCTGCCTAAAGAGTTTTTTGTTGCCGCTGTAGGGATATCAGCTGTATAAAGAAGGTAAAGAAGTGGCCCAAGGGCACTATCTTGCGTTTTTACATAAAATGGTCTTCCAGTTATATAGCTTTTAATTAATTTAAAATGCACGTCTTCGAGAGTTCTAACAAGCCGTTCAGCCTTTTGTCAGCAATATCCTTCAGGTATGAAAAGTATGTTGTTTCTAGGCACATCTATGGAGTCTTACAAAGTGCAGCGCAGTTCCAAAGTACCTCTAGCATTTCCTCCGCTGCATGTGTTACACGCATCGCTCTGGACGAATCCCATTTTGGCTGTCCCGTCAGTATTCCGACCAAGTTTTTGCTGTCTTTCATGTACAGTGATAAAATAAAGTTTGCAGTTTCCAAGTCCTTAGTATAATTTTAGCAGTTTTGTACGAGGTTTAGTGTTCCCATATCGACTGCGTTTCCAAAGTAAGTTCCTCATTTAGTTCCGTTTTGTGAAAGAAGAGTGATGGGTATACGTCTGAGGTGCTCAATATCGGCAAGCGAATACCTGTCTTAGTGAGCTCATGGACTCTTTCATTTCTTTCTATTCCTTTGTGTTCTGGTACCCATATGGGCATCAGCTTTTACTCCTTCTGCCATTTTGGACCCATCTGTAGAGAAATTGTATGAATGGTATATATATTCTAAGCCTTTCTGCCATCGATTTTGCTCTATAATGACGCTGGGATTTTGCCAAATTTAACTTGTGGAATTACATAGTCTGACCTGTCGTTTTAATCTAGAACGTTGCTCGTTGCCTCGTTTAGAATTGTCCTGACATTTTCAGTTTTAGAGCAGATATTTTGGAGTTTCTGACTATTTGTTTGATTGGGTGCCAGTTGCGAATTCTTTCTATTACCGCTGTTGGAGTTGTGCTCTTACACATACTCGTGTTATCTTTTGCACCCCCTCCACTATATTAGCGAATCATGGAGCCTTATTGGTATAATGGTCATATATATACACTGTGTGAGTCGAGGAGATAAGCCTCAAGTCTTACCGAGCATCTGCATGCGTATAAGGCATTAGGGACTTTCTTAGCTCTTTCTTCCACATTTAATTAATTTCCACGGCAGTTTGAGTATCCACAACAATGCCTAGGCATTTAGTCGATGGTTTTGGAAGTAAATCCAGAAAAGATGAACTCAGTACACTTTACAAGGAAGTACAAGATTCCTAACTGGTCACCTCCGAGGCTGGGAGGAGTTGAGTTGACACCAAATAGCCAAAAAGTGAAGTTTCATTTGGTGCTATAACCTCAGCTTCGGAACTACATTTGAGATAAGAGTCATTTTGAACGTTTGAAAATAAACTACAGACTCGTGACCAGCGACCCCAAATATCCTGGTGTAACAAATTTCAAGACTTTCCGATAAGATTTCGCATTATTTTGTTGATGAAATTGTAAAACTATGTTTACTTTTCTCAAATTTTCTACCAAACCTTTTAGACTACCCAATAAAGGAAGGTAAAAAAAATCGTGATTTCCAAATCGAATTACCAAAAATTTCTCGCGACGATAATTCGCAATTGTAAAGTTTTGTGGTCGATAAAAAAAAGTTCAAGCAAAGTCTGAAATTAAAATGAATCACATCCAAAGACAAAATGCGACAGCAAAAAGCAAAAAAAAACCCACTAAGTTGTGAACGAAAGTGTTTGGAATCTCTGCATCCTCAAACTTTTGCACAAGCCAATTTGAATGCAAAATTGAACAAAACCAAAAGTCTTTGCCAACTTGTTGTTGGCAACAATATGACACAAACACATACATACGTCGACTTCAACAAAGAAAATTGTGGAAAATTTGTTAAGTTGACTTTTTGTTGCGGCATATTTATTTAGCATTTATTGTGTTTGCTTGGGTTTTTTACTTGTTGATGTTGATGCTCTGGTTTTGTGTGATTTGCTGCTGTTGCAAGCAAATTATTATGCAAATACAATAGCGATTTGCTAGCTGTTTTTTTTTTCTTTTTCTTCGAAATTTGCATTTAAATAGCAAATAAAATATAAAATTTCACATGCGTTCAATATGTGTTTGCCATATTGTGTGCGTGTGTGCGTGTCTTCGCGAAATGTTTTGCTTACAATTTGTTTACTATTGCGAAATCTGACGCCAGTGGACTCACGTGATTGCCTCATGCTACTTAAAAACCATCGTTAACCAAAATAGCTTACGGCTCCTTTGTTTACCAAGAAGTACATTTTGGTGGTTTCTATTTTTTTTTTTTTTCAAAATAATAATGTGATTAAAAAGCAATCAGCAAAGTGTTCAGAAATATTGTGGTAAATATGAAAAGTGAGCGATTTTTATTAGGTTTTATGGGTATGTGGGACACGGTTGCTAGTCGCTGCCGCTAGAGTGAATATATGTACAGGTTGGTTGAAAAGTATTACTTTAACTTCAAATGCATGTATTTATTAACATATGTAAAGATTTAGGTTTTCAGAAAGCTACTACTTTTAAAGTTTTGGTTCCATCTAAAAACTATTTCTGGCCAGTGGCCACAATTTTATATTTTTCCCCGAAACTAGCAAAATATTGAACTCTTCCATTTTCTCTTTTTTATTTTTTTATCATCTAGTGATATTTACATTAGTAAACATTGCAGTATTTTAGGAAAATAATTTTTTGCTATAGAGAAATAAGTAATAATAAAAAAAAGTATATGAGTAAGAAGTTTACACCTGAATTTTATTTTCGAGACTGTCAAAGCTCCTTTTGCACATTCTTATGGTAAATCGTCATAGAATACTACGTTATACTTACCTTTTAGATACATGTGGTGTTCAGTAGATTTATGTGAAATACAGCGGGGAACATTTTTGTGGAAATTTTGATCCTCTAACTCCACAATAGGTAGGTTTTTCTGTATCTTTTGTGGAAAGGGCCCAAAAATACTCCTAACAAGTGGATTTAGCAGATTAAAATATAGGATAAAAATGTCTCTCGTCAAATTCTGCTATAAATCGCTTAATACCCCAAAGCGCAAAGCTCAATTGAAATGCCGGAAATAAGTCAAAACGGAAGATATGTTTGAGGTGTCATTTTGCGTTTGACGGAAGTAATCATCTGAAAGAGTCAACATTTCAAAAACTTTACAGATACTGGTTTTGCCGAGGATAGAAAAAGGCAGATGGCAGTCCAAAAACTCAACGCTCTGTTGAGAATATTGCTGCTGTAGCGCAAAGTGTTGCTGAACAACTTTCAGTTAGATATCTGGACGTTCTCAGCAATATGGCATTCATGAACCCATTTATTGACTCCATTTAATTCAAGCCATCATTTTTCATATATAATTGTTAAAATGCTCATTTTGATTATAAATAGCTAATCCTTAAAGAATCTAAATACATATAATATATATTATACATGTCTCGTTTTAAAACAACATCTAGGTGAGTCTTTTTATACGAGATCGCTTACATACGCAAGCCACCGTAAACACTTTCTGTTCTAATCTCCATTCACTACATCGTTTGACAACTCAGAAATATTATGTCTTATAGCTCGCCGTAGCCCAATGGCTTGCTACCATTCGGAATTCAGAGAGAACGTACGTTCAAATCTCAGTGAAATACCAAAATGAAGAAAACGTTTTTTCTAATAGCGGTCGCCCCTCGACAGGCAATGGCAAACCTCCGAGTGTATTTCTGCCATGAATATCCTCCTCATAAAAATATCTGTCGTTCGGAGTAGGCTTGAAACTGTAGGTCCCTCCATTTGTGGAAGAACATTAATACGCACACCACAAATTGGAGGAGGAGCTCGGTCTAATACCCAAAAGGGGTGGCCAATTATATATATGAAAGCGAAGGAAATCATGAAACTATTTTTCATATTCTAATAGCACTCGAGGAGCTGCTCTGCAAGTGACGTTGGCGAAAATAAGAAAATAAATCCTAATCAGATAAAGCTCAACAGACTGGTGAATGAACCACAGGAGGTACTGTTTTACAGTTTAATGCTTCGACCATTTCTGCAGCTCCTTATAACTAGGGTTCCTTAGCTGTTTCACAGTGTTTTACTTTCACGAACAAATATGACAACTCACAGCATGTGGACGTTATTTATTTGTTATTATTTAGTAGACAATGACTTCCAAAGGTGTCAAAGATGATGCAGAATAGTGCTGTCAAAGGTGTTTGGTCCGCTACGACTGCAAGATGGAATCTCCCGGATAGACCGCAGCTATGTAATGGCGAGGGCTGTAGAGAGCAAATGCATCCACAACGAATCACTGTTTGGTGCGATTTTTGGTCTGGCCCATTTGTTGTTTTCGAAAATGAGCGAGGAGCCGCGAATACAGTACATGGCGAGCGTTACCGTTACATGCTCAACGAGTTTTTGTTTCCAAAAATTGAAGAGGATGACTTGGATGACATTTGGTTTCAACTGCACGATGGAACTTGTCACACTGCCAAAGTTACTCTCGAGCTTTTGGCTACCGCTTTTGAAAACCGAATAAACGGCGGAAATTCCGATATCAATTGGCCGCCTCGAAGCTGTGATTTATGCCCGTTGGACTATTTTTTGTAGGGAGCCGTTAAGGACAAATGCTATGCGAACCATCCAGAGACGATTGATGCTTTAAAACACGAAATCGAAGTTGCCATTCATGAAATTGGAGCCCAAACAATCGAAAATGTGCTTAAAAATTGGGTTGATCGGATGGCCTACTGTAAAGCCAGTTGTGGCAGTCATTTGAACGATATTATTTTTCATTCATAAATGACAATGTTCAGTCTTCAAAATAAAAAAAAAAAGTTTGAAAAAATATTGATTAGTTTTTTTTTTTATAGCCGATTCAAAAAGCAAATTTTACATGGGCCCCCCTATATATGACATTATTGCAAAAAAAGAAAATTCCATAATTAAATAAGGGGAAACCAAAGCAAATTTTATCTGATTTTTGTATTTTAATACGGCCATGATATTTTTGGATCTGTTGCGTGACCTGTATATTTAATAATAATAATAATAATATTTGGCGCTTATATCCTTTCGGTCCTTGCGGACTCGGTAGTCTAGCATAAGCGCACTAGCCTACCATCCCTGAGGTTGTGGGTTTGAGTCCCACGTAAAGCACGGCCCTCGCACTTTCCAAATTTACCTAGCTTCCCTGTTTCTAAAAATAAAATAAATAAAAAACTTTCATTCCTCTACCCCAAAAACTTATCCATTCCTGGCTGCTAAAACAAGCGAAAACAAAGAAAAAAAGGCAGAGTTACACATTGCATCAGTGGCCCCAGGACGCAGGCAGCCGCGGTGATAGCGTAAACACACCACTTCAGCGAAGTCCTCAACCATCTGTGTGATCGTTCTGGTAGAAAAATGTGGCACACAGATGGCGCCCCAAAGGGTAAGAAGGCGTTGTTCCTAAGCAACGACAGGGACACTACTTAAGACTGGTAGCGGCAGGCTATTCACCTACACCGTCATAAATCAAATTAATTAACAAAACCAACGCAAGACAAGCTTTGTAGAGGCCCTATGCTTCCGAGAGGAGTGAACAAAAAAAAAAAAAATAAACAACAAAATGCTTTCTTTGGCATTTGGTCGAGAAAGAGCCTTTTCTATGTGGTGAGCGTCTGGAAATTAAAAAAACAACGAAGGGATCTACAATTTCAAGCCGCCTTCAAACGGTAAATGGTTTTTTATGGGGAGATTTTTCAAAGCAGAAATATCTTCAGAGGAATGTCATTGCCAGCCGAGGGAAGACCGCTATTAGGAAACTCCTTTTCTATCATTTGCTGTTTTCTTTTTATTTAAGGGGTATTAATGGGCTATTTTCTAAGGAGATATTAACTTTTTTTAATGCTGCATAATTTACATTTTGGTCTATATATTAAATTGTTACAATTAAAAATATAAATAAATATTGTTATGTTCGGTGTCAGCAATTTTATAAAATTTAAATTTTATTCATAGTGAAAAAACATTCATCTTAAGAGAAGCCCCTGTACAAACAGATACGTTTATACTAACATTTTTGTTTTTTAATTTCTTATTCCTATCTTGACTTTAGCTGTTGCTTCTGTCCACAGGGAATGCATTTTGTTTTAAAATCCTCTCTTAAGTTAGGTTGCTTAAGTGGACTTGGGATTTACAACTATTACCCTGCACTATTAGACTAAATGAGATGTTGGCTATTACTCAAAAAATAAAAAAATAGCTGAAAACGGACTAACTCGTGCTTGGTTATTATGCCCAATCGGAAAAGATATCAATCTATCAAATGGAATAATAACTAAACTCAAATTAGACAGAATACACTTATAATACTAGTTCAGAAACTTTATTCCAACAATTTTGAAGCGGCTTCAAATAAGCCATCCATGAAGATGAAATACCAATTTCATCTGTTTATATTTATAGGCCTAAAATATTAATTTTTTTGAGCTTCATTGATGCAATTCAGAGTGTTGGTGCATTTGAATGCAAGGAATGCAATGGCAGTCATAGCAAAACTTTTTCCTAACTCGATTTTAGCTGTTATTCTTTGTGGGCAGGGACATAAGTATGTACTACCATATATTTGAACACGTGTATCACAACGGCTTTATGATTATTAATAACTTTTAACTTTTCGAATTAAACACAAGCAATTGAATACAACTGACTGTAGTTGAAGCCAAACACCGACTATTCTAATTTTAAATTTTGTTATTTGTTTTAAATTTTGTGGTAGCATTCCGATTTGTATTAAGTTGGTTTAATTAAAACGTTAGTTTATAACAAAAATTGTGCAAGATAACTTTTTGAATAAATTTCCAAAAGAAAACATTTGTCATTTAAATACTCGTTTGCATGTAAGCTAATGAAAATAGTTTGGTTGAAGTTTTTTGCTGCCAATTTTGAGTAAAGCTTTGACCACACAGAAGCTGAAGGATGTTTTTAGCTTTTTGTTTTTGTCAAAAAAAGGATAAATTTACACAGATATTGTGTTATTTGGTTATCACATTTTGGGATTTCAAAAATTCCGATATTTTTGGAATCTTCTTATTATGTTTTTATAAAAAATTTACGAAAAAATGGGGCATGAAAAATACTGTAAAAGGATAAGGATAAGGAGTTGCTATCTGTGAACGCCATAAACTCAAAAATATGATGGAATAAAAAATATTATTTCCTCAAGTTTTGATGCGTTTTATTTATAAAAACGGTCTTATTGAATCAACCTGTGTTAGCAAATTTCGAAATAAGCAAATAGCAAAATCAAAATTTCCAAGCAAACAAAAAAATGCTACAGTAAATGTATCTTGCAACTCTAGACTATATTTCTCTGAGTGTAAGCGAACTGTTATTTTTCATATATTTTTCAATTACTGCATATTATATAATCATAAATCATAATATATTATCATATATTTTTCAATTACTGCATAACAATAAACTCACTTTTTGAGGATTATCTAATGGATAGGTTCAATATTAACCATTTCCTTTATGCCACTTTAAGTAAAGTTTGCGTGACTCCTTTTAAACTTTACCACGCAATAATAATGAAGTCTAACTCTCGTAAGTTTTCAGCAACAGCATTCTGTATTTTCAAGTATCTTCTTTCGAAATGTGGCAGCTAACTACTGTGAGAAAGTTCAATAGAGGCTGTGGGGCCTTTGTGGGAGTAGAAACCAAACTACCTGCAACAAGTTTAGAGGATGCATCTTAAACTGACTTGTTATACATTCCTAAATTGGGCTTATCTATTGTAATATCGGCCAATATACCGTAACTTCTCAGATTTGGATAGGTTCAACAAACGCTGTGGTAATTTTCTCACTATAATCGCTTTAGGCGCGCATGAGACAATGGTAGATTTTTGATGTCGATTCTGTACGTTTCAGAGCTAGTCAAGCCACCCTGCCGCCCAAAGAAACTTAGAATAGAAAAAAAAATAAAAGAAAATGGTGATTTATACTTCGATCTAAGGCTCTTTTGTGACCACTACTTATCATAATAACTCTGGCAAGCCCAGACCCAAAGTTATAACGAAGCTGGGTTGTGCTGCGCGTATGCACTTTTTTCTTATGGTGCCAGGCCGAGATCTTTACTACTTCTTCTCGCTATGGCATTTCATTCAAGCATCAAATGCTATGGTGTTTCTGGAAATAACTCACAGAATCAATGGCATCGTTGAACCATATAACGAGTCTGCAAATGGCTGTGGAGCCCGCAGTGACCAGTGTACTTAGCGTTGGTGGAAAGTGTAAGTTGCACTAAACCTACAGTAAAAAATTATTTTAAAAATTCTTAAATTTACGCAATTTTCCTAATACAATTTTACACCTAAATAGCAGTGAGCTACTGCGTATGACAATCGTTAAAAATGTAGCAGACGCACAATGACTTAATTTGGTATTTAGAATGGTTTCCGACAATCAAACTGAACAAAGTTGGGGAATATTTCTTCATTTTAACGAATGGGGCTAACATTTTTTAAACTTTTATATTTATTACCTGAGGTCAAAGGAAGCTAGTTCAAAAGAGTAATCAAAAACGAAAAGTGTAATAAGTACTGAAAAATCAAAATTACCGATACAACCCCTTACATTAACTCTAGAGTCTTTACTCTCTTCATTTGTGTTCACGCAAAATGCGAAATACCAAAGTGATACTCTCCATTTGCGTGACACAATTTATCTCAATTTTCACCTCTGTTTGTATGTGTTGAATTAATTTATTATATAATGTATTAATTTATTTATATTTCGATTTGTTTCACTGATGCACATTAAACGAATTTTCGTAGTTCGCTTTCCTCACCTCATCCATTTTCAGGGTTATTTGTAAATTCGCCTTCACATTTAGATGCTCCGTTTGCACCCAGTGGTCAATTTTATTTCAACGGCAGCAAAAAACAAATCGTGAAACGAAATAAAATAAGGAAAATTGCTTGGATGCTTGTCATGTCATGCATTACTCGAATATTTGACTTTGTTATTGTGCTTGTTTTTGTTTTGCCCAAATTTATTTATGCTATATCCAGAGAACAAGCAAAGCAAGGAAAATAAATATTTCAATTTCCGAGTTGAAATTGAAGCGATGCACAAATCCCTTTGTGGAAGGACGCAACCAATTGAGATACTCGCCAAAAAAAAAAATAACAAAAGGAAACCAGCAAAGGCCGGCCTGAGGGCAAACTGGCATATAGGTACATACCTATATACTTTATGGTACGCATTCGTAGATGTGATATATTTGTTGGCTGCCGAATCTGTTTTACACGAGCCAAGAAATGAAAATAATCAATTTGAATTTTCAGTTCTCTTATTTGTTTGTGTCTCACTTCTCTTAACCGAATTTGATTATCCATTTGATAAATGAGAAATTCCGACTCAGAAATTGGTGTGGCATGGCTTAAACGTATTGAAACTCAAGATATTATTATACTTATTGTAATTACTCAATATTGAAATTCTTTTCATTACTTTGATATTAATTACCGCTGAGTCTGAGGTGCGTGCACAGTATATTTCACTTTTATACCACCAAGTCATAAGTGAGCGAGTCAGTTCAAATATATTTTGAAGGTTAATTAGGCGTGACATTAAATGAGCCACGATAATGTGAATAAACATTTACAAATATGGAAGTGGTACATTAAAAAATGTTTGATGCCGGTGGAGCGTAAATTCAGAGATCAGTGAATCTCAAAAACTAAAAAAAAATGTATTAATTATATAACTGGATTAAATTGGATTGGAGTTAAGCAGGGCAAGAGATCATGGGTGCCCATTATATAAGTACACTGCGTTAAACGACTTTAGCACAGGAACTATTTGACAAATTTTGGGAATCTCTTACATAATATCTATAGTTTTCTATGAAAAATATTGTTCATTCTCATACAAAAATCGTATAAATCCAAATTTCATACTTTGTGTAAATTAAAAAAAAAATTACAAATTTCCATAAAAATTTCACAGGTTTTATTCGGAGTTTTTAGAAAAGCTTCAAGTATGCAGTTTTATGCCTCTTTGAGTTTTGATGTAACACAGTAGGGGAGGGGCCCAGTTGTGACGCGGGTTTTGAAAAAAATTAAAATTAAGAAGTTTAACATTTAAATATTAACCAAACGCAACTTTTTTCCAAAGAAAGTATGTTTATTTGAGTTCCTCAAAAAATTTTGGAACAAATTTATTCAGGATAACTTTTTTTTAGGCCGAAAAAAAAGTGGCCCAGTTGTGACGCACCTCAAGAAATTCACTGAAGATGAGAAAATATGAATGGAATGTCACCCCAATTGTTGTGATTTAATGATTTATTTATTATGAAGGCCTTCAATGGCAAAAATAATGAAAAATACAAAAGAAAATGGCCTTCAATGGCCATAAATGACAACGATTTTTATTCATCATCGTCATCGAAATATTCCTCGTCGTCGTCCACGTCACTTTCGCAGTATTTTCAAGTGAAATAACTTGCCTGCATGTTGGCGCACTTCAAATGAACTGGATGCTTGCATACATTGCAATTGATCGAGTTGGCAGCGGTCAATCTCTGCGGCAACAGCTTTAGGCAAATGATGCAAAAATCTGTTTCTTCATCAGATGGTGGTGATGTTGGTTTGACGCGCTTGGCCGCTCGTGATGGTGTTGCTCGCTTGGTGTTGCCCGGTGTTGCTCGCTTCGTTGTTGCCTTCTTCGGTGTTGGCTTCTGCGGTGTTGGCTTCTTCGCCCCTTTGGCTGCTTTTGCTGCTGCCTTTTCCTTCAAAACAGCGATCTTCAGGAGAGGTCAGTTCAGCACTTTGCATCGGCTTTCACGATGGCTTTCGTCCACGATTCGAAGGCTTTTTTGGAGCAGAGGCCTGAAGAGGACCAATCTCATCCAAAGCCGATGAACTGCTGGTCACCAATGACATTAGAGATAGGGATTGTGAGGTAGAGGTTTCGGATGTTAGCACCTCTTTTCCACGTCCTATATCCATGGTACTCGTATTGTTCAAAACGATACGCCGCTGGTCATCTTCGGTGATTCCAGCATCAAAAGCAACTTGTTCCTCATTTTGTGTCTGTGAAGATGTCGGGATTGAATGGAGCAATGCCCGTTGCAGCGAAGCCCGCCTTAATTATTTTTGGCGTTAGCGCCAAATCCAATGTAGCGCACCCAAGCTCAGCAATGTGTCGAATTTCCAAAACCTATTGAAAACAAACACGAACACTAGAACAACAATCATAACACAAATCATATTTTGTTTTCTTACCTTATTTGCAATGTTCTTTTGCCAAGCGGAACATTGTGACTTATAATAAGTCTTCACTTGGCCAAATACGGGCACATCCAGAGGCTGTAGACGGTGGCTGCAGTGCGGCGGGAAAGAGAAGATATGGACACCTTTTGCAGCTGCAATGTCGAGAGCTCGCACGGACATATGCGAAACGTGGTTGCCCATTAACAGCAGCACCGGATGATCCTTTGATGGTTTCACGAACATGATTGGCGGAGCTCAAACTGTCATTCTCATACCGCATGTCAAAAATATTTAGCTGCGTCACAACTGGGCCTGCGTCACAGCTGGGCCCCTCCCCTACAAGTTCCAAGTAGCTTAGAAATCGCTTTGGTTTTTGAAATTTTGCCTCGATAACATTGTTCATCATTTTCTTGACTGAGAGTCTGGTTTCGGTGCAAAGTCGTGGTGTATTTATCTTTCGAAGAAGAATGATGGGTACGCTAATTTTCATTGTAAGAACGTGCAGCGCCATGCCTGGCAACTCAAGCGAATTCAAGAATTCAGTTGGATAGTTGACAATCTCGTCTTGATTCTTCGCTGGACTTATATGTTGTCATTTTACTGGGTATTCCATGCTGAATGGCGAAGTTGATGGTATTGACGTCGATGTTTTTGGCTGCTAATATAGCACGCGTACTGAGACACTGATGGTTTTTGTAGTTGTGTGCAATGTTTGGGAAAATGTTTGCACCAATTCGTCGATGCTTTCTTTGATCTTACAGAAGTTTGCTGTCAGGGTGATACATTGTGCAGATTCATTAATTTTATTTTAATACGACTATCATATTCATCTTACCCATTAAAAATACATGGTCACACTGATTTTCATGAAAATCGGTTGAACGGGGCAGAAGTTCCTATTCTGCAGCGCCACCTGGTGGCGAATTACATCTATGAGTATATTCTACAAACCTTCTATGTAGAAATATATATATATATATATCAATTTTTATAGCTTTTTTTTATAATAATCGGTCTAGTAGTTTTTGAGCTCATCGATGACACACAGACAAACATTCATTTTTATACATAAAAAAAAAATAATTGGCGCGAACACTTCTGTTAGGTGTTTGGCCGAGCTCCTCCTCCTATTTGTGGTGTGCGTCTTGATGTTGTTCCACAAATGGAGGGACCTACAGTTTCAAGCCGACTCCGAACGGCAGATATTTTTATGAGGAGCTTTTTCATGGCAGAAATACACTCGGAGGTTTGCCATTGCCTGCCGAGGGGCGACCGCTATCAGAAAAATGTTTTTATTAATTTTTGCCTTCACCGAGATTCGAACCAACGACCTCTCTGTGAATTCCGAATGGTAATCACGCACCAACCCATTCGACTACGGCGGCCGCTGTCGTCTTTTATATATTATATAAGAAGATGCAATTTTTGTTTATACATATAACGAGTGCTCAAAAAAAAATTTTTTTTGTGTAATGCTAAAAACACTTCAAAAACTTCAGACATCAGATACCAGATCAATTACGCCCCCGGATTTGGTTTTAGCTCATTGGAAACCTTTAAGGGGTTATTGGTAGTCGCCCGAAAAAATGATGATTTTCAATAATTTTTTTGCTAGTAAATAAAGCAACTATTTTACAAAAGCAAAAACACAGCATTAATACATCATGTTTCAGTTTGACTTTTGCAAAATTTCAAAAAAAAAAATTAGCAATTGTAAAAGTAGTCGCTTTTTGTGTGGAGCCCGTCAGGAAGTCTCTTGCGGCGATCATCACAAGTCCTTGGAGATTCATATCAAATCAATCGGACAAGAGAAATTAGTTTTATTAATAGATAATCTTGTGTATTTTGTGCTTTTTTTCAAAATTAACAATATGGCGGCTTCAGAATATATTTTTCCGATTTTTGAGAAAAAAACCGACAATTAATTGTTAAAAAAAAATCGAAATTAAAAAAAATAAAATCTTCGATCAGTCACGACTTTTTTACGTTTTCCAAACCAGTATAAATTTTATTGATATCTACCAAGCGGTTTTTAAGATACAGTGATCATCACTGCAAAAAACACAGTTTTGAGAAAAACGCATTTACAGAGCGCCCAGCCGCCCTTTACTAATTATTAAATAAAGTATATAAAAAAGTATACTTTGACTTCTGGTAAATAATTTTCGAACTATTGAAATGGCTGATAATCTTAACCTTGCAAAACGAGAAGCAATTATGCAACTTACTGGTTCTCAGCCTTACTGTGGACTCACAAAAAGCTATATTAATGAATTTCTTAGGAAATGGGAGAAAAGGAAATTTGCTGCACACTTGCTAAATTGTGTCAGTCAGCGTCAAGCCATACAATCTCTAAGTCCCAACAAAGGAATATCTGACAAGCTACTCTCACTAAGACGAGTAGATCTGCGTCTTTCACAAGATATCTTACAGACCACTGTAGCCTGGGCAATCGCTTAAATAATATTGGCCTATCTGAGACCTATGTCTGCCGTTTTTGCGATATGTCCATTTCCAAGGCTCAAAACGTGTGCTTTGTGAATGTCCTGCAATAGGCAGTCAGAGACTTCACCACCTTGGTACTACCGAAGTATCTCCATGCAATCTTTGGAACAAACTGTGCTAAAATTTTTAAAAAGCCTAAAACTCTACGGTTACAAAAATAGGCCTTGCACAATAGATCAACTCTGGTCGCAGTGCATAATAGCCTCTAATAATAATAATACATATGTAGTCCATTCGATTAGTCCAATAAATCGATTGTTAAACACGCTGTATAGCAAATTTCGTCGCCTTGTTGGAACGAAGTATCGTCGATGTTTAACTGATTAACTTTTGGAAATAGGAATTCAATCAGCATGATTTGGCAGCGATCGCCACTCACCGTAACAACAGCTCTTTCCCATAACAACAGCTCTTTCCCCCTTCCTTTCCAAAAGTATAAGGGATGATGATGCCGTCAGTACACCAGGAATTTCGCACATACATAGATTTGATTTTTGTTTTTTCAAAGTAAATTTTAACACTTTGGTAGCGTTATTCCGGCATTAAATTCATGATGACTTGTCTTATTGGGCATAAACGTCAACACAGTTCACCATTCTAAGCTGTTATCAATGTCGATAGTTCTCATACAGCTAAGAAAATACCCAATAGAACTCTACCAGAACTTTTTTCGAAGTACTTAGGCACTTTTACCCATCGCCGTCGAATTTTTTGTTTAGTTTACATTTATTCTGCTTGTTTTAATGGACTATGAATAAGTTCGTGCGGTTTTACAACAGATGGCGTAACTTTATTATTATTCCATTGATCCACATTTCCAAACATTCATTGGAGAGCTACTGTCGTAAGGCACAAACGTCAGTATAAGTTTTTTATTTGAAGCGTAAACAACAATATTTTTACCACACTTGAAAATGTCGAATTTCGTGCCAAATAATGTGTTTTTGCGGGGAATTCTTCTTCATTATTTTAATATGAAGAAAAAAGCAGCCGAAAGTCATCGTATCTTGGTGGAAGTTTATGGTGAGCATGCTCTATCTGAGCGAACGTGCCAGAAGTGGTTTGCACGCTTTAAAAGTGGTGATTTTGGCTTGGAAGACGAAGAACGCGAGGGTGCGCCGCCAAAGTTCATGGATACCGAATTGGAGGAATTGCTCGATCAAGATCCGGCTCAAACGCAAGAAGAGGTTGCAAAAACTTTGGGAGTTGATCAATCAACCATTTCCAAACGTTTAAAAGCCATGGGAATGATCCGAAAGGTAGGCCATTGGGTGCCGTATGAATTGAAGCCAAGAGACGTTGAACGCCGTTTTATGGCATGCGAACAACTGCTTCAACGGCACAAAAGAAAGGGTTTTTTGCATCGAATTGTGACTGGCGATGAAAAGTGGGTCCATTACGACAATCCAAAACGTCGGGCAACGTATGGATACCCTGGCCATGCTTCAACATCGACGTCGGCGCAGAATATTCATGGCCTGAAGGTTATGCTGTGTATCTGGTGGGACCAGCTGGGTGTTGTGTATTATGAGCTACTGAAACCGAATGAAACGATTACGGGGGATGTCTACCGACGACAATTGATGCGTTTGAGCCGAGCACTGCGAGAAAAACGGCCGCAATACGTCGATAGACACGACAAAGTTATTTTGCAACATGACAATGCTCGGCCACATGTTGCACAAGTGGTCAAAACATACTTAGAAACGCTCAAATGGGATGTCCTACCCCACCCGCCGTATAGTCCAGACCTTGCGCCATCCGATTACTATCTCTTCCGATCGATGCAACATGGCCTGGCTGACCAGCACTTCCGTAATTACGATGAAGTCAAAAAATGGATCGATTCGTGGATTGCGGCAAAACCGACCGAATTTTTCACAAAGGGAATCCGTGAATTGCCAGAAAGATGGGAAAAAGTAGTAGTAAGCGATGGACAATATTTTGAATATTAAATTTGTAACCATTTTACGTCAATAAAGTTTCAAATTTCGAAAAAAACCGCACGAACTTATTCATATTTTATTTTCCATCTGCTTATAAAATATGTACGTCATAAAGGGTATATAAAATTGGAGTGCAAATAACCAAAAATAGCAGATACAACAATACAAGTGTAGGTACTCACTCAGTGAGATAACAAAGCCACTTCAGCCATACTCAGTCCAATACTCTTCACAGCTGTCAGCATTGCTGCAACTGATGTTTTACGATTGTTGTCACTGCTGCTCAACAGTACTATTGTTGACCGTTGTTAGATTGTTGCTCCCCCTCTTCTGTTATTATAGCTGTTGGAACTGCTGTTGTTGATTTTCTGTGACAAGCAGCCTGTATCATGTGAAAGTTGTTGACAGAACCGTAACATTTTTCAGAATAATTAAAAATAAACATTTTCCCTTTTCAAGTGTGAAATTGGCTGTTTCAGCATCAGAGAGCATATATCGGCAATAATAGCAGACAGCAGTCATGTTGTCAAAATGATGTTGTTTGAAATTTCACATCCCATACGCTCGGCACTCAATGACACTTTGAAAAGGAAATAGCCATTATATATGTATGCGTGTGGGTAAAAGTGTATTTTCGTGCATATTCTCTGTCTTCTATTTTTATCCTTGTGATGCAATTCTATGTTTTACTTGTATTATATATTTAAATCCTGTTATTTGTACAAATTTCTTAATATATTGACTGACGGCTTGGCAAATTGATTTTTTGTTTAACAAGAAAAGTTTACAATAAATTGTTGGTAAATCTTTCAATTTATTTTTCATTTTCTATTTATCTATTTGCAGAGTGAAGTCTTTGATGAAATTGATTTGTCCGATTTGTGTACTGCTGAATGTAGCATCAAAAACGTAAATCACAGTTTTCAGGTAAGTTTACTTAGCAATTTGCATATTTACATAATTTATTTAAGTTTACTTGCTCCTCGAATGCTATAAAGGTTAAAGGTGTGTTAACGTCTAAAAAGGTTAATTATACTGGTTGCGCATAACGCACTAAATCATTTATGCAATAAGCGGATAGTTAAAACTCTGAAAAACTGAACATTTAGTGATAATGAAACCCTTACTTTAACTACAACTAAAAAATTATTGGGATTTAGTGGTGCAAAATGCCCAATTCTGGTTCGGATTTTCAAATAGAGATATACAAATATTCTTCTTCTTCTTAGCGTCACAGTCGTTGGTGAACCAATGCTTCCTTCACCGCTTCTAGTCATCAATTTCGATTTACAGCTACTTCCCTCCAACATTGGACGCGCATTTTCCTAAGATCAGCTTCCACATCTTCTAGCCACCTTTTCCTCGGGCGTCCCATTTTTCTTTCTCCAATTGGGCGAATATCTCTTCTCGCTCCCTTGACATTCTAGCCACATGTCCCAGCCACCTAAGTTGTTGAGACTTAATAAATCTTATTATTGTTTCTTTCTTAACTATGTCTTCCAGTTCGGCATTGCGCCTGCACAGGTCGTATAAGTGCTTTACTTATTCTTAATTTTTGCTCATGCGATAATATTTTATGTAGATTGGAGCAATTTTAGATTAGGATTATATGTTTTGTTAGCTGTCCGTATTCTGTTATTGATTGCTACCGAAATGTCTTGGTTGGCTGATAAAGTAAAGCCCAAGTAGGTGAACTTATTTCCACATTGAAATGTGTATGCTCCACACTCCAAACAATTGGATACAATGTTTGATCTTGAGCGTATACATTTAGTTTTTTCTGCATTGAATATACAGGCCGACAGCATCTCAGACCCAGAAACCGGACAATATATTTCCGAAGGTTTATGATGGCTGAATCCAAATCTGGCCTCAGAATTGCTCTATCAGCTCTGGTTTCTAACCTAAAAGTGCAAAAATCACCTTTTTTGCCCATATTTGAGGTTATGTAGCCTTGCAGATGTTTTCTTTCACCAAAATTAAAGGATGGCATCTTTAAATACAAGCCTTCTTTTTCTCAAATGGCGTTGAGTTTGCTCAAATATCGTTTTTTTTCGCAGAGATATCGCATTTGAAATCTTCATGTTTATAAATTTACCTACACCATGTATCATGTCTATGTTATCTCAATCGATTTTCAGGTGTAGGAAATATATAATCTGGTTTCTGGGTCTGAATGTTGGTTAAATTTTGTCGGTCTGTGTTATCAGTCCAACTAGATGTATTCTTTCTTCCAGCTTTTTGCCATTATTTGTTTATCATCTGCATAGGCACACATTTGGAATGGCTTTCATTTGGGTTTATTTAGTACTGCATGTAGCACCAGGTTAAATATCAGCGTTGAGAGGGCATCTTCTTGTTTAACTCATGAGGCAATAGGGAGCAGTTCCGTACATTCTCCTTGCACTATAACTTTTGCTGTCGTATTTGAAAGGGTCATAATAACAAGTTCAATAAGCTTTGTTGGTATGCCAATAGACTGCAACAAGTATTTTATTTTACTTCGGTCTATGCTCTTAAATGCCTGCTATAAATCGATAGATAGACAATGAATATCAATATCGTATTCATATAGTTCTTCAAAGGTTTGCATGACTATGAATCCGTCGATCGGCGACCAGTTGGCTCTAAGGCGTGCTTGGTAAACTTCTAGTATTTCTTTTGCATATTGGCTTAGCCTTAAATATGTATAATATATTTGTGCAGTCCTTGTACTCTAAGTTGAGTAGCGATATACCTCTGTAGTTTCGACGATTTGCTTTATCGCCTTTTAATTTATCGAAATATAATGCTTGTCAACCATTTTGTAGATAAGGTGTGGGTTTCCCAATTTTTTGTTATTAGGTTGTGCAAATGTTTGGCCAACTCTATTCCACCATATTTTAGTAATTCAGCCGGTAACCCATCAGCGCCACTGCTTTTATAATTTTTTAATTTGTTTATGGCGGTTTTTATTTCTCAAAACTGGGCTTTTTTTAGATACATACAAATACTAATATTCAAATACAAATGCATCCTAAATCTCATAACAATAACACAAAGTTAAGCGATATTTACGTTATCAACGCTGAAGAGCAATTTTTAGAAATTACTGTTAAAAAGGTATAGAAAATCCACGGAATATTTAGCAATTTCAAACTTTCATTTGTGTTTAGCGCGTTAGGGAAAGTGAAGCAACCAAAGATTGAGTGAGTAGTACTGCAGCTTTTTTGGTTTATTTAACCTTCTAACCGGCAAAGTCTTAAAACAACTCCCGTGCGCCGGCTTAAAATACTTCGCTCAACTCTTTAACGCCATTCAGCGGACCAGTCATGTTCCAAAGCAATTTATAATTGCTGAAATTTTCCTAATCTCCAAGCTTATTAAGCCACTAGAAGCTATTACTTCTTACAGATCGATTAGTCTTTTCCCAGTTTTATGAAAAGTTTTTGAAAAAATTCTATTAACGCGACTTAAGCAAATAAGAAAAGCGAACATCAGTTTGGCTTTCGCTCAGAGCACGCAAAAAACAAAAAAAAAAAACAAGTTCACCGAGTCTATAACACCATACCAAAGCTTTAGAAGGAAACAAATTGTATTGCGGCTTTCCTCGCTGCTTCACAGGCATTCGATAAAGTTTGGCGTCCGGTTTACTGTATAAATTGAGAAAAAAAACACAATTGCCACACAGTTACTATGAGAGGTTACTCTCCTATCTCAATGGCAGGTAAATGAGGATCAAACTGGGAGACGAAGTCACGGACTTAACCCCGATCTCTGCAGGTGTTTCCCAAGGAAGTGTTCTTGGCCCCATATTATACACGATATTTACTGCTGATCTAACACTCTCAAGCATGGTTCAGACTACAATTTACGCTAATGATACCATCATTATGTCTACTAGTCACAACAGTATTTTGGCGAAACGTTTTCTACAACAAAACATAGATATAGAAAAATGGCGTATACTGGTAAACCCAATAAAGTCCACGCAAGTTCACACTGAAACGAAAAACATGTACTGCCGCCATCTTTTTCGATCAGCAGCTTCCACAAGCGGATAACGTGAAATATTTGGCTGTGCACCTGGGCAGGCGCTTAATATGGCAAAAATATGTTGGGTATGGCCTTTCCTAGCCAAAGTTACGAATTACTTACACAATAAAATGTGAAGTGTATGACATTGGAAGCTTCAACTTTATTCCATTTTTCAGGCATCAGCGGATTCCTCTGACGAAAAATTCGAGCTCTTCTGACTTGATCCGTTCATTAAGCCAGTTTGCGGTGCTCTTGTAAGAAGTGAACCGCTCTCCAATAAGGGCTGACTGCATTGATCGGAAAAGATGGTAATCCGAAAGTGCAATGGCTGGGGAATACGGCGGTGGGCAGCAAAATCAGCTAGAGCTCGATTCAAATGCATTAGCTGTAGTCGGTCACGATCATCAGTGATGGTTTCAGATGCTTTACGGAGTTCATAATAGATAATTCCCTTCTGATCCCATCAGATGCAGAACATAACCTTTAAAGCACGAAATTTGTATTCGCTGTCGATGGACCTGGTTCACCTGGTAGGCTCCAACATTTTCGACGCTTAATCATAAAAGATCCAGTTTTCATCGCCAGTGAAGATGCGATGTAGAAAACCTTTCCCTTTCTGCCGCTCAAGAAGCATCTCACACATCACCAAACGTCTCTCAATATCCCACTACAACAATTGATGTGGTACCTAGTTACCCAGTTACCTGCTTTCTGGAACATTACCATTGCGTGCAAACGTTTACCGACGGTTGATCTGTCAACATCCAACAATTTAGGCATATGATCATCCAATAATTGTTGCAGTTGAGTATTTTCGATTGTTTTCGGTGCCCCTTCGCGATTTTTATCAGTCACACTGAAATTACCACTATGGAAGTGTCGAAACCACTCTTTACTAGTTGTATTTGATGGAGCTTGATTACCCTGATTTGATCAATATAGGACACTTTTCAGCTGCACTTTTCTTTAAAAGGTAATACTGAAGCATGACTTCCCGCAAATGCTGTTTTTTCGAGACGAAGTTAAACATTTTTGACGTCAGATAAAAAAGGATCTTTACGCTTAAAACGAGTGTTAACTACTGCGATCAAAACCTCACATATACACCTTAAAATCACCGCTATATGACAAAAATAGTATCAGCAGCGACACCTCTTTTACGAGGGTGGAAACTTATTCCCATACCCATATAATGGCCAAATGCAAACAGTTTGGTCTTAAACTCACTTCTCTACAAGAGCTTATGAGCAAAAGCTCTGTGCTGTCTCTAGTTCTGTTCGAAGTCGTAATTAAACGCATTAGGACTTACGGCATCCAGCTATGGAGAGCGGCGGCGAAAACGAACATTGACATCATACAGATGTTCCAAGCAGAGACAGTGCAAATAATCACAGGAGACTCGATTTACTCTAGCAATGAGGTAATACGCAAAAAAACGATGATACCTTCAATACAGGATGAGATAAAAAGATTCACTGACAAATACAGCAGCCGTTTGTCGAGCCACCCCAAAACGTTTGCCAGAGCCATAATTCAGCATATCGCGCCTCAAACGTGGTACACCTCTTCAAACTATATGAAACTTATTGTATATATAGGGTTGTTCAATAGGTGCGCTTCAACTTTTTTCCAATAGGGAGGGCGAACGGCCCAATATTTTTTATTTTTCGCTTATCATTTGTAAACTTCATTAGTATACATTTCATCATGGAACGCTACACACTTGAGCAACGATTGCAAATCGTGCAAATTTTTTATGAAAATAATCGTTCTGTTGCTGCTACTTTAAGATCATTACGGCCATTTTACGGTCCATTTAACAAGCCGTCCCGTTTTGGGGTTATGTGAAGTCATTGGTCTACAGTAACAAGCCGGCGACGATTTGTGAGCTCAGAGCCAATATTGAACGCGAAATTGCTGGAATTTCGGCCGATTTATGCAAAATAGTGGTCGAAAATTGGGTTCAACGATTGGACTTCGTAAAATGTGCACGCGGTGGTCATGCAAAAGAAATCGAATTTCATACTTAAATGTATATGTTAAAACTCGATAATAAAAAAAAATTTGTTAAAAAAATCAAACCGTTTGTGTTTTATTCAAAAAAGTTAAAAAGTTGAAGCGCTTGTACTGAAAAACCCATAGCTTCTGCTCAAATATGAACGAGACTTTATTAATAAAACGGTCCGCGGATGACATATGGCATAAATACATTTTTTGTTTTTTGGTAGGACTGTTATAAGCTTACATGGCAAATTTTAGCTTGATATGTCACATAGTTTGTTTTCTGTGCTACTGTACATATGGAAGTAAAGAAGTTATAAAATGAAACTCAAAATGTAACGCTCTCACCTCTTGTTCATTAAGTTATTTCTATCAGGTCGTGGCAAATTCATTAGGGTTCGCCTTTTTCGCACTCTTCAAGCTCACTCCATTAGTCTAACTTTTGTAAATTGCTTAATGTTTAAATTTAAAATAGATTGCAATAAAAGAGAATATTTACGAGCTTATTGCCCAAAAGGATTGTTAGCGTACATCTGTGCCATCGATAGGCCTGTGGCAAGCGCAGTGTACGCTTTAAGGCTATCTTTTCATAATCTGTTAGAAAAATGCAACTAACCGCTCGCCAAATGAAATGATAAACAAAAACGCAACTTGCTTCATACATGATTGACTGGGCATGATTGAATTTTATCGGAGGTTGCTTATATTCATTGCCTCCATTAGGGATGGCTTTACACGACGTGCCTCAAATCTATCGCGTTTGCTGAGGAATTTTAGTAGTCCCATCAATGTTTGACGGCCCACTTTGCGTACGCGATTAAATAAGATAATATCTATTTCAGCTTTTGTTGTTGTATTGACACTCTCAGGCGTTAGATATGGCAGCTGTAACGAAGTGTTGGACGGCAGATGTAACGAAGAGGAGAGAATGATAATACAAAACTTAGAATGCATTTAAAGGGTGGTTAAATTTTAAGGTTAGGTGGTTATAATAATTATTTGTACTTCACGCGAGTGTAAGAGAAAATATAAAGAAGGTCGATTTCAAAGCATTTTATAGAATTCAATGTACGCAAAGAGAGACGACAGACCAACCTATGCAGCAAGCTTTGCAATAAACTATTTAGCAAATTTAGCTTAGCTAATAAAAAAAAGGCGGCCTCCGTAGTCGAATGGGTTGGTGCGTGACTACCATTCGGAGTTCACAGAGAGAACGTTGATTCGAATCTCGGTGAAACTCCAAAATTAAGAAAAACATTTTTCTAATAGCGGTCGCCCCTCGGCAGTCAATGGCAAACCTCCGAATGTATTTCTGCCATGAAAAAGCTCCTTATAAAAATATCTGCCGTTCGGAGACAGCTTGAAACTGTAGGTCCCTCCATTTGTGGAATAACATCAAGACGCACACCATAAATAGGCGGAGGAGCTCCGCCAAATACCCAAAAAGGGTGTCAGAAGTATTAGAGAGATATTCGCGAGAAACGACAAAGGCATTAATCCCGAAATTTCCTCGGCTTCCTCTTATGACTTGGGCTGCTTTGAGCTACCGTGGCGAGACCCCAATTCGTTTTTTTCGCATAAGACGAACGCTGGAAATTACGTAGTGGCCTTGGATAATGTTTTGTTAAATTTTCCTGAAGAATTTCATGATTAGTCTGGCTAATCGTGCAATGGAGTTTTTCGCGTCGAAAATATTCCAGCGGTAAAATAGCCCGCAATTAGTTTAGACCTAAATCCAATGTAGAACCTCTGGAGCATAATTAGAAAGCTAGTTTATAAAGGTGGATGGATGCCAGTTTAAAAGCCTTTTGCATCTTAGAAAAGGTATTCAATAGGAATGGGTAAAAATCTTCCGTAGTGTCCTTCAGTCACTCGTTAATTCGATGCCACGATGAGTATTATTAGCGGGGGCCATGCAGGCTTCTAACTATTATTTTATATTGTTTTCTGATTATTTAATTTAATATAAGGTTTGCCCCATATATCTATTTTCTTTTACTCGTAAGCCCATAAAAATTATTAAACTTTTGCGTATAGAACAACTTAACGGCTAACCTACTAGCTGAAGTAGGATTCACCACTATTAAAGGCCAGATATTTTACACCCGATGTCATCAAATAACAAAACTGTGCTGCAAAACGAGCTTGATCCTCTCCAAAGAGGCCAAACAGTTGAAATCCAGAAAACGCCCATTGCAAACAAAGTCTGGTATTAGCACAATACTGGAGCTAATAAACAAAATACAACTGGATATTATTACATTGCCTGCTTCAGCTATAAAAGAGCCCATTGGTTGTTTAACACTAATTCATTATTACGGATCTTACAAAGCACGCCTAAAATGACACAAATGTTTAAGAGTACGCATAGTTGTTTGCTGGAAGCAATTCAGCCGAAATTCGAAAGGGCTCAAGACGGCTCAAAATTTCATGCCAACGGAACCTTCGCTACCATTCAAAGACATGGCTTACTTCTACCTATGGCAAGCGCGTTTGATACGGAAGTGTAAACGATTTTAGCAGCCTTCCTATTTACAAAACTACAAAAACAAAAAAAAAACGGCACATTAGTGTATGTAATAGCATGTAATAGCAGAAACTTTACTAACACCAGTGAACTCATAGTGGCCATACAGCAAATGCTAATCGAGCTAGGCAGCAATGGGAAACTAATGTGACTACCAGGCCATGTGGACACAACTGGTAATGTATGTTCGTTGAAGCCACGAAATGAGACGCGAAATTTCCTCTTCACACTTTTATGCCTTTCTCCAGTAGAAAAGTACCAAAAGTCGCCTTCGGCTTCGCTATCAATAGAACAATGTCATATTGGCTAAACTGCAGTCATGCGTACAAAAACATCAACACTAACTGCTCGGGCGTAAAACTTCGTTCTTCGACCTCTGCTGTAATGAACGAATGATTCGTTAGACTCCGCTTAGGACAGTCTACCATCACACATGCACATCTGCTAAGCAATTCGCCCCAGCCATCATGTCGATTCTGCTGCTCAACCACACTTGTCCTTATAGAATGTCGCCACCTTACTCAATCTAGAAATAATTTTTTCCATAGCCAAAGTCCTAAAAAGCTGAAATACTAATTATAAGTCCTATTACATGTTTTACTTTTACGTTTGTTAACTGTCCTAATGCCGTAAGGTGAAAAGCTTATTTTATTAAAGAAAAACAAAATTCTGTTGTTCAGTGTCCCATACAGCTATTTCGCTTAGTGTACTCATATATACAATTCCACCGAAAAATTGTGCCTGGATAATTGAGAACAGTATTATATAGGCCATTTTTGATTAATTTTATTATATATGACGCTTTCGAGATATTCGATTTTAACGATTATGTAAAAAAAAAAATTGTTGTTGCTTGTACGCCCACTTTTTTTAAATGTTAGTTCGAGGGCTCGATTATTTGTTCTCTTTTCAATTAAGGGTTATGTTAATTAAGAAAAGTCGTCAATAAAATTTTAACTAAGCCCTGACAGCTAAAAATGACCAACATACTTGATAAATCCTTGAGTTTACGATTTTCCACTAAGTGTTTCTTGCTTCACTGTTCTGTTCACTTGCTCTTCAAAATATTTAAAAATGCATGCGTATTTCATATTATCTAGGTTGACCTTCCCGCTAGAACTACATAGTACACATCCATACACACACTTAAATATTAATGTAAAGCAATGGAAGCTTAGCAATGAATTCTCGCTCTCAAAGGACAACTTTCATTACAAGCGCAGATATATTGCGCTCTGTATAAATTGTGTTAGTTCCAGTTTATATGAAAATACTCGGAAACATGGAACTAAAAGCAATTTTTAATACTCTAAATTACAACTTTGAGTAATTTATTTATCATCTCTGTGATTTTGAGTTCCACGTATTACGTTGTTTCTGTCAATTAAAAACGCATTTTTCACGGAAAGATGTACAAAAACAAAACCACTCCTCTTGAAAAAAATGCCTCAAAAGCTACCGTTATTGTATTATAGTACAGCTGCGGTCATTGAAATTCATAGAAAATGTAACTATCATCCAAATGGTTAAAGGATGCAGTGATTCAAAAACTCAGCGCACTGGTTAACTGCTGTTACGAGCTCTGCTAAGTTTTAAGCATTTCACCCACAATAGAACAACTCGATCAGCTGATTAGTTTTTACATTACAGGTTAAGTTTGGGTCAGCTCTGTGCCTGTGTTTTGATGTTAAAAAGGTCATAAGAAAAATGTAATGCATTTGGTGCGCTCTTCTAGTAGTTTTAATCATTTTCAAATAACAGAGGAATTCGCTACGTTTATAACAAAATAAATGAGAAATAAAATTTATGAAAAATAAATGAAAAAGAAATTTTTTGTAATGCTACCATACAAAACTATATTAATTATACCTTTTCTGTTTGCATGATTCCGATACTAGCTGCGCCTTAGGTTAGATTAGATTAAATGACTGCCCTAATTTAAGGCACACTTAGGCAAATATTGAAAATTCGTCCATTGTGATGCCATACAGGGGAAAGAAGAAAGGAGAAGGGAAGGAAGAAGAAGCCTTGGGATTAGAGACGATGATGACCATGAGTTTTACGACGACGCCGACGGGAGCTGATTTGCGTTCGTAATTAGCCGCAACAAGCTACTGATGAACTTCACCAAATTTCTGATAAATATATCCTATCCGTTATATCCGCAGGCGTAGCGAAAAAATGATGTCGGATGTCTAAATCTTTGCCAGACGAGAGCAGGGCAGCTGAGAAGAAGGTGTTGAGATGATTCCACCTCGTCCTCAAGACAGCTTCTGCAGAACGGACTTGAGGCAATCCCAAATCTCACAGCATGAACACCTAACAGACAATGTCCGGTAAGGATACCCATCAAATTCGAGTGCTGGGACTTTGTTAGCCTTAGGAGTTCCCTCGAGCGTCCCCGATCTACCCGTGGCCAGAAGGATCTCGCGACCTTGCACGTTTGCGTTCGGTGAGTTGACTCGAGGCCCATCTTTCCAGGAGCAGACCACAGGCTGTTAACGGACCCCCAATCCTCTCATTTCGCGACGAAACCGTCTCCATAGTTCCCTGTCTAGCCAGCTCATCAGCCCAGCAGTTACCCTCTATGCCGCTGTGAACGGGAACTCAAATGAGCCTGATGTCGAAGTATTCGGATGCAGTCGAGAGATAAGCCCGACATTCCCCGACCAATCTCGAACGCTCAAACAACGATCCCAATGCTCTAATTGTCGCTTGGCTGCCGGTGTAAATATTTACTTCCTTAACGGTAATTACCGAGGTAAGCAACCAATCCACTGATTCCTTAATTCCGGATACCTCCGCTTGGAAAACACTATAGAGGCCCGGAAGCCTGAACTTAAATTTGATGGGAAGTTCCTTACAGAATACTCCCCCTCTGATTGCGGCGCATGCAATGTCTACGAGAGCCACATTCAGCACAGCTTTAAGCGCTAGAGTAGGAGTGGTACGGAGCGCCCCAAGTGATAGCTGCGCCTTAATTTATGCTACTAACGCTGTTAACATAACATTTTTTCTTAGGTTAATAAAGCTGACATAACTTCGTTATGAAAATTAGCTTAATAGGTTTGATATATCCACAATTGGGTTGCAGATTGGAATTAATTCCTAATTTTAAGCCCAAGGCCTCCATCCAAAGTTTTAAGAGTAGTTACGTACTTGTAGGATATTTACCTACCTCTTTCGTAGTTTCAAAATTAAAAAAATCCAATGTTTAAATAGGCCACAAGGGCTTGTCGAGGCCTTTGTGGCAGAGCATGGGGTTTAACCTCTACAATGATTCATTGGATATATACCATGAAGAGTAGACCGATCATCGCCTATGCCTCCCTTGTCTGGTGGCCGAAAGCCAAACAAGCCACTAAACAACTAAGTGTCAGTTTTCAAACACAAGCCTGCTTAGCAATAACTGGTGCCATGAACAGCTGTTCTACTGTTGCTATAGGTAGAAGCGTTAGCAGGGCTATCCCCATTGCATATTTTCCTTAAAAATGTGCACCCAGAATTGCATTAAAAATGCAAATCTTACGTGAGAAAGACCTCCCTGACTTTGGTCATAGAAGTATCATAACTGAGATACCGGATCAGATAATAATTCTTTCATTAACAGACAATATTGTTCCAAAACGTCCTTTTAACCAAAGGTTTGGACTCGTAATCTCTGACCGCAATGAATCGTAACTGGGAGAACCTTGGGTCGATCTCAGAAGTTTCTTAATGATTCACAGACTGTTCGAAAACAAATACTGTAGCCGGTGCAGGAATCTATGGTTCAAACACAAAAAACTCCGAACTAACGGGCAACTTCAATTTGTACGAGAATAAATCATATGAGACGCTGTAAGGGTGCGCACACAGCTATAGTATATAACTATACTCGGACAGTGAAGCTGCAATACAAGCACTAGCTTCAGCGGGGTCGGCAGCAGATTGTCATGGTCCAGAACCATATTCTGGTATCAACTGAGCTGAAGCTAAATGCAGAATAAATGGTTGCGGGAATACTTAAAGAATTACCCATTAGGAAGGCACACAAGAACTCCCTCAAGCCAAAAAGGAACTGCATAAAATGCGAAAATTAGACATAAGGAAAATAGTTGGTTTTCTGACTGGTCACTTTTACTTAAATAACAATTTTTCCAAAATTCACATAGATATGGGAGGAGAGAATCAAGGCTTGACTGGAGTGGGACTGGACACTCGAAGCTATTTAGTATAAGGTAATCGAAGAGGAAAAACATAAAAATTTAGTTCACTTATTAAATCTACATCCAAGCAAAAGTGTGATAGAATACAAGGTTGTGTCAAATCATGATCGTGGCGTTAATACAAAAACAAAAAAAATGAAAAGAAGAGTAAGAATAAGTGAAAGCAAAAAAAAAAAATTACTTTGGAGACTTTATTCTTTCCTCTTTTTTGCAGATACATCTGCATTGCGATAGAAGCCGTGTTTAGAACTAAAATAAAAATAAAAAAGATGTAAGTTAAAATAAATTCATGATATTTTAATGTCATCACCAACTAAAATAGTGTAATAGTAATAAGATACACAATGTTATGTAAATACCAAAAAATTTCCTTCGAAAACTCGAAATATATGAATATATAGAGGTGTATTCTTAAAAATGCTGATTATTTACCTCTGGGCTCCCAGACTGGTGTAGCGTCATCCAAGCTGAGATCTACCCTATAGATAAAACAGCAAAGATGATAAGACTAATGGACTTATCCCCGGCAAACCTTACGGTTTTTGTTCATAGTCCAGAAGCTGGCCTCAGCGCACATCACTTCAAGATGTGTTAAAGTACATATGCAAGAAATCACTCTTGCTCATCCAACAACACAACATTATACTTTCTTGGGACCTGGCCACTCTGAAGTTAAGGGAAATCAAAGAGCGAATGAGTGTGCAAAAAGGCTGCGAATTGGACCTTCAGCGAGTGGTCAAGTACTTCGATTGACTTGAGCGTAATCGTGGACACCAATGGAAAGTGGTATCCGACTACTAACTGCAGGTTCTCCAAAGCTCTATGACCAAAACTTATCTTTAAAGGCCAAAATGTCTGCTTGGATTAAACAGTTCAATTACCAGCGTCCTCACAGGTGTTATAACAGGTCACCGTACTATTGGCAACCTTGCCAGTAGAATGGGTGTACCTGACAATGATTTCTGCTGGAGCTGCGGAGATGAAGAAGAAATTGAGTGGGTACAACACCTCCTCTGTGAATGCCCTGCACTTCAAAAAAGCCGTGCCAAATATTTTGGCGATTATTTCTTTGAGGACTTGGGAAATTTGCATAATGTCTTACTGGAGGGACTAGTTACCTTCTTAAAAAGATCTAAGTCGTTTAAGAAACTTATTTGGGGGATGGAAATCCAATTCAGGTATCACAGTGGGTCTTAGGGTCATCGAGTGTCTTGTCTTATACAAGTAACCTGGCTGACCCAACCTAACCTTACCTCAAACTAACTATTTGATTAAATCATTTCACTAACAAAAAATATTATCAACCCATTCGTATTAGAAAAAAAAAAGTAATATAGCAAAAAATGTAATTTTCTCACTGTTCCTATTCATATGCCCACAACTGTATATTTTTTATTACAATTCCATTGCATAAAACTTAATTGGTTTTAGTCGTACACTCGTGAATATTTAACATCAGCACTCAACCAATCCATTGGCCAAGTAGTCAGCAAGCCAAGCGTACAAATAGCGTATAAAATACAGAAAAAAAAAACAAAATCAGTAAATAAAATGGTAAAAAATAAAGCAATGGTGTGCATATTAGCGGTGCCGAGGTGGGCGTCAGCCAGCGCTAATTCCTGGCAATCGACTTCAATCAAACAACAAAGAACGCCCACTACAAAAGAGGCAGGCACCCAGGCTACTATGTAGTAGTTTATTCTCAATAGTAGTTTACTAACTTACTCACGTACAGAAGTTAGTACAGCTGTAGATAAAATAAATATTATGGACGAGGAAAGGACGGCACGTAAAGTGAAAGTGGTAAAGTGAAAGCAAAAAAAAAAAAAAGTGAACAAAAAACGTACTACAGATGGGCGCATCGGGTTAAAAGTTGAATAATTGGTTGATTCAATTAGCGATTGATTGTGATGATGCACAGCGAGCTCTATTGAATTTTGAATTTTGTGAAAAATTGTGTAAAAAAACCGAACTGCATGCAACACTCAATTCGCTGCCAGCTAAAAGGGCTGCAACGTTTTCTCGCAAATGGCATAAGTCAACAATTACGGTCATTATTTGCGCATACATAATTGATGCGCTCGTGTGTCACGAAATGCACGAGTCAACTTAAACATACTTACTATGCATAGGTAATAGGACTATGAATAAGTTCGTGCGGTTTTTTTTCGAAATTTGAAACTTTATTGACGTAAAATGGTTACAAATTTAATATTCAAAATATTGTCCATCGCTTACTACTACTTTTTCCCATCTTTCTGGCAATTCACGGATTCCCTTTGTGAAAAATTCGGTCGGTTTTGCCGCAATCCACGAATCGATCCATTTTTTGACTTCATCGTAATTACGGAAGTGCTGGTCAGCCAGGCCATGTTGCATCGATCGGAAGAGATAGTAATCGGATGGCGCAAGGTCTGGACTATACGGCGGGTGGGGTAGGACATCCCATTTGAGCGTTTCTAAGTATGTTTTGACCACTTGTGCAACATGTGGCCGAGCATTGTCATGTTGCAAAATAACTTTGTCGTGTCTATCGGCGTATTGCGGCCGTTTTTCTCGCAGTGCTCGGCTCAAACGCATCAATTGTCGTCGGTAGACATCCCCCGTAATCGTTTCATTCGGTTTCAGTAGCTCATAATACACAACACCCAGCTGGTCCCACCAGATACACAGCATAACCTTCAGGCCATGAATATTCTGCGCCGACGTCGATGTTGAAGCATGGCCAGGGTATCCATACGTTGCCCGACGTTTTGGATTGTCGTAATGGACCCACTTTTCATCGCCAGTCACAATTCGATGCAAAAAACCCTTTCTTTTGTGCCGTTGAAGCAGTTGTTCGCATGCCATAAAACGGCGTTCAACGTCTCTTGGCTTCAATTCATACGGCACCCAATGGCCTACCTTTCGGATCATTCCCATGGCTTTTAAACGTTTGGAAATGGTTGATTGATCAACTCCCAAAGTTTTTGCAACCTCTTCTTGCGTTTGAGCCGGATCTTGATCGAGCAATTCCTCCAATTCGGTATCCATGAACTTTGGCGGCGCACCCTCGCGTTCTTCGTCTTCCAAGCCAAAATCACCACTTTTAAAGCGTGCAAACCACTTCTGGCACGTTCGCTCAGATAGAGCATGCTCACCATAAACTTCCACCAAGATACGATGACTTTCGGCTGCTTTTTTCTTCATATTAAAATAATGAAGAAGAATTCCCCGCAAAAACACATTATTTGGCACGAAATTCGACATTTTCAAGTGTGGTAAAAATATTGTTGTTTACGCTTCAAATAAAAAACTTATACTGACGTTTGTGCCTTACGACAGTAGCTCTCCAATGAATGTTTGGAAATGTGGATCGATGGAATAATAATCAAGTTACGCCATCTGTTGTAAAACCGCACGAACTTATAAATAGACCTATTATATGTGCAGGGATGTAAATTCATAAGTACATAAGTTATCCACTAACAAAATCCACCAGTGCCGAACTGATGTGTTGCTAGTACCTATATTTAAGACAGGAGAAAAAATTGGAGAATTTTATATGGCGAAATCTTTGGTAGTGTCCATTGTCCTCCGTTGTATACATTTTCGATAATTCAGAGCTAAATATGACAGATGCTGTTTGGGACCTCGAGTATCTATGCAAAAATGAACTATTTCCATCGTGGCTTAAATGTAATTTACACTTAATTAACAATAACAAATAAATAAATAATTATTAAATATTTTTTTAGTAACAAAAATTATTTATTTACTCTACCTGCTTACATGTAAATCCTAAGAAAAACTAATAAAATCTTAAATTCTGTTTAATGCGATGTTAACTCAAACTCTGCGATTAAGCACTATTGGGTAAGCGTCGCTTTTCGAAAGGCTGATAAATCCTTTCATCGCTAGGACATTTCTAATAGACTGGGATGATTTCGCATCTTTGCCATATATTTTGCTCCACTGCGCCTTTTTTAGCTATTCCAAAGCCTCTGTGCATAGAGTTTCTTTGCGCTTCCGTCAGTCCATGCTCTTAACATTTTGCATTGAGTTCTCCGTATTATGTCGTTACTATACACTCAAATTGGCTTTATAACTGTATTTTATAATCTAATCCCAACTCTTTGGATGATGAAAATAAATAAATTCGCCGTGCGTCTTGATGTTGTTCCACAAATGGAGGGGCCTAATCACCTGTTTTGCAAATAAGCAGGCAAACTTGGCCAGAATGAAACCATGAGCGCACAAAATCGCTACTGAATTAATTAGGAGACAGGTTATGAGAAACACGCTATAGTTAATTGTCTAATTAAAAGTGAAACAAACTGGGGATACCACATAATAACTTGTGTAAAGCTGTCAAGATGGTGAAGAAGAAGAAACCGTTGAAAAACTCCTGTATCCATGATTGGTTCAATACAGAAAGTGGCTTTCTATGCTCGGATTCACTTTTCTTGACATCACTGAAAAGATCTCACAAATAGAGTTGCCAAAATTAACAAAGTTCATTAAGTTTACACAGATTACTTCAGAGAAGACTCAGGAGTGACAAGTATGAGCTCCACTAGTATCACAATGCCCCTATTCAGGCCTCAGAGTGTCGTATGACAGCCACTCAACCTAACCTAAGCAAACCTAACTTGTGCAGTTTATAATTTAATCTCAACACCAATTTTTGGCTTAAAAGACAATATAAGCCAGCTGTCTTTAGTTTCAGTTAAACATCGAATTTAAATATTCACATTTCCATAAAACTTGTGTTGTATCAAAGCGCGGTAGCTCAAACTCAGATTGTAGTAAACATGTAAACATGATGTAAACATTTTTATAAGCCACCTTTGCCACTTTGCAATTCGGTTATGGAAAATTTCATGAAAAGGATATTGTCCGGTAAGCGTGGTCGTGGTGGTCATTTGTTTGATGTTATTTTCCACTATTAACGACATACCTTTCTCTTTATAATGAAATACAAATCCCATCATTTATATTGAAAAATAGCATTTTTCTTTAATATCAAAATAGCTTCTCTTATTGGAAAACCTTTTACGGTATATACCTATGAAATGAGACTTGCTGAGATGTCGCTAGGAGTATTTTTAAACCTTCCCAAATGTCTTGTTTTTTTCGTTTGCCATCTGTCAACACTACTCAGTTCATTGTTTGTTTCGTTTCATACAACAATGCATTTTTGTCGCTCTTAAAATTTCGAATTTCGTGCCTTCAAACTATGATTTGCGGACATCGTTGAGAACCGAAAAACCACTTGTGAAATGCTGCTCTCCCGGTTCTTTTTTGCGTCGAGCCGTTACGGGTGATGAAAAATGGGATACGATTGGGAACCGCTGGTGCATGCGGCTTACTCACCAGACTTTGCGCCTTCCGATTATCGTTTGTTTGCATTGATGAGCCAGGCTCGGAAAGCAGCGCTTCAATTCTCACGAAGAAGCTAAAAAATGGCTCGATGATTGGTTTGCGGTCAAAGACGGCAATTTTTTTTTGCGTGGCATACACAAATTGCCTGAGAGATGAGAAAAATGTGCCGCTAGCGATTGCTATTATTTTGAAGATTAAATTTGTAACCATTTTTTGTTAATAAACGTTTGAAGTTGAAAAAAGTCTCGTTTCATAGATATACCTTCTGCTCAAATATGAACGAGACGTTATCAATAAAACGGTCCGCGGATGACATATGGCAAAAATAAATTTTTTGTTTTTTGGTAGGACTGTTATAAGCTTACATGGCAAATTTCAGCGTGATAGTTTGTTTTCTGTGCTACTGTAAACAAGTCAAGCCCGAGTGTGTTCTTCGAATTCTCTTTTATGACTTCAATTGTCTCAAAATGATTTCCACGGAGCGGCAACTTGAGCTTGGGAAACAGGAAAAAGTCACATGGAGCCATATTAGGCGAATACGGTGCTTGCGGAACGATATTAACATTATTTTTGTTCAAATAATCGCGAACAAAACGTGATGTGTGAGCTGGTGCATTATCGTGATGCAAGAACCATGACTTGTTGTCCCACAATACCTTCCTTTTAAGACGAATGTTCTCGCGCAAACGCTTTAAAACGTCTAAATAATATTCAGCGTTAACCGATTTGCGATTTGTGCGATTTTCAAGCTTTTCACTTTTCCGATGTTTTCGTCGTTAACTGATGTTGCTGGACGATGTTCATGAGGCAAGTTTTCAACCGATGTACGGCCCTCTTTGAACGATTTGGAAAACACGTGCACGCGATAGAGCAGAGTCCCCATAGGTTGTCTGCAACATTTTTAAGGCGTCTGAAGCCGAAATTTTATTGGAATAACAAAATTTCAAACAAATTCTTTGTTCAACTTGAATTTCCATCGTTAAATTCGAAAAACACACTCGAGCTTGACTTGTTTACAGTAGCACAGAAAACAAACTATGTGACATATCACGCTGAAATTTGCCATATAAGCTTATAACAGTCCTACCATTCAACAGAAAATTTATTTTTGCCATACGTCATCCGCGGACCGTTTTATTGATAACGTCTCGTTCATATTTGAGCAGAAGGTATACACGTATATCGGTACCCACAATATAAGAAGCGAAATGCGATGATGTCCTTGCAGAAATCGTTCTTATTCGCTTCATTAGTTCTTATTTTCCCTGCTGGGTGTACACAGTTGTATGATATGTACATACGTAGATATATTGCATATGTACATATGTATGCAGATATATTGTACAATATATATATGTATGTATATTTGAATATGGTCTTATGCTCACATATACATTCATACTCGTATGTGTGCAAGTATTAAGTGCTAAGCACATCAATTGCGATCAATCAATCTTATTGTACAGCTCGATGCATTACGCTAATTCTAATAACACAGTGCAACAAATTTTAAATTGTTTTTCCTCACATATGAGAAAACTGATATATCTATGACACTATAGTTGAATATTATTTAGTAAATAAAGTAGTGTAATAAGAAGAAGCGGAAGTGTAGCAACATATCAACAACTCACCAACATATCAAGATATCTCCGATCTTTAAACTTTTCTGAACCCTGACCATCATTCCGCGCTCTATGTTTATTGATTGACAGATTGAAAAACACTTGATAGCAGACGATTTATTCTATCGTGCTCATGTATTATTCGTATCATTATTGGAACTATTGATTGTCCTTGCCTTTTGCGTAAAGTTCAATTAAATGTTCCTTATAAGAAACTTCGACTATATGAAACCTTGAAAATTGACAAGGTGAATGCTTCGATTTCTAGGGCATATGCAGATTTAAATATGTTTTTCAATTCTTCCGGTGCTGAATTTAAATGTCCGTATGTCATCTTAGTCAACCATCTTAGATGGTTGTTTTCTTAGTAATTACTAAACTAGTGTACATTAGCTTAACATAGTCTGCAGGAATGCATCCATTCGAAGATAAATAAAAATAAATATTTTTAATAGGGCTTCAAAATTTCAGCTTGGACCTTTGATGCGAAAAGTTATTAAAAGTGTTACGAGGGGTGCCTTTTATATTTCGGGATTAGAGAACAAAAACAAATTTTAATCATCGAAAATCACTTTATTGTTTTTTTAAATATTCTCCACACTTTTGCATGCGTTTGAACCAATTGTCGAAGCACTTTTGCCACTCTGAATGAGCTACCTCCAAAACATGCATTCTGAATGCCGCAACCGCTTCTTCAGGTGTCGAAAAACGTTGACCTCTCAGTTTGTTTTTTACGTACGGGAATAACAAGAAGTCATTCGGTGCCAAGTCAGGACTATACGGCGGATGACCCATTAATTCGATGTTTTGGGTGCTCAAAAATGCAGTTGTTTGAGCCGATGTTTGAGAGCTCGCATTGTCCTGGTGAAGAGTGATCCGTCTTTGGCGATTGGTTTTCCTAATTTCTTGGAAGACAACTGGCAAACAAATGGTTGTGTACTACTCAGAATTTACTGTTCTGCGTTGTTCTAGTGGTACGGTTGTGACATGTCCTGTTTTTCCGAAAAAACAGGCGACCATTTGCTTGGAAGTGCTTCGTGCGCGAACAACTTTTGTTGGATTTGGCTCATCTTGAAACACCCATACCGTCGACTGCTGTTTACTTTCGGGCTCATACGCGTAAATCCATGATTCATCACCAGTCACGATGCCATAGACGTGTTTCGAAGCCCCGCGATCGTATTTTTTGAGCATTTCCTTCGACCAATCGACACGAGCCTTTTTTGAGCGATTGACAAATCGTGTGGGATCCACCGCGAACAAATTTTTTTGACAGTCAAATGTTTATGCAATATTGAATGTATGCTGGTCCCACTAATGCCTAAGATTGTCTCAATCTCACGATAGGTCACATGATGATCTTGCAATATCAGTTCGCGCACAGCATCAATGGTTTTCGGAACAACAACTGATTTTGGAGGACCTTCACGAAATTCGTCTTGGAGTGAACTACGACCACGATTGAATTCACCATACTATCGATAAACACTGGTCCTTGATGGAGCTTCATCGCCAAAAAATGAATTAAGTTCATCCATGCAATGTTGCTGAGTTAATCCACGTCGAAAGTTGTTAAAAATAATCGCACGAAAATGTTCACGATTTAAGTCCATTTTTGGACAGAGATGAATCTTTTAAGTTACTGTAAACAACACAAATAGCGCTGGTATTTCAAAACGTTCTTAGTACGTAAAAGCCAAAAAATGTCAAACTTTGCGATGCAACTGTCAGTTGCCAGATTGCAACACCAGGGTTGCCAAATCCCGAAATATAAAAGGCACCCCTCGTATAAATGAAAGTGGATGAGTATAAAATCCAAGACGAATATGAGGAAAATTAAAAAAGAAAAAAAAAAACAACAATCGCTGCAGTAATTATACTTTCGAAAACATGTAGAAAATGTCATTTGAAATCGGTGTTCTTTAAAACCAATACATACTGTAATCTCATTTATTCAAAAAAAAAATTATGACTTTTAACTTTTAACTAAAACTTGGCAATTTTCTATGCTTCCAGATTTAATGCATATAATATAATAGTGATTCTATATGAAGTAATTCAAGTAAATTAATCGAACATTGTTCAGAAAGTTGATTTATTTTCAGGTTTGAATATAGGAGAAAAAATCGTTTGGAAAAAATTTACTTATTTCGAGATGTATTCGATTTTGAAAATTTTTGCCTAGAGCTTAGTATAGTTATAGTTGGTATCAAAACGGCACGTAAGTGCTACTTGAAGTGTACCTGGGGTACTCTTGGCATCTAACCTACTTACCTTAGTATAGTTATCATCGTTGGTTTTTTTTTTTAATTTATAAATATTTTTTTTGTTTTAACTATTTAGAGTGGAATATATGTAGTAGCTAAAAAATCTAATTTTTGATTTTTTGTTCAACATTTTGGGAGAAAAAATTTGCTTGCCGTATTTGAAATAAATGAAATCAAAATCCGCTTTCGAAACCTCTACTATCTGTTTGGAACTCAGTACAAATTATCAGTAAAAATTAAAGCCCTTAATTATTGTATAAACCGACAATTGCACCAATTTCAAAATAGGGATACAGATTTATTATTCTGCTTCTAAAAATAAAATTTAAAAATAATGCAACGAGTCCAATCTAAAATACTGAAGCTGCAATTAGTGGTGCCGTAAGCCCATAGCAGCAATCTTAACCATAGCCACTGCATTACAGCATGTGTCGATTAGTCATGTCGGAACCATGAAGAGCTGATATTAAAGTATAATTAATGACAACATTTTCATTTTGTCATAAAAGCACCGATTATTTTCCACTAAGTCATTTAATTTTTCTTCATTCATTTCTAATATTCAAATTTTTATTGCAAATAGCAAAACAAATGTAATGTATTTCACAGCTGCTGACGGTTACGGGGAAAAATCAAAATTTAAAAAAACAGCAAAAGATTTTTCTTAGTGTAAAATTTAACCTTGACAACGAGAATAAACTTTAAATTATTTGATTGATACATTACAAGATATCGATCACAACGGCCATCTACCGAGAAAATAATGGATATCTTATAATCGATATATAGCGGCAAACAAAATAGTTGATTAAAACGATACTCAAAATTAAAAACTTTCAACAAATTTAAAATATTTCTTATATTTTAGCTCCTTGCTACGCCATTCCCTTTGCATTTGAGCAGCGCCGAAAGAGCGCCAGGCCGATTTGGAGTGTGAACTGAAGCAGCGCCGAAACAGCGCCAGTGCTTTGAAGTCTTAAATCAAGCGAAGCTGCTACAGCAGTGTGGTCATAGCTCAATTCAGTTAGTCTCAGTTAGTCATGTAGTTTATAAATGTTTTTAAAGTGCCTGTAAAATGTGAACCTAATTTGGCTAAAATCACAAGAGACGGTAGCATTCTAAATAAATTACAAATTAAGCAGCTAAATGTCCTCTTTGAAATGCATATGAAATCAAATGGATAAATATAAAACCGAGTATATGCTTATACTTGTCAAAAATGGATTTCTAGAGTCATTTCAAATTTGGGAGTTTCCATTCATTTTTTACACGATAAAGCGCAAAATTTTTATCAAACTGGGAAAAAATATTTAAAAAAAAATTTTTTATTTTGCCACACAGTGGAATTTTTTCTTAATTATTGCTACTAACTTTAATGGATTAAAAAAAATTCTGAAAAATACTGGCGAAAAACGAAAAGCGCAGACTTCATCCAACTGAGCTCAAATACCGGATACAAATCGATTTCATTTATCCGAGGGGCTGTTGCACGGTGTAATAGTTTGCTATGATTTCGCAGGGGCAAATAGCTTCCCGCCCTATTCACTATACAGCAAATCAATCGCACTATTGGTGCTTGCTGCAAATTGCAGAGAATGCGAATTAAGATAGCTTGAAATCGCGTAAAATGAAGTAAATTGCATATGTCCCTGTGTTCCTGTGGTAATGAATGAGTAAATGCCATCAAGTGTGTCCGCATGGTCATAGGTGAGTCTAGGGGGACGCAACTTGGTTTTGTATTGAAAAGATTAATTGGGATAATTAAGGCAGTACATCAAGCATATCTCGCCTTTATCAGGCTACAAATAGGTAAAACTATATATTTACTTATATATTTTTTTTGGGCATAAACGACACTGATAAATTTTACTCCCATTTGTATAATTACTGTAGCAAGTTTATTTCTGTTTATAGGTATTTAGATGAAAAAAATTCAAATTTATATTTACTTACATATTTATATATTTAAAATATAGAATTTAATTTTTTTTTTTTACATTTCACTCTGACGCAACTCCAAAGGCTATTTTCAGCTCTGTACTTGCCGTTGTTTGACGAAGGGTGTGAACATTCGCGGTACTCAACGCGGAATAAATTTTTTATGTTCAAATATTCTTGTAAAATCTCTTTTATTTAATACTTTCCAATATGTAGATAATCTCCTATCTGCCACAATTCAATTCTTCTATGAGTGGGTACTAATTTTTGGGCCTCTTTAACAATTTCCTTGGATACTACCACCACTAGGCGATCCTCAGCTCAGCTCATCTGGCATGCCCCTCTTACTAGTGGAAATATTTATGTGGAAAAAAACATGTGTGGACATTTTTTTTTTGTGAAAGTGAAACTTCTCAAGAACTGATGACATTTCTGTCAATAGTTTTTTGACGTATTTCCTTTTTTAATAAGAAATTTATTCGCGGCGCGGTGCTCCAAAAGTTCCGAGAACTCGTAGGTTCCATCAAAACGTTTTTGTGGTTTGTTCGAGGAATAGCTGCTAATGAACTAACAATAAGTCCCACGAGTTAGTGTTATCAGTAATGAGATGATGAGTCATCGCTAATAACCTTTGGCGGTACTACATATTATCAACCGGCCCTCATCATACTCATTAATTAGAGTTGAGCTTTTCACGCATAATACTGTGGCTGCTGCTTTATTATTCATATAATTGGAAACTCACACACATGAATTCCACCTTGGTTCTATGAGAATTGTTCTAAATGCCGTTTAATATATTATCTGTTTCGGAGTAATAACTTTGACGTCACGCACAAACACACCCGGCTACAGCAGCCATTTGGCCGCTTGTTTCTAATAGTTGGTTTTTCTTTGGAATGTGCACACGCATGTGGGGATACACGTGTAAACATATACCGGGTGTTTTTTTAAAGTCCTTGAGAACTTAAATTGATAATAAGGCACAGAAATATTTGCGGCAACGAATTTTTTGTATTAAATCTGGTAGATAGATTCATATCATTAATTTTAGTGAATACGATATCTGGCATATGCCCGTAGCGCGACTACGAGCGGCAATCCAATATTTGACTACTTTTTCCAATAAATCTGAATAATAAATGAGTTCAATCAGCACAAACGGCGACGCAAACAATCATCATTTGACATCTGGCATTCTGGCACGAGCTGTATTTTATGGGTACATAAGCCAAGATCCTTACTTAAAATTGCCCACGTAGTCAAAAGGACAAAAACAAATGAGTTGAGAACGACGATGAAACGACATTCCGGCATCTTCTTCAACACTTCGCTCTATGAGCTTCGTGAATAGATACATTTTTTTCAAAGTAAATTTCCACAATATGGGAAACGTTGTTCTGGCGTTATACGATGCATGATGACTTGCCAAACTTTACTGCACAGAAATGCGAACAGAGTTTGCCATCATCAGCTGTTAAATCATATTTGTCGATATCGATAGTTCTTATGCAGCTAAAAAACAACACCTGATATATACGCAGAGTATGCACATACTGATTGTGAACTTGCCATTGAATCCCTGTGTTGTTTTATCAATCCAATTCTTGCTTTCATATCATCATATATTAATACATACAAATATTGACTTACGTGCGTTTCCACATGCGCACGCACTTGCAAATTGTCTTAAATAATTACGCTTAATAGAATTTGCGCTACGAAAGTTGAATACAATTCCAGCATTCATTCACAGCCGAATTACTTCATTCGATAATCAGTGGCATGCGTAGGAACAAAGTGACTGGTTTTCGTTTGAGATGTTAATTTAAACTTATAGAATTTTGTAACTATGAATGTGATAAGAATGCGGTGATGAACTCGAAAGATGATTTTTGGATTAATTTATTGGAAAATTTTATATTAAAAATTGTATATGAAGATAAGGCGCTCAACTAGGTTTTTTTATCTATTTGTAAATACTTATAGATGGCCTTACAATACTTGCATGCACTGAAAAAATGCACTAAAAATAAATGCAATGGGCGTTTGACTCACAATACTTCTACAGATGTAGCTAAAACATGAATTTCATCATCACTGAATATTTCGTAATATTTAATTTTTTTTTTCAATATCACTTTTCATGTTCCTTTTGATAATGGGTTTATCATTGTAACTAATACTAAATGGACAGTGGTACTGCAATTTAGTGGCCGTACAAAAATGCCGAACACTGATTGAGCAACTTTTATCACGACATAAAGTTCTACTTGGCCAATGGTAAATTTTCACAATAAAACAAACTTAGTTAAAATTTCTTCATTCAAGGAAAAACTAACCGCTGACATTACGCTTTGTTCTGTCATGCCAATGACAATAGTTAAAGCAAGCATTTTATGGGTCGAAGTGAATTATTTCGGGAATGCAAATAAAAAGTACAAGCGGCGACTCTTTTTGGAAGAACTAGGATTGTAGTTCGTAAATCTAGAGGTAGGTGGGTGAAATGGTTGAAGCGTCAGTCTGGCACTCCTCAAGTAGCACAAAAGCGCCGTTTTGATACCATTATGAGACCTCCAACAGGCAGATATCTACAGCCAACCAGAGCTGTTGATAGAATGGAGAAGATTAATGGAATTTAAGTTGGCGCACTGCCCCAGGCTATTGCAGAAAGGTGATCTTAATCATCTAGCTGCCAAACCGAGACATTTACAGAGAAAGTGCTCAATAGCTTCCTTCTCTGAAAGGTTCCCACAGCTTCTGCAATTTGGGTTAAATGGTATCCCTAGATTTTCCGCGTGTGTCCCGATCGTCCAGTGACCGATAAACACAGTTACGAGTTTAGAAATTGAATGGCGAGGAGTTCAAAAGACTTTCTGAGTCCTCCATATATTGTACTGGGGCCAAAGGGTTTTCAAAATAGCACAAGAAGAAATGGAACTCCATCTTTTCTGCGCTTTTCCGAGAAATAATTCGTGCAGTGTTCCTTTAACAGCTGCCAGAGGGCTGCCGATGTCTGGGTAGGAGGCCTCTGAGACCCATTCAGTCCCGTTCCTGGCAACCCCATCAGCAACTTCATTTCCCTCTATGTTCCTATGTCCTGGATCCCAGATTAGAGAAATGCTACCTGCACACCCAAGAGGTCATTCAAATGTTTCGGTAAACGTTTTACCGATTTTAACACAAAATTATTAGATATTAGCTCTTTGTTCGAAACTCATTGTTGTACCGATGACACAAACATACTGACACTTTAGATGCAATAACTTCGCTTCCACTGAATCGAATGTCTCCAAGCTTTCATCGGAAGTCAGCTAGGGATGTAACTTCCAATGCACTAATTCATTAAAAAAATGGCGCCATCGAAAACATTGCACATTTGTCTATGCCGATAAACGTTAATTTTAATTTCGAATCAAATAAAATTAGGTTCCTTTGATTTTACCGGACTACATTTTTCAATTCTGCTTTTGTAACGTCTAATCATTCTTTGTTTAAAGTATCTTGCGGCATCGCTAGTGGGTTACCACATTTTTTTTTCAATATTTGTTTTCACCCTGAGTATATTAGGCCATAAAGAAATGAATATATTTTTGCACTAAGCAAACAAAGGTATTTTTAGGTAGCTCTATTGCAGTGCTGTCTAGATATGTTTACTAGTTAATTCGTCTATTCGCCACTTGGTAATGCTTAGCCAAAGAAGAGGCCTGTTATTTGTTATTTGGAAACTATTTTAGGTAAGGTAAAAAAGATGTTGACAAACCGTTAGTGTACAGCTTTTTACATATTGTATCTCATATTATTGAACTCGCATATAACGTAGGTTGGTAGGTTGGATGGCAAGAGTACCCAGGTACACTACAAGTAGCACTTACGTGCCGTTTTGATACCATAATGTGGCCCACTATCCGCGAAAAACCATCTACAGCCATCCAGTGCTCTTGATATAGTGGAGCCATCCCCAAAGGGCACGCTAAGGAATCTCAAGCACCTAGCCGCTCGAGCCGGACATTTGCAGAGAAAGTGCTCAACAGTCTCTTTCTCTGCAGGATCCCTACAGCTTCTGCAATAGGGATTGTACACATATAAAGTGAAAAGTTATAAAAACTTGCAAGAATTTGAATTTTTGAATTTCACATCCCAGAACTCCCGGCAGAAGAGAAATCGGGAGTTAAACGAAGCATTTGTTGGAAAGCCCAGGATATTTGCTATTATTAGAGATAAATATGAACTTCATAAAGTCTACACCAATAAAATTATAGGGTGTTAGGAAGAAAGTACCTAAAAATACAAAAGCATTTCACCCTTCCGCTCCCATCCGATATTTTGTTCCTATTGCCACCCCTCATCATCCCACGTACACGGTCCAACGAAAAGATTTATGTTTGTAATTCTTCGGAATTTCTACTGGGGTCTGAGAAAGTTTTTTTACAAGTATTAGCGGTGGGTAATGTGTCTATTATCTGACAGCAGTTTTTACATGTACTGCGGATAACGGCATATAGGAAGTTTTTTACTAGAAGACAAACTCTGACCTACAGATGCAAATTGCTGTGAATTAACTCTGGTGCTCTGGTGCTTTGCTGTAATCTTAAGCCGAATTCGACGAAGAACCTATAACATGGCTAACCCTCTCACGTGCGTAAAAATGTGTATGTGTGTGAGTGTGTGTGGTTGCTAACAAGACTATGTTTTACATGTGTTGAAAGTGAAAAGCTGCTTGAACCATATGAAAAGAGCTTAACCCTGGTTGCAAACAAAAACTTTTCCATTCTGCAGGCGGATTTATTCTTTACACACGTGAATAAAGATTAATACTTTTAGAGACTTATTGCATTCATTTGTATACAGAATTATATAAATTAGGGTGGGTCAGGTATATTTCGTTTTATATTTTACAAATGATGATAATTTTAGTGAGAAGTTTTAAAGAAACTAGTGGTCGGAAACTAACTTTTCACGATTATGCCAAGTAATAAAATCAAAAGAGATATGCATTTTTTTGCTATGCTATTCGATTCGCCGTATTGCGAAAACTAATAAAATAACAATAATTTAATGGGAAAATTTTTGCTCCAGAGTTGAATTTTTTTTGTTTCATTTCTTCTTTAATTTAAACAATTTTTATTTTATTTTTATTTTAATAAAGTAAGTATTTATGTGCACATATCTTAGGATGCTTGACTGATTATTATAACTACTATTTTAATTGTTGGAAAAAATGATGATATATTCCTGCCTTATTTAATACATACTTTATTTTTTACATTAAGCTTTGGCGAATTAAACAAAAATTTTATTTTGGTGAACTAATTTTTTTTAATCACTAGTTCTCAAAAAAAAAACTACGTTAAACAACTTAACACCTTAAAACTGCAAATTTTCCTTTTTTCTTTCATAAACTATGTTTTTACAATGTAGATCTTAAGACGTCTCTTAAGAAATTCAATTCAATTCGAGGTGGCGCAAAATTAATCATCTTAGGAAAGTTCATAATTTTTACAAATGGCCCCATACGTCTATCATAATCGACACTTGTGAACTAGAGAACTGCAGTATACATACGAATATAGCGTGTAAAGGTCAGCATAAAGATTTCCATCATCAGATGCTTTCCATTCCAATTCAAGCGGGCTATTCGGGTCATGTTCTTCGATTTCGATGTAACTCAAATATGTTGCTCTCTGGTCAAAATAATGAGACACGTATTTTTTTGTTCGCCCGAAATTTTTTTTTTTTCAAGATTTATCGGCAATTTTGTTCTTCGGTTCAAAATCGATTTTTTGTCATTATATAATATAGGGTTTTTCAGTAAGAGCGCTTCAATTTTCGAACTTTTTTGAATAAAACACAAACGGTTTGACTTTTTTAACTAACATTTTTTTATTATTATCGAGTTTGAACATATACATTTAAGTATAAAATTCGATTTCTTTTGCATGACCACCGCGTGCACGTTCTACGAAGTCCAATCGTTGAACCCAATTTTCGACCACTATTTTGCATAAATCGGCCGAAGTTCCAGCAATTCGCGTTCAATATTGGCTCTGAACTCACAAATCGTCGCCGGCTTGTTACTGTAGACCAATGACTTCACATAACCCCAAAACGGGACGGCTTGTTAAATGGGCCGTAAAATGGCCGTAATGCTCTTAAAGTAGCAGCAACAGAACGATTATTTTCATAAAAAATTTGCACGATTTGCAATCGTTGCTCAAGTGTGTAGCGTTCCATGATGAAATGAATACTAATGAAGTTTACAAATGACAAGCGATAAATAAAAAATATTGCGTCGTTCGCCCTCCCTATCGGAAAAAAGTTGAATCGCACCTATTGAGTAACCCTATATAAGAATTTTTTTTTTAAATGCTCACAACTTAGTCAAAAATGAACCGATTTTAATGATTCTGGGTTCAAGATAATCGTCATTACTTACACGAACGATTTCATGTAATTAGAAACAATTGCAAACAAGTGGTTGAAAGTTTTTTATTTTGCAAAATACGTTTTTTACGTTTACGTTTCCTTGTAGTAGGTTTCTTGTAATAAGTCTGCGTCTTTTGCGAATCTAAGTAAAGAAAAAGATTTAAAAAGCCTGAAAAAATGGAAACGAAAAAAAATGTATAAAAAAAGTTTTTATAAAACTTATTAGTTATTCAAAATTTTTATTATAAAACAAATGTTTTTTGTAATTAAAGTAAAAGTTGAAAAAAATTAAAAACCAAAAATTGTTTTATTACAATGAAAGTTTAACCACAAAAACAGTTTACGGCTTAAAATTTATATCTATAAAAAAAATTTATAAAAAAAAGTTATGAAAAATGTTTATTATAAAAAAATTTTAAATTTAAATTTTATTATAAAACAGATTTTTATTGTAATTAAAATAACAGCTTAAAAATTAAAAAAATGTTTACTGTTTAAATTTTTTTTATTGATTTTCATAGCTTCAGATTAATCTACGTATTTAGCTAAAAGCTAAAACAAAAAATGTTATATAAAAAAGGTTTTGCTGTTCAAATTCTGTTTTACTGGTTAACATTTTTTTATAACTTTTAACCAAACTAATAGCTTAAACTCAAGATTGAAAAAGTTTAAAAAATTTAAAAAAAATACTTTAGATGTTTATTTTAATTAAAAAACAAAACAAAAACGATTTTTAAACAGCAAAACAAAATTTAAGCACTAAATTTTTTTTAATGATTTTCATAGCTTGAGATTAAATTATTTATTTAGTTAAAAGTTAGTTACATTTGTAACCATTCTTTGTAAATAAACGTTTGAAAAAAGTCTCATTTCATAGGTATATCAAGGTAATAATAATTATACTATAATAAGAATAGTATTAAACATTTAATTTAATAATAATAAAATTTTATTTAATTTTTTTGAAGTACAAGTAGTTTACCTTTCTTGTCGTTATTTCTCACTTTTCTAAAAATTAGTTTCAGGTTTCTTCAAGCTATTGCAAAAAACCGCTGCGAAACAATTTGACCCACCCTAATATACATGTATGTATATACACATATACAAATATCTGGTTATGAATAAAGGTGCCCTGTGACACTTTGCCACAATCAAAAGTTACAAGCACTTACAAAGGGTTTGAAAGGGCAAGTATTTCTTTTGTTTGCCTCAAATTTATGTGTAAGAAACTTTAAGAAATTGTGATTTATGTATGCGCAAACTTTTTGCTTTGGAAAGCTTATAAAAAGTTATTATTATATTAAGCATTTTTTTATATTTTATTTACTTGGCAATAGTATGGGGTGTTTTGGTAAAGGGATTTCCTTTAGAGTTGCTTTTTACTTTCGTTTTGTTAAAGTTGGCGTTGGAATAGAAAGTTTAACAGTAAAAGCTAATTCGTATGTTCTGAAGGGTGTGGTCTTTCCGAAGAAGTTAAATATCTAGGAGTGATCTTGGATAAGAAGCTGACTTTGGAGACACACGTTTCACTGAAGGTGAATCGCGCATTGAGGATTTGGTAAACCCTGCAGCAGAGCCTTTGGTAAAACCTGGGGTCTGAAACCTGCTGTGGTCCTATAGATATACACAGCACTTATCACTTCTGTGGTCTGGTGGCGACAGGGCATGGTTAAGTCCACAATCCGGGAACTATACAGGCTGCAAAGAAGTGTATGTTTATGCATCACGGGTGCCATGAGTACAATCTCTGGTGATGCCCTAAATGCTATGCTTGATTTGCTCCCCCTGGATCTTAAGATACAACAGAAAGCAATAAAAGCAATGTGTAGAGTCCATAAATATGGTTTCTGGGACGGAGACGGAACTTCGGGACACAAAGAAATCTTTAAGTTGCTATCTGAGCAGTATCCATTGTTTTTGGCACCTAAAGACGACCTGATACCCACAGTTTCATTTGGAAGGAAATTTGATGTCAGATTTCAATTGCGTGAGAAATGGAGCAATCCAGAATGCATGAAGCGAAGTTTGACGGATATTTTCTTTACCGATGGGTTCAAGAAAGAAATAGGGTCTGGAGCCGGATGGTACATAAACGATAGTAATAAGTATCACTATGCTATGGGGGAAATGGCAACTGTTTTCCAAACAGAAGTTTTTGCCATCCTGAAAGTAGCCGAATGGATAATCGAGAGGAGATGGAGCGGGAAACAGATTGGAGTCTTCAGTGACAGTCAGGCTGCACTGAAAGCCCGCGAAGCAAACCTCAGAGATTATTGAAGAATGTAAGAAGAAACTTACTTCTGTCGCAAAACAAAACAGGCTTGTACTTATCTGGGTTCCAGGACACTCCGGTGTTCAAGGAAACGAAATTACCGCTGAATTGGCCATCCGTGGATCAGCAGTTCCCCACAAGGGACAGAGCCAATAATCGGAATCAGTTCCGCAGAAATCATGAATTGGATCAGCGCTTATGTAGGCAATCTACATAAAGAGCGATGGTGCGGTCTAGAACACTGCAGAACTACAAAGTGTTTTATGACAAGTCCGAGCAGAAAACTGTCAAACTTTCTACTAAAACTTGGAAGGAAAGACGTTTGGTTGATGGTCGGTATCATTACAGGACACAACCCATCGGGTTTCAATTTTTATGTATGTATTAATCACATTGAAATAGAGAATAATGAAATTAGTTAAAATTGAAATTTTTTTTTTAGGCTAAAATTATTAAGTTATACAAAAATGTTAATATATTATTACGCGATAAAAATCAAGAATTTTTTTGTCCATCAAAAATTGCAAATGCATATGAGTAATACTGCATACTTATTAGTTTTTCATTGACCCATAAATTTAATATTTTAAATGTATAAACAGAGACATCCATTGCGTATACTTTTCTTCGTGGGAGGATAATTCAAGGGCACAAAAGAATTTGTGTACTTGTTGGTGGTCTCCGCTTAAGAGAATAGTGTAAAATATGTTAATAATATGTTATGGGAGGAGTTAACGTACTATAGGAGAGTTGTTTGTTCAAGAGAAAACAGTTTTTTTTATTTATTAAGGACTTGTTGTATATACTGAAAAAGTGTCCGCTTATGCGGCGTCCGTTAGGAGAGAGTACACTGTATATTACATTGTATAAGTCCCCATTAGACTTACTTGGGTTCTTGGTTCCAGTGGCATAGCGGAAAATTACTTGGCGAGTGGAATCATCCCAGCACCTTCTCTTCAGCTGTCCTCCCTCTCTCAGTTATAAACTATTTATTGGAGATGGAACGAGTCTGCACTGATTTCTGATGCTTTGAAGTTATAGGATATGTGACCAAAACAGTTTGCAAAGAAGTTGGTGATGTCTGAGGTACAAGGGGCAAAAGCTTCATTATATGCCATGGATTTGAAGATGCGATTCAACTTGCTCTTGGAGTTAAAAAATTTCCAAGCAGACTTTGAGTTACACTTTACGTTGGTCTTCATTAAGTTATGATATTTTGTATGTAGAAAATGAGAAAGTCCTTCAAACCACCTCGCGAAAATTTAGTTCTTTGAAACTTTAAGAACTTGTAAATTTGATGCAAGAAATATTTTGAAGCCAATATATGTATTTATATGTACTATATTATGCATAAGTATGTATATTACATATCATGTAGATAGGCAATCTGAACGACCACTCTGGCGCCTTTTTGATACCATTATGGCACCTCCAACTGACAAATATCTACAGCCAAGCAGAGTTTTGGTTGTAATGAAGAAGATTAATAGAATTGAGGTTGGAGCACTGCGTCAAGCTGCCCAAGAAAAAAGCACCCAGTGACTTTAATCGTCTAGCTGCCAGACCCGAACACTTCTGTCTAATGGGGATTAAATGATAAACCTAGCCTTTCTCGGTGTACGCCGATTGTTCAATAACCGATAAACACAGCTACGAATTTGAAAATTGAATGACGTGGAGTACCCAGAACTATTTGCGTCCTCCCTCTTTTTTACTGTGGCCAAGAGATTTTCGAAATAGCACAGTCGCAATGGAGCTCTATCTTTTCTGCGTTTGCATGAAAAAAAAGTTGTACGGGAAATTACTTCAACAACAAACCCCCTTTGACTATCCTATGACCGGCTAGAAGAGCTCTCAAACCAATTCAATCGACCCCTTCCACGCAAGCACTTCAGCAATTTAATTTCCTTCTATGTTCCTATGTCCTGGAACCCAGATCAAAGAAATGCTACCTACATACCCAAGAGATTTCATCTCCTCCTTACAGGAGTTAAACAATTTTTATCTATACCCTGGCGTCATAAGAGCCTTGATCGCGGCTTGAATATAGGAAAAAATCCTAATATTTCCCTCCCTTCCATGTTCCGCAAGCTTTTTGCATGCTTGCAGGATCGCAAAAGCTTCTGCCTCAAAAACAAAAGCAGTATTTGGGAATTTTAAGAAAATAGATAAATTGGCCAAATTAGAACAAGCTCCTGCTTCGGCTCCCGATTCCATCTTGGAACTGTCAGTGAAGACAGAGGTATCAGCGAGGTATGAAGTTCAGAGAAATGCGGTGTTATCTGCTAAAATTTCTACCATGTTCCTTTAGAGATTGCCTCCAGAGGCCAACCTTCTTTAGCCTGTTTGCACTTAGGGCAGTTATGGAAATAACGAGAAAGTCGAGAGGAAGTAAGTGCAAAGCGGCATTAAGGACAACACTATGGCCATGCCAATACAACCAGTCTTTTGCACCCTCCCCAGTTAACAAATAAATACATAAATAAATATTTATCTTTGTTATTACGATAATTAAAAGTAAGCCTAGCAATATTATTTTCAATCGCTTCTTTATGTATGTCTCGCTGCTTAATTGTTTATGAAAATATTTAACCTTCTAAACTAATCGCTGCCATTTTTGATGATAGCATATCCAACATATTTCAGATTTTGTAAAAATTTTGAATAAAATGGTTTAATGCTTTTCATTGCGACCCATTTGTTTTTTTTAGTTGAGAACAGTGGACTAGGCTAGGGCATCCACGTGAAACGATATATATATATAAGGGCGGGTCGATTTAAAAATCGCTCATTGCTCTGTGAAAATCGTATTCTAGGGATCAAAATAAGAAACTTTGCCGAAGAAACCATACCTCTAAAAGAAATTCTGATGTCCCCAATTTGGGTCGAATAAAAAATCACACTTTGACCCATTTAGAGTGCTCCAATCGAGTCCAAAAGTATGACCGATCCCCACTAACTTTGGACAGCCGATCCACCCATGCCAGTGGCACACCCTCTGGAGCTTTCCTGGGGGGTTCCCCATACAATCATTTCAAAATATCACCATTTTGGGCCTTTACATGAGAAAAGAAACTAAAAAGTTCAACCCAAATTGGGGGATATCAGAATTCATTTTAGAGGTATGGTTCCTTCGGCTAAGTTTCTTATTTTAATCCCTAGAATAAATAATTGGCGCGAACACCCTTTTTGGGTGTTTGGCCGAGCTCCTCTTCCTATGTGTGGTGTGCGCCTTGATATTGTTCCACAAATAGAGGGACCTACAGTTTCAAGCCGACTCCGAACGGCAATAGTTTTATGAGGAGCTTTTTAATGGCAGAAATACACTCGGAGGTTTGCCATTACCTGTCGAGGGGCGACCGCTATTAGAAAAATGTTTTTCTTAATTTTGGTGTTTCACCGAGATTCGAACCTACGTTCTCTCTGTGAATTCCGAATGGTTCGGCTACGGCGTGAAACTATGTGAAAAATTAAAGCGCGTCGAGTATGTCTGGAAAAATGATTTGTTTTGTTTTAATAATAAAAATATCAATTGAGAATCAGTTGCTCGTGTGCCAACTGTGTTTCGTAGAAATGATTCTACAGCCTGCTGGGCCATGATAAATGTATATTTTTGTAGAAGTTTTAATTATTTCTTCGGAATAGAAAAAGTAACGACAAAAATATATTTTTTGAAATTTTTTATAAGAATTAAGTTTAGCTATTTGTGAATAATATTTTATTAAACTCTAATGCATTCACTACAATTCGCTTTACCAAAATTTTCCTCTAGAATCAATAAGTTTCGAGATAAGAGTTTCTTAAACAAAGATGACTCAAAAGTTTGCTAGGCAATAACCTGAAAATAAAAAAAATTTAAATTTTCCCAAACCATTTGGCACGCTTCAAACACACCCCAAATAAAACAAAATTACTAAGTAGCAACACAATCAGAAATTCAACCGTTCACGGAAAAGTAGAACGCACTTATTACGAGTTTTATTATTATTGCTATTATTTTTTATTTTTCGCATTGTAATTGAATAAGCCCCATTACGTTTAAATATTAGCTACATAAGTGCTAAAAATTTACTAATGCTTCAATTTTAGCCAATACGGTATGCCGGTGCCTTTTCTTTGCTTTTAAAAATTCATGCTTCAAGTAGAAACAAATATCATTAAAATGAAAACAAAAGATCATTATTTTTAAAATTGCATTTGCAAGTCATTATTTGATTCCATTGTTTATGCTCACAATGGGGTCCTTTCAATTCCCAATGTGAAGCTCTTATGATCCTTTCTGTTGCGTTACATTCGCCTAACATTTGTTTTTATTTATTTTTTGTTTTTCTGAATGGAATATTCAGTGGGAATTGTTCGTATTATGACAAATGCCTAATTTAATAACTCATACCCAATTTTGTAGCTTTATTTTTGCTTCATCTTTTATGCATACAGTACAGTATACAGGGTGTTAAAAAGAATGTCAAGGATAGGCTGGTATTTTTTATTAACTAATAGCAGCAGTTGTTCAACCCTATTCACAGGACTTCCATAGACTCATGTTGTCAAATACTCCTAAAAAAAGAAAGAAAAAGTCGAGAGGGCTTAAATAAGGCAATTTCGCAGGCCACAATACAAGGTGGCGGAAAATTAATCATCGTATTGGAAGTTTTATAATTTTTACATTTGACATCGTATGTGAATCATATTTAACACAGCTGTCTAGTCCAGCTGTAGTATACAAACAAACAAGCATGGGAGCCCGTAATAGTCAAAATAAAGATTTCCATCACTCAAAGTAATATTTTTTTTATTAAGTAAAAAATGTATTCAAAAACAAAATTGGATGATTAATTTTGCGCCACCTTGTACAGGTCCGGCCGTTCTTACACATCATCTGGGAAATGTTTGATGTAAATACTCTTAAACAGCAATTGAAAAATGAGCTGCAGTACGGTCATGCTGGAACAACGTTCATGGCCGATGGGCTAAAGGTAGCAGTCTAAAAGATCAACCATTAGATTGTTTCATTTTCATTTGGTTGAATTTCAAATTATATTTCGCTTGGCGAATAAAAGACTCGAATAGCGCTACATTTTGGTTTTTTGGTTGGTATAACTGCTACCCTCTATGGTTCTTGAGAGTCTCCCTGTACAAAGTTTGGCACGATTAATTTTCTTCGAATGCTACATTTACAAAACATCAGCACACTATGGCAAGAAAATACAGTTAAAAAAGAAGCAATAAAAGTAGGCAAGCAACAAAGCAGCTAAACAAATTATAGTTAATTATTTTTTTATTTATTTATTAAGACTTTTCCGCTTCTTTTGGTTCAAACTCTTACCTGCTCAAATATTTAGCATTTTCGTAACACCCTGTGTATGTACACAAAGTTACCTACATACACAAACACACACACATAAAGTTGAACGGCATAAAATCGGCTTTGTTCATATTGGTAATACAAAAACTTTAATTCCCCCGGAGCACTATTATATTTATCATCCAAAATGGCTTCAAATGTGCCTGCTTTACATTGAGGCATTATTAAATTCATAAAAAATTTCATTGCTTACTACATCCATACTATGTGAGTACAATAAATTTTGAGGACCCTTATGTAGGTATATGGATAATATTAGTGTATGCTAGTCTCCGAAACGGTTGGAACGAATTTGACAAAGCTTTCCCTCATAGGTAAAAAAATCATATGAGCAGATTATAGGCTATCTTTTTTTTTGTTCTGAAAATATTACTCTACAGGTGGCCTTGGCATCGACATACTTCTATATCTCGAAATCCAGTTCATTATCCAATTCGGCTTATAATCATAAATTCTTCTTCGATCATGCACAACCTCGCACCATCTGTTTCTATCTAAGGTTACCTCCTTTCATCGCCTCAAGGTCAACAGCCACCTCTTCGAGCCATCTCTTTCTGTGGCGTCCTCTTTTTCGCCCGCCAACAGGGCGTAATTAAACTGCCTTTCGAGTTGTTCTCTCCTTGGACATTTTAAAAATGTGTCCAAGCCATCCTATCCTTTCAGCTTTTATAAATCTTATCACGTTTCGTTTTTGCCTATGATTTTGCCTCATGATTATATCTAATTCGATAGGTACCGTCTCACAGTCTTACATCCCATATATTGCGCGCTATATTTTTCTTTCAAACACCATTAGCTGATTAATGTCAGTAGTTTTAGCGCCCATAGTTTGCCACCATAGGTAGGCACGAAGCGGATCAAGGTTTTGTATACCCTTAACATTTGATCGGGAGACAATAATTTAGACTTAAGGAGCATGAAATTAGAAAAGTAAGACTTATTTGCTGCTAAAACTCTATCATTTATTGTTGATAACGTATCCTTATTGACTTTTATTTGCTTGTTGTGAACAAGTAAAGAGGTACTTTTCTAGAAAAAGCTTCGCTATATGGCGCTCAAATCAAACATTTTTCAAATCCTTATCTGTGATTCATTTTATTTTAAATTCAGAATAAACGTTACCTACATGAAAAGTACATATCAGTTTTAAAAATTGAGACACCAAGAGACGCTGAGGCCTAGTTTGGAGTTAATCGCAACTGGAGCTTAAAAATGTGGGATGAGTTCGGCATAGCGAAAAAAAAGTAGAGGCGATTAATAAATCGTTCGAAAGTGTTCCATAAAATCATCACACCTAGGGTCGTGTTACCTCACATCTACATGTTCAAGTAAATGTGCCCTAATATCTGTAAAATTTCTGTTTAGACTTTGTCATGTTTTTTTCACGTGGACACTTTGTTGTTTTGACATTTCATTTTCAAAGTGGCATCAAGCAAATCGGATCGCTGTTTTTGTGCTTGGAAATTTGACGGTAAAATGAAAAGTAGGTAGTCAAACTAGGAAATGACAGCTGATGTTAAGACCGAGATGGCAAAAATTCGGAAATACGGGTATCTTTCAGCAGCGAAGATCGCAGTCTCCACTTAAGGTCTTTTTTTCACAGAGCTTTTTTTTAACATAATGAAAATGTGGAAGTGTGGTTACGATTCTTTTTCGCTGGCCCGATATTATCAGTTGTAGCAGGCGAAACAAGAGCGGTTGAGGAAAGTGCCCGTTCGAAGAGCTCACAATTATGATGAAACTGCTCGTGCTGCAAAATAGCAGACTCGAGTAAGTATGTTTTGAGTATGGAAATGTTATGAGCATATTGCGAAATGCTTAAATGAGAGAGCGCACTTGACTTCGAAAGGAAAAAAATCCGTGGTTATAGGCGCGGTAGAGGTCCAAATTTGACAAATGTGCATCCAAAGGACCCTACGAGAAGGTGCAAGTTGCTTGCAAGTGAACTTGGAGTTTGCCAAAAAAAATTTATTTGAAAACGTTAATCCCCAAGAGTACTTAACGATTTTTCATGGAGTTCTTATAGGTTTTATAAGTGTATGAGTTCGGGTGCATCACTCTTTATGAAAAACAAAAAAACAAGACAAATCAGTTGACTTAGGGCGTCACACGGCGGTTGTTTAGGGAACTTATTGATCAAGTTGGTATGTGTATGAGGTCGGGTGCATGTTCTATACAAAAAAGTGTTTTTCCGCTGGAATTATAAAGTTAAGATTAAGTTCTAAGGTTTTCCCCCAAATATTTCGCAAAAATATTAAGATTTACTTGAGCAGGACCAATTTGAAAGTACCTCTAAATATCCCATTATTTTTACCCTGTTGATAAAAATATACAAACATACTTAACGAAAATTGGAGCGTATGTACAGAGAAAATTCAGATGACTACCAGTGGGGTTTTCACCAGGGTAGATCCACAACAGACTCATGTTTGACACTAATGCAAATACTAGAGAAAAACAGAGAATTCGATCTGAATTTGCATTGCCTTTTCATTGATTTCAAGCAAGCTTTCGACAGCATTAATAGAAACCGTCTGAACGATATAATATTTAAACAAGTATACCGCTAAAAATTATAAAACTAATTCAGATAACGCTATCAAACACCAACGCGTGGGTTATGGTAAATGTAGATGTTACCAACGAATTCAGCATTTCATCAGGTGTAAAACAAGGCGACTCACTATCAACGGCAACTTTTAATCTATTACTATGAGTTAGTATGCAAACTAAAATATGGCAATTCGGTTTTTCACTACAGCTCGCAAGCTTTAGCTTATGCCAATGCCGTTGGTTGCGCAAAATGAACAAGAACTTAAGAAAATATATATGAGCGATTAAAAAATTTAGTTTTAGAAGTGGGTCTATGTCATGGCAATATCACAGAGGAATCGAAATATATGCACTTCACAAAGAAACCGAGCGATGATCCACACATTGAAATCGATGGTGAATGCATCCATAGGGTTGACAAATTTAAATACTTAGGTCTGTTCATCAGCAGTAATTCCGACACTTCCCTGGCAATAAAAGTATTCAAGTCTCGATTGCTATCAAAAGCTCAAAAGATATATATATGTCGACGCTAAATTCCTAGCTCCATTTGTAGATGCATCATTTTCGATACCCTTCGCCATTCTTTTTAAATTGTATTTCAACATGAGAGTAACAGCTTAGTGAACAACTGTGCGACCAGTCAATCTCAAGTTTTTTCAATCAATGATACAAAACATATGAAGCCACCAAAGCTTCTCGTGAATCTTTTTCTAGAATATTCGCAAGACAAAGCTTCGTTTTCATCCTTGTCTCTTTCTTACCTTTTCAAAACTTATTGCTGACATCATAACGCACAGTAGCACACTCAGTAAAAGAAAATGCTTTTATCTCGCTCTTACACTATAAGGGGTATAAAAGAATGTGATGATAGATTACTTCGTTCGTAGAAAAATTTATTTAACCCAGTATTTTGTGTATACAGTAGTTCGTCATATAACATAAGATGCATATACTTTACTATTCACAGTAGTTTCACAAAAATGCATATACAGGATTATTATAACAACTTTTACAAAATTATTTGCTTTCACCGACATATACATATATTATATGATATGTATATATATATGTATATATATATGGTCCATACACCCTTTTTTGGGTATTTGGCCGAGCTCCTCCTCCTATTTGTGGTGTGCGTCTTGATGTTGTTCCAGTAATAGAGGGACCTACAGTTTCAAGCCGACTCCGAACGGCAATAGTTTTATGAGGAGCTTTTTAATGGCAGAAATACACTCGGAGGTTTGCCATTACCTGTCGAGGGGCGACCGCTATTAGAAAAAACGTTTTCTTTATTTTCGTCTTTCACCTAGATTCGAACCTAAGTTCTCTCTGTGAATTCCGAATGGTAGTCACGCTGTCAAAAGATAATGGGCTTGTACGATCATACTAACAAACAGCAGCAAGGTATAGCTACGTAAAACATCAGACATCGACCAAATAGTGAGAATTGAAAGAAAGATACTGCGAAAAGTTAATAGACCCTCTCGCCGAGATGACGGAACCTATCGGATAAGATCGAAACTTGATGCATTTATTCAAAATGGACACGAAATACGGTTTATAAAAATTCAATGAATCAGTTGGATGGGGCACACGTACAGAATGCCTAATTGGAGAGCTGCTAGTGTAGCGTTCCATAGGCAAGTGGTTGAACGGAGGGGTCGAGGGAAACCAAAAAACGCTGCATTGATGGTGTCACAGCCGATCGCAGTGGAGAACCGTCGTGGAAGCAGTGGTTTAAACAAGACTGTAGTGCTATTGATGATGATAAAAATGATAAATATTGTATGCCGAACCTTTATGCTTAAACTCTTTCATCATCTGAGATATTTTTAAAAACATTTTTTTTTCGATTCTACGAGGCATTTTCGAAAGGATACACCTCAGGAAAATCTTAAAATTTACGCGTGATGGAAGTTTTCAAATAATATATAATACGTTTTATAAATAATTCCCCTGAAGAACCTTAACTCTTCTTTTTGTCGGCAATTATCCTTTATTTTTAAACTATACTTCCATTGGTTCATATCAACACACAAACTATCTTAATTTTACTTCCTGCTCAGCCTTAGCTTGTGTCTGGTATCTACTATGTGAACAAAATATTCTAAAATTAAAACTTCGTTTCCTGAAATGGTTTCAATTATAAAAAATGTTGTACAGAATGAATTTTTTATTTATTCCATGAGTCTGCAAAAATTGAAGAAATGTTCGCATTTACAATGTGAGAGATAAACTTTTTGCGTTGCTTCCATTTTCGTTAGAAGCAGGGCAAACTTTTTGTATAAAAAGCAATTTCGAGCAATTCAACAACAAATAATTTTAATCGTGGAAGCGCACGCAGAATATGACTTGTATCTTTCATACAATACCAAGTTAATATATTCTAATATTTCTAGTTTGAAATTGATACGACTTGCTGAAAATATGTGCATGTGTGCATATTCATATTAATTTATATGATTAGGTTTTATGCAAAGCGAAATATTTTACTTCCGCTGGGATTTGGATCAGTTGTTTAACACAGCAAAAAAAAAAATTAAGTATAAAGTCGAAAGTGGAGCAATCGCACAACCAAACGATTAAGCTAAGAAAATCGGTTTGCCAAACTTTGCTCCTAAGTTTTTCATTCAATCTAAAAATTACGTTTTGATTTATGCCAACTTCAAATGAATTGCGAGCTGAATTTTAGGAATAACATTTTTCCAAGCAGACATCCACTCGTAGGTTTGCTATTACTTGCAACGGGATGGGGTGGCCTTTAGAATGTTAGCTAACCCAACACTCCACGCGTGAAGCCAAAAAGTTGTTGTAGAAATTCCAGAGCAGCGAGGCGTTCCCATGGGAAACGCTTAATCAGCAAAAAACAGGTTACGTTGGAAGCACACGAGCTTAGCCTTTCGACTTAGTTGTAGAATTAAGATAATTTCTAAAGTCAGTTGTAAAAGTTTCAGCAACGAATAAAGACCCGCCTTATTAGGAACCATTTTTTTTTTTTTTGTTACGGGGGTTAACTTTTGTATGTGAAATGTATAGTAAGCGTCAAAATAAAGCGTACAATACATATTGGCAAGATTTGACTAACTGTTTATTAATTCAAATTTTTCTTTTTTTAATTATCTTTTTTATAAAAACATAGTTAATACTAGAGGAACCATATAGCTTTCTAGTCAGAATTTAGAAAAAATGCTGCATATGCAATTTTACAGCCCATAAATAAAAAAAAAAATAAAAAAAATCATTCATTCGTTATTTGGAGAAAAAACTGCGAAAGACTGAGCGAAAAAAATGTAAAAAATCAACGCGAATTTCGAATAACTTTAAACTTGCACTTTCTTGTACTTAATTGGGTCTTCTGGTCTCGAGGCCCTGAAATGAAGGGTTTTTTTGGGGATTGATTGTGACAAATCCTGTGAATATTTAAAAAAAAATTTTTTTTTATTTTAAAGGTACATGTCTTGGCTTTTAAAAAATGGTTTTGACTTTGAAAAAAATTAACACCCGCGACCTTGAAATGGCGCTGAAGACGTCCACCTCCAAACGAAACAGGTCTCCATTTTGGTCACGGTTTTTCCACCTGGGTAATCAGAAAGCAAAAATTAGATATGCGTTGTCTTCAGAGTTGCCCTGGTTAAGTTTTCCCGTGACAGAAACCCCTTAAGGGGTTACATGGGTTTCGTCGGGTAAAAACAGGCCCATTTTCAATATTTTTTTTTCTATGTAAAAAATTATTTATTTAATTCAAACTTTTTTCTGTCTTATAGATACATATAATATTTGAAGAATAATTTTTGAAATGAAAAAAAAAAACATTAAAACTATTCCATTGTCACGTCATTTCCGGGGACCCCTCGAAAAAAAGGTGCGTCCGCGTTGTCAGCATAAGTCCTGGCAGGATCATCTAAAATGAAATGGACCATAAAACTGCGTACTCCGAATTTCTCTAAATACTCCAACTAAAAAATTGTGCAGAAAGTTTGCCGAAGTGTCATGAATTTTGTACAAAGTTTGAAACTTCGCATTTAATGGTTTCAATTGTAGCATCAACTGTGATCTTATTAAATATTAAAAAAAATTAATTAATACATTAAACTTGTCAATATGTGGGGTACACATTATTTTGATGCTGGCTGTTTTTATGTATACAGCGATGGTCAGTATTTAGCACTCGAAGCACGACACGGTTCTCTCTATAGTTTTTCTGTTTAGCAAAATAATTCATTTCTAACATTTTTTTTCTGGAAAAGTTATGTATTATATACAGAACAAGTACCGCTATAATCGGTGTTTCATATATTGCTCTATAACTCATTATAAAACTCATTTACAAAGAAGTAGCACCAATTAGAGTTGGACTCGAATTTGGCACAGATAAGAAAATTTATTTTCACATTACGCAAAAGAATTCTTCATTACCGGATTCCAATTCCTTTGAGAACCCTTCATGTAAAACTTAGCAGCGCGTTAAAGGAATTAAATTTAGTAAAATAAAGAAAATACCTTTAACGCAATACTCCAGGAGAGATGTGCAGCCCTTGAGAAGTGCTTGTCATGGCGATGTAATGGTGCCACAAACATATTGCCAAAATAAATTTCTATATAAGGAATGTAGGAATATATCAGATACGGGTCAAAGTAGTGCATGTTCCCTTCTTAGTAAACCCCCTTTCAAGGAAAATGCTAGTAATCAATTAGTGCGCTAAGGAAAAGAATTATAAAGACAGTGTTGTCATGGCCTAGAGTGCACTATTTGATTGTTCAGTTATCTTTACTTAATTTTCTTTATGTTTTTGATAAAAGTATGGTTGATACTACAACAATAACTGTACAGCGCAAAGTTTCAAACTCATAAAAATGTTAACATTTTATTCAGAGTTTTTAGAAAAATTTGGAGTACGCAATTCTATAGAACATTAAATTTGGTGCTGCCAAATAAACCGAGGACATAATGTTGTTTTTATTTTGAAAAACTCATGTCTGCCACCACCGATGAAATGTGACATCGTTTAAATGTTCCGACTTTGTACGCAGACACGAATTCCTAAGGCATAATTTTCCATGACTTCGCTAAATTTAAGCATTGCTCTGACCTATGTTGACTTTGAGAGCATCGGGCAATTTCGGCTGATTAGGTATCTATACTATTAATTTAATATACGCCAAATAACAATAAAGTATTATTTTACAAAAGAGGAGCGCTAGCCGCCAGGGCTTTCTGCTTACTGCTTCAATAAGATTAGTTTTTGACTAGAAAAGTTAAGCTATGAGACAATTAAGTTTCTGGTAAAAGATTAGTAAGCACTATCGCCACATGAATTAATAAAGAAATTAAGTAATGTGTAAAGAGATAGGTTTAAATCAATTTTCTTAGATCCGCTTTGATTAAGTAATCAGTTATTTTTACAATGTTTTCCTGGGAAGGAGTCTTAAGTAATACCGAAGATGTGTGACTGTTAATGTTGACAGGGCGCAGTATGGGCAGGGAGGTGGCCTCTCACCATTTAAAATGAGCGAGTGTGTACTGATTGTGTGTACAATGCAAAGCCGGAGCAAGGCAGTGATGTTCATGGTATGGTATATGGCTGGATAGTTAGGTTGCACTGTTTGCAGGTGTTGCCGTAGTTTTTTCTGCTTGAAAATCATATATGCCCTTCCTCACCATACAATCAAAGTTATGCAACGGTTCCATTGCTGCAGCCTTAGCTTTTTGGTCGGCAAGCCCTTGACTGTATTTTGATACTCGATTGTCCATATACTTGAAATAAGGGATTATATGTTTGTTATGCTCATGATAGCAGACATTGTGAATTCGCTATCCGAACGAATGAGTGGTTTTTCATTAGTTTTTGAAGCAACTGTTGTGGCATTGTATAATACTACAGCTTTTGCTGTGTACACGGAACAGTAGTAAGGTAGTTGACCCTTCGTTATTGTTTCGCTATCAGCATGCAGTACTACAAACGTGGTGTGGCTCTGAGTTTTTGAACCATCAGTGTAGAAATGGGAAATGCCATTCAGGTCTAAAAGGTGCGGAGTACGTTTCAAACTTACGCTGGTATAATGAAGTGGTGTTGGATTTAGGAAATGATGCTATACCAAAAAGCACTAAGTACTTCCCAAAATGTTAAAGCGGTTAGCTAATTGGGGGCCTTAATTGGGGCCGTGAGGATATTTCCAGTTTATTAGCATATTCCAGTGCTCTCAGTATAGTGGACCTGAGATTGGGAACTTTACTTGCAGCAAAAAGTGATAAGGTGGCGTCTTGTAGAATTTTATTGTTGCAATAGAAATGTTGTGGGATGAGCCTCATTCCGGCTTATTCTGTCCTCTCCGGAATGTTGGGTAGCCCTGCTTAGGCCAATATGTAAGTTATCGGAGATGTTGGAAACACTCAAATGCTTGTTGGAAAAATTAGCTTTAGATTACTTTTGGCGTAGTGCAGTAGCATATTGGCAAACCATAGTCGAGTTTCGGCAAGATGAGAGCCCTAGTAATATTTATCAAACTTGTGGTATTTATATCTATACAACTTACCAATCTATACTAAATCGTGCGATATGGCTGGAATATTTACGTTATCTATGCGAAAGATAATCATTCCTACAATGCGTGCGTGCTAAATATCCCTAGCGGCGCTGGTTATGTAGCTCGTAACTGAAAAAAATTAGTTACCATCAATCGCTGATGGTGCTGCTCTTACCAACCTCGTTTTCGAAGAAAAGCGAGCCAAAGACTTTGCCAATTCTAAAACCAATCAATAACTTTTTGTGTATGCAATTCCAGCAGTTGAGCTTCGTTTGGGTTAGAGTAATCCCAGTTAGGACTGTATTGCTTGTTCTCGCTTAAGGTTATTTTTCGGCCAAAATTTGGGTCCTCTTCAAGTATTACGAAGAGAAGACTGTTAGTAAACGGTGTTACCTGTGAACATCAACTCAGAACTCTTGGCTACAGTTTCAACTTCTGAAGCCAATTCAATTTTCCAAGAATCTTTTAATATTTCTTCAAAAATTTAGGTGCGAAAACGTTTTTAAGAACCTGAAAATTCTAGTATGTGCCGTCTCTTAGGAAAAAATCGAAGTGCTTTAATAATACGCATGAATGTACATACATTTATGACCTCAAAATGACTTCTTTGTATTACTACTATCCAACTCAACTCAACTTTAGCTACGCGTAACGTGTTGGCTTCTATTAGGCTGGTAGAAAAAAAATATTCTTTATTTGCTATATCACGCAAAATGTTATAAGTATATAAGCTTAACATTTCTACCTTTAACTGTAAGTATGTCAGGAAAACACATTCCTCCTATCATTTCAAATGTAAGTGGATTCTGTCGATTTTGCAAACAAGCAACAACAAAATGTTAAAAAAAACCACTCACCCTTTTCTGTTTGAGTTGCCCATGAGCTGACTTGCGTGATTTATTTGCTATGCAGACACTTCCCAAAACAAATATCAACTTTCTTTTTCCAAAATTGCTTATAAAATATAAAATGAAATATTAAAACTGGGGAAAATATGCTTTTTAGCGAAAATGAAAACATTAACATTAAATTAAGTCACTCATACGCCCCGTGGCCCAGTGCACAGGGTGTATACAAAAATACGCAAGAACATGAATTGCCTCTTTTATGCGCTTAAAGCGTGAAATTATAATATGAATACAAATAAAGGCGAGTTTTTTCCATAACGTAGGAAGCAGTAAAAAAATTAACAATAATAAAAAGCAAGATGTTAAAAAAAACTCCCCTCAATATGAATGTGCACACATTTAATTGCAAGCATTCGTTAAATGGAAACAAATTTAAACATCGCAAAAAAACAAAAAAAAAAAAATATAAGCACAAAATCTGGTTCATACTTCAAAATTGTACCTTTTCATACCAAATTTAATGGGCTATAAGGCTTAACACGAAAATTGTTTTTAGAAATTGTATTTAAAACCCCTGGAATTGTTGTAAAGAGCTTGTGGAATTTTTCTTATATTTATTTAAAGTTTGAAGCTTAGGTGTATATATTTTTTCTTAAGCAATGATTTATATTTTTCTGAAAAGGGTGCGCCATCTTTTATGTCGGTATGAAAACGCTCAATAACTTTGTCATTTAATAACCGATCGACTTCAACATATATGTTTTCGATACATCAATTCAATTCAGTACAATTTCAACCATGGATCGCTTTACATCGAAACAACGCGAAATCGACGCTATAAAACCCGAAATGCTTGACAAGGAGATGACAAACGCAGAAAAAGGATCGCAGTTTGTGATTGCTAATAAATGTGGCTCTTGATTGATATTGTATTAAAAAAAATAGTTTTGAGAAATTGTAAATAACCAAACCAAATAAAAATACCTCACTTATACAAATCAGTTGCTTTTTTCAAAGCTATTCAATGTTTTCATACCGACACACAAGATGGCGCACGCTGTATGCTTCTAATGTTCATACAAATTGACCGATTTTAAGAAATTTATATCACAGAATGAGTCCTTAAATGGAGGCCGAAATTTCGGGATACCGAATAATAATAAAAAAGACAAAGACAAAGTCGGTTTACTGACGATAGTTTAACGTGACAACGTCATAAGAAAAAAATGATGGAATGGTTGCATTTTTCAAAAGAAAATTTTAATTTTATTTGTTTGATATTATTAGATATTTTGTATGGATATAGAGAAGGAGGTAAATGGAATCTCAATGGAATAGGTCAAGTTACATTTACGCAAACGTGGAAAATGACGAAACATTTATCAAATTCATGAAAAATATGTTCAATTTCGATTGTGCATCAGACGTTAATAAGTCAACAACACGAAGATGCAACATCATCGATTTGCCTTTTTCAAGACACATTACACTCGAAACACTCCCTTTCATTTCCTACTTTTCCTATCATCTCCTATTCTCAACAGAGAAATGGTTCATCACCATGCACACAGGAAGAAGGCATACGCGAATACAAATATGTGAATTTATATACAAATGCGCATATGCATACATATACATACATATATATGCTCACTCAAGTAGGAGAGAGCCAGATGTCGAGCGTTGTCGAGCTGCTTGTAGAATTTCTAAAATTTATTAAATTTGGTGGAAGCTCAATTAGCTGAGACTAAATATTTATTCACTGATGGAAGTGAGCTTATATTCGACAAAAACGAATAGCAACTACAGTACTACTACTTCTATTAAAGGGGTTTTCAATAAAAGGTGTTATTTTGAATAGCCCGCTATTTCGGTAGATGTCACCGAAGCTGTAATTTTTTGATATTTGACAAGTAGAAACTACGCCATTAATAAAAATGGAACGATAACTTGACTGAAGAGGCCCATTTTCACATCGTTGGCTTCGGCAACAATCAAAATTGTCGGATCTGGCGCTCAGAAAATCCTAGAGTTATTGTTGAAAAGCCTCTCCATCCTCAACGTGTGACTGTTTGGTGCGGTTTATGGTACGGCAGAGTCATTGGACCTTACTTTTTTAAAAATGAAGCTGGAGCAACAGTTACGGTAAATGGATTGCGCTATCGAGAGATGATTAACGATTTTTTATGGCCGGAGTTGGATGGTATTGATCTGGGCAACGTTTATTTGCAACAAGGCGGCTCCGCGTGCCACACAAGCAACGAAACCAGTGATGTTTTACGGGAAAAGTTTCCAGGCCGTGTTATCTCTCGAAGAGGTTATCGCAATTGGCCACCGAGATCTTTTGATTTACACCTTGTGACTTTTTTCTTTGGGGCCACGTGAAAGAGAAGGTCTACGCAAATAGCCCAGGGTCGAGGCCTCAAAGATGGAATTCGTGAGGCTATTGAGTACATAGGGCAGCCACTTTGCAATTCGGTTATGGAAAATTTCATGAAAAGGATATTCTCCTATAAGCGTGGTCGTGGTGGTCATTTGCCCGATGTTATTTTCCACTATTAACGGCATATCTTCCTCTTTATAATGAAATAAACATCCGATCATTTATTTCAAAAAATATCATTTTTCATTGAATATCAAAATAACACCTCTTATTGGAAAATCTTTTACTATACACTCTATTAAATAGTAATATTAAACAAATGCAGTTCTAAATAATTATTTTTCAATTGCAATTGTAGCTAAGATATAACAAAAACAAATGGAATGGTCTTTTTGAAGGCAGAGCGCGAATGATATTAAATGTCTGTTGTGCAAACAAGTCCAATAATTTGAAATAGCGGCATAATTAAAGGAAACCTTTATATTCCTATCTTACTAGAAAATATCGATGTTAAACGAAAATATTGCTATCCGCAACATAATATTTTTTGGTTTTTATTTATGCCCATTTATTATGTAATGCATACCGAAAAAAACACTAGCCACAATCGGCCAATTTGTTTTTTGTATCGTTTACCTTAAATATACACAAAAAAAGGCAATCTCTGATCATATTTACCACCTGACTAAGCCCAAGTTTAGTTACCATGCAAAAATGATACTTTGTAAAGCTTAAAAAATAATGAGGAAAGGACAGCTGCTGCTACCTTTAGCATCGGTGCAGTGAATTGTGAAAATAATTTAGCGCCGCTAAAAATGGCAACGCCACATTAACTTTAGCGCTTTTCCATTGATGGTAGCAGTCAGCCGTTAACTGCTGCCAACATCATCTATTAAGAGACCTTTGTTGTTTCATTTTGCAAAAACAAAACAAAAGAAAAAAAATCAAATTAAGTAACCTATGTCAGAAAAAATCCTGCACTAAATGGAGGGCTACTGCAAGTTTGCCCATTAATTAAGGCAACGGTCGGATTCGACGGCAGGAAAATTTTATGCTCATTAAACCATTTTCTGAAGTAAAGAAGAAGGTAACGAAAAGACAGTAAAATAATACAATAGGTTTCCCCATCAAAGCGTGCATAAATGTTGATCTCAATGGATAACCAACAAATGGAAGGCCTTTAAGTGGAAAATAGAAAATATTGTATTTAAATCTTAAAATTCTCAGAAAACATTTTGTATGTAGTTAAGGGCCAAATGGTTCATTTAAACAATAACTTTCAGAGATTTTATTTGTGTATATGCAAAGGAAGAATAGTTAGTTTATACAGAGTGTTCCTTGTCCGACTACAAAGACATAAATATTGCATTCTGCAGACGCCCTAGAAATGGCAGCCATTAATTTTATCTTATCACACGATGAACCTGTGTTCAAAATGTTTTTGTTTTTTATCAGACTCTCGAGCAAACAAAGCGAGAAAAAAATTATAAATATAAAAATGCTCTAATATTTATATAGAGAACTTTAGCATTAACCAACAACTATTTTAGAACTTATTAACAGTCAGTTATATATTTTTGAGTACAGCACCGAATTTAAATTTTAAGCTCACTATTTTAGGAGCAAAAGTGGTACTCTGCAAAGTACCTGAATGCTTGCAGTTTTCATCCATAAATAAATTATTTATCATTGTGGTTTCGTCGATTTCGTTCAGGTATTATTGGTCTTACATACGTCCGCAGCACCAAAAATGCGTTAAAAGGAAAACTGTTTTTAGAAAGGTATTGAAGGGAAGAAGAAAAATTGTATGCCTTGTTTATTGGTACTTAAACTTTGTAAAAAAATTTATTTTAATTTTTCTTTATAAAATTTAGTATATAAAAAAAATTACGTAACCCAAAGTACAATGAAAAAAGCGTTGCTCCACGGTCTGCATCATTTCTCCTTGAAATGTTGGTGGATCAGTAAAATTAAAAAAAAATCTTTTAAAACAAAGTTGTAGTTAAAGTCTGTCGAGCCGGATTTTTTAATGTCGAAAAATTTTGCAATTTACGTAATTTTAAAGGAAAGTATGCGTTTTACGTCATAAATGTCACACTTTAATTAGGTTTATAAATTTTTATTCACAAAAAAAATTGCATAAAAAATATTAAAAACTGTGTGAGATATTATTCAGACTGTGCCGGAAAAAGTATATTAGTTTCTAAAAAAACGAGTTTAAACTTTCAAGTGCATTTCGCTCGAGGTCAAACTCGCGCATAAAACTCTCGTCGGGCAGTTAGATTTTCTACTATAACTTTGTATCAATGGGGAATTTTTCCAATCAACTTGCATAGAAATACGGCTAAAACTATAAAGAATTCTTATTATAAAAAAATCGTTTTTTTGAAAATTCGGGACGCGTATGTAACTCCTTAAAGATGCACCTCGCACAGGCAGGTCCGTCGTCGATAATGTCGATTAAATCACAGAAATATGGTAAGGTTAGGTTGACCTGGCTGGCTGAAAACCATCCCACAGACCTACTGTTTTTTAGGGGTACCAGATGGAGCTTGACCCTTACGTTTTCGTGTAGTAGGTTTCTTGTATAAGCCTGCCTCTTTTGCGAATCTGAGTAAGCTCTGAAGCTCTAACCACGAGAGACATTCTAGCCTCTCATATTGTAGAGCTCCTAAACTTTTCATTAGAGTTTCCCTCTCTTATAGTTCATTGCAAAATCTGCAGCTATCATTGTCTGCAATTCCCATCTTGTAAGCGTGTGTCGCTAACAAATTGTGGCCTGTCAGTATACCTACGATAATTCTGCTTTCTTTCCTAGACAGGGCTAGTACGAATCTGGCGTATTTATCCGAATTTTCATGTCCTCACCGATGGCATTGCATACCGTATTTAAAGGTTTCAGTATGTTGTTTTCTTGTTCGATTTGGTATGAAAACAGCGCTTTTGGCAATCTCATCTAGAATTTCGTTTCCTTTAGTGCCTTTATGTCCGGGTACTTCATAGATGTGTTACCGTCTGTCTGCGGCTAGTTTCTGTATGGCTTTCCTGACCCTAAGAACGGTTTTCGATGAAATTTCATATGAGTTTATTGCCTTTATTGTCGCTTGACTATCAACGTATATATGTATTTATGTTGGAGTTGCTTGACGTCTTTGCTAGTGCTATTTTTGCAGCCTTTCCAACCGCAAAGACTTCTACTTGAAAAATACTGCAATGGTAAGGGAGCTTAATTGGCCGCCTGATATCCAGCTCAGCGCAATAAACCCCTGCACCTGCTTCGTCCATCATTTTCGAGTCGTCAGTAAATATATTAAGCGTATTGGGACTAGGTTTCATACCTCTATTCTACCCCTCTTTTTCTATTCTTGCATTTCGGTGTTATATAGTCCGTATTGGTCCGATAACTAATATCTATTGAGCTATGTCCGAATATTTTACAGGTAAATTTCCCCATTGCGTTAATTCTTGCGGCAGATCTAGCTGCTGGACCTTCTGCCGCAATGTCAATCGGTGGTTGGTTGAGTATTCTTTCAAGTGCTCGCGTAGGAGTAGTTTTAGTTACCCCAGTCGTGCAAAATGCACCAAGATGCTGAATACTTTCCATAGCTGTTTAGTGTGTAGTTTTTGTCAATGCAGTCCACCACACTAGAACATCATAGCACCTTAGCATTCCTTTACATGCATATAGTATGTCACTGGTCTTTTGTTGTTGTTGTTGTTGAAGTGGTTGAGTATTTCCACTGAAATAATCTTAATTAGTGACCAGCACCGTTTTATTACCACCGTCCTCATATAATGATGTTTGTTTTTGTTTTTTTTTTGTGTTGTTCTAAGTCAAATCCATTTAGTGAGGTCGAAGTATAGCAGCAACTTCTTTATCTCGATGCCCGAGATCTCATTAATTTGCTGGAAGAAAGGCTTACCAAAGGAGCGGAGTCGTGCCCTAGCGAGCCCTGGACATTCACATAAGTAGTGGAAAAGACTTTCCTTCGCTCCTTCTACTTGACAGCTTCTAAAGATAGGATTGAAAGGTAAGTTGAGTCTAGCTGCATGATCCACTACTTTCCAATGGCCTGTAAGGGTTGCAGGGATGCGTGAGATGTTTGGCAGAGAGCATCCGAACAGATCATTTGTCCTTTGGATTTTGTATAACATCCATGTGTTTTTTGTTGTAATACATGTAGTTAGCAGCTTCCATCTTCTTTCGTCTAAAGCATGATAGTGTGAAGCAATGGATGCCTTTATTGTGTTCAGTGGGGTGGAGACTGCCACCGCCTCTGTTAAGTCTAGTGTCGAACCTTTTCTTGCTACCTCATCCGCTATCTCATTACCGTTCCATAGCATGGCTGGGAATATCCCGTCTTGGCCGACTGTTTTGGATGGTTCAAAGTTTTTCATCGGCCACAGTATTCTATCTTGGGATATGATGTGATTGATTGTATTGGATGACGGGTTGGGCGTTGAAACACTGCTACTATTGTTCTCAATATATTCTGTGTTACCTGGGAAGTGTGTATTTATAAGGTATTCTAGTGTGTCGGCCGAGGATTTTGACCATTCTCCGTTATCTTTCTTCAAGAAAGAAGGGCAGGAGTGTTCTTTGGATAAAAGCTTACCTAGTCTGGCCGTATCTTTGGCTGATTCGATGGAACTACAAAACTCTCTCCAGGCCTCTGTCCGAGCCTCTTTGCTTGCTTTCTTGTATACCCTAAGGCAATCTTTGTAGGGTTTGAAGTACTTGTGTTTGAAGATTTCCCTTGTCATCTTCCTTAGTTGACATAAATCTTCATTCCACCAGGTAGGATAGGTTGTTTTGCCATATGTGGCAGGACATGAAGCTTCAAGCCCTTTCGTCAACGAAGCTTCGGAAGGTCCTAATTTCTCATCTAAGTCTTCACTTGACGTTATGGTTTTATTTATGTGTTGAAGTTTAGACTGGGTTACTCTACGGAATATGTGCCAGTGTGTTCTTCTAGGGTTTCTATATGGGATCGGTTTCTCAGGCTTAAGATTGATATCGAAGAGAATCCAACTGTGGTCCGAAAAGGATTTCTTGGTCTTCACTGGTATTTTGCTTCCTCTCCCATATATTGTGCTTCCATGATATTTTACTATCTAAAAAAACGTTTTAAACAATTTGTGCAAAAATTTTACGCAAAAATAATGGATTTATTTTTCCCCAGACTAATATTGGAGTTCTTTAGTATTTCGTTGGTATATTCAGATTTTTTTTATATAAAACCAATCATTTTCCGAACGCACTATTATATATGTATTGCACATTTAAAAACTCAATATATGCTTTATTATTTCCAAAAAGAATTGATCCGTTTACCCACAAATGGCACCTGAAATGCACCCTTGTAAGGAATATAGCAAAAAAAAAAATGGTTATAGCTAATGATTATAAGTACGCATTCTTTGCTGTGCTCTTTTGATTACTTACGCTTGCAAGACTTTCCATTAAAATAAATCAAAAACACTCGAGTAAGAAAAAGCTAAGCTCTCCCACTCCCATAGCGCGTAAGTACATGAACGCAAGTACTATACGGAAATATATTAGCTAAAAGCTATTCTGGTAACTTTTATACGCACCTCTGATTAGATTTCTATTTTGTTTAATAATGTGACTTTTTAATGCATTCATCGTGTTTACGCTGATTATTTCCAGTGGCTTGAATTTATGAATTCACGGCCTTTTGCATTTTATTTTCATAGCAATTTGCAAAATATATCATACTTATATGGTTGTACATTAGAGTGCATCCCTCTACAAAAAAATTACTTCGGCACTGTTTCTCCATCGGAATTATAGAACTCATTATTATACTATATGTAACTTATGCCGTGCGTGAGCTGCACTGATTTGAAAGTAGCTCAAAAAATCGAGTTTTTTATAAATAGGATTTTTTTTCTCAAAAAAATGCCCTGAAATTACAGAGAAGTTTAAGCTTCAAAGCTTTGAATAAAAATGTTTAAAAATTTGATCTGTACTACTTAAATATTGACTGTTTTCGAAGATAAGTTTAAGAAAATCTTGAATAACTCTTGACGGATTCAGACTCTTAAGTAGCAGTGGAAAAATATTTTGGATATTTGCTTATCAAAAAGCCTAAAGTTATTTTACAGTGTCTGAACTTATTAATGCCATTGTGACATAAACGAACTCAGTAGGAAATGAAAATGAACTCAGTAGGAAATGAAAATGAACTCAGTAGGAAATAAAATATAAATAATTTTGAAGCTATGAAAGTGGAAAAATAGCAGAGAAGAGAAACGGAAAGTGAGGGGCATGCGAGATGTGTTCCAGAAATAAGGTGAATTCAGATTTTTCTTAAAAAATATTTATTTATTCATCAATTCCAGATATAATACACTTGTGTCAGTGTTTTCCCAATCCTCGAAGCAGTTGTAATAAGCATATTTGGTATCTCCTTCAGCTCTCTCCTCAATCGTGGCAAAGCGCCGTCCTTTCGTGGGTCTCTTCTATCTAGGGAACAGGAAAAATTCGCAGGGGGCCAAATCTGTTGAACACGATGGCCGAGGCATAATAATGGTGTTGTTTTTGGCCAAATAGTCTCTCATAAGCAAAAATTAGTGAGCAGGTGCATCAGCATAACGCAAAATCCATGAACTTTTGAAATGAAACTTCTTAGGCGTCGATGGACGAGCGAGAATGGGGAGTAAACTTTCAAGGCCATGCAACGTTTTGGGCATTTTCGTTCTGCGATAGAGAAAGAAGATATAACGTAGAGGAAAAGGAGAGAGAGAGCTAAATACGTCTTATATCTTAGATACACTTTAGGCTAATTTTCCTTAGTTTTTCGTTGTGGTTGCTAATTTTTTAGTGAGAAATAGCACTGCCTACTTTTTGGCGCTTCTTTGTTCGTGCAAACTTGTAGGAAATATATTTTTGGTACCTACTTTTTGGCGTTATATTTCTTTGGTGCCTACTGTTTGGGGCGTTTTTTGTCCCAATTTTTTTGGCGTTTTTTTTTTCTTTGTTGCCTACTTTTTGACGCTTATTTCCGTTTCCTGGCTAGCGCTTCTGCGTACTATAAAGTGCTATCTACTCCGGCATCGGATTTATTGCTATTGCATTGCGGTAATTTGTGCCGTTGCTGCGGTCCTGAAATCGCTGCGTTTGTGCGAGTAATAAACGCTCGGAGTAGTGCATGTTGTTCACACGGTTTGTGTCCGGCGTTTACCTACACCGATCGACCCTTCTCCGTTTTTTGTAAATTTTGACTATTTGTATTCTCTGCAAATATTTTGAATTTATTTAAATATATATTCTTTCTCCCTCTCTCTCTCTAATTCTCTCTAGGGTCTCTCCCTCTTTCTTTGTCTGCCTTGAAAGTTTCACTTCTGTTATGTGTACTACGCTTCACGCACTTTTTCCCACTATTCCGGGTTTTTTTTGTATTGCTTAACGCAAACGGCGCATAACCTCAAGGTAATACCGCTTATTTACCGTACGACCTTGTGGTAAGAACTCCTGGTGCACTAAGCCATGGTAATCGAGGAAAACAGTGATGCTCATGCGACGTTGTTTTGGTCAAAATTCACCAGTTTTGGAACGAACTTCGCCACACACACATCTCATGCCTAAAACTACCGAAAAGATTGCATGGCATGAGGCAACCGATATGCCGACATGCCGAGCAACTTCTTTAATTGCGATTCGACGATTCTCCATAACAATTTTCTTCACTTTCTCATGATTTTCATCGGTTGTTGATGTGCAGAGTACTCCCACCGTAAGTCACTGCCAACATTTTAAGTATTTTTGAGCACTTGATTCAATTTTTTACACAAAATTTGACGCAACTTCTTTGATCCATTTTTTTCGATAGCAGAAAATCGCCGAGCACGCAAAACACTTGACTTATTTAGTCTTCTTACAAACACACTAAGCATTCTATATTGCTAAAACCATGAACATATCTTCGACCAACATAAAAAAAAAATAATTGTCGAAAGTCGAATGTATCTACGTACCCCGCAAAATTTGAAAATTCCTTTATTTTTTTGAACACACCTCGTATGCGTTCTAGGTCACTCTATCAAATATTGGGAGTGCTCTATAGCACTTTATGTGGTCTATAGGACTTATCAAATCGGTGAAGATAGAACGTTAATGCAATTTTACTAAAATATATTTAATTATCAACAGCAATTACCATTGCTACTATTCAAGTGAGTTTGCTTTATTGTACCTGTGTCAGATGCTCCAACTCTGCAATTTCTTCGTGTGCTACTATTGCGATTATACATATACAATTGGCGCGTATACACTTTTTGGGTGTTTGGCCGAGCTCCTCCTCCTATTTGTGGTGTGCGTTTTGATTTGCGATTTGCATTGCTTAATAATTTTATTTACTTTTCCCCCACTCTTTAAAATAATTTGCACTAAGTAAAACCTTTTAAAGCTTTCAAAAATGCAGAATATTTCAGATTGCGAATCTTTTTGAAATAAATAAAATGATAATCATAATCCAAAAAGCAAAATTTTCAGGAAAACGGCTTCACATATGCCCCTATCATCTAATGAGATACCGTTAATAACATAGACATCGCCGTGAGATTTCCGCAGCAGAAAAGCATCAAAGAGTTTGTTATCATTTCTTCAAACTTACCAAATAAAAAAGAAATATTAGCGTACATAAAATTTACTATTGCTTCATGGATGCACTGCAAATTCACTCTATGAACTCTCGCATACTAAAAATACAATTTCGTTTGTTGAAACTTGCGCCGAAACAGCTGTAACATTTAAGCTGCGGCGTGAATTCTTTGAATGTTTTTTTTTTTTGTTTTTCTGCATTACAAGAAAATGAGTGGACTTTGGATTTGTAGTTGATGTTGTGAAATAAAATAAACCAAAATAAATAAAAAATAAACCAAAATAAATCAGTTTTTCCATTTTCGTAAAATACTGTGAGATATCGACCACTTTACAAAAAACTCGTATCCATATCAATTAAGGTGTGGGGGACAGTATGCCTGTTAAGTGCAAAGTTATGTGCTGCTAATTCACTTCCACACTGTAAATTGTAAGGACTAAATATTTCGTGTACACAAGCATACATACATATATGCCGATGCCTAGATTCATAAGCTTTTGCTCACTTAAACATATAAAGGGTGGTCAATTTAGAGGTATCAGAATTTAAACTGAAATAAAGCAACAAAATTTCCAACTGATTGGGCAATCTTTATTATTTTTGTGTAGAATTACAAATTCAGGTTAGCAAAAATTAGGTCCATTCTGAGAGTGGCGGGTGAAAATAGAGGCGAAATTAGAAGACCCGTATCGCGCCGTTTTTTTATGTTAGTTCGAATTTTTTTTTTATCGGCCTTCGAAGTTCGAAATCGGAGCAAAATTGTTTATATGGTTTTTTGGCTATAACTCGTCGACTAATTGATATTTTTTCAATCTGTAAAAGCCAAATTATTGCTAGAGACCTGTGCAACAATTACAATTTTTGAAAAAATTGATTTCGAAAATTTTTGTGGTACTTATGAAACAATATACTGAAAATCGGCATTTGACTGCAAACTTCGAAGGCCGATTAAAAAAAAATTCGAACTAACATAAAAAAACGGCGCGATACGGGTCTTCTAATTTCGCCTCTATTTTCACCCGCCACTCTCAGAATGGACCTAATTTTTGCTAACCTGAATTTGTTGCAGAATAATTATTCTACGTCGTAATTCGGTCATCCGTAAACACCAATTTTGAATGACTCGCTGGACGGCTTCGGCCGGTATTTCGTGAATAACTTTAGTAACCTTGGCTTCCAGTGACTCAATCGAAGCTGGTTTATTCACATAACATTAGGCTTTACAAGCCCCCACAAATAAAAGCCCAAATGAGCTCACATGATCTTGGTGTCCAGTCCACTCCCTCGAGAAGAGAAATAAATTGCACGCTGAAACGACAACGTAGTAAATCCATTGTTTCACGGATTGTAAGGCAAGTAGCGCTGTCTTGTTGGAACAAAATGTTGTGGATATCACGGGCTTTAATTGCCGGCATCCGGCATCGAAAAATCGTTTATCATGGCGCGACAGAGGTCGCCATTCACTGTTACATTGGCGCCAGCCTCGACTTTGAAGAAGATGGACTGGTGATTCCTCCAGCCCATAGGCCGCACCAAACGGTTACTTTCAATGGATGTAATAGCTGTTCTTGATTGTCCTTGGGTTGCTTTTAGCCGTTAAGCAAAAATGGGCCTCATCGCCGAACACCAACAGTTGACCTAAGCGCGCGATGAACAGAGATTGCTTTTCAGACAGCTTCGATTTTCGTAATAATATTGTACGATTTGTAAATGGTATTGAGGCGTAAGTCTGATAAAATGTCAATGAATACTGAATAAAATGATCTATTTATTTTGATAGTAGTCACGCGTGGCCTGTCAAAAAAAAAAGCTATTGCAAAAGTATTGTACCTCCAATCTGATCACCCTCTACATGTGCATATGAATGCGTGTGAAGGCATATGCTTGAGGGACGGCAAAATATGTATTGAAAAGTTGACGCCAATTTATTTCCCATATGAGTACTAAAAGCTTTTAACTGATTTAAAAGTAATAAATACAGGCAGGCTATACAGTTTATTGAACTCTCTAATATATGTAGTGTTTTCCCTAAACATGATAGATGCCCCCTGTTTATAGCGAATAAGTGTTTAGGGACTGGTTTGAACATTACATCAAAATCAAATCAAAGCTGTACAATTTCGGATGTTTGAAGATTTCGTGAAGTTGACTTTCTGTTAAACGACTAATAGATTCTTTTGTTATAGAATATATATTAAAAATATATTTCATATATAACAATATAGAAATTATTACACAACTACTCATCCAATTTTGTTTTTGAATATTTTTTTTTACTTAATAAAAAACATTTTGAACTATGGAAATCTTAATTTTGACCTTTACACGGTCTATTACTTCTCTGTTTGTATAGTGCAGCTATCTCAAGGGAGGTTAAATTTCAACGGCCGATGTTGAATGTGAACCACACCTAAACGTCAACGACACCGTTGCATTTCTTTCATTGGGGTTATTTGAAAGAAAAGGTGTACGTCGATAAGCCAGAAACAATTCAAGAGCTCAAGGATGAGATAATTCGGCACATTAACGGCATAGAACCTCAATTATGCCTCAGCGTCATCGAAAACTTTGACCATAGGATGGACGTGTGCCGCCGCGGTGGCCATTTGGCGGATATTTCGTTCCATACGTAATTGAACTATACCAATATTATCATAGTAAAGAGAAATGACAATAATTTTCTAAAAAAATTGTGTTTTATTCAAAATCAACACCAGCCCTTGAAACTTAAACACCCTTTAGTTTTATGATTTGCAGAAATTATTTATCGGAAGATTTATAAGGTGATTCAGTATACAATTTGTGGCAGGATTGAATTTTTCTTATTCTATTCAACCTATTATATGTATATGTAATACGCAATATTTTCGCAGGGCGCATCAATGAAACATGCCCATTTTGTGGTTATATGAACACATGTTTTAAACTGGATTAGTATGGGGAATGTCATTCTGAAATGACCGATAACATCTCGAAATCTCAAACTGCTAGAGAATTTCTCGGCGATTGTAGAAAAGCGAATACACAGTAAAGACATTAATGGCAACAAGAACAAATTGTTTGAGGCACTAAAATATGTTTGAAGCAACATTTTGAACAGCATCATCGAAAATCTTATTGATTCATCGGGCATTCAGGCCAGCTTACTGTGTTCAGCGATGGGTTCCATTTTTGGCAATGGCTGCATCAATAAGCAAAATTGCCGTATTTGGGCTGAAGAGCAACCCAAAGGAATTCAAAAACAGCCATTCTATTCATTGAAAAACAATCGTTTGATGTGGTTTATAGGCTGGAGGAATCAGCATTCAAAGAAGAAGTTGGCGCCAATGTAACAGTGAATGGCAAAATCTATAGCGCCATGATAAACGACTTTTTGATGCCGGATGTCGGAAATTGAAGCCCGTGTTCTCCGCAATATTTGGTTCCAACAAGACAACACTACTTGCCGTACAATACGCGAAGCAATGGATTTACTACGTTATCGTTTCGATGAGCAATTTGTCTCTCGTTTCGGGCCAGTGGATTGACCACCAAGATCGTGTGATATCACACCTGTGCACAGCTGTGGACTTTTATTTGTGGGGGTACGTAAAGTTCGAATACTTTGTGGATAAACCAGCTTCGATTGTGGCATTGAAAGCCAACATTACTAAAGTTATTCACGAGATACCGACCGAAGTCCTCCAGCGGGTCATTCAAAATTGCCGAATTACGGCGCAGTTGCAGCCAATTTTTCAACGAAATTATCTTTAAAAAAATTTTTCATCAACGGTTCTACACAAAAATAATAAAGATTGCATAATAAATTTGAATTTTCGTTGTTATATTTCAATTGAAAATCCGTTACTTCTAAATTGGTCTGTAAAGGATGACCAATATTTTTAGTAGAGAATTTGTTTAAAAATTAATATATATATAATGAAAGCTGAACTTATTCCCTCAATGGAGTTTTTAAGTTTTTTTTTTAGTTTTAAGAAAAATAATTTTTAGTTGGCGCCAATATTCTGCTTAATCCACTTAGCTCAAGGTTTTTTGAAGATTTTTCCATAGGATGTAAGTTTGTAAATTCTCTACTCCCCATTGGAGTTGAACTCTTGCAATTGCTTGAGGTGAGCTAAACTAATTTGAATTTAAGGAATTATTATTAGAAAGATATCAATTAAAGCCGCTTCAAGTTACTCTTTTTACGCCTATCTCATAGCAAAACCAATTAAACTAAGTGCGCAAGAAAATTACTAAATGTGAAATATAGTAAAAACGGGCAACAATGGCAAAACACTACGAAAATTAATAGGATTTTTCCACTTTTCAGCTAATAAGCAGGAAGGCGCAAACACATACACACACATGTAGATACCAATTTCATATTTTTCGCATTTCGCAAAAGCAATAAAAATACAAACAATGAACTTAAAATTTATAAGGTGATATGTGAAATATTTACTGTTACGCTCGTAACCATAACAAAACCGTAATAATCATAAAACTGCCATTAGCGGCAAAACCACATTTGTAATGAAGTACAAAGTGATGTGTGCTAGCGTGAAATGCGCAAGGTAACGAAAGCTACGCACACGCATAGGATTTTAGTATTACGTGCGTGGGGCAAAACAGTCTGTAGCCTGTGGCGGCGAAGAGCAAAAACCAAAAACAAAACAAAAGTTAATAAGCAAAGTTTTCACGGTTAGCTTCGCCAACGTTGCAGCATCTATAGATTTTCTGGTTATCACGCTTTTTTTGTGCTTGTTTGAAGGATGAGCAGCTAAAAAGCTAACATTTTCCTCCAGCCGTGCAGTTTAGAATACGCGTGAATATCGTTTTGTTTGTTTTTTTTTGAGGAAAATTTCTATTTTTTTATCATTAAATTTAGGTAAATGCAAATGCTAATTTAAATTCATCGCTTAAGTTATAGGATTGCAGTGAAGAATGTTGAAATATGCTAGTCGCCTCTTGTAAGTGTGAGCTGGTTTTACTGCTTGATTTTTTAAATAGTAGATAGCGGAATTTGTAATAAAATATGCTCAAGTTTTATTGCTGTGTTATTATGTATATTTTGATATTTATTTCTTATTTTTAAGCACATGGCTGGAGCGGTTGGTTGGTTACACCCTATTTTGAGTATGAAGAATCGAACTGCATCACTGATTATTTAAGTTTTCGGGACATCATTAACTATTTATTTAATTTCTAATTTTTTTATATTGACTCCAAATTATTCATAGTTTTCGGATCACAAGTCGCCAAACTTGTTATTTTTAATCTTATTCCTGCTCAAAAATTTTGCTGAAGCACCTGATGTTGCTTCTAATGTCAAAATACCAAGCCAATAAATATTGTTGACCCTTTGTGACGTTCTTGGTACAGCTGTACCAATTCGGGTTTTGAAAATGAATTTTTCATATTATTTATGCATCTACAGAGTTGGAACTTCATGAATGTCTCATGTATGTAAAGTCTGATTAAATTTCAAGGGCCGATGTTGAATGTGAACCACACCTAATTTCGCCAATATTTTGTTTCATACGTAATTGAACCTTACCAATATTATCATAATAAAGAGAAATGACAATAATTTCTTAAAAAAATTGTATTTTATTCAAAATCAACACCGGCCCTTGAAACTTAACCATTCTTTATTTAAGAATGAAATGCCGTTGCTGCCACCGGCCCATTGCCAGCAGTCGTTGAGCTGCTATTTGTACTGGTGTGAGCCGATACATTTCACCTGTCAAGAGGTCCAGAAGTATCTTTCTAACTATTACCAGATTGCATCAGACACCGTTCTATACGCGCAGGCTACACGCAGCGCGTCTCACCTGTATGGCTGGGTGACTTCCCGTAGATTATACTTTCTTTTCAGCTTAAGGGTCGTTCGCCTTCCAGCACTTATTAGAACGGCTTCGGTTTTGTGACCAACTAATTCTAACTTAGCCTCGTTAAGTCATCATTGCACTTTTCTTTGAAGTGGTCAAGTTTTCTGTCGGCGTATAGAATGAAATGATGAAACTTGTTTGCCTTCATTGTCATCCTTGGTATAATTGTACCACAATCGCATTTGTAAACACCTCCCTAAAACACCTCTATTTGTAAAGTATTTTTAATTTTTTGGAATTAAGCTCAAATGCTGTAAAATAACTCATTGTTGCGTATTTGATTAATAAATAAATAAATAAAGTAGGGAAAATGTATGAGCAGTGGTTTCGTATCATCTTTCTTCCTTTGTTTTCAGTAATTTTTTTGGTATTTTACTAAAGTTATTAGCTATCTTTCATTTAATCTAAATTCAGCTCTTTTTTCGATTAGATATCGTGAGTGAAACAGGAGTTTGGTTTAGCTGTGCTAGCCTGCTTTTTAGTGTTTTGTGTATTTCTAGGAATCTATGTAAGTATTTTATTAATAGGACTATGAATAAGTTCGTGCGGTTTTACAACAGATGGCGTAACTTGATTATTATTCCATCGATCCACATTTCCAAACATTCATTGGAGAGCTACTGTCGTAAGGCACAAACGTCAGTATAAGTTTTTTATTTGAAGCGTAAACAACAATATTTTTACCACACTTGAAAATGTCGAATTTCGTGCCAAATAATGTGTTTTTGCGGGGAATTCTTCTTCATTATTTTAATATGAAGAAAAAAGCAGCCGAAAGTCATCGTATCTTGGTGGAAGTTTATGGTGAGCATGCTCTATCTGAGCGAACGTGCCAGAAGTGGTTTGCACGCTTTAAAAGTGGTGATTTTGGCTTGGAAGACGAAGAACGCGAGGGTGCGCCGCCAAAGTTCATGGATACCGAATTGGAGGAATTGCTCGATCAAGATCCGGCTCAAACGCAAGAAGAGGTTGCAAAAACTTTGGGAGTTGATCAATCAACCATTTCCAAACGTTTAAAAGCCATGGGAATGATCCGAAAGGTAGGCCATTGGGTGCCGTATGAATTGAAGCCAAGAGACGTTGAACGCCGTTTTATGGCATGCGAACAACTGCTTCAACGGCACAAAAGAAAGGGTTTTTTGCATCGAATTGTGACTGGCGATGAAAAGTGGGTCCATTACGACAATCCAAAACGTCGGGCAACGTATGGATACCCTGGCCATGCTTCAACATCGACGTCGGCGCAGAATATTCATGGCCTGAAGGTTATGCTGTGTATCTGGTGGGACCAGCTGGGTGTTGTGTATTATGAGCTACTGAAACCGAATGAAACGATTACGGGGGATGTCTACCGACGACAATTGATGCGTTTGAGCCGAGCACTGCGAGAAAAACGACCGCAATACGCCGATAGACACGACAAAGTTATTTTGCAACATGACAATGCTCGGCCACATGTTGCACAAGTGGTCAAAACATACTTAGAAACGCTCAAATGGGATGTCCTACCCCACCCGCCGTATAGTCCAGACCTTGCGCCATCCGATTACTATCTCTTCCGATCGATGCAACATGGCCTGGCTGACCAGCACTTCCGTAATTACGATGAAGTCAAAAAATGGATCGATTCGTGGATTGCGGCAAAACCGACCGAATTTTTCACAAAGGGAATCCGTGAATTGCCAGAAAGATGGGAAAAAGTAGTAGTAAGCGATGGACAATATTTTGAATATTAAATTTGTAACCATTTTACGTCGATAAAGTTTCAAATTTCGAAAAAAAAGTTTTTTGTCCGCAGCAGGCTTCGGATATTTGCAAAAATTTTTCTTTATTCTTAATTTATGTGCTAAGATAGGTTCACAACAAAATAAAGTGGTCAACATGATAACATCACGAATATTATGAATGAGTGAACGAGTACAACAAAGATGGTTTCGTGGAACCACTTCAATTAGATTCAGTTGAAGGTTCTGATTGCGTCTAAAATGAGGAAGAAGTGGAAATTCGGAGTATGGCACAGACGCAGACGTTGAATAAGTTGAAGGGGAAGACATTCAATTTTAAATCATACAACCTGAATATTAAGCATTTTTTAAAGCTGATTTCTTCGGAGAAAAAATGGTGCAAGACGCCACCAGCTGCAACGAAAATGCGGGCACATAACATAGTTCATCACCATAGAGACCCATCAGAACATCTAAATAACGCTTCTCGCATATAAATCTTCAAGCAGATAATTACTGAAGAAGTGGACGACATCATGGACTGAGAGACAAATAGAAAAGAAAAGAGGTTTTCAGAACCATGAATCAAACGAAACCTCTCGCGCTGCTGCAGAAGTGGACAATTGTTACAGTCACCCCAGTCTGATCACCCCAGGTGCCACAAATCCAACTACCAGCACGCCGCTAAGCTATGGAGAACGGATTAGTTTCCGATATTTGCAGCTCCCATGACACGTCACAGATTTTATTATCATTCATTTTATTATAAATCATTTTATTCGATTCGACATCAGTGCTACACGTTCTCGGAGAGAATCAACGGACAAAGCTGTTGCGATAAGTAATATTTTCAACCTGCTCAATTTTATTTTTAGTCGACTTTTTAAAACCAACAATATTGTGGCTGTAGATAAACAATTGTATCTATACAGAGGTTCCACACTCTCTACACAGTATATTACATATCTCTGAAGAGACGATTTGCGTTATCCCCGAAAAACTCCCCATAGATATAAATGCGGGAAAAATTAGTCATCTCTATGGCAAACAGGGAACGAGCCCATCAAAGGAGAACAAATTTACAGAACGTCCTCAGTCCATAGAAGAATGGCAACGTAGATGGTATCTATCAGACAAAAGGCGCTGAACGCACAGACTTATACCGGGAGTTGCACCATGGGTGATCAAGAAACACGGCGACAATGATTTTTACTAACACAGTTTATCAGCGGACACGGATGCTGTCGGTCGTATCTCCACAGTTTGAAGCTGGCAGACAACCTCTTCTGCCCACACTGCTCCTACACGATCGAAGATGCAGAGCATGTTATCTTCCAATGTGACCGTTTTCAAGACGAGCATGGAACACTGAAGGTGCTAGTTGGACTCCCGTTGCAGGTAAACAACCTGATGCCAGCCATGTGAGACACAGATGGAGACATATGAAGGCGAGCCTATAGCAGGAAGCTGGCTATAAATATGGTGGACCCCGACGTGGGTGAATAGAACTGGTCCACTTTATGGACGCTGTTTTGGGCTCTCCCGAAGAAATGCAGAAAACAGTCCCGGGAAGAGAACCTCTTCAAGAAAGGAGGAGGAATTATTTTAGTAACCATACTCAACGCAATAGGCGGCGGTCGCTGTCAGTGCGAAGGCATTTTGAACCCTACCTCACCCACCAGAAACAGATAAATGTAGGAGAGAATGTTGTGAAACGATTTAAATGTTATTACAATGCAGATAGAAGATTTGTGGGCTTACGCAAAAATAAGACAAAAATATTTCACTTTTATAATAACAAAAAATAATAGTAATAAAATCTCTTGAAGCAAAACCACACATAACAACAATACAAGAGCCCTGGGCCTTTAGAAGCCGCCTCTGTGGCGTTAGCGCGTTGAAAGGGGCCACGGTATTATATGAAAGGCGTTCGAGTAGACCTAGGACCGGTCTTAGAGTATCATCCCATCTCTGCCAAGACCTGTTAGCTGCTGTGTTATAAGGGTAGAAGCGGATGGCTGAGGTTTGTGATTGTATCTGCTTATTTTCGTTACGATGCCCTGGAAGCGCCACCACCTGGGAGGGCCACAAGTTTCGTGAGGTTCTGTGAGCGAAGCAATCTGGGCCTTGTTCTCTTCTGCGATGCTTATGGCCAGCATACAATCTGGCGCAGCTGCAGCAAAATGCAATGAGCGTTGCTATCGGCTGTTCGAGTTTATCGCTTCATCTTGCCTAAACATACACAACAAGGGCAGACAGCCTGCGTTTGTTACTGCTAGAAGGCAGGAGGTGATTGATCTCACCTTATCAATTATAGACCATACTTTTGGTATAAAATACATAGTGGTACAACTGTACCAATGATGTAAGTAAAGAGGTTGTGACGTAGGATGTCACAGAAGGGTTAAAGCGGAAATTCACCAAGCAGGTGACTTTTTTGAGTAAATCGACAAATCTTCGCTTTTTAAGTACCAGCATTGCACTGAATGGGAACTGTACCAAAGAATAAAAGTGATTTTCAAAAAAAATTATCTCTTTCAAAATAAAATTTTTGAATCTTTGAGAAGGTATATAGAACCTCAACTTTTTGCCATTCCACCTCATTATTTGCTCATTATTTCGGTCACCAGCCCTTTTGCGCTGTTTCTGCGCAACATTTTTTATTATTTTCACATTTTAAATTCCCTAATATGTATTTCGCAAAAATTAATTTACTTTACCGCGAGTGAAATTCACGCACAAAACGAGCTGGTTTAAATTGACTCACCTTTCATTAGCGAAAATGGTCATGAGGCCGCCGTAAACCCACGCTTTGTTACGAAAATAAATGAGTTGCATAAAAAATTCAAAGCGACGTCAAAGTAATATGCAAAACAAGGGCTTAGTCGATATTACCAAAAGCGATGCGTACACAAAGGTAGGCCAAAAAATATTAACAATAACGAAAACAGAGCACGAAATTTAATTCCCCCTACTCGTATTGCAAAAATGAGTGGGAAAGACAACCGAAGCCAATAAATAATATACCAGATAGCAAAGACAAGTTAAGTTTAAATGAGTGCATCTTTATTTTTGCGAAAGTATGGGTTGGTGAGTGACTACCATTCGGAATTAACTCGGCAAAACACCCAAAACGGGTTTGCGCGCCAATATATATATATATATCTATATGTATATACATATGTATGTGTGTATGTACAGGGCTTGATTGAAAAGTAATGAGCCTTCCCGCGCGGAGCGTCTGCCAAGCGATCAACCGAATCGGCTGGTGGGGGAAAATGATCGTTGGACCTGCCCCTTCTACTAGAAACCGGTCCCAGTTCGCTGGCAGTCAACATCGCTCCGCGCGTGAAATCTGTTTTAAAAGTGTGTTAGGATTTTGCAGTGGCGAAAATGCAGCGATCGTTCAAGCAACGTTACTCGATCAATCTTTTTCGACTCTCGAGGCATCGTCCACAAGGAGTTTGTACCTCCAGGAAGCACTGTAAACGCGGCATTTTATAAAGAAGTGCTCCTTCGGCTAAAAAACCGCGTCGCCCGGGTTCGGCCCGACCTCGTCAACAATTGGACCCTTCATCACGACAATGCGCCGGCGCACACCGCCTTCCTCTGCACCTCTGTATTGGCCAAGATGCGGGTTCCGGTGCTTCCCCACCCTCCCTTCAGGCCAGACCAGTCCTCTCCGGGGACTCGACTCCATCGAAGTGATCCAAAAAACGGTGACAGCCGAATTGAACGCGATTCCGGCGGATGAGCTTAAAAAATATTTCCTGCAGTGTTTCCTATTTTGAAGAATATTAATTGTTTGAGCCAAAAGGTTTATTAAAACTGCTTAAAACAATAAGGCTCATTACTTTTCAATCAAACCCTGTATCTATGTATGTTTGTAAGTTCGTGTGTATGTGTGTATGTGTGATTTGCGCACAACAAATAAGGGTTTGAGCAATGCAAGAGTAACAAGTGGAATTAATCTCATAAGAAATAAGAAAAATTAGCGCCCTTATAAGGAGAGTTGGAGCTAAAATTTTGATAGCTTAATTACGCGCATACATACATATGTCTATATAGATATCCACTCAGGTAGATACTTACTGAATTGAAGCACTTAGCTATATAAATATTAATTAAAGCTGACTAATGCAATACATTAACTTGACATGCAATTAAAGCAGTTTAATAAATTAAATTCCACTAAAATGAAAATTGCAATCACAGCTGCAGTAGTAAATGGGAAATTAAATTATTTTGACATGAGAATATACTTACCGCATAACTCACAATAGCCAAGCTTCGAATTGTTTACTTGCATTTACTTTTTTTTTCAATTTGTAAAAAATACCCGTGTATGGAGATACAATAGCTGCCTACATCTCCAGAGCCCATTTAAAGGTCATACGCCTATCTCTACAACTTATGAAATAAAGTTCCAAAATTTTGTTGATAAAGAAATTGAACACCCGGGCATCTATTCTTCTGACATAGATTATGCCTTGAACCTTGGAGGTATTTGTCTTTCTCCTGAGGATATTAGTAATGCTTTACTTAAACTGAAATCTTCCTACCAAACTGATGTTGACGGAGTTTCAGTAGTTTTGTTAAAAAAATTGTGCAGCCTTGGTACAATATATCCCTTGAAAATTATGTTCAACAAAGCTTTATCGTCGGGGAGTTTCACAGACGCATGGAAGCGCTCTTCCATTACACCCTTCTTCAAGAGTGGCAATAAAAATGACGTTAGAAATTATAGGCCTATTTCAAAGTTATCTACTTTTTTCCAAAAATTTTTAGCACGCGGTCAGTGCAAAACTGAACTTTGCGGTTAAATCTTTAGCCAACAGAACTACAGTAACTAATCTGGCTGCTTTTGGTGCATATTGCATTGATTATTTCTCGGCTGGTTTCCAGGTCGACTGACATTTCGAAAGTCTTCGACAAAGTTTCTCATAGAGTCTTAATTAAAAAATGTGCTTGCTTTGGCTTTCGTTCTGCTCTTCTACAATGGATAAATTCTTATTTGAGCAATTGGCGTTGTGATCTAACATTTGATATACTCCCTTTCCTGCCACCTCTGATGTTCCGCAAGGAAGTATTTTGGGACCGCTCTTATTTGTGTTATTTATTAATGACATCAAAAGTTCTTTCTCATTTGCTAAACTTTTGCTTTATGCTGATGACCTTAGGATCTTCTCAGCGATCAAGACTCAATAGGATGCCATTAAAATTCGAGCCGATATGGATAGACGTTACTTGTGGTGCCAGTATTCACGCCCTTCGCTGAGCTTATGTGTGCTCTCAAATATCTTACTCGAAAACATCTAACATTGTGTGCACTAAGTACAGTATCTTTCACTGCATTAGACAGGCTAGAGGCTATCTCTCGGTCTCGTTCCTGCTTGGCTGCAGGGAAGTTAGTGCGTTGGCAAAAGTCACTAGACTAGTGCGGAAAGGGACGCCGCAGGATGATGTCCTATTTTGGCTAGTTGCTATTGACGAAGTTCTAAAAATATTAAATAAGTGTGGGGTTAAGATAGTAGCACACGTTGATGACTTGGTCTCAATGGTATAGGGACCGTTTCACTCAGTCATTACTGAGACTTTGGAAAGGTCACTGACTGTACTCAGTCGCTTCCCATTTTCTGTCCCCCATTTGATTTATAACAAATTACAAATTATTTATCAAGAATTCCGAAATATTTGAGACTTAAAAAAATATCGGGATCCCGGAATCCCTAATAAAAATGATGGTTTCCCAGTGAAATGGCTCTACGATATGCACTTATGAGTGGATAATGACAGCAAGGTCCCGCGCGATCCCATTATTCATGTTCTGGAGGACACCTGGTGCGACTAGCTCGATCAACTTTACAAACGAGGGTAGGTAGCAACCGGATAACGATTTCAATATCGACACAAGCCGCAATAAAAAAAGAAGAAGGCAGCATATAAAATCCCACTTTGCTGCCAAGGTATCGAAAGCTTCTCAAGGTCTCAAGAAAGTAACAGCGTCACTCCATTGCTTGGAAATTTCAATTACAATACATTTCCTAATAGTGCGCTTGATAACCAGAGAGAAAAGCGAAGCTAATTAAACCTCCTTTAAATTAACTTTTGTGCAAAACTTTCCTTCGGCAGAAATAAAAAAATAGCCTGAAAGCCAATAATCCATTCAATTAGCTGCAAACGAAAGTTACAATGACTAAATTTGAGGCAAAAAAACAAACAACCAACATTGATGAAAACTCAAAAGTGTATAGCTGCTGGGGCCGTGCCATTGGAATTTGTTTAAGGTCAAACGTGGCGTATGAGTGATGTGGAATGGCGTGAAGCGATGCGGGTTGCATGGGTATAAATGAAATCGAGAAAAACAAAAATATTTTCTGCACATTCGCAGTTAATTAAAACTTAATAAATACAACAAGAGTTACACAATTTGAATCGATAGAGTGAGGAAGCATATTTTGCTATTTTATCTCAAATATATGTATGTAGGTATGCATGTTTGTATGTGAAAAAATATTATAAAATAAAGTCGTTTCCCATTTTCATGCCTGGCATGCACCACAATTAGTTGCATGAGCGACAAACGTGTGAAAAAGCAGCGCCTTGATGACGATGCAGTGTGAAAGTGCATACAGTGGAAATAAACAGATTAAATAAAATGAATAACTTACAACAACGAGCGTGCGAAAAAATACAAAAGATGGCGCGTGGAAAATGTGTTGGTTGCATATGTATTTTAAATTGAATTTTACAGTATTTCAACGCTGATTGTTCCTTTACAATTTTCCTCTTTTTTTAAGTTTTTATTGCTGCCGATGGTGGCTGCTGCACGACTTTCGTTCATTGGAGGCATGCAACTGTATGCCGCATGCTGACGGCTTTTGTTTGTTGGCAGGATGACAGCTTTGGCAAAGTATGAGAAGAAATTGCATTGATGCAAGAAGTAGCGAAAAACCAATGAGTAAAAAATCATACTATTGTGGATGTGCAAGTCGCAGAGTGGAAAATATTTTGTTATACGCGTGCATGTCTTTACTTATACATACTTATGAAAATACAGGGTCTTAGGCAGGCGATTTGTTAAAATTGGAGAGGTAGTAAGGAGAGGCTAATGTATTGCAATCAGGATTTTTATATTTTTTATTTTATATGTGGCTAGTTTCTGATGTATTTTTATGCGCTAAATACATTTCGGTAGTCCAAAAGTGACCACCACGGCGAGGTTTTGAGAAAAACGTGTTCTTTGAGTGTTTTTACCCCAGTGCATATGACTGGTTTTATCTTTATTCGCACATTCTTAGCTTCGATGTGCCTTCATCAAATCAGTTAGTGGTCCAGATGGGCTCAAAAGCAAGTGACAGAGCCACTTTTTGCGATTTAAATGTTTTTTTATATGAATGGTGGGCAATTCCATTAGTATTAAACAAAAGTAATTGCCTTGCATTTTTGCTCGTTTCTACTGGCGGCAAGTAGTTTGCTAAGTAGTGGGCATCTCGGGAGAGAAAGTATTACGGTGCCGCCAGCGAATGTAGAGGTCGTCGTTCGAACATTTATAGACATATCCGAAATACACAATATATACAGGATTGGGCCGAGAGCAGTATTTTTCCCACTGCTGTCGCAAGAAGTCCTCCTTTGAAATAGTATTCATATAAATTATAGCACAGCTTGATAATCCAGTAATAATTTTAGGTTTTATTTTTAATTTTTGGCTCCTAGTCTGGAGTCTTTTTTGGATTTAGGTGACCTTAATAGTATTGTGCTCTTCAATTTATACTCGGAATATATATTTGAAGAAGCTTTGGCATCATTTAACTTAGGAATAAAAGTCAACGGCGAAATAATATAATAAATAACATACGATTTGCCGATGACAGGACAATATTGGCTGACCTGCAATGTCTACTTAAAGAAGTCGGCGGGAAAAGTCTGCGATACGACCTAAGTAGATATTATTACCCAAAAAATCAAATTCATGGTGGTTTCAATAAACTGTCAACAAATCACCAATTTAAACTCTTATTTATATGACAATCCGATCCAAAGAGTATTCCGATTTAAATACCGAGGATATTGGCTTAGCGAAACGTGGACATATAAAAGAGTAATTGGCTGTCGGATTGTAGCAGCGAGGAAAGCTTTCTTCAATTGCAGGAAAGTTCTTTCCAATAAAAGCTTGAACATGAAATTGTTTCTGCGGTACCTTAATTGTTACGTTTGGTATGTTTTGTTGTACGGTGTGGAAGGACATAAAAATATCGTGGACAGACAAAGTTAGTAACAAAGAAGTTTTAATAAAACTTAGAACGGATAGAGAGCTATTATTAATGATAAAGCGCCGCAAAACTGCATATAACCAAAATATTATTCGTGGCTCTAAATATGAGTTATTACAATTGATTGTGCAAGGTAAAATCGAAGGCAAACGAGAAATTCGAAAGAAGCAGAGTGTACAGGTTTAAGGACCATTGGGCAGTTGGTTGAAGCAGCCCGAAGCAGAGACAGTTACCATAATATTATATCTAATGCTTTCAAGCTTTGTTAAATGTAAAAAAGAAGAAAGAATTATTTATCACATTTGTATTAAAGTTAATGAGCAATTTATTACTGAGATCGCTTACATTCGGTATTAAGAATTTGCAAATAAAGAAGAGGAATAGTATTGTATTTGCTATTTCGATTGGCCGAAATCCTGCTACTCAATTTATTTGAAATTCGGCGCCGGTGGAAGCGTACATGATTTTAATATTTTTCCTCTACATAAACGTTTTTTATTGCCAAACCTTCAGTGCAAAACATTTTAAATTTTATCTTAATGCGAAAGCAAAAATGCGAGTGTTGCCTTTATATTTTCTGCTCAATAATAAAAGCACAGTACAATAATAACGCAAATAGCTTTATTAATTTCCACAATATTCTACTTGGAAACCAATACATATCTGCATTTGCTTGAAACAACTTTTCAAAACACTTTTGACAATCAGAAGTGCATACTTCCAAAACGAGCTATCTAAAAGCTTCAACAGCTTCTTGAAGCGTTGAAAAACGTTGACCTCGCATTTTATGTTTGATGTTCGGCAGCAGCAATAAATCGTTAGGAGCTAAATAAGAACTGTTAGGCGGATGACTAATTAATTCGATCTTTAGAGTGCTCAAAAACTCTCTTATGTGAGATGATATGGGACAGCTAGCATTGCCTTGGTTAAGGATGATTCTTCTTTGGTGGTTGGGTTTCCTTAATTTTCCGAAAACTTTAGCAAACAAATGGTTGCGCACCACTCAAAATTGACTACTTCAAGTTTCTCTAGTGGTACAGTTGCAAAATAACCAGATTATTAGAAAGAAGTGACGGCTATTTACGTCGAGTTGCGAACAACTTTTATTGGATTAACTCGATTTAGAACAGCCCTACTATAGTTTGCTGTTTTGTGTCCAGCTCATATTCATAGGTCTAAGATTCTTATTTATTAATTTATATGAAAAGAATCAAGTTCAAAATAGTTAAACTTAAAACTTTTTTAAATTCTTTTTCGTCATCTGTTACGCATTTTGATCTATCGTGGCTAAATTGTTTTAACATTTCTTTACACCAACCGATAAGGGTGCTTTTTTATGCAATTCTCAAATTATGCGGCATCCAATGAGAAAACTTTTCTCGGCAATCAAATCTTCATGAAATATTAAATGTAGCATACATTCTAATATACTAATGCTCAAAGATGTTTCTATCTCGCCTTATGTCACATGACGATCGCGCGTTATCAATTGAGGCACATCATTTATTTTTTCTGGCACAGATTTTGGGTGGGCTTCACGAAATTCATCCTACCAAGATTAACGGCTATGTTGGGACTCGTTGAACCATTCTTCCACAGGGGCTAAGCGTGGCGCTTCAATGCCAAAAGTCAAAGTAAATTGATCAATACACTTTTGTCTTGATAATTCACATCGAAAATAGTAACAAAACATCACACGCAAATTTTAACGAATTAATTCTAACTTTTGGGAGAGATGAAATTTTCAAATCACTTAAAAAAGAACAAATGTATCAGAGTATCGGAAATATGATATGCTAAAAAATTAATACTTCTGTTGTATGCCATGGGAATATGGACCATAAAATTGTCAGATATGAACAGACTGGAAGCATTTGATATGTGGCATCTTTGGAGATTACTTAAATATACCCTGGGTCGACAATATTTTTAATAAAGAAGTGCGAGAAGAGTTCACGGTGGCAGGCAACTACTCCGGTAAACCAAGCGTAGAGAAACATCGTATCTGCGTCATATTCTGAAAAATCTGAAATATGAATAGCTACAACTCATATGAAAACTCTAACCGATTTAAAGGGATAACTTGTAGATGGATTGGCCAACTGCGGATCAGCGGTTTCACAACAGGGACCAGAGCCAATAAACGGAATCAGTTCCATATGAATTAAAGAAAAGACGTTCGGTTGATGGTCGGTATTATTAAAGAACCCAACCTATGGGATGAGCTTTTTTTTTTGTTTTTTTGAATCCATTTATTTATTGCACTATTTTTTGTAACATTTAGCAACACTTGTACTTTAAACTAGGACTTTACACTAGACATTCATAGGAAGCACCCAGTGGTACATCCATCAGAATAAATGCTTTGTTGACTTCCTCTTCAGCCAGTTAAGTGATATGGGATTGAGAGTTATTTTTGCAATTAAAGGGTTTGGGTGCGATTGGAGTCTTATATTGTGTGGCAAGCTTTTTTACTTCTTCAACTATTTTGAGAAATGTGAGATCACGATGGATTTGGCCATTTGTGATATAATATGGTGCATTTTTAATCATTCTCAGGGTATTTGACTGGAATCTTTTGAGGATCCGTTTTGCCTGTTGTGCTTGAAAGCACTGTGCATATTTTCCGTGAGTATTTGTTGAGTTCTTTTGACTTGACCCATTCATTGAGCCAGTTTGCGATGCTCTCGTAAGAAGTGAGCCACTCTGTAATAAGGTCACCCCTGATCGGAACAGATCACCATTGCTCGGAACAGATGGTAATTCGAAGGTGGGTGGTGCAGGATTTCCTAATTCAGTCCCTCTAAATATTTCTGGACCGATTTAGCAGAAAGCGTGTCGAAGCAGCAGAATCAGTTTGGCACGTCTACCGTCCCATTCCGGCCACTTTTCTTTGAGAGCTCGATTCAAACGCATTAGCTGCAGTCCGTAGCGATCGCCAGTGATGATTTCAGATGGTTTAAGGAGTTCATAATAGAGGGCAGCCTTTCGATCCCACCAGATGCACAACATAATCTTTGAAGCAAGAATTTTGTTTTTCGCTGTTGATGGACCTGGTACACCTGACAGCCTCCAACATTTTCGACACTTTGGAATATCGTAATATCAGATCAGTCCACAAGTTCGTGCGTATTTTACCCATAATTTCACTGTTGTACGATTTTTGCATACAAAAAAGTATTCGCGGAATATAACGGAACTATTTATATTTTCTTTGATATATTGTGCATTCAACAAGTGATTTTAAATGCGGATAGAAACACGAAATAAATCTCATAACGTGGCTGTTCCGTTTGAACTATTTTCCCTACCATTCTTATCTTGTTACCCTATAGTATCATAATAAGTCAACGTTGACTCCACAATTCCTTTCGAAATTTTCCATTCGCTGCATGTGAAATCACTTCTCATCAAATTAATTCGCACAAGATACTACCGTGGGTAAAAAGTATGGTGAATTTATTTGTCAAACTTCGCGGGATTAAAATTTCGCTATAGTTATTTTTTTCATGAGTTGGCAACACTGTTAATAACATCTGGGCCAACTTTCATGTGAATGTCATTATCAGTAATATATTTACGCTTGTGTTTACCAAACGACCAAGAGTGCATTTTTCGATTTTTACAATGTCTGATTTGATTGAGCAGAGAAGTGCCATCTAATTTTGTTTGCGGAATGAAATTTCGGCTGCGGAAACGTTTAGCATGTTGCAGAAGGCATTTGGTGATTCGACCATGTCGCAGAAAAATGTTTATAAGTGGAACAAAGACTTCAAAGAGGGTCGAGAACGTGTTGATGTTGATGACTTGGAGCGCTCCGGACGGCCATCGACGTCAACAGATGACCAACACGTCAATAAAGTGAAGGAGTTAGTGCTCAAAAATCGTCGGTTGACTATTACAGGCCTTACTGATATGATCGGAATCTGTGAAACCATTTTGAAAGACCATTTGGGCCTACGAAAAGTCAAATCTCGTTTGGTACCGAAAACTCTCAATTTCTTGGAAAAAAGTCGTCGCGTTGATGTGTGTGAAACAATGCTTTCAGACTATCAGGACAAGCTCAAATACATCATTACGGGAGATGAGACTTGGATTTATGCTTACGACCCTGAAACAACCGCCAGACCGAAAAGAGCACGTCAAAGTCGTTCAAAAATAAAGGTCATGATGACAGTTTTTTTCGATTTTCATGGTGTGGTGCACTATGAATTCCTTCCACCTGGCCAAACTGTTAATAACGAATATTATTTGAGCGTTATGCGTCATTTACGTGAAGCAATTCGTCTAAAAAGACCAGAATTATGGGCCAACAACTATTGGTTTTTGCATCACGATAATGCACCGTCTCACACTCCACTCGTTCTTCATGACCATTTTGCCAAAAATTCCACGCATATCGTTCCGCAACTACCGTGTTCGCCTGATTTGGCTCCGTGTGACTTCTGGCTATTCGCAAAACTCAAAAGACCACTCCGGGGAAAGCGTTTCGAGTCGATTAAGGAGATAAAAGCTGAATCGAAGAAGGTGCTGATGGCTATACCGTAAATGGACTAATTGGCATGTTTCGGGGATTGGAAAAATCGTTGGCATAAGTGTATTTCATCGAGAGGATTATTTTGAAGGGGATGAATCATTTTACAACCAAATTCACCTTACTTTTTGCCCACAGTAGTATATTTGAGTATACTAAATGAGTGAATTGTATGTATGTTTAATAAAAGATTTTTAGTAAATGTGTCTAACATTGAAAAGAGTCCCTTCCACTTTGTCAGTTGTTTTTTTTTTCTTTTGCATGCTGGCAATCTAAGTTTTAACATCACTTCACTTTCAGGGAAAAAATCCAGATAATAGATTTTCTACAATAACTGCCTACCACCCTATTTATGTATGTATGCCCGTATGCAAGTTGACTTTGATACCAACTGCCTCAAATTGTTCAGCAAACTTCGTTGACGACAAACAGTCGAAATCAGCAAAGTATTTTTGTGCTGACAGCTCGTGGAAAAGAAAGAAACTTTTAGCTACGGAAATTGCAATGGAGTCATGTCGCCTTGTGGAAATTGCCAAGTTGAAAAAAAAACTTGTACATGTGTGTGTAACGGCAAAGTATGTACGTAAATATATAACAAACAATTGTGTGCTCATGCTCGTGATAAGATTATGCGCTTTGATGATGCTCGCTTCAGAATTATCTTACAAAACAATGATGTGCTGCTTAAGGCATTTGACGCACTCACACATCAACGTACATATACCTACTGAGTATAGGTAAATTAAGTTGGCTCATTCTTCAAGCAGAAAGAAAAATATACTACCTTTTCAAGCACGTAACAAAATTCGGTATATTTTACGACTGTCATGAAAATATATTGGTTTAGCGTGGCATTAATCATGAGCTGCTCCTTGTTAAAAATACCTCTTAACTTTTTTTCATGAAAACGCAGATGCCATAATATTGTATAAGTATATTAACTATTTGAGAAAAGGGCCCTCTACGGGTAAGCCATGACACCTAAAAGTTAATTTGAAAATTCACAGAAGACATGGGATTTATCTCTCTTCTTTTGAGGAATATTATTACTATTAAGAGCGGATTTAACACTGTGCAATGAGAGATCTATTGTGCCTCTTAATATTATATAATAATAATTTTTTTATCTGTAGTGTACCCAATGGCCAACACATCGCCGTAAAATATTTTTTTTTGCCCTACTTTTTGCCTCAGGTTGGGAATCAGTTGAAAGCCAAATTCATTTAGTAAATTTATCGCCTTGCGGACAAATTTCAGAATATCTGTCACAGTAGCATTCTTTATTTCATTCGGATCCACTTTATCTCAATGAAAGATGTGCAGTCTTGTCTTTACCATGGCAAGATATGCTCTGTCGTTTCATCATCCTCCAGACAGAGTCTACACTCTGTTCCATACCCAATACGAATTTTTGAAAGATGGTAATTTAAATGATAGTGACCAATCAGAAAACCAACAATTGTAGGTGAAAGTTCTTATGAGCCTTTTGATTTGCAGGAGTTCTTATGTGACTTCGCAATGGGTAATTCTTTCCCCAACTGTATACCCTGAATTTCGCTTCTGCCCCGTTGATACCAGAGTGCATCAGCAATTTCATTACCTTTCTCTTTATATTGACCTGGAACCCAGCAAAGTATATATTCGTTTATTGCACTAAGTTTGTTTAGATTCATGAAGAAATCGTGCACTAGTTTCGATTCTACAGAATTAGCCTTTTCATGGATTCAGAGTATTTCTCTGACCTCAACTTCATCAATAAATTGTATCCCTATTTTTGTCCTACTTTATTAATATTTATTCACTCCTCTGCAGAAATATATTTTCTCAGGTGTTAGTGCTGGCCATCATGCCAATGTTTGGCAGTTTCATCTTCGTACTTGCCTCAATGCCTCGAGCTCAATATCAACGTCCCTGGTTCCCTCATTTTCGTAAGGTAGCAAAGACACGTCTATAGTGAATTTGCTTTCGATTACTTTTTCAGCTATTTTTGATGCTATATATCTTGTTTTTGTGATCCCAGTATCGCCGTCAGTTTGATTGTTTCCTTAGCAGATCTTTCCGCTGCTTCGGCGGTGCTTTTACCCCCGTTATCACTTTAGCCATAGCTTCTCTATTATTGCGTTCTTTGTGTAAGTGGACAAAAATCATGCCGAATCTGTACTTCAACATACAGTTGCTCTCCTTGTTAGCTTTTATTAACTAGTCGTTAATGGTTTCCCAGTTTTCAGTTTCTTGCTACTGATTACCCGCCACGGGTGTGTGCACAGACGCCTGCTCTGGATGCCGATGTTTTCCAAAAGTTTCTATGTTTCAATGCTAGCTGCTTGTGGCAAGTGCACAGTCAATATATTACTCCTCACATGTACCCAACTCTGGACCTTCCCAACCGGACTGTTTACTCACCGTTTCGCGCAACCAGTTGGCCGCTTCCTCGGTTGCAAAATCGACTAGTATTGAGACTGGCCGAAAGTATACACTTTCGGATTTAAGTTCGGAACAGCATTCCTTATGCATCTCCTCAACAGAAAGATAGTCAATTCTTCACCTTCCATTAGAATATTTTTGCGGGGAAAGATTTAGGCAAAAGGGCCAGTCTTAAGATTTTAACGATGATTGCGTAACTAGCACCAGATTTTCTGGAGCTTAACTTAGTTTTGTGAGCGGCTTTTGGTCTAGAATTTATTGCATTCGAAGCTTTAGGTACTTTAACTTTACTTATTTGTTTGGCACAATTCCCTCCAGTTTGATTGATTTCAGCAGCGTCGCATTTCTTTGACTCTGACGTACATTTGACGCGGCCCATCGTCTTCTGCTTCACGTCCTCTGACGTTGAGCCTTCTTTTAAATAGCGTAAATAGCATTTGGTGCATCAGCCCAACCAGGCCAGTAATTTCCGTCCGCCCTGAAGCTGGGAGATTGTACAGAAGCCTGTCGCTGTCCAAGACCGCAAGCTTGACTTTGGAATATAACTTTGGATGTTGGACTCCAACAGCTGTCTTACACTTTCTTTCGTAAGGGTTCATTCGCAGTTTGCGTCAGCGCTGATACAAATTTAGCTTAAATCAGTAGGTCCTTCTATTTGTGGAACAACATCAAGACGCACGCCATAAATAGAAGGATGAGCTCAGCCAAGTGTAAGCCCCAATTATTTATTTATTTACTTTCAATTTCCAATTTAAGTCTAGAAAATTTTATATTCTCATCCTCACTCTCTGAAAAATAAACCATTTCGCCAACTACACCGACTGCCAAATGCACGATCAAAATAGCAGCAACCTAATTGAGGTATACTTGCAGGTGTATGCACGTAGGCATAGGGATATGGGTTTATGATTGCAAAAGCGGCAAAAGCTTTACCTTTGACACGAAATTACGCGTCGGCTGCAGCAAACAATTGGCTAACCACGAACTGCTTGCTGAACTGCTAGCATCTATAACGGTAACAAATGACAGCGAGCAGTGAACAAGCATAGGCGTTGACCTTCGAACACTATTAAGTAACCTAAACCGCTTGCCTGTCAAAGTGCAACCACATGCAGGTACAATTTCTAGATAAACTTGGGGTTATACTCGTGCAGTGCAGCTTAGGTGACGGTGTGCAAGAGCGTGGCTTTTGCGTGTCATGTTCATATTGTTGCATGCAGCTTGACGCAAGCAATATCACCTATTATGCTTTATTGATGGCATAACGTGCTCTGCCAACAGCTTCCATAGGCAGTGCCCCAGAGCTAGCCTGATGATGGGTGATGCAAGAATGACGTTGGCTCTGAATGACGTTGACGAAGATGTGAGTGGAATGGGGAAAATGGAGAGCATTTTATTCAATGTAACCGGAAATACTCGCAAGCAAAATGTCACAGACAGGCAGTTAATTTTATTTCCTTATTTTCGCTTATTTTCTGCTGCACTTTAGGGTCAAGATAAGGTGAGTTAACTTGACATGGATTGAGTTTATTTTTACTTGCAACAAAGTGTAACTTCAATAAAAATGAAAGCACATACTATAACAGTACTGCATGGAGGCATGTAAATACATATGCACATACATGTGTGTGTATGCGGTATACCCAGCTGGCATTTTTTAATGTTTTCGAATAAAATCACCCATATTCGACTCTTTCAGTGAATTAAGATTATCAAATAGTGATTATCTGTTTTTGAAAGAAAATAATACTCGATATATGACTGGTCCTGAATAATTGCTTTTTCTTTTTTTTGGTGGGTGAGGTAGGGTGCAAAATGCCTTCGCACTTACAGCGACCGTCGTCTACTGCGTCGTGTAGTGTTTCCATTAAAATGATCCCTCCTCTCCTTCTGGGGAGACACCCTTCCCGGAACTGCTTTGAATATTACTTCGGGAGGTCCCAGAACGGCATTTATAAAGGACCAATTCTATTCACCCACGTCTAGGTCCACCATACTTGTAGCCAGCTTTAATGCTGCAGTCTCTTTTCGTGTCTCTATCTGTGCGGCTCCGCTTTGTTGCACTGTGTCGAGATCAATCTTTTTTTCCGTAGTACGTTCTCGATGCATTTCTTTAACGCGTTCAAGCTGCTTAATATCCACGTCTTTATCAAAATTTCCAGTTACACAAGGTGAGGGAAAGATGGGAAAGATTTATAATTTTTTTAAATGGCATCGTTCGTCAATCGTTTTTGACACTTGTAAACTATACAGCTCCAGCTGCATACAAAGAGACAAACCATTGAGCGCGTAGAGGTCAAAATAAATATTTCCATCACTACTTTTTTGTTTAGTAAAAAAGTTATTCAAAAACAAAAGTATATGATTAATTTTGCGTCACTTTGTATTTCTTGTCCTTTTTACGATTATCTAACAAAGTCATTTCAACAATTTTTTTTACTTTATATTTCGTATAGCTTCGTAGTAATTTTTGTGTATTTATTGTATTATAGTAATTTTCGTACATCATTTGCTGATATCTTCAACTAAATATTTAATCGTTTGGAGGTAATAAAGAGTGAACTCTACTGACTAAACGGACCTGATGCTATTTAAGCAGTTTACAGCTTTAAACCGACTCTGAACGACAGATATTCTTTTTACGTGGTGCTTTTTAATGGCAGAAATGCACTCGGAGGTTTGCCATTGCCTGCCGAGGCTAAGTTTTTGTTAATTTTGGTATTTTATGGAGACTCTAACCTACGTTCCCCGAATTGTTGGTTGGTTGGTTAGAGTGGTGATTCATCCAGAATCCAACTAGCGCTTCCGCACCATTTTGTTGCCACATCCTCGTTACCAAATTGTTTAACAGTTATTTGCAGCAGGACTATATCCAGTCTGTGCGGTTTAGGAACCTTATTAGGTTGTTGACGTCTAAGCCAGACAGCTGCTCGAGACTCTCGAACAGCGGTTTGCCCAGGGTTGACATTCTGTCCTTCCATAGGGCAGGGCATTCACAGAGAAAATGGAATATTGTTTCTTTTTTCTCCGGTTGTTTACAACTATGACAGTATGTGTTGTGAGGGATGCCCATTTTGGCGGCTTGTTCTCCGATAGACCAGAAGCCAGTTATGACTGCCGTTAGATTCCAGGCGTCCCGTCGTTTCATGCTTATTAATGTCGACGATTGCTTGAGGTTGTAGGTGGGCCATAACGTTCTGCTGATTTTGCATTTCGTCTGGTCTCTCCATCTACAATCTGCAATTCGAAGGTATTTTAGGGAAATTGCATTCTTGACCGCACCTAGTGGGGTGAGTACTGGTACTGCAAGAGCGCTATTCATGGCAGATCCCCCTCTTGCCAGTTCATCAGCTTTTTCGTTACCTTCTATGTTCCGGTGTCCCGGGACCCAAATTAAGGTTACTCTATGGTTTTCACTCAAGTTGGTGAGGCTATTCCTACTTTGCTCCACCACTTTAGAGGTTGTTATAGTCGCATCCAGCGCCTGGATTGCAGCTTGGCTATCCGAAAGAATAGCGATATTGCCCTTGAAAGAGAAATCTGCGATTAGTAACCTACAGGCTTCCCCAATTGCTAGTACTTCCGCTTGGAAGACGCTACTGGTATTAGGGAGTCGCACAGATTTTCCAATTCCGACACCACAATCCATTTTGCTGCCATCTGTATAGACTGTGGTATCGAAGGTGTTTAGAGAGAATCCCTTATTCCATTCTTTTTTAGATGGAAATAGTGTGGCAAAATTCCTATTGAACGTTACCATCGGGACGATGTAGTCAGTTCTCACCGAGGTTAACTGAGTTTGTCGCAATAATAGACTAGCGTGACCATAAGTTTTTTCTTTCCAGCGACCCGCTACATTTAACCTAAATGCACTCATGGTTGCCGTCTTCTTTATATGTAGGTCTATTGGAATAACGTGTGTCAGTGCATTGAGAGCCTCTCTAGGACATGATCTGATTGCACCGACCGTTATTGCACAGGCTGATCTTTGTATTCTGCCGAGTAATTTGGTATTGTACTCTCTCTCCAGAGCTTTCCACCAAACTACCGAGCCATACGTTAAAATTGGTCGTATAACCGCCTTATACAGCCATAATGTATGCTTAGGTTGAAGACCCCATCTTCTTCCAAGCATACGTTTGCAGGCATATAAAGCAATTTCTGCTTTCCTTACCCGTTCTTCGGCGTTTAACTTCCAGCTAAGTTTGGAGTCCAGAATTACTCCTAAGTACTTTGCACTGGTTGATAGTGACAGAGTTTCTCCGTTGATGTTTGGTAGGGTGAAAGTTGGTACCTTGTATCTGGTGGTGAAAAGCATAAGTTCTGTTTTACGCGGGCTTAAACTTAGCCCACATCCTGTGGCCCAAGAGTTAAGCTCGCCTAACGCCCTTTGGATGATCCCACTGATCGTATTTGAACACAGTCCTGACACCATTAGCACCACATCATCAGCGTACGCCACCACTTTTACCCCACCTCCGTTAAGTTTTATTAAGATTTTGCTGATCACACATAGCCAAAGAAGTGGAGATAATACTCCCCCTTGTGGAGTGCCCCCGTGGACCTTCTTGGTTATGTTGATATTGCCCATATTAGCTTTGATGATCCTGGTCTCTAGCATGGAGATGACCCAGTTACTAACGCAACTGTCCACCTCCAGGTCTATCAACGCCCGTTGGATGGCATCTGTGCTAACATTGTTAAAGGCGCCTTCTATATCCAAGAATGCCGCCATGGTATAATGTTTGCTCTCTAGAGAGCCCTCTATAGTTCGGTTTACCTCGTGAAGCGCTGTCTCCGTAGATTTGCCTTTAAGGTATGCGTGTTGTGCAGTTGATATACCAGAGCTCTCCAAAGAGCTTCTGAGGTGCATATCCAAAAGTAATTGTACTCACGCGCGAACCCATTCGGCTACGGCGGTCGCCGGTGCTATTTCCAGAAAATATAAACCTCCACACTTTATACTTCCCAAATTAAATAACCACGTTCTGACGCGGAAATTAGGTATCTTGGAGTGCTACTTGACTCCAAAGTACATTGGAAGCGGGTAAAGAAGGCCTGTATAGTTTTGTGCTCCAGCAAATCTATGTTTGGAAAAAAATGGGGACTCAAGCCAGAGGTAGTGCCGTGGATGTACAACGTAGTGGTTTTGCCAATTTTAAGGTATGAATGGCTGGGTTGGTGGAAAGTTCTTCAAATGGGCTTTAAAATCATTGTCAGTGCTGCCCTGAATGTCGTTTTGCACTAACTCCCCATCGATTTTTACGTCATTTCCATCGCTGCTCAAAGTGCAATCAGGACGTTGGCCTCTGGAGGGCAGATCTCTTTATCAGCAAACTTAATTTTTTTTTAATTGGCACAAAGTTTAAAACTTTGATTTATATGGCTGTTGTATTAGAAAAAACTTTCATCCCAATCCGAAGCACTACAGGTAAGTTTGTTCTCCGGGAATTTTGTTACTCCCTAGAAAAAAACTCCCCAACTATGAGTTCCCCTGAAAAAAAAATGTTGAAATCAAAAATTTAGGAGGAACTTGTTTAAAAATCTCTAAATTTCTGTGAAGTCTTAGACAGGCTATGTTCTTCAATTCTGACCTCAAACTGTAGTCCCCAGACAGCTAATCTTCTGGGGCTATGAACCCTGGAAAATTCGTTTTTAGTCACTGCTTGATGGTTTTTGATTTATGGGCTGGAGCGGAATCTTCCTGGAAGATCCAACCCTCTCCATTGAAGAGAGAACTGCTCAACTGCTTCACAAAGCCTTCTAAGACATCCTCCTTATACACTTTTGCCCCGCTCTTAACCCCTTTTTCGCAGAAATGAAGAGATGTAACGCCTTTACAAGACACCATTACGGAGGCTGGATGGTGGCCACGTTGAACATTTGGTTATAGCATAGATTTGGTCATTTTACTTATAAAAAACTTCTTCAGCAGTGAAAATTTTCTTATCTGTGGAAAAAATATTTTCATGTCCGTTGACCGCGTGCCACCGAAGAAGCTGTTTGCATCTGTTGAGCCTAATTTTCTTCAAGCGCGTTGTACGAAAGACAACCAGTTGAGCGATGGAAGGCTTTCATGTGGAGATCATCTGTAATTAGTCTTGAAATGGATCTGGTCGATAAATTTGTTTCCCTGGATATGATTTGCTGGCCGAGCTTCTCTTCTTCTTCCTATTTGTGGTATAATATTCAACTCCACTATTGGAGTGAGCTACAGTTTCGAGCCGATTCCGAATGGCAGATGGTTTTTATGAGAAGTTTCCGCATGGCAGAAATGCACTCGGAAGTTTGCCATTGCTGCCGAGGGGCGACTCCTATTAAAAAAAACTGTTTCTATCATTTAGTGTTTCATACACGGAGAATCGAACCTGTGCGCTTACGAATGGTAATCACGCACCAACCTATTCGGTTATGGCTTAACAGATTAACTTAAATAAAATTTGTATTCAGATATGAAAAAAGGGAAACAATCAAAATCGCACTCCTGCTGCTGCTATCTGCTGTCTAATGGGCCTTACTTTTTCCTAAAAATGGGTTTCTTTTTATATTTGTTTTATACTTTGAGCAATGTGTACCTTCACTACTCACTTACCTTCTGCTCAAATATGAACGAGACGTTATCAATAAAACGGTCCGCGGATGACATATGGCAAAAATAATTTTTTTGGTTTTTGGTAGGACTGTTATAAGCTTACATGGCAAATTTCAGCGTGATATGTCACATAGTATGTTTTCTGTGCTATTGTAAACAAGTCAAGCTCGAGTGTGTTCTTCGAATTTAACGATGGAAATTCAAGTTGAACAAAGAATTTGTTTGAAATTTTGTTATTCCAACAAAATTTCGGCTTCAGACGCCTTAAAAATGTTGCACACAACCTATGGGGACTCTGCTCTATCGCGTGCACGTGTTTTCCAGTGGTACAAATCGTTCAAAGAGGGCCGTACATCAACCCAAAAAACCACGCCAAAGTCGCTCAAAAATTAAGGTTATGCTGACTGTTTTTTTCGATTACGAAGGAGTGGTGCACTCGGAGTTCTTCCGCAAGGCCGATCGGTTAACGCTGAATATTATTTAGACGTTTTAAAGCCTTTGCGCGAGAACATTCGTCTTAAAAGGAAGGAATTGTGGGACAACAAGTCATGGTTCTTGCATCACGATAATGCACCAGTTCACATATCACGTCTTGTTCGCGATTATTTGAACAAAAATAATGTTAATATCGTTTCGCAAGCACCGTATTCGCCTGATATGACTCCATGTGACTTTTTCCTGTTTCCCAAGCTCAAGTTGCCGCTCCGTGGAAAACATTTTGAGACAATTGAAGACATAAAAGAGAATTCGAAGAACACACTCGAGCTTGACTTGTTTACAGTAGCACAGAAAACAAACTATGTGACATATCACGCTGAAATTTGCCATGTAAGCTTATAACAGTCCTACCAAAAACAAAAAATTTATTTTTGCCATATGTCATCCGCGGACCGTTTTATTGATAACGTCTCGTTCATATTTGAGCAGAAGGTATAACACTTAAAACAAAGACAAACTTTCATTACATGAAACCCTTAACGATAAATACCAGCAGTGGGTAAACGAGGAGTAGTCAAAAATTACTCAATAAGTTGACCGTCATCAATTCATTCGAATGCTGGTTGTGAAGTGTACTGCTGTCCAGAGCAATATAACCGAAGCAGTTTGTAAAGTATTTCAACTGAATGAAGCACTCACGTCGACATACAAACATACAAGTGCATATTACGTGCGCATATTCTCTGCTGCCTGGCTGTGGGTTAAGTTTTGTATGACATAAAAGCCTTCACTCTCCGCGTTTTGTGGCTTAAAGTGTCGACTCCTGCACTCACATTGATGGATTTCTTTTTGTTCGTTTTCAGTTAGTTGTTTTCGTTATTTTTGCTTTTATTGGTTTAAAATTACAAAAGTTTAGTGACTTCATGTAGTTGGCGGACATGTTTTAGTTGGTTGGACATAATGCCTGTACATGCTAACATCTTGACTTTGTGACGTAGCAGAACTTTTCCTTGAAACTATGTTGACAACAATTGCTGATTTTTCGATATGCACTGCTGTTGCTGTCGATGGCTTTCTTTATTGCAGTCAATTATTTCACATTTCTTGTACAACCTTGTGATTGACATCGATCAAGTTAAATTATGGAGAGAAAATTTCTTAAATTTTCTTCTTCTTCTTCTTTATTTGCCAATTCGATTCCGAATATAGGCAATCATACAATTTATACAATTTATATTACAATTAAATATCGAATTACAAAAATATTTTACGTTTAATATAAATTTGTTATAATTTCATGATAAAGGTCTCGATTTCTCGCTGTCTCCAATAAAGTTCCTACATTGCCGATTCCAGTCCAATGTCTTATATTTCTCAGCCAGCAGAGTTGTTTTCTGCCTATGCCTCGTTTGCTTTCTATTTTTCCTTGCAGGATTAGTTGAAGTACATAATATTTGTCGTTTCTCATAATATGACCCAAATACGCAGCTTTTCTTCTTTTTATGGTGGTTAGTAATTGTCGATCATGCTGAATTCTACGCAGCACTTCAGCATTTGTTACTTTATCTGTCCAGGGTATTCTTAGAATTCTTCTATTCGATCTGATAATGCATCGCAGCCAACCGAAAACTTTGATACTAGTCAAATCTTACAAAATATTTTGTCAAAGCTATTAAATATGGAAGAAGCTATTATAAATATTGATGAACGATTAAAACAACAAGAATATAATAATGGAAGGAGTATCCAAAAGAAGAAGCAAACATATTGAATACCTTCAAAGTAATGCTATGGAATGCAAACGGTCTTTCTAAACATGAACATGAGTTACAAATTGTTTTAGACGAAAACAACATAGATGTCTGCTTAATAGCAGAAACATATTTCACAAAACAGTCGTTTATAGAATTTAAAGGTTACAACTTGTATCACACAATACATCCATCAAATTCAGCAAGAGGAGGCAGTGCCATAATCATCAAAGAAACGTTAAAGTACAGTGAAGAACCAAAATATCAAACGGAAAAAATTCAGGCACCACTAATGAAAATTTATACAAAGAAGTACAGCATAACGCTTGCAAGTCTATATAGTCCACCAAAACATGTTGGAGATCGCTTTATTATAGGTGGCGACTTCAACGCAAAGCACACGCATTGGGGATCCAGATTGACAACAACGAAAGGAAAGGAGTTACTATGTGCAATAAACCAGTATAATTGCGAAACTTTTTCATCAGGGAGTCCAACATACTGGCCTTCAGATCAAAACAAAGTTCCAGACTTAAGGGGTTATATACCTTGTGTTTTTCAAAAAAATCAAAATAAATTTTATTTCTTTATCGTAAAGTACAATCCCTTGAGAACATTTTCCAAAAATTTCATAGAGATCTGAACAATAGATCGAAAGTTACAGCGTTTTAAATTGTGCGTCGTCACGTCCTGAGCGTACGGCCTCATGCGGCGCTTGAAACTTTAAACGCGATTATCTCAAAAACGTGTTTTTCCAAAAATGCTTTTGCGGTGGACGCGATTGCAAAAAAAGTATTCAACCGATTTTTATAATTTTTTTTTTAAATTGTTCGTAATTGATGTCGCCTCTTAGTGAACGATCAACTTTTTATGTATAAATTTTTATTTTGCAGATATGAATTTTTTAATGCCAATTTTAGGACTATAGAAGTGGAGTTTTTTAAAAACATGTTCCTATTTTCACAAAAATCAAAATATTTAATATATTGATCGTTCACTAAGAAGATATAACCCTATACTAATGAAATCTTTTCGATTTTTTGATTTCAGTTGACTTGGTGGACTTGAATCGCGTCCACCGCAAGCCTCTTCCAAAAAAAGGGTCTTGGGGGAAAACGCCATAACTCCGCCATTTTTAAATATTTTTACACAAACAAAGCCTTTTTTTTTTCTTTAAACATTGTAATATCCAATAATAAAAACTTTTATACAATAAAATTATTGCTACATATCTTTAAAAAAAACCCAACTTTCGCTAATTTCACCGGACCACAAGGTATATAACCCCTTAATAGACATTTTCATAGTAAAAAATATCAGTTGCAACTATCTACAAGTAGAAGAAAGCGCTGATTTAAACTCTGATCACTCACCAATTGTATTCACTTTAAGCGAATACTTGATATCAAAAATAAACAAACCAACACTCGTGAACCATAAAACCGACTGGCAAAGTTTTAAGTTAATTCTAAAGGAAAATATAAATCTGAATGCTTCCGTAAAATCGAGAAAGAAATTAGACGAAGAAATCTAAAAATATATCAAAATTATCCAACAAGCGGCCTGGCAATGCACACCGGAAATAAAAAGAAGACTTAAAGGAAATAGTTATCCGAAGGAGATTTTAATGCTAATAAAAAATAAACGTAGATTGAGAAGAAAATGGCAACAAACCAGAGCACCGCAAGACAAAACCAAACTCAATAAACTCTCTACACAACTAAAAGAAGAAATAAAACAACTTAAAAATGACTCCATTAGAGATGCTCTAGAAAATTTAACGAGCCATAAACGTACGTTCTATTCACTTTGGAAGGCAACTAAAACCTTGGAAGGGCCTATTATGCATTCCCCACCCATAAAAAATTATGATGGCAGCTGGGTCAAATCTAACGAACAAAAAGCTGAGAGATTTGCCGAATATCTTCAAAACGTTTTTCATTTTTCATCCTAACGAAGGAGATGAGTTAGAAAATATACCTCATCCTATTCGACAAAAAATCGATAAAATCCCCTTGACTTCTTTTAAAGAGGTAAAGGACACTATTAAAAATAAAATAGATAGCAAAAAAAGCACCCGGTTATGACCTTATAACAGGGAAAATATTAAAAGAATTGCCCAATAATACTATTGTCAAATTGACACATTTGATTAATGCTGCATTTCGTTTAGAATATGTACCGCAACAATGGAAAATAGCGGAAGTTATTATGCTTCCAAAACCAGGAAAGCCACCACACGATGTGACATCATACCGCCCAATATCGTTGTTACCAATTTTATCTAAGCTTTTAGAAAAAATCTTGTTAAAAAGATTAAAACCATTGTGAGATGCAAAATGCCTTGTACCAAACCATCAATTTGGTTTTCGAAATGAGCACTCAACGATTGATCAAGTGCACTGCATTACTCATGTCATTGAAAAATCACTGAAAGAAAAACAAATCTGTTCTGCGGTATTCCTGGATGTATCGCAAGCTTTTGATAAAGTATGGCATGAGGGACTAATCCATAAACTTCAAGCAGTTCTACCAATCCAGTACTCAAGCATTTTAAAATCTTACTTAACGAGCAGATTCTTTAGAATAAAGCAAGCAGATGTATATTTAGAACTGAAAGATATTAATGCAGGTGTCCCGCAAGGCAGTGTACTCGGATCAGTTTTATATCTCTTGTATACTAACGATATACCCACATGCAGCAATACAACAACTGCAACATTTGCCGATGATACTGCAGTATTAGCAACTGATGAAAAACACTTAGAAGCAATTCAGAAGTTACAAGCATCAGTAAATGCAATTCAAAATTGTACCAAAAAATGGCGTGTCAAGTTAAACGAAACCAAGTCTGTGCATGTTGACTTCACTCATAGAAATATAAATTATAAACCAATATTTATCAATAATACGGCAATACCGCATGCAAATACGGCAAAATATCTAGGAATGACCTTAGATGCTGAGCTGAGATGGCAAGCACATGTCAAGAAAAAACACGAGGAGTTAATTGTTAAATACAAGAAAATGTATTGGCTGTTAGGCCGACATTCTAAACTCTCTATTTATAACAAAATACTTTTATACAACCAAATACTGAAACCAGTGTGGTGATATGGCATACAGCTCTGGGGCTGCACCAGTGAAAGCAACAAAAACATCATTCAACGATTCCAAAATAAAGTATTACGCGACATCGTTAGAGCGCCGTGGTACATTCGTAATTGCAATCTACATAAGGATCTTAATATAGACACCAATACGGATATCATAAAAAAATTCGCAAATAAACATAAAGAGAGACTTCAGTAGCACATCAATGATGAAGCAGCCAAACTAGTTGTAACTGATGACCTCACGAGAAGATTAAAAAGGACGAAACCACATGATCTCTTTTCATAAAATTTTGTCTTTACTTGAGATGTTTTAATTTAATTAATATAAATATATGTAAAATGAATTGCTTATTAGTTTTGTTAACTAGATTGCAATAGTAATAAAATAAAAAAAATAAAAAAAATATTTCAAATGCTTCTATTTTATTCATTTCAGTGGTTTTAATGGTCCATATCTCCATAGCATACAGAAGTACAGACAGCGCGTAACATTAAACGAATTGAATTTTTAATTTAACATTGAAGTCATGATTATTAAGAACCTTTTTGTACTTATGGAATGCAGCCCTATAAATTTCAATTCGAGCTTTGTCATTAATTGTTAAGCTTGTGTCAACATAGGTGTTTTTTCTGCTGACAATCATATATTTAGTTTTATTAATATTAATTTTTAAACCAAAGTATTTACTGCAACACGTAACAACATTGACTAGCTCGTTTCCACGACAGTCGGTTCTACGTTACCGAAACAACCCGGATTTATATCCCGTCAAGATCTGTCACTCCAGCAGCATTCCCCGTATGTAAGTATGGGGAATGTTTATGCTGTTACAACAACAACAACATTGACTAGCTTCTGTAGTCCACTTAGACTGTCTGATAAGAGAGTTGTGTCGTCAGCGTATCTGATGTTGTTAATGTTTGTCCCATTTACTTTAATGCCAGTTTCTAAACTTTTGAGTGCTTCTTGAAAGATTCTTTCGGAGTAGATGTTAAATAGTAATGGTGAGAGAATACATCCTTGTCTAACCCCTCTTAGTACAGGTACAGCGTCTGTAGAGTCGTTGTTTAAGTTAACTTCTGCAGTTTGCTGCCAATAAAGATTGCGTTTACATTGAATTTCTTTTGTATCGATATCCATGTTTTGTAGAATCTCAATGAGCTTATCGTGCTGAACAGTGTCAAACGCTTTTTCATAATCTATGAAACACATAAACACATATTTTTGGACGTCTCTGCAATTTTCAACTACAATAATACTTGAATACAAAATAGCGCTTCACGTGTGCCCATGCCTTCTTTAAATCCGAATTGTGTTTCTCCCATTGCTGATTCGCACTTCTTGCAAATTCTTTTACGAATAATTTTCAAAAAAATTGTTAATGAATGACTCATCAAGCTTATAAGTCTGTGATCGCAACATTTCTTTGCACATTTCTTCTTTGGTAGCGCAATAAAAGTAGATCTAAGCCAGTCTTGGTCGCAAATATTGTTGAAAATTATTTCGAGGATTTCTATATTTTCGTAATTTATTAATTTCAGGATTTCAGAAGGAAGCTCGTCTGGACCTGTTGCCTTATTATCCTTGGATCTTTTTAGGGCATTTTTTATTTCGTCTTTTGTTATAACAGGTCCCGATAAATTTTCAATAGGTGCTGACTGATACGCAAATCTTTTAGTATCCGAGAAAAGGGAATAAATGTATTCTTGCCACACTTTTTTCTTCTCAAGTATTCAAATTTATCTTTTATTCAGAAAGTGCTCGGAATTTATCATTATAACGAAATGGGTTGAATTATTCCTTACTCACTTCAAATTAGTGGAAGGTTTCTTAGGCTACGGCTCGTTCTAAGCAATATATAAATTCGAAAATAGATCGTCTGATGGGAAGAGTGGGCTGCGGCTGATTGATAACATTTTTAAGGAGAACCGGAGATCTAGAAATTTCAAAAAATCGATTTTTTTGTTTTTTCGATATTTAAAATGCATAGTAGGTCAGTCCATAAGTTCGTCCGTATTTTACCCATACAAAAAATTATTCGCGGAATATAACGGAACTATTTATATTTTCTTTGATATATTGTGCATTCAACAAGTGATTTTAATCGCGGATAGAAGCACGTGTTGTTAAAACATAAAACGGAATCTTCGAACGCGTATAAGAGGCATATTTTGTATTATTTTTACAAAAGTGGTAAAAATGCAACAACTGCTGCTGCAGAAATAAACACTGTTCACGGAGAGGATACCGATAACTCCGACGATTTGCTCGAACTCCTGGAAGCTGAGCCAAACTTGGTAGTCGATATGATAGCTCAGAGGTTAAATTCATCGCATGGAACAATTCGCAGGCACCTGGTTCAGTTGGGAAAGGTTTCAAAGCTGGGAAAATGGGTTCCGCATAGACTTTCCATCGCCAACCTTCAGCAGAGAGTGAATGTGTTTTCTTGTGTTCTCAGCTGCTGCAACGGCTTCAAAATGAAAGTTTTTTGAACCGTATCATTACTGGTGATGAAAAATGGGTCCGTTACAATAATCCTGTTCGCAAACGCCAATGGTTAGATAAAGATGAAACACCAGAACCGACCGCTAGTGACGGCTTTCACCCCAAGAAGATTCTCCTGTCTATTTGGTGGGATATGTTTATTATGAACTTCTGCAACCAAACCAGACGATAACTGCCGATTATTATTCCCATCAGCTATCAAACCTGAATGAGGCACTTCCAAAAATCAACCGTCTTTAGTGAATAGACACAAAGTATTGTTTCACCACGACAACGCAAGACCCCATACCGTAAGGCAAACTTTAGGCAAGCTGAACGAGCTCGGATGGGAGCTAATGCCGCATCCACCATACTCTCCGGATAACGCACCTTGTGATTATCACCTTTTCCGTGGACTTCAATCTCATATGAGTAACAAGAACTGCTCCTCAAAAGAAGCTATAAAAAAGGGTTATCGAAGCGTATTTTGGCTCCAAGGACAAAAAATTTTTTGAGCAGGGAATTAAAAATTTGCCTAAACGTTGGGAAGACATTGTAAATAATGAAGGAAAATATATTACTGATTTATAAATACTTTAAACCTCTTTTTTATTAATTTTAAAACCACCTTTAAAAAACGCACGAACTTATGGACTGACCTGATATATATGTATTTTGTATGTTGAGATTTACATGAAGACTTAAAGTATTTATTTTTTTTTTAGAAAAATATTTGAATATAATTTTGTTATTTAGTTTTATAAACTAAAAAAATAAAAAACATTTTATTTATGGAGGTTGAATTAGTTTTAAAGGTTTTTTTCGAAGATTTGGGGCTTTATTGTGAAAAAACGGTACAAAACATTTTATTCGAAGTATTGGCCATCGCTGGCTACAACTTTCGCCCATCTTTCGGGCAATTTCCGGATGCCGTTTCTCCAAAATTCTGGCCGCTGCTTGGCTATCCATGACTCAACCCATATTTTGGTAGCCTCGTACGAGGAGAACCGCTGGTCCGCCAAATCGAGACTCATATGCCGGAACAAATGATAATCGGAGGGAGCTATGTCTGGACTATACGGCGGGTGGGGTAACACTTCCCAGCCAAGCGTTCCAAGGTATTTTTTGACAGGTTGAGCAACATGCGGCCGAGCGTTGTCTTGTTGCAAAATAACCTTGTCGTGCCTTTTTACCGTTTCCGGCCGTTTTTCTTTAAATGCCCGGCTTAAACGCATCAATTGCAGTCGGTAACGATCCCCTGTGATTGTTTCGCCCGGTTGGAGCAGCTCAAAATAGTCGACGCCGACCTGATCCCAGGCTTTGTCATGAATATATATTCAGTATTGCCAACGCGATAAAGTGATAAATAGCGCCATCTGTGTGTCACCTTTAAAACTAATTCAACCTCCCATATATTATTCCTTTTAATTATAATTTTTAATATTCCTTGCATATAAAATTATTTGCCTGAGGTACATAAATAAAACACTTGATGACGTAAAATGTACGGCACGCGCCTGGTCCAGGAACATTGCACAGCGCGCCCGCCGAATGCTTAATCTGATTTTAAGCGCTTAAGCATTTCAAGCGCATTCAAATACAATTCATAGAAGCATTAAAATGTACAAAAATTTATATTTATTCAATCCCTTTTTGTTTGTATACGCATAGCATAAGCACTATTTGTACGCTGAAGTTATTAAGCAACTGAACTGAAGGTTTTTTTTAATGAAAAACTAAACAAAAAACAAAAAAAAAACATAAATAAATACGATTAGATTCTCTTAAAAATGTAATACTTTACTTTACTAATAAAAACTAGAATTCAATTCAAGTTATTATTCCCATAAATAACCAGATGCTTTGCAAGATTTTCCAAGTTAAAGCTTGTCGATTGTCTTCAAATAAAATTTTAAACACTCAGATATTTACAGATTGTTTTACATATCTTATAAAAAATAATTAATGCATCTGTCTTAAAAGTTGTAGATTATTTGAAAGTATTAAACATAAAACTCAAGCTTTGAAGAAAGTTTGTTTGTTTTATTCTTTCCGTAGGAAACAATTTAATTATTACAAGAGAAAATAAGATAAAATTGCTGCCATTGAAATCTAACAGCCTTGAGGTTTACCGACCTCACAAGAAGATGTAATTAATGCGTGCTGCCGAAGCTGAACTAATAAGAAGTGAAAGGTCAGTCAGCCTTCAGTTGCGTTAGCCTTAATTATGAGTACAGGAAAACGAGCATACCATACAAACTTAACTTACTTGCACCCTTCTCATTTACTCAGTAAACTGTTTATTTCTTCGCGGCGATATGCTGCAAAGTATAGAGATTTTCAGTAAGAGCGCTTCAACTTTTGAACTTTTTTGAATAAAACACAAACGGTTTGACTTTTTTAACTATTTTTTTTTTTTATTATCGAGTTTGAACATATACATTTAAGTATGAAATTCGATTTATTTTGCATGACCACCGCGTGCACGTTTTACGAAGTCCAATCGTTGAACCCAATTTTCGACCACTCTTTTGCATAAATCGGCCGAAATTCCAGCAATTTCGCGTTCAATATTGGCTCTGAGCTCACAAATCGTCGCCGGCTTGTTACTGTAGACCAATGACTTCACATAACCCCAAAACGGGACGGCTTGTTAAATGGACCGTAAAATGGCCGTAATGCTCTTAAAGTAGCAGCAACAGAACGATTATTTTCATAAAAAATTTGCACGATTTGCAATCGTTGCTCAAGTGTGTAGCGTTCCATGATGAAATGTATACTAACGAAGTTTACAAATGACAAGCGAAAAATAAAAAATATTGCGTCGTTCGCCCTCCCTATCGGAAAAAGTTGAAGCGCACCTATTGAACAACCCTATATATACGAGTATGTATGTATATAGCGAAGTACCTTTACTGAACCAGAAGAGCTCGTAATATTCGTAAAAATAACAGCTCAAAGTAATTGGTATCGCTATACCACTTTTTTCTTAATGAATGTGTGAGTATACTAAGCACTTTTTAGTATCTCAGCAGAGACGGAGAGAGATGTAAATCCTGGCATGATATTTTATGTATTAGCTATACATACGCCTTGATAAATTCACGGTCAAAATCATAATAAGTATGAGATTCACTGCAGAGTGGTTCATCGGTTATATTGAGATTTCCTAAAAAAATAACCACAGTTTATTTGAAAAGTTATGATGTTTGTAGGGTCATAATGACACATATGACATAAAATTTGGGTATGGAATACAACACTGAATAGCACGTCGAAACTTGCGAAACTTTTTCTGCCAGAAGGATCGGTTGAGGACTTCGCTAAATTTCGTGTGTCTGCGCTATTACCGCGGTTGCCCGCTTCCACTGATGGTTGTGCCACTGATGCCATGTGTAACTGTGTCTTTTTTTTTCTTTGTTTTTGCTTGTTTTAGCAGCCACAATGCAAGGATGGAAAGAATAAGTTTTTGGGGTTGAGGAATGGTTTTTGGTTTTTAGAAACAGGGAAAGTAAGAAAATTTGACAAAGTTCTAGGACCGTGTTTTACGTGGGATTCGAACCCACAACCTCTGGGGGCATATGTTTTTCTTTTTAAAATGTGACAAGCAAAAAATACAGTAACATTAACTCGCATGACCCCGGTCGAAAATTCACAACAGATAACACAGGCTGGGATGAATACCACCTTACGAATAATATTTGGAGCTCCTTGGCTCTTTAGTCCATTACGCGAAACTTTTTCATGGAAAAAACTTAAAAAAAAAAAAAAAATCAACGGAAATTCTTAGCAACATCAAACTTGCACTTTTTTATACTAAAATTTATCGAAAAATTCCGAATAAAATTTTGAAATTTTGATAACAATTTGTCCATTTTTATAAATCTTGTTTCAAAACTTTGTTACTTGGATTATTATGGTCGTGGTTGTAGAATGAAACATATTTTTTATAAAAAAAAGCAAATAAATATAATAAAAAACAAAATTGGGATGATACCACCAAAAGAGGTTTTAAAAACTCATAATTCTTCTCAAGGATGCTTACGGGCTTTCGTACAGGGCATTGCAGACTGCGCATGATTGGGATATTGTCCACTGTTTCTTGTCGTTTCTGTGACCAATCCCAGGAGACTTCCATTCACCTTCTGCTTGAATGCAGCGCTACACCGAAGAGAAGGTTGAGACATTTCGACCATTTGCAGCCAGACAAAAGGCACATACGCTCAGTCCAACCCAGCTCTATCTTAAATTTAATAAGGGAACTGGGTCTGGATGAGGTACCGTGATGAGTAGAGGGCACAACAGACCATGAGTTTGAAGTGTAAATCTCCAATAAATCTAAATCTAAATTTAATAATATAATGTCAAGTTATGGGCTCTACAAGTGGCACAAAGTTAATCATACAATTTTGTTTTTGAAATATTAAATAAAAAAAAAATATTTTGGAGATAGAAATTTTTATTTTAACATTTAGGCGCTCTATTTCTTGTTTGTCTACGGCCAAAAATTACAAAAATTAGAAATTTTTTTACGTCACCTTGTATTAATAATTATAAAAATTAAAATTAAGAACTACATATATTTCATAGTTAATCAAACAAATTTATGCATCCAAATATGCTACTTTATCAAAATACTGACTTCATTTTAAAAAAAAGGTTTTTTGCTGTCACCTTAATTACTGCTTATTCATTATATTCTACTTATTTATTTCCCTCTTTCACTCTCACCCTTTAGGTAATCACCGCCACACGTTCACTAGTGCTTTGTGCCGAGTCCCGCCGCGAAATGGAAGACTGGCTTACCTCGCTGAAATCTGCCTCTATACCGGCACGTGCACGCGGCGATAGTTTTTTCATCGAGCAACATGATTTGTTCTTCAATCATCATCACTGGTATGCCACATCACATGCGCGCCCCACCTATTGCAATGTGTGCCGCGATGCGTTATCCGGCGTCACCTCGCACGGGCTGTCTTGCGAAGTATGCAAATGTAAAGTGCACAAGCGTTGCGCCGCCAAAGCGATTGCCAATTGTAAATGGACCACATTGGCCACCGTTGGCAAGGATATTATTGAAGATCGGGACGGTAGCATTATTATGCCACATCAATGGATGGAGGGTAATTTGCCAGTGTCATCAACATGTGCCGTTTGCAAGAAGACTTGCGGCTCTGTTTTACGTCTGCAGGATTGGCGTTGCTTGTGGTGTCGCGAGACAGTACACGTGGCTTGTCGTCCACAGATTGCAGTCGCATGCCCGCTAGGACCAGCCAAATTGTCGGTGGTGCCGCCAACTTGTGTGCACTCTATAGGCAATGATGACTCCTGGGATGTGGAAAGTCCGAAGGGGAATTTTTCGCCGCTTTTAGTATTCGTCAATTCGAAATCAGGTGACAATCAAGGCGTCAAATTTTTACGACGCTTTAAGCACCTATTGAATCCAGCACAAGTGTTCGATCTCATATCGACCGGTCCCAGTTTGGGTTTGCGTCTCTTCAGACATTTTGAAATGTTTCGGATACTAGTTTGCTCCGGTGATGGTTCCGTGGGATGGGTGCTCAGCGAGATCGATCGCTTCAATATGCATGTGAGTATACTCATGTGGATTTATATATAAGAATATCTACGCAAGTAAACTATTGTTTAGCTATATTTTAGATTTGAGTTAACGGCTTTTTTTCGAAAATCTTCGACAGTTTAATTAATATCTAGCGACTCTAACTCTTAACTTACATACCGATCCTTGGCCGTTATAAATTGCTTCTCAAGCTATGCTCTGCTGAGAAATTAAGATACTTTTTTTGTCGTTTTCCTTTATTATTTTTCTGGGAAATAAGTCCAATTAAGTTTCTGCGAGCCTGGAAATTCGTCTCGAATAAGCAAGTAAATATTGCATAATTTAATTTCTGTATTTCGAAAACGTTTTACGGAACAACAGTTAGCATGGCATACATCTTCGCAGCTTAATAATTTATATGACTGGAGAACATGAGCTTCGAAAGTCGAAAAATGCTCCTAAGTATTTGACCTCACACAGACTTCAATTTGGAATCTCAAATACGACAGGTTGTCGTTAAGTTATTATGTAAACTATTTACAAAAAACTACTTAAAAGCATTGCACAAATTTGAAGTAAGATGGTTTTTATCTCACCAGCAATGCCCTCTGCCAGGGTAGGCAAATTTGATCTACAGCGGTCGCCATGACAGAGTAAATCTTAAGGTCATCATTATAAAAAACGAACTTCGAAATCAGAAGTACGGCATGGAATCCTCAACAGGCTAAATTACTAAGCAAAATTTAAATAAATAGACCAATTCTGTACTATGCTATTATAATATAGTGGAATGCCTTTGAGAATGGTGTCAGCATCAAAAGAATTGACAAGGTTCAATTTTTAGCTTCTGTTCTTATAACCGGTGCGATGCCGCACCATCTAAAGCATTATATGCGACACTGAACTTCCTTCCGATAGATCTACAGACAAGATATATCGCGCGCAGTACGGCAATTAGGCTGAGCGGTCTAAGTAAGTGGTCAAATAAGAGCCACGGTCACTATAAATTCCTGGCTGGTATTTTTCAGCTTCCCTTATTGGTGAACTACGCACTCCGGGCTACACTTGCCATTACAATTTTCACGATCCTGCTACCCTTAAAGGAAGAATGACAACGAGACGATGTGAGACAGAGCGAGTCAATTCATGTATCAACAGATGGCTCAAAGCTCGAGGGTCGGGTGGAAAGAGGTGCATATTTCGAACCTCTGGGGATCTCTTTTAGTTTTCGACTCCCAGACTAATGTAGTGTATTTCAAGTTGAACTGATGGCAACAATGAAAGCCACGACACTGGTACAGTATGATACGGTATCTGGAAATGATATCACAAAGCAGTCTACAACCTCCAAGGTATCCATGAAATGTCACATATCTCTTAACGAGATGGCTGAGTCATTTCACCTAAAGGTAACATGGGTTCCTCGCCATTGCGGCATTGAGAGTAACTGCAGAGCAGATGAATTAGCTAGACTTGGCACCAAATTGACCACTGAGTACATTACAATGACATAGGCATACCTTTACAAACATGTAAGCTACTTACCCTTAAGGAATTCGTAAGATCAGCGAACGAAAAATGACGTAATGAAACCACCTGCAGAATCGCCCGAAAATTGTGGCCTACTCTCAATGCTAAACGCAAAGAATCTCTACTAGGGCAAAAGAAGCACAGTTTTAGCCCACTTAATTTCAGTCAAAACGGAACACTCCCCAAAGGATGGGTGTGCAAACGCAAGAATTCTGCAGAAGTTGTATAGATGAGAAGGAGGAAGAGACAATCTCGCGCCTTCTATGCCTGCTCAGTGCCTCAGAGGTCAGGGATATTCCAAAATTTTTGAGAAGCACACCCTGGTTTTAGGAGAGATAGGGACAAATTCCCCACGTGGCATCACAATGGGGCCTGGGTGTGAGCCATAGGACACCTAACCTAACATATTTCGAATGCTGCCAACTCTCTTTCAAAAGAATATAATTAGACCGCGTCCACACAGAGACACTTCAGTTCCTTCAATTTCGTGAATTCTCTTTTGGTGTTGACGATCGTTTTCACTCACCTTCAATCCAATTTTCAGTCTACAGTCAACAACAACATTGAGAAGAACGACAAGAATTAAAGAAGAAAGAAAAATACGAATTCCTCAATAAAATTTAGCCAACTTATTCTTATAATCCCATATAACTTTCGGGTTATTATTGACATTCAGAGTAACTGCGTCTTCTTCTTAATTGTCGCTATAACCGCTTACGCGATTTTTTCCGAGTTTAACAACAGTCGTTTCTTTCTCGCGCTAACCGGCGCCAGTGGGGAACATCAAGTGAAGCCAAGTCCAGAGGAGGCCTTCCTTTTCTTTTGTTACCAACAGCTGGTATCGCATCGAATACTTTCGGAGCCGGAGCGTATTCTTGATACTATTTTCAAAACTCCGACTATCTTTCTCTGTTTTCCTATACTCGGCTAAATGGCTTTCATTGATTTTAAAATATTCTGGGCTTTTAGAAACTTTTTGCGAAGTTTAAAAGCTTATAAAATTCTAGCTTTAACACTAATGGCACGTGGTTGACGCAAGTAGAAGTAATCAGCGAGCAGTACTTGGAAAGTTTTACTCAATCTATGTGCTAATTTCTTACATTCAATCACCTTTTTTACAATTTCGCTATTACTATTCTCTTGTTTTTCTCTTCTCTTCAGAAACAATGCCAAGTCGCAGTTCTGCCACTCGGTACTGGCAATGATCTGGCTCGCGTACTAGGTTGGGGCTCTTCGTGCGATGATGACGCACATCTGCCACAAATACTGGAGCGTTATGAGTCTGCTAGCACGAAAATGCTCGACCGTTGGAGCATTATGGTCTTCGAAAAGGCTATCGCTGTACAACCAAAAACACCGAAAATGTCATTATCGAGTGCACAAGAAGCACTGCTCACGGGCATGGTTACAGCGGCTAATTTAAATTTACGTTCCATCGTCGAAACAGAAGACGCCCAGACGCTCGTAACTGCCACGAAAACACTTTGCGAGACGCTCGACGAACTAATGTTACAGATCTGTGAGAGTCGCAAGGACGACGAACAATTGGCGATAAAATGTGAGATATTGCGCGAGAAGTTGGGCATGTTGCTGGATGCTTTGCGCGAAGAGGAGACTGGTGTGCATGCGGGTGATGACTTGTTAGCGACAATCAGTAGTATAATTGCCAAAAGCGCGTCCAACTCACCAACTGCCTCGCCTACGCCCTCGCCATCGTCTTCACTGCTGTAAGTTGGGTTAAATTTCATGAAATTGAGTGCCTATAAATATTTATGTGATACGAACTGTATGATTAATTCTATACATTTTTCAGTAATCCAAACATATCAATCGAGAAAAACGAAAAAGAACAATTCAATACAAATGAGCGACGCAATAGCCGCTCGCTGCGTTCTACTGAACGTGAATCGCTGCAGTGTCGCGCTAACAGCGTCAAACGCGCCATGTACAATGTAATCGAACATTCTGAACCCGGGCGACCCAAGCGTTATCAACGTAAGCTCTCGATTACGCCCTTCGAGGCATTGAAAATACCAACCAATGCTTCAGGCGAATCGACACCATGTTCCTCACCGCTACCCATCATACCGCCAATCAATATAATTTCGCCCACCATGGAAACGTTACGTCTCACATGCATATCCCCACTGCCCGATACACGACGTGACTCAGTCGATGAGAATTTTTTTAACTCAATTAGCCTACCAGTACCACGCCAATTTGCGGATAGTCGTCGCAGTTCAGGTGTGCCCGAAGTTATACAAGAAATCGAGGAGAATGGACAGAATGGTCATAGCGAGATTGTCTATCGTGTCGGTAGGTTGTCGCTTAGTGGCGGTGCCAACATCGATGACTATGGCAATCGTTTGCCTATAGTAGGTAATGGCAGCGATGCTAGTTCGCCGACTGAACGCAAAATCGACTTTCTCAGTGTACCAATATTGACAAGCGAACAGATTATTGATCCACTTTCGGACTATCGTCCAATTGAGGTATTTGAACGCAACTATTACATGAGCCGTGAGTTGGATATGGAAAAGAAACGAAAGCAAAGTTTAAATATTGAGGAAGAGCATGCCAACGAATGTGGAAAAGATGAACAAGCAGTAACTGAAAAAACTAAGGAGCTGCGTTTCAGTGATGTGGCTTGCCAACTGCAGGTACCCAACGTAGTCATATCCCCTAAAGCCCCAAATGTATACTCAAGCGAATGCATAACAATCATTGACACAGATATGCCCACTGTACGTACCGCACGGCTCATGCTTCATGTGCTGGCCGCGTGTGATCTAATTACTTTATTAATTGCGTACAACTTCTCTTTAATTCATACAGGAGCAGTCATCATCGGATGAGTTGCCAGGTGGCGAGGCGAGCGATGTACTATCGGCTATTGGCGATGAGGAATGTAGTGTAGCGTCGGAGATATTCGATAAACAACTTGAAACTCCAGAGCCAGGGCAGCCCCTGCAATTGGGAGACATTATACAGGTGAGATAAGGCTAAGACGTAAGTATTTTTAGGAGTTTTTGGATAGAGTTAGTAGGAGTTAATAGAATGCGCGGAGTATGCGAAGCCAACAGAGGCAGCTACAAGAATGGAATCTTGTTCCATAAACAATGCGAATGGTTGCTCTTTTCACTAAACTAATAAAATATCGATTTTTTTAAAAGAAACCGCTATGTGGGTCTCCCTGTATAGTGAACTATAAAAATACTTATGGAAAAGTCAGAATTTCCTGCCTCGTGTATGTACACTTATTGCACTAGGGCATTGATGCAGTATCCACAAAATAGCTAAGTATCCATTCGCCTGTTTGTGCAGCGGATAGCTCGATCAAAAAAACACTGATCAAATTTCATACAAACCTCAATACTCTTCAGACAATTAGTACTGAAAATGAGTGAACAAAAACACATTTCTGCAAAAATTTGTTTTCTATAATTATTGTACGCCAGGTTAGGTTAGGTTGAAGCGGTTGTCTAGTGGGACACACTCAGGCTCATAGCCCATTGTAATGCCGCGTGGGGGAGCTTTCCCTATTTCTCCTAAACCCATTGTGCGCTTTTCAAAAATTTTAGAAGATCTCCTATTTCTGTGGAACTGAGATCTTCCAATTCGTTAAAAAATTGTTTGCCTAGAATAGCAAATCTCCGTCAGGATAGAGCAGGACAATGGCACAGAAGGTGCAGGATTGTCTCCTCCTCTTCCTCATTAAGACAACTTCTACAGAAGTCGTGTGCTTGCACACCCATCCTTTGGGCGTGCCTACCTATTAGGCGTGCCTACCTATTAGGCAATGTCCCGTTATGACTGAAATCAGTGTGCTAAGATTGTGTTTATTTTGGCTTAGCAAAGATTCTGTGCGTTTAGCACTAAGAGTCGGCCACAGTTGATAGGCGATTTTGCAGGTGGCTTCATTGCGCCATCTTGCGTTTGCTTTCCTTACGATTTCTTCAAGGATAAGTAGCTTACATGTTTGTAAGGGAATGCCTATGTCATTGTCTATGCACTCATCGGTCAACTTGGTGCCGAGTCTCGCTAGTTCATCGGCTTTACAGTTACCCTCAATGTCGCGATGGCCAGGAACCCATATTATCCTTAGGCGAAATGACTCAGCCATCTCGTTAAGAGATGTGCGGCATTCCATGGCTACCTTGGAGGTTGTCGACTGTTTTGTGAGGGATTTTATCGCCGCCTGGCTGTCAGTGAAAATGTAGATGTCATTTCCGGATATCGCATCACACTGTACCAGTGTCGCGGCTTTCGTTATTGACCAGGGAACGAGAATAATAATTAAAAGCTACCAAATGTTGTAAAACAGTTTCGATTATACAGGCGAACATATTTATTTTTATGGCTTATATAGGGCCCGCCATCTATCGTTACGGATTTGAACTAGGTATTATTTGAAGAATGGTAACACTTAGCTGTCATCTGATTTGACAGAAAATTAGTTTTATTCTTCCGATGAACGAAAATGGTTGTGTATACGCTCAAAGAGCGCTGGGAAATATTGCGACATTACTTTGAAAATCATGGTAATGTTGCAGAATGTGTACGAAAATTACGTACGGCAATGGGAAGAAGAAAAGCACCGAATGAAGCGTATGTGCGTTACTTTGCGAAAAAAGTAAGAGAAACTGGGCTGCTTATTGACAAACCAACGCGTGACCGACCAAAAACCGTGCGTACACCCGAAAATATTGCTGTTGTGGCCGAGAGTGTTCGTGAATCACCAGGAGCATCAGTTCACCGTCGTTCTCAACAATTGGACATTTCGGAGACATCATTGAGACCGATCGTATGGGATGGTGCATGGCTAGCCGAGGCAGCCGGAAGGATTGTACTTCAAAATAAAAAAAACAGTTCGGAAAAATATTGAGTAGTTTCTTTTTTATAGCAGTTTTAATTCCGTTAAGTTATATGGCGGACCCTATATTATGATTGACTAAAAACTCACTGAATTCAAGAGCCTTAAAGCAAGTTCCGCGATCTCAGAGTATTCTTACTGGTCTACTATAATACTGAAAATATTTTTTAAGGAATCAATGGCGTCCCTTGTACTGGTGGAGTTGACGGGTTACAGCTTGACACATTGTAACCCGTAGGTGACATATTTAGTAAATGCATCGAATAGTACCAGCAACTATTTCCTTTTAGATTTCAGTGAAGGCAACGGACGGAAATGGTCTATGCGGATTGTGTCAAGGGGCAAAATTTGGGTTTAGTACACTATAAAGACTCTTAAGCGATTCGGGCGAGGGAGACCGTTCCTTACAAACTTTTCTATTTTGAGTTTCTTATCATGAAACCAATAATGCATCCTCAATTGATTATAGGTTTTGTTTATCCCTAAAAGAGCAATTTTTCCGTGAATATATCCTATAACATTATCTTCAATTTCACATGGAACATAAAAGTAGAGCTGACCTTTCATATCTTTCCTATAAACTATCCCATCTTTAAGGTCAAAAAGTCTTCATGACTCCCTTTCTAATTTTTCATGCCACGGTAGGCAAGAAGCATCGATAGGTTGCACAAAAATGTCGACAAAAACTGCAAGCTGGGTTGTATTTGTTGATGATTATAGGTGCAAAATCCGTTGGAATTGAAATCCTACCTGCTCCTTTTCAAAAGTTATTCATATTTTTATATTTCAGGTTCGGACAATTTGGAATAAATATCAAAAGTATAATCTCGTTTGAATTTGTATTATGCAAGAGAATTTTTTTTTTTTTTTTTTTTTTCGAACTCCATTTATTCCATACAATCTGTCATAACAATAACAATAAGTACTATTTTTACCTACAATTTAAATAAGAATAGCTTAGAGTAAGAATTCCCAGTGGAATTCGTTACTTAATAATGAGCAACATATAACATATACATATATTATACAATTTTACAACTTTTGCATTTACGTATATTACGGTTTAAATCTTTGCATTAAATCGTTAGGCTGACATTTTTTTAATCTTGAGGAGTAGCTTATCTTGGAAAGGTTATTTGCTCGATTATTCGGATGAGTGGCAAGTCGGTTGTTGTATCTCTGGCTGAGGTTGTTTATTTCTTCGAAAACTGTCGTAACTTTTAGGTCACGGTGCAATATCTCGTTTCGTACAAACCATGGCGCATTGGCACACATGCGGAGCACCTTTGACTGAAATCTTTGCATAATTTCTAGATTTGATTTTGCAGCTGAGCCCCATAATTGAACTCCGTACGTCCATATCGGTTTCAGAATAGCTTTGTAGATAAGCACCTTATTGTCTAGTGTAAGTGCTGAATTGTAGCCGATTAACCAGTGTAGTGATCGCAATTTCAGTCCAAGTTGCTTTCGCTTTAAAAATATATGCGATCGCCAAGTAAGACGCCGGTCTAATAGAATACCTATTTTTTTTTTTTTTTTATTTATTTATTAAAAGAGTAACAATTATAAATAACTATTCCACTTAAAGAGCTAAAGCACTGGCTACTATGGCCTTCGGCTATTAGTATAATAAAAAATGACAGCGTGTCTTATAGCCTTAACTTACATCTAGATACATAATCACAAATCTTATTTAAATTGCATACCGTTGTCTGTTTGAGGAGTTCCGATGGTTTGATGCTTGAGAAAAAGGTTGTTCTGATATTTTGTAGGGAAGGACAAGCATCTATCAGGTGAAGTGTAGTAAATTCATTGGAGCCACAAAAAGGGCATGTAGGCTTCGGTGAACCGCTGAGCAGGTGGGCATGTGTCATGAGTGTGTGACCGATTCTCAGTCGAGTAAAGGTTTTTGTTTGGTGACATAATGCAGATGGAGGGTAGGTATTTTTTTCCCCAAAGGGGTTAAAGTTTTTATAAGGATGCTGATAAGTTTTCCATTTAGTTGCTGCGTTATCTGCGGCAAGTTCTTTCGCTAGTATCTTTATGTCATTGCAAGTGATATAGTTAAATGTGTGTAGAGGTTCCTTATTCGCCTCTTTCGCTCTCTTGTCAGCTTTTTCGTTACCATTTATCCCAGAGTGCCCAGGAATCCACATAATTTTGATTGCACCTGTGTGTATTGAAATTATATTGCGGATTTTTGTTATCATCGGGGTGTCATTTGTGGGGTTTAAGATAGCTTCGATTGCGGATTTGCTATCGGTGCAAATTAAGTGCTTGCTACATTTCTGGGAGGCAAAGATTACTGCTTCAAGTAACGCAGCTAAATATTTGGCATTATCTGTTAGTGGTATTGGAACGCTGTTAAGAGATACGGCAGGACATGAGCCATTTCGAAGAGTGAATGTTATCTGCGTCGATTTGCTTTCGTTAGCTTTTATGCGCCATTTTTTCATCCAGCCGCTAACACTGTTAAGGTTTTCTTGTAGGTAATCAGAAGCAATTGAGGGAAGGGTACTCCTGGCCATGACGACTGTATCATCTGCATACGTGGCTGTATATGTGTTCTTTGATAGTGGAAGATCTGCCGTGAACAAAGTGTACAAGACGGGGCCTAGAACACTTCCTTGTGGTACACCTGCTCTGATTGCGTGAAGGTTAGTGGTTTCGTTGTTTACTTTGACAAGAAAATGTCTATTTTGCAAATACGATTTTATGAGCATATAACAGTTGTGCGGTAAGCCCTGCTTACGCTTGTATAGCAGGCCTTCATGCCAGACTTTATCGAAGGCTTGCGTTATATCTAAAAATGCCGCTGTACAGAATTGCCGCCTCTCAAGTGCTTGTCTAGCGAAATCATACACACAATTAACTTGCTCTATGGTGGAGTGATACTTACGAAAACCAAATTGGTGGGCTGGAATGAGATTTCTTTGCGCAATTATTGGATTTATCCTTTTTAAAAGCAGCTTTTCGAAGAGCTTGGAGGCAACAGGCAATAGACTTATTGGCCTGTAATTGGATACCACGCTCGGGGTCTTCCCTGGCTTTTGTATAAGGATGATTTCAGCAACTTTCCATTGAGTTGGGAAATACTCTTGTTTTATCATCGCGTTAAATATAATGGTGAGGAATTTGTATCCACATTTGGGCAGTTCTTTTAAAACCTTACTAGTTATTAGATCGTAACCTGGCGCCTTTTTGGTTTTGAGAGTTTTGGTTGCTGCGTATCTAACTTCTTTCCAGGTAAATCGCACAGTCGGAAAATCCATTTGAAACGGAGCTGAGAGAAATTCGTTAACTTCTGAGTCTACCTCCACACTTTGACTCGGAAATGGTTGGAAAACATTTGATAGGTGTTTGGCAAACTCTATTGCTTTTTGTTTATCAGTTTTTGCCCAATCTCCACTACACGTTTTTATCGCTGCGTTGTGAGGCGTTGGTTGTGAGATCTTTTTCGTTGCCTTCCAGAGTGAGTAGTCAGTAGCTTCCGTAGGTGACAAGTTGGATAAGTATTCATGCAGTTCTGAGTTTTTTGCGTCTCTTATAGTGTTTTTTAATTGTTTTGTGAGCTTATTTAGCTTTTTTTTGTCGTTCCTGTTTCTGGTGCTTTGTCATATGCGCCGAAGCTTGCGTTTTTCTGATATTAAAATTTTGACGTGATCGTTAATGTGCGCTTCAGCGTGAGTGTGCTTAATTTCCGGCGTAGCGGTCCAAGCAGCTCTTTGAATGCAGTTGTTGAAAATCTCAACGGCCGTGTCCAGATCAGAGTTGGATTTTAGTGGAATATTTAGGCACAGTGTATCCTCGACTAGTTCTTTAAAGTATTCCCAGTTTGTCATTTTATTGTGTAGCTTTGGTGTCATTTCCTTTTTTTGAAAACAAGAGTTTATTGTTAACAGCAAAGGTGAGTGGTCTGATGAGAGATCTAGACATGTGTCTATGGAGACCTGATTTTTAGATACACCTTTGCATATGCAAAAATCTATAAGATCTGGTGTTTTATTTGGGTCACTAGGCCAGTAAGTGGGTTGTCCTGTTGAGACGTGGAATAATTTATTGACCTGCATTGCTTTGAGGAGTTCGCGCCCTCTTGGAGTTATTAAGCGTGAGCCCCATTGCGGATGTTTCGCATTGTAGTCGCCACCTGCTATAAATCTAGGTCCCAACGATTTGAAATACCTTTGGTATTCAACGCTTTTTACTGATTGATTTGGAGTGCAGTACACAGAAGCAATCACAAGAGAGCTCTTTCCATCTGTGACTGTTATAGCAGTCGACTGTAGATTGTAATTTTTAGTGTTTCCATGAACCATATGCGCGATATTATTTTTGATTAAGATGGTTGTGCCTCCTCTTGCTGTACCAGCAGGATGATTTGTGTGGTATAAATCATATTTTGGAATTTTTACGTAACATTTGTCTGTCAAGTGTGTTTCAGATATTAACATTATGTCAATATTTTTATCTGCTAGAAATACTTCCACTTCATAGCGGTGTTGGATGAGCCCATTGGCATTCCAAATTGCAAGCAGCAGCGGCCTATTCATTTTGGAACATTCGGAAGCATGGCTGTAAGCAGATTGAGTACAGTACCCATCTGTTCGACTAGAGTTCTGACCATTCTTTTCAGTTCTTCTATTTCATTATTAGTTTCTTTCTGAACAGTACCTTTTTCAGTAGTTGGTTGTGGTTTTTCTTGTGCTCCATTATTGATTTTCAGAGCTTCCGCGTAGGACAGCGTGTTTTTTGTTATTGCGGGTTGCGAGATTTCGGAGTTAGGCACAACATTTGGCAGGTCTTTTTTTCGCAGCGTTGGGTACGTTCTTCGTTGCAGGTCTTTGTAAATAGTGCAACCCTTGTAATTAGCGGGATGGTTACCATCACATAGCACGCATTTAACTTCCTTTGAAATACCCCTTTTTGGACAGTCAATGGTTAAGTGATTACCAACGCATTTAACGCATCTTGGACTACGATTGCAAAAGTGCTTTGTATGCCCGTAGCGTTGACATCTTGTGCATTGTGGAATTTCGCGCCGTTTTCTTGGTGCTTCAAATTTAATTTTTGTATAAAGCAGATTATCGCATGCATATAACTCTTTATTTTTGTTGCCTACTTTGAGGCTAATGTAGAACATTGGAAGCGGTTTTTTTGTTTTCCATTGACGCATATTGCAAATATTTACCACTTGGTGGCCGAGGTTTTCTATTGCTTCACGAATGTCGTCTGTGGGTGTCGATGAATGCATACCTTTAAGGACTATATTAAAGTTACGTTCTTGTTTTAATTTATATGTATGGAACTCAGTTTTCTTTTCCGCTAGGGCCGCAGTTATTGCAGTGTATTGCTTTGCTGACTGCGGTTGGATTTTAACCTCGCTTCCTCCAGTAACTTTTAATACGAAGCCATCTACGGCAACATTTAAGAGTAGGTCTTGAAGTGGCTGGATGTTGCTCACTCCAGATACAAATATCGGTGGGGGCCTAGGTTCCTTGCGCGTTGGAGGTGGGGGGGTACGATTGATTTCCTCTTGGTCGAGTACTGCGAATCGATTTGAGTTGCTTGCAGATGGCGTTGCTAGCCAGTAGTTATCAAGCTTTGATTGTTTTGTTTTATTAGGTGTATATTTACCTGGACTAGATCTCCCGCGCTTTGCAGGCGTAGCACCTTTATTCATGTTTTTCAAGTTATTTGTGATGCCTTTCGGAGAGGTCGATTTATCTTTGGTTGTTGGTGACTCACACTGAGAGCTCCAAGATTTTTTTGTCTGCATGTTTGATCGCTTGTTTGCGCAAACTTTTGTTTGATTGGCGACTGAGCTGCGTACATGCCTTTATAAGTTTAATGTAGTGTGTAAAGTAAATTTACGTTTTACAACACTGTATTCGAATGTCAGCTGCTTTTCAGCAACGTGAAACAGCTGTAGTGTTAAATTTGTTTGTGAGTTCACTTTCTCTTTTAGTTTTTTGAGTGTTTTTTGTTATAATAAAACGAACAAAAAAGTTTATTATTTCAATCAAAATTTGACAAATTTGCCTTCACAGCGCTATGGAGATAGCTGGTTTTTGCGACCCGATAGCAGCTACGAGAGCTGCTATTTTTTGTGGCGTTTTTCGCCTTTTTTTCTATTTTTTTTATGTTTTTTCAGTTTTTTTGTTTTTTTAGATTTTTTTATATTTTTATTTTCAGATATTAAGATGTGTTACTATTTCTGTATATATTATTTAGAATTTGTAAACTTAAGTTTGTAATTTTAAACATGCTGTGATGAAAATGTAACGACAGCTTTCTTTAAGCGACTTATAAAAGATGGTTCATCTAGCAAATTTATTTTAAATCTATTCCAATATTTATTGAACTCGCTATGAACTGACTCTCCAGCCTGCTCGGACCATAAACCTAAGCCATCATTATTCGAGAGTATGATTGCTTCCTCCAAATGCTCCAGGATAATATGAATTTTTAGTGTTTGAGAAATTTCAGTACTTTTTAAGGCTTCACGGAGTTCTTTTAAATTTTTGTTAAAGTCAGTAAGATCAACTTTTTTGGCAGCAAAGCACTTTTCAACAATTTTATTCACAGCAATATAAGGCTGTAAACGAAATGGTCCTGCAAGCTCGTAAATTTCAGCATCCTGCAATTTATCGGCCTCTTTAAGTAATTTTCGACATTGATTGCCTTAAAACATATCTCCTTGATAGCTCTTATGAGATATACCTAATTTATTCGGCCACAATAACGCTCTATATTTTCCAATTTCCTCAATTTTAACTATACCGTCCCAGAAAAGATGGTTGGCAAACCCTTGTAATAGGTGTAGTTCAGGAGGAATGCACATCTGAAGTACGTACAAGTTATCATCTTCAGTAGTGCCGTATTCAATGAATAAAGGGTGATTTACTGTACTGCGACATTCTTTAGACTTTTGTTTGTCATTACCCAAGCCGTTACATAACTCAGTAGAAGTTCTCGGTTTAGTTGCTTTTGCCTCATTTTTAGAAAGTATATCTTTTTGTTGCGAAGTATCATCAAAACACTTGTTTACGTCAATATTTGTAGAGACTTGTTTTTTATGACTCGTAACTCGTGCTGTTAGACAGATGTAACAATTACAACCCATCGTTCTTGTTTCTTTTGGTAATTTAAGATCCTCGTAATTGGGCATAGTTGGACAAGGTCTTTTGAAAATATCATTTCCATATTCATTTATAGTTAGTCGGCAAGAGCTACATAAACTTTTTGGGAATTTACTATGAAAAATATTAAATTTACCATTAATGTGCTTTTTTATAACTTCAATATGTTTTTCAGATAGCAAGAAATGATGGGAAGGTTTATTTTGGAAAATAATTTTTTTCCCACAAAGAGCGCATACTTTTGTACGATTTTCTTCATGATCGCATTTATAAAGCGGATGCTGACTATTCACCCGACTATTCAGCTGACTATTCATTATTAATTAATCTTCTCATATAAGAATTTCTAAAACTAGAAAATACATTTGCCAGAAAACACTAATATTAATAGTTTAAACTGTACTTTTTTATTGCGGGAAGCACTCGACTACCCTCTGCCACCTAGCGGCATTTATCGTAACTATTATATATAATATAGCTACATAATATTGATATACGTATTATATACCATGTATTGAGTATACAACACTTTTACATATCTATTTAGAAAATAACTTTTGATATTTATTCCAAATTGTCCCAACCTGAAATATAAAAATATGAATAACTTTTGAAAAGGAGCAGGTAGGATTTCAATTCCAACGGATTTTGCACCTATAATCATCAACAAATACAACCCAGCTTGCAGTTTTTGTCGACATTTTTGTGCAACCTGTCAATGCTTCCTGCCTACCGTGATGCACTTTCAGTATATCTGAGTCGCGATTCTGAGTCCCCTGCAATAGAAATTCAAGATCACATGATGATACATGATTTTCATAATTTTGAATTTCCAAGACACACCTTGAAATACGAGGATTGAATGTTAATGTTAGCGAGTTTTAATCTATAACAATCTTAAACAGAATCCTTTCCAAGTTTACCCTAAATCGGGGCAAAGCATAAATAATGAGCGATGTTTCCAATTCAAAACTATGATATTTGCTTTCGGCTGTCGTTGTTGGGTTTTAAAAAGAGAAAACTGGATGAAACTTTCTGTCAGCTTGATGTTGAAGTATTACCGCACCGAAACCCTAAGCACTTGAATCACAACGCAGTTCGGTATGCAGTCAAAACTGGTGATTTTATCAAATTTCACTTTTTTTTGAGAACTGAGAAATGAATTTTCTGAAATAAGCACACAGTCCAATAAAATAGTGCAATTACTTTAATATTTTTGAAATAGGATATCTTCTAATAGCCTCCTTATGTTGGTCACTAGGTGCGATTCCATTATGATCCACTTCATACCCCAAATATTCAATATTTTTAAGATCAAATTTACACTTAGACAGTTTAAGCTGAAGCTCCTTCTTAGCGATTTTCTGAAGAACAAGTTTCTATAACAACAAATGTTCGTCTAATTCAACAGTAACTATTAGTACTATCGTCCATATACATTATCAGTAGATCTTTGTTAATAAAATACTTCGAAATAAACGTAATGTAACTGATGGAGCATTCTTAAGCCTAATTGGCATCATACTGGCCGAACGCTGAAAAAATGGGCTTCATTTTAGATCAAAAATATAAAGACTCAAAAATATAAAGACTCAAAAAAAAGTTATAATTATACTTAATTATTATAATTTTATGAAGAATATAAAACAGAAAAAAAAAATTTTTTCAAATCTCCCTAACTAGACTTTTTCAGTTAAAGTCAAATATCTCCGTAAGTTTTTCTCTGACTTCATTGAAATTTTGACAGAGCATTTAAAAAGTTGTATGCTTTAGAAGGTAGTAAAAACAGAAATTCAAAAAAATAACACTCAAAAAATTAGTTTTATTTTTGATCAAAAGGATATAAATCGAATTTGATATGTTCTGAAAATGGCTACGATCCCAGATGTTCTCATATCAACCCGCTTTGAGTTTGAGTAGTTAAACATAAACTTAGCATCAGTTGAATGAATCTTTAGATTGTTACAATGATACCATTTCCCCTTCATATACAGAATCTTGATGCCAGCTCCTTCACACATATCGACTCGCCAGAGACGAGCGACGAAACAGAGGCCGTGCCTGGCGAATCACTCATGGATGATATCAGTTCGGTGCTAGGCCATGATATAACGTGCGCACTGCAGGACAACACCATTACCGATGACACGACAACACTTTGTTCGGACACCAATCCAGCACCAGCCAAGTCGATACGCAAGAAATCGCTCAGTATGGGCGGACAACGAAGCAACCGGCGAAACTCATCGCCACCCCGCTATGCACAATTGGCGCGTATGGATAGCGATGAGAATCCACAACAGTTCGGTTTTGAAAATATCGTTTTCGAAATAGACAATCGTTGTGATGATCAAAAGATGCGTGAGCCACCAAGATACTGCAGCCTGGCGCAGTTTGTGGAGGGCAATGATATAGCGCGCCAGAGCTTCAAGGTGAGTTGTGCATCAAATTTAGCGCCAGTCTGTATTGTATGTATGTATGTATAGTAAATATGCATATGTAATATAGTTACTTACTATGTATGTGCGTGTTATGTTATTATGCAATGCTTTTAGAAAGTTAGGTGCATTTGCACTTGTACGTTGTTGATGGTGTTGACGGTGTATGTGTATAAATGCTAAACCACAACTTTGTTGCCTCTTTTTGTTGTTGTTTTTTTTTTTTTGTTTGGTTTTAATTTTCTTTAATCGCCGCCTTTTCCTACATTTCGCCTACCAAATCATACCCAAAACTCGTACGGCATCGATCTATTTCGGATTAATTAATTGAAAATTCAAAAATAAATATGCGCACAAATCAATTGATTCCTTGGGCTGCCCGCGGACGACATTCTTGCCCCCACAAAAGCGTCCCAAAAAGCGCACCTCCCTCCGCAAACCCAAATCCTCTATACTTGTATCACAACAACAACAACTATCCATTGATGCCTCCACAACAACGACCGCGACATTAACGACGACAACCACAACATCAACAACAACAACCACCACCACCACCACCACCACTGCATACTCGAGGGGCCAACAGTTCGAAGATGAACTTACCACAGAAATGGCTATAAAGATTGAGATATGCGATATTGAGACCTTTGCACTAGCGGAAAGTGAAACGACAACAACAACGATAGTAGATTCTAGTGGTTACCTACAAACTATGTCATCGCCATATTCCCACCATCAACAACTGCAGGCAACACCCACAATGACCAACACTTTGAACACCCAACCAACAATAACAACAATGACAACAACGACAACAACACTTGGCTCAGCATTGAGCTCATCACCGAAAAAATCTGGACACGGACAAGATGTAAAGCGCATTACTTTTGATGAGTCGTGTAAGAAAGAATCCTTTGATGATGTAAATCCAAACTATCCGCAGATAAGTGTAGTTGTGCGCCCGCCAACACCATTACGTGGAGATGCAATCAAGCCAGTGAATGCAGCATCGGCGGCCAGTCTTTTATCAGCCCGCATGCTGCCGATGGAGTTGAGGCGACATTCGAGTCATGCAACAACCAGCCTAACGGTGCGCGAACATGCAGAAAAGGATCGACGACATTCGGGCTACAATCCAAATTTATTAAGCTTAGATCCAGAACATACAAAATTCTTAAGCTCCTCACCGGCCGCCAGTCGACGCATCAGCTGTGGCAGTCTCTTCAAGGTAAGTACCCCTCAAAAGTATCATAATGAGCTGAGCTATACATACATATGCAGTTATGCTTATACGAAGCTATGTTAATAATGTATTGAGGGAGAGTGAGAACAGGACAAAAGAAGGAAAAGATATGTGCCGAAGGTCAGTGCGGTAGATAGCGAGTTTTATATACATACAAACATTTGTTATGAAGAGAAAGATAAAAAGATATATTAAATAAATTTAAATTTGCTATGTTAGGGTTCGCTTAGGTTTACACACATTTTTACCAATGATTTTTCCTAATTTATATTTCTTGAAAATTGTCAATTGGCAAATTGCCAAAAAAAAACAACCAACGAAAAAATACAAATTTAGCAAAACCAATTGGTACGTATTTCAAAATTTCTTATACTCGTTCAATACTAACTACATATATGCAAATTATCAGCTGTACTTTTCTATCAATAAATTGCTTAATACAAACATACACTGCCGCCATACGAAACAACACCAATGTACGCTACACCACACAGTTTATATTAGTTTATTAATACCAACACATACACACATCTACTTATCAGTACGTTTTAGTAGTACACTCGTGCACTCACAATACCAAGAAGATTAAACTGATCCACACAGCCACCAGAAATACACACAAGGAAGTTAAAATCACACACTGTAATCTTACATAGGAGCGATTCTATGGCAAGTGATTCAAGTACAATATTTTCGACATTGTCATACATTTTGCTGAATATTGGTTATTTTTAGGCTTGAATATAATAAGAAGTGAACAAAACACATTTTAGAAAACCATTTTGGAAAAATGTTAGTAAATGTGAGATTAAATCAATGTTGAAAATTTGGGTGTAATGTTTTTTAAAGTGAAATATCTTCGGTTCTTTTTAACATTTTAAGAATTTTTCCTTTTTTAGGATAACAAACACTTTATAAAAAACTCATTTTTTGTCTTAGATTCTTTAGAAAAAAAAAATGTTTTTGATAAAAATGTTTTGAAGAAAAAATATTTTTTTCAACAAAAATGTTTGGAAGAAACATAATTATTTTTTTTTTTTTTTTTTTTCAAAACTACTTCTCAATTTGTTTTCAGCATTTATGAAAAAACATGAACAGTTATAAAAAAATTTTGAAGAAAATCTGTAGAGTTTTTTAATGTGAAATATCTTCGGTTCTTTTTAACATTTTTAGAATTTTCTCTTTTCTAGAATTTATGGATAACAAACCCTTTTTAAAAAAAATATTTTTTGTGTTAGATTCTTTAGAAAAAAATTATTTTTTTGTTAAAAAGGTTTGGAAATTTTTTTAAAATTATAACGGGTGATCAATCATGAGGTGCTTTTTTCAATAGTTAAAAAAAAACAAAAATGTAAATTATGTTCAAAACCTTTATTTATCATTTGAAAGGACATTCTTTGACATTTACTTTTTGAATATGACTTCATTCAAATGTTGGCCGCAACTACGATTAAGGTGGTCCATTCTGAAGGTCCAATTTTCAATCACTCGTTCGAGCATTTCGACTGGTATGTCGTGAATAACACGCGTAATGTTGGCTTCCAGAGCTTCAATCGTAGCTGGTTTATCAGCATAGACCTTGGACTTCACGAATCCCCAAAGAAAAAAGTCCAAAGGTGTGATATCACAAGATCTTGGTGGCCAACTCACAGGTCCTAAACGTGAAATCAGCTGCTCTCCGAAATGACTTCTCAATAAAGTCATTGTTTCACGAGCTGTATGGCAAGTGGCTCCGTCTTGTTAAAACCAAATGTCGTAGTGATCATTAGATTCAACTTCAGGTAGCAAAAAGTCCGATATCATGGTACGGTAGCGAGCACCATTCACAGTTACGTTGCGGCCATCATCATTTTTGAAAAAATATGGACCGATGATTCCACCAGCCCATAAACCACACCAGACCGTTGTTTTCTCTGGGTGTAAAGGTAGCTCTTGAACCTGTTCTGGTTGCTCTTCATCCCAAATACGGCAATTTTGCTTATTGACGTAACCATTGAGCCAGAAATGCGCCTCATCGCTGAACAAAATTTTGCTCGAAAACAGCGGATCTTCTTCAATCTTTTCAAGAGCCCAATCAGCAAAACGGTGACGTGCAGGAAGGTCATTTGGCTTTAGTTCTTGTACGAGCTGTATTTTGTATGCTTTTAAATGAATATCCTTCCGTAAAATTGACCAAGTTTTTCCATACGACAGTCCAAGTTGCTGAGAACGGTGCCGAATCGATTCATCGCGGTTTTCACGTACACTCTCTGCTACTGCCGCTATATTCTCAATGCTTCTTGCTGGACGTGGTCTATTCGGTCGAGAATTATCCACCAATGAATATTCGGATTCAAATTTGTTGATGGTATGTCGAATAGTGTTTAAGGCAGGCCGATTATGTTGACCATAAAGCGGTCTAAGCGCACGAAAAACATTTGTCACAGAACGCTGATTTTCATAATACAGTTGAACAATTTGTAGACGTTGTTGCGGTGTGAGTCTTTCCATGATGAAATGCCAAACGCTGTTCAACAAATCCACGATGACAGTTTGCCACAACTCGCGCGCGATCTGTAAAAAAAACGCAATTGAAAAAAACTCCTCTTAATTGATCACCCGTTATATTTGGAAGAAAAATAGTTTTTTTTATTTTGTTTTTTCAAAACCACCCCCTTAAACATATTTTGAGCATTTATGAAAAAACATGAACATCTATGAGCATGAACATTATTTTTGTCTAAAATTTTCTAAATTTTGAGTAAAACATAGCAAAATTTTCTAACTAAAATTTTTTTCCAAAAAAATGTTTTTAAATCTGGAGGAGAATCTTTTTCAAACGTTCCAAGCAAACATATTATTGTCTAAAATTTTTAGCAAAAAGAGGATATTGTCCAAAATGGTCTAAATTTTGAATAAAACATAACTAAATTTTCTAACTAAAATTTTTTTCCAAATAAAAGTTTTTAAATCTGGAGGGGAAGTTTTTCAAAAATTCCAAAAAACGTATTATTGTCTAAAATTTGGAACAAAAAAAACAGTTTTCCAACTAAAATATGAAAAAAAAACATTTATATAAAAAAAAATATTTTTCAAAAAACAAAAAAAATATTTTTTGATTAAATGTGTGGAAAAGAAAATATTTGTTTGATAAAAATATATTGAAAGAAAAGTAGTTGTTTTTTAAAAGTTTCAAAACCACCCCCTCGATTTGGACACTTGTATAAAAAAACAACATTTATGGAACAAAATGAAAATCTATGAAAAAAAAATAGAAGAAAATCTGGAGGAGATTGTTTTTCATAAGTTCCAATGTCTAAAAGTGTCTAAATTTTAAGTAAAACATAACAAATTTCTCCAACTAAAGTTTTTTTCCTAAAAAAGAACTGTTCGAATTATCCCAAAATATTAAAAAAAAATTATTAAAGTTAAAAAAGTCCTAAGTCTACAAACAAGCCAAAACAAAAAGATTTTAAATGTACATCTTATCCTGAAAAATTAAAAAAAAAATTCTAAGCTTTAAAAAGAATCGAATCCTACAAATATGAAACTTTCAAAGATTACTGCGCATAGTCTCAACGATTTATGAAAAATGTCTGGAGTGGGTTTTTTCACAAGTTACGAGAAACAAAGAAAATATTATTATTATAATTATTAAGGGGCGTTTTTCCAAAAAAAAATCAACTAAAATTGTTTTACAAAAAATTTTTTCGAAGTATATTTCATCCCAAAAAAAAATTAAGACAAAAAATTTTAAATGCTAAAATGAACCGAAGCTTACAAATAAGCAAAAATTTTGTATAATGACCAAAAATCCTTGGATCACTTGACAAGGAATCGCTCAGAGTAACACAGTACCCGTACACACACTCTTCTTCACTTCTTGCATACATACATTCATACATACATAGATGCATACATGCACTCATACATACATATTAATTAAATACATATGCATCTGACTTCGCTATGGTTGTGGTTATAGAAAAAGAATTCGAAGAATTACCTTTCCAAGCGCACTTATGGATTACTGGGTTTGCGTTTCTTTGTGGTCGCGGAGCCGGATATACGTTTGGCCACATTGGCTCTCATAAGACCACTAATACCATTGGTAAGCATTCCGTGTCGTCTTCCTTGCTAGTTAATCCCTGCGAGTCAATAAATTTCATGCCCCTCATTGAAAAAGTGGTTTTAACCCCTCTTAACGATTCCCCTAATGTTAGCCTTCTGTACCAATTTTCCGAAACTATAAGCCGATCCAAAAAGATTTCTGAACTTGAAATAGTAAGTGTTTGCATATAAAGCTTGGCTACTAAATAACTAGACAAACTCTGATATAAAAGAAAAGTACTTGCACTAAATGCCAGCCTTCTCTTTCGTATGCAGAAGATTTCATGTAATACAAAACAAAACAACTTTACCATAGTGTGGGGAAAGGCGATAAACATTAAAGATTTCAGATTTATCAATATTTGCATAGAATAACAGAAATCTTTCAGCTTGAAAAAATCTTGATCAATTGTTACTATTTAGTAATTTTGTCAAGCGCAAAATAGTGCTGACAATCTCGGCTCACTTTAGATTTTTGGTGTTGTTTTTGATTTTTTCTAATTTTCTTTTTCGCCGGAAAATTGCACATTATTTGTCTAGAGGTTTCCAGCCAAGTACAGCATCCCTGTCTTACCCCGTCTGTTTTATTTCTCTTCACCGGATCTTAAGCCGTGTGACTTTTATCTGTTTTCTAAAGTGAAGTCTTCATTTGCGTCCAGTGATGCTGTGCTGTGGAAGGAAAAACAACAAAGAGCTGACAGAAAAAGGTCTCTAAACTGCTTCCAACAACGGAAGATCCTCATAAAGAAGTGTAAAAGGATTCCGTTTTAAAGTTGGTAATATACATATAAATTTGTACAAAATCAAAAGAAATATTTCGTAGAGTCAGTCTGGTTATTTAATAGCTACACCTCGTATAGGTACCTCCTCACATGTGTGTTATTAAAGTGATCATCAAACTCCCTTTATGCATAACTGTAAAATATTTATCAGAAGGCATCACTCTCCACAAAAAAAATTTACTATTTTTCCAACGAAATTATAAAATTTATTTTATTTTACGAACTTCGCCAAAATATTTTGCGAAAATATTAAGAGTTTTAATAATATTAAGGAGTTAAACAGAAATAAAGGTGCTTCTATTTCATAATTTTCATTCCATTAATACAAATTTTAAACGTTTGTATGCAGAGTTTTAAGCTTAAACTCTTTCATCATCTGATGTGAAATATATTTCTTAGAACTAATTTAATTTATAAAAAACTCGATTTTTGAAGGTATTTCCTAATCGGTTCGGCTCGTGTTAATATTAAGATTTTTCTGAAATATTTTAATGGACGTCACCCTAACATTTGTCATTGTTTTCCATCATAAGTATGCCTACTATAGTACGGCAGCTGAGTACCTTCTCTACAATATTTTTCAGCAAAAAAAAAAAGGCACGTTGTTTTTAGACCCTAGAAACCGGATCAGAACTAAATATGATATTAGTATGATGTCAATGATGTTGTGCTGCGCATTCGCACCCTCTCTGTCCGTATGTCAATATTTTTCTTAGAGATATTGTTGGATGGTTACGAAAAGTTTATCAAGCAGAACTAACAAAAATTCTATTAAAAGATGTATTGCCTTAGACTTTCTTTGCAGAAACATAGGGTGATTTTGATAAGGCGGCGTTTGACAGTATGTGCAGATATGGTTTCAAAGCAGGAAATATACGATATGATTGTCGGGAGAGTTCATTCAAGGCATGAATTCAACGCAGCGCAGAGCTTTATTTGGGACTAGGTGGATTTAGAGTTATCTTTAGGTCACTCTGTTTTATCCGTTTCTCTGTGCCCAATAATTTATTCCTTTATTTTTCCAATTAGTAGGATTTGTATCTTCACCCAAGCTTATTAAAATGATATTCTCTGCAGACCCATTTTTCTCAGCTGTTCGTAGGAAAGTGCGACTAAGACTGAGTATAATTGACGCTTGATGCAGCGAGAATGGGCTATCCCCAAAATTACGAGCTAGGTTAGGAAGAATGTGTTGAGGGGAAATAAGTAAGTAAGTTAGGTGTTCGCAGTGACGATTAAGTTGCATTTTCCGCTTGAACAGAATTGCAGTGGACAAGGGGTACGGGTTTACGGGTATCCGCTGTCAAAATTAGAACACATTTAATAGCATTAAATTGCACAGAATTGCGGCCGGAACAGATTTCTTGTCGTCGGTTATTTTTAAGGCGGCAAAATAGTTAGATTCATTTCTAATTTCTCTGACAGGTTGAAGACTCAGGGTGCTTTTCTGATTACTCGATGACAATTTATTTGTTTACAAGCAACAGCAGGCAAATAACAACCAAATAATATTTATTCGATTTGCACAGGAAACCCGCAAACCACCAATAATTTAGAAATAAGCTGTTTTTTTTTAAACAATGACCTTCAACGAGTTGCTTCACAAATATTGCAAAACCGAAGCATTTAATTTTATTGTAACCACAAAATGTCGGCTTAAAATCGGTTCGTCGCAAAAGTGGTTTCCGTCCCCATCGCAGTTGTGTTAGACCGACCGAGTTTTCCGACTGAAGTGGATCAGCTGATCACCACCTAATTCTGTTCCAAGCCTTAATAAATATAGGTCAGGGCTTCACTAGATTTCGATGAGGATTTTTTCGGTATGGGCTATGACTGGGGCTTTGTTGGCACCCAATATAGATATAGATATAGATATAGATATAGATATAGATATAGATATAATGGACTATGAATAAGTTCGTGCGGTTTTACAACAGATGGCGTAACTTGATTATTATTCCATCGATCCACATTTCCAAACATTCATTGGAGAGCTACTGTCGTAAGGCACAAACGTCAGTATAAGTTTTTTATTTGAAGCGTAAACAACAATATTTTTACCACACTTGAAAATGTCGAATTTCGTGCCAAATAATGTGTTTTTGCGGGGAATTCTTCTTCATTATTTTAATATGAAGAAAAAAGCAGCCGAAAGTCATCGTATCTTGGTGGAAGTTTATGGTGAGCATGCTCTATCTGAGCGAACGTGCCAGAAGTGGTTTGCACGCTTTAAAAGTGGTGATTTTGGCTTGGAAGACGAAGAACGCGAGGGTGCGCCGCCAAAGTTCATGGATACCGAATTGGAGGAATTGCTCGATCAAGATCCGGCTCAAACGCAAGAAGAGGTTGCAAAAACTTTGGGAGTTGATCAATCAACCATTTCCAAACGTTTAAAAGCCATGGGAATGATCCGAAAGGTAGGCCATTGGGTGCCGTATGAATTGAAGCCAAGAGACGTTGAACGCCGTTTTATGGCATGCGAACAACTGCTTCAACGGCACAAAAGAAAGGGTTTTTTGCATCGAATTGTGACTGGCGATGAAAAGTGGGTCCATTACGACAATCCAATACGTCGGGCAACGTATGGATACCCTGGCCATGCTTCAACATCGACGTCGGCGCAGAATATTCATGGCCTGAAGGTTATGCTGTGTATCTGGTGGGACCAGCTGGGTGTTGTGTATTATGAGCTACTGAAACCGAATGAAACGATTACGGGGGATGTCTACCGACGACAATTGATGCGTTTGAGCCGAGCACTGCGAGAAAAACGGCCGCAATACGCCGATAGACACGACAAAGTTATTTTGCAACATGACAATGCTCGGCCACATGTTGCACAAGTGGTCAAAACATACTTAGAAACGCTCAAATGGGATGTCCTACCCCACCCGCCGTATAGTCCAGACCTTGCGCCATCCGATTACTATCTCTTCCGATCGATGCAACATGGCCTGGCTGACCAGCACTTCCGTAATTACGATGAAGTCAAAAAATGGATCGATTCGTGGATTGCGGCAAAACCGACCGAATTTTTCACAAAGGGAATCCGTGAATTGCCAGAAAGATGGGAAAAAGTAGTAGTAAGCGATGGACAATATTTTGAATATTAAATTTGTAACCATTTTACGTCAATAAAGTTTCAAATTTCGAAAAAAAACCGCACGAACTTATTCATAGTCCTATTAGATATAGATATAGATATAGATATAGATATAGATATAGATATAGATATAGATATAGATATAGATATAGATATAGATATAGATATAGATATAGATATAGATATAGATATAGATATAGATATAGATATAGATATAGATATAGATATAGATATAGATATAGATATAGATATAGATATAGATATAGATATAGATATAGATATAGATATAGATATAGATATAGATATAGATATAGATATAGATATAGATATAGATATAGATATAGATATAGATATAGATACAGATATAGATATAGATATAGATATAGATATAGATATAGATATAGATATAGATATAGATATAGATATAGATATAGATATAGATATAGATATAGATATAGATATAGATATAGATATAGATATAGATATAGATATAGATATAGATATAGATATAGATATAGATATAGATATAGATATAGATATAGATATAGATATAGATATAGATATAGATATAGATATAGATATAGATATAGATATAGATATAGATATAGATATAGATATAGATATAGATATAGATATAGATATAGATATAGATATAGATATAGATATAGATATAGATATAGATATAGATATAGATATAGATATAGATATAGATATAGATATAGATATAGATATAGATATAGATATAGATATAGATATAGATATAGATATAGATATAGATATAGATATAGATATAGGTATAGCCCTTCCTGACAAGAAATCTCTGGTGGCTGCATATGGCCTACCTTAGTTACTGCTCTCCCTTCTCCACCTGGTTCTTGTGATAACTTGTGGGTTAGGCGACTGGTAACTTTTCAACACCTCAACACTTGAATGAGAGCGGTTTAAATAACCGTCACATTTGTTCTTCCTGGCTTGAAGAGTATGGAAGATTTTCGTATATTTCGTAATAAACTTCAAAACCTCCATCTATATTTTATTGTATGCTACAAATTCTGTAGATCGTATATTTATCATTGGAATATTTGAAAGTTCTTAAGACGAGTTTAGTTTGATCAATTTGTATTTAGATGTGTTCTACAAATGGTAGGTTTTTATGTCGCAGATGACTTTTTTTCATTCTTCATGCATTGTTAACTGGTTCTCCATGTATTGGTCCTTAAGTATGAAAAATTAAATGATCGGTCAACGCATGAAATTGTGAAAATTCCCTTAACCATGGTGCACAATACTACCAGCGAACTTTTCTAAATCAGCTTCTGAGATCCAATTAGCATTAAGACATCAAAAAATAGCGGCTGAGGTTTAAATACTAGAAATAAATTTCGCTTAGAGAATACGCCATTTTTGAATAAAAAAATAGCCCAGAGAGTGGGATAAATTTGGAAGCTTGAAACAATTCAAAGAATTGACTTCTTCAATTGGTTTACCCTTGTTAGAATTTTATTTTTTGAATTAAAAAAAAAAATTCTATTCAAGTTGTGGAATCGACTAATTTGGCTTACTTTGTACTGCAAGCTGTCCGACTCGTATATGTACGTAATGGAGCATGTAAATGGTCAGTAGTGAACAATTCTTAGACGGTGACTTTCTTTATGCCATCTTTGACATTTGTCTAGTAGGCAGATGTACAAGTTGACACGACGGAACAAAACTTTAAAATTATTACAACTTATTATAAAAATGGTCGAACTTTAAGAACAACATATCGCAAAATTTGTAATTTTTATGATGGAAAGAATCGTATGAAGAGGTCAACATTTCAAAAGTTGGTGAAAAATTTCAAGAAACTGGTTCTGTGGAGGATAGAAAAAGGACTTGCAGACCAAAGACTGGACGTTGTGTTAAGAATAGGCATTCATGAATTGACTATTTGAAGGATTTTACCTGTAGACGTACTCATGGTGGAAATTTAAATGAAAATTTTCACATCGTTAAGAGCCGTATTTTCATTTAAAAAGTGTAACTTAAAAAAATCGTAATTTTTAAAAAATTTATGAAACAAATTTTACGCTTATTTTGGAGGGCCTTTTACATTGTACATAGGAGTATAATAGGCGCATACAACCTTTGCTACTTGTCTACAATGGTGCCGTGGATCATTTAGTTGATGTGATATTCACTTAACTTAAGTGTGTCGAGTGTACCAGCTGATGCCACCTTGTATGAAGAAAATGTATCCTCATAAAAAGTCGATGGTGCTTTAGAATATTTCGCTACTCTTATCCAGTTTATTCAGGGCAGCAGCTGCTTTTATTTGCAAAGCACAAACCTTAAGAAGAACTCTATAGTTGAAAGGAGTATCCGGACGTATATTTTGCACATCTTGTATTCTTCATTTAGCCAACGCCTTTGAGCCTATATATACAGAAATATTTATTAAAAAAGAGTTTTCCTAATTTTCAAATAAATTTAAATTCATTAAAAACGTGAGCGTCAAATTGTTTCGTGAAACTCTACACATATCCAGCAGGTGCATGGCTGGCGCATAGTAATGTAAAAATATAGCCTCTGCCTTCCCCTATTACAGTTACTGTGATTCGAATGTTTTCTATTGTAATATAAAATAAATATAAAAATACGAACTACAAATTGATTTCGCCACCCGAAATCTCGTAGAATATCTGCGAGTACCCGTAATTCTTTGCCGTCTGTGTATGTAATTAATGGTCCAACACAAAGTCAACTCTCATCTTTCTTACTATCTCATTTTCCATATCATTCATTGTACATACATATTGTACTTTTGTTTGAAGAACATTTAAATTTTTAGGTGCTTTGTATATTCTTTTCCGTAACCTAAATTCTCACCCTAAATACTCTGTATATTTGACTTTCCAATTGTTTTCGGCTGTGCTTCTTCTTGCTGTTCTTGTCTCGTCTACGCTCATCATACATCATTTGTGCTCTTTGACTCACTTTCTTGCCTTCTGCTGCTTCTTTACTTTGTATATGTAACGCCAAAGTATTTAATTATGCTTTATAGTAACTACAGTTGATCTAAGATTTCTGTAAAAAAAAAAGAAAACAGCAGTAACAAACTAAACACCATTTCTCCACTTTCCACTTCTCCACTCATACTCTCCCTTATGTTATAATGAACATGTTACACTCACTGTACTCTAAAACACTTTCCTCCTTTACTTACTATAGTAGTTAGTGCAATACTATCTGATACTTTCCACACTACTTAGCGGATTTTAGTTTAAGTACTGCTATTGCGATAACAAACAAAATCGTATCTTTCCAGCCCAATGAAGCGCTACCAAATCTACAAACATTAAAAGGCTCCAAGTCTAGCCTCTTTATGGGCTCTGCATTATTCGGTTTTGATCATTTCGGTGCTGGCAGTATTGGTGGCTTAGGTGGTGACAAAGAACGCGACGAGAAGGGTAACAAAGATAAGGAGCGCATGGCTGGCGAAGAAGGTGCTAAGAAAATGCCGATTATAAATCCACTTGTACGACTGCCAAATTGGCCAAGTGAGTACATTTAATATATAATATATAGTACAAAAAATGTCACTTAATTTCAATTTTTTTTTATTCTGTTTCTTTAGCTCTAGCGAACGGCACTGGTTTTATCTCCAAGTGCCTATTAGCCAATGCAGATACACTTTGTGCTGCCGTAAGTCCACTTATGGACCCCGATGAAACCTTGCTGGCAGGGTATCATGAGAAATGTGTAATGAACAACTACTTCGGCATTGGTATTGATGCGAAAATCTCACTCGATTTTCATAATAAACGTGAAGAGCATCCAGAGAAGTGTCGTTCGCGTGCCAAAAATTATATGTGGTATGGCGTTTTGGGTTCCAAACAACTGCTACAGAAGACCTGTAAGAACTTGGAGCAGCGTGTGCAATTGGAGTGTGATGGTCAGCGTATTCCATTGCCCTCACTACAGGGTATAGTCATCTTGAACATACCAAGGTGAGTGTTGTAGCGATATTTTCAGAATCATTGCCAGGGAATGAAAAGATACCGTTTCAGTGTAAAAATTCTAGATCAATGCATACTCGGCCCAAATTTTTATATGAACTAATTAAGTTTTGAAATATTTGGCTGAGTGGTTATTAACAAAGCGGTTTAAATACATATCTGAGCGAAATACTAAGTTAATCAAAAAGTTCTCGGAAAATATTTAGAAAAATCGCAATACAAGTTTAGTCCTCAAAAGCGATTTTATTGCCTTCAAAGTACTCCCCATTACCCCATCACTGATTAATGCACAAACTCTCCCAAATTCATCCAGCGCAAAGTATTTATTTAGAAGTAATTTCGGACCTCAAACTTGGCTGGAAATTGAACACTGAAGAACGGGAAAGAAAAGCAGAAATTGCTCTGTATGCCAGCAATCGTATGCTTGGAAGAAGATAAGTTCGCCAATCTAAATTTACTTTATGGCAGTATAAGGCGGTTATAGGCCCACTTTTATCATACGGATCGATTGTTTGGTTGGTGTAAATCTCTTAGAAGAGATTACAATATCAAACTACTTAGCAGAATACCAAGATCAGCCAAATGCACAGGTGCATCTACAAGGTCGCACAAAAGTAACCTAGCGATGTTTTTTGGCTGTAATTTAAAAAAAAAATGAAAAACTTTGATTCTTCTTGTGGATTATTTTTATTGGGTCTTTTAATTTTTTTTACATCAAGTCGAGAATATGATGTCAAATAAAAGGCCGCCGCCACAGTTGATTGCCATTTGAGCCCTTTTTAAGGCATTTTCCATCACTTTGACCAAAACTTCCGGCGATAGGTCCTCACATTCTTGACGGATATTGTCTTTAAGAGCTGCAAGAGTCTGAGGCTTGTTGACATAAACCCGCGATTTCAAAAAGCCCCACAAAAAGAAGTCTGGAGCGGTCAAATCAGGCGATCTTGCTGGCCAGTGCAAATCGCGAAAACGGGAGATTAGGCGCACGGGAAATGCATCCTTCAGCATATCGGTTGTGGCACGTGCAGTGTGTGCCGTTGCATCGTCATGTTGGAACCACATGTTTTCCAATCCCAATTCATCAAGTTGCGGCAAAAAGAACTCGTTGATCATTGCTCTGTAGCGCTCACCATTCACAGTAACCGTTTGGCCCGCGACGTCTTCGAAGAAAAAAGGTAGCACAAAATACAGTGAGTTTGAGCGGGTGTAATGGCTCTTCGTGGGTTACACGCGGATTTTCAGTGCCCCAGAAGCGTAAATTTTGCTTATTTTTGTACCCGCAAAGATAGAAATAGGCCTCATCACTCATGATTATTTTTGATGAAAAATCATCTTCCTCCTGGTGGTGATTAAGGATGGCTTGAGCGTATGTTAGACATCTTCAAATTTTGTACCAAAATTCGCTGTAAAGACCGTCGACTGATACCCATTTGCGTGGCACGTCGTCTGTTTTTTTTGCATTATGGCAGCTTACAAAGTCTGGTCAAAACATGATTACGTCGCTATTGTGATATTAATCGACGAATTTCTTCAATTTTGGCAAGCATTGACCGATATAAATGTCAGCATTGGCTTTGTTTTTGCGAATCAATGGTTCTGAAGCCTCCATCGAAGAAATGGCCACCCACACGAGCACCTTCAGCTCAAATTTTAATTTGCTGGCATACTGAAACTCGTTTGGTGTTGTTACGATATTGTCAGTGTAAAAACCGTCGTTGCCACTCAATTCATTTTTTTTTTTTTTTTTTTGTAAGTATTTTATTTGCAATCTATCTTAATATAATGATATTCAGCAAATTAGGTCTTATAATCTAATAGCAGCGGTAGTATTTGCACAAATGCAATACTACTTATAAGATTATAAGATTGTTCTAATATTTGATCTTAAATGTATTAAATTTCAATTGTACTAATGAGTTGCTTATCTTCATATAGGAACTTATGTATTTTGTTTTTTATTTAGTGTTGAATAAATAATTTAATTCAGCAAAATTAGAGAAATGGCAAGTCTAAGATATGATTACGCTTCAGTCGTATTGTTTCATTACTTGAGTCTAATAAGCATATAGCATTCGTATTTACATGGTTTGACAGCCGTGCAAGATATCTGTTAGAAAAGTTTGGAATTTCACTCTTTACAAATGGGATATCTAAGTCCTTGTGTATTGCTTCATTTGTGACAAACCAAGGGGCGTTAACAAGTGCACGCAAAGTTTTTGATTGGTAGCGTTGCAGGATTTCTATATTCGATTTGCTAGCAGTTCCCCAAAGCTGTATACCGTAGGTCCATACAGGCTTTAAAATAGCTTTATATAGTCTTATTTTGTTTTCAAAACTAAGCTGAGATTTACGACCAAGCAGCCAGTGCATTCGCTTGGTTTTATTTTTAAGCTGCTCTTGTTTGGCCTTAATATGGGATTTCCAAGTAAGGCGTCGATCTAAATGCATTCCTAAATATGTCACCTTGGTATTCATTGGTATTACAGCATTATTTAAAAATATTCTAGGGCAGTTATCTTTTCTTAACGTAAAGGTAACATGGGTAGACTTGTCGGAGTTAATTTTGATCCTCCATTTATCAAGCCAAATTTCTAATATATTTAATTGATTTTGCAGCAAAGAGGATGCTGTTGCAGGTGAATCGCTAGAAGCTATGAAGGCTGTATCATCAGCGTAAGTAGCCACTTCCACTTCTTCTGTTATTGGCATGTCGGAAGTAAATATTGTGAATAGAACCGGGCCCAACACACTACCCTGGGGCACACCAGCGCTAATATTATATATTTCTGAAGACGCATCTCGGTGTCTAACATAAAAGTGCCTTTCACTCAGATAGGATTTAAGGATCAAATAGAAATGTGGTGGCAGGAGTTTTTTAATTTTGTATAGAAGTCCCACATGCCATACTCTGTCGAATGCCTGTTGAACATCTAAAAAAGCTGCAGAACAGTATTGCTTCCTTTCTAGTGCATCCCTAATTACATTTACAACCCTGTGGCATTGTTCTGGTGTGCCATGTTCATGAAGAGAAAATGTGAAGTACGATTCATCATCCGCGGCAGAAATTGGTATTTTTTTTAAGTTGTATCGCTGTATATTTTGGTGCTCGCTTACGCTTACGATAAATTACATTGTTTTTCTTCAAAATCTTATGAACTTTTAAATGTCAAACTTTTAAATGCCAAATTTTCGTGCTAATTTGTGTGTTGATTAACCTTGTTTCTGGCACTTCAACAGTCTTTTCGTTCGGCACTTACTTTTGGTGGGCGACCCGGTATAACCTTATTTTCCGGTTCTTTTTCATTCCGGCCATCTTTCAAAACACGAAAAATAGTCGCACGGGAGATTGGTTTATCTTCTAACACCTTCAGAATTTCACTTGTACTGAGTCGTCCAAAAAGATTGGCGACATATTTACGTAAATCCAGCTTGTACGGCATTTGGAAAATTTCGCGTAATATGAATTTGACAGTTAAGCACACTTGGGTATGACAAGTGCATGGAGCTACATCTGTGTGTTTCTTTATGCACTCAAATAGCAGGTGGCGCTAAAGTAACCCTCTATCAGAAAATGCTATAAATTTTGCGATTGGCCCCTAATATCAGTTCTGTTTTGACATTTGTGTAGTAAACACATGCGAAATAGACGTTATTAAACAATGCTACGCTACACTGCTCCAGAACGCAGAATATTGCTGACTATTTATTTGACCAATAATCGGTCGGTGACTTTGGCACAACGTGAATTTCGTCGCAGATTTCCTCGCCGTCCAATGCCTACTGGCGAAACACTGCGACGTTTAGCCGCTCGCCTCGAAGAGACTGGCACAACACGAGATGCTGCCAGGCGTGGCAGACCCCTGAGTAGCCGTTCTGCAGAGAATATTGCTGCTGTAGCCGAGGATGTCATGGAAGCGCCGTCGACATCGACCAAACGACGTGCCACGCAAATGGATATCAGTCGACGGTCTTTACAGCGAATTTTGGTACAAGATTTGAAGATGTTTCCGTACAAAGTCCAGACGGTGCATCAGCTGTTAGCTGCTGACCGCCAATCGCGTCTAACATACGCTCAAACCATCCTTAATCAGCACCAAGAGGAAGATGATTTTTCATCAAAAATAATCATGAGTGATGAGGCCATTTTTCATCTTAGCGGGTACAAAAATAAGCAAAATTTACGCTTCTGGGGCACTGAAAATCCGCGTGTAACCCACAAAGAGCCATTACACCCGCTCAAAGTCATTGTATGGTGTGATGTTTTCGCTGGAGGAGTCATCGGACCTTTTTTCTTCGAAGACGTCACGGGCCAAACGGTTACTGTGAATGGTGAGCGCTACAGAGCAATGATCAACGAGTTATTTTTGCCGCAACTTGATGAATTGGGATTGGAAAACATGTGGTTCCAACATGACGGTGCAAGGGCACACACTGCACGTGCCACAACCGATATGCTGAAGGATGCATTTCCCGGGCGCCTAATCTCTCGTTTTGGCGATTTGCACTGGCCAACAAGATCGCCTGATTTGATGGATCCAGACTTCTTTTTGTGGGGCTTTTTGAAGTCGCGGGTTTATGTCAACAAGCCTCAGACTCTTGCAGCTCTTAAAGACAATATCCGTCAAGAATGTGAGGACCTATTGCCGGAAGTTTTGGCCAAAGTGATGGAAAATGCCATAAAAAGGGCTCAAATGGCATTCAACTGTGGCGGCGGCCATTTACATGACATCATATTCTCGGCTTGATGTAACAAAAATTAAAAGACCAAATAAAAACAATCCGCAAGAAGAATCAAAGTTTTTTGTTTTTTTTTTAAATTACAGCCAAAAAACATCGCAAGGTTACTTTTGCGCCACCTGTTATATATCTGAAGTTAGTCTCAATGCTTAGTGGACATTTGTTATTTCCTTTTTTTCGGCAAAAAAAAATATTCAAGCAAATAAAAAACTTGCTACAATTTTTTGAAATTTTATTATATGAGCGACTCCATGTCAAGTGACTAAAATATTTCAAACATGATATCCAATTTTTCTAAAAGTTGGTTTATGTGTAGACTCGAGTGTAATAGGGAGTAAACTGAAACAGTTTTAAGACATATTTTATAATTTTGAGGTTTATTAAGCGTTGTATACTTTTGAATGGAGCTTTTTGAAGTGAAATATTTTGCACCACTTGACTTGGAGTGATTCATATGCCATATGCAGGTCAAGTACTTTCAGTTGCAGTTGAAAACATTACACACGCAAAATAGCTGTTACAATACGCTTTCAATGTTCATATAAAAATATGTACATACTCTTTAATCCACATTCCACTCAGCTTCATGGGTGGCACAAATTTCTGGGGATCCAGCAAGAAAGACGACATATTTCTACCGCCCTGCTTCGATGATCGCATACTCGAAGTGGTCGCCGTCTTTGGCTCAGTGCAAATGGCTGCATCGCGTCTCATTAACCTGCAACATCATCGTATTGCGCAATGTCAGAGCGTACAAATAAATATACTGGGTGATGAAGAGGTACCCATACAGGTGGATGGCGAAGCTTGGCTCCAGCCACCGGGCATGATACGTATTTTGCATAAGAATCGCGTGCAAATGTTATGCCGCAATCGTCATTTGGAGGTCTCACTGAAATCTTGGCAAGAGAAACAACGTCAACACAGCATATCAATACAACGCGACCAATCGTCAACAGCTTCGGAGCATGCAACATCAACCGATGAAGTGCTGTCGGAGCGTGAGTGTTACGTGCTCTTGAATTTCATTGAAGCCGTCAGCTCGCTTGTGAAATGGGTAAAATTCTTAATTATTTCGCATCCATCTTTGCAACATGATCTTTACGCTGTTGCATGCCGTGCATCGGATGCGCTCGAGTCGATACATCCACAAGGTAAACTACTTGAAGGACCCACTCTGCGCACCAAACTTGTGGAGGTTATCGATTCCTCACGGCAGTTATATGATGATGCATGCAATTTGTTGCGTGATCGTGGACATAGCCTGATACTGCGCGAGGATCTCGAAACGAAATTGAGTGCAGCGCTTGCAAATATGGAAATGGAGCTGAAGAAGTGTTCGGTGCAGAAATACATCGATGGAAAGTTGCGGGCCTACTTCAATGCCTTGGCGCCAAATGAAGAGGTAAGTGAGGTTTAAAAGCATACTGAGTTATACTACGACGCTTATTACGAAAAAAAGTGATAATAAAACTTTTTATTTTGTATACTCAAATGAATCTGATATATATGTATTATTATTGCAACGAAAAAAACTGTTTAAAAACCTTAACGTAATACTCTCTCTCCCGTCTATTTCATCTGCTTAGGGTGATGGCCGCCGCAAATCGCGTCCGTTCTGGGTGCGTTTACGTTCCGGATCCACAGTTGGCCAGACCCAACTTAGGCCACAACTCACAAATACACGTGAAGCAGTCAGCAATTGGAGTGTCAACGAAGTGGTCACATGGCTTGAGACGATGCAGCTATCCGAATATGTGGATAGCTTCCTAAAGAACGATATACGCGGCAAGGAACTACTTACGCTCGGCAGAAGAGATCTCAAAGATTTGGGCGTGGTTAAAGTAGGTCATGTAAAGCGTATATTGCAAGCCATTAAAGATATGAGCGAAAATTAAAGATAAGGATGGAGACAGGAAGAGGTATGTGCGTAAATTCAAGTTAAATACTGATTTAATAGGTTCAATTATCATTATTATTTTCTTTGATCTCGGTGATTCAAAGGAAGTATTGAGAATAAGTTCCTAACCACATTCTCTTGAAAGCCTTGAAGGACCTTTTCATAAAAAACATCTCTGCTGGAAGGCATCATAAACTTGTAGAACCCACCATTTCCTTAGACACAAGGGTATTTGTAAGTTTATGAAGCTCAATAGGTGTGCGACATCGAAAGTACTATCCGATGCAGATCACGAAGCTAAGCGCTACTTGAATGATACTATGAATTAAGTCCTGAAGCAGGCCTGAATAGATACTAATTTAATGAATTTTGATACCAAAGTAAAGAGTTTTATCACCAAAAGGAAGACCATCTGGATTTCTTTAAAGCATACAAAAAGTATTGTTGGGATGCAGATGCAATAATTCTCACACTGTATTCAGATATGCACCTTAATTGAGCCAATTACGTTGTCCCTCTGACAGAGCACCTACCGTAAACTTGTCAGTTATTAATATCAGATATTCCTTGAGTGTTTGGAGCAATTCATAGTGGATAATTTCCAAACACATAGTAAAATATTTGACTATTTGACTATGATCTTTTTCCGCTATTGTTAATATATCTGATTTCATCGCAACTATGTATTATCTGCTCCAAAAATGGGTCGACTTCGTTAAGTTTTCGCAAAGCATCGGCAGTCAGTCAATCTGGTTGTTTTGCGTTGATTCGTGAGGCACCCACACACTAAATTTTTTCCTAGGATCAGCAATTTATTCCAAATGATTTTCTGTTCTCAGTTTCCGAGCAATAAGTTACTTGTAGCAAATGAACTGCTCAAGAAATTTTAAGGAGGGGCACCAAAACTAGTGACATATGCAGATGACATAGCTAAAGTAGTTACGCGAAAGTACATGGATACGATCAGTAATCTGATGAATAAGACACTTAAAACGGTACACCAATGAACATCTCGCGCAGGGCTAGGGTTAAACGCGGAAAAAACGGGCATGGTACTTTTTACCAGGAAGTACAAAGTCCAGTCGTGGAACCTCCCAAAACTAAGCAACAACGATCTACTTCTCAAAGATCATGCGAGGTACCTCGGAGTAATACTAGACAGCAAATTGCAGCGCAATGTTAAGGAAAGGGTGAAAAAGGTCAGTAATGCGCTGTACACATGTAAAAGAATACTGGGTGTTACTTGGGGTCTATCACCCTCTCTGATGCAATGGTGCTACACGGCAGTAGTTAGACCGATATTGCTGTATGGGGCCTCAGTACGGTGGATTGCGGCAAGAAAACTGACATACTTAATGCCAATGGAGAGGATTCAGCGACTCGCTGCTCTGTGCATAACAGGAGCGATGAAAACCGCTCCAACGGTGGCAACGAAATCCGCGAGTTCCATTATAAGCGAGAATCGAGATATTTTGGGCATTTCAAATTTTTCTGAAATTTGGTGTATTTGTAGGCTGGAGTAATGAAACAGCAGCAACAATCAAAGGTGATGTAAGGTCTAATTTTTACCCTTGCTTCTTGCCCCTTGCCGCAAGAGGGTAATGCGCTACTTGATAAATTCCTGATGCCCTCTTGAAAAAGCTACTTATTATTTCCTCGCAAATTCTGAAGACAAGGTAATCAAAAGCATAGAAATGAAAACTGGCCCATATTACGGAATGGCTTGTTAAGCTGGATAAATTAAAATCTAACGTCAGTCAAATTATTTCTGAACGTCACATTAAAAAGCCGGAAGACCCAGCCAAAACCATTCATTGGGCTTGAGGCGGTATAGCACAGGCAATATCCAAAATGAATACGGGGATTAAAATAGAACTTATGAAAATGGGAAATACATATTTTTTTGTGGAAAACTTACAATAAAATAAAATATACAATAATAAAATACACTTATAGATAGGCACAGATTTTACGAAACGTACCAAAAGTTGCAGTAATTATTAAAGCAGATGCCAATCACATTCCGTGTCTAACTATGTTTTATGTGACAATCCATGAGAAAGGCAATTAAATACTATTCAAAACATAACGTAAAATTATTTTATGGTTTACATCGACCTTCTGTCAATTTTTTACTACCTTTTCAGAAAAGTGATAAACTTATGCCCCTCTTTCCTTGACTTTCAAATTGCATCAATGGATTAAATAGCATCCGAAATCAATTCTCAAACTTTGCACAACCTTCTATTATTGAAACATGGACTTGAGTATGATAAGAAGTAAACTGAGAATTATTTACAAATATTTGTTAATTTTTAAATATCTTCTGTTTTTTTTTTAATTTTCTATTCTTTTATATTTTTCATAAAATTAGGGTTTTCTATCAAAATTGTTTGGGAAATAATTAATAAAATTGGTTTTTCATGCAATGTTGGAAATTGTGGTATATAGTTTTTAAAGTGAAATACTTGCTATTCCTCTTAACATTTAAATATTAGGTGCGCAACTAAGTTTTCGCTGTTTTTTTTTTAATGAAAGTACAACTTTATTCTGAAAAAATTGTTATAATAGGACTATGAATAAGTTCGTGCGGTTTTTTTTCGAAATTTGAAACTTTATTGACGTAAAATGGTTACAAATTTAATATTCAAAATATTGTCCATCGCTTACTACTACTTTTTCCCATCTTTCTGGCAATTCACGGATTCCCTTTGTGAAAAATTCGGTCGGTTTTGCCGCAATCCACGAATCGATCCATTTTTTGACTTCATCGTAATTACGGAAGTGCTGGTCAGCCAGGCCATGTTGCATCGATCGGAAGAGATAGTAATCGGATGGCGCAAGGTCTGGACTATACGGCGGGTGGGGTAGGACATCCCATTTGAGCGTTTCTAAGTATGTTTTGACCACTTGTGCAACATGTGGCCGAGCATTGTCATGTTGCAAAATAACTTTGTCGTGTCTATCGGCGTATTGCGGCCGTTTTTCTCGCAGTGCTCGGCTCAAACGCATCAATTGTCGTCGGTAGACATCCCCCGTAATCGTTTCATTCGGTTTCAGTAGCTCATAATACACAACACCCAGCTGGTCCCACCAGATACACAGCATAACCTTCAGGCCATGAATATTCTGCGCCGACGTCGATGTTGAAGCATGGCCAGGGTATCCATACGTTGCCCGACGTTTTGGATTGTCGTAATGGACCCACTTTTCATCGCCAGTCACAATTCGATGCAAAAAACCCTTTCTTTTGTGCCGTTGAAGCAGTTGTTCGCATGCCATAAAACGGCGTTCAACGTCTCTTGGCTTCAATTCATACGGCACCCAATGGCCTACCTTTCGGATCATTCCCATGGCTTTTAAACGTTTGGAAATGGTTGATTGATCAACTCCCAAAGTTTTTGCAACCTCTTCTTGCGTTTGAGCCGGATCTTCATCGAGCAATTCCTCCAATTCGGTATCCATGAACTTTGGCGGCGCACCCTCGCGTTCTTCGTCTTCCAAGCCAAAATCACCACTTTTAAAGCGTGCAAACCACTTCTGGCACGTTCGCTCAGATAGAGCATGCTCACCATAAACTTCCACCAAGATACGATGACTTTCGGCTGCTTTTTTCTTCATATTAAAATAATGAAGAAGAATTCCCCGCAAAAACACATTATTTGGCACGAAATTCGACATTTTCAAGTGTGGTAAAAATATTGTTGTTTACGCTTCAAATAAAAAACTTATACTGACGTTTGTGCCTTACGAAAGTAGCTCTCCAATGAATGTTTGGAAATGTGGATCGATGGAATAATAATCAAGTTACGCCATCTGTTGTAAAACCGCACGAACTTATTCATAGTCCTATTAAGTGAATCATTGAAAGTATTGCTGGTAGATCTCGTATACCGTCGCGGTAAAACTGTTTATCTTTTGATGCTATCCACGGATCAAGCCATTTTTTGATGTCTTCATATAAATGGAACTGCTGGTCAGCTAGACCATGTGCCATCGATCGGAACAGGTGATAATCGGACGGCGCAATATCTGGAGAATATGGCGAGTGTTTCAGTGTTTCCAGGTAGGTTTTAATGGGTTTGGCAACGTGAGACCGAGCGTTGTCATGCTGTTGAATCACTTTTCCATGCCTCTCCGCGTATACGGCCGCTTCTAGCGCAGTGCTCGGCTCATTCGCATCCATTGAAGTCGATATCGAGCCCCAGTGATGGTTTCGCTTAGTTTTAACAGTTCATAATAAATAACACCAACTTGGCCCCACCAAATATATAGCATAAACTTCGCTGCGTGAATATTCGGCCGAGGCGATGACGTAGAAGCATAACCGGGCAGTCCCCATGACTTTCTTTTCTTTGGATTGCTGTAATTAATCCATTTTTCATCACCCGTCACGATGCGATGAAGAAAACCCTTCCTTTTTTGCCACTGGAGTAGTTGTTCACAGGCGAAAAAACGACGTTCAACATACCTTGGTTTTATATTAACTCATAAGGAACCCAAGTCCCCTGTTTCGGAATCATTCCCAAAGCATACAATCGCTTGCAAATGGATTGGCAGGTATCTCCTTATACTGAGGCAAGCTCTTCTTGCATTTGACACGGATCCTCATTGAGCAATGCCTTCAATTCAGCGTCTTCGAAGGTTTTTGGCCTTCCTTCACGCGGACGGTCGTCAACATTAAAATCACCATCTTCGAAGCGACGGAATCAATCTCAGACGTTGTTTCACTTAAAGCAGCATCTCCATAAACTTTGTGAAGCTGTCAACTCTCAATGCGCTTCAGACGCTGTTTTTTTCGAATGAAATAGGAAAATCAACACTTCCCGCAAATGACAATTATTCGGCACAAAATCAGACATTTTCACAAAACCAAAAGTATGTGATACCAAAACACGATCACTAATGTGTCGAAGCAGTTTGTTTACCATATGTCTAAGCTTGACTTATGACGTTTAGGTTATGATAGAATCGACAAGCACACAATGCTGGCGGCAGCTTTGACAAACAGCGGGAACTTAGTTGCACGCGTAATAATTTTTTTGGACAATGTATACCTCTTGGAAAAATGGGGCGGCTGTTAATAAAAACGAAAACGAAAAAATTAGGAATTCGAACCGAAAAAAAATTAATGATTTTCTGAAATTTGGAAAAAAAATTAAATTTTTTCCACAAAAACAGTTTTTAAAAAGTACATATTATTGTAGAATATAAAAAAAACACGTCAATATTACAAAAAACAAAGATATTTCACTTCCAAAGAAAATTTTCACCCCTGACAAAAAACAAATTTTCAAAAACTTGTGTCTAAAAAATTTAATTTGAAAAAATTTTGAAAAAATTTAATTTTTGTTGAAAAAACTAAATTTTTTGAAGTGAACTTCTTAGGCGTCGATGGACGAGCGAGAATGGAGAGCAAAATTTCAAAGTCATGCAACGTTTTGGGCATTTTCGTTACGCGAGAGAGAAAAAAGGTGTAACGTAGAGGAAAAGGAGAGAGAGAGAGAAATACGCCTAATATCTTAGATACACTTTAGGCTAATTTTCCTGACTTTTTCCTTGTGGTTGCTAATTTCTAGTGAGAAATAACACTGCCTACTTTTTGGCGCTTGTTTTAGGTGCCTTATTTCCGTTTCCTAGTTAGTGCTTGTGCGTACTATAAAGTGCTATCCATTCCGGCATCGGCTATATTGGTATTGCTTAGCTGTTATTTGTGCCGCTGCTGCGCTCCTGGAATCGCTGCGTTTGTGCGGGTGATAAACGCTCGGAGTAGTGCGCGTTGTTGCCACGGTTTGTGTCTGGCGTTTACCTACACCTGATTCTAATTTTTAATCCAAATTTTGTCTATTTGTATTCTCTGCAAATGTTGTCAATTTATTTAGATGTATATTCTTTCTCTCTCTCACTCTCTCTCGGATCTCTCTCTCTCACTCGCATTCTCTCTCGGGTCTTTCCCTCTTTCTTTGTCTGCCTTGAAAGTTTTACTTTTGTTATGTATACTACGCTACACGCACTTTTTTTCAAAATATTGGGTATGAAAATAAGTCTTCGTCCTTACCAAAGAATAATACATACAGGCAGCATACGGATTCCTCTGACGAAAAATCGAGTTCTTTTGACTTCACCCAGTTGAGCCAGTTTGCGGTGCTCTCGTAAGAAGTAAGCCACTCTGTAATAAGGGTTGGCTGCATTGATCGGAACAGATGGTGATTCGAAGGTGCAATGTCCGGGAAATACGGCGGGTAGGGCAAGATTTCCCAATTCAGTCCCTCTAAATATTTCTGGACCGATTTAGCAACGTGTGGCCTGGCGTTGTCATGCAGCAAAATCTGTTTGTCATGTCTACCGTCCCATTCCGGCCGATTTTCTTTGATTCTTTCTTCGATTCAAACGCATTAGCTGCAGTCAGTAACGATCGCCTGTGATGGTTTTAGGTGGTTTAAGGAGTTCATAATAGATGACACCTTTTTGATCCCACCAGATGCACAACATAACCCTTGAAACATCAATATTTTCGACGCTTTGGGTTATCGTAATAGATCCATTTTTCAAGGCCAGTGACGATGCGGTGTAGACGTCACCAAACGTTTCTCAATATCCCTCTCTTACAATTGATGTGGCACCCACCTACCTGCTTCCTGGAACATTTTCATAGGATACAAATGTTTATCGACGGTTGATCTGTGCACAACCATCTCTTTAGAGATATCACCAAAGATTCGACATGCGACTTCATTTAATAATTGTTGCAGTTGAGTATCTTCGAATTTTGTCGTTGCCACTTCGCGATCTTTATCACTCACGTCGAAATTGTCACTTTGGAGGCGTCAAAACCACCCTTTACAAGTTGTACTTGATGGAGATGGTGATTTCCGTAAATATTGATCACGACAACACACGTTTCGGCTGCACTTTTCTTTAGAAGGTAATAATGAAGCATGACTTCCTGTAAATGCTGTTTTTTCGGGACGAACTTAGACATACATATTTGAGGTCATATAAAAAGGGAACAACTACTGCGATCGAGACCTCACATATACACCTTCCAATCACAGGTATATTACTAGAGCGAACATAAATATATTAAAGGGTGAGCGATATGAAGTGTTACCTATTCAAAACTCCATAACCTTTTGTGTGAAATTAGTTTTTGTTGGTTCCAAAGACAAAATTGTTCAAAAATGATTACAATTTTAACACATATTCACTTTAGCTCGATATGACCACCTTTTGCCTGGACTATAGCCTTCAAACGGTCAAAAAATGAGTTGCATGCTGCACGAATGTGATCTTGAGGTATTTGGGACATTCTCGTATAATCGCTTTTTTCAGCGCATCCATACTGGCATATTTTTTAGTCCTCACCTTGCTCTCCAAAATGGGCCAGATGGAATAGTCCATCGGATTTGTGTCTGGCGAATTCGAAATCCATTGTGTGGACGAAATGAAGTGTGGAACATGATTTTTTAACCATTCTTGGTTCACACGAGTTTTATGAAACAGTGCTGAGTCCTATTGGAACGTCCACGGTCTACGACCGAAATGTTTGCGTGTCCACTGCTCTAAAGCAGCTTCTAAAACATTTTCCCGATAATATTCACTTTGACACCAGGCTCGATAAAAACGATTGGAGAGCGTCCATCAGCGATCACTGCGGCCCAAACCATTACTTGCGATGGGAAATTGCTTCGAGTGGCCATACGTAGGCTCAAATTCTCGTATGAGCGTTCGGTCAAGTAAACATGATCGTCTTCAGTGTTTATGAACTGCTCAATTGGAAAATTTTTTTCATCAGAAAACACAATGTTAGGAAATTCGCCACGTTCGTGCAACCGCAAAAACTCCTTTGCTCTTTCGCAACGAACTTTTTTTTGCTGGGGTGAAAGATCGTGTACTTTTTGGAACTTGTAAGCCTTGACCTTGAGCTCATTTTTCAATATGCGTCGAATGCTGTCTTGCGATATTTTCAGTTCTTTGGGCATTTTTCTTCCACTTCGTCGTGGATTTCGTTCAAGCCGAGCCTTCACTTTCCGAACCATTTCTGGCGTTGTTGCGGTTTTTTTTTGGTCCACCTCCATAGCGTTTTGCAATGCTACCAGTATCATTGTAATGTGTTATAGTGCGATACACAAACATTTTATCCACTTTGAGATGACTGAGCTCACGAACAATGGCTGGTTGTGATTTTCCAGCCAAATATAACGCAATCATACTATTACGTTTGAATTCTATCACAGAAAAAAAGAATTCAACAAAACTGAGACGCAAATGCTTTTGATTGCTTATAAACAATATATTGAACTGTCATTAGAACAATTTTGACGTTGATTTCATGAGCTGTTTTACAGATACAAGCAGTGTGAAGTAGGTAACACTTCATATCGTTCACCCTGTAGTATCACAGCGACGCCTCTTTTACACCTCTTATTCCCACGCACAATAAATAATTAAATATATCCTAAGAAATTATTATTAAATAAAATAAAATATTCTCTTCCAAAATGTTCTATGTTTTAAAATTACTTTTTTTAATTTTTTCAGTTTATTTCTTAATTTTTTGTATTCATGTTTGACATGGAATCCCCCAAAAGTTAAATTACGCAAATTGAAGAAAATAAATCGTAAGGGTATGGTTATTCCTGAAACCCATGGTGCATAGGTTCAAAAATATTAAAACAAGTGCACGTTCAGCCTTTGGATTTGAATAACATACTATACATATATTTCTAACGTAATAGAGTATTTGGGAGACCAGATGTGGTTTTCGGATGTCAATATCCTAGTCCAGTTCTTTTTTTAAATCTCGCAATGTTACAGGGTAAAAAAAAACTAAATAACTGATATTTTTCCCTCTTCTACTTCTTTTAGGGTGGCCGTAAACAATTGAATGAAAATGAAACGAAATGAATCACTTGCAAAGAGTCAGCGAAGTGGCCACAAGCCAGGAAACACAGCAGCTGTGAAAATATGTTGATAACTTCCTAAGGTGTGATGTATGAGGTTGAGCCTCCCAGAAGTCACTCTCTCACAAAAAACGAAGAGAGTAGTAAAAGTGGCGCATGCAAAGCGTACTTTATTTTGCATGCAATCAAAACTATGTGTGTGATTTCAAGATCTGGACTTTCAGTATGATTGTAAAGTAGACAGAAAAAAACATTAAAAACATGTGCACGAATAAGTTTACGCTTTGTAGTAGGTAGTAAATGCTGATAGAAATATGTTCGATTGGCAATCTAACGAACTTAGAGATTACAGAGAAGAGTTCGCAAATGCAATAGATACGTATGTAAATGCAAGTTTGAATAACTAACGAAAAAATCAAGCAAAAAATGCATAAAACAATCATAAATTTAGTTAAGATAAGTTAAAATTATCTGCAGTACGCGCATACTAAAATGTGGACAAAAAAAAACAAAAAACACAAAAAAGAAAACAATTTAAGTGAACTTTTTTGATTTATTTAAAGGAGCCCGATTCCATATGCGATTAGGTATATACACGCAAAGCAAACACACAAACATACTTAGTTAAACAAATCTAAAATTTTTAGCCCTACTTACTCTGAAAACCGAACAAAGAAAACCTAGCTTAAGTGAGAGTAAACGAAGAACTAAAGTAATAAATTTGTATTCAATAAATTAACAAAACCTTAATTTAAAGCTCTAAAAGTCAGACGCTAAATTCTTAAAAAAGAAAAGTTTCATTTGTTTAAAAGAAGTCACTAATTTTAATATTTATGCATAAAAAATTATTTTACACCTACAAGTATATGCAGTAATGAATAATACACTTTTCAAAAAAAAAGAAGAAAAAAATATTATTATTAATAAATACATTTTTGCATTACTTAATTGTATTTATTATATTGTAAGTAATATTAAAAACGAATTTAAATGTAGTTACAACATATAATTTCTATTTTATTATTATTTTTTTTTTTGATGTAAGGATCTCAGTAATTTTTTAGGTATTTAAAAGGGTATTAAAAGTGAAACTTCATTAAACAAATACCAGAAAAGAAAGTAACCAAATATTTCTTTATGCTTTTGAGATTTAAGCAAAACACATTATAACTTCGATATTTATCAAAGAAGACACTCTTCGAGCAAAATAAAATGATTCTAAATTTATAAGCAATTTAAAGTTTAACTATCGTAAAAAATTATCATGAATATCGATATTATTCTACGCATTAGCACACTCAACTATACATTTAATAAACGTTTAAGTCAAATTTAGAAATTAAAACTATGAAAAAACATTTTTTCATAAACCTATTATAATAAAAAAAAAATTATTTTAAAACCTCTGAATGACTTGAAAACTAGTAAATAAGGGCGAAAGTTAAGTTTCCATACTCATAAATAGGCATTAATGGCAATCAGTTTGTCACTGAATGACTTTGTAGTTGTAGAAAAACAAAAAAATTTCTTTTAATCAAGATTTTTGTTTTTTAAATTACACTATTATATAAATATTTTCTTCAAAAGTGGCATCTCATTAAAAAGATTCACTAAATACGAAAATTGGTTTCATTCATTTTTCCAAAGAAGATTTTTCACAATGTAGGCAAAAAATCAGTTTTCTATGCCTTTTTTGCAGTTATTGCCAAAAAAAAATCCAGAAAAGCTGATAAAACTAACATCTAATGGATATTGTTCGAAATCTCGTTTTCCTGTTCGTATTCGAAACTCGTTCCGCCGCTTCGCGTTCATATATTCTTTAAGCGCTTTCGCTCCGCCACTTCTCTGCTTGCTATCTACGAGCATGCGCTCTGCTCACTTCATGTAAGATTTGCAGATGAAAGCAAAAACAAAGTTATCGAGTAAGATTCATCGCTAACGAGTATGGTATTTGTGGTTCATAAAACTGGAATAACTCATTGTTTTTTGCAATGCTACCAACTCTCTTTCAAGAGACTGTTAAACTATCAGACTGCGTTCATGCAGAGAGACTTTGCTTTAATTGTGCGAAATCTCCTTTGGTGTTCTCACACAGCAACTCCGGTGCTTGCCCTTGTTTCGTTTTTGGTTTGCAGGCAACAACACCATTGAGAACAAAGAGGACATGAGCACTTGCTAACGCGTGGCGAATCGAAGAGACCTTTTGTGTCCATCGGAATAGTAATTTTTGCGCTTCAGACGTTTAAATACCAAAAATAAGCACTTTTTCAAGCTTTACCGAAAATTTTTCCATTTTATTTCTTCTTAATTAATTAATATAAGGAAATTAATTCGATAAACAGTTTTTAGTTTAAGATTACAATTTGTTTTTTAATTTAAGATTAAAATTTGTTTAATTTAAGATCAAAATTTTAATTTTTTACATTATTATATTTATTTATTTTTAATTTTTTTTTTTTATTTTTTTTTTATTATTTTTTGTTATTATGAAAATATGATGCCTAAGCCCGTTCAAATCGGATAGAATATGTAATATGTAAAAGTTACGATAAATTAAATAAATACAGTCAATAGTCACTCTCAACATACAGAGAATCGATAAAAGATACAAAATCAGCAAAGAGGCGGTGTATAACTTTCGAACGATATCCATAAAAAACTAGTTTTGCTCGCTTTTCTGGAGTTTTTTTTTTTTGCAATAACTGCAAAAAGACATTGAAACAGATTTTTGCCTATGTCCTTAAAGCGCTTTTTTGGAAATATATATGGGACATATTTTCGTGTTCAGCGACTGCAAATCAATCTAAAAAAGTTTGTTTACGAAGTACTTTTTTCATATAAACTAATTTTATTTAAAATTTAGTACTTAGAATTTAGTACAAAAACTCTAGATCTTTTGTATTTAGTTATTAATGTTTGTATGACTGCTTAAATGCTTCTACATTTCGTAGCTTGTTTTAATTTCATAAATTAGGGTGATTCACAATTAAATGCAAACAGCCTGGCAATTAACATGGCAGGATAACAGCAAAATCTGTATGCGCCAAATGTTAATGTCATGCCAACATTGTGAATTGCTCTAATTTGTTAATAATGATGGATAGCATTTGAAAAAATTTTGAACAATTCAAAAATTACATAATTTGTATACTAATTAAATTCAATGCCTCTGCTAAGTATGTACTTTTTTCTTTAAATTATAAATATGTTAGGAGCAATTATTGTATGTAAGGAGAAGATCTTACTAAGAACGCATCATAAATGTGCTATGGTATAAAGTATGCGAAATGAAATGTCAACTGACTGCGCTGACCAAATCAGACGACGTATATTCTGGCAAAATAAGAGTTTATCATTCTTATGACCATTACACTGCTTTACAAAAACCAACATTTTTTCTGTCCTATGAACCAAATATACTTTTTCGGAAAGGGGAGAAAAAAATAAAATCACATGTGTATCGGCGATTGATTTTCATGTACACGTCAGAGTTTTTTTTTATGTATAAAATATAGAACTCGTAATCCGAATGTATGAAAAACTTTGGATCAATTTTTAACCCTTTTTCCGTGATCCAATCGGGGTTTTATATCTCTATTGTAATGCGGAGTGAAATACCTTTCTTTTGATACCCACATCGGCATATCTCATGCAATTTTTTTTTTTAATTTCGAACAGGCCTGTGAAACATTGTCAGTAGCAACACCTAGGTGAAAAGTCTAGAAATGTGATACACTATCTGTGTGCCCAATTTTATTCAAATCCGTTAAGCTAATCCTGAGATCGTGTAGCTATAGAATTGCTCGTTTAAAGTTATAAAATACAAAACAAAAATTGTAACGTGTACATGAAAATCGCCGATACACATGTATTTTTATTTTTTATCCCCTTTCCGAAAAAGTATATTTGCTCCATAGGACAGAATGTGTGTAACGCAGTGTTATTAATGAATTTTTTAGAAAAAAAGGTATTTTTCGATGAACACATCATCTACACCTTTTTTAACATAACAATTTTAACATAACATTTTCAACATACATTTTTTAACAGAAGCCCGCTTATGTTACGCTCACCAGCTAAAACTTTGTTGCGTCTTGATTTCGGCAAACCCGGTTATTTTAGCAGGAAATTTGATACTTGGAAGCCTGGAGTATATTAATTGGCTTGAAGTGTAGAGTAACACTTATCGCCCGTCACACAACTGAAAAGAGAACGTGAAGCAAGCAAATTTTGAGAGAGAGCACATCGGATGCAGTTAAAAAGTACTGAGTGCTTTTCAGGAACTGAGAGTACTATTTTCTGTGCTCACCTAACATGTCACATGTCTGTAGTATACTTTTTAATACGGCCCGATTTCCTTGATCGATCTAAAATTTCATTTTTTCATCTAGCATATATGTACTTTGCTGCTTGGTAGAGCAGAATTTCATCCACGCTCAAGTTTTCTTTCACTCCTCCTTCCACTCTTGCAAGTCTTACTTATTTAATAAATACATATTCTTTGTAGTCGATCTGAGGAGGAAAAGTAAAATTCCTCATATTTTGTTGTGAGTGAATTATTTTCACAAAATGCCAAACAGTTTTTAACACTGCAGCTCTCTCCGTGAAATATTTGTGCTTCACATATTGAAATAGTATCCTACTAATTGGGTAATACTCTTACTCTTGTTTTAATTTGTTTTGTTGGTGTTTTTTCTCAGAGCATCACCTGACGCAAAAAATTTACCATGTTCATAACATCACCTGATAGTCCACGTATATTCTTGCCTTTGATTAAGAGTAAGTTAATCAAGAATAAGCAGTATTTTCTTAAGGATTCAACCATAAAAATTTATAAATCATACATTCAATGAATCCTCTAATTTGTGCAAATTAAATAAAATCAAAGTTTTCTGAAAAATTTGTAGTATTTCGAATTTTGGTAAGGTAAAATGCAAGTTCGAAATGGCTTAGAAATCGTGTTGATTTTTCACAATTTTCTCGCTGACTGAGTTGAGTGTTTTCTTCCACATAAAAAAATATCAAGCATTCGTTGTGCAATAGTTATTAAACGCACAGCACCTATATACTTACTGCGTTTCTGATCTACTCGTGGAGCATAAGTGATGTAAACACACAGGATGTGTATAATTTCCAGTTATGCGAACTCTTAGGAAGAGAATTGGAACGACGAAGATAATAATTATTTAGAAGTAAGGTCACACTAGTGGAGGAAGACGACTAATACACAAATAAATAAGTTATCAAAGTTATCCATCATTATTTCTACAAAACACTCAGTATTATGTTCTTATTTTAAATTCCAATTGCTTTAGTATATTATGTGCTGATTAGCTAGAAATGCTATAATATTTGGTAGTCTGAAAATTTTGGTCATCACTTGTTTGTGCCGTAATAAAAGTAATGCTCAGCAACTGGGAATTTCTCCAAATCGGCGCCACATTTTAGTTTTCTCTTATGAAAATCTTTAAAATGCTGAATAATCTGCTAAAAACTTTGAGGTGTTTTCGATCAAAAGCAGTGCCCAAAAAAGAGTATGAGCAAGATATGGAGTTTTGAAAATTTCGATACTAGAGCTAAGCCAAGCGCCAGTCGACATAGCGCTCAATAAGTTAGTAAATTAGTGGAAAAATTTGAGGAAAAATATTCGTAGAATTGGAAAAAAAGAAAAATAATCAACGTCAAATACTTTTCAAAGTGAAAAATTGAACGTACGGATTTTTTATCTCACAAAACTCAACTGAAATGGAACGAAATTGAATTGTGTTCAAACCAAATGATAACTGGATGAAACTGTTGAGAAATGCAAGACTTATAATAATGATTTACAAAAAATCAAAGCACGAATGAAGCCACGAGCCAAAGCTTTTCAAATACCTTACAAAGGCGAGAAAATGGAAGCAAAAGCTGTGTAACTTTTTGTGTGATTGGAATAAAAAAGTATCTTAAGAGTAGCTACCGAACATTCGAAGATTCAATTTGCCACCTGGTTCGACTCTTACAAACTAATCCACCGAAAGTTTAGCTACATACATTTACATATAATTTCCAATGAGCCTTAACTGCAGCTTACGCTCAACTACAATTAAAATTTCACTCTTTTATATGACCAAATTCATTTGTAATTGTAAGCAAACATATAAACTCTCTCCCACGCTGAAGTGAAAATGTTGATTTAACAGTAATAGAATAATAGCAGCATTCCAAATTCAAAAATAAATTTAAATAGCTATTTTTATGCCTAACCGGGCAAAAAAAGTGAGAATTTTGATCACAGAATCACTTTTTCTCTTGTTTTTAGCATAAATATAATATGTATATGTCTGGTAGATATATATGAATATACACATACATACATACATACTTATTATACCTATAGTATACGACTACAATACACTTTCCGTTTCTTAACATAAAAATGTGAACAGCTCTGTTAACCATCTGTTGTCAGCAAACCACAAATGTAAACGAGCTGTTTGAGTTCACTCGAAAGGCTTACTATTTCTGAAACTTGACAGAGATGACCAAACATCCAAACACGCTTCAAAAGATGTGCGCACTAATTATAGGTATACAAAATGTTCCACATTCAGCAATGGATACAATTCAATCTATTGAAGTGTATAGATTGCTACAGAAAGAACGGCGTATTATATCAAGACAAGGCTAACAAAAACAAAAACATCATATAACTACCGCTTAGATGAAAGCAAGAGAGCAGGACTGGAATATTTTGATGAATTTACAGTTCATTATTTGTTTCGGGCTGTACAAATCCTTCTTAATTCTGCGAAGTTAAGACCAATAGCGGCCTGCAAAAGGCACTTGAACCAGTTTTTCGTACAGAAAACACAGCAGTTTCACAACATGATGAACAGATTTTTAAAGGTCTACTACGTAGCAGGCCATTATTCGGCTCTGCGCGAATTTGACAGATATGCTGATGTCACTTGGGATGTGTTTCACAAAATGCAGCTTGTGGGTATCCCAAGTGAAGTGGAATCCAAAGTTCCCCTAAATTTTTTTTTTTTCACCATTTCTATCAAGCAAACCTAGTAATCTATCATCCTTAGTTTCACAATGATGGAATTCAATACAAGCTTGCAAATAAATTTGAATTTGTGTTTCTCGTTGGAAACCAAAAAGTTCCACATTGATGGTATTATGGCGCTCCTCGATAAGTGGCAAAATTTTAGCAGTTATTTTTCATTAAAAGAATTGCATTAGCAAATCAAATTTGTGACCAACATTTTTGGACTGCTCAATAAAAAAGATATAACTTTATTGTTATTTATTAAGAAAAAAATATTTTAGCTGCATATAGAACCACTTACATAAGCACAAGTACGCAATTGGGTGTGCCATGTGGATTTTTGCTAGTCCTACTGTAAAGTGTGTATTGCTACTAGTAGAATTGTCAACTAGCAAACAGTGTATACATACATATACGAGTATATGTATGTGAGTATGATATAAGTAAATAAATATAAGAAAATAATTTTTTTTAAGCAAATATGCAGACACATTTTTGAAAATTTTCCTCGTACGTCTCCTATTGGGGAGAATTTTAAAAATGCCTTAAGAGTAACTATAAATGGAAAAAAAAAGTTATATAAATGAATTGACGCCATATTAACATTAAGAAAAAATGAATTAATTGAATATAAATATAATTGAAACAAAACCTCCTGAGTATGTCTTATTTTTCGCTTTGCTAAAAATAATGAGCCCAGATGTACTCAAGATGTTTAAAAAAGTAGCACCTGAAAAAAAATGTTTTTTTCTTTTAATGATAAGGGATTTAATTTATTCATCTGATTTAAGACTCTTTATTTATGTAAATCAACAAAGGTATGCTTAAGTTGGCGTTAATAATTAGGAATAAAAAGGTGTTTATGCATCCCTTTTACAGTTATATGATAATATTTATATATTTTCCTGTAGTTCCTAGGTGGAACAAAGGACCTCGTATATAGATGAGTACTCTGCTTATAAACTCTTTATATAAAACGAAAATATTTCATATAATAAACTTTTTTTTTACCACGAAACTTCTTAATGCCTTTTTTATTACTTTTACATTAGCACCTAATAATAGATAATGTAATTTAATTAATTAAAATAAATATTAAAGTAATGTGCTGTTTAAGATAAAATAAAAAAACAACGTGAATATTCAAAAAACGATTTACGCTTAAAACAAGGACGTGAAAAATTTTATTGAAAAATTTTTTAGGCATTTAACTTTTCTTGAAAACAAAAGCCTCTAACAAATCCAAATCCATGAAAATGTCGAAAAAAAAAATTAAACCAAAATAGTATAAAATGAACTTAATGATATTGTTTCACATTTAAAGTGTACAACTAGCAAAGTTATAAATAAACCTACAACAAAATTTTAACGGAAGTTTAAAATTCAAAGTATTTATAATTAAAAATTTAAACAAACCCCTTAAAAATTTACAAAACGAAATTAAATGTAATAAATGTTTTTTAATTCATTAAATGTTAGTTATAAAACCCAAAAAAGAAAAACCACATAAATCTAAGCCCTTAAATTTAACAAAAAAAATTAAGTAATCTTGTGAAAAATGCTAAACATTTACGCTTAAAAGGGTAATAATAAATATGTAAACGTAAAAGATGGTAATTTACACTTTTCCAAAAGTTAAACAATCAAAACAAAAAAAAAACAAAACTAAAATACGAATAAACCTCCTGTCAGGCATTGGAAGCGCAGGTCGTTTTCACTGGCTTGACGAATAATATATGCAAATTATTAATCAATTCCTTTCTCAAGGCAATGCGATACGAGATTTTTAGGTAAATATGTACATACATATATTAAATAAGTAATTTAAGTTAACACATTTGCACTGTTCACTCATAAATAATAACAAAAAATTAATTTTTAAATGTAAGCAAGTTTTTTTTTAGTTTGATTATATTTCAATATAATAAAAATTTTCGCAAAGAAGGGATATGAATTATCTGTCTGTAGTTAAATGTACTAATTTTTAACTACTTTACTAGCAGTTTTCCTTGCAGCGCAACTAGTTCGTATTCCAAGCAGAAACTGGTATCAAAAATTCCGTAATGTCCTACAAAATGTGGATCATGAGCAGCAAACCATTTAAAGAAAGAATCAAGAAACTGCATTAGTATTACACTAAGTTAATCAACTACTTCATAATACACAGAAAAATCAGATGATTGACTGCATCACCATTTATATTCGTCTAATGCCCACTGCGTGCATCCTTGCAGCCTGAAACGTGCTTATTCATAGGAAATAATTTTTGTTTTGCATACACCTCTAAGACCACTTGGCAACTGGTACACATTTAGACCCTCTCGAATTACTTACAGTATAATTTGTTCCATCATATACCAGCGCATAAACAGGAATGCATACACCTACGTCCACCTAATGGTATATAAATACATACCAGCAACAGCAGTGATTGAACAAATCAATATTTTCTAAAGAGTGCAGTATAAAAAAAATATTTCATTGATATTTTTACTCAATGCTCATCGGCTAGCTTTGTGCACAATACGAGAAAGAGATGGAAAGAGTCTGCTAACCTATTTGAAAGGGAGTACACATGACTTAGTAGAGAGAGGGCGAAAGTTTCAGAGAGAAAGAGAGCACACATGGCTTAGGGAGCAAGCGAAAGTTTCTGAGAGAAAGAGGAAAAGCTCAACAGCAGTTTTTGTGCAGCCAAATTTTCTATGCAAGTTTTGTCGGAAAAGTTGACCGAAGCTGCAGCTCTCTTCTCCTCAATTTCTTTGTGACACGAGATTCATAATTAAACTCTTGATTTTTTCAACCTTGTTGTTTAATAGTCACTCTTTCAAGATATACCCTATGATCAGAAAGTACCGGGAATGTTCAATATAAACGAACCGCGCACGTGGCAACTGGTCCATATTTTTTTATGTTGGTAGGACTGTAAGACCCACATCTGTCACTTTTTAGCGCCCTAGGATCATTAGTGTCTGCCTGGCCGGCCGAAAATGTGGAGGAACAATTCTTGGATTTTGCATGATGATAACGCGCCATCGTACCGAGCCCAAATTGTGCTGGATTATTTGACCAAATACCAAGCAAATACCATCGTGTAAGCACCGTATTCACCTGATATGGCCCCGTACGTCTTCTTTTTGTTTCCCAAGTTGGAGTTACCACTTCGTGGAAGGAGATTTCAGTCGATAGAGGAGATCAAAGAGAATGCGCCATCCCTTCGTCGGACTACCAGGGTACACGGAGGACTGGGTTAACGTTGGCACATGTGTGTTGCTTCAGACGGGTCATATTTTGAAGGATTTGCCTGAAAATTTGCCTGAAATTTAACTCAGTTTTGTTTTATTTAAACATTCCTGGTACTTTCAGATCCTAGTTTAGGTAATTGGGCTTAAGCTAAGTTTTTGAACAAACACGATGTTGCCAAGTCCTTGCTAATATAATGTAATAAAAGGCGTCTTCGATTCGTCAGTTCTCTGCTCGGTATATTAGGGCTCTGCTCACTTGACGAACAATTTGCACGTGAAAGCAACAACACAGTTAGCGAGCCTCTAGCGCCTCTAGCGAATATGATTTTAACTCATAAATTTCACCATATTCAATGTTGCTAACCCTCTTAGCCGTCTCTCTTAACGCAGTCTTAGAACTAATTTAGGCGATGACTTTTCACCCTGTCTTTTTCACATTTTCTTTTAAAGAAGTCTTCGAAAATCGTCGTGCTTTTACACGATGAATTTTTGCTTGCGGATTTTCTTGTTTGTGTTTTGACGTTTAAGCGAGCAATTTTCTTTTGTCATTCTTTTGTTGAAGCGCGAGCCCGAAGTGCATTTGAATAATGTCAATAAAATCTCACGTTTTTGCTGACCGGCGAGCACGCCTCCTCGGTTGACTTATCTACGCTTTTTGCCACAAAGTTCGACAAGCATGACTATGCACACAGAGTGAAAAGTCAACGTGTAAATTGGCTCTTACAAATACTCATTAAGTAATACTCATATTCTCTCTCTCCCTCTCTCTCTCGCTTTCTTCATTCTACATATACCTGCTCATTCCCTGAGCTACTTAACTAGAGCCGCACTTTTACGGTACTAGTGGATTTCGCTGGAAGAAAATTCGATCGTAGGATCGCATAAAAAAGTAGGTATCATTTTAAAGAAAGATTCAAGTTGGCAAAAAAAACGGTAAACTAACAATAAAACTACCTAAGAGCAAAAAATAATAATATTGAATTTTGAAAGAAAATTGTTTTTTTTTTTCAAAACTGTAAAGAAATTTTACCAAAAAAAATTGTTTCCAAATTTGTTTTTCCAATTTTCTTTATTCAATTTGCTACCGCAAAGTACAGCAAACATTTTACGGAGAACATTTATTTTTCTCTTAGACTACCAATTATTTTATTTACAATCCAAAGACATCATACTTCAAAAACAAAAAAAATCAAATATTTAATGCCCCCTCTCTCTTTTGCACAATTTATGCTACTGCATAGTAGAACATCTTCTAAAAATTTCATCAAAATCGGCGTAATGAAGGTTTTAGGCGGCTACCCTTGGCTGATGCATATATTTCAGCGCACTATCTCACTTATTATAGCATTTTCACTTAAGTGGAAAAGATAAATATATGTTCTAAACGAATGACAGAATACGAGATTACGCAAAAACCAAAACGCAAACCAAAAAAATCTGAATTAACAGAAACTCTACAACTATGTCAGTTCAATAGCTTATACTGAGAACCGAGTGGTAGTACCACTATGTGCGCATCCTTCTCTATTCTCTCAACCATGTATCCTAAATATAAGCAACCACTCTTCTTCGGAGAAAGTATTTTTTTAGAATTTAACTATCAACATTAAACGTTCTCTCCACTTGTTCTTATTGCAAAACAAAACTTCTTATTAAATAACAAAACAAAAACAAAGGTAGGTACGAATAAATATAATATAATTTGTTTTCTATTTAAAGTCTTACAAAAAACTTCATTTAAATAGCAACTAAGAATAAAAGAAACCAAAATTCGTTTATAAAATAAAACCTTAGATAATCATCGTAGACAAACCATAAAAGACTATACCTACACTCTTACTCGCAATATACCGGAGAGGAGTAATGAGAAATGTAAAGAAAACGCTATACGCTTACTATATATTTAAATATTGTAAATGTATTTGAACTGTCAGTTATAGTAGATTTACAAATGAATTGATACAGTCTGGTTAATATTAAATAGAGTAGTCTTAATGATAAATGCGCTATGGGAATATCGTAATGAATGCATATTCGCACATTACACATACACACCCACACATACATACTCTCTCTCACAGAAATACGTGTAATTAGTTATGTGAGCGTTAGTTGGAAAGTTTCTTAATACAAAAAGCGCTCAAATGTAACAGTAATTAATTTAAGCTTAAACTATAAGCGAACTCTGTCTATCAACCTCCCAAATGGAAACGCTTCTAATAAAATACGTACAAAAATACGTATATTATTATGTAAACACATCCATATGTGTTGTTGCATTCATATTTATATACTTAGCATAAGTGATAATTTTGTAAATGTAATTATATTTCCTTCACAAAATGCAAAATTAGTAAATATTTATATTAAAAACAAAAAAAACAATTATTTAAAATTTTTAAAAATTTGATACTTGCTTGAAGGTTTTTTTGTTTAACAAAAAAAAAACTAAAAACATTATCAGAAGCGTGTCGTTAAGTCCCTAAATGTATGCTGCTTCCCGTTAATCAACCACTATCCTAGTAATACAAGCAATAATTCTTAGTTATTACCTATACAAATTAAGTCTCGCACTCAGAGGGTGGCACAAATGCTGGTACTATTTTTTTGAAAAATATTTTATTTTGGTGGCGGTAAATTTTTCCTACTCAAAATTTTAACTTTCGTTACTATCAAGGAATGAAATGAAAAATCTTACGCTCGATAAATACTCAGAAATATTCGAAAATCGTTTGTTGACGGAAGCTTTGAACGCGGCGCATTTCCATTTCAGCACTATTCTAATAAAGAAAATGTTCTTACCTGTTGATCGCAAAACCTGCTCCTCAGTTATGGCATTGGTCATTCACAGTGAGGCAGTTTTGTATACATAGATGTCAGAGGCACGGCATCATTGGCACCATAATTGGTTTTTTTCCTAATGATTTTAAATTAAATTAAAGATCTCAACTTTGATGATTTTTAATTTCTGCGGTATATCCGCTACATTTGTCATTTACAACACCTCAATTAATCGAATTTCGGTAGTTATGTTATAAGCCGTTTTGACGCTGTCAATTGACATCTTCGAAGTTGCGATTTGACGCTGCTTCAGTTCTTTTCAAGGCATCGTCCTATAAAATGGTTATTATGCTGATAATTCACAAACGTTCTATACTTCTAAATAAATCCTGCGTAATCCATTCATGATAAGCGCCAGAAACTGTCAGCAAGGTTTTGAAAAATATGCCAGCCAAACTAACCGTTTGTTTTCACATTTTATGCAAAAGTGTCATAATCCAAAAAAAAAAACATTTTTTTAAATAAGTGCCAAGAAATGACTAGAAGCTCTTATTTTATACTGTGTAAAAAATTCATGCCGACATCAATTAGCAATACCTCATTAAATTCATAGGATTTATGCCCTAACTTTTATTTAGGCTGACAGAGTAAATTTTAATCTTTCTGGCCGTTTTTCTTGACATTAAAATTTTTTTTTTTGCATTACGACAGTCCTGCAGCATATGATCAACATGCTTATATAATGGGAATATATATATATATTTTTTTAAATAAAATATAATATTTAAAAATATATAATATCACAGCACATTGCATTTTCTTCATTTTATTTAATTTTTAAAAATATTCTTGCATTTTGACCACCCTGTGCTTACAACACTCATAGTACAACTGCAGAAAAATTGAATTGATGCTAATTTAAGCCTTATTAAATGTCTAAACAACAACAGCACAGTTTCACTGATTGTAAAATACCGAAATTTGTTGAAAGCAATTGTAAATTGAGAGCTGCAAACATATTTAAATGGTACAGCAACAAATAGACCATCTCCAATTACTACCCGGATATGTTATTGAACAATAAATAGAGATCTTAAATAAAGTTTCTTCCTCACTAAAGAAATCAATGAAGTTTTATTTATATGTAGAATAGTAAACAGGAAAAAAGGTAAGACGTTTATGGTAAAACATTGGTTATACGTCACGAAGCATCAAATGGCTTCTTCATAGCACTAGGCAAAATGCTACTCTTGTGTTTTCACTTCTATTTTACCAAAGCTGCTTTGCCTTCCCATATGCAGTTGCAAACCTTATGAATCGGGGATGTTGAAACTTTAATGCAAACGCACTCAGTTCGATATTTGATCCTAAATATCGACATAGGGGAAGTTGGGGAATTGTAGGTGACAATTTTATTTTGCGCGCAAATGTTGTTAAATTTGTGGATACAATAGTGTACATCACAATCTGACTTTTGAAACGGCTATTGAAAAAAAAACAGTCTTTTGAAAAATCAGAAAGCCCAACAGCAAAATGTTGCATTTGAAAATTAAAAAAATTATGAAAATTGTGGCTCTGCTTCAAAGTTTAAAAAAAAATGTGCAAAAATATTTATTAAAGATACAAATTATCAGATAAAATTAAGACATAAGACTGCGATGCAATTTCTGTATAAGATAACTTCCACCCAAGAGTGACAGAAACAACAATGTGCCCATCAGATAGTGCGCGACGTCGCATTGGTGCAGTTGTATGAGAGAGATGTGAAAATGCAAAGAAGAAAGCAAGAAGAAACTACACAAACAACATACGAATAAATTGCACAAGTGCGACATCACACACGCAGCGATTCTATAAAATTCGCTGAGAGCAAACTAGCGGCGCCATCTGCTTATTCTCTCCCTAATGACTTCAACCCGAAGGATGATAGATACCAGGTTAGCTGTTATTGTAGCAGAATGGAAGTGTAGGGTATATCACTATCGTCTTCATCTGGCTCATCTAAATGTAGGAAACATGCTGTTTTGACAGGTTGGGTCCAGAGTGAGATGGGTGTTAGATGAGTAAGTTTTAAAGGGCATGTGAAAAGGTGGTTAGTGTCGTGCCTTAGGGATGCCTTCACATGACAGGCATGTGTACGTTTGGTATGTCGATCATTCCCATGGCAGCCGGTTCTACGTTACCGGAATTACTCGGGTTTTTCCCGCCGCCCCAGCAAACTAGCCATGTCTAGTGAACAGTATACCAGGTTAGCTCGTTAGGTATGGTACAAAAAAAATTTTTTTGAGCGGAACTTTGGATTCTACGTCTTTCATTTTGTGTTTCACAAAATTTGGCTTTAGCTTAGGGAAACACAAAATGTATGACGTAGGTATATCTGTCAAATTCGCTCAAAGCCGAGTCCTACCTTCTAGGTAGTACACCTCTAAAAATATTTTCATCATGCTTCCACCCATATTGGCTTATTTTAAGTGAGCAACACGATCTCACATATTGTAATGAATGGGACTGTGCCGATTCAAACTTCGTGTTGGAATCCTACTTGGGAACAATGCAGAAGTTGCTTGCTTTTTCGATGTCGTACGAACTTTTCGCACCTTTGCGGCGAACGCCTTGATTTTAGCTCTCTACTGCTGTGGTTCCAATTTTTTACGCTTGCTATCGGCCTTACTATGCAAATCGGAAACATCTTGAAGCGATGTTAAAATGTTGCTTTGCAATGGATTTCAACTGCGATTTGTTGGGTGAAATCTGAAAAAAAATTATTCAGAGCAGCCATTCCAATAGTTTAATGCTCAAATTTTACAACAAATAGGAATACGCACTCTGAGAGAAAAAAACTACCAATAATTTCACACTCTTCAAAGCGTGCGTACACGGTATCTGTTTGCCCCCAGACACACAAAATTGAGCAAACTTGTGCCTGTATGTACTGTTGCCAATGTGAAAAGAATTGAGAAGTTGTGCTCAATAAACGACTGTTAACCGCCGCAGCCCATCAGCTGATTCTGTCAACTTTGCTGAAAGCCGAACTATTGAACACATCTCAAAACTTTTCCGCATTTAATTTTGATCGTACCAGCTGACTCGGAACGTACATTTACGTCGCACTGTGCGGCCGATTCCCGAAAAGCTGGCCAAAACTCAAAAAATTAAGTAATTGATTCAAAATTTCTTACTCGGGGGTTGTCGGGGTCGCCGAATTTGATCTTAAAATTTTGAAAATCCACCCCCTTCCACCCCTATTGGCCACCCCCTCACGTGAAATAGCGCATATTCTAGAACATAATCAAGATGCATGTAAATTTATATGTTTTCGGGGTCGCTAATTAGCAAGTGGTAGCAGCTGAATCTTGTTTTATTCAGTAACCATTACTTTTTTGAGTAACCTTTAATAGGTTTCAAAGCAGCATATGACGGCGTTGTATTACTATACAGTTTGAAAACTCAAATTTTATAAAAAAAATTGCAAAAAATGTATCTACGTATTGCTGCAGCTAAAAATTTTGTGTCGAGGTATTGATATGTACTAAAGATTTCTCGTATTTTACTAACCTTCCGAAGATGATTCCATTTGGTTTTGTTCAATTTACTCCTTACAAAATCTTTCAAATGTGTACAACTTTCACTATTCATCGACAGTAATACGATGCTCAAACGAAGGCCACGTTGCAACTGAAAATACAGAGGATACTTAGGGTACAGGACGTTGCTATGAACGGTTTTCACTACTCAAGGCATTACTGTAGCCAACCCAAAGACAAAAAAAACTCTATCTAGAAACTTTTTTTTTCGACTTTTGGCCAGCTTTCTGGGAATCGGCCGCACTGTGCGTCGGTGCGTGTCGGCACCATAAAACACTATGTACATATGTTCACATAGAATTCCATTAATGAGTATTTACAGCAATGATACACTATTTTCATAACGATACTTACCTGCTAGAATTTCTTAGAAGTTCATAAAAAATAGTTGCTAATATAAATAGACAAAACAGTACACTTTTTTTCGTCGTCTTCAGAAAACGGAAAATAATAGTCTGAAGGCGCAACATCCGAAAAGTTTAGCTGGTGTGGTAAGACCTCGGATTTCAGTATTTCTAAGGATGTCTGATACTGGTGGCCATAACTGAAGGGATTTGTTTATGATTAACATTCGGTTAGACCCCCAGTGGGCATGAAGTACCAAATGAAAAGATTTCTTGTAGCAGTGACCGACAGAAACGGCCAAACCTTCGTGTGCATTACTACCATGAAAAAGCAAACAGAACCGAACAGAAACCAAGTACCATTCGTAGGCAGCATAAAACTGTTGCTCCTTCCATTTGTGGAATAATAGCAAGGCGCACTACACAAATTGAAAGAGCAGCTGCTGCAAACATCTCAGAAAATACAACTACTGCGACAAGAGCGTTATCATGTTGTAGGACACCTTTATGCTGAGGTTTCTTTATGTTTGTGTGCTGTGATCGTTTAGCCTTCACTGCGTTCAAACAGCGCATTAATTTCATTCGATACTAGTACCTGTGATGAGTCTTCATCAAATAATGAATCAAACTCTGCAACTTCAAAGATTGTACGTCTTCCACCGCTTTCAAGGCTTTCGAAATCAAGCTCACTGCTATTGAGCGTTCATACCACTCAGGGCTTACTAAAGGATCTTTAAAAAATGCGTCTTTACGTTGTTTTAAACTAAAAATACGGCTCTTAAAAATTATATTTGAAATTATGATATAAAAAAGGTAACGTCCCGGAATTATTCACTTGGTTACTTTTGAAATACCCTTTAATTTAAAAGTGAACTTATAGGCTATACATTCGATTCATTTGCCGGGGCTGATATTTTTACTGGAACAAACGTATTTTAAAATTTCGCCAATGACTTCCATATTCTGGGCTCACAAAACCCACAGCAGAGAAAGCCGCTAAGTTAGCATCCCTACTCAGTAGACTGATGGCAAACATAGGGGGACCAATACAAAGTAAAGGGGAAATAATGATGTTTCCACGCTATCCGTTCTCTTATACGGAGGTGTACTGTGGGCAAATGCGCTAAAGGCTAATCACCGGCGTAAGCTTCTAGCATCGATACAACGAACGGCAGCTCTGAGAGTTGTGTCTGCCTACCGCAAAGTATCAGGGGCAGCTGTTCAAGTGATTAACGGTTCAATACCAATAGATTTACAAGCCTTTGAGGGGGAAAAAAAAGTGGGCATTAAAGAACGAGAGGTTGGAAGAAGGAATAAGCAAACCTACAGCGCGCAAAATAATGGACAAAACGACATGGCAAGACCGCTGGAAACACGGGCAGATGGACGGCCTCAGTGCAGACTTTAATGCAACCCAAAGGCTCTCTGTGCACGATTATTTTCAGAAATACCTATATACATATATATAATGGCCACCCTTTTTGGGTGTTAGACCGAGCTCCTTCTCCAATTTGTGGTGTGCGTCTTAATGTTGTTCCACAAATGGATGGACCTACAGTTTCAAGCCGACTCCGAACGACAGATATTTTTATCAGGAGGATATTCATGGCAGAAATACACTCGGAGGTTTGCCATTGCCTGCCGAGGGGCGACCACTATTAGAAAAATGTTTTTCTTAATTTTGGTGTTTCAGCGAGATTCGAACCAACGCTCTCTCCGTGAATTCCGAATACGGCAACAGCATTTACAGAAATACCTGTTCCAAATAGGGAAATGCGAACACGGAAGGTGACGCTAAACGCACCTTTGTCCAATGCATGCGTTGGGAGCAAGAACGTGAACGCTGGAGAATACAGTCGGTCACATAACCACTGAAAATGTAATCTACAAAATGCTAAGCAGCGAATAAACGTAGAAAATCATCAGCGGTTTTGCGGAAAAAATTCCCCGAACGAAAAAGCGAACTTGGACGCAGCCACACAAGCATAGACCTTCTAACGATGAAGATGGAACGCCACTCTGAAGTAGGGTAATGCGAAAGCGGTTCCAAACGAGGGGGAGTTGTTTAGTCTTCAGACATACCTTTGCTGCGACGACAGCTTTAAATTTTTGAAATTTTGTGTGCACCCTACACCTTCAGATGTTGAACTTACCGGCATTCACATTAAACTTCCACAAATAAAACGCATTTTTGTATATATTTTTTAAACGTTTATATGCAGTTTTCATAAATTTCATTATTAATCAATTTTCATTACGTCAAATTTCACGCTTATTTTGTTGCTTTAGAGCATTTGTTTTATACATACATATACTAGATATATATTTTTTGTAGATTTATTTAGTTGTTTTCGTTTGTTTGTATTTGGTTTATTTCTTTTTACTTTTTGTTATTCTTTTTATTTCTTGCTTCTGTTGATTGCAGATTATGGAAATTCATTCATTTATGGCTACAACTTAGAATTAACGAAAATCGATCAGGGCAAAGCCCATTTTTTTGCTTTTATTTTAGTGTGATAATTTTTTTGTGTGGATTTTGCAAAAAAGTTTGGGAGATTTTTATTTTTGTTTTCCTATTTTCTGCAGATAGTGTGCGATTTGGATTTTTACTTCTGAGTTATATTTTAATATTTTTGTTTTTCTCTAGTAATTACTGCACTATACTAGCCTATTATGAACTTTGCTTAGGCTTAGACCATAATTTTTTGCAAATTGCAAATTTTATGCACTTAATGTTTCCTTTATGTGTACGCAAAAGGTATGAGTTAGCATGTAAGCATGTATGTATGTATGTTTGTTGGTAGTTGACAGAAATAGTTCTACATTACATCGACAGTTACAAGGTTAAGTATGTATTCATTGTTTGCATTTTGAAAAGTGTATTTGATCTTTTTCTTAATATTTTTTTTGTTGTTGTTTTTTTTTGATATTCGATAAGAACAAATATTCTTTTTCTTTGCTTCTCCGCTCTTCAGTAGTTTGAAAGTATTTCTAGTAGCTGCAAAATGTTTAGGTTTGTATGGCATTGGCGTGTTTCTTTCTTCTTAGAAATTGCAAGTGTGTGAGTGTGTGTACTCCTCCACGACTTAGCGGTTGGTTAAAAATTTTACCATTGCGTTTCAGTGCTCAAACAGGCTACATCTGATCAAGGAAAAAATTTCTTTAAACCCTTTTTTTTTTTGCCTTACAAATTCTTTTATGGGTTTGGCTGTGCTTGTTAAGCGATTTCTCTTTCAGATTGATTTTTTCTCATAGTATCGCTTAAGCAGCAATCGTAAGTCCATTTTATATTCTATGTTTATTATATATCCTATAATTATGAATTAATTTCACTTACTTTTTGATTTTACGTAAAAGAATAAATCTCAAGAATGTCGTTATTGTTTTCTATAGCTTCTCGCCTAGTGTTATTTTTTTTTTTTTGCTTAATTTTTTCTTTTCGTTTAGTATGGCATTACACTAGTATCTCATTTTTTTTATTTAAATTTAAAACTTTGAACAAAAATATATACTTTTAGTTTTCATGAAACACTTTTACGGCTTACAAAAAATTTTGTAATTTTTTTCTTTATTTTTAAATTTTGTAAGTTTTTGTTACGGTTTTGCAAAACTGCGCAAAAATTGATTTTATTTATTTAGCTTCCTTTAATTTTGCTGGAAGGCAAAATTTTTATGTTACTACAGATATTTGGTACTCAAAAAGCTAAAAGGCTCATCAAAAATTTATAAAACCGCTTAGGCGTTTGCCAAGAATTTGCTAAATATTAAGAAATAATTTTGATGTAAGGAACCAAATCTTGTGTATTTTTTATTTATTTAAATTTGAATTATTATTATTTCATTTTATTTTCAGTTTAATATTTCATTATTTTATAGTTTTTCTCATATTATTCGTTGCAATAATTTACATATATTTTGTTTGTTAGTGGCTGTTATTTAACTACAACTTTTTGTCAACTCTTTAAATTATTTTAGCATCTCACTTGAATTATTATTCATATTTAATTTAAAAAAGAAACCTTTTTAACGTTTTTGCCAAGAGCTTTTCGGATTTACAATAAAAAATTTTTATAGAAAGGAGTTACAATTTCGAATTTTGCTTTTCGGATTTAAAATAAAATTTGTTTATAAAGAGTGGTTAAATTTTAAGGGCCGATGTTGAATGTAAACCACACCCAACGTCAAGTTTTTTTTGCATTTTATTTAACATTTTTGCAATTTCAGATTAACTGAATTTAAATCATGGAAAGATGCACAATCGAGCAACGCGTTAAAGTTATTCAGGCTTATTATGAAAACGGGCGTTCAAATCAAAATGCATATCGCGCACTTCGTGATTTTTTCGGTCAATTTAATCGTCCAAATGTGCGTACAATCGGAAAAATTGTGCAAAAGTTTGAGCAAACCGGGTCTGTAAGAGATGTGAAAACGCCAGTGCATGCTCGTACAGCTCGTACTGCAGAAAATATTGCTGCTGTTCGCGATAGTGTGGTTGAAGAGCCGTCCACCTCAACTCGTCGTCGTGCCCAACAATTGCCCCTCTCACGCCCGTCGTTGATGAACATTATGCATAAAGACTTGCATTTACACGCTTACAAGGTACAATTGACAAAATACCATTTCAAGCGCCGTCAATGGTCAGAATGGTGGCAGGAAATGGCAACAGTCAATAACCAATTTTCGAAGAAAATCATCTTTAGTGATGAGACACATTTTCATATCAGTGGATTCATCAATAAGCAGAATTGCCGCATTTGGGCGAATGATAATCCAAGAGTGATTACCGAAAAACCAATGCACCCACAAAGAGTGACTGTTTGGTGCGGTTTATGGGCCGGCTGCATCATTGTGCCGTATTTTTTCCAAAATGAGGCCGGTCAGGTACTTACTGTGTATAGTGTTCGCTATCGTGAGATGAAAACGAACTTTTTATGGCCCGAATTGGAAGATATGGATGTGGACGATATGTGGTTTTAACAGGACGGTGCCACTTGTCATACAGCTTACGAAACAATGGCTCTTTTGCGCGAAAAATTTCATGGCCGAATAATCTCACGTCGCGGCGATGTCAATTGGCCGCCAAGATCATGTGATTTGCCACCGTTGGACTTCTTTCTTTGGGATTATTTGAAAGAAAAGGTGTACGTCGATAAGTCAGCTAAAAGATGAGATAATTCGGCCCATTAACGGCATAGAACCTCAATTATGCCTCAGCGTCATCGAAAATTTGGACCATCGGATGGAGGTGTGCTGCCGAGGCCGCGGCGACTATTTGGCCAATATTTTATTTCATGCGTAATTGAGCTACACCAGTATTGTCATAATAAAGAGAAGTGACAATAATTTCCTAAAAAAATTGTATTTTATTCAAAATCATCACCGGCCCTTGAAATTAACCACCCTTTAGAAGGAGTTACAATTTTGAATTTTACAGATTTATTATGTGAAATATATTTATTTTTTTCAGCTGAAAGACTTCATTTCTTTCTGTTTATTTAACAATTTTGGATTATTTCAGCTCTTATTTATATTTAAAAAAAAAAAAAATTACACAAAAAAATATTTAAAATTAATATTATTATAATATTCAATTTGAATTATTCATTTTTTAATAATTATTTTTTTTTTTCCTTTTGTTAGTTGTTTTTTAAGTAGTTTATAACTTTTATTTCATTATGAAAATTTTTATTTTTTTTCCATTGTTAACGATTTTTTTTTTTAACTTAAAAATTGAACTCTCAACTCTTTCTTTGAATAGTAATTAAATTATTAATAAGTTTTAATTAAAAAAACTCTTAAACCAAAATAAAACATATAAATAAAACTAAAATAATAAAGTCACTTTTTTAAATTTTTTTATTATTTTATTACACAAGATAACTTTTTTTAATTAAATTTTTTTTATTATTAGTTTTTTTCTTATTATTTTACCACTTTAATATTACCATTATTATTATTTTTTATAATTACGGTTCGAAACGAGGGGCAGTTTTTTAGTCTCCGGACATCCCATTGCTGGGACGGCAGCTGTGATGCTATAGTAGGGATTTTCAACCCCCTCATCCGCAAAAACAAAGATTATAATTTCTTGTTCTTTATTAATAGTATTAATTATTTTTTTTTATTATTTTCAAATGTTAATGGTTTTTATTTCATTTTTATTTTTCATCAACTGTCATTTACCTCTGCGAAATATGAATCATCTTTAATTAAAAAATGGGAAGTATAATAATAAAATAAAATGTTTGATTTTGACATTATTTGCATTTTTAAATTTGTTCTTTTATTATTCGATTTTTTATTTTATTATTATTTTATTCTTTCATTATGTATTGTTTATTATTTATTAATATTATTTATTATTATTATTTTTTTTTAATTATTTTTAAATGTTTTTATTTTTTTCCTTTTATTGTTTATTATTTATTATTATTATTATTTTTTTAATTATTTTCAAATGTTAATGGTTTTTATTTAATTTTTATTTTTCATCAACTGTCATTTACCTCTGCGAAATATGAATCATCTTTAATTAAAAAATGGGAAGTATAATAATGAAAAAAAATGTTTGATTTTGGCATTATTTGCATTTTTAAATTTGTTCTTTTATTATTCGATTTTTATTTTATTATTATTTTATTCTTTCATTATTTATTGTTTATTATTTATTATTATTATTTTTTTTAATTATTTTCAAATGTTTTTATTTTTTCCCCTTTTATTGTTTATTATTTATTAATATTATTATTACTTTTTAAATTATTTTTAAATGTTTTTATTGGTTTTTTATTAATGTTCTTTATTATATTTTTTTTCTTGTTCATCAACCTATTTCAATTACGAGTAATTATTAATAAAAAAAAACATTTTTTAATCTTTTTTCATCTTTTGAAAATAAAAAAATAATTATAATAAAATGTAATTTTTGAATTTTTTGAATTTATTTTTACGCTATTCCGTAAAATAATTTGTTTTAAATTTACTTTCTTATTTTTTATAAGTTTTTTTTCATATTATTTTAAAACTTTCCATTTTTAATTTTTTTCTTCTTTTTTATTTGTGCATTTTCTTTTATAATTTTCAGTTGTTAACCCCAATACCATATCGTTCCATTGGGCACCTTAATCCCATGTCGATGGGTCGGCGCTTATTTTTACTATACAACGCCAACAGAAAATTAGAAAAAAATGCTTTAGGTATCTTTCACTAAATATATCCGAAGAGATTTTTTCAAAATTTTTTATTTTAATAATATTTTATCAGAAGCAAATGGTATGAAACATGCACCATGCAGTAGTTTCATAAAAAACGGGCCGGACACGAAAGACCATCGACATGGGATGAGGGCTAACAATTCCCAACTAACTACTCGTAGTATTTGTTATTTACTTCTTTGAATTAGCAGTAATCAGAAATTTATAACACCTCTTTAACATTCACCAATAATTTTCTAATTATAAAGTATTTTTTTTTTTTAAGTAATGCAACACAATTTTTTATTTATTTCATTTAATTATTTTTTTAAATATTTTATTTTTAATTTTATATTTTATCATCATTTTTTTTTATTTTATTAATTTTATTTTATCATTATATTAGTTTTTACTCTCAATATTTTTTTTTTAATATTTTTCATTTGTGCTTTTTTTCTACATAGTTTTTTTATTTATCAACTTTTATTTGCTTATTTTAATCATGAACTATTTTTTTATCATTTGCTTTTATTATCATCCGTTATGTACCTACTTACATAAATATCCCGTTCAACTGTATTTATTTATTTTCACTATTTCATTTTCATCCTACTTATGTGGTTCTATTTTTGCGTACGGAGACTGCAGTTTAGATTTTATGTGTTTTCTATGACTTGCCAGTGAAAAAAATTTAATTTGGTGTCACTAACTAGATTTGTAATTCAGTTACTTTCTGCTTTTATGGTATTTGTTTTGAGATTTTTTCATGCCTCGTTTATCTATTTCACTATTAGAAGTTTTTTCTTCTGTTTGAAGTTCGTTTCTTTTTGCTTTCTAATTTGTGTATATGCGTGTATATGTATTTGTTTTCCTTTATGTTATTTACTGTGACATTTTACTATCTTTTTTGCATTCATACACATTAACGGCTTCCTATTTCTGGTAGCGGCAGGCTAATCACCTACCCTGCCAGAAAGCTAGAATAGATTAACGAAAGCAACGCAAGACTGAGCCTTGTCGAGGAAAAAGAAAATACTATTTTATTGAAGTTTCGAAAACGCGCTTCAACAAAAATTTGCTTTTAAACTTTCACAAAATTGTGAAAAACATAACAAATAGCTTCATAAAGATCTTTTAAAGCTAATAATGCAAAACCAGCTATTAGTAAACTAACTTAACTAAGCTAATAAACTTACTAGTGCTTAAAGAAATGTTAAAATCGGCACTGCTGGTTTGACTAACATTCTCGGCAATTCTTGCCGCTAATAAATTACAGTGGGTGTAATTGCAACCAAGCAAATCATTGCATGGCTCACACACATACATATATAAAATATACATATACGAGGGTGAATCAAGAAGTGCTTGAAAAGTAAGAGAGATTGGATTTACACCTCAAAACTAGTATTTCTCTTTGGGGGAGCGCACCGTTATTTTTTACCAGCTGTCTAACAGAGCTACTTTATAACTGAAAATTTGAAAGTCATGCCTAAGAGCATTTTCCTCAAAATATCAAACAATAAATTTTGTGTGCACATTAAACAGCATTTTTTTGGACAAGCAATCATCACATAAACGAAAAAAAAAATCAACTTGAGATGTAGACTTCATTTTTAATTCGAGCCCTTAGCTCACTTAATTTCGCTATGTTCACATCAGCATAAGTGATACCGAAGGTTCTGTGCACGCATTTCAGCTCATTGGACTATTAATGGTTAATAAAATTCACGACATGACATTAGACGATCGATCGGCTGACGAATGTATTCGAACTTGAAGTTGCTACGACAGGCTGCGCGCATAGATCAGTACTGCAGGTTTTGTGTAAATATTGGAATATTAAAAAGCACCCACCCTTCGCTCACAATTGGCAACAGTTGCGCAAATGTTTGATAACTCAAAAGGAGTGTTCGGCGATATTCAATAGCAATCTGCAGAGTTGTATCACCACAGCCTTGAAGCCACGGACTAAACATGAGATCGGCACAGTACACCAGATACAAAGAAACACGGAATAGTCGAGACAGGGGCAGTGTATAGTGATAAATTGAAGGCGCAGAAATGCATGCCGAGTCTGTCGGCCAACGCCGCCCAATATGCGGTTTATTTCACCAGATCTCGACACTTACCATTGTTTTCTCTCTCTCCAAATATGAAAAAGTGGCTCAGCAGCAATATATTTGCACCCCATACGATAGACACTGATGAAATGAATACCTAGTTTTAAGTGACTCGAAAAATCGTACTACATGGAGGGTAGCAAAAAATTATAATAGAAAAACGCTGATTAAGTCATTTCGAGCTGAACGAAAAAGTCGTTTCTTTGCGCATTTTTCATTTAAATTTTCAAGCCCTTATTCATCTACTCTCACAAATATGTATAGATTTAGCTTTGTGCTTACATATGTAATGCTCAAATTATTTAAGCTCTTCTCTTCCAACACTCTCACAAATATGTACGAGTATACACGTAGTTGTATGCTTACATAAATATGTGATGCTAAAATTATTCGCGCTCTGATCTTCAAGCTTCTCTCATTGATACCTAAACGCACCACAGTTTTACTTTAGACTTCGACAACCTACTCTTAATTATTCTGTTCTCATTTTATATATCTGCCATAAACATACCTTACCATCATCATGTACACGTACATACATACAGACATATAAGTATGACCTTTTTTCGCCTAATTCATTATTTGTGTAAACATTTACTGAAGCGTAATAGCGTTTATTAAGCATTTCCAATTGTTATATTTTGTTATAATAAATATATGGGATTTTAACATGCAGTAATACAGATTTTTACCTTTTGGTATCATACATACATACATAGATAATAATATAATAATTATGTAATTAGCAACTTTTCTTTATTTCTTATTAATTTTTTATTTGCAAGTCAATTCTCAATTTTTATAACAAAAATAAATTGCAATACTCTGTTAGGTTATATGAAAAGCTTTAATATTATTTATTGACTTATAACTTTTTGATTTATACTTTTTTTATAGCCAACTTATAACAATATTTAGAGAAAGAGGTGGAGTGTGGCAAAATTGCTTGGAGTTGATAAGTTGTTGGAAAAAAATATATTGCACAAAAATGATTGTATTAAAATGTTTTGCCTGGAATTCAAATCAAAATATCTTACTAAAGAAAATACAGGAAAAAAGTATATATTAAAATATTGTAGAAAAAAATAATTTTTTAATGAAAACTGCATGAAAAAAAAACAATTTTATGAAAAATGCTAAACAGCAGAATTTAATTTACAAATCCAGCAATCGTGAACAACAAATACAGTCACAAGCTATTTTGCTACCGATTAGATATACTTTAAGGTTACCTACTGTGGTTACTTTCATCTCGAAAGAGACCTAAAGTTGAGGTTCAACTCGAACAGCCTACGAATGGGAGCCGTTTTTATTATATTATATTTTTATGTTGCATTACTACGAAGGTGAGTCTAAAATATACTATACTTTTGATCTACACGTAAGTCATATAGATACGGAAATAGGTTCATCTAAAAGCCAGTAAAATATCAGAAACTTGAAACGAGCGAGCATGATATTACCACAAAATGTAAACTTAAGCAATTTCTAGTCTGTACCTAAAGACCTAAGCAGACATCGTCGTTTAAAGCACGAAAACGAATATGAAGGTAATGAAAAACCGTTTATCAAAATTACCGATTTACCAAATTTTACAAGAGAGAATAAAAACTGTCCTAACTCCTTGCCTTATGAATCGAGCGTCGATTGTGTGCGTCATTTTCAATGAAAAGCTTTTCTCGTGCGTAAAAACAATCTTGTATTTGATACAAAGTTCTCACTTTTTGCCAGAAAAAGTGATAAGATTCTCTGATTTTAGGTCCGATAGTAGGATCACATCTCCGGCACGTTGTTTTAAGGCAAAGGGTCAAATTTGTCGAACAAATTGTCAACACGGTTCTCCCTTTTAGAAAACGAAACCATTTTAGGCTAATTTTATAAAATATTTCTTAGGAATAAAATTTTTATGAATGAATGGATAAGGCTTTAAGCCAGGAGCTTGCGGTGAGTACTTGTCACAAATCTAAGTTACGCATTTTAAACGAGGGTATGTACATATGTACATATTACATATAATCGCGTTCGCTTTTTCTCTCGACAAGAGATGAGATTGCAAAGAGAGAGGAAAATAAATTACATAAAATCAATTTGTTCTTCAGCTGCTGTCCCATTCTCGTCATCAGGGGTATATTGCTGAAAATTTATTGTTTCCAATTTGTTGTTTCTATATGATTGGGACGTAAGTACATCCTTTGTGGAGTTTTTGCAAGGCTGTTAGATTACCAGATTTGGACTTCAGCTGTGGTGAAAAACAAAATTGAGCGAGTATCTTTGGCTGCCAAAGGAGGAGTGCTCGGCAGTCGAATTCTGCCCGCTCATTTCACACATATTCACACACTCATTCAATTGGTCGTTGCTCAGAGGCTTTATTGGCTTGTTTGTGTTGTTTTTTTTTCGTATATCACCAACACAATCTGAGTTTTTTTGTATTCTTAACTCCTGCTTCGTCAGCCTATCAGCTGGCTCTTTCAAACACTCTGAGCGCCGGTTAACGGTCTGATAATGGCCACACCTTCTGAAAGGGCTATTTGCCTAGCTTCTCCTTCAATTTTATGGTGTGAATCTTGATTTGATACTACAAACTCAGAAGGATTGAGAAAATTTGTGCCCCGTTAACTCGAAAATCATATTAATTAGCACACATTTTCGTCCCTTCACTGTTTGTATTTATTTGACAATATAATTAATGTTCAACCTCTAATAATTCGTAATACAAAGCAAAATTCTATGAAGAAAAAAAAACTTAGTGCTTACGTTTTCCGTTTTTTAAATATCATTAATTTTTGGCAAGTTTATTCGTTGCTTTACTAGAGAATGTTAAGTCCTTCGCAAAAAATGGGAATGGCAAAGAAGCGCACGTACAAAAATGTATCAGTGTTGGGAAACCAAAGCACGATTCTAAGTGTTGATAGGCGAAAAAACTAAGCAGAATTCCATAAAAAATAATTGAGAAAAAAAATTGTGTGCAGCGTAATTGTCTTTTTTTTTTTGACTACACTAAATTGAAATCTCACTAATACGAAAACAACAATAATTTCTAAAAAATGGTATTATTAATCCCTTGTGTTAATGAATTACCGGGAGTCCATGTTGAGCGTCCTACAGTTTTAAGAAGGCTTTCATGAGAAAAGGTTTGATAAGTGGCGTACACAAAACGGAAAATAAAATTTTAATTTTAAAACTTTAGTTTAAATAAAAACGGTATTGTATTTTTTCGGAACACATCAACATTTTTTTTTTAATGTAAGGTTGATAACGAAATATTAAATAAAAAAAATTTTATTTTCCAAAGTAACGAATACCTGAATGTTATTTGTTTTTACCCCAGATGACAATCCTTATTTTTATACGCTAAGATCCCACTTCGACGATTCGACGACGCCTATTTTAATTTGAGGTACAATGCTTCCGATGTAAAAAACAACAAATCCTTTTACGCGTTCAATGAAATGAATTACTTTTGTGTTTAATTCTTGAATTTTCCAATTTTCGTATGCAATTTTCGTAGATAAATAAACAAATACACCTTTTTTCGGTCAACATAAACATAAAAAATCTGCTTCAGTGAGCTAAATTTGAAGATGCTATTATTGTCTGGAACCTTTTGAGCACTTAAACCTACTCAAAAATGTTTGATCCTCTCTTAAAAGGAAGTTGTAGCAAATAAAAAAGTAAAGTATAAGTATAAAATATAATAAAAGTAAAGTAAAAGTGTAAAAATAATAAGAAAATTTTAGAGAAAATATTAGCCAACGTAAAAAGTTGTATGTGTATTTTCCGTTAGTTTTCTTAGTGAACCATGTATTTTTTTTGCCTGCAATTACATAAATTTTTTTGTAGGGTCATTTTGACCCACAATGTTTTTATATGAGTTGGCCTTGAAATTGTGCAGAACGGTTAAATCGGCATAGAATATGGTCCTACACAATGTATAAACCTGTAACTACTTACATATATCGCACGATATGGCGCACTTAAAACATCTGCTGAAAAATGGTCGGTATTTTTCGCTTTACCTAATAATTCAAACTAATCATCCCATTTTGTTTTTGAGTAACTTTTTTGCGATTAAAAAAAATTACTTTGAGTGATGGAAATCTATGGAGGATGGTTACATATGCAGAAGTCCACGCAAGTCGGGAAAGTTACTGATAGCCATTCACTTGGGAGTGGCCAGGACGATTCTTCTGCAGATGGTTCAAGCAGCTCACAACTCACGGGATTAGCCCAAGTATCCTCTGGGTAGCTTCCGAACACCCATTCGGGAGTGACCTAAATTGAAAAGGCGAAACATTCCAGGATATCTGGTTGTGCGCTGGGTTTGCGACCCGCCACTTAAAAGCTCCCCCAATGAAAACATACACAAAGCCTCGGATGAGAACTTCCAACACTGATGACGACCCCTGCAAACGAACTAAGGACTATGATTTGAGGGCATGCACCTGGAATGTCCGGTCCCTAAATGGTTAAGGTGCCTCTGCCCGGCTGGTTAATGTCCTCGTGAGAGTAAAGGCTGACATCACTGCCATCCAAGAGATGCGATGGACGGGGCAAGGCAAGAAAACCATAGGACCTTGCGACGTCTACTACAGCTGTCATGTAAAGGAGCGGAAATTCGGTGTCGGATTTGTTGTGGGAGAGAGACTTCGTCGCCAAGTACTGTCGTTCACTCCGGTGGACGAGCGTCTCGCAACAATCCCCATCAAAGCCCGTTTTTTTAACATATCGCTAATTTGCGCCCACGCCCCGACGGAAGAGAAGGACGATGCAACCAAAGATTCCTTCTATGAGCGCTTGGAACGTTCCTACGAGCGCTGCCACCGCACGCTCTCTCTTGCCAAAGTAGAATCTCTCTTGCCAACAAGTGCTACTTTCGGCTAAGTAGGCAACTGAGCAGTAAAGTCCTCTCTCGACGAACAAAACTAACACTCTACAAGACTCTCTTCATGCCCGTCCTAACGTATGGCGCAGAAGCATGGACGATGACAACATCCGATGAAACGACGCTTGGAGTGTTTGAGAGAAAGATTCTGCGTAAGATTTTTGAACCTTTGCATGTTGGCAACGGCGAATGTCGCAGGCGATGGAATGATGAGCTGTATGAGCTTTACGACGACATAGACATAGTGCAGCGAATAAAGATCCAGCGGTCATGTCGTTCGAATGGATACAAACGCTCCGGCTCTGAAAGTATTTGATGCAGTACCAGCTGGTGGTAGTACAGGAAGAGTAAGGTCTCCTCTGCGTTGGAAAGATCAGGTGGAGAAGGACTTGGCTTCACTTGGTGTGTCCAATTGGCGCCAGTTAGCACGAGAAAGAAACGACTGGCGCGCTTTGTTAAACTCAGCCAAAATCGCGTAAGCGGCTATCACGCCATTTAAGAAGAAGAAGATGGAAACGTTTATTTTGAACTTTGGGTGCTTCATTGCTTGTCCGTTTGTATACTGCAGCTTGCAGGTTTAGAAGTGTCAAATATGAGCGATATATGGCACCATTTGCAAAAATTACAAATCTTCCGATAGGGTGATTAATTTTGCGCCATCTTGTATTAAGGAAGTGTAGCAAAGTGTAGCTAAATTGCAGAAAATTTAAGAAAATGCAGTACAATTTATGAAACCAAAGATACAGAACAACTGTGAAACCAAAAACCAAACATAAAAAAACAAAAAATAATTGTTTAACACATTTTCTTGCATGTAAGCGAGCGTAATTGATAATATGTATTTTCGTAGGGCAACAAATTCCATATCAATTAAAAAAATTTTTAAAATATATTTTAACTAAGCACCCCAAATCAACTCCAGCTACACTCTTAAAAATGTTCAACAAGCAATTAAGAAAAATGTTTGCTTACATATGTACATACACACATAGTTTCCTCCTTAACAAGCTGTTGAATTACTTATTTAATTATATGACAAACGTAACAATTATTTTATTTTGATTCATTACAAAAAGGCTACTCGATGATTGGTAAATAATCTATACATACGTATATGTAGATATAACTGTATCTATACATAAAACCTTGAGTTGAGTTATTTTGAATTAATATGGATATATTTTCTAATAAAAATTTAATGCAATTAAGAGTTATTTGAAATTGAAAAGCATTCGCGTTAATAAAAAAATAAATAAATGTTCTTATATTTATTTGCTTTTATATGAAATTAAGTTGCTTGTTGCATAAAAACAGTAGTGAAAAAAGTAAAAACATTCATTCGACAACTTGGTTTTAAAAAAATTTATTAATTTTAATTATTTTCGAAAATAATTTACTTATAAACAATTTCAGATATCCACAGAACTTTTATCCTCACCACTTCTGCTTTTCTTTCCACTAAAAAAGCAAGTATTCCCTACACTGCGCTTCGAAAAAAGCAATATATTTATAATTTTCTCATTTATTTATGTATGAGTGCGTGTATTAGTAGCCAAATTTAATGCACAAATTACTTTTGAAAATTACTCTTGCGTGCAATTGCCTAAATTCGCATAAAACTCTCCCACATTCTCTGCGCTTTTTTTTTCTCATTTCTTGAAGTCACTCTCTTCACTATTCTAAATCCACTTTAAGATGCTAAAAAACGTACCCCACACATTTCTGCCACTGGCATAGCTATTTGCTTACTGTTTTTTTTTTTAAGTGTATTTGGTTATATGTCAAAAATATGTTTTTTTGTTTTAATTTTAAATTTTCATCGAAAATGTAAAACTGACGGACACTTTTACTTTTCAATGATTTTCCTGAAATTCTAAGCTGCTTTCTTTAGTGTATGTGTTATTTTTTTCGGAGTGTATTAGATTTGTGCTTTTCATTTGTTTTTGTTTTTTTTTTATTTTATTTTAATTATTTAGTATTTTAGCAACAGTTCTCTGTTGTTATACAAGCTAGTTTTTGTTTTTTTATTTGTTTGCCTTTTTGTTTTTTTGGACGGGTCTTTTGTCTGATGCCTATCATTAATTATGAAGTGATGATGATGTTTTAATGCTTTATATTGCAGAGCGAAATGTTTGTTTGGTAATTAAAATTTTTTAAAACTGGTATTTGTGCACACAAGCGCTAGAATGACTAGAAAAAAATTTCTAAAAAATTTAATATTTAAACTGTTTGAAAATTAGTGTCAAATTCACTCTTTTTTCAGTATTTTTCCATTCTTGCCGCTTTTATTATTTATAGCTCACATTTAAGAACCTCCCCTTGGTAACTAAACAACTAGAAAATTCGCACAACAAAAAATGTTTATTAAATTTTTGGCCAAGAAATGTAAAATACTTTACCGAAAGCTCACAAAAATTAAAAAAAGCAAATTTAAAAAAAAAATTAAAAAAACACAAATATTAAAAAAAAAATAATTAAAATAATAAATAATTTTCTAAAGCCACGAATAGTCCGGGAGCCAGGGCTCGATTTTGGACTGTGCTTTTATACCGTTAAATTCTTGACTATACTTGTGATTTAGCTTTCATGAATAACGAAAGTGAACGTTAGCTGGCGCACCCGCGCTGGGTGTGATGGTGGGAGGGTACGAAACGTGTCGAAAAAAAATTTCTACCAACTCATTTTATACCGGTTAAAATTTTTTTTATGTATTGTTGACATTTAGTAGAATAAAAAATATAGTCAGCTGCGCCGTAGAGGCGGGAAAATACGTCAGCTGAACGCAATGATGCATTCTTGCTTCGGCTGACGGTCTTCCCAACGCTATAAACGCAACTGACAATCATTATTATATTTTCATATGTGTCCAAAATTATGTAAAAAAAGTTCAATCGGCATAAAGTAGTTTTACTTCTTAATTTATTTTACAAGTTCGCCTGTTCAGCTGACGTATTTTTCCCCCTCTACGGCGCACCTAACTACTTTTTTTATTCTATTAAATGTTAACAATACACAAAAAAATTTCAGCCGGTATTAAATGAGCTGTTAAAAATATTTTTCCGACACGTTTCGCAGCATCCCACTCACGTACCCACCGCTCCTGGACCAGCTGACGGTTGGTTTCGTCATCCATTGGATGGCGTCTGCCTTCAGTATTAAAATCAGTTGGCATGAAATGATGAGTTCAAAATGACCCCTGGCTCCCAGACTAGAAATATAATATACTCTCCAGAAAAATAATTTTTTTGCTAGCAAGTATTTTATGTTATTAAAACAAAAAGCATTTACCAAAACCGCTACCACCTACAAATTTTAGAAAATAAATTTCTACTTTTATTTTATTTATTATGTTTGTAAAAATTAGAAACAAGTATTTTTTAAGCACCCAAAAATTTTCATTAGAAATATTTTTCAAATAGCTTTCTTGCAAAAACAAATCGTTGACTTACATTTATTATTTCTGATAAAAGAAAAATGTAAATCAAAACAGTTATTTTTTCAAATCACATATTTTATTGTTAAAGAAATTACTAAAAAAATATAATTTTTGTTTGACAAATCAAACTTTAATATAAAGTCTATATTTTTTTTTTGATAGTCTAACCTTACTGTTAAAAAAAAATATATATGAAATTAAAAAAAACAAAATTTGAAATTAATAATTAATTAATTTGATAGCCTATTTTTTACTGCTAAAACATAACCACTGTCTTGATTCTGGGAAGCAAATTTTACTGACGGTAAAAAAAAATTATAAATAAAATAATAATACAAAATTTTGAAATTAAAAAACCAAATTTTTTTTTACCAAACCAAACTTTATTATTACGATAAATTTCACTGAAAATTAAGAAAATATATATATATTTTTTTATTAACCAACCTTTAATATGAAGATTATATGTTTTTGATAGTCTAACCCTACTGTTAAAAAAAACATAAAAAAATTAAAAACAAAAAATTGAAATTAATAATTAATTATCCTGATAGCCTATTTTTTACTGCTAAAACATAACCACTGTCTTGATTCTGGTAAACAAATTTTACTGACCGTAAAAAAAAAAAAATAATAATAATAATAAAAATAAAATAAAAATAAAAAATTTTGATTTAGCAAACCAAACATTAATATTACAAAAAAATTTTCTGAAAATTTAAAAAAATATTTCTCTTTTTTTTTGGGAAACCAAATATTAATATTAAGTCTAAATTTTTTTGATAATAACCCTACTGTTAAAAAAATATATGAAATAAAAAATAAAAAAATGGAAATTAATAATTAATTAATCTGATAGCCTATTTTTTACTGCTAAAACATAACCACTGTCTTGGTTCTGGTAAACAAATTTTACTGACTGTAAAAAAAAATAATAAATAAAATAAAAATAAAAAATTTTGAAATTAAAAAACAAAAAAATTCTAATTCAAACTTTAATATTACAAAATTGTTTTCTGAAAATTAACAAAACTATTTTTCTTGGTAAGCCAAACTTTAATATGAAGATTATATTTTTTTTGATAGTCTAACCCTCCTGTTAAAAAAATAAGTAGAAGCAAAAAAAAAAATGTTTGAAAATAATATTTAAATAATATTTTATAGTGTTAAAAAAATAACCACTGTCTTGCTATTGGTAAACAAATTTTAAAGAAAACATTAAATTTTCCAATATTAAGATTTTTTTTTGACAGTATATCACTTACTGTTAAATTTGTTTTTTTTTTTTGTGTAATTAAAAAATATTAAAAATATGCTTTTTTTTGGTAAATCAAACTTTAATAACACGATAATATTTTTTTGATGGCCTATGCCTTCCTGTTAAACAAATATAAAAAATATGTTGCTTTTGGTAACTGTTAAAAAATTTTTTTAATTAAAAAAGAATTCAACAAATTGTTTTTCTTTTTTTTTTTCTTGTCAAACCAAACTTTCATTTATTTATTAACATTTTTTTGATCACCTATTTTTTACTGTGAAAAATAAACATTGCCTTGCTTTCGGTAAACGAAGTTGAAAGAAAATAATGCATTTTAAAGAAATCAATGCATTTTCCAATAGCGCATATTTTATTGTTAAATTACGTGCCCCATTTTGTTTTTAAATTCTGTTTAAAAAATCTGAAATTCGGATGAAAATTTGCTTCAATTTGTAAGAATTATAAAAAATATATTTTTTATATTTAAACCAAATATTTCAAATTAAAACATGAACGAATAAGTAGTCAAAAATGGGCAATAGGTGGTGGCGCATAATTTTGCAAAAGAGTATATAATAAAAAATTAAAAAATAAAAAAATAGAAAAGATAGCTACATATACATTTTGAAGAAGACATTTTAAGCACAAATTAAAATACTATATATATTGAAATATAAATCAGAAAAATTATTTTTGAAAAAAAAATTCCATACAAAATATTTTTTTAATACCTTTTTGTAAAAATAATTGTAAAAACCACTGTTGATGTCTATGAATGTACATTAAATATATACATATAGGTATATATAATATATTTTTTTTACCTTTTTTGACAACATTTTTTTTTTAATAAAAGTATAAGATAAATGAAGACACAGGGAGGCATCCACAAAAAATATTTTTTAATTTATTTATAAATTTATTAAAACTATTTGTGTTTCGTATAAAGATGGCATAGGAAGCAATTGTTCAAAAACAAAAAAAAAACGAGGCGGTTGTCAATTAAAATTATTACAGCTTGAAGAATTTTTTTCAAAATTAATACATTTTAAAGAACAACTGCTAAGAAGAAAAAAAATTAACCACATATAGAGTAAGATCGGGTATTGTGTGCTATTCGGGTAATGTGGTCAACATCTGTATTTTTCATAATAACGAACATGCACTAGAAATATTGCTTCTAAATTCATATAACGGATGTTTTACCCTGCTCGCCTTTTGAATTGAACTCTTTACTGATGAGCAGTTCATCAAAATATTTTATAAAGTGCAGTTGACTTGTTTTTCAGTGGCGTGTAATATTAATGGTATTTTTTTAGCAAATGATTATCTTTAGAGTGAGTAAGTTCAGATAGAATTATTAAACCATTCGGCATTTTTTAATGCGGCAAGAAACTCTTTTTAAATTATGTAAATAAAAGTTTGTAATACTTTTTTCTTGTAAATTGTACAGCGGCTAATGTGGGCTAGTCAGCGTCGTGTATTGTGAACTGGTAGCCCACATTACTCTCTTAATATTTTTCTAATTTTCGTTAATTTTCCTGTTTTGTATTTCCCAATTATACATATTTAGACATGCCAAAAATGGAGAAATAAGGAAATGGGACCCCAATATGATGAAAAAAACCATTGTAGCTGTAAGGAATGAGGAGATTGGCACACTTCTCGCATTAACGACTTTTGATGTGCGGGATTTATATTGCAAATAATGGCAAGGAGTAATACATCCCCTAGTCTGCTTTTAAAAACCCCACTTGGATGTAAGCCAATACTGGACGAAGCCACAGAAAAAGACCTTCTAAAATATACATTAGACATGGAATCAAAACCTTACAGCCTCACAGGACACGATATTCGTTTCCTGGCGTTTCAAATGGCGGAAAGAAATAAAATGCCAAACAAATTTTCGGTCCGTAAGCAATGTGCAGGGCAAGGTTGGCTGCAGGCACAAAAAATGAGCTTAGTTTTCGCTCTCCAACGGTAAAGTCTTTTAATAGAGCAATGGGTTTCACAAAAGAAAATGTAAAAATGTTTTTCAATTTACTTGAGCAAGAGTATGAAAAACACAAATTTCCACCATCTGCTAGACGGAATGTGGATTTATATTTACCTAAGTTTAATCTTTTTTTTTTTTCAAAAAGTCAACCCAGCAGGTCATTAATTAAATTTAAAAAAATATATGAATAAATTCATTGACTCATCATTAACTCTTACAACTGTTTTTGGTGATTTTATCTAGTGGCCCACTTTACCCGAATACCCTGGGCCACCTAACCCACCATTTTTCTTTTCATCAACTTTTAAGGAGGTTTCAGTTTTTCTATATTATCAGACGAAAACGATTATATTAGGGTATGTTTTGCAATAAAATGTAAAGATAATTCAACATCTATTAGAAAGAAAAAAAGAACGCTTTTTCATTACGATTATTTTGGCAGAAATTAATATTAGGGTAGAATTGTGTCCACAATACCCGACTTTACTCAAGGTAAAAAAAAAAAAAACTTGTTTACAAAAAAAAAATTTTAAATTTTGTATTTACTTGCAAAAAAATTGAATTTTTTATTTAGTTGCAAAAAACAAGGTTTAAGTTTTTTATTTCCAATAAAAAAAAATTGAAAATAATATTTTCTGTGCATTGACTTAAAACTTTTTTGTCATATATGAAAAAAACTCTCTAAAAATAGAACTGTGCCAACTATAATTCTTGATAACGACAGTTTAATTCAAAAATATGTTTTTCTTATACTTCATATATTAACTTAAAAAAAAAAAACCCAAAAAACAGCAGCTGCCAACCATTTAATGTAAATCTTAAAGAGAAAAAACAGATTTATGTAACTCTTTTTTTTTGTATTTTGTTTTTCTTTTTCTTTCATTTTACCAAAAAAATTTTGATTCAAAAATATTTTTAACACCACCTTATATTTTATTATTGACAAAATCATCGGAAAAATAGAATTGGACAAAAAATCGCTAAAATATAATTAATATTTACCTTAAAACGATAAAGATGTTTTAGATTGATGCCAACCATGTTTTTTTTTTTTGTTTGCATATTTTGAAATTAAAAAATTTTCATTGAAAAATATAATATTTTTCCCTGAACCTTCTATTTTACTATTCAAAAAAGAACTGAAAAACAAATCACTGTGATCTATTATAAATGATGAAAAAAAATTAAGAACTTTTTGTCATAAACAATGCAACAAAATAAGACCGATGTCATCTATTATCTGAAGCAAAACAAAAAATTAAAAAAATTCTATAGTATTTAAAACAAAATTAGAAGAAAAAAAATATCTCGGTCATCCATTATTTTCGAAAAAAAACTTCGAATTTTAAACACATTTTTCGAAGAGTTTATTTATATGACATTCAAAACCAAATCAACCAAAAACCGATCGCTTGCCCTAAGGACTTTTCAATTAATTTGAATTTAAAATAAATGTTTCCAATAGCTTACTTTTTCCTTTCGCCACATCGTATTTTTCTTTTTCAAACAATTAATAAAAACTCCCTTTATTTGCGCACAAATTGAATTTGTCTTTATATTTTCCTTAAGCTGGAAAAGAAAAATTTCGCAATGGCATAAGTACATAGATTTTTACCAAAATATTATAAACTTAAAACACAACTATTTCGTAATTATAAGTACATTCATATTGAGCTTATTATTAATGAGTTCTTAGACAATTGAACACGTTTTCTAAATATAGAGTTTATATGCCACAAATAATTTTTAAGTATTTAATTAGTAATGCTTTGGTCAAGTCAAAGCATTTAATGCATACAAAGGCGTGTTCTTGCTAAATTCATTACATACTTTTTGCCATTAATGGAGTTGAGGTTCTCGAAACGTAATCATTCCACATATCTCTCATATATTCATACTCCGTAGCTACCTATTCACGCAAATATTAAGGAGTTTCCAATTTTCTTCTATATTATAAATTAAAGGCCTGGATTCTTCGTAAAAGTGGTTCCTCAGTAATCTGAAGCACATTCTTCAATGTGCGTAGATTTCGTACTGCTCTCGCAGCTAAGGAGGAGATTTCACCACATCACTTTTCAAACAGCTACAGCAGATGGAATTTGAAACTGTTTAATATTCCCTTTGTGGTATGTAGGTTGAGAGGAATTTATTCATACCCTACGTAAGGGCCAATTAGTCACTACTTGTTAGAAGTAACATTGAAATACTTTGAGTCAATTTTTAGAAATAATTTAAATCAAACCTGTAGCCTGCAGTTATTAATCTAAACGCAGCACTTTCACCTAACAAACTACAATTAAATTTCAACTTGAGTGCTAGAGTAGGGGTAGTTCGAAGTGCCGCACTGCACTGATTCTAAGGAGTAATGGATAGCACTTGAGAAATGTATATGTATGTATGTGAAATTAACAGACAAGCTGCATTCATGGGAGAATACCACTTATACACTATTGAATGCAACTCTCAGCACAGCCAACCCAGCAATCATAAACATTCATGCCTCAGAGAGCGATAGCGCTTATTACTATGTGCCTGTATTTACACAATACGTCCGAACAACATTGTTCGTATGCTATACGAAGGAGCTGAAATTTATTGTATACGTGGGCAAGCAGTGACGTTGGCAGCGAAAGGCGTGAATGAGAAAACTAAAAATGGCTAACGTTGTACTAAAGCCAATCTCGGCGTGTGTCTGAACAATGGCGCATTGCTAGCAACAACAATATATATCGAAATGCGCGTTGAGAGCACAATCAAAAATGCTGCGTACAATTGCTGTAGTACCATCGTATATTGGAACTACGGGCATTTACAAAGACCTACAAATTTCAATAGGGGAAGCGGTAATAAAGCAACAATTTATGTTAAGTTATAAAACTAAATTACATAAACATCCTATTAAGTAAAATCCATTTTACGCGTAACGAAATATGAAAATGATAAACGAATCTATACGAAAATGACTAACGAATACAGTGTCGAGTTCTAGTGCAGGTTAATTAAATTAAAGCACTTAGTAATTAAATGCTGAAAAAGGAATAATTGATTAAGATTTGTGAACCTATTGTTAGTATCTCAGTAATAGGTAAGATTTGCAAATATAATAAAGAATCGGAAAATAAAAAAATAAATCCATTTCACGTCGCCTTTGTATGCTTGAAATGTCAAAATATGTTGGTAAGTATATTTTGTGACTCCAGCTCGCATATTTAGCTAATTAATTTCTATTAACTCAATTAGTGTTTATGTAATTGTTATCGATTGCTCTATGTATCGATTTTTTTGTTTGTCTCTTTTATTAAACTGCTTGTATTGCGATTATAAATAGAGTCGTTACATTTTTTTTTAGAGCTATGAATTGAAATCCTGCTACCCTGTGTATTCTTCATTCAGGTTTTAAATATCTGCTATTAAACTATATTAAAAGATTTGATTTGATCCTGCAATAAAATATTTGTGTATAATTTTTTTTTTCGTTTTCTCTTAGTGTGTCAATTAGTGTGGCTTTAAAGAGCGCAGCGCTAACAAAGTGTTTGTTTGTATGCTATGTTGTAGTACGGGTGTGTATTTGTGGCGATATATGCAGTATGACAACACTATGCATTTTTAATTTATTTTTATTGCTATGACTCTTAGGCGCAAGTATTCTGCACTTAAATATTTGCTTCTGTAAATTTTCACTTTATGTCATGCATTCGTTTTTTTTTCTTTTTGTTTACTTTCAAATGCAGATTTGCATATTTTTTGTGTTTTTGCTGTTTGTGATTTTTTATTTGTGTTCTTTTTTTTATTATTTATTATTCTATAAATAGTAGGCATTCATTTTGTGTTAGACTTGTTGATAATATATTAGTTAGTAGTAATTATAATTATTATAATAGTTGTTTCATGAATTTGACTAAAAACTTGCTTGTTTTTGTTTTCTTTCTAAATGAGTATAAAAATCTCAATGTAAACTTTGCTGAACTTCCAAATCTCTACGATCTCTAATACCAACATCTGTCTACTAACAACATTATAAGTAGTGGCTAGCGACTTCACTTTGATCATTTTCACCATCATCATCACCATCACCATCACCATCATCATTCCGACCAAACGTCTCTGTTTCATAATTTTTTTCTTAGCTTCTTCGCCTTCAACTTAAACCTCCTCCTCCTTGCTGCCGCCCCAGAAGCGATCGAAGCGGTCACGAGCCTTTTCTAGCACATCGTGCGCTGTGGTGCGTGCTGTTACCGCCGTGGTGGTCGACGTGGACGATGACGAAGTGTTGCCACCGCCACCAGCGCTGACACCAATACCACCACCTCCACCACCCAAGTGGCCGATATCCACATCAAAGATGGGATCATCGAGGCAGCGTAGTGTTGAACCGGGCACTGGCTTGCCGGCTAGTTGTGGTGGTGGTGGCGGTGGTGGTGATGGCAGACCACCAGCGCCAGCGGTTGGCTGCGTGGCGACAATTGAGCGTCCAGCACCAACGGCACCGGTTGGACTTGTGGTGCCCATCTTCGGTTCGGCATGTTTCCAGGCTGCACTCGCCGTGAATGTAAGTGTGTGTATATGTGTGGGGGGGAAAGTTACGAAAGTGTTAAACGTATTCCAATGCTTTTTTTTTTTTTTGTTTTTGTGTTATTGGAATTTTTTGTGGATTTTTGCATTGAATTTGGTTTGCAGTGAATTGTTATAGCTTTTGGCTTAATTAATTTACTTGAAATTTATTTACGTATTTTATTTTTTAATTTTATTTTCTTTTTTGGTTTTGCTTGATTTGATTTAATTTGATTTGCAGTTTATTATTATATATATATAAATTACTTGATAAATTACTTGACTATTGGCGCAATGTATTGATGAGTAGCGAATAATACGAATACTTTAAGAAGCTGGTCTGAGTTTGAGTTTGATATGGATTTCTTACTCGATACAATATATATCATAAATATATATATAGAGAGATTTTTTTTTTTGCTTTACTTAAGTTTGCTAGCGTCTTTTTTTCTGTTTTTTGTTTTTTGCAATTTATTTTTTTGAATTTGTTGTGAAGAAGCGACTTTAAGGCTTACCGTCCATTTTAGCCTGTTCGGTTAATTGTGGCGGTGCCGATTGTGGTGGTGGCGGTGGCTTCTCGACCGGAGTCGAAGCCTTTATTTCGCTCTGTGGCCGGCTATAGTTTTCACCTAGAAAATGTTTCATATTTTAGAAGTGAATATTTACATACATTTAAATACAAGTATGATATTAGAGGTAAAAGGAGCTGAAAGTTTAAAAAGCAACAGATTCGTTTTTTGTATTATTTCTATGAGTTATAAAAAGTCAGGACTAAGAGACTTGCGCAAGAATTAAAGTAATAAATATTGATTAAATATTAACTAAATAATAAGGCTACAAACAGAGAGAATAAACTATTCCTAACTTTAAAGTACACTTCAGCTTAGCAGTTCATATCATCAGAAGTTGAATAGAAGCGCACCAGAAATACGATTTTTAAAAATGCATCCACATGAGCGCCATCTTTTGTGTAATTTTTTTTAAACAAAACAGTAGCCTATAACCTACTGGGATGACTTTGGAAAAAGCTCCAAAGGTTGTTTATACCTAAAGTGTATAGATTATCTACATTCATTAAGGAGTAGGATCTTAAATATCGGTCGCTGCTCCTCGCTAGAGTCAGGCATGTTCAAAAAAGATGTTGAATTGTTTACAACCCTTCCTCATTCCTACAGCTATGATAAAAAACATGCATGCAAACGCCTAATCTCTTTGCGTGATTTCCTATAAGATAATGTTCTGTGAAGGCCCCTACTAAGAGTCCTAATTTTGAAGTCTACTCAACTTAGATAAACATAAATTTAGTATTGGCCATATTTGTCTAACAATCTCGCATCTTTGATTTACAGAATTGATTAGTGCCTCTATAAGCTTGGAAGTTGCGAGAGGTACCCCCATAAAATTATTTATGTTTGGCAAACAGGTACCTTCGTTTGCTAGTTGATCCGTTCCCTGGTATATCTCTGTGACCTGGGATCCGGCATAATATAGTACAACACTGTTTAGCCATCCCATTAAGAGATTAGCGTCAATATAAGATACTCCTTGATGTTATTTGGAATGCATCTTGGAATGCATCTGTCTGATAGAATCTTTTCTATGACATGATCTGTCTCTTGATGATATTCTGTTTGTTTCTAGTCATCTTAAGTTTCTGCTCTTCGCTATATAATCCTAATTCTACGCCGGTATTCATTTTAGGTCCGTCCATGTAGATCTTAACCGCAGTTAGTATTATAATAAAAAAAAAGCATTCCCAGAATATTTCTAATTTGTAAAGGGTTTTCCAATAAGAGGTGTTATTTCGATATTCAAAGAAAAATTCTATTTTTTAATATAAATGATCGGATGTTTATTTCATTATAAATAGGAAGGTATGTCGTTAATAGTGGAAAATAACATCGGGCAAATGACCACCACGACCACGCTTACAGGACAATATCCTTTTCATACATTTTCCAAAGTGGCTGCCCTATGTCCTCGATAGACTCACCAATTCCATCTTAGAGCTCTTGAATCGACCCTGGGCTGTTGGCGTAGACCTTCTCTTTCACATGGCTTCAAAGAAAAAAGTCACAAGGTGTTAAATCAAAAGATCTCGGTGGCCAATTGCGATCACCTCTTCGAGAGACCGTTCGCAAACTCTGTAAAAGATCAATGGTTTCGTTGCTTGTATGACACGTAGCGGCGTCTTGTTGAAAATAAACGTTGTGCAGATCAATACCATCCAATTCCCGCCATGAAAAATCGTTAATCATCTCTTGATAGCACAGTCCTATTCAAAATAACACCCGTTATTGGAAAACCTTTTATTATCATTTTAGTTTCTGAAACTCCCCCGATATAGACAATTTATGGTTCCACATGCATATGAGGTTTTTATCGTATCATTTACTGTAGCAAGGTGTTATATTCTGTGCTCTCTCCACATCAACCACAGCTTTTTTTATTAATTTTTTTTTAATATTCCCAACTTTCAAGCACGAAAAATTATAATTTGCGGCAATAATCGTAGGTATCGGCACTCCTAATAATTTTCGGTATCTCTTTAAATGAATTAATTTTTTTTTTCCATTCACCCGAACACTTCAAATTCAAGCTCCTTCTAACACCCCCAAATTCATTTCAACTTATTTTCTAGTATTTAATAGTTACCCTCTTTGACATTCTGTGTGACAGTGAATGTTTTCCCTGTATCCAATGGCACAGTCCAATTGACTGGATCCGGTGAGCGCATCAATATCTGCTCTGGCGATTTGACGCGTGTAGGCTCTGGTGGCGATTTGACAATAGGCTCATCCGGTATCTCAGGCGCTGCTTGAGGGCTGCAACTCGATACGGAAATGGCGGTCTCACGACCATCCTCGGCATCGTCTAAAACGTAAGCGGGTAATCGGTGAAGAGAAACAAAAATTATAGCAAGAAAGAAAAAAGTGTTAGAAAGTCTTGTACAGTGATAAGAGACATACAATTGTGTTCCCTTTTACAATTTAGGTAATCTAATGTTTTTTATTTTTTTTTTTTTTTGTTTTGGTTTTTATGATTAAAACTATTTATTTGTTGTTGATCAAATATTTCTTTATTTCTCATAGCTGATTGAAAGCAAAATTTATGGCTTGAGTTTTGCGGTTAGTAAATCGAAATAGAAAACAAATTTCACTTGTAACTCAGTAAAACTTGGTGTGAAATACAATAGATTCAAAACAGAACAAAACGAATAGATATAAAAAAAATTGTAAACTCAAAAAATTACACAAACATGTGTTGGAGCATTCGAAGCGGTAAAAAGCTCAGCATTTCGAAACCGAACCGAAGTAAGTTATGTAGGGGGGAAAGAAGGCAAATAAAATTAAAGCGCGATTATTTAGTAAAAGAAAGCAAAGAGGTCATAAGAAAGTTGCCAATGAGGGTGGGAAAGTGGAAATTAAGCCTGGTGGGTAAAGAGAGGAATTGGAAAACGCACAAAAGAACATACACAAAGGCAGTTTTAAATATATTTAGAAGTTATGCATAGAAGTAGTAGTAGTTTTTTGTTAGTAGATAGTTAGTATGTAGTATTTGGCATGCAGCATAGAGGGGCATCAGCTGTGGAGCAGACAAAAAGGTACAAGTACATACGTATATATGTATATAGTAGGCAAATATATGTATGTATGTTCGTATGTATATAAAAAAATATTTCCAAACTGAGGTAGAGCTGACAGAAAGGTACATACATAAGTCCATAGATATGTGTTGGGTTAATATAAATATTATCAAAAAGAACTTATTCCCGAACTGAATCGACAAGAAATCAACAACAAACGGCTAACAAAATTTTAACTGACTTATTCTTTATGAGTTTAATGTATGCGTGTGTGTGAGTGATTGATAAATGTATCACTTAAGAATTTACGTTCCGCGCGTTATCATACTTGTTTTTCCTTTTGTCAAAGGAGAACAATTTTATTTTAGTGGCCAATTATGGGTAAGGATTTCAGACATTGCATACAAAAGATATTAAATATTTTGTGTTGAGCAGATTCCGAGCATCCAGTTTTTGTTTACGCATTAGGCGTAATATAGGTATATTGTTTTTGAAGGTACATACAAGGTGGCCTAAAATTAATCAGCCTGTCGGAATATTTATAATTTGTGGAAATGACGTCTTACGCAAATCATTTTTGACACTTATGAACTAGACAGCTGGAGTATACAAAGAGGAACACAATGAAGTGCGTAAAAATCGAAACAAAGATTTCCATCACTAAAAATGTTTTTTCTGCCTTTGTATTTAGTCAAAAAGTTGTTTAACAACAAAATTGGATGACTAATTTTGCGCCACCTTGTATCTATCGCCTACACGAGAATAAAATTATTAATCTGCTTATTTTCTTACTCCTGATATATCAGTGCCGAGTTATATAAGTATGATGAAAAGTTCAACAAATTTCCTAGGACAGCGCTTATGCCCTCGAGCTAGCGCTGCTATTTAGATATTTTTACCTGCGTACATACACTGCGTTATTTAATAGCAGCACTAGGACTGTTTGCTGTCACTGGTAAACAAGTTGGTAGCGAGGATGTGGCAACAAAACGGAAGCACTAGTTGGATTATGGACGAATCACCACTTAAACCAACCAACCAACCAACCAGAACTGTTTGGCAATCTTTTGACAGTTTTTTTGCTTATTATTTCTTTTTAATTTAATTTGAAAACAGTTTTTATGAAACTATTACTCATTCTCCTAAAAAAAGTCTTATAAGCTGAAGTTCCAATTTTGTGCAAATTTAAAAAAAAAAATCACACGTTCAAAAAATTTTCGTCAAAATTTCACGCTTTTTAATTAAAATCTTTAGAAAAATTTCAGGCACGCAAACAAAATGCAATTTCAAATAACTCAAATATTGCGCTGATTTTTGACAGCATTTTTCTCTGATGCTCTTTGCATTTCCTCCATGTAACGAACGCTCAACATTTTTGTATATGGAGAAAATAGACAACACCGCCAAATGAAAAATTATCAGAAGTCAATGCGATTTTGAGCCGCTCAGAAATTTAATTTTATTACAATATAATAAAATTTAATAGGCTGCAGATATGCATACCCGAAAATTGGCTAGAAATTCTAGCTAAAAAGTGTGAAATTTTTTGAATTTTGAATTTTTTTTTTAATTTGCACAAAATTTGAACTTGAGCTTATATGACTCTTTTCTAGTTTGTACAAAGTTTGAAACTTAGACTTATATGACTTTTTTCAGTTTAATGATTTATGTTTTCTTAAAAAAGTTAATAAAATTGTATAATTGTAAAAATATTGTTTGAACATTCGACATGTTTGTGTATGAAGAAAATAGGCAACACCGCCAAATGAAAAGTTCTCAAAAGTCAATGCGATTTTGAGCCGCTCAGAAGTTTCATTTTATTATAATAAAATTTAATAGATTATAGAGCTGCATACCCGAAAATGTTCTAGAAATTCTAGCTAAAACGTGTGAAATTTTTTGAATTTTTAATTTTTTTTTAATTTGCACAACATTTGAACTTGAGCTTATATGACTTTTTTCTAGTTTGTACAAAGTTTGAAACTTGGACTTATAGTATCATAAATGGTTTTTGTAGACAAATGAACTATATTTTTATAAAAATAATTATTTCAATTAAATGAGAAAGAGAGAAATGATCAAAACTGATAATTAAGTCCCTGTGCTATAATGTTTGAACCCAGTGTTTATTAATAACTTCAAAAATAGGCATGCATTTACTTTTTCCTATTATTGAGCATTTCACTCTTAACCCCTTGCCGTGCTTAAACGGGTCTGACTCGTGATGAAAATTTTGGCTCAAACATGAATATGACGAGCCAGGCTCGTGAATAGATCGCTTTCAAATGAATAATAAATACAAAAGCTATTAGTGTTTATTTTAATTGTGCAAAGTGTCTATATCAGAGGCATTTACGTTTCAATTCGTATTGTGACCTTTCTCGCGCATCAGTGAGATCTGTTTACCACGCGTTCACGCGTAACACTTGGCCCGAGTTTCGTCGAGCTAAATGGCATGGCAAGGGGTTAAGGGCACCAAAAAAGAAGAAAAATGATATAAATGGAAAAAAATTGCAAGCACAACTGCTGTGGTGCCTTAGAAAAATAGTTGAGTGCTTATAATGCTCTGAAAAGTTTTTAAGGTACATAAGGAAATTAAATTTTTTAAAGTACCCTGACATATGTACAATAGCTAAGCACAATATTGAGGCATGTCATAGTTCAGTCATACTACAATTTAAAATATTGTGAGTTCGTAAAAAAATCGAATTAAATAAATCTAAGATTTTTGAAATTTAAATCTGGAAAAAAAATATAAGTCGTAGTTTCATTAGAATTCCATTGGGTTTCTTTTCACCGGCTTTAAAGAAATTATTCTTAGTCTTGAAATCATTTGCAGCACAATTTCGCTATCTACCATAGGGTATGAATTATGAGGTATAATATGATAAGCTATAAGCAATTTAGCTATTTACTCAGTCATAAATTAGTCTGCACACTATAATATAATATTTTTATGAAAAAAAAATTGAGTTTTTGTTTAAACAAATATCGCACCATTTTTTTATGTGAGATTTGTTCAGATTTTTTATTTTATTTTACTTCTTATGGCTTAAAGTTGTTCCTTTTATAAAAACACAAATTATTGGGACTTTAGATGGGATATTTAGTGGCAGCGCGCAAAGCAGCTTAGCGACCGAAGCGAACCAACCTGCACGAACCTGCATACATATGAACTGTGAGTATAGCTAACATTAGCGCTGTAGGGGAACAGTGGTATGAGGCGCCATGTCTCAAAAATTTAATTTTAATTTGAGTGTACTATTACTGTTATTATTATTATTTTTTTATATTTCAAATGAACATTTTTTCATTTTATTTTTAGCTTTTTTTCATTTTTTTTTTTTTATGTAAGCTGTACTATTAAGGTATACTATATTAATATGCACATCCAAATGTTTATTCAGCCGTCAAGTATAAAACTTTCTGAATAAAGCGCAACAAGCTAAAGCGCATGGAACGCTTTATATTTTAAATAGACGCTTAAAGTATTTAGTGATGTCAGTTATGAAATTATTTTACCAACAATTGCTACTTTGGATTAAGTAGACAATCGCAGAGGACAGTTCGTTCTCGATGAATAAAAACCACACCTCATATACTTTTCATCATGGCGTTCTTTGCATCTACTTATACAATGCAGATGCTTGAATCATGAAACATCCAATGAAGACTCTTGAAGTGTTTCCGATAAATGTATAAAATTTATAGCCTTCTCTTGGTTTCATAGTCCAAGTGAAGAAGAACTTAAAGAACTTTCACCTAGTTGTATTATTTGGTGTTGGTAAGCAGGGATAAATGATTGCATTTTGAACCTAGAATTGAACTTTTTCGGCATTCACATTTTTTAAGGTGACCGCGAAGTGATGTTAAAGTACTCCTATGTGTATATGGGCACTTCGGAAACTACGTATTTTCGATTGGGTAAATAAAGGTTGTCAAAAAAGTCTTGCGGTATTTCCGCAGGCTTGTCTTTGCAAGCGCGTAGTTCTAGTTGTATTCGTCGAATCGGTTTACGCTAGAGCTTTTTGGAAAGCTCTTTTCACGTGCTAACACGTGTTTGATTAATTGTTGTTTGCTTTTAGTCGTTCGTGAGTTATAGCGTCGCAAACATGGAGCAAAATAAAGAGAAAATACGGCATATTTTACAGTACTACTACGATAAAGGCAAAAATGCATCTCATGCTGCCAATAAAATTTGTGCAGTTTATGGACCCGATACAGTTTCTATTTCCACCGCACAACGATGGTTTCAACGTTTTCGTTCTGGTGCAGAGGTGATCGAAGATGCGCCACGGTCCGGAAGGCCTGTCGTCGAAAATTGCGATAAAATCGCTGAATTGATCGAAAGAGACCGGCATAGTAGCAGCCGTAGCATCGGCCAAGAGCTGGGTATGAGTCATCAAACCGTTATAAGCCATTTGAAGAAGCTTGGATTCAAAAAGAAGCTCGATGTATGGGTGCACGACTTGACGCAAAAAAACATTTTTGCCCGTATGGATGCATGCGAATCGCTTCTGAATCGCAACAAAATCGACCCGTTTTTGAAGCGGATGGTGACTGGCGATGAAAAGTGGGTCAGTTACGACAACGTGAAGCGCAAACGGTCGTGGTCGAAAAGCGGTGAAGCTGCCCAGACGGTGGTCAAGCCTGGATTGACGGTCAGGAAGGTTCTTCTGTGTGTTTGGTGGGATTGGCAGGGAATCATCCACTATGAGCTGCTCCCCTATAGCCAAACGCTCAATTCGGACCTGTACTGCCAACAACTGGACCGCTTGAATGCAGCACTCATGCAGAAGAGGCCATCTTTGATCAACAGAGGCCGAATTGTCTTCCATCAGGACAACGCCAGACCACACACATATTTGGTGACGCGCCAGAAACTCCGGGAGCTCGGATGGGAGGTTCTTTTGCATCCACCGTATAGTCCGAATCTCACACCAAGTGATTACCACCTATTTCTGTCCATGGCGAACGAGCTTGGTAGTCGGAAGTTGTCCACAAGAGAGTCCTGTGAAAATTGGCTCTCCGAGTTTTTTGACAATAGGGAAGCGAGCTTCTATAAAACGGGGCATTATGAAGTTGGCATCTCGTTGAGAACTCGTCATCGAACAAAACGGCGCATATTTGGCTTAAATCGCATTATTATAACCAATTTTATGAACAATTGAAAATTCAAAAAAAATACCGCAAGACTTTTTTGACAACCTATATATTTTGCGGCTGCCGGTGTCGAATTTGTTGGTGCGTGACTACCATTCGGAAGCGCACAGAGCACAACACCAGTTTGTATGAAACGTTGTAATGGCAGACCTCCGAGTGTATCTCGGCTTTGCCGTTGGAAGGCGGCATAAAACTGTAGGACCTTCCATTTGCGGAGAAATATCAAGAGGCATACTCAAATAGGAGAACTGCGCGGTCAAACACTATATAAAGGGTGTAAGAGCCAATTATAACGTATTATATAACACATAGGCTGAAAAATTCCGAGCCTAACGAAAAAAATAGGCCTCAAAATAGGTCTTAGTTACAGTAATAACCTCTTCGCTCGAGCAAAATTTCTAACCGGCGAGCATTATTTTAGGTCTGCGAACAGCCAGTAGTCGCTGGGAGTCAAATCTGGCGAATACAGTGGATGTGGAAGTACAATTCTTGACTTATGATTATGGTTTTTGTTCAACAATGAGCAAGCGCGGTACCCACTTTGAACCGAGTTTTCTCATAGTCAAATGCTCATGCAAATGCTGTGGGCCTAAAGTAAGGTGAATTTATTTGTCAAACTTCGCGGGATTAAAATTTCGCTCTAGTTATTTTTTTCATGAGTTGGCAGCACTGTTAATAACATCTGGGCCAACTTTCATGTGAATGACATTATCTGTAATATATTTACGCTTGTGTTTACCAAACGTATTTTCGATTTTTACAATGTCTGATTTGATTGAGCAGAGAAGTACCATCAAATTTTGTTTGCGGAATGAAATTTCGGCTGCGGAAACGTTTAGTGGTGATTCGACCATGTCGCACGAAAATGTTTATAAGTGGTACAAAGACTTTAAAGAGGGTCGAGAACGTGTTGATGACTTGGAGCGCTCCGGACGACCATCGACGTCAATAAAGTGAAGGAGTTAGTGCTCAAAAATCGTCGGTTGACCGTTAAAGACCTTACTGATATGATCGGAATATCAGAAGGATCTGTGAAAACCATTTTGAAAGACCACTTGGGCCTACGAAAAGTCAAATCTCGTTTGGTACCGAAAACTCTCAATTTCTTGGAAAAAAGTCGTCGCGTTGACGTGTGCGAAACAATGCTTTCAGACTATCAGGACAAACTCAAATGCATCATTACGGGAGATGAGACTTGGATTTATGCTTACGACCCTGAAACAACCGACCAATCAAGCGAATATTGTGCTAAAGGCGAGGCCAGACAGTCGTTCAAAAATAAAGGTCATGATGACTGTTTTTTTCGATTTTCGTGGTGTGGTGCACTATGAATTCCTTCCATCTGGCCAAACTGTTAATAAGGAATATTATTTGAGCGTTATGCGTCGTTTACGTGAAGCAATTCGTCTAAAAAGACCAGAATTATGGGCCAACAACACTTAGTTTTTGCATCACGATAATACACCGTCTCACACTGCACTCGTTCTTCGTGACCATTTCGCCAAAAATTCCACGCATATCGTTCAGCAACCACCGTATTCGCCTGATTTGACTCCGTGAGACTTCTGGCTATTCCCAAAACTCAAAAGACCACTCCGGGGAACGCGTTTCGAGTCGATTGAGGAGATAAAAACTGAATCGAAGAAGGTGCTGATGGCTATACCGTAAATGAACTATTTGGCATGTTTCGGGGATTGGAAAAATCGTTGGCATAAGTGTATTTCATCGAGAGGGGATTATTTTGAAGGGGATGAAATTGATTTACAAGAATAAATAAAGATTTTTCATTTTACAACCAAATTCACCTTACTTTTTGCCTACAGTAGTATAAAGCCAACACATTCTTTTGATATCTTTGCGATAGCAGCTAACTCACGCAACTTCACTTTTCCATCATTTAAATCGATTTTGTGGATTTTTTTTTGTTTTGCTTTGTTATCGCCTCATTTGGATGACCACTGCGTTGTGCATCGCTGGTGTCTCTACGACCAGGTTTGAAGTTTTATCGTTGTTTCTGATGGAGCGTAATCCCCATAACACTTTTCAAGCCATTGCTTCGCTTGGACAGTATTTTTGCCCATCAAGAGGCAGTGTAAAATTAAAACACGAAATTCTTTTTGATCCATTGTTTTGAAAATAACAAAAGTAGTGTCATTCTTAGCACAATAACTCTCAAACTAATGAATAGAAGATCATGAAATTTTAGCAGCTATTTTTTTAAGGTCAGTACTAACTGAAGAAGAGGTGAATGCAATAAAACTAGTGATGTGTAATGTGTTAGGGCCGGTAGTTTTCAGCCCATTTGTTATAAATAAGTTTTCAATCATTCAGAGTCTTGTATGAGGTTTTTGTTATCCATACTGTAGCTGAACGATTTAAATCCGAGCCTTAATGTATTTTGGTTGAGCTGCTGCTTCAATTACAAAATATTTGTGTTCAATGTTGCCCTAAAACGAGTGATGTGTGTGTATAGACAGCATAGATTCCTAATGGCAAATGATTTTTAGTTTTTCTATGGTAAAAATATCGCTGAGGCCTGGCATTGCCAACCGAGAAGTGACCACTTTTAGAAAGACAATGTCTCATGTCCTCAAACAGAAGTGTTATTCCAAATTTTGGCTACTCAGATCTGAAAATCAGCCAAATTAATTAAAAGTAATTTAATATTTTCAAGTATCCTATTCTCTGGCGTGCTTTGTAGATTTTCGTTATTGCTTTATCGATTACGTATTTTCTTTTCCCTTAACAGACTTTAGATAAATACTTTATGGGGTTTGTACTTCGACTTCATGGTCTTTTGTGCCCCATTTACAATATTGGGTCCTATTTATCCTACTTATTTAATATTTTATTAAAAGTTCTTATTCAATTAAGGTATAAATTCAAAATACTTGAGGTAGCGTCGAATAAATTTGTTACCATTTTCAATTCATAGGTTGAGTAGAAGATTTTTTGATATAGCCAGATTTAAAAGGTTGAGGAATTGAAGAAAAGTAATCTATTATTCTAAATATATTAGGAAAAATAATAAATAAACTGAACTATAACTGTTTAAACGAAATTCCGCTAAAAAAATGTTGCCTCAGGTCGCATTAACTCGGCACTGAACTACTTACAGGTATGTACACATAAATATATAAAAAAATTATTTTCCCATGCTCAAATAGAAAAACGTGTTTTTGGTTTTTGAAGGTTTAGAATTTTTTAATTTTTAAATACATTTTTAGCTTATTGAAAAAGCAAATTAGCAGGTTACTACAAACATACAAACATTTACTAAATTAAGGCTAGGGTGGAAGAGAAGCTTGAATAAAGGATAAACTACTAGGTTCAATTACACACAAAGAGCATACAAATAGGAATTACACAGATACACAAACAAAGTTATTACTTCTGCCGCTCAAGTGCAAACATTCCGCAATTTTTCGATTTTTCTTTTCTTTTTGACGTAGATATTTAAATGATATACACATACATATGTATATAAATTTCCTTAAGTTGGTAGATTTTTTGGTAAATAAACGCATAAAAAAGGTGGTCTCTCTCTACCAATTGAAATTTGAACTGTCGACCTTTTTCAAAATAATAGTCGTGATGTGTCAGAAGTTGTGTTTGTAGTTAGAAATTTAAAAAGAGGTCGCTTGAACGCATTTCGCTCAGCGCACAAAAGAATGTTTGATTGCAGATGGTTATTTTATTTGAAAAAGCATATTTTCAGAAAAAGAATTATGAAGAGTTATGCAAAAGCTCTGCACTCATTGGAATAAGCGGGGCGCTTCGAACTACTCCTTCGAGTACTCTAGCGCTTAATGCAATGTTAAATGTGGTACCTATAGACATCGCAGGCAGAATTGCCGCTGCACGAACCGCAATTAGACTGAGGGGCTTGGGCTATAAGCTCAATCTCACATATGGGCACTCAAGCATCCTCAGAAACTTTGTTAAGAAGGGAAATATTTACTCTGATAGCCAAGCGGGAATTAGGGCCCTAGGCTCTATTATGGTGCATTCGAAACTGGTCAGGTAATGCCTGGTCTCTCTCTCCATAGCATCAGAATTCTTCGATATAAAGATAATTTGGATACCTGGTCACAGAGACATTGCTGGAAACTGCGAAGCCGACGTGCTGGTCAGACAAGGACCGGCGAGGCGGTGGGCCCGCGAAAGAAGAGGATCGGGATCCCCTTGACAACCAGCGCTCTACTCCTGGAAGGATGGGATTTGAACAACCCAGCGAGCGCTGGGTAAGTACACGAATATGTAGGGTCGCAAAATCGAGGGATATTTTGAGGATGACAAAATCTCATCTCCCAAATTTCGTGGGCATCCTCACGGGGCACTGCGAGGGGTACACATACCATGAGGCTCGCAATTAATACTTCGAGTCCTTTTTGCGTCAGCTATATGGAAGATGAGGTGGAATCATCTCAGCACCTGCTCCTTAGCTACCCAGCTCTCGCGAGACTAAGATTTAAGCATTTTGGTTCTCACTTCTTTTCTGCGCCTGCTGATATATCAGGTCTTGATAACAAAAATCTGATGAGCAGCAGCAACATAATGAGGCTAACACAACCGCAGACTAGTCAACGTTCATAGTCCACAAACACTCAACCCTCCCCACCCCTTCTCTTTCGACCTATCGTCCTTTTCCTTCACCTCTTTTCCCCTCTTGCAATGGTATCACAAAGGATGAACCAAACTTCTTTCGTCCAAGTGGGCCCACTCTCTGGGCAACCATTACTACCTAACCTAACCTATACAAACGCTGGTTGCAAAAACTTGAATACAATAAGGTGTGGCGTTGTGGGATACAGGCAATCCATACATTGATCAGAAGCTTAAAGCTGGTAAGACTGTTGCGGGTATTTTAGCTGAACTTTAAAATATCGACACCAACGAGTGATTTTACGGCAGAGAACGCGTACAAAGTCTTATTTTAAAGCACATCAGTATTTTGTCAGACAGTCGGACAGACCCTATGCGCACTGCAGCCTCATAAAATAACATGTAAACTGGTCGCGGAATACTTCGCTGGGTTGGGTACTAAGGCATAAACATCGTGATAGCAACACAAGGGTGTGAGACTAGGCGCAAAAGAGCAACAACCTGGTAGACAGCCCTTATTACTTCTCATTCGATGAGATATTGCAGTTTTCGTTATCATTTGAGAAAACTGGTACTAGCAGAATCAAGCGTTTGCCATTTTTCAAGCTGAACGATGAAACGCCAAAGTACATCATTTGTGGGTGCGTAGCGCACGCAAGACGCAGACTTCCATTTCTAGGTGCTGTGACTCTAAATCCGTTGGTGATGTGTAACAAAATCCTAAGAAAGTGCTCAAACTCATCAGAAGCCTCGAATTAAAGGCTTGTAGTCAAGCAAAACCGATCACAATAGAGGCCGGAGTGCACTATGGCCCAATACCTATGATAATTTATTCGAAAATTGAATAATTAGTCGAAACGGTGATGCTAATTAGCTTTCCAAATGCAACGATGTGACTACATTGTATTATCATTTGAAGAGATAAATACTATGCCAATCAACCAGAGATGGTTCAAGAGTGAAAACATGAAATCATAGTTTCCATTCTTGAGATAAATGTTAAAACTCACGAAAATATACTACAAAATCGAGTTAACAGAAAGAGTAATCGTCGAAATCATTTTCATGATTTTTTGTTTCCTACATAACGGCCAGGTTAATTTGTACACATAAAAAAAAAAAATTTAAAAATTGTAATTTTTTTTTCATGTATAGCTGAAATAAATTAAACTCTAAGCGCTAAATGGACCACCCTATATATGTCTATCAATAAACGGCCAGAGAGCGGCATTGTGGATGTGTGTCATAGTATCCTTTACAAGAATGATAGAAACAAGATTGCGCCCATCAGAGAGTGAGTGTCGTCACTTTTGCCAAGTTGTGCAGTGTTGCCAACCATTTGCTCTTCGCAATAAATTTAGTGCTTTTTCATATATCAAAATGCGAAAATTGTTAAGTTGATGTTTGTTTCTTATTTCAAATTTAAAGCTACCGAAACTATAAGTTTAAAAAAACAAAAAACTTTATTATTAAACAAAAGAATGTTAAAAAAGGTCACTCTGAGAAGTTTTTAGTGTTAATGAAAATTTGTTGGTTCTTATAAAATTTGATATTTTGAAAGCGTAAATCTAATTTTTGCTCCTTTTAAGGTTATGCTAGAATACTAAATCTTCTTCTCTCAACTCTTCTTAAGATTGAAAACCTTTTTACACATTTTAAAGAGCGTTTGAATTTACTGAATGCGAATTAAAACCATAGAGGAGTAATCGTTTCTTCCGGTCATCAATCCTTAGTGAGACATAGGGCATTAAGAGTTATATTCATTGTAAAAATAAACAAGAAAATACCAGAAAATACTAAAGAAACCATACTGACATTTTTACAAAAAGAGTACCTTATCTAGTTACATAACTTCAAATATAGCAAAAAAGTCGTTCTCTTAAGAAAAAACTCATAATTGTAAAGACAATTTGGCACGCTTACAAAGTTAACCTCGCCGCGCCGCCATTTAGTTTAGTTCGAAAAAATGTTTAACAATTATTTTTTTTAAATGATAACGCCCTTCGAAAATGGTATGTGCTCTTTTTCAACGCTTTTATTGCATCAATATTTGGCTGTTTAAGCACTTCGATCGAGTTGAATAAAGAATAATAAAAAATAACTGAGGAAGTTACAAAATATTTTTATATTGTATTTTATTGAAGGAACTGAATCTATGAACCCTTGAGTACTGTGTTTTTATAGAAACTAATTCTACGCCGTAGTGGAATGGGTTGGGAAGTGACTACCATTCGGAAGTACCCAGGTTCGAATCTCTGGGCACGCAATGCTAATCGATAGAATTTTTTTTTCTAATAGCGGTCGCTCCTCGGCAGACAGTGGTAACTTCCGATTGAATTTTTATCATGAAAAGGATACTCATAAAAACGAGTTGCCGTTCGAAGGCGGCATAAAACTGTAGGTAGATATAGGTAGGTAGGTATAGTGATGGTCATTTGACACACCTAGGCCTGCTGTAGACCCATTGTGATACCACCGGGGCTGTCCCCTCTCCTCACTTTACATTGTCCTCATTGAACCAACCTCTGGCCTTGATATATCTAACAAGACTTGTTATTCTTATATTGGCTACTTCTGCCAAGTTATTCAGGGAGCTTTTTTCTAAAATATTGAACCTTGTTCTATCCAAAGCCATGCAACCGCATAGAAAGGTGTTCAACAGTCTCTTCTTCTTCAATGTCGTTACAGCTTCTGCAATAGTCGTTATACGGCGCTCCCAGTCTACTGGCATGCCTGCCTATCAGGCAATGCCCTGTTAGGACCCGAGAAGATTTCTCATGTTTTTCTTGTTTAGTTTCAACAGTCGGTTTGTGCGGCCAATGTTCCATTCCGGCCACGTCATTCTACTAGTTACACAGGTCAGGGACTGGGTACATAACACATAGGCAGCACTGTGTGTTTATCTATAAGCATCTTGCAAGTTGGTAAAAGTATAAGTATGCTCGCTTTGTCTGGTTGGATCGGTAATGTAATACCCAATCTCGCTAGTTCTTCTGCTTTGCAGTTGCCTTCTATGTCTCTATGACCCGGCGCCCAGAGCAGGTTTATTACAAAGTACTGTGATAGTTCTGTCAAAACGTCGGCACATTCTTTTACTGTCTTCGAGTTAATGTTAGGCGATTTTAAAGCTTTCAGGGCCGATTGACTATCTGAATATATATTTATATCTCTTGTTGTGAGAACACTTTTATTTAGGGCTAGCAGGCCTTCTCTGATAGCCAATATTTCAGCTTGAAATACGCTGCAATGATCCGGTAACCGGAATGAGATGTTGGCATTCATTCCTTCAGAATGAAGGCCTCCGCTTACTTGATCGTTTAGCTTGGAACCATCAGTATAGATGCTGATTCCGCTTTTATTGTCCATTACCCCATTGTCCCAATTTTCTCTCGTTGGGACATAAAACTGTAGCTCCCTCCATTGATGGGAAACATCAAGGCGTACATCACAAATAGGAGAAGGAGCTCCGCCAAACATTCAAGAAGTTGTAAGCACCAACAGCATATATTTAGTATTTATGGAATTACTTTGCGGTCATTTAAAAAATTATGAATATAGCTAATTAATATTCTGTTCATAGTTTGAACATTTGCCCATTCGAAAATATACATTTTAGCGATTTTATGTCAAAATTGGCAACAGAATTGCCTTTTTCGCTATATAAATAAATGAAAAGTTTTGGCCTCATTGCGGTACCTTTACTTAACATAACCCGATATCTACCGATTTCAAAATAAAAAATACGTATATAGTACACCTGTGCTGAAAATAATAGTAGTGCGACAAATTACAAAGTTTTGAGATTTTTTTTGTCTTTTTGCATTTAATTTTTTTATGGTTTTATAAAACTAGAGTTCCTTCTAAGCAAAAATCATATATCTCAAAGCCCCCCAATTTTGTACAAAATTCATAGAAACTTAACGAATTAAAAAAAGTGCATCAAAATTTCCAAATATGTTTTTAGAATTTCTGGAAAAATTCTGGGTATGTACTCTTAAAGCCCATTAAATATTAATATGAAGTGAAAAATTCAAGTGGCTCAAAATTTTCGTTGATCTTTAATATTTTTTTTTTTTTTTGCTGAGACATTGTATATTTTCTGCCAAGTGTTGAAAAGCCTTCCAAACATGTACTTTATATGGAGAAAAATTATCTACATCGTATGCAAAAAAATGGCAGTTGTCCAATTTGAGGACCAACTCAATGTGTGTCCTATGGTTAGTGTGCAAGGGAATGATTTATGGCCTACTTAATTCTGAACACTTTAGTGAATACCATTTAAGTTTCCTATTTGATGCCAGGTAAGTTTAGAACTTTTTATTAAAATTTTCTAATAAAATTTCGTTTAAGCTAAATGAAATTTTTCCACCACTAGCAAAAGAAATTCTCCACATAACGAATATTTTAATAAATTTTTTGGATGCATATCTACATATGTATATACAAGACATACCGATACTAAATAGCCGATTAAACGGAAACGCATTAACAATACACACACGCACACACAAACACATTAACATTTATTTGGTAAAAAAAACTAAACACACAACTACTTGTTAACGAACTGTGAAGGTTAGTGTTGGATAAACTAATCTTAAATTTCTGTTGCTGAATAACGAAGCTGAGTAGTAATTGATTCATTTATTTCCACAGCCCTTGATTAGCATTGGTATTGGTATTGGTTAATTGGTAAGTATTTATAAAAATTAACGATATCGCTACGCACATGGCTTATTTGTACAGTTCACAACATTTATATATTAGCATACATATATACAAGGAAACAAAAATTGTGTTTTTTTTTTAATTTTTTCGTTTAACATACTTAAAAAATATATTTCGTTGCATTTTTTTGTTTGTTTTATTGTGTTTTGCACGAACATAAATGTTTCGAATAAAAGTTGTTTTATTTATTTATGTTGTTGTTGTTAATTGTTGCAAAACCAGTCTATGTAAGGTTAGTACGATTAGTTATGTAGTTACATACATATTAAAGTGCATACATATTTATGTATGTCTGGATTTGGTAGTAAGTCAGCAAATGCTTCATCTACTCACTTTCGCCCAATTTCTTATTATCCCGCGCGTATGGCACCGTTAAGCCGATCAAGGTGAGATTTTTGGCCGTTGTTGGCTCAGCGATTTTCAACGCTGCGACGCCATCACCACCACCACCAGCACTACCAGCCCCACCAACAATACCAACAGCACCACCGCCACCACTGCTGCCACTACCACCAACGCCGCCGCCGATGTCGCCGCCAACATACCGATGATCAACACCGCCGGCACTGGGCAATTGGCCAAATACACTCGTCAACATTGTATCAACACGTTTAACACTAGGCAATTGACCGAATATGCTTGTGGTCATGAGATTAGCGCCACTTTCGCTGTCAGCTTTATCGCTCGGTAACTGCCCGAATACACTCGTCATCATGGGGTCAATGGATTTCGTTGGCAAATCTGGTGCCTTGGTTACTGGCTTTGGTATTTCTGCAATTTTTTCTTTGATTTCAGTTTGTGCCGGAGCGGTGGCTAACTGAACTGGTGCTATTCCTTTTTTTATATCATCAGCTTTGAATTCCTTTTCTTTGCCTATTGTGGTCATTGAAGTTTTCAACGCATCACTTTGTACTTGATGGATTGCCGCCTTTGCTGTTGTTGCTGTGGCTGATGGCGCTAGTATGGTATCGATGGCTGAAACAGGCCGAGGTGGCTTCACACCGCGTGCTGTTACATTCATCGTAGCCCCAGTCGATTTTGGACGCGTCTTTGCTACTCTACTTTCTGCTCCTCTACTACCGCCAGCACTGATCAAATTCGTCTTGTCTTTATCCTTTTTGCGCAACAATGGCATTCCGTATGAGGTTTGTGTATAGTTTTTGCACAATTGATTGGATTTCTGATATTGATGTGGGACGCTTGTTGTTTTAGATGATTGATGTGCTTGACTTGCATGTGATTGTTTTGCAGCTGCTGCGGTAGCTGTAGTAGTAGTGGTAGCTGCAGTAGCTGACACTGATTGAGCTCTGCCGCTAGGAGGTGGTAAGGAACTACTTTTCGTACGGGAATGGAATGTGGTGGATAGGGTGGCTAAAAAATGTAAGCAGTTTTTCGTAGGTTTTTTTTTTTTTTGTTTTGAAGAAATAAGTTATCGAAAAAAAACAAACAACTTTTTTATTCTCAGCTGCTTTAAAAAAGTGTGTTTATGAAAAATTGCTAGAATGCTAGTAAATAAGATAATACTACAACGGAAAACTAAAAACAAAAATTAACTAGAATAAAATTGAGTAAAAAGCAAAAATTGAAAAGTAACCAAAACGAAAGCTACAAAATAGAATAAAAACTGAAGATGAAACTACAAAACAATGACAAACGAATTTGGCATCCGCGGTCAAAAATTTCAAATTCTTACTTTCGATTATGTAGTGTAGATAATGTACACTCTTGGGAAAAATTATTTGAACAGCTATATATTTACATATATATTTACGCGCTTCACACACAAACTTATGTACAGATATACTTCAGTGGGTACAAATTTGATATAAGGGGGTACAAAACTCACGCAAGTAGTAATTTTAATAGATATTAGGATTAAAACTATTATTATTTTTTTATATTTATTTATTCAAAAACAGCAGATTAGAGAATTTTTGGTTTCAACACTCTACAACACAAGTGACTCAATTTTAAATCATTGCATGTACTTCGGCATAGAACCCAACTTATCTCTCTTATGAAAATTGTTCAAAAAACAAACTGCTTTATACGTTTCACATGATATTCAGCTTCAAAAATACTATTCTCTACTTGTCATCATTTACACGTCTTTATCTCAAAGCTTATTTCAATAAAATCTTAACTGCGGCTTAGGCCTAATTACAGTTAACTAACACGCTTGCGTTCCCAAATTGCCCCAAAAATTGTTGTAGTATCAAAACTCTTGCACTTTAAAAATTGACTTTAACTCTGAGTGCAACTCTGCTGTCGTAACAGAACTTATTTTATAACATTAACATTATAATATTAACAGTAACAGCCATATTACAATTGTAAACATGTTTTACAAGTTACTCTCAAGCGTAGTGAGCTTCATAAGCGAAACCAAACTGGAACTTAGTATAGATGAAAAATTAACATTATATTCCATAATAAACTCTTTAAATACCTTCACTGTATGTAAATAACTAATGCTATTATACAAAAAACAATTTAAAAGGAGAAATTTGCAAATTACTCTCACTACATAAAAATACATTCAGCTGTAACAGCCGACTGTTGTCACCAAACCTCAATTTTAAACAAAAGTCCGCTGCTTGAGTGAACTGTTTACAGACTTCTCAGCTGCAGTTACTGTGTTGTTGAAAATTCGCTATGGGAGCTCTGTTAAGTTAATCTTAGGTTAATGTCAATTATTTACACCGAAATTTGCTAAATTTTATATGGATATGAGATTAAATGACAACAGATGCCTACCAAAGCTGTCTGTATTTTTAAGTAAAGAGGTTCAGTGGAAATTTGATGTTTTTGATTTTATTTGTAACATTTTTTTTTATTTCCAAAGAATGAAGTATCAGGTCAGTCCATAAGTTTGTGCGTATTTTACCTATAATTTCACTTTTGTACGATTTTTGCATACAAAAAATTTTCCGGTATTGTTTATTATGAACTTCTGGAACCAAACCAGACGATAACTGCTAATAATTATTCCCATCAGCTATCAAACCTGAATGAGGCACTTAACAAAAATCGACCGTCTTTAGCGAATAGACGCAAGGTTTTGTTTCACCACGATAACGCAAGACCTCATGCCGAAAGGCAAACATTAGGCTCGGATGCGAGCTAAAGCCGCATCCACCATACTCTCCGAATATTGCACCTTGTGATTATCCCCTTTTCCGTGGACTTCAATCTCATATGAGTAACAAGAACTACTCCCGTTTTTTGGCTCCAAGGACAAAAAGTTTTTTTGAGAAGGGAATTAAAAATTTTCCTGAACGTTGAGAAAACATTGTAAATAATAAATACCTTAAACATCTTTTTTATTAATTTTAAAACCACCTTTAAAAAACGCTCGAACTTATGGACTGACCTGTCCATAAGCCCATAATTTACTATACTACAGATATTTACTTCGCCTGTTACACAAGATATTTTTCGGGAACCTTTTTTGTTCATACAAACACGATTCTGGCTACGCCTACAAGTATCTTATAAAATATATTTACATTTACAAGTCGAACTAAGCCTATTCACATAACACTTTCTGTTACGCCAGCCAAATTGAGTCAGTTTCATTCTAAATGTTTTCTTTAAGGCAACTTTAAAAGCTAAAAGTAAGTTATCACTGTTATTAAGGCCCTTTCATTTGTGGAATAACATCAAGACGCATGCCACAAATTTTAGGAGAAGCTCGGTCAGACACCCAAACCGGGTGAAAGAGCCAATTATAAAAAAAAGAGTTATCAGTTTGAAATGTTGTGTGAGCAAATATGATATTTTGAGCTTGTTTCATCGCTGAGAGCATGGGTAAACTACATTACTAGTGTATGAGTATTAATGATTGTTTTATACATAAACAGCAGAAAGGAAGCCTGATATACATTTCTTCTATACTTTCTTTGTCAATGCAATATGCCGCATGTATCTGAATTATGTATTGTATCTGAATTCGATGAATTGCATTTTTTAAGTGCTGCAGCAGTAAAACATGAATTCACTAAATTCAGCTACAAAGAGAAACTTTTGAATCTCAGATATACATTTTTAATTATTTACTTTTTAATTATGTAAATTGCTAAGAAACCTAGTTAACTGGTCATACGCAGTCAAAATTTGTTTTTTTTTCACGAAGAAGAAATTTTCGGAATTATTTTATTTTTTTTTTAATAAAAAAAATAGTATTCACGCATTATTTTAAACTTCATTCTCAAAACTCTTTCCCAAACTGTTGACCCATTCAGCCTCAACTTTTTCACATTCTTTATAAATACATACATATCATTTTTAGTAATTAATTGAACCTTTGCTTTAATAACAAACTTCGAAACTCAAAATTTTCTTTCGCATATTTCTTCTCTTGACTACTTTATAATTTCTTACATTAAGAAATCTTTTTTTATTTTTTGAATTTAGCTGATCCAATTCTAAGGTATCATCCTCTCCATAAATTCCGCTTCTAGGAACCTTCGCTTGACGGGTTTCAACATTAAATTATTTCAGTGACAACACTAGTGATATAAAATATTATCATACAATAAAACAAAATTTTAATTCTCAAATAATTACGTTTTTCAGCCCCTTGTCTGCTCATGTCGGTAATTAGAATAGGCGTGACTACAGGGTTTTTCGCGATTCCAAACATAGTATGAACAGAAAACTCCGAAAGTATAAATTAGAGAGAAAAAGAGAGAGAGAGAGCATAGACTGACGGGTTTTCCATTTTTTAAGCTACATTAAAAAAAAAGCACAAAACCGAGTGACACACCACCGATTTTTAAAGATTTGTTAAGAATTAAATCATTCTTTATATGAGTTTCCGTAAATTAAATTCGTAAGAGATATCGTATTAAGGCCGGCGGACCAATTAGATGTCCTAAATTCAGTAGTTTTCGCGAAGCGTTGTAGGATGAGAAAAAAAAACAATTAGCCAAATGAAGTTTTGGGGATAGTTTAATATATATTTCAACTAAAAAAAAAAAATTTGTACAGTCTCCAACAATATATTGTAAGCCGAGTTATCAATAGATTCCCAGAGCGCCTGTATCCAACTTCTGTACAAGATACAACTTGCAATTTTCATCTGAAAACAAAAAAAAAAAAGATTATTAATTTTGATGTAATTATCTTCTATGTGAACTAAAAAACATCAAAAAACTTTTTTAAGCGACTTTTTTACCCAGTTGAAGAGTTTTTTTTTTCCTTGAAAAACCACTTTTTTTTCTACCTTCCCCAAAAATTCGAATTTTACGTGTTTCTTAGTTCACATCGAAGATAATTACATCAAAATTAATAATCTTTTTTTTTTTTTGTTTTCAGATGAAAATTGCAAGTTGTATCTTGTACAGAAGTTGGATACAGGCGCTCTGGGAATCTATTGATAACTCGGCTTGCAATATATTGTTGGAGATTGTAAAAATTTGTTTTTTTTAGTTCAAATATATATTAAACTATCCCCAAAACTTCATTTGGCTAATTGTTTTTTTTTCTCATCCTACAACGCTTCGCGAAAACTACTGAATTTAGGACATCTAATTGGCCCGCCGGCCTTAATGTAGCTCAAAAACTAAGTGATGTTATTTGAAACTTCAAAATTTTACTAAGTCAGCGAAAAAGAAATAACTTTTTCAAGCCAAACTATTTTTTATTATTTGCACCCAACAACTCTGCTATCAAAATGTGAGAATATTTTTATTTAGAAAGCCTCTTAATGTTGAAATTGTGTTATAGACCAGCAAAACGTATTTATGTAAAAGTATGTATTTCTTAAAAATTAATTGCTCTGAAAAAAGAACAAAATTATTGAATCAGTGGTTCAAATGGTAAACGATTTCACTATCTCTCTCTCCCTCTATCTCTCTCTTCTTTGCTCTCTTTCTCTGAAATGGTTAAGGATTTCTCTCTCCCCTATCTCTCTCTCCCCCTATCACTCTCTCCCCCTATCACTCTCTCCCCCTATCGCTCTATCCCCCTATCCCTCTCTTACTCTCTTTCTCTCAAATAGTAAAGGATTTCTGCCTCCCTCCATCTCTCTCCCTCTAGCGCTATCTCTCTCTCTCTCTCTCTTATTCTCTTTTTTGCTCTCTTTCTGTCTAATGGAACAGTGCGTATTCTAATTATAAAGCTTCTTCTATCCTCTTTCTGCCCAACCGATACTAGTGGCAGTATAATAATTTCGCAGTGTGCAGATCGATATGAAAGTAATAAAGATAGAACTATGTAACTTTTATTCGAAATCCCCGTGGATTATCTTTATTGTTTTATTATTTGCTATAAAGCGATAATTAGACGCATGTACTACAAATGCTCCTTAATTTAGAAAGCAAGAAGAGTGAAAAATGTATTTTGTTAAAGTTTATAATAAAGATTTCAGGTCAAGTGATCCAAGTACTTTGGGCATGGCCTTCAATTTCTCCGCAAATTGGTCTATTTTTAGGCTTGAGTTTAATAAGAAGTCAACTGAGAAAATTTAAAAAAAATTTCAAGAATTTTGAGATTTATTCAATGTTGAAAATTTTGGTACAGATTTTTTTAAAGTATCACTATGAAATTTTCAGGTATTACTGAGGATAATTACTGAAAAAATAAAGTAATACTTTGCTGAAGGGTTTTTTCATAAATGCCAATAAAAATATGTTTCCCAAAAATATTTAACTAATTCTATACAGTATCAGTATATCAGAACATACAAGTATATAGTATATAAAATAGTAAAAAATAAACAAAATAAAAGAACTTATAAAAATATTAAAAACTCCATACCAGCTAATCTGTCCTTATAGAAGGCACAAAAATTGAGGCCACCAACTGAATTTGAGGTATCAATTCGGGACGATCAAGGTGCCTGTGCTCGGTCAGATGCAGAAATATCATAGTCAATGTGTTTGCTGAGCATTTGAAGATGGTGTTTTAAACCCACCAACTAATGGGCTTGAATTGCTTGCAATTTGGTAACGAGTCCCCATCACCACTTGAATATAGTAACAAAGCAATAAAAATTTCTCCGTATGAGTTAAAATCAATAATTGAGAACGAGATGAATCCTACAAAAACACCTGGGTTTATTAAATATCTCCTTAAATGATAGTAGAGACTCCAAACTCCACTTTTCTTCTCAATGTAAAAGCCAAGGCAGCTTCATACAGACCTATATGTATGCTGCCATCTCCATTCAACCTTTTTGAAAAGTTGCTAAAATGAAAACGGACGCCGCGTCTGCAGCAAAACAATATTGTTCCAGCTCATCAGTTCGGTTTCCGTGAGAAATACGGAACAATTGAGCAGGTCAATCGTAGCAGCTGTGAAAAAAGGAATGCTTTTGAAAGATGGGAATATTGCTCAGCCATATTTCTTGATGTAGCTCAAGCGTTCGACAGATTATGGCACGAGGGACTTGTCTACAAAATCCAACGTACAGTGTACAAATCGGGTGTTTATGGTAAGATATAAAAACTACCTAACTGATGCAGTATTAGTCGGCGTACCACAAGACAGTGTACTGGGTCCGCTTTTATATGTAATACCATATACACGGCTGACCTCCCAACGAACCTGCAAATATTTGCATCCACGTTTGTTGACAACATTGCAATCCTTTGTCGCTCGGAGGGTCCAATAAGAGCGTCAGGTGAACTCAACAGACTGGCGCAACAAAGTGAATGAGTAAAAGTGTAAGCATGGGACTTTTATGCTAAATAGAAGCAAGAGCTCGAGTGTATATCTATATTTCACACTCATAACTCATTCTAAAGTTACATACCTTGGTGTGCGTATAGACAGGCGCCCGACATGGAAAAGGCACATTGAAGCCAAAAGTGGACAGATTAAGCTAAAAACGAAAGATCTTCATTGGCTAATTAGTGCCCGTTTCGGGCTTAGCCTTGGTCACAGAATCCTTCTCTGCAATACAATAATCAAGCCAATCTGGACGTATGCGTTTCAATTGTGGGGTAATGCAAGTGTCAGCAATATTGCAATTATACAGCGAAGACAATCTAAAATTTTAAGAATGGTTACTGGAGCGCCGTGGTACATAACCAATGAAAATATCCATCGAGACCTAAATGTTCCATTAGTGGCAACAGAAATTGCAGTAATCCAACGAAACTACTACCAAAGGCTGAAACACCACCCAAATCTATTGGCTCGGTCGCTGATGCATACCGTCAATACGTTACGTCTCAGAAGAATTGACCTTCCAACCCTGTGACGCATATTTGAGACCCCTATAACAACCTTAACCATCTTCGAGTAGCTGTAGGTACTATAATTTAGGTGATGAGTCGAAACCTTATTGTTAGTATTAAGGGGGGAAACCAGTTTAGACTTATCAAAAAATCGACTCTTTTTTTTTGCATAAATTGTTAGTATAACTACTCAAGAATATGTGGTAAAAATTGTAAAGCGAAATTTGCATTATTTCCGATTCTATGAGCACTTAAGTGACTGCCCGTCGGTTCCGCACCTTAGCGCGCGTTAGTTAGAACGACGTTTTTCTCCTTTTTTCATCTGGTAGGCGCTCTAGCTCCAAAAGTTATCGACCAATCGTTATAAATTTTTTTTGGAGTATTCTTTATTCAATTCTTAGTCATATGAACTTAATTCTGGGATTATATTATAATTAAAAATATTTTTTTAAGCAAAATAGATGAAAAAATATGGTATGAAAAAATTACGTTGTGTTCAAGCGCCTCAAAGATATGCAATTTTCAATATTATTTTACTCGTATCATAATTAGATTCATATTCTTAGGAAACATATTGTTAACGAAAAAAATATTGTTGTTGATTACGGAGAACAACTGCAACTTCAGGAATGCCCGCCAGCAAGATACTCGGATGGCGATCGTGCATGGACAACACGCTCTAACGCCACTATTTCCGGCGAAAATGGATTGAAAGAATTTTAAAGTGTACTTAAAAATATTAGTAAAATACCCTCTAAGTTTAAACAATTTCTGATTATTTCTTCCAAGTTCAAAAAATTCACGAAGAACACCAAAATTTCGGCCTCCTAAGCCGGGTTTCCCCTTTAAGATTAATTAATAGGTTCAATAAATAATAACGGTATAAAAAACAAAAAAAAATCAAAAAAAAAATTTCACGATTGAATTAATTTAAAAATTATAAAACGTTTTGTTTTTACTCATTCGGTTTGCGCCTTATTATACTCAAGCCTTGTATACCAATTTTCAGAAAAATTTAAGACTACGTTCAAAATGCTTGGATGAATCACATGGAAATGCTGTAGTGCGAATTCATACTCACCAAAAGAGAAACTGTTGAGAAGCAGTTGAGAACTAAATGTTAATATATTTAATGGATCAGAATTCTTACAAATATGTGCATGAGCTATATTTAGACCTTGAGAAGTTGAGAAGTTTTTTTAGATTTAAAAAAATCAACAATAAAGTTTTCTTCTTTGCTTTATGTTCCTACCGATAAATAAGTAAACGAAGCCTAGCGGCATTCGGCTATAGATCAGTGGTGCTTAGTCTATATGAATTAGTTCTTCAAATAAAGCCAGAGAGAAAAAATACCTTATAATACAATTTTCTCTTAGTTACAAATATTACATAGACACCCATTATTACGAAGAGAACATAAATGTGAAATTGGAATTTATTAGATATAACAAACTAATTTATGTAAATATTGTATGTAACTCAAATTTTGGCATGCTTCAGTAGAGTATAAGTAATATTATAACCAATTAGCACTAAAGAGAAAAAGGTAACTTCTATATATTTGTTTTATTTTTTTCCATTAATGAACTTCACTACATAGACACTTACGAGTATGGAGATAAAGAACTCAACAGTGTAAGCTAATATGTATACAAAAGAGTTTTAGGTATGCGTCAATACAAACAGCTAACGAATATTTGTAGGTTGACACAAATCCAGCGAATTTTAATGTGAACGTGTACACTATAATATATATGTAAATAGAACGCCACGTGCTGAATTTTGGAAAAAAAAACTTAGAATAACGCTAACGACTACAGAAATAGACATGAAAATGTAATAGCTTTAACAACTTTCAGAACTCCGTTTACCTGCTAAGTACACGTACTACACTAGCAAATGATGGGGGTATGCACAATTTGTGTTCTTTACATTTTTAATTTCTTTTTTTTTTTTGTTTTTTGACCATAACGTTTTTAACTAATTTAAACTTTTAAACACTAACAGTGGCTCGCAAATATTACCAAGTCATAAACGTCGCCAGTGTAAGGATATTTTAGGGGCACGAACAAAACCTACTATGCAATTAGCATACAATTTTCTGTATTTACACGATGGGGAATGTAATGAAATGGTAACGAAATAAATTATGAACTATGAAATGAAATGTAATGAGAAATTATGATTGTGAAATGAATGAATGCATGAAAAAGAAGCAAAAAAGCCACACAAAAAAAAGACATAATAAACAAAATAAAGTTAAATATACAATAAATTATTTCCAAACAACAAAAAAGCAAAATACCAAATATTAAATATAACAATTACAAATATTAATTGCTAATTGAACATCGAATTACATTAATTATCGTATAATGAAAAAAAAAAAACGAATAAATAAATGTAAAAATAAAAAAATATATAACAACAATTATAAAATGAATTGTATGGCATTTTTGGATGCGCTGCAATTCACAATGCAATTTTGTATACGCTTTGCTTTACAACAACGTCTACTTACATGGGCGTGGCTTACGTTCGACTGCTCCACTACCGGTCGTTGCTGCTGTTGTCGCATGATGAGGTACTGTGGGCGTCTTCTTGCCAGCTGTCAGCCGTGCGCTGGGCGCTGTACTGGCAGAGCGCAGTTGACGCTTCGGCGACACATTTTCAGCCGGGCCAACGGATTGTGAACGCGCTGTTGTTGTTGATGTTGTTGTAATTTAGTTTAAAAATGATTGTTGGTTTTGATATTTGGTTGTTATGAAATTCGTGATATAGAGGAATTTTTGTTTTATTTTTGTTAGCAAATGAGTATTGCGATATTGATTGATTTTTTATTTTTTTTTTTTTGTTTTGTACAGTTGAAGTGTTGAAATCGAGAATTTGTGATTTGTTTGAAACGGTTAAATGGTTTTTTGTAGTTGTTGTGAAATACACACAGACAGATAGATAACTTAAAATATACACATATTGCATTTTATGTATGTACACAACGGAACGAGAGTTAGGCAAAGACAAATGTAAATTTAAGATGTAGACAGAGACAAGGACACACACACATAGATAGATATCTAAAGAGAATATAACTGATATGATTTTATTTGCTAGGCACTACAGTTTAGAAAGTGTTTCTTTTAAGTGTTCGAATTAATTACTTTTATAGCCAACTACGGGTAAGTACTTTAGTTCTTGTTTATTTGAGCGATATTTTTAAAGTGTTTATGGCTTGCAAGCTATTTATCATATATAAGTGATTATGCTTTTTGTATTTGTTGTTTATTGCACTCGTGATGCACTAAAAGTATAAGTATGCGTTATCTTCTTCTAAGGTGTTTGTGGTTTCCTAATGCGCAAATATTATTTACACAATAAGTAGCATAGTATTAACATTTTTCTAAATTTTGAAAATGCACAAATATTTGGAAAGTATTTAAAAATGAACTCAAAAGTATTTCAGCCGTCTTCAAACATATCCGCCTACTTTATAAGTTTCGTATTTAACAGACTTTAACATCATTATGAGGCATACTATTTAGAACGAGTAATAAATCCATCAGAAATCTACTCTTTAACAAAAGACTTAAGGCACGAACCTGGTATATAAATAACACAACATTTTTTGTGTTTTGGGTTTGTTAACGCCTTGTTATAAATAATAATATTAGGTGAAGTGAAAAGTATTGACAATTTTTCACTCTATACCTTTAGTGATACAAATCTCCTAATGAACCGGGTCACATTATATGACGATTTAAAGGCGGTATTGCGCTCCAAAAAAAAATTTTTTTTTTGAAAGTTTTGTATTTTGTGAAGAAAGTGGAAGGTAAAAAAGAGAAAATTCAATCCAATCAGTACTACAAGGAATAAGGTTAGAATAGATGATCAAAAAATGTGTGCCATTTATGGATTAAGTAGATTATCGACAATCTCTACCAAAGCCTCTGTGCTGGTAATATGGACGTCAAAACTGCGAAATAGAAGGTGAGTCACCGAAAATGTCGATAAAATCATGGAAATCGTAGAGTCACATTGGCACGTGCATACTTATTTTATTGTATAGGAAGTGAAGATTACACAACAAACTGTAAGTAAATATTCGGATAAGACTGGCGCTAAGAAGAATGTGTGGGTGGCACACGAATTAGCTAAGACGAACCTTTTGGTCCAAATTGTCGACTATGGTTTTTAACTTAAACGGATAGTAAATAGTAATGAAACGGGTCACATACGAGAAAAACAATCTCGGATCAGTTACGGCTAGCCATTCCATACGTTTGACAAATCTCAGATTAACTGCCAAAAGGTTGTTGCGGTATATTTGGCGGGATTAAAAGAGAATCATGCACAACATGGGCTGAATTCCACGAAAATAACGTCAGGTCAAACACAGCTAGAACACAGCTTAAACGACATGCTCCGATAGCTGCTTTTATATGAGGTTCTATAGCATCCATAATATAATCGAGGTCTGGCACTAAGTGATTATCAACTTTTCAGTTATTTGAAAAGTTGTCATATTGGTCCAAAACTGGCCTCAAGACGGGTTTGTGAAAACAAGCAGGTTTTTTTGCTTATACAGTAAAATTGTCTTTAAAATTGACAAGCATCTTCTGAGAAAGTGGTGAATATTGCTTGTACGTGAAATACTATACTCAGAACTTTTTATCTAATTTTATATCAGTGCAGCCATTTGTTGGGATTATTTGAGCTTATAAATTACAATAGTAATACTATTAAGAGGTCTTAAGTTTTGAATCTTAATTTATAAAAAAAAATTATGTGAAATTAGGGTAAGAACCGTTTTGTTTTGTTCTGACTAAGTAGGAACGTATTGAAATGAAAATTCCAAATGAAAATTTGATATAAATTTAAGAAGGAATATTTACGTGTAAAGAAGTGTATAAGTTTCATTTAATTATTTTTAATAAAGCGTTTTATTTTTATTTTAACTAGACAAGGTTTGTTTTCTCCTTTTTTCTCAATTCTAAAGGCATTATCTTTAAAAAATGATAGCATATATACATTTCAAAGTAGAGCTGAACAACTTTTCCTTTCTCTCGATTGGAGCTTCCCACTTGAGTCAGCCATAAAAACTGCGGAAGCAAAATTGGGTACCTAATATGTTTTTAGCAGACCGAATGTTCTCTAATCTCAGAAGATATGTCAATTAATAATTACAATGCTAACAAAAATAAAACCAACTAAGTAAACTTGCATTGTAATAATATCCAGAAACGTATATTAAGCCGTCGAAGAGCTGAAAAAGAAATGAATTTAGTCGAAAATGGATGATTTTGGAACTTTCACTATTATGAAGCACGATTTCTTGTGTTACTATACAACTGACTGCATTATTAATCTCATTATACAGAGAATTTTGACCTCAGAAATTAGCCACGAAGTTACCAAGAATCGGAAGAGCCATCGAGTCCGATCCATTTCAATTGCTTATGAATTATTTATTTATTTGGAGTTTGGGTTTTCAAACAAATAATAAGTCATAACTAATTTTTTCTCTTGGGCAAACATGAACGTCTGCTCTTCTTCTGGGTCTGAATTCCTTCTATTATCTACCTGTGGAAACATGAAAAATGCTACATGAAGGTAACACTTTAAGTTAAGAACCTATCTACTAAAAGTGTCCAAAGCTACTGGAGAGTCATACAATAACACAACTAAAACTATACCCTATATTAATTACCTAATATAGCATTGAAGTACGTTAAGTCACTTTTTACCAAGGCAATAGATTCTTCTATCTTGGCTTTACTACCACTTCAGACGGCGAAGGTGTCAACTGCAGGTTAAAGAAACCAAGGGCGACGTTCAGGCGAATGCATATCTACAAGCGCTCTAAACTGCGAATATTTAGCTCGTATGTGAAGTCAATACTACTGTATGAAAATGAAACATGGCTGGTCTCCAACACCATCACACAGAGGCTACAATATTTCGTCAACAAATGACTCTGCATCATTTGAAGAATATTCTGGCCGAACATTATAAGCAATGACGCGCTGTGGAAATCAACGAATGAGGAACCCATTCTACTGAACATCAGGCGCAGAAAGTGTCGATGGATAGCAGATGCCGACATCGCATGGGACGGGGCAAAAACAACAGCCCAGACTGCACTGTATACGATGGAAGAGTCTTGTTGAGACCATATGCTCCCGAGTGGAGTTAAAAATTGTTAAAGACATTATAGGAATAAAGTAATACGAACTTGTACAAATACGGTATAAAAGCTATTTCCCTAATCTATTGGACTAAGCATAGACGTGCACCATAAATTAGAGCAAAAACTTTGTATAAAGAGTATTCAAGGAATTATACTAGTTTTATTGGCATTAAATTTCATGAGATTCTCCTGAAACCAATAATCTGTCTTCAATTTGAGTTAAAAAATAATCAAAGGCCTTGACTTAAAAATAAAAACCAAATAATTTTTAATTTCTCGATGCTCAAATGATACACCTTTATTTGTGATAAACGTAGGATCGGAAACTTCGCTGCGCCAGAAAAGACGATTTTTCTACGACTCATTCAAGTTTTTAAGACTCGAGCTTCTAAGGATCTACCTCCACATCGGCTCTCCGTTTTCCTTCAATTGCTCAAACAACTTTGTGGGAAGGTATTGGAAATTTGTGAAGAGAAATCTACAAATCAACATATCAACAAATTGTTTTGAAATTTCACAAGGAACTTGGGAGCAATGCTGCTCGAACTTATGATTTATTGCCAGAAGCGAGTGAATGAGATTAAATGGAAGATAGAGAAAAAAACAGCTCAAATGGTGAAGAGAAAAATCAAGGATTTTCCGCTAACACTATCCACCAGCTTATTCCACAAATTGTTGTAAGGTAAAGCAGAGATGTAATAAGTAATTATAATAATGCTTCACAGCTTGAGTTTTGTTATTTAACAGCCATAAAACGTGGCTATTTGCCCCTATTTTTCAGCACTCAAGGAAATTTCCGTTCTATTTCAAAGAAATACACCAAATTTCAAATTGATAATCGAAAGAGCGCTCTTATTCTTGCAATCAAAATTTAAACAGAAGTTCTGAATTATTTTCAGTAACCACTAATCACTCAAGCAGCTGTGGATTGCTGCATGAATCTGGGGTTAAAAAGCGGGAATTTATTCTCAATAGCATTAAATATTACTCTTCACTTCATATGAATTTATACACTTTTATTCTTTTATTTCTTAAATTTTCAAAAATTGTTTGGTCAGAAAATGTTTTAGAGAATCAGATATCATAAACTCAAGGAATCAGGGAATACTCAGACACTTAATAGCCCATCTCCACCGAGTCTTAACTGCACTTTATGCTCAGCTATAGATAAGCAGAGCATTTAAGTGCCTATATTAGTCACTTGCAATTGTTGTTATGGTATTAAAGCGTGCTTACTCATTTTCAACACAGTCGAGCTCAATTCTGCTCTGCTAATAGAAAATGTTACTTTAGCAGTGATTGCAGTATGAGAAATGTTAAGTTATTTAACAGCATATATGCAGTCGCAGGCAGAGCTATAACTATACACACAAAATAAGGAAATTAATTAAGTTTTTCAAGATAAAGTTTTCGAAAAGAAAATTACTTTTTTCCATATTTTTAGCTTTGATATAAATTTTCTGCAATAATTAAAGTACGTACCAAAATAGGAAACAACAAAAGCTAAAATAGTCGACCACTCTCACACGAGACATTTAGCTTACCCTCTTTATATAAAAGTATAGGCAGCTCTGCTAAACGGATGTTGCCAGCAAATCTCATGTAAATAGTAGAAGGGAAATGCTTGCTTTTTCTGTAGTTTAGCAAATGTTTTAAGGTACTTGACCACCTTATAAGTTTCAAAAAATTAAATTTTTTTTTTTTACATTTTTTCAATCCTTATACTTTTAAAAATCATCACCTGAAACTGTTTTTTTAAATTCGAATTCTAACAAAGTGAAATCAGTGAAAATGTGCAGGCGCATCCTGCACTCATTACTTGCTGACTCAGCGGAAAGAAAATAGCAAGTTTTAACTTTAAACGCGTTTTTCCAGAAAATACTTTTTTTCGAATGGCGGACACTTTATCTCCGAAACTGCTTAGCCGATTTTAATGATTTTGGTCTTGTTTTATTTGTTAAGATGTTTTGTATGCCAATTTACCACATTTTGCAAAAAAAAAGTTAATAAAGTATTGCTTTTTAAGCATAACATTGTGAAAAACAGGGGTGTTTTCTTAACTTTTTTTCAAACATCCGCCATTTTTTTATTATTTTTTTTTGTGAGTTTGTGGTAAATTCTCACGCAAGGAACCTTCCTTTTGAAAATTTTGTATCTCTCTTTTGTTTTAGAATTACCATTTCTAAGATTAACTGTCCGCCGCAAGACATGATTTTCTTCAGGCCTCGACTTTGGCGCCTCCTGGATATATGTTAAAAAAAGAAATTTTAATAAATCAATTTTTTTTTGTATTATATAAGCTCTAAATAAAAATTAAAAAAAAAATTTATTTTAATATATTATACAGAACATGAAAAAAAAATTATTGAATATGTTGTACTTTTTAGCTTTCCAAGGTGGTCAAGTACCTTAAGTGAGACTTAACTTTTGGTGGAAATAAGCTTCCAGTTTTTCGGCGCTAGTTTAACTGTAGTATATTTTAAGATTTAGTTTAACTCTGTAGAGTTGTGCGTTTAAATTTTGTTTAGCTGGAAAGCAGAATTAAAATTGCTCTGCAAAACTGATTTTATTAGTTAAGAGTAACCGAATACAGTTTATGTTAAAGACAATGGAAAAACTACTTGAATACCATCTAAGCGAAGAAATAATCTTCAAAAAACCCCTCCATAAGCTGCAATTTGCTTACCACAAAGGTAAATCCACAGTCACAGCACTGCACACACTCGTTGTCAATATAGAAAAGGCTCTAAATCAAAAAGAAATAACCCTCTGTTCCTTTATGGACATAGAGGGAGCCTTCGACAACGCAAATTACAAATCTATGGAAACAGCACTCGAGAAAAGAGGTGCAAGCCCTATACTAACACATTGGATAAGCCAAATGCTTAATCAGAGGATTATTAAAGCCTCGTTAGGCCAAGCTGAACTTAATGAAAAAAACTCACTTGGGAGTCACATATAAATAATATAACAAAAAAAGCCGCTAAATCTTTGTGGACAACCAAACAATTACTAGGGAGTTCCTGGGGTCTCAGCCCTAGTATGGCCCTCTGGATATATTATGCAACCAAACGGTTAGACCATACTGTATGGGGTACTAGTATGGTGGAGCAAATCTATTCAAAAAACAGCGGTAACCAAACTGGGAAAATTACAAAGGCTTGCTTGCCTATGCATCACAGGGGCTATGAGAACTACCGCAACAGCTGGCATGGAAGCACCCCTTAATCTCCCACCACTTCATATAGCAATCCAAGAGGAAGCAGCTACGCAAGCACTCATGCTACACATGAAAGAAAATTTCAAATTAGGCAACCGTACCGGTCACCTAAGTATCCTAAATAAAGTCAAAAACACCATAACAACCTGTTTCACAAAAGGATACACAGTTACCTTTCCTAAGAGGAACGAGTGGAAAACAAACCCAAAATGGATGAATGATGATTCACAAAAATGGTACACTGATGGATCAAAAACACCTCCTTGTGGTGTAGGAGTAGGAGTAGTGGGCCCAGAATCCACAAATCATTCACTCTCACCTGGCACACCACCATCTTCCAAGCGGAATTATACGCAATAATGGAAGCAGCAAACATCATGCAATGAAGAAACCACAAGAGAGTAAATATTAGAATACTCTCGGACAGCCAATCAGTTCTAAAAGCTTTAAATAGCTATACCTGCAACTCAAAAACTCTCTTAGAATGCCACAAGGCACTCAATAACCTGGCATCCAAAAACAATGTCTCATTAATTTGGGTACCAGGACATGAGGGATATGACGGCAACGAAAAGGCAGACTTTCAAGCCAAAAAAGGGGCAGATGTAAATTTCACCGGACCTAGTCCCATGTTTGAATTTAACAAAAACAGCCTAAAACAAAAAGTAAAATACTGGGCCAATGCTGATTTATTCGAGAATCAGCATTGGAACAATGTAGAGGATCTTAGGCACTCCAAAAAGTTCTTAAGTTTCAATGCTAAAAGAGCTAACATGGTCCTCACGTTAAACAAAAAGAGCATTCGCACTCTCACAGCCGCCCTCACGCGTCACTTCACCTGCAACAAACACTTACATAAATTAGGCATTACTAACATCAGTACCAGCAGATTTTGCTGCGAAGATGAGGAGTCTATAGAAGCATAGAAGGAACAAGCTTTTAAACAAGTTCATGCTTATAGACGAAGACCTACAATCACTCCCTCAGAAGGAGCTGGTACAATTCATAAGCATACTTAACAGTCAATAGACAGCATAGGGTGCACAATATATCAATATGGTAGCAGTGCTAAAGGCCTATACCTTAACCCTTTACTACCATTAACCATTAACCATTAACCATTAACCGAATACAGGCGTACATTTCATATATGCTGATATTATTTTTATGGTTATTACGCATGATTTGATCTTGAAAGAATCTTATTCATCACAGAATTTTTTAATTTGTATTTTATTTTGTAAACCAAATTCAAATTAAGCTTAGCTTATATTCATCAAATAAAGCCAGTTAAGAAGAAGCAAATTATAGATTATGTATGAATGGATGTTTAATTATAATAAATATTTTAGAAACAAGAAAAGTATAGCAGTACGCTATAAGCCAGATAGGTCCTCAAAGAAATGCACTGTCTGCGTACATAATTCATATTATTTTATTGAACAATTTCTTTTATAAAAATTACGCTTATGTTTACCTACTTACTCCTATTGAATATTTTATAGCTCACTGAACTTAAGGTCATATTCTCGTAACTGTTTTGCTCTACTGTAGCAAATATATGCTGTATATGTATAGGTGTGGGTGTTTTGAAAAAAAAAACTGCTAAATAATACGGATAGGAATAACTTTATTAAATATATGTATGTAATGGTGTGCACGTCAAAGGATTGAAAAAGCAAGCACAGCATAAGTGTAGGTGAATATTGCAGATAAATATTATATATATTTTTTTATTAATTAATTATTTTTTTAATAAATATTCTCGGCATGGCAAACGCTTTTAGATATAAAAAACATATTCAAACAAATGTAAATATGGGTATATCTTCAGCGCAACAAAACTGCAAATATTGCAATAAAAGTTAAAAAGTCAGAAGTGCAAAATAAAATTAAAAAGGGAGCTAAAGAAACAGAATCACTTATAATAAAATTTTCTTGATGGACTTTTTTTCAACCATTAGTTCAATTCGCATTAATTTACAAGGAAACAAATTTTGGTTATTCTCATTTTTTTTCATACGTGCCCAAAAAAACGAAAAAATAGGACTCATATAAATAAAAATTGGATCATATTCAGTTTTGGCCACAAAAAAAAAACCAACAAAAAACGAAAGGGTTCCAAATGTTCCACGGTGTTTAGTTTTTGTGTGTGGCATTTATGTGAGCTAATTTTTCAACAAATTTAAGTGCATATTTTGCAATTTGTGGAATTAGGGACTTTCACTTGAGGACGCGTACTTTCACAATACAATTTTCATAGTTTGTGGTAGGAAGTGTTTTATTAGCACACACGCACACACACACAGTACGGTGTGACTTCCTGTGCATGTGTTAATGTAATAATAGTTTCATAAACGCAATTTGGTACTTACATTTGATCACCTTCTTGGGACTGCCTTTCTGTGGACTACCCTTCTGTGGTGAACCGTGCCGAGAGGCAGCCGTCTTCTTGGGACTGCCACGTTGTGATTCCGACTCACGCTTGGTAATAGCCGGCATTAGTTTCTCGCGTGTGGGCGATGGCAAGAGAGCACCCTCCTCAACATCTGTAAGAAGTAAAAAGTGGTTGCATATCAGTAGAGTGTCTCACAAGATGAGAGTATCCTGCTGCCATTTGAAGAGCTTTGTAGTGAAATGTTATGGTGACGCATAGCAATCGTTTTTCAATCTTTGGAAACTAATGAAAAATGAAAAGGAATGTAATGAAAATATGCTTGAAATGGGAATGTGGAAATGAAAGAAAACAGATGAAAAGGGATGGATATCAGAAGCAACTTTTATAGTGCTTTATTCTTTTCGCTTTTCCAAATAAGCCAAAAATTGTTATTATCAATAATCCGCTTCTATGGTATAGAAAAAGGTAATTTTCCATAAGTATAAAACTGCGATGGCGCATACTAAAGTAGAAAGAGGAAATATGTGCAATATGGCGCAAAATAAATCACCCCATCGGAAGGCTTATAATTAAGCGTCATATGCTAATCATATATTTTACACTTGTAACTGCTAGACAGTTGCAGTAGACAAACAAATACACAATGGTGCTTACAAGTTCATAAAAAAAATTTAATAAATTATTATTTTTTGAATAAAATTCATAAAAACCAAAAATTAAATAAAATTATTATTACCTCGAAAAACTTAGTTAAAAAAATTAATAATTTTTTTTTTTTGAGTTAAAAAGTTATACAAAAATTAAATAATTTTTATGATTGTGTTTAAGCCACCTTTTATGTGGGAAATCAACAGTGTATGAAAATATGAAAAAAAGAGATAAGAGGCAAGAAAGGTATAGATGAAAATAAAAAACAGTTAAGAAGTTAAACTAAATGCATCGCGAAGTTCTAAAATGTAAACGAAATGAGTTGACTGGGTTTATATTGACTGAAAGATTTGTACAAAGTTTGTATAGCATTTAGTAACTGTTTTATTATTTTAAGCCGAACGGCAAATCGTTTTTTATGAGGAGCCTTTTCATGGCAGAAATACACTCGGAGTTTTGCCATTGTCTACTGAGGGGCAATCGCTATTAAAACAGCCCGTTTTCTGTCATTTGGTGTTTCATGCACTGAGACTCTGATGGAGACGCGGCCGCCTACAAAATGATAGTATGTATATAAATATTTTAAGCAATTTAGACTATTTTTCTTTTTTTATGTTCATAGTTCTTATATAAAAGTATAGGTTTTCGTTTATTCTACAAAATCTAAATTCGACAAATTTTTCATCCCAGTTGCACGGTTTTTAACTAGAATTTCTAGAAAGATATTTGGTGTGAAATTTTGCAAATTATTAAATATTAGTGACATTAAGGTAAAGTTCAAGTTCAAAGTTACTAAAAAGTCTAACTGAACTTTTTTTATTAATTTTTCCTCTGGAAATGTTGTTGATTTTATCCATACGAAAGAAATTGTCGTGCACTCATAAAAATAGCCCATTCGGCTATAGCGCCCGCACTTATTATGTGGAGAAAATTATAAGTCCAAAACACACTGCATGCAAAATACTGGAATCTATAAGATATCTTAGATCTTGGAATCGTTCTATTGGCTTTACTCTTTTTTATGTTTTACTACATATCTTCTCAACGGGACTTCCTTCAATTGAAAACTATTTCTACAAGGACATAAAACAACTTTTACAGATCCCAATCTAAGAGAAGTTTCAGCGCTTCACGTAATCGTAAGGCTTCAGCTCTTGAGTAATTTTGACTTGTTAGAGTGAATGCAAGGACTTTTGAACCAACATCGCCTCAATGTGCATTGCGAAATTTCCAGTTACTGTTTAACGTTATTGGTTGGAGTGATTTGGACCATTTTGAATTAAAAGGCTGCTAGGCTGCTATACTTTCTATATCTAGGCCATTACCAAATACTTTGGTTCGAATTTTCACACCACAAAATTTGGAGTTGGAGCGTTCTAGGAACACTTGAGAACTCTAGATTTTTGAAGTAGCCAAAAAACAGGCATTATTTAAAATGAGTCCCGGCATATAACTAATTTCTTCGCTTTCAAGTTAAGGTAAAGAATATTTGGTTATAAAATATTATTGAAATAAAGTTGCGGAAATTATTTGCAAAGTGGCTTTTCGTCGTAAATTTTTATATGCAGTAAGTCCACATAACGGCTAGAATTAAAGTTGTATGCTCTTCCAACCCAATAAACATATTTTAAACGTAGCAAAATAAAAGTTTCCGAGTTTCTGGATTGCTTTAAGTGTTTTTTGGCAAAGGAGAGGTCTAAACATAAACAGGCGAAATTTTTTTTCTATCTGACCCAACTTAAATCTCTGTAAATACGATTTAAAAATATATCTTTTTACTCAATAAACTTCTTCCGGGTTTTAAAAATTTAATATACTGTTACTTTGTACTAAATAAAAAATATTCAACGCACTTATCTTCAATTTTGGGCAAAATTTTCTTTTAATTTTTTTTCATAAAAAAAGCTTTATTGAGTTTGTTCTAAATTAAAGAAAGTTATGTCCAGCACCAATACCGGAATTACGAGTTTACAAAAAAAAAAAATCGAAATTTCGTGATAAAGGTTTGCCGCTAATATCAATATCTTTACCGACTGGAAATTTCGGTAGTAATGCCGCGATTACAACAAAAATGTCTATGTTTTCAAAAATGGCAATATTCTCCGCTAATATTTGTATCCCCAGTTCCGATCACCGATTCAAAACCTGAGTGGTTGGCTTTTCCCAGCATCTCGTTATCACGCTAAAATCCCGAAATGTCGGGACTAATATTTACTACTAAAATTTACATCTCTACTTTCGATCACCGACTCAAAACTTCGGTGAATGACTTTTCCCAGCATCTCGGGATTACCCTAAAATCCCGAAATTTCGGCACTAATATTTACTACTAAAATTTACATCCATAATTTCGATCACCGACTCAAAACTTCGGTGACTGAATTTCCCCAGCATCTCTGGATTACACTAAAATCCCGAAATTTCGCCACTAATATTTACTACTAAAATTTACATCCATAATTTCCATCACCGACTCAAAACTTCGGTGATTGACTTTTCCCAGCATCTCAGTACTACTCCAATATCCCGAAATTTCGAGACTAATATTTACTGCTAAAATTGGCATCCACAATTCCGATCACCGACTCAATATTTCGGTAGTAATGTTGTCCAGAATACCGGAATTAAATTAAAGATATTAAAATAAAGATATCGGGATCAACCGCCAGCGCCAGTATTGGAATTCTTAGTTCCGACCACCGATTACAGAATTTCAGTAATAATTTTCGAAAAATTGCTGGTTCGAAAGCTTCTGCCTTGAATGGCGTTCTGCTATTACCAGAAAAAAAATTAAATAATATAGATAATAGCTTAGTCCCCACTTAAACTCCTTTCGGTCAACATACAAGTATGTTTTTTGTAATTTCCTCCTCCTGTTGTAGCGTTGGGTCGGTTGGAGTATTTGCTTGCATTAAAAGTACTTGTAGAAAAATTTTGGCAACAGAATAACCCTCATGGTTTTTCACTTGTACTGTACAATAAATAATTGTGTTTATGTATGTGTGTAAGTAATTATGTACGAGTATGTCGACGGTTGTTCGGTGTATGATTATGAGAATGCATATGAGTTAAAAATTCTATACCAGGACCAGTGGTGCGCTCCAAATGATGGCGTATATTGCTAAAACGAGCTGGCAGTGCGGAAATCTCATCTTTATTATCAAGCATATGGGCATGGCCAGGAACTCGGGATTTTTGTGTGGCTTTACTTAATGGTATGGATTTTTTATTATTCTCCTGTTCCTTCTCCTCTTTAGTAATAGGTCTGGAATAAATATTGGTTATAGAAATATTTTTGTTTTTCTTTTGTAAATCATGGAAATAATATTCCACTTCATGTAACTGTGTGTATCACCTATGCACGGAAGATGCTAACGATAAGGCGGACAGTGAACTGCGCTTCGAAACCTGATCCCAAAGATCCCTTTGTTTCTTGTATAGCTCTGGATCGATTTCTATACCCCAACCGCGGCACTGGAAAATTCAATAAAGTTATTTGTGTAGAATGTAGGTAGAGTGATGATAGATTGATATTATATTAGATTGTATTGAAGATTAAAAGTTTATTAAAGAAATTTCTTGCATATTTTTAATTTATTATAAGCACACAAAAAATTTTACAAAAAGTTAATATATATTTAAAAGTTTTAAATGCTTAATAATCAAAAGTAAATAAGTAATGTATCAAAAAGTTGTGAATTTTCCTTTCTTTAATTGCCTAACTTTTAAACACAATTTTTATTATTTTTTTAACAACTTTTCCTTTACACTTGTTAGTATCGTTTTCAAAATCAGTTTAATTATCCTACTCTCCCCGTTCTCATTTTTCACTCACCTTGTACTCGCCCGCCTTCTTTCGCAATTCAACGACTTCCTTGAACCACAAATCCAAATTCGGTTGCGAACGTGGCGGTGCAGTGCCATTCAAGAGCACCTCCTGCTCCTGCTGCTTGTTGTCCACGCCATCGCCGGCCTTGTCCTTGACCTCTTCGAAGCCGAAGTTCTCCTTCTTGGTGATGAAGTGATTGGCGCGTTCCTGATCAAATGCTTGCGAGAGTGGGCGTATGGTTATTTTTCGTTCGGCCTTCTCCGCAATTGCCACTTGTCTGCTTATTTTTTGTGGGTGTGCAGAGTTAGGTGATTTTTTGTTGTTATTATCATGTTATTTTATGTATATATTTGTGTTTTTTTGTTTTTATTTGTAATCAAGCATGCCATATTTTTTTGGAATTGCCATTTGTCATTCGGTTACGTTGATGGTTTTAAGGTCGCATAAAACAGAAGGGTGTACCGCATTTTTTGTTTGTTTCATATTAAATTTTTCATTGCGCATTTATTCGAAAGCCATGTGAGAATTGCAAGCCAAGTGTTAGTTGTTGTTTGAATTTTGTGTTGGCAGTTTGTATATTCAAAGGTTTGCAATATGGGCACCAGCGTAAGTATGAGTGTGCATGTGTGCGAGTGAAGCAGCGGTAAACGCAGAACGAGTGGCGTAAATGTAAAAATTCGTGGAGAAATACAAAGAGATACATCAATTTAAAATTTCATTTGCGCTACAAAGTATTGTAGGAATAGAGAGAAAAAAGGAAATGGAATGGAATGGAATGGATGACGGTGCCGTTACATATGTATATATATGCAGTTAGATGAAAATGAAGGTGTGGACGGAAATGTAGCTGTAATTGACTGCATGATTGGGCAGCGGATAGTGGATAGTGAATCAAAATTACTTTTTTTCTATTAATTATTTTTCTCAACACATCCTCTGCCATCTAAATAGGGAATTTGAACTCAAAAAATATAGACAAATTTAAATTGTAATAAATGTGTGAGTGCATGAATGAATGAGTGAGTGCAAAAACAAACAAAAAATGTAGATATGCCAAAAAAAGGGAAAATAAGAAGTGCAAGAAAATGTTTGTGTTGAAAAAAGTGAAATAATTTTTGCATACTTTTCATGTGGTTTGCTTTCTTCTGCATCGCTAACCAGCGGCTCCAACTCATGTAGCGTAGCTGAAAGCACATAAAAAATTTTATTTTTGCTCCATTTCATTTCTCAGACATTTAAGGTTATCAATAATTTCTTTTTTGTTTACATTATTTTTAGTGTAGATTGTTTCGTAATGTACTATGTAGCAGAAAAAGTATAGGAAATATTTTATACATAAAATGCTAGAATTAATTTTAATTTCTTTTCCATATTTTTTAATAAATTACTACAGAAAATAAAACAGGTTATAAATCTAAATATAGTTAATTTTAATATTTATGTGATGCAAATAATGAAAATAAAAATTTGCGCATCGAAGAAAATTTTCTTTTAATAGGACTATGAATAAGTTCGTGCGGTTTTTTTTCGAAATTTGAAACTTTATTGACGTAAAATGGTTACAAATTTAATATTCAAAATATTGTCCATCGCTTACTACTACTTTTTCCCATCTTTCTGGCAATTCACGGATTCCCTTTGTGAAAAATTCGGTCGGTTTTGCCGCAATCCACGAATCGATCCATTTTTTGACTTCATCGTAATTACGGAAGTGCTGGTCAGCCAGGCCATGTTGCATCGATCGGAAGAGATAGTAATCGGATGGCGCAAGGTCTGGACTATACGGCGGGTGGGGTAGGACATCCCATTTGAGCGTTTCTAAGTATGTTTTGACCACTTGTGCAACATGTGGCCGAGCATTGTCATGTTGCAAAATAACTTTGTCGTGTCTATCGGCGTATTGCGGCCGTTTTTCTCGCAGTGCTCGGCTCAAACGCATCAATTGTCGTCGGTAGACATCCCCCGTAATCGTTTCATTCGGTTTCAGTAGCTCATAATACACAACACCCAGCTGGTCCCACCAGATACACAGCATAACCTTCAGGCCATGAATATTCTGCGCCGACGTCGATGTTGAAGCATGGCCAGGGTATCCATACGTTGCCCGACGTTTTGGATTGTCGTAATGGACCCACTTTTCATCGCCAGTCACAATTCGATGCAAAAAACCCTTTCTTTTGTGCCGTTGAAGCAGTTGTTCGCATGCCATAAAACGGCGTTCAACGTCTCTTGGCTTCAATTCATACGGCACCCAATGGCCTACCTTTCGGATCATTCCCATGGCTTTTAAACGTTTGGAAATGGTTGATTGATCAACTCCCAAAGTTTTTGCAACCTCTTCTTGCGTTTGAGCCGGATCTTGATCGAGCAATTCCTCCAATTCGGTATCCATGAACTTTGGCGGCGCACCCTCGCGTTCTTCGTCTTCCAAGCCAAAATCACCACTTTTAAAGCGTGCAAACCACTTCTGGCACGTTCGCTCAGATAGAGCATGCTCACCATAAACTTCCACCAAGATACGATGACTTTCGGCTGCTTTTTTCTTCATATTAAAATAATGAAGAAGAATTCCCCGCAAAAACACATTATTTGGCACGAAATTCGACATTTTCAAGTGTGGTAAAAATATTGTTGTTTACGCTTCAAATAAAAAACTTATACTGACGTTTGTGCCTTACGACAGTAGCTCTCCAATGAATGTTTGGAAATGTGGATCGATGGAATAATAATCAAGTTACGCCATCTGTTGTAAAACCGAAACGAACTTATTCATAGTCCTATTAGCACAAATAATACTGTAAGCCCGTTTCGGGTTGTTTTACTGGGGAATTGATAAAATCAAAAATTTTCGAAAATCAGTATAATACAAGTTGGCGCAAAATTAGTCGTTCAATTTTGTTTTTAGATAACTCTTTTACTAAATAAAAAAATTGATTTTGAGTGATGGAAATCTTTATTTTGATCTTTACGCCCTCGACTGTTTGTCTGTTTGTATACTGCAGTTGTCACGTTGACAAGTATCAAACCTTCAATAGGGTGATTAATTTTGCGCCACCTTGTAAAGGGTGGTTAAATTTCAAGAGCCGATGTTGAATGTGAACCCCACCTAAAAGGCAACGACACCGTTGGACTTCTTTCTTTGGGGTTATTTGAAAGAAAAGGTGTACGCCGATAAACCAGCAACAATTCAAGAGATAAAGGATGAGATAATTCGGCACATTAAAGGCATAGAACCTCAATTATGCCTCAGCGTCATCGAAAATTTGGAGCATCGGAGGTGTGCCGCCGAGGCTGCGGCGGTTATTTGGCCAATATTTTCTTCCATACGTAGTTAAGCCATACCAATATTATCATAATAAAGAGAAATGACAATAATTTCCTAAAAAAATTGTATTTTATTCAAAATCAATACCGGCCCTTGAAACTCAACCACCCTATATATTATATAAAAAATCATTTCTCAGTTTTTCCAGTTTGGCGATTTTAGAGTTTTTTTTATCCAATTTAAAGTTTTTAGGCGCGGAGGCCTATTCAAAAAATTCTTTAAATATTAATATTTGTATAATGACAAGGTCTTTCTGGTGGCTTTTGGGTACGAGAAATCTGAATTCGGGATTTATTTTACCCAAGTCATATGAAAATTCTACATTTTAACAGTTTTCTCAGCAAAGAACGCCATAAAATCCGATCTCATATACGAGATGTTTCTTTCTGTGCTTGCTTCATTAAGCTAAAAAGAATTCATTCCTAATTAACATTTTCCCTCTACCTGTTATTCATACATTATTTATAAAATCGCTAATCACTTTGCAGTCTACCTAAATACTGCCTTTAGCTTTTAGCAACAAAAAAAAATTACGCGATGCTGGGTACGTACATAACTATTGCGTGAAAAAGGCAACGTGGGCTGGCAGAAGGAGGATTTGCAAAGGTTTTTATCAGAGCGAAACCATTTTTTAGCTCAAGCTTGTGAACTTCCTTATTTCAAATTATTGAGTGGCTGAACAAAGCAGAGTAGATGTTCCATAGCATGCAGCCTCAGACAAATAAAGCTACTTGGTAGTCGATATGAAGAAATAAAGAAAATCGAGTATGGAACTGGCATTAACTTGCTCCCTGATAACCTTGCGCAGCACTAAAAAATTATCTGTGACGCTTCCTAATGTTTCATAGATGGATTAGTAGTAAACACCTGTATCCCAACTAGAAGCGGTACCACAATACTGCGTTAAATAACTATAGCATTGGGACTTATTGACAAGTGTTGAAAACTTATTTGGTTTCTATTGCAGTTTAATATTTGTTTTTTTTTTGTGGAAATACAGTTTATTCTTCTTGAAAAATCACATAAATTCAAGTCGGAAACTAGGTGAATATTAAAAAAAAAAATATATATAGATATTAAAAAATGCTTATCAAAGTTTCACATGAAGAAATTTCTTTTCATCAGAATTTTCTCAAAAATGTCGGGTAAGTAGTGAATTTTGTTATACGTTTTAAGTGGCTTAAAAATCGTATTGATTTTACAAATTTTTGGTTTTTACAGTTTTTTGCATTTTCTTCATATAAAAAATGCTTGACATTTCTTTTATATGGAACAACTCACCCAAAACATAGCGAGAAAAAAAGTTATCAAAAATTAACCCAATTTTTGGATCACTTGAAACTTGCGCTTTTATTATACCAAAATTCAATTGGCTATAAAACTGCATAGCCAAAATTTACCCTGAAATTCTGATTAAAAAGTGTGAAGTTTTTATGGAAATTTGTTGGAATATTTGTAATGATGCAAGAAATCAAGATATTGCATACTATACATCGTTGTTTCCTAAAGTACGCTGTTTACAGTGCTATACAATTTCGAATGGTTGGTCAAAGAAAAAAAATGTTTAAATGCCATTTGGCACGCGAATGTTATGAACTGAGTAAACCAATCATGTCATCCACCTCTCGTAAAGAGATATTAAAACACGAAGTTTGAATCTTTGGTTATTTTGATGCATCAGATTAGGACTCATGAAAAATTATGCAAACCGTTTAAGCAAAGATCGTTCTGCATTCCACTATCTGAAGCAAAAATGTCTCAAAGTTAATGAGACAAAAATTAAAGAGGGTGTTTTCGTAAGCCGCAGCCTAGAAAAGCTGTTTGAGGATTCATCATTTCCATCTGCTCAATTTGCAATGTGGAACGCTTTTATTGACGTCTCAAAACATTTGCTTTTTAAAAGAAATAAAATCTTTGTTGCACTGCTATTGAAAAATGAAACGTGTCGTTAAAATTTCTTTTTTTTTACTCACATTTGAGCTTTTCGCCCGGAAATATGGGTCCAGTTAGTAAGATACACAGACAAAGCCTTCAAGAGGATGTTGGAGCATTCGAAAAGCGTTACCGAGGAAGATGGAAGCCTATTCTAGCAGTTTACTAATGGAGTCTGAATTCCAGTGCAAGAGAAAAATCAGCCAAAAAAAAATTCGTTCTAATTAAAACGTGAGTAAAAGTCAAATTTTAGACTTAGCTTTTTATTCGGGAGCGGAGATGTGATAGAAAATTTTTATTTACATATTTCCAGCTAAAAAAGTTACTCGCTCAAGCCAGCATTCTTTCGAATTCATTTTAGTTTCGTATTATGAGGTATGATATATACTGGACTGTACAGTTATATTCTAGAATTCAAAAATGTAGTCGCTCAAGCCAACAAAATGCCGCTACCTAGCAAAATTTATTTACTTATTTACTAAAATTCCTTCGAATCCATTTTTAATTCACCCTATGCGATGCAAAAAGTCTATAAATCGCTTTTCATATAAATTGATCCACCCTAAAGCTCAATCAGTGTAGGTTAGGTGAAGTGGCTGTTCTTCGACGTACCTAGGCCAGTTAGAGGCGCCTTGTGATACCACCTTACTCTACTAGCTCCTCTCTAATAAATTGAGCAGCCTTTAAAAAACTGGCTATACCAGCTAATTTAAGATTATCAAAATCCTTTATGTTGTCCAAATAAAAAGACCGAGCAATCTCAACCTTCTTCTACACAGAGCCATGCACCCGCATACAAGATGTTCGACTGTTTCTTCCTGTTCTATATACTAACAGCTTCTACAATAGTCATTGTATAGTTTCCTTAACCTACTGGCATGTCTTTCTATTAGACAGTTCCCAGATAGGATTCCTACTACGATTCTTAGATCCTTCCTGCTTAACTTAAGTAGGCTCCTAGTGCGAAAGCGCAGGTGTTCAATTGTTTCTAGTTGGAATTTGCAACTGTAATGATGTGTCTGTCTATGAAAAGTTCATATGTAGACATGGGTATGGGTATTTCGACCTTGTCCTGAATAATTTGGAGCATGGAACCCATTTTAACCTTTACTGTTACAATGCCCTGGCATTTGGAGTAGATTCATAGAAAATACTGTGTAAGTATTTTTAATAATTTGTAACACTCTTTTACTGGCTTAGACGAGTGTTTATATGATAGGAGTGATTTCAGAGGTATCTGACTAACGAAGTAAATGAACATTTCTCTACCTGTGACTACTATTTTATTTAGCACTAAAAGGCTTTCTGAGATTGCCAAAACTTTCGACTTGGAATACATTGCAATGATCAGGCAAGCGAAAGGATATGTTGGTGCCTATAGTTTCGGAGTAAGCACCACCTCCCACTTGATCATTGAGTTTTGAACCATCACTGACCAGGTTTTCATTATTTATGACACCATTCTCCCAGTCCTCTCTGGAAAATGGATTATATGAGACCTGTCTAGATATGTATCACTGAGTCATAAAAGTCAGTGGTGTTAGAAATACCAGGAAATATCCCAAGTATGCTTGAACGTCGCTGGGTATTTGTCTTGAGCACTGAATGTTCCCTCAATATTTACGCCGCTTTGGCGACTAGTTGTCTACAATCAGTGTAAGTGTTCACCAAACATGAAACAAATAGGCAAAGATGAGTTTGAACAGAGCCTCCTCGTGGACTAACCTTAAACCGGACTGGTTTTTCATCTGCAGCGGCTACACTTAAAATTGCCTGCTTAAAATTTTCGTGGAACAATTTCAATCTCTAACTGCCTTGTCATTCCAGGGGATTTTAGGAAGTAGTTAGAGTGTTAAAATCTATCACAAAAAACTCCTCGTATAATTCTACTATAAAAGTTGGAGAGCATAAACTTTCTTTGAAGTCTTTTTATTTGAAGTGAAAATTCAAGCCTCAGGACTAGTACGTACTGGCTCTGGCCAAGCTGGTCTGTAAAACATCCTCATTCATAATTATTACCACTTGTTCACGTTGAGTAACCACTGTTGGACAGTTAAGTCTCATAGTGGGTCAGAAAATCAGACAAAGTCAAAAGCTGCGGCGTAATGTTATTTCACGCTCACAATTGGCTATATTTTTACTTGTTCCGGTTGGGCCGTCTACGAATGCCTCGTCGAGTGAGTCGTCCGAACATATTTTGGGTTTGAGTTGAAGTGCGACATTTCAATTCCTATATGATCGAAACCCTAAGCAATAGCGCTTCTTTGCCAAGGACCTTTTAGCAACTAGAAGGAAATCTGAATGACTTTTTCCACACCAGAGCAAGAAATTTATTACGAAAATAGTTAAAACCTTTTAGTTCCCATTATTTCTTCCTTCTGCTGCGACCAATTTTCTATCTTTCTATTGTAGTTAGGACAGGTAACCTAATCTGCCAGCAACTCTTTGTATGCCTCTCTTAGCACTGATTAGTTTTTACATTTTTTTTAGCGTAGTTTTCCTGAAGTAAAAAATGTGCAGTTATTACTGAATGAATTATATCCACGCCAACTTTGTTCCTCATACCCAAAATACACAATTCCTTCGATTTTTTTATTTTAATATAAATAACACCTTATTTGTGCTTAGCGAAACATTTTCTTCGTGCAAATATGTGATGTGAATCAAGCGAGCAAAGCAAAAAATTTCCAGAAAAACAAATTACTTCAGTAAAACTCAAATGTCGGAGGAATAGGCAGCGTGGAAATGAAATTTTGCGGCGTGAAAATGAAGAAGAAATGCAATAAATAGAAACAGAAAAAAACTACTAAGTAATCATTTGGGGATAGTGCAGCAGCCGTGGCGAACGTGAGAGTGGTTCAAGGATCTCTTCAATTGCGCTTAGGTGTGCACTATTCATTAGTGGAATACTTAATTGGTCGGGCTGCTGGAAAGGTAATGGGAAACTGGCAACATAAAAAATAAAGAAGCAAAAACCATTGTTTCTATGTGTATGTACAAATGTATGTTAGTAGATGTTAATATTGAAGTATGTATGCTGATGTATATGCAACCAATGGCGTGTATGTATGTATGTATGTACGTTTAGTAGATGTTTGTACGCAGTGAATGATGTCATTAATATAGAACGAAATTTCATCGAACAAATTAGGTTGAATTGAATTACACGAATAAATTAATGTAGTAAATGTAGCAAGTGTCTTTTGAGGAGAATAATAAAATAAAATAACTAAAAAGTAAGAAACAAAAAACAAGATAATAAATACAATAAACACAAATAATGAAGAAATATATATATGCAAAAGCTTTTATTGTCAGAGAATGCGCCAAATTAGCAGTCATTCTTCTTCTCTCAAGCGGGACTGGTTATTTCATTAAAAATTTTTGTTCAGCTCAAATCTTGCTTAAAACAATAAGAAAGGAAATAAGCGGCATTTTTATTAGCTAGTAAATGTATTTTTCAGCAGAAGCGGCAAAAATTTGGAAGTTTTTAAAGCTCAATTTCACGCAAAATTAGAAAGCTAAGTTAAAGATTTTTAATTGAATTGAAAATAATTGTTTGAAAATTTTGAACAAAAACAAATCCATAACATCCTATGAAAGACTTTTCTTACTAGGTGGCTATAATATATAGTTAAAGCTAATCTGGACTGGTTACATGTTATCGAGGAGGCACCTAATGAATTATTTTGCTAACTAATAAAATTGGTTTTTGTCTTTCGATGCAGATTTACTACCAAGATTTATTTTATATGAGTTCTAATCACGAAATAAAGCTAAGCAAGAATAAGTAGTTGGAGTCCTGCCATATATACTGTCATAATTTTAGAGCTATTTTGCATCAGCTGCATTTAAATATGTTATGCATACGTCCTTTTTACAAATACATTTGCTAATAAGAGTTGTAAATTAAAAGAAGTCAGGTCAGATCGCGAATTGTTAAGTGGATTTCATGGTTTCAAATGTATACCGGGTTAATTATTTTCAATTTATTGTTATGATTAATTAGTTTTTAATTCTTTCATCACTCCGAACAAACTCCGAATTACTCCGAAAAATTCGGAATTGCATATAGTGATTATTTTAAATTATTATTACATTTTAATGATTTTAAATTATTATTATATTATTTCATTAAAGAAAAATTGCAGTAAATTAATGCCTGAATTTTGCAAAAGGAACAAAGAATGTTAATAAAGTAGTAAATCTATATTTATATTAATATAATTTTTTTGTATGTATATTTTTGAATTAAATAAATTTTATTTTCCCATCGTTCCGTAAAGCTCTCAAATACTCCGAAAATATTTTCTAACAGTTTTAATTGAAATATGAAATGTTCAATAAATAAAGTAGCAATTAAATATCATCAGCACTGAAACCTTGCTTATATAGAATAGGTATGTATATTCTATTAATTCATTAATTTATTATAAATTTATTATAAATTAAATAATATATAAAATAAAATAAAAGTCTAAAAAAGAATTCAGTGAAGAGTTTACTATACATTTTCATTGCAGTAAATTGCTTTCTAAAATTTTAATTAAGTATATTTTATTACCCATTATTCCAAAAAGCTCCGAATAATTTCAAATTACTCCGAAAATATTAACTGATTAATTGCCTTGGCAGCGAACACTTTCGAGTTCTTATTTACATAGATTTTATTTTCTCATAACTTTGAGTGACTCCGAATTACTCCGAAAATTCTAACTAATACAACTAAAATCAACTGACTTGGTAGTGAACACTTTCGCATTCTTATTTAAATTTATTTTATTGTACTTCTCACAATTTTGAATGACCCCGAACTACTCCGAAAATTGTGATTAATACAAGTGATAACATTTGATGACTTGGCAGCAAATACTCGGCGCATCTCTAGTGATATGAGGTGGGCTATGCTGTAAAAAGTTTATAAAAACTTGGCACTAGGAAATGGATTTCATTAAGGGGACAGATACCTGTAAAATTTCGATTTTTTTTTTTTCATAAAATGTTAATATAATCCTTTAAGAAGATGTAAAAAAATTTTTAGAACGTAAATTTAAGTATTTCTTATATTATAGATCGTCAGCCGAGACTATTATTTGAGTTCGAGCGTTGGGAGAGGTATAGTTACGTTGCCGACTTTAGACGCGTTTTTCTCAAAACTATATTTTTCAAATTGGTGTATTGATGATAACTCGAAAAGTTATTGAGCGATCTCCCGGAAATTTTGCACAATTTGCCAATTTTGAATAAAATATATTGACTTCTTCATCTTAAATAATGCTAATGAAAATCAGGGAAAAATATGGCCGTTTACAGGTATCTGTCCCCTTAAACGCAGTTCAGGTAGCAGTTTGCGCTAATTAATTACAGAAAACATGTCCTATACCATTTTTTAAATGGTTTGCATACAGCAGTCAATAAATGTTTAGGTAGTGTGATTTATTTTTGCTACCTCTTATATATACATACATTCGTACATAACATTGCATTCAGCTAATGGCTGAATACCTATCGTGGATCAATATATTTTATTGAACAGTTAATTTTTTTTTTGTTTTTTGTATATTAATAAAGTTGATCATTTAAAATTTTTTCATCGTTCCGAAAAATTATGCATAACACCGAAAATATTCGAATAACTCCTAATGATTCCGAATCACTCCGAAAACACAAACAAATATAATTAACATCGATTTATGACTTTATCTCTTCAGGGAGATAAAACCTTTTATGCCAGAAAATGTGTTAAGAACAATAGATCGATTCGATTACATCGATAAGAAATATTCGAGATATCCGAAATTACTTGTTTCGTTTGTATAACTTGAGGCCATAAAATTTTCAGCAAAAGAACGGATACTCTAACATATACTCGTATGACAGTAGCAATGGAAGGACTAGTCTAACGTTGAATTTCACTTAAGTAATGGAAATCATTGATTAAAAAGCTACTGACTTTGTTTATCGGCATTCCGAACCGCCTCACTCTATAAAAATAATCTAAAAATACAATAGACAAATGACAAAACTCAATCTCATGAAGGATGTAAACATAATTCTCATGCCTTTCCTCACAGTTACAAAGAAATTAAACCGAACTAAAAATCCCTTAAATATTTCAAATAACAGTTCACTAAGAACAAATTTCATTTCTATAAATTTAATAACTTTTCTTGTATACTCGCATGCTCACACTATATTTCTGCTACATTTAAATAATATAAGAAATAAATTATAATAGCTTATGGAGTAGTAAATGATGCGGGTGAAAGGAGAAATTTTCGCTTCACAACAAATGGCAAAAAAGAGTGCCTCATTAGTTAGAACAAGGGAACTAGCGAATATTTTGAAAATATTTTATAAGCGCTAGACTAATACATTTATAAAGTTTGAAAAAAGTTGGAAATTTTCAAATATATATATTTTTTTTGTACTTTCTAATTTTGTTATTATTTTTCATTAATTTACTTTTAATTACATGTGTACATTTTCCTTTACCCAACACCCTTTACTGTCCACTTAATTTCATTTTTGTATGTGTAAATAAAAAACAAAGAGAAAATATTTCAATGTTATAAACACTTCAACACTTACGTCATTCATTTCGTTTTCAAACTTTCAACTTACTTTTTGTCAATTTTTTTTTTGTTTTAGCTATTACTTTTGAAAAAAGCATATTTATATATAGTAAATGCGTTACTTTGCATTACTTTTAATTTCGTTCTATATAAAAAAGGAAACTTTGTAGTAGAGAATTTTTTTAGTAAAATTTTTAATATTTTTCAGTATTTTCAGTATTATAGATTTCTGTTCAAGAAATTGGCAACCAAAATTCTAAAGCAAAAATTAAGTTTATCTAAGAAAAGTAATTGAATTAAAAAATACAAAAAATAAACAAAATCATATTACAGCTTACTTGTAATTGCTATTAGACACTATGTACGTAAACTACACAACCAGTTAAAAATGTTAGTAAAATCAAGTAAGTCGTTTTGATGTGCTGCAAGTAAGTTTGCCTTGGAAATGCTTCGAGAAATTTGCTTTTAATTTACTCTCTAAAGTGCAGTGGTTTTATAAACCATACTAGAAGATATTTCCAAATGCGGATATGTAAAATTTTGATTTTTTTTCTAGAAAATTTTAACATTGTTCTTAACACCCGAATTTATTGATTTCAAAAACGTTTTTTTTCGGCGTGTAGTTGTTTTAACTTATTTTAAGGCTACATATAATTGTTCATGTTTCATTAGCAGAAGTTTGAAATTAACAAAGTATGCAAATTGCAACATCAGAAAAGTGACCTAAAAGTACGCAACATGTTTTTGAGTGCTTTTATTAAAATTTCAAGAGAAAATTTAGGGCAAATTCAGGATAAATATGTCTTGCATGTTACTAGGCGTACCATTATTCCAACAAATCTTAATCAAAATGCGCAAAGCCTCTAATCAGCACTTTTTTGAAACAGATTTTTATTTTACAAGTCAAAAAACTCCAGCACAAAAACAATTACAATAGTTTATTCTAATAAAATAACTTCTTTGTTTTTATATTTCATATTTTAAAATTTTGTTGTAGCTTCTATAAAATTTCAAACATGTTGCGCTTTTTTGGACATTTTTCACTCTCTGTTAATTGAAATTTCCATTATACTAAATATTTTATCTCGATTTTTATTTTTGAAGCAACAGATTTACGACGACGTGTACATAAAAAACTTCAAAATAATTCAAAATACTTTCGAAAGTAAATCTACTATCGCGAACGTTAAATATTATTTAGCTTTAAGAGCAAAAAATCGGTAGGATTTATGTAATTTTGTCAAAATTGTTCGCTAAAAGAGAATTAAGAAAACCTATCTTTTGTAACAATCACTACTAGCAGTTTTTAAGTTCCTAATTTTCAAATTTGGTTCAAAAGTTAGTAACAATTCTGTGGCGAAAGTGAAAGGCTTCGTTAGTTTAAATTCACCATTTTGATGGCTAATTTGAGACTCAAATATTTTATTAATTTTTATTACTTTTTGTTTTCATAAAACCGTCTTTTTTGTATTATATCTATTTATGCAGCATTTATGAAAAAGTATACCTGGTATTGCTATATGACTTCCAGTTTCAGTTCAATCAATTTCCCTGTTCCCATATGGCCAGACTACAAATTTCTTTTTTCTTAAGATTTTGAGTTACACATACCAATCCAAAGAAAAATTCTGTTCGGTTGTACAAATTCCATCTATGCTCTGTGATCTGAAACGCAAACGGGTTGAAATCTATGGTGTGGTGTCTAGCGGCGTACTCTCATAAACGCCAGACTATCATTTACAGACAATAGAATCCTTAATACTGAAAAGCTTCAGAGTTACAAGGAATAGAGGTATGCCACTGGATACCTTTTAGATATTGCAGGTTCCTATTCTCTTGCAGCATAATTCTTGTCTGTATATTTATATAAGTAAAATGACTCTAGGTATGGTTTTGACTCTCGATTATGACGTAAAGTTCGTAGTTTTGGGCAAAGGCGACTTCCAAACAGCCATTTTGTACCAACAGCAAGTCTTACAATCATTGTGGAGATTTAACAAGCCTTAGCACTTTTTCCTTTACTAGTAAAGCGGTCATCGGCATCCCCTTGACATTTGTTAAAGGGGAACTGCACAAAATTATTTCTCAATTTCCAAACTCGTAGCTGTGGACGATCGGCACACACGTGGAAAAGATAGGTTTAGCATTTAACCCCCATTGCAGAAGCTGTGGTGACCTTCCGGAGCAGGAGACTGTAAGCATTTTCTCTGTAAATGTCCGGGATTTGGCAGCTAGACGACTAAGGTCACTGGGAGCTTTTTTCTTCGACAGCCTGGGGCCGTGCGCCAACCTAAATCCAATTAATCTTCTCCATTATATCAACAGCTCAAAATACTTATACTTTTTCTTGAGCACTTGATCTAAGGCGACGTTTAGGTTCCATAGAATACATCTAGTAAAGCGTCCTCTGCATCGAGTCAAATTATCTCTTTGAATATTTGAATATTTCCACGAGCTTACGCATTTGGTTAACAGCCTCTCAATATCCAATATCCAAAAAAAAGTACAGAAAACTTTGGAGCCTCTCATTTTGAACTACTGGTAGGCCTGTTCAAATAATTTATTAACGATGAGAAAGATAAATCCGCTCATAATACTGGAACTCAAAAAATAGTTCAGTTACAGTTCGGAGTCAAAAACATTTCACACTTGAGTCCAATTTACAGAGAAGATTATAAATAAATTTTTGTAAATTAAAAAATTAGTACCTGCAAATATATTAATTGAAACTTAAACTTAATTAAGAGTCATAATTGATATAGGATTGCGCAAAAATATTTTCATTTGAATCATTAAAACGGTCTGGTCTAAAATTTTATTAGGATAACTAGAGAATTTATACAAATTCATTCATCAACGTCTAGAGCTCGAAAATTTCGGGTATTTTTAGAATTTTTTTTTTACAAAAAAAAAATAAAAAACGATACATAAATTTTTTAGTTTTAATAATTTTAAAAATGGTGCTGAAGTTGACTCTCCCTTAAAATTGGTCCTGCACGGTGTTGTCCATTTGGACTCTTCTATTTATTTGAAACCAAAAAAACCCAAAAAAAATATTAATCAGTAAACTATATCCCTTATTAGAATAAAAATAACAAAATGGCGCGGTTTTGAATTTGACACTCTAAAAATTGTTTTTTTTTCTGTTTTTAATCAAAAAGATACGAAATAATTGAAATAATAATATGATTCTAGTTCGGGCGATAGCCATTGACGTTGTGAACAACATATTCAAATTTGTGACAATTCGGTTGAATAGTATGTCTTTTTTTTTGACTGCACCAGGGCGAAAAAAGTGGTTTTGAGATAATTGAGTTTAAAGTTTTAAGAGTGGCCGCGTGACGCATCTGACTCTACCTGCTAAAACGACTATAGAATCGGTAATACTGGAATATCCTTGTAAAATTTTACAGTATATTCTTAAAAGCCTACGCAGGGTTGCCAATATTCGACGGACCCATCTGGGAACCCTGTATCTTTCGACAGAGATGTCAGATCACTTAATGACATACTCGTCAGTCTTTTATCATGGAACAGTACACGCCACGCGAGCGCTCCCAAATTGTTGAAATTTACATTCAACAAAAGAAGTGAAAAGTCAACGTGCGTATAAAAAATTAGATAATGTGAAAAGTGCGCCTTCTAAGAACACCATTAAACGTTTGTACGAAAGGTTTTCGACTGGTGATGCTGTTTCTAATCCGAAGATGCCAAATCAAAACCGACCAAGGCGTCTCCAAGAACATCCCAAAATCGCCGTTCTCAGCAGTTGGGCATTGCTCGGACCACTTTACAACGAATTATCCGCATTGATTTGCATTTATTCCCATATAAGATTCAATTGACGTAAAGATTGTTGCCTGCGGACAAGCCTCGTCGATTGGAATGTGCCCAAAAAACACATGGGTCCGTCGAATATGGGCAATCCTGTACTTTTGAAATATCAAAAAACAAAAAAATCGATTTTCTAGAAATTCTAGACCACCGGGAGCCCTTAAGCCTTAGTATTACAAATGAAAAAAAAAATCCTATATTTTGTATTATTTTCAATTATTTGATTAGTGCCTCTGATCAAGTGCACCAATAAATCAAACAGTTTTCCTGCTACGATTCGGGTTTATTTTCGAGCAAAGTACAGTGTTCACTTGAATTATCAGAAAACCTTGGATTAATAAATCAAACACTGTTGCTGTAATAAACATTTTAGTGCCTAAAAATTATTGCCTCTAATCAATTGAACGGGACTGTATATCAACTATATAAAGGGAACTATTTCGTTTCAAAATTCACTCCGTAGAGGGCGCTGGGGCTGAGATATCTCTAAATATAGTATTTATAGTTCGATTTAACTCAAATTCACAACATGTATTAGCTAAACGAAAATATATACATAAGTTATCCCAAAATTTATTGGGCCAAAGCGAAGTATGGCTAGATTTACTAGTCTGGTTCGAAATACTTTTGGATTTTGCCAAGCAAATTCGCCTAAAGGTAACGCGCAAAAAGGTTTCGAAACCAAGTTTTTTTTTTATTTTTTACATGAAAATAAAGAATTTTGTTTGTCGAAATAAGGCAAATGCACCAAGTGTTCTGCTATTTAGTTGAATTAAAGTATTCATTAAGAAAGTTAAACATAGTTTCTAGCTCTGATCTATAAAACAAATTTTAGAAACGGCATGTTACGGCAAGCGCATCATATCTCATAAACTTTACGCCCGACAATAATGCGGCGGAGCCGGAACCAACTTTGATGGAACTTGATAAAGATATTACTCATATGAGTAACAAGAAGGCTCCTGGGAAAGATGGCATTCCCATAGAGCTACTGAAGTACCTCAACGACAACGGACATCAAGTTCTGCTGCATCTCTTTTTAAGAATATGGCATCGAGGCAGCATTTCGGAAGCATGGCGTGTAGGGTTGGTAACTCCTATTCACAGAAAGGGAGACAAATTAAACTGTGAAAACTACCGTGGAATCACTCTCCTAAATTCCACATATAAAATCTTTTCTCGAATCCTCGCATCCCGGCTAACTGCGGAAGCAGAAAAAATCTTGGGCGAATACCAAGGCGGATTTCGCCCAGGTCGATCAACAACAGTTCAAATCTTTATGTTAAAGCAAAATTTTGAAAAATGCTATGAATGCAACTTAGACGTACACATCCACATTCGTCGATTTCAAACAAGCCTTTGATAGTATCCTCCGAGACAAAATCCCAGAAGCGCTCTCCAACTTGGGTATCAGCGACAAATTTATTCAGCTGGTCATGGCAACACTAGCTAACACCACTGGAAAAGATGTTGTTCAACAAACAGTGTCAAAGCCCTTCGAAATCTCCTGTGGCGTAAAACAAGGTGACGCGCTTTCCACACCGTTATTTAATCTCCTTCTACACTATGCGATAAAAAACGAAGTGAAGTTTGGAAACCTTTTTAGTCGCTCAGGAATAACAATCGCGTACGCGGATGATATCGCAATAGTGGCAAGGAACAAAAGATATATCATTGAAACCTTCTGTAATATTGAATTTCGTGCAAAATCAGTAGGCCTTAGAATAAATGAAGGCAAAACTAAATATCTGAAGGTCTCCCGCAGCGAAGAAAGACGAAGTCTTGAAAACATCCAAATCGGGGCATTAACCTTTGAGGGTGTTCAACACTTCAAATATTTGGGAGTGTTAATAAAAAATGACAACAGTAGTTACGACACAATACAAGACAGAATAATGGCAGCAAGCAAAGCATATTACACCCACACCAAATTACCGAAGTCGAAACTGCTCACACGTAAATGAAAACTGTCCTACGGCTGCAAGTGCTGGACATTGACAAACAAAGACGAAAGTATATTAGCTTAAGAGTTTTCGAACGAAAAGTACTCCGAAGGGTGTTTGGCCCCATACGCTGCAACGATGGAACGTACCGAATACGCTACAACGATGAGTTGCTAAACTTATGCCAGGGAAAAGACGTCGTGAAATACAATAAATCCCAAAGGCTTCGATGGTTAGGGCACACTGTGCGCATGGAAGACAGCCGCCCCCAAAAATCTTTTTCATCAACGAATTGTCTAATGACCCGAGCCCGAGGACGTCTTGGCTTGACCAAGCCATAACCGACCTGAAAAAGCTACGAGTTAGGAGCTGGAGATCTGTTGCTATGAACCGTGCAGATTGGAAGAGGATTGTGGATGAAGCTAAAGCTCACCCTGAGCTGTAATCGCTACCTGATGATGATGACTGTGCAAAAACAACTTTAGATGAGTTAGTTTTAATTTAAGTTCGTAAAAGTTCATCCGCCTCAAGATGTATTAATAAAGTATGCCAGACTTGCATGATGCCTTCTTTTGCTTTTGATAAAAACAAAAACTTTTTTTTAATTTTTCGTCCAGAATAGAGAATATCCATTTGTTTTTCCAACATATTGTATAATTGAGTATATTTTTTTGCATTTTTGTTTTTTTTTTTGTTGCTTTTTTTAGATATAAAAATCGCTCATTCCTGACTTCGAAAATAATTTTTTTTTTTTTTATTTGTCGAAATTAGATTGCTTAAAAGTACATGCCACTATCAGTTACCCAAGATTAATACAATTTGCGCTGCTTCAACTTCCTGAAAAATTCTCTAAATATAATGGACTTCAATTTATTCGAACGCAAGTCAGTCGAAGATCATCTTGACTGAAGATGATATGGACTCAAGCAATTTTTCACTTTCACCACAGAATCACTATTGTGCCGCCTTTTCATATTTTCAATTTGCGAAAAAAATTCAACAATTTTTTGTTTTGATTTTTGTAATCAAATGCTACGACCGCAATTAAAAAACATAAATTTCGTGACTCAGTTAATTGAATTACTCATTTGTAAATTAATAATTTTTAGTTATTATGTTAGTAAATTAGTTTAAGAGAATTCAAAAAATTTGTTACTTTTACTCGTAATTAAAATTTAAAGTAATTATTATTATGATTTTTTTTTTAATTAATTATTAATGATTAGCGACAATTTTATATTGTCGCACCTTCTTTCTGATTTGTTGTACGTTTTTTATGAACCGTTGGCATCGCCGGTTGTGGTTGTTGCCTTAGATGCAGTTGTTGTTGCTGTTGTTGTTTGCTAGCTTTGAGCGCCCCCATTGATATTGATTTTCTGGGGTGATCCGCCGCATCGCCGGCCTCAATGCCCTTTATTCGTCGGACATTGGGCCAAACGAATTGCAAACGATATTCTGTGCTCAATTTTGACATAGTCTTTTTGAATAGGCCATTTGACTCACCCGCCTGCAAAAGAGAAGAGCAGAGGTGGAAGAAGAAGAGGAAGAAGAAAGAAACAAGAACGAAAAAAAAAGTATATAAATGCATAAAATTGGAAAGAAAAATATGAGTTATTAAACAAATTGCAAGTAAAAGGTTTATCATAAATATCATAAAATAAATATTATTTGTATTTGTATTTTTTTTTATAATATTCCACAATGCAATTACGATGAAAATTACGATGGCAACGATGACGACGACAGCAAGAGTAGCAATATTTTATTATTAAATTATGTTCAAAGTTAAATGAGAGAAGCAAGTAAGAGAAAATGGAAAATGAAAAGAAATTCGTGTTGGAGAAAAACGAGAGAAGAAGACAAAATACAAGTATTTTTTGTAAACTTTATATAAACTATGGCTAAGTAAACACGATATTTTTGTATATTGTAAAATTTGTTGTAAAATACATTGTAAAATACTCCAATACTCAATCGAAAATACGGATGTATATAAATGCACAAATATACAATGAATCTGCTAAAGAACTTAAATGAAATTCATGCAAAGTATCAGACTTATTAGACACAATACAATTTCGAACCTTAATGAAGGCAACCTGAAGTTATTATATAGGGCCCGCCATCTATCGTTACGGATTTGAACTAGGTATTATTTGAAGAATGGTAATACTAAGCTGTCATCTGATTTGACAGAAAATTAGTTTTATTCTTCCGCTGAACGAAATTGGTCGTATACACAAAGAACGATGGGAAATATTGCGACCTTACTTTGAAAATCATGGTAATGTTGCAGAATGTGTACGAAAATTACGTACGGCAATGGGAAGAAGAAAAGCACCGAATGAAGCGTATGTGCGTTACTTTGCGAAAGAAGTAAGAGAAACTGGATTGCTTATTGACAAACCAACGCATGGCCGACCAAAAACCGTGCGTACACCCGAAAATATTGCTGCTGTGGCCGAGAGTGTTCGTGAATCACCAGGAACATCAGTTCACCGTCGTTCTCAACAATTGGACATTTTGGAGACATCATTGAGACGAATTTTGCGTAAAGACCCTGGTATGACGCCGTACAAAGTCTAATTGGAATGAAGTTGTATTCCATCATTAACCGGAAGAATTGTACTTCAAAATAAAAAAAACAGTTTGGAAAAATATTGAGTAGTTTCTTTTTTATAGTGTTTTTAATTCCGTAAAGTTATATGGCGGACCCTGTATATGGTATGTTAAAGTTGCACCGTAAACAATTCGTTTACCTAATAGATTGGTAATTTTTCCTTTCTCCTGTTAAAGTAGAAAATCCATAAAGACAATCACAGTTTGCACTTAACTATAAATGTAATTGGCGTACAAAAGTACGCCTACTCGCAACCCCATGGACACACTAGGCCTCTATTTCTCCTAGTAAAAAATGTATTCCAAACTAAATTACTATTGCTTTTCAGTATAACTACAGGCGATATAGCAGCGGGACAATACGGATATGAGTCAACAATTTAGAAAACTTTTCAAGCATTAACTAAGCTCCTAACCGCTATTTCGGAGCTTCGCGAAGTGGTATGCTAAGCTCTCCCTCCCGCAACTTCCACCCTAATGTTCACAGATTCACAGATGGCTGAAAGTTAGAACGCAAGCTGAGCGGCGACGTATATTCCGAGCATCTAGGAATCTCTGTTAACCTACCATTTTAGTATTTTTCAGGCTGAAGAGATGTCAATATTTAATGTGCAATACTATACCAGCAGATAATACCCACATTTTCAGTCGACAATCTCCGAGGTAGCCATGGAATACCGCACATATCTTTAACGAGATGGCTGAGTTATTTTCGGGAGGCCATATTTGACACTTCTAAGCTTGATAGCTTCGAAAAAATTAACATCGCTGGTAAGCCTAATCCTAGCAGAGACCTATTCCAAAACACTTTTACAAGACAAAGCGTCTGATTTATTCAACGCGGAAACAGGAGCAAAGCAGTAAGATGCGCTGTCTATGCTTATGTTTAATCTGATTTTAGACTACGTAATTAAAGATGCTGATCCATCAGAGACTATATTCCCCAAAACATCAGAGACCATATTCCCCCAAACAATATGCGGCTTTGCTGATGATCTGGCCATCCCTGCGAGAAATACGAATTCCAAAAGAAGTATTCAAGCACTCCACACAAAAGCAAAATTATTTCGATTAAAGATCAACGAACACAAAACGAAATACCTCGCAAGGCTTAACGCGCTGAAAAAATCAGCAGATCTTAAAACTGGCGATCATAAATATGAAAGGAAGAAACACCTAGGACTGCACGCTTTCAGAATGCCTGATGAAAGAATACCACGTAAAGTGCTAGATGCGCGTGGTTAAAAGTGAAGAGGATGTCCGCGGTTAGGTGGCGTTGAGGACAAGAAGGACGAAAAAGCAGCATAAGAGCGGCCAGCTATCGTAGAATGGTCATGAGCTGAGATGCATGGCAAAGAATTATGGAAGCTAAGGTTCACAACGAGATGTAGGGCTTTGTTGTTGTTCTTGTTGTAGCAGTTCACTAAGTACTGCCATGGCGGTGTATTCACCGATCGTCATCATCTAATTCATCTAACGGTAGGCCCACGAAACATGCATTTTCGTTGAGTTGGGTCCAGAGGGAGTGAGGTGTTGGATGACTGAGTTTAAGGGAGCATGTGAATAGTTGGTTAGTATTGTGCGGGCATAAATTGAGAATGTCTAGATAGGTAGGATTTTAACTGCTACAATATCCAGACTGTAATTGAGCCAAAGTTACTCGGGTATTACGAGACAGCTGAAGCTCTTTGTCTGCAATGGATGGTGGTTGGACTGCAATAACGGCATTAGGGGGTAGGAAGTTTTGGAAGGTGGTGAGAGTCTCCCGATGATTGTCGTTTAATGTCTGTCTATATACTGTCCAATCCAGCAATTGCAGTTGCGGTTGGTCTTGAATCTCGTTAGTGTAGTCGAAGAGATGTCTCCGAACTCGCCCCAGAAGGTAGTTTAGGCTCCAACAAATGTTTTCAGGGACGATTCCTATGGTTGCACCCAAGCCAAAATCGCTTGCTGTGCACCTTGACTGTAAGCATGGAAGCCTCGTTGAGGAGGAGTTTTAGAGGGCACATCAGAAGGCATCCTTTGGCTGTCCTGACAGCAGTAGTTTGACAGGTCTGGAGCTTTGTTCACTTTGAATCACTAGTGCTAGGCGACTAAACGGGCGTAGCGCAATTTAGTGCCGGTCGGTCAATTGTTTTAAATGTATCCAGTAACATTTCTTTGTATTTGCACCAAGTGGTGCCGGTTAGCGATTTGATGTCCTTGTTGCGGGCTTGAACCTCCGTGGCAATTGCGGTTATATGCGTTGAGAAGGAAAGCAAAATGTCGAAGGTGATACCTAATATGTGTGAGTGGTTAACGCTCGGTATTTACGGGTTATCGTCTTTCACCTATAGCTGCAGTTTGATCACTTTCAACCACGTGATAAAGAGGGTCACCGTGGATTTAGTGTGGGAAAACTGCAAATTCCTCGCCGTAAAAAAGCGATTAAGGCTGCCGAGATAGACGTTCGCTTTGGAAAACAAGTATTCGATGTCATTGCCGGACGCCATTATCGAACAACCGTCATTATATGAGACCAGTGAAACTCCCTCTGGTGATTGAGGCAATTTCGAGGTATACTCGTATTAGTTGAGCGCCAAACTTCACTGCTATAACTGATGATGGTGAGGAACCAGACAGCCGTAGTATATAGACAAACAAGCGATGGAGTGCGTAAAGGTCAATATAAAGATTTCCGTTAGTCAAAAAAAAAATTTTCTTTTTATATAGTAAAAAAAATATTCGAAAAGAAAATTTGTTTATTAGTTTTGTGCCACCTTCTACAATATATATAAAACACTAAACTTAGAATAAGAGCTTAGGAGGGATGATGTGACCAAGGAATTTGACGGTGCTTGAATTAGTATTCTTATGAGTAAAGGAACTGTATTGAAATAATCAACTGACCATATTCAGAATTGGTTTAAGTTCTTTGTAACGGTGAGATTTGGGCATTCATTCTTTGGAATAGATATACCACATTGAGCAAAAAGTTTCCGAAATATATTCTGAACATTCAATATACAAGTTTATTCTGCATTCAAGGTGCTCGCCATCAACTTCAATGCACTCCTGCCAGCGTTTCATCCAGTTCTTGAAACGTTTCTGGATCTTCATTTTCGATATAGCCATCAGAGCCGTCTTCGATTTGTCCACTACTTCCTTTCGGCCGCCAATACGCGTTCTCTGTAGTGGTTTTTTGACTCGATCAAACAGAAACGGGGAGTCATTAAGATGAAGTGCCTTCCTTTTTGGCGAATTGTTTCACGTAAACGTCTCATAAAGTTCCGTAGTGAAGCGTTTGATAAAAGCTTGGCCGAACTCATACTTGGAAATCATGTCTATGGCGATATCTACGCGGTCACTTTTTTGTATGATATTCAGATTCTTTGGGACCAACTTTTCAGCTATATGACATAAACCCAAATCATATCTCAGTAACTACAATGTCCTGAATGGATCCATAAGCAATATTCTAGCCCTCTGCCAGCTCTATGATAGTTAATTTTCGATTGTTGATCAACTTTTCTTTAACTTTATTGAACTTTATTTTTATTGGTTTTCGATGTCGACGGCCACTACGTTTGCCATCCTCGATGGACTCACAATCTCTTCTGAAGCGTTCATGCCACTCGTAAACTGTGTATTCTTTAGAATATCATCCTCGAAACAGTTCCTCAACATTTCTAAAGTTTTCGCATTGAATGCATTTTTAAGACAAACTTTAATACAAACTCATTGCTGCAAATTCAAGTCAATTTTTAAAACTGCATAAATCGAAAACACCTGCAGATTTACTCAAGACAGCGTAATTTTTATAAATGTCAAGCAATGGCAATAAAATTTTGGTACGAATGTTAATCATGGCTTTGGTAATCTATCAAAAAAATCAAAACTTGAATCAGTTGGCTTAGAACGTGACCTGGCGGTCCGGAAATGTTTGATCAAGGTGTGTATGTGGCAAAAGGATTCAGGGGATTCTTTTATTTTTTATTTTCAATTATTTGTGCATTTTTTGCCATTTATATGATATTAAAATTCAAGGCCTCAAACTGAAATGTTATCATGTTTTTAAGTGAATTTTATTTAAAAGGTTTTACCACATTTCTGGAATAATTACATTTTAAGGGGGAAAAATATGTGATTTTTAATTTATTTGAAACAAAACCAAAACCGATAATGGAAATGAGAGTTTGGGACTAAATATTTTGGGTTGGCAACTAACTAATTTTGGATTTCACTCATAGATGGCTGCAGTTGACGTTTTAGGTTTGCAGACGTAGTCAAATGTAAAACACATTTCGTTATTTGATAGTTGGCAATTCAGCAGTTAATAAGTAAACAAAGTTTTTTGATCGGTTGCGTAGTTTTCGTTTGGCGCTCATTGAAAAATGGAAAATCAAAAGGAACATTTTCGTCATACTTTGCTTTTTTATTTCCGCAAAAGGAAAACCACATCGCAAGCTCATAAAAAGTTATGTGCTGTTTATGGTGATGAAGCCTTAAAAGCACGGCAATGTCAAAATTGGTTTGCCAAATTTCTTTCTGGTGATTTTTCATTCACAGATGAAAAACGCTCTGGTTGTCCAGTTGAAGTTGATGACGCCCTTATCAAAGCGAGAATCTATTCGGATCGTCACAGTACAACACGTGAGATTGCAGAGAAGCTTCATGTATCACATGCAAGCATTGAAAATCACTTCAAACCACTTGGATATGCTCAAAAACTCGATACATGGGTTCCTCACGAACTGAAAGAAACGCATTTAACGCAACGCAGCAACAGGTGCGATTTGCTAAAGAAACGCAATAAAAATGATCATTTTTAAACCGACTCATAACTGGCGATGAAAAATGGGTTATTTACAACAATATCAAACGGAAAAGATCATGGAGCAGGTCAGGTGAACCAACTTAAAGAATATCAAAAGCTTATATTCATCAAAAATAGGTTTTGTTATCAGTTTTGTGGCATTACAAAGGAATTGTCTTCTTTGAACTCTTATCACCCTACCGAACGATCAATTCTGATCTAGAGTGAACAACTAATGAAATTAAACAATGCAGTTGAAGAAACGCGTCCCGAATTAACGAATCGAAAATGACAATGCAAGGCCACACACATCTTTGGCCACTTGGCAAAAATTATTAGAGCTTTGTTGGCCATCCACTATATAGTCCTGACCTTGCGGTAAAAATTTCAATAATGACGATGATGTCAATTCGTACCTGATTCAGTATTTTGCTAATAAAAACCAGAAGTTTCATGAACGTGGGATTAAATCCTGCCTGAAAGATGGCAGAAGGTCATTGATCAAAATGGGCAATACATTACAGAATAAAGTTATTTAGTTCCACGGAAGATTTTTTTTTGATTTTCTAAAAACCAATCCACAATTATTTAGTTGCCAACCCAATATTTTGCAAATGTCAATAATGTCAAAAGTGCCTATCAGCGGTTTTACTTTACTATATTTTTATTATCCATTCATGTTTGAAATTTTACTTGAAAAAACAACGACATTTACTTCATTGACATTAACCTCAAAAATTAAAATGCAAATTCAGATATTTCAACTGCGATTTGAATTGCTGGAATTATCTTTTAAAAAATATGTCCCCAATAAGGCAAATGAAAAGAGTGATGAAATGTAAAATTGAAAGTATTTTATTGAAAAAGGGAAATGTACAGCAGATTATTCAAGAAGCAAAGTGAAGAAAAATGGCAAACACACAAAAGCGCATACAACTATGCCAAGCAAAAAGTCGAAGATTGCACATCCTGAACATTCGTGTGGACAATGGTTTGTTACCACACACAGCCATCAACAAATTTTCAGGCAGGATTACATTTCATTTTGAGTTTTCATTTCATTTATTAGACAGTTTTGCAACTTTTCAATGCATCGTCCAACGTTCCAAAAAGGCGCTGAGCACGAAAGTGGCGAAAAAGTAGTTGAGAAAAGTAACTTCAAACATCGCAATTCTTACAAGCACAGCACAGCTGTGAATACAACTTGGACGAACATAAGCTTGTGTGTGTTTGTATGGTTGCATAACTGCCAAGTTGAATAACGGTTTTTGAGCGAATTGAAAATTTATCAAACGGCTCAATAGTGCTTATTTCCTTTCATTACCTACATACATCCATATAAATGTGTATTTTTTTATCTCGCATTTTTTTCTTAACAAATTTTGCACACTTTCTTCCAACCATCAATACAAGATGACAACAAATGGCCGCAGTAAATCGAACATTGCCAATTGAATGTGTTCGCATAAAATATGTGAATATATTGCGTAGTTGAAGTGCTTATACGCCTAAATGCATGCTAGTTTGCTGGCGTTGAGTGTGTCTTAAGAAGATATGAGCATACTTGCAGTCACTTATGAAACTTAACATGAATACATACGTGTATACGAGTAGCGTTGGCAACAGTTGCAATTGGAAAAATTCAAAAGTATTACAAGTAGATACTTGCCTCAGACGTACATTTTTTCATGCAGTATGTGACTTCGAGTCGTATTGCGCCGCCTGATATGCTTATGCTTCGGGTATGTGTGGATGGCTTGAAGTTTGTGTATGTATCAGGAACAGATGCTGAGATGTATTAAGGATGAATGGTAGAAATTGCTATGGCATTGCAAACTGCAATTCAGGTTGCGCAAAAAAATATCCATTGAAGCGGAATTAATTTTGTGCCTTTGAAATTTTTGTGGTTTTATTGAAATCGAAATTAAATAGGAAGTTGGTGAAATATCGAAAGGAAATTCACACAACGAATATTTTCATTTAAGGAAAGAATACTTAAATTTGGGTAAAGAAAATTTCATTCTAAGAATACATAGGAACAAAACTTGATAGAAATTATTTTCCTAATGCCGGTCGCTTTTCGGCAGACATTGACAAACCTCCGAGTGTCCGAAAAAAAGCACCTCATAAAAACTATCTGGGCTTTGAAGAGTGTAGGCCCTCCATTTGTGGAAAAACATCAAAACGTGCATCAAAATAGGAGGGAGAGCTTGCGTGTAAATACACAAAAATGATGTAAAGGTCAATTATATATTGTATAAGAAGGTCGTTTGCAAAGCCACAGAGATGCAATTGCTGACACGTATCGAGGTTATATTTTTTTAGTAGCATCTCTTAGAAGAACACACGCCAAATTTCAGCCAGATCGATTTACTTCGTTGGGCTTGGCATTCGTTTGAATTGAGGAAGTAGAATGATTTTTTTCCATCACCACAAGGCACCAGCTCATGCCTCCGCAGTTGTGGTCGCTAAATTACTAGAAATAGAGTTCCAACTCATTTCGCATTCACCATACCATTCATACTTGGCTCTCTTGAATCCCCCGAACTACTATTTGCTCCCCAATTTGAAGAAATGGCTGGTGAAGAAAAGATTTTATTCAAATATGGGAGCGATTGCAGCAACGAATGACTATTTTTTAGATTATTATTCAAAAGAGATCGACAAACTAGCACATCGTTCGACGAAGTATGATATACAAGGCTAAAAGGCGACTATGTCGAATAATGAAAAAGGTTTACCACAAACAATTAAGTATCTAGTTTTCATCTTTCCATGGACTTTTCAAACGACTCTCGTAGTAGATAGTAGTAGAAGCTGAAGAGCTTTCGACGACATATTTAGCAAAATTTAATTCCTCAGATCACAATTCCTTTTCTTTTTCCGTTTTTTCCTAACTTTGAAATGTTAAACTTTATTTCAAACAAAATTTTCTTCCTACCTAATTATTTTGTACCGAAGACAAGTATACCTAAAAATATCTACCTAAAATAATTAAGTACGAGGGTTGCTATTTACATATCTAGACCAATAAATCACCTATAAACCAATGAGCATTGGTATCCGAAAACGGTTTCAAAATGACTTTATTGTTCTTCAAAATTTGCTCCTTGATGATCAATACACTTTTGCATTTTTTATAAAGCAATTTTCGAAGCTCTTTGTCTAGTCGCCTTTCCAGGTTACTTCTTGTCTGGCATCTAACGCGTACATAACTTTTTTACCCCAAGGTGATCATGCAAAGTCATATTGAAGATCGTCATACTAATGCCGAAGGTTGCTTCAATCTCACTTTAAGCCACACGAATGATCTTGCCCAATCATTTCACGCACATCATCGATAACGAAATTCGTTGGTTAGCAAAGAGCGACCAAAAGAAAATTCCTTGTACTAGTTTTTGCGGTGTTGAAAGATAGTTTAGTTCGCCGATGCCTTATAGTCTTGTCAATTCACTACAAAAATTGTAAAAATTAGACGCACGAGAATGTTCACGGTATAATGCCATTTTTTTGAAGACAACCCTTTTTTGTAATCAATACCAATCTCGCTCACACATCAAAACGTTCTGAGCAATTTTATGGTAAAATATATCAAATTTTAAGTTAAGTGTGCTCTGCCCCATCCATTAGAAGGGTGATCCTGCAATCTGTGCCAATTACCGCGGGATTAGTCTTCTAAATATCGCCACCGTCAACCAACTGATTGGACCTTACCAGTGTGCCTTTAGACCTAGAAAGTCTACCATCGACCAAATATTCACAATACGCCAAATTTTGGAAAAACTAATACGGCTTTGCAAGATGATGTTGCTCAACTCCAGGAGCGCCGGCAGAATTGGGAAGGACCCCTCCGAGCCATTTGATACCAAACGAGGTTTACAAGGTTACTCGTTATACAATGACAACATCCGATGAAGCGACGCTTGGAGTGTTTAAGAGAAAGATTCTGCGTAAGATTTTTGGACCTTTGCACGATGGCAGCGGCGAATATCGCAGGCGATGGAACGATGAACTGTATAAGCTTTACGACAACATAGACATAGCGCAGCGAATAAAGATCCAGCGGCTACGTTGGCTGGGTCATGTCGTCCGAATGGATACAAACACTCCGGTTCTGAAAGTATTCGATGTGGCACCAGCTGGTGGTAGCAGAGGACGAGGAAGGCCTCCTTTGCGTTGGAAAGATCAGGTGGAGAAGGACTTGGCTTCACTTGGTGTGTTCAACTGGCGCCGGTTAGCACGAGAAAGAAACGGCTGGCGCGCTTTGTTAAAGTCGGTTAACTTAAGAAGAAGAAGATGTCAAGTTTTCCAATGGAGACGTCAGATGGCGCTCAACAACTCTAGAAGTGCCGAGGCAATAAATACAAATAGCAACCCTTGTTTTAAAATAACCAAATATTTGTGGTCCATATATTGATTTCCTTTTTTATTGATATGTTATTTTGACAGTAACAGCGCTGTTGCACTAGAAACCTTAACAGAGAGGCTCCTTGGCACCACAAGGTTTACTCAGATTTCTTCGGCGATCGGGTAGATTTAAAGAAAATCAAAAGGGAATCCAAGTGTAGTACAATGAACTTAATTAATGTCTGAATGCTGCACTTGCTAGCTGTCCCGACAAAAAAAAAACCAAAAAAAAAAAGATGATCGAAAAGCCAATGCATCCTCAGATCCCGTCAAACTGCCAATGCTGCTGGCACGTCATCTTGGTCAGCGGTGGGCACTACAGAAGTATGATAAATGAACTTTTGTGTACGGAAGATTTGGAAATTTAGTCGGTCTTTGGTTTCAGCAGTACAGTTAGATTTGTTTTGTGGGTTTCCATGAATTACCGATGTTACTACTATATATGTGAATAATTCACTAACAATGCAGGCTCTTACGGAGAATATCGGGCAACTGATTCAGAAACCGTCACAAGATCTTTGAAAGCTGGATTAGCAGAAAGCGCTACAGCGAAGCCAGCTGGAGCAAAAAATTAATAATGTACCGAAAAAAATTCTCTGACACTTTAATGTGACATTTGAGACACTCAAAAACAAATAAACCTCATCTAAAGACAGTAATAACAGGCACTATTGGTCATATGGCCTGCCAGCTTAGAAGCCCCCAGGATGTATTTCATTTGTAAAATGGTTTGGTTATAAGCAAGTGATACATACACACATACGCACTTCAAATAATTCAGATTATTGTAGAACTATTTCTTCTGAAGCCGAATTGCTTTGTGTGCGATTACCATTCGGTGGGTCTCGGTTGAAAACCAATGGGCATGAACCACTAAAAAGATAAAAAAGGGAGCCGCCTCTCGCCAAGAACTGTCAAATCTCAGGGTGTATAGTATTTCTGTCATCAAAAGGATCCTCATAAAAATGCATCTACCATTCGAAAAAGGCGTGAGACTGTATGCCTCCCCATTTGTGGAATAATATTAAGACGCACACCTCAAATTGGAGGAGAAGCTCTACCACACATCTAATAAACATATTTAATTTTGAGATTGGATAAAAGCTTCGCTCACTTTTTATATTACCACCAACGGTTCCTGTTTGTCACATCGGAGTACAGGGTCTCAATAAACCACCTCCATCATCTGGTTCAGTTTCTTTCAGGAAGCTTAATTTCGTCTTAAGTTTTCTCTGATGCTTCGACTTCATACTGAACCGTTCTCCACCCCGATATTTTTGGACGAGCAAACTTACTAGCACCTTGCGGGTTCAAGTCCATGGCTGGACGACAGATTTCATTTGCGTTCTTGCAAAGCGTGCACTCAGTCCATCTCCTTTTCCTCAGCTGTATCAAATTTGATATCGGTTGAATTTCGTCTTTTCTTTTAGTGTTGGGCCACCAGATCTTTAATATCCTGCGCAAACAGCTGTTAAGATAACTTTGAATTTTATTTACAATCCAATTGCTTATGAGCCAGGCTTCCGATCTATACAAGAAAATCAATAAAACATCTGACTTGAAAATTCATTATATGTATAATTGACCCGTACCCCCTTTTTTGGGTGTTTGGCCGAGCTCCTCCTCCTATTTGTGGTGTGCGTCTTGATGTTGTTCCACAAATGGAGGGACCTACAGTTTCAAGACGACTCCGAACGGCAGATATTTTTTCATGAGGAGCTTTTCATGGCAAAAATAGACCCGGAGGTTTGCACTTGCCTGCCGAGGGGTGATCGCTATTAGAAAACCTTTTTCTTCATTTTGATGTTTCACCAAGATTCGAACCTGTGTTCCCTCTGTGAATTCCGAATGATAGTCACGCACCAACCCATTCGGCTATGGCGATCGCCGTTTTATAGTAGTCTACTTTACGGCCACGTCACCTTCATGAGATAGGCAGTACTGCCAATACTGGCTCGCATGAGAAAGAACATTGAGGGAACAAAATTTGCAAAACATTCTTAAAAGAATGGTTGAATTATGAACATAATTGCATTGAAGTAAAAAAAAGTAAATTTTAGGTAGCTGGAAAAGGGTAAAGTCTCCTATACCAGTCATAAATATACACAATAATATCGGCACAAGTTAATCAAGTGAGTCAGTCGAGTGGGCAATTATCCGTAATATTAACTTTTAATCAACTATTTTATATTCAAATTAAACTCAATTAATTTACAAAACAATTAACTTTGGTTTTTACGAAAAAATGCATACCATCAAATTAAACGAAAAACATGATGTATACGTACATTTTTTAATTACGAGTATGAATATATTTACAATTGGATACACGCAAAATAATGAAACATGCAAAACGCTTGTGGCCTTCACAGTAATAGCAGCCTAACTGCATTCCCAATTATTCTTAGTTCCATATGAATTGCTAGTCGAACGCATTTGCTTTACTATTCACTGAAATTAGTTTCCTTTTGTTTTTACAAACAAAAACAAATGTAATAATAATTTAGTTAAACCACTCATACAATGAAAGCCACATTTAATGCAATAACAATAACAAAAACTAGCCTAATAACTGGCACAATTAAAACTATACAGCTTGAATTAAGATAATTGAAATATTTGTTAACTGTTTACGAACTTTTTGCTTCTTAACAATTTTTCACTCACATGCCTGGCAAATGGACATGCTACTGCAGCCACGTTTTTAAGGATTAATGAATATTATAAATGTAAGTTATGCATTGTTTTAAATAAGTGTATGCAAAGTGTAACCTCATTTATTACATACATATGTATATTCTATTTTCAGTTTTTTTTTATATCTAATGAAGAGCGATTCCATGTCAAGTGAAATAATAAATAGAAATAATTTTGAATAAAGCGCTCGCTAAGATTTGTCATGACTCAAGCGCTTTGCTAGAGTGGCTGATTCGCTTGTACGCATTTATAGTAAATACACATTGAAAAATTATAGGAATCCCATCATGAAACTTACAAAGAGCAAAGCTTCCACCATTGGTAAATAAATCGAAAAAATGTGAAGGGTGCATTTTTTTTAATTTTTTCAAAATAAATATAACAAAAAAACTTCTTTTTTCAAAAAAATAGAACACAATTTTTTATTATTTCATTTAATTTTACTTGCATCTGTAGTACAGAGTAAAACTTCTGGCTTTTAATAGAACTTCAACAATGTTATATATTTTACATCTAGAATGATTTTAACATGAAAGTTTCTAACTCGAAATTTTTACTCCTATTCATTAACAAATCAATCCAAATTACATCTGGATTTGATAGTAAGAAAATAAATGGTAGATTGAGCGAAATCAAAAAAGTAGTTATTAGAGAATAAAAAGAAAAATGTAGAAACATTTTTTAAAATTCAGTCTTTAAAGTTAAGTCCAATCTTCACCGTATCGAGTTATGAGTTCCACACTCTAACAGCGTTAATGAATAATAATGTAACAATTTTTTTTTTTTTCAAAAAAATATAACAAAAGAATATTTCCTTGTGAATTTTTTTAAAAATTACGTAACATGTTTCCTCTAAAATTTTTTTTCATGATCATATAAAAAACATGAATAATGAGCTCCACACCGTGTTAATACAACATAATCTAACAAAAAATAATTTTTAAAAAACATTTGACCAAAAAAAAAAGCTTTTGTTTTTACAAAAATTATAACAAAACAAACCACTTTTCAAAAAATAAAACACAAGTTTTTTTCGTTTTTTAATAACGTAACATATTTCCAAAAATTTTTGGTTTTTTTTTTCAAGATCATATCTAAAATATGTAGCAAAACGATAAATTCCTCTTTTTCATAAAACTATGCATGTAAAGGGTGGTTAAGTTTCAAGGGCCGGTGTTTATTTTGAATAAAATACAATTTTTTTCAAGAAATTATTATCATTTCCCGTATTATGTTAATATTGGTATGGCTCAATTACGTATGGAACAAAATATTGGCCAAATGGCCGCCGCGGCCTCGGCGCATACCTCCATCCGATGGTCCAAATTTTCGATGACGCTGAGGCATAATTAAGGTTCTATGCCGAAATATCTCATCTTCTAGCTCTTGACCCTTTTCTTTCAAATAACCTCAGAGAAAGAAGTCCAAAGGTGTCGTTGACGTTTAGGTGTGGTTCACATTCAACATCGGTCCTTGAAATTTAACCACCCTTTATAACAAAAAAAAACTTTTTTCAAATTTGCTTAACAAAATATGCAAATTTTTCCTGAAATATGTTTTATCTAAAAATTATATTTTTTCAAAAAGGAATCAGAAAATTGGTTGATAAAACAATTCTGAAAATAACAAATGCCAACTATTTTTTTTATTCAAAAAAATACAACAACCAAACATTCAAAAAAATAACAAATTGTGTAAATTTTTCCCCAAATATTGTTTATTTAAAAATCATATTTTTTCAAGAAAGATTCAGAAAAATGATAGATAAAAAAATTTTGAAAATAACAAACGCCAACTATTTTTTTTTATTAAAAAAAAAATACAAGAGACAACTTTCTTTTTTTTTTTAATATAACAAAAATTGTTTTGTTAAATAATTTTTTAATGAATTTTCCTCAAATATGTAATATTAATCATATTAAAAAATTTTACAAACAAAATTTTTTTCATAAAGATATATGAAAACAAATAAATTTTTTTTTGTTAATTTTTTTTTCAAAATAACTTTTAACAAATCATGTCAATTTTTCCTCAAATAAGTTTTATTTAAAAATTATATTTTTTCATGGAAGGTTCAGGAAAGGATAGGGATAAAAAAAATATGAAGATTAAAATCTATTTTTTAACGTCAACTAATTTTCTTTGTTTAGCAAAAAATGTAATATATTTACAAATTTTCTCAAATATTTTTAATTTAAAAATTATATTTTTGAAGAAAGATTCAGAAAAAGGTTGATAAAAACATTCTGAAGATAACAAACCCCGACTAAGTTTTTTTATTCAAAAAAATACAACAAACAACTTTAATTTTTTTTTTAAATATAACAATAACTTTCTTGTTTAATAATTTTTTAATAAATTTTTCTCAAATATGTCATATTAATCAAATATTAATCCTTTAAAAAACATATTTTTTGTAAATTTTTTCTTTTATATATTAGAAATATATAGGAAAAACAATTTTTTTTTTTTTACTTTTTTCAAATTTTTTTTAACAAATTACGTAAACTTTTCTTCAAATATTTTTTATTTAGAAATCACATTTTTTCATAAAAGGTTCAGGAAAATATTTAATAAAAAAATTGTGAAGATTATAAACTATTTTTTTAACGCCATCTTTTTTTTTTTTTTAAAAAAACTAATTTTTTTTTTTATCTTCCCTCAAATATTATTTATTTAAAGATTATATAAAAAAATTAATTTTCAGAAAACATAAAAAAGGGAATTTTTTTGAAATTTTTTTTTAGAAATTGTGAAACATTTCTAATTCAAAATAATATTTTTTTACGAAAAGTGAAAAAAGGAAGTTTAGTAAAAAATTTGTGAAATTTGTATTTTCTTAATAAAAAAAAAAACTGTGATATTTCACTTCAAATGAGTAAATTTCAAAATTATTCAAATATTTTTGAAATTATTTTTATAAAAATTCTTATGCATACTAACGCGACAAGCAAACCATTTTTTAGAATAATTGACGACAATGTTCAAAATATTATATTTAGATCACCATACATGGAATACATGGAATCGCTCTGTTGGGATATTAGATATGTGTGAATCAAAAAGAATAAACAGCTTATTTCAATCAGACCGACGACCTTATTCAAAGGCTAAATTTAATACTCAAAAACTGATCAATTGATGTCTATAAAATATGAATACATATATGGAGCTCAAAAAATGTAAACAAAATCCAAGAAAAATCTTTACAATTTTCTAATCTTATGGTGGTATTTTTGTATTTTATTGAGAGTTGTACTTTGCACATTATTTGGGCTTTCGATGACTGAAGGTCACTTTAATTTGTAAAGAAATTTTGTGTTAAAAATGGAAGGTGGAGGGCTATTGGAATTAAAAAAAAATACGGAACACTCTTGGAATGTATTTCAAAGTTAATGTTCTTCTTAATGTCCCATCTAGGAAACAAAGGACCTAGATGTCAGTAGTGAATAATTCCTGAAATGTATCTATGTCATCTTCGACATTTATCAAGCAGACAGATGTACAAATTTAGATGATAAATTTAGAAAACGGGCGGATAGACCAAAACTGGACGTTCTGTTGAGAATTTTCATTGTACGAAAATTGTGAGCTCGAAGCCCTTTCTTAAATCATGAAAAAATGTAGAAGAAAGTTTTCGAGTTAATGGAAAACTTTCGGGTGTATTTCTAGCATAAAAGGGTTTCTCATAGCAATTAAAAAGAGCAGAGATATATTGCTTTGAAAGGTTATGGAAGCTACATGAGGCCGACATCCTTGAACATTGAGGACACAATGAACTCAAATATTGTCCAAAGTGCTGAAATCTCGATGATAGCTTTTTAAAGCTTAAAGCTAGCTCAATTAACTAAAATCAATCGCAGAGGTTGAGGGTGATCTGTTAATTAGCTTGTGTTTGGCATATAATTTTATCAGTTAACCGCAGATGTGCTCTGCGATTTTCACTATGGATAAAACTATCGCACAAAGAATTTGTCTAAAATTTTGTATTTTGAACGGGATTTCGTGTACCGAATCGTTGAAAATGTTGCCGAAATCCTATGGCGAGTGTGCTTTATCAAAACCACGGGTCTATGAGTGGTATAAGGGCCGAGACGTCGTGAAAGATTTGCCCCGATCTGGTTGCCCATCAACGTCTTCAACGGAAGAAAACGTCAAACGTCGACAAAGTCAAGGAAAAGGTGCTGGAGAACCATCATTTAAGTTTAAGGGAGATAGTGCGTGATCTTAGCGTGTCTCACGAATCAATTCGCAGCATTTTACACCATCAATTGGCGTGAGACGCGTGGCTACTCGACTCGTTCCAGAGACAGTTGAACTTTTTTCATCGAAAGAAGGTGGCTGAAGACATGAAGACATGCTTGAGCAAGTGAATCTGGACCCAACGTTTATGCAGCGCATCATAACAGGTAATGAGACGTGTGTGCATGAGTTTGATATGCAAACGAGTCAACAGGCGGTTGAATGGCGCTATTCATATGAGCCGAAACATAAAAAACCACGTCAAAGTCGGTCAAAAGTGAAATTTATGCTACTCGTTGTCTTTGATTATCATGGTGTTGTGCACTCGGAATTCATTCCAAATCGTTCTACGGTATATAAAGAATATTATTTGAAAGTTATGCGACCCTTGAGAAGGAGAATGCGCGTAGGGAACGGCCCAATTTGTGGAACAAAAACTCATTGATGCGTTGATAACGCACTGTCTCAAAAGGCCCATATTGTGAACACTATCTTGACCAAAAACTCGGAAAATATCATCGAAGAATCAACGTATTTACCGGATTTAACCCTCTGTGACTTTTTCCTTTTCCCAAATCTTAAATTACCACTCCGCGGACACCGCTTTGAGTCGATAGAGGCCTTTAAGGAGAATTCGCTGAAGGAGCTGAAGAAGAGCTCTTCAAACGCGTTTCAAAGGTGCTTTTATGACTGGACTAATCGTTGGCATATGTGTATTGCTTCGGATGGAGCCTCTTTTGAAGGCGACAAAATAAATTTTGATGATTAAAGAATTATTTTGCGTTTTATTGAACAATTCTCGGTACTTTTTTGACAGAGCGTATTTTCTTTTAGTTGAATAAGAGTGAGATATTGCAATTTAAAACGGACTATTTTGTTACAAGACAAAACAAAAATTTTAAGTGTGCTTGGTACATTTAATAAAAATTTCCATTTTTTCTTTCGAATTTATAGCCGTTCGAAATATTCACTTTGGATTGGTTGAAATAAGCTGGTTGATATTTTCGTATTTGGCCATTTCTCACTTGCTTGCACATGCGCACATACCATAGGTATATACCAGCAATCAGCGATGAAGTTGAAAGTCATATTTTCGAAATCAAAAAAAGTCATGTACCTGCAAATTATGCAGAATTCGCAATTTTACTAATAGATTAAAAAAATACCAAAACATTGACAGGGCTGTAGAGGCTTCACGTAAACGTGTGTGTAGTTTTATTAGGAAAACACGTTATCATAACCAAGTTCTTCCTTACATCTAAGCGCTTGTGGTATTTTTATCCATGCGCTATAACCCTACAAGACAGTGCTGAGCACTTTCGACAAAAACTCCAACACATTTACAAGTATTTTATTAGTCTCTAATACAGGGTGGCTGATGAAAGCCGCTACCAAAAAAAAATTGAATAACTTTTCTTCTTTTTAAGTTATCTGTTCCATTTTTGTTTTAATTTGCAGATTGATCTTTAAAATTTATTAAAATGGATAACTGGGACACGCAAACAAGAATTTGGATAGTCCGCCGCTATCACGCACTGGAGTCCGTAGTTTTGGTACAGAGATAGTACAAGCGGATGTTTGGCGGCGATCCCCCGAGCAGATGGACCATAATGAGACTGGTGAATAATTTTGCTGAGCAAGGAACAGTCGCAAGAAGGCCTTATCATCGAAACCCGCCAGTTCGGACGGAGGAAACGATCGCTGCTGTAGCTGCAGCTATATAAAGCAATCCAAGGGTTTCAACAAGAAGCTTATCTGCTCAACTTGGTGTCAGCTGACAGTCTTTGCAAACAATAATGCACAAAGATTTAGACTTATTTCCTTACAAAATTCAAATGGTTAACAAACTGAATGCAGCAGACTTGCCGATTCGCTTGGAATTTTGCCAGAAGATCCTGCAAATGGTGGAAGAAGACCAAAACATGTTAAACTGGCTTTTCATGTCTGATGAGGCCCATTTCGATTTAAACGGCAATGTGAACAAACAAAATTGTCGAATATGGAGTACTTCTAACCCACAGATGCTCCACGAAACGGAATTGCATCCTCTTCGCGTGACAGTGTGGTGTGCGGTTTCTTCACGCTGTATTGTCGGGCCTTATTTTTTTGAAGAAAATGGTCACACCGTTACGGTTACTGGAGACCGTTATTTGAAAATGCTGAAAGAATTTTTCTATCCAGAACTACGCCGAAAGAGAATTCCTTTCAACTCTGTGTGGTTTCAACAAGATGGGGCAACGTCTCACATAGCCCAGACTGTTATGACAGAGTTGCGACGAAAATTTCCCAATAAACTGATTTCAAGAAACTCCGAATTTCGTTGGCCCCCCAGGTCGCCTGACCTTACTGCACCTGACTTTTTCTTGTGGGGTTTATGTAAACAAGAAGTTTATAAAACAAAGCCAACAAATTTGGATGAACTAAAACAATCCATTCGGGCAACAATTGCGGCTATTCCTGTCGCAACTCTCAAAGCAGCAATGAACAACTTTTTACTAAGATGCCGCACTTGTGTCAACGAGCATGGGGGGGCATTTAAATTCAATTATTTTTAAAACTAATTAGTTAAGCTTCATTTAATAAAATTTAATGACCTTCAACTAGAAAAAAAAATAAATGAATTCCATACACTAAAAAAAAAGTTATTTGAGTTTCTTAATGTAGCAAAATTCATCAGCCACCCTGTACATGCACATTATCAGAATAGCATATACAACATTTTTTAATGGGGAAATCAAATATTCTTTTCCCCTGTTCGGTATGAATTCCATCTCTCTTTTACCAATAGCAATTTCATATAAGTGAAAAATATATCAACTGTACTTTAAACGCCAAGGTAACTCATTAGTATGCTTATAATGTGGCTGCTCTGAAAAAAGTACTAGTGTGAAATTTGGCTCTTCTTGTTGCATAGTCGCCATATCCGAATGAGTAGATGCTTGGCTAACATTTGAAAATTTGTGAGTTCGAATTTCCGTGGATGAAACACCGAATTGATATGTAAAAGTTTTCTATTGAAAACAAAAAAATATAAATTATACATATTTCTAAATAAAACATTTTATCATAACGAAAACTCCTCAGTTTGATTACTTTTTAACGATTTTAATGAAAATGGGGAGTTTTTGTCATCAGTGATGATAATTTTTAAGGATTCTGAAATGAAAATGGGGAGTTTTTGTCATCAGTGTTGATTAATTCTAACGATTTTAACGAAAATGAGGAGTTTTCGTCATAAGTGTTGATTAATTTCAACGAAAATGAGGCGTTTTTGGATATCAGTGTTGATTAATTTTAACGATTTTAACGATATAATGTGGTGTTCTGAAAAAGTGTGAAATTTGGCTGTCTTTGTTGTATAGTCACCATAGCCGAATGAATAGGTTCCTGGCTAACATTTGAAAATTCGTGAGTTCGAATCTCCGTAGATGAAACATCGAATTGATATGTAAAAATTTTCGAATGAAAACAAATAAATTTTTACTGATTACTTTTTGATAACGAAAATGAGTAGTTTGGCCCATCAGTGTTGATTACTTGTTGAGAACAAAAATGAGTTGCCTTTCCTTTAGAGCATAGTAAATATATATTATTTTTCAGTTATAAGAAATTGCTATTGGTAAAAGAGAGACAGAATATTACACCGACAAGGGGAAACTATCAGAACTTTCCCATAGTTAGAAATGTGTAGTTGGATGAGGATAGTGATGATGATAATATGACTGCTTATGTGAAAGTCAGCTGTCTTGTAGGGAAGAGGAGTACTTACATACACACAAAGCAAGCGTGAATTTGGCTTTATTTCGCCATATACTAATTTTGCATAATAGTCAGGTTTTATTGTAGTGGCATAAATATTTTATGATTCTGCTATAAACTAATGCACAAGACACACGCATACACACTTAGTACGAATATACCTGTACATGATAACAGCACACAATCAATGTACTCGTAAAATATTACACATATTAATGCATAATCAATAGTTCTGCAATATTTATTATTCTAATCCCACATTATACAAACATACACATACATACGTACATAATTACAAAAAACATACTTTTAGCTTAAGCAATTTGGAATTTACAATGCATACATTAGTTAACCCATGGGCATGCCCCTAAAAATATACCTGTTTTTTAGCCGTTCCATCAACTTCCTCTGGTATGGCATACGCACGTCCATTGGGCACAACTGGCGGTCCCTCAGATTTGCTCCGGCGTGATGGTGTACCGCGTTCTTCAGACTAAAATTTGAAATGAAAAAAATAGAAGAAATTTTGCATGAAAACGAAGGATATTTGGATATAACATGAAACTTAAATAATTAGTTTAATTTTAATATATAATTAATATTAATAAAAATAGGAAATTAAAGTAAAGTACAATAAAGAAACTTAAACTTTAACTTTAAGAAACGCAATCGCTGTCTAACATCTACACAGCTGGCTGCTGTTGTTTTTGTTGTAGCAGTTCACTAGGTAAAGCCAGTGCGGCGTAGCCACTGATCGTCATCGTCCTCATCTAATGGTAGGCGCAGGAAACGTGCTGTTTCGTCGGGTTGGGTTCAGAACAAAGGATTGTTAGGTGAGTGGGTTTAAGAGAGCATGTGAATAGTTGGTTAGGATGGTGCGGTGTACCTAACCTATATAATTGGCGCGTACAACCTTTTTGGGTGTTTGGCCGAGCTGCTCCTCCTATTTGCCTACAGTTTCAAGCCGACTCCGAACGGCAGATATTTTTTATGAGGAGATTTCTCATGGCTGAAATGCACTCGGAGGTTCGCCATTGCCTGCCGAGGGGCGACCCCTATTAAAAAACACGTTTTCTTTATCGGTATTTCACTCACTGAATTCCGAATGGTCCTCACGCATCAACTCATTCGGCTACCTTCACATGCCGTACATATATCGGGGTCGATTCTGGATATGTAGGAGTCTAATCTGCTACAATACCTAGACACCAATTGAGCCAAAGTTACTCAGACACTGGATCGGGAGTATACTCGGAACAATTATCCTTAAATTGCCCCTTAAGACTCACAAGCTGAAATATACGCTATAAAAAAAACAGCAAAAACGATAAGATTGATGAATTTACCTCCAGCAAGGCTAACCATTTTTGCCATTTCATACTGCACCTCCTCTGTGAATGTCCTGCACTTCAAAGAAGCCGTGCCAAATATCTTGGCGACTATTTTTTTGAAGACCTAGGAAATTTGCAAAATTGTTCACTGGAGGGACTAGTTACCTTCTTAAAAGGATCTAAGTGGCTTAAGCAACTTAGTTAAGGGATGAAAATCAAACGGAAGTATCACAATGGGTCTTAGGACCACCGAGTGTCTTGTCTTAGACAAGCAACCTGACCAACCTAACCTAATCTACTCGGGTCTTACGAAGCTGCGGAAGTTCTTCGACTGGGTGGTGGTTGGATTCCAATAACAGCATTCGGGAGTCGGGAGCTTAGGAAAGGAGTGAGAGTCTTCCTAAAATCGCTTAATTTGTGTCTATATACTGATCGGCCCAGTAGTTGCAGTTGTGTTTGATCTTGGATCTCGTCGGTGTAGTCGAAGAGATGTATGCTGACTTGCGTGGGAGATACCTGAGGCTCCAGAAATATGTCTATAGAGGGTAATTCCTATGATAGCACCCCAGCAGAAATTGCTTCCTGAGCATTTTGCTGTGCTCCTTGAAATCTCATTGTGAATTGTGTGGCTGTATTGATATTATTTTGGCAGGTGTGTAGTTGTAACCACTTCGAAGCACTAGTGCCAGGCAACCAGAGTGGCGTAATTTGGTACCCTTCCAGTAGTCTCTATATGTGGTGGTTTGATTCTTTTCCAGTCCACCAACCGCATCAAAAGAGTTCTAACTTCTGAGGTATTTATACTTTGAAACTGTTGTACAAATCTTTCATTCTACCTAAGCTTGAATGTGCTGAATTTATTTGGAGACTTCATCATAAACTTACCATTGACAAAATGGGGCGTACTCAAAAGGCCTCCCTTGCTGTTTGCTCCATTAAATTTTTTGTTCCCTTACCTCCCTGCATATACCGTCTGTTTTTAATTACCCTAAAGACCCATGAAAGCAGAAGGACTTTTTTTTGCTGGAAGGGTACCGGTTCACTGCTGCATTTTCCAGGCAGAGGTAGCCACAATCAAAGATGCAGCTGATTGGTTAATTACTTGTGTAAATTTTATTATTTGTCCCATTTTATTGAGTTTTATTTCGTACTCTATTAAAATATGTTCAGCCAAGTGTTCGTTTCGCTTATTTATCAGTATAGGGCACGGTGCCCTTGCTTGTCGATTACACCTTCCAAGTTGTTTCAGTACCTCAAGATCGCTGTCAACGTCAGCGATTCCCTCACTTTCGTGAGGTAGTAACGAGATGTCTCTAGTTAAGGATATCACCGTCAATAACACAGTCCTGCGAGGGTGAGTTTCTAGAATGGCTGTACTTGTTTCTTGTAGTTTTGTATGCGCTGAAAACGAATCTGACCTTCAAAATGCTCCATCACGTCAGGATTTTTGGTAAATGAAGCTTAAAAGGTCAAAAAATGGCCATTTTAGCCATTTTTGATAATTTTTTTTTGGGATAGAAAATTTTTTTTTCAATTTTCGACGAAAAGGTTGCATAGTACAACTCTTTAGCTTTAAAACCCATTTTTTTAAATTATTGTACGATTTTTTAAAAAAAAGTTATGACATTTTGAAATTAACAGTTTCAGTTACGTATTCGTTGGGTACAACGTCAAATTTCTATCCCAAAAAAAATTATCAAAAATGGCTAAAATGGCCATTTTTTGACCTTTTAGGCTTCATTTACCAAAAATCCTGACGTGATGGAGCATTTTGAAGGTCAGATTCGTTTTCAGCGCATAAAAAACTACAAGAAACAAGTACAGCCATTCTAGAAACTGAAAAAAGTTAAATTTCGCAGGCCTGTGTAATTTATTGAGAGAAGATGGCTTTCTCAGCGCTAAAACAAAAGTGATCTGTACATCATGCGGACTGCGCCCGAAATGTTAATTAGTAACGTGGAAGTTTACTCTTGGGCTTAATGATAAAATAAATAAAGAAATTGGTTAATCTTAATATTCCTACTCGATTATTAAGGTACCTTGATCCCTGACAAACTTTACATCCTTAGCTGACTTCCAATGAAAGCTTGGCGACATTCGGTTCAGTAGAAGCGAAGTTATTGCGTCTAAAGTGTCAGTATGTTTGTGTCATCGGTACAAAAATAAGTTTCGAACAAAGAACTAACATCAAATTTTGTTTTAAAATAAAATAAAATAAAGTAAAGTAAAATAAAATAAAATAAAATAAAAAAAAAAATAAAAAAAAAATCAACTTGGTGGGCCTTTTACTAAGCTTTAAGTTAAGTAATTTTCAGCTTCATGAAACCGAAGAAAACTACGCAGTAGATCCAAATAGTATTATAGACAACTTGCATAGGAGCGAATCTTATAAATATTAAGGATTTCTGCAACTTAAAGGAATCAACCACACGCTAGTAAAGCAAAACCTCATTAAAAAATTTGAGGCACGACTGAAAGCTGTATTAAAAACTAGTCTGAACAGTGGAAATAGATGCAGGGCAATCAATACCTGGGCCATACCCCTTTTGACATACTCGTTTGGAGTAATAAAGTGGTCTCAGACAGACATCCTTCGGATTGAAACGCTGATACGCACCACTTTTACAAAGTTCCAAAGCGCGTCTACACTTTTCGCAAACTTTGAAGTAACTTACATATTTTCTAAGCAGCGAGTTCCATCTATTTAAAGCTATCGCTATGGGAGATAATGGCTTTACCCCGCTAAGTCTGATGGAGCAGGATTCCCCAGTACCTGAGGGGGTTAAATCCCCAGCAGAAATGAGCGCGGCATGGAAGCCAAAAACAATACACGGTGCCCATCCCCATGATCTCGAAATGGAATGGATAGACGCACAATCTTCCAATTTATGGTTGAAAAGAGGAAAGCTATTTTCTGAAACAGAAGGTTTCGCAATCGCTATCCAAGACCGAGTTATCCCAACAAGGAATTTCCGAAGGTCGATACATGGAGAGGCAATAGAAGATAGGTGCCGAAGATGCGGCATTTATGGTGAAACAATCGACCATGTAATTGCTGAATGCATAACAATATAGCAAAGATCCTCCACCAACAACTTGCGATAAAACACGGTCTCTTACAAGCAGAAGTCTTGTATTTTCAATAGGAACCAAAGGCAATATTGGAAAATGCAAATTTTAAACTGTACTGGGACAGATTTATTTCCACACATCTAACCGCAGCTGCCAACAAACCTGACATCATCTTGTTCTACAAGATAAATAAAACAATCGAAGTAATCGATATAGCGGTGCCCCTTAATCGCAACATCCAAAGCACATACTCCATCAAAGTATGCAGCCTTGGCCATAGAACTGAAACGGATGTACAAAGCGAGGGAAGTGAATATAATTCCAATAATTATATCGTCCACTGGATTAGTGCCTAAGCATTTAGTAAAAAACTTGATGAAGTATGACTGCCAACACCTCTTAGAAGACATGCAGAAGTCGACCATACTGGACACATGTGCAATAGTTCGTAGAACTTGGACTAAGCTCCACCAGAGCACAATCCCTTGAAAATTTTATCAGGGATGTGTAATCTCCGGCAATAGCCGAGGTGGATTAAGCTGAAATAAAATATATAAAATAGAATAAAATAAAATAAAATAAAATAAAATGTAACTGTAACTGCGGAAAGTAGCGGACTCGACACAACAGAAATGGAGCCAGGAGAGGTATACAAGTACCTTGGAGTTATGCAAAGCAGCAGCATAAATACGATGCAAATGAGGAAGAATCTGATAGCAGAATTTAAAAGGCGCCTTCACGCTGTCTGTAAAACCCAACTTAATGGGAAAAACCAAATCCACGCTATTAATTCATTTGTCGTCCCGGTGGTATCGTATAGCTTCGGAATTGTAAAATGGTCATCTACTGAAATAGAAAATCTACAAGGAATAATACGTACAATCATGACTAAATACAAGTCACGTCACCCAAAAAGCTCTGTCGTTCGAATGATGCTACCTAGAAAAGCGGGAGGCAGAGGGCAGATTGATGTTGGAGTACTGCATGACAAACTTATCTTGAACATAAGAGCATATTTCCAACATAAGTGCTCCCAATCCGATCTGCACAAAGCTGCAAGTGCTGCGGATGATAATTACACCCCACTTCGGATGAGTCAATCCTACGAAATCAGGAACGCAACCACAATAGATGAAAAAATCCAAAGATGGTCTGAAATGGCTGTCCACGGCGTATATCGAAAAGATAATAAATAAAATAAAATAAAATATGATAAAATGAAGTAAACTTAGTGGGCCTTTTACTAAGCTTTAAGTTAAGTAATTCTTACTGAGAGCAGAGTTGTTTTATTTCACTTCCCGCTCTGATATATATGTCTGTGTATGCACAGAAATGTAGCATATGTAGTGCCCCATATATGTATGCATGTCGGCTATATGTCCATTTAGAACAAAAATAGTTCTAGAACCTCTTTCAAACAATTTTACGATTGCATGACTAACTGTGCATAACAAGTCTAGCATTAGGAGCTCATTAATTAACGTGACTGTGCGCATAGAACATCAACAAACCATGAAATTTAAATAAGAATTCTAAATTCTAAATGTCACAAGTGAAAAAGGCGGCAAATTGCATAACCAAATGCGCGAAGTGCAGAATTGTATGTGAAATATGCTAGCAAATGCATATACATACATACGTACATATTTACGTATTTCATTTAAATTTCGACTAATTGAAATTAGCATTTTCAAAACTAAATAAACTTTGTTTACCCAGTTGGTTTTACCGCAGCCATTGCACACACACAAACACAAATGGCATTAAAATATTTACCGACAATTTATCAAATGCGAAAGTGAAGCTAGCATACATACATATTTATGTACATATACATATGTACTCGTGTGTGTACTAATGGCTTTAAATGACTTAAAAACTACCATGGCAGAAACTAAAATCAACATTGATTCATGTCGCAATCGTCCTTGCCAGAGCACATCAGAACGCCGCACTAAACAAGGACATCCCCGGCTGTTGGCGAGGCAAAGACAATGCTGTGCTACATAATTTCTAAATGATAGATGTAAGCTCCACATACAAACATACATACATAGAATATGAATCATGCATAATGTATAAAATATAAAAGTAGTAGTAGTAATGGGCGTTATATGAAAATATTTATTCATGAAATGGCTAACAATAAAAAGTAATAGTTTTTCCGCAATCGCGCAATACTTGTGGTAGCCAAGAGTGTATGAAGGTCTTACTAGCACTATCTTTGCTTAACTTTATTTGGTTGCAAATAATTTGAACAGTTGTAGATTTTTTCAGACTTTTTAAGCAGCATATGTTTAAATTACACTGCACTAGAATTTTATGGAAAGTCCAACCAGCACTGCCTTTTCAATACAAATATTCTGTATGTATGCCTATCCAGTGAGGAGACTCGATTCTTTATGAGGTTTGCATTTCGTCCTCATGGTCTTTCGTGCGCCCAGTGAGAAGATACTAAATGCGTTTGTAAAACCCATCCATCATTGCCTGAACAGAGCGCTGATAGTCATTAGTCCGATGTTTTCCCATCGAACCGTCAATTACTTATTTTATTGATCGTATTAAATTCATATTTCAAAATTCGGTTAAGTTTATCAATCTTCACTAACTTTCCCATTCACAATACCTTAAAATACAAGTTATTTATGGCAAAATCTTAAAGATTTTTATATTGAAGACATGAAGGTTTTGTCTGAGAAGGCTTCTAGAAAAATTTTCCGAAAAATAATTCTCTACGATATTTTAATCCTCTAACGACTTTCAAAATTTACTTTTTGAGACTTTTTGTAGTAATGGTCAAACTGACCCTTTTAGGTTGGAGCTAATGGGTTAAAATGTTCTACAAAAATATTTGCTAAGAAATTTACAATATATGTTTTAACCTTTCATTGCACTCAGACGTATAAAGGTCTTGCAAAAGTTGTGCCTAGATGTTTTTTAAATAAAAAATTATATTATATTCAAAATTTGGACTCTTTCAGCATTCACTATTTTTATTCAAATCACGACTCTTAACAATTACACATTAAAAATGGCAACATTTAAATATCCACCATGTCACCCACGTTTATGGGTAAACTCCACCAAACAGTCGGTTCATGAATGCATGATTGCTGAGAACGTCGAGGTATCGATGTTGAAGGTTGTTTAGCAACACTTTGCGCTACAACAGCAATATTCTCAATAGAACGTACAATTTTTGGTCTGCCAGTAATTTTTCTGCCCTTCTTGTCTTCTAAACAGAATCAGTTTTTTGAAGTTTTTTCCCCAACCTTTGAATTGCCGATTAATTCAGAAGACTCTTTCCACCAAAAAACTTTGAAATTTGCGATATATTGTTTTTAAAGATCGACCCTAATAATAATAAGCGTCATAATAGGTTTTAAATATGTATTTAAAAGCGTTGTTTTGTCGTGTAAAATTGTATATCTGTCTGCTTGAAAAATGTCAAAGATGGCAAAAAAAAGTTACCGTTTAGGGGCTATTCACCACTAACATCTGGACATCACTTTTGAAATACCCTATATTTTAGCTGCTTTTAGCAGTTGATTGAAAGCAACTCAGTCAGACACATCAAAACTTTATAGACTGTAAAAAAATGCTTGTCAACTTTTGCGAATAGGAATGTTTTATTATTGAATAGGTGTACTTTGAAAATATATTAACAAATTCCATGCTGATTTCGGTTGTTGCACAGTGCTATTTAATATTTATGTATTTTCTAGTATTTACAACGAAGCCTCTTCTAACCGACACCTCACATAAACGGATCTCCCTTGGGCGGACATTTTTTTCTATACCAAGTTTTAGGGAAGTCAGGCATTCCCCGACTAATTTCGAAATAGAGAGCCCAAGGCTATAATTGCCGCTTCGCTGTCGGAGTAGATATTTACTTTCTTTACTGTAATTACAGAAGCGAGCAGCCAATCCACAGCTTCCTGAATTGCAGTTCTGCTTGGAAAACACTACAGTGCAAGCCTAAATTTGAGCTTGATGGGAAGCTCCTCGCAGAATACTCCAACGCGCCTAGCTCCGTTCTGTTAAAACCAGATATTGTACCAGAAGTACGGATCGATGACTCTACCTGCCCAAAAACCACATCAAAAAGTCAGTTTAGGTGAATGCATAATTTTTTTGCACTAAAAATATGGATAAATCAAATCACACTCAACATTTGAAAAAATAAAAAGGTCTAAGCTTTTAACCTTAGAACCCAACCATTCAATCTCTATGTAAAATTGGTCTATGAGTGCGAAAATTTGCATATTTGTTTCCTGTCATTTTTCAAAATATCACCAAATACCGGTTGTTGATTAAAGAAAAAGGTATATCTTAATAGTCCGGGAGCCAGCGGTCGTTTTGAACTCATCATTTCATGCCGACTAATTTTAATGCTGAAGGCAGACCAATGGATGAGGAAACTACCGTCAGCTAGTCCAGTAGCGGTGGGTACGTGCGTGGGATGCTGCGAAACGTGTCGAAAAAAAATTTTTAACAACTCATTTAATACCGGCTGAAATTTTTTTTGTGTATTGTTGACATTTAATAGAATAAAAAAAATAGTCAGCTGCGCCATAGAAGGGGAAAATACGAGTTGGCCAGACAGGGAATCCTTGAGATGTCTTCATCGCATCCCTCAAGAACCTGTGGTCTCCTACTGGAGATGGGCCTCGCGTCAACTCAACTGAGCTAGTACGCAAACGTCCAAGAGATCTTTCTGGTCGCGCGTAAATCGGGGTTGCTCGAGAGAACTTCTAAGGCTACCAAAGCCATAGCTATCGAATTTGGTAGATATTCTCACTGGGCACTGTCCGTTACGTGTCCATGCGGTGAGGCTTGGCCTTGCGTCAAGCCCTTTCTGCAGCAGCTGTCTGGAGGACGAGATGGAATCATCTTAGCACCTTCTTTGGCTCATTTGGGTTCCCGGTCACAGCGGCATAGAAGAAAACTGCTAGGCTGAAGAGCTGGCTAGACAAGGAACTTTGAACGGTTTCGTCGCGAAATGAGAGAACTGAATAAGAACGTGTGGTCTGCTCCTGGAAAGATGGGCCTCGAGTCAACTCATCGAGCGCTGGGCTAGTGTGTAAACATGCAAGGTCGGGAGAACCTTCTGGCCACGGGTAGATCGGGGACGCTCGAGGGATCTCCTCAGGCTAACAAAGCCCCAACTCTTGAATTTGATAGGTATCCTTACCGGACCTAGGTGTTCATGCCGTGAGTCTTGGGATTGCCTCAAGTCCGTTCTGCTGAAGCTGTCTTGAGGACGAGGTGGACTCATCTCAACACCTTCTTCTCAGCTGCCTTGCTCCCGTCTGGCAAAGATTTAGACATCTGGGCTCTGATTTTTTCACTACGTCTGCGGATATAGTGGGTCTAAATACCTTAAATTTGGTGAAGTTCATCAGTAGCTTGTTTCGGCTAACTACGAACGCAAATCAGCCACCGTCGGCGTCGTCGTAAAATTCATGGTCATCATCGTCTCTAATCCCAAAGCTCCTTCTACCTTCCCTTCCCCTTTCTCCTCTCCCATTTGTGGCATCACAACGGAGGAATTTTCAATATTTGTCCAAGTGTGCAGCCATTTAACCTAACCTAGCACGTTCTTCTCAGCTGCCCTGCTCTGGTCGGGCCAAGGTTTAAACATATGAGCTCTCACTTTTTCGCTACACCACCACAAATTCATCAGCAGCTTGAAGCACAAACGTAAATCGCCACTCGTTGGTCGTCATCCTCAAATCTTCTAATCCAAGCTCTGGACTCCGTCTGGTTCCTCCCTCTTTCTGTTTCCTTCCCCCTGTATGGTATCGCAACGGTCAAATTTTCATTTTTCACCACGTGGACCCTCGCAAGGACAGCCATTTAAACTAACCTAACCTATGTGCCACACACTTCATAAAGTAATGAATTTAATGCGTAAAAGGTGTGGCAATTTGAATATTTCAGGAACTTGTGGCATTGAATGTCCTCTAAGAAGTTGTAATTTAACACCATGGTACCACTTCTCCTGAGATAATTGGAAGTCACTGAAGTCGTCGGCGTAAATAAACCCCACTCTTTTCATACTTAATGACTTACGACCCGACTGAGTAAAAATAGTGCTCGAAAATTATGTTCATCGAATTTGTTCTTAGAATACGTAGAAGCCATGGAGGCCGCGACAGAGGTATTTCACAACTCTATGCCAAAATATTCAGCATTGATTAAATTATTACCTTTTATTATATTGTTTTCAGTATACTTCTTATTATACTCAAGTATACAAATTAACAAATTTTCAAAAAAATGTACGGAGTCGTCACACTGGAATCGCTTCACTTCACTTCGAATCACTTCACATGGAATCGCTCATTAGAAGGAACGTAAACAGAAATTGCGTATATGTACTTTACTTCATAAGAGGAAGTTTAACTATTTTTTTTTTTATCATTTTTGGAAAATTTAGTTCTTTAAAAATTTACTTGATGAAAAAATTAGAAACTGGGGCTACAACTTTACTTTATAAAGTCTATAACTTCACGTCTGAATGAAATTTTTTCTGGATAGATTTTTCTTTCGTTTGGTGTATCAGTAAATATAAAAAAATACATTAAAAAAATTAAATAATAAAAAACAAATCAGAATGTTAAACAAGTCAGCATGGAAGAAATATTTATTCATAGTTAAATTTGTACTCACCCTTGCTAACCGATTGGCACCGGCATGTCCACCTCTCGCATCTGTATACTCTGAGCCGATAATGAACTCGTGCGACTTGTATGCCAATTCGGGACATTTTTTCCGCCTAGGCAATGGTGGCTCATTCGTTGGACCTGTTAATGAAGCTTAAGATAGTTTTGAATAGTAACTGCGATTAAGCGGGTAAGCACAAATTTTATAAATGTTCTACTATATAATAATTATCTAATTTTAATAAATATTTATTTATTTTGTAAACATCTAATTCTATATTTAGCCATCAGCGTATGCGCATTTACTAATAAATATTTGAAATTTTTTTCATAGAATGTCAACTTACCGATAAATTGACTTGGATTGGGCGCTGGCGCACGACGCACCACTTCAGGACGCGAATTGCCAGTGAACTCATGCCAACGATAAGTGCTCCGATACTCCGAATGGAGCTGCTGAAAGTAAATAGATTGAAATTCTTAAAGCGGAATTTAACTATTATACATAGATTTTGTGAAGAATATATTGGAAAAACGATGAACATACAATACATTAATAAGGCAAACAACGAAAACCTTAAGATAAATTCGGAAGAAACTTCCTCAGTGATTTGTAATGGGAGTATTGCAGTTTTCAGATAAAAAAAGGACACGGAGTTTCTTAACGATTCTATTGGGGAAAATTTTGGTTCAAACGAAACTTTTTCATTACTGAAATATAGATTGTCCACAAACTTAAACTTAAGTGAATACAATTTAAATAAAATTATTATTTTACTAAGCCTCTCAAATTTTTGCTGCTCTTCTCTTGGGATATTTATCTCTACATTTTAGGACAAGTTTTAGGTCAGCTTTAGGTCAAGATCTTTGGTATACCATACTTAGATTCACTGAGTATAAAAAATTGAATTTCCAGAACTAGTCCCGAGGTTTCGGGATTGCAATAAAAATGTCCCGAAATGCAAATATAATATTGAACTCCTTAATCCACAGCATGCAGATTATGAATAAACCTTTATTTTAAAAACTATTCTCCATCCGCATCAAAAACAGATGAAGGGCAAGATCTCAATTTAGACGCATATGGTAATATTAGGTAGCCGAAGCTATTAAGCACAATGGTGGATTAAATCAATTTGTAAATCAAGACTAAATAAAATCAAGAAGCAGTACTCTGATAAAATATAAAATTTTTAAACGTTGGGTCGAATTATTTTTAGCGGCAAAGCTTGCCATTTGGATAAAACGGTGTATGAAATACCAAAGATTCTTTTATGTGAGGTAAAAAATATTTTCAACATTTTTAAGTATATGAGATATTGCATGGATACCTCTCTTGGATTATATTAACTCTCCACTTCATTCACATTTGAGCTAGTCCGGTCCTTTTCAAGGATGCATTTTACTAGAATAACATTCGAAATTATATCGCCTTTGTCATTTAGCGATCCTATACAGCTAGTAGTGTTGCCGATCTAGTAGATCTACCCTGAATAGACAGTAGACATGGCTCGACCGTTTGCGCAAGCTTAGTCTATTCCGCTTCTACGATATTTCCCGAAGCGAATTTTATTCATTTTTATTTTTATTTATTTATGGAAAACGCTTCTTTCTTAAAGGCTGATTGGCTGTCAAAAAATACGTATGGGTTAATGCGTGGCATTTCAACCACTAATTTAGCTGCTTTAGGATAGGTTATGGTGGACGAATTGCAAGGGTGATAGCCAATAAAAGAGCTTTTTAATAAAGGAAACTTCTGCAGTAGAAGGTCGTCCTATGCTATCGAACTAAAAGCTTTCGGTGAATAAATTATAATGGTGGCTATTGAGCCGAAGTTCCTTCTTTCACCAGTCACTTTAGGGCTAAAGATATCTTCAGAAATATTGGCAACCTTGCTGAGGCTTAAACTGAAGACTGAGATTTGACTTTTGTAAAAATGGCAATAAATATTAATCATCAATTTTGATTCTGAATAACTTGTTTATTAAATTTAGAAAAATTATTTTGAGTGCGAAAATCTTTACTCTGACCTTTATACCTAACTTTGTTTATCTATGTGTTTACTGCAGCTATCTAGGTTAGGTTAAGTTAGGTTTGAATTGTTGCGCATAGAAAAGGCGCACTTAGACGAAAATCAAAAATTCGTCCTTTTTGATACCATTGTAAAGGAGATAAGAAGACTGGGAAGAAAGATTTTTATTACTCCACCTCATCCTCCAAGCAACTGACGCAAAAAGTAATGCCGAGTCTCACAGCATGTACACCTCGTGGCCAATGTCATGTAAGGGTACCTACGAAATTCGAGAGCTGAGACTTTGTTGTTCAAATATCTCTCATTCACTCGTGGCCAAAAAGATTTCGCGATCTTATAACTTTATGTACTTTCCCAGCGCTCGCTGAGTTGAGGCGAAGCCCACTTTTCCAGAAGCAGACCGCAGGTAGTCAACGATATCTCAATCCTCTCATTTCGCGGGGTAACTATCTCATAGGTCCCCTGTTTAGCCAAATCAACTGAGTCGCAGCTTCGTGCGATGTCGCTATGACCAGTTACCCAGATGAGCTTTATATCGAAGAATTCGGACGCAATCGAAAATGAAGTCAGGCATTCCGAAACCAATTTCGAGTGAACCATCATGGAGCTCAGGACCCGGATTTTCATTTGGCTGTCGAAATAGAAATTACACTCCGTGGCAGTGATTTCACAAATGAGCAACCAACCAGCTGCTTCTTTAATTGTCACTATCTCTGCTTGGAACACACTGCAGTAGTCCAGTAACCTGAACTTGTGGGGAGCTCGCTGCAGAATACTCCTCCACCAACGCTTCCATCCAATTTGGCGCCATCCATGAACAGGTTCCAAATATTGTACCCTACCCACTCTTTATTTGAAGGAATGTATGTGGAGAATGTTCCGCTCAGACTAAGCGGCGGGGCGCATTGATCAGCCGCCAAAAGGATGAACCCGAAGTTCCCCAAGATACTTGAGAGTCAGTAATTGAGGTCAAGCTTGTAGCCTAAGCCTCTCAGTTTGATTGCGCCACATGTAGCCGCACCCCACTGATTCCAATTAGGGCAGACCTTTGAATTCCTTCAATCTTCACCGCTGCCATCTTTTCCAATGAGTTGCACCAGACAACGACTCTATACAACAGAATTGGTTTTATAATGGTATTATATAGCCAAAATACAACTTTAAGTGAGAGGTCCCATCTTTCTCCAATAGCGCCTTTGCGTCCATAAAGGGCTGTTGTTGCCTTCCTTCTCCTCTTCTTAATACAGCGCTTCCGCGTTAGCTTACTGTTAAGGTACTAGGTACTTCACCTTGCCAAAAAGCACCAACGGAGCACCCCCTATTGAGGGGAGTTGAGCTGTGGGTATTTTGTATTTCCTCGTGAAGAGGGCGAGATCCGTCGTGCGAAGGTAGCTGTCTAGTTCACGAGCAGCAAACATGATTGATGTGCGTTAGCATTTGCCAGAATTCTAAATCTTCCGATAGGGTGATTAATTTTGCGCACCTAGTGCGTTCTCAAGATTTCACAATCGTTAAATTTGTTTCTAAAAAAAAACAGTTCTCCAGCGCTTCAGTTTCTGTTCCTTTAAAAAAATACAATGCAAAAATATTTTGTAACTTCGTCAGTTATTTTTTATTATTCTTTACTAGACTCGGCCATCGGAATTAAATTATTAAACATCGGAATCACTAATTATCGCCTAAAATATTGTGTTGATCAATTTCTTAATAAAAAAAGTGTAATTTTTCTTCTTTTTCACTTCAAAATGGGTAAGTGCAAAGCGAAATAACTTATTTTAATGAACAATTTTTGTCTGGTTGATTTCAGTTGACTGCATGAAGCGTTACAGTCCACGGCGCAAATTAAAAAGGCCACGTGTAATCAGCTGTACCGGGGCCATTTTTTTTTAATTGTTTGTATATTAACTTAAGCATAAATATTAATATGTAATTTATTTTAAGATAATAAATACTATCATTTTTTCGCAAATATTGATTGAAAAACTCGTTGTCTGGAGGAGCTGCCTCCCTTAAGTGAACACTTAGAAATACCAAGTGAGGCTAAGTTCTTCTTAGGTATTTCCAGCACATAAGAGGCCTTCAATTTACTCAGCTATCTCTCTGCTGTACTGTAAACAACTCCTGGTACTAGCAGATTTTATTTATTAATTTTTTATTTTTTATTTTTTGCTTTATTTATTAATTAATTCATTTACTTATTTCTTAGTGTCTTATTTATTTATTTATTTAATTATTTATTTATTTCTTTATTTATTTATTTAATTATTTATTTATTTATTTATTCATTTTTTATTTACCGCTTTATTTATCTATTTATAGATTTAAAAGCTAAATTCTCTTAGGTCCAATTGGAGCCAAAAAATAATTTTTATTAAAAAAAAATAAAAAATAGTTGACTGTGAAGGGAATTTGAAATTGCAGAATACAAGCATTCTATATGTAAGTAAGTAAGTGCATTCATTTATCGACAAAATATACATATATATTTTTTCCTCGTATATTTCCGAATGAAACAGGGGATCGCTTCATATAAGTATGTGAAAATTCCAATAGAAAGTACCCGTGAGGCTGCCAAACAGCAGCGATGTAAAAACTTGTCTTGCTTTGGCGACTTTCCAGCTTTTTTTTTAGTATTTTCGTATTGTCAATGCATTTTAGGCCACAAACAACACAGACGTCAACGCTTAATGGTTTGTCATTGCGGTTGACTGAGAGAACATAAGTGGACACAAGGCCTTCCAGCAGTGGATATACACTAACACATACGCATAAATAAAAAATATAACTGCCAATGTATAACAGCAGTAATCCTTGTATCTGCTGTTGGCTGATGATTAATGCATTTGCAATTCCCACATGACAGCTTGTAACCGAAATTGAATTTATACAAATCACAAAGCTTACACACAACAACTAAACAAACACACAAAAAACAAGTAGAAAAGTTTCGAAAGAAAAACTAACAGTACAGATAACAGACAACCAATGACAAGCAGTTTTTGGTGAAATCGCTTACTAGTTATGTGAGTATTATGTATGGGTGGTACTTATTTAGATGAATTTAAAGCAGTGAAGGTTTTTTTATTTTGTGTTTTTTTTTTTTTAATGGACGAGCTACTCGTTACTCTCAATCAGGCATAATAAACTTACTTAAGTCTGTACCCAAAGAGATCCCATTCAGAATTTCATTTTTGGGGATAACGGCAAATAATCGCCGGTGCCATTCCTCCATGTCTTTGATCATAAGCTCTAACATTTTTGTTGTTAGTGTACTAGTGAAAAGTAATCTCAGGCCTGTTTCTCCCTTTACTAAAATATGGACACCTAAAATAGATATGCCAGCATCCCCTGTTGTATCAATAGATATATTTTATGACAGCTATGGCGGCTAAGAAATTGAGAGAAATGGAAGGTCTAGTTCTCCTTATTGTCCATTAATCCACGATTTTAATTCAGGAATTCAACTATCGCTCCAATCAACTATCTCGTTTACTTCGACCTTCCACTACATTGTTCTCCCTAACTACTTTCCTCTGGATTGCATTCTACATAAACCTGTTGAAAACTTTTTGTTCAAATGGTCAATTTCATGGCATGCGGAACAATTATCGCAGATATGCACTTAGTCCCGTCATAAGTTCTGTTACAAGTAAAGCCCGTTATAAATATGAAATAATAATATTTTGTTTAATGAAGCTAGTTTTATTTAATCACGTAGGTACTAACACAAAAAATTTTTAATTTTCAATCGAAATGGTCACTATTTGCTTTTACACAGGTTTTACAGCCTTCAAACGATTAATTGCTCCTCGCTCCTCGGACCAAAGACTCTTTGAGACTCTCCAAATTTTTTGTTAGGTCTTGAAAAGGCCATGTTCTCCAATTCTGACCCCAAATAGATTCTGATCTCGACCTCTACACTGCTAATATTCTGCGGCTATGAACTCAAATGTTTTAGCCACTGCATTCCAGTGCACTGGTTCGAACCATGCCAGGACGACCACTTCTTTTTCTTGTCTGCCACTTCAGACGTTTGGAAAAAACTGATCGTGAGGTAAACAAACTTTCTCGAAATATTATATTAAGTTTTTTCAACCATTCATAAATATCACTGGCACTTTTACCACCCTCAAGTAATGCAATCGCTGCAATGCGATTTTCCTTAGTTCCCCACTCCATTGTTAACCAGCGAAATTTGCCACGAAACACAAGTAGAATTTATAAGTATGTCAATGCATACGAAAAAAAGTAAAAGTAACGGAACTTTTTCTGCGAATTTGTCTTCGCCATATGCATTGTGAAATTTACCACAGAATTTGTAGCAAGACTAAGTATATTAAAAAAAATCGAACCAAGCACTCCTTGCATTTTGGAGCAAAAGAAAAGGCGTTGTCACTATTGAGATTTCGTATAAGTTGAGAATATAGCTGCCAAAACACCAAAGTATCAGTTCATTGCATGCGATAAATCTCAAGACATTAAAGACTACGAAGAACGGTCTCCATTTACATGTCAAGACGACGATTTTTTTATTTTCTCTCAAGCAACTTTTTATTTCAACCGCAATAACTTCTGCAAAAATGCATGGATTTTATTGTTTTCTAATGCATACCTCACAATGGCAAGATTGACGATTTACATGATTTTCTCTTAATTAAAACATTATTTTTTTAATTTTTTCTTATTTCTTTTTAATTTTATTTAATGGAACATCTAAATATAATATAAAAACGAATCGCAAAATGTGTTGGTAAGCGCATAACTCAACAACGCATGGACCAATCTTTTTCACAATTCTTTTTTTTTAAACGTTTCTGGAAGTCCAAGGATAGTTTGTACGGGGAGAAAAATTCGAATAATTTCCGGGAAAAGCCTAAAACAGCCCTTTTCTTTTTCCCATACAAATAGGGCGTTCGTGTGTGTGTGCGTGTTCGCGTTGGAGGATCTAAGGCGTTCACACAAAAGTGATAGCATCGTGAACCCGACCAAATTGAAAAGTGAAAAAATGTAAGAGCTATAGATTTGATTGGCCTCGCAATATTCTTTCTTTTGTTTTAGTTTCAGAACGAGTTAAGGAATGATTTCATTCACAGGGCTGAACAAATCCGAATATATTTTAAGAATCACAAAAGACAAACATATTTTACAAGATCTACGGAGCAGTCATAACTCATTTGGTGGTGGAATGATTTTATTAGCAGGAAAATTTTCATCAAACATTGCCAGTGATTCCACGATCAACGCCAGCTGATCAACTCAATGCATGTTTAAAGACTTCCAATTTGTGTGCGTGTCGAGTTGCAAAATGACCAATATGGAGACATATTCTCTAAACAACTCATTGACATTGGTAATGGCGAATTTCCTATAGACACTTTGACTGGTTGCATTAACTTTCCTCATAGTTTTTGTCAGTTAACTCGATCAAAAGATGAAGTTATTCAAAAGGTGTTTCCAGATGGTGCTCAAAATTACAGAAACCATGATTGGTTGGTGGCAAAATATATACATATATTATATAATTGGCACGTACACCCTTTTTGGGTGTTTGGCCGAGCTCCTCCTCCTATTTGTTATGTGCGTCTTGATGTTGTTCCACAAATGGAGGGACCTACAGTTTCAAGCCGACTCCGAACGGCAGATATTTTTATGAGGAGCTTTTTCATAGCAGCAATACACTCGGAGGTTTGCCATTGCCTGCCGAGGGGCAACAATGTTTTTTTTAATTTTGGTGTTTGCACCGAGATTCGAACCGACGTTCTCTCTGTGAATTGCGAATGGTAGTCACGCACCAACGCATTCGGCTGCGGCGGCCGCAAAATACATAAATGTAAATGAATTAAATTTCAAAATTCAAGAACAAATTTCAGGCGAATTGAGGATATATAAATCAGTTGATTAGGCTACAAATCAAGGTGATGCCGTCAACTATCCACCTGAATTTTTAAACTCGCTGGATTTACCAGGATTTCCACCTCACAATCTTCAATTAAAGGTTGGATCGGTAATTATAATGTTGAGAAATATCAACCAAACGCGTCTTTGCAACGGCACACGATTAGCGATAAAAAATTATTGAACAACGTTATAGAAGTAATTATACTTAAAGGAAAGTATAAAGGAGAGGACGTTTTGATATGTTAATAATAATAATAATAAATAATTAATTATCTCTATGTTTTTTCATTGAAGCACCCACTTTATAAATATTTGTCACCTTTAGGTCCCCACTTTAGATTATTGTTCAATCGGGTTTAAACCTTAAGTTTCCCTCTTAGATTGAAGTCCTTTGGCAGACATCTCAGTCGGGGTTTTAGTGGGTCCCAAAAGGGTGGTCAAAGTTCGTTGAAACGAAGATACTTAGAACGAAGTCTGTCGGGTCCGCTAGTATTAAATAAAAATAAAGTTCATACTACAATAAAACCATATAATGCAAGTTTTCAGACTTTGTAAAGTAATTTAAAAAAATCATCAAATTTTCATTCAAATTGCAATCTTTTCAATCTGAATTTCTAGCAAAGTTCAGGGTGTTCAGTTTTACAGCCCATTAAAGAAAATGCAAGTTTCAAGTAGCTTAAAAATCGCGTTGATTTTCGATACTTTTTTTGCTGAGGTATTGAGCATTTGGTTCCATATAACTCAAAAAGTGTTTCGCATTTATTATATGGACTTTTAAATTAAAAAATAATTGTCTTCCCTCTATTTATATGAATTTAGACACTTTTTAAGCTACCGAAAATGTTTGCCCAATTGAGGTTCAATATCTCGCACATGACTAATGTCTGGCATTAAAATTAGACAGAGCACGGCATTTTCTATGGCGTTCCTCGCTTATACAAAATATATAGCAGATCCACGCTTCCAAAAACCCAAATGAGAATATGAATCGCGCCTTATGTTACAGCCTCTTTCTACCGGCCCGTTCTTGCATATGTTATTCAGTAAACGTATAAACTTTTCGGATGCAGACATCAGTGGTACCAAATGATAATAGTACCAAACAGCAACCAAGGCCCCAAATCTACTTTTAGTTCAATTTATGTCACGAAAGGCGTCATCGGCGTTATTACAGCTATTTTGAGCACCCTGCTGAGCACTCGTTGGGTCCCAGACCCCTTTTCGTCGTCTAAATTCACCGCTGCTGATATGATTTCTTCTGCCGCAAAGGATACGTGAAAATCTCACATCTCAGTGCCTTTGAAAAAACTTTAGAGGAAATGTTGGCCGTTTGGTAGCATACTGTTTTCGTTTTCTTAATTTCTTAGCCACAATTTTGCATGCAGAACCCGACCAGATGTATTCTGCAGTGGCACAATTTTCTGATAGCTTTTTTCGCTTTTCTTAATGGCTTTTTAAGCGAATGAAGATTTTACTGGTTTAAGGGATTTAAGTAAACCACTTTGCTTAAGAAAATTCACACAGCTAGCGAGGAGAAGGGCAAAGAACATATGCTGTACATCCAGTAAGAGCGAGGGAGAAGATGGCGGGTGAAAATTGCATACGCCAGCAGCTGTTTGTAATCAAAAGCCAAAAGTTATTTAAACACCATCCATTCATGTTCTTTTGGGAGATCTTTTGCGGCAATTCACATTTGAATTTGCCTTGCAAAAAATATTGTGACTCCCCATAGTGGTTTCCCAACATTACCAGCTCTGTAAAGCTAAGTAGAAAATCGCAGTAAAAACAATAAAAACAATGCGACCAGCAAAAATACGCTTAACGACTAACACTGCTTTACGACAAGCACCAGTGGACGAATTGTCGTCCACTTACATTAATTCTTACCGACACAAGTAAGTAAATATTACAGTACATTTATAGGTAACCCTACCACGTCCCTCCCTTCGTCCACCCAAGCAATCACGTTGAGCCAACTAACGAATGATCTAAACCCCGGCCAAGTGCCAAACAGCTGACTGCATTGCGTCGAACACTGGCCATTGGCTGCCAACACCAGCAGCGATGCACCAGAGCCGCAAAGGGGCGGATCAAACAATTAGCTAAGTTTATGGCTACCATGACAGCAAAGGCAACACTGGCAGCAACAAAATACCAGCAAGCAAATGGCCAAGTGCAGCGATGGTGGCGATTTCGTATTGATTTTATAGAGTTAAGTGGGTTAAGCGGTACAGCAATAAATAAATAACTGCGAAAAAAACCGTTTGTAAATAAGAAAAAGTGGCAAACAATAAAGGCAACAACGAGGTGGAAATTCAAAATGGCAGAGCAATAGTGAGTTGGCAATGCAATTCAATTCAAATGGAATTGTGGCAAAGGGCATCCAGGTAGGGCAGAGCGAACGGCATAAGCTATGACTGAAGGTGCAGAAAATAATTTTAGTATCTACAGTTGTGTGCGATTAAATGTAGACTGACCTAACCAACGTTTTCGAACCAACAGCTTTTACAAAACCTCTACATTTTTATGGACTTAATTTCAGCGTGCGGGAAGAAAAAATTCCAGCATTAAGGAAGTGTACAATTTGGTCCAGATCGAGCTTTACATGCCCGTACACATTTTAGTAAAATTTTATTTGGGCTGATTGTTAATTTTTGGAATTAAACTATCCTTTATACGCTGAGAGTTATAGCTTGTAACACAAGGCTGACGGACGGACGGCAACTTTGTCTTGACATATGAAAAATGGCGATGGTTTTTATCTAATCCTAGTAACATTTATGTCAGCTCTAAATAAAGTGAGAACAATGCGAATACCAACTTTGGGCGAGCTTTATTGAGTCATTATCAAAATAAACGCATTTACGTATAAATGGGCGTGTAACCGCCTATTTTTTTAATTTTACCTGCGTCGTATTTCTTTTGAGCTCATCATTTTTACCAAATTTATGTATCTTTTGTTTTTGTTGAGTGAAATTATCGTTATATGCGAAATTGGCTGGTAACCGGGGTCACCCAATTTTATTGTAATAGCAACCTATCTTGGACAAAGCGTAATATGAGTGCCATCGTTCGCGTGCACGAACGGACAATCGAAACTGACTCGATGCCTCTCAGCGTTCTGAGCATTTTAATGTATAGTATGTGTAACCATAAACTGCTCGCCATGAGCACGTCTATAGACAGTCACATGAGAATTCAAGTTTTCAAGGACTCGCTCACACATTATCGCATCAGCAATATTGATCCGAATGCAGCGTTTCAGCTCTGGCATCGTTTCTGGCTTATTCACATATATAATACTACTGTGGGCAAAACGTAAGGTAAATTTATTTGTCAAACTTCGCGGGATTAAAATTTCGCTCTAGTTAATTTTTTCATTAGTTGGCAGCACTGTTAATAACATCTGGGCCAACTTTCATGTGTATGTCATTATCAGTAATATATTTACGCTTGGGTTTACCAAACGACCAAGAGTGCATTTTTCGATTTTTACAATGTCTGATTTGATTGAGCAGAGAAGTATATTACCATCAAATTTTTTTTTGCGGAATGAATGTTTATAAGTGGTACAAAGACTTCAAAGAGGGTCGAGAACGTGTTGATGACTTGGAGCGCTCCGGACGACCATCGACGTCAACAGATGGCCAATACGTCAATAAAGTGAAGAAGTTAGTGCTCAAAAATCGTTGGTTGACTGTTAAAGACCTTACTGATATGATCGGAATATCAGGAGGATCTGTGAAAACCATTTTGAAAGACCATTTGGGCATACGAAAAGTCAAACCTCGTTTGGTACCGAAAACTCTCAATTTCTTGGAAAATTTCTTGATGTGTGTGAAACAATGCTTTCAGACTATCAGGACAAGCTCAAATGCATCATTACGGGAGATGAGACTTGGATTTATGCTTACGACCCTGAAACAACCGACCAATCAAGCGAATATTGTGCTAAAGGCGAGGCCAGACCGAAAAGAGCACGTCAAAGTCGTTCAAAAATAAAGGTCATGATGACAGTTTTTTTCGATTTTCGTGGTGTGGTGCACTATGAACTCTTTCCATCTGGCCAAACTGTTAATAAAGAATATTATTTGAACGTTATGCGTCGTTTATGTGAAGCAATTCGTCTAAAAAGATCAGAATTATGGGCCAACAACTCTTGGTTTTTGCATCACGATAATGCACCGTCTCACACTGCACTCGTTCTTCGTGACCATTTCGCCAAAAATTCCACGCATATCGTTCCGCAACCACCGTATTCGCCTGATTTGGCTCCGTGTGACTTCTGGCTATTCCCAAAACTCAAGAGACCACTCCGGGGAACGCATTTCGAGTCGATTGAGGACATGAAAGCTGAATCGAAGAAGGTGCTGATGCCTATACCGGAAATGGACTATTTGGCATGTTTCGGGGATTGGAAAAATCGTTGGCATAAGTATATTTCATCGAGAGGGGATTATTTTGAAGGGGATGAAATTGATTTACAAGAATAAATAAAGATTTTTCATTTTACAACCAAATTCACCTTACTTTTTGCCCCCAGTGGTACTCTACTTTCCAAAAAACCAAAAACCATAAAAAGTAGTCTAGTGGAATCAGTTCGCATGATCTATGTGGCCAAGTTATGTTGAGCATTACGTGAAATTAATCCACCTTGAAACTTAGATCGTAATAATGCAATGTATTCTCGTGTTTTATGACTTGTGGTTCCATTCTGAGGAAAATGAAGATCGCCTATGCATATTCGTTCAAGTTCAAGCCACAAAAAACTTAATGAATAGTGACGGCTCCTTCATTTTCGTCTCCGAAGAAACACGAGCCAATTATTCCACCAGCCCAAAAACCACACCAACCAGTTCCTTTTAGTTGGTGTAATGATTCTTCTGATTACGGCCGCCATAGCCGAATGCCAACCCATTCGTGTGACTATCAACCCATTCGTGACTATCATTCGGAAATCGAAGAGAACGAAGGTTCCAATCACGGTGAAACACCAAAATGAAAAAAAGTTTTTTTCTAATAGCGGTTGCCCCTCGGCAGGCAATAGCAAGCCTCCGAGTGTATTTCTGTAATGAAAATAGGAGAAGGAGCTCCGCCAAGCCCAAAACAAAAACGAGTGTACGCACCAGTTCTATATATAAAGGGTTTCCCAATAACAGGCGTTGTTTTGAATAGCCCGCTATTTCGGTAGATGTCACTTTTGAAGCTGTAACTTTTTGATATTTGACAAGTAGAAACTACGCCATTAATAGAAATGGAACGAATACGTGCTTAAATAACGCATTGAAATTATTAAAAATCACTATAAAAATGGTGAAAATTTAACAGAGACGGTTCGTAAAACTAGAACATTTTTGGGTCACCGTTAAGCACCTTGTCGGATCGCAATACAGAAATTTGTGAAAAGATTCGAGCTGTTGGGTTAAGTTAGTGGTGTGAAGAATAAAACCCGTGCACGTCGCTCAAGAACAGCCGAAAATATTGCTGTTGTAGCCGAAAGTGTTGAAGAAAACCCAGGTTTATCCATTCGTCGTCGTTCTTTAGAATTAGGAATGCCACAAACGTCATTACACCGTATTTTGCATGAAGATTTGGGTCTTAAGGCTTATAAAGTCCAGTTAACACAATAACTCAAGCCGGCTGATCATCAACAACGTCGTGTATTTGCTGATTGGGTTGTAGAAATGCATGAAAATGATCCGGAACTCCATCGAAAAATCTTCTTGAGTGATGAGGCCGATTTCCACCTCGGTGGCTTCGTTAACAAGCAAAATTGTCGCATCTGGGGCTCAGAAAATCCAAGAGTTATTGTTGAAAAGCCTCTCAATCCTCAATAGGTGATTGTTTGGTGCGGTTTATGGTCCGACGGAGTCATTGGAACTTACTTTTTCGAAAATGAAGCTGGAACAACAGTTATGGTACATGGATTGCGCTATCGAGCGATGATTAACGATTTTTTATGGCCGGAATTGGTTGGTATTGATCTAGACAAAGTTTATTTTCAACAAGTCGGCGCTACGTGCCACACAAGCAACGAAACCATTGACCTTTTACGGGAAAAGGCATCCAATAACACCTCGTTTTCTTCAGAATCAGCAATTTCGTTGGTTAAGAAATCTCTCCAGTGAGGAATGAGTTTCATCACTAAAATTGATTTTCGTGAAAACCCAGTATCGTCTTAAAATAACCAATTCACCAAATTTCTGAGTGGATGATGATCTGTTGGCTTCCATTCTTGAATTGAATTTCGTAAGGATGCAAATGCAAATCTTTGTGTGAAATCCGCCAAACAGTCGATGCCTACTTATTGAAAACGTCGATATATCGATGTTGAAGGTTTGTTTTAGTTTCAGAACGAGTTAAGGAATGATTTCATTCACAGGGCTGAACAAATCCGAATATATTTTAAGAATCACAAAAGACAAACATATTTTACAAGATCTACGGAGCAGTCATAACTCATTTGGTGGTGGAATGATTTTATTAGCAGGAAAATTTTCATCAAACATTGCCAGTGATTCCACGATCAACGCCAGCTGATCAACTCAATGCATGTTTAAAGACTTCCAATTTGTGTGCGTGTCGAGTTGCAAAATGACCAATATGGAGACATATTCTCTAAACAACTCATTGACATTGGTAATGGCGAATTTCCTATAGACACTTTGACTGGTTGCATTAACTTTCCTCATAGTTTTTGTCAGTTAACTCGATCAAAAGATGAAGTTATTCAAAAGGTGTTTCCAGATGGTGCTCAAAATTACAGAAACCATGATTGGTTGGTGGCAAAATATATACATATATTATATAATTGGCACGTACACCCTTTTTGGGTGTTTGGCCGAGCTCCTCCTCCTATTTGTTATGTGCGTCTTGATGTTGTTCCACAAATGGAGGGACCTACAGTTTCAAGCCGACTCCGAACGGCAGATATTTTTATGAGGAGCTTTTTCATAGCAGCAATACACTCGGAGGTTTGCCATTGCCTGCCGAGGGGCAACAATGTTTTTTTTAATTTTGGTGTTTGCACCGAGATTCGAACCGACGTTCTCTCTGTGAATTGCGAATGGTAGTCACGCACCAACGCATTCGGCTGCGGCGGCCGCAAAATACATAAATGTAAATGAATTAAATTTCAAAATTCAAGAACAAATTTCAGGCGAATTGAGGATATATAAATCAGTTGATTAGGCTACAAATCAAGGTGATGCCGTCAACTATCCACCTGAATTTTTAAACTCGCTGGATTTACCAGGATTTCCACCTCACAATCTTCAATTAAAGGTTGGATCGGTAATTATAATGTTGAGAAATATCAACCAAACGCGTCTTTGCAACGGCACACGATTAGCGATAAAAAATTATTGAACAACGTTATAGAAGTAATTATACTTAAAGGAAAGTATAAAGGAGAGGACGTTTTGATATGTTAATAATAATAATAATAAATAATTAATTATCTCTATGTTTTTTCATTGAAGCACCCACTTTATAAATATTTGTCACCTTTAGGTCCCCACTTTAGATTATTGTTCAATCGGGTTTAAACCTTAAGTTTCCCTCTTAGATTGAAGTCCTTTGGCAGACATCTCAGTCGGGGTTTTAGTGGGTCCCAAAAGGGTGGTCAAAGTTCGTTGAAACGAAGATACTTAGAACGAAGTCTGTCGGGTCCGCTAGTATTAAATAAAAATAAAGTTCATACTACAATAAAACCATATAATGCAAGTTTTCAGACTTTGTAAAGTAATTTAAAAAAATCATCAAATTTTCATTCAAATTGCAATCTTTTCAATCTGAATTTCTAGCAAAGTTCAGGGTGTTCAGTTTTACAGCCCATTAAAGAAAATGCAAGTTTCAAGTAGCTTAAAAATCGCGTTGATTTTCGATACTTTTTTTGCTGAGGTATTGAGCATTTGGTTCCATATAACTCAAAAAGTGTTTCGCATTTATTATATGGACTTTTAAATTAAAAAATAATTGTCTTCCCTCTATTTATATGAATTTAGACACTTTTTAAGCTACCGAAAATGTTTGCCCAATTGAGGTTCAATATCTCGCACATGACTAATGTCTGGCATTAAAATTAGACAGAGCACGGCATTTTCTATGGCGTTCCTCGCTTATACAAAATATATAGCAGATCCACGCTTCCAAAAACCCAAATGAGAATATGAATCGCGCCTTATGTTACAGCCTCTTTCTACCGGCCCGTTCTTGCATATGTTATTCAGTAAACGTATAAACTTTTCGGATGCAGACATCAGTGGTACCAAATGATAATAGTACCAAACAGCAACCAAGGCCCCAAATCTACTTTTAGTTCAATTTATGTCACGAAAGGCGTCATCGGCGTTATTACAGCTATTTTGAGCACCCTGCTGAGCACTCGTTGGGTCCCAGACCCCTTTTCGTCGTCTAAATTCACCGCTGCTGATATGATTTCTTCTGCCGCAAAGGATACGTGAAAATCTCACATCTCAGTGCCTTTGAAAAAACTTTAGAGGAAATGTTGGCCGTTTGGTAGCATACTGTTTTCGTTTTCTTAATTTCTTAGCCACAATTTTGCATGCAGAACCCGACCAGATGTATTCTGCAGTGGCACAATTTTCTGATAGCTTTTTTCGCTTTTCTTAATGGCTTTTTAAGCGAATGAAGATTTTACTGGTTTAAGGGATTTAAGTAAACCACTTTGCTTAAGAAAATTCACACAGCTAGCGAGGAGAAGGGCAAAGAACATATGCTGTACATCCAGTAAGAGCGAGGGAGAAGATGGCGGGTGAAAATTGCATACGCCAGCAGCTGTTTGTAATCAAAAGCCAAAAGTTATTTAAACACCATCCATTCATGTTCTTTTGGGAGATCTTTTGCGGCAATTCACATTTGAATTTGCCTTGCAAAAAATATTGTGACTCCCCATAGTGGTTTCCCAACATTACCAGCTCTGTAAAGCTAAGTAGAAAATCGCAGTAAAAACAATAAAAACAATGCGACCAGCAAAAATACGCTTAACGACTAACACTGCTTTACGACAAGCACCAGTGGACGAATTGTCGTCCACTTACATTAATTCTTACCGACACAAGTAAGTAAATATTACAGTACATTTATAGGTAACCCTACCACGTCCCTCCCTTCGTCCACCCAAGCAATCACGTTGAGCCAACTAACGAATGATCTAAACCCCGGCCAAGTGCCAAACAGCTGACTGCATTGCGTCGAACACTGGCCATTGGCTGCCAACACCAGCAGCGATGCACCAGAGCCGCAAAGGGGCGGATCAAACAATTAGCTAAGTTTATGGCTACCATGACAGCAAAGGCAACACTGGCAGCAACAAAATACCAGCAAGCAAATGGCCAAGTGCAGCGATGGTGGCGATTTCGTATTGATTTTATAGAGTTAAGTGGGTTAAGCGGTACAGCAATAAATAAATAACTGCGAAAAAAACCGTTTGTAAATAAGAAAAAGTGGCAAACAATAAAGGCAACAACGAGGTGGAAATTCAAAATGGCAGAGCAATAGTGAGTTGGCAATGCAATTCAATTCAAATGGAATTGTGGCAAAGGGCATCCAGGTAGGGCAGAGCGAACGGCATAAGCTATGACTGAAGGTGCAGAAAATAATTTTAGTATCTACAGTTGTGTGCGATTAAATGTAGACTGACCTAACCAACGTTTTCGAACCAACAGCTTTTACAAAACCTCTACATTTTTATGGACTTAATTTCAGCGTGCGGGAAGAAAAAATTCCAGCATTAAGGAAGTGTACAATTTGGTCCAGATCGAGCTTTACATGCCCGTACACATTTTAGTAAAATTTTATTTGGGCTGATTGTTAATTTTTGGAATTAAACTATCCTTTATACGCTGAGAGTTATAGCTTGTAACACAAGGCTGACGGACGGACGGCAACTTTGTCTTGACATATGAAAAATGGCGATGGTTTTTATCTAATCCTAGTAACATTTATGTCAGCTCTAAATAAAGTGAGAACAATGCGAATACCAACTTTGGGCGAGCTTTATTGAGTCATTATCAAAATAAACGCATTTACGTATAAATGGGCGTGTAACCGCCTATTTTTTTAATTTTACCTGCGTCGTATTTCTTTTGAGCTCATCATTTTTACCAAATTTATGTATCTTTTGTTTTTGTTGAGTGAAATTATCGTTATATGCGAAATTGGCTGGTAACCGGGGTCACCCAATTTTATTGTAATAGCAACCTATCTTGGACAAAGCGTAATATGAGTGCCATCGTTCGCGTGCACGAACGGACAATCGAAACTGACTCGATGCCTCTCAGCGTTCTGAGCATTTTAATGTATAGTATGTGTAACCATAAACTGCTCGCCATGAGCACGTCTATAGACAGTCACATGAGAATTCAAGTTTTCAAGGACTCGCTCACACATTATCGCATCAGCAATATTGATCCGAATGCAGCGTTTCAGCTCTGGCATCGTTTCTGGCTTATTCACATATATAATACTACTGTGGGCAAAACGTAAGGTAAATTTATTTGTCAAACTTCGCGGGATTAAAATTTCGCTCTAGTTAATTTTTTCATTAGTTGGCAGCACTGTTAATAACATCTGGGCCAACTTTCATGTGTATGTCATTATCAGTAATATATTTACGCTTGGGTTTACCAAACGACCAAGAGTGCATTTTTCGATTTTTACAATGTCTGATTTGATTGAGCAGAGAAGTATATTACCATCAAATTTTTTTTTGCGGAATGAAATTTCGGCTGCGGAAACGTTTAGCATATTGCAGAAGGCATTTGCTGATTCGACCATGTCGCAGAAAAATGTTTATAAGTGGTACAAAGACTTCAAAGAGGGTCGAGAACGTGTTGATGACTTGGAGCGCTCCGGACGACCATCGACGTCAACAGATGGCCAATACGTCAATAAAGTGAAGAAGTTAGTGCTCAAAAATCGTTGGTTGACTGTTAAAGACCTTACTGATATGATCGGAATATCAGGAGGATCTGTGAAAACCATTTTGAAAGACCATTTGGGCATACGAAAAGTCAAACCTCGTTTGGTACCGAAAACTCTCAATTTCTTGGAAAATTTCTTGATGTGTGTGAAACAATGCTTTCAGACTATCAGGACAAGCTCAAATGCATCATTACGGGAGATGAGACTTGGATTTATGCTTACGACCCTGAAACAACCGACCAATCAAGCGAATATTGTGCTAAAGGCGAGGCCAGACCGAAAAGAGCACGTCAAAGTCGTTCAAAAATAAAGGTCATGATGACAGTTTTTTTCGATTTTCGTGGTGTGGTGCACTATGAACTCTTTCCATCTGGCCAAACTGTTAATAAAGAATATTATTTGAACGTTATGCGTCGTTTATGTGAAGCAATTCGTCTAAAAAGATCAGAATTATGGGCCAACAACTCTTGGTTTTTGCATCACGATAATGCACCGTCTCACACTGCACTCGTTCTTCGTGACCATTTCGCCAAAAATTCCACGCATATCGTTCCGCAACCACCGTATTCGCCTGATTTGGCTCCGTGTGACTTCTGGCTATTCCCAAAACTCAAGAGACCACTCCGGGGAACGCATTTCGAGTCGATTGAGGACATGAAAGCTGAATCGAAGAAGGTGCTGATGCCTATACCGGAAATGGACTATTTGGCATGTTTCGGGGATTGGAAAAATCGTTGGCATAAGTATATTTCATCGAGAGGGGATTATTTTGAAGGGGATGAAATTGATTTACAAGAATAAATAAAGATTTTTCATTTTACAACCAAATTCACCTTACTTTTTGCCCCCAGTGGTACTCTACTTTCCAAAAAACCAAAAACCATAAAAAGTAGTCTAGTGGAATCAGTTCGCATGATCTATGTGGCCAAGTTATGTTGAGCATTACGTGAAATTAATCCACCTTGAAACTTAGATCGTAATAATGCAATGTATTCTCGTGTTTTATGACTTGTGGTTCCATTCTGAGGAAAATGAAGATCGCCTATGCATATTCGTTCAAGTTCAAGCCACAAAAAACTTAATGAATAGTGACGGCTCCTTCATTTTCGTCTCCGAAGAAACACGAGCCAATTATTCCACCAGCCCAAAAACCACACCAACCAGTTCCTTTTAGTTGGTGTAATGATTCTTCTGATTACGGCCGCCATAGCCGAATGCCAACCCATTCGTGTGACTATCAACCCATTCGTGACTATCATTCGGAAATCGAAGAGAACGAAGGTTCCAATCACGGTGAAACACCAAAATGAAAAAAAGTTTTTTTCTAATAGCGGTTGCCCCTCGGCAGGCAATAGCAAGCCTCCGAGTGTATTTCTGTAATGAAAATAGGAGAAGGAGCTCCGCCAAGCCCAAAACAAAAACGAGTGTACGCACCAGTTCTATATATAAAGGGTTTCCCAATAACAGGCGTTGTTTTGAATAGCCCGCTATTTCGGTAGATGTCACTTTTGAAGCTGTAACTTTTTGATATTTGACAAGTAGAAACTACGCCATTAATAGAAATGGAACGAATACGTGCTTAAATAACGCATTGAAATTATTAAAAATCACTATAAAAATGGTGAAAATTTAACAGAGACGGTTCGTAAAACTAGAACATTTTTGGGTCACCGTTAAGCACCTTGTCGGATCGCAATACAGAAATTTGTGAAAAGATTCGAGCTGTTGGGTTAAGTTAGTGGTGTGAAGAATAAAACCCGTGCACGTCGCTCAAGAACAGCCGAAAATATTGCTGTTGTAGCCGAAAGTGTTGAAGAAAACCCAGGTTTATCCATTCGTCGTCGTTCTTTAGAATTAGGAATGCCACAAACGTCATTACACCGTATTTTGCATGAAGATTTGGGTCTTAAGGCTTATAAAGTCCAGTTAACACAATAACTCAAGCCGGCTGATCATCAACAACGTCGTGTATTTGCTGATTGGGTTGTAGAAATGCATGAAAATGATCCGGAACTCCATCGAAAAATCTTCTTGAGTGATGAGGCCGATTTCCACCTCGGTGGCTTCGTTAACAAGCAAAATTGTCGCATCTGGGGCTCAGAAAATCCAAGAGTTATTGTTGAAAAGCCTCTCAATCCTCAATAGGTGATTGTTTGGTGCGGTTTATGGTCCGACGGAGTCATTGGAACTTACTTTTTCGAAAATGAAGCTGGAACAACAGTTATGGTACATGGATTGCGCTATCGAGCGATGATTAACGATTTTTTATGGCCGGAATTGGTTGGTATTGATCTAGACAAAGTTTATTTTCAACAAGTCGGCGCTACGTGCCACACAAGCAACGAAACCATTGACCTTTTACGGGAAAAGGCATCCAATAACACCTCGTTTTCTTCAGAATCAGCAATTTCGTTGGTTAAGAAATCTCTCCAGTGAGGAATGAGTTTCATCACTAAAATTGATTTTCGTGAAAACCCAGTATCGTCTTAAAATAACCAATTCACCAAATTTCTGAGTGGATGATGATCTGTTGGCTTCCATTCTTGAATTGAATTTCGTAAGGATGCAAATGCAAATCTTTGTGTGAAATCCGCCAAACAGTCGATGCCTACTTATTGAAAACGTCGATATATCGATGTTGAAGGTTTTTTAGCAACACTTTGCGCTACAAGAATATTATCAACAGAACGTCCAGTTTTTGGTTGGTAGTATTGCTTTATATACTCGACGGAATCAGTTTCTTGAAATTTTATCACCAACTTTTGAATTATTGACTCATTTGGAGGATTATCTCCATCAAAACAAGTGTACGTCTGTTTACTTGACAAAAAAGGTACCGTCTAGGAAGTATTCACTACTGATATCTATGTAGGAGTCACTTTTAAAGCCCAGCAACGCAGCAAAAAAAAAAAACTGCCAAAAATCAACGTTATTTTGTATGCTTTTGAAACTTGCAACTTGTTTTATTAAAATTCAATGCGCTATAATTGCATACTTAGAAAAACTCTATGAAATCTGTTTTTGAACCAGTTGAAAGTTTAGCTGAAATTTTGAAAATTTGATATTATATGGTTTTTGTTGTAGTATGAGCTATAATTTTGTTAAAAACTTCTGGTGCGTTTATAATTTTGAAACGGAATGTTTTTGATCGTAGGAATATGAATTAATGGTGATTGCGGCAAGTAGACTTAATGGAAAAATGGGAATTTTCCTTCCAGTATTTTGCCCTATTGATCTCGCGTTACTTTCTTTTGAGATATATTTTACTAAACTCACTAATGGCAAATCCCGCCAAGACTGGTATTGTCCTCTTTACCAGAAGGAGGAAGCTTGATGGACTCGTTCTGCCAAAGCTAAAAGAAGTCACAATCCAGCTATCCAAGGAATTAAATATGTATCTTGGAGTAATCCTCGATAGTAAGCTCCTATGGAAATCACACTTTGAAACAAAGGCATCCAAAGCACTGACAGCTTTCTGGCAGTGCAAAGGTGTCTTTGGGAAAACGTGGGGTCGCTCTCCTAGCAAGGTCCTATGGATCTACACGGCTATGATAAGAACCATTATCACCTATGCATCAGTGGTCTGGATGAGTAGACTCTCTCTAGTGAGAGTCAGGAGGACCTTATCGAGACTACAACGCACTGTGGCCATCTGTTGCACCGGAGCTTTTCCGACTACTTCAGGCCTGGCACTAGATGCTCTGATTGGTTTACCACCACTTGATGCTTTCATCCAAGGAGAGGCCTTGAAGGCCATCTGCAGACTGAAACACAGTGGGAACTGGTACGGCCCTTGTCCGGCATTGGAACACAGAGAAGGCATGGGCATCGATCCAACGATTCTCTCCATGCCCCTTGACTCCATGCCATCAAGAGTCGTACTTGAAAAGAGATACAGTGTTGTGCTACCAGAGGCTCAGTTGTGGGAAGACTCAGAAAATGAGCCCGGCAAACACTGTTTTCGCATTTTTATGGATGGCTCCAGGACCGAGCATGGCTCCGGCTCTGGGGTCTACGTGGAATCCAGCGGGACAAAACTGCACTTTGCTCTTGGAATGCATGCATCTGTATTTCAAGCGGAGGGGTATGCAGTTCAAGAAGCGATGAACTTTGTTGTGGAAAAACGATGGAGAGGCAGATCTATATGTGTCTGCAGCGACAGCCAAGCTGCGCTTATGGCCTTAGACAGCCCTCCTACCACATCAGGGGTAGTCAAGTCCTGTAAATCCAGGTTGAACTATGTCCACAGACATAATATCCTGATGTTAACATGGGTCCCGGGACACGTGAGTATCGCAGGTAACGAGACCTCTGACTCCTTAGCTAAGATGGGCTCTGAGGCCAACTTCTTTGGCCCAGAGCCCGTTTTGCCACTCCCCTCTGCGGCCATCACGGCCACAGTTAGCAAATGGGTAACTACCACCCACAAGCGAGCTTGGCAGGCTGAGAGAGGCTGCAGATGGACAAAACTGATGTTACCTGTCATGTCCGATCGACTGTCGCAAACCCTTCTGTCATTAGGCAGAGGGGAGTGTAGACGGCTGGTTGGACTGATGACGGGCCACTTTCTGTGGGCAAAGCACATGGAAAGGTTGGGCATCTCAGACAGTGTACTCTGCCCAGCTTGTGAAGAGGAGGATGAGACGGCGGACCACTTCCTGTGTGTCTGCCCCGCCTTCGCTCGAATCAGGTTTGAGGTCTTTGGCACTGATGTGTTAAGAAGCGACCATCTTGGCTCCTTGGCACCACAAGATCTACTCAGATTTCTTCAGAAATCGGGTAGATTTAAAGAAAATTAAAAGGGAATCCAAGTGTAGTACAATGGACTCAATTAATGTCTAAGTGCTGCTAGTTGTCCCGACAAAAAAAAAAAAAAAAAAAAAAATGTTCAACAGAGTATTAAAAAAATGAAGAATTTTGTTGTTGATTTTGGTCTTACTCACTATTTTTTTTTCATTTTTCAAATACCTTGTACTAGATTAAATTCTTCCATTATTATTTTTCCGGTTTTCGTTTTTTATTTTTTCTAATAAAAAAACATATTACACATTTACAGTAATTTTTCAATTAATAACATGTCCTGAAATCTATACTGAATACAATTCCAGTTATTGATTTAGTCTTGAGGTCACTCCTATTATTTTGAGCACAACTGCACGTAATTGTAATTGGCATACATTTGTATTTTTCGTTCCGTATGATTGAGTTTTTATTCAAACCAATATTCCCATACAGATGCATATGTAAGTAGGTATGCATGTATTTTGTATTTATTCAACGACGCGCTGCTATTTTTTTTTTATTTATATATTTGCTTGCAAAGTGGAAAAAAATTAATTGCCATACAACATGCAAACAATGAGCCAACGACAAAGCTATTTATAAATAAAAAAACTACAACATACAATTGCATTGTACACACACATATACGAATATGTTTGTAAGTAGAAATAAAACCGTATGTCAGAAACATCGACGTGTCATGAGGAAACACGTATCGCACCACCTGGCGTGCGTGGCTCAGTTTGAGTAGGAATTCAATTTGGAGTAAAATTATTTTTAAAGTACAGAACAAAAAATATGTATAAACTCGCAGGTACTGGCAATAGAGTTTACCGATATGCAGTGAGTACTACATAGATATAATATGTGTGTGTGTGTAATGGGTATGTACAATATGAGAGTAGTAAATATAAAACTGAGCTCGTAAAAGTATTGCACTTAGAACTTTTTAGGATTGCATTGATTTTCCAAAAGGACAACTTATTTTTCGAGTTTATGAACCCATCTGGTATTTTTTTTATCACAATTGATTGAATGACTGATTTTTAAAGAAATGCCGTCCGTGAAGAGGCAACTCTTCTGCGTACTCATATACTGGCATGCATGCCAATGTTCGGTAAACATGTAACATGTGAGGGGCGCCTAATATAACTAAGAAGCTTAGTTATACGTCTCAACATCAATCATAAACTGTGCAGATAACAGAAGAATTACAGATTAGCAAAAAACTAATCGATGAGGCTCTACATGAACATTTTTACATCAAACTAATTACCGTGAATGCTCTCACCGCTCAGTAGAGTTGAGAGTTGAAAAGATTTTTCGGAGTTGTGCCAAAATGATTTTTAAAAAATGTTTCGCCATATTGTAACCGTTGATGAAACCCGAATTCGTGAATATGAGTATGAGAATTTGAATCGTTCAAGTAAAAACCTATGCAGTAAGTAAAAAGGAAATTTGATTTAAAAAATGGACCACCCTAATTACAGTACGAATCTGGCTTACAATGTCTTTCTCCTCTTATCAGATAAAGAAATAAAGGAATAAGAAAATAAAGGGTTTTTAATAAGAGGTGTTATTTTGATATTCAAAGAAAAATGCTATTTTTTATCATAAATGATCGGATGTTTATTTCATTATAAAGAGGAAGGTATGCCATTAATAGTGAAAAATAACATCAGGCAAATGACCAACACGACCATGCTTACAGGACAATATCCTTTCCATGAATATTTCCATAACCGATTTTGCAAATTGGCTGCCCTATGTCCTCGATAGCCTCACGAATTCCATCTTTGAGCTCTTGAATCGAGCCTGGACTGTTGGCGTAGACCTTTTCTTTCACGTGGCCTCAAAGAAAAAAGTCACAAGGTGTTAAATCACAAGATCTCGGTGGCCAATTGTGATCACCTCTTCCAGAGATAACACAGTCCGGAAACTTTTCCCGTAAAATATCAATGGTTTCGTTGCTTATGTGGCACGTGACACCGTCTTGTTGAAAATAAACGTGGTCCAGATCAATACCATCCAATCCCGGTCATAAAAATCGTTAATCATCTCTCGATAGCGCAATCCATTCACCTGTATCAACTGTTATTGGCAAACCCTTTAGTTAGGACTTTTGCACCATAGTAGGATGAAAAAGGCCGGCGAAAATTTGTTCAAGATAAATCTAAAGAATATTTGTTCCACGTTGTTTGGTTTTTATTCAATCTTAATAATATTTATGTCAGCTCTGAAGGAGGTGGGGAGTAATGCGTGTACCAAGTTTAGGGGAGTTTTATTAAGTCGTTATCGAGATACACGCATTTAGCCATATATGGGCGTGGCACCACCAATTTTCTAAATTTGACTGGCATCGTATTTCTTTTGGGCTCATCATTTTTGTCAAATTTGAGTAATTTTGCATCATTCATGACACGTAAGTAATATCGTTGTTTGCTTCTTTTGAATGAAATTGTCGTTATATATGTGCGATAGGCGTGCTTAGTGACCGATTCTAACCAATTTTAATGTCAGCTTACCTTGGACAAAGCATTTTGGTATATATACACATGAGTATATTGCACTTGACTACGATTAAGTATCTGCTCGAATTTTTGCAAAGCAAAGCCTGACAAAACCGTCAGCGAAAAAGTTTTTACATTGAAAAATATAAAATATAACATAAAACCATACCTGGTAAAAGTAAGGGTATAGGACTAACTATTATGTATGATTCAATCCATCAGTCTGTGCAGTTGAAGTTAGACCAACGCTCATTTATATTTTGCAAACTCTTTTTCAAGGCACTAAAAAATATATTTACCGAACACAAGCAGCATCTTTATGCATTCACAACGTAAATGGCAATGAAAGAAAACATAAAAAGGGTTGCATATCATAAGGGGAGCTGTAGAACTGTTTACTTTTTTATTTTCTGTAGGTATTTACGTGCTTTGTATGTAGATTTGGCCTATAAAAGTCTTATGAAAGTAATAATTTTCTAGAACATTTTAACGATCAGATGATTTTTTTTGTTTTTCAAAACGAACTTATTTCGAGGGAGCTAGTGGGTTAAAATATTCTTTTTAAAATTATATTACATATTGCATGTCCAATTTAGATGTCTCGCTCAAAGAAATATTTTTGTAAAATCATTGAGGTACATAATTAAAAACTAATTAGGCTATAAAAAAAATGTACCTGGGATTGCAGAAAGCTGTACGGGTTTTCCTATATGGCTCTGGTATTTTCATTCTTAATTGGTTTCATTTCGCACCCACGCATTTGTTTATGCACACCAAATAATATAATACCCGCATAATTTATTTGGACAGGAATTTAAGGGACTTGGGATAATATTTATATTAATTAATAAAAAAAATGTTATCAATTGTAATTCATGTCGCAGATTGACTCAAATTCAATATGGCTTGGAAGAACTGCTGCGTTGTTATTATTATGAGGGTATTGTCCTGCAAGATCCAGTTGGTCCACTCCATAGATTCAGAGTATTTCTCTGAGCCCAAATTAGTCAATAAATTTAAGTATTTGAGCTATTTTATTCAGTTTTATTTCCGCCTCGGGTAAAATGCTTGTATGTGGATCCAAGTGTTCGTGCCGCTTAAGCATCAGTGCTAGGCACTGATGTGTTTGACGGTTTCATCTTCCCTCTCACAGAACCTGCACGTTCCATTGGAGTATGGTCCCTGGTTAGTAAGACGATTCAGTCTACAGTGTACTGTTAGAATTTCTGTGATAGTTCTCAAATTATTTTTATATAATTCCATGTCATCTTTAAATGACATAAAATGGCTCAGGGACTAAGAAGGGCGATCACCCCTTTACTGGCTAATTTATCTGCCATTCCGTTCCCAGCAATTCCTATGTACCTTGGAATCCATAGAATACGCACTGAAGAGAACAAATTGGTGGAAGTATTTCCTATCTGGCTTTTTCACCATTCAGACACTTTAAGCTGATCGGCATACATAAAACGCTCATTTGTCTCATCTACTTCTTGCTGAATTGCAGGCTATGAGGCTTTCGGGAAAGACGCAAAGATAAAATGAGAAGTGCACTGGATTTTTTAGTACCTTTGAAACGTAACAAAAAGTATTTAAAAGTGGTATAATTTTAATTGGAAGGTGCTATGCAGTGGTTTATGATACTGGTGCCTATTTGAAGTAGCGTCTAAAACACAAAGTGTCAGATAACAGATTTTAATACAAATAATTTACTTGATAAAAAATTATGTATCTGCGTCCGTTAACTCAAAATTGATATATTCTTACTACATGCACGCACACATACACATACAAGCCATTGTGCATATTCATTAAACGCTACGGGCGTTTTAATCAACGTTTTCGCCACCGCGTTACGACACGCAAATGGTATGAAATAGAAAAATTGCTGATAATTGGAAAATCGAAGTGAATGGTAGCTATGCACGCGATGTTCTCTTCCCAAGGATGACTTAAGCAGACTAACTGGCTGTGTTGCACATTAAGTGACGTCACTAACGCAATGCCGCATTGACATTATGATTGAGGTAATGCGTTGTTCAAGGCTCGGTGCGCGAAGGGCGGTTGGATGGCAAGTGTCAAGTTCAATGCAACATTTTAACCATTTTGTATGTTGACGATGTTTGTAAGTGGTTATGATCATATAAACATGCGTTTAGATATGCACGAGGTGCGGCTGAAAAGTTCGAGCGGCTAAATTCGTTAGTGCAAACAAATATTTTGACTTCCTTTTTTTGATGTTATTGCAATGGTTTTGTATATTTTTATTTTTCAGTGTTATTCCTCTCAAGTAAAATACACTTTTTAATGAAAAAAAAATCATATTGAAAAAAATTTTTTTTTTTTATTTCTCTTCAAAACTATTTTCTATAGTTTTCTTCATCTCACTGTAGTCCGAGATCTTCGACCCCTAATTTTTTTTTTTTTTTGCACACGAAAAAACGAAAAAGTCACAGAGTGCCAGTTTTCTATGAATGTCATGGTATGAATGGGAACGTTGTCTCGAGAAATAGTACTCTGCGCGTGAGCATGGCACATCCATTCTCTACTATTATATACGACTGTCTTCTATAACTAACAAATTATTGCAATACTCTTAAGTCAATTTAATCACTTTATGCAGTTAATCAATTAATAAAATTGCCTGGCTATCTTAGAAAAGGAAAATCTCAATCTTCGAGGCTGAATTGTTCCCTTGCATTTTTTTGATCGTCGGTGTTTCTCCACTTTTTATCCACTGCATAGATAGATTCCTGCTAAGACTTTAGATAATTCTAACGAATAAAGATTTTACCACAAGTCCCAGTGCAATTGTCAATTTTAAACAAATCACTCTGACACAACTCCAAATCTCATTTTACACAACTCTAAAAAATCTTTACAACTCTCAAGTCGTTGCCTCTTGTAGAGCGTAGTATTAACCTCTTGTATTAACAGCGCGATACTCCAAATTGAGAGGATTTCTACAATAACTTCTGTTGATGTGTTTATTGTAGGGGTAAATGTTTACTCTTTTACTAATGCTGTTTTTTATGTGCAGCTACTAATCCTAATCGACTAACATATATTTATTTCTGAAGCATCATTCATCAACAAAAGTTTCATAGGGTATTTTTTTGTATATATTCGAAGTATAATAAAATAAGAGTTTAGTCATTTTGTTATTCAGTTAAATCACTAATTTTTTTAATTTATTTTTAAAAAGTACTTTTACAAGGAACATTTTTTTAAGATCAGGTATAAAAAGATACACAAAAAAAATAGAAGATACAAATTTCAATGAAATCCAAACAAAATAAATTCAAAAAACACTCAGTACTTAAAAGTTAATGTCTTTTACTGTCCTCTTCCGCCATAGAACTTGTCACATCTATACAGATTGCTCTAAAACTTCAGATGGAGTGGGAGCGGGTATTTACTGCTCAAAACTAGGGATAAGGCAGCCTATCAAGCTGCCAGACCACAGCAGTATTTTCCAAGCGGAAGTTTTTGCTGTGGGGAAAGCCGCGGAGCTATCCTACACTAGAACAAGAAAGAACTCAACAATAAATATATGTTCGACGGAGCAAGGAGGCCATAGAAAGGCTAGCCGCAAACAGTGGACTGCATATCTATTGGGTACCTGGCCACAAAGGCATTATGGGGAAAGAAATAGTAGATGAGATAGCAAAAAGCGCTTTTAGACTACCTTTTGAGCAAGAGAATGACATATCAAAACCGCTAAATACAATATGCATTGAAATGAACGACTACATGAAAGGGCGAGTGGAAGCTAGGTGGACTAGTCTGACCACATGCAAAACAGCAAAAGTCATGTGTAGAACTGATGACAAAAAACTGACTCAATTCGTACTTACGCTCTCGCGAAAGGACTGCAGAACAATTGGCTGCACATGCGTACAAGATGGGGATTGCTAACACGGACGAATGCAGGAAATGCAGAGGGATGTTGAGGAAACTGTAGAACACCTTCTGTGCGTTTGTCCGGCATTATCAAAAACGCGTTTAAAATGCCTGGGAGCCCCATTGTTTGAGGGTCTGGAGGACGTCTCAAAAGCGGATCTCCCAGTGCTGCTTCGATTCGTCAAAAGTGCTGACATCCGGCATGATGTCTACTTTAGGTATTCATTGAGGTCGGTCTCCATCTGGTATCGCTAGGGACCAAAAGGTCTATGCGTGGCTTCTTGCCAACCAGGCTAACCTAACCTAACCTACTGTCCTCTTCATACATGCTTTTATTGCCCATGACTTATGTATATATGTAGACTGCTCTGTTAAGTTTATTCTGAAATTCCTATTCCCACAATGAAATAAATAACAAAAGCATAAAAAACAAAAACTCTTCACCTCCAACACTTTGTTCTCAAATTGTTGCAAAAGAAGCTGAAAGTTACGCTATTGGTCGAATCACCTAACATTGACTTCATAATTGAGAGTACTAAACAACAAAACTTCCTTCATTAATATGATTGCTTACATACTACAACATTACAACAAGATAAAGATAGGCAGCTGAGATTACGCGGAAGTTGAAAGCGATCGGCAAAGTGAGAGAATAACAGTGTTACGAAATATAAACGATGTTAATCTAAACGACTAACATTAGTACACTAATATTAAGAAACATGATAAAAATACTTAGAATGATCTTCATACCAACAATGGTTCACGCAACCAACATAGTGTTATCGTAATGAGATCACCAAGTAGCTTGCATCATATATTAGTATTAGTAACCGTCTCTCGTATGTGTGTTTGAAAACACGGAGCAATGCATAACTAAAGCTATGTTCATAATTTTTGAAATTTTTTAACAAAATTTTATTCTTATCTAAAAACCATCAAACATATGAAAACATCAAAAACAAACCCACTTCTCATTCATTACATCTCTCCAGTAAAGACGCAATAAAGTCGACTTGTGAATATTTGTGCTCACATACATATTTTAACTGTTATCAATGAAATATTCAGTGGATTTTTAATATCTCGCAAAACCACTCTGTGCTATCCTTATGCTGCATATTTCTGAATCTGCGTGCCAGATATTTTGCACGTTGCAATTAATTACCATTGCATTTATACATAAATCATATCGATTTATTCATACTCAAGTCAAGGAGACACACTCAACATGGTTGGCTGACTGCTGACTGCTGACTTGCATATCAGTGACGCACGCATCGCTACAAATCCCATTCACCGCCACTTGCTACACGACGCCGGCCAGTCGCTATAGGAACAAGGACTATGCTCACAGCACACGTCCGTGCGCTTTCTGCCCCTTAAAGGGGGATTCATTGAGCATAACGGCTACGGTTTATGGCGTATGAGAATAAATACGAGTATATTTCATTGGAAATTCATGTTCTTCAGAATATTTATAGCTAAGTGAATTGTTTGTGGCATGTGCCACTAAAAGATGTACACAAAGAATATGGTGGAAGACTATGCAGCGAACGGATATGATGGTGAAAGAGATAATAGTAGCATGTTATTGACAAATCAATGATTTACTAAACCGCAAAAGTCGTCTCTATTTATCCACATAAGTTATTTGACATGAAATATTGTTAAAGAGTGAAGAGGATTACATCTGTAATATAAAAGCGTATGGATGCTTGCATATTTGTGTGCTTGTGTATTCCCTTTGGACTCCGAAATATTTGATGATAAAATTTTGGTGAACTATTGCAGGCACGACAGGGATGGCAAATTGTTTCAGGTGCCCAAATGTATGTTTTAAGTTAAAGGCAACTATTTTACCTCTCAGTGGAATCTAATTAAGCGCCACTTACTTGCAAGCAGAGGTGACTGCTTTAGCAAACTTTTCAGTTGTTTTACATAAAACTCTATCCAAGCTTCATGATTAAGAAATAAGCAACAAAGTCTTGCATGAAACAATACAAGAGTGCCTGCATTACTAACTTTCCGATGGCCTTAATTTAGTCTTGAAGTTTTGCGAAATAAATAGAATTTACTTCCTTTAAATTTCTGAATTTACTGCATTTCGAGTTTTATGACCCAGTTGACTTGGCTGCCGCATTTCCTGCCACACTCATTCCTGCTTCCTGCCACCTTTCACGTAAGAGCTTTTGCCCGCTGTTTTGTTACATCTACCACCGCCTGCATCGCATTATTTTCCAAGCTCAGCTCACGTTTGCGGTTGCATGAGTATATCAACATCTAACGAACATAGTCGCAGCGTTTATTGTTTAACGGTATTGGTAACAAAAGTGCATTCATTTTTAGTAACACATTTGGAGTATTTAACGATTTTATTTTAAGGTTTGACGTGATGAGTTTGGTTTTAAGAGCTAACAGCTAGTCGTGTTAGGTGCGCTATTATGGAGAGATGAAGATAGGCATCGCACAGTGGTATTTTGGTGCAAAAAACTAATTTACCGATTATTGAATTTCAGAAATCTAATAATACAATCTTTAAAAGAAATGTCCAACAAAAGGAAAATTCCCAATCTTTTTCCCCCACCACGAATATTTTGTCTTAGAAAAATTTTACTAAGGCTGTACAGTTACTAAAAGACTGTAAAGTGAAAGCAGTTGACATTTTTCAGAAATTTTCATGGCGTATTTATGTAAGATATGTTTTTACTACGATTTTAATTAAAAAATAATTTTTATGATTATGATTTATGATGATAGAGTGATTAATTTTAATTAAAAAATAAAAATTATTTTTTAATAAATTAATTTTTATTTTTTAATAATTTCACAGAAAACTGTTTTGTTTACTTAAATGGCTCAAAAAATATGCGCCAATCAAAATCACATTAAAAGTCAAATATAATACAATATTTGCAATTTTCCTTCGAAAAAAAATTTATTGGCTCCGAACCCGAGCAGACGGCTTCGTATCGAGCCAATTTAAAAAAAAAAAAACTTTTTTCCTAAATACAAAAAAATATAAATTTTCAGTAATGGAAATCTTTGATTTAACTTTTATTCGTTTCATTCTCGTCTGCTTGTTTACTGCAGGCGTCTAGTTCTCAAGTGGCAAATATGACAGACGTACGACGCCATTTTCAAAATTATAAAAAAAAAATATTTTTTGATAGAGTGATTAATTTTGCCCCACCTTGTTAAACCAAATGCAATGCTATGATCGATGTCGATTTATGTGGCTTATATGGAAAAACTGCTGAACAAATTATAAATTTTCTGGCAAAGTCAGGAAAACTATAATGCAAATTTGTATTTAAATATTTTGCATATTTAAAGCTAATATTTTTTATTGAAGTTCATACAATAACAATTCATTTACAATTGATTTACCGCAAAACGAAATAATTTTATAAAGAAATAAAAGAAAATTAAGCAAAGAGACTCCGGAATTCAATCCAATTATCGATTTTGGGGAATTTCTCTTTTGAAATTACTAAAATATCAAATTTTTTGCAATATGGAAAAATACTTATATAGCAATAATAGGTGTGTTGACGCCCGATTCCCTCCATTTTTAATACCATTTTAAAATTTATTAAACTATTAAGTCATTATAGGTCCAAGGGAGCTATCCATAGGGAGTGAATGTATTCAACCATTTTCAGAATTTTTCTTAGTTAGCTTAGACTAAAGATGAACACAAAATTTCATTACCTTGGAACACATCTTCTATTCTTTTACAAAAAATGTGCTTCGCTTGATGTGCGTCGTAAGGACGTAGTTTAATGATATTGAGAAATGATACTTTTAATTTTTTTTAGAAAATGATTTTAAGAAACAATTCATGATCAACAGTTTTTCTTAAAGGGGAATAGAAGTTGCGATAGCTCAAGAATTTATTTTTCTATAACATAAATTGGTAAAACGTTAATCAAAAATACAAGGAAAACAGTACAGGTCATCTTACAAGAGTGGATACAAAAATTTCAGCTCTAAATGTGTGTAATTAGGCACCTATAGATGGTAGCAGAGACAAAAGAAGCTATCCGTTGCAATGAAAATATTAGGTGCTTGGTGCGACGGGAAAGAAGCGACTGCTATACATTCTTGAACCCGACTAAGCGGATACCTGATTCCTAAGCGAAATTTACAGCGCTAAATAAATACAAGAAGCAGTGGTTCACAAAGGAATGGCATGCCAAAGAAGAAGAAAAAGAAAGTACAAGAAAAAGATTTGTGCATATTCATATTTTTTTTTCGGGCACTAGTTATTCAAAACGCGGTATATAGCCGAATGAGTTAATTCATTAAAAAAACCGCTTGAATGCCTCAATTCAATATGAGAAAACTCTTTTATTATAACTGAAATGGTTCCGTATAAAGAGAGCATCTGTATCACGTAAATTAAAATATTAATTATAATACTCAACGCTCACGTCAACGTCGCCTTTACTTAACCACATAACAACAGAGGAAAAGTTAATTTTTATCGCGTATACGCCACGGTGTACTCAAGCGAAGTAATACTCATATACATGAAAGGTACTATCCAATTACGCCACAATAACGGTGAGTGCGACCTAAATGAAATGCGGTTGGAATGAAATCGCAAATGGAACAAATTATTGAAAGTATTTATACACGAACAGCCGGAACGCAAGGGAAATATGTTAGATATTTATGTACAGGTTAGTTGAAGAGTATTCAATGAGGCGCTTATTGGCCAGTACTGGAATGAAAACTTATTTATTTATTTCTTATAATAGCTCTTCATTGAATTGTACGCACACTATATGCTAATGCATAATTTGTATTTAACTTGTGGGAGTACTTTTTTACAATGTAAAGGACTGAATATCGTGCAGTGATAAAATTATTTGTTTTAAAAGGTTTGTACAGAAATTCATACAAAAAGGGTAAAAATATTAAAGAAATCTACTTCTTTATTTCCAACTCTGCATTGATGGGTTTGGTAGCTTAAACGTGGTTAAAAGTGATCCACATTGTACGCGAACAAAAAGTGCAGCAACACCAGAAATCATTAAGCAAGTGTATGACACTCTTTGTGAAGTTCCAAGTTTGTCTAAGCGTGAAATTTTTTACACCAAAAGCATATCAGATGAGCAATGATGCTTTATATTGAACCTGAAAAAATACTTTTTGAAAACCTGTTCGGAAAGTAGATGCCGCTTTTATTAAATAGTTAAGAAAATCTGAATCGAAACAGAGTACGTGAAAGAATTGCTTGAGCACAAGCCACCACGTTGCAACAACGCAGCTAAAAGTGTCTCCATTTTCACTTTTGATTAATGGCACACCTTTGATACGCCATATTAAAGCAAATAATTTAGATGAGATGTAGTTAAATGTTTATTTTCCATAATCGGGGTAGTGTGAGCCCAACGCAGTCTGAAAGCCAAGAAGTCGAAGAAAAAATTTGCAGGAAAAAATGTTAAGTTTTCACTACTAAGTGCGTTTAAGGTTCTTACGAAGTAGGATGAAAATATGTGAACAGGTCTTATATGAGTGTAAAATCCACAGTTTCTAATATGCATCAGTAAACTAAGCATTTATGGTATCCTAAACAATACCCCTCCATCCCTCTTTCAAAGCACTTGTATTTTTTTAAATTAATTTTTCCGAATGATTCGTGAAGAAATATTTGAAAATTATATCTTCAGAAAACGAGTATGGCTCTAGATAAACACTCAGCACCACTTGGCTATTAAATATACGCTTTCTTTAGTAAAAAATAATAATTCAGCGGAAACGTGGATTCAATGTAAGGCATTGAGTTGCACATAAAAAATAAATATGAATGCAAATTTAATTCAAAAGAAATGTGGAATGTCTTTGAAAACTGGGCGCTTACAAATTTTATTTGAATATATTTGAGTTTGGTAGTAATTAGAGGGGAGTGGAAGCCTTAGAAGAAAGACAAAAAAACATTAGAAAAATTCGCATGAAATTTATAAAAAAAATAATGTTTGATTAATAACTGATGTAATGCCGAAGGTTTCATAGTGGGATTACATTAATTTTTCCGAGCTATATTCAGGTAATAATAAAAGAAATAAGAAATACATCTGACAGGCGTTTTTGAAAAATGGCAAAAATAAGTATTTTCTCCGAAAACTTTTAACAAAACAAATTGTTTTCTTCAAGAAAGTGTTTCAAAAAAAGTTTTAAGCACATTTTATCCTAAAGCAATTTTAAAGTTTTTGATTTTCAATTTTTTAGGATAAAATGTGCTAAAAAATTTAAAAACAAAAATTTCAAAATTGTCAAAAATAACCGAGAATATTTCACTTTTTGTTTCTAAATTTTTTGATTGAAGATAAAATATGCTAAAAAACAAAAATTCCAAAATTATTAAAAATAACCGATAATATTTCACTTTGAAACCTCTATGTCAAATTTGCTCAAGCATTTTTTATCGCAAAAAATTTAAAAACCCAAAAATTCCAAATTGTTAAAAATAACAGAAGATATTTCTCTTAAAAAATTCCATATCAAAATTTTTAATAATCTAAAATAATTTTAAAATTTTTCAAAGTTTTTTCAGTTTACTTTTTATTATACTCAACCCTACCAGCAGTCCACTTTCGGGAACAGTTACGACAATGTGCCAAATACTAGGATCACTTGGCATGGAATGGCTCCATAACTTTTTGATGTGAATTTTCAAAACTAGCTTAATTTTAAAGTACAGGGGGATCAGATTAGAGGTGCTTTTTCCATGGACTTCTGTCAGACTAAATACATAATTTTTTACTGTATCTATTGGCATTTCATTATGGAAAGACATACGCCTCAACAATGTTTACAAATCGTACAGTTATATTACGAAAATCCACGCTCTATGAAAAGTGTTCATCGTGCGCTCAGGCCTACTTCTGGTGTACATAACTGTTCTACCCAACGAACTATTCGGCAAACCATCGACAAAATTAAGAGTAATTTTACATTATTGAATGGTACTCGACCAATTAGACTACGTACAGCCCGAAGTGAAGATAATATTGCGGCTGTAAATGAGAGTTTTGCCGTGGACCCGGAAGAATTGATTCAGCGCCGATCTCAACAACTTGACCTATCTTATGGCACTTCCTGGGTGGAAAGATCATGGTTTGAAATCATATAAAATGTTAGTCTAATAGTTGATCTTCCAAATCGTCATAATTTCAGTCGTGGCTCTTGAAAAACTTTCCGAAGATCCGCATTTTGGGACCCAAATTTTCTTAAGCGATGGAACCCATGGAAGCTTAAGGCTACGTTAATACTAAAATTGCCGTATTTGGGCAGTCGCCCTGAGACACTTAAGAACAGCCATCCATTGAAAACAACCGTTTGGTGTCGCTTATAGGCTGGAGAAATCACCACCCCATAGTTTTTTAAAGACGAGGCTGGCGCCATTGTAACAGTGAATGGCGATCGCTTTTGCGCCATGATAAACGACCTTTTAACACTGAAATTTGAAGCCCGTGATCTTAACAACATTTGGTTCCAGCAAGACGGCGCTACTTGCCATACAGCTCGTGAAATAATTTCGCTTTCGGTGAACAATTTATCTCCCGTCTCGGACTCCTTGGATTGGCCACCAAGATCGTGTGATGTCACATCATTGGACTTTTACTTGGAAGGGTGTGTGAAGTCTGAATGCTTTCTGGTTGAATTAGCTTAGATTGAGGCAGTGGAAGCCAACATTACTAAAGTCAGCGAGTCATTCAAAATTCGTGTTTACGCATGACCGAATTACGATGCTGTTACGGTCAACATTTGAAAGGAATTTTCCTTAACAGATAAATTCCATGAATGGTTCTATACAAAAATAATAAAGATTGCCCAATTAATTTGAATTTTCGTTGTTTTATTTCAATTTAAAATCCGATACCTATGAATTGATCACTCTTTATTTGGCATAAAAATTGCAAACAGTTAATTGTTGAAGGCATAGTAGCGCAGGTAATATTGAAAAAAAAACCCTAATTTATTAAAAAACTGCCATTATATTATTTTTGCTGTCAATACTTTTCAACACAAGTTTGTTGTAAATTTTTTTATATATAATTTTTTGTTTTTGTTTTTGCATAAAGTAATTATTACACATGTTTTACATAATAACTGGGAATGCAAAATACGAATATTTTTCATCATACAATGTTCGCTTGAAGCTTGAAGAAAAAAATATTAATTGGTCAGATAAATGACGTCAAGTGAAATTGGCAGGCGTTTAAATTGATTGAAAGTGATTGTGGAAAAGTATCAAATGAAATAATGAAAAAATATGTGCATTGATATTGCCGATAGTCATAAAAATTACGTAAGTATGCGCAAGCATGTACGAGTATGTACATTTGTATGTAATAATAAACAAAAACAGTGCATGGACATTTTTATCGGCATTTTTCACTTGGAAGAGAAACTCCTCACAAAGCCACGCAAAATCTTCACTAACCATATCTGACTGAAAATCCTCCGACCACATTTTTGCTACTTATTCATTAACCATCAACATTTTGCTTTCGCATCGTGCCGACAGTGGCGCTTAAGTCTCAGCGGCGCCAGCCTGTCGTTGACGATGTCGGTTTTGTCCTTTAAGTATCCTTACAAGGCATTATGCAAACATTTTCTTCGCATTGTTTGCTGCTGTTTTATTTTTTGCCTTCCTTTGACTATTTTGCTATACATCTCTCTCTCTCTCTCTCTCTCTCTATACGCGTAAGATGGCTTTGTGTCATCGAAGTGACACTTTTGCTTGAAAGTACACACGCAAAGGAAGAAGAAGACAAGAAGAAGTATCACAGCAGCTGAGGCTAGTGGTGGGAAGCGGTAATGACAGGCACATTACTAAGTTGTTTTTGCTTTTAATCAGATTTTTTGCTCTTTAATTATATGACACGCATTGCAGTGGCCATAAATATCATCGCTACTTGAAGTTTACTTGCCATGCCGTGGTATGTCTTGCCATGTTATGCCATGCCATGACGGTGCTTGAATGCTCGGGTCGGTGTAATGAACTGTGGAAAACTGTATAACATTATTGGCCCACTTTTTAGACGTGGCGGTTGAAAGCCATTCAAAGTTTCACGTATATGTAGTCGTACATACACACGCACACATTAGTAGTTCTGTTGGCGGCAATATTTGAGGACACACTCACACAACTTCATGGGCATCAATACACATTTTGATAGCTCAGTACATTTTGAACAATTTTTTCAACTTTTTTTCGAATTCTGCATGAAATGAAAAAGTTTATTCGAGCATAGCTCTTAATCAATTTTGAGTTCCACAAATTTTAAAATAAGCTACCTTTAATTAGTAAGAAAACTTAGAGCGAGAAAGAGATGACAATGGAGATAAAAAGTAAAAAGGAGCTGAAACCAAAATATTTGTGAATACTTTATTCATTCTAAAAAATTGTTGTTCGGAAAAATTTGAAAAATAAATTTTTGATTTACATAAAAAAAATATTACATTAAGGGGGTAGTATGGTTAATTCGGTGTAAAACAAGCATATTTTTCGAAATTTTTTTTGTCGACACAGTTGATTTATTCAAAATTTTAAAATTACTTCATTATAAAGTCATATTTAAAGAATATTGTGTGAAATTTTCATTGATTTTTATGAAGAAATGAGTTGGTGGCAGCGAATCTTCGCGGACGTCTCATAAAAAAGTTTTATTGCGGTGTTCCTCAGAACTCATTACTGGATCAACTAAAATCAAAAAACCAAATTGATTTCATCATCTAATAAAGTTTCGCAGGTAACAACGTCGAATTTTTTTTTTTTTTTTTTTTTTTAATGTTTTAAAGCGCTTTGAAGTCAAAACACCGATTTTTCATAAAAAAACCTTGAAAACTTTGTTGTTTTAAAATATGACAAAATTTAAAAAAAAAAAAACTCGACGTCATTACACGTGTACATAAAAATTCAACCAGCTAATAAAAACGCATTTAAAGATTTCTAGGGTGCATCTGTTATAAAATTTAATTAGCGCATGTAACGTAAGCCTTCTTAATTTATAAGAAAAATAACTAGTCCACTAAAACACTATGTAACAAAATGAAAATAGCATGATTCCGATATAGGAATTATGAGAAAGGAGAAGTCTCATTGGATCGCCCACCGTTTTGTCTCTAATAATGAGGATTTTTTTACAAAGTATAGAAATTTCTTAATACGTCTTAAGTTGATCTAAATTATTTGAAAAAAGGTCGAATAAAACTACATTTGGCTTTAATATTGTCTTTCAGAGTCTAGAATACAACTTAATGGCGCATATTTTTGTGAAAAATTGTAACCTAATACATATATGCTTCCCATGTAAGTCATTTTGACCCTTATTTTAAAAAATCTGAAAAATATTAAATTTGTAGAGCCAATAAAACGCTAAAATATTGCACAGAAAACTTGATACATAGATCAGGTTGCCATAAGTACAATGACTTGGACCCCCTTCACGAATGGAGTACGCATTATCAGGTTTTTTGAAATAGAAAAATATAATTCGCTTTTGAGCTTTCAGACATCTCCAGCTCACCAAGTCGTTCGTTGCTATGAAAATTGTTGCTTTTAAATGCGTTTAGGTACCCCTTTCATACACGCAAGTATTAAATTCAGGTGCAGCATCACATTTTTTTTCTGAAGTGTAATGGAGATGATTTCGAAGCTAACGAAATGATGCTGATGATGTGTCTTCTACAAATTTTCGTCCAAATCCCAAACTTTTTAATCAGAATTTTCAGAAAAATTTTGTATATGGAGTTTTATAGCGCATTGAATTTTGCTACTTATGGAATAAAGTGCAAATTTGAAAAGACTCAAAAAAAAAAGGTTTTTGATAACTTTTTTGCGGTTATGTGCATTTTTTCCATACCAAAAAAAATCGAGCATTGCGGCGTGAATAGTTTTTGGTTTTTTACTTTCTGTTTTTGATAAGCATTTAGCACTTAGCCAATTGTTCACTGATCCGCGGTAAAGTGGTTGCCTCTTTTCAAACAAGCAACCTGGCTTGGTGCATCAGGCTTAGCTTCCCTGTGTTTAAACAAATAAGGACTATTAAGTTAAGCTATTAGAGAATCCTCATTCCGAATCCGCCACATATGTATATCTTATGCAATCGAATGCTGAGTATCTACCTAGAGTGTAATAATTAAAAAACAAAAATTTAGATAAATATACAGAAATTATTACCATCTCTTCTTTTGCAGTAGGTTTATAAAAAACTGATGGTGATTAAGAATATATCTTCAAAAGAAAATGGTGCATTTAATTTACTCATTCAGGCATAGTAAATTGAGCACTGTGAAGCAGTTTTTCTGGAATTTTTATTTTTTTTAATTATGGCGAATATTTAATGGGACACAGTCTTGTCTTCTTCTATGCATATTTCACATAAGAGTGAGTATATTACATCAATTCTGTTGAGATATTCGTTCAAAAGATCAAGTCCCATTTAAGAGGTGTACTTAATTGGAACTTAACATAAGCTAAAATAAATTAAATTACATTAACATGGTCTTGAAGCATTTCGTATAAAGAACGTATAAAGAACAATGACTTTTTTCAAAATTCAGTATTTTCATTAATTAAAAACGCAAAAAGGTACATACTTGTAAGTTTCAATCGCATTTATCACAGCTCCCTATATACATATACTTATGTTTTTAGTATGTAAATATTTAATAATCATTGTTGAAGAGTTTTATATCAATGTAAAAATGAGAGCTATTCGGCATTTTCACCTTGTAAGTGGCAGCGTTCGACGTTATGGAGCTGACCTGAAGAACTGCTCGCTAGCCGAGCAAGAAGAAATTTGTTCAACAGAAAATGTGGATTTTGATGCCAGTATTGTTGCAATTTTTCTTCTTTTTCTTCTTCACATACATACCAATATGCAACACAGTGTTTTTAATGATCGCATATTGATCCCGATGTCCCGCACTCTTTCCATCTCTTTGGTGGCCCTCCTCGCGGGCGGGTAGTCTTTGATTTCCCGGTCATCACCAGTTTTGCCTAGCGGTCGTCTGTCATTCTGAGGACATGTTGCTTGCAATCTTGTATTCTTTTGTGGCTCCACTTTACTATATCGAGTATTTCGCACATTTCTCTTATGCTTTCGTTCCTCACACGATCTCGTAGGGTATGGCCGGTTACAGCTACATATAAGAGTTCGCATTTCGGTAGTTGAGAATGCACCTTCTGTTGCTGTTTTGTCTGCGCGTGTCTCAATGGCATACGTCATTAGTGGTCGAACGCAAGTTTTATAAACCCTTTTTCTTTGCTTTTTGTGCACATTACTTAGTTTCGCCATGGCTGCAAAAGGGAGAGGCAAAATGGGCTCCGGGCCAAGAAAGTTGGCCTCAGAGCCCATTCTTGCAAAAGATTCACAGATATCGTTACCCCCGATACCCACGTGTCCCGGGACCCATGTTAACATCAGGATATTATGTCTGCGGACATAGTTTAACCTGGATTTACAGGACTCGACTACCCTTAAAGTGGTTGGGGTGCTGTCTAAGGACATAAGCGCAGCTTGGATGACACATATAGATCTGCCTCTCCATGGTTTTTCCACAACAAAGTTCCTCGCTTTTTGAACAGCATACACCTCCGCCTGAAGCACAGATGCATGCATTCCAAGAGCGAAGTGTAGTTTTGTCCCGTTTGATTCCAGAGCTAGAATCGTGCTCGGTGCTGGAGCCATCCGTAAAAATGCGAGAACAGTGTTTGCCGGGCATCGTTTTCTGAGTTTGACCACAGGCTCAACTGTGCCTAGCAGCACCACCTGTATCTTTTGTCAAGCACGACTCTGGATGGCATGGAGTCAAAGGGGCATGGTGGGGATCGTCGGATCGAAGTCCATGCCTACTCTGTTGTCCACTGCCAGACTGGGGCCGTACCAATTCCCATTATGTTTCAGCCTGCAGATGACCTTCAAGGCCTCTCCTTGGATGAAAACATCAAGTGGTGGTAAACCAATCAGAGCATCTAATGCAGGGCCGGAAGGAGTCGGAAAAGTTCCGGTGCAACAGATGGCCACAGTGCGTTGTAGACTCGATAAGCTCCTCCTGACTCCCACGAGAGGGAGTATACTCATCCAGACCACTGATGCATAGGTGATAATAGGTCTTATCATAGCCGTGTAGATGCCAGAAAGCTGTCAGTGCTTTGGAAGTCTTTATTTCAACGTGTGATTTCCATAGGAGCTTACTATCGACGATTACTCCAAGATATTTAATTTCGTTGGATAGCTGGATTATGACTCCTTTTAGCTTAGGCAGAACGAGTCCATCAAGCTTCCTCCTTCTGATGAAGAGGACAATGCCGGTCTTGGTGGGATTTGCCGATAGCCGATTCGCACGGCACCAAGAATCAATGAAATCCAGAGTTTTCTGCACTTTCCTACAGATGTACATAAGTAAAGGGCCTGTTACCAAACAGGCAACGTCGTCCGCATATGCTTGGGCGTAGACTCCCGAATCGTTTAAGGTGCCTTATGAGTAATATTTGTAAATATAATTTCCGTTTTTGTTATAATAAAATATTATATTAGCAATCTTGAAGATTGTAAATAAAAGATATTTATTTCTTACATCAAAAAAAAAATCTATTTTGTATTTAGACCTTTTGTCATAAAACGAAAATTGCTTCCCAACAATGCTAGGTTTGACGGCTGAAATGCACAAATACACTAATTACGCCTTGCGTGATTATCAGCTATGATATTTTCTCAAAGGCAATGTAACTTACTTATAATCTACTGATACGTATACACGTATCACATCAACTTAAAAATCATTCAGATCTTCCTATTTTACACGATTTTATACAATGATTTCCTTTGCCACATTAATTATTCTGTTGCACATTGCAGCCTGAGCAAAAGTAGGATTGCCTGCTCTAAGCTTTGTTAATTTGTGAAATGGGTATGCGTGAATGAGAAATTGTGATGAGCTATGCCAGAAACACTCGACAATGCTTGATTATAAAGGTGCACAGTGGGAACGGAAAATTGCTTCCCACAAATTTTCATTTTCGTGTTGCACAGCTCAAAATTTGAAGAACGTAACAGCGAAGAATCCTAATGCTGTCAGAGTGAATAAGTAAGCCTTAGGGATGTAAATTTTAGCTAATTTTACGATCCCAATATTTTCGGGACTTAGTTATTAGAATCTTGCTTTTCCAGGATTAGGCTCATTACCGTGGATATTCATTACTCTGCAGCAACTTAACTCGAATAATATTCCATGAAAGTTGCTTGTGAAGCTGTCCGACCTTATAATCAAAAATAAAAAATAGCTTTGGATATACTTTATATTTAAAATGAAAATTGTTTTATTACTAACAAAAAATAATGGTCACTCTTATTTGCTTTTAATAATACTTGCGTGGTGGCTGTCGCAGCCAACTACCATTCAGGGGTGCGTAGGTTCGAATCTCTGTGCTAGAAACCTCAAACTGATAGAAAAAAAGGTTTTTCTAATAGCGTTGGCCCCTCGGCATGCAATGACAAACCTTCGAGTGTATTTCTGCCATAAAAAAACTCCTCATAAAAAAAAAATTTGCCAATCGAAGTAGGCTTAAAACTGTAAACCCCTTTAATTGTTGAAAAACATCAATACGCACGCCACAAATTGGAGGAGGAACTCAGCCAAAAACCCATATATATATACATACATATATAGTACTTCAGCGCGTACATATCTGATAAATCGATTTGAGTTACGTTGAAAATATTCATTGGAAAAACACCAAAAAAGTAAAAAAATGTTATTAGTGCTTGTAAGATGTTTACATATTTTTTATTCACCATCAATTTAAGTGGAATAAGCGGAAAGTAATAGGCTTTGATGCACATTAATTTATATTAAAATAAAAATTAAAGTAAGTCAGTGTAACTTTTTCCAGCGAAGGTTGGTTATAACAAAAAAAAACCTTCTGGCCTATTCATATTTGCTAAAAATTTAAAGTCAGTGTTCCTGTTTTTAGAAATGAGGATTTTTCTATCTTCATCTTCAAAAATTACAAATCCCGAAAATCCCTGGATTATTCCGGCAATCCGGCAATCGGAAATAGTCCTGAAATTTTCGGGACTGAAAAAGTTAGAACCCTGGGATATAAATCCATTGTAAATATATATAATAAGTTAGTAATATAATATGAAAAAACATACCAAATTCCACTTTCAAAACCTCCCTCTATTTTTTTCACACAACTACTCGTAGCCATAAAAATTAAATTACCTAGTAATTGTGGAAAATTATTAATTGCTCGCACGCCCAGTGGTGTTCGGCCAAGCCTCACTAATTAAATGTCGCATATCACCTAACAAAGCAGACACATAGCCACCACAATCAACGGCCAATTGCCAGCTACCAACTTGAATTTGTAGAAGTTCAAATGGGAAAAAGCAGCACACCGTCCCACTGGCTAACACTGGCGACCGCAAACGAACAGCACGTACCGTGGCTACTGTTGCGGTCAGTGGTAAATAGTACAAGCATACAAGCTACAAGTTACATACATGTATAAGAAACCATAGAAGCGTCGAAGAGCTGAAGTAAATATGCAAGTAGAGGAAGGTGCTGCTGTTAGTGACCGGTTGCGGTGGTGAGCAAACGAAAAATGGTGTCAAATTGCATGCAAACGCAAACACACCATCATTTAATTGTATGTTCAAACATATGTTAACATGTACATATGTACTCAATATTTGTTTGTCATGCATACCGACATATCCATGCAAGTATTCACTGATAAGGGAACGCAAATACTCATACGCACGGGTGGTCTACTTGTATGCAACTGTTACTGAGAATGCAGCGTTCATGTCGAGTTGGCCGCAAAGCGCATTATATTTATTTCGTATGCTTATTTTGCAAGGATATGCAGGACGAAGTGGAGCGGAATGGTACGGAAAACAATGCGAGTAAAATAAAATTTGAAATAAAAGGCAGTGAAGTTTGTATGTAAATGAGAGAGGCGTGTTGGCATTTACAAGCATAATCTAAGAATAAATTATAGCTTCAGAAAGCTAGGGTAGAGCTAGCAGCAGAAACAGCTCCTAGAAGTCAACATTAAAAAAAAAAACGAAATTGCACAATTTTCTTAAAATAAAGCGAATATTGAATTGAAAGTGTGCACGGCGAGTGCAACAACCTAACGCCTTGCGCACAGATGCTCACTCGCACACACACACACACACACACGCATAGTAGTTTTACATATTTGCATATAAAAGCGCAAATCGCTTTGCTATAGCTTTAAAGTGGAGATTTAATGGCAGTTAATGCCTGTTGGCATCCGAGATTAGCAACAGCAATCAGCGCAATTGCCAAAGAAACAGTTAGCTGTGGGGTGTTTAAAAGTAATTAAATACTAGTATAAAAAACAAAAGCTCCCCATCTACGATAATATCCTCAGTTTGCCAGTGTATATAATATAATTTATACCCCAAGCAAGTTAGATAAATGACGGAATGTTCATAGCCGTACTCGCAGAAATGATTTTTGATGTTTTTTATGGGAAGGTTAGGTAAGGTTAGCCTGGTTGACAATAAGCCACGCGTAGACCTTTTGGTCCCTAGCGATAACAAATGGAGTCCGACCTCTATGAATGCCTAAAGTAGACATCATGTAGGATGTCAGCGCTTTTGGCGAATCTAAGTAGAGCTGGGAGCTCCGCTTTTGAGGCGTCCTCCAGACCTTCAAACAGTGGGGCTCCCAGGCATTTTAGTCGCGTTCTTAATAATGCCGGACAAACACACACAAGGTGTTCTAAAGTTTCCTCAACATTTCTCTCTGCATTTCCTGCATTTGCCAATAGATTATGACCTGTTAGCATACCTATGATAGTTCTGCAGTCCTTTCCCGAGAGTGTAAGTGCGAATTGAGTCAGTTTTTGTCGTTAGTTCTACACATGACTTTTGCTGTTTTGCATGTGGTCAGATTAGTCCACCTAGCTTCCATGTGGTCCTCCATTTCATTGTATATTGTGTTTAGCGGTTTTGGTATGTCTCTTGTTCAGAAGGTAGTCTAACAGCACTTTTTGCTATCTCATCTACTATTTCGTTCCCCATAATGCCTTTGTGACCAGGTACCCAGTAGATATGCAGCCTACTGTTTGCGGCTAGCCTTTCTATGGCCTTTCTGCTCCGTTGAACATTGTTGAGTTCTTTCTTGTTCTAGTGTAGGCTAGCTCTGCGGCTTTCCCTACAGCAAAAACTTCCGCTTGGAAAATACTGCTGTGGTCTGGCTGCTTGATAGGTTGCCTTATCCCTAGTTTTGAGCAGTAAATACCCGCTCCCACTCCATCTATAGTTTTAGAGCCGTCTGAATAGATGTGAAAAGTTCTATGGCCAGGTTGCGTGCCTTTGTGCCATCCCTCCTCTTCAACTGTAGTGCGAAACCTTCTCTCCCAATTAATGTACGGAGTTATGTAGTCCATGCAACCTGAGCTCCACTTTCCTATTGAGCTGTGACCAAAGGCTCTGCCGGTGAATACCCCCGCAGCCACTAGCCTCCTCGCCGATTTCGTTATACACAGAGCAGCGAGTCGTTGAACCCTTTCCAGTGGCATTAAGTATATCAGTTTTCTTGTCGCAGTCCACCATACTAAGGCCCCATACAGCAATATCGGTCTAACTACTGCTGTGTAGCTCCAATGCATCAGAGAGGGTGATAGACTCCAAGTAACGCCCAGCATTCTTTTATATGCGTACAACGCATTACTGGCCTTTTTCCCCCTCTCCTCAACATTGTGCTTCCACAGCAATTTGCTGTCCAGTATTACTCCGAGGTACCTCGCATGATCTTTGAGAAGTAGTTCGTTGTTGATTAGCTTCGGGAGGTTCCACGCCAGGACCTTGTACTTCCTGGTAAAAAGTACCATGCCCGTTTTTCCCGCAATTATCCTTAGCCCTGCGCGAGATGTCCATTGGTGTACCTTTTTGAGAGTGTTGTTCATCACATTACTGATGGTGTCCAGGTACTTTCCCGTAACTACTATAGCTATGTCGCGGCATATGCCACTAGTTTTTGTGCCCTTCGTCATGTTTCTTGAGCATTTCATTTGCTACAAGTAACCATAATAGCGGCGATAATATCCCACCTTGCAGAGTACCTCTGCACGCATATTTGGTGACGCTCGCATCGTTCCACTCCGCTCTTATCTTTCTGCTGGCTAATAGCTGCCTTATCCATAGGTAAAACGCGAGTTGCACATTAAGTGACTCTATGCTATTTAAAATAACTTCTTTTGTCATGTTGTTAAAGGCCCCTGATATATCTAGAAATACTCCTAGAGCATACTCCTTATATTCTAACGCCTTTTCTATGTTTAGTACAAGTGAGTGAAGTGCAGTCTCAGTAGATCTGACTTTAGTGTAAGCATGCTGCGCCTTGGATAATTCGTCCGGTGCAATTGTGTCTCTAATATATGTGTCTAGAATCTTCTCTAACGTTTTCAGCAGAAATGAGGTCAGACTAATGGGCCTGTATTACTTCGAGTAGAGAGGGTTGCTTTTTCCAGCTTTTGGAATAAACACAACTCTCGCTTCTCTCCACAATACAGGAACATAGCTGAGCCTCAAGCATTCCCGGAATATCGTTCTTAACCATGGTACCACAAGATGGCTTACCTTTTGGAGCATGGCTGGGAAGATTCCATCCAGTCCTGGCGATTTATATGGGTCGAAACTTTGTATAGCCCATTCTATCTTGTTGGTCGTAATTACGTTCGTCGGGATGTCATGCACAATATCTCCTCTAGGTTCGAGATCTGTAGTGTCCCCACACCCTGGAAAATGTGTGCTGACTAGGTCTTCTAGAGAGTCCTCATAGCTGTCAGCCCACTCCCCGTTAATTTATCGTATTGTTCTTGGCGTAGACGGATTCTTGGAATATCGATAAACACTTTACAATCTTTAATTCTTCTACACTACTTTCAATAGCGGAGAAACAGAATATTTAACTACTGGTTAACTTTCATAGTTTACGTTTTTAACGCAAAATGAGTCCAATTTGCTTTTTGAGTATTTTTCTTAATAAGTAAAAAAAGTATTTTGAGTGGAATTCTTCATTTTGACCTGTTTGTATACTCCAGCTGTCTAACGTCACAAGAGTCAAATGTGACGTATGACGCCATTTGCAAAAATTGTATATCTTTTACGCCACCTTGTACCTTTAACTCCTGTAAGCTCTTCTAAAACAAAAGGAATAGAATATTTAAGCTCGATTTCACATAAGTTTTCCATGCAATTTTCCGATTCAGTTATAATTTTGCAATTTTTGCCTCAAAGAACCACTAATACTGGTCATATAAAAGGAAATACCGAAGAGTCTTTATCAGATTATTTCGCTCATAAGTACAACGACTACTTACGTGGGCATCACCGAATTGATAAGATCAATGCTCACCCCGGTTCACGATGCTCTTCCAGACATACCTTCCCTGAATATCGTAATCAAAAAAACAAATAAATAAAAAAAATTAATAAAAACGAAATCATCTCCTAGGGAAACGTTGAGAATAAGAAGCTAATTCAATCATCCACCATCAATGTAATTGACCAGTTAACAGGATGTCATATCAACATTGTAGGCTGGTGGTCCAAAACCTCACTTCTCTTCACGGACAACTGTAAGGATCTTTCCCCAAAAGGTATGATTGGGACACGACACAAGCTAAGCCCAGGAAAGATAAGGACACGAGGTTTGTTAAAGAAAATTAGACTATTAATTTTTTTTCCAAAAACAGTTATGAATTAGGTTGGGGCATAAGTTCATAGCGTTTTTATATTTTCCTTTATTTTACAGCAATTCGTTTCCTGTATGGCAAAAACGAAGTATTCATTCAATTGAACTCTTTTCACTCTACAAAATATGTTAATTTTATTTTTTGAGTTATTTTTTATTAGTTTTGAGGCTTAAAATACCCAGGAGGCAAAAATCAACATTTTCGACATCTGCTCTTCTTTGCTTTTCTTCGAGGACAAAAAGCTGCCGAAGCAGTCCGGGACTTTTGCGACGTGTATGGAAAAAATGTCATAGGAGAGTCTACAGCACGGAAATGGTTTTCAAAGTTAAAAAGTTCCGACTTTGACGGCGATGACACGTCCCGCAGCGGAAGGCCTTCTGAATTCGATGAATAATAATGAATAATTAACTGCGATCATAAAAGGATTATCAATCACCTTCATTCAATGACATTTACTGGAAAATTGGGAGCTCGGGTGCCTCACGAGCTCAAAGAACAAAACAAAGAAAGTCACCTTCAAATTGCGTCTCAGCATCTCGTCCGCCATCGGGCAACATGCGGTCATAAACAGGGCTTTTTGTACCGAATCGTCACAGGAGATAAGAAATGGTGCCTATACATCAATATGAAGCAAAGAGAGAAGTGGGTGGGTTCAGGAGATACGCCAAAGCTAAGAGTCAAGCCGGATTTTCATCATGATATGTGTTTGGTGTGACTGGGAGGGCATGATGCTTTGGAAAATGTTCGAAAAGAATGACACAGTCAACAAGGAGCTACATTGCCAAATCACACCGTGTGAATGGGGCTATTCGACTGAAAATATCTGATCGACATTGTCAAACCATACTCCTTCACGACAACGCTTGGCCCCATGTTGCACAAGTCGCCAAAGCCTCACTCCAAGAGCTCAAATCGGAGGTCCATCATCATCCGCCATATTCTTCGGATCTCGCATCGACCGATTACCATCATTTTCGCTGTCAAACCATATGAAGAGCGTTGCCTTCGATAGCAAAGAGGTTCGGGGTGCAATACTATATTCCACAATTGCTTGCTACAATACCTAACCACAGAAGACACTGTACAGAGAAGCAGTCTTGCAAGTTGCCAGAGAAAAATCGAAATTCTAGAATCCAATGTATTCAAAGAAATATTAATGAAAAAATGTTCCATCTTTGAGACCAAAGAATTCTAAGCATCAAAAGCAGACAAGTTTTATTGCTTTCCACCTATGTACGTAGGTAGGTTCAGAATCTGAGAAATTATCCGAAAAACCAATGTTCATGTTTCATGCCCTCGGCTCATAAAAATACAATGCCCATATAGGAGGCATTGATCTGATGGACAGCTTCATCGGTCGATATCGCATATGCATTAAGTCAAGAAAATAGACAATGAGGATCTTCTACCATACTTTGGTACTATGCAAAGAAGCTAGTACAATAAAAGGGTAATTTCCCGCGGACATTATGAAGCTAGCTGACTTCAAAACTGAGCTTGCTGTTAACTTACGCCGAAGAAGGCCGCAGAACTCTCTAAAAACCACGATCGGGTATAAAATTCTTATGTTTCCGGGCACACCCGCGGAAAAGCTATGTTTACCATTTTAGCCCCATTGCAGAAGATGTAGGGACCTTTCCAAAAAGGAGATTATTGAACACTTTCCCTGTAAATGTCCGGGTTGGGCAGCTAGTCGACTAAGGTCACTGAGTGCTTCTTTCATCGCCAGCCCGCCAACTTAAGTCCCACTAATCCCTCTTCTGCATTACAGCAAAGCTCTGGCTCGCTGTAGATATCTGTCTGTTGTAGGTCTGAAAATGGTATCAAAACAGCGCTTTAGTACTACTTAGGGAGTGCCAGAGTGGTACTTCAACCATTTCACCTACATACCTACCATGCAATTATTTCACTCAACTGGCCTGTTTGACATGAAAAATGTGTGTGCATTCGAGAAATAAATGTAAATATAGCATTTGTAAGAAGTTTACCTCTTGGGCTTTCACGAACCCATATTAAAACTTAGTGCAGCAAATGTATGTTATGTATAATCTTAGAGATTTAAGTATCAAAATTGATATCACCTTTATTTTGTGAAATAAATAAAAGTATGCGAGTTTCATTATAATTTTTTCTTTATCTTTAATTTGAGAAATTCGGCTTCTAAAAGCTTCCAGAAAAAAGAGGAATTTATTCACCGCACACGCTGCTAGAAAACTTAGAAAATGAAACCCTTCATCGAAGAGCAGTCTCAACGATTGAAAAAATTCGTTTATTACCACATTATTGTAATTTCCGGGTTCGAAAAAAAAATAAATTTAAAAGAAAAAACGTTCGGCATTGATGAGAAGTAAATTTTGAACACGTAAACATAAAAAACAACAAAGCTTTAGGACTGTTTTTCTAGGCACCGCTACTAGCTTCAAAAATTAATATAATTTAATTAGAATTATGTCGAAAAATTGAAAATAGATATTAAGAAAAATAGTGGAAACGACAATGTAAATCTTCTCCCAACTCTTCCATCAGTCTTGTACTGCCACAGCTTTACTTTGATAGAACCACTGCCTGGCATGCAGTAGGCCATTTGGTTTGCCTGAACACAAAAATAAAAGAAATAAAGCACTTGAAATGCTGATGCATCCGCAAAATTCACTTTAAGTGAGGCGGATTTGGTAGCTTTTAAAAAGCTTTTCAAAATCCAAAATGCACCACTGGTGCATCTCACCACAGAGTTCATTGCCTAGACTTGAAAAATCACAACAAAAAAAACAAGAAGAAAAAAATAAGTTTTACCACGAAGACAGCAATCAGCCAGCTAACTGCGTAGTAAAAATGAGAAACTAAAAGGATGAGTGGAATTTGTTGCAAAAAAATTACAACCAGAGTATCAGTCAACAACCAGGATTTTCTATTGCGCATACATATAAATATATTCAGTGAATATACACATACAGTGACGAGCATAACTAAATGCATGATGACTTTTACATGATATTTACAATGCTTTGCAAGATGACACTTCTTGTCACTTTTTTTAACAAAATAATAAAAATCACGGTTTCAAACTTCCAGCTAACAAAAAGTTTTGAGCTAACTTTTGAATTACTGAATCTGAACTTTTAGAAAAATTCCTAGTACGCAATTTTATAGCCCTTTAAGTTCAGTATAATAAAATACAAAATTGAATGGCTAAGGAATTTCGTTGATTTTAAACATTTCTTTGGTGTTTTTGCACCCTATTTTATATTTTTTCCGTACATTTTTTTCCATACGAAATTAATTTTGAAATTAATTGTCAAATAAAGAAATAAAAATCGGTAAAAAGAAATATTAAAAAATCAAATGATTATTTAAGCACTTGCACTTATACCCTATGATCAGAAAGTACCGGGAACGTTTAAATAAAATAAAACAGAGTTAAATTTCATTCAAATTTATTTGATCTCCTTCTAAATATGACGCATCTGAAGCAACACACACGTGCCTTCAGCTCCTTCTTCGCATTCTCTTTGATCTCCTCTATCGACTGAAATCTCGTTCCACGAAGTGGTTACTTCAACTTTTGTAACAAGCAAAAGTCGCACGGAGCCATATCAGATGAATACGGTGCTTGCACGATGGTATATATTTACTTGGTGTTTGGTCGAATAATCCAGCACAATTTGGGCTCGGTGCGATGTCGCGTTATCATCACGCAAAATCCAAGAATTGTTTGCCCACATTTCCGGCCGTTTGCGACGTAAAGCATCTCTTGAAACGTTTGAAAATGGATAAAAACAGTATTCTATATTGACTGTCTGACCCGATGGAAGGTACTCCTAGTGCACTACGCCTTGGCAATCGAAGAAAACAGTCAGCATCACCTTCCCGGTATTTTTTGATCATTCATTGGTTGTTCGAATGAATTTTGTTTATTACAATCTGGTAGGCATTTATTTTTTGAATATGATATCCGGCATATGCCCGCCGCAGCTACGAGTCCAATTCGACGATTCGATGAGTCCAATTTATACTACTTTTTCTAATAAATCTGAATAAAAATTTAGCCCAATGAGCAAAAATGACAAGCAAACGATGGTCATTTGGCTCCAATTCATGCATGAGCTCTATTTTATAGGCATGAAGCCAAGGTCTTCACGTAGAATTTTCCACGTAGTCGAACGAGAATGACGACGAATCGACATTTCCGCGTCTTCTCCAGCACTTCGCTTCATGAACATTGCGAACAGATTTAATTAAATTTTTATTTTTCAAAGTAAATTTCCACAATATGGAAGCGCTGTTCTTACTGAGCAGAAATTCCAACGCAGTTTGCTATTCTCAGCCGTTAAACCAAAGTTATCAATATTGATATTTCTCATTCAGCTAAAAAACACCCGATATATATTAATTGGCTCTTACACCCTCTGGTTGGTATTTGGCCGAGTTCCTCCGCCGATTTGTGCTGTGCGTCAAGAAAATATCGTCATGCTCTCATTTATGCTCGCCACTGTAGATTCGTTCATGAAAGCGGAAACTGCACTTTCGGCATCCCTGCAGAAAACACCACTTGAGTGCTAAAGTATGTAGTAAATATGACTAAGTAGTAGGTGGATATTATTTGGCGCAATACTTGTCCTCGTAATCTCACATATCTTTTTTTCTTTTTTAATATTTTTTGCGTCTGTTTTGCAACTATTATTTTGCTGCAGCAATATTTTTTAAATTGCACGCAGACAAACTACAAATGTTGGATACACTCTTTTGTCTGATTCTGGATGTCGCTGCTTGTGTTGTACTGCTAGTTACTTACACTAACAACAAAATTAACATATTTTTCGAGTGTATTGCAACTATTACAACATGTTCGTCTGTGTTTTTAGTTTTAAGTTTTTTGTTTTCATTTTCGCTTCAAAACTTATGCATTCTGTCAAAAAAGTAACTGAAATTAATAATTAAAAAAAAAAAATGTTTCAAGCATTGCCAAATAAAAACAGTCAGAGGGGTAAATAAAAAATATTATATGGGCTTAATTAGATGCTTGAGAAAAAAAAACCGTTAAAAAATTCTTTCTACGAGAACACTTCATTTTTTCAACGTGATATTGCACCATTTCACAAAGTTTTCATTAGCCAAGAACTTAAAAAATAGCGTTCACTTTTTTAACTCTCAACTCTTGACTCTTCCCAAAAATCAAGTGAAAAACTTAACAAAGTATCCTTTTTCAGAAGATAGAAGATAATTAAAGAGTGAATTGAAAAAAGCGAGAATTGAAGTCCCTTTCGGAAAATACGTTTAGGCTTGGGAAATATTTTGAGGATTGCATTGCACAAGTCGAGAATTTGATTCACCTTCAAGGCAAAAAACCAGACCGCACTTTTCCAGCAGACTTCGAGTTATTCCTACTATTACTGCGACAAGCGTGTGCGGTCAGCAGGGGCATTTCTTGGGGTTTATACGACCGGCTTGAAGACCTATGTGGACGACATTTACTTACTATCATACAAATGCTCAGATGCATCAGCTAAACTACAAGCGGTATGCCATTCAGTAGCACAAACAGGTCTAAAAATTAACATAGCTAAGACCAAAGTAATGCAGATTAACACCGCTGAAACGCAATCCCTTCAACTTGCCGACACGCCGCTTGAAGATGTAGATGAATTTCACTACTTTGGGAGCATAATTTAAAAAATGGGTGATCAACAACTGACATACGTAACCGAATTTCTAAGGGACGCGTTGCATTTGGCATGCTAGACAAGGTATCTCCACATCTCCAGGCACAAAAAACTGAAAATATTTGATGCCAACGAGGTAGTTCTGTATGGATGTGAAACATGGAATTTAACAACAAGCATATCACAATCATAGCAGTCCTTCTTAAACCGTTGCCTACGAAAGATAATGCGGATATTCTGACCTGATATTATAAGCAACGATGGTCTTTGGACGGCCACCGGGCAAACACCAGTTCACATAGAAATTATGCATCGCAAGTGGAAATAAATCGGACACACATTGCGCAAACCAGGGGATGGCATCGCAAGGACAGCGTTAGACTGGAATCCCCAAGGAAGCCGTATATGCGGGAGACCAGCCAACACATGGAGGCGACAACTAGCAGCAGAGGCGGACAGAGCAGGCCGTTCCTGGAGTCAAATTAAACATCTAGCTCTAAACAAACGAAATTATAACCTGTTTATTGGGGCCCTATATTTTATCTGCCACCGTAGCCGAATGGGTTGGTGCGTGACTAGAGAGGAAGGTAAGTTCGAATCTCGGTGAAACACCAAAATTAAGAAAACACATTTTTCTAAAAGCGGTTGCACCTCGACAGGCTATGGCAAATCTCCGAGTGTATTTCTGGCATGAAAAAGCGTCTCATAAAATATATCTGCCGTTCGGAGTCGGCTTGAAACTGTAATTCCCTCCATTTGTGGAACAACATCAAGACGCATGCCACAAATTGGAGGAGGAGCTCGGCCAAACACCCAAAAAGGTTGTAAGCGCCAATTATATATATACATATATGTTTTATCTAGGAACTATGGGAAAACTATATATATAAAGTGCAATAAACACAATTTACGGCCATGTTTGAGGTTATGTATCACAAAGAATATATTATCAAATTTTATGGTGGACTGTTGTCATGAGTGTCATACGTTGTCATAAGAGTACTACAATATTTTGGAAAGAGTCTTCCTTGTAGGCAATTCAACAAATTTGAAGGCATAATAAATACTTTGTGTTTATGGACTAATTCCTGGCACTTTTTTAACAGAATGAACTACATAAAATTCCTTTTTCCCAATATTTGCTTGGTGCGCATTTATTATGCGACTCTTATATTATATTTCAGCCAATTTTTGTTTTTGCTTCTCAGTGGCATTCTTTTCATATTTGTAAAGAAATGTAGATATGTGAATTTATTTGCTGGAAGGATAATATCACGAAATTATCTGCAACTTGAGCGAGACAATAAATAACCACAAGCAATTACCCAACTACACGTGAATAAGCAGAGGAGGCGCATGAGATTTTGTATTAAAGTTATAAACTAATGTGCATTCAAAATCAATGAGCGGAAAGAAGAAAACCCTTTTGTAATATTTGCCCGCCCTCTGTTCTTACTTATGGGTTTTAATCTGAGCGTGGGACTGGAGTTGTGCGTTGACTGTCATTCAGTTCACTCTGGGTTCGATGGCATCGGTAAAAAATAAAAAAATTAAGAAGGAAAAAGTTTCTAAAAATGCCCACTCCTCCACTTCCATCGATAGATAAAACACTTTTCTTGAATAGCGGCTGATGGCACAGACTTAATGGCATACCAATGGAGAGTAGTAGTTAGTTTTTAGCACCAGATATTTATTAAAAACTACCTTTACTAAATAAAAGGAGCTTGTATTGATCACCATTACCGCTAAGCCCTGTATACATTCGCAGAGAAAAAGCATCCATCCAGTGCTGCTGATGTAGTGGAGGACAGAGAAGAATCTAGGCTCAAGAACTGTCTCAGGCTATCCCCAAAAGTCACGCTAAAGATCCATAAGCGCCTAGCCGCCAAATACGGACATTCGAAAAGAAAGTGTTCAACAGGATCTTCAGGATCCCAACAGCTTCTGCAATGGGGGTTGTACGGAAGTCCAAGCTTCTCCGGATGAGTTTCGATCAGACCGATCAATGACCGATGAACACCGCTATGCGTTGGGAAATTGAATGACGGAGAGATCCCCAGCATTTTCAGCTTCTGCATCTGTCGTCCTGAGGCTAAAGCGTTTTTGAGATAGTACACGATAAGATATAGCTCGATCTGCCTTGCTCTTTTTAAAAAAAAGCAATTTGAAATTTTCCCCTTTAACAACGGTCAAGCGCACATCGATGTCTGAAATGGGGACAACTGAACGGGCCTTCGAAGACCGTTCCAGGCATTTATTGACTGCAGCTTTGAAAAAATGTGTACCGCGCAAGAAAAATTTAACAAACAATTGTAGGAACTGATTTCATAGGTGAAAGAGGCTCATTAGCCAGCTTCACTCATGACTTGATGGGGTGTGAATTATGATGCGGTCACTGGTTTGCATTTCTATGAACGAGGCGTTAAAATATTACCAAAAGTTTTCCAAAAAACCGCTGTCAAAGCTTTTCTGGGACCAGTTAATGAATGCTATAATAAAATACTGTGCTTAAAAACAAGTCATAAAGCTAAAACAACCCAAACTTGACTCCAAAACTTTTTACCAGCATGCATTTCCTATAAAGAATGGCCCTTCGGCAGTCCGGATTTGAATCTGCGAGATTGCAAATTTTGGACAGTTTTGAAAGAAATGTTTTAACACATTTGAACATTGGTCCTCTAAAGAAAGTTTGGATTCGTGCTGTGGTCAATTTTCCGAAGGACGAGGTGCAAGTGGCTATTAATGATTGGCCAGTCAGAGTTAAGGCGTGCGTGAAAGCCAAAGGCGGACATTTGGAATGAATGTTAGCTTTTTGATTACAATAGAGTATATGAACGATATGAAGTGTTACCAACTTCACACTGCTTGTATCTGTAAAACAGCTCATGACATCAACGTCAAAATTGTTCTAATGATATTTCAATATATTGTTTATAAGCCACCAAAAGCATTTGCATCTCAGTTTTGTTGAACTTTTTTTTTTATTTCTTCTGTGATGGAATTCAAACGTAATAGTGTGATTGCGTTATATTTGGATGGAAAATCACAACCAGCCATTGTTCGTGAGCTCAATCACCTCAAAGTGAATAAAATGTTTGTGTATCGCACTATAACACATTACAATGATACTGGTAGCATTGCAAAACGCTATGGAGGTGGACCAAAAAAAAACCACAACAACTCCAGAAATGGTTCTGAATGTGAAGGGTCGACTTGAACGAAATCCACATCGAAGTGGAAGAAAAAAGGCCAAAGAACTGATAATATCACAAGACAGCATTCGACGCATATTAAAAAATGAGCTCAAGGTCAAGGCTTCTCTTCTTCTTAATTGGCGCGATAACCGCTTACGCGATTTTGGCCGAGTTTAACAAAGCGCGCCAGTCGTTTCTTTCTCGTGCTAACCGGCGCCAATTGGACACACCAAGTGAAGCCAAGTCCTTCTCCACCTGATCTTTCCAACGCAGAGGAGGCCTTCCTCTTCCTCTACTACCACCAGCTGGTACCGCATCGAATTCTTTCAAAGCCGGAGCGTTTGTATCCATTCGGACGACATGACCCAGCCAACGAAGCCACTGGATCTTTATTCGCTGCGCTATGTCTATGTCGTCGTAAAGCTCATACAGCTCATCGTTCCATCGTCTGCGATATTCGCCATTGTCAACGTGCAAAGGTCCAAAAATCTTACGCAGAATCTTTCTCTCGAACACTCCAAGCGTCGCTTCATCGGATGTTGTCATCGTCCAAGCTTCTGCGCCATACGTTAGGACGGGCATGATGAGAGTCTTGTAGAGTGTTAGATTTGTTCGTCGAGAGAGGACTTTACTGCTCAGTTGCCTACTTAGTCCAAAGTAGCACTTGTTGGCAAGAGAGATTCTACGTTGGATTTCAAGGCTGACATTGTTATCGGTGTTAATGCTGGTTCCTAAATAAACGAAGTATTTTACAACCTCAAAATTATAACTGTCAACAGTGACGTGAGTGCCGATACGCGAGTGCGCCGACTGTTTGTTTGAAGACAGGAGGTACTTCGTTTTGTCCTCGTTCACCACCAAACCCATTCGCTTTGCCTCTTTATCCAGTTTGGAGAAGGCAGAACTCACAGCAGTTCATAAACACTCAAAACGATCGTGTTTACTTGACCGAATGCTCATACCAGAATTTGAGCGTACGTATGGCCATTCGAAGCCATTTCCCATCGCAAGTAATGGTTTGGCCCGCAGTGACCGCTGATGGACGCTCTCCAAACGGTTTTATTGAGCCTGATGTCAAAATGAATGCGACTTATTATCAACACCGTCTATAAAGCTCGTGTGGACCAAGAATGGTTAAAAAATCATGTTCCACACTTCATTTCGTCCACACAATGGCTTTCAAATTCTCCAGACGCAAATCCGATGAACTATTCCATCTGGTCCATTTTGGAGAGCAAGGTGAGGACTAGCGATTATACGAGAATAGGCCAAAATATCTTAAGATCACATTCGTGCACCATGCAACTCATTTTTTTACCGTTTGAAGGCTATAGTCAAGGCAAAAGGTGGTCATATCGAGCTAAAGGGAGCAATTTTGGAGCATAAAATATTTATAAACTAAGTATACGGTTACTAGAATGCTGATATCCAGAGAAAGGAATGGAATGGTACGAAATTGAATATGACAGGAAATTTGTCCCAGGTAACATTGCGGCCGCCGTAGCCGAATGGGTTGGTGCGTGATTACCATTCGGAATTCACAGAGAGACGTCGGTTCGAATCTCGGTGAAAGCAAAATTAATAAAAAAACATTTTTCTAATAGCGGTCGCCCCTCGGCAGGCAATGGCAAACCTCCGAGTGTATTTCTGCCATGAAAAAGCTCCTCATAAAAATATCTGCCGTTCGGATTCGGCTTGAAACTGTAGGTCCCTCTATTTGTGGAACAACATCTACACGCACACCACAAATAGGAGGAGGAGTTCGGCCAAACACCTAACAGAAGTGTACGCGCCAATTATTTATTTTTTTTTTTTTTTTAACATTACAAATTACTCTTGAAACCAAGAAAAAATCGAGACTGCGATGGGTAATATCTTATGCATCTCCTCCTTATGATGTCTGTGCTGATAGTATATCGATCCCATGGATTATGGTCCATAATTGTAAGTTCAACTTTAACTTCATTCCTGGACTATTTCTGAGAAGGTGGATGAAGACTTCAAGGCGATGGAAACTTCTCGACAGCTTACATGCTTACACTAAGAGTAGGTCAACCGATACTGCCATGCACTCACTTGTGGGTACTATTTCGGTTAAAGAGTATACTCTAGCAGCCTTCCTAGACATTGAAGGTGCATTTGATAATGTTTCGCTAGAGAAAATAATATCGGCCCTTGCTAAGGTTGGATTTTATATGTCAATTAGACTACTAGTACGTAACGTTAGTCGGAAAATAATCTACAGATTAGGTGCATCTTGCACCGCTCGCGCAGTTTTCAGAGAAGCTCCTGGAGTTGGTGTTCTCTCTCCTGTTCTGTGAAACCAGGACATCAACAATCCGGTTTTGGTCCTCGTTTGCCTGGGATGTAAAGTAATTGTTTAGGCAAAAACATTTTTCAACTCTAAGCGATCTAATGTAGACCGCCCGTCTAGCTGTCTAGATTAGCTCTTGATAGCGGTTTGGCTGTAGACCCTCAGAAAAGAGGATTAGTACTGTTCTCGAAGAAATATAAAATTCCACAATTTGTGAAGCCATCATTAGCTGGCGTAAGGCTAGAAGTAGGAGATAGCTCCAAGTATCTAGGTATACATTTCGACAAGAAACTAAACTGGAACATGAATGTAGAGGACAAGTTAATGAAAGCTTCACGCAAAAAAGCCATAGAATGCAAGTTGGGTATTTCTTCGAATAGCACTTGTATAAGACCGTTATCGAAACTATACTCTTTTATGGGACTATAATCTGGTGGACAACACTCGACAAGACTACGATTAGAAATTGACTTCGGAAATTCCTACGTTTGGCTCTTATATGTATCAGCGGCGCTCTTGTAACCACAGCTTCTGATGCTCTGAATACTATTTTGTTTTTATCCTTCCTAGACTTGGTTGTAACATTCCTGCTCGGATTGATGTAACTAGTCAATGGCGCGATTGAAGTGTTGGACAACCCTCCATAGCACTCGATCTGTGTCCAATAGTCTTGTTTGATGAAACATATTTTAATAGGTTAATTAATACTTAGACAGACAAATTAATAAGATGCCTTCAAACTACGTGGTACAAATAGCATTGTCAGTTCAGCGAATACGAATACGGGCAAAATGGGACGTTACTTAGTCGGTCAAGGTAAAGCGTCTCTATGTTAGTTCCTTTCATCACAGGCCACTGTCTCCTAGATCGACATGCTCAAACGTACCTCATTTCAACTAATGCAATAATGAGCAGGAGGAGTATTCTTACAGACATCTTCTCTGTCACTTTGGGTTCTTGAATGATACTGATGAATGTTGACTGTTTTCTTCGATTGCCAAGGCGTAGTGCACCATCAGTACCTTCCATCAGGTCAGACAGTCAATAGAGAATATTATTTATCCGTTTTGAAGCGCTTGAGAGATGATGTACGTCTCAAACGGTCGGAAGTGTGGGCAAACAATTCTTCACCGAGCCCAAATTGTGCTTAAAACAAAAACGATTTAATGAGGAGTAAACTGGTAGATAAACTGCTACTGTGGTATCACAATAGACGGGCGACGATCTAAGTGAGTTGACTTAAAGGCCGACTGCCACTTTTACTTATCTCAAGATGGGCTGTTGTCTCCATTTTTGCAGATAAATAATTGAAATTACACTATTGAATAAACGAAATATATTTCGCATGCCTTCAAGAAATAAAATATATTTATTGAGAATGAGCTTCACTTGAAATGAAGCCTAATCGACAAAAACTTGTGGACTGAAATTGATCATATGGATATAAACGATTTTTGATTTTACCACGATTGTAAGACACATCTTACAGCTAATCAATCGATCTATCTTTTGGGCTCTAAGTTCAAAAGTACAGCCCTCACGTGGTCCTTTCGGTGGAAAGTTTTTGTGAGGGATTTCAGAAGACCGATATTTTGTCGATCATTTACTAATGACCTAAAGATCCATACAAACAAGATGGCTATGATTCGAACCATTATTAAGCTAGAGACAAAGAGGTATTGGCTAATTGTGTCTAACAGCTTGCCCGCTACTATGAAGGCAGGCAAGACAAAGAAATGAAATCGTATTATATAAGTAACTAGCTTTAACCCGCGGCCCCGCTCGCATAGGAGTAGTTTTGAGGGGTTTAGGATATGTATATAAGAGAATTACAAACAATAATTTCATGGAAAATAATTTTTTATTAATTACCATAATATTACAATACCCGGCATCCGTTGCTATGCCTCGTTGAATAAAATCAAAACAACCAATCAGAAAAATATCAAGGAAAATTATTTTTATTAATTCTTTAATTAATTTTATCTCAAACCGTTTTTGAACTTTGCATTTGGGTCATAGTTGATCAGCTTATGCGGATTATGAAGTCTAGAGTGAGCTATAAATAGGAAAAACTAAGATTTTTTAGATTAAATTTAAGCAAGTATTCGATTATTAGTGACGAATGAGAGTGGTGGCGCGGCCTGGGGCCTGTGGGAAGGGAGTTCCATCATAAAAACATGCCTATAACCTTCATTGGGTGAAAATATGAATGTATAAAAATTTTTACGTCATTTGGTGTTGTCGTTTCGTAGTGATGCGCGGACAACGTACAGACATTTCACCTTAGAATAGAAGATGGGAATATTTTCGATTTTTTTTTTTTTAAATCATAATCAGAGAATCAATTTTTATTTCCTATATTTCTCCCATATAAAATGCACTTGTTTCTCAACCATCCTCTATTTAATGGTTGCTCTACTATTTGGGTCATATGTATGTATAATGGAGATCTAACCTGCCCCCACTCTATAGATTCCCAATTTTTATCATATTGCATAAGCAATGAATGAGAATTTCTATGACATTTTAACAGCAACCATCCTCGCGCTGATGGATTACAACACAAAGCAGTAGAGCTGCAGCTTTCTTAAGCAACACAAACTAAAGTGCTTTCTTAAGCACAATGAGATTGAAGGTATTAGTGTATTGCTTTGGTTAGTGAATAAAAACAACAACAACAAAAACAAAGAATCTACCCTATTGTTGTATTGTTTGTCGCGTAAGTCATCGTGCTCCATTATCATTTAGCGTGGATGTCGGAAAAATGTAGGTAAATACAGAATGGCGTGTTTTGCGAACGTCAAACAGATTTGCCTAACAATTGGAAAAAATCCTGACAAAGGCAATGACTGCAATTTGGGAAAAATATGAGGAAAAAAAAAACTATTCTGGCTTCATACAAATTTAGAGCTTTATAAATTTTTTTGTTGTTATTTTTTTTTAATTATGGCTACCAGTTTAAGATGAAGCAAGCGCCTTTTGTGATTGATTGTAAGAGGCGAGCAAAAATTTTCATTACGCTGTCGATTTATGAATTTTCTCACTTGCAGCTTTAAATTATTTTAACTATATTATATTTTTGGAGACCTTGGCGTTTTGGATATTTATTAATGGAGTAATTTTCTTAATATAAACCGCATGCAATAAATATAGCAAATGTTTTCACAATTTATTTGCAGTTTATAGCGTTTTTCAGTAAGAGCGCTTCAACTTTTGAACTTTTTTGAATAAAACACAAACGGTTTGACTTTTTTAACTAATTTTTTTTTATTATCGAGTTTGAACATATACATTTAAGTATAAAATTCGATTTCTTTTGCATGACCACCGTGTGCACGTTTTACGAAGTCCAATCGTTGAACCCAATTTTCGACCACTTTTTTGCATAAATCGGCCGAAATTCCAGCAATTTCGCGTTCAATATTGGATCTGAGCTCACAAATCGTCGCCGGCTTGTTACTGTAGACCAATGACTTCACATAACCCCAAAGAAAATAGTCTAGAGGCGTCAAATCACACGAGCGCGGCGGCCATTCGACCGGTCCATTTCTGGAAATAATGCGCTCATCGAACTTACTCTTCAACAAATCAATTGTGGCGTGTGCTGTGTGGCTTGTGGCCCCGTTCTGTTGAAACCACATGTCGTCTAAGTCCATACCATTCAATTGCGGCCAAAAATAATAGTTTATCATGTCGCGGTATCGATTTCCATTCACAGTAACGTGGCGATTGTTCTCGTCAACGAAATAATATGGGCCAATTACGCCGCCGGCATGTAAACCGCACCAAACAGTGATTTTTTCGGGATGCAACGGTGCCTCATGAATCACGTGTGGATTGCTTTCTGCCCAGTAACGCATATTTTGCTTGTAGACAAAGCCATTGAGCCAAAAGTGAGCTTCATCACTGAAGATGATTTTTTGGAAAAAATCTGGATTAAAGTAGCAGCAACAGAACGATTATTTTCATAAAAAATTTGCACGATTTGCAATCGTTGCTCAAGTGTGTAGCGTTCCATGATGAAATGTATACTAATGAAGTTTACAAATGACAAGCGAAAAATAAAAAAATATTGCGTCGTTCGCCCTCCCTATCGGAAAAAAGTTGAAGCGCACCTATTCAAAAACGCTTTATTTATTTTTAATAAATCCATAAAAGTCAAAGTTTCAAACTTCTGAAAACTTAATAACAATTCAACAAATTCGCATCAAAATCTTAAATTATTTAATCAGAATTTTATTAAATATTTCTAGTACTCAATTTTATAGACCTCAGAATTTTATTCTAATAAAGTGCAAGTCTCAAGTAGCTCAAAAATTGCGTGGATTTTTGACAATTTTTTTTTTTTTTGTTTTGTTATTTTTTTTTTGCTGACGGTGTTGGGTGTTTCCTTCCATTTAAAAAATATCGAGCATTCGATCTATAGAGATTTATTGATACTTTTTATATTTATATATTAAATATAAATATATATTGAATTTTTAAAAAAATATTAATAAGGACCGAAATGGAGAGGTTGTATCAACGGGACTCTTTTAGCTAAGGTCAGGCTTTTGAGGATAGGAAATTATTTGCGCAAATATTTGGTTTCGGCGCTAAACGTAGGCGAATGGAGCCAGTAGTGGAAAAACGATTTTGTTTTTCTAAAGGTGGCCCTTTAAATGGCAAACCCCCGAGTACCTGAAAACACTTCTACTAAAAATGATTCTCTGGTCGGAAGCGGCATAAAACCATTTGTAGAGCACAACATCAAGCCACATATACCAAAAACTTGAAGGAAAGACTCCAACTCAGACTTCGGTTATGTAATTTTAGATCAGTTACAGTTCGAAAACTAATTTTATGATTTTTTAAAACATTTTACTTTATAAACACAATTCTTTTGTAAATTAATGTAATTGTTGTCACAAAAACTTTCGATTAGCTCTAAATACAATACAAAAAACCCGGTGCAAATCGGAGCATTCTGCGCATAGTTATTAGGGCACATATATTACAATGGGTGAGCGTCTCGCTCAAAGCGAGTGTCTTCAACAACTATTTTCTTAGAAGACTTGGCACAAAAACTCGTGCGGAAGTTTCCAAGGCCGAATACGAGCTTTTTGAATGCTTTAGATTCTCTGATACACTGAGTATTTTGCCTACGGTTGTTCAATCGAAAGTTTTTGCAATGCTATGGTATGGATTATTTAGGCTCCATATAGAGTCTTCAGTGGCAACTAGGCAGCTCTAAAGTCAGCAGAAAGTGCTAGTGTCTCAGAATCTATCCATAAGTGAGAGTTGAGACTAAACTCTGTTATGAGCTAAAAGATGATCGCTGAGCTAGACCTGTAACCGCTAGCATGCATACCAGCTCCAGCTGTGATCAGCGGGTAGATATCTGTCGAACTACTGTTTCAGGAATGAATGGATGCGTGGTATTCCAAGAAAAAACACTCCTAGACTAGCGACGTAGAACGGAGAATTCAACCATGCGGCGTTGGCAAAGCCGATGGGCTACTGTACCGAGTGGCAGATGGACGGCGAAACTCATTACAACAGTAGGCAAATAGGTTCAAAGGATCATCGGGAAAGTGAGTTATTTCTTGACTCAGTTTCTGCCGGACCACGCATACTTTCGGAATACTACACCGCAAGGGTAAGGTGAGCAATCTCAGGTGCATTTACTGCGAAGCACATAGCGATGACGCCGAACACACATTCTTTAGTTGCGACAGATGGCTCGTGTAAAGAGATACTCTGAGGAAGCAGATTGGCGAAATCGCGCCGGCCAATGTAATCAGCAAAATGCTTGAATACGAGGATAACTGGAATGTGGTTAAAAGATATGTTGAAGGCGTATTATGGAGAAAAAAGATAGACCTCGATGCAGTACAACAAAGCGAGGCCTCACTGACAGAGACATAAGAAGACGAGTCTATGAAGCTGGATGCAAATAAGGGGGACCCAGACGTTAGTGAATAGAACTGGTCCGTTTTATGGACGCCGTTCTGGGCGCTACCGATGTAATGCAGAAGGTAGTCCCGGGAGGGGCGTTTCCCTAGAAGAAGAAGGATTGTTTTAGCGGTCGTACCACTGCACGCAGTAGACGATGGTGGCTGTAAGAGCGAAGGTATTTTAAATCCTACCTCAACCACCAAAAAATATAGCTCCTACATTCTAGTAAGTGGATTGCAGCACTCGGGCCAATACTAAACGACTAAAGCATACATGAAGGCACCTGAGTACGAAATTCTGAACCAAGTTTATGTGACTGGTTAAAAAAGAGGACATTATTGAAAAGCGGCTAACTCTATAATCATTGTTTTGTGAAAATTTGTGCGGCCAACATTTTTTTTCGCCCCTTTTTTAGTGTTAATTTATGCATAGCTAAAAAAGTACAGACCGTCTAAAAACATCTTTCTGTTAACGCTCGCAAAATAAATAATTTTATTTCCAGTTTTTCAGTGCTTCACAATTGTTGGGTTCATTTGGCTGTTGTTTATACTTCTTTGTTTGTTTCTCCTCGCTTGCGAAGTGAATTTTTGTTCCTTTTTTACCACACTACACCTTATTTCAATATTTAAGCCATGTCATGCAAATATTTGTGGCAAATAGTTGCTGTTTTATGTGCGCCGCAAAAATATGTCCTTGGAACAAACACGCACACACCTAACCATACATAAACTGCATACCATAGTGCCCCTATCATTCTATAAGAAAAAATCTTTACAACTTGCCAACCTCCACCTTCCTCTAACTGTTCAGTTCATAGCGCAAACGGCTTACACGACGTAAATTGCCATGGCAGAGAAGAAAGGAGCAACTAAATACGTTAGTAGTTGTTGTTAAAAGTTTATGCAACTTTGTGTCAAATAAATATGTGCGTGTAGTTGTGTATAGCACAATATAGGAGATACTGAGTATTAGTTATTTTTGTTATACCTTCTTTTGTAGAAAGGTAAACTACACCACTTGCACGGTTGCTTTAAAAACAACAACAACAAAGCGCACACATTAAAAAGTTATAGCGTTGAGTGAAAGTTTGCGTTGCATACCATTTGCAAGCAGGCAGTGATTAAAAGCTGATGAATTTACTGTTATAGCTGAAATGAGTTTTCAGCGATTTCGAGTTGAGCGCTCAGCTGTTTTTTGCTTCTTTGTAATTCAAAATTTAAACGAGGTATACCAGTCGCTGCAAGTCAAGCGTCAAGTGTGTAGGCTCGTATGTACGTACTTATATGTGGCACATTAGCTTATGTTGCATGCGCTGTCACATGAGTGCACAAGTTGAGTTTTTTTCCTCAGTTTTTATTTTTTATTTTTCCCCCTTAATTTTGCCCCTTCTTTTCAATGCTCTTTTAACCAGCACAGAAAATTTGATCACGTCCTTGCCGACTTTTGTTATGGTGGTTGCAAAACGAGCACGTCACAGCAAGTTCTTAGCGCAGGTTAAGGATACCGCAGCATTTGAAGGCTGCCAAAGCGAAGCCAAAGCCAAGCAAATGCTGAAGTGAGTAATAATTTTTATAATCTCTGCAACTAAGTATGGATATTTTTTTTTACCATACACTTCTTCTGCTTCTTCTATAATATATGCATGCACTAGGGATGCCAATATGAACGGAAAAAGTTGATCCCGAAATTTCGGGATATTTTTAAAGTAATCCCGAAGTTTCGGGATATATTTCAAATAATTCAAAAAGTATTGTAGTCCCGAGATTTCGGGATTACTTTAAAAATATCCCAAAATTTCGGGATTGATCCCAGGACGCAATTTTTTCATATTCAATTAGCATGCATTTTTATCCATCAAAGCACTTTCTTAGAAGGCCAATATTGCACTTTTTCATTTTTAGCAATGCAAAAAGAGAAAATTTCGTATTCGAATAAATGTAAGCCATAGAACAGCAAATATATAAATAAATATTTATGGCTAAACTCATAGCTTATATGCTGGTAAAAGTTTGTAAAACAAAAAAAAGCTTACTAAATTCCACTAACGCAGTTTACATTTCAAATCCTTTCACGCCGAATTGTAAGATTAAGTGAGAACAAATTTCTAGGAAATTGAAAAGCTTTTACTGTAATAAAGTTTTGTTAAAAACAAGTTTTTACTTCTTTCAATCCTAGATTTAAAATTTTTCGGGATACCGAAACTATTATAAGTCAATCGCGAAATTTCCGGTACCTGAAAAACACGCATATCTCGGAATTGACATCTCTAACGTACACTTCTTATGCAACACCAACATCCTCTTTAAAAATATTTTCAGTTATTAGCCAAGAAACTTTTCTCGCTTTGCTTGCTTTCAATTAAAACTTTCTGTACAAGTGATTGAAGGACGACCTATTAATGTCAGTTGCCGGGGAGGGGAATTCGTTAGACGAACAGCAGTTTGTGACTAAGCGCATATTTAAGTACACCCAATTCATCATATGCGATAACTGATATGCGCCTGTGCTTCTGGAAAAGGTGGATGCTGGTGATGGGACTAAATTAGCTCTATTCCTATTTCGCATTTCCCTTTTTTCTACAACTGACTTTGTTACCAGTTTTATTCTTATTGCTAGAAGCAGTGATTATCTAGGATCACCCAGACTGCGCGTGCAGATTTCTTCATTTCCTAAACCAGTATATCTGCACCTTTGTCGCTCTGACACTAATTAAGCGGCGCTGACAGTAGGGCTTATATTTTTCGTTTTTTCTTAATAAAAGTGGGCTTCATAAAAGGAAGAATTTAATAATAATATTTTTGAGTGCTACTCAACTGTGGCAACTGGACATTTATTGCGGACATTCATGCGACTGTACATAATACTTGGCTGTGTAAACGTAAAAGTTCAGCTTTATTTCTAGTTGATATTCTCATGGGAATACTTTTATATCACTTCAACACGATTGATGCAATGGGCATGGCAACGTATACAGAAGAATCCATTAATTAATTCAGGGCTAGAATAGTTGTGGTATTGAGACACTGTCACTAAGTGCTGTTACTTATTTATTGGAGAATTATCTGGTTGTGATCTACTTCAAGGGAAAATACCAGCCATTGCTAGCGATACATTTTTCCCATCTCTCAGGCAATTTGTGGATACTGCGTCTTTGGCCGCAAACCAATCATCGAGACATTTTTTGGCTTCTTCGTGAGAATCGAAGCGCTGCTCGGAAACTGCGTGGTCCATCGATGCAAAAAAAGGATAATCGGAAGGCTCCAAGTCTAGTGAGTAAGCCGCATCGCATATTCTGGGCGTTTTCGGTGTAAAGCGCTGTTCAAATGGGTCAATTGTCGTTGGTAGCGTGCACCGTCTGTTTCACCTGGTTTTAATAGCTCGTATCAAATCATACCACGCTGATATCAGATAACACCCAACATTGCCTTGCGGCAGAAGCGATTGTTTTTGGCTTATGGCCAAGCGGACCATACGATCGTTTACGCTTGGGATTGGAGAAATACACCCATTTTTCATCACCCGTATCGATTCGAAGCAAAAAAGACTTCCTTTTGAACCGGGAGAGCAGCATTTCACAAGTGGTTTTTCGATGTCCGCAAATTGTACTTTGAAGGCACGAAATTTGACATTTTTAAAAGCGACAAAAATGCATTGTTGTATGAAACGTAACAAACAATGAACTGAATATTGTTGACGGATGACAGACAAAAAACAAGACGTTTGGGAAGGTTTAAAAATGCTCCTAGCGACATCTATGCACTAATAGCTGAAAGTCTCATTTCATAGGTATATACCTGGTATTTAAACACCTCGTGCATTTTTTCTAATTTGATAGCGTGGAGAACGCAATCTCTGAGTCCTGACTTCAACACCTTGTTGAGTGGAAAGGGAGAATTTGGTCAAAGAAAAATTAAGTCTTCACAAAATTTCCCCTAAAGAACCCATAACTTTCTAGTTTGCTTTCGCTCCTAAGAGTGGTGGGGAGTATTGCTTCTGACTGATTTGAAGACAAAATATTTAAATATCGCGCTTATATTTGTCTATACTTTATTTATGGATACGAAAAACAGAGTCACAAAATTTGGACATCAATCCCTGGACATTCGAAAAAGAAAGTCACACAGTAGAAAAACTCAGCCTTCAAAAAACTTCCACGAGAAAACTGAACCTGGCCAACTTTGCTAGATTATATAGCTTCATGCCTTCTAAAACCAAATTTTTGCATAAAAAGATCATTCGACAATGTGACTTACTATTGAGGCATGCAGCATCATGTGTTGATGGCAAGCACATCAATTTGAAATTTATAAGTCACTATGTATAATGTTGCAGTGAAGATGTCAAAGAAATGCAACAAAGCATCATTGAGCCAGTGTATAGTATTCTTTGATAGGATCCTTTTCTAATTAACCGAAAACTGCGAAAAAATCTTAGAACCACACGAATCCTTGGTTGGGTGTTTGGCCGAGCTACTCCATTTTTCCATAAATACAGGTACCTTTGGTTTGCCTTTGCTTGCCGAGTTGCGACCGCTATAAGAAAACACTTTTTCTATCATTTGATGTTTCATGTCTGTGGTTTCGGGCCCGAGCTCTACCTACAATGCAAATTACGCACCAACCCATTGTCTACTTCGGCCGTGGGGTGCTGTCGAATCTTGCGAAATAGCGATTCTACCAGATTCACCATTCCCGTTATGAGTTTTAATTATATTTTTGCAATTACCATGGGAAGCTGAATTAATTTCAATTAATTGTTTTTCAATCAATTGATTGTGTGCTATCAAAACGAAATTATGGTTAAGAAAAAACTCTAAGCTTGGAGGCCTTTGTAAATATATCCGCTCCATTAATTTGTATATTTTTTCACTTCATCAGAAGCTTTGGTAAAGGTAGTCGTGCATACTCATTGGAATTGAAAAAATCAGTTAATAAGTTGACGTAGTTCTAGGGTGTATTTTTTACATTTTTCGTTTACCCAAATTCTCATTTTTTGTATTTTTGCATGCGTTTTTAATTCGCCCACTATTAATTTAGTGTTTTAACAGATTTTGCGAAAGAACTTTATTTCCGAACAAGTTTTTTGATTATTTCGTTTTTCTTGAAATACTGTACAGGATTTAAATCAATCCATTTTGGGTCAACGAGCTGTAAATTACGTGAAAAACGGACTCAAAACTAATTTTGCGATTAAACGAAAATTTATGCGACATTTTTTTTTTTACGTAATTAATAAATGGATTTCTCATAAATTTGGTAGTTATGTAATTTCGTGTACAAAAAAAACCCTCAACACTCGCTAGTAAGAATAAAGTAGTGCAAAATGCAACTAACGACATATAATATATAGGTAGCCGCTGTATGCATCGCTATATATGTAAATTCCTATGGAAAAAGGTATAAAAAATGTTGCATATCTCAAAGGGAAACTGTAGAAGTATTTGCGTTTGTAGTCTCTATAGTCTTTTATGTAGTTTTTATGTTAAATTTTTAAGAGAAGACCTGTAATTAAATTTTCCGACTACTATTTTTCTAAAATATATTTTAACTCTCGTGTGACCTTACAAATGCATTGTTTTTCAAATTACCGCAAATAACTGTAAAAACGTGACCATTTTGACGGAGATAATGGATTAAAATATTCCGCAAAAATACTCTTCGTGAAACTCTATTGCAGATGCCTTAACCAAGTATTTCGCTCAGATAAGTATTTTAACCGTTTTTCCCCACTTTTCCAAAAAGCGCACAGGTACTTAATTTGAAAGTCATTTAGGCTATACAAAAAACTTTGAGTAGGAATGCAAAAAGCGTTGGGGGTTTTCGGGGTCTTAGTACTTTCACCCGGAACTGGTTTCATTTTGCTCCTAGACAGTGGCCCTAAAATTTCTCACACACTTTTATTCGATCATAGCTGTATTTAGTCGACAAGCGCTGTATTACTTTTTTACGCTTTGATTGGAAATGCGCCATTCATCTCAAACAACCGTTGCCGCAGTAAATCGAGTGCTGCTTCAGTATTCACTGCAACAGCATTCAAGCTCTGTTAGCTGCGTAGTAGACTGATTTCACTACCATCGGCAACACCATCAAAATAGAATTACACCCAACGCCAATGAGGAATGTGAACCAGCAGTGAGCCATGGCGGATACGTAACTATGCAATTTGTGAATCACACAACGTCTACTGACCTCTCTACTGACTAACCCTTCAATTTTAGGGTTGTTACCCAGTATTCGCGCAAATTGTGTGTATATGTATGCAGGTGCATGATGTGATGGCAATTTCATTTTCAATTTCCCGCTTTTAACTAATGTGATTATAATAATTTCCTCTGGCAGATAACGAAGGGTGCACATAAATATGTGTATGTAAATACATGCCTTTGTAAGTATGTTTGAGTTGGTAGAAGACGACGGGCTTGCAGCGCTTGATGTGATGGAAGCACTGCCGTTTTCATTTTTCTCTTAGTTGGGATGATGAAAGAAGTGCTTTAAGGCTGTTCAGCTGCTATTTGTTAGCAAACCAGGTCTTCTTTTAGGAGAACATTTTTCAAATATAGCACCAACATACTTGCTTACAATTAGGTGCAGCTTTTGCACAACATCAGCTTGAAGTGAACGCTATAAGAAAACTCCTAACTGGTCGTAGATGCAAATACAAATGCAGAGATGAATAACTTTTTAGTCATACTGACAAATGTGGCCGCTTCAATCTCGTGAAACTGCCGCCCTGCCACTCAGCCATTCTCAAGGGTATCCATCATGATCCTTCAGAGTGACATTTGAAATTAAAGTCAAGTGATTTTCGCTTCCAAAGAGCTTAGGAGCGCATGCATATGCAGGCATATATATGTGTGTGTGTTAGTAAATTACTGTTTGTGTGTGTTATGTTATGTGCGAATCGTTCTTTCTCATGTCCTTTCCAGCTGTATGTTGATTATTATTTTTTCCTTTCTCTGTATCCTCCGCCAACATTGCTCTCAAGGTGCTGAGCAGCGCAACCAAAGTGTTTTCTGCCGCTTGGCTGCCACATCGTGTTATCCAACGTTGAAGGTGTCTAACACCAGCCAAGCCCACTTGATTACCAATTGCAAGGCTTCAATTTGTGTCATAGTCAGCGCGTCGCTGCACTTTGCAAGAATAAATCTGGTTTCATTTGATTTTCCAAAACGGAAATAAGAATTTTCATATTCATAACAGTACTTTTTTTGTTTATTTATTATATCCATATATTTCTATACATATATTGCGTATTAAATTACAATTGACGTTGTAAATGTAGTTCCTCAGGTAAAACTTAAAACTAATTTGTTGACGTAGAGAAATATTTTAAGGATTAAATTTCTATAACTAAGATTATATGAATAAATAAAATTTTTTACGTCCACGGTTATAGAAATCTTTAACAGCCTGCGTTGTACTATGAGTTCAAAGGATTAAAAGGAATTTCCTAATGAAGCTCAAGATTGTGGAGAAAATGAAGACAGAGCAATTTATTTGATAAAGATGAAATTTTTATCACAAGCAAGCCCAAGTCTACACACCAAACCGAATCTTACCTAGCATTTTATTTAATTTAACACACCGATTCCGGTGGACCTCCACACTCAATGGCAGCAGAAGCGCTGATACCTTTGTTATACAGCCAAACTTGTTTCTGTGCGCTAGACAGGGACTGCATACGAAATCGTTAAAAAAGTGTTTAGACACTATTAATAATATTTTTTTATATCCTCGGTCACTCCGCTCAGAGGCATAAAATTTCAAGACTCTTTCACGGTGGCTATTGTTTTGCTCCATCCCAAGCGATATCGGGTATCAAGTATTCTTTGGCCGACCGCGAACTCTGCTCTCTGCCATTCACGTGAGGCCATCTGGTGGTTTCTAAGCGTGTGATCTATTCATCGCCACTTTCTACATCTGATAAGCCAGAGGATGGGTTTCTCGTTCGATGATCTCCACAGCGCGTCTTTGCTGATGATGTTCGGCTAGAATATGCTAGAGATGATGCGAAGGCATTTGTTGACGAAAGATTGTATGTAGCCTCTGTATGGGGGTGTTAAAGACCAGCCATATTTCATTTCCGTACAACAATACAGATTTCACACATGAGCTGAATATTTGCAGAGAGATTTGCGAACTCGCCCATACTGTATGCATTCGTCCGAACACCACCCTTGCTTTGTTAAGCCAAGAGTTGACATCTTCATCTGCTCCGCCGTCTGTAGTGATAATGCAGCAAAAATAGCAGAAGCTTTAGACAAATTGCACCGGATGCCCATCAACCATTATGGGTGTTGCTTTATGGTGGTTGACTCTCATATGTTGACCTCCAGTTCGACGGTACGTGCCAGCGTGACTAGTCTGTCCGCCTTCGCTTGGATGTCATTAAGTTTGTGAGAGTCCAGATCCTCAAGATGTTTGGTGAAATTCCATACGATGCCTCTTTTGTGCAGGGTTAATTGGCTCATAACGTCGCCTAGGACAATGAGGAAGATAAGAGGCGACAGGGGACAACCTTGCCTTAAGCCTGCATTGGTGGTGAATAGGTCGTAGATGTTGCTATTGAGGAGCACTGCCAGTTCGGAGTTCTCGTAAAGGGCTCTGATGAGGCGGATTATCTTAGCGGGTACTCCCTTTCTACTCAACGCCAGCCATATCAAGTCTCATTTGATTGTGTCGAATGCCTTCTTGAAATCGACCAATATTCCATATGACACACAAAAAAAAAAATTTTAAAAAACTCTCATTTTGCACGAGAATTTAATAAAAAATCACAAAAAATATCACCAAGAAGAAGACGCTCAAAAACAGTCTTAGCTCTCTTGTTTATTACGCCTCTCTGTTTTTTAAACACCTAAAATCTTAAAAATCGCGTAATCAGTAAAAAATCCTACCATCAGCATTATTTCATAAATTCTCAACTCTCGCAATGGACTCACCATCCTGGCCGCGAATTTTCATGTTAGGTATCCATGCGATTAGAGTTGGCACTACTATGATCTTCTTTTACAGCAACTGTCTGTTGCTTATACGAGACATAAGAGGCTTGGGCAACTTGGCTCACACTTTTCTGCTATGCCAGAGGAAACAGTAGGTTTTGGATACTCCTTGCAACAAACTTGAACGAAAAAAGTGAAGAATTCGGTAGAGCAATTATGAAAAAGGAAGTGGCTTAAGAGAAAGGTATACAGGCTATCCATGACTAATTCATGTCGCCTTCACAAGAAGGCTCAAATCGGGCATGAAAAATGTCTACGCCCGTACCAGTCATGGCCCAGCTGAAACCAGATGTCGTCCATATCCGTTTCGTCCAATTTGGGACAAAATTAGTTAGTTACTAACGATTTGCATTGCTAGCCATTGACGATAATGCCCATTTAAGGTCTCTTTTGAAAACAATTGGCTCCATTAGCCCAAAATCCACATCACAGAGTAACTTTTTATGAAAGCATTGGTGAACCTGGTGAACTTTGTATAGGTTGGATTCGTCTTACATATCAAAGGTTTGTTTTTTTTCATACATCCATTCACCTGAAACTGCTTCTCGTCTTACTTACTTACTTAGGTGGCCATAAAAACCCGTTACCGAGTTACAGCTGACCTCACTAGCTCTCTCCAGACGCCTCTGCTCTGCGCGCGCCTTCTCGAATTCTGTACACCAAGCGAGTATAGGGTTTCCTCCACCTGGTCTTCCCACCGGAGCAATGGTCTTCCTCTGTGTCGACTCCCTTGGACTTCGCCTGACATGCCCTAGCCAACGCAGGCGTTAGATGGTGATGCGTTGAAATACGTCAATGTCGGCGTAGAGCTCATACAGTTCGCAGTTCATTCTGGAACGGTAATCTTCGCCAACGCGCACAGGACCGAAGATCTTACGAAGAACTTTTCTCTCGAACACCCCAAGGGCGACTGCATCGCTTTGTGACACTACCCATGCCTCTGCGCCATAAAGCAACACGGGTATGATGAGCATCTTGTAAAGTGTCAGTTTAGTTATGCGAGAGGGCTCGACTACTCAATTGCTTACTTAGCCCATAGTAACACCTATTAGCAAGAGTGATTCTCCGTTTGATCTCCAGGCTGATATCGTTGTTGCTGTTAACGGCGGTGCCAAGATAAATAAATTCTGGCACAACTTCGAAGGTATAGTTGTCCGCAATGGCCTGCGTTCCTGCTTCTCGTCGCTAAAAATAATTTCTAGTTCAAAATTAGGATTCACTTCCAAGCGTTTGAGGAGCTCAGTTAGCCAATAAGCGATATTGTTTATGGACGATAACTTTGGACTTCTGACTCAGTTGGAACTTGTGCAGTTTCAAGGCTAAGTCTTAACTAAAATTAATCTAGTTAAAGCCTGAAAAATGTCGAGTTCTTGTACTCGATATCAATTTGCCTACATTCGGTTACCCTATATATTTATACGAACAGCAGCGATAGTTCTCAGCTGACTTAGAAATGGAATGTTTTCGTATTGAGCAGAATAAAGTACTTCTCTCATATTTTACCAAAATGATTACCGGATTTTTTAATATTATAATATACAATGTGAATTTTTCGATATTCGAAAATCCATTGAGATAACATGAGACGTGATACGGTCGATTACATAGTCGCACAAAAAACAAACATGGAAACTTCAAAATGCGATATCTCAGTGAAAAATAAAGATATTTAAGCAAACTCAACGGCATTTAAAAGAGAAAGAATTATACTTTAAAATACTATGTTTACTTTTTTATGAAGATCTAAATCTGCATAGCTACATAACCTCAAAAATGGGCAAAAACAACGTTTTTTGCACTTTTAGGTTAGGATATCTCTAAATCCTGACGTGATAGAGCAATGTAAACCCCGGATTCGGATTCTACGCAAAAAATTACTTCGAAAATGACCCTACACTTTCCTAGGACATTCCGAACCCATTTTTTTGCAGACCTGTATAATAAGAAAGCAATCGGCACACAAATTTAGTCACCCTCCACATTAGTCACAAAAATCGATGGCAAAGAGAAAATACAATGTCTACTGCTCGATATCAAACTAGGCAAAAATCATAAAAATGTTATTTCAAAACAAAATTTTTTCTGTGAAAACAAAAAAGCCGCAAATGAATAAACAACGTCTGTTCACGACTGTTGCACACGCCATTAGCGCATGCAATAGCTGTATAAAAAGGAAATAAAAAACTAAAAGTCACTCATATACTAAAGGCAAAAACGTGCACTCATTTGCACGAGCCGGCACCTCCCTATCAACCAACACTCGCTTGCCCTTCGTTGCTTTACGACTCAGGAGTGTAGACAGAAATTGCAAGAAATTCTCGCTGAAAGAAGAAAGAATTGTGAAAACAAAAAGCAGTGGTAAAGAAGAATCAAATCGAATGCGCTTGATTGCAACGTTTGCTGTTAATGCTTCATTTCCTACCGCATTCGGGTGTAGGAGCCTGGGTGCGCTCAATGAAACAGCGTAAAGCAAACTGCAGTAACTGTAAAACGTTTGGCGCACGGGTTCACAAGGTGACCGAGTAAAAGAATTAAGGAAGACATTCGTGCACGAGTATATGACATTCATACTCAGAAACTATTTTGTCTATGAGTTAATGCATGAACTATTTGAATATCAGCGGATTCACTAGATTTGGCTCCTAGCGGCTAAAAGCACCTTAAAAGATAATTCCTTGAGATAATTTTTTTGTGGAAAGCATTTTTTGTCGAAAGAAGTTTGTTGGAGGAACTTGAGAGTTAGTATAAATAGTGTTAATTAACTATAGTGCTGGCACTAATGGGCAAGTTTTGACATTTTAATTTTATATACAATAATTTTTCAATGAGAATTTTGTTCATTCTCCTACAAAAATCATATTAATCACAGCTTCAAACCTTTAAATAAAAAATTACCTTTTAATCAGAATCGTTAGAAAAATTTCGAGTATGTAGTTTTATAGCCCATTAAATTTTTTCGTAATAGAATGCAAGTCTTCGGAAGATTTTTGGACTTTTGCACGTTAGCAACGCCGACTATCACAGGCGCTGAAATAATGAACTACATGAGCTGTACGGCGACATAGACATAGCGCAGCAGATAAAGATCCAGCGGCTACGTTGGCCTGGTCATGTCGTCTGAATGGATACAAACGCTCCGGCTCTGAAAGTATTCGTGCCAATCAAGAAAAAAAAGTGCAAGTCTCAAGTGGCTAAAAAATTTTGTGATATTTGACAATTTTGTTTTTAGTGGCGAATTTTTTTCAATTTGTTTTTTGTTTTTTTAACACTTATATGTACATACTCGTAAATATAGGCATCACGTATGCTGGAATTACATTCTCTTACATCGCAGCAAAAGCGAAGACTGTCGGGTTTCCTATCAAAGGCGATAAGACCAAATACATGAAAATGGCACGCGATGTTAAAAGGCGGAAGACTGAAAATATTACTATTGAACGGTACATTTTTGGAACGAGTAGAAAGTTTCAAGTACTAAAAAGATCTAATTGTCGCATCAAGCAAAGCTTTCTACGCCAAACTGAAACCATTAAAATCCAGACTACTCTCGCGCAGCTGTTAATATTTATTTATTATAAATATATTATTTATATTTTATTAGTAGTACAGTATTTACAAACAATAACAAAACCAGTTTTGACGTAAGCTGTGAGTCATGGGCAATGTCAATCGAGGATGGACAAAATCTTACGAAAAATGTATGGTCCAATCCGGGTTGAGTATAATTGTTATAGAATCAGATAAAACGAGGAGCTGCTGCAGATTTACATCAGGGCAGACGTGAATTAAGTTTGTCAAAACACAATGACTCCACTGGGTTAGGTTATGTCATACGCTTGAATAAGAAACGTCCCCAAAAGTCCTTATTGAGTTATAGCGCACTGGCCACTAGATGCAACGCTGGCTCGACGACATCATCGAAGGTATCAAATACATAGCTAGAGGCTTACTGTCTTAAATCATGTAACTTGAAGACGGCTAATTGACCTTTCGACCACTGTGAACAGCATTTTGTGCTCATACGTGTATCATACATATATCAATACGGAGCGCAAAACAAATGGCTATCCAACTAATTTTATTTATGAAAATTGTTTATCTGGCAACCTAATTCCCGAAATCTGTTTCGCAACTGTTTAAAAAGTGTGACCCCATTAAACAAATGTAGAATATATTTCACTTGACTACTAAAAATAATAAATATTTAGATCACGAAGGATTTGCTCCCATATTTTTAGCACCATTCAGCCTTTATATCAGTCCTCAAAGCGAAACTTTTCCTTTCATCAATTGTTCATACTTACAAATCTTCTTCTTCTTGCTTGGCCGCATAGGCAATTTTGGCCGAGATTACCGGAGCGTTAGTATCCATTCTATCGGATACGATGTCTTGTTTTTTCTGTGATATTCATCTGCAGTATAATTAATAGCAAAATTGTTTGTACGGAAATTTATGAATTGCTTAATTTCATCAACGCTTTTCGAAAGAGTGTTTCAGGTCATGGGCCGAAATGTCCTTCAGGATGTCGGGGATGGCCTCTACAGATGAAAAACGTTTTTTTTTTCATGGCCAAATGCAATTTTCCGAACAGGTAGAAGTCACAGGGAGCCATATCAGGCGAATACTGGGAGCGATTGATGGTTAAAATGCGATTTCTAGTCAAAAAATCAGTCACAAGAGTGGATCGATGAGATAGTGCATTATCATGCAATAAGCAAATTCGACGAATGCGATGCAACAAACGTTTCAAAACGCCAAGATAGAAAATTGCATTGATGGTTTGGCCCATTGGCACGAACTCTTTGTGGACAATTCCCTTGGAATCGTAAAAACAAATGAGCATCGGACTTGATTTTTTACTTCTCCAAATGCGATTTTTTGGGTAGTGGCTCGTCTGGGGCTTCCATTCGGCACTTTAAGGCGGGCGCATCGAAACAAAGCTTGCATAATGTGATTCAAACTATCCATCTGCTGGCATATCATCACATCAGTTACCATAGCTTCTATAACTTCCACACAGAATTTGAATATGCACGGGAATCAGCCGTCTGGCTAAATGACAGTCCAGAATTTTGTTTACAACCACGCGGAAGCATTTTTAATCGCGCAAAAAGAAAATCAGTATTGGATTTCAAACGTAATAGTGTAATTGCATTATATTTGGCTGAAAAATCACAACCAGCAATTGTTCGTGACGTCGCACCACTACTCGTTACAATGATACTGGTAGCATCGCGAAACGTCATGGAGGTGGTCAGCAAAAGACTACAAAGTGTAAAGCGACTTGAGCGAAGCCCTCGACGAAGTGCCAATCAAATAGGGAAAGAACTGAAAGTATCTGACCATAGCATCCACCGCATACTGAAAAATGAACTCAAAGTCAAGCCTTACAAGGTCCAAAAGGCTCATAATCTCACACCAAAGCAGCAACAAGTAAGACTTGAGAGAGCGAAGGAGTTGCTTCGCTTAGTCGAAAGAGGTCAATTTCCGAATATTCCGAAAATTTTTCAAATTGAGCAATTTGTAAACTCCCAAAAAGATTGGGTTTATTTGACCGGCCGTTCATACGAGAATTTGAGTCATCGATTTGCCACCAGAAGGCAGCACCCGCCACATTTAATGGTTTGGGCTGCTGTAACCACAGATGGGTGCTTTCCAATCGTTTTCATCGAGCTTGGCGACAAGGTAAATGTGAAATATTATCGGGAAAGTATTCTGGAGGTCGCTTTGAAGCTGTTGGCAGACAAACATTTCGATGGCAGACCATGGATATTTCAACAGGACTTGGCACCGTCTCACAAAGCTCGAGTGGACTAGGAATGGCTTTGGACCATTTTGAGGAGCAAGATCCGAACGAAAAGATTCCCCAGTCTCGAGCTGTTGAAAAAAGCCATTGTTTGCGAGTGGCCCAAAATACCTGCATGTCACATTCGGGCAGCTTGCGATTCGCTTCTAGACCATAGCAAGGCCATAGTCAAGGCAAAAGCTGGTCATATTGAGCAAAAGTGAATTGATTCTTAATTTTGCCTTATTCTCACAAATTTTTTACTTTGAATTGAATAAAAGAAATTTTCCAAACTAAATGTATGACATGTTTAATTGGTTACACTTCGAGTGCCCGACCCTGTAATAGCAGTACTAAGTAAGTAAGAACTTCTTCTTGTTTGTCGGCATGACAGTCGGTTGAAAGTAATTCTATCGCTCACTGATACTGGCCGCTGCGTGTGTGAAGTAATTTCTTTTCCCTCTCATTTTATTATAATAGCATTTTTCTAATATGCTCAGCACCCATTACATGCAGGACCGCTTTCAGTTATGACCCTATTACTTTTGAACACCCTATCTAGATATGTACTTATATATGTATGTACATATGTATGAGTTTCCTTCACTTGCATCCTCGTAAGAACTCTTCACGCAATATAAAGATATGTATGCACGACCACGCCTTTAGCAAAACTACAACTATAAAGTGCAAGCTGATGTGATGCGCTTCATCATGCGCTTGCTATAGAAAAAATAGAAAAACACACTCACTCATACCCACTGACATCAGGCATACCTGTATTTATATACAGTTCAGGTTGCTGCTGTTGTTTAAGTAAAGTTGTTGAATCTTTTAAAATCTTTATATTTAATAAAATGTTATTATATGCTTACAAAGAAGAGGTAAGAACAGTAAAACTGATTTAGTACAAGACATTGGGGTAGCAGTGACAGGTTTTGCAATTTTATGTTGCATATTTTAGGGTGTGCGGACAAGCGCTCATGCAATGTTTTAATGGCATTCACACCTGCCTGCAGTTAAGAGAGATTATGAGAATGCTCCTGTGAACAAACAAATGAAATGAACAGTTGGGACCATATAATAGACTTGGGGTAAAGGGCATGTATACGAGTATGTGTGCGTAAGTATGCATATACATACATACATATGTATGCATGGAAAGTTTAATCGTAAAATGTGGTATTAAGTAGAAGATATGATAAATATATGAGAAACTATTTTTTATATTTTATGCCTCTGTTTTTGCTTCTTTTATTTGTTTTCTTCACCAAGTGCTGCGATATTTGTCCCTCATGAAAAAAAAAATAAAATCATACTTTATATACTAACTTTCATGAACAATAGAATAGGTGTGCGATATTTTGACCAGTTCTGGCTATTTTACTTTTGTTTATTTAGTGCCTATTAATTTTTATAAAAGTTTAACCAATGCATCATACAAAAAAACATATAAATGGTTTCTTAAACATTGTTCAAAAAATTATTAAAATTTTGCAAATTTCCACCAAATTTCAAGCTTTTTAACCAGGGTGTTTTGAATAATTTTTATATTTCATAGAACTTTCTGAAGACTTGAATTTTACACAAAGATCTTTCTATTATTTGCTTATAAGCTCTAATTGACTCAGCTATTGTAGTCAAACCACCCGTTTCATAGTCACTGCTCAAGTCGGACCTTAGGACAGCCCGAGTTGAATGTTGAGTTTGGCAAAAGTTAATGTAATTTTCTAACAACGAGTATTTAGGGCTCAGGGATTTATTTTAACGATCAAAATTTTCTTGTCTGGAGATTGAGTAAGAATTATTCAAAGCCAATTTTTTTACAGATCAAAAAACGATTTTTAATCAGAGCAATGGAGCAAAATTTTTCGTTCTTTACGTACCGCCGCCGAAGAAGAAATCGGATTCCGGCGAGCCCGAAAAAACAGTTGGTACGACGAGCAATGTCCGGCTGCCGCCGGAAGAAAAGGTGCTCCCTATAGAGCCCCGCTGCGATCGGGCGCAACACGAGCCATCCAGGGCATTCTTAAATTATGGAGAGAACGCTTCTCGAACCTATTAAATACTGACAGCTGCGCATGTCACAGAAATGTGAAGATCCCGCTACCCCAATCGTTGACGACGGAATTTTCATTCCGCTACTAGACCATGAAGAGGTGAGAATAGCGATAACGCGGCTAAAGAACAACAAAGCTGCGGGCGCCGACAGACTGCCGGCTGAGCTATTCAAACAAGGCGGCGAGGAGTTGGTAAGATGCATGCATCAGCTCCTATGCAAAATATGGACGGATGAAAGCATGCCTGCCGATTGGAATTTAAGCGTGCTCTGCCCAAACCATAAGAAGGGCGATCCTGCAATTTGTGCCAATTATTATTAAAATTTTTGGACGCTCGCTTAGACTTTTCAGTTTGTTCGTTGTGGTACTGAAGAAACTATCGAATTTTCTCTTTTTCACAATTATTTTGGAACGCTGGAGTACACACGAAGGGCGTAGTCTCGAATCTCCGTGCATGAAACGCCAAAATTATAGAAACAGTTTTTTCTAATGCCTGTCGCCCCTCGACAGACAATGGCAAACCTCTGGGTGTATTTGTGCTATGAAAAAGTCGGCTTAAAACTGTAGGTCCCTTCACTTGTGGAACAACATCAAGACGCACGCCACAAATAGGAAGAGGAGCTCGGCCAAACACCTAACAGAGGACTACACGCCAATTATTAATATTTTTTAATGCAAAACTGGCTTCGCCAAACAGAAGAAAGACTTTTATTGAAACACAATATTTGCCTTTATAATATAATCTGATTCATATTACACATCTTTAGATGTGGCTCACTTAAGATATCTGGAGAATATCGCTCAGAGTATTTACTTCACCTAATGAGTGAATAACCAAAAAATTGATTTTTATTCAGTTTTTTTTTATTTTTACCGAGACAAATATATTTGAACCACCCTTTATGTGCGTCAATACCAACATAAATCCCAAGTGCACACTTTAAAAATAAGTGTAAAAACTGTTCAACCATTTCTCGCAGCACAAACAATGCCGCCTCAGCAAAAAACTTCACACAGCAAACGTCCGTTCCCAACCGGTGCTGCTCTCAAGCAGCTCCTGCAACTATGTATCTGTGTTTGCTTTCAATGAAGTGAAAAAATTCACACGTTGCGCTAACACTCGAAAACTGGCTAACTATCTGCAAACTATGCACAAAAAAATTAAAATGGAAAAAACTCAAATATTTGGATCGAAATGTTTTCTAAACGTTTTCTATTTTTCATTCCCCTTGGCCCACCCGCTTTTGTTTCTGGCTCATAAATTGAAATGGTTTTCTCACAGCAGCTGTGGTAGCCATTCCCAAGGATGAACATGACAAAACAGAAATTGCACACGAAAATTAAAATGAAAATGAAAATATACTCGCACATACATACTTATGAAAATGTTTTAGTGCTTGCATGGAAATATGTAAATGACCCTTTTTAATTGGCTGCCGCAGCGCTTTCAATGGTGAAGGAGTTAGCAAAGTGCATTTAAATGATTTTTTCATCCTCTTGTGTTTGCGTAACATGCATATGCATGTGAACGTGCACTTATACATGTGCAAATATTCGACTTAACTTCCGCTTTACTATTTCGATATTTAATTTAGTTTTGTCGTTCATAAATATGCGTGCATAAGCATTTCGAGCAAAGTAATGGCCTGGGTTACTGAAGCATTTTTTAGTTAATGTACTAGAGATTTAAAAAGTTCAGTTAATTCTCAAATACTTTTAACAATACATTAATTTTCACAATTGGGTAAATTAACAGCACGCGACATTTTACTTTTGCCACAGTTGATTTAATTGAGTTTCGATTTTTTTATCTGCATCATTTTTTGATTACTAGTGTTTGACAAGAGGAAAAATACTCCTTAACAAGGAAACCATCTGGCGCTTTGAGGTGGCCAAGTCCCTTCATTTTGTGAAAAAAACATCAACCCGTACATTTCAAATAGTAAAACAAGCTAGGCCAAACATCCAAAAGAGGTTTATACGCCAATTTTACAGAGGGTGCATAGTATGCCGGGTAGGCCGGGGCGATTTGTGGGGAGGCAAAAAAATCGCCAGTTGCTCTGTGAAAATCATATTCTAGGGATCAAAATAAGAAACTTTGCCGAAGGAACCATACCTCTAAAACGAATTCTGATGTCCCTCAATTTGGGTCGAACTTTTTAGTTTCTTTTCTCATGAAAAGGCCCAAAATGGTGATATTTTGAAATGATTGTATGGGGAACCCCCCAGGGAAGTTCCAGGGGGTGTGCCACTGGCATGGGTGGATCGGCCGTCCAAAGTTAGTGGGGGTCGGTCATACATTTGGACTCGATTGGAGCACTCTAAATGGGTCAAAGTGGGATTTTTCGTTCGGCCCAAATTAGGGGGCATCAGAATTCGTTTTAGAGGTATGGTTCCTTCGGCAAAGTTTCTTATTTTGATCCCTATAATACGATTTTCACAGAGCAATGAGCGATTTTTAAATCGACCCGCCCTAGTACATACGATATTTGAGAATATGCGAACAATTATGTGGCTTTAACTTCCCGAAACAATTATTTTTCTTTTACTCTTTTTCATTTAAGACAAGGAGGATTACAACTTAACTCAAGAAATGAAGGGACATGCAGTTATCGTGGCTGTAGTTGCCAATCACACCGATTGAGAAATCTAAAATTTTCAGGAAACAGCAGGCAGCTAGGCAGAATCTGTTGCGAAACGCAAAAAATACAAAGAACGTTCTGACACTATCCGATCTGCAGAATTTACTCAAAAAGTCCAAGCAATCATTAACGAGAACGCTTCAAAAGCAATGAGGCTTTTGCAAGGGGGCTTGAGGGTCTTATCCGTCGAGTAGTCCATGAAAATCTCCGGTCTAAGTCCTACGTTTTGCGCAGAAGACAGTCTATGTCAGAGCAAATACGGGAATAGCGAGTTATCCGATCAAAACACTATCTTAAATCAATTAAACACATTAAAGTGCCACTTTCAAGAGACATGGTTGCATTTTTCGGGCAGTTAACACTGTATTTCTCTGAGTGTCGAATAGATCTATCTATCCGCAAACTAAAGTTTGAGGCTCGTACTTCTGTAATCTTTCCAAATACGCAGGATTGGATCGAAGAGAAAATCTGCACCGAATCTTGCACCTCTGTCTTCACTGACGGTTCAAAGATGGAATCGGGAGTTGGAGCAGTGGTTTTCTCTAAATCAGCCAATTATCTATCTTCTTTAAATTGCCGAATACTGCTAGTGTTTTTCAATCAAAAGTTTTTCCGATCCTGCAAGCATGCAAAATGCTTAGGGAACGCGGGAGCGAGGGAGATATTAACATTTTCTCCGATAGTCAAGCGGCGATCAAGGCTCTGACGACGCCAGAAACGACGTTGCAGAATGAAATTAGTAAACTCCTGTAAGGAGGAGATCAAATCTCTTGGTGGTGCAGGTAACATTTCTCTGATCTGGGTTCCAGGACATAGGAACATAGAAGGAAATGAAATTGCTGATGAGCTTGCCAGGAAGGGAACTGAATTGGCCTCAGAGACCTCCTAACCGGTCAACGGCATCCCCCTGACAGTTGTTAAAGGGGAACTGTACAAATTAATTCTCAGAAAAGAAGCTTCTTTTCCTCATGAGCTATTTCGAAAATCCTTTGATCCCAATACGATATAGGACTCAGAAAGTCCCTTGAACTCCTCGCTATTCAATTTCCATACTCGTAGCTGTGTTTACCGGTCACTGGACGATCGACACACACGTGGAAAAGCTAGGGTTACAATTTAACCCCCATTCCAGAAGCTGTGGGGACCCTTCAGAAAAGGAGACTGTTGAGCACTTTCTCTGTAAATGTCTAGGTTTGGCAGCTAGACGACTAAGGTCACTCGGTGCTCCATTCTTCGACAGCCTGGGGCAGTGCGCCAACCTAAATCCCATCAATCTTCTCCATTATATCACCAGCTTTGGCTGGCTGTAGATATCTGCCTGTTAGAGGTCTCATAATGGTATCAAAACGGCGCTTTAGTACTACTTAGGGAGTGCCAGACTGGCACTTCAACCATTTCACCTATCTACCTAAAACGTCTGAGACGTTATGGTGTTTTTTCTTGACGAAAAAAATGTTTACCAAGACCAACCGCAGAAATTACCAGAATGACAGAGGGCTATGTTTCAATCCTACAAAGCTTGCCGTTGTGATGCACATGAAGTTACCAGCCACTGTTATGGTTGTAGCTTTTGTGTGTCATGCCATCGCACTTTTTACTCAAAGATTTCGAGTAGACTCTGCGCCATATACAGGGCCCGCCATCTATCGTTACGGATTTCATCTGATTTGACAGAAAATTAGTTTTATTCTTCTGCTGAACGAAAATGGTTGTGGGAAACGCTGGGAAATATTGCGACATTACTTTGAAAATCATGGTAATGTTGCAGAATGTGTACGAAAATTACGTACGGCAATTTGAAGAAGAAAAGCACCGAATGAAGCGTATGTTAACAAGCAAAATTACCGCATTTGGGGCTCAGAAAACCCGCACGCACTCGAAGAAAAGCCGATGCATTCTCAACGGGTCACTGTTTGGTGCAGATTTTGATCGAGGGGCATCATTGGTCCATTTTTCTTCGAAAATGAGCGAGGAGTGGCCGTAACCGTCAATGGAGAGCGTTACCGGGCCCTGTTGAACAATTTTTGGTCCGAGAAATTGAAGAGGAGTATATTGGTAGCATTTGGTTCCAACAAGATGGCGCTACTTTCCACACAGCGAATGCTACGATCAATCTTTTGCGCACTGTCTTCGAAGATCGCATTATCAGCCGAAATTCTGATATCGTTGGCCGCCTCGGAGCTGCGATTTGACGCCGTTGGATTATTATCTTTGGGGTGCCGTCAAAGACCAGTGGTATGCCAACAAACCAGTAACAATTGATGCACTGAAGACCAACATACGCGATGTCATAGCTGAAATACAGCCGCATACAATCGAAAATGTGTTGAAAAATTGGACCGATCGTATGGGATGGTGCATGGCTAGCCGAGGCAGCCATATGAATGAAGTTGTGTTCCATCATTAACCGGAAAGATTGTACTTCAAAATAAAAAAACAGTTTGGAAAAATATTGAGTAGTTTCTTTTTTATAGCATTTTTAATTCCGTAAAGTTATATGGCGGACCCTGTATATCGAGGTTATATAAACAGTAGTAAAACCCTGGATGGATAATACATGCGGTAACAGCCCATGCATCTTTTAGCAAAACACTGCTCCTTCACACAAAGCGATGGCGACACAAGATTGGATGGTTTTGCATGACCACATAACACCGAACTTATTGCCGCCCAACTCCCCAGACCTTAATCATCTAGATTACTACAGATGATAACGCGCCATCGCAGCGAGCCCAAATCGTGCTGGATTATTTGACTAAACACCAAGTAAATACCACCATGCAAGCACCGTATTCACCTGATGTGGCCCCGTGCGACTTCTTTTTGTTTCCCAAGTAAAGGTTACCACTTCGTGAAAGGACATTTCAGTGATAGAGGAGATCAAAGAGAATGTGACGAAGAAGCTGAAGGCCATCCCTTCGTCAGCCTACCAGAGGTGCATGGAGGACTGGTTTAAACGTTGGCTCATGTATGTTGCTTCAGAGAGGTTATATTTTGAAAGAGATAAAATAAATTTGCCTGAAATTTAACTCTGCTTTGTTTTATTTAAACATTCCCGGTACTTTCTGATCATAGGGTAATATGCAATGCAAAAACAAAAGTTACAATTTTTGTTTGTTTTTTATGTTAACTTTTTCCATTTTTATTCTTAGCAAATTTGATTAAACTTATATTTTTTGACAATAACTCTCCCAGATTCGAATTTGTTTCGCTACAATGCATTGAACTCTTTTTAATATAACCTCAGTTATTTTGGAAAGTAATGAAATAAAATCAGTAGCTCAAGGCCCTATTTCAAAACTGAAGCCAATCTAAGAAAACGTAGAACGTCTTTGAATATAGAAGGCCCCGTTTAAGTGTGATCAACTTTCAAAACTTATGCCTAATAAAAAAAAGTTGAAAAGTCTGAGTACTGCGTAATTCATCACATAGAGCGGTACTCTCTCCCTCATATCTCCAACTTTTATCAGACTTATTAAACGCACTAATAGAGCTAATCGAGCCAACTCTCATACCTCCAACACTCATCGGACTTAGGCACGAAACGGAATTGGAGTGGGACAGCGAGTAACAGGTTGACGGCTGGTTATCAGCGGATCCACTTCCGTTGGAAAATTCGGTCGATTAAACGCAGTTTCGACAGGGACGGGAAACACTATTGCGGCGGGACGGTTTTCAGCTAACATTTTTTGGTAACAATAAAATTAATTTTGTAGTGAAATATTTTCGTTTCCCATATTTGTGAAGCAACTCCCTGAAGCTCATTAAAACTCAAAAAACAATTATTTCTAAATTATAGATATTTTATGGGTTTCCTTGAGCAAATCGATTAAAAATTATTTGTTTGTTTCTTGAATGCTGTTCTATGTAAACAAACAAATTGTCATCAAGTGATCAAAAAGCAGCCCTTAGCCTTCAATCTGTTGGAAAAAATAGAAATACATCATATTTTTTTGCCGATGATAAGAAATCCGTAACAGCCGCAACTCTGTGCAATTTCATGCTATTAAATGTGTCCCAATTTTGACAGCGGGTACCCGCCAACCCGTTACCCGCTTTCCGCGAAAATTCTGTTCAAGAGGTTATAAAACTCATAGCTAACTTGAAATGTGTATGTACACTGAAGAGCAAAACTGTAACAAAATGTAATACTTTCTATTTCAACACATTTTTTTTTAGACATGTTTTAACAAATGAAATATTTTTTTTGCATAACTTTATTGGCATGTATGTACTCTCTCTCTCAAACCGGTTTGGTGTCAATGCAACAACAAAAACACTAGTAGCAAGCAATAATGCAAATAAAGACAAATGTTACAGTTTTGCACTCAACCCATTTTTTATTTTTTACAATAAATAAAATAAATATTAATAAGATGTCCAATATCCTTTGGATTTTTTCAGCTCGTGGATACGATTGGGCATACTTCGTGTATACCTCAAGGCAAAGTCAGTCGGAATAGCATCCCATACATCGCGTGTTCGCTCCCACAGCTCATTAACTCCACTGGGCGGACTTGAATATTCGGCAAGCTTCGATTTTACATGACTCCATAAATTTTCGATTGGGTTCATGTCCGGTGATTGTGGAGGCCACTTCAAGTTACGAAATTTTTGGCGTTGCATCCAATTTCGTACAACATGTGCGGTGTGCTTAGGGTCATTGCCTTGCTGAAAAATTACTTTTTCAGCAGCAAGACCCATACTTTCCACTACACCCGGCAGATTTTGTTGCAATATGGCCAGGTATTCCTCTTTCCGCATTATACCGTCTATTCGTACTAAAGGACCCACACCATTTTTGGAAATGCAGCCCCACACCATAATGGAGCCACCACCATGTTTTACTGTCTGCTTGATGTGATGTGGCTGGACTGCATTTGGGTCTTTAACCCAATACCAGGCCCGACCATCTGACTGAAATCGATTGATTTTGGTTTCATCAGACCAAATAACCTGCAATCGTTTTGAAATTTTATGAAAAAAGGTCTTTTATAATCCATTTACAAAGACGTACCTGATCCCAATCTTCAACTGTCCAGCTTTGGTGAGCCGCAACAAAATCCCGCCTCAACCGCACATGTCTTTTTGTCAGCATTGGCTTGGTTTTCTTCTCCGCTGCCTTTAGCCCCAGTTTTGACAGGCTGCGCCTGGCTGTCCACTGACTGGCATCAATATCCAGCATCTTTAGTGCTTCTTTGGGAGTGACCGCCTTGCTGCTTGTTACCAAATTTGCCAGATGGCGGGCATCGCGGTCGCTTATCTTCCTTGGCCGGCCTCCTTTGTTACTGGGAACAGCGTCTGGTACATTTTTCCGCAGCCTTTGCACAGCCATGTGGCTCACTTCGAATTTTTTAGCTATTTTTCTTATAGACTCGCCCTTCTTCAGCAAATCAATTATTTGGCGTTGTACTTCCCGATTTAACATTTTGTCTTATTCACGGTCACGTTTATAACAATTAGAAATCCACCAAATATATAATTACGAGAAAAATAACGGAAAATTTGAAAATTAAGAGTGAGTGCAAAACTGTAACATTTGTTTTTATTTGCATTATTGCTTGCTACTAGTGTTGTTGTTGTTGCATTGACACCAAACCGGTTTGAGAGAGAGAGTACATACATGCCAATAAAGTTATGCAAAAAAAATATTTGATTTGTTAAAACATGTCTAAAAAAAAATGTGTTGAAATAGAAAGTATTACATTTTGTTACAGTTTTGCTCTTCAGTGTACGTAAAGGCTCAACTCTGCGCATAATGAAACACACAATTAAAGGGTACTCAACTCTTCCCCTTTCCGACCTCCGTTTCTAACACGCAGTTTATGCATACTTATCACAGCATGGCAAGACATTTGGGCTGACACATGGTAAATTTTTGCATATAATAAGCTTTGATTAACCAGAGATAACAGAATATTACATTTCATAGAAATCGGTTGATTTTTGATGTGCATGTGTTTACTTGTTCAAGATTGTGGGTACTTGTTTGCGCAGATATACTTCATTGTATATATTGTATATATTTATTTTTTTCGAATGATAGAATTGAAAATTGACTTGAATTTTTTGGGTACAATTATTCATATCTTGGTGTCATTCTTACGCCCAAAATAGCATTCGGCAAGCATTTAGAAGCCAGAAATACTTCAGCAAAAGCTAGTATTAATTGCCATGGAACTTTTTTTTAGGGAAGCCATTGATTTCATTAAAATCAAAATGGAAGCTGTTCCAAGCGGTATGCAATAAACTTCAACATTACTTCATTAAACGAATCCTCAAACTACCCGTGTTCACTCCGAATTATGCAATGGCACTAGAAACTAAATTAGAAGATAACCGCATTTATTCTTTAGAACTACACATGAAATATATCTGGAAAACCTTTTCTAAATACAATTGCAACAGACTCCCACATAAATTAACACAAGGTATCTTAGGTAAAAATATGTATGTCTTGGCTTAAGAATATGAACGACATGGGTATCCTCACAACAAATATTTTTGGATTCAAGAAGCTCTATCTTGAGAAAAAATTAATATAATTAAAAATGTTATTCTAGGAAAAATACACAAATTTATTATTTATTTAAAACTTACATAAACTTAGCAAAACTTTACTCCGTAAATAAAATATTAACGAAAACCATACAATTCCTCATATTTTCAAGGAACAGAATTATTCACACAAAGTATGAATTTTAAATTTTCCAATAACTGATTTCATTTTAATAGGACTATCAATAAGTTCGTGCGGTTTTACAACAGATGGCGTAACTTGATTATTATTCCATCGATCCACATTTCCAAACATTCATTGGAGAGCTACTGTCGTAAGGCACAAACGTCAGTATAAGTTTTTTATTTGAAGCGTAAACAACAATATTTTTACCACACTTGAAAATGTCGAATTTCGTGCCAAATAATGTGTTTTTGCGGGGAATTCTTCTTCATTATTTTAATATGAAGAAAAAAGCAGCCGAAAGTCATCGTATCTTGGTGGAAGTTTATGGTGAGCATGCTCTATCTGAGCGAACGTGCCAGAAGTGGTTTGCACGCTTTAAAAGTGGTGATTTTGGCTTGGAAGACGAAGAACGCGAGGGTGCGCCGCCAAAGTTCATGGATACCGAATTGGAGGAATTGCTCGATCAAGATCCGGCTCAAACGCAAGAAGAGGTTGCAAAAACTTTGGGAGTTGATCAATCAACCATTTCCAAACGTTTAAAAGCCATGGGAATGATCCGAAAGGTAGGCCATTGGGGGCCGTATGAATTGAAGCCAAGAGACGTTGAACGCCGTTTTATGGCATGCGAACAACTGCTTCAACGGCACAAAAGAAAGGGTTTTTTGCATCGAATTGTGACTGGCGATGAAAAGTGGGTCCATTACGACAATCCAAAACGTCGGGCAACGTATGGATACCCTGGCCATGCTTCAACATCGACGTCGGCGCAGAATATTCATGGCCTGAAGGTTATGCTGTGTATCTGGTGGGACCAGCTGGGTGTTGTGTATTATGAGCTACTGAAACCGAATGAAACGATTACGGGGGATGTCTACCGACGACAATTGATGCGTTTGAGCCGAGCACTGCGAGAAAAACGGCCGCAATACGCCGATAGACACGACAAAGTTATTTTGCAACATGACAATGCTCGGCCACATGTTGCACAAGTGGTCAAAACATACTTAGAAACGCTCAAATGGGATGTCCTACCCCACCCGCCGTATAGTCCAGACCTTGCGCCATCCGATTACTATCTCTTCCGATCGATGCAACATGGCCTGGCTGACCAGCACTTCCGTAATTACGATGAAGTCAAAAAATGGATCGATTCGTGGATTGCGGCAAAACCGACCGAATTTTTCACAAAGGGAATCCGATGGACAATATTTTGAATATTAAATTTGTAACCATTTTACGTCAATAAAGTTTCAAATTTCGAAAAAAAACCGCACGAACTTATTGATAGTCCTATTACTAACAAAGCAACTTATGCTTTCGAATAACGACTGTCATGAATATGAACATTCTAAACTCAACTTAGTTGGTCGTTTCACGACATGGTTTTGCGTTATTAATGCACCATGGGTCGGAAACAAGCAGACACAACTGAATGAGAGCAAATCATCGAAGTCGTTTCACTATTTATAGCATAATAAAACGTTTTAAAGGGGAAACAATTCTTAAGAACCGACCTCATACAGAAAAAACCTTCGAAGACGCTGCATTGGAGGCATTGCTCAATGAGGATCCGGTTCAAGCGCAAGAAGAGCTTGCTTCAGTATTAGGAGTTAACCGCCAATCCATTTCCAAGCGATTGGAATGATTCAGAAACAGGGGATATGGATTCTTTATGTGTTAAAACCAAGGGATGTTGAACGTCGTTTTTTCGCCTGTGAACAACTACTCCAGCGCAAAAAAGGAAGGGTTTTCTTCATCGCATCGTGACGGGTAATGAAAAACGCATTCTTGCTATGTATTTGATGGGACCAAGTTGGTGTTATTTATTATGAATTATTAAAACCAAGCGAAACCATCACTGAGGATCGATCGCACGTTGCCAAGCCCGTTAAAACCCACCTGGAAGCACTGAAATGGCAAATCCTACCCCACTCGCCATATTCTCCAGATATTGCGCCGTCTGATTATCACCTGTTCCAATCGATGGCACATGGTCTAGCTGACCAGCAGTTCCATTCATATGAAGACAGCAAAAAATGGCTTGATCCGTGGATAGCCTCAAAAGATGAACAGTTTTACCGCGACGGTATTCGAGATCTACCAGAGGGATGGGAAGAAGTAGTAGCTAGCGATGGGCAATACCTTCAATGATTCACTTGTAACCATTTTTTTGGAATAAAGTTGTATTTTCATCAAAAAAACAGCGAGAACTTAGTTGCTCACCTAATACAAACATAAAAAAGCTCCTAACTTGAAAAAATTATGTTTAGCACACAGCTAACCTACACACCAACAGCAATTTTTTGAAAAAATATCTTATTTTTGTCTTCAAAATTTTAATAGTAATAGGAACTAATTAATAAATTTGAATAATGCAGCGCGTAATGCAAGTAAACGGTATTACAATCGGTTGATCGTTTCAATTTGTCGCAGCTTGAAAATTAATTTTATGATTTTTTATATTAAATCATTCTAGTTTACGGACATGCGACTTTTGTAGTTTTAATGACTTTATGTCGAAAAAAGCATTCCAGGAGAGACTGACTTCAAAATACAAAAAACCTGGCGCAAATCGGAGAATTCTGTGCAAAGTTATTAGGGTACATGCATATTTAGGAACTTTTTTTTAATATGCAGAAATACATAAATATAAGACATTTGGCAAATAGACTTTGTAAATGGCTTGACGGGCCTTCTTCTGCATGAAATCAAACGATATAGATAATGGTGGGTCTTCAACAAAATTTGCTAAGTTAATTTTTACCAAGCACTCTAAACAATTTTGATCGCCTTCGCCCAAAAAATCGTGTGCTTACTCATCTACTTAAATTATAGTAAGGAAGAAATCAATAACCGAAATTTTTTATATTCCGGAATATTTTAGTAATTTATGACTTCTGATGCATGTAATCATTCACCTTATTTATTTATACGACATTTCCAGTTGTCAAAATAAGCATTTGTCACATCTAATCAATAGTTTTTAATAACATTCAGCAACACATGCAATGCATATCAATTCTATGGGCGTTTTTTTTTTTGTTTTTGTTTGTATGTGAACACCTGTCACTAATGGTAAAAATTCCTTAAACCATTCCTTGATTACATGCCAATCAAAGTATCGAAAAGATGATCGATAAATAATGCACTGCGCCATTTTGGTAAGCACATATGTCACTGGCATCAGACGTAGCGCAGAAGAAGACGAGACGGCACTGTAATACCGATACATAGGCAGTACCAAAACACTATGAACACCGCCTGAGTCTAGAAAAAAGTAGTAGCAACACAATTTCATGAAATCATAATGCAAATAAACATTCACACAGCGCCATAACAGTTGACTATAACACCAATTTAATGCTGAGGTTACATTATCACCCCGTTGCAGGGCGAAGAAAAAATTATGCAGCATAGCAGAATGGGCATTCGAAGGAACGCGCGAACGCGCGCAGAGCAACTGAAGCAAAGCCCAGCTGGCAAGCTACCAAAGCGAATGAGCACAAGCTGGGTACGCTGCGACAAGGCAGCCAAAGCTGGCGGTTATGTAGACTACAACCAACACAGATACACAGATACATCGATACATGCAAGTGGTGCATTTGAGCCGGGTCAGACTGGGTCGCTTCACCGACAGTCAGTCAGTCAGTTAGATAGTTAGCTAGTCAGCCAATCGCTCACTCACTCAAACATGCAGACAACCAGTCAGTCAAGCCGTTAGAATGGCGTGCATGCAGGCATGTGATAAGGTTCGTTAGTGCAACAGCGGCCAACACAAAGAGTGTCAGTCGCACAGCTGAGCGGCAACGAGACACAACCCGGGCGAGTGAAGGATAATAAAGATAAATGAAAAGAAAATAAAATAAAAATCGATTGAGTAATCGGCTAAAAAGTACCAACATACTTTAGTACAATTGTATGTATAACGCAGTTATTGTGCGGCATGACAGTATCCGGGATATACTTACGAATACGAAAATAGCCGGCATTATGGTAAGAAAGCGAAACGAAAGCACCAAAACCAAACGAAACCAAACCAAAAATGTAGTTGTACCCAAGCATGAATCACCAAAGCCGCCACTGATGCACAACAACCTTTCCGCATGGAGTAGAAATGGAACAAGGCAGGCGGGAAGAAAGACATGCCCACAACGTACAACGATACCCGAGCGCCCGAGTACGGAGATTCCTTAGAATCGTTAAGTAATAAAATCACTTGAACTGATGTAATGCCAAGGAGCAAACGAAGCGGGTACTTCGTATTCGTTGATTTTGACTTGTTTGTATTTTTCTATCACAAAAATAAAACTAAATATGCACAACAAAAACAATAACAAGAAGCCGGTTCGTGCACGGCTTTCCCGTCAATACAACGTGGTTGGTTGGTCGAGGACAGTGTTCATCGAGGGCTTTCCAATGAGTCCTACACATACCTACAGACATACTTATGTGTGTGGTGCGCCAACAATGTGCTCTCCTGCGCACGCTTTCCCTATCTATATTACACTTGCTCGCTTTCTCTCTCTCTATATATCACTCTCATTCTCTTTCGACTTGCCTTCCATTAAGGTATTCATACATTTCGCTGCTTCGCTGTGGGTGTAGTGCACGTAAATGTAGTGCTGCCACTCGCCGCCGTGTATGAATAAAAGCCACCACTATTACGATTTGGTACACTTGACGGCTTTGGTTTGGATGTTTCTCAATCGAACCTCACTTCAACCATATGGTATCGATTTTTCGTTCATGCCGCATTTCTTGCAATCCAGTTTTTAGGCTTTTGTATTTTCTGTTGTTTCTTCAACTTTATTTCTTGCTTCTTACACACTCATTTGCACTTTTTTCACCCATAATTTTTACCCTTATTTATATCTTCAGTTTTCTTGCAACTCACTTAACCGCATTGGCATATATCACTTAACTCGACCTGTTAGGATAAATTACGACAAGTGCATAAATTGAGGGTGTTGGTGTTGGATAGAATTACCAAAAAAAAAAAAAAAACACATAAAAAAGACAAAAACACACATAATAATTTCAGGCCTCTCATTTCATATGATTAATGAATTGCTTTGAATTTTTTTTTCATTAAATATTTACGGCCGCTCTACTAAGAGGATTAGAATCATTGGAAGTGAAACCAAATACAACAAATGATGAACGAGCACACAATTCGGTCGAGGATATGAGAAGTTTTTTACTCGTACTAGGGTTGATATTTACATTTCTAGCATAGCAAACGAAAAATGGAAACCAATATCACTCATCAAAACACTCTGAGTGTGTTTGTGGGGAAATATGCCAAAACCTTTTCAGTGGAAACGTCAGAAATAATACGTCTGATAACGCTAGAAGCGGCTAAGGTTATAGACTCATTACTTCTACCGAACAAAATTCGAATTTTGCGAACTTTTTCAATAATTTTAATGCGTTGTTCCATCGTATAAAATTCTATATCTGTCTACTTAACAAATGACAAAGAGAACATAGAAAAAATTTTAGTCTGGGAGTCACTACTGACATGCAGGCGTCACTTTTGAAAGGCCCGCTATAAATAGGAATAGTATTAAAAAAAATCACTTTAGATGAAGAAAAATTTGAGTTTAAAAGGTCAGCACAAATTATTATTATTATTTTTTTTTTTTTTTTAAATTTAGTCAACGGAATAAAACAAATACGATATGAGCTATTTTGGACTAGTTTTGGAAGATAGGTTTGAGGAAGACTTTAATAACTCAGCCAAATGTGCTAAGGTGTGCTTGGAATGTTATTTTCCCACCCATTCCATTTCTTAGAAAATTTAAAATTCACCCATTCACATTCCCACGTGGAGCACTGACTACTAGTCGGTACGGCCACCTCAAGCGCTCCTGTCATGGCTCGCAAAAACATTTATATTTATTTTTCGCAGAAAAGTCACATAGAAAATCATTACTTTTGATATTAAATCAAATTTACTAACTAAACAAGAAACTTCTGTCATTTAACTCTCTCTTTGGCACTGATTTTGGCAGTCGAACTACAGATTCTGACCCTTCCCGCACACTGTTTGTATGGCAGAGAATGCGACATTTGGCTTTTTCTTGCCCACAAATACGTCGTTAATAAAAAAATGTATGAAGGTGTAAAAAATTTCATTCATATAACTCAATTGAAAATATAAAAGGTGGCCAGATAGCAATAACAGTTTTCCCCACTGCTATGTTTCAACAGCTGGCAAAGTCATCAGTGGCATTCAACTACCAAAGTACGCGGTAGTGTTTACCATTTCATCCTGAATCATTTCACTACCGCCGTGTAGAAATTATAAAACAAAACTACCGAAGTAACGGCTGAATTATAAATCTTCAAGGGGAACTTCGTCGAGAAATCATTCGTCTTCATGGCAGCACTATGCACGCAATTCGTTCAAATGTTTGGATATTAAGGCATCAACCAAGTAGAGATTGAAATGAAATGAAGAAAACTAAAATGTCTGACATTCCTGTGTAAACTTTGATCTTAGTATAGTCGAATTTGATGGCCGCCTGGTGACGTAGCTACTTTTTTACAGCTGGAACTTCTGTCTGACAAACACTGCAGTAGTCTGGTATTCGAACGGATAGTTCAAGCCTTCGAAAATACTCCGTACACAACCTTATCATCTAACTTGGAACTATCCGTATAGAAATGTAATTCCCCCTACTCCATGACCTTGGGAAGAGTCTGTCGAGAGTGAGTCTAGGAATATAGTGTTGTTTATGACTATTCAGAATATGCAAAATAGAGGCGTGGCCAAACCGCTGGCCTTTCCACAGCGCCATACTTTTAAGTCTAAGCAGCGAGGCGGCCACGAGTTTTCCTACGAGATTCAGTGCAGGCAAGTTGATTAGCACTTTCAGCACTTTGCTTGCGGAAGCTTATTAAGTATGGTTCTTACTCATGATTTTAGCGTAACTCGCCTTTTGAGCAGATAGCGACTATATGAGTATTCCATATATTACGATTGTCCCAACTACAGAAGTATAGAACCAATGTGTAGCACGAGGTGTTAACCCCCATTTAATACCGACTGATTTTGTGCAAGCGTATAATGCAACGTTGATCTGCTTTACTATTTCCTATAAGTCCAAAATACTTGACATTCTCCCTCAAAAGAGAACACCTCTTTTTGTGTGTTTGGCCGAGCTCGTCTTGATGTTGTTCCACAAATGGAGGGACCTACAGTTTCAAGTTGACTCCGAACGGCAGATATACATTTTTTTGTTTTTATGAGGAGCTTTTTCATGACAGAAATTCACTTGAAGGTTTGTCATTGCCTGCTGAGGGGCGAGCACTGTTATAAAAAAAATTTTTTTCTTCATTTTGGTCTTTCGGCGAGACTCCAACCTATGTTCTCTCTGAATTCCGAATGGTAGTCACGCACCGACCCATTTGGCAACGGCGGCCGCCGTTAGGTGTCAATTTTTTTTAAGCACAGGACAGTAGGAGATCTTCAACATGCTGTTCATCAACGACCAAAACGTTCCAATGAATTTGTTGAAGCAGTGAGGGAGAGCGTTGTCCAGGAGCCAACAGTGTCGTATCGTCGTCGCGCTCAGCATTTTGGCGTCAGTGAAACCTCAATGCGGCGCATTTTAAAGGATGATTTCAATTTGTTTCCGTATAAAGTGCAATTGACACAAAGAATATTGTCGACAGACCATTCACGTCGCTTGGAATGCGGCCAAGCAGTCCCTCGAATGGTTGACACTGAACCCAATTTTTGGAAGCGAATTCGAATTACTGACGAGGCACATTTTAACCTCTCTGCCAGCGTGAATATACAAACTTGCCGCATTTGGGTAACTGATAATCCACACGAGATCCATGAAACGCCATTGCATGACCGGAAAGTAACTGTTTGAGCCGGCATTTGCGCCAAAACCATCATTGGGCCATATTTTGAATTGAATTTCTGCAACGAAAATTCACGGGACGTCTAGTGTCAAAAAGAGGCGACATCGACTGGTCCCCCAGATCACCTGACTTAACCCCCTCGGACTGAAAAGTAAGGTTTACGCCAAAAAGCTTCATTTATACAAATCAGTTGTTTTTTTTTTCAAGTTATTCAATGTTTTCATGCCGACATAAAATATGTCGCACCCTGTATGAGTCCTAATTACTAGGTATTCTCCCACAAAGGAATATTCGCACTCTTAAACTTTTAAAACTTATCGGGGAGATTATATGAAGCCTTTTTCTTGTCTACACTAATAAATCTACTACTTCGGACGAGCTCGAGTCAAACATTCTCGACGCCACTGCCGAAATAACGGCGGACATAATGAACAGTCAACAAAAATTGGACTGATCAATGATTAATGGTATGATTATACAGGCTGGGCCATATAGCGTTTGCTTTTTGAACCACCTATTTTTTTGAGAATGGTAACACAAATGACATGTCAAATGTGTTCATAATTTACTTAAAGGTTTGACATTTACGAAATGGGACGCTATACGCTTGAACAAAATTGGGAAATATTGAAAACCTATTTCCAAAGTGGTGAGTCTTCTTCTTCTTCCGCGGTTTCAGTAAATGGCGAGCGTTACCGTGACATGATCAACGAGTTTTTGTTTCCAAAAATTGAAGAGGATGACACGGACGACATTTGGTTTCAACAGGACGGTGCAACTTGAGAAACTGCCAAAGTTACACTCGAACTTTTGGCTACCGTTTTTGAAAACCGAATAATCAGCCGAAATTCCGATATCAATTGGCCGCCTCGGAGCTGTGATTTAAGCCCGTTGGACTATTTTTTGTGGGGAGCCGATAAGGACAAATGCTATGCGAACCATCCAGAGACGATTGATGCTTTAAAACACGAAATCGAAGTTGCCATTCTTGAAATTGGAGCCCAAACAATCCAAAATGTGCCTAAAAATTGGGTTGATCGAATGGCCTAATGTAAAGACAGTAGTGGCAGTCATTTGAACGATATTATTTTTTATTAAATGACAATGATCAATCTTCAAAATAAAAAAAAAAATTTGAAAAAATATTGATTAGTTTTTTTTATACGCGATCCAAAAAGCAAATTTTACATGGCCCACCCTATAGAATGAATTTAACTCCTAACTAATTTTATATATCACACCGTAGTTTTTTTATTTAAATAATTTTGTCTATCATTTTTGCCTGGTCACCCATTATATTAATTACAGATTTAAATCAAAAGAGACTTTCCCGGACACATTTGGGAGGGTTAATATATATTAACATATTTACACCCTTACATATATCGATACATACTTAGGCATAATGATATTATATTTAGATACATATAAAATGATTGAGAAACGATATTTACGTACTGTTCCACTCACCTTGTCGACCGGCATTGATGGGCACGCTCTACACAAATTCCAAAATGATCCGATCATAAGGAAGGTTTTTACTTTTCAACACAAAAACTTATTAAAACCAAATAACCAGACACTGATTTAGTTCTGTTAATCGAAACGATGGCGACACGTAACACAAACAACAAATGCTTGCAATAGACACTGCGTACGTTGTGACGTCGTTGTTGCTGTGAATATACGTATGTATGTATCTATTGATGTAGATTTACGGCTATTGCGGGAGAGGATAGTCTCTCTTTGGGATGTGTGGGTACGATGGCGCCGCCGGTTGTGGATGCGACAAATATGGCGCCGAATGCTTTAATGCGTCTTCAAATTCGCACAAACTACATACAAAAGACGGCGATTAGACCATTTGCATGTATGTATGAATGTTTGTATATGTGTGTATGCGTATGTAAATAGGCGCGTTTATTTATTATTGTTATTATTATTTCCTTACTTTTTTCAAATTTTCTATTCTATCAGCGACTTGCGAATGTCTTCCTTGAGTTGCGTATGGACTTCAAAGTGTTTCTTGGATTTGCGTAGTTGGCCTATTGGGCGTTAGAAGAGCGCAAATGACATATGTAGGTAGGTATATGATTGGTTACACAAAACCAAAGAAAAATGTGCGTAATTCTTTTAATTTTTTGATTTTTTTTGTTTAGTCTCTTCTCACCAAATCGAATTGTGTGGCAGTTATAGAAACACGAATATGGTACTCGGTAGTTTAACAACCAACAGCAACAAAATTTCCGGGAATCAAAATGTGGGCACTCGAGGTGGAGCAACAACAACTCGTATAGCGTTAATGTGTGGGTGTTGTATTTTGCCTTCGATAAATATGTTTAACACTGTGTACATATGTATGTATAGGTTAGTGTATACAAATGTCTACTTGACTGTATGTATGTATGTATTTGACTATGTGTGTGTTACTGTGTGTATGTAAGAGTGTGGTTAGAATCGAGTTTTCTTCGGGGAGGTGAAAATGAAAGTGAAGGTAAAACTGTAAAAGCAATTTAATTATTTATTGCCAGCGCTTACAAACTATTATTTTCTCCATTCCTCACACATGCATACAAACATACATACATGAAATATATGAGCTACATACAATTATATACGTATGTGTGTACATATATTTCGTCGCTGATGAGCGCAATAAATTTGATTGCCTTTGGGTCTTCCAGCAGTGCAGTTGAATTTTTAATGCCATCAAAGTGTGTTTTTGGCATCAGCTTCAGAGCGAAGATGCCCTAAAAAAGTGAAGCATATGCGAGGGAGCGGTTAACTTGCTACTATTTTTACGCAAGTGAAATATAATATTGACATGTGAAAGAAGCAAGAATGTTTTAATTTAGTTATGTATAAAGAAAATTTAGTTGTATAGGAATCTTAAACCACACCTTCAGTTCTCTACATCTTGGAAAAAAGGCGCAAAATAGGGGCACATCAGTGATGGTAAATGTAGGGAAAATTCCCTACATGTAGGGATTTTTGTCGAAAAAGAATGAGAGATTTTTTTAAATTCTGTAAATGTAGGGAATTTTCAAAAAGGACAGAAAAAAATTAAAAATAGCGGGAAAAATTAAAAAAGTTCATTTCAAATTAAAAGCCGCACTAAGATTTCATGCCAGTGTTTTTTTCCTTATGGCAGCATACTTCTAAAACGTTAATACGGCAACATTGCCATTTTTTTCTTCGTTAACGCTAACGCGATTTTTTCTTCGCGCGAAAATTGTTAGTTGGCCCACGTTTTCTGGTGCTTTCCACTTTTGAAGTAAGTTTGCAATTATTTTAGTTTTAGTTTTTTTTATATTTAAAATTTATATATTTTATAGAAATGAGCTCCTCCTCTTCAAGTGACTCTTCGGAGGAACACCAGGAGAAAAATTGGCTTGAAGACGATAATTTTAGTGGCTGGTTGAAAGCTGTGGCTAACGATCCATTTAAATGAAAATGCGCTGAGTGCGACAACGTTTTGAACTGCGGTAATTCTGATGTGCAGAAGCACGCCGAAGCAAAAATGTATCAAAAAAATATCAAGACAATAAAAAAGACACCTAAAATAAACAGTTTTTTTAAGAAAAAGCCGAGTAAACCAAATGGTTCCAGAAATTTCGAAATAAAACTTAGCATGTCCCTCGCTGAGCATAACGTTGCCTGCAAGTGGTGGACCATTTAACCTCAATCTTAAAAGTAATCGAGCCGGATTCTGAAAAAATAGAAACTCTGTCTTATTTTAAACAGAACTGAATGTAATGAAAAGTCTAATTTTTATTTTTATTTTGCTGAATTTTTCTTTATATATGGGTTTATAATATAATAAATATGTGTATTTATATATATTTGTGAAATAAAATTTCTTATTAATGTGTTAAAACTTAAGCAAATAATTCAATTTTGACGTTGCAGGAGAAAAATATGTAGGGAATTTTGTAGGGAAAATTTTTTAAAGCGTAGGGAAAAGTAGGGAATTTTTTTGGGTTGTGTAGGGATTTTTCAAAAAATCATTTACCATCACTGGGGCACATGTTCGCTAATAACTGCGCACAGAATGCTCCGATTTGCCCCGCGTTTTTTGTGTGTTGTAGTTAATCTTTCCAGGAAGGCTCTTTTTCAAAAATATAATACAAAAGCTTATAGAAGAGGCGTATCTATAAGCCAAAATATGTTGAAAAATCAGAAATTTAATTTTCAAACTCGAATATATCAAAAATGGCTCAAGCGATTAGAGTATTTTTTTTTTTGCTATACAACTTTGAAATAATTGCTATCACTCTGCGGAAATTAAATTTATGATATACTCTTAGCATTTTGAGTACGAAAGAAAAATTTTTCAAAAAAATTTCTATTTACATACAATATAATTTCGCGGATTTATGACAATATCCAATGAGGCGTCACTTGGAGTGTTTCAGAGAAAGCTTCTACGTAAGATTTTGGGATCCTTTGCACGTTGGCAACGGCGAATATCACAGGCGATGGAAAGGTAACCTGTATGAGCTTTACGATAACATAGACATAGCGCAGCGAATAAAGATCCAGCGGCTACGTTGGCTGGGTCATGTCGTCCGAATGGATACATACGCTCCGGCTCTGAAAGTATTCGATGCAGTAACCGCTGGTGGCAGCAGAGAAAGAGTAAGACCTCCTCTGCGTTAGAAAGATCAGGTAGAGAAGGACTTGGCTTCACTTGATGTGTCCAACTGGCGCCGGTTAGCATGAGAAAAAAACGACCCGCGCGCTTTGTTAAACTCAGCCAAATCGCGTAAACGGTTATCGCGCCAGTGAAAACGAAGATATATAATTTCGTGCGCCATTATGATAGCTAAAGTCCTCTAAGCGATAAAAGCAAAGATGATGCTCTTATAACAATTTTTCTACACGAGCTCAACTTTGCTTTCGCCGTTTTTTGATAGACGTTTCCAGTAGTATGCTCTAGTCGAAATAAAGAGATCTAAAATCAATTTAGTATGGAAGAAAACATCTCGCTAGCTCACTTCAGGCCCGTGCGCAGACCCTCAGATTTAGGGGAGGCTCCAACTTTTGTTGCAGTCTGATATAACTTTGCTTGATAATAACTCATCAATGTTCTCATGCTTTTCTTGTATATAGTTTGTTTTCTCTGTACATCTAATCGATCTATGTCATTAGCTATTATCAGCTCCCGTGCGCACGGGCCTGACTCACTTATTCTAAAAGTCCTAACTGGAGCGATAGATTGTCCTGATATTGTAAGTAGGATACCTCTCAATACCACAACTAGGAACCTGCTATAATATACGAGTGTAATATGCTCGTAATACTCGTATTATTGGGTTGGGGAATAAGTTCATAGCGTTTTTATATTTTCTTGAATTTTACAACGATTTGTTTGCTGTTTATCAAAGGGTAAGTATACTTTCGATAGAACTCTTTCTGCTCTATAAAACCACTCTAGTATTTTGAGTTATTTAATTTGCATTGGTTTTGAAGCTTAGAAATGACATAACCAAGAGGTAAAAATCAATATTTTCGACACCTGCTCTTCTTTGGTCTTCATCGAGCACAAAAAGCTGCCGAAGCAGCCCGAAACATTTGCGACGTGTATGGAGAAGGTGTCATAGGCGAGTTTACAGCACGGAAATGGTTTGCAAAGTTCAAAATTTGGCGACTTCGACGTCGATGACACGTCCCGCAGTAGAAGGGCCTTCTGAATTCGAAAATCACCTTTAAGGGAGAACGGTCGCCAAACTAGTCGTGAATTGGCGGAAAAAAAAGAGCTGTGATCATAAAACGATTTTCAATCAGCTTCATTCAATGGGATTTTCCGAAAAATTGGGAGCTCGGGTACCTCACATGCTCAATGAAAAAAACAAAGAAAGTCGCCTTCAAAGTTCTTCTCAGCATTCCCGCTATCGAGCAACACGCGGTCATAAACAACGCTTTTTGAACCGAATTGTCATGGGAGATGAGAAATGGTGCCTATATATCAATATGAAGCAAAGAAAAAAGTGGGTGACTCCAGGAGATACGCCAAAGCCGGGAGGCAAGCCGGGAGGCAAGCCGGGTCTTTATTCAAAACAGATCGCGTTATGTGTTTGGTGAGATCAGAAAGGCATGGTGTACTGGGAATTGCTCGAAAATAATGCCACGACCAACAAGGAGCTCTATATTGCTCAGCCACACCGCGACAATGAGGAAATTCGACTGAAAAGACCTGGTCAAACCATACTCCTTCACGACACCGCCAGGCCCCATGTTGCACAAGTCGTCAAAGCCGCACTCTAAGAGATCGAATAGGAGGAAACATCCGCCGTATTCTCCGGACCTTGCACCCGATCGATTACCATCTTTTTTGCTGTCAAACCATATGAAAGGCGTTACCTGCGTTAACAAAAAGGCCCTTACAAACTGGCAAACCAGGCGATTTTGGCGGAACGACATCAACAAATTGATCGAGAGATGGGAAGAGGTTGTAAACAGCAACGACGAATATATAATTGATTAACTTAATGATATAATTATAGTTTTTAGTGTAAATAAAAAATAAAAAATATACTTAATAAGTCGCTCATCATGCATGTGCTATTGTATGGCGTAGAGGTCCGGACATAACGGTGGCCCCTGAAGTGCTTGAGAGAAAGATTCCAAGAAGAAATGTGGAATCAGCTGGGGGTAGCAGAGGAAAGCATTTGGAAAGATCAAATGGAGAAAAACTCGGCTTCAGTCGGTGAGTCCAACTGACGCCGATTAGCACGGAAAAGAAATAAAAGACGGGGCTTTTTAAAACTCGGCAAAAAATTGCTTAAAGTTAAGGAGGTTATGGCTCCAATCAAAAAGAAGATGAAGCTTGGAACATCCGCGAACATATCCTTAATAACGAGTTAGTGAATTTATTCTTCTTCATATATTACAGACAACTTAACTGATGAAATGTATAACTTTCACGGTCTTATCAAAGTCATAGATCATAGCCGGTAAGCATTTAAAATCTACAAAACAAAGTTTTGTGTAAGGTGTTCACTTTGCTATGTTTTGAAGCTTTTTTATGCAAACGAGTTGTGTACTGAGTCTCTGAAGAAGTACCTATATCGAATATTTATGACCCGACTAAATAATTATGAAATAAACTGTTTTGGTGCAATTTATGTAATGGGTAAGGGAAACGGTCGCCGTAACCGAATGGAGTTGTGCGTGACTACCATTCGGAATTCACAGAGTCGGCTTGAAACTGTAGGTCCCTCCATTTGTGGAACAACATTAGGAGGCACGCCACAAATTGGAGGAGGAGCTCGGAGAAACACCCAAAAATGGTGTACGCGCCAATTATATATATAATGGAGTGGCATTTCTCACGGTTTTCCAGGGTAGTGCTTGTGGTAAGTAATAATAGGCTCGTTCACAGTTATGCTGATGTCCATAACTATGTATTCTATGCCACTTTTGAACTAAATATTGGCCTACCGGAACTATGTAGAGTCGAGGCGAAAACAAAAGCGTTCAAGTGATACAAAGAATTTCAAATTGGCCATATGGTGACACCTAATTCGCTTCGGTCGTCCATCTACTTTTGGGACTGATGAAAATATTGGAAACGTTAGAGAGTTTATGCTTATAGGTTGACTATTAGCAGCCGATATTCAAAGAAAATGCATTGCAAGGATTAGCCATCCGAGTTGTAAGAGTAGCTTTGGCTGTTACATCATAAAAGTTTTGACTGAGACAGGGGCGAATGAAATGAGAAGAAAATATGTAAACGAGGTGAGTTGAATACAAGCAGTCGTTGTGCAAACGACAATGAAACCAAATAGAAAATGGTTGCTTTGATTTTTTGTACATGAACAACACCGTATCAGTTTTCAGCAAAATGTCATTCAGAAGATTCAGAAATCTTCACCTTCGCACATTTCAAGCGAAACGAAATTAACTGCTCAGTCGCTTAGTCTGCTCTCATGTGACCCTTTCCATTTACACTACTCAAGTTACCAGTCCACGGAAAACGTTTTGCGACGCCTGAGACTGAATGTGATTCCAAATCGGCCTATGAAAAATGTTTTGAAGCTTGGAAGAAGCGTTGGAGGGTACGGTTGGTTAGCAAGGAAATCACTTTGAACAAAATACAGTAAATATTAATGAATAATTCGTTTTACTGATAAATTTTAATAGCAATGCGTTATCATCCTCATGCCTTGCATAGGGCAGGGCATTCACAGAATAAGTGGCAGCTGGTTTGTCTTTTCACAAGTTGGCAGTACATATTGTAAGGGATACCCATTTTGACTGCCTGCTCTCCTCTGGACCAGAAGGCAATCAGCACTGCCATGAGTCTGCAGGCATCCCTGCATTTGGTGCCTTAATCCAAAAACAAAGTTTGTTAAGGTATCTCTTAACAGTATCGCATTATATGAAACCATGTTTTTACTCTCACTTAAGAAGGCATAGAAATAGAAAACTTTTAAGCCATTTTGCTCAAACTTATTTTTGTTTTTTTTTTTTTGACTATTGAAGTGAATGACCGCTGTGTATGCACAAGGTAGCACAAAATTAATTACCCCATCGGAAGATTTATAACTGTTACAAATGGCGTCGTACGTCAATCGTAGTTGACACTTGTGACTAGACAGCTGCAGTATAGAAACAGACAAGAAATGGAGTGCGTAAAGGACAAAATAAAGATTTCCATTACTACATTTTTTTTTTATTAAGTATACAAGTTATTCAAAAATTGATGACTGGATGATTGATTTTGTGCCACCTTGTATTAGAAACTATGTATCAGAATTAAAATAATACATTAATTTTAATTTTTTGCTTGCCAAATTTATCACAAAAATCAGCATAATTTATAAATGATACGACCACAGCAGTTTTGCTCATAATTAAAGAAATCTTGAAGGATAAAATTAAAAAAAAAAGTGAAAATTATAAATTTTTCAGGATTTAAATCGCTAAACGCCACTCAAAAATTTCTTTTGGCTGACCTAAAATTTTGTATATTTAAGTTTTTAGGCTATTCGCATTTTTATAGGTGGCGAAAGCGAGAATCGGAACAGTTTTCAAAATAAGGGCCACCCGAGTGTGCATATGTAAGTATTTGGTATCGGAATAAATTTTCTCTAAATAGTAAAGACTGAAAATCAGAACCTATTTTTAACTTTTTTTTTTAATTTAAATACTACTTTTATATTATTAATTTTTTATTTTCATAAGAATATGTATTAAATCAAACCTGCTTCTTCGCCGAAATGTATGCAAAACAAATATTAAAAAAACGCCTAACTATAATTCTATAACAGTATTAGCAGTGAGGGGCAATCTTTAATGAAATTTATACAACGGTTAAAAGTGCAATCCATTTCGGTACCAATTAACAATGCAGAAAGGACCAACTTGATGCAGTTCGACGCTCAACTAAACCCTCTGAGTGCCTTGGGTATGGCGCGCGGTAGTAATACCCGCCCAAGTCCAAGCTCTACCGCGACATTTCACATTAGTGCATTTTCAAAAACTAGTCGGCGTGAACTCCAAGCACTTACCTATGCTCCCCGTGGTGCGAGAATTAAGTGTCCGCTGAGAATTCGCAGCAAAATCTGCTACCAGCTGAGGGCAAAACTAAACAGTCCAAACTAAAACTGCCACGAACCTCCACAAGGATCATTTCAAAGATAGATAGGAACGGACTCCAAGGGCTTCTATTCCTCCTATTGAGGGTACAGTCAGACCTCAAAGCTTAATTTCCTAGCAGTTGGGGTCCAAGCTAAACAGGTCAACTTTACTCACCACGAAACCCTACAAAAATAGGCATTTCCAAAATCAGGTTTATACATACACCTACGACTCCTATTCTCCGTGGTACGGTTATATAGTACTCGCTCAGGCCGCACAGCTGAATATAATACCAGTTGAGATTAAAACTACACAGGCTAAACGATAACTGCCACGAAACTCTACAAGGATCATTTCACAGATTGATAGGAACGGACTCCAAGGGCTTCCATTCCTCCTATTGAGGGTACAGTCAGACCTCAAAGCTGAATTTGCTACCAGTTGAGGTCAAAACTAAATAGTTGTCATGATACTCTAAAAAAATAGGCACTTCCAAAAACATGTTTCGACGGACTCCAACGACTCCTATTCACCGAGCTTCGAGAATTGAGTGTCCGCTCAGATTTCGCAACTGAATCCGCTACCAATGGAGCTTGCATGGGAACTGTGAACTGATGGTCTTCTACATATCAACGATCTCTCTTAACCGACTATAGGCTGTTCGTCAAAATTCACCCAAAATTTTAACATTGCGACTTATAGAAAAAGCCGCACTAACATTTTACTCTCCCGCTAAGAAAATACTACAGTTTTATGCTCTCTCCGCATGGCTGATAGTTTTTATGAGCGACTTTTTCATTACAAAAATACGCCCTAAGGTTTGCCGTGAGGTGCCCATTATTTCGAAGTACTTTTTTGATGCTAAATGCCCGTAAGTCAATCAAAAACTTACTTGGTTAGGGCAACCGCCGTATATTTTTGAACCTTCCGTTAGTAAAATCATACACTTTTCACATGTTAGTATTGTATTTATACACGAGCGTATATACATATTGTACATATATACCATGCGTCTGCATGTATGCGCAACACTAATACAATGTATAGGAAAACAAGCATAAAACGAAAGCTTGAAAACCTTTACGTCCCTACTGCGACGCTGTTCTCTTTTCACAACTTGCTAGCGCACACAACGCGGAGGGAAACAGCGGTGACGGTGCAGAAGAAAACATTCAACTACCAAGTACTATATATGTACATGTGTACAACATGTAGTGACGGCAAAGTACGATTGTGTCGGCATGCATATACCACGTAAACACTTATACAAACTTTGTGTATTGGTATTGGTATTGGTAGTGGCGATAGCGATGGCGATGGTGATCTCACACGTTCGCTCGCCGCTGCTTGAAAATTTTCCTTGTGGTACACAAAAACGGTGCCATCAATGGCCCAGCCGTCTGTCTGCCTGCCAGCCTGCCTGCCTGTCCGCTTGTGTGCACGTTTCTGTGCGCCTTCCGGCCTAACAGCGGCTGCAGTCTTCGTGCACAAATCGATTTTTATCGTCTTCAAAATCTAATTTTTTCCACTCTGTGCTAATAAATAAAAAAAAAATTGTTAATATAATGTGGCATGAATGTGAAAATGCATATTTGCTTGGCTTTGTGGCAAAATCGATATGTCAAATGACGGACTGACTGATCGATCTACCAACTAGCTGACTAATTCACTGGCTATTTGATTATTTTGAGTTTAGTTGTTTGAATGGCTTAATTGTTGGCTGCTTGCCTGGCTGGCACCCAAATGTAGGCAATCAAATTTAACACACTTTCACACGCCTTGTGCATAGGTCACACACACTCACACACCGTAATTTTTCCTCAAACTTTCTCACAAATTTCAATCTTCGCACGCGTTTGATAAATCTTCAATTTATTTCACGTATCGAATATTTTTCAAACTATTAATGACATTTCATTAAGATTTTTCTGCGTATAGGCATTTCAATTAAAATTTTCTGCTTAGTCTCAATTTTTTTTCTTTCTTGCTTCTCTGCTTTTTGTTGTTGGATTTTCGCTTCGCAACGACGCGTCCGCTAATGCACAATTTAGAACACGACTCGACGACGGTACGAACACGACTGGTCCCTTTGCCAAGTTGACTTTTAGCAATTTCGACTTTCGTGACCATGGCTGGAAGGGTGATTCGGCGATATGACGATTTAAGAAAATGAACTGAAAGCTAACGTCCACCCTTCCTCCACCAAACCAGTGCCAAGACCAAAAGGAGTGGTTAAGTTGACAGAAATGAATAGCTCAAAGCAAATTGTTGCTTTTCCTTCCAATGGCAATGTTATTGCTGTTGCCTTCATATGTTGTTTTACCGTTGTTTTTGTTGTCACTGCTGATTGTCGCAGTCATATGGTTTGAAATCGCCGCGCATGCAGAACAAAAATTTGCCGCAGAATTCGTATTTCTTGCTCCTTCTGTATTGGGCGAAGGAAAATCATTGCCCTTTTGATTGTGTGCTTTGAAGAGAGATACATACACACACATACGTATGTACGTATATATGAGTAAGAGAGCGCGAGAGCAAACGAGTGAGCACATAATGCATTGTATGCCAGCGCCAGCGGAAGTAAAGAATAGTCACAATTGCTGAGAAAAATATTTATATCCAGAAATAGTAACTCAAGTCATGCTGCAGGAAGCGGAAATGGGAATATGGGCAATGATATTTTTTATACGCATTCCTAGTGTTTTAGAATTCCAAATTTAATTTTTATTTTAAAATTATACAATATTTTTAGTCTAGGTTATTAGTACTTTGTGTTTCCTGTAATCAAATGCAATTTTAAGCAAAAATTTGCTTCATTGGCTTTTAAATTTGAGTAGTCCTACTGTTGATAAGTTATTTATTTGGGGTATAACTATTTTGTATGTAAATCCATATGCACTCGTAAATCCTTACTATGAGCTGAAAAAGTGAAAACATTATTGAAACTTTAAGTTGTTGTCAGCGAAATTCTGAGTCAGTGCTTCGACCGCCGCACTATGGAAAATCGAGGAGTGTTGAGGACCAAAAATCGATAATTGTTACATTTTTGCTAAGATTAAGTTGCGAAAATTTGCACAAATACAAAAAAATGTGTAAAGATTTAAATGAAATATATGTTAGTATTATTTATTTTTAAGTACCGTGTGAAAAAAAGTTAAATTTAAAAATTATAAAATTTAAAATTATTTTATTCCATTTTAAATAGCTAAACGTCTTAAAATATGTAAAAACAAACTAATAACTCATAACTTTTAACAAAACAAAATATTTAAATTATTGTCAAACAATTAAGTACGGCAAGTAGGTACATTACAATACGTATTAAGGGAATAGAAATAATAGGCACCATAGAAGTGATAAACAAATTTGCGTCAGTAATACTTTCAGACTCTTCTGGAAGCTTTTGTTTATACTGGCTTTGTCCAGATGAACCATCAACATCCCCATTTACTGTACAGGACTGGATATTTCAACTCGTCTTTGAAGACGGAATCTACTCTCAAAATTCTACCCACAGTGTGATCCAATAAATCTTGAAGCTTCACTATTTTTGCACCTGTGTTTGTTACTTGCATTGATGACGCTAGCGGATAGCAGGTTTGTTTAATTGCTTGCACTTTGTAATGTGGTGAAAATATAAAAGAGTGTCGTTCGGTAGTTAAATTTCTTAGGTATTGATACCGGGCCTTTGTTAAATTTAAATCAATTAAAACACTTACTGCTTCTTCATCCGTTAGAATGAGTTTCTGTTCTGATTTTTCCATTAGATCCGAGCATAAGGTCTTCTTTTTACGTTCTGCTGCTCTTATTGCTTCCACAAGGTTCGCTTTTGTTCCTTTTCCTATCGAACGTAGTCCCTGAAGATAAGCATTGTAAATGTGTTCAAATCCGTATTCATGGAGTAACATTGTGTTTTTTCTTTTTTTGCTGGAAGCACGGTCTTCCATGTCTACCAGAAACGGCTGCATTGTCTTTTGGTAAAATAACTGAATATTCGGAATCCAACCAAATCCTGTTTTTTTTTTTAAATATGTCTTCTTTGCGGGATACTTCCATTAATCTTTTATTAAAAGCTGGAATTATATGTCTTTGAATATCACTGATGATAAGAAATATGTTGTCTTCAGAGACTTTGACACTTGATAAACCATTAAAATGTTTCCTCCTTCAAAGTGATTTATTATTATTTCAGCTTAGCACACTTGAAACAAGTGATTTTATTAAATTTGTTGCGTTTAACGTGCCGCGAATGTACAAATAATTGTATGTATAACACAAGAAGCGCGCAAAAAAACTTGCGGTTTCAGGAAGTCGCAGATTCCAAAGAATTTCACTAATTTCGTCTCAGGCAGTAAGGTAACTCAAAAGTTAAAACGGTAAATAGATTGCCTCAGCAATCGCAATTGAAATTGGATTTCCATGTTTTGACTTTTTACGTTTTTATCAATAACTTTGAAAATCGCAAAAATCCGCAGCCAATTTTAGTAAATGTTTCTTATTAATAATAAAGGTACAAATCCCACTTAAATTTTAAACGTGGGGAGGCGCGGGTAACTGTTAAAAGTTTCGATAAACTTAAAAAACATTTTTTTTTACTTATGTTATTTGAAACTGTTTTTTGTACTAATTTTAAAACAAATTTGAAGACATATTTTGTTTTTTTAATAATTGTCTTTTATATTTCGGGACTTGGCAACCCTGGTGTTGCAATCTGGCAACTGACAGCTGTATCGCAAAGTTTGACATTTTTTGGCTTTTACGTACTCAGAACGTTTTGAAATACCAGCGCTATTTGTGTTGTTTACAGTAATTTAAAAGATTCATCTCGGTCCAAAAATGGAATTAAATCGTGAACATTTTCGTGCGATTATTTTTAACAACTTTCGACGTGGATTAACTCAGCAACATTGCATAGATGAACTTAATTCATTTTTTGGCGATGAAGCTCCATCAAGGACCAGTGTTTATCGATGGTATGGTGAATTCAATCGTGGTCGTAGTTCACTCCAAGACGAATTTCGTGAAGGTCGTCCAAAATCAGTTGTTGTTCCGAAAGCCATTGATGCTGTGCGCGAACTGATATTGCAAGATCGTCATGTGACCTATCGTGAGATTGAGACAATCTTAGGCATTAGTGGGACCAGCATACATTCAATATTGCATAAACATTTGACTGTCAAAAAAATTTGTTCGCGTTGGATCCCACACAATTTGTCAATCGCTCAAAAAAAGGCTCGCGTCGATTGGTCGAAGGAAATGCTCAAAAAATACGATCGCGGGGCTTCGAAACACGTCTATGGCATCGTGACAGGTGATGAATCATGGATTTACGCGTATGAGCCCGAAAGTAAACAGCAGTATGAGTGTTACGGTATGGGTGTTTCAAGATGAGCCAAATCCAACAAAAGTTGTTCGCACACGAAGCACTTCCAAGCAAATGGTCGCCTGTTTTTTCGGAAAAAACTGGGCATGTCGCAACCGTACCACTAGAACAACGCAGAACAGTAAATTCTGAGTGGTACACAACCATTTGTTTGCCAGTTGTCTTCCAAGAAATTATGAAAACCAATCGCCAAAGACGGATCACTCTTCACCAGAACAATGCGAGCTCTTACACATCGGCTCAACCAACTGCATTTTTGAGCACCCAAAACATCGAATTAATAGGTCATCCGCCGTATAATCCTGACTTGGCACCGAATGACTTCTTTGTATTTCCGTATGTAAAAAACAAACTGAGAGGTCAACGTTTTTCGACACCTGAAGAAGCGGTTGCGGCATTCAGAATGCATGTTGTGGAGATACCTCATTCAGAGTGGCAAAAGTGCTTCGACAATTGGGGTATAGTGTTATGCGTCACTGTCCCCATTAGATGATTTTCAGACAGGTGGTTAATTCAACTGTATCTGCCGAAAGCAAAGTCGGTAAATACCACCTCACGGAGCTCTCGGTAGACGAGGCATCACTTTTCGCGAAATATGCCTGCAAACATGATGGGTGGCCTCCACCTGCCGGCAGTTTAACAAAAACCTGCCCTCAATTTTTTGGGACCCAGTGGTCTTGCAACCATTGAATCTACATACATCAAACAGAGAAGAGCGAGATAAACACGAGAAAGAAACAACCGCTAGCAGCAATCGGGCTAGCCATCGATAGAGCAGTACTAGGAGGATCTAGATCGCGATCGACGTTGCAACCCGACAAGAGCCGTAAACCGCCGCAGAACACAGATTCTGATACTGGGCTACGTAGTCACTGATCAGACAGATCCACCAGCCGGCAACGAGTGCGGTCGCCAACTACATTGCGGTCACAAACCTTTCAAGTTATCTGAGTCAGAGGGCTCAGGCACTGAGAAGGATAGGTAGAGGGAGTAATGTGTTACCTGCACCATTTGTAAGAGGGTAAAATCCTTTTTTATGGGACAAAGGCTTCAAGTTGCACAAGAGCGAGAGCAGAGGCACGGTCAACTTGCTCTACAGCTGCAACGGAGGTGCTACCCGACTTTATACTGCTTCTCATTAAAGAATATGAAATCGTTGAGCCTGCAGCTTCTACTTGCCCAATTCCCCAGAGATGACATCAATAAGCTCCTAAAATTAGAAGGGAAGTTAAAAATTTAATTGGACAATAAAGCTAACGGTTTTTGCAAGGAAGCTTCAAGAGCGTACCCTGCGTATACAGAGGGGCTCGAAAATACTCGAAGGCATTGGGGATGGGATATAAAGGCCCAAAACAAAGCGGCAGTACTTTCCAAGCGGAAGCGTATATCATTGATCAATGTGCAGAAATTAATTTAAAAAGAAACCTCCGGAGTAGATTAGATTAGATTTGCGGGGGGTTGGACAAGTCCCAGCACTCAGTCAGTAGACCATTGTACTACACCCGGATAGAAATCAGTAGAAAGAATAGAGATAGGAAAGACAGAAGGTGGATGGTAAAAACGGATAGATTATTTTGAGGTCACTCTTCCACAAATCATTGTGGAATTTTGATTCATTGATGAATTTTAAGAGATCCGGAAGAGGAAGAGTATGAACTTTGTCCATACTCAGTGTATCGCAACACAATATCCTAAGTCTGATTCTGGCAAATGCAAGACAGCTACAGAGAAAATGCTCTGCAGTGTCGTCATTCTCAAGACAGAATAGGCATATAGGGCTGTCCACGACCCCCATGGTAGCCATATGCTGACCACAAACGTTGTGCCCTGTGATTACACCCACCAGTACTTTCAGGTCCTTCCTGCTGAGTTTCAGGAAGGTCGCTGTTTTCCTATTTGGTTCTTTCACAAAGCACTTGGCTACTCTGCACGACCTACAAGACCTCATGAAGTCGTCAATCCATAGTTGAATCGATGCGGAATGACGGATAAGACTAACTTTGTTGTGTTTTGCAACACTGTTCAGTTTTGTCTTACATTCACCGACCAACCCCGAAGGGTTAGCATGGGCTTTCAGTGCAGCTTGACTGTCACTATAAATTCCAATACTGTTGCCCCGTCACTTTTTCTCAATTAGCCAGTACGCCACATTCAAGATGGCATAGACTTCCGTAAGGAATACCGTGGCCATCTGGCCTGTGGCATAGGAGTACTTAATGTCTTCGTCTAAGTACCATCCAGATCCGCTTCCATCTCTGGTTTTGGATCCGTCGGTGTAGAAAGTGTGCTGGTATCCCTTTAATAGGTTCTCTGGACTTAACCATTGATCTCTATCTGGAATCAAAACATCATACTTCCTACCGAAGCTAACGACATGCACCCGATTATCCACCGGCATCGAGAACAGTGTGCACCGCTCCGACAACTGGTGGTATATCTGTCAATGGCCAGTGCTTACTTCATTTCCCCAGACTCCGTTTAACTTGAGCCTGTACGCCGCCTTCATTACTTCCTTTCGAATTGGAAGATCTAGAGGTTGCAAGTGCAGAATGGCATTAAGGGCATCCCCTCCGGACTAGGTTTTCTCATTAATCCTTAAGTGCATTAGATCTACTGAAATATATAAACACATTCGGCTGTGGAACCCGGGACTTAAGGTCATATCTGGACACGAAGTAGTGGATGCCCGTCTATATTAATGTCAATACTGAAACTGTTCTGAATTTTTCCCAGGCTTGACATTTTTCTAATTCGTTCTTTCAGTTCTGGGTATATAAAGATACGACCCACCGTGGTCTGCCTAGCAAAATTAGGTGATGCGTCAAAATTGAGAGCTTGAAATTGAAGAGACATTGTCAAGTACGATACTAGGACAACATGGAATTCTTACGAAACTGAATGGAAATGTCAAGCCCAGGACAAAGGCAGGCAAAAAAACTGTATCCTTCCCCGAAAAAGGAATGCCAACCATGCTATTAAATCTGAATAGAGAAATCTTAGGAGCACTCACTGGATCCATTATAGTTTTTGCGAGCTGGGCAATCAAACACCAGAGCACATCCCCTTCAAAGGTGCAGCTCTCGCAAGGCGAAAACTCCCAAACCTGGGTGGTGTGACTGGATGCATTGGGAATATGGAACAAAAGGCCTTCGAATTCATTAGAATCTTTCTGTTATAAGCTCGCGCTTAAGCACTATAGATCACAGCAAAAGCCGTAGTGCCCAATAAAACCAAACTAACTACCCTTTTCTTGAGCTTCAAGACCTTAATGAATATGAACCAAGTCATTCGTGAGATAAAGACCTTTAATAAGGTCTTGGAAGACTGGAATAACAGTGAGTGAAATTTTTTCCAAAAATAATGGGAACCAAAAAAGTATTGAAAAATTAAATTTTTGTAAATTTTTTTTTAAAGAAAACTCTATAATGACCCCTTTTATATACTGATGTATTTGTTTGGTGTAGTTAAAATGCATGATATGTTTCAAAAAAAAGACAGATGTGGTTTTTTTATTTTTATTTTGCATAGTTAGGTACTGTTTTTTTTTTCTTGCTAGCGGCATTTTCTATGTTGTATTTTCGAGATGAAATTAATAAGGAGCGATTTGTTCCCATCTTCTCTTAAATTTTTACTATCTCGTATTCACTTACCCCTTCCATTTTCACTTAACATTCATGTCTGAATTCATGACCTGATTTTTTTTTTTTTCATTACGCACTCAGTACTTGCGTCATTAGAGAGTTTTTCCCTCAATACTTGCATCATTTTTTGTTTTGCGTTGCATTTTCTCTTGCTTTGTATTTTTGAGAATAAAACTCTAGGCAGTACCGTCAATGTCATTCTGGTAATGACAGTTTCTGAATTGAATCAGATGTATGACTTTAGGGAAAGTACCGCCTAATTCATTTGCTGACGGAATGACAGTTTTTCGTTGAATTTTGCGTGGTGAAATAGAGAAATGACGAAGACAAAATTTGCACTGCTTACAATAAGCGAAAAAGCTTTCAGGTGTATGGAGCAAAAATAACTCATATTAAAAAAATTAACAGTTCATAAAGAAATGTGTCTGGTCCAGGTAAAAGGAAAACTCTGAAGATTTCTGAGTTTCCAAAAATGGAAAAGGCGTTGTTAAATTGGTTTGCGGGTCAAAAACTTGCCAATTACAAGTGCTATGCTAAACGAGAAAACCAAGTTATTACATATCAAGATTCAGTAAAGGTCTAGAGGCTAGAGGAGCAATGGTTGGGTTACAAAAGAGGCATCTAATACAATGCAATACAATTATACAATAATACAATTTTTTTGTGGAGGAGGAAAGTATCGAAAACCCGTGGTTATTGTGGCCGTCATTGTGGGACTTTAACCCGAACTAAAACCTCCTCTTGTCTGAACGGTTACTCCTCCCGAAACCTTGCCGTTAAGTAATACGTCGGGAGGTCGTTATGGAGTATCTTAACTCTTCAGCATTTCTATCAGCTTGGAGATCAAGCTATAGTTGGCGCAGGTATGCCTTTCGGACCCATTCTTAATCTCGCAGTATTTTCATTATACGGGCTGCTACACCACTTAATGCTCGCCATTTTTTAGGTTTATCGCACAACTGCATCGTAAGGTTTGCCTCTGTGGGATGCTCGCCAAAAACCATGCAAAGGTCTTCTATTTCGGTGTCGAAACGCGGACACCGGAATAGCACATGTCTTGCACTCTCTGGTTCGTCAGAGAACAGTGCGATAAGCGCTCGCCACTCTAAGCGCGCTTAGTCCGTGTGTGGTTCTTATTTCCTTCATACGCGATTTTTTTGCAATTGCCCAGATCGGCGCTGCGTATGTTTCATTCTGGCCACGTCATTCTACTTGTTGCACAGTTCACGGACTGAGTCCATAGCTCGTTAGCAGATTTGATGGTGTGTTTGTCTATTAGTTGCTTATAAGTTTCTAAAGGTATACGTATGTTCGCTTTGTCTGGTTGTATCGGTAACGTGGATCATAATCTCGCTAGTTTATCTGCTTTGCAGTTACCTTCTATGTCACTGTTCCCCGCTGCCCAGAGCAAATTTATTGTAGAGTAAAGATAGTATTGATACATTTTTTTACAGTATTCGAGTTAATATTGTTTTCAGGAATACATAATTATTTCTTTTGTGGTGAGAACACTTCTTTTTAAAACCAAAAGGCTTTCCTTCATAACTAGAATTTCAGCTTGAAATACGCTCCAATGATCCGGTAGCCGGAAGAAAATGTTGGCCCTCGCTACCTCAGAGTGGAAGCCTCCGCCTATGTGTTCATTAAGCTTGGAACCATCAGTATAGATACTGACTCCACATCTACGGCCCATTACCCCATTGTCGCAATCTTCTCTCATTGAGAAAGTTGTCCAAAGCAGTCCAAACTACCGATGAGTCACTGCGAAATATCCACCAGAAAAATGCATTATGGTTTTTAGCTGGTGCATGGGATGCTTTTACTGCAACTGCAATTCAGTCGTCATTTCAAAAACTGTTTGAAAAAGGGTCTGGCTAGGATTTTGACGATATCATTGCTCTTTCGGAGTCACGATTATAGATATGTACTCGTACATAGCTGATGATGCATCCAATATTCAATTCAATGCAACTTTGCATCGGGAAGTAGAAACATTGCAGCAAGTCTCCCAATATGAAATCGAGCAATGGATTGTTGAACCTCGTTTGGAACCTTCAGCTTTAAATGACGAATACTGAAGACGACGAAACAATCGGTGACGGTGGTGACCCACGCAATGCTAAATACGAATAAAATTACATCGGGGGTGGCAATATCAGTATTTAATATACGCTTGGATTGGGCAGAGCAAAACAATGTTTGCTTAAACGATTTTATAGGGGCCGGCACTCGAAGTGTAACCAACTTCAGATCGCTCGCGCTGCTAATCCACGGGCACCACCTGTCTGTTAGTTGGCTAATTGATAGTCCAGAGTATTGTTTACAAGCGTACGGAAACATTTTGCGGAGAGTAAACGCGAAAAAAGAAAATCAGTAATGGAATTCAAACGTAATAAATAGTGCGATTGCTTAATATTTGGCTGGAAAATCACAACCAGCGATTGTTCGTGAGCTCGAGCACCTTAAAGTAAATAAAGTTTTTGTTTATCGCCCCATTACTCGTCACAATGATACTGGTAGCATTGCGAAACTTCATGGAGATTCTCCTCAAAAGATTGCAACGTCACGTGAAATGGTTCAAAAAGTGAAGAAACAACTTGAGCAAAATCCTCGACGAAGTGCCAATCAAATGGCGAAAGAACTGAAAGTATCAGACCATAGCATCCGCCGCATACTGAAAAATGATCTCAAAGTCAAGCCTTACAACGTCCAAAAGGCTCATAATCTCACACCAAAGCAGCAACAAGTAAGACTTGAGAGAGCGAAGGAGTTGCTCCGCTTGGCCCAAAGAGGTAAATTTCCGAACATTCCGAAAGTGTTTCAAATTGAGCAATTTGTAAACTCCCAAAACGATAGGGTTTATTTGACCAACCATTCAAACGAGAATTTGAGTCATCGATTGGCCATCAGGAGGCAGCACCCGCCACAGGTAATGTTTTGGGCCGCTGTAACCACAGATGGGTGCTCTTCAGTCATTTTCATCAACAACAACAATCTTCAAAACAACGTTCCGAGCTTCATAACGTCCACACAATGGCTCTCAAGTTTACCAGACGCGAATCCGATGGATTATTCTCTTTGGGCCATTTTGTAAGGCAAGTTCCGAATTAAAAGATTCACCAGTCTCGAGTGCAATTTGTGCCAATTACCGCGGGATTAGTCTTCTAAATATCGCCTATAAGGTTCTAAAGAGCGTATTGTGTGAAAGGCTGAATCCCACCATCAACCAACTGATTAGACCTTATCAGTGTGGCTTTAGACCTGGAAAGTCTACCATCGACCAAATATTCACAATACGCCAAATCTTTGAAAAGACCCATGAAAGGAGGATCGACACACACCATCTTTTCGTCGATTTCAAAGCTACATTCGACAGTACGGAAAGGAGTTACTTGTATGCCGCGATGTCTGAATTTGGTATCCCCGCAAAACCAATAAGGCAATGCAAGATGACGTTGCTTAACACCAGCAGCGCCGTCAAAATTGGGAAGGACCTCTCCGAGCCGTTTGATACCAAACGAGGTTTCAGACAAGGTGACTCGCTGTCGTGTGGCTTCTTTAACCTGATGTTGGAGAGCATCGTACGAGCCGCAGAACTTAATCGCTCAGGCACAATTTTTTATAAGAGCGTATAATTGTTGGCGTATGCCTATGATATCGACATCATCGGCCTTAACAACCGCGCTGTTAGTTCTGCCTTCTCCAAACTGGATAAAGAGGCAAAGCGAATGGGTCTGGTGGTGAACGAGGACAAAACGAAGTACCTCCTGTCTTCAAACAAACAGTCGGCGCAGTCGCGTATCGGCACCCACGTCACTGTAGACATTTATAATTTCGAGGTTGTAAAAGACTTCGCTTATTTAGGAACCAGCATTAACACCGATAACAATGTCAGCCGTGAAATCCAACGAAGAATTTCTCTTGCCAACAAGTGCTACTTTGGACTAAGTAGGCAACTAAGCAGTCAAGTCCTCTCTCGACGAACAAAACTAACACTCTACAAGGCTCTCATCATGCCCGTCCTAACGTATGGCGCAGAAACTTGGACGATGACAATATCCAATGAAGCGACGCTTGGAGTGTTTGAGAGAAAGATTTTGCGTAAGATTTTTGGACCTTTGCACGTGGGCAATGGCGAATATCGCAGGCTATGGAACAATGAACTGTATGAGATACTTCAGTTTATAAGAAAAAATTTATAAATAAAAGTTTCAAGTTTGTGCAAAATTCACAAAAAAATTAAAATTAAACATATACGATCAAGTTTTCAATAGAATTTCAAGAAAAATTGTTTCCTTTTTCAGTTAGTTGGCAGCGCGTTTCAATTTCCGCTCAGCCTAACAGTATGCAATGCTGGACAATGTGTCATTTGAGCGGGTGAGACAAGGATATATTTTATTTTAACGTCACCATGTCACTTGTCTCTCTTTCACAATGTCAATGTCAGCTGTACACAGTGATGTATTTCTATCCATTGCGCCATCTTCAGGTAAAATTTGACGACTCAGAAAATGTGTTATAACAATAGCTTTTAATTTTCAATTTACTAAATTACTGTAAGAAACTTGTAAAGCTGCAAAAAACTTTTGCTTTTTGTTTTTAGTTTTCTGATTACTTTTAATAAATTTTGCACCTCAATGCTGCATTTAGTTTTACAAAGCAATAAATATAAAAATATAAATGCAAATTCATTTCTCAGGCGCCCAGCAACCCTGAACTTGCTGTGCAGTTGAAATTTTCCCAAATCGAATACATTCAATCGTCTGGCAATCTCGTTTGTGCTGTTCCGCCGAAGGGTTGTTGTGTGTTTTTTGGCTCTATGTATCGTGCAAAATTGTTTGTTCTTTCTGCGGTTAACGGGGGTGAATAAACAATAAATTACTACAAAAATCGCGAAATTAACAATTTGTGTAATTTATAAAAATTTTGCCAATAGTAAAAGTATGGTGTACGGCACAACTACTGATTGTGTGCAGAATGGCCTGGCGTTTTTCGCAAGCGGCTGATTAGTTTGTGAAGTGATTGTTGTTGGTGCTTTGTGCAGTGTTGTTGCGCTTGGTGTTGACGCTCAGCGCTTGGGGTATATTGATTAAAAACGACCAAGCACGGGTGAGCACAATGATAAGTTTGGGGAAAAGATTTATAAAAGTGGATTGGTTTAATGTGCAAAATTGATTAGATGAATTTGCTTGTGTTGGCAAGATGCATTAATTGATTTGCAAGTATGTTGTTTTAAATTAGGTAAAGTAGGTAATAAAAATCCTTACTTAGAGGTTATAATATTCAAATAATATAAAATGACGTTAAAGAACAAATTTTTTCGATACTTAAGATGCTAATTAGAAAAATGCAAAAAAAATTAAATAATACAAAATATCTGCAACTAATTATTTGTACAGATGTGTAAAACATTACTTTATGTTACAAGACTATCATATTTATAAAAATATATATAGTTATATAAAAATATTTGACATTTTTTTTTGTTAAATATATTATATAAAGGATTTACCAATAAGGGGTGTTCTTTTGATATTCAAAGAAAAATGCAATTTTTTAATATAAATGATCAGATGTTTATTTCATTATAAAGAGGAAGGTATGCCGTTAATAGTGGAAAATAACATCAGGCAAATAACAACCACAACCACGCTTACAAGACAATATCCTTTTCATGAAATTTTCCATAACCGAATTGCAAAATGGCTGCCCTATGTCGTCGATAGCCTCACGAATTCCACCTTTGAGGTCTTGAAGCCACGCTGGGCTGTTGGCGTAGACCTACTCTTTCACGTGACTCCGAAGAAAAAATTCACAAGGTGTTAAATCACAAGATTTCGGTGGCCAATTGTGATCACCTCTTCGTGAGATAACACGGTCCGGAAACTTTTCCCGTAAAAGGTCAATGGTGTCGTTGCTTGTGTGGCACGTAGCGCCGTCTTGTTGAAAATAAACGTTGTCTAGATCAATACGTGGACAAAATAAAAAAATCGTTAATCATATGGAGGATTACAACTTAACTCAAGAAATGAAGAGTCGTACAGTTACCGCCGCTAGATGTGCCTGTCACAGCGATTTAGAAATCTATTATTTTCTTAAGTGCGTCCGTTCATTCGTTCATCAAAAATGACGCGGAAACGTTCTGACACTGTCCAATCTGTAGAATTTATTCAACAAGCACAAGCGATAATCAACGAGGACGCTTCAAAATCAATGAGAGCACTTGCGAGGGAGTTGAATGTTTCTGCGATTATTATCTGCCGAGTTGTCCATGAAAATATTCGTTATAAATCCTACTTCAAACGCAGAGGACATTTTAGGTTGAAGGAAATTTGAGAACAGCGAGTTATCCGATCACAATGCCATAGCGCCCAACACAGTCGGCTCTACTTTACCGAAATGACCAGATTTATATGGGGTTAAGGACTGTCACTTCAGCAACATTTCCCGTACATGTATGAGAAATGTACAACAACTGCTACAACAAAACCAATACCAAAACGCCTTGTAAACAACACCTGAAAAGTTATGGGTTTTTCTGACGAAAAAAATCCTACTTAAGGAGTTCGAGTAAATTGTGCTGCATATATCGAGGTTTTAGAGACAGTAGTGAAACTCTAGATTGATAATGTACATCTTTTAGCAAGACTCTTCATATGAGGCGACACGAGATTGGATGGCTGAAAATTTCCATGAACTTAAGTGTGCCTAACTCCCCAGACCAAAAGCAGCATCGCATGAACATTGCTAATGAGATGTTGGTCTCTGTCCGCGACGACCCAAATTTGCTCCAGAGGGTCAAACCTGGTGACAAATCGTGGGTTTATGGTTATGACGTGGAAACCAAAGCTCAATCATCTCAATGGAAGCTACCGCACGAACCAAGATCGAAAAAGCGCGCCAAGTTCGGTCGAATGCTTACCGTTTTCTTCGATTTCAGGGGCGTTGTGCATTATGAGTTCTTGCCACAAGGTAAAACGGTTAACAAGGAATATACCTACGCGAATTTGCGCGAAGCAATCTGCCAGAAACGCCCGAATTTGTGGAAGAACAAAAATTGACTCTTGCATCACAATAACGCTCCTGCTCACACATCGTTGCTTGTGCGCGACTTTTTGGCCAAAAGCAACACACTTATAATGCCACAGCCACCGTATCCCCCAGATCTGGCCCCCTGTGACTCTTATTATTGTTCCCGAAACTGAAGAGGCCCATGAAAGGACGACGCTACGCTACGATTGGCGAGATAAAGACGGCATCGAAGGAGGAGCTGAACAAAATAAAAATAAAATGATTTTTTTAAGTGCTTCGAAGATTGGAAAAAACTTGGAACAAGTGCATAATATCTCATGAGGATTACTTTGAAGGGGACAAAATATAATAGGACTATGAATAAGTTCGTTACGGTTTTACAACAGATGGCGTAACTTGATTATTATTCCATCGATCCACATTTCCAAACATTCATTGGAGAGCTACTGTCGTAAGGCACAAACGTCAGTATAAGTTTTTTATTTGAAGCGTAAACAACAATATTTTTACCACACTTGAAAATGTCGAATTTCGTGCCAAATAATGTGTTTTTGCGGGGAATTCTTCTTCATTATTTTAATATGAAGAAAAAAGCAGCCGAAAGTCATCGTATCTTGGTGGAAGTTTATGGTGAGCATGCTCTATCTGAGCGAACGTGCCAGAAGTGGTTTGCACGCTTTAAAAGTGGTGATTTTGGCTTGGAAGACGAAGAACGCGAGGGTGCGCCGCCAAAGTTCATGGATACCGAATTGGAGGAATTGCTCGATCAAGATCCGGCTCAAACGCAAGAAGAGGTTGCAAAAACTTTGGGAGTTGATCAATCAACCATTTCCAAACGTTTAAAAGCCATGGGAATGATCCGAAAGGTAGGCCATTGGGTGCCGTATGAATTGAAGCCAAGAGACGTTGAACGCCGTTTTATGTCATGCGAACAACTGCTTCAACGGCACAAAAGAAAGGGTTTTTTGCATCGAATTGTGACTGGCGATGAAAAGTGGGTCCATTACGACAATCCAAAACGTCGGGCAACGTATGGATACCCTGGCCATGCTTCAACATCGACGTCGGCGCAGAATATTCATGGCCTGAAGGTTATGCTGTATATCTGGTGGGACCAGCTGGGTGTTGTGTATTATGAGCTACTGAAACCGAATGAAACGATTACGGGGGATGTCTACCGACGACAATTGATGCGTTTGAGCCGAGCACTGCGAGAAAAACGGCCGCAATACGCCGATAGACACGACAAAGTTATTTTGCAACATGACAATGCTCGGCCACATGTTGCACAAGTGGTCAAAACATACTTAGAAACGCTCAAATGGGATGTCCTACCCCACCCGCCGTATAGTCCAGACCTTGCGCCATCCGATTACTATCTCTTCCGATCGATGCAACATGGCCTGGCTGACCAGCACTTCCGTAATTACGATGAAGTCAAAAAATGGATCGATTCGTGGATTGCGGCAAAACCGACCGAATTTTTCACAAAGGGAATCCGTGAATTGCCAGAAAGATGGGAAAAAGTAGTAGTAAGCGATGGACAATATTTTGAATATTAAATTTGTAACCATTTTACGTCAATAAAGTTTCAAATTTCGAAAAAAACCGCACGAACTTATGCATAGTCCTATTATATTAATGAATAAATAAATAATTTTTGAAAAAACACAAAATTCGCGATACTTTTTGAACACACCTCGTATTTTTGTTATATAGCCTCCGATTCTTAGTCCTAAGTTCAAAGGTTTCTTACATTTTTTCTTTCTTAAATTGTATAGTTACGTAATAATGAACTTTCTAAAAACCATATAAATACATACATATGGGTGTATATGCTACCCCACGAGTTCCCTCGAAATCAGTTCCTTTCGAAAGTGGGAAGTTAGACTTTTGGAATTTTGTGATTTCGTATAGAAAAATTTCGTGCGATATATTCACCCATTACCAGTCGAAGTAAGTGTTGGTGAGTGATTTTGTTATTGCACACAAACTCTGAATTTCGGAATTTTTTTAAAACTTGAAGATGTGTTATTTATTAGTATTATAAAATATGAGAATTTTTCTAACCCCTATTATTCAAAACTATTCTCGAAATCAGTTCCTTTCGAAAGTTGGAAGTTAGACCTTTGGAATTTTGTGATTTCGTAGAGAAAAATTTCGTGCGATACCTTCACCCATTACCAATTGAAGTATTTGTTGGTGAATGGTTTTGTTATTGCACACAAAATCTGAATTTCGAAATTTTTTTAAAACTTGAAGATGTGTTATTTATTAGTATTATAAAATATGAGAATTTTTCTAACCCCTATTATTCAAAACTATTCTCGAAATCAGTTCCTTTCGAAAGTTGGAAGTTAGACCTTTGGAATTTTGTGATTTCGTAGAGAAAAATTTCGTGCGATACCTTCACCCATTACCAATTGAAGTATTTGTTGGTGAATGGTTTTGTTATTGCACACAAACCCTGAATTTCGAAATTTTTTTAAAACTTGAAGATGTGCTATTTATTAGTATTATAAAATATGAGTATTTTTTGAACCCCTATTATTCAAAGCTATTATCGAAATCAGTTCCTTTCGAAAGTTGGAAGTTAGACCTTTGGAATTTTGTGATTTCGTAGAGAAAAATTTCGTGCGATACCTTCACCCATTACCAATTGAAGTATTTGTTGGTGAATGGTTTTGTTATTGCACACAAACTCTGAATTTTGAAATTTTTTTAAAACTTGAAGATGTGCTATTTATTAGTATTATAAAATATGAGTATTTTTTGAACCCCTATTATTCAAAGCTATTATCGAAATCAGTTCCTTTCGAAAGTTGGAAGTTAGACCTTTGGAATTTTGTGATTTCGTAGAGAAAAATTTCGTGCGATACCTTCACCCATTACCAATTGAAGTATTTGTTGGTGAATGGTTTTGTTATTGCACACAAACTCTGAATTTTGAAATTTTTTTAAAACTTGAAGATGTGCTATTTATTAGTATTATAAAATATGAGTATTTTTTGAACCCCTATTATTCAAAGCTATTATCGAAATCAGTTCCTTTCGGAAGTTGGCAGTTAGACTTTTGGAATTTTATGATTTCGTATAGAAAAATTTCGTGCGATACCTTCACCCATTACCAATTGAAGCATTTGTTGGTGAATGGTTTTGTTATTGCACACAAACTCTGAATTTTGAAATTTTTTTAAAACTTGAAGATGTGCTATTTATTATATTAGTATTATAAAATATGAGTATTTTTTGAACCCCTATTATTCAAAGCTATTATCGAAATCAGTTCCTTTCGAAAGTTGGAAGTTAGACCTTTGGAATTTTGTGATTTCGTAGAGAAAAATTTCGTGCGATACCTTCACCCATTACCAATTGAAGTATTTGTTGGTGAATGGTTTTGTTATTGCACACAAACTCTGAATTTTGAAATTTTTTTAAAACTTGAAGATGTGCTATTTATTAGTATTATAAAATATGAGTATTTTTTGAACCCCTATTATTCAAAGCTATTATCGAAATCAGTTCCTTTCGGAAGTTGGCAGTTAGACTTTTGGAATTTTATGATTTCGTATAGAAAAATTTCGTGCGATACCTTCACCCATTACCAATTGAAGCATTTGTTGGTGAATGGTTTTGTTATTGCACACAAAATCTGAATTTTGAAATTTTTTTAAAACTTGAAGATGTGCTATTTATTATATTAGTATTATAAAATATGAGTATTTTTTGAACCCCTATTATTCAAAGCTATTATCGAAATCAGTTCCTTTCGAAAGTTGGAAGTTAGACCTTTGGAATTTTGTGATTTCGTATAGAAAAATTTCGTGCGATACCTTCACCCATTACCAATTGAAGTAACTGTTGGTGAGTGGTTTTGTTATTGCACACAAACTCTGGATTTTTAATTTTTTTAATCGGCTCACTATTTTTTAAATCTAATTACTCAAATATATTAAAATAAATAATCTTTTATAATTTGTAAATATCAAAACGAAGAGCTGAGTTCTCAGTTTCTTAAACGGAGAAATGTGAGGAATCAGAAGCATAGCAATTCCAACAAAATTATTTCAAATGTTTTTTCCTCATACATATCAAAATAATACCTGTCTTTATTTCTCCACTTACAGATAATGAAAACCAACATTTATGGTAAGTCAGTAAAAAAACCAGTAATTTATTTAGATTTGTACAAGTTTTACGAGATTTTTTTCTTGATATTTTTTTATAAGTAGCGCGTGGGTCATTGACTACAGCCATATAAAAACCCTTTTAAATAAACATTTTTCAAACGGCTGTTCACTGATTTCTCACTGTGTGCTATTTATACCCTCCCAGACAGAGTGCAATGTTGTGTAATCACCACTGAGGGGACACTTTTCCACTGAAATAGACGAGACATTAAACCGGAAACAAGACGACAACAGCAACTACTTAAAAAGTAAACATTAGATATACTATAGGCGGACAGACTGGCAACAGACAAGACAGGACAGCAGACCGCACAAATTTGGCAGCCACAACGGCATGCACATTTAAAGCGAATATGATTGCTCACGTAATAATAAAAAAATAACATCAAATGTCTGAGTATGTGCCGACCAGCGAAGCATTTCACGAAAGTCTGCATTCTTATATGCTTACTATTTATGTGGCTACTTGGTATGACAGTGTGTTTTCGATGAGATCCCATCGAAACGGGCTAGTGAGGCTAACGCGCCCAATAGCTTGCTGTCTATGATAATTTGTAGCCACATATTTGTTGCACCTGACGTTGCCAACTCGTCTACGAAACACGAATGCGTCACTACACAAATTGACTTTAAAATCTGCTGAGAAGAGTGTGACGATCGAAACAATGAAGACAAAATTTACGTAATTCATTAAAGATCAGCGGTGGGAACATGCAAGAGGGGAAATTTTAACAGAAAATAAAGTTATTGAACATCAGAGAGGTACAGATTCTTAGACATGGTTCAAACCATACATGAAAAGTTACATATACTGCAATAAAAAGGTGAGTATAGAAGTACATTTAAAGAAATATAACAAGTACAAATATGAAAAGAATAATCTTGAAGAAATAGTAAGAAAAACCTATAAGGAATAAAATGAAAAACAACAAGTCATACAAGGAAAAAACTAGAAGAAATAAAAAGAAAAAAAAATAGAAAAAATAAAAAGAAAAAACTAGGAAGAAATAAAAAGAAAGTAAAAGTCAAAACAAGGAGCTGAGTTCTCAATTTCTGTGAGGAATCAAAAGCATATCAATTCTAACAGAACTCTTTCGAATGTTTTTTCCTCATATCAAAATAATAAATAAAAAGAAAAAATAGATGCAATAAAATAAAAAAATTGAAGAAATAAAAGAAAAAATAGAAGCAATAAAATGAAAAAATAGAAGAAATAAAAAGAAAAAACAAAAACATTTAATCGCTGTTGCCTCTTTAATGTCCACGCATAAAATTTAGCGCCGCAAAAAAAAAAAACAAATCAACAATTCAGTACGTTAATTTCATTGCTACAGCCGGCCATTTCTTATTACCATTTTCAAGCGAAAGTCTTTCACAGTTACTAGGCTATTTAAATAGCATACTTGTTGTTACTTTCATTTCTTCCCAGATTTTCGCTCGACGGTTTTCCTTTTCCAACTCTTGCTCAAGCAAATTCTTTTTACATTCATCTATAAAGTTATGCCGACATCTTTACCCATTTACCCATTTGTATGCGAGTACGCCTGCCTGCTTGTCTGTCCGCGATATTTGCTTTTTGACTCTGTCGCATTTGTTTATTCTATTTTTACTATTGTCTGGTCGTCACCGCTGCTGTTCATTCATTTTTACGCTGAAATAGGCTTTTCCCTATAGCAGCAGTTCTCCACTTCTCCTCCACCAACTAAAACGACAGAAGCATGCTACTGTAAACTGTTGCAGTTGTTGCCCACTTTTATCTGTCAGCTTACGGATGCACTCGACATACTCATCGTTGCCAATGCCAAAGTTTTTTTGCTTATCCACTTTCCCTCCAATTCCCCTTTCTAACACATTTCTACTTATATTGTAAGTACAATGCGCACACCCAAGTGTTTACCAAACAAAGTGGGGAAAAATGTGCAACGAACAGAAAAAATTAGCAGCATGCAACGTTCATATAATATGTAACCATGTACGTGTGTGTTCGAATATGTTGCGCTAGCAGCGTTGCCAGCGGCAGTAGTTAATCTATTGCTAGCCTTGCGCTTCTTTTCGCCTCAACGCTCGTAAATCGGGTCAAAAGCGTATAAGGAAAAGTGTTGTGGTAATTAAATTGTTAATGAGTGGCGTTAACGACTTTGTTGGTGGATTTGTTGACGACGAGGAGATGTGTAAAAGTGAATTTAATTTTGAAGTGTAATGTGTGAGGGGAGGTATTAATATGAAATGAGACATTGATGAGGAATAAGTTAATGCTTGTCATTAATTTTTATTTCTTATTTCTTAATAAACGCAAGTTTTGAAAGTAACTTTCCAAATCGAGTTGCTTTCCGATAATTTCATTAAACAATATGTTATACCTAAGTTGCCTTTCTTGAAATAGATTACCAAAAGGGTTCCAGTTGTTCACACGGAAAAGTAAAAAATTAAAACTAACAACAAAATGACTGGTGCACCAGACAAAGTTTTTCCGTCAATCCGAACAAAACCACCATAGTTTTGTTCACGAGAAAAGAATTTTGGATGGACTTCGTCTTCCAACACTAAAAGGTGTGACACTTGGTCTTTCCGATGAAGTTAAATATCTAGTAGTAATCTTGGATAAGAAGCTGACTTGGAGACACGCGTTTCACTGAAGATGAATCGCGCATTGAGGGGTTTTCAGCAATCCCGCATAGCCTTTGGTAAAACCTGGAGTCTGAAACCTGCTGTGGTCCTATGGATATATACAGCACTTATCAGACCAAACATCACTTACACCTCTGTAGACTGGTGGCGACGGAGCATAGTTAAGTCCACACTCCGGAAACTATACAGGCTGCAAAGAAGTGTATGTTTATGCATCACGGGTGCCATGTGTACAACCTCCGGCGATGCTGTAAATGCAATAAAAGCAATATGAAGACTCCATAAATATGGTTTCTGGCACGAAGACGGAACTTCGGGATACAGAGAAATCTTTAAGTTGCTATCTGTGCAGTATCCACTGTTTTTGGCACCTAAAGATGAACTGATACCCATAGTTTCATTTGGAAGGAAATTTGATGTCAGATTGATTGCTCACGAAATGGAGCAATCCAGAATGCATTCAGGCTAGTTTGGCGGATATTTTCTTTACCGATGGGACCAAGAATGAAATAGGGTCTGGAGCCGGATGGTACTTAAACTTAATAAGTATCACTGCTAGCAGTATTGCTATGGGGCAAATTGCAATTGTTTTCCAAACGGAAATTTTTGCCATCCTGAAAGTAGCCTAATGAATAATCGAGTGGAGATGGAGCGGGACACAAATTAGACTTTTCAGTGACAGTCAGGCTGCATTGAAGGTCCAAGGGCTAGAGCCAACAATCGGAATCAGTTTCTCTATCTGCAAACTAGAGCTTGAGGGTTGTGCGAGGGCATTCTTTCCAAATGGGCAGGATCGGATCGAGGGGAAAATATGCACCGAAGTTCCGAAGTTTCTCATTTCCCCCAGTCTAGCTCGTTACTCTCTTCGCTCATCTATGTATTACAATTAGTTTTACCTATTTACTTTTGAACCATTTTTGCGGCAAAATGGGCCACAATAATAACTAACTAACGTGTACAGATTTAAGAATTAAAGATATTACATTCGAATTGTATGTATGTATATCGTGCTCCTTTTTCAGTTCTGAGTTTAACATGTGGCAAAAACCCTCTGATATTTGTGTATATGACCCAAATAGTTACTAGCAAATTGGCAAAAAATTGATTCGTTTCAAATGGGACTTAGATCATAGGCTGGCCGGCTTAGTCACCTGGCCTCAAGCCCATAGAAAATCTTTGGGCAGTTGTCAAAGAAGCTGTACTCAAAGATAATCCCGCAAATGTCAAACAGCTCTGAAAGATTGCCAGAAAAGCGTGAATGGTCATTTCTGTCGATAAGTGTAGGCTTCTATGCCTCGTAGGTCTTCTATGTCTTGTGAGTACGCAGCAATACCCGCTAACAAGGACCATTCAACCAAATATTGATAGTTTAAGCCTTATTTTGTGTTATGTAATGAATTAATTCTTCTAAGTTTTATTTTTGGTGTAATCAAAAGTGCTGCCAGACTGAAATGATAAAATTGGTATTTCGACTGTATAGTAAAGTAAGCACACAAGATACAGCTTAACAATTATTTATTTAAGGATATTTTGAAATTATTTTTTTTTTTTAGAATAAAATGAATTCCATTGAAAGTGTGCTAATGCTAAGGTAGCATTATTTAATAATACTTCTAATGCAACATAAAACATTGAGAAATGCCGTAATCCACTGAAAATAGATGGCATTCCATAAGTAATAAGTTTCACTGCAACGTTTTGCGTAAAATGTATCCATCTTATATATTATATTTGGCATTTGGTGCACATACAAATTCAAAATTTTCTTGCAACAATTCCAGCAACCAAGGCGAATGTATTAAAGGTGGTATTGGTAAATCAACTGATTTGTTTTTTTCTTTCTTTCGCCGTGTCCACGTGACTGTCAGCACAGAAGGAGACAAAGCGAATTATATTTTTGTTTTATACTTTGCCAATACTTGGCGTGACAATCAATCGCACAAAATATTGTTGTTGAGCTAGTTCCACCATCTTTATTGAATGCGCCTTGCCTGCAACCGAGCATATTATTGACGCGTTGTTAAAATGTTTCACCTCAAACGTAATAAATTCTTCGAGAATGTACGAAATGGCGCTGCGAATAAACTCAGTGATGCCAGTACGAGTTTCGAATTAGGAAGTGGCTATCTAAACCCAGTGATGCCTTGTTCGTATAATTTAGGGTGTAGTGATAAAGCTGAGAATCCCTTGGTAGTCTGCTGCTTTACGAGGATGGTTCAATAAATACCCGTATTAGAAATGAAGATACATTTTTTTATTTATTTTTGGGACATAGTCCCATTTTGCAATAGGAAGATGCACTTCTCGTAACGCTCCGGCCATTTTTTAACCCCTCCACAAATAAGATTTGTCGAACTCTCCAAAATACGTCTCGGTCTCGGCGATGACTTCCTCGATTCATCTAATTTTTTTTCCCGCGCCCCCTTTCTTCATATTAGGGAACACGAAAAAGCCGCTGGGAGCCAGATCGGGTGAATATAGGGGGTGCGGCAGCAATTCATAACGCAATTCACGCAGTTTGGCAGCGGCAACTCTGGATGCACATTGATGGTGCGTTACCGTGTCTTCTCCAAATTTTTGTGTAAGCGGTCTAATAACTCACTGTAGTATTATCCAGCGATCGTTCTTCCTTTTTCTAAAAAATCCATGAGGAGGACGCCGTTCGCATCCCAAAAAATCGTCGCCATGACCTTTCCGACCGATGGGACTGTCTTCACTTTCTTTGGGGCAGATTCACCGGAAGAAACACTTTGTTTTGATTGTTGCTTAGTTTCTGGTGTGTAATGATGAATCCGGGTTTCATCAATTGTGACAACTCAATGCAAAAATTCCTCCAGATCTTGCTTAAATTGCTCCAAACACTGTTTCGAAGTTAACAACCGCATCCGCTTGTTGTCCCCACCGTCCGCATAGGCTGTACCCATCGGGCCCCAATTTATCATGTAAAATATTAATTGCCGTTCCGGTCGATACACCTATGGCCTCTCTTACTTAGCGCACCTTCGTTCGTAGATCAGCGAGAATCATGTTGGGGACTTTTTGAATGATTTCCTCGGTAACCATGTCTGCCGGGCGTCCTGGTCGCCCCTCATCAAAAACGAATCTTCGCCGCCGTTTAAATTCGTTGACCCAATATCTAACTGTGGTCGCAGATGGCGAAGCGTCCCCATAGACAGCATTCAACTTTGCTTTTATCTCCTCAAATTTTTTCCCATCCAAAAACAAAAAATGAATTACCGAACGATACTGTTCTATTTCCATCTTAGCGAAAATCACGAAACACGTCGAATAGCTGCCACATCCAAACTAACCTATTATTCAGACTGAAATCTGTTTTGGCGTCGTTTGATAGATGGCAGCACGCGATGCTAATACTAACTTCCTTCAGGAACGCCCTCTGTCATCAAATACGAGTACCTATTGAACCGTCCTCGTATATTCGTAAGGCTACAACTCACACCTAAATTACAAGATTTGCATTTTATTGTGAAACCTCACACCCTTTCTATATTAGGCGTCACAAAGCTACACATTCTCCCCGCTATATGAGTGAACCTTTTATGCATAAATATTAAACAAATTTGTTCTATTGATGTATGCACGACATCCATTAATCATAAATCCATTTCAAGACCAATCATAATGCCGGTACAACATTTACACAATTATCACCCACAACACTTCATCACTTACACAGCTCCACGTGCGGCAAGTCCGTCGCATTGAATTTGGCTGATTCTGCTGATGCTGTTTGCTGTTGTTGTTGCGGATGGTCATGTAAATCAACTCAATCAGCTGTTAAGTGTGGTCGATTTATTGCGGCATCACGCCTATTAAGCAACAAAAGTCAATGTAGCAACAACTAACGAACCGCCAGCTACCATTACAAACATTCCTTTGCACAGGAAATATAGACGAGCGCCTTTGGAGCGATGCGAGAATGTGGCACAAAAAGTCCACTCATGCGATGTCTAGATAGATACCTAATGGAGAAAAATAAGATTTAACGAAATCTAAATTCAGATGAAATTGCATTTTTATACCCAATACCTATACTTCCCGGTTATTAAATGAAAATGTTACTGATGAAGCAATTGGAATGAACATTTATCTAATATTTATAAGGATCCTACATATATTTATGTATGCATATAAAGGGGTTTCCAATAGGATGTGTTGACGAGGTGTGGCACACATGATAAGTTATCGTGTCAAGTTGCACCATTGGGACACCCCTCGCAATGGCAAAACGGTATTATCATAACCAACGTTTGTTAGTAAAAACGAATTACGCGTTACGGTTTATTTTACGGCAATCTCCCTTAGAAGTGGACTTTCGAATGTTCGGTAGCCAGATTTGAGACCACCAGTTCGGTAAACCATCAGTCGACATTTTAACGTTAACCCCTCGCCGTGCCATATAGCTTGACGAAACTCGGAGCTCGAAATAAACTACATTGTAACAGCAATTATGAGGCTCGTGACTAACTCTGGTGGCGTACAGATAGAAACTAACGACCCAGGCTCGTGATGTTTATGTTTGATCCGACTATCTGTACACGACCTCGGCTCGTCATATTCGTGTTTGGACCAAAATTTTCATCACGAGTCAGACTCGTTAAAGCACGGGAAGGGGTTAAAGGAATGCCAGAGCGTCTGAGAATGTCGCCGCTGTTTGTGAAATTCCTTGCCGTGGAGAAAAACTCGTAGTAAAGCATACTTCAACTTGATGCATTTCGCATCGGGATTTGGGTCTACACTCGTACAAGAACATACCGAGCCAAGAGCTCTAAGTTGGCGACCATAGTGAACGCCATTTAATTACTGGCTCGGTTTTGGAGCGCTTAGAAAAGGCTGAAAAATAGTCTTTAGTAACGAGGCCCATTTTTCGATGCATGGCTATGTTGGCAAATAAAATTGCCGTATATGGGACAACTCCACAACACAGCAAATTTTTGGTGGAAATTTTGGACCGGATGCATGTTTGGTTTATAACTCTTCGATATGGTGTGTTGGTAAAGACATCACTCTAAACGGTGAGCGCTAAAAATCACAATATTAACCAATATGGAACGAATGGTTTTAGACGACGTGACTACATACTAGCAAGAAGGTGTGCCACGTGCCACTCAGTGAACGTCATGATGGATATTTCCAGGACAGTCGGTTCTACTTTGTCAGAACGACCCGTTTCTATATCCGGCTAACGACTGTCAATCCAGCAGCATTCAACTTGAATATTCTGCATGAACAATTTGAGGCTTTGGTTATCTCTCGCTTAAGTGACATGGATTGGCTCTAACTCTTTCTTGTGGGGTCTTCTGAGGTCTTAAGCCTTAGCAAATAAGCCGCAACCGATGACCAAAAGTTCATTTAACCCCATGTGCCACCATGAAAAGCTGCATCGTACATTAGAAAGACGTTGTATTCCATAATAAAGATCTCATTCACTCTCCCGGACTCCAAATCAGCATTGTCTTTTGGTTACAGTTTCCAAGTGTTGAGCGTAGAACTGCAGTTGATAAGAGAGAGACAGGCAGTAATAGACGGGTAACGTTGAGAGGCATTTAATGAAGTTTCTGACAGAGTTCTTCATAAAAGTGTTTTGATTTCGTAGAAACTAGAAATAACGTTGAGTCTTGCATGTAATTCCAAAGGTGTTTTCTCCATTATTGAGATTTGACTTCCATCGACTTGATTTCCATGAGAAACTCCTTTGCAACACAGCATTTACCTGCAAAAAATTTATACTTTATATGATTTTGCTGAGTTAAAGACACCTACGCCTCCTTTGCTCGGATAAACCGTCTCGTGAGCGCCGTACCTAGCTATTAGCCTTCTTCTTTTTCAGAATTGACGCTTAGGCCATTTTGGCTGAGTTTAATAAAGCGCGCCAGTCATTTCTTTCTCATGCTACCGGCGCGAGTTGGTCACACCAAGGGAAGCCAAGTCCGTATCCACCTGATCTTTCCGCCGCGAAGACTACTCTCACCAGCTGGTACCATCTCGAATACTTTCAGAGCCAGAGCATTTGTATCCATTCGCCAACGTGCAAAAGTTCGGAGAATATTTTTCTAAAAAATTCCAAGGTGAGTCTCATCAGATATTGTGATCGGTGGGTGATTCCGTATGTAGAAGTCCACGGAAGTGGTGAAAGTCTCTGATTGTCATTCATATAGGAATGCCCAGGGCTTTTCTTTTGCATTCGGCAGAAGCAGCTTACAACTTCGCCCAAGTATTCTCTGGGTAACTTCCGAATATCCGTTCGAAAGGGAGCTAGTAGGAGAAGGTGAAGTGATATAGTAAAAATCTAAGGGAATTGAAAGCGCTTGTTGAAATTCGTTATAGCTGTTTCAGAAATTAGAATACTGGGAAACAGTCCTCTTTTGGCAATGAGTGGATGAAGAAACCTATTATTTTTTTAAATTGCAAGCAGGAACTTGAATTTTATTTATTTTCATAGGCCTTGAAGATAGCTCTAAAAATCGATATATTCATTCTGCATAACAATTTCGTCCGCCGTACTTCGAACAGTTCACGCGATTTCAATACGAACCTTCTTATTCCTTGTGCAATACTTTCCTACTGCGTGTGCTTTCAGTTTATGTGTTTAGGTACTCGTATATAAATTCCAGTTCATTTAATTTCATTTGTACGAGTACAGATCTACTCGTATTCGTGCAAGTTCTTTTATATGGCTATGCCTACTGCGTCTCCTTTTGTGCGTTTCAATCAACCGGAACGTTAGTAAAATTAATATATAATACCTTTCACTTTTATACATTGGGTTGTAAAAAATAGTGGAGTACTGCATTCATTTTTTTCTCCTTTTATTTTTCCTCTTCTCGGTATCTATTGCGGTCAATTGCATGCATAAATCACAGACAAAGGCTAGCGGACAAATGGCCAACATTTCTTTCGAGCCAAGCATCCCAATAGACCACAAACTAAACTGGCCAATTGTAAGGGGCAAATAAAGCATTGCTTCAGTAAATGCCTTGCGTACTCAGCTAGCTGCTATGAGTATGTACAGTGAGGTGCAAAATTGAGTGTATGCCATGTCATGTGAATCGATTTCATGCATTGTTCGTAAAGCGGAATCACGAATGACGAATGACGAACTTCCACAGTACATGCATTGCAGATATCTCGTAACTTGGATTGTTGGATTAATCAAATCTTAATTGCTTTCAGACAGGCGGTATACAGTGCACTTAGCACGCTGTTAAAGAGGCAGAAAAGCGCGGTGGAGGTAGGGCCATGCTGTACTCCAATAGTGACATGTTGTATGAAAACGAGACTTGGACATTTCCCAGTTTTGTAAATATAAACGCCTATATTCAAAAAGTCATTTTTTACCAGGAAGTCTGGATCCAAAGGCAGAGGCTGACTCAATCTGTTGTGTTCTGCTCAATCTGCATGAGAATCCGTGACCAGTAGTGAAAAGTTGCGCTGGGATTTCTCAAACAATTAAGTTTTGAAAACTTTAACGGAGGGAATGCTAAAGCATTCTAAATTAATTATATGACGAAATACAAGACAAAAGCCCTAATTATTATAGGGTAAAAAATATTATTATCTTTTACCGCCACTTCGCATCAGACTCATAAGACAATTGTTTCATACTTTGTATTAAATGAGTTTTCTAAAAAGAAATCCTTATATTTTTCCATACTCCCAAGAAAAACAGTCAAGGCCAGCCCTTTATTCGGCCGCTGGAGTGATGTTTTCCTTAAGGTGCTAACTTAAAGTGTCTAAAAACTAAAGCTCCAAAAAACTTGACGAGTTAAGTTACATCGAGGTTATTGCCGACTGTTTATAGACGTTTTCCTTTTAGCGGGCTGCCTTTGTATCTACTCTAGACTCACTGGATCTTTAAAGATCCAAAAGGCTCTATCTTCGGAATAACATTTTTTAAAAACCCATTGATTTCTTTTGAGATATAAGACCTCGAAACAAATATTTGTACAATCTACATTCTGTCTGTCTGGAATTGATAATTAAAAAAATGGGTTTCAAAAGATATCAAAATTTAAAACAAAATAAAAAAAAAGAAGTAAAACAGTAACAAAGTAAAAAAAATAAATAATTAGATGGTAAATAGAAAATATTCTCCACGCGTCATGCGTCATACGTTATTCGAGATAGCGAATCCCTCGAAAAGTGCTAGGTTTATGACCTTAAATACTGATGATGTTCTCAAAAATACTCGAAAGGGGAGGAATTTCAGGTCAATAGCTCAAGGTCTATGACTTTAAATACTGATGAAATACTCAAAAATACTCGAAACGGAAGGAATTTGAGGTCAATAACTCAAAGTCTATGACTTTAAATACTGATGATATTCTCAAAAATACTCGAAAGGGAAGGAATTTCAGTTCAATAACTCAAAGCCTATGACCTTAAATACTGATGAAATACTCAAAAATACTCGAAAGGGAAGTAATTTCTGGCCAATAACTCAACAAATACTTATCATTCAAGAACTAGTTCATACACCTTTTCTCCGGCTGATCTTCTTCTATTTAAAAAATTAAAACTAACTCTTCGAGACACCCGTTTTCAGTCGATAGAAGACATAAATGTGAAACCGCGAAGAGCACTTAAGCTGACTTTGGAAAATATGCTCCAAAAATGTATTTATGTTTAATTACACAAGTCGATAATTTGCGTGCACTTCAAAACCGATAGCCAGCTTTTCCGAGGGTTTTCATTTTATTCCGGTACTAATGTGAAATAAACACGATTTTTGGCTATATTTGAGGTTGTGTGCCATTAGGACTTATTTTAAACAAATTTTATCTGCGTATTTCTGTAATGATGAACTACGTTGAAGGCGATGCAACACATTTGAATGAATAATAAATACAGGGTTTTTGATTGACCAATTGTCCGCACTTTTTGGTGTATAAAATTCATAATTTTTTAAAATCAAATTTTGTAAAAAATAATGCACTTGAAAATTTTTTCGTGACCTGTCCAAAGAAATTAGTAGCACTTTGTTTAAAAACAAAAATTCTGCATTGAATAATTAAAGGCTATACCCTTCCAAGTAAAATGTTATTTTGAAGCTTGTTGCAAAATTTCAACTCAAATCATGCAATAGTGTTTAAGTAATCTATCTGCCCAGTTTGAAAGTAGTGATTTCAAGGCGCTGTGGCAAGCTTGAGAATTGAACCTGCTATAAGGGCTTACGCAGATGCCATTGACATTGTTGAGACGCAAGCAAAAAATGTTGGTCTATGGTAAACGAGAGCAAGATAAAGTACTTCCTGGCAATAAAAATAATTATGCGCGTGTCGGATTACACGTCACTTTTGGCAGGTATAACTTTGAAGTTTTAAAAGGTTTGCTTATCAAAGAAACGGGCTTAGGTCCACCAACAATGCCAGTTTGGAAATCACCCGAAGAATAACTCTTTCCAACAGCTGCTACTTAAAGCGCGGTAGCCAATGGACAAACAGAGCACTCTCTTATCGTGCAAAATTCACACTCTACAAATCGCTCATCATGCACATCCTTTAACGTGGACGATGTCTGACGAAGCTTTGTGAGCTTTTGAGAGAACTGTTTTACACAACACTTATAGCCCGATTGGAGTTCGCGAGGTGCATCAAACGAAGAAAGAAAAAAGGAACTGTACGAGCTTTGCAATGACGTGAACTTAGTCAAACGCATAAAAATAAAACGGTTGCACTGGCTTGGAACTGTCGCACATATGGTCGATGATGCTCCGATGAAAAGATCCTTCCACTCAGTACCCGTGGGTAGAAAGCGAAAGAAAGATGCGCACGAACACAATGAAAGGGCCCACGAACACACCAAAGGACTTGCCTGAACTTGGTAAGAGTAACTGGCCAAACTTCGCAAAGAACAGATGTAATTGATAAAGTTTTAGATCCCGCTTCAAACCAATAAACGGTAACAATGTTAACTAAGAAGTAAAAGACTAAGCTTTAAGGTGTAAAGTTGCATTTCTGCGATTACTGTCGTTTTATTCGCTTTTCCTGTTTAGAATATTATAATTTTGCTTTTGTGAAGAAATGAACAAGTAATAAAAACCGAACAATTACGTGATTTTTTTTTAATGCATTGCCTATGCACTTAAATACGACTATGCGCTCACTTTTACTCACCACTGTATGCATGTGTATATGTATGTATGTATGTGATGACAAATCGAATTTACTTTTATTTAGTGGCAAGCAAGGCAGCAGCTGCCACTGATGCTACCATAACTCTTATGTCCGCACTGTATTTCATGGCCTTTTGCAATCTCAGTATGGTGGAGCTGACACAATGACTGACGGCTAGTTGAATATTTGGCTTACGAATATCAACCGTGCCCCTCTCAACATCAACAATATAGGTATGTATGTACTTGTAGTATCTGAATCTTGTGTAAGTTATGTTCAAGTTTATGAGAACAATCAGTTTGCAGTGTATTGCGAAAATAATTCTTGAAAATCATCAAATGCAGAAAATGCTATGCAGCACAGAGATTGGACAGGGCTTTATATGTAAGTTTTGCCGCTACATTCAATTGAGCTAAAAAGTGTATATTTATAGACACAAATATTTACAATACATACAGAAATATTTTGCACTGTCCACTATATGTTTGTTACATACAGTGACAACGATGTGGCATAGTGTTGGACAGTGTAACGTGGCCATTGAAGCTGAGAGCCAAAAATAGTGATTTCGCTGAATCGTAGTAATACATGGGCTGAGAAGTTCCGGGCCCAACACATAGATGGCACTGTTTTATCGCATTCACCTCTTTTTCAGTTAGTACTAACTTTAAAAAGACAGCTGTAAAATTTTCAGGATATTCTATTTATTATTAGTTCGTGAGTTATTGTGCTAAGAGTGACACTAATTTTGTGATTTTTGTAGGTAGGTAGGTAGGTAGGTGGGGTGGTTGTCATAAAGACACACTTAGACCTTTCGCAGGTCCATTGTGATACCACTGGAGTTTATCCTTACTCTACGTTTTCCTTTTCAAACCATCCGGTAGCTAAGAGCAGAGCTTTGTTAGTTTTAGATGAGCTTTGTTAGTTTTAGATGGGCTATGTCCGCTACATCGGTTAGATGTGGCCTTCTCATAGCTAGGCTTTCACACTCACATAAAAGGTGTCTGACTGTTTCCTCTTCTTCTGTATTAAGACAGCTTCTACAGAAATCGAAGTACGGGAGTCCTAACCTTCTAGCGTGGCTGCCTATTAAACAATGACCAGTTAATACACCTATCATTTTTTTTATAGCTTCTCTGTTAAATCTTAGCAAGATCTTCGATCGACCGCTGTTCCAGTTCGGCCATGTCTGTCTGCTTAGTTCGCATGTTGTGACGTTTTGCCAGCTTGTATTTACCGTTTTGATGGTTTCCCTGTCTATAAGTAATTTACAAGTGGCTATGGGCATGGGTATCAGCGCCTTATCCGGTTCGAAATCGAGCGTGATTTTTGTTACAATGGATCAAAAAGAATCTCTGGTTTTTTAATTTTACACTGCTTCTTGATGGGGAAACACACCGTTCAAGCAAAGCAATGGCTTGAAATGTGTAATTGGGACTCCGTTCTATCAGAAACAACAATTAAATATTGGTTTGGTGACTTTAAACATGGTCGTAGAGACACCGATGATACACAACACAGTGGACGTCCAAATGAGGCGGTAACATTAGAAAATATCAAAAAAATCTACAAAATCTGGCTGGCTCACATCCTGAAGATATCAAAAGAACGAGTTGGATTTATATTACATGAGCATTTGACTATGAGAAAGCTCTGTTCAAAGTGGGTGCCGGATTTGCTCACTGTTGACCAAAAACAAGAACGTGTTGATGATTCTGAGCAGAGCTTGGCTTTGTTCAAAAGTAATAAACCGGAATTTTTGCGTCAATATGGGACAATGGGTGGAGCGGGGATCCATCACTTCACTTCGGAATCGAAACTGTCGTCATCAATGGTCGGGCTGGACAGCAACTGGTGAACCTCGTTCAAAGCGCCCGAAAGCACAACACTCGGGCGGAAAGGATATGTCTTCGGTATTTTGAGATGTGCGTGGTGTACAAATATTCATCGACTATCTTGCGGCCGCCGTAACCGAATGGGTTAGTGCGTGACTACCAGTGCGGAATTCAGAGAGAGAACGTCGGTTCGAATCTCGTTGAAACAACAAAATGAAGAAATAGTTTTTCCAATAGTGGTCGCCCCTCGGCAGGCAATGGCAAACCTCCGAATGTATTTCTGCCAAAGCTCCTCATAAGAAATATCTGCTGTTCGGAATCGGCTTGAAACTGTAGGTCCCCCCATTTGTGGAACAATAGGAGGAGAAGCTCGGCGCAACACCCAAAAAAGGGTGTACGCGGCAATTATGTGTATATACATCTTGAGAACGGAAATACCATCAACAATGAATATTGTACTGTGTTATTGGAGCGTTTGAAGGCTAAAATGGCAAAGAAACATCCGTATATAGCCAAGAAAAAATTGTTGTTTCATCAAGGCAAAGTACCGTGTCACAAGCCAATCTAAACAATGTCAAAACTACTGGAATTGAACTTCGAATTGCTCCCACATCTACCATATTCGCCAGATTTGGCTCGGTGGGATTTGAAATAGGGTAAAAATTGACGTACTGGCACGCCTACTCCTCTTGTGGACGAGAATGTTAAATGTTAAATACAGTCAATGTCAAAATAAAGTGTACACCACATATTGTTAAGATTTGACCATTTATTTATTTATTTTCAAATTTCTTTTATTTTTTTGTTTTTTAAGTATTATTCAACTACAACAAAAGCCATATAAACTAAAGTTTCGAAATTTGTATAAAACTTGTAAAAATTCGCCAAATTTCCATCAGAATTTCAGATTTTTACTTAGAATTTTTAAAAAAATTTCTATTACCTAGTTTTATAGATCATTCAATTTTGGTATAATAAAGTACAAGTTTTCAGTACATTAAAAATTACACTGATTTTTGACAATTTTTTTAAGAATCGGTCTTGCGCATTTTCTCTATTCGACACAATTTTCTTGGAAAAAACATCTTATACCGTCAGCAGAAAAAATTGTCAAAAATCAACGCAATTTTTAAACTACTTGAATTTTGTATTTTAGTATATCAAAATGCAATAATCTAAATACAAAACTGCGTACCTGAAAATTTTCTATAAATTCCTAGTAAAAAATGTGTAATTTTGCTGAATATTTGAAGAATTTTTATAAATTTTGTGTTAAGTTCGAAACCTTAGTTTATATGAATTTTATTTTGGTATGAACCATATTTTTATAAACAAATAATTCATATTATAAAACAAGTAAAAAAATAGTCAAAACTTAACAATATCTGGTGTACACTTTATTTTGACGCTGACGGTTATAAATTGGTTCACCGCCTCGCTTATCACCCAGAGTTTCTATGGTTAACCGGCTGCACACCACACTTTGAAAATGATAGCACGCTCTGAAAGAGAGAGAGAGTGTATGGTGGCGCCAACATAAAAATGATCGTAAAAAATTAAGTCAAAAATGTGTGCAAGAAAACCTTTTTGGCTTACAATATTCACCCTGTTTTTTTTTAAACTGTCTAGAAAATGTTGCTCACAATTGCGTACAGCTTTCTATTTTTCTACAAAAACTTTAGAAATAGTGTTTTTTTGGTTTTATTCTCTTCTGTTCTCGTCCAACCTAGGAGAACAAAAGTAATAGTTGCATTTTACCAGAATTTACTGGAAATCGACCCCTTACTCGAAAAACTAGGTAAAGAGAGCGCAGTTGAGAGAGTAAACAAGGTTCTCGCTTTGTCAGAATACGTTAGCTACTCATGGTGATAAGAATTGAGAAGCTGTGGCCAATAACATAACATATCAGGCTCTCACCGAATTTGGCAGAATCAGCTGATAGGCTTACAAAACAGGGGATGTGTTTACGAAAACACAGAGATTGTATTGGTGATACAAAAAAAAAAATCAACATAGCCTCGGCTCATATTGCTTCGTTGCTATCTGAACAACGAGTGATTGGACAAGTGTGTGATTACATGAGAAATGAGCGGCTAGAATTCGGCTGCCGAGTGCTCCTGACTTGCTCGCACAAATTTGTTTTTCACCATAGCTATTGGCCAAACCTGATAAATCTACCATAATAGGTGGCAGCTTGCTTGTTAATTTTTCGCGTTTTATATGTACATATGTTGTTCAAGGTGGCACAAAATTAATCAACCGATTTGGTTTTTGAATAACCTTTTTAATAAAATATAATAATTTTGAATGATGAAAATCTTTATTTTGAGCTTTAAACGATGCAATAAGTGTATGTATTTTAGAACTAACCAAGTCCGACTGTGCCTTAAAATTTCAACTTAGTCTTTAGCTCAAATTAAATATTATTAGCTTTAATCAAGCATTGTACAAGGTGGCGCGAAATTAATCATTCGATTTTTATTTTTAATATTATAATATTTTCCCTGCAAAAAAAAAATAACTTTAAGTGATGGAAACCTTAATTTCGCTTTTACGTGCTCCATTGCTTGTCTGTTTGTATGATTGACATACGACGCCATTTGAAAAAAATTATAAATCTTCAGAGAATGGGATTAATTTTTCGCCACCTTGTATTTATCAGAAGTAGCCATTTTTTACCAGAAACGATAACGTGCCTTTTTGGAGCTACTCTTTCGCTCTGAACCAACTTTTATTTTGGCAGTTTTACTTGATTTTGCCCAAAGAGTATCGGGTTTGACCTAATACAATATATCCCTTAGAAAATAATACACGCTTTCGCAAAACTTGTCTCGACAGAAAAAAAGGAACAAGGAAATTACAGCAGCTTATAATTTTTTTTTATCAGAATCATAATGGCATTGAATCATTCTCTGCGAATTGTTACACAATAGCAAAAATGCTTTCCAATTAGTAAATATGAGGTAAATCTTTTCTTTTAAATTCATTCACCAAATTTTTCACACACATTTTCACCGCGCTCGCAACACTGTACCACATCAGCAGCTGCAGATTCTAGCTTTAATCTAGTTGCTGTTGCCTTTGCTGCTATGTTACAACATATTCGTGTCGTTGCTCGCTCTAGTGAAGTTATTGTCATATTGTTATTGTTGTTTGCTGGCTATTGTATTTTGTAAAACAGTGACTTTCCGAGCTGACGTTGCTGACAATGCGTCAATTGGTCGGTTGGTCAGATGCCTCGACTGCTTCGCATCGCTCACGTGCTGCTTACTGCTTCCTTGATTTTGCTGCCGGCTGCCGGCTTCTGCTTGCTGAGTTGCATTGTATTGTGATTTTCGTTTTAGATAGCACAAAAATAGTTTTGCTCTTGAGCTTTAGCTTGTGAATTTATTTATGTAAGTGCATACATACATACACTCATACATACATATATACGACCGGATGAAAATATTATAAACTCAAAGCTACAGGGCGTTTATGTTTTTAATTAGGAGACCTTTGGTTTGATGATTTGATTAGTGTTTACCGCCAGCCTTTATGACTTGGGAGGGTTATAAAAAATGCGAATAAAGTGTACTAAACTACTAGTATATCTTGAGGGCTTGGTTTTAGATAGTAAGAGACATGAAAAAGCGAGTATTTTTGGTAATTTTTTTTTTTTTTGGTTGGAAGTAATTTAATTTATTTCATGCAGCTAGTAATACCACGTGGCTGCATGAGCATACTGCTTCATCTTGATTTCACCAAATTTTCCAAAAAAAAACATATTTTTGGACTAATTTATTCATATACAGCTTTATTAGACCTCCTCTCCGGTTGCGGTCGGGAGAAATTTAAGGACCGTAAGGCGGCCGCCGTAGCCGAATTGGTTGGTGCGTGACTGCCATTCGGATGTGCGAAATTTCCGTCCGAAGATTCGAATCACCGCGCATGAAACACCAAATGAATAGGAAAAGTATTTTCTAATAGCGGTCGCCTCTCGGCGGGCAATGGCAGGCCTCCGAGTGTATTTGCGCCATGAAAAAGCTCCTCATAAAAAACCGTCTGCCGTTCGGAGTAGGCTCAAAAGTGCAAGTCCTTCCATTTGTGGAACAACATCAAGTAAAATTTTCAATAATGTAGAAAAGTCCAAAATAAACAAGACACGACATAAAAGACAATGCACATTCGGGCCGCCCAAAATCATCGAAATTGTTCGTAAATTTATAAAAAATATACCGAAATCATCATTGAAATTCTTGGAATCAGAGTTGAATATCTCCAAGACATCGATTTATCGCATCTTAACTGATCATTTGGGCTTTCATTCGGCACAATTTAACTGAGAACCAAAAATTGCTCAGAATTCAACATTCGAAAGACCTCATTAAAAAGACGAGAACTTCCTTTCCAGCATTGTAACTGGTGATGAAACATGGTGTTTCCAACAAGAACCTGAAACTAAGCGATAAAGTTCCGAATGAAAAGCCCCAGACGAGCCACCACCCAAAACATCGCGTTTGGAGAAGTCAAAAATGAAGTCGATGCTCATATGTTTTTCGATTCCAAGGGAATTATCCACAAGGAGTTCGTGCCCACGGGCCAAACCGTCAATGCAATTCTCTATCTTGGCGTTTTGAAGTATTTGTTGCATCGCATTCGTCAAATACGCCCTGAATACCGCGAAGAAAGAAGCTGGCGCTTATTGCATGTAATGCACCATCTCATCGATCCACTTTTGTCACTGATTTTTTGACTAGAAATCGAATTTTAACCATTAGCAACTCACCGTATTCGCTTGATATGGCTCTCTGTGACTTCTACCTTTTCAGAAAATTGCACTTGGTCATGAAAGGAAAACGGTGTGCGTCCGTAGAGGCCATCCAAAAGTCTTATACCGACATCCTGAAGGACATTCCGGTCAATGACGCTTTTAGAAAAAAATTGTTCTTCATTTTGGTGTTTCACCGATATTCGAACCTACGTTCTCTCTGAATTCCGAATAGTAGTCACGCACCAACTCATTCCGCTACAGCGGCCTCCGAGTCATACTTTATGTTAATTTCTGCGCAAGCTGTGATGGCAATCAGCTCCAAATCAATTGAATTTGCCTTGATAACTGCTTGACCATCCATATTTGTCTTCCCTTAAGTTTTTGCTGAACCATTGCCCAAGCCATATGGACTCCACCAAAATAATGAGGGGTTTCTGGCCAAGTATGGGATTCCAGTGTTAAACCATTCGTCTAATTTAGCGGTTCTTGAACCATGCGACCTCTATGCACTTCCTAAAGTGCCATTTACATTAGCAGAAAGAATATTTGATTCCTTTTAAGCAGTAAAAGATAAAGCGGTTCTGAATGAGTATGACAAAAGTAAAATCTTTCAACACTGTTTCGAAAGATGAAAGCTTCGATGAAAAATGAGTCTGGCACTTTGTAGACGGTGAGGTGAGGTGTATGTTGAAGATGATAATGAGAAAACTAAATGAAATGCTTTACAGCATCAGTCTCGTTATTTAGGTAGCCATACCTCGTATGCATACTTAGCTGCAAGCACATGCACATACACACTCGTGATAGACTGTTCACTAGACAGTATTTGTATGTTGGTGCAAGTTTGTCTTGCTATTTGTTCTTTGTTAGTTTTTTGAGTTGCGGTTGATTGAAAATTTTGATAGCATTGCTGGCTACAATGTTGCTGTTGCTGCTGATGTTAGCAACCATGTTTTTTCGACCGCTCTTATAACTGTAAGCTGATGACGATCTGCGTCAACAATTTTCATTGCTGCGAGTGTAGTGGTTTGTAGCCGACATGATGCTTTGAGGCAATTTTATTAAGTAGTGTCGCATTGGCGACGGTTTCTCTGTTTTGCTTCCAAAGAGCTTTCTGCTATAGTACTAAGTTTACTTATATCCTTTCTTCTTTCTGCCAATACTTTTTTTTGTGTTTTTTTGTATTGCTTTAATGAAGGCAATGAACCTTTCGCTGGCCAAGACAGCACAAGCAGCTTTCTTTTCGTTTGACTTTTGCTAATTCAAATTTGCAACGTGCTTTAAGTGGGCTTCCTCTTTCTCTCTCTCTCTCTCTCTTTCGCTAGCTTTTTCTCTCACTCCTTTGCTAAAGCATCATATTACTTATACTATGCCGCTGTCTGGCTGTGCAACATTTAATTGACATCTTGTGGCACGTAGCATTTAATTGCATCAGTTTATGTATGCATGGGTTTGCAGTTGTGTGTATAGTATGTATGTATGTACGGCAAGAGAACGAACCGAAAATTGACTGAGCTAATTAGACGCAAATGTAATGCTTTGAATTTCAAATATGCAAGCCTTTGCAACAACTTTTTACCAACTAAATGGTAGTAGAAAAAAATTATTTTTGCGTGCGTTTTCATTCGCTCCGGACAGCAACGAGTTTCGAGTTATGTAAAATGTTTTGAGTTATTCGAAAACTTTTTTCTTCCTGATTGCTTACAAATCTAGAGTTTTTTCTGGCGGCTGTGCTGCTGGTGCTGCTGCTGCTGTTGTTTGTGGCAGGCTAATTGGACCATATTATGAGCCATTAGCACCGCTACCAGGCAGGAGTGCCAACGAATCAACTCCATCAATAAAGCCGTCTCAACTGGTGCACCGTATAATTACCGGCAATTTCGGTTGTATACAAATATTATTGCGCTATTTGCTGCAAATGTTACTAATTAAATTTTGCATAATAGTAGCGGTAAGAAAAAGTATGGTTCCATGTCCGGTGTTTTTAGAAAATATGGAAAATAAAACAAAAATGTTAAGTCATTCAAGTCTACTACGAAAATTGTGGGTCTGGAAAAACCACATGTCTCATATGCATTATCCGGATATTTTCGGTTATTATAATAGTCCAACAGAAACGAGCAGACTATAAAATTTAATCGAAAAATTGGAACCTATGGTCTGGTTTCGGTACAAGATGTAAGCAATATAATACTTGTTCGTTCGTTGTTGTTGTTTTTGTAGTAGTTCAGAAAGACCTGCCAGTAAGGTGTAATCACCGAACGTCATCGTCTAACTCATCTAACGGTAGGCCCATTAAATGTGCTTTTTCGACAGGTTAGATTCATAGTTAGAGGGGTGTTAGGTGAGTGGGTTTGAGAGGTCAATTGAATAAATGACTAGTTAAGAGCTTAACCAACCACAAAATCCTGAACATAACTGAGCCAAGATAACATAGCTCTCACGAGGCAGCTGAAACACTTCGCCTAGTGCGCTGAGCCTCACCCCTCAATACTCGCTCGTCAAAGCCGCTGGTGCGCAATGTGGCCTGATGATGCGGCATTTGGTTTCCAACAAACCAGAGCCCAAAATTAATCGCAAAATTTGTATTTCACTTCAAATCATAAAGAACTCAAACGTCTAAGAAATGTAAAGAATGAATTTTATAAAAAACAAAAGCATTCTAATGATGCCGATTGTCGTAAGCGGTATGTGTTCAACAGAAGCTAATTCAATAAGCTCAATAAATTTTTGTACCGAAGATATATTCATAATGTAGAGAGCAATATTAAATGTAATCCACAATCCTTTTGGTGTTACGTAAAATCTAGGAAAAACTGTTCAAATATACCTGCGATCGTTCCTGTCAATCTCTTTGCTAATTTTTTTTCTTCGCGCTTTATTTCAGGCAATACGGATTTTGAGTTTGGTCAAGATGCCCTGCCTAATTTAGATACTTCCATCAACTTTGGAAATTTGACTGACGAGCATGTCATTGTTAGCATAAATCAGCCTAAGCCTTCCACTAGTAACGATGTTGATGGTCTATCGGTTATTCTAATTAAAAGTTGCCCAGCTTTGATTACGCCTTTAAAGCTCATTTTCACTTGTCACTTTTGGCCGGAGTTTTCATTGAAGACTGGAAATTAACTATTAAAAAGGCGTAAATTTGATAGAGTACGCAAAAACAAAAAGAACAGCACTAGCTCAAGGCCATCAGCAAATTGAAATTTGAAGTACTTGCTTTCTTTGCGCATGAAAGGTTGTAAACATTTTCATAAACAAGTTTCGAATATTTTTTTTTATTTTTTTATATTTTTTTTTGTTTTGTTTTTTATTTGCGAAATTCAGTAAATAAAAAAATCACTATTACAAGAAACAAATTTTTTACCGTAAAGAAAAAAAAATCAGAAACTATTTTACTTTTTTCCGCCGCTATAATAGTCTAACACCTTAATTCGCCGCGTTTATCAAGCAGTTGTAATTCGTTTAGGCGAGAAGCTTTCTGATGCAATTCTCAACCGAATTAGTGAAATTTTACTGCTTTACGAACTGGTAGAATGTAGTGATAGAAATTTTTTTTGTTTACTGGCGGTTAATCCTCGACATGAAATGGTATAGCTGCGAGTGCACTGAAAAAACTTCCCATTAAAATTATCTGTTATTCGGAATCGGCATAAAACTGTTGGTACCGCCATATGTAGGACAATATGAAGCCCCATAACCTAAATTGGCGTTGAAGCGACGAGTGTTCGATAAATGAGATTTTCCGAATACTTCCCTGATGAAGCTTTAATATTTCGACTCTTGAAATTTGTGATCACATAAAAATTTTATGTTTTTTATTTATTTATTTGGTAGAAATACCATTGCATGTAAATGATGATATTAAAAGCACGCACATTACATAAAAGCTGAAGATCTATCATTTTTGCAACTGGCTTCGTACATCAATCATATATGGCACTTGTAAACTGGAAAGCTGCAGTATACACACAGACCAGCAACTGGGCTCCCGAAGGTCAAAACAAAGATTTACAATTAGCAAAAACAGCACTCCATCAACATTAAGTCCATTGTACAGCACTCGGGTTCCCAAGAAATCTAGAGTATATCTTGTGGTGCCAAGGAGCCAAGGTGGTCGCTTCTTAATACATCAATGCCAAAGGCCTCAAGCCTGATTCGAGCGAAGGCCGGGCATCCTCCTCTGCACACGCTTGGCAGAGTGCACTGTCTGAGATGCCTACCTTTTCCGTGTGCTTCGCCATAGCAAGTGGCCCGTCACCAGTCCAACCAGCTCTTTACAGTCCCTTCTGCTTAGTGACAGGAGCAACTGCGACAATCGGTCGGACATGACAGATAACATCAGTTTTGTCCATCTGCAGCTTCTTTCATGTCCATCTGCCAAGCTCACGTGTGGGTTGAAGTGAAGCGTTTGCTGTGGTTTAAGTGTAAACCCGAGAAAAACGGAACTAATGCTATTCACTAAGAAAACCAAGGTACCAAACTTTAATCTCCCAAAACTAAACGGTGTTAGTCTTACGCTAACCCAAAACTAGACCCCAAACTCAACTGGAAGTCGAACGTAGAGTAAAGGGTAAAGAAAGCGAATATAGCACTTTACACGTGTAAGAGAATGTTAGGTAAAACATGGGGTCTCTGCTAAGCGCTCCTGTGGTTAAGATACAGTCCTACTGAAGCGCTTAATATACTAACTCATCTGCTGCCATTAGATTTAGGAAGCTGGACAACAAGGTCGTACGGTCATAGCAAGATCCTCCTACAGGGACCCTCGCTGCTCAAAAACAGATCAGACTACACTGTCCGCGACCTTAACTTCAAGAAAGACTTTACGGTACGTTTTCCACCGAGAGCCGAATGGAGCAAAGGGAAGGTGATTGGAAGATACGGTATCGAAATCTATACCGACGGTTCTAAGACGAACTGTGGTGCGGGAGCTGGCTTCCATTCGGAACCACTCAGCCCATCTCAGTCAATTCGTCTTCCTGACTATGCCAGCGTGTTCCAGGCAGAACTTTTAGCGATCAGAGAAGCATGCAAATCCCTAATACTCTACAAGGAAGTTGTGTAAGAGTAGCTATCTTCTCAGACAGTCAAGCAGCTATAAAGGCCTTAGACTCCAACTCCATTCCATCCAAACTAGTCTTACAGTGTAGAGAGGAGCTGGAACTGCTTAGTCATTGCCTTGAAATTACTCTGATATGGGTTCCCGGCCATAGGAACATTCGGGGTAATGAGATAGCGGATGAGCTAGCAAGAAAAGGTTCGACACTAGACTTAGCAAAGGCGGTGGCAGTATTCAACCCACTGAACACAATAAAAGCATCCATTGCTTCATACTATCATGCTTTAGCCGAAAGAAGATGGAAGCAACTAACTACATGTATTACAACAAAGAACACATGGCCGTCATACAAAATCCAAAGGATACTCTAGGCCAAACATCTCTCGCATCACTACAACTCTTACAGGCCGTTGGAAAATAAGGGATCATGCAGCTAGACTCAACCTACCCTTCAATCCTATCTGCAGAAGCTGTTAAGCGAAAGGGGTGAAGGAAAGACTTTTCCAGAACTTATGTGAATGTCCAGGGCTGGCTAGGGCACGACTCCGTTCCTTCGGTAAGCCATTCTTACAGCACATTAAGGTAATCTCAGACATAGAGATGAAGGATTTGCTGCTATACTTGGACCTCACGAAATGGATCTGATGCACACACAAAAAAAAAACAAAAAAAACAAAAAAAAAAACATCATGATACGAGAACGGTGGTAGTAAAACGGCGCTGGTCACTAATTAGGATTATTTCAGTGGAAATATTCAACCATTCCAACAACAACAACAACCCGTTTGCTAACCAAGGCTTTGATGGTTACAGAAGGGAGTGAAAGAACGGGCTCCGGGCCAAAGAAGTTGTCCTAGCTAAATAGTCAGAGGTATCTTTATCCGCGACACTGACGTGTCCCGGGACCCACGTTAACATCAGAATATTATATCTGCCGACATAGTTTGGCGTGGATTTACAGGACTCAACCACCTTTGAAGTGGTTGAAGGGCTGTCTAAAGCAATGAGCGCAGCTTTGGTGTCGCTGTAGACTCATACAGATCTGCCTCTCCATCTGTTTTCCACAACAAAGTTCATTGCTTGATGAAGAGCATACACTGTATCTCTTTTCAAGTACGACTCCTGATGGCATGGAGTCAAGCAGCATGGAGGGAGTCGTCGGATAAAGTTAAGTTGAAATGCATTCAAAAATAAAATTTGATGATTTTTTTATTACGTTATGCAAATAACTTTTTCGCCTCTTTGCTGTTGTTGCTCGTCTTTCTATACTCAGAGTACGCATAAGCCTAACTTTCGTACGAAATAAAAATATTTCGTTTAATCCGCTTTGACGTTAACCATCAAATATTGCCTCATCTTATTTCACCTTGTCAAGAATTGTTTGCCATACTCGTACCATGTAATTCCGTGCTTTTTTTACCGATGCATACTAATTTCACTTTATTATACGCTAATTTACTCATCGCATGTTGTCTTTCCAAAGCATTATCCACCGATAAAGCCACCTTGAATCCCCTGGTCGGTGTTGTAATTATTATTTTATAACAATTAAGTCACCCTTTCATTCATGTAGTTATTTTTGATTTTCTCACGCGAAATTTCCAGTTCTCAGCAACTCGTGTTTCTCTGGACTATTTATCACACTCACCACTTTTTAATAACTACTCTTTGCTTTTCACATTTATCTTTATTTTAATTTACAAACATTTTTTTTTTGCTGACCGAACAATGATGCCCCTCTTTTATTGTATCTGCAGACAATTGTCTCATTTTCATCGTTTCAATCTTTGCAGGCATGGAGAAAATTTCATTTACCTTCATTTAAAGCGAACATAACAAACAATTGTAATAATTCAGTCACTTTGTTTTCAATTTTGTTGTCTCTTCTGCGTTTTTTGTGCTTGTAATGAGCGTAAAATATTTTCATAACATTACGGCATTGTCTGCGCTTGCATGCCGCAAATGCCGCAGTCGAGCTATAACAAAAAAAAAATTTGTATATTCTTTAATTTTAGTCTGAACACTGTGTAAAGGCTTTGTTTCGTTTGCTTTTTTTTGTGCCTTTGTTGTCCGTCACAATTTATTCTTCTGTCCACTTTCTGTGGCTGTGCAGTGTGTGAACCATTTAAGCGTTTAACAACGCTCAATTGTTTCTCCGTTCATGGCATCCCCACTGACTTGTCCCCATACTCGCTGGCTGTGCAATACATATACTTATATACACATGTATTTACGTAGATATGTGTGTATGCATATGCCAAATTGCGCAAACCCCTACTTACTTGAAACTCTTTGCTCTTGTGCACTTGTTTGTTCCAGGTTTTAGTCACACTTTCCATGTCTTTCATGCACATTTGCCAAGTTAATATTTGCGGACACTCACTTGCTTTCCACCCTACCCTGGCTTGTTTTAAATATTTGTTATTTTTTTTTTTGCCTCTGTTCATACAGGGTGGTCTGATATAAAAGCCGGGACTTTTGCTTCTCTCGAGAGAAAAATCTTGCAATTATAAATTCCACATGAAAAACGGAGAGAAGAAATTTCGAATTTCGAACTTTTGTTTAATATATCTGACAGTTCTTAACAAAATTAAGAAAAAGGGTTTCTCAAATCTGAAAATGCACAGCTTCGCAATATTTGTTACTGCCGCCGTTATTTCTTCAAACATCGCTCGCTGAATCTTCGTTCAACTTATCCTGCTACAGTATCGAGAACGTAATTGTGCCAGAGAGTGATTCGTGCTGCACCGGTGGGCTGCTAACCGTTAAAATTTGATTAGTGGCGGCAGCAACACGTAGCCACATACCGTTTGGACCACTCCCTATGTGAGCAGGTCTTAAGATGGCACCATCCGTTGCACTTATTGCACCTAACCGAGGTGGAGTTTGGGTGGAGCCGTTTGTGGCAAATGCAGCAATAGAACCCTTCTGGTCCAAAAGTTTTCGGCCCAACATCTGCCACTGATATCCTCTTCACCTGGAAAAAATGATTGCCGAAGATTTTGACGAGCAGTACCCAGACGAGCGTATTTCTTTTGATCGGTCTCAACCTAAAAAAGATCAGAAGTTGATTAATTACATGCAAACCATGCAACAAACCAACCTTTTCCCACTTCGATATATTTTTTTTATCGGCGAACCTACCGAGTTCAGCTCTGTTCAGCGTGTCGCCAAAATCGGGCAACCTCTTCCTTGTCGTCTTAATGGAAGTCACGAGCGAAATTCGGTCTTCCATTAAGGTCAATCAAAGGCGAAATGGTTGATCGTTTCTTGTTATCGACATATAAATAGAAACTAAAACATTTGGATTTGTATGGCAGAGAAAAGAGAGAGAGAAAGAGTAAGAGAGTGCGAGTGCGACACGATGTATAGAATTCGGAGTTTCGGCTAACATAAGACCATTAATCGGCACTCAGCGATTTCAAGGAATCTGAGATAACCGGGGTTCTGGCAATGGTTTGTGATATAAGAACATAATGCAATTCAGACCCCGCCCATGTTACTTCTTTCCCGTCTGAGCAACGACTGATCGAACGAGGGTGTGAAAATGTGTTAAATGAGCGAGCACAATTCTGCTGCCGAATACCCGATGACATGGCAGACGAAGCTACTCTCACAATTTTGTTTCGGATGGGCAAACCTTGTAATCTATCATCCTTGCGAGTGCGAATTACTATCACTTTGTTACGCGGCTTGCATTTGACCGTTATATGGTGGCTATGTAGCAAATTGTTGAGCTCACAGCTGTGGGAATCCCTGCGCGAAGTCTTACTCCTACGGAGAAGATGATGCAATCTATGTATGTCTTCAATACATCATTTCATAAGTGAGTCGAGCATATAATGAGAATAAAATTAAATCGGGTATGTCCGAAAATTTTCGGAATAATTTTTTGTAGTTGGCAGCGTTGGTTGGACAGCCGAGACTCCGCGCGGTGAATTCAATGGGGAATCTAAGCTTCGAAATGATACTTATCTAAGTCGCTTGCAAGAAATGCTTGAAGTAGGATGGCGATCCGCTCAGAGGTATTGAGCAAAAAATATATCAGTCATTGGCTGGTTTTGCGTACAATAGGCAGCCACCGCAAAGACCTGATCTGGGGCCAGCAAGCTTCTTTCTATTTCTAAGAATCAAAAGAAATCTGAAACGAACTAGAAATGAGACCCCGCGGTGGTAAACCAAGTTTCGACGATGTCACTGAAGAAAATACCTAAGAATGATAGATTAGAAAATTGCGACAAGTATGAGCGTAATTCTGCCTGTGACGTAACAATACGAGCGCAAGAAAGAGAACAGCGTTATAGCGGAAATTCGCTCGTGAATAGAAATAAGAATTAAAAAAAAAATACAAAAATAAAATGAATACAACTATAAAATTAATAAATCAGCAAACCATCTGATTCTGTCAAAATCACTGCGAGTAGGATAACAGTTTTCGGGTGGTGCCAGTTCTGTATTTTTTCCACGTTGGAAGATACCCATTGGTGACTTCCAGGGAGCCTTCAATGATTTGGTGTGGCGTTGACAATGGTACGCCGAAGCAGGAGAAGATTTCTTTTCTGAAAATATTTCTAAACTTTACAACTCACCCGCTGATAACTCTTTATCGCTTCTCAATTAGGGCCTTACAGCAGGTGGAATGTGACGTTATATTTTCGGAGGAAGAGCAATTTCAACTATTTACAAACAAAATTGTTGTACCTGACGCTAATAAACTTTGGTGTATGTATATTACAGAGTGTTGGTAATATTGGTAAATTTACGCTGCAGGTCTGGGAGCGACACGAAATCGACTTGTTGTGGGCTCAAATCGAAGGCATGAGCTTAAGCGATCTTCAAATTCAGTAGGATGGCTCTTCAAGTTACTTATGAACGTACCGGGTATTTTTTAGCTGCATAAGAAATAACGACGGCCGTCGTAGCCGAATGGGTGCGTGATTACCATTCGGAATTCACAGAGAGAACGTTGGTTCGAATCTCTGTGAAACACCAAAATTAAGAAAAACAATTTTCTAATAGCGGTCCCCCTCGGCAGGCATTGGCAAACCTCCGAGTGTATTTCTGCCATGAAAAAGCTCCTCATAAAAATATCTACCGTTTGGAGTTGGCTTGAAACTGTAGGTCCCTCCATTTGTGGAACAACATCAAAACGCACACCACAAATAGGAGGAGGAGCTCGGCCAAACACCCAAAAAGGGTGTACGCGCCAATTATATATATATATATAAGAACTATCGATATTGATAACTATGGTTTGATAGCTGAGAATGGCAAACTGTGATAACATTTCTGTTTGTTTATTTGTTTAAAATTTTTCAAAAATGACCTTGTATTTGATGCACCCTTTATACCCCGCTATTGCCGCCTGCAATCTCTTTTTTTGTTTTGTTTTTTTTTTATGTTTTCACATCTGCCTATACTTATTTATCCCGGCTTAAAATCATCGAACTGCTAAATAACTAAATGCCCGTATGTTGCAGTAGCGCTGCTGGATATCAAGCGCATTTCAATGCTTTAGCGCAGCTTAGCTTAACGAACCATCGCTCCTCCCTCAATACAGCAGCAATACACTGAGTACATTCTTGAAGAAAAATAATAAAAAATAGACACATCAATTTTGTGGCGCAGGCAAAATAAAAGGAAAAACATAAAGCGTTAAAAAAAATTGATGGTCCACAAGTATAACGAATCCGACACCGCCGACGACCACTTCTTTGTACATTGCCATCATTTCGTTCTTATTTTTTTCTTCTTTCCCTGTACTTGTTGTTTTCGTTTGTTTGCACATTGCCTTTAAAAGTACAAAACGGTTTAGTTGGTTGGCCGTGTAACCGGTCGGCCGGTTAACTCTTATGTTCTTCTGCGTACATTCGCTTTAGTGCAGTGCCACTTGGCGTGGGTATTAACCTTATGTTGAAGGGCTCGTTCCAATTTTGTTGCAAGTAAATATGCTCGCTTTTCCACATACACTCGGACATACATACATACATATCCATGGTACATATTTATATAAGAGTTGGCAGGCAATCGGACAAAATATTTAGACATTTACTTGACTAGAGGGTCAGTAGACATTGGTGGACATTAATTTTGAATATAATTTTGTATGCATGCGATTGCCATAGTGGATTGAGCTCGATATACTATACCGTGGACGCGAAATACCAGATGAAAAAACAAATTCTAACTGCATTCGCACCTCGACAGGCAATGTCAAAACTTTGGGGCCGTTACTGTCATGGAATACCTCAGATTTCGGCAAAATAAAGCTTTAGCTGATAGATAAACACGCACACACGCCATGATCGAAAGAAAACAGGGGTAGCGTCATTCGTGAACGAGTTTCCTGCTCACAGGGAATTTGGCAGAATCAGCTGATTTGCTGACGTAATAATATAAGTTTTGTATTCGTTTTATTGTTGTACTATTTTTAATTTTTATATTTATTCACGAGCGAATTTCCCCTGTAACGCCGTTATCTTGCTTGTTTATTTATTGCTACGTCATATCCAGAATTATTCTCACGGCATTTGCAATCTCGTAATCTCAGAATGGACTACAAGATTGCGCCCATCAGATAGACGTGACGTCACGCTGGAAGAGTTGCATGGGAGAAATGTGAAAAACAGAAGAAAAAGAACCAAACAGAAAGGTAGAATGGGCTTTGATTAGAAGATTACGACCAGCAGTGGCTAATTACTTTTATATTAACCACTCCAAATGATGATGAAATTCACCACGTGTGTGATATTTAAACCCGCAATTTCCACAAGTGTAGCAAAAAAGTAAGAGCTCAGATGGGAAGGATTTGAAGCAATCCAAAGTCTTACCGCAGAGACACCTAACGTTCAATGCCCAGTAAGGAAATTTGAGAACTGCGACTTTGTTAGCCTTAAAAGCTCTCTCGAGCGCTCCCCATCTACCCGTGGCCAGAAAGATCTCTCGATCTCTCGACTTTGCACGTTTGCGCGCTAGCTCAGCGCTCGCTGAGTTTACGCGAGGACCATCTTTTCTGGAGTAGACCACAGGTTCTCAAGGGAACTCTAATCCTCCTGTTTTGAGAGTTCCAACTCATCAGCCCAGCAGTTTCCCTCTATGCTGCTATGACCGCGAACCCAGATGAGCCTAATATCGAAGTATTCGAGAAGTCAAGCATTCTCCAACTAATTTCGAACGTATAAACAACGAGTCCAAGGCCCTCCTTGCCGCTTGGCTGTTGTAGTAAATATTTACGTCTTTTACAGTAATTGTAGAAGTAAGCAACCAATCCACTGCTTCCTTAATTGCTGCTACCTACACTTTAAAGAAACTAGAGTTGCCAGGAAGCCTAAATTTCAGCTTGGTGGGAAGCTCCTCGCAGAATGATTTTCCGTAGTACATGGCGCCATCCGTAAACTTGTTTGCCGTGCCCTATCTTCAAATGTTGCACCCCGTCTACTTCTCCTTTGAGGTAATATGAGTGAAAAAATTCCGCTCGGACATAGCGTGGGTGAACAATGATCAAGCACCTTACAACACCTCAATCTGATTGCGACGCGTGCAGCGATAGATTTTCTTGCAATGTCCACGCGTGCCACATTGGGTCCGAAGCGTCCCACTGATTCCAATAAAGGCAGACCTTTGGGCCTTCTCCAGATTCTTAACTGATGCTCTCCTTTCCAGCGAATTCCACCAGACAAGGACTGCGTATAACAAAATTGGCTTAATAATGGTGTTATAAAGCCAAAATGGAACCTTAGAGGAGAGGTCTCATCTTTGCTGATGTAGGGGCCATCCATAAAAGGCAACTGTTGCCTTCCCCATACTCTCCTCAATGTAGGGCTTCCACGTTAACCCTCTGTCAAGAATTCGTAAATAAGACGAACTCCATCCACAATCTGCGGTCCATTTCACACCTAGTTTTAGTTAACCCTGCATCAGTTTGCCTATTGTGCCTTTTACTTCTATCATGGTGATCTTCAGAGCGTCCTTAGTACTATGAGATTTTGTATTAAGTTTTGTTTCAACCACACCCCACATATAAGAAGCAATAGAAATGCATTGCGAGTTTGGATGCGGCCATAAATCTGGCAACCAGTGATAGTGAGCCCATACTTAGCCTTTCTTGCCGTGCAAGCAGCTGCCGGGTTGCTGCTGAGCATGTCTTCATCCAAGGTCTAAGAACAAAGCACCCAATTATCCTCTTTGGACCCTTTCTGGCATGTGGCGCTTCCAGGATCTTTGTTCTTTGTCTTGCTGTCGACTGATCGTTGTAATAACACCTCACCATCTAATGCTGTTAATCAGGTTTTCAGGCTTTTGCATCGATACAAAAATTCTCGAGGAAGTATTTGTGTTTTGTATGAAAGAAAAAGCTCTGCCAAAAAAATAGTAAAAATCAACGGAAGTCATTTGAAGTCTGCGCTTTGTTATAATAAATTTCAGTGGACTACAGCACTGCATATCCAGAAAAATTCTCAAAGTTAAATTGGAAATCTTGAGAAATAATTTACTTTCTGCAAAAAAGTACACCTTATAAATGTCCTATTGTATATGATGTGACTTCTATTTCCTACAGGTGAATGCACATAAGCGAATTTAACGAACACATAAATATTACCTGGCTTGTAGGTATATCTATGCACTTACTAATACAGTCACTAAAGAACTAAGCACTGCACATTTATTCATGTGTTTTAAGCTACGCGCGTGGAAAATCGTTTTTTGTCTGCCTGCCTGTCCCTGAAATCAATAAATTGCGACCTTCTCGCTTTTTTCGCAAACATTTTGCACCCTCCTTTACTCGCTAGCGCGTTTTTACTTTGGGCATTTATTTTATTTTTTCATCATATATTTTTTTAATTTGTTTTTCATTTCGAGCCCGTGCGTACTCTTGCCCCGGAGTCTAAAGAGCTTTGTTGTGACTAAACGGTTATTTGTAACATTCTAATGAAATCGATTCAGAAATAAGGATGGACTAATGAAGAATGTTTTCTGTTTGCCGATATATAATTCTACTCTTCAATTGCCTACTTAGGCCCGCTTAGCACTATTCCATGTTGGATATCAGTAATTGTTCGAAAATTTTAAAGTATGCAATTTTATAGTCTATTGACTTTGGTGTAATAAAGCGCCGGTTTAAAGTGGTTCAAAACTTCGCGTTGCTTTTTGAGAATTTTTCTTTGTCGGCAGTATTGTGCATTTGCTCCATATAACAAAATTTGGAGCATTCGTTAAATGAAAGAAAATGGCTAAACAATTTTAAAAAGTTAACACGAATTCGCAGTCACCTCAAAATTGCAATTTGTCACACTAAAATTGAATCAGCAGTAAAAATTATACCAAACCTTGTTATAAAAATTCTGCTTAAAATGTTTGAAATTTTGGTTGCAAATCTGAAGAATTTTCATAATTTTTGCACTACAGTTGAAAAAATTGTGTAATGAGTTCAGGCTTTTATAAAAAATTATTTTGAAAAATATAAAATAATATATTTTTATTATTATAATTAAAAAAAGATACGCTTCAAAAATATATGTAAAACTGACCACAAAAAATGAATTTGACTATACAAAAAAATTCTAAACTCTCCAAACGAAATCTTAAACATTCAAAAATATACTCGCACAGGACAATCAATAATCAAAATTGTTGTGTAAATTTGTTGGTATAACAAAAAACGTTAGCTACATTTTTTTGCAACTCTTCTCTAACATATCTGGGAAATGCTAATGGCACCGCCCGCTGTTAAATAAAAGTTGGTACTCGCATAAGAGAGGCCATATCTCTAATCAAAATGCAATAATTCCAATCTAAAAAGAGGTACTAAATGAAATTTTATTTATTTATTTAATTAAAAATTAAAATAAAAATGTGATTTTATAATTAGAAAAAAAAGTAGTACTAATGGCTGGGTTTACGACTCTGGTGGTAAATTTATTAAAAGATACTTATATGATGCTATCATGCGGACATAAAAGCTCTGTTTATTGGTGGATGGAGGAAATAGCCGAATTGAGACGAGACTCTCTTCACCTCAGACGGAAATACGTTAGAGACAGACGAACCGGGCAAGCCACTGTGGATACAAGAGTGGAAAGAAGCAGCTAAAGGCCGCTATTACAAATATCAAGAAAGAAAGAAGCGAGGAACTCCGAGCAAGGGATCCCTGGGGACTTGGATACAAGATTGTGGTGAAGAAACTAAAAATTAGGATATATACACCGAAACTAAGCTCGAATGCGATGGACAACATAGTAAAAAAAACTCTTTCCAAGTCCCGAATTCAGGGAAGGCATTGAGCGTCAAATAAAAGCGACAGAAGAACATTGAACATTCACCAGCGAGGAACTCCAGTCAGCTGTGAGCAAAATTAAAAACAGCAAGGCAGCAGAACCGGATGGAGTACCCGCAGAAGTTCTCAAGGAAATCGCAAAAATTAACCCACAAGTCTTATTAGACATATAGAACGCCTGTTTAAGAGAGGGAACTTTCGAATAAATCTGGAATAAGCAGCAGCACGTGCTAATAAGCAAGGGGAAAGGCAACCCAAACCCTCCATCAACGTCGGCCATTACGGATGCTCGACACAGCAGGCAAGCTCCTTGAAAGACTGATCAAGCCTCGACTGGCCACATCCATAGATAATGCCAGAAGACTATCAGCAAGACAGCACGGCTTTAGACTCGGAAAGTATACAATAGGCGCAATCGAAATTGTCATAAATAGCATAGGAGCAGCGTAACAAGGCAGTGTACAATCCAGAAGCATAGTATTCCTTGCCACCTTAGATATAAGGAACGCTTTCAATAGCGTAAGATAGGCGGGCATATTGGCCATCTTTGAGCTAAGATTCAGAATTCCGCATAATGAAGAATTACTTACGAGATCGCAAGCACGTCTATCAAACTCCACAGGGTTCTCGCTGTATAGACGTCACATCTGGAACAACACAAGTAGCAATTCTCGATTCCGACTTGTGAAACATTAGCTATTATGAGATATTCAAAATAAAAATGCCAGATAGTACCTTTCTAATCGGATGCGCGGACGATATCCCCGCAGTCATCACAGCACAGAACCTTGAAGAAGCTCGTAAAAAAGTTCACTATGTAATGATACGGACACAAATGTGGCTAGATTTACGTGACGTCAAATTAGCCAGAGAGACAACGGAGTTAGTACTTCTAACCAAGAAGCACATCCACTATAAGTTAGCATGCAAACTTGCTCCAATACGCTAACCACGAAAGAGATGCTGAAGTACCTAAGCATACGACTTGATCCAAGACTAACTTTTTGAGTTCAAATAAAACACGCAGCAGAGAAAGCCGCTAAGATTGCATCCCTACTCAGTAGACTAATGGCAAACATAGAGAGACCAACCTAAAAGTAAGGGGAAATAATGATGCCTACCAAGCTCTCCGTTCTTTTATGCGAGGCTGAACTGTGGGCTAATGCGCAACGGGCAAATCACCGAACGACGGTATAATGAACGACTGCTCTGAGATTGTATCCACCTACCGCATAGTATCAGAGCCAGCAGTTTAAGTTATTATCGATTTAATACCAATAGATTTACTAACCTTTGAGGGGAAAAAGTTGTGCGCATTACAGAACGAGAGGATGGAAAAAGGAATTAGCAAACCTGCAGCGTTCGAAATAAAGAACGAAACGATAAGGTTATGGCAAGACCGCTGGAGGAACGAAACACGGCAGATGGACGGCCAGGCTAATAAAATACGTCATGGAACAGCAGGAACTTCGGTGATGTCAATTTTTATGCAACCCCAGTGCTTTCGGGGAACGGATATTTTCAGAAATAGCTGTTCAAATATACAGGTGACGCAGCCGAAGATTCAACATCACCTTTTTTCCAAATCACGCGGTGGGAAGAACAACATCGAACGTTGGAGAATGTAATAAGCCACAGCCAGTGGAAGTGTATTCCATAAAAAGCTAAGCCGCTAGGAAACCTGGGAAATCATTAGTAGTTTTGCGGAAAAAATTCTCCGTATGCAGAAGCAAGAACTGGACGCTGGCACACAGGTATAGATCTTGTAATAAGGAAGATTAAACGCGACTCTGAAGTAATGCGAACGCGGTTCCAGATGGGGCGACAACACCAAACGAGGTAGAGTTTTTTAGTCTCCGCACATACCATTGTCGCGACGGCAGCTTTGATGATGCATTAGGCATTTTAAACCTCCTCATTCGCAAGAAAGAAAACCGAACTTTGACACATCTTTACTTGTTTTGATTCCTTTTGTTTATTTTGATTTTAGCTTTTTTTCGTTTTCTTTTTTCAGTTATAATCAGCAACGATGGCCTTTCCTATGTCGTTTTTTCTTTGAAGTTCTACTCTATGCTGTTTATTTTACAGCTTTTACACCAAATTTCTTCTTATGCTAGATTTCTTTTTCTTTACGATTTTATTGGTAATGCTTCTCTTTATTTTCTTTTCTTGCAGTTTATTGAAATGCCATTTCATACCATCTAACGCAGTGGAAAATATCAGTCAACTAGAGGTAAGTAACAGCTAACTTTGTGGCATAGAGCATAAATGTATGACTGTATATATGTATGTGTGCGGACATATTGCTCGTCTGACACAAGACTCTACTAACGAAAGACAAAACAAACAATACGATATGTACCTTCGTGCTCCATCTAACCGTGCAACTGTTTGTGGTATAAAATACTGGCTGTGGTTGGGGGTTTTGATTGCGATTGTGCGGTTGTGTCTTAAAATTTGAGTTTGACTTTATATGGCAGTCGAGCAGGCTGGGTAGCAAACTAAGGCAGTGACAGAGTTCCATTGCGGCTTTACGGCTTACAAGCTTGTAAAAGTCACTCAGCATCATTGTCGTTTGCAGCGACGCAATCGCCATCAGCGTCGATGTTTATGTTGTGGTTGTTGTTATTATTATTATTTGTGTTGTTGTATGATACGCTGCTCTGCTCTGTGGATGCGCTTACATTTTCAGTTTTGAAGTTCTTAAGTTTATTGTGCAGATTGGTAGATTGTAATCTCTACAACACAACGCATCACCCTACAGGGATTTTCATTGGTTGCCCAACTACTAAGTGTACATACATATTTACGCGTCTATGTGTACATATGTACTGCAGTATGCACATATTCATAAGCGGGTTAAGCGATTCGACTGCGACAATGAGTACAGCGTGCAAGAATGATCGTGGCATATTTAATTGCTGGAAAAAAGCGAAAAAAATAAACTCAGGGTATCATCCTTTGAAATGGGCAGTGAAAATAAAACTCGTGGTTGTTATTGTCAATTAAAATCGCAGATAATATGAAAAAAGATTATCAAAATAATTGCTCTACAAATTCTTAAATAATAACGGTAAAATTTTATGTACTTCATAATGTGCTTTAATTACCCGCTTAACCAAAAAAATGGTGCAATTATCGCCAATGTGCACTTAAATTAAAAAAACAAATACAATTTTGCCGATAAGGATTTTTATAATACACGTTTTTACTTGTATGCCATGAAAGGCGGCGGCCGTCGTAGCCGAATCGGTTGGTGCGTGACTACCATTCGAAATTCAGAGAGAACTTAGGTTCGAATCTCGGTGAAAGATCAAAACTTAAGAAAAAGTTACCGCCCCTCGGCAGGCAATGGCAATCCTCCGAGTGTATTTCTGTCATAAAAAAGCTCCTCATAGAAATATCTGCCGTTCGGACTCGGCTTGAAACTGTAGTTCCCTCCATTTGTGGAGCAACGTCAAGACGGACGCCACAAATACGAGGAGGAGCTCGGCCAAACATCCAAAAAGGGTGTACGAACCAATTATATATACATTATATATATTATATTTATATAATGAAAGCTGTGTTGCGTTAATAACAGCGTGGCATATTCCAAAATTTCGACTATTTATTAATTAAGGCCGGCGGGCCAATTAAAAGGTCAAAAAAATCGATTTTTTTTTCCTGAAATCAATAGCTTAGATATTCAAGAACATGAGACACAAATTTTCAGAGTTAAATTCCAAGTATTTGCAGAGCTACAGAGCCGAGCGTAGTGCGGCGTCGAGCAACCGTGCGCTTATTGTTGTAGTTTGAAGCGCGTTTTCTCGGCTTTTCATTTTCACGATTTTACCTAATTTATGTACACGATTGCAAAAAAACTAAACGAGCTATCCATCTCATTCAAAATGCGTTATCTTCAGTATTGTTTTCTCTTCTATGTGAACTAAAAAAAACATCCAAAAACTTGTTTTAAGCGACTTTTTTACCCAGTTGAAGAGTTTTTTTTTTCCCTTGAAAAACCACTTTTTTTTCTACCTTCCCCAAAAATTCGAATTTTACGTGTTTCTCCCAATTTTCTTAGTTCACATCGAAGATAATTACATTAAAATTAATAATCTTTTTGTTTTTTGTTTTCAGATGAAAATTGCAAGTTGTATCTTGTACAGAAGTTGGATACTTCAGTGGCAAGGCGCTCTGGGAATCTATTGATAACTCGGCTTACAATATATTGTTGGAGATTGTACAAATTTTTTTTTTTTTAGTTCAAATATATATTAAACTATCCCCAAAACTTCATTTGGCTAATTGTTTTTTTTCTCATCCTACAACGCTTCGCGAAAACTACTGAATTTAGGACATCTAATTGGCCCGCCGGCCTTAAAGTTTTTTTTTAAATTTTATTTTATGAATATATTTCATGCTGCAACAAAAACCACATAAAGACCAAAGTTTAAAACTTGGTAATATATAAAATTGTGCAAAATTCAACAAATTTTCATCAACCTTTCCAACTCAGTCAGATTTTTTTGCAATTTTTCAAGTATGCAACAAACAGAAAACGAATGCCCGAAATTTTGTTATATGGAAAGAATTCATAGGATCGCTCGAAAAAAAAATGGCAAAAGACACTTTATTTTGCCGCATTTTTTTTTTTCTTTTTTTTTTAATTCTGATTAGAAATATTGATATTTTGATACAAATAGGCTGAGCATTGGTAATTTGAAACTTTAAGTTATATGTTTTTTTTTTAATAAAGAAATTAAATAAACAAATTTTCTAAAACTCTGTTTAGAAAGTTAAAAAGTTGGATGAATATTTGCTAATTTTTCTAATTTTAGTACAAAGCTTCGAACTTTGAGTTATAAATTTTTTTGGAGTATAAAATATATTTCTATAAAAACTAAACATGTATATAAAAATATTATATAAAATAAAATAAAATTATTTTTTTTTTTGTATTATATTTTTGATTAAAGAGTTTGACATTTAGATAAACATTTTTTGAGCTTCTTAAAATGATGGACAAAGTTTAAAACAAGTTAAGTTAAGTTATAAGGTTTTTCTTGTCATGTGAGCTAATTCTTATACGAAGGCAAAACCAAATCATAAGAAATAATATAAACAAATTTTAATGAAAATTTGTTAAATTTTTCACAATTTTGCACTAAGTTTTAAAATTTGGGTTATGTGGTTTTTCTTGCAGTAAGAGCTATATTCATATTGGAAAATTAATATTTTTTACAAGATAATAAAGATATTACATAAAAAATTGCTTCTAAAAATTGATTAACAAGTTTGAAGTTTTTATGAAAATTTGTATAATTTCTTAAATTTTTTAAAGTTTTTAAATTTTTGCGCAAGTTTGAAACTTTGAGTTGTAAAGTTTCTGTTGTAGTATAAAACCAATTTTATAAGAAAATATTAAAAAAAACTTTTTCTAAAAACCCTGACTAAAAAGTTTGAAATGATGAAAATTTGTTGATTTTCCTTTTAGTTTTTTGCAAAATTTGAAATTTTCATTTATAAGAATTTTGTTATAGTATAGTAGTTTTATAAAAAAATAAAAAAAATTCATTAAAATTGTTTTCTAAAAATTCTGTTTAATGAAAATTTGTTGAAACTTTTTAAATTTTGTATAAAGTTTAAAATTTCAATTTATAAAGATTTTGTTGTAGTGTAAACTAAAATTTTATAAAAAGTGAAGAAATTAAATTAAGTTTTTGTTTCAAAACTCTGATTAAAAGGTTTGAAATTTTTATGAAAATTTGTTGTTGTTTGTAACAAAATTATTAAAGTTTTGTGAGAAGTTGGAAAGTTTGAGTTATAAGGTTTATGTTCTTCTCTAATAAGAAAGTAAAAAAAATTCTAAAATTTCGGACTAAAAAGTTTGAAAATTGATAAACATTTGTTGAAACATTTTTTGAAATATTGTTGCAAAAACATTTGTTGCAAAATTTTGAACTTTTATTTATAAGGGGGTTTGTTTTATATAAAAATAAAAAAATTTAATAAAAATGTTTTTCTAAAAATGCTGCCATTTTGATGAACCGTTTTGGAAAATTTTAAACTTTTATATATTACAATACAAAGTTTGAAATTTTAAGTTTTGTGGTTTTTTGATGTCTGAAGTGTGAAGTCTTTGTGAATGTTTTGTTTTTTAATTGAGTTTAATTTGAATTATAAGGTTTTTGTTTTAAAATAATAAAAAAAATTAATAAAAATTCTGGCTATGAAGTTGGAAATTTTAGAAAAAAAAATATTCAAAACTTATCCATATGCAGTGTTGCTATTATTGTGCACAGAAATTTATATTATATTTCTTAATTTATTTTATAGTTTTCTTATATTTCTATTAATTAGGTATTTATCGTTGTTATTTCTTACTATTTTCTAAAAAAAAAGTCTAAGCAAAATACCTGTTCGTGAAGGGTGTGACTGATGAATTTTGCTACATAAAGAAACTCAAGCAACCTTCTTTGTAAATCATGTAATCAATTTTCTTTTTTTCATTTCAATAAAAAGATAAATGAGTTTTTAATGATTTTTAAAAATGGTACAATTTAAATTACCTTCACGCTGACTGCCGCATGTGTGGCAGCTTATCAAAAAAATGTTTCACTGTCTGCCGAGTTGAAGTGGGAATCGCCTCAATTATTGATGGAGTCTATTATATTAAATCATTAAAATTTTATAGTTTCACTTTGTAAATATCATTTGCAATAACCACACATGAAAAAATTGGAGAAGGATAGCTTTTTGTTTTTGTTAAGTAATTGTGTCTTGAACTTTTCTCTGCCATAAAAACCTGGATATATGTAAAATTGTCTTACCCGGTAGAAATTACAAGGAGTTTGAATAAATTCTGTTCCAGTGTAGTTAAGGTTAGTTTAAGGTACTTGACCACCTTGGAAAGCTAAAAAGGACAACATATTCAATAATTTTTTTTTTATGTTCTGTATAATATATTAAAATAAATTTTTTCTTAAATTTTTATTTAGAGCTTATATAATACAAAAAAAAATTGATTTATTAAAATTTCTTTTTTTAACATATATCCAGGAGGCGCCAAAGTCGAGGCCTGAAGAAAATCATGTCTTGCGGCGGACAGTTAATCTTAGAAATGGTAATTCTAAAACAAAAGAGAGAAACAAAATTTTCAAAAGGAAGGTTCCTTGCGTGAGAATTTACCACAAACTGACAAAAAAAAAAATAATAAAAAAATGGCGGATGTTTGAAAAAAAGTTAAGAAAACACCCCTGTTTTTCACAATGTTATGCTTAAAAAGCAATACTTTATTAACTTTTTTTTTGCAAAATGTGGTAAATTGGCATACAAAACATCTTAACAAATAAAACAAGACCAAAATCATTAAAATCGGCTAAGCAGTTTCGGAGATAAAGTGTCCGCCATTCGAAAAAAAGTAATTTCTGGAAAAACGCGTTTAAAGTTAAAACTTGCTATTTTCTTTCAGCTGAGTCAGCAAGTAATGAGTGCAGGATGCGCCTGCACATTTTCACTGATTTCACTTTGTTAGAATTCGAATTTAAAAAAACAGTTTCAGGTGATGATTTTTAAAAGTATAAGGATTGAAAAAATGTAAAAAAAAAAATTTAATTTTTTGAAACTTATAAGGTGGTCAAGTACCTTAAACAAAAATTCCCTAATGATTTGTAAGAATCCTTAAAGCGCGACCATTTGCTTCTAAAGGGATCAAACACTGGGTGCAATATCGGCTCAGAAAATTTCGAGCTCACAGTCACTTAATATTTGTGAATTTCCCACTTTAAAGTAATGAAGTTCTGTTTCGTGTTTCTTTCAAAATTCTGATATCAATTTGCACAGATAAATTCACTCAGTCATAGGGGACAGCATCCTGTGGCGTTGCCTGTCTAATGCTAAAAATACAAGAAATTCTCTGCTGATATCAATTTGTCTGATGGCAACCTATGTTATGCTAATGATTAATAAACGCCAGCAGTTCTGTTGTCTGCCAAGCTACTTATTCTTCTTTTTGGTTGGCGCGATAGCTGCGTCCGCGATATTGTCCGAGTTTAGAAAGACATAGAGTGTTAAGTTTGCTCTTCGATAGAGAACTTTACTACTCAGTTTTCTACTTAACTCAAAGTAGCACTTGTTGGCAAGAGAGATTCTCCGTTGGACTTCAAGACTGCAGCCAAGCTACTGCAACTTCCCATTATCCAAGCTGAGAGTTATTCATCGCACACCAATCGAATCGCATATCTGCTCTGACAATATGTGTCCTCTTGGACCATTTGGCGCGAATGCTGTGCCTACGGTCTTTCTGTTCATCGACAAAATGATATTGCTCTCTATTGTATGTTATAAAGCTAAGGCCTTCACTTTTGTGCGATCATTGCGCCAATATGGACTGGGCAATGTTGTGCCCCTACGCAGTTTCGCCGCCTAGACTGCAGCTACTAAAATGCTATGCCAGCTCATGGCATCGGCTATACGCACGAGCTTTCGGTAAAGTCTATTGCAGTTCAATATGAGTGACTTTATAATGCTTTGCAGGATGGTCGTATTCCAAGAAGTGACTGACAAGCGGGGTTGTTTGCCTTGGCGTTCCATCGCGTATGAGTTGCGATCTACGGGGTATGATCGCCAGAACAGAGACGGGAAGTTATACTGCTCTCTTGGGATCGCATCGAGGCATTGCACTGGCGCTGTAGTGGGTACAGATGCCCGTTGGCTGGAGTAGCATGGAACCTAAAACAATGTGGTATACTCGCTGTTTGACTTAAGAGTAAAAAAGATCTTAAGGTGGCTCCATCCGTTGCAATAATTCCAAATGATTAAAGTATACTGGAGCTGTAGTGGCTACAAATACCTGTTGGCGGGAGCAGCATGGGACCTGAGATCATATGGTCCACTCCCAGTATGACTTAAGGTTAGAAAAGATCTTAAGATTGCTCAATCTGTTGCACTAATTCCAAATGATCAGAGCAGAGTTCCTTTTGTAGCAATCCGAACAAGTATACTCCTAAAGTCGGGTGTTGGTCTCGATGCGGTCCCGCTGTTAGGTGTTTCTTCTGTGACGAACGACTGAAGATGAGGGTTACCTATATGTACAAGGTTAGATTGCCAAGGTTGGCTCTTCTTCGTGTTTAGAACCGGCTGCTATGCGAATGGAGGCTGTCTAGTCTGACCATCCCATATAGCAATCGACGAAATTCCAGCGTGTTCTTTGAATTGAAGTAATCAGTTTTTTTTATTATTATTATTAAGTTTTTGACTTATAAAATAAAATATGTTTTATACTCCCCACGAAGCCAACGATTTTAAGGTTTTGCTTTCCATTTCATTTTGGACAAATTTACATAGCAAAGCTATCTGTTGATTTCGTAGATTAATAAATACTCAAATCACATAGCAGCGATTTCCACGTCTCTCATAAATACTAAATTAATGACCTGACGTTCAAGAGCGCTAGCGACAGCTGAACCAATTTGCGTGATCTTGGATTTTTTTGTAAAATCATAATCAAAATGTAATTTAAGTGCAAGTTATGGAACGTTTCCGTTTCCACAAAAAAACTTAGCTTGCAACTAACTTTCTGCGCATGACAACAATAGCAGCAACAACAATAATACTTGCTTTAACTTACGACGGCAATAACAACAACAGTAACAGTAATCAAATGGGCATCCGATTGAAAATTCCTACTGCATGGGAAGTGCTGACGCTTTGTCGGCAGGGTAGCGTGAGACAATACAACAACTTCAACGAGCAGTTACGGAAAGCAGTATCAACGGCAGCGACGCTTATGACGCATAGGGTACCCAGAGGTTAATACCTTAGCTTTTATGCATATAGTTTTTTAGTCTAAGTCCAGCTCTGTAACTACTAAGTTTGGCAGGAGAAATAAAGTCCAGGTGAATAAAAAACAAACAAAATCGTGTTTGATTACTTGCATGTGAACTTTTGCAACAAAACATACAAAACTATTAGTTTTATTCTAGAAAATGGAGGACCTCCCCATATAATTTTATGATCTAAACAACTTGTAATAAGAAAAAATGCATCTCTTGCCTCTATAAATCGAATAGGAATTCCCTTATGTGCCGATTTTCCTATTGCCTAGTACGCGCACAACCAATATACATACATACATACATACATCTATACTACATTTGTTATTTATGTGAGTGAGCATATGTCGGCTCTTCAATTTATGGTGGCTAGCTGTATGCTTATACTCAGCATAAATGAGAATTTGAAGTTTGAATGAAGTTTGCTTATGTTGGCTCTGCAATTCATGGTGGTCCCATGACCATTGCAGCATTACGAAGCGGATGTTCGGTTTACTTTTTGGTCAATAACTTGAGTTCTTATACACGTATATGTTTTTTTTTCAATAGTACACTACAAGAATTCTGCATATGACTCGAATTGATAGGTTGAGCCGCAAGTACGATCATATCTTTCAGCTCTATTGAGGAAGGAGTCACAACGTGCTGAAGAGTAGGACTTTGAAACTGGGCCGAAACGATGTACATATGTGTCAGGTCAACCAAAGGCTGCACCCAAAGGCTGTGTTTTACCACCTCTCCTTTGGATTTGCTGATGATCTAGCTATTATGGTTAGAGGCAAGTTTGACTCTACTATAGCCGATCGCATGTAACTAGCTCTCGACATTGCTAGTTGACTGGTGGCAAGAGAAAGGATTCTCGATAAATCTGAACAAAGCTTGTGTGGTACCTTTCACCAGAAGAAGGAAGTTAGGATTAGGGTCCCTAATACTTGTGAATGCAAACTTAACTCTATCCGGGGATATAAAGTATCTAGTAATCCTTGATAAAACTTTGACTTGGAAAAATCATTTATCGTACATCACAAATAACGCCTTGAGAGTAATATACACGTGCCAAAAAAAGATTTACGTTAGGTGATGGCACGGTCTTATAAAACAATAATTGTGCCAATGATGAACTACGGCTCTTTGCTGTAATACGAACACGGGAGCAATGCAAACCTGCCGCACAACGGCTTTAGAAATGGTCACTGGACTCATTCCACTGCACCTTGTAGCCAAACGATCGGCAGCTAGAGCAGTCCTAAGACTTCCTGAACTAAAGGGTTTTCCAATAAGGGGTGTTATTCCCGTAAAATATCAGTAGTTTCGTTGCTTGTGTGGCACGTAGCGCCGTCTTGTTGAAAATAAACGTTGTCCAGATCAATACCATCCAATTTTTCCATAAAAAATCGTTAATCATCTCTCAATAGCGCAATTCATTCTCTGTAACTGTGGTTCCAGTTTCATTTTCGAAAAAGTAAGGTCCAATGACTCCGCCGTACCATAAACCGACCAAACAGTCACACGTTGAGGATAGAGAGGCTTTTCAACAATAACTCTAGGATTTTCTGAGCCCCAGATCCGACAATTTTGCTTGTTGACGAAGCCACTGAGGTGGAAATGGCCCTCATCACTCAAGATGATTTTTCGATGGAATTTCGGATCATTTTCATGCATTTCAACGACCCAATCAGCAAAGACACGACGTTGTTGATGATCGGCCGGCTTGAGTTCTTGTGTTAACTGGACTTTATAAGCCTTAAGACCCAAATCTTTATGCAAAATACGGTGTAATGATGTTTGTAAAAATATTCGAGTTTTACGAACCGTCTCTGCCAAATTTTTACCAATTTTATAGTGTATTTTAAAAATTCCAAGGCGTAGCGGTCTATTCAAAATAACACCTGTTATTGGAAAACTTTTATTTCATCTTAAAGAAGGCAATCATTTAAGGCATGTAGGAAATCTGGGTTCAATTCTGAACTCTCCGTACCTGACGGTCTCTGGCAAGATGGATAGAAAACTAGAATTCTCCAAGAATTTCAAGGTAGTCATCAGTGATCGCTCAGCGTGGAGAAATAATGAAGTATCTTTAAACCAGGCGCATAGGTGTGGTTTACTGATGGGTTTAAAATGGAAGACGGCAGTGCCGGAGCTGGAATTGTCGAACCAGACTTTAAGAAGCCAGTTGCAATGGGAAAAACGACTTAAATTTTTCAATCGGTGGTCCATGCCTTAGAGCTATGTGCCAGGGAATTGAGGCCACTCGCGAAAATGGGTCAAAAACTCCCCTCATTAGTCCTGAACCTTTCCGTGGGGTAAAAAAACCTTCAAAAGTGCATTTTTACGTGAGCGGGAAAAACGAGGCCTAAGAGCCGAAATGGGTATGCGGAAATCGAAAGCACTTATTGATTCAGAATATAGACATAAAACTCTACAGTGAACTACTAACAGGACATTGTGAACTCATTTACCACAAGAAAAAAATTGGTGTGGCAAAAAATTTCTTGTAGATTCTTGTAAACTCTGTAAAGAGCCAGAAGAAACAACAGAATATGTTGTATGCGATTAATGAACGTACGGCCTGCAGAAATAATTATATCCACTTCGAACCTGGATATGGTTTACTGTTGGGTCGTAACTAGAAGATGGTAGAACAAGGGAGGGAATCAAAGAGCCTAAATTCAAAAAATCGATCCAATAGGTTTTTACCCAACAATATTCCAAGAAATACAGAAATGCTTGCCATAGAGATATGTGTGGGGTTATATCTCCGAAGTAAAATGAGAGAAGCCCACATTTAAATACTTTCAGATTGTCAGGCGGCTGCGAAGGCTCTTTTACCGACTAATCACTTGAAAAAGGTAAATGACTCCCTCAACTTTGTTTACAAGTTAGAGAACTTCAACGCAGTATTATTAGGTTGGGCTTGTGGACATGAGGGATATTAAGTTTTTTTTTAATAATAAAAAATTAACTATTTTTTTTAATTAAAAAAAAAACAAAAAAAAAACAAAATTCACATCGTTTTACCAATAAAATTTCCAGTTTTGTCTTAATTTGTTTACCAAAAAAATTATTCAATTATCCAATTTTGTTCTTTTAATTTGTTTACCAAAAAACATTTTACAATTTTTGTTTTAAGTAAAAAAACAAAAAACTACATTACAACTTATATTGTTTTACCAATAAAATGTTTCATTTTTTTTAATTTGTTTACCGAAAAAATTATCCAATTTTGTTCTTTAAATTTTTATACCAAAAAACATTTTCCATTTTTTTTTTTAATTAAGAAAAACAAAAAAAAATTTTACATCATTTTACCAAAAAAAATGTTTTTTTTAATTTGTGTACCAAAAAAATTATCCAATTATCCAGTTTTGTATTTTTTTTATGTTTTTACCAAAAAACTTTTTCCAATTTTTTTTTAGGGGAAAAAGAAAGCATTTATTTTGTTTTCTCGTAGACCGACAATTGTTTGACTTACAATTAAAAGAAAAAAGTCTTGCACAACCTTCAATCCTCCTATCCGAGTATCTCGGCAACCACTTCAAAATTAAAAAAATTAAAACATATAAAAAAAATTAAAAAAAATATAAGTAAATTAAAAAAAACAAAATTTTAATTACAAAAAAATGTAAATTGTTTTACCAAAACAAATTTTTGTAATTTTCCAAAAAAAAAACATTACAAAATTTTGTTTATTAAATAAAAAAAAATTTAATTATAAAAAAATAAACAAAAAACTAAATTTAAATGGTTTTACCAAACAAATTTTCCAATTTTTTTACCAAAATAATTTTCGAATGTTATTTTTAATTTCTTTACCAAAGAACGTTTTCCATGTTTTTTTTTTTTAATTTTTTATCGGAAAGTCAGAGAAAAATCTTATAGAAAACATTTATTTGATTTTCTTGCAGACCGACAATGGTTTGACTGACAATTCAAAGAAAGAAGTTTTGCACAATGCACTTCCTGCACAATTTATGTTACTGTATTCTATACATCTTCACCACATTTTATCAAAATCAAAGTGGTGAAGTACACTTGACATGTTTCGCCCCTTATATAACTAAACACTTTCCTAAATGAGCTACCCGGTTATTACTTTTGACTATAACATATAAATAATTCACACATCTTCCTATATTAACTGCCCACTTTCTCCTCTTTACACAACCAACCTGCCTTCCACTCCTCCTAAGCTAATATACTTAAATCTATTTTTTCTTATAAGTAAAACCCTACAAAAGAAAATATAAAAAATAAATAAATCCCACCAATAAATAGTAAACATGCAATCAGTACCGTTCTGCTCATTTACTGCGTTCTTGATGTTGCTATCAGTCGCCATCGCAAGTTCGATGTCGTGTTTTACCAGGTAATTACCTGCAACTAATTGAATTCAACACACTTGTCTGTTGTAAATCACATTTCAGATATGGATTTCTGTTTGCCAACAATGCAAAATCCCTTTCACGCGAACACAAAAAGCATCAAATAAATACGTACACATGTGTGCATACACAATGTTATAGGGTCTTTCAAGTAGGAGTTGCATGCTAATTTTTTTTAATTCTATTTTTTCGACAGCTTTCATAGTTCGATGATGTGTGCTTCACAAATGTTGAGTTGAAAATCTGCAATTCTATAAAAATTTGCGCTGCAGAAAAATTGTGGTTTGTCATAATCGGGCAGATCCCTGAATAAAAATGGAAAAAGAACACACGGCATTTAAATTAAAAATATCGCTACTGCAAAGGAAAGCTTTGAAGGAGTTTAAAATTTGTCAACCCTAAGGCGTTCATAGCAAATTGAGATATGCTTGTCAATGCGTCTTGCTTTATAGCCATTGGCACAAACAGTTTAAGCCAAAATAAATTTTCGGGAAAAATTATTTTGCGATATCCTGCATTCCAAGTAGCCGGCAAAATCATCTGATTTAATACCTCTGAACTATTTTCTGTTGTTCCATCCCAAGTATAAAGTATATGTAGAGAAATCAACAGCAACTGAAGCTCTGAACAATAAAATTCGGCGCGAAATTGCCGAGAGAAAGCCCCAATTATGGGCACATGCCATCAAAAATTTCACCGCAAGGGTCACTGTGGTGGATATTTGTAAAATATAATTTAACATTCAATAATTGCATGTCAATAAACGAGTAGTAAATATAATATATAATATTTTTTATTTTTTACCTTTTATTTAAAAAACAATCTTAAGCTTGAAAGACCCTGCAGATGTACATATTTATTTGTATGTACAAACTTATGAACTTGCATGGAATCACGCTCGATTACACGAAGCCCTGCCCTTCCAAAGTGTTCTGTAGTTGTACGACTGACATCCTTACTGCAACGAACCGCGCACAACAGCCAACGAACCAAAAACAACAAAAATATGCCACACTGACAGGCAGCAATGTCATCGAAATGCATTTATAATGCGTGCGTGTGTGTGTGTATGTGTGGTTTTAGGATTCATCCTTGCCTTATGACGCCTTCGTTGTTCATGATAGGTGCAGCGAGCAACTTATTACTTCAAATACATCAAGAGCAACATTCGAACAGCCGCCCAGTCAGCCAGCAACAAGCAGCAAGCAACAATAAATGCTGCATTTGTGACGCGCTGACTGTTATCTTGCTGCAATTGCTGCTACATACTACTGTTGCTGCCATTGTCGGCACGAGTGAGCGCCACACGAGCGCGCGAGCGTCAAAATCCCCATAGTTAGCCCAGCCAATCACTAAGCTAGCAAGCAAGCAACCAACTCGTCACTGTACGCTACTCTCAGTTTCATTTTGTGTGCGGAACGCGTTGGTGGCAAACAAGCAAAGTGTGCACTCGCGCTTTAAATGTAAAATTTAGAGAATATAAAAAACAAAAATCAAACAGTGGAAAAATAAAAACAAAAAGTTCAGAGGAAAAATTAATAAACCGGTAACGGCCAACAGATCTCCTTCGTCTTAACAGCAAGAGTGTGCTAATAACAAAATTAAATCGTTTTTGTGTACTTGCACAACAAAAAGAAAAAAACTGTAGCAATAAATGTAAAGGAACAGCACAAATTAAAGCGGTGCAAGAGCAACTGTTGAACGGTGTTTCTGATGATTTGTTTTGCTATGAATTCTCTTTCATTACTGTGTGAGAAGGTCTGTTATTATTAAGGTTGTAAAGTTGTAAAGTGCAAATAAACAGCAGTGCCGTGAAATATAAAATAAAAAAGGAGAAGTATAAGGCGAAAAAACAAAGAAAAATAGCATGTCATAGCAGCTGCTGTAATTGAATTGTGCGCTTCTCTGTGAACTGCCATTTCTCTGCGTACACTGCCTGCATAATAAAAGCAGAAGAAATGAGAAGTTATTCCCTGCAATAGCAATTCAGTTAGATGCCTTGCTGTGAGCAGCAAAAACAACTAGGTATGTATGAATTTGTACGCACTCTCAGGCCAACACACAGACTTACATACATACATGCCTTAAACAAATGTTCATGTAACGGCATCACCATCCGTCTTACATGTGTACCACCGCCAGCCAAATTCAATTCAATTGAATTTTGCTCTGCTTGTTTTTCTTACTTTAAACCAGTTCTTTGTACTTGATTCCTTTCTTCTTTTAATTGGTTTTTCATTCTGCCAGTGCCGATGAACTTGCTGCAAATTGTAATACTTGTATGTAAGTATGTGTAGATACATATGTAATTGCTTTGTTCCTTCGTTTTTTGCCCTTATGATTTCTTTGATTTAAACCAAACTTTTCATTACGAATGCAGCTTTGTGGCTTGGAGCTTTGTGATAAAAATTGTTCTACAGTATTTCTCGAAGTGTATAATACACACAGTTATTTACTATAATTAATTTTGAGAAAAAAAACATACATTTAGACCACTTTCGAGATTATGGGTAATATAGTCAAAATATCCATAACGCGTCAAATGTGCACGACTAAAAACTTCACCGCCTTCATATTGATTAAATTTCGAAAAGCCGCCCTACTATAAAGTACCATAAATTGCGGAGGGGATATATTGAGTAGTTGCTGTACCCCTTGCAAGTTAAGATTTTTCTGCAAGTATTCCGAGACTAACAAAGACACTAGCAACTGAGATTACAAATTATAAAAGATTTTTACAAAACCAAAACAAAAGCGATTTGTGTTTTTTTGCTATTTCGCCAATTACGAGTTCTAGAGCGATATGAAAATTAAATACGACTTATACAGCATTTTTGCCAGAAAAAAATTAACCAAGTCGTTCGGCTGAAAAAAATATCGGGGGGACCAAGTTACATAAATTTGGTACGAGTTACTTATGGGTCAGACTTTGTTCCAAATAATTACAATTTTCATCTTATCGATCTTGAGAGTTCTCGCGTTTCCACTGCCGTTTTATTTTCAAAAAAACAAGAGGCCGAAAAAGAGCCACTTTTTTGGATAGGGATTGCCAGTGAACCTATAAATAACTGACTGCTGCAACATCTACTAGACAGCGTACTAAGTGTCCCTATCTCTCTTAAAATTAGAATATCCCCTGTAAAACCTTGATCAATGAGTTCCGGGAATATATTCAGAAAATTCAAAACTCAAATTTATTCCTCAAAAATGATACTATCGCCTTCAAAGTACTCTCCGCCAACTGCAACACGCTGATGTCAGCGTTTGATCCAGCTCTCGAAACCTTTCTGGTCCTCTATTTTTGGTACAGCCTACAGATCCGAATCGAATTTTTTTATGTTATTACTTCCTTTTACTCCGTTTTTTGACTCCATTCAACAGAAAAATATTGCAGGGAGCCATGTCTGTTGATCGGGGAGCCATATCGGTGTTTGTTGGATGGTAATTATTTATTTCGATCTTGGTCGAAAATTCGCGGATAATGATGGCACTGTGCGACGGTGAGTTATCAGGATGTAAAATACACGAGTTGTTTTCCCAAAAATCCTGTTTTTTTTTTTTTGAAGAACTGCTTCATGTAAAGGCCTCATTATACCCAAATAATAGTCTTTATTAACTGTACGACCTTCTGGAAGAAACTCGTGGTATACAATACCGTTGCAATTCATAAAAATGTTGGGCATTACTTCCTTTTTTGACCGAAAACGAGGTGATTTTCTTGATATTAGTTCATTCAAAGCTCTTCACTTCCTCGCCTGACATCTGGATTGCCTATGGTACCACGTAAATCTACGTGTCGTCTCCAGTAATGATGCGTTTGATGAATGTTGGGTCTCATTCAGCCTTGGACATTGCAAGTATATCTTTGGCGATATGAACGCGGCCCTTTTTTTGCAATTTAGGTGCTTTGAGGCCAACTTTGCAGCAACACGGCGTAAACACAAGTCATTAACCACATTTCTTGTAGTTCTCTGCCAGCTCTCTGATGATTAATTTGCGGTTATTTATCAACTTTCACTTTATTGATGTTTTCATCAGTTTTCGATGTCATCGGCCTGCTACTTTCTTCATCCTCGATAGACTCAAGATCCCTTCCGAAGCGTTCATGCTACTCGCAAACGGTTGTTTTTTTAGAGTATAATTATTGAAACAGTTTCCCAACGTATATAAGATTTTCGCAGCATTGAATCATTTTTTACGGAAAATTTAATAAAAATTCGTTGTTGCAAGTTCAAATCCATTTTTAAAACTGTAAAATATCGAAAATACGTGCTGAGGTAGATTTACTCAAGACGGTGTAAATTTTACAAATATCAAGCAATGACAGCCTAAATAAGAAAAACAGAACTCAAATAATTTGACTTTCACCTGGCGGGTGTTCCATGAACTTTTTGATTAAGGTGATATAATTTGCCTGGGTATTCTCTATTCCAAGTAGGTAGGTAGGTAGGTTTGGCAGCCGCATCGCACATAGGAACAATGATGCCACTTAGACTACGAAAAGAGTTCGTTGTGAGCCGCAGGGGTTGGGCTAGATTTGCCTTTCCAGATTGAACCATCCTAAGCTTTTGACGAAACGTAAAAGGTTGTTGATACCTAAAGTGTATAGATCATCCATATTCATAAAAAGTAGGATCTTAAATATCGGTTTCTACTTCTGGCTCTAGCCGGGCATGTGCAAAAAAGGTGTTGAATTGTTTTCAACTCCTCCTCACTCCTACAGCTGCGATAAAACTCACGCATGTAAATGCCTCTTTGCGTGATTTCCTATGAGATAATGTCCTGTGAGGGCCCCTACTAAGGTCCTAATTTGAAGTCTACTCAATTTTATAATATTCTTGGACAGACGTAAATTTAGCCTTGGCCATGTTTGCCTAGCAATTTCACAGCTATTGGCACTAATCCATCTTTGATTTGCAGAACTGATTAGTGCGGCCTTAATAAGACGCTTACAAGCTTTGCGAGAGGTACCTCCATGAAATTACTTATGTTTGGCATACAGGTACCTTCTCTTGCAATTTGCAGCTCTACAATACCTTGGTATATATCTGCGTCCTGAAACTCAGCATAAGATAACACAATACTGTTTAGTCATCCCATTAAGAGATTGGCGCCAATGTAAGACACTCCTTGATGTTATGTGAAATGCATCCAGAGTCCGTAGGGCAGCTTGGCTGTCTGATAGAATGCATACATATTTTGATGATATTCGGTTTATCTCCAACCATCTTAAGACTTCATGAAGAGCGTTTGTTTTCGCTTGAAAAACACTACAGTGATCTGATAGTTTAAAGAATTCACTAATAAAAAGCTCTTCGCAATTAAACCCTGATCCTACACCGGTATGCATTTTAGATCCGTCCGTGTACATCTTAACGGGTGCGTTGGGCGTTAGATCTTCTACACGGGATTTTCATTGAAAAATTCCTTTCGAAGCAGGTAATATATCGAAGGGTATTAATCACAATCACTGGGTATATCCGTAGAGGAGTCTAAGTTGGCTGAATGTCCATGTGAGACAGTCTTCCATTGTCAGCTCGCTCTGAGCCTTAAAGCGGAACAGGCTGCTGAATATTTGCAGAAGAGATCAAGGTGGGGGCAGATGTAACATGATGTCCAAAGCCATAGATGTAACTCTACGATATTTTCAATTAGTCGAGCAACCTATAATGTTTATTAAATTTCAGTTAGTAATTTTTTTTATTTTTTGTCTTTGTAGGAGAATAAACTCTTCAAGGTGAATTCCAAAATAAACAAGAGTGGCGTCATAAAAAATGTTTTTTGATGGCGCCATCTTTTTAATGAGTTAGTGCGTTGGAAATTACATCCCTAGGTGACTTCCAATGAAAGCTTGGAAGCATTCGGTTCAGTCGAAGCGAAGTTATTGCATCTAAAGTGTCAGTATGTTTGTGTCATCGGTACAAAAATGAGTTTCGAACAAAGAACTGACATCAAATTTTCTTTTAAAATCGCTAAAACGTTTACCGAAACATTTGAATTGATGAAAAAAGTTTATGGCGATGATTGTCTATCTCGTGCCAGAGTTCATGAGTACACGTTTCAAAGATGGTTATCAGGACATAAATGACAATGAACATACGGACATCCTGAAGGACATTCTGATCAATGATCTGAAACACTCTTTCGAAAAGCTTTTAGATCGCGGAAAACAGTGTATCGAGGCCCGAGGGGACTATTTTGAATAAATAATCTCGAAGTTATCCGAATAATGGTTCTGTCGTTTCTATTTTAGCTCAGTCTTGTTTATTTTGGACTTAAAAATTACCAAAACTAAACAACAAACAAATAAATTGGCAATAATCCTGCTGCTGCACTGTTAAAAGCAATCTTAAGGCTTATAAGGCTTTTAAACGCATTTTTGCGAAATATTTTTAGAACTTAATGGAATGCTTTAAGCGCTTAAAATAAGTTTTAAAAGCATACATTTTGTATTGGTCTGGTAAGACTAAGCAACAATAAATAATAATTTCGCGCATGCAGAACAGCAAACAACGCTCGATTCGATTTAGCATCTAACTGCTTTTAATTTAAAGTAAATATGCATTTTAGAGTTTTCGAAAAAGCATTCCTTTTTAGCATTCCGCTTGGCTTAAACAATGCAAAAAAAAACCAATTAAATATTTTCAGCTCATGCTTTTCGACATTGCCATGACATTTTCCATTTATTATTCAAAATTCTACAATGACTTGCAAGGCATGGAATACTTACTTCCACTCCAAACTGCTGGCAACCAACAAATCAGAAATCAAAACAATATACTTAATATTATTTTTAGAAGCCTAGCACACACATGACTTACTTCACTTCACAGTGATCTCTCGACATGCCAGAGGGCTGCTGTCCCCGTTCTTCGCCATCTATCTATCATGTCATGCTTAGCATGCTTGCCATATTGATTGGCCATTCTCGGTTTGCCTCTCCCATTGAACATCTTTCAAATAAATACCAACATATTTGTATGATTGTATGTATGTTCGCATGTATGTGTGTATGTATATTTGGTGTGCCGTTTATTTGATTGTCGCACGTTTCGGTATAATTTTGGTTTTTGGAATTTCCCTATATATGCAAATTGTAATGGATATTTAAGGCATGCGTCCATTAATATACATATGTATGTGTGCATGTGTAAGTATATATATATGTGTGTATGTGCACCCATTTAAATGTGTGGGCTGCTTGAGGGAAGCGAACGACTTTAAGAACGGCCAATATACCATTTCCTCCTCGCTGGCGCAAAGGCCTATTTGGAATTCTGTTTTTAGGCAGCAATGAATTTTCAGTGTGTTATTTGTGGTTCACAAGTGGAAGTGAGTCAGCCCTCCTATATTCGTGCTCACAACTGTATGATGGCGCCCCACTTTTTTACATTTGTCAGCATTTTTTTGCATGTGTTTTCTTGTATGTGTTTCCAGGGACTACGTAATACACTTGAGGAAGAGATGTTGAGTGGAAGTATACTATAAGTAAACAGCGTTACGATTGAGCCACCGTTTCCATGACGAACGATTCGCCATTGCCAGGATTGCTGGCCAAGGTCTGTTGAGAACTGCAGCAGCTTTCCACAAATATTTTTAATTTATGGTGTGATAACAGGAACAACAACCTTTGCTCAACTAAAATCGCAAATTGAGAGCGGCGAATTGGTCCGACGTATTAGACATTACTTTTAAAAAAATGTATGCGACGTCGGTCCATTCAGACATTCCAAATATTATATCTCTAGTTTTGCAATCTTTTTATATATTTTTATTATTTTTTAAAATTTTTTTTTATTAGTAAATTTTTAAAATATTTTTTTATTATTTTTTTAAATATATTATTGTTTTTTTTTTGTGTTTTATTTTTTCTTTTTTTATTATTATTATTTTTTTAATATTTAAATTTTTTTATATATTTTTATTATTATTTTTAAATATTTTTTTATTATTAAATTTTGAAAAACTTTTTCATTATTTTTTAAAATATTTTATTATTATTATTTTTTTTTTGTGATTTATATTTTCTTTTTTTATTATTATTATTTTTTTAATATTAAAATTTTTTTTTTATTTTTTAATTTTGTCGCTTTTTCAAACCTACACCGGGCATCTTTATTTTTTACATAGTCCCAAAACAATCTTTGCTAAGTATTTTTCACTCACTGCGCCTTGAAAATTGCACATCTGAAAATATTTTGTTTAATAGTAAAATTTTTTTTTATTTTATAACGCATAGAATATTCAAATTGTAAGAATTTGTTTTGTTTGTTTTTGAATTTAATATTCAAAATAAATGTAAAACAAGTCACAAAAAAATTAATTCTGTATAACAAGTTGCAGTACAGAAAAGTTTGGGAACCGCCTCCTAATGCTATCGATCTCTCAACTTATAATACAATCTCAACTTATAATACAATAGCATAAGTTGAGATTTCTCTTAACTGTTTGTAACGTTGGATACACCATGGTCTTTTGTCGGTTTATTTTATTCTACTTTTTATTCTATTCGGTTTTTGCTCATGCATGAAATTATTCCGATTGTGTGCCCGCTGATTTATCTGATATAATGATTTAGTCAATGCGACCGTGATTTCTCTTTTTGCAAGTGAGGGCCAGTTAAATGGAGCGTGGGAAATTGAGTCTTAATCCGAAACTAATTGTTGCAGGTGTATGTACATATGTACATATGTACAGGTACATTCATATATACTCGGCTTTCAAGGACGAAATTTGTTAGACAACTTTAACTGTTATTTGACAATGGCAAAAATCCATTAGTAATATTACAATATTATTTTTTTTTTTTTGAAATTTTACGCTAATAAATATTAAACCTTAGTATAGGTATAAAAAAGTAAAAAAAAAAATTAATAAATTATATAAAATATATTGAGCACTTTTCTTAAAAATGTGTTTCCCAACACTGGAACATTAGAACGGAACATTAAGCCAAATTAATCTGGTAGAGCAAAGTTTTTTTTTTTTGCATTTGGTCTCCAAAACGTCAAAATTTATAAAAAAGTATTGGCAGCTTAGGTCAATTTGAAAAAAAATTAAATTTAGGTATCAAATAAATAGGAAAAAATCAAAGTTGCTCCTACTGCTACCTGATAAAGTGGCCCGTTTAGATGATCTTTTGTTTTTTGGGAAGTCACCCGGAAACATGTTTGAACATTTTTGTTTTTTCAAACATGAACGTTTGGAAATGTAATACACACGTTTTTACGGTATCGCAGAAAACGGAAAGCCTTCTTATTGCCAGTATTGTATGGGTTTAATGAGTACCTGAAAATTATAACAGATGTCGAACGCCACCTCAAATCACACATTAGGCTTACCCAAAAGATATTTCAAAGGAACTCTAATTTTGTGACTTCACTTTCAAATATATTTGTTGTGACAACCATTTGAAACATAGCCCAAGAATAGTTTCGTAAAGCAAAAAAAATTTGCTCGCGCAAAAAAACCCATCACATAATCAAAAGAAAAGCTTGGTGCCATACCGCACAGGCTTTCTAAATTTCCATGCGGTCGTACTGACACAAAAGGCTTATTAAAAAAACAAGAACTGGTCTATAAAATGCGAATTTGAAAAGGTTACAAGCTTAATACCTCGCTCAGTGATTTCAGTTTTCCCTAAATGTTTTTATGTGAAAAAAGATTTCGTGAAATTAGTGCCTTGGCTGCTCACAAAGCAGAGTTCGACACAGTGTTTGCTACCACTGTTTAGTTGATCGCAGCTGAATAAGGCCAATATGGGCTTGTATCCATATTACTAAGAGGGGTGCCTTTTATATGTCGGGATTTGGCAACCCTGGGGTTGCAATCTGGCAACTGACAGCTGTATCGCAAAGTTTGACATTTTTTGACATTTACATACTCAGAACGTTTTGAAATACCAGCGCTATTTGTGTTGTTTACAGTAACTTAAAAGATTCATCTCGGTCCAAAAATGGAATTAAATCCTGAACATTTTCGTGCGATTATTTTTTTACAAATTTCGACGTGGATTAACTCAGCCACATTGCATGGATGAACTTAATTCATTTTTTGGCGATGAAGCTCCATCAAGGACCAGTGTTTATCGATGGTATGGTGAATTCAATCGTGGTCGTAGCTCACTCCAAGACGAATTTCGTCCAAAATCAGTTGTTGTTCCGAAAACCATTGATGCTGTGCGCGAACTGATATTGCAAGATCGTCATGTGACCTATCGTGAGATTGAGACAATCTTAGGCATTAGTGGGACCAGCATACATTCAATATTGCATAAACATTTGACTGTCAAAAAAATTTGTTCGCGTTGGCTCCCACACAATTTGTCAATCGCTCAAAAAAAGGCTCGTGTCGTTTGGTCGAAGGAAATACTCAAAAAATACGATCGCGGGGCTTCGAAACACGTCTATGACTTCGTGACAGGTGACGAATCATGGATTTACGCGTATGAGCCCGAAAGTAAACAGCAGTCGACTGTATGGGTGTTTCAAGATGAGCCAATTCCAACAAAAGTTGTTCGCGCACGAAGCACTTCCAAGCAAATGGTCGCCTGTTTTTTCGGGAAAACTGGACATGTCGCAACCGTACCACTAGAACAACGCAGAACAGTAAATTCTGAGTGGTACACAACCATTTGTTTGCCAGTTGTCTTCCAAGAAATTATGAAAACCAATCGCCAAACACGGATCGCTCTTCACCAGGACAATGCGAGCTCTCACACATCGGCTCAATCAACTGCATTTTTGAGCACCCAAAACATCGAATTAATGGGTCATCCCCCGTATAATCCTGACTTGGCACCGAATGACTTCTTTTTATTCCCGTACGTAAAAAATAAACTGAGAGGTCAACGTTTTTCGTCACCTGAAGAAGCGGTTGCGGCATTCAGAATGCATGTTTTGGAGGTACCTCATTCAGAGTGGCAAAAGTGCTTCGACAATTGATTCAAACGCATGCAAAACTGTATAGATCTTCATGGAAAATATTTTGAAAAACAATAAAGTGATTTTCGATGATTAAAATTTGTTTTTGTTCTCTAATCCCGAAATATAAAAGGCACCCCTCGTATCTGATAAAATTCACATGACTATATTGAAAATCGAAAAACGTTCATTTAAGCAGCGCTATTGGCGGCCGCCGTAACCGGATGGGTTGGTGCGTGACTGCGATTACGAAATTTACAGGTTCGAATCTCCAGGAATGTAACACCAAAAAGAAGACGAAGTTTTTTCTAATAGCGGTCGCCCTTCGGCAGGCAATGGCAAACCTTCGAGTGTATTTCTGCCTTAAAAAAGCTCCTCATAAAAAGAAATGTATGTATATCAGCCGTTCGGAGTCGGCTTATAACTGTAGGTCCCTCCATTTGTGGAACAACATCAAGACGCACACCACAAATAGGAAGAGAAGCTCTGTCAAACACCCAAAAAGGGTGTACGCGCCATTTATCTATACTATAAAGGTGAATGTCTGTACGTTTTCCGCGCATCACTACGAAACGACAACACCAAATGACGTAAACATTTTTATACATTCATATTTTCACCCAATGAAGGTTATAGGCATGTTTTTATGATGGAACTCCCTTCCCACAGCCCCCAGGCCGCGCCACCACTCTCATTCGTCACTAATAATCGAATATTTGCTTAAATTTAATCTAAAAAATCTTAGTTTTTCCTATTTCCCTCTATTTATAGCTCACTGTAGACTTCATAATCCGCATAAGCTGATCAACTATGACCCAAATGCAAAGTTCAAAAACGGTTTGAGATAGAAAATTAATAAAAATAATTTTGCTTGATTTTTTTCTGATTGGTTGTTTTGATTTTATTCAACGAGGCATAGAAACGGATGCCGGGTATTGTAATATTATGGTTATTAATAAAAAATTATTTTCTATGAAATTATTATTTACATATTATAATTATTTTATATATATATCCTAAATCCCTCAAAACTACTCCTACGCGAGCGGGGCCGCGGGTTAAAGCTAGTATATTAAAGGAGGAATATTATTTATTCAATTACAACTGAACTGTTTTCTTGACAAACTCCCAGGCAAGTATAAAATTTTGTCAAATGGCTCGTCAGCGATTGCAAGCAGACAAGTTTTGACATAATTAAATACGTTAAGGTTTGCTCATATTGGTGTAAGGTGTTACCAGATTGACGCCAGTCTATCATTTCGCTGTTGTTATTGCTTAAATGCAATTTAATCCAACAATGCAAAGTCGCATTTTCATCGCGTTTGCCAATGTGACGCTACCGATTGATCAAATTCGCCAATTACGCCATTGTTTCACCTTCTCCAGCCCATTTTGATGTTGCACATACATACAACTGCATACAAGTAAAAAAACAACAACAAAAAACTACAGCTAACTATTAATTACTCGGCCGCCAGACCAACACATTTTCTGGTCTGTGTTTCGTTGTAATTATTTTTCAATTTAATTAATAAGTAAATGTCTGCGCTGCCAATCATTACGTACTCACAAACGTGCACACATACATACCTTCATATGCATGTGTATGTTCGTGTATGTAAATATTTAAGTGATGCATTAATGTAATTTGTGTCAGCCTACTGGCTGGTGGGTCAATTGCTCGCGTGCACAATGAATAGCTCAGTCATTCATTCATTCATTAATGCAATTTTTCATTCATTTTGTACTGAATTTTTTATTAGGCCCATTATTTTCATAAATGATTTGCATTGCATTACGAAATTTGTATGTATATATTGTATATGTTTTTATTTTTTCGCCAACAGAATTTGCTATCCGCATGAACACACGTGACATGCATATTAGGGTGGTACACACAAAGTCGAAGTACTGAATATTTATTATGACAACCGCACTGGATTTTTATTTTAGATTAGAAGGAAAAGGGCATTCATTATTCTTGTTTTTTGAAGTCAGTTGATACGAAATAGTAACGAAAAACCCATGAGGGTTCTACTTCATTTTATATCTCTTCTTATAAATTTTATATATTTTTCAATGGGCATTAGACCGTACTAAAAAACCGTTCGCCTTGCACCTCTGGGTCTAAAGTAGATAAAAAGTAGGGCTAACTCTTTGACATTTTCCATTACATCATTGGCATTTACAGTCGGATTTTGAAGTATGATATACAGCCAACGTAAAAATAAAATGTGCACCATATATTGACAAGTTTAATGCCTACTTTTGTTTTTTATATGGAAGAAAACACCCAACACCGTCAGCAGAAAAAATTGTCAAAAATCAACACAGTTTTTGAACCGCTTTAAACTTGCCCTCAACATATAAAACTTTCCTTTATAATTTAATATACAATTCAATGATCTATAAAACTGCATACCTAAAATTTTTTAAAAATTCTCAGTAAGAAGTTTGAGATTTTGATGAAAGTTTGCCCAATTTCTTTCTACAAACCTTATACAAAGTTCGAAACTTTCCTTTATATGGTATTTGTTGTAGTATTAACTATGTTAAAAAAAAATAAAAAAAATAATGTCAATTACAAAATAAATAAAAAAATAGTCAAAACTTATTAAAATGTTGAGTTCATTTTCTTTGACGCTGACTGCGTATTTTTTTTACTCAAAGATATTTTTTTTATCTACCAGATCATCTCAACTTTTACAATATGCCTTAAAAAATTAAAAGTAAGATCAAATAAAGCTTATTTTTTTAATAAAGCTACAACGTGATTCACTTGGGCTGTATTTCTATCGGCTTTCGAGTTAAGATAAAATGTGGCCCATGCGTTATTCCTCGGTGCGAAACATTGCAAATTCATGAACTACATAAAAAAATGCTCCATACTTTGAGAACGATATGGATAATCCCTGAAAAAAAATAAAATTTTCCAAAAAAAGCTTTCAATTCAAATTTTTTCCCTCATTCTTACCTGATTATTCGATTAGATCTTTTAAATACCCTCAGTCAAAAAAAAACACAAATGCAAAATTGCCTTGCAAAAATACTTAAGACCCAAAGGTTAGTTTGGGTTATATTGGTTTGCCGAATCCACGCAGAGACCATTTTGGTCCGTATCTATACCAGATCAGAGTCGAAAATATGCATTGCTCAAGAGGCGCGTACTTTTCGCTAATTTTAGAAGTTGCTCAAGCTCCAGTTCAGGTATGCATTCTAATCTTTCAAAACTGGGAGTACCCAGGTGGTATAGTCTAGACTCAGAGGTGTGCAGTAAACTTTTTTCTTTTTCTTCCTTAATATCTCTTATTAAAACTGTAAGTAAATCTGCGGTACTGTAAAACAAAAATATTGTCGTTAATACAATTTTTTTTTTTATAAATACAATAGTTTTTAAGATCTTAAAAAAATTTTCTTAGCCATTGCAAAATAGTAATTTTAAGTGATCTCATAAAATTTTAAAAAGAAAAAAACAACAAGAAAAAAGATGGAAATATCAAAAACGTTGCTATATAAAGACAAATACATATCAAACTTGGCTGCAAAATTTACTATCAGTCAATTCTAAAAAAATAAAATCATATCCTCTATTTTTCCATATTAAAAAAATTTGAAGGATTTTCTAACAAAAATTGATTACTTTAAAGTTTTGTGAACCACCCTAATGTACATGTAACTAAATTTGTACGCACAAATATTATATATAGGATATTTGCTGAAAAACCAAAATCTGCACAAAACCAGTTTAAAGTTTTAAATTTTCTACTCCTCCCCTTGTTAAGAATAAAGACACATTTCCATCTAATGTAACAGTACAGTAACACAGTTAACAGTAAGCGCTATAATATTTTTACCTGACATAAAAGAAGAATTGATGGTAATTTCTTATCTAAAGCAAAATGTGACGCTCTTTCAGCAAACGGGCGATACGTAAAGAAGAATGCTTTGCTTTCTTGGCGAGAGAATTCGGGAATTTACGATATTTTCTTAGCAACGACGCGCTTTGTCGTAATAAAAATTAGTATAATGAAAACCAGAAATAAAATTTTAATTGTTTGGATATTAATACTTTCTCTTTGTAAATTGCGAATTTCACTTTGTCTTCCTTATTTTCCATACTTAGCTAGTCCCCGTGGCTTCGCTTGTGTACTTTTATAAAATGACATACTGGATATACTCGTATACCCTCAGCAGTTTTATGAAAAAAATGGGTAACATTTTTTGCGGAATATTTTAACCTTTTAACTCTTTAATATATGGATATTTTTTCTATTATGCTGGAAAAGGCCAAGAATACACATAACAGAGGAGTACAATGGGTTAAGGCCGGCGGGCCAATTAGATGTCCTAAATTCAGTAGTTTTCGCGAAGCGTTGTAGGATGAGAAAAAAACAATTAGCCAAATGAAGTTTTGGGGATAGTTTAATATGCATTTGACCTAAAAAACAAAATTTGTACAATCTCCAACAATATATTGTAAGCCGAGTTATCAATAGATTCCCAGAGCGCCTTCCCACTGAAGTATCCAACTTCTGTACAAGATACAACTTGAAATTTTCATCTGAAAACAAAAAAAAAAGATTATTAATTTTGATGTAATTACCTTCGATGTGAACCAAGAAAATTGGGAGAAACACGTAAAATTCGAATTTTTGGGGAAGGTAGAAAAAAAAGTGGTTTTTCAAAAGTCGCTTAAAAAAAGTGTTTGGATGTTTTTTTTAGTTCACATAGAAGAGAAAACAATACTGAAGATAACGCATTTTGAATGAAATGGATAGCTCGTTTAGTTTGCAATCGTGTACATAAATTTGGTAAAATCGTGAAAATGAAAAGCCGAGAAAACGCGCTTCAAACTACAACAATAAGCGCACGGTTGCTCGACGCCGCACTACGCTCGGCTCTGTAGCTCTGCAAATACTTGGAATTTAACTCTGAAAATTTGTGTCTCATGTTCTTGAATATCTAAGCTATTGATTTCAGGAAAAAAAAAAAAATCGATTTTTTTGACCTTTTAATTGGCCCGCCGGCCTAAAGTAGATAAAAAGTAGGGCTAACTCTTTTACATTTTCCATTATATCATTGGCATTTACAGTCGGATTTTAAAGTATGATATACAGCCAACGTAAAAATAAAATGTGCACCATATATTGACAAGTTTAATGCCTACTTTTGTTTTTTTATATGGCAGAAAACACCCAACACCGTCAGCAGAAAAAATTGTCAAAAATCAACACAGTTTTTGAACCGCTTTAAACTTGCCCTTAACATATAAAACTTTCTTATACAATTTAATTCAATTTAATATACATTTCAAGGATCTATAAAACTGCATACCTAAACTTTTTCTAAAAATTCTCAGTAAAAAGTTTGAGATTTTGATAAAAATTTGCCGAATTTTTTCAAATTTTATACAAAGTTCGAAACTTTGCTTTATATGGTTTTTGTTGTAGTATTAACTATGTTTTTACAAACAAACAAAAAAATAATGTCAATTACAAAATAAATAAATAAATAATCAAAACTTATCAAAATGTATAGTACATTTTCTTTTGACGCTGAATATATATTTGTTTACTCAAAGATAATTTTTTTTGCCTACCAGATCATCTCAACTTTAACAATATACACTAAAAAATTAAAAGTAAGATCAGATAAAGCTTATTTTTTTAAGGAAGCTCCAACGTGATTCAATTGGGCTGTATTTCAGTCGGCTCTCGAGTTAAGATCAAATGTGGCACATACGTTGTTCCTCGGTGCGAACCATTGCAAATTCATGAACTACATAAAAAATGCTCCATACTTTGAGAACGATATGGATAGTCCCTCAAAAAAAAAATTTTTTTCCAAAAAAAGCTTTCAATTCAAATTTTTTTCCTCATGCTTACCTGATTATGCGATTAGATCTTTTAAATACCCTCAGTCAAAAAACAAACACAAAATTGCCTTACAAAAATACTTAAGACTCAAAGGTTAGTTTGGGTTGTATTGGCTGACCGAAGCCACGCAGAGACCATTTTGTTCCGTATCTACACCAGATCAGAGTCCTATTTTTAGCGAAAATATGCATTGCTCAAGAGGCGCGCTAATTTTAGAAGTCGCTTTCGCTTTTCGCTAATTTTAGAAGTCGCTCAAGCTCCAGTTCAGGTGTGCATTGTAATCTTTCAAAACTGGGAGCACCCAGGTGTTATAGTCTAGACTCAGAGGTGTGCAGTAAACTTTTCTCCTTTCATTTTTCCTTAATATCTCTTATTAAAACTGTAAGTAAATCTATCAATTAGGGTCATGTATAGACTTCTTTTGCGGTACTGTAAAACAAAAATATTGTAATATAGTTAATATAATTTTTTTCAGATAGTTATAAAGAAATATTCTTAGCCATTGCAAAATAGTAATTTTAAATGATCTCAAAAAATTTGAAAAGAAAAAACAACAAGAAGAAAAATAAAAGTATCAAAAACTTTGCTACATAAAGTAAAATACATATCAAACTTGGCTACAAAATGTACTATAAGTCAATTCTAAAAAAATAAAATCATATCCTCTATTTTTCCATATTAAAAAAATTTGAAGGATTTTCTAACAAAAATTGATTACTTTAAAGTTTTGTGAACCACCCTAATGTACATGTAACTAAATTTGTACGCACAAATATATAGGATATTTGCTGAAAAACCAAAATCTGCACAAAACCGGTTTAAAGTTTTAAATTTTCTACTCCTCCCCTTGTTAAGAATAAAGACACATTTCCATCTAATGTAACAGTACAGTAACACAGTTAACAGTAAGCGCTATAATATTTTTACCTGTCATAAAAGAAGAATTGATGGTCATTTCTTATCTAAAGCAAAATGTGACACTCTTTCAGCAAACGGGCGATACGTAAAGAAGAATGCTTTGCTTTCTTGGCGAGAGAATTCGGGAATTTACGATATTTTCTTAGCAACGACGCGCTTTGTCGTAATAAAAATTAGTATAATGAAAACCAGAAATAAAATTTTAATTGTTTGGATATTAATACTTTCTCTTTGTAAATTGCGAATTTCACTTTGTCTTCCTTATTTTCCATACATAGCTAGTCCCCGTGGCTTCGCTTGTGTACTTTTATAAAATGACATACTGAATATACTCGTATATGATACCCTCCGCAGTTTTATGAAAAAAATGGGTCACATTTTTTGCGGAATATTTTAACCTTTTAACTCTTTAATATATGGATATTTTTTCTATTATGCTGGAAATGGCCAAGAATACACATAACAGAGGAGTACAATGGGTTAAAATCTGCCTAAAAAATATTTGTCCGAAAATTCTACTATAAGTTTCTTAATACATCAAAACTCAAAGCTTAAAGCCAGAAATAAGTCAACATATTGTCGATACACTTAAATTTTATTTTATCCCCTCTACCAAAATCTACTGCCGGAATCTCGTTATTTTGGAAAAACTTTGATTTTGTCACACAGCGGTATTAAGGCCCTCGCACGCGAGGTTCGTTCAAAAAGTTGTCAGCCTTCTATGCTATAGCCTCGTCTCAGCTCAGATGATAAATTAGAAGTCTTGCTTCATATTTGGCCAGCATATGCGAATACTAATTTTGTTCTACAAGCTGAAGTCCGAAATAAACAAGGCTGAGGTAAAATAGAAACGACAGGAGCTTTTTTGTTCCGATAACTTCGAGTTTATTTATTGAAAATAGTCACCCCTGGCCTCGATGCACTGTTTTCCGCGACCTAAAAGCTTTTCGAAAGAGTATTTCAGGTCATTGGCCGCAATGTCTTCAGGATGCCGGTACAAGCCTTTTGGATGGCCTCTACGGACGCAAAACGTTTTGCTTCCATGACCAAATGCAATTTTCCGAATTGGTAGAAGTCACAGGAAGCCATATCAGAAGAATACGTTGATTGATTGATGGTTCAAATGCGATTTCTAGTCAAAAAATCAGTCACAAGACTGGATCGATGATCATGCAATAAGCGCCAGCTTCCTCCTTCGCGGTATTCAGGGCGAACTCGACAAATGCGATGCAAAAAAACGCTTCAAAATGCCAGGATAAAAAATTGCAATGACGGTTTGACCCGTTGGTACGAACTCCTTGTGGACAATTCCCTTAGAATCGTAAAAACAAATGAGCATCGACTTGATTTTAGACTTTTCCAAACACGATTTTTTGAGTGGTGGCTCATCTGGGGCCTTCCATTCAGCTCTTTGACGCTTAGTTATCACCAGTTACAATGTGGTGAAGGAAGTTCTTGTATTTTCTCGCCTCTTTAATGAGGTCTTTCGAATGTTGAATTCTGAGCAATTTTTGATTCTAAGTTAACAGTTGCGGAATGAAACGTGCACACACCCTTTGTAACCCCAAAATGATCAGTTAAAGTGCGATAAAACGATGTTTTGGAGATATTCAACTCCGATTCCATAAATTTCAACGATGATTTCTATTCATCCTTGACACATTTACAAACAGTTTCGATGAAGTTTTCGCTGATTACTGATTTTGGGCGGCCGGTATGTTCATATTAGCTCTTTGTTCGAAACTGATTTTTGTACCAATGACACAAACATACTGACTCTTTAGACGCAATAACTTCGCTTCCACTGATCCGAATGTCGCCACACTTTCACTGGAAGTCTGGTAGGGATGTAACTTCCAACGCACTAACTCATTAAAAAGATGGCGTCATCAAAAACATTTTTATGACGCCAGTTTTGTTTATTTTGGACTTCACCTTGTATTCCTGCTTCTGTGTCCAGATTCCCAGTGAATAGTGCAGTAATCTGAAAGTTTGTATGACCGTTGAAGAACTGAAGTTGTAAAGATCCGAGTACAGCGATTCTCCCACTACTTGGGGCATTTAGGATTCGCCAGTAAATAAGTTGAAAATATGGCGATTGATTGCAGTGTTTCTCAAGTGTGATTTTGGCATTCAAATCGTTCGAGATAAATTATATAAATTGGTTAAAAAATTCTATTATCTCATAAATAATATTTTTGGCATACCCCAATAAATTGAAAATTAGTGGGATAAATTCAAATTCAAATCCTTCGGGATAAATTGTATAAATTGTATAAAAAAATTGAATTAGCTCATAAATAATGATTGATGGCATACCGCAATAAATTGAAAAGTACCAGCACACTGCGCTTTAATTTCACTGTTGAATATTCGCAATGCACCCGTTTGTATGTGAATCATTTGAGCCACTAAAAATATTTTCATACGTTGCACTTATAAAGGAATTCACGATTAACAAATGTGCAGCTTTACTAAAATTTTGTTACCAAATCGGTCGTAAGTTAATTTACAATCTTTTTATGCACCAATTCACTTTTTTATCTGCTTCAATTTCATAATTGCTGTTATTTTATGGCAGCACAACAACAATGGTGAATTGAACACCCATAAAAACCCAAATCAGATACTAAGTATTCACACACATACACATACACACCCCACAGCCGCTCCTGACTTGCATAAATCATTTTCGAATTGACCATCTCCATCATTTCAATCCTACTGTTCATCCATACGTCCGTCCATCCGCCCGTCCGTCCAGTAAATGGATAATTTTAATGCCGATTCAGCAATTAAATTCGAGTCGAATGTGGCTACTGTTGCACGGCCGCGAGGATGCCCCACGTACAAACAATCAAACATATACATATACCAGCACTCACACAAAGCAATGGCATGGCATAAACAAAAATTTTCAAACCTACCAACCAACTAAGCAATCATTGGCGAGACCACCAGAGATGCAGTTTAAAAGAATACTAAAATATTACGCCGGGTTGATTGCATTAATGGACTGCGAGAGAATTAGCAAACGTTTAGTTGATGAACACAGGCAGCACATATATAGGTATATATAAATATGCATACCTACATACGCATATCTGTGAATGGTAAGATTCTCAGTCAAGCTGGTGAATAGGCAGACTGTCGGCCTTTTAGTTGTCGATTAGTACGAGTAGTACACTTAGCTAATTGGTACTAATACGCTAATTAAGCGAAATCGTATGGTGAAGTTATATTCGAAAACTGTGCAAATTTGGTTGAGTAACTACAGGGGTTAAGTGCAAAAATAGAAAAGTTCAAAAGAAATACGCTCAAGCGAGGAGAAACATAATGGAATAGTTGCAATTTACAACGTTTTCCATACATAAACACCGACACTAACAATATAGTGCGAGCCTTCAAAAGTGTACGAGTATATTTGTAGATATGTTCAAATAAAGGGTGCTTTTAAAACTCTGGATTTATTTGCTATCAGTTATTACTTGCAAGCTTATGTTCGTGATGAAAAACCTCTTCAAGCGGTAAAATTTTTTAATTGAGCTGGAAGTGACAGTTTTTGTGCATTTTGCAAGTTGCCCAGACACTTCTGATTTCCATCAAGTATCTTCTAGTAACCTAGTAGCAAGGAGACAAGCGAGATTGCAGCATCTTGGGAGGTACATCCCTTTTAAGATCTGTCTACAAGATTTTCACTAATACGAGTATACGCGTCGAAAGAATTAATAAAGATGGACTTTAAGCAAATAGATTAAAGACACAACAGTGTTTCGTTATGTGCCAAATCTTTGAAAAGTTGTATGAACTTGGGCTTGACATTCATTGTCTATTTGTAGACTCTAAAAAAGCTTTTGACCGCATCGACCGAAATAAACTTCCTTTTGTTCTCCTTCGGCAAGGTGTACTAATGCAACTCCTTTTGTTGTTGTTATTGTAGCAACATAAGCATTACCTATGTGCAGAGAATGCTGCTGAAGTAACAGTCGTTGGCCGTTTATATTTCCGGGTCGTGCAGGTATCGTAAAACCGATTGCCGTGTGAAAGCTTCGCTGGTACCTATCACCTTGTCATGAACGGTATCTAAAGTTATGATACAAGAAAAAACTATGGGTTCTTTCGGTGTTAACACTGGTGTCATTCAAATAGATAAGCTAACTTTTATAATTTTTAATTTGGTTTTAAACTTTCATCTGCGAAATCGACCCTGGGGCACTTATCTTCACAAAGAGCCTTCAGATATGTGACTCTACTGACGATCTTGCTTTTGTTGCAAGAAACTCACACGCACTTGCCGACTGCGCGTTAAAACTCATGAATAAAGTAAAGTCAGTGGGTCTGAAAGTTAAAGTCGATAAGACAAATTATCTCGTACGGTCAAGCAATACCACTCGCTACAGTAACCTGGAAGATGGTCAACATACTTGTCAAAAAGTGGAAACCTTCCACTCTCTAATATGCGCAAGCAATAGAATCCAACCTGCTAACGGAAGCTACTATTCACATCTTAAACTGTTCGAATCTCGGTGAAAGATCAAAAATTAAGAAAAAGTTTTTTCTAATAGCGGTCGCCCCTCGGCAGGCAATGGCAAACCTCCGATTGTATTTCTGCCATGAAAACGCTCCTCATAAAAAATATTTGCCCTTCGGAGTCGGCTTGAAACTGTAGATCCCTCCATTTGTGGAACAACATCAAGACGCACACCACAAATAGTAGGAGGAGCTCAGCCAAACTCCCAAAAAGGATGTACGCGCCAATTATATAAAGGGTGATTTTTTAGCTATCTTTTTAAAAAGATGGTTTAAACAGCTGACGCATGTTTCGTGTTCTGTTTCACTGTCAAACATCTTCAGTTTCGTTGCGACGAAGCTCATTTTTGGCTCAATGGGTACATAAATAAGCTGAATTGTCGATTTTGGAGTGAAGATCAGCCAGAAGAATTGCAAGAGCTACCAATGTATCCAGAAAAAGTCACAGTTTGGTGCGGTTTATGGGCTGGAGGTATCATTGGACCGTACTTCTTCAAAGATGCTGCGAATCGTAACGTAACTGTGAATGTTGAGCGCTACCGTGAAATGATATCCAACTTTTTTTTGCCCAAAATGCAAGAGCTTGACTTGCATGACATGTGGTTTCAGCAAGACGGTGCCACATGCCATAAAGCACGCGTAACAATGGACTTGTTGAGAGGCGAGTTCGGTGAACATTTTATTTCACGTTCGGGACCTGTCAATTGTCCACCCAGATCGTGCGATATAACGCCTTTAGATTATTTTTTGTGGGGCTATGTTAAAACTCATGTCTATTCAGAAAATACTGCTTCAATTAACGAATTGGAAGACAACATTAAAGCATTTATATGTGATATACCGGCCGAAACATTGGAAAGAGTATGCTAAAGTTTGACTAAGCGGATGGACCATATGAAGCGCAGTCGCGGTCAACATTTGCATGAAATAATCTTCAAACATGAAATAATCTTCAAACATTAAATTATATGGACTGTACTATCGAATTAAATAAAAATTTCATGCATTTTTTCTGAATGTTACGTGTGTTTTTTTTGAAAAACTTTCCTATAGCTCTTAAAAATCACCCTTTAGTTGCACACTGGTTGGTATGCTATCGTTTGCCATGGGTTGTATGCGTATGCATGTAAAGAGTACTAGAATAAAAGTTTCTGCCTATTTTCCAAACGTTCACCGAAGCATTTGAATTGACGAAAAAAGTTTATGGTGGTGATTGTCTATCTCGTGCCAGAGTTCATAGGTGGTTTACACGTCTCAGAGATGGTTGTGAGGACATAAATGACAGTGAACATACGGGCCACTCAAAATCGGTAATCAATGAATCCGTAAATTTATCAAAAATGAACCGAAGTCATCGTTGAAATTCATGGAATCGAAAGTTTAATATCTCCAAAACATCGACTTATTGCATTTTAACTGCTCATTTGGGCTTAAGAGAGGTCTGTGCACGTTTCATTCCGCAAAAGTTAACTGAGGTCCAAAAATTGCTCAGAATTCAACATTCGAAAGACCTCATTAAAGAGGCGAGAAAAGGTAAGAACTTCCTTTAAAACATTGTAGCTGGTGAGACATGGTGTTTCCAATATGAACCTGAAACTAAGCGTCAAAGTGCCGAATGGAAGGCCCCGACGGGTCACCACCCAAAAAATCGCGCTTGGAGAAGTCAAAAATCAAGTCGATGCTCATTTGTTTTTACGATTCCAAGGGAGATGTCCACAAAGAGTTCGTGCCAACGGGCCAAACCGTCAATGCAATTTTCTATCATGGCGTTTGAAGAATTTGTTGAATCGCATTTGTCGAATACCGTGAAGGAGGAAGCTTTCGCTTATTGCATTATAATGCACAATCTCATCGATCCAGTCTTGTGACTCATTTTTGTCTTATTTATTTTCGACTTCACCTCGTAGTCTGTAAGAATATATACATTCGAAGAAAAATAAATGAAAGGTGATATTTCGATCAAATTTGGCATCCAATCTGCTTCAAGCTGTTGCATGGTTGACAATTAGCAATAACAAAGCGACTCGGCGTATAAAACAGCCGAGTTCCCAGATCTTCAGAACCATTCACCTAACACTTATAGATAACTACACCAGCAATAATTCAAGTCTTTTTGTTAAAATTTTCCTAAATCTGGGGTGTGAAACATGATGGCATCTAACTCACATCGATTGTTAGTCGATGCTCTTGTGATTACGTTCCCACACCTGTCACTTTCTTGTCGGTACGCACTAATAAGAAGCGTGAGACAATCAAGATTTAAAACACAACTTGTATTTAGACCACTTTTAAATGCTTTTAGTCCATTTGCCGCTTTTATGTGGAATTCATATTAACATTATGCATATTAGGAATTTACTTTTAATTACCCGATTAAGTTGCTTGTTAAACATTTTTGTGTGGTAACGGTTTATTAACGTTGTAATTTTTGTCATTCGGTACCAACTTTTTATGTTTAATGCATTTGAAGGCCTATGAGTTTCTGAAGAATAAAAACTAGAATTCACTGCATGACCATAGATGAGCGAGTGCTTACGAAAAGGAAATACACAAAATATGGATGCATACAAACATACATATGTACATACTTATATGTACCCTTTTACATAATTTTTTTTTTAAAGTATATGTATACGAATATGTATGTATATATTAGGGATCTCAATCCCGGAATTTCGGGTTTTAATTAAATTAAAATTAAATTAAGTACCTAAAATCCCGCAATTTTCGGTATTTGTCATTTTTTTTCCTTTTATAGCCAAAAAAAAGAGGTTGTCTGTAAAGTCGGTTTACTGACGATAGTTTAACGTGATAACGTCATAAGAAAATACTGATTGAATGGTTGCATTTTTCAAAAGAAAATTTTAATTTTATTTGTTTGATAGATATCTTGTATGGATATAGAGAATGAGTTAACATTAACATAACATAACATAACATAACATAACATAACATAACAGAACATAACATAACATAACATAACATAACATATCATAAAGCATTCACCAACAGCTTTCATTTGATACCCATATTGTACATACACGTCCGAAGGTTACCCGGGTGCACGTTTTGACCTATATCTCGAGACCCCATCTACCAATAGGTATTCAAACTATACGGAAATCATCTTCAATACCTACTTAACAATGTGTGTAAATTTGGTTTAATTCGGTTCAAAGACACGGCGGGTCCACGTTTTGGCATATATTTCGAGACCCTAGTCATCAATAGGTATGAAAATTACCCCGTATTAAAGCACTTATCAACAGCTTTCATTTGATACCCATATTGTACATACACAACCAAAGGTTACCCGGGTCCACGTTTTGACCTATATCTCGAGACCCCAGTCACGGAGCGGCATGAAAAATACTCTGTACTAAAGCATTCACCAACAGCTTCAATTTGATATCCATATTGTACAAACACATTCTAGGGTCCACGTTTTGGTCTCTATCTCGAGACTCTAGTCACGGACCGGCGTGAAAAATACTCTGGACTAAAGCATTCAGCAACAGCTTCTATTTGATACCCATATTGTACATACACATCCGAAGGTTACCCGGGTCCACGTTTTGACCTATATCTCGAGCCCTATTTCCAAAATAAAATATAATCCATGTTACTCGTGGATGATGTAGCTTTCGAATGGTGAAAGAATTTTTAAAATCGGTCCAGTAGTTATGAGCCTATTCATTACAAACAAGCAAAGTTTTCCTCTTTATAATATTAGTATAGACAACATATCTTATAAGGTATATGGTAAATATTAAAATACATTTTTTCCTTCATATATAATAAAAAAATTAATAATTATAACATTAAAACAACAGGTATTATTAACAAACTTGGTTTTATTTTAAATTCTTCAAGTGAATCAAATTAATAATAATCAATAAGAAGGCATATGCAAATACAAATACGTGAATTTATATATGTACATTTGCGCATAGACATACATATATACGCTCACTTAAATAGGAGAGAGCAAGATGTCGAACGTTGCCGTTCGTTTGCTTTGTTTGCTTTGTCGTTCGTTCCGCACTTTCGCTTGCAGTTCATGCAATGCAATGAGCAAGGTAACGACAAATGAGCAAGGTAACACTAAAGAGCAAGGTAACACTAATGAGCAAGGTAACACTAAAGAGCAAGGTAACACTAATGAGCAAGGTAACACTAAAGAGCAAGGTAACACTAATGAGCAAGGTAACACTAAAGAGCAAGGTAACACTAAAGAGCAAGGTAACACTAAAGAGCAAGGTAACACTAATGAGCAAGGTAACTACATATGAGCAAGGTAACACTAATATGAGCAAGGTAACACTAATGAGCAAGGTAACGACACATTTTTTCGTGCGTGCAGCCTGTTAAATCGAATTATAAGACGTTATCACGTCAAAAAGTAATATTGACTTTTTAGCAAATATTTTTGTTTCCTTTTCAATAAAAAAGCCGATATATTAATGTTTATTTTTCTCTTTTGCCTGTATTTTTTTATGATTTGACTATTATTATTTTGCTTCCTTCTTAAGTATTTTTCTCAAAGAAATTTGCAATATTATTAACTTTTGTGCAGGAAGCAAAAAAATGTATATTTTTCTTAGACTTGAAGGCTAATTTAGATTGAAAACATTTTAAATCTATAAAATAAAACTTTATATGCAAAACATTTAAGTGATTTTATTGAAAATAGTCTCAAATGGAGACAAGAGGTATCGTTTCGAAGTATTTTTCAACGGCTGTATACGCGTAAAGTTTTATTAAAGGCATATGAATTTCACTTTTCTGTTTTGCTTTGTTACTTAAGCATAGCACTAATCTCACGTTTCACACGAAATGTCTGTCGAAATTCATACAAATTTCATTGCCGTGATGCTTGAAATTTCGTATGTCTTTCACGGCAAAGTAGTACTCAGTTCACACCATAAAAACACCGCGCAACATGTCAACAACATTGTTTCACACCTATTTAAAATCCATATGTAATTTAAAATTTAGCGAAAGCTGACAGTTCGTTTGCGAGTGAAGTGCCTGAGTTCAAATATTCCGAAGACATGTCATTTTTAACGAAACGTCCTCGCAACGAATGTAAGTATTACTGTGGGCAAAATGTAAGGGGAATTTATTTGTCAAACTTCGCGGGATTAAAATTTCGCTCTAGTTATTTTTTTCATGAATTGACAGCACTGTTAATAACATCTGGGCCAACTTTCATGTGAATGTCATTATCAGTAATATATTTACGCTTGTGTTTACCAAACGACCAAGAGTGCATTTTTCGATTTTTACAATGTCTGATTTGATTGAGCAGAGAAGTGTCATCAAATTTTGTTTGCGGAATGAAATTTCGGCTGCGGAAACGTTTAGCATGTTGCAGAAGGCATTTGGTGATTCGACCATGTCGCAGAAATATGTTTATAAGTGGTACAAAGACTTCAAAGAGGGTCGAGAACGTGTTGATGACTTGGAGCGCTCCGGACGACCATCGACGTCAACAGATGACCAACACGTCAATAAAGTGAAGGAGTTAGTGCTCAAAAATCGTCGGTTGACTGTTAAAGACCTTACTGATATGATCGGAATATCAGAAAGATCTGTGAAAACCATTTTGAAAGACCATTTGGGCCTACGAAAAGTCAAATCTCGTTTGGTACCGAAAACTCTCAATTTCTTGGAACAAAGTCGTCGCGTTGATGTGTGTGAAACAATGCTTTCAGACTATCAGGACAAGCTCAAATGCATCATTACGGGAGATGAGACTTGGATTTATGCTTACGACCCTGAAACAACCGACCAATCAAGCGAATATCGGCTAAAGGCGAGGCCAGACCGAAAAGAGTACGTCAAAGTCGTTCAAAAATAAAGGTCATGATGACAGTTTTTTTCGATTTTTGTGGTGTGGTGCACTATGAATTCCTTCCACTTGGCCAAACTGTTAATAAGGAATATTATTTGAGAGTTATGCGTCGTTTACGTGAAGCAATTCATCTAAAAAGACCAGAATTATGGGCCAACAACTCTTGGTTTTTGCATCACGATATTGCACCGTCTCACACTGCACTCGTTCTTCGTGACCATTTCGTCAAAAATTCCACGCATATCGTTCCGCAACCACCGTATTCGCCTGATTTGGCTCCGTGTGACTTCTGGATATTCCCAAAACTCAAGAGACCACTCCAGAGAACGCGTTTCGAGTCGATTGAGGAGATAAAAGCTGAATCGAAGAAGGTGCGCATGGCCATACCGGAAATGGACTATTGGCATGTTTCGGGGATTGGAAAAATCGTTGGCATAAGTGTATTTCATCGAGAGGGGATTATTTTGAAGGGGATGAAATTGATTTACAAGAATAAATAAAGATTTTTTATTTTACAACCAAATTCACCTTACTTTTTGCCCACAGTAGTAAGTGTTAATATATGTACATATACATATGTCTGTTAATATGTTTAGAACAAAACCAAAATTTGCCAATTGCTTCCGGGGCGATGCTCATAAATTTGACGTTTCTTCTCATTGGACAATCAATGTTGATTGCAACATTTCACTGCAAGCATGTTGCTGGCTTAATTTCATGGCTGTGCACTAAGTACTAGCCTTATAACAGGTTCACATATAACTAGATTATTTACTTTTTCGAGCTTACCACCCATCATCTTGGCATTACAGTCCGGGGTGGACCATTGCCTCCTGTACAATACGCCTCCATTTTTCTTGACGCTAATTTTCTTTTTCGCTTTTTGTTGTGAGACTTCCATCTTTCGTATTTCGTCTTCTACGTCTTGCAACCATCGTTTCCTTAGCCGGCCTCTCCTTCTTGCTCCTTCAGGGTTTGCTTCAAATACTTTTTTGGTCGTTCTTTCGCTGCTCATTCTTAAAACGTGTCCACCACCACCGTAATCTTTGGGACTTTATAAACTATGTTACATTTCCTCCCGTGATTCAAACACTGAGCTCGGGGTTATACCATAGACGGTATGTATCGTCTTCTAATCGTATAAGGCCGAATATTCTTCTATGAATTTTTCTTTCAAATCCGATTAGTAAATTCACGTCATTAAGTTTGAGGGCCCATGTTTCACAGCCGAGAACCGGTCTTATTATAGTTTTGTACATCTGGAGTTGTTGTTCCTCTGATATCAATGAAAACTTCATAAGTTTGATATGCTGAGTACTTCGCCTAAGTATTTAAACTTTTGCATAAACTCAAAGACATAACTTCCGAATCTGATGTGACTTATCATTAAAGGATCGTGTCATGTACATACTTCGTCTTTCTCCCGAAATCCGAGATTATAAAATAATCGTCAATTATAAAGAAACTTGTTTTTCATGCAACCGTGGGTTTTCTGTGTTAACGATAATTACAACAGTCTCGACAGCTGATTGTCCATTTTGCAGATAATCTGCCATATGTGAACGGGTAGATTCATTTTTGTGGAGTTATTGCTAATCACTGCATATATGAATGTACTTTTCATGAATCGAATTCACTTCAAATAAAAAATTAGATCTAAGGCTCATTTATTTATTTTTTATTTAACATATTGTAGAAGAGTTTCTCACCAAGGATGATGCAATTTTTTCGAATTGAGTTGTTGCAAAATAATGAATATCTGAATTGCGGGATTCTAATAACCAAATCCCGAAAGTTCGGAGATCGTAAAATTGAAAAAATGCACATCCCTAATATATTTATATGTTTGCATTTATATACACTTATAACTAAATATTAACTTTTGTTGCTGTTAAATCATTTATTAACAATATTTTATTAAAGCAACCCAATGCCGCTTTCGTGGACGTTCACACGACTCTGCCGATCTGGCTGTCTTGGCCCATTTAACCTAATAAGTCGATGGCAGACAGCTACGTTAAAGTGTTGGTACTTATTGCTTTTTTAATGTCATCTATAAAAGGTATCAATCAACTCAGCAACTTCTGCAAAGTGTATTTTGATGTTCGATCCGCAAAATGATCGCAAAATTGCATCGATCGGAATACACCAGGTGTCAAGAAAAAATACTGCATTTAGTGGTGAAACTGCTTATACTATTAAGTATACAATAACAATTAATATAAAAGCAACTTTCTTTAAATTGCTCGTATTTCATGTCAAACAAAATTTACATACCGAACTCATCAGTTATGACGCTGCCTAAAGTATTTAATGATGAAAAGCTACAGTTTTTTGTTTATGTTTTTTTTTATTTCTCAATGTAATTCCCCTCAAATCAAATGCACACAAATAAAATTCACATCGTGAATACTTTGCCTAAAGCCACTGAAAAAAATTATTTGAAAATGTTTTCTACGGCCGCTTATTGAAGTTAGCGAATCTTTAACCGTCGGTTAATTCATACGTACATTTAATTTAAAATCTTTTAATGATTCTTTGTAATATATTTGAATGTATTTTGTACAACTAGCCCATGTAAAAGTAAAAGAAAGACGAATCCGATAATTGTTTAGTGGGAATTTGTTTATTAAGAGGTTTATTGTAATACCAACGAGCAAAAAAGGGGAACCTTAGTTGCTAGGTAGGTAGGTAGGTGGGGTGGCTGTCGCAATGACACACTTAGACCTTTCATAGGTCCATTGTGATATAACTGGAACTTATCCTTACTCTATGGGTTCCTTTTCAAACCATCCGGTAGCTTTAATAAACGAGCAAAGCTTCGTTAGTTTTAGATGCGTTATGTCCGCTACATCAATTAAAAATGCCATGTCAAGAGTGCGGAGCCTCCTTGTCGCTAAGCTTTCACACTCACATAAAAGGTGCCTGACTGTTTCCTCTTCTTCTGTATATCTACATTTATCTTCTACAGAAATCGAAGTATAGGAGTCCTAACCTTCTAGCGCGGCTGCCTATCAGACAATGACCAGTTAATACCCCCATCATTTTTCTTATAGTTTCTCTGTTAGTTGCTACCTTGAAAAATAATTTTCATTGTTAGTGATTGTTAATTAAAACCCTAATCATCATTCATTACAAAATAATCATCATCACTCTCATTACAATCATTATCTGCATAACAATTTTCATCAGTAGTTCTTTCAAAATGTTTCTTCAAAGAGGAAATTAAGTCACCCACGTTGCCAAGTAAAGTAATAAATTTTTTTGTGAATTATTCATGAAAAATTAAAGTAGGTATATTATTATATTAAATCCACTCCGCTCGGGAGCATAGGACCTCACACTCTTCTATCGTACACGGTTCCGGGTTCTGCGTCTGGGCTGTTGTTTTTGTGCCATCCTATGTGATGTTAATCATTATTCTACTACAAATTCTCTCATAAATAATTATTTACATCTTTTAAAACAGGTTTTTTGGGAATATCTCGGAAACCGTTCTTTAAAAAAAAAAAATAAAAGTCATTTTTGGTTTCAGCGACCTCAAATTAGTCTAAAAAACGCTTTTTGGTCGAGGACCATTTTTGAAACTGAAAGTTTGTAAACTAGTGTTATAGCTACCACAGAAATACATGGTCGTAAAGAAAAAATTATCTATAATCTAAGATTATTTAATAATCTTGGATTTCGGGAGAGAAATTATGTATGGGAAACACGCTTTTTAATTACGAAGTAAGAGTTAAGCTCGAAAAAGCAGATAATCTAGTAGTTATATGTAAACCTATTATAAGAAACTGATATAGAACATTCTTTGATAAAATCGTTATCATCTTCGCCTAACATACGCCAATATCGTCACTATCAGAATCTCCATCATCATTATAATTCTCCATACCTTACAACTGTAAAACTTCTTTCGGTCAATCCAATCCACAATTCTGCTTATGTTTTTTGTAGATACTAGTTTGCTCGTACTTCATATCAGAGGGTTTGGGAATGATCAAGAGTCTATTAATTATACCTTCATTAGTTTTTCTTCTACTGTACTTGTGAGGAAAATGTTCTCTATAAATCTTAAAGTCTTTATTTAGTGCTTTCGCAGCTATCTTCTGTCAATTAGGTAACAAAGCGTCGACCCATGGGATTCAATATTTCTAATGTTGTATTTAAAGCGTAGTCGCGGAAAATTTTTAACTCAATCTGATGGCCACTAGGAACAGTTGTTATATGTATTTGTGTGTATCATTTTAATTAAATTGGTGTCAACTTTTTGCTATTATTGCTGATATCTCATCACTTTGCAAAAAAAAAAAAAACGCCTAGCAGTGTTGCCAATTATTAGAGTTCTCGAAGTTAGACCCTGGTTGATCACCAATTGGACCAATTTTATATCTAAATTCCTTGTGATTAGCTAGAAAATGTCTTAAAGCCACGTCGTATGGCTCAAGAGCTACTGAAATGAAATCATTTCAGCACAACGATACGAACGAAATTCCTTCAGTAACGGATTCAAATAAAAAAAATGTATCTAGAGAAATCCTTAAACAACTGCTCTAATTAACATAACCCAAATTAAGAATGCTAAATTCAAATTGAACACTTTCCTATATACTGGAAAACTGCCGAGGTGATCATGTTCAACAAGCCAGGAAAGCCAGCACACGATATATCATCATAGCAGCCTATATGACCCCTTCCCATTTTATCAAAACTATTAGAAAAATTACTTACCAAACGCCTTAACAAAGTTATTGAGCAGAAGAACCTGCTATCAGCGCTTCAAATTTAGCTTTCGCCCAAAAAGCCTTCAACAATCGATCAAGTCCACAGACTAACTGAAATTATAGAAAATGTTGAAAATGAACTGGCTTTCTATAGGTATGAGGTAATGGAAGAAAGAGTTAGCAAACCTGCAGCGCGCGAATTAAGGGATGAAACGCTAGAGCTATGGCAAGACCGCTGGATTAACGAAACCCGAGGCAGATGGACGGCTAGGCTTGCAAAAGGCGTCGCTAGATGGAACTGCAGGGACTTCGGCGAAGTCAATTTTTTATACAATCCAAATGCTTTTTGGTATTTCCAGAAATACCTGTTCAAAATAGGAAATGCGAACACTTCACATGCATGTGCGGCGATGACTTGGGAACAAGAACGTCGAACGCAGTGAATGCAGTCGGTCACATAACCCCTGCAAATGTAATCGACAAGATGCTAAGTAGCGAGAAAACGTTTGAGCTCATCAGGTTTCGCGGAAAGAATGATCCGGATAAAAAAGGAAGATGCAACGCCACTCTGAAGGAATGCGAAAGTGGTTCCAGGGTGGCCGATGGCTCCAAGCGAGGACGAATTTTTAGTCTCCGGACATACCATTGCTGCGTCGGCCACTTTTATGATACATTTATTATTTTCAGCCCCCTTATACGCAAAAAAAAAAAATTATAAAAATAAAAAACGAATGCATTTTTCGTGCGAGCTTCACACATTTTTATAGTTAATTGGCATTTTTTATATTTGTTTTTGTCCACTTTTGAGAATTTCGTGTATATATCAAAAACAAAGTTAAATAATATAATATAAATTGGTATTGGTACGCTTTTTTCACAGAATGCAACTATAGATAGTGAAAATGAAAATATTGCTAATTAAAAATAATTGCTTAACTCACACCCAACTATCGAAAAAGTTACGCAGCTGGGAAAATGTTCATTTCCTAGCCCATTGCCGCATAAAATGTTCCACTTACTTGAGGGGAAAAGCGAAGGAACGGGAACCAGTTATGCTTATAAATTGATTTGAAACACTCCTGTTTGGTACTAGTCGACTTCCCTTCACGGTATATGCCATCATCAGCCTGCCACTGTGTGGGACAAAGCTTTTATCATCCTAATTACATTTCAAGTCAACACATTGCCGACGTCAAAGTCAATGGCTTTAAAGCTATTGGCTGGTTGTCAGTTAGGTTTATAAGCAAACTTGTTCGTGAGTCACTCCTGAGTATTTTAAAAGGGCTAAAGTACAAAATAATATTGAGTGCTAGTGGCAGCTATAAAGTAGTATGCACATTAGGGCTGGTCAATTTCTATGGAACGATTTTTTCCGACATTGTTCCAAGTAGATTTGAATTCCGCATAAAATGCTAAAAAAGAACGATTAGAGCATAGTTTGGTGGCCAATTTCGAGCACCCCAAATTTTGAAAAAAGTTTGTTCTGATTGATAAGAAATTAGAGAAGCATGGCTATTAAGATAGGAGTAAAAAAGCAGACCTGATATTAAAGATAAAAATGATCTAAAACCAAAATAATTGTAAACCAAAGTACTTGTAAAAATTGCTAATTGTAAAAAAATGTGTGACTAGTAAATAATGTTTAAGCGGGAACGCCACTGTGAGGGGTCAAAAAATAGTCGATTTTTTGGAATTTTTGTTTTTGTAAGTAGGAATGATTATTCGAGGATCGGACAAAAGGCAATTTATTATATATGAATTAAGCTATGTTGATGTAAATTTTTATTAAAAAATAATGAAAATTGACAAATTTATGTAAATAAACGTAAAGAGTTAAAAAAAATGACGTCATCTGGTGGCAGCGATACAGCAATGAGTAATCATCTGAAATCAAAAAGCCAAAAATTGTATTAATCTACACAATAGTGGCTATCGTTGTACGTAGCCGTTATTTTTTTTTTTTGTTTTTTGACAAAATGGTGGTGATTTGAATTTCAATGCGTGTTTTTCACCATTTTTTTTTTTTATTCTCAACAGGCCCAAAAAAATAATTATTTCCAAAATTGTGAACATCGGCTACGTACAAGGATAGCCAATGCGATAACAGAAATTTTGAAAAAAAGAAAATTAAAATCGGTTCAATAGTCTTCGAGAAATCGTGACCCACCGTATCAAAAAAAGTCGTTTCGAGAAAAACGCGTTTGAAATAAAGCATCGTATCGTAAGCGCTACGGGGCCGAACCGACGGGCGCTCACTTAAGTGCACATAGAATCGGGAATAAAGCGAATTTCACTTTAAATTTTTTACCACATTTTTTTGAGTGTTATACTAACAATTTATGCAAAAAAAAATCGATTTTTTTGAATTTTCACAGTGGCGATCCCCCTTAAGATACATTTTTGAAATATTTTAAAATGTAATTGCTTTTGTTTTTTCCACTTTTTAGTTTGATTTATATATAAATAAAATAAAATGCAATCACTTTTTCTTTCACAACATTAAAAAATTACGATAATATGCTTTGAAACACCATCTTGGGGTGTCTTAAAAACTAGAGATCAAAAAATAAATTCTTCGTACCAAAAATTCTCCAAATACAAGTTTGTATTAAAAAAATACATTTACACACACTTTAATCAATATTAATTTTCATATTAACTTCGTGGCAAATAAAAAACTTTCTTTTTAGAATTTGAAGGCCTCAAAATTAACTGTAGAGCTATGCTCTAGTGAAATTTTTCCTCATAGTTTTATGTAAAACCGAGTCTGCTACAATTTACCCGCCCTAAGCGCATATACAAAATGTGTCAGTTGTTGTTGTTGGTGCATTTTTCGTTCACTTCCTGTTTATCATTGCTTTTCCTTTTACTCACTGTCACACACAAAGACAGCGCTGAATGTTTAAGCAATTTTACCGTTAAATAGCGGTTTTTATATAACATTTTGGCGCTTTACTTGTGCCAACACGCAGTGCACCCACCCCCCTTCAAGCTGTGACATCCGCTTATTCGGGCGCAAGTAATTTCATTTTGAAAAACAAACACTGTTGAAAAAGGAAGAAGCAGAAAAAACGCTAAAAATGCAGTTAAAATTTGCCTGAACTTGGCTTGTTGGCCGACTGGCCGTGGCTGAAGCGAACATAAACATACAAGTAAAAAAGCACAAAAACAAAAAACACAACAGCAACTGTAAACATCGGCATTGCTGTTGTAGTTGGCAAAAGCATTCCGCCGTTTGTGTTGCTAACAATGCCAGCTTACCGTGACCAAATTGTTACCAACCAACCAAGCAATAATTCGACAACAAGCCAACCCAGTTGCATGCCCCAAAAACTACAAAACAGCAACAAGCCAAACAAAGCGAAAACAAGCGTTATGATGGTAACAAACATACGTATGTAGGTGTATAAGTATTTATATTTTGCGTCGGCAACTTTTAGCATTTATAACTTTGTTACAATTGCCATATTTTTTATTATTTTTTGGAATTTTTTCCAATTTACATTTTGCTGTTATTAAATTGTTCACTAGCGGAAAATTCATAAACGTTTGCGTAGTTAGCAACTGCTTCCTTTACACTTCACCATTTCAGCAACCCACTTTTCATGTTTTACTCGTCCTACACGCATTCTTCGCCCCTCATCGGTATCATACGCGGATGTCATTGGTAAAATGCAGTTGTAGTTTCCACCATAAATGCTCCAATTTTCCGCCAGCAGTAATAGCGCATCTAAGTATGTACAATAAAATTTTTTTATCAATGGAGGTATTTGTGCAAAACCTGTAGTGTAGGTCCTATGACTAATTCACATTGCGGGTATTAAAAAGCAAAATGTTGCTTCTAAAAGCGCAATTTTTCAATTTATATGAAAACTACTTAGGTTTTTGATTTCGGATTTTTCGCGCTAATTTTGTTTAAAATACTATTAACATTTTAATGGCCGCACGTCTGCGCAGTTAAACTTTACCATAGCCCAATAAGAATAAACACAATAAAAAATAAAAGTAATAAAACAAAATTTAGTGTTTTTTCTTTGTGTAATAATTACCGAAGCATTCGCCTAGATGGCACTTGGCAAGTCTTACACATAAAATATGTAACTTTTCAAATTTTATTCGCAAAGCAAATACGACAATTCCTTCATACATACTTTTTTATCAATGATATTTTAACTGAATATTATTTTATTCCTCTGGATAATCTTTCAGCTGGATCAGAACGCACGACATGAGATGTAGTGGGATCACGATCACTGATAATCCACGCACTTGCTAATTTAAATAAAACGTCATGACAATTTAATTTCCGACTGGGATCACTCTTAAAATGTTCAGATACTCGAAACGAGTTAAATAGGGCACAATTTAATACAATAAATAGAGAGAAACTTTCTTTGTAAATTTTTTTGATTATCTCTAAATGGGGTAATAGCTTAAATACTGATTCGCCCGGTATACACCCTTCATAAAATGAGTGTAGTCAATAATACATTTTGAATTCAATATAGCATTACCCTTTTATCCTTTTTCCAGTGTCGTATATATCAGGTCAGTCCATAAGTTCGTGCGTATTTTACCCATAATTTCACTTTTGTACGATTTTTGCATACAAAAAATTATTCGCGGAATTTAACGGAACTATTTATATTTTCTTTAATATATTGTGCATTCAACGAGTGATTTTAATGGCGGATTGCACGAGTTATTAAAAAATAAAATGGAAGGTTCGAACGCGTATGAGAAGCATATTTTGTATTTTTTTTATAAAAGTGGTAAAAATGCAACAACTGCTACTGCAGAAAAGAACACTGTTCACGGAGAGAATACCGTGAGTGTAAGGACTGCGCAAAAGTGGTTTTCAAAATTTCGAAGTGGTAACTGCGACGTAGAGGATGCCCCGCGCGCTGGTCGTCCTGAAGTCTTTAACTCCGACGCCTTGCCCGAACTCGTGGAAGATGAGCCAAATTTGACAGTCGATATGATAGCTCAGAGGTTAAATGCATCGCATGGAACAGTTCACAGGCACCTGATTCAGTTGAGAAAGGTTTCAGAGCTGGGAAAATGGGTTCCGCATAGACTTTCCGTTGCCAACCCTCAACAGAGAGTGAATGTGTGTTCTCAGCTGCTGCAACGGCTTGAAAATTAAAGTTTTTTGAACCGTATCGTGAAAAATGGGTACTTTACAACAATCCTGTTCGCAAACACCAGGGGCAATATTTCCCCCTGTCGAGCAAATTTAATTTCCATTATTTTTAATTAAGATTTTTTTTTTTAATTCTGGTAAACCTAGATGTTCCGCTTACCCTGATTGGATCGAAAAGTAATTTTCCATATATGTCACTTGTTTAAATAATTTTTTAACAAAAAATAGCCAGTAATAAAGGGTTTTCCAATAACAGGGTTTTCCAAACACAATTAGCCACCGAGATCACTCTTAAAATGTTCAGATACTCGAAACGAGTTAAATAGGGCACAATTTAATACAATAAATAGAGAGAAACTTTCTTTGTAAATTTTTTTGATTATCTCTAAATGGGGTAATAGCTTAAATACTGATTCGCCCGGTATACACCCTTCATAAAATGAGTGTAGTCAATAATACATTTTGAATTCAATATAGCATTACCCTTTTTATCCTTTTTCCAGTGTCGTATATATCAGGTCAGTCCATAAGTTCGTGCGTATTTTACCCATAATTTCACTTTTGTACGATTTTTGCATACAAAAAATTATTCGCGGAATTTAACGGAACTATTTATATTTTCTTTAATATATTGTGCATTCAACGAGTGATTTTAATGGCGGATTGCACGAGTTATTAAAAAATAAAATGGAATGTTCGAACGCGTATGAGAAGCATATTTTGTATTTTTTTTATAAAAGTGGTAAAAATGCAACAACTGCTACTGCAGAAAAGAACACTGTTCACGGAGGGAATACCGTGAGTGTAAGGACTGCGCAAAAGTGGTTTTCAAAATTTCGAAGTGGTAACTGCGACGTAGAGGATGCCCCGCGCGCTGGTCGTCCTGAAGTCTTTAACTCCAACGCCTTGCTCGAACTCGTGGAAGCTGAGCCAAATTTGACAGTCGATATGATAGCTCAGAGGTTAAATGCATCGCATGGAACAGTTCACAGGCACCTGATTCAGTTGAGAAAGGTTTCAGAGCTGGGAAAATGGGTTCCGCATAGACTTTCCGTTGCCAACCCTCAACAGAGAGTGAATGTGTGTTCTCAGCTGCTGCAACGGCTTGAAAATTAAAGTTTTTTGAACCGTATCGTGAAAAATGGGTACTTTACAACAATCCTGTTCGCAAACACCAGGGGCAATATTTCCCCCTGTCGAGCAAATTTAATTTCCATTATTTTTAATTAAGATTTTTTTTTTTAATTCTGGTAAACCTAGATGTTCCGCTTACCCTGATTGGATCGAAAAGTAATTTTCCATATATGTCACTTGTTTAAATAATTTTTTAACAAAAAATAGCCAGTAATAAAGGGTTTTCCAATAACAGGGTTTTCCAAACACAATTAGCCACCGAGATCACTCTTAAAATGTTCAGATACTCGAAACGAGTTAAATAGGGCACAATTTAATACAATAAATAGAGAGAAACTTTCTTTGTAAATTTTTTTGATTATCTCTAAATGGGGTAATAGCTTAAATACTGATTCGCCCGGTATACACCCTTCATAAAATGAGTGTAGTCAATAATACATTTTGAATTCAATATAGCATTACCCTTTTTATCCTTTTTCCAGTGTCGTATATATCAGGTCAGTCCATAAGTTCGTGCGTATTTTACCCATAATTTCACTTTTGTACGATTTTTGCATACAAAAAATTATTCGCGGAATTTAACGGAACTATTTATATTTTCTTTAATATATTGTGCATTCAACGAGTGATTTTAATGGCGGATTGCACGAGTTATTAAAAAATAAAATGGAATGTTCGAACGCGTATGAGAAGCATATTTTGTATTTTTTTTATAAAAGTGGTAAAAATGCAACAACTGCTACTGCAGAAAAGAACACTGTTCACGGAGGGAATACCGTGAGTGTAAGGACTGCGCAAAAGTGGTTTTCAAAATTTCGAAGTGGTAACTGCGACGTAGAGGATGCCCCGCGCGCTGGTCGTCCTGAAGGCTTTAACTCCGACGCCTTGCCCGAACTCGTGGAAGATGAGCCAAATTTGACAGTCGATATGATAGCTCAGAGGTTAAATGCATCGCATGGAACAGTTCACAGGCACCTGATTCAGTTGGGAAAGGTGTGAAAGCTGGGAAAATTGGTTCCGCATAGACTTTCCGTTGCCAACCCTCAACAGAGAGTGAATGTGTGTTCTCAGCTGCTGCAACGGCTTGAAAATTAAAGTTTTTTGAACCGTATCGTGAAAAATGCGTACTTTACAACAATCCTGTTCGCAAACACCAGGGGCAATATTTCCCCCTGTCGAGCAAATTTAATTCCCATTATTTTTAATTAAGATTTTTTTTTTAAATTCTGGTAAACCTAGATGTTCCGCTTACCCTGATTGGATCGAAAAGTAATTTTCCATATATGTCACTTGTTTAAATAATTTTTTAACAAAAAATAGCCAGTAATAAAGGGTTTTCCAATAACAGGGTTTTCCAAACACAATTAGCCACCGAGATCTTCTGATTTAACACCTTGTGACTGTTTTTTATTTGAGGCCACGTGACCTCAAAGATGGAATTCGTAAGGCTATCGAGCACATAGGGCAGCCACTTTGCAATTCGGTTCTGGAAAATTTCATGAAAAGGATATTGTCCTGTAAGCGTGGTCGTGATGGTCATTTGCCTCATGTTATTTTCCACTATTAACCTTTTACCGGCATACCTGCATCTTTATAATGAAATAAACATCAGATGATTTATATTAAAAAATAGCAATTTTCTTTGAATATCAAAATAACACCTCTTATTGGAAACCCCTATAGAATCACATGCCATTTTGACAAGTAACCCGTATTTGGTTATTTTACTTGGATAGTTGACTTTGAATTTGAGCCTTCCGCGCCATGGTATCATGCCTTCGTTGATGGATATATTCGTCCTAGAGCGGAGTTCTCTTCACATTTTTTGGAAAATAATCGATGAGATATTGCACTTTGTAGAGCCTGTCAGCGTTTGGAGACATTCTCTTGTAATCGGAAAAATGTAAATATTGCAGAATTTGTCTAAATCTGTTCCGGCTCATGGTTTTAGAAAAAATTGGGGTTTCAATTAAGGGATTTGTGAACCGAAAGTCGTTAATTTTAGACTTCTTAACTAACCCCATAATTATTACTAATCCAAATTTTTTTTTTCAAATCAGTTATTATAACGTCACGCCACTTTCGAAATTTTTTTCCCATTTAAAATTTGTGGAGATTTATTCACTATATTTATGCGCTTCCACAACGATGAAATCTAGAAGGCCATCTCCTATGAAAAAATGTACAACGTTTTCAACATGACCACATTCAAAAACGTTGACACGCATCTTCGAAAATTTCATTTATTTATGTTGTATCAATGTTGGACTAGTCCATAGAGAGATCCTCGCTTTCTTCTTCATCACTGCTGCATAATATACGAAATACACGTGAATTTATTCTTGGTTGTATGAAAGAATCTTTCTCTTTCGTAGAATGATCGACACATTCTCCTCCATCACTATCGCAATCTTCATTGTCACGAACGTCGGAAAATTTATCAGCGTATTCTTCCTCAAACGTTTCGTTTTCGATTCTACATGAAGTATTGCGATAATAAATTAATTTTGAAAATCTAAAATTAGAAAACGGCAATTAAATATTTAGTAATTACCTGAAATCAAAAAAGGAGCTATGAAATATGACAAAGTCAATTATGGCCCCTATTATGAGTTGGATTCGATCTTCGATATTCGCTGGTGGTCGAAGATGGAAAATAGAATGCCAGTTTAGTATTTTGAGATGCAACCCTGTCGAAATTTTCGTTGTATAGCGAATTTAGAGTCGAATGCAATTTTGCTTTCGATTGTGTAGCGTATTGTGAGAAAATTTGTTAAAATGTAAGTTGTTTCCGATTATTTATTATTTTATAGTAACCAAATAATAAACATATACTAATTTTATGCAGGCCGAAAGTTGTGAGTACCAAATAGCAATTAGAAAGGCTGTGTGCATTAATGGAAGAGAATCCACAATTCGCAAAAGGGATTTGCACCAAAGTTCAATAATTTGTGTTATTTTTTTGCAGAATAGTGGAGAGCTCTTGCCTGCAACAAACATCTAAATCGATTTTTCAAGACTCTAATTGTTCTCTCAATGATACTTCTCGCTTTAGCATGTTGTTCGTTGTATGTCCTTTGTGGAGACCCTTCCTCAGAGTTTCTGAACGGCGTCAATAAATATGGTTTTAGAGCGTATCCGGCATCATCTGAGACAGACAAAAATGATTAAAAACGGAATTTCAATTGGTGTTTATTACATACCGAAGAGCCAAGTATTGCGACGGCCATTGAGATGCTGCTTCTCTAAATGCGCTTTCAATGGCAACATGTTGAAAGCCATATAATCATGAGTAGCTCCTGGATTCTTCGCATTTATATAAATTATTTTCATTGTATGATCACAAACCTAAAACTTACATTATTCGTATTGAGATAAATCGTCGAACCACAACTCCGTTGTACTCATTAAAAAAAAATAATTTTTTTAACTTTTAAAAATGTTGTTAACAAAGAATTTCAATACAATCGCTTTTTTTTTATTTTGATTTGCTGTATCAGCTGAGAAAAAATTAACTATTGTAAATGCGTCGAGCGATCGAAATTCACAATAGTCCTATTCTTCAGCGAATGTCTTATATTATGATATCAGTTTCGTCCAGATATTGCCGCAAAAAGAGTGTGGTAATTTTCAATAACTGCCGGTGATTTCATCGCACGCATGTTGCGTGACCGGCCGCTAAAGTCTTAAAATCTATATCTAAACTGCCCAGATTGCTATCATATAGGTATATCATTTAAAACTTTAGCACCTAATTCTGTGCCACAAATTAATTTTCTATCGTTGCCACATTTCAACCAGTTGTTGTCTATTTTCATTTTGTTGCCTAATATTTGTAGTTTGTGCTTTAGATTTGGTGCTAATATTTAAAATGTGTTTAAAATGAAAGAAAATTTGCTTCTCCAACCTTTTATCGCTGCTTGGCTCATTGTCGACAGAAATATTCAAGCCCGAAAGCTTAGGAATGTTGTTGAAAACCTCCCTTACCGCGTTTTCTGATGAAAACCACACTTTGGCCACTAGCTGCGCATACTTCTAATAAAGTACCTTCACATTAGAGATAACTGCTGCTTGAATGTCAAATTTTTCAGAGTACACTTTTGCGATTGAAGTTAGGTGTAAAGAGCTCTTTTCCACTCCTCTGCAGATCGAAATTTTCCACTTACACTCGTCGATTAGTTTTTCAGCCCGATCACACTCCTTCTCCTTTTTAGTTTTGTAAATTTCTTCTTTGAACGCTTTGTTTTCGTCAGCTAACTCATTTACTCGTTCCGCTAAGTCCTACACCTTCGTCGTAACCGCAGAGAGATCGCTCTTTGGGGTAATGCCCTGCAGCTACTCGTCCAACAAGCCATTCATTAGTCGCATAAGTTCAATCACATCCAAATTACAAACTGATTTTTTTTTTTAAGCAACTGGGCTGGGTTCAGGTGAAATTTCGAGTAGCAATCTTTTACTTATAGAAGGAGAGGCTACTTGCACTTTCAGATGTTAGTGGTGTGCGTTGTATAGTAGCTGAGGTTTTGGACAGCTGTTGTGATTACACTTTATGACAGCTGGTGAGCTTTTCTTAGTTCTCGTTTTGGCGAAATGCCACAGGTGCGAAATAAAGGCTAAACTAAGTAAAAATAAACAACAGTTTTACCCCGTCTCCGAACTATGGATAATTTTTATGGTATGCTTTTTTCATGGCAAAAATACACTATTTCCAAGTGGAAGTTGTATATGCCCTCGGCCATGTTGCAACACTTTGTACTTTTGATTAATGAGAACTTCCTTCCAATTAGCTTTATACCAAATATTTTCCACAACTTATTTTGAAACAAAAAAGAAGGATAAGCAATAAAAAAATGATAGACGCTTTCGGGATTTAAGCACCGAAAGTTTCGCGACTCCGAGTTTAACATCCCTAGTGCAAGCTCAATTGTGATATCACACAAACCATGTGAATCCAACCGTTCGAACATAACCTATTGGTTAAGCAGTTGTCTTAATGTCTCTACCTTCTCTTCGTTCTCGCAGCTTCTACGGAAGTCGTAGTGTGGTACCCTCAACCTTTCCGAATATCTCCCGATGATTGTGAGCTGAAAGCAAGCCCACTGATTGTGTTTCTTTACTCGCCCGCTCGAACTGTCCATTTTGCATTTCTTTTGTGGGCTATCGAATAAGAGAGAGACTTTGAGATAGAAATTTCTGTTTCTCACTAGCCCGAAGTGCCAATAAAAAAGTCCGTTCGAGTTTATGAGTTTTAGAGTTTTTAGCTGTTTTGTATAAAAAAGGAATAAAAGAAAACAAAAATTATTTAAACACCAAAAAATTACTTTTTTTCGGGCCAGAATTTGTGTTTTTTTTGTGTTCCAGTGCTTCTCGAGCTGTTTATGCTCTATTGAGAGGGTATTTCGTTTTTACGCTCATTTATCCGAATATAAAAAAAAAACTGGCTTATTTTAGGCTCAGCTTGAAAGAAGTCACATTAATTTATTTGTATTGCAAGTGTCAAAATGTTTCCATATTCCAGCGAATTGCAGAAAACAGGGATAAACCACGCCTAATAACTACCTGGCAGGCTTAAGTGGCCCTGTTTTGCAAGCGCGTTTGTTGCCTCGCTATCTGTTATGTTCCTGCGATCCAGTACCCATACAAGTTAAACAATGAACTCTTCAGCCTTCCCGTTGTGGAATATGCATCAGTTTGCAATAGTTTTAGTGTTGTTTGTGGCACACCTTCACAGCGCGCCTGGATGTCCGAAATTGTAGAGGTGTGGCTATCTCTTGACTACTATTGCCCATAGGCATGCAACGGCTTCCTGTATTTCTGCTAATTTGACTGGAAATACACTACAATCTCTTGGCAAGACTTTTTTATTTATAGCAGATTTTGATAAATATAAAATCCTCTTATTAAAGTTCAATGCCTCCAAGGGCAATAAAGCATTTTCATATGATAAATAAATATGACCCATTTATGACAATGAAATTTTATTGAAAGCATGCACCGAGTATATATAATTAGTTCCGTTTTGCCTTAATTTATACTCATTTTCAGTTGATAAATATTTAATTTAGTTTTAACATTTTTTGCTGCTATTTTTTTGTATTATTGTTGAAAAAACATCGACCATCCATTTTCCATATGACCCAATTTAGTTTAAATTATAGCGTGTTGAAAACTATCAAAAATAAGCGTTTACCAGGCTTTTTTGTTTTTAACTGCCATTATCTTAATTATGTCGTATGTAGTTGTTTTTTCATGTCAACGTATATATTAAAAACTTGTCATTTTATAGTTTGAACATAGTGGGACTAGTCCCAAACTGCAAAAGCAGATAGAAAAAAAAGTGATTAGGTTAATTATATTGTAGTATTTGAAATATATAAAAAAGCAACAAAGCAGTATTACAAAACTACAATAAATATATACTTTTTAATTGGTTTAGCTCATAACTCTTGTGTTTGTTTAATGTGGCTGTACGTACTGGTGCACTGAATTTTATATGTAGATGCCACACACCTGTTGACAAAGCACAACCCACGCACCCCTTGTGATTACACTAGTCTACAAGGAAAAGTATCCGAAATAATTTAAACTAATATCTGCTTCTCTGTCCATGCAAAATTCGGATTGATAACTAAAATTAATTTATTAGTTTGAGTTTTCGAGATATCCTAACCTAAAAGTGCAAAAAACCCCATTTTTGCCCATATTTGAGGTTATGTAGCCTTGCAGATGTTTTCTTTCACCAAAATTAAAGGATGGCATCTTTAAATACAATCCTTCTTTTTTCAAATGGCGTTTTGTTTGCTCAAATATCATTTTTTTTCGCAGAGATATCGCATTTTGAAATTTTCATGTTTCGAAATTTTCCTACACCTGAAAATCGATTAAGATAACATAGACATGATATAGTCGCTTACTAATTTTCTTGGGTTTGAGGGCCTGAAATATATGGATTAATAGTATGTAAATTTGGAGTTTGTGGGAAAGCCTGCTTGCGGTTATGTGGGTTAGCCTGCTCGCGGTATGATAGGGGTGGTTTCTAGGGGTTAGGGCTAACCCAAAGGTTAGATAGTGTAGGGGTGTGGTGAGTCAGCCACTTATGGTGTGAGACAAAATTTTAAGAAAAATAAGACTCAATTCAAGAAAATTAGTAATCGACTATATCATGTCTATGTTATCTTAATCGATTTTCAGGTGTAGGAAAATTTCGAAACATGAAAATTTCAAAATGCGATATCTCTGCGAAAAAAAATGATATTTGAGCAAACAAAACGCCATTTGAAAAAAGAAGGATTGTATTTAAAGATGCCATCCTTTAATTTTGGTGAAAGAAAACATCTGCAAGGCTACATAACCTCAAATATGGGCAAAAATGGGGTTTTTTGCACTTTTAGGTTAGGATATCTCGAAAACTCAAACTAATAGAGCAATTCTGAGGCCAGATTTGGATTCAGCGCATCATAAACCTTCGGAAATATATAGTCTGGTTTCTGGGTCTGAATGTTGGTTAAATTTTGTCGGCCTGTGTTATACATTTTGACATTTTTTTTTTTTTATTTAATTTCAACTAATTTTCAAAAAAATATAGTTAATTCTTTAGCTTTAACTTTAAGACTATATGAAAAAAAGTTCCCAACAACATTTGGATGTGATCTTCAATGGAAACTGCCCTTCTTCTACCAAGGAGGCTTTTGACCTTTCGCGAACTTTTTCAGCTCCAATTTTGAACCTGCATCAGATCCAATTAGTTATGATAGAAAAAATACTGCTTCTTCTGTTAATGTTGGTTCTCTCCAGTTAATAGTTGATGATATTTGGGATGGTATGCAGCACATCAAAAGTTCATGGCATGTGAATGTCATACTTTTTATTAAAAACAGTTCGGCTTTTACCTATTCTTTTCTGCTAATTTTTAATAAATCGTTAGTTTGTGGGCAATTCATAGATGCTTGGAAAATTACTTCCATCACAACAAGATTCAAAGCTGGGAATAAAAACGACATCGCGAACTATCGCCTTCCCAGAGCCCAGACGCCAACTCCATTCAAAATGTGTAGGGAACTATGAAAATGCATTCTGCCGGAAGGCCAGTTTATGATTTAAAGCAACTCGTGCGTCAAGTCAAAATTGACCCTCTTTGTCGACGAGCTACGCAGAAAAGCTGGTTCAAAGCATGAAGAAGATGCCAGACTATACTCAACAACGATGAAGACTACACGGTTTATTGAGTAATTGCGACTCGTAGTTTTGTACATATTTCCATACACATTTTTTTTAAATATATATCGTTTATACTGTATATTAAGTCGGACCTCTTCAATCCTGAATGTGTAGTTGTTGTCGATAATTTACCTTCTTAACCTTTTATTGATTCTTCCGGTATACCGCGGGGCACCATTTGGGTCGTTTGTTCTTTATAATTTTTATTAAGGTAGTAGTCTGGTAACTTATTTTGAAAATTTCGAATTTCGGTTTTTTACATATTTTGAAAGTGCGATATATTGGTAATACACTGTACAAATTTTAGACCGAAATTCGAAATATTGACGAAATTATAGCACATACATGAGAGCGGCTCGTACTTGCGCGCTCTAAGCCGCTAAAACTTTAAACGCGTTTTTCTCAAAACAACGTTTTTCCGGATGGCCGTCGTGAAAACAAGTTTTCTATCTAACGGATTGAGCTGAAATTTAGATGTTTTTCTACACATCAATAGTTTTGGCGGGTAGTAGATATAATTTATTTCGTCCCTAACTTTCCATTTTTTAGTCCGATTTCCACTTAAAAAAAAAGGCAATTTTCTTACGAAGTCCGCCATTTTGTTATTTTTTGTCAAAATCATTTGACAGAACGACAAGCACACTGATTAATAAGCAATTTGCTTTTTCTGTTTCAGATGACCACAAGTGACGAAATCACGCCGGCCAGCCACTGTACCTCTTTTTTGCCGCTTGCTGCAGTGTACAAAAATAGTATCAAAACATTAAAAAAAAAAAAAAAAATTTTTGTATACCTTCTGATATCTTTAATAACATATCAGAAAATCAAACCGATTGAATTTTATTTTCCCTTCCAAAAAATGTCCCAAACATGGCCTCAAAAAACGTGTAAGTTACCAGACTACTACCTTAATAACATATGTATCTGAATGATTCCATCTCTCTGAGTTTCTGAGTTATATGCAGACGACTTAACATTTTTTAATAATGCTCTAACCCTGTCTGCGATAGGAATCTACTTCAACTAAATATTAAGAAATGCTCTCATGTATCATCTTCTAAGAAATGCTTTAAATATTAAGAATTGCACTCATGTATAATTCTCTAAGTCAAAGCATTTAATCTCTACCTCGTATTTTATAGAGAACTCGCGGCTAAATACTCTTAATGAAATAAATGACTTAGGAGTAATCTTTGAATCCACTTTTCAGTTTCTTAGTCATTTGAATTTTGCCATCGCCAAATCGTATTCTATATTTGTCTTCATTCGGCGTTTTGCTTCCGATTTGAGGGGTCGTTACACTTTGAAGTCACTACACTTTGAAGTCTCTACACTCATTTCACTCGTATGCTGGAGTGTGCCGTCTTTATTTGGAGGCCTTCTCATCAGTGCCACATCAATAGACTTGAACGCATTCAAAAGAAATTTCTTCGTTTTGCACTCAGATCTTTGAACTTCACTGATCCGATTTCTTCGTATAATGCAAGGCGTGGATTACTAAAGTTAAATCTCTGCTTTGTTTTCGATATTATAAATGGAAAAATTTACTCGCCTTTACTTTAAGAGCGCATTAATTTTTTCACCCATCGAACAAATCTTTGGTGTAATCCTTTTCTTTTTGAGTATCCAGCTTTATGGCCCGTTTAGTATAATAAATTTAAAGTTCGAAGTGCTCAAAAGTGTAGACTTAGGCCGATTTTTTTGTATGTAGTGTGGAACTTATTTTATATAAAATATGGATTTTGTTTACATTGTAGAAAACCCTAAATAAAAAATTGTCAATAAAACAATGTGTTTTTGAGGCACTTCAAAAATAACTTTGATATACTAAAATTGAATTGGGATGTGTGCCCAAAAGTTTTCTAGAAAAACCACTTGGGAAATGCTGCTCTCCCGGTTCAAAAGGAAGTATTTTTTGTGTCGAATCGTTATCCGGCTCCAAGCCAAAAACAACGGCCAAACAAATCGCTTCGGCCGCAAGGCAATGGTGTGTGTTTTCTGGGATCAGCGTGGTATGATTTGGTACGAGCTATTAAAACCAGGTGAAACAGTTGACGGTGCACGCTACCAACGACAATTGGCCGATTTGAACAGTGTTATACACCGAAAATGCCCAGAATATGCCGATCGGCGTCCCAAAGTAATTTTTGTTGATGACAATGCACCGCCACATCGAACAAGAACGATCCGGGAATTGGATGTCCGTCCGTTCACATAATATGCATAGATTCTGTCAAAATGGTGCCGGAAATTTCTTAGTAAAAACACAAAATATTTTTAGTTCATAGAAATTTATTGCATCGCTTTAAAGTAGGCCCTTCGGATACTACGAAAATACAGCCCATGAATAACATAGGGATTAAAATGTTTTTCAAATGCATGTAAAATTCCTCCGCTAAAGTTTCAAGTTTGGCAAAAAATAATCAAAATTAATTAAGTGGAAACGGAATGAAACGAATAATTTTAAAAATCAAACGCCAACTTCTTGGCATCACATTTTATTAGTGATCATCGGCGTGTGTGTGTGTTTGTTTTCTATTTTACAGTTTCAAATCAAACCAAAATTTAAATTGCACAGCAACTTAATTCGTGGCTATACAAAACAACAAATACAGATTCAACAAAGCAGACACGTCTATGCCGTGGGTGTGGAATACATAATAAAATATACGCATAGTGTTGCGATTGGGGGAAAAACTACAACTGCTAATAGCGTCTATCTGTATACGTATAAAAATGGCAAAAACTAAATCCCATTCACGTTTTTAAAGCCATTAATTTTATGGTCATACAGTTCGGCCATAAAAGCACTCAAGTGATAAAACAGCCAGGCGGCCGATCAGCCGGTCGACTGAATGATTGCTTGTTTGGTTAGAGTTTGGCATCTTGTGCTCTTACATGCACACAAATATTCGTACACGAACTCATAAACGTGTGAATGGGTGGGATTTGACATTTTAAAAAAGTCGTTCTGGCGCATCTCCATTTACCAACGATTGATAGTTTCACACTTTTATTATTTCACTATTATTTATCTACATACGATATGCTCTCTAATTCATGGCTCAATATGCACACGCACATACACATACATATATATGGATAAATACACACAGTAACGAACGAAAGAGCTGCTCCGGATGGCGTGTGGTGGTATGACAGAGAGGTGTTACGTACTTTTTATGAAGTAGAAGATCAGCGTACGTTGGGACTATCCATGAAGCCGTTAAAATTAAATTATCGCGTGTATTGTTGAGACAATTTTTATTGCATTTTCCTGTAATGCTTCGCTATTGCCTTTGCTTTCCTGCGGCTGGCTTTCGCTGACACAACAGCAAAAAGGGTATCGAAAAAAACAATAAACATAAAAACATTGCTTCGCTGCACAGCGGATGATAGTAATTAAGTGCTAAATAACAGAGGAGGACGGAAGGTAAAAAATCAAAAAAAAAAGAAAGAAAAAAACTGCGAAACAACAAAAAGAAATAAAAAAAACGATTATCTAGTTTACTCGCACAATTGCAACAGAAACATCATACAGCGCCAACAAATGGAAAAAAAAATTAATAATTAGCACTTAAAGAGTAGCAGCAGTGTGCATGCAGCAAATTAATGGTCCATCATTGCAACATGTTGACACGAAACAAAGTAAACCATACGGAGAAAGTCCGAATCAGTGTAACAATATTTCTGGTGCAGAACTAGTGCCGTTGCGTCAATTGCGAACCACTCGCAAGCCACCTTGCGTATAGCGACATCTACTTACAGAATGTAAAAGGTAGACGCAAAAAATTCCATTTATCCCATATTACCATTTCGGCGTCGTGTGATAACTATAACCTCTGGAAGCATGTCATCTGCTTTGAATTCAATAAATGTAAAATGTATGAATTTAAGGGGGACACCACTTTTCAAAAAAATCGATTTTTTTTGCATTTTCTTAAAGCAGATATATTCAAAAATATGTAAAAAAATGTCAACTTAAATTCTTGAAAATTGACGAAGTTATCTATACTAATATTATAAAGAGGAAAACTTTGTTTGTTTGTTTGTAACGAATAGGCTCAAAAACTACTGGACCGATTTTAAAAATTCTCTCACCATTCGAAAACTACATTATCCAAGAGTAACATGGATTACATTTTACTTTGGAAAAAAATAGGGTTCCGTAAGATATTTGGATTTTTCGGACACAAACTGAAAAAAATCTTATATATAAAATAAAGTCAACTTTTTGTGTGTGTTCGCTAACCGGCCGTGTCTGCACCGAATTATACCAAACTTACACACATTGTTAAGAAGGTATTGAAGATGGTTTCCGTATAGTTTGGATACCTATTGGTGGATAGGGCTCGAGATATAGGTCAAAACGTGGACCCGGGTAACCTTCGGATGTGTATGTACAATATGGGTATCAAATGGAAGCTGTTGGTGAATGCTTTAGTTCAGAGTATTTTTCATGCCGCTCCGTGACTAGGGTCTCGAGATAGAGACCAAAACGTGGACCCTAGAATGTGTTTGTACAATATGGATATCAAATTGAAGCTGTTGGTGAATGCTTTAGTACAGAGTATGTTTCATGCCGCTCCGTGATTGGGGTTTCGAGATATAGGTCGAAACGTGGACCCGGGTAACCTTTGGTTGTATACGTACAATATGGGTATCAAATGAAAGCTGTTGATAAGTGCTTTAATACGGGGTAATTTTCATACCTATTGATGACTAGGGTCTGGAAATATATGCCAAAACGTGGACCCGCCGTGTCTTTACACCGAATTAAACCAAACTTACACACATTGTTAAGGAGGTATTGAAGATGGTTTCCGTATAGTTTGGATACCTATTGGTAGATAGGGTCTCGAGATATAGGTCAAAACGTGGACCCGGGTAACCTTCGGATGTGTATGTACAATATGGGTATCAAACGGAAGCTGTTGGTGAATGCTTTAGTTCAGAGTATTTCCATCCGCTCCGTGACTAGGGTCTCGAGATAGAGACCAAAACGTGGATCCTAGAATGTGTTTGTACAATATGGATATCAAATGAAAGCTGTTGGTAAGTGCTTTAATACGGGGTAATTTTCATACCTATTGATGACTAGGGTCTCGAAATATATGCCAAAACGTGGACCCGCCGTGTCTTTGAACCGAATTAAACCAAACTTACACACATTGTTAAATAGGTATTGAAGATGATTTCCGTATAGTTTGAATACCTATTGGTAGATAGGGTCTCGAGGTATAGGTCAAAACGTGGACCCGGGTAACCTTCGGACGTGTATGTACAATATGGGTATCAAATGGAAGCTGTTGGTGAATGCTTTAGTTCAGAGTATTTTTCATGTCGCTCCGTGACTAGGGTCTCGAGATAGAGACCAAAACGTGGAGCCTAGAATGTGTTTGTACAATATGGATATCAAATTGGAGCTGTTGGTGAATGCCTTAGTACAGAGTATTTTTCATGCCGCTACGTGACTGGGGTCTCGAGATATAGGTCAAAACGTGGACCCGGGTAACCTTTGGTTGTGTATGCACAATATGGGTATCAAATGAAAGCTGTTGATAACTGCTTTAATACGGGGTAATTTTCATACCTATTGATGACTAGGGTTTCGAAATATATGCCAAAAGGTGGACCCGCCGTGTCTTTGCACCGAATTAAACCAAACTTATGCACATTGTTAAGTAAGTATTGAAAATGGGTTTCGTAAAGTTTGGTTGTAATTCGGAGCAGTGGCAACGGGTACAGCGTTCTTTTGAGCCAGCCATAATGTCGCTTACTTTTTTAACGCTTGGGGCGGAACTGAACTGTCAAATTGACAGTGTGAGTTACAATGTGTCAATATTTCTTTCTGATTTGGATGCCATAAGGAAAAAACGTAAGTGCAACATGTAAAAATTGTTTGTGAATTTTTTTGGAGTGGATTTTGGAACAGTGAATAATTTCTTACGAAATTTGAGAATTTAATGTGAAATCCGAATGAAACTATGTGTTCGTGGGAAAAAACAATTTTTTTCGTTTTTTTTTTTTTTGAAAAATATAAATGGATAATGGTTAAAAAAGCTCCAATGCTTAATAAAACATATAAATTGAAACGAAAAATTCATGGATGATCAGGAAAAAAGACGATTGTTTCTTAGTTATTCATATGCGTTGATTTGAAATTTAAAAACAATCTTCTTTTTTCCTGATTTTCAATTTATATTTTATATTTACTCAAAAACAAATAGAAAAACAAAAAATATTGTTTATGCCAAAGCGCTTGAATAAAGAATAAAGAAATAAATAATATGTACATGTACATGTATTGGCTACAGTCGCCGGCCAGCGGCCGCCGTAGCCGAATGGGTTGGTACGTGCTTACCATTCGGAATTCACAGAGAGGTCGTTGGTTCGAATCTCGGTGAAAGCAAAATTAATAAAAACATTTTTCTAATAGCGGTCACCCCTCAGCTGACAATGGCAAACCTCCGAGTGTATTTCTGCCATGAAAACGCTCCTCATAAAAATATCTGCCGTTCGGAGTCGGCTTCAAACTGTAGGTCCCTCCATTTGTGGAACAACATCAAGACGCACACCACAAATGGGAGGAGGAGCTCGGCCAAACACCTAACAGAAGTGTACGCGCCAATTATTCATTTTTTTTGTATTGTATTATTTATACAGCCGTACATAGCCGTTTTTTAAAATTCCAAAAATTTATATTTTTTCAAGCCTTTCGAAAACAAAAAAAGGGTAAAATCACAAACTCATTTTTCAACCCGCACCTTTTTCTCCAAAAAAAATAAAAAAAACCGGCACGTACGACGATAGCCATTGATGTATAGATTAAGAATTTTTTGGTTTTTTGCTTTCAGATGATTTTTCACCGCTGTGCATCAGTTTTTTATGACGTCATTGCATTAATATTAATAACAATTGTAATTTTTAATAAAAATTTGTGTCAGTATAATTTCAAATATGTTATTGTAAATAATTTATAATTTGTCCGATCCTCAAATAATCATCCCCACTTATAAAAAAAATTCATGAAAATCACTTAATTTTCACGCGTTCACAGTAGTGTTCCCCCTTAAACAAATTAAAATTATTATTAAATTTGTAAAGTATAGTCATACGCACCTCGAAGTTAGTTTAAAGGCGCCACATATTGAGTGTTGGCCATTTACTTACTTATTTTTGCATTCCAATTACTTATTTTATAAAATTATAGCTCCTTTATAACAAAGACATAATAATCAAAGTTTCCAGCTTTGCAAGAAATTTATACAAATTTGAAAAATTTTAATCAATTTTTTTATTACGTACACTGCGTTATAATCCATTATGTTTTAGCTTAGTAAAGTGCAATTTGAAATCACTAAAAGTTTTCGTTGGTTTCTGATCATTTTTTCCTTGCATGCGTTGCGCATTTTTTCGATATAACGAATTTTTTTAGGGCTTTCTAAGAGGGATCGCACGGTTTCTCCCGTGTGATGACGTACATTTTCTATGAAGGTCGTGCGGTTTAACTTTGTTAATCTTTTTCTTCTGGAGTTTTCTAAAGTCACAGGTTTACACCAATAAGTCGCAATCATCTCATGCCCTCATAGTCAATATAACAGAGACCATTGTTATAATTCAGCCAGATTCTTGTAGTAGAGTCGTTAAAAACTATAGCTCTCCAACCCGTGTGATGCCACATAGGTATAGTACAAAAAGTTTTAGTAATACCTCTCAGAGATCTCCTACCCGGGCATCGGCATCCCCCTGACAGTTGTGAAAAGGAAATCGCATAACTCATTTCTCAGGAAAGTTCTGAAAAGAAGAACGAGACTGTTGAACATTTTCTCTGTAAATGTCCGGGTTTGGCAACTAGACGATTAAGGTCACATGATATCAACAGCTCTGGCTGGCTGTAGATATTGGATATCCTTATAATGATATCAAAACGGCGCTTTAGTGCTACTTGGGGAGTGCCAGAGTGATATTTCAACCATTTCTCCTACCTTTAGTAATACCTCACACATGTTGTTTTACTCGATTCGCCTTTATGAAACAAACCTCTTTAAGGAAAAACGATGGCTCTTCAACATTTTGACTAATTTGGTCAATTTTACTTTGTGTTTGCATTTTATTTTATTTCTTATATACAAGTAATGCTCATGGTTTAAAATGGTTATAAATCCAAATTTAAAATTTTATACAAAGATAAAAAAAATTCCACAAACTTTTCGTCTGGATTCCACAATTTCTAATTAGAATTTCTAGAAAAACTAATTGTATGTGCAACAGCATCAAGGGAAAAATTATGAAAAATCCCCAAGATTTTTTTAACAACTTCAAACTCCAACTTTCTTGTACTAAAATTCAATTAGCTTACCTGCATACCACCAAATGTTCACGAATAACTTAACTACATTTAAAACATCTTATAAATTTCAGAAATATCAAGCGTTTTCACAGCAATAGAATGAATTCATACAGCTGGTTAAAAAAAAAAAAAATTATAATTGGCGCGTGCACTTCTGTTAGGTGTTTCACCAGCTCAGTGGAATAAATTCAAGGTCAAACACAAAATATTCACCAGAAAAGTTTCAACAAATTGGTAATATACAGTGGCTCACAGCTTATTTCGTGTGGCTGTATGTTAAACTAAAGAATTGCAAAATTATTTTTATTTGATTTACTTTAAAAAAAATTTAAATGCACAATCAAAGATAAATTATGTCTAATTAAAAACATGTATAAATGCATTCAAATTTTTTCTGCTTTAGTAGAATATTTACAACAAAAACAGAACACTAGGTAAATTGACGTCACAGCTTATTTCGTGTGTTCACTTTTACCGTTATCGGCGCCAGTAAACCGGTTAGCAATTATAGGAAATTTGTTTTGCATAGTATATTAGATTATATCCTTATTTAGTTTACACATTGAAAGTAGTCGGTTGTCCAGCTTAATTTAAAAATACCGTGATGGGTCGTCGTACGTCGATTGAAAGGCGCGAATTAGTGATTACGCACTACAAAAATGGAAAGTCGCAGAAAAAAATTGCTGAAATTGTAAATTTAAGTACTTCCACAGTACAGTACATTATTCAACGCTTTTCTCGCGAAAAAAGAGTGGTTGACAAAGGCCGCCAAGCTCCAAACAAAATTTTTACAGAAGCTGATGAAAGGTGGATATTAAGAAAAATTAAAAAAGACCCACGAATTAGTGCGCCAGCTTTGACAAAAGAGGTTGAAAAAGTACTTGGTAAGTCATGTAATCCTGAAACAATAAGAAGAATTCTGCGCAAAGCTGATTTCCATGGTCGTACAGCTCAAAACAAACCGTTTGTTAATGAGCGTAACAGAAGATTAAGGGTGGAGTTTGCAAAAAAACATGTTAATAAAGACCAAACATTTTGGAATGACGTTATTTTCGCCGACGAAAGCAAATTCAACCTCTTTGGTTCCGATGGAAAGTATTTCGTTTGGCGTAAGCCCAACGCGGAGCTGGACCCGAAGAATCTGCGTGGTACAGTAAAACACGGTGGGGGCCATGTAATGGTTTGGGGCTGCATGTCAACAGCTAGTGTCGGAAACTTGGTTTTTATCGACGAAATTATGGATAAAACAGTTTATTTGAATTTATTAAAAAATAATTTACTACAAAGTGCTGAAAAATTAGGCATTCGGGACAGGTTCAGGTTCTATCAGGACAATGATCCGAAGCATAAGTCGGAATTAGTGCAACGGTGGCTTATATGGAATTGCCCTCATGTGGTAAAAACGCCAGCACAATCACCTGATCTCAATGTAATTGAGAATTTATGGAATATTCTGGATCAAAAAATTAGAAAACATAACATAAGCAACAAACACGATCTAAAAACAGCATTGCAAGTGGAGTGGGAGAAAATATCTCCTGAATACACTGGAAAACTTGTTAGCTCCATGCAATCCCGGTTAAAAGCTGTATTAAAACAAAAAGGCTACCCCACAAAATATTACATTAGTAAAAACTTAATAAATTAAAAAAAAAAAAATCATGTTTTTTCTAGTTTGGTTAAGCACACGAAATAAGGTGTGACGTGGATTTACTTATAATTTTGATTTTGCTGTAAATATATTACTTAAGAAGAAATAATTTAAGTTCATTTATGTATGTTTGTAACAAGAAATAATTTATCTTTGAATGTACGTTTAAGTTTTTTTTCTAAATAAAGTTTATACAAAAATATTAAACTTTTTTATTCTGATAAACGGGCACACGAAATAAGCTGTGAGCCACTGTACTTTTAGGGGGTTGAGTTCGATTTCATTGTTCATTTGACCTTGTAAGGTCAGTTCATGGTCAAACATTGAATATTCCCCAGTAAAGTTTTGAAAAATTGATAATATAAATTTTTGAGGTTGAATTCGATTTCGTTGTTGATTTGACCTTGTGGGGTCAGTTCATGGTCAACCATAGAATATTCACCAGAAAAGTATCGAAAAATTGATAATATACGTTTTTGGGGTTGAGTTTGATTTCGTTGTTCATTTGACCTTGTGGAGCCAGTTTAAGGTCAAATATATTTAGCATATCCAACAGATATCAGTTCAAGTCAAACATAAAATTTTTACCAGAAAAGATAAAATTAAATCAAGGGATGTATTCTTTCAAGACGCAATGACTCTTATTGATTTGAGAAAAGAAATAGCTTTAAAGCTTTCTTATAGCTCCTGTTTTTAACGAAAACTTAGACCTTTTCGTATTTAATGTTTTCTTTAAGACCTGGGCTGTTTTGGAACCTCATTGCGAAGCAACTATATGTGAAACTTTTTATATATTTTTACTTTCAGTCATATATTTTTACTTTCAGTCCTTAGAATTCATAGAATTGAAGACTTCAGATATTTTTACAGATGGTAATTAATATTAGTGTGGGCAAGGATGTCCGCATTAATATATTGTATAATATATCCATTCTGTATCTGCTCAATAAAGTAGGTAGCGATGCTTCGATATATTTGCAAATGGGCGTAACATCTGTAAAATGGACCTAACTTCGTTTCTGAATAATTTTTTTTTTAAGCAACTGTCTAGTTCACAAGTATCAAATATGATTGACGTACGGCGCAATTTGCAAAAATTATAGGTCGCCCTATAGGGTGACTAATTTTGCGCCACCGTATGCGTGCACGTATGCTAGCGTATCGCTGTACTGTACTTTGCACTGAGTGTTCATTGGCTCGTTATATGTATTTATTTGTATATAACTCGAAAATTCAATGAAGCAAATTATGAAAATTGCAGAGATCACCGTGCATAGTCTCAGTTATTATTGAAAAAAAGGAGAAAAAAATGTGGGTGGCATGGTTTTGAAAAATATGACAAATAAAAATTTCGCACAAATTTAGACCAACATTTTTTCGTTTTTTCTTAATATATTTTATCTAAAAGACTGAGAAATAAAATTTTTTTTAGATATATTTGTCATAAACAATTACTTGACTGAAATAGTTTTTTCATAGGCCAACACAAAAATCAAAAAACTAGAAGGAACAAAAACTGTATCTCTTTTTTTTCATTGATCTGCCATAGTCAGTTAGGACCGAGTGCTAACTAAATACTTTGTTAATTAGTATAGTATAAATTTTATCTAAAAAATTTAGAAATACCTTTTTTTTTAGATATATTGTATCTAAAAAATTTAATAATAAAAAAAATATTTAATTTAGAAAAAAAAAGCCCAGTATATTTATCTAAAAAAACAAAATAAAAAAAACCGAAAATATTTTCCTTCTAAAAAAATGTTTGAATTGAATAAATCTGAAAATTATTAAGTGTTTTTCTCAAAATTATTTCAATTTATTGTACTTTTTCTTATACTAAAGCCTACAAATGAACCAATTTTCAGACAAATTTACGACAATGCCCGAAATACTTGGATCTCTTCACATAGAATCGCTCTGATGCTTTCACATTTTTTTTTACGAGCATAATTTATTGAATCTGTAATATTATATATTCGAACCTATCGAGAAATAAATGCAAAGCATGCTATATAGATCTCATTTGACCAAATTAGTACGAGTTCCAAACTATCGAAAAGAAATGCTGAGGCGCACAATTGGCACGTCCTAGAACACTGCCATTTAAAATTCATTAGTTGTTTAATTGAAGAGGAGAGGAAACCGGAACTAGTGATAGTTCCAAATTCACTAGAAGTACACTAGTGCCTTGCAGAGGAAATACAAATACTACAACACACATCCAAGCTATGAAGGCACAAACGCTATTCGTTTCAAGCCGATTTGGTTCCATACGTGCACGCCAAACTTTCGACAACCAGTAAGCGCATGAGTGAGTTAGGGAACTACAACAGTTGTTGCACGCAATGCAGGTAATCGCATGAAATGCAAATTATCGAACCTACTTGCATATGTACTATATTTATGTACATATAAAATCGACAATTAATGAAGTTGTGTAAAAGCATGCGATTCGCGTGCATAAAAGCTACGCGGACTATGACGCTGTAGAACGCGTGATGGAAACTTTTCTCTTGACGGCGAAACACGAAGTATTGAGAAAATATTCTATGGAATTTTCAGTTAATTCAACTATTTATAATATAATTACGAGAAACTTTTCTAAACTCGTGATAATTTTTAGCTTTGATTCTAGAATTAAAATAATAAGCGTTTTTCGTTTTTTGTTTGCCTTCAATGTATGGAAGTATTGCAAGTATGAAGTGAACTTGTGATTTTTCTTACTGACAAAGCTATTTCGAGTAATTAATTGTAGTACTTTTAAATAATTAATTACAGTACTTTTTATTTAAGATAAGTAAAGGGCGTTTTTTTTTTTTCAAAATTTAAAAACAAGTTTTCGATTCGCAAAACGTTTCGCGCCGGAAATTTACCAGCGTTAAGGATAAACTCTTCTATAAGCATTTGATGCTAAGCACTCGGCCCGCATAGTCGCACTCGTAAGCATTTGAAAGTTTTTGTTTCAAATTATTGTAACTCTGAGCGTATTCAGTAAAGTGACATTCGTCAACGACTGACTAAAGTATCGGTTTGCTGCAACTATCATTCGCATAGAAAACTTAATTGATTGTGAGTGTGAACAATTTTATCAGAATATTCTTAAAATTCGAGTCTATTAGAAGTGTTATCAAATAAATACGCTTTTGTAGCCTCTTCTACCTTTCTAGTGGAAAATAATTATTTATAAAAAGAAAAAAACTTTAATAAAAAATACAACCCAACTATGCAGTTCCCAAGACAATTTTATTTTTTATTTTTTAAAAGTTTTATTTACTTAATCGCTTGGAAGAAAATTTAAGCCTTTCGGTAAGTTTTTAAATTTGTATCTTATGTAACTGCTTGCTAACCCATTGCGAGGTCTCTTTTAAATTTGCATATGTCTGTCCATCTAATGTGAGGCGATTTCTTTGTTCTAAATGTAATATGCTGAATGTGTGCGTAGCAGAGTGTTCGGATGGATCTGCAATTTTTTAAGATATTTTTCTCTATTACTTTTAATTTCATCATCGACCGTGGGTAATGGAAGATCTCTGTGTGCTCGAGTTTTTGGGGTAACATGACGCTGCTGAGATTTTTTTCTCTACCCCCGTAGACATACATAAGTACACCCCCTACTTTAAGGTTGCATGCGAACAATTTGGGCTTGGGCTTATTTCAAAGAGCAAAGTTCAACCTTCAATTACTGACAATAACGAAGATCGTAGCACGTTAGGGTTCTGCTCCACAATTTTTGAAAAATGGCCAAATACGCTATTTTTAGGGGTTTCAACCCCCTTTTTCTCGAAAACCTGACGTGATGGAAAATTTTTGAACTCGGATTCGTGCTTAGCGCGAAAATTCCCTTCGGGATCACTAGGTCCTATCTTATTCGCAAAACCGATGCAGGGCAGTGTTATGTATGTATCTATAGATCGACTTGCGTCCTAAACGCATAAGCCGATCGTAACCAAATTTGAAACACGAACTGGATACCTTACCGGGATGGTCATAGGCTAAAAAATATTTTGATATATATGGGAGGCGTGGCACCTCCCATACAACTAGAATTTTTAACAGTCCGTATTTCTGGAAGTATTTACGTTATACTACTAAATTTGGTAAGGGGTTATATGACATTAATCCTTACCACATCCACAAAAACTGCGTATAACTAAAAAGGGGGCGTGGCACCTCCCATATAAATGGAATTTTCTATAGTCCATATCTCTGGAAGTATTTAGGCTAAACCAATGAAAATTGGGAAGGGATTATATGTGGTTAATCCCTAACACCTCCAAGAAAACTGAGAAAAACGAAAATAGGGGCTTGGCACCTCCCATATAAATGCAATTTTTCATTGTCCATATCTCCGGAACTATTTGGGCTAGACAACTGAAATTTGGTAAGAGATTATATAAGGTTAATACCTAACACCTGCATGAAAACTGGTGATAGCTAGAAATGGGGCGTGACACCTCCTATACAAATGGGATTTTTCATACTGCATATCACTGGACGCATTTATGGTAGAATACCAAAAATTGCTTGCCAACATTTAGGTCTACTGGAAAACGATAATCACTGGGAAATTACATTATCTGAAACTGGACTGTCATGCCTTCATTCGCAGCTTCGCAGCTTATTGGCAATAATATTGACAACCTGCTCGCCATCAGATCCAAAAGCACAAAGATAACCTTAGTGAAGACTACATGAGAGCAGCACGAGCTGCAAACGATAATACAAACCTGAACTGCTCTGTACAAATTTACAACCAAGCGCTAATCGACATAGAAAATATATGTATTTCAATTAATAGCAAATCCCAAGAGCATTTGGGATTACCTTCTCCCGTTCGAGACAGAATCGATTTGGCCGACAAAGATATCTCCCGGAAAATGAATTACGATATCGAGGCTCTTCATACTTTTATAAGCAAAAGCAAACCTCTATTGGTTACGGATCAAAAAGTCGCATACGAAACTATTCAAGGAATGATTATTGAAAATAAGGGAGGATTGATTTTTTTGGATGCGCCTGGAGGAACCGGCCAAACATTTCTGCTTAATTTGATATTGGCTGATGTAAGAGAAAAGAAAGAAATCGCTGTGGCAGTTGCTTCTTCAGGAATAGCGGCTACCCTTTTGTGTGGCGAACGAACAGCTCACTCAGCTTTTAAGTTACCACTGTCTATGCAAATATCTGACACACCGATGTGCAATATAAGCAAAAACTCAGGTCAAGGTAGGGTTCTAAAGACATGTAAGCTAATCGTGTGGGATGAGTGCATAATGGCCCATAAAAAGTCGCTAGAAGCTTTAGACCGATCTCTGAGAGACTTGAGAGGTAATGATCAACTCATGGGTGGTGCCTTACTCTTACTGGCAGGGCAAATTCAAATTCTTCCAGTTATTCCGAACCGCCGCAGATGAAGTCCTGTTGATGAATGCCTGCTAAAAATCGTCATACCTATGGGACTGAACGTAGTCTTGAAAAATTGAGTCTTTCTACAAATATGAGAGCACATTTGGGAAGAAATGCTTCAGAAGAAGTTTTTTCTGAACAATTACTTACAATAGGCAATGGAAAAATACCAATTTCTTTACCACCAAATTTAATTTCTTTTCCTCCAAGGTTTTGTCAACTTATGTTATCAGTCGATGCTTTGATAGAAAGGGTATTTCCAAATATTTCAGCCAATCACACAAACTATAGATGGATTCGAGAAAGGGCCATTTTGGCACCTAAGAATGACGATGTAAATGTCATTAATTCCAAAATTCAAGAAATACTACCAGGAACTGTCATAACTTATCATTCCATTGTCACAGTCGTCGAAGAATCCCAGGCAGTTCATTATCCCGTTGAGTTTCTTAACTCCTTGGACCCATCAGGAATTCCTCCTCATCGACTGATGCTTAAAAAGGGGGCCATGATAATTATGCTGCGTAATTTGGATCCTCCACGTTTATGCAATGGCACAAGGCTAATCATCACGAAACTTTTACCGAACGTTACAGAAGCTATGGTTTTATCAGGAAATTTTGAAAACCACAAAGTTTTCATACCAAGAATTCCAATGATACCGACGGATATACCTTTCAATTTTAAACGCCTCCAATTTCCTATTAGACTGGCTTTCGCAATGTCAATAAATGAAGCTCAGGGACAATCATTAGCTGTAGCAGGAGTCATTCTAACCAACTCATGTTTTACCCATGGCCAAATATATGTAGCCTGCTCCAGAGTTGGCGCACCGAAAAACCTTTTTATTTATACTCAAAATAATATAACAAAAAATGTCATATATCCGATCGTTTTAAATAATACCTAAACTGACTTAAAAAAGTTAAAGTTGTTTTATTTACATTGCACACTTTTTGATAGAAATGTGGGGTGAAACCCACGGGGGTATAAGATAGTATTTTTATAAAAAATAAATTGTGAACACAGGAAAATGTGTTCAATTTTTTTTAATTTTGTATAAAGTATGAAAGTTCAAATGATACAGTTTCTGTTGTCGTATAACGTATATTTAAAAAAAAAAACGAATATAAAAAAATAAAAAATAAATGCCATTTTTTTTGTTTTTGGTGGGTGAGGTAGGGTTAAAAGTGCCTTCGCACCTATAGCGACCGTCGCCTACTGCGACGTGTGGTGTGCCACTGAAACAATCCCTCCTCTCGTTCTGGGGGACACCCTTCAAGGAACTGATTTCTATATTACTTCGGGACTCTCACACCCTTTATTGGGCGTTTGGCCGAGGTACTCTTCTTATTTGCGGTGTGCGTCTTGATGTTTTTCACAAAAGTGGGGGCATTAAGTTTTATGCCGCCTCCTTCATGAGGAGCTTTTCCGTGGCAGAAATACAGTGGGAGGCTTACCATTGCCTGTCGAGGCGCGACCGCTATTAGATAAAACGTTTCTATGATTTGGTGTTTCATGCACGGAGATTCAAAACTGTGCACTTCCGAATAGTAATCACTCCCCAACCCATTCATCTACGGCGGCCGCCATATGTCACCTATGGTGTATGCAAAGCTCTAATTTAACTGAAAACTAATTTCCTCTTCTTTCAAACACTTTTCTTCGCATTTACTTGCTACTGAATATTCTTGTGAGTTCTACAATAGCAAACTCACTTCGACAAGCCAAATGTAACCACACTAATTCCATTACGTTTCATTTGCTTTCAATTTTCAGATAATCCGAACGACAGGAAAAATGTTGCGGTAGCTGATGTTGATTTTCATTTGAGTTCGATAGTCCGAAGCTAAACGAAATTGCAAACACAACTACAACAACGCAGCAATAAATGTCAATTGAACAAACGACAAGCCGCCAACCTAGAATAGCCAACAGCATTGCAAATATCCAGCAGCTAAATTAGTTTTAAAACAACGTAACGACGTGGCTGCCAGTGAAATTGGGGAAAAACTCACACCCTCTGGGCGGAGGCGAACAATAAATGTTTTATGCAACTGAACAACTGGACTACTGAACTCGAAAATCGAATGCCAATCAACCTAACACAACAACAACAATTACAAAATCAACGAACTCGAATAATATCGTGTTAACTTACAAAAGAACAATGCTTCTAGATGTACATACTTACATAAATGAGTACTTACATATCTGTTTAAGCGAATGCGTGTGTGTGTGTGCTTTTATTTGAATCGAAATAAGCAGAGCAGTCTAAGCAATTATGTATGTACGTCAGCGGAACTGTGCTGATTTAAAGTGAGCTGCACTGGCTGGCAAACCACGGAACTGCTCTGGAGCAACAACAATTGACTATGCTTAGTACTACTACTATTGCTGCTGCTGCTGCTGCTGCTCCAGTACACTTAATAGCCGAGCATCGAATGCAATCGAATTAAATTGCGGAAATAATTTGAAAAATAGATAATAAGTAAGCAAGAACCAAAATTACAAAACGCAAAAACAAAAACAAAAATAACGAATATACAAATATATAATAAACCACCTTTCATTACGCGCTGCTGCGAAGCGAGCAAGCGAGCGACCGAGCGAAGGCAAAACTGTTGATTGCGCTTGCAACAAAGCAAGCTTTTCTCCTCGCCCATCCTCACCGCGCTCAGCAATTGAGAAGCGCTGTCACGCAAAATGACATTCAAATTATTTCGACGCGGCTCGGCGCGCTGTTTCGGTCTGCTGTCCGCATTTGTCACGATCTTACTCTGCCTTTACTACATTTCCATGGGCCAACAACAACAAGAAACGCTTCAGCAGGGCAAAGACACGACAGCCGCGCTAAGTAGCGGCTTTGGCGGTGTAATGACGACCAGTTTGAATTCACCGTTGCAACAATTGTTTAAAGCCAATATGCATAATGCTAAAGTTAAGAATTTGCATGGTGTGAATGAAGAGAAGCATGGCGTACAGAAATCGGCGAGTGGCAGTGGCGCCACCACAGCGCAACAGTCGTCAGCCACAACAATATTAGATGGTGGTGGTGGTGGTGGTGGTGGTGGTGGTGGTGGTGGTGGTGGTGGTGTCGGCGGCAACATTGATGTGAACGATGGTATCGACATGGCCGTCATTGGCGCGCCCTCCAAGAACCCTGATTGGGGTGATATTTGCTATGTGATGGATGAGAGTGACACGAATATCACCACAAATGAAGAGTACGGGAAATTTGATTTCCAGGTAATAAATTACAGTTAGAAAGAAGCGTGTAAAGTAAAACGAATATTTGTTGTTGACGAAAATTATGCAATTAGTACTTTTACCTTCCACTATATACTTATGCATGTATGGGCTTACTAGGATACTTTTTTTTACAGCTCTGAGCTTAGTCTATAGAAAATTGTTTTTAAAATAACCAAATCAAAAATCCTTTTTACGCTCATGCTATTTGGTCGTTGCAGGAGTTTATACATTCTCGCCTATGGTTCATAAAACTGTTTGAGCTATTAAGTAGAAGCATACATAAGTCGTAAATTGGCTGCGAATTCTGCCGTTGTCCGTATATGTAGTACATCCTTTATTAGGTTTTTGCCCAAGCTCTTCCTCCATTTTTTGCTTGTCCTGCAAGTGGATATTTCTACATAGTCATGCCATAAGTTCTGTTGCAAGTTAAGCCCGTTACTTTACTTTTTTTTTAATAAAGTTAGTTTTATTTAATAATGTAAATATAAAAAAAAACAAAATTTAAATTTCCATTCAGAATAGTAACAATTTGCTTTTACATTAGCCTTTAAGCCACTTCTGGGTGGGTTTTGCCTTATGGGCTGAAGCGGAATCTTGTCAGAAAATCCAACGTGCTTCATTGAAGAGAGTATTGCTCAACAGGTTCACCACACTTTCTAAGACATTCTCCTGGTTCACTTTTTCCCCGGTCTTAACCCCTTTTTCGCTGAAATGAAGAGATTTGACGCCTTTACAAGGCACTCCCCACCAAACCATTACAGAGGCTGGATGGCGGCCACGCTTATCCCTTGAAACAACATTTTTTGCGCCTTTAGAAGTTTTAGCATAGATTTAGTCGTTTTGTTCATTAAAACCTTCTTCAACAGTGAAAATTGTTTCATCTGTGAAAAGAATATTTTCATAGCCGCGGACCGCGCGCCACTGAAGAAGCTGCTTGCATCTGTCTAATTTTCTTCAAGTGCGTTGCCAAAAGATGACCAGTTGAGCGACGCAAAGCATTCATGTAGAGATCATCTCTTATTAGTTCTGACATGGATCTGGTCGAAACATTAATTTCCCTGGACATGATTTTCGAAGAAATGGCTGGTCGGAAAAAGTTTTTATGAGTGGCTATTTTTCGCATTATAACAGCGTTGGACGAAATGTATCCCGGGAAAGGCTCTCTTAGTTGGAACCACTTATTGACGTGACAAAAGCGGAAGAGGCGATTTTGGCAGAGTCATTTAATGTACTATTACTTTTCATCCCGTTGGACTAACTGTAAGTTCAATTCCGTATTCCTCGGACTAAATTTAGTAAAAGGAGTACAAAAGAAAAAATTAAAATTTTCAAAGAGTGAAAGTAACACTAAGAAGCACGAGCTCACTTTCAGTTAAATAAAAACAAAAATGGTAACCTCTGGCGATTACCTCATAAATGGGTAAGGCTTTCTCAAGTGGGCCTCAAAATTACCAAAGTGAATATTTTGCGATGAAATTCAGAAAATTTTGTTGTAAAATTCTAAATAGTTTTTTTTTTTATTAACTATCGAAGTTTTTCGCAGCGCTTGAATAATTATCACATTTCTCGTAAAGTAAGTATCCGATTACAACGATTTTTCAACTGCAGACTGATAAAGGATGATATTTTCCAAAAACGTTATTTTTGTTCCGAAACTTGATGTTTTTTTGTTGTAAATAATTTTTTTTAATAAACAATTAAAAATTTAACTAATTTCTGCGCCTCTGGGATGAAAATTTTTTAAGGATATTAACGTAATAAACATCTGTGCATTTATGTATGGAAAAAAATGCGTGCAATTCGAAAAGGATTAATTACAATTAATTTTTTGTGCCAGAATGCGCGCTTCGACTTACGCGGACACGCACGAACACACAAACGGCGACTCGCGGGCGGCTTGCGAAAAACCGTGTTTCGGACACGTCTCAGCGCGATATGCTTCCGTAAGATCAGTTTTGCTGACTTTTCCAATACTGGTGTTTACTTGTTTTTAAAGATTGGCCATATAAATAATTTACGTATAACAGAATTTGCGCTTTGACTGTCGCGGAAATGCGTAATGATAATTAAATCAAATGTATTCAAAGGAATGTTTAAGCTGTCATGCAAGGTTTCATATATACTTCTTTATTACTAACATTTATGTTTACATATCAGATCTATACATTGCAAGTTCAGTCAGCAAATGCCCTTAAAATTTCTCGCTGAAAAACGACAACAATTCACGGACGGACACAGAAAGTGAAACAGATATAGAAAGTTATACAGATATCGCATATTCATTTGTTATTTCGAGAAAAAATGAAAATCATTCACGCTTTTTACACTTTTCATGTAGTTTGTTTTTACATAAAGGGTATAATTTTAGATTGATCGTGGGCTGAAAATATTTTGCACTCGATGGAATTTTTATCTTTTGGAATAAAAGAATGGAACTGCCTCATATTTTTCAAAGTTTGAGCTTTGGAATAGCGCTTTTTCAACTTACTAGAGTGATTTTCATGTTCTTGTTTATTACAGTAATCAAAATTAATTTTCTTAGAATTGACTTTTGCCCAATCATACAACTGTTTCGGTCCCGTAATTTTCACCGGGATTTTATCTCGCAAGCTTGCATGGTACGCATCTCTCTTTATAGCACCACCAATACCATCGCAGGCACCTTTCCCATGTGCAGAGGCAAAAAAGTGCCACTCGGCATCGATGCCAAAATCCTTTTTGTGAAATAGTAAATTTATAAAATTGTATTTGTTTTTGTACTGTGAGGCCGCCCCGTCGGAAAAATAATAGATTTTCTTCACATGTCGTTTACCAAATGGTTTAATCAAATATTGAATCAATTTAGAATTGAACAAATTGACTGCGGAACTCTCATGTTCCAATGCTTCAGAAATTATCACAAAATTCTTTTGCTGTTCTACGCCGTTTTCTTTGTAATGCACAACGTAAGGATGTATTGTTGCCTGCGTTGTGTTCCAGTATTCTGATTGCACAGAATTTTGAACACGACACTAAATTTCGCATTTTGGTCACTTATTCGGACTAGATTTGTGTAAACACGACTATGGTTTTGTTTTCCGAAAGGGTTACAACAACGATTTACATGTGGCATTATATTAGTCTATACTTAGTTTTGTACACATTAACGTACGCGATTTACATAATATCACAGTTTTTATTATCACCAAAATACATCACCACAGCAGTCGGAAGGATACTAGACACAACTAATGACAATGTCGGCAAAACTGATCTTACGGAAGCATATCGCGCTGAGACGTGCCCGAAACACGGTTTTTCGCAAGCCGCCCGCGAGTCGCTGTTTGTGTGTTCGTGCGCGTCCGCGTAAGTCGAAGCGCGCATTCTGGCACAAAAAAATTAATGGTAATTAATCCTTTTCGAATTGCACGCATTTTTTTCCATACTTAAATGCACAGATGTTTATTACGTTAATATCCTTAAAAAATTTTCATCCCAGAGGCGCAGAAATTAGTTAAATTTTTAATTGTTTATTAAAAAAAATTATTTACAACAAAAAAACATCAAGTTTCGGAACAAAAATAACGTTTTTGGAAAATATCATCCTTTATCAGTCTGCAGTTGAAAAATCGTTGTAATCGGATACTTACTTTACGAGAAATGTGATAATTATTCAAGCGCTGCAAAAAACTTCGATAGTGCTTCTGGATGATAGAACTCAGTCCTAGCTGAATTTCATCGCAAAATATTCACTTTGGTAATTTTGAGGCCCACTTGAGAAAGCCTTACCCAAATGTCAATATTTTGTTACGAAACGCAAGAAATTACTAAAGAAGTACCACAGCCAACACATTTACATTCCAAAAAAGTGACTGAACAATTTCTATTTCAAATTTTACACTTAGTAATGCTTAGTACACAATTTAAACACTTCGCTCAGAATTTGATTTTAGACGCCTTCGATTCGCTCTGCCCAATTCACAAAAAATGTGCATGCCAAACCAACAACAAAGTTGGATTATTTCTCATAAAACTAGTTCAACTCAACATTTTCACAAACAAATGTAATTTTAGGCAGCTTTTTCCCAGCGCTACCAAGATATGTTCATTTATACCAATTGCTTCATCTATTCGCCACTTACTTGGCGAAACGAAAAGGTCTTTTGTTTCCGATTTATTTCTGCAAACATTATTTCGTTGTCACTAGAATTACTGATTCGCATATTGGGCGTATCCATAAGGGTTCACTATATCAGCTTATACTTCCGATTTCAGCTAATACTTCCGTGGCGTCAGCTTCCTCAGAAACTTGTTGAAGTATCATACAATTGACCCTTTTGAAAAACATTTCACCGTTTCTGGGGTATCATTTATAATTCTATAGTAGGTACATTTTACCCTTTCTAAAGTACAATTTCCTACATATTTGAAAATTTCCGGGGCAAGCAATCAGCTTCTGCGTCTTTGTTAGTGTTCAGTCGCGATATTGATATTTGTACTTTGTTGTAATCGGATAGTGGAACGCCGTATAAAATTTGATGAAGAAAAGATTTGAGTGATCTAGTTCTGTTTGCGTTCTTAGCGTTTCAAATATTTTAGTCGCCTAATGTTATAGTAATTAAAGCAGTGTGATATTTTACCTCTTTCATTATTTCTATATTTGCAGCCTGAATGGATTCACACAAAAGAGTATTGGGATCGCGGCTTTGAAGAACGCTTTGAGGCACAAAAGAAAGATTACAAACGGCCGCCATTGAAGGTAGGTAAAATTTTACATTCGACCTCTTATTTATTTCGATGCTACATTATTCTTATACCAATCAATTCTGATGGATTCAAACATTTTGACTTTTGAGTTGTCGGAATGAAATTTGATCTTAATACGAATTGAATTGAAAGTAAAAGTAAAAAAAAATTGAAGCGGAATGAGAAACTAACTTAACCGTATTAGAAAACTCTCACGCAAAGGATTTTTTTCACATTTTTTTATGCGAGCGAGTCCATGTCAAGTAATCCAAGTATTTTGAACAGTGACGTCAATTCTTATAAAAATTGGTTTGCATATATTTTTTAAACTGAAAAATTTAATAATTTTGAGATTTATTAAAATACAAAATTGTGATATAGAATGATAGAGAAAAATCTTCGGTTATTATTCACATTTTATAAATTCAAATCTTTAGTTTTTTTCGTAAAATATACTATTAAAATTTTTTTTTCATAAAAAAATTATGCTTATATTTTTCTGTTAAAAATATTTGGGAAAAATATATATATACACTTTTTTTGTAATTAAAAAAAAACACCAGTTATTTATTATTAAAGCTTAAAATATGCTCAGAAATCGCTTCAAGTTTCATACTGGGATTCCCATAAGTTTTCGAGTCTTTTCGAGTTTTTTCAAGTACAGGGTGGCTGATGAATTTTGCTACATTAAGAAACTCAAATAACTTTTTTTTAGTGTATGGAATTCATTTAGTTTTTTTTCAAGTTGAAGGTCATTAAATTTTATTAAATGTAGCTTAACTAGTTTTAAAAATAATTGAATTTAAATGCCCCCCATGCTCGTTGACACAAGTTCGGCATCTTAGTAAAAAGTTGTTCATTGCTGCTTTGAGAGTTGCGACAGGAATAGCCGCAATTGTTGCCCGAATGGATTGTTTTAGTTCAGCCAAATTTGTTGGCTTTGTTTTATAAACTTCTTGTTTACATAAACCCCACAAGAAAAAGTCAGGTGCAGTAAGGTCAGGCGACCTGGGGGGCCAACAAAATTCGGAGTTTCTTGAAATCAGTTTATTGGGAAATTTTCGTCGCAACTCTGTCATAACAGTCTGGGCTATGTGAGACGTTGCCCCATCTTGTTGAAATCCAGAGTTGAAAGGAATTCTCTTTCGGCGTAGTTCTGGATAGAAAAATTCTTTCAGCATTTTCAAATAACGGTCTCCAGTAACCGTAACGGTGTGACCATTTTCTTCAAAAAAATAAGGCCCGACAATACAGCGTGAAGAAACCGCACACCACACTGTCACGCGAAGAGGATGCAATTCCGTCTCGTGGAGTATCTGTGGGTTAGAAGTACTCCATTTTGTTTGTTCACATTGCCGTTTAAATCGAAATGGGCCTCATCAGACATGAAAAGGCAGTTTAACATGTTTTGGTCTTCTTCCACCATTTGCAGGATCTTCTGGCAAAATTCCAAGCGAATCGGCAAGTCTGCTGCATTCAGTTTGTTAACCATTTGAATTTTGTAGGGAAATATGTCTAAATCTTTGTGCATTATTGTTTGCAAAGACTGTCGGCTGACACCAAGTTGAGCAGATAAGCTTCTTGTTGAAACCCTTGGATTGCTTTGTATAGCTGCAGCTACAGCAGCGATCGTTTCCTCCGTCCGAACTGGTGGGGTTCGATGATAAGGCCTTCTTGCGACTGTTCCTTGCTCAGCAAAATTATTCACCAGTCTCATTATGGTCCATCTGCTCGGGGGATCGCCGCCAAACATCCGCCGGTACTCTCTCTGTACCAAAACTACGGACTCCAGTGCGTGATAGCGGCGGACTATCCAAATTCTTGTTTACGTGTTCCAGTTATCCATTTTAATAAATTTTAAAGATCAATCTGCAAATTAAAACAAAAACAAAAAGATAACTTAAAAAGAAAAAAAGTTATTCAATTTTTTTTTGGTAGATGCTTTCATCAGCCACCCTGTACTTAACGCAAACTAGTGATCTGCTTGCTTGATGTACGTATCAACACTTCGATCGCATTTGCAAACGGGCTCCCTAGACCAGTACATATGGGTTTTCCAATAAGAGGTATTAATGGTGAATGGATTGCGCTATCGAGAGGATTGCCACACAAGCAACGAAGCCATTGATCTTTTACGGGAAAAGTTTCCGGACCGTGTTATCTCACGAAGAGCTGATCACAATCGGCCACCGAGATCTTGTGATTTAACACCTTGTGAATTTTTTCTTTGGGGCCACGTGAAAGAGAAGGTCTACGCCAACAGCCCAGCGTCGATTCAAGACCTCAAAGATGGAATGAAGGGCAGCCACTTGCAATTCGGTTATGTAAGCGTGGTCATGGTGGCCATTTGGCTGATGTTATTTTGCGCTATTAACGGCATACCTTCCTCTTTATAATGAAATAAACATCCGATCATTTATATTAAAAAATGCGTTTTTCTTTGAATATCAAAATAACACCTCTGTTTGGAGAACCCTATATTTTGCACTGTATGTACTTTAGGCCGGGTCGATTTGTAGGGAGGCAAAAAAATCGCCAGTTGCTCTGTGAAAATCATATTCTAGGGATCAAAATAAGAAACTTTGCCGAAGGAACCATACCTCTAAAACGAATTCTGATGTCCCCCAATTTGGGTCGAACTTTTTAGTTTCTTTTCTCATGTAAAGGCCAAAAATGGTGATATTTTGAAATGATTGTATGGGGAACACCCCAAGGGGAGTTCCAGGGGGTGTGCCACTGGCATGGGTGGATCGGCCGTCCAAAGCTAGTGGGGGTCGGTCATACATTTGGACTCGATTGGAGCACTCTAAATGGGTCAAAGTGGGATTTTTCGTTCGGCCCAAATTAGGGGACATCAGAATTCGTTTTAGAGGTATGGTTCCTTCGGCAAAGTTTCTTATTTTGATCCCTAGAATTCGATTTTCACAGAGCAATGAGCGATTTTTAAATCGACCCACCCTAATACATATATGTATATATGTATGTACATGTTTCGAAATCTATTTTGCTTTGAAATTGACCTTTTTGTGCAGTTTGGTTTAATTAAATTCCATTTGACAGATTTTCGTGGTACCACACTCGCACAACGACCCCGGCTGGCTGAAGACATTCGTTAATTATTTCCAATCGGATTCGCGGCAGATACTCAATTTGGTCGTCACAAAAATGCAAGAATACACCGACATGACGTTCATCTGGTCCGAAATTAGTTTCCTACAATTGTGGTGGGATCAGGCGCACCCAACAAAACAGCGCGCTTTGAAAAAACTAATCAAATCGGGTCGTTTTGAAATCACTACCGGCGGTTGGGTTATGACTGACGAGGCGAATGTGCATCTTTATGCCATGTTGGATCAACTCATCGAAGGGCATCAGTGGTTGCGCAACAATCTCAATGTCACACCAACCGTTGGCTGGTCGATCGATCCCTTCGGTCATGGCAGCACTGTACCATATCTGCTGTCGGGCAGTAATTTCGAAGGCGCTATCATACAACGTATACACTATGCCTGGAAGCAGTGGTTTGCGCGCCAACAAAAGGGAGATTTCATATGGGCTCCATACTGGCAGCAACGCGGCAAAGCGCCAACACAACATGGCAAGCTACTAACACACAATATGCCTTTTGACATATACTCAATTAAGGGCTCATGCGGTCCACATCCGTTCATATGTTTGAATTTCGATTTCCGTAAAATACCAGGCGAATATACGGAGTATTCGGTGAAGGCGCAATTTATAACTGATGATAATGTTGAATCCAAAGCGCAAATCTTGTTGGAGCAATACTCGCGCACAGCCTCATTGTTTCCCCACAACGTAGCGCTGATACCGGTTGGTGATGATTTCCGCTATAATAAGGAGCGTGAAGTGGATCAGCAATATACGAATTATAAAAAATTAATCGATCACATAATGGCCAATAAGCGACTGTATAATGTGGACATTTCTTTTGGTTAGTTGGTGGGACTCGTATTTATTTTTTATTATATACTTTCTTTGCTTGCTTTCCACTAAAACAGAATAAATTTCTCCCGCACAGGCACACCACGCGACTACTTCAACGAGATACGTCGCCGCACCACGTCCTTCCCGACACTCAAAGGCGATTTTTTCGTCTATTCAGATATCTTCTCAGAGGGTCGTCCCGCCTACTGGTCTGGCTACTACACCACACGCCCATTTTACAAGTTGCTTAGCGCCGACTTAGAGCACAACCTACGCGCAGCCGAGATACTTTTCACTATCGCTTACAATACTGCACGTCAGGAGCACCATGTCAACGCTATAAAGATCTTCGAGAAGAACTATGAAAAAATGATACATGCGCGTCGCAATCTGGGTCTGTTCCAACATCATGATGCCATCACAGGCACTTCAAAGGCGGCAGTAATGCGCGATTACGGTATGCGCTTGTTTGAAAGCATACAGGATGCGGTGAAAATGCAGGAATCCACTATTGAAATGCTCTTGCAAGATGGCAGTGAGCGTCACAATTTCCTGCTGAGCGAGCTGGAGCGTGACAATTTCAGTAAATTAGCGCGAAAGACACCAATACCTTTGAGTGGCAATGGAATCGTAGATGAGTTTGAAGATTTGAATTCGAATGCTGGCACCGCTTCTTTTGTGATCTTCAACTCTTTGGCACAAAAACGTTTAGAGGTGATAACCCTACGATCGCCAGTGCCGAATGTTAAGGTGTTGAATGAACGTGGCGAGGAAATGCGCTTAATGCAAATTAATCCAGTTTGGAATATAACAGATGCCTATGAAATGGGACTGGGTGCTGGTGTGGGTGCCAATAGTGGCATGGGACGCATACGGGTCTCCACGCGCCAATATGAGGTGATGTTCATTGCTGAATTGGATGCTCTCACTCTGGCGACATATAGTCTTGTGGTGGTGGATGAAAAGAATTTTAGTCGTCCAACCATGGCTACAATTTATTGCGATGGTTGTACTGATGCGTCGGCGCCAACGGCACCAAATGCTAGCACAGATTTTGTGATCAGAGCAAAACCGTCAGGTATGATTTATTTATTTGAAAAATAGAAATTAATTAAATAATTTAAAATTTTTTTCAATTTACTCTCATAGGTGATATACAACTGGAAAACAATTTCATGCGCTTGCTCTTCGACGAAAAGAGTGGTTTTCTCAAGACCATTACACGCAAGAGCCAAAACGAGCAAGCTCTTCGTCCCATGCAGTGCGCTATAAAGTTTGCCGCCTATCGCAGCGCACAATTCCACTCGGGTGCCTACCTTTTCAAGACCGATCCCGAACAAAACGAAGCCGAAAAGGATGTGCTCGATCAGTATGAGGATGTGCGTATTATTATCTCTTCAGGACCCATCGCTAGTGATGTTACTGTTATCTATGGCCCTTTTTTGGCACATACTGTGCGTATTTTCAATACCCATACCCACCTCGATGCAGCCATGTACATAGAGAACGATATAGATTTCGAGCCACCACCGAAGAATCGTGAAACAGAGCTTTTCATGCGTTTCGTCACTGACGTGGATAACATTATAACAGTGAAACGTGACGATGTGCTTAAAGAGGCGGATACTGTAGCCGAGTTACCGGTGTTTTATAGTGATCAAAATGGTTTCCAATATCACAAGTGAGTGTGTAGAGGTTAAGGAAATTTAGTAAAGAAGGACAACTTATTTGCACACGGGGCGATTTTTCACTAATTGATTATAAAGCAGATTCTGTAGTTCACTTCCGGGAGAATCTCATTCAAATTCTCTGGCGATTGCATAGAAATCCACGAGGAAGTGAATTGTACAACCTAACAGAATAACTTTCTTCACAAAACCGATTTTTTCTATTTTTGAAGTGAAACTTCTTAGGCGTCGATGGACGAGCGAAAATGGAGAGTAAAATTTCAAAGACATGCAACGTTTTGAGCATTTTCGTTCCGCGAGAGAGAAAAAAGATATAACGTAGAGGAAAAGGAGAGAGAGAGCTATACCTTATATATATTTTATGATGAGTTATTGTTATACAGTACAATAGTTGAAACTGTTCGGCGCCGCCGCGACTATTTCAGACTGTTCAGCACTATGGCAACTAGAATGATGGCCGCTACGGCTGCGCCTATTAATGCATTTTGTTCTTGTAGTCGTTATTTTAGCTTTGGACGCATTTAGAGGAATAAAGTGAGTGCCCTGTGTGTGCGGTTATATGTACGTGCATATGCGTGTATTAATAAGCCTTGTTTTGCTGGAAGTTCAGAATACAAAGATAAACGTACTTAGGCTAGGTCATCAAGTGTGCATACGCACATATAAATATTTTCTTTTTAACAGTGTAAGGAAAACAAAACTGAATTGTTTATGATTAGAAAAAGAATCGACTTACAAAGCTCTGTACATTCTGTCAAAAAAGTACCGGGAATTGTTCAATAAAACACAAAATAATTGTTTAATCATCAACATTTATTTTGTTTGAAGAGATCTTCTTCAGCTCCTGCAGCGTATTCTCCTTAATAGCCTCTATTGACTCAAAGCGGCATCCGCGTAGTGGCAATTTAAGTTTTGGGAAAAGGAAAAAGTCACAGAGGGCTAAATCCGATGAATACGGTGGTTATTCGATGATATTTGTCGAGTTTTCGGTCAAAAACGTGTTCGCAATATGAGCCTTGTGAGACGATGCGCTATCATGGTGCAAGATCCATGAGTTTTCTTTCCAAAAATCGGGCCATTTCCTAAGCACGTTCTCTCTCAAAGGTCGCATAATTTCCTAATAATATTCTTTATTTACCGTAGAGCTATTTGGAACGCATTCGCAGTGCTCAACACCATAATAATCAGAGGAAACGAGTGGGATGACTTTCACTTTTGACCGACTTTGACTTGGTTTTTTGGGTTTCGGCTAATATGGATAGCGTCATTTTGCATGTCAAACTCATATACCCACATCTCGTCACCTGTTATGATGTGCTGGATAAACGTTGGGTCCGAATTCACTTGCTCAAACATGTCTTCAACCACCTTCTTCCGATGAGTTTTTTTTAAAGAAATTCAACTATCTTGGAACGAGTCGAGCGACCATGCGTCTCATGCCCAATTAATGGTGTAAAATGTTGCGAATTGATTCGTGAGACACGTTAAGGTCACGAGCTATCTCCCTCAAACTTAAATCATGGTTTTCCAGCACCATTTTCTTGACTTTGTCGACGCTTTCATCCGTTTGAGACGTTGATGGGTGATCGGGGCGAATCTTCCACGACTTCTCGGCCCTCTGCAAAACCCTTATACCACTCGTAGGCCCGTGTTTTTGATAAAGCACACTCGCCATAGGCTTTCCGCAACATTTTCAACGATTCGGCACACGAAATCCCATTTAGAACACAAAATTTTAGACAAATTCTTCGTTCAATATTTTTATCCATATTGAAAATCACAGAGCACATCTGCGGTTGACTGATAAAATTAAATGCCAAAAACAAGCTAATTGACAGATCACTCTCAAACTCTGCGACACTATAGAGGACAGTTGTACCAACATTCTAGCAAAAAAAAAATAGACATATGTGTAACGCGCGTTGTTTTTAACAGAATGTATATCTAACTGTCCCTCCGTCACACGATAATTCAACTAAAAATTAAAATATCGCAATTCGGTCAATGCGTTTCTAATGGCAAAACTTTCTTTCAAACAAGCGAAAAACTCAATATTTCAGTACTAATGAGCTTGCTCGAACTTAATACAAGTTTAGGTTGAAGAAAAAGAAATCCATTATTTTCTCGGTAGATGGCTGTAGTGATCGATACTCTACAAGATATCGATCAAACAATTTAAAGTTTATTCTCGTTGTCAAGGTGACATTTGACACACAATTCGTTTGTTGTTTTTTGGAAAAAATTAAAAAAAAAATCGAATTGAGCTACGTCGAATTAAATTTAAAAAATAATAAAAATAAAGCAAATGAAATGCAAAGTAACGAGCTTTTATTTTCCACAATGGGCGGCAGCAATTCATAACGCAATTCATGCAGTTTGGCGGCGACAATTCCGAATGCACATTCATGGTGCACATTCGTGGTGGAATAGCACCTTATTTTTTGTCAAATGCGGATGTGTCTTTTTCAATTTTTTCTGAAAGCGGTCCAATAATTCACTGTAGTATTGCCTAGTAATCGTTGTTCCTTTTTCGAAAAAGTCCTTGAGTATGACGCCGTTCGCATCCCAAAAAATCGTCGGCATGTCCTTTCCGACCGATAGGACAGTCTTCGCCTTCTTCGAAGCAGATTCACCGAGAGAAATACATTGTTTTGATTGTTGCTTAGTTCCTAGTATGTAATGATGAATCCAAGTTCCTTCAGATCTTGCTTAAATTGCTCCAAACACTGTTTCGAAGTTAACAACCGCATCCGTTTGTTGTCCCCACCGTTCGCAATCGCGGCACCCATCGGGCCGACAATTTTTTCATCGCCAACTTATCATGTAAAATATTAATTACCTGTCCAGTCGACACACCTATGGCCTCTATTACTTTGCGCATTTTCATTCTTAGATCAGCGAGAATTCTATCGCGGTCGATCCTCATCAAAAACGGATTTAAATTATTTTACCCAATATCTAACTGTAGTCATAGATGGCGAATCGTCAGCATAGGCAGCATCCAACTTTGGTTTTATCTGCTCGCATTTTTTCCCATCCAAAATCAAAAAGCGAATTACCGAACGATACTGCTCTTTTTCCATTTTAGATAAAATCACGAAACACGTCTTACGCGAACAGCTGCCAAATCCAAACTAACCTATTAATAAGTCTGAAATTTGTTTTGCGTCGTTTGACGTTTCTTCAGGAACGTCCTGTGTCATCAAACGCGGGTACTTATTGAACCGCCCTCGTATAAATTTAAATTAAATTAGGTAATAACTATAAAGTACAAGCATAAAACACAAAAGACACCTTCAATGCTTTCGATTTGTATTTCGGAAACTGCTGCAACGGTTACTAGAGGCTGTGATTCAAAACTACATACCTCTGTATCATTGGGCGATTCCTATTTAATATAAACATTTAATAATGACTTCAAATAAACTTCATAAATTTTCTCTAAAATATATTTATTTACATTCTCCATTTTAATCACCATTTTTATTGATATTTTGAACTTTGACTCAAATCGCACATTTTAATTTGTGTTTATTTTTACTTTGCAATCAGCTATTTTTTTCACAAGCAAATTTTTACCAGTATAAATTTATCCAGTAAAAACTTTGAAATTCCCCTCAAAATGAAATGTCATTTTGCGCTCTCACTTTCCCCTGCTTGCAAGTGGTTTGGATACATGAAACACGTGTTACAAAAATGATTTGCTTCATGAACAGACCTAATAGTTGACTCGTGAATGACACGCCCAATTATTTTCACTCACAAAAAGTACCAACAAACATGCAAACATCACTGTATCTAAAAAAAATTAATCGTTTGTCAACTGAGAATACCAGGTTGCCTGCACACCATGATTCAATGATAAAAGGTTTGCTCAGTAAGCAGCTTTCTCGATCTCTCTTTACAAATCGGCTCCCTTAGCTAGACACTGGGTTGCTAACTCTAGAAATTTTAAGGAAAAGTGGAGGAAAAGTAAAATTTTTAGGTAACACATTTCATTTTCAAAATGGTCTGCTTACGAGCAACAACTAGCTAAAGAGTTGTCATCGGTAAGTTCAGGACTATGATAGTACGACATGAAATACATGCCTCTTAAGTCAGTGCATGATAGAGTTACTGACGCAATCCGAGATCGATGAGTGGAGAATTTACAAAGCTTTATTTCGTATGATGTGGTGAGACGGATGTGGTTAGACGGAATTCAAGCATTTCCCAAAGAGTTACAACAGGGAAAATAATTGGATACTCCCGACGCGATCGGTAACATTGCATACTTCATTATAAAAAAGTTGCGATTGATGGAACTTTTTTATAATGAGCCCACCTTCTCCTGGATGGATGAAGTGTCCAGAGGAGGCTTAGCAAAACACAGTACCAGCATGAAAAATCTCCTCATAAAAAACCATCTGCCGGAATCGGCTCAAAACTGTAGGTCCTTCCATTTGTAGAACAACAACAAGACGCGCGCTACAAATAGGAGGAGGATCTCGGCCAAACACCTAGCAGAATTGTACGTGCCAATTATTTATTTCTTTTTAACAAAATAGTTCCATATTGGCGAAGCTTCGCAACTTCGCGATCGGTTTTAAATTTAACAAATAATTCACAAAGTAAAATCTTGGATTAGGTGAAATAATTTCTTGTTTTAATATTAGACTTGGCATTTTCCGCTAATAACTTCTATTTGTACCATTTTTTACATTCAAATATTAATTAAAATTTATTTTTTAAACCGTTCGCAGTTTGTTTCCATTTAAGTAAGAAAATACTTTTTTGCTACCATTTTTACCAAAAAGAATTAATTTGTTCCACTTTATTCACCTTCATAAATACAACCTTTTGTAAGGGAGTGTCAAAAATCGAATGTCAGTAGTGAGAAAACCTTTAATAATTGAATCATGCTTACACACTAGCATCAACCTGACTCGAAAATCAAAACGCATTCCGATTTTTTTTCAACCTTACTACCGACTTGACGAAGGTTAATTGATTTGCTTGCAAACGACTAACTCTAATAGCACAGTCCAACAATTTTACATAAATGTTACGCAACACAAGCAAACTCTAATAATTATGAAAAGGATGTCTCGCAGACTAACTTTGTCGAAGAAAGTACTATCGGATTTTTGTTCACACCTCGTAGAAGTTTTAATCTTTTGGCCGAAAGCGCAATTTATCGAAAATGTGATGTATGAAACGACTTCAAATAAAATTTACGTCCTCAGACTTCTACAGTAGAATTTACCGGGAAGCTTTTTGTAGCAGATTTTAATCCTTAAACATCTAATATAATTTAATGGACAATTTTACCCTTTCAAAGCAGAAAGAAAGGTCATTCAAAAAGGCTATTAGAAGGTTAAAATGTTCCTCAACATTTCTAGGCAAATAATTTTTCAGGAGGTCGCCGAAGATGAAAAACTCATGCGGGTTAAGATAAGTGCGTGAGGGAGCTTATTTCAAGCTAATGTCTACACATTTGATACAGATGCATTACAAATACTTACACGTATGAGCATTAGGCCGGATTGATTTGTATTTAAAGCTATTTTTTACCTTCTATACCACATGTTTTTAAAAACCTTCCATTATCTACCTTACAGACGCATCAAAGTGCCCACAATTGGCATTGAGGGCAACTATTTTCCCATCACGAGTGGCGCTTTCATACAGGACTCTCACGTACGTTTCACATTGCTGACCACACATGCACAAGGCGCTGCCTCCTATGAACCGGGTCAACTGGAAGTAATGCTCGATCGTCGCACACTCTACGACGATTATCGTGGCATGGGCGAAGGTATAGTCGACAGCCGTCTGACACGTCACAAATTCTGGGTACTCATCGAAGATATGCCAACGAAAAATGAAAACTCCTACCAAATACCCAGTCTACTGGCCAATCAACTCGCAAATGGGCTACGCTATCCACCGAACTTATACTATGTCGAGACATTCGATGCGCCAGCAGTGCAACTAAAGCCGAAGGCAACACTGCTCGATCATGGCGCACTGCCATGTGATTTGCATCTGTTGAATTTGCGTACGCTCTCCGAAGAACAATTACAGCTCTTCCCATCCGCCTCAGCGTTAATGGTGCTGCAGCGACAGGGCTATGATTGTGCGGTCGGGCAGAACATCGATATAACACGCGTTTGTGCTGCATCTGCGAACGGTCTGGGGCAGATGGGTTTCAATAGGTTGCACATTGTGCGACTAGAGACAACAAGTTTGACCGGCTTGTTGCGAGAAGGTGAACGTAAACGGTTGAACTCGTTCGCTGAGATAACATTGAATCCAATGGAGCTGCGTACTTTTAATGTGACATTCAAAATTTGAATTACGAATTAGTTGTTAGTTCATTATAAAGTTTGAGTTTTTTTATAGTTTTTTTTTTTGCGTATGTATGCATGTGTATATATGTTTTGTCTCGATGTCAACGAGTATTTGTTGCCCAGTAGAGCCTAGAATCGTTCGAGTATTTTCAACATACTCCCTTGCGAGTATATGATTACTTGTACTCCACATATATTGCTCCATATACTTTGCTGTATAAGTGTTTGGTTTTGTATAAGTCGTACCCTCATGGGGCATAGTCATGCAGAAAAACTCCAGTTTAGCTTATAAGTGAACACTGAATAAGTGAACAGAAACTCGAGTTTACCACCTAAACGTGCAATTGAAGAAGTGTTCTTAGAGATTTTGCTAGTTATTAAAAATCTGAAATCAGAATACACAGTTGATCTCCTATTAACGCGTTTTTCTGGTATGGAAAGTCTCTACTTAAAAACAAAAACACGTAGAAATAACCAAATTTTAATAAAAATTTACTTATTCGTTCTAATTTTTTTATCGAATTTTCATGGTTTATAAAATGGTATTCGAATTCAGTTGCTTGGTCTGAGTCCAGTCGAAAGTTGAATAGTTGAGGTTGAGCTACCGCACTCGTTCTCACTTTGAGCTTCATTTTTGGTACTCAGATCTAAACCATGCAGAAACGTATAAATATGAAAATTGTTGTTAAAAAAACTAGAAAAAAAACGCTTATAAAAGGAAGACGCATGAGTTGCAGTACGAGGAGTTCAACTGTATGTATATATATATTTTTTTTTTTTTTTTCAAAATAATGCTTATAATCATCGCTCTTGCTTGGTAGCAAAGTGACCGTAGCTTCTTTACAGCGACAGACTTAAAAGCCAACATCCCGAGTTCCGCTTTCTTCGGTCTCAGCTCCTTCATTACTTCATTTAACGGCAGACTCTGCTTGAAGATCATTTGCATCAAAATTTGAATTTGTTTTGAACTTTTTCTGCCATTTCAAGGAGAAGGAAACAAAAAGGAGCAGGTGTGAGGATACTTCAAGCGCAGTTATCTCTTTTTTTCTGCCATAGCACGAGTATGAAGGAAGTACAAAACGAATAACCTTAGTTTATTGCTCGGAAGCCAGAGAAAAACGAGTGCTCGTTTATATTTTACTTCGAGAGTTCTTTTGCTTCTAAGTACTACTGGGTTTCAAGTACACGAGTATTTGTTGAATACAGCTCTTCAATTTGTATCGTGACTATTGAGTTCGTGTATGTATGTGTTATGCTTTTGTATTTAAATTTTACTTGTATGAGTGTTATTAGTTTTAGAAACCGAATTTACATGTCACATATGTATGTATTTGCACACTCACTGGTATCTTCGAAATTTTCTTTTCATCTGAAAAAATATGTATTTGTGGTTATAGATTTTTTGTATTTTGTTTCATCTTTTTTTTCAAAGCTAAGCGCATGTAAATGGCATTTCAACTTTAAAATGAATAAACTTAAACTGCCCTTACATATCCCTATTTGTAAAAAGTCACAGTAACAAACAAAACCCAACTAGGTTTCAAGGTAACTTTTATTCCGTTGTATTGCTAATTAAATTACGACGAAATATTTTAATATTAAGACCAAACTCGACATTTAACTGATGTACAACAGATTAGTTTAGAAATTCTTTTAAGCGAAATTAAATACTTTACTTAGCAATACAATGAGATATAAAACATATTTTGTTGCCCTCTTAAGCACTTGTAACCAGTACAGTACAGCTAAGCAACCATTCCAGGAGCTACACTATTTTTTTTTTTCTTATTGTACAATATCATTTCTCGAATACGCTTACAGTAGTTTAGTAAAATATTTTAGTAATATGAAAACCGTTATACCTACTTATATATACATACATACATAGAAAAGACACATGCAATGAAAGTGACTGAGTTCAAATGAAAAGAAGTGACATTAGTTTGCTTAATAACATTCGTTACTTGACAGATAAGAAAATTTGCTTTATTTCGTGTGAAGTGGAAAAATGTAACTTTGAGACGTAGACATTTTTTCTTAGACCAAACAGTGGGTAATAAATATGATGCGGATACGACTTAGAGTTCTTCAGTTTTAAAGGAGTTAATCAAGAATTTTTATATAATTTTTTTTTTTTTATTTCTTTATATTTGTTAATTTTTGTTTTATATATTTTTGTTTTTTTTTTTACTTTTTTTTTAGATTTTTTTTATTTTTATTATTATAATTTTTGTTTCGCTTTATAATTTTATAAGTTCAAGCCCAGTATTGTAATAAAACGACCACAGTTTTGAATGCCCCTTTATTTATTCTAATGTTGTTGGAAACCATCTCTATTAAATCGCGTATTTGCCTGGTCGACACTTACTTCCTTGAACTCAGTCACTAAGCAAGCAACCAATCAAGCACTAAGCATCGTTTGCATACGAAGCAAATAATATTTTGTACAAATTTCCGTCTGTTGTGCTTTCGTATCAAGTCAAATAGAGCAAAAAAGTATTTTAATTTTAATTTATTTTATTTAAATTTATTGTGTAACTAATTTCCATGATCAGCTCGAATTTATTTTCCTTTAAGCAACAAAATCATATTAAAAAGTCTCTCGAAAGAAAGTAGAAAAGATAAAAAGCCATGTATAGGGTTAAAATGTTTTTAAAAATCGAAGTCCTAAAACAAATTTTAATCTAATTTTTAATTTTTTAGCAGTCAAATTACTTTTTTCTAGAAGCGCGCGCGCGCTGAAAAACTCAACTCAGAAGCGAATTTAAAGCAAAACTTCCTTATTTTCTGCTCGCTCCTATTTTTGAGAAACGATTCTACAAAAATAGTTCGGGAGCTTGAAGTATTATGAATTTTATTATCTTGAAGTAATATAAATTAAAACTCGAACGTTAAAAAAAGATAACATCACTTTTTTTATATGTGAGCAGAAAGTAGAGAACAAGAGAAAGGGAGGGGGAGACGGCGAGAGGGCCACTAAAGCGAGTTAAGTAGACAAAACGCTTATTTTCCACTAGTTCATATTTTTTTAAGTCCCACTTCTCAAAAATGTATTTTCGAGTTCGAAAATATCTAAACCAAAATACTAGCGTCTAAATATTTAACTTCTTTGGTTTTCGTGAGTCGAAAGGTATATTGGATTTGCCTCGTCCGAAAGCCGAATGTAAAAAATTCTGAAAAAAAAAATAGTAAGCCACCTCTTATTTGTGTATCGGGGCCTTTATACCGCGGGCCCAGAGTTCTCGGAGGGGCCCGGACTAGAGAGTAATTCGAATTATATGAATTAGACATAATTAGAAAGGGCCCTCATTTGCAATTTTCCCCGAGGGCCCGGATATGCTCTCTACGGCCCTGTCTGGGCTATAAGGCGGGTGAGGTACAATTTTCCATCAGGCATTTTCTAAATAATTTTTGACCGGTACTGCAACATGCGGCCGAGCGTTGTCATGATGGAAAATCAATTTCTCGTGTCTGGTCGCCCATTCTGGCCGTTTTTCGACTATTGCTTACTTGAAACGTATCAATTGTTGCCTGTATAGCTCTCCCGTGATCGTCTGGCCCGATTTTAACAGCTCATAATATCCCACCAAATACAGAGCATTACCTTCAAACCATGAATATTCGGCTTTGGTGTCGATTTGACTGGTTGGCATGGCTTCCTATATGATCTTTTAGGCTTTGGGTTGTCGTAATGAATCCACTTTTCATCGCCAGTGACTATACGATGCAAAAACGATTTCTTTTTTTGGCTATTAAGCAGCATTTCAGACTCGCAAAATCGTCTTTCCACATATCTCGGCTTCAATTCGTGTGGCGCCCAATTTCCTTGTTAGTGAATGCATCCGGCTGCTTTTAAACGTTTAGAAATGGCTTATTGAGTGACTTCCAATGTTTTTCCAAGTTCTTCTTGAGTTTGACATGGATCTTGATCGAGTAATGCCTCCAGTTCTTCGTCTTCAAACTATTTTGATGGACCTGATCGCTCTTTGTCTTCTGTAATCACCACTTTGAAATCATGCAAACCACTGCTGACATAATCTAAGCTCCGGAGCATAATCAGGATAAGCTTCTGAGAGTAAACGATGTGCTAATTTAATTCTAATGTTTGTTTGACTTTTTACTTCACTCTGTAAATGGCTTTTTATTCTTAAATATTTTTGATAAATTTTTGATTTTTTTTTTAAATAATATTTTTAAAATTTTTGTTTTGTTTTTGCTTATACATCAGATTTACTTCAATTATTAGGCACAATTTTTTTTTTTTTGTTTTTAAGATTTTAAATAAAAATGATTGCTAAAATATCCTTATCACAGGCAGGTAGGTATATTATTTTACTCAGGCAGCAAATTAGCTTATTTTTAAAAATCTTGTATGAGTGTAGATGACTGTGTGAGCGTTTTAACGATATATTTATAAATGCAAGAAAAAAGAAAATGATTTCATTAAAATCAAGAATATTTAAATGCTATTATAAAGCATAGAAAATGGCCCGAAAAATATAGTAAACCTAAATGCAAAAAAAAAAAAGAAAAAAAAAATTACGCAGCACCGAACTACATGCGTCGGTAATATTAGTGAAATGCACCCCACGCACTGTAGTTATGTTTAGAGAAAAATATAATATAAATATAATGAGTTTTAAGGAAAATTACATACTACGTAAAAGTTAATAAAAATAATGCAAGCAAAACGAATTAAATTTGACAGTGCGGGTCGAGCAGTTGCGAACTGACTGTTGATCTTAGGCATACCTCTTTGCAGGTAGTTGTATTTAAATGTCAAAATTAGCATCCGACTTTTACAAAAATTTCGAGCAAAAGCCAGTATTTTTTTTTTACTAGCATTTAATACAAATCAGATACTTTTTTAATCTGCTTGGGATGAAGCAATACCTGTAGTCAGCGCGGAATTCGCATGCTCGCTTATTGAAGGTGTGATTATAGTCTGATATTATTGTAAAAACCATTTTCCATAGCCATCCATTGATATTAGCTTTTTCTGATTAGCGAATTTTATAAATTTGAAACGAATATTTGGCAACGCTTTTGGCTAAGAAAGTTGAACAAAAAATTTTTTTTTCGTTTGTATTTCAAAAACTAGCAAATTTTTAGTTTTTTTCTAGACTGATTAGCTTAAATATTTTATATACAATCATAATATTTATTCTTATATACATATGTGTATTTATTTATATGTAGTTATTTTTATGTTGAGGAATGTTTTGTTCATTTTTATTTAAGATTGATTGTAATATACAGACGTGTATAAAAAATATTTAACTTATTGTACGAAGTTTGTAGTTTTTAAATATTATTATAATATTGTTCAAAATTATACAAAAAAAAAATTATATTTACTATGTAAGAGAATATTTTAATTGTAAAGGAAAATATTTTTTAGTCAAATTATAAGCTCAGCACAGAAATATGCTGCTTATTTACAGAAAATCCGTTTCGATATTGATGACGTTTTTTCCTTTTTTTTTTGTTTTTTGTTTTTTTGTTGTTTTTTTTTTTTGTAAATTTCATCATTGTTTTATTATAATTCATTCGAATCACAACTCGAACGCGATCGAACACATTTCACAACGAACAATGAAGGTTCTTAGACCTAAAATTATCTAATTATCTTAAGGGGTTATATACCGTTTGAGCCCGAAAAAATGGACGATTGTCATGATTTTTTTTAAATATGTTTTAGAACTTTTATTAAAATGAGGCATATATCATACTGAAGGGTAACTTTCGAAGAATACATTTTGGTGTTTTTATTTTAAAAAATGTTATTATTTATTGTTAATATCGCCCCACCCCCGAAACGCCGTTTTTTAGAAGAGGCTTGTGGTGATCACGCATGGAGATAGCGCATGAGCAGCTCAACTGAAATCAAAAAAAATTAAATGATTATTGTAGAAAAATGTTTTTTAGTGCATCTGAATGGTTAATTTACCCAAAATAAATTTTTCTCGATATGAAAACCGCTTTGCACCAAAAAAACGATTTTTGAGGGGTTGAAAAATTAAAACAATGCAAATATTTATAAAATGTGAACCGTTCAAAATCATGAGGTTGTAACTTTGAATAATTAAAAAAAAACTTTATGCAAATCGGTCAAATAGTTTTTGATAAATAATGATCACCGCGACAGTAATTTTCAAAAAACACGACTTCGAGATAATCGCGTCTAAATTTTTGCGTGCACTTCATTTATGGATAATTTGCGCGCTTACACGGTTTGTAACTTTCGTTCTAGTGCTCCGATCCTTATGATTTTTTGAATTTTTATTTTTTTTTAAGATGATGTACTTTTAGAATATGCCATAAAAAAATTTTCGATTTTTTAGTCCAACACAAGGTATATAACCCCTTAAGAAAATAAAATAAAAAAAGCGATTTTTTGAAAATTGTAGTTATATACAGTGGTGGCCATATCATATGCAACAAACACAGTATTTACGAAAAATTGTTTGTGCTTTACCATTAAACTTTACAGAATGTTGATTGAAAGTTAATTTATTTTAGTTTGGTATGTACACTTTTAATTTATATTTTTAAATTAAACAAAATTAATTCGGATATAAAAAAAATGTTACCTTTATAACACAACTTAAAAAGTACGTGGACAAAACAAATGCAACTTTTTGAAAGCTATCGTGGAAAATAGTGAAACTAGTATTTTGTTGCAAACCCATTGCATTTTATGACTTCGGCGCATCGTTTCGGCATTGCCGCAATTAAATTATCAATGGTTTTCATCGGGATCGATTTCCAGGCTTCTTGGAGTTTATTAAAAAGTTCATCGCCATTTCTAATGCTAGTCCTGTCTATCCGCCTGTTAACCAGTTCCCACAAGTTCTCAATCGGGTTGAGATCCGGGGACTGTGGTGGCCATTCCATAACATCAACTTTATTTTCGGTAAACCAAGACTTTACATATTTTGCCGTGTGTTTCGGATCATTATCCTGTTGGAAGACCCAACGCACCGGCATTTCCCACTCAGCATATGACAGCATTACGTCATTTGCAGAAAAGCAGCCCCACACCATTATATTGCCTCCACCATGCCTAACCGTTTTCTTGCAATAACGAGGATCATACCGTTTATTCACTGGTCTTCTCACATAAGACATTCCATCACTACCTATCAAGTTAAATTTTGACTCATCGCTGAAAAGGACTGTTTTCCATTTGCTGATCGGCCAATTTAGATGCTCCTTGGCAAATTTCAAACGCTTTGCCTTGTTCTTCAATGAAATCATAGGTTTGTGTGCAGGACGGCAACCTCGCAGTGAAGCTTTCAAAAGGCGTCTACGCACACTTCTCCTGGATATTTGCAAATTTAAGTCTTTTATTATTTGTCTTGGAACAATTTCAGGATTCTTTTTTGCCAGTTGTACTATCAGGTTGTCTGTCCTTTGGCTGGTTTTGCGTGTGCGCCCTCCTCGGTGAATAACAGCAACCTCTTTTCTTGTAACAAACCTTTTAATTATTCGCGAAATCGTACTTTTGTGTGTGCTGTATTTTGCAGATATGCCTTTCTGTGTCATTCCTGTCTGAAAATCTGCAATAATTCTCTTCCGAAGTTCAATTCCAAATTTGTCTCTTGCCATTATCAAAACCGCGAAACTTTATTTAAATAAACACACTAATTTATTTGCAGGAACGGTTGATATTATATTATATGCAGTATACAAGCTATTTTGAGTGACAGATAAACCAAAGACAACGAATAAAGTACCGTTACAATAGTGTTACTTAAACTATTTTGAAGAGTTGCATTTGTTTTGTCCATGCTCTTTTAGGATTGATGTAAAAATGGGAGTCTATCTTCTTTAAGGGAACAAATACTTTTCGTTTGAAAACGTAAAATAAAAATATACATTCGAAACTAATATAATTTCCCATTAAATCAACATTCTGTAAATTTTAATGATAAAATATGTACACATTTTTGCAAATAGGATGTTAGTTGCATATGATATGGCCACCACTGTATAACCCCTTAAGACTACTAAGTAAACTAACGATATGTATATTTACGGTAATATGAACCACGATGCAGACTAACAATTTTCGCTCGTATTGCCTTGATCCTGTACTCCGAAAACTATTCGATTTCCGAATTGCCCGATTAAATACCGGAAATCCCGATGTATACAAATTTACGCCGCACTAAACGGTTTAGTAGTCACTAACAGTGGGCAGAGGCAGCTGAATGAATTACGACATAATTCTAGGTTCTGAAATAGAATTACTTTATCTCGTATATTCTTTCCATTTTTAATAATTAAATAAATCCCATTATTGTTTTTATGCTTTTTTTTGAAGAACCTAAATATTATATAATATAATATAATTTGCTTGAAATGTATAGTTGTAGCATTTCAAAAAGTGTACTAGAAAATAAGTTCACATCGAACAAATCTATATTTATTAAATACCAACATAATGTAAACTGTATAAGTATGTACGTACGTATTTAGTAAAGCACCTAAAGTATATTCTAGTATTTAGTTTTCCTCATAGAAAATGTATTTCAGTTTGATTTCAAGTTAAATAGAAAAGCGTAACTCTGTACAGTAAAAAAAAAATTTAAATAAAAATGCATAGTGAAATGGAAAAATTTAAATAAGCAACATTACAATGAATTTTAATAACAAAAAACAAAAAAAAACAACAACTAAAACATCAACGCAGTAAAATCACCAATGTAATTCACAGCACCGCAAAGTTGCAATTATTAAAACAATCACAACAAAAGACGTTCTAATGCCCACTTTTATTAAAAAGATTAGAAGAAACCATAGAGCTTAGTAATAAGAAAAGGGAGGTGAGGTGTTGAGTATTAAGAAAAATGCATAAACTGTACGAATATCTATCCAATAAGACGATATGGGGAAATATGTATGTAATTAGAATTGTACGAATTACAGTTACTATAATGAATGCCTAGCAGTAAAATTAGTAGTGAATGTGGTAATTGAATAGTTAATTTAAACTGATGTAGCATAAAAGACATTGTACGCTCTTACATTTAAGTAAATTAAATTATACTTCACATGAATATAAAAAAATACATGAATAAGTTGATATTGTATTTCAACAGAATATTGAGGAATATATTTAAAAAGAATGAAATAGAAATATATACATAAAATAATTAAAATGGAAGAATCTGTTTGATTTCTAGTTTTTATTGTGTTACATAAGAGTACGAGGACCGTTTGAAAAGTTCGTGCAAAAATAAAAACTGTCAGGTCAGTCCATAAGTTCGTGCGTTTTTTAAAGGTGGTGTTAAAATTTATAAAAAAGATATTTAAAGTATTTGGTTTAGCGTTTGCTTTTTGAACCACCTATTTTTTTGAGAATGGTAACACAAATGACATGTCAAATGTGTTCATAATTTACTTAAAGGTTTGACATTTACGAAATGGGACGCTATATGTGGCGAGTCTTCTTCTTCTTTTCTGACGAGTCACTGTTTGGTGCGGTTTTTGGTCTGGCGCCATCATCGGGCCATTTTTTTCGAAAATGAGCGAGGAGCCGCGGTTGCCGTAAATGGCGAGCGTTACCGTGACATGCGCAACGAGTTGTTTCCAAAAATTGAAGAGGATGATATGGACGACATTTGGTTTCAACAGGACGGTACAACTTGTCACACTGCCAAAGTTACACTCGAACTTTTGGCTACCGTTTTTGAAAACCGAATAATCAGCCGAAATTCCGATATCAATTGGCCGCCTCGGAGCTGTGATTTAAGCCCGTTGAACTATTTTTTGTGGGGAGCCGTTAAGGACAAATTCTATGCGAACCATCCAGAGACGATTGATGCTTTAAAACACGAAATCGAAGTTGCCATTCATGAAATTGGAGCCCAAACAATCGAAAATATGCTTAAAAATTGGGTTGATCGAATGGTGAAACGAAAGTTTGAAAAAATATGCATTAGTTTTTTTTTATAGCCAATTCAAAAAGCAAATTTTACATGGCCCACCCTATACAATATTCTCCTTTATTATTTACAATGCCTTCCCAACGTTTAGGTAAATTTTTAATTGCCTGCTCAAACAATTTTTTGTCCTTGGAGTAAAAATACGCTTCGATATCCCTTTTTATAGCTTATTTTGATGAGTAGTTCTTGTTACTCATATGGGATTGAAGTCCACGGATAAGGTGATAATCACAAGGTGCAATTTCCGGAGAGTATGGTGGATGCGGCATTAGCTCCCATCCGAGCTCTTTCATCTTTCCTAATGTTTGCCTTGCGGTATGAGATCTTGCGTTGTCGTGGTGAAACAAAACTTTGCGTCTATTCACTAAAGACGGTCGATTTTTGTTAAGTGCCTCATTCAGGTTTGATAGCTGATGGGAATAATAATCAGCAGTTAACGTCTGGTTTGGTTCCAGAAGTTCATAATAAACAATACCGGCCATATCCCACCAAATAGACAGAAGAATCTTCTTGGGGTGAAGGCCATCTCTAGGGGTCGGTTCTGGTGTGTCATCTTTATCTAACCATTGGCGTTTGCGAACAGGATTATTGTAAAGGACCCATTTTTCATCACCAGTAACAATTCGGTTCAAAACACTTTCATTTTCAAGCCGTTGCAACAGCTGAGAACACACATTCACTCTCTGCTGAAGGTTGGCGACGGAAAGTCTATGCGAAACCCATTTTCCCAGCTTTGAAACCTTTCCTAACTGAACCAGGTGCCTGTGATCTGTTCCATGCGATGAATTTAATCTCTCAGCTATCATATCGACTGTCAAATTTTGCTCAGCTTCCACGAGTTCGGGCAAGGTGTCGGAGTTAAAGACTTCAGGACGACCAGCGCGCGGGGCATCCTCCACGTCGCAGTTACCACTTCAGGATTTTGAAAACCACTTTTGCGCAGTCCTTACACTCACGGTATTCTCTCTGTGAACAGTGTTTATTTCTGCAGCAGCAGTTGTTGCATTTTTACCACTTTTATAAAAAAAATACAAAATATGCTTCTCATACGCGTTCGAAGATTCCATTTTATTTTTTAACAACTCGTGCAATCCGCTATTAAAATCACTTGTTGAATGCGCAATATATCAGAGAAAATACAAATAGTTCCGTTATATTTCGCGAATAATTTTTTGTATGCAAAAATCGTAGAAAAGTGAAATTATGGGTAAAATACGCACGAACTTATGGACTGACCTGATACTTTTTATTGTGTTACATAATAATACGAGGACCGTTTGAAAAGTTCGTGCAAAAATAAAAACTACTTAAGGGGTTAGGGGTTGTCAGAGGCTCGAAAAAAGCTAATTTCGAATAATTTTTTTTGTTAGTCATTGCTTTATTTTACAAAAATAAAAACACAATACATCATACTTCGACTTTCAAAACGAAAAGTAATAATTGTAAACGTTATTCCTGTAAGTCCCTTGCGGCGATCATCACAAGTCCTTGGAGATTCACCTAAAATCAATCGGACAAGAGAAATTAGTTTTATTAATACATTATCTTGTGCCTGATTGAAGCCTATTTTTTTTTAAATTAACAATATAGCGGCCTCAGGAAATATTTTTCAGATTTTCGAGAAAAAACCGACAATTAATTGTTTAAAAAACAATCGAAATTTAAAAAAAAAAAAGAAAAATCCTTCGATTAGGCACGAGTTTTTTATGTTTTTCAAAAGCAGTACCATAGATGTCGCTAGGAGTATTTTTAAACTTTTCCAAATGTCTTGTTTTTTTCGCCTGTTATCTGTCAACAATATTCGGTTCATGGTTTGTTGCGTTTCATGCAGCAATGCATTTTTGTCGCTCTTAAAAATGTCGAATTTCGTGCCTTCGAACTACGACTTGCGGACATCGATGAGAACCGAAAAACCACTTGTGAAATGCTGCTCTCCCGGTTCGAAAGGAAGTCTTTTTTCTTTACATCGAATCGTTACGGGTGATGAAAAATGGGTGTATTTCTCCAATCGCAAGCGTAAACAATCGTATGGTCCGCCCGGCCACAAGCCAAAAACAACGGTCAAACCAAATCGCTTCGGCCGTAAGGCAATGCTGTGTGTTTTCTGGATTTTAACGGCGCTATACACCGAAAACGCGCAGAATATGCCGATCGGCGTCACAAAGTAATTTTTCTTGATGACAATGCACCGCCACATCGAACATGGGCGACCCGGGCATTGGTGGAGACGTACGATTGAGAACCGCTGGTGCATGCGGCTTACTCACCAGACCTGGCGCCTTCCGATTATCATTTGTTTGCATCGATGGGCCGGGCCACACACTTTCCGAGCAGCGCTTCAATTCTCACGAAGAAGCCAAAAAAGGCTCGCTGATTGGTTTGCGGTCAAAGACGGCCAATTTTTTTGGCGCGGCATTCACAAATTGTCTGAGAGATGGGAAAAATGTGTCGCTAGCGATGACTATTATTTTGAAGATTAAATTTGTAACCATTTTTTGTTAATAAACGTTTGAAATTGAAAAAAATTCTCATTTCATAGGTATATTGAAATCTTTAAATTACAGTGATCGCCAGTTCAAAAGACATAGTTTTGAGAAAAACGCATTTAAAGTTACATTGATCGATATCCGGAGCGCCCGAGCGCCTTTTTTTAAATGTTGAATAACTCGAAAAATATTTGTCGGATTCACTTAAAATTTTCACACAATATTTTGGAGATATTATACTTTAATTTTAAAAATGCAAAAAAAAATTAATTTTTTTTGAAAATTCTGACTACCCCTAACCCCTTAAATGCAAGAATCCAATTAGTGATTCCGCACCATTTTATTGCCACATCCTCGCTACCAATAAGTTATACGATTAATCCTTAGCGGCTTTAACCAGTCTATGTGATTATAAAGTGGTTTACTCTTTGAGGTGCGATTATAAGGTGGACAGCTCTTTGAGGTTTTCAAAAAGCGATTTGCCAAGGTTAACATCCATGCCATGGGCAGGGCATTCACTACAGAAGTGGAAGAGAGTTTCTTTTTTCTCCGGTTGTCTACAACCGTGTTCACTTATGAACCAGAAGTCAGTTATAACTGCCGTGAGTCTGCAGGCATCCCTTCGTTTTATATTTGTTAATGCTGTCCTTTACTTGTGGTTGCAGGTGGGCTATAACATTCTGCTGACTATCGGTTGTGTGATTCCTCCATCTATTGGGTTGGGGAATAAGTTTATAGCGTTTTTATATTTTCTGTTATTTTACAAAGATTTGTTTGCTATTTGGCAAAGGCTAAGTATTCATTCGATAGAACTCTTTCTGCACTACAAACTCTTCTGCTCTATTTAATTTTTTATTAGTTTTGAGGCTTAGAAATGGAATACCCAGTAGGCAAAATCAATATTTTCGACAACTGCTCTTCCTTGCTTTTCATCGAGGTCAAAAAGCTCCCGAAGCAGAGCGCGACATTTGCGATGTGTCTGAAGAAGCAGTCAGAGGTGAGTCTACAACACGGAAATCGTTTCCAAAGTTCAAACATGCTCAAAGTCGCCATCGTCCGTCGATGACACGTCCCACAGCGGAAGGCCTTCTTAATTCAATGAAGAACGTCTGAGGAGAAGGGTCGCCAAGCCAGTCGTGATTAGCGGAAAAAATGAGCTGCGATCATAAGACGATTCTCAATCACCTTCATTCAATAGGATTTACCGAAAAATTGGAAGCTCGGGTACCTCACGTGCTCAATGAAAAAAACAAAGAAAGTCGGCTTAAAATTTTTTCTCAGCATTCGCCCGCCATCGAGCAACACGCAGTCATAAACAATGCTCTTTGTACTGAATCTTTACGGGAGATGAGAAATGGTGCCTATACATTAATATGAAGCAAGGAAAGGAGTGGGTGGTTCCAGCAGATGTGCCAAAGCCAAGAGTTCAGCCGGATCATCGTCCAATTCATCCAAAGAAGATCGCGATATGTATTTGGTGAGACTGGGAGGGCATGGTGCACTGGGAGCTGCTCGAAAAGAATGACTGTGTCAAGAAGCTCTTAATTGCCTAGCCACACCGACATATTGACTGAAAAGATCTGATCGACATGGGCTAACCATACTCCTTCATGGCAACGCTAGGCTCCATGTTGCGCAAGTCGTCAAAGCCGCACTCCAAGAGCTCGAATGGGAGGTTCTTCAGCATCCGCTGTGTTCTCCGGACTTTGCACCAATCAATTATCATCATTTCCCTGTCAAACCATATGAAGGGCGTTCTTCTTCTTCGTTACATTCGATAAAAAAGAAGTCCTTAAAGACTGGCTCAACCACTTCTTTAACACCAGACCAGGCGATTTTTGGCGGAACGGCATCAACAAATTAGTCGAGTGGAAGAGGTTGAAAACAGCAACGGTGTATATATATAGTTGATTAACTTATTGACATAATTATTGCTTTTTTGTTCAATTAAAAGGCTTCGGTAAAAACGCTACGAACTTATTCCCCAAACTAGTCATTTCTTAGGTACCGTTGGGACGATGTAATCAGTCCTAGCCAAGGCGAACTGAGCTTGCACATTAATAAACTAGAATAACTATAAGTTTCTTTCTTCCAGCGACCCGCTTCATTTAACCTAAATGCGCTCATGATTGCCATCTTCTTGAACCTCCCTAGGACATGCTCTAATTGCACTGGCTAAGCTTTGTGCTATCCTGCCAAGTAATTTGATGTTGTAATCTCATACAAGAGTCTTCCACCAAGCTACCAATCTGTATGATAAAATTGGTTGTATAACCAACCGCCTTATAGAGCCATAAAGGATAAGCATATTTAGGTTGAAGACTCTATCTTGATCCCAGCATAAGTTTACTTTCCGCTTTCCTTACGCGTTGTTTGGGGTAAACCATTTTTATTTTTCGACATAGTTTCTTTTTAGGCTTATACACTCCAACGCAGTTCTAGTTTGTTGATCCAAATAATAAAATGTGCTTAAGCCTTAAAAATAGCCTCGTTTGAATAACATTTTTTTCTCGCTGGCCAGTTCTTCAAATTGGGGAACAAATATTAGCCCGAGGGACGAATAGGGTGGATGTAAAACGAGTTGATTTTCTATTTCCATTGATTTTCTGACCACATTTGCTGAGGCGGGAGCTGGTGCGATGCGGTGATGGAAAAGAAAAAACAATTGACTTCCTCGATTCAAAGGAATGTCATATACAAAGAAAATCACCGATTTGGCTGAAACTTGGTGTGTGTGTTCTTTCAAAAGGTGCTACTAACTATAACTAGACATAACCTCGATATACGCCAGAGGTGTCATCTCTCTGGCTTTGCGCGGACTTTTCAAACGACCCTCAAGCCCAAATGTTCGACGGAATTGTGAGCAAAAGGTAAGATCGAGTGAATGATGAGGTTTAGCGTATCACACAGCGCACCTTCCTAAACTCCCGCTCCCCGAATACCGCCATCGGAGTCCAAGCACCACCCATCGTAGACGAAGAGCTTCAACTGCCTCGAGATTCCTACGTTATCTTGATACAATTACATTCCGCATATTTTAGTAGGTTTGACATCAACATTTCCAGAATCTACCCCGATATACTCAACATATGTGTGGGACGTGAAGGTACCTCGGATGATACTAGCCACCTAAGAATAATAGATTACCAGGTTTGGCCAGTAACTATGGAGACAAACAAATTAATTGTGAGGGGAACTTCGGCTGCCACGTCACGGGGTATTCGCTTGCCGAAATCTGCACGATCATTTCACACTCGTCCAATCAGTCGGTCTTCAGACGACAACGAAATAACATGAGCAAAGGCTGCGTTGCCTTTTTTTCGTATATCATTTCAGTTTTCAACACAATTTCAATTTTTTCGTAAACAAACCGCTGCCATATCATCGAAAAGAGAAGAAATCGCTGGAGCAAGTAAATGAGGAATTCGGCATTCGGTTCCTTTTAGGATTCGATTTTTCTTAACAACAGCTCACGTGGATGTTTACTACTACATATTGAGGTACGATCACTTTTAGAAAGCGCTGTATCTATTATTAGATGTCCCAGGTGTTTGATGTATTTCAAACCGCAGACCAAAAAAGAGTTTACATACATAAATTTACTTTAAAAGCTTCACTTTCTATATTTACATGTAACTTAAATTCGTTTGCTGCGAAATTAAAAACAAAAACAAAAAACTTTAACGCTTTTCACATACTTCATTTCTACCTTCTCTATTAATATCTACTTAAAATATCTAATTTGTCTTCATTTCTTCATCCTTTCCGGCCACTAATCGGCCATCACTTCATACATATTCGGTCCCTTCTTTAGTAAATATCCTTGCAAATTTACAACTTCCACCAAATTGCTGACGCCACATGAAATACCTGCGCGCGTTGCCATATCCTTCAACTCATCGAAGTCGAATATCCGTCGTCCCAATGCACTGGAACGCATTTGAAACATTTGTATGAATTTTTTCACCGTACCCCTTTGGCTGGTGGCTGCGCTCGCCGTGGCGGGATTTGTGTCAATATAATTGCTCGTCGCGGTATCGGCAATGCTGTGCCGTACAATGCATAGGACATCACGTACATGAGCGTTTGTCACTTCAACAGAGAAATCGACGCGTGCACGGGCTTGTGAGAGTCGGATGAGGCCTTCAAGGTGACTGGAAATAGTATAAGAAAATCAAGTAATGAAGAAATTTTATCATCAATATGATTTCAAAGTAAGAACTGGAGAAAAGTATCAATTCAAAATATTTCTTAAGCAAATAATTTTCTATTTTTTATACTTATTTTATATGTTATTATATGTATAGACTGAGAGGATATTTAAAGTCCTTACGACAAATTTTTAATTTTTTGTTTTTTTAATACATATCAAAATATGTCAAGCGATTTGGACGTTTTCAGTGCTTTGACTTCAAACAAGTACATGATTAATGACAGAACCAAGGTGATGTCAGTAGGCCATGTGATTTATTTTGTTTTTTTTTTTTCTTTCTTGGGCATTTTAATCGACCTATTGCCCGAAAACCAACATTTCGAGAAAATTGGTGTTAAAGTTAACAAGTTGAGGCCGATGTTTCTGTCAATAATGAAAACACAGTGAAATAATAATGAAAATGGCTTCGCTGTTTTTCTCCTTGGATGTCGATACCCTTCTGCTTTGGTTTGAAGCAATTTTCAAAGCACTTTTACTACTGAGAAGTGGATACCTCCAAAATAATCTGTTCAAAGGCTTCAATGCATTTTACAGGCGTTGAAAAATTGTTAGTCTCGCATTTTATTTTTAATATTCGGTAAGAAAAGGAAATCATTAGGTACCAAATCAGCGTTGTTAAGTGGATCTTTTGAGTGCTCAAAAACTCTCTTGTGAGAGGCAACACGTGAGCACTCGCGTTGTCATAGTGTTTTTTAGAGGACTTCAAAGTTTCAGTTAGATCGCAGTATTAAAAAAATTATGCTAATTCTATAAAATTATATACCTTATGGAGATATAAAAAAGATAATAATGTCAAGAGAATTCTAAAATATAAGTAATATAAATGACAAAAAATATTGAAAATTTTTTTGGAAATTTTGTCTTTCAGAATTAAGACAATTTTTTTTTAATGCTGGGTCCCAACTGAAACTTCCAGGTCCTTTAATAAAAACCCCTGCTTAAGAAACAGTAGAACATTTCTTTTGTAATTGTCCAGCCTTAGCTAGGAGTAATACCAGGAGGAAAATACCATTTTGAATCTCTTACGGAACTATCCGGTATTGGGATAAAACAAATCCTACGTTTCATAAGAGCGTCTAAATGGTTCTATGATAAATAAATACTGAGGTTCCCGTGTTACACAGTGGTACCACAATGGACCTAAGTGAGTTTGGCTACTCTAAGCCGACTGTAACAAAAACCTTACGCAACCTAATAAAACCCTGACATGCTGAGTGAGATATACAGGATGGCGGCATATTTGACATTTGAACTAGACAGCTTCAGTACACAAACAATCAAGCAGTGGAGTGGATAAAGGTCTAAAGAAAGATTTCCATTCCAAGATATTTTTTTTCTACTTTTAGTAAAAAAAGTTTTAAAACAAAATTGGATAATTAATTTTGCGCCCCATATCGATTTCCTCATGTGTGAGAAATAGAAAACCATTTTCGCAAGTTGGTATGTATAAGTCGATTTCAAATGCCGTTAATATCTTCAGAGACCTTTAATAAATTTTAGCAAAACATTTTTTGACAGAACATTTTAATCCCCTAGCTACTACCTGGTGGATATTTTTGGCCCTCTTTTTAAAGAATTCACATCAAAGTTTATTAAAACGGCAGTTAGGGAGTTTCTCTACAGAAATTTTAAGTAAAAAAATGTACAAGGGATCACTTAATATGGCAAACGCCTGCGTGGGTTGAGTTGAGGTTCGTTGAGGACCTAAAGTGGCTGTTTCACTGGGTAATTTACATGTGTAACGTTAGATTCTGAAGATTTATTGCTGTAAGCAAAAATTCAATTTCTCAAAAGGAACTCAAAGAAAATAGTGCGGCGTGGAAAAGCAGCTGTCATTTGGTCACAGCGCATTATTATTAAATCTTAAATGTCATAAAATTTGAAAACTAATAAAGGCAAGACAATGACAGTTTCACTGATTGTTTTATTTGCAAAAATATTCCTATAAAAATTCATTTTTTATAAGTATACCTTCTGCTCAAATATGAACGAGACGTTATCAATAAAACGGTCCGCGGATGACATATGGCAAAAATAAATTTTTTGTTTTTTGGTAGGACTGTTATAAGCTTACATGGCAAATTTCAGCGTGATATGTCACATAGTTTGTTTTCTGTGCTACTGTAAACAAGTCAAGCTCGAGTGTGTTCTTGCGAAATCGTGCATGCAAAATGAAAGACAACGGCAGGAAGGGTAGGGTAGGCAATTGAAATAAAAGTTAAATAAAGTTCGTGCGTTTTTTAAATGTGGTTTTAAAATTAATAAAAAAGATGTTTAAAGTATTTATTAATCAATAATATATTTTCCTTCATTATTTAGAATGTCTTCCCAACGTTTAGGCAAATTTTTAATTCCCTGCTCAAAAAATTGTTTGTCCTTGGAGCCAAAATGCTCTTCGATATCCCTTTTTATAGCTTCTTTTAAGGAGTAGTTCTTGTTACAAATGGGATTGAAGTCCACGGCATAGGTGATAATCAAAAAAACATTCATTTTCAAGCCGTTGCAGCAGCTGAGAACACACATTCACTCTCTGCTGAAGGTTGGCGACGGAAAGTCTATGCGGAACCCATTTTCTCAGCTCTGACACCTTTCCCAACTGAATCAGGTGCCTGTGAACTGTTCCATGCGATGAATTTAATTTCTGAGCTATCATATCGACTGTCAAATTTGGCTCAGCTTCCACGAGTTCGAGCAAGGCGTCGGCGTACAAAATATGCTTCTCATACGCGTTCGAAGATTCCATTTTATTTTTAATAACACGTGCTTCTATCCGCGATTAAAATCACTTGTTGAATGCACAATATATTAAAGAAAATATAAATAGTTCCGTTATATTCGGCGAATAATTTTTTGTATGCAGAAATCGTACAAAAGTGAAATTATGGGTAACATACGCAAGAATCTATGGACTGACCTGATATAAGAATAAAATTTATAATAATAATGAAATTTAAAATAAGAATAAAATAAAGTATGACTGAAAATGTTGTGGAGAATTTGGTTTACAGCACCTTGCATATGAAGAATAGAGCTTTGATGAACTAAGCAACTATAGCAACATTGTACTTTTTATTTTACGCAAAAAATATTTTCTAAACTGTCTTATAAGAACTTAAATTTATGCGAACATTGTGCATGTCATCATTTAAAAAAAAAAAGTTGTTGCTCTTAGTACAATTAATATCATCTATGTGTCTATAAAAGTACAATTAATCACTAAGTCGAATTTAAGGAAAGAATATCTTGTTTCAAAACTTTGCCTTTTTGTTGCTGCGATCATCATAAAACTAGCCATTATTTGGCACGAGAATTAAGCCTTTTTGCACTTGGTGAAAACAATGAACGGCGACTGGATGTATGGGTATCAACATTCATATACACATATCACACGCACACACATAAAATTCCGCAAACTGTAGGTGTGCGTGTAACTACTCAAGAATGATTCGTTTATCGATCTCTACTTGTTCGATACACACAAATACGTTTGTATGTACGTAGGTATAAATTCATTATTAACAGAATCGTACAACCATCGGCAACCTCGATCAGTTCTCGACTCATCTCCGCATTCATTTCCATTGTAACTGTTGTGGCATGCGGACAAATTTTCCTGAGTTTTTAATAAAGTCGCCAGTGATTCGAAAAGGGGATTTAGTTATTGAAAAAGTAAAAGGAAATGTGAAAATCGCGTGTGTAGGAAAGTTGTGGGAGTGCAAACAGCGAAAATTGGGAAAATTAGTGTTGTTTTTAAACAAAAATAAAACAAAAAAGAAAATACTATTATTAAAAAAATAATTAAATTGAAATACAAAAAAAAAAAAAAAAATACAAATACAAAATTGTGAAATTTAATATTTTCAATAAAAAAAAACATTCGTTTTAAACAAAATAAAAAAATAAAAAGTAACTAAACTTCAAATTTCAATTCAAACCAATAACAATGTTTTATAAAATGTTACTGTGGCTTTTCGCGATTGCGAGTTATTTTTCTGGTTATGCAAGTAGCTACGAAATGAATAGTAAGTTGTGAGAAAATTTATTTCATTAAGAAAATTAATTTCATTTCATGAAATATATTTTTTAAGGACACACTTTTTGAATATTTTAAATATTTTCAAAAGAAAATTAGTGCTATTTGTATATTTTTAAAGTAAACACCAGCACGCATTAATATGATATACAAAAGTAGGCTTATATAAAGGGTGGTCCACAGGGCCGTGGAGAGAGTATTCGGGCCCCGGGGGAAACTTGAGATGCGGGCCCCTCCAAATTTTTTTTATTTATCAAAATGCGTACTATGTTATATTGGGAGGTTGAATTAGTTTTAAAGGTGACACACAGATGGCGCTATTTATCACTTTTAGTGATATAACATTTAAACATTGAAAAACTCATTGATAAAATTTTTGATAGAATAAATTATGAAATATTGATTAAAATGAATTTTAGAAAACTCTTCAGCAGATCTGAAATAAAAAACGCAGCTGAAAAAAGTTAAAATTTTTAAATCATTTTGTGAGTTTTACAAATATTTGAAAATGACTGCCACGATGCTTAGAATTTTGCTTTTCTTGCTTTAGCTGAGGCAAAAGCTCTTATAACATCATCGAAGTCGAGTTTCCTTGCTAACTCAGATTCCAAATACAAAGTTGCCAAACCTGTTACTCGGCTCTGAGTTGAACAAGAACGATGGTAGTTATTTACTATATTTTTTCAAGCAGGAAATTTCTTGGAATTACCCTCGAGTCCGGGCCCCTCTGAAAACTCCGGGCCCGGGGGAAAAAGTACCCAATCAACCTCCAGCAGTATTTTCAAAGAAAAATGCCATTAATAATGCTACCGCTCCACTTCATTTGAGTCAATTTGATCTCGTTGTGATATTGGCCTAGACCTTTACCACAACTCCTGTGATCGGTTGACTTGGCTCGTTTCGAAGTTGAAGCACTTACTGCTTTTTACTATTTTTTTAATAAATCGACCGGCTATATCACTGTCACAAAGGCATGCAATAACCAATGTGACGACTCGAATTTATTCAATATAGCACGAATGATCTGTCTGCTGGAGCAATTATTACGGCTGACTTAACTACCAAGGACTATCGACTAAAACTTTCGGTAGTGATTTTTATTTATTTCCAAAAGTTGCTCGTTCGTAAATTTCGTAATGACAAGAAAAAAAAAATATTCAAAGGCGTGTTTGTATTTGAATACAAATTTTGTATAACCCTATTGAGAAACCCTTTAAAATATTGTATTATGATGCCAAAAGATAATCTATATAACCTTGAATAACGAGGAAGAAGGAATGCAATTTTTACAAGTGAAAAAAAAAAAACACATTCAGTGAAGCTATATATTCGTAAACAGGTTCGCAGCTTAATTCTTTCGATTTGTTGGCTAGCTGAGGTACTTTAAAAGAAGTCGCAACAATTTCAACCTAAACTGAAAGCATCCACAATCACATTAACAAAAGTAACCTGGCAAATGAGCCATAAAAATTTCCATTCCAATCGAAGCTTCAATTACACAAAGACGCGGTATTTGCAGAACTCTGAAGGAATAAAAAAGTGCGTAAATGTATGCTAAATTAACAGGTCCTGTGAAATGAAATCGAAAGCTGAACTTGAACCCGTTTGCCCTTCACTTTTATGCAGCGAATTAAAATCAATTAAGTGGCAGAAGCAAAAAGATAAAAACGCAACAGGTATTAAAGCTGAAGCGGTAAATGTAACGGACACGCATCTTTAATAGAGACGAGTCGGTGGTGATAGGAGCGAAGATAAAAAAGACTCAAACAAAAGTAAAGTAGAATAAATAAAATAAAATTAAAAAAATATAAGATAAAAAAAAGGTAAAATAAAATGAAATCAAAATAAATTACATAAATGTTATATAAATAAATATAAAATAAACTTAACCCATTTGATCCCATTGTACTCGCTTGAGTACAGAAAAAGCATCTTTTTCGAAACGACGTCAAAAGCCAACGCTTACAAATTTTTAAATGTACTCGCCACTTTATAATACAGAGCAATGTTGAAAAGAAATATACATGTTTCTCCGTCTTTTTAGTCCCGTTCTTCGTTATTCACTTGTCTTTGCGTGCACCTTTGCTATTTTTCTTCTTTTCATGGTTTAGTTTACAATAAGCTCTCTGTTTGACAAAATCTAAGTTATCACGGAAAAAGTTCAGTGTTGAAATATTCATAATAATTTGTATACTTTATAACAAAAATACGAAAAAAGTTGTGGAAAAGTGCATTTCGATAGGTTTAAATTCTAGTGTACTCGCATGGGTACAGTGGGAACATTAATATATATTTTGTGTGCATATTTCATGTAGATTTGGTAATGGATGTAACAAAATTTTACGGAAAGAGGTTTCACAACCTTTATGCGGCCACCGACTATATTGAATCAAGCGACCGTAGTCACTTCGACTTCGCTATTATACCGCCAAATACCCACTGGGACACAGATGAGGAGGACATTGAAGAGGATAATATATTGCGTGATGATATTCCAAGGGATGTTCCGGGCGAAGTTGACTTATTTTTGAGCAGTGACAGTGATGATGATATTCCACTTGCAAGCTTACAAAAAAGGCAAAAGTTGTCAAAAGTTGTCAAAAGATCTAAATCCAAAATGGAGAAAGAGAATAACAAGTGCAGAAATTCCAGAAACGCATTTTTACGAACAATCCCAACTTGAAGGGTGTTCTTTATTGGTAACTAAGAACCCAGTTGAAATTTTTGAAACAATTTTTGACGATGAGGTGGTAAAATTAATAATCGATCAAACGAAAGTATATGCCTTGCAGCATAACAAGCACGATTTTTGTTTCAATGAGGAGGATCTTAAGAGGTTCAGAAATAAAGTCTCCCATTAGGTTCAAGGGTCGTCCTTGATCTTTTGGCAAACATTCCACATCCGACCGATCACATCGTATTTTTCGACAACTTCTTTATGTCATATGACCTTCTTAGAATTTTGAAAGAACAAGGATTTAAGGCTACTGGGACTGTTCGTGAACGGCGGTCCAAAAAATGTCCTCTGAAAACGAACAAAGAACTACAAAAGCAGCAACGGGGAGAGTTTGATTTTATGTAAGTTTATCATAATGATTTATTTGAATAGTTGTTTTGTATCAAATTTTCTAGATGTTCTGATTCAGGAATACTTTTTGTGAAGTGGAATTACAATAGCGTTGTGACAGTGGGAACAAACTTTGATAGAATTGAACCTTTACATACCGTCAAACGATGGTCAAGACAAGAGAGGCGCAAGGTGAATGCCCATCAGCCGAAGTTGATAACGGAATACAACTCAGGAATGGGAGGAGTTCACGACCAAGCTTTGAATACTTACTATATAAAGTTTTGAGGAAAGAAATGGTGGTGGCCTCTTTTCACCACAATGATAAGCTCGTGCGTAGTAAACGCAAGGAAGCTTTATAAAATGGCAAGTAAGAGTCAATGCGACTTGTTGCAATACCAACGTGAAATTGTGTGATTTTATTTACGCAATTATAATATCCGGGACATATCTTCAAAACGATCGACAACGGCGTCAATAGCTGGTCCCTCATATAACCATTTTCCCAAAAGGATATCGAATCAGCTCAGGTGCAGGGAGTGTCACCAAAGAATTCGATGGATTTGCGAGTTATGCAATGTAGCCCTTTGCGTGGAGAGAGAATGTTTCAAAAACTTCCATACTGTTAACCGAACTAATAACCAAGGAAGTCTTTGAAAGTGTCTTTTTATTTAATACTCCATATTTTCATATACAGGCAATGTATGTATATACATATTATCCCATTGTACTCGATTGGGTACAGCCCAAAAAATGCATTTCTTTGATTTTTTTTCGTGTTTTTCTTTTTTAAGGAGCTTAATTACACTATTTCAATAAACGTTTTATAAACGCATTTAAAAAAAATTGCTTTATATAAGGTTGGGATTTAATGGGTTAAATGATTTAATATTATATAATAAAAACAAAATAAAATAAAAACAATTTAAAATAGGGTTTAAAACATATATGAAGTAAAATTAAAAAAAAAAAATTGATAAAATAAAATAATTTTAATAAATCATAAAAAAACATAAAAATAAATAAAAATTGCAATAAAAATATTAAGTTAAATTAAAAAGAGGAGAGAATAGAGATATGAAAAAAATTGAGTCACTTTAGTTAACCAAACATTTAGTCAAAAAAGTTATATGAGGTAAAAATAAGATGAAATTAAAAAAAGATAAAAAAAATAAAAAATTTATAAAATAAGAGGTAAAACCAAAACATGAGGTAAAATTAAAAAAAAAGAGGTTGTCTGTAAGGTCGGTTTACTGATGATAGTTCAACGTGTCAACGTCATAAGAAAATACTGATGGAATGGTTGTATTTTTCAAAAGAAAATTTTAATTTTATTTGTTTTATAGATATTTTGTGTGGATACAGAGAAGGAGGTAAATGGAATCGCAATGGAATTGATCAAGTTACATTTACACAAACGTGAAAAATTACGAAACATTTATCAAATTCATGAAAGATATGTTCAATTTCGATTGTGCATCAGACGTTAATAAGTCAACAACACTGAGAGGCAACATCATCGATTTGCCTTTTTCAAGGCACTTTACACTCGAAACACTCCCTTTCATTTCCTACTTTTTCTATCATCGTCCTATTCTCAACAGAGAAATGGTTCAGGAAGAAGGCATATGCAAATACAAATATGTGAATTTATATACAAATGCGCATATACATACATATATATGCTCACTCAAGTAGGAGAGAGCCAGATGTCGAACGTTGCCGAACGCGGGGGCCGATTGTGCATCTTTGTCGTTTGTTCCGTGCTTTCGCTTGCAGTTCAAGCAAGGTAACGACGCATGAGCAAGATAACGACGCATTTTTTGGTGCGCGCAGCCGGCTGCATCGAATTATAAGACATTATCACGTCAAAAAATTAAATAAGATTAAAAAAAATTAAGATAAAATAAAATACTTTCAATAAATAATAAAAAAATTAAAATAGATAAAACTATACAATTACATTAAAATATTTAATTAGATTAAAGAGAGTTCAGAATAAAGAAGTAAAAGAATTTAAGTAAATTTATTGGAAAAAACCATAAATTCAAATCAATTAAATTAAATATTGTTTCTTATTTTATTATTATTTTATTGATAAATATTGTTTCTTATTAAAATAAAATAAAAATAAATTAAAATTAAACTAAATTAAAAGGGGTAAGATAACAATATGTTTACTTTAACTCTTTGTAGAGCATAGGCCGCCAACTACTCAAAAAAGCCATCCAATATGGTTTAGCGTTATGTCCCTTAATTCACTCCGTGATAAACCAAGAATCGCCATTTCGGATTCGGTTGATCCTCGCTAGGTTATACGAAGGTTTTCCAAATGCACGCCCTACTTGTTGGAACGGGTTTCACCGTAACGCCTGTTTGGCCACGTTAATGTCATCCATTAAAAGTGTGTGACCAATCCATTGTCATTTCCTTCTTCGCAATTCACAGGCAATCTCGACCTGATTGGTAATCGTAAGCAACACGGAGATGCTTATTTTTAGAGGTCAGAAGATTCGTCTACGCTTTGGAGGCAGCAGTTGATAAAAGTCTGAAGGCCTTTTGTGATTGTCACTTTAACTTTGCAAGTGGTGCAGCTCTATAGCAACACAGATTTAATGCATCCGTTGAATATTCTTAGTTTGGTACTAACACTTATGTTGTTGTTTTCTCATAGGGGTGCGAGAATACCAAATGCAGACTTCAGCTTGCATACTCTTTGCTCAACCATCATCATCAAACATTTCTGCACGCATTCGAATTGCTGGCCGTCAACTCCCAGTGGCCCAGAGGTGGTACTGTTATACAATTTTTTAGTCTTAGCAACATTGTTCTTTAGTCTAGCCGAACGAAGTTACTGATGCAAGGTCGTTGTCATAGTCTTGAGATCAGAAAAAATGGATGACAGTAAGCAGATGACATCGGCATAGGCCAGGTATCTCGGCATGGTATTGTCAATCTTCTATTGAATAGCACGCCGATCTCCAACAGGAAAGATAGAGGCCATCATATCTTCGATAACCAGACATGGGGATAGCATACAACCTTGACGCACTCCATTCTCAACTCGAAAAGGATCTAACAACGCATTTTTGTGGAACACCCGTCAGTTTTCGCTATGGTAGCTTTCTTTCTAGTGAGAGCTATGAGTTTTTTAGGGAATCCCCTTCTCCGCAGAGCTGCCTATATATATTCACGGTTGACGCTACCTATGGCTTTTTCGAAGTCAATAAACAAGAGATGTAGTTTTGACTTAAATTCCACTAATTGCTCGATGGTGATGCGCAGCGCAAAAAGAGCCGCTACGAAAGACTGACTGACAAGTGCAAATTTGCATTTTTGAAATTTCGGGCAGAACGCATCCTCTCAAATTATTGTAAATTTCCCCAGCTTTCCTCTTGCGGGAGAGACTATTCTTCCCAAATGGCCGGGTGTAATATTTCAGATAATAGCCTCACTATCGCTCGGCTGGTATAGCATCAAGCACAGGAGCTTTTTCTTTTCAAAGTTGTTTTACTTCTGCCAAGACAGGCGGTGATACTTTGATGCATAGTAGATCGCTTGGCGTATTAATAGCCTATTGGCGTGTCTCCAGCGCCGCAGCTATTACTCATCGGTAATCAGCAGTCTGTCGTAAAGATTTTTAATTGGACGTGATTTATTAAGCCCCTTATCGATCACCCTCTTGGTTATTTTAAATAACGTGCGGGTGTCGTCGGCTTTGGCTGAGCATTCGGTTGCGTCTGGGAGACTGCTGATGTGGCGTCTTTTGTCATGGCGTATTGATCACTGAACCGTCTTTTGCAAAGCACGATTCGACTTTCTGGGTGCTGCTTAGTCTGGGTGCTAGTAAGCTGGCGATTCTTTCCTTAATATTTTTGCGCATATTGATAACACTCCATGTCTCGTCGCCCTAGGGACAGGATCAACAGTGTTATTCGTGTTGATTTTGATAGAGTTTTTAACGAAAATGAACAATAATTCAAGGTGAAGTTCAAAATAAATAAGACTGGCGTCATAAAAATGTTTTTGATGGCGCCACCTCTTTGATGAGTTAGTGCGTTGGAAGTTACATCCCTAGCAGACTTCCAGTGAAAGTTTGGTGACATTCGATTCGTTGGAAGCAAAGTTATTGCGTCTAAAGTGTCAGTATGTTTGTGTCATCGGTACAAAAATCAGTTTCGAACAAAGTGCTAATATCAAATTTTGTTTTAAAATCGGTAAAACGTTTACCGAAGCATTTGAATTGATGTTTATGTCGGTGATTGTCTATCTCGCGCCAGAGCTCATAAGTGGTTTACACGTCTCAGAGATGGTGAGGACATAAATGACAATGAGCATGCGGGCCGCCCAAAATCAGTAATCACCGAAAACTCCATCGAAATTGTTCGAAGTCATCGTTGAAATTTATGGAGCCGGAGTTGAATATCTCCAAAACATTGTTTTATCGCATTTTAACTGATCATTTGGGCTTACGAAAGGTCTGTGTATGTTTCATTCCGCAACTGTTAACTGAGGACCAAAAATTGCTCAGAACTCCACAACATTGTAACTGGTGATGAAAGGTGGTGTTTCCAACATGAACCTGAAACTTAGCGTCAAAGTGCCGAATGGAAGGCCCCAGACGCGCCACCCCCCATAAAATCGCGTTTGGAGAAGTCAAAAATCAAGTCGATGCTCATTTGTTTTTACGATTCCAAGGAAATTGTCTACAAGGTGTTCGTGCCAACGGACCAAACCGTTAATGCAATTTTCAATCTTGGCGTTTTGAAGCGCTTGTTGCATAGTATTCGTTGAATTCGCCCTGAATAACGCGAAGAAGCAAGCTGGCGCTGATTGTATGATAATGCACCATCTCATCGATCTACTCTTGTCACTGATTTTTTTGACTAGAAATTGCATTCTAACCATCAATCACTCACCGTATTTGCCAGATATGGCTCCCTGTGACTTCTACCTATTCGGAAAATTGCATTTGGCCATGAAAGGAAAACGGTTTGCGTCCGTAGAACCCATCCAAAGGGCTTGTACCGACATCCTGAAAAATATTCCGGTCAATGACCTGAAATACTCTTTCCAAAAGCTTTTAGATCGTGCAAAACAGTGTGCCGAGGCCAGAGGGGACTATTTTGAATAAATAAACTCGAAGTTATCAGAGCAAATCTCCTGTCGTTTTTATTTTAGCTTAGTCTTGTTTATTTTGGATTTCACCTTGTAAAGAGTGGTTCCAAGTTCCAAGGCCCGGTGTTGATATTGTCATTATTATTGTCATTTCTCTTTATTATGATAATATTGGTATGGCTCAATTACGTATGGAACAAAATATCGGCCAAATGGCGGCACACCTCCATCCGATGGTCCAAATTTTCGATGACGCTGAGGCATAATTGAGGTTCTATGCCGTTAATGTGCCGATTTATCTAATCCTTTAGCTCTTGAATTGTTGCTGGCTTATTGACGTACACCTTTTCTTTCAAATAACTACAAAGAAAGAAGTGCAACGGTGTCGTTGGCGTTTAGGTGTGGTTCACATTCAACATCGGCCCTTGAAATTTAACCAACCTTTATATGACATTTGTTGCAAGGTGAACTATATTTTTATAAATTACAAAAATTGGAAGCGCAAAATAAAAGTGGTCAGCATATCGCTATTCTAATATATTATTTTATCCATGAGTGTATATGCATAAATCAACCAGATGTGATCATCTACATTTCTGTGACTATAAATTTAAATGGTTTAGGCCGACTTAAAAAAAAAATCAGGTAATTTATCCTACTAGTCTTAATCCATTTCATGCGCACTACAGAAGTGACGAATCCCGAAATTTCCCGGATATTTTCGCGCGTGTAATTGTTCAACGGCGAAGAAATTTTAGTCAACCTGATCTAAAAACAAACAAAAAAACAACACAATTCGAAATTAGTTTGGAAAATTATTACTATATTTCTTTGTATTAATATTACTTTTAACATTGCATATCCATAATATGCTAAACACTTCTACCCACACCACTTAAAGTGTATGCTGCTGAAGCGGAATTTTACTATTAACTTTTTACGCACTAAAAATTTCCAATCAAGTCAATTAACTAATTTGTGTATTATTCTGCAGTGACGAGATACTTCAAAATGCCAAACCTTTATGATTTCGATGATTATGATCGTTGTTTACAAGAATTCAAGCATCGAGAGACATATTGTTTTGTGCGCGCTGAGGTGCTGCCGCAAGAAAACTTGGAGGTATGGCAAACCATTGCTGAGGTATCGAAATACAACAAACATCACTTTAATCATCGGCATCTGTATTATGGGTTATGTTTGCGCTGGTGTGAAGAGGATTTAGTGCAAGCTGGGGCCGATGTGGTCAAAGAACTTTATGCTGGATTACTCACCAACAACACAAAGGTATGGGAATCACCTAGATTTTTTTTTTTTTTTATGTTTTTGCGTGTTTCTTTCTTGTTTACTTTTGTAGAATTATTTACATAGTACATACTAGCGTATTTACATATTCAAATAGTATTTCTATACGCACCCATAAGCCAATAAATTCGTTTGATTCGTCACCTGAACCATTCTGGCGCAGCTAAGCAAAAAATGACTTGCTTTTCTGTTTTGTATATGTGGAGTGGCTTGTAAATAAAAATTGATTACACGTAGAATATGTAAAAGCAAATGCCATGAAACAAACTAATTTAAACAAACAGACTATTTATTGGGCATATGTACTTACGCACATATTAATGCTTGCCTTGCGTAATTGATAATCTAATAATGTTAGGAGTGACTTTGATAAGACTGGGCACAATAAATATAAGATAGCTATGGAGTTGTTGAAATCATGGTAAACTAAATCTATATAAGACGTAAAAAGGGCATTGCAGTTCATCTCGTGAGTTCAAAAGAAAAGAATTGATTGCGGTATAAACACAAAAAAATAAAGCAGCAGTCGCAAATTTTTAATAGTAGTCCTCCTATGCAATAGAGAGGGTTTCATCGAAGTATATTGAGCATTGAAAAAAATTTTTCTGAAATTTGGTTTATTTTTAGGTTCGAGTAATGATAAAAAGTAAACTGGCAAAATATCAAAAACTAATTTTTAATTTTGAGATTTGTTAAATGTTGAAAATTTAGAATTTTTTAAGTAAATATCTTGGTTCTTTTTACAATTTGTTTACCTCTTTTTTAATTTCTTAAACTTTACTTTTAGAAACATTTTTTTGGATTCAGAATTTGATTTTTGATTCAGAATTTGTGGAAATTTTTTTCTCATTTTTGAAAAACACCTTTTTTAAGTACTCGTATATCGACCAGATGTTAAAAAAAGTAAAGCTAAATAAAACTGAGTGAATTATTGAACTAATTTAAAAAAAAAAGTATATTTTACAAAATTATATGATAAATCAATTTACGAAAATGGTAATCTGGCCATACTGGTGCTAAAACCACGTAACTCATTGTCAAATTCGCTGAGAGCAAAGTAACGGTACCACGATATTATTCATTATTCTTTCCATCATGAGTTCTACTTATATTTTTTCGGAAAAAATCTGAAAGGGGTGTTTTTCAAAATTGACAAAATAAATTAGTTTCCTACAAATTCTGAACCAGCAAATCCAGCTGTAAAAAGCTAAGAAACAATATTCGCTAAAGCAAAACAAGATAGGAAAATATGGATCTAGCAACGACAAATCTTTGCTATTTTTGACAACTTAAGCCACTATCTTTCGAGGATTTTCGAATTTAATACTTATACTGGTCCAGCAATGTCATACTCTGAAAGAAGTGTTACATTTGGTTTTTATGTTATGTAGTTCCTCCGGAAAATGGGTTACAATCAGAGAACTACGATAGACTTTTGTACTAAATTTATGAAATCCTTTGCCGAAACACAACAAATGATTCAGAAGGTACACCACATCCAGTATGTCAATTTATGAGTGATGCTAGCGACTTCAATAGGGTAGAGAAACGCTTAGGGACCCTGGAAGTCCAGATTATCACATCACAGAGTTGACTGGTTGGGTTAGGTGGTGATTCTTCCAGAATCCAACTAGCGCTTCCGCATCATTTTGTTGCCACATCCTCGTTACCAACTCTACCAGTTGTTTACAGCATGACTATATCCAGTCTGTGCGGTTCAGGAACCTTATCAGGCTGTTGAGATCTAAGCCATACAGCTGTTCCAGGCTCTCGAACAACGGTTTACGCAGTGTTAACTTTCTATCCTTCCATAGGGCAGGGCATTCGCAGAGGGAATGGAAGATTGTTGCCTTTTCCTCCGGTTATTTACAACTGTGACAGTATGTGTTGTGAGGGATGCCCATTTTGGCTGATTGTTCTCCCACATACCAAAAGCCAGTTATGACTGCCATTAGTCTACAGGCGTCCCGTCGTTTCATATTTAGCAATGTTGACGATTGCTTAAGGTTGTAGGTGGGCCATAACGTGCTGCTAATTTTGCATTTCGTCTGGTCTCTCCATCTACAATCGGCGATTCGGCGGTATTTTAGGGATATTGTACTCTTGACTACATCTAATGGTGTGAATACCGATTCTGCAAGAACGTTATTCATGGCAGATCCCCTTCTGGCCAGTTCATCCGCTTTTTCATTACCTTCAATGCTCCGATGTCCCGGGACTCAGATTAAGGTAACTTTACTGTTTTCGATTAAGGTGGTAAGGCTAGTCCTGCTTTGTTCCACCACTTTAGAGGTCGTTGTAGCCGAACCCAGGGCCTGGATTGCAGCTTGGCTATCCGAAAGAATAGCGATATTGCCCTTAAAAGAGGGATCTGCGATTAGTAGCCTACAAGCGTCCTAATTTCCAGTACTTCCGTCTGAAAGACCCTGCAAGCATTAGAGAGACGCACAGATTTTACAGAGTAGATCAGCCTCAGGAAATATCGAAATAATAAAATGTTATTTGTAAAAATAATTGAAAAGGAATTGAAACAACCGAGTATCACGTATTGGTCGAGCCCTTGGATCTTTGTAAGCTTTATTTAATATCTGTGCCACACAAGCACCATCTCACAGGTCAACGGTAGTGAGAGAATTTCTACGAAAAAAGAAAATTAATTTGTTACACACCTAATTTGGCACGCTGAGACTATTATTTATTCCCGAAAGCGCATTTTGTACGATAAAAGACAGCGTCGTGAATCGATTGAAGCCATTCAAGTCATATTGAAAAAACATTCCCAAAAAGAATGTATAGTAGATAGTTAAATAGAGACAGATGTATAATTATGAATATTATTATTTATTTTGAACAGCTTTTATTGTAAACCGTTATTTAAAATATTATTTTAATGGTATTCATAAAAAAATCCCTTTGGGCTTTTTTTTTTAATTGTTTATGATTTTGTTGCTCGTAGAGGTTACTCACATCTTCATTATACGAATAATACGCGTATAATGAGCATAATTTGTTGTTTACGTTACAGATATCGGCAAAAGGCAGACATAGTCATGTGATTTTAGGTTTTTCAAGCTGGTTCGCACACTTTTTATAATTTATGCAAGCATAATTTAATCCATACCTCACCACCATATTGTTGTTGATTTATGAAGATAATTCATAGAATGAAAACAGCTGGGTATCAAAAACTCATAAATAGGTGGATATTCCAAATTAAATTACTTATAAAAAAGTGTTGATTTCCACACACAGCCACTAATATTTCAAATTGACAATAACGAAACTGGATTGAATGTTTTTTTCGAGATTTTTTTTTATTTTTTATTCAATTTTTAAAAACTGTGTGTTATTGGAAAACAAACAAATGTATTTGTTGTAAGTACTTTCTTTAAACAATAAAACAACCCTTTCAGACCCGTGTAAACATCAGTACTATGTAAAGTACGTATAGAAATTTCAAACTTTTTTAAATTTTTAGTCAACAACATGTTTTTACGAGTTTAAGCTCCTAAAAAGACGAGCAAGCGGGTTGTCGCCCTCACCGAAGCTGTATTGACCAAGCCAACACACTTCGGACAATCAGTTGAGTGGCGCTCCTCGCTCTACATGCTATTCGTAGACTTCAAGAGGGCATTCGACAATATCAAGCGAGACGCAATATGGTTGTCACTGAGTAGAAAGGGAGTTCCCAGCAAGACAATCCGCCTCATCAAAGCCCTCTACAAGAACTCCGAATTAGCGTGCTTTGGAAAGGCGATATCAGCGATCCATTCACTACCAAGACAGGCGTAAGGCAAAGTTGTCCCCTGAAGCCCCTTCTCTTCGCCATCGTCCTTGATGACATCATGACCCAACTGACCTTGCACAAAAAAGGTATCGTATGGAGTTTCAGCAGACATATGACATGTAAGCGAAGGTGGACAGACTAGTCGCAATAGCACGCACAGTCGGACTGTAGATCAACATCGCCAAGACCAAGGCTATGAGAGTTAACCACAATAACGCAAGTCAGATATTAGTTGACGGATGCCCGGTGGAATTTGTGGAAAGCTTCTGCTACCTCGTCTGCATCATCACGGCAGATGGTGGAGCAGACGAAGATGTCAAATGCAGGCTAAACAAAGCAAGGGCGGCATTCGGGCTAATGCATACAGTAAGGGGGAGTTCGCAAATTTCTAGGCGCACTAAACTACGAATATTCGGCTCATGCGTAAAGTCCGTATTGTTGTACGGAAGCGACAATTGCATCCGCATCATCTGTAGAATATTCTAGCCGAACACCATCACGCGCTGTGGAGATCATCGAATGAGGAACTCATCCTTAGGCAAATCAAACGCAGAAAGTGGCGATGAATAGGTCACACACCAGAAAACCACCAGATAGTCTCACAGTCTGTTTTCTATAATCCACAGTTTTTTGGATCGCCTCGATGGAGTCGAAACGCCTCCCCTTGAGGCGCGGGAACAAGATGAAGTCCGGCTGTAGGGGGGTGAGGAAGCACCGGAACCCCCATCTTGGCCAATGCAGAGGTGCAGAGGAGGGCGGTGTGCGCCGGCGCATTGTCGAGATGAAGGGTCAATTGTTGACGAGGTCCCGGCCTTCCTTGAACGACTTGTGCCACCTGGGCACCGGACAGAGATTGGCTCCCGTAACTCTCCTTGATTAGCCCAATGGTTTCGGTACTCGTTTTGTTTAGATTTACGCAAAATTTGATCGAGTAACGTTGCTCCAACGATCGCTGCATTTTCGCCACTGCAAAATCCTAACACACGATGTTGACTGCACCACTGTTGCCGGCGGGAAGGCTCATTACTTTTCAATCAAACCCTGTAACTTGATCACACAATTAATCGTTCCTGTTTTTAAAAAAGAATGTACATTTGGATATAGAAGTGAACAATTTTGTGTTAACTGTGAAATCTGAATCACCGATTCTGAATTGTACTTCAGAGCGTTGAAGTTTTTTTTTCATTAATTTTTATATTGTTTTCATAATGTTACTTTACTCCAAAGAGCTAAAAAAAATAAAAGTATTTAAAGCTTCATTAGTAAAAAAAAAACTGTTCGCAATATAAAATATTGGAATGATTACTTGGTTGATTATCATTCAAAACTAAGACAACTAAAATGAAGCTTCATTGTTTTAGAAGATATTAATTTTATTTCTCTACATAAGTCACGGTTATTATATTAATATTATGATTTTCGTAACACATCACAAGGTGTTGGCCATACTGAAATTAAAAGTTCGCGAGATTATAGAAAAAATGCATATACGAGGAAATGATTTTGGATGAGCATTTTTGTGCTGAGCTATCGTCAATATGGGACCGGTTTTGCTCACAATTGATCACCAATGCAATCATGTGACAATTTCAGATAACTGATTGACGTTATTTAACAGAAATTAAGACGAGTTTTTGCCGAGTTTCATGGCCGTTGAAGTAACATGGATCCAACTCAATACACTGCAGAACAAGCAGCAATCGAATAGAAGAAGGTGAAAGTCGGTCTCTCGGAAAGACTATCCGGCACGACTAATTTTGTACTACTTAGTTTTCCATCATAATCAGAATTATTTTGCTAATCACACTTTTAGGTGATCAGCTGGCAGTGGCTCGACGTGCTACCACCAAGGAGACAATTATTAACACCGAGTCATCCATTCCTTGACGAAGGGTGCTTTGGAAGATTTATTATCTGATTTTGAGAATATATTTTGATAATTTGTAAAAGCGTTGTTCAGATTCAAGTAGTGTTCTTCTCGAATAGCTCTAAAACCGTTTGTAAGAATGTAGTAGGCTGAAGATGGCGGGTAGATGTAATGGCTTCACCGAAGAATAGGATGGACATACAAACCACTAGATCACGGAGATCAACTCTAGCCGCAACTTTGACGCTGTCGGGTTTTAAGTTTCACAGACGAACCTAATATAATATAGTGTCGCACTCTCATTGAGAGAAGCTTACAAACTTCGAGACTACTGCAGTATTTGTCAAGCCGAGGTTTATACAACTACAGGGGCCGGCACTCGAAGTGTTACCAACTTCAGACCGCTCGCGCAGCTGACGCACGAGCATCAGATGTCTGTTAATTGGCTAAATGACAGTCCAGAGTATTGTTTACAAGCGCGCGGAAACATTTTGCCAAGCGTAAATGCGAAAACGGAAAATCAGTAATGGATTTCAAATGTAATAGTGTGCTTGCATTATATTTGGCTGGAAAATCACAACCAGCGATTGTGCGTAAGCTCGAGCACCTTAAAATAAATAAAGTTTTTGTTTATCGCCCCAGCAAAAGACTGCAACGTCACGTGAAATTATTCAAAAAGTGAAGAAGCGACTTGAGCGCAATCCCTGACGAAGTGCCAATCAAAGGGCGGAAGAACTGAAAATATCTCACCGTAGCATACGCCGCATACTGAAAAATGATGTCAAAGTCAAGTCTTATAAAATCCAAAGGGTGGATGATCTCACACAAAAGCAGCAACAAGTCAGATTTGAGAGAGCGAAGTAGTTGCTTCGCTTAGCCGAAATCGGTAAATTTCCGAACATTGTGTTTTCTGACGAGAAAATTTTTTAAATTGAGCAATTCGTAAACTCCCAAAACGATAGTTTATTTGACCGACCCTTCAGACGAGAATTTGAGTCATCGATTGGCCACCAGGAGGCAGCACCCACCACAAGTAATGGTTTGGGCTGCTATAACCGCAGATGGGTGCTCTCCAATAGTTTTTATCGAGCTTGGCGTCAAGGTAAATGGAAAATATTATTGAGAAAGTATTCTGGAGGTTGCTTTGAAGCCGTGGACAGACAAACATTTCGTTAGCAGACCATGGACGTTTCAACAGGACTCGGCACTGTCTCACAAAGCTCGAGTGAACCAAGAATGGTTAAAAAAAACAACGTTCCGAACTTCACAACGTCCTCACAATGGGTCTCCATACGCGAATCCGATGGATTATTCTCTTTGGGTCATTTTAGAGAGCAAGTTCCGAATCAAAAGAGTCACCAGTCTCGAGGCACTAAAAAAAGCCATTGTCCACGAGTGGGCCAAAATACCTACAAGTCACATTTGGGCAGCTTGCGATTTGGTTCTGGACCGTCTCAAGGCAAAAGGGGTTCATATCGAAAGGAAATTGGTTCTTAATTTTGTATTATTTCCTCACATTTTTTATTTTGAATTGAATAAAAGTAATTTTCCAAACTAAATTTATGGCATTTTTAATTGCTTACTCTTCGAGTGCCGGACCCTGTAACATGACGGCAAAGTTGGCTATCATTATGGACAACGTCGTTTAGGTTTAACTTTATTTTTAAACAATTACTGATCAGCTCGAAATTTATTCAAAAATATCGAAGATTCATAAAGTCTCTTTACCAGTTTAGCATCAGGCTGCACTGGGGCCCGAAACGTACTAGCGTTCAGGGCAATGTGGAAGCAGACGACCGCGTGAGGAAAGGTTTGAAACCGTTTTCGGCGCTTCACACTACGATTTCTGTAGAAGCCGTGGATGTTAGGAAGCGCCAAAACCTATTCAGCACTTTCTGTACAAAAAATTTGCTTTGATTTTGGGGCTACCACTTTTTCGAAGACTTCACAGTTTAGGAACTGCCTCACTGGAAGGGCTGATTGGTTTGACAAAGGATTGAGATCATTGGATGGGATGTAAGAATAGGAGATCTTACTTGGATATTCTAATAAGCCCAACTAATATTTATGTAAATATTTTTAGTTTAAAAGAGTGGGACTCGCCAATGCCTCTTAACTAAAGAGTAATATTTTTGTTGTCGGTGAAACATTACGTGTTTTTTTTCTTTAATTAATTTCATTTAATTTGTATTTGCCCAAAGATTAATGATCTAAAAATATTTATCCTGAAATTCAAACAGCAGTCACGTCAGTGATTAGTGACTAGAAACTCTCTTACTTCCAATATATGACTGGGAAGTACACTCAATTCTTTTTTTACACGATATATACAATGCCAAAGAATTCGTGTAAAAATTTTTGTGTAAAAAAATTTTTGTGTAAAAAAAATTTTGTGTAAAAAAAGAATTAGGTGAAAACCATTTTCAAAAATTCTTTTTAGAGTTCACTTAAGAATTTATTTTGTGCTTATAAATTTTAATTCATTAAATAAATTATTAAACGGCGAGAGCAAAATCTGCCGAGTCTCAGAAAAATCTCATTCTATTTGCTTTATTAGATTTAAGATCATAAAATATTGAAAAACATGTTAAAACAAAGCAATTCGTATAAAAAAATTATTTTTAACTCATGTTTAATCAAATTCGTGTAAAAAGAGAATTAGGTGTACTTTTTTTTAATCAAAGCTTAAATATTTTTGTTTTTTTACAGCTCAACACATACGTGGGTTTATTCACCGCGGAGGAGTCCAATCGTGTACAATATAATACTATATTGAATCAATGTATAAACTTGAAATTAGCACAAACATATGGACTGAAAGCTGTCAGTATGATTGAATATTGCGAAACCAACCATAAAGTTGTCGAAATGGGTGAGTAAATAGTGGGCTGAACCAGAGGCCAGAATGCGGTATAGCAATTATGAAAGAGGCAGAACTATAGAATATTAGACAACCTGCTATTTTGTCCGTAAGCATCATAATTGTTTTAGCACTGTATTGAAGTTTTCCTAATTTGGGCTCAAGTTGAACTAAATTACTAAAAGAAACTCGTATAAAAATACATTTACCATTAAGAGAGTCTATAATAAAATTTAATGGCGCATATTTTTGTGGCACAATTTTAGACCAATATTTTTTATCAATATGGGTAATTTTGACTGTTGAATTAAAAATTTGAAAAAAATATTAAGTTTTTAGCGGTGGTGGAGTCTAAAAATGTTCTACGCAAATATTCTCCGGAAAATTTCAGTAGAGGTCTTCTCAGACAAAAACGCACACTGTTTTCGTATATTATATATTAGTTTAAACTACTTTTTCCACAGAATGTCACAAATAACGTAACGTTCAATTCAGAATTGCAATTAAAAATAAATATAAATATTATGGCATATTTCGAGTACGATCACGTAATGTCTGTATGGAAAATATAATAATAGTATTGTATTTTGTTGTTATGAGACGCCTTTAGTCTATAAAATGACGCTAGATGGCAAGGCAAATAAATAGACACTTATTGCACTTTTTTATAGAAGTAACGATTTAAGTATTTTAACAACAACAAAAAATGTTTTTATTTATAAATATTTGTTTATTGATTTACATACATACAGACACGTGGAACCTGACATTCTATGCCATCACTTTTGTGCTGATTTTATTAGTTGCCAGCAGCAGTTTATTTGATTTCTATCTCAAGCATAGGCCTAGCGACAAAGAAATTTCAAAGGAAGGTCACTACAAAAACGCAGTCACGGGCATAGGTGAGTATTGATTACTTTTACGCATTGCATTATTCTCGCTTGTCAATTTAAAAACGCCTATTCACCAACAGGCAACAGATTCTGTGTGAGCTTTTCAATAGCGCGCAATTGGTATCGCTTAAATCAGGAACCAGTCGGCAAATTGGGACGTGATCTACGCTTTCTTGATTGCTTCAAATTTTTCTCTATGTTCCTGGTGGTTTTCGCTCACACCAACTGGATTCTGTATGAGGGCGCCTTGAGCAATCCTCAGGATGTTGAACGATTGTTGCATACCCTTGCAGGCACTTTGCTAATATCTGGTGGTTTAATTACGATCACTTTTTTCGTCTTTAGTGGCTTATTGTTGACTATAAATTGGCTGGCATTTACAAAAATCAAAAACAATTTGAGCACCATGGAATATGTGGAGGCTTTTATTAAGTTTAATATATTCCGTTATTTGCGGTGAGTTAGCGTGGAGAAAAGTTTGCTTGAAAACTGATTAGTTAATTCTTGTCGGTGTTTTTGTTTTCAGATTGACCATACCATATGGGTTTGCCATTTTATTGAGTGGTGTGTATTTTGAAAATCCCGGTGGACCACTTTGGCGTCACATTTTTGAACGTGAGCAGCTCGCATGTCGTAAGAATTGGTGGGCCAATTTACTGTATATTAATAATTATTATCGCAACGATGAGAAGGTAGGTGAAGTATTGGTATTTAATATTTTTATACTCCAACCTTGTGCAACGGAGTATACTTTTACTCTTTACACATGTAACAAACTAACGGAATCATTATACAGGGTGCTGGTGGCAGACTTGGGAATGGTGCCATCTTCAAATCTGGGGTGTATATTGAGGAAAATATGCTCTCTCACTATTCGCACAAAATAATCGTTTAGCATGCGTCGATGCGCCCTCGACGAATTTCAAAAAAATTTGGTCAAATTTTTCCACTGATTGACAATGCACAGCAAACCGTCACTTTGGAACCATGAATTGGCTGCTGATGTTTTAATAGTGGCTTCTTTCCTTTAGGTCACAAATAACGGCAATTTTGCTCATTTGCGTAAATGAAAGTGGGCTAATTTCTGTACATAAAAGTGGGTAACGTACGAAATCGGTTCAACATTGTCCCGCTGAAATGTTGCCGCAAAATGAAATATTTAGGCTTAAGCACGGGTACGATTTCAACTCTGAAGGTGCAAATATTTCATGCACAACAGTTTTGGAAGTCCTAGGGCAGCCGCTCTCTTGGGTACTGACTAGCGCGGATTATCGTGAAATTTGTATCGACAAGTTCAACTACGCCCATTAGAAAGAGCAAGGTCATACCATTATAACTGTGAAATACCCAACCTCCTAGGGTCCCTATAGAACCTCCAGGAGAAGTTTAAAAATTAGATTTTTTACGACCGCATTTGCAGTTTGTACTGAAATACAGTTGAAGAGAAGTTTATACAGCAATCGTCAACCCAGCAAGCATAGGTTTAAAAATTCATAGCACTTATGAAAATGTTGTTTTATCGTAAAGCTTATAAATGGCGCTGGCGAAAATTTGGGTTAACTATTTTCCGATTTTGCACTATTTCACTATTTATAAAAAATTTGTTTTGTAACATGAACATATGTATGCATGTCTAATTGAAATCAAAAAAGCGTCGCAGTCGAAAATTTTGACTCAAAATCGCGCGATTTTTATTCTAAATTTTCAGTATTTGTAAAAATATTTTTTTTTGTAATATGTACGTATATTCGAAATCAAAAAAGCGCCCCTATAAATAATAAAAATAATAATAAAAGAGTTGTTCCCTATTGGTTGACTGGGTTTTTCTTATTTCGCTTTGTTCTTCTCTCTCATCGTTCGTTTGACGGTTCGCTCCTCACATTTATTCTGCACGGTATTACAAACGTTTAGAAGAACATTTGTAATAATAGAATTTTAATAGAATTCCCTCTGAGACTTCGGGTCTTGGATGTATAGAATGAAAGCATAAAGGGGCATGGTAAGAATATATGTATATCTCTCTCTCTATTTTACACAAAACGACTTCAAATTGGATCATGAGCTGGGACTGCAGATTTTTCCGATTCTCTGGGCGTACAAAAATTCTCTCATCTGCTGATTCTGTGCGTGCTTTCTAACAGAAGTTTTGTTATTTACTGACTTTTTTTTTATACCACCTTCAAAATGAGTGGCGCACTTTTTTAATCAGAGATGGCGACATCCGCAAACCGCTATCCTGTTCTCATAGAATTTAACAGAATCAGCGAATTTTCTGACTTAATAATATAATTGTGTGTTCATTTTATTGTTGTATTTCTTTTCATTTTTATTATTACCCACCAGCGAATTTCCCCTACAACGGCGTTCTCTTGCTTTCTTATTCAATTGTCGCGCCACAGCCAGAAATACTCCCACAGATATCGCAATTTCTTAAACTATCATTCTTTGGCTACTATTATATTTTGATTATGACGTTTTTCGCAACCAAATTGAGACTAGTTGAAATACCGCAGCTCTCAGTATACATAATTTGTGTTCCAGGTCATTGAAACATTTTTGGAAGCCTCACTCATGCCCATTTTCGTTTAAAGAAACTTCCGCTTTTAGTCCATTTGTCCTTGTTCAGTTAATTCCCCTTTCTGTCATCCTCTTTTCTGGTCTCTCCCACCTGTCAATATCTGTTTCTAGCCATTTTCTGTTTTTGTTCACATTCGCCTCGAATCAGCCCTGTCTCTACGGATTTTCGCTTCGTTTCAACTTGCGTCCCCGTCCATCTCTAGTCCGCTACAGTCTCAAATCTGAATTATTCTAGCCATTTCCGCTTTAATTTTTAATTTCCATTCAAAGTGATTTTCGCTTCTAGTTCATTTTTACCTTTAATCACTCCTGCCTCTGGTTAGTTCCGGTCATTTCAGCTTCTTGTTCGATATCGTCAGCTTTCTGTTCCTTTACCGGTCATTTTTAGTTCGCCTCCGCTTCTGGAACTCTCTGTATCAATTCACGTCCGCTTCTTGTCCATCTCCACCTTTAATCAGTTCTGCCTGTGATCACTCCCGCTTCTTATCATCGCATTTTCGGTCATTTCCGTTATCCACTGACGGTTCATTAATGACTTCAAGCAGGAATTGGAACACAACCCCAATAGCAGAGTAATTATTTTCATCAACGGTTCATAGGTGGCCCACAGTGCAGAATTGATAAACTCATTTGGGCTGAATATAACTTTAGAGAAAACCGATATGTTGGTTAATTCCAGTTCTGGCATTGCGAGGCCTGTTGTTGTTCTTACTGGCCATCGGCTTTCTGTCACTTACGTCATTTATATAATAGCTTAATACTCGTATAATTACTGCTGTACAGGTGACAATGAACAGGAATCAGTTAGGATAGTTTGTATAAATTTGCAGCTTTATTGAGGAAACACAAAACTACTTTTGTCCTACCAAAACCTTTAAAACATTATCAGACATACTAAGGAGAGGCTCTTCGTGGCTTTCTTAATCTTACTTGACTTAAGCAAATATTAAATAATTTATGTAGTACATACGTCTTTACTAATCCACTCCAATGCCATCTAGCGGTTTTAAACAAAGTAATTAAGTCATAGTTATGTCCTGTTGAAGATCCGTGCGCTGATAAAACAATTTTAAATCCGTTTAAAGTTTAATGTCGTAGAAATAGATGTATAAGGATGGGAAAAACTAACGTTAATTAAGAAAATTAAATAAGAAAAAAATATTTTGTCCTTTATTTTTACCTTTATTCGCTTCATTAGCGGCCGCCGTAGCCGAATGGGGTGGTGCGTGACTACCATACGGAATTTACAGAGAAAACGTAGGTTCGAATCTCGGTGAAACACCAAAATTAAGAAAAACATTTTTCTAATAGCGGTCGCCTCACGGCAGGCAATGGCAAACCTACGAGTGTATTTCTGCCATGAAAAAGCTCCTCATAAAAATATCTGGCGTTCGGAGTCGGCTTAAAACTGTAGGTCCCTCCTTTTGTGGAACAACATCAAGACGCACACCACAAATAGGAGGAGGAGCTCGGCCAAACACCCAAAACGGGTGTTCGCGCCAATTATATACACGGTTGCCCATATTCGACGGAAGACGACGAAAGAAAAACACATTTTATTTGGTTCAAGTAGATTTGTTGACATGACTTTTTGAATATGATATCTCTCAAATGGCCGCCTTGAGCCTGTACGGCGTATTGTGCCCGTTTTGCAGCATTTTCCATAGTTTTAGCTAACATTTCAGCTGGAATAACGCCTATTTACTCACGGATGTTGTTCTTGAGCTCTTCTATGGTCTTGGGCTTATTAATATAAACCTTTGATTTTAAATATCCCCATAAGAAGAAGTCAGGTGGCGTTAAATCGGACGAACGCGGTGGCCAGTCAAAATCGCCATTTTTCGACATCAAACGACGAGAAAACAATTTCTTCAAAAATCGATGACCCTCATCGGACTGATGATTTTGTTCTTCTTCTTCTTCTGATAACATCTTTTGTTGAATATAAATTTAAACAATTTGACAACCCTGTACATATAAATATTCGCTCCATTGCTTGTCTGTTTGTATACCGCAGTTGTCTAGTTCATAAGTGAAATATGATTGACGTACGGCGCCAGCTGCAAAAATTATAAATCTTCCGACAGGGTGATTAATTTTACGCCACCTTGTAATATTTGTAATTTACTTATTTCTTTTCAGTGCATGCTTCAGAGTTGGTATTTGGCATCCGACACTTTTTCGTTTATAATTTCGTTGCTCGTACTAATGATCGCACACAAGTATGTCTTACAAATTATTTATTTACTCAGCGATTAGTTAAATAATATTAAATGATTTTACTGTCGGTAGGTGGCCTCATTTACGAAACTGGATTTTCGGTTGCGTTGGCAGCTTCTTTTTTGTTCTGCCCGGTTTTGTAGCATATTTCGGCAACTATGATCCCTTTTTTGTGCCTTCACCACAGTAAGTCGAACATTTAATTATAACTAAAGTGAGTGGCACAATGATAAAATCGCTGCATGTTGATAGGTTTTGACTACTTATTTAGTTTTAATTTAAAAAATTTTGTTTCTAAAAACATAGTTCATTCTATAAAAAGCTATCTTAAGCCTAGTTGCAAACTTTGGGCAATCCTTTTAATCAGAATTTAAAAAGAAAATTATGTATGTATATTAGTTTTATAGCCTTTTTAATTCTAGTATAATAAAGTAGTAGCTCGAAGTGGCACAAAATTCCGATTTTGTGATTTTTTCCATATAACGAATTCGCACCATCGTTTTTTTTTCAATGGAGAAAATCCGCAAAAATTATGAACAACCAGCGAGAATTTTGAGCCACTTCGAACTTGCATTTTATTGCTCTAAAACTTAATGGTCTACGAGGTGTGTTAAAAAAATAAGGTGAATTTTCAAATTTCGCAGGATAAGTATTTACATTTTTTTGTAATAATATGCGTTATTTCGTTATAATAATAATTCAGTTTTTATTTAAATATAACGTAAACTACAAAAAGCATAATATAAAGCGCAAATAGATCCGCTGTGACTGCTTACAAGTAGAAGGTTGAAAAGAGTCTGTAGGTGTGCATTTCGACAGAAGGTCTAAATAAACGAAATAGGGTTGTCATGTAACTAAAATATACAAATTATTTCAACACATTCGACTTTCGATTATTACTTTTTTTATGTTGATACACTCGACGCGAAGATATGTTCACGGTTTTAGCAATATACAATAATACAAGACAAGAAAAAAAACATTTGAAATGTTGACAGTGGCATACGGCATACGCTGAGAGTACTCTGAGTCAAAAAAATGTTCACAAGTGGTACAACCTTTTCACAAAAGGTCGACAAGATGTGAACGCTCGTATGACGACGCTCGCTCTGGACGCCCCAGCACATCAACAACCGATGAAAAGGTTGACAAAGTGAAGGGAATTGTTATGGAGAGCCGCCGAATCACAATTAGAGAAGTTGCTGAGGATATTGACATACCAGTTGGCTCGTGCCATGCAATCTTTTCGGAAATTTTGGGCATGAAACGTGTGGCAGCGAAGTTCGTTCTAAAATTGGTGAATTTTGACCGCAAACTACGTCGCATGAGCATCGCTCAGGAATTGTTGAATAACGTCAGGATCCATATTTGCTTAAAAGGGTCATAAATCATGGGAATATGGTTATGACATCGAAACCAAAGCCCAAACGTCCCAATGGCAGAGTCCAGGAGAGCCAAGACCAAAAAAAGCACGCTAAGTTCGATCAAATGTCAAGGGTTTGCTCACTATTTTCTTCACTCACCATGGCGTAGTGCATCAGGAGTTCTTCCCACAAGATCGTTTGATAAATAAGGAGTATTACCTTGAAGTTATGCGCAGTTTGCATGAAGCAATACAAAAAAACAAAAACGCCCGGAATTGTGGAAAAAAATGCATGGGTTTTGCATCATGATAATGCCCCTGTTCGCTCATCTTTGCTTGTGAGAGACTATTGGGCCAAAAACAACACCCTTATTATGCCTCAGCCACCTGGTCACCAGATTTTGGCTCCTGCGACTTCTTCCTGTTCCCTAGATAGAAGAGACCCATGAAAGTATAGCGTTTTGCGGAGATAAAAAACGAATCGGTGAGAAAGCTCAAGGACATACCAAAAAGTGCATATCAAAACTGCTATGCAAGGGCCGAGAAGTCTTGGAAGATTTGCCCCCCTTCTGGTCGCCCATCAACGTCTTCAACGGAGGAAAATGTCGACAAAGTCTAGGAAATGGTTCTGTAAAACCATCATTTATGTTTTAGGGAGGTAGCTCGTGACCTCAGCGTGTCTAACGAATCAATTTGCAACATTTTACACCATCAATTGGGCATGAGACGCGTGGCTGCTCGACTCGTTTCAAGAGAGTTGAATTTCTTTCAAAAAATTCATCGGAAGAAGGTGGCTGAAGACATGCAAGTGAATGCAGACCCAACGTTTATTCATTATTCATTATAACAGGTTTGACATGCAAACCAGTCAACAGGCGGCTAAATGGCGCTATCCACATGAGCCGAAACCCAAAAAAACACGTCAAAGTCGGCCAAAAGTGAAAGACATACTACTCGTTTTCTCAGACTATCATGGTGTAGTATTCACCGGATTTAGCTCCCTGTGACTTTTTCCTTTTCCCGAAACTTAAATTGCCATTCCGCAGACGCCGCATTGAGTCGATGGAGGACATTAAGGAGAATTTGCTGAAGGAGCTATAGAAGATCTCTTCAAACGCGTTTAAAAGGTGCTTTGATGACTGGAGTAATCGTTGGCATACGTGTATTGATTCGCATGGAGCCCATTTTAAAGGCGACAAAATAGATTTTGATGTTTAAACAATTATTTCGCGTTTTATTGAACAATTCCCGGTACTTTTTTGACACCATGTAAACATTTTTCGAGAAAAATGAAAATTCACTCTTTTTTTAACACACCTCGTATAAAATTGCGTACACAATTTTTTTTTTAATTTTGACCAAAAAATATTTAAGTTTTGATGGAAAATTGTAGAATTTTTATAAATCCTGTACAAAATTTTAAACTTGGATTAATGTGGTTTTTTACTATAGAATGAACTATATTTTTATCAAAAATAATTAAAAAAAAAGAATTGCAATTTAAAAATAAACAAATAAATAGTCAAAACTTAACAATATGTGGTGTCCGCACAATTATGCCACTCATTTAATATCTATACTAGATATAAAATTTTAATATACATACATCTGTTATGTAATATTAATTGTCCAATAATATTTCACTTCTTACACAGAACACAAAAGGACTCCTTCATAGACGATCGCGAATTCAGCGAATTATATGCGCCATTCCATATGAATTTCTGTTGCTATTTCTGTGGTGTACTGGCCGCTATAGCCTACGATGAAATGTCTAACAAACAATTCAAATTGCATAAAAGCAAGTTGTTTCAATGTCTTTGGTATGCCCTCATTCCAGTTGGTATTCTATGGCTGTTTTCGTCTCATCCCATTTACCAACATTACTACGAGGAGCAGTCACTTTTCTGGAATAGTGTCTATGCCGCCTTACAACGCAACACTTGGGCAATTGGTTTGAGCGTCTTTGTCGTGGGCATGGCTGGTAAAGTGGGAGGTGAGCGCCATTTCTCAAGTGAAACTTTGAAACTTTTAGTTTGAAGTATTGAATTTTATTTTTAGGTTTGTTCCGCAAGTTCTCTTGTTTGCCTATTTTCCGTATTTTGGGACGTCTGACCTATGGCGCTTTCGTGATACACATTTTTGTGGCACGCTTCGTATTGGGCACTTTGAGAACACCGCTTTTCTTTGCGCCTGGCATTATGGTAAGCTAATTAAAGATCTCTTTTATTATGTAATATTAAAAAAATGTAATACTTTTTATTAAATTATTTTTCAGTTTTCCTTCATACTTTCCACTCTGGTGGTTTCTTATTTGCTCTCGCTGGTGTTGGCTATTTTGATTGAATTACCTACATCTGCCTTGCTAAAACTTATGCGTTAAGTTCATGTATGGAATATGAGAAGAAAAGAGCTGATGGCCACAATTACCCGGAGAATGTAAAAATCATTGCCAGGAATTCCGTTTTTAAAGACTTATAAATATAATTCTAAAAAATTTCATCACTCAGCGCATGAGTATACCGCCTTCTTCTAGGAATAAGTTTTAGTTAAGCCGCATTTCATTTAAAAATATTATATATTTTTTTAGTAAATAAGAATATTGCGAAGTTTAATTTGAGTTTCGATTTTTATTAAAACTGTTGGTTTTCTGGGTGTTGTTGTTGCAGTAAGAGAAGCCCCGTCAGTGTATCATCGGTCATCTTCGTCTGGCTCATCTAGAGGTAGGCCCAGGAAACATGCTGTTTCGACAGGTTGGGTCCAGAGGGATACGCGTGTTAGATGAGTGGGTTTTAAAGGGCATGTCAAAAGGTGGTTAGTGTCGTGCGGGGTGTCTTCACATGCCGGACATAAGTTAGGTATGTCGGGGTCAATTCTGGATAAGTAGGAGTTTTATATTACCTGCTACAATATCCAGAACGTAATTGTGCCAGTGTTACGCGGGTCTCACGAGGAAGCTAGAGCCCTTCATCTGCAATGGGTGGCGGTTGGACTCCGATTACGGCATTCGCTGGACGGGAGGTGGTAACAGTCTCCCGGTGAATTTCGTTTAATGTCTGTCTAAACACTGTCCGGTCCAGTAGGTCTCTGTTTGTAATGTCCTGGATCTTGTCGGCGTAGTGTAGTAGGTGTCTCCTGACGTGCCTGGGAGACGGCTCTGGCTCAAGCAGGTGTCTGCAAGGATGGAGCCTACGGTAGCACACTAACAGGAACTGCTGAGCAGTTTGTTATGCTTCTTGATGCTACCTGTCAAGGAGCAAGGACTCGTTGTGAAGGTGTTGTATTGGGGACATCAGGAGGCAGCCCGTCGCTGTCCGAATGGCAGTGTTTTGGCATGTCTGAAGCTTTATTCACTGCGTGTCACTAGTTCCAGGCGACCAGACACGGGCAGCATAGTTTAGAACTGGCCCGCCAATTACCTTAAATGTCGATATCAACAATTCTTGTCCCAAGTGCTGTCGGCAAGAGATTTGAGGACCTTGTTGCGATTTTGGATTTTAGTGGCAATTGCGGTTGTGTGCGCAGAGAAGGAGCGACAACTGTTGAAGGTTACACCCAAAATTTTGGGATTGTTCTGGATTGTCCACATGATTTGGATGGCTTGCTGTTGTTGTTCCTGCAGCAGCTTCCAAAGCAGTGAAGCCTAGAATTGTCGTCGGCCTCAATATCATTTAATAGAAGGCCTGAGAAACGAGCAGTTTCGATGAGGTTGAACCAAAGGGAGAGGGGTTTAAGATGAGTGAGAAGGTTTGACGGCCATGTGAAGAGGTGGGTAGCGTCATATGTGGTGCCTAGTGGAAGTAGGAATTTAATCTGCTACACTATCCAGCATGTAATTGTGTTAGGGACTCTCATAAGCCATTTGAGTTTCTTCGTCTGCAACTGATTTTTGGTATACCCAAATATGCATTTATTTTAGTATTTTGCTTAATATTGTCGTCAGCACGAGTGGCTTGAATATTGGTTAAATTTAAAAATAATGAGCGACACTTGATGGAGTAGCAGTAAAGAGTTAATATAAGAGATGTATAGCAATTCACATCGATTTATTTGCATGCCGCCTTAAGGGGGGCCTCTTATCAGTGGCTTCAAAAAAGGTGTTTTCTCTCAATTTTTTTCGAGGCGAAAAAAGCGACACAGGAATAATCTTTTGCATTTATTTGAAGGCATGATTGAAGAGTAATAAAAACAAAATCCTTGTTTTTTGAAGCTGACTGACAAGAGGCCCCTCTTAAACCCACTCTACTAACACCCCTCTCCCTTTTGACGAAACAGCATATTTCTTGGGTCTACCGTCTAGACGATGGCAACCGGTGACTACCGATGACGTTACCAACAGGGTTTGATGTACTACTAGAATAACAACAACACCCTTTTATAGAAATCTTAGTTAAAAAACCCATACTTTACAAAAATGTAGCTAAATTTACTGAAAGAGAACTTTAGCATTGTATTTTGTATAAATGTACAGGGAATGGTGCTGGAGTGACAAGTCTTTGTCCAGATATAAACCCGGGTCATTCCGGCAACGTAGAACCGACTGTCGTGGGAATGCTCCATAGGCTTGATATTTTAATGCCGTTCAGGGCGACCAAAAAAAAAATTCCAAAGAAGTATAAAGTGAAGTGAAATTGATGTTTTTTTTTTTTTGTATTTGAAATTTTTTTTTTGTATTTGGATTTTTTTTTTTTTGTATTTGGAATTTTGTTTTTTGTAGTTGGAAACTTATTATATTTATTTTTTTGTTTTTTGGTTTGGAAATTTATTTCTTTAATAATTTGCTTATAAAGGGTAATAAATTTCTAATATGAAGGCATCGAATTTAAAATTTAAATAAAACAACGAAAATTCAAATTGATCGTTCATCTTTATTATTTTTGTATAGAACCATTCATTCATTAATTTTTTAAAGACAATCCCTTTCAACGTTGGCCGTAATTCGGCCATTCAAAACACACAAGGACTTCGGTCGGTATCTCGTGAATAACTTTCGTAATGTTGGCTTGCAATGCCTAAATCGAAGCTGGTTTATCCAAAAAGCAGTTAGAGTTTACATCCAGCTCCGCAATAAAAGTCCAAAGGTGTGAAATCACTTGATCTTGGTGGCCAATCCACTAATCCGAGACCTGAGATAAATTGCTCACCGAAACGACGAGGCAGCAAATCCATTGTTTCACGGGCTGTATGGCAAGTAACGCCGTCTTGTTGGAACCAAATGTTGTGAAGATCAGAGGCTTCAATTTCCGGCGTCAAAAAGTCGTTTATCACACTTTTCACCGAGCGGCGACTTTCGTAAGGATTTGTAAACGATGTTGAGGTTAAGTCTTTTCCTGATGAAATGTCAATGAAAAAAACTTGTGTATTTAGTTTTACAGTAGTCACGCATGAACTGGCAAAAAATACCCTATTGGAAAAAGTACCTCCAATCTGATCACCCTTTACATACTCATATATCAATGATTGATTTGAGTTTTTGCTTAACCCTCCATTGGGCATCTAGGTCTGACCAGACCTTTTTCAACTTTGGACGTGAATTTAATAAATTTCTATTATAAAGGGTTTTCCAATAACAGGTGTTACAGGTGAATAGAGTGCGCTATCGGGAGATGATTAACGATTTTTTATGTCCGGAATTGGATGGTATTGATCTGGACAACGTTTATTTTCAACAAGATGGCGCTAAGTGTCACACAAGCAACGAAACCATTGATCTTTTAAGGGAAAAGTTTCCGGACAGTGTTATCTCTCGAAGAGGTGACCGAGAACTTGTGAGTAGTATGTATATTCCGGGCTACAGGACAATATCAAAAATGTTAAAATTTTAACATTTTTATCATTTTAACTCAAAAATTTAACATTTTTACCATTTAACTCATTTTTTTAACTTACAGTTACTCAAAATTTTAACATTTTTTAACATTTAACTCATTTTTTTAGCTTATATTATCTCAAAAAAAAAGTTAAAAATTTTGAGTTGGGTCGATTTAGTCCAACCCTAAATTATAGTTACTCGTAGTTAATATTTTTAAGATATTAAAGATATCTATTTTTGATGTACTAGTAACTAATATTTAGGTTGGTACAGTTAAAATTTTGTGTTGGGTCGATGTCTATTAAGTGAAAAAATGTTAAAATATTTATTACAAAATATTTAAAGTAATCTATTCAAACAAAAATAAAAAAAAAAGTTAAAAATTTTGAGTTGGGTCGATTTAGTCCAACCCTAAATTATAGTTACTCGTAGTTAATATTTTTAAGATATTAAAGATATCTATTTTTGATGTACTAGTAACTAATATTTAGGTTGGTACAGTTAAAATTTTGTGTTGGGTCGATGTCTATTAAGTGAAAAAATGTTAAAATATTTATTACAAAATATTTAAAGTAATCTATTCAAACAAAAATAAAAAAAAAAGTTAAAAATTTTGAGTTGGGTCGATTATTATTGATTGATAATTTTAAATATTTATTACAAAATATTTAAAGTAATCTATTCAAACAAAAATAAAAAAAAAAGTTAAAAATTTTGAGTTGGGTCGATTATTATTGATTGATAATTTTAAATATTTATTACAAAATATTTAAAGTAATCTATTCAAACAAAAATAAAAAAAAAAGTTAAAAATTTTGAGTTGGGTCGATTATTATTGATTGATAATTTTAAATATTTATTACAAAATATTTAAAGTAATCTATTCAAACAAAAATAAAAAAAAAAGTTAAAAATTTTGAGTTGGGTCGATTATTATTGATTGATAATTTTAAATATTTATTACAAAATATTTAAAGTAATCTATTCAAACAAAAATAAAAAAAAAAGTTAAAAATTTTGAGTTGGGTCGATTATTATTGATTGATAATTTTAAATATTTATTACAAAATATTTAAAGTAATCTATTCAAAAAAAAAAAAAAACAAAAAAGGATACATTTATTTTTTAAAGTACCTTTCAAAAAAAACGACGAACTCCTCAAAACAAGAGTCTTTGAGTCAGATTTGAACTTGCAACAAAATTATTGTTATAATTCCAACTGCTTAACCAACTCATCTAAACATCATATTCTGAAGTAATGTAATTACAGCTGAGTAGTATGCAAAGCAAGCAATGCTGATCTTATCAACATTGCTCACAATCTATAAATAGAATAAGCATAAGCACAAACCAAAAAAAAATGAAATACTGTTGAATACGAGTCACAAACTGCAAGATAAGCATAATATTTGATAAGCTTTTATACATCAACACATGTTTCGACTCTGTCGAAACCGTTTGACTTTGTCAAACATGGTTACAAGTGCAGTATGTATTTAGCGTTAGAAGAGGGTGGACGCAAAATAATTGAAACTTCAAATTTGAACTCTTTGAAGTTCAAATTTATAAAATTTACCCAATATTGGTTCATAATTTAAATCTCTTATTAAATATGTTATTGGATTAGATGGATAAATTTTACTAATATAAAATATTTCTCGAGTCCAATTATTTTTATATTTGTTTTCAAATTGTTTTTTATGTGATTGAATTCTTACTTTTTCTCCAATTTTAAAAACTGGTTTTTCTAAATTGTTTCTATTAATTTTAAAACAATTATCAAAAATTAATTGTTCATTTTTTTCATTTACTTCACATGGTTTCATACCAATAGTTCTATGTACATCTTTGTAATTATATTCATATAATATTTTATCAATTACATCAATCCAATTAGTATTTTTCTGAATTTCAAATCGTATTTTTAGTTTTTCATTAATGGTTCTATTAAATCTTTCTACAATTGATGATTTCTTTTCACTAAATGTTTGATACATGTTAATATTGTATTTATCTAAAACTTCTTGGAAATGTTTATTTAAAAATTCTTTACCAGAATCTGTATGAAGTAATTTTGGTGCACAACCTGCTTTTTTAATAATATTTAAAAATGCTTCAGAAGTTGTTTTTCCATCTTTCTTTTTTAATGGTTCTATATAAGCAAATTTAGAAAATGTATCAATTACATTAAGCATATATTTGTATCCTCTATTAATTCTAACATTAACTGTTGTCATAATTAGTAAATCTGCTGCCCATAGTTCATTTATGCCTTTAGTAATAATTTTTCTTCTTTCAAAATTTTTTCTTACTGGTTTATGCAACTCTTTTGCTATTTTAAAATCATTATTTTTAGTATCAATAAATTCATCTTTATCCATTTCAAAAATATTTAAAATTTATTTTAATTAAATAACAATGATATCAGATAAAGTTTTAAAAGAATATATTAAAACACAAAAAGACTTAAAAAATAAACTTCAACAATTTAATTTAAACAAAGTAATAAAACAAGAAAAAATTAATGAAGATCTTCAAGCAATTATTCAACCATTAAATCAATCAGTTATTAATGTTCACAATTTAAATGATAGCTTTAAAAATTTAATAGTAGATTTAAATCAATCAAATCAATCATATAAAAAAACAATAGATAGACATTCACAAAGTGAACATGTTTCAACGGAGTCGAAACCGTTTGACAATAATGTGAATTTACAAACTAATGAATTTAACGAAAAGCAACTATCACCAATTAGAAAAACAAACAAACAAAAATTAGTTGAAAGTACACCAACAACTAGCACAGGTTCACGGAGCGAACAGTTGACTCCATCAACATCAAAAGACGCTCTTTTGCGTAGTGCAAATGAAACGTTATCTACACCAGTACAATTTATTTCAGACAAAATTGGAAATATGGCAATGAAATATTTAAATTTAAATAATTCTGATATGAAATTATGTGACAATATTTTTGGTCTAAGATCTGAAGATGGAAAAGATTTATGGATTGGTAATACTGAAGTAAAAATTAGTAATAATGATATTATTTTAAGTAATAAAACTTATAATGGAACAAAAGGGTTATGGGAATTAATAACTTTAAAAGAACCATCAACAGCTGTAACAAATAATGATTTACAAAATTATGAAGAAATTATATTATCAACATATGCTTACATGCAAAATAATGACAAAAGTTCTAAACGTATTAAATCTAGCGTTGGAAATAAATATATGAATTTTATTAGACCAATATTGATTAAAAATAAAATTATAAAAGAAAAAGTAGGATCTGGTTTAAATTCAAAAAATAATCTTTCAAAATCATTAAAAAATTTTAAAATTAAAACTAGTTTACCTACTGAATATGTTCGTTTTGCGAATCGTTCACAATGTGAACGTGTTTATTGGAATGATATTAATGAATTAAAAGATAGATTAAATTTGTTGATAGGCGAGTATAATGCAGGAAATGATAGTCCAGAAATACATAATGAAATTATGAATATTATTGAGGAACTAAGAGAAGAAAATATGTTGACTCTCTCCGAAGGAAACGTATTAACTGTTTAATTAAATTACATATAAATTTAAATAAATTAAAAAATTTTTTTCTAATAAATGGGAATTGATAAGTTTGGACAAAAATCTTTTTCAGAAATAAATTCATCTAATGAATATTCTCTTAATAGAATAATATCATTAGAAAATGAAGTTGAAGAAATTCGTTCAAATAGTGATCAAATGAAAGATATTATTAGTAAATTAATGGAATTAAATCAACTACTTCAAAAAGAAGTTGAAAAACAAGAAAAAGATAATGTGGTAGCTTTTGGTGTTGTATATAAAGAAATAGAACAATTAGAAAATAATTTAAATCAAGATATTATTAACATAACTAAACAAGTAGATTTTATAGAAACAAATATTGAAAATTTTAAAAACAGTTTAGAAAAACAATTGGATAGTTATTCGGAAAAACAAATTTTAATTGATAATTATCTTAAAGATTTAGTTTTACAAAATAAAGACAATATTAATCAAAATAATATTACTAAACAAAATGATGAAACTAATAATAAGATTGATAAAAGTATTCAAGTAGATGAATATATAAAACAATTAAATATTGAAGAAAGTGAAACAGATATTGAAGAAAGTAAACTACAAATTGAAACAAATATAATTCAAAAATAATTTAAAAAATTCATACATATATAAATGATAAACAAAAATAATAAATCAAAATAAAAATTCAAATATTCAACATCGTTGAAATATGTTCACATCATATTTCATTTGAAATTAAAAAAAAAAACTTAATCTAATATAATTAATAATTTAATGTATAGTAAATAGGAGGGGTTCGTTTTAGTTACCTACATTTCCTATTTCATAATGTCCCCAGGGTAATTTGTAAGTCTTATTTAACTTATCGTTATCATTATTATTCAACTTTTTATTGAAATAAAACTTATCATCATAGGGTGACAATCCTATTTTATTCTCTTCTGTAGTATATAGTTTATTATCATATGATCTAATATTATGAACAGTTTCATTTTTATTTTTTAAATTAATTAAACAATTCTTATAATCTTCAATTGTTAACTTTTTAATATTATTTTTCTTTATTCCTTTACAAACTTTTTTATCACAAACATCGGTCTTAAATGCATACATTTTACTTCTAAGTCCACAAAATTCTCTAATTGGTATTCCATTATATTCATCTTTAAATTTTCCTGGTACTTTTTTATTAATATTAGATTTTAAATCTTCAATTGGAAAATTATCTATATAATCACTGGTATCATAATTATCTAGATCATCTTTCATTTCAGAATAAATATCAAAATCATCATCAATATGTTTACCTTCAAAATAAAGAATAAATGAATCAGTATCTGTTCCTAATAATTTCATTCTATTACCATATTTAGTTTTAAGTTGTACATACATTTTAAACATTAATAATTTTGATAAATCTAAAATATTTTGACCTCCAAAGATAGGTTTATTTAATTTAATATTTGTATTTTTACCAAACACTACACACATATTATGATCTATTATTTTTCTTGATTGATATGTATTTCTACTTATTAGTTTTCTCATAATTTTTTCAGTTTTAACTATTCTAACATTAAGTCTATTTCTAACATTTTCCATTTGCTTACCATATACACTATTATTCATAAGTTTGAAAAAATCTTTTTCAAAATCGTTTTTAGCTTCTTTTCTAAGTGTTGTATTTTTTTCAATATAATTTTTTAACCATGCTTCTTGTCTACATTTAATACCTCTATGAATTTTAGTTAAAATTACACCATTATTTAAATATTCTTTTAATAATCTTATATCAATTATATAATTTTTCTTTGGTAACAACGTACACATTAATTTTTTAATTTTATCATTTGGTTTACTACCAATCCCTTTATTAATTAAGTCTGTTTGATTTGGTGATAAATCTTCAAATTGTGGAACATAATGATGAGGTGCTGGAGCATAATCATTATAAAAGTTGTGTAATTCCGGAGGAATACTTATATCAACTTCTAATGTATATCCAATATTATTATCATCAAAATCTTTATTTAAAATATTATCAACATTACAAAAATATTTAATTTCATCTTCATTTAACCATTCATGATTACCAACACTTAATTTTTGTGACATGGCCCATCCATATAAATTATTTGCATCTAAATATAAAATATAACTTGTTAATTTTTTAGAATCGTATATACCTTTAAGAGAAGCTTCCTCTTTACTTAATTTATAAACTTGTTCTACAATATCAGCATGTTCACTCTGTGAACCGTTGACAGAGTCAACATGTTCCTTTCGGTAACCGTTGACATGGTCAATATGTTCACTCTGTGAACCGTTTCCTTCGGAAATGTAATAATAACAATTATTAGCTTTAGCATAGTTATGTGCAATTTGTGATATTCCACCTCTAGTTCCACTTTCATAAAATTCATACATATCTTGATCTGTTAATAATTCTAATTTTTGTTTGGTTAATTTTAAAGCAGATGAATTACTTAAATGTGGTGAACTTATATAATGTATAGGATCTAAATTATAATTTTTAAAACATTCTTTTCTAAAATTATCAAATACATCACTTAAAAGTATAACATCTAATTTCAAATACCAGTTATGATAGTCTCTAAATGTTTTACAATTAAAATGTTTCCAAAATTTATTTGCAAATTTATAATCGTTAATATTAATATTTCCATTTAATGATGAATTAAAATTTTCAAGATTTGGAAATTCTGTTATACTTAATTTTTTATAATCATCAATAAATTCATATGGATATACACCTTTTCTAAGTAAATAACATTTATTTTTTAATGATAGATTTTTAAAAATATTATTAAAGTTTTCTAAATGATCAAAATTAATAGGTTTTATATTTTTAGTATTACAAACTGAACAAATACTACAAGCATATATTTTATTCTCAGTATTTTTACTAACTTTATAAGATACATAATCCATTTTTCTTATTTTCTTACATGTTACACAATATATATCATTAACATCTAATAAATTTTTAACAGCTTTATCTAATGAAGTATTTATAAATTCCATTGAATCTATAAATCTTAATTCTATTTTTTCGACAACTGTATATAATTCTAAATCTGTTGAATTACAATTACGACAAGTGTTTCTTGTCTTTAAATTATATTGATATTTACATTTTTCATTTTTACATTTTAAATATTTAGTTTCACCTACAATAACTGGTTTTTTAATTTGTTTAAATTTTTCAGTACTCGTTGCTAGAACACTAGTTTCAGTTTCAGGATGAAATTCATCTAAATATTTTAGAAATAATTTTGAATCATAACCTTTTAAATTATGAATAATAATTGGTAAAAATTTTGGCATCTTTAACTTTAGATTACATTTATTACATAAAGCCATTCTATATTTACCAGTTGTATGGTCATGATCCCAACATTTTTTATTTTCTTCAGAAAATGGAATATCACAAATTTCACAATTGTTAGTATTATCAAACTTTAATATCGATTCTTTATCCTGAATTATATTATTCAATTTTCTTACTTCATAATAATCTTTAGCATATTTTATTAAATTATCTAAGAATGATTTCAATAACACTTTTCTATTAGAAGTATTCTTTGAAATATATTGTTTGTTATAAGTGTTATAAATACCATAACTATTTGGAATGTGTTCATGAAGTAATATTGTATTTTTACATTTGTCAGATTTTTTTTTATTAATTTTTTCCAAAGTACATTCAAAATCAGCATATAAAGTATATGGATGAAATAATTCTGCACCATTAGATTTATATTTTAAAATATTTTCACCCTCTTTAGGTAACTTTATATTTTGTATTATATTATTATCATCTTTTAATAAATAACATGTTTTTATATGTTCTTCTAATTTATCAGATTTTTCAAAATGTTTAAAACATTTATTACAAATATGTAGATGTTCATGCTGATGATGAATTTTACCACTTAAAAATCCAGATAAATTTTTAAGTGGTACAAAGTGAGATTTGTATGTTTCTTCTGTAATATTTTCTTCTATATATATAATATTAACATGTTTTTTTGGCAAACCATTAACGAAATTACGAAAAGAGTTACTTTTATACATTAATTGAATTTGGTAATATTCATCATCATTTTTTTCTGAATCATAATGATAAAAATTCATGGTAATATTAAAATAATCTTCTAATTTTTTAACATTTTCTTCATTAATTATAAATGGAAATTCTAAATTTAGATTTTTAAATGTATCATCATTTTCTAAATCTTCAAGATATTTTTTATATTTTGTTGGTCTTTCTGGATGAATTTTTAACACATCTTGATAAATAGAATATAAGATACAATATAAAATACATTTATTATCAGTATTTTTAATATTAACACAATTTCTATTAGTAAATGGAATATATGATCCAGCAAGAATTTGAGACTTATCTCTACTAATATGTGTTTTTACTATTCTAACAAAGCTAGCTGTAGATCCTTTTGTACATTTTTCTGAGAATTTATTATTTATTTCCTCTATCATTAAATAAAATTCTTTTGTATAGTTTAATTTATTAACATAATGTATTTCTGATCTATACCAATATTCATAACTTTCTTTAATTTTATTAGTTTTTTTATCAATAATCACAATATTTACCGCTGTTCCTAAAGACACTTTAAAATTACTATATTTTTTAAAACCTTTGAAAAAATATTTGAAACAATTTCTTTTTATTAATTCTAAATGCTTTTCAATATCAAATTCTTCATTATTTGTAAACTCTAAATCAGCAACCATATTGTTAAAACATGAACCATTTAATTGTTTTTCTTGAATATCAATAATATCAAAATCATAATCATCAAAATTTTGAAATATATTTTCAATAACATCATTATTATGCTTTTCTATTAAAACATTTATTATGTTTAATAAACTATTTTTATTTTTATTGTACCAATATTTTGGCAATTGAAAAATATGTTTATTTGCTCTAATATATTTTTTTAAATTTTTTAAATTTTTAGATTTCAATTCTTTAATATTAAATGGATTCATTTTTATTTGGTTGATATTTTTACTTAATTTTTCCTTATTTATATAGAAAAATTTTTTTTAATAATTTAACTTCGCACCTCAAACATTTTAATACTTTAAATTGTGATGTAAATACTAATTAAATTTATTTAACTTAATTAGAAATTAATTTTTATCAGAATTTTTTTCATTATTTTCTTTATTATTAATATATTTAATATGAAATTGAGATTTTAAATGACGTTGTTTATGTGGAAGAGTATAATTTACACCACATTCACACTCTACGCTTTGAGTTCTATTTGGTAATGAATTACGATATGCGAATTTTTGATTGTAACATTTTTTACAATACCCCTTATTCAAATTAGAAATAGTTGTTTCTTCTAAGCATGAAAAACATATTTTTTTACCATCTATAATAGATAAACATATTTTTTCACCATTTATTATTTTATGATATAATCTTTGTTTTGGTATGTTTCCTTCGTGAATGGTTTCTTTTGAAAACATAATTTCACTCATTATTTCCAATTTATTAACAAATATTTTTTTTAAATTTATGTTAACTTTGTTAACTATTTTCTTCGAAAATATCAATTTACATTTCTAATATTTAATCTTATACTAATTTTTTCTTTTCTAAAATCAATTAAATTATTATCCTGATCAACAATATAAATAGTTATATTTCTAATAGTATTTGTATTTACTGGATAGTATATTAAATTTTTAGGTATTTCATTTATTTTTTCACCAGGTTTATCATTGATAAAAAATTCATGAATAATATTTGTTTGTTTATTATTTTCATAACTACCTCCTACAATATTACATTTTATTCTAATAGAATTAACATTCATAATATTTACTGGTAAATCAGATGATACTAATGTATTAGGTTGAATAATTTGTTCACTAAATCCTAGTAATGAAGCTATGGAATTTTTTTGTGTAAAATCAATAATATAATCACTTTTAATTTCAACTTTTAATGTTGTCATATTTGGTTTAATAGTAATACCCTTTATTTTCTCTTTTATAAAATTGCTTATATCATTTATTTCATATGAACCAGTTGGGAATGTAATTATTTTGTTAACACTGTTAATTGTATGTAAATTATCTTGTGAATCATTTCCTTCGAAAATATGTTCACTTTGTGAACCAATGACAGAGTCAACATAATGTAAAATATTATTTTTTAATTTTTCAGATATGTTCGGTATAGAATTATAAGTAGAAAAATTAAGCAAACACATTTCAAAATCATGTTTAACTTCATTTGACTCTGTTGAAATATGTTTATTATCTAAAATTATTGGTTCATCAAAATTACATGAAATTATTGAAGTATTTCCATCTAATGATATAGTCGGCATTATTTAATTAAGTAAAAATTTTAAACATAGATGACCACAAATTATTTCATTTATTTCTTGATCAATATTATTATTAAAAATTACAGTATTTTCATTAGTTTTGAAATATTTTTCTATTAATATTGGTAATTTATTTATAGCAAAGGAATCATAGTAAAAAATATGATTATTATATTTTTTATATGCTACCCAGTGTGTACCATTACCATCATTATTATCTAAATTTATTATTCCACATTCTTTATCTTTTATCTTTTCTGGTAATCTATCTTTCATGAATACACCCCTAAAATTTGCTATATTAAATTTTCTAGCATATTTTTTTAAATCATAATTACTTAATGGTTTAATTGGAATTAATTCAAAATCAAATTTTTTTTAAGTAACATACCATTACCAGATTTTTTAAGTAACATACCATTACCAGATTTTATATTTTTTTCTTCTAATGCTTTATTATGACGTATTTTTTCTTCTAATAATTTATCGTTAGTTTTTTTATCATTATATGCTCTATATAATGTTGTTCCTGCAGTAACTGCAGCTCCTATTGCTGGAATAAGTGGTAATAGTGCTGGTAAAAATCCGCCAATTTTTTCATTATTAAAACTTTGTAACTGAGACATAGATAATTTTAATATAAAAATTTTAAAAGTAGTTTTATTATTATCTAAATGTTTTTTTATTGAATTAATTTGTTTTCTAGTTAATGGTAAATATGTTTCATTCATTACACTTTCTTTAGTTCTTTGTAATTGAATTGGTTCTAATTTTATAGTAATATCTGTTTTATTTTTCATAGCATCATAAACTTGTTTTTGTTGATCCTCATTTAGAGATATTGGATATTTAATATATCGTCCACATTTTGGAATAAAATTAATTTTATCTTTATTCTCATTTTTATTATATTCACTTTGTGAACCGTTAACATTTATCAATTCTTCAGTTGATGAATTGTGAGTTGTTAAACCCATACCCATTTTTCTTTTAAATTTCATAGCATTAGTAGTTAAATATGCATTTACTTTTTCTGATAAACTAGCATCTTTTGCTGAAACTCTTGACCATGCTTTATCTTCTAAAATTTTATCAGCTTCATGTCTTTTCTTTATATCGTTACTTTTAGAATATGCAATATCATGTTCTTTAGCTGCTTCATCTAATTTATTAATTGGATGTATATCTTTTTCAAGTTTTAATTCAAGATTAGTACCAGGTCCTAAATAATTATATCCTGGAGAATGTAATTCAAATGGAAGATTATTTATAAGATTATTTATAATACCACTACCATAATATCGCACCATTTATTATAATAGAAAATGTGATGTATTTATTTATTTATTTGGATAATTATTAATCATGAACTGAAGGTAAACTTGAAATATCATCATCAACTTTTTTATTAATATTAGACAATTCGTTTTTATTTTTCTTATTTATTTTAGTTACATTCTTTAAAAGTTCCTCTGTTAAACTATTTGATTTAGTCTGTCGAGAATTGTATTCATTTGTCGAGAATTGTCGAGAATTGTCTTCTTTTGTCGAGAATTGTCGAGAATTGTCTTCATTTTTAGTGTTTTTGCTAATAATTTCAATACCAAGTAATTTAAGTCCATTATTAAGAGAATCGCGTGAAATATGATTTTGTTCGCAAAATTTTACTTTAGTTAATTTTAAAGTACTAGCTTGTTCTAAATAATTAATAGCTAAATTTCTTTCTCTAATTTGTTTAAGTTCATTAGCATTTTTTGGAATATGAATATTTTTTGAATTTCTAAAACTTTTTGTTTTCCCTTGTAGTGATACAAGTGGTGAAACAGTTTTAGTAGAAGGGCTTGGATGATTGTATAAATTAGTTATATTCTTATACATTTTATTCATTTTAATTTATTTATGAAAAAATTTTTTAAAATAATTATATTTTTCTTAGTGTTTCAATATAAAAAAATATTAAAAATTTTTATTATAATAAATGTCGAATATACATACAATTGAAGAATTTAAAACAAATACTGATGTGCCTATCTTGAAATTAAGAGGATCTAGTATAAAACTATTAAATAAAGAAGAAATAGAAAAAGAGGTCAAACAAACACAAGAATTTATTAGGCAACATAAGTCTCAGTTTAATAATAGAAGTGGTTTTGTTCAATGTTTAAATGATGCACTTAAAAATAATGATCATGTATGGCATGAATATGCTGTTTGTATTATGAAAAGTGTTAAAAATATTAAAGATTATAATATTGAATTACATTCAGAATCAAATAAAATATTAGTAAATGAATTATTAAATGAGAAAGCTATATTAGAATTTAGTTTAATGAGTTATGAAGAAATTATTGGCAAATTAAATGATGATATGTATGAGTTACAAGTAAATTATGATATTCTTGAATCAGAACATAATAACCTTATAAATAGCATTGAAAATAAAAACGCTGCATTAGCTGAAAAATATAAGAACAATTTTATTAAAAGACAAAAAGCTATTGAAGAATCTAAAACAATGAAGATTGGACTAGTAAATAAAAAAATTACAACACAAAAACTCAATGATTTATTGAAAAGTGTAAGTAAAATGAAATAAAAAAAAAAATATTGTTAATAAATGAATACTTGTGTTAATATTATTCCATATCAAAATGATTGTATATCACAGTTATACATAATTGATGCTAATAATAAATATAATGGAGGATGTAGATGTGTCATAATGGATCCGTCTTTATTAAAATTAATTTCTATTGTAATTTTTATTGTAATTGCAATTCTTATATTTTATGCAATATATTTAGATATACAAAAAAAGGTAATTGAAAATGAATGTAAAAAGATTAACAAAAAAAAAAATATTAAAAATATTTAGGATTTTTTCTATTGCATTAAATGAATAATTGTAAAAACAATTTTGATAAAAATAATCAATTATCAAAAATAGATTTTATTATTTCAAATGGAATAGATAAAATAATGCAAAATGAATACATTTCAATGGTACTAATTATTATTCTATTAATAATGTTTTTTTATAATTTGATAAGACAATTAAATACAAGACTACAATTATTTTAAACATAGGTTTCGACCTAGTCAAAACATATTAGTAAATTTTTAATAATATTTTTTAGTTAAATAAATGAAAGAAGAAAAAGGTATCGAATCTTATGACTTTTATGAACATTTGCCATCTAATTCTACACTATTAAATGAATATGGAAGACCAATAGAAATAAATATTAATAATCAAGACATTAAAACGTTACCATCAAAAAGTTTACTTAATATTAGAGGTCAAATTATTGCTAAAGATAAAGATGGTAAAATATTAGATAAACTTAATCCTGATAAAATAAATTTTGTGAATAATGGTATAATAAATCTGTTTAGTAAAATTACATATTTTATTAATTCAGTTGAAATTGATAAAATTGAAAATCCTGGAATAACAACAACAATTAAAGGCTTAGCATCATTTTCTAATGATTTATCATTAAATAATGCTGGTTGGCAAATTGTAAATAAAGGTAGTGTTTGTAATAAGAAAGGTTATTTTTCTGTTAGCATTCCATTATGTATATTAATTGGGTTTTTTGATGATTACAAAAATTTCATTTTTAGAATTAATCAAAAATTAGAATTAATAAGATCAAATGATGATACAAATTGTTTAATTATTGATAATAGTTTAAGTGATCATACTTTTTCTATTGATATTAATCAAATTATATGGAGAATGCCTCATGTTAAATTTTCAGTTGAAGTTGATCATGAAATTAATAAAAAAATTTCAAATAATACAAACTTTCAAATGTATTTTAGAAATTGGAGATACTATTGTACTACTGCAATTCCAGCTGTAAAGACTTATACCTGGAATATAACATCATCTAGTGCTAAACCTAGATATTTTCTTATTGCATTTCAAACATCAAGAAATCAGAATAATTATGAAGACAATAGTAAATTTGACCATTGTAATTTAGAAAATGTTGTAGTTAAATTAAATACAAATAGATATCCAAACTATGATATGCAACTATCTATTAATCAAAATAAATTTGATACATTATATAATATGTTTCTAGATTTTAAAAATTCATATTATGGTTCTAGTATAAATAATTTACCAATAGTTAATTGTGATACATTTTTAAAAGAATATCCAATAATATGCATTGATACATCTAAACAGAATGAGGTAATTAAAGAGGCTGCTATTGATATTAAAATTGAATTTAAATGGACAGAAGATTTTCCATCAAATACAGTCGTTCACTGTTTAATTATTAGTGATGATAGTTATTCATATAATCCACTAACAAATCAAGTGATGCATGTTTGACTTGTTTTTTTAAATTTTTATAAAATTAAAATTAACTAAAAATTAATTGAAATAAATATGTAATTAATTATATTAATAGATTAAAAAAATTTATCTAAAATTCTAAATTATGGATGGTCATTTAAAAGTTACTAAATTAGATAATAAAATTAAATTAACTATTCAAAATTTTGATACTCATAAACCAATAAAAAGATTAAATGAAATATTTCCGAATATTATTAGAGCAATTATTTGTGGACCAAGTAATTGCGGAAAAACAAATGTATTATTAAATATATTATCAAAGATTTATTATTCTGATATAATAATTTGTTCAAAAACTTGCTATCAAGAAAAATATAAATTTTTGGAAGATATGATAATTCAATTCAATAAATTGTGTGTTAAAAATGATTTGGAATCTAAAGATATAAAATGTTTATCAATTCAATCTCTACCAACACCTGAAAATATTAAACAATATTCTGTAATAATATTTGATGATATCTCTACAGAACAACAAGATAATATTTCCAATTATTTTGCTTATGGTAGACACAATAACATTTCTTGTTTTTATTTATGTCAAACATATTCAAAAATACCTAAACAATTGATAAGAGATAATGCAAACTATATAATTTTATTTAAACAAGATAAGACTAATCTGAAACACATATTTAATGATCATTGTAATGATATTGATTATGATATTTTAAAAAATATGTGTATTCAATGTTGGAAAGAACAGTTTGGATTTTTAGTAATAGATAAAGAACAAGAAACAAATGATGGTAGATATAAAAAAATGTTTGAATTTTTCTTTACAATATAAAAAAATGTTTGAATTTTTGTTTGAATAAGATTTTTATTTTTTATTATATCCAGTTATTTTGGAAATCTTTATATTTTTCATTTTTTTCATCAAAAACTATATCTAATATTTTTCTATATTTATATAATCCATCAATGGTGGGCAGCAGATTTACTAATTATGACAACAGTTAATGTTAGAATTAATAGAGGATACAAATATATGCTTAATGTAATTGATACATTTTCTAAATTTGCTTATATAGAACCATTAAAAAAGAAAGATGGAAAAACAACTTCTGAAGCATTTTTAAATATTATTAAAAAAGCAGGTTGTGCACCAAAATTACTTCATACAGATTCTGGTAAAGAATTTTTAAATAAACATTTCCAAGAAGTTTTAGATAAATACAATATTAACATGTATCAAACATTTAGTGAAAAGAAATCATCAATTGTAGAAAGATTTAATAGAACCATTAATGAAAAACTAAAAATACGATTTGAAATTCAGAAAAATACTAATTGGATTGATGTAATTGATAAAATATTATATGAATATAATTACAAAGATGTACATAGAACTATTGGTATGAAACCATGTGAAGTAAATGAAAAAAATGAACAATTAATTTTTGATAATTGTTTTAAAATTAATAGAAACAATTTAGAAAAACCAGTTTTTAAAATTGGAGAAAAAGTAAGAATTCAATCACATAAAAAACAATTTGAAAACAAATATAAAAATAATTGGACTCGAGAAATATTTTATATTAGTAAAATTTATCCATCTAATCCAATAACATATTTAATAAGAGATTTAAATTATGAACCAATATTGGGTAAATTTTATAAATTTGAACTTCAAAGAGTTCAAATTTGAAGTTTCAATTATTTTGCGTCCACCCTCTTCTAACGCTAAATACATACTGCACTTGTAACCATGTTTGACAAAGTCAAACGGTTTCGACAGAGTCGAAACATGTGTTGATGTATAAAAGCTTATCAAATATTATGCTTATCTTGCAGTTTGTGACTCGTATTCAACAGTATTTCATTTTTTTTTGGTTTGTGCTTATGCTTATTCTATTTATAGATTGTGAGCAATGTTGATAAGATCAGCATTGCTTGCTTTGCATACTACTCAGCTGTAATTACATTACTTCAGAATATGATGTTTAGATGAGTTGGTTAAGCAGTTGGAATTATAACAATAATTTTGTTGCAAGTTCAAATCTGACTCAAAGACTCTTGTTTTGAGGAGTTCGTCGTTTTTTTTGAAAGGTACTTTAAAAAATAAATGTATCCTTTTTTGTTTTTTTTTTTTTTTGAATAGATTACTTTAAATATTTTGTAATAAATATTTAAAATTATCAATCAATAATAATCGACCCAACTCAAAATTTTTAACTTTTTTTTTTATTTTTGTTTGAATAGATTACTTTAAATATTTTGTAATAAATATTTAAAATTATCAATCAATAATAATCGACCCAACTCAAAATTTTTAACTTTTTTTTTTATTTTTGTTTGAATAGATTACTTTAAATATTTTGTAATAAATATTTAAAATTATCAATCAATAATAATCGACCCAACTCAAAATTTTTAACTTTTTTTTTTATTTTTGTTTGAATAGATTACTTTAAATATTTTGTAATAAATATTTAAAATTATCAATCAATAATAATCGACCCAACTCAAAATTTTTAACTTTTTTTTTTATTTTTGTTTGAATAAATTACTTTAAATATTTTGTAATAAATATTTAAAATTATCAATCAATAATAATCGACCCAACTCAAAATTTTTAACTTTTTTTTTTATTTTTGTTTGAATAGATTACTTTAAATATTTTGTAATAAATATTTTAACATTTTTTCACTTAATAGACATCGACCCAACACAAAATTTTAACTGTACCAACCTAAATATTAGTTACTAGTACATCAAAAATAGATATCTTTAATATCTTAAAAATATTAACTACGAGTAACTATAATTTAGGGTTGGACTAAATCGACCCAACTCAAAATTTTTAACTTTTTTTTTTATTTTTGTTTGAATAGATTACTTTAAATATTTTGTAATAAATATTTTAACATTTTTTCACTTAATAGACATCGACCCAACACAAAATTTTAACTGTACCAACCTAAATATTAGTTACTAGTACATCAAAAATAGATATCTTTAATATCTTAAAAATATTAACTACGAGTAACTATAATTTAGGGTTGGACTAAATCGACCCAACTCAAAATTTTTAACTTTTTTTTTGAGATAATATAAGCTAAAAAAATGAGTTAAATGTTAAAAAATGTTAAAATTTTGAGTAACTGTAAGTTAAAAAAATGAGTTAAATGGTAAAAATGTTAAATTTTTGAGTTAAAATGATAAAAATGTTAAAATTTTAACATTTTTGATATTGTCCTGTAGCCCGGAATATACATACTACTCTTGTGATTTAACACCTTGTGACTTTTTTCTTTAGAGCCACGTGAAAGAGAAAGCCTACGCCAACAGAACAGTGTCGATTCAAGACCTCAAAGATGGAATTCGTGAGGCTATCGAGGACATAGGGCAGCCACTTTGCGATTCGGTTATGGAAAATTTCTTGAAAAGGATATTGTCCTGTAAGCGTGGTCGTGGTGGTCATTTGCCTGATGTTATTTTTCACTACTAATGGCATACCTTCCTCTTTATAATGAAATAAACATCTGATAATTCATATTAAAAAATTGCATTTTTCTTTGAATATCAAAATAACGCCTCTTATTGGAAAACCCTTAAGCTAACGACTTGAACTTCCAGGTGGCTTCCTAAAATTAAATTAATTATCGATTTATGGATATAACTTTTTAAAATGGATCCTCGAACGGGACGAAAGAAAGGTTTTAAAAAGTTACATCTTTGGTTGGGCACCTCGGGTCTGGCTGGCCGGATATGTATTTACATGCAGAATCCAGTATGCCAACAGCCCTCTCGAATAAAATCTCGTATACTTGTTTTACTTGCCTTCCACTGAATTTAAAGGGTGTTTTTTTAGAGGTTAGGTTTTTAAGATGAAATAAAACGTATATAATTTAATGTTATGGCCAAGAATTTAGCTTTATTATAAAGATAAGGGTTTGCCATTATGTTTTAAAAATGATTTCGGGCAAGTGGCCGCCGCGGCTGGCTCGAGTAAATTCCAGCCGAGAGGCCCAATTTTCGACCACTTTTTGCAGCAATTGGGGCCGTATGTCAGCAATGACGCGCCGAATATTCTCTTCCAAGACGTCAATCGTCTCGGGCTTATCTGCGTAGACAAGCGACTTCACATAGCCCCACAAGAAGTAGACCAGCGGTGTTATATCGCACGATCTTGGAGGCCACGCCACAGGTCCACGGCGCGAGATAATGCGCTCACCAAAAGTTTCCTTCAATAAATCGATTGTTGCGTTGGCTGTATGGCATGTAGCGTCGTCTTGTTGGAACCAAAGGTCGTCCACATCAACATCGTCCAATGCAGGCACGAAAAAGTCATTAATCATGGCTCTATAGCGCTCTCTATTGACTGTAACATTATGGTCAGCTTCATTTTTAAAGAAATATGGACCAATGATTCCCTCTGCCCATAGAGCACACCAAACAGTGACTTTTTGAGGATGTAACGGCGTCTCAGCAATGGCTTGTGGATTATGGTCACTCACCAAAAGTGAGCTTCATCGCTGAACAAAATTTTCTTGTGAAAATCCGGATCGGTGGCCATCTCGTTTTGGGCCCATTCATCGAACGTGCGACGCGCTTGATGGTCGTTCGGCTTCAATTCTTGCACGAGTTGGATTTTGTAAGCCCGCAAACCAAGATCCTTCCGCAAACTCTTCCATAAAGTGGATGGGCACATCTCCAATTGCTGCGGGCGATGGCGGATGGACTCATTCGGGTCTTCTTCGATACTCCGCTCCACAGCAGCAATAGCGTCTTCGGTGCGCACTGTACGACGTCTCTGAGGATGCGTATTATCCACTAGAGCAAACGTGGTGCGAAACCGATCCATGGTTAATCGAATTAGTGACTCTGATGGACGATTATGTCGACCGAATATTGGACGCAGCGCGCGATGCGTCGCGCGAACCAAACCATTATTTTCGTAATAAATTTGCACGATTTGCAAACGTTGTTCAGGTGTAAGTCTATTCATTATGAAATGGCAAACCAAACTGAGCATAAATCAAGTGACAGCTGTCAAAAAGACCATCTACGAAAAAAGTAGTGCCAACTTGAAAACCTAACCTCTAAAACAAACACCCTTTATAAATAAATTTATTTTTGCTTCTGTGAAAAAGGTAAGAAATTAAAAATATATACCTGCGGTACTTAAAAACGAATTATAAATGTGGCGCATTTACCACATACTCCCATACAAAGGCCTGTTAATACATAGGGGTGGGCTAGATGCCCAAACGAAGGTTTTAAAAGAGATGTCCAACGGAGCGTTAACAACTGCCCAAAGATTTTCAATAGGGCTGGTATTAGACGACTGTGAAGGCCAATCCAATATTTGAAGCACATTTTGCTGTTTCCACTCTACAAATCTTCGATTTCGAAGCTTCGGCTCACTGCCTTCTTGTAAACTAAAAGGTTGACTTGTTTTTCCAAATACTTTCGCAGCTGACAGTAATATTGCTTTTTGGTAGATTTTATTTATCCAAATCCTTTTTCAGAGTATTAACCTCAAACATGAGGCTTAGCTGGATGTTTACATTCTCGTTGAAGTTGTCGATTATCAGCAGTACACAAGAACCGACGTATGTAAAATACGGTACACTAGACAGGGCTAGTATAGTGGGGCGGTAGCCCTGGTTCGGGAATAAAAACCCGAGTCATTCCGGTAACGTAGAACCGGCTGCCATGGGAATGACCCCGACATACTAAACATATGTCCAGCATGTGAAGGTACCCCGCACGACACTAACCACCTCTTCACATGCCCCATCAAACCCACTCATCTAACACCTCTCTCCCTCTGGACCCAACCCGTCGAAACAGCCAGTTTCCTGGGCCTACCGTTAGATGAGCTAGACGAAGACGACCGGTAATTACACTACACTTACAGGGCGAAGATACTGCTACAACAACAACAACAACAACCGACGTATGCAACTATTCGCTCAAAAGGAAGATACATCCGTGTATATTATGTTTGTCCAATTCCGTAGCTCATGCAAGTCAAATTCAATGTGTGATAACGAGAGCAACGGTTTTTTCAATGTGCTCCGAAATTTCAAGCTTTCTACACGTAAATGTCCTCGAAAAAGTGTCTTTGGATACATTAACACCAGTTTTTCTTAGAAGTTATGCAGTGTCACGCAACGAAAAGTACGGCTTTGTCACCAACAAATCAACGATCTTCTGATCTTGTAGCGGTATTTTTTCTTTTGGCCTCGTCCGCGTGAGTGGTCAACGTTTTTAACTTCGGTATGCCTTTGCACCCATTCATTTATGAACGTCTTCGATTTCTTCAAATATTTTGCTACAAATTCACGTCACATTTTTGGACTTTTAGGGTGTGTACCATGATTCAATTATTAAAGGTTTGCTCACTTGTGATATTAGAATTTTGACACTCCCTTACAAAAGGTCGCATTTAAGAAGGGCGAAGAAAGCGGAAAAATTAAATACCTTTTTGGTAAAAATGGTAGCAAAAAATGTTTTGTTTTTACTTAAATTATAAATGGTAGAAGCAGAAATAGCCAGAAATTATATGAGAAGAAAATGTTATTAAGTTAAACCCAGATTAAATTTTGTGAATTAATTTTTAAATTGGAAACTGATCACGAAGTTGGGAAGTTTTGCTAATATGACGCTATAATTTTACCTAAGCATTATGGCCCTAATGAAAGCCTTTCAGAGAAGAAGCGAACTCATCATAAATTTAATTGACTAACAACAAGCTGTGAACATACTCACGCCTTGCTTTACTATACTATGCCCACGTAAGTTTGGAGTTTTGACCCCCAAGTCGAGATTATTCTTACATTTCTAACTACTTGACAAACTACCCCGGGCATGAAACACGAAATGATAGAAAATGTTGTTTGTAATAGCGGAGGCTCTTCGACAGGCAATGGCACACCTCCGAGTGTATTTCTGCCATGAAAAACTCCTCATAAAAAACTATCTGCCATCAGGAGGCTGTGATCAGTTACATATTGCTAAATTAGCTCTTGTTGGTAGCTTATGTATGTTTCAAGTAACACCCCAACCTGTATTTGAAAGGCATCGGACTCAAATAGTCAAAACGTCCATCCTTCATGTTCAACGGCCCTAAAAAGATACTTTATGATATCCTGATTTAAGCTGTATGCCAGTATGTTTTCCATATCGTTTTGGTTATTCACATACCGAGCACGTGCTTACACACCCTTTTGAAAAAGAAATGTTTTTCCAACAAATTTTACTTTTCTTCCGCTTTTGCTAAAAATTTCTAGAGTTAGCAACCCAGGGTCTTGCTAAGGGAGCCGATTTGTTAAGAGGAAATGAGAAAGCTGCTTACAGAGCAAACCTTTTTTATTGAATCATGCAAAGGAATATTGCTTTAAAACGTTTTTCATACGCGGAACGCATTTTTTAAAAACAACGTACGATTTCTAAATTTCTCACAAAACTAACAAATTGCGCAACGCGTTCGCCAAAGGGAATGTGACTATTTAGCAGCATTTAAATTTTTTTTCTAACGGAACTCTAAGTTTGAATTTTGCCGGTCACACTTACAGTAAACAAATAAAATGATGAGACAGAGTGTAAATTGTCAAAATTTAGCCTTTTCGCACATAACGCATACACTTTCCGGATTTTCTGTTAGCTCAGCCTGATTTTTTTTTTTCGAAAATAGGAAAAACTAGGAGAACCAGCAAATAGATGGTCTATAAACCTCATTTGCCTTTCAGCGAATGTAAGAATTGCTTGAGCTTTTCCTTACAAAAAGTAAAGCTAAATGAATGCCTATGCCTCATTTTTTAGAGAAATTTTCTGATTACTTATAGCATCTTAAAGCTGAAATTAACTTACCTTGTACTTACAGCGCATCGATTTTCTTCGTATCCTTTTTCACGTAAACCCATGTAAAAGGTTTTCAGCGCTTCAGCGGCTTCGCTATTTAGTAATGGGCGCACATGTTGACGAGCGTACGCTGTAAAGGAAAGCTAGTAACAAAAGCAAACAGAGATATGCATAAAGTACATACCAATAAATTTCTTCATTAAAATAGGCGGCAACAAATCTAACTCCTCCTCTTCAAAATCTTGGTTTTTTAACTTTAAACGATTACTCAAATCGTAATTTTCATCGTCTATTTCTTCGTCAGTGAGGGAAAAATTCATTGAATTGTTTGATTTTGGTTTCATTGCGAAACGAGCTGCAATCGTAGAACTTTTCTTGATACCATCATGGATTGCTCTAATGTGTTCAGTTAAAGAGGTATCTAAATCTTTATTAGACTTGTCCAATAATAGGAAGACTAAGTGAAATTGCTGCAGCAAAGTAGTACTTAGACGTGTATTCTCAGTGAGCAGCCGAGAACGGTCGTAATGCCCACGTAGTGAGTTTGCCGCAGCAATAATGGAGGTAGGCGCAGTAATGGTAACATATAAATTATGAAATGGCAATGCAACAGTTTTGGATTGCATAATTTGTAGAAGACTGTCTTGTTGTGAAGCTAAGCGATCAAGATCATCGATTGCACAATGACCTGTGTTCGAAGTAACGAGTGCGCCAGAGTTAATGATATGATTAGAACGCCCTTGAATCGCTGTGGCCAATGATTGTGTAGCTGGAGAGCAACGTTTGCCGCTAAAGAGGGTGCCTGTAGGAGTAAAAAACAGGATGCAAAGCAGAAGATTTAAATCAAAAATATGCATTCGAAATTTTAATCAGCGACTTACCTCTTTGCGAAACATTTGTACTCATTTCCAACAAGTGCGATTTACCAATGCCGGGATCACCAACCAACAGCACATTAATTTCCGACTCGTTGTGCATCTGTGAGCCGGAGCCACCGAAAAGTGCTAGCAGCACGCCCGCTTTCACCAATTCTTCACCGTGCAGCTCAGGCGCCACTGAATGTGCTAAAAGCTTAAAACTATCTGGTTCAGAGTTTATCATTGAAATTGCGTCCATATCGCGCTGGGTGAAATTGTGTCCGAAATGCATGGCATCTTGTATGGAGCAAGCTTTCATATAGATTTCTCCCGTAGATGCAGAGGAATTCGGGTATGTATTTTGTTCGTCGATCAAAGAACGCATTTTAAGTATACCAGTTATAATTACATCCTGTCCCGAAACCAAACTATCCACTAAATCATACCTTAGCTCGACATTTAGCGCGGGTGGTGCTTCGAATTCCAAATAGACGGGTGACTGTAAATTGCTCTCTTGAAGCTCAACTATTTGCAGTGGTGTAATGCGCGTGAATGGAGATGAGCGTTGCTCTATGAAATTCCTTTTCGCTAGGCATCCATCGCGTTTGCAATTGTATGGACGAGTGATATAAAATCCTATGTCGGCAAAGATTAAAAGATGTTAATTGAGCAGCTGGAACGCAAAAATATATATTAAAAAACAGAAGGTTACCACTTTGCCTCAGAGTTTGCTCTTGGCCACAGCGCGAGCACTTGAACGCAATCCAAGAGGCCGTTGCCTCTACTGCACCTATGGCATACACAATGCCGCGCACGCTACACAAACTATCCACCAACGAACTATTTAGATCTGACATTAAGTTAACTTCTTGAAAGCCAACTGGTCTCACATATATCTTTCGTGGTAGGGTACAGCGTGGCACATATACATTTGTGCTACACGTCAATTGGCTGGTTGTACGCTCCACAGCTGCCACTGTTACCACTTTGTGCATAGCGGCGCCGAACGTGGCCAGTGCACGCTGAGTATGAATTAATATATCCTGTTTGATCTGCGGCCACGCCTTCATAAGCACTTCATCTCCGCACACTTTATTCGCTTCTAACATAAAAAACTTTTCAAACTGAATTTGCTTGAAATCATAAACAGCTTCATGTCTGGTATAATGTTCCTCAATCGCCTTAATGCGGTTCGCCAGCTCCGATGTCTCATTATAAGACTCGTGTGGAAAGTACAGATGCCAGCCAGGACATTGGAGTGGCATATTGGCTGGAATATTTTGTACTGCATGCTGGGCATCTTCCGGCGCTGCATAACACTCTGGTCGCAGAAAAGATGAATCTAAACGAATGTCAGGTGGGTGTGTTAAGGAATTATCGTTTTGTTGTCCTGCACGGCGACGACCACGCCAGCCGCCAGCGGTGCTAGCTTTGGGCATGTTCCCCGTTCCACGGAATCCTCCTCGACCACCGGCTGGTATTGTTCGCCCGTGCCGTCGAAAGTAAAAGTATGGCCGGTAAGCACCTCCACCACGTCCACGGCCTCGTATGAAGCGCCCGGGGGGACGTGAAGCAGGTGGATTCATAATAAGTAACTACTTCAACTATGCACTATTTTCACGTAATTATGTTTGAATTTTTAAAGACCCCGCGTTCTTTATTTAATGTTGACATTTACAATCAGCTGTTTGCAACTGTTCACTGTGCGCCTAACAATAGACTATAGATACTGCGGCCAATGCTTACGAGTTGCCAATCTACGAAAACGAGATAAAAAAATTTGTTAAATTTCGGGACCGAAAAGAAAAATTTCTGAATCAGCTACATCACAAATTTTCCTCAAGCGCGAATTTATGTGGTGCAAACTGATAAATTAGAAAAAGTAAAAAAAAAACAAACTTAATTAACTATATCTAATAATAGAACACATACACATGTGAACAAACGTCTATATTCAACGATTAAAATAAGGAATTAAATATAAAGGCAACTTATCTGAAATTGTGTTATAATATCACACATGCATTCTAATTTGTCAAGTCAACGAAGTTCCACTTTTTTTCTTGAGAAAATTCCAAATGCATCCAAGGTCATATGCTTACTTCCATTACGATTCCATAGTTAACCAACGTTCTTAAGTTTTTTTATCAAACTTAGAGCAGGTTGTCAATGAAAAAACAAATAAGAAAAAATAGAGCAGATTAGCCTTGAGGTGAGCGACTTACGTTTCACTTATATCAATTATGCAAAGGTGTGACCAACATCAGAAGTCTTAATCGGCGCTCAGCAAATTTTAAGGAATCAGCTGATTTGCTGACATAATACGGAATATCACAGCGGTTTGTTTATAACAGAGGTCATCAAAAGCCGTAAAGAATCAAGGGAGCAATCGCTTGGTTAATTGGCAGAGTGTAAGAATACCTGCGTAATGAGCGGGCATAACTGCGCTCTAAAGTCCTCTTTGAGGTAGAAGCCAAAATTACTCTTACAATTTTGCTTCGGCTGGAAAAATATTGCCATCTATCATTTTTGATGACTTTCACAAATTGTATGCTCTTATCAATTCTTTTGTCGAGTTTTTCATACTAATTTACTTACTTGCTAAAATTTTGAATCTTACAGACTACGAATAGCACAAAGTAACTTGAAACTACTATACATACAGTCACTCACACCTTATTTGATACAGACACGATTTTTTTGTCAGGTCTTCTAAGTTTCATAATATTTTGCGAAAATGGAAAACAGAGTATACATATATTTTGTTTATCCTATTTTATTTCAATTATCAACATGAAATACAAAAAAGTGTCCACCAATTTCATGGTAATGCAAAAAAAAAAAAACATACAGAGAATTCATGCCTCAGCTTAAAAGACAAGAGCAACTATTTATTTCAATTTTTTTAAATTTTAAGGTACTTAGTACTTTGTTGGGTAACCTTTATTATCAGTTATTGCTTGAAGTATACGTCGCGGCATGGAGTCAGCCAATTATTTTGTGTATGCTGCACGAATTTGGTGCCACTCTTCAGATATCGTCTTTTTAAGATCAGATTTGTTATGGATGTCATATTGGGTTCTGTCCTTTTTTAGCCAATGTTAAGAATTAGTTAAACAATTGAATGCGAAGTATGTGCTATTAGAAGCTACAACTTTACTCCGTATTTCAGGCAGCATACGGTTTCCTCTGATGAAAAATTAGAGTTCTTTTGACTTGATGCATTCACTGAGCCAGTTTGCGATGCTCTCGTAAGAAGTGAATCGCTCTCCAATAAAGACTGACTGCATTGATCGGAACAGATGGTCATCCGTAGGTACAATGTCTGGGTAATGCGGCGTGTGAGGCAAGATTTCCCAATTCATTCCTTCTAAATATTTCTGGACCGATTTAGCAACGCGTGGCCTGGCGATATCATGCAGCAAAATCAGTTTGTCATGTCTACCGTCCCATTCCGGCCGCTTTTCTTTCACAGCTCGACTGAAACGCATTAGCTTCGTTCCGTAGTCGGTAATGATCGACAGTGATGGTTTCAGATGGTTTAAGGAGTTCATAATATATGACAGTCTTCTGATCCCACCAGATGCACAACATAAGCTTTGAAGCATGGATTTTTTTTCGTTGTCGATGGAACTGGTTCACCTGGCAGGCTCCAACATTTTCGACGCTTAGAGCTATCATAATAGATAAATTTTTCAGCGCCAGTGACGATGTGATGTAGAAAACCTTTTCTTTTCTGCCGTTCAAGAAGCATCTCACACGTCACCAAACGTCTCTCGATATCCCTCTCCTTCAATTGCCCAGTTACCTGCTTTCTGGAGCAGTCCCATCGCGTGCAAACGTTTACCGACGGTTGATCTGTCAACATCCAACTTTTTAGGTTCGATATGCGCTTGCATCCAATTATTTTTATAGTTGAGTATCTTCAAATTTGTTCGGTACCCGTTCGCGAAATTATTACTCTCGTCGAAATTGCCACTTTGGAAGCGTCGAAACCACTCTTTATAAGTTGTATTTGATAAAGCGGGATTACCGTAAATATTGATCAGCTGCACTTTTCTTATAAGGTAATAATGAAGCATGACTTCCCGCAAATGCTGCTTTTTGGACGAACGTAGACATTTTTGACATCAGAACATAAAAAAGGATATTTTTGCTTCAAACGAATGTCAACTACAGCGATCGAGACCTCGCGAACACAAAAATAGTATCAGCAGCGACACCTCTTTTACGAGGGCGAAAACTTATTCACATACCCAATATTTTCTTTTATTTGCCTTCAAATCCGATGATTTGATTCGCACACTAGAGTTAATACCAAGTAATGGATTTGTAGGTTTTACCCACAAGAAATCTAAGAATAAATGTGTTTTCGTCTTTTTCATGATTATTTTATTTTTTACTGGATGACTCAAGTACTACCATAATAGGAAGTAGGTGTCTTTCTATGCTGCTGGAAAGCATATACACATGCAGATGGATGGATATTCTTTGATGTACTCATTTGTGCAGTCCGCCGCCCACGGTGCATATAAGACGTGTAGTAACGATAAGTTTTTGAGGTTATACCTTGCCAGTAAGAACTTTACTAGGCATTGTCTCATTTGGCTTAATCTTTTGCAGCTACACGAGCTTGGAAATTGAATGGCGAAGAGTGCAAAGGACTTTCTGAGTCCTTCGTATATCATAATTGGGCCAAAGGGTTTTCGAAATAGCACGTGAATTGTGCAGTTTGCCTTTACAACTGTCAGGGGGATGCCGGTGATCGGATAGGAGATATCTGAGGCCAATTCTGTCCCCTTCCTGGCAAGCTCATCAGCAATTTAATTTTCCTCTATGTTCCTATGTCCTGGAACCCAGATCAGAGAAATGTAACCTGCACACACAAGCGATTTGATCTCATCCTTACAGGAGTTTACTAATTTTGTTCTGCACCGTCGTATCTGGCATCGGCAGAGCCTTAATCACGGTTTGACTATAGGAGAAAATGTTAATATCTCCCTCGATCCCGCGTTCCCTAGGCATCGCAAAGACTTCTGTTTGAAAAACACTAGCAGTGCTCGGCAATTTAAAGGCGCTAGATAAATTGGCTGATTTAGAGAAAGCCCTGCTCCGATTCCCGATTGCAACCGTCAGTGAAGACAGAGGTGCAAGCTTTGATGCAGATTTTCTCCTCGATCCAATCCTGCCTGTTTGGAAAGATTGCCCTAGCACAACCCTCAAACTCTAGTTTCCGGATAGAGAGATCTGTTCGAAGTTCGGAGAAATACGGTGTATGCATTGCTTTGTTTAGCAAGCAGTTGACATCTTCATCTGCTCCGCCGACTGTTGTGATAATGCAGCCGAAGTAGCAGAGGCTTCCGACAAATTCTACCGGATACACGTTTACCACTATAGGTCTGGCTTTATTGTGTACGTGCCAGCGTTCGCCTTCGCTTGCATGCCAGTGAGTTTGTAAGAGAGGAGGCAGATATCATCGGCGAAGTACAGCCCCTCAAGATGTCTGGTGAAACTCCATACGATACCTCTTTTGTGCAGGGTAAATTCGCTCATAGCACTGTCTAGGACAATGCCGAAGAGAAGGGGCGACAGGGGACAAACTTGCCTTACGTTGCCGTTGTGGAGCACTGTCAGTTCGTAGTTCTCGCAAAGTGTTATGATGAGGCGGATTATCTTAGCGAGAACGCCCTTTCTACTCAACGCCAGCCATATTGGAACTCGATTGATTGTATCGAATGCTTTCTTGAAGTCGACAAATTGCATGTAAAGTGAGGAGCGCCACTCAACTTCTACTATGATGCGAAGAGTTTTGGCCTTCTTCGCCCGGGGCTTCGTTGGCTTCACCTTCTTGATTGCATCCTTTATCTCCACTAGACTAGGGCATGGTGTTGTTATTTTGCTGCTGGTTGTTGTGCTGCCCTTTTCGAAGCTAGATTCGCTGCTAGGAGCGATGTTACTAATTGCTTCAAAGTGTTCTTTTTTTCCATCTACGGATTTGGTCAACATTGAAGGTCAGTAAAGCACCATTCAACGCTCTGCTTGGTTGGTTACTCCTACTCTGCTGGCTGGTTAGGCAGCTAACTATGCGGTACAGCTGTCTCATATTGTGTGCTCCTGCTGCCGCTTCGGCATCGCTAGCAAGATCTTCAATGAACTTTCTCTTATCGTTTCTGACCGATTTCTTTACTTGCTTCGCCGCCTCTCTGTACATATGTCTATTTAGTATATTTATATACATGCCTCCATTTCCAATAGGAACTTTCAATCGGTATATATATTTTTGTTCTGGCACCGAAAACCTCGACTCAGGACTATCTTCTGACATCTTCGAGTCGTCTTTGAAAATTTTATATATTTAGCTTATTATTTCATATCCAACCTTGTTCGCCGTGGCATACGCCCAAATATGTATCTATACATTATAGCTAAAAAATTTCTATTTAGGCGTCTTTTGTACACCTTTCATGCGCTTATAAGATATTTAATAGAGTTGAGAGTCAGTGATTTTTCGTGTTGTACCAACCTTAGTACTCTCCCTAAACATAAATGCACTGCTCCTTTGATCATCACTATTTCATATTTAGCTTAGTTGAAGAAGCAGGTACTTAAGTCCTTGTAAGCGTATTCTGAGTATATCTCTTTCTCCTCCAATCCAAGGCTCTATACAAATTCTTCATCACATCTCACACATGGCTTGGTGTATAACATAACAGCGAGTACAACTTTCGTGAGTATAAAAATATTACAATTCTGACGAAAATGTAGGATGTGTGTACATTTATTTCCCTCGTTCCCCCTCGTTCGCTTTCTCATGAGTATTTGTATACTTGACATTCACCTCAATTTGAAACATGCACTTTGCTTTGTAACCCCATAAGTAAACTTGCTTTCGTTGTGTGTTTCAAAAAATTGTGACTAAAAATAAGTAGTTGTGTGTGTGTACAGGTATACCTTTAGGACGAACATCTTCGCGCAAATGTACATCTACCAGCTATTCTCACACAAACATAAAAGCACTTAAGAGAGGGCCAATGTGAGTGAATTTTTGTGACGACGACAATTATTTCACTTAAGCGAACAGCTAAAGGAAATGGCAGAACACAAACAACTATTTAGAATGACTAACTAAAAATGTGCACAAAATGGTAGTATGTAGAGTTGTATATACATATGTATATATGTACTTATGAATAAGTGTACTATTTGGAAAACTTCCCAAAAGGAAAAATCTCAACTAGTGAGACATGTTTCTAGTTCACTAGCACTTACAAAGTACTATTTTAGCGGATTTGAACCAATTTGATTGTTCTTCGAATGGCTTTGGTTTCTAAATGTGAAAAAGTTTTAAAAAGGAAGTCTATGCTTACTAAGAGCTCTCTAAGTTAAAGATTTTATATACATTTGACAAAAGCTTTTTAAGTCTACTCCTGCATCGAACGTTCATGTTGAAAGGATTTCGACACCATAAAAAAAAAGTTGTTTGATCCTTCTAAAACCAGTCGCGCTGGTTTTTTTTTTTAATATAAACCAAACATCTTATTTTCAAAAACTATATATTTGCAATTATTCTATTATTGGTCCTTTGAAGGAATGGGAGCTGTTGCACGGCCGCCGATTGCGTTGACGAGTACAGAGGCTGCAATGACTAAAATCAACCCGAATTAAGAAGAGCTGACACAGATTGTTAACGACAGATCAAAAGAAAAATACTCATAATCTTAGGGAGTCCGATAAAAGTCAGCTTAGTGAACTCATTTTAGCCACTAGTTTATAGATCAACTTATTCGTCCATACTAGACTGGTTTTAAAAGTTTCGAAAGGAACCCCGAACATTCGCTAGATATTTTAAAGAAAGACTTTGTAAAATAGAGCTACGACGACTCCTTGATCAAAATAATAATCCGAAAACATTTAGCAAAGTAAAAAAAAAAAACAAGTTTAGCTACAATAAAAAGTAAAAAAGAGTCAAAGTCAAAGCAATAAAAAACTGCTTTTCATATCGCCCAAGAACAATGACATATTTCATATTTAATTTTTCCAAAGCCACCTTGATTGGAATATTCTTTCAGAAATATAGATTGTGTAGTTTTTTAACGAATTAAAGTATAATCTGAAAGATGCAGATTGCATAAACCCTAAGTATACACAGACTAAACGTATAAAGACTGAATTTTAAATATTCCAATAGTAACTGCGCTAACTGAGCTTTTTCATTGCAGAAATACACTCGAGGTTTGCATTTGCCTGTCGCTATTAGAAACAATTTTTTCTATCCGAATGGTTGTCATACACCAATCCATTTTGCTACAGCGGCCGATTTGGAGACCATTAAGGCGCACACCACAAATATTTAGGAGAATTTATTTTTAACTGTAAAACATGAAGGGCCAAGTAATTGGGATAATATTTAGGGTCGAAAGAATTATAGATATTTTCATGCATATAGATACTTCGGCATAATGAAAGTCGTGATGCTGCAAATTAAGATGAAAATGTACCACCTAAATATTATAGATACCAGAGTTGCTACTTAAGCTTTGAAAGTGACCTTATGTTTTTTGCAAACCATTTGCGATTGGGATCAATACGCGTATGCATGCGTTTGAACCAATGTTCCAAGCTCTTTCGCTACTTCAATTTAGGTAACTTCAAAGCATATGACTTGAAAGCGTCAAGCGTTTCTCAAGCATTGAAAAACCGTCACCTCGCATTTTATTTTTAGTTTGCATATTGAAATCATTGGGTGCCATATTGGAGCAGTATGACGGATGACTCATTGAATGCTCAAAAATTAATTTTTTGAGTAGATGTACTTTGGGTCAAAAGCCTCTCGAAAGAGGTGAAATTTTTTCGAAATCATATTTTGAAATTGGTTAAATTGGTTAAATGCACTGCATTCTCTTATTATATATAAATAAAGGTGTACTAGTTTTTAACTAAATTCTCTAAACTAAAATTTACTAAATATTTCATTACTATGAAATTAGTTAAAAATCAAATTATCATATTAAAGTAAATAAATATAAGCCTACTATTTTTTCAAAAGCATGCCAATGCCATGTGATTAAAGGTTAATTCATAATTCTCCTTGGAGTATACGCTATATGAGATTTATGCAATTTTGTGCAAATTTTTAGATGCACGTCCAAAATATTGTCTTTAACGTGTCTACTATGTGCGTCGTAAGTGGAGATGAATGGAGCATATGTTTCGTAAACCCCAAGATGGCATCACAAGAACTGCACTAGACTGGAGCCCCCGAAGGGTCGCAGGCGCAGAAAACCAGCCAAGTCGTGGGAGCGACAAGTGGAAGCTGAAGCGAAAAGAACAGAACATTCTTGGAGTCTAATTAAATTCCTAACTTTAATAAATCAAGTTAAAATATATTTATGTTTGTTTCTTATGCTCCCACTAGGAGCTATGGCAAGATATATCTATGTGATAATTAAAAATCCGAAGTCAGTTTTGATGTCTTGTAACGTCTAAAATTCGCATACAACATCGCAACGAAGGTTGGCCAAAAAGTCTTGCGGTATTTCCGCAAGCTTGTCTTTGCAAGCGCGTAGTTCTAGTTGTATTCGTCGCATCGGTTGACGCTAGAGCTTTTTGGAAAGCTCTTTTCACGTGCTAACACGTGTTTGATTAATTGTTGTTTGCTTTTAGTCGTTCGTGAGTTATAGCGTCGCAAACATGGAGCAAAATAAAGAGAAAATACGGCATATTTTACAGTACTACTACGATAAAGGCAAAAATGCATCTCATGCTGCCAATAAAATTTGTGCAGTTTATGGACCCGATACAGTTTCCATTTCCACCGCACAACGATGGTTTCAACGTTTTCGTTCTGGTGCAGAGGTGATCGAAGATGCGCCACGGTCCGGAAGGTCTGTCGTCGAAAATTGCAATAAAATCGCTGAATTGATCGAAAGAGACCGGCATAGTAGCAGCCGTGGCATCGGCCAAGAGCTGGGCATGAGTCATCAAACCATTATAAACCATTTGAAGAAGCTTGGATTCAAAAAGAAGCTCGATGTATGGATGCCACACGAAAAACATTTTTGCCCGTACGGATGCATGCGAATCGCTTCTGAATCGTAACAAAATCGACCCGTTTTTGAAGCGGATGATGACTGGCGATGAAAAGTGGGACACTTACGACAACGTGAAGCGCAAACGGTCGTGGTCGAAAATCGGTGAAGCTGCCCAGACGGTGGCGAGCCTGGATTGACGGCCAGGAAGGTTCTTCTGTGTGTTTGGTGGGATTGGCAGGGAATCATCCACTATGAGCTGCTCCCCTATGGCCAAACGCTCAATTCGGACCTGTACTGCCAACAACTGGACCGCTTGAATGCAGCACTCATGCAGAAGAGGCCATCTTTGATCAACAGAGGCCGAATTGTCTTCCATCAGGACAACGCCAGGCCACACACATCTTTGGTGACGCGCCAGAAGCTCCGGGAGCTCGGATGGGAGGTTCTTTTGCATCCACCGTATAGTCCGCATCTCGCACAAAGTGATTACCACCTATTTCTGTCCATGGCAAACGAGCTTGGTAGTTGGAAGTTGTCCACAAAAGAGTCCTGTGAAAATTGGCTCTCCGAGTTTTTTGACAGTAGGGAAGCGAGCTTCTATAAGAGGGGCATTATGAAGTTGGCATCTCGTTGGGAACTCGTCATCGAACAAAACGGCGCATATTTGACTTAAATCGCATTATTATAACCAATTTTATGAACAATTGAAAATTCAATAAAAATACCGCAAGACTTTTTGGCCAACCTTCGCCTATGTAGTTTTCAGGTTCTGTCTATTTTAATTAACTTTAAAATTTAAAAATTGTATTTCTATTTTCGAAGTTCTGTATATTCTAAAACTAAAATATTTTATTTATTTATTTCTTTTATTTATTCCTTTTTTTAATTCTTTCATTTATTTTTTTCTTTATATTTTTGTAGGTATCTTATAGATATATATCGGTGAGCTCAGAATCATTTAAATAATTTTTGACTGGTCTCCAGAATTGGAAGAATACTTGTTATGCATTGCTCTTTGCCAAGGAGTTTTGTCTGTAATTATGGTATATGAATAAAATATTTAAAGCAAAGCAGCCCAAGTTCGTTTACTTGCCGAACTAACACCTCCATCTACCTATAGACACTCCTTTTATACGAAAAATTTAACTATCAGATTGAATGCGAAATTTTGAATTTTGAAAAAAATGACTTCAAATTTCTAATCAGCAACCTCAAAAGTCCTCTATTCGAAAATATGATATTTACTCTCAGGTTCATATTACTTAGATTTGTCGCCTGTCACGATTTTATACCATTGACTGCCTTTGAATTTCGCAATGTTTCTTTGCTCCAATCGACACGTTGAGAGTTAGTAAATATTTTTGAGGAATAATTAATTACAAAACCTCTTGGTATATAACAGCTCTGGAAGGTTAGATTAGGTTGACCTGGCTGGCTGAAAGCCATCACATAGACCTATTGATCCTTAGTGTTATCAGATGGAGCTAGACCCTTACGTTTCTTTGTAGTAGACATCTTGTAATACGTCTGCGTATTTTGCGAATCTAAGTAAACTTTGGAGCTCTATCCCCGAGAGGTACTCTAACTGCTCATATTGTAAAGCTCATAAGCATTTAAATGTGGTTCTAGCTAATGCAGGGTAGGAACATAGAAGGTGTTCTAGCGGACGTATTTATCTGCACTCTGTGTACACGTGATTTTCGCTGTTTCGCAAGTGGCTAAATTATTCCTATCTATCCATATTTTCATGTCCGCAGCGATGTCTTTGTATACCGTATTTAAAGGTTTATTTTGGAGTTGCTTGATGTCTGCTCTGGGAAAGCTCCTCATAAAAAACCATCTACCATTCGGAGGCGACATAAAACTGTAAAAATAACCGATTATCGACGAGCTTTACCTTTCGTCCTATAGTGAAGTGCGCTTATAGTTGAATTCGGCAAACCAGTAAAAAAGGTTGGCTTCCGGTAGTACTTCGTCATGATCATCAAACTTTTTTTGCATGTTAAAAATAACCGATGATACGTCAATTTAGAAAAACGGTATAATAAAACTTTCAAAATTGAACAAATCTCCAAATTATTAATTTTTTCTCATAATATTTTTCAATTTACTTCTTATACTCAAGGCTACAAATAAATCGAATTTCAAGAAAATGTACGTCAATGTCCAAAGTACTGGGATCACTCGGCTGGAGGCTCTCGTTTTAATAATTGTCAAGTATTAATTATAAATTAATTTACTTAAGTTTGTATGTATGTGCATACGCATAATAATCTCTTTATAAATGTAGTACATAAATATATCAGCAAGTTTTATTGAACACATATTTATGAATATGTATGTGTACGGTAGAAAAATGTATGAAAAGCTGCCTGCACATTTTGTTGTTGCGCTGTGATTTTTCAAAGCCTCATCCAAACATCCTTGGCTACTAAAGCTTTTACTAAACCAAAGTGAAAATGTTTTGGCAGCGATTCATTGAAAATTGTTTAATTCAATTATCTCCGCAAAAAGAATAATTTGGAACAGGATATTATTGGGCGTAACCACTTTGCAGCATTGGACTGCGACTATTACGAAATAGGAGGTAAAAATGAAGTAGACTTTGGAGTTTGCAATGGAGTAGATAAGTTATTTCTGCAAAAAGAAATTGGGAATAATATTGTAAATAAATTGGTTTGGAAGTGTAGAGAAAATATTGTAAAAAAATTTTAAATGTATTCATTTTTAAAATACCTACTAATAGGTAGGAGTAACAAAAGTGGCGCTGAAAGAATGAAAAAACAGCAGAAAAATTGCTAAACTGTTAAAGTCTCCATTATTTTAATAATATTTATAAAATGCCATACATACTCGTATGTGCTTGCAACTCCCAGACGAGAAGGCTTATGCGTTCATTCGGGTTCTCAATAACTGTGGATTCTCAGTGAGACCTCTATAGATTTCTAGCATTCTCGAAAAAATAAGCATTTTTTTATTAAAAAAATGTGTTTCTCAACTTGAGAAAATGCTCATTCTCACCTTTATCTCAAATGTGTTGCTCCTGTTGGTTGTAGCTTCAGAATAAGAAACGTCATATAATAATCAACAGAATAGTGTATTAGTATAGAACCTACAACATAAAATGTATCAAATAAATCATTGGCAAAGAGCTTCCTCTTATATATTCTGATTCTGAAGCACTGCCCGCAATATTTAAAATTTTATCCGTACGAATATCATTCAGATTGCTAGCTTCGCTAGGAATTTTTATGTTGGTGATATTGAGGTTTTGCCTGAGAAAACTCCTAGTGAAATTTTTCGAAGAATAATTTTCTAGAATCTTTTAATCCTCTAACGACTTTTCAAATTTAATTTTGAAAGGCTTATTGAAATTAGGCTTAAAATTACCCTTTTAGTTGGAAGCTAATGGATTTCAATGTTCTACGAAAATATTAGTTTGGGGAAAAAGAAATGCATTATTTTCTCGGAATATGCCTGTAGTGATCAACGTTTCGTAAAGTATCGATCAAACAATTTAAAGTTTTTGCTCGTTGTCAAGGTAACATTTCACACTAAAAACAAAAAAATCGTTTGCTGTTTCTTGTTTGTTCTATTCAGTTATGAGTTACTGAGTGTTAACAATGGAAGTCAGCAAAAAGAAAATTCGGTACATTTTACAGATTTTCTTTGATAAAGGCGAAAATGCCAGCCAAGCCGCTGAAATTGTGAATGGTGTTTATGGTGACGATAATATAGGGCCCGCCATCTATCGTTACGGATTTAAACTAGGTATTATTTGAAGAATGGTAACACTTAGCTGTCATCTGATTTGACAGAAAATTAGTTTTATTCTTCCGCTGAACGAAAATGATTGTGTATACACTCAAAGAACGCTGGGAAATATTGCGACATTACTTTGAAAATCATGGTAATGTTGCAGAATGTGTACGAAAATTACGTACGGCAATGGGAAGAAGAAAAGCACCGAATGAAGCGTGTGTGCGTTACTTTGCGAAAAAAGTACGAGAAACTAGGTTGCTTATTGACAAATCCACGCGTGACCGACCAAAAACCGTGCGTACACCCGAACAGCAATAATTGATGCACTGAAGACCAACATACGTGATGTCATAGCTGAAATACAGCCGCATACAATCGAAAATGCAGCCATATGAATGAAGTTGTGTTCCATCATTAACCGGAAGGATTGTACTTCAAAATAAAAAAAAAAACAGTTTGGAAAAATATTGAGTAGTTTCTTTTTTATAGCATTTTTATTTCCGTAAAGTTATATGGCGGACCCTTTATAATAACTAATAACGTGCAATTTTGGTTTCGACGATTCCATTCAGGCATTTTTGATGTTAAAAAATGTCGATAACGCCAAAAATGTCTATAAAATCACAGAAATATTCGAAGTTGACCGCCATGTTAGTAGTCATAGTATCGCCCAGGAGTTAAAGATTGACCATAAAAGAGGTTTAAGCCATTTGCGCTAAAATTTTACTCAAAAATGATCATTTTGCCTAACCAAATATTTCTTGTAAGCTGTAAACGGTCGCCGTAGCTGAATAAGTTAATGCGTGACTACCATTCGGTAGTGCCCTGGCTGCACATCATGGGCATGAAATAATAAATGATGGAAAGAGTTTTTTTCAGAATAGTGGCCACCAAGCAGCCAATGGCACACCTCTCATTAAATTTCTGCCAAGAAAAAACTTCTTATAAAAAACACTTTGCCGTTCGAAGGTGACTTAAAGTCTTAGTTCACACTATTATTATGCAGTCGGCCACAAATTTATGTTCTCCCAACAACGCAAATAAAAAAAAAAATGAAACGGTAAGCATTTTAAAAAAAAAAATTAGGTTTAATATTTTTCCGACCAACATTTGAGAAAACCAGAGAAATAGAAATATCAGTGTTTGATATCAAAAATATATCGCCATCATTTGTTTCATAGTCTTTGGCAGACCATAGCTTCCGCAGCTACATTCCCCCATTTAACTCGATCCCTAGTTAGTTTCTTGACTCATTTGCGGACAGAATCCAATCACCTTCTCCACCGTCTTCATCTGTTTCTTTTTCCACTGGTGTTCTGTGATACGGTATGCTAATATGACCCTGCCATCTTATTCGTTGCTTCTTTATGTATCTTGCTACATTTTCACTTTCTATAAGTATCAGTTCAGTCCATAAGTTCGTGCGCATTTTACCCATAATTTCACTTTTGTACGATTTTTGCATACAAAAAATTATTCGCGGAATATAACGGAACTATTTGAATTTTCTTCCAACAAGTGATTTTAATCGCGGATTTTGTTGTTAAAAAATAAAACGGAATCTTCGAACGCGTATAAGAGACATATTTTGTATTTTTTTTTTAAAAGTGGTAAAAATGCAACGACTGCTGCTGCAGAAATAAACACTGTTCACGGAGAGGATACCGTGAGTGTGAGGACTGCGCATAAGTTGTGATGAAAAATGGGTCCTTACAATAATCCTGTTCGCAAACGCCAATGGTTAGATAAAGATGAAACACCAGAACCGACCCCTAGAGATGGCCTTCACCCCATCACCAAGATTCTCCTGTCTATTTGGTGGGATATGGCCAGTATTGTTTCTTGTGAACTTCTGGAATCAAACCAGACGATAACTGCTGATTATTATTCCCATCAGCTATCAAACCTGAATGAGGCACTTAACAAAAATCGACCGTCTTTGGTGAATAGACGGAAAGTTTTGTTTCACCACGACAACGCAAGATCTCATACCGCAAGGCAAACATTAGGAAAGCTGAACGAGCTCGGATGGGAGCTAATGCCGCATCCACCATACTCTCCGGATATTGCACCTTGTGACTATCATCTTTTCCGTGGACTTCAATCCCATATGAGCAATAAGGACTACTCCTCAAAAGAAGCTATAAAAAGAGATATCGAAGCGTATTTTGGCTCCAAGGACAAACAATTTTTTGAGCAGGGAATTAAAAATTTGCCTCAATGTTGGGAAGACATTGTAAATAATGAAGGAAATTATATTAATTATTTATTAATAAATACTTTAAACATCTTTTTTAATAATTTTAATACCAGGAAAATATATTATTGATTAATAAATACTTTAAACATCTTTTTTAATAATTTTAATACCACTTTTAAAAAACGTACGAACTTATGGAGTGACCGATACATACATCCAGCTCTTCGTTATATCTTACTCGATACGCGCCATCTTCCATGCAGAGTGGACCATATATTTTTCTGAGTATTTTTCTTTCGAAAGTTAATATTGCGGCTATGTCTGTTACTTTAAAGATCCATATCTCGTAATAGTACTTAAGAATTGACCTGGTTAGCGACTTATACATGCAAAGTTTTTGAACTCTTGTTAACAGTCGCAATTTAAAGAGTTTCATATGTAGGTAGAATGCTGTGTTCGCATAAAATATTCAATGACTTATGGCCACAGATGTATTGGCATTGCTGTTAATAATTAGGCCGAGGAATTGATCCACCCTCTCGATGCATTCGTTCTCGATAGTTAGTTTCTCTGCGTCGGATTCTTTGTAAGGTGCATATACGTACGAAATACAAGCCGTCAAAATTGAATTTCTTTTATTTGAAGGAAAAGTTTTCAAATTTTAAATTGACTTATTAAATCATGCTTACATATTTTAACAATTTGTCTTAATTTATCCACTTCTTTTGAAATTCTAAGGTTCCACCCATTACGCTAAGGTAATTTTCGTATCAACATTTTTTTTAGGTCAAATAAAACGCCGAACTTGGAATTTTGAATACTTTAATTAAATAGGCACTAATTCCACATGGCAAACGCTGTGTTTAATTTTAATTTGTTAACAATTTTTGGGCCCATAAAAAATCTAATATAGATCTTGAGGTTTTTCTTGCAACTATTTTTACAGCAAATTGTGGCTTTCAATAAAACATTCAAAAATTGATACGTCAAACATTTGCTTGAATTGCTCTCAATACATTTTTCCTTATTATACAATATATAGGGCTTTTCAAGTTCGGTTTTATTTTTAATTCAAATTAAATACATATATTGACTGGAAATGGATTATATATCATATTTATTTGGACTCTCTAGTCTACGATTTCTGAACGATAAATGATACTTTACAGTATAAGCATTGAAGTTGATTCTTTGCTGAAATTTTGGCTGACTTTTAGGTATGATTGGGGCTCTATCTTGGCATCAAGCAGTAATATGAGAGGAATGCGAAGGCTTGTCAACAACAACGATATGATACTTTTGCTTACATACCTTCTCAAGTGGAAATGAGCAACGTATGAGTAGATAATGCTTTCAACAGAATCTACAGATTTTTCTCGTAGTGACTCTCAATCATTCTTATACCGTTCTCGAGAGAAATCGAACTTTTCCTAATAATTAACAAGTTTACTACTTAACATCTACCATCTTGACAGCTGTCAAAACAGAACAGTGCTAAAAAAGAAACGCGCTTTTGAAAGACCTTGTACAATAACATTTCTTTTGATGGATTTGTGCGATACACAGCCACATATGACATACTTTTATTGCAAATCGTTAGCGCATTGAGAACATTACTTAAAACACAGCTATACATTCTGTGTAAAAAGTCTTATTAAATTTAACTGATTAACGTGTGAGGTAGGTAATGGTTTCGATTTTTATATACCATTAGTTGGTATATTTTATTTTATTTATTGAATTATGTGAAGTATAAGTAATTATAAATAATTATACTAGCATCTGGGACTATCGGTTAGTAGTTGTTATACTCTCAGAGAGATATGAGATGAGTAAAAAATGTATATGGGAGGTTCAATAAAGCATAGTTTTTGTAGAGTGCTATTGCACTTCCAGAATTAATTTCATCTTATAAGAGTGTACGCTAAGATCTATTGTAAGCTGTGAGATTGGAAATGGTTTGTGGGTTAAAATTTATTCTCTAAAGCACGTGCAACCTATTTTGTGGTGCAAATACCATTTTTATGTCCTTGTTCACACCACTCGGGAGCATAGGGCCTCGACAAGACTCAGTCTTGCGTTGGTTTCGTTAATCTATCATATTTGATTTATGTGTGTCACATTTTTCACGCAGAAGGATCACACAGATGGTTGAGGACTTCGCTAAATTTGGTGTGTCTGCGCTATTACCGCGATTGGCCGCTTACTCTTGCTGGCGCCACTGTTGCAATGTGGAACTGTGTCTTTTGCTTGTTTTAGCAGCCGCAATGCAAGTAATGCGCTGACTTTTGTGCGGGAGTAAGGATTGGGACACCCTATTATCCCATTAGCCTTAATTTTAATAATAATTTAAAACAGACGATTTTCTGTAAGAACGTAAAATCGCCTATATTTCACCTATCTAAATACAAATAGGGATTCAGTAATCCGGTAGAAGATTACAGACCCATTGTCAAGCTTGCAATAATTCCGAAACATTTGGATACACATTAGTAAATAATTCCACTATGCAAGTTTAAAATGTAGGCAAAGATTTCGATTGGTAAACTTGCTTAATGAGGTTCTTCTAAATTCAATGGTGTTGCCCGTTTCATTAAATTGGCTTCAGGTTGCGATATAATGGTAATTTCTCTTTAAACCTGAGAGCTCATTTAGAAACAACCTTAAATTATAAATTTCGAAATGGAAAACCCTTAAATCTTAATGTATATTATGTACAAATATATAATATACATTAGGGCGGGTTGATTTAAAAATCGCTCATTGCTCTGTGAAAATCGTATTTTAGGGATCAAAATAAGAAACTTTGCCGAAGGAACCATAGCTCTAAAACGAATTCTGATGTCCCCCAATTTAGGTCGAACGAAAAATCCCACTTTGACCCATTTAGAGTGCTCCAATCGAATCCAAATGTATGACCGACCCCCACTAACTTTGGACGGCCGGTCCACCCATGCCAGTGGCACACCCCCTGGAACTTCCCTGGGGGGTTCCCCATACAATCATTTCAAAATATCACCATTTTTGGCCTTTACATGAGAGAAGAAACTAAAGAGTTCGACCCAAACTGGGGGACATCAGAATTCGTTTTAGAGGTATGGTTCCTTCGGCAAAGTTTCTTATTTTGATCCCTAGAATATGATTTTCACAGAGCAATGGGCGATTTTTTTTTGCCTCCCCACAAAAGACACTAAAAGTTCGACCCAAATTGGGGGACATCAGAACTCGTTTTAGAGGTATGGTTCCTTCGGCAAAGTTTCTTATTTTGATCCCTAGAATATGATTTTCACATAGCAATGGGCGATTTTTTTGCCTCACCACAAATCGACCCGGCCTAATATACATATACAGAAATATATAAATGGTGCTTAGAAGTATTAAGACGCATACCACAAATAGAGGATTCTACAGTTTTAACCCAGATACGAACGGCAGATGAGTTTTTATGGGCAGCTTTTTCGTGGCAGAAATACACTCGGAGGTTTTCCTTTTTCTGCCGCTATTACAAGAAACCGGGGGTTCGAACTTGTGCACTTCCTAATGGTAGTCACGTACCAATCCATTCGGCTACGGTGGCCTTCGATGCGATACAAAATCAATTTCAAATGCATTTGAAGTGTTTCTAATTCTTTTTTCGAATATGTTTTCCATTTTTTATGTTAATTTTTTGTTAAGCAAAATAACTAACATTTTAACTTTTTGGTAGATAACTCATTCAGTTTTAAAGCCAATCCATTAAAATCAGAATCGGGCCACTTTAACATGTGATATGATGTTGTTTCTTAATGAGCTATCAGCGGCCCGAAAGGAAATACCGTTGTTTTACAAACCAGGGCCAATGTGGCAAAACGGAACGCGCTACTGAATTTAGAAGACTCCATTAAGTGAGATCAACTACCACAACTATTACCCAAGGTTGAAAATCTGGGCACAGTGATATTAGTATCTGCATTTAACAGCTATTTAATTATGTAGCAACATGGCTTTCAACCAGGAAAGTCTACATGTACCAAGCTCTGCGAGTATTTACTATATGCCGACTATCTAAAACTATACCCTATAAGATGCTTTGAATATTACGCGAACCTGCAAAGTTCACCAATAGGTACAATTCAATTATGTAACAGGACGGACATTGGCTTCAACCGCATTGAGTCAGTCCGAGGCTTGACCGTTTATTTCGGCACTAGGTTAAGCTTTGAATGCCATTAAAGTCTTGGACTATAAGTGAAAAAGACAAAAACAAGTTCCAAGGCGTATAAGATGAAACCATGAACTGAATCAACTTATAAGGAGGCAAAATGTTGTGCGGTTCATCAAAGCTCAAAGACTAAGATAGCTAGGCCATACCATGAGAATGGTCCCACGAGAGCTCAACGAAAAGTATTTGACGCTAAAACATTTACAACGAAAGAAAGAGGTAGACCAAGATGAAGATGGACTGACGAACTAGAAGACGACATGGGAAATCTCAAGAACACCAATTGGAGCGAAACAACTAACGAGCGGGTCAAATGGAGACATTTTGTGCAGCAGCCCAAGGCTCATATAGAGCTGTAGCGCCAAAAGATGATGATGATGACCGTTAGGGTGATACGTAAATTGTGTTACCAACTATGAAATCTAGAATGCCGGTAAACACTAGTCGAGGAAATTTATAGAACCTCTGAGCCGAAAAAAACTTTTTTCAAGCCTAGTAAGATCACTTCCTGAATATGTAAGTTTTTTATGGAATCCGGCATTCACAGTACTCATACATTGTGATCGATTAGAGAGAGATCAGAAAAACTTCACGAGATTCGCACTTCGTCGAAAGTACGACTCTATGCCATCGTACATTCTTCATTGTAGGATTCTGAGCCTAGAATAAAGAGCAGACGTAAAATCCAAGGCTTTTTTGCATTAAAGATATTATGAGCAACTGAATTGATTATTCATAACAGTTACCTATTTTGCCTTTTAATTTGCTCACCAAACCTCCAAGAAGTACTTCCATTTTCTGTATAAAGTATCGAAAAAGTGTATTTTGCTTGAACCTTATGATATTGAATCCCATAAGTTTCTGTCATTATTTCATATTGTATCTTGTCAAATATATGTCGATTTATCCAAAGAGCCATTTATGATTGGTGCAATAACCGCTTAAGCGATTTTGAACGGGTTTAACAAAGCGCGCTAGTCTTTTTTTTACCAGCCCCATCTAGACACACCAGGTAAAACGAAGTTATTCTTCACCTGGTCTTTCTAACGCAAAAGAGGTCTTTCTCTTCCGCTGCTACCACCAGCTCATACCGCTATGAATACTTTCAGAGCTGAAGCGGTTTTATCCATTTATATCATTAATTACGGAGTACTTTAATAGCCAGATTTAAGTTTATTTTTAGGCACTTTATTAATACCTACTATACTACTTGAAACTATGAGGGTAAAGTCCGGTAGATCAAACAGAAAAAAATTATTTACCTCGGACAAAAATTATAGGCGCCACAAACCACTTAGAATTTCCGGCTCATAACTTCAATAATGATTTTTATGAAAATGGGCCGTTCATAAATTTCATATCCCATGATAAAATGTAAACTTTAAGTAACATTTGGCATTGCGAGATTATAAAAATAATTCAAGGTACAATATTGAATTACAAAATTTGTATATTACTTTTTATAAACCCTTTATTTAGGGTTTTACTCAACCGACATTACCATGGATGTATTTTCCGAAATTCCCACGGCTCAAGGTATCACTTCCAGGTGCTATTACGTGTTGAAATGTGCCCAAAGAACCGAAAAAGAAAAAAAGAAAATTAAGCGCTGACGTTTTTATATTACACCCACCTTTGAAAGTGACAAGTCAAATTTTTACGAATTTTTTCGTCTTTTATTTGACAATTCCGGATACTTGTAGCACAGCCTGTATATGTATGTGTGTATTGTATAATAGTTGGTAAAAACAAAAAAAATCCATAAATTAATATGCCAGCATGCATGTGAATATATACTCGCATACATAAAAGCATGCTTGTATACAATAATTACGTTTATTAATCAGAGAAATCAGCAATTCAACCTTTTCAACTATATCCATTCATATCCTCTACCGACGTCCTCTAAGCACCCATCCTGCTAGGGCATGATTTTCATTTAACATATTGTATTAAAGTTTTGCTCTTATTGCTTCTATGCTTTTGTAGTAGCGATTCTAATAGCCTACTGTTAACAATAACCTGCTGGAAAACCCAAACTAGTAAACCTCATTTCTGATGAAGTAGTATAACTATTGCGCCAAATTGGAACTAGTTCGTTAGCAACTAGATCCTCATTAGTACAAAGATGACTTCACTATATTTTATTTAATATTTGTAACAAACTTTTAAGTGTATTACGAACTAGTTATGTACAGTGGGGCACGATGTTGATATCTTTTCAGCTCGAAATTTAACGAATACTGAATAATTATTAAAAAATTAAAGGACACAAAGTGGTTAAAAAATAAGGTTACAAAAAATGTTCGATTTTTTTTTGGTTTTTTGTTTTTGTATGCCTGTCCTGAACATAAAATGTCAGCTTCAACGTCAGATGATTTCTTTTTGGAGTTTTTTCATAGCAATTTGTTTTTGATAGAAACAAAAGTTGGACATGTTTTGGTGTACTGGGCGAATTTCTTGAAACGAAAATAATTCATACAAAAATTTGAATTTGTTAGTCAAAAATAATACCGTTATGTTGTTCCAACTATCGTATGCACCAGACTTGCCGCCTTACAATGTTTTCTTGTTCCCAAAATATAGAATATCTGTGAAAAAAACATAGTTTTACCACAATTGGGGAGATATAGTCCGCATCGTTGAAAGGGGTCATTCTATAACTAAGCGCTTTTTGGTCAGAGGTTGTTGGAGGATTGGACAAAGCGTTGACACACGTATATTATGTCTGAGGGGGACTATTTTGAAGGAAACAAAACAGATATTGATGAATAAATGAACACTTCTCGGGAAAAACAAAAATCACTATAGTTTTTTGAGTAAAAGATTTGGGAATTTTAATATTAATAATTTGTGTGCTCTAACTACGCATCCAAAAAATCCTTCCTCCGTTGAGGCATACTTGGTTAAAAACATTCACATAGTTCTGCTGATACCGAGTTCCAGGCACTTTTACTCTTCGGGCCAAAGCTCGTTCGGGTGAACCTGCTTCGCAAGATATCGACGATACAACGCTTGTCTTTAGACCGAACTTTCAAATATTGATACCATTGGACGGTTATCCCGTCGCCTTTCAACCGGAGATCAATGGAATAGAAATTTGTGGCAGATAATATCTTTGAAGAGGTAATACTTCGAAGGGCATCTGCATTTTATCAGGCAGCCAGACAACCTAATATGCACTGTAGACTCAAATAATAATATTTAAACTCGTTGATGAATACTGCAATGAAGCATTGAATGAACGCAGGCTGATGCTCCTACGTGCACGAACCGAGGAATTGGCTGCCCATTGCGGTAATCACTTCCATGATGATAGTCTTCAGAGCCTTTCATCAGGCTTTACGTTTACCTTTCTTTCAACCGTGCCCACGCATTTATTCAAAGGAATTGCAATTCGACCTGGATCATGTCTACAAATCTAGTGGTTAAAAGTGGTGGAAGGTTGTTATGGAGCCCTCAGTCTTTCTTACCTTACGAGTAGTTGCTGAAAAGCGAGTTGTTAGTAGTTTTTCCGGTGAGAAGTGATACTAATCCCGCAGCTCATCTATTCTTTTCTTCTCTATTCATCGTTTCATTAGCATCTAACCCATCTCAAATATCACTCAAGTAGCTATACTTAAAAAAAAAACGAATCTGTATCAACAGTTTCGGGCTTTGTCGGACTAATCGAAATTTCCCGGAATATTTTCCATATTTACCTCAATGGTTTCGGTGCACTCAAAATGTCCTCAATAAACACTGCATCGAAATCATGGAACAGAACTTTCTGGCGCGGGCTCGCCAAAGGCAAATAGAGGCAGCTATCACCACCTCTGAAGACACTAGATGGAGAGTTCAGGACAAGGTCAAGTCAAGGGCGCTCTTAAGGCCCGGTAGAGAGGCTTTAGGAGCTCCCACTGTATACATACTATTCAATTAAATCTTCGTTATCATTTCAAGAAACTAGATATGAAACAAAAAGCTCGTGGAAGTACTTAAATTCATTAGATGCCTTATATTATAGGTTCGCGGTTAGGCACAATACTCGACTTCAGAGGTCGCAGTGCACTATGCACCGATAAAAACTAACTAACTACCGTTTTGTAGCACCATCTTTACTTCATCATTAATCGCTGTGTTTACGAAATGACCCTTGCGATAGAAAGTATAATAATTTAAATGGCTTGCCTGTACATCGCAAAAAAAAGTTAGAAAAATAATCACAATCGAACCGGCGATCTGCCTCAACACTTCGCGCAAGTAAAAATGCAGTTGCTTGTAACTGGTTGGGTAGTCAGTGAATAACCTAATGTCAACCATATCAACAAGAAGATGTTAGCCAATACTGCTATTGATATTCAGCATAGCATTAGCATGTTTTTGGCAGCCAGAAGCTGAAGGTTAAACTTACAAACGCCTAGGGAACTCCACATGTTGCCTATAAATATGCAGTGGACTTAAAAGTAGGGAGAATAATGGGAAACACGTGTACTAACTATCTACACCAATGTCACGATGAAGGAGCAAAGCAGTAAACTGAGCCCAACTCTACCAAAAGGGCCTACGTATTCGGCAGTTTCCGACTGCTGATACAAAGAAACATCGAAGGAAGAAGAGGAATTGGAAGGAACAAATGGCTTGACTTGAAAAATCAAACAGTGGATAGGTCGGAAGATAATTATCAAACTAACAAAGGCAGCGAAAAACATTCACAAATTTAATGACATATATGTCCTGACCATATGGCTAAGATCTCAATAATGTTTGTATGCAATCGGGAACATTCAACATAGACACGCAGTCCAAAAATACGAAGAAGTATAGCTAATCTCAAACGGAAATTTTTTTTATGGAAGAGACATTCCGATGTCTACTACAGATGGCATGTAAAGGAGCGCAAATTCATTGTCAAATGTGGGTCATAGTTTGTCACCAAGAGCTTTCGTTCACATCGCGCCATAATCCGCATTAAAGCAAGATCCTTTAACATTTCGTTCAATTACGCTCATGTTACGATGGAAGATAAGGGCGTTGCTATCAAAGATTCCTTCTATGAGTCTATGTACAAAGAAGAAATTTTTGGTTCCACAGTCGGAAAATTCAGCCCATACGATGAAATATCTGCTAATGGACTGAGGCTGATTGAGTTCGGGCGAAGTTTGAAATATGAGAGGGTGCAGCGCCAGATTCCAACACGAAAGAATTTATCAAGCTACTTGCCTCTCTCTCGATCAAAAAACGTGAAACCAAATTGATCATGTTGCGTTGGATGGAGTTGCGGCTCCAGTGTTTTAGATGCACGAGCAATCCGAGGACCCAGCATCGACTTGGATCAGTATCTTGTTGCAACTAAGATAAGCACACGCCTCTATGCAGCGAAAAACGTATAACAACCAGAAGATTCGCCACTCGACTCTCAATCTTGCTCTCAGAGAGTATTGTTTCGTAAGACGCCGGAGCCGCTGGATCTTTATTTGCAACACTATGCCTGAGTCACCAAAAAGGTTATAAAGCTCATTGTTCAGAGAGCTTCTGCAGCATACAATAAAATTAACATGCTAGAATTATCTGTTACTTTACTCTTAGGGGACAAGAATTAACTAAATATAATTTCTCGAATTTCAAAAATTTTCAAAAAAGGTGTACAGAACGAACTAGACGAATTTAGCACTAGTTTCTGCTTACTATTTATATTACAAAGTAATCCACTCTCTCAATAATCGTGGCGTAAATTTCGCCATTTGTTGGCATGGAAAAAAGTTGGACCGTAAATTAACTCAGAACCATAGAATTTTCTCCACCGGGTCAGCATGCGTTATGGATGCTTTTCATACTTTTAACGGCCTCTTTTTGTTCGCTGCTATTTTTGAATTTATTTATAAATGTTTTGTTGTGTTTTACATACAATGCATTCTGCTTGCACGCATACATACATAAGTAATAAACGAGTATATTTGTTTCTACGTAAGTGTGTATGTGCAACTTTCGTTTTTAACTTAAGCCTTCTAGTGTTGGCAGCAAAAGTTGGATGCTGTTGAGTTGTGCCTCACCGATTGTAACTGACTGACTATACAACAGCCAAGCCAACAGTAATGCACAAAAGGGCAAAGAGACTTTTTTCTGCCTTCACACAAGGAGCAAGCAACATCAATAAGGTTGTAAGCCCATAGACAGGCAGTCAGGCAGTTAGGCAGGCAGTCAGACAGCACTTTTTGTTGCAATGCCACAAAAAGCGATCCCGCAAACAAACACATAAAGCCGTTAAACGAGACAATGTGCGATTTTTTTCCTTCTATGCGCATAGCAATCGCAGTTGAACGAGAAGAGTCGTTGCCGTGCATTTGCCGGGCCAACATGGCGTATACGTGTTAATCAAATTTGAATTGTGCGATAATTAAAGTGAATTATTAGTAATAACCGTTTACGACTTTCTATGTGTGCGTGTGTTTGCTTTGGGTTACTTTGAAATCCGTTTTGTTGCTTTTTTTTCTATTACACTGAGTGCGAAAATTTCTTAAAGCTAATATTGTGATTTTTTCGAATATTTGTGATGAATTGAATATTCACGATGGATGGCAGTGTGTTTTAGCTGATACTTTCGCTTTCACTACACCATCAATTAGCGACATCTTCGTGAACAATAAAGCGCAAAAGTAAGAGTTGTGAGCTATGTTGAAGAGGAAAAAGTACGTAAATGTAAATATAACTAACAAACTATACCGAATATTTTTGGCCGAAATAAAAAAATCCTTGTCTTTTTTTGCTAAGTGTGGCAGAACAAATGTGTACAAATAAATTGAATATAAAAATTATTAACTAGCAAATTATTTCGAAAACATTTTCTGTATTCAATTGCTGACTATTTCTCTAAATGCAGACCACAATATGTGCACGGAGGCGTAAACGCTTCTGGAAAAAAATTTTACAAGTCGTCGCATATTTCTTGCTATGCTTTATTTCATTTCTCATGGCATTGTTGTTGCTATTGTATATTGAAACGACTTTAAGTGCGTTCAATCGCATTGAACCATAAGCAAAATGTCAGCGTGACACAGTGTCTTTGTCATGAAAATGTGCCTGTTGGCCTGACAGATATCGTATCTTGGTTTGTATGAGTGCATATGCGAGTTTGTGCCAGTATGCATGCATATTCATAGGCTTATTAAGTGCTTAAGCGCCTTGATGTGCAACGAGCCGCAACGTGACCTTTTTGCCGTGAGCCATTATACTACATAATGGGCTTGAATCAACTTAAGTGTGTTATATGCCAACGAATTTGATTGATTTTAATTTTTTGTTTTTTTTTTTAAATCCTTTAAAAAGGGTACTTTATACGAATATATTGATCGTGCGGACAGTGTTGTCGAGAGTAAGTGGCGGTGTAAGAATAGGAATTATTGATTCAAAAAAGAAATAAAAAGTTTTTAATACCTCTCAATACAGATTTTTTCTAGCATTTGGGGAGAGATCAAAAATTAAAAAAAAAAGCGCAGCCTATGTAAGCTTTTTGGAATTACCTGCGCTGAATTATTTCTACCTGCAGAAAACCTTCTGCAATGGAATTGGTTCGTTTCTAGGTAGTGAGTTCTCCGTCTATTTTCTATATAAGCAACCATTTTTCAATAGTTAAAAACTAGCCTATTACCCAACAGTGATAAGTATTCCGGTCGCCGCCGTAGCCGAATGTGTCGGTGCGTGACTACCATTCGGAATTCAGAGAGAACGTAGGTTCGAATCTCGGTGAAGCACCAAAATGAAAAAAAAAGTTTTTTTCTAATAGCGGTCGCCCCTCGGAAGGCAATGGCAAACCTCCGAGTGTATTTCTGCCATGAAAAAAACTCCTCATAAAAATATCTGCCGTACGGAGTCGGCTTGAAACTGTAGGCCCCTCCATTTGTGGAACAACATCAAGACGCACACCTCAAATAGGAGGAGGAGCTCGGCCAAACACACAAAAAGTGTGTACGCGCCAATTATAAAAAGCGTTTTCCAATAACTGGCTGTATTTTGAATAGCCCGCTATTTCGGTAGATGTCACTTTTAAAGCTGACATTTTTTGATATTTGACGAGGAGAAACTACGCCATCAATAAAAATGGAACGATACACGCGTAAACAACGCATTGAAATTATAAAAATTCACTATAAAAATGGTGAAAATTTGACAGAGACGGTTCGTCAAATTCGAACATTTTTGGGACATCGTGGAGCACGTTCGAGCTGTTGGGACAAGTTAGTGATGTGAAGAATAAAATCCGTGCACGACGCTCAAGAACAGCCGAATATGTTGCTGCTGTAGCCGAAAGTGTTTAAGAAAACCCAGGTTTGTCCAGTCCTCGTCGTTCTTTGGAATTAGGCATACCACAAACGTCATTACACCGTATTTTGCATAAAGATTTGTGTCTTAAGGTTTATAAAGTCCAGTTAACACAAGAACTGAAGCCGGCCGATCATCACCAACGGCGTGTCTTTGCTGATTGGGTCGTTAAAATGAATGAAAATGATCCGGAATTCCATCGAAAAATCATCTTGACTGATGAGGCCCATTTCCACCTCGGTAGCTTCGTCAACAAGCAAAACTGTCGGATCTGAGACTCAGAAAATCTAAGAGTTATTGTTGAAAAGCCATTCTATCCTCAATGTGTGACTGTTTGGAGCGGTTTATGGTCCGGCGGAGTCATTGGACCTTACTTTTTCGAAAATGAGGCTGGAGCAACAGTTACGGTGAATGGATTGCGCTATCGGGAGATGATTAACGGTGGCCGGAATTGGATGGTATTGATCTGGACAACGTTTATTTTCAACAAGACGGTGCTACGTGCCGCATAAGCAACGAAACCACTGATCTTTTTCGGGAATAACACCTCTTATTGAAAAACCCTTTATATATATATGTATTAAATTATAATAATAATAATTTTTTTAAATTGTTATACTAATTTTTTTTTTATTATTTTTTATTTATTTTGTGATTGCTTGTATTTGAAGTTAAGCTATTAATTTATGTTCATTGTCTAAATCTGAAAGCTAGTCTCATTTATCCAAAGTCACTTTGCTGAGTTTTTATGAGCATGCGGGGAAGGATTATGCGCTTTCTTGAACCCACTAGGTAACGTTAAAGTTGAGATATCTTGAAGATCGTATTGATGGTCCAACATAACAGTCATTTTCACACAATATGGTGTGCTATATATATCATATATATATAATATATAAAGAGTGATCAATTTAGAGGTATCGGATTATAAATTGAAATAAAAATACGAAAATTCAAATTCATTGAGAAATCTTTATTGTTTTTGTATGGAATCAAGGATGACGTTAATTTTAAAAAGATATTTTTTTTCATATGTTGACCGCAACTGGCAATTCCGCCGTAATTCGTAAACACCAATTTTGAATCACCCGCTGGAGAATTTCCGTCGGTATCTCGTGAATAATTTTGGTAATGTTGACTTCCAATGCCTCACTCTAAGCTAGTTTATCCACGAAGCATTTAGACTTAACACACCTCCACAAATAAAAATCTAAAAATATAATGTCCCACGATCTTGGTGGCCAACCCACTGGTCACAGGCGATAGATAAATTGCTCACTAAAACGACGTCGGAGTAAATCACTGTTCAACGAGTTGATGAATGTGGAGATCACGGAATTTCCGGCGTTAAAATGTCGTTTATCATGGCACAATTGGCATTCACTGTTACATTGGTGCCATTGGCCGATGACTCCCCTAGCCCATAAGTTGCACCAAACAAGTGTTTTCAATGGATGGTCTTGAATGGCTTCGGGCTACTTTTCAACCCAAATACGGCAATTTACCTTATTGACATAGTCATTCCCGGTGATGTAGAATTTTCAAAAATTCTATTCTTTTTGATATTTCGAAAGTATGGTAGGTAGGTAAGTGAAATGGTTGAAGTGTCAGTTTGGTACTCCTCAAGTAGCACTAAAGCGCTGTTTTGATACCATTATGAGCCCTCCAACAGGCAGATGTCTACAGCCAGCCAGATCTGTTGATATAAGGGAGAAGATTGATGGTATTTAGGTTGACGCACAGAACCAGGCTGTCAAAGAAAGGAGCACCCAGCGACCTTAATCGTCTAGCTCCCAAACGCGGACCTTTACAGAGAAAGTGCTCAACAGTCTTCTTCTCTGAAAGGTCCACACAGCTTCTGCAATGAGAGTTAAATGGGAACCCTAGTATTTCTGCGTGTGTGCCGCTCGTCAAGCGACCGGTAAACACAGCTACAATTCGTAATTCAGCTGAGTTCCTCGTATATTGTACTGGGGCCAAATGGTTTTCGAGATAGCACATGAAGAAATGGAGCTCCATCTTTTCTGCCCTTTCCTGAGAAATTTGTGCAGTTCCTCTTTAACAACTGTCAGGGGGATGCTTCGAAAGTGTAGGCTGGAAGGATATTCCCAGTATTTTCTATTCCATAGCCGTTTAAGCACGTAGAGTCTAATTCGTCACGCGGTGGCTTTAATGGATAATATCCAATCTCAAAACTTTAAACTCAATTATCTCAAAACTACTTTTTTCGGCCTCAAAAAAAAAACTATTCAACCGAATCGTCTGAAATTTTAATATATTGTTCACAACATCAATGACTATCGCCCGTGCTAGAATCATATTATTATTTCAATTACCCCGTATTGTTTTGATTCAAAAACTGAAAAAACTGATTTTTAGTCTTGTAAATTTTTTTTTCTTAAACTTGTACGGGACATAGCTGCAGTCATTGTAATTAAGAGTTTTTTTTTTGGGTTTTGTGTTTCAGATAAATCCAGGTCCAAATTTTCGGGATAGTCAACCTCAGCGCCACTTTTAAAATTATTAAAATAAAAAAAAAAAATTTATTTTTGCTTGTAAAAGAAGTTACATAAAAAGCCTGAAAAATTTAAATATCGTTTTTCATTTTTTTTATTGTAATAAAAATTTCTGAAAATACCTTACATTTTCGAGCTCTAGACCACCGGAACCCCTTAAGCCAAAACTGGACTTCATCGCTCAACAAAATAAGTTGGCCTGAGCGTGCGATGAACACTTTTGACAGAGCGTCGATATTTTAAATACAATTTTGCGATTTGTAAACGTTGTTGGGGCGTAAATCTTTCCATTTAGTTTGACAGTAATCACGTGTGATCTGCCAAAAAGAGCCTATTGGAAAAAGTAATGAAGTCTGATCACTCTTTAGTATATATACCATTCGGAAGTACACAGGTTCGAAACGCCGGGCATGACACATCAGTTGATAAGAAAAGTTATTTCCGGCCAACCTCTGAGTGTATTTCTGCCATGAAAACCTCCTTATAAAACCATCTGCTACCAAAGCACTTTTAACAACTTGCTCTATAGTCAGAGAGCCTCATTATCAAATTTAGAATTTACTTAGGTTAGAATCCATTGAAAAACTATTTTTTTAATCTTCGCCTTAAGATATTTTTGTTGAGACCCCCAATGTGATCACCTAATAGTCGTTTAACGCTTCCCACTCTTGATGGTCATAAAAAAATACTGGGAATGATATTTGTGATTAAACTACTAACAGCCGAGGTTAAAATTATTTATAATACTCCCACATTTTTTAATTTCAGACTAACTCAATTAAATTGGACCATAGAAAGATACACAATCGGGCAACGCGTTAAAGTTATTCAGGCTTATTATGAAAACGGGCGTTCAAATCAAAATATGTGCATATCGCGCACTTCATCTTCAGTGATGAGGCACATTTTCACCTCAGTGGATTCGTCAATGAGCAGAATTGCCGCATTTGGGCGAATGATAATCCAAGAGTGATTGCCGAAAAACCAATGCACCCACAAAGAATGACTTTTTGGTGCGGTTTATGGGCCGGCGGCATCATTGGGCCGTATTTTTTCCAAAATGAGGCCGCTCAGGCAGTTACTGTGAATAGTGTTCGCTATCGTGAGATGATAACGAACTTTTTATGGCCCGAATTGGAAGATATGGATGCGGACGATATGTGGTTTCAACAGGACGGTGCCACTTGTCACACAGCTAACGAAACAATGGCTCTTTTGCGCGAAAAATTTGATGGCCAAATAATCTCACGTCGCGGCGATGTCAATTAGCCGCCAAGATCATGTGATTTGACACCGTTGGACTTCTTTTTTTGGAGTTATTCGAAAGAAAAGGTGTACGGCGATAAGCCAGCAACAATTCAAGAGCTAAAGGATGATATCATTCGGCACATTAACGACATAGAACCTCAATTATGACTCAGCGTCATCGAAAATTTGGAGCGTCGGATGGAGGTGCGCCGCCGAGACCGCGGCGGCCATTTGGCCAATATTTTATTCCATGCATAATTGAACTATACCAATATTATCACAATAAAGAGAAATGATAATAATTTTCTAAAAATACTCTATTTTATTCAAAATCAATACCGGCCCTTGAAACTTAACCACCTTTTTCTTATACATATGCACCTTCATATTTTTTGATTTCGTTTTTTAATGTTTACCATTTTCTTAATGCCTATTAACACTTAATTCAAGTTTGTGTTCAAAATTAGCGACCACATAAATTACGCGAATATTTTATTGAAAGTTTCGAGGATTATCTTATTTACCTTTTTAAACTTTTTGACTCTCGCCATACAACTTTCAAGCCAAAGTCAAATTGATCTGCATATGAAAGCCAACGGCGATTTCCCGACAAGCCGACTTAATTCAATAAACAAGCCGCTTAGCCACCTAAGACTTGTTAAAGCTATACCTTTATATTTATACTCATGCACATACATACATATGCATATGTATACATACATATGCATATGTATGTATGTACAAAAGTTGAATGTAAGCAAATCCACTTACAATCACGTTCACGGAGCGCGAGCGCAGTCGCATGCAAATGCAATTTCTCGGTTACAACTGCTGGTCACATTATCGCTTTGAAATGTTAGGAAGTGTCATTGGAAATTTGATAATATTGAAAAGCAAAAATAAAGGTGAAGTTAAAAAATTTGAGCTAAAATGATACCAATTACCGGTAAAATATACGTATATGAAAACATACGTGCATGCATACATATGGATGTAGTGCAAGCGCCGGCAAATGCGGTAGAATATGATTGTATGCTTTTTTGTAAATTTGATTTTTATACATTTTTTTACTAATAATAAGTTGAGTGAATGTGCAGCTTTGGACATTTACACTTAATACTTATATATGTCTATCTATGAATATATATATGTGTGTGTGTATGTACGGATATATGTACATATGTATATACTTTTGTTATGCGTTCAACAGCCAAGCAAGCCACTCCATTTGCTGTTGCGCTAAAAAGTCACCAGACACCAGGCTTTGGTCACCGCACAACAGCAGCAAAAACGGCACGCAACTTACCAAAAACCATCAGACAGGTTGCCGTCATCAACAGCTCAGTAGACTGAAACGACCAGCGGCGTATGCAAACATGCGTAAATATGTATTGCAATATACTCACTGCAGGAAAATCCACTCGTAACCAATACTGGTACGCTTTTAGTGGATTTATTATCCAATTTTGTTTTGGAATATATTTGTTTTACTAAATACAAAGAAAAAAAACATTTTTACTAATGAAATTTTCATTTTGACCTTACGCGCTTGTTTGTTCGTATACTGTAGCTGTACGACGCCATTTCCAACTTCGGATAGAGTGACTAATTCTACGCCACCTTGTATATATTCAAGTTATCGAAATATTTTGGATATTAACGAAATATTTTGTTTTGAGAATTCGTTTAATTGCTGACTCACGTCTAGTAAGACCTAAACTGAAAAAATTCTGAAGAAGTTTAATAATTTTGGGATTTATTTAATGTTGCAAATTATGTTAAAGTAGTTTTTTGAAGTGAAATATTTTCATTTTTCAAAAAAAAAAATTGTAGAATTTTTTCCTCCATTTTGACTTTAAAACAGCTTCTAAATATTTATTTTTTATATTTTTATTTTCTGAGCTTACAGTCGGTTTGACAATAAAACAGAGTAAAGTATTTATCGATATTTCGATCCAGATTAGAAATCATCTTCAGGGACTCTTGGCTGCACCTGGTTTTTAAATTTTTTAGGATAAAATATACTTAAAAAAATATTTCAGAAAAAAATTGTAAATTTATTTCAAACTTGTTTGTAAAAATTTGTTTTTGGTCTGATGAGTTTTATATGACGATGCTCTAGCAAGAGTCAATAGTACTTCCGGCATACCTTTTTCCAAAATTCGGAAAAAATTTCGAGCTGTTACTAAGCTTGAAAGATCAGAACTAACACGTCGTATTCGGAAAGTAAGCAAAAAAAATTTTTTCACAGCTGAATATATCCTCTTTCATTTGACATCCATGTTAATATCAAAAACATCAGACCTAGTTTGTGATTCTACCGGAACCGATTCCAAGGTTAACTTTTACATTGATAGTCAGGCAGCCATTAAAGCAATTACATAGTTTAGTATACCCTCTACGATCGTTCGACAGAGCAGGTAGGCAGTAGAAAGGTTGGCAACGAATTGTAAGCTACATTTCTATTGGGTTCCAGACCATAAGAGCGTTGAAGGTAACGAGATAGTAGACAAAATAGCGAAAAACTTGGTATCTCAATACTCAGATTTTGTCAACGAAATACCGAAGTCAATACGAATATTCTACAAGAATCTAGACGAAAACATTATCCGAAAATTCAGGAAAAGATGGGACAGCTTGTCCACTCGCAGGAATGTCGGATCATGTGTAAATATGACGATCACAGTCGTACGAAGCAGCGTATGCTTATATGTAAAAAATATCTGGGGGTACCACATTTTGAAGGATTGAAAAATACAGGGTTGTCAATATTCGACGGACCCATCTGGCAACGCTGTATCTTTTGACAGAGACGTCAGATTGCTTAATGACATACCGCGTTGGAAGTGTCAGTCCAAGCAAATTTTTACCATGGAACAGTACAAGCCACGCAAGCGCTCCCAAATTGTTGAAATTTACATTCAACAAAAGAAGTCAATTGTGAAAACTCAACGTGCGTATAAAAAATTAAATAATGTGAAAAGTGCACCTTCTAAGAACACCATTAAACGTTTGTACGAAAGGTTTTCGACTGGTGATGCTCTTTCTATATTAATCCAAAGAGGCCAAATCAAAACCGACCAAGGCGTTGCCAAGGACATCCCAAAATCGCCGTTCTCAGCAGTTGGGCATTGCTCGGACCACTTTACAACGAATTGTCCGCATTGATTTGCATTTATTCCCGTATAAGATTCAATTGACGCAAAGATTGGTGCCTGCGGACAAGCCTCGTCGATTGGAATGGGCTCAAAGAGTCATCGAAATCCGTAAGTTCCGTCGAATATGGGTAACCCTGTATCTCAACAGTAGATTGGAAATGTCCCTTTAAATTAGCAATAGAAACAGGCAACATGCGGGTGGACTATTTCAAAACTCATAACTAATGCACTCCATCTGGTCAATCAGTTTAACCTAACTTAATCTAATGTGAAAAGTATTTAGCAAAAAACTATGTGTCAAAACTATTGACTTTGAAGTGGAACTTTTTAGGCGTCGATGGACGAGCGAGAACGGAAAGTAAAATTTCAAGGCCGTGCAACGTTTTGGGCATTTTCGTTCCGCGAGAGAGAAAAAAGATAAAACGTATATATATCTTAGATAAACTTTAGGCTATTTTTCCTGAATTTTTTCTTGTGGTTGCTAATTTCTAATGAGAAATAAAACTGCCTACTTTTGACGCTTATTTGTTGGTGCAAACTTGTAGGAAATCTATTTTTGGTGCCTACTTTTTGGCATTACATTTCCTGGGTGCCTACTGTTTGGGGCGTTTTTTGGTTCCAATTTTTTGGCGTTTTTTTTTTTGTGCCTACTTTTTGGTGCTTATTTCTGTTTCCTGGCTAATGCTTTTGAGTATTATAAAGTGCTATCCTTCGGAATTATTGGTGTTACCTTGCGGTAATTTGTGCCGTTGCTGAGGTCCTGGAATCGCTGCATTTTTGCGGGTGATAAACGCTCGGAGTAGTTCGCGTTGTTGCCACGGTTTGTGTTCGGCGTTTACCTACACCGGTCGACCCTTCTCCATTTTTTGTAAATTTTGTCTATTTGTATTCTCTGCAAATGTTGTGAATTTATTATTATCTCTCCCTCCCCATTCTCTCTCGGGTCTCTCCCTCTTTCTTTGTCTGCCTTGAAAGTTTCACTTCTGTTATGAGTAGGTACTTCGCTACACGCACCTTTTTTTTTTAGGTCAGTCCTTGGTAACAAATGCAAATGAAAATGAAAAACTTAGTACAAAGCATTACTATATAAAATCTATGGTTCCTATGTAAATGAAAATTTTCCTGAATTAAAAAAAAAAATATTTTTATCGCGTTTTATCATACTTCAGTTTATAAGTTTAATATAGGTATATATATTTTTTTTTTCTTTTTCACTTCTCTCGGGATCATAGGGCCTCGACAAAACTCTTCCATCGTATACGGTTCTGTGCTGCTGTTTTTGCACCGTCCCGAGAGATATCGGCATCTGCTAGTTCGCGCAACATCGACCTTCTCCAAGTGTTTTTCGGTCTGTTCCCTTGCGAGTTCCAGTGAAGTGCCATTCGCGTGATGGTATCTGGCGGTTTTCTCAATGTGTGACCAATTCATTGCCACTTTCTGCGTTTGATTTGCCTAAGGATGGGTTCCTGTTTGGCCAGAATATTCTGCAGATGACGACGGCACGAATAGCAAGTTTAATATGTCAAGAGGGATTTTTTCATCCGATGAATGAGCTGCGCTTTAATATTCGAGCCGATGAATTATTCCCAAACTCAAATTAACTTTTCGTTTTCTCAACTACCTGACAAAGACAAGATTCCTAGTGCCAAAATTAAGGCAAGACTGGAGTGGCGAGTGCTGGTGGCAAAACACAGCTGCTCTTTATTTAGCACGACTTACTTTACGTTAAAAAAACTTCAAAATTCAAATAACTTTTAAGTATATCGGCTTGAGGCTTTAACAAGTGTTTAGAAGCTCACGATAAAATGAGCTCTATCTTTTGTGGTTATTTAAAAAATGGGCCATATAAATTAAACGTAATGAATTTCAAACCTTACAAAGAGTAAGTTAAGTTTACTAAGTTTGAAAAATCACATAACCTGCCAGATGAATGCCAACCAGCTATTTACAACATCAAAAATTATAGTAATCGAGAGAGTTCTTTCCTTATCCTTTCCCTTTAACAGTGCTACACAGTCATCGCTACGCTTGATTTGATTGCCAAAGTGACTAGAGGATCGTACAACTTCTCAACCAGGAATTTATTTCACAAGTTCAGGTATTTCCTACAGGGATTATAGTTATGTTTGTATGTACATATTTTTAATTTATAACTGGGTGGTATATACAAAACCGGCAATAGAAAAATATTAAAGCAACGATAACACAATTAACACAACAACAGTACCATTAATAAAAAAAATAAGCCGGCAAATAACAGAATGGGCATTGCGTTGCATGCAACGAAGTGTGGCATTCAAGTTTGGCAGCTTTGAATGCAGTTTTTTAGGGGTTGTTGACTATAAAAAATGGCTCTGTGTGCACGGAGAGAAATTTCATAGTGGTTTCGAAATTAAAAATAAAATTATCTAAAAAAGTTGTGTAACGGTAATACGAATAGACATGGGAATATTATCGTCAAAATATAAATTTTCCATTGGATTTTATAAATAATTTTAAGTTAACCGCTGTCCTATCCTAAAATGCGGGCCTGCGTTATAGGGAGGCCTAATAAATTTATTTTTTACGATGCCTGGAATGTTTGTTTTTCTTATTTTATAAAAACAATATAACGGAATGGCTAGAATCATTATTACTAACAACTGAAATCGTAAATTATATGTATGTATGTATTTATATCCAGAAGTGCTTTGCTTTACTAAAACCACATGAGTTACTCTATCTTTTTTGGCTTGACTTGGCTACGTGTCATTATATCGGCAAATCGGCAGTTGAGTGGTATGAGAAGAACAGCAGAGTGCCCACATTCGTAGATACTCATAACTGCCCGTAGCTCCGATCCATGGAATTATATTGGGCTCTGGTAAAAAGCATCAGGAAGGGCAAAAGATAATTTGCCGATATCATTAATAATTTTTATAGAATAGATTTTATGTTATTTCATTTATTTAGGTAGTAGTAGGAACGTTCCATTCGTCCGTGAGCTTTTTTATTTCCGACTTTGTTGCCATTTGGTAATTTTATTGCATTTGGTGTGTATTTTAAGTGTGACAAACGGTTTTGAAAAAATTTAATTATTTTGCCAGTTATAGCTAATTATATTCTTGAATATAATTTTCCCATGATATTTTTTTATCCTAAAAAAATTTTGTTAACAATAGAATGAAGGCAGTGAATTTGAGTTTAGTGAGGTATTTTTTTCAAAATTGGCTAAACTTAATTACAAAAAATAGTACCATTATTTTTGTTGCTGTTGTTTTACCACAAGTGAATATTCAAAATATTCCAAAATTAAAAAAAAGTTCTGCATAAAAGTTGTTTTTTATTGTCTCAAGAAAAATTTTTTTGATTTTCTGGCTATATGGCTGCCATAGACGATATTATTAACAAGTGGCAGCGAGAGGGCTAATTTTCTTATTTCCAAACACTTTAGATTGATCAAAAGCAAACCACATTGATATGAAGGAATTGGTTCAACAAAGTTCGATGAACGTAGAGCGTATTTAAGAAAAATTGTTTGGACCTGTTCAATTCTGGTTATGTAGATTTTATGACTTGGTACTCAAATGACAGTAGCGCATACCAAATTCCACTGAACGAGAGACGTATATAATAATTTATGAGTGTAAGTGAATTTGAAATTATTTAGCCTCACAAACCCTAATACCAAGTAAGCTTGGGAAATAATATGAAATGAATAATATGTTAAATGAAAAGTTACTCGAAAAAATAACGCCAAGATCTTTAATTTAAGGGGACAGATACCTGTAAACGGCCATATCTTCCCTGATTTGCATTAAAATTATATAAAATGAAGAAGTCAATATATTTTTTTCAAAATTGGCACACAGTTTATTTATACATTAAAATAATATAATTTTTTTTAATCATTTAAAACGGCGGATGTACACTCAATCCTTCCAGGAAGGTTGCAGCTGGGCTTCTCAATCGGCGGGCATTGTAGCATCGGCGTCAGTGACCTGAATACAAGAAACCAAAAATTTTGTTGTTTATTAATGCCATAATTTCTATGTGAATAAAAAGAGGAAAACAAAATTTTTAATTTTTTTATTTATTTTTGCTTCAAACAAATTACTTTTTCGAAAAATTTTCGAAAACTTGAAACACATAGAAAGTAATATCATAAAAATGATGTGTGCAAAATTTCAGGAAGATCGGTTAATAACTTTTCGAGTTATCGTGTAAGCCAATTCGAAAAATACAGTTTTGAGAAAAACACGTCTAAAATTTGAATGCAATCTCTCCCAGCGCTCGAACGCAAAGAATAGAGTCGTCACGTTTTACGATCTATAATATAAGAAATACTTAAATTTACGTTCTAAAATTTTTTTGACCTATTCTTAAAGGATTATATTAACATTTTATGAAAAAAAAAATTGTTTTCGAAATTTTACAGGTAGCTGTCCCCCTTAACCCAAACTTTGCAACAAAGAATGCAAAATATCAGAAGAAGATATAGTGACTTTTCGAATACGTGACTTTAAATACGTTCTGTTGTTTAAAGAAAGCCGAGAACTGACACACCATAGTTTCAGGGCTTCAATACCAATGAAGCTCAAATGCGTCAGTTGGTTTCGAAGTTTTGGAAAATATTTTTTAGTTATCAGCATAGGTCGAAAACTCCGCGAAGTAAAAGCAACTGTTTATGTCATTTATAAACAAAACAAATAAAAACGGTCCTAGTATACTCCCTTGGGGAACGCCAGAAGAGGCGAATAGAGAAATGCCTTCAATTGTTACAACGCAATTTCTTTTATGTAAGTATGATTTAATCCAATTTAGAAGTATAAAATGAAAGGCCATACAAGACAACTTAAAAAAGAGTAAGAATGCGAAACTTTATCAAAAGTTGTAGAGAAATCAGTATAGATGCAATCAACCTGAAACCCATCGAAAAAGGACAAAACACAGTATTCTTCAAAAACAGGAAGATTCGAAACTGTAGATCAATTAGAAACAAGGCCGTGCTGGTTTAGCGAAATCAGAAATGCCATCCTTAATGATACTCTCAGAGAGTTTGAACCCAGTAGACAGCTTAGAAATAGGTCTATAATTATAAATATCATTCTTGCTGCCTCACTTGTGAATTAGGGTTAGATAATGGCAAAATAAAAATTATTAGTAGGGGTAAAATTAAGGCGGACAATTTTTCAATAAGAGAAGGCCCGTCATTACCTATTTTCGTATATGCTGTAAGATTGTTAATGCCAGTAATACCATCTTTAGTGGAAAGGCTAAACGTGGCAAAATTTAAAGCGGAGCTCAAGTTATGAGTTAAATCAATCGATTAATTTCTATCCCCAGCAAGAAAATTGGAATTGAAAAATTCCGCAAACAAGTTGGCAACATCGTATGTGGTGCTAGCACAAACGTATTGAAAGTATGAAAGAGTTAGAATTCTTAGACTTAATAAAATGCCAAAAGTTAAAAAAATCGTGCTCATTTATTCCCTCATCTGTATTTTTCAATAATAATTTGCAAGCACTTCCAGTGTTGCGCTAATCTGTTCGCAGATTTTTTCAATTCTAATTTTGTATGCGTTGATGATGTTCCTCATTTTGACTTTTCATCTGATATTAATTCTACAGTTGATTTTGCATCAATGTCCAAGTGCCATATTTGTCCTCTTGTTATATTTGAACTAAAACATTTCTCTATGGCAGACGTTGACGGTATTTCAACATTTCTGTTGCCATGCGCTAGTTGTACTTTTAGAAACACTATTCAATATATCACTTCGCAGTGGTGAGTTTATCGATGTCTGGAAAGTTGCTACGGTAACTCCAATTTACGAATGTAGAAACAAGAGTGAGTATACAATTACAGGCCTATATCGAAACTCTCTAAAAAAACTTAATCTGCTCTACAAACATGGTTTTGTTACGGAGCGTTCTATCAGTTTTAGTGTGAATACTGTATCTCAGCGTTTTCTTCTTTATGTCGACTGTATCTACACAGATTTCTTCAAAGCATTCGATAAAGTCTCTCATAAGTTCTTCTTCTTCTCAATTGGCGCGATAATCGCTTACGCGATTTTGGCTGAGTTTAACAAAGTACGCCAGTCATTTCTTTCTCGTGCTAACCGGCGTCAATTGGACACGCCAAGTGAAGCTAAGTCCTTCTCCACCTGATCTTTCCAACGCAGAGGAGGCCTTCCTCTTCCTCTACTACCACCAGCTGGTACCGCATCGAATACTTTCAGAACCGGAGCGTTTGTATTCATTCCGACGACATGACCCAGCCAACGTAGCCGCTGGATCTTTATTCGTTGCGCTATGTCTATGTCGTCGTAAAGCTCATACAGCTTCTCGTTCCATCGCCTGAGATATTCGCCGTTGCCAACGTGTAAAGGTCCAAAAATCTTACGCAGAATCTTTCTCTGAAACACTCCAAGCGTCGCTTCATCGGATGTTGTCATCGTGCAAGCTTCTGTGCCATACGTTAGGACGGGCATGATGAGAGTCTTGTAGAGTGTTAGTTTTGTTCATCGAGAGAGGACTTTACTGCTCAGTTGCCTACTTAGTCCAAAGTACGAGTAGCACTTGTTGGCAAAAGAGATTTTACGTTGGATTTCAAGGCTGACATTGTTATCGGTGTTAATGCTGATTCCTAAATAAACGAAGTCTTTTACAACCTCAAAATTATAATTGTCAACAGTGACGTGGGTGCCGATACGCGAGTGCGCCGACTGTTTGTTTGATGACAGGAGGTACGTCATTTTGTCTTCGTTCACCACCAGACCCATTCGCTTTGCCTATTTATCCAGTTTGGAGAAGGCAGAACTAACAGCGCGGTTAATAAGACCATAAGTTACTGATTCATAAACTAGCCTGCCTAGGTTTTCCTCTATCTTTTGCAATGGCTAAAGTAAGTCCCTTACGGCGGTATTCTAGGTCCGCTCCTTTTCGTATTGTGGGTTAATGGCATTAACTTTTGTTTTTCATATGCTCAGTTTCTGTTGTACGCTAATGACTTGGAAATTTACTCGTCAATAAAGTCCGCAGGTGTTATGTTGAATCTTCAAGCTGAAACTGAAAATCTTTATTCTTGTCTGCTTAAATATTAAAAAATGTTTTCATGCTATTTACTCAAAATCGCGTTTTTCTTATGAAACCTTCCATAGTATTGCTAACCAGTCATGGAGACCGTTGATCGAATAAAACACCTGGATGTTATTTTTGATACAAAATTAACATTCATTAATCACATTAACTTTATCATTCTAAATCGTATGCGATGCTTGCTTTCATTCGGCGGAATCACTCGGAGTTCTCGGACCAATACATATTAAAATTGCTTTACACATCTTTTATCCCTTCCCACCTTGAGTATGCCACTATTATTTGGTGGCCGTATCATCAATTCTCAATCAATAGGCTTGAGAAAATCCAAATGTTTCTCTTGAGTATGCTTTGTGGTATTTACGATTGCTTGTTTACTTCTTTTAAATCTCAAACCTCTAGAAAGTAGAAGATATGTTCTCTCCTTAACTTTTGTATATGGCATTATAAAGGCAGAGTTACACTGTGCTGCCCTTCTGGAAAAAATAAACTTTAATGTTCCCAGAAGAGAACTTCGAAATTCCTACCCTTTTTATGAAAGTAATAACAAAACAAATTATGCCCGAGATGCGCCAATTGCTCGCGGTCTAATGAATTCAAACGGACACATTTGAGCTTGATTTTTTTTTTGTCTTATGTTTTTATTAACCTTCATGTGCCCGGGATATAAAACTTACGTACCCGGTCGGCTTACTACATTTGTAGTAACTACGTAATTGCATGCAAAACCAATGTAATGTTAAGAAAAAAAGACTTGTATGGTGTTTTTTTTTTACTTGTACGTGTGTAATAACCTTTTTATTTAAAAATATTGAATTCAGGTGATAATTTTAATACAAAAAATGTTTTAATTTTCAGGAGTTGAATAGCATTTTCCCAAAATATATGTTTCGGCATGTGCATTACACACTGCTTTTTTGCACCAACTACAGATTTTTCGTGTGTTGTTACGACTTCCTATTTCACAGTATTGACCAGGTACAGGATATTTTGGTTGTTTATCGTTGGAAATATCAGGTAAAATAGATGAATCAACATTAGATGTAGCAGAAAGGGATCCATCCAGTGCCATTTCGATAGCTTTACGTGTTTGATGGAATCCCAGCACCCGGGGAACTTGAGAGCGCTGTTTAATTGCTGGCATTAAAAGCTGCTTAGACAAGAGATTTGTCAAAGGTGTGCTGGCAAGTATTATAACTGATCTGCCTCTTTTTGGAACATAAGATACCAAAGAAAACTTTCCATCGAGAAACCCGAAAATGGAAGATTCTTCAGCACGATTGCGGTCAGCCTTCATTTCATATGGTACAAACGTTTTATTTTGACGAACAGTACCAAGAATAGCTAGACCTTTGGCCATTAAATACAAACTTGTCTAAGTTTAGCGATGTCAAAAAATTATCACAAATAATAGTCCTTCTGTTGTTCTCCCAATGGCATACTAACCTTTGCACAACACCTTCACCTACGTTATTTGCTCGACCAGCATTTGAGGTTTTTCCAGTATATATTTCACTTTTGAGTGGATAGAACGACTTAGCATCGCATGCAAACCAAACCTTTATCCCATACTTGGCAGGTTTAGAGGGTATGTACTGAGTTAACCTAGTTCGACCGCGATAAGCAAATAATTGTTCATCCACAGTAATTTCTCCAGATGGTTGGTAACATTTGCGCAGATTTGCGTTCATTTGTGTCCACAATTCAGATATTGGAGCAGCCTTATCGGCTTCTAGCCTAACTGCTCTTGTACGCTCGCTGTCAAATCTGAACAATTTCTTTGAAGCGTGACTTAGGCATTACTGCTCAATAAAAGCTTGGCCCCATAGCACATCCACATCTTCGTCATTTGATTTATTTACACCTGCTAGTAACACAAGACCTATAAGTGCTTTTAGTTTAATTAAGGTTAATTTCTCCCAGATTCTTTTATCTCCAGTGCAGTTTTTCTCGTTCCAAGTCTCATAGGCTTTTCGTGCTTTTTCATTCGTATCTACTAGAATTTGTTGAAGCATTGATGGAGTGAATATCAACTCAAAGACGTCAGACTCAATTAGACCCTGGGTAGCCCGAGTTGGACCCACAACAGTGCTCCGAAATACATTATGGCTACTTACGCGAACAGCTTGGCTAGGAAAGTTCTTAAGCCATGCAGTTTGATCTTTAGCGATCAACGCATCATGTCGTTGGGTAATGGGCGGTTCGCCTGAATCAAAATTATCCTCGAAATCTGCTTCGAATATTGCACCCTCTTCTTGCTCATCATTGCGAATGTCATCGCCGTCAGCGTCGGAATTTTCTGTATTGATACCAATCAAACCACCAGCGCCAATATCGTTCGGGTTGGAACTCTCATCATTGCCGGCATTGCTATCATCCTCCAAGTCGAAATGCTCTTCCTCCTCATCAAGCTCGGGCAATATGTTTTGCACATGATCCTGAAGTTCTTCGTACCTTATTCGGTAACTTAGTGAAGCGAAAGTTATAAAAAATCGTGTTGCGACAAGCTGAAGTCAACTATAAAATACTATTTTGCATACATTTTATATGGTTACTACAAATGTAGTAAGCCGGCCGCAAGATGATGTTTTTTTCAAGTAGGGTCTAGAGGTCAGGCAAATAATAGGTCGAGTGTTATTATACTCTTAATTGACTTTGATTTGATAATCAGGAAGCTACTAAAAAATTCGGGCATTGTTGTTTCGGAAAATTTTTTTTTATCTCACTTTTTTTACAATTTACTACAAATGTAGTAAGTCGGGCACATGAAGGTTAATCTTCTGAAATCTTGTATATAATCTTTTTTAATGTGCATTAGTAGGATGTAAGAATTGGATGTAGAATTTGTTATTCATTGACTTTATTTTAAAATAATAATAAATAAATAAGTAAATAAAAAATAAATAAATTCAAAGACATACATTTCCATTTTGTACCGTAGAATAAAATTTAAAAATTTTATAATAAATTTAAAATTTTTATAATAATATTTTAAAATTTTCTACCATGTACATACCACGCTCCATGTTTTTGGCATGTTTGCTGCCCGCTAAGTGAATGTAATGAAATAATAAAATAATAAAAACAAAAAACGTTTTGAATGCCATTACGCTGCAGAAAATGAAAGCACTTTGCGATGGCGCGCTTCTCATTTTGGTCAAACTGTTCGAGCAAATAATTGAGTCTATACTGCATCTACATAAATAAATGCATTTATAAAATCATGCATAGTCTACGAGTATACATATACGTGTACATGCATATGTATGTATTGCATGGCGCATTCCGTTTGCCATTCAATTTCAATTAATTTCCCTGAAGCTTTCAAACAGCTATTAAACAAAAATTAATAGGATACTTCCTTCCTACTGCAATTTACAATGCGAAAGTCATCAGCGCCAATGCTGGCAGTCAAAAAACGAAAAGTCATCAAAGCCACCAAAGCCATCATAATCGCCGTCATAGCTCAAAATGCTGCCACAATGATTATCAAACACAGTCAACATCCAAACGGTTTGACGTCGTTGGTCGATGTCAATGCTTCAGCGCGAATGTTTTGGGCTTTTGAAATTGCACTGTTTGTATTTCTTCATTTTTTTATTTGATTTTTTTTCTTGTTTTTTCTTTTTGGTTTTATAGAGTGCTTTGCATTTTAACGTGTCCGAGTGAAGTGTGATGGCCAAGAGGTCAGTCGTCTGTTAAAAAGAAAAAAATGTAAGAGTAACTGCGTTTGGGAGTATTTATGCATAATTGTTATGGGCATATTTTTAACTACGCCGTTTAGCTACCAAATAATTACTGCCTTTTGTTGAAAATATTTGCTTTTTGATTTGTTTTGTTCGGTACTGTTAATACTTGGCTTTGAAAGTATATAGCAGTTATGCTTACTTTTGTATTGCTATATTTCTATTGCCAAGGAAGGAAATGAACATTTATGATACGCGATTTCCGTACATTCTTTTCATAAACGAGCTATATGATTTTCATAAACGAGTTGTACGCAATATAACAGAGTGGTTGTAAGTTTGTTTGAATTCGTTCCATGCAGGTCTACATGTGAGATGAATAATGAAATAGTATCATATTATCTGAGATGCTAATACTTCCTCGCTAACTAATACGATCTAATATTCCTCTTTTATGAGCTATACAATTTTTTATATCGTAGCTTTCTCTCGTAAAAGAGGCGCTCTTTTGGACTCCTAAATGGGCCATGTTTTATTATAAATGAGCAAGCTGAAAGGAGTCTAAGAAATGTCTCCAGAAATACTATATATAAATCCCAGACTATGAATTTTGGTGCGTTTTCTGACTCATTTCCAGAGAATTTCTGATCGCTTTTGGATTCTTGTTTGATCCTTGTAGAAGCGTTTTTGGACTCTATTAGAGTATGTTTTAAATTTTTTTGATCGTTATTGGAGTCATTTTGGAATCATATTGGAGCATTTTTTAGTACTTTTTGATGTTTTTTTAAACACTTTTTTATTTCAATACTTCAAATTTGTTTTGCTATATTCAGCCCTATCATAGAATCCGTTGTAGAAACCTTCGAATACGAATGTCTACTATGAATTTTTACGAAAAATATATTTTTAATTTAAAATTTTTATATTACAAATATTTTGAATGCATAAATTGTGTTTGTTTTTAGGATAAAATATTTTTGTTTTTTTTTTTGTTTTTTTTTTTATTAATAGTTTTCCAACAATTTTTTACTGTCATTTTTGAAAAATGCTCCTTATATTCAAATAAGTACAGCAAACCAATTAAAAGTACTCTGCATCTGTAAATAAAGGGTGGTTAAATTTCAAGGGCCGATGTTGAATGTGAACCACACCTAAACGTCAACGACACCGTTGGACCTCTTTTTTTGGGGTTATTTGAAAGAAAAGGTGTACGTCGATAAGCCAGCAACAATTCACGAGCTAAAGGATGAGATAATTCGGCACATTAACGACATAGAACCTCAATTATGTCTCAGCGTCATCGAAAATTTGGACCATCGGGTGGAGGTTTGCAGCCGAGGCCGCGGCGGCTATTTGGCCAATATTTTGTGCCATGCGTAATTGAGTCACACCAGTATTGTCATAATAAAGAAAAATGACAATAATTTCCAAACAAGGCTGTACTTTATTCAAAATCAACACCGGCCCTTGAAGCCTAACCATCCCTTACATAGCTACGCTTCGATCGATTTGCACACAGGCATAATGTACAAGTGCGCTAGTGCTAGTGCTTCGCTGGAGCAATATTTAGCATCATAAATCTTGAAAGCTATATGTAAATGTTTCAAAGGATTAACTAAACTGGAGAATGTTGTTAGATATACACTTGACTATTACAGAAATGTTTAATTGATGTTTATTGGCACTACTTAGCTTTTTCCCCATTACGCGATATTTGTTACTTCAAAAATTTATGATGTGAATGCAAGTAATACCATAGATAAGTATACTTCCTCAAGTACTTAAGTCAATAAGAAACAACATTTATGATTTAAAGCCATTTCGTATTTGTGGTCCGTTTTGAGTTGGCCAATTTGTATACACATTTATGAGTTTACCTCTGTGCACTTGTATATGAATCAGTGCTTGCAGTGTGGCATGAAATACATGTGCCGTACTACATATCCGTTACATTTCTTCTTTGCCAATTTATTAACACGTCTTTCACTTTTCGCGGTTGCACACAACTACTTTCCCTTTCTTTATTTACAAAACAATTACTTATCTACAGTGAGATGACTTAGTACATTCATTCACTCATATGTAAAGGCATATGTACTCTAAATTGTTTTTTTACAATACTGCTCTTCTATTTAAGAAAATGAACTTTTGTTGTGCTCTTTTATTCATATCACTTTACAATTTGTATAAATGAAAAAAGCAATAACAGAAAGAGGTATCGTAAATTATACTTAAAATGGGTGTGCCGAAGTGGCCCAACAAGTTTTTGCACGGTGAATGTACATAGAGAACTGATCAGTGAGCGGAAGCAGTCGTACACTCAAGGCTGTCATGCTAAGAAAGAAGAAGAAATAGAGAACTAGTTACGGTAGTATTATTGAGGTTATACATAGAGAGTTTAATGATCGTATAATCCGTAAGAAATGGAAAAATGCGGAGTGGGAAAAAATTTAGAAAATTTTTAGCGGTAGTTTGCATTTTTGTTTTTTTTTTTGCTCCTCCTTGATACAGAAGCCTAAAGAACATATCTTGAAGTTAGGTGCTCCGCACTGATTGGGGCTCGTGTTTGGCTGTTCCACCGAAAAACTGAAGCACTTGATACGAATTTTGAGGAAAATTCTGCTCCCTTTTATATGGGTTTTCAAAAGAAACACCTAACATTTCGTGGAACATTTCCTTCACAATTGTTATGAATTTGACTACGTAATAAAATAACCAACTATTTTTGTGTGCGTTTTGATGTTGTTTCACAAATGGAGAGCCCTACAGTTCTGAGCCGACTTCGAATGGCAGATATTTTTTATGAGGAGTTTTTTCATGGCAGAAATACACTCGAAGGTTTGCCATTGCCTGCCGTGGCGCGACCGCTATTAGAAAATACGTGTTCTGTTATTTGATGTTCATGCACGGTGATTCGTACCTAAGCACTCCCGAATGGTAATCATTCACCAATCCATTCGGTTACGGCGGCCGCGTAATAGATATAAATAAAAGAATTGGCATACTGGGATTAATTAATTGATAAAAAGAATGTAAAAGAAGGCATATATGACAATTAAAATAAATATTTATAACAGATTTTTTAGTGCCGTTTTTAGCCATATAATTGTTTAAGTTGACTGAAAAAGGCGTACAACCCGCTGCAAAACGATAGCATCACAACATTTCGACCAGTTTTTACTACTTTTCTTTTCTATTTTTTGAATTTTCATCTTCATATTATACTAACTCCTACAAATTAACCAATTATTAGAAAAATTTACTATAACGCCCAAAGTATTTGGACTTTTTAGCATGGAATCGCATATAACAAACCGTTGAAAGCATATTTTGCGAAACTGTTCTGCTAAAATACTAATAGACATTTCAAGAGGCATGCGGACCATTAAAAAAATTGTTATGTATATTAGTTAATAAAAAGTTTTTTTGTGTGAAAATATATATTACTTATCTTAATAATTACACTGTCAGGTCATACGGAGACACCCTTTATGCGATCACAGTATTTTAATATTTCCTTTTTATAATATTATATACGAATGAGATCCCATAAAGTGTTATTCACCTCTGATATTATATTGCATATTAACATAATAGTACATATGCGTATACATACACCCATACATACATATAGGTATACTCGTACGTAGTATCAATATTAATTGCTATGTACGAGCAAATTAATAGTAGGAAGGAACAAAAAAAATAAAAATCTAAATATCACCACGTGACTGAGTTTGATATCGGATGTAAGAATTTGGAATGACAGAAAAAGTCTTGCTGCTCTTAAAATTGGTTGCGTCTCGCTAGATAAAGGCTTTTTTCCAGTTTTCATCTACCGAATTTCGAGTAGTGTGCAATAATTCATTGAGATATAATATATCAAAATTATAAAATAATTAAAAAAAAATATTGTAAAAATTATAAATAGTTAAATAAAATTAGTTCAAGTCGAATAAAATAACACACACTCGAGATTGTTAATTTCTAAATTGACTTGCATAATTCATGAATATACGCAATTATGGGCTTCTAACTTTAAGAGCTTCGAGGCATGATTGGCTGTAACTGAGGATTTGGAGTGAGCGAGTCGATAGATAAGATAGATTAGAATGTGCCGATTTTAGTGCGGCATTGATGGTTGTTGCTTGAGCCTGGAAAACTGTGCCAACATTATGCAATTTCAACAAATGCTGTTCTCAGCCACCGTCAAACTTGTTAAGGGGGGCGGTAGGGTTTTTAGGGTAAAAAAAATCGATTTTGGTTTATTTGAGAAAATGAATGTACATAATCTCAAGAATGCTGTGTCCAAATTTTAAGTCAATCGGTGCAAAACTCACAAAGTTAGAGCATTATAACCGTTGGCCGCTCCGACTCGGCTACCTGCTATGGTCAAACACCATTGACACATTTTCTGGAAAACGACGTTTTTCAAGTCGGTGGACACTTTTTCTCTGAATCTACTCGACCAATCTTCCTGAAATTTTGGACACACTTTCTCTACATAATTACCGAGGTAACCCTGTGAGGTTTTTTTTCAATTTTTATTTATTTTACAATAAACAATATTATGCGATTTATCGTCTAAAAATCGCACTTCTACTTCAAATGTTAAAAAAAATTGAAAAAAAATTGTTTTTAATAAAAACTCGACAGGGTTATCTCGCACAATTGATTGCCTAATGAAAACTCTTTGATTTTTTGATTTCAGATGATCCAATGCTGAGAAAAACTGTCCACGGCAAATTGCCTTTTTTTCGAGACGTCTGCGTAGATCTGCTGTCAACGGCTCAATTTTGTATATTTTCTTGTGAAAATTTTTGAAAATATTTTTGAAATATGAGTTTACAGTATACTAATTGGAGAAATAAATTTACATGAATCATCTTTCCAAAAAAAAATTCATAAATAAGAGCATATTTTTAGTGGAATTAACCCTACGGTGGGTAAAAGATAAAAAATAATTACTGTATCACCATCAATGTGTAAGAAAGTGGGAAGATATTTTTTTTTTTGAAGGGAATATGCTATTAAAACAATCGTTGTCTATTTAGCTGAATACACAAACTTATATATACAATGGCGGTGAAAATAATAGCAGCATATCGCCAAGTTTTGACTATTTTGTTTTTATATATATTTTTCTTTTTTTATAACGATATAAATCGTATTTCTCTGCTTAATTATTCAATTTTCTTTTGAAATAACTTTTTTACTAAATGAAACATTTATGATTTTGAGTGATCGAAATCTTTATTTTGACCCTTTTGCATGTTTGTATACTGACGCTGTCTAGTTCACAAGCGTTAATTATACATCTCTCGATAGGGTGAATAATTCTACGCCAGCGAAAACCATGTAACTCAAAGTTTGAATGTTTGTACAAAAATGTTATATGAACAAAAACCTACATACAGGCCTATATAAGTAATAACATAAACAGGAAGTTCACATAATTCCCCTGAAATAAAATTCTCAATATATAGTACCTGATGAAAGAAGCTCAGTTCGATATTTTGAAATTTTACCTTGACCATATTTTCCCTTTTTGGTTTATTTCTGGTGTTTAACTTGAATATGGATGGAACATAAGGAATTTTGTGGCAAATATTTTTGTCGTACATTTTAACCCACTAAGCCTTTTTATCCTTTCTATGTTTTACAATTTCTCCCAAAAGAAACAAGAAAGTGCGATCTACTGAGTAGTAAGAGAGTTAATATGTTCCACAAAAATATTCCCCATTGTTTTTTCTATAGACCTGCTGAACATACTAAATGCCTTAAATGTAAGTATCTCACTGTTTTCTTTGTCTATTTATTATAAGAATGTTTAAAAGGGTGAAAACATTGTCCACCCCTTAAAAAAAATTCCTACCTAAATTTTCAAATCACCAATAGATGTATATTTTTTTTCTGCCTTATGAACATCTCTGTCTTCTCTGCTTTCTCTAATGAAATCCATTACCGCAACCTTGTTATTATTATTTTCTTAAATCGATATTCAGTGTGACTATTAGCGCCCTCAAAATTTTTCTCGCAATAATTCGAGAGTGAAAACACGTAAAAGCAAAATTAAGTCAATCTTCATTTCAAATTATTACCACAGAAAAAGTATGTGGATTATATTGAAGATTCCATTGGTAAGTAAACTATTTACTATCCCCTTAAAACTAATTTGAATTACTACGATATCAACGTAAGTCTGTATGCATAAAATGTCAACAGTGGCGAAAGCGTTGCGAAACTGCTCTTTTGCACAAAAACGCGATGTAGGTGCATGCAATAGGCAGGAAGTGCAAGGTGAACCGTTAGTCGGCACAGCATGCAACAACATACAACGCTGCTGTATTTGCAACCTTGTCATGCGGCAAGTTAAGCCAGTTATGCGACAATTGAACGGAAGCTAGCGACCAGATATTAACTTACGCACATAACTTGAATTCGTTGGGGGGAAAAAAATATCACCCAAGTCGGCAGAGTTTGTATTTTTTTTTATAGGCAACTACGCAAATGTGAATGAGTAAATAAACATTTGTTATGCTCTACTATGGCAAGGAGATCAGTGGCGTATTTCCTGTAATTTACGTAAAAGTTTCAGTATGCACAGATTTCAAGGTATGCCGAAAGAAAGCTTACGTTGGTCACTTTGCACTATTATTAACATTTTTATTGATTATTAGAAATAGTTAACCGTAGTTATTAATCAATGACTAATCGCTAAATTAAGAAAAGCATGTAGAAAAGTGCGATAATTTTTTTTTCACATTTCAATCACATTTGACCCTTGCGAGCTAGACATCTGCAATTTACAAACAGATAAGCAATGGAGCACAAAAAATATTTTTTTTTATTTAGTAAAAAAGTTATTTAAAAAAAATTAAACTATTAATTTTGCGCACATGTATGTGCAGTGAAACCTCGATACAACGAAAAATGTCAAATTTTGGAAAAAATCCTCATATGTATATTGTCGTTTTTTATATACTTTCGTAATTTTGCCAAAGGGTATTATAATTTTTTTCTAATTTTAATTTCTCGATCAAGCAATAAAAATACGCTGTTTTGTTTTTTCATTGATGAATTTTTTTTTTTTTTAAGTTTTCAATTGGCCCAAAAATAGTCTGCTATTTTGTTCGTTTGTCGTTTTGAATCAAGCAGTCAGTCGATTTTTCTACATACTTATGGTAAATCCTCAAATATACGGGCTACTATTTATATTTCTGGCCTAACGAAAAATGAATATTAGTGATTGAAAATGGCTTTATTGTTTTTCAAAATATTTTCGAAGATAATCAATGCACGTTTGCATTCATTTGTGTAAATTTTCGACACACTTTGACCAGTCATGTTCCCCTTTAATAAATTGTGTGCGATCCACCACACCTTTTTTCCCACGAGTTGAACATGCAAAATCAATCAAATCATCTTATAAATACCCAAGAATGCCTCACTACGAGGGGTGCCTTTTATATGTCGAGATTAGAGAACAAAAACAAATTTTAATCATCGAAAATCACTTTATTGTTTTTCAAAATATTCTCCATGAAGATCTATACACTTTTGCATGCGTTTGAACCAATTGTCGAAGCACTTTTGCCACTCTGAATGAGGTACCTCCAAAACATGCATTCTGAATGCCGCAACCACTTCTTCAGGTGTCGAAAAACGTTGACCTCTCAGTTTGTTTTTTACGTACGGGAATAAAAAGAAGTCATTCGGTGCCAAGTCAGGACTATACGGCGGATGACCCATTAATTCGATGTTTTGGGTGCTCAAAAATGCAGTTGTTTGAGCCGATGTGTGAGAGCTCGCATTGTCCTGTGGAAGAGTGATCCGTCTTTGGCGATTGGTTTTCCTAATTTCTTGGAAGACAACTGCCAAACAAATGGTTGTGTGCCACTCAGAATTTACTGTTCTGCGTTGTTCTAGTGGTACGATTGCGACATGCCCAGTTTTTCCGAAAAAACAGGCGCCCATTTGCTTGGAAGTGCTTCGTGCGGGAACAACTCTTGCTGGATTTGGCTCATTTTGAAACACTCATACAGTCGACTGCTGTTTACTTTCGGGCTCATACGCGTAAATCCATGATTCATCACCTCTCACGATGTCATAGACGTGTTTCGAAGCCCCGCGATCGTATTTTTTGAGCATTTCCTTCGACCAATCGACACGAGCCTTTTTTGAGCGATTGACAAATTGTGTGTGATCCAACGCGAACCAATTTTTTTGACAGTCAAATGTTTATGCAATATTGGTCCCATTAACGCCTACGACTGTCTCAATCTCACGATAGGTCACATGACGATCTTGCAATATCAGTTCGCGCACAGCATCAATGGTTTTCGGAAAAACAACTGATTTTGGACGACCTTCACGAAATTCGTCTTGGAGTGAACTACGACCACGATTCAATTCACCATACCATCGATAAACACTGGTCCTTGATGGAGCTTCATCGCCAAAAAATGAATTAAGTCCATCCATGCAATGTTGCTGAGTTAATCCACGTCGAAATTTGTAAAAAAATAATCGCACGAAAATGTTCAGGATTTAATTCCATTTTTGGACCGAGATGAATCTTTTAAGTTACTGTAAACAATACAAATAGCGCTGGTATTTCAAAACGTTCTGAGTACGTAAAAGCCAAAAAATGTCAAACCTTGCGATACAGCTGTCAGATGCTAGATTGCAACACCAGTGTTGCCAAATCCCGAAATATAAAAGGCACCCCTCGTATCACGGTATATGACGTCATGATCTTTCTCAATCAGTTCGAGTACAGCACCCAATTCGTCGGTGAATGAACAGCGACAAGGACTAGTACCAGTTGTTTTGTACCATTCTTGGTGGTAAAGGATGCCTGTTTTCCTTATAATGGTTTTAGTTCATCCATGCATTTTTGTTTTATTAATCCATTTCGCAAATTGTGAAAAATAGTCGTACGAAAATATTCAAGCTTTGATACCATTTTGTTTTTCTTTGGCGAATACTTGAAGCCACTATAAACAATTTGAATATGGCTCACACATCAAAACGTTCCGAGTGTGTTTATGGTAGAATATGTCAAACTTTCTAATGGAAATATCAAATAGCGCCTGACAAAATTGAATACATTACATTGAGTTGTTCGTTTTACCAAAACTTTATCCAGTTTTCTATAAAATTTAATCTATTAAAAGTTTTTGAGGACTTCGCTTATATAGTCCATAGTCAGTTGGGGAAATTCAAGATGGTGAATACAAATTGGAGAACCAAAAAAATATCAAAATGGAAGTAAGGAAAAATTTAGACAAATCAACGTGGCCCAATAGACCCTGTGTTTACCACAAGAGTAGCCCAATGAATTGCAGAGTTTTGACTAGTTATTTTTGTTATTTTTTCTTTTAGAAAAATAAAGCTCATACTATAACAAAAATCATATAATTCAAAGTTAAAATTTGGTACAAAGTCTTAAAAAAATCAACGAAATTGCATCAAAATTTAAAACTTTTTAGTCAAATCTTTAGAAAACTCCTGGGTATGCAGTTTTTTAGCGCACTTAATTTTAAAATAGAAAGTGAAAGTTTGATGTCGCTCAAAAAAACGCCTTGATTTTTATTTTTATTATTTTTGTTTTGCATACCACGTTGAGAATTTTCTTCCATTTATAAAGAAGAAAATTCTCAAAATCGTAGGTAGAAGAAAAAAATGTTTTTAAATTAAAAATCAACACAATTTTTCGCGACCTAAACATTGCACTTTATTATAATTTTTATAATTGAATGAGCGATAAAACTACATACTTTTTTTTTAATTCTGGCTAAACGTTAACAATTTTCAAGACAATTTTTTGAAATTAGTTAAATTTCTGTGAATTTAGTACTTAGAACTTTAATTTAAAAAGTCTTTGTTATGAAATGAACAATGAATTTTTTTACAAATTTACGAATAATTAACCAACAAAATTTCGCATAAACATTTTTTCGAATATTTTGAAAAAAACTAAGTGGATTATCTAACCGTTGGGCTCTCGGGTCTGGCCAGGCGAATTTGGGCGTGAATTTAATATATTTTTATTATAGCTATATTTTTATTAATTTTCTACAGATTTATGGATATAACAGTTTTGTAAGTAAGAAGGTGGGCTCAAAAACGTGATGCAAAACGAAATTATTGAACAATTTTATCGAACACATTGGTTCTTGCAAACATCGAAAACCGTATTAATAATCCAGCTGTTATTTCTCAATTCACTACTCGTTTGGCTACGGAATCATTTATCAACAAACCAATTACTAACCCTGGGAATGTTGTCGTCAACCAGCCAACCGGAGCCGATGCACTCACAACGAAGAGAGATTGTCATCTTTGTCTACGGGAGGCAAAAAGCTTCGTCGAAAGACTTGTTTCTATTGTATGCAAGAATGCAGTATATCAGCAGCTCTCAAAAATCTCGTATACTTGTTTTACTTGCATTCCACCGAATCCATAAATAAATGCCATTTCATATTTTACCACAAATTTTATTGTAATCAACTGTTTTTTTCTTCAACTTTTTTCAAAATGAGTCCAAATAAAGAACAAAACAAAAACATCCTTTTTTCCACAAATCAAAATATTTCCAGCTATTATTTTTGCTTCCATAGGTGGCTCAATGCATGCTAAAATCAATGAAAAAGGTAACAAACTAAAAATATATTTCTGGAATACTTCAAATAAATTATAAATGTGACACATTTGCCACATATTCCCATTCAAATACAGGGTGAACGATATGAAGGTTGCCTATTCAAAACACCATAACTCTTTTGTATGAAATTAGTTCTTATTGATTTTAAGGGCAAAATTGTTCAAAAATGATTACAATTTTAACATATATTCACTTTATTTCGATATGATCACCTTTTGCCTTGACTATAGCCTTCAAACGGTTAAAAAATGAGCTGCATGCTGCACGAATGAGATTTTGAGGTATTTTGGGCCATTCTCGTATAATCGCACATCCATACTGGCATATTTTTTAGTTCTCACCTTGCTCTCCAAAATGGAACAGATGGAATAGTCCATCGGATTTGCGTCTGGCGAATTCGAAAGCCATTGTGTGGACGAAATGAAGTGTGGAACATGATTTTTTAACCATTCTTGGTTCACACGAGCCTTATGAGACGGTGCCGAGTCCTGTTGGAACGCCCATGGTCTACGACCGAAACGTTTGCGTGCCCACGGCTCTAAAGCAGATTCCAAAACATTTTCCCGATAATAAGTCGCATTCACTTTGACACCAGGCTCGATAAAACGATTGGAGAACGTCCATCAGCGGTCACTGCGGCCCATTACTTGCGATGAGAAATTGCTTCGAGTGGTCATACGTAGGCTCAAATTCTCGTATGAGCGTTCGGTCAAGTAAACACGACCCTTTTGAATGTTTATGAACTGATCAATTGGGAAATTTTTTTCATCAGAAAACACAATGTTAGGAAATTCGCCACGTCCGTGCAAGAGCAACAACTCCTTTGCTCTTTCGCACCGAACTTTTTTTTGCTGGGGAAAGATCGTGTGCGTTTTGGAACTTGTAAGCCTTGACCGTGAGCTCGTTTCTCAATATGCGTCGAATGCTGTTTTGCGATGTGTTCAGTTCTTTGGCCATTTTTTTCCACTTCGACGTGGATTTCGTTGAAGTCGAGCCTTCACTTTCCGAACCATTTCTGGCGTTGTTGCGGTTTTTTTTTTGGTCCACCTGCATATCGTTTTGCAATGCTACCAGTATCATTGTAACGTTTTATAGTGCGATACACAAACATTTTATTCACTTTGAGGTGACTGAGCTCACGAACAAAGGCTGGTTGTGATTTTCCTGCCAAATATAACGCAATCACACTATTACGTTTGAATTCCATCACAGAAAAAATTCAACAAAACTGAGACGCAAATGCTTTTGATGGCTTATAAGCAATATATTGAACTGTCATTAGAACAATTTTGACGTTGATGTCATAAGCTGTTTTCAAGATAAAAGCAGTGTGAAGTTTGTAACACTTCATATCGTTCACCCTGTACTTAGGCGTCTGGCAGACCAGAGTACCCAGCCGAAGGTTTCAAAACAGATGTCCAACGGAGGGTTAATTATGTAAGCACAAGTATAAATCTAATAAGTGACGCCTAGAGGTCAGTAGTGACTAATTTCCAGGTGGTAGCTTTTTGATGTCAGTTTCGGCGTTTGTCATCTGTTGTTTGACATTTGTCTGGATGTCGATGGTCGATTTTTAAGACAAACACATCGCAAAATTCGTGATTTTTTTGGTGACAATTCAAAGATTGATAGACAAATTTGAAAAAAGTGGTTCTGTTGAAACTAGAAAAAGCAGTAGCAGACCAAGAACTGGGGGTTCGCAATAAATTACGCATTCATGAATCGACTTATGGCGGGTTTGACCTGTGGACGTGCTCTCATCATGGACCTTTAAATATCATTTTTCACGTATAATTGCTTAGCGTCGTATTTTTAATAATAATAGTGAGTCCTGAAGGAATCTAAATTTTTACATGCTTTAGTTTAAAACAACATCTAGGCGCATCTTTTCAAATACCCGTTGAATAAATGTTTTTGCTATTGAAATTAGTAGTCATTTTAGTGGTTCGCCGGAAGGCTTGACAATAAATTTAAAAAAATTTTAAGGAATATCAACTACTCAAACAATGTCATTTAAATTTTTTTGGTTTTTTTATAATTTTTTTTTAATATAAGTTGGTAATTTTTTGCACGTTCAAAGAAAATTCTTCTGAAAATATTTTATTAGCCGGCAAAATGCGTGTTTAGAAGCAATGAACCAATGATTTTAGAAATCCCCACATCTATCAGCACTGCTCATGAAACATCAAGCCAACGGTGAGCAATGGCAAAACCCCATGTATCATTATTGTTGCTAACACTGTTCTGTATTGCATTAATTTTTGTAATTTTATTTATTTATTATTCGCCCTTACGCGTTTGTATCATAACCACCGCACTGTAGTAAAGTAAATAGCGCAGTTTATAAAAATAATTTCATTCACTTCCTTATCCGATTAATGTGCAAGTAGGTGGGTGTGTCCGATATGTACCTATGCCATTAATGAGCTTCACTTTCATACGATTAACGCAAAGCCGCAAAGGCATAAGTAGCAATAGACTCTGCCTCAGTTTATATTAATTAATAAACTATATCATTTAGTAAATTAAATCATTTTCGATGGAAAAGGAAAAAGTGCAATTTGCTAAAAATAAAGGTAAAGTAAATAATTTGATAGTTGCCGTACTGCTTCCCACAAGATTTTTTTTTACACTTAAAATGCATTTGGAATGTAAAATGAAAACAAAAGACTTAAGGCATAAGTGGCTGGAGCAATGCCTTAGTAATGGTCGTTGGCTGAATAGACTACAGATACGCGCATGAAACTTGGAATTAAAACAATTTACTATGAGCTCCATTTAGCGAATATTTGACGCCAACACGCATGGGTGCACTCAAGACGGTTTTTAATTTTAAAAATCTATGAATGTCTTATGATTCGCGTTCAGGTACTACCAGCTGGTTTGTTATTCCTAAGCTTGCAAGTATGTGAGTACATACATGATTCATTAATTCGAGATTTTGTTGAAATCTTTCAGTTCATGGTTGTCAAAAGAATTACTTTGAATGTTAAATTGGAGCCGGTTTTTCCGTTCACAATCTTCAATCGCATATTAACGAACATTTCTAAATAAGTATTCAGATATTCACATGAATGTCATATTGAATTGAATGCATATTTCCTTCAATTAATCACATACGATTATTCAAAAATGTATCAAAAAAGTACAGTAATACGATAGAGGCATTCGCACTGCACTGAACTCGATAAAGTTACAATTCGAAATTTAAGAATAATTGTATTTCTCAAATATCGAATTAACCAGGGAGTTAACCGTTTACGGCTTTTATAATACGAATTTTGAAAAAAAGTAATGTTTTGTCTTTTACTTTATATGAAAAAAAAGTATATTGATATTGGGCTTTTATTTTTTTGAGTCGTTTAAATGAAATTAATTCCGTGTTTTTAATTCAACTCAGGTCCAAAGACTCGCATTTGTTCTTACAACGGGTGAAATATCAACGAAGCTATCAAGACTAAACCTTCTTCAAACTACGCCACTAGCAGTGCGCAAATATAATTGGACACTTAAAAGAAGTGACCGAACAGTGGCAACAGTTGCTTCTGGGGTGGTGGACTAAACACTACCGCCTCCAATTGCTACCTCAAACTTAACAATCCTCCACCGTTCCTACCCTCAAGAGAAGAGTGGGTTCGAGGCATAGTAAGACAAGGCGCGTCCATCCATGTATACACAGATATCTGGAAAAAATCCGGGCGGTGATGCATATTCAGAGCATTTTCTCTAGTTTTCGGCTCCCAAACTATTGTAGTATTTTTAAGCTGATGGCAATAATTAAGACCATGGCATTGGTACAGTGCGATGCGATATCTGGAGATGTTATCTACATTTTAACTGACAGCCCTGCGGCGTTAAATTCCTCATAAAGCAGGTAGGTGACTCACTTCGTCTAAATTTAACATGGATTCTGGATATTGTAACATCAAGAGGAATTGTAAGGGTCGATGAACTAGTAAGACCCGGCATCAAAAGTCCTAACGAGCATATAGACAATGGAATATCCATATCCATATCGGCCGCCGTAGCCGAATGGGTTGGTGCGTGACTACCATTTGGAGTTCACAGAGAGAACGTAGGTTCGAATCTCGGAGAAAGACCAAAATTAAGAAACAAGTTTTTTCTAATAGCGGTCGCCCCTCGGCAGGCAATGGCAAACCTCCGAGTGTATTTCTGCCATGAAAAAGCTCCTCATAAAAATATCCGCCGTTCGGAGTCGGCTTAAAACTGTAGGTCCATCCATTTGTGGAACAACATCAAGACGCACACCGCAAATATGAGGACGAGTTCGGCCAAACACCCAAAAAGGGTGTACGCGTTAGTTAAATTCTTGCAACACACTTCCTTCTGAGAAATTGGTAATAATAACGAACGAAAAATGGAACCGACCAGCAGAATCGTCTGACAAGCATACACTTGGTCTCTGTAAAAAGATGCCGTGGTACTGTTCTGCTCTATCCAGATGAGGATTAGAAACTTTTGGTAGGCCATTCTTTTGTGAGTTGGAAGATCTCGCATTGAAATTCCGGTAGTTTTTGAATAATTTACGTTACTTTTAGGGAGGCCAGCACAAGTTCCCTAATGAGCTATGGGCCAGAGTGTGTTCCGTGTGATGGACAACCGCTACAAACTAAGCTAACCTAATTCAGCTTTCGTCACTTAAAAAAATTTTATATCAGAACAGGTTAACAAAAAATTATATTAAATGATTTGGATATTATTTATTTTCTTTAGTGTTGAAAAAAGCACCTTCGCATTTATCTGGAAGTATTTGCATTGATAGTAAAGATTTTGGTTGGTTGGTTGATTTAAGTGGTGATTCGTCCAGAATCCAACCAGCTCTACCGGACCATTTTGTTGCCACATCCTCGTTACCAACTTGTTTAACTCTTATTTACATCATGCATATAGGTATATCCAGTCTGTGCGTTTCAGGAACCTTATTACGTTGTAGACATCTAAGCCAGACAGTTGTTCGAGACTCTCGAACAGCGGTTTGTCAAGGGTTAAAATTCTGTCCTTCCATTGGGCAGCGCATTCACAGAGGAAATGAAAGATTGTTTTCTTTTTCTCCGGCTGTTTACAACTGTGACGTTTTGGCTGTTTGTTCTCCGACAGACCAAAAACCAGTTGTGACTGCCGTTAGTCTCCAGGCGTCCCGTCGTTTCATGTTTATCAATGTTGACGTTTGCTGAAGGTTGTAGGTGGGCCAAAACGTTCTGCTACTTTTGCATTTCGTCTGGTCTTTCCATCTACAATACGTGATTCGGAAGCACTCTTGAATGCACCTAATGGTGTAAAAACCGATTCTGCCAGGTCGTTATTCATGGCAGATCCCCCTCTTGCCAGTTCATCTGCCTTTTCCTTACCTTCAATGTTCCGATGCCCTGGGACCTAGATTAAGGTAACTTTATGGTTTTTGCTTAAGGTGGTAAGGCTATTTCTACTTTGTTCCACCTTCCCCAATTGCCAGTACTTCGGCCTGAAAGACACTGCAGCTATTAGGAAGACATAAAGGTTTTGGAATTTTAAGTCAATGAGTGTAGTGTGGAAGGTGTTAAGTAAGAATCCCTTACTCCATTCCGCCCGAGATGAAATGAGAGTGGCAAAGTTTCTATTGAAAGTTACCATCGGGATAATATAATCAGTCCTCTTCGAGGTAAACTGGGTTTGTCGCAGTAATAGACTGGCAAGGCTATGCGTTTTTTCTTTCCAGCGACCCGCTTCATTTAACCTAAACTCATGGGTAAAGTTTCTAGTTCAAGTAAAAACCCTGCATGCTACTTTTTCTGGTCCTCCATCCCTCGTCAGATATAGAGCATCAATCCTGCGTACCACACCTTGTCAAAGATACTCCACTTACATCAAGAAATACGACCGGACACACTTTCCCCAACTCAGATTACACAGTATTCACAGCTTTAGAATCTAGATCGATAGTTGCAAAATTTCTTTCGCTTTAGAAACCAATTTTTAAATAAGTTTAGAAAAAAGTGTGCGATATGTCGTAGTAGAACTTAGTTGGCTTGTATAGCAAGAGTTTTCAGTACATTGCAACATGCCTCAAGATAAACCATATGTATATTCAACTCGGGCACAAAGGTATCTTTTTAGCAATAACGCATATTGCGTCGTCTGATACATGTTTCAAGATAAACCATATGCATATTTGTTAGTTTGAAAAAGTGGGACTTGCAGTTATTGAATGGATAATGGAGCATTTGAGAAATTATTTAAGCCGGACTCTTCTGATTCATTTTCTGAATTTATTCAGCAACTTCTGTAGGAGTAACCGAGTCATTGGAACTTTATTATTTTGAAAAAAATTGGATTTTGTCGTGTCAAAAAACACCACAAGGAAAAGAAAAACGAAGCCCTGCTTTATTTATCAATTTTATATTCATTTGCATATACAGTCTGTGTCAGAAGAAAAGAACCGATTTCTTTCTTGTTACTTCAAGTTATATTTCATTCTGCTTCTTGCTGCATCATAGTCCCACTCAAAGGCTACGACGCCAGTGCTAACTCAAGTTAGTGTCGATCGACCGTAAACGCAACTAAACCAAAATTAGTGAGAAGTACGCGAAGCGTTTTGAGGCGGTATTTTTATACACATATTCGAAAGGGCCGAAATTATTTTACGCCGCGGCTGCAAAAGTATTTAAAAAATCAAAAAAGTTGGTTGTGATGTGGAATCAGCGGTATAAGGTGCACAAAAATGTTGGTGAGCCGAGTTCGGCTTGAAGCGAGTAACAAAAAGCGGGATAAAGTAATCGCCCAACTTTTTAAACGGGACCCTTCTTATGTCTACGTCAAGCACGATCAGTTCTTGCTAAAAAGGGAATAGGTGTGACTATCAACACCATCGAACGTCGACTGAAGAAGACGAACAAATCCTACCGTCCCACATCACCAAAACCTTTGCTCTCAGAAAAACATATTGAGAAACAACAAAACAAGAAAATGGTGTCACATTATTGGACTGGCCTTCCAGTCCGCAGACGCCAACTCCATTGAAAATGTGTGAGGAACTATAAAAACGCATCTTGTCGGTAGGCCAATCCATGATTTAAAGCAAGTCGGGCGTCAAGTTCATAAAATCTGGTGCTGTTTGCCGGCGAGCTATGCAGAACAGCTGATTCAAAGCATGAAGAAGGTGCCAAGATATACTCGACAACGATGAAGACTACATGGCTTATTGAGTAATTGCAACTCGTAGTTTTGTATATACTTTCATGTAAAAAAATTTTACATATATATCTTTTATAAGTCATGAATAATCGCGGTTCCTTTTTTCTGACATAGACTGTAGATAGATTTCCTTAAAAAATCGCATATATTATATTTAGTATTCAAACAGTAGTTAAACGATTGTTTGCTTGCGGTCCACAACGTGGCACTGCTGGTGACCCTCGATTCTTTGTTCCTGTCGTTTGTTGTAACCGACTCGGTAATCGGTGAACTTGTTCCACCAATACAAATTTCAGTCACCAGCAACTCATTTCTTAATTCCTAACTAATCGCACCTTTAACGCAACGCTGCAGTTAATGTAAGCATGAATGTAAGAAATGTACAGTATAAATAAAAAGTATACCAAACTGTTTTGATGCTCTTATTTAATTAGCCATGTCAATAATTAAATGGTAATAAAAAATGTAAATTACGATAATCTCGCATGCGACATCTCCACAATGAAAAATAGTAGGCCAAGTTCAAAATGAGCGCGTGCAAAATGCAATAAAAAAGGTTCGATTGCGTCGATAAAAATAAAAAAAAACAGTGAATTAAATTTATTTTTCATACAAAATACAACGAAAACCATTCGGCAACGGTGATGCACTTAAAAATCAAAAAATAATAAAATTTGTTTTTTATAAAATATGCAGCGAAAAACATTCGATAGCGTAGATAAACTTAAAAATAAAAAAAAAATGAATTAAATTTATTTTTCATACAAAATTACAATTAACAACGAAAACTATTCGATAGCGGTGATGAACTTAAAAATCAAAAAATAATAAATTTTTTTTTTCATAAAAAATGCAATGAAAAATATTCGATAGCGGTGATAGACTAAAATAAATAAAGAAAAATAAAAATTTTAATTTGAGCTCAACAGTAGCAATCAGGAAAAATATCAATAAAAGGAATTTAAAATCACCTTGAATTCTGTCAACTTTATCGAATCCTATAGTTGTATGTATATACTTGAGAGTCGTATTAGTGCCTCTACAAGGATGTTTTAATTTTTTTTTAGCGGAAAACCTCAGCAGATTTAAATTTTGATGCTTAAGAGGCTTATTTCGATGGAACTAGAAGAATACCAATTTTGTATTTTATTGCTACCTGGGGGGCAAAAAATATAATTTACGAACACAAGTATATATGTATGACTATAAAATTCGTGATTGTTTATTGAATCTATTAGTGAAAAAACCAAATTTTCTTCCTTTATAAAAAGATGAGAATTCATGTAACATTCTCCATACATTCCACATATATTTCTGTTCGGTGTGCATCACCAAGGTTATCAAGGTGAATTGATCACGATCAAATCGAACTCGCTTGCACTCGAAGGTATAAAGAAAAGGCTGCAGAGGGCACGCAGATTATTTTTATGTAGCGTATACGTAAAATTTACGTACCGTATGATTCCATGTTTTTTTTTGTCGGGACAGACTAGCAAGTACAGCACTCAGCCAACATAAGTCCATTGTACTGCACTCATTTTTTTTTTTTAATTTTCTTTAAATCTACCCGAACTCCAAAGAAGTCTGAGTAGATCTGGTGTATATGTCTATGTCTATCAACATAGTTCAGCCCGGATTTACAGGACTCAACTACCCTTGAAGTGGTTGGAGGGCTTTCTAAGGCTTTAAGATTAGGCAGAACGAATCCATCAAGTTTTCTCCTTCTGGTAAAGAGGACAATACCAGCTTTGGTAGGGTTTGCCACTAGCCCAATAGCACAGCACCAAGTGTCAATCATACCCAGAGTTTTCTTCACTTTTCTATAGATTCTCATGAGCAAAGGGCCTGTTAACAAACATACAACGTCATCCGCATATGCTTGCGCGTAGACTCTAGCATCATTTAAGGTGATGAATAGAGGATCTATCACCATCGTCATGATTGTAGGTTAGGTTAAATGGCTGCACATGAAAGAGGCCAATTGGACAAGGAATAAAATTCTCAATTGTGGTACCACACAGAGGAAAACAGAGGGGGCAGATTAGAACAGAGGGCAAAAAGGAAGAGGGAGCTCAAGATTTGAGCTGGCTGACGACTAATAACAATTGCGTTCACCTCTTCAAGTTACTGATGAAATTCACCTGGTGCGTGATATCTAAACCTGCTATATCCGCGTGTGTATCAAAAAAATGAAAACCAAGATGTCTTAGACCTAGCACGGCGAGAACAGAATAATACCGTCCATTCCAAAACCGAATGACTGTGATGATCTGATAGTATGTGAGTATGTTGAGTATTTTTGGAATAAAATAAAGAATATATTTTAGAGTTAAAAATAGATAAAATTAGAATGGGGAACTTTAGCGATACCATTATGTTTTTGAACCCAGCTTTAGTATAGTAGGTTAAGATAAAGGGTGAAATATCCCACGTAACACCTTAAGCGTTTCCACAAAAGTTCGTGTTAACGACCTAAACACTAAGTTCTAAAATTTTACTTACAAACCTCGTTAACAAATAACAGTGGCTCAAAGGAGGGATGACGACCGAACGATTACTGAATTTTGAATTAGTTGCTTTTTGCTACTCATGGAATTCATCAGGCGCCTAATAACTAGACCTGTTATATCAGCAAGCGTAGTAAGGAAATGTGATCCAAGATGTCTAAATCTTAGCTCGCAAGGACAGGACAACTAAAGAGAAGATGCTGGGATGATTCTATCTCATCCTGCAAAGAGCTGACACAAAAGGTGCTCGAAGTAATGTCGAGTTTCACAACATGCATTTCTTGCGGACAATATTTTCTAAGCGCATCCACAAAATTCGAGAGATACAACTTTGTTAACTTAAGGGGTTATACGCAGTTATGAAGCAAATAAAAGACGGGTTGTCAAGGATTTATCCTGAAGAAACTTCAGAATATTTTAATTTGAAAATTTTTGGCGGTTATAAAAGCATCCTTCAAGAACGGAACAAAATTTTTTTTTTATGAAAATGTTGATTATAGAGCGCGCTGCAGGCGATTTCTGGAACCTCCTTTAAAAAAAGACGTTGTACGGTGTACATCGTAACTCAGGATTGGATTATCTGAAATCAAAAAACCAAACAAATTTTGTTAATATATTAGATTATCTAGTAATTAATCGTTCGGCTAATCAAAATAGTGAATTTTCACAAAATGCCAGCTTTTAAAAGAAATGATTTCGATTTTTACGTTAAAATTTGGCCGTAAATTGATTACAAAATGGAAAATAAGTATCAGATTTACAAAAGGAACGATTAATTACTAGAAAATGTATCTTTAAAGATTGAGTTAAAACCGTTGACCGATCAAACAAACCGAAAAATGCCGTTTTGAAAAAAACACGTTTAAAGTTTCAATACCTACCTTAAAACTTGCCGAGGCATCTCTACATATTTAGGTATAACTCCGAAAGTATTGCTTAGATCTACTTCAAATTTCGTGCGTATACTTTTGAATATATGTACCTTACAAAAATGCAATAAAAAAATCGATTTTTTTGAAAGTCATAACTGCGTATAACCCCTTAAGAAGATTCCTCGAGCGCTTCCAAACCACATGCGGTCAGAAGGTTCTTGCGACATTGCCAGTTTGTATAACTTAACTTTACCCCCAATGTAAGTTATAAAAAAAATATTTTTTAGTCTATGAGCACAACTTCTCTTTATTGGATCAACAGTTGAACCAACTAAAGTTGCAATTCTTAACTTCAGCTAGCAACGGAATATTGTCACTTGCACTCATCATGTACCTTGCCTGTGTCTGAGGGTTACGACATTTGTGCGATATGATATCCAAAATTGGATATAGCGTCAGCAAAATGTGTGTTGTGCATGTGAACTGTACGGTTAACATTTGTGGCGTTAAGTTGTACATGCACAGCGCTCGCTGAGTTGGCACAAAGCTCACATTTCCAGGAGCAGACCACAGGTAGCAGAGGGGATCCCAATCCTCTCATATCGCGGGGAAACCACCTCACATGTACCTTGTCTAGCTAACTCATCCGCCTAGCATGTTCTTGTGACCAGGTGCCCAGATGAACCTAATGACAAAAAATTCGGTTGCGATCGAACTGAAGTCAAGCATTCCCAGACTAGTTTAGAGCTATAATTGTTGCTTGACTCTCGAAATAAATACCATATTTACTTTTTAGTAACTAACATTACAAGCAACGCAAAGAGATCCATTTTTAATAAAATCCATTCATTGGGCAAACTTTTTTAGCGAGAAAGGCATTTGAACAGTATCGTATCCGTTCTGTAGCTCCAATACTGCCCCTGTGACCTCATCCTATTCAGCAAGAAGGAGTCGCACTACAAGGAATCTCATCATGGCTGCGCAGGATATTAAGAGAGCTTTACGCAGTGAACAAAAACTCAACACAGTGATCGATAATATCTAAAATAATATTCTGAAGAAAGGAATAATGCGATGCAAAACCGCTTTCGTGTCAGTATTTTTTGCATCCTGGTATCTCAGATACGATAAGTCTCCTTGATAGCTCTTAGGAATTGTAACATACAAACACCATTTTGCTCGATACATCGTTGCTATTTTGTTCCACTCTCTCTCTCTCTCTCCATCTCTTCCCCTTTCTCTCTAATAGGAACACTGTCCCTTTTGGGCAAAAAACTTAGCCAGTCGATTTTCACAAGTCTCTCTTTAGGCAAATTTTTCACGAACAAGATCATTTCACATACACAGGCAGGAATTATTTAGTGCTTAGTTTGTTTAGTAACCAAGCCTTATTCGAATAGTTTTAAAGGGTGTTCTATGCCTTGCTTATGACGATTTCTACTATTTTATGTACATTTTTGACAACTGGCGTTCCAGGGCGTTGTGCATTTTTTACATTAGAATTACTATAAATGAATCGACAAAACCGAAATTGTGCATGATTGGCCGTTTAGGTGCCCGGATGATTTGTACGATTCACATCTCCTTGCCTCCATTGCAGCTGCCTGGTTTAATTTTCTTTTTTGCTGGTGTCCAAACAGTCCCAAACAAACTCAAAAAGCACATGTGAGTTTTGCCAAGATGGTGAATAAAAAACATTAATTTTGTTAAGTTTTTTCAATAAATAACCCAAAAAAAGGTTAAACGTCCATCTTTTTTGGGCTTCGTTTTTCTTTTGAATTGTTTTAATTAAAAAAAAACAATTATCTAGCCATGAAACTTGTGAACTTTTGCAAATCTTACAATTCGCACTATTTTAATATTTTACGGAAATATTCTGCTAGGTGTTTGTTACCAAAACAAAAAAACGCGCAAAATGCTGACTCCACTCAATTTTGAAATACTAAACGTAGCTGGGTATGAATATGACCGCCTTTGTTCACCAAGTATCACGATTTGTTTCTATTTCTAATATTTTTCTGTTTTTATTTTATACCTTTGAAACTTCTTTCGCAAACCTCAAGGTCAAACCGCAATGAATGATAAAGCAAATTGAATACATCAACCCACATCCATGGCGACGACAATTGAGTATAAGTTTGGGTTGTTTTGGAATTTCAAACGCTTTGCATAATTTTCGCACGCTTTTGGCGTTAAAGTAGGTAAATTTGAGGTACATCCATCCACACACACTTGCAAACACTCATACATATGTATAAAGCTAAAGTTGTTTAAGATTTTATTATTCATAACATAAACGAATAAAGCTTGCTGAAATTAATAAGAAGCTATAAAACATTTTTGTAATGATTTTTTGTCTGACCGGCATTACTGATTTATTTTCCTTTTTTGTTTTGTTACAATAAAATTTTAGTGTCGCTGCTAACTGGCACAGCAAACATGAATACGCATACATTGAAGCGGTTAAAAATATCTGCATCCAGAATACGTTATAAAAAGATGACATACTAATATTTTTTTTTAAAAACCTGAACTGTGACCGTGACCACCATTCACGTGGCGCCATGTGACAGTGAAGATACGTGGCAAAACTTATTTTAAAATATTCTCCAAGATCTGTTAAATTATCGGTTAAAATATTAAATATATTCACTACTCAAATAAAGTGTCAAAGAAAAGGTAATACTACGAGATGAGTTTGACTGTTAAGGAAGAGCGAGATACCACCAGCTATTTAGTGTGAAACTTTTTCTTTCGAACGCAGTAGCTCTCGTTTCTATAAATAAATTAGCATAGCGTTAGCCTTTGTTCACATAGAAGTTATCTATTTTGTTCTTTCGCTAGAAAGATGTGAAGTGTAGTAGTGCAGCAACGAATTGGTGTAAAATTTCATATAAAATTTGCAAAAACGATTACTGGAAATTATAATTTACTATCATTTACTCGGCATGAGCTGCTCTGCCGTTAAGATAAAGTAATTTCCTTTACAAAATTATGGAAGCAAGTATTGAGCATTTATTTAGTTATCTATTTTTTAATTTGATAATATCTATTTTGTTTTTTTTATAATACAATATTAATCCAAGTTTCAAACACTGTGCAAGATTTATAAAAATTCAACAAATTTTCATCAAAATTTTCGACCAGAATTAAAAAAAAAATTAGTGCGCAGTAAACCGGGCCGAAAAAAATAAGTTCGCAATTGGCAGCCCTAGTTTGAAAGCTGACGGATTGAGAAGATTTTAGGACCATAACCGACTTTTCTTCCTAACTTACTTATTTATTATAATATTCCCACGTGTTACATACGGTTAAAAAGATAATTTATATATAACTTATGCAAAATGGCTCGTGCGCATTTAGCCATGTCTGTCCATCCGTCCGAGAGTACGAAAATTGAGCAAAAATTAAAGAGAATTTTAGGTCATATTGTGGTTTTGCCTACGCATACAGTATGATCAATGAGCAAAATTACAGTTAAAAACACTCTCCTATTTTTTTGACAGGCATCTAGGTATGATTTCGACAGGCATCTGGTGTGTGATGGTGCGAGTGTTTGGTCTTTCTGCTTGAGTTTATTCACGGGGCTGCTATGAAAAATTAAAATTTTATGGTAACATTGGGATATCGACAAAAAAGTACAAAATAATATCTTTGACTTGAAAAATTTACATTAACAAATATTTTAATAGATTTTCAAGTTATAATAATGCTGTTTTTTCAGATCTTTTGATACGATTTCTATGAAATTTAATCAATTTTCATGCACCCATGTTACAGAAATGATCGGTTTGCAATCAAGTGATCTCAACTGTGAGCATTTTTTAATGGCCAGCTGAGAGTTGTTTTACTTAAGGATCTGTACAATGAGTATGATTGATCGAAGTAATCGTTTCGCCTTATTAATAACTGAGTTTTCAATTGGCGATCGACATGTATGAACGCATTGTTTGCGCTGTTCAAACATTACGTTAAACTGTTGTTACAAAATGTGTTTTTTTCTATTTGCTTTAGCAAATATTTTTCGAAAACTTCCAGGGAGTAAGAATCGTTATGAGCATCGGATATATCTGTGTACTGTGTTTCTCATTCTCTGACACTTTTTATAAGAATACATTTGAGGAATTACAAAAGGTGAGCCATAACTTGATTATGATGATATCTTGGAAGCAATCAAGTAGATGAAAATGTACGTTTGGACGAAAACTGAGCGGTGAAAATACATGCAACTCAAGCAATCCACGCCATACAATTATCAATTCTAATGATGATATCGCGCTAGCTGCCCATAAAGTGGTAAAAACATTTGAAACATTTGAATTGGCAAATAACTTCGTGATGTATTAAAGGAAGTTTGTCCATTGAAACGTGGCACACCGGCCAAAGGTCAAATGGCAGTCGGAAACCAATGCGAAGCAGCATTTCAACATTGCCACAAGTTGCTTCCAATTTACATAGTAAGGCCGACAACCAACGAAAAAATTGATAGCATAGAAACTAAGAGCCGAAATCAAGGCATTGACCGCTAAGTGGCAAAAAGTTCGTGTCACCAAAGATAGTATAAGCAAGTATTTATCTGCCTCTCATTCTACTATAAGTCCTCTTGTTCTCTTTTCTACCACATTGGTAGCTCTCAATTATCCCATTCAAGTGAAATTATTAATCTCTGTGTGGTATTGGACTCTATACTCTCTTTTCAAAGAGAGAAAGAAAAGAATTACACCATTTCAAGGTCATATTCCATTCTTGCTTTTATTCAACGTTTTTGTTCAGACTTTTATGATCCATGTACTCTCAAGCTGTTAAGATAACGCAATATGCACAGAAATTGTGCTACATAATTTCTCGCAACCAACTAACACCTAACTGATTACGTAAGCTTGCGACCAAGTCAGTTGCCGGTGTCCCATCGACAAACAATACCACACACATAAAAGGTGTTTTTTTTAGAGGTTAGATTTTCAAGATGAAATAAAACGTATATAATTTAATGTTATGGCCAAGAATTTAGCTTTATTATAAATATAAGGGTTTGCCATTATGTTTTAAAAATGATTTCGGGCAAGTGGCCGCCGCGGCTGGCTCGAATAAATTCCAGCCGAGAGGCCCAATTTTCGACCACTTTTTGCAGCAATTGGGGCCGTATGGCAGCAATAACACGCCGAATATTCTCTTCCAAGACGTCAATCGTCTCGGGCTTATCTGCGTAGACAAGCGACTTCACATAGCCCTACAAGAAATAGTCCAGCGGTGTTATATCGCACGATCTTGGAGGCCACGCCACAGGTCCACGGCGCGAGATAATGCGCTCACCAAAAGTTTCCTTCAATAAATCGATTGTTGCGTTGGCTGTATGGCATGTAGCGCCGTCTTGTTGGAACCAAAGGTCGTCCACATCAACATCGTCCAATTCAGGCACGAAAAAGTCATTAATCATGGCTCTATAGCGCTCTGCATTGACTGTAATATTATGGTCAGCTTCATTTTTAAAGAAATATGGACCAATGATTCCCTCTGCCCATAGAGCACACCAAACAGTGACTTTTTGAGAATGTAACGGCGTCTCAGCAATGGCTTGTGGATTATGTTCACTCCAAATGCACAATTTTGCTTATTGACATACCCATTCAACCAAAAGTGGGCTTCATCGCTGAACAAAATTTTCTTGTGAAAATCGCGATCGGTGGCCATCTCGTTTTGGGCCCATTCACCGAACGTGCGACGCGCTTGATCAGGTGTAAGTCTATTCATTATGAAATGGCAAACCAAACTGAGCGTAAATCAAGTGACAGCTGTCAAAAAGACCATCTACGAAAAAAGTAGTGCCAACTTGAAAACCTAACCTCTAAAAAAAACACCCTTTACATCCGTCTTCAACACTGATATTGCATTGCCCCTGCCATGAGAATGTCCAACAACAACTCCAACACATCTGCAAGTGCAAAATGACTTCGTAGGTTAAATAGTGAAAGATTATTAATTATGCGTCAGTTCTAAGTTAATAATGTGAATAAACGCACGACATCGAGCCGTCAAAAATTTTTTTTTAAGATAGCATGAAATAAATTATACCTCTTTTGTGCGTTCGAAGCTGGAATATGCTGCCTTTATTTGGAACAAAAAATTTGGAAGTCAATTAATATTAAGTATATATTGTATATATATATATACATAAGGTATAATTCAAACTAAATTGTTTAATTTGCGTTGAATTCATTGGAATTGTTTTTTTTTATTTTGTTTTTTCAACTTATTTCATAGGTACTTTTAATTTGAATAATAACTTTTGAAATGTGCACAATACCTGTCAGTACTTATCCATTGATCCAATTGAGTTCAGATTTCTTGAAACGGCTACTGTCCAAAACACGGTTTTTCGCAAGCCGCCCCACAGTGCGGCCGATTCCCAAAAAGCTGGCCAAAAGTCGAAAAAAAAAGTTTCTAGATAGAGTTTTTTTGTCTTTGGGTTGGCTACAGTAATGCCTTGAGTAGTGAAAACCGTTCATAGCAACGTCCTGTACCCTAAGTATCCTCTGTATTTTCAGTCGCAACGTGGCCTTCGTTTGAGCATCGTATTACTGTCGATGAATAGTGAAAGTTGTACACATTTGAAAGATTTTGTAATGGAGTAAATTGAACAAAACCAAATGGAATCATCTTCGGAAGGTTAGTAAAATACGAGAAATCTTTAGTACATATCAATACCTCGACACAAAATTTTTAGCTGCAGCAATACGTAGACACATTTTTTCCAATTTTTTTTATAAAATTTGAGTTTTCAAACTGTATAGTAATACAACGCCGTCATATGCAGCTTTGAAACCTATTAAAGGTTACTCAAAAAAGTAATGGTTACTGAATAAAACAAGATTCAGCTGCTACCACTTGCTAATTAGCGACCCCGAAAACATATAAATTTACATGCATCTTGATTATGTTCTTGAATATACGCTATTTCACGTGAGGGGGTGGCCAATAGGGGTGGAAAAGGGGTGGATTTTCAAAATTTTAAGATCAAATTCGTAATCAGCGACCCCGACAACCCCCGAGTAAGAAATTTTGAATCAATTACTTAATTTTTTGAGTTTTGGCCAGCTTTTCGGGAATCGGCCGCACTGTGCGCCCGCGAGCCGCCGTTTGCGTGTTCGTGCGCGTCGCGGGAGCGCCCGAGTCCACATCTCCGCGCAAGTCGGAGCGCGCATCCTGGCATAAAAAAAATTAATTGTAATCAATCATTTTCGAATTGCACGCATTTTCTTCCATACATATATGGACAGATGTTTATTACGTTAACATCCTTAAAAAATTTTCATCCCAGAGGCGCAGAAATTAGTTAAATTTTAAATTGTTTATTAAAAAAATTATTTACAACAACAAAACATCAAGTTTCGGAACAAAAATAACGTATTTAGAAAATATCATCCTTTATGAATCTGCAATTGAAAAATCGTTGTAATCGTTGTAAACTTACTTTACGAGAAATGTGATAATTATTCAATCGCTGCAAAAAACTTCGATAGTTAATAAAAAAAAAAACTATTTAGAATTTTGCAACAAAATTTTCTGAGTGTGCTTCGGGATGATAGAACTCAGTGCTGGCTGAATTTCATCGCAAAATATTCACTTTGGTAATTTAGGGCGCCCCTTGAGAAAGCCATTCTTATTTCCCAAAAACTTTATGGAAAATGTTGCTGAAGTGGCAGTTCGGTTTGGCCGGTTCTAATCCGAATCGATCCAGTAACATAGAACCGACTATCGGGTGAACAACATATCATGTCAACTTTCGCCTGGGTTTATATTTGCTTCATTTCCGTTAAATTTTCGTGAAATTTAAGATTATTATATGAGAAAAAAATGTCTTCTATTTACATTGTTAACCATTTTATTTCCACCACTTTCTTGTACAAATTACCATTTGTGCTGAGACAGCACTTATGAAAACAATAATTTTATGGCTAGTAATTACGTAATGCTTCAGAGAAACATTCAATATTAAAGTTTCAGTTACATATGCAGATACGCAAATGTTAATGGATTGTGTAAATAAAGTTGCCTAATTACCATACAATAAAAAATCTGCACATTACAAAGCTGTTAATGCAAGGTTAATGAATGTTCGCAAAAAAATGTAGAGCAAAATTAATAATGCTAATAATAGTAAATAGCATAAAAATTGTTGAGTATCTTACTCACAAATGTACATATTCAGGCGGCCGTCGTAGCCGAATGGGTTGGTGCGTGATTACCATTCCGAAGTGCGTAGGCTCGAATATCCGTGCATGAAATAGCAAAGAGATAGAAAAAGTTTTTTTGTAATAGCGACCGGCAATGACAAAAATTCGAATGTATTTCTGCCTGGAAGAAGCTACTCATAAAAACCATTTACAGTTTGGAGTCGACTTAAAACTGTAGGTCACTCCATTTGGGGAACAGCATCAAGACAAACGCCACAAATAGAAGGAGGATTTCTTTTATATATATTTTCATATTAGATAGCCGCATTTGGTATAACACGAAAAATAGTTACTCTTTTTTCCAGCAAATATACTTGCCCTAACTTGTATTAATTCATAGCCCTAGGACTTCTTCTCTAATAAACCCCGTTGTACTATAAACACATCACTATTCGTTTTATACGAATACACTTCATACTTTAACAAAAACCATATAATGCAGTGTTTTATAGCTTGTACAAACTTAAAAAGAATTGCCAACAATTCATTGAAACTCACAACTCTTAAATACAAATTCTTAGAATTTTTTCTGGTGATGCAGTTTTTTAGCCCATTGAAATTTAGAATTTGACAAAATACCATTGATTTTGACAATTTTTTTTTGTGAAGTCTGGCGCCCTTATTTGCATAAAAAGTATGTTTAAAAGTAAATTTTTTTTGATTGGGTGACGGTTTCCCCTGACATGGCTTATCTTTTCTTCCTTAATGCTCGTTAATCCCCAATGTTTATATGGCCATATCTCGAAAACCACATGACAGAATAAAACTATGTGGATTTTCTGACTCAGGGACCAATTTTACTTAGGAAACAATTTATACGAGGGGTGAATTTTATATGTCGGGATTTGGCAATCCTGGTGTTGCAATCTGCCAACTGACAGCTGTATCGTAAAGTTTGACATTTTTTGGCTTTTACGTACTCAGAACGTTTTGAAATACCAGCGCTATTTGTGTTGTTTACAGTAACTTAAAAGATTAACCTCGGTCCAAAAATGGAATTAAATCGTGAACATTTTCGTTCGATTATTTTTTATAACTTTCGTCGTGGATTAACTCAGCAACCTTGCATGGATGAACTTAATTCATTTTTTGGCGATGAAGGACCAGTGTTTATCGATGGTATGGTGAATTCAATAGTGGTCGTAGTTCACTCCAAGACGAATTCCGTGAAGGTCGTCCAAAATCAGTTGTTGTTGCGAAAACCATTGATGCTGTGCGCGAACTGATATTGCAAGATCGTCATGTGACCTATCATGAGATTGAGACAATCTTAGGCATTAGTGGGAACAGCATAGATTCAATATTGCATAAACATTTGACTGCCAAAAAAATTTGTTCGTGTTGGATCCCACACAATTTGTCAATCGCTCAAAAAAAGGCTCGTGTCGATTGGTCGAAGGAAATGCTCAAAAAATCCGATCGCGGGGCTTCGAAACACGTCTATGACATCGTGACAGGTGATGAATCATGGATTTACGCGTATGAGCCCGAAAGTAAACAGCAGTCGACTGTATGAGTGTTTCAAAATGAGCCAAATCCAACAAAAGTTGTTCGCGCACGAAGCACTTCCAAGCGAATGGGCGCCTGTTTTTTCGGAAAAACTGGACATGTCGCAACCGTATCACTAGAACAACGCAGAACAGTAAATTCTGAGTGGTACACAACCATTTGTTTGCCAGTTGCCTTCTAAGAAATTAGGAAAACCAATCCCTAAAGACGGACCACTCTTCACCAGGACAATGCGAGGTCTCACACATCGGCTCAAACAACTGCATTTTTGAGCACCCAAAACCTCGAATTAATGGATCATCCGCCGTATAGTCCTGAGTTGGCACCGAATGACTTCTTTTTATTCCCGTACGTAAAAAGCAAACTGAGAGGTCAACGTTTTTCGACACCTGAAGAAGCGGTTGCGGCATTCAGAATGCATGTTTTGGAGGTACCTCATTCAGAGTGGCAAAAGTGCTTCGACAATTGGTTCAAACGCATACAATTTTTTTTTTTTTCTCTAATCCCGACATATAAAAGGCACTCCTGGTATATTGATAGGCGTAAATTCCTCGCGTTGCAGAGTTTGCAAGATAGAAGAGCATATTTTTCAATTTTATTCGTATATAATCTTTTAAATTCTAATTTTAACTGGTCAAAAATCTTTGATGTAGTTAGGTTTCAAGCCCCATACCCCGAATTAAGAATAAAATGCTTGTTCGTAGAAAAGGTACACAACGAAAAAAAAAATATAACTTTACGGTGCAGAAACTAATCGCAAGCTACCCAAATGTGACTTGCAGTTATTTTGGCTCACTCGTGGCTTTTTTCAGCGCCTCGATACTGGATAATCTTTTAATTCGGACCTCGCTCTCCAAAATGGCCCAAAGAAAATAATCCATTGGATTCGCTTCTAGTGAATTTGAAAACCATTGTATGGACGTTATGAAGTTCGAAACGTGGTTTTTTTAGGCATTCTTGGTTCACTCGAGCTTTGTGAGACGGTGCCGAGTCCTGGTCTACCCCCGCCCATGGTCTACCCCCGAACTGTTTCTCTGTCCACGGCTTCAAAGCAACCTCCAGAATACTTTACCGATAATATTTCGCATTTATCTTGACGCCAGGCTCGATGAAAACGATTGGAGAGCACCCATCTGCGGTTACAGCAGCCCAAACCATTACCTGTGGCGGTGATGATCCAAATATACTCTATCGTTTTGTGAGTTTAAGAATTACTCAATTTGAAAAATTTTCTCGTCAAAACACACAATTCTCGGAAATTTACCGTTTTAGACCAAGCGAAGCAACTCCTTCGTTCTCTCAAGTCTGACTTGTTCCTGCTTTGGTGTGAGATCATACGCCTTTTGAATCTTGTAAGGCTTGATTTTGAGATCATTTTTCACTATGCGTCGAAGGCTACGGCCAAATATTTTCAGTTCCTTCGCCATTTGCTTAGCACTTCACCTGGGATTTCGCTCAAGTCGCTTCTTCACTTTTTGAACCATTCCACTATTTATTTTAAGGTGCCCGAGCTCACGAACAATCGCTTATTGTGATTTGCCAGCCAAATACAATGCAATCACACTATTATGTTTGAAATATATTACTGATTTTCTTTTTCGCCTGTACTCTAGGCAAAATGCTTCCTCGGCAAATGCTTCCAATACTTCGGACTATCATTTAGCCAACTAACAGATAGCTGTTGCCCAGGTAGTACGAATGGGAAATATAGGGTGTTTTTTAGCTGCATTAGAACTATCGATATCGATAACTATGGTTTGACAGCTGAGAATTGGCTAACTGTGAAAAAATTTCTGTTTAGCGAGTTTTGCCAACTCATCATGAATCGTTTGACGCCCGAAAAACGCTTCCAAATTGTGGGAATTTACTTAAAAAAAAGAAAAAAAATCTGTTCGTGAAGTTAATAGAGCTCTGGCGAAATCATCGGCCCTTATTTCTTTCGAAATAAGAAAGCAGCTGTCGTTACGGTGAATGGCGAGCCCCATCGAACACACTAACTGAATTTTTGCTTCCAAAAGTTTAATCAGCTAAACATCGACCACATTTTGTTCCAACAAGACAACTTGCATACAGCGCGCTTAGCAATCGATTTATGCCAATAGGAGTAGTACGAGTAGTAGTATTTATTGCAAATAAAAGTAAAATATACGAAATTTTGATAATTACTTATTCTAGTATTAAGAAAAAATATATTTACTTATTTATAATAATTTAACGACGATAGCATGAGTCGATTTATTTTTCGTGCAAAACAATTATCTTGTTTTCAGTTTTTAAAACCAGTTTAACTCTTTTATTAAGGGTTTAAAGACTTCCAGCAGCCCCAAAAATGTGCTTAAAGAAAAACTGTTTTTAGAAGGGATAACAATAGAAATAAATATAAAAAAAGTTTATACTTCTTGTTAGTACTTGCTAGTACTTAAACTTTATAAAAAAAATATTTTAATTTTTCTTTACAAAAATTAGTATGTATATAAAAAATCATGTGACTCAAAGTAAAATGAGAAAAAGTTGCTCCACGGTCTGCATCAAAAAATATAAAAAATTTTATGAGTTATCATGCAGGTCGTGCCGGAAAAAGTAGTTTCGAGAAAAACGAGTTTAAAGTTTGAGGTACAGGAGCGCGCGAACCGCTCTCTACCTAATTAATGAGCTGTAGAAGCTATAATATTGGGAATTTCCGCATGAAGATTTCACAGTATATTCTTAGTATTCACAGTATATTATACTATACTTTCGAAATATTGAGAAAATTCGATTTTTTTGAAAATTCTGTACGTAGTACAGGGTTACACCCCTTAAGTAATCTCTGTATATATAGGCATATTTAATGAAACGCAGAAGTTTATTCCAATAGTAATTTTTTCCATTGGGTATGCCAATCAGTTGGAAATCCTTTAAGATAAATTTTCCGAAAAAGACTCTTCTCTATTCTCTTAATATTGAGCAGCGCGCCAGGAAATGTGCTATGTATGCTAGATCGCCTAAATTACACATTGGGCAAGTTTTATTGGCTGTGTAAAATCTGTTGTTATTTAAAATTGCCATGGCACCCCTAGCCCATATTATCCACATGCTTAATTCTAAGTCACATTTTTATATATACCTATGAAATGAGACTTTTTTCAATTTCAAACGTTTATTGAGAAAAAAATGGTTACAAATTTAATCTTCAAAATAATAGCCACCGCTAGCGACACATTTTTCCCCTCTCTCAGGCAATTTGTGGATGCCGCGCCAAACAAATTGGCCGTCTTTAGCCGCAAACCGATCATCGAGCCATTTTTTGGCTTCTTCGTGAGAATTGAAGCGCTGCTCGCAAAGTGGGTGGCCCATCGATGCAAACAAATGATAATCGGAAGGCGCCAAGTCTGATGAGTAAGCCGCATGCACTACCATATTCTGGGCCTTTTCGGTGTATAGCGCTGTTCAAATCGGCCAATTGTCGTTGGTAGCGTGCACCGTCAACCTTTTCACCTGGTTTTAATAGCTCGTACCAAATCATACCCGCTGATCCCAGAAACCCACAGCATTACCTTGCGGCCGAAGCGATTTGGTTTGGCCGCTGTTTTTGGCTTGTGACCGGGCGGACCATTCGATCGTTTACGCTTGAGATTGGAGAAATACACCCATTTTCCATCACCCGTAACGATTCAATACAAAAAAGGCTTCCTTTTGAACCGGGAGAGCAGCATCTCACCAGTGGTTTCACGGTGTCCGCAAATCGTAGTTTGAAGGCACGAAATTCGACATTTTTAAGAGCGACAAAAATGCATTGTTGTATGGAACGAAACAAACAATAAACTGGATATTGTTGACAGATGACAGACGAAAACAACAAGGCATTTGGGAAGGTTTAAAAATACTCTTAGCGACATCTATGGACTAATAGCTGAGAGTCTTATTTCATACATATATACCGGTAAACCAAACCTTTTGACCAGTCTAATTCCTTATATATCCCACTTGTAAATAAGTACACATCCGCCCTTGCCTGGTTGTGGTTTGTTTAAAGCAATTTAGCTTCTTCCATCCAGCTTTCTGATTGTATGGTATCCATTTACCAAATGATATCCTTTTTACTAAATAAGTTTTTTAAATCTCTAATCCAGAAGACTTCTTTCTTTATAACAATTTTGAACACTTAATGTGGCAGCCGATTTTCTAAGTAGATAAACAAAATTCTGTGCATATATAGGGTCCGCCATATAACTTTACGGAATTAAAAATGCTATAAAAAAGAAACTACTCAATACTTTTCCAAACTATGTTGGTCTTCAGTGCATCAATTGTTGCTGGTTTGTTGGCATAACACTGGTCTTTGACGGCACCCCAAAGATAATAATCCAACGGCGTCAAATTGCAGCTCCGAGGCGGCCAAACGATATCAGAATTTCGGCTGATAATGCGATCTTCGAAGACAGTGTGCAAAAGATCGATCGTAGCATTCGCTGTGTGGCAAGTAGCGCCATCTTTTCAAAGTAATGTCGCAATATTTCCCAGCTTTCTTTGAGCGTATACACAACCATTTCCGTTCAGCGGAAGAATAAAACTAATTTTCTGTCAAATCAGATGACAGCTAAGTGTTACCATTCTTCAAATAATACCTAGTTCAAATCCGTAACGATAGATGGCGGGCCCTGTACTTAAGGAAGAGTTCTAAAGTGAACAATAGATTTTCTTGCATGACGATTTCCGAAAACAAAAGTGTATTGCAGTACTCAAGCCACCATTGATGTCATACGGCCAAATTTATTGGAAAATGTAGTCAAAAATTGAACTGATCGGATCCACCATACTATATAACTCTTAGCCACGGCCGGCTTATGTCGGATATCATATATGTAAATAAAGGCCGTGAAACTATTTCCCAGATTATTATAAAAAAAAAAATCAATCTAACAATATTTCTGTTTTGTATTATAATTTGAAATTTTTAAGCTGTTAAAAAGAATCCCCGATATATGTATACGCCTTCATGCAAATGCCAGTCAAAAGTTTTTCCTCACGAAGCGCAGAAAACTCAAATCTAATATTAACCATACCGATTAAACACCCTTTTCAATTGCAATTAGTTAGTAAATATCGATCAAATAGTTTACAACCTCATCAGTGTAAAAAAGCTAAGTACGTATCCACTAATACATACATACATATACGTACAATTAGACTTACCACGCATACAAAGTGTATAAATGTTTGACTATAATTAGGCGTCACGCTGTTCATTAATCACAATTACCGCGGTAAATTTTTTAATTTTTCAAGTGCAAGTTCGTAGGCATAAGCCATACATACAAACATATGACTCTTAATTACATCATTCAAAGCTTTATTTTTAGCAAAGTAGCTATGGTATATTTCGGAAAGTGGACGTCAAGGTGGCCATTTTTGATTTAATTCTCAGTTTTTATATGCGAATCATTTCGTGTTTTTGCATCGCAATAATAATATTTTAACGAGATCTAGCTTTGATGCGTAGATAAATCGCCTTTTATGAAAATTATTCACTTCGTATTTGTCCTTCAATCCCACCGCCCTCTTATTTCCACCTACTTAATAAAATTTAAGATATCTGGGGTAAGACGATGAAGAGTCGGTGGGGTGGTGTTGTTGCAATGCAAGCTTTGCTATACAATTTGCCGCAAAACGTTAAAGCCCCAGTTTCACAAGATTCTATACTTGAAGTGCATAGTGCCATAATGACAGCCTTAACCTTTGCATTCCATCCAACAAATACTCAGAAAAACTTAAATAGAATTTCGAGCACTTAAAGTTATTATTTAGTAATACTTAGGGGTACCCCGTGACCAAAATGCTGTTGGACAATATGTAATATATGTATTTTTTATATTGTATATATTGGCGATATATTGTATGTATACATATGTATTTATATACAGTACTGCGGAAAACTTAAGAATTTCTCTCTGCTGAGCCGAAGATGGTAATTGGTTCTCTCGCCTTCAAACTTAAGGATGCGTCTTGCTGTTTTTCCATAAATAGAGGCCCATACAGTCATCTGCCTCACGACTTTTTGGGATTCGCTTTTTCATGGCAGAAATATACGCGGACATCTTCTCAATAATCTAGTCATTCAATATACAACAAAAAAAAATGTCTGGTAGTATAATAAATATTTTTAATTATTTAAATTATTTCTTCTTACTTTGACTATGGAACCATTGGTTCCTCCAGCTTCATTAGAAACTACTAGCACTTCATGTCGTCTATCATCTATCAAATTTAAACCCAATTTCTGTGGAACTACGGAACGTTGTACAAATAACGCCAGTTCTTTCTTAGGTAATAATGAGCTACATTTTTTTTTTTAACTGAAAAAATCTGCTTATTAATTTGCTTATGAAGCCTGTATTATTAATATTATTATACTACCTGATGCCCGTGGCTTCGCTTGCGTATAAAATGAAATACAAGTATATTGGGTAGTCGATAAAGTATTTTCGTATTTCTAATTAAACTTCAACTCATTTTTTTTATATTTATAATGAACTTTATTAAACCAAATATGTACCATTTTGGTCGAACACCTTTTGCCATGTTTCTTCTAGAGACATTATTCCATCAGTGTAAAACTTTTGTGGTTTCTCGGCGAAAAACTGCAACAAGTAATTTTCACAGGCTTATCTTGAAACCAACTTTACGCCATTAAGGGAGTTCTGCATTGACTGAAACAAATGGTAGTCCGATGGTGCAAGGTCAAGCCTATATGGTGGATGCATCAAAACTTCCCAGCCAAGCTCTCCCAGTTTATGCCGAGTCATCAAAGATGTGTGTGGCCTGGCGTTGTCCTGATGAAGACGACGCCCTTTCTGCTGATCAGTTCTGGCGGTTTTTTTTGGATTACTGGCTTCAATCTCATCAGTTGTTGACAGTAAAGTGTAGAATCAATCGTTCGAGCAGGCTAGAGCAGCTCATAGTGGAAGATTCCTTTCCAATCCCACCAAACAGACAGCATAACCTTTCGAGGCATCAATCCTGGCTTTGCGACCATTTGTTGAGCTTCCCCATCCTTGCACCATGATCTTTTTCGAACATTATTGTCGTATTTGATCCACTTTTCGTCTCCTGTTACCATTCGCTTCAGAAATGGTTCGATTTCATTTCGTTTCAGCAAAGAATCGCAGATGTTAATTCGGTCCATTAAATTTTTCACAGACAATTCATGTGGTACCCAAACATCGAGCTTGTTTTTGTAACCAGCCTATTTTAAATGGTTCAAAACCGTTTGATGATGAATGTTTAGTGCCTTGGCGATGTCATGGCAGCTTATGTGACGGTCCTGGTTAATCTTTTCCATAATTTCATCGACTTTTTCAACAATAGATCGACCGGAGGGAGGTGCATCTTTCACATCGAAATTTCCAGAACGGAAGCGAGCGAACCATTGTTGTGCTACACGAACTGATACAGCATCGTCTCCGTAAACTTCACAAAATTCATTGGTGGCTTGCGTGGCATTCTTCCCTTTTTCATACAAAAATTTCAAAATATACCGAATTTCTTCATTATTTTCATTCATTTTTGAAAAGCTATAACTTTTTTTCAACTTCTCCGAATTTAATTATAATATTTTTGTAGTTAAATGAAGCTTAAAATGTCACCTTTCTAACACCATATCATATGATACAATGTGATTGGTAGCACTGGAGATAGATGACTCCAACGAAATCTATTGACAAAATACGAAAAGACTTTTTCAACTACCCAATATTTAATGAAACATTTACCATCATTAAATTCTTAAAATGGAAAGGCAAATAGTTTCTGATTAATTTTAAATAATAAATTGAAGTGCTTCGTTGAGACAAGTTGTAGGCCCTGTGCCCGGGCAGCTAGTACTCGTTCTGGTATTATATATATATAATTGGCGCGTACACCCTCTTTGGGAGTTTGGCAGAGCTCCTCCTATTATTTGTGGTATGCGTCTTTATTTTGTTCCAAAAACGGGGGGACCTACAGCTTCAAGCTGACTCCGAACGGCAGATATTTTTATGAGGAGCTTTTTCATGGCAGAAATACACTCTGAGGTTTGCCATTGGCTGCCGAGGGGCGACCGTTATTAGAAAAACTTTTTCTTAATTTTTGATCTTTCACCGAGACTCGAACTAAAGTTTTCTCTTGATTCCGAATGGTTTCCGCACCAACCCATTCGTCCGCCTTCGTTCTGGTATTAGTTTTAGTATTATATATAATTCTTATAAAAATAAATAAATGAAACTAGTTGAGATTTTCATATTTTATATTATAAGACAATTCCAGTATTTTTTTTTTAATTCGAAAACATGTAGCAACACCATTAAAAAATTAATTTGAAATTAAGGCGTATTTAATAAATATTTGAGTGATACCCTCAACCTAAGATTTAATTCATCCATCCTATTTTTTACCATTTATGCCTTAAGGGTTAGGTGGCAACGCCATACAAAAAATAATTTTATTTAAAGCTTCGTTCATTCTTTTGAACATATAAACACATATTTTTTGATCTATGTCTATATCTTAACCTTAAAATTTACTAATTTAAATTTTTCTTCAATGAAATTCCAAAAAACAGAAATAGATGGCAGCACCTGAATTTTTTTATTGAAGTTTATGTAAATACTTTTCATATAATATCCATATTTTGTATTAAAATAAATTGTATTACAGGTTGGTATTTTCTAATAAAAATCAGGTGGCAACACCAAACACAAATGTTTTCAATACAGGTTTTTAGAAACCTGTGTTTTTCGATTTAAGTTAAATTTGTCACAAGTTTGTACTTTGCCACAAAAAATTATTTTTAAATCCAAAGATAGATTTTATACTTTTTTATACATATCTTCTCATCACTCTACCACTAATACTTCCAGAGGCATGCAATATGAAATTAGTCATACCTAGTTCTTTAATTTCATCCGACTTAATGCCTTTATTTGTTCCATTGTGATTTGGGTTTAAATTGATTTCATTGAAAATGCTTTTTGTAGGTGCATATATCTATATATTATTATTAGTTGTTTTAAACAATGAGATAATTTTGTAAACAGCCAAAAAAAATTAAATTTTCTTGTATATATATAAGACTTGAGCGCGGGAAATAGTTTTCGCAAGTTACGGTAAGGGTCTTCGATAAGACACTATGTAGAATGGCGAAGAAGGAAGAAAGGATCAATAGGAGAGACTATCATTGACCAAATCTGAACTAAATTATTTCCGGGCAAAAATTCTAACAAGAGATGGAAAACTATTAAGTAAACGTTGTACAGTTTCTATGCTACAGAGGAAGCTGAAGAGCTTTACAAGGTCAAACAATGTCTACTCACGGGCATTCTCACAGTTCATTGCAGGCTGTACAGTCATCTGCACAGTATTGGAATTTGGTACACTGACTCCTGTCGTTTCTGCCACCAATCCCCGAAGATTTCTTGAATGTGGCGCTATCGCACGGAGAAGATTTAGATATCTCGACCAGAAGCGGCCAGAAGAAAGGGATATACGGTCAGACCAACCCAGCTCTATCTTATGTTTAATAAAGGAACTGGGCTTGGATGAGGTAGTATCATAAGTAGAGAGCTCAAAAGACCATAAGATCGAAGTGCAAACCTCAAATTTGGTTCATTCATTCACAGGATGTCTGGCAAGCATAAAATCCTACTGCCTGAGTTACTTCAACCCTGCTCTCTCAAAGTAAGCCGAGAGTACACCTCTGCTATTTTTTCTTATTGTACCAATAAAGCATAATACAATTAAAAAACATGAATCTAACTTTTGGTCGGTCGTCATAAGCTTTTTGAATATACATATAGTGAAATTCAAAAAAAAAAAATTTATTTAGTTTTCTTTAGTTGCTACTTATAAAAATAAAAATTAAGCTGTTATTATTTATTTTTTCACAAATATCGTAAGATTTTGTTCACTTCAATTTTGTTTTTTACTAAATAAAAAAAATTAATTTTGATTGATGGGAATCTTTATTTTGACCTTTACACGCTCCACTACTTATCTGCGTGTATACTGCAGCCGTCTAGTTCATAAGTGTTAAATATGAAACAAACCAATAAGTTGATTAGTTTTGCGCCACTTTGTTATGTACATATGTAATATATATACCTACACATAAAATATTTTGAAAACATAGATTATTTCCGTTGATGCTCAACCGTTTTGTGGCAAAAAAAATACTGAAGGCTGTATTTTTATTTATTTCTAGTTTTAAAGCTTTATCAAAATCTTAACTGCAAGTCTCCGTAATCACCATTATTGGTATTAATCGACGCTGTGATAAGTTCGTGTCATATGGCACAAATGCACTTCTTGGCAATGTCCTGGCCTTGTGAACCCCATATGTCACCTTAGGACATCACCTAAGCAGTATTTCTCGCCTATTTCGATTTTATAAAATTAAGTGAATGTTTTAAAGTCTAAGTTAATATTTCAAAATAATCTGTAAAAAACCAATTTTTCGCTAATAAAGCACAATTTTCTTAGTTGTATGATGACAGTCAACCTGCCAAAGTTCGATTTCGAGTTTTCGAAGGAAGTGGAACTCATCCTCAAAGAAGCTTGAACTTCATTATTTTTTAAACATATGCAAATTAAATGCATGCTTTGAATTGTTAATAATTATTTGAAAAGGTGGACACGCTAGTTGCTAATATCCTCCCTAAAAAGTAGTGAAATATCTAGGTATTCAACTTGACTGCAGGCTTACTTTCTGGGTCCAGATACGGCATGCGGCTACAAAAGCAGCAAAAATCACGGGAATGCTAAGTATTTAGATTAATGTCAAACATCGGTGGGCCAACACAGAGCAAAAGAAGGCAAATTATGGCGGCCACAAACTCAATTCTTCCGCACGGCAGCAAAGTATGCATGAATTGCATTAAACTGCAAAGTCAAGCGCAAAGCACGCAACGAACAACGGCGCTCAGAGTTGCTTCAGCCTACTCTGGCGCTGTCTCTGGCGCGGGAGTTTTTGTGAACAGCGGGGAGATACCCATCGACTTCATGGCTCGGGAACGAATGGATGCTTGGAACTTCAAGAAGAAACACGTCATCACTAGCGTCGCTGAACAGAGATTCCAAATGATGATGCGGTGGCAAAACCGATGGGACACAGAGAAAAAATACTCAGTTTCTCTCGAGCCACGCATACTTCTAGAGATACCTATACCACATGGGCAAGGTAAACAATCCCAAATGCATATACTGCAACGAGCCCAGCAATGACGCTGAATACACGTTTTTTAGTTGTGACAGATGGCTCACGGAAAGTGATGCTCTGAGGAAGCAGAAGCAAGCACTATTGTCAGAAAAATGCTCGAACGCGAGGACAGCAGGAACGTGGTAAAGATATACATCGAGAACGTACTATGGAAAAAAGATAGACCTGGACATAGTGCAACAAAGCGAAGATAGAGACACAAGAGATCGAGCCTATAGCATGAAAGCTGTCTACATATATGTTAGACCAAGAGGTGGGTGAATAGAATTCGCCATTTATGGATGGCGTTCTTGGCACTCCCGACGTAATACAGAAAGTAGTTCCGGGAAGGGTGTCTCTCCAGAAGGATTGTTTTAGTGGCCGCACCATTCGACGCAGTAGACGACGGTCGCTGTAAGTTCGAAGGTGTTTTGAACCCTAGCCTACACACAAAAAAAAAAATATCCTCCATTAAAGATGAAAGATATTTGTTTTCATTAGCTTTCAATATTTTGATATTTGATCTAAATTTAAATTAATAAAAAGCATGACAACCTTAAACGGGTTATTGGCAGCGATAAAATCAATTTAGGCAAACTTAAAGTGAAACTTTACCTACAAATGAAATTTCATCTGAAAACTTTATTTATTCGGAAAAAAAATTGCTCGCTTAAAGTAAAAAAGTTATGTTTAATTTAAATAATGTTTAAATTGCAGTAAATTCTATCTAAAATACTATCAAATACTAATTGAATTTCATAATTTCAGATTAATTCAAATATATGAATCGATTAAAGCAAAGATCGAAGCTAATCTTTAGATCCAGAAAAATAAGTTGCTCAGGTTATTCTCAATACTGTGCTTGACTCACATATGAGTATTTAATCATGTAATATATTATTCTAAACACACATACAAGCTTACACATTTATATACACACACATATTTTTTGTATCTATATAAACATATTTGCTTTATTAATTCGCTCTTAATTTGACTTTGTCTTCGGGGGCAAGTACTAGAATGTCAAGAACCTGCTCACACCTGAAGGCAGTCCACTTCGCCACCAACTTACATAAGTATGCACGTACGTATGTGTGTATGTTATGTAGAAGCTTGTGTGGACTGGTACACTTGAATAGCGATTTGACAGCAGAGTTGGCTGCTTGACACTTTTCTAAGCCAGTTTCTTTCGTTTGCAATTAATTTGTTTGTCGCTTGGAAATTGCTTTAACTCGTTCTTGCGCCGCTGACACAAATAGCTGAGATTTCTTGAAATATCTTTTGTGGTTGCGTTTGTGGTGTCTAATGTTTTTGTTGTAATTATATTTGCGCCATTGTTTGCCGTTGTTAGCGATTTCTGATCGACAAGAATTTAAAATTAAATTTTCATTAACTGGCTGTAACAAAAAAAATTTGGCTAGCCAAGAGAATGGATGACACATATAAAAATTGAGCAAACAAAAAGTTGGCTGAAATTTCCAGCGAATTAAACACAAATTAGATGTTTTTTGGGATTTGTGAATATTTTATATATAATAGACGGGCTAATTTTGTTTATAATTGAAATAAGAGAAATATTATTACTTATGATAGAAGTTAATGAAGAGTATGAGCCATTTTTTTTGTTAAAATAGCATCTATTATTTTCCGCAATTATATAAATAAGTTTAAAATGTAATCATAAGTAATATTTCTAATTTATTAGCTGTTATTTATAATGTACAAATCGAATAGAAGTTTGACCGACTTAGAGTTCGGTTACAAAAATAAAAAAAATTAAATATTGCTAAATAGGCGCATCCTTTTTGCAATGTAGTTTGTGCAATTTCTTAGTTTTGTGAGAAATTTAGAAATTGCACTTCATTTTTTTGAGGTTGCTGAATCAGAGATCATTGATATTTTTATTTATTTATTTAATTTTGATTATTTTTGCGTTCTCACTTGAATATCTGAATTTGAAAAACTATATAATATATATAATTGGCGCGTACACCCTTTCTGGGTGTTTGGCCTATATGTGGTGTGCGTATTGGCAGATGATTTTTTATCAGATCCTTTTTCATGTTAGAGTTATTCTCGGTGGTTTTTCTTAGTCTACCGAGTGGCAACCTCTAATAAGTAAACAAATATTTTCTAAAGGGTGGTTAAGTTTCAAGGGCCGGTACTGATTTTAAATAAAATACAATATTTTAAAGAAACTATGTAATTTCTCTTTATTATGATAACATTGGCATAGCTCAATTACGTATAGAACAAAATATCGGCCAAAGAACCGCCGCGGCCTTGGGCGGAATACCTCCATCCGATGGTCCAAATTTTCGATGACGCTGAGGCATAATTGAGGTTCTATACCGTTAAAATGCCGAATCATCTCATCCTTTAGCTCTTGAATTGTTGCTGGCTTATTGACGTACACCTTTTCTTTCAAATAACCTCAAAGAAAGAAGTCGAACGGTGTCAAATCACATGATCTTGGCGGCCAATTGACATCGCCGTGACGTGAGATTATGCGGCCATCAAATTTTTCGCACATTTCACAGTAACTGCCTGACCGGCCTCATTTTGGAAAAATTACGATTCCCCCGGCTCATAAACCGCACCAAACAATCACTTTTTAGGGTGCATTGGTTTTTCGGCAATCACTCTTGCATTTTCATTCGCCCGAATTCGGCAATTCTGCTTATTGACGAATCCACTGAGGTGAAAATGTGCCTCATCACTGAAGATGATTTTCTTCACGAAGTGCGCGATATGTATTTCGATTTGAACGCCCGTTTTCACAATAAGCCTGAATAACTTTAACGCGTTGTTCAATTATATATCTTTCCATAGTTCAAATTGAGTCTATCTAGAATTGAAAAATGTCAAATAAAATGCAGAAGAAACTTGACGTTTAGGTGTGGTTTATATTCAACATCGGCCTTTCAAATTTAACCACCCTTTATAAGTTTTGGTATTTATGCCCACCAACCGGATGGTAGCCACGCAGTAACCCATTCGGCTACTGCGGCCCCTAGTTAATTAACCATAGAAAAAAATTAGTTAAAAACGAAAAATCTAGTCCCAAGATCCTGAAATCTTAACCCTGGTGGCATGTGGAGTGTAAATACCACAGATGTCTTGAGATTTGGAATGCTGAATCGTGGTATTAAATTTTCTACATCTAGCACGCTGCAATATCGGGTCGAGAATTATTTTTAGAAACTTTAAAATTTCATCTCGTCTAAAAAATTAGATTTCACGTAAATATTTTTTGGTGATAGTTCTTAACATTTGTTCAACCTCTACACAGGCGGTGAATCTCGTATAAGCATAAAGCAAATCAAACTCAGAAAAAGTTGTAGCACAGCAAACAAAATGTAACTAGATTTTGCGAAAAAACTACGTGTCATGCAACCCCTTCCGAAGAGTGGGTAGGCCACATACCACCTAGAGACGCTTAACAGAAGCTGAAATAAACTCTCTTGGTCGAAAATGGATTGAACTGCTATATTTTGCTCAAAACCGTGCCCCTTGGCGAAGAGGAGTAGTTGACGGGCTAAGCTCCAATAGGAGTTAAATGAAAAAATAACGAATAAATAATAATAATAACATATGATACATTAAAATCTTGGGGGCAATGGCTTCCTAGGATAAATATTTTTTCACTAATACGATCATTTGTCATCAATGCTATCCCATTGCACGAAAAAAAGAAATAACAGTCAAATCAAATATCTGTGGTTGAAAGGTGGCGACTTTTAAGTGAATGCCAGCCTGCCAGAATTTAAAACAATGCCTCAAAATTTAAGCACAAATTTTGCTTGAAACAAGTCTGAACAACAAAGAGGAACAAAATAGCAAAACATTTAAATGCCTGCTTCCTAAAAACTGGTTTTCTTTGTTGATAGTCAGTCTACGACCAAGATATCAGTATCGTCTAACTAGTACTGGGTTCAAGAGTGTCAAAGATATATGTATACTAACTCTACGAAAACACAGTACAACACACTAATTGTATTGGGTGTCAAGGCATAGTTTTATATGTTCCGGCAATTGAGGTAGCAGAAGAGTGTGCAATGAAAAGGTTATGACAGAGGTTTTTAGGGGTTCGAACGCAAGCGTATAACCCAACTAGATTTGCTGTATTCACAAGTAGAGGACATGGCTGGAATAGTTACACTAAGAGCAGGGGACTAATCTATCGATAATTGAAGTACACATATTTTATTCGAAATGCACAGATTTAGTATTATATGAGCCGTTCAGTGCACACATCGATTAACTCCATAAAACGAAAAGTTGAGAAACGCGATGATGTAATGTATATTATTTTTTAAAATTACTCTGGTAAAATGAATTCAAATATATAATGTGGAATGCATAATTGCAGATATAACTTTCATCTAACGGTATATAAAATTAATAGGAAAGACGAGCCAACAAACAATCGTCAGTAATGTTACAGTTTTTATGTGACTGATGAAGTTAATCGATTTGGCAACTGAAAAAAGGAATAAAGTTAAATTTAGTATTTTCATTTTTCAGTTTTTATTACAGAAAAAGTTAGTTATTATACATATTTATCACAGCTTTTCCATAAAAATGAATGTTGGAAGTTCGGTTATAAAATAATTTTCGCAATTAATTTATAGCAGCTTTATGTTAGCGGCATTATTCTTTTGGATGATTCAGCAATATTATAGATAATGTCTTCTTCATCAGCTGCATGCGAGGATTCGTCATTTCGATTTGTTGACAAGTTCATATAGTAATCGTGTTTAACAGGAGGAATGAATTTTAGCAGGTCCAGGATATAATAAAGGCTGATTTATATTTTTCAAACTTTGCGGTCTGCCCACTAAAGATTTTCTTTGAAATTCTGTACCTTCGTTATAGTCACATTGGAATTGTATGAGATAGGATTTGGACCTTTCTAACTTTATCCAGCGTATTTTAAGCCAATTCACTGGAAGCCCTGTGACGGTTACTTTTCTGTTAATGATAGACTGTTCTAAATGTTTTGTTGACAAAAAATCTTGGTGAGTCATTTGGATTAGATGAAACGGCGCTTTTCTTTTACATGTTTTGATTATATGGTACCAATCATCTGGTGAAAAAATGTTTTGATTTTTTTCGCACATGGCTCAATAATGGCAAAATCTGAGTGATTGGGCAAATACAGGGTGGGCCATATAGCGTTTGCTTTTTGAACCACCTATTTTTTTGAGAATGGTAACACAAATGACATGTCACATGTGTTCATAATTTACTTAAAGGTTTGACATTTACGAAATGGGATGCTTTACGCTTGAACAAATTTGGGAAATATTGAAAACCTATTTCCAAAGTGGTGAGTCTTCTTCTTCTTTTCTGATCGGTGGCTACGTCTATAAGCAAAATTGTCGGATTTGGGGCTCAGAAAATCCACACGTTACTGTAGAGAAGCAAATGCATCCACAACGAGTCACTGTTTGGTGCGGTTTTTGTTCTGGCGGCATCATCGGGCCATTTTTTGTCGAAATGCAGTAAATGGCGAGCGTTACCGTGATATGCTCAACGAGTTTTTGTTTCCAAAAATTGAAGAGGATGACATGGACGACATTTGGTTTCAACAGGACGGTGCAACTTGTCACACTGCCAAAGTTACACTCGAACTTTTGGCTACCGTTTTTGAAAACCGAATAATCAGCCGAAATTCCGATATCAATTCGCCGCCTCGGAGTTGTGGCGGACTTTTTTTTGTGGGGAGCCGTTAAGGACAAATGCTATCCGAACCATCTAGAGACGATTTATGCTTTAAAACACGAAATTGAAGTTCATGAAATTGGAGTTCAAACAATCGAAAATGTGCTTAAAAATTGGGTTGATCGAATGGCCTACTGTAAAGCCAGTCGAGGCAGTTATTTGAACGATATTATTTTTCATTTATAAATGACAATGTTCAATCTTCAAAATAAAAAAAAAAGTTTGAAAAAATATTGATTAGTTTTTTTTTATAGCCGATTCAAAAAGCAAATTTTACATGGCCCACCCTATAGCTGTGTCAAAAATTTCATGTCAATTGATTCAGCTTTGATTCCCATGCTTTGAACAAGTTTCAATGAACTTAAGACGGTTTTAATATTTCTGTGTTGACCGGTACACGAATCCGAATATGTTACTATTTTTTCGAAATTTGCAGCGTAAGTCTTTATGTACTGAAACGATTTATATTATTCTGAAATAAATTACTTATTATTCAGTTACCAAAAAAATTTTCCATTTAACGGTGCTAATATTTATTATTGAGGAAAGTTATTATAAATATAAAAAGTTATGACTATACCAAGGGCTTTGACACTTAAATTTAAGATTTTTCAAAAAGTGGAATTAATCGATGTGTGCATTGAGCGGCTCATATATGCTTCAAGTTTCTGGGGAAACACTTCTTTAAACAGAATAGAACTGAGAAAAGTTTTAATGGGCATCATAATGCCTCTATTCTGTCGTCGAAGTCACTGTTTTTACAACCAACCCGTATAACCTAACCCAACCTAAGCTGTGCACTGAACGCGAATTTGCGCTAATTATAATTTCTTTCTAACTAATTTAATAATTTCGTATTTATTTCTATTAGCCATAAAAATGTAATTATGCTATTCTTTTGCATTTTATTATTATGTTTTTGCCAGCAAAGCCATTAATTTCACTATCAACAACAGCAACCTTGACTTTCTTTTTACAATTGCAACTGTAATTACAAACGTAAATATGTTTATGTCTCGTATAAGTATATTTGCCAAATTTAAAGCTCCGGAAGAAATCAGTGGCGCATACGAGATATTTCTTTATTTTCTTTATTGTTGTTACAATTGAAGTTAAGACAACTTTTCATTAAATTTCCTCTTCAACATTTTTGTGAGTTTTTTAAACTTTTCATGTATGTAGTAGAGTGAAGAGTGTGCTTCACAGTTCGTGGTTTTTGTATATACATACAGACAAGTACGTACTCGTATGTGAGCACGTACAAAATTGTTGACAGCACTTTTCTGGCCAAACTTCAATTTGAAAGTTTTTTGTTTCTGCATAGTTTGTTCGGTTAAAAGGTTTGTAGAAAGTCGTTTTGCAAATCGGCCAACATTTTTGTTGGTTGTATTTTTTGCAATGAAAATTTCCAAACCAACGTAAAATTTTCTTTATATATTCGAACGAGTGATGTGTGTGTTTACTAAGCAAATATTAACTGGCTAACAATCAAATAGCAGCAATCAACATTCAAAACCCAAAAATAAAATTATAATTGCCATGAACAATTCAGTTATTTCATTATTGACTGCCATTGATTGGCTTTTGTTAGCGCCGTTTTATGTCAACAAGCATTAAAAATTTAAAATATAAAAAAAATACTTTACAAATATTCGTTATTGTTGCGGATGTAATCGAATTCCAAATAAATTGTTCAAGTAAATTTGTTTGTAAGGTGTTTTTAATGACTTACTAGTGATTGAGCTGAAATTTTAATAAGACTTTATAAAATTAATTAGTTGTAAGGACTTGCATATTTGACTACTATAAAGAGTTACTGATTTCCCAAATTTTCTGTTTTTTGTCAACGATAGTTTTTGAGTTTTGGGGTCAAGAAAGAGGAATTGTAATTTAAAGTTAAATTTTTGGTGATTATACAGCCTGCGAGAAAATTATAATACCACAACATTTTAATCAGTTTTGAGTACTTACTTTGTTTCAAACTCATTCATTATTAATTTTTCACGCATTATTTTTTTTTTCATTCATTATTGATTTTCCACGAATTACTAAGTTTTCATTCCCTACAATTTTTTAATCATTAATAATTTTTTACTCATTACATATTTCTCACTCAATTGAGACTTTCGATTCATTACTAATTTTTCACTCATGTCTACTTTTTCACTCAATGTTAATTTCTCACTGCTTACAATTTTTGAACTAATTTCTAATTGTTCACTTATTGCAGATTTTTTATTTATTGCCAATTTTTCCTTTATTATGATTCTTTCATTCCTTGCTAATTTTGGACCCATTTCTAAATTTTTACTCATTAATTCTCTCTTCGCTCATAATTAATTTTTCATTCATTAGTAATTTTCCCTTCATAACTAATTTTCCACTCACTACTAAATTTTTACTCACTACCAACTATTTTTTCATTCATTACTAATTTTTTATTCATTAAAAATTTCGCACTCATTACTAATTTTTTTTTTATTACTAATTTTCCCTCGTTACTTTTGGTTCATTCGTTACTAATTTGCCACATATTATTACATTTTTACTCAATACCTATTTGTCCCTCACCATTATTTTTTCACTCAAAAAAATGTTCCACTCATTACCAAGTTTTCACTCATTAAACATTTTTCACTAGTTGGTAATGGTAATGGTTGTACGGGTTAGGCTAAGGCCTTTACGCACTGCGCCCAGATTGATCTATTGTGCGCCCCTAATTACTTTATTACAGGGTGATCGATATGAACTTTTTTGTGTAAAACTAGTTTTTATTGATTTCAAAGACAAACTTGTTCAAAACTGATTACAATTTTAACATATATTCACTTTAGCTCGATATGACCACCTTTTTGCTTGACTATAGCCTTCAAACGGTAAAAAAATGAGTTGCATGCTGCACGAATGTGTTCTTGAAATATTTTGGCCCATTCTCGTATAATCGCTTTTTTCAGCGCATCCATACTGAATTATTTTTTAGTCCTTACCTTGCTCTCCAAAATGTACCAGATGGAGAGGTCCATCAGATTTGCGTCTGGCGAATTCGAAAGCCATTGTGTGGACGAAATGAAGTGTGAAACATAATTTTTTAACCATTCTTGGTTCACACGAGCTTTATGAGACGGTGCCGAGTCCTGTTGGAACGTCCATGGTCTCCGACCGAAATGTTTGCGTGTCCACGGCTCTAAAGCAACTCCTAAAACATTACCCGATAATAACTCGCTTCCACTTTGACACCAGGCTCGATAAAAACGATTGGAGAGCGTCCATCAGCGGTCACTGCGGCCCAAACCATTACTTGCGATGGGAAATTGCTTTGAGTGGTCACACGTAGGCTCAAATTCTCGTATGAGCGTTCGGTCAAGTAAACACGATCGTTTTGAATGTTTATGAACTGCTCAATTGGGACATTTTTTTCATCAGAAAATACAATGTTAGGAAATTTGCCACATTCGTGCAAGCGCAAGAACTCCTTAACTCTTTTGCACCGAACTTTTTTTTGCTGGGGTGAAAGATCGTGTGCTTTTTGGAACTTGTAAGCCTTGACCTTGAGCTCATTTTTCAATATGCGTCGAATGCTGTCTTGCGATATTTTCAGTTATTTGACCATTTTTCTTCCACTTCGACGTGAATTTCGTTCAAGTCGAGCATTCACTTTCTGAACCATTTCTGGCGTTGTTGCGGGTTTTTTTGGTCCACCTACATAGCATTTTGCAATGCTACCAGTATCATTGTAACGTTTTATAGTGCGATACACAAACATTTTATTCACTTTGAGGTGACTGAGCTCGCGCCCAATGGCTGGTTGTGATTTTCCTGCCAAATATAACGCAATCACACTACTACGTTTGAATTCCATCACAGAAAAAAAATTCAACAATACTGAGACGCAAATGCTTTTGATGGCTTATAAACAATATATTGAACTGTCGTTAGAACAATTTTCACGTTAATGTCATGAGCTGTTTTACAGATGCAAGCAGTGGTAACATGTCATATCGTTCACCCTGTAAATATTTAGTATACCGAGGAATCGAATCAGCTCCTTAGGAGGGAGAAATTGTAGGTCTCCCTCCTCCAACAGGTACGAGGAAGACCCACAGACTTCTCTTCCCCATAGCAGAACCTGCATAATCTTGTACTAGATTATTATGTTCATTACAGGCAAAGTGACCGGTAAGTGCTCCACAAAGTAATCTGAGGCTCTTTTTATCTAAAGTTAGAGCAGATTTTGCTCTGTTGGCATTGAAGTTCAAAACCTTTTTAGTGTGATTAAGGCTGCTTGAGCCGTTCCAGTATTCCCTGATTTTAGTTTGGATCCATTTTTCATTATTTTTTTTAAAGCGGAAAAATGAGGTTGGTCCTCATGTCCCGGTACCCAAATCAGTGGGACCTGCTTATGAGTGGCCAGTTTGTTGAGTGCAATGTATTCTATTAGGACTTTTGACTTGAATGTGAAGCTATTCAAGGCTTTGAGAACCGAAAGTATTTTAATTTTTACTGTCTCGAACCCTCTTTTGGATATGATCTCCACTGCTTCCATTATGGCGAAGAGCTCCGCATGGAAAATCGTGGTATCTGTACTCAGTGTTAGAGATTTCCTGCTCCTACTCCTTGGAGCGTTTTGGCACCATCTGTGTATCATTTTTGTGAGACATGTTGAGTTAGTCTTCCACTCTAACCTAGAAGGGTTGATAACCTTTTATCTCTTAATAAAATTGAGTACGGGTTCCGTGTAGTCATTCGCCTGAGTTATGGACACTACATGTTGAACCCTGTTCAAGATATTGAGGTTCCCAGTAGGATTTCTTGGTTAAAGTTTTTCTTTCATATGAAAAGATAGTGCTTGCATAGTAGCTTACTCTTGTATTGCTAAATTTAGTGGTGGTAAATTTAAAAGCGCTTCCATACCAGCAATTGGGGTAGTTCTCACGGCCCCTGTTATGCTTAGGCCCGCCAGCCTTTGTAGTTTACACAGTTTTGATATCGCAGCTGTTTGATTTGTTTAACCCACTATACCAAAGCCCCGTATAGTACGATAGGTCTTACCATTTAGGTGCAGATTCAGAAGGTCATTGTAGGGTTCAGATCGCAGGATTTATCCAAGAGTTGTTTTCTTGTCCAAAAGTTTTTCGTTGCCTTTTTTATTACTGAGTTGAGGTGGGGCACCTAAGGCAGTTTTTTATCCAAGATAATTCTTAGTAGTTTAACCTCTTCTCTTAAAGGCACCTCTATTCTAATTATTCCAAGGGTGGGTATATTTAGAACCCTATTCCTGGTAAATGGAATAATAGTAGTTTTGGAAGGTTTGATTGATAGTCACTCCTTTCTGCACCACTCCCAGGTTATATATAAGGCATCCTGCATTAAGTCCTTTATGATCCTTTCGTGGTTGTCTTTAATTATTACAGAAATGTCATCTGCATACCCTGTTATTTTATACCCTTTATTGTTAAGGGTTTGTACTAAATCGTTTGCCAGGATAAACCAGAGCAACGGCGATAATACCCCCCTTGAGAAGATCCTTTCGCGGCTGTAACTCTTAGGGTAACTTGCCCCATATTGCTTACCCATTTAACAATTGCTGGAACGACTCCCCTATTGGAGAGAGCCAGTTCTATTGCTTGAAAGTTCACGTTATCAAATGCACCCTCAATGTCCACAAAAGCACAGAGGGCTATTTCCTTTAGGTCAAGGGCCTTTTCTATATCGCGAACAATTGTGTGTAGTGCTGTAACTGTGGATTTCCCTTTTTGATTTGCAAATTGCAGTTTATGGAGTAAGGTTATCGAGATAACCTCCTCTCTTAGGTAACAATCCAGTAGCTTTTCGATGGTTTTCAACATAAAATCCGTAAGACTGATTGGCCTATAGGATTTGAGCGATTCAGGAAGCTTATTGCTTCTTTTATAATAATACATTGACCTCCCGCCAAATCTTAGGGGCATAACCCACACTAAGACTTGATCTGAATATTTGTACGAGAATTTGTATTAATTTCACAGTGCCCTTGGAGAGCAAGGCTGGAAAAATTTCATCTAGTCCGGGTGATTTGTAGCGTTGATTGTCCACTCTACCCTTTCGTAGTTTATTATTCTGTAGTTAGTAGAATTTTTTGCACAGAACAGAGTGTGCGCTGGCATTCCTTGATCAGTGTCACAGGTTGCGTTTATCCTACAGTCAGGAAGGTAAATTCTGAGAAGAAGCACTAGTGTGCCGACGAAACCGCTTGTAAAAGTAACATCCGGTGCCCTTAGTGTGCCAATTGGATTTGTCACTCCTTTGGTCAGTGATTTTTCTATATTTGCCGTGGCTGGTTTAGTTCTCCACAGAACTTTCTTCATGAGTTCTTTTTTGATTTCCTCAGTTCCTTGTTGTACAATGTTAGGGCTTTCCTATATTCATCTCATGTTTGATATTTTTTCGCATCGTTGAATTTTGGTCTTGCTAGTTGACGCAAACTTGCAAGTTCTTTGTTCTACGAAGGAACTCTCTTTATTGAGGTTTTAGTCTTGAGTGGACTGCTTTCATGATATGATGAAATGATGGGGTCAGTCAGGTTTACAACTGATGCAAGTTGATTTTATAGGTACTTTTGGTTAGTTTGGATTTTTTTCACTAATTACTAATTTTCCACTCGTTACTAACTTTTTACTCATTATTAATTTTCCAAACATTAGTATTTTTTCACATCTTTACTAATTTTCATTACTGTTTTTATTCGTTGCTTCTAATTAGTTTCATAACGATTAAAGGGATTAATTAATTAAACACATTTTTTTGACCAGCAACTTTTTCTGAGCAAATGAATGATAATTTTGTTTGAAGTCGCAATCATTAAATAATTATAAAAAATTATTATTATTAAAAACTTGCGCTTCATCTCAAGCTAATAAGAATATAATAATAATAATTTGGTACTAGGTACATCTGTTGTGAAGCGTATAATCAATCCTCTGTTCTCCAATTTACGCACAAATCCAGTCGGCTACGGTTACCGCAGGTTTTCCATAAACCGTTTGATAAGCCGGTCCAGAAGTGCAGACACGTACCAGATTATATATATAATTGACGCGTACACCCTTTTTGGGTGTTTGACCGAGCTCCTCTTCCTATTTATGGTGTGCGCCTTGATGTTGTTCCATAAATGGAGGGACCTACCGTTTCAAGCCGACTCCGAACGGCAGATATTTTTATGAGGAGCTTTTTCATGGCAGAAATACACTCGGAGGTTTGCCATTGCCTGCCGAGGGGCGAAAATGAAAATGTTTTTCTTAATTTTGGTGTTTCACCGAGATTCGAACCTACGTTCTCTCTATGAGTTCCGAATGGTAGTCATGCACCAACCCATTCGGCTACGACGCGCCAGATTAATGAAGTAAATAAAACAATAAACAAGCAGTTCAAAAGTTGATGGTTGCAAGCTATGCGAGATCCGTCATATGTCCGCCATTTTGTTTTTTATTTATGTTAAAAAATTGTTTATTACTCTTCAATTATGCTTTCAAATTAATGCAAAAGATTATTCCTGTGTGTCGCTTTTTTCGCCTCGAAAAAAAATTGAGAAAAACACCTTTTTTTTAACCACTGATAAGAGGCCCCTTAACTGGCATGATTTACATAGAATTAAAATGGGGCAATGCATAACTCAAAATCGTATTTTTGGTTCTTTATGATTAAAATAGGGGATATTATACTTTTGATTCAACTTTAATAAATTTTACCTATTGCATATTATAATTCTTCAGCATGACCTTCATTTTCTTCTTCAACATCGCGTGGAAATAACATTCAGAATGCCATGTTTTTTGTAGATTTAGTCGTACGTAGATTTTATGAGAAGCTTTTTAGAAACACACATTTTTAATGCCCACTAATTCTGCACGAAATGAATTAGTAGTCCGTCAAAAATGCTTAATGTCATCAACTGCCTCATAAATACGTTTTTGTCATAGATGAACTGTCAAATTAAATCATTCAAAGGAAACTAATGTGGCGTATTTGACCGCATTAGAAGAAAATAGTAAACTATGAGCGGCTACCGTCGACCCAAACCTTTGATGCTGATGTTTATCAATCAACCAATCGACGGAATTGGCAGCTTTAATAAAGCTAGCTAATTATGACAATGCACATTTTTGAATGTTGTTTAAATTTACAGCGGTTTACTCTTTTGTGGCTTGAAATATTATTAGCTACTCATTAAAAAACAAATGGCCTTCCATTAAAGCTGTCATGCATTTTAGGCATTTGATGAGGCATTTTAAGTAAAGGCCTTTATTTATGCCTTGCAGTCAAACCTACTAGAAACTCTGAGATATCTTACTATCAATTTGCATTGCAGATAAACTAGTTTGTATACCATATTTTTCCAATGCAAGTAACTGGTATTTCTACCTTATGATGCCTTACGATAAGACTACTGACAATCTAACAGCAACATCGTTTATTTTAAATAACTAATAAACATCAGTTTTACACCAGTTATGCTCATGAATCAGAACTTTACCACTTCATGAACCAGTTCATAGTTGAGTAAAAAAAAGCATATTAATCTCTTCATCAATTACGCCCATGTACCAGAATCGTACTATTTAGAGAATTAGTAAGTATCTAATGGACTATGAATAAGTTCGTGCGGTTTTTTTCGAAATTTGAAACTTTATTGACGTAAAATGGTTACAAATTTAATATTCAAAATATTGTCCATCGCTTACTACTACTTTTTCCCATCTTTCTGGCAATTCACGGATTCCCTTTGTGAAAAATTCGGTCGGTTTTGCCGCAATCCACGAATCGATCCATTTTTTGACTTCATCGTAATTACGGAAGTGCTGGTCAGCCAGGCCATGTTGCATCGATCGGAAGAGATAGTAATCGGATGGCGCAAGGTCTGGACTATACGGCGGGTGGGGTAGGACATCCCATTTGAGCGTTTCTAAGTATGTTTTGACCACTTGTGCAACATGTGGCCGAGCATTGTCATGTTGCAAAATAACTTTGTCGTGTCTATCGGCGTATTGCGGCCGTTTTTCTCGCAGTGCTCGGCTCAAACGCATCAATTGTCGTCGGTAGACATCCCCCGTAATCGTTTCATTCGGTTTCAGTAGCTCATAATACACAACACCCAGCTGGTCCCACCAGATACACAGCATAACCTTCAGGCCATGAATATTCTGCGCCGACGTCGATGTTGAAGCATGGCCAGGGTATCCATACGTTGCCCGACGTTTTGGATTGTCGTAATGGACCCACTTTTCATCGCCAGTCACAATTCGATGCAAAAAACCCTTTCTTTTGTGCCGTTGAAGCAGTTGTTCGCATGCCATAAAACGGCGTTCAACGTCTCTTGGCTTCAATTCATACGGCACCCAATGGCCTACCTTTCGGATCATTCCCATGGCTTTTAAACGTTTGGAAATGGTTGATTGATCAACTCCCAAAGTTTTTGCAACCTCTTCTTGCGTTTGAGCCGGATCTTGATCGAGCAATTCCTCCAATTCGGTATCCATGAACTTTGGCGGCGCACCCTCGCGTTCTTCGCCTTCCAAGCCAAAATCACCACTTTTAAAGCGTGCAAACCACTTCTGGCACGTTCGCTCAGATAGAGCATGCTCACCATAAACTTCCACCAAGATACGATGACTTTCGGCTGCTTTTTTCTTCATATTAAAATAATGAAGAAGAATTCCCCGCAAAAACACATTATTTGGCACGAAATTCGACATTTTCAAGTGTGGTAAAAATATTGTTGTTTACGCTTCAAATAAAAAACTTATACTGACGTTTGTGCCTTACGACAGTAGCTCTCCAATGAATGTTTGGAAATGTGGATCGATGGAATAATAATCAAGTTACGCCATCTGTTGTAAAACCGAAACGAACTTATTCATAGTCCTATTAATTACATCAGCAATTTAATAGCTCACGCACTATTTCATAATGGAGAAAAGAGTCAGTTAATTCACTCCACAATGTTAACATTAGTCCAATCCCTCTTTTGTGCATCCTGCTTGCTTGAAACATTCTTATTTATAGTAACAGGAGAATTTTGTTTTGAATATATCTCCAGTTGGTGATTTCGCAGCTGGTACGTTTCTAACTACTCTCGAGCTCGTATGGCTGCTTCCATCATATACCAGTTCATGAACTAGAGTGCATGCTGAATGGTTGGCTTCTGACTGCAGGGTGAATGAAACGCTGTCAGTTCAGGCGAGTCAAGATATACCATATACCCTATATTCCAAGAAAACCGACTTCTTATAAATAAAAGTAATTGATGGCACAATATTTTGAAAAATTTTTGGTATACCATGAAGCAGGTATGACGTTTAGTCTTTGATGTGCTCGGGAAATGAGTTTCTAACAAAGAGTTGCGATTGGCCTTTACCTAATCTATAAAACGCTTCAGAGGGTAAATCATAGGGCTTATGATTATGGTTTAATCCGTATGCAAATTTATGATTGATATATCGAACAGAGAAATGCTTACAGACGATGGACGTCAAAGTCGCTCACAGAGTAAAACCATCAAAAAAGTTTATGAGCTCATTAGTTATAGTATAAAAACTAAGCGTTTGTGAAAATATATAAGTTTGCGGAAAAAGAAAGTAAGTATTTCCTCGATAGATGTCTATAGTGATCGATATCTCGTAAAAGTATCGATCAAACAATTTAAAGTTTATGCGTTGACAAAGTGACATTTCACACTAAAAAATCAGTTTCCGGTTTTTTGTTTGTTCTGTTCAGTTCTGAGTAACAGGGTGTTAACTATGAAAGTCAACAAAGAGAAAATTCAATACATCTTACAGTTTGTCTTTGATATAGGCGAAAATGCAACCCAGACCACTGAAATTGCAATTTTGCTTACGTCGATTCCGTTCAGGCATGTTTGATATTAAGAAAATGCTAATAATGTCGAAAATGTCAATAAAATCGTAGAAATAATCGAAGTTGACCGGCATGTAGCATCGCTTAGAAGCTAAAGATCGACTATAAAGCAATTTAATTCATTTGTGCAAAAATTTTACGCAAAAGTAATGAATTCCTTTTTTCCCCCAACCTAATACTCGGATGTATGTTTGCCAAGAACTATGCGAAGAATACTCCGACTTGCACAACATTTTTTTTATTTTGCACTTAATCTCTTCTGAAAGGTTTTTCTAACATAAATTGCATAAACTTACAAAAAGGGGTTGTCTGTAAAACAAAAAGTGTTAAAAACTCACAAAAATAACTTTCCAACTGCAACAAATTTGAAATGCTTCACCCAATTGTAGTATTGGTTTTTTGCTATGAACCCCTGAAGTGTTTACTATCTGTCTGTATAAATCAAATTTTACAATTAATTCTTACTGTTATTAAAATTTTGAAAAAATACCAAACAATTTTTTAAAAAATGCTTGAAGTCCAGTTATTTGTAAAATTCATATTCATAGACCTATTCGGCTTATATCCAGAAAGTATAGAACAATATATTAGTATTTCGTTCCTGCAAGAGAAAAAATATAGAATTCCAAAAATCGTGTACATTTTCCGATTTAATTTGGAATTTGAGTTGAATATCTATAAAATTATGATTTTGCAAAAATAAATATTTATTGCGATCGATATTTAGTCCGCTTTAGGTAAACGGGAAGACACCTTCCAATATTGTGTGATTTTCAACAAAGATCTCTCAATAAAATATTATATAATTTTGTAATAATAGTTGAGGACTAGAAGTAAATCCGAAAAAATGAATCAGATGCTTTTTAGTAGGAGACATAAGCCGCTACAATGTCTTTGAAGCTGAACTAAAATTAATAAAAAAATAAAAGCCGTGACGCAGTGCACTATGGGCTGGCATCAAGAAAGGTGGCCAAAAGTCGGTTTTGGAACTGGGACCAATGGAGTATATTTTTGATATCTATACACTTTAGAGCAGCTATGAGCAAAATTTCAGAGAATTTCGTTTAGTAATAGGACTATGAATAAGTTCGTGCGGTTTTTTTTCGAAATTTGAAACTTTATTGACGTAAAATGGTTACAAATTTAATATTCAAAATATTGTCCATCGCTTACTACTACTTTTTCCCATCTTTCTGGCAATTCACGGATTCCCTTTGTGAAAAATTCGGTCGGTTTTGCCGCAATCCACGAATCGATCCATTTTTTGACTTCATCGTAATTACGGAAGTGCTGGTCAGCCAGGCCATGTTGCATCGATCGGAAGAGATAGTAATCGGATGGCGCAAGGTCTGGACTATACAGCGGGTGGGGTAGGACATCCCATTTGAGCGTTTCTAAGTATGTTTTGACCACTTGTGCAACATGTGGCCGAGCATTGTCATGTTGCAAAATAACTTTGTCGTGTCTATCGGCGTATTGCGGCCGTTTTTCTCGCAGTGCTCGGCTCAAACGCATCAATTGTCGTCGGTAGACATCCCCCGTAATCGTTTCATTCGGTTTCAGTAGCTCATAATACACAACACCCAGCTGGTCCCACCAGATACACAGCATAACCTTCAGGCCATGAATATTCTGCGCCGACGTCGATGTTGAAGCATGGCCAGGGTATCCATACGTTGCCCGACGTTTTGGATTGTCGTAATGGACCCACTTTTCATCGCCAGTCACAATTCGATGCAAAAAACCCTTTCTTTTGTGCCGTTGAAGCAGTTGTTCGCATGCCATAAAACGGCGTTCAACGTCTCTTGGCTTCAATTCATACGGCACCCAATGGCCTACCTTTCGGATCATTCCCATGGCTTTTAAACGTTTGGAAATGGTTGATTGATCAACTCCCAAAGTTTTTGCAACCTCTTCTTGCGTTTGAGCCGGATCTTGATCGAGCAATTCCTCCAATTTGGTATCCATGAACTTTGGCGGCGCACCCTCGCGTTCTTCGTCTTCCAAGCCAAAATCACCACTTTTAAAGCGTGCAAACCACTTCTGGCACGTTCGCTCAGATAGAGCATGCTCACCATAAACTTCCACCAAGATACGATGACTTTCGGCTGCTTTTTTCTTCATATTAAAATAATGAAGAAGAATTCCCCGCAAAAACACATTATTTGGCACGAAATTCGACATTTTCAAGTGTGGTAAAAATATTGTTGTTTACGCTTCAAATAAAAAACTTATACTGACGTTTGTGCCTTACGACAGTAGCTCTCCAATGAATGTTTGGAAATGTGGATCGATGGAATAATAATCAAGTTACGCCATCTGTTGTAAAACCGCACGAACTTATAAATAGACCTAATAGTTTTGCCATTAAAGGGCGATAACCATTCATACTTCGGCTTTTTTTGCACTTGGTCATATAGTTAAAAACAGTGCGAAATTCGAATATCGCTCAAAATAATAGGTCTATTTATAAGTTCGTGCGGTTTTACAACAGATGGCGTAACTTGATTATTATTCCATCGATCCACATTTCCAAACATTCATTGGAGAGCTACTGTCGTAAGGCACAAACGTCAGTATAAGTTTTTTATTTGAAGCGTAAACAACAATATTTTTACCACACTTGAAAATGTCGAATTTCGTGCCAAATAATGTGTTTTTGCGGGGAATTCTTCTTCATTATTTTAATATGAAGAAAAAAGCAGCCGAAAGTCATCGTATCTTGGTGGAAGTTTATGGCGAGCATGCTCTATCTGAGCGAACGTGCCAGAAGTGGTTTGCACGCTTTAAAAGTGGTGATTTTGGCTTGGAAGAGGAAGAACGCGAGGGTGTGCCGCCAAAGTTCATGGATACCGAATTGGAGGAATTGCTCGATCAAGATCCGGCTCAAACGCAAGAAGAGGTTGCAAAAACTTTGGGAGTTGATCAATCAACCATTTCCAAACGTTTAAAAGCCATGGGAATGATCCGAAAGGTAGGCCATTGGGTGCCGTATGAATTGAAGCCAAGAGACGTTGAACGCCGTTTTATGGCATGCGAACAACTGCTTCAACGGCACAAAAGAAAGGGTTTTTTGCATCGAATTGTGACTGGCGATGAAAAGTGGGTCCATTACGACAATCCAAAACGTCGGGCAACGTATGGATACCCTGGCCATGCTTCAACATCGACGTCGGCGCAGAATATTCATGGCCTGAAGGTTATGCTGTGTATCTGGTGGGACCAGCTGGGTGTTGTGTATTATGAGCTACTGAAACCGAATGAAACGATTACGGGGGATGTCTACCGACGACAATTGATGCGTTTGAGCCGAGCACTGCGAGAAAAACGGCCTCAATACGCCGATAGACACGACAAAGTTATTTTGCAACATGACAATGCTCGGCCACATGTTGCACAAGTGGTCAAAACATACTTAGAAACGCTCAAATGGGATGTCCTACCCCACCCGCCGTATAGTCCAGACCTTGCGCCATCCGATTACTATCTCTTCCGATCGATGCAACATGGCCTGGCTGACCAGCACTTCCGTAATTACGATGAAGTCAAAAAATGGATCGATTCGTGGATTGCGGCAAAACCGACCGAATTTTTCACAAAGGGAATCCGTGAATTGCCAGAAAGATGGGAAAAAGTAGTAGTAAGCGATGGACAATATTTTGAATATTAAATTTGTAACCATTTTACGTCAATAAAGTTTCAAATTTCGAAAAAAAAACCGCACGAACTTATTCATAGTACTTATTTTTGGTAAATTTTACGTTTTTGTATTCAGTTAGAATATTCCAACACAGATTATACTGAAAAAGCTTTGAAATAAAGGAACTTGACGAAAAAAAATTAATTTTATTCTTAAAATGTTGTTTTTTACCAAAAAGTTTTAGCCGTCGAATGCTGGCAACTTTTGGCACTCCATGATATTAACAAAATTTCAATATGAAAATATTCTTTGAAGTATCTATTATTACCTATTAATGCGCAAATGTGCGCTTTTTAGTATTTTCAGAGATAACGGTAAAAACGTATGTGCGCTCTGAACAGCTTTTGTACTGTGTCTATGTTCAAATGCCCATAACGTTTTACTGAATTGACAGATTTGAGTCATTTTTGATATATTAAAAATATTTTTAAAAAATCGTTACACAGCCAATAGAAATGTTTTTTTTGTTTACATTACAAAAGTAACAAAGTAGCCATGATAAATTAAAAAAATCGTTGGGAGAACGTAATTCTGATTGGGGGAAGGTTTTTTTAAATGTCTAGAATTTTGCTTCTAACAACATAGTAGGCATTAAATCAAAAATAAATTTCAGAAAATTCGAAACTTAGTTGGTCGGCTCATTGTTAAATGCAATTTAATCAAAGCTGTTTCATTATAATGGCGACATTCACGAAGAAGGAAATTTTAGATGCCAATGATGCTGAAAAAGGAAGCGGTGTAAAATATATTTTAAATAAATTACTAATTGAAGAAAATAAGGTACATTCTGAGGATCTTAAGCGTTTAGTTAAGATGGTTGCGTCTCTTATTTCTAAAAGAAAGGTTAAATACAAAAAAACCAAAAAAAATAATAAATCATTTACAGAGAAAAATGTCGAATGGATTAATTCACAGTTTCTCATTCCAGAATTAAGAATAAAGTCTAGTTCCGATTCTTCTTCCTTGAAACGTGGTCGCCCATGTGTTGAATTTGAAAAAATGTCAGATCGATCGAAGCGGCGGGCAATTGCAAAAATAAGCCAGCAATGTGAAAACGATCCTCTAAAAATATTATTGGCGGCACGACAAGCTGCAATAAAGTCTCAGGAGTGCGAATTAAGTTCGGTTTTGAAGAAAATCATAGAAAACCCAGAGTATTGCGTGAAAATAAAGCAATCCAGTAAAGCCACGCTTTCACTTATTGTGAAATCTCCTGAAGAAGCTCTGGCTTTTTTGATCGATAATGGGCTTTCAAAATCAGTTTATACAAATATAAGGTTAGCAACAAAATTAAGCGGAGCTGATGTTTGGCCTCCTTACGATCGATTAAAGGAAGCTAAAGAGCAATGTAGACCTCTAAAAGAATTCATTCAAATAAATGAGAATGAAGCTAAGTGCGATCTTCAAGCGCTTTTAAATCATACTGCCAGAAGAATTGCCGAGTTGCAGCAAGAAGTAGTACTTTTATATGCACAGAAGTCTAATTTTTGCGACATTGAAGCTGTTTTTATTTTTTCTTGGGGGTTTGATGGAACCAGTGGATTTCCATCATTCAAACAACCTTATTCTGAATCAAGTGTAGAAAAAGTTGATACAAATTTACTTGCTTGTACATGCATTCCTTTAAGATTAGTAACGTCAAATGGGACCATTTTGTGGAACAACGCTATTTCTCAATCTGAAAAATTTTGTCGCCCAATTTCACTTAAATGGATAAAAGAAACTACTGAAATTATTAAATCACAAAAGCAAATAATGGACGAACAAATTAATAAGCTCGAGTGCTTGGAAATTGAGGTACAACATTTTCGTATACGTTTACATTTTTCTTTGCATATGACTCTAATAGATGGTAAAGTTTTAAATGCACTTACTGACACAACATCATCACAGTCATGTCCAATTTGCCACGCGACACCAAAACAATTCAATGATCTTTCCAATATTGCGACAGATGTTTTCTTACCAATTACTGGCTCCCTGCAGCATGGCATAAGTCCATTGCACGCTTGGATTAAAATTTTGGAATGCTGTTTAAATATTTCATACAGGAAAAATATAAGAAAGTGGAGAGTCTCAAACGAAGTTGATAAAAAAGAATATTCGCGCAGAAAAGCAGAAATACAAGATATTTTGTGGAAGAAATTGGGATTGAAAGTGGACATGCCCAAGGATAGAGGTTGCGGAAACAGTAATGATGGCAATTCAGCTCGTCGGGCTTTTCAAAATTCAGAAGTCTTTGCAAATTGTTTAGAGTTGAATACAGAATTAGTAACCAACTTTTCAATAATATTAATGGCTTTATCCTGCCATCTGCCGATAGATCCTAATAAATTCAATATACTGTGCCATCAGACTGCAAGAATTTATGTTGCGAACTACAATTGGTATTTTATGCCTGCGACGGTTCATAAAATATTAATTCACGGCTCTGCGATTATAGAAAATAGTATTTTACCTGTAGGAATGTTTGCAGAAGAAGCTTCTGAAGCCCGCAATAAAAATTATAAGTGTTACCGTGAGCGGCACAGTCGGAAATGTAGTCGAGAAGCTACAATGCAAGATATGTTCTTGCGTTCTATGGATTCCTCAGATCCACTAATAGCGTCTCATAGCTTGAGTTCACGACTACAAAAACGAAAAAAATTGCCTCTTCCATCTGCAGTAATTGCATTACTCGCATTACCAGAGGTTCCGCAAAGTGAAGAGTAACGGCCACTCCTCAAAAGAGATAAAAAAAAAGTAAATCATAAAAAAAATATAAAAATATAAAAAAATTAAAAAAAAAAAATCTTAAAAAAGCAAAAAAAAATATTTTCAGTTGAAATCAATTTTATTTTCCTAAAATATCTTTAATTTTCAAATTAAGAAAAATATAAAATAAAAAAATCTTAAAAAAAAAATCGTTTTAATAAAAAAAAACCAAAAAACCGTAAAAAAAAATTTAAAAAATAAAGAAAAAATAAAAAAAAATAAAAAAAAAAATTAAAAAAAATAAAAAAAAAATAAAAGTGGAGTCTTCTAAACCTGTAACCTCCTCGTGGTAGGCTCTGGAAACTGCAAATGTTCACCAAACTTTGCAGGCTAATAACAGGCTTATGAAAGTGCTGGAATTTTCAACTTAGGCGCTTGGTATAAAGATTTTTCAAATTCTGAGTCCAGATTCGAAATCAGCGACCTCGAAAACCCCTTTATGCAAATATTTGTATAAAAAATTGATTTTTTTTAATTTCGGCCGCCATATTGGATCCGCCATATTGAATTTTTAAATTCTGAGTCCAGATTCGAAATCAGCGACCTCGAAAACCCCTTTATGCAAATATTTGTATAAAAAATTGATTTTTTTTAATTTCGGCCGCCATATTGGATCCGCCATATTGAATTTTTAAATTCTGAGTCCAGATTCGAAATCAGCGACCTCGAAAACCCCTGTATGCAAATATTTGTATAAAAAAATTGATTTTTTAAAATTTCGGTCGCCATATTGGATCCGCCATATTGAATTTTTAAATCCTGAGTCCAGATTCGAAATCAGCGACCTCGAAAACCCATGTATGCAAATATTTGTATAAAAATATGGATTTTTTAAATTTTCGGTCGCCATATTGGATCCGCCATATTGAATTTCTAAAATCTGATTTCAGATTCGACATCAGCGACCCCAAAAACATTTATATACCAAGTTTCACGAAAAAATGTTTTGATTTCGATTTATGGCCGCTTTTCCTTGATGCCAGCCCATAGTGCAGTGTGATGCGATACCTGGAGATGATATTTGCATTTCCAATGACAGCTAGGTGGCGATATAATCCCTCAAAGACAACCTCTAAAGTAGCCATGAAATGTGTGGCATTTAACGAGATGGCTGAATTATTTTCCTCAAAGATAACAAGAGTCCCTGAACATTGCGATATTGAGCGGAACTGAAGGGCCGACGAACTAGCCGGTCTTGGCGCCAAGTTGACTGATGAGTATACAGATAATGGCATAGGCTTACTCTTACAGACTTGTAAGTCACTTATTTTTGTGGAAATTGTAAGAGGAGCGGATGAAAGAATGCTTAATGAACTCACCTGCAGAATCGCCTGACAATTGTGGTCAACTCTCAATGCTAAACGCACAGAATCCCTGCTAATCTCTGATTAATGCTATAATGCGGCTCTGCCTAGTAAGCAGATACGCTCAGAGGATTGGCGTGCAGACATATAACTTCAGCAAAAGCTGTCTAAATGAGGAGGAGATGATCGGACCTTCTGTGCTATTGTCCTGCTCTATCCAGACGTAAATTTATCATTTTAGGTATACAATTCTTTAATGAATTGAAAAATCTCAATACTGTGGAAGTCCGAGATCTTGAAAATTTTTTTTGAAAAGTACACGCTGATTTTAGAAGCGATAAGGAAGGGTCACGAAGAACATTTCCTCAATACATCACTTTATTTTATGGGAGCTCCGTTTTATAGAAAACTTTACTTTCATTATGAGTCATTATTTTTTCAGAAGTTCATAAAATAAAAAATTTATTGTATCTTAATTTTATTATTTATTATTTTCCTTTAACTCCTATTGAAGCATAGAGCGTCCTAAGGAGTTAGAATAAATTCTTTGCCCTAACGATGTAGTAGAGCAAGGCGTATTTGCTAGTTGATTAATAAAAAATATTTGTCACAAAATACGTCAGAAAAGTCGGGCGAGACTTTAGTGCCCAACGGAGGGTTAATAAAGTGTGCCATAATAGCATGAAAAACCAAAGGGGGTAATTTAGAAGAGAAAAGTAAACAAATGTTATTTGCACAAATAAGATTACCAAATGCGAGTATCAGGCACAGGAGGTTGGTCTCTGGAGGTAATCTCTCAATGGACATGGTAGCATTTTCGGACAATGAACACCGTATTTCTCCGAACTTCGAACAGATCTCTCTATCCACAAACTAAAGTTTGAAGGTCGTGTTAGGGCAATCTTTCCAAATAGGCAAGATTGGATCGAGGGGAAAATCTGCACCGAAGCTTGCACCTCTGTATTCACTGACGGTTCCAAGAAGGAATCGGGAGTCAGAGCAGGGGTTTTCTCTAAATCAGTCAATTTATCTATCTCCTTTAAACTGCCGAACACTGCTAGTGTTTTTCAAGCAGAAGTCTTTGCGATTCTGCAAGCATGCAAAACGCTTAGGGAACACGGGCTGGCTGTAGATATCTGCCTGTAGGAGATCTTATAATGGTATCAAAACGGCGCTTTAGTGCTACTTGAGGAGTGCCAGACTGGCACTTCAACCATTTCCCCCACCTACCTACCAATCTGGCACACTTTTCTAATATATTTTGGTTATTTATAGTATTTATAACCATATATTGGTTATTTATATTTATAAAGGTTAGGTTGTTTTGGAATAGCGGCTGTTTAAAATAAAATAAAACTGAAAATGTAAATTGGAAAAAAAATCACTTGCATGCAAAACTGACAAAAAAACTGACATTTGCCGTTGAAATTTTTCCGCATCAGCGCCATTTTAGCGGTAATGGAATAGCTGCAGCTGCGCATATTTGAATTTTTACCAAATTGTACTTATTTGAATTTGAAAAAAAAATCCAATGTGAACACATTTCCATTATTTACTTCATTCATTCGAAGAGTTACGCACTTGTTTATGAAAAAAAAAACAATTATTTATTATTTAATAAAGCAATAATATGTGCATACATGCGCAATAGTAGAAAATAAAACCAACAAAATAGAAAAAAACAAAAATCAGTCAACAAAACATACAGTTAATTACCTGCCGCTGGTGACGATAATGGCGCTACTACCATTTGTTGTTGTAAAATAATGTAATTGCATGCTGTGATGCCAGAAACTGATTGACAATCACTTTGCGCCATGCAACGTTACTCCTTTCCTCCATTACTTAATGTATGTATGTATGTATGTATGTATATATGTATGCATACTGCATGTGTTGAATGCTCTGGTGCTCTTGTTTGGAAATTTCGCTGTACATTGACGCGTGTTTGGAAAGCTCACTCAAAACAACGAAATATTTACGCTTAATACAGATTTATGCAGAAACAATATTAAAAACACTAAAAAACAATGAAAAATAAATGACAAATAAATAAAGCAGGAGTAAAGAAGAAGAGGAAGTAAATGGGACAAATACGAATGAGCTAAAACAGCAGAGGGGCAGCGACAGCGGCAGCAAAAATGCGCTCAAACCAGTTGTGCACGAAAGTAAAAGTAAAACAGAATGAGCATATTGTTGTATTTGTCGGCAGTAAAGATTACAAATAGGTGCAGCTTTTGCATTCTCGCATACCTACTTTGATGTAGTAGATGTATGAGGAGGATACCCAACGAGCGCTGAAAATTGGTTTCACCAAACTTTGAGATATTTTTGAATTCTCAAGTTGATAGCTAATGATGTTTTCTAGCTGATGCGTAAAATTTTTATTTATTTATATATTTATTCGGTGTATGATATCACAGTCGCACATATGTATATTATATATCTAGCACAGTATGCAAAATATATTTTTTTACAGCCAACCGAAGAGTCCTTACTGCCAACAATAGCTACACATTAATTTAAAAAAATTCTATATTAACCCGGCATTCGTCGCTACTGTGTAAAAAATACCGCAGAGGCAATAAAATCACTTCTAAATTTTTTTCTACAAAATATCGTGACATGCCGCTTCAAGTAACTTTCTGCTTGGAAACAAACGACGCGCTCCCTACGTAAAATAAATATTTAATTAATTATAAACCTAAATATTAAGTGGTAATTTTTACCCGGTTGCCTAGGTTTTTGCTCCGGTTTTTGTATTTGCATAGCGACAAACCCCGGGTTAAACCACGCACTCTTTCTGTTGGAAAAAATGTGTCCATACTTCAGGGTATTCCCATACAAAAGTCTAAAAAGTGTCTAAGGTTTCGGGTTGGAACATCGATATGAATACAGTAATGAAAACAAAGTAAAATAAGAATGAAAATCAATGGCAGTGAATCTAATTTAATCTCGCTTTCTAGCCAACTGGATTTTTAACCCCTGTATTGTATATTTTTAATTAAGGGAGAATGGGGAGTTGTGAGACGGGTTTTGTTTTTGGACCCGTATTACTCAAAATCTTAATATTCTGCATATGACAACGATGGAATCTTTAGTCAATGAATACTGGAAGCTATTGGTATGGCCTATTTAACAAAACTACAATTTTCTTTAAAATTAAAATTGTATATAATAATATAATATAAAATATACAATAATACAAAATACAAAAATGTGGGGAGTTGTGAGACACCACGGTTTAAATCAATAAAAATGACTTAGTTTAGTTGTTAGTTCTCTATTAAGATGAAAAATAAAAAAGAAAAGACAATTGTTATAAAAAAGTGTATAAAAAATGTAATGCCATCAATCTGATGATTCGCAGAGAGAACATGTATAATAACCAGTTCGTAAATTGGCACACTTTAGGTGCAGAGCTCGATCGCATACATTGCAATGAATGGAATCTACGAAAAAGCGGAAAAACAATAAAAACTCAAATTTAACCAAAAATTTCATGATTTATACACAAACAATGGATGAATATTGCGAGGTACTTATGAAAGATGCGTTAAAACGTCGAAAAAAACGGTGTCTCACAGCTCCCCACATTTGTTGTCTTACAACTCCCCAAATCGTTTTTTTTATAAATGGCCGCGTAGTCATAAACACATCGAACGTTCGTGCTCAAGTGAATGTGTAAACTCAAAGCTAATAGCACAATTAATAATTTGTATATATTAACATTTGCAATTTGCTTCAACAACTGATCGAATGTATCGCAAAACAAATGATGAAAAAAACTTACCGAGAAATTCCAAAACACAGTAACTGGAGAGACGCGTCGAATGCGTGTAAATATGACCAATGCTAGCTGAAAAGTGAGATCGCATCGAGAACACTTGTTGACACTTAAACAAATGAATAATGCCGAACGGTAACAATGTCTCACAACTCCCTATGTCTCACAACTCCCCATTCTCCCCTACTATATACTCATGTAAATCATGTTCGACAGTTATTCTACTTTTCGTTGTAATTAGTCTCTAAGAAGCTTATTTTCATACATAAACTCCTAATTTTATTCACAGCTAGCTTAGCAAGAATTGTATACAAAAAGTGGTCATATATATACATATATACAGTTTCAAGCCGACTCCGAATGGCAGATATTTTATGAGGAGCTTTTTTATGGCAGAAATACCCTCGGAGGCTTGCCATTGCCTGCCGCGGAGTGATCGCTATTAGAAAAATGTTTTTCTTAATTTTGGCGTTTCACCGAGATTCGAAACTACTTTCTCTCTGTTAATTCCGAATGGTAGTCACGCACCAACCATTCGGCTACGGCGGACGCCATAGTGCTCCTTAAAAATATGCAACAACAGTATTGCAACTCGAACTTACTAATGGAGAATCTCTAAATCAGACAAGGTGCAAATCCTCTACAAAAACTCGTGAACTACATTCACTATGCAAAATATCAATTGCAGAAAACGTATTGGTTCAAATAAGGGTCCGACACTTGGTTAAAAATCATTGAAAGCGACACCTATTGGCAAAGTGTATAACCATTTTAATACCTCGTCTTTCATTTGAACACTAAACCAATTTCAATTCGATGTACCAACTAATTCTTTGTTTACAAGCTATCGATGTACAACTAATTAATTTCGTATTTGTTACTAACCTCATATCTATTGACTACATAAATATTTTGACAGTGGCAGCTATTCTATGTTAAAGCACGCCAAAAAATCAAGTAAATTTGATATGTCACAGTGAATATTAGTAAACACACAAATTTTTTTTCTTACAGTCAAAATGTCAAATTACGTTCCAACAAAACAGCATTTGCAGGGAGGTTTGCTTTTGTTCTTCAATTTAAAGAAAAGTGCAACAGAAGCTCATCGTTTACTTTCAGAAGCTTATCCTGAATATGCTCCAGAGGTTAAAGTATGTCAGCAGTGGTTTGCACGATTTAAAAGTGGTGATTTTGACACAGAAGACAAAGAGCGATCAGGTCCGTCAAAAAAGTTTGAAGACGAAGAATTGGAGGCATTACTCGATCAAGATCCATGTCAAGCTCAAGAAGAACTTGGAAAAACATTGGAAGTCACTCAACAAGCCATTTCTAAACGTTTAAAAGCAGCCGGATACATTCACAAACAAGGAAATTGCGTGCCACACGAATTGAAGCCGAGAGACGTTGAGAGATGATTTTGCATGTCTGAAATGCTGCTTAATCGCCAAAAAAAAGAAATCGTTTTTGCATCGTATTGCCACTGGCGATGAAAAGTGGATTTATTAGGTCAACCCAAAGCGTAAAAGATCATATGTGAAGCCAGGCCAACTAGCCAAATCGACACCGAAGTCGTGGTTTGAAGGTAATGCTCTATATTTGGTGGGATCAGGAGGGTGTGCTGTACTATGAGCTGTTAAAATCGGGCCAGACGATCACGGTAGAGCTATACAGGCAACAATTGATACGTTTGAAGCAAGCAATAGCCGAAAAACGGCCAGAATTGGCGACCAGACACGAGAAATTGATTTTCCATCATGACAATGCTCGGGCATATGTTGCAGTACCGGCCTGATGGAAAATTCTACCTCACCCGCCTTATAGCCCAGACATAGCTCCTTCTGATTACTACTTGTTTCGGTCGATGCAGAATCACCTTTCTGGAATACGGTTCACCAGTGTTGAAGGTATTAATAATGGATTGATGACTTCCTCGGCGCAAAAGATGAGAAGTTTTTTTGCGGTGGAATCCATAAATTGCCTGAAAGATGAGAAAAAGTTGCCGCTTCTGATGGTCAATATTTTGAATAAAATATGTTTTTACTTTTATACTTAAATAAAGGGTTTTTTAACAAAAAAAATACGTAATTAATTAGTTGTACAGCAATATTTTGGGTTTTTAGATTTAATTTTTTACAATGGAAAGAACCGAATACCATGCAGTGAAAAAATTCTTTGCTTTATAAAGTTTGTCAGAAATTAATAAAGGTGAACATGTAAAAATTATCTACTCCTATTTCTAACTGTGTACCCCAGATTTTTAGAGAGGATCAGATTTGAATCTACCACCACAATCCTTAACTGAAACATTTGCAGCAGTCTAAAGTTGGTTGTTCAGCTTTTAAACAGGTGAAGGCGGAATTATGGGCAAAATAGGTTGTAGTATTATTGGTTTAGAATGCAAATGTTGACTAATTATTTTGAGAAATCGAAAACATTTACTTTAAATATTATTGCAACCTTTTAGAACAGTTGAATAAAAAACAAATTTGAGAAAATAATCACTTTACAAAGAAAAAAAATTACAAAAAAGGCAAGACTTGTGCTCACTCGAGTGATTTGCCGTAAGCTAAATTGAATGAATTGAAGTGCTTTTTATGAAGTAGCTTGTATGGCTTAGCGGATCCACTTCAAGTAAACCAAGTATATTTTTTTATTTTTTTCGGTTTATTTGCAGGCTTGAGTGTGATAAGATCTAAACTGGAAAAGAAAAAAGTTTAATTAGCAAGCAATATCGAATGGTAGTCACGTATCAATCCAATTGGGTACATTTGACATGTAGACTAAAATTTCACAGGAAATAGCTACGTGGGACATTTAAACCCATTATACTTAATATGGTGAGAGGCAGAACTGAATTACAAAGTGCATTTATACAATTAAGATATGATGATCTGCTGATCGCAGACTATGCATCCGAGAGTGTACAATAATTTACCTAGTACCTTGGTACCAAAATATCAGCAAATAAGGATATATCATTAACAATAAATGATAGAATTTTAGCAGCAAATCAGTTTTACTTTTCTAATTTGAAGCTGCTTAAGTCTAAATTATTATCTCGCGACCAAAAGTTAAGGCTATACAAAACCGTGAACCGCGCCGTGCTTGCCTATGAACTGCGGACGCTAAAAACTACTGACATTAATCCGCTAATGGTATTTTAAGGAAAAATATTGCGAAAGACACATGGATATGTAAGACTGCAAGACGGTACCAATCGAATTAGATATAATCATGAGCTGGAACTACTAGCAAAAGACGAAACTGTGTTAAAATTTATAAAATCTCAGAGGATAAGCTGGCTCGGATACATATTTGGAACGTCCAAGAAGAGAAAACCCCAAAGGCAGTTGAATTATGCCCTATTGGAGGCCGAAGAAGCGGACGCCCCAGATAGAGATGGCTCGAAGACGTGGGCGTTGATTTTTAAAAGCTAAACGAGCGTCGGTGGAAGGAGATAGCTTTACATAGATTGTGTTCACGAAGGACCATGATGCTAAGAAGAAGAGAATTAAAGTGTTATTGGAAATTATTCTTCAAAAAATTTTACTAAGGGTCGTCTCAGGTAACATCTGCATATCACCAACGTAAAATTCGCTTAAGATGCTAGCGATCAGAATAGTGCTCGAATTGAACAAAATTTTCAATATGAAGGACAGTTCTTCAGAATAATAATATGCAAGTGACTTCTCAATGGTTTATTGGATACACATTTTCTATTGTAAATACTTAACCTTTACACTATTCTATCGACTTAAACATGGCGTTCTTATCCTGATGCTGCAACCAACCAATTGGAGAAGTACATTTGAGATAAAGTTGATAGCGAATTTTTTCTCAAGTTAGAAATGCTACAAATCTCTGTTCGACGTATTACTCAGAATGGACGCTACCAATCTTTATGTCAATGTTTCGGCCATTGAGCATACTAAGGATACAAAATTTACCACCGAGAATCAAAGTTGGAGTTTCGAAAGAAAGAGTGAAAATATCCTTACCTGCTCAACTTAACCTCAAGTTGATCTCAAGCCCCAAAGTTTATTGGGCATATTACGTACACATATAAACGCACAAATTCAGGCACCCACACATGAGCAGACACAAGATACAAATAAAAAAAGACATCATCCAAAATCCCTCTACCTGACGGCTTTTAACTATTTTTCTTCGCATATCCACACATCTACGCAGGCGCGTAACTAAGCCGTACGCACTTATGTATGCGTGTATGCAATATTTCGTAAATTTTAAAAATGAAAATGAAATTTGTAAGAAATGCAAGCGAAAAGTAAATAAAAAAAAAAAAAACTGATTTATGCCGCGACTGTCAAATGATCGGCCGCGATTCAGCTGCTTTGGAAAACAAAAGCTATGCGGAGCGTGAGTGTAAGTGTGTGAAAACGTGTGTGGTTGTCGTACGTAAAACCAAAAAAAAACCAAAGTAAAACAAAACAACAGCCAAATACTGCGAAAAAGAAAACATAAAATACAACCTAGATTTTTAAGTCACTTTTGTGCGCCGCGTTTTTAACTGCTTGCTTGCTTGGCATATCCGGCAATCTTTGTTTTATGGAAAAAATTCAACCTTAACCGGTTAATAAAATTTTTATCTCAATTTAAAATTTTCGGTTATTCATAAAATTTCTTGTTCTTTTTTGACAACAAAATTTATGTTTGCTAAATTTTGCTTTGTTTATTTTATTTCTGTTTTTTTTTGCCTCAATCCATAGCGTGTCACTTTTGAAGTGCACTGGCTTCTTGTGCTCAATTCAATTCAAATAAAATACAATACTTTAAAATGATTTCGCACTTTTTACCTGCTAATACCATACAATTAAGCTATGACATCATTATTCTATAAAAAAAAATTTATTTGCGAATTAATTGCAATTTTAACGGCTTCTTCCGATTCAAAATTGTTGGGCGCTTACAAATCACTCAATAAAAATCGAAAGAGTTGAAACAATTTTTTTTTTTGAATTTTTTAAATAATGAAGAAACTTTTGCTTTTGCATTGCTTCAATATGCTTTTTATACTATTGCTTAGCTTTGGCCTTTTTTAATTTCTTTTTACTCCTTTTGTATATGAAGTCAGTTCTCTTGTTCTAAGCGTTCAATGCTGCAAGGAATAATAATAAAATTATGAGCTATTCTGCAATGCGCGTTTGTGCTTTGCATATTAAAATTTGTTTTGCAAAAGGTGGTTATGCGAATAAATTAAAAGTAATAATAGCTGCAAACTCGTAAATGATTAAAATAAAATCATCCAACAAATGTGGGAAAAACTTGTTGAGGCATCTGGATTTAAAAATAGTGGAAAAGACAGAGCTGCATTTTAGCGGGTTGCCTGAAACGTGGCCGAACATGGTCACAATGAAAAAATATTTAATAACTCGTAACTATTCGTCTATTCCGGACCAAATTCACTTCAATTTGATGAGTATTTATTAATAGCCTATTCCTGCAGGTTTAAGCTTTACAATAAAAATTTCTTTTGTAAGTGAAGAAAGATGAAAAATCGGCAGGTTATTATATTTATCTACAAACAATTAATTTCGTACACAAAAAATTGTAGTACCAAATGAATCGCCGAAAGAATTAGACCCCTCTGGAAAATTCGAATTTCGGTTACTTTAATGAGCAGCTTTTTTATGGCAGAAATAAAAGCGGAGGTTTGTTATTCTCTTATTTATTCGAGCTATGGCCGACATTGGAAAAACAAGATGCCTCGGCCACAGACTTGATTTAAGGGGAGCAGTAAACGGCCATATTTTCCCTGATTTTTATTAAAATTATTTAAAATGAAGAAGTCAATATATTTTTTCAAAATTGGCATACAGTTTATTTATACATTAAAATAATATACAATTTTTTTTTTTATTTTAATCATTTAGAATGGCGGATGTACACTGAATTCTTCCAGGAAGCTCGCAGCAGGGCTTCTCAATCGGCGGGCATTGTTGCATCGGCGTCAGTTACCTGAATACAAAAAACCCAACATTTTTTTATTTATTAAAGTAATAATTTCAATATGAATTAAAAACAATTCAAAAAAAAAATTCGTGGAATAAAAGGCTTCAAAAAAAACAAAACTGAATTTTGTGGCGAATTTTCCTACTACTTTTGCTTCGAAAAAATTATTTCTTCGAAAACTTTTCGAAAACTTGAAACACATAGAAAGTAATATCATAAAAGAGATGTGTGCAAAATTTCAGGGAGATCGGCCAATAACTTTTTGAGTTATCGTGTGCGTCAATTCCTATTTGTGGTGTGCGTCTTGATGTTGTTCCACAAATGGAGGGACCTACAGCTTCAAGCCGACTCCGAACGGCAGATATTTTCATAAGGAACTTTTTCATGGCAGAAATATACTCGGAGGTTTGCCATTGCCTGCCGAGGGGCGACCGCTATTAGAAAAACGGTTTTTTTTAATTTTGGTGTTTCGCCGAGATTCGAAACTGCGTTCTCCCTGCGAATTCTGAATGGTAATCATGCACCAACCCATTCGGCTACGGCGGCCGCGAAAAATTTTGTTTTGAGAAAAACGCGTCTAAAGTCGACAACGTAACTATACCTTTCTCAGCGCTCGAACGCAAAGAATAGAGTCGTCACGGTTGACGATCTATAATATAAGAAATACTTAAATTTACGTTCTAAAATTTGTTTGGCCTACAAAATCTGGAAATGAGGTTTACGGAACTTGCTAAGAAATAGCTCGAAGTTGCACGAAAAAATTGGTGAAGGAGTCTTCTATTTCATTTCAGTTTCATTTCATTTTCATTAGTATTCATTACTTGGTCAGTTATTGTGCTTAGAGGGACACTATTTTTGTTATTTTCAAAACAATGGTTCAAAAAGAATTTCGTGTTTTAATGCTCCACTGCTTCTTGATGGGGAAAAATACCTTTCAAGCGAAGCAATGGCTTGAGAAGTGTTATGAGACTCCACTCCAGCAGAAACAACAATAAAACTATAGTTTGGTGACTTTAAACGTGCTCGTAGAGACACCGATGATGCACAACACTGTGGTTGTATTTGGCGGTAACACCAGAAAATATCCATAAAAAATACACAAAATCGTTTTGAATGATGGAAAAGTCAAGTTGCGTAAGTTATCTGACATCGTAAAGATACCAAAAGAACGTCTGGGCTTTATATTGCACGAGCAATTAACTATAAGAAAGTTCTGTTCAAAGTGGGGTTCGCGTTTCCTCAATCAAAAGAATGGCAAAACTACATGATTTGAGCTTCAAATTGCTCCACATCCACCGTATTCGCCCGATTTCGCTCACGGCTGCTGATGACTATTCGCAGATCTAAAAAAATGTTCGTCGGTAAGAAATTTCGCTCGAATTAAGAGGTTACCACTGAAACTGAGTCCTATTTTGAGGCAAAACATAAGTCGTTCTACAAAAGTGGTATTGAAATGTCAGAGCGGCCCTGGATTGATTACGTTGTTCTTGATGGAAATAACATTGATAAATAAAACTAATTTTGAACATAAAAAAACGTGTTTTCTTTGATCTGGGATTTTTCAGTTCAGTTAAGTTTAAGCTTACAGACCATTCCAGATCTTCAAAGTGAAGATACTTGCTTTCAAGGGGTCACTAATGTAACATCCTATTAAGAAATAAATATTTATGGTGGTAGTCAGGCGGTAATAAATGATCTATGCTCGTTGATGATGCACTCGAAATTGTTGGGATATGCCCGAACATTTTATTTAATAAATTTTGAATAAGTTTTGCCGACAAATGCATGACCTTGATCAGTTCCTGCGAAAATGAGCTTTACGAAAATAATAAAGCAACTTAAGCGATTTAAGACCTACCGATTAGGTTTTAAGACCTAATGACTAGATCGATACAAAAAAACTGAAAAAGTATCAAAACACAAGGAGGCACAAAATTAATCACCCTATAGTAAAATTTATAACTATTCCAAATGGCATTTTTTTTTATTTTATGAAATAAACAACTGCAAGTATACAAACAGAGCAGAAATAGCCAAAATAAAAATTTTCATCACTTAAAAAAAATGTTTTTTTTTTCATTTAATAAAAAAGTTATTCAAAAACAAATTTGGATGTGCCTTTTGCGCCACATTTTATATTTTGAGGTTCAAAGAAGTTCATATATTTTTTAATCTCGTACAAATACGTGAAAGAAGCGGAAAGTAGTAGACTTTAATACATTTTTATTTCAAAATGGGAAATCAAGTAAATTAGTAGGAATTTTTGCCTCTGAGGCTTTACAAAAAAAAAACGTGCAAAGATATCCATATCTGCTAAAAGGCTAAAGTCAATGCTGACTTTTTGCCAGAAAAAGAGATTTCTCTTGCTAGATTCATACGCTTCGTAATAAATTATTCATCCTCAAAATGCTGGCCTTATTTGGCCTCTAGGTTAGGGAAGGTTAAATGGCTGGCCTAGCTTAGGGCATACTTGGACAGATATTGAAAATTCGTCCATTGTGATGTCATGCATGGGAGAGGAGAAAGGATAAGCGAAGGAAGAAGGAGCCTTGGGATTAGAGACTTTGATGACCATGCATTTTACGACGAAGCCGACAGTGGCTAATTTGCGTTCGTAGTTAGCCGCAACAAGCTACTGATGAACTTCACCAAATTGATGATATTTAGACCCGCTATATCTGCAGGCGTAGCGAAAAAGTGAGAGCCCGGATGTCTAAGTCTTTGCCAAACGAGAGCAGGGCAGCTGAGAAGAAGATGTTGAGATAAATCCACCTCGTCCTCCAGACAGTTTCTGCAGAACGGACTTGAGGGAATCCCAAGTCTCACGGCATGAACACCTAACGGACAATGTCCGGTAAGGATACCCACTAAATTCGAGAGCTGGGATTTTGGTAGCCTTAGGAGCTCCCTCAAGCGTCCCCGATCTACCCGTGGCCAGAAGGATCCCACGACCTTGTACGTTTGCGCACTAGCCCAGCGCTCGCTAAGTTGACTCGAGGCCCATCTTTCCAGGAGCAGACCATAAGTTCTTAAGGCAACCCCAATTCTCTCATTTCGCGACGATCCCGTCTCCAAAGTTCCCTGTCTAGCCAGCTCATCAGCCCAGCAGTCTCCCTCAATGCCGCTGTGACCGGGAACCCAAAATGAGCCTGATGTCGAAGTATTCGGATACAATCGAGAGAGAAGCCAGACATTCCCCGACCAATCTCGAACGCACAAACAACGGGCCCAAGGCCCTAATTGCCGCTTGGCTATCGGAGTAAATATGTACTTCCTTAACGTAATTACCGAGGTAAGCAACCAGTCCACCGCTTCCTTAATTGCGGATACTTCCGCTTGGAAAACACTACAGTGGTCCGGAAGCCTAAATTTAAGTTTGATGGGAGGTTCCTTACAGAATACTACCCCACCAACCCATCCAACCAATTTCGAGCCATTCGTATTTGGCTCCTAATTGACTTAAAAAGTGCCATCCTATCCTTAAAAGGTATCTACTACCGACTAAGCTTACTAAACTAGGTCGCCGTACAAATTGACTTGCAGTACTGAATGGAGCTTGAATACAAAATATGCTTCGATTTGGCTCAAAACATCGCGTTGAATTGCTTGAGAATAGAAATTACTTTCATTAATAGCCTTTTCTAAAACCGCTTGAGTTGCAATAAGGCAACTCGTTATACGTACGGAAATCATTAAAGTAACTAAACTCGCAAGTAAAATAGCGCAAACTTCAAATTGGAGACCCACAAGTTCCATCAACCACAACATAGAAAACTTAAATTATGCCAGGAAGTGGAGAACTATGGCTCATCAGTAAAAGAAAGAAAGAAAAAAACAAATCACTTATTCTTTGCAAATTCCATGTAAATTATGCATTATTACCAGGTATTTTACGGAAACATATGCACTCACCTATAGCTGACATGTCTATGTATGTAGGTATGTATGAACATATAAGCGTATACATATATTGTAAATAGTGTAGAATACTTAGAGCGATTTCTTGTCATTGGAGCGCAAATACGTGGTGTAGCCTTTAGATAGCAAGATCTGCCATAGCAGGAGTGTATCTCCCTGATAATTTTTTGTTGTACGAAACAGTGTTGACAGACTTGTTTATTAGTTCATTCAGATCGCGTGAAGTTTGTGAAGTTTTCTCGGAATGAAGTTGCTGGAATTGAGTGCAACCTTCTTCCTATTAATGCATATTCCACTTTAGGAAGATCCGGCGTATAAAGCGGATGATCTTTTACAACACTGAATTGCTGTAGTGTTCTAGCTAAAAACCTTGGTAGACAATGCAGCGTGAACTGACGCATTATCTAGGTTCATAAACCATGAGTTGTCCTTCCACAATTCGGTACATTTTCTTCTTATTCACTTACTGAGTTTCGGAAAAATGTGAAGGTAATAGCTTTCCATACTATTTGCTCCTTGAGTTTTCATAGATTTACCCATGAATTTCGAAAAATAGCCATCTTTGCTTTGAATTTTTTTTTTGCCCTTTCAAGCATTTTTTGACTTTTAGAGAATTTGGGCACTTGCAGTGCATGCATGGCTTGGCGCTTCGTTAAGGGATCATAAGCAAGAAAAAAACCATACATCACTGAGCAAATATGCTGCTCAATAACTTGTGGAAACGTTCAACGGCAATGTGATTTCGGAGTAAGAGGTTGTTAGCCTAGAATCCCTATCCTCCTGGTGTGGCTGTCACCTTTAGTAAAGCTTGCGAGGAATATCATTTGCTACGAATAGGTGCTGTTTGAGTCATCGGCGAAATAGCAAATCAATATCATCAATTTCAATGGCATTTAAAGTGTCAAAACAAACATTTTTACTAGCTTCAGATAATTCCAAGTATTTTAACATTTTTCTATTGACGCAAAAAACATACACGACTATATCAATATTGATTTATTCACAGAGGAGCGATTCCATGTCAAGCGACTCAAGTATTTTAGATGTTATCGTAAATTTTTCTGAGAACTGGTATTTCTGTAGGCTTGAGTATAACAAAAAGTAAACTGGAAAATTTTGAAAAAAATTCTATAAGTTTGAGATTTATTAAATGTCGAAAATTTTCGAATAGAGTTCTTCAATTCTGTCTTTTATCAAATTTACAAATTATTATGTTTTAGCTGTTAAGGATAAAAAATTATTTAAAAGAAATTATTTAAACTTATTTAAAAGAAATTGTAAATAAATTAAATTAAAAATGAGTTTTTTTGAAAAATGTTTTGTTTCAGTTTTTTATGAAAAAAAACCTCCCCGACTTTTTTTTATTTTTCATTTCGGTATAGATACCTTTTCCTTATGATATTTTTATAAAATATTATTTTTTTCGCTTTTTTTTAATAAATTAAAAGAATAATAATTTGTTTTTCCTTTTTGTTTGAAAATATTTTTTGTTATGTTATTTATGAAAAATATCTGTGAGATTTTTTTTATTTCCTTATATAGGGAGTTTTCAAAACACAAATTTCGATTCTTTAAGATATTTTTATAAATTATTATTTTTAGTTTTTTGGGGTAAAAACTGCTTGAAGAAATCCCAAAGAAGTGGTTATTCCACAGTGAAGCTTTCTGGAATTGCTGAGCAAAGTCTCAGTTAAGGGGTTAGGGGTAGTCAGAGGCCCGAAAAAATGATGAGTTTCACGAATTTTTTTTTGCTACTTAATTAATTTATTTAACAAAAATAAAAACATAGCATAAAAACATCATGTTTTAACTTGACTTCACCAAAATTTCAAAAAAAAAAATTAATAATTGCAAAAGTTATCGCTGTTTGTGTGAAGCCCGTTTCTCCAGAAGTCCCTTGCGGTGAACATCACAAGTCCTTGCAGATTCATCTAAAACCAATCGGATGAGAAAAATTATTTTTATTGATAGATAATCTCGAGCCGGATCGAAGCTTTTTTTTTTTCAAAATGAACAAAATGGCGGCCTCAGAAAATTTTTTCCAGATTTTAGAAAAAAAAACCAACAGTTAATTGTTAAAAAAAAATCGAAATTTTTGAAAAAAAAAAAATCCTTCGATCAGGCACAAGTTTTTTATGTTTTTAAAAAGCTGTATAAATTTTATTGAAATCTACGTAGCGGTTTTTAAGTTACAGTGTTCACCAGTTTGAAAAACATAGTTTTGAGAAAAACGCATTTAAAGTTTTGCTATCGGCTCCGGAGCGGCCGAGCGCCCTTTGTTAATTGTTGAATAACTTGAAAAGTATTTGTCGGATTCACTTCAAATTTTTACACAATATTTCTGAAACATTATACTTTAAGAAAATGCAAAAAAAAAAATCGATTTTTTGAAAATTCTGACTACCCCTAACCCCTTAATGATTTAAAAAATTTAAAAAAAAAGTTGATTTACATAAACGACAGAAAAAAATGTTTTTCAAAACAAAATTTGTTTCAAAAAGAGATATCTTCGGCTCTTTAAGATATTTTTTTTAGTTATTAATTTCTTGGGGTAAAAACTGCTTAAAAAATAAATATTTTTCACAAAAAAAAATTTTGTTGTTCGAAATTTTTGGAAAATATTTTTTTTAGTTATTTATGAAAAAGGCCTTCCAGTTTTTTTTTATTTTTTTTTTATTTTGGTATAGGGATTTTTAAAAAGAAATATCTTTGGTCCTTTAAGATATTTTTATAAATTATTAGTTTTTAGTTTTTTGGGGTAAAAACTGCTTGAAGAAATCCCAAATAAGTGGTTATTCCCCAGTGAAACTTTCTGGAATTGCTGAGCAAAGTCTCCGTTAATGATTTAAAAAATGAGAAAAAAGCTGATTTACATAAAGGACACAAAAAATGTTTTTCTAAACATATTTCTCTGAAAGTACTTAAAATTTTTGGATTTTGTTCTTTAAGTATAATTTGTTCTAAATATTAAGTGAATATATAAAAATGTTAAATAGAACAGAAAAAATTTCAGTTAAAAAAATTCAATAACAAAATTTTCACCATTGAATAAATCCCAAATTATTATTTTTTTTCAAATTTTTTAATTCAAGAAAAAAAAAATGTTTTTAAAGTATTTTTTGTCCTAAAAAGAAGAATTTCTAAATTTTATTAAAGAAAACGTAGGAGAACTCAATATCAAAATTCTCAAAACTAAATTAATCTAAAATTATTAATTTTTATGAAACTTTTGAGCTTACTTATAATGAGATTTTTTGATTTGTAGTTTTAAAATTCTCAACAAATTCTTATTATAAATAACCTCATAAATTTCATGACAAACTAATAATTTTGAGATTAATTTAATGTTGAAAATTTTGAGCCTACAAATGCTAAGTTTTCGAAAAATCTACTACAAATACGGAAGTACTGGGATTCCTTCACATGGAAACGCTTTAACGAGAGGCACTTAACTCGAAAGAGACGGCTTCACGATAAACAGCTATTCGATCTTTATCGTTTGGCGCATGCGTACTTCTTCCAACTATAATAGCAAAAGCATTATTTCCTTAAAAGCCTACCTCGTACTTCGCATATGGCACGATAAGTACTTTAAAGCCAAGCGCAAAAAAAGGCAGCATGCAACGTTACAGTCATTTGCCACAGTTAGTGCCAGCGTCACCATCTCCACAACCGTCACCATCAAAGGCATCGCGTCAGCCGCATACAAACCACCAGTTCCATGGCCGACACAATGCAACAGTTGAGTGCATTGTAGTTATTGTTCTTCGCCTTGGTATTACTTGGCAGCGATGGTTTTTCAGCGATGGCGGTGGCGGCGAAGGCGCGTATTCTTGTGCATATTTTAATATTCTCTTCCAGCGCTTCAGTGACTATTACTGCCTCTACCTACAATGGAACCTCACATATTCGAATATGAGCACAAATATGCAGGTATACAAACACATGCATACTACATAATAGAAAAATAAGTTATGCCCCCTTCTGTTTTTGCACTATGCGTGCATTACTGCTATCAGTTTTGGATTTTTCAGTTTTCAATAGTAGCGATTTTTTTTTATTTCTTACGTCTGAGTGCAATTTCCTTAGTTTTTTACTTTTGTCTTAATCACAAGCATCACTCACTCAGCAGAGTTTCTGTATTGTGACATGTATTGTACACCAAGATATTGGTAAGGTGAATACAGGGTGTTTCGATGAGTAGTTTTGAACGCAATTAAAAATGCTTTCACATGAAAAAAATATCTGGGTGATGATAGTTACAAATATTTTATGTAAATGGTACCAAACCGTTTACGCACTAATTTTCCATTCTAGGCGTGGCCATTTGATCCGATAATAGAACAAATGATTTCATGATAATTTGCGCCACGAGCTTACGGTCACTGAGAGAGGTTTTTATAACAAATAATTATGGTAGTATAGCGATTGTTCCCATCCACATTTTTTTTCTCTGCGGCATTAGCTATTTTCTTTGCTACTCTATTCTACGAATGCCAGAAAAAAAACGATGTTAGTCACACTAGAAATATTCAATGAATACCCTGTAAATATGCTTAGGTACATGACGCATGTGGATAAATATGCATTTCCTATTATACGTCCATAGTTAGTGTTTCTGTGGCATGGTGAAGCAACTAGTATGTGCGTGGGTGCATGTGCAGATGAATGCTAAGAAATTCAAAATTTCTTACAATTGTGTAAAGTTTCTGCTTCCTCAGGTTATAATTAATTAATATTCACAAATTAACACTTATGAATTATAAAAGGTTTTTCAAAAGAGACGCCTAGATGTCAGTGGCGAATAATTCCTGGACGGGCCCTTTTTTATGTCACTGACATCTGCCAAGTGGAAATAATTGGACTATTAGACCATTGAGTCGACAATTCAAAAGTTGGTGAAAAATTTCAAGAAACTGGTTCTGTCGAGGATAGAAAAAAACTGGCAGGCCAAAGACTAGATGTTCTGTCTTTCAACATCGATATCTCAACGTTTTTAACAATTAGCCTTTCATGAATCGAGTGCTTGGCGGATTTTAACCGTAGACGTGTTAATGGTGGTCAAGTAAATGAGATCATTTTTCACATACAATTATTAAGAGCCGTACTTTGAATAAGAATAATGAAACCTAAAATAATATTAATTTTTAAATGTTTTATTTTAAAACAACATCTAGACGCGTCTTTTGAAAGCATATTTTAGTATGACACAAGCGGAGCTAATGCAATAATCGAAAGGAGTTGGAGCGGGAAACAGATTGGAGTTTTCAGTGACGGTAAGGCTGCATTGAAGGACCTGGATAATACAAAGCGAACCTCAAAGATTGTTCAAGAATATAAGAAGAAGCTTAATTCTGTCGCTCGCAAGACAAAACAGGCTTGTACCTTTATTGGGTTCAGGACACTCCGGTGTTCAACGGAACAAAATTGCCGATGAATTGGCCAACCGTGGATCAGCGGTTCCCCCACAAGGGCCCGAGCCAAAATTGGAATCAGTTCTGCAGGAATCATGAATTAGATCAGAGATTATGTATGCAATTTACATAAAGAGCGATGGTCCGGTCTAGAACGCTTCAGAACTGCAAAGTGTTTTGCGATAAGTCCGAACAGAAAACTGTCAAACTTTCTACTAAAACTTGGAAGGAAAGACGCTCGGTTGATGGTCGATATTATTACAGAACACAACCCATGGGTTCAGCATATGACCACCATTGGAATCATTGAGGACCTAGTGTGCCTGTCGTGCTTGGAGGAGGCAGATAGCACTGAGCAGTTTCTCTGTGAGTGTCCTACGAGTGTTTGGTTCCGATGTCGTGTGTCAATGAGTAATATTTGTTCTCTAAAACTGGAGGATATTTACAGATTTGCCAAAGAATCTGGAAAATTCTCACTGGACTAACTATCTTTGTCTCTGTCTCTATTCCTTTCTATCTCTTTCTATGATACCTTTCGCCTTCGCTCCTCGACTATCTACCCTCTTTCCTTAGAGCTCTGGATACAATGAGCTTTTTAGCCTGAGTGTTTTAGGAGCCACCAAATCTCCTGATGCTCCTTGGCTCGATTTTTTCGAATTTCAATTTCTACTTTAATACATTTTTTGGGAACTATTACGTGAATTCAGTTCCTCTTCACTGGATCGAAGGGAACCTGTTTTCTTATTAAATCTCTGGAGTAAATCATTTTAAATTTGGGTAAAGTTGTGCCGTAAGTTGTGCAAATGGTGCCGTAAGTCGATCATATTTGACACTTGTGAATCAGACAGCTGAAGTACCTATATAAACAGATAAGCAATTGAGCGCATAAATGTCAAAATAATTATTTCCATCAGTCAAAACAATTTGTTTATTTAATGGAACACTTATTCCACCTTGTAGTAGATCGTAAGCCGAATCGGGCTTTTCTTCAATTTTTTAATCAGAAAAATACGAAATAATTGAAATAATAATATGATTCTAGTACGGGCGATAGCCATTGCTGTTGTGAACAACATAATAAAATTTCAGACCATTCGGCTAAAAAGTCTTCTTTTTTTTTGACAACACCAGGCCGAAAAAAGTAGTTTTGAGCGTAGATAATGCGAACATTGGTGCCGCCGTGTCACGAATCTGACTCTACCTGCTAAAACGGATATAGAATCGAAAACACTGGGAATATCCTTCGAAAAATTTTACAATATATTCTTAAAAGCCTATACTTTCGAAATATTAAAAACAAAAAAAAATCGATTTTTTGGAAATTCCAGAACACCCTTAATAAGTATTTATTTATTTATTTGGGTTAGTACACCGACATACCTATACCCTCACAGTATCAAATAGAGCAACTAAAATTAAGCCGGCATATATACCTAATGCTTATTCATACAAACATAAAGCAATTCTGTAAATATCGTCTGATTCATTCAACATATCAGCCGTTTTTTTTTGAAAGTGGTGTAAGTGTATTTTATTTTACATGGAGATATTTAAGGTTTTACATTTGAATATTTTGAAAAATCTGGATATTTGTTATTACATTGGTTTTGAATATTTTCATTTTTAAATTGATTTAAATTTTTAATGTAATAAATTTTAATGTGATTAACAAGCATTTATACTTTTAACGACTTCCAAAGAATTTACACCACTTTCAAAGTCAACAGAAAGTAAAAAACTTACATTTACGAAATATTAACTATGGGGTTTCAATGGAAATAAACCAGTTTTTTATGAAGTTCTTTTCTTTTAATATTTCGACAATAAAAATGATTAACCCTTTCGCGATATTGTTGCCATATGGCAACAATAAACTTTAAAAGGCCGTCAACACTCTCTTGTAAAAAATATCAACTTTTTTGTTACATATTTTCAAAAATTGAAGTTTAATGGTTAAACAGAAATAAAATAAATAATAACCGCCCATTATATGGCAAGAAAAATTAGCGACAGTGTTATAGAAAAGATTTTGGAGAATTTCGAGAACTCAGATCTCTCAGACTTTGAGAATTCGGAGTCCGAAGAAATATTAGAGTATTTATTTGAGGCATTAGACAATAATGAAACTTTTATGATGGAGGAGCTTAGTCCTCAAGGTCCGTATGATAAAAGCATTACAAATATCAACGGGGAATGTAATGACGAACTAGTTTTGGATGAAAATGGCTCTGGCTCAGAAGCTGGTACTTCGAACTATCAACCAAAACAAGTTAATGAATTTCGATGGAAAAAGACTTCGTGGGCTCCTCCTCAAGCTGAGTTTTCTGAGTGTTATTCAAGTAACGCTGTAAAACTTCCAGTACAGTACTTTTTGGAGTATTTTACTGTAGAATTTTTTGAAGAAGTAGTGCAGGCGACAAACCAGGCCTCTCTTTTAAAAGACGGTCGATCATTTAACTTAACGAAAGAAGAATTTTTTAAGTTTCTTGCTTTGGAGGTTATGATTGGGACAATTGGTTATCCCAGATTGTCTATGTACTGGACAGCGCCCACAGATAATCCGGCATTTCGTCAAAATATGACAAAGAATAGATTTCATTCCTTGCGAAACAACTTGAAGTTCACAACAAGTGATCCGGGCAATGACAAACTTTTCAGGATTCGTCCTTTTGAAGGATTCGTCATTTACTAAAAAGTTGTATACTATCCCCAAAGAAAAGAATCTTTGTGTGGATGAAATGATGGTACCTTTCAAAGGAAAGACTGTCCTTAGACAATAGGTACATGCGTAAAAAGCCAATAAAATGGGGAATTAAATTATTTTGTCTATTTAGTTCAAATGGCATGTTGTATGACTTTTGAAATATATCAAGGAAAAAGTACCGTTACTTCTGGACCAAAACTAGGGTTCTGCTCCGATATTGTAGTTCATCTCACAAGAACTATTCCCGAAAACAAAAACTTGAAGCTATTTTTTGACAACTATTTTTCTACACTTAATTTGATACTGTACTTACAGAAAACGGTATTTGGGCTACGGGTACAATTAGAGGAAAAAGGTGTAGTAAAGTGCCTTTGCGATCTGAAAAGGAACTAAAAAAGGAAGGTAGGGGTAGTTTTGATTACCGCATCGAAAGGGAGGACAATCTTTATGTCATAAGATGGCTTGATGGAGGTGTTGTCCAATTGATTTCATCAATATATGACGAAGAGCCGCTTAAAAATTTGCAAAGATTTTTAGTTGAAAAAAAGACGAAAGTTGAAATAACTCAGTCCTACATTGTGGCCGTGTACAACAAGAATATGGGAGGAGTTGATAAAATAGACTTCCTTCTTTCATTGTATAGAATATCGATACGGTCAAGAAAATGAACACTTAAAATAATCGACCACTTTATTGACCTGGCCATATGCAACTCATGGCTGGAGTACAGGAAGGATCATCAGGGTAATATAAAGACCAAAAGCAGAAACCCATGGATCTTAAGTAATTTTTATAGCTATAGTTTTCTATAATACTTTTTATGCTAATATTTTATGTTTTTAGTTTATATCCTTGTTCACTTTTTAATATGTATGTACGTGTATATTTATAGTATTGAATGGATTTCTTTTATTTTAAATATTTTGTTTTTGTTGGAACTATAGTTTAGAAATCTTGATTTATAAATAAATTGAAATTTTGATGTCAAACCAAATTTTATTATTGTAAATGTACGAACCTTTATGCAAAATCCAAAAATAAACTTACCATACAAAACATTTGTTGCCATATGGCAACATTAAAAAAAAGCAATTAACAAAAAAAAATAAAAAATAAAAATTTATTTGTATTGTTATTGGTCCTAAAAAAAATACTCAGACAAAAATTTGGATTTTTTGAATGGCGGAATAAAAAGATGTAGCGAAAGGGTTAAAATAATAAAATTTATTAAAAAAATTACTATCTAACCAAAATTGTTAATTCTCTCTCTGTTAATAAATCTAAATTTTCCGAATGTGATGAGTCTGGATTGATGATAAAAACGTAGTGTATTATATTTCCAAAGTTTTGTGGTCGTCCCCATGATAGCAATAAATTTATTGATTTAAAATCCTCATTCTCACTAAACGAAGTTTTATAGAACATTTTATATGGTTTGCTTTTTAAAAACATGAATTTTTCTGCTGTTTTAAAATTCGACCACGGAGATTATGTGTTGGCATAGAATTATGAAAAAACCGACTTTTTAGTGCCAGTGAGTTAATAAATTCTTGGGAGTTCCGTATGATGAATCCGAGCAAAATTTGCATTATGTAAATAATGTAACTTTAATTTATTACCCTTTTTTCGTATTTAAATAAAAGTATTTTCGAGGTATCTAAAATGTAGTACTAATAATAGTTTATTTCTTTTTTATTTTCATGCCTTATTTTTTACAAATATTTTTTTTTTTTTTGTTTTTATAGTTTCGCAAATATTTAAGGGTCAAATAAAATGTATAGTTTATTTCCTCCGTGTCATTTATGTAAGCATTTGAAATATCTTGCATCTCGTACGATCAATCATTTGCAGAAAAACAATTAAAATATCTTTTTCCATAAATACCTCATAATACCTATATTGCCATACTAACTAATTATTTTAATTGCCATTACATTTTGTGCCAATAATGAGGTAGGTTAATTAAATGTGCTGTGCCGTTAATTCGCTAAGAAAATAAAAAAAACAGTAAAAAATATACATCTTCATGTTACATATTATTGGCAAACAAAAGACTTAAGCGCAAAACTTGACGCATGTTTAGCGCATTCATTAATCGAAACTGTAAAATAAGTGAATTTCGCAATACTTTCCTGCACACATTGGCTGTCATTGAAACGGAATCGGTTGCGGGTATTTCACACACATGTGAGACATTGCATAGCCCATAGTCACGCAGCCAATCAGCCAGTCAGTCAGTCATTCAGTCTGTCTGCGAGGATGAACGCTTCATTTGGCAGCGACACCAACAGCGAATGGCTTTACGTATGTACATATATTTGTTACGGCTACTACTCCCCACTCTAATCACGAGCAATGCGTGAACGTTCACTGAATATGTATGTATTTTATTACGAATATATATTTCTTTTTTATTATTATTTAGTATGTAGGCGAATGCAAGTGATTGTATGTACGCTCACTTATCGGGCATGCTGCACCAGTCGCTCGCTTGCTATGAGTAATATACGTAATATTTTATTTGGCTCACCAACTCTCGCTCTCAAGTTAATTTTGCGTTTGCCGTGGTTAGTTGATGCTAAAAGTCGAACGAAATGCTTACTCAGCTGCTCTGCAGGGTTGCGCGGAGTTCCAACATATTAGAGAAAATTCACCACATTGAATGTTGAATGAGAGCACATCGTACTTAGTTTAATATTTAATGAATAAACAAGAGCGTAGAGCATAGACTTAATAAGCCACTCACTTTATTGTTGGTTAGTAACTACGTTGAGCGCATTGTGCTTGTTATAGTTTTTACTGCTGCTTTTTTGTATTGTATTATTTCGCGTTAGTGCTCTAACGAGTAAGAAGTGATAGGCACAAAATTCAGTGACAATCGCTGCCAAGTCCACAATCGATGGCCAACGAAGTTAGTACCATTGGCAAAGCATGCTGTAACTGGTATGCGACTGCATAGTGAGAGGAATACTACGTGTCTAAAATGTGGTGCAAAAGTAAAATTAAAACACAAAGCTAATAACATTTTTTTTACCAGTTAATTTTTTGTTTTTGTTTGCATTTGAGAGCGCAAAAGCAGAGATGATCACTTGTTTGCACAAGGGCAACAATTGAAATTCACCACAGCAGCAACTCCACAATATTCAATAAGCAAATCAACGATTTCATTTCGCAGCAGCAAAAGCAACAACAAAACAATTGAAACAACTTGGAATGGGATTTATTGGAAACGATTGTGGAGCCGCATACGGCAAATACAAACATACACATACACATATGTGAGAATCTCAACTCATCTGTTGATGACTGCGCGGTCAACTCTTTAAGCTGCTCGAATTTATTATTTTTGCCATTGTTGTTTTTGCCTTTGCATGAACTGACTAACTGGTTTTACCAACCAACATTGGGGACTATCGTCTTGGCCCGTCTAGCAGCGGTTTCAGTACGAGTTCGTGTTTTGGTTGGAATGGGTGAAAACGCCCAGCGCAACGGATAGAGTGACGGGTAAATAATCAAATAGTATTTGAACTGAGTGCCGGTAGGCAGAGTGCTTTGAAAACTGTAGTGCTTAGATTGTGGAAATATATAAATGTATATACATATGTGAAAAATTTGTGAAAAGACACAAATAATAAAAGTAAAATTAAAAACGGCAACCAAAAAACAAATTAAGCAAATCAAAAATCAAATGAATAAAACAAATTGAGACCATCAAAATAGGTTGCAGTGTTTTATAAATCATATAATTGAATATCTACGCTTAAATTTTTTAGCTCACATATCCATTTTGAAAAGGCAACGACTTGAAGTGCTGATAACAATAAATTTTTCATAAATAATAATTTCTTTTGTTATTTTTATAAGAAGTGTTTCCATAAATAATAAAATAGCTCAAGTTTTAACTCCAAAACACAACATATAAAAAATAAAAATAAAATCTGCTCATATATGAAAGTATTTCCACCACTGCAGCGGTGAAAAAAAGATTATCTTACGCTTGTTTTTCCATTCGCTAATTTATTGAAAAGATTTGAATTGGAAATATATAAAAAATGCCATTACTTCATATTGTGTCTACCAAAGTGCCAGTAAAAAACAAAATACAAATGAAAAAAACCAAACCAACCAGCAAACTAATCAACCACAGCTCGCGCTGCCGAACTTTCATAGCCTTAAACGAGTTGTGGCGGAACAAGTTCTTATACGCGCCTGTATGGTTGTCTGCTTTGTGTTGCTCTGCACGGGCCAGGCTACAGGTTACCACCACTGCCAACTCATTTACATGGCGGCTATATGAAATGTAGCAAAAACAACAACAGCAACCATAGACAAAAGAGCCACATCAAGTTTTAGGTTGAAATCAAATAAGAAATAAGAATCTTAACATTCAAAGAAACAAGTTAAAAGGCCAAAAAAGTGAAAAGTTACCAACAAATGCAAACTGGAAATAATAAAAAAGAAATAAAAAATTAAAATTAAAAAAATTAAAAAAATTTTTCAGCAAAAAGTATGACTAGAAATTACAAAACTATATGGCTATAAGCAAAATGACATCAGTTTGAGGAAGGTGTCAATAGAATTGAAAGGGCTTATTGACAACGACATCAAACGAAAAATCTGTATAAAAAATATCAATTTTTTTAAATAAATTTAAAAATGCCAATGCATGCAGAAGTGCTAGTTTATTAATGATAAAAATCAAATTTTGCAAAAAAAATTCTATTACTGCCTTCGGTATTATTTATGCCTCGATTAATGACTGAATAAGTTTTATTTATACTCAAGATATTTTTTAATGGGCAAATTAACACTGAAATGAAATTTTGTCGTCTACTTTATGACTACACTTTTTCTAGTTATTTACGAGGGAGGTGCAATAAATTAAATTGGAACACGGACTTCCCGATTTGGTAAAAAAATAATTCTTTAAAGTAGTCCACTTTTAGTGCCCTGCACTTAGTTCAATATTTTTATGATTTCTTACTTGAAAAAAATAGTCAAGTCAATGAAAACCAAAAATTGTCATATGGGGCTAAATTTGGATAATATGCCGAATGAAAAAACCTCTTGCTACCATAATTCACGCTATTTCCCGATTGTGACTGCTAATTTATGTTCTTCTGGTAGAAAGCAGATTTTATTCTTGTCAAGTGTAGTCATTTTTGCTTCAAATTTGAAGAATTATCTAGATAAATAAGCAATTTGCAATCTAATTCCAGTAATTCTGTGATTTTTGCGACGAAACTTTGTTATCCTGGTAAAAGAAAACTTCATCTTTGCCAGATATGAAAAATTTTGCCTTAAATTGGTCTCGTATTGATCTAATGTAAATAAATTCTTTACCATCTTCCAAAGCAAACGAGGTAAAAGACATCCTTCGGTTCTCAAAAAACTGTTGTCATGTCCTGGTTTGTAAGCAGATCCTTCTTGATCTTCATTGACTTTGATTACTCAGGAAAAATCTATTGTTTCAAGAGATCTTGGTAGTCACATGAAGAATCCATATTTTTTCCACGATACAAACGGCGCTATATTTCTTTACCATTTGCAGTTTCCAATAATTCTTCTTCTTCCTCTTTACAACCCGGCGAGCGTCAAAGCTTCTTGCACAATGTTTCTCCAAAGCGGTTGGTATTGAGCTTTTGCTTTGTTGTTACGTATTCCCAAATCTTTGAGATCGTGTTTCACTGCGTCTATTCATCGGTTTCTATGGTCTATTCGTCTATCCTTTGGCTTTTAAGCCCATTAGCTTTCGCGTCATGACTCTCTTTACGTCACAGTCAGCAGGCATACGTGTAAAATTACCTAGCCGTAGTATGCGCTGCGCCTTAATAAAACGCACAGTTGCCACATTTTGAGTGAGACCGTTTAGTTCGTAGTAGTACCGGATTCTATAGGTACCATCATCCATTCTTATTGAGCCAAAAATCTTTCTTAAAACTTTTCTTTTCATGCTGGCAATCAGCGCGCAGTCAGCAACTGAGTCTATCTATACTTCACGTCCGTTCTGACTGCAGAACTTTAATCACTGCTACATGCGAACATAACTCCCAAATACTTAAAATGCTGCACTTCTTCAAAATTATAAGCTCGTACATGAAAAGTTGGCACCTGTGTAGGCCGTTTCGACTTCAGCAAATAATGGGTTTCACTCTCATTTACAAACAGATCAATACCGTTCGCAATTTAACAAATTTTTAAAAATGTTGCTTTTAAATCGTTCTTATTCCTCGAGGGAACAGCGATGTCATCTACGTAAACCCATATTTGGGTTGTTTACGCAGATGACAATGATTACTTTTGTGGTAAATTATCAGCTACGAGGAACCCATCATGCTAAGAGCGATGATATATCTAAACTTTAATCGCCGATTCATCTGCTGAGCAGACTCAACTAGCTTTTCGCAACTTTTTGCGTCAATTCGTTCAGCTGAATGCAGTCTATTTCACCAATAACTCATAGACACTCTTGGACGGATCGGACTCAATGGTGAACTTTAGTTCGTCATTATTCACCTCTCATTAAGAGCGACTGATTCATTAGCTCTTTTGAGAATTCAAAGCTTCAATCCTCTGAAAATCTCCTGCTGCACATTTGACTCTACTCAAATACACTCACCATATTTGATCAATTTGATAAGCCTATGGCTTTTTTTAATTCCTCTAGCCTTTTTCCAATTTAAATGTCAAACTGTAACCATCGAACTCTCAAATAATACTTGCGGGGAAAAACTCTTTTCGAATTATCGCTATGAATTGTAATACTTCTTACATTCATATTTTTATTAATTTTAAATTCACCTGAAATTTTTCGAATCCATTTCAAGCATAACTATAGAGTTCTCTAATAAAAGAGGGTACAACACAAAAAAATAGGATAATATAATAAAGCAAATTGTGTGTGAGTTATTAGCAAAATTTTCCAGTCCTTGCAATGAGAATCAATGAATTCCTAGCAGGCCGATTTTGCAAATCAAACAAAATTGTTTGCCGGAATCAAACTAAATTTTTCAGCCAAAATAGTTTCCCAAACTGCAGTATCCAGTGGCATACCATAGATGTTTAGCCTGGAATCTGGTGAATTCCAACTCCAAATATTATTTTTGCGGTAACTATTTGAGCACCCGGTCATCTTGCATTATTATGCATTAATTAAAGAGATGATTTGTGGAATAATCTCAGATTTTATTCTTGCTTTTGCTTTTTGTATCAATATATACAATATGCAATATAAAGGGTGGTTAAATTTCAAGGGCCGATGTTGAATGTGAACCACACCTAAACCTCAACGACACCGTTGGACTCCTTTCTTTGGGGTTAAGTGGAAGATAAGGTGTACATCGATGAGCCAGCAACAATTCAAGAGTTTAAGGTGGAGATAATTCGGCACATTAACGGTATAGAACCTCAATTTTGCCTCACTGTCATCGACAATTTGGACCATCGGATGGAGGTTTGCCGCCGAGACCGCGGCGTCTTTTTGGCCGATATTTTGTTACATAAAGAGAAATGACAATAATTTCCTAAAAAATTGCATTTGATTCAAAATCAACACCGGCCATTGACACTTAACCACCCTTTACATCAACTATAACTCATATACACCCTTTTCATGAATCAGACTCAAAGGTGAACTTTAGTTCGCTATTATTCACCTCTCGTTGAGAGCGAGATCGGTGATTGGTTTTTGATAAGTTCAAAGTTTCAAAGTTTGTTTGAACTTTAGCAAAGTAATTGCATACATTTTGCTGCAGAGCAGGTATTAGAGTCAAATATACTCCTAATATTTCGCTTGGCTGTTACGAAAGGGTCCCATTTGGCAACGCATACATCAAAAATATGCAAACGACCAATTTTACACAAGTTCTTAGAAAATGCTCTTGTTGATTTGTTCCCAACAAAGCTAAAACAGGAAAGTAAAATTTTAAGCCAATAACAAATGATAGAATCTTAAAATGTCCGGCATTATAAATTGCAAATACTTCATAATCCCGTCATCATCATCATCAAGTCCTAGAGTTCTAAATTGGAGCAATGGACCACTGATAGTCCCCTATTTCTGATTGCTTCAAGCAATATGACTCTTTAAAAACCGAAGTATTCATTTTTTTAGTATTTTTTTCGAATTTGATAACACGTGAATAATATTAGCTTTTAAAAGAATTGTTAAGTTTTATTTATAACATTTGATTAACACGCAAACATAAATAACTATAACACAAAAACTTATGCACCAATTTTCTAAGTTTCTTACTTATTTTCAATAATATTTTTTATGTAAATGTAGTTCATTCTATTACAAAATCCATATAAACTTAATTTTCAAATTTTGTGAAAGCTTAAAAAAAATTCGGAAAATTTTCGAAGTTTTGAAAAACTTTCTAGTATGCAGAATTATAGTCCATTAAATTTTATTCTAATAAAGTACAAATTTAATGCAGCTCAAAAATCGAATTGATTTTTGACAATTTTTTTCCTGTCGGTGTTGAATGTTTGCTTCCATAAAATAAATGTCGGCCCGCGTAAACTATAAGCAAGATATTTTAAATATTTCTGTGACAGGGCCAAGTGAAGAGTAATATAGTTTACTAATAACAAGCTGTGAAAGTTCTGTAACCCAGTTTTTTTTTTCATCATCAAATCTGTCGTCAGGACAATGGTATGCCCGGCGACTAAAAAACTACCCCTCGTTTTGAACCTTCACCCAGCCTGGAACCGCTTTCGCATTACTCCAGAGGGCCGTTCGCTTTGTGGGGCATTAAGGGAAATAGGTACCTCTGCCCCGAAACAATTTGGGGTTTTTAAAAATTGAATTCATCGATGTTCCTTTTATTAGCCTAGCCGTCCATCTGCTGCGAATTGCGTCATCCCGATGCCGGTATATGATTAGTCGAACTGTAATTCGCTTCAGAGCACAAACCACATTTCAGGATTTTAATGCATGGCCCGGTTCGTCGCATCTAATGCAGAGACCCTGACTCCTTCTGTCGGGCCTTTTACAATTTCATGTTAGGTGCCCTCGGTCAAAGCACTTCAAACAACGCTTAATACTTAGCTGGGTTTTATACTGCAGTTAACCCAGCCATTATGCGTGACTTATTGAGGAGAATGTCTGCTTTCTTCAGTGTTAAAATCATGTAAGCACGAACCAGTTCTCTGCTGTTTGGTGCTGACAAGTTTACGCCTATTCCCTTCCGTGATTAGAGTGAAGGTTGTCTTTAAGTTCGATATACACAGGTAAAAGCCAACTCAATGGAGTAAAGTACAATAATTTTATCGACATTTTTAATAACTATTGCCATAATCTTCCCAATCCGCTTTAACCCCTTTCTGCATAAATTTGTCTCTTAAAGAAGATATAGAACTTTTCCTTTTGCTAGAAACTGTATAAGCATAAAGGCTTACTAACGGTTGAAAAGAAAAAATTAAAAAAAAAAAATTGTTTAAAAAGTGTTTAGAGGTGTTTCAAATTCTTACTATGACTCTATTTAGAATTTTATGTATTTACAATAGTATTACCAATTTATACAATAAGTGGCAAATATTGGCCACCAATCGTGATTGAATAACTTTACAATGTCTGTTGCAAGTCATAGAATTTACAGCTGATATAAAAAAATGGTACTTCCAAAATAAATTTTCGCGTTAAGCTAATAAATAGGCGAATGAAAACTATAAAGAGCAATTAATCAATTTTTTGACAGACAAAGCTGCTGAATAAATTATATGCAATAAAAGTATGCTGCGATTCGCAAATAAATATTTTTTTATTTTCTACTAAAAATGTAAGATAATTATGAAGCAGTGGGCGCAGTCTTAGATGAATCTACAGATAATATTTTGCATTATAATATTTTTGCAACTTAGAGTGAAGCTACATAGATTCCATCAAATGCTGAGAGTCAATAGGAATAAATTCCATATTTTGAATAGTGCATGCAGCTGTTTATTGTTGGGGCAATATGAGGGGGATGTGAAATTTAAATATCGAATAATTGCTAGAGAAGAAATGGACAGAAAAAGGGCAATAACTAAGGCTAATGTAATTAGAATTGAACATGAAATGTCATAAGCAAAAAAAATGGTCAATTGCTAAGGGGATTACTAAAGAGTTAACTGGCGTAAAAGTGTCGAAAAGGTTATTAAACTTAGGACTTAGGAAACGGCTTTCATTCAGTGTAGCTATTTGGTATTGATGTAAGTTCGAATCTCCGGTTATGAAACAGCAAAATGATAGAAAAAGTGTTTTCTAATAGCGGTCGCCCCGCGGCAGGCTATGGTAAGCCTCCGAGTGTATTTTTGTCATGAAAAAGCTCCTCATAAAAAATATCTGCCATTATAAAAAGTGTTTTCTAATAGCGGTCGCCCCGCGGCAGGCAATGGTAAGCCTCCGAGTGTACTTTGATCCATGAGATCCATGAGATCCATGAAAAGGCTCTTCATAAGAAATGTCTGCCACTCGGAGTCGGCTTAAATCTGTAGTATCCGCCCTTTGGGCAACAACATTAAGACGGTCACTACAAATAGAAGGAGGCGCTCGGCTAAGCACCTAACAGAAGTGTACGTACCATTAATATTTTTAATTACTATGAGCCCGTTTTACCGTTTGAAATATTCTGCTTCGAGTTACATTTTTAGTTTGTTCAATATACACAAGTTAAAAGGAGATAAATTATCTAAATGCGGCACTTGTGAAATGTATGTCTAGAGTTTCTTGCAGGATAATGACTAACTATGAATGCACAGTGAGAGGAAATCGGAAGAACTAAGAGTTTTCTCATCATAAATCTGAACTATCTTGCAAATAGCTGCGAGCACCAATTATTCATCAGTTGTTATTTTTTGTAGATCAAATCTTTTTGGGCTTCTTACAACTGTTTGTATGTGTTTCTATTTCATTTGCATTGGCTTATACCAATTATCAGCAAGGATATTCCGCTATAAAAATGAAATGCAACTTGTTTGATCAATAGATTCAGATGTTATATAAAGAGGTGAAAAATTAATCATCCAATTTTAATTTTGAATAATTTTTTACTAAATAAAAAAACGATTTTGAGTGATGGAAGCCTTTATATTGACCTCTATGGCCCCCCATGCTTGTCGGTTTGTATACTTCAGCTGTCTAGATCACAAGTAGTTGATATAATTTTACGTATAACTCCATTTGGAAATCTTCCGATAGGGTGATTAATTTTGCGCCACCTTGTAAAAATCGCCACTTTCACTTTTAGTTATCCTTAAAACGCAATCGTAAGTATAAGGAGAATAAAAAGAATGGCAAGAAATTTAACGTACACTTCAGTGGTTGTGCCACAAACGTAACAAAGATTGAAATATTGCGAATTGGTGTATAGGCGAAGCTCAAATTTTAATTCCACAATTTGGATTTGACCTTCTACACCTTTGCTTTCGTCTCTTTTCTTCAGAAATTTATATTCCGAATCTGAGTGATTAAGGTTAGTTTTCTTTAAATGCAGCTAAAAGCAACTTATCCCAAAAGAAGATCTACGCAGAAATACTTTGATTAAAACATGAAAAATATGTAAACGTAAAGTAAATGTAAAAAAATATGTAAAAATATGAAAAATTTAAACAACTGGGCAAGCAAACATGCGAATTATAGTTTTTATCAATTTTTTTTATTATTATTATTTCCCACATTAATCATACATCTGTATAACTGACAACAAGTACATTTTTTAACAATTAGTAAGGAAGATTTTTATAACAAATTAAAAACATATTTTTCTACGTTCCACTGAAAATACATTTTTTTGTTGTTGATAACTGGAATTTTCAAATAAAGGTTTTTTTATATTTTTTACCCAAATCGGCATAATTAAGGGAACCTTATCTATACTTATACCGAATTCACTGCTAACTACATACAATTTTTAATAGAAATATGAGAGAAATATATCTTAATTCAAAGTCGATGATTCTTTGGTAAATTTCAATGCTCCTCGGAGTAGTTTTTCTGGCCCAGCGGGGCTTTTGGGATAGAGTTTGTTGTTTCAGATAAGTGATCAGAATGTGGCAAGAATTTCTTGGCAAGCCATTGAGACAAAAAACTGAATGCGGAATATGCTTCAAATAATGAGGCAAAAATACTTAAGTCATTACTAAAATGTTAGAATTTTGAAGATAAGTTTAATTTGAAAATTTTTAATTGCAAATTTTATGTACGTCACTTCTTTGAAGCGCGACGGAAATATCACATTTTTGATTCTCAGATCCTTTGCAGTGAATATCAAATACTTGTGCGGGTGTGAAAGTTGGTTTGGAAGGTAATACAATTCTGCCGCTATAGGCGCGTCTATTACTATCACTGGAATGAGACCGTCCACTATTTCTCGTCCGCTCCGTCGTTTCCACTCACTCGATTTTTCACACCCACACAACAATATTTGCGTGTGAATATAAAACCAAATAGCTTAGAAATTAATTAAATATATTTGAAAAAGTCTCAAATATAAGACAATTTAAGGTACTATCAATTAGCGTATATTACAAAAGCACTTTGACTGCTTCAACTACTTTGATATTTTAATGATGACCTTAGTAACCTCTTTTTTGATGCATTCGTGGATTAACAAAAAACAAGAACAACAAGCAAATTACCAGATCGAAATCATCCAAAAAGAATTTTTAAGAATGCAACACTAAATTCGCAAAAACCTAATTAAAAAGAAACACAAACAAAAAACACAAAAACAAACAACATAAAAACAAACGATAGCATCGAAATCATCCAAAAATAGTCTCAAAGAATATCACATTAAATTCAAGAAAGAAAAACGAGCTCTGACCAGTTCCCATCATGCAGCGCAACTCTTGTATGAGTGCAATGCAGAAAAAAATTCTCCCACTTTGCCATTTGATATGTCCTACCAAAGACCGGTTTCTAACTTTGCTAACTTTTCTAGCAGACTTTCGTATATCGTATTTTGTTTTTTTGCACTTCGGTTTTTGTATTCCTTTTTTGCACTAACTCTGCTTGTTTTTGTAATTTTACGTGACTTTGGCAGCAAACCTACACAAAATTCTAAGTTCTCATCTCATAATTCTCCACTATGGTCAATTTGCGCGGTTCGTATATGTATGTATATGGATGCATGAATGCACTCTCTTGTATTTGTATTTCTTCCGCAGTTATCCAATAGCTGCATTGTTGTGGGTTGCTATACGAACACATGCTATAATTGTTACTGCTTTTTACAGTTTTTTTTATTGTAATTATTATCATCGTATTAACCTCCTTTTAGGTGGATATAGCGCGCATAATTACATGCTGGATAAACATAGCTGTTGTTGTTATTACTCAATTAATGTAGAGAGGAGTAGTAGTGTGTGACTCTATTTGCAAATGTAAATTAGCTTAATATCATAATACAGCTTATAAGGCAATAAAGTTCTTAGCAGTGTGCGAATTGTCAATATCCGTTATTAAAGAGTGGAATATCTATATGCAATTAGCACTTAAATTGAAAATGATGGCAAACGTAAAGCTGAGGTTATTGTAAAGCAAAAGACTTAAGCGAGCAACTTGATTGTGGACACTGGTGGCCTATGGTGAATAAATGAGTATGACTCTAACGGAAAATTAATGTACGAAAGAGCACTTGTGGCACTCAAATGAATAAGTAAATATCTATCTTTGTATTTTTACAGTTAATTTTAGCAGAAAAAATGTGATTGCGAAATTCGATAACTCTTTATATTCTTGTAAAAATCATGTCAAACGACTATCGCAAAATATACTAAAGTGACCTTAATTGCGCGCTCCAAAAAGTTAAAAATAACGACTGGTGTTTAATAAGCAATACCACGTGAAGTGAAAAAAAACAAAAACCAATGTTCCCAGTCAATTTGTGGTCGAGTAAGCGACGCTGAAAATCGTTAAGTTATACACACAAATATATTCGTATATTCAAATGAATATTCGTGAAACTGCCACTTTGATGAGAGGCGAAAAAACACAAAAAAATCATACGAAATAACCAGCTGGCGAAACAGGGAAGTGCAATTGAAAAATTTTACAGCCAACATAACAAGAAAACCAACACAAAAAAAATTTTTCTTTATACGAATTAAATTGGCGCACACAAATTTTCAGCGCGAGAAAAAAAATAAACAAATTGCATAAAAAATTATACAAAAAAAAAAAAGCAACAACTAATAATAATAACAAATAAGTCGAAGGAAAGGCAAAAAATTCCGCAATGTACGCGCAATACGGCAAACGAAGAAAATGCGCGACTATGCCAGCAACGACAACAACAACAAGGAAAACATTAAACTATGCGCGTCTATTTCTCATCACCGTATTTTGTGGATTATTTTTGTTCGGCGCACAAACGGCCAAAGCTCAGGAGGTGCAGAGTAATGATGCAAATCTACACATAGTTGCAACAACTACGGCTAGCAGTGATGCTGCGCCTACTATGCCTGCTACAGTTGTAGTAACAACAGTACCCGGCGATGCAGCAATAACAACAACAACAATAGCTACATTACCAATAATAACAACAGCAAATGCTGAGCATGCTATGAATGCAACGTTACAAACAGTCGAAGAAGCTGGCATCACAATGGCCACAAATGCAGTGGAGGAGTCTACCGGTGCTGTGTTCAGTGTTGATAGTTCAATGACTTCAACATCGTCTGCTCCTGCTGTTCCAATAACAACCGAAGCAGCAGCAGTAGCAGCAGCGGGCACAGCATTGCCAGACGATGCACATTTGCTAACTACCACAGAGACGTCAGCCGCGACGGCGTCACCAGCAGCAGCAGTGATGGCCAACGAGGAAGGCAGCAATGTTGTGCACAAATTGGATGTTATTGGTAAGTTACCGCATACATTAGAATAATAACATATGCATTCTTTATTTTCTTCCTCTTCTTAATTTTTTTCAAATAATTGGTATGGAAAATTGTACTGTAATTTGGAGAAAATGATAATAAATTACAAGGTATTAGACAATTGGGCTGTTGCCAGGAACATATGAAAATAAAGTTGAGCACAGAATTGTAGAAAAATTATCGTACTAAGTAACGAAATGGTGTAAGGTACCTAAACATATTAACAAAGGCTCTATGAAAGATAGAAACAAAAAAAAAATGTTTTAAAATTTGAGATAATTTTTTTTACAGAAGTTACTTGTTTTAACTTTGCATTCTAAAAAAGTAGCAATTTTCTTATGAATTTATTTAAGTAAAAGAGCAGATGCTGCATAGAAAAACAAGGCAAAATAATATTCATATTTTCTATGTTGATGTTGAGGCATTGAAAAGTGATTTGGGAATCTCATATTGACTAACATTGATTGCCTTTGAAAACTCAAAGCCTATGGTCTAACAAGAACCTAATTGACAATTCAAAATATTTGGGTAATTTAAGGGGTAATGTGGGTTTGAAAATTTCAAAAAATCGATTTTTGTTTTTTTGTCTCATTAAATAGTAAGTACAGTATGTTTAAAATACTCTCCTAAAATTTTAAGTCGATCCGAGTAAAATTCTAAGAGATAGACCCTTCAGAAGTTCCTCCCATTAGGCCACGTCAGTTGAGCGCTTCGCAGGTATAGGTGTTTATCTCAAAACTCCATTTTTTAAGTCGGTGGACACGATATCTCGAAAAGTTACAAAGCGATTTAGTTCAAATTTTGTACAAATCTTTAAAATAATATTATCTAGTTATTGAATGAAGGATTTTTTCTTTTTATTAATTACAACTATTTTTTTTAGCCAATGTATGCGAAAATTTCACTAAAAAATGTGTTCTTTGGTTCAAAGCAAAAAAAAAATTCAAATTTGGACTTTTTTTCCTTAGTACAACAACGAGATTTATCCATGTACCAACGAAATCCTTTTGGTGTTTTGATTTTAGATGAACCAATAATGAGTTATGCTGTCCACGGCAAGAGCATTTTTTTTTTGAGACGTCAAGGAAGATGAGGTACCAACGGCTGAGTTTTCGGATTTTTTAAATAAAAATTTCACAAAATACTATTTATATAATATATGTATCTTAGATATAGTGAGTTGTTTAAATAAAATATATGATTTTATATACTAAAAAAAAAATAGTCAAAATCTTCTTTTTTTCAACCTCTGAAACCCACCTAACCCCTTAAGATTAATAGGAAACCAGTTTATCATAGGGTAATTCAAATTATTAAATGCCAATTCAGATTCTCCAGTCAACGTGAAAACAACTTTTGCCTCGGTTTTGACTATTTGTTTATTAATTCTGTAATTTTAATTATTTTTTTATAAAAAATATAGTTCGTGCAACAACAAAAATCATATAGAGTAAAATTTCCAACTTCGTATACAATTTATAAATATTCATTGAATTTGCATCAAAACTTGTAGCTTAATACTCAGAATTTTTAGAAAAATTTCGGGTATGCAGTTTTATAGATAATTAAATTTTGAGTGGTTCAAAAATCGCGTTGCTTTTTGGCAATTTTTTTCCCTGAGGGTGTTGGGTGTTTTCTTCTTAATGAAAAAGTAATAGTAGGTGTTAGGTGGAGAAAATGCACAAAACGAAAAATTCTCAAAAATCTGTGTGACTTCTGACCTACTTAAAACTTCCGCTTTACAAAAATGATTTTTGACAATTTTTTCTACTGACGGGGTTGGGTGTTTTCTTCCATACAAACGAATAGTTAAGTGGAGAAAAGGCACAAGACAAAAAATTCTCAAAAATCTGTGTGATTTCTGATCTACCTGAAAATTGCGCTTAACAAAAATATTTTTTGACAATTTTTCCTATTGACGGGGTTTGGTGTTTTCTTCCATACAAACGAAAAGTTAAGTGCAGAAAAGGCACAAGACAAAAAAATTATCAAAAATCGGTATGATTGTACTTGCACTTTACTAATGAGCTTTAAAATTGCATATTCGCAATTTCTAAATTTTAAAATTCTGCGTAAAAAGTTTGAATATTTGATGGAAATTGATTTTTGACAAATTTTTACAAATTTTGAAACTTTGCTTTATATGGTTTTTGTTGTAGTATGAACTGTGCTTTTGTAAAGGAATAATTGAAATTAAAAAGTACATAAATAAATAGTCGAAACATGTCAATAAGTGGTGCACACTTTCTTTTAACGTTGACTGCGCTATGCAACACTGTGAAGTCTGTTTAGTGAGAAGTGCTAAGCATCTGTTCGATGAGAAAACGAAACTTCATGAAAACGAAATGATAAAACAACCTAACAACGAATTTTCAATGAAAATATATTTTTATAATAATTTTTTTTTTGTTTTTGTTTCTTTAAAAATGACACTCATTTTATGTTAAAGCCAAAGTCCACAAAGGAAAGACTGAGTTGGAATGAGTGGAGTGAAGCCGCTGTTCTCGACTTATGTTGGGTGCGAGTGGAGGCGTTCGGTAACCAGCTGAATAACGTAATTACAATTGATGTCCCCAGAACAGTTCTGTCTATAAAATTACGGAAGTGTTATTAATTGGGGAAAAACTCATATTCATTTTATTTACCAACTCGCACAAAGCCCTTTTGAGTCGCCTTTTGCTTTAATGCTGCGAGGAGTAATAGCTGTTGCCGCCTAAAACTTTGAACTATTAGCAGGTTGTACTTATTTTTTTTCTTCAAAAAAGGCCGGCCGGAATCGACACTTGATTGCGTGGACTAAGAAAGTCTAATATAACTCTTATAGGCAAATAAAATGTGTTCTGAAGTTAAGTTTTTCTATGATACATTTTCCTCACACTGAATTTTCAGAAGCAAAATCAAAACAATTTCTGGCGTCAAATATTATTGAGCGTTGTCTCATTCTCACTAAAACATTCCATAACTAATGTGTTGACTCGAATTCAGCCAATATATGTATGTGAAAAGATGATTATGATCATTATAGATTACTTCAAATTGCGACTCACAATTAGTAGCAATTCTCCTAGAAGGCAATGCAAACTTAAAATGGGCTGACCTTAAATTACAACTATTTATATATTTATTGAATTAAATTTATAATAAATTGTAAAATTTTGAACTACTGGCTGTGAAAACTACAACTAACAACTCGAGCGAGTTTGGTTATTCAAGAATGCCTCCCAAAACCAAGTAACAGTCGACGATATGGAGCCGAGAAGGTTCTGGTTAAATCATTCCATATCTAATCATCCAATCAGTCTCATAACCACTTACGCAGAAATAAATGACTTATATCAACTTAATCAATTTCCGTTCATAATTTTTATCTCGCATACAAATTCTTTGTCTACCTTTTTGTTAGTCTCCTAGCAGTCAGCGATATGGTGGATATATTTTTATTATTTTGCTCGAAAACAGCGGATCTTCTTCAATCTTTTCAAGAGCCCAATCAGCAAAACGGTGACGTGCAGGAAGGTCATTTGGCTTTAGTTCTTGTACGAGCTGTATTTTGTATGCTTTTAAATGAAGATCCTTCCGTAAAATTGACCAAGTTGTTCCATACGACAGTGCAAGTTGCTGAGAACGGTGCCGAATCGATTCATCGCGGTTTTCACGTACACTCTCTGCTACTGCCGCTATATTCTCAATGCTTCTTGCTGGACGTGGTCTATTCGGTCGAGAATTATCCACCAATGAATATTCGGATTCAAATTTGTAGATGGTATGTCGAATAGTGTTTAAGGCAGGCCGATTATGTTGACCATAATGCGGTCTAAGCGCACGAAAAACATTTGTCACAGAACGCTGATTTTCATAATACAGTTGAACAATTTGTAGACGTTGTTGCGGTGTGAGTCTTTCCATGATGAAATGCCAAACGCTGTTCAACAAATCCACGATGACAGTTTGCCACAACTCGCGCGCGATCTGTAAAAAACACGCAAATGAAAAAAATCCTCTTAATTGATCACCCGTTACAATTAATAATACTATTTTCTAAGAAGAGGCCTTGAAGGTCATCTGCAGGCCAGAGGATCAGTTGTGGTCAAACTCAGAAAATGAGCCCGGCAAACACTGTTTTCGCATTTTCACGGACGGCTCCAGGAAAGAATATGGCTCCGGCTCTGGGGTCTACTTGAAATCCAGCGGGACAAAACCGCTCTTTGCTCATGGAATGCATGCATCTGAGTTTCAAGCGGAGGTGTATGCAGTTCAAGAAGTGATGAACTTTGTTGTGGAAAACCGATGGAGAGGCAAACCTCTCTCTCTTGGCTCCTTGGCACCAAAAGATCTACTCAGATTTCTTCGGAGATTGGGTACATTTAAAGAAAATTAAAATGGAATCCAAGTATAGTACAATGGACTTAATTAATGTCTGAGTGCGGCACTTGCTAGTTCTCCCTACAAAAAAAAGGAAAAAATACTTTAAAGAATTTTATAAATATTACATAATAATTGTGTACAATGTGATATATTTAAACCAAGACGTTTCTTACATTCAAATACAGTTTCCCTGTTATTTCGTTTCGCGTATACCTGACATCTTCATTGAGGTTTTTGTATGCTTTGTGTGGGAGAAATTGTTCTTGAGAAATATCCCCACTCTTTTGCAGGCAAACGCAATGGTGTTTTATCTAAAGAAGTTCTTCCACGTGTTGGCTATTCAGGAATATTTACATTTTTTTAAATTTCTTCTGCAAAGCAAATTCCGAGCGAAATTTTCAAAATGAATATTTTCCAGATTTTCGAATGTGCTTTGCTTTACGAAATAAGCAACAATACATTTTAACAGCTGCAGATAACAAGTCGACGTGCATTGAATGACTATCCAGTGCAAGAGGTTAACAGTTTTCATTCATTTCATTTGTTTTCAATTTCCATAAATTTTATATAAGCAAGAAAAATCTTATAAATTAAAGTTTAAAACTTTATAAAAAATAATATTAGGCGCGCAACCAACTTACCGCTGTTTTTTTTATGAAAATACAACTTTATTCTGAAAAAATGGTTACAAGTGAATCACTGAAAGTATTGCCCATCGCAGGCTACTCCTTTTTCCCATCTTTCTGGTAGATCCCGTATACCATCGCGGTAAAACTGTTCAGCTTTTGAGGCTATCCATGGATCAAACTATTTTTTGATGTCTTCATATGAATGGAACTGCTGCCAATTTTTCATCACCCGTCACGATGCGATGAAGAAAACTCTTCTTCCCTTCCTTTTTTGCCCCTGGAGCAGTTGTCCACAAGCGACATCCCTTGGTTTTAATTCATAAGAAACGGAGGACCCGTTTCTGAATCATTCCCAAAACATGCAATCGCTTGAAAATGGATTGGCGGGTAACTCCTATTACTGAAGCAAGCTCTTCTTGCGTTTGACACGGATCCTCATTGAGCGATGCCTCCAATTCAACGTCTTCGAAGGTTTTTGGCCTTCCTTCACGCGGACGGTCGTCACCATTAAAATCACCGTATTTGAAGCAACGGAACCAATCTCGGCACGTTGGTTCACTTAAAGCAGCATCTCCATAAACTTTTTGTTGCTCTCAATGCGCTTCAGCCGCCGTTTCTTTCGAATGAAAGAGGGAAATCAACACTTCCCGCAAATGACGATTATTCGGCCCAAAATCAGACATTCTCACAAAACCAAAAGTGTGTGACACCAAAACAAAATAACTAATGTGGCGAAACAGTTTGTTACCATAGGTCTAAGCTTGGTTTATGACGTTTAGGTTATGTTAGCATCGACTAGCATACACTGCTGGCGGCATCTGTTGACAAATAGCGAGAATTTAGTAGCGCACCTAATAAAAATTCGAAATATTTGTATTAAAGCTAAAATTAAAATTTGTGTACTCAGGTTAATAGCCACTAATTTTAGTAACATAAAGTACAAGTTTGAAATGGCTAAAACTACGCGTTGAATTTTAATTTGAATAATTTTTTTTCTTGGAGGTATTTTTCCATTTTCTATATACGAATATAACGAGTGCAAGACAGTTCGAAGTTTTGGTAAACAAATTTTAGATTGAAATTTAAAATTTTTCAGAATTTCCTATTAAGTTTGAAATGCTGTTTTATAAAATATTAGTTGCTGTGTAATGAACGATATTTTTATATAAAGTTTATGAAAAATAAGTGGTCCAAATTGTGTTGTGATTTATTGACTTTTCGGGGGCTGTATATACAGGGTGGGGCAAACTCGATTCCCTAATGTAAACTGGCCATAATTTTTGACGTAGACGTAAATGCGGCTTAAAGTATGACATTTTAAAAAGTAGACGTCAGTAGAATTCTAACCATGTCGCAGTATACACCTGTCGAACGTTCTGAAATCGTCGAACTTTACATTAAGAATCAGAACTCAATTATTCTGACTCAACGCGCGTTTCGTGCAAAATTTCCTCGGAAAAAAGCACCTGATCCTAAGACAATTCGTGCATTATATGCTAAATTTAAATCTACTGGTATTCTCAGTAATGTGCCACGTCCAATTATACACCGCAGAGCTAGATCAAACATCAATATCACCACTGCACAGGAGCTTTTACAGGAAAATCCAAATCTTTCGACTGAACGCGGTGCTCAGGCTTTGGGCATCAGTAAAAGGTCAATGCGACGTATTTTACGGATCGATTTGAAGTTGTTTCCGTACAAGTTCCAAACTGTGCAACAATTGAATTCACAAGACTACCCTAGACTATTTATTTATTGAACGTAATGTTTCCAAGTCGATTAGTGTCAAAAAAAGGTGATTTTGACTGGCCGCCGCGTTCACCTGACTTAACTGCTCCCGACTTTTTTCTGTGGGGATATTTGAAGGGAAAGGTTTACACTAACCAGCCGAAGACACTTACAGTTTTAAAAGAAAATATTCGACAAGAAATTGCAGCCATAGGACCAGATACATTAAAAAAAGTCATGGAAAATGCAAAAAAACGAGCTCAACTTTGCGTTAAAGAAAAAGGCAAACATTTGCGCGACATCATATTTCACACATAGTGTAATCGAATTCTATCGATTAACATTAGTTAACAAAACCGATTAAACTTAAATCTGTTGTATATTTTTCACATAATATGAAAAAAAAAAATAGGGAGTTTGCCCCTCACTGTACAAAAAAATAAAAATATGGAAAAACTAAATTCTGGCGCTCCAATTGTAAGTATCATTGACGCATTTATAAGTCGTTTCATTTCCTTTGCTGCAAATAGCAACTTCAAAAATTCATATGCTTGGAGAAATTATATTTATCTTCTCAGAAATATTTGGCTGATGAATGTTAGAAAATGTTCTCACTTTTTTTCTATCCTTTCAAACAATTTCATCGGACTCCCCTCAAGTTATAATCAGCACTAAATATAGAAATAATCAGCTGCATAACATTTTTCCTACTCTTTCATTATCCCGCATTAACTCAATATTCCAAATTCTCAACTGTGTTAACTTCTACTGCAACACCTTCTAATAATACAAAAACGAAAAAAATATTCTCTCAATAGTTCGCTTCCTCTATTATCGGCGCGTTCGCGTCTCAAGTCTTTTGTTTGACGCAAAAGCGCTTTGAAATTTATAATACGCATCATTGAACGGATGTGCCTTCCTACACCAATACTTATGCAACTACTTATACATGCATATAGCGGCATATAAAATCTCGAGTCATTCGAAGAATTTGAATACAAAAATTGTGAAGAAAAAAACAGAAAAATTACATAAGCTTGCGTTCATGTATTGGGAATGAAATAATTTACAGAAAATAGTTTGAAAAGAAGACATTGATGGTAATCTTGATCTTAAAATATTCATTTGATGAGTTGATGTATGTTTGCTGACCTCTTGCATGAGGCCAACCGCAACCTTCTTGCTTGATTGATTTTTCGTGTAAGCAAATTATGCTCAAAAAATTAGATGTACGGTTGAAATTGATTGACTTTAATTGTGCCTGTCGCTGAATTTGAAGAGGTACATAAGTGTGTTGGCGTTAATTGGTTTGATTGCTTTTGAACTAGACTGCGTTAATGAGTGGATTTTATGTAGGGATTGCAATTTGATGAAGGCTGAATTGGATGGAAATTCTAGGCGAAATTAAGGTGCTTTAAATTGATGAACATCTTGCCTGATAGAAATGCTGCAAGTCAATTTTTATTTGAGAGTATGCGCTCAACCAATTTATGCAAGTTATTTGATTTAATCGAAGAATCATTCTTTTAATGAAGGCACTATTTTTCAAAATGACTTTGAAAGGTGCAATGACTGTTAAAATATTTGAAATATTAAAAGCATATATGTTTGCAGTGCTTCAAAAAACTATAGCACAGAGATTTTTTGACAAGTTTTGACAATTTATTTTTTCCTTTTGTCATTTTAATAATTGTTTTAACAAAATATAGCTCATTCTTCTAGATCTAATCAGCATATAACACATCTATGTTTCAGACTTTGTATAAAATTTATTAAACATAATTTTTAGAAAAATTTCAGGTATGCAATTTTATAGTCAAATAATTTTTAATAATTTTTTTTCAGTTATTTAATTAAGTTTTTTATCTAAATATAGTTCATTAGGGCTAATTTTCTTAAATTTAATAAAAATATAGAAAACGTACGGTAGATAAAAATGGTTACAAATTTAATCTTCAAAATAATAGCCATCACTAGCGACACATTTTTCCCATCTCTCAGGCAATTTATGGATGCCGCGTCAAAAAAATTGGCCGTCTTTGGCCGCAAACCAATCATCGAGCCATTTTTTGGCTTCTTCGTGAGAATTGAAGCGCTGCTCGGAAAGTGCGTGGCCTATCGATGCAAACAAATGATAATCGGAAGGCGCCAAGTCTGGTGAATAAGCCGCATGTATTAGCGGTTCCCAATCGTATGTCTCCACCAATTCCCGGGTCGCTCTTGTTCGATGTGGCGGTGCATTATCACATTGTTAATTCATGCGGCACCCATCTTCCGACCTTTAAAATCATGCCCATGTCTTTCAAACGTTTGGCAATGGTTTTTAGGGTCACTCCTAACTGCTCTGCCATCATTTCTTGCATTTGACCATTGTCTTCAACCAACAATGCTTGCAATTCGGCGTCCTCAAACTTTTTCGGTGGCCGGCCACGGTCCTCGTTCTCCACGCTAAAATCACCATTTCGGAATTTTTCAAACCATCTGAAGCACTGTGCTCTACTTAGAACATGTCCACCATAAGCTTCTATAAGCATTTGATGGGCTTGAGAAGCGTTTTTCTTCAATTGATAACAGAAAATTAACGATGTCCGCAAGTCGTAGTTTGAAGGCACGAATTTCGACATTTTTAAGAGCGACAAAAATGCATTGTTGTATGAAACGTAACAAACAATGAACTGAATATTGTTGACAGATGACAGACGAAAAAACAAGACATTTGGGAAGGTTTAAAAATACTCCTTGCGACATCTATGGATTAATAGCTGAAAGGCTCATTTTATAGGTTTATACCTGGTATAGTAAAAATATAATAAAACTAAATTTCAGACTTGTATAGAATTAAAAAATTATTTTAGTTTTTTTTTAAATTTCAAGTTTATTAAGGGGTTATATACCTTGTGTTTTTCAAAAAAATCAAAATAAATTTTATTTCTTTATCGTAAAGTACAATCCCTTGAGAACATTTTCCAAAAATTTCATAGAGATCTGAGCAATAGATCGAAAGTTACAGCGTTTTAAATTGTGCGTCGTCACGTCCTGAGCGTACGGCCTCATGCGGCGCTTGAAACTTTAAACGCGATTATCTCAAAAACGTGTTTTTCCAAAAATGCTTTTGCGGTGGACGCGATTGCAAAAAAAGTATTCAACCGATTTTTATAATTTTTTTTTTAAATTGTTCGTAATTGATGTCGCCTCTTAGTGAACGATCAACTTTTTATGTATAAATTTTTATTTTGCAGATATGAATTTTTTAATGCCAATTTTAGGACTGTAGAAGTGGAGTTTTTTAAAAACATGTTCCTATTTTCACAAAAATCAAAATATTTAATATATTGATCGTTCACTAAGAAGATATAACCCTATACTAATGAAATCTTTTCGATTTTTTGATTTCAGTTGACTTGGTGGACTTGAATCGCGTCCACCGCAAGCCTCTTCCAAAAAAAGGGTCTTGGGGGAAAACGCCATAACTCCGCCATTTTTAAATATTTTTACACAAACAAAGGCTTTTTTTTTCTTTAAACATTGTAATATCCAATAATAAAAACTTTTATACAATAAAATTATTGCTACATATCTTTAAAAAAAACCCAACTTTCGCTAATTTCACCGGACCACAAGGTATATAACCCCTTAATCAGAACTTTTGGAAAAAATGTAGGCATAAAATTTTATAGTCAATTAAATTTTAGATCGACTTTTTATTATACGGAGAAAATACACAGGACTGCAAAATAAATTGTCAAAAATCAACGCAGTTTTTGAGCAACCTAAAATTTAAACTTTATTATATTAAAATTCAATAAACTATAAAACTGCATTTCTGAAATTATTTTTTTTTCAATTTCCAAATTTTAATGAAAATTTTAAAATTTTTTTTTAATTAACCGAATTTCCAAACTGGTTTTTAAATGGTTTTTGCTGTAGAATGAGCTATAATTTTATACAAAATAAAATAAAAATTAAAAAGGAAACAAATAAACTACCAAAAATTTTCATCCAGTCTCTATATAGTGCTAAAGTTATTTGATTCACTGTATATGATTCTGCTTCAAATTTTAACTGAAGCTGGCTCTCTACTACAACCGATAATCCCTTTACCTATTATGCACTATTTTGAAGCGCCACTTAATTAACTCAGCGTTCATTGACCACAGAAAATGTTCTAAGCACTTAGTTAAAAATCTTGAAGCTTAACTTCGCTGCGCAATTGAATATGAGTGAGGTAAAAAGGAAAACCCAATTCAAATTACAAACTCCCATCTTTCTTCTTGTACGAGTATGTTTGATAAAGTTCTTTCTCTCATATTAAAGTGAACTTTTACTATTCACATCGCGTTCGCCGTGTTTTTATTTTTTTTTTTTGGTTTATTTTCGTTCTTTATAACTTCAATAATTTAACTGCCAATCCATTACAGAGCATTAGTGTGTTGCATATAGCAACAACAAAGTTTTTTATGTATTAACAACCATTTAATTGCTTGAGTCTCGACACGGAGGTCAGCTAGAACTTGGTAATTATGGTCGGATATATATATTTTTTTAACTTATAGTGGAAGCTTTAACTCTGTCTAAGTTACGACATGAATTTGTATTGTGGCTGAGTTCGTAGTTCACTTTTGTGGCTTTTTTATGCTTAGAGCTGAACTAATTGGTCATTAGTTTCTATTTAATTGCTGGAAAATTCACGTATGTGCAGTTCACATTTCGTATATTAGTTTAGTAATTACATTTGGTAATCAGTACTGCAAGAATTCTCGGCGAATTTGAAATAAAGTATCAGAGATAGTCTGTACAGACTTTTGAACTTAAAAATTGCATTAGTATGCACTTATCAGTTTAGAAAAGTTTTTTTCTCAAGTGGTACTGTTTATTCTGTTATAAGTTGTTTTCAAGAGATTTCAGATTTCAACTTCAAGTACGAAAATATTGTAGAAAACACTAGACTAGCATTAAATATATTTATTTAGAAATTTAACAGATAAAATAAGTTTTGAATATTTGAATATTTTGTGGAGGTATAGAATTATATGATAAACGAATTATTTTTATGAAAAGCTCCAGCTCTGCAGTTAGTCGATGCGGTACCTGCTGGCAGCAGAGACCAAACAACCAAGAGGAAAGCCTCAGACGCGTAGGAAATATAAAGAGGAAAAGAACTTGACTTCACTTGGTGCATTCAACTGCGTCAGTTAGCACGAGAAAGAAGCGAGTAGCGCTGTTAAAATTGCTACTACGCCAATCGAAAAAAAGGTTCCCAAATATAGATCGATATGATACGAAATAAAACCAGCTGCATTTGAGGTATAAATGAAATCCTTTTTCAAAACCTCATGCATACTAGTATGTGTAGAGTATGAGATCCCCCAAATTTTTGTACCGAGATCCAGTTCCAAATGATCTAGCTTGATCTATGAATTTTGTGGAAATACCTAAATTATGTTGACTTTGAGAGCCTCGGCCAATTGCGGTTTTCAATCGTAGAACTCCTACTTCAAAGAACTCTACAAGAAAACTTGTAAACCGCAATAAATTGTAAGATCTTGATAGCCAAATTATTGCTCCTCTACAAGAGAAAATCATACCTACAAATTGTTCACAAAGAAGTTACATCTTTTGGACGTGCTGCTAATCGTGTTATTTGTCACTAGTGATTGAATATTAACCACAGATTTGATAGACACCGCCTCAGCTTGTGATACGCCTATATTAGAAAACCTCTTTAAAATGCAACTTGTTATTGAAGTGGAATTTCGAAAGTGATTTTGTCGAAATATGGTCTTAGAGATTGCACATCCTACATCCCATTCGAAATGTGTCATGACTGTTTCTTATGTCAATAAAGTGTTAACAAACTAATTCACCTCAATATTTATATATTCACAAGGAATTCTGGTAAGGTTTCATCAGACCACCATTTTAAATTTACGAAATGTCGAAATCACTTCTACCTCGCTTAATACAACTTTGTTTTAGAGGTTGGGTAAGATGGTTGTTCCTATGAAGACCAACTTAGATGAATTTACTAAATTTCTTCCATTGTGCTTCCATTATTAGATTAAAAGGAAGAAAGAAATGATAGGGATTATTGAGAAGAAGACCGAACGATGGCTGTTCACGTTAGTGTTAACTGCTTCATAATGCGGATGAAACTCATCAGCTGTATTATTTCTAAACCTGCGAGGATCTCACAACTTAGAGCGAAAGCGGGCTGTTAAGAAGAATGGAGACGTATTGAGGAGGAGACAATGGTCCACTCCGGATTGTTATGCCAATATGATGATGGATATGAAAACCTCCGGACATCTTACCTGCGGATTTAGGTTTAGCAAAAAAATGAGTGGAGGGCAGCTGAGGAGAAGACACTGAAGTTATTCCACCTCATTTTCTAGACAGCTGTTGCAGAAAGGACTAAAAACCGCCGTCTCACCGTATGGATGTCTGATGATGTCTGATAAGGGCATGATGTCTGATAAGGACACCCACAAAATTAGAGATTGACGACTTTGTTAGTCTTAAAAGTTCTCAAGAGCTATTCCAATCTACCTGTTGATCGCAACTTTGTACGTTCGTGCACTAACTTAGCCCTCCTTTCCAGCAGCTGTCTAGAGATTTTAGAGGGAACTCCAATTCTTACTTTTCGCGAGGAAATCAACTATAGTGGTCCAGTAGCCTTAATTCGAGCTTGATTTTAACAGAGTACACCTCCACCAACCTTTCCATCCAATTTCGAGACAGCCGAAAAATTTACCAGGCAGCATACAAATGCCACAACCCGGTCACTGTTCTCTTGGGGGAATATGGATTGAAAATATCGTGCTCGGACCCACCGTGGGTGTACATTGATGAGTAACCATCGGAATGAGCTCAAAGTTTCTAAAGCTACAAGGGTGTTTGTAACTCAATTATAACTTGTGGATTTTAGAGAAGCGGAGAGAAATAACCAATAGGGAAGTGTCACGAGAATAGCCAACATTTTTAAATAAGAATTAAAAATTAAATTCAAAATTGGAAGAGAATTGAAGAAAGCAACTTTCTGAGCGGCTTAATTTGATATTTTTATGAGCCTAAAAATTTATGGAGCATTGCTCGTAAAAGACATGTCAGCTTTTTTTACCTTTTTTTAAGCTTTTATTTACCTGAACTACATAGAACTTATGTCTAATAACTAAAACAAGAATTTCACCTTGAATAAAATGCTTTTAATTAATTAGATAATTGGATAAAGTGCATACATACATACTTACATATTAAAGCAGTATGCATTCATGGCAAAGTTATAATTCATCTATGAAGGTGTCTGCAATGAAGCGATTGAGTACGACTAATTATGCGCATATAAAGCTAGAGTTATTTACATACACATTTATATGCATATATGCACATATGTAAATGCATAGCTATGTCTTAAAATGATGCAAGCTTCTTTTGCGTTTGCTTTTAAACTCTATTGGCTACTGAAAGCGCATCTAAACCATATCGATATCACCTTCATTTCATGCAATGCAACTCTCATCAGGTGTATGCAAATTATATTGAAGCTATTTGGAATGTAAAATATAACATTTATTTAATTGTGGTTCGGCACTTTGCGCACGAAGCCGGTGCGATAACAACTATTAATAATATTTATTGTATATTAATATTAAAGTAGCTTAAGTTCAAAATGATGGTTTCAATTGAAGTTTTTTATAATTTGTAGTTTAGCTTAGTTTCGGAAACAATCGTTAACTCTTATTATTGTTAATAATGTGGTTGAAAAGCCAAAATAATAATTAAAATAAATTTAAAGACCAAACCGAGAGCGCCGACTCTTCGGCTAATACGAAAATCGCAATTGGCATATTTTGAGTCTAAGGAAACTTAAGTGGTTTTATTGAAGTAAATACTATAAACTGCGTCTTCATAAGAAAGAATTTGATGCTTTTTTCATACTTCTGTACGTGCATATATATTAGAGCTTTGAATGCATTTTTTTAACTTTAACTTTATAGAACGAAAAAGCTGTCATTTCGGTATGACGAGTACACTCAACATAAACAATTCAAGGGTTAAGGTGTATTAGCTAAAGAGCCAAATTATTACTATATTTCGTCGATGCTGTTTTGAATAAACGTATGCCAAATACATTTCAATTTAAGGAGCAAATTTATTTTTTATCGATTTATAATTTTAAGTAACCATTTGACCATATTATATCATATAATAATTTTATTAATTGACTTTACCTATATTTCATATCTTATATTTATTTTGATTATTAGTGAGTTATTTTGATATCCGGCTCTTTGTTGACTAATCATTAATTTTATCGATTTTTAAAATTATTTATTAATTTATTTTTATTTTATTAAAATTTCCGATTCTCTAGGCTACTATGAATTTGTACCAATCTGCATAGATTTCATATTTTCGATATTTGTAATTGATTATTATCTTAAATATCGCATTTTATCGTAGTTTTATCGATTTATTATTTTCGTTAGTGGATTTTTGCATTATTGCTTCTGGAACTTGTGACGCTTTACTATATTCTACAATTTTCGATTCCTACTCGATACTCAATTGATATTGACTCTTTTATCGATTTTTCGATTATTATTGACGTTTATATGCGTTTCAACGATTCTGTTGATTAATTATTAATTTTGTTAATGTTCGAAACTATTTCGATTCATTTTTATTATTATCGATTTTATCCAGCTCTCCGATTTTCTAAGCGATTATCAATTTTCATTGATTTTATATTTTTAAATCGAATCGATTAATCGTTTATTCACTTTATTGGTTTACTAAGCTAATTTTTGTTTTTCTAATATTTCCATTTCTTTAATCAGCTACAAATTTTTAGCTTTTTGATTTGTCTGTCATTGGTTTATTTTATTTTCATAGATTTTTTCGTCGATATTTATCATCAATTTTTATTAGTATCATTTTATTTTCGATTTTTTAATCGCAATCCATTCGTTTCAGAATCGATTTCTTGATTATGATCTACTTATTTAAATTAATGTTTGGTCTTCTAATAATATCACTTCTTTAATCGACTACACATTTTTAACTTTTTGATATGCCTTATATAGACTTATTTTATTATCATCGATCTCTTTTGTCGATTGTCCATTTTTATCATCAATGATTTTTTGTCGATTGTCGATTTTTATAATCAATTGATTAAAAATTGTTTTATTGACTGATCGTATTTTCGATTTTTTGAATAATACATTTTTTTTGACTATAAGCTTTTTGCATCATATCGTCCCCTATGTGCTCATAGGCTATTATTTTTTTTTTGAATTTTTGGATTCTCCATCGTCGATTTTATATGTGGTCAAAATTTTGTCAAATTCTAGTACCACAAAGTGGGTCAACACGTCAGTCAAAAAATAATAAATATTTACAGACATAACGAGATTTGAGTGAGAGCTACTTTCAACAAAAAGTTTGAAATTCATTTTCTCAATACATCAAAAAATTTATAGGCTATTTTAATACTAAGGGGACGATATATTTATTACGTTTATTGTCAATATTAACTATATTCCACAATTCTGTTGATTAATTATTAATTTTGTTAATGTTTGATTTTATTCAGCTCTCCGATTTTCTAAGCGATTACCAACTTTCATTGATTTTATATTGTTATTTTCGATTATTATCTTAAAATCGATATTTTAATCGGTTATTCACCTTATCGTTTTATTAAATTAATGTCTGTTATCGAGTTATGCTATTTCGTTAATCGACTACAAATTTTCAACTTTTTGATATGTCTGTCATTGGTTTATTTTATTTTCATCGATTTTTTTTGTCGATATTTATCATAGATTGATTATAATTTTTTTATTAACGCATCAACTTGCTTATCAACTTATTTGTATTAGCAGCGTTTTATTTTCTCATTTTCGATTGTTTAATCGACAATCAGTTCGTTTCAAAATTTCAGTTTTATTACTGATTTCCCGATTGTGATCTACTTATTTAAATTAATGTTTGATCTTCTAATAATATCACTTCTTTAATCGACTAAACATTTTTAATATTTTGATATGTCTATTATAAATTTATTTTATTACCATCGATTTCCTTTGTCGATTATCGATTTGTATCATAAATAATTTTTTTGTTGATTGTCGATTGTTATCATCAATTGGTTAAAAAGAAATTTTATTGACTTATCAACTTATTTTTATTAGCAGGGTTTACTTTCTTACTTTCGATTTTTTAATAGACAATCAATTTTTTTCGATTTTTCAATTTTATTATCGATTTCTCGATTCTGATCGACTATTTTAGATTTTTAACCGCTTATTAAGTTGTATCAGTTTGACTTCTATATATATATTAATTATTTTTTATTGAATGAAATTTTTGTCTCGATTTACCATTTTCACTACCGGTTTTTGTATTATTATCGTCCTTCGGTTTTATTTTAAATTTTTCAACCGTTTGTTAAGTTTTATCAATTTTTGTTTTAAATATTAACGATTTTTAATCGATGAACTTTTTGCCTCGATGATTTCAATTATTGATTTTTTATACAATATTATTTTCGATTTATGTTTTTATTTTACATTTTTTAATCGATTATCAGCTTGCTTATATTTTTTTACTATCAACTTTTTATAAGCTATTTTTAATCTCTGCTTCTTTGCTTTGGCATCGCTTTAATTTTTACCATCGATTTTTTCTATTCTAATATTTTTTCGTTACCTCTTTATAATCGCTTATGAATTTCTATTAGTTAGTTTTTATAACAAATTTTTTAGGCTATGAACGTTTTGCATTTCATTGTTATTATCGATTAGTTTTCATAACATCTGATCGATTTTTTTAACCAATTACTCATAATCATTACTACCTGTTAATGATTTTTGTTTACTATCGATTTTTATTCAATTACACAGAATCACTACTATTATCGATTTTTTATGATCGATTTCTTAAGCAGTTGAACTGAGTGAGAATAATTTCGCTGCAATAGCAACCACCTTAGTTACCTTAATAATCTCATCCTACATTTCGTGGTCTGAGATAATTTAAATTAAAAAACCTTTAATCAACCTCACATTTTGAAAGTGATGAAAAACCAAACTTTTTCACTATAATATGTTTAGATTTTAATTCAAAAAGTTTTCTTTAGTTTGGCGTTGCGCCTGTCAAACCATATCTCTTCATTTTCATTTGTCACTTTTGATTGATTTTTTTATGGCAGACAGTACCTAAGAACATAGCTGGACTAAAACGGTCTTATTTAAGTAAATAAAAAATGATTTATAGCATCATTTCCAATGACCTGCATTTATACCCAGCCTAGTGCCGTCACTTCAGCAGCGTTCCCAAAAAGTTTGTTGGGAATTTTTTCGCGCTGTTGCGGAAACAAAAATTCTATTGTATTTCTAACAAATATGCAACTATTCTCAAGGCAAATATTAGTTTGTTTGGTATACAAACACATAAATTTGGAGTGGAATGTGTCAAAAAATGTCTTAACATGTGAGCTTAAAGATTCATACAACTTGTCCCATGCCTACCGTAACACGTCTCTTAAACGCCCTGATGCCTAAAATGTTGCTAATACGAAACCTCAATTCTCCCTTAATTCGACTTAAGCTACTTTTGCATATGAATACTGATAAATGTGGTATATATCGTATCGCTTTGCTTTGTTATGCTCTGTCTATTGTATGTGCGCTACTTTTTAGCTCTTCGAACTACTTTTTAATTTTTCGAGCTTTTTTTTCATTTTATGCAATCAACTTCAAGTGAATGGTGAAGAGCTGGATTTTTTGAGTATGCGTGTGTTTTCATACATATTCATTAATATGTATGCGCATATCTTATCGACAGTTAATTTTTTGCATAACATTTATACAAATAATTGTGGCGCTATGCTAATTTGTGTTCATGCCAAGTGAATAAACCCAAAAAAATGCATGTCGACTTCGAGATGGACAGCAATGTTTTGGCGTACTGAAAAGCTTAAACTACATACTTTTTGTGATTTTGAATTTGCTCAGGGATTTTTTAGGGTGAGTGCTTGTTTGTTTTTACTAGTATAGGTATAAGTGCATATGTGAACAAAAGCATTTTACAAATATTAGATTGTTTTTGTTGTTGTAACCGCACAAAACATTCCACATTCGATTCTAGGCAATGCTGCTGGCAGTATATGCCCAGATATAAAACCGGGTCGTTCCGATAACGTAAAACCAACTCGACAAAGAACAATGCTTTGTACTTTGATGTCCGAGTATGTGCCAGTACACAGTTAGTAAACGTAGGGCTTCTAATAATTATACAATTTTTTAGAGCCTTTAAAATCCATTTAGTTTCTGCGAAGTACTCAACATTTTTCATGCTCACTTAGATAATCTTGATTAGAATTATAAAAAAAAATATTAGTTGAGCCTTTTCCATCGAATTTAGTCGTCACAAAAGTGGTTTACGGATAGCTCGAAGTTTAACGGAAGGGTTGGTGGAAAAGTATTTTGCAAGGAGTTCCCTCTCAGATTGAACTTCCAGTTACCGGACCACTGTAGTGTTCTTTAATCGAAGGTAGCCGCACTCAAGGATTCAACAGATTAGTTGCTTACTTTTATAACTACTGTAGGTGCGTTAGAAATTAGTCGGATTTCTCCCATTACCGGTCATAGTGGCAGAGCGGGAAATTGCTGGGCTGATGAGTTAACTGCACAGGAGAGAGAGGATTGGGGTTCACTTGAGAACATGTGGTCAGCAACTGGAAAGATGGGACAGGAGCTCTTGGTTAGTATGCAAAATGTATAAAGTTGTGAGATCCTTTTGTTATTATTTGCTAGAGCGCCGGCCGGGGGCGCAACGTTCTCCGTGCGGAGAGGAAGGGAACTTCTAAGGCTAACAAAACCGCAACTCTCCAGGTATCCATGCGGTGAGTATTGGGATTGTTTCAAATCCTTTCTGCAGATGATGTCTGGAGGATGAGGAGGAATCCACTCAGTAGCTTCTCCTCAGCGGACCTGCTCTGGCCGGGCTAATGTTCAGACATTTTGGCATCTGCGGATATTGCAAAATATACCAGAATATCCCAAACCTGGTGAATTTCATCAGTAGCTTGAAGCGGTTGACGCAATTTTAATAGGACACTATTTTCAATGTCATCCTCCTCTAATCCAAAGCCTCCTCTGTATGGTATCACAAATCTTGCATGAGCAGGCATTTATCTTATATTGTCCGAAGTCGATTATGAAGTTGGTCGCGGTTCTCGGCTTTCTTTAAGCAGCCTACTTGACATCACAACTACCTTTGGAGAAGGTAAAATATTAATAGCGGATGGTCTAATATGGCATGAAGATCACTACTTTAAACACCTTTTGTGGCTAGTTCCGATGCCACAACTCTGGTATACCAAACAATGGCATAAACCATTGAAGACGCAGTTGGGCGTACTTCTCAGAAAACAGTTAGCACTTCGCTCTTCCTAATGGTTGGAAAACTGAAATCCTAATTTTCTGGTATCATCAAAAATATATATAGATATATATAATTGGCGCGTACACCCTTTTTGGGTGTTTGGCCGAGCTCCTCCTCCTATTTGTGGTGTGCGTCTTGATGTTGTTCCATAAATGGAGGGACCAACAGTTTCAAACCTACTCCGAACGGCAGATATTTTTATGAGGAGGTTTTCCATGGCCGAAATACACTCGGAGGTTTGGCATTGCCTGTCGAGGGGCGACCGCTATTACAAAAATGTTTTCCTTTAATTTTGGTGTTTCACTGAGATTTGAACCTACGTTCTCTCTGTGAATTCCGAATGGTAGTCACGCACCAACCCATTCGGCTACGGCGGCCGCCAAAAAATATATAATACTTATAATAAAACAAATCGGGTCTTACGAGAAGATTATGACTGAAAACATTTTTTTGAAGTGAAAATTTGTAGATTTTTTTATAATTTGCATGAAGTTTGAAACTTGGAATTATATGAATTCTAAATAAAATTTAAAATTTGGAAAAAAAATTTCATAAAAAAGGTATAACAATTAAATAAGATACACAAAACTTGTCTATTAGTCGCTGAGTAGTAGTAATGAAATAAACTGTATATAAGTCAAGGCAATTCTGCTACATATTGTATATATTAAAAAATGGCACTCGCTTTGAACAGCCGAAATTGCAAACGACTTCGTCTTCTTAATTGGCACTATAACTGCTTGCGCCATTATGTTCGATCTTAACGACTTCAGTTATACTAAATAATTATTGAATGGGCACTCAATCTAACTAGTGACCAGACAGCAATTATAGTTTGTTATGTTTCAGCAGCTAATATGCAGTCAAATTCACTATTTCGTCGTCGTTTACTATTTCGCCATGCATTGTTTTACGCTTGCCTATTTTATTATCGTTTTATTATCGAAATTCCGGTCCGCTCCTAAAAGTGTGACATGAATTTCACCGCAAGGTCGGTCTTCATCACCACTCGATTATTTTCTCTAGCGCTAGTAACCCTTCAACCCTAACTTCAGATAAAATGGAGACCACATTCAAGACGCTTTGGTCGAGATAGCACCACACATATTGAACCGAGTCATCACAAATAGGGCAAACCACTTCAGGCACTTTTGTTTTATTTAAATTTCTGTTCCTATTGTCCTCACCTGGTCATCCTATATAATTTAATATTTTAAAAATAAAATAAAATTCCCACGTTTTTCAAATTATCGGTTTTCTTTCCTCGTTGGATATAATAAAATACCTCCGGCGTCACGATTTTTGATAATTTATGATGTAAGACCGAATAGGGAACTGCGGAAACACGGAAGTGACATTATGACAGCTGGTAAACAACACTATGAATTTGGTTGAATATTTGGCATAGCCATTTTTATAAGTAAATATATAAAAACTTATATATACTTACTATGTAGGTATATTAGGGCGGGTCGATTTAAAAATCATCCATTGCTCTGTGAAAATCGTATTTTAGGGATCAAAATAAGAAACTTTGCCGAAGGAACCGTACCTCTAAAACGAATTCTGATGTCCCCCAATTTCAAAATATCACAATTTTTGGCCTTTACATGAAAAAATCAGCTAAACGGCTATGTTTTTTCTTTATTTTTATTTATTTATAATAATATTTATTATTTATTTATAATAATATCTATTTTTTCTCTTAAGAAATTTATTTAGTCAGAACATATGTAAATGAAAAAATTAATTTAAGTGAGTTATAGAAAAGAAACTAAAAAGTTCGACCCAAATTGGGGGACATCAGAATTCGTTTTAGAGGTATGGTTCCTTCGGCAAAGTTTCTTATTTTACCAGCGCTTTGGAAAATTAAATTAAAAAAAGAAAAAAAATGTATCAGCAAAACAAAATTAACACATTAACTATGAGTATTTAAAGCATAGATTCTTACTAAATTAAAAAAAATGCAAGCATCAATTCCAACTATTCTTGCCCTGACGCGCTGTCTAATTTATTTATTTAAAGCTTCAGAAATAATTAAAAATTTCTTTTTTTTTTGCTTTTTGTAAATCCCTACATTCACCTTGGCTCTCGATTTTTATGCTCTTTTTTAAGCAGAGCAATGACGCTCATAAACAATTGTATAAAATATCGAACGACAAAATTATTCAAATGGCCGACGCATAAACGCAAGGTGCAAGCTTACAAGTTAAAATAGCTTTGCTTGGAAATTCATATTTTTCAAATAATTATGCGTATCCACTTGTCTTACTCAAGAACTAGTTTTCCTACAATGTGATAAAAAAGAAGTTAAAAATACATAAAACTTGTCCGCAGAGTTCAAAGTTTTTCATAAAACGAGTGAACGGCTTACTAATAAAACCAAAAGTTTACCACTTTTTTTCTCGCATTGAGAGACAAATACTTCGAGTAAAACCATATTTCTTTGTGTGTGATTGCGCCTGTGAAATAGTTTCTATGAGACCTTGATTTAGTTTTTGACCTTTGCAGTCACTCACTGCTTCTGGCTCATTTTACTTTCATTTACTTGTATACACTCGCTTTTTTACTTTTATTTAGTGAACTGCGTTCAAAAAGTGTCTATGCTAAATATAACAATAAAATTAAAAATAACAAAATAAAATTATTGTATAATATTAAGTTTATGCACGGTTCACTTGTTACATCTAACTTGAAGTGATCACTGCTCTAGAAAGCGTCTCACAATTATATAGTGTATTAAATAATTACAGCACTAACACTAATTGACAAGCATTGACGCTTTATTTGTTTTTTATTTAAATGTAATTTGTTTTATGAAAATGTAGTTCATTCTAAATTTCCTTTCAGACTTTGTTCAATTAAAAAAAAAATTCAACTAATTTACATTAAGGCTTCAAAAAAAGGTGTTTTTTCTCAATTTTTTTTCGAGGTGAATAAAGCGACACACAAGAATAATCTTTTATATTTATTTGAAGGCATGATTGAAGAGTAATAAACAATTTTTTAACATAAATAAAAACACAAAATGGCGGACATATGAGGGATCTCGTTCAGCTTCTCGTTGCGTGCTAGTAAAACGGCGTGTAAGATTGCGGTCGTAGTTTTCACCTGAAACACAAAAGTAAAATATTGTCTTATTCAGAAGGCTTTCCCGCACTTTCCTACTCTTGTATAAAAATATGAAAAAATGAACACAAAATAATTTTATTGAAAAAAGTGCTTTTTTTCGCTATTTTTTTCAAAAAAGGTGTTAAATAACATTAAAAAATGAATTTGTTTTGTATTTTGTTAGTTAATTAGTTACGCATTTTAATTATCTTTATATAGATTATCGGTAACTTTCGTCGTTTTTTTTAAATCTTACACGGTTTTGAGAAAACGTGTTTCAAAGTTTTCAGAAGGTAGTGTATTTCTCCAACGAAAAAGCTCCTCATAAAAAATATTAAAAAAATCGTTTCAGAAAGTTAAATAGGATATGAAACAGAAAGCTAGAATATATATAGGGTTACCGGGAAGGTCGCCTTAGTTACTTAAGGCAATTATAATTTTGGCCAATTTTGATTAATTTGATTATAATAGTGGTGGTCTTATTGTTCCAATTACAGTCATTTTCGGGATATTCGATTCTAAGGATTATTTAAAAACGGTAATTTTCAAAGGTCAAGGGTTTTCAAGTTAATTCAAGGGTCGAGTTTGTTTTCTGTTTTTAGTTAAAGAGTATGCCAATTAATAACAATAATCAATAAAATTCTAACCAAGTACGTAAAGTATTCAAAATTATATATAAAAAATACAAAACTTTTGATGAGCCCTAATATCAAAAAAATATCAGTGTAGCGAGCACAATAAACACTTCTTAGAAAATCACTGTATTAAATTCATCACTTATTATATGGAAAAGAGAAGAGAAGCAAATTAACCACATTTCAAACTCACTTCAGGTTTACCACTTGGGCACTAGTGTACTTTACTGCTTGGCAGAAATTAATTTTTAACTCAAACAAAGTGAAAAACGCGCTTTAATGCATAATTTCATAAGAAATCAGAGATTTAACTCAACTGATGAGCTTATAATGGAATATTTTCAGATTACTTTACATATGTATGTACATACTTACATAAGTTCAGCTGTAACGGTAAATATATATATAAGTAAATACAAAAATATATATTAAATGACTAGCAAATAATTATATTATTAATCATTTCAAAGGTATTCTTAAGCCTAACCCAATTTGTTCAATGCCTATCCCCAAGTAAGTCGACAAGGTCGTGCATGTTTGAATAATTTGAAATCGACAACAAGTAAAAAATGCGTTTGCAAAAATTAAGCACTTCCTTGAAATAAAAGTTGTGCAATGAAATTACATTTAAAAACATTTGGCTGTGTGAATGTATGTAGGCTTTTTTATTGCTTTTGTTTGTTGGCTGGTACTCCCCACGCCTTGCCAGCACATTAACGATGAATTCGCGTGAGTCACTAAAAACAAGTGCCATATGTACATAAGAAATAAAATTAATTTAAAATCACTCCAAGTTTTTTAGAATAAGCGTATTTCGTGATTACTTTTCGAACTTTGAATTTAAAAAAATGTTATAAGCAGATTTCGGTGTATGTAGACTCGTATGTGCTTATACAGCGCGCGACAAATGAAAGCACATCAGCATCTGATTCGCTTTTGACTATTCTGTTTTTTTGTTTTTTGAACACTCATTATGAAATACTTTTTTATAAAAGTATGTCGCGTTATATAAGAAAAACCATATATTACTAAATTTCCAACTATTTATAAAAAATGAAAAAAATCCCACAAACTTTCCATGACAATTCCACAGTTTTTAATAAAAATACTCACAAATATGTGGGGTATGCAGTTTTATAGGTAATTAAATTCTAGTGTCATAAAAAGTAAGTACGAAGTTACTGAAAACTCCCGCTGATTTTTATAACTTTTCCTCTTCACGGTGTTGTGCATTTTCTTTACATAACGAATGCATGACAATTTTTTTGTATGGAGAAAATGCGCAATATACTCAAGGAAAAAACTTATATAAATTATCGGAATTTTTTAACAGCTTGAGGCTTACACTTTTTTGGATTGAAATTGAAGGAACTATAAAACTGCGTACCATAACTTTTTCTAGAAATTCTAATTAAAAATCCTGATATTGTTAGGGAATTTTCCTAATTTTATATAAAATTTTAAAATTGGATTTTTATAGTTTTTATTCTCTCATAATGCTACACTTTTATATAAAAATAATGCGCGTTTAAAAAAGTAAAATAAAATGAAATAAAATAAAATAAAACCAAATAAAATTAAGGACTTCCCAGTACCTGAGGGGGCTAAATCCCCAGCAGAAATGTTCGCAGCATGGAAGGCAAAAACAATACACGGTGCCCATTCCCATGATCTCGAAATGGAATGGATAGACGCACAATCATCCAATTTATGGTTGAAAAGAGGAAACATTTTTTTCTGAAACAAAAAGTTTTGCAATCGCTATCCAGGACCGCGTTCCTCCAACAAGAAATTTCCGAAGGTCGATACATGGCGAGGTAACAGAAGATAGGTGCCGAATATGCGGTATTTATGGTGAAACAATCGACCATGTAATTGCTGAATGTAGTGTACTTGTCCCCCGTGAATATGTCATGAGACATAACAATATAGCAAAGATCCTCCACCAACAACTTACAATGAAACACGGTCTCTTACAAGAAGAAGTCTTGTATTTTAAATATGAATCAAAGGCAATTTTGGAAAATGAAAATTTTAAACTGTACTGGGCAGATTTGTATCCACGGATCAAACAGCAGCTTCCAACAAACCTGACATTATCTTGTTCGACAAGACAAATAAAACGATCGAAGTAATCGATATAGCGGTGCCCCTTAATCGCAACATCCAAAGCACATACTCCACCAAAGTATCGAAGTATGCAGCTCTGGCCATAGAACTTAAACGGATGTACAAAGCGAGGGAAGTGAATATAATACCAATAATTATATCTTCCACTGGATTAGTGCCTAAGCATTTAATAAAAAACTTGAAGAAGTATGACTGCCAACACCTCTTAGAAGACATGCAGAAGTCGACCATACTGGACACATGTGCAATAGTTCGTAGATTTTTAAATATTTAAGCAATAGCAATCGCATGGGCGTAGAACTTGGACTACGCTCCACCAGAGCACAATCCCTTGAAAATTTTATCCGGGATGTGTAATCTCCGGCAATAGCCGAGATGGATTAAGCTCAAATAAAAAAAAAAATAAAATAAAATAAAGTAAAATTAAATAAAATAAAATAAAACAAAATAAAATAAAATAAAATAAAATAAAATAAAGCAAAATAAAATAAAATAAAAGAAAACAAAATTAAATAAAATTAAATAAAATAAAATAAAATAACCGCAAGGGCATCTCTCATTAGAGAGTTGACGGGCATGACAACCCCGCGGCCCCTAGTCACGACCCCGCATGGACATCGCTCACCGAGGGGGGCTGGACGTAACGACTCCACGGCTCCGAAGTTTCAGCGAAGATGAAAACATACCGCTAAAATGCCTAACATGCCGGCTGCGTGAATGCATGTCTGAAGGAGCCGCATTATAGAGGAATCTAATGATTGCAGCCGAGCGAGGATATTCGCTCAAGTATCGGCAGAAGCCACGGCTGCCGGCGAGGGCTCTGCTCATCGACATCAGATAGCGGAGTCGCCAGTGGCACAACAACAACAACACGAAAACCCCAACACTGCGACAAGTGTTTCTCAAGTTAATCTTGGGACCACAAGAGCAGGCCGTGTTAGACAGCGTATTCAATGGACAACTGAAATAAAATAAAACAAAAAAATTAAATTAAATAAAATAAAATTAATTAACATTTAATTAAATACTCAAAATTTCTCAAAATGTTGAGTTGCTATCGTTTTGTCGCGGGCTGCAAATACACTAGCACAAATAATGCAAAGGTCGTTTTTTTTTGACACATGAATAGCTCTGCTGGTATGTTAGTATGTCGTAAGATCGAAAAAACTGAACGATAATTTGCTGATGTTACCTAATGATTTAATTTTTACGTCTAAATCGATTAACATTTTTCATTTTTGCAATAATTATTATGTCTTGCGCGAATTTCAAACACCATTAAATTTTGTGTTCAAAAGCTTGAGGGATGAAAATAAAGAGAAAAGGGTTATTTTTTTTTCGTTGTCTTAGTTGTTTTTGAAATTGTAGTTGCCAAATTATGCAACATGTGCTAAAATAAATATTATTCCCAGCAAGCTCTTTCAACTTTCGCTGGCGTTAGTCAGCTAGTCTTAGTAGTTGGGTTAAACGACAAATACTCGTATGCAAATCTGAGGCTTGCTTTCGCATCATGAATAAAAATAGAGATAAGCATGATAAATTATTTAAATTTCTTTTTGCAAAAGATAATTATTCTTATTAAAAACAATTAATATTAATTACTACGCTTTAAAAATAATTTCGTTGCCCAATAGTGGTTACTCAACACGAGCAAACGCTAATAATTACGAAAGGGGATAAGGCCCCAGATCAACTTTGCCGAAGACAGTGCAGTAAGTTGGGTTTTCTCCCCACGGGTGGGTAAAGCTTTAACATTCAGACCGATAGTGCAATTGGTTTATCGAAAATTGCATGTACAAAACCACTTCAAATAAAATTTCTTTTACACTAGAAATTTTCGAGGATTCTCAGAAAAGCTCCAATAGGAAGTCATTAAAAAAACTAATTAGAGGTTTAAAATGTTCCACGAAAAAATAAAATTTTATGGGCGGTTGCCGAATATGAAAAACTCATACGGGTTAAAATAAGTGCACAAAAAAGCTTATTTCAAGTTAAGGTATACACATTTGAAATAAAGGGTAATTCAAAAGACGTGTCTAGATGTTGTTATTAAATAAAACATGTAAAAATTTAGATTCTTTCAGGTTTCATTATTTTTGTTCTAAAAATAAGATAAAAATTATAGCAAATGTCAAAAATGGCATCATTTCACTACCCATCATGAGCACGTCTACAGGTAAAATCCGCCAAGCACTCGATTCATGGATGTCTTATTATTGAAAATGTCGAGATATCGAGTTGAAGGTTATTCACCAACACTTTGGGCTACAGCAGCAATATTTTCAACAGAACGTTTTAGGTCGGCCAGTCTTTTTTCCTTGACAGATCCCGTTGCTTGAAATTTTTGAATTGACGACTCATTCGGACAATTATTCTCATCAAAAAATCACAAATTTTGCGTGGTATTGTTCTAAAAAATCGACCATTTTCTAGGAATAATACACTACTGACATCTTGCCGTCCCTTTTGACAGACCCTTTAGATACTGTACCTTCAGATAGCCGATTATCAAGCAATGCGAGTAGCTCGATACTCACTCGAAACACATTTAATGCCTAACTGCTCAAATGTGTGCTATAAATTTTCGAGTTTTTGAACAATTTGAACAGCTAAACAAAAACTAAATTTTGTTTTTTGTCAGCATTTCTTTCGTTTTTTAACGATGTTAGCGACTTGTAAAACTTAAAAAAATACTAGCAAATAAGTCAAAATAATAAAAAATTTGCACTCTAAATATACACTCGAGTTCATGCTCGAAAACTTGCGAGTAATGAGAATCAAACAGATGGGCGGGTACTCGTTTCTCAGTTTTCCGGGCTGTTCGAAAATGTGCGAGCAAAATCTAAAGCTCTAATAGATGCATTGCGAGCAGTTACACTTGCATGAGCGTTAGAGCTGATCGTCTAGTTAGGAATGCAATTTTTAACTCTCCTGTATCACATTTTGGACTTGAGTTATTATCATAATGAATTCCCCTTGGGAACATTTTGATAATCAAAAATGTTGCAAAATTTGGAATACGTTTACTTACTTTTACTTGGACACCAAGTGATAAAATCTACATAAAAAAAATTGGACGGGTCTAAAAAATGTTTCTTAAATACGCTCTAAGTTTATTGAATTCTGTTGAACCAATTCCTACATATCAATCGTGTTTGCTTTTCACCAACTTCAAGTCTTTCATAGTAAGAAGGTCAGTTCTTTGGCTTTAATTTTCTTATAGAGTCATCAATGGTAGTATTGGCTGCTCAAGAATTAATTTCACTATACCACAGTGTGTAGCTCTTTATTCTTCTATGGTGCCAAATATAAAACGGAGAATTCGCGTAATGCTCCACCTGCTCGAGCCTTAAGTTAATTTAAGCAATCTTGGGTTTTATCCAATTAAATTTTTCATCCCTAAAATGTGTTTTTTAAACTGTTAACTATTTTTTAGGCATTACAATCATGTTCGATAGTCATTCTACTTTTCGTTGTAATAGTCTGCAAGATGCCACAAGCATCTTAATAATTAAGAATATCATTATCCTGGACATGCAGAGGTGAAGACACATGCGTAACAGCTAGGGTACTATGGGCGCAAATTAGTAAGAAAAAGACAAGAGAGGATAACCTATTTGGCAGGCATTCCAAAGAGAGAATAATTACTGAAAATATTGTAGAAGTTGCAGAGATGAGAAAGAGGAAGAAATAGTTCAGCACTTCTTGCGCAATCATCCAGCCTTAGCTGAAGTCAGAGCAGGTTTTCTGGGTAAATATTTTTTCAACTTTCTTACAGAACTGTCATAAGAACCACAAAATGGGTCCAGAAAAATAAATGAAGTTGCCGTGTCGCATAGTGATATCACAACGAACCTTTAAGGTCTAAGTGAGTGCAGAAGATTGTGGTCATAGACTAAATAATGATATTAAAAATAATAAAGTAGATATATTTTCTACCCGCAGCTGGAGTAATTATAATAAATAATATATGGCAAGGTTCGTGGACAGGATTGCTGCCATAAACGGGTACTACAAAAAAATTGCCATGAAAGATTGGGAAACTGCTAGTTATTATGATTAACCATTACCTACCTGTGCATATTTGCACTTTTCGTAAAACTTCACAACACTCCCGGGTGCCTAAATTTGAATGTAACGATAACCATTAATTTTAATTTCTAATGAGATGAAATTAGATTCCTATGTTTCAGCTAAAATGGTACAAGATTGTACTTATATATAATATTATGATACATATTCAGAAGAGAACTTTGAGGATAGCGTTTCAGGCAGGAAAGTACTTTAGAAGAGTCTTTGGACTCAAATTTTCCCACACCAAGTCAAAGAGTACTACAATTACCAGATTCATGCGATTCTGAAGATGAAGTTGTCAAAATTTTGTTTGGCCAGAAACTGATATACCAAGAAATCAACAGGATTTTCAAGGTACTCCAGGGATGAAAATATTTCTAGAAAATGTAACATCGCTCTTTATTGGTGATGATATTTTATCTACTATATGCGAAGAAACAAATAAATATTACGCCGAAAGAGATTCCAGGAAATACTGTCCTTTATTCATTTCTCGAATAATGACAATATAAGATCAAATTCAAATCGCTTGGTAAAAATTCAAAACATTATCAACTACTACATTAGAAATACATATTTATAACCTTCATAGAATCTACACCGAGAAATAGGGTGTTAAAAAAAAAGTATACAAATCATTTCATATCTTCCCTCTCATATGATTTTTTTTCCTATCGCACCACGTACACGGTCCTATGAAAAGCGTGCATCTTGTTTTTGATTATTTGAATTTCACCCGGCACCAGAGAATCTTTTTTTGCAAGCATTAGCGGTAGGTAATGTGTTAATATGCAGGTTTATTAAAAGGTATTGTAGCCAAATATAAAATAATGTGAACTTCTAAGAGTATTAATTTTTTTTCTTTTTATTCAATATGAACTTCCGCAACTTAAATTCTCTTACTCCAATGAACCGCCAATCATTTTATGTCATCTTTGTAAGGATTTTCCGAAAGAAAAATAACGTGCAGCTGAAATGGTTTCTTTATTCGTAGAAAGAATTTTAAAATTTTCCATCAAGGAATTTTTGAGCTGCTGAAGAGAATGCAGCTAAATCTGGTTAATACTATGGCTACTCAACAATTCATGCTTAAATTTATTCTGGATATATAAGGCATAGTCAAAATATGTACAAATGCGAACAAGTGTTTGTGGCATGCGCCTTGATGTTGTTCCACAAATGGAGGGACCTTCAGTTTCAAACCGATTCCGAACGGCAGATATTTTATTTTTATGAGGAAAAAATTACACTCGGAGGTTTGCCAATGTCCGCCGAGGAGCGTCCACTATCCTTCACTTTCATTTTGGTCTTTCACCGAGATTTGAATCTACGTTCTTTCTGAATTCCGAATGATAGTCACGCACCAACTCATACGGCTACGGCGGCCGAGTGCATTACCCTGAGAAAACAATTTTTTTTTCCTCTGCAAACCAGATCTCTTGAACAATTTTTTTCTTTCAGCTCATCCAAAAGTGTAAATAACATTCCGAGTTGATTTTTGTACTATTTTCAAGATGACAAAACAGTTCCTTGCAAACTAGAAATCTTGTGTTTTTAACATTTTTTCAGATCATTCTGACTTTACTTCGGAGCTGAATAAACAGCTTCAATCCACTATTAACGCTTCAGTTGGTGACGTTACATCCAAGTCTCATAACACCAAAAGCCATCGTTATGCAATTGGGAATGAAGGAACAGATTCCTTTGACACTATCGCTATTTTTTTATGCATTTCTTTCGCTGATTGTAAAACTCATTAAAATAGGAAAAATACTAGCATTTATTGAAAAAGTGGAGCTCAGAGAAGTACTTTGAATTCATGAAAGGGTAACAACAAATCTCTCATGTGGCAGTGGTAAATCACCTTTCAAGAACAATAAGAATACTAGAATTAGAATTCCATAGATTTTGTCTTATAAATAAGTGTCAACATTTACTTTACCCATAGCAGTGAGTATAGTGACGTTAGTGATGATTATTAATATTTTGTAAAGACGTTTTGACGTTTTGAAGATTAGTTTTCGCTTAATTTTTGGATATATTTTTTTTGTATATTTCTACATTTCAGTCACTAATGAAGCAGATATGTGTTGTAATATCTTACAATATCATAGACGCCATATACAATATCTTTACAGATTTGTTGTTTTTTACGTTTGCAAATCAGCTGAGTAATTACATTGATTGCTTTGACTAGCTGCCGCGCCTGTAGATAGTAGTAATGGGTAAACGACAATTTGTGTGTTTTGCAATGCAGTAATTAAATTCCGTATTTACAGCTTTATCACCCACTAATTGAAAAGCTGTATCAGCTATTTTAGCCGCCTGCGGTATATGTATGTCGCTGCTTATGTACAAGTAATATATGACATGATTGGTCGGCTTGCAGCAAGTGTCAAATGGCACTTAATATTCCATTCCTTCGTCGTAATAAATTCTTATTTTTATTTTACACTTTTTCTTCCAATATGTAAAATTCTTATTAATTTGAACAATTGTCTTTATGAAGTTTACTAGAATTATGCGTGCATTAAATTGACGATTTTAGGTATAAAATTTGCTAATGGACTTTAAATGATTTTTTATATATTACATACAGTCAAACCTCGATATAACAAACCTTGATACAACGAGAAGCAAAAATATTTGCTGAAGAGTCATGGGTTTTCTGCCAAACTCGTGCAAAGTAAATGCTCGATTTTTTTTGTATATGGAGAATAAGACGCGCACCGTTAACATACAAAATTTCTAAAAATCCACGAAAAAATCCAAAACTTAATGAGCTATAAAACTATCCACAAAAATTGCAGAAATTCGTGTTAAAAAGTTGAACTCTTTAATTAAGTTTTGCAAAATTTTCAAAAACTCTGAAAAAATTTTCAAAAATTCTATGGAAAGTTCAAAACTTTGCGTTATGTGGGTTTTATTGTAGTTTGAACTATATTAAAAAAAATTGTGATTATATTTTTGCAATGGTATTTTGTATTAGAAGAAGTCGTATGAGTACGTATTAGTGGTCAAGGAAAACAGATATAACGAAGCATTTGGCCGACACCTGCAACTTCGTTTTATTGAAGTTCCACTGTATTTGGGTCAAAAGAGTATTTCTTTCTTGCTTAAAGTGGTAGATAAATGTTTCTCTGATTTCTATTTTTCTCTTGGGGTTATCAAATAACTTTCCTGGTTACTCAGGGCCACATTATTCCGGAATACTACGATGACTTGAGTGCTATAGTAGAATATTTCCAAAGTTGATTGCGCTTCTTACCACAGTTGGGCATTAATATCAAATTTTTGTAACTTAGCTTTGGTTGTTGAAGGCACCCATTGAATCGTCATCTTTTAAAGAGAAAATATGAATTATAAGCGCTTACTTCTGTTATTTTGTGGGCTCCCGCTAAGCTGCAACTACAGCCGAGTATAGTTCTGTGTAACACTCCTGCAATAGATTCTGATTTTAATTCCAGCACGGACGTAAAACTTTAAAAATTAAAGATTTTAATGGCAGTTTGTTATTTATATGCAATGACAAATCTGTAAATTTGAATCTTCATCATTTCGAAATACACATCTGCTCTATTGCTAAAATGCTTTAAGAGCATCTTTTATTTTACAAAACAGTGCTGGAATTCTTCTTCAGCCAATTCCTTCAGAATGCAAGCCAACTCACCTTTCGCAACCCAATATAGATTTTACCTTGGGATAAAGATAACACCCGTACGTGCTATGATTCGGCGAGCAAAGCGGCATGCATCCAGTTATTGCCTAGAAATCTCTTGATAGATTATGCCAAGTGAGCCAACGCTATGTCCTGGTAGAGAACCTAAGTAAATTCTTCGATGTCTCGGAATGTTTTTCCATACTCTATTCGGGAATCTCTTGATAGATTATGCCAAGTGAGCCAACGCTATGTCCTGGTAGAGAACCTAAGTAAATTCTTCGATGTCTCGGAATGTTTTTCCATACTCTATTCGGGAATTCTAAAACAAGTGAAAATAGTAATGCTGACTAATATCATAGTTTGATCTTCATAGACCCAGTAAAAGTTCTATTAACATCGAAGTTTCATAACAACTCTTAGCTCTATTGCAACACATAACACTTCTTCGGCAAAAAAAAGAAAGAAGAAACGAAAATAGCTCCCATCCAATTCGTGGCTAAGACTATACTGATTTTTTTACAAAAACAAAAGGTACTGCATTAGAAAGCAAAGTATTAAGGCTAAACAACTGACGATCGCTCGCGTGATCGCAAGCATACTTTTTCTATAGAAAAAATAGTAGTCCCATTTAACAGCCACAACTCATAGTTAGGGGGCATTCAGAATTCAAATTATAGTGGGTTATTCAGATCGTAGTAGGTTTACGGATCGATAAGAAAAACACAACTTTATTCTTTCAAATGCACTTTATTATTCAGTATAGCCCCCCTGAATATCAATATAACGAGATTCCAATTTATGAATTCAATCCCTGAAGTGAGAATCTGGAAGGGTTGCAAAATACGCTTTCACAGCTGTTATGACCCCCTCAATTGATGAAAAACGCTTTCCATGCATGTAATTTGTTTAGGTCTGGAAACAGATGGAAGTCTCTAGGGGCCAAATCTGGAGAATACGGTGGATGCTCCAACAATTCGAACTTTGATTCATTGATTTTAGCAATTCTCAAAATGTTCTTGTGACACGGCGACGCAAAATATTTTATTTCTTTTACAAATTGGGTCTTTCTTCACGAATTTTTTCCTTCATCTGGTCTAAAAGGTTGCAATAATATTCAGAATTTATTGTTTTACCAATTTGAAAGTAATCCACAAACAAAATTCTTATCGCATCTCAAAAAACTGATGCCAACATCTTCTTAGCCGATTTCTGGGCGCAAACTCATTTTGGAGCCCAACAACCAGGTTTATGCCACACTTTAGTCTCTTGTTTTGATTTAGGATTACTGTGATAGACCCAAGTCTCATCCATAGTTGTGAATAGGTGCACAAAATCCAGCTTATCCTTTCGAAAATGCTCTAAATGTTGCTGAGAAAGTCGCATTCGAATGTGATTTTGCTCCATTGTCTTGCTCTGTCAGCTTTCTGAAACCCAATACTTCAGTCAAAGAATTGCTTAAACTGCCCAATGAGATGCCTAAATCTCTACTATCCACATAATCTCCTTCAGTCACTTGACGATTTTCCAATACAATATCCTGTATTTGTTCTACGTTTCCAGGTGTTGTTGCTGAATTTGGACGTCCTTGACGTGAATTGTCTTGTACGATCACGTTTAAACTCAGCAACCCATATTTCTACTGCACAAATTAATGGCGAAAAGTCGTTGTACACTTTTAACATTGGTTCATAAATTTCATTTGCTTTTAAGCCTTCCAAAAATAAAAATTGATTTTTGCCATTGTAGAAAGTACTGTGACATGTCAGTACTAAACGGCTGTAATCAAAGAATGAAACGACAGATTGAAATAAAACTTAACTTTCGTTCATATGAAGAGTGTACCTACATAACAAAAAAAAAATGTTGGCTAGTAGCAATGCCCTCTTTCAACGAACCGCAAATCTTGTTGAACAAGCTAGTACCTATTGAAATTACTTATGCATATATATGTATCATATATGTATGTATGATTGTATAAATACAATTTATTGTTAGATGTGTGTACACAAAAAATACGTTTTCTGAAACATTTGCGTCTCATACCCTCTCTTGTTTGCACCACCCCAAAATATTGTTATTTAAATGGTCAGCTACATGGTAATGCACTTATAGACATACCTACGTCCTTGTGTGTTGTAAACACATCCATACTCATACACGTATTTTTACAAGTATTTTTGAATACTATTTTACTTTAGATTTTTATGAACTTTTAATTTGTGTTAACTATGGACAGGCACTTTTACAGTTGATGAGTTTTAGTTTTTAGCTCATTTTCTATCTGCGTGTGAACGAACTATTTTTATTTTACTGTTTTTTTAGTACGTTAATTTTTTTATAAACATATATATATATATTTTTTTTTCATTTTATCTATTACAAATTACTACACTCTGCAACATTTCACGGTTGACTGCTGTTGGTCGCCCAAATACGGGTGTGAGCCCTCTTGAGTCGATGTTGAAATAAGCAAATTTACTTATGATTTTATTTCACATCTGTGCTTGCGCAGAATTTTAAAATTAACAAAATAATAAGTAAGTAGTTGTTGTTAAGAGAATTGAGGCAATGAAAAGCTATGAAGTCAATAGACAATGCATAGAAGTGCTGAACAAATTTAGCAGCCCAGTTCGGCGAGAACAATTTGCTATGGCGGAACGATTAAAATTAGTGTCAGCCCAATTTACGAAATCATTAAGTGCATAAATAACTTTGGGTAACTCTAAAGATTAGCTGAAAGTTTTGGTCAACGCTCAGAAGACTTTCGGCTTCCTAATGAAACTCCGCCTGTACTGCTGAACCGCTTAAGTAAAGGTTTTTTTTGCATATTAGAAATATATTTCGTTTTAAAAATATGCTCACCAGAGATGTCAATCCCGATAGTCCGCGATACCGGGATCCCAGCTTATATTAAGTTACGGAAATCCCGAGGCTAGTCAATTTAAAACCCGGGATTATTGATCATATTTTTTTTTCATCAGCTCATTTAATTTGTCATCACCAACTTTGATGAGATAAAAGCTTTATTTGTAATGCAATAGTTAGCCCTTACGCGTTTCAACAACTTTTTTTATCAAGCAAAAGCTATGTTGTTATTAAGCGCAGAATTGTGTTTTTGCAGCGAGAATAATTCAAAAATTACCCACACACTTGAAAATATTCAAATTAAGTTCATAGATCTTTATTAATTTGGCTCCAGCTTTGTTTGTCGTCACTGAAAAATTGAGACGAAGACTGAACTGAACTGTACTTATAAGTGCTGAAGTTTAAAAGGAATGAAAATTTTTTGCCTTTTCGATGCCTTTTTCAAATTTATCAATTTGGTATTTTTTTTGTTTAGTATTATATTTTATTACATATCTGCGGTTAATTTACAAAATACTTTCTTATACACCAGAAACTTGAAGCCAAGTCTGGGAAATATTTGCCATCTTGAAAATATTTGCTAACGGCATTTACTCTTAGGCAGGCTGTGGTAAACTTCCATTCTGTATCTATTTTTAAGGAATAAGCTTGGCCTTAACACCTTTCAAGGATCTACAAGGTGTGGCTATTGAAACTTACGTTGAAAAACATTTTATTTAACAAACCTTTACTTACCAACAACACTGCAGGCGTTTATTAAATTCTGACAGCTTTCTCCTTTCACACCTTAAAATTACTCAAATCTGAATTAGAAAGAGCTGCTTTTAAGAAACAAGTATATGATACACGGCGGAAGATGACGAATAGGGCTGGCAAATATTGCTTGCGATATTTAAAGCAATTACGCTGCACCCGTCTGATCACCTGGTACTAGTGATTCGCAGTGCACAAAGCCTCATACCTGTCAGAATACTTTCATTGGAAGGCCACGGGATGCCTCTTGATGTCTCGCCTTCAACGTCTCCACAGCGAAACTAATATGATCTCGGTTAAGGAGCATAGTAACATACCCAGCAAAACACAGTAACATACCCTGCTAGGTTGTCACCGTAAGAACCACCCCTACAGGCAATTGCTCAAGGCTAAGCCACTTCCAGGCGAGTCAGATGACATCTCTTTGCCTATACAAACGAGATCCAGGATCGAACTACAAGATCGACTAGAACTACTGGATCAGATAGCTTACATACAAACACTAAACAACATGCCGAATGCCGTCATCAGAGTCAACTGCCTGGTAAGACCCACTTTGACACACACTCATTTCTCCCGTTATCGCTGCAAAATATTGCAATGAAAGAAAAATTTCAGATAACCGGGCGCATTTGTTTCATGTATCTGTGTAACTTCTTAAATTTATGTCAGCGGAAATTTTCCCTGACACAAATTGATGTCATCAATTACGCTTCTGGTTAGATGCTACGCGTTGCTTCATGCCGCCCCATATCATTTGCTCAACCACTTGCCTTCGACCATCCGCACCGCCTTGCCACATTCCATTTCGTATACAATCGGACAAACATGCAAACTTTAAACGACTTTAGCATTCAGCTACAGTAGAGTGTGAAATGTTATAGTCACTACCAACATAGCGACTTTGACTTATCAATGACCGCGAAAACAACTGGTTTCTTTGTGTGTTTGCTTGCCATTTATTATTGATTTTCCTTCACTTTGCTGCCGCTGGTAATTACATTTCCAGTTGTTTGCCCAATAGAAAATGTCATAAATTACTAGTTTGGTATTCTAACAGCTGCAAAAATTACACATGTGTATGTGCACATATGGGTAGCTACTCGTATTTATACGATTATAATTGTAAGTAAGTACGCTGGGGGCAGGAATGAAGTAGTGAAACTGCCGAAGATGTTTATTTTTGCTTCTTTAATTTTGGCATTTTTTCTCACACACACCTGATCAGAGCAGCTGGTTTATACGTGCTTCTTGTTTTTTTTTTCTTTTCTTGTTATTTTGCTTAGATTAAATCAAGCGGCAGGCATGAGAGAGAAAGTTTTACGTTTAATGAGCGTTAACGGCTTAAGCAAATGTGGAGCTGAGTTACTTAGCCTTCAAATTAGTGTTTTCCAACTGCGTTTCTGAAGCGGTGGAGGCACAAGAATTAAGGCCAAATTGAACTGGTTTAGCCTCTTAATTTATCTATACGTTCTTTGAAGGTCTTTGAAACGCCTTCTTTAACGCCCTTTTGCTACTAATTTTGATATTTTCCTTGAGCTGCATTGGGCATTTAATTTTTTATTTTTATTTATCATTAATTCTTTGATATGTCTGTACTTTAGCTACAAAATGTAGTTGATAAACTTTCATCTGAGGAAAAAAAATTTCAAAAGTCAACGCGAACTTTAAAGGCTTACATACGTTCAGCACCGTCAAAAATGCGCTTAAAGAAAACCTGTTTTTAGAAAGGATAACAATAGAAGTAAATATGAAAAAATTTATTTATTGTTTATTAGTACTTAAACTTTATAAAAAAATTGATTTTAATTTTTCTTTACAAAAATTGGTATATAAAAAATCACGTGACCCAAAGTGCAATAAAAAAAAGAGGTTGCCTGTAAAGTAGGTTTACTGACGATATTTTCATCCTCATCATAGACGTGACAACCTCATAAGAAAATACTGAAGTAATGATTGCCATTTTCAAAACAAAATTTTATATTTATTTGTTTGATGGATATTTTGTATGGAGAAGAAGGTAAATGGAATCGCAATGGAATAGGTCAAGTTACATTTACACAAACCTGAAAAATGACGAAACGTTTATCAAATTCATGAAAGATATCTTCAATTTCGATTGTGCATCAGACGTTAATAAGTCAACAACACTAAGAGGCACCATCATCGATTTGACTTTTTCAAGAAACATTACACTCGAAACACTCCCTTTCATTTCCTACTTTTCCTATCATCGGCCTATTCTCAACAGAGAAATGGTTCATTACCATGCACACAGGAAGAAGGCATATGCAAATACAAATATGTGAATTTATATACAAATGCGCATACGCATACATACTCGTATATATGCTCACTCAAGTAAGAGAGGGCCAGATGTCGAACGTTGCCGAACGCGGGGCCGATTGTGCCTCTTTGTCGTTCGTTCCGCGCTCTCGCTTGCAGTTCAAGCAAGGTAACGACGCATGAACAAGATAACGACGCATTTTTTGGTGCGTGCAGCCGGCTACATGGAATTATAAGACGATATCACGTCAAAAGTTGCTCCGGTCTGCATTATTTCTCTTCGAAATGTTCTGTAAAAAGTAAAAAATTCTTTTAAAATAAAGTTGTAGTTATAGTCTGTCGAGCTGGATTTTTGAATTTCGAAAAATGTTGCAATTTACGGCATTAAAAAAATAACAGTATGCGTTTTACGTCATAAATGACATACTTTAATTATCTTTATACATTTTTTTATTAAAATATCAAGAATCCGGCTTGACAGACTATAGAGAAAACCCTTTCGAATATCTAAAAAAAAACCGCATCAAAAAATATTAAAAACAGTATGAGTTATCACCAGACCGTTCCGGAAAAAGTAGTTTCGAGAAAAACGAGTTTGAGGTACAAGACCGCGCGGACTGCTCTCTACCTAGTTAATGGGCTGTAAAAGCTTTAATATTGGGAATTTCCGCATGAAAATTTAATAGTACATATATTCTTAAGAAACTATACTTTGAAATATCGAAAAAAATCAATTTTTGAAAATTCTGAACTTATGTAACCCCTTAAGCTACCTTAAATTTCCACTTTTTTGTACAAAAACTTAATAGATTATAAAATTGCATACCCAGATTTTTTTAGAGTAAAAAGTTTGAAATTTTAATGCAAATATTTCGAATTCTTTGATTTATATGGTTTGTTGTAGATTGAAAAATATTTTTATGAAAAAAATTGATAAAAATTTGAAAAAAAAAAAAAAGTTCAAACTGGCTCTCTAGTTTGCGCTACTAACCAAATGCACACACCCGTAAGTCGTCCTAGAGAAAGTGAATGCGGATGAATAAAAGTCATCAATGCAATTGGTACCAGGCCCTGTCAGCTAAAAGTTTCTACTTTTAAAAGTTTAGAATTTACGATTTTTCGTTCAGCATTTCCTATATTTTACATTTTTCTTCTTCTTCTTAATTGGCGCTATAACCGCTTACGCGATTTTGGCCGAGTTTAACAAAGCGCACCAATCGTTTCTTTCTCGTGCTAACCGGCGCCAGTTGGACACACCAAGTGAAGCCAAGTCCTTCTCCACCTGATCTTTCCAACGCAGAGGAGGCCTTTTTCTTCCTCTACTACCACCAGCTGGTACCGCATCGAATACGTTCAGAGCCGGAGCGTTTGACCCAGCGTTTGACGATATGACCCAGCCAGCGTAGCCGCTGGATCTTTATTCGCTGCGCTATGTCTATGTCGTCGTAAAGCTCATACAGCTCATCGTTCCATCGCCTGCTATATTTCACATTAGTAAAACAAATTCCCATTTACTTGTGCTGATTTCTTCTGATAAGACTTCCCTTGAAATTTTCTGAGAAATAGTTTTCTTGAGAATTTTAAGCCTCTAGCGACTTTACAAATGCAATTTCTTTTTGTTGCAAAATACCGCAAAAATGGGTCAAAACGACTCTATAGTGAGTTAGCTTCTTCTTCTTCTGCTTAGCAGTTCATGATGAACCTTTGCTTCATTCACATACTTGCGCCCTCTCTCTCTCTCTCTATCTAAGGCTACCTCCTTCCACCGCCGCGTGTTTAGCTTTTCATGGTCAAATTCCACGTCTTCGAGCCATCTCTTTCTGAGGCGTCGTCTTCTTCGACCTGCAACAGGCCTTTCGAGTAGTTCTCTCTTCGGGCATTCTAAATACGTGTCCGCGCCATATTTTCCTCTGACATTTTATAAATCTTATCACAGTTTCGTTTTTTGCTAATAGTTTCAGCTCATGATTTTATCTAACTCCATAGGTACCGTCTTGCAGTCTTACAGGTCCATATGTCTTTCGCAATATTTTTCTTTCAAATGCCATTAGCTGTTTAATGTCAGTCGTTTTTAGCGTCTATAGTTCACAACCATAGGTAAGCACCGGGCGGATCAAGGTTTGGGGTATCCTTAACTTTTGGTCGCGAGATAATAATTTAGTCTTAAGCAGCTTGAAATTAGAAAAGTAAGACTTATTTGCTGCTAAAACTCCATCATTTTTGGTACATGATGTAGCTTTACTGGCTGATATTTTAACACCCAAATAGGTAAATTCAGAGAAGCAGCTGATGGGTTAAAATATTCTACAAAAATAGTTCACGTGAAATTCTACTATATTTGTCTATGCTAGGTATTTCGCTCAGATAAGTACAATCTTGCGGCACAGATTAATTAACCTATCTGAATATTTATAATTTGGTGTAAATGGTGTCGTACGTCAATCATATTTGACACTTGTGAATTGGGCAACTGCAGTATACAAACAGACAAGCAGTCGAGCGCGTAAAGATTAAAATAAATAATTTTTACCACTCAAAATCATTTTATTTAGTAAAAAGGTTACTCTCAAACGAAATTGGATGATTAGTATTGTGCCACCTCGTATTTTAACCGAAAAGCGCTCAGGTACATAATTTAATAAAATGTAATTAATCTTTATAAAACACTTTGGCCTGAGGATTTAATCCTAGTACTCTAATCTTAAATTGGCTTCATTTCACCCCCAGACACAAATTGTGGCTCAGTGTAAGCAATTAATTTAACAGACACCTTCAAACAATATGCGCGCCATCGATTGTCAATATCGACCCAGCCGTATTAGAAAACCCGTTAAATAATTGTGTCCCTGCAAAGGACAAAGCGCAGCGTAAAGTTCGCTCCTTTACTGGTATATTCACCGATCTGTCAGCGCAATATTCGCCTATATCGCCATGACCTATTGGTCATGACCGTCACTGCCGCATTATCGCCTTCCTAGCTGTCACAGAAGATATTTGCATAACTCATTTCGAATGTGAACTAAAATTTTTATTGCAACGCTTAATTACATTTTTAATTATTTTCTATAGATTATTTTTATTACAAACTATTACATTTTTATTTGCAATTAATTGTTTGCCATTTACACAAATGAAAGTTTAACTTTTGCAAAAATGAGGTCTCGGCTATCTGTCAATAACTGTAAATTTTCCAATTCATTAGAGCCACTTTATTGCCAATTACAAGCAAAATGAAAAACAAACAAAAAAAACCAGGTGCACGAACTGTCAGTGCATAAAGGCGTAACTTTCTTAAGTGAAAAAAAAAACACTGGAAAACAATATTTAAAAAAAAAAAACGTTGATTTAAAAAGTCAGCAGCGCACACGCAAAAGTACGTTGGCTTATCGCGTTATTACGATGAGTTGCACATATCCTACGAACGCAGCGCAGCTGGACATGCATATTTTATATATGTATGCATCTATATGTTTATTTTGTATCAATCATGCCTGCATTTCGGCATGTATTACAAAAAAGTACAATAACAAAACATAGTAGATAGCCAAAGTATTTGCAATTTGGCGCGCACGCAGCCGAACTCTCAAGGCAATAAAGACTATGCTGAGCAAAACAAGCGCAGCAATACGAAAAAAACACGAAACTGCAGCTACAGCAACAAATAAAGTAATATAATATAAAATACGAATAAGAAAAACAAGGCAGTAATAACAATACGAACATACTGTGTGGCAATCATGCTGCAACACTCAATGTGTTACACCGCCTATCTTGCAGCTGTGTCATGCTGTCGTTGTTGTTGTTGCTATTGTTATTGCTCTTATTGCATGTTGCTGCGGTAATATGCGCCGCTGATGTAACAAACATAATGCATATCTAATAAATAATACAAATGAATGTTCATTCAAAGTAATCGTTCACAAGGCGTTTTTGCTTGATTTTTGAATAAATTTGATTTCAAATTCGTATGTAATAATCGCATTTGCAAAGGCAGCATTTTATGTATATTATATAAATTGTAAATACTATTTTTAATATTTTTGTTTTTTTGACTACATTCGTCTTACGATCAACAATTCATATGTTGTTGTTGTGTACTAATTTTTGCTAGTCTATTTCTTAAGTCGTTGAATTTTACTATTTGCCCGATGTGTATAGTAAATGCGGTGGCATACTTAACCAATAAAGCGTATGTTTGATAATACAAAAGAAAAACTTGACTTTGAAAATGCAAATTTTAATTAATAACACTGTGCAGCACAAAAAAACACACAACTTAATCCAACATCTTAAACTAAAGGGAACCAAATTGATGCCTGTCAACTTTTTAAACTTTATGTCTAGATATTTTTTATGCGAGGATGTGTTCTATCGCCACTTCTCTGGCTATTCGCTGTTAATGAGTTACTAAAGAAATTTGAAGGTACGGCATCGAAACTAATAGTAGCATATGCAGATGGCATAGCCATAGAAGTGACAGGCAAATACCTAAACACCGTGAGTGACATAATGAATAATACACTCGCATACCAATGTAACACCCAGGCAGGCCTAGGGATAAATGCTGATAAAACGGCGACCCTCGAAGCTAAACGACGTAAAACTAACTCTTAAAAACCACACAAAGAACCTTGAAGTAATTCTGGATAGCAAACTATCATGGAAGCACAATATATTAGAGAGGAAGAAAAAGGCCAGTAACGCACTATACGCACGCAAAAAGATGATGGGAGTTACATGGGGTATATCTCCTGCTTTAGTGTATTGGTGCTACTCAGCTATAGTAAAGCCAATATTACTATACGGCGCTCTGGTCCAGTGGACTGCGCTAAGAATACCGACATATAAAAGGCCTATGGAAAGTATTCAACGTCTAGGTGCACCCTGCACAACAGGTGTATTGAGAACTACTCCAACGGCAGCGCTTCAAAGAATGCTCAACTTGTCACCGACTGATATTGCGGTGGAATGCCTAGCAGCTAAATCCGCCGCAAGACTCAGCGCGACAGGCGAATTTACTGGTAAAACATTCGGGCATAGCTCAATAGGCATTAGTTTTAGGGTCCAAACGGACTATACTGTGGCAAAAAGTAAGGTGAATTTATTTGTCAAACTTCGCGGGATTAAAATTTCGCTCTAGTTATTTTTTTCATGAGTTGGCAGCACGATTAATAACATCCGGGCCAACTTCCATGTGAATGTCATTATCAGTAATATATTTACGCTTGTGTTTACCAAACGACCAAGAGTGCATTTTTCGATTTTTACAATGTCTGATTTGATTGAGCAGAGAAGTGCCATCTAATTTTGTTTGCGGAATGAAATTTCGGCTGCGGAAACGTTTAGCATGTTGCAGATGGCATTTGGTGATTCGATCATGTCGCAGAAAAATGTTTATAAGTGGTACAAAGACTTCAGAGAAAGTCGAGAACGTGTTGCTGACTTGGAGCGCTCCGGACGACCATCGACGTCAACAGATGACCAACACGTCAATAAAGTGAAGGAGTTAGTGCTCAAAAATCGTCGGTTGACTATTAAAGACCTTACTGATACGATCGGAATATCAGAAGGATCTGTGACAAACCATTTTGAAAGACCATTTGGGCCTACGAAAAGTCAAATCTCGTTTGGTACCGAAAACTCTCAATTTCTTGGAAAAAAGTCGTCGCGTTGACGTGTGTGAAACAATGCTTTCAGACTATCAGGACAAGCTCAAATGCATCATTACGGGAGATGAGACTTGGATTTATGCTTACGACCCTGAAACAGCCGACCAATCAAGCGAATATCGTGCTAAAGGCGAGGCCAGACCGAAAAGAGCACGTCAAAGTCGTTCAAAAATATAGGTCATGATGACAGTTTTTTTCGATTTGCGTGGTGTGGTGCACTATGAATTCCTTCCACCTGGCCAAACTGTTAATAAGGAATATTATTTGAGCATTATGCGTCGTTTACGTGAAGCAATTCGTCTAAAAAGATCAGAATTATGGGCCAACAACTCTCGGTTTTTGCATCACGATAATGCACCGTCTCACACTGCACTCGTTCTTCGTGACCATTTGGCCAAAAATTCCACGAATATCGTTCCGCAACCACCGTATTCGCCTGATTTAGCTCCGTGTGACTTCTGGCTATTCCCAAAACTCAAGAGACCACTCCGGGGAACGCGTTTTGAGATGATTGAGGAGATAAAAGCTGAATCGAAGAAGGTGCAGATGGCTATACTGGAAATGGACTATTGGCATGTTTCGGGGATTGGGAAAAGCGTTGGCATAAGTGTATTTCATCGAGAGGGGATTATTTTGAAGGGATGAAATTGATTTACTAGAATAAATAAAAATAAATTTTTCATTCACTTGCAAACTTCACAACACCCTCAATCACGTGAAAGGTACTGTTTATGCACCCTGCCTCAACAATGTGGACGAAGAAGAAATCGTGTCTGAATTAAGTTCACAAGGTGTAGTAGGAGCATATAAATTTCAAAAAATTTACGATGGCAAACCTTACCCCTGTGGCGTGGTATTGCTAACATTCGATCGATACAACTTGCCCTCTAAAATCGACATATGTTGGCACAATGTAAAAGTTAGAGAATACATCCCGAATCCCATGCGATGCAAATCGTGTCAAATCCTCGGGCATACTGCTAAACATTGCAAAAACTCACCCAGTTGTGTTATATGTAATCTCCCACCACACTCACCAGAAAAATGTACACGTGTCAGTTGTGCTAATTGCCAAGAGCAACACCCAGCTTCGTCAAAAGAATGTAAAAAATTCCAACAGGAGAAGGAAATATTAAAAATAAAAACAACCACAAAATGTACGATGCGAGAAGCCAGACGTCTCGCAACCAACTCAGTTCACAGCAACTCAGCTACTCCAACTTACTCGTCTATCACCGCACAACAAACAAATACACAATCCACACTCGCACCCTCCGAACAAACAACAAATAATCAATTGTCTCCAGAAATCCAACAAAATAACCAGACACCTTCCAACAACCATGCTCTTCATTCCATCGATTCTACAAATACACAATCAATCAGCAACAATACAAATTATACGGCTCTCCAAGGGAAAACACAGACAAATAATAATTACAACAATAATGAAACTACACCTTTTTCACTCAACAATCAAACAAATTATCTCAATTTTCCATCGCCATCCGGATTCACTCACGCAAGTACAAGAGTAAATAAGCAATCAGAGGTACAGAACTATAGCTGCTCAACTGAACAAAATGCTCTCCCAACGACATCAACATCATATAATTACTCCAACAACATCAATACCAACTTGTCAGAAGTAACGGACACCTATGCACCTTTAACAACTCTACCAACTGAACTCCAACATTTACCTCAATTCTTGAGTCAATTAAGCTCAAGTCAATACGACGAATTCGAAGAACAACACAGCAGCTCACTTAAATAAAGCCTACATACATATACGTACACAGTATAGATAAAAAAAAAAAAAAAAAAAAAAAAAAAAAAAAAAAAAAAAAAAAAAAAAAAAAAAAAAAAACTAGTAAAATCTTATTTGCATAAATCTTATTACATACATACATATATATATATATTTCTCACTATAGCAATGTCTCTTAAAGTAGTCCAGTGGAATATGCATGGATATCTTAACAATTACGCAGAACTCCAGCTATTAATTAAAGACTGCACCCCTGATATAATCTGCATACAAGAAACCCATCTGCCCAATAATCATACGCCAACATTTACTCCAAAATCCTATAAGTCTTATTTTTATAATTTTCCGAACACTCCAAGCCAAGGCATAGGTATACTAATTAAACACCATATTCCCCATTCTCTCATTCCAACCAATTGCAACATTTTGTCACTAGCGATTCAAATTGACTTAACATTTTCCTTGACAATAGTAAATTTGTATATCCCTCCACAAGTTCCAGTGCTTATACAAGACCTCTCGACCTTAATTCACATGACCACCACTCCATTCCTAATAGTGGGAGACTTCAATGCCTGGAGCCCGCTTTGGGGTTCAAAAGTGGCTAATAGTAGAGGAAGAATAATCGAAGATCTGGTGTTATCTGAAGACATTATTGTGCTGAACGACGGTTCCCCAACTCATCATTCGACAAGAAATACGTTCACACACGTAGATATTTCATTATGTTCAGCTACATTATCCACTCGATGTAACTGGAAAGTAAATGAAGATTTATTTGGTAGTGACCATTTTCCAATCCACACAGAAATACGCACAAATTTCCAGTTCCCCAAACTCCGCCCGACAGCAAAGTTCAAAACTGATTTAGCAAATTGGGAATATTTCCAACAGGAGTGTATGAAAAACTTCGGTACGTGGAGTTTTAAAAATATCAATCATGAAGCTTCCAAAATAACTAAGGTTATCAGATCAGCCGCTAATAAATCCATACCACAAACCAAGCCCTCCCTTATTAAAAATCAAGTGCCTTGGTGGAATCGCAATCTCCAACAACTACGAAACCAGAAACAAAAGTGCTGGCGTATCTTCAAGTCTTCCCAAACTATTTCTAATCTAATCGAATTCAAAAAAGCGAATTCAGTTTTTAGAAAGCAACTAAGGGAATCCAAGAGAACTACTTTTCAAGAGTTTACCTCAAAAATTACACCACTTTGCTCCACCCACAAGATATGGTCCAACATCAAATCGTTGACTGGCACTCCACCTTCGCGTATCCGACTCATTAGGTCAAATAATTCTTTAATCTCCAATCCCGTTGAAATTGCTACAGCTTTCGCTGATACATGGTCTAACCTCTCTAAAGACTGTAACTTCTCTAATGAATATATATTAAAAAAATCAGAAATGTTAAAATTAAATTATACACCAACATCTCCCTATGGTTCAGCCAGTTACCTGGAAGTAGACATTTCCTTTACCGAGCTGGAATTTGCGATCTCCCACGCCAAAGGTAAAACACCAGGAATTGACCGTATCTCCTACCCCATGATCAAAAACCTACCATTAAATGGAAAGAGAAAATTAATTGAACTTTACAACATAATGCTTGAAAAAGGCCTCTATCCCCACACTTGGCTCAATGCAGTCGTCGTACCCATACCCAAGCCGAATAAACCAGTTGATAAAATTGACAGTTACCGTCCAATATCCCTCCTCCCATGTTTAGCTAAAATATTTGAAAAAATAATTGCTGCTAGACTCTCATGGTTCATATCACAAAACAATTTGCTATCTGCCAAGCAAACTGGATTTAAAAAAGGGCACAGCACTATGGACCTTTTACTTCAAATTCAACACTTTGCGTTCGATGCTCTTTCTGTTAAAGGTCATGCTACTATTCTAGCCACTGACTTTGAAAAAGCCTTCGATCGCGTAGGAGTTCACACAGTCCTGGAGCAACTGCAACAATGGAACCTTGGTCCTAAAATCTTTGGCATAATCAAAGCCTTTTTGACCAAACGAAATTTTTGCGTTAGAGTCCTCAACCAGTTATCACAACTTTGCTCTCTACACAATGGAATTCCACAGGGCTCACCGCTATCCGCGGTACTGTTCACCATTGCATTTGACCAAGTAAGCAAAATTTGCGAAAAATACAAAAAAATCGACTACGGAATCTATGCGGATGATCTATTTGTCTTCACGAGAATCCCCGACTTATCTCGCACAAAAGATATATTTTCCAAAATCCTTATAGACATAGACAGATGGGGTAACACTTCAGGTGCATCACTATCAATCACTAAATGCAAAACGCTGCACATCTGTAAAAAACATAACTGCCCTCCTCTTAACTTAGCTTTCAAAAATACACATATAGAACAACTCAATAGTTTAAAAATTCTAGGAATTATTTTTGATCATAAGCTTGGCTTTAAGACACATTGCTTAGGTTTAAGAAAAGACCTAGCTGCCAGACTAAGTATTATTAAACTATTAGCATCAAAGAAATGTCAAATTCACACTAACGTTCTAACAAATGTCACAAAAGCACTAATTATGTCAAAAATTGATTATGGCCTGCCAATCTACGGATGGTGTGCCAAAAGCAATCTCCAAAAGATATATTCACCATACCACTCAGCAGTGCGCCGCAGTCTTAATGCGTTTCCAACTTCACCAACCAGAGCCATACTAGCTGAAGCCGGATTCTCCTCCTCAGAAGAAAGGGTAAAGGAAACCACGCTGAAATTGGTCCCCCGCTTAATGAATACAACAAATTATGTGCTATTTAATTGTTTTAAAAACATTTTAACCCACAAGCGGGTGTATAAACAAATATCCGCCCTAAGGCGCAGCGCAGCATTCTCCAAAAAATTAGATATTCTGCCTCCGAAAACATGTAACAAACCATCACGTCATCCTTGGTGGATCTTTAATAAATCAGCCATAAACGTTTGCCTACATCAGTATAAAAAGGCCGCAACTAGTCCTGAAGCTTACAGAGCTCTATTTCGCGAACAATTTGATAAGTATACTCAAGACAACTGGAGCTTCATCTACACAGATGGATCCAAAACCAATAATGTTGCCACATTTGCCGTAGTTTCCAACACAGGATTAATCATATCAGGTGGCTGGCTTTTCGGTGGAACCTCAGTCTTCACAGCCGAAGCACTGGCAATCAAAATTGCTATTGAATATGCGACAAAACTGAAGGGGAAATTCGTAATATGCACAGACAGTTTATCATGCCTGAGTGGACTCCAAAGCGTAAACACCTCCAGTAGTCTAATTAAAAATATTAAAGCAGCACTAAATACTTATCATAAAAAGATCAACTTATTATGGGTCCCGGGTCATGCTGGGATCCCAGGTAACGAGGCAGCAGATGCGGCCGCCAAACAAATCCACCTCCAACCCTGCCTTACTTTTGCAACATTTGAAAAACACGATTCGATTAAGACCGTTGCAGCATATATTCAAAGTGAGAAAGATAAGAATTGGAAAGAATTTTCATCCTGGTACAGTAAAGCTAACCCATCAGGACAAAAGCCCCACTTTCCAAATAATAACACTCGGAGCCAAACCACTACCTTTATAAGGTTACGCATTGGGCACATCCTCTTGACACACGAACACCTCCTCACAGGGAAACCCAAAAACACATGTCCTTGGTGTGGATCACTTTCCACGGTCGACCACTTACTAGATGAATGCCCCAATCTCCGAAGTCACAGGATCAAAATATTTGGCGACATTAAACCCTCCGCACTTCTTGAAAAAACTTCTTCTGAAAACATTCATAAAATATATAACTTTCTAAAACAATGTAAGTCAATAAAGATAATTTAAACTCCATAATTAGAACTAAATCAACACAGGTATTAAATACTTAAAGAAAGAGTCGTAAGCCCTGGCAGCTAGTACTCCTCTATATTTAGATATAAGCATTTTGATATATCTAATAAATAATAATAATAAAAATTTTTCATTTTACAACCAAATCCTACCTTACTTTTTGCCCACAGTAGTATATGACTCCGAAATGCAATTAGGTGGAGAAATTCCGAACAACTATAAAAGAAGAGGGATGGAAAAAAGGAATGAAGCCTAACCCAAATACTATTAATATATTTACTGATGGCTCGAAAATGTTAGACGGAGTAGGGGCAGGGATCTACTGTGCAGAGCTAGACATCAGAAAACCATTTCAGCTTCCTGACCACTGTTTTCTTTGCTGTAGGTAAGGCTGCGGAAAAAGCATTCGCAAAGACATCAAGCAACTCCAAAATATATATATACGTTGACAGCCAAGCTACGATAAAAGCAATAAACTCATATGAAATTTCATCTAAAAATGTTCTAAAAAGCAGGAAAGCCTCACTCTATGGCTGCACTCTCTCTATTAGCCGCAGACAGACGGTTGCATATCTATTGGGTACCCGGACATAAGGGCATTGCAGGAAACGAAATTGTGGATGAGATTGCCAAAAGTGCTCTTTACAGACAATTTGCACAAGAAAACGACATACTGAAACCTTAACATACGGTATACAAAGACATCGCTGCGGACATGAAAATACGGATAGAGAATAGGTATTAGTTATCGGACCAATACGGACTATATGACATCGAAAAGCAATTGGGTGAGAAGATTCCGAACAAGAATAGAAGAAGAGGGGTAGAATAGAGGTATGAAACCTAGTCACAATACGCTTAATATATTTACTGGTGACTCGAAAATTATGGTTGCAGTAGATGCAGGGATTTATTGCGCAGAGCTGGATATCAGGCGGCCAATTAAAATCCCTTTCCATTGCAGTATTTTTGAAGCAGAAGTCTTTGCGGTTGGAAAGGCTGCAAAAATAGCACTAGCAAGGGCGTCGAACAATTCCAACATAAATACATATATACGTTGATAGTCAAGCGGCAATAAAGGCAATAAACTCATATGAAATTTCATCGAAAACCATTCTAAGGACCAGGGAAGCCATTGAGAGACTAGCCGCAGACAGAAGGTTAGACATCTATGAAGTACCCAGACATAAAGACATTAAAGGATACGAAGTTGTAGATGTGATTGCCAAAAGCGCTGTTTACATACAAATCGAACGCTGTTTACATACAAAACGACATACTGAAACCTTTAAATGCGGTATGCAATGCCATCGATGCGGACATGAAAATACGGATAGACAGGGTGTGGAATAATCTAGCCACTTGCAGAACCGCGAAAATCATGTGTACACAGAGTGCAGATAAATACGTCCAATTCATACTAGCTCTGTCTAGAAAAGAAAGCAGAACTATTGTAGGTATGCTGACAGGCCATAATTTGCTAGCAGCGCACGCATACAAGATAGGAATTGTAAACAAGGATAGCTGCAGATTTTGCAATGAACTAGAAAAGAGGGAAACGCTAGAACACCTTCTATGTTCCTGCCCTGCATTTGCTAGTACCAGATTAAAATGCTTAGGAGCTTTAAAAATAAATAAATAAATAATTGGCGCGTACACTTCTGTTAGGTGTTTGGCCGAGCTCCTCCTCCTATTTGTGGTCGAACCAACGACCTCTCTGTGAATTCCGAATGGTAATCACGCACCAACCCTTTCGGCTACAGCGGCCGCTTAGGAGCTTTACAATATGAAAATTAAGAGTACCTCTCGGGGATAGAGCTCCAAAGTTTACTTAGATTCGCAAAATACGCAGACGTATTACAAGATGTCTACTACAAAGAAACGCAAGGGTCTAGCTCCATCTGATAACACTAAGGACCAATAGGTCTATGTGACGGCTTTCAGCCAGCCAGATCAAACTAATCTAACCTAACTTTTTATGCGAGAATATTTAGGAGTAGGGGGAAAATATTTCTTTTAAAAGAAATGAATTGAAAAAATTATATTTTTTCGTTGAAAATTTTTGGAACCAAATGTTTTTTTTAATAAATAAACAACAATAATGATAATAAATGTTTTCTTTACTTACTTTTTATTAAGAATTTTTAATAAAAAATTTATTAGTTTTCCAAATAATTCTTTAGAAGTACACAGAATATACTAAAAATTCAAACACAAATTTATAAGAATTGTTAAAATAGCTGTAAATTTTTTTTTTTTTTTTTCCTTGTTCACTTCACTCGGGAGCATAGGGCCTCGACAAAACTCTGTCTTAGGCTTCGTTAATCTATTTTGCTTTAGGGCAGGGTGAGGTTTACTACTTTTGTATAAGCAAAGTTTTTTCCCCCATTTTAATAAGAATTTTGACCAAAAATATAAGAAAAATATAATCCCAAATAATTTTGTTTTAGAAGTATATTTTATACTCAAAAATGTAAAAGTTTATAAAAATGGTAAAAATAACCGTAGATTTTTGATAAAAAAAATTTCCCTTGTTTTTAAATAAAGCCTCTTCAGATTTTTTAATAAGCATTTTAAAGAAATCAAAATATAATGTTTTCTCAAAGAGTTTTTCTTTATAAATAAGTTTTTTAGTAAAAAATTAAAAAAAAAATTATAAAAAAGTTAAAAGAAGCGTTGCAAATTTTTGGTAATTTTTGCAAAACACCCTAAGATTTTTCAATAAGAGTCTGATGAAGACATTGGTGTCCCCTTGACCTTTGTTAAAGAGAAACTACACAAATCCTTTCTAAAACGAGGGCTTCACTTGTTCCCTATCGATCTGGCTGGCAAAGCGATTGCAGCGAAAGCAGCGACACGCATGAATGCTATATCGAAATGGATTAAGTATCTTGGCCATTCGGCCATACTGAAGAGGAACACTGTTATCTCTTCCGACATAGACTATCATGTAAGTCTGCCATCACCACTCTTGCTATTCTCCTGTTCACTCCCAACTAGGGAAGAATGGAAGACAAATCTTACCGAAATCAATGGCCCTCTAGTTATATATATATACAGATGGTTAAAAAAAACAAGACGGTAAAGTGGGATTTTTAATATTTTCCAATTCCCCTCACATCGATCTATCATTTAGATTACCCGACTACTGTTGGGTACTCCAAGCGGAAGTATGCGCTATCTGGTATGCTGCTCTCTTAGAAAATAGAATATCACTAGAGGAGATCCGCTTTTTCACAGACAGTTAAGCGGCCGTTCGAGCACTCAACTCCTCTTATGCCCACTCAGATGTGGTTCGATCCTGTCTCTTATCTCTTAACGAAATAAGTGTTCAGAATTCTGTCCAAGTTATCTGGATACCGGGTCACAGTGGATTCGAAGATAACTGCAAAGCTGATGAGCTCGCAAGAGCTGGAGCTGCGCAATCAAATGTGAGTAACTTACCCACAATCCTCATTCCGCTCTCAACATGTAAAATGCTCATTGATCGAGAATTTCACAGCATTGCTGATCGGAGGTGGCGAGGGGAAACTACTTGCGTTACGACCAGACAAATCTGGCCATCTTACAATCTGAAACAGACACAAACCCTTATAAGTCTTTCGAAACGCGACTAAGGCATATAATATCTCTTATCACCGGCCACTGCCTTTTGGGCACTCACGCACGTCGGCTCGGGGTTCCTCAAAACGACCTGTGCAGATACTGCGAGGACGAAGATGAGGAAGTATCGAGCAGACATTTGCTGTGCTGTTGTCCCGGTCTAGCCAGAAGTCGACTCGCTCTTCTTTCAGTACTCTCGAACCTGAAAATCGAATCTCTCATCAAATTCTCGAAACGAATTAATATCTTTGACCAAAATCTACAATAAAAATCTCGGTTAGGTGGGGAAATCATATAACATAATGAGCTCTAGGGCAACACAACGGGCTCAACTTGCGGTCTATGTGGCATTCCGATGCGGGGTCACCCTTAAGCCAACCAACCAACCAAAACGAGGGCAAGATATAAACAGAACACTTAAGGTGCTGGGAGTCCCCCGCAATTCAATTTCCAAAAGTTGTGGAGATCCTGCAGAGAAAGAGACTGTTGAAGACTTTCTCTGCATATGTCCAGCTCTGGCGGCTAGGCGCTTGAGATTCCTTAGCGTACCCTTTGGGGATGGATTGAAGAAACTCTCAAGCCTAAATCTCTTTTCTCTACTCTACTACATCAACAGCACTGGATGGCTGTAGACGGTTTTCTCTTCCCTAAATTTTTTTCGCAGGTAGTGGTCCACATTATGGTATCAAAACGGCACGTAAGTGCTACTGGTAGTGTACCTGAGGTGCTCTTGCCATCTAACCTACCTACCATGATGCAAAAAAATATGCGTTTTTCTCAAAAAAAAATTTTTTTTTGCACATTTTTGAAAAACGCCCCCAGATGTTTTTTATAAGAATTAAAAAAATATATATACTTTCTTCAAATACTTTTTTCTATAAGTATATTTTATACTAAAAAATGTTTGGTAAAAAAAGAAGTTTATAAAAGCCATGAAAAGAATCGAAGATTAAAAGAAATATTTCGTAACTTTTGCAAAGTGACCTCAGAATTTTTAGTAATAATTTTGAACACAATAATGCACCTTCTTCTGAAATAACTTTTTTCAAAGTTTACTTTGACCTGAAAAGTTTATAAAAAAAAAAAAATAAAAAGAATCTTAGGTTTAAAAGAAACATTTTTTTGATTGCTCATATTTGATAAGTGGCCCCCATAGATTTTTTTGATAAGAAGTTTTAGCGAGAATATGATATTATTTTTCTAATAACTTTTTTCCATATTTTGACCAAAAAGCTTTGAGGCAAAAATTTTAAAAAATTTGAAATTGGTAAAGGAAATCATAAAATAATAAAAAAATTTCGTACTTTTTAAAAAATTTCTCATCTTTTTTGGTAAAACCAATTAACCAGTCGTCTTTTAGTTGCGACCCACTCACACTCAATTGTTTCATTGTACATTAGAGGCAACCTGGTATTCTTTTGAAAACAGAACTGAATGAAGCAAATAAAATGAAAATACTTCACTAAAATCATAATTGTTTGAACTCATTAACCGAGTGCATTTTTATTCGAATTTTATATAAAAAAGAGTAATGCAGTCATACATATATAAGTTGGAGTAATTGAAGAGCACCTCCATGGCATTTGCACTTGAAACTTTACTCAATTAAAGTCATTCAAGTAATGTCACTCAATTAATGTCACTCGATGAGTATGTATATAAATTCTAAAAAAATTTAAATAAAACTCACATATTTTTAATTACTGAATTAAAGCTAAAATTTTGCACCAATATCTAGAAAAGTTCAAAAGCATTTACAACTCGTTTGTGCGCCAAATGCAAGCAAATGAACTTGAAAGCAACTGAGCACTAAATGCAGCTATTATCAGCTCAAAAACGAATGTGTAAGCATTTTGACGTTGGCACAAAAACCAGCCAGCACATCGTGTATTGCATGTTTTCTGAGCGTTAAGCTAAATACTATGGAAAGGTCAATTTGCTAGTTCGAATGGAATGCAGCGAATAAATAACAAAGAAAACAAGAAATAAAATATAATAAAACCAAAAGTTGTAAAACAGATAACAAATAGAAAAATCAAGCCAAAACAACAGACAAAAAAAAAATTAAACAAACCATTATAGCTGCACGAACAACAAATACGTGGTGCAGCAAAAGCCAGTAGAAGCATAAATTAGTGTCAGGCGAATTGATGATTATGATGTTGATGGTAATGACTTGGATGCATGATAAGCAAAGAGCATTTATAAAAGAGTTACATGTGGCAAGATGAAAAACGAAAGAGAGAAACAGCAAGTAGCTACCAAATGCAGCAACATACCTAGAAACGCAAGTACATCAACATTTGTAAGCTGACAGCCAAAGATCTATTGCCAACACGAGAACACATAGCGGCTATTGGCATTTTGAATTAATGAGCTGGAAAAAGAAGAAAGAGTTAAAGCATGACCGGAGAGGCCAAGCGTAAAGTTAGTAGGAAAATGCTTATCGCAAGCATAAAATCGTTATATGTGTACGTATGTATATGTTTGCATATAGAGCCGGGTATATGCCACCTATTCGCAGTGTTTGCAGTGAGTTGACTGCCAAGTTTGTGTCTTAAGTCGTTTGTTCTGTTCAACTCGACTTTATATTTCAATTAAAATTTATGTATATAACGGCTGAATTTAATTTAATTAATTTGGATTCGTGCCATTTAAGTAGCGATGTGAAAGTTTAGTGTATTTACGTAAGTATTAGCGGCACAAACGTGCAAATAAGTGGCTAAAAGTAGGCAGAGACATGGAAAAATGGGTATTTCTGATGATTGGTCAGCGAAAATACTTAATGCATTACATAATGAGTCAATTAAATTTAAAAAATGCTCAAATATACAAATTTTCGAAAACATTTGTACGGAAAAATGGGTATATTTGGTAATTTGTCAGATAGTTTGTCAGTTTTGGTCACATTTTTCAACAAAATTCTTATGTACGAGTACTAGTACTTTAAGCTTTCAATAAGCTGCACGTATTTCATTCAAACTCTTGAGTGGTTCTTCAATTATAAAAATATACGTGTACACTTTTGCTTTCATCTTTTTTTCTGCTCACAATTAAGCCACTATTTTCTATTTCGAAGTACTTTTCGTTAGCATTTACTTTTTTCCATATTTAGGGTGTTTATCTTGCTAAATTTGTCTAAAATTCATTAACTGCGTTCGAAATCCTGTTCAAGGGGTTAGTAAAAAATTAAAAGAAATTCGATTTTCTAAAAAGTGCAAAACTTATAGATAGTAAGCAGTTGTAGGCCTGTTGGCGAAAGCGTTACTTTGGCAACGAGTACAGTTCGAAAAAGCGAAACAACGTAGCGTCTCAAACACTCAGTACCTATATTGGAGCAATATTTAAAATTTTCTATATAAATATATTTTTGTGCTGTTCTCTATATCAGTATTCACCAAAAACAGGCTGCTAATACTCGTGTTTCAAAAATATAAAGTGTTGGACATTGAAACAGATGGAGCACCATTTCTCCATGTGCTATTTCGAACACCCTTTGGCTCTAGAACAATAGAAGGAGGACTCGGACAGTCCAGGGGACTCCACGCCATTCAATTTCCAAACTCGTAGCTATGATTACCGATAATTTGACGATTGGCACGCAAAAAAGCTAGGTTTACCATTTTACCCCCACTGTAGAAGGTGTGGGAATCTTTCAGAGAAGGAGACTGTTGAGCACTTTCGCTGTAAATATCCGGGTTTGCCAGCTAGACTACTAAGGTCACTGGATGCTCCTTGCTTCGACAGCCTGGGCACAGCCAACCTAAATGACATCAATCTTCTCCATTATATAAACAGCTCTGGTTGGCTGTATATATTTTCCTGTTGGAGGTCTCATAATGGCATCAAAACAGCGCTTTAGTGAAACGTATGGAGTGCCAGAGTGGTACTTCACCCATTTCACCTACCTATCTAGTTGAACCTTTTTGCACTGAAATATTAGTTCAAACCTTTCTCAAACTTCAACTTAAAAAAACAAAAAATCACACCGGCACACTAGCAAATCCCGATATTTTCGGTACTCATTTCGAGGTCACGAAATTTTCACAGATATAGATATATTGATCTTTGATAGCTGGGTGTCTAAAACAAAAGCATTACTAATTACGAGCCGCTTAAGGTGGTCCCTCACCTAGCCTGATGCTCACTTCCTGACCAACTCAATTGTCTAGATTTTAATTTAGATTTTTGAATATTCGTGAGCCCACACATGCAAGATTACTACTTTGCCTTCAGTTTTTATTAAAGATAGTTAGAACTGCTAGAACTTATTGGGAGAGTGAATGCGGCTGTTGTCGATATACATATATATTTCGAGTTTTGGCCAAACGATATATATGTACATATATATATATATATATATATAATTGGCGCGTACACCCTTTTTGGGTCTTTGGCCGAGTTCCTCCTTCTATTTATGGTGTGCGTCTTGATGTTGTTCTACAAATGGAAATCGCCAAACGATAACTATTCATAAATACAGAGCGAGATAGCCCATCGCCATATTGCAAAATCTATCTTATCAAAAATGTGGTCTATATTGCAAATATGCTTACGTCTCATAGATGAAAGGATAATCCCTTATTAACAGTTCAATATATGCTTTAAACGATTTTCGCTCGGTAAGTCAGTTTTTTTTAGAGGCTATCATAGATATGGATTTCATTTTGCGTCATAATTAGAAACTTTCTATATACATTTGTTAACGCGAAATCCTATTTTAAAGAAAGTGTGTGCCTTTGGAGCGATGAGATGTTACAAAATCTGAATAGAAATAATGACACAAAATATTACAAAGACGTCAATAATGACGACGTATAGGAGATCGAGTTAAATTGGAAACCAACCTTTAAAAAAATCTTTCTAAAATGTCCACAAAATTCAACAAATTTCCGAATTCACTTAATAGAAATTTCATATTTGTTGGAAAAAATATAATCCGCACTTGGTCATGGCAATTTACGACTTTTACGCACACATGCGTATATCGTCTTACAAAATTATGTCATTTTTGCTGACTTTTATTTATTATTGCCTCGAAAAGTCATTCACATCGAACATAAGAATATAATAATACGCTAGCCAAGCAATGCGCTCATAACTAAGCTTCGCTAAGACTTGGACTGCCACTTTCCAACTCCCACACATCTGTTGGAGTAAACTGTAAACACAAATAACGCAATGCCCTGAAAGCTTGTTACCACAAACTGTCCACGGAATGCTAACGAATTAACGGTCCAAAGGCGAATTTGGTCATAGGTGTACCGTTACGCAAGTATTTCAAAATAATCACGAAATTCCAAAAAATGTGCAAATAAGGCAAATAAAATGGGCAAATAAATTTATGAAAAAATCCAACTATAAGCACAAACTATCATAAAAACAATGCCGACATTGGGCACGCAGCTGAGCAAGTGAGTCATTACAAAAAAATTGTAGGCATGTGACTGAGTGTGTAAATGTGTAGTAAGTGTGAATGTGGCTGAATGAGTGACCGGCGTAAAGCAGGCGACAAGCTATGCACGCGTGTTGATTACCTCATTAATAATTGTTATTATAGGTGCAAATTACTTATTGTATGCTAGGGATGTCAATATTAGCTGTAATTGTTGATTTCCAGATTTCAAGGTATGCACACTGTTATACCGAAACCAAGGGGCTAAATAAGCCAAATGTTTTCTATTGCATGTATTTAATTGTATTTTTATCTGTATTTATACTAATATATAAGCACATGTATTCTGAAATTCGTTTTCTTCTGTTCGCAAAACTTAAGTACATCTGCACAAATTTTTTGAAATTTCGGTTATGGTTTCTGGATGAATTTTTCATTGTCTTAGCAAAAAAAATTCTTGATGCTTTCCATTTCAATTCAACCGGGCTATTCGGGTCATGTTCTTCGATTTCGATGTAACTCAAATATGTTGCTCTCTGGTCAAAATAATGAAACACGTATTTTTTTGTTCGCCCGAAATAATTTTTTTCAAGAGTTATCGGCAATTTTGTTTTTCGGATCAAAATCGATTTTTTTTAATTCTATAGTAAATTTTTTTTTACATGCCCATAACTTAGTCAAAAATTAAACAATTTTAATAATTCTGGGTTCAAAATGATTGTCATTATTTACACGAGCCACTTCATGTAGAAACAATTGCAAAAAAGTAATAGGACTATGAATAAGTTCGTGCGGTTTTTTTTCGAAATTTGAAACTTTATTGACGTAAAATGGTTACAAATTTAATATTCAAAATATTGTCCATCGCTTACTACTACTTTTTCCCATCTTTCTGGCAATTCACGGATTCCCTTTGTGAAAAATTCGGTCGGTTTTGCCGCAATCCACGAATCGATCCATTTTTTGACTTCATCGTAATTACGGAAGTGCTGGTCAGCCAGGCCATGTTGCATCGATCGGAAGAGATAGTAATCGGATGGCGCAAGGTCTGGACTATACGGCGGGTGGGGTAGGACATCCCATTTGAGCGTTTCTAAGTATGTTTTGACCACTTGTGCAACATGTGGCCGAGCATTGTCATGTTGCAAAATAACTTTGTCGTGTCTATCGGCGTATTGCGGCCGTTTTTCTCGCAGTGCTCGGCTCAAACGCATCAATTGTCGTCGATAGACATCCCCCGTAATCGTTTCATTCGGTTTCAGTAGCTCATAATACACAACACCCAGCTGGTCCCACCAGATACACAGCATAACCTTCAGGCCATGAATATTCTGCGCCGACGTCGATGTTGAAGCATGGCCAGGGTATCCATACGTTGCCCGACGTTTTGGATTGTCGTAATGGACCCACTTTTCATCGCCAGTCACAATTCGATGCAAAAAACCCTTTCTTTTGTGCCGTTGAAGCAGTTGTTCGCATGCCATAAAACGGCGTTCAACGTCTCTTGGCTTCAATTCATACGGCACCCAATGGCCTACCTTTCGGATCATTCCCATGGCTTTTAAACGTTTGGAAATGGTTGATTGATCAACTCCCAAAGTTTTTGCAACCTCTTCTTGCGTTTGAGCCGGATCTTGATCGAGCAATTCCTCCAATTCGGTATCCATGAACTTTGGCGGCGCACCCTCGCGTTCTTCGTCTTCCAAGCCAAAATCACCACTTTTAAAGCGTGCAAACCACTTCTGGCACGTTCGCTCAGATAGAGCATGCTCACCATAAACTTCCACCAAGATACGATGACTTTCGGCTGCTTTTTTCTTCATATTAAAATAATGAAGAAGAATTCCCCGCGAAAACACATTATTTGGCACGAAATTCGACATTTTCAAGTGTGGTAAAAATATTGTTGTTTACGCTTCAAATAAAAAACTTATACTGACGTTTGTGCCTTACGACAGTAGCTCTCCAATGAATGTTTGGAAATGTGGATCGATGGAATAATAATCAAGTTACGCCATCTGTTGTAAAACCACACGAACTTATTCATAGTCCTATTAGTTAACAATTTTTTATTTAGCAAAAAAGAAAAAAAAGAAAAATTTTTTCGAAATTCAATATTTCAGAAAGTGTATTTTTTTTTTTTATAACTTTTTCCAAATTAAGAGGACACCTCAAACTTCAGTTGAGCTGAATGCCCAGTAGCTAAAATGAGTTGTTTTTGAGTAATGAATTTTTGAGTAAAAAACCTATTTCGCACTTCTTGTTTTCTGGAAAATAAAAAATTGTCAACTACTTTCTTGCAATTGTTTCTACATGAAGTGGCTCGTGTAAGTAATGACAATCATTTTGAACCCAGAATTATTAAAATCGGTTCATTTTTGACTAAGTTATGGGCATTTAAAAAAAACTTTCGCTTATGTAATGAAAAAAATCGATTTTAAGCCAAAGAACAAAATTGCCGATAACTCTTGAAAAAAAAATTTTCCGGGCGAACAAAAAAATACGTGTCTCATTATTTTGACCAGAGAGCAACATATTTGAGTTACATCGAAATCGAAGAACATGACCCGAATAGCCCGGTTGAATTGAAATGGAAAGCATCTCTTATAAATGGAACTCCTTATAAAGTCTAACATACATACATACACACACACAGCAGCGGTGCTCAAATGCAAATCACGAAGAAGAGCGCTCTGCTGCTGTTAATGCAAACGGATTACAGCGCAAGGCAGGAGTTATGTTATCCGTGTTGACATACTTGTATAAGTGCTAATGTTAATATTAGTGTTGACTCTCATGTTAAATAACTAATATGTACAGATCATAGAGAAATACTTGTAATGTATGGAATTATGATATGTCATTTATGTCCCCACAAGTGAATATTTGTATACAGCAACTTACATTGCTGTTAGCATAAAAACACCGCTGCTGTGTTTATTTTGATTTTTAATTTTTTAATAACAGTACAGATTAACTAAGTAAGCAAATTATGATTAAGAGTATTCTAATTAGGAATTGATTTTAGAAAAGCGTTGGCGGCTTTTTTTTATTCAAAAGGCATTTTAATTATCTTATAATATAAGGTGGGTGAATCAGAAGTTTCATTTGATGAAAACAGCTACCGAAAAGAGCAATTATGACTACGAATGATCGAAAAATGGGCACTCAGCTATAATAAGCCACATAATTCTGGAAAAAATAAATGGAGATGAGTTGACATATATTTCGATAGCTGAATCAATTGTTATCCAACCGTTTTTTTTTAATATCCTAAGCAAACAAAAATAAAATTTTAACTAAAAAATACAGTAGATTCTGTTTTTATGCGGTATATACGTTCCGCAAGAAACAGCTTAAAAAAAAAAGCATAAAAAAAGCTACCAGTTCTATAGTAAAACTATAGATACGTTTCAAAAGTGCTAAGAACCGCATAAATCTGAAATAATGTAATAAAATCACATAAACTAAAAATTGTATTTTTAAAAATTATATCTTTATTTAAGAAACGTCAGAATCGAAAAATAAATTTACATCGTCAGAAATAGAATCAGACAATACCCGCATGTTGCGCATTCGTTTAGGATTTGGCGTAAAATTCCTTTCGTCACTTGAGGAAATGTACACGTCTGATCAGGATGGTAATGCAGGCGGTTCCATACTTGTAGGGTTAGCATTTTTGATGTAATCTGTGATGAGTTTTTTGCTTAGCTGGTTTAGAATCTTGTTTATATGTACGATTCCCTATAGGTCGACATGCATTTTTTAATTTTTTTAAAAACCGCACTATTTCAAAACCGCATAGAAACAGAATCTACTGTATCATAAATAATGTAAAAAGAACCGTAGTTTAAAAAAACATTTTTTGGTAACTTTTGAAATCGCCCTATGATTTTTCAATACGAACTTTCAACACAACAATGCACTTTTTCCTAACATATTTTTTTAGAAGATGGTTTTTTTTAATTTTTAATTCTTACTTTTAAAAATGGTAAAAACAAACTTTAGATTTAAAAAAAAAAACAATTTTCGCTCATTTTTGAAACAGACATTTTTGTAGGAATTTTAAACTTAAAATATATATTTTTTTTTTAAATAATATAATAATAAAATCATAAATTAGAAATAAAAAACTTGAAAATATACGAAGAATATAAAAATGCTCAAAAACCCCTAGATTTTTAATTAAAAATTCTTTTGCTCATTTTTTAAAAACGCCCCTCAAATATTTTTAATATATTAGGTATTTTGAAAACAAAAAAAGTGTTTCTTAAATACTTTTTTCTAGAAACGAACCGAAGACTGAAATAAAAACAAAAATTTATTTGGTAACCTTTGCAAATCACCCTCAGGTTTTTCAAAAGAATTTTGAGCACAATAATAATATATATTTTTTCTCAAATAACTTTTTGTTAGTAGCTTATTTTGTCCTAAAAAATTTATAAAAATGATGAGCAGAATCTTAGATTAAACAAAAAAAAAACATTTTTTCGATGGCTCATTTTTGAAAAATGCACTCTTCAAATTTTTAAAAAAGAATTTTGACAACAAAATTAAATAGTTTATCAAATAATTTTTTTTGGAAGTATATTTTTTCCTAAACACTTTAAAGCATTAAATTAAAATTTATATTTAGTAAAGGAAAACGTAGAATAATCAAAAAATCAGCTCGATTTTTAGATATTCTAAAAAAAAAAAATTCCAACTAAACAGATAAATTGTTTCCTTTCCCATTTCAAAAATTTATTGTTTGTCACTATTTATATTATAACATGAAATAAACTTTACTGAAAATCAATAATAGTATAGGGTTGCCCATATTCGATGGACCCGACGGATTTCGATGACTCTTTGGGCCCATTCCAATCGACGAGGCTTGTCTGCAGGCAACAATCTTTGCGTCAATTTAATCTTATACGGGAATAAATGCAAATCAATGCGGATAATTCGTTGTAAAGTGGTCCGAGCAATTCCCAACTGCTGAGAACGGCGATTTTGGGATGTCCTTGGCAACGCCTTGGTCGGTTTTGATTTGGCCTCTTTGGATTAGAAAGGGCATCACCAGTCGAAAACGTTGCGTACAAACGTTTAATGGTATTCTTAGAAGGCGCACTTTTCACATTATTTCATTTTTTATACGTACGTTGAGTTTTCACAATTGGCTTCTATTGTTGAATGTAAATTTCAACAATTTGGGAGCGCTTGCGTGGCGTGTACTGTTCCATGGTGAAAATCTGCTTGGACTGACGCTCCCAACGCGGTATGTCATTAAGCGATCTGACGTCTCTGTCAAAAGATACAGGGTTGCCAGGTGGGTCCGTCGAATATTGGCAACCCTGTACATATTAGTATACACTAGTTTTTTATATGTCAAAAATGGGAAATTTCTTTAAATACATATGTAGATTAATTTGAACTTTTCGCAATGAAATATTAATTCTAATACTTCTCGCACTTCAACTTAAAAAGAAATATTCAAAACCATATCGGAACTCACACAAACTTTTCGGTACTTATTTCGGGACTCCGAAATTTTTATATCATAAAAATAGATATGTAGTTCTATGTTAGCTGCGTGCCCAATCAATTTCTAATTACCATTCGCTTTGGGCGGTCCCTGCCCTAGCCACATACTCACTTCCTGACCAACTAAATTGCCTTGATTTTGCGTAGTGTCTTCGTGTGTGAATATTCGTGAGCCCGCACATGCAATAGCTTCTCGTGTTTTGTGCCATATGTAAACACACGCATATGAATATACAGACAAACATACATTTTGTTTAGCGCATCCGCAAAGTGTTCGGCTCAGCACAAATTATGATTTTTCATTGTTGTTATTTGATGTAGCGCTTCCGGTTAATCGATGGAAATAAAGTGTGAAAGGTGTATAATCCTCAAAAGTATGTATGTGTGCACATTTATACATATAAATGCAAGCAGAAATTAACATTTTTCGAACTTTTTTTTTAAATTTCCCATACTTTACATGTACATATGTAAATGTAAACATTGTTGACCGTTGTCGCCGTCAATAAAACACGCTTCGACACATCCGTCTCAGCGCGGTTTTTCCTTTTATTTTTCAATACATTTTCAATTTTTTTTCCACTTTATTTTTAAGCAACTGAAACCAACATATTTCCATTTCTTTCACTACTACTTTCATACCCTTCTCTACTCTCCAGCACCCTTTAAGTCATCGCTTTTCTTCTTGTCTTTTGCCTTAATCCTGATTTGAGCTCTACGTTGAGTTGAGTGAAGTAGGAACGTGCGAGGCTTAAATAAATAGTAATGCTAAAATTAAAATACTAAGTACTACTTTGTACATGTGTATGTATGTGTGCATGTAGTTGGGCAAAGCCTTTCATTGCTTCTTCTTTTTCGCCTTTTTTAATTGCGGCTTAAGGGCCTTTCTCGCCAAAGGCCGGCGCAGAGAGGCGAACGCATACAAATGCATAGGGACATTTACTCAAATACGTATATGAAGACACGTTTTTTATAAGAGTAAATAAAATCAGAAATGACCATCGATTGCTCATAATAATTTTCTGGGAAATTACACTCATTCAGAAATATAAAAATAACCCATTACTACGAGGTCAATTGAAAAGTTTTTGCAGTGAGTCATTTGAGGTTTTTACATTTAAGTAGATGAGTCTGTTATCTGTGAAAGAATTAAATTTAAGCTACAGATACTACAGACTTCAAATAGTTCCTGAATATAAGCACAGAAGACTTTGCCCCCTTTAAGGCAAATTTTTGTTCGGAAAGAAAAATCTTTCAAAAGGTAATCTGATTTAGAATAAATATCAAATAGAACCGTAAGGATATTTTGAAAGAAAAAACATACTTACACATTCAATTACGAAGATCTTAAAAAGTATTTACAAAAATACATAAGCAATATTGATGATGAAGAAAAGAACCGCGATTTTATCGATGATTCTAGCAATGGTTAAGTAATGCTTGAGCTACTGTCAGTGGAGCGATCAGTGTTAACCCTAAAGAATCTGATGTTGGAAAAGAATAGACACTTGAATAAGATAATATTAGAAATGACTTTTCTTCCGCCAATATATTAAGACTGTTGCCTGATGTTTCTTCAGCATGGGCTAGTGAAGGTATTTAGGTGTCTGGAGTTTACTAAATATATTACTTCGGGGCTTAACTTCCATAAATGTTCTTACGCTGCTTACGTAATATACCTTCTGCTCAAATATGAACGAGACGTTATCAATAAAACGGTCCGCGGATGACATTTGGCAAAAATAAATTTTTTGTTTTTTGGTAGGACTATTATAAGCTTACATGGCAAATTTCAGCGTGATATATCACATAGTTTGTTTTCTGTGCTACTGTAAACAAGTCAAGCTCGAGTGTGTTCTGCGAATTCTCTTTTATGACTTCAATTGTCTCAAAATGTTTTCCACGGAGCGGCAACTTGAGCTTGGGAAACAGGAAAAAGTGACATGGAGTCATATCAGGTGAATACGGTACTTGCGGGACGGTATTAACATTAAGAGCCGTCGTAATGTAAGAGCACGTACATATGCTAGTGCTTTTCAAGAGTAGTATTTTTCACTGGGAATCGCAATATGAATCTTAGTATAGTCTCAGCTATGAATAAGAAAATAGGAAAAAAATCTGAAGAGGGTGGTCTTCAAAATACAAAAAGATTTATTTTCCTTAAAAATTTCTAATAAAAATCAAACTAAAATTTTCCTAATGGTTTTTCTTTTTAAGTATATTTTATACTAAAAAATTAAAAACAAAATATAAATAAACATTTTCAAAAGTACCGAAGATATTTCATTTTAAGAAACGCCATACCATATTTTTTAACAATTGAATAAATTTTAAAATTATACAATTTTGTTTTAAATTTTTCATTACTAAATCCAAGATTACAAATAAACCAATTTTGACGTGCTAACGTTTTATATTTCGATGCAGCCGGCTGCACGTACCAAAAAATGCGTTGTTATCTTGCTAATGCATCATTATCTTGCTCATGCGTCGTTACCTTGCTTGAACTGCAAGCGAGAGCGCGGAACAAACGACAAAGAGGCACAATCGGCCTCCGCGTTCGGCAACGTTCGACATCTGGCTCTCTCCTACTTGAGTGAGCATATACAATATATGTATGTATATGCGCATTTGTATATAAATTCAAAACTTGTATTTGCATATGCCGTCTTCCTGTGTGCATGGTAATGAATCATTTCTCTGTTGAGAATAGGACGATGATAGGAAAAGTAGGAAATGAAAGGGAGTGTTTCGAGTGTAAAGTGTCTTGAAAAAGTCAAATCGATGATGTTGCCTCTTAGTGTTGTTAACTCATTAACGTCTGATGCACAATCGAAATTGAAGATATCTTTCATGAATTTGATGAATGTTTCGTAATTTTTCACGTTTGTGTAAATGTTACTTGACCTATTCCATTGCAATTCCATTTACCTCCTCCTCTATATCCATACAAAATATCTATCAAACAAATAAAATTAAAATTTTCTTTTGAAAAATGCAACCATTCCATCAGTATTTTCTTATGACGTTGTCACTTTAAACTATCGTCAGTAAACTGACTTTACAGACAACCTCTTTTTTTTAGAAAAAATTTCGAAAATGTCCAAAATACTTGGCTCACTTTACATAGAGCCACTCTAATGCCAAATATTGAATTAATTGTGAAAATAGAGAGAAGTGAATTTAGTAAATAGTAATTTATTTATTCGTTCACATATTCATTTTGCAAAAAACCATCACCTAAACCGAAATGATGCATAAAATATATTAGGAACCATCAATTGGAACTAGTAGATAGACTATGAATTGCCACAACTACTTATTCTTTATATTGTGGCAGGTTAAGCTTATTCATCATATACGCCTACAAAACTGAATACAAAAATCAAACATGCCTCACACGATCTTAACCACTTTTTCATGTGTCTCCTCAAACCAACCCAATTAACATTTTTCCCCTTTCGGTGCGATATTGTCGTAACAGCACAGTTCGTGAGCCTACTGTTAAATGATTACAGCACTTAATGGCCAAATAACCTTTGAAAGGTTTACTAAGGCTACTAAAGCAACAACAACAGGTGTGTATAACAACAACAAAAACAACCACGATAGTTTATTGGATACGATTTTAAGGCCTACAGTTGATTTAGTTTTATATAAATATTTGGATATGAAAAAGTTTTTTTATTTATTTTATTTATTTATTGAATCTTTCTTGTATAAGAAACTAACAATAAGTTTACAAATCTTATATACTAGAGTAATATGTTTCCTTGCCAGTTCTAAGAAACGAATTATTTGCTCAAATGAACATATATTTACATATATGATTAAATCGGTTGTGAATCTCCAATTCTTCATAGTTGGGAGCTGGAAAGGACGGGTTTCCAGTCTCCGATTCTTCGTAGCTGGGAGACGGAAAGGCCTAGTTTCCAGTCTCCCTTAGAGGTTCCGTTGTCCCTCATGTCGCTTGTGAAAATGATGTTGTTTTTTGTTTTTTTTCGAATGTGATAGATGTGGTTGGAGGAAGTTGTGGACGGACTCTCGTGTGAGATGAGATCATTAAGATAGTGCAGACTTGAAGATGTCTCTTTTTTTCAATCGTGTGTGACCTTCATCTAAAAGTAGATTTCGCGCTAGTTTATTGGGATGGTCTTCTAGCTTTTGTAGGTATTTTTTGCTCAACCGTACTATTTCATCGGCTACACGAGGTATGCAAATATCTCTGTGAATGTTAGCGTTCTTTATATACCATGGAGCTCCCGTGATTATCCGATGTGCAACTCAGCTTTTTCCCACAATTGCCGTTGCATGTAGTGTATATGATAACTTGAAAGCGCGATTCGAAAGAGTCTGCTGGTGACAGTTTTTTTTGGTATTCTGAGAATGTCATTCGAAACTGCTAACTTGAAAAGAAGACACTTGAATGCAGAGAATTAGGATCCCTTCGATGCCACTTTTAAACAAAATTTACCGCAATTGGTGATGAAATAGCTTGTTCTTCACCAACAGAATGCATGAAGGCACGACATAATGGCAAAATGGTTGTGAAAATTGTACGAATAAGTAGCTGAGCGGTAAGGGATGGGGATGGGTTTAAAGGGCTAGTTCATCAGGACATGAGAAAAATTGGAGAAGTGTTGAATGAAGAGTTTGAAACTTAACTGGGAATATACAATATTTAAAAAAAATGTATGAATTTTTTCGAACAATTAATCGAATACTCGAAATTTCTTTTATATAGAAGGAAACGTTTAACATCTTCAGCAAAAAAATTGCCAAAAATAAAAAAAAAAGTCAATATATTTGAGTAACTTCAAATTTGTATTTTGTCATATAAAAATTCAATGAGCTATAAAACTGCATACGAAGTTTTTCTTGTTTTTAACAATAAAAAGTGTGAATTATGATTAAAATTTATTGATTTGGATGGAAATTTTTTATTTTTTTTTTAATTTTCGTAAAGTGTAAAACTTGAATTTATATGATTCATAAAAAATTATTAAAATTAAATAGAAAACAAATAAATTGTCAATTTTTGTCAATAAGTCACTGAGCTATAGTTATTTAACGTAGTGTATTCAAGTAACGACAGCTCAGCAAAATTTATCATGAAAGATTTATGTTGATAATTAATTTGATACCCGGATATAAACCTTACTTTCATAGAGCTTTGTAGTTCAAATTTATTGATACAACTTTACTTTTACTCACAATCGTTTGATCAACAAAAGTGACTTTCATTCGCTGTCCATAAAAACCTAAACTAAATAAAAAATTATAAATTAAATATAAACATAACTCAGCATATATTTAAATTAAATTTCATGCTGCTCTCCAAACAAGAACAACGATATCGCGTAAATTTAACTATAAATAATTTATCTCAGACAATAAGTAAAACCATAAAAACAGCATTTGTGTAGGCAACCTTCCAAAGCCGAGCAGCAATAAAACCAGATGCGACTACATTTAAAAACTTTTGTTAAATTGAAAGTGAATTGAAATCAACTAATACTCATAAAGGCAGTCAAGCAATGATAATAAATAATAGTTGGGGTAGTAATAAATAATAGGAAATGTTTTTTTTTTTTTTTAATTTTCGAAAAGTGTTTAATAAGTGAATAGATTGATATCGAAGCACTTTCTTTTGTAACTAATGTAGGTATATTAACTCTTTAATATCAACAGCCTCGCTAGTTTAGCGGTAAGTGCACTAGCCTGCCTGCCTGTAATGCACAACCAGCGGTTGTGGGTTCGAGTTCCACGTAAAGCACGATCCTCGCACTTTTCCAAACTTACCTACTTTCCTAGTTTCTATTAAAAAAAAAACAATAAAAAAAATTAATTCCTCGATCCCAACAACATTATTCTTCCAATTCTTACTCCCTAGTTTCTATTAAAAAAAAAAATTTAAAAAAAATTAATTCCTCGATCCCAACAACATTATCCTTCAAATTCTAACTCCCACCCAAAAAGTCAGCGCATTGCTTGCATTGTGGCTGCTAAAATAAGCAAAAAAAAAACAAAGAAAAAGTGCCGCCAGCAAGAGGAAGCGGGTAATCGCGGCAATAGCGCAGACACACCAAATTTAGCGAAGTCCTCAACCATCTGTATGATCCTTCTGCCAGAAAAATGTGACACACAGATGGCGCTTCAAGCAATAAGAAGGCGTTGTTTCTACGCAACGACAGGTGGGCTTTCCCACTACTTAGAATTGGTAGCGGCAGGCTAATTACCTACCCTGTCAGAAATTAAAATAGAGTGACGAAACCAACGCAAGATCGAGTCTTATCGAGGCCCTATGCTCCCGAGTGGTGTGAACAATGAAAACAAAAAAAGATATCTACGCTCATCCCATGAATGTGTGTACGTGCCGGCTATAGCAAGCGAGTGAGTTTGTGCGTGACTGCCTCTGAAAAGGTTCAGACATGAAACCTCAAATGTAAAATAAAAGTATTTTTAATCAGCCTGGCCGTCTCTGGATAAGTAATCCCAAAATAACGCACCTAAATTTATATACCAAAACCATACGAATTTACCTATTAATTTCTGAGTCTAAATTATATTAAACAACATGTCAGAAGGTGGTTAGTATCGTGCGGAGTGCCCTCACTTGAGCATGCCGGGGATTTTGGATAGCTAGAAGTTTAGTCTGCTATCCAGAACCTAATTGTGCCAAAGTTAGGTGGGTATCTCGGTTCAACTGAAACTCTTCATCTGCAATAGGAGGTGGTTGAACTCCGATGACAGCATTCAGAGGTCGAGAGTTCAGGAAGATGATAGGTGTCTTCCAATGAATGTCATTTAGTGTCTGTCTTAATACTGTCCAGTCTAGCAGTTGTAGGTTCTTTTTCTTCTGGATCTCGTCAGAATAGTTGAAGAGATGCCTCCTGCTGGACCTGAGAGGCGGCTCAGATTTTAGCAGGCCTCTACAGGGGTGTAACCTTCAATAGAACCCATTCAGAAACTGTTTGCAAAGCATTTTATTGTGCTCCTTGACGGCAAGCATTAGTGCCTCACTGCGTAGGTGCTTTAAGGGGAACATCAAGAAGCCTGCCGTGATTGCAGTATTTTAGTTCTTAACTCCTCTAACCAACTGCTCCGCAAAGCTAATCTCTCAACAATAAGAATTTATAATAGTTTTTAGCAATTTTCGATAATATTTTGGAAAATTAACAAAAATAATATTTTCAGCATTAATAAACTCATTTGATTTTTGTATTGAGTAATTTCAATGTCATTGAATATATTATTCTTTAAAAAGAGTAATGCTAAGTCTGCCCTCAAGAGTCATCATGAATTACACAGTAATCTTCCTTGTCCATTTCAGTTGCGAATTTCAATACTTTAACAACCACTTTGCACAGGTATTTTGGTATTTTTTTTTTTTTTTTTTTTTTTTTTTTGTGGCTACTTTTATGCTATTCACTTTATTCTACTTGTATGTGAAACTTATTTATTCTATACTACAGTGCCACCGCCACCGCCCATTTGCTTATATGTATGGGTGCTTAAGGTTTCATGTCACAATTGGCAGTTGTTTTTAAATTTTTTTTTTTTTTTGTTCCTCTGCGCCTCAATAGAAGTTGCACTTTTATGGTGGCATCAACAGCAATCGTCACACTCTACCATGAAAATTAAAAAATAAAAATATTACTTGGAGCTACACCAGCATAATAGTGAAAAAAGTATTCGTCCACAGACTGCCACCACAATAAGACGCCGTTCCATGCGTCCGCACTGCCAATGAGCCACTTAGTCGCATTGGGGTTATTGACATGAACCTTGAGTTCTGTGTGCCTACAAAGAAAGGGTGTTCTTTTGGTTATTTTTCTTATTATTGTTTTTTTTCTTTGTATTTTTTCTGCTTTTCTGCTAGTACCATTTTTGTTTATCGCCAAGTGGCGCAGCTATTCTTGCTTTCGCCATTCATTGCTTCTTCTGTGCGCTGGATGGTTCTATATATTTGTACGTAAATATGTACAGAATATAGTACTCACGTTAACAGTTGTCTATGGTGTTGGCAGTAATAGCGCGCATGCCATCGTCCACTAATTGGGGAAATTTCATTCAATTAGAATGCCATTCCATGCGGTTAAGTGGATGTTGGTGATTTGACTGCGAGTTGTTCTGCAGACAGCTGTAACAATTTGTAAAATATATTTTTTTTACACCTTTAAGTGTTGTCACACATTCGGGTATACAAAAATGCTATTTACTGTTCTGTCTATAGCAAAAATATGAGAAAATCAGAAAAAGGTGTTGAAATAATTGAGCAACAAGAGACTTTAGCAGCGAACTTGTATTTTGCTTTTATATTCGTTTATGATTTTCGGTTTTGTTGGCTTCTTTCTTTCTTACTGTGCCATAAAATTCATTTCTTATCTCCGATTTCCCAGCGCAATGAGGTAATCGTGTGACTGAGTTTTGTTTGGCATAAACTGCGGTATATGAAAATATCACAAAGAGGTTCGTTGCTGAAGTCTTTTATAACATACCCCCCCCCCCCGAATCTTTTTTTTGAATTTTTTTGTGGTGGCAATTAATTTTGGTGCTAAATTTTGCAAATTAGTCTCTTTTTAATAATGTAAAGGTATTGGCTATGGATATTTATTTTGCGTCACAGTGATTTTAGCTTGGAATGACATGACTTTCAAATCCTCTATCTAAACTTTGAGTGCAACGGGCAATATTGATTGAGTGCTTCGAAAATTTGCGGCTATCCACAGTTTAATTCATTTCAGAATAGGAAAACCAAAGCAAATTGCATTCGCTAGCATTTTTTTTTTTTTGTTTTTTTTTTTGTTTTGTCTCTCGTTAGGTTATGCTATAAGTCCGGAATCCAATAATAAGTAACACGCACATATTAAAGCTAAGAAGGCTACGACTGTAGGACCTAAGGAATTATCGAAATTAAGCTAATGCAATTGGGTTGCCATACTTCCTACATTTTTGTATCCAAATTAATTTTTAAAATAATTAACTGAATATTTTTCACAAACAAATGGTAAAAAATGATTTGTATATACGAAATTTGCACGAAGAATATTTTTGTAATGCATTTTAGCTCATTAACCCTCCGACGAAAATCGATTAAAGGGGTTATTGCTTGTAACCACAGATATTAGGATAAATTGTTATAGATTTTATTGCTTTTGGGGCAGCGCCCTAATAACTTCTCGTGGAGCTTTGCATAACTTGCTTCGTTCTGTGTCGCTGAAGCTGATACAATCACTTACAAATCCCTATTAAAAAGCTTTTTTTTTCTCAAATATATATTTTTTTTTAACTTTGCAAAAAAGTAGATTAGAAACTGAGTGAACTTGAACATGACTTCCGTTCGGTTGAACGTAGGTAAGCACCAAGTTGCCGTGAAACGAAATATCAAACGAGAAAAAAGTTTTTTCTTCGTCCTTATGACAGACCAGGGTAAAGCTCCGCATATAATTTTGACACGAAAAAATTATTTATCAAGATTATCTGGCATTCGGAAGCTGCTTAAAGCTATAGGTCCATCTATTTTGTAGAAAAACACTAATTATGCTAAACTAAACTAGATTTTGGCTTAGGTTCAGAAATTTCTAAAAATTGTATAACTGCAGTATAAAAGTAAAAAAAAAAATAAACAAATTTTTTTCAACTTTTTTGTGAAGTTAATTTAAAAAAATCGGCATTGAAAGAAAATTTTTTTGTATTTGAAGGTAAAAATTGTTGAATGATAAATGTTGAGTTCGCATACTGAAAGAAAATAAAAAATTAAACTCCTTTTTTTAAAGTTTGTGTTTAGAAATCGGTATTTGGAAGAATTAATTTTTGTATTATATTTGAAGATAAAATATATACAAATCCTTAGACTAAATGCGATGGTTTTAGAGTTTTTACATGTTTTTATTGTTGCTTTGAAGTATAAAAAAATTTTTTTTTAAGTTAATTTTATATTAATTTGTTTAAAACTGTTGTCGTCAAAGTGGAGTCCTTAAAAAAAAGAGCCTTCCAAAGTCATCTGAAATAAAAAATTCAAAGCTATTATTCTGTAGACTTTATTTTAGGTCCCGAGTCTAAAATATACATAAAAATAAAAAAACAAGAACAAAATGGCGGGCTTGTGAAAAAAGTTCTCAAAATCTAATTTTTTTCTTCATAAATTGTTTAAATTAAATAGTTTATTATTAAAAAATTAAATGTTTTAAAGGTCCGGGATCTAGATATGTGTGTCTAAAATAACGGGTTAAATTTTAAGCCAAATCGGTTGAATAATTTTGAGTCAGTGATTCCCCGAAATTTCGAAAACATGGTTTTGAGAAAAACGCGTTTAAAGCTGCTGCTGCCGTGTCACACGCTTTCATACACACTACGGCGCGCTCTCTTATTTTAGCTATAACTTGAAAAATACTTAAAATTTCTGTCTGAAATTTTTATAGTATATTTTTAAGATGTTTTTCTTCCGAAAAATGTTAAAAAAAAATTCGATATTTTGAACCCCTCACAACGGGCTACTACCTCAAATAATTATAGCAACTTAACTTATAGATAAAGTTAAACGATTTATTTCTTATTTAATATTAATAATTTTTTATGAAACTATGCTACTACTACTTCATGTTTCTGAATACCCTTATAAATCTAAGTCTCAAACCTTGTGAATCTTTAAAAAAAATTTCGAGAATGCAGTTTTATGGTCCATTTGTAGTACATAATTTAATTTATTTCTCTTGCCTTGTGTATTTTTGTCCATTCAACGAATGCTCGAAAATTTTCTTATATCGAAGAAAATACCCAACTTCTTTCCTCTTCTTCTTTCTTAGCATAACAGTCCTGGATGGACCACTGCTTCCGTAACTATCTTCTTCCAGATTTCCCGATCCACTCTCAAACGCCACCAGTTTTGTAATAGGTCTATTTATAAGTTCGTGCGGTTTTACAACAGATGGCGTAACTTGATTATTATTCCATCGATCCACATTTCCAAACATTCATTGGAGAGCTACTGTCGTAAGGCACAAACGTCAGTATAAGTTTTTTATTTGAAGCGTAAACAACAATATTTTTACCACACTTGAAAATGTCGAATTTCGTGCCAAATAATGTGTTTTTGCGGGGAATTCTTCTTCATTATTTTAATATGAAGAAAAAAGCAGCCGAAAGTCATCGTATCTTGGTGGAAGTTTATGGTGAGCATGCTCTATCTGAGCGAACGTGCCAGAAGTGGTTTGCACGCTTTAAAAGTGGTGATTTTGGCTTGGAAGACGAAGAACGCGAGGGTGCGCCGCCAAAGTTCATGGATACCGAATTGGAGGAATTGCTCGATCAAGATCCGGCTCAAACGCAAGAAGAGGTTGCAAAAACTTTGGGAGTTGATCAATCAACCATTTCCAAACGTTTAAAAGCCATGGGAATGATCCGAAAGGTAGGCCATTGGGTGCCGTATGAATTGAAGCCAAGAGACGTTGAACGCCGTTTTATGGCATGCGAACAACTGCTTCAACGGCACAAAAGAAAGGGTTTTTTTGCATCGAATTGTGACTGGCGATGAAAAGTGGGTCCATTACGACAATCCAAAACGTCGGGCAACGTATGGATACCCTGGTCATGCTTCAACATCGACGTCGGCGCAGAATATTCATGGCCTGAAGGTTATGCTGTGTATCTGGTGGGACCAGCTGGGTGTTGTGTATTATGAGCTACTGAAACCGAATGAAACGATTACGGGGGATGTCTACCGACGACAATTGATGCGTTTGAGCCGAGCACTGCGAGAAAAACGGCCGCAATACGCCGATAGACACGACAAAGTTATTTTGCAACATGACAATGCTCGGCCACATGTTGCACAAGTGGTCAAAACATACTTAGAAACGCTCAAATGGGATGTCCTACCCCACCCGCCGTATAGTCCAGACCTTGCGCCATCCGATTACTATCTCTTCCGATCGATGCAACATGGCCTGGCTGACCAGCACTTCCGTAATTACGATGAAGTCAAAAAATGGATCGATTCGTGGATTGCGGCAAAACCGACCGAATTTTTCACAAAGGGAATCCGTGAATTGCCAGAAAGATGGGAAAAAGTAGTAGTAAGCGATGGACAATATTTTGAATATAAAATTTGTAACCATTTTACGTCAATAAAGTTTCAAATTTCGAAAAAAAAACCGCACGAACTTATTCATAGTCCTATTATGTCCATCTCTTTGAATCTATGCATTCTTTTTTTGGTCTTCCCTTAGTTCGCTTCCCATACGGTTGCTTCTTGAAGACTCGTTTTGGTGCTCTTTGTCCTAGCATTCTTTTTACGTGTCCAAGCCAGCACATTCGTTGGGCTTTTATGTATTTTATGACCATATACTTTTCTCAAAATGTTCCTTTCGAATGTTCCTATTTGGTTCACGTTATTCATTTTCATCGTCCATACTTCACAGCCGTATGTCAGAAATGGGCGTAGGACAGCATAATACATATGTCATTTTGGGTCTCTCTACAGGAATTTGGACTTAATTGACTTTATGTGCGAAGTATGTCCTGTTTGCTGCTTGTAGTCGATCTTGCAGAGCAATTGCTGTGACATCGTAGGCGCTAATTAACACTCCAAGAACACGTATTTTTGTCAATCAAAACTATGAACTACTCCATTGAGCACCAGGTTCAAAACCAAGCATGACAGGGCATCTCCTTGCTTAACTCCAGAGATCACTTCCAATGGGATATAACTCTACATATCCTAAATTGTTCATAAAATTCTGATTACAAAATTTCGAAATTTTATAAAAATATTTTTAATTGTTTTTTCAATATGCACAAAGTTCGTAGCTTGACCCTGGTGCTATGAGACTTAGACTGATTATATTGTAATTTTCAGCAAAATTTCATAATTCGTTTTTGACGTGATAACGTCTTATAATTCGATTTAACAGGCTGCACGCACGAAAAAATGTGTCGTTACCTTGCTCATTGCCTTGAATGAACTCCAAGCGAAAGCGCGGAACGAACGACAAAGCAAACAAAGCAAACGAAAGGCAACGTTCGACATCTTGCTCTCTCCTATTTAAGTGAGCGTATATATGTATGTCTATGCGCAAATGTACATATATAAATTCACGTATTTGTATTTGCATATGCCTTCTTATTGATTATTATTAATTTGATTCACTTGAAGAACTTAAAATAAAACCAAGTTTGTTAATAACACCTGTTGTTTTAATGTTATTATTATTAATTTTTTTATTATATATGAAGGAAAAAATGTATGGTAATATTTACCACATACCTTATAAGATATGTTGTATACTAATATATGTATATAAACATGCATATACATATACAATTTCGCGCAATTTTCAAAAGGAACAAATCTATATGTAAAGATGCATACAAGTCATATGGACATATCAAATATACGAATCTATTCCGTACGCAAGCAAATGTAAGCTAATGTGCTTGAACTGCAAGCGAGAGCGCGGAACGAACGACAAAGAGCACAATCGGCCCCCGCGTTCGGCAACGTTCGACATCTGGCTCTGTCCTACTTGAGTGAGCATATATATGTATGTATATGCGCATTTGTATATAAATTAACATACTTGTATTTGCATATGCCTTCTTCCTGTGTGCATGGTAATGAACCATTTCTCTGTTGAGAATAGGACGATGATAGAAAAAGTAGGAAATGAAAGGGAGTGTTTCGAGTGTAAAGTGTCTTGAAAAAGGCAAATCGATGATGATGCCTCTAAGTGTTGTTGACTTATTAACATCTGAAGCACAATCGAAATTGAAAATATCTTTCTTTCATGAATTTGATAAATGTTTCGTCATTTTTCACGTTTGTGTAAATGTAACTTGACCTATTCCATTGCAATTCCATTTGCCTCCTCCTCTATATCCATACAAAATATCTATCAAACAAATAAAATTAAAATTTTGTTTTGAAAATTGCAACCATTCCATCAATATTTTCTTATGACGTTGTCACGTTAAACTATCGTCAGTAAACCGACTTTACAGACAACCTCTTTTTTTTTTGCTTACATTTAGAAAAATTAAAGACCCAAGAAAATTATTACAAATTATGAAAGCTGGTTAAATTTCAAGGGCCGGTGTTGATTTTGAATAAAATACAATTTTTTTTAGGAAATTATTGTCATTTCTCTTTATTATGATAATATTGGTATGGCTCAATTACTTATGAAAAAAATATTGCCCACATGGCACACTTCCATCCGATGGTCCAAATTTTCGATGACGCTGAGGCATAATTGAGATTCTATTCCGTTAATGTGCCGAATTATCTCATCTTGTAGCTCTTGAATTGTTGCTGGCTTATCGACGTACACCTTTTCTTTCAAATAACCTCAAAGAAAGAAGTCCAAGGGTGTCAAATCACATGATCTTGGCGGCCAATTGACATCGCCGCGACGTGAGATTATTCGGTCATCAAATTTTTCGCGCAAAAGAGCCATTGTTTCGTTAGCTGTGTGACAAGTGCTACCATCCTGTTGAAACCACATATCGTCCACATCCATATCTTCCATAAAAAGTTCGTTATCATCTCACGATAGCGAACATTATTCACAGTAACTGCCTGACCGTTTACCATTTAAAAATTATGAATACTTAATTAAAAAATATAAATATTTTATTTAAAAATATGGTTTCAAAAAATAATATTATCTAAAATTAAAAAAAAAAATATTTAGTTAAAAACACAAAAAATACCCTTTTAAGATTTCACTCATTTTAATCGTTGCATTTCACTGTTTTTCAATTTTTTCAATCCTTTACTAACTCTACTCAAGAAATATTAAATAATCCCTCGACTATTATTCCACACTAGGTTGGCTACTTACGTAATAAATATTTGTCACATTTTAATTGCTTCTCAGTCAGCTTTTATTCTTTCTTGTTTTTGTTTTTTGTCCTAATGCTCAGTTAAATGTTTTCTATGTTTTTATATGCGCCATCATTCACGGATAACCCTCTAATTTATTTTCATGCATGCATCCACTTCTAATTTAATGCTAACGTATGTGTGTACATATCTGTGTGTATCAACCTTTCTTATTCTGCTGCTGGCACACTCATATACCAACACATAAACACAATGCTATACCCAACTATTAGCCATTAGCCCCAAAGTAATAATCAAATTTCAGGTTCAAAAATGATTGCCAAAAATTGCTCACGGCATTCATAACCTAAAATCAAGTGGACGTATGTACATTCATATACCAATATATAGACATATACATATGTATGAATGAGTACATGTCAGTTCAGCGCTGCTCCAACGTATTAGCTGTGTATAAATATAGAGAAGAGATAATTTGCAGGGAAGTACAAGAGGCGCACATTAATCACCCAAAGACACATGGGCACACACCTATGGCATTCTCTTCAAAAAGATATTCTGAGTCAATCACTTCTTTGCTTGGCTATGTGGCTCTCTTATTGGCGACCTTTGGAAATGCTAAGCTTTCGTTAAATTTGAAACTCAGTTCTTAGTTGATATTTTTGGTTGCGGATATTTTTGTGTTTTGGCGGCAAAAGCAGCGGCTTTTAATATTTAAAAGCCGTTCTCAGAATTTGTCAAATTATTCCAGCGGCTTATCGAGATGTAACAAAAATATTGGAGGTTTAAGGTGCAGTGAAACAATGAATCAGGTTTGGGGCTTAGGTAGGCTGAGTTGATGAAGGTAAGAAACTGTTTGTAATATTATAAAGTGAGGTGGTAGACAAGGTTATTAGGAATATTTATGCAATAACAAAAGTAACAACATAAATATATAATACGAGGGGTGCCTTTTATGTGTCGGGATTAGAGAACAAAAATAAATTTTAATCATCGAAAATCACTTTATTGTTTTTCAAAATATTCTCCATGAAGATCTATATACTTTTGCATGCGTTTGAACCAATTGTCGAAGCACTTTTGCCACTCTGAATGAGGTACCTCCAAAACATGCATTCTGAATGCCGCAACCGCTTCTTCAGGTGTCGAAAAACGTTGAGCTCTCAGTTTGTTTTTTTCGTACGGGAATAAAAAGAAGTCATTCGGTGCCAAGTCAGGACTATACGGCGGATGACCCATTAATTCGATGTTTTGGGTGGGTGCTCAAAAATGCAGTTGTTTGAGCCGATGTGTGAGAGCTCGCATTGTACTGGTGAAGAGTGATCCGTCTTTGGCGATTGGTTTTCCTAATTTCTTGGAAGACAACTGGCAAACAAATGGTTGTGTACCACTCAGAATTTACTGTTCTGCGTTGTTCTAGTGGTACGGTTGCGACATGTCCAGTTTTTCCGAAAAAACAGGCGACCATTTGCTTGGAAGTGATTCGTGCGCGAACAACTTTTGTTGGATTTGGCTCATCTTAAAACACCCATACAGTCGACTGATGTTTACTTTCGGGCTCATACGCGTAAATCCATGATTCATCACCTCTCACGATGTCATAGACGTGTTTCGAAGCCCCGCGATCGTCTTTTTGAGCATTTCCTTCGACCAATCGACACGAGCCTTTTCTTGAGCGATTGACAAATTGTGTGGAATCCAACGCGAACAAATTTTTTTGACAGTCGAATGTTTATGCAATATTGAATGTATGCTGGTCCCACTAATGCCTAAGATTGTCTCAATCTCATGATAGGTCACATGACGATCTTGCAATATCAGTTCGCGCACAGCATCAATGGTTTTCGGAACAACAACTGATTTGGACGACCTTCACGAAATTCGTCTTGGAGTGAACTACGACCACGATTGAATTCACCATACCATCGATAAACACTGGTCCTTGATGGAGCTTCATCGCTAAAAAATGAATTAAGTTCATCTATGCAAATGTTCACGATTTAATTCCATTTTTGGACCGAGATGAATCTTTTAAGTTACTGTAAACAACACAAATAGCGCTGGTATTTCAAAACGTTCTGAGTATGTAAAAGCCAAAAAATGTCAAACTTTGCGATACAGCTGTCAGTTGCCAGATTGCAACACCAGGGTTGCCAAATCCCTGCATATAAAAGGCACCCCTCGTAACAACAACAACGACAAGCCCATACTATATCATACTAAGCAAATTAGATCTGATTTTATGGTTATAGTAAAATTAATTGCAACTATAGCGACTAATTTTTAAAGCGTTACCATTAAAGTTTATGAATAGAAATTTCAATTGAATTACTTGAAATATTATGTATAAGTTGATTTTAAAATAAATTTTGTACCGTAAGAGATCTATAGGAAAATTTAGCAAGTTTTGTGTTTTTTTAGTAATTTTTAGTTTTCTAACTTTCCCGTTGGTCTTATTCTGTAATTTTTGGCTTATTTTGCCAACCAAATATCTCACAATTTTGAAGCTGTACATGGATTGTCTCAAAATAGTTATGTAATCTGAGACCCAAAATAAATATTAAGTGTTCAGTCGATAAGTTGTGACATTTGAAAACTTACAATTTACCTTCAGTGTAATGGAAAGCCGCAATACAAGCAGCACTAAAAATTATTGAAACTAAAAAATGTTATGTAACTGAAGCAAGAAGAAGTTATATTAGGTATACATAATTGTCTTCCCCTCTTCATATCTTTCCCTATTATCAGAATGGACTAATTAAATTTGTTCGTCTAAATCTGAGTAGGCGCTTCCATGGACAATCTTACCACCTAACAATCTAAAGAAAATATTTCTGGGCACTGTATGGGTCTTAGCATGCTAATACAGTGATTTTTCCCACTACTGTTGCGTGTAGGCTAGTGAAATGAGCTATAACTACAATATATCCGTCCAGAAATAGCCACTTTATCAGCATTCCTCTAAATGATAAAGTAATATTTGATAATGTTACAATAATAACTTCCTTCACCAAATAGAGTAGGTAATATTTTTTTCACCAAAGAATTTGCTCAAATAAAGTAGGTACTATTTGTTTCGTCTAACAAATTTGCTCAAATAAAGTAGGTACTATTTTTTTCGTCTAACAAATTTGCTTAAATAAAGTAGGTACTATTTTTTTTCGTCTAACAAGTGAGCTATGAAGATTTATGCTATTTACTGTTATTTACAGTTTCAAAATCTTACATCACACATCACAATATGATTCATGAAAATTCAGTTATTTTTTGTATTAATGCCGAAACACTGCCCAGCAACTTTGAACTTTTTTAAACGCCTTAACCATTTAAAGTTTACGCCTTAATGTTCAAACATAACTAAAAATCAATCACGCGGTCTAGAAGAAGACTCAAAAACAAAAAAAAAATTTACTCAAATGTATGTACAGCTATAAGCTCGCGAGCAAGTAACGCTTCCTCATCATTAGCAACGCGTAATAAATATTTGCGCGCATTATCTTTTACCACCAATTCTCATCATTACTCTCGGCTTAGAATGCTGCCTGCATTAAAGCTACTTACACGAGCATATTCTTTTTTATAGCTGTTGCCGAATTTTTGTTGGTCTTTTACACTTCTTCGCAGATTCAAGCATTTCTCAGCTGCTATATAGCCGTTAATCTTTTCCGCAAAATCGATTACCTTTTCGCATTAACAGAATAAATATTAGCTGTAAATTCACCAACAAAATAACATTTTTCCTAACATTTCATTTGATTGGCCGAGCGGAGAATATTCGGACTGGTATTGACAACCTTTTTTACTTAAGCGTTTCTTTTCTTTTGTATTTTTTTTTTTTTTTTTTTTTCTAAGCAACTATGAGTCATGCGGCGCAGCTTGGACCGTTTCGCCGATTGTCATCTAAATGTAAGAATTTCATGTTTGTAGCTAAAAGCTTTGTAGTGCTTTATTGTAGAGTTGAGAGTGTTATGGTCGTAAATGAGATGCGTATAGGTATGAGTATAATAAGAGTGAATAGTGATATTGATGGCTGTTGTAGCCGAGTGAGTTTGTATTGAACTACTATTTAGTTGGGTCCTGGTTTAACGACAGCTATGACGGTATGAAATAAAAAAATATAGAATATGTATTTTTTAGAGTAGGAACTCCTCGACAGACAATGGAACACTGCCTAGTAAAAAATCTTCTCATAAAAACCACTTGGTGTTCGAAATCGGCATGAAACGATAGGTTCATCTATTTGTAAGACAATATGAAGACACACACATTTTAATAACGCAATGAACGTGAAGCGAGCAATATATGTTAAACGTTAATTTCATTAATGTGTTTTGAAAAACTTGTGTACTTTTGTTTGTATATTTTAGTATAAGTTACTTTACATATTTTTCGTTTTGACTTATTTCAGACTTCTAAGTTGATCTCTGAGTTTTGGTTTATTAAGTAATTTATAATAGAATTTTATGACAAATGAGCCGTTTTCTTTGAAAGTAGTGTAAGTCCATTTTGACAAAAAATTAATATAGTTAATAATAAAAATTAATACAATTTATTATCAACTTTTTATTTATAAACTTTTTCCAAAAAAATCTGTTAAAATTTTCATTGTTTTTATCATTAACTAATTTTTTGTCAAAATGGGCTTACACCACTTTCAAAGAAAACAGCCTACTTTTTTACTTTTTGCTGACTTTGAAAGTTCTATAAGTCCTTCTGAAGTCATTAAAAGTATAAATTTTTGTTAATCGCTTAAATTTTATAATGGATTCGTCAACACAAATAGATTTATAAAGTATAGAATGTGCAGAAAATTCGTTGTTGTTGTTGTAGCAGTAACTTTGCCCTTTCAGTATAGTATAATCACCGGTCGTCTTCGTCTAGCTCATCTAACGGTAGGACCAGGAAACTTGCTGTTTAGACAGGTTGGGTCCAGAGGGAGAGGAGCATTAGATGAGTGGGTTTGATGGGGCATGTAAAAAGGTGGTTAGTGTCTTGCGGGGTGCCTTCACAAGGCGGGCATACGTTTAATATGTTGGGGTCAATTCTGGATAGGTAGGAGTTTAACCTGCTACAGTATCCAGAACGTAATTGTGCCAATCCATGGCAGCCGGTTCTACGTTAACGGAATGACTCAGGTTTTTCACCAACCAAGGGCTGCCACCCCAGTAAACTAGCCCTGTCTAGTGTACCGATCCTAATACAGGTATTCTCGTCTGCTGCTGCATTTTTGTTTAAGTGAAGCATCCAAAATATTTGTTGAAATCTGCCAAAAGTAAAAATGTCTGAGTAGAATTGAAGTTTACTCCTGAATTTGGTAGACAAATATTCCTGGATATTTGCAACCGAAATGGTTCCCATATCTACGATCACTGCAATGAAAGGTAGAAACTCATGCATCTATCCATGTATTCCATATTGACCTCTTTAACAATAACTTTCCTTTCAGTTTTGAATTTGCGTAAAACATTTTTTTCTTTTTTTATTATGGTGTATCAATGTTTTTGTAAAATATAATTGAAAATAATGCAATGGTTATTTTATAACGTTAAAAATTTGTGGTCTAGCGATTTGGGGTGAAGTATCGAAATTTATAGGAGATGGAAAATAATCCACTTCTACTACATTCTGAAACTCTTGATTTCCTCTTATATCATTTTCAGATTCCTCAACATTAGAGTAAATGACGTTATTACGATTTGTTTTTGTCCTTATGTTATAAACTGAAAATTATTTATATGGTCGCCGTAGCGGGGCCGTCGAGTTTGAAGACAAATTTTAAATGGTTCCACTGTGGAGCCCTCGAGTACCAAGTTTTAATACAATTAATAAAGTTATTAATATATTAAAACTCAGTTATTAATTATTATTTATTTAAATACAGTTATTGTTATTTTTTAATTATAAATCTAAGTATGACAGTTAGTAGCTGTTTAATCGTTACTTTAGAGTAGTGATAATAGGACTAACTCAACACAGCTAAGCGGCGATGAGTAGCTAATAGGACTATGAATAAGTTCGTGCGGTTTTACAACAGATGGCGTAACTTGATTATTATTCCATCGATCCACATTTCCAAACATTCATTGGAGAGCTACTGTCGTAAGGCACAAACGTCAGTATAAGTTTTTTATTTGAAGCGTAAACAACAATATTTTTACCACACTTGAAAATGTCGAATTTCGTGCCAAATAATGTGTTTTTGCGGGGAATTCTTCTTCATTATTTTAATATGAAGAAAAAAGCAGCCGAAAGTCATCGTATCTTGGTGGAAGTTTATGGTGAGCATGCTCTATCTGAGCGAACGTGCCAGAAGTGGTTTGCACGCTTTAAAAGTGGTGATTTTGGCTTGGAAGACGAAGAACGCGAGGGTGCGCCGCCAAAGTTCATGGATACCGAATTGGAGGAATTGCTCGATCAAGATCCGGCTCAAACGCAAGAAGAGGTTGCAAAAACTTTGGGAGTTGATCAATCAACCATTTCCAAACGTTTAAAAGCCATGGGAATGATCCGAAAGGTAGGCCATTGGGTGCCGTATGAATTGAAGCCAAGAGACGTTGAACGCCGTTTTATGGCATGCGAACAACTGCTTCAACGGCACAAAAGAAAGGGTTTTTTGCATCGAATTGTGACTGGCGATGAAAAGTGGGTCCATTACGACAATCCAAAACGTCGGGCAACGTATGGATACCCTGGCCATGCTTCAACATCGACGTCGGCGCAGAATATTCATGGCCTGAAGGTTATGCTGTGTATCTGGTGGGACCAGCTGGGTGTTGTGTATTATGAGCTACTGAAACCGAATGAAACGATTACGGGGGATGTCTACCGACGACAATTGATGCGTTTGAGCCGAGCACTGCGAGAAAAACGGCCGCAATACGCCGATAGACACGACAAAGTTATTTTGCAACATGACAATGCTCGGCCACATGTTGCACAAGTGGTCAAAACATACTTAGAAACGCTCAAATGGGATGTCCTACCCCACCCGCCGTATAGTCCAGACCTTGCGCCATCCGATTACTATCTCTTCCGATCGATGCAACATGGCCTGGCTGACCAGCACTTCCGTAATTACGATGAAGTCAAAAAATGGATCGATTCGTGGATTGCGGCAAAACCGACCGAATTTTTCACAAAGGGAATCCGTGAATTGCCAGAAAGATGGGAAAAAGTAGTAGTAAGCGATGGACAATATTTTGAATATTAAATTTGTAACCATTTTACGTCAATAAAGTTTCAAATTTCGAAAAAAAACCGCACGAACTTATTCATAGTCCTATTACATACTTAAATTCAACTCAAACCATAAACAGAGTAAACTGGAAAAGAGAGCATAGTCGTAATAACTGACATTACTTTCAAAACTCAATGACGTCAGCTCCTGGAACAACTTTTTGCATCACGTTTACAAGAAATTATTTCAATCAAATAAACCTTTACCATCAGTTCAGATTTCGTGAAAAAATTCGATGTTAGATCAAATTTCACCCCCTTGTCGTGTCATAATCCATACGTTTGGATTCAAAAATTACTTGAAAACCTTAAACATCCATTTTAAAGTATAGGAATTTTTTGCACATGTAAAATAAAATTTCTTTTTCATTTTTCGTTTATAAAAGACCAACAAAAGTCCGCTAGGACAGAGTAAATATTCTTTCCATTATAGTCAAGGTCGTTTTACTGACCGGTGGCGCAGAGGTCGTAAGATTAAGCCCTACCTCAGATTTATGATATTTGCTCATGGATGATGAACCGGTTAACAGCCTTAACGTTACAACGGTCAGAAACGGTTAGAGCGATTAAAGGTACACCGACATTTACATACTTATTTATTTACTTGGCATAAATAATATTTAAATTATAGTTTCAAATAAAATAATTAAAATAAAAGTTTTTCCTAGGCAGATTAATTTTCGGTAAACAGAGGTCACATAAGTCATTGACAGTATTTTTGTAAAGAAATAAATCCAAAATCAGTTAGAAGCGATTTGAAAGCGCATATTTACATACCTCGATAAAATGATTGCGCACCAACATTTTTACCAATTTTGATTCTTTTTCTATTCTATTTAATTTTAATTATTTTTGTATAAAAATATGTGTCATTGCCTCAGAAAAACGTTTATATGTAAATGGTATTTCCAGAAAATTATAAAGGAGTTACGAAAACTCTCAAATCTAGAATCTAATCTAGAAGATTTTTGGTACACAATTTTATCACCTGATCCTTAGAAAAATTTAGTTTATAAAGATACAATTTTAAAAATCAACCAGATTTTTCAGCAACTTCTAACTTGCGCTTTATTATACACGAATTTAATATGCTGTAGTAAATTAAAATTTTGTAAATTTTTAAAATTTTTGTATAAACCTTGAAATTTGGACTTATATAATTTTTTCTACCATAAACTGCACTTTTTGTTTTTTTTTTTTTTTTAAAGGCGGTTCAAATCAAAATGTCAAAAACATCTCAAAGGTGCCGTCACACCAATGATATGTGGGGTACGCTCCCATTAATACTATAACAATCCTCCACCTAGGCTAATTCTACCCTGGAACCACAAATGTATAACTTCTGGGTAGAGTCACGTTTATGTCCGAAGACACAACAGGTACCTGCGCCCAGGTCTCCTGTAGGCATATGAAGGCTATACACCGTCGATAGACCCAATGATTCTCACTGTGTTTATAGGTGGTTCCAAAGTAGAGGAGACATCAGAAAACTTGCAGTAGTGTTATCTTAACTCACTACCGTCTTGTCTTCTGTACGATACTGTATTGAGTGCTTCACTCAAACGTCTGTGCTTGTTGTCGTTTTGTCAGAAACTGTCCGCCTTCTCTGTTGCTGAAACGCTTTGCGTTCCCAATCAATATGGCGAAGTAGCATCACAATCTTACCTGCGAACGTTTGCGCTGCCTCCCACTTACCGCTGGTTGCGCACATATCTCGTATGAGGGTGCTGGAGAACGGTTGATGGCCCAGGGCTTGCTCCAGGATAGCTCGTTCCTCTCTAAAGCGGTTTCAATAAAACATGACGTGTTCTGCGTTTTCGTCAGTATTCGGGCAGTTTGGACAGAAAGGGCTGTCTGTCAGCTTAAAACGGTGCAGTTATTCCTGAAAACAGCCATGTCCGCTGAGAAACTGCGAAAGGTGATAGTTGGTGTCTCCATGTTTTCTTATTAACCACTCATCAACACGTGGTATGAGTTTGTAGGTCCAACGCCCGCTTTGTGACTCATCCCACCGCTGCTGCCACCGGCCTATTGTCAGCAGTCGCTCCGCTGCTTTTTCTCCTGTGTGGGCCGCGCTCCTTGCTCGCGTTATAGAGCCGAAACATTTCATCTGCCAAGAGGTTTAGAGGTATCTTTCTAGCCATTATGCAGATTGCATCATCAGACACCGTTCTATACGCGCAGGCTACACGCAGCCCGCCTTGCCTGTATGTCCGGGTGACCTCCCGTAGATTAGACTTTTTGGTCCCCGCCTAGATAGGTGCTGCATAAAGAATTATATATGTAGTCAGCAACCAATGACAGTAGTCGTCTGCGCTTTCCCTGGGGCCCTCCTATATTAGGGAGAAGTCGCGTCAGGCCACCATTGACAGAAGCCGCCTTGGAACTTATATTTATTAAATGCTGCCTGAAACAAAGTCTTGTGTCGATCCAGACCCCAAGATATTTGCTCGCTGACACTGAGCTGTACTTAAAAAAGTTATTGACATTCAGAAAAAATATCCAAAACTCATCAGAATATCGATATGCTACCTTTTTGTGACGGAGTGTAAAAAACAAAAATATTGAAATGCTCAACGCGCCAAATAAGGTAAACAAGTCGGTATTTATGCTACTTTAATTTATTATTTTTTTATTATAACCATATGATAGCATTCAAGTCACATGATTATGGAATTATTAACAAAAATTATATGAGATATTGTTTGAATTAAAAGTTTGAATATAAACAATGCATTTATTTCTTCACCTGCGAGGCAAAAGATTTAGTTAAATAGCTAATTATATTTTTTTTTTCAATATTATATGCATAATATGTGTGTGTTTATGTAAATGCGTATGAATAGTTTTACATCTTATATTAATTAAAATTTGTTTACAATCTTAGTACAATGTTTAGAAACAGGATTTATGGCTACCGGCATTTCTAGGCGCCAACAGCTAATTTTGCTTAGTTGCTTATCTCGCAATCACAGCATTAATTTTTTTACTATTTTCATTTAAGCTTCTGGCTTTTAATTTTGTTTTTTTTTTCACAAGCACTCACACCAGCTCGAAAACATTTGTCACGTACAAAGTATCTTCGTATTTATGCTAGAAAGTTTCATGATGTTGTATGAATAATCATGCACTTATCAGCGATTAATAAAGCTACAATTTCATTAAATGTATTCAAGAAAATGAGAATAAAAATTAAATGTTTAAAAGACAACAATCACTACCTGTTTTACCTATTCTCGCATTCCCATTTAAATTATTAAGTTTTTATGGCGCTTTCTAAGAACTGTTGCTGCTGCTTTTTTGCTCTTTATGACCATTTTTATGCCAAAGTACTTTGCATTTATACATAAATATTTTATTATAACAATAAAAAAAGCGGTTTGTTGCTTTACTGTATTTAGTATTTTTTTATTTTTTATTATCTAATACCACTCTTTGCCGGTGTTTTAACACTAGAACTACCGATATTAAATATATACCTAGTTTTACCGACATCAGTCAAATTGATTTTTGATTATGGCTTTCATTATTACTTTTGGTTTAGTTTGTGCAAATTCAGTTTCAGGATTTTCTTTGCGCTTAGAAGTCATTTTTGCGGATTTATGTTTAAAGCTAAGGAGTAGTACTTTTTTTGCGAGGCTTACTTTTGTATACCTGACGGCATCAGTTCATCTTTGCCTGAGTAGGGAAAGCCATTTATAAGATATTTGCTTCGCACGTTTACGACTAACCAAAACTTAATTCCAAATTTATCCGGTTTATCCTTAAAGTATTATAAATCTTTAAATGGCTAAAGCCGTCATTTTTACGGGTGCTGGTGTAAACATACTGATTATGCAAGTTAAAACGGCTGAATGTAAATTGAATAGGAATGTGAAATTGTACCCATATTTCCTTAAAAGTTCCAGAAAAATGCAAAAATTATATCAAAATGTTTAAGCATGAAATTTGAAAACCGTCAAAATGACGGTCTCGGTAGTTCCAGTGTTAATGCATGTGGCTATGCCCCAGTCGGAAATCGTCAAGTATAGTTATGTCTTCAGAAATGAGTTACTCACTTCACGATGCATCTTTTTAATCACGCGATGTGCTAGAAGCTCATGTAGCCATTTATGCTAGTGATATTAAATATCAAGTACTTTTCATAATCAGTTTTTTTTTCTACCCAATGTACTTGTATATTTATCTTAAAACGAAGATTTCATACTTCTTGTTAGTGATAAAGGGTTGAGTTTTGTTAGGTGACCATTATCGCTCTAACATTTTATATTAAATGGCGTACATGAAAGTTATTTACTTATTTTCTCTGTTTATAACTTGTCGATGAGTCGATTTCTTTGCAGCCTCCTTTTAGATGTTAGTTCTTTTATTGGGAGTAAATTAACGTCATTTTTACTGTGTATTTCAAGGGTGGAGTAATGCCTTCTTGTTGTTGTCTTTATTTGCTTTTCAACAATTGGGACCATGAGATCTTGGGGAATGTCGTTATTAGTGATATTGTTGCCTTTGAATAATGTTTAGGTTCGTCTTTTTTTCTATACCCCACAGTTGTGGTTTCATTATTGTATTATAAAGGGGTGGTTAAGTCTTAAGGGCCGGTATTGATTTTGAATAAAATACAATTTTTTTAAGAAATTATTTTCATTTCTCTTTATTGTGATAATATTGGTATAGCTCAATTACGCCTGGAACAAAATATCGGCCAAATGGCCGCCGCGGCCTCGACTCATAAATCGCACCAAACAGTCACTCTTTGTGGGTGCATTGGTTTTTCGGCAATCACTCTTGGATTATCATTCGCCCAAATGCGGCAATTCTGCTTATTGACGAATCCACTGAGGTGAAAATGTGCGTCATCACTGAAGATGAAGTGCGCGATATGCATTTTGATTTGAACGCCCGTTTTCATAATAAGCCTGAATAACTTTAACGCATTGTTCGATTGTGTATCTTTCCATGGTTCAAATTGAGTTAGTCCGAAATTGAAAAATGTCAAATGAAATGCAGAAAAAAACTTGATGTATAGGTGTAATTCACATTCAACATCGGCTCTTGAAATTTAACCACCCTTTATATAAGAACCTTGTTGTTTTTTTTGATAAATTCGAATCTTTATTTAACAACCAATATAGTTGTTCCAATTTTAAGTTCATTTGTGTTTTTTTTTTCTTTTTCATATGTTGCTTCCATGTAAGTTTTTCGTCCAATTGCATACCTAAATAGTTTGCCGCACTATTCCGGGGGATGTTAGAACCATTTATCTTAACTTTGAGGCTAGTAAAATTTCATCTTGTGTATATATTACTTGCTGTTTCTTAAGTTCGTTTATTTTAATATTCCACTGTTTGAAATATGCGCTAACAGTGTCTAGGGACTTTTGTATGTCATTTGTGGCAGAAGGACTGTGTCGTCAGCAAAAGTAGCTAGCATCGTATGTTCCCCTTCGGGTGCTGGGATATCACTTGTAAATACCTGTAATGTATACAACAGTGGGCTTAGCACGCTGGCTTGAGGAATTCTGGCTCTTATCTGTCTTAGTGTTGAGCTACCATCATTGACCTTGATATAAAAGTATCGTTCAGGAATATAACTTTTTAGAATTTGAAAATAGATTTTTGGCAGTAACCGTTCTAACTTCCAAAAAAAGACCGTTGTGCCAGACCTTGTCGAATGCCTTTTCTATATCAAAATAAACTCCTTTTCAATCTGACAATACTTTATTTCTTAAAATGAATTGATTTTGAATGACTCCAAGACCTTCAATATGGAAAGAAAGCAAATAATAAGTGGAGCATTACAGAAAAGATTACTAGATCACAGAGGAAATGTACTCACCTCACTTTAATATTCCTGTAGTACGAGTACTGACTTCTTTTGAGTACTGAAAGCCACCACTAAGCACAGGTATAATGCTTGTCCGAGACTTAGCACTGAGTGTAGTGAACTCATACAGAGTACAATTTTCAAAGCATTGCCTAGTACTGAGTACTTTTGAGTACCCAGTTTTGATACTTTTAAGAGTCGGGTATTGCGAATTTGTTTAAAAGCCGAATACTTATTACTTTAAGTATCGATTATGTTCAATTATATTTTATACATATCAGTGTAAAGCAGGAAGTTAAAGTTTTATCAACTGGGCGTTCCCTTCGTCCGCTCATTGCTCATCTCGTTTTCCGTTACTCGCTCTCTTTCTCTTTCAACAATCTATTTGCCTCTCTTGATTGAGTGAGCTTATGCAATCCAGTATGCCTCCTGTCGCATGGATCACAAAATGCATCAGTCACCATTCTCGCATAAATCCAATATTTTTATTAAAGTAAAGGAAATTGTGCTTGAAAATCGCACAAATCGCAAAATCGGTTAACGCTGAATATTATTTAGACGTTTTAAAGCGTTTGCGCGAGAACATTCGTCTTAAAATGAAGGAATTGTGGGACAACAAGTCATGGTTCTTGCATCACGATAATGCACCAGCTCACACATCACGTCTTGTTCGCGATTATTTGAACAAAAATAATGTTAATATCGTTCCGCAAGCACCGTATTCGCCTGATATGGCTCCATGTGACATTTTCCTGTTTCCCAAGCTCAAGTTGCCGCTCCGTGGAAAACATTTTGAGACAATTGAAGTCATAAAAGAGAATTCGAAGAACTCACTCGAGCTTGACTTGTTTACAGTAGCACAGAAAACAAACTATGTGACATATCACGGATCAGGGTACGATCAGCGTAGTCTCAGCTATTAACAAAAAATATATGAGAAGACACCCTGTCAAATATAAGAAATTTTCCCCCAAAATTTTTAAAAATATTAAAAGGAATCCAATAAATTTCTATTAAAAAACTCCATATCAAAATTTTCAATATTGACTGAATTTCAAAATTATTAATTTTTTCCAAACTTTTAAGAAATTTTTCCCCAAAAATTTTTAACATATTTCTTATTAAAAAAATGCAGAAAAAATTTAAGTATTAAAACACCCTGAAGATTTTTCTCAAATTTTCAATGTTGACTGAATCTCAAAACTATTATTTTTTTCCAAACTTTTAAGAAATTTTTCCCAAAAATGTTCAACAAAAAAAAAAAAAAAAAAAGTTTCTATTTCGACTGAATCTCAAAATTATTATTTTTCTTCCAAACTTTTAAGAAATTTTTTCCCAAAAACTTTCAACAAAAAAAAAATAGTAAAAAAAATATTTGGAAATGTTTTCCTTATTATTAAAAAAAATGCAGAAAAAATGTTAAGTATTAAAATGCACCGAAGATATTTCTCCAATTTTCAATATTGACGGAATATCAAAATTATTAATTTAATATATTTCAAACTTTTTTAGTTTCTTTCAGTTCTTATTATACTCAATGATGCAAATAAACCAATTTTCAGAGAGACTTAAGATCTTGTCTAAAATAATTGAATCACTTCAAATTTTTTTTAAATTTTTTTTTTTTTTTTTTGCGGATGAGGAGCAACAATGGCATGTCTGGAGACTAAAAAACTCTCCCTCGTTTGTAACCGTCGCACAGCTGGAAGCGCTTTCGTGTTACTTCAGAGTGGCGTCCCATCTTCCTCATTACAAAGGAGCCTGCGTCCAGGCCCCGCGAAACCACTAACGATCTCCCTCGTTTCCTCACTACTTAACATCTTGTCGATTACATTGTCAGTGGTTAGTGACCGACTGCATTCTCCAGCGTTCGACGTTCTTGTTCCCAATGCATGCATTGGAAGAATGTATGTGTTCAGCATTATATCCGCATATGCATGTGGGTTGTTCACTTCACCGAAGTTCCAGCTGTACCATGTAGCGACGTCTTTTAATAGCCTAGCCGTCACTCTGCCGCGTCTTTTGTTAATCCAGCGGTCTTGCCATAGCCTTAGCGTTTCATTCCTTATTTCGCGCTGCAGGTCTTTCTTTAATGTCCATAATTTTTTCCTCTCAAAAGCTGGTAAATCTATCGGTATAGATCCGTTTATTAGTTAAACAGCTGACTTCACATAGAATCGCTCTTTTCAGACTTTATCAAATATAAATGCGCTTATTTTCTTGTAGGAAATGCATTCATGCGTTTTACCACTTCATAATTTATTTCACGCACTACGTCCTCAGAATATGAATTAAAATTTTTAATAACCGAACAACCGAATTTTTGTTTAGGAAAATATAAGTTAAAGTGCAGCAAAACGAAAAATTAAGAAATTTGATACATCTGACGTACGATCCAAACGATTAAGAGCTCTCAAGTGACTATAATTCTTTTTAAAGATCCATCATTGGATGAATATGTCCCAAAAATCGTACATGACAAAATTTCCGACTGGGCTCGCCACACTCAGTGTATGCTTTAAAGGCACGTTTCAGACATGTGTTTTACTTTTTTTCAACTCATGTGCACACACCTATGCTTATGTACTTATATAGTATACATGCTCATGCATGCTGGCTTCGCACAAGTTTCTTGTAGTTGCTTATTTTATGATTACTTTACATTTTACTTTTTATGATTAAAAATTTTTTATTTTGCTGGCGTGAAATTATAATAACAATTCAAATAAATTAAAGGCTTGAAATATTATATTAAAGTGAGCAAAACTTTAGACCCGTTTTATATGCAATTTTAACGCTATAGAAATTAATTAGTATTTGCAAACTATTATTATGTAAACAATTAGAGGTTAGTTATGCTTCAACAGCTTTGCGAAATGAGTGCAATTTATTGAAGAAAAATTGTATGTCATAGTGTGTCATGTCAGTTTCAAGCCGACTCCGAACGGCAGATATTTTTTTATGAGAAGCTTTTTCATGGCTTTGCCATTGCCTGCCGAGGGGCGACCGCTATTAGAAAAAACGTTTGACGTGATAACGTCTTATAATTCCATGTAGCCGGCTGTTATATAAAAGTTATGTTATGTTATGTTATGTTATGTTATGTTATGTTATGTTATGTTATGTTATGTTATGTTATGTTATGTTATGTTATGTTATGTTAAGTTATGTTATGTTATGTTATGTTATGTTATGTTATGTTATGTTATGTTATGTTATGTTATGTTATGTTATGTTATGTTATGTTATGTTATGTTATGTTATGTTATGTTATGTTATGTTATGTTATGTTATGTTATGTTATGTTATGTTATGTTATGTTATGTTATGTTATGTTATGTTATGTTATGTTATGTTATGTTATGTTATGTTATGTTATGTTATGTTATGTTATGTTATGTTATGTTATGTTATGTTATGTTATGTTATGTTATGTTATCTTATGTTATGTTATGTTATGTTATGTTATGTTATGTTATGTTATGTTATGTTATGTTATGTTATGTTATGTTGTGTTATGCTATGTTATGTTATATTATGTTATGTTACGTTACGTTATGTTATGTTATGTTATGTTATGTTATGTTATGTTATGTTACGTTATGTTATGTTATGTTATGTTATGTTATGTTATGTTATGTTATGTTATGTTATGTTATGTTATGTTATGTTATGTTATGTTATGTTATGTTATGTTATGTTATGTTATGTTATGTTATGTTATGTTATGTTATGTTATGTTATGTTATGTTATGTTATGTTATGTTATGTTATGTTATGTTATGTTATGTTATGTTATGTTATATTATGTCATATTATGTGATGTTATACCGATAAGGTTACAATGTATGAGAACTTCTCGTAAATTCATTTCAAAATCCATATATTGGATATTTTGTGAATAATAAAGAATGGTTAACCTTTTCTGAAATACAATTGACTATTTCGAAATACACTCTATGTTTTCCGAAGTACAGTTAAATAAATTAAAATTTGTTTGGATTCTTTTTCTTAAGAAGCCTTTTTGAGATTTTGTCTAAAACTTCAGAAAAGTGAATAAAAAGAAACTTTCACGGAACCATGAACCATTTTTTAAGAAAATATTTATATTCTGGTGTTATTTACGAGCTTTAATCGAATGCATTATTTAACTTAAATAAATGAACTCCAATTTTTACTGCTTAAAAATTACCGATCTTAGATCCTTTTTACTCAACTTCTGCAACAAATTTATAATCAACCAAAAAAATTTCAATTTTCTATTTACAGATCCCTCATCAACAGAGACATCCCTTTCCGCAGCAGACACAACGCTAGCAGCGCAACATGATGACGCCGCTGCACCCAGCACCGCCACTACCAACAACAGCGCTCCAGCACCACCATCTGCATTGCCGGCAACCACAATAGAGCCGATCGTCACAACCGAACCGACAACTACGCCCGCCAGCAGCGAGTTTAGCAGCGAACGACAGGCCAAAGAACATATTGAGCATGTGGCAGGGGTTGAAGAACATCAAAGTATTACTACAACCACAACTGGCGCAACACCCACTGAGAATCAAGAAATAATAGTGCCACATGTATTAGTCGAGCATGCGCAGCAAATTATTGAGGAGGATAAGGCAGAGCACAATCATAATCCACCACATATGCACCTGACACCTTACGAAGCCGAGCACATACAACATATACATGGGCACCATGCTGATCATAATCATGAACATGCTCACGATCACACGCATAATGGCCACGACGACGTCACACACATCGATCATGCGCACGAACACAATGATGAAGAGCACTCGACAGAGCATGTGATCTCGTCAACCTCAAATGACATTTTCGCTGAGAGCAAAGAACCGAGTAAACCATTGGACAGCCCTTCTATTGGGGCCACTACAAATTCGGAGGGGGAGAACGATACGCATAGTGAGGAGAAGATTGTGCATACGCCCGCTGAAGTGTTGATTAACCAAATTTCCCACGAATTTGAAGAGGAGGATAAGGATTTGAATAACTTTCGGCATCCGGCTACACTGATTACCGCCAGCAATAGCGACGAATCGATGATGGCCGCCATGATGGCTGCGGCAATGAAGGAAAACGAAAGTGATGCCACCGCTGTTGGAGGCGAGCCGACGGCGCGGCATGAAGAGGATCCTTACCATACGCATATACTCTCCGAGCAGCACGATCGCTTAGCAGAGCAGGAAGATTTCAAACTAATCGCAGAGGACTTAAGTAGTTCGACAGAAACGCCTGTGATATCTAGTGTAGAAATGACAACAAAGGCAAGCGAAGCAGAAAAGGAAGTTGAAAGTATTGGGAGCACTGAAAAGGGTGCCCCAGTTGTTGTACCTGCGTTAGCAATGAACACCACAAATGTGACAATTGAAGAGCGTGGACGTGCAATGAATATTGCCGACGAAGAGGATAGAGAGACAGCGTCAACCACGATAACAGCGCCAAGTGAGAGTAAAGAGCCGGTGGTGGTGCCAGTCATTGCAATACAATCAGAACACGATCACGTACATATGCCCGATCCCATGACTATTGAAACCTCAACAGCGGCGGGAACAAAAACAAATGCAATTGAAAGCAATAACAACAATGAGGGCGCACCGAAAAGCCACGATGATGCAGCTTCAACAGAATATCCACAGCATTTCTTCTATCATGGCGAGGGTCGCTCTGTGGGCGATAGCATTTCGGCAGAGAATGACGATGTACCATTGAACTATCATTACCATAACTTTGTGACCACAGAACGCGGCGGCAATGGCAATAACAAAAGTATGGCTGAAAAGAGTGGCGCTTTGGTGGATTTAAGCGATATCAGCATGGATGAAGACGACCAAATGGATATGACACACAATACGCACGAACAACAACAACAGCAGCAGCACAAACAGCACGAAGAGCATGACAAGCATGAAGAGCACAACCACAGCAATAATAGCGCCAATGAGGGGGGGCAACAACAAAATGAGCAACAGCTGAAGATTACTGAGGTGACAAAAGTCGCTGGTAGTGCGGCCGCTATGCAACAAGACTGCACTGGCAGTGATGACAGAATGTACAAGGTGAGTGCCTGTGTACTTAGTAGAAGTAGTAGAAATCAATGAAAGTGGATTTAAGCTGTGAATGTGGAAAAAAACATACTCGTACATATATTGTGACATCATTTTTTAGATTACGCATTTCGCACTAAATTTATGCGTTACGTAAACAATAACAATGTTGAAATTTTCAGATTTTAAATTATTCAATAGAATTCATAAAAAACTTTCACGTGCATAGCAACTTTTTTGTGCACCGCGTACCCTCAATACTAAAATTACATATTACGTATTTTTTTCTTGTGTGTTTTTCTTTTTAATTATTTGCTTTTCCATGGTCACCTCTAGATTTCAACACTTTGCTAATCAATACGCAAATTGACGCACTATTCGTTGAAGATACGATCATATATAATATGTACATTAGGGTGCGTCACTCTCTACACGAAGAAAATAATTAGTTCTATTTTTTTCAACGGAGCTAAAATTTGTATTATGCACTTCGTTAAATAACTATATTATTATTATTATTTATTAGTGAAATGTAAAATATTGCACTAACAATTTTAACACACTGGCTGCATAGGCCTTCGGTGTAAATAACTATAACACAGGGACTTCTGAATATTTTTTAACAGTTTATTTCTGCTTCAATTTTTTTTACATTTTGTTATATAAAACCAAGTTTCATATTTTGTGCAAATATAATTTGTGCCAGAATCATGAAATTTCATCTAAATTCGAAACTTTTTAATCATAATTTCGAGTACGCAGAATTATAGCCTATTGAATTTTAATCTAATAAAGTGCAAATCTGAAGTTGCTCAAAAATTGTGTTGATTTTTGACATTCTTTTTTTTTCGCTGTCGATCTTGTGCAGTTTTTTCATATAAAGAATGCTCTATTTTTTTTTTATATGGGAAAAAAACACCTGGGTGCAAAAATTAATTTCAAATATCAATACGATTTTTGAGCTACTTCTTTGCACTTTATTACACCAAAATGCACACCCAAAAATTATCTAAAAATTTTGTCTAAAAAATGTAATAAAAGGGCTACCCAAAAATTATCTAAGAATTCTGATTAAAAAATTTAAAACGACCTCTGTGAACCTAAAAATTACCTAAAAGTTCTATTTAAAAATTAAAAATCTTTGTTCATAACTTTTTTGATTTATTTTTTTAATTTGTACAAACTTGGAATTCCATGGTTTTTGTAGTACAATGAGCCATATTTGCATAAAAAAAATAAAATATAAAATATTATAAAGGTTGGCCAAAAAGACTTGCGGTATTTTTATTGAATTTTCAATTGTTCATAAAATTGGTTATAATAATGCGATTTAAGTCAAATATGCGCCGTGTTGTTCGATGACGAGTTCCCAACGAGATGCCAACTTCATAATGCCCCTCTCATAGAAGCTCGCTTCCCTATTGTCAAAAAACTCGGAGGGCCAATTTTCACAGGACTCTCTTGAGGACAACTTCCGACTACCAAGCTCGTTCGCCATGGACAGAAATAGGTGGTAATCACTTGGTGCGAGATCCGGACTATACGGTGGATACAAAAGAACCTCCCATCCGAGCTCCCGGAGCTTCTGGCGCGTCACCAAAGATGTGTGTGGCCTGGCGTTGTCCTGATGGAAGACAATTCTGCCTCTGTTGATCAAAGATGGCCTCTTCTGCATGAGTGCTGCATTCAAGCGGTCCAGTTGTTGGCAGTACAGGTCCGAATTGAGCGTTTGGCCATAGTGGAGCAGCTTATAGTGGATGATTCCCTGCCAATCCCACCAAACACACAGAAAAACCTTCCTGGCCGTCAATTCAGGCTTGGTCACCGTCTGGGCAGCTTCACCGCTTTTCGACCACGACCGTTTGCGCTTCACGTTGTCGTAAGTGACCCACTTTTCATCGCCAGTCACCATCCGCTTCAAAAACGGGTCGATTTTGTTGCGATTCAGAAGCGATTCGCATGCATCCATACGGGCAAAAATGTTTTTTTGCGTCAAGTCGTGTGGCACCCATACACCGAGCTTCTTTTTGAATCCAAGCTTCTTGAAATGGTTTATAACGGTTTGATGACTCATGCCCAGCTCTTGGCCGATGCTACGGCTGCTACTATGCCGGTCTCTTTCGATCAATTCAGCGAAATAAATAAATATAAAAAAAATATATTGCATAAAAAAATAAACAAGTCTATTGTCAAAACTTGTCAATAAGTCTTAGAGCTGTAGTTATTTAAAGTAGAATATTTTGAAACTTCCGCCAAAAAAAAAACAATTGCAAGAAATTTTAAGATTTAGGTGAGCTGAACGAATTTAAAGTACCTCCAAAAAAGCAGTTGAACCAATAAAATTAGTTTTTAATTTTTTTTTTCCAAAAAATCAGCTACAACAATAAAACAGTTTACGTTGAAAAGGTCTGCAAACAAATTTTTTTATCTGCAAATTCATATAAACGGCATTCAAAAAAAATTAAAAATTGTATCTTTTGATATTAAAATGTTTTGAGCCTCACTAACATCAAACTGCACTGGCTAAATTTTTTCAGTCGAAGCTCTTTAACTCCCTCATCTCATATATATATAATACATAACGGCCTCGTCCACCCTTTTTGGGTGTTTGGCCGAGCTCCTCCTGCTATTTGTGGCGTGCGTCTTGATGGAGGGACCTACAGTTTCAAGCCGACTCCGAACGGCAGATATTTTTATGAGGAGCTTTTTCATCACATAAATACACTCGGAAGTTTGCCATTACCTGCCGAGAGGCGACCGCCATTCGAAAAAATGTTTTTCTTCTTTATGTGTTTCACTGAGATTCGAACATACGTTCTCTCTGAATTCCGAATGGTGTCGTCTCATCTTAATATATACTAAATTTTATAATTCCGATGGAAAAACTGCAACTTTTTTTGATGAAGCACCCTAATGTACATATGTGTATGTATATAAACACAAGTATTTGACTTCAAAATTGCATGTAAACAACTCGCCATTTGGTAATCGACTCACGACTGCAAAAACCAGCTTTAGGTGGCGCTTCATTTTACACGATTTTTCACTTTCTTCACGTTCAGTAAAATTTATGTTCGGATTCATTTCAGCAATGTACTCTTGCAATAAATTGAGCACAAAATAAATTGCATAACACTCGAGTGCTGATATATAGAAAAGTTAAGCACCTGAAAAAAATATAGGCTGCTTTTATTAAGTTATTTTCGAAATGCGTCAGTACCTACAGTGAACACAAGGACGCTCACTTTCTTAATTGTAGCAGCGTAGAGGTGATAGCTGGCTCTTTAAATCCGGCGCTCCATAAGTAGAGAAAGCAGCTGAGTTTTTGAAACGATTTTATTTTTATTTTGAATATAAAGTAGGTTGCGTTCAGCTTGAGCCTGAGCTTAGTAAATTGCAAACCACTACACACTGCCATGCCCCAGGGAGTGCTATGCTCACCAGTCGTACCTACTGGAATAATGGAATATCTGAAGGATCCTCACGAAAAAATTGTATAGTAGGAGATTTTGTAAAGAGATTTCCATGGTTAACGATACCAATATTTCAATGCTCCTTTCAATTTTCAAAACACTTCTCATAGACTGATCTTAAAATCGTCTTTAGCTGTTTGTCGTTTATCCGCGAAGTAGTCATTTAAGTCGTCACTTGAGTCGGCACAAAGGTCATACGGTGCATGGCGGGAAAATATAATGCTTACCGAATTATTATCTGTGCTGTCTTTGTTTTTTGGTCAAATAGTCGGGTACATAATAGGATGTATGAGCAGGTGGATTGTTGTGACGAAGAATCTACTAGCTCTTTCTAAACAACTCTGGCCTTCTTCTAGAGGCATTCTCAAAATTTGTATTTTGGCTGGACTTTATCGTATTTTTTTTTGTTTTTTTACTTTTCGGCTCTCCAAATTTTTATTTTGGCTCGACTTTATCGTATTTTTTTTTTTTTGTGAGTTTTTGGCTCTTTTAAATTGCTGTGGAGGCACAACGACTTTATCGTATTTTGTTTTTTACTTTTTGGCTCTCAAAATTTTTATTTTGGCTCGTATATATCGTATTTTCTTTTTTTTTTTTGAGTTTTTGGCTCTTTTAAATTGCTGTGAAAGCGCAATGTTGAGGAAAGGGTGAAAGGCCAGTAATGCGTTGTACGCATGTAAAAGAATGCTGGGCGTTACTTGGGGTCTATCACCCTTTCTGATGCATTGGTGCTACACGGCAGTAGTTAGACCGACATTACTGTATGAGGCCTTAATATGGTGGACCGTGACAAAAACTAACTAACTCCACTCGAAAAAAAGATTCAGCGACTCCCTGCTCAGTGCATAACAGGAGCGATGAAAACCATTCCAACGACGGCGCTGGAAATGTTACTCAGCATGCCACCTATTGACCTTAGGGCGGAAAATCTGGCAGCGAAATCCGCTGGAAGGTTAGTGATTGCTGGAGTATTCAACTGTAGAACAGACGGCTTTAAAGCTTTAGACGGAGTGTGAGCGTACTTATGCTCTCGCGAAAAGACTGCGGAACTGTCATAGGTATGCTGACAGGTCATAATCTATTGGCGGCACATGCGTACAACAGCCTGGGAGCCCCACTGTTTGAGGGTCTGGAGGACGTCTCAAAAGCGGATCTTCCAGCTCTGCTCAGATTCGCTAGAAGCATTGACATCCTACATGATATCCCCTTTCAGTATTCCTAGAAGTCGGTCTCTATCTGGTATCGCTAGGGACAAAAAGATCTATGCGTAGCTTAATGCCTACCAGGCTAACCTAACTTAACCTTTTGGTTCTTCTGAAAAGGGTGATTTCGACGATTGTGACGCAATTTGGAACGCTATTGTTTTTATTTCTCATTCATATCTCATTACCGAGAGTGAAGGCTTGGTTGCACACTGCAACGAATTTTCACTTTTTTTGTCACACTTGAGGAAAATGTGCTCGATATTATTGCTCAATGGTAATATATCTGTGTTTTTATAGTTTTTCGCCACCAAGTCAGAACTCTTTTAAATACTATTATTTTAATACCATTATTATACTATGGATGCCGAATGAAGGAAGAAAGTCAAGAGAATTTAAAAATATTTTTTTAATATATTAATATATATAAGTAAATATATTTGAATATTTCATAACAATCCTTGCCAAAAAATGTGCAAAACACATTTTTTTCCTACCTAACTGTGGGTCATTTGATAATTTTGAAATACAATTTTCTTAACGTTTTTGCTATTTTCATCATAAGCGATGCACAACTCGGTTCAATGAATACTCTTTTATTTCTATATATTTTTGACGTTGTCGAGTCTCCGTGGAATACCGTAAGCATTTTCAACGCTTTCGCAGGTTACTCCTAACTCGCCTAAAAATTACACTGCGAAATACGGATAAAAACCAAAGAATGGCTTCTTTACGAAACTGTTTCGCCTATAGTAAGTGACAAATTTCGCTCTGGAGTGGCATATATACAACCACCAGACCTAGAAAGGGGTTACTAAGCTACAGGCCCATTTCATTTATACAATACGAAATTCCGGATGATTTTTTCGCATATGTTCAAGACAATGTAACGTACGGCGGCTATTTGCTAGTATGTCATAAAATTTGCCGTTAAAATCAGCAACTTTCCTACCTCGAAAAGATAATTGCAATTGAAAAAGGCCCACAACTAAACGAGAGTTGCATGTGGCAGATATTTACAAATAACTAGCAAAGAAAATATTTGAAATGGCACTTCGGCAAAATTTACTGCCACGCCAGCGTAATGAGCTGTACCAAAGGTCCAAACCAAGGTTGAGTTGTTGCCTTGTAATGTCAAATAAGAAACCTCAAAGAAAATTAGCCACTTAAGGCCAACACTCATGCAGCGCCACGCCCATAAGCAGACTATAAACCAACTATTTAAGTATGCAAAAACAAACAAAAAAAAATCAAAAGATTTCACATTGCGCCATCAAAGCAAACAACACCAATAGCAACAACAATAGCAAACATCTCGAAAACACTTGCTAGATATTGACTTGCATACGACTTGTTATGTATGGCTATTGGAATGCGGTATGCAATAGCATGCCACAGGCGGCATGTGGCATGTGCATGTCCACTACAACAACAACTACTTATTGGCATGACATGCGTCACGAAGCGACTGCACGCTTCACCGCCGCTGCTAAATGTACAAACAACATGACAATAAATGAAAATATTTGCAGACCATATTGAAAAGTGAAAGTAAAATTCGATTTTTATTTTGCGTTTTCTAGTTTCTCGTTACTCGTTTCTCAATTCTCGTTTTCATTTACACTTACAACAAATGAAAAAGCATCAATGAAAGCAAAATCAAATGCAAAGTTGAAGGCGGCCAAACAAGCGAACGACACACACGCATACATACACAGAAGGGCATACATACACACATATACACGAGTATGTAAGCTTACACGTAACTACTTACGGCTGGCTGGGCATTTAAAAACCTGTGTTGACGGCAGACCGACCGCTATACAACGATTTTAATGAGTACCGGCCGGCAACAAATACAAATACTTTCGAGTGCATGCGTATGTGCATATGTGTATGTATGGCAGCCGCAGCCATTGTTGGTCAGTCGTTAATGATGGGCGCGGAAGGTGCTGAGTGCCATTTGGCCTGCAGCTCTATCATTGTGAATTGCAACTGTAGATATTTATTACAATTAGAGCTGACGACAGCGCAGGTGAACATCGAAAGTTTGATTGCATAAAAACTTTTACTGCACGGAGAGTGAAACACTTTTAACAGTAAACGCTGTTTTTTATGTATATATATTTTTTTTTTTTAGACCAAAAATTAAAAAAATATTTGTAATACTGCAACATTTAGTTATATTATATAATGAAAAAATGGATTTTGATGACTTTTTTATAGGTTTGACAGTTTTGGTAACTCTACCAAAAGCTTGAAACTGGAAAAAGGTGTAAACTGTATTTCTGTGTGCACTAAGGCACTTGAGCATTGCAACTTCGTTCACAAAGCGGTTATTTTTAATAGCATAACGAAGTGGACACAGGTATAAAGGGTGGGATACTGGTTTATTTTCAAAAATTGTGTATCGAAATTTTTCAATATTTTTCAAGCCTATTTTTTTAAATGGCATAACGAAATGTTTTCAATATTTTTCAAGTATCTTTTTTTTATGGTATAACGAAAATTTTCACTATTTTTCAATGAATTTTATTTCATAGTAAATGTATTGAACACAAACTTTTAAACCCTTTTTTTAGTTTAGTGTTAATAAGTATGCGTTAAGAAAATGCAACAGCGGCCGCCGTAGCCAAATGAGTAATTTTTATTGTCATTTCTCTTTATTATGATAATATTGGTATGGCTCAATTACTTATGAAAAAAAATATTGGCCACATGGCACACCTCCATCCGATGGACCAAATTTTCGATGACGCTGAGGCATAATTGAGGTTCTATGCCGTTAATGTGCCGAATTATCTCATCCTTTAGCTCTTGAATTGTTGCTGGCTTATCGACGAACACTTTTTCTTTCAAATAACCATAAAGAAAGAAGTCCAACGGTGCCAAATCACATGATCTTGGTGGCCAATTGAAATCGCCGCGACGTGAGATTATTCGACCATCAAATTTTTCGCGCAAAAGAGCCATTGTTTCGTTAGCTGTGTGACAAGTGGCACCGTCCTCTTGAAACCACATATCGTCCACATCCATATCTTCCAATTCGTGCCATAAAAAGTTCATTATCATCTCACGATAGTGAACACTATTCACAGTAATTGCCTGACCGGCATCATTTTGGAAAAAATACGCCCAATGATGCCGCCGGCCCAATGATGTCGCCGGCCCATAAACCGCACCAAACAGTCACTCTTTGTGGGTGCATTGGTTTTTCGGCAATCACTCTTGGATTATCATTCGCCCAATGGGGCAATTCTGCTTATTGACGAATCCACTGAGATGAAAATGTGCCTCATCACTGAATATGAAGTGCGCGATATGCATTTTGATTTTAACGCCCGTTTTCATAATAAGCCTGAATAACTATAACGCGTTGCTGGATTGTGCATCTTTACATGGTTCAAATAGATTTAGTCTAGAATTGAAAAATGTCAAATAAAATGCAGAAAAAAACTTGACGTTTAGGTGTGGTTTACATTCAAATCGGCTCTTGAAATTTAATCACCCTTTATAATGGTTTTATTTTTCAGCATAAATTTTTCAATATAAAAAACGGATGAGTTAACTCGGAAGGCAAATGTAAAAACACTTTTTGAAAAAGCACATTTATTTTTATTTATCAAAGGATTTATTTAAGGGTAGAGAAGTAGAAGAAAAGTTTTGTTCACAAGAATGGTAGGAAACAAGCCAAAGTGTATTAAAACAATTTAAAGAAACGCCTAAACTTATGTTCAAAAAAAAAAATTTCACAAAATATCAAACTAAAGGGTTTTCCAATAACAGGTGTTATTTTGAGGAGCCCGCTATTTCGGTGGATGCCACTTTTCAAGCTGTCATTTTTTGAAATTTGACAAGTAAAAACTACGCCATTAATAAAAATGGAACGATACACGCTTAAACAACGCATTGAAATTACTAAAATTCACTATAAAAATGGTGAACATTTGGCAGAGACGGTTCGTAAAACTCGAACATTTTTGAGTCATCGTGAAGCACCTTGTCGGGCCCCAATACAGAAATTGGTGAAAAAATTCGAGTTGTTGGACAAGATAGTGATGTGAAGAATGAAATCTGGGCACGTCGCTCAAGAACAGCCGAAAATATTGCTGTTGCAGCCCAAAGTGTTGAAGAAAACCCAGGTTTGTCAATTCCTCGTCGTTCTTTGGAATTAGGCATTCCACAAAGGTCATTACACAGCATTTTGCATAAAGATTTGGGTCTTAAGGCTTATAAAGTCCAGTTAACACAAGAATTCAAGCCGTCCGATCATCAACAACGTCGTGTCTTTGCTGATTGGGTCGTTGAAATGCATGAAAATGATCCAGAGTTCCATGAAACAATCATCTTGAGTGATGAGGCCCATTTCCACCTCGGTCGGATCTGGGGCTCAGAAAATCCAAGAATTATTGTTGAAAAGTCTCTCTATCCTCAACGTGTGACTGTTTGTTGCGGTTTATGGTCCGGTGGAGTTATTGGACCTTACTTTTTCGAAAAGCTGGAGCAACAGTTACGGTTTACTTATGATATGTAAGTACAAGGCGGCACAAAATTAAAGACTCGTTATATTCGTACGCCACTTCGAGAGACATCAGTATAAAAACCAACAAGCAATGGAGCGCGTAAAGGTGAAAATAAAGATTTCGATTACAATTTTTTTTTTTGTTATTTATTAAAAGTTACAAAAACTGGTTGAATAATTTTGCGCCGCCTTGTATAAAAACATTTGCTCGAGAAATTAATTTTTAAATTTTTGATTATATTATTTGGTCAATATGGCTTGCGTGGTAGTCTCAGGCTATTGAAACTTTTTACAAAAGGTTATCAGCAGGCAAGTAACTAATTTGCAGATAATATTTTCTAAGGGTAATGAATGCTAATGGCCCTACTCGCTAAATCATTTCTTTGCTTATTAAGTCATAATTATGTTATCCTATGCGATAAACATAAAAAACAAAAATGAAAAAAAAGATTTGAAAAAAAGTCAAAAAAGAAAAGAAAAATCCATAATTTTTGCAAGTGGTTTAAAATTCTTGTATGCTTAAAAATTGTTTTAGAGGCGATGCAACGACTATTAACATGCCGCTCAACTCCAATTATTTCTGTGATTATTTCGACACTTCCTTTAACATCAAAAATGCCTGAACGGAATCGTTGAAACCAAAATTGCGCGTAATTAGCTGTTATAGTATCAGCATCATAAGCATCATTCACAATTTCAGCGGCCTGGCTCACCGTTTTGGCTTTAGCAAAGAAAAATTGTAAAATGTACCGATTTTTTCCTATGTTGACCTCCATTGTTAACACCCTGTAACTCCTAACTGAATGGAATACACAAAAAACAGCAAAAGTATTTTTTTGAGTGTAAAATATTATTTTGATAACTAGCATAAGCATTAAATTGTTTGATCGATAATTTACGATATATCGTACAACCATCTACCGATAAAATAATGTGTTTCTTTCGCCCAAACTAATATATTGGGTTAGCAACTAAGTAATTGCGAATTTTTCTTAGAAAATCAAAGACAGTTTTTTCATGGAACTAAATAACTTTATTCTGAAATGTATTGCCCATTTTGATCAAATGACCGTTTGCAATCTTTCAGGCAGCAACATAATCCCACGTTCATAAAACTTTTGGTTTTTATTAGCAAAAAACTGAATCAGTTACGATTTGACATTATTAAAATGTTTACCATTCAAGGAGTTTTGAAAATATCGAAACAAAAAGTAATCAGATGGTGCAAGGTCAGGACTATATGGTGGATATGGCAAAACCCCCCAACCAAGCTTCAATAATTTTTGCCGTGTGTGGCCTTGCATTGTTATGATGCTATACAATACCTTTTCGATTTGTCAATTCGGGCCGCTGTTCTTCAACTGCATTGTTAATTTAAGTAGTTCTTCAATGTAGACACCAGAATTGATCGTTCGGTTAGGTGGTAAGAGTTCAAAGTAGACAATTCCTTTGTAATCCCACCAAACTGATAGCAAAACCTTCTTTTGATGAATATCAGCTTTTGATGTGGTTTGAGTTGGTTCACCTGGCCTACTCCACGATATTTTCCGCTTGATATTGTTGTAAAAGCCCCATTTTTCATCGTCAGTTATCAGTCGTTTTAAAAATGGATCATTTCCATTACGTTTCTTTAGCAAATAGCAGCTGTTAATGCATTTCTTTCAGTTCGTGAGGACCCCTTGTATCGAGTTTTTGAACATAGCCAAGTTGTTATAAGTGATCTTCAACGCATGTATGTGATACTTGAAACTTCTCTGCAATCCCACGTGTTGCACTGGGACGATCCGAATCGATTATTGCTTTGATTAGGGCATCATCAACTTCAACCAGAGCGTTTTTCAACATTGAGTGAAAAATCCCCAGAACGAAATTTGTCTAAACAATTTTGACACTGCCGTTCTTTTAAGGCTTCGTCACCATAAACAGCACTTAACTTTTTATTAGCTTGCGATGCGGTTTTCCCTTTGCGGAAATAAAAACGGAAAATATGACGAAAATGTTCCTTTCGATTTTCCATTTTTCATCGAACGCCAAACGAAAACTACGCAACCCATCAAAAAACTTTTTTTTACTGATAGACAGCTGATTTGCCAACTATCAAATAACAAAATGTGTTTTACATTTCTACTACGCCTGCAAACCTAAAAATTCAACTGAAGCCATCTATGAGTGAAATCCGCCATTACTTAGTTGCCAACCTACAGCGTGGGCCATCCAGCTTTTGCCTTTTGAACCACCTATTTTTTTGAGAATGGTAACACAAATGGCATGTCAAATGTATTCATAATTTACTTAAAGGTTTGACATTTACGAAATGGGACGCTATATGCTTGAACAAAATTGGGAAATATTGAAAACCTATTTCCAAAGTGGTGAGTCTTCTTCTTCTTCCGCGGTTACAGTAAATGGCGAGAGTTACTGTGACATGCTCAACGAGTGTTTGTTTCCAAAAATTGAAGAGGATGACATGGACGACATTTGGTTTCAACAGGACGATGCAACTTGTCACACTGCCAAAGTTACACTCGAACTGTTGGATACCGTTTTTGAAAACCGAATAATCAGCCAAAATTCCGACATCAATTGGCCGCCTCGGAGCTGTGATTTAAACCCGCTGGACTATTTTTTGTGGGGAGCCGTTAAGGACAAATGCTACGCGAACCATCCAGAGACGATTGATGCTTTAAAACACGAAATCGAAGTTGCCATTCATGAAATTGGAGCCCAAACAATCGAAAATGTGCTTAAAAATTGGGTTGATCAAATGGTCACTGTAAAGCCAGTCGTGGCAATCATTTGAACGATATTATTTTTCATTCATAAATGACAATGTAGAATCTTCAAATTAAAAAAAAATTTTTGAAAAAATATTGATTAGTTTTTTTTATAGCCGATTCAAAAAGCAAATTTTACATGGCCCACCCTATATAATTGGCCCTTACACCCTTTATTTAGCGTTTTGACGGGCTCATCCTTCAATTTGTGGTGTGCATCTTGATGTGTTACCTCTGTAAGTGAGGTAGTGTGACGGGAATATGTCGAAATACGCAAAACTGCAGGCGTGCGTAGTCTATTAGACGAATGCTTAGTGATCCAGGGTTAACTAAAGTAATAATTTAGGTGTTTAGTCACTTCTTCGCCTATCTGTGAGCCATGACATCAATCAACAAACTCCTTTTCTTCCTAAAATGCCAGTCACTTGCCAACATTACGGAAATAAGCTTTGAATGCAAATATTTATTTTGTTTTTAAGCGTCTAAGTAAAGGGGTAAATGGTTGATAAGTAAATTGACAAATACCAGTTTTCACTATGGCAAATGCGGAATCAGCCGCATGCAAACAACCTTCCAAAAAATGTGAGGAAAGTGGCTTGAAAAGCTAAAATCATCAATAAGTCTACCAAGATTTCCGCCAACATTAAAATTAGTTGAGCTGATTTCCTGCAAAGCAAGCGAGCGGGCATCGCTACGCAAAATCCAGTTTGCAAGTGGAAGAGAGTGGCTTTAAAATGAGTTGCTAAACTCAAAGTGATTAAGGAAAATTTAAATATCACTAAAAGAGTTACACAAAAAAAGACATTACAGCAAATTTTCGAAATTAGCAATAAAAGTAAATGGAAGAAAAAAATTGTAATATAATAAAATATGCACTTCAGGCGCCCCTAGTAGGTAGTTACCGTGCAAAATGTCATGAAAGAGTGGTTGTGGCAAATGAATATAAAAACCACAAGCAATGCGCAAACAATTGTGAATTTGCACCTGAATGCAAATTGAAGTGAAAAATGCAAACCAAAAACACAAGAAGAAAAACAAAAAAACAAAAACAAAAGTAAACAAAAATGAGTTGCAGCAAAAAGGCACGCCATGTTGCATACCAACATATGCATACGTTTTTATTTGTTTGCATTGTTGTTGGCATAGTTTGTTAGCTGGCTTATTTGGTTGTGTTGGCTGGTGGTGCTGCCGCTGCAATTTCGTAAAAGTCACTTGAAAAAATGTGCAGCCGCCCTAATACGGTCGCGAGTGGGTAAGTCAACGCGAAGCAAACACTAAAATAATTCGCAGACATAAACATGCATTTTTTCGCTTACATACACACACACAAATGTATTGTCTGGCACAAACAAAACAGCTGCAGCAGGCGTAATTGCCACACAACGTTAAAGTGACTGTTGCTATACGTGCAGCTGAATAATGTTTGCTTGCTTCGGCATTATCTGTCTGGCTGTTGCTCCACTTTGCTGCTGAATAGTCTATACAAAAAAAATTTTACTTTTGATGCACAACGACAAATACAAACAAACAAACAGTCTAACAAAAGGCAAAGCAGGTTAGAAAATGCTTTGGAAAAGTTGACTTCAGCTTAAATATTTACAAACCAAAGGCTAATAATATGTCGGTATTTTACAAATCAATACAATAAAATGTATACATAGAAGCAAAATTAATCACACGGAAGATTTATAATTTTTGCAAATGGCGACGATCGTCAATCATATTCGTACGTCACTTGTGAACTAGACAGCTGCAGTATGCAAATAGATGAGCAAAAAAAAAAATAGATAAGCGTCAAGGTCAAAGTAAAGATTTCTATCACTCAAACTCTTTTTTGTGTTATTAAGTTAAAAAGTTATTAAAAACAAGATTTAGCGATTAATTTTGTGCCACCTTGTATTTGAAATAGTCAAACTAAATTTTATTATAGGACTATGAATAAGTTCGTGCGGTTTTTTTTTCGAAATTTGAAACTTTATTGACGTAAAATGGTTACAAATTTAATATTCAAAATATTGTCCATCGCTTACTACTACTTTTTCCCATCTTTCTGGCAATTCTCGAATTCCCTTTGTGAAAAATTCGGTCGGTTTTGCCGCAATCCACGAATCGATCCATTTTTTGACTTCATCGTAATTACGGAAGTGCTGGTCAGCCAGGCCATGTTGCATCGATCGGAAGAGATAGTAATCGGATGGCGCAAGGTCTGGACTATACGGCGGGTGGGGTAGGACATCCCATTTGAGCGTTTCTAAGTATGTTTTGACCACTTGTGCAACATGTGGCCGAGCATTGTCATGTTGCAAAATAACTTTGTCGTGTCTATCGGTGTATTGCGGCCGTTTTTCTCACAGTGCTCGGCTCAAACGCATCAATTGTCGTCGGTAGACATCCCCCGTAATCGTTTCATTCGGTTTCAGTAGCTCATAATACACAACACCCAGCTGGTCCCACCAGATACACAGCATAACCTTCAGGCCATGAATATTCTGCGCCGACGTCGATGTTGAAGCATGGCCAGGGTATCCATACGTTGCCCGACGTTTTGGATTGTCGTAATGGACCCACTTTTCATCGCCAGTCACAATTCGATGCAAAAAACCCTTTCTTTTGTGCCGTTGAAGCAGTTGTTCGCATGCCATAAAACGGCGTTCAACGTCTCTTGGCTTCAATTCATACGGCACCCAATGGCCTACCTTTCGGATCATTCCCATGGCTTTTAAACGTTTGGAAATGGTTGATTGATCAACTCCCAAAGTTTTTGCAACCTCTTCTTGCGTTTGAGCCGGATCTTGATCGAGCAATTCCTCCAATTCGGTATCCATGAACTTTGGCGGCGCACCCTCGCGTTCTTCGTCTTCCAAACCAAAATCACCACTTTTAAAGCGTACAAACCACTTCTGGCACGTTCGCTCAGATAGAGCATGCTCACCATAAACTTCCACCAAGATACGATGACTTTCGGCTGCTTTTTTCTTCATATTAAAATAATGAAGAAGAATTCCCCGCAAAAACACATTATTTGGCACGAAATTCGACATTTTCAAGTGTGGTAAAAATATTGTTGTTTACGCTTCAAATAAAAAACTTATACTGACGTTTGTGCCTTACGACAGTAGCTCTCCAATGAATGTTTGGAAATGTGGATCGATGGAATAATAATCAAGTTACGCCATCTGTTGTAAAACCGAAACGAACTTATTCATAGTCCTATATATTAATTATTAATACTGAAAATAGGCATCATGTAGGATGTCAGCGCTTTTGGCGAATCTAAGCAGAGCTGGGAGATCCGCTTTTGAGACGTCCTGCAGACCCTCAAACAATGGGGCTCCGAGGCAGTTAATAATGCCGGATAGACGCACAGAAGGTGTTCTCAAGTTTCCGGAATATCCTCCCTGCATTTCCTGCATTTGTCCGTGTTAGCAATACCTATCTTGTACTCTTGAGGAGCCAATAGATTACGAGTATGACCTGTCAGCATACCTATGCCCTTTTTGGGTGTTTGGCCGAGCTCCTCCTCCTATTTGTAGTATGTATGACAAAATACAAATTTTAAGTTACTCAAATATATTGACTTTTTTTTTTGATTTTTGGCAATTTTTTTGCTGAAGATGTTAAACGTTTTCTTCTAAAAAAAAATAAATAATTGGCGCGTATACTTCTGTTAGGTGTTTGGCCGAGCTCTCCTCCTCCTATTTGTGGTGTGCTTCTGGATGTTGTTCCACAAATGGAGGGACCTACAGTTTCAAGCCGACTCCGAACGGCAGATATTTTTATGAAAAGCTTTTTCATGGCAGAAATACATTCGGAGGTTTGCCATTGGCTGCCGAGGGGCGACGGTTATTAGAAAAAACTTTTTCTTAATTTTTGATCTTTCACCGAGATTCGAACCGACGTTCTCTCTCTGAATTCCGAATGGTAGTCACGCACCAACCCATTCGGCCACAGCGGCCACCAAAATAATGCAATTAAAAAATAATATTGATTTATATATTTCCGGTTATAGTATGAGAAATATTAATATATTAAAATTAAGGTTGAGGAATAAGTTCGTAGCGTTTGTACCGAAGATTTTTATTTAAACAAAAAATAATAATTATGTCAATAAGATAATCAATTATATATTCGCCGTTGCTGTTTACAACCTCCTCCCAGCTCTCGACCAATTTGTTGATGCCCTTGCGCCAAAAATCACCTGGTCTGATGTCAGTTTTTAAAGACCTCTTTGTTATCGAAGGTAACGCCCTTCATATGGTTTGACAGGGAGCGAAAAACGTGGTAATCGGTCAGTGCAAGTTCAGGAAAATACGGCGGTTGCTGAAGGACCTCCCATTCGAGCTCTTGGAGTGCGGCTTTGACGTCTTGTGCAATAATGGGACCTGGCGTTTTCGTGAAAAATTATGGTTTGACCATGTCGATCCGGACTTTTCAGTCGAATAGCCTCATCTAAGTGGTGTAGCTGTGCAATGTAGAGCTGCTTGTTGACCGTAGCATTTTTTTCGAGCTTTTTCTTAGAGCACTACGTTCTCCCAGCCCCACCAAACACATATCATGATCTTCTTTGGATGAAAATCCATCTTGACTCTTGGCTTTGGCGTATCTCCTGAAGCCACCCGCTCCTTTTTTTCTTCATATTCATGTATAGACACCATTTCTCATCTCCCGTAAAGATTCAGTACAAAGAGCACTGTTTATGACCGCGTGTTGTTCGATGGCAGGCGAGATGCTGAGAAGCAATTTAAAGGCGTCTTTCTTTGTTTTCTTCGTTGAGCTCGTGAGGCACCCAGGCTCCCAATTTTTCGGTCAATCCCATTTAATGAAGATGATTGTGAATCGTTTTATGATCCCAGTGCATTTTTCCCGCCAATTCATGACTGGTTTGGCGACCGTTCTCCTTCAAAAGTGATTTGAAATATTCTTCATCGAATTCAAAAGACCTATCGCTGAGGGACATATCATTGACGTCAAAGTCGCCATTTTTTAACTTTGCAAACCATTTCCGTGCTGTAGACTCGCCTATGACACCTTCTACCTAAACGTCGCAAATGTCCCGGTTTTTGACTTCGATGAAAAGCAAAGAAGAGCAGGTGTGGAAAATGTTGATTTTGCCTTCTGAGTATTCCATTTCTTCAAAACTACTACAAAATTAAATGACTCAAAAATATATACAATTAACATAGTTTTTAGAGCAGAAACAGTTCTTTCGATGAATACTTACCCTTTGCCAAACAGCAAACAAATCGTTGTAAAATAAAAGAAAATATCAAACGCTATGAACTTATTCCCCAACCGAATACAATTAAAAAATAATATTGATTTATATGCTTTCGGTTAATGTATGAGAAATATTAAAACAAACTAAAAATTTACTTAAAAACTATTGTAAATATTAAGAAAAACATCACCAAGCATCCAGTTGTGTTCGCATGTGCTCAATTTAAGTCATTTTGCATCATCAACTTTGCGAGTTTTCCACTGAGTTCTGTTGTATTTTTAAAGTGATTTTATTTGAAATGTTGATTTTTATATGAAAGTAATTGCGCTTGCTTGTAATCAGCTTGGATGACAGCAGAACATCTGCAAAGATTTGATACATACATTCCAAAAACGAAACTAGAACAATTTGCGTCACCTAAAAAGTGATTTAAATAAGCATTCAGGCGCCCGTTCGGTTCCATTTGATATGAAGTGTAGTTATTCATTGAAAAATCCGCAAAATACGCAAAATATTTTTTTAACAAATATTGACTTTCTTCATTAAGCAGGTGTCAGAGAGTTTTTTTTTTTTGTATTGTATATTCTAAATAAAATTTTTATTTTAATTTCACAGTTTTTAGAATTTAAGTGTGAAAATCGAAAGTTATAATTGGTAATGCTAATATCAAAAAAACAAAAGAAAAAGCTGACCAGTGTCTGTATTAAGTGCACGTCTGAATATTCCAGATTGAATAGAAAATAACAAAAAATTTAAATAACAAACTCGTTTATTTCGTATCCGTTTAAGCTTTAAGTATTATTCATGCATGGGTATTGAAACACCTTTTACGGTATTTCCTTATTAGCCAAACACAAACAAAGCGAATAATGCTTGCAATCAACAACAACATACGAGCATACATATGCACATATACACTCCTACCAACAAAACAAATTTCAGTTGCATGCATAATTGATTGGCACCCAGTAAGCGGATGACGTAGAGTCATTGAGTCAACCCACATAACGGCTTTCATATGTATGCCTACAGCAGCTTGAACTTTTGCTGCTGCTACTTCGTACTAGATTATCGTGTTAATCACGCAGTTGGAAATGCTGCTGAACCACTGTTGACATCGTCACATGTCGATGCTGATGCGATTGCGCAGCATTCATGTGATTTGTTGTTAATTGCAGCCAAAGCGCAATAAGAGAGAATGCTAAAACGGCATTGTCAATTACTGAGGTTTGTTTCAGTGTTTTTTTATTGTTCATGATGGACAGTTATTATTCTGGATAGTCAATGATGTATTGACATGAACATGAGTTTGTCTCCATCACCTCCGATTCATGCATACATCCATAGAGTGCGCATATCTTTATGAAAGTGTATATTGTTGGAAAGCGTCAAGGACGTTTGAAAGACATTGCAGTGAATTTGCAAGTAATAGATGCTAGTGGCCGATGTTAATACCAAATATGTAAAACATGTATTTTCTTTCTGGTAGCTCATTTCTTTTAAGACGTTTATGGTTAGGGAATGCTGAGATGTTAATGTCTTGTTGTTTAAATACTAGTTTTATTTTATTTCATTTTCGTTATTTTCATTTAATTTAATTTTGTTCTATTTAGGAATTCAATTTAATTTTACAAAAAACTATTTTATTTTATCTTACTTAATTTAATTTTCATTTATTTCACTTTTTTTAATTTTATTTTATTGTATTTTATTTAGGAATTCATTTCAATTTAATGAAAAAAATTTAATTAATTTCATCTTACTCAATTTTATTTTCTTTCATTTTATTTTATTTTATTTTATTTTTTTTTTTATTTTTTTTTTATTTTTTATTTATTTTTTTTTAATTTTTTTTTTATTTAATTTTTTGTTTTTTTTTTTATTTCATTTTATTTTTTTTTTATTTTATTTTATTTTATTTTATTTTATTTTATTTTATTTTACTTTATTTTATTAAAATTTTTGAACTTAATTTAATTTGGTACACTTTTTAATTTAATTTAATTTTTTTTTTTCATATGTCTTTTTTTAATTTAATTTTTTCATCAAAATTTTTTATTGCATTTTGTGTTACTTTATTTTATTTATTAAATTTTTAATTTTAATTTTATTTTTAATTCATTTTATTTTACTTTGTTTTGCTCGATTTTATCTCGTTTTATTTAACCAAATTTATTATAATTACTCAGGTCAGTCCATAAGTTCGTGCGTATTTTACCCATAATTTCACTTTTGTACGATTTTTGCATACAAAAAATTATTCGCGGAATATATCGGAACTATTTGTATTTTCTTTCAACAAGTGATTTTAATCGCGGATAGAAGCACCTGTTGTTAAAAAATAAAATGGAATCTTCGAACGCGTATAAGAGGCATATTTTGCATTTTTTTTTTATAAAGGTGGTAAAAAAGCAACACCTGCTGCAGCAGAAATAAACACTGTTTACGGGGAGGATACCGTGAGTGTAAGGACTGCGCAAAAGTGGTTTTCAAAATTCCGAAGTTGTAACTGCGACGTGGAGTATGCCCCGCGCGCTGGTCGTTCTGAAGCCGTTGCTCGAACTCGTGGAAGCTGAGCCAAATTTCACAGTCGATATAATAGCTCAGACCTTAAATTCATCGCATGGAACAGTTCACAGGCACCTGGTTCAGTTGGGAAAGGTTTCAAAGCTGGGAAAATGGGTTCCGCATAGACTTTCCATCGCCAACCTTCAGCAGAGAATAAATGTGTGTTCTCAGCTGCTGCAACGGCTGGAAAATGAAAGTGTTTTGAACCGTATCGTTGCTGGTGATGAAAAATGGATCCTTTACAATAATCCTGTTCACAAACGCCAATGGTTAGATAAAGATGAAATACCAGAACCGACCCCTAGAGATGGCCTTCACCCCAAGAAGATTCTCCTGTCTATTTGGAGGGATATGGCCGGTATTGTTTATTATGAACTTCTGGAACCAAATCAGACGATAACTGCTGATTATTATTCCCATCACCTATCAAACCTGAACGAGGCACTTAAGAAAAAGCGACCGTCTTTAGTGAATAGACGCAAAGTTTTGTTTCAGCACGACAACGCAAGGCCTCATACCGCAAGGCAAACATTAGGCAAGCTGAACGAGCGCGGATGGGAGCTACTGCCGCATCCACCATACTCTTCGGATATTGCACCTTGTGATTATCACCTTTTCCGTGGACTTCAATCCCATATGAGTAACAAGAACTACTCCTCAAAAGAAGCTATAAAAAGGGATATCGAAGCGTATTTTGGCTCCAAGAACAAAAACTTTTTGAGCAAGGAATTAAAAATTTGCCTAAACGTTGGGGCGACATTGTAAATAATGAAGGAAAATATATTATGGATTAAAAAATACTTAAATAATTTTTTCTTATTAATTTTAAAACCACCTTTAAAAAGCGCACGAGCTTGTGGACTGACCGATAGTTTAATTCTAATTCTTCAATTTAGATTAAGTATATTTTATTTTTATTTTTTTTTTTTTAGTTTGGTTTGAGTAATTAATTTAATTCGTTTTAATTTACTTTACTTTATTTTATTTTAATAAATTCAGTTTTATTTATTTTATTTCAATTTAATTCAGTAATTAAAGGCAATTTAAGTACATTTTGCATATTCAATTGTTACTAAATGCATTTTATTTTATTTTATATTTCATTTTAAGTCTTGTCTTCTCAATTTGGTTTTTTGTTTAATTTTCTTTTACTTTCGTTTTATATTATTTCACTTTATTTAAATAAAATAATTTGAATAATATTATATTTCATATTTTATATTAATTTGATTACTATTATTATTATTACTTTTTTTATTTTAATTAATTAAATTTAAATTATTGTAAATTTATTTCACCGTTTGATTTTGTTTCTCATATAATTTAAATTGATTAATTTGATTTAATATTTTATTTTATTTTAATAATTTTTTTCTTTAAATTTCACCTTAATCCTTTTAAAATCTTTTAGTAATTTTGTTTTTATTTTATTTTATTTTTTGTTTATTTAAGTTAATATATTAATTCAATTTAGAGAATAGAATATAGAAAAGAGAATATATTCTTTATTTTATTTTGCTTCATCCAATTTACTATTTTAATTTAAATATTTTACTTTTATTTATTTTGATTGTTTCAGTTTAGTAATTCCCTTTAATTTAATTTTTTATATTTAAATTTGTTCTATTCCATTTTACATTATTTTATTTTATTTCATTTACTCCTATTTTGTTTTATTTTATTTAATTTTTTTTTTTTTATTTATTTTAGTTTGATTTCGTTTGTTTCATTTTATTATATTAAAATTTTTATCTATTAAAATTTTTTCCCAAAAATGATAAAGTCGTGAATAAAATATATCGAAAAAAATAAAATTTATTTAATTTTTTTCTCACTTTCTATTGTCTTTTTTCAAACCAGATAAATGGGATTATAATTAAATAATTAAATATAACCAGAAAATAGAAACATACTTTTATACATTTCATTTATCAATGCAAGCGATTGAGAAAAAAGAATAATTGAGTTATATATTAGGTAAAATATATCGTTAATATAAATTATTTATTTTACCTATTTTCTCAATATTTTTTTTATATTTTTCACGCGCAAAAGATCCAAGCTGCCGACTAAATAATACCAACACTTTATTGCGGAAGTTAGTAGTTGTAACAATTTTATGACGCTCTAGAAGTGCACATAATTTTAACAACCAGTAATTGCCAGTTCTGCTTTACAGCCATTAAAGAACTGTAGCCTCTTCCGTAGTTTGAGTTGTATAAAGATATAATAAATAAAAGTGCAATAGCTAATAAACTTTTTGCAAGGTAAAGCGTATGCAATATTCTGGAGAATTTTATATTAATTTTCTTTTTAATGTTTTTTTATAACGCACTTAGGAAATTGTACTTTTGTGCATACACAATTTACTTTTACTTCGCTAAATAGACAAGAAAAATAGGTTTCTTTATGAAAACTCTTTTTATAGAAGGTATTACTTGAGCGGCTGTCATAGCCGAATGGTAGTGATCGGGCTCGAAATCTGCTGTGGGCGAAAAACACCAAAATTATAGAAAATATTTTCTCTAAAACCACTTTTTCACCACTCGGCAGCCATACAATCCTTAGAGTTTATATCTGCTATGAAAAATCTGCTCATAAAAAACCCATCTGATTATTTTACCTTTGATCAAATGGCTAGCCACTAAATAATATTTTAAGAGACATAAAGTGAGAAGATGAGCCATTCCGATACCATTCCGACATATGCGAGCGCGCTATGCAGTGAAACTGCAGTTGGGCCCATATTGTAACATTCGAAAGCTTCATCAGCATTTAGTTCCTGCAATATTATGACGTACCAAGGGGCAAAGAAGGTATACACTATCATCCTTTAGAAATACTTAAACTCATTCGCCTTTTAAAACTTGATTTGCTTGTTGTCTTTCTTAATAACCTGGATCACTCTTTAAGCTTTCTAATGAAATATAATTGGTTGCAAAGTGTACTATGACCTATAGAGTGCTTCTTATTCGAAAAGTATCCGCGTCAACTCCTCTTCCCCCGCAGACATTATCACACTTCTATCGACTCTGTTCTGTCGGACATTAACGAAGTAGTAAATTTCGTACTGTTATGAACAGTGTGTATACATTTTGGTCGTGAAAAGTAACAGATAAAAATAAATTAACATCATAGTATGAGAACTATCGATATCGATAACTATAGTTTGACAGCTGAGAATGGTAAACTGTATTGGCTTTTCTGTTCAGTAAAGTTTGGCAAGTCATTATGAATTGTTTAATGCCAGAACGACACTTCCAAATTATGAAAATTTATTTCCCATTTTGTCTGATTGGGCTCATTTGAAATTGGTCAAGAATGAGCATTTTTATCGAAGAATCGTGTTTAGTAATGAAACTCATTTCTGACTAAATGACTACGTCAATAAGCAAAATTGCCGTATATGGAGCGAAAACAATCCTGAAGCAGATAACGAGTCATCCTTACACGCTGGCGGCATCATCGGTCTTTATTCTTTCAAAATGAGGAACGAGTTGCTGTTACGGTGAATGGCGATCGCTTACGAACCATGCTGATTGAATTTTTGTTTCCAAAAATTAAAATCGCCGACCGTCGTGGAATTTTTTTTTCTTTTTTTCTTCAGTAGCGTCTGAGACTGTGCTCAGTACTTAGAGACTAAGTAATCCCTAGTGCAAAGTACCAAAAAATGTCCAACAATATCTATATCAAATATCTATATTTCATTTTTATTTAATATTTAATGTTTGGATTCACCAATCAAAGGGAGATAGCTTATATGCAAATGTACGTTTTACGCATGCGTAGATTTTTATATCTGTGAATGTGCTAAATGTTCATTCCTTTGTTGCACGTTCTTGCACTTTTTGATGCAGCCAATAAAAGAAGTAATAAATATATGATTTTATTCAAAAAATTAAAAAAAAATGATAAAAATATTAAAAAGAACTGAAGATATTAAAAAATGAAAAACTCCGTACCAAAATTTGCAACTATGATTTTTAGCGTACTTCTTATAATACTCAATCCTTATACTATAGAAAAAATTTAAGATCATATCCAAAATATCTACTTCGATAGCTTACCTTCAATCGATCAATTCAATCTTTATTTACAAACCAATTGTGGCTGTAGTGGTAATAAATTATTGGAAGATCATTGGATTGAGTGTATGGGGGTTGAGGAGATTATATTGAAAAAAAAACTAATTTCAATTGGAAGTTCTCATTTTCTTACTTTTATTTATTTGTTTTATTTTAATAAACTACAGTACAAATTACCTTACAGACTAGAAAAAAATGCAAAGAAAAACAAGCCAAATTTGGCAACTAAAATATTGGCAACCAATATAAAGGGTGGTTAAGTTTCAAGGGCCTGTGTAGATTTTGAATAAATTACAATTTTTTTAGTAAATTATTGTCATTTCTCTTTATTACGATAACATTGGCATGGATCAATTACGTATGGAACAAAATATCTGCCAAATGGCCGCTGTGGCCTCGGCGTCACACCTCTATCCGATGCTCCAAATTTTCGATGACGCTGAGGAGTAATTGAGGTTCTATGCCGTTAATGTACCGAATTATCTCATCCTTTAGCTCTTGAATTGTTGCTGGCTTATTGACGTACACCTTTTCTTTCCAATAACCCCAAAGAAAAAAGTCCAACGGTGTCAAATCACATGATCTTGGCGCTCAATTGGCATCGCCGCGACGTGAGATTATTCGGCCATCAAATTTTTCGCGCAAAAGAGCCATTGTTTCGTTAGCTGTGTGACAAGTGGCACCGTCCTGTTGAAACCACATATCGTCCACATGCATATCTTCTAATTCGGACCATAAAAAGTTCGTTATCATCTCACGATAGCGAACACTATTCACAGTAACTGCCTGACCGGCTTCATTTTGGAAAAATTACGGCCCAATGATGCCGCCGGCCCATAAACCGCACCAAACAGTCACTCTTTGTAGGTGCATTGGTTTTTCGGCAATCACTCTTGGATTATCATTCGCCCAAATGCGGCATTTCTGTTTATTGACGAATCCACTGAGGTGTGAATGAGCCTCAGCACTGAAGATGATTTTCTTCGAAAATTGGTCATTCACTGTTGCCATTTCCTGCCACCATTCTGACCATTGACGACGCTTGAAATGGTCAAGACGCTTTAGTTCTTGAGTCAATTGCACCTTGTAAGCGTGTAAATGCAAGTCTTTATACATACTGTTCATCAACGACGAGCATGAGAGGTGCAATTGTTGGGCACGACGACGAGTTGAGGTGGACGGCTCTTCAACCACACCATCGCGAACAGCAGCAATATTTTCTGCAGTACGAGCTGTACGAGCATGCACTGGTGTTTTCACATCTCCTAAAGACCCGGTTTGCTCAAACTTTTGCACAATTTTTCCGATTGTACGCACATTTAGACGATTAAATTGACCGAAAAAATCACGAAGTGCGCGAAATGTATTTTGATTGGAACGCCCGTTTTCATAATAAGCCTGAATAACTTTAAATCGTTGCTCGATTGTGTATCTTTCCATAATTCCAATTGAGTTAATCTGATATTGAAAGATGTCAAATGAAATGTAGAAAACTTGACGTTTAGGTGTGGTTTACATTCAACATTGGCCCTATAAATTTAACCACCCTTTAAATACACTATTAAGCAGCTAAATTGAAATTTTTTAGAAATCCAGTTAAAGCAAAATCAAGCATGCTGGAATTGGATAATGAATTATATTGTCAAATTTCCCGAGCAATAGTTGCATTATTTGCAAATTTAGTCTTAGTTTTTCCCATAAAAAGGATAAAAATTGAGAAGACTTCTTGGTGGAACATTAAAGCTTATCCGCTCATTTAGAACTGAACAGTCGACGTTGGCATTAACATCACTGAAAATAAACGAAAGTGAATCTTTTCTAGAGATTCAAAATTAATTAGTTTTACCCGAGAATTATAAAAGGAAAGAGAGGACTCCAATCGAAAGTTGGTCGTAAGGTCTCCAAGTGATAACAGCGAAAAAGAGTCGTGAGAACGAAAAAGAGTCGTAAAAAGTAGTTATAGGTATACGGAATTCTGTTGCATTGAGACGAATGACGCCTAAAACCGAGTACGGTTTTGAAAGAATAAAATTAGTATGGCCACTGAAGGAAAATTTCGTATCGAATAAAACTTCAAGATCCTTAAACTCTGTTACACTTTTTACTAAATTATTAGAAATAGTGTAGGATGTGTCAAAAAAATATGTACGCCGCGAAAATGTTAAACTAAAATTTTTTTTATTATTCAAATATAGACGCGACCTCATGCACCATCGATGAAGGTTGTTCAAGTCGAGTTGAAGTTTCTGAGCATTCACTGAGTCTTTAAGAGATGAGAAAGTTTTTAAATCAATCGCGAAGAGCAAGAAACACGAAAAGGAAAAATATTTGCCTATGTCATTGATAAAAATGGCAAAAAATGTGATACTAAGATGCTCCCTTAAGGACACTTCAAGTAGCAACAAAGTGATTCAATAAAATTCAATCAATTTTTATCAGGAACTGTCTAACTGTCAAATATATCATGACTGAGCAATTACTGCTAAAAAGTGGAGTGAAAGCCCAAGCAAGCTGACCTTAGAGAAGTTAGTATAAATGCAATCAACTTGGAGTCCTTTGGAAAACAATGGCATACAGAATTCACCAAAAACAGCAAGATATAGCTACTAAATACAGCGCCCAGTTACGAAACCATGTTGGTTTAGATTAATTAAAGACTTAACAACAAAATAAATTTTGTCCTTTACAATGCATTCAAGCAGTTGGCAAATGCTCGATATCTTGGAAATCCGGCTATAATTACGAAAAACATTTTTTTCTCCGCTTTTAAAAAAAGGTGTGATGATTGTAAATTTACATTAATTAAAGAAAGTGCCCATTTTAAAAATAACCTCTAGAGAAATTGCCAAAGCTGAACAAATCTTGAGCAAGATAGCGGAAAGACCGTCAGCATCTGCATGTGATGAAGGTTTGAGAGAAAGCATCCCCTTGAAAATGTCATCAGATGAGATGTGTAAATTGGCAAAAATGAAGATATCGCGGTCAGGGAACGCTTAATCGGCTGAGACATAATTTTTCATTATTTTTTTTGTAAATTTTGCATTCCTATTTTTTACCCCCTCAAGAGCTATATACTAGCAGCTTTGCGAAGTTACGTTGACCGATACAACAAATTAAAAAGAACTTTATGAGATGCATAGTGTCGTTTCATGTTAACTGAATATACTCAAATGTTCTTTTTATATTAAATTTGAATCCACGTAATTTTGTGAATTAAAGATGATTTCACACGCGAAAGAAAAAAGGCGCACTCAGCACTCTTTTGTTAAGCACGCGAAAGTAAGGTATGTCGCTTCATTGCATCTGCAACGAAATCTGAATTCAAATCTATTTTCTTAAATGAAACACTGTATGTGCAATAACTCTAAAATCATTTCATTGTTCCTCGGCAAACATTAAAATGGCATCGGCTTTTGATTGCGCAGCCCGCTCATGTGATTCCTTCTGGCACTGTTATTAAATAATAATTTAATAGAAAGCAGCCGACTGTTTTGTCTCCAGAGCAGAGGCTTTAAGGCGCTTATGTATGTATGTACGCATGTAAGGCACTTGATTGTATGTATGTATGCATTAATCGCCATTTACACACACACACACATGCACTTGTTTCCGCATTTGATTGCTCAATAATTTTACAATTTATAATGTGTGTATGTATGTATGCGTGTATTTAATTCCGCGTGTTTTTCCTTCTAATTTATATCCATAGCCGTTTAATCATTAACCATCACTTGTTTTACGCCTGTTTTCTTTTCTTTTACAGAATGGCGAAACGATGAATCGCGGCTGTGATGAACGTTGTACGTGCAATCGCGGCGAATGGATTTGTGAACCTCGTTGCATGGGCAATACTTTCAAACTGGTTGGCGGTGCACCACATATGGATTTGGATGCGCAAACTCACTGCCGTCAGATGGCTGTAGATGAGTGTTGTGCCACCATGGAATGTGGTCTATTGCCCACTATGAGCGTTCCAGAGTTAGACGCTGAAGGTGGACTTAATGGTAAGTGTGTGGAAATGTAGGGAAGAATTAATTATAGTGGCTTTATTTACATGAATACTCGACATGATAGGGAGAGGAAATATGAATAATTGCTAAACCAACAGCAGTTATTGGAAATTAAATTATTAATTCAAGTATATTAAAAGCGCATATATTTTGGTACTTTATAACGTCTTCTTTATAGTTATAATTCGTGCGTAGGTGTCAGCACAGATTACTTACGACACTTGAGTCACTTATTGAGCATGAATATGCAAGGTCGGAAGGTCATTCTGGCTGAATGTAGATAAGTAGCATTCGTGTAAGCTTCTATGGTTATGAAAACCTATAGTGGTGGGTACCCCAACCGCACACTGTACGATGGGTATCCATTAGAAGGCACCCAGCATAACTCTGTTGCGGTAGCTGTCTGTATGGTGGAATCATCTCACCACGTACTCTTCAACTGGCTTACTTTGCGGGGCTGAAAAACACGCGTTGACACTCAACGCAACTTTAAGCCACTTTTGCTATAGATTTCTAGAAGAGAATAATGTAGAGTCATTCTAGTATTTACTCCTTACATGCCCTGTCTTCACGGACTTATATAATATATATATTTTTTTTTTTGGTAGGGGAGGTAGGGTTCAAAATGCCTTCGCACTTACAGCGGCCGTCATCTACTACGTAGTGTGGTGTGGCCACTAAAAAGATCCCTCCTCTCCTTCTGGGGAGACACCCTTCCCTTTATTCTTTTATTAATAAATCAGTACAACTAAAAGGAATCAGTCATAAAAACATTAATATATAGTAGGTCCACCTTTTGCTTTGATAACAGCAGCAATTCTCTGGACTCCTCATTAGGCTGTACTTATGGCGCTCCATTCGAGAATTAAAGCATTTTTCAGACCTGTTCGCGATGCTATGTTCTTTTATCGTTTTAACATGATATGTGCTCTGGGGGTTTCGATCTGGAGACTGTGCTACCCAATCTAACAAAAAAATTGTATGGAATTGAACTCTATCGAAGTCGAATTAGAGTCGCCAAAACAGCGCGTTGACGAAGGCAAAAGTACAGTTTCTAACACATTTAAGTACTTTTAAATGTTCATGCAACTCTCGCAAATAAACATTTTGCGACATCATCAACAGCCATACAGTCCCATATCATCACCCTACCCCAAGCTTAACAGTGCGTACCACGCAATCTGGATGGCATTCCTTGGCAATCTGTCGCCTCACGAACATCACATCAGGCGTTCCAAATACCTGTCGGAAAGGAAAAAACCCTTTTTTTACTCTTTGTGCTATTTTCTCGAAATTGGACTAGAATTGAGGATATAATTATGAATCGAAACTCGATTCATCAGGTCACAAATCCTTCGACCTATCTTCTTTCATAAAATGTTGGTATTCTAAATGCTTTCTAAGATTTGTTTTTAAGCTCAAGCTTTGCATCCTTTTAAACCGGCTTTAAGAAGCCTTCTTCGAGCTGTTCCAGCACTAACGGGTTTTCTAATTTCTTCCGACTGGGCAACTGCAAGGGCAGAAGAGATATTTTTACCATCCTTGAGAGACTCGCATAAAAGCTTTAGGTCTTCCCGCACGCTAGTGAGGTGTTTTCTTCTACTTTTCGATTTATTATGGTCGGGTTTTGTTTCCGCAAATTAATAGCACATTCTACTGTGCACCGCGAACACCCCATCAAATTGGCAATCTCAACCTGAGACTTCCCTTTCTCACTTAAAACTTGGATTCTCACTCTTTGGCCGTAACATAGTTTGATTTTTTAGGCATTTATTGTAGATAAAGAGAATTTATTTATATTATCTTGATAATTTTGCACTAAAGGTAATTCACACATAAATTACCAAAATATTTTAACTACACCTTTAAAAATGCAACTTGTTAGACTTTAGTTCCGAGAAATACGATGTTAACTGCCCAAAAATGCTACCGTGTCCCTTGAGAAATTGCCTCCTGATCCCAACCTCCTTTAACTATGATGGAAATAAACTGCAGCAGACTTTTTCAATATAACTTACAACAGTTTATAATTTTGATTTTGATCGTGACAAGTAATCAGACAATACATTTCATTAAGGCAGATATTTAGATTCCATATAGAGTTGGGTGACTAGGAATATGATTAAGAAGCAGCTTTAGGCGTTCATTAAGGTGTCTGAAAGTGTTTTAGTCAACCAAGATTAGAGGCGGGTTACTGACTTTGAATGGCCTTGTAAAAAGTTGAATAGTATCGTTTTCGGTTTCTTCAATTATTAGACAAATGTCTGTTATGTTGGGTTTTAATAGGGAAAAGTAGAAGTTCAACCAGCTACAATAACGAGACCACAATTGTTCCATCATTATGAGAATCTGTCGAATCAACTCAATGTTTTTTATTCACAATTGGTGATAATTGGTCTCTGATTACGGCATTTATGGAGCGAGAGTTCATTTAGACGTTAGTTTTCCCTCGATAAATATTGTTTTTGCTTACCGATGATCCGTTGGATCCAGTAATTGGCATATGTATTGCTGAACGTTCTGCTTGAACTCAGAAGCTGACTATAGGGGCTTTAGGTGCCTAATAAGCGACTTAGCCTGCGTCAGTATTATTCCGGGGGTGTGGATTGTAAGTCCATTGTGGTCATGAAAGATTAAGTTATAGAACATAATTTCTCTTAATATTGGTCGCACCACGGCAGGCATTGACAAGCCTCTGAATACAATTCTGCCATAGAAAAATAACTTTGTATACTATAAAAACCCCATACATCGTTTAGAGGTGATATTAAATTGTAGGTTCCTCAATTTGTAAGGCAACATAAAGTCGTGCATCAAAAATTTGAGGAGAGGAAAGGTCAAACACTTAATAAGGGATATGCGCGCAGATGCAAAATAATCATTACAAGCTGAAATCATTGCAACAAACCTCATTTACAACACCGTAAGACAGTAAAAGTTATCTTAGAAAAATTTGATGTGCATGCGAGGTTATAGATTTTATATATTGAATATGGGAATAAGTTTCCGCCTTCATTTAAGAGGTGTCGCTCCTGATACTACCACTGTGGGCAAAAAGTAAGGTGAATTTATTTGTCAAACTTCGCGGGATTAAAATTTCGCTCTAGTTATTTTTTTCATGAATTGGCAGCACTGTTAATAACATCTGGACCAACTTTCATGTGAATGTCATTATCAGTAATATATTTACGCTTGTGTTTACCAAACGACCAAGAGTGCATTTTTCGATTTTTACAATGCCTGATTTGATTGAGCAGAGAAGTGCCATCAAATTTTGTTTGCGGAATGAAATTTCGGCTGCGAAAACATTTAGCATGTTGCAAAAGGCATTTGATGATTCGACCATGTCGTAGAAAAATGTTTATAAGTGGTACAAAGACTTCAAAGAGGGTCGAGAACGTGCTGATGACTTGGAGCGCTCCGGACGACCATCGACGTCAACAGATGACCAACACGTCAATAAAGTGAAGGAGTTAGAGCTCAAAAATCGTCGGTTGACTGTTAAAGACCTTACTGATATGATCAGAATATCAGAAGGATCTGTGAAAACCATTTTGAAAGACCATTTGGGCCTACGAAAAGTCAAATTTCGTTTGGTACCGTAAACTCTCAATTTCTTGGAAAAAAGTCGTCACGTTGATGTGTGTGAAACAATGCTTTCAGACTATCAGAACAAGCTCAAATGCATCATTCAAAAATAAAGGTCATGATGACAGTTTTTTTCGATTTGCGTGGTGTGGTGCACTATGAATTCCTTCCACCTGACCAAACTGTTAATAAGGAATATTATTTGAGCGTTATGCGTCGTTTACGTGAAGCAATTCGTCTAAAAAGACCAGAATTATGGGCCAACAACTCTTGGTTTTTGCATCACGATAATGCACCGTCTCACACTGCACTCGTACTTCGTGCCCATTTCGCCAAAAATTCCACGCATATCGTTCGGCAACCGCCGTATTCGATTTTTTTGTGGCGATATGTTGGAACTCATGTCTCTCACTCATGCCGACGAGTTCGGCCATTTTGTATGCTCAGTTAATTGTTGACAGCTGCTTTGCTTGCACGTGTTTCAGCTCGTCTTCGATTTTTACCTATTCAAAAAGATGGATCAAAGAACCTGTATCAAAACGAAATTACGTGCGCGGATGCATTCCGTCTGTTGAATGTGTCATACGGAGAAGCTACTTTGGACCAAAGAAACGTTTATCGGTGGTACAAAATGTTCTCAGAAGGCCGAAAAGATGTGAACGACGAAAAGCGTGCCGGACGCCCCAGCACTTCAACAACACACGAAAAAATTGATGAAGTGAAGAAAATAGTATTGTCCAATCGTCGAATCACCGTTAAAAAAATTGCTGAGGACCTATACACATTGATTGGTTCGTGCCATTCGATTTTTTTCAATGATTTGGGCATGAGACGGGTCGCCGCAAAATTCGTACCAAAACTGCTCAATTTCGACCAAAAGCAGCATCGGATGAACATTGCTGGTGAGATGTTGAACTCTGTCCGCGACGACCCAAATTTGTTCCAGAGGGTCATAACTAGGGACAAGTCGTGGGATTATGGTTATGGCGTGGAAACCAAAGCTCAATCATCTCAATGCCGCACGAAACAAGACCGAAATAAGCGCGCCAAGTTCGGTCGAATGTAAAAGTTTTGCTTACCGTTTTCTTCGGTTGCAGGGGCGTTGTGCATCATGAGTTCTTGCCACAAGGTAAAACGGTCAATAAGGAATATTACCTGCAAGTCATGCACAATTTGCGCAAAACGATCCGCCAGAAACGCCCGGATTTATAGAAGAACAAAGATTGGCTCTTGCATCACGATAACGCCCCTGCTCAGACATCGTTGCTTGTTCGCAACTTTTTGGCCAAAAACAACACACTAATGATGCCACAGCCACCGTATTCTCCAGATCTGGCCCCTGTGACTTTTTGTTGTTCCCGAAACTGAAGAGGTCCATGAAAGGACGACGCTACGCTCCGATTGACGAGATAAAGACGGCATCGAAAGAGGAGCTGAACAAGATAAGCAAAAATAATTTTTTGAAGGGCTTCGAAGATTAGAAAAAAGTGCATTATATCACATGGGGATTATTTTGAAGGGGACAAAATAGATATTAATGAATAAATAAATAATTTTTGAAAAAACACAAAATTCGCAATACTTTTTGAGCACACCTCGTATGGTGCAAAATAGCCTTTGACAATTGTGAAATTCGTTTTTGGTTGAAATATCCCAATGAATTATTTTATATTATTAAAGGTATGAGGACAACTTGAGAGTTAACAAATTAGCTCTTATTTTGAATCAAATCGAAAGAAATTTAACGAATTTTTTACACACGCTGTTTCTCATGTTTACTCCGACAAAAACTTTCTTCGGCGCGTAACGTAGGACTTATACCGGAGGTTTTCATTGACAACTCAACGTATAAGACATTGAGAAACATTAAACTCCCTCGCAAGGGCCGTCAAAGATTTTGAAGGGTCAGCTTCAATGATCGCTTGCATTGGTTGAATAAATTTTGTAGACTGTACTGTATTTGTTTTTTTTTGCGTTTTGAAACAGACTCTGCGTCGCCATCTGCTGCTTTCCATTCACTGCAAGCCTTATGAACGAATAAAAGGGTGCACTTTAGGAAAATTAGAGATTTCTAATCGGTGTGATTTGCACATAAAGCGACGATAAGTGCTTGTCTCTTGATTTCCTGAGTTAAGTTGTAATCCTCCATGTCTGATCTGAACAAAAGTAAAAGAAAAATAATTGTTTCGGAAGGTTAGAGCCATATACTCGTATATGCATGCCCTTAACTACCCTATGCACCCTGTATATATGCTAGGTTCGCTATTTTTTCTGTTTTATAAAAATGTAAAAAAATTAAATGAACTATCCACCTATAAGAATGAAGCATACGCAATGGATACCCTGAAAACTGTATATATTATATACAGGGTAAAGTGTTACCAACTTCACACTGCTAGTATCTGTAAAACAGCTGATGACATCAATGTTTTAGAAGCTGCTTTAGAGCCGTGGACATGCAAACATTTCGGTCGTAGACCATGGACGTTCCAACAGGACTCGGCACCGTCTCATAAAGCTCGTGTGAACCAAGAATGGTTAAAAAATCATGTTCCACATTTCATTTCGTCCACCCAATGGCTTTCGAATTCGCCAGACGCAAATCCGATGGACTATTCCATTTGGTCCATTTTGGAGAGCAAGGTGAGGACTAAAAAATATGCCAGTATGGTTGCGCTGAAACAAGCGATTATACGAGAATGGGCCAAAATACTTCAAGATCATATTCGTGCAGCATGCCACTAATTTTTTAACCGTTTGAAGGCTATAGTCAAGGCAAAAGGTGGTCATATCGAGCTAAAGTGAATATAAGTTAAAATTGTAATCATTTTTGAACAATTTTGTCTTTGAAATCAATAAAAACTAGTTTCACACAAAAAACTTATGGTGTTTTGAATAGGTAACACTTCATATCGTTCACCCTGTATATGAAATATCTTCTTTCATTTGATGTGCATATTAATATCATGTCCAAACTGCTCCTCGAATTTGTGACGTGCGTCTTGTTGTTGTTCCACAGTTTTAAGTCGACTCCGAGCGGAAAATATTTTTTATGAGGAGCTTTTTCATGCCAGAAATACAATCGAAGGTTTTTCTCTATTTTAATGTTTCACATACAGAGACTCGAGCCTACGTACTCGGAATGGTAGTCACACACCAACTCTTTCGGTAACGGTGGCCGGCGTAAACTGAAAATTTAGTTTTTTGAAATTTTGAAAGCCCTTTAAAATATTAAATTGATGAGAAACAAAAAACTGAGCCTGCAACATTTTTATATAAAAAAGAAAATTAATATTTGTTGCACGGTGTAATATTTTAAAATATTTAACTCATCTGAATGTAACTGAAATTAGTTTCAATGCTGCTTTTTTATAGACTTCATTTCATGCATACATACATATTGTACATACATGCGTTCATATTACTAAGATAAATACATAGTTTTCGGGAATTCGAAATGAACTGCTTCATCTGCTTTATGGATAAAGTTTTATAAGAATTGGCCGGCCAATTTTTTGCCAAGTAACTTACATTTCGCGTATCTAAACTCACCAGCCAAAGCGCTAAGTTGGCACAGTTTTGAAGGTCATACCATACATACACCTGTGTTCACAATAATAGCAGCGTGATTACAAAGCTTTGACTATTTACTTCTTTTTTATTTAATTTTAAAATTTCTGATTTTAATAATGAATAAAAAATAGTTTCTGCATACATAAAACAATCATAATTGTAAAATCATATAACTTAAAGCTTCAAACTTTATACTAAGTTTAGAAGAAATCAATAGATTTTCATCAAAGCTTCATAACTTTTTAATCAGAATTTTTAGAAAAATTCTGAGTATGCAGTTTTGTAGCCTATTCAATTTGGATATAATAGTGTGCAAGTTTAAAGTGGTTCAAAATTTTCTTGATTTTTAATCATTTTTTTCTTGAGTATATTATGCATTTTCGAAATTTTTCTATATGAAGAAAATTACCAGACCGTCAGCAAAACAATATTCTAAAATTAACGCGATTTTTAAGCCACTTCAAGCTTCCATTTTGTTATACTAAAATTTAATGAGCTATAAAACTGCATACTCGATTAATGCAGGTTGTGATTAAAAAGTTAGAAATTTTGATGTACATTTTTTTAATTTTTTTTTAATTAACAAGAAATCAATACTTTGCAATATGTCGCACTTCCATTATTGTGAACACTGGTGTGAACGCATATACACATTTTATTTCTTTTATGAGCTTCATTATATCATACATATCTATAATTTATATCTCACAATTTGCCTATTCAAGCTTTGTTATTTGTTCTTCTCATTTCATTTGCTACAACATAAAAAACTAAAACCAAAAAATGTATACCCCAAACCACAAAAATGCAATAAATCCAACAATCGACCGCATTGAATGCATAATACTTTACTTGCCATCAACGAAAACAACAACAAACACATCTAACATTGCAATAAAAACAAATTCAATACTATGTTCTACAAACGCTCTAAATTACCACGCGTAGCGTCCTCTCAAACACCACGTCCCGACTGCCACCACAACGGCAGCGATTACAAATTCCGCGAACGTCTAGAAATCGGCTGTGAACAGATCTGTCACTGTGACGAGGGCGGTGTAATGAATTGCAAACCACGTTGTCCGGAGCGCAATCACACCCGTCTCGATAAGTGCGTTTATGTTAAGGATCCAAAGGACGTGTGCTGCCAGTTGGAATTGTGCGATGTTACACTCGACGACCACGAGCAAAAACCATCACTTCCCACTGCGCAAAACTCAATTGGCGACGAGCAGTATGGTTCCGAAGAGGCACGCGACTTATCAGGTGGCCACGAGCAGCCCGATTGCGAGTACAAAGGTCAGCATTATCGTGATGGTCAGCAATTCCATGATGGCTGCGAACAACTGTGCATTTGTACGCTGGAAGGTGTGCATTGCGCTAAGCTACAGTGTCCATCCACTTTTGGCTTGGATTTGTTGAATCCACATTGCTTGCGTTGGGAACCGGAGCCGGCTAGCTTTGAACCGAAGGCACCGAATTGTTGTCCGGAGAAGATGCGTTGCGTGGATAACGGCACTTGCGACTACTTGGGCCAAACATTTGATAATTGGACACCGATACCAACCAACCTTACCGGTGAGTAGCGTTTCACGTACACACACACACACATACATATATAATATATACCTACTCACAATGCAAACAATTCAAAACATTCAATTAACACTAACAACATATTTTTGTTTTTCTTTTTCATTTTACATTCACGCTACGCCTTTCTCATTGCGCTACGCTGCCGTATGACAGGTTGTGAACAGCATTGTTATTGTGAGAACGGTAAAGTAGAATGCCGGCCCGCCTGTCCACCTGTGCTGGCTTTACCGCCACCCGATTTGCCTTGCCATCCGTCACAGGCGCGTGTTTTGCCTATACCCGATGATGAGTGCTGCAAACACTGGGCCTGTGCGCCACTTACACCCAAACTGAGTGGGAATGATGGTGATTTGCCACCACCAAATCACGTCTTTAACACTGGTGCAGGTCATGATACAAGCGGTAAATATAAAACAAAACAACTGGATTACAAAATTTAGCTTTTATGAAAAGTTTGCCGTTGTACGAGGAAGCTTTGACAAAAGATGAATTGTGAAACATTGGGTTTTACTTAGGCACGTAATTTTATAGGTGGATAGGCAGTACGCACGAAATATCATGGTGCATAACACGAGATCGCACTTAAAACGAGTTTATTAATAAATTCAAAGGTTTCACATGTAATAATTTAAGGATTAGAAAGTATTGAAGAGTACTTAAAAATAACTGATTGTGACCCATATAGGGAGCGTAAAAGAATATATTAATCCTCAAACGTTGATTATGTCATTTTGACATAATTGACTAGCATATGTATCGGGTGTTTTTTTAGCTGCATGAGAACTATCGATTTCTGTGCAGTAAGGTTTGGCAAATCATCATGAATCGTTTAAGTCAGAGCAGCGATACCCCAATGTGGAAATTTACTTTAAAAAACAAAAACGATTCTGTTCGCGAAGTTCATAGAGTACTTCGTCTATTTTACGAGCACTATTTACGCTGGCGGCATCATCGGTCCTTTTTTCTTTCGAAATGAGGTAGAAGCTGCCGTTACGAGCGCTACCGGGCCATGCTGCCTGAATTTTTGTTTCCAAAAACTAATCAGCTAAGCGTCGACGACATTTGGTTCCAACAAGATGCTGCAACTTGCCATACAGCGCGGTTGACAATCGATTTATTACAATAATGAAGCCACCATTGACGCCATGCGGATTTATTGGCTGGGTCATGTCGGCTCTGAAAGTTTTTGATGCGATACCACCTGGTGGTAGCAGAGGAAGAGGAAGGCCTCCTTTGCGTTGGAAAAATCAGGCGAGAAGGAAACGACTGGCGCGCTTTGGTAAACTCGGCCAGCGGTTATCGCGCCCATTAAGAAGAAGAAGTCGAAAATTGGACTGATCGAATGGACCATATAACTCGTGCCCGCAGCAAACATATGCCGGATATCATATTCAAAATGCCATGAAATTATCTACCAGATTATAATGACAAAAAGTTATTCCAATAATATTTTTGTATTATAATTTTAAGTTCTCAAGCTCTTAGAAAAACACCGGATATTTACTATTTTTATTCGAATTAACTTGGCTGATTTTTGCTGAACGAGAATATCATATCATAAAGTTTTTTTTTGCCGAAAGGTATCATTGTAAGGCTGTGCAACAAAAAAATTTACACAATAACAACTTATGCGTGACAAAAAAGTAACGACCCTTGAGGGATAACACCATTTTTAAAATCTTTGCCCATTTATTTGAACTCGATAAAATCCGAAAAGAATTTAAAGCAACACTTACAAAGAAGTAGAGGAATTTTCTGAGTGAGTGTTACGCTTGTCTTCATGAAGTTCATGAAAAACTTAGTAAGCATTTACTTCCTCTGGTTCATATCTTTATACCTGGCTTGGGATATATAAATAATGGGAATACAGTAATACGTTTTTTTCCAAAACTTTAATTTAGCTTCGTTAATTACGGAAATAAATGAAGAGATACTAGTAGATTTAGCGCTACCTTTTTGTCGATATTTCGACCTCAATTGGATCTCATCTTTAGACCGGCCTCACAAAATTAAAAATTAGAAAACTAAATATTTGTTGGCCAGTTGGAGACAGTTTAAGTCGATTTATTGTCATTTTCAGAGCCTTAGCATAAGGATACATTAATTCCGAGATCTCTTTTCAAAGCTTTAATTCTTTAAAAGATATTATTCAAAATTTTAGCGGAAAAAGCCTTGGAAACGTGCAACAATGACTTGAGAATTTTTAGAGAATATCAGACTAGAAAAATGCCAAGAGAAAAAACAACGCAAGACTTAATGTATAAAATATTGTACCATCAGCATCAGTGACTTCAATATTATCTCTATCTATAGTTTGTTTGTTTGAAAGTTTCTGGAGATCTTGAAACATCTGCTTAGAATAAAACCTCCTAGATGTAGAGCAATACTGCCGACTTTGGTCGTATGCAGTGCAGTATTGTTGAAAAATAATCGGCGTGTGCGATGAACTATTTCATTATCAATCAGCTGGATAATAGCGCTTCTTTCATTATTTCGGACAAATTTTACGCCGGTTTTCGGTAGTACCCTTTTTTAGCTCAAATTATAACGCTATCTTTACCGAATTCTTGATGGTTAAGGATAGCTTTTTCATGTTTTTTCCCCCCTTGAGGTTAGGTAGCTTAGATGGCAAGAGTATCAAGGGTTGACTACAAATAGCACTAGAGTGCCGTTTTGATACCATAATGTAGGCCACTACCTGCAAAAAATTTCAATACTTAAAGGAAGAAAAACAATCTACAGCCGTTCAGTACTGTTGAGTGAGTGTAGTGGAGGAGAGAAACGGGATCTATTTGAGATATTTTGTGATTTTTTTTTATCACTTTAGTTCTTTTAAAAGCGCTTTCGCGAGAACTTATATATGAATTAGAGGCTGTGTGCATAATTGTACTTAACAACTTTTTTTCGGTAGGATTGTTGATTACTTTTATGTATAAAGGGATTACTTTTTGTGTTCCAACTATAGTGAACATAGTCGGAATTTTTTCTAGAAATTATCTGTTTATTAGAGCTTTAAAACTATCGAAAGTTGTGACCATAATGGTTTTCAATATTCAATGTATGAACTATCAATACTATCGAATAATAATAACAATTTTCCCTTTCTGTGTTAACCTCGTATCTACAAAATCATAATTTTCAATAAATCGATAAAAATGTTTTAAGTTACTTAACTTCTATGAAAAGTTATAACTTATTTGATACCATACTTAAATAAATATGAGGTTTTTGAATTCGAACATGTAAATACGAGAAAAATCGAAATGCTCTGAAAAAAATTCTATGATCATTATGAACATTGTATGTTTTGTTTTACGTAACAGGAGTGCTAAGGAGTGTTTTTCACTAAAAATCTCAATTTCGAAAAAAATGGAGTGAACACAGAAAGTGGACGATATATAATTGCATGAAATGCACAGAATCTCTGATTAGCCAAAACAAAGCATAGCAGTGATTTCTGTTATTACGAGGTACTGATTTATAGGCAGACACACACGACATTTGCAGGGATTACTTAATAAAACAAAAATTGAAAAAATAAAAAAAACTTTAACAAAAATAATAATGATTTATTTTTTTAGTAAAAATTTTTTTTTTCCAAAAATTTTTATTTCCAAAAATTTTTCACAAAAACAAAAATAGTTTCAGCTAATAAAGCAAAATTGCTAAAAAAATTTGAGAGAGTAGTTTTCAAATATGGCAAAATTACATTTTTATTCAAATGTTTTAATACAAAAAAATTATTTTTAACCAAAAATATTTATCAAAAAAAATTTTGTTCTTGACAAAATTTATTTCTTTTTAACAAACAAAAAAAAAAACAAAATTTTACCCAAAAATTCCTAAAAAAAAATTTCCATCCTCTAAAATTGGAGATATTTGACTTGAAAAATTCCGTACCAAAATTTTCACCTAGAATAAATTTTGTAACTATCAAATTTTTTTAAAAATGTGTTTCTATTTTTTCCTCCCAAAATTATTTACAAAAAAAAGTTTTTTTATTTTTCCCCAAAAATTGGTAACAAATATTTTTTCTTCAAACTTTTGTTCCAAAAACAAAAATTTTTTTTTAGTTTTTTCCCCTAAAATTTTTAACAAAAACCTAAATAGTTTCAGCTAATAAAATTCTAAATTTCTAAAACAAATTTTCAAAAACATATAAAAAAAATGTTTCCAAAAGGTTCTACAAAATTTTTTATCTTTAATAATTAACAAAAAAAAATGTATGAACGTCTTAAAAACAATTGAAGATATTTGCATTTAAAAACTCCGTACCAAAATTTTGACCTAGAAGAAATTTCAAAAGAATAAAAATTTTTTCAAATTGGAACATTTTTAACAAAAAGTTTTTTTTTTATTTTTCTCCCAAAAAATTTTTAACAGAAAAAGTTCAAAAAATTTTTAACAGAAAAAGTTTTTTAATTTTTTTCCCCAAAAATTTTTAAGAAATTATTTTTTTTCCGAAAATTTTTACCAAAAACAAAAATTCGTTTACACTTAAAAATTTTTAACAAAAAGGTTGTTTTCCCCTACAAATTAAAACAAAAAATTCTTTTATATTTAATTAGTAATTAATATTTTAATTAATAATTAATAAATTAAAAAAAGCAAAAAAATATAAATATTTTAAAAACAATCGAAGATATTTGGCTTTAAAAATTCCGTACCAAAATTTTCAGCTAGAAAAAATTTCATAACAAATTTTAAAAAAATTTTCCAGTTTACTTTTCATCATACTCAAGCATACAAATAGAGCGGTTTTCACAAAAAATTAAGTTCTTGTCCAAATTACTTGGATTACTTGACTTTAAATAGCTCTACCTTTTCTTCGTAGGAATATATTCGTGTTTGTGTTTGCATTACTACTAGATTAGTCACTTTGCTCACGTGAAATTTAAACAGATGGAAACCACTCAGAATGAATATAAAGTAAATGCTTTTGGTTTTCTAATATTAGCGACATATTTTTATATACTCGTATTATTATTATAGAATGACAATGAAATATTGCATGCGACTCTATCTTCTTTAATGCTCTATACTTGGCTTTTCCATAACTACATTTCTTATGCCTTATACAACTTGGTACTTCCCCTCATGACATCGCCACTTATTGCATTTTCGGCATATTTGTGTTAACAGGACATAAAAACATCAGAATTTATTGTATCAGTACGCAACTCTTATAAACTCATCAGAATTTTTTTATAAAAAAATCATTTTTATCGGCAAGTGAAGCAGTTCACTCGCATCAATGCGTTTTTATGATAGGCTTTGTATTGGTATTTATATTGCTCTTCAAATCATCCATTGTTATTTATTATTTGTTATTTATTAATTTCTAATTTTTTATTTGTGTTCTCTCTTTTATTTGTAACTTCTAATGCGCTTCATAATGTCTCGTGCACTCACATAAAATCGCAACTAAACACAATTTGTAAATCTAATACAAATCTAAAAAATTTTGATTAACGCCATAAATCGAATGCATAAAACCAACACGTCTTCTTGTAAATAAACAAAATGCCATTGTCACATAACGCCATAACAACAATCTGTCTCTCTACTGCATTTCATCATTCCCAACAGCGTCATCCACCGAGGAACCGAATAGCACTGGCAGCAATTCAGCGCACGTGTCCAACGACAAAAATGATATTTACCCGAACAAATCACACGAAAAGCCCTCGCGTCCTGGCGATGCTTTCTATCCCACAATCGACGGCAAGCCACCGAAGAGTGGCTCACCATTTGGTGATGCACGGCCGGAGAAACACGACAAACATGAAAAGTTCGTAAAGAAGCCAGTTATTGTGAAGCCTCAACAGAATGAAGTCAGATACGATGTCCACGAGCCGCAAGATGAACACGACACTGCGCCACCGGGCTTCATACCCATACACATTGGCGGCGGTCCCGGCGGTGCTGTTGTCAACTACAATCCGCACTTACCACCAGCTGGTCATCCTGGGCCATACGGCTTTTACAACCCCGCTCAGCCACCGAAAGATCATTTCGACCCTTACAATCCGTACGAACCATACGACATTAGTCCCAATGGCATCGCACAGGGTAAACCGCCTGCGCCAACTAGTCAATCGGATTTGTTCAACATCCTGGGAGCTGGATCGCCGGCCGCACATCCACCAGGCATGGCAACAGCGAACGGATCGCCTGGCCCACCGCCGGGTTTCAAAGGAGCACCCGGCAATTTACCACCTCACGTGCGTATCGAACACATCCTGCAACATTTGCAACACACGCCGGTACAGGGTGCCTACAATGGCGGCGCCTATGGTCATGGGAATGAGAGTGGTGTCAATGGATTGCCACCACAACAACAACTACCACAGCCGGGTCAATCGCCACTGCATCCGCACTATGTGCCGATAGTACATAGCGGTCTACCGCCACCACCGCCACCGCATGGCATAGCGATTGTCGATGGTCAGCCGGTGGCCTACGGTGGTTTCCCCGTGGTGCCTGGCCTTGGGCAACCGCCTCACCTGCCGCATGCACATGCGTCAAACGTGAATAGCAACAATAACAACAACAGTAATTTGCTGCAACACCAACCACTGCAGGAACAATCGGCGAGCAGTTCAACCACATCTGCGGCGACAACCAGCGCGGTGGGCTTAGCCGCTCAATCCACGGAACATGGCGTGCTTCCGGCCGTTGTGGCCACGGCTTCGCAATCCAGTCAAACAGGTTGATGCATAACATAGCCATAGCAGTAGCACATATACACACACATAAGCCGAATTTCATTAACCTTAAACCTGAAATGTAGAATCAATTGGTTGCACTAACTCACCCCAGTTTTTGTTTTCATAAATTGAAAATTGTTTCTTTTCTCAATTAATTATACATTCATATGTACGCAGGTCATTAAGTCATCGCACATCATCGCTTGAAAATCATAATTCCACTAACGATATTTTAAACTGACTCCTCTTTCTCTTCAAATCTTCAAACTAACAATTTTTAACTTTTGGCAAAGACTCGCTAACTAATTTTTATAAATCGGAAATTTAAATCAGGTCCAAATGGACAATGTAGTAAAATAAATAAGTCGCTTTACCACTACACACAGAATTATAAAATAAGTAAATTACTGTATACCCATGCCACTCCTTTAAACAAAACTTTGTGAGATTTGTTAAATTTATTTCAACCTAAACTATAATAAATATTTTACCACTTTACGCTACCCGAAAGAAAATATAATTTCCGTAACTCTATACCTTAGGCTTCAACAATTTGCAAAGCGACATTGAAGTACTCAACCTGGAAGCCATTGATCCGCGCACCATTCGCATAATTTTCACTGTACCGCCGACTTATGTTAATCTGCATGGTCGCGTAGAGTTGCGTTACACGAATGGCCCCGGCAACGACACTACCACGTGGGAGCAACAAATCTTTGCACCACCCGAAGATCTCATTGCCACCTCTCAGATGGAATTCGATCTGCCCGGTTTGGAGCCAAACTCTTTGTACAAGGTGAAGATTACACTTATATTGCGTGATCTGAATGCGCAGCCATCCAGTCCGATTCTCACTGTTAGCACTCCCGCGGATCGCACGATTACACCACCACCACAAATCACTGACTATCGTCCCGACTTTAAAGATGTTTTCAAGAGTATTGAAGATCCAGAATTAAATGTAAGCGAGACAAATTCTACCTGGTTACAGCTGACGTGGAAGAAGATTGCCGATGAACAGTTGGAATATGTTGATGGTATACAGTTGCGTTACAAGGAGTTGACCGGCCAAATTTACTCATCCACACCGCTGGTGCATCGCACACTCACTAGTTATACCATTGAGAATTTGCAGCCAGATACTGGTTATGAAATTGGCCTTTTCTATATACCATTCCCTGGTCATGGTGGCGAACTCTTGGCGGGTCATATGATAAAGGTGCGCACAGCGCCGAAAGTGGATGTCTACAACTTTGATGTTATGGTTAATGTGACCAAGGTGAAATCGCAGAGTGTGGAAGTATCGTGGAGCGGAGTGCCATATCCGGAGGATAAATATGTGAATATTTATCGTGCTATCTATCAGAGCGATGCTGGCAAGGAAGATTCTAGTGTTTTCAAAGTGGCCAAACGCGATAGTACTACTGGTACATTGATTATGGACTTGAAACCAGGCACCAAGTATCATCTCTGGCTGGAGATGTATATGACTAATGGTAACATCAAAAAGAGTAATGTGGTTAACTTTATGACGAAGCCAGGTGGACCAGCGACGCCAGGAAAAACTGGTAAGTAAAGACAAATGTAAGACAGAGTTTGAGAAAAAAATAGTCGTAATCGTAAAACATCTTTCGTTTTGGAAGTTTTTAATGCTTTCGAAAGGATGCATGCATTCTTCAAGGATTTGGGTAAATAAAAAGTATAAGTAGAAATTTATATATTCGTGAATACCTACTGATAAAGAACAAGAAGAAACGGACTCAAAACTTGCAGTTGAGGTTGATAGCAAGCACTCACGTTTCATAAACATGCAACCTCCCATGTAATGTATGAGACTGAAAGCTATTTATAGCAATTTTATGTTATATTTAAATAGTGGCTCTTCACAAGATTCTCGTGTACCTGTCGAGCTAAAACGAAACATACTCGTCGAGGTAGAACCAAAGCTTTGGCAGTTTTTTAGTAATGTTTCATGCGAATTTCGCAAACTTATTCGTCTTATGAGAAGGACGCTCATAGAAATAGAGAGTACTACAATTAGGCAACTTATAGAAACTCTTATCAGGATATCCTTAAAACGTGATTGATACCAGCGACTGAAACTTCGGATGGTTCGAGCAGGGAACGTTTGCAGAACAGAGAAAGAAGGAGGAGGCGAAGTGAACACAGGAGATGAACATCCATTCCGTTCCGCTGCGTAAATGCTAAAAGCAGGTATAGTCCGGCCGCGGTCCGCGACTTAAGCTTATCTAGCATATTTCACTACACAAAAAAAACAAAAAAAAAAAAGTAAAAGCTAAGAAATTGGAAATCAGTCCATGTCTCGGGTTTCAAGTCTGAATTTCTTTACTTACTACTAAAAATGCGGGAGTTGGTCTTCTGAGGCCGACTTTGAAGTGTACGAGTATACCACTTTCTTCCTCTCCTGCGAAGAAGCAAAAGGCGACTTAGGTCGTAAAAGCTTTTTGTGGAGCCAAACTTTTAGGTTTGTTTTTGTTGTTGTAAAATAACTTCCCATAAATATTAGAATAATGCTGCTAAAATGACAGACCTTGCTCAGATCTTAATTCGGGCAGTTGCGGTCACGGGGAACCGGCTGCTCTGGAAATAGCTAAATTTTTACATCCTGCCCAGTAGCGACTCTTAAACTATTTGAACTATATAATTTTTATTTATTGAAACAAAAATGTCCGAGAATAGAGAAAACGCCTTAATCCACTTAACACCTTAAATTTACCCTACCCTTCAGAATCGCGGAAGATTCTAACTTTTACCTAAATATCTCAAAATACACAAAAAAGGGATATAAAATGGATTAAGCGCTTTTTCTCCTAAAATTAGCCATCACACATCGTGGGCACTATGCCACTTTCCAAGCCTATTGAGCAATTGCCTTGTCTGCGAAGCTAATTCCTCTTTAAAGCAGGCTTTTGTTGGCAGTGAAGACGTGCTCAAAGCCTTTAAATTGTCGCGTACAAATGCTAACTAAAGTGAATATGTATTGAGTACCACGGCACGCTCATGTTTCAATTATCGAAAGCGAAAATGAATTTTTTAAGAAATAGTCTTACATGAGGAAATGTTCTAGACTGAACTAAACTTGAGTGAACTAACCTAATTACTTCTGTTCTGTTCTATTACTTCTATTCTTACAACAGAATATCAGCATAACTTTGGAGGTGGTCCAAGAGCAAATATCTGGAAGACAAATTCATATGTGACTCATTCTGAGAATAATAACAATAGTAAGAATTTTTCTAGGCGCTTCGAAGGTCAGTAAGCGACTTAATGCAATCAACGCGTGCTGTATTGTGGATTCCACCCCTCCAGTTCTTGAAATAACTTGCCTCAAATATATTAGAAAATAATATTTTTTATGTGCTAGTCACCTACCGTACAATTCGAAATGTTTACTGGATTTGCCAACACAGCAAGTGGGAGCGGTATCGGTGCTTCCTAGACATCAAAGCAAGTCATTTTCGAATCTGTTTGACTAATTTCTAGTGATCTGCCTAATCTGGCCGGTGATATTGATAATGGAATGGGCACGCTGTGTTATCTTTCCCTCAACAAACTGCTCAGATTCATAAACACATGTTTGATGAGGGGTCATGAGTTCGCCACCACACCTGTCCCTCCCTATGCATTTATAAAAATCCTATATCCCCGTCTTAAGTACAATGCGCAATATGACTGAGTGAAAAATTGGAAACAATTTCCGGCTTTCCGGCACAGTTTTATTACATTCCAGTCTGACATGATTCAGGTAGAATTGAGATTATTCCATATTAAATAATTAGCGAGACGATGATCGCTATTTATCCACATTAACTGATTATTACCCTCATTTCGCCCTGATTATTATATATTTAGATATCTTGACAGTATTTACTTTTTTTTGGAGTTCTTTTATTGCCGCCTTTTCTCGAAAATAATTCGTTTTCTATCGTACTACATATTTTCAGTTCGGAATATACTCGCACATTCAAGTGTTTATTAATTTTATTTTACTTTTTAACAATTTAGGAAAATTACTCACAGCCAGCGCTGGCGGTGACCAACCAGTTGGTGATTACTACGGACCTCTTGTCGTGGTCTCGGTAGTTGCTGCTTTAGCGATTATGTCCACAATTGTGCTGTTACTCATACTAACCAGAAGACGTGTGCATCAGACGGCGTCCATAACGCCACCACGCAAAAGTGATGCCGCTTATGATAATCCTTCGTATAAGGTGGAAATACAACAGGAGACAATGAGTGAGTAGTAAAATGCTTTTTTTATACAAATTGAATTTCAAGGGAAAAAATTTTAAATTTAAATATTAATTAATATTAAAACCGAATTAAAAAAAAAAAATTATGAAACTAGATTTCTTAAAAAACTATTCTTAAACAAAACAAACTCAAAATTTTGTTTAAAAAAAATTTCATCAAAAATTTGATAAAAATTTGAATTTCAATGTAGAGCATTTTTGAACAAATTTTTATAAAATTTTTAATGAAATTTTTTTAAACACAATTTCGAACTTTCTTTTTTAAGAATAATTAAAAAAAAATTTTGTTTAAGTTTTTGTTTAAAAAATTTTTTTTATATTATTTCATATTTAAATTAATTTTTTTTTACTTCAAATTCAAATATAAAGCATACATTTTTAAACAAAATTTAAGACATTTTTGATGAAAGTTTGTTTTTTAAGTTTTGAAATTTTTTATTGTTTTTTTTTTAGAAATAGTTCTTTTATAAAATTTTAAGAATTATTTTGGAATTAAGAATTAAATTTCAATTAATCAATTAAAATTTCTGTTTAATAATTTTTTTTTTTTAATTTTTTTAACACACTTTTTAGTACAAAAATAATTTTTAATGAATAAATTATAATTTTTGGTACAGGCATGATACATTTTATGACAACCCCTACCAATTAAATTAAAATATATAAAATTTAAATTAAAAATGGTTTCATGAAGCTTTTGTTCAATAAAGTATTCATATATATCTTTTTTAGAAATTATCTTTTTGAAGCATATTTTTTATATAGCGTGATTAATTTTACACATTTTATGACAAAAATTATAGATTCAAATGAAAAAGTATGTATAAAAAAATTAATAAAAAAGATAAAAAAATTGAAAAAAAATGTATATAAATTTAATAAAAAAGATTAAAAAATAAAGAAAAAAAATTTATTTACATAAAAAAAGTTGAAAAAGAAAATTTATTAAAATAAAGAAGATAAAAACAAAAATGCATCAAATATTTTAGCAAATGAAAAAAGGTTTAAAGAAAATAAAAAAAACAAATTCATATAAATAAAAAAGACAAAAAATGTATCAACAATTTTTATCAATTATATTAAAAAAAATTGTTATCAATTAAAAATGAGTAGTACCTATAAAATTAAATATATACCTATGAAATGAGACTTTCACCAAAAAAATTGTCCGTCTTTGGCCGCAAACCAATCATCAGCCATTTTTTGGCTTCTTCTGATAATCGGAAGGCGCCAAGTCTGGTGAGTAAGCCGCATGCACCAGCGGTTCCCAATCGTACGTCTCCACTAATTCCCGGGTCGCCCATGTTCGATGTGGCGGTGCATGTGGCGGTGCATTGTCATCAAGAAAAATTACCTTGTGACGCCGATCGGCATATTCTGCGCGTTTTCGGTGCATAGCGCTGTTCAAATCGGCCAATTGTCGTTGGTAGCGTGCACCGTCAACTGTTTCACCTGGTTTTACTACGAGTAGCTCGTACCAAATCATACCACGCTGATCCCAGAAAACACACAGCATTGCCTTGCGGCCGAAGCGATTTGGTTTAGCCGTTGTTTTTGGCTTGTGGCCGGGCGAACCATACGATCGTTTACGTTTGGAGAAATACACCCATTTTTCATCACCCGTAACGATTCGATGCAAAAAAGACTTCCTTTTGACCCGCGAGAGCAGCAGTTTTTCGGTTCTCAACGATGTCCGCAAGTCGTAGTTTGAAGGCACGAAATTCGACATTTCTAAGAGCGACAGAAATGCATTGTTGCATGAAACGCAACAAACAATGAACCGAATATTTTTGACAGATGACAGGCGAAAAAAACAAGACATTTGGGAAAGTTTAAAAATACTCCTAGCGACATCTATGGACTAATAGCTGAAAGTCTCATTTCATAGGTATATCTGAAAAAAGTACAATTATTTTTTATCAAATAAAAATTTTGATTTTATCAAATAAATTTTTTTTTTATTTTATCAAATAAGAATTTTTTTTTTATTATTAAATTTTTTTTTATATTTTTTTACTAATTTAATCTTTTTGGAAGCGTAATATGATGAATATTTTACATTCCTTAACCAAAAATATATAATCTTTCTTTTCTCTTACAGATCTGTAGCATTTCTAAGCTCAGAGGACGCGTGTGTTGCGTCCCCCCAACAGGCCTGGAAGCCTAAAACTACGAATCCTAGTTATGTTAGAAATTAGGAACAGTCTTATAGTTTTTGAGTTATTTTTTTTTTCATTTAAGTTTTGCTTTTTTTTATTAATACACATTACTTTTGTAAATATTTTGTATTCAGCCGCACTGAAACCATATTTTTTTCGTCATGTTTTGTCGTTGATGTCAATTGAATGACCTGTATGTAGAAGCAGTAACTCCCTGAGCCAGCAACTTGATTGTGTGCGTTCTCTTCAAATTCGTATGTATGTAAGTGCCAATCAGTTAGAATATGCAGAAAAAACAAATATTTTCGTTTTGGCGTTCATTTGTCTAAATATAATAGAATTTGTAATTTTTTAAGAAAAGTTAAAAGAAGTACTTCAAAGTGTAGTACTGGACGTAGAAAGTATAAAAGAAATATTTTCGATAATAGCCATTACTAAGCGGAACTTAAAAAGTAACTCAAATAGAAAAGGAAAAAGATTCTCTCATAAAAAAAACATTATATTATTGTAGGCCTTTAATTCCTGTTTTTTTATTGTTTGTTTTTCCAGAGTTTGTTTTTTTTTTGCTTTTAAATTTTCTTTTCTTTTGAGGACTAAATGTTTGTAAGATCTTCTTTGTGTGTAAATAGTTAGTAAAAATAACAGATAACAGATTATAATGTAAGCAAAACGTTTCTAACGTAAGTTGAAATTATTTCTTTTGTAAATTTTTTGTTTGCTTTGTAGCACCAGAATTTCACTTGACTTTAATATGAATAAAATGTAGTGCACTATTTTTTATAAGCAACATTTATTGCCACTAATTTTCCAAACATTTTTCTTGATTAATTTCAAATTGCTAGTTCTTGTTTAAAAACTATAATTTTTTAAAGGGTGAACGAAACACAATATTCTTTTTGAGTGAAAAAAAATTTTTTTTTTTTGTTTTTATAAAATTATTTAAAACTCTGCAGCCAGCAAAACTTACCTTTGCCTTTAGCTTCACCGAAAAGGAAAAGTATTCTCATTATTTATGGACTACAATTTCCACTCAGTTTTCACTCGCCTTGATTGAGGCGAATAATTCCTATCCCACGAATAATTCAAATGTCATAATTTTAAGGAGGAGTTGAATCGTTTTTGGATTATTCACATGACAACGATCTTTCGGTGTATCCCTCAGAACAAAGTCTTACGTAGTTCAATCGCAGCTTCGAAGAGGCAGATTCATACAAGGAAGAAAGTCAACTGCCTAGCTTGCGGATTGTCATTTGCCTTCAATTAGTGCGCCAATTTTACATTTTAAACTAGTAATTTCCGACGTTTGAGGCGATATGCCAAGGCAATATATGGTTTAGAAAAAAAATTGTATTTATAGATATTTCTTAAACAAGAATTGTATTCAACTGCCACCAATTTTCATAAATTAGAACTATTTTTTAAACTAATCTTTAACAGTAAAATTAACTTTGATTCAATAAATTGAGAAGAAAATAATTTTCTTTAAACTTCATTTTACACTACAAACGTTTTGCTAGGCCTAAATTTATTTTCAAGAAATAATTTATATAAAAAAGCAAACGAATTCATTAATTATTCTTCTATGCAAATAAATCCCGTAATGGCGTTGTAAATTTTAGCTTTACTCATACATTAGTTATTATCGGAAATATTTAAGTTTAATACATATAAATGAAGAACATAAGTGAAAACACAGTCCATATATTTATATTGTAGGTATATAAATGATCGGATGTAGCTAGTTTTTTTTAACCCAGCATTGAGTGAGTCGCTCAAGAAAAACCAGTTGCAATAGCCAGTGACAATCCCAAAAATTAACTAAATATAAAATATAAACTAATAAAAAGCTTTTTTTCTCGAACAAAAAATTGTAGTATAAATACAAAACCCTATTAATAGAATTTAATACTAAAAAAACTGCATATGAATCTTGTATCCGAATAAATTCTTGTGTATGTATGTACAGATATTTGCAAAGAAGTTAAAAATTAAATAAAAAATTAAACAATACATTTGTAAAGAAAAAATATATGCAAAGAAAGAGCAGCGAAATTGAAGGTGTAAATTTAAGTTGATAAATAATATAAATCATGTAATAAGCGATGTATACTTTATTGAATAAATAAAGTCGATGAAATATTTCTATATATAACAATAAAAATAAATATGATTCTTATAATTTGAAACCGAAATACAAGCAAACGTAAGTACAATGAATATGTCTGCAAACTTTAAGGGGTTAGGGGTAGTCAGAGGCCCGAAAAAATGATGATTTTCAATAATTTTTTTTGCTAGTCAATTGCTTTATTTTACAAAAATAAAAGCATAGCATTAATGCATCATGTTTCGACATGACTTTAGCAAAATTAAAAAAAAAAGTAATAATTGTGCCCGTTAATAATTAACTGAGCCCGTTTCTCCAGAAGTTCCTTGCGGCGATCATCACAAGTCTTTGGAGATTCATCTAAAATCAATCGGACAAGAGCAATTAGTTTTATTAACACTAGTCAAAATGACTGGTGTATAAGAAAAACTGCTTATTGTGACTTCCACTCTTTATAAACTCCTAAAGAAATACAAAAAAAGTTGAACATTATTAGTTGTAATAGATAAATGAATTTATAGGCATCGTCAAATACCAAAATACTTAATTGTTTACAGTTTATCGATCACAGTTTCTACATAAGTAGATTTTCATGTGTGTACACTTTCCGCATATATTTTTTTTTTGCATGTCTTACAAATATTTGTAGTCTGATTATTATTGCAATATTCTATTTGGCACCATTTGCGTACAGAAACCGTGACACTTGTAGTTTGAATATCATATTCGTTTAGTTTTTGCCGTGACGTCTGAAATTCTGCAGCAAGTCCTTTTACTAATCTAAATACGTGCCGCGACAGTCGGTTCTACGTTACCGGAACGACCCAGATTTACTATATACATATGCGCTCAAGGACTGTCACTTCAGCAGCACTCCTCGTACATGCTGATACAACACAACAACAACAACTATGTAATCTAAACATAAAATCTATGAGAATTCGAGATATTTTCTTCTGTTTTGTTTTTGTACAATATATTCAGCTGTTTATTCATGCCATATTATAAAACGATACAGTTTCAGGTAAATTCTTAGCAGCTTTATCAATTTTGATGTGTTTATGCTTTGTACTTAGTATACTTACTTTTTTATTTGGTTTGCTTTTATAAAAGGTTAGTGTGCATCTATTGGATTGGTACAGCAAGGTTGAGAAACGTGGAAGTTTACGAAAATTCCCTTTTGTTTGCACGTATTGTTCCAAGCAACGTAGTATTTTTAGATCTTAATTTTAACGCCAAAGTAATACTTTGGTATACGGTTCAAGAAGTTTCATTACGACAAACTCGCTTAGGAGGTTGGTGCATTTCTAGACTCGTCTTTTTCTAAATACGGTTAGCCAAATTTCGTCTCTACTTCAGACGCCAGCTCAAAATGTATGCCAAATTGATTTGGTTTGTTTGGCATATACGAAGTAAATCTGTAGCTGGCCTTCGTTGGAAACAGTTGCTTATCCACGGCTATATGATCTACCAGTTCGAAGCAGCTTTGATTGTTTTCAATAACTTTGTTCCAAACTGCTGAAACTAGAGCATCCGTCTGTTTGCAAACGTTGACTTCTCTAATTTCTTTTGTCGAAACGAATGTATCGCAGAAACTGAATGAAATCTCGTCTACACATAGAGCTGGAGAAAAATGATGGTCCCCACTTGTTGTTCTACAAATATTGAAGCCTCAAAGTATAGCGTTTTTCAATATGTGCGCTTCAACTTTTTTCCGATAGGGAGGGCGAACGACGCAATATTTTTTATTTTTCGCTTGTCATTTGTAAACTTCATTAGTATACATTTCATCATGGAACGCTACACACTTGATAATCGTTCTGTTGCTGCTACTTTAAGAGCATTACGGCCATTTTACGGTCCATTTAACAAGCCGTTCCGTTTTGGGGTTATGTGAAGTCATTGGTCTACAGTAACAAGCCGGCGACGATTTGTGAGCTCAGAGCCAATATTGAACGCGAAATTGCTGGAATTTCGGTCGATTTATGCAAAAGAGTGGTCGAAAATTGGGTTCAACGATTGGACTTCGTAAAACGTGCACGCGGTGGTCATGCAAAAGAAATCGAATTTCATACTTAAATGTATATGCTCAAACTCGATAATAAAAAAAAATTAGTTAAAAAAGTCAAACCGTTTGTGTTTTATTCAAAAAAGTTCAAAAGTTGAAGCGCTCTTACTGAAAAACGCTTTACATACATGTATTTAATTAAAACACCTTATATTTATGGTTGTAGTCAAATACTCCTTTTTTATAGATATTTTTTAGTAATTTTATTTTTTAAGAAAATAAAATGCGATCGTCTTGATTTTATAGTATGTTATTACTGACATCAAATAGTATACAAAACAATTTAATTTTTTTTTCACATATTTTTTTGTAGTAGTGTGGCACCAAAGTAAGCGTCTTAAAAAAAAGATAGGTGGCTTGTCAACAGGATTTTGGCTCTTCAGGACATCTGATTGATTTGAAATTTTCATCAGTTATTCTACACATCAGTAGTTCTGGTAGGTACTACTTTCGTTACTGCTCTTGTCGGGAAAACCAATTTGGAACAATCGTTCACCGCAATCTGTAAGATTTTGTCTACCTATTCAAAATTTTTTCAAGTAACCGCGAGAATCACACCTTCATTTGCATCGCCACCTTTGCACACAAATGTTTATGTTTTTTTTTTAGTTGTTAAAGAAATCACCGACTTTTAAATTTTCGCTGCTAAGAAGCCAACAAAAGAAAACGGAACAAAGCAAATAACGGATAGACGTGGCAGAGTTGCATGAAGTCAATATCAATAATATTGATGTGTAAAGAAATGGTACAATAAAATGATTTCCCATGTTTCAAACGTCCAATTTGTGATATGGAGACAGTTATTATTCTTTTTTCATTTGTTGAATTCCGAAGTTTAGCATAAGGACACAATTTTATTATTTAGTTACAATTTTGTAAATTGGCCAAATTGAATAAATAAGAATTTTTTAAAGCAAGTTCAACCCTGCAGAAATAATATGGAATGCAGTTATATTAAATGTGAAATATAAAATAAATATTAACATTCTGTCAAAAATATGCCGGGCATTGTTCAATTAAACGCAAAATAATTGTTTAATCATCAAAATTTATTTTGTCGCCCTCAAAGTAGGCTCCATTCGCAGTAATACACATATGCCAATGATTAGTCCAGTCATCAAAGCACCTTTTAAACGCGTTTGAAGGGATTTTCTGGAGCTCCTCCTTGAACGAGGCCGCTATCGACTCAAAGCGGCGCCCGCGGAGTGGCAATTTAAGATTTGGGAATATGAAAAAAGTTACAGATCGCTAACTACGGTGAATACGGTGGTTGTTCGGTGATATTTGTCGAGTTTTTGTCAAAAAAAGTGTTCACAGACGGTGCGTTATCATGGAGCAAGAATCATGAGTCTTCCTTCCACAAATTGGGCCGATTCCTCTCTATTCTCTCTCAAACGTCGCATAACTTCCAAATAATATTCTTTATTTACCGTAGAACCATTTGGAACGAATTTCGAGTGCATAACGCCATGATAATCAAAGAAAAGGAGTAGCACGACTTTCATTTTTGACCGACTTTCACGTGATTTTTTTCGGTTTCAACTCATGTGGATAGCGTCATTTAGTCGCCTGTTGTCTGGTTTACATGTCAAACTCATATGCCCACGTCTCATCACCTGTTCAGATGCGTTGGATAAACGTTGGGTCCGAATTCACTGCTCAAGCATGGCTTCAACCACTTTGTTCACATGAGTTTTTTAAAAGAAATTCAACTCTCTTGGAACGAGTCGAGCAGCCACGCGTCTCATGCCCAATTATTGGTGTAAACCAGTGGTCGCCAACCTTTTCAATGTGTTGAGCTACTTTCAAGATTTTGAAATAAACAGCGAGCTACTTGCACAAGCCAACATAAATTAAAAAATTCACAGGTATATTCGACATACAATACATGTATTTATTTTACTAATATACGTTCTATATATAATAAACTTATGACTTATAGTGCTTATACTTATGCATAACTACATCCATGTTAACACCTATCAATCGTAACAAAATTTTTTGCAGTCATAATGGCAAATCACAAGCGACTTAAAAAACAACAAAACAGTAATAGTACATTATTATATAAATAAAATATGGGCAGATAAAAAGAGCATATTTAATGAGAAGGTTGACATTCTGACTCATCGATAATTTTTTTAATATTTGCAGTATAATTTGATACAGTCATTCGAATACAGTTATCCAAATGTATATACTTATCTTTACTTACTAAAGTCCATATACATTTTGTATTTGAACCTAAAGATTTTAAAGTCAAGTCACTTTGAAAAGCAATCAGATCCATTTCTGTCACAGCAATTTCTTCGCCAAAGTTGTTCATAACACAAGTTGCAAACTGTTGTATATCAATGTCCATGAAGGGTGAAACAACAAATTGCGTCACTAAATTAATTTTGCTGAAATCCTTGAAACGATTTTTGAAGTTTTCCTTCAAGTTAGAAACTATTTCCATATGATATTTACTGTCATAGGGCTCTAATAGACTTTTGGATATCTTTTCGGAAAGAATAGGAAAATGCTTAGTATCGCGGTTTTTTAGGTTTTGTTCCCAAAATTCAAGTTTTGTAATAAATGCATTTATATCAGAAATCATTTCCGCTAATTCTTTATCCCTGCCTTGAAGCTGCAAGTTAAGCTCATTTAATTTATCTGTAATGTCCACAAGAAAATCAAAATCTCTGAACCAAGTCGAATTTTCCAGTTCAGGAATCGGTTCATCGCGTGCTTTGAAAAATTGGAGTATAGCAGGCAGGACATCATTGAAACGTTTGAGCACTCGTCCTCTGCTTAACCATCGCACTTCAGAGTGAAGAAGTAGCTCTCCGTATTGACAGTCAATTTCATCAGCCAAGGTTTTAAATAATCTTCTTTGTAACGCTCGAGCTCTAATCTTGTTCACAATTTTCACCACCAGTTTCATAACGTTGTTCAAGTTTAGAAAATTTCCACATAATGCTTGCTGATGTATAATACAGTGGTAACTAAGAAATTGTGGAAAACTTTCATCCTTAAGATGCTTCAAAAATATTGACTGTTGTTCAATTAACTGGATTTTTAAATGTTTCAGTTTTTCTTTTCTGGTGGCAGAATTTAACGGGAGTGCCTTCTCAAAATTCGAATGTACAGTTTCATGATGATTTTTTAAGGTGTTATATCCAGAATTTTTTCTGGGAAAACTTTTAAATTTATTAATCTGAAAATTTGTACACATATTATGTTATCTTTTAACTGTATTTTAAGACTTGGTATTTATAAAAAACTAGCAAACCCCGCCCGCTTCGCTGGGCACACTAAAATAGAATAGATATGGTTTAGAACAGAAAATATATGGTTTTCATATTATTTATTTCTTTATTCTTTATTCAAGCGCTTTGGCATAAACAATATTTTTTGTTTTTCTATTTTTTGAGTAAATATATAATGCTGTTGGCTTCCCAACACGTGAACAGCCAACGTATAGTTGACCATGGGTGAATACTTCTTCTTCTTCTTAATTGGCGCTATAACCGCTTACGCGATTTTGGCCGAGTTTAACAAAGCGCGCCAGTCGTTTCTTTCTCGTGCTAACCGGCGCCAGTTGGACACACCAAGTGAAGCCAAGTCCTTCTCCACCTGATCTTTCCAACGCAGAGGAGGCCGCCCTCTTCCTCTGCTACCACCAGCTGGTACCGCATCGAATACTTTCAAAGCCGGAGCGTTTGTATCCATTCGGACGACATGACCCAGCCAACGTAGCCGCTGGATCTTTATTCGCTGCGCTATGTCTATGTCGTCGTAAAGCTCATACAGCTCATCGTTCCATCGCCTGCGATATTCGCTGTTGCCAACGTGCAAAGGTCCAAAAATCTTACGCAGAATCTTTCTCTCGAACACTCCAAGCGTCGCTTCATCGGATGTTGTCATCGTCCAAGCTTCTGCGCCATACGTTAGGACGGGCATGATGAGAGTCTTGTAGAGTGTTAGTTTTGTTCGTCGAGAGAGGACTTTACTGCTCAGTTGCCTACTTAGTCCAAAGTAGCACTTGTTAGCAAGAGAGATTCTACGTTGGATTTCAAGGCTGACATTGTTATCGGTGTTAATGCTGGTTCCTAAATAGACGAAGTCTTTTACAACCTCAAAATTATAACTGTCAACAGTGACGTGGGTGCCGATACGCGAGTGCGCCGACTGTTTGTTTGAAGACAGGAGGTACTTCGTTTTGTCCTCGTTCACCACCAGACCCATTCGCTTTGCCTCTTTATCCAGTTTGGAGAAGGCAGAACTAACAGCGCGGTTGTTAAGGCCGATGATGTCAATATCATCGGCATACGCCAGCAATTGTACGCTCTTATAAAAAATTGTGCCTGAGCGATTAAGTTCTGCGGCTCGTACGATGCTCTCCAACATCAGGTTAAAGAAGTCACACGACAGGGAGTCACCCTGTCTGAAACCTCGTTTGGTATCAAACGGCTCGGAGAGGTCCTTTCCAATTCTGACGGCGCTGTTGGTGTTGAGCAACGTCATCTTACATAGCCGTATTAGTTTTGCGGGGATACCAAATTCAGACATCGCGGCATACAGGTAACTCCTTTCCGTACTGTCGAATGCAGCTTTGAAGTCGACGAAAAGATGGTGTGTGTCGATTCTCCTTTCATGGGTCTTTTCCAAGATTTGGCGTATTGAGAATATTTGGTCGATGGTAGACTTTCCAGGTCTGAAGCCACACTGATAAGGTCCAATCAGTTGGTTGACGGTGGGCTTCAGCCTTTCACACAATACGCTCGCTAGAACCTTATAGGCGATATTTAGAAGACTAATCCCGCGGTAATTGGCACAAATTGCAGGATCGCCCTTCTTATGGATTGGGCAGAGCACACTTAAATTCCAATCGGCAGGCATGCTTTCATCCGACCATATTTTGCATAGGAGCTGATGCATGCACCTTACCAGCTCCTCGCCGCCATGTTTGAATAGCTCAGCCGGCAGTCCGTCGGTGCCCGCGGCTTTGTTGTTCTTTAGCCGCGTTATCGCTATTCTCACCTCGTCATGATCGGGTAGCGGAACGACAATTCCGTCGTCAACGATTGGGGTATCGGGATCTTCACTTTCTCGGTGACATGCGCAGCTGTCACTGTTTAATAGGTTCGAGAAGTGTTCCCTCCATAATTTAAGATTGCTCTGTACGTCGGTCACCAGTTCGCCGTCTTTGTTCTTACAGGAAAACGCCCCGGTCTTAAAACCTTCTGTAAGCCGCCGAACTTTCTGGTAGAATTTTCGGGCGTTGTTCCTGTTGGCCAGCATCTCAAGCTCTTCGCACTCACGTATTTCGGCCTCTCGTTTCTTCTGTCGGATAATACGTCTCTCTTCCTTTTTCAGCTCTCTGTAGCGATCCCGCATGGCTCGCGTTGCGCCCGATCGCAGCGTGGCTCTATAGGCGGCATCCTTTCTTTCTGCGGCAGCATGACATTCCTCGTCGTACCAATTGTTTTTTCGGGCTCGCCGGAATCCGATTTCTTCTTCGGCGGCGGTACGTAGAGAACGAGAAATGTTGCTCCATTGCTCGCGCATGTCGGTGTGTTGGGCAGTACTCTCTGAGAGCAGGAGTGAGAGTCGAGTGGCGAATCTTCTGGCTGTCTGTTGTGATTGCAGCTTTTCGAGGTCGAACATTCTTTGCGTAGGTAGATTCACGTTTTTTGCTGCACAGAGGCGCGTGCGCAGTTTGGCTGCAACAAGGTAGTGATCCGAGTCAATGTTGGGTCCTCGGATCGTACGTACATCTAATACACTAGAAGCGTGTCTTCCATCTATCACAACATGATCGATCTGGTTTCGCGTTTTTCGATCAGGGGACAGCCAGGTAGCTTGGTGTATCTTTTTATGCTGGAATCTGGTGCTGCAGACTACCATGTTTCGGGCCCCGGCGAAGTCGATCAGCCTCTGTCCGTTACCGGATGTTTCGTTGTGTAGGCTGAATTTTCCGACTGTGGGACCAAAAATTCCCTCCTTGCCCACCCTGGCGTTGAAGTCGCCAAGCACGATTTTTATGTCGTGGCGGGGGCAGCGCTCATAGGAACGTTCCAGGCGCTCATAGAAAGAATCTTTGGTCACATCGTCCTTCTCTTCCGTCGGGGCGTGGGCGCAAATTAGCGATATGTTAAAAAAACGGGCTTTGATGCGGATTGTTGCGAGACGCTCGTCCACCGGAGTGAACGACAGTACTTGGCGACGAAGTCTCTCCCACAACAAATCCGACACCGAATTTGCGCTCCTTTACATGGCAGCTGTAGTAGACGTCGCAAGGTCCTATGGTTTTCTTTCCTTGCCCCGTCCATCGCATCTCTTGGATGGCAGTGATGTCAGCCTTTACTCTCACGAGGACATCAACCAGCCGGGCAGAGGCACCCTCCCCATTAAGAGACCGGACATTCCAGGTGCATGCCCTCAAATCATAGTCCTTAGTTCGTTTGCAGGGGTCGTCATCAGTATAGGGAGGTCTCATCCGAGGCTTTTTTAAAGTTTTCATTGGGGGCGATTTTTAAGTGGCGGGTCCCAAACCCAACACACAATACTGAATACTGGTTCTTCTAAATTCATCCCGCATATTTCTAAAGTTTGCCCTTGTGATTTATTGATAGTTATTGCAAATGCTAAACGAATGGGCAGTTGCAAACGCTTCAATTCAAATGGTTATTCAGGTGGAATCATTGGAATTCTCGGTATTAGAACGTCTTCATTCTTGAATTTGTCAATTAAAATAGTTGCTTCGATAACATTATTCATCAGTGGTTTGACTACAAGTCTAGTTCCTTTACATAGCAGCTTTTTTCAAATTGATGTCTCTTGGTCGATTTGATCTGGACCGTGCCATTCGTTGCCGATTTGCTTCATTTTCTTCTTGACGTTCTTCTGATGTCGCGTTATTCCGAGCATTTCTCATGCGCCTATTATTATTTGTCGAGCGACTAATATGAATACGCGATTGTCTTGGCATTTGTACTGTAATAAATATTATTGTAATTATGGTATTCTGAAATTTTGTGGATTATATTTTTTGTTTTTTTATTTGATTCACTCATGGTGCAACGTAGTTTATCGCATATGAACCGAAAAAATAAATCCACTAAATTTGATGAAAACTTACATTAATTAATTCCAATTTACACGTGAAAATTCCTAAATGTATAAGAAAAATATAAGCACGTGAGCGATTGTTAATTGAAAAAATAATAAATTTCTTGTTTCGTTTTGACGATTGTTTCTTAGTTATTCATTTGCGTTGATTTGAAATTTAAAAAAAATCTTCTTTTTTCATGATCATCAAGTGTTAACAATGTGTGTAAGTTTGGTTTAATTCGGCGCAAAGACACGGCGGGTCCACGTTTTAGCATATATTTCGAGGCTCTAGTCATCAATAGGTATGAAAATTACCCAGTATTAAAGCACTTATCGACAGCTTTTATTTGATGCCCATATCGTACATACACAACCAAAGGTTACCCGAGCCCACGTTTTGACCTATATCTCGAGACCCCAGTCACGGCGCGGCATGAAAAATACTCTGTACTAAAGCATTCGCCAACAGCTTCAATTAGATATCCATATTGTACAAACACATTCTAGGGTCCACGTTTTGGTCTCTATATCGAGACCCCAGTCACGGAGCGGCATGAAAAATACTCTGTACTAAAGCATTCGCCAACAGCTTCAATTTGATATCCATATTGTACAAACACATTCTAGGTTCCACGTTTTGGTCTCTATATCGAGACCCTAGTCACGGAGCGGCATGAAAAATACTCTGAACTAAAGCATTCACCAACAGCTCCCATCTGATATCCATATTGTACAAACACATTCTAGGCTCCACGTTTTGGCCTCTATCTCGAGACCGTAGTCACGGAGCGGCATGAAAAATACTCTGAACTAAAGCATTCACCAACAACTTCCATCTGATATCCATATTGTACAAACACATTCTAGGCTCCACGTTTTGGTCTCTATCTCGAGACCCTAGTCACGGAGCGGCATGAAAAATACTCTGTACTAAAGCATTCACCAACAGCTTCCATTTGATATCCATATTGTACAAACACCTTCTAGGCTCCACGTTTTGGTCTCTATCTCGAGACCCCAGTCACGGAGCGGCATAAAAAATACTCTGTACTAAAGCATTCACCAACAGCTTCAATTTGATATCCATATTGTACAAACACATTCTAGGGTCCACGTGTTGGTCTCTATCTCGAGACCCTAGTCACGGAGCGGCATGAAAAATACTCTGTACTAAAGCATTCACCAACAGCTTCCATTTGATATCCATATTGTATAAACACATTCTAGGCTCCACGTTTTGGTCTCTATCTCGAGACCCTAGTCACGGAGCGGCATGAAAAATACTCTGTACTAAAGCATTCACCAACAGCTTCAATTTGATATTCATATTGTACAAACACATTCTAGGGTCCACGTGTTGGTCTCTATCTCGAGACCCTAGTCACGGAGCGGCATGAAAAATACTCTGAACTAAAGCATTCACCAACAGCTTCCATCTGATACCCATACTGTACATACACATCCGAAGGTTACCCGGGTCCACGTTTTGACCTATATCTCGAGCCCTATCCACCAATAGGCATCCAAACTATACGTAAACCATCTTCAATACCTACTTAACAATGTGTGTAAGTTTGATTTAATTCGGTGCAAAGACACGGCCGGTTAGCGAACACACACAAAAAGTTGACTTTATTTTATATATAAGATATTTATTTGCAAAGGAACTACAGCTGATCTCCGGGAGCTCCTCTCAAAAAAGACGTTTTGCGGTGATTACTATATCTCTGAACAGGATCCTCTGAAATTAAAAAACTAAACAGATTTCGTGCCAACAAGTGCTACTTTGGACTAAGTAGGCAACTGAGCAGTAAAGTCCTCTCTCGACGAACAAAACTAACACTCTACAAGACTCTCATCATGCCCGTCCTAACGTATGGCGCAGAAGCGTGGACGATGACAACATCCGATGAAGCGACGCTTGGAGTGTTCGAGAGAAAGATTCTGCGTAAGATTTTTGGACCTTTGCACGTTGGCAACGGCGAATATCGCAGGCGATGGAACGATGAGCTGTATGAGCTTTACGGCGACATAGACATAGCGCAGCGAATAAAGATCCAGCGGCTTCGTTGGCTGGGTCATGTCGTCCGAATGGATACAAACGCTCCGGCTTTGAAAGTATTCGATGCGGTACCAGCTGGTGGTAGCAGAGGAAGAGGAAGGCCTCCTCTGCGTTGGAAAGATCAGGTGGAGAAGGACTTGGCTTCACTTGGTGTGTCCAACTGGCGCCGGTTAGCACGAGAAAGAAACGACTGGCGCGCTTTGTTAAGCTCGGCCAAAATCGCGTAAGCGGTTATCGCGCCAATTAAGAAGAAGAGAAACAGATTTCGTTAAAGTAATGTTAAATCTAGTAATTAATCGAAGGAATAAGCAAAATAAATTTTTTTGACAAAATGGCGATTTCTCAAAAAACATAGATTTTTCACCAAAATTTCAGCCCTAAATTGCTTATAAAAAAATATATTTATCGGTGAGAAAAAAATCTGCGATTAATTACTAAAAATGTATTTTAGAAGCTTGTGCGAAAATTTGAGACTAATCGGTTTAGCCGTTTTCGAGTAATGTTGGTCACCGACTTTGAAAACACTATTTTAAAAAAACGTGTTTCAAGTTTTAAAGGCGCTTTACAAGCACTCTGAAACACCTTTTCAAATTTGCTTCGAAAATATTCAACGGAAAGATATTAAATTTTCCGTGTGCACTCTTAAATATATTGTATGTACATTAAGAAAAAAATAAATAAATAAATCGATTTTTTGAAAGTCCTAACTGTATATAACCCCTTAAATGAATAATTCCCGATAATTTTTTGACAGAATGTATATAGTATATACTTAGTTCTGCCATAAGTTTTGTTACAAGTTTTGTCCGTTATAGTTATGAAATTACATTAATTTAGTTAGTTTTATTCAATCATATAAATATGAATAAAGAAAAATTTTCATTTTCATTCGAAACGGCCACCATTTGCTTTTACACAAACATTCAAACGATTAGGCCATTCAGCTATTGCAGTACGCACAGTTTCCATGGATACTGACGTCGCTGCTCGAATCAAAAATTTTTTGAACACTCAAAATTTCTATGAGGCCTTCGACAGGCCATATTCTCCAATTCTGACCAGAAACTGTAAATTGTTGAAAATCGAAAATGTTTTTTTAACCACCGCTGGGTGGTTTTTGGCTTATGAGCTGGAGCGGCAGCTTGCTGGAAGATCCTATGCGCTTCATTGAAAAGAGTACTGCTTAACTGCTTCACCACGCCTTCTAAGAAATCCTCTTGGTACACTTTTGTCCCGGTCTTAACCTCTTTTCCGCTGAAATGAAGAGATGTGAGCCTTTACAAGACACTTCTCAGAAAACTATTGGATGGTGGTCAAGTAAAACATTTGGAATAACATTTTTTTAAAGTTTTAGCAAAGATTTTGTCGTTTTGCTTATTAAAAACTGATTCAACAGTGAACATTTTCTCATCTGTGAAAAGAGTATTTTCATGGCCGTTGACCGCGTGCCACCAAAGAAGCTGCTTGCATCCGTCGAGTCCAATTTTTTTCAAGTGCATTGTCAAAAGGTGACCAGTTGAGCGACGGAAAACTTTCATGTGGAGATCATCTCTAATTAGTCTTGACATGGATATGGTCGGTACATTTATTTTCCTGAACGAGATTTTCTGCTTCGTAAGGGAATTTCTGCGAATTCTTTCTCGAACGGCTTTTATGGCTGCACTGGTTCCACTCAGGAGAGAACGACCACTTCTTTTTCTGTCTGTCACTTCAGACGTTTGGGAAAAACGATTTATTGCCCATTAGGCAAGTATTCTCGAAATATTAAGTTTTTTCAGCAATTCGTAACTTTCACTTGCACTTTGCTACAATGCGATTTCCTTAGCTTCCCACTTCATTGCTAACAAACGAAATTAACCACAAAACTGAGTATCATTTATGAGTAGACAATGCATACGGACAAAAGCAAAAATAACGGAACTTTTTTCTACATATTCGCGCTCGCTGTATGCATGGTAAAATTTGTCACAGAATTTATGGCAAGACCAAGTGTACGCAGATTGAAATTGTCACAAAAACTAATCCCAAGTTAATCATTTTGAATTTCTGTTCACTCAATACCCCCCAACTCCACTAAACCATTAAATGCATGTAAGCTACGCAACTATATGGACTAGCTACAATACGAATAACCAAATTTATTTCGCAGTTCATTTAAGATGCTCAAAGCATTTATTTATATGCACAATGGAAATGCTATTGGATTTTCAAGCCTCACTTATGTACGTATGTATATTATATAAAAACAAAAAATCTGATAATGAATGAAAAAAAGTAGATAATGAATTTTCTTATACCCTGAAGTTGGAGAATGCATGCATACATATATATAAAGAATAAAACCACATATATCCACTTATACCAAATTTGGAATTCTCTTAAGACTAAAAATCTATGATTTTGAAACATTCACAACCTCCTTGCATTGCTCGATTACACTATTCTGCTCTGTATCACTTGTAGAGGAGGATGACGTAGTTGTTGTCGATGATGAATCACTAGCATCTTCGCCACTCTCTGTGCCACCTTCATCATTGGTATCTTCATCGTCGTTATCATCAACATCCTCATCATCTTCGTCTTCATCCTCGTCAGCGTCCTCTGTATCATCGTCGCCTTCCTCTTCGCTGGTTAATGTGTCGCCCAAGTTAATATCTGTGATTAATTCTTTCAACAATTCAGTCTCGATTTCTCCCAACTCTAAACGTAAATGCTTTTTACACACATCTAGCAGGACATTTTTTAAATTTCGTGCTAATAGCTGTAAATGCGTCTGACCACTACGATTACTATCGGCAATGTACCGTATATAATCTTCAATATAATAACGATTAAAGAGTTCTTGATTGCCATCACTACTGGCAAAAATCGCATGCGTTTGTAGCAATTGTTTTAATACCCAAGTAGGATTTTTTTGTAAGCCATCAATAGCATCTTGCACACACACACGTCCCAAATCATAATTACGGTAGAGTGGATAAATCAGCGAACGGCGAAGAAAACTGACAACGACATCTTTAATGCTCTCGAAAGGTTCAAAGTAGCTTAGCGTGGCCGAGAGTATGCTGCGTGTCCATGCACTTTCGCAAGTTGGTTCATTTGATGTGGAACTGATGAAAAACAAAACATTAATCTCAATTCATAATTAATTTATTTCATAATAGTTATGGCTTACCGTTTATCGTAGCAAATGGCTAATAGTATGCTTATAAGGCCACAGTCGACCTCAGTCTGTTCGTATTTGTAGGACAGTGAAGTTTCTTGTGACTTGCGAGTCAAATTGTGCAATAGGCATTCTTCATCGCGCGTTAGTTTATCATCTAGGAAAGGGGAAAAGTTTTTAAGTTTATATGTAGTATGTAATTTTTTAATACAAAAAAACTAAAGCACAGAGAAAGGTGTAATGTAAAGATAGTTGTGAACTTTATATTAATATCCATGGGATGTTTAACAAAACAAGTATTTGTATTGCGTTTTCCCATTTTCCGCGGAATACATTTTAATAGTTATGTACCTCTAAAGTTACTGATGTACTTCATTGGATTCTCATGTCCTTCAGGCACCTGCAACTCTACGATATTTAATTTGTACTCATCACGTGAAAAATTCTTCAGCTCATCTATTTCACGATCAATGCTACGTTGTAGTGGACTAACCGCATGCGGTTCAGGCATACGAGCTACAGCAGAGAGGCCATCCTTAAGTAACACAAAAAGTTGAAATATGATAGTTAAGTAAATCCTGCAAGTATTTATTAACTAAACTTACTACGCCAGTGAGATTTCCTTTGAATTTGCTAGCAAAACCATACCCAAAGTCTGCTATAAACTTCAAAAGTTCACCAGTCTTATCCACTTGCAGGTGGCAGCTATCTGTTATGCGCTTCAACTTCCACAACTCAAGTGAAGGCGGCAGAATCCGTTCCGAAAACTTTTTCTCCACATCACTCTTTTCGGGAAGCGCTATTTGTTCCTCAGCGTTTGGCGTTACACAAGGCAAATCGACTTCGTAGCTGGACGTTTTGGTATTGAAATTGATTATTAAATTTTTCATATCTTTGGTATCGAATTGACGCTCTGATAGATGGAACCTAAGAAAACAGATTGCGTTTGATGCTACAGCTTCGTATTACTTAAAATGGTTACGCACCGTTGTAACTGCGTATCCGCATAAATAAAAAAATTGTGATCTTCTATGAAAATGTCACAATTACAGCGATTCGCTAAGCTGCATTGCTTCGCGTCGCCATCCCCAGCGTCGACCGAAGCTGTCTTTTTAGCCGATAAGCCAATTTGCAGTCGACAAAAATTCCCATCGATTGTGTGCTGTATTCCTTGTTCAAAAGTCATTACTATTCACTATGGAAATTACTAAAATTTTAACAATTTTGAAACTTCTTCCCGCGAAAGAAACTGTAAAAATGCATCTGAAGCACATTGACTTGGTTCGTGACAGCTGATAAATATTTACGAATGTCAGCGTGAAAAGAATTGAGCGAAAAAAAGATAGAGAATGAGCTTTTTCAGCGGACAGTTCACGGTGGTTTGGTTTACTTTTTGCAGAGTTGTTAAAATAAAATAATGAATCACAAAGGCAATGTAACCAAATTGTGAATGTATTTAATTCAAGGCTTCGCGCCAAAAACAAATGTCTCATGTAAATTAATATTCCGTTCACTAACGCAGCTAAAATTAGCCCCACAAGATACCACCACTTCTGCCAGAGAACGTAAATTCAGGAACGAATGAGCACGTTAAATGCCAAGTGCTAACAAAACGCGGGTAAGAAATTTTTATTATTTCACCACGGCCTTGGAAAAGTTAACAGAAGAGAGTTAACATAGCGGAGCGCAGGCAACAGAATTAAATATAGCGTTTGGATTGAAATGTAAAATGCCATCCTTCGGTGTTAGCGGAGCGCAGGCAACAGATTTAAATATAGCATTCTGCCATGCCTCGGTGTTAGGCAAAACAAAATAACAGCAGACTTGTACATTTTTCGTTCATGCTTATTTGCCGTCGGCATTTTGCACATAGACAATAAGATGGGAAACTCTTTCATTTTGAGAGAGAGCTCGCCCATGAGCACGTTTCAAAACTTGGCAGCACTCACACATTATGGGATTTTGAACAGCTGGCAGGCTGCCAGAAGAAACGCGCCAAAAACACTAACGAAAACAGTTCGTTTTTGCTTAATGGAGAAATGACGTGTTGAAATGTTTACAATTATTTGTCTTAAAATTAATACAATTGAAATATAATAATTGGAATTGAAGTGAGTTTGTAGAATCCATAGCCCATTATATCCTTTTCGACTTCTACTTTTAATTAGTCTTATGTACATTATGTAATTTTATTGAAAACTGTGTGTTGGCTTATGTAAATTTGTATATACGTAAATATTCTATGGTTGAAAAGCGTAGGTAAGGGGAATTGAATTTGAGTTTGAGATATTTTACAACAATTAAAGGTAATCTGCTTTAACTTTTTCTGTTCGTTGTTTGAGAATTTTTTTTTTTGTTACCCACTTTCCGTGTTATATTAAAAAATCGCAATATGTCAAGTTTTTAACTATAACTTATGTTTTTCGGGTTCATTACTTTATTATTATTAAATTACTTTTGTATATCAGTTTTAAATAATTTCATTTACATATAAATTTTTAAATTTTTTGGTTATTTATGTACATATTTCATACGAATTGTGCTTATTTTTAGTATATGTATGTAGGTGTTTACGAGTGATATAAGGCTTTTGGCCAACCGCACACTAAATACTAACCTCAATGATGGTGTGGAAACTAAAAACTCCCAATTTTTGTTTAAAAAATACCCAATTCATATAAATTAATTCTAAGTATAAGCATGCATGAATGTGAAATTCTAAGTATCTAATTAACTTAATTGTATTGATATCAAATTCTTTTCAAAATATTCACATAAGAAATTAATTTTGTAAGCCATTCATTTACATCAAGGCTTAGTATTCAACAATATGTTTACTCTTTAAATTATTGTATTTATGTGGGCAGAAAAAAGTCTTGACATGCCTTATAACACAGCTCATATGCGTATCTACATATAAAAAATTCAACAGCAAATAGACAAACATATGCAAACATATTCCTCATATATGCAAAAAAAAAAACTCATCTAAACAGTATGCGGTTACATATACATTTGGATGTGTTCTTATAGGAATACATATGTTGGGACAATGTATGTACGTAGATGTTTCTATTCTAAGCAAAACAATGCATATTCGTATATATGTACATATCTATGTACATATAACCGCACACACTCACTTTATGCCTCTGCATGCGTATGTTTCCAAAACCAAAATTCTAAGCCTAGCGACTACAAGAACAAAATGCATTCATAGGCGCAGTTGTAGCGGCCATGATTATTTACCCGCGACGGCGCTGAACAGTTTCAAATATTAAAAAGCACAACAAAAACAAATTCATTGATAAGTTCGAGCTCATATTTCTACAAGCAAAGTACTTTCATTCATAAAACGAGCCGCCCATATGCCAATTTTCTCGACCATTCGAAAATAGTCAATATTGAAATATTTCGCGTTGAATTATTTACCAATATTTGGTAAATCTTGAATTTTTGTCAAGTCGAGTGGCCGCGGCTCCGTACATATGTATGCATTAATATATATCGCACCCTAAATACAAAAGGGTCACAACTCAAAATTTTCCACACTCGAGCTTCACTTGTTTACAGTAGCACAGAAAACAAACTATGTGACATATCACGCTGAGATTTGCCATGTAAGCTTATAACAGTCCTACCAAAAAACAAAAAATTTATTTTTGCCATATGTCATCCGCGGACCGTTTTATTGATAACGTCTCGTTCATATTTGAGCAGAAGTTACATTTTGAGTTGTGACCCTTTTGTATTTAGGGTGCGGTATATGTAAATATGACTTTCTAAGTGCTCGACATCCACAGCTGCTGTGCGTCAAGTGCGCGCATGAGCATACAGTAAGTTGCAGAAAACAACATAAGTAGCTTATAAAAAAGTGCTGTGTCGGACATTTCAATGCTAGGAGAAATTTTCGAAACAATTATTTTATGTTCTCTGATAGTAGTTGAATACTTAATTAGAATATTTCTTTACGCACGTAGTTCTTGAATTGATAAAAAGTGCACAAAAACATATGCATACATCTGCAAGGTTAGAAACTTACTCTGAAATCAGAGTATTTGAAGGTTACTGTACATTTTTGAAGGTCACTGTCCATACAATGCTGTGCCTAGGAATGTGCGCTGGATTTCTGGAGAAGTTTTAGGGAATCGTAATGTTTTTTGCTGTGGCAAATACACATACATACACACATCATATATATATGCGCATACGAATACATATAAATTCACATATTTGTATATATTCATCAATATACCAATATGCTCTTTGAATTCTTGTCTAAAATTAATTTCGAGTCGAAAAATTAGTAAAAATTTTCATCAAATTTGTATAAAGTTTTATATTTACTAAAACGCAAACAACAAAATGCGAGGTCGTTTTATAATGTATTTTGTTTAAATGCTTCTTTTTGAATTAAATCAACAAACATTAAAGTTACTTTGATTTTAAATGCTGGCGCACAATTTCAAATCTTTATTTGCATTGTACAGCGTTTGCTTTTTGAACCACCTATTTTTTTGGGAATGGTAACACAAATGACATGTCAAATGTGTTCATAATTTACTTAAAGGTTTGACATTTACGAAATGGGACGCTTTACGCTTGAACAAATTTAGGAAATATTGAAAACCTATTTCCAAAGTGGTGAGCCTTCTTCTTCTTTTCTGATTTCACATCGGTGGCTACGTCAATAAGCAAAATTGCCAAATTTTACATGACCCACTCTATATTTGTTTGAAAATACAAATTGAATAAATTTTCGTTTATCAAGGGATCATAGAAATGCACAAGCAAATCCCTTGCAAAATGCCGTCGGCATTCGTCAATTTGATTTCATACAAAAACCAAAAACTGAGCAGGGCCAAAGTACTTGTACATAATTCACTGCAATCAGCTCTGTTAAGAAGTTCCCCGCTGTCGAGTTGAGCGAGGTGAAAAAGTCTTCGCGGTTTCACGTCATTTTTGACAATTCACACTATACGTAGCTCGTGAGACTTCTCTATACATAAACGTACTCTGTGTTGGATCGCTGCACTTATTCAGGCAGAAATAAAAAACCTGTAAGCCAAAAATCTTAAAAATTGTTAACTCACAAATATATCACTACAACTTACGTATAATTGCAGACGTAAAGCGCGAGGAATTGCTCGTGTGGGTGTTGCGCATGCATCTACGTACAACATATTGGTATCGACGTGGACAGCCAGTTCGGAAGTCAAATTGATTTCAGAGGTAGCAGTACTAGGCACACGATGACCGTCACATGTTAAACACTTAACTAGGTATTTGCACCATCGTACACAGCACGCTCAATGTCATCCATGAAATTGTCCGAAGAACCACATATGATATGACAATGGTAGAAACACACGCATTCTTGCCTTCGTTTCTAAAAACCACAATAATTCTGCCACCTAGTTGTTCAACACGCACCTTCCGCAGCAGTTGCTCGTCTGTGAAGTCCCACAAATAAAAACTTTTAAAAACAATTTATTAGCAAATATTCTAACAGAACTTCCTAACTGTAGTTTATGTATTGTATGTAAGGTGGTCACTATTATATCGTCCCCTTAGTATTAAACATTTTTTGATGTTTTGAGAAAATGAATTTCAAACTTTTTGTCGAAAGTAGCTCTCACTCAAATCTCGTTATGTCTGTAAATATTTTTTATTTTTTGACTGACGTTTTGACCCACTTTGTGGAACTAGAATTTGACAAAATTTTGACCACATATAAAATCGACGATGGAGAATCCAAAAATTCAATAAAAAAATAATAGCCTATGAGCACATAGGCTATTGTTATACTAAGGGGACGATATTTGCAAAAACGCTGTTCTAAAAACCTATGAATGAAAAAGATTAATAATAATTTTTAGAAATGTCTGATCTGGATTTACGTGTATGAAAATTCACAAACCGGTGGTTTACCGCAGCAGAAAGCCAACTCCAAATAATCAACTACCACATCGACCTAAATAGCGAAAAACGACATTAATTTACAAAATAATTAGCTTTCATTATTATACTTACTTGAATGTTTACAAACAGATAAAAGATTTTCAACGAATAATAACAAGGCAAAGCGTCAAAGTGGAAACGGTGTTGCCGACCATATAATTTGCACTAAAAGTTGAATTTTTACTACAATTTAAAATTTTTTTCATAAAACATGTACGTATATTTGTACACTCGTTTGTGAATACTCATGCATGTACGTAAATCTCGATCAGGCATTTGTACAAATTCTTATTAAATCTTTTCCTTTGTTAGAACTGCAAATACAGGGTGGGCCATATAGCGTTTGCTTTTGGAGCCACCTATTTTTTTGAGATGGTAACACAAATGTCACGCCAAATGTGTTCATAATTTACTTAAAGGTTTAACATTTACGAAATGGGACGCTTTACGCTTGAACAAATTGGGGAAATATTGAAAACCTATTTCATAAGTGGTGAGTCTTCCTCTTCTTTTCTGATTTTCACATCGGTGGCTACGTCAATAAGCAAAATTGTCGGATTTGGGGCTCAGAAAATCCACACGTTACTGTAGAGAAGCAAATACATCCACAACGAGTCACTGTTTAGTGCGGTTTTTGGTCTGGCGGCATCATCGGGCCATTTTTTTCGAAAATGAGCGAGGCGCTGCGGTTACAGTAAATGGCGAGCGTTACAGTGACATGCTCAACGAGTTGCTTCCAAAAATTGAAGAGGATGACATGGACGACATTTGGTTTCAACAGGACGGTGCAACTTGTCACACTGCCAAAGTTACACTCGAACTTTTGGCTACCGTTTTTGAAAACCGAATAATCAGCCGAAATTCCGATATCAATTGGCCGCCTCGGAGCTGTGATTTAAGCCCGTTGGACTATTTTTTGTGGAGAGCCGTTAAGGACAAATGCTGTGCGAACCATCCAGAGACGATTGATGCTTTAAAACACGAAATCGAAGTTGCCATTCATGAAATTGGAGCCCAAACAATCGAAAATGTGCTTAAAAATTGGGTTGATCGAATGGCCTACTGTAAAGCCAGTCGTGGCAGTCATTTGAACGATATTATTTTTCATTCATAAATGACAATGTTCAATCTTCAAAATAAAAAAAAAAAGTTTGAAAAAATATTGATTAGTTTTTATAGCCGATTCAAAAAGCAAATTTTACATGGCCCACCCTTTACAATCGCAGTCACCTTACATATACCACAGTTAGTAAATTATGTTAGAATATTTGTAAATAAATTGTATTTAAAAGTTTTTATTTGCAGTTCACAGGCGCATAAGTGCAGCGGGAGGTGTGTTGAAAAGCTAAGTGGTACTACTGTAGTGCTTTTTAGAAACGAAGGCAAGAATGCGTGTGTTTCTACCCTTGTCATATCATACATATATGGCTCTTCGGACAATTTCATGGATGACATTGAGCGTGCTATGGTGATGGTGTAAATACCTTCAAGTGTTTGCATGTGACCGTCGTTATGTGTCTGGTGCTGGTGCCACTGAAATCGACTTGGCTTCCGAACTGGCTGTCTCCGCCGATACCATACCGGGCCTTGAACAGTACGCTGTACGTAGATCTACGATCAAGCCCTACAAGGGGCGTAACTCGTAGTTATATATTTGAAATTAACAATTTTTAAAACTTCTGGTTTACAGGTTTTTGGTTTCTGCGCAAGTTCAACGTCTCTACATCTGCTCGAATCAGTGCAGCGTTCCAACACCCATACTCGTACGAGCCACTTTCCGCAATTTTTCTCATTGCATTTGATTAACGTAAATTTATGAATTATATTAGTAATATATGAAATATTTGTTTTAGACTATATGAATACATTTTCCCAACACTTACTAATATTAGGGCCAAGTATATTAAGGTAAACAAACTTTACACTATAAACTACCAAACTTGTAAAAAAAAATATACTCGGAAATCTACATAAAAGCTTATTTTGTTTACTAGCAGCATTTCCTTTTCAATATAATGAAAATACTCCGTTAGAGACGCCATGTTTTTACTTTTTCTATCTTCACATCTAACTAATGTTTGTTTTAAAATTCCGATCTAACTTAAAACACATATTTAAGTAACAAATCATAGTTCTGCGTGCTCTTGTCTTGTTAGATAAACATCGAAAATATTCTAAATAAATATTACATTTGCTTTGAAAGAAACCAATAATTTTTTTGTTGTTTTGTTTAAATGTAGTTTTTCTCTAATTACAGGACTAATTAACTACTTTACGTACTTTTTACTACCTATAGGCAAGACGGGGAAAACATATTTCCCTCTTTCTCCATCCTTCGTAAATGCAGCCCTAAAATAAGGGAGTGTCAAAGCGCCCTTGTCATCACTTACCTAACCTTCTTTAATTCAATCATGCTATAATTGAATTATGATACTTACTTGAACATTTACTAACAGATAAATGATTTTCAACGAATAATAACAAGGCAAAGTGTCAAAGTGTAAACGGCCGACCCTATAATTTGCACCAAAAGTTTAATTTTTACTTCAATTTAAAAGTTTTTCATAAAACATGTACTTACATATATTTGTAAAGAAGCAATATGTTTTAAAATAAGGTAGACGATTTGTCAAGAGGGAGCGAGAAAGCTGCTTACTTACCTAACTTTCTATATTTGAGTCATGAGTTTGCTTTATTTCTAAATATAAAAAACATGACTCAATTTTGGCGGTACGCTTTTGCAATTTAGCGTTGGAAGTTGCGAAACGCTTGCCGAATAGGGTTAAGAAAATTTGCGAAACACTTCTTACAAAATCGGAGACTTTGATTAGAGATGCCGATTTTGCAAGCGCTAAACAAATCCTCACTAAAGCCTACAAAAAGAACACACCCGACGAAAACGATCGGATCATAATTGAAAAATCGCTGCGCGTAGGTTAGTTCAATAGAAACAAGTATTTTTTTTTTGTATTCATTTTGTTTTCTACTAATGTGTTTCCCTGTTTGTAGTCGTCAGGCCCGTGCGCAGACCCTAAGATTTAGGGGGGGGTGGTTCCAACTTTTGTTATAATAACCAAATTTGATATAACTTTGCTTGTGTTTGAACCCTGCAAAACCAGCCCCCATACCAGCTCTCCCCCCCTTTCCCAACTCCGCCCCTTCTACCCCTCCCCCCCATGCGCACGGGCCTGGTCGCCATGAAAATTTGTCAAATTTTAGACGAATTGGTCACCACCAGCTCAGTTGACTACACAAAGCGGAAAACTTTATAGGAGAAACTTGGCGATGGATGTTACCAACTCCAAAACTACTCTAAATCTATCGAGTACTACCAGCAAATGTTGGATTACGCCGAAAAAAAACTCTGAGCCCGAGAAAAATTTAATACCAATTTATGTCAGTCTGTATCAGACCTACAAAGACAACGAAGAATATGACCAGGCGCTAATGTATCTGTGGAAAGAATATGAGCTCAATGAAGGTGTGCCGACGGAAGCGTTCTCAACACTATGTGCTATTGCTGAAGTGTGCGAGCTTCAGCGACAATTATTCTGGACCATACAGGATATTTATCAAAAGGCAAAGCAGGAAGCAGCAAAAATCAATAATGAGAGAGAACGAGCGAAACAAGAGCGAGTTGTTTTTGTGCGCCTCAAAAGATTTGTGCTAAAACACAAAATGCAAATGTTGGCAGATGAATTAATAGATGAAGCAAAAGAGAAAGGTAGGCACTTTGGTAAAGAACATTAACAGATATATAGTGCTATCTCGGTAAACCTGACGGCCAGAATCCCAAGGCCATGCACATTACTGTAGTGCCCCAATTATAAAGGAACAAGTGTCAAATTTCAAAATTGTAGTAGTGTCCGGATTATAGCGGGCCGGGCTTACGCAGATAGCACTATAAATGCTCTTCTGTCTATTTATAGGGATAAAATTAAGACTTGACGACGATGGAAGTGACGCTGAGTCAGAGGCGGACTCGGCAGCTTGCAACGATGAAAACTCAGCCGAATTGGGTGATGATGTTTGTCTCGATGATCTAACCGATTCAGATATGAGTGATTTAGATGAGATAGAGAAACCGCGGACACATCGTGCTACACGTGAAGTTCGCGCTCTTACAATTAAGCGCAATAATAAAGGCGAAACACAGCTGCACCAAGCGTGTACAGCAGGAAATATTGAGCTAGTTCGGCGACTTCTCGACCACGGGCATGTGGTCAATGTGCGGGATCATGCGGGCTGGATTCCATTGCATGAAGCTTGCAATCATGGATTTCGTGATGTAGTAGAACTACTAATAGATCGCGGTTCAGCTGTTGCCATTAACGATAAAGGAGGTTTGAGTTGCGACGGCTAACTCCACTTTACGATGCCTATTCGAATGGGTTTCTCGATGTAGTTGAACTGCTATTAGATCGTGGCGCTGATACGGCCATTAAAACAGATTTTGGCGAAACGTGTTTGGTTGGCTCAGATAGATGGCGGCGATCAGCAACTTTAACGGAGGGCGCACAAACACAGTATGAAATGATAGGAGCCAGGCTCTTGACAACACTTTCAAAGACTGGCATTTGTAAGAAGCCAGTGGCAGCATTAACAAATGCACAAGTTGAGTCTGCATCAGATGTGGAGTCCGATAGCAATGATAAAACGTTGGTGGAAGAAGAATTACATAGTGGCGGACGTATACGTTCGAGTTTGAATCGGTCTGGTGAAAGCAGAAGGGCTTCCAAGGTATTATTCAAGAAGAAAAAAATTGATCTTACTAAATAGAAATGTAATAAAATTCTAATTATCAGTTTATTGCTTAGCTACTGAACCACTAACATATTTGTGAAATTAATATTTTACTGGCTTATGTGTTTTTAAGGAGTACAGCAAGAAATCTCCACGTGACAAATCCGCTGGCATGGAATATAAAACAGTAATGGCACAATTGAAACATCCAAACCGTTCAACCACACTTAACGATGATAATTACGAGAGTTTAAATTGCGCGGCCAGTTATTCAAATACTCTGATACCTCGACGCAGCGCTTTGCTGGATGGGAATGAAGTAGATGATGATGATTGGCTAATTGATGATTTAGGTCCAGAATGCAGAAAAAAAAGACGTTTTCACACCCCCATTAAAGAAGCTACATCGACCTCTAAAGAAAACCTACACACCGATTCAAAAAATTCTAGTTGGAGTGCAGATGCGGTGTTAGCACCCGATGATGCTTTTCAGGAGGTTTTAGATGCATCGGCCGGTACCACAAAGCAACAGCGTCAAAAACAAGCGCGCAAATAATTCATCTACAAACGAGGCAGACTCAACGACAACACCCATACATTTACTGATATCTCAATCAAAGTCGTCACCAATTAAAGTACAAAGCATACAAGTTATGCCAATAACTGTTTATTTTAAGATTAAAGTAGAGAATGAATTGTTGTTATTGAAAATTGAACGTAAAAATGTAAACGATATTAATATACTTTGGTTGGCCGAGGAAGCGGCAAGACGTTATTATAAGTAATACAAAATTTGCTATATGTAGTACGTAACAATGTTGTTATTATGCTTGCCATTCCTTACAGTGGTTTAACGTGGTGGCTTTTCTTTCGATTTCAAGAATGTCGTTAAAATGCTTCAATTACTCCAGGATATTTTTGTTTCAAATTGCGCAGCTGTTCCTGATTACCCTGGCTGAATACCCCACGCTCAATGCCTATTTGTATTAATTTTGCGACAGATGGAAATGTGTCTGTATTCAACTCATTTGTACGTTGCATGTTTTTTAACTGCCAACGTGCCAAAATCGGTAAAAATTTTTGAAAGCATTTAATCTCAGTCCATTGGAGAAGGTGACGAATTTTTTTTACAAATGTTACCATGTTAGGCTGTTGCCAAATTATATTTAATCTGGGCGCAGTGGTAGGTTCGTTAAGAAATTCCGTGATTACTTTTTTAGATGGAAAAGAGGGATCAGTTAAAGCCTTCTTACGGAGCTCCAGTTCGGTTTTTAAAGATAAACGTTCTTCCCTATAAATACAAAATAACGCCTCCATATATGTTAGTAACACATTGTATCAAGCTTAGGAATATTATAGCATAAATATTTGTGATAAAAGAAAAATAAATTCTATTAAAATAAGTTTACTTAAACAAAAAAAAATATTTTGTTTAAGAGAACCGGAACCTCTTGTAAACCCACGATGTGAAATTAGTTGAATTATCACATAAGAAGTCTATTGGCATCCCGGTAGAATTGTCATTAACACAAAAATATAACCCCCAGACTTAAACTTACTTCCACAGACTTTCGTCACATCCTTCTCTAGTACCGCAAATGCCACATCCGCTTTTTGTATGACTTTGTGTACGTCCACCGTGTCCACAATTACTGCAAATCGTGTTATCATCAACACGCATCTCCAGCGCAGTATATTTACTGTCTTCACGCCGCCAAGATCTTATTCTAAATAAAAAAATATTAAAATTACATAACTGATTAGCCTGAAATATTCACATTCATATACCTTTGTAAAATTTCCACGTCTTTATACATGTTGAACAATTTTTGGACATTAATACGTCCAATGCCACGAATACCCCCGGGACAATAATCACATCCGCAGAGTAGCGCCATAACAATAGCCTTGTTTTGGCCAAAATCTAGTGAATGTATTTATTATAAAGATCTACAACTAAAATTCAAAGCCTCCTTAAGTGTACAAACCCATCTTCTTTTTGATTTTTTCCATGTCATAAATCTCAACTTCCGTCGCGGATAGTGAAAAGTTACGATAGACACGTAAAGCACCATAAGCAAAGCAATCCGAATCCTGACTGATCACCCCATCTACTAACTAGAATGAAAGTGAGTTTTTTATTGCATCAATGAAGTATAATCAGGAATTAGTATGCATTTGTTATGATCTATACATGCCCCTTTTTTGTTGAGAAACGCACAATAAGCTTCGGCCTCTCCTGGTGCGTAAACACATTGTACACCCATAGATTGTAATAAGTTCTTGCATTGTTTCAGCACTTGATTAAATCGAGTTCTCCTTATAGCTTTGTTCCTTTGACTTGGTTTGGTACCGCGAAACCGCAATTTAGCGCGTTCGCATATTATTTGACTTTTTAATTTGGGGGCCGCTCCTTCGAGTATAAAAATGGGTATCACACCTTCCGAAATTAAGCGGCGTGTCCGAAAGAAAACGGTTCTTTTGTTCGATACACATACATATATTAAATATTTATAAATTTAAATGTTTATTATCTACGTTATTAGTACCTACCTTAAATCTGCCCTGGATATTTTATTGTAATTTGCCACGCTCAAACTTGCCACGACCCAAATAGATAGGTCAATGGCAATTTTTTTACCACGCAATTCACACCGCGGCTTTGTTTCGGCATATGGAGCTAGTACCGTCCATAATTCCTTCACACCCATTTTTCGGAAGCAAATACGTTAGTATAAATATTTACGTATGTTTACTTAAGTTATATTATAAAGCGATTTAGCACGGCTGGGATTCGCAATAATGTCTATTGGGCAATTTTTGGCAAACTATAATGTCTTTATTAATAAAACTTGGTGGAGATGTTAGTGAGGTGTTAAGGAACACTCTTTATAACTCCAAATTATTCGGGAAATAATAATTTCTTAATTATTTGCCTTCAAAATGCCCGCGGGAACTTCACTATAATCTGGCACATTACACTATGTATTTTTTTACACTAAATTCACTACACTAAATTCACTGTATTTATACCCAGATGCGGGTTTTTATTTATTTTCATGAATCATAGACGGATATGATCGTTTGATTCAACCATAGAAGGTTAGCGTGATTCCATTATATAAGGTTAGCTAAGTAAGCAGCTTTCTCGCTTCCGTTTCACAAATTGGCTCCCTTATTTGAAACCATGTTGCTTCTTTACAAGTATACGTATGTGTTTTATAAAAAAACTTTTAAATTGTAGTAAAATTTAAACTTTTGGTGCAAATTATTATGTCGGAAAAACCGTTTGCCGACTGCTTGCTTTTTATTATTAGTTGAAAATCGCAAACATTCACTATAAACATTTGAGTAAGTATTATAATAAAATCGAATTAATTTTCAAATAATTAACGTTTTGGTCGTGCTTCTGGAATAGTCGGATAGACAAGCTGTTATCAAGGTCACCTCGGATACATGGGGAAACTTCAAGATAACGTGCGAGGACATATACAGACTGAACGAGCTGGCGGAAACAACTACTACAATATTACAATTATGTGGGTGCCACGAAAGAACGGAAAAAATAAAGAAATATTTAAAAGAACGTTGATACTTTGGTGGAGAAATTCATTGGTCCGCAGCTGGAAGTAGGGTGCAGCTCAGTCACTCACAAGACTGTGATAAACCGACTTAGCCAACATAAGCACTATGACTACTGTCATAGTTTCAAAATCTTCGGCAGTCTAAAATGTTCCTTGACGTCCCACATAGACCAAACTTCAAATTTCTGTCTCCTAGTTTAAGTTCCACTTCAGCTTCTAGTTCCAGTTCTTACTATAAACAAACTGTTTTAACAGTTACTCTCTAGCTCCTAGAAGCTGAAGTGGAACTTAATTCGTCAATAGTAAGAACTGTTTTAACAGTTACTCTCTGGCTCCTAGAAGCTGAAGTGGAATTTAAACTAGGAGATAATTGGGGCTATTGTTGATATAATCACACGATCCATTTCTTTGAACAATTATACTTCGGAAAGACAATCTTCATGAAGGTGGTCCTATCGAGTTCAGCCCTAAGAATCTTACTCGTTATACTAATACGATGGTCCACCTGGTTGAGCTTCAGAGATTTTAGGAATCATGAACCAATATAGACTGTTTGGCGCATTGCTGCGATACAATAAAAAAACTATACGTTATGATAAATGTAATATTCACATGCAACGAATGTATCCTAGCATTAGAGTGCCAGGTGGTACTCCCAAATAGATATATTTCAGAGCAACAGTAGCAGCATTCACAATATATGTACCTACAGAGTTTGATTGTAAAGTAATAAGCCTTATTTTTTTAAGCAGTTTTATTAAACCTTTTAGCTTATGCAACTAATATTTTTCAAGCGCTGACCCTTGAGCGTCAATACACCGCTGGTAGCGGTCCTTCCAATGCAGGAAACATTTTTTAAACTCATCCGCTGGAATCGCGTTCAATTCGGCTGTCATAGTTTTTTGGATCGCCTCGATGGAGTCGAAACGCCTCCCCTTCAGCTTTATTTTCAGGCGCGGGAACAAGAAGAAGTCCGTAGGGGACAGGTCTGGGCTGTAGGGGAGTGGGGAAGCACCGGAACCCCCATCTTGGCCAATGCAGAGGTGCAGAGGAAGGCGGGTTGCGCCGGCGCATTGTTGTGATGAAGGGTCCAATTGTTGACGAGGTCGGGCCGTACCCGAGCGACGCGGTTTTTCAGCCGAAGAGGCACTTCTTTGTAAAATGCCGCGTTTACAGTGCTTCTTGGAGGTACAAGCTCCTTGTGAATGATGCCTCGAGAGTCGAAAAAGATGATCAGCATGGTTACGCAAAATTTGATCGAGTAACGTTGCTCCAACGACCGCTGCATTTTCGCCACTGCAAAATCCTAACACACTTTTAAAACAGCTTTCACGCGCGGAGCGATGTTGGCTTGACCGCTGTTCCCAGCGAACTGGGACCGGTTTCTAGTGGAAGGGGAAGGTCCACCGATCATTTTCCCTCACCAGCCGATTCGGTTGATCGCTTGGCAGACGCTCCGCACGGGAAGGCTCATTACTTTTCAATCAAACCCTGTATATGTACCTATCTAGCAAATTGTGCACTGGAAAGCGGATATCCATAAATAGAGTCGGCAATTGTAAAAACTTTTTCCAAAAGCTAGTTAAATAATAAAGTTAATTCCTAGTTACTGTAAAAGATAACTTAACTGTAACTTAGTAGTGATTACATTCTACTAATCTGTGTTGCTTAAATGGCTTTCTCTTCAATCTCAAAAGATACGAAATTGTGAAAGTATTAGTCAATATGTTGAAGGAATTACTATTAATTCTAAAAGAGTTATTTCTATTTTAACGGTCAATTGAAAATACTTGAAGTTGGAACGAAATCTAAGAATAAATATAATATCAGTGGCGGACTAACCTAGTCAGAGACCCAGGGCGGCATAATTGAATGAGGCCCTTTGTAGTGCAAAAGGATTTTGATTAATTTCAAATATGTTTGCCTAAGTATTTTTACATAATTATGTTTATTTGATTCTGATCTTATAATTGACGTTCGTGTTTGAATTAGACTTTAATAAACAGTTGGAATAATAAAATAAGCAAGTATAATTCTTCAAAAAACATACAATATAATTAAGAAATAATATATTTATTTACATATATTTTATGATATGCAAGAATATAAGAACGTTAAAATGAAGGCATAAGACATATGTATATATAATATTATGTAGGTAACATGAACTTTATACTTATATTATATTAAATTTTATGTTTTCGTGTCTTCATTTTACAGAACTCTTCAATAACTGCAGTGAAATCAATTTCTTTTGAAACTTTTCTTTCAATCGAAAGCACAGACAGATTGACGAGTCGCTCCTGATTCATTGTAGATGGAAGGTATAATTTAATTAGTTTCAATTTAGAAAAACTTCGCCCGCATGATGCATTTGAAATGCAAATGGTTAAGAAATACTGAAGTATAAGCAATATGCAGGGCAAGGATTCAGTAAAGTCCCATGTTATTATGAATTGTAGGACTTTTTGGGCTGTCGATCCAGATGCAACGTCCGCACTCGTATCGGTAGCACGGATGTGCCTGCGGTATCTTTATATTTCTTGTAAAACCTGCTCTTTGTCAAATTCATTGTAAATTTCTACCAGATTATCCAGTGCTACAGCCAGAGCGTCATCTGAAGCTTCCAACATGAACTTTGTTTCAATTTGTGGAAAATATTCTTTATTTGTTTGATGGCCTTGCATCGTTGCGAAAATTCCTGTATAAATCGGTAAATGCAAACATTGACCACCGTATTTCATCTTGAATCGATAATTCAGCATCACGAACTAGTTCACTCGCCATAGTTTATTTTACCTTCCTTCTTCCTCGTCTCTCGATGTTAATATTCATATCATTGCATTTTTAGTGCCAAAAATTACAGCATTTTCTACAATTGCGCTTCGTTCGGTCCCTAAATATTCATCTAGGGCTTTTATTTTGATAAGTCCTGCATCCAGAGTCATTTTTGGGGACTGTCAATATTTTTGAGCCAAATTAACTTCTTCCAGTATAGAGAGGCAATGGCAAACCTCCGAGTGTATTTCTGCCATGAAAAAGCTCCTCATAAAAAATACCTGCCGTTCGGAGTCGGCTTGAAACTGTAGGTCCCTCCATTTGTGGAACAACATCAAGACGCACACCACAAATAGGATGAGGAGCTCGGCCAAATACCTAACAGAAGTGTACGCGCCAATTATTTATTTTATTTATTTAGTATCTATAGAGAGCCAAAATTATTCATAGGTCAACAAGGTAAAATCGCTAATAGCCGGCAGTAGCAAGCTTGCTCCTGATCTTGTAACCAAATTTGCTTGTGAAGGATCTTCTAAATTTTCGAGAACATTGACTATTGCCTCCACGTTTTCTTTGACTACTTTTACTGACTCGTAACGTGTGCTCCAGCGGGTATCAGATAAACGTTTTAATTTTTTTCCTGTTTTCTCATTAAGCAACTCCCATCTCCTCGTAGATGGCGAAAAAAATGAATATAATTCTCTACTGTTCCAAAACACGTGACACTAGAAGGAACGCATGAAAATGCGTGGACTCCGCAAAGATTCAAAGAATGATTCGAACAGGGACTGAAAAGCGCTTTTGGATTAACTTTTCTGATTTTCCGTTGCACATCTCCGTGAATACCTGACATTGATGCTGGATTGTCATAATTTTGAGCCCTGTACAACGAAATATCAAGCCCATCTTTTTCTAGCTGTTCTTGAATATCTTTCGACACATCCTCAGCAGTTTTCCCAGACATCAAAATGAAACCCAAGAAAGACTCCCGTACCTCCACGATGTCGTTCTCTATATGAACGTATCTAATGATTTGGCTCATTTGGTCTGTTTTACTTTCATCAGGGGTGCTGTCAAAAAGGATTCCGTAATACTTGGCCTTTTTTATATCTGCAATAATTATTCACCCAAACATTGAATAAATTCATTTTGGATACCATTTATATACAAATAACTGGGGACTAGTTTTGACCCACCAGCGGTAGCTTCAAGTTTAAGGCAATGCTCTTTCAACACTGGATCATATTTTGATAACAGTCGTACCAATTCTAGAAAATTTCCCCTGTTTTCAGAAGAAATCTCTTCACGATGGCCTCGAAAAGCAAGATTTTGTTCGGAAAAAAATAGTGTTACATCTAAAAGTCGATGTAAAATGCCTCTCCACTTCTGAGTTTCTCTGTTACTTATTTTCAAGTTATCTTTATCAATGGTTTTATTAAGTTTCAAGCCTATAGTTAATGATTTACATTATTGGATGATTCATGTTGTGAAACCTTTGGATTTAATTTCCACCATTGACAAAAACCAGCTATAAATTTACTAACACTTTTGTCTCCCTCAGATGCAAATAACCGACAGCAATAACTATATAATTTCTTTGATGATGGTGAATATAGCATCCATTTCCTTAAATATTTAGTTTCGTTTAAACATGAATAAAACCAAGACGAAGTTAAACAACGATGTGTTCCCTTAGTGTTTTCACCTGGTCTTTCTATAGATTAAAAGGTCCGTCCTTGTTTTGAAATACTTCACTACCCCAGCGCTATTTGTGTTGTTTACAGTAACTTAAAAGATTCATCTCGTTCCAAAAATGGAATTAAATCGTGAACATTTTCGTGCGATTATTTTTTGCAACTTTCGACGTGGATTAACTCAGCAACATTGCATGGATGAACTTAATTCATTTTTTGGCGATGAAGCTCCATCAAGGACCAGTGTTTATCGATGGTATGGTGAATTCAATCGTGGTCGTAGTTCACTCCAAGACGAATTTCGTGAAGGTCGTCCAAAATCGGTTGTTGTTCCGAAAACCACCGTCATGTGACCTATCGTGAGATTGAGACAATCTTAGGCATTAGTGGGACCAGCATACGTTCAATGTTGCATAAACATTTGACTGTCAAAAACATTTGTTCGCGTTGGATCACACACAATTTGTCAATCGCTCAAAAAAAGGCTCGTGTCGATTGGTCGAAGGAAATGCTGAAAAAATACGATCGCGGGGCTTTGAAACACGTCTATGACATCGTGACAGGTGATGAATCATGGATTTACGCGTATGAGCCCGAAAGTAAACAGCAGTCGACTGTATGGGTGTTCCAAGATGAGTAAAATCCAACAAAAGTTGTTCGCGCACGAAGCACTTCCAAGCAAATGGTCGCCTGTTTTTTCGGAGAAACTGGACATGTCGCAACCGTACCACAAGAACAACGCAGAACAGTAAATTCTGAGAGGTACACAACCATTTGCTTGGCCGTTGTCTTCCAAGAAATTAGGAAAAGACGGATCACTCTTCACCAGGACAATGCGAGCTCTCACACATCGCCTCAAACAACTGCATTTTTGAGCACCCAAAACATCGAATTAATGGGTCATCCGACGTATAGTCCTGACTTCGCACCGAATTACTTCTTTTTATTCCCGTGCGTAAAATACAAACTGAGAGGTCAACGTTTTTCGACACCTGAAGAAGCGGTTGCGGCATTCAGAATGCATGTTTTGGAGGTACTTCATTCAGAGTGGCAAAAGTGCTTCGACAATTAGTTCAAACGCATGCAAAAGTGTATAGATCTTCATGGATAATATATTGAAAAACAATAAAGTGATTTTCGATGATTAAAATTTGTTTTTGTTCTCTAATCCCGACATATAAAAGGCATCCCTCGTAATTGTGTATTGGGGACTGATTTAACAGTTTGATGAATTTGTTCGCCGACGGCATCTTTCTTTTTTTACTATCTACTAGGTATTTAGATAAAGTTCCAAGCTCTTTGACCTGTTCAGTCTTTGCTTTTTTAGCTTCCTTTTTTGAGAGCCAGATGGGTGAATTCTTTTCGCTAAACAAAAATATCGCAATATTATTAAAACTCTAAAAAAAAAAAAACTCTATAAAATATTAAAACTCTTTTGTTCATATTCCGCAACAAAAACGAAAAACAATATTACTAACTAATACTAAAGTAACTTTACATGACTAAATGTGATTAAGAAATTAAATTAATTTTAAAAGAAAGGGCGTATTTCTCAATTTCAACGTATTAAGGCGCACAAGACCTGCGAGACTGAAAAACTACACTTCGTTCTTTCGTTCAGGGGATTGCCCGCGTGAGTATTAGACGATGTGGACGCGTTCAATATTCGCTGTGTGCACTTTAGGTGCTGCCCTCATTTTGGACGCTTTTTCTATGTTAAATGAAACGCAGTAATTTAGTTATAGTGGCCGTCATTAGCATAAAAGGACGGTCTGCCATGAGATTTACAAGTAAAAGCGCCAGTTCTCGCCACCATATACAGGGTTTGATTGAAAAGTCATGAGCCTTATTTTTTTAAGCAGTTTTATTAAACCTTTTAGCTTATACAACTAATATTCTTCAAAATAGGACCCTTGAGCGTCAATACACCGCTGGTGGCGGTCCTTCCACTGCAGGAAATATTTTTTAAACTCATCTGCCGGAATCGCGATCAATTCGGCTGCCACAGTTTTTTGGATCGCCTCGATGGAGTCGAAACGCCTCCCCTTCTGCTTTCTTTTCAGGAGCGGGAACAAGAAGAAGTCTGGAGGGGACAGGTCTGGGCTGTAGGGAGAATGGGGAAGCAATGTTCAAAATCTCACGAACCCGGTTCACATCTTCGTCTGTTTGCGTCGTCGAAGGCCTTCCAGATCGCTGTTCGTCTTCGACGTCCTTCCGGCCTTCCTTAAACGACTTGTGCCACCGTTTTACCTGAGCACTGGAAAGAGATTGGTCCCCATAAGCCTCCTTGAGTAGCCCAATGGTTTCGGTACCCGTTTTGTTTAGCTTTACGCAAAATTTGATCAAGTAACGTTGCTCCAACGATCGCTGCATTTTCGCCACTGCAAAATCCTAACACACTTTTAAAACAGCTTTCACGCGTGGAGCGATGTTGACTGCACCGCTATTGCCAGCGAACTGGGACCGGTTTCTAGTGGAAGGGGAAGGTTCAACGATCATTTTCCACCGCCAGCCGATTCGGTTGATCGCTTGGCAGACGCTCCGCGCGGGAAGGCTCATTACTTTTCAATCAAACCCTGTACTCTGCACAAGAATATTAGTACTGTACGTTCTGTTCATGCAACCAACATTTTTTTTGCATTTTTCTCAGTCGGTAAAAACAAGGCATTAATGCACTGTTGTGTACAATATAGATGACTTTACTGTTCTTAGTATTTTACAGTCGAAAGTAATATACTACGAATCTAGACATTAGAAATATAAGGCAGTAAACGTAATTTAAATTTTAAAAATTGTTAACTGTATTACAGGCTGTCTGTACTTATTTGTCGCCCCAGACATCGTCCAACTCCGATTAAGCGCTTTATACATTAACGTTTTTGACGGGACTCTCGCGAAGATCATATACGATACACGATGCAAAACGACCGTAAATAGGCTGGTCCGACGTCCTGCATTATCTGCTGTCGATCTGCTGGATGTCAGCAATATTCACAGCCATTTTGCATCGTATATGGTAGGGCGGGTCGATTTAAAAATCGCTCATTGCTCTGTGAAAATCGTATTCTAGGGATCCAAATAAGAAACTTTGCCGAAGGAACCATACCTCTAAATCGAATTCTGATGTCCCCCAATTTGGGTCGAACGAAAAATCCCACTTTGACCCATTTAGAGTGCTCCAATCGAGTCCAAATGTATGACCGACCCCAACTTTGGACGGCCGATCCACCCATGCCAGTGGCATACCCCCTGGAACTCCCCTGGGGGCTTCCCCATAGAATCATTTCAAAATATCACCATTTTTGGCCTTTATATGAGAAAAGAAACTAAAAAGTTCGACCCAAATTGGGGGATATCAGAATTCGTTTTAGAGGTATAGTTCCTTCGGCAAAGTTTCTTATTTGGATCCCTAAAATATGATTTTCACAGAGCAATGGACGCTTTTTTTGCCTCCCCACAAATAGACCCGGCCTACACTGTATGGTATATGACTTTGGCGGGAGTCCCGTCAAAAACGTTAATGTATAAAGTGCTTTAAATACGATTTAATCAAGGGAAGGCTGAAAAGCCATTTGGAGGCCCCCCAAGACCAGAGGCCCGGGGCGTACCGCCCCCTCCGCCCTCCCCTTAGTGCGCCACTATATAATATCATTTTCAATTTAAGGATTGAGTGAAGATTTTTTTGGATCAGATTTAGGAGATTGAGGAGTCACAGAGTAATAATTTATTATTCCAAATAATTTAAATGTAATAGAAAAAATAATACATAAACTTAATCAAGACCGGCTCTATTAGACTTTTAATAATTGTAGTTGGCACACTAATGTTATATTATAAGTTCAACTAATTTTGTATTAATAAAATTTATCACTACAAACACGTGCGAATTTGCTATGCGACGGTTTAAGATACCAATATTTGCTTTCAGCATTATAATGATGTATTTACTATGCTGGTTAATCATTTGATAAAATAATTAACAGCGATACATTAACAATAGTTATTAAGCCATGATTAGCATTTTATATTTCAGAACATTAATCATAAAAGAAAACCAACATTTTTTTAATGTTTTGTTCTAATGTAGATTGAATCTATTTACATTGGTCAGTTTTTCTCTAATTTTTAATTACATTACCAATTGCTACTTTGCGTACTTTTTTACTACCTTGAGGCAAGAAGGGGAACACTTTTTTCGCTCTTTCTCAACCCTTCGTAAATGCAACACAATATAAGGGAGTGTAATTCCCCTTTATTGAATTGATTATTGAATCATCGTGATTCACTATTATATAATATAATATATATACCTAACCTTCTATTATTGAATCGTGATGATTATATATATTATAAAATAGTGAATCATGATGGCTCAATTATAGAAGGTTAGGTAAGTAAGCAGCTTCTTCTGCTTCTTTACAAAAAAAAAAGTACATATTTCACAAAAAAATGATTGAATTGTAAGAAAAACTCAACTTTTGGTTCAAATTATTATGTCGGCAACACTGTTTCCATTTTTGACACGTTGCTTTATTCATATTCGTTAAAATCCGTTTATCTAATTGGAATCATTCGAGTAAGTAAATGCGTAAATCGTAAATATATTGTTTTTAAAAACTTTTATTTGCAGGTATTCATATACGCGCAAGTGCAGTATTCCAAAATAACAATTCTAGAATTCCAGCATCGTATACTGTAAATACTCGTACACGTAAGTTATAACATTGTATTTGCAAACTATCTATTTCTAATACTTTTGTTTTGCAGATTTTTGATTTCTGAGCAAGTTCAGCATTCCTGCATCTGCACCCCCGTGTCAAATATTCGCACGCGTTTAGTATCCTAACATCAGGCAAATGATCTCCACGACCACGCTTACAGGACAATGCCCTTTACAAGAAATTTTCCATAAAATATCACTGGTTTCGTTGCTTGTGTGACACGTAGCGCCGTCTTGTTGAAAATAAACGTTGTTCAGATCAATACCATCCAATTCAGGCCATAAAAAATTGTTTATCATCTCTCCTGTTTAACACCTAACACCTATTATTGGAAAACCCTTTATTATATGTATTTTTTGTTAATAATTCGCGTAAAAACACATTCAATTAAAAATATGGCTTGCAACTATTTTAACTTTTGGTTGAAATATTTAAATAAGATTATGCATTAAGATTTTGTAGTCAGTATAAAAACGCTAATAAAACATGAAATTAAAAAAAAAAAAATCGATGCGCATAACAAGTATTTTTTCTTAATAATTCGATTGAAAACACATTTAATTAAAAATATGAATTGCAACCATTTTAGCTTTTGGTAGAAATATTTAAATAAGGTTATGCCAAAAGCAAGTTGCGCCTTGTGTCACAAAACATGGACTCAAGAAGCCATCAAGATGTTCCACGTTTCAACGAATGTAATGAAAAGAAAAATATGGTCGAAATCGTGCGGCGTCGATTTAAACTCATCTTCGAAAATTTGCACTTTGCATTTTTCACCTATGGACTATAGGTATATGTGGTTCAGATGCAAAAAGGGTTAGGTTATCACCGATAGCAGTGGAAACCCTATCTAAATGGGATGAAACTCAAGTAACTGCTTCCAAATTAGTCGATGCCTCGACCCAAACCGTGCTAATTATATAATTATATTAAATATATAATAAAAACCTCTTGTAGCTAATATTTTGCTTTAGGTCTTATGAAGATTGTAGTGTGCAGATCTTCAAATCAAAATTGAAGAATTGCGAACGCGAGTTAAAGGGTTCGAAAAACTTAAAAGGAATTTATCATTAATTTTTACGGAGGTAGGTAGGTAGGTAAGATGGCAAGAGTACCCCAGGTACACTACAAGTAGCACTTACGTGCCGTTTTGATACCATAATGTGGACCACTACCTGTGAAAGGATTAAGGGAGGAGATAAAACCGTCTATAGCCATCCAGTGCTGTTGATGTAGCGGAGGAGAGAAAAGGGATCTAGGCTGGAGAATTTCATCAAGTCATCCCCAAAGGGGACGCTGAGGAATCTCAAGCGCCTAGCCGCCAGAGCCGGACATTTGCAGAGAAAGTGTTCCATAGTCTCTTTCTCTGCAGGATCCCCACAGCTTCTGCAATGGGGGTTGTACGGAATTCCAAGCTTCTCCGCATGAGTGCCGATCACGCAGTGGTCAGTGATCACCGCAATGAGTTTGGAAATTGAATGGCGGGGGGTTCCCATCACCTTAAGCGTTCTGTTTATATCGTATTGAGGCCATAGTGCTTTTGAAATGATGAGACAGACCTCCATCTGTCTTGCGCTTTTCTTAGAAAGAAGTCGTGTAGTTTCCCTTTAACGACGGCCAAGGGGATACCGATGTCTGAGAAGGGGGCAGCTGGATCCGGTTCTGCCGCCCCCTTCCTGGCAAGCTCATCGGCAATTTCATTTCCCTCTATATTCCTGTGCCCAGGAACCCAGATGAGGGAAATGTTTCTTGCACGTTCGAGACGTTTAAGTTCCTCCTTACAGGAGTTCACGAGAAGAGAGCTGCAATACGGCGACGACAATGCCTTGATTGCAGCTTGGCTATCGGAAACAATATTAATGTCTCCCTCCCAACAGCGATCCCGAAGCATTTTGCATGCCTGCAGGATCGCGAATACCTCTGCTTGAAAGACGCTGCTTGTCTCCGGCAGTTTATAGGAGACCGGAATGCTGGCTGATTTAGAGTGGACCCCGCTCCCACTCCAGACTCTATTTTGGATCCGTCAGTGAAAATAGAGGCATCTATATCCGCACCAACTCTCCTCCCTTTCCAATCTTGCCTGCTCGGAAAGATAGCCCTAGCACAGCCTTCAAAGCCCAGTTTGCGGATGGAGAGATCAAGATGCTGCTATGTCCTACAGGAAGTTGTCTGCAAAGGCCAAACTCCTTCAGCCTAATAGCACTCTGAGCAGCAATGGATTTAACCTGCAGATCCACAGGAATTAAATGGAGAATACATTACGGAGTACAAATCCGAAAAATTATAGATCCGCAAAAGAACGTCCACTGGTCATGGCAAGACATTTCCTCCGCGATTGCTCTTCACGCAGCTGGCCAAAGGGCCTATGTCCATTTGTGTAAAAATGGTTTTCCGTACCCTTGCGAATCCACAATTCGAAAATGGTTGCAAAAGATGAAGATTGATGATGGAGTACTGAATTTCTCTTTGAACGTAATGCGAGCCGCGAGTGGCATACCCGTCGCAGATAGACTCTGCATAATGTGCTTCGACGAAATGAAAGTACAATCCGTTTATGAATACGACCAGTCAAGCGACATCGCAAACCGTGGAACTACGTGCAATTAGCCATTGTACGTGGACTTAAGTCTTCACGGAAGCAGCCGGTTTTCTGTGCGTACGACTGCAAAATGACAAGGCAATTTTGGAGAGCCTCATCATTAAAATTCAAGAGTCCGGGTTTGCTGTGGTCGGTATTGTGTCAGATATAGGAGCAGGAAATCAGTCCTTGTGGAAGGAGTTGAAAGTGACATGTGGTATGCGAACTTGTTTTGACTTGCCATATCGTTTTGTAACCATATATTTTTTCTTAGAGCAAACGTGGTTTTGAAAACCGTGGTTGGGAAAATATTTGTGTTTGCGGACGTTCCGCATTTACTTAAACTGCTTCGAAATCACTTCCTCGACACTGGATACATGTAAAGGGTGGTTGAATTTCAATGACCGATGTTAAATGTGAACCACACCTAAAAGTCAAGCTTTTTTATGCATTTTATTTGAAGTTTTTTAATTTCAAACTAACTGAATATTTTTAAAATGGGCGTTCAAATCAAAATGCATATCACGCACTTCGTGATTTTTTTGATCAATTTAGTCGTCTAAATGTGCGTACAATCGGAAAAATTGTGCAAAAGTTGGAGCAAACCGGGTCAGTCGGAAATGTGAAAACACCAATGCATGCTCGCACTGCTCGAACTGCAGAAAATATTGCTGCTGTTCGCGATAGTATGGTTGAAGAGCCGGTTTATGGGCCGGCGGCATCATCGGGCCGTATTTTTCCAAAATGAGGCCGGTCAGGCAGTTGCTGTGAATAGTGTTCGCTATCGTGAAACGATAACGAACTTTTTATGGCCCGAATTGGAAGATATGGATGTGGACGATATGTGGTTTCAACAGCACGGTGCCACTTGTTACACAGCTAACGAAACAATGGCTCTTTTGCGCGAAAAATTTGATGGCCGAATAATCTCACGTCGCGGCGAGGTTATTTGAAAGAAAAGGTGTACGTCGATAACCCAGCAACAATTCAAAAGATGAGATAATTCGGCACATTAATGGCATAGAACCTCAATTATGCCTCAGCGTCATCGAAAATATGGAGCATCGGATGGAGGTGTGCCGCCGAGGCTACGGCGGCCATTTGGCCGATATTTTGTTTCACACGCAATTGAGCCATACCAATATTATCATAATAAAGAGAAATGATAATAATTTCCTTAAAAACATGTATTTGATTCAAAATCAACACCGGTCTTTGAAACTTACCCACTTTATAAAGGCAAACTGCTGACTTCAAGAACGATTGCTCACCTTAACATCGGTGTCAGACGCTTCCATAACACACAAACTTAGTGAGGAACATTTCACAGCTCATGCTGGACGCCAAAAGGTGAAGTTGGCTGCCCAATTGTTCGCACACAGCACTTCAAGCGCAATACGATGGATTTATTCGCTAGGCAGATTTTATAGAAATTTATTACGCTGTAGAAACAGCGGAGTTTGTGGAAATTGTCAACGACTGGTTCGACATTTTTAATTCAAAATTTTCAACAATCCAATCAGTGCCAACGAAAAAACCTTTTGGCATGGATTTGTTAAATCAAGAGGAATTCATCAACAAAGTTGACGTATGTATGAGAAATACAAGGGCCCTTGGACGCCAATCGCTTTTACCCTTTCCAAAGGGAATCCTGAGTCCTGAAAGGGAACAATAGTTCGCTGAAAGGTTTACATCGCTATGTTCAGGAAAGGTATGGCATGGCATACATCTTGACATACCGATTAAATCAAGATATAATTGAGCACTTTTTTGGAGCGATGCGACCGAAGGGGGATATGTTCGACAAACCAAGTCCACTTCTATTCAAATATAGATTGCGGAAATATTTGTTGTGTAACATTTAAGCATAATATGTAGTAAATGTTTGACATAAATGTATTTATCCAAATTATACAGTGCACACCACGCGAGCGCTTCCCAAATTGTTGAAATTTACATTCAACAAAAGAAGTCAATTGTGAAAACTCAACGTGCGTATAAAAAATTAAATAATGTGAAAAGTGCGCCTTCTTCAAATCAAAACCGACCTAGGCGATCGGATGAGAATATTGCTCTTGTACGGGCCAGTGTTGAGACGTCGCCAAGGACATCCCAAAATCGCCGTTCTCAGCAGTTGGACATTGCTCGTACCACTTTACAACGAATCATCCGCATTGATTTGCATTTATTTCCGTATAAGATTCAATTGACGCAAAGATTGTTGCCTACGGACAAGCCTCGTCGATTGGAATGAGCACAAAGAGTCATCGAAATGGCTGAAGATGACGAGCAATTTTGGAACAAAATCATCATGTCCGATGAGGCTCACTTCTTATTGAATGGGACGGTAAAAAAACAAAATTGCCGTATTTACGCCACAGAAAATCCTCACGAAATTCAAGATGTACCTCTTTACGACGAAAAAGTCACTGTTTGGTGCGGCGTTAGTGCGATAACGATTATTGGGCCGTTTTTCTTTGAAAATGAAGATGGTCAAGCTGTTACCGTCAATCAGGAGCGGTATTGCGATATGATAACCACTTTTGTGATGCCAATTATTCGTCGAAAGCGTATGAGGCAGTTCTGGTTTCAACAAGACGTCGCTCCACCACACACAGGTCGCACCACAATCGATTTTTTGAAGAAATGGTTTCCTCGTCGTTTGATGTCCCGATTTAACGCCACTTGACTTCTTCTTGTGGGGATATTTAATTCAACATCAAAAAAATTGTGTTTTTCTTTGATTAAAAAAAACACATGGGCCCGTCGAATATGGGCAACCCAGTAGTTCTGCGTACTCTTGTGTTGTTAGATATACGTCGAAAAAATTCTAGATAAATACAGGGCCCGCCATATAACTTACCGTACGAAATTTTCGTACACATTCTGTAACATTACCATGATTTTCAAAGTAATGTCGCAATATTTCCCAGCGTTCTTTGAGCGTATACACAACCATTTTCGTTCAGCGGAAGAATAAAACTAATTTTCAAATCAGATGACAGCTAAGTGTTACCATTCTTCAAATAATACCTAGTTCAAATCCATTACGATAGATGGCGGGCCCTATATTATATTTGCTTTAAAAGAACACAATATTTTTCTGTTGTTTTGTTTTAATGTAGAAGTAATAACCAATATACTTAGTTTTTCTCTCATTACAGGACTAATTAGCTACTTTACGTACTGTTTTACTACTTTTAGGCAAGAAGGGGAAAACATTTTCCCTCTTCTCCATTCTTCGTAAATGCAGCCCTCAGAGAACGTTAATTTGAGAGTGACATTATTTAAAAGGAAAGGTAGGCAGCACTAAGAAATAAAATAAAAGACTTGAAGACTTCATTGTTTTTAAATATTATATGAAAACACGGACCTCGTATGAATCAAAAAAGCTGTAATTTGTTCGGATGTGATCAAGGAGTGGACAGTTAAAGATTCTGTGAACGTAAGAGTTAATTTCACCGCACATCAGTGTTATTGGCCTCTGTTTTGTACAAATATACGCTGTCATAAATACATCCTTTCAGTATTCTATTTACTATTTTGATAATTTTGACATCAAGGGAAGCTTTATGAAACCAATGTTTTGTCGGTAAGCAATCATGCAGTTTGGCAAAAAGGTTTGGTTTTTCTTCTGAGAATGAACGAAAGCCGTCATACCAATCCCTGAATATTAAATTTCTTATAATTCTGAGTGCCTCTACAAAAGTGAATTGAACCGTAGCAAACAGCTTTTTTTGCAATAGCATCCGCTCTTTCAATTAGTGGAATACCAGCATGTCCAGGCGTCCAAATCTCCCGAACTCTGTCAAAAGCATATTCATTTTTGTCTAAAAAGAGTAACATGCCAGTTGTTGGAGCTTGCTTTCTTGAGCAGCAGACATGAACTCAGTAAAAATACAGATCTTACTCATTTTGCATTCTTTCGCAATATCTAGGGCCTTAAGCAAGGCCCACAACTCACCAAAAGTGGAGGAGGTTCGCATTTCTATTTTAAACAAATGCCCCGTGTTGTTTGTAACACTAAAAATGCCACACCCAACGGCATTAAGCACAACAGTCGCATCAGTTGCCAGAAGATCGACACCATCACGCTTGAGTTCATCGATTTTTTTCAGCAAAAATAGCTTTAATTTCATGATTAGAAAAGTTACCTTTAGCTCTAGACAAGAAGTCATCTATCACCACCAAGTTTTCACAGTTTACAGTCATTAAGTTTACATTGGTATTCACAAAACCCTCTTCAAATTTTTTGAAAACAAAGCTATAACTGGATTTAACCTCTGCAGAGTTTTCAATCATTTTGTAAATGCTAGAAGTTGTTTGTTTTAATTTCAAGATTGCTTTGGCAGTACTTTTTAATACTTTTTGTCTGTTTGATCATCGCACTGTCAAAATTATTGTTCAGAGTTTTACGGTTTCCCTGTGCAACATACAACAGGTTGCATTTCACAAGGTTGAAGAACAAATTTAATGTATTTGCCATAAGATTAAGCTCTCGAACTTTACTCGTACTATGGAGATTGGCCTCAGCCAAATCAAAGTCTCTACGATATGAGGCAATAATAAAATCATCCGCAAATTGATAGATGGAGGTACAATTATCCTGATTATCGAGTAACTTAGTCGTACAGACATTAAAAAGCATAGGCTACCTTGGGGTAAGCCGTCATTTACATCAACCGAATCCGTACCAATTTTTAGGATTCTATTGGATAGGAAATTCGCAATCCAGGACGTATAATTCTCCTCTATGCCTTTTTTCCTGAGTATATCAACTAACAGATTAACCCTTACACAGTTATAGGCATTTTCTATATCCAAAGTAAGGAGTACAACTTTAATACCTCTATTTTTCTCTATAGCAATTTGATGTTGTAATTGATTATTGTAATATACATAGCAGCGGATATATCCTTCCTGTATGCAAAAGAGCTCCTGGAGAGGGCGCGACTCCCATCAAAGGCATCGGTTATTCTTAGCTTGAGCATTTGGTTAATTAACTTTAACATGACTGAAATCATGGAAATAGGTCTAAAATTTTTGAAGACTGTGAGGTCCTTATCTGTTTTTGGAAGGGAAACAATCTTAATACAAGAAAAGCATCATTTAGAGCTGTTAAAGGTTGCATAAGCTTTTGTCAGTGAGAGCGCGAATCATGTGAATCACAGCCTCCTGCTGAGCGCCGTTTTTTGGCATTAAGCACCGTGACCAGTTCATCATACTGAAAGGCTAGCTTGGATACAGGAGTTGTATTCCTGCCAGGCAGCAGAGTTGGGTGGTACCTGTGATTTCAAATGCTTAAGGTACACATCATTATTCTGTGAGTTCCACTTAAAATCTGCAGAATAGCCATTTACACCTCTAAGGCATTTTACAAAACTCCACGCCTCTCTCGAATTTGAATTACAATTCAGCTCCGCTATTTTTTCCTCAAAATTTTCTTTTTTGGCCTCTTTTACTTCAGCTTGCCACAGCTTTCCAAAGCTAATTCCAAATTTTCCGGAGATGGGTAGTGTTTAGCTTTTTTGAAAGCAGCAACAAGTAGACGATAGGGCTTGGCTAGTCCCTCATTCCACCAAGCCTTTGGTTTGCATTTCTCAGACCAACGGAAGGTGGCAGCAGATACCTATTTCTTCTTGAAGTTTTTTTCAATCATTTCAAAAGATGGATCAAAGGAAATATCCCCTAAGGCATTTAGAAGCTTCTTTTTGGCCAGAAATTGGGGATTGTTAATACTAACTTTAGAGAACTCTATTAAGATTGGAAAATGGTGGCTACCACCAAGCTGAAAAGGCATTCCAAGTACAGCTGGTAGGAGCATTTGCGATGGTTAGATCCAAAACCGACCCATCGACCATGTTTAGATCTCTTTTAAAAGTAAAACAAGAATTGTTCAGACACCAGAAATCGGATGAATTTACAAGTTCAACCAATTTCTTACCTCTGGGTGAATTAGGTTAGGTTAGGTTGTGATGGTTGCCCAGAGGGTAGGGCCCACTTGGACGAAATAGTTTGGTTCGTCCTTTGTGATACCATTGAAGGACAAAAAAGGGGGAGGAAGGGAAGGGATGGGGAGTGGTGAGTGTTTGTGGACTACGGACGGTGAGTAGTCCGCGGTTGTGTTAACCTCATTATGCTGCTGATGTAGTTCATCAGATTTTTGTTATCAACACCTGCTATATCAACAGGCGCAGAAAAGAAGTGAGGACCAAGATACTTGGATCTTAGTCCCGCGAAGGCTGGGCAGCTAAGAAGCAGGTGCTGAGATGATTCCACCTCATCCTCCATACAGCTGACGCAAAAAGGACTCGAAGTAATTCCGAGTCTCACGGCATGTGTACCTCGCGGACAGTGCCCCGTGATGATGCCCACGAAATTTGAGAGATGACAGAAGGACTTCGCGACCCTACACGTTCGTGTACTTGCCCAGCGTTCGCTGAGTGGTGAGATGTCGTCCTCTCCAGTGAGTTCCACCAGACAGTGACTCCATATAACAAAATTGGCTTTATTATGGTATTGTAGAGCCAGAATACAACTCTGGGCGAGAGGCCCCACCTTTTGCCAAGTGCGCCTTTGCACTCATACAAGGCGAGTGTTGCCTTCCTTACTCTCTCCTCAATGTTGGGCTTCCACGTCAGCTTACTGTCAAGGATTAGACCTAGGTACTTCACCTTGTCAGAAGGCACCAGCGGAGCGCCGCCCATCGAGGGGAGTTGAGCTCTGGGTATTTTATATTTCCTCGTGAAAAGGACGAGCTCCGTCTTAAGAGGATTCACCGATAAGCCGCAATCTGCTGCCCATCGAACAACTACGTTCAGATATCCCTGCATTAAATCGTACAGGTTATCTATAAACTTTCCTCTAACAATTAATGCCACATCATCCGCGTAGGCAATCACCCTACAGCCCCTCCTCACCAGCTCCTCCAGCAAGTCATTGATAACAATGATCCAGAGGAATGGTGAGAGAACCCCGTCTTGCGGCGTGCCTTTGCTCACCTGCCGGCGGAGAGAGACGCCTCTGGGTGAATTTATACTGTCACCCCACACAGTCGATCTGGCATTGAAATCCCCAGAAATTAACACATTTCTAAAACCGTTTAGAACCTGAAACAACCTTTCGACTTCGGTTGCAAATTCATTTAAGTGTTGTCGTGGAGGGAAGTACACCGCACAAATTACAAAGTTTGGGTTTAAATTAACCCTCTTTACAACAATTATATCAAGATTAGAAGAGAACGTTATGCTCTTGAGTTGAATTTGTTTTTTCATAAACACGGTTATTATTAATATAATAATCAATATTGTCTATATTTGTCTTGAAGAAGGATTGGCAATTATATTGCAGACATTTCATCTAATGAATTTACTGATGACGAACCACACCTAAAAAGAGCTACTTCTCGATTAGCCAAAATCTGATCGGGACAACTAGCAAGTGCAGCACTCAGACAGTAATTAAGTCCATTGTATTACACTTGGATTCCGTTTTAATTTTCTTTAAATCTACCCGATCTCCGCAGAAATCTGAGTAGATCTTGTGGTACCAAGGAGCCAAGATGGTCGCTTCTTAACACATCAGTGCCAAAGACCTCAAACCTGATTCGAGCGAAGGCGAGACAGACACACAGGAAGTGGTTCGCCGTCTCATCCTCCTCTTCACAAGCTGGGCAGAGTCCCTCATACTGCTCAGTTTGGTGACCTGGGCAAGGGTCTCACTATCATTAAGTCTGACACAAGTAGCTTTAGCTATCTTCACTAGCTTCCATAATACCTTTTCTAGCTGGGGAGTAATTTGATAGTCTTGTCTTTCAAACACTGGAAACACATTTGCAAAAACCATATTGCGTGGAAAAAATCGTCATACGGACAAAATATTGCAAGTGAGAGTCCCTACTCGCTTGTCCAAAAATATTGAGGTCCCACTACATGTTCTCAAACTTTTCATAACGGACAGTATAATTGGTTAAATTGTTCAGAGAAGAAAAGAAGCAAACGCTGAAGAAATTCAAGTTTTAATTGGTATCATATGCTAGTTTTAACAGCTGCCGCGAAGATAATCATTCCCATGGGCAGAGTTATTTGATCTGTCCTACTCTGACTCAAATCAAATTCACATATCTAATGTCCCGTTTGCGATTCGATGATAAAGCAGTACGCATACAGCTTACAGCAGACAATTAGCTCCAATAAGGAAGGTATGGGAAATTTTTATCCAGAAATTTCGGGATAGTTATACAACTGGGTTCTATAGGACCATTGCTGAGCAGTTAGTTCCTTTCAGAGGCAGATGTTGTTTTGCCCAAAAAGCCGACAAAATATGGGGTAAGCGTGGTGATGATGTGTGATAGTGTAACAAAATATAGGGCACACGCTAAGCCATATTTAGGAAAAGGGTCACAGGATTCTAAGTTTCCAATCGCGGAATCTTTTGTTAAAGAGTTAACGAAAAATATCTGAGGTACAAATCGAAATAGAACCATGGATAATTGGTTTACTTCAGTCTGCCTGGCTAGGTCCATTTTAAGGGCACAGATACCTGTAAACGGCCATATTTTCCCTAGTTTTCATTAAAATTACACTAGTCTACAAGGAAAAGTATCCGAAATAATTTAAACTAATATCTGCTTCTCTGTCCATGCAAAATTCGGATTGATACCTAAAATTAATTTATTAGTTTGAGTTTTCGAGATATCCTAACCTAAAAGTGCAAAAAACCCCATTTTTGCCCATATTTGAGGTTATGTAGCCTTGCAGATGTTTTCTTTCACCAAAATTAAAGGATGGCATCTTTAAATACAATCCTTCTTTTTTCAAATGGCGTTTTGTTTGCTCAAATATCATTTTTTTTCGCAGAGATATCGCATTTTGAAATTTTCATGTTTCGAAATTTTCGCCACCTGAAAATCGATTAAGATAACATAGACATGATATAGTCGCTTACTAATTTTCTTGGGTTTGAGGGCCTGAAATATATGGATTAATAGTATGTAAATTTGGAGTTTGTGGGAAAGCCTGCTTGCGGTTATGTGGGTTAGCCTGCTCGCGGTATGATAGGTGTGGTTTCTAGGGGTTAGGGCTGTGTGTGACTCGGTACCCAAAGGTTAGATAGTGTAGGGATGTGGTGAGTCAGCACACTTATGGTGTGAGACAAAATTTTAAGAAAAATAAGACTCAGATAAGAGTGGGCGAATATGGCGTATATTCATTATGCCATGTGTACATTTTTTCTAAAGTATGCAAACATACAAAATTAGTAATCGAATATATCATGTCTATGTTATCTTAATCGATTTTCAGGTGTAGGAAAATTTCGAAACATGAAAATTTCAAAATGCGATATCTCTGCGAAAAAAAATGATATTTGAGCAAACCAAACGCCATTTGAAAAAAGAAGGATTGTATTTAGAGATGCCATCCTTTAATTTTGGTGAAAGAAAACATCTGCAAGGCTACATAACCTCAAATATGGGCAAAAATGGGGTTTTTTGCACTTTTAGGTTAGGATATCTCGAAAACTCAAACTAATAGAGCAATTCTGAGGCCAGATTTGGATTCAGCGCATCATAAACCTTCGGAAATATATAGTCTGGTTTCTGGGTCTGAATGTTGGTTAAATTTTGTCGGCCTGTGTTATTTAAAATGAAGCAGCCAACATAATTTTTTCTAAATTGGCATACAGTTTATTTATACATTAAAATAATATAAAAAGGGCGGATGTACATTCAATTCTTCCAGCAAGGTCGCAGCGGGGCTTCTCAATCGGCGGGCATTGTAACATCGGCGTCAGTGACCTGAATACAAAAAATTTTTTTTATTTATTAATGTCATAATTTCTATATGAATTAAACAAAAATGGAAAAGAAATCGCGGAATAAAATGCTTCAAAAAAAAAAAAAAATTAATTTTGGGGCGAATTTTCCTACTATTTTTGCTTCGAAAAAATTATTTTTTCGAAAAAATATTCGAAAACTTGAAACACATAGAAAGTAATATCATAAAAAATATGTGTTAAAATTTCAGGGAGATCGGTCAATAACTTTTCGAGTTATCGTGTACGCCAATTCGAAAAATATAATTTTAAGAGAAACGCGTCTAAAATTTGAATGCAACGTAACTATACCTCTCCCAGCGCTCGAACGCAAAGAATAGAGTCGTCACGGTTGACGATTTATAATATAAGAAATACTTAAATTTACGTTCTAAAAATTTTTTGACGCATTCTTAAAACATTTTATGAAAAAAAATTTTTTTTTTTTTCGAAATTTTACAGGTATCTGTCCCCTTAAATGGACCATATAAATTAACATTGGGTGGAACATTGCCATCGAATAAAAGAGAGGAAAGCCAGCAAAGGTCGACAATGTGGCACTTCATTGTTCGCCTATGATAACGAACTGACGCTTTTGTCATATAAAAGTACGTCTACATATGCATTAATTATCAATAAATCCACAAAATTTGTCTACCCGTTCATATATGGCAGATTGCCTGCAAAATTGCCAATCAGCTGTCAAAACTGTTGTGAAAGGTTTCTCTTCATAGAAATTATTTTGGTGGAATATTTCGGTGCTTTTGGTTTATTTAATTATTATTCATGATAGCTTATTTAGAAGCAGAAGGAATAGCTAATTTAATTGCGCAAGGGGCTGCTAATAATAAACAGTTGGAGAAAATCCGTAAAGGACGTTTACTGAGGTGTCAAAAAATTATGGCAGCAATACGCATTCGAAATTTGATATTACATTTTATAATCTATATCTATACTTAATATTATAAAGAGGAAAACTTTGTTTGTTTGTAATGAATAGGCTCAAAAACTATTAGACCGATTTTAAAAATTCTTTCACCATTCGAAAGCTACATCATCCACGAGTAACATGGATTATATTTTATTTTGGAAATAGGGCTCAAAACGTGGACCCGGGTAACCTTCGGATGTGTATGTACAATATGGGTATCAAATGGAAGCTGTTGGTGAATGCTTAAGTCCAGAGTATTTTTCATGCCGCTCCGTGACTAGGGTCTCGAGATAGAGACCAAAATGTGGACCCTAGAATGTGTTTGTACAATATGGATATCAAATTGAAGCTGTTGGTGAATGCTCTAGTACAGAGTATTTTTCATGCCGTTCCGTGACTGGGGTCTCGAGATATAGGTCAAAACGTGGACCCGGGTAACCTTTGGTTGTGCATGTACAATATGGGTATCAAATGAAAGCTGTTGATAAGTGCTTTAATACGGGGTAATTTTCATATCTATTGATGACTAGGGTCTCGAAATATATGCCAAAACGTGGACCCGCCGTGTCTTTGCACCGAATTAAACCAAACTTACGTACATTGTTAAGTAAGTATTGAAAATGGGTTTCGTAAAGTTTGGTTGTAATTCGGAGCACTGGCAACGGGTACAGCGTTCTTTTGAACCAGCCATAATGTCGCTTACTTTTTTAACGCTTGGGGCGGAACTGAACTGTCAAATTGACAGTGCGAGTTACAATGTGTCAATATTTCTTTCTGATTTGGATGCCATAAGGAAAAAACGTAAGTGCAACATGTAAAAATTGTTTGTGAATTTTTTTGGAGTGGATTTTGGAACAGTGAATAATCTCTTACGAAATTTGAGAATTTAATGTGAAATCCGAATGAAATTATGTGTTCGTGGAAAAAAATGTTTTTTCGTTTTTTTTTTTTGAAAATATAAATGGATAATGGTTAAAAAAGCTCCAATGCTTAATAAAACATATAAATTGAAACGAAAAATGCATGGATGATCAGGAAAAAAGACGATTGTTTATTCATATGCGTTGATTTGAAATTTAAAAACAATCTTCTTTTTTCCTGATTTTCAATTTATATTTTATATTTACTCAAAAACAAATAAAAAAACAAAAAATATTGTTTATGCCAAATCGCTTGAATAAAGAATAAAGAAATAAATAATATGAAAATCATATATTTTCTGTTCTAAACCATATCTATTCTATTTTAGTGTGCCCAGCGAAGGGGCCGGGTTTGCTAGTAAATAATAAGAGGACACCCGTTTATGGATACACGCTTTTTTTCTGTTATATGATTGCATAACAAACATTTTATTAGAATTAAAATCTTATCACTCTGCTCTAATGTGCTGCTAATGGCATCGGAACTGTGTCCTAATATGATCAGTGGGAACATTCAACGGGCGCTAGCCGAGATTAGTTCCTGGGCCACCAGATATGGCCTAAGTTGAAACGCGCGTAAAACAGAACCAATGTTATTTACGACCAGACACAAGGTACCAATTTTTACACTAACAAATATTAATGGACAAACTCTTTCATTTTCAATCAGTGCAAAGTACTTAGCGGTAATTCAGGACTCCAGACTTAGCTGGAAATTAAACACTGAAGAATGGGTAAAGAAAGCAAAATTGCTTTATATGTCTGTAAACATATGCTAGAAAGGAGACGGGGTCTTCAACCTAAGTTTACTTATACATTATGGTTGTATAAGGCGGTTATGCGACCAATTTTAAAATATGGATCGGTAGTCTGGAGGAAAGCTCTAGGGAGAGATTACAACAACAAATCACTTGGCAGAATACAAAGATCAGCCAGTGCAATAACGATCGGTGCAATCAGCTTATGTCCTAGGGAGGTTCTTAACGCACTGACACACGTTATTCCGATAGATCTACTTATCAAGAAGATTAGGTTAAACGTAGTCCGTCGCTGGAAGGAAAAAACGTATGGTCATGCCAGTTTATTATTGCGACAAACTTAGTACACCTCGGAAGGGGGCGGACTACATTGTCCCGAATGTAACATTCAACAGGAATTTTGCCACTCTTTTTTCATCTCAGGCGGAATGGAGTGGGGGATTCTCACTAAACAACTTCGGGACTACAGTCTAAGCAGATGCCTCTAAAATTGGCTGTGGTCTTGGTATATGTGGAACAAGTATGTATTCTCATAGACTTACAATTGAAAAATCTGTACGTCTTTCTAATGCCTGCAGTGTCTTCCAGGCGGAAGTACTGGCAAACGTGGAAGCTTGTAGCTGCTAATCGCAGATTTCGCTTTTAAGGACAATATTCTTTTTAACAGCCAAGTTGGAATCCTGGCACTGGATGCGGCTACAACAACCTCTAAACTGGTGGAACAAAGCAGGAATAGCCTTACCACCTTGAGTGAAAACCATAGCGGTACCTGGGTTAAGAGAGTTGTCAACTTCCAAACGGCGAATGACTAAATCTTCCTTTGCCAAATGTCCAAAAAGTTCGTAAAGCTATTTGGGTCTAGCTGGGTTGGTTGTCGTCTTTTGGGTTGGGTGTCGTCCCTTCAACGGAGCATGTCTTTACCGTCCTAAAACATGAATGTCATTCAAGATGCCGCTATTGATACTATTTTTGTGTTTGCTCTAGTAATATACTGGTGGTTGGAAGGTGTATATGTGTGGTTACGATCGCAATATTTCACATTCTTTTGAAGCGTAAAGATCCTTTTTCATCTGACGTCAAAAATGTCTGCGTCGCTCAGCATTTGCGGGAAGTCATGCTTCACTATTACCTTTTAAAGAAAAGTGCAGCAGAAACGTGTCGTATATTGATCGATATTTACGGCAATTACGCTCCATGAAATACAACTTGTAAAGCGTGGTTTCGACGCTTCCAAAGTGGCAATTTCGATGTGAGTGATAAAGATCGTAAAGAGGCACCGACAAAATTCGAAGATATTCAACTACAACAATTATTGGATGAAGACGCATATCGAACGCTTGATGATATGTCTAAAGAGTTGGATGTTTACAGATCGACTTTCGGTAAACATTTGCACGCGATGGGAATGGTCCAGAGGTCCAAGCAGGTAACTGGGTGCCACATCAATTGAAGGAGAGACGTTTGGTGGCGTGTGAGATGCTTCTTGAACGACAGAAAAGAAAAGATTTTCTGCATCGCATCGTTACTGGCGATTAAAAATGGGTCTATTATGATAACTTTAAGCGTGGAAGATGTTGGAGTCCGCCAGGTGAACCAGGCGCATCTACAGCGAAAAAAAATATTCATGCTTCAAAAATTATGTTGTGCATCTGGTGGGATCAGAAGGGTGTCTTCTATTATGAACTCCTTAAACCATCTGAAACCATCACTGGCGACCAACGATCGTTACCGACTGCAGCTAATAGTTAATGCGTTTGAATCGAGCTCTCAAAGAAAAGCGGCCGGAATGGGACGGTAGACATGACAAACTGATTTTGTTGCATGACAACGCCAGGCCACACGTTGCTAAATTGGACCAGAAATATTTAGAGGGACTGAATTAGGAAATCTTGCCTCACCCGCTGTATTACACAGATTTTACACCTTCGGATTACCATCTGCTCTGATCAACGCAGTCAGCCCTTATTGAAGAGTGGTTCACTTCTTACGAGAGCATCGCAAACTGGCTCAATGAATGGCTCAAGTCAAAAGAACTCGAATTTTTCGTCAGAGGAATCCGTATGCTGCCTGAAAGATGGTTCAAAGTTGTAGCTTTCAATGGCACATACTTCGCATTTAATTGTTTAAATAACTCGTAACTTTGGTTCAAAAAAGGACGGAAACTTTTTCCCATACCCTGTATATTTGGAAAAAGAAACATTTATCTTATATGCTAGCGTCCAAAAATATTTTTTGAAGTGAAAACTTCTTTAGAATCATTGGGAGTGATTTGAGACTCGATGAAACGAAAAAGCGACACTACGAAGCGTTATATGTTGATATACGTATATGCGTGTGGCTGCGTACTGCTGAGCCACGCTAGTATAGTGAGTATTGTAGTATGTATACTACACTGCCTGTTACTTGCTTTGGTGTTTAGTTCAAGCGTCATACGTATGTATGTTTGTATGTATGCTAGTACGTATGTGTGCGCGCCTGCGTATTACGGAGTCACGGTGAGCGAGAAGGCATTATGTATACCTATACTACACTACCTAATACTTGCTTAGAGCAACGAATGTTTGTGTGTATGTTAGTACGTCTGTTTAATATACGCGTTACGACGCTCATAATAGCAACCGCGTGTGCTGTATTGCGTCCATATTTTTATATTCGTAAATATTTTCATTTTTAAATATTTACCGCAATTGCAGGCGGTGTTGCAATATACCTATCAAAATGACGGTGCTCGTATTGTAACTCCACAGATAGATCTGAATGCACAGCAACTAGAATCACTGTCTGTTCAGCTCTCTAAATAGAAGGGGGAAATATGTGCATGCGAAACCAGATTGAGCAGTGGAAAAACAGTTTTAATTGTGGCAATTTATATTTCACCGAATCAATCAATAAATAGCATCACGGAATTCATTGACGAAAATTTAATAAAGTATACACCAGAAGTATCGCGGATACTTAGAAAAGATTACGATAAAGTTCCAATGATTTTAAGTGACGATTTTAACATACATTTTGGATTGGACACAGCGGTTCCTTTAATTGACTTTCTTAATACAACATTCAATTTAAAAATGTGTAACAATCGCACTGCATCGACAACACGATCAAAAACAACAATTGACGCGGTATTTCAAAGATATGTTGACAACATCGAAACCAAAGCATTTGTATCATATTTTAGCTATCATAAGCCACTCGTATCATTTGTTGAAATTGAAAACATTGAGGATGAATAATAATAAAATGAAGAAAATAAAATATGAACTTTATAGCAATATTATAATGAACCTATAATTATCCCGCTCCTAATGCTGCTTTCGTCTCATTCTCTCTCAGTTTGTTTTACGGAAGGTTTCACTTCTATCGCGTCTAACCGTTAGACTGGTATTTTTTTATTTACAATAATATTTTAGTTCCCAAATATTTGGTAGTTCGTAATTTATATTGCAAATAAAATAGGATACGCATATACACATACATATGTGTGTGTGAATAAAATGAATGGATATTAATATTTTAAGTACCATATGCAATGACACATTTAGTCAACATAAGGTCCTTACCTACTATATTTATTCGATCCAAATTAATCCTCACACTAACCCAACCCACGGCTCATTGTTCGCCGTATTTATTCTTGCTTATGAAAATGTGTTGATAGGTCAACTGTTTACATCAAATATCATCAAAACGAATAAATAGTGGAGTTATTAAGAAAGTTAGTTCAACGACGTTATTCGTATTGAAAAGAAGCGTAAAGTGACTGACTGCCCATCCCATGGACTTCCACATATTGAGCATAAACACCCCATCGGATACTACGGATAACAAATACATACGCATCTACTTGTAAAAGTATATGTGCATATGTATGCAGTTTGTGTGCATGTGTGGGAGTTTACCTACTGACTGGCCAACAGTTAAATCAGCAGCGATGGCAAAGGTCTAATCAAATCAAATTAATTGTTTACAAATTATTAACGGTACAAAATGTCGGTTGTTGTTTGATTGTTGGTAACACCCATCAAACCGCAGTGACGCGTGACAATTGACAAATTGACTAACAACTGCACAATAACTACTGGCACAACAACCGTAAATGTAGTAGGAAAAAATAGTCATACATTTAAGTAGGAGGACGATGTTATTGTTGTTAAAATGAGAATTTTAAGTGGTCTTCTAGGTGGTTATTGGTTAGGAATCATTGTGTAAATAAACATTGCCAGTCACGCTTACACCCATGAAGCGACCACACAGTTGTATAGGGTCCTCCAAAACGGGCGGATCGTTTTGGAATGGAAGAACGCAAGTTGTGTGTGTGTTATTACGGAATTCATGTTTTTGGAAGGCTCAGGTATGCCATTATTCTTGATTATGACATCGTCCATAGCTCATCATTCGCCGTTGCACAGTAGATAAAACTATCACTTTTTCTGTGGGAAAAAAAACTAAAACCTTATAATACGCTAATTTGCATTCACAAAGTTCTTCGTTAAAAATCCATTTTTCAAACTAACTTTGGGTAGCTGAGTACGAATTTGAGTCTTTTGTTTTCTGTAGAAGCGTTTTTGAGGTATAGGCAAAAGATCTGTTTTCCAAGCCTTTTGCATTTATTGCCACAAAAAAAACGGAAAAAGCGAACAAGACTAAACCTTTCATGGATATTGCCTGAAATCTAAATTCTGCCACTTTCAGTGGACATATAATTTGTGTCAAACGAAAAGTTACTTTTTGAGTCACAGGCCTTTAAGTTCAGAAGATAGGTTAGGTTAGGTGAAGTGGCTGCCCTTCAACGCACCTACTTAATTCTCTATAAACCATTGCGAGGCCATTAAATAGCTGGCTACCCTAGCTAGTTTTAGATTCGCAACATTCGCAATGTTGTCCAGAAAAGCGAGAACAAGCAATCACAAAATTCTTCTACTCAGAGCCATGCACCCACATAGAAGGTGATCGACTGTCTCTTCCTTTTCTATATTCTGACAGCTTCTGCAGTAGTTAGATGGTGCCCCTAATCTACTGGCATGTCTTCCTATTAGACAGTGACTAGCTAGGACACCTATTACGATTCTTAGAGCCCTTCTAGAGCCCTAGGACCCATGTACCACTCGGGTCACATTTGTCTACTTATAGCGCAGGTGTTTAAGTGTTTCCAGCTGGAATTAGCAACAGTAATGGTCTGTCTAGTGGCCGCCGTAGCCGAATGGGTTGGTGCGTGATTACCATTCGGAATTCACAGAGAGGTCGTTGGTTCGAACCTCGGTGAAAGTAAAATTAATAAAAACATTTTTCTAATAGCGGTCGACCCTCGGCAGGCAATGGCAAACCTCCGAGTGTATTTCTGCCATGAAAAAGCTCCTCATAAAAATATCTGCCGTTCGGAGTAGGCTTGAAACTGTAGGTCTCTTCATTTGTAGAACAACATCCAGCCGCACACCACAAATAGGAGGATGAGCTCGGCCAGACACTAAGCAGAAGTGTACGCGCCAATTATTATTTTTTTTTGTTTTAATGGTCTGTCTGTCTATTAAGAGTTTACGTGTTCCCAAGGGCATAGGTATGTCGTCCTTAGCTTGACTAATTTGGAGCGAGTAGCCCAACTTAGCTAACTCATCTGCCTTACAGTTACTTTTAATGTTCCTATGTTGTGGAACCCAATTTAGAAGGTAAACATTTTCAACCTTTATCGATAATTTTTAAACTTATTTCATTCTGATAAACTTTTTAAAAAAATTATTAAAAATGTTAAAATGAAAGACAACTGCATCCAGAAGATGTGGAGCCTAACAACGCCAATTTAAATAATAAAAAAAAATAATAATAATATTTAAAACTTAATGGTTATTTCTTACTTACTTATTTCTAAGGGATCCAATAAATAAAACTATGTATTACAAAAAAAAGGAAAAAACAAACATTTCAGCCATGAAAAAGCTCCTCATAAAAAATATCTGCCGTTCGGAGTCGGCTTGAAACTGTAGGTCCCTCCATTTGTGGAGGGTCGCACGCCACAAATAGGAAGAGAAGTTCGGCCAAACACCCAAAAAGGGTGTACGCGCCTTCACATGGAATCGCTCAATGGCGGTACATTTTCGGTTGATTTTCTCTGCTGTCGCTTGAGTTAGGTGTGAGATATTTGGAAAATTTGCATTAAGTGGCGAAAAGCTGAGCTCTTTAACACTGCTCAATTTATTCAAAAATACTCACAAGCCAAATAGTTTGAAGATATATTACAGGAACTCGAAAATAGGAAGCGGTATGTAGTCGGAGTGGAATTTTCTAAATTTGTTGTATGTGTAACTGGTTCAAGTACAAATTTTGCCTAATCAAAAAACAGATTTTCAAAGTTCACTATAAATAGATTACAATTCTTCATCATGTCAGTACCACCCCAAATATCATTAAGGAGTTTTTGATGGACTTATTAAGAAAAAGTTGCAAACCTTTGCTTTGCATTTGAAGTTCCACGTTGTTAGACAGGATAACCGCTTATTGACCAATCAAGTAAATATAACCACATAAGGATATAAGCAAATATGCTCTATAAGAGGTGGCGCACGGCGATGATTGACAAAAAAGAAGAACCAAAAAAAAAAAACAAAACATGCAACAACATTTACTAACAATAACCAGCAGTAAAGGATGTGTGATTGGAAATTACTACTTGCCGATGTGCGTAGTGATATGTAAACATATGCAAATGTCTGCATAGGAGGCAAAACATTGGCAACTAGCGCTAGATTCTAAGCGCTCATGGCTATAAAAGCCTTTGGTAACTTAGTAGAGGTCTTTAGTTGATTCGTTGATCGCGACCTCGAAACATGTCAAATCAGAGAGCCGTTAGGAGTTCTCTGCTGCAATCCACAAGCGCAACAAAAGCCAGTATTTATAGCAACTTTACGCCAACAGCCACATCAGCGAATGCGCCAAGTGCACCACCCAGCATTTGCCAGGTCTGTGGCGATCAGAGTTCGGGCAAGCATTATGGAGTTCTCTGCTGTGACGGCTGTTCATGCTTCTTCAAACGCAGCGTACGCAAGGGTACAATGTATACCTGCATCGCTGCAAAAGGTAATTGCATTGTGGATAAAGCACGCCGCAATTGGTGTCCATATTGCCGGTTGCAACGTTGCCTAGCCGCCGGCATGAACGTGACCGCTGTGCAGGAGGAGCGCGGACCACGCACACAGGCGGCCACAGCGACAGCAGCGGCTGTTAAACATGGTTCAATAAGCTCTCCACTGGCGCGTAGCAGTTTCGCCTGCTATAATAATCGCAATGCTGGCATCAGCTGTGCAACGTCTCATTATGCAACACCTGTGCGAAGACCACACACTGGCGTTCCGAATGCGGTTATCGCCTCTGGTAATACGATGAATTTCCAAATACTTGCACAAATCCTAGTCACCTGCTTGCGACAAGCTAAATGTAATGAACAATTCCGTACACTCACATCAGTGCAACAGGAGGCCATTTTGAGTGTTGTGTGGAATGAGTGTTTTGTGCTGCGCGCCTCACATTGGTCCCTTGACATAAGCGCTATGATTGATGCCTGCGGTGATCCACAATTGCGGCGCGTTATTGCGGAAGCTAAACAGCTGCGAGCCGATGTGATGGAGTTGAATTTCCTAGAAACTCTAATACTTTGTCGGAAAGGTAAGCTCTGGTGATGCATACATACACATGTATGGTACGTGAGAGAAAAGGATTTCATAAATATTTTGTTGGCTTACAGAATTGGCTGTTAGCGCTGAGAATGCGGTCCTGCTGGACAGTTATACGAATAGCGCATTGGTTTCGCTGGCGCGCTACACAATGCAACAGTCAAACTGGTTGCGTTTCGGCACGCTGTTACTGGGGTTAAGGCAATTGACGCAGCGCTGCTATGAAAGCTTGTTGTCGTCGCTATTTCGCACAGTTGTTAAAGATATTGTAAAGAGTTTGTAAGGATAAGAAATATTTTCAAAGAGAAAAAACAGAAGAAAAAGATATATAGAAAAAATAAATTATTGCATCATAACTACGCTCAGTACCGTTGTTTACTATAGTTGGACAGCTATAGTTTCTTCAAGAAGATTCCACAATAGTTAGATTCCACAAAAACCCAAAAAGCAGAAAATTGTTCCAAACATTCTTAGGAAAAACGTTTTTTTCATCCTCGTCAGTCTAGCGGTAAGTGCCTGCCATCCTAGAGGTTGTGGTTTCGAATCCCACATAAAGCGCGGTCCTCGCACTTTTCCAAGCTTACCTACTTTCCTAGTTTCTACTATCTAAAAAACAAAAAACAAAAAACTCATTCCTCAACCTCAAAAACTTTATCCTTCCAATCCTTACTCCCGCAAAAGTCAGCGCATTATTTGCATTGTGGCGTCCAAAACAAGCAAAAACAAAAGAAAAAGACAGAGTTACACACTGCATCAGTGCCGCCAGCAAGAGGAAGCGGGCAATCGCGGTAATAGCGCAGACACAGCAACATTTTGCGAAGTCCTAACCATCTGTGTGATCCTTCTGACAGAAAAATGTGAAACACAGATGGCGCGCTTAACAGTTAGAAGGCGTTGTTCCTAAACAACGACAGGTGGACATTCCCACTATTGAGGACTGGTAGCGGTAGGCTAATCACCTACCCTGCCAGAAAGCAAAATAGATTAACGAAACCAACGCAAAGCTGAGTCTTACCGAGGCCCTATGCTCTCGAGTGGAGTGAACAAGGAAAAAAAAAGTAATTATTCGATTGCAGGGGTCATCATCAGAATAAGAAGTTCTCATCCGAGGCTTTGTTGTGTTTTTCATTGGGGAAGGATTTTACGTGGCGGGCCCCAAACCTAGCGCACAACCAAATATCCTGGGTTGATTCGCCTTCCCACATTAGCTCTCTGCCAAACGGATGTTCGAGAGTTAACCAGAAGAAACTGGGCGAGGCTGGAAGTTGCTTGGACCGTATGCAGAAGATTCGTTTTGGCCACTCCCAAGTGAATAGCAATCAGGTACTTGTCCCACTTGCGTGGACTTCTAAAAACGCATTCTTAAGCCACGAAATCCCATGTAGAATCTTTCTTGCCAACAAGTGCTACTTTGGACTAAGTAGGGAATTGAGTAGTGAGTAAGGCTCTCATCATACCCGTACTAACGTATGGCACAGAAGCTTGGACGATGACATTATCCGATGAGGCGTCGCTTAGAGTGTTAAAGAAAAATAAGATTTTTGGATCTTTGCTCATTGGCGACGACGAGTATCCAGCGGCTACGTTGGCTGGTTCATGTCGTCCGAATGGAAACAAGCGCTCCGGCTCTGAAAGATTGCAGTTCCAGCTCATTGTACCAAAGGAAGAGGAAGGCCTCCTCTACGTTGGAAAGATCAGGTGAAGAAGGACTTTGCTTCACTTGGTGTGTCCAAATGGAGCCGTTAGCACGAGAAAAAAACGATTGGTGCTTTATTAAATTCGGCTCGCTGACGGTGTTGAGCAACGTCATCTTGCAAAGCTGTATTAGTTTTGTGGGGATACCAAATTCAGACGTCGCGGCATACAGATAACTGTTTTTCGTACTGTCGAATGCAGCTTTGAAATCGACGAAAGCCACACTGATGAGGTCCAATCAGTTGATTGACGGTGGGCTTCAGCCTTTCACACAATACGCTCGCTAGAACCTTATAGGCGATATTTAGAAGACTAATCCCGCGGTAAGAAAAACATTTTTCTAATAGCGGTCGCCCCTCGGCAGGCAATGGCAAAACCCCTTCTGCCATGAAAAAGTCCCTCATAAAAATATCTGCCGTTCGGAGTCGGCTTGAAACTGTAGGTCCCTCAATTTGTGGAACAACATCAAGACGCACACCACAAACACCCAAAAAGGGTGTACGCGCCAATTATATATACATATATATATAATCCCGCGCTAGTTGGCACAGATTGCAGGATCGTCCTTCTTATGGATTGGGCAGAGCACACTTAAATTCCAATCGGAAGGCATGCTTTCGTCCGACCATATTTTGCATAGAAGCTGATGCATGCACCTTACCAGCACCTCGCCGCCATGTTTGAATAGCTCAACCGGCAGTCCGTCGCCGCCAGCAGCTTTGTTATTCTTTAGCCGCGTTATTGCTATTCTCACCTCGTCATGGTCGGGTAGCGGAACGTCAATTCCGTCGTTGACGATTGGGTTATCGGGATCTTCACATTCTCTGCGACATGCGCAGCTATCACTATTTAGCAGGTTCAAGAAGTGTTCCCTCCATAATTGAAGTATATATAATATATATATAGTATAGCATATATATTTTTTTCCCCCCATAGTTCCTAGATGAAACATAGGGCCTCAATAAACAAGTTATAATTTCGCTTGTTTAGAGCTAGATGTTTAACTTGACTCCAGGAACGGCTTGCTCCGTCTGCCTCTGCTGCTACTTGTCACCGCCATGTGTTGGCTGGTCTCCCGCACCTACGACTTCCTTGGAGATTCCAGTCTAGCGCTGTCCTTGCGCGATGTGTCTCGGATCTATTTCCACTTGCGATGCATAATTTCTATGTGAACTGTATTTGCCCGGTAGCCACCCAAAGCTCATCGTTGCTTATAATATCAGGCCAGAATATCCGCATTATCTTTCGTAGGCAACGGTTTAAGAAGGATTGCATTGATTGTGATATGCTTGTTGTTAAGTTTCATGTTTCACATCCATACAGAACTACCGACTTCACGTTGGCATCAAATGTTTTCAGTTTTGTGTGCCTGGAGATGTGGGTCCATACCTTGTCTAGCATGTCAAATGCAATGCGTCCCTTAGATATTCGGTTGCGTGTGTCAGTGGTTAATACGTCGTTTTTTGAAATGATGCTCCCAAGGTAGTAAAATTCGTCTAATCTGCAAGCGGCGTGCCGGCAATTTGAAGGGTTATCCGCATTACTTTGGTCTTTGCTATGTTAATTTTTAGACCTGTTTGTGCTACTGCATGGCATACCGCTGGGACAACTTATACTTTCGAGTAAACACAATTCTAAGATCTATAGCATGACATTTACGTGTTTCAAAGTCTTTGAAAATCCTTTAAAAAAATAAAACAAAATTTTTTCTTATGATCATTCAATTATTATTATTCCACCCTTCCTTTGAACAAAAGCATGACTTATTTATAGTTTCCATTAAAAAACAATTATAACAAAAATATATTTAACACAAATTAAAGTGATTATTATAACTAGCTTACAAAACATACTTTATTATAATTTTATTATTGAATTATAAATAATTGCGTGGCTCATATACTGGCATGAGAAAAAATTATCAAAAAAAAAAAAAAAAAAATGCCGAAGAATTTGAGCTGCACCTTTGAATTTGCTTCCAAACATAATTCTGCATACTCCACTCAAGTTTTATGCCACTTTAAGTAAATGATTTTATCTAAATTAATCAAATTTTCTGTAATCAGTGGTTAGTCTCGATTTCTAATATGTAGTCGCGTGGTTGTTTTGCTTAACTCTATTAATATTTTTTGTTTTTTATAATTAGGGGGTTTCACGCTTTCATTTCATAAATACTTAATGCCTAATGGGGTATTGTGTAGTTTTATAAACTTATTTTAATTACTCACTATTACAAATTGGTACTATTAGATTTTCATTTCAATAATTTCACTTCATCATTCGTATTTATTTTCACTTTTGAACTGCTGCAAAGGTTACAATAATATTTTCTTATACATAAATTCATACTAAACATTGTTTTAAGGTTAATACAATATGAGGAAGTGTACGTATGGATGTACCCATGTACTTGTATGTGTGTGTGTTTTGTTATATGTGTCTTTGAATGCTTGTTCTTTGGCTGTATCAGCTGACTTAAAACTAATACATACGTGGGTGTATAAATATTTCTTTATTTGGTCGAGTAAAAACTGCGGAACTATTTGACAATTATTTTTAAATAATATACATATGAACATATGTATGCATGTATGTATGAGCCCTTGATTTTGAAAGTCGACTAAGTCAAAATTTTTAAAAATCGAGTTTATCAGCTACTTGTTATCTAATCCTAATGAACTAACATAATCTGAAGAGATTAGCAGTATGTCATGAAAATTAACTCGTAAAATTGAGTGTATTTTTTGGTTGTTAAACAAAATACGGAAACTGTTCATTTTGATAGTCGACTAAGTCAGTTCGCTGAGAAATTTTGGAAAATAAATAATAATTTTGTAATGCCTTCAGATAACGATTCAGGTATGATCAAGTAATCATTTAAATGTAAAAACGTACTATTTATAGTTAATTGTAGACATTGTACTGCGAAGAAGTTTAAGTAATGCTTCCAAGAAATGGAAACGAATAAGAGCAATATCGTCTTCAGATGAATCAACTGATACTGTGAAAGTGAATTCGGAACCCCTACAAATGGAAGAAATCAACATGAAATCAAGAAAGAGGAGCCGAAATCAACTTAATTATGCACAAAATATAAGAAAAATGAAGAGAAATAGTGGAGAGGAATATGAAACAAAAAAGTCTAAGCTTGTGAGTGGTAAACTTTTCGAACATAAAGATTGCCGTTGTTCCAAGCAATGTATAAATGCAATTGGATATGAAGATAGGAAAGCAAATTTTGATTTTTTTTTGGTGAGAGCCATTACACGAGATCACATCACACTTCAGGTCGAAAGTATTTAAGTGCTGACTTAGATATCCGAAAAATGTATGAGCTGTATGTGAAAAAATGTGATGAAAATAATATATCACGTGTGAAGGAGTGGACTTACAGGAAAATTTTCAATACGGAGTTCAACTTAAATTTTCATACTCCTCGTAAAGACACTTGCCAAAAGTGTGATTCACTAAAACTAAAAATAGAAGCATCCAGTAACGAAGACGAGAAGTTGCATCTTATGGAAATTCGTGATTCACATCTTATCAGTGCCGAACAGGCCAGAAAAAGTTTAATAGATCACAGAAAGCACTTGCGTATCCAAAACTTTCTGTTTCGGTAGCTTATTATAAGCGCAACATGTATGTATACAATTTGGGGTTTCATAATTTCCACAATGAAAATGCTAAAATGTATGTATGGGATGAAACAATCGCTTCAAGAGGATCACAGGAAGTTGCGTCCTGCATCTTAAAGCACATTCAGGACATTACCACTCAAAAGCACGTCATAGCTTACAGTGATGCCTGCACAGGACAAAATCATAACATCAATATAGCTTTAGTTTGGTTAAAAATTGTACAGTCATCTGATAACAATGTTGAAACTGTTGATCATAAATTTATGGTATCCGGCCATTCTTTTTTGCCAAATGATCGCGATTTTGGTATGATAGAAAATAAAATTAAAAAATCGAATTATTTATACATACCTGAGCATTATTATAATTTAATAGAAGTAATATATGTAAAAAAAAAAACCCATTTTTGGTGGTACAAATGGCTCAGAAAAATTTCATTTCGACAAAACAACTAAAAGATTCAACGAATAATAGAAAGAAAAACACCAATGGAGAAGCTGTGTCTTGGCTAAAAATTCAATGGATCAGATTTCTAAAAAATTCTCCATATAAGATGTTTTATAAAACTTCCTTAGATGACAATTCCGAATTCAAAATATTAGACCTCTCACCTAAAGGAAGACCTAAAATATACAAAAATATTGATTTGCCTCCATTGTACACAACTATTAGACCAATAACAAAAGAAAAACATAAAGATATGATGGATTTACTACCCTATATCCCACCAATTTTTCACAAACACTTTACTTCCCTAAATATGTATTAACAAATAATTTACTTTGTTACAATGAAATGAGTTTGAATAAAATGTTAATTACTAATAAAAATGTTTCCTTGGAATAAGTCATTTATAAAGTCATTCTGTTAATTTTGAAAGTCGACTAAGTCATTTGCAACCTTTCAAAAGCACATATCCAGTTAAAAATGGTTATAAATTTCACAACCATAATAAATTCTTATTTGTTGGCACTACTTTACTGTCGAAAAATCATTTTCCATAGTGCAAAAAAATTGTTTAATCCTTTAAAACGCAAAACTCTAATTATCTCGAAACAAGGAAAATATGACTTAGTCGACTTTCAAAATCAAGGGCTCGTATATGTTTAGGTAGGTCTCATTCTGCTCAGTTAATTGAAAATATTGTTCCGAACTTAGACTTTAATATTTTGGTACATGATATATTTGCTTCTTACTGTTTGTCTATGTACTTAGTATTTTTGTACCGTTTTAGGTATTTTCAGTTACATCTTTGGCATTTCTTTGGCGTAAGCTAAACCAGTATATTTCCTTCAATTCTTTCAATTGTGTTTCTTTTTTCTATATGATCAAGCTGATTCGCAATTTTCAAGCTTTCTCAATACAATTTAATTTTTATTGTTTTTTAATTTTATTTATTTATTTTGTTTACATTATTAATTATTTTGTCTACTTCTTATTATTTTACACGTATTTATTTATATAAACTTTATTTATTATATAATTGCTGATTTCCTACGATTTCCTACTACGTTTTACATTTAAATTACCATTTATTTAATATTACCAGGTTTATGTAGTAACGATTGTCTTTTAAAAGTAGACGCATTCAAGTTGAAAACTTTATTATATAATTTGTAATTTTTTTATAGATGCCAAAGAGGTTGAGATACTTTATAAAAAAAAAAAATACAATAACCCAAAAAAAAGACAGAAAAAAAATAATGGATTTCTCTTCTATATCGTTAGTTTCAAATATTAGGTGAAGCTTTGCGAATTCATACTTGAGGCGAATGCCGTAGTATCAAGGCGAATTCATTAAAGGTGGTGGCACAATGGCGAAAAGATTTATAGAGGTCTGGCCAAGATCAGACCGTTAATCGGCTCTCAGTGAATTTAAAAGAATCAGCACACTGGCTGACCTCACACAAGCAGCGGAAAACTCAACGAAAAAACTCAAATTGTGTTGGTGATGTACGAAAAATTGAAACAAACGATGGCATGTCCAAGACGAAATGAGTACTGGGAGTAGTGTCTTCTCAAAACAGTTACTTTATTTTTCGTGATTTGGCAAGCGTGACGTCAGGTCCCTTATGAATATAAAACAAACAAAAGGAAAAAAAATTACATGTTGTGAAAATTCAGTGAATGGCTTGGAGATATTGTGATTTGTCACTCCAAATGCATTTTTTTGTGTTTTTATGGATAAGACGCCGTGGCAAGAAAGTGTGTGTGGGTGTGTATAACTTCTTGTGTTAGGTTATTTTCATTGCTTTCGCGTACTCTTCGTCTTCACAAACAAGTAATTTCTCTTCCTTTTGTTTGTTTATTCTTGGGCTCTGGCGGCACAGCGAATTCGGAAGACGCAACCTTGTATTATATTGGGTTGGGGAAAAAGAAATGTCGTATTTTTGATCAAATTTTGACGTTTTATTTAGCGTACTTAGAATTATTAGATTCAAGTTAAATATGCCCCGTTTTGTTCGCAAACTTGTTGCCATTTAGAAAGCAACTTCATTATCCCTCCTTTATAAAACCCCCCCTCCTTATTTGCAAAAAACTCAGTCAACCAGTTTTCGCAAGCCTCTTTTGCATGGACCGAAAGAGATGATAGTCACTTGGTGCCAGGTCCGGACTATATGTTGGGAACGATAGGACATCCCATCCGAGCTCCCATAGCTTCTGGCGGGTCATCAAAGATGTGTGAGGACGAGCGTTGTCCTGGTGGAACACAACACCATTCCTATTGACCAATTCTGGCCGCTTCTGGTCAATCGCCTGCTTCAAACAGCCAAGTTGCTCACAGTAGAGTATCGAATTAAGGGTCTGGCCATAGTTGTGCAGCTCATTGTGGATAATTCCCTTCCAATCACACCAAACACACAGCAAAACCTTCCTCGCGGTTAGTTCGGGCTCGGCGATGGTTTGGGCTGGCTCGCCGCTTCTCGACCACTATCTTTTTCTTTTCGTCCGCTTCAAAATTGGGTCAAGTTCGTTCCGTTTTAGCAGAGAATCGCAACCGTTGATTCGGTCCAAAAGATTTTTTTGCGTCAACACGTGTGGCACCCAAACATCCAGCTGTTTTTGGAATCCAATCTTCTGCAAATGGTTCCAAACGGAACGAATGCTCACATGCCGGTCTCTTTGGATAATTTCAACGATTTTATCAGTCTCTACGACGATTTGCCTACCAGTACGGGGTGCATCTTCGACATCTACCACACCAGAACGAAATCGATCGAACCAACGCTGTGCTGTGCGAATAGGTACAGTATCAGGCCCATAAATTTCACAAATTTTTGCCGCCGCCTTCGTTGCATTTTTACCTCTAAGGTAGTAAAAACGTAAAATATGACGAATTTCTTGCTTGGTGGACTCCATCTTTGACGCGCTATAACTCAAGACTGAAACGTACGATCACAACACTGTCAAAGAGACACTTGTAGTACAGATTATCGTCTTCAAACCGCCGTTTAGTGTGACCCGATGCAATAAGCACAACGCAAGATATGTTTAAATGTCGCGCTCAATTGAAAAAATACGACATTACTTTTTCCCGAACCCAATATCATGCCTGTGCTGGCACCATGGTGAAAAGGTTCATGGAGGTATGGTCAAGATCACACCGTTAACCGGCTCTCAGCTAATTCGAAAGAATCAGCAGACTGGCTGACGTCACACGAGCAGCGGCTTACGAGAAAACTGACATTGTGTTGGTGATATATGAACAAAAATATTTTCGCAGTCTTCACTCAGGTTGCTTCGTTACCGTCTGAACAATGACTGATTGGAGAAGTGTGTGAATGTATGTATGTAAAATGAGCGCGCACAATTCTATTGTCAAGTACCCGGTAACGTGGCAGCCGAAGTTGCTCGTACAAATTTGTTTTCCATCATAGCGGATGGTTCAACCTGATAATCTATCATGTGCTGACACTAGACCAAAAATAACGTTTTGAGCATTAGAATGTCACGACAAAAGAGAGTAGAAAAGAAACAGAAAAGGACGAAACACGTTGAATAGCCGGCATGCTGTTGGAGCTAGAAATATCCGACTATGGTATGAATGGAATGGGTTTTCGTCTTTCCAGTTTTCGCAGGCATCACAAAGCACACGGCGAAAAAAAAAAAATTATATCATTAATAGCCAAGTAGTACAAAAACAAAAAAAATTATATGCATTTCGATTTTGCTTTCTGCACTGAAATGTCATAGTCAGCTGATTATTTCAAACACAAATTACTTAAAGAAAGAAAAGTGATTTGTATTGTTTGTCCTTCCAGCGTTGTGAACTTAAAACCTACCACTTTTCACAGTTTAAATTTTCCTACACAAACCACGTATAGTTGGAGCTTATGTTTTGCTACGTAGAGTATATGAATCAGTCGCTATCTTTGCCCAGGGGCTATTATATCTGAACGCCTGAAGTGATCCGCACTCTCTTTTGTTGTAAACTCCAAGCAAGAATTCCTGCCCCATACCAGATGGGTACTTGAAAACCCACCAGTTTTGTTACTAGAAAAAAGGACCTATAACCTCTTCCAACAGATTTTTCATTTTTTACCTATTGTACATATATTAAATTTTTATTCAAAACAATATATCCAATATATTTGCTTTGAATCAGACGTTTGATTTGAAAAAAAAAAAAACGTGAACATTTAAATATCTAAACGAAGTACATATGTTTGACATTTTCGTACCAAGGCGAATAAATCAGCTGTTAACAGAGGTGAAGTAAAAAAAAACCTTAATTTTTTCCGCTAGCTGTGCAATATGTATGCCTATGTCGCTATTCCTTGCATTGAATCTTACTAAATGGCACTTTAGAGGTCTCTTTTGGCTTCAAAAAGTTATTTGAAGGTTTTGAGTTTGAAATAAAGATATAGTTTTGTAGTTACAAAAAATGATAAATACCTATGTGAAGAGTTTTTGATTGATTGAGCACAAGGTCGCCAAAAATCAAGGTGAATCTATTACAGGTGGTATTGGTAAAACAGCTGATTTTTTTTTCGCCGTGTCCATATGGCTGTCAGCACAGAAAGAAACAAGGCGAATTCGTTCTTTGTTTTCTACTTTGCCGATACTTTGCGGTGACAATAAATAGTACAAAACAGTGTTGTTGGTCTAGTGCCACCACCTTTAATGAATGCCCCTTGCCAAAAATAAAAATTAACTAAAATATTTCGCAATTAAGAACAAATCACGTATGAACAAGAATAGAGCGCTACTTGCTAATGTCTAGAATTTGCTTTCACTGATAGGGAAATATTTGGCAATTGCGTGGGTACTTTGGAGAAAAAATAGCGAAATAAATCTTCATCTAGAGAATAAGCATTAATTGAAATTTATGCTTTTGATTACTATTTCCAACTGTTAACTTTTAGAACCATAAAACACTGTCTAGATTTTGTCAATATGGTCTACCGCAATTCGTAATCCATAATTGACGAGGACTAATAAAATTCACGTATTTTTTAACATCATACAAAACTTTGCTTCTTTTTCAATGAAAAAGAAAAACAACTCAGTAAAATCAAAGTTTAGTATTATTTTTGTTATACTTCACTCCTACATCAACACCTATTTTATTAAAATTTAAATTTATCATATAAAAGGTGAAGTCCAAAATACTTGTAAACAAGACCGAGCTAAAATAGAAACGATAGGAGCTTTGTTCTGATAACTTCGAATACGGTGAGTGATTAATGGTTAAAATGCGATTTCTAGTCAACAGAGTGGATCGATGAGATGGGGCATTATCATGCAAAAAGCGCCAGCTTCCTCCTTCGCGGTATTCAGGACGAATTCGACGAATGCGATGGAACAAACGCTTCAAAAGGCCAATAAAGAAAACTGCATTGATGGTTTGGCCCGTTGGCACGAACTCCTTGTGGACAATTCCTTTGGAATCGTAGAAATAAATTAGCATCGACTTGATTTTTGACTTCTCCAAACGCGATTTTTTGGGTTGTGGTTCGTCTGGGACTTTCCATTCGGCACTTTGACGCTTAGTTCCAGGATTATGTTGGAAACACCAAGTAAGTAAAGGAAGTTCTCGTCTTTTCTTGCTTCTTTAATGAGGTCTTTCGAATGTTGAATCCCGAGGAATTTTTGGTCCTTAGTTAACTTGTGCACAGACCTTTCGTAAGTCCAAATGATCAGTTAAAATGCGATACATCGATGTTTTGGAGATATTCAACTCAGATTCCATGAATTTCAACCATGACTTCGATTCATTTTTGATAAACTTACGCACAATTTAGATGGAGTTTTCGGTGATTACTGATTTTGGGCGGCCCGTATGTTCATTGTCATTTATATGCTCACAACCATCTCTGAAACGTGTAAACCATTCATGACCTCTAGCACGAGATAGACAATCATCGCCATACATTTTTTTCATCAATTCAAATGTTTGATATTAGCTCTTTGTTCGAAACTCTTCTTTGTACCGATGACACAAACATACTGACACTTTAGACGCTACCACTGTCACCAAGCTTTCACTGGAAGTTAGCTAGGGATGTACAATACATAATTAGTGCGTTGGAGTTTAAGGGATGACGCCATAAAAAACATTTTTATTACACCAGTCTTGTTTATTTTGGACTTCATCTTGTATATCTCAACTTACTTGTATGCCTCATTTTCATAAATAACAGGATAATCATTAGATGCTAAAAAATTGTAGAAACTACCTTAAAGATTGAAAAGAGGTATTATAGCTAGAAAGAGGAGGAATCGAGTGTGCGATTAATACCGAAAAAAAGGAATAGGAAAAGGAAAATTAAACTAACGTGTAAACCAGGTCTGATGCATATGAGTCTGAAAGACTATACAAACACCAACTGTTTGAAGCTCGATTGGCGACTTATAAAAATTCGTGTGTTTACACTTATAACTTGATGACTTGTCAAACCTCACTGAACACTTTTTACCATTCTCAGCTGTCAAATCACTGTTATCGATATCGATAGTTCTCTTGCAGTTAAAAACAAAAACCCATACCGATATTTAAAAATGACGTATGCCAAAAATAAGGAAAACCCGCATAAATACTTCTTTTTTTTTAATTTTGATGGCCTTCCGTATTCCTATAGAAAAGAGTTAAATTATTATTTTTTATTATGTTTTCTTGTATTAAAGCATAGGGCGTCATTTTCTACAGATTTATGAAGGGGAATTATGGAATGAGACTAAATTTTCAGAGGTAAATATTCAATTAAAAAAAATTAAAAATAAGTGTTTAATTTATCGCGCCATAGAACAAATTTAATGGATAGCATCAAGGAAACGAATATTTTTTTATATAAGAATATACAGTCTGTGTCAGAAAAAAGGAACCGCGATTATTCATGAAGTATAAATTTTAAAATTTTTGAGGTGACACTTATTAGGCGTCGATGGACGATCGAGAATGAAGAGTAAAATTTAAAGGCCATTCAACGTTTTGGGCATTTTCGTTCCGCGAGAGAGAAAAAAGATATAACGTAGAGGAGAAGGAGAGAGAGAGCTATACCTTATACATATCTTAGATACACTTTAGGCTATTTTCCTGAGTTTTTCTTTGTAGTTGCTAATTTATAGTGAGAAATAACACTGCCTTGTTTGTGCAAACTTGTAGGAAATATATTTTTGGTGCCTACTTTGTGGCTTTATATTTCCTTTGTACCTACTGTTTGAGGCGTTTTTTTGTCCCAATTTTTTTGGCGTTTTTCTGGTGCCTACTTTTTGGAGCTTATTTCCGATTCCTGGCTAGTGCTTGTGCGTACTATAAAGTGTTATTCATTCCGGCGCCGGATTTATTGGTATTGCCTTGTGGTAATTTGTGCCGTTGCTGCGGTCCGGTAATTGCTGCGTTTGTGCGGGTGATAAACGCTCGGAGTAGTGCGCGTTGTTGCCACGGTTTGTGTCCGGCGTTTACCTACACCAGTCGACCCTTCTCCGTTTTTTGTAAATTTTGTGTATTTGTATTCTCTGCAATTGTTGTGAATTTATTTAGATATAGGTATAATCTTTCTCACTCTCTCTCTCTCTCTCATTGTATCTCGAGTCTCTCCCTCTTTCTTTGTCTGCCTTGAAAGTTTCACTTCTGTTATGTGTACTACGCTACATGCACTTTTTTTACATGAAAGTATGTACAAAACTACGACTCGCAAATACTCAATAAACCCTGTAGTCTTCATTGTTATGGGGTATAACCTGGCATCTTCTTCATGCTTTGAACCAGCTTTTCTGCGTAGCTCGTCGACATACAGGCCTTGATTTCGCGAACTTGATGCACCAGTTGCTTTGAATCATGGACTGGCTTTCCGGCAAGATGCGATTTCATAGGGGTTGGCGTACGAGGACTGGGAAGGCCATTTCATTACTGTGACGCCATTTTCTTGTTTTGTGACACCATTTTCTTCTTTAAAAGCAGTGCTTTTGATGATGTGTGACGGTAGGATAGGTTCGCCTCCTTCAGTCGACGTTCGATGGTGTTGATACTCACATCTATTTTCTTTTAAGGGGGTAGTATGGTTAATTCGGTGTAAAACAAGCATATTTTTCGAAATTTTTTTTGTCGACACAGTTGATTTATTCAAAATTTTAAAATTACTTCATTATAAAGTCATATTTAAAGAATATTGTGTGAAATTTTCATTGATTTTTATGAAGAAATGAGTTGGTGGCAGCGAATCTTCGCGGACGTCTCATAAAAAAGTTTGTCCCTCAGAACTCATTACTGGATCAACTAAAATCAAAAAACCAAATTGATTTCATCAGCTAATAAAGTTTCGCTGGTAACAACGTCGAATTTTTTTTTTTTTTTTTTTTTTTAATTTTTTAAAGCGCTTTGAAGTCAAAACACCGATTTTTCATAAAAAAAACTTGAAAACTTTGTTGTTTTAAAATATGACAAAATTAAAAAAAAAAAACTCGACGTCATTACCTCGTGAATAAAGTAAAGAAACAAAAAAACTAAATTTGAAAAGAATCGGTGCAGTAGATATGAATCTGCAGTGGGCACCGACCGTAAAAAAGGCAAGTGTGAGAAAAACGCGTTTAAAGATTTTCGGCAGCGTGAAATCCGGTTGGAGAGGTAGATACTTAATCCTTTGTGTCTTTGTCAATTTTACTCTAATGCACTTCAAACTTTCACACAATAATCTTAAGATGTTATAGAATAATTTAAAAAAAAAAAAAAAAAAAAAATGAAAAAAAAAAAAAAATACCATACTACCCCCTTAAGCAAGAAGAAGGTGATCGTGTTTGGCGTAGACACAAAGAAGGGTCCCGCTGAAAAAGTTGTACGACCATTTTATTCTGCTTTTTTGTCGTCACTCGCTTCAAGTCGCGCACGGAAAAGTCATCTGATACCGCTGATTCCACATCACAACAAACTTTTTTGTTTTTTTTAATCAATTTTTGCAGCCGCTGCGTAAGAAAATTTCGGTCTTTTCGAATGCATGTATAAAAAACGCCTCCCGTACTTCTCACTCATCTTTGTTCTGTTGCGTTTACGGGAAAGTTTCGAACGACACTAACCTAAGTTAGCAAGTTAGCACTGGCGTCGTAGCCCTTGAGTGGGTAATTTATGCAATAAAAAGCAGAATGAAATATATCTTGAAGTTACAAGAAAAAAACCGGTACTTGTCTTCTGACACAGACTGTATTAGGCACTTACACCCTTTTTGGGTGTTTGGGCGAACTCCTCCTTCTATTTGTGGTGTGCATTTTGCTGTTGTTAAACAGATGAAGAGACCTGCAGCCAGAAGCTGACAATCATATTTTTCGTTATATAATTTTAATTAATGTTTTTTGCTCAATTAGGTTCATTATACAACCAAAATTAAAAAAAAGGTCATAATGTTCATCGACATTTCAAACTCTATATTCAGTTCTTTCAATTATAGTCAAATAAAAGGCGAAACTAATTTGGTTACAAATTTTCATTGATTTTTGATCATTTGTTCAGACCGAATTGCGTATCTTCTCTTTAGAAAAAAGATTTCGAGCATCGTTATATGACAGAAGTAGTTAATATTAAATGTAAAAACATATCAAATGAAACAAATAAATTTAAAAAATAATGATTAAAACTCCCCAATATATCACACTCCTGTTATTTTAAGCACAGCTGCAACCTAATTGGATCATATTAAGCTCTTAATAACAACTAAAAGATAAAATAACATCACTTTTGCAATTTTAGGCGACATTTTTCAGTGCTTTATGGCCCTCACACATCCTTGTACAATTATAACGGGCTATTATTTCCATACTTCTTTTTCTTTAGTTCCATTCTAACCTCCAATTAATCGCATATACAAACAACTTGTAAACACTTATCCATCAGTACTTATATTTTCCTTCCTATAAATACTCAGCACCTATTCACTAACAGAGCTTTCATATCCTACTACATACCAAATCTTCGCATACACTTATAACTTTCTAGAGCTATACTAACAAACAACCACAAATACTAGTTACATAGGAATATAAGCCTACTTAAAATTTGCCTACCTTTTTCTAGATATTCACTAATCATCACATGACTTGCCGCTTTGAACTAAATTGTACTGCATGGAACTGAATTTTTTCATTCTACACGACCGTAGACTTCTGGCACAGCGCGAATTAAGCGTATTACCTTACTTGGCAGCAAGCCAGTTGCATACCTCGAGGATGGGTTATAAAACTAAAACTAAAAGTTTCCCAAAAATATACAATAAAATAGCTTACAACAAGAGATACAAAGTTACTTTAAGCATCACAAAGATTAACAGTTTTGTTTAAACTTTAAACCGTACTATCATAATTTAATGAAAAATGTTATATGTGTCTTGTCTGCTTATTCATAGCCTTTGGCTAATCGAGTTTGCAATACCCGTCGGCGTTCGCAGCTTTAGGCGCACGCCTTAAACTGTGCCCTACCTGCTGAGCAAAGTCTCCACATTCAACGTCAGTTCATTGCGTCGCAACTCACTCTCCTCACCTGGAGTCGTATTGCTCGAATTCACCGAAGCCGTCGTGGTTGCCGTCGAGGCATCCGTGGTGGGACTTTCCGTTACTGCACCGCCAACAACACTATAACCGACGCCGTTTAATGAGCGGGATGGCGCTGGCGAGGTGGGCGCCGACAGCAACGCGGCTGCTAATGTCGCACTCATTGGTGGTGTTTGTGCTTCCACCGTCGAAGGTGGACTGCGATTCAAATTGCTGTCCAAACTGCTGTGATGTTGTGAGGATGCAGGCGAAAGTGGTATTTCTTCAATCTTCTCAAGATCTTGTGTGATTGAGGTGGAATTCTGTTTGTGTGCCCGTGTCAAGGTGCCCTTCGGACTGCGTGAGGTTTCATGTAAGATAGGTATGTCCAACATGGAGGATTTGTTCGAGAGCGACATTGCGTGTGTGGCCTGCAGTGAGTTTTGATGATGTTGATGGTAATGATGTTCCGGTTTAGTTTGCGTATCGTCGCGATCGAGACTGAATTGCCGGCGCAAGAGACGACTTGAGCCTGGCTTCGAATCGAATTTGACGCTGCTGCTGTGTACGCTACCACCGCCAGAGCCACTACCGCCGCCAACAGCGTTACAAACACCGCCGCCGCTGTAGAGATACTTGCCGTCGTAGAACTGCGTTAGGTTACTTTCGCTGGGACTGAGACATTTGTAGTGGTTATAGGGTGAACTAAGATCCATCATCTCCTCGATTTTTTTATACAAGCGTGACGAGGAGCCGCCTGTAGAGCTGGGTAGACGATTGAAAGTATTAGGCGTGAGCAGATTCTCGGGCGTGAGCTCGGACATTTTGCGCGGCTGGGGGCTGGCGTTTGGTGTTTTCGTGGGGAATTCGGGACAAAGTGTTATATTTGGGCTGATCGTGTTGGTCGAGGTGGAGTCGAGCGAGTAAGAGTTGGGCATGTTCGATGAACAAACGTCCGCATTGGTGGGAGGGGTGATCTCCACTTTCACTTCGACCGATTCACCGGCCAGTGACGAAGACTGGCTTGAAGAGGGGTTGGTGCTGTTGCGCGATTTATTCGCTTGCGCTTTGAGTGTAATTGAGTTGCGAATGAGTGACTCATCGAGGCTGAAAAAATTACAAGAAAAAAGGCAAGATACAAGGGTATTAGTTGAAGTGAATATAAAAATTGTTGGAACCAAACTTTTTATCTCAATTACGAAACTCACCCATGTGATTCACTATGTGAGCATTGCATTTATTTTTAAATAAACAGAGTAAGATTTACAATAAATAATTTTCACTATAAAATAAAAATAAAAAATATTTTTGCACTTACCCAATAGGCGGTGGTGCAGGCAATGGCTTGTCAAACCCCTTCTTGCCTAGTAGCCAAAATGTGTTCATCATACCTTTGCCCTTAATCTCAATCAATCCACGCTGATCTATCGTATAGCCACCACGTGCTTCCAAGCGATCGCGAGTTTCCTGTGACATGTGTATGCGCCAAGAGGATCCTATGGAAAAAAATATTATTTCAGCGCCTTCTCTCTTCTTAACTCGTCGCTCTATTACCAGTTGATTCCATGCGTGACGCTGTGTTCACAGTATCGCCGAAGAGACAGTAACGTGGCATAGTAAGTCCGACCACGCCCGCGCAGCAGGGACCTGTATGCAGTCCTATGCGTAGCTGCAATGGCACGCCCGGCAAATGTTTTACATTGAAGCGGCCACTTTGATGCAGCAAATCCAAAGCCATTGTGGCAATTTGTTCGGCATGATCGGGTATTTTGACTGGCAGGCCACTGACAACCATATAAGCATCGCCAATTGTCTCCACCTTGTGAAAAGTATTGGTAAAATAGGTATTGGTAAGTGTGTCAAGGTGTCAAGTGCCTCCTCAAATGTGGGAACCCCTACTCACCTTATACACATTGTATGCATTGATCGTTGCATCAAAAATGGTATAGAGATCATTTAGCAGATCGACAACCTGTACAGGACTGCAGTGCGCGGCAATCGTTGTAAAACCAACGATGTCACTAAAATATATTGTCACATCGGAGAATTCCTCTGGTTCAACAGCCAAACCCATTTTCAATTTTTCCGCTACCGAACTGAAAAGGAAAAATTTTGCAGCCACATAGGATAGAGGGTCATTTTTGGATAGAAGTTTTTATATGCGCATAGTTTGTTAATTTAACTCTCAAACTCCTAAGACCATCTACAGGCGGTTATCACTAAAATGTATGAGTAATTCTATGCAAATCCTTTTGTTTTCATCTGCTGAATTCACCAACTGAACGGTGCCAGTTTGCGCGTTCACAAAAAATTACATAATTACAGAAGAAGTCATTCGGGACTATCCTAAAAATTCCGATCCAAATAGAAATAATGAGTATAACTTCTGGAAGACCACCAAGTACTTAAAACAACCTCCAATACCACATGCAAAACAAGTAAAGTCAAAGAACTCGCTTTTGCCAGCCATTTAAAAGAAACTTTTGAGCCATTCAAAATTAGCCGGGCCTCTTCTTGCCCTATGGACAAACCGATGCCCTGGGTAAAACTGTACTGAAATTGAAACGGATAAAAGACTCTAAGTCCCCTGGTCACGCAAATATTGATGACTGGACAATTAAACAACTTTCCGAGAAACATTTGTTATTTTTAATTTTGCTTTTCAATAGCAGTTTTAAGCTGAGACATTTTCCAACTCAGTGGAAATGAGCTGAAATAATAATGATACCCAAGGCAAATAAGCCTGAAAATAAATTGCCGATTAGCATACAGCAAGCGTATGACAAAGTCTGGCACTCAGGACTGTTATATAAACTAAAAAAGATACCTTTTCCTGAAATCATATATTTATAAGCCAGAGTCATTTTCATGTTATGACATATACAGGGGGAAAAAGCTTCTGATATTTGGGAAATAAAGGCCGGAGTTCCTCAAGGCAGTGTACTTGGACAAGTCTTTCCAGAATTTTCACTGCTCACACGCCAATTCCAGAGAATAATAGCTTAACAGTTGCCACCTATGTGGATGATACTGCCATTCTTTCTTCTTCTCACTCGGCGAATGAAGCTTCTGAAATTGTTCAAGCGCTATTAAACGTATTAGAAACTTGGCTTCAAAAATGGCACATCTTGGTAAATGACTTAAAATCGGCTCATGTCACATTCACACTGAGAAAAGAAGACTGCCCTAGTGTCAGTCTTAACCACACTGTTATTCCAAAATCCAGTGGCGCTAGGTATCTCGGACTACAATTAGATAGAATACTAACATGGCGACAACGCATCACAGCTAAAAAATCTCAACTGAAAACAAAAACTCGTAAAATGTACTGGCTGTTTGGCCGAAATCTAAACTAAGTCTTAAGAACAAAATTCATTGCACCAAAGTTACTAATATGTATTATTACCATCTACTCTTTGTCTACCGACAAATTGCAAGTTCTCAAACATATTGTTGAGAAAATGAAACAAAAAAAAAATTATTCAGTATAGTTACCCTGAACTTAAATACAGTTGTTCTAACGAGATTCCAATTCATGAATTTCATCCCTGAAGTGGGAATCTGGAAGGACTTCAAAATACGCTTTCACAGCTGTTGTGACCTCATCATTTGATGAAAAACGCTTTCCAGACATGACTTCTTTTAGGTCTAGAAACAAATGGAAGTCCCTAGAGGCAAAATCTGTTGAATTCGGTGGATATGCCAACAATTCGAACTTTAATTCATGGATTTTAGCCATTGTCAAAATGCTCTTGTGACACGATGCCTTGTAAACTGGGTCTTTTTTCATGAATTTTTTCCCTCAGCTCATCTAAAAGGTTACAATAATTTCAGAATTTACTATTTTATCAGCTTCCAAGTAGTCCTTGCGCATCTCAAAAACCGATGCTAACACCTTCTCGGCCGATTTCTGGACACGAACTCGTTTTGGAGTCGAAGAACCAGATTCACACAACGATTTAGCCTCTTGCTTTGGTTGAGGATCATGGTGATAAACCCAAGTCTCATTCATACTGATAAATCGACGCACAAAATCCACTTTATCCTTTCGAAAACGCTCAAAATGTTGCTGAGAAAGTCGCAATCGAATGTGTTTTTGTTCCATTGTCTTTCTCTGTCAGCTTTCTGAGACCCAATACTTCAGTCAAATATTCCTTAAACAACACAATGAGATGTCTAGGGCTTCTACTAAATCTTTTTCAGTCACTCGACGATTTTCCTATACGACATCCTGTATTTTTTCCCCCATTTCTGGTGTTGCTGCTGTTTTTGGCCGCCTTTCGCGTGGGTTGTCTTCAACGCTTATACGACCACGTTTAAATTCAGTAATCCATCTTTTTATTGTACTAATTGATGGCGAAAAGACCTTATACATTTTCAACATTCGTTCATGAATTTCCTTTGCTTTTAAATCTTCCAAAATTAAAAATTCGATCACTGCACGTTTCTTGATTTTTTCCATTGTAGATAATACTGTGACACGTCGATATGAAATGGCTTCTAAACCAAGAATGAACTGACCGATTGAAATAAAGGGGTTTTCAATAAGGGCGGGTAGATGTTGAAATAGAATAAAATGGCGTTTGCTGTGTGGCACGTAGCGCCGTCCTGCTGGAACCGCATGTCGTCTAGGTCCATATGGTTCAATATGGGCCATAAGAAATTGGAAGGACCACCACGTCTACCGAAAAATGGGCGCAATGCGCGCAACGTTTGGGCAATAGAAAAACAATCACATAAAACAGATGTATAACATTTATTTATATTTTTACTAGTGAAACAATTTCCAAGAAATGATACAAAAAAAAAAATCCAAATAATATATAAATTAATTTTTATTTATTTTATTTATATATAAAATATTTTTAAATTTTACTTTTGGGGTTTTTCAGGGTCTCTAAAAATAGCAAAAAATGCTATACTAATAAAACATAGGTTACAGCTTTTTGGACGTTTGGAAAGGGAGATTAAAAAAGGAGGTCAAATAGGAGGTCTATACACATTTTATATCAAATTTACAGAAAAGAACATTTCTACGAAAATTTAAGCGTTCTAATTTTCAAAGCATTCGCGGCTCTGGCAAGGTAGGTGAGGTAGGTGAAATCAGTTGAAGTGCCGGATGGCACTCCTCAAGTAGCACTAAAGCGCCGTTTTGATACCATTATTAGACCTTCAACAGGCAGATATGTACAGCCAGCCAGAGCTGTAGATGGGATTTAGGTTGGCGCACTGCCCCAGGCTGTCGAAGAAAGGAGCTCCCAGTGACCTTAGTCGTCTAACTGCCAAACCCGGAAACTCCTTCTCTGAAAGGTCCCCACAATGGGTTAATGGTAATCTAGCTTTTTCGCGTGTGTGCCGATCGTCCAGTGACCAGTAAACACAGCTACGAGTTTGGAAATTGATTGGCGAGGAGTCCAAAGGACTTTCTGAGTCGTTCATATATCGTATTGGGGCCAAAGGGTTTTCGATATAGCACATGAAGAAATGGAGCTTCATCTTTTCTGCGCTCTTCTGAGAAATAAGCTTTGAAACTCCCTTTTAACAACAGTCAAAGGATACCGATGACCGGATAGAAGGTCTCTGAGGGAAATTCAGTCCCCTTCCTGGCAAGCTCATCAGCAATTTTATATCCCTCTAACATCCCTATGTCGGAAAACCCAGATTAGAGATATGTTACCTGCACAGCCAACATATCTGATCTCTTCCTTACAGGAGTTGACAAAATTGAGCCTTAATCGCGGCTTGATTATCGGAGAAAATGTTAATATCTCCCTCGCTCCCGCGTTCCCTAAGCATCGCAAAGACTTCTGCTTGAAAAATACTAACAGTGTTTGGCAGTTTAAAGGTGATAGATAAATTGGCTGATTTTGAGAACACACCTGCTCCGCCTCGCGATTCCATTTTGGAACCGTCAGTAAAGTGCAAGCTTCGGTTCAGATTTTGGCTCTAGCAAAAAAAAAAAAAAAAATCCAAAAAAAAACGAAATGTGGAATACTCATTTGTTTGTGCCATCCTAATGCTATAAGAAATTCATATGGCATACAAATATTACCCAGAATAAAGTTAAATGTTATTTAAAAAAAAGGTACCAAGTGCAATATCCAAACCAAGTGCAATATCCAAAAGTATAAATTTTAAATGCACTAAATCTTCGGTTTAGGACTAAGGTTTAAATAACGCCTAGATGTCAGTAGTGAATAGTTCATAGACAGTACCTTTTTAATGTCATCTTTGACATTTGTCAAGCAAACAGAGGCACCCTTTTAACCATGGATACAATGCGTTAAAATTATTGAAGCTTATTATGAAAATGGTCGAGTTTTACGAAATTCGTGATTTGTTTTGTGAAAATAATTATCCGAATGAGCCCACAATTCAGAAGTTGGTGAACAAATTTCCAGAAACTGGCTCTATCGAGAATAGAAAAAGGACTGGCAGACCAAAACCTGGGTTCCGTTGAGAATATTGCTGCTGTAGTTGAGGTGTTTTCAACAACTAGGCTTTCATGAATCGTAAAATATATGTAGTATGGCGTATTAACTTAAAATCTCAACCACACTAAAAATGTTATTTTTTATTTTTATTCAAAGCATTATTTTGCACTTAGACGTTTACTGCTTCTGAATACCCATTTTTTTGCTATACCGTACAAATCATCAATCACTACTTACCTCGGCAGCATTCGATTTAACAACTGCTCGGTTTTTTTCCTTTCAATATCCAGCTGATCCGTGCGCTCCCGTATCAGTTCCTCCAAATTGTTCGAGTACTTTTCGAGCATCTGAAACATCGTATCAACGAAATTCACCTTACGTCCATGATTGAGCATCTTGAAACGCTCGTACACACTGACAAATGATGATGATGACGATGAAGGTGTGTAGCAACATTATCCGCAGCACATCATAGACGGATTCATTAAGGTTGTTATGGACAGCCGACAGGCAGCAAGAAAATCAAATAAATAGAGTGACAGAAAATAGCATAAAATCAATAAATACACGCAAAAAGCCACAAGAAATATTTATAGGCACCCCCTTCCGCATTAGCGCAAAATAATGTACGAGTAGAAAGGCAGTAAATACGATTGCTTTGCTTTACTCACGAATTAAAGTCCGGTCGCATGTCTGGCTGTTCAGCCCAGCACTGGCGCATAATGTTGATAGCCTCCGGCGGTGCTGCGCCTTTCGACACAGAGGGTCGTATCAGCGGTGGTGGCTTTTTAATCTTCGCTATTATTTCGTCCGGCGACAGCGACAGCATACAGTAGGGCTCCCCGCGCACCACCACCTCTTGCATGATGATGCCAAATGAATAGACATCGCCCATTTGTGTGCCCAATACGCGCCCATGGTGATTATGATGTACTTTCATTGAACGCAACAACTCTGGTGCTGTCCAAAGCAATTCCTTGGCGGTGCGTGCGGGTGGGAGTAGACCTTGCGCCTCGTAGAATGAGGCGATACCATAATCGGTTATTTTTAGCACCCAACGCGCATCGACAACACAATTGCGAGATGTTAATGTGCCGTGCACGCGTAGCGGAGATGTGTGCAAGTAGCGCATACCGCGCACCAAATCAGTCAGGAGGCTGAGACGGAAGCTCCAATCCAATTTTATTTCATCCATGATGAGCACATCTTGCAGTGAACCGCGTGAACAGTAATCGAACACCATGGCGGTGCGATTTGGGTCGGATAGCCAACCTAAGCAAAAGAAGGCAACAAAAGAGAAGGGTACAAAAACTTTTCACATACAAACTTTTAATTAAACGCGACGTTGCTAAAAGTATTTATTACGCACCAATTAAGGGGTTAATGTTCTCGTGTCGCATGCCATGCGCTATCACCAACTGATCCATTGCTTTGGCCTTCAACTCTGTTGAGCCGCTTAAGGGTATCTCTTTTAGTTGTACCAAGTCGCCATTGTAGCGTGCGCGCATGTCCAGCAGCGCTGGATTATGGCGGGCCAAACTGTTTGTGCCCGATGTGCCTCTGCCGCCGTTTGCCGTGCCCGTTGTTGTGCCAGCGCCAGTGGCGGTGGCTGTGCCTGCGCCTGGTATGATTAGGCCAAGGTTTTTTAGTGAACCAATTGAACCTTTCAGCAAGTCAGGCTTATCCACTTCGGGGCCACCGAACTCCTGTAACTGTTGTAGCCAACAACAGAGCATCGCTTCGATGCCCTCATCGACCTACGTAAATAAGTAATAAGGGATTAGATAGATTTTATGTTACTTATATTCATAATTTTGATTACTGTAGCTATTTGTTTTTGGTATTAGTTAGGAGCGTTGGTTTGTAGATTTCTATATGTAATAAATATTTTTGTACATAAATAAATATGTGTATGTATGCCTCTATCAGTAAAAGTTGGTTTGTTCGTTGTTTAAATATCTTTGTGCCTTTCATTCAATTCAGATGATATTTTAATATCTTTAATCACGTGACGCTCGAGCAAAATATTAAAAAAAATGATTTCTGGCGTGATTTAGTTCATATTGAAAATTTATTTTAATTACTTACAGGTACATATGCAAGAAAAATATCTTTTTGCAGCGAATGTTAACAAAAGATGGCGCTGGCGTTGAGGTACTAAGTAAAAACCTATTTACGGGTTGATTCAGTTCATATTTAGATTAAAAAATTAAGTAATTTAAATAAAAAAAAAGTTCTGAGCGTTAATGCCTTTAATGAGCCATATCTCACGACGTATACGCATGTTTTATCGGGAAATACTTAAGGCAATTTGAAGGTGACATTATATACTACTGTGGACAAAAAGTAAGGGGAATTTATTTGTCAAACTTCGCGGGATAAAAATTTCGCTCTAGTTATTTTTTTCATGAGTTGGCAGAACTGTTAATAACATCTGGGCCAACTTTCATGTGAATGTCATTATCAGTAATATATTTACGCTTCTGTTTACCAAATGACCAAGAGTGCATTTTTCGATTTTAACAATGTCTGATTTGATTGAGCAGAGAAGTGCCATCAAAGTTTGTTTGCGGAATGAAATTTCGGCTGCGGAAACGTTTAGCATGTTGCAGAAGGCATTTGGTGATTCGACCATATCGCAGAAAAATGTTTATAAGTGGTACAAAGACTTTAAAGAGGGTCGAGAACGTGTTGGTGACTTGGAGCGCTCAGGACGACTGTTAAAGACCTTACTGATACGATCGGAATATCAGAAGGATCTGTGAAAACCATTTTGAAAGACCATTTGGCCCTACGAAAAGTCAAATCTCGTTTGGTATCGAAAACTCTCAATTTCTTGGAAAAAAGTCGTCGCGTTGATGTGTGTGAAACAATGTTTTCAGACTATCAGGACAAGCTCAAATGCATCATTACGAGAGATGAGACTTGGATTTATGCTTACGACCCTGAAACAACCGACCAATCAAGCGAATATCGTGCTAAAGGCGAGGCCAGACCGAAAAGTGCACGTCAAAATTGTTCAAAAATAAAGGTCATGATGACAGTTTTTTTCGATTTTCGTGGTGTGGTGCACTATGAATTCCTTCCACCTGGCCAAACTGTTAATAAGAAATATTATTTGAGCGTTATGCGTTGTTTACGTGAAGCAACTCGTCTAAAAAGACCAGAATTATGGGCCAACAACTCTTGGTTTTTGCATTACGATAATGCACCGTCTCATACTGCACTCGTTCTTCGTGACCATTTCGCCAAAAATTCCACGCATATCGTTCCGCAACCACCGTATTCGCCTGATTTGGCTCCGTGTGACTTCTGGCTATTCCTAAAACTCAAGAGACCACTCCGGGGAACGCGTTTTGAGTCGATTGAGGAGATAAAAGCTGAATCCAAGAAGGTGCTAATGGCTTTACCGGAAATGGACTATTTGGCATGTTTCTGGATTTTTCATTTTACAACCAAATTCACCTTACTTTTTGCCCACAGTAGTATATACTATATATATTATTTAATTGGCGCATACACCCTTTTTGGGTGTTTTGCCGAGCTCCTCCTCCTTTTTGTGGTGTGCGTCTTGATGTTGTTCCACAAATGGAGTGGCTTACAGTTTCAAGTCGACTCCGAACGGCAGATATTTTTTATGAGGAACTTTTTCTTGGCAGAAATACACTCGGAGGTTTGCCATTGTTAGAAAAATGTTTTTCTTAATTTTGGTGTTTCAACGAGATTCGAACCTACGTTCTCTCTGTGAGTTCCGAATGGTAGTCACGCACGAAACCGTTCAGCTACGGCGGTCACAAGGTGACATTGCACTTTGAAAAAATTTAAAAGTCACAGCAGGCGGCTAAAACCATTTGTGGTGTTTATGGTAATATGGACGTAAGATGAGGTGCGCTCTGGTAGGCCAATCATCCAAAATGTCGATAAATTATCGAAATGGTGAAGTCTAATGGGTATGTGAACTCTGTGACTAGGCACTGAGAACACGCCAAAAAAAGTTGTTCAGTTCGTCTTGAAGCGTTTGAGAATACTGAAAATTGGTAGCATCATCTCCTATGACATTGACATCTCAGGCATTAGTTCAGCAAGCATATCAGACCCACTGCTATTTTGATGAATGTTTGAGCAAATGGTAGTTTTGGTTGTTTTTAGCATAAGCGTTCTCGCTTGGGATTGGATATGATTGTGAAGAAGTGTGAGTTTCTAAAAAATGGGATATAAAACTGCGTATCTAAAGTTTTTTTTTAAATCTGATTAAAAAGTTTGAAAATTAAAAATCCAAGAGAAAGGAGTAAAAACTGGTGAAAGTATCGTGTATTATTGGCTCTTTAACTTGTGTTTATCCTGTGAAGACGGATTTAGTACACTTCACCATGAAGTACAAGTTTCCGAACTGGACGCCACCTAGGCTGAATAACATCACACTGCAGGTTAAGACATATAATAAGCCCCTAGGAGTAATGTTGGATATTAACCTAACGTGGAAGCTCAATGTGCAAGAACGAACGAAGAAAGCACTCAATGCCTTATACGCCTGTCTGTAAGATATGGGACTTATCTCCACGACTTTTATATTGGACTTACATAGCCAATAGTACTTTATTGCATTCTAGTAGGGTAGACAAGTTTGAATCAGAAAATATACGCTAACAAATTGGAGAAAGTACAAAGAGTTGCACTGCTACAGCAGCACTGTACAAGATACTTGACCTTCCCCCAATAGACTTAGTAGCAAAAAATTCCGGAAAGATGTGTGGACTTAAGCTATTAACAACAGTGCAACTAGTTCAAAGAACTTATGGTCACAACCGTATATGCAGAGACTTAAACGCTACCTCGGAATATGTTATTCCTCAAGCTAAATTTTCGTACATGGAACCAAAGGTAGTATTAGAAAGGGACGAAAGGCGGAAGGGACAACTTTCAACGCACCACACTTTTAATATATGCACAGACGGTTCCAAAATGGAAGAGGTTGTTGGAGCCGCAGTATTCTGCTCGGAATTAGGCTATGAATAGTCATAAAATTTACCGGACTACTGCAGTGTGTTCCATGCTGAGATCTGCGCAGCAACGAAAGCAGCATACTTAGTCATAGAGAACACTCTTCCGAACTTTCAAATAAAGTTATACATTGACAACCAAGCATTGACAGCCATAGCAGCTGTAATGACAAACTAACACTGTGTACGACAATGCCGGGACAGGATGGATGAGCTAGGAACTAGGAGACAAACCACCATCTACTGGGTTCTAAGACACAAGGGAGTTTAAGGAAACGACAAAGTGGATATATTAGCCAAAGCAGACGAAAATCTTCCTGGTGCTAGCGCGGCCGGTATACAACTACCTCTCAGCAAACAACGACTGGATATAGATGCAGCACTGATTCAAGAAGCGAATTCAAGATGGGAAAGAACCACCTCCTGGAGGATTGCGAAAGTCATACAACGCAGGCGCAATGTCAGGTCTATAAACTATATTTTATCTCATCCCAGAAAATTATGTACACTTGTAGTGGGCACGCTCTCTCATTCCATCGTACGCGGCTAAAGTGAAGCTAGTGCAGAACGATACATGCGCAATATGTAACGAAGCCAACACGAGAACTCTGGAACTACCTTGCACTTAGCAAAACACGAATAAACTGCTTAGGTGCTGCAGATCTGGCAGATCAAAAAAGTAGCGGCGGACTTAAATTATCTAAGCAAATTATAAAGTTCTGGAACTCCCCATACAAACACTTGGTATCAATTTCTGGTTTAAGTGCGATCTACAGGATCAGCCAAGTTCAACTTAACCTAACCTAACTTGTATTTTTACTAAATCGTGTTTTAACGGATTTTAATGTAAATCTTGAAATAAGTATTTACTAGAAAAAGGTTTGCATTACTAAGAAAACTGAGGGGGTTCAATAAGTACCCATATTAGAAATGAAGACATCATTTAAAAAAAAAATTTTTCCAAATATTCCTCTTTTAGAAAGATACACTTCTCCCAACGCTCCAGCCATTTTTTAACCCGTCTCTGTCTCGGCGATGACTTCCTCGTTTGAACTCCGGATGAATGTGCTCGTGTGTTATAGTGGTGAAACACCACCTTCCTTTTCGCCCAATGCGTCCGTGTCTCCTTCGGTTTTTTGTGAAAGCGGTCCAATAACTCACTGTAGCATTGTCCAGTGATCCTTTTTCTGAAAAATCTATGAAGATGACGCCGTTCGCATCCCAAAAAAATGGGCGTTATGACCTTTCCAAACGATAGGACGGTTTTTGCCTTCTTTGGTGCAGATTTACCGGGAGAAATCCATGGTTTTTATTGTTGTTTAGTTTCTAGTGTGTAATGATGAATCAAGATTTCATCAACGGTGACAACTTGTCCCAGAAATTCCTTCGGATCTCGTTTAAGTGGCTCCAAACACTGCTTCGAAGTTAACAGTCGCAACCGCTTGTTGTCCACCATGAGCAATCGAGGCATCCATCAAGCCGACAATTTTTTCATTGCCAACTTATCATGTAAAATATAAATTGCCGTTCCGGTCGACACATCTATGGTCTCTGTTACTTCGCTCACTTTCGTTTGTCAATCAGCGAGAATCAAGTCGTTGCCTTTTTGAATGATTTCCTCGGTAACCACGATGGACGGGCGTCCTGGTCGCTCCTCATCAAAAGTGGACAAAGGTGGGCGAAATTTAAATTCGTTGAACCAATATCTAAATGTGGTCATAGATCGCGAAGCATCCCCATAGGCAGCAACCAACTTTGCTTTTATCTCCTCACATTTTTTCGCATCCAAAAACAAAAAACGAATTACCGAACGAGTCTGCTCTTTTTCCATCTTAGCGAAAATCGCGAAAAACGTCTTACTCGAATAGCTGCCAAATCCAAACTAACCTCTCAATCAGTCTGAAATTTATTTCGCCGTCGTTTGATAGATGGCAGCACTCGAAGGTAACACCAACTTCCTTCAGGTACTTCTTGAACCGTCCTCGTTCAAGCATCGAAATAAAGATCTAATTAAATTCGTACTTGTATTCATGTTTGTAGTTCTAGGAGTGCTACATATGTACTTATAACGAAAAAAAAATTTTGAAAACCGAAAACAACAAATGAATACTTATTTTTAAATTGCTACTTTTGCCGATTTAAATTTTTTTTTCAAATATCAAAAAAAAAAAAAAAATTAAATAATAAATGCGCGCCCATGTTGTTTTTCCATGGAACACCCAAAGCAGATGCTTCAGTACTTTTATATTCTTATTTAGTATACAGGAGCATCCATTTGTGTGCATAAAATTTCTTGTAATTTTACAACTAGCTCCCCTTGAGCGCAAATAAAAGCATTGCACTAGGCGTCCCAGCAGAATCTTCACACTTTTAGAAGCATTTTCTGCTACAATAAAAGCAAAAAAAAAACTCTTTTACTTACCCTACGCGAATCAACTGGGAAGACAAAATCATCAGCGGAAAGCACAATCTTATTAGGTCCTTTCGAAAGGCGCTTACGCAGCAAGTAATTTCTGAAAGTATAACCATAAGTGGGTAATTAGTAAAAAAATTTGAACACTAAAAATAAAGCCATAAAATTTCTGTTTCCGCATATACAACGGTACTACCTAAATATAAAGCACATAATACTAGACGTAATCCCCACTTTGCAACCCAAAAAACAAAAAAAAAAAAAAAAATTAAAAAAAATACCAGCGACTTGAGAACCACAAGAATACGAGTACTTGGTCGCTGGCAGAGTGGAGTGAAAGAAGAGTGCACTGCTCTTATGTATTAACCTGTCATTTGCAGTAATGCCGTGTGCGTGTGCGTGCTTGTGTGGACATAAAAATAACTATGTGCAACAACAACAAATATAACTTAAACTAACCGCAGTTAAAAGGGCGGAATTTTATTAATGAGCTGTGCTAAAGTTTCACGCTCAACTATGTTTGATAATTTAGTGTGGTAGACCCCTATTCAGATTAGCACAAATACTCTGGTAGCAGAGGTTTTCTTCACGCTTTCTCAACTCTGCATCTTTGTTCGGTTTCAACTGTAGGAGGTCAATCCCGGAGTGTTTGGGTTTCGGGGTTACGAGTTTTCGATATTATTAAGTGAGAAATTTCCGGGATTTTAACCCTCGAGAACACGCGCTGTGAGCATTTTGCTCAAGCAATTTTTCATTTCGCGAAATTTTTATGATCTATGTAATTCTGGCACTAATTGTGGAGAGTACCTTCGCTAGTAGTTGTGCTTCGTACTTTGACGAGCATTTCTTTCGATTAGTGCACGATCGGACGTGTAGGCAGACGGTTTATTTTTGCTCATTGCGCGAGAAACAATGTAAGTATTTCTTGATTTATCATTTTTGTTGAGAACCTCGGGTTGTGAAAAGGGTTGCTGCCCCAATTTTGAATAGTGGCAGAAACATTACCATGGATAATTATTTTATTTCAATACCTTTAGCAGATGAACTATACAAACAATATAGAAACGACCATTGTGGGTACAATAAGAAAAAATAAAAAGGAAATTCCACCTCAATTTATTTCAGCAAAAGGAAGGCCGCAACCACATACAATGACTGCATTTGCCGAAAATAAGGTTCTTGTCTCTTCCGTTCCAGTGAAAAAAACGAAAAAAGTTGTACTTATGCTATCATCACTTCATGCCGATGGCCAAGCTAATGATGAAACATCTGAGAACAAACCCGAAGTAATAACCTTTTACAACCGGACGAAAGGGGGTGTAGACACTGTTGATCAAATGCAAGGCACATATTCAGTTTCCAGGATAACCTGCAGGTGGCCAATGCGCCTCGTTTTCACGCTTATTGACATTACTGGCATAAACGCACAAATAATTTACAAATCAATTTAACCCAGAGGAGGACGTTTCTAAAGGAAATAGCACTGGAGCTAATAAAGCCACATATTTCTAATAAGCAGGCCATAAAAACTTTACCTCGTGATTTAAGAAATACTATGGATCGCATTGTACCAGCAAAAGAACCTGAAAGCCAACACCAACAACCTGGCTTTTGCGAACAGACGTTCGAAAAAAGGCTGCACTTTATGTGGAAAATTACTTTGCACGGAACACGTTAAGTATATGTGCCCATCTTGCTTCGAAAGCAACGTAAATGTCAATCTTACCGAAGACTGATTTTTGTCTTTTATTTATTTATTTTGTTACAAGGAGTGTTTTTTGTTAATATACTAAAGTATGAATGTAAAATTTTTGGTTATGTCTTGATTGAATGAATTTATATAATTTTACAGTGTGAATTTCTTAAATAAACACATAATTGCAAAAAAATGACTTGGTATTATAACTATGTTAAAAATGAAATGTTTAAAAACCGTAATCCATTAAAAAGTTACATTCTTACATGAAGTGAGCAAAATGCTCATGCGCGAGAATCCGTGCTATCTTACGAGGCGCGTGTTCTCGAGGGTTAAGAAGATACACCCGCAATTTTTGAGATTTGTAATTTCTTACGTAGCATATAAAATGGAGGTAGAGAAATCACTTTTTAAATCAAATCAGGCAGCATTGACTTCAACTTTTTAACAAATATGTGTAGGCTTGAACGCTTTTATTTTTATATGTATCCCTCTGTAGGAAAAAGTTGCACTAGCGAACTTTCCATTTTAAAATAAAAATGTATTAAAACCGAATTTTGTCCGCTTAAATTGTGCGAGATTAAAAAATATATGGAAGTTGTGATTTGCTGTTTGCAAAAGGAAGTTGGAAATAGGGAATTTTACAATCAGGGGTTTTTTTACAATCCCGCCAAGACTGTTATTGCCCTCTTTACCAGAAGGTGGAAGCTTGATGGACTCGTTCTGTCAAAGCTAAAAGGAGTCACAATCCAGCTATCCAAGGAAATTGAATATCTTGGAGTAATCCTCGATAGTAAGCTCCTATGGAAATCACACGTTGAAACAAAGGCATCCAAAGCAATGACAGCTTTCTGGCAGTGCAAAGGTGTCTTTGGGAAAACGTGGGGTCTCTCTCCTAGCAAGGTCCTATGGATCTACACGGCTATGATAAGACCCATTAGTAGACTCTCTCTAGTGGGAGTCAGGAGGACCTTATCGAGACTACAACGCACTGTGGCCATCTGTTGCACCGGAGCTTTTCCGACTACTTCAGCCCCGGCATTAGATGCTCTGATTGGTTTACCACCACTTGATGCTTTCATCCAAGGAGAGGCCTTGAAGGCCATCTGAAGACTGAAATACAATGGGAACTGGTACGGCCCCTGTCCGGCATTGCAACACAGAGAAGGCATGGACGTCGATCGAACGATTCTCTCCATGCCCCTTGACTCGATGCCATCAAGAGTCGTACTTGAAAAGAGATACAGTGTAGTGCTACCAGAGGCTTAGCTGTGGGAAGACTCAGAAAATGAACCCGGCAAACACTGTTTTCGCATTTTTACGGATGACTCCAGGACCGAGCATGGCTCCGGCTCTGGGGTCTACGTGGAATCCAGCGGGACAAAACTGCACTTTGCTCTTGGAATGCTTGCATCTGTGTTTCAAGTGGAGGTGTATGTGGTTCAAGAAGCGATGAACTTTGTTGTGAAAAAACGATGGAGAGGCAGATCTATCTGTGTCTGCAGCGACAGCCAAGCTGCGCTTATGGCCTTGGACAGCCCTCCAACCACATCAGGGGTAGTCAAGTCCTGTAAATCCAGGCTGAACTATGTCGGTAGACATAATAGCCTGCTGCTAACATGGGTCTCGGGACACGTGGGTATCGCGGGTAACGAGACCTCTGACTCCTTAGCTAAGATGTGGGCCAAAGAAGTTGGCCTCAGAGCCCGTTTTGCCACTCCCTTCTGCGGCCATCACAGCCACGGTTAGCAAATGGGTAACTACTACCCACAAGCAAGCTTGGCAGGTTGAGAGAGGCTGCAGATGGACTAAACTGATGTTACCTGTCATGTCCGATCGACTGTCGCAAACCCTTCTGTCATTAAGTAGAGGGGAGTGCAGATGGCTGATTGGACTGATGACGGGCCACTTTCTGTGGGCAAAGCACATGGAAAGGTTGGGCATCTCAGACAGTGTACTCTGCCCAGCTTGTGAAGAGGAGGATGAGACGGCGGACCACTTCCTGTGTGTGTCTTTGGCACTGATGTGTTAAGAAGCGACCATCTTGCCTCCTTGGCACCACAAGATTTCTTCGGAGATCGGATAGATTTAAAGAAAATTTAAAGGGAATCCAACTGTAGTACCTACAATGGACTTAATTATGGGAAGAATGGGGATTGATAGTTTTAAGAATGTTATTCAAGGAGAAAGTGATGAACGGGTGGGAGTATGTATCTTTGGCTGCTTCATCCGCTTTGACATTTCTAGGGATGCCTACGTGGCTAGGTATCCAAAGAAGCTTTATTTTATTAGGATATTTTATAACTTTATCCCTGATTCGACAAAAGATCTGATTTCCATTAACGGGGAAGCCTGCTTTAGAGGCTTCAAAAATCGATTTTTTTTGTTGCATAAATGTTTTCCCAAACTATCCAAGAATGTGTCGTCAAAATTTCAGAAGCAAATTCAAAATATTTTCGGTGTTACAGAAGAAATTGTGAGCAAGCGTCGAGCAGGTATACGAGCGGCCGGAAACGCTCGAAGTGCGTTTTCTCGGTTTTTTATTTTTACGATTTTTCCTAATTGGCGGGAAAGATAGCGAAAAAGTTAAACGTCCCATCGAAATGAGATTACATTGATTGTATTATGAGATTACATTTATGTATTCTAGTTCAACTTAAAAAACCTTAAGAAAGTTATGATTAACCCACTTTTTAAACAATCTAAAGTGAATTTGTTTTTCCAAAAAAATGAATTTTTTTTTAATTGGCGAAAAATTGTTGAATTTCTCACTTTTTGTTTAATTTTCTTGATTTAACTAGAAGTTATACTATACTAAAATAAACATTTTTTTGGGTTTTTGGTTTCAGATGAAAATTGCGACCTGCATCTTTCCCGCCGCACGACACATGCACACTCGAGGCGCCTCGGAAAAATGCTTGTACCAGGCATAACATGACATATATTTTAATGAAACATTTTGAGAAGACTGTTGAAATAAATAACAATAAAACCTGAAGGTTTCGTTTCAATCGAATATTTCTTTCCTTCCCAAAAAAAAACCATGAAAACATTGATTTTTTGAAGCCTCTAAAGCAGGCTCCCCCTTAAAGATATTTTTTAGTGCTAGACAGACTGACAGGCTGTCTGTACATATTAGGAATTTGCCTTTATTATTTGTTGCATACTCTGACGCTTGGAGTATAGAAAGCGAAGCTATTCGGAGTCAGTAAACCATTGGTTACTAGGCTTCCGTCATTCTCTACCACAGTAAAAGTTGTACTATGGTCAGTACATGAATCATCGGTGAAAATCCATACCCAACCCTGTAAGAATTGCGAGTAAATTATTTCCATAAAACGTTATATAAAAACTACCGAATTTGTGTTAAGTTTACGGAGAGCATGAAGGTCGATCTTTGTTGATGCAGGAAGCAGGTTCCATTGACTACTCATTTTCGCGCAAGATGGTGGCAAAGAAATACCGAGGTTGCTGCCGACCAAATTTCGGAAGACCGTTTATGCCGAGAAGAGGTTTTAAATGTGTTTAAGTTTATTTGTAGTGCTTGAAAATTTGACTATAAGTTTTAATGTGGTTATTTGATATCTTACAGTGATAGATGGAACACCAGTTTCAGCCAAAACATACTACATATATGTATAAGAGACGTTGTGAAGATGCTGTTTGGCACACCAGCCCTAAATGGGAAGAAATCAATTTTATATAATACGAGGGATCGAGTAATGTTGATAAGTGTGTTTTGATGTATACGAAGGTTTTTTAATGCCAAATATTTAAAAATGTTCAGCCTAGTGAAGAGATGAGTTCTTAGTGTGGAACAGTGTGGTTTAAAAGTGTACTTATCTTTACAAATAACACCAAGTATTTTAAGATTGGCTACGTTCTCTATTTGCGCATTGCTTACGCTAAGGCTTTTACGTTGACAATTATGTTCAAAAAGGATTTGAATTAACTGAATCCCGAAAATCTCGGTATCGCAATAATCGTAAAAATTTGCATCCCCACCGTATACACTACTCACCCATGAGTTTGCATCACTGCACTATTGCGTGCATACCTAAATACAAAGATATTGTGTCGCTGAACTTTCTTCGGCTTTATTTTAAAGTGCGTAAGGGTGAAAACTTTTATTTTTATTGTTTCAATTCTTGTGAGGACGCGCGCAACTTGACTCCTTGGTTGCTCAGAAACCACACATACACAAAAACACTGTCTTGCTTCTCATTACGTACAAGTTTGTTCTCCTTTAGTGGTTCTTTAATGGCTTCGTGTATCGTTAAATTGCGGCTGCAGTTCTTAATCAAAATGTTAGCGAAATTGGTGCAACACTATTTTCAAGCTAGTGTATGGTTGCTGAATGGACGCTGAAAGGCATCTTAATTGCGATTTGAAGTTAATTTCTTCCCTTGATTTGGTTTGGGTGAGTTTTCAGTGATAACAGGACTAAAGCAACTTTTATATTAGGGGTTCAATAAATTTGGCTACAAAATAAAATGAAACCTCATTCAAATGAATTTGTTTCATTTAAGAGCACAGTTTTATTATCTAAATAATTTTGAAGAGATTTCTCACCTATTCAGCTACATTCTTCAGAAAATCTATAAAAACAAAAAACAAATTTTACCCACTTAAAACATTTTGCCTGTTAAAGCTAAACTGCTGGGCTCTAATGCCACATTTTAACTACTAAATTTTCATAACTTAAGCTAAGGTATCATTTTCATCAAAAATATAAAATAATGTTTCTGCAAAATATTACTAGTTATTCATTAACGAGGCATAGGTAGCCTCTAGGAGGTCAAGAACAAGTTAAGTTAGAAGGATTTTCGTAAGACCAAGGTTGAAATTATTGAGCAGGATTGAGAAAAGCTTTTATCAAGTTTTATAATAAAATTTTTCTAATTTCCTAGGTTGCTAATTTTTTATTGATATATTTCAGAAACTTAATTGTCCCATCCCCTTTGAGCAATACTTGTTAATGTCAGATAAGTAGTTTATTCACAAATTAACAGATACTAATGAGTTCGTTACCTGCCCACTTAGATTAGATTAGATTAGATTTGACGGAGGTTGGACAAGTCCAATCACTCAGTCAGGAGACCATTGAGCTACACCCGTATAGATTTCAATAGAAAGAACAGAGATATAGGAAAGATAGAAAGTGGATGGTAAAAACGGATAGATTAGTTTGAGGTCACTCTTCCACAAATCTCTTGGATTCATTGATGAATTTTAAGAGTTCCGGAAGAGGAAGAGTATGAACTTTGTCCATACTCAGTGTATCGCAACCTAATATCCTAAGTCTGATTCTGGAAAATGCGGGACAGCTACAGAGCAATTGATCTGCAATATCGCCATTCTCAAGACAGGATAGGCATTTAGGGCTGTCTACGACCCCCATGGTAGCCATATGCTGATCACAGACATTGTGCCCTGTGATTACACTCACCAGTACTCTCAGGTCCTTTCTGCTGAGTTTTAGGAGAAAGGTCGCTGTTTTCCTGTTTGGTTCTTTCACAAAGCACTTGGCTACTCTGCGGGAGTTCAACTCAGGCCAACGACCTCTCTGGGTAGACCTCATGAAGTCCTCAATCCATAGTTGAATCAATGCGATGCGGAATTGACACCTAGAAAGCGTTCAGGGCCTAGTGGCATACTTGCAGAGCCTTCATTTGCCAATTTATCAGCTCATTCCCTGCAATACCACAATGTCCAGGCACCCAAATAACACTAACTTTGTTGTGTTTTGCAACGATCTTCAGTTTTGTCTTACCTACTAACTTCGAAGAGCAGTGTGGGTTAGCAAGGGCTTTCAGTGCAGCTTGACTGTCACTACGAATTCCAATACTGTTGAGGCGCCACTTTTTCTCAATTAGGCAGTACTCCACATTCGAAATGGCATAGACTTCCGTAAGGAATACCGTGGCCATCTGTCCTGTGGTATAGGAGTACTTAGTGTCTTCGTCTAAGTACCGTCCAGATCTGCTTCCATCACTGGTTTTGGATCCGTCGGTGTAGAATCTGTGCTGATATCCCATTAATAGGTTCTCTGAACTTAACCATTGATCTCTATCTGGGTTCAAAACATCATACTTCCTACCGAAGCCAGCGACAGGCACCCGATTGTCCACCGGCATCGAGAACAGTATGCACCGCTCCGACAACTGGTGGTATATCTGACAGTGGGCAGTGCTTACTTCATTTCCCCAGACTCTGTTTAACTTGAACCTGTACGCCGCCTTCATTGCTTCCTTTCGAATTTGAAGATCTAGAGGTTGCAAGTTCAGAATGGCATTACGGGCCTCACCAGATGTCGTACTCATGACACCTGAGATACCCAAACACACACTTCTCTATAGCCGGTTTAGGGGTTTTACTCTGGAATTAACCATTGTGGCTTTCCACCATACTACAGAAGCGTAAGTAATAATGGGTCTAATCAGGGTGATATACAGCCAGTGTACTATCGCCGGTCTTAAACCCGATGTCTTGCCAAAGGCTCTCATACACTGCCAGAATACTTTTAGTGTTCGAGAGACCTCCTGCTCGACGTGCTTCTTCCAGGTAAGCTGACTATCTAGGATTACTCCTTAATATTTAACCTTTCAATGTGGGTAGTAACAGGCCTTCCATATTGCGTTTCCTAGTGAAAAGCACTAAGGTACTTTTTGTAGGATTCGCCGAAAGACCAAGCAATTCGTACCAATACTCGATCTTATTTAGAGCTACCTGCATTTTATTGCATATATCTTCAAGTGATCGTCCTGAGATTAATACGCACATATCGTCTGCGTAGGCTTGGATGTATCCAATTTCCTGCAGATCATTAAGAAGAGAGTCCACCACGAAGCACTAAAGTAGAGGAGAGAATACACCGCCTTGTGGGCAACCCTTCTTAGCCTGACTCCTTCATCGCTTTCTCTATCCATGTTAAGCAATCTCTTGGATAGCATAGAGTGGATCCATCTGACAATGATTTCTTCCACTCCATGACTTCTGATAGAAGAGCACATAGAGTCAAAGGTAGCATTGTCGAAAGCTCCTTCAATGTCCACAAACACACCAAGAGTGTACTCTCTTGTTTCCAGCCCTTTTTTGATTATGCTAACGCACTCGTGCAGAGCCGATTCGAAAGATTTCCATGCCCACTTAATTAATCAAGTAAGTTATTGTTGTTGTAGCGGTTTATTAAAACTTGTCAGTTCGATGTAGCCTGTCAATAATACTTGTACTACCGGTGCTGTCATACGAGTGCTGGAGAGGGGCAAGCAACGCGAAAAAAGAGTGTTCGAGCGAAAAGTGCTCCGAAGAGTGTTTTGCCCTATACGCTGCAACGATGAAATGTACCGAATACGCCACAACGATGAGTTGTATGCCAGGGACAAGATCTCGTTAAACATATTAAATCGATGGTTAGGATACACTGTGCACCAACAAACAACAAATTCTCTAACAACTCGGGCTCGAGAACGGCCAAGGCCAACCTGACTTGACCAAATCATAGCCGACCTGAAAAAGTTATAAGTTAGTAGCTGGTAGTCTATTGCTATGAGCCATGCAGGTTGGAAGAGGATTGCGGACGAAGCTAAAACTCACCCTGAGCTGTAATCGACTTGATGATTATGATGAGTATGGTGTAGCCACCGATCGTCTTTGTCTAACTCATCTATCGGAAGGCCATGGAAAAGTGCTGTTTCGACAAGTTTTGTCCAGAGGGAGAAGGGTGTTAGATGAGTGGGTTTGATAGGATATGTAAATAGGTGGTTAGTGTGCTTTCACATACTGGACATATATTGGGTATGTTGGAGTGGATTCTGTATAAGTAGGAGTTTAACCTACTGCCATATCAAGAACGAAATTGAGCCAAAGATACGGGGATCTCGCGGGGCAGCTGAAGCTATTCGTCTGCAATAGGTAGTGGTTGGACTGCGAGAACGACATTCGGTGGTCGGGAGTTTAGGAATGTGGTAGGAGTCTCCCGATGTATGTATTTTAATGTCTGTCTATATACTGTTCGCTCCAGTAGATGTAATTGTGTTTTGTTCTGGATTTCGTCATTGTATGATAGTTGAGGAGATGCCTCCTGACATGCCTGGAAGGTAATTCAAATTCTAGCAAACGCCTGCAGGGGTGATACCGTCGGTAACCAAGCCCATTCTTTTTCCTTGGTTCCTTCAACAGAATGCGTCTTCATCTTGCTCAGCCACCACCCGCAGGTGAGCGATGCCATGCCAAGTGATCCTAATATTTTGAACATTGTCGTCAATTCCGATAAAAATTGGTTTATTTGTGAGTTAGAGTATATTAAAAAGTAAACTGAACTTTTTTTCTTTAAACGTGCAATTTTTTTTGAAGTGGTTCTTTTTAAAATTTTTATAATTTTTTTTTTTAATTTTGTGAGATATCATAAACTTTAAATAAATAAAAAATTATTAAAAAAAAGGATTATATATTAGGATAGAAATGTGTTTTGTAGTTTTTGAAAAACACTCCACTTCAATAAGCTTAAGCTCTACTCTTAAGACTATTAAGATTGCAAAGTACTGTATGTAATGTTGGCGACATTGCTTTAATAGCCTCAGGGAAACATCTCCAAGTTATGAGCGAACTGTTACAAAGCTCTCTTTACATTATGGATAGCTGGTTCAGAAAGCGAGAACCTAATGTCAACTCCACAAATGGAGATATTCCCAAGCAAATCCATGCTTTTAGGCCCCTCTGACTTAATGAGGTGGTCCTTATGCTTGCTACCGCGGTGAGGTACTTCAGGAATATTCTAGATCATAAACTCAACTGGAACCGAAACATCGAAGACAGGTTCCGGAGAAGTTGCTCCTGTTCTATATGCTTGCAAAACAGCCTTAGACGGGGCCTAAAACCGCACACAATACATTGAATAAGGAATATATACAATACAAGGAAGGTATGCAATAGCAGACTGGAAAGATTGCAAAAGGCAGCATCAATGCTCATCATATCAACCTGGCGATTTGCCTATCTCCAATGAGGCCTTTGCAACCTTATTGTACCGTCCCCTCATAAATATCTATGGCAAATTCAACGGGCAAATGGGTTTGGTGATGCGAAACCATCAGAATCGCGAAGGTAGACTATCAACGAAACCGTAACAAATAAGCTTCGGTTAAAAGAATTCGCTCCAAATTCGATGACTTTTGGCATGAAAAGGAGGATTTGATTTGGAACATTGAAAAAAGTGGCCCTTTCTCCCTCGCGGAGTCATAGGAAATTATATATTATATATAATTTATATATATCTATATATACCCTGGAAAGGTTTCACTTCACGATTATGCTTTTCCAAAGAAACTCCTGAAAGACTTGAATAAGATAATTGATGTTTCAGAATTAAATGGAATCGAGAATTGGACCGAGGAAAGATGATGAGTACGTGTTTTGTAGCAACCGAGTATGAATTGTTGCTGGCCTTATCCTCACCTCCTTTGTTGTCACCGTACAAAATGGTTAGTTTCGGAGTTGCTGGAATTGTTTCACGTTGTAGACCCTTCAGCTAAGATGTTTCCTTGGAAGCTGCAACCATTGCCTCGAATTTGGATTCAGTAGTTGACAAGGTAATACGCTTCTGCAGTATCGAGCCCATGGTTCTGCGCCACCCTGAAGCAGGTAAACATAGCCAGTTGTATTTGAGCAGTGTCGAAATTACCAGCATGATCAGCAACGCAAGTGAGTGTTCCCTTTGATCCCAATTAAAATTATGAGTAAGAACCTTTACAAAGGATCAGTGGCAATTTTCACTGATGGCTCACGGTCATGTCTTGAGTAGTGCTGCAGCTCAACCTAAGCCTAAGGCTACCAAACCACTTCAGTGTATTTTAAGCTGATCTAAGCTGATCTGATAAAGAAAGCTGCGTTGCGGTTAAAAATCTGAAACTCACAAATATCACTCCAAACAAAAATTAGACTACTTAAATCAAATGTCAACTAAGTATATTGCAGCCAATGCCCAACCATATTAAATTCCGAAAATGAAGGTGGATAGACCACAAACTGCAAAAAGATGCAACGGGAGTCTGTCGACAAGCTCTTGATTGGAAGCCCCTAGAGGAGCCGACTTAAGACTGCATGCAGAAGATCGCTACAGACAGAAAAAAAAGAAGCCGATGAATGCGCGAAATGGTGAAACGTAATACTTTATTAAAATCCTATGCGTCAATGGAAAATAAAGGCAATGATCATGATGATTATGATGATGTTATGGGTAAGGGATTCACACAGAGTATTACAGCCTATAACTATCTATTTTACCTTACTTTACAAAAATGATTTCTTTAATGTAGTACACAGATAAATTTCGGAAAATCGCCCAAGCAGTGTACTTGTGAGATATCTAGAGTGGTATGGCCTAGAGTGATTGAAAACAGAACTAGGTCTCTCATTTATCTAGACCGACCTTCCATCTAATGAGAATACATGGGAGGTGCATGGGGTCCCCTTCTTATGACTTCTCTTGCAGCAGGCAGGAACACTTTCTCAGCCACAGTCTTTTTCAGTGAATATCTGATAGACCTAGGATCCACAGCCATCTACAATATTTAATCGCTTATTAGAGAGATGAAATGACTTCACCTTATTGAAAATTACAGGGGGAAACTTCAATACAAACAAATGGAGTGTTTCAAATTTCTCAATATAAAGACAGAAAATGAAAAGACTTTTCAAGCCTTCAGCTCTCTAGTACTGTTTAGCATGATGGAAAAAATTATTTAACCGGAATTCCTTTAGGATTGTTAAAATACATAACCATAATCTTCACTTTTGATTTTTTTTAAGATTCTTTTGGTATGATCCTTCTTTGATGGCCCGCATTCTGTACTTCAACTGCTAGTTTCGGGCTTATATGCAAAATGCCTCGTCTAGTCTTCTTGAAAGATTAAGCATTTTGAATGAGCCGTACGAACATTTTGAATGATTTCCTTAAGCTACTCAATTCGATCGATCTGTCAGTTGGCTATCTCAGTGGCTCAAAGAGCCAAAAACTCCGCCAAAATGCAATACAAAGTTGTTTGAGAAATCCTCAATCCCACAGTTTTGATCACTTTATATTATTTTAAATATTATATTTTAATTTTAAAGTTATAATGCTAGAAATTAATCTGTCTCCACAACAATATTTGCAAAAATGTCCCCTGTTAACTATTTAAAAGTTTCGAATGACGTTAAACATTACTAAACAGCTGCTAAAATTTGTTTTGTTGCTAAAAAATCTGAAACTAATATATTTAACACCAAGGGATGCAGCTAAATAGTTGCTGAATTATGTTTGAACGCGCTGAACAGCCGCAAACTAAAAACCCATCCCTCGAATTTAACCAAATGTGTATTTTTGTGGCGATTAAACAAAGTTTTAATGCCATTTTATGCGCTGTAAGTGCTGGCAGCTTCGTGCATATTTTACGCTAACAAAAATGGAAGTTTACACGAGATGGTACACGCGTGCATACATGTGAATATGCGTGTGCTGAGGGAATGCATACAACAGGGTGGTCCACTTCACGTTGGAACTTTATTTAATTTCGGTTATGAATAAAATACATCCGAGTGTATTTCTATCATGAAAAGCTCTACTTAAAAAGAACCATCTGTAGTTCGGGGCAGCGTAAAAAAAGCATAAATATCTTTCAATGATTTTGTTTTTTTATTCGAAAGTGTAAACCTTGCTATTAAACATGAAACAGAACTTCATTCAAATTACTTAAAAGGCTGGCTTCACGGTAGTTCATTCTTTCAACTAAATTATTGGGTGCGTTCTTGTGAAGTTCAATGCCTTCAATGGCAACTTCGATTTTATCTTAAAACTCTCTTAAACTCTTTAAACGTATCTGAATGCTCTGAATAAATAAATAAATAAATAATAGTATTAAAGAGTGAGATTTCAAGTTTCAAAGTAGACAATAGAGATTACGGTTTGTAAATTATAAAGAGCGTACAAATGTCTGAAAATTGGATTCCATTGGTGACTCAGTCGACCTATTATAATTAAATAGCGCAATTGCGAAAAGTGGGCAACAGTTACCAGGAATGTTTTATTAAATCTGACAAACTATTTTTAACTTTATAAATCGTGACAAAAATAAAAATAGGCTGTTGGTTTGTATAGGTTTGTAGGTTTGTTGAGAAAACCATTCAATTTCGATAAGAAATCTTGCGAGTGAGCTTAAATATCAATATGGAAAGTCGAAGTTTCTCAAAGTCTCTGCTCCAAGTTTTGCAAAAGTACAATTATACTTCACGAGTTGCTCGAAAGGAGAATTTGCTCTCTGCTCCAATAGAGTGTGGAGGTAGCCATTCAAATCACAGGAAAGGTGAAGTATTATATTAGATGCGCAACTAAATTGCCGCTGTTTATCAATAGATGCCGCCAGCAGTGTGTGCTAGTCGATTCTAACATAACCTAAACGTCATAAACCAAGCTAAGACCTATGGTAAACAAAGTGTTTCGTCACATTAGTGATTTTGTTTTGGTATCATATACTTTTGGTTTTGTGAAAATGTCTGATTTTGTGCCGAATAATCGCCATTTGCGAGAAGTGTTGATTTTCATCTTTCATTCGAAAAAAACGGCGAGAGCTACAAAAAGTTTATGGAACTTTACTGCTTTAAGTGAAACAACATCTCGGCAGATGGGTTTCGTCGCTTCAAAGACGGTGATTTTAATGTTGACGACCGACCACGTGAAGGAAGGCCAAAAATCTTCGACTACGCGGAATTGGAGGCATTGCTCAATGAGGATCCATGTCAAACGCAAGAAGAGCTTGCTTCAGTATTAAGAGTTATCCGCCAATCCATTTCCAAGCGATTGCATGCTTTGGAAATGATTCAAAAACAGGGGACTTGGGTTCCTTATGAGTTAAAACCAAGAGATGGTAAACGTCGTTTTTTCGCCTGTGAACCACTGATCCAGCGGCAGTAAAGGAAGGCTTCTTTTCATCGTATCGTGACGGGTGATGAAAAATGGATTCGTTACAGTAATCCAAAGAAAAGAAAGTCTTGGGGACTGCCCGGTCATGTTTCTACATCGTCGTCTCGGCCGAATATTCTCGCTTCGAAGGTTATGCAATGAACTTGGTGGGATCAAGTTGGTGTTATTTATTATGAACTGTTAAAACCAAGCGAAACCATCATTGGGGATCGGTATCGACTTCAATTGATGTGATTGAGCTGAGCACTGCGCGAGAAGCAATGGGCAATACCTTCAATGATTCACTTGTAACCAATTTTTCGAATAAAGTTGTATTTTCATCAAAAAAAAAAGTAGCGAGAACTTAGTTGCGCACCTAATACAATACCAACAGGGAAACTTGGCAAACTTTCAGTCAAGGTGCAGCAAGAGAATAGGTGATTTGTGTTTATAGAATATAGATGGATGCACGACCATATTGGAATATTATTGAAAGTTATTTGGCAAATAGTGTAAACAAAAATTTTGGTTCCTTACTGACAATAAACCTCAGTTTAAATTCTACCAGGACAAAACTTCAAAGCATAAAGCTCCTTCTTAATTGCAGTAAAGTATTGGTACGGCAGTTACCGTATGAGTTCGTGCGTGACTACCATTTGGAATTCGGAGAACGTAGGTTCGCATCTCCGTGAAATGCCAAAATGAAAAAAGAGTTTTTTCTAATAGTGGTCGACCCTTGGCAGGCAATGAGTGTTTCTGCCATGAAAAAGCTCCTCATACAAAAATATCTGGCATTCGGAGTCGGCTTAAAACTGTAGGTTCCTCAATTTGTAGAACAGCAATAAGACGCACGCTACAAAGTGGATGAGGAGCTCGGCCAAACACCCAAAAAGGGTGTAAGCGCCAATTATATATACATATATATTTAGAATCGGAGCAGAACTATGATGTTAAAAAATTTATTAATTTATGAGAGGCAGACCACAAAGTGTTATGGGTACTCGGGGCAGTCATACAAAGTACTGAATCACATTCCATTTTTTAAAACACTTACTACTTTAACCCTAGAATATCATACTTTGTCGAAACGACGATGCATGTTTCTGTTTTTGGTGTTTCTCTTTAATTTTTATGTTTTTTTGCTGATTTTGTGTATAGCATCAGTGTTTGCTGAACTCTTTTAGTGTGCGCATTTCTGCTCAGTTCTGTTTGGGTAAGTTTGTTTTTTTTTGTTTGCGTCGTCGAAACGACGAAGTACGATGCTTGTGTAATTTTTAGTGACTTGGCATGTGATTTCCTAGTGTTTATTTTTTATGAAGTTTTTTAGTATTTACTTTAATGATTAAAATGGCAACTGGTACATGATTAACTGATAAAGAAATTGAAAAATTTCTTGCAATTTGCGATGACGAAATCGAATTAGACGATGATCAAGATCAAAATTTTGAGGATAGCAATGTATCAGATGATGAGCTGTTAGAAGAAAATGAATATAGTTCATCAGATTAACCAATCGATTCAGATGAATTTAATATGCAAGTCAAATATAGTGCCGTTGTCAAAATCGACACTACGTGGAAAAGATATACACAAATGGTCGACTATAAAACTTAAGTCTACCCATAATGGATTGAATATCTTGCATCAAGTACGAGGACCTACGCGACAGTTTAAGAACATCACGGACCCTCTACAGTGCTTTCAGATGTTCATAACTAATGAAATTATCAACGAAATAGTTCGATGGACAAACGTGGAGATAGCTAATCGAAAATCAAATTCACTTGCCATTACCGATGAGCCGCAAAGGAAACAAACTTCACAACATGAAATATCTCTTATAGGAATATTAGTTTTAACTGCTGTTAAGAAGGACCAACATCTACCAGCAGATTAATTGTTTGATCGCGCCTATTCAGGTGCTCAATACTTATCCACAATGACTAAAGCCTGTGTGGGGCGCACAAAGTTCAACGTTGTGCCTGTTGTACAAATTAAAGTCTGAATATTCCAAAAATAAATGTATATTTTTTTCTAATTCAATACGTTAGCTTTAAAAAAGAAAAAAAAGATAAATGAGTTTTTTATTTTTTTTTGCTGTTTTGTTTTTGTTCTATTTTATACATAAGGCAAATAAATAGTGATGTGAAATCTTTTTTTTAAATAAATAATATTAAAAAACTAAACTTTTGTTGGTTTTATTTCATTAAAATACATTAAAAATAATTTATTATATTAATAAAATTTAAACCACTTTTTTAAACAGGAGACATCCTTTGTACCCTTTTAAATATTACCGTAGTCGATTCGACGAAGTATGATGTTAACTCATTAAAAATAAGTATAATATTCTAGGGTTAAAGCTATTAACTGCAAACGTAAACCTTCTTGACAGCTATGTGGAAAGTGTATATGGTTTTTATTTTTGTCTAATTTTTAAACAGAATAACCGAATTTTTTACTTTTGGCTTATGAATTATTTATATTAGTCCAATGAAACCAAAGATTGCAAGAAAACCATGAAAAGAAAATATTTTTTCTCGAACAATGTGCTCGCTAGATGTCAAAACACTTTATTGACAAACTGTATTTTCCAGCTTTTTACGAGCGAAAACCGGGTTAATTTGTAAATGTCTATTCAAAAATGAGCTTTCTGATACATCACGGATGATATTTTAACTCTTAAAGTTCGTGAAGTAGTAGATTTTCCAAATTCGAATTGCTACATGGACTACCCTGTATTACCAACAGCAATTTTTATCACACACTCACACATATATATCATATATATACGTATGAGTATATCGTTCATATCGTATATTGTTATGTGCGTTTTTTAATTGAACTCATTTTATTTTCAAAGCTAAGAGCAGAGGTCGATTTAAATAATAAATTGCCGTTTTATTTAACACAATTAAATTAGTGTATTTTGCCACGCAGTGTTAGAGTTTCGCACAACTTTTTAATTACATAAATTAAAAATATTTAAAGTCCACTACAGGAGTCTATTGAGTTGGTACGGCTTTTGGACATAATAAATTATGAAAATTTCGAAAAATATTTTTGCCTAACTTAAAAGCCGCATTGTTTACTCTTTATGTACATTTTGATTAATATTATTTTGTTATTAATTAATTTAGCTTGCATAATTAAATGAGTTCATGCAGTTAGTATAAAGACTAGAGCACTGGATTTTTGCAGTGCAAGCCAGTAGTCCGCACTATAGCAACTAAATGAATGAATGCCATTTTGAACATCCTATAAGTGTTCATGGTTAGTATGGGTATGCAATATGCGGCTCTAAAGATAAGAGAGTCATTGAGCAGAAAAGCAGTTTCGTGCTCTTGCATCGTCATAGTGATCTGTATAGTACTGGCTCAAATCATACTTTCAAAAAAAGCATTAACTTTTAACTGAGTAGAGGAAGAATGACTCTATTCTAACCATATTTTTCCTTTAAAGCAGACGGTGGTTAGTGATGCTAGACTTTCAAGACATTGAAAAAAATCCAAAAAATTCGCAAAAGGTTTGAAACACAGTTTTCTGCCGCAAACAGGAACTTTCACATGTATAAAGTGGCGCCAAATTAATCACTCTGTTGGAAGATTTACTTTATTTTCGCAAATAGCGTCCTATGTCAATCATATTTAACACTTGCGAAGTCGTACCTACAGTATACAAACAGACAAGCAGTGAATCGCAGTGGAAGTACTTTTTTTTTTAATTTCAAACGTTTATTAACAAAAAAATGGTTACAAATTTAACTTCAAAATAATAGTCATCGCTAGCGCCGCATTTTTCCCATCTCTCAGGTAATTTGTGAATGCCGCGATAAAAAAATTGGCCGTCTTTGGCCGCAAACACATCATCGAGCCATTTTTTGGCTTCTTCGTGAGAACTGAAGCGCTGCCCGGAAAGTGCGCGGCCCATCGATGCAAACAAATGATAATCGGAAGGCGCCAAGCCGCATGCACTAGCGGTTCCTAATCGTACGTCTCCACCAATTCCCGGGTCGCTCTTGTTCGATGTGGCGGTGCATTGTCATCAAGAAAAATTACTTTGTGACGCCGATCGGCATATTCTGCGCGTTTTCGGTGTATAGCGGTGTTCAAATCGGCCAATTGTCGTTGGTTGCGTACGCCGTCAACTGTTTCACTTGGTTTTAATAGCTCGTACCAAGCCATACCACGCTGATCCCAGAAAACACACAGCATTGCCTTGCGGCCGAAGCGATTTGGTTCGGCCGTTGTTTTTGGCTTGTGGCCGGGGGACCATACGATCGTTTACGCTTGGGATTGGAGAAATACACCCATTTTTCATTACCAGTAACTTTTGACGTGATAACGTTACCGTTACCTTGAATGAACTGCAAGCTAAAGTGCGGAACGAACGACAAAGCAAACGAACGGCAACGTTCGACATCTTGCTCTCTCCTACTTAAGTGAGCGTATATATGTACGTATATGCGCATATGTACATATATAAATTCACGTATTTGTATTTGCAGATGCCTTCTTATTGATTATTATTAATTTGATTTACTTGAAGAATTTAAAATAAAACCAAGTTTGTTAATAATACCTGTTGTTTTAATGTTGTTATTATTTTTTGACGTGATAGCGTTATGTTATGTTATGTTATGTTATGTTATGTTATGTTATGTTATGTTATGTTATGTTATGTTATGTTATGTTATGTTATGTTATGTTATGTTATGTTATGTTATGTTATGTTATGTTATGTTATGTTATGTTATGTTATGTTATGTTATGTTATGTTATGTTATGTTATGTTATGTTATGTTATGTTATGTTATGTTATGTTATGTTATGTTATGTTATGTTATGTTATGTTATGTTATGTTATGTTATGTTATGTTATGTTATGTTATGTTATGTTATGTTATGTTATGTTATGTTATGTTATGTTATGTTATGTTATGTTATGTTATGTTATGTTATGTTATGTTATGTTATGTTGTGTTGTGTTGTGTTGTTTTGTGTTGTGTTGTGTTATGTTATGTTATGTTATGTTATGTTATGTTATGTTATGTTATGTTATGTTATGTTATGTTATGTTATGTTATGTTATGTTATGTTATGTTATGTTATGTTATGTTATGTTATGTTATGTTATGTTATGTTATGTTATGTTATGTTATGTTATGTTATGTTATGTTATGTTATGTTATGTTATGTTATGTTATGTTATGTTATGTTATGTTATGTTATGTTATGTTATGTTATGTTATGTTATGTTATGTTATGTTATGTTATGTTATGTTATGTTATGTTATGTTATGTTATGTTATGTTATGTTATGTTATATTATGTTATGTTAAAGTATATTATGTTATGTTAATGTTACCTCATTCTCTATATCCATGTAAAATATCTATCAAACAAATAAAATTAAAATTTTCTTTTGAAAAATGCAACCATTCAATCAGTATTTTCTTATGACGTTATCACGTTAAACTATCGTCAGTAAACCGACTTTACAGACAACCTCTTTTTTTTTACTACTTTTCAAAAACAAAATTGATGATTAATTTTGGCCAACGTTGCTGATATTTTTTTCTTCATATTTTTTTACAGCAAAACACTTTACACTATTGCTTTTCGAAAAATGGATACCAACACTTGGATCTGTGTAGAGGTGTGATTCCTCGAAAATGTCATCAAAAGCAAACGTGGAATTATATCAAAAATATAGTCTTTGTAAAAACATATACACTTTCCTTTGAATACAACTCTATCCTCCTAACTTAAATTTGACAAGATTTCTTCGCATTCATAACCATCGTTGATATCATTAACTTAAAAAAATGCATTTGGACATTTAATATTTTTAACGAGATTTCCAAGGGATTGCAGAAAACCGGACTTTATGCCTTTTTTGTTTATGTGCCTATAAGTAATTGCCATCAAAATGCACTGCGAGTAAAAGTATTGATTAATAGTGCAGTACGAGTGCACGGAATGAATGATTTATTATGCAACAGGAATCGATTATTCTTACTTTAATTTTGATCAATTATGCACGATAAAAGGGCACTTCATTTTATCCCTTTAAATGCATAAATGTAACTTTTCCTCCTTCAATAATTTTTGTTGCACGGTAACCCTCATGTAACGTAATTTTCTACAACCTGGCATCCTTGATGGTAGCTACGACATAGATAATACAAAGGTAGCGTCATCAGCAGATCACCACTTTGTTCTTGGACAATTGGACAGAATCAGCTATAGGGGTAGCGGAAGAAATAAACAAACCTTTGGGCGCAAAGTTTCCTTTATTGTGAATCAATGCGTGAATATATTGATTATTAAATTAAAGAGAATGGTTAAAATGAAGTGCCGCGCTTTGACCATCAGTTCGGTACCCAAGCACGGCCAGACTTTTTCAGCTTTGGTCGTGAATTTAACATATAATACTAAAATATATTTTTATTACAGCTAACGACTTGAGCTTCCAGGTAACCTCCTAAAATTTAATTTTATATCGATTTATGGATATAACCTTTTAAAAAGGATTCTCGAATAGGACGAAAAAAAGCCAGACCAGGGTGCCTAACCGAAGGTTTTAAAAATGGTATCCAACGGAGGGTTAAATAGTGAAAGCGCGAATGATAATGAAGCCACAAAATGCAGCTTTATTTCTTGCTTGCACTTGCTTCTTTTCGCACATGTACTTCCTTTTCTTTTCGTTTAATTTATTGGGCTGTGCTGATATCACCGCCTGTCCTACCTGGTGATTAAAGTTGACTCTGAAACACTAGACGTCAGAATTAGTGGTAAAGTCTCTTTCAAGTCGAATAAGCTGCAATGCACGTTGCTGTTAACAGCTTAAGGTCAAGAAATTCTAGCTCAGCGGTCATAATTTTAGTCACTTTTGACTACTTTACTTTTCATTTTTTGACATTTTTAATTTTTTTTCTACATTTTTTATTAAGTTTTTATTTATTATAAGCTATAATCTAATATATAAAATAATCTAATATAATAAAACAATTACATTCAAGCTTTAAACTTTATACAAAAATTGGAAAAATCCCATAAATTTTCCATCACAACTCCGGTTTTTAATTTTAGAGTACTAAATTTCAAGTTTTAAGTTGCTAAAAAATTTCGTTTATTTTTTTTAATTTTTTTCCTGCTGGAGCTGCGCATTTTCTCCATTTAGAAGTAAATGCTTTGCATTTGTCTCTCCAACATGACTTAATTATATTTATTTTCAAGTGAGTTTAAACTCCCAAAAAATCGCCCATACAAAACTAGACACAAATTGTTTTGCTGTTATCGGTCGCCCTTTAACAGATAATTGAGAAACCTCCGAGTGTGTTTTAGACAGCATCTGACAATCGCAGGAGGCATACAAATGCACTCCATATTAAAAAGTGGATATGAAGCTCGACCTAAATTGGCTCATTATTACAATATTATTTTCATGAAGACAACTACATATATTACTAAGCGGCCGCCGTAATCGAATAGGTTGCTATGTGACTACGATTCGGAAGTGCACGGGTTCTAAACGACAGCGACGAAATGACCAAAGGAAAGGCGAATATAAAATTTGAAAATTGGATTTAAATTGTTTTTGTTAGATAATAAACTACAGGTATACTTGTATGCAAAATAATGTATATTAAATCAAAAAAATAGAAAAGGGAAATAGTTGAAACTGCTCAAAATTTTGATGTGCTATGCTGTTTTGTCATGGGGTGTATGTCCGAGGCATAATGGAAATTCCTACAAAACGGCAACAATTTATCTATAAAAAAGACGCCCACTTGACCTAAAGTGGATCATTCTAATTATGTTGAATAAAGCTTTGCTTGTTATGCAAAATTACTGCACTTATTTTCACTTCACCTTATACTATATACATACATACTCGTACATATAAGAAGTTTACCATTCATGCATTACTCATTCACTGATTTTGCTAGTTTGTCTATGGCAGTAGTTTCAGTAGTTTAAAAATAATGCCTATTTCACTTCACTTATTCACTTACAGCCAACTCTACAATTCACTATCCCATTTAGTTTACCACATTTTTACCACCACTTATTTAGCTTCATTAAAATACTAATAAATTAAGTCGAACTACCAACAATTAAGTATTAATGCTGGTACAATTAAAACATTGGTATTATCGATAGCAGACTAATTACTCTAATGGGCATTCTCAGCCACTGTAGGGGTAGGGTAAATGTGTCAAGCTGCAACAATAAAAAGTATAGCGTAATATTGAAAATAGCAATTGAAAGGAATTGAAGGCACCGCACTTCATTATAGGCTAATAAATTTTCACACAAGCGCATTTACTTATGCTGTACAAAGTTGGACACTTCGCGATGTCAGCGTTAAATTAGTTCTTCCTGTAGCTAAGTATCTGATGGACCTTTGACGAATGTCAAACACATCCGTGCTTCCTACTGCTCAATTTTCATGCAGTTGTAGATTTTTAAGCTGACTTGTTTGCTTTTATTTTAATTGGAAAACGTTGAATGTCAAACTGAATAATTGATTTGGTGGCAGCGCGCTCTCAAATTTCCTTAAGATATTGGGTTGGGGAATAAGTTCATAGCGTTTTTATATTTTCTTTTATTTTACAACGATTTGTTTGTTGTTTGGTATTCACTTTATAGAACTCTTTCTGCTCTAAAAAACTATGCTAATTGTATTCTTGAGTAATTTAATTTTTTATTAGGCTTAGAAATGGAATACCCAGGAGGCAAAAATCAACATTTTCGACACCTGCTCTTCTTTGTTTTTTATCGAGGTCAAAAAGCAGCCATGGACTTTTGCGACGCGGCGACGTGTATGGGGAAGGAGTCCTAAGCGAGTCTGCAGCAGGAAAATGGCTTGCAAAGTCCAAAAATGGCGACTTTGACATCGCTGACACATCTCGCAGCGGAAGGCCTTCTGAATTCGATGAAAAACGGAGAACAGCCGCCAAACCAGTCGAGAATTGGCAGAAAAATGAACTGTGATCATAATACGATTCTTATTCGCCTTCATTCAATGGGATTTACCGAAAAATTGGGAGCCTGGCTGCCTCACGAGCTCAACGAAAAAAACAAAGAAAGTCGCTTTCAAATTGCTTTTCAGCATCTTGCCTGACATCGAGCAATACGCGGTCATAAACAGCGTTTTTTGTATCAAATCGTCACAGAATGCACCATTTCTCGCCTATGCATCAATATGAAACAAAGAAAGGAGTGGGTGGCCCAGAAGATACGCCAAAGTCGAGAGTCAAACCGGATCTTCATCCAAAGAAGATCATGATATGAGTTTGGTGGGATTGGGAGGGCATGGTGCACTGGTAATTGCTCGAAAAGAATGCCACGGTCAACAAAGACTCTACATTGCCCAGCTACACCCCGTGAATTAAGTTATTCGATTGAAAAGACCTGATCGACATGGTCAAACCATACTCCTTCACGACCACGCCAGGTCTCATGTTGCACAAGTCGTCAAAACCGCACTCCAAGACCTCGAATGGCAAGTCCTTCAGCATACGCCGTATTCTCCGGACTTTGCACCGACCGATTACCTTCTTTTCCGGTCTATGTCAAATCATATGAAGGGCGTTACCTTCGATAACAAAAAGGTCCTTAAAAACTGGTTCATCAACTTCCTTGACACCAGACCAGGCGATTTTTGGCGGAACGGCATCAACAAATTGGTCGAGAGGTAGAAAGAAGTTGTAAACAGCAACGGTAAATATATAATTGATTAACTTATTGATATTATTATTGTTTTTTGTTTAAATAAAAGTCTTCGGTAAAAACGTTACGAACTTACTGCCCAATCTACTATTTACGCTTCGTTAAAATAGTTTTTTTTCGTGCAGTAAAATTTGCAATTTGCGTGAAAATTACCCGCAGAAGTAGAAACTTTGAATTCTAAAGTAGAAAAGTAGTTTTTGTTTCCAAATGCGGTGAGTTAAAAAAACTATACCACAGCGACTTATTCACAAGTTTTGACAATTTTCGTGGTTTTTAATTTCCTTTTAAGAATTCTTTTATAAAAATATAGCTCATTCTTTTATGAAAATCATATAAATCCGAGTTTAAAACTTTGTGTAAATTCAACATTCGCCATGAAGAAAATTTAGAAAGCCGGTAGCACAGAAAACAAATTGTCAAAAGTCAACGCATCTTTGAAGCTACTTGAAATTGACATTTAATTATACCAAAATTTAAAATATGTATGTCATCGATGAACTCAAAAACAACTAGACCGATTATTATAAAAATTGGTATTTATATGTATTTTTCCACGGAGAAGGTTTGTGGAATGCCACTAGCCACCAGGTGGCGCTGCAGAGTACCAACTTCTGCCCCGTTCAACCGATAAAAATTAGTATGACAATGTGTTTTTACACAGAGGAAACGAATATGACATGTTCATAGATTCCAGAACAACGCATTGCGTGCAATCACAGAACAAAGCGGTGGACTGTTTTTCATAGATGCGCCCGGTGGTACAGGCAAGACTTTTCTTCTTTCACTAATTTTGGCAACCATACGATTACAAAATAATATTGCACCGGCATCATCTGAAATTGTGGCAACTCTTTTGGATGGTGGCCGAACAGCGCATTTGCAAAACACTGAGGCACCAACATGTAACATCAGCAAAAACTCTGGAATAGGAAAAGTACTCCAAACGTGTCAAATTATCATTTGGGACAAATGTGAAATGTCTCACAACAAAGCATTGGGAGCGCTTGATCGTACACTGCGAGATTTGAGAGAAAACAGACGGATCTTCGGTGGCGCACTCATTTTATTGTCTGGTGATTTTCGACAAACACTGCCCATTATAACACGTTGAACTCCCGCTGATGGACTTAATGCATGTCTTAAATCCACAGTTCTATGGCATCATTTACAGAAATTGACTTTGAAAACTAACATGCGTGTACAACTACAACGGTATGCATCGGCTGGAAATTTTGCAAAACAATTATTGGATATTGGAAATGGGCGAATGGAAATTGATGAACCTACACAATGTATCACCCTGCCAGCAAACTTCTGTAAGATGACAGAAAGCATTGACGAATTGTTGCAAAAAGTTTTCCCAAACATTGCACAAAACTACAAAACCGATCAGTGGCTCAGTACGCGTGCTATATAAGCAGCCAAAAACATCAATGTCAATACCATCAACTTCATCATTCAGCATGGAATAATCAGTGAAACACCAACATATAAGTACATCGATACTGAGGAGAATCAAGACGAGGTTGTCAACTATCCAACTGAATTCTTAAATTCGCTTGATTTGCCAGGCATCATTCTTCTTCGAAACACAAATCCACCTCGACTTTGCAACGGAACCAGACTCCCAGTCAAGAAAATGATGAACAATATTATCGAGGCAACAATTTTGACTGGAAAATTCAAAGGTGAAGACGTACTGTTGCCACATATCCCAATGATCCCGACAGATATGCCATTCGAATTCAAACGTTTACAGTTCCCGGTGCGACTCGCTTTCGCAATGACTATTAACAATGCACAAGGGCAACCATTACAAGTGTGTGTATTAAATTTGGAGAATCCATACTTCTCACATGGACAGCTCTATGTAGCTTGCTCACGTGTCGGAAAACCTTCTGACTTATTCGTCTATACACCAGATGGAAAAACAAGAAATATTGTGTATCCCACAGCACTTCAATAAACATCGAATTGAAATTAAACTTTGTAATGTCACAATTTTTTCGAAATAAACAAAATCAATAAAATGGTTTAGAATGAATTGAATATTTGTATACTTATTTTTTAAGTTATTTTTCTTAACTTTATTTTAGTTGTTGGCTTAGCAACGCGCGCCGGGTACAGCTAGTATTAAATAAGAAACAAATAAATTGTCCAAACCTGTGTACAGTTATTTCATTTAATTTATTTAATCGCAAATCGCTTGAGAACCTATTTCAGCGGATCAGATAGATTCAAGTGTTTCAGCTTTCATTTCGGTAATTTTTTTTTTGGTGTTGCACAGTGTTATATGAGGAAATACAGTAAATCGACTGACAGCTGAATTGCGTTTGATTAAGTAAAGCATAAACAAAGGTTTTTCCATATACAGTGCACAGTTATAGTAAATTCTACTTACCTCATTGCAATGCCTGCCGCCACGCTCGCCGCCACTATAATCAAAAGCAACCCCATGCAAATGGCCACAATCGTCCAACAGATAGCGCCACATTGCCAAAACTGCGCAGTTCTCACCAGCAGCCATTCATCATAGCCTGGCTGAATGGAATGTGTAATATAAGTGTTTAAATTGATTTCATGTTGCTCTAAAATCAATAATGGACGCCATTTGATTGAATCAGTTGACGCTGTTGACTCCACATCCGCTGCTGACTTGGCGGCAACATTGACACGAGCATTGGCGTCAATTGTTGCCGCATTCGTGGTGCCTATGGTTTTAATACTACCACTGTTGTTGTTGTTGTTCCTAATATTGTTACTAGTCGCATTGTCGCGCACCACATCCAATACAATAAAATCGTATTTAGGCATTTGTGCGTTGATATTCCCAATTTTGGTGTCACTGCCACTGGCATTTCCGTTGCCATTTTCATGTTGCTGTGTGGTTTGTTCGCTCACGCGCTTTGTTGTTTTTGGCACTTGTTTTGCCGCTGTTGCTGCCAGCTGCTGTCGAACATTGATAATTATAAAATCGTAAAAATGGAAAAAGTCAATAAAATTCCGTAAACTTGCAATGCGCGCTTGCTCCGCGCTTGTATGTCCGGTAACCGGATGTATATGACAGAGTTGCTTCAGCAATGTACGCAACTGCTGCAACAACTTGCCATTGCGTTTGATGTTGCTTTTACGATTTTTATCTAAAAATTCCACACAATTGCGCGTTACATTGTCAATATTCGGACAAATCTCAACAAAGTTAAGGCCACTCAACGGCGGGCATTCATCGAAGGCAGCTAAAGTATCACGCGTTGGAAGCACCGTCGTAGTGCTAGTGGTAGTTGTTGCTTTTTCACTACCACCCTCTAACAACTCAATTGCCATAGCATCGTGCTCTTGTAAGGCACGCGTCACTGAGCTATCCAAGTGTATGGGCCAGTTCATAATGCCTGCTTCCGTCACACCACCACCACCACCACCACCGGCTTTTCCATTGGTTGTCATCGCCTTCCAACGTCGCATTTGCCGGAAATTCTGCACCAACCCAATGCCATTGTCTTCGAAGGCGACCTTCAGAAAGTGGCGGTATTTATCGCTCAAAACGGTGAGCAGCAGTAGATTGGACATGAGTTCAGAGCTGCCGCTGATGCGCGCCAAATTCTTGTAGAAATTATTTTCCGCATTAAATGAGGTGGCCACCACATCGATGAGTAGTACTTTGGTGTGTCGCAAGCCGACTAGCTGTGTCAGCAGGCGCAATGTGCTGGCATCGTTCATATCCGCCGTGATAATAATGGCTGTCAGAGCGGCGTAGGAGAAATGACGAAAGAGGAAAATATAAATTTTTAAATTAGTTAATTAGATAAGAAAGGGGAAATTGTGTGCTTTTTCATAGATATATACACGTTTTTCTCTGAGGCACAGATTTATATCCATCTATATGAATGGATAAAAATACGGGTATGTATGTATATAGGACTATTCTCTAAAGGAATATTAAAACTGAACTTTTTGGTAGTTTTTAATTAGAAATTTTTAAAACAAAAGAGCTAAACGTATTTTCGTGATTAGAAGAGCATTTAATATGCAGCAAATCTGGTAGAAGTCAAACTGCGGAAAAACTAACAGCATACAATTATAAATTAGTTGAATCTGCGCTGAATGGCTTTAAACGCTCCTGAATAGATAAGAAAAACACAACTTTCTAGAAAACGCACTTTCTTCTTACTAAAAAAAATAAAAAAACGTGCGCTGAATAAGAATTGGGAAGATTATGTTACTTGCAATAAATTACACTTCTTCTAGTTCGAAAATAATTTACAATTCATGCTGCTGAATGGAGCTGAATATGTTGCTTACAACAAGAAAAGATAAGTTTCTCAGAATAAATTGCTGTAACTGCAAAAAATGCATAAAGTTGCGCTGAATTGAGCTGAATATGTAAATTATGATAAGAAATAATTTTCTCTAGTTTGAATAAAAATTGTAAACTGATTTAACTGCTACAAAAGTATAAAACTGTGGCGAATTGAGCTGAATATGTTAGTTGTGATGAGTAATGATTTTCTCTAGCTGCAAAAAATTTATAAAACTGCGCTGAATTGCGCTGAATATGTGATGAGCGCTGAATTTCTCTAATTAAAAAAAAAAATAAATTAAGTTAATGTTTGGCAGTTACGTGCATAAAACTGCGCTGAGATCAGCTGAATATGTTAATTATGTTGAGTGTGGACTTTCTCAAGTTAAAAGATTAAAAATAAGTTATTATAACTGCAAAAAAATGTATAAAACTACGCTGAATTGAGCTGAATATATTTATTACAATGACAGATAATTTTTTCTAGTTAAAAAATGTAAAATAAGTTATTATAACTGCAAAAAAAAAATGTATAAAATGCGCTGAATTGAGCTGAATATATTTATTACAATGACAGATAATTTTCTCTAGTTGAAATATAAATTGCTCTACTTGCTAAATATATATTAGCAGTATTTTTAAATATATTTATATTAGCGCTTGAGAAATTATGTATTTTAGAGGATTACACTCTATTCCATAATACAAGATAACTAATTACTCTACTAATCAGGTTAGATATCTATTGTATTTGTGCTAAAAGCGCTGAATCACAAATGATATCCATATACAAATTTACATACGCTTCGTTCAAAAAAAAAAAAAACAAATTATAAAGGGTGTTTTTTTTAGAGGTTAGGTTTTCAAGATGAAATAAAACGTATATAATTTAATGTTATGGCCAAGAATTTAGCTTTATTATAAAGATAAGGGTTTGCCATTATGTTTTAAAAATGATTTCGGTCAAGTGGCCGCCGCGGCTGGCTCGAATAAATTCCAGCTGAGAAGCCCAATTTTCGACCACTTTTTGCAGCAATTGCAGCCGTATGTCAGCAATAACGCGCCGAATATTCTCTTCCAAGACGACAATCGTCTCGGGCTTATCTGCGTAGACAAGCGACTTCACATAGCCCCACAAGAAATAGTCCAGCGGTGTTATATCGCACGATCTTGGAGGCCACGCCACAGGACCACGGCGCGAGATAATGTGCGCACCAAAAGTTTCCTTCAATAAATCGATTGTTGCGTTGGCTGTATGGCATGTAGCGCCGTCTTGTTGGAACCAAAGGTCGTCCACATCAACATCGTCCAATTCAGGCACGAAAAAGTCATTAATCATGGCTCTATAGCGTTCTCCATTGACTGTAACATTATGGCCGGCTGCATTTTTAAAGAAATATGGACCAATGATTCCCTCTGCCCATAGAGCACACCAAACAGGGACTTTTTGAGGATGTAACGGCGTCTCAGCAATGGCTTGTGGATTATGTTCACTCCAAATGCGACAATTTTGCTTATTGACATACCCATTCAACCAAAAGTGAGCTTCATCGCTGAACAAAATTTTCTTGTGAAAATCGGGATCGGTGGCTATCTCGTTTGGGTAATAAATTTGCACGATTTGCAAACGTTGTTCAGGTGTAAGTCTATTCATAATGAAATGGCAAACCAAACTGAGCATAAATCAAGTGACAGCTGTCAAAAAGACCATCTACGAAAAAAGTAGTGCCAACTTGAAAACCTAACCTCTAAAAAAAACACCCTTTATATAATTAAAAAAAAACATTTTCACATTTTCATTTTTGTATAATTTTAAATGCGCTGTGTTTTATAAAATTGGTGAACTCATAAAACTAAAACATACAGTAACTATTTCCGATCTATACTAATAATTTTTGAACTAATTATTTTAGATTTTTCATTATTCTAAGAGCGCTGCGAATATTCCGCAACCTCGTTCCATAAAAAAACAAAAAAATATTGTATTTATCTATAGAAATCATTCTTAGTTACTCACATGGATTTAAAATTCCAGTTATATGAAAATTTTTTATTTCGGGGGATTATAATTGTAACTTTAAGCACTCAGTTATATGAAAATTTTGTCACACATTATTTTAAGTGCGCTGAATTAAAATGATGTAATGTATATTAAAAGAAAAAAAAAACTTTCTTGAAAAGAGTTTGAGTGCTTTTCTACGCAACTTTTCGAATGAAACTCGCGCTGAATTAGACAACTAAAGCTGAATAGCCTGGATTATAAACGTTTAATAGCAATGCTGCTTAATGTTTCGGTTTTCGTTGCATTTAAGTTTGCTGAATTATGAAAATGTTAAATGCATTTAAATAAAAACAAAATTTTTCCAGCTGAATTGCGCTGAATCACTAAACGGCGCGAAATTCTGCAAAAATTTAACAATTTATAGGGATTTTTCGCTGAAAACGCCTTTACACGCATCATCATCATCATCATTAGCATTACAGTCTTGTGCAGACCATTGCTTCCACAACTACGGTTCTCCACTCCGATCGATTCTCTACTACTCCTTTCCAGTTTGTGATACCCATTTTCTGCAGGTCGGCTGTGACCTCATCTACCCAGCGTTTGTTTGGTCTCCCTCGACATCTCCGTCCAATTGGTTGTCTATGGAACGCTATATTGGCAGCTCTCCATTTGGGCATTCGGTACATGTGCCCCAGCCATCTGATTCGTTGACTTTTTATAAAGCGTATTGCGTTTCCATTACGTATCAATGTGTCTAGTTCATGATTGTATCTTATCCGATACGTTCCGTCATCTCGCCGGGAAGGACCATATATTGTTCGCAGTATCTTTCTTTCAAACCTTAGTATTTGGTCCATGTCTTTTGTTTTAAGTACCCATACCTCACTGCTGTATGTTAGTATGGGTCTTATAAGCGGTTTATACATTGCTATCTTTTGATCTCTTGATAGCAATCGGGACTTGAATAATTTTATGTGAGCAAAGAATGCTTTATTTGCCGCACTTACTCGGTCATTTATTGCCACGGAAGTGTCAGAATTACTGCTGATGAAAAAACCTAAGTATTTAAATTTGTCGACCTTCTGTATGCATTCACCATCTATTTCAATGTGTGCATCTTCACTCGGTTTCTTTGCGAAGTGCATATATTTCGTTTTATCTATGTTTACCCGTAGACCCACTTCTAAAGCTGTGTTTTTCAATCGCATATAAATTTTCTTAAGCTCATGCTCATTCTGTGCAATCACGACAATGTCATCGGCATAAGCTAACACTTGCGAGCTGCAATTAAAAATCGAATTGCCACATTTCAGTTTGCATACTACCTCATGTAGTAATAAATTAAAAATTGTCGCTGATAGTGAATCGCCTTGTTTTACACCTGATGAAATGCTGAATTCGTTGGTAACATCTCCATTTATCATAACCTTGGCATTAGTGTTTGATAGTGTCATCTGAATTAGTTTTATAATTTTTACCGGTATACCTTGTTTAAGCATTATGTCGTTCAGACAGTTTCTATTGATGCTGTCGAAAGCTTGCTTAAAATCAATGAACAGACAGTGCAGATTTAGTTCGAACTCTCTGTGTTTCTCAAGAATTTGCATTAGTGTGAAACATTGGTCTGTTGTGGATCTACCCTGGCGAAAACCGCACTGGTAGTCATCCAAAATTTCCTCAGCATATACGCTCAACCTTTTGTTGAGTATATTTGTAAAGACTTTATAACCAGTGTTGAGGAGAGATATGCCTCGATAATTATTACAATTTGTTTTGTCGCCTTTTTTATGTAATGGTACTATAAGGCTATTGTTCCATTCTTCCGGTAGATGTTCGGTTTCCCAAATTTTGCGTATCAGTTCTGTTATCATGTTATTGAGTACTTCACCGCCGTATTTTAGAAGTTCTGCATTTATTTGGTCACTTCCGCTGCTTTTATTATTTTTTAACTTTTTCAGACTTTCTACCACTTCGTTACGACCCGGTGCTTCTATGAAGTTTTCTGCTGTAAAGTATGTCTCATCTATACAGTGTGGACCGTAGTCTGTTGCATGTTTTATATTCAGAAGATCACTAAAGTATTCTTGCCATCTATTCAAAATTTTTTCTCTTTCTGTTATTATTTCACCTTCCTTGTTTTTGCACAAATTTGTTCGTGGCTGATATGTCTTTGTTTGGCTTCTAATTGCGCTGTACATATTTCTTACATTTCCTTGACTGAAATCATTCTCGATACGCTGAACTTTGCTGTTGATGTCCTGTTTTTTCCTTTGTTTTATAATTTTCTTTGCGGCTTGCCTTTTTTCGTTATATTCAAGTAGGTTTTGTCTTGTTCGTTTGTTTAAATATTTTCTTCGCGCTTCGTTTTTTGTTTCAATAGCTGCTTTACACTCTGCATCGAACCACTCATTTGTGGTGCATCTTTTTGTGCCTATTTTCTCTTTAGCTGCTCCAATAACCGCATTTTTTACTTTAGCCCAGATTGTTTCTGCTGAGTCTTCCTTTGTTACGATTAGATTACTCTTTATGATTTCTTGGTATGCACGACGCTCTTTCTCATCCGCTGAAATTCGCTCAGTACTCCATTTTACTTTCTTGAACCTGCGATCGTTGCCTATATTTGAAATTTACACGCATAGCCCTCTCTTAAATTGTTTGGCCTTTGATTTCAACTAATTGCCGCTGAATAACGCTGGAATAATATTATGTAATTTATATGCTAAATAGGGTAAAATTATTAAAATGTACAATAATACATAAATTACTCCAAAAAATTCTGAACATTTTTAAAATATTTGCTGAATTTGGGCTGAATACCGAATTATTATATTTTATACAATATTGAAATCGCATTGTGGTAGCAAATAATTTGCTCAAATTATTATTACGTAGTTTTTGAGCTGAATTTAAGCTGAATACGTTTAAATGGTTGGATTATAAAATGAAATTACTGAAAGAAATATTAAAGTTTTCGAAAAAGTTCTAGAACTTGGGCTGAATAGCGTATTATTAGGCCTAATTGCACTTTGATTCGACATTATTTGCTCTGAATACCGCTAGAATTATTGCTATGTAGCTTGTATGCTGAATTTGCGCTGAATAAATTTAAATGATTAGATAATGATATCAAATTACTGTTATAAATGCTGAAACCTGGTAAAATATTTGCTGAATTCGTGCTGAACAGCGTAATATGATATTACAACTGCATTTTGATGTCGTATAATTTGCGCTGAATACTGCTAGAATTAATGCTATACGTTTTATATGCTCAATTCGCGCTGAATAAATTTAAATGGTTAGATAATGATATGAAACTAATGTAAAAAATGCTGAAACCTGATAAAACAGTTGCTGAATTTGTGCTGAACAGCGTAATACGATATTAAAACCGCATTTTGACAGTAAAATAGTAAAAAACCTTACTGAGTTTCTGCTGAATAGCGTATTAATATGTCTAGTACGATATTGAAATCACATTTTCATTCTATATTACGCTTGAAATATTAATATGCATGCTGAACTCACGCTGGAAAAATTTAAATGGTTAGAATATGAAATAAAATGACTTAAAGAAATACTGAAAACTTTCATAAAAGTTGCTGAATTTGTGCTGAATAGCGAATTATTATGCACAATAAAATAACAGAGCCGTGCTCTACTAAAGCATTTCGTTAATTTTTAAATCTGCTTACGATATTCATTATTTTATTTCTTAACAAAATTTTTTATTTCTTCAACATAATAACAACACCAATTCCTTCACTATTTCGTATTCGCATTTATATTCCTACTCATAACTTTTACTTTCAAAATTTCCCCTTCTGAATAACTTTTACGTAGTTGGCTGTATGAAATTGTTTCCTAAACATTGAACATTGTACACACCCATACACATAATGCACCGCTTTTACATATACTTTGCCTTAGTTTTCATAGTACTTACCTTTACCAATTTTATCCTGTGCATGCAGGTCACGTAAGTCCTCGCCAATTTCAATTTTATACGGTATATGCAAGTTGGCTGCTATGGCAAGTGGCATACCCCAATTTTCATCTGCAACAACAAGCAAAAACAAATACTTATAGTAGTATAAAATAAAATCTGAAGTGTAGGTATGTGTATGAATGTGTGGAGAAAATCAAATTAATTTGGCTATAGCCTGTGCTTGTGGAACAGAAGGGGAGACGGTGACGTCGATATATGAGTGAAAAATAAAATTAAATGATACAAATTGGCTCTCGCACAAAAGCCACTTTGGGGATAAATATTCGTCGTAAATAGTAATGGCGGCAAAGGGATGACGAAATTTAGTTACAATAAACTTTGCTTTGGATCAAATGGGGAATTGCAAGAATGGATAGATCCACACAAAGAGGTGAGGATAGGCAAAAAGCTTAGAGATTAATTGAAACTGGAATTAGAAGTAGAGCCTACGGCGATGTTTATTCAAATAAACTTTGTGATAAAAGTTAATATTAACGTTACTCCCTTTGCCTGTTCAATTCATTTGGTGCTCTCGAGCATCATCAGTTGGAAAACCAACCTGCTTCTTTGTGTGAGTGTTTCGTAATGCAGGTTCAACAATAAAAATAACACTTGGTTGATGTGCTCTAGAGTATTCTTTTTGTGATTGGGAAAATATTCAAATTCATGCGTTAAGGGTATTGTAAATTCGAAAAATTACATCATATTTCCATAGTGTAGGGTGCTACATGTATTGGTTTGTTTTTAAAAATTTAAGAAAAAAAGTTAAGTTGGCTTTTTCGAAAGAGCAAAACTTCTCATTATTTATGTCACACGATTTAATTTAAGTGACTCCTTCGGCTGGCTTTGCAGCAGCGCATTCCGTTAAGCCAATTTTCCTAGACCTTAGTGACGATGTCTGGCTTTATCTCACGAATGTGAGTTATCGTTAATGGAATCGGAATCTGAATCGTTAATGGATTGTTTGCACCGCATTGGTTCTTCACAGCACCCCACAATAAAAATTCTAGTGGCGTCAAATTGTAGCTCAGAGATGCCAAATTAGGATCCCGAGACGGCTTACAACTTGGCGCACAAAATATCGATTATGGCATAGGCTGTGTGGCATGGTGTGCCATTCTGCTAAAACCAAAGATCGTCCGAGAAAATTACCAGCCAATGAGTTCTAAAATTCGCAGCAAATTGGTACTCTCTGAGGATGCACTCGCTTCTTGATGATTTGTTGTGTATTTTCCGATGCCCAGATATTGCAAATCTATATACTTGTTAACATAGCCGTCGATTTGAAAAAGCGATTCGTCAGTAAATACGACATTTCGAGTAAGATCATTGTCCATTTCGAGCTGCTTTGAGAACCAAAGTTTCCTGTACAAGCGTAAACGACTCATTTCGTTATGTTTGAATTCGCAAAAGCGGTTCTACATAGCTTACGTTGTGTCCAGCCTGAGTGATACCTTATATGTTGTTAACCTATAAGTTTTTCGGGTATGCAGAGATATTTTAATGATTTAGCTATGGGTTGCATACCTATGTTCTATGCGGAAGTGAAGAAGGAGTACGATTAGCTACCTATTCGATCCGTATGAATTTGATTTTGTCAAAATTAAATTAATCGCCATTATGACGATTGCAATTGATTCTATCGAAGCTGTGACCTGATTCCGTAAAATTTTATTAAAGCATTTGGTTTGAGCTGATGCTATACGTATTATGGGAAAACGGTCCGGATTTTTAACGCCTAAATCGTCTGAGCTAACTTGCGTTGGGGCCGGAAACTGTTCACATGGTCTTCAGATAATTGGTCGGCGGCTAGACTAATGAAATCGTGTCTTAAAAATGACTAGCGCTGCCTTGCCGCCAAGGCGAAGTATTTTAGGCTAACGCTTTTGGATATTTTTAGTTTTATAGTCTATCATACAGAGTATTCGAGAAGGAAATAACTGCATTAAAAAATGTTCACCATAAAATTTCGCAGCACTGATGGCTCAGTTTCGGACCATAAGTTATTATTTTAATGTCTGAGTTCTATAAAAACACTATTTCTTAGGTACCCAACTCAAATCCAAGGTTGAGTCGGTCCATAATTACGATTTGTATAAATATGTCGACTCCAGCATCATCTAGCGTATCCAAGTAAACTTCTAAAGCATTCCTGGCGTACCTTTAATAATACACCAAAAATCGGATTAATTAATTTTTAAAAATTAGAAGAGAGCCTTTGATATTAAAAAAACATAAGATACAGCTGGACTATGTACTCCCGCTTCCAATTACCACAACTTGATCGGGACCCTCTTATGTTCAAGTGAAGAGAAGCAATGTTATGCTGTAAGACAAGCCGAGTTCATCCATGTATACGCAAATAGCTCAAAGCTCGAGGGCGAGGTAATTGGTGGTGTATACTCCGAACTTCTGGGGACCTGGGCTTTTGGCTCTCTAACTATTGTAATGTTTTGAGGTTGAGCTGGAGTCAATAATTAAGGACATCATACTAGTAGAGTGTGCTGCAGTACTCGAAGATGATGTCTAATGATGGTCTTATAGACAGCCAGATGGCTATAGCATTATTCACAAGGCAGTCGACATCCTTCGTGATAGCCATGAAATGCCACAACGAGAAGGCTGATTTATTTCCGCTAACTGTATCATTCTAGGTATATCTTTACAAACGTTTAAGCTAATTATTAAACAAAAAAAAAAGTAAAAACATCAAAAGAAAGATGTCATAATGAGCTCATTTGTCGAATTGCCTGGCAGTTGTGGTTTACACTTACTGCTAAACACGCAGATTGCTGCTGAGCCAAAAAAAACATAGTCTCATCACACTAATAAGCAAATATGCCCAGACGCAAGGCGCTTAGAGACGTAAATTCCGACTTGAATTCCTCTATATTCTTCCCAAACAACCTTACATTCTGCCACTCTCGCGAGCTTGAGGGTTCTGCGAACATATTGCCTTCTAGCGCCCAGCTCCTTGTTCCACCAAGGATACTGAGGTTTGCGTTTTATTCGTGTTGGATGACAAGAGATATTGTATGCTTTAATAAGCAAAACTACAACTAAATAAAGTTATAGCTCACATAATTCACAAAAGGCTATCCAACTCATTGATGCAGGGGTTACGCAAGGAGCAAGCCGGCTTTCGCCCACATTGCGCGTGCGTTGATCATGTTAACAACTTGCGAGTAATCGCGGAGCAGTCAGTAGAGTGGCAGACGCCTCTTTATTTATGCTTCATCGACTTCGAGAAAGCATTCGATACTTTTAAGCACGAAGCTATCTGGAAAGCGCTCGCCTGCAAAGGAGTGCCTGAAAAAATAATCAATATCTTCAAAGAGCTGTACGCGGGCGCTTGCTGTCGCGTCAAACACGAAAACGTTCTAAGTAACGGGGTCGAGGTGCAAACCGGTGTGGGCAGGGTTGCGTCCTATCTCCGCTGTTTTTCAATTTAGTTCTGGATTTAGTAATGCGGCAAACCTGTGCGACTAACAGAAGCATATCCTGGGGTATGTGTGGCCACCTGGAGGATTTATACTATGCTGGCGACATATGTCTGCTGGCGCATAAATATTCGCACATATCAGCAAAACTTCATGCGGTGAGCGAGGTCGCAGCACAAACTGGACTAAAAATCAATATCGCGAAGACTAAAGTTATGCGCATCAACTCCAGCGAATCGCAAGCTCTTCAGATTGCCGGTACACCCCTGGAAGATATAGATGAATTCTGCTACCTGGGAAGCATTATCTCCAAAACCGGCGGGTCAGCAGCCGACATACGTAACCGTATATCCAAGAGATGCGCTGCATTTGGCATGCTGGATAAGGTGTGGAGAGCGTCTCACATCTCCTACGCAAGATTATGCGCAAATATTGGTCCCAGGTTATTAGTAACGCTGATCTCTGGATCGTGACCAAGCAAACACCAGTCCACATAGAAATTCAACGCCGTAAGTGGAAATGGATCGGTACCACGTTGAGAAAGCCCCATGATGACATAACAAGAACCACAATGGATTGGAAACCCCAAGGCAGCCGCAGACGTGGGAGACCAGCCAATACGTGGAGGCGTCAGGTCGACGCAGAAGCAAGAAAAGCAGGCCGTGCGTGGAACGAAATTGAATGCTTAGCCTTAGATAAAATTAATTATAAGTTGTTTATTGAGGGTCCATGCTCCATCTAGGAGCCTCGGGAAAATATATATATATACATATATATACCGGGCTGAGATCTTCCAACTCACTGAAGAATTGTCTACCTAGAATGACGAATCTTCGTCTGGATAAAGCAGAACAGTAGCACAGGAAGCTACAATATCGTCTCTCCCTCTTTACCTTGAGAGCCTCTACAGAATTCAAGTCTCCAAACGCCTTGCGTTTGGGCTTATTAAAAAATGTTTCATTATGACAGAAATACCATACAAGAAAATAAAAGTATATTTATATGTAGTGCATTGGAAACATCACTACCAGTTATTTTATCCCATGAATTTGTTACTCAATTCACAACTGCTTGTAAGTCTGGTTTTACAAAATTACCTCGATGATTTCTCACCATTGTGTTTTCAATATATTCATTGACTTCCAACCGCAAATGATCCTTGAATGGCTTGTTTATTGCATTGTCAAGTGTCTGGAGGTAACCAGTCATTCCTGCCGAAATCTTTATTTGATCAGTCTTCCTCTCAGCAAGAAAGTTTTTCATGTCTTTAGCGCGGTGAGTACAGACTGAATCCCAAACTAGTAAACCCCTATTTTGACTCCTCAACAGTGGTGGCAGCATAAGGTAATTTCACTTTCTTATAACTGCTTGGGTGCACCAGGCTTTTTCCCTTTTAATGACATAAATTCCTGAATCTGGTCTTTTTTACCTTTAGTGATTAAAAATGGCGATACTTTCTTGCCATCTAGACGAATCGTCAAAATACAGGTAACACGTGCACTAACGTAACCGGTGCACTAACGTAACGTAAACGGTAGGAACGTAAATTGATGAAGAAGCCTCATTTGAGCTCCTTGGCCTAGGAATACCGCGGTCTCATCCATACCAATCGGTTGGAGAGTTGGTATATAGGAAAAATCGATGCCATCAATAAAAAGCTTAAACGAAAGTGTACGCGTAACACCTTCATTGTCTTCCAGCTTAAACAATGTTGTTGATCTCCTTAGAGACAGTTCATATCGTTTAAGGAAGTTTTCCAAAAAGTGTGACGTTGCCACCAGTTGACCCAGATAATCGTTGTCTGCATGCCATTTACGAGCCATACGGAGATCCAGCATCTTCTCTCTAAAGAATGCTACAAGATTTACACCCCTGGAGTCTTCCACGATTCTCTTTTTGTACTCGACGGAATAGCTCTTTCCTTTTGTACTAATTTTAACTGGGGTTACAAATTATTCGTTTTATTTTTAAATAAAATTACGTATGATGAAATAATCAGACTTACAAAACTGAAACGAATGAACGTTGTATAATGTATGTATTTGCATTGTCGCTCAGTATAGACCGCTGCTTATGTTGTATTTTTAAGATAAACTCCAAGAATTAATTTGAAACGAACTGTAGGGGTAAACAATTAATTTCTCGGAATTTTTTGTTTCAAAAATTTCTCTGAAATACGATTACTAGGAAAACTAAACATATTATTTCTTATACTTAACAAATCAATAGCATTTTTAAAGAGTTCTTTTTGTCACATTATTTTAACAGGGGGTCATTTTCGGAGGATGTCTTATTTTCGGAAAAAGACGGTACTTATAATGGGTGGTTAAGTTTCAAAAACTGGTGTTGATTTTGAATAAAATACAATTTTTTTAAGAAATTATTGTCATTTCTCTTTATTATGATAATATTCGTATGACTCAATTACGTATGGAACAAAATATTGGCCAAATGCACACCGCCGTCTCGGCGGCATACCTCCATCCGATGGCCCTAATTTTTGATGACGCTGAGGCATAATTGAGGTTCTCTGCCGTTAATGTGCCGAATTATCTCATCCTTAAGCTCTTGAACTGTTGCTGGCTTATCGACGTACACCTTTTCTTTTAAATAACCCCAAAGAAAGAAGTCCAACGGCCATCAAATTTTTCGCGTAAAAGAGCCATTGTTTCGTTAGCTGTCTGACAAGTGGCACCGTCCTGTTGAAACCACATATCGTCCACATCCATATCTTCCAATTCGGGGGATTAAAAAGTTTGTTATAATCTCACAATAGCGAACACTATTCACAATAACTGCCTGGCCGGCCTCGTTTTGGAAAAAATACGGCCCAATGATGCCGCCGGCCCATAAACCGCACCAAACAATCACTCTTTGTGGTTCGGCAATCACTCTTGGATTATCATTCGCCCAAATGTGGAAATTTTGCTTATAGACGAATCCACTGAGGTGAAAATGTGCTTCATTCACTGTTGCCATTTTCTGCCACCATTCTGACCATTGACTCGAGTGTGTATCTTTTCATGGCTCAAATTAAATTAGTCTTGAATTGAAAAATATCAAATGCAGAAAAAGCTTGACGTTTAGGACGTGCCCATATTCGATGGACCCGACGGATTTCGATGACTCTTTAGGCCCATTCCAATCGACCTGGCTTGTCCGCAGGCAACAATCTTTGCGTCAGTTGAATCTTATACGGGAATAAATGCAAATCAATGCGGATAATTCGTTGTAAAGTGGTCCGAGCAATGCCCAACTGCTGAGAACGGCGATTTTGGGATGTCCTTGGCGACGTCTCAACACTGGCCCGTACAAGAGCAATACTTTCATCCGATCGCCTAGGTCGGTTTTGATTTGAAGAAGGCGCACTTTTCACATTATTTAATTTTCTATGCGCACGTTGAGTTTTCACAATTGACTTCTTTTGTGGAATGTAAATTTCAACAATTTGGAAGCGCTCGCTTGGCATGTACTGTGCCATGGTAAAAATTTGCTTGGACTGACGCTTCCAACGCGGTATGTCATTAAGCGATCTGACGTCTCTGTCAAATGATACAGGGTTACCAGATGGGTCCGTCGAATATGGGCAACCCTGTATGCTATAGAGGGCAACCGTTACAGTCTAACTTACCCCGTACAATAAAAAAATTGAGTTTTATTTATTTTGTTTATTCTTTATAAATATGGCATACTTATATTTATACTATCCCGAGGACTATTGATTACACAAGAGGCTAACTTTCAGACCACCACTGTTAACCCTTGCCGTAAGCTTATTAACTCTTATAATTTAATAGTAATTGGATGTTTAATTACACATACCCACAAGCGAATCGTTAGCTACAGCCACTAACGCTGCACAACAGCATCGAATAAATTTCAATTAGACTTTAAATTTATTTGAATTACTGAATAATTGTACTTAAAATTTATTTACACAGAAGTGGTGTATGCAGTGGGAGCTGTGTGCTTGGTGGCAGAGCGCAAAACGACAAAGCGAACAACACTCAACCAAGGAGAGGGTCACTAATGGCAAATAAATAATTTGTGTGGTATGTGCTCGGTTAGGTATGCATATGTAGATGCGCAAACAACCTTGTAAACATAATAACATACTTTATTAAGTTATTTTTGCGTCTTAGCGAAATTCTCGTTACGGCATCCTACGCATTGCAAGCAGGCTTATAAGTGCTGACATATAAATACATACATACAAATTAACCAACCTACATACATTTACGTATGTACATATATATTAGAATACGTGGAACACTAAGACGTGTAACAACAAATACATACATATGAACATTTGAATATTGTGCAACATATGTTTGCTAACTGTTGTGGTTGGTTCTTCATACGCCCCGTAGGCGCGCAAAGGCCAAGCAAGCATCAACTACCTACGTGCCAATGTAACAATTTGCTAAATTGCAAAACATAACTAAATTATAGCTTAATTTTCATTTTCTTGATTAGCAAGCAGAGTGAAAATTCATTTTCCGGACACTTAGCAGTGCAGAGGTTGAAGTAAAATGCCAAAGAATATTAGTGCACTTGCACTTGGAAATATATAAATTTGTAAGCACTGCCGCTTGTGTAGTGCAAATATTAGCAAAGCACACTGGTCTCAAACCGCAAAGTTCATGGCATTAATTATACATAATTTTTTTTTATGATTTATAAAATTTAATAAATTTTTTTCAAGATCAAGGTTACCAGGTTGTGAAAATAGTGTTACAACCAGCTTATACTGGTTTACAAATTCAGATTTTTTTGCACATTGGCTGCCACTTACTAAGTAATTCTTTTCGATACTCGTTTGCTGATTCCATATTTTCCATGTTTACGATTCGACTTCGATTTTTTTTGGACATGTTTTCTAGATATTTGAAATTCAGTCATAAAAACTAAAACTGGTTCAACTTGAAATTGAAATTTGAAAAGGTCGAGCCAAGAAGCACCAAGAGATTTGGTGGCTCCTTAAAGACTCAAACTAAAAAGCCTATTGTATTTAAAGCTCGGAAAGAGGGTAGATAGTCAAGGGGGAAAGGAGAAAAGTATCAGAGAAAGAGATAGGAAAGAATAGAGACAGAGATAGAGATAGTTAGTCCTGTGAGAATTTTCCACATTCTTTGGCAAATCTGTAAACATCCTCCAGTTTTAGAGAAGGAATATTACTCATTCTCACGACATCGGTACCCTAAACTCGTAGCCGTGTTCTAGCAAAGGCAGGACACTCACAGAGCAAATGCTCAGTGCTCTCCGCCTCCTCCAAGCACAACAGGCACATTGGGTCCTCAATGATTCCAATGGTGGTCATATGCTGATCCCATGGGTTGTGTCCTGTAATGATACCGACCATCAACCGAACGTCTTTCCTTGTAAGTTTTAGTAGAAAGTTTGACAGTCTTCTGTTCAGACTTGTCACAAAACACTTTGCAGTTCTGCAGCGTTCTAGACCGGACCATCGCTCTTTATGTAGGTTGCATCTACAACTTAATCGCGAACCCACTGAATAATCTGAATAAGAAAGATAATGAAATCGTTCATAAGCTCCATATACAGGGTGTGCGGTAACAAAATTACGAATTAAAAGCTAAATTACAAAATAATTACTCTATGTCACTCGCTGCAGAAGTGATGTCGGGATGTGATTAACCTGGCCAACGGTATTTTCGTTTAGTCCTAATATGATTGTAGGGTATGTTTTATATACTTTACTTTTGACGTACCCCCCTCAGAGAAAAGTCCATAGGATTAAGATGGAGCGACCTGCGGGGCCAGGACATGTCATCGAAACGGTTTATCAGTTTGTCAGGGAACAAGTCACGCAGTATCACCAGAGAGACTAACGGCATGAGGTGCCCCCAACTTGCTGAAATCATGCGGTTGCATTAAAGGAAGGATGTTGTTTCCTCTTTGGCGGAAAATAATCGATCAGCAGTATTGAATCGTGTTCGCTATCGGTACACTATGGCGGCTTCTCTCGATTTTAATACTTCAAAGTATATCACAAAGAGTTGGTCTCTCCAAATACAGAGCATACTCTTGGCATCGTGTGCATTTGCTTCCGCAGCTCTAGAAACTTAACTTAACCGCAGGCAGCCATCTACCGATAACTGGCGGACGCAAAGTTGTGCCCCTAAGAGTTTTACCAGTTTGAATTGTGTCTTACACTGGATTGGTAAGATTAAGACTGGCGTAGATTATGACGGAAAATTCCCTTTTAATAATAAGGCAGACAATCCAATTTAAATTTAACTGCCATACACCGGTTTTGAATGGGGACTCAAGCCACAAGTAGTGCTGTGAATATATAACGCAGTGGTTTTGCCAATTTTAACTTATGGATGCCTAGTTAGGTGGGAAGCTCTCCGGAAGGGCTATAATATCACTAAACTGGAGAGGGTGTAAAGGACTGTATGCATTGGCATCAAAGGAGCATGTAAAACTTGCCCCTGTGCTGCCCTGACTGTCCTTTTGCACTTACTTCCCATCGACTTTTACGTTGTTTCCATCGCAGTTCAAAGTGCAATCAGGTTAAAGGAGGTTGGCCTTTGGAGGCAGTCCCTCAAGGGACATGGTAGCATTTTCGGGCAGTTAGCACCGTATTTCTCCGAACTTCGAACAGATCTCTCTATCCACAAACTAGAGTTCGAGGGTCGTGCTAGGGCAATCTTTCCAAATAGGCAGGATTGGATCGTGGGGAAAATCTGCACCGAAGCTTGGTTAAAATACAGTATTTCCGTGATATTTCAATGGACTTACTTCATATAAAGGATTTTCAGTCTTTATGTAGGATCGAGAATAAACGGGCGGCTACCTTATTAAATGTGCGAAAGCTCGAGGCATTCACTTCAAGAGGAGGTTATAAGAAGAATAGAAAGAAAGAAGTAGAAGCTGAGAGCCGTAAAACTGGCAATGTGCGGTTGAAATAAAATATCCAAAAAAAAAGTAATAGTTTTTTTTTTTTATAATTCATTAAAAATATTTTAATTTATATTTTCAAAAACATTTACCCAGAATTTGGATTAATTACATAATACATAAATTTTGAAATTCCTTGACTATTTATATATTTGCATTAAATTATTGTGGGGTCTTGAAATTTTGTAGATACGGATTGCTTACTCTGGTGGCCCACGGGAATGTTCACAGGAATGTTAATGGTACAGCTGAAAACTCGTTCGCTTAAAAGGGAAAGAAGCTAATAGCCAGGACGATTTCGAGCTACTTCATATATGCCCTTTAACTTATCCACATAATCCGAGAGATATTTCAATATCGGCCGCTTGTTGCTGTTCGAACGACCTGTCAATACAATTTTCTTAATTTTCTGTGGGCTTTTACGTTCTTTGTATAAAGATTTTCTGTGAGAATACTTCCAGCAAAATTTTACGGCGAATAATATAGATTTCAGAAACAACAACTCACAAATACAAATACAAAAAAAGAAAAAATAAATTGATCTGATCGAGCCTTTCGTGACGGAGGTAATGAGCTAAAATATTCCACAAAATTATTTCCCGTGAAATTTTTCTATATCTACCTAAATTACATGCCTCGCTCCGCTCCACTCAAACCAATTTATTATTAACCGAAAATTATTTCGTTCATTAGCTCAACAGTACAAAGCAAAAGAATGAGAAGTTAAAAGCAAATGAAAAGTCAAACATGGCTGCATTTATAAAGTATTAAGAATGAATACAAGTATATGAACAAATTAAAGGATAATTATTAAGAATGTAATAAGAGTTAATCTAGTTGTGGTGTCCCCACATATACATACATTCATATATGGAAGGAAAATCTGCTTATTATGCAATTATTAAATTCCGCAATAGCGTCGTTGTAGCAACCCACCACCATTCAAAAAAGTAACATTTAAATTAAATCTTAAATCGTCGAATTTGTACCAAAAATTTCGGATTTTGCTTCAGTGTGCAGTTACGCAAGTCGAAATCGAGTGCTTAAGTACATAAGTACACAGTAAATTTTAGAAGTGTTAAGCACTTGTAAATTGTTGCGTAGTAAGCTCGTTAAGGAGGCAGTGTTAAAATTTCGCAAAGTAAATGATTTTTTTCCACTCGAGGTGAGAGCAGCAGTAGGGCGACTGAAAAACAACAAAGCTTCCGAAGCCGACCGAATTCCGACTGAACCGTTCAAAGCAGGTGGCAAATAATTGGTGGGACGCATTTGTAACCATAGTCGTTGTTATCGAGTCTTGCTTTGTGGGTCCTTACCATTTGCTCTGAGTTCTTTGCCCACTATGAATTATTAACATAAAAAAGAGAGCAGAAAAGAGGAAAAAAGAGATAAGAAAGTGCTTTCTATTAGCAATCGTCTCTGGAGGAGTTAATGGAATAACTGTGAGTGTAATCCTGTCAAGGAAAGCATCGCAGAAAACCTTCTTCTATTCGCAGGTCAGCCAACATTTTTTTGTTCTTTGTTTTTTTGGAAATATTTGAGTAAAAATAAAACCTCTTAAGTTAAGGTTTAAAATTATGAATTAAGAGAGGCAATGACTTTCCATAAAAATATTAAATAGGTAAAATATCTTATGGCACTTGATTTGCTAAATGTTCGCGAAATAACCTGTGAGCCGTGGACATTCGTGACTCATTTTGTAAGCACTCCCTCCGGTTCTTCTTCTTTGCTATTAGTATTTGTTGAGAATATCAAAACTATATTTCGTTCTTCGTGCAGAAAAAAGTAATTTAAAATTAAGATTTTACATAATTTAGTCTTACCATTTTGCAGCAATAAGAAAAAGTGCCATCAAGAGCAGCAAATCGTCAAAAGGACCCTATTAGAAATATTGTCGGAAAAAGAGTTACATAATATTAGAAATAGTATTGAATCAAATTTAGTGTCCTCCACAAATCTGGAAGTGTTGAGCAACCTATCCGACATAATTTGTTCACAATACCTCTTAAAGAAATTCTTAAGCCGCACAGACTGGATATAGTCAGGCCGTAAGTATCTGGTAAACAAGTTGGTAACGAGAATGTGGCAATAAAATGGTGGCGAAGCGCTAGTCGGATTCTTGATGAATCACTACTTTAACCAACTAAACAACCAACAGGCCCTTTCGGTTTTTTATCCAATGAGCTCTAACACTGCTACATATACAAGGTGGCGCAAAATTAATCATCCAATTTGTTTTAGAAAAACTTTTTCACTACATATAAAAAAATGTATGAGTGATAGAATTCTTTATTTTGACCTTTACGTGCCTTATTGTTTGCCTGTTTGTGTACTGGAGCTGTCTAGTTCAAATAAGATTGACGCACGGTGCTATTTGCAAATATTAAAAATCTTCCGTCAAGGTGATTAATTTTACGCCACCTTGCACAATATTCCACCCACTCGGTAGCTTGAGGCGTTTCCTGAGTCGCTGCCTCAGGACCTTTTTCCATACAGGAAATTCTGATTTGCTGAAAAGGGCGCAAATGGATTCAGCCAAAATGTTCATGAAACGCCAAAAACGGAGGTAGATTGGTTATACACAGACGAAAAATGCATTGCCCGAAGGCACCGGAGTGGGATCCTATTGCGAATGCAGTGCGCAAGTCTGGTAAACAAAGTAAATTTGGAGGTGAACAGTCGAAAGCGAAGCTAGAAGCATCGTGAAGAGCTGGAGTGAGTTAATGTACAAGGTGGCGCAAAAGTAACCTTGCGTTGTTTTTTGGCATTAATTTAAAAAAAAAATCAAAACCTTTGATTCTTCTTGTGGATTATTTTTATTTGGTCTTTTAATTTTTTTACATCAAGTCGAGAATATGATGTCATGTAAATGGACGCCGCCACAGTCGATTGCCATTTAAGCCCTTTTTATGGAATTTTCCATCACTTTGGCCAAAACTTCCGGCGATAGGTCCTCACATTCTTGACGGATATTGTCTTCAAGAGCTGCAAGAGTCTGAGGCTTGTTGACATGAACCCGCGACTTCAAAAAGCCCCACAAAAAGAAGTCTGGAGCGGTCAAATCAGGCGATCTTGCTGGCCAGTGCAAATCGCCAAAACGGGAGATTAGGGGCCCGGGAAATGCATCCTTCAGCATATCGGTTGTGGCACGTGCAGTGTGTGCCGTTGCACCGTCCTGTTGGAACCACATGTTTTCCAATCCCAATTCATCAAGTTGCGGCAAAAAGAACTCGTTGATCATTGCTCTGTAGCGCTCACCATTCACAGTAACCGTTTGGCCCACGACGTCTTCGAAGAAAAAAGGTCCGATGACTCCTCCAGCGAAAACAGCACACCATACAGTGACTTTGAGCGGGTGTAATGGCTCTTCGTGGGTTATACGCGGATTTTCAGTGCCCTAGAAGCGTAAATTTTGCTTATTTACGTACCCACTAAAATGGAAATGGGCCTCATCACTCATGATTATTTTTGATGAAAAATCATCTTCCTCTTGGTGGTGATTAAGGATGGCTTGAGCGTATGTTAGACGCGATTGACGGTCAGCAGCTAACAGCTGATGCACCGTCTGGACTTTGTACGGAAACATCTTCAAATCCTGTACCAAAATTCGCTGTAAAGACCGTCGACTGATACGCATTTGCGTGGCACGTCGTCTGGCCGATGTCGACGGCGCTTCCATGACATCCTCGGCTACAGCAGCAATATTCTCTGCAGAACGGCTACTCCGGGGTCTGCCTCGCCTGGCAGCACCTCGTGTTGCGCCAGTCTATTCGAGTCGAGCGGCTAAACGTCGCAGTGTTTCACCAGTAGGCGTTGGACGGCGAGGAAATCTGCGACGAAATTCACGATTATTGGTCAAGTAAATAGTCAGCAATATTCCGCGTTCTGGAGCAGTGTAGCATAACATTGTTTATTAACGTGTATTTCGCATGTGTTTACTACACAAATGTCAAAACAGAACTGACATTAGGGGCCAATCGCAAAATTTATAGCATTTTCTGATAGGAGGATTACTTTAGCGCCACCTGCTACATTGCCAAGAATCGCACAAGGTAGCGCGCAGACGTGATGTCCTATGTTCCATGAGGGATTGAGGACCGGAAGAAGAAGACTCGCTTAATACAAAAGCCACTAAGTGCATGCTTTTTTTACAAGAACCGAGTATCTGAGAAAGTTCTACTATAAACTATTGAAAAATGGATGCAGACGCTCGCTACAACAAATACAATATCATATTTCGCCATGCTACGTAACAAATATGCACTAATACTAGCCCAACCAGCATGCAAGCGATGCACTGCAGGGTAAAGCGAAACTTTTAAGCGTAGAAGTGTATATTTCAAAACGAAATTCGTGCCACGTAAACCGCAATACGATCAGGTAAGAAACGAACACAAATGCAGAAGTAGATAAGCACTCACATGAAATAATTTAACTAAGCTAAATTTGCCTTGCAACCAAATGCAACTTTCTAACACAGAAATGTTCTCATGCGTGTAAGTGCGTCTGCCAGCATGCGTGAATGCCAATTATATCCCATAATACTGGTATAAGAATATTTGAGGGGAACAAGAGATGGCAGTAATACAAGTAGAATCACCACAACCACAGCATTCGGAATAGCTTTAGGATCTGCGGCGAACGCTGGCGCAACAGCAAGTTTTGCATTGGGGTAACAGCTGCAACATGAAGCCAGTGTTGTATGAGGTAGGCTAATAATAACATGCTAATAGCAACATACACGTACACGCCTTTATATTAAGTGTGCGTTTATTTTGCATTTATTTGGGGTTTTTAAAATTCTTAATAACACTGACAAAGAGACAAACAAAATTCATCCCGGAACCAAGCAATGCCTTTGCTTAATTAGTTGCATCGGGTACAAATCTATGGTTTCGTTTTTGGTTGTGGATGCTTTTGAATTCGTTGGTTAATTAAAATAAAAGTACTCCGGCGCTTAATAAGCTGTGGTTTTGTGAAAATTATAATATTATAAAAAATTCAAAAATTTGCCACAAGAATTCATGCATTTTTGTGTATATTACTATGCACAAGTTACTGGAAAGACTTCGCCAATATAGACCAACTAAGGCAAGTCTGTAAGAAACTCTAAGTTTTGTAAGAGCACCGACAAAATAAGCATTTTTTTATGATATTTTCTGATGGCGCAACTTTGGCAAAAATAACTCGGCTTTCGGATATCAGCTATTCATGGTGATGCGACTTTCTAAGTAATAAGTTCAGAGAGTGCATTTAGCGAAAAAATGAGAGACTTTCATATATTAATATCGAAATTTCAGATTATATAACAGAAAAACAAAAAATATGAAAGATGCTACTACGAGGACTGCCTAATAATAGAAAAATGATCGTTCGTAATTAAAAATTATTTTATTCTTCTTCAAAATGTTCTCCATGATAATCAATACACTTTCGCATTCATTTGAACCAATTCCCGAAACACTTTATCCCTTCGTTAGGCACGTGGATTTTTGTAACGTGGTTAGGCACGTGGTCTACAATCGTAGACCATTTTAATATTATGACTAAAAGAGTTATTCATTTGTGTTTCTTAATAATACTTCATAAGTATATTCTGTGATTTAATGTGAGGAATATAAACTAATATTTTCACTAAAATATCTGTGTATCTTCTGTAAATTCAATAAAAACATGAATGTATGTGTTTTTTAACATTCATTGCAAGTCATAAAAGTTTTTTCTTATAACTAATGGACGATTTACAAAAGAGTTTTTATTATTAAAGCTTAAAATAAAAATATGTAAAATTCACTTCTTTAAATAAAAAAATAAAAGTTCAGTACAAAATGTATATGTTGTGGTTTCTGAAAACTGCTTATATTTTCTCACTGAGACATTCCGTGCAGCTTTCTCTCATATGATTTTTGCAAGCAAATCTGCCGCATTTTGTACACGACTTTCGGGATGATTTGTTCATATTGCGAGGGCAAATATGACAACATCCGACATAGTTACTTGGTGATTGAGTGGGTTGTGGTGCAATGCTTGGGATGCCAAGAAGGTTGTGGGCTCGCTGTCTCATTTCCCTGGGTAGTCGAGGATTCTTTGATCTAACTTCAATTTGTGGTCGAATGAGCTACCAAGCGCATTTTTCAAGAAAATCACTCCGTTTTATATTATTTTGGGGATTATTTGCTTTATATACACAAAGAGCGTTTATACCAGAGATGTTTAGTAAATTGTAAAATATTACCATTGACCAACGACACGTATTCCTTGCAACACTATGTTTCTGACATAATTGGTCCACAAGATCTACACCAATTTTTGTGTGATTATAATCGATTATCATAATTGATTTTTTTTCATCATTTGTTTGCTCATCTACTGCGTTATCATGGTGCATAGATGATATCAGGATCACTGACCGGTTTTTTTTTCGGGCAGTACGACCCTAGTGTACAATTTTCTTGGAAACCAAAAATACTTGACTTTTCTTTACGATTCTTCCTGGGAAGGAATTCTTTGGGAACTTCGCGTTTATTTTTTCTCACAGTTCCCAAATATGTAAGCTTTTTCTTTAGCAAATTATTAACCAACGATAAGCTGCTGAACCAATTGTCACCAGTAATATTGCTATTAGTTCCTGCGACTGGCTCTACCAATCGAAGAGTTATCCCTTCCGCACTATTGCTAAGTTTGTATGGTCCGTCCTACTGAGTTCCCACATAAGTTTCCAAATTAAAAGTGTAATACGTTTTTGCATACACCATCGCGAAAGTTTTAATGCCTTGCCTTGCTTTTAGTTTTAATGTAATGTTTAAACGCGCAACGTCCTCTAAATGCTAATATATAGTTGTTCATCCACAGTAAGAAACTCACTACCAATAAAATTACTTTGAAAGTTGACCAGGAATACTTCAAAAAGTTCTCTTATAGGCGCCAATTTATCAATTGCTCTTCTCTGCTGTCTTGTATTGATGTCAACAAATCGCAGGCATCTTATCAGAAATCGAAACCGTTTCTCGCACATCGCTAGGTAGCACGATTCAACCCCGTTTCCTTGGGAATTGTCACAAATTTTATGAAGATTTTTTCTCGAGCTTCTAAGAGCGCCAATCAAAAACAAAATGCCAATGAAAGCGCGAATTTCGGTGTCATCGGTTTCTCTTGCCTCTTGATTCATTCTATCTTCTTGAAAGTAAACCCGTACTTTTTGAATATACAAATTTGTGGAAACGGTTATTATTCTTATAACCGAATCATTCACAAATAAATTTAGGCACTCAATTACTGTTTCAACATTGCGCGCATTACCGTCTGAAAGAATTTCATCATCGCTTGATCCTTCTAGTTCCGATTCGGTCTCGTGGTCACTCTCTTCAGCAGCATTCACATTGATATCCGTATCTTCGTCAACCTCCGTCTCGTTTTCTTCATCCATAGCATCTTCTTCACTACTTGATAGCTCGGAGAGCCATCTTTCCCATACTTCAGGATTTTTGCTGCTTTCCATCGTCTTTTTTGGAATCAGACATAATATTAACAAGACATAATTAAATTAGCACACTTTTGAAAAAAAAAATACGCAAAACTTACCTGAACTTAATTCAAATATTTAATATATCAAGTTATATTGCCGCAAGAAAAAGTAACGTCGTTAGTCACGTGGTCTACATATGTAGACCAGCACTGTTCAGACCTTGATAAAACTTACAACTGCACGTCAAACCCGCACTGAATACACTAATTGGATAAAGAGATTAATTATAAACAGCTATTAAAAAGCTTAGGTAATTTAAGAGACGAATTTAAGGAGTTGCACGACTTTGAAAAGAAGTGGTCTACGATTGTAGACCACGTGCCTAATGAAGGGTTATGCAGTCGCCTTTCCAGGGCTTTTTACAATTGTGTGTGATCGAACGCGAATACACCTTTTTTACCAGAAGGTGATCATGTAAAATCGTATCGACTTGTACTAATGTGCCAGTATAAATCAAACTCACGGTATGTGGCATTACGATTTTGCTCAGTCATTTTTCAGTGATGAGTAATGATATTTTCTGGCACAACTACAGTTTTCGGGCGACCTTTATGGAATTCGTCGGTGAGCGAACAAAATTCATTGTACCAGTTTTTTACGGTGCTAAGGAAGTTTATTTCATATTAAACGATTTTAGTTCACCGTTGCCTACTTGTCTTATTATATAGACACATATATAATTGGCACTTACACCCTTTTTGGATGTTTCGACGTACTCCTATTTCTTGAAGTTGTTCCACAAATGGAGGGACCTACAGTTTTAAGACAACTCTGAACGGCAGATAGTTCTTTATGGGGATATTTTTCATAGCGGAAATGCACTAGCAGGTTTGTCATTTCCTGTACAGAGGTGACCGCTATTATAAACACATTTTTCTATCGTTTGGTGTTTCGTGAACGGATATTCGTACATCCGAATGGTCACGCACCAAGCCATTCAGCTACGGGGCCGGTTTTAGTTAGGCCACGTCAAAAGTTGTTAAAAATTATCGCATGAACATTTTAACAGTTTAAATCTACTGTAAACAATTTAAAAGCTCCCGGTGGTCTAGAATTTTCCCAAAATCTTTTTTGTTTTTATATTTCAAAAATATAGGCTTTTAGGAATATACTGAAGGATATTCCCCGTATTTTCGATTGTACAGCTGTTTTAGCAGGTAGAGTAAGATTCTTCATGCGGCGGCATTAATGGTCGCATTATCTACTCTCAAAACTTTAAACTCAATTATCTCAAAACTACTTTTTTCGGCCTGGTGTTGTCCAAAAAAAAAAAAAACTATTTAACCGAATCGTCTGAAATTTTAATATATTGTTCACAACATCAGTGGCTATCATCATATTATAGAACTACTACTAGAATCATATTATTATTTCAATTATTCCATATTTTTGAAGTGAAACTTCTTAGGCGTCGATGGACGAGCGAGAATGGAGAGTAAAATTTCAAGGCCATGCAACGTTTTGGGCATTTTCGTTCCGCGAGAGAGAAAAAAGATGTAACGTAGAGGAAAAGGAGAGAGAGAGCTATACCTTATATATATCTTATATATACTTTAGGCTATTTTTCCTGAGTTTTTCCTGGTGATTGCTAATTTCTAGTGAGAAATAACACTACCTACTTTTTGGCGCTTGTTTGTTGGTGCAAACTTGTTTCCTACAATATTATATGTTTTTGGTGCCTACTTTTTGGCGTTATATTTCCTTGGTGCCTACTGGTTGGGGCGTTTTTTGTCTAAATTTTTTGGCTTTTTTATTTGGCGCGTACTCCGTTTCCTGGGTAGTGCTAGGGTGTACTATAAAGTGCTATCCATTTCGGAGTTCGTGTGCGTTGTTGCCCCGGTTTGTGTCCGGCGTTTACCTACACCGGTCGACCCTTCTCCGTGTTATGTAAATTTTGCCTATTTGTATTCTCTGCAAATCTTGTGAGTTCATTTATATGTAATATATTCTTTCTCTCTCTCTCTCATTCTCTCTCGGGTCTCTCCCTCTTTGTTTGTCTGCCTTGAAAGTTTCACTTCTGTTATGTGTACTACTATATAGGCACTTTTTTTATTAAAAAACTGAAAAAACACGACTTATAGAGTCTCACATGTTTTTTGTTTTTTATTCTAATACGGAACATAGCTGCAGTCATACTGAAAATATTTTTTTTCGCTTTTATGTTTCAGATAATAGAGCCAAAAAGGAATAACATCGTCCAGGTCAAATTTTTCAGGAGGGTCAACTGCAGCGCTTTTTTTAAATTATCAAATTAAAGAAAATAAATTTTTTCCATTTTTGTACGTAAAAGAAGTTAAATAAAAATCCGTTTTAATTTTTTTATTTTAAAAAAAATTTCTGAAAATACCCCCAATTTTCGAGCTCTAGACCACCGGGACCCCTTAAATATAGTTCACACATCAAGACGTTCTGAGTGCGTTTATGGTCGAATATGTCAAACTTTCCCATGGAAAGTCAGATGGCGCTCGTCAACATTAGAAGTGTACGAGACCCTCGTATTTGAATAAGTAATTTTTTAATTTTATGCCACGCCGAAGTTCGTAGCTCTGATTTTATATGAAATTCGGAGTTGGTCTGGCGAAAACCATATCTAAAGTTAACCCAAACTATTTTAAATACTGAAAAACTTCGAGTTGTTGGTTGTCAACACTGACATATTGTCCAAGACGCGAAGTCACCCTGAAATGACATCAGCCTGGAGATCAAACTCTTGCCAACAGGTGTTACTTTGGGCTCAGTAGGCAACTCAAAAGTAGAGCTCTCTCTCGAAGGACTAAACTGGCACTCTACAAAACACTTATCATCCCCGTCCTAATATGTGGCGCAGAAGCCTGCACGATGTCAACAGCGGATGAAAAAGTTTTGGGAGCCTTCGAAAGAAAAATTATTCATAAGATCTTTGGCTCTCTCCGCGTTAGTGAGGAGTACCGCGTACTGTGGAGCCGCGAGTTGTATGAGCTATATATATAGTTAAGCGGCCACGCTAGCTTGGCCATGTCTCCCGTATGAAAGAAGACGCTCCAGCAAGGTAAATTTTCGACACGGTACCCCAAAATGGAAGGCGTAGAAGAGGAAGACCGCATCTCCGTTGGAGACCAAGTGCTGTAAAACCTGTCTTCACTCGAGATTTCTAACTGACACCAACGTGCGCGGGTCAGCTGCGGCGCCATTTTGGATTCGGCCAAAACCGACACAGGGTTGTAGCACCACATAAGTAAGGAGGTGTTTTAAACACTAATAGATTTAGATTTTTTATTTCAAATGATTTACTGTAGTCTTTTATAGAAGAGTTCCAACTTTTATCTTCATCAATCATTCACTTCATGGGCCAAATTCCGAGCATATACGCATAATTTTTATCAAATTGATGGAAATACACCGCGAATAATGTTTTTTTATCCTAAAAGGGATGATTCCTGAATTGAAGCGAAAACCTTCACGCTATCAATCACTTATATACACAGTCCCATACATAGGGGATTACCTATAAATTTATGAAATTTTATATTTGCAAATCGGTTTTTTGAAAAAAAATCAGCCGCTTATGTTTAAAGCTTCTCTTGCTAGAGCCTTTTGGTTTATCCTCCACATTTTTGTCAATATGTTTCTGATTTTCTTGAAATTTGGATGAAATATTTGCGATTTACGGGTACATAGTTGCTTCACTAACGCCTGTGGCATTTATCCGAACAAGTTGAAATAGTCCTTGGCACGCGCATGGAATTAAAGTAAGTGGCTAAATTCGTTTCGTGCTAAATAAAGGAAAGCGACGATTGAACTACAATAAAATAGCAGGAATAAAATGAAAATCCGGCTTTGACCTTTTGTAGCAGAGTGGAAATTCAGTTCAGTTTATTTAAAAAAGAAGGAGAAAGCAAAAATGCATATCAACGTCAACGCGATTTGTACAAAAAATCTTTCTAGATTTTTCTATGAAATTCAAAAGAAATTATTTGGAAATTTTCCAATTTTTGTTTAAAACCTGCAAATTGGATTGTAAGTTGTAGGAGATTTCGTTTATTTAGGGATCAGCATTAACATCGATAATAATGCCAGCCTTGAAATCTAACGGAGAACCTCTTTTGCCAAGAAGTGCTACTTTGAATTAAGTATGCAACTGAGTAGTAAAGATCTCTCTCGATGAAAAAAACTAACACTCTACAAGGCTCTCATCATGCCCGTCTTAACGTATGGCGCAGAAGCGTGGACGATGACAACACCCGATAAAGCGAAGCTTGGAGTGTATGAGCGAAAGATTCTTCGCAAGATTTTTGGACCTTTGCACGTTGGTGACGGCAGGTAACGCAGGTGATGGGACAATGAGTTGTGTGAGCTTAACGACGACATAAATATAGCGCAGCGAATAAAGATCCGGCAGCTTCGTTGGCTGGGTCATTTCGTCCGAATGGATACAAACGCTCCGGCTCTGGAAGAATGCAATGCGGAACCAACTGAAGGTAGCAGAGGAAGAGAAAAACTTGTCTTAGGTGTGTCCATCTGATGCCAGTTAGTACTGGTCAAAAGCAAATGGGCTAAGCATCAACACTAACAAAGCTGAACTCATCCTATTTACCAGGAAACATAGAAACATAACTCCTCTGATTCCAGGTGGAACGGCACTATCATTTAATGATGAGTCCCGCTACTTAGGTCTAATACTAGACAGAAAACTAAGATGGAAATCAAATGTCGAAGATAGAGTAAAAAGAGCGACAATAGCACTTTACTCTTGTAAACAGCTAATAGGACTAAGCTGGGATCTTTCCCCATCTATCTTATATTGGCTTTACACAACAATTGTCAGACCAATCCTAACATTTGGTATACTAGTATGGAGTAGGATTACACCCACAGAGACACTAAATATTATGCTTAACCTATTACGAATAGAGTAATTCGGCATTAGCATTAAGCATTATTTGGGTGCCAGGCCACAGGAATACAGCAGAGAACTCCAAGGCAGATGAACTTGCTCGAATTGGTACAACGATCGATCTCCAACAGGATAAGACGCTGACACCTATGCCTATAGCCACTTGTAAACTACTTATAGATAGGGAAACCATCAAAAAGGTAAACACAAGTTGGCAAAACCTCATAACATGCGAACTTAGCAGACAGACATGGCCGAACTGGAACAGCGGTCGATCGAAAATCTTGTTAAGATTTAACAGAGAAGCTATAAGAAAAATGATAGGGGTATTAACTGGTCATTGTTTAATAGGCACCCACGCTAAAAGGTTAGGACTCCCGTACTACGATTTCTGTATAAGCTGTCTAAATACGGAAGAAGAGGAAACAGTCAGACACCTTTATGTGAGTGGGATAGCTTAGCCATAAGGAGGCTGCGCACTCTTGATATGGCATTTTTAACTAATGTAACGGACATAGCGCATCTAAAACTAACGAAGCTTTGCTTTAGCTTAAGGGGGTAGTATGGTTAATTCGGTGTAAAACAACATATTTTTCGAAATTTTTTTTGTCGACACAGTTAATTTATTCAAAATTTTAAAATTACTTCATTATAAAGTCATATTTAAAGAATATTGTGTGAAATTTTCATTGATTTTTATGAAGAAATGAGTTGGTGGCAGCGAATCTTCGCGGACGTCTCATAAAAAAGTTTTATTGCGGTGTCCCTCAGAACTCATTACTGGATCAACTAAAATCAAAAAAGCAAATTGATTTCATCAGCTAATAAAGTTTCGCAGGTAACAACGTCGCATTTTTTTTTTTTTTTTTTTTTAAATTTTTTAAAGCGCTTTGAAGTCAAAACACCGATTTTTCATAAAAAAAACTTGAAAACTTTGTTGTTTTAAAATATGACAAAATTTAAAAAAAAAAAAACTCGGCGTCATTACCTCGTGAATAAAGTAAAGAAACAAAAAAACCAAATTTGAAAAGAATCGGTGCAGTAGATATGAATCTACAGTGGACACCGACCGTAAAAAAGGCAAGTGTGAGAAAAACGCGTTTAAAGATTTTCGGCAGCGTGAAATCCGGTTGGAGAGGTAGATACTTAATCCTTTGTGTCTTTGTCAATTTTACTCTAATGCACTTCAAACTTTCACACAATAATCTTAAGATGTTATAGAATAATTTAAAAAAAAAAAAAAAAAAATGAAAAAAAAAAAAAAATACCATACTACCCCCTTAAAGCTACAGGATAGTTTGAGAAGGAACCCATAGGGTTGGGATAAGTTCCAGTGGTATCACAATGGACCTGCGAAAGGTCTAAGTGTGTCGTTGCGACAGCCATCCTACCTACCAACCTACCTAGTACGAGTGAGAAAGGATTGCCGAGCTTTGTTACACTCGGCGAAAAAGAATAAAAAGAAGAAGAAGATGTGAAGAATACAGCGGTATGCCATCTAAAAAGTATAAAGAGCGAAGTGTGAATTAGAAAAAGTTTTGTGAACTCGTACTACCGTATTAATGGCCAACTGATTAGACGGCCTCCAAATGAACACCTCATACTTCAAATGCATTAACATTAACTTGAAGGTATACAAATTTAGGGAAAAAATCATGATGCTACGGAATAATAATATATTTTAGTGCAAAACTCAGTTGGGCGTTGATTGTGTCTTCAAAAATGTTCGAAATATTGGAAAGCTTAGATATGGGTCCATAATATATTGTACATAGGTATATCTATAATATATGCATTTACCAAATGCCACTAAGGGGAGAAGGTTAGATTTTGGAAAATTATGTAAAAGCTGATTTGTTCAGTCGATAATTGTTAAGAAAATTGCATTCAAAAACTTAAAAAATTAGTTTACATAGAAGTGCCAATGGTACTGGGTTACAGTTAAACAAAAAACCCCAATTCCTGTTTAAATTCGGCCGCTGCGTTTGAAGGTCGTTTAAAAAGTACGTTCAAAGTCAGATGACACTACTGATGTGCCTATCGAGGTTATGCTTAGTCAGTAGCATCTCTTGAAAGAACGCACACCAAGTTTTAGTCAGATCGGTCTATTTTGTGACCTTCGTTTGAATCGAGGAAGACGAGTGATTTTCAAATAATAAACAAAATAATTTCGTGTAGTGGTTAAATATCACTTTATGAAAGATAAAATGCCTGAGAAGACGAAAAAGAAGTTTGACGAACATGATGGCGACTCTTCACATTCGGTTGGAATAGTTTATAAGTGATTTGAATATTTTCGGAGTGACCATACGGGCACAAGTGGCGCTGAACGTTCTGGACGCCCTGTTGAGGTTACCACTCCTAATATTATTGATAAATTCCATGATATAGTGATGGATGACAGAAGCGTAAAGGTGTGTGAAATTGGTAGTTCTTTGATCTTATCAAATGAACGGACACATAATATTATGTATCGATATTTGGACATTACAAAGATATCCATCCACAAGATGAGTGGCGCAATTGTTCAGCCTTGAACAAAAACGAAAGTGTTTCAAAGATGGTCAGAAGAATCCGTAGAAATTTAAGCATTACCTCGTCACTGTATATGAAACATGGATACATCACTACACTTTTAAGACCAAAGAATAATTTAAATAATGGCTTACTAAGCGGGAATCTGCGCCAAAAAAGGCGAAGACCGTTCTTTCAGACGGAAAGATTATGGCGACTGTCTTTTGGGACTCGCAAGGATTAATCCTTATCGACTTTCTGGAAAAGGGTAATTACAGGCTCATATTGTTCATCGTTATTGGACCATTTGGAAATCGAGCTGCCAGAAAAACGCTCTCGATTGGCCCGCAAAAAAGTCCTTTTCAATCGCGACAACGCACCAGCTCACATCTCAGCAGTTGTGGTCGTAAAATTAATGGAAAAAGAGTTCCAACTCATTTCACATGCCCCCTATTCTTTAGACTTGACTACCTCGGATCTCTCGCACTTATTTTTTCCTAGACTATTTTTCAGACTTGGACCAATCCTATTACTCGGCAGGAATCAAGAAACTAGAACAGCGTTAAACGAAGTGCATAAGTCTAAAATGGGACTATGTTGAAAACTAAAACCCAAATATTTAACTCGATTTTTTTTGAATAGGACTTTTCAAACGACCCTCAAACACATATTTTTTTTTTGTCTTGTAGCTCAAGATATTATATTATCAGTAACGATTTAGGATTAAGGAAGAAAGTGTGTTAAAAAAATTCTAATATCTTAAGAATCCATGTATCGATCAGAACAAATTGTTTATCAAATCAAAAGTGGTAGTGCTTAGTTAAAGCATTTAAGATATTTACAAAATTTTGTGTTTTTGCAAAAATTTCAAAGTCTTCGATTTACACTGCTGGTCTTAGGTTAGACGCACCATCGTTTTTTTTAAACAAAATCAATTATTTATTATCATGCTTGTTCTAATTGTCCAAAATGCTTTTCTTATAAAAGTGCGAATCTTGTTCGAAAAAAACTGCTGACAGCTGGTTGATTTGCGAAAAAATAGCTGTACATTCGGAGATAATAGAAATTTCTATGGCAATCACACGTGTTTTCGGTTGGTCAATGAATTAGACGCACCTTAAATGTCTTCGTATTGCGTGGACAAGTGTAAACTTTCGTATTGAAAAAATATCAAAAATAGACAAATAAAGTGTGTTCGAGCTACATTTGAAGAAAAAAATGGGAAAAGCTGCTGTTATGAGCTTATTGGAACGTCAACAAGTAGACTTTCTTCACTCGCAAGGACTGTCCAATCGGAACATTGCCAAACAAATAAATCGAAGCTCCAGAACTGTTGACAGATATTTGAAGGATCCAGAGGCATATGGAAATAACTTCAAAGGGGGAAAAAGGCACTATCAAAACAAGCAGTACGCCAAATTGTTATAATTGCTTCGAATTCAACTAAATCTGCTGCTAAGATCAGGGAATTGGCTGGAGTAAAAGCAAGCCTATCAACTGTTCAGCATACGATCAGAAATGCAGAACACCTGAAGCGTCTAAAAATCAAGAAAAAACCCCCTTTGAATGCAATACGCAAAGAAAACCGGCTTCAATTCGCAAGAGAATACATGACGTGGACTGTCCAATCTGACACTCGACTAAATGATTGGCGTTCAGTTGTATTTACTGATGGATTTCAATATTATTATCACAATTTGCGGAAAGATGAGCTATATTGAAGTCGCCACCATAGCCGAGAAGGGGGAATAAGGGTGTGGGGTGCTATCTCGTTTTATGGAACAATTGACTTGATTTTTATCGATCAAAAGATGAACCGCGATCGCTTCAAAACATTGTTGGAGTCCGTATTTCCAAAATTAAAATATCTCTTTGGACCAATTCCTTGGATTTTTCAACAAGACAATGCTCCTATATGCCACCATATTCTCCAGATCTTAACGTAATTGAAAATGTTTGGGGCTGGCTAACATGGAAGGTATGCGAAGGAGGAAAGCAATACGAAGATAAGGAAACATTAGGAGCGAGATTTCCTTGAACTACATAGAATCCTTGTATCATTCTATGAAGGACCGGATTTATGAAGTTATTACTAACAAAGGAGGCAGTACTCATTACTGAAATTATTTTTTTTGTTTATTTCAAATGAATCAAATAGTAATTTAAGTTAAAATCCAAATACTTTTCTTATAAAAATTAAAAGGCTAAAGTGCGTCTATTCTAATGACCAAGAAAAATTCGCCTTATTTTAAGTAGCTTTAAGAAAATGTTTGAAAAACACAATTTTGTTAAATATAATATATATAATCATTTGATTATTATATTTAAAGTATCATTAAATAAGAAATGTTTTTGCATATCAACTTATTTTCTATCGTCCTTTAATAAATAAATATGAAGCAAAGTTGTATGCAACTAAACGTGCGTCTAACCTAAGACCAACAGTTTATATGTATTCCAAGAAATGTATATTATAAGAAAACGGTTTCCGAAAATGTTTTGCTTACTCCTTCTCAAAAAGTAAAATATCTTCAAAAATTGTATATACCCAATTAATCTTTCATTAGAATATGTTTAACTTTTGCGTCGCACGTCAATTACCTTTGACACTGGTGAATTCGACAACTGCAATACACAAACACACAAGAAATGGCGAGCCCATCACTCAAAATAATGTTTTTTTTTTTGGATTTTGTGAAAAAGTTGTTCAAAAGCAAAACTGTATAATACAAGTTAGGACATTTTACTTGCCCATCATGGCATTTTTCAGTCCGGCAATATGACACACATTTAACCTCCAATTTCATCACACTCAGTTATAGGTGACTTGTTATTTCATATATATAATCAAATTAATCAACATAAGTTTTTCATATAAACACTTTTGCACTTAGACAAACTCTCAACAAAATAACATACAAATTTATCAAATTAATTAAATCAGCCTTTGCGGAAAATTTCCCAAAAGTCTTTTCACTAAAATTACAGCGAAACCAATTCTTTCATTTTAAATATAAGTATACAAAATATTTGCGCAGTAATTTTATGCAAAACAGGCTTAAATATCTGCGGTAATTCCCAAATTTCCAAAAATGTGGCTAACTGAAAATTTTCAACAGAATTATTGCACCACTCCTTCCATTACGGCAGTTGGCTTTGAACAGAAGGATTCTGGTTTGGTTGCACAATTTTGTTTACTTGCAATTTTCCATTCGGTTCAAAATTATTATGAAAGCAATTGAAATTAACCATTTACCAAATTGGTTACTCATAATTTAATGCATTCAAATAAAATTCATTAGAAAATGCTATAAAGTCATAAACACAGCAGGTATTCGTGTTCTGTGTATGCCTCACCGCAAAATCAGCATCGCCAGTTTTCATATTTACTTCTCTTTTCTTCTTAATAAATTTGAGTTGGTAATCCCACCTTAGTGGAGTGGTTGTGTGTTTGACTAGCTTTTGTTTGGTACTAAGTTCCATGCCTACTGTGAACATGAAATGTGAAATGATGGTAAAGAACGATATTCGGGGTATTTTTGATTCTACAGCCGGTTTTGCAGGCAGAGATACGTCACGCGACCACTCTTAAAACTTTAAACACAATTATCTCAAAACTACAACTAAAAACAACCGAATCGTCTGAAATGTTAATGTGTTGTTCACAACATCAATGGCTATCGCCCGTACTAGAATCATATTAATATTTCAATTATTTCATATTTTTTGATTAAAGAACTGGAAACAACCGATTTTTAGAGTGTCAAATTGAAAACTGCGCCACTTTGTCAATTTTTTGTTTTTTTTTTATTCTAGTACGGGACAAAGCTACAGTCATACTGATTAATATTTTTTTTGGTTTTTGTATTTCAGATAAATATAAAAGCCAAAATGGACAACACCGTCCAAGTAAAATTTTTCATTCAGCGCCATTTTTAAAATTATTAAAATGATAAATTTTTTCTTTTTCATATTTGTATGTAAAAGAAGTTAAATAAAAAGCTGAAAAAATTTAACTAAATTTTCGAGCTCTAGACCACCGGGACCCCTTAAGACATCCATCGCAAACTTTATGACCAGCCCCACCAAAGGATGTATGGCATAAAGATTAATTTTTAGCAGACGATTCTTTCGTTGATTCTACGTTTAGTTAAAATAGCTTTTCAAAACAAAAAAAAAAAAAAAAGCAACAATAAAAAATATTTCAAGCCAATATTCCGCGTATTATATTTTGAGCTGGGTATAGAAATTTGGTCATTAGCAAAAATTTTCGCTTGAAAATACAATATTTTGAATTTTCATTGCACTTCTGTGCAGATCATTCAGCCCTTCAAGAGCCCACAGCTGGAATTATAAAATACTTATTGACCTGAAGTCTCTTGAGTAGACCTATTGACCTGAAGTCTTAGCTGTATGAGAGACTTTTCTCGCCTTGGGTAGAATGTAACTCTCTCAGCTCGCATAAACTAGCCAATCTGGTGTTCAAGGAAACGAAATTGGCCAACCGTGGATCAGCGGTTCCCCCACAAGGGCCAGAGCCAATAATTGGAATCAGTTTCGCAGGAATAATGAATTGGATCAGTGATTATGTAGGCAATTTACATAAAGAGCGATGGTCCGGTCTAGAACGCTGCAGAACTGCAAAGTGTTTTGTGACAAGTCCGAACAGAAAACTGTCAAACTTTCTACTAAAACTTACAAGGAAAGACGTTTGGTTGATGGTCGGCATCATTACTGGACACAACCCATGGGGTCAGTATATAACCACCATTGGAATCATTGAGGACCCGGTATGCCTGTCGTGCTTGGAGGAGGCGGATAGCACTGAGTACTTTCTCTGGGAGTGTCCCGCCTTTGCTAGAGCACGGCTACGAGTTTTGGGTACCGATGTCATGAGAATGAGTAATATTCCTTCTCTAAAACTGGAGGATGTTTACAGATTTGCCAAAGAATCTGGAAAATTCTCGCAGGACTAACTATCTCTATCTCTGTCTCTATTCTTTCTTATCTTTTTCTCTGATACTTTTCTCCTGCCCTCCTTGACTATGTACCCCCTTTCCAGAGCTTCAAATACAATGGGCTTTCTAGTCTGAGTGTTTTAGGAGCCACCAAATCTCCTGGTGCTCCTTGGATCGACATTTTCAAATTTAATTTCATTTCAGGCAGCCAATCACTAGACACCTCTGCAGATTTCTCCAGTTGAGAGGGCGTGATGTCGTCGAAACCAGGCGACTTGGAGGGCGTAAAAGAGTCAATCGACCAAGCCAGGCTGCGCTTTTCTAGCGAGTAGATACTCGCTTTTACTCGAGTACGGATAGGTTTGAAAATGGATTTTGAGAAGTAATTTGAGTGACTTCTCATACAACATTTCCAAAGCTTTTATCGAACTTTGCAAAACCTCTTAGAGGTCTGCCTAAAACCACCCTCACTTTGCTGCCATCTGAAATGTTCATTACCATCTCCGTTCGACTATCCTTTCAATGAATAATTCAAATACGAAATTTAGTATACAGGGTTCTCTTGCAAGTTTAAATGAGCGAAGCTAATCATCATTTATGCAAGCCATGTGATTTTCATTTACCTCATGTTTCGGAGCCATCTAAAGGATCATGAGTTGATCTACAAAGAGGCCAAGACCAGAGAACCATCACAGCAGGGGTCGCCCAATGATCGATCCCTGGCCCAGACGTATGGAATGTAAGCTGAAACAAAATCCCTCGCATTGGCATACCAGATGACTGTTACCTCGTTGGCTATGCCGATGAAGTAGCGGTAGCTATCAATGCGCGGAATACAGCAATAGCGCAGCGTAAGCTGAATGAAGTCATGGAGCCAGGGCGCAGGTACAACGTAGTGACTTACAGTGTGCCATAAGGGACTCCAAGGGTTCGAAGTTATGCGAGAGCGGTTCGGGGGAGGATCTAAGTCCATGATGGGGAGAATAGTTTTTTCTGTATGCAAGTCCCACTTACCACTGGAGTGAAGACACCTTTGAGATACATGAGACATATTTTAAGCTCCCTAATTTTTTTTTCGAAAATTTTGAATTTTTTCTACCACACCATTTTTCCAAAAGTCGGAGACCTCTTTATAAAGGGTGATTTTTTAGCTATTATCTTTTTAAACAGTTGGTTTAAACTGCTGACGCACGTTTCGGGTTTTGTTTCACTGTCAAACATCTTCAGTTTGGTCTATAATTTAACCATGAATCGTCTTACAAACGAACAACGCTTGCAAATCATTGAATTTTATTATAAAAATGCGTTTTCTGTTAAGAAAGTTTATCGCGCTTCTTCCATTTTATGGTCAGTTTAATCGACCCACTGAAGCGGCTATTCGAGCCATTGTGACTAAATTTAAAAGCAAATTTACATTATTGGACATCAAACCACCAACCCGCTTACGTAGAGTGCGAAATCAAGAAAATATCGCAGCTGTATCGGCCAGTGTTAATGATGACATCAATTGTCGATTCGTCGTGTATCGCAGCAATTGGGCCTCTGTTACTCAACAACGTGGAAAATTTTGCGAAAGAATTTAGGTGTGAAGCCTTTCGAAATACAGCTGGTACAAGAATTGAAGTCGAACGACCTACCGCAACGCAGAATTTTTGGTGAATGGGCTCTTGGAAAGTTGGCCGAAGATCCACTTTTTTATCGAAAAATTGTGTTCAGCGACGAAGCTCATTTTTGGATTAATGGGTACGTAAATAAGCAGAATTGTCGATTTTAGAGTGAAGATCAGCCAGTAGAATTGCAAGAGCTAGCAATGTATCCAGAAAAGGACACAGTTTGGTGCGGCTTATAGGCTGGAGGTATCATTGGACCGTACTTCTTCAAAGATGCTGCGAATCGTAACTTAACTGTGAATGGTGAGCGCTATCGTGAAATGATATCCAACTTTTGTTTGCCCAAAATGCAAGAGCTTGACTTGCATGACATGTGGTTTCAGCAAGACGGTGCCACATGCCACACCGCACATGTAACAATGGACTTGTTGAGAGGTGAGTTCGGTGAACATTTTATTTCACGTTCGCGACCTTTCAATCGGCCACCCAGATCATGCGATATAACGCCTTAAGATTATTTTTTGTGGGGCTATGTTAAAGCTCATGTCGATTCAGACAAGCCTGCTTCAATGAACGCATTGGAAGACAACATTAAACCATTTATATGTGGGATACCGGCCGAAACATTGGAAAGAGTATGCCAAAATTGGACTAAGTGGATGGACCATTTGAAGCGCAGTCGCGGCCAACATTTGCATGAAATAATCCTCAAACATTAAATTATATGGACTGATTTAAATAGAAATGTCATGCATTTTTCTGAATTTTACGTGTGTTTTTTTGAAATACTTTCCTATAAATCTTAAAAAATCACCCTTTATATACTTAGTCACTGTTACAAGTTATGCCCTTTATAGATATAAAATTATAATACTTTTTTTAATGAAGTTAGTTTTATTTAATCACGTGAATAGTAAAAAAATTTTTAATTTTCATTCGAAATGGTCAATACAGAAATTCTAACAGGGCATTGTAATTAAATGATCGGAAAGAAGCTTTTGCTCACCGAACGTCAAATATTGTACTAATACAATTGGCGCGTCTTGTTTTTAACAAGGTTATGCCGCAGAAAAGTGGTATTACTGCCATTTTATTTTGCATTGTTTTAAAAAACAAAAAATAATAAAAAAAATAATTTAAAACATTACAGAGCCTTTTAAAAACAAAAATAACACAAAATTTTAAATTTTGCAGTTTTTTTATAAACAATTTTCGAACGATATTTTTTAAAGATTATCAATTTATGTCTTTAAAACACATCGTTTTCCCAAAATGTATCGGAAAAACGCTCTTCACATTTATACACAAAAAAATATTGATAAATAAAGAAAATAAAATTGCTTGTGTAGTTAGTCCGGCCGTGCATCTTTAAAAAAGGATTTGTGCAACTGCTGTTTGCTTTTATTATTACTATTCTACTTTTATTATTATTATTATATAGCAAAAAAAAATAATTATTTGTCGTTATTTGGACCTTTGCCAGGCACATAAAAGTTCCTGAAGATGCCTTCTAGTTTCAAACGAAATACAGTGAAATTCCCCATTACGGACAGTCCTTATAACCGGACAGCTCCAATAACCGGACAAATTTTGGGTACACAGGTTTTTCATTCATTTTTTCATACAAATATCATCCTAATAAACGGACACTCTAATAACCGGACGCGGACAAAGTATTTCAAACCATTTTCATAAAAAAATTTCTCATAAACGGAAAAAATTCAAAAGTATCACAAGCAAGCTTTGTTGTCCATTATAAAAATGAAATATATTAGGTGATTCCCCTTTTAACATGTATGCACACATTCAAGTCCTGTGTTTTAAATTAAGAGTAGTTTTCCATTCAGTTTGTTAAGTCAGTTGCATGCGAATGGTTGCGCCCAAAGTTCGTAATAATATGGCGCCGAAAAAGAAGGTACTTTCTATTAAAAAAAAAAATGGAAATTATTAATGTTTTCGAAAAAGATAAATTATCAGTAAGTGGAATTGCAAAAAGGTAAAGTACAGTGAGCCCAAAAATTTAATGGTAGGTACACGTTTCTTTTGCTTTGAAAGGTTCAAAATTGGCAAAACACTAGCTGCTGAAATCAATAAAAATAAAGAAAAAATTCGTTCTAAATGGGAGTCTGGAGTTAATGTTCATCAAAAGCGAAGCTTTCTTAAAGAAGGCGGCTCTGAAATAGACAAGATGTGTTCTAATTGGTTCGCTAAAGCTAGAAGTCAAAACATTCCGATTTCTGGTCCCATTTTGAAAGCAAAGGCAATGGAAATTGCAGGCTAACTGGGTGTACCTAATTTTAATGATTCAGATGGATGGTTAAACAAATGGAGAATAAGGAATAATGTTGCTTTCAAATGCGTATCTGGTGAAGCTGCAGATGTAAACCAGGATGGTGTCGAACAGTTTAGGACAAAACCGCCATCTCTGTTGACCGGTTACAAGCCTTTAGACAAGACATTTAGAACGCAGACGAAAGTGGGCTTTTTTTTCGTGCCTTATCTGACAAAACCCTCGCTCTTAAATCCGAAAAATGCGTGGGCGGTACACTATCAAAGGAAAGGCTCACAATTTTGTTATGTGCTAACATGGCTGGAGATAAGGAGCTGCTTTTGGTTATAGGTAAAGCAGCCCGTCCTCGATTTTTTAAACATGTTCCAATCGCAAAACTGCTAGTGGATTGGAAGTCTAATAAAAAAGCATGGATGACTCGAGAAGTATTGAGAAAATGGCTGCAGCAGTTCAATCGAAGAATGAAAGCCCAGAATCGAAAAATTATCTTGTTTTTAGATAGCGCGGCTTCTCACCAAAAGGAATTAAACTTAACCAACATAAAAATTATTTTCTTGCCGCCAAATACAACGGCAGTTAGCCAACCCCTTGATCAAAATTTTAAAACTTTGTATAGAAGCTTAGTTTTAAAACACTAGTATTGAAATGTAAAGACTTCTACAATGTACTTAATCGACATGTATATGTACATATATGTATTTATATGCAATACTAAAGTATACAAATATTCTTTACTTCCAAAAATTTCTTAAATAAACTATGTACAATACAATTTATATGTGTGGACAAAACACTGCGACGGTGAGTGTCCGGTTATAAGGAATTTCACTGTATTAATAAATAAATAATGGCAATAATTTGATTTAATATTCCTAAACCGGCCTTCAACTAATCTTATAAGAATAAAAAAATAAAATATTTGCGACCATTAAAAAGTTTAAATCTAATAAAAAAAAAAATATTTGCAATACACGGCATTATTTTAGAATTTTAAATTATTTTTTTGTACCGCTGAAAAAATATAGGCTTATTTTTCTGTTTTTCATTTACATATTTCGCTATTGCCTCTCTCTCTCTCTCTCTCGATGAAGAAACATTGCCGAAATAAGCTAATTTTTTCCGCTACCACATTGGCCTAACCACTTAATCATTTCATGAACTCAGCAATATTTTTTCGTTTTTCCCCTCCATTCTTTTCGTTTGAAAATCTCGTCCGATTGGCATTCATGCCCTTGCCTGGCAGATATTCACTGCTAAATAGTAGCAACAAATTTTGCAAAAACAAACATTGTAAAACACGCAAATTTTCATGTTTGACCACAAACATAAATATCTTGAATGCTAAATAAACAGCAGCCAGAACACCATTGCACATTCCACGCTCTAACTTGCTTGCTTCTACTTTCCAATAGTTAAATGCAGCCAAAAGCACATCAAATATTCAAAATTTTCAAACACATAATTTTCCATTGAACAACATGCATTTACTGCCCACATGCATACATATACATATGTCTGTATGTATGTTTTAACATCACACGACCCTTTGACTATTAGCAGCACTCACAGTAATCACGATGAATGAATGTTTGGACGGATCGGTTTTGTGGTCAATCTATGGGAATTTAATTAAGATGATTTGCTAACCGCATGGCTACGAATATACACAGGCAAATATTTATATAATAGAAATGTGTTTAAGCATAACTGTAAACCAATACATTGACGCATTAGTAAGCGTGTAGGCAATCACAAAAGAACTGGTACACTCGGCTGTGTTTTAGTCACTTTGAGAGAAAATTTCTGAACATTGAGAGAGAGAGAGAGAGAGAGAGGGATGATAGGCAATAGTTTTAGAAATAGTTAGTTGTGAGGTAATTGGAATTTCTTTAGCCAAACTTTATGCAAACACCGTCGAGAAAGGCTTTTAATTTGTCCCAAATTATTTTAAATTGGATTGATGTGGGAAACCATAATTCTGTGGCTGGGCATACATAAACACACACATATTACACTTTAGTATTAGCTAATCTCAAAAGTTGCTAGGCACATATGAGAAAGTGAAATTGCTAATAACTACCTTCAATGCTAGCTACAGGGTCCGGCACTCGAAGTGTAACCAATTAAAAAGGTCATAAATTTAGTTAGGAAAATTACTTTTATTCAATTCAAAGTAAAAAGTAAGTGGAAATAATACAAAATTAAGAATCAATTTACTTTTGCTCGATATGACCATCTTTCGCCTTCCCTATGGCATTGAAATGGTCCGGATTGCAGAATCGCAAGCTGCCCGAATGTGATTTTCAGGTATTTTGGCTCACTCGCAGACAATGGCTTTTTTCAGAGCCTTGATATAAGTGAATCTTTTAGTTCGAACCTTGCTCTCGAAAATGGCCCAGAGAGAATAATCCATCGGATGCGCGTCTGGGGAATTTGAGATCCATTGTGAGGACGTTACGATATTCGGATCGTTGTTTATTAGCCATTCACTCGAGCCGTGTGAAACGTCCGTGGTCTGACATCCAAATGCTTGTCTGCCCACGGCTTCAAAACAACCTCCAGAATACTTTCTCGACAATATTTCACATTTACCTTGACGCCAGGCTCGATTAAAACTATTGGACAGCGCCTGCCTGCGGTTACAGCGGCCGAAACCATTAGCTTTGACGGGTGTTGCCTCCTGGTGGCCAATCGAGGACTCAAATTCTCGTATGAACGGTTGGTCAAATAAACCCTATCGCTTTGGACATTTACGAATTGCTCAATTTGACAATTTTCTCGTCAGAAAACACAATGTTCGGAACACGAAATTGAGTGCTTTCGGCCAAGCGAAACAACTCCTTCGTTCTCTAAAGTCTGACTTGTTGCTGCTTTGGTGTAAGCTTATGCGCCGTTTGACTTTGAGGTCATTTTTGAGTATGCGGGGGATGCTACGGCCAGTATTTTTAGTTCTTTCGCCGTTTGATTGACACTTCGTCGGGGATTTCGCTTAAATTGCTTGTTCACTTTTTGAAACATTTCCCGAGACGTTGCACTCGTTTGATGACCATCTCCATGACGTTTCGCGATGCTACCAGTATCATTGTAACGAGTAATGGGGCGATAAACAAAAACTTTATTTATGTTAAGGTGCTCGAGTCCACTAACAATCGCTGGTTATGATTTTTCAGTCAAATATAATGCAATCACACTATTATGTTTGAAGTTCATCACTGATTTTCTTTTTCTGATGCCCGTGCATCAGCTGAATTTCTTTCAGACATTCGAAGTAATTTATTAAGCAGTCTATTTCTTTTAATTTCTGCAAACTTTTTTTGCGTACAAGTCAGGCTTTCAGAAAAATTTGGCTATTATTAATTCAAAATTATTTTACCTCCTTCAAAGTAGACCCTTTCTCATATTATGCAATTATGCTTACAAATCATCGAGTTAGCGAAGCATTTAAATTTACAGAATTAAACAGTTGTGGATTCATTTTCTATTGCTACCCCAATTCATAGTAGCCAACAAACTCAGTACGATTTGAAGAGGGTTGATTACATCGTAACGACGGTAACATTCAATAGGAATTTTGCTACTCTCTTTACAGTACAGTTTATACAGATGGCTCTAAAATGGGCTGTGGTGTTAGAGCTGATATTTGTTCTCATAGACTTACAATTGAAAAATCTGTACTTCTTCTTAATGCCTGCAGTGCCTTCTAGGCGAAAGTATTGGCAATAGGGGAAGATTGTACGTTACTAATCACAGATTTCTCTTCTAAGGGTAATATCGCTATTCTTTCTGATAGCCAAGCTGCAATCCAGCCACTAGATTCAGCTACAACCACCTCTATTGTGGTGGAATAAAGTAGGAATAGCCTTTCCCCCTTGAGAGAAAACCATAAAGTTACCTTAATCTGGGTCCTGGGTCATCCGAACATTGAAGGAAACTAAGAAGCGAAGGAACTGGCAAGAGGTGAATCTGACATGAAAAATGCAGTTGCAGGATCGGTATTGACACCATTAGGTGCAGTCAAGAATGCAATTTCCCTAAAATACATCCCAATAGCGGATTGTAGATGGAGAGACCAAAACGTTATGGCCCACCTACAACCTCAAGCAATCGTCAACACTGTTAATCATGAAACGACGGGACGTCTAGAGACTCACGACAGTCATAACTGGCTTTTGGTCTGTCGAGCAACAAGCAGCCGAAAAAGGCATCCCTCACAACAAACACCATCTTAGTTTTAAATAACTGGCGAAAAAGGCAACGATTTTCCATTTTCTGTGTGAATGCCCTGCCTTATGGAAGGAGATAATATCAATACTGGTCAACCCCTCTCGAACAACTCTCTGGCTTAGGTTCTTAAGCGGCACAGACAACAGGATATGGTCATGCTGTAAATAACCGTTAAACAAGTAGGTAACGAGGATGTGTCAACAAAATGGTGCGAAAGCGCTAGTCAGATTCTTAATAAATCACCACTTCAAACAACATTTTTTCAATTTTTTAAAATAGTAAATAACGTCTAGGAGTAGTCTCAGATGACTTTCGATCGGATGTGAACCTTTACGGGGACAAATTTTCCAAAGGAAGATGGTAAAAAGAAGAAAAAAAGAAAATGATTTTACTTCTTCTGCGATAAGAAGGCTAGCTGGGTACTTATACGTAGAAGGGGTCTTTCAAAGGCATGCCTAGGTTAGGTTAGGTTATGGTGGTAGTCGATCCGTATGATCACCTCACTTAGACCTCACTGGTCCGTTGTCATAACACTGTGCGACACGGGAACCTTATTTATTTACTTTCATGAAACCAATTTGAGGCTCTTATGAAGCGCAGGATTGGTCTAAACCCCGCGCCTGATAGTTCTGTAAGAGAATTGAAAAAGTGTTTACTGGACAATTGCAAAGGAAGCGCTCTACTGTTTCTTCCTCCTCCTCATCTCTACAGCTTCTACAATATTCATGGGAGAACACTCCTAGTCTCAAGGAATGCCTTTCAGTGGCCAGTGGCCGGTGACACGAGCCACGACCATCGAGATATCTTCTCTTGAGAGGCTAAGCAATTCCTTTGTCCTTTTCCTGTTTATTTGCGGCCATAGTAGCCTGGCTATTACGCATGTATCTTCTTCGTCCCATGACCTATTGGCCTCTTGGGTAACGTGGTTATTTATTATTAATTTACTCGTGGCCAAAGGTATTCCAATGGTACTTTTATCACTCAGAGTTGGAGAGCGGTACCCTTTCTGGCTAGCTCGCCAGCTTTACAGTTCTCCTCAATATCTCTGTGCTCCGGAATCCAAATAAGGCTGACATTGAATACGACGCTAATGTCATTTAGAGCTGGCCGGCATTCCTATGCAACCTTTGATCCTAGTATAGTCGCATTCATTGATTTAATGGCCGTTTGGCTAACCGAGAATATATTTATAGTCGATTTTGTTACGGCATGCATATTTAGGTATGTAGCCACTTCTTTTAGAGCTAGAACCTCTGCCTGATAAACGATAGTTGCAGTCCTAATTCCTTCGAAAATACACCATAGCCAACTTTATCGTCTAGCTTGGAACCATCTGTATAAAAATTAAATTCCCCCCTTCTCCATCGCCTTGGTGTTTGCCCTTCTTGACGGTATATTTGTCTTGAAGAGCTTGTCGAAGGTAAGTCTAGTAGTAGAATAGTCTATTTCTTGTGTGTGACTGTTCAGAGTGTGCAAAATACAGGCGTGGCCAAACCGCCTTTCTTTCCATAGCGCCATACTTTTGAGTCTAAGCGCCGAGGCGGCGGCCATGTTTTTTCCTACGACATTTAGTGCAGGTGAATTGATTAGCACTTCGCGCTTAGCGCTTTGTTTGAGGTAGTCCTTAAAGCACCAGAGATGCATAAAAGAGCTGCTCTTTGGACCTTACTCATGATTTTAGCGTAACTCCCCTTTAGAGTAGATGGCCACCATACAAGTATTAAAGGCATGCCTAGCTGTTGTAAAACTTTAAATTCTTTCAGGTTTCACTATTTTCATTGAAAACCGGCTTTTAAAATTATATCTGATGTACATTATTCAAATGCCCATCATGAGCACAGCTACAGGCTGTCATACGAGAATTAAAGTTTTCAATGACTCACTCACACAATATCGATCCGAATGTTGTGTTCTAGAATTGTTGTTCGCTTACTCACTTAGACTTTACTTTTTGAAAAATCCCAATCTGGTCTGCCAGTCCTTTTTTTATCCTCGACAGAACCAATTTTTTTTTTAATATTTTCCCCAACCTTTGAATTGTCTGCTTATTCGGACGATTAGGTGTTACTTCTGAAGGACCCTTTAAATACAAATATTGATGCGTGGAGTATTCTCTTTCTTGGGGTTATCTATATCTATTACTATGGGCCAAGTGATCGCGGCGATAGCAATTAATCATCATCATCATCATATCTAGTATGGCAGAAGTCTTTAAAGTACCCAAGGCGGAAAACGGATGCAAGAAGCAGTAGAGCTCCCAGTGGTCAAAATTTTTTGATGTTGAACTATATATACATTTTTCTAAGACTCATATTTACTTAATTTTCCATATCCTTTTTAGTTTACATATTTCTGACAGCTGCGTGTAGTAGGAAAATATGCTATTATCTTAGTCATAGATACTCCCTGAATTCATATAAAATTCAAGTGAATTCATTACGCAGTCATAAAATTTTTCCAAGCGCATCAATTTACTAGATTAAATCCTTTAATTCACTGCCCGATTCATCATATGTGGCAAATACACATTTTCATATGACACATGCGAAAAATTCTCGTATATTTGAATACACAATTGTTTTCGATTGCTGCAGGAAAGCGCAAAATATGGCAAACTAAAGGAGTTGCTTGGCGCAATTTTTATTTCATAAGTGTCGTAAAATTTGCGAATTTCCGCCATATATTTTATGGAAGAAAAATATATTTGCGCTACATTTATGCTTAATTTAGGATACAAAAAAAAAAATAGTCGGAAATATTTTATTTTTTATAATAGGACTATGAATAAGTTCGTGCGGTTTTACAACAGATGGCGTAACTTGATTATTATTCCATCGATCCACATTTCCAAACATTCATTGGAGAGCTACTGTCGTAAGGCACAAACGTCAGTATAAGTTTTTTATTTGAAGCGTAAACAACAATATTTTTACCACACTTGAAAATGTCGAATTTCGTGCCAAATAATGTGTTTTTGCGGGGAATTCTTCTTCATTATTTTAATATGAAGAAAAAAGCAGCCGAAAGTCATCGTATCTTGGTGGAAGTTTATGGTGAGCATGCTCTATCTGAGCGAACGTGCCAGAAGTGGTTTGCACGCTTTAAAAGTGGTGATTTTGGCTTGGAAGACGAAGAACGCGAGGGTGCGCCGCCAAAGTTCATGGATACCGAATTGGAGGAATTGCTCGATCAAGATCCGGCTCAAACGCAAGAAGAGGTTGCAAAAACTTTGAGAGTTGATCAATCAACCATTTCCAAACGTTTAAAAGCCATGGGAATGATCCGAAAGGTAGGCCATTGGGTGCCGTATGAATTGAAGCCAAGAGACGTTGAACGCCGTTTTATGGCATGCGAACAACTGCTTCAACGGCACAAAAGAAAGGGTTTTTTGCATCGAATTGTGACTGGCGATGAAAAGTGGGTCCATTACGACAATCCAAAACGTCGGGCAACGTATGGATACCCTGGCCATGCTTCAACATCGACGTCGGCGCAGAATATTCATGGCCTGAAGGTTATGCTGTGTATCTGGTGGGACCAGCTGGGTGTTGTGTATTATGAGCTACTGAAACCGAATGAAACGATTACGGGGGATGTCTACCGACGACAATTGATGCGTTTGAGCCGAGCACTGCGAGAAAAACGGCCGCAATACGCCGATAGACACGACAAAGTTATTTTGCAACATGACAATGCTCGGCCACATGTTGCACAAGTGGTCAAAACATACTTAGAAACGCTCAAATGGGATGTCCTACCCCACCCGCCGTATAGTCCAGACCTTGCGCCATCCGATTACTATCTCTTCCGATCGATGCAACATGGCCTGGCTGACCAGCACTTCCGTAATTACGATGAAGTCAAAAAATGGATCGATTCATGGATTGCGGCAAAACCGACCGAATTTTTCACAAAGGGAATCCGTGAATTGCCAGAAAGATGGGAAAAAGTAGTAGTAAGCGATGGACAATATTTTGAATATTAAATTTGTAACCATTTTACGTCAATAAAGTTTCAAATTTCGAAAAAAACCGCACGAACTTATTCATAGTCCTATTAACAAATACGTTCGACTGCATACCTACGCATACATCTACGAGTATGCTTTACAATATCCATCGGGTTCACTGAACTTCAGAGAAAGCCAAAACACATTCGGTCAGCGATTGCTGTATACGAGTAGTAAACTTTAAGCACTTTAGAGCACAAAAGAAGTGAAATTGTACGAAAACAATAAACTGAAGTGTATAAGGAGAAAAGTGTATAGTGCTTACAACAGCAAAACGGTAATTTTGTATATTAACTGTGTATATATATGAGTGTGTGTGACTGCGAACAAAGGAACACATAAATAAGAGCCAAAAAAAAAAATAAAGGCAGATAACCACCACACACCAACTTCTCTACAGGCTACCAGAGTAGCGGTCCATCTGCGAATGATTAAGTAAGTTACGAGTCGGTTGCAAGTATACCCTGCAGTAGAAAAACTGGCCTTCTGATTCAGAACTGGCTGTGAGTGAGTACTTGATTGTTGGCACTTGGCTCTCCATATACTCGTACGTTTTCTTAAATAAAATACCACAGAAATTAGTTGTGCTTGGACATGCTTGGAATTCGCCGCGTAAAAACAACTGTCACCAAAATCAAGCCAAACATTGTAAGGAATATCATTTGAGAGCATTCACCTAGAATCCTTTAATGATGACGGCATCTTTACCCGGCTATTTGATGCCATCGTAAGAGGGAAAGCTGGCTTTACCACTACCGAAGAGGTGCAATGAACGGGGCACGGTAAGAAGAGTGTCGTATCTTGCGATATCTACTGGACATGACATATAAAATAGTTAAAATTCGATTTCGAAAAGGTATTAGGAGAGCGATTTCGCTACCAAGTATTTTTTCTGCTTGCATTCACGTCAAAGTGTTATTTTTCAATAGCTCTCTCATTGGTCTACACGATCCAACATAAATAAAGAACGTAGCTGCTAAATATCGATGAGTTGGTGCATAACTACCGTTTGGAAGTGCGTAGGTTCGAGTCTCCATTCGGAGTCGTTTAAAAACTGAAGGTCACTCCAGGAAAAGCTCTGCCAAAACAGCGCGTAAGCCCCAATTAGATACATATATAATATATATATAAGTATTAAGAGTGCATTTATAGCGCTACTCTTAGAGCGACTTAAAATATGTGCTTGGCGATCTGAACGCCTTGACGGACGAAAAAAGAAAGTTATCAAGTCTAAAGCACAGGGCACAGTAAAACATTTCAAGCTATCAAGTTGCTTTCTGAATGAAAAGCTCACAACCAAACCGATTATGATGCGGTAAACAGAAGGCGCGTTTCCAGTGTTCTAACTTTACGCACAATAGAATAGAATAGAAAAAAATTAAAAGGAGACTTACACTTCAACCTAATGACATTTTTTGCCCTCTACTCATCACAATACGTCATCTAAATCCAGTTTGCTGGGCAAGCCTAAGATGGAGCTAGCAATTGAGCTGAACTACAGATTCATATACGAGTACTTGCTATACGTTGCCCAGCAGGGTCCACTATTGATCCTGCTCTCAGAGAGTTATGATTTATACAGAAAGAAATTTTAAATGTCAGCTCATAAAACTAACTGACATGGCAACGAATGTCACGTTGACACCGAACGAAAACGCGTGCCCACGACAAACGGTTTTACGTTACTGGAAAGACCAGGATTTATATTCGGCTAAAGAGTGTTCGCAAAGTAGCATTCCTCGTTCATGTATGGGGAATGTTTATGCTGCTACAAATAAGAAACAACAACGATGCTACATATAATACAATTAGGGCCTGACTATGTTACAATCAGCAGCAATGCACGCGATTTGTGAGATTGTTACTGTTGGGTTGGGATGAACAATAACTAAAAAATCCTAAATCTATAATTTGGCCCATTATAGAAGATGTCAAGACCAGAGATGTTTCCAAAAAGGCACTGGAGATAACAATATTCTATGAAGAAACCTTACTAATAGTATTTGAGAAAAAGATTTCATGAAAGATTTATGCATCCTTACGGAAAATATCACCAACGATCCACAGGTTCCGCTAGCAACCGTACAAATTTATTTATATGCTCATTACTGAAAATATTGCATTCGGTTCTTTCGGGAAAATTTTGAAGAACCAAATTTTTTTTTAAGTTGAAAAAAAAAAAAATTCAAAAAGAAAAATTTCAAACAAAATTTGAAAACAATTTTTTTTCATTAAAAAATATTAAAAAACTTTCTTTAAATTAAAAATATTGAAAAAAAAAACTTTTTTTTAAAAAGTGTATATTATTAAAGAAATTTAAATGTTGAAAAGAGTCAAAAATATTTCATGTTCAAAATCTTTTCATCAAAAACATTATTAAATAAATTTCAAAATTATAAATTTTTTTTATAATATTCCAAAGTTAGTGAGTAGGATTTGCCTGAATCGATTAAGCTGGTTAGTCTAAAATTTTTACAAAAAGTTTAAAAATAATAGTTTTAGAAACAATTTGGGACCATCATTTTGGTAATAGATCGATATGTTTGTTGAAAAAATCAATTTTCGGGGGAAATATATTAAAATATTTTTTTTTTATTTCTTCACCGTATTAATCTTTTTTATTTTTTATTATTTTTATGCTTGATTTAGATTTTGTAATTAAATTACATAATAAAACGCCTTTTTGGGAACTCAAATATTTTTGTAATAGCACAGACGATTTATACACTTAACCACTCGTGCTAACCTTTTTTTGTAAGTCGAACAGATTTTGAAGCATTTAATTGTAGTTAGATTACAGTTGTATTGCTTATAAAGTACAACACGTCGAAGTAAAAATTGTAGTTTAAGTTCTGAACTATCCAAAAATTAATGCAACTGGCGGCTATTGACAATTCTTAGGACATTTCCTGGTAAAATTACCCAGCTGCATAAATGGAAAAAATAAGAAAAATGAACTAGTCGTGGCACTAAAACAGCATCAATTCGGTGCTAGTAGATTTCACTGCAGGACAGATTCGTGCGTGTATGTACGCGTGCTCTTTTGCCTGTGTTTGCGGTGAAGTTTAATGTCCGCTTCACTAGCGAAAGCACAATAAATGTCAGCACTAGTCAGCTTTGATTGCGCTGACAATAAATTAGTTTAGCGCTTGAATTTTGCCCTTCTGATTGTCGATGCTTTAGTTTCTGGTCCCTTTAGTTTTGTTAAAGTTACTGCAAGCACCAGACAAATATGCGCCATTTCATTTTACTTCAAAAAGCTCCTGTAGTGCGATTACCTTAAAGTAAGTAATGTTTTAACAAGCATAAGCAAATAAACCTATGCATTTTCTTCATACATTTTTAGAGTTTAGGTCTAAGTGGCTTGAGACTTTCCACTACAGCTATTCTGTTCTTTTGCATACCTTTGTTTTTAGCCTTAACCTAACCGAAAATGCTCGAGGGGGAAAAATAGCACATTTACAAAAACTACTACCTTGATCAAAAAGTTCGCGGAGCAACCACCAGGTGACACTCTAAGTTAGTTAACCTACCAAAATTGCATCGCCACGTGTTTTCGATATTTTACCATCTTAAAATTGGATTTGAATTTATAACAACGAGTTTGTATTAAATATTGGGTTAAAAATGGATTCATTGATGCGAAAACCTTAGCAATGTTGGAAAACTGTTTCGGCAATGACACTCTAAAGAAAACAGCGGCTTATGGGTGGCATGAATGCTTCAAAAGAGGCCATGAGTCCATCGAGGATGACGAATAGTGGCAGGCCGTCGGCATCGGAACTGTTGAAGACATCAATAAAGTGAAAGAAAAGTTAATTAGAAAATACAAATTAACCAGCAGAGAGCTGACAGAGGACATGAACATGTCTTATGGATCCGTTTAGGATAATTTAGTTAATGATTTGGGCTTGCATCGGGTTACAAAGTTAGTCCCAAAGGACCTGATTTTCCTGCAAAAAATGTAGCGGATTGATATCTTCAAGGACATGATTTCCATGGCTGAAGCCGACTCAACATTCATCAACCGCTTCATTACTGGAGACGAGATGTGGGTTTATGAGTACGACACGCAATCCACACATAAGACGATTGAGTGGAGATGAACCGAGACAAAAACCCAGTTTTCAGTCTCACGGTTTTTATGGATTACGAGTATAACAGTATTGTACACCACGAATTTTTTACAGAAGCTCAGACCGTTAGTAAGGACTATTAATTGGGCGTTATAAGACGTTCATGTGAAGCAATTAGCCAAAAAAAAAAAATGATTTGTGGGAAAACAACTCATGGATTTTGCACCATAATAACGCACCGTCGCACAGTGCCATCATTAACTGAAAATTTTTTACCGAGCACGAAAGGAATATCATCAAACGATTGAATTCATCTGATATGGCTCTTTGTGATTTTTTCTGTTTGATCGAGTCGAAAGTCGATTAAAGGGAACGTGTTCTAATAGCCGAAAGAAGGTAATCGAAAAAGCGAAGACGGCTCTGATTGCTAACCGAAAATAGAGCTCCAGAAATGTTTGAAGAGCTGGATGACGCGATGGCATAGGTACGTTGGAGTTGATGGGGAGAACTTTGAAGGTGATAATATCGTATTTGAGAAATGAACTTGTATTTTGATTTTTCGAATATATTCCGTGAATGTTGCATGGTCTGGTATGCACGTTAGGGTGAATAATTCTCCACAATAACAAAAACAAAAAAAAAAATCGTTACAGTCCATTTCGTCTATCATCTGAGCGGATTTTTTGCAAGAAATATATATATAAAAATCGATTTTTTCATTATTCATAAATCGGTTAAGTCCACGTAAATTTTCGGCTTATTTGAACCCTTCATTCCTCAAAAGAATTTTTTTATACTCCGTTTAAATAATAAAAAACCCCTAAATGGGAAGCAAGAGTATAGACTAAGAATTAAAATAAAATGTTTCCAAGGAATAAATTGTGCTATTTTGATATTGTGCTATCAAGAATTATTACAGGAAAAAATAAAAAAAATTAGATGATAGTGAAAGTTCGATTTCGTAAGAATTCGATGTATTATAATAGCATCGCCTATTTCCAATTAAACGGAGCTAACCTTTCCCCTGGTTAGCATTTTATATTCCTCCTTATTTTCAATATACCTGTCTTTCGTGTTCATGGGGCTTTATTTACATTCCCAAAGCCAAGGTAGGGTGGGTACAGAGCAGCTGTATGACGCCTACCCGGTGCGGTTGTAGAACATTGTCACGATCAAGTCTATCAGAACTCGCCTATGATCTCATAAAAAGTTAGTATATCATACGGTCTAATATAATCCAAATGTGATGCAATTATTACTTACTAAGCATATGCAGTTAAATTTTATACGATATTTAAAAGGTCTTTATGGTCGTTTCGTCATTTAACCAACAATGTGACTATTTCTTGGTTTAGAGTTATCCTTATCTCTTTTCGTTATTTACATTAAATGACATACATAAAAATATCAGATATGGCAAGATTGGCGTTAAGGAGCTCTTTTCAAGTCTGGAAATAAAGATTTGCTGAACTCCGCCAAAATAACTTAGATAATATAATAACTTGTTGATACTATAATACTATAACTAATTAATAAGAAACAAAGAACGAAAATGGAATATTTATTATTTCTGGAAAAAAGTGTAATTTTAATATACACCCGGACTTCTGAATTCCAGGTAAAATTTGTTTGGAACAAAATCAAATTATAACCTTATATAGGTATTTTGGCTATTAGCATGAAAATTTGAAGTCCTAAAACTGACTTTGGCCCTCTATGTGCCGATTAGCAATCTCCGAGGTTCACTAATTACATCTCCTCAATTATTTTCACTTCACTTTAAAATACTTTAAACCTAACATTTAAATATATATATAGAGAAAGAGGAAGAAAATGACTTTAGGAAAGTGAATGACTTAAGCGATCTTTTGAGAGAACGAAATTATTATATTTTTACCGTCATGATATACCCGAATGAATCAATGAAAAAGACGTTTGCACCACAACCTTGGGATAATTTGTGCCCTCCACTCTTCACAACTAATCATTCAGACCCAACTCCCTTGATAAACCTACGATGGATTTGGGTTTGGCTGAGCGCGCCGCGAATATAGACAAGGTGGTTTAAACAGCTTATAAGTGCCTGATTTGCAAAGTGAAATTAACAGGTGGCGCTAAAGTAATCGTCCTATCAGAAAATGCTACAAATTTTGCGATTGGCCCCTAATGACGGTTCTGTTTTGACATTTGTGTAGTAAACACATGCGAAATACACGTTAATAAACAATGTTACGCTACACTGTTCCAAAACGCGGAATATTGCTGACTATTTATTTGAACAATAATCGGTCGGTGACTTTGGCACAACGTTAATTTCGTCGCAGATTTCCTCGCCGTCCAACGCCTACTGGTGAAGCACTGGGACGTTTAGCCGCTCGCCTCGAAGAGACTGGCACAACACGAGATGCTGCCAGGCGTGGCAGACCCCGGAGTAGCCGTTCTGCAGAGAATATTGCTGCTGTAGCCGAGGATGTCATGGAAGCGCCGTCGACATCGACCAGACGACGTACCACGCAAATGGGTATCAGTCGAAGGTCTCTACAGCGAATTTTGGTACAAGATTTGAAGATGTTTCCGTACAAAGACCAGACGGTGCATCAGCTGTTAGCTGCTGACCGCCAATCGCGTCTAACATACGCTCAAGCCATCCTTAATCACCACCAAGAGGAAGATGATTTTTCATCAAAAATAATCATGAGTGATGAGGCCCATTTCCATTTTAGTGGGTACGTAAATAAGCAAAATTTACGCTTCTAGGGCACTGAAAATCCGCGTGTAACCCACGAAGAGCCATTACACAAGCTCAAAGTCACTGTATGGTATGCTGTTTTCGCTGGAGGAGTCATCGGACCTTTTTTCTTCGAAGACGTCGTGGGCCAAACGGTTACTGTGAATGGTGAGCGCTACAGAGCAATGATCAACGAGTTCTTTTTACCGCAACTTGATGAATTGGGATTGGAAAACATGTGGTTCCAACAGGACGGTGCAACGGCACACACTGCACGTGCCATAACCGATATGCTGAAGGATGCATTTCCCGGGCGCCTAATCTCCCGTTTTGGCGATTTGCAATGGCCAGCAAGATCGCCTGATTTGACCGCTCCAGACTTCTTTTTGTGGGTCTTTTTGAAGTCGCGGGCTTATGTCAACAAGCCTCAGACTCTTGCAGATCTTAACCCTTTCGCTCCGACTTTTCCTGGGGTTTTGCTCAAACTTTATTTTTGAGTTTTTGGATACCCATTGGTACTTTATGTGCATAGAAACTAGATGAAGCTTGTAACTTATGTAGATAACGGTATTTTGAGGTGGGACATATGTGTCCCAACAGTATTTAAAAATGGGATATATTTGTCCCAACAGGGTACAAACTACACATAGAAAGTAGAAACATTTTTTTGGTAATAACATATGATTTGTACTTTTATTTATTTTATGAATGTGATGAAGCGAAACATTGTATACAGAATGGCAAATTACAAGCCCGGCAAATAATTTTTGTTCTTTTCTCGACTTTTCGATTGGCGCATGCTACGCACCGACGTCTTTTAGATTGCTTTATGAGTAAATGATCCCCCACATTTGTCAATGATTTGTACCAATTCGATGATCTTCCAGACCGACGGGATCGTTTATATATGGTAGATTCCTTTCCTTTTTCAATTAGCGACTCAGCAATTTCGACCAGCACTGGTAAGAAGGCAGGTTTCTTCCTATTCAGCTCCGAATATATAACCCAAGTGCTTACAGCAGCCATCATCATGCCTCGATAAAATAGTTTTTTCCACCATTTATTTGATTTTCTGTTTATATCATACAATCCCGACATTTGATCTGCCAAGCCCACACCGCCCATTATTGCGCGGTACGTCTTTACGATGTCAGGGCATGGAAACTCTGCCTCAATTCCATCTTTCATTTTGCGTCTAACAGTGCTCATTTCAGAGTGTGGCAGTTACTGAGCATTACCTCTTTGACGTCCTGCCACTATACCGCTATGGTGCCTGCAATCAAGAAAGTTACTTAAAAAATTAATTAAAGGGTTTTAGTTTGACTTCGTACCCGCCGAATTAACTTTGAAAATAGCTTCGCCTAGCTGTAACTTTTCTGGTATTTTCGGAACATTCTTCCGGTTGGTCATGAATGTTCCCAAAGCTGGATATTGTATGTTGTTAATAAGATTAACAGTGGTGAAAAAAGATCAAAGCAAAGTGTCACGTCAGGGTTAGAAATCGTTGCTGCCAGATCATTCACAACTCGTTCGCCGAGTGTCCTTTCAAAGACAGATACTTCTTTTCCACAATAGATACTCATGTCATAGGTGTATCCAGTCAAAGAATCGCAGCGAAGCCACATTTTGATGCCCCGTTTCACTGGCTTGAGAGGCATATATTGCTTGGGCAATGCACAAAGATATGCTTCTTGGAAACAATTTGCGAAAAATTTCGTAGGGGGTTGAGTGGCGCCCAATATTTACTGCAATTTTGCATTCGCGGTGGTTACTAACCGATTTTCTTGAAACAAACGACTCATTCGGTGTGCTCCAAATAACCGTGCCACAGGCTTCCTCACCTCGTGCGGGTTGATCGTCTATGCCACCATTCTCGTCACTCAATCCGGTCTCCTCTGAATCGCTGGAAGAATCGTCATTGCCAGTGGTTTTATCTAACTCAGGACTATAAATATCATCACTTTCGTCACTAAAATCAGTTCCTGATTCCATGGATTCATCATCATCTTCTTGAAGTAATGCACTAATTTGATCGCGATTTAATTTCGACATTTTTGCTGTCTAGGAGGTTGCAAAAATAAAAAAATTAGCTGTGGGATACATTATGTACAACGTACTGCTGGGACATATATGTCCCTATATAAAGCCCTGGTGGGACACATGCATCCCAAAATTAATTTTCGCTGAATATTTTTCACAAAAATCTTATTAAAATACTATATATTTGTACTTACCAGTAAAAGGGCAATATTTTGCTTTAGAAAAATTAACACTTCTTATAAAAATACGTATTATTTCACCAAAATTACGCGTAAATTTGATGCAATATTAGCGACTGCTCACAAACAACTGATCAAAACTAAACACGATTGAAACAGTGTGGAATGCGGATAACGGTAATTTGTAAGTATTGTTCGCAGCTACTGATTACGACATTTTAGTTGAGTTTCCTATGAAAATTGCAAGTTTCAGGGTGAAGTGAACATGCTGTGGGATATCAGTGTCCCAGCAGTAGCGAAAGGGTTAAAGAAAATATCCGTCAAGAATGTGAGGACCTATCGCCGGAAGTTTTGGCCAAAGTGATGGAAAATGCCATAAAAAGGGCTCAAATGGCAATCAACTGTGGCGGCGGCCATTTACATGACATTTTATTCTCGACTTGATGTAAAAAGAATTAAAAGACCAAATAAAAAGAATCCACAAGAAGAATCAAAGTTTTTAATTGTTTTTTTAAATTACAGCCAAAAAACATCGCAAGGTTACTTTTGCGCCACCTTTGATATGTATTCTATTCCCTTCTTCCCCCTTTAGTTCAAATTTGAAAATAGCCAGCCAAATTGTTGTATTTTTAGAATCGATGCCAGCTTGTATAGATTCTAGAAATACGTCATAGAATCGACCAGAATCTATGTAAAATGGTCTAGACTAAATGTCCCACTGCGCAGTCTGCCGTTGAGCATTTTCAGTGTGTATTTAGGGAGGATTCATTTTCGATTACACCCTCTCTGTAAAGCTTGTCTGACTTGGCCTCACAATTTGTTGCCAGCTTACTTTTTCGTAGCCTCAGCTCCGAGCTCGTGCTTAATAGTATGCTATCGCAAAGCCATGAAGGACTCTTTAGGTCGCAGACTCTCTAACTAATGCATTCGCTACCCATTAGCTTGCACGATGCGTGACATAAATATATGAGCGATTTCGTGCCAAGTGATCCAAGTACATATTTTCGTCATCTTAGTAAATAGTAAAAAATTAATATTGGTTTATATGTATTATTTTGAGGTTTATTCAATTTTGGAAATTTTAGTATTTAGTTTATTAAAGCGAAATTTCTTCCGTTCTTTTTAACATTTTTAAGGTTTTATTTTTTTTTATGTTTAAATAAAATATTCAAGAAAAAAATTTATTTTGCAAAATTTGTGTAGTTTTTTGTTCAATATTTTTGAGAAATATTTTCTTATGATTTTTGTATTACGCATTTATAAAAATTACAAACGTAAAGTCCGTTACAGTCGGCATTAGTTCATGTTTCACTTCCGTTCTTTTTAACGCTTTCATGATTTTTTCTTAAATTTTCTAGGATAAAATATATTAGAAAAAAATGTGTATGCTTCTTTGTTCAAAATTTTCGGCAACGGTGATGTTTGTAAAATACCTTCCTCGAATTTTAATTTTTTATAAAAATTTTTAATTTTTTATTTACACATATATAAAGTTCGTAAGGAAAGCCATGACAGGAAAGATAATTGGTGCGAAGACGAAGGAAAGACCGAGAAACCGATGGATAGTCGCAGTAGGAAGCGATCTCACAGCAATGGACATTCGCAACTACGAAGGAAAAGCAAGCGATAGAACACTTTGAAGGAGTTTTGTGAAGGAAGCCTTGACGCACCCCGCGTTGTGATGCTGTGAATGATGAATGATATAAAGTTCGTTGCAATAAAAATTAGTTTCTCTTCACTTGTTATTAAAAAAATGTATTCCATGAAGTTTCACAACAATGAAAACTTGATGTTTTTGCACTTGACTAATTCGGAAGCTGTAGCCGAATGGATTGGTGCGAGAAGTGCACATCTCCGTGCATGAAATATTAGTTGCAAGAAAAAGTTTTTTCTAATAGCGGCCGCCCCACGACAGGCAATGGCAAACCTCCCAGTTTATTTCTGCCATGAAAAAACTGCTCATAAAAAAAAATATCTGCAGTCGGAGTCGGACTGTCAAGAACATGGCCAAGCACCCAATAAAGTGTGTAAGTCCTTATTATATATTTATTAATATATACATACATAATTTCGAGTTGTTTCACTTTTGATCTTAAAGTGCGATATGGAAGTAAAATCACTGTGGCTATTTTCAGTATTGTAAATCACTTTGTTTCATTTCCGTCGCGTAAAAAGCGAGTACTTCCGATGATTTATGACTACGTTGTGTCAACAAAGCCAGCAACAATAACAATAATAGCGACTAGAGAGGATATGTATGTGTGTGAGTGTACGACCAACATGACAACGAATGAGAAAGATCTAAGCCTTAGCGCTCCACATACAAATAACTAACAAACAAACATTTAAGTTGATGAAAGAAAGACAGTGTGCTTGCACGTAGCTGTACACGCACACACATACAGATATACATTCCATATATAATATATACACGCATACTCACTCGTATAGGTACACTTCACTTGGGGTTTGTTTTTTTAGTTTTTCGTTAGTTGATATTGGCAACAATAAAAATGGCGACGAGTGGATGTTATTCAATTTTTAGCGACCAACAGCTGGTTATCGCTTTCTTTTACAATCTTTTCATTTTATTTCGCCCATTCGTGGTGCATTTATTTGCCATACGCCAGCGTTGCTTACCTGCTTGCACTGACTAACTGCCTTTTGGTAGAGGTTATGAATGACTTGACCGGTCCAGAACAACATACACAACCCATCAGTTAGCAATCTAGCGAAGCAGATCGGGTGACAAACGGCGCGCCGGTGGTGTTGTGCTGACTTTTGCGGACGGTAGTGCTCTGATTGTATGGAATATGACATACGAGTAGACTTGGTAAATAAACAAGAAAACATTTTTGGCTAAACGAAGGATGGGGTGCGCATCAGGGAAATAAGTTACTAATGGATGGCTTTGGAACAAAATATGCTGAGGTCATATGTGGCACAGACATATGTGAAAGTGATGAATAGAGATTGTTGGTTATGTGTACTTTGTTTTTGTATGAATACAGTAAATGTGAACGCACACACATGCAAATGCGATATATATCTATAGGCATTAAAACGAAATGCATGTCTGTTCGTGCTTCACTTATTCTCTTACCATTTATCCAAAATAGAATAGTAACTTAAGTGAATATTTGTATGCGAGTTCGTGATTCGTTTTAAATCCGGAAGTTGGCATTGCAGTTATAAGAATTTTATTCATTCATAAATCATTTGGCGAAGCAGAACATAATTGTATTTAAGTTATGTAGTTATTGGAAAGGAATATTAAAGTTGCGTTGAAGGCTACAGCACTAAAATTTATTGAAAAGCTTTGAGAATTATTTATTTTCTATTTAATTTTAGTAATTCTTATTTAATGAAAATACAGCTAAAAAATCATATAAATCCAAGGCTCAAACTTTCTGCAAATTAAGAAAAAATTAAAAAAAAAGAATTCATAAAAATTTTTGGATCAGAATTTGTAAACAGATTTTCTATATTAATATATAAGTAATTTAAATTTTGGTCTAATAAAGTGCAAGTTGTGGGAGAATACACCAATACTGCTAGCAAAAAAAAAAAAAAGTCACTATAAACGTGCACTCTATTATATAAAAATACAATGGGCCATAACCAGGCATATTCGAAATTTTTCCAAAGGTTCTGACCAAAAAGTTAGAAATGTTTACGAAAATTTTTTTAATTTTTATTTAATTTGAACCAAGTTTAAGAAAATTTGGTTTTAATAGTATATATATTTAACTAAAAAAAAAAAATAAATAAATAATTGGCGCGTACACTTCTGTTAGGTGTTTGGCCGAGCTCCTCCTCCTATTTGTGGTGTGCGTCTTGATGTTGTTCCACAAATGGAGGGACCTACAGTTTCAAGCCTACTCCGAATGGCAGATATTTTTATGAGTAGCTTTTTCATGGCAGAAATACACAGGAGGTTTGCCATTGCCTGCCCAGGGGCGACCGCTATTAGAAAAATGTTTTTCTTAATTTTGGTGTTTCATCGAGATTCGAACCGACGTTCTCTCTGTGAATTGCGAATGGTAGTCAAGCACCAACCCATTCGGCATTTAAAAAAAAAAATAAAATGAAAACATAAGTCGTCAAAACTTGCCAACAAATCCTGGTGCTATATATTTTTCAATGCCCTGCATTTATATTAGTTTGGGGAAAAAGAGATTCATTACTTTACCATCAGCAGCCAGCCATCTATCTAGGCTGTAGTGAGCGATATCTCGTAAAGTATCGATCAATCACTTTAAGGGGGTCAGCTCCTACAGACAACGAGATTTTCAATAATTTTTTGCTAAAAACTGAGAGCATTTATGATCTTAAAATAAATTGTATAATAATATTTATGCTTAAATAAATAAACCAAATTTTTTTGAATAAAAAAAAAAAACAAATGGCGGCGCTACAGCTGCTCAAACGTGGCTCCTTTAATTTGCGCCGTTTAAAATACATCCTTTTGTAATCAATTAAAATCTAAAACCAGACAAAAATTTTTCATTAAAATAAGTTATTCCGCTTTGCATTTACCTATTTAAAAAAATAAAAATTGAAGTGAAAACGAAAAAATTACGATTTGTTTTAAAAACAAAAATTGACCAAAGTAATATTTTCAGTGACAATTAAAATAAAATTTAAGATACTAGCAAAGCCCAATATGTTAAAGAATATCCCTGCAAATGCATAAGTTGATATCTTGATTACTTTTTGAGTTATATTCGACAGCGCAGAAAAAAACTAATTCGAGAAAAACGCGATTAAAGCCTTTTATCTTACTCATCTCTTGTTCGACGCGCATCAATTCACTGACTTTATAAGAACTTTTTAGACTTTCTATTAAGTTTAAAATATTGAAAAGATAGTCTTTAGATTGTAAATGAATTTTAAAATCAAAAACAAAATACGGAAAATTTTAAAGTGCTGGAGCTGCTCCCTTAAAGGTGATGCCATTTCACTTAAAAAAACTGATTTTAATATTTTTTGTTTGTTTCATTGAGTTCTGAGCTACAGGGTGTTAACAATGAAAGTCAACAAAGAGAAAATTGGCAATATTTTACAGTTTCTCATTGCTAAAGGCGAAAATGCAAGCTAGGCCGCTGAAATTGGAAGTAAACTCAAAAACATGGGCCTTTTTTTCCTTGTTCACTCCACTTGGGAGTATGGGACTCTGACAAGACTCAGTCTTGCGTTGGTTTCGTTAATCTGTTTGATTTCTGACAGGGTAGGTGATTAGGCTGCCGCTACCAGTCCTTAGTAGGGAGAAAGCCCACCTGTCGTTGCTTAGGATCAACGCCTTCTTTCTGCTTGAAGTACTATCTGTGTGCCCCATTTTTCTGGCAGAAGGATCGCACAGATGGTTGAGGACTTCGCTAAATTTGGTGTGTTGCGCATTGCCCGTTTCCTCTTGCTGGCGCCACTGTTGCAATGTGTAACTGTGTCTTTTTCTTTTGTTTTTTTTGCTTGTTTTAACAGCCACAATGCTAGTCATGCGTTGACTTTGGTGCGGGAGTATGGATTGGAAGGATAAGGTTGTTGGGAAATGAAGTTATTATTTTTTTATATTTTTAGAAACTAACAAAGTAGGAAAATTTGAAAAAGTGCAATGGGTAATTTTGTTGACCAAGCTTTAAATGGAAAAAGGAAACAAGGAAAATAAATACCAGGTGACGCAAAATTAATCATCTAGTTTTTATAACTTTCACTTGTCTGTGTAGTTTACAAGTGTCAAATTTGATTCACGTACGATGGTATTTGCAAAATTGTGCTGCAGAATCAAATTAACAAAAACCTATAAGTTCGTAAAGAAAAAGCACGCAAGATTTCAAAAATACTAATTTTGGGGGCGAAAAAATGGCATCCTAGTTTTGCCTCGTATGTGGAAATCCTTGCTGAAATGGCAGACATGCCCAAAAGTGCTTGAATAGATTGCATTAATAATACTTAAATATGTAAAAAAACATTCCAAATAAAAAAAACGCTCCATAAAACTTTAAAGCAACATTTAAAAAAAAAAAAATTTCCCAATGAACTCTAGTATATATCAAAAATCATGCTTAGCTACATTTATTGAATATTTCTCAAGCTCATTCTCGATTAAAGGCGCTAGAGTTAAAAAAGCAGCTCAACTAAGAAGCAGCTCGTTTTGAGCGCGTCGAAAGATTTCAGTTGGAGTGTCCAACTGGCGCCGGTTAGCACGAGAAAGAAGCGACTGGCGCGCTTTGTTAAACTCGGCCGAAATCGGGTAAGCGGTTATTGCGCCAATTAAAAAGAAGAAGAAGAAGTTTGGTGGCCCGCAATAGAAAAGAAATACAACAAAACTAAGCTGAACAAGATAAAAGGAACAGCGTGTATCGTAACTACAGGAGCGCTTGCAACAATCCTACTGAAGCATTCAATGTACTAACTCATCTGCTACCACCAGATTTACACATTAAAAAAATCGCTACTTGCAGCGCGGTTAGACTCAGAGACATAGGAAGCTGGACAACAAGAACAGCAAGATTCTCCTACAAGGACCCTCGCTGCTCAAAAACAGATCAGACTTCACAGTCCCCGACCTTAACTTCAAGAAAGACTTTAAGGTACGTTTTCCACCAAGAGCCGAATGTGGCAAAGGGAAGGTGATTGGAAGATACGATATTGAAATCTACACTCACGGTTCTAATGGTGTGGGATTGAAAACTGGCTTCCATTCGCAACCGCTCAACCTATCTCAGTCAGTTTGACTTCCTGACTATGCTAGCGTGTTCCCGGCAGAACTGTTAGCGATCAGAGAAGAATGCAAATCACTAAAACTCTACAAGGAAGTTGGTGCAAGAGTAACTATCTTTTCAGACAGTCAAGCAGGTATCAAGGCCTTAGACTCCAACTCCAAATGAGATAGCGAATGAGCTAGCAAGAAAAGGTTCGACACTAGACATAGCAGAGGCGGTGGCAGTCTCCACCTCAATCAAAGATCGAAGGAGTCACCTAAAGAAGGTCAATATTATTTTTGTCAGTCACTTTCAGAAGGAATAAATTTTAATGATCCGCGGAGGTAACTTCGTGCTTCGTTGGCTTTCTATGCAGATAATGCTAGAACGAATTATGCCCGTAATGCATCTATTGGAAGGGCTGTTTGCGAATTTAATTAAATCTCAATATCTATTGATCTCTAAATTTCTTTGCCTAAAACATTTTTTACTGATATTCTGAAAATAAATATAATTGCAATTCGACTGTAAGAAATTATTGTTTCATAGACTAAATATGCAAAAAATAAATGAACAAATAAATTGTCTGAGGAACTCTACTTCAGGTCGTATTTATTCAGTGCCTTATCTGATTTGGGAAAAAGTCCTACGATAGACCTTTATACTTTCCTTCCATAAGCTCTGTTCCCGCAATGCATCAGTAGAAATTAATGCAGGGGGAATGGTGTGAGGGCATCCGCAGGGCAATTCCCTACTGCACCCATCGCCTTAACGCATACCACCCTCTATACACTTCCTAGTTTAATGTGATTACATTTGCGGCGTAGAGCTGTCGACCACACCAATGCGGTGTAACAAACGTTTGGGCAACCCAGCGTTCTGTGTATCCACATATTTCATCTGTTTGTACAGCCAGGCAAATTAGGTTTGCTAGCATAAAGCTTTTGATTCTATTCTTGCCTAAACTCCAAAAGTACTGAATTTGATTGAATTTAGCTCTGTAATTTCCTCGCTGATTCCTTGATTATATGAATATTCGCATATACTCATACGAATATTCGAATGTTCAATAGTAGGCAAGAAGGTTCGCTCTCACTCCACATCATCTGAATTAAGTGAACGAGCTGTTTTTCGATGAATTTTCTTGCGCCATATTGCTTTGCAAATTGGTTATTTGCCAGAATAAGCGAAGCAAATGCGATTGTTTAATGGAAGTGTGTTCTTTCTTTGAATTAGTAAACCAAAATGGGGTTTGCCACGGAAGTTGCTAAGCAGTTTTGCCATTTTTTGGATAGTGCACAAATATAATAAATTTCACAACGAAATTGAGTGTCTTAAATTAGTGTGGAAAAAGTAGCATTACAGGCAGGAAATCTTGAAATAGGTAAGTAATCATATTAGTTTACATAACTTCTAAAATAGAACAATGGTTTTGTGATTGTAACTTAAGGTAGGCCGGTTTTGACTTTTGAGCTCATAAATATGTAAAAAAAATAAATTCACTTCTTTCCGCTTTTGTTCAAAATTCTGCTGAGGGAAAGTTAGTAGGTAGGTAGTCATCTACCTAATTCTTTAATTTTGCCAGTCTGTCACTTCTAAAGTAGCACTGAAGCGCCATTTTGATACCGTTATGAGACCTCCAACAGGCAGATATCTACAGCCAGCCAGAGCTGTTGATATAATGGAGAAGATTGACGGGATTTATGTTGGCGCACTGCCTCAGGCTGTCGAAGAAAGGATCATCCAGTGACCTTAATCGTTTTGCTGTTAAACACGGACATTTACAGACAAAGTGCTCAATAGTCTCTTTCTATGAAAGGTTCAGACAGCTTCTGCAATGGAGCTTAAAAGGTAACAATAGATTTTCAACGTGTGTGCCGATCGTCCAGTGACACACCAACGAGTTTGGAAATTGAATGGCGAGGAGTCGAAAGGACTTTTTGAGTCCTTCGTATAATGTACTGGGGGCAAAGGGTTTTCGAAATAACACATGAAGAAATGGAGCTGCATATTTTCCTGAGAAATAATTTTTGCAGTTCCCCTTTAACTACTGTCAAGGGGATGCCGATGAGCGGGTAGGAGGTCTCTGAAGCCAATTCAGTCCCCTTCCTGGCCAGCTCATCAGCAATTTCATTTCCTTCTATGTTCCTATGTCCTGGAACCCAGATAAGAGAAATGGTACCTGCACACCCAAGAGATTTGATCTTCTCCGTGCAGGAGTTTACTTATTTCCTGATTCGACTTTATCTTGGAACCGTCAGTGAAGACAGAGGTACCAGCTTCGATGCAGATTTGCCTCTCGATCCAATACTGCCTATTGGGAAATATTGCCCTAGCACGACTCTCAAACTCTAGTTTACAGATAGAGAGATCTGTTCGAAGTTTGGAGAAGTACGGTGTTAACTGCCCGAAAATGCTAGCATGTCCCTTGAGAGATTACCTCCTCAGGCCAATCTCCTTTAACCTGATTGCACTTTGAGCTGTGATGGAAATAATGTAAAAGTCGATGAGAAGTAAGAGCATTTGGACATTCAGCGCAGCACTGGGGCAAGTTTTACATGCTCCGGTGATGCCAATGCATGCAGCTTATTGCGCCCCCCCCCAGTTTAGTGTTATTATAGCCCTTCCGATTAGCTTCCCACCAAACGAGGCATCCATATATTTAAATTGGCAAAACCCCTGCACAACCTGTGGCTTGAGTCCCCATTTTTTACCGAACATAGATTTGCAGGAGTAGAAGGCTATACTGGCCTTCTTTACCCGATTTTCAATGTGTAGCTTCCAATGGAGTTTGGAGTCAAGTATTATTCTGAGATACCTAACTTCCGATGAGAGCGGGAGAACGTGGATGTTTAATTTGGGAACTCGAAAGGGTGGAGGTTTATATTTTCTGGTAAATAGCACCAACTCCGTTTTATCAGAGTTGACGCAGAGGACACAAATGGTGGCCCAGCGACTGAGTACAGCCAGCAACCTTTCCAAAATCTCAGCCATTACTGAGGGAAACGGTCTCGATACCATTAACTTATACCATAACCAACCGTTGTCACATCTCCTATTAAATCAGGTATTTCGATTAAAATCTTTGAGAGCTGGTTAACAGTCTAATGTTGGCCACCCCATCACCATCACCATCCAATAAGGCTATGAGATTCAACCACAATAAAGCAAGACCTATAATGGTGGACAGGTGTCCGGTGGAATTGGTTGAAAGCTTTTGCTACCTCAGCTGCACTATCACGACGGATGGCGGAGCAGATGAAGATGTCAATGGCAGGCTACACAAAGTACAGTATGTATGGGCGAGTTCGCTAATCTCCAGGCGCACTAAACTGCGAATGTTTAGCTCATGTGTGAAGTCTGTATTATTGTACGGAAGTAAAACAAGGCTGGTATTCAACACTATCGCACAGAGGCTACAATGGCTCCGCATTATCTGTAGAATATTCTGCTCGAGACCGTGCTATGACAAGTCAAATGCAGAAAGTGGCGATGGATAGGTCACACGCTTAGAAAACCACCAGACAGCATCACAAGAATGGCACTGGACTGAAACCCGCAAGGAAGCAAAGGTCGCGGCGGTCCAAAGATCGCGAAGATCGAAGTCCGATGCTCCCGAGCGGAGTGAACAAGGATATAAAATAAAAAATAAAAAAAATGTGTCCAAATTCATCGCTGGCCTCTACAACTCGCCGCGGTAATTTGCCTGAGCGCTTCTTTTTAAACTTCATACTTAAGGGGTTATACGCAGTTATGACTTTCAAAAAAATCGATTTTTTTTATTGCATTTTTGTAATGTACATATATTCAAAAGTATACGCACGAAATTTGAAGTTGATCTAAGCAATACTTTCGGAGTTATACCTAAATATGTAGAGATGCCTCGGCACGTTTTAAGGCACGTTCAATCGGTATTGAAACTTTAAACGTGTTTTTTTCAAAACGGCATTTTTCAAGTCGGTGTACACGATATCTCGAAAACACCTTGTTTGATCGGTCAACCGTTTTAACTCAATCTTAAGAGATACATTTTCTAGTAATCAATCGCTCCTTTTGTAAATCTGATACTTATTTTCCATTTTATAATCAATTTACGGCCAAATTTTAACGTAAAAATCGAAATCATTTCTTTTAAAAGCTGGCATTTTGTGAAAATTCACTATTTTGATTAGCCGAACGATTAATTACTAGATAATCTAATATATTAACAAAATTTGTTTGGTTTTTTGATTTCAGATAATCCAATCCTGAGTTACGATGTACACCGTAAATCGTCTTTTTTTAAAGGAGGTTCCAGAAATCGTCTGCAGCGCGCTCTATAATCAACATTTTCATAAATAAAAAATTTTGTTACGTTCTTGAAGGATGCTTTTATAACCGTCAAAAATTTTCAAATTAAAATATTCTGAAGTTTCTTCAGGATAAATCCTTGACAACCCGTCTTTTATTTGCTTCATAACTGCGTATAACCCCTTAACAAAGAGAGTCACATAACATACCGTACTCGGACTCTTCTTCTTACAACTTCTTCTTGATATCAAAACAGAAAACAGCCACGAAGGAATATAGATTTGCCACAACTGTAGAGATAAGGATCACCTGTGGTTCGACCATTAGAGAGAGCGTTGGCACAAGTGTATTATGGAGAATTTATATTATATATTAATATATTTATATTGAATCGAAAATTATACCAGCTGTCTGGGAACAAGAATCATTCCCGGGAAAATAGAATGAGGGAATTATAGTAAAACTAACAAAAAAAAAAAAGGCGACCTTAAAAACTACAACAATTGGAGGGCGATTGCGTGCTCCCCACAGTAGCTAAACTTATTGCACGTACTCGTGTACCTCTCAACTGGCTCGTATAACTCTCACCTGGAAGCAACTGTTAGCTCCTGCCAAACTGATTTTCACAGTGGCTCCTCCTGTGCCGACCAACTAAAGGTCTTCAGAATTGTCAGCATACATCTTTTGTTTATCGACTTTGAAATAGCCTTTGACAGCGTCAAGCGAGAAACCATCTGGGATGAGCTGAGGAGACATCAGTATTAGCCTTTATACCAGGCTTTGTATCTTCAACTCGCCGGGTGGCGAAAGGTTGTGAATGAAGCAATGGTTCACCAAGGACGGGGAAGTTAAGAAGTCTTATTTTGGTATTAAAGTATGATACCTAATTTTCTAACAGAAACCATATAAAACAAAATTTCAATCTTTATAGTGTAAAAAAGCTCAAAAATCTTCCGCAGAATCTTTCTCCTAAGCACTCCGACATTGTCATCGTCCAAGCTTCTGTGCCGTACAATAGGACGGTCATGACGAGAGCTTCACCGAGTCTTAGTACTTTGTTCGTCGAAAGAGGATTCTACTACTCAATTACTTACATAGTCCAATGTAGCACTTTTTGGCGCTAATGTTGGGTGGAAACTTATTCCCATACCCAATACAAAAATTTTTAAAACAGTATTTTTTCGGCAGTATTCCATGGCCGCCGTAGCCGAATGGGTTGGTGCGTGATTACCATTCGGAATTCACAGAGAGAACGTTGGTTCGAATCTCGGTGGCACCAAAATAAATAAAAACATTTTTCTAATAGCGGTCGCCCCTCGGCAGACAATGGCAAACCTCCGAGTGTATTTCTGCCATGAAAAAGCTCCTCATAAAAAATATCTGCCGTTCGGAGTCGGCTTGAAACTGTAGGTCCCTCCATTTGTAGAACAACATCAAGACGCACACCACAAATAGGAGGAGTAGCTCGACCAAACACCCAAAAAGGGTGTACACCCCAATTATATATTAATATATATATATTCCATGGTTTTTAAACATAATTTCTTGAAAATGTTGGGAATGCAGTTTTATCGCTTATTAAATTTTAAGCCAAGTTTGAAGTTACCAAAAAATCCGCTTGATTTTTTATAATTTTTTCCTAGACAGCGTAGCTCATTTTCTCTATATGACAAATGCACGACATTTTTTCTTATGGGTGAAACGCGCAACACTATCACGGAAAAAAAGATCAAAAACAAACGAGAATTGTGATTACCTCAAAGTTTGACTCTTATTAAGTTGATTGTGCTGAGAAACTGCGCACTCAAATTCTTTTTATTTTTTAATTTTAAAATGTTAGAAATTTCAATGAAAAATTGTAGATTTTTTATAAATCCTGTACAAAGTTTGTAACTAGGAGTAATAAGACATTTGTTATAGAATGAGCTGCGTTTTTATAAAAAGATGAATGCTGAATTTTGAGATTTGGTGTATTAAGAGACTTACAGTAGACTTTAATGGAAAATATTTGTGTACTACACTTAAACCCGTTATTTTCCCCTCTTATGATTATTTTTTTGCCCTTTCCCACGAAAGAGATTCAAAAGACTAATCGATGGAGGAGTTAGAGAGTTAAGATCTTTCACAGAAATGTTTCTCGTTATTTTTTACACAGAACTGCTCATTCAAAATGTAAGGATTACGTAGTTTTGTATGCTGATTTACCTTCACCATTTAAATGTGATAAAACCAAATGTGAAAATTGAGCCCCACCAAATTTCCATTTAATCACTTTGCATTAACAAAGCCAATATTTTGTCATGGCGAGCATTTGCACTTATGCAAAATGCTTTAAAATGATTGACAATTAAATCTTAGTAATACATGTGAGAAACTCTTTAAATTCCAACTGTCATTTTTATAGCGATTTCATGCACAAACAAATACAAACCATATGTAAGTGTGAGATTAAAAATACAGACATATGGATATGGAAAAAGTGTGTGTAACTTTCGTCCTTGAAATGCATTTTAATTACTTGTAATCGTACATTGTCGGTTACTAAAGTTATATAAATCATACACACTACATACTTGCTCACATACCAAGCCTTGCATAATCCCATATGTATTTACATTCGTATATCGCTCATGCAATCAGAGTACGCATGAGTGTCTACCACCGATGCGTACATGCTCATCACACATACATGCGTACATTTATACTAACACTGCAGTGGAATACCAAAATGGGTAGAAAAAAATACTAGTTCGCAACTAGAATTTCCTGACTGAAATCGAACTAGTCCGAAAATGTCAGATTTGCACCGATTATCAAACCAATTATTCATGTCTATTTTATTTGACTTCAAACTTTTAATTCACTTCTATTTGCTTATGATGTAAACCATTAAGACAAGTGCATATTTAATTATGTAAGTATATTTTTTGGTGGCTGAGGTAGGGTTCAAAATGCCTTCTCACTTACTGCGGTCGTCGTCTACTGCGCCGAGTGGTGCGGCCACTAAAACCATCCTTCCTATCCTTCTGGGGAGACACACTTCCTGGGACTACTTTCTGTATTACTTCGGTAGGACCCAGAACAGCATCCCTAAAGGACCAATTCTATTCACCCATGTCTGGGTCCACCATATTTGTAGCCAGGCTTTATCCTCATCTTCTTGTGTCTCTCTCTGTGCGGCTTCGCTTTAGTGCACTGTGTCGAGGTCTATCTGTTTTTTTTTTCGTAGCAAGTCTCGATGTATTTCTTTACCGCGTTCCACCTGTCCTCGCGTTCGAGCATTTTGCTGATTATGTTGCTCGGCGCGATGTCGCCAATCAGCTTCCTCAGAGCATCTATTTCCGCGAGCCATCTGTCACAACTAAAAAACGTGTGTTCAGCGTCATAGCTCAGTGCTTTGCTGTATATGCACTTGGGATCGGTTACCTTGCCTGTGCGGTATAGGTATTTCCGGAAGTATTCGTGGTCCGGGAGAAACTGAGTCATAAAATAGCCCACTTCCTCGAAGTTCCTTTCAACCCATTTGCCTACTGTTAGAATCAGCTTCCCCGTCTATCTGCCACTCGGTTCCGTGTCCCATCGGCTTTGACTCCGCTGCATGGTTTGTCATTTGTTTCTTCTTCGAGTCCCAAGCATCCATTCGTTCCCGGAACATGAGGTCGACTGGTCGATATAATTATATTAAGTATATCGTCATCATATAAAATTCCAACAAAAAGGCAAGCAACATATATTGGTTGGATAATCTCTTACAGGCATATAAGTTATATAATGCAGAGTTTCGGCGTAGTAGTCTAGTAGTTGACAAGGAGCTGGTTAGTAGCAAAACTGTATTTGATTTGGAGCTCAAGCAGCAAGTTTAGATAGAAGCCAGCAACAACGACAAATCTAGTGACACACGGGAAGGAGTCAATGCAAAAGACAGCAGCTGCGGGAGTGGCGCAAATGCGAGCGACGATGGTGTAAGAGAAATCAGCAGTGAAAATTACGAGCTTCTAAGCGCTGATGAACTACAGATGAAACATGGACCCGAAGGACGACCGCTATTAGAAAAAACGTGTTCTTCATTTTTGGTGTTTCACCGAGAATCGAAGCTACGTTCTCTCTGAATACCGAATGGTAGTCACACACCAACCCATTCGGTACGGCGGCCGAATTTTATAAAATTAAAAAAATCGTGGGTTACCCCTTTGCAGTTACTCTTACCGATCACAGCCTTGGCAGATTCAGGTATTGAAGTCCAGAAACTTACAGCATTAATGAGGAACAATCTTAATGAAGACGTAATAGGAATATTTGTGGACATTCAAAGATTGATACCTACTCGATTTCATCAAACTAAATTTCTCGTAAAGGTATTTCGGAGTTTTGAATTCAATAAACTTATACATACATAAATTATGTTTAATAAAACGGTTTTTATTTTATATTCATGAATTTATTTAATTTTTTTAATTTTCCTTTCTAATCTCAAATTAATGGCTTTGGTCCATTTTTGGTCTAGCACGAGACTGGTCCATTTGGAACTAGTATGAGACTGGTATATTTCTGACCGAAATCTGGCAATTGGTCTCTTGTCGGACATCAGTTACTTACTTGGAAAAAATACGGTCGCCTGACTAGTTATGTAAGCGACTCATACTAGTTGCGACGTACATAGTTTATCACTAGTAAATTTCACTACGTCGAATCTACAAATGGGCTTGTCCATATGCGTACAAATGTGTACATATGCGCACTTAGGTATATACGTACATATATATTTCATGTAATGCAATTCATTCGTAAATACATTCATTTATTTGCTTATCTCGCCACTTTTGGCACATTTATTTACTCAACTTAATTGTTTGGTTACACGGGAAATGTTAATTAATTGTTGCTGTAAAGTTTTTTCACTTCCGCTATCTGGATTTTATGTTGCCATTTTGTATGAGGTTTTTGTAATTTAGTTTTTATTGAAATGATTTATTGCCCCCTCGGTGAGTTAAAAAAGCAATTGATTGTAAATACCAAATGTTTCATTTTATTTTATGCAATTGAATCTAAAAAAGTAGTTGCAGCGCTTTTTACAAGTATTTCGACACAAAAATAATGAAAAAATAACTTCAGAGCTGCAGTTTTATTAAGTGTTAATTTTTTTTGGATTGTTGGTAATTTAAGCTCAGGTTGATTACATTTTCAGGAATTTCGTTCATATGGAATGATACGCCAATAGTATTCATAGTCCTAGAATGGACTCCTGAAATGTATGGATAATCTTTAGAAAGACATTTTCCTAGTTAATTATTTTGGGACATAACTTCTGAAGTCTTAGAAAAAATTTTACTTAAAAGGTATTTTCAGAGTTTTTAACAATTACAGTATAGCCGAAAAAATGTTGGCAGTATCGAACGAAATTTTTAAAATTAAAAAATACGGCATTTAAAAAAAATATTTTGCGAGACAAATTATGAAGATAATCATACTGAAATATTGGCTGTCTTCAAATCTTTCCAACGGCACCCCATTTATGCAAATCGAATCAGAAAATTTTATAAATCTTATAAATTTATATAAGTTTTAGAATTTGTCGTTAGGATTTTTTTTTTGAATTTTTGCCACTTCCTCAACTTTTGTGAAAAAGTGTCCATTTCCGTTAGTGTTAGCATGAATTAATCCATGTGCTAAGTTTTATTGAAATCGAAGACTATCTTGCAGAGTCATCATGCGGAATCGATGAATAAACGCAAGCACTGAGCGCGATTTAGCAAGTAGTAGAACAGCTTCTGAGAAGACATTTCGAGCCAAAAATTATTCTCTCTCTCTCTCTCTGTCTCGTTATAAATGGATAGATGAGTACCGGAGAGGTAGCATTGAAAGTTAGGATTTGGAGAAAGCTATATAAGAATACTTACTTATATTTAACTGATTCGCCTCCAAGCTAGGGTTTTGTTGAGATCGGATTGAATCTTGACCGAGTCAGAGGGGTGCGAGACGTGAGAATTAACCTTCCAATCATTAGCTTGCAAAATAAATTTGTTGTTTTCTTCACGATGGGTGCGATAACCGCTTACGTGATTTTGGCCGGAAGAAGAATTTTAGAACAAGTAAAGCATGTCGATTTGTCATTAATAAAAATAACAAATAACAGAAGCTTTGAAATAATTAGAGTACGTGTCAACAACTACAGCAAAAAAAAGGTATCCAAGATAAAATTTTTAAGAGGAAACCCGCACTTGCCAAGATAGACTTAGGGATATCTACAAGAGCCGCTGGAGTTCGTTTCAAATATTCTCAGAGACGACCATTTGAAAAGTCCAGTGGTTATTTTAGTCTAATATTATGATATCCAGAGTTTTCGGAGCTGGTTGAGAACTATCGATATGAATCAAACCATAGCTTTGATATCTGAGAAAAGCAAACTATTCATTAGGGTTTGGCAAGTCATCATGCATTGCTTAACGCCAGAACGTCGCTTCCAAATTCTGGTAGTTTACTTTGAAAAAAATAAAAATAAAAATCTGTTCTCGAAGCTCATGAAGCAAAGTGTTGAAAAAGATGCCGAAATACCGGTTCGTCTAGGTTCTCAACTTATTGGCCTTTGTCTTTCGGCAACGTGGAAAATTTTAAGGAAAGATCTTGGCTTATGTGCCCATAAAATACAGTTCGTGCAAGAAGTGAAGCCAAATGATCATCGTTTGCGTCGCATTTTTGTTGATTGGGCTCATTAAATTTATTATTCTGATTTATTGAAAAATTAGTCACAAATTGGACTTATCCAATGGACCATGTAGGTTAGGTTAGGTTAGGTTATGGTGGTAGTCGGTCTGTACGCCCAACTCACTTAGACCTTACAGGTCCGTTGTGATACCACTGTGCTGCACGGGAACCTCATTTATTTTTCTTCGTGGAACCATTTTGTGGCTTTTATGAAACGTAGTATTGATGCCAACCCCACGCCAGACAGTTCTGTAAGAGAATTAAAAAAGTATTTACCTAGACAACCTGCTCTGACTTTAGCTAGGGCTGGACAATTGCAAAGGAAGTGCTCGACTGTTTCTTCCTCTTCCTCATCTCTGCAACCTCTGCATTATTCATGGGAGAAAACTCCTAGTCTCAAGGAATGCCTGCCAAATAGCCAGTGACCGGTCAAACAAGCCACGACCTTCGAGATATTGTCCCTTGAGAGACTAAGCAATTCCTCTGTTCTTTTCTTGTTTATTTGCGGCCATAGTAGCCTAGCTGTTAGACACGTCTCTTCATTTCTCCATGACCTATTCGTCTCTTGAATAATGTGGTTTTTTATTATTAGTTTACTCGTGGCCATGGGTATTCCAATGGGAAATGGACCATGTAACTTTAGCTGCGCGGTACATATGCCTAATATCATATTCAAAAAATAAATGCCATGAAATTATCTACCAGGTTTTAGTAAAATAAAATTAATTTTAACAAGATTTCTGGTTTGTATTTTCATTTTGAAGAGGCAGAGCACTGATGACTTGGCAAAGAACTGTTCGCAGTGGAACTGAGATCTATGACTAGAAATAAAAATGTTTGGAAAACTTTTCTTGAATCCTTAAGCTCCTAAAGAAGTATGGGAAAAATAGTAATAATAATTATCATTTTAAGTTTTCAAGTTCTTGAAGAGACACCCGATATTACACTGTATTCATCCACAGTAATTGTGCAATTAGTTGAAATTAGCGATTAAGGTCTAAATTGGGCTCAAATAAAGACACAACAACTCCATTAATAAATTGTGTAGTTACTATTTAAGTGTAAATAAACGGAGGCAAATTTTCAATGCTACCCTGTGAAGTTTATTAAATGAAAGCCCATTCAATGCGAAAACAAAATGTTATGTTAAAGCAAATTAGAAAGAGAATAAAAGTAAGAGCACAGGGCAAACGAGATTTACGTTGAATAAATTTGAATTAAATTTTAATGAAAATAGCTCTTCATAATCAATTTATTTTGAAAATGTTATGACAAAATAAAAAAAGGCTGGAGACTGCGATGGAATGAGGAATGAGGATAGTGACGATATTGCATTTGTAGGCAGAGCACGTGGAGGAGCTAATGGCAAAAGGGGTCATATGATCGCTGGAAGATAGGGAAACAGGCAATGCTAAACCTTCGAGTGCATTTCTGACATTAAAAAAAGCTTATTTAATAAAAATAATCAATAAATTTTTGACCAAGCCCTGACAATTAAAAGTTGCTGCTTGATAAAGTTTTGAGTTTACGATTTTTCACCAAGTGTTTGCTACTTCAAATCATTAAAAAAATCGATTTTTGTTTTACAGATTATTATTTTTTATAGTTTTAGGGTGCGACCAGAGTGAACGCTGATGCCGAGCGGAGCCGAGCCGAGCTTATTGACGCTTATTTTCATGCGAGAAGAAAATTTGTATATAACACAGTGAATGCGTTTATTACGTGAAGCAATTCATCTAAAAAGACCAGAATTATGGGCCAACAACTCTTGGTTTTTGCATCATGATAATGCACCGTCTCACACTGCACTCGTTCTTCGTGACCATTTCGCCAAAAATTCCACGCCTATCGTTCCGCAACCACCGTATTCGCCTGATTTGGCTCCGTGTGACTTCTGGCTATTTCCAAAACTCAAGAGGCCACTCCGGGGAACGCGTTTCGAGTCGGTTGAGGAGATAGAAGCTGAATCGAAGAAGGTGCTGATGGCATACCGGGAGTGGACTATTTGGCATGTTTCGGGGATTGGAAAAATCGTTGGTATAAGTGTATTTCATCGAGAGGGGATTATTTTGAAGGGATGAAATTGATTTACAAGAATAAATAAAGATTTTTCATTTTACAACCAAATTCACCTTACTTTTTGCCCACAGGTAAAAAAATAATATATTAATCCCGGCAATCCTAATAAGGATAATGGGACACTTTTATCAAATTATTGCATTGTCATCGGTCCTTGATAGGTGTGCAAAATCAAGTCGATCAGATTTTTAGAAGCCAGTGAAAATTAAGCTCAAAGATTCCGTTATATACATACATACATACATACAACCCGACCTAATAAAAGTGTGTTAAAAACACAATTGCACTCTAAAAAGTAAACATCAACAATCCAAAAAAGCGAGCAAAACGCTTTGAAACTGTTTTCTCGCACTTATCGGCTTTGCTCTCTGCTCTTGTCGGCGCTCACTGTGTTATACACAAGCTTATTTGTATTGACTTGTATGTAATCAGTTTTATCGCACTGACAATCTCGGCTCGGCTTTCAGCGCTCACTCTGGTCGCACCCTAAGGCGTATTTCTGTCGAAGTTGATTCTAAAAATTTTCCATAGATACAAAGTTATGTTAGAAAGTGTAACTGCCCGACGAGCGTTTGGTGCGCACAGGTAGTTGTCCTTCGTTTGAGGCAGCGGGCAGTTACTTTCGGAGACTTTCAGCCTATCGGGTCTTTTGTTATTCTAAAGTAGTAAGAGAGTCTGTGTAGGGTTCATATGCTAAGGTTTATGAAATTAAAAATTAATTTTACCAATTTTATCTAAGTTCTTTGAAAAAAACTTGCTAAAAAGATTAAAACCATTGTTAGATACAAAATGCCTTGTACCAAACCATCAATTTGGTTTTCGAAATGAGCACTCAACGATTGATCAAGTACACCGCATTACTCATGTAATTGAAAAATCACTGGAAGAAAAACCAATCTGTTCTGTGGTATTCCTGGATGTATCGCAAGATTTTGATAAAGTATGGCATGAGGGACTAAACCATAAACTTCAAGCAGTTCTACCAATCCAGTACTCAAGCATTTTAAAATCCTACTTAACGAGCAGATTCTTTAGAATAAAGCAAGCAGATGTCTATTCAGAACTGAGAGATATTAATGCAGGTGTCCCGCAAGGCAGTGTACACGGGCCAGTTTTGTATCTCTAGTATACTAACGATATACCCACATGCAACAATACCTACAACAACTGCAACATTTGCCGATGATACTGCAGTATTAGCAACTGATGAAAAACACTTAGAAGCAATTCAGAAGTTACAAGCATCAGTAAATGCAATTCAAAATTGGACCAAAAAATGGCGTGCCAAGTTAAACGAAACCAAGTCTGTGCATGTTGACTTCACTAATAGAAATATAAATTATAAACCAATATTTATCAATAATACGGCAATACCGCATGCAAATACGGCAAAATATCTAGGAATGACCTTAGATGCTAAGCTGAGATGGAAAGCACATGTCAAGAAAAAACACGGGGAGTTAATTCTTAAATACAAGAAAATGTATTGGCTGTTAGGCCGACATTCTAAGCTCTCTATTTATAACAAAATACTTTTATACAACCAAATACTGAAACCAGTGTGGTCATATGGCATACAGCTCTGGGGCTGCACAAGTGAAAGGAAAAAAAAACATCATTCAACGATTCCAAAATAAAGTATTACGAGACATCGTTAGAGCGCCGTGGTACATTCGTAATTGCAATCTTCATAAGGATCTTAATATAGACACCATTACGGATATCATAAAAGAATTCGCAAATAAACATAAAGAGAGACTTCAGCAGCGCATCAATGATGAAGCAGCCAAACTACTTGTAACTGATGACCCCACGAGAAGATTAGAAAGGACGAAACCGCATGATCTCTCTCTTCATAAAATTTTGTCTTTACTTGAGATGTTTTAATTTAATTAAATATATGTAAAATGAATTGCTTATTAGTTTTGTTAACTAGATTGCAATAATAATAAAATAAACAAAAAAAAAAATTTTAAGTTCTTGCTTTAAATGCGCGCGATCTTGAGCGAAATGCACTTGAAAGTTTATACTAATTTTTCTGGAAACTACTTTTTCCGGCGTGGTCTGCATGATTACTCATGCAGTTTTTAATATTTTTTGTTGCGGGTTTTCTAAAATATACGGAAGTGGTTTCTCTATACTCTGTCGAGCAGGATTTTTAATATTTTTGTTACAAAATTTTATGAACATAATTAAAGTGTGACATTTATGACGTAAAACGCATTTTTTTAAATGCCGTAAATTGCAAAATTTTTTTTCGAAAAATCCGGCTCGACAACTATAACAACTATAACTAAAACTTTATTGTTCAAGAATTTTTTTACTTCTTACAGATCCAACAACATTTCAAGGAGAAATGATGCAGACCGTGGAGCAATGTTTTTTTCATTGTACTTTGACTCACGTGGTTTATTTATATACTAATTTTTGTAAAGAAAAATAAAATAAATTTTTTTACATAGTTTAAGTATTAATAAACAATGTATACAAATTTTTCATATTTATTTCTATTGTCATCCCTTCTAAAAACAGTTTTTCTTTTAGCCCTTAAAAAAATTTTATAGCAATTATTCTGAAAATTATTTAAGGAACTACCATGTCTTTTTAGCTATGAATAAATTAAAGGAGTAGCTCGAAATCTCAAGTAGTAGAGTCTTCTAATGTGGACCTGAACCAGCTTCAAAACAAAACTGCTGATAAAACACTTTTTTAAGGCATTCTTCACCATTACCAATTATTCTTACTGCCCTAATTAGCGCGTTGGTTAAATTAAAAGTTTTTCCATTTAAGGAGTTTGGCGTAGAATGATTTAATAAATTATGTGACTTTTCCTTAAAAACTTTCTGTTTCGTGTACGTTACTGCGGCTCTGGGTGTATATATTTAAATCTTCTTCACTAAATGACCCAGACTGTAATTTTAGACGTTTAGTTTGAAGTTTTTTTTATTTGTAGACAAAGATGGGATTTTCCCAAATCATACTACAGAAACGGTATTGCATTGCAGCTGATTACCGGAGCCGGCAGGGGCTTTTTGATGCTCCTTGAACCTGAATCTCCTGTACTTGTGAGCAACACCGAGTAGGCCGATTTCGACAGGCACCCTTCGGCAGGTGACCATCGAATCTAATCTACCAAAATCATTATTGTACTTTCGAGGTGCTTTATAAAAATATATTTATTTGTTCACAGCAAGCCATAATTTCGCTAAATAAGCAAGAGAACAGAGTCCAGCAAATAATTTAAGAACATATTTTTGCCTTCTTAAACGTAAAATTTTTAACCAAATGTGCACAATTAACTTATTTAGACTAAATTAATAAAAAATTATAATAATAATTTCAAGACATTAATTTCATTTACTCCTGGAGCAGTTGTAAAATTACTTAAATAGGAGAAAAATGGAAATTCTTTGAATTTTTAAACGCATACCACCACATGAAAAAAACTAGGTAACAGTTAGCCAACCATTACAGCAGAAGTAGTTGTCATGAAAAGCAGTGAAACGAATTTAAGGTGGAATTTCCGTTGCCACAGCGCCAACGAAGTCAAAATCATGTATGTATTGTGAACAACAACGAAGGAAGAAGGAAAGCAAAAATCAAGTATTGCCAGCATTTTTATACTTCTCCGTTTTACTCTGCCCGTTTTATATTTATATATTTTTTAAACTTTTATATTTGTCATCACTTTTATGTTTATCACTGCAATTATTTTCAATTTCCCTATACCAAATAATCTAAATGCACCAAAGCGCAAGTCAGCAGTAAAATGCGGGCATCTGTGGATTTAGTTTATAAATACGATACATACCGACAATCTTATACACGCAACGGTGGTTTTTACACCAAACAGCTTAAGTCGACTTGCCACTTTCTATAGATTAATCACAAAAGTGATGGACTTTAATGCGTTAAATCATTGAGCGATGGACATTGATAATTTAAACAATTAACTGATGAGTTCATCTTGAAGAAATTTGCATACAAAATAAAGTGGAATAACAGGAAATATTTTTTTTTTGCACGGAAACTGAAACTTTTTAAAATTAGTTAAGTTGTTTTTCCAAATTGCCACAGATATGAACATTTATGCCATATACTTACATAGTAGGGTGCAGCGATTTTTTATTTCTTTTGTCTACGGGAATAAATTTAGGGACGCTGTTTTAAAGCCCATTGAATTTAATAAAGTCAGAGTTTGAAGTGGCTTCAAGCTGACGCTGACGCTGACGCTATTTTTGATAATTTTTTGATTTTTTTGATTAAAATGAGAAAAATCGTCGGATTAAAATATGATCAAAAATCAGCAAGAATTTTCACCCACTTCAAATCTTCACTTTGTTATACTAAAATTGAAAGGTTTTTTAGCCCTGTGTACCCAATTTTTTTTAAATTCTGATTAAAATTTTTGGCGTAATTTTTTATAATTTTTATAAATCTTGTACTATGACAGAAACTTGACCTATTACAGTCAGTCTTATAAAATAAAGAATATTTAAATAATGTATATAAAAATTTTTATTAAAAAGATAGATAAACAAATAGTTAAAACTTGTCAATATGTGACGCCTTTATAATAATTTCTGTGGGTGCAGTATCAAATTTGAATTGAATTAGGAGAATTTGGATTTCAAATCACAAAAAAAAAAAAATGAAGAAACTATCTCCACAGAATAATAAAACAAAAATAAGTAATGTTAAAAATAAATCAAATAAAAATAAAAATATTTTTTATTAAACTGAAAAAAAAAAAATTGATCAGTAAAAGTAAATTGAAATCAATCAATTGATCGAATATAAATAAAAAAGGAGATGAAAAAAATTTATATACAATATTTTTATTGAATAAAAACAATTCAGTGGTTAGAAGAAGATGTTGAAAATATAAAATCAAATAAAAGAATAGCAAAATTATCCTAAGCTTTTACAACATAACACATGGGCTACAAAGTCCCGGGTCTAACACATAGATGGCACTAGTTTTATTGCATTCACCTCTTTTTTATTTAGTACTAGCCTTAAGAAGCCAGCTGTTAAAATTTCATAATATTCTTTTCATACTTTTGGTATTTTCAAAACAATTGATCAAAAAGAAGTTCGTGTTTTAATTTTTCACTGCTTCTTGATGGGGAAAAATACCGTTCAAGCATAGCAATGGCTTGGGAAGCGTTATGAGGACACCGCTCCCTCACAAATAGCAATAAAAAGATGGTTTGCTGACTTCAAACGGTAGAAACGTAGAGTCCTTATATTGCCTCAGAATTTCACTACGAGAAAGCTGTGTTCAAAGTGAGTGCCTGGTTTTCCTTCTTTCAAGACAACATACCGTACGACAAGTCAATCAAAACAATGGCAAAACTACATGAATTGAGTTTCAAAGTGCTCCCACATACACTCCTTTCGCCAGATTTGGTTTCCAGCAACTACTGGCTATTCGCAGACCTTAAAAAAATGCTCGCCGATCAAAAAATTCGCTCGAATGAGGAGGTTATCACTAAAACTGAAGACTATTTTGAGGCAAAATGTAAATCATTCTACAAAAGTGGCATTGAAATGTGAGAGCGGCGCTGAGATGATTGCGTTGTTCTTGATGGAAATTAAGTTGATGAAAAAAGCAAATTTTGAACAAACAAAAAAACGTGTTACCTTTGTTAGACCCGGGAATTTTCAGCCCATGTGTTACAGGGATTGATTGAAAAGTAATGAGCCTTCCCGCGCGGAGCGTCTGCCAAGCGATCAACCGAATAGGCTGGTGGGGGAAAATGATCGTTGGACCTTCCCCTTCCACTAGAAACCGGTCCCAGTTCGCTGGCAACAGCGGTGCAGCCAACATCGCTCCGCGCGTGAAAGCTGTTTTAAAAGTGTGTTAGGATTTTGCAGTGGCGAAAATGTAGCGATCGTTGGAGCAACGTTACTCGATCAAATTTTGCGTAAAGCTAAACAAAACGAGTACCGAAACCATTGGGCTACTCAAGGAGGCTTACAGGGACCAACCCCTGTCCAATGCCAAGGAAAATGGTGGCACAAGTAGTTCAAGGAAGGCCGGGAGGACGTCGAAGACGAACAGCGATCTGGAAGGCCTTTGACGACGCAAACAGACAAAGATGTGAACCGGGTTCGTGAATTTTTGAACATTGACCGTCGTGCTAGTCTACGTGAGATCAGTGAAGAGTTAAATTTTTCAAAGAAGTGCTCCTTCGGCTGAAAAACCACGTCGCCCGAGTGCGGCCCGACCTCGTCAACAATTGGACCCTTCATCACGACAATGCGCCGGCGCACACCGCCTTCCTCTGCACCTTTGCATTGGCCAAGATGGGGGTTCCGGTGCTTACCCACCCACCCTACAGCCCAGACCTGCCCCCTCCAGACTTCTTCTCGTTCCCACGCCTGAAAATAAAGCTGAAGGGGAGGCGTTTCGACTCCATCGAGGCGATCCAAAAAACTATGACAGCCGAATTGAACGCGATTCCAGCGGATGAGTTTAAAAAATGTTTCCTGCAGTGGAAGGACCGCTACCAGCGGTGTATTGACGCTCAAAGGTTCCTATTTTGAAGAGTATTAGTTGTATAAGTCAAAAGGTTTAATAAAACTGCTTAAAAAAATAAGGCTCACTACTTTTCAATCAAGCCCTGTATATAAAACTTACGTAGCAATAACAGAAATTAAATTGAGGGAGCGTGCAAGAGGACACTAGTCCAATTTCTTTGTGATTCATCCTTTTCCTCTTATTGGTACACAAACTGCTGATAAAAAAGATTTTGAGACTAATTTTGATAAGGGGGTTTTCCAATGTATGAGATCGATGAGATCTCGTGGAAACAAATTAAATTGCTTACAAATTAAATATCGAGATGTGCAGGATGCATTTGTTGTTTGTATTCTAACTCCTTTTGTTAGACCTTTCGATGACATAATATAAGCGCCTAAGTACTTAACGTCCATGACCTGTTACTCATTCTCACCATAAACAGCAAACTTCCATCCGAGAGGGTTTTTTGAAATTGTCAAGGATTTAGTCTTTGTTAACGATATTTTCATGTTAAATTTTGCTGCAAACTTCTCAAAATTGAAAAGCATTCGTTGTAAGTTATTTTCATCTTCAGTTAGCAACACATTAGCGTAACAAATTATTCTAAATTTTGTGTTTAATAATTTATTACAATTCGCTCTTTGTTTTTAATATTTTTCATTATTCCATCCATGATTGCGCTGAAAAGTATCAGACTGAGACTATCTCCAATGCAATAATTCATTCATCTAAATTCCTTTTTTGTAGTTGATTAAGAAAATCTGTCAAATGCTTGTGGATGGTCAACAGAACATAAAAATACAGGTTTGTTGTATTCTATTGCTTTTTTACAATTTGCCTAATAGTAAATAAGGCATCTTACTATTCTTTGTTTATTACTGTCGAAGCGCCGAAGCAAACAGCTTTGTAAAAAGTTTTAAATCAGAGCTTAACTGTGTTATTCTCCTATGATTTTCGGGATTGCATTGAAGAGGGAAAAATATACACTTATATATTAATAAATATATAAATATTTTTCCAGAAAAATAAGAACTCATCATACTTTTCAAATACATATCGGCCATTTAATAAACAATCTAGCACATCCGAAAGGGTCCTCGTTGAACTCCTTAAAAAGAAAAAAGAACATCTAAAAAGCTCCTACAAAATTCACCCTAGATTAGATTAGTTTAGGTTGGTTGCTGCTCTCCGTGAGTGTGTAAAGGAGCCCGCTAAGGTCTGGAGCTCTATTGTGATGCCATTAGCTTGGGCGCAAGTTTCCACTCTAATTCCCAGTGCGGTGAATCACTTTGCCCATCTAATAGCAGCACAAAAGATCATAAGGTCGAAATGCAAGCCAAAAAATATAATCTAATCTAATAGCAACACCAATATTCTCAACACAACGTATAGTTTTTGGTCTGCCAACCCTTCTTCTATACTCGAGAGAACCAGTTTCTTGAAACTTTTTCACCAATCTTTGAATTGTTCGTTGTTCTATTGTGTAAAATTGTATATCTCCTTATTTTACAAATGTTAAAGATGCCATAAAAAAGGTACTGTCTTGGAATTATTCAATACTAACGACATCTTGGCGTCAATTTGAAATACCCTTTATGAATGAGAGATGAAATATTGCGGATGCCTGCATACACCCAAGGTAGTAGGAGTTTAAATAGCGGGACCTTGTTCTACATAAGTTCTTTTCTTCTACTCGATACTTATCTAGTTTTCACACAAGAGGGCTCCATGGTCCGTACACTTTTGGCTTGGACGATGTAGATCGTGTAATCTATCTCTGCTATCTCTGGTTCTCTTCTCAGAAGAGTTCCGAGATTCTCAAGTGCCCAGCTTTGAAATCTTCCCATGGTATATCAAATACTGGTAACGCTCTTCAAACAGAAATCTTTGCGATCCAGCAGGTATGCAAAATGGTTAGTGAACGTGGGAGCGAGGGAGATATTAACATTTTTTCCGATAGCCAAGCCATGATCGAGGCTCTGACGACGCCGTGGTGCAGTTCCGAATTAGTTCTCTCTGTAAGAAGGAGATCAAATCTCTTGGCGGTGCAGGTAACATTTCCCTGTTCTGAGTTCCTGGACATAGGAACATAGAGGGAAATGAAATTGCTGATGAGCTCGCCAGGAGGGGGACTGAATTGGTCTCAGAGACCTCCTACCCGGTCATCGGCATCTCCCTGACTGTTGTTAAACTTATTTTTCAGGAAAGCGCAGAAAAGATGGAGCTCCATTTCTTCATGTGATATTTCGAAAATCCTGTGACCCAAGTACAATATGCGGAGTACTCAGTCCATTCAATTTCCAAACTCATAGTTGTGTTTACTGGTCATTGGTCCATGGGTTAACGCGCGGCTACCATTTAAACGCCGTTACAGAAACTGTGCGGACCTTTCAGGGAAGGAGGGCACTATCTCTGTAAATATCCAGGTTTGGCAGTTAGACGATTAGGAGTGCTCCGTTCTTGGACAGCGTGGGACAGCGCGTTTACCTAAATCCCACCAACCTTCTGCATTACATCAACAGCTCTGGCTGTTTGTTGAAGGTCTCTTAATGGTAAGCGACGCTTTAGTGCTACTTGGGCAGTGCTTCAACCATTCCATCTATATACCTATCTATGCATGAATTGAGTCTGATTTCATTGCAATTAGCGCGAGATTTGTCACAGATATCTATGAGGACAAGGTGTAAGTCATAGTCACAGTCTCAAGAGTCTTAGTAGGCATAGAAAGCAGCACTCCTAAAATTAGTATGAATGTTGCTTTTTGTACATTTTCCATTTTGCTCCAAGATTCCATCTTTGCACTCTACCCTAATACCCTATACATACACCTATAAAAGTCAAACAAGAGCGTCGTAGAAGTAGTAGTTCAGTTGTTGATAGCAATTCCGCCCGCTGCCTCCGCCTGCGAAGCAATCCTAGCGTATCACATTGAAGTCAATTCACACCTCAACCGCTGCGGCGTATCATTTACTTACACACACACAAATACATATAACTTATACAATACATAAGTATGAGCGCGTGTGACACTAAAATCACTGGTAAATGTGAATGTACGCGCCGAAAAGTATGTCTTCAAATGCTGACTATGCGCGCACAGTGATTTGGTTTGTGTTGCCGTGTGTTTGCGCTCGTCTTTTTAGCTATAGCGAACTGTTGACTTTCACTTAGGTGCAGGTGAACTTGTGATAAAGTTGGTGTGGGTTTGAGTCAAGTCAGTTTGCTCGATGTGCCTAGTGTTAAAATTGTTGACTTAATGCTTGTGTTTTTTGGTGTTCAAACACTGAACTTGGGGGTTTGTGATTGCTTGCTACTATCAGGAAATCGCGAGCATGTTTCTTTTTTAAATTATTTGCAGGCAATAAAACGCTGCTAGTTTCAAATTTAAGAGAAACAAAGTTAAGAACTTCGGAATTGGATTTTGCTGCATTTGCTTCGGGTTTGCAGTTCTTTACTGAAACAAAATTTTTTACATTACATTAAAACTTAGTCGAGATGTTTTTAAGATTACACGCCATTAAACAAGGCAATTTGAAGAAACTGTATATAACTGTATATAGACATAGGGAGTTTGTGCCTGCTTCCTTTCTCAACAAAGCTAATGTTATTTTACGTTAACGGGAGGAGAAAATTAATAGTGCAGAAGGGTGATGGCCCCTTTCTTGGCTGACGGCCGAACGATAAATTAATGACGGTTGTGTTAACTGTTTCATACTACTTAAGAATGTGGCTAATCATCAGCTGGTTAATAACAAGGCCTGCCAGATCAGCAGGCGTAACAAGGAAATGAGAGCCAAAATACGAAAATCTTAACTCCGCGAAAGTAGGACAGCTAAGAAGGAGGTTTCGAGATGAGTCCACCTAATCCTCTTTATAGCTAACGAAAAAAATACTCGAAGTAATGGCGAGTCTCACAGCATGCATACCTCGTGGACTGCGTCTTGTAAGGCTACACAAGAAATTAGAGTGTTCAGGTTTTGTTAACCTTAGAAAATAGTTCGAGTGCCTCCGACCCACACGTGGCCAGAATGGTTTTGCGAGTTCATCCTCCAGCCCTCGATGAGTTGACGTGAAGCCCATTCTTCCAAGCGCATACCAAAAGTAGTCAAGCGGATACCAGCTTATCCGCTTCGCGGTTTCATGCAATACCACTATGACCAGGTACCCAGATGAGCCTTCAATCAAAGAATTCGCATCGATAGATTGTGAAGTCAGACAGTTTCGAGTGCATCATCATCGATCCCAGTTTGCTGATTGCCGCTTGGCTGTCGTAGTAGATATTTACTTTAGTGACAGTTTAACATAAATCAAAAGCTAATCAGCTGTTTCTTTGATGGCGGCTACCTTTGCTTCGAACACTTTTTAGTGGTCCGGTAACCGGAAGTTGAGTTTGATGGGTAGCTCCTCGCAGAATATTTCTCTGCCAATCTTTCCATCCAACTTCGACCCATCCGTGAACAGGACCTGTCTGCAAATGCCGCCTACTATTGCCTTGATGTGAGTGGAGAATATCCTGCTTGGATTAAGCGAGTTTCTGAGGATACTTGAATGTACGTAAGTGAGATGAAGCCTGAGCCTCTTAGTTTGATTGCGGCATGTGCAGCGGCAGTCGTGCATACGATATCTACGGATACCACATTTAGCATTGCGTTAAGCGCTGATTCCAATGGGTGCAGACTTTTGAACTCTCTCCAGTTCCTTCACCGACGTCGGCCTTCTCGGTGAGTTACAAGAGACAAGTGGTCCATGCAACAGAATCGGCTTTATAACAGTAATATAGAGCCAAAATACAACTCTATGAGAGAGACTCCATCTTGTCTTTACATCCACACAAGACACAAAAGGGCAACCTTCATTTTGGTTCATCCATACATTCGACTGTTGTTTTCTTTATCCTTTCCTGAATGTTGATCTTCCACGTTAGCGTTTGATCAAGTGGTATATCTGGGAATTTCAACTTACCAGAATGTATCAACGTATCATCTCCTATTCAAAAGAGTTGAACTTTGGGTATTTTATATTATCTCGTAAATAGGGCAAGCTTCGTCTTAGGATTATTTACCGATAGACCAAAATCTGCCGCCCAAATAACAATTTCGTTTGGTTATCCCTGCATTAAATCATGCAGAGTATGCACAAACTTCCTTTTAATAATTAGTGCCACGTCATCAGCGTAAGCAATCACCATGCTCCTGTCCTCTTCACACCAGCTCGTCCAGCAAGTAATTGACAACGATAGCCTAGAGAAATTGTGAGCGAACACCGCCTTGCGGAGTGCCCCTACTCATCTACCGGCGTTGAGAGACGTCGGATTACTTTGCCACGGTCGTTTCTGATAAGATCGACTTCGACTCCAGTTTATCCAGAGACTTGGTGATTGTCGTTGAGACGACGATATTTAAAGCTACCAAAATATAAAGGAAATCGCCCACTGCGAACTCTTTCTGACTTAGGGACTCTCTATATTTTCAACAATCGTATTTTTTTGGACTGATACTGGTACTGGTACTCTATTTGATATTTTCTAATCTTTCTAATTTTTTCTTTAATGCTAATCTGTTTCCATTTTCTCTAGAAATCTTAACATTTTGCCATTGCGTGGATGAGTCAAAAAGTAGACGAGATTTTTTGAGATTGATTTTACTTCTTCAAAACTCTTCTTCAAAAACCTTCTTAAGTATGACTCTCGAATTGTATCGTTTGATTGTATGGCACTAAGAATATCTATATAAATCCGCTGTCATTATTGAGTAAGCCTACTTTCTAGAAATACCTATGTGTACACAAATTTTGACGTGACGCTGTTTCACACTGATTTATTAGTGTTACAAAAAAATTTATGCTGTACGTTTGTTCGTTACCGCATACTATTTTCGTCGGAGGAGACCTCAACTGAAATCTCCCGGAAAATATAATATTTTTTTGGAACATTTTAACCCTCAACTGTGTGGTAGCTTAATATTTTTTCCATGACCTCAAGAGTAAGACTTATTGGGTTACAATATTCCACAAAATATGCGCCGTTCAAATTCATTAAATACTTTTATACGCAATGTTAGTGTTGAATGTGTTTTTATGTAAATGCTTCCAAATTATTTGGATCAACTTAAGATCAAACTAGGAAAACTTAAATGCACTTTAAGGGGGAACGCCATTGTGAAGATTCAAAAAAATCGATTTTTTTGGCATAAATTGTTAGTATAACTACTCAAGAAAATGTGGTAAAAATTTTAAAGCGAAATTCGCTTTATTTCGGATTCTATGTGCACTTACTATAAGTGAGCGCCCGTCGGCTCGGCCCCGTAGCGCTTACGATACGATGCTTTATTTCAATGCTTTATTTTTTTGATACGGTTGCAACGATTTCTCGAAGACTAATGGCCCGGATTTTAATTTTCTTTTTTTTTTTTTAAGTTTTGGTATCGCACTAGCTATCGTTCGTAGCCGATTTTCAAAATTTTGAAAATAACTATATTTTTGGGTCTGTTGAAAATCAAAAAAATGGTGAAAAGCACACATCGACATTCAAATCACCACATATTGTCAACAAAAAAAACAACAGCTACTTACAACGATAGCCACTATTGTGTAGATTAATACAATTTTTGGTTTTTTGATTTCAGATGATTATTCATTGCTGTATCGCTGCCACCAGATGACGTTATTTTTTTTTTAACTCGTTACGTTTATTTACATAAATTTGTCAATTTTCAATATTTTTTAATAAAAATTTACATTAACATAGTTTAATATATATATAACTAGCATTCCCCAGTGGGCTTCGCATCACCATACATAAAATGTTTTTTTATATTGAATCGTCTGGCGTGCTCCCCAATTGGTGTTTTATCGGCTTTTATTATTATTTTGTGGTCATCGGTGGGCATCAGATCGAGTGCCACTTTGAACAATTTCACCAATTCATTGTGTTGATGGAACATTGTTTGCAATTCATTCACGATTGATCTTCTCGTATTCGTCGAAATTGCACAGCGCTGATCTAATTCACGATTCTCATCACCAATAAAATATATTTGCAAAAATTGATGGCCACCATCTGGGAATAGTAGCAAAGACCCAGCTCTATGGTATATTTGACCTTGAATCTGTAAAGTTCGAGAAAATTATGTATATAGAATGTTTGCTCGTCTTGCACGTGGCATTCTTTCAGTACAATATATTACTAATTAAATGTAATAGCGAAATATTGAAAATTATTTCAAAAAACAGTATATTACAGGCATTTCGTATGAGAGGAAACCATTACTCATATAAAATGTCAGGAACGGCTGCCCCGATTTCAATCAAGCTTCACACAAACCACCTCCTCAAAAATAGAAAAGAACTCTAAAATTCTTGTGTTAATCGGTTCGGCGGCTCTTGAGTTATAATATTACCAAGGAAATGTAACTTATTTTTATGTATCGTCCCCTTAGTATTAAAATAGCCTATACATTTTTTGATGTTTTGAGAAAATGAATTTCAAACTTTTTGTCGAAAGTAGCTCTTACTCAAATATCGGTATGTCTGTAAATATTTACTATTTTTTGACTGACGTTTTGACTTACTTTGTGGAACTAGAATTTGACAAAATTTTGACCACATATAAAATCGACGATGGAGAATCCAAATATTCAATAAAAAAATAATAGCCTATGAGCACATAGGCTATTGTTATACTAAGGGGACGGTATATAGAATGTTTGCTCGTCTTGCACGTGGCATTCTTTCAGTACAATATATTACAATAGTATTTGAATGTAACAGCAAAACATTCAAAATTATTTCAAGAAACAGTATATTACTAATTGAATGTAAAGGCAAAATATTGAAAATTATTTAAAAAAACAGTATATTACAGGCATTTCGTATGAGAGGAAATCATTACTGACATAAAATGTCAGGAACGGCTGCACCGATTTCAATCAAACTTCACACAAACCACCTCCTCAAAGATAGAAAAGAACTCTGAAATTTTTGTGTTAATCGGTTCGGCGGTTCTTGAGTTATAAGATTACCAAGGAAATGTAACTTCTTTTTATATATATAGATAAAGATAATTTGCTTTCTGCCCGATCCTCGAATAATCATTCCTACTTACAAAGAAAAATTCCCAAAAATCGACTATTTTTTTACCCTTCCCAGTGGCGTTCCCCCCTTAAAAAAAGTTGTAACGTTTACAAACAAAATGGCTAATAGTCCAGTGGTTTGTAGCTTTTTGTTTTTAATAATTATACCAAATTTAAAAATTTAATAATACCAAATTTTTGTCATTTTCTGGTCGCACTATTAAAGTATTTTAATCCAACTTTCCCGCTGGGTCGCCTGGCATTTCATCTAAGCGAACGCCTTTGCTTCGTATACAAATTTGATTTTATTTAAATATGCCTAGAAAAAATATGTGAAAGCGGCGAAAATTAAGATATCAAACGTTAGCAGCAACTGAAATAAAAAATGCTAATAAAAATGTAAAAAAAAAATTGTTATTTACTGCATACAAAGAACATAGCTGGGGAGGTGCGCCGAAAATTTATGACTAAATAATCGGTCTTCGTAGAAACATACTTACAAATATATAATGCACAGCTACATACATACATTCACGCATACAACCGCCCATGAAATACAAAATTGTGCACAATATTTCAAAAAATATGCGCTATGAAATTTGCTAACACACCAACAAATAACTCAGCAAGCTAGGCAATGAAAAATAGCTACAAATTACATAGTAGGATATGCTGAGTTAATTTTAGCAGGATCTTTACAATTTCAACAGCTTCAGCTGATGCTAGGCAAGCAATTACTTCGTACACACAGCCAGTAGCCGCAAATTCGGTTTGTAAATACTTCTAGGCGCGAACTGATTATATGCCCAGACTCTAATGATTGCCATCCTGCAGCCTCTAACTCTCGATTCCAAAATCGAGAAAGTTTAATTTAAAATTAAACTGTTGTTCTTTTAACGTAAATAACACTGACTTACCACCAACATAAATGTCAACTTGAGTCCAATTAAGTTTCGTTGCGATGCTCTTTACAGCGTAGGAAATCGCTTCAAATGATGGCAGAAAATTGCTAGATTCCTGAAAGTAGATAAAAAGCAGACACAGAAAAGTGAATAAACGTTTACACATACACAAGCACTGGTATTTAAGTGAATATGCAAGTAGGTTGGCAAATATGTATTTAGAAGAAGTGTAAATGGCGCGAGAAATGTAGATACTTTGAATAAAGTGTAGTTGGCAAAAAAAAAAATTAAATAAAAAATAAAATACAAATACTAAACCTGCCAAACAATTGGCTTTCTTTCATTCCTGTTTATTTGCTTTTGTCCAAAAGTAGTCAATTGACTTTTGTAAACCACGAAATTCCGACAAAAGGCTAACATCATCTGATTGAGAAAAATCAAAAATTTACTGCAAAAATATGCAAATTTCATATCAAATGACTTTTGCTTGCCAAATGCTTTGTCTTCTCACAGATTCGTTGAGCACATTAACGTAAAGTAAATTGGGTGCGAAGAGCTTTTATTTTTTTTTTTTTTGTTTTTTGTACTGAACCCATAAAATACTATGAGAAATTTAATTAAACGAAGATGTGGATGGATGCCTTTTGTTTGTGGCAAAAATAAATTGCGCTTCATCAAACCAACTGAGTTCGGGCTTCTTTGAAATTATTGCTACTTCTCTTCTTACTGAAAATTTGCGAGTGAATGGTGTAGTCTGAGTTATCTGAACATACGTAGGGACATTCCTGCCTGTCTAGCGCTCATATTTCTTCACTTATTTCAGCTATCTATAGTACTATATAACCTATTCTGCTAAAGTATTGGGATAAATCATGAGCTGGTGTTAGCAATAAAGTCAATATTGGCGTTAGTTACACATTAAACGATTTGCTTTTATTCTTCCCTAAGCAAGCAAATAAGTAGAAGAAACTTCTACTATAATGGTCATCGGGACTATCAGATCACTTTATCACTATTAAATGATAAATAAGCTAATCCATCGCGAAGAGTAGACTGATTAGGAAAAGTCGCTTCCAATATTTTTCAACCAATTGTACCACTCTCGTGCTCCAAGGACCACATTTTCGTTTGTTTTCCATATCTTTCAAGCTTCTGTACTTTAGAATACCATTTGCTCGATGGTAGCGAACTTAGCGGACCCACCTAACTCAATGTAACACTTGTTTGCAAGCAATCCTTTAAATTATCCGTCAAATTTAAAGACTATTATCACTCGTAATTCTGCGCTTTATGAACGAAATTTGTAAGTACAGTGCGTTTCATAACTATGGCACTAAAATTATAGAGACTTTTTGGCAAGTTTTGACAATTTATAATTTCTTGATTTTTTATAAATTTATTACTAGCTGTACCCGCCAAGCGTTAAATTTAAGAAAAATAACTTTAAAGAAAAATCAGTACACAAATATTCATTTCATTCTAACCATTTTATTGTTTTTTTTTATTTCGAAAAAATTGTGACATTACAAAGTTTAGTTTCATTTCGATGTTTATTGAAGTGCTGTGGGATACACAATATTTCTTGTTTTTCCATCGGGTGCGTAGACGAAGGTTAACCGACACGTGAGCAAGACACATAGAGCTGTCCATGTAACAAGCATGGATTCTCCAAATTTAATCCACACACTTGTAACGATTGTCCCTGTGCTTTGTTAAAAGTCATTGCGAAAGTGAGTCGCACCGCGAACTGTTAACGTTTGAATTCGAATTGCATATCTGTCGAGATCATTGGGATACGTGGCAACAGTACGTCTTCACCTTTGAATTTTCCAGTCAACATTGTTGCCTCGATAACATTGTTCATCATTTTCTTGACTGAGAGTCTGGTTCCGTTGCAAATTCGTGGTGGATTTTTGTTTCGAAGAAGAATGATGGGTACGCCAATTTTCAATATAAGAACGTGCGGCGGCATGCCTGGCAAATCAAGCGAATTTAAGAATTCAGTTGGATAGTTGACAGCCTCGTCTTGATTCTCCACAGTATCGATGTACTTATACATATGTTGTCGTTTCACTGGGTATTCCACGCTGAATGATGAAGTTGATGGTATTGACATCGATGTTTTTGGCTGCTAATATAGCACACGTACTGAGCTACTGATGGTTTTTGTAGTTTTGTGCAACGTTTGGGAAAAATTTTTGCACTGTACTAATTTTTACGACAATCGGTTGAACGGGGCAGAAGTGTTGCTACTTTGCAGCGCCACCTGGTGGTGAGTGGTATCAATGAGCATATTCTACAAACCTTCTACGTGGATAAATACATATAAAGGGTGGTTAAATTTTAAGGCCCGATGTTGAATGTGAACCACACCTAAACGTTAAACTTTTCTGCATTTCATTTGACATTTTTCAATTTCAGACTAACTCAATTTGAACCATTGAAAGATAGATAACACTGTGTGACAAAAAAAAAAAAAAAATAAATATACTTTTATGGAGACCTAGCACAACTTGTGGCTATAGAAAAACTAAACAAAATGGTATAGGAGAAATTTCCAATACACCCCCAAAATCTCGTTTTATGGCCATAAAACCGTTTTTCAGTAGGTTGATGTGAAGAATCACTCCTAACTTCGCCAATTTCCATCCGATTTCGAATTTGTTTTTCTAGTTCGAAAGAACAAAAACAAGCCTTTTTGACAGTGTGTTGACAATTTTTCTGAAATGACAACTGACGAGACTGTAGGCGGAAGTATTTGGATTTTTTTTATTTTTTCTCTATTTTTTCAACTTTGACATAATATCTGTCAATTGGCCCACATGATTTGACACCGTTGGACTTCTTTCTTTGGGGTTATTTGAAAGCAAGGTGTACGTCGATAAGCCAGCAACAATTCAAGAGCTATAGGATGAGATAATTCGGCACATTAACGGCATAGAACCTCAATTATGCCTCAGCGTCATCGAAAATTTTGACCAGCGGATGGAGGTGGGCCACTTGGCTGATATTTTGCTACGTACGTAATTGAGCCATACCGATATTATCATAACAAAGAGAAATGATAATAATTTTTTAAAAAAATTCTATTTTATTCAAAATCAACATCGGCCCTTAAAACTTAACCACCCTTTATATACCAATTTTAAAATAATCGGTCCAGTAGTTTTTGAGTTCATCGATGACATACAGACAAACATTCATTTTTATATATAAGAAGAAGAAGATTAAAATATTTTATTTAATTTTAATAACTTTTTCATGAAAATTTAGTTCGTGTTCCTCTAAATACAATGATAAACAAATTTTTTGCAAATTGAAACAAAAAATATAAACAAATTTTAATCAAAATTTCACACTTTTTAATCAGAATTTTTAAATAAATTTCGCGCATGCAGTTTTATAGTCCATTAAATTTTGGTATAATGAAGAAAAATTTTGTCGTGGTTCAAATTGATTTTGGAAACAATTTGTTTTTGCTGTAGGTCCTATGCGTTTTCTCCGTATGCTTGACATTTTTTTGTGTAGAAGACACAGCCGAACACCATAAATAAAAAAAAAATTGCCAAAAATTAAGATACATTTTGAGCTACTTCAAACTTGCACTTTATTATACCAAAATTTAATGGACTATAAAATTTCTAATTTCTGAAACATACATACGAGGTATATGATTTTTTTATTGATTCGCTATGGAGACCTTCTAGAGTAAAATAATTTCGTCTTTTGTATTTTGACTCTTGTAGTGCGTTTTGCTTGTACATCAAGCAGCGTCATCGCTGTACTTCAATTGTACGATTTGACGATGAGAGGGCCATAGATTATACTGAGTAACAGTGAAAATATGGCATACTTTTTTCGAGGCATATATCAAATTTTTGACTCATTCAATTAGAAAAACTGCATATTTTCACACCTCCCATGCGGCCGGTTTTTATACAGATTATATGAAAAACTTTGTCGAAGGCTTTCGAAAAGTCAATGTAAATACAGTGGACCTATAAACCAGCCGAGAAAGAACTAACTCAGTATTCAATAAAAATAGCCATATTAGATACTGTAGATCTGTTAGCAACAAACCCATGCGGATTTGGGAAAATAAAAGATTTTACGGTTAAGCTCAGATTTGAATTGACCGCGTGATCAAATATTATAGAAATAGTGGATAGCTTTGAAATATAGTAGGTCTATAATTTCTAATGCCCCTTTTATCGCCACTCTTAAGGAAGGGATGGAAGATAGCTTCTATGCGTGAATGAAACTCCCGACCATAAAGAGCTGTTGAATATAACTTTCAGGGTATAGACCCAGGCCGAACAATTTTTTAGCAAAACTGCTGAAAGTCCATCAGAATCAGTTTGAGAGGAAGATTTCAGTTTAAGTAAAATATTACTAACATCCTCAGGAGAAAGACAAATAGCTTCATAGTTCAAGGCGTTATTAATGTCAGAAGAAAAGTCGCATGGAAGAAAAAGTTCTTCATCAAAAAAATTAGATTTAAAAAACTCAGCAAATAAATTTGCCATTTCATTTGAGCTTCGCACTTGGCTGTTATCTAAAAAGCTGTCAGCGAAAACACTGGCACTACGCCCTCTAGATTTTATTTATTTACAGAAGGTTTTGGGATTTGATTTAATGTTTTAGATTTTATTTATGTAGAGAAAGGTTCGGGATAAGATTTAATGTTCAACTCCATGTTGTAAATATTGGTATGACAGAGAGATTTATTTATTAAACAGTTCAAATTCCCCAACGCAGTGTATATTTAACGAAATACAAATGATTCTTAGTATATTCAAACCTCTCGAAATAATTATTTTTAATATTCTTAAGCTTTTTCAAATCTTTCGCACTCCAGTGTGATTTATAAGGTTTTTTCTTTCTGAGCGGGATGTTATCTAAGCAGAATTTATACCAAATGTACTTAATGGCAGAAAAATAGTGTCCAGTTCACCAAATTAATTATCCCAATTAATATCAAGTAATAAGTCTTTGGAGTTGGAAAATTCGTCAATGAATAATTAAATCAGAATCTGGCATCGGAAGAAACAGTAGCGAAACAGTAGAAATGAGGTACAAGATTCAATTCAGAGAACTAGCAAAATTGTTAATTTGAAATAAATTAAGACTAAAAATATTACCAATAAAATATAATTCATGATTTGCAAAAACATTATTTGGTGTGAGAGTAGAGTTGAAGACATTAGTACACTCACTTATCTTACAGGGTCCGGCTCTCGAAGTGTAACCAACTTCAAATCGCTCGCGCAGCTGATGCACCGGCATCACCTGTCTGTTAGTTGGCTAAATGACAGTCCAGAGTATTGTTTACAAGCGCGCGGAAGTATTTTGTGGAGAGTAAACGAGAGTAAAATCAGTAATGGATTCCAAACGTAATGGTGTGATTGCATTATATTTGGCTAGAAAATCATAACCAGCGATTGTTCGTGAGCTCGAGCACCTTAACGTAAATAAAGTTTTTGTTTATCGCACCATTACTCATTACAACGATACTGATAGCATTGCGAAACGCCATAGAGGTGGTCATCAAAAGACTGCAACGTCTCGTGAAATGGTTCAAAAAGTGAAGAAGCGACTTGAGCGAAATCAACGATGAAGTGCCAATCAAATGGCGAAAGAACTAAAAATATCTGACCGTAATATCCGACGCATACTGAAAAATGATGTCAAAGTCAAGCCTTAAAAGATCCAAAAGGTGCATGATCTCATACCAAAGCAGCAACAAGTCAGACTTGAGAGAGCGAAGGAGTTCCTTCGCTTGGCCGAAAGCTTGAGGACATTGTATTTTCTGACGAGAACATTTTTCAAATTGAGCAATTCATAAACTCACAAAACGATAGGGTTTCTTTGACCGACCATTCATACGAGAATTTGAGTCATTGATTGGTCACCAGGAGGCAGCACCCGGCACATGTAGTGGTTTGGGCCGCTGTAACCGCAGATGGACGCTTTCCAATCGTTTTCATCGAGCTTGGCGTCAAGCTAAAAACGAGATATTATCGGGAAAGTATTCTGGATGTTGCTTTGAGGCAGTGGGCAAACACACATTTTAGTGACAGTCCATGGACGTTTCAACAGGACTCGGCACCGTTTCACAAAGCTCGAGTGAATCAAGAATCAAATTTATCTGACGCGAATCCGATGCTCTATTCTCTTCGGACCGTTTTGGAGAGCAAGACCCGAACTAAAGGATTCACCAGTCTCGAGACGCTGAAAAAAGTCATTGCGTGCGAGTAGGCCAAAATACCTGCAATTGCATTCGGGCAGCTTGCGATTCGTTTCTGGACCATCTCAAGGCCTTAGTCAAGGCAAAAGATGGTCATATCGGGCAAAAGTAATTTGATTCTTAATTTGGTATCATTTTCATGCATTTTTTAATTTGAATTGAATAAAAGTAATTTTCATAAATTCATGGCCTTTTTAATTGGTTAAAATTCAAATGCCGGACCCTGAAATAACTTAATACACATAAATGATTGCCATTTAGTTTATTTAAAATTAGATATTCTATGTTGTCAACATACGCTTTGCATAGCTCAAATCAAATATATTATTGTGAGGTGGGACAACTTATGCAGACACAGATCCGATCCAACAGAGAGTCACCATTCATGTCCTGTTTCCACAGGAATGCTTTTAAGTGTTACCAGGAATGTCGTCCTAGACATTTAAGCACATTAAGATTTAGGTTATTTTTGATAGATTTCGTTATATGATATGATGTCCGAGACTTAATCGTTTCAGAGGTATTCGATTTTAAAGATTCTATTTATTATTTCGGGGCTTGTACGTCCACTTTTTTAAATGCTGGTTCATGGGTCTGAGCTTTTTTTTCTGTTTTTAGTTAAAGTGTATGCGAATTAATAAAAATAATCAAATTCATCAAATAAATCACCAACTTGAACTGAGCTCTAACAGTTAAAAATGGCTGGATTAAGTTTTGAATGTGCTTTGATTTTTCTCGAAATATTTCTTACTAAGACATTAAAAAAATTTTGTTGTATGGAAACTATTCTGTGAATTATTTTGAAAACTAGTCTCTTTCTATTTATCCAAAAAATACGTAGGAAATCACAGTACGGCGGCTGCTGTAGCCAAATGGATTGGTCCGCGGCCACCAATATGGGATAGCACGGGGTCGAATCTCCGTGCTTGAAACACCAATTGATAAAAAAAGTTTTTTTTTCTAATAGCGTGTGCCCTCGGCAAGCAATGACAAACCTCCGTGTGCTCTTTTGCCATGAAAAAGTACCGCATAAAATAACCACTCGCTGCTATACGAAGATGGCGTGAAATTGCGGAAAATTTCAAGACGCACATCACAAATAGGAGGAAGAGCTCGCCCAAACATCCAAAATTTCTGCATGCATTGTCCAGAGGTTCCTTATGGCGAACCGCTATTTCTCTTTGTACAATCACCTAAAGTCCTGTCTTTTAGAGAGGAGAGCAAAGATTTGTCCGTACCGCTCAATTGGTATCCCAACCTTACTATACGGTAGGGAAACCTGGTCACTCAGGGATGTGGATAAACAAAAACTGCTGGTCTTTGAAAGCAGAGTTTTGCGAAAAATCTTTGGCGCGATAAGTGATAAAGGTGAAAGGCGAAAGAGCGGCAATCATGCACTTGAAGAACTCTACGTGTACCTGTCTTTTACCCGAATGGACCCGTTTATGGTTGTCCAGCCCATAATGATGATGATGATCAAGAAAGGTTACCCTATCGTTTTCTCCTCTGTTCAGATCATTTCGATTCATAAATTCCTCCCAGAATGAAAAAATCTTCTGAACAATCTAAATCCAGTTGGTTTCGAAGTGGTGTGAGCATCTTCACCACTCATACTACGTTGCACTTAGACAGTTAGTTCATGATTCGTCAACTGCTTCTGGAATTTTTTTCCTGCGCAACATTTCATCAGCCAGATTAATTTTTGTGAATTTAACACGAATACGTTGCCTAAATTAGCTGGCCTTCAATTGGTCTTCAACTGACTTTTTGCCTTGATTGAGTAGACTAAACTAAGTAATAGTCATCATTTATGACCATAAATAGATGACATTTTCTTCACAAAGATTTCTGGAGGTTTTGCTTGCTTTTAATATGGCATAAAACTCTAATTTCTCCATAGTTGATGTTGTTTTCCCCAATTCACTTTCCTATCCATCGATATATCAAAATTTAATCAAACAATTTGGCTGAAGCCCAATATTTATAGTTTTGTTCAGGTGTTGATAAATTTTAAGTGAAAAAACTTCTCTCTCCTCTATTTGATACCACCATTCCATTAATTCTTTACCTTCCTCCGTAGGGCACAAAAGGTCTTGAGGTCCAAGTGCAAATCTCATAAAGAATCTATCTACCTTTCCCCGTATTATGAAATTTACTTAAAATTAAATTTTTGATGCAACCTTCATTTGAGTGGTAAAATTTTGAGCTTCTTGAAGTTTCTACAAAATCTTAAATAACTTAAAGACTTAAATTGAATTTTTTTGTACGCGAAACATACGTCTGCCAACCTGTTTGAATTCTGGACTCCAATTCATGCTCTTAAAATAATTAATTACACAGCCCGACAAAATTTAACCAACATTCAGACCCAGAAACCAGACTATATATTTCCGAAGGCTTATGATGCGCTGAATCCAAATCTGGCCTCAGAATTGCTCTATTAGTTTGAGTTTTCGAGATATCATAACCTAAAAGTGCAAAAAACCCCATTTTTGCCCATATTTGAGGTTATGTAGCCTTGCAGATGTTTTCTTTCACCAAAATTAAAGGATGGCATCTTTAAATACAATCCTTCTTTTTTCAAATGGCGTTTTGTTTGCTCAAATATCATTTTTTTTCGCAGAGATATCGCATTTTGAAATTTTCATGTTTCGAAATTTTCCTACACCTGAAAATCGATTAAGATAACATAGACATGATATATTCGATTACTAATTTTCTTGAATTGAGTCTTATTTTTCTTAAAATTTTGTCTCACACCATAAGTGTGCTGACTCACCACATCCCTACACTATCTAACCTTTGGGTACCGAGTCACACACAGCCCTAACCCCTAGAAACCACACCTATCATACCGCGAGCAGGCTAACCCACATAACCGCAAGCAGGCTTTCCCACAAACTCCAAATTTACATACTATTAATCCATATATTTCAGGCCCTCAAACCCAAGAAAATTAGTAAGCGACTATATCATGTCTATGTTATCTTAATCGATTTTCAGGTGTAGGAAAATTTCGAAACATGAAAATTTCAAAATGCGATATCTCTGCGAAAAAAAATGATATTTGAGCAAACAAAACGCCATTTGAAAAAAGAAGGATTGTATTTAAAGATGCCATCCTTTAATTTTGGTGAAAGAAAACATCTGCAAGGCTACATAACCTCAAATATGGGCAAAAATGGGGTTTTTTGCACTTTTAGGTTAGGATATCTCGAAAACTCAAACTAATAAATTAATTTTAGTTATCAATCCGAATTTTGCATGGACAGAGAAGCAGATATTAGTTTAAATTATTTCGGATACTTTTCCTTGTAGACTAGTGTTATCGGACAATTCGGTGTTTCCCAGCAATGCATAATAGTCACCGTTGGGCATGCGTCAATCCAGTCCATTGAAAAAATAGTCTCTTTTTTGACTTATTGTTGCAGAAGTCGACTCTTTTAAGTAATCATTATAATGAGCCAGTTGTCCCTTTACTTACACAATCCAACGTCAAAGGAAGCCTAACGAGACACTTACATTATCTCATCAAATTGGCAGCGATGAAGTAACAATAAAATCACCAACTCTCAAAGGCTACATTATTATGTATTACTGCCATCATCTTCATCTTCATTTTCATCAGTCAGTCAGGCCGGAGCAGCGGTCAAAATCACTGAAATTGAACCCTTTTCTGTTTGGCGATGAAAAGGTCAAAGTTTTTGTTTTCTTTATTTTAGGTTGCCTGGGGTCTTATTGTGTTTGTCAATACTTGTTTTTTAGGTAGGTGAAGGAATTGTTAATAGGTGTTTGTGTGTATGCATGTAAATATTGCGATTTTGTTGTATATTCTTACTAAAACGTATTGTAACTTTTACTAAACAAGTAGTAGTTTTTTTCTTTACTTTATTTCCTCATTCTTTATGGCTGTCCAATCCAGTCTAATCAGTGGCTTATCTTATTTTTTGCATCATTTACAAGATGTGGAGTAGATCTGCTTTTTTTTTTAATGTTGCCTAAAAAAATGAACTGAAAAGCATAGACATTTTCCAAAGAATTCCGGGGCACACTTCTTTTTTAACGCAGCAGCAGGCTTTTGAGAAATTTTATATTCAAATAAACAAAGAAAAATATCAACCAACATAAGTTGAGGAAATTAGCGACAAATTCTAGCAACTACCTTTAAAGTCCCCACATATTTCCGAGATACAAACATCTTTTGTAAGGTGTTTGTGTTTTCTGCTATGTAGGATGTTTCATTTGAAATGGTATGGCTTAGTTTAATTTCATCTTTCTGCATTCAATTCTGTCTATGCCCAATTATGCCAAGGATGAAATCATGAGTTTCATGGAAAAAATAATAGCTTTAAATGGTTTCTCTAATTAAAATGAAACAAGATTATTCATTTGAGCTGATGAATTAGCGAGGTTTGGCACTAAGCTGGCTGTTGAGTACAAATACAATGGCATAGGCACACCCTTGCTGACATGTAAGCTACTTATTTGTGGATAAATTGTAAGGTTAGTAAATAAAATACGTTGTAACGAACCCACGGCAACTGTGGCTGCAGAAGCTATCGGAAATGAGAAAGAAGAATAGATTACTTTTTGCTTCTGTCTCACACTATTCAGACGTAGACCAAACGTTTTGGGGGCAACTTTTTTCAATGCGTTAGAAGACTTCAGCTCGGTGGAAGTAAGAGGCTCTTTAAATTTCTGAATGGTTCACATTGTTTTTAATAGAGATAAGGACAAGTTCTCGACGGATGGATGTTTCCATGTGTAGAAGTCCACTCAAGTGGGGAAAGTTACTGATCGCCATTCACTTGCGAGTGGCCAGGACGATTCTTCTACATATGGTTCAAGCAGCTCACAACGTCCGGGATTAACCCACGTATCCTCTGGGTAGCTTCCGAACACCCGTTCGGGAGTGAGCTAAAGTGAGAAGGCGAAGCATTCCAGGATAGCTGGTTGTGCGTTGGGTTTTGGACCCGCCACTTAAAAATCCTCCCCCGGACGGAAGAGAAGGGCGATGCGACCAAAGATTCCTTCTATGAGCGCTTGGGACGTTCCTATGAGCGCTGCCCCCGCCACGACATAAAAATCGGTTTGGCGACTTCAACGCCAGGGTGGGCAAGGAGGGAATTTTTGGTCCCACAGTCGGAACATTCAGCCTGCACAACGAAACATCCGGTAACGTACAGAGGCTGATCGACTTCGCCGGGCCCGAAACATGGTAGTCTGCAGCACCAGATTCCAACATAAAAAGATACACCAAGCTACCTGGCTGACTCCTGATCGAAAAACGCGAAACCAGATCGATCATGTTGTGATAGATGGAAGACACGAATGTTCGACATCGAAAAGCTGCAATCACAACAGACAGCAGAAGATTCGCCACTCGACTCTCACTCCTCCTCTCAGAGAGTACTGCCCAACAAACCGGCATGCACGAGCAATGGAGCAACATTTCTCGTTCCCTACGTACCGCCGCCGAAGAAGAAATCGGATTCCGGCGAGCCCGAAAAAACAATTGGTACGACGAGGAATGTCATGCTGCCGCAGAAAAAAAGGATGCCGCCTATAGAGCCACGCTGCGATCGGGCGCAACGCGAGCCATGTGGGATCGCTACAGAGAGCTGAAAAAGGAAGAGAGACGTAATATCCGACAGAAGAAACGAGAGGCCGAAATACGTGAGTGCGAGGAGCTTGAGATGCTGGCCAATAGGAACAATATTTTATAAGGTTCGCCAATATTATGGTTTTTTACCAAACATAAATCAGTTGTTTTATTGAAGCGATATGTTCAATAAATATTCACTTTCTCCACCATTTTAAAAGGGGGTTTTAGCGCTTCTTCAATGTTTTTCTCTTTTTTACCTCTTTCTGATTTTAATTAACCTTCTAAGGGATACCCTTTTTAAAACCATCGGTTGGACACCCTATATATTTACATGCATTTGTATGGGAATATGTGGCAAATGCGCTACATTTATAATTTATTTTGAAGAAATAATAGCTGAACATATTTTGATTTGTGGAAAAAAGGATTTTTTTGCTTTGTTCTTTATTTCCACTCATTTCAAAGAAGGTTGCAGGTTGATTACAGTGAAATTTATGGAAAAATATGAAATGATATTTATTTATGGATTTGATGGAAGGCACGTAAAACATGTAGATTTTTGAGTACTGTTGATATACTGGATTCTTGCTTAGAAACGAGTCTTTCGACGAAACTTTTTGCTTCCTTCTAGACAGAGACGACAATCTCTCTTCGCCGTGAGTGTATAGGCTCCAGTTGGCTGGTTGACGACAATATTTTCAGGGATAGTAATTAGTTTGTTGCAAAATGATTCTATAGCCAAACGAGTAGTGAATTGAAATATAACGGCTGGATTGTTCATACGATTCTCGATGTTTGCAAGCACCAAAGTGTTCGATAAATTCTTTTTGAAATATTATATCCATAAATCGATGAAAATTAAATTTTAGGAAGCGACCTGAATGCTCAAGTCGTTGCTGTAATAGAAATATGTTAAGTTCAAGTCTAAAGCCGAAAAAGGACCTCCCAACTGAGGGTTGAGAGCACTTTTTAGTATCGATAAAAAAAACTTAACTAAGAGAATGCTTTGATAATTTGGAAAGCATGTTTAAGTCATTTTAAACATAGAATGTCGTTTGAAAGCTGAAATAGGGTTTACCTTAAGCCACAGTTTTAAATACCAAAACCTGTCTCTAACTTGCCTATATTTATAGGCCTATGTGTTAAAAAAATACTCCCTATGCATGCATATATAATATCAAGAGGAATATCCTACTTTCACTTCTAATATTAGACACTGTTACCTAACCCAGTATAATAGATCCCATTTTCACATTCAATGTTTTAGTCTGTCTACTGATATATATTGGCGGCTATGTCTTCCGAATGATGCGAAGGAAGCAGGGCTTGAAAAGAGCGAGCGTTGATTGAAACAAGAGTAAAATACAAATGAAAGTAGCTTCATAGTTTTTTAATCTATTATTCTTGGAAGCCAATGCACTTCTGCATCCGCTTGAATCAATTTCCAAATCACTTTTATCTCTTAGAAGAGGATACCATAAAAACGAGCTGTTTAAAGGCCTCAATAGCTTCTTCAGGCGTTGAAAAACGTTGACCTCTCATTTTATGCGAAATCACGGCTGTAAGCCCGACGACCCATTAATGCTTATGAGTGTTCAAAAACTTTCTTGTGTGTGCCAATATGTGAGAGCTGCATTGCTTTGCTGGAGCGTGTCTCGTCTTGGGCGGCCGATTTTCTTTAATTCTCTGAAAACTTTTGGCAAAAAAATGATGTGTGCAACTCAGAGTTAAACGTTTTATATTCCTCTTTGGCACAGCTTGCGACATGATTAGTTTTTCTAAAAACACAGGGGACCACTTGTTTTGAGATGCCTTTTCCACGAGCAGCTTTTGTTGGACTAAACGCGTATTGGAATATCCATATTGTCTATTGCTGCTTTGTTTCGAGCTCATAGACATAGATCCAAGATACGCCACCTGTTACAATCATATAGAATGTTTTGAATCCCGCAGCTGGATATCTTCCACATTTCTTTACATCAATCGACATAAGCCGTTTTTTAAACAATTGTCAAAGTATGCGGTACCAAACGAGAACGAGTATTCTTAACGACCAAATTTTTATGCAATATTGAATGTATACTGACGATCGACGATCTTGCGTTATGAATTGACGCACAACATCGATTATTTCTCGGACAACAACCGTTTTTGGACAGCCTTCACGAAATCGAATCGCTCAAGGATCGACAGTCACATTTGAACTCGTTTTTTCCAGCATTTCACTGTGACTAAATGTGGCGCTCTTATGAGAAAAGTCGAAGCCTGTGCCTTCTTCATTTAATGCACGTCGAAAATCGTAATAAATCAGCGCATGAAATTTCACGAGTTAATTCCATCTTTTGGGCGAGATGCATTTTTCAACTAACTGAACAAAGAACAAATAGAGCTCGTAAGTGAAAACTGTATATGTGAGTTTATGCTTAGAAACAACAAACTTCTCAATAGAAGCATCGAACTACAGCTTTAGACATATAGTGTTGCAAAAACGACTCTGTAGAGAAAAGGTGAAGAAATTGAAGACCGATTCCGGCAGTTACCTGTAAGCTTCCCACACATGTTTCAGGCACAAACGTTTTTTGTAAGGTGGTTGTTGAAAAGGCAAAGCTTATCCCGTCATTAGAAAGGCAACCTACGTATGATGCTGAATTGCGTTAAAAATGTGTCTTCCAAGAATAATTCAATGCTAGAAAGCACATTTTTACATGTACACAAAAACAATTTCGAGTAAGAATGTCAAACTCTAGCTTTCTAGAGCATTTATTATTAATTAAAAAAAATATGCTGTGGTAACTTGTATCTATATATGAGTACATACATACATAAATAAGACGAAAGTGTCATTTTAATTCAATATGTTTTTCCTCAATCTTTAGCCAATGTACGAATATCTTTGATGAATACTCTTTTTGACAAAAATACAATCAACAATTCACCAAAGTGCTCTGCCAAGCAAAATCCAATTTCGAACCAAAAGGGGAGATATACAAATTAAAGGAATCGACAATCTATCATACAAAGCAAAAACATAAAAAACGTTGAATAAAGCGAAATAAGACAGACAAAAAACACAAAAAAAAAAAATTGACAACTAAAATGCTAAAACAGGCAAAACAAGAAAAAAAAAAACAAAAAAAGTAAATACCAGAGGCAAAACTGAAAGGAAAAGTTTGATTTTGCTGACACCTGCTTTTGATCTCTTCAAATTCCTGGCCGACCTTTCGCTCATTGCACAATACTTGAGTTTATACAGGGTGTATTAAATGTCACAAATCAACGGTGCTTTTAATAAATTCTAAGGGAAATGTTATTGTACTGCTCTTCTGCGAAGATCTATAGCTTTTGGCATTATTTATGAAATATATATTGTTATTATATAATATTATTGGTCTTGGGAATAGGTTTCCGCCCTCATAAAAGAGGTTTCGTTGCTGATACTATTTTTGTGTTCGCTCTAGTAATGTACTGGGGATTTAAAGGTGTACGAGGTGTGTTCAAAAACTATCGCGGATTTCGTGTTTTTTCAAAATTATTTATTTATTTATTCATTAATATCTATTTTGTCCCTTTCAAAGTAATCCCCATGAGATATTAGTCACTTGGGAACAAGAAAAAGTCACAGGGGGCCAGATCTGGGGAATACGGTGGCTGTGGCATCATTAGTGTGTTGGTTTTGGCCAAAAAGTCGTGCACAAGGAACGAGTGAAGGAAGGTCGTTATCGTGATGCAAGAACCAATTTTTGTTCTTCCTCAAATCCGGGCATTTCTGGCGCATTGCTTCGCGCAAATTGCGCATGACTTGCAGGTAATATTCCTTATTGACCGTTTTACCCTGTGGTAAGAATTCATAATGCACAACGCCCCTGCAATCGAAGAAAACAGTAAGCAAAACTTTTACATTCGACCGAACTTGACGCGCTTTTCGGTCTTGGTTCGTGCAGCAGTTTCCATTGAGATGATTGAGCATTGGTTTTCACGTCACAAACCCACAATTCGTCACCAGAACGAACCAATCAATATGTCTAGGCCCTCAGCTATTTCTCTAACGGTGGTTTTCTTCACTTCATCAAATTGTTCACCTGTTGTTGAAGTGCTCGGGCGTCCGGCACGCTTTTCGTCGTTCACATTTTCTCGGCCTTCTGAGAATATTTTGTACCACCGATAAACGTTGCTTTGGTCCAAAATAGCTTCCTCGTGCTCTTAATTTCGTTTTTCATACAAAATTTCATAAAAGTTCTTTGATCCATCCTTTTGAATGGTTAAAAATCGAAGACGAGCAAGCAAAGCAGCTGTCAACAATTAACTGAACATTCAAAATGGCCGAACTCGTCGGCGTGAGTGAGAGACATGAGAACCAACATATCGCCACAAAAAAATTGAAATTCGAATATATGTGACCTGCGAAAATTCAAAATTCGCGATACTTTTTGAATATACCTTCTCTCTGTGAGGTCTCGATCGCAGTAGTTGACATTCGTTGGAAGCGTAAAGATCCTTTCTATCTGACGTGAATAATGTCTACGCGCATTCTGAAAAAACAGCATTTGCGGGAAGTCGTGCTTCATTACTACCTTTTAAAGAGAAGTGCAGCTGAAACGTGTCATACATTGATCAATATTTACGCTTCAAAACAACTTGTAAAGAATGGTTTCCACGTTTCAACAGTGGCAATTTCATCGTGAGTGATAAAGATTGCGAAGGGGTACCGAAAACCTTCGAAGATATTCAACTGCAATAACTATGAAGCCGCATGTCGAGCCCGTACAAAAATAGTATCAACAGCGACACCTCTTTTACGAAACTGGGTGGAAACTTATTCCCATACCCAATAATTTGTTAGAATGAAATGTACTTCTTGTTTGTGCCGAGCTCCTCCTCCTACTTCTGGCGTGCATCTTGATGTTTTAAGCCGACTCCGAACGGCAAATTTTTTTTTATGAGGAACTTTTACATAACAGAAATACACTCGGAGGTTTGCCATTGCCTGGCGAGGGGCGACCACTGTTGGAATTTTTTTTTTTCATTTTGCTGTTTCACAGAGATTCGAACCTACATTATCAGAACCTATAATCGCTCAACTGCAGAATATGGTCTGCCATTATGGTTCAATAAATATCTGAAAATTGAAATAAAATATACTTTATAAATATTAAAAAAATTACTATGTTTACTCAGAGCCTAATAAATTCCATTAAAGTATATTCAAATATTTATTATCGAAAAAGAAAAAATTGAATATGAAAAGCCTTCGGAACAGGTGTTTGCTTCATCGATGACCTCTTCATTTAACTCAACTGTTTTTGTACCGCAGAATGATTTTAGTTGGAAATAGGAAATAGTCGTAGGGAGCTGAATCTAGAGAAATTGCTGGATGAAGGAATTTTACCATTGTTACCTATACCAATTGTGCGCCTTTGTGCTATCTGGGGGGAAGAAAACTTTCTGCCCCACCAAAGCTTTGCACAATACGCATCGCTGTTTGTTTTACGCTTTTCAACGCAATCGATGAGTGAAGGTAATGTTCATGCATATTACCAAATATATATTGGTTTCCTTTAAGGTTGATTAGGTAGCCTGTGTCATTTTCAAATGCCGCATAGCAAATATCAACCAAAACAAAACGGCGATCCAACAAATCGACTTGAAGTACGAAACTCACCCTGTAATTGAATTTTAGATATAAAATAAAATGTGTATATAAAGAAGAAAGTGAAAAGAGAAGCAAGTGAAAAAAGTGAAAAAAAGTGAAGTATAAAGAAAAAAAATACGTTTATTCTTTATTCTATTCTCCATCTGCCAATTTGTGCTATCTGTTTTGTGTAAAGTTTATTTGTGCGTCTCCTCGCATTTAGTTGTTTATTGTGCCACTTGACGGAGATGCACAAATTGAAATTTTGCTCCTGCCATAAATTTTCGATGTTCAAAAAAAGTGTACACGAATTCCACGGCAGAGAACTAAAAGGTGCGACAATTTTGATTAAAATTTACTGAATGCCGAAAAAATGGAAGTATAAAACAATGAAAATGTCTTAGCGTGAAACTCTTCATGTCGTCTTTATAATAAGTTGTTTACTTGCTTCGCATTGTTCGTCGCTTATTTATTGCCAGACGTTGTATGCACGTGTCAAAAGTATGTATCTTAGCAGATTTCGTTTCTCGCTGTTATTTTTCTTATTTGAAATGTTGTTTTTTCTTTTGGTACGACTGTGCGTATGAGTGACAGCTATTAAGTGGTATTGCAGTTGTCAGTGTAACATATAAATTATTTGTCTGGATTGTGTTAGTTGATTTGAATAATTCTTGCGTTTCAAATTGAATTAGGGGATTTGAAGTGGATTTTATTGTTTAGATTTTATTTAAATCGCACAAATGGTTCATTTGCACATGCAAATGTTTTGTTTTTTTGCATGCGTTTTTTTCTTCAGTGGAGGAAGCATCGAGTGCCCTGACCTCGTCCGTGTGGTAATTTAATCGCACTTAATGTTCTACCGTTTTAAACCTGATATATATTACACATTTTTTATTTGTATGAGATGAGGGAACACAATAATACCCTGCTTTGAAGCACTGACTGTTACTGATTTCTTTGCCTTGCCTCATGTGAATTTTATATACCTACTAATTTCAAAAGCAGCTTGACTTGGAAAGTGGTGGCATTAAATGGTGAGCCAAAAATAACGGTCATACTAAGAAAGATTTCGCATATTAAATAGGCCAGCTGAAGAGTAAGATAGATTTAAATCTGCTTCGAAATTTAAGTATAAGCATTGAACTGTAACAAAAAGGCTGGGAGTAACCGTAAGATTCAATGTCGATTTAATGATATGTCATTACATTCAACCAGCCTGCTTGCTATTGGTCAAAAATGCTCCCTAAAAATCTTCAATGGTACTCAGATGTAGAATTTCAATTCAAGAAAACATTGTATTTTCAGATGAGCACCAAATCAATCTCCTGTGAGCGGATGCTGGCGAATGATTTTCGGCATAGCAAATATAAAAATTATTGCAGCAATTATATTCCCCTCACAGTGTGATATTATCCACAATAATATACGGTTTGGAGAGAAATCAAAACACACAGGGTAGGCACACTTTTATTGCTACAGAGGCTCATTAAGGGGGGGTTTATGAGGTTTAAAAATTGCATCTCTTTGCGATTTTCTTTTTAAGGAAAAAATTAATTTAGCACTGCAAAGTTTTTTCTATCTTTTAAGGGGGTGGTAGGGTTTAGCGCTAAAAAAAAACACTTTTTTTTTGAATTTTTTACAGAAATATGGCTTAAGATACTTTAATAAAATCAGTTGCATGTTATTGTACATCTTTTCAATAAGTTTTTAAAAAATATTAATAATAAAATATTGACAAATAAGCAAATGACAGAGTTTTTTTGGAGACATGTTTTTCGAGAGGTGCTCTGCGGTGCCAATCGGCATTCGTCGTAGAATCATCTGAAACCAAAAAAGTCGAATTTTTCAGTTAAAGTATGACGTAATGCTCCCCCCCACATGAATAAAATTTTTTTTTTTTCATTTTTGTAGTTTTGGTGGCAAAAAAACGTAAAACGAGCATTTTTGGCGAAAAATTTCGCCATATTTGTAAGTGAAAAACAACCTTAAAAAAAAAAAAAAAAAAAAACAGTGTGGGGGGAGGTATTTTTGATTTAGAAAACGTGTGCCAAATTTGAAAAGAATCGGTTGAATAGTTTCGGAGTTGTGATTGGCACCGACTTTTAAGAAGTCGTTTCGGGAAAAACGCGTTTGAAAAAATGACTCTGAAAAATTATCTATGCTCCGCATTTGAGGTAGAGTGCCAACAAAGGCTATAACTTTGAGAGTTCTGCTGCGATCCACTTAAAATTTTGACACAACATTCTTGAAATGATTTACTATAAGATGAGTGAAGAAAAAAAATTTCGATTTTGAAAGAAATCATAAAAATGATAAGTCGAGAAAAAAAGATAAAGATTGTACTATAGCTGTCCGGTCACAGCGTAACTACCTAACGCTCGTCTACCTTTGGCTTTGTATCTACGGAAATATTGAGAATTAGGCTCTGTAACTTTGTGTGAATATTCTGAAATACCTATATTAGGAGTCGCTTAAAACGAAAAAAAAAATTATTTTTTTGACCTTATAAACCAGGCTCCCCCCTTAACGTAGCGCAAAACAGTACAATCTTATGGATGAGAGAGCTATACGCATATTTGACAATCTGTCGTAACTTAGAACTCTGGATTCAATTATTGGTAAAGTACGTGTAAGAATGGTAATGGTAATGGTGGTACGGGTTAAGCTAAGGCCTTTATGCACTGCGACCAGATTGTTCTATTATGCGCCTTACTTAGTTATATATAATTATTTAGTAAACTAAGGAATCGAATCAGCTCCTTAGGAGGGAGCAATTGTATGTCTTGCTCTTCTAGTAGGTACGAGCCCAGAATTCTTTGTCTCCTGTGGTCTAATGCCTCACAGTTGGAGATTAAGGGCTCCATGGACTCCTTTTCATCACAGCAGAACCTGTATGATCTTGTACTAGATAACCCTAATGTGTTAAAGTGTTTATTACAGGAAAAGTGACCTGTAAGTGCTCCACAGAGTAATCAGAGGCCCTTTTTATCTAAGGTTAGAGCAGATTTTGCTCTGTTGGCATTGAAGTTTATAAACTTTTTGGAATAATTATGCCTACTTGTGCCGTTCCAGTGTTTCTGGATTTTAGTTTAGATTCATTTTTTGGTTTCCTGTTTTATATTATTTTTGCTAAAGCCGAAAAATGGGGTTGGTCGAATAAGTAGGCCCTCTGCCCCTTTTTTGGCAAAAAAGTCTGCTTTCTCCTTTCCTTCGTGTCCTTCATATCCTAGTACTCAAATCAATGAGACCTGATAATGAGTGGCCAGGTTGTTAAGCGCATTATTGCACTCTATTGGTTGTCCTAAAGTAATTTAATTTTTACTTTCTCGAACCCTCTTTTAGATATGTTTTTACTGTTTCCATTATAGCGAAGAGCTTCGCATCGAAATTTGTGGTATCTGTACTTAGTGTTAGGGATTTGTGTGCTCTAGGCCCCGCTATTCCTGTTCCTACTCCTTGGAATGTTTTGGAACCATTTTCGTGAGTCATCATTTAGCCATGTTGGGTTAGTGTTCTTGTCTTCCCTAGATGGGAAGATAACCTTGTATCTCTTTACAAAATTGAGTACGGGTTCCGTGTAGTCATTCGCCTGGGTTATGCATACTACATGTTGAACCCTGTTTAAGATATTGAGGTGCTCAGTAAGATCACCTGGTATAAGTTTTTCATTCATATGAAAAGAGAGTGCTTGCATAGTAGCTTCCTCTTGTAATGCTAAATGTAGCGATGGTTTCCATGCCAGCAGTTCGGGTAGTTCTCTTGCCCTCTGTTATCCTTATAAAAAAACTGCAGGGTTTAATTCTTTTTCATTTTCATCCGCGTTTGTTGTTATTTTTTGTGCTATTGAAATCATTAATACTTAATACTTCATTTTCCAATTAAAACAAAACCTTTCGTCACTTCATGATTACTTGCTTGGGTATTAGACATTGAGTCCTAGTTACCTATAGCGGGGCATACTCTAAATTTGCTCGACACTTAACTCGAGTGTTCTGCCCCCATGAAATCGAAGCCTCTCCAAGCACTGCTCAAAAAATAAAAGATACCCTAGAATACACGCATCAGATGGACCCACCCATAACAAAATTCTTGAAAAATGCAGTTAAAGAAGTGATAAAAAATTAAAAAACAGAAGGCCTTGACTTCATAACAGGATAAGTACTGAAACAACTTCCAGAAGAAGGACTCACTTTCCGTACGTACATATATAATTCTTCTACATTATCTGGTTTTGTTCATCCTCAATGGAAAATAGAGAAAATCGCTGAACAAGTCGAATCATATCGGCCCATCAGCCTATTGCCTGTTGCCTCTAAAGTAATGGAATCCCTTTTCCTCAAAAGAGGGATGCCTATAACTGACGACCGAAATATAATTATAAATTAGGTTTCAGGAAATACACAGTACCATCGAACAAGTCCACAGACTCATAAATAGCGGCTTTTCTAGATATATCTCAAGTCTTTGACTGAGTTTGGCATGATGGCTTACTCTATAAATAAAATACACTCTTCGAATAAATAATTTATTAAGTCCTACTAAGTCCTACTTCCTAACTCATTGGTTGAAAGAATGTCGCATTAAGCCAAACGAATCAAAATCTTCCCAAGTCACATTTGCGCTAAATCGAAAAACTTGCCGACCCGTTAAGTTCAATAATACAATTATTCCCGAAACTAACGTCATAAAATATCTCATATTTTTACCAAACGGAATGTTCTAGGAATAAAACTCAGAAGCTTATATTGGTTACTAAATCGAAATTTTCATGTTTCTGTCGAAAGTAAGCTCTCACTTTACTCAGATATCTTGAAACCGCTCACTGCAGCTAACATCGAAATAATTCAAAGGTTCTAGTCGAAAACCCTCGGAATTATCCCAAACGTCACTTATTAAAGGATGATTAAGTTTCAAGGGCAGGTGTTGATTTTGAATAAAATACAATTTTTTAGGAAATTATTGTAGTTTCTCTTTATTATATTGTAATAATATGAGTATAGCTCAATTACGTATAGAACAAAATATTGGTCAAATGGCGGTTGCGCGAAGTTACTGATAACAAGATACAAAATCTTTTGATAGTTTGCTATGAAAGCTAAAAAGTGTTTATCACTTGAAACAAAATGTGAAATTAAACAAAATCCCGATAAAGGTTTTACATCTTTATTATTGGCGAATCCATACGGTGTGACCACATCGACCATATCGCGCATGAAAATTTGTAAAATGAAGCTTCTAAGGGCATCGTCAGCGTGCACTATAAAACGAAAATCTGTGAAGAAGGGTGAGTTTCCTTGATATGAAAAGTGATATGGTTCATCAAGCAAAGAAGCCCACACATTCCAGTTACTGGTAATCTTATGGATTAAAGAGCTAAGCAACTGCATGAAAAAATGTATGGGAGTGGAAGTACCTTTAATTCAAATTCTTCCTGGCTTAATAGATTTATGGCTAGACTCGGAATTAGATTATTGAGAATTTTCAGTGAAAACCTGTCTTCTGATCAACAAGCAGTGCCAGCAAAGTTTCCCATTTTTATTCTCAATCCACTTCTGCACATAGTTAATTCAATCACGGTTGATGGTACAATCTGTGTTGAGGGAAGGTATAAACTATATTGCACGAATTCCCTCTACCCTAAGTCTATTGTATGTCACACTCTCCAGTATCTAGACATTCTGTAGTACCAAGATGATAAGTCACACCGTACAGTTAAAAATATTTGCGCTATTTATGGACGCAATATAATGAGGCCCTTCTAATGATTTTGTTCCGTTAGTATTTGCATCAAACTGAAGGCACGCTATGGTAGGAAAAATCGTCGAAAACGTCGCTAAAGTGAGAAAAATTGTAAAGTCAGATCGACATGTGAGTATTTATTTCATTGTTGAGAAACTGAGTATTAGTCAGAAAACTATTTAGAACTATGTATTTGCTTAAGGCTGGTCACAAGACAAATTGGCGATATGTAGGTGTCACACAAAGAAACGCGAAATAATACTGAAGTTTGTGACTCCTTTTTTGAAACGCAATAAAGTGGAAAATTTTTTGAAGCAATTTGTAAGTAAAACTTGACAGAAAAGATTGTCTCATACTAGAAAAACTACCGAAAAAAATCGTGGTGGAGTTGCATTGGGCTTTCACGATCGCCAGGCATGGATGAACTGCTGCGTGTTTGGTGTGAGCTTTTCAGACTGCACTCAATTCGGATATCTACAATAATATCAGCAGCTCTTTAAAACCGGAGATGAACCAAAAGCGACTGAATAGGAAGGTTGTCATGGTAAATCAAAACGACATTAAGCCACACGCAACTTGAACAGTATGGCAGAAGGTGCAAGTTTTCAAAGAGGATCCATTGGGCGATTCCATGTGGAGTGGTAAAAATATATTGGACTTGGCCTTTAGTATTTCGGAAAAGGTTTATATATATAGGAAATAAATGAGTCTGTTAAGAGTGAAGTCGTTTTTAAAAAATATATACTTTTAAGATATATTAAATGTTGAAAATTTTAATATAGAATTAAAGAAAAAATGAAATGTTGAGAATATTAAATCCTGAAAATTTATTTTCTAAATCAAATGTGTTCGAGTTTTTGTAACATTTTTATAAATTTATATATTTTCCTCATATTAAATAGGTAATATAATAAATAATAAAAAAAAAATATTTTATATATTATAAAAAAAAAAAAAAAAATATTTTTGAAATTTTTTTTATTGCAATTTTTTTGAGAATTTTTTTGAGAATTTATTTTATTCAATAAAAAACAAAAACCTTTTTGGGGAAAACCTTTTATTTTTTTTTATTGGGTGGAATTTTGGGAATTTTTTTTTCAATTTTTTTCTGCGAAATTTTTAGGAACAAAATATCATTTCTGAAACCCCCTATCATTCTTTCTTATACCAGTACGTATGCTACTTCTTCGCTAGAGCAGTATTTTGCACTGTTTTGCTGCACCTATGCATTCGGTTTTCCTAATATGGGGATTAATAATATGAAACTTACTGTGATTACTGAGCATACGTTGTGCCATCTATTAAGGGGGAAAAAGTAAAAAAAAAATTGAGGGGTGTATTTTTTCAAAACTGGTAACCTGAAAGATTATTCTTAAAAAATTTTAACAAAAAAAAATAAATTTTTTGCAAAAAATTCCAAACATATGTTTTTAAATAGTAAATAGGTTAAAACGCTAAAAAATAAAAAAATGTTAAAAGACAGAAGTTAAAATATCTTTACTTTAGAAAACTACATACCAACAACTTTTATCAATTCAATATTAAAAAAATTTAGAAATTATTTAAACTTTATGATAATTATTAAAAATGTTATTTATAAATTATAAAATTAAAATTTTTTTTTTTCAAAATCATCTCAGTTTACTTCTCATTATCATAAAACATACAAAAAAAACAATTTTAAGAAAAGATGTAGGCTCACATTCAAAATACTTGCATTACTTGACATGGAATCGCTCATTTCAATATTTTATTGATGTTGTAAAACTTGCTTGAAGAAAGGCCTATGAAAATGCGCTAATACAATTTTTTGCTAATACGGACGAGGACCTTTTCGGCTGTAAAATAATGAAATGAACTTCAAAATGAACACAAGTTATCAAATAAATTGTATTTAAGTGTTAAAATAATACAATTTTAACCATCAATCAACATATTTCCACAACTTTAATGCATAAATGCATTTAATGCTTCGGCTCTCTCACTCGTATTAAAAAAAATTCGCTGACCTTTACAAAACTTCGCTTATAAATTCAATAAATAACTTAGGGAAGCGGAATGTATGATTAATACGCCTCACTTTGTTATGCTAACTGAGAGTATTAGTAAGTAAGAGAGCTGGGGAGGTAAAATGAGTAAATGCCACAATTACCACAGAAAAATTGCAATTCATGTAGGAATAAAGTGGCATGGAAATAACAGATGCAAAGATGAAATATAATAAATGCATTAAAAGTTGAAGACAAGCATAAAGAGACAAAGGAGCATATAAGAAATATGATATATTGAAAGCACACATTCCAACTATTCAGATACAATAACAAGAGCAGGCGAAATATTTTAGCACTTTTTATGATAAAAAGTGCTGTGCACTATGTGACTGCTTTCAAGTGAGCAACAATAAGAGATCTGCCCCAAAGTATAGTACACGACTTCTTGTCTTAACACATTTATACACAAATATACTTGTATATAAGGGCTTACACCCTTTTTGGGTGTTTGGCCGGGGAGCTCCTATTTATGGCGTGCATCTTGATGTTGTTCTTTAACATTTACTCGCTGGTATTCTTCTCTGTCAACGGACTGGTGGTATTTGTCTAAGTGACCACCATTGGATTACAAAATTTGCTGTCAATGGCTTTTCCAGCTGCAGCAGGAGTTAAGGAATACGTTTGATCGGTCGTCTTATTAGTTTCGACTGCTTCTTTGATGTCAAATGCCCCTGAATGGAAATTTAAATTTCTAAGTACTGACATTTTCGCAATTTGCAGTACCACACTTTGCTTATAACTATATCTGTTACAAAAACAATACGCAGAGAAAAAATTGGTGAAAAAATATCCTCAGTTCTTCAGAATTAGACCCTTAAGCAACAGAACAAACAAAAAAACAAGAAAGGGGTTCAGCTATTTCAGCAAGGAATATATGTATATATATATATTACATATTAATTAGAGCGTACACCCTTTTTGGGTGTTTGGCCGAACTCCTCCTCCTATTTGTGGTGTGCGTCTTGATGTTGCTCCACAAATGGAGGCACATAAAATTTTGAGGGCGACCGTTATTAGAAAATACTTTTTCCTTATTTTGGTGTTGCACTGAGATTCGAACCTAGGTTCTCTTTGAATTTCGTATGGTAGTCACAAACCAATCCATTCGGCTACGGCGACTGCCCAACAAGTGAAATAGACCCATGAAACGAAACTAGGTCGCCCAGTGACGGTAGTGCAAAAAAAAATGACCAAAAGGTCCAAAAAGAAGAACTGCTCGATCAAAGAATTAATTGTGGTTGACAGCGAAAGATCTACAGCTAAGGAAGGAATGAATTTGAAAGATTTTTCGTCAATATTTGCACATACAAAAATTTAGTACCGTTAATGTTCACACCTTTCAATAAACAGCGATGATTGGGGAGTTGTAAAATTTTTTGTAATTTTATCAGAGTACATAATATGGATGCAATTTCAGACTTAATTGTAACTGATCTGGAGTTCATACAAAGGTCAATGAAGTAGACAAAAAGAAGAGAAAGTTCGGCTACCAAAGAAATTCGAATTGTTAAATTCGACGTCCTAATGTATGGCACAGAAGCTTGGAAGATGACATCATCTGATGAGGCGTCCCTTGGAGTGTTTGAACATTTGCACATTGGTGTTGACGAGTATTGCAGGGAATGAAGTAGCTACGTTGGCTGGATCGTATCGTCCGAATGGGAATAAACGCTCGGCTCTGAAAGTATTCGATGCTGTACCACTTGGTGGTAGCAGAGGATGAGGAAGGCCTTCTCTGCATTGGAAAGATCAGATTAGAGCCCTTAAGGCATGACATGAGCTTTCCTCTTTTTTTAATTTAGGAAAGTTATTTATTTAAAATCTTTGAATGCAATAATTCTTACAAACCAGTCCCTCATTCTTACAAACGGCCCTCAGCCCTCTTGTTTTCAACTTCGTTATGACCTCAAGAGTAGCGCAAATGTTGCTGTACGCCGATGAAGTCGCGCTGTTATATGAAGTTGCGGGTACTTTAAAAAATATTTTATCACAGTGTGTAAGTAAGTAAGAAAAAAAAGTACAGAGCACGTCAACTTCGCATTTAATGATACTGATCAAATTTCAGTACCAATCATTGGTACTGTAGAGGTAGCCACAGCTGATAGCTTCAAATATCGTGGATTCATTGTTTGTACACTGATTGATTGTACACTAGACCCCAAAGTGACGAGCCGCCATTCAGCCAGCTGGTAAAGTTGGCGCGCAATGTCAGAAGTTCTGCATGACAGAAAGATGCTGTGGTGCGACCCGCAATGAGATTTGCCTCTGAGTGCTGGCCGCTGTCCGCTAAGGAGAGACAATGGATCCATGTGGCGGAGATGTGAATGTAGACAAAATAAGCAATAAACACCACGAAACTAAGTGAGAAATTGAGGGAAAATCGCTTGCGCTGGTACAGACACATCATGAGAAGACCAGATTGGCATGCAACAAAGAAATTGTTAGCTCAGACGCGTCCATCAATGGGACGTGGAAAATCTTTTAAATTCTGGCTGAGCATCATTTAAGGTTATATGCAGCGGAATGGAGTAAACGAAGGGACAACTTATGACCATTTAACCTGGACATTGCGTACGAGGAGGGCCGACTCCAGCAACGGATCATGGCGAGGAAGAATTAGAAGAGGAAGAAGAAAAAAAACAAGAAGAAGAAGAAGAAGTGGCACTTGGTTTTATGAAATCAAAATTTAAGTCAATTAAAGCCAGCAACATTTAAGTCAATTTAAATCAGCATTTATGGGAATGAATAAAAACGGCCAGGGAAACTCATCTTCAAGCAAAATCTTAATTTTTTCTGGTATAAAAGAAAAAAAAAATATAAAACCATTCTTAGCATACCCTAAGCATACTAGGTGACCAACTTATCTGCCAATCTTCGCAAGCTTCCATATGCCACTTATTACGCAGTTGCACAGATGGAGCTCCAGGGTACAATCAGATTTTATTTTCTTACAAAGTATGCATATTTCAGTTTGTTTGGTTTGGCGGAATAAACAAATTTTATTTTTGGCCGAATAGAAAAACTTTATTTTTGGCTAGCCACTCACAAAGCAGCAATTAACGAACATAAACTAATCATTAACCAAACATTAGCAATTAAATAAGACTTAATTAAAGTATAACGCGCCATTTTCGCAAATGAAAGTTGCAGTTTAATATTAAAAATTCCTGTTTGATAGGTATACACCCAGTGCAGCCACTCATAAGGCAAACAAATTGCGTCCTATTGAATTCCATATCTACTCTTGAATACCAACCTCTTTACACGTATCTATTACGTAACTACCGGATTTTTCCCGCTACTGCATTGAACGTACGTAAATATTGTACTTATTCAGGGACTCACTTAAATGGCCATTTGTGCCATTGCCACATTACTTGAATTTCTTCAATACTACTATATCTATGTCCTCTCCTTCTCCAACTAACTATGCACATGGAATGGCCTGCATGCATGAGCTTTGCTAAGTAATGCAAAACTGCATTCTTGCTTTCATCCTCACTTATGCTTTCACGCAAACAATCATACAAATACACGCGCACACATGTACATACTCGCAGTGGAACATCATATTACTCAGTAGAAAATACTGGAATATAACTGAATGAACTCGAACTAGTTCGAAAAGTACCTTCAGATTTTTACCGATTATAAAGCGATTTATTCATGTTTTTCTTTTAACTTCAAATTTTTAATTAATTATGTTTTTATTTGGATACGTATTAAAAAATTTTTAGAAACAAATGACTACATATTCAGTTATATATATTTAATATTTGTCAACAAAGCCATCTGGAAAAGATAAAATATTTATATTATTAGCTGTGCATCAAACTTTCACTGTTACACGCAATGAAAAGTCACTTTGTTTAATCCTTGGAATGATACCAATTTTCGGAGGCTCACGTATTTATTTTTCCTTTCTATCAATACTTAAAAAATGTAAGAGATGCTTTCCATTTCAATTGAACCCGGCTATTCGGGTCATGTTCTTCGATTTCGATGTAACTCAAATATGTTGCTCTCTGGTCAAAATAATGAGACACGTATTTTTTTGTTCGCCCGAAAAGTTTTTTTTTTCAAGATTTATCGGCAATTTTGTTCTTCGGCTCAAAATCGATTTTTTTTTTCATTATATAAGAATTTTTTTTTTTTTAATGCTCATAACTTAGTCAAAAATGAACCGATTTTAATGATTCTGGGTTCAAAATGATCGTCATTACTTACACAAACGACTTCATGTAGAAACAATTGCACAAAGGTAGTTCAAAATTTTTTATTGTCCAAAAAACAAAAAGTGCGAAATAGGTTTTGTACTCAAAAATTCATTACTCAAAAACAACTCATTTTAGCTACTGGGCATTCAGCTCAATTGAAGTTTGAGGTGTCCTCTTGATTTGGAAAAAGTTATATTATAAAAAAAACAAAAATACACTTTTTGAAATACTGAATTTCGAAAAAACTTAAATTTTTTTTCTTTTTTGCTAAATAAAAAATTTGCAACTACTTTTTTCAATCGTTTCTACATTAAGTCGCTCGTGTAAGTAATGACGATACTTTTGAATCCAGAATTATTAAAATCGGTTAATTTTTGACTAAGTTATGGGCATTTAAAAAAAAAAATTTCTTATATAATTAAAAAAAAATCGATTTTGAGCCGAAACACAAAATTGCCGATAACTCCTCAAAAAATTTTTTTTCGGGCGAACAAAAAAATACGTGTCTCACTATTTTGACCAGAGAGCAACATATTTGAGTTACAACGAAATCGAAGAACATGACCCGAATAGCCCGGTTCAATTGAAATGGAAAGCATCAAGACTAATATTACATTATTAGCAAATTTAAGGCTGCTAAATAGAACTGTATTATATATATATAAATATATAATATAATATTTTAAAATATTCTAAGGTTTTTATTTCGTATTTATGAATTTTTTTATCTCAAATTAGTGGTTGTGGTCCATAAATGAACTAGTCCGAGACTCGTCTATTTTGCACTAGTTTGAGACTAGTTGGTTTCAAATGCAATTGACATCTCGTAGAATATCGCCTTGTAAAAAATACCAGTTTCATGTATAGGAAAAAGACAATTGCCCCACTAATTGCGTACCCGGTTCATACTAGTTACGTCGCACATAATTTAGTTTAGTACGTTTGACTACAGGGTATGTATGTATGTACGTAACTCGCATGCATGTATTCGTATGCGGTATATTGGTCAGTTGGCTTGTTATTGATATGGCATTTACTCAACGTATCTGTTATCACAAAGGGATTCCAGGCAACCAGTACACTTAGAGCAACAATAACACCAAGTTAATAGAAAGAGAGAGAAAAAAAACGTAGTTATTGAGTGAATGTAAACAAACGCGTGGCGCTGGAAATTGAGAATGTTGCTTCTTCTTCTTACTTCATGCTGCGCTAGTACTGTCAATCCATCTCGTCAAGCAAACATATAGTCTGCGAGTGGCACGTATCCTTTGCACTGCATGCCTCATCATTTAAGCACGTACATTCATGCTTGTACGTAGATTCGTACATAGTCATACATTCGCTGATTTGTATGTGCCGCTGCTGTCGCTCGTTAGCAGCTACATAAGTACATTTAATGTTTACTTAAGCGAAGCTTTGATGGCATTAAACACTTTGAAGAGTGATAGGGTTTTAGATAGAGAGGAAAAAATGCTTGAGTGCAGGATGTAAATAATGTTAGTAACTGTAATTATTGAGTGAGAGGTATTTAGCACATGCATGAACACATATATAGGTACATATGCATCCAAACGATTAAGTACGTGTATGGTTAAATGCAAAAACAAAAAAAGCAAAAATTGAAATCGAATTGTCATTTGAAAGCAATGAAGTTGCCACCAACTAACCAATGAATTGTCACTAAAACCAACTTTTTCAATAATTCTCTTCATAAAAATAGTATAAAAATAAAATTTTCTCGCACTGGATTCATGCGTGTGTGTCTAAGTTTTCCTATTTTAATTGAAGTATGAGCGCAACCGTTTTATTTTTTTTTCTAAAATATGGACTTTCATTTCTATCAGCTTTCTTTATTAGGTCTGGATTCTGAATAAGCTATGCTACAAAATAGAACAAGCTAACCCAACGTCCTCTTCAGGAATACGCCGAACTTGTAAAAACAATTTTTGAATTCAAACACCTTTTTTTCTGCCGATGAGCATCAGATGAATAATTTAATAAAAATAAGAATGTACATATATCCACTGACATTTGTTTAGGTCGAGTCTTTCCTTCAGCACATTGTGAGCCTATTGATTTTATTCGCTAACCCCTGTCGTGTGATGTCTTTAATCTGATGCTTTCAAGTATTTTTCGAGCGCCAAAATTTAAACGCTCAGGCGTCATATAACTATTATAAGAGCGCACAGTTGTTGTCGTATGTCCTTGATATTGATGTCATCTTCGTTTATTTAGAAACCAACATTAACGCCGATAATAATATCTGCCCTGTAATCCAACGGAGAACCTGTCTTGCCATCAAATGCTACTTTGGACTAAGTACGAAATTGAGCCGTAAAGTCCACTCATTCCACGAAAAAAAAATCATACTTTATATTATGCCCCTCGTAATGCCCATTTTAGTGTATAGCGCAGAAATTTGAGCGATGACAACATCCATTGAGGAGGATCTTGAAGTGTTCGAGCGAAAGATTGTGCGGAAGATTTTTGGATCTATGGACATTGGCGACGGCGTATATCGTACGCGATGGAAGAATTTGCTATATAAGCTTTACGATGACAGAAGGTCTCTTCTATTATCTGCTCGACGAACTTGAGAAAACATTTACATTCGAAGGCAGCAACACAGTAATCGTCCCGGATTCGCAGTAAGGTGATTAAGCTCTCCGCTGCTTTATCCTATTTTTCACTCTACCTCCATAATATATTTCGATATTGAATTGCTTCGCAAGCTTCTGTCGCGTCGTACGAATTGAAGAGTTTTTTCAACGGGAAATGAAAAGACATGCATAAAATTTTCGCACACATTTCGCAGAAAAATTTGATTGCTAGTTAATGGATATTTCTTTAAAAGTATATTTCCAGTACTTTCAAAGAAATGTGTAAAGAGAATATTTTTCTCCGAAATGAAATTCAGCAGCTGCGCTAAAAATTCACTGACTTCTTCTTCATTAAACTGGAAGTATCTGTGCATTTTGTAAGAAATCAACATTAATCACAACTGAACAAATATTTGAAATCCACCTGAGATAGCTTTTTTCTATTTGAAATGTTTTTTTTCTACTTTAGTGCTGATAGCTGGCAGCATACACATCCGTACGTGCATATTTCCATGTGCACATATTTGTTGAGATTACCGACAGTCACTTTCCTTGATATTCAAGTCAGCTGCAGGAGATTTGCAAATATCAATGCTCAACTGAAATACATACTATATATTTGTATGTGTGTATATGTGCAGTGTGTAAAGTTACAATGACTAAGTTGATAGAAGAAGAAGGTCGGCACAAAATTGAAGCTGCAAAATGAAAATGCAGAAAAAATAATATTCGGCAGGCTGCATAAAATGAAAAACTAACAGAAACGACAATTTTTTAATATCTTAGTAAAAATAAAAAATAATAAAATATAGTTGATGGGTATATATTATATTATATTTTCATTGATGCTTTGATTTTGTGAAATAGAATTTCGTAAAAAATTCTTTATCTGAACTTATTTGGAGACGTGGTCCGTAGGAAATCAGTTTTCTTTTATCCACATATTTCATAGAGAAGATTTTTCAGCAAAACAATGAACTCAATACTATCATATCGTGCGACAGTAAAAGTTATATAATAGGACTATGAATAAGTTCGTGCGGTTTTTTTCGTTTTTTGAAACTTTATTGACGTAAAATGGTTACAAATTTAATATTCAAAATATTGTCCATCGCTTACTACTACTTTTTCCCATCTTTCTGGCAATTCACGGATTCCCTTTGTGAAAAATTCGGTCGGTTTTGCCGCAATCCACGAATCGATCCATTTTTTGACTTCATCGTAATTACGGAAGTGCTGGTCAGCCAGGCCATGTTGCATCGATCGGAAGAGATAGTAATCGGATGGCGCAAGGTCTGGACTATACGGCGGGTGGGGTAGGACATCCCATTTGAGCGTTTCTAAGTATGTTTTGACCACTTGTGCAACATGTGGCCGAGCATTGTCATGTTGCAAAATAACTTTGTCGTGTCTATCGGCGTATTGCGGCCGTTTTTCTCGCAGTGCTCGGCTCAAACGCATCAATTGTCGTCGGTAGACATCCCCCGTAATCGTTTCATTCGGTTTCAGTAGCTCATAATACACAACACCCAGCTGGTCCCACCAGATACACAGCATAACCTTCAGGCCATGAATATTCTGCGCCGACGTCGATATTGAAGCATGGCCAGGGTATCCATACGTTGCCCGACGTTTTGGATTGTCGTAATGGACCCACTTTTCATCGCCAGTCACAATTCGATGCAAAAAACCCTTTCTTTTGTGCCGTTGAAGCAGTTGTTCGCATGCCATAAAACGGCGTTCAACGTCTCTTGGCTTCAATTCATACGGCACCCAATGGCCTACCTTTCGGATCATTCCCATGGCTTTTAAACGTTTGGAAATGGTTGATTGATCAACTCCCAAAGTTTTTGCAACCTCTTCTTGCGTTTGAGCCGGATCTTGATCGAGCAATTCCTCCAATTCGGTATCCATGAACTTTGGCGGCGCACCCTCGCGTTCTTCGTCTTCCAAGCCAAAATCACCACTTTTAAAGCGTGCAAACCACTTCTGGCACGTTCGCTCAGATAGAGCATGCTCACCATAAACTTCCACCAAGATACGATGACTTTCGGCTGCTTTTTTCTTCATATTAAAATAATGAAGAAGAATTCCCCGCAAAAACACATTATTTGGCACGAAATTCGACATTTTCAAGTGTGGTAAAAATATTGTTGTTTACGCTTCAAATAAAAAACTTATACTGACGTTTGTGCCTTACGACAGTAGCTCTCCAATGAATGTTTGGAAATGTGGATCGATGGAATAATAATCAAGTTACGCCATCTGTTGTAAAACCGTAACGAGCTTATTCATAGTCCTATTAGGAAAAGCCCTATATGCTCGTGAGACTAGGAATTCTTTATAGTAATATTGCATACCCCGTTTTGTATTTTCTTATCAACTAAATTATTTAAAGGACTTTGAAATTTCTGAACAAAACAATTGGAAAAAAAATAGTTTTAAATACTTAAACTCATACTTTGATATTAGTTCGCGTATCAAACGAAAGAAAATATATTCAGCTATTAAAAATAAGGGTTATTTACTTTTCGCCAGGACAAACATAGTGCAATAATTTCTTCTGAAGCATTTATCCTTAAATAACCTAGAAATTTTCTATTGAACTATTTTGAAAAAAAAAAAATGTATGCTAGAGGTATATTTGCAGTACTTACTTAATACCTGAAATTCGTTCTTATTGCTGTTTCTTAACAACATAAACAATAGTTAAACTTTCCTCGTATGAAGTAAAGTATACGCAGTGGCCACCTTTATATAGTTTCGCTTTTTAAATTTTAAAGTCCTTTAAAAACTTGAATTGATGATTAAATGAAAACCTGAGTATGCAAGATTACTATATAAAACCTATAGTTTCACGCGTAATTAAAATATATTCTGGATAAAAAGTTGATTTTTTTTTAATTTAAAGAAGACTATCAAGTCTGTATATTGGAGAAGGCTATCAAATGTATACCAAGGCATGCTAAATAACCTCGTGCTTGATGAGACGCTTAAAATTTTTTTATATTAGAAATTTACAGCAGTAAAATTTTTTAGGGACCACTATCAAGTCCGGATGTTAGTATTACTGAGAATTTTTTTAAAGTTTTGGGTAGTCGGTTTTCTGCGATTGGCGGTATCTTCCTATTAAAATAATATTTATTTCATAAGTGGAAAGGAATGGGTAAAAAATAACTGAAAGTTAAATTAATTCAATTACCTGAAAAATTTAACGGCATTTAAGGGAAAGTATACCAAAGGCAAAGCATAAAATTATAATTTTAAGTTCAATTAAAAAAACTTAGCCGAGCTCCTCCACTTATTTGTGGCGTGAGCCTTGATGTTTTTCCTCGAATGGAGGGACCTACAGTTTCAAGCCGACTCCGAACCGCAGATGTTTTTTATGGGGCGACCGCTATTAAAAAAAACTTTTTCTTCATTTTGATCTTTCACCGAGATTCGAACTTACGTTCTCTGTGAATTCTGAATGGTAGTCACGCACCAACTCATTCGGCTACGGCGGCCGGTGAATACAATCAGCTAATATCAGGTTTTGAAGTTCAAAATGGAAGATCCAATACTTTGGAGTTCCTCTTACAATATCCGCAGTTAATGTTGATTTTGATGCTGTTCCAAAAATGTAGGAACCGCCTTCTGTATGCCACCTTCGGCTGAGTGATGGCTTTTATGCGAAACTTCTTCAAGGCGGATATACTTATACCGTCGGCGGCTTTCCATCATTTCATGTATCATACCCAAAGTAGGTAACGAATCAGGGCCCTGCTCGGTAGTTATTGTTGCTGTTTGAGTGGCTGTATTTACTAGACTGAGATACACTTAATTAGCATCTAGTGACATTTTAATAACTCTGTTGGTTTGGTGGCCGAATTTCCAAGCGCGATTGAAGGGAACTTGTTCAATGTAGCTCCGTTTCGGCCGAGCTTAAGAAGGATCCAAGACCAGTAAGCTCATTCGTTTCTATATATATGCATTTATAGCAGCCTCACTAGTCACGCCTAGTTAGCTATTTTGGCTCCAACTTATGTACATAATGTCGGAGAAGGCTTTGCTAGCTTCCTTGATCGCTGGCAACTGCTGGCTAGAGCTCGATGTACCTATGACCTGGAATAGACTGACTAATCGTGAAGTTGGTATTCTTGGCTCCAACTTACAAGATCTCGGATATAGGTTTGCAGGTATCCGTGCTTGCTAGCAATTTTGCTCGAAATACCTTTGATTTGCCTAGAATGCGTATTGATTTGTATAGTTATATGGACTCAGTGTAGTATCCCGACAACGCAGTCGCTCTTCAGTCTGGTGGCCTAGATTTTTTAAAGATGCGCCTGCTCTAGATGGCAATACTACAGAGCCATCTTCAACGAAGTAAAGGCTTGGTAATGGGCAGTCGTAAGTGCTGTTAACAAATAATGATCTTTGTAGAAGGATCTTGCTGTGACCATCCGTTCATATGTTTCAGCTTCCTATTTCTTTGAGTCGGACTAATAATTCAGTAAAGTCATAAACAAAAGACTTTCAGCGGTGCTGTAACCAGAACTCAGACAGGAACAAGCGGGATTCAGAGCGAACCGTTTGTGCCTCGACCACATCAACACTCTTCGAGTTATCGTTGAACAGTCACTAGAGTGGAGGACACCGCTCGATTTCGTCTTTATAGACTTCCGAAAAGCTTTCCGTACATTGTACCGCCCTCGAGTGCAAAGGGGTCCTATCGAAATTGATTAAACTCGTCGAGGCATTTTACATGGACCGAAGCTGTCGGATAATGCATGAGAAACTTCTGAGCAAAACAGCCCCAACTGGAAGAAATTCGTTGTGGCCCTATGTTCCAGACTGCAACTCTAGGAATTTATGATAATGATGAATGATTCAGTGCTTCCTTTATAGCTTCGAGCCTAAAACTGTTTAAAGGGTAGTTAAATTTCAAGGGCCGATATTAAATATAAACCACATCTAAACGTCAAGCTTTCTTCTGCATTTCATTTGACATTTTTCAATTTCAGATTAATTTAATTTGAACCATGGAAAGATACGCGTTAAAGTTATTCAGGCTTATTATGAAAACGGGCGTTTAAATCAAAATGCATATCGCGCACTTCGCCTTCAGTGATGCGGCACATTTTCACCTCAGTGGATTCGTCAATAAGCAGAATTGCCGCATTTGGGCGAATGATAATCCAAGAGTGATTGCCGAAAAACCAATGCACCCACAAAGAGTGACTGTTTGGTGCGGTTTATGGGCCGGCGGCATCATTGGGCCGTATTTTTTCCAAAATGAGGCCGGTCAGGCAGTTACTGTGAATAGTGTTCGCTATCGTGAGATGATAACGAACTTTTTATGGCCCGAATTGGAAGATATGGATGTGGACGATAACTGGTTTTAATAGGACGGTGCCACTTGTCGCACAGCTAATGGAACAATGGCTCTGTTGCGCGAAAAATTTGATGGCCGAATAATCTCACGTCGCGGCGATGTCAATTGGCCGCCAAGATCATGTGATTTGACACCGTTGGACTTCTTTCTTTGGAGTTATTTGAAAGAAAAGGTGTACGTCGATAAGCCAGCAGCAATTCAGGAGCTAAAGGATGAGATAATTCGGCACATTAACGGCATAGAACCTCAATTATACCTCAGCGTCATCGAAAATTTGGACCATCGGATGGAGGTGTGCCGCCGAGGCCGCGGCGGCTATTTTGTCGATATTTTGTTCCATACGTAATTCTGTCGTACCAGTATTATCATAATAAAGAGAAAGGACAATAATTTTTTAAAGAAATTCTATTTTATTCAAAATCAACACCGGCTCTTGAAACTTAACCACCCTTTATAGCCATTCTGTTTTGAATTCGAATACCTATGACTAAAAAGTATTTTGCCCTAAAACTGTGTAATTTTTTTTTACTACACAGTGGTTTTAGTCATTTTCTCAAGGTTGTAAATTATCTTTCATTTCAGTTAAAGAGCTATTTAGAGTTAAGCATCAAGCCCATCACTGCACCAAAATATTTTCAAAATTCACTATTTTTCCTTAGAGGTTTTCATATCATTTTGAGCAGCAACAGCTTTTGTTTGTATGCTCGAACTCCCTCTCTCTCATTCTCCCTCTCAGCATTTTTTTCTGCTACTCAAAATACGTTCGACAGCAAAAATAAATACGTAATTAAATATTTACAACCGTCGTCAAATGCGCATTCATCTGCACACAAATTCCCTTTGACTGGCTATGCACGTGCACTAACAATTTCGGCATGCATGACACATACGTGACATCAATTGTAAATAAAATACAAATATGCATAGTTCATTTACATTCAAATATATGCAAGTGTCTCTAGGCGCACACATACACAGTTACACATATACCAAATACTTCAATGAGACTCGCGCGCTTTTTGTGAATGTTCCTATGTTTGGCGAATTCACTGCGTCTCTTTTGCAGTTTTATTTTATTTCCTTTTTCTGTTTGTTTTGCTATGCATCCTTTTAGTAAGAAACAAATTTATACCATTTTTTATTGAGCCATCTATGCAGCAGTTACTAAGAATTTACTATATTCTTGATGCTTGAATCAGTAATGTTATTAACTTTGCACAAAGTACTAGACAGCAAGCTTCTGCGGACCTACCGAAATGAGGAGGAAAAAAGACCAATAATTCCCTCTACACATGCCAAAGATGGTTGGATTATTGATGCATAGGTGCTACACAGCAGGGATCAGACCAATACTAAATAATGGGACTCTGGTGTGGTGGACCATGACTAGAAAATCTACATACATAAATAGCACCTGAGACAAAGAAGCCACGACTAGCTGGCTTATGCATTACGGGAGCGCTAAGAACGACTCCAACGGCGGCCCTCGAACACATACTTGACCTACCACTGATAAATCTTTTTGCAGAAAATTGTCCAGTAAAATCTGCACGTTGGACTATATGACTCCGACTTTCAAAGGGCAAAAAAATTTCCGGATTGCTATCGAAAGAGAAGAGTGGCGTGAGGGCTTTAGTTCTCAACGCAATGCCATTAATCTTTTTACGGACGGTTCTAAAATGATAAGTTGAGTAGGCGCTGGGAGTTTCAGAGTTAAACCTAAGCTCTAAGTCGGATGAGCTTCCAGATCACTGTTGTGTAGTTGGAAAGGCAGCAGATCCATCTTGTAATACTATTGGGACCAACTGCAGGACTAACTTTACATAGATAGTCAGGCAGTAGATAGGTTGGCAAGCACACTGAAATTCTATTGAGTTCGAGCTCATAAGTTCATTGAAGGAAGCGGGAGAGTAGACGCTATTGCAAAACATGGGGTAGATCTATCCTCGGACTTTGTCAACCAAAGTCAATATGAATATTATACAATGAAATAGACGAATTTATGATCAGAAAATTCAGGACAAGATGGAGAGCTTGCCCTTGAAGGAATGCTAAGCCGATTACAGTCTTACTCCACTTATATTGTCACTATTACGAAGAGGTCGTAGAACTATGATAGGCGTGCTGATGGGACATGGCCCAGTAACAGCGTATGCTTATAAGATAGGAATCGCCCACAGCGAGGAAATGAAGGCAGCGGACAATTTCCGGGCATTGTGTTTTCTGACGAGAAAATTTTTGAAGTCGAGTAATACTTAAACTCCCAAAACGACAGGGTTTATTTGACCGACGGTTTTGCGAGAATTTGAGTAATATATTGGTCACCAGGTAATGGTTTTGGTTACTGTAACCTCAGATGGGCCCTCTCCAATCGTTTTCATCAACAAGAACAATCTAAAGAACAACGTTCCGAACTTCATAATATCCACACAATGGCTGTCAAATTCACCAGATGTAAATCTCAATTCTCTTTGCAGAAGATGTATTAACTGCTATAAAGCCAATCTATGAGGACCTAACAAATAAAGACCTCTTGGAACGATGCTCGAGAGCCAAAACGCAGGATAACAATGAGAGTTTGAACGCTCTCATGTGCACAAAGACGGTCGAGATAGCTACATATCTAGCTGTATGTATTTTTAATGAGGGTTTCGAGGCTATACTTGACATCATGCAGACGATGGGAATAGTCAATGGATCCGATACACATACATACGAGTATATGTGTCAACGAGACGCCGAGCGGATCGCCCGCTCTGAACTCCGCACTTCTCAGTCAGCAAAAGAGACCAGATCATCTAAACAACAGGCAAATTCAGAAATGCCGGAGTTCTTTGAGAAGGAGGAAGGCCTCTTTTACGGTGCCGGCATAGAAGACTGAAGGTAAATTTGAAAATTCCACTTTTATTGCTCAGGGAATGGTATTTTCAACTTTAAACGCGTTTCCTGAAAACTTACGTTTTTAAAAATCTCAGCCACGATAAATCAAAATGTGATTTACCCATTTGGACGTGTAAGGTCTCATTTTGTAATTAATGCCCCTATGATACGAACTAGAATTATTACAATCGAATAATATTTTCGGTTTTTTATGGCCCACCAAAGTCAAAAAAAAAAAAAAATTTAAAATAGCGATTTTCATGTTTAAGAGGCTGCCATTTCATTGCATGTAATTGTTTTTCACAGATTCTAGTTCATATGATGACGACAACCTTGCTGAATAAAATGATTTTTTATTTTTTTGTTTCAGATGAATAGAACGGCCGTTATCATGGCTGAGGTGCGGCGACAACCCTTTTTTGTGGAGTCATATCTCCGCCATTTTTAAATATTTTAATTTTAGTTTTTATACAGTTCTAAAATAAATATCAGGCAATCTAATGTAAAAAGAAAAAATAGTTGAAGTTGTTTTTCCATATTAAAAAAATCCCGAACTTTTCTTTTTTTCGCACGCCGTTAAAAACAAACGAAATTAAAAAAAAAAATCCTTTTTCAAAAGCAATGTAAATTTTATTGAAATCTGATAAGCGGTTTTTAAAAAAACATACATAGTTTTGAGGAAAACGCATTTAAAGTTTTGCTATCGATTTATGTAGAGTTGTGCGAATTATTTAATTACTTACGCTGTGTCATGTATTCCTGGGCCATAAAATAGTTCTTCAGCCGCCATAGCAGTTTCCAAAATATCGACTTCCTGTTGCCTACGTAGCATTTTACCTTCTCTCTGTTATCGTTAGCGCGCTTATCTGCCACTTTCATACATCGGTTGCTTGAAGCTGCTGCTAGCTACTTCCTCTCGAACGCTCCGGAGCGCCCGAGCGCCCTTTGTTAGTTGTTGAATAACTCGAAAAGTATTTGTCGGATTCACTTCAAATTTTCACACAATATTTATGAGATCTTATACTTTAAGAAAATGCAGAATAAAAACTATATTATTTTGAAAATTCTGACTTCCCCTAACCCCTTAAATACAATTTTTCCGTCTTCAGTATGAGTTATGTTTCAGTGTTAAGCGACTGTATGTATCTTTGTACAATAGATTCTAACAAAAAATGAAAAGAATAGCTGCTTGAATTCTTTCGCATTGCTTGCGCTAAATTTTTGCTAATTTTTCTATTGTATGTACCTCAAACAAACGTATTCATTTAAATACATTCATATGTGTGTGCAAATTTATCGGCTATATGCATTCAATGAAAAGTTGCACACAATGCATACAATTTGTAGATTTGTTTGCATTTAAATTGCTAGTGCTATCGTTTTTGTCACACTTTACAACCATTTGACGGCATGTTTGTGTATACAATGGCTTATATAGTACATAAGTAGTATAGTATAGTATATAGAAGTATAGTACATGCTAGGGATAACAGTCCCGGGATCTCTTAAACCCGAAATGCGAGTGTACCCAGAGTGGAATCCAGAATTTTTGTACAGGGTGAATGATATGAAGTGTTACCTATTCAAAACACCATAACTTTTTTGTATGAAATTAGTTTTTATTGATTTTAAAGACAAAATTGTTCCAAAATGATTACAATTTTAACATTTATTCCTTTAGCTCAATATGACCACCATTTGCCTTGACTATAGCCTTCAAACGGTTAAAAAATGAGTTGCATGCTGCACGAATGTGATCTTGAGGTATTTTGGACCAATCTCGTATACGCTTTTTTCAGCACATCCATACTGGCATATTTTTTAGTCCTCACCTTGCTCTCCAAAATGGACCAGATGGAATAGTCCATCGCATTTGCATCTGGCGAATTCGAAAGCCATTCGCATTCACTTTGACATCAGGCTCGATAGAAACGACTGGAAAGCGTCCATCAGCGGTCACTGCGGCTCAAACCATTACTTGCGATGGGAAATTTCTTCAAGTGGCCATACAGGTACGTAGGCTCAAATTCTCGTATGAGCGTTCGGTCAAGTTTTGAGTGTTTATGAACTGCTCAATTGGGAAATTTTATTCATCAGAAAACACAATGTTAGGAAATTCGTCGCGTTAGTGCACTTTCGCACCGAACTTTTTTTGCTGTGGTGAAACATCGTCTGCTTTTTGGAACTTGTAAGCCTTGACCTTGAGCTCATTTTTCAATGTGCTTCGAATGCTATCTTGCGATATTTTCAGTTCTTTGGCCATTTTTCTTCCACTTCGACGCGGATTTTGTTCAAGTCGAGCCTTCACTTTCCGAGCCATTTCTGGTGTTGTTGCGGTTTTTTTGGTCCACTTCCATAGCGTTTTGCAATGCTACCAGCATCATTGTAACGTTTTATTGTGCGACATACAAACATTTTATTCACTTTGAGGTGACTGAGCTCACGAACAATGGCTGGTTGTGATTTTCCAGCGAAATATAACGCAATCACACTATTACGTTTGAATTCCATTACAGAAAAAAAATGATTGATGGCTTATAAACAATATATTGAACTGTCATAAGAACAATTCTGACGTTGATGTCATGAGCTGTTGTACAGATACAAGCAGTGTCGTTCACCCTGTAAAATATTGAAATATATCGAAGAAAGTAAAATTTTCTTTACTCTAAGATTTGTCTTTTTTGGCATTTTTTTTTTTTGTATATTTACAATTTTTTGTGTTATAAGTATATTTAAATATTTTCCTTTATGGAATTTTTAGCAATATTAAAAAAATGTTATGTGCCAAAGTGAATTCCGGAAAAAATTTCGGTATCCCGTTTTTACGTCAGAAATATTCCGAAATTCTGTGATCAAAATTTTCCATTAAGCATCACTAACACATACATACATATGTGACGTTAGTATTGTCATCCCTAATACATACACATGTGACTCGGCCCATTTGTTCGCACATACAATAAATTGGTAAATGGCGAGAGGGCGGAAAAATAGTCAATTTGTGCAAAATTATTTTTCCGCTTTCAATAGCGCAAATGCTTATGTTCAGATCCTTTCCGACATTCGCTGCTTCCTTTCACCGGCGCTCACTCCACTCATTTCAGTGACACACCTTTTTTTTCGCCGACAACCTATTTACATTCTTTTACACACATACATGCACACGAATACCTATATGCTTTTGTTAAAACCCACTCTTTGGCCTTCAACTCAAACCTCTTTTCAGCTAACACTTGTCGCAGTGTGGCAATATGGCCCTTTGCTGTGCAGAGTATGCAGACATGTGAGTGCACATGTATGTGTATGTAAATATGCTTATTATACTCATATGTGTCTGCTTGCTAGTGCGCCTGGGTATATGCTTTCGGAAAGTTCGTTTGCGTGTGCCAGCTCCCACGATGAATATCAGCAATATAAATGAGTTGTTGTTGTGGGTGTTGTTGTTATTCATCGCATTTATGCGACCTCTAAATTTAACTGCGTGTGTATTATAAGCGTACATGTTGCTTTGTTTATATATCGCCAGTTTATACATGTGCGTGTGTGTGTGCGTAGCACATTTATTTTCTAATAAGTGGAAATAAATTGCATGCACGCATCGCACACACACATGAAATGTATGACACAATCTGCCTGCCACTAACTGCCACCTTCCTGTGCTTTCTAGACTATATTTACTTGCATGGTCATATTCCACCCACAGCACTTTTTTCTTTACACGTGTCTGTGATAAACAGTTGGCAAATTTGTTTGCAATAAATATGTTCTCATTTACGCACGTGCCAATGCAGTCATTACGATTGACAACTGTGTAATACTATGGTGGGCGTGAGGGGCAAGGGGTCATCAAAAGCAGGAAAAAATATTTGGTAAACAATAATTCTTATCAACTGAATTAGCAGCCACAAATATGGGCGGCACCTGGTTGGAGTGGTGGAAATTAGGGCAACAAGAATGATGTGTGCAACTATAGGCCGATCTCGAAGCTTTCCATTATTTCTAAACTTTTCGAAGGGATTGTAAAAGAAAAAATGTACTTTGCCACTAAGAGCTTAATCTCGCCCAATCAGCATGGATTTATCTCGGGTAGGTCTACAGTTTCCAACCTGGCTGCTTTTGGTGAATACTGCTTTGGAACTTTTGCTGAAGGTTTTCAAGTCGATTGTGTTTACACGGACTTTTCTAAAGCATTTGCTAGAGTTTCTCTTACAATTCTATTACGTAAATTAGCCTCGCTTGGTTTCCATTCTGTTTTCTTTCAATGGTTCAAATCTTATTTATCCGATAGACGATGTGTGGTAACGATTGAGGGTGAATGTTCGGAACATTTCATTGCATCTTCAGGTGTGCCACAAAGCAGTATTTTAGGGCCTCTTCTCTTCGTTCTATTTATTAATGATACCTGTTTGTACCTGTTTGTACCTGTTTTTCATTTGCCAAATTTCTTTTGCATGCTGATGATTTGAAAATATTTTCGGCCATTAGGATATTCCTAAGTTGCAAACGGAAATTAATGCGCTCATTCGCTGGTGCAGTAACTCTGGCATCTCTCTAAATATTAAGAAATCTTTTCATGTCACCTTCGCTAAAACTCAAAATGTTCTCCAGTCATCTTACTGCATTGGTAATACTTTACTTCAATCTGTTCATGAATTCAAAGATATCGGGGTGATCTTTGAACTACATTTTTCTTTCAACAGTCACATTAACTTTATTGTGCCCACTTCTTACTCAAACTTAGATTTTATACGGCGTAATAGCTCGATGTTCTCGGACCCTTACACTCACAAATTACTTTTTACTTCCTTCGTTCGCTCTAGATTAGAATATGCAACTTTTATCTGGAGGCCTTGCCACCAATTTGCTATTGAGAGAATTGAACGAGTACAGAAGCTGTTCCTTAAATGTGTTCTCAGGTCGTTAAAATTCTCAATCCTATCCCTTCCTATCATTCCTGTTTAATTTTAATTAACTTAAAGTCTCTAGAGATAAGAAGGTCTATACTCTCACTGTCTTTTGTTTTTAGTGTAATTAAAGGAGAAATGGGCTGTTCGTCCCTATTCCTACTAGACTTCATATTCCTACTAGATCGTTACGCAATACTTATCTATTTCATCTTAAATTTCTCAACACGAATTGTGCGCGTAATGCTCCTATTCCCCGCGCTTTAAGAGAATTCAATGAGATCTCGAGTTCTATTCCGGTTGACTTTTCGGTTTCAAAGATTGAATTTTATAAATTTCTAAGCTCTTTCTTCTAATTTATTTAAAAATTATAGAAATATAGTATATTAGTAATTTAAGCACGAAATAAACAAAACATTTTTTGTTGTTGAATAGCACGAAATTGTTCTTCACCTTTAAAGTTTGCCTTCATATGAATGAATATAAAACCACGGCACATTTGCTTTAGTTAGCATGAGTGAGAAAACCAGCTTTGTTTAATTTTTCGCTTCCCCGTCCACTCAGCTGTGGGTGGCCAAGAACAACGAAGCGGTGTAAAAGTAAAAAAGTGTGCATTTTTTAACAAAAAATTAGCCCTTTTCAATCCAAATATATTGCCGAAAAAAGCTTACATTTTTTTAATAACTTAATGATTTTTGAATGGTAACCCTTGAAGGGTAATTTCATGAAATCAGCAAGTTTCGCATGCAATTTTGATGCCAGTTTCGATTTAAAAAATTTAGTTGTATTCAAAGCGAAGAAAAAACACTAATTGATCCGATGTTACTAGCTGATTTGAAATTTTTAGGTCAAGGCTGTTTCATTTAGGCTTAAAAAATGATCCAGTTGTAAAAAGGCAATCATATGAATTGCCATGGTACGCAAAGCGTTTAAAAAAGTTAAAGAATCTGCGGAACAAATTTTACAAGAAATTCATTCAGACCTACAGTCAACCCTCCTATGATAAATACCAGCATTACACGAATCGCTTAAAAGTAAATGTCGCGGAACCAAGCAATAGCTTTAGCGTTATGAATTCCAGCATTCAAAACGTCAACAACTTCATCTACCTGGGAAGTGTAATTTCTACGGACGGAGGTGCAGCAGACGACATACAAAGCCGAATCGCAAAAGCTCGTAGCTCGTTTGCTCAGTTGAACAAGATATGGATTTCTTACATCTATTTCCATACATACGAAGCTGCGTTTTCTTCATTTCAAATATAAAATTGGTCTTTTTGTGTCACTGTGAGATCTGTCTCATTGCAGACTTGTTCGAAAATAAGCTGCAATTTTTCGTCAACAAATATTTAAGACGTTTGTTGCGGATTTAGTGGCTCAGAACAATCAAAAACAGAGATCTTTGTGAGAATTGTAAGCAGTTACCCATACACACTGAAATAAAGCAGAGGAAAGGGAGGTAGCAGAGGGTTTCTTCGAAATGATTCCTCAGAAATATGCAGGCAAGCACTCGATTGGAAGTCGCAAGACAGTATGAAAAAGGGCGCCAGGCACACTTAGAAGATAACTTTCAAAAAATAAGTTAAGACTGAAGATAAAGAAAACAACACCTCACCCACATGCAATTTTAAACGAAACAACACATGGATCAAGACGCCACTAGAAAAGGCTAGTGTGCTAGCCACGCACTTCAAAAAGACATTCAAAAATCAAAAGGACACTCAAAACTATAATCTGCCTGCCACATATGACATAGCCAGCAAACCAATCAAGAGAGTAACTACGGACGAAATTCGGTGCAAAATCAAGGTCATAAACAGCAAAAAATCTCTTTGATATAATCAATCGATAAATATTAAAAAAGCTACATGACGATGGAATAATATACTTAAGAAACATGTTTAACTCATCCATTAGACTGAAATATTTCCCCCTTCCATGGAAAGTTTCAGAAATAACAGCATTGCCGAAACCAAAGAAAGACGCCAGTAAACCATCATCATATAGACCTTTAAGCCTCTTACCAATTCTTTCAAAACTATTTGAAAACTTGACCCATGATCGTCTTGACCCCATCATACAAGCGAAGAACATAATTCCCTCCCACCAGGATTCCGACATAAACTTTTCCCCATTCAACAAGTGCACCGAGTAACTAATAAAATCATAAATGACATTGACAAGAAAAACTACTGTGTCGCAATTTATCTCGACGTAGCGAAGGCTTTTGACAGAGTATGGCTCCCAGGTCTACTATGGGTAAGGCTTTCTCAAGTGGGCCACAAAATTACCAAAGTGAATATTTTGCGATGAAATTCAGCCAGGACAGAGTTCTATCATCCAGAAGCACACTCAGAAAATTTTGTTGTAAAATTCTAAATAGTTTTTTTTTATTATTGTAACTATCGAAGTTTTTTGCAGCGCTTGAATAATTATCACATTTCTCGGAAAGTAAGTATCCGATTACAACGATTTTTCAACTGCAGACTGATAAAGGATGATATTTTCCAAAAACGTTATTTTCGTTCCGAAACTTGATGTTTTGTTGTTGTAAATAATTTTTTTTAATAAACAATTAAAAATTTAACTAATTTCTGCGCCTCTGGGATGAAAAGGATATTAACGTAATAAATATCTGTGCATTTGTGTATGGAAAAAAATGCGTGCACATCGAAAAGGATTAATTACAATTAATTTTTTTGTGCCAGAATGCGCGCTTCGACTTACGCGACTTCGCGCACGAACACACAAACGGCGGCTCGCGGGCGGCTGCGAAAAACCGTGTTTCGGACACGTCTCAACGCGATATGCTTCCGTAAGATCAGTTTTGCCGACTTTTCCATTACTGGTGTTTACTTGTGTTTAAAGATTGGCCATATAAATAATTTACGTATAACAGAATTTGCGCTTTGACTGTCGCGGAAATGTGTAATGATAATTAAATCAAATGTATTCAAAGGAATGTATAAGCTGTCATGCAAGGTTTCATATATACTTCTTTATTACTAACGTTTATGTTTACACATCAGATCTATACATTGTAAGTTCAGTCAGCAAATGCCCTTAAAATTTCTCGCTGAAAAACAACAACAATTCACGGACGGACACAAAAAGTGAAACAGATATAGAAAGTTATACAGATAACGCATATTCATTTGTTATTTCGAGAAAAAATGAAAATCATTCACGCTTTTTACACTTTTCATGTAGTTTGTTTTTACATAATGGGTATAATTTTAGATTGATCGTGGGCTGAAAATATTTTGCACTCGATGGAATCTTTATCTTTTGGAATAAAAGAATGGAACTGCCTCGTATTTTTCAATGTTTGCGCTTTGGAATAGCGCTTTTTCAACTTACTAGAGTGATTTTCATGTTCTAGTTTATTACAGTAATCAAAATTAATTTTCTTAGAATTGACTTTTGCCCAATCATACAACTGTTTCGGTCCCGTAATTTTCTCCGGGATTTTATCTCGCAAGCTTGCATGGTACGCATCTCTCTTTATAGCACCACCAATACCATCGCAGGCACCTTTCCCATGTGCAGAGGCAAAAAAGTGCCACTCGGCATCGATGCCAAAATCCTTTTTGTGAAATAGTAAATTTATAAAATTGTACTTGTTTTTGTACTGTGAGGCCGCCCCGTCGGAAAAATAATAGATTTTCTTCACATTTCGTTTACCAAACTGTCAATTAGAATTGAACAAATTGACTGCGAAACTGTCATGTTCCAATGCTTCAGAAATTATCACAAAGTTCTACGCCGTTTTCTTTGTAATGCACAACGTAAGGATGTATTGTTGCCTGCGTTGTGTTCCAGTATTCTGATTGCACAGAATTTTGAACACGACACTAAATTTCGCATTTTGGTCACTTATTCGGACTAGATTTGTGTAAACACGACTATGGTTTTGTTTTCCGAAAGGGTTACAACAACGATTTGCATGTGGCATTATATTAGTCTATACTTAGTTTTGTACACATTAACGTACGCGATTTATATAATATCACAGTTTTTATTATCACCGAAACACAACACCGAAGGAGACTAGACACAACTAATGACAATGTCGGCAAAACTGATCTTAAGGAAGGATATCGCGTTGAGATGTGTCCGAAACACGGTTTATCGCAAGCCGCCCGCGAGCCGCCGTTTGTGTGTTCGTGCGCGAAGTCGCGTAAGTCGAAGAGCGCATTTTGGCACAAAAAAATTAATTGTAATTAATCCTTTTCGAATTGCACGCATTTTTTTCCATACATAAATGCACAGATATTTATTACGTTAATATCCTTTTCATCCCAGAGGCGCAAAAATTAGTTAAATTTTTAATTGTTTATTAAAAAAAATTATTTACAACAACAAAACATCAAGTTTCGGAACGAAAATAACGTTTTTGGAAAATATCATCCTTTATCAGTCTGCAGTTGAAAAATCGTTGTAATCGGATACTTACTTTCCGAGAAATGTGATAATTATTCAAGCGCTGCAAAAAACTTCGATAGTTAATAAAAAAAAAACTATTTAGAATTTTACAACAAAATTTTCTGAGTGTGCTTCTGGATGATAGAACTCTGTCCTGGCTGAATTTCATCGCAAAATATTCACTTTGGTAATTTTGTGGCCCACTTGAGAAAGCCTTTTACCCCTATATAAGTTAAAAAAAATATTTCCACTTTACCACTATCTATTACTGCGAAGTTATCTAGGCGACCGATACTTCTATGTTAAACATAACGGCAAATGCTCGGAGGTTTTAAAAATGGATGCCGGAGTACCACAAGGTAGCATACTGGGACCATTGTTGTATATAATTTACACATATGCCATTCCCTATCCAAATGACGACAGCATGATTGACACCTTCACCGACGACACAGTATTAATTACGTCTGTTAAGAACATAAATGTCGCTTTATCGAAGTTACAAAATTTAATTCATTCAATGTTTGGTTCGCAAAATCGCGAATCCAAGTAAACGCAGACAAAACGGTCCAAGTAATATATATCAACCGCAAACAGGACCATCGTACGATAACAATTAATAACACAGTCATCACTCAAAAAGCTAAATACCTGGGCATACTAATATATAAGAGCGTGATAATACCCATCTGGAGATACGGCATAGAACTATGGGGGTCAGCATGCAAATCAAATCAAACATTAAGTCTTCTTTGTACTGCACTGTGGTTTTCTTTTTAATTTTCTTTAAATCTACCCTACCTCCGAAGAAGTCTGAGTAAATCTTGTGGGGTCAATGAGCCAAGACTTCAAGCCTGATTCGAGCGAAGGCGGGGCCGACTCACAGAAAGTGGTCCGACGCCTAGTCCACTTCTCCATATGCTGCGCTGAGTGCACTGTATGAAATGCCTACCTTTTCCATGTGCTTCGCCCATAGAAAGTGGTCCGTCAACAGTCCAACCAGCTGCCTCAAGTCTGTCTTTCACTAAGTATTTGCTACTTCACATCATAAAAGAGGTTTTTGTTTGTTTGTTTTTTGCATGAAAATGATCCGGAATTTCATAGAAAAATCATCTTGAGTGATGAGGCCCATTTCCACCTCGGTGGCTTCGTCAACAAGCAAAATTGTCGGATCTGGGGCTCAGAAATTCCAAGAGTTATTGTTGAAAAGCCTCTCTATCCTCAACGTGTGACTGTTTGGTGCGGTTTATGGTCTGGCGGAGTCATTGGACCTTAATTTTTCGAAAATGAAACTGGAGCAACAGTTACGGTGAATGGATTGCGCTATCGAGAAATGATAAACGATTTTTTATGGCCGGAAATGGATGGTATTGATCTGGACAAAGTTTATTTTCAACAAGACGGGGCTAGGTGCCACACAAGTAACGAAACCATTGATCTTTTATGGAAAAATACCTCCTTATTGGAAAACCCTTTATATGAGCCCAAACATATGAAAGATATCTTCCAGCGTGCGAAGTGGCATGCATTGAGGTGTTTGCTTACTCGTTTAAAATTGGAAGCCATATGTTGATATTTTTTCTGTTACTTTATGTGCTCTTTTTTTAATAATCGTATTAATGAGTGTTAATTGGATAATTAAATGTCCATTCATCTACTGTGAGTTAATTCATAGAAAAAAATGTTTGCGCATAAATCTTTCATAATTGATTGATGTGATATTTATTGCACACATAAAAGTAGTGTATATGAAAATCATGAAATCAATTTAACAATTTAATATAAAAAATAAGCAGCAGTGGAAAGATAAGTCATGCGTCGTGCTAAAAGCCTTGTTTTCTTCGTTTTTTGCTCTTATGCATCAATTCAGAAGTGCACATTAAAGTTAGGTATCCCTCTGTATGTAATTTAAAAATTTAAGCTCATATATTTTCATATATTTATTTGTATATAAGTCAAAACTTAACACGAGGATGATATATTATATTACCAGGTTTGGTCATTCGAAGCAAAATTTGTGAGGGTAACTGACTGACACATCATCGGTACTCGACGGCAGAGTTCCGCTCATTTCACACGTATTCTAAAAGAGTTCCAAATTCATGTTTATACACTCATGATAGAAAAAAACAATGCAGGAAAATCATTAATTTCATGTTTCCAAATACTTTACTAGAAAGTTGAAGTGCTGATAAATTTAAATGCGACAATGCGGCTTGAATGTTATATTATTCTTAGCTTCTTTAAGCTTTCATATATATTTTAGGATGTTAATTTAAATCTCTGCTTAAAGCGCTCCACGCTCATTGACTACAAGTCAGTCTTGCCAGACTGTGATCCCAAACCTTCAATAGCTTTAACTACGGCCATGCCTTCGATAACCTTGTCGAAAACCACATGCTTGTTGTCCAAACAAGCTCGCGTTACAGTACAAATAAAGAACTGCGAACCCTATTGATAAAATACCGGGTTCGGTGTGCTTCAAGGAGAAGTTCGTGTCAGTAAATTTAGCACCATAGATGGGTTTTCCACCGTAGCGTTGTGGTTCGTAAAATCTTGACACATGAAGTTGGGAATCACACGATGGAAACAGGAGCTTTTATAACCGAAACTTGTTTCGCCAGTGCACAAGGCACGGAAATTCTCAGCAGTTTTGGGCACAACATCGGGACGGAGCTCCATAACGATGCATTCAAGTGGTTGTCCATCAGTAGCTCATATCGAAAAATACACCCATTTTGTCTTTATTAAATTCACTCGCTGAACGCACACCAAGAAATCCTATTTGAGATTGAGATAAACAAACGTTTTTATTATATTTTTTTCTCTGCTTCTATGCCCCCGCTAGTCACCGAAATGACTGAGTTGAAAGTTTCGGTGCTATTCTTTTTTTTTCAGAAATTTATCATGCATTCAATTGAAAAGAAAATTGCAATAAGATGATAGAGCACACAAAGAATTTAAACTTATAAATTGCCTGCATTGAGACCTGATTTGACTTCTATATTTAATGTCTGGAATGTCTGGCTTCTCTCTCGATTGCATCCGAATACTTCGTCATCAGGTTTATTTGGGTTCCCGGGCACAGCGGCATTGAGGGAAACTGCTGGGCTGATGAGCTGGCTAGACAGGGAACTTTGGAGACGGTTTCGACGCGAAATGAGAGAATTGGGGTTCCTCTGAGAACCTGTGGTCTGCTCGTGGAAAGATGGGCCTCGAGTCAAGTCAGCGAGCGCAGGGCTAGTGCGCAAACGTGCAAGGTCGCGAGATGCTTCTGGCCACGGGTAGATCGGGGACGCTCAAGGGAACTCCTAAGGCTAACAAAGCCCCAGCTCTTGAATTTGGTGGGCATCCTTACCGGACATTGTCGGTTAGGTGTTTACGCCGTGAGACTTGGGATTGCCTCAAGTCCGTTCTGCAGAAACTGTCTGGAGGACGAGGTGGAATCATCTCAACACCTTCTTCTCAGCTGCCCTGCTCTCGTCTGGCAAAGACTTAGACATCTGGGCTCTCACTTTTTCGCTACGCCTGCGGATATAGCCGGTGTAAATATCATAAATTTGGTGAAGTTCATCAGTAGCTTGTTACGGCTAACTACAAACGCAAATCAGCCACCGTCGGCGTCGTCGTAAAATGTATGGTCATCATCGTCTCTAATCCCAAGGCTCCTTCTTCCTTCCCATCTCCTTTCTCCTCTGCCATGTATGGCACCACAACGGACAAATTTCTTAATATTTGTCCAAGTGAGCCCTTAGCTAGGGCAGCCATTTAACCTAATCTAATATTCATGAATTTTTTTATAAAAGTATTGTTAATTTTATAACAAAAACTATATAAATCCGAAATTTAAACTGTGCATTAAAAATTAAAAGAAAATGTAAAAAGTTCCATAAAAATTTCGAATTTTTTAACTAAAATGTTTAGAAAAATTTCAGTTTTATAGCCCATTACTTTAAGGATTATACAGTGCAAAGCAGTCGTTTTTAAAAATCTGGTTGATTTTTTAGAATTTTTCTTCATGATGGTATTAAACATTTTCCCCAATATCGCTCGAGAATAGTAGTTGAGCTGCAAAACAACCTGGTAACGAGCTGAGTCAGAAATTATATAACATTTAGCTGTGTTCCATTGCTCAATGGTGGGGATTCGGATACAAATTTTGCATGCAAAAGCAACAACAAAGATTTAGTCCTGTTTCAATTTATAATCCGTTCTGTGCTTTGTTTTTCGTCATTAGTTTGGCAGCACAGATTCTTGCCATTGGTGGCACTGGGGAGCGAATGCCCACTTAAAAATAAAGTTATATTAAGTAAATTAGAAAAGATTTTATTTGTGGGAGATAATTTTCATGCTGAATGAGGTTTTTGTAAAAATTCATAATGCTATGCTATTAAGTATAAACTATTATAGCAAATTAATAACTAGTTACAAGGTGGCGCAAAATTAATAATTTTTGTTTTTGAGTGACAAAAATCTTTATTTTGACTTTAACGCGTTCTATTGCTCGTATGTTTCTATATATTGCAGCTGTTTCGTTCAGAAGTGTCAAATGTGATTGACGAACAACGCCATTTTTACAAATTTTAGACATTCATTTTGCGCCACCATGCATTACGTTGGTTTACAATTGAAATATTGTTCACTTGAAATTGAAATTTCTTACATGCCCTCAATCTTCTAATAAAAACCCATCTTCAGTACTGCTGGTACTGCAGTACTATGTTCGACTTTTCGGATCCTATCCATACCTATGAAGCACGATGCTTATTGATAAACTTAAAATAACTGCAGAACAGGAGAATAATTTCATCTTTGTCTCTCATTTTCCTTTTAATCCATGGTACTGTTTTTCTATGTTGGTCTCCCAAAATCTCTTTATGCTCGAAATTCCCCTTATATTATATTAATAGAGCCTCAATTGAGTTTAATACAATTTTCAAATTTGTTGGGATAGATTTTTCATGTTCAAAAGATCGCCTATTGAATTCTTTAATATTTATAATATGTGACCTGGTCTATGTCCAAAAATCCTTTTTCACTTTTTTGTTGATTCGAATAGTGTGTGAAAGGCTCTTTAAAATGGTGAAACCAGAAAGTCATAATTTGTTTAAAAGTTTGTTAAAAGTAAAAAAAAAATATATTTACTGTAAACGGCACTAAACTCCTCGTCAACACGCATTTTTCACTATTTTGTGAACAAAAAACTAACAGAAATGATTACATAAACGTAGTAACAGAAAAGCCATGAAGTAGAATAAGGAGACGTAACGCAGCTGTCAACTCTAAAATTGTCAATTTGACATCATATTCGTAGTCAGTGGCTTTAAAAACCTTTACAAACATGTGTCACTTCTTTATAGTTATTGTTGCTATTTGGAAAACTTAAATTATTTTTTTCTATGTTTGGAGCGCCATCTTGGATATGCCATTTAAAATTTTTCAAATTTTACTTCGAAAAATTTTTGTCACCGGGTCTTATAAGTTTTTTTTGGCATGGATGTCGGTACAAAAACTAACTAATTTTTTAAAACGGATTCTTAGAAGTTTAAACTTTAACTGCTGTTTTCTCGAAAACTTGTTTCCGCACGTAAGGTACCTTTTCGTAGACCAGGTCACATATAATAAATATTTGATTTGTAATTTCTCTTTCTTAATGCCCATTAATCTTAAGATATGAGGTGTGTTCAAAAAATAAGGGCTACTTATATTCAACTTTCGATTATAATTTTTTTTTTATGTCATTACACTCGTTTCGAAGATATGTTCACGGTTTTTGCAATATAGAATATTTAGTTTGGTTGTGAGAGGCATAAATAAGATAAGTGTCTTGCGTGTTCGTTGATTTTTTGCTATCGAAGGAAGTGCATCAAATCTTGTGTAAAAAATGTAAGTAAGTTCACAAAACCACTTGAAATGTTAGCAGTGGCATACGGTGAAAGTACTTTGAGTCAAGCAAATGTTAACAAATGAAGCTTTTCATAGGAGGTCGAGAAGATGTGAATGACGGCGCTCGCTCTGGACGCGCCCAGCACATCAATAACCGCTGAAAATGTTGAGAAAGTGAAGAAAATTGTTATGGAGAATCGTCTAATCACAATTAGAGAAGTTGCTGAGGATGTCGGTATATCAGCATATCGGTTGGTTCATGCCATGCAATGTTTTCGGAAATTTTGGACATGAAGCCTGTCCCAGCGAAGTTCGTTCCAAAAATGCTGAATTTTGATCGAAAACAACGACGCATGAGCATCGCTCAGGAATTGTTGAATTACGTCAACGATGATTCAGATTTGCTTTAAAGGGTGATAACTGGTGACAAATCTGCCCAATCTGCCCAATGGAAGAGTCCAGGAGAGCCAAGACCAAAAAAAAGCACACCAAGTTCGATCAAATGTCAAGGTGCAACAGGAGTGTTTACCGTAAGGTCGTATAATCAGCATATAAGCAATACGAAACAAACGCCCGGAAAAAAAAGTGCATGGCTTTTGCATCATGATAATGCACCTATTCACTCATCATCAGATTTTGCCTCAGTCACCGTATTCACCAGATTTGGTCCCGTGCGACTTGAGGTGATAAAAAACGATTCGATCAGAACTGCTTCGAGAATTGGAAAAAGCGCTGGCATGAGTGTATTATATCTGAAGGGGACTACTTTGAAGGAGATAAAATAGAAATTGATGAATAAATAAACATTTTTTGAGAACAATGAAAATTCACCTAATTTTTTTAAGGCACCTCATATGTGTACTTAGCCTATAAACATCTATTAGATTCATTGGCTTAATAAATAAATAAATGTATCCGCGTATTATTATTTGAACGATTTAGTTCAAGTCTGCATTTTCCTTGAAGTGAAGGAATCGTCTGAATCTTGTTTTTTATGGTATGCAAACCTGGAGGTTAATTATTCTGAAGATACGTATAGCCCGTGCTATAGTCCTGCTCGATTAACGAAGCACCTACGGACTAAAACCATCCCTACTCTCATTTCTGCCAGTTCAACGCGGGACCCGCATTGAAGGTTTTCCCATGTTTTAAGTATTGCTTCCTCGTTTTAAGTGTCCAAGTGCCCGAGTGCAATTTAGACAACTATTCTTGTATGTAGAAGAATATAAAAAGTTGCTTATGTTCCCTCGTTGCCGTGCAAAAGCAAAATATGTTTTTTATCAGTGCTGCCAATACAAATAAAGATGATCCGCATCGTTCCGATGTGATCTGATCGTGATACTGACCCGGATAACCCAAAGAAACACGCTAAATTTGCTCTAGTCTCACAATTTTTGATCTAGCTGTTTTTGTTTTTGCTTCTTTTTGTTTAAAATATTAACTATTGTACAAACTGCTGTAATTAATATGCTGTTGTCTGAAAAATGTGAAAAAATCGGAAAGGCGTGTTTTTCAAATGTGGCAAAGATAAAAAAAAAATTATATTTTCAAAAGTTTCTTTACAAAAAAAGTATTTCTTTAAAACTTCTCACTAACACAGTTTTACTTTAATAAAAAAGTGTAAGTTTGCTTGAATGCGAAATAGAATACAGGATAAATCACAAAACAATGCGTAATGATTACACACAGAATTCATTCAAACAATTATTGATTTGGGTGTACCGGTGCACGCACTTCGAGTTTGTTGTTCTTTCGCAATTCAGCGAGTAAGCTCAGCTCACGAGCAAGTGAAGCACTACAACTTCCAATACACATTCGATGATGCACTCGCGCAATGTGAACTCAATTCATACCAGCGCTGGACTGGAGTTATGCAGCTGTTTCATGAATTCATTTGTGCATTCATAGCGTGATTTGAGCCATGTAAATTTTTATTTCATATGCATTCATCGTACATATGTATTTATTTACGTGCATGAATGTATCTTAAAAGCTGAAAAAATCGCACCTACGAGGGAAATGGGAGCTTTGGTGCACAATCAGTGTGTTGCAATAAAATTTGAGCACCATGTAAACAAGATGTGCGGCAGTCGGATATGTCGAATTTCTGCGTTCCACAGAAGCAGGCAGATAAGTAAATTTATTTACTTTTCAATAAAAAATAATCACGATGGCAGCGGCACTTTGTTTGCGTCTTTATTTACTTACTTTCTTTTCACACTTTTGCAATTTTTACTGTTGCAATTCGCATTGGCTACATTTAGTGAGTGCGAAAAATAGCACGTAATCACTTTTGCACCACTCGACATCTTTGTTAGTAATGAAATTCGAGAAATATTAATCCAAGATACCAGTCGTGCGCTTTTGTTTAAAACTGACTGTAGCAGCAGTCGGCACTAAAGAAGCGATGAAAATTGTAAATGTATGGATAACTTAGTATGCACATATGTATGTGTGCGTACGGATGATTTATGACTTGGCTTCGCTCACAAGCTCATTCAGCTATTGCAGCACACTCGGTTTCCATGGATATTGACGTCGCTGCTCGAACCAAATATTGTTTGAGATTCGCTAAATTTCTGTGAGGTCTATGTTCTCCAATTTTGACTACAAACTTCCAGACGCTCAATCTTCTGCTGCTATAAATCCAGGAATATTTTTTTTACCCACTGCTGGGTGGTTTTGCCTTATGGGTTGGAGTGTAATCTTGCTGGTAGACCCAACGCTCTCCATTGAAGAGAGTACTGCTCTGCTGTTTCACCACGCCTTCTAGGATACCCTCCTTGTACACTTTTGCCCCGGTCTTAACCCCTTTTTCACTGAAGACACTCCCCACCAAACCATTACGGAGGCTGGATGGTGGCCACGCTGAACCCTTAGAGCAACATTTTTTGCCATCTTTAGAAGTTTTCGCATAGATTCAGTCATTTTGCCTATTAAAAACTGCTTCAACAGTGAAAATTTTCTCATCTGTGAAAATAATACTATCATGGCTGTTGACCACGTGCCACCGAAGAAGCTGCTTACATCTGTTGGATACGGCGAAAACAGAAGCCAAAGAATGATGCCATTATTTGAGACGCTGCAAAGCAGGCCCATGTGTCGGAAGAATACGCCCAAAACGTATGCAAAAGTGAATGCTTACGATCATATAAAACAATTGTACGACCTAATCAAAATGATAAACCAAATAAGAGAGATTAAACACGTGCGCGTAAATTATACAGTCAAGATATTCATAAATGTGTCTGGGTGATTATGGACGATGAAATATACGTCAAAGTCAGGTCGCTGAGTTTTATACTGCAACGAAGAGAGTAGGAGTCTCAGGAGCCTTTATACCAAACATATTGGATAAGTGCCCTAAAAATGTTTGGGTTGCCAAGCCATCTGCCAGTGTGGTATGAAAAGCAAAACGCTTATTACGACGGGTATTATAAATCAAGACATTTTTATGAAGGAGTGTTTGCAAACACATTTGCTGCTATTTATAAAACGACATAGAGGCTCAGTTCTTTTCTGGGCCGATCTAGCAGCATTTTATTATAGCCGTCTTGCTATGAAAATCACGAATAAATGAATAAAACAAAGAGCAAAGGGCCCAATATACTTCCTTGAGGTACACCAGAAGACCCAGAAAAATGTGCTGATGAAGCTCCATCAGCGGAAACTGTACAATGCCTATTATAAATATAAGTAAGATCCCATCCAATCTAGAGGCACTGAGTGAAAACCCAGACACAGAAGTTTATCCAATCAAATTGTATGCGATACTTTATCGATAGAAAAATCAGTATATATATATACAGTCGACTTGTTGCCCTGCTGAGAAAGCTGCAATGAAGTATTCAGCGGAAACGGCTTAATTAGAAGCTGTGAAACTACTTTAATTTGAACTGCAAAATAAATATCTTCTCTTATAATAGCTTCAAATATTTTAGATACTGATGAAAGATTTGAGATGGGTCTATAATTGCGGACGTAATTTTTTTACCATTTTTAGAAATTCAAGTAACAACTGCCATTTTCTATTCATCAATAAAGATACCAGAGGCTAACGATTTATTGAAAATTAATTCGAGCGGCAGAGCAAGAGAATACAAATGTTTCAGAAGAATAACTGAAAGACTATCAGCATCTGTTTTTGTGGTCTAAAATATACTTCTTAACATCCTCCAGTGACAGACTAAAACTCCTAAAATAAAGAGACGAGGTAAGATCTATAGGACTAACACAGTTTGAGCCATTGACAAAATTTGCTTTAAAAAATTTTTAATTTCTGATTCAACTTCCTAGATTTGATGTGTTGCCTAAAGATGTTAGGACGAGATTTAATATTGTTCTCAATATATCGAATACAGTTGTTATATAGCTGATACATTGCAAAAACTCCCTTCCTTTTGTTTATTTTAAACTTCTTACTGCGTTTGTTACGCCTATTCTTTAATCTTTTAAGTTGCTTTAAGGAAAATTTCAAAAAATCGTTTAAATGTATTAATAAAAATATACAAATAAAACAGGAAACAGTTAAAAAACATTTAGAAAATTTAGTGTTAGCATTAGAATCAATTAGAAATTTAACTTATATAAATTTCGAGCGACTTACAAAGGATCATCAAAAAGAAGCTCTTGACATATTTTGGCAACTACGAGATCAATTAGTAAAAGTATTAGCCAAATACAACATTCAACAGGAAGTATCTCATTCGATTAATGAAAAAATTTCAATAAATATTATTGAAAACCCACCAGCTAATCTATTAACAAAGCTTGAAGCAGTTCCCTCAGAAACAGATTGTCCAATTACTAATTCAGAAATAGAGTCAGAAGAAGAAGGCGAAATGACACAAACAGTTGTGGAGTTTCTCAGCACGGCTGCAAAGCTAGTGACTGAATTCGATGGTAAACCAGAAAATCTACGGTCATTCTTAGATTCCTTAGAATTAGTTGAAGTGATCAAGGGTGAGCACGAAACTGTTGCTGTTTCACTCATAAAAACAAAATTAAAAGGGAATGCCAGAAATCTCATAGACACAGAAACAACAATCTCTGAAATAATCACAAAACTTAACAGGTCAGTTAAAAGAGAATCGGTAGAAGTATTAGCTGCAAAAATAATGAGTATCAGACAGAACAACAAACCAGCTAATAGTTATTGTAATGAGATAGAAGCTCTTACAAAAAACTTAGAAAATGCCTATATCACAGATGGGTTGTCGGCAGAACTCGCAAACAAATACTCGACACAAACTGCAGTAAAAGCATTGACCAAAAACTGCAGCATTGAAAAAGTCAAATTAATAATGGAAGCTGGCCATTTTACAAATATGAACGATGCGATAAGCAAATTCATTGGTAGCTGTACTGAAGCTACAGGACAACAAAACACAATACTACATTTTGGTCAACGACCATTCAATGGACGATTTGCAAGAAATGGAAGGTTTCAAAGAAGAAACAACTTCCCTAGAAATCAAAATCGTTCAAATTTTGATAATTTAGGAAATAATAATCAAAATAGAAATCGTTACCGACAAGGCAGACCAAATTTCAACCGGAACATGACACATAATGTACGAGTTGCCCAATCGGACGAAAACAACTCGGAAAACTAATCTACTCCTCTAAGATACATACGCTTAACCTTAACTTTAGCATTTTTGTACAACTTAAAATAGCTGATTTAAATACAAACATTACACTACTTGTAGATACTGCCGCAGATATATCACTCTTATAATTCAATAAATCCACTTTTCAAAAAATAAACACAAAACACATTACAGCATTAAGCGGTATAGGGCAAGGCAAAATCAGTTCTATTGGTACAATATTTTTTGATTTAAAATTTACGAAATTTTTAATTCCACATAAATTTCACGTTATCCCAGATAACTTTCCAATCCCATGTGATGGTAAAATAGGCATGGATTTCATGAAAAAATTCAATTGTGTATTAGACTTTACTCAAAATTACGATGCTCTAATTCTGAGACCAGACAATTTAACACAAATTATAGAAATACCAATAACAACAACATGTAACGACGAAATAATCATTCCCGCAAGGTCAGAAGTTATACGAAAAATAAACTTACCTAATACCTTGGATGAAGCACTGATTCCAAATCAAGAACCACACCCTGGAATATTTATAAATACCTTGGTAAAACCTGACAACGCCTATATCCGCATTTTAAATACAAATTATAATACAGTATCTTTAAAGCAAAGCAACATTTTAACTGAAAATGTTTCTGATTACGACATAATAAACAATGACACAGGAAATGCACAAAGAAAAACGGATATTCTCAACAAATTGAGAAAAATTTTTCTTAAAACATATGAAAAACAATTGACAAACCTATGTTCCGAATACAGTGACATATTTGGGTTAGAAACAGAAACAATAACAACAAATAATTTGTATAAGCAAAAGTTAATGGTTAAAGACAAATAGCCGGTATACATAAAGAATGGCAGGATCGCCATGTAAAGAAATGTATTGATTGAAAGAAAGTATTGTTTGTTTGTTTTTAAATATATTTATTTATTTTATCATTTCAAGCTAGACATCCAGCTTGTAAAACGATTGTTTTCTTTCTTGTTTCTTACATACTACGTACAAGCGTTTTTATAGTAATTTTTGTCAATGCAAGCCAATAACAATTTTTCGGTGTTTACTTATGAAATATGATTCTAGCATTCACGCGCCGCACATAAAATAATTACGTTAGCTATGTTTGCGTTTAATTTCAAGTGTAATGAACCTTTTAAGAAATATGATACTCTATTTAAACGGCACAGCAAAGTGAATGCATAAGTGGACAATAAAATAAAAACCAAAACAAAATGTTTATGAATATTAATGTTAAGGCATATCCGACTTATAATCATACTACACGCGCGTGAACCAAAGAAACTACCTTTTTGGGATATTTATATCACAGATCTGAACTACTTTAGACTTAAAACTAATAGGTCTATTTATAAGTTCGTGCGGTTTTACAACAGATGGCGTAACTTGATTATTATTCCATCGATCCACATTTCCAAACATTCATTGGAGAGCTACTGTCGTAAGGCACAAACGTCAGTATAAGTTTTTTATTTGAAGCGTAAACAACAATATTTTTACCACACTTGAAAATGTCGAATTTCGTGCCAAATAATGTGTTTTTGCGGGGAATTCTTCTTCATTATTTTAATATGAAGAAAAAAGCAGCCGAAAGTCATCGTATCTTGGTGGAAGTTTATGGTGAGCATGCTCTATCTGAGCGAACGTGCCAGAAGTGGTTTGCACGCTTTAAAAGTGGTGATTTTGGCTTGGAAGACGAAGAACGCGAGGGTGCGCCGCCAAAGTTCATGGATACCGAATTGGAGGAATTGCTCGATCAAGATCCGGCTCAAACGCAAGAAGAGGTTGCAAAAACTTTGGGAGTTGATCAATCAACCATTTCCAAACGTTTAAAAGCCATGGGAATGATCCGAAAGGTAGGCCATTGGGTGCCGTATGAATTGAAGCCAAGAGACGTTGAACGCCGTTTTATGGCATGCGAACAACTGCTTCAACGGCACAAAAGAAAGGGTTTTTTGCATCGAATTGTGACTGGCGATGAAAAGTGGGTCCATTACGACAATCCAAAACGTCGGGCAACGTATGGATACCCTGGCCATGCTTCAACATCGACGTCGGCGCAGAATATTCATGGCCTGAAGGTTATGCTGTGTATCTGGTGGGACCAGCTGGGTGTTGTGTATTATGAGCTACTGAAACCGAATGAAACGATTACGGGGGATGTCTACCGACGACAATTGATGCGTTTGAGCCGAGCACTGCGAGAAAAACGGCCGCAATACGCCGATAGACACGACAAAGTTATTTTGCAACATGACAATGCTCGGCCACATGTTGCACAAGTGGTCAAAACATACTTAGAAACGCTCAAATGGGATGTCCTACCCCACCCGCTGTATAGTCCAGACCTTGCGCCATCCGATTACTATCTCTTCCGATCGATGCAACATGGCCTGGCTGACCAGCACTTCCGTAATTACGATGAAGTCAAAAAATGGATCGACTCGTGGATTGCGGCAAAACCGACCGAATTTTTCACAAAGGGAATCCGTGAATTGCCAGAAAGATGGGAAAAAGTAGTAGTAAGCGATGGACAATATTTTGAATATTAAATTTGTAACCATTTTACGTCAATAAAGTTTGAAATTTCGAAAAAAACCGCACGAACTTATTCATAGTCCTATTAGAAAACAACAACAATTTAACCCCTTAACTTATAATGATGGGCATAGCCCGCGTACGGTGATAGGGCCAGAAGTGAATATTATGTGTGTCATGGTTTGGGTTAAAACTAGATGATTTAAAAAAACTGCGTGAGCTTGTATACGATTTCCGCCCAACATCTTCGAATGGTAGTTCAAGGGGTTAATGCAGTGTATATGAGTTGTACTTCTATATAATTTTGTAATTTTTTTATTCAAAATAAGTAGTAATTGAATTAGTTAAAAAACTTACTTATATTGCATCTAATATTTATAGTTTATATTTATATATTTTCTTACATATTTTATATACTTATTATCATAAGACGAATTTGATAAAAATTGCACTACCAAAAGTTTACTAACGTAAAATTTAGAAATTAATTACTAAATAACTTTCTGAAACTTAATCTATATATAAAAATTCAGCCGTTTTTCGCGTTGTGATGAACTTTACGGAGAATGGCTCAACCGATTTTAACCAAACTTTGCCACATTGAAGAGACACATATGGAGAAGGTTTGTGTTTTGAAATTTTAAGAATCGGATACCAGGGTCTCGAGAAATAGGCCAAAATGTGGACCCGGGTAACCCTAGGATGTGTTTTTACAATATGGGTAGCAAATTGGAAGCTGTTTCTATAGTACAGAGTATTTTTCATACCGTTCCGTGACTAGGGTCTCGAGATATAGGCCAAAACGTGGACCCGGGTAACCTTTATTTTTTCGGTTCATATGCGATAAGCTACGATACACCATGAGTGAAAAAAATGGTAAAAAAAAATGAAAAAACAAAAGAAATTGTTAAAGGATGCAAAAGAAGATCACGAAAAATGAGTAACTTTGATAAAAAAATTAATAGTCTTATCGTGCAAGTTGTCAACAATTTTCAGAAGAAAAGAGATGATTTAAGAAAATCACAACAAAATAAAATAATCCTGACCATGTGGACTTGGGCTTTTAAACACATATGCATCGAAAATATAATCCACAAAATTGAAAAAAAAAACATGTTTTTAAATCTCAGAATACCATAATTACAATCATGTTTATTACAGTACAAATGCCAAGACAATCACGTAATCATATTGGTCGTTCGACAAATAATAATAGGCGCATGAGAAATGCCCGGAATAACGCGACATCAGAAGAGCGTCAAGAACAAAATGAAGTAGTCAAACGATTGATGGATAATGTTATCCAAGCAACTATTTTAATTGGCAAAGTCAAGAATGAAGACGTTCTAATACCAAGAATTCCAATGTTTCCACCTGAATTGCCATTTGAATTCAAGAGTTTGCAACTGCCCATTCGTTCAGCCTTTGCAATAACTATCAATAAATCACAAGGGCGAACTTTAGAAATATGCGGGATGAATTTAGAAGAACCAGTATTCACCCATGGTCAACTATACGTTGGCTGTTCACGTGTTGGGAAGCGAACAACATTATATATTTACTCAAAAAGAAATATAAAAACAAAAAATATTGTTTATGCCAAAGCGCTTGAATAAAGAATAAAGAAATAAATAATATGAAAACCATATCTTTTCTGTTCTAAACCATATCTATTCTATTTTAGTGTGCCCAGCGAAGCGGGCCGGGTTTGCTAGTCTAAATTAAAATATAATAGACTTGTGAACAAGTAATAGGATTGGAAGATTAGATTAGATGGAAAGCGCGCCAATTTGAATAATAATGTGGGGAAATACAATATTTGAAAATTATAATTTTTTGGAAAAAATGCAATGACAATTTCATCATTTTGAAAAGTTTAATTTGACTGCTAATTATACATAACGACACCGGAAATTCACATCAATTTGAAAGGTAGAAAAATAAAACAAAAGGTGGGGCAAAAGTAATTACCCTTTCGGAAGATTTATAATTTTTTAAAATGGTGTCGTCATTATCATCTTCAGGTAGCGTTACAGCTCGGGGTGAGCTTTAGCTGCATCATCTACCCTTCTCCAAATTAGGCGATTCGGGGTAGCAGACCTCCAGTTATGTATTTTTAGTTTCTAAATATCTTAGATGACGTCGTCAAATTCGCATTTCTTAGATCTTTCTTTACTCCTGGTGGCCAGTGCGTTGTAATTGAAGCAGATTTTTTGAGACGTTCCTTGACCTGATATGACCGAATCAATGGGAGTCGCTGCGTTTTTTACCAACTTAGCGACTGTTTCCCCTTTCCAAAACCGCAGCAACTTCTCGTTGTATCTGATTTTATGATAATCATCCTTACCCTAGATTGGACCATAAAATTTTCGTAAGACTCTTCTTTCGAAGATCATCCTTGACTGACATTACCAAAAACTTACAGCCATACGTCAAAACTGGTGTTATTATTGTTTTGTAAACACTTCTTATATATTTACAGCTGCGCGAGAGTAGTCTGAATTTTAGTAGTTTCAGGTTGGCATAGAAAGCGCTGAGTGCAGCAACAAGTCGAACCTGGATACAGTCTTGAACACTATTGCCATTTTTTAGTAGTAACGTAGGTATTTTAAATTCTTAATTTCTTCAAAACGTACTGTCCAATAGTTATATAGGTTGTCAAAAAAGTCTTGCGGTATTTCCGCAAGCTTGTCTTTGCAAGCGCGTAGTTCTAGTTGTATTCGTCGCATCGGTTCACGCTAGAGCTTTTTGGAAAGCTCTTTTCACGTGCTAACACGTGTTTGATTAATTGTTGTTTGCTTTTAGTCGTTCGTGAGTTATAGCGTCGCAAACATGGAGCAAAATAAAGAGAAAATACGGCATATTTTACAGTACTACTACGATAAAGGCAAAAATGCATCTCATGCTGCCAATAAAATTTGTGCAGTTTATGGACCCGATACAGTTTCCATTTCCACCGCACAACGATGGTTTCAACGTTTTCGTTCTGGTGCAGAGGTGATCGAAGATGCGCCACGGTCGGAGGCCTGTCGTCAAAAATTGCGATAAAATCGCTGAATTGATCGAATGAGACCGGCATAGTAGCAGCCGTAGCATCGGCCAAGAGCTGGGCATGAGCCATCAAACCGTTATAAACCATTTGAAGAAGCTTGGATTCAAAAAGAAGCTCGATGTATGGGTGCCACACGACTTGACGCAAAAAAACATTTTTGCCCGTATGGATGCATGCGAATCGCTGCTGAATCGCAACAAAATCGACCCGTTTTTGAAGCGGATGGTGACTGGCGATGAAAAGTGGGTCACTTACGACAACGTGAAGCGCAAACGGTCGTGGCCGAAAAGCGGTGAAGCTGCCCAGACGGTGGCCAAGCCTGGATTGACGGCCAGGAAGGTTCTTCTGTGTGTTTGGTGGGATTGGCAGGGAATCATCCACTATGAGCTGCTCCCCTATGGACAAACGCTCAATTCGGACCTGTACTGCCAACAACTGGACCGCTTGAATGCAGCACTCATGCAGAAGAGGCCATCTTTGATCAACAGAGGCCGAATGGTCGTCCATCAGGACAACGCCAGGCCACACACATCTTTGGTGACGCGCCAGCAGCTCCCGGAGCTCGGATGGTAGGTTCTTTTGCATCCACCGTATAGTCCGGATCTCGCACCAAGTGATTACCACCTATTTCTGTCCATGACGAACGAGCTTGGTAGTCGGAAGTTGTCCACAAGAGAGTCCTGTGAAAATTGGCTCTCCGAGTTTTTTGACAATAGGGAAGCGAGCTTCTATAAGAGGTGCATTATGAAGTTGGCATCTCGTTGGGAACTCGTCATCGAACAAAACGGCGCATATTTGACTTAAATCGCATTATTATAACCAATTTTATGAACAATTGAAAATTCAATAAAAATACCGCAAGACTTTTTTGACAACCTTAGGCTTCCTTTTTTCCCTTTTTAGGCTTCCGTATTTCAACATCTTGTGACATTTTCATGTATTTGGTCTTATCGGCATTGATATGGAACCCGGCAGCCTTTACTTTTATCTGGATGTTAGAAAAAAGTTCATTTATGTACCTTCGATTTCGAGCGAGAGAGGTTATGCCATTAGCATACGCGATGGTTAGGCCGGAGCGGCGAATTTCATATTGTCCTTGATTGCGTTGGTTGGTTGGTTAGAGTGGTGATTCATCCAGAATCCAACTAGAGCCAGCTTTTTTAACAGTAACTTGCAGCAAGACTATATCACTATATCCAGTCTGTGCGGTTTAGGAATCTTATTAGGCTGTTGACGTCTAAGCCAGCCAGTTGCTCAAGACTCTCGAAGAGCGGTTTGCCCAGGGTTAACATTCCGTCCTTCCATAGGGCAGACTTGATTGCGTAGTGCCAAAGCAAATTGAACACAGTTGTTGGTAAGGTATCACCTTTTTTGACACCACTTTCGATAGTAAATAGCGTCATAAGTAAATCGGATTCGACACTTTTCGACTAGACAGCTGCAGTATACCAATAGGCAAGCACTAGATCACGTAATGACCAAAATAAAGTTTTCGACTACTCAAAATAGTTTTTGTTTTATTTAGTAAAAAAGTTATTTACAAAAAATTTTGATAATTAATTTTGCGCCACCTTGTATAGCAGTTGTTGTACATAATTCGTTTCCAAATTGCACAGCATAGAATTTTATAGCTGCAACAATGGTGAATATAGTATTTTCATACGACTTTGTTAAGAATTTGTTTACGTTTTGATTTATACTTGATTGCTCAAGTGCGGGTGTAAGTGTGTGCGCAAATATTTATTTATTAATACGAGTAAAAATTTGCAACCAGTTTTTACAATTTAATTCCGAACAAATATTTGCATATGAATTTGGGGAAACGAGTTGTTGAAGTGTTGATGCTTGGGAATTATTTTCATAAAACCATAAAGGCATATTTGCATATAGTATTTTGTTATAGATTATTTAGAAAACAAATGTCAATGCCTTGGGAATTTATATATTTATATATGAATGATATGCTTATGCACTGTGGATCACAGGTTATTCCGTACAGCACTGGATGTGAAATGAAATTGCAATATTTTCTGAACTGAAAAGAATACTGACAGAGTTAATATACAATAAATAGGCGACTTCTTTTATCTCACAAAATTTATATTTTTAACAAACACATTGAAAAATAAAATAACTGTCATATTTCAGATCACAGCTTATTTGAATCAGCTAAAATTATTCTAAAAGGATTTTAAAAATCAGAATGGGTAAAAATTTGTTATTTTGCGTGATAGTTGTTTGTCCTAAGAAGAGCCTGGACCTTGGTAGGCATAGAATTGGCCAGTTCTTGTGTGGTTTCAGGAGTGATTTTTTTTGTTGTTGAACTACTCTCTGCAAGACATTTCCTAGCTTTGCATTTCTCGTATAACAGAGCACACGAATTTTCAAATAAGTTCATATCAAAGGACTCTGCCTGAGGTGTCATCAATTGGAGACGATTCCATATGAACCATGAGTATACAATTGCCGCTTTATGTCTTGAATCACTGACTTGGTAAAATCAGAAATCCGCTCCAAAAACTGTGTTCAGTGGCGTTCCTGTTTTTATAGCTACTAATATTTTATCTTCGAAAAGAAACGATTAACCAACTCATCTCTCAAGAACATCTCTCTCAATAACCGTCGCCTTCGCTGCTAGTCATCTCACTATCGCAATTAAAGCAAAGGTCTTTACATTACTTTCTATGATCACACTAGAAAAGCTCCCTCCATCACCAACACCACGAACAAGAACGGCGGATTACAAGGCTTGGTTAATAACTATGGTAAAAAATACTCGGTTGCCAAGGGAGTGATTGGCCAGCCGCATTCTGCAGGACAGCACCGAAGTGACATTGTGTTATTATTTTTCGTATATCAAATTTTTAGCATTTTCCTAATCAAAATGATTCGTAGCTCAATGACCGATTCTGCCAAAATTTGATGAGAGCCGACTATTGATCCGATATTGACCATACCATAAAAATCGTTACACCAAGACCACCAATACCAACGGATTCGTTTTAGTTATCGTCGCTGTTAGCATAGCAGTCAGCCGATCAAAGACATCCGCACATGTTACATCCTTCGACTCGTTGTTGTTGTTGCAGCAGTACACTACGTCTCGTATTTGTTATTGGTTTACTTTCTGCAATAAAATTAGCATGATTTAATTTATCAACCACATTGTCTAGCTTTCATTTTTATTGTTTGCTGTATCACCACGTTTTTCGGCGCTTTGCAAAAGTTAATTTTGAGAATATCGAGATAAATAATTTCATATATTGTCTCTATACTCTTTATGTGCCCAATATAATACACAGGTAGGCAAAAATGTTAAATTTAGACTCGTCAGAAAATATGACCGCGTTCTACATACAAATCCTAGGCCTTGCAAATATACTCCTGAGTTGACTTTGATCCGCATCAGTGGTTTTTTTCTAATAAACGACTTTTTACGAGCATTTGTCATCAAAGTTATGTTCACGAATCACACAACTAATCGTTTTAACACTGCATATTTTTTCTGGTTTCTGCTGAATATCTACAGTTATCTTTAGAGCTGACAATTTGGTATTTAAATTAATTTTTCGAAAAAGAGCTCGACGGAGTCATTAAAAATTTTGTTTGGGGTACTGGTGCTCCATTTGTACCCTATTTTAATATATAAGTCACACTAGCGCCACTACTAAAGCAAGGGCAATAGTAACACTTGGAAATGGCTCCATATATAGAGGTCCACGCAAGTAGGGAAAGTCACTGATTGCCATTCACTTGGAAGTGGTTAGGACGATTCTTCTACATATGGTCCAAGCAGTTCACAATTACCGGGCTTAGCACAAGTATCCGCAGGGTAGCTTCCGAACACCCATTCGGGAGCGATCTAATGTCGGAAGGGCGAAACATCCCAGGATAGCTGGTTGTGCGCTGAGTTTGGGACCTTCCACGTTAAAATTTCCCATGGCCGCGAAGAGCTGGTAAGGTGCATGCATCAGCTTCAACTGCAAAATATGCTCGAATAAAAGCATGCCTGCCGATTGGAATTTAAGTGTGCTCTGCCCAATCCATAAAAAGGATGATCCTTCAATCTGTGCCATTTACCGCGGGATTAGTCTTCTAAATCGCCTATAAGGTTATAGCGAGCGTATTGTGTGAAAGGCTGAATCCCACCATCAACTAACTGATTGGACCTTATCAGTGTGGCTTTAGACCTCGAAAGTCTACCATCGACCAAATATTTACAATACGCCAAATCTCGGAAGAGACCCATGAAAGGAGAATCGACACACACTATCTTTTCGTCGATTTCAAAGCTGCGTTCGACAGTACGGAAAGGAGTTACTTGCATGCCGCGATGTCTGAATTTGGTATCCCCACAAAACTAATACGGCTATGCAAGATGACGTTGCTCATCACCAGCAGCGCCGTCAGAATTGAGAAGGACCTCTCCGAGCCGTTTGATACCAAACGATATTTTAGACAGGATGACCCGCTGTCGTGTGACTTCTTTAACCTGATGTTGAAGAGGTTCGTGCGAGCCGCAGAATTTAATAGCTAAGGCACAATTATTTATAAGAGCGTACAATTGTTGGCGTATGCCGATGATATTGACATCATTGGCCTTAACAACCGCGCTGTTAGTTCTGCCTTCTCCAAACTGGATAAAGAGGCAAAGTGAATGGGTCTGGTGGTGAACGAGGACTAAACGATGTATCTCCTGTCATCAAACAAACAGTGGGCGCACTCGCGTATCGGCACCCACGACACTGTTCACTGTTAGGATTTTGAAGTTGTAAGAGACTTCGTTTATTTAGGAACCAGCATTAACACCGCTAACAATGTCAGCCTTGAAATTCAACGAAGAATCTCTCTTGTTGACAGCTGTTTTGAACTAAATAGGCAATTTAGTAGTGAAGTCCTCTCTTGGCGAACAAATCTAACACTCTACAAGGCTCTCATCATGTCCGTCCTAACGTATGGTGCAGAAGCTTGCACGATGACAATATGCGATGAGGCGCCACTTGGAGTATTCGAGAGAAAGATTCTGCGGAAGATTTTTGGACCTTTGCTCGTTGGGGACATTGAGTATCGTAGGCGATGGAATAATGAGCTGTATGAACTTTACGTTGACTATTTCATGACGTCCGAATGGATACAAACGCTTCGGCTCTGAAAGTATTCGATGCGGTATCAGCTGGTGGTAACAGAGGAAGAGAAAGGCCTCCTCTGCGTTGGAAAGAACAGGTAGAGAAAGACTAGATTTTAGTTGGTGTGCCCAACCGGCACACTGGTGCGCTTTATTAAGCTCGGCCAAAAGCGCGTGAGCGGTTATCGGGCCAAAGAGAAAAAAAGAAGGAGAAGGATAAGCAGAGAATATTAATAAAAGTCTTTTTCACCAATTTTTCGGACCGATTTACCATTCTTATAACGATATATGTAATATACCAGTTCTCGTCGATCTACTATTGAAGGACAACCCATTTTTTTAATTATGAACTTGTGACACTGGGATTTGTTACAACATACAAGAAATTATTTAACAGAAATATTAATCAAAAATATTGAAAGGAGGCATAGATATCCATTCGCAGTTGAAGTTTTGAGATAGTATCTTGTTATGGGGCGTATAAGTGTCTGTATCAAATAGCTGCTGTGACCTACATTATTTGCGTCATAATTGCGATTTTGGGCTTTGCAACTCAAATGCATATAGAAATATAATATCCCTGTACGGTAATAAGTAAGATGGGGATGATGTTCTAAATTTCTGTTTACAAATTATGAGTATGGATTTGGGTTTGGGTAATATTGCGATTTGAATTTGATATTGAGTACTGTATCAAATAAGTTGGGACCCTTTTTATATCCTTGGCGCGTACATCCTTTGTTGGGTGTTTGGCCGAGCTACGCCTCTAATTTTTCATGTGTTTCTTGATGTTGCTGATTTAGGTAACTATAAATTTGCGCCAGCTCTAATTGCATGAATTTTAAGGTTGGCTATTACCTGTCCAGTGGCGACCGAAAAAGCTTATTGAATCATTTGGTGCTTCATGCCCTTAATGAGCTCTACCGAATGATCGTTAAGCTCGAACGAAGTTGGACTACAGCGGTTGTACATATAAACCTCTTGCTATCGACTATTTGAAAAAAAACAAAAATTGTTGTCACAGCAAATGAAAATAAAAAGAGCAGTTGGTCTGGCCACTGACCTTTGGAAAGAGACTTCGTGGAATAAAAGCTGTTCGCAATCACTTTCTTTCATATTACTTTGAAAAGAAAGCAATAGATTATGATATGTAAAAACACACCCAATTTTTATATGATAATGAAAAGCGGAAATATTTTTGAAATGCATCTTTCTTTTTAATAAAATCTATAAAATCTATAAATGTAATATAGATAATTGCATGACATTTATTTTTTGAATATAATATTCGGCACATGTTCGCCCTGGCTACCAGTGACATGGTTCATTTAATCAGTCCAATTTTTGACTATTTTATCCAATAAATCTAAATAATAAATTTAATGAGCAGAATCAACAAAAATGCAAAGCAAATGATGATCATTTGGCTTCAGTTCTTTCACGAGCTGTATTCTATAGGCACGTAAGCCAAGATTCTTCGTAAAAGTTTCCCCGTAGTCGAAGCAAAAAGGCGAACAAGGTGAGAATGGCGACGAATTCACATTTCGGCGTCTTCTTCAACAATACGCTCCTTGATCTTCGCGAACAGATTTATTTTTTTTTTTTTTTTTTTTTAAAGTAAATTTGCACAATTTGGAGGCGTTGCTCTGGCGTGAAACGATTGATGATGACTATCCAAACCTTACTGAGGAGAAATATCAACACATTTATTTCTCAGCTATCAAGCCATAGTTATCGATAACGATAGTTTTCTTGCAGCTAAAAGACACCCGATACAATAAAGAATCTTTTTATGAATTTCGTTTAAAGTTCTTATCAACGAAAAGTGATTCCACTATAGCAGCCAGTTTTTTTCTTCCCATTTGCTGGTTCCAATGTTAAGGTGCCCTGCTTCTTTGTTGTTGCCTTATTTATTTGTTTACATTCAAAAACATATTTCAGAAACAAAATACAGGCAAACGTTGTTGTTGCTCTAACGGAGCCACCTTCAATGCAGTCTCTCTCTCCCCATAATAAGCTTATTTTTCCGCAGTTGTTTCCCCTCCGAGACTGAAGTAAGTATATGAACCACCAAGTCTGTTGAATTGAAATATTGTCAATGGATTCTGCAATGAGACCTTACCGCAAACATTAATTAAACTTACTCCCAGTCCACTTGTGCGGAAGCTGGTGATTTAGAATTAACTGTGGGCATGTAAAGTAATGAATAGATTTTAACTGTAAAATACGTTTTTGTTGCAGAAACTCACAATGGATATGATATAATAAAATTAAAATTAAAATTAAACATTTTATGTACTGAATTAAAATTGTTGTTACTTTCGGTGGCTTTTGCGTAATAAAGTGGAGAATGCCTGGGGTAAGAAGAAAAAAAAAAAAAAACGATTGGGTGTTAAGTGAATGTATACTAAGAATTGAAAACTCATTAACCGCGCCGCGTAAACGTGAGAGTGGAAAAATTAAAGCTTGAATAGTTGCTGATCAGCGACCTTAGGGAGCGAAAAGTGCACGAACTTGATAAAAGTTAACTACAGAGGAGGTGAAATTATATAACAGAGTATAAACTTTTTTCGCCTTTACCTGCTCGAGGCGATATAAAAGCAGGCGCTTTAAATAACCACCACCTTAAGGCATTTAATCAAATCATGAAATTTTACAACAACATAGTACAAGTACAAACGGGCGGATGGGAGAGGCTTACGCAAAAGGCAGAAATGCTAAAGAAAAGTGGAAATCGGCTGGCAACTAGGTAAGCTGATGTAAAACGTATTAAATGCTATTGAGAGAGACGGGTCAGCGGAGTTCAACAGGAAGGGTTGTAATAATGAAATAATTTACACTATTTACACCCATGGCTTAGCAAATTATATGCTGGAAGAATCATGTGGGCATTGTTTCGTGGTATTAGGTAACGGACAAAATGAAAATAAATTGCGAATTTAGGTACACTGATATGGTTGGTTGGTTAGAGTGGTGATTCAGCCACTGATATGGTACTAAAAACAGAAAGAAACCCTGTCTTTAAGTCTTATTATAAATCATGATATACCAGACACTTGGCGCCGCCGATGTTCTGCTTTCTATGGTCGGTTCCTCTTTTTGACACCTTGAAGAATTAATACATAAAAATGAATATATAATATGCGGGCGTGGCTCTTCGCATGAAAACCACACGTTCTCTCAGTGATATAATTTCTCGAAATGTGCCCGAAATCGAGACACTTAAAATAGCGTCTGGGTTGCATTTCCGGGCGAATGCGTCATATAATACAACCAAATCAAACCTTGTCATCATGTTTTTGCTATTCATGTTTTTTGAAGGTACGGAAATAGTAGCTTTCTGCGCGTCGCCGTATGCTGTCCCTAATACGAGTAGTCAAATACTTTAGAGGTATCTTCGAAATCGCGGAGTTGGAAGTTCAAGGCCTAGCACACCTCCTCAATTGTAGTTATCTCGTCTACATTGTGACTTCGATTTTTCTATTGCCTAATAGGGATTTTCAGCTTTTCAGGCATCAATTTCTGCGTAAGAACATTCACCCAAGATTTTCACAGTTAAACATCACCGGAGCTGGCTTAATTTTTGGACTCTTCTGTTTCGTGACTGTCATCCACTTTAAATTTTCGACCTCAGGATTGTCTTTTACGATAACTGCTTCAACTAAACCATTAGCGTGATTGGTGCTAGAAATCTGGATCTCCTTCTGCTTTTTAGGAAAAGCCTGTGGGATCTAGTTAATTGCTCCCGTGTTCTCTTCAAGGATAGTTTCTTTGCTAACTGTCTCAAGCATGGGTTTGCCTGAGAGTGTTTCATCGTCAATGCATTGTTCATTTATTCCGCTGCTTGATCATATGAAACTACTATCATTTCCGCCAAGCCTCTAAAGCTCTGGCAAGTGAAGCGTTTTCCCCTACGAATGGACTCACTCAAATCGTTTATGAGCTTGCCAAGAGTAATAAAGGCGCTTACTTTAAGTTTGATAAGTTAAGCAAATGTTGTGGATCGAATTGGAGACCGCGGTAATTTCGACAGTTTTGCGAATGTATGCTTCATTTCATTGCCATCCTTCAGCCTGATGTCGCTACGCGTCGCTTTTAGCCGGAAAACTAATGCGCGATGTTCGCAAAATTTTTAGTTAACTGAAAAAAGTTAAAGTGCCTATCCTCCGATATTAGAAATACGAATAACTAGGGTTCTGTCCAACGAAAAAATTTATAAAACTATCAGACAATCCACTGCACTATTACAAACTAAACTATAAATATTCCGAAAAATGGTCTCAATTGAGATGAGTAGATGGAAAACCTATCGTTGATAACCCACCAATCTAAACTGAGAATCAGCAATCAGCATATAATTCTTTGGATGAAGCAAATTTACTATCAACGTGTTCCAAAAACACATTCCCAAATCCAAACAGCTACCTAATAACATGGAAAATAATGGAAAACGTGCCCGAAAAAGCCGCGATATTCCTATGAAACATCTTTAATACTACGATTACGCTCGTCGGTTGTATACCTTGCCGCAGTGAAAGGGCTTCAGTAGGGTTAAAGAACCAATGAGCTATGCTATCTCAAGTTCAACCATGATGTATAGGTTCTTGGAGAGATTCTGAAACCGAAAATGTAACCAATTCACCAGTCAAGGTGTGTTTGGAATCGTGCCGAGCACTGAATGGTGCAGGGAATTAAAACATATGCATCGCTAACACTAATCGAGCTTTCTTCTCGAATACCTGGCCGCCTTCGAGGCGGTTGTGGAGTTTGACATAAGTCAGGCGAGGCAACCGTAAGAAACCATTACCCTAAAATAATTTTCAATAACGTGGAAAATAGCCGATTCAAAGTGAACCCTAAACCAACTAAAGACGCTACGCCAGCACATCGAGTAATCAACCTACTGACGACTATTTCAAAGATCTTTTCAAAGCTCCTTTTAGACCGCATTGAGCACATACTGACGCTGGTAAATCTAATACCTGAGAACCAGCTTAGATTTAGACATAGCCATTCGCCGACAGAATAAATTTACAGAGTTATAAACAAAATAAATAACGATATCGAAAACAATTGAGCGTATGTAGCTGTAGATCTTAACGTAACAAAAGCCTTTGAGAAAGTATGGCACAATGGTCTACTGTGACTAATAAATGAGAACAGAAATGGGAGGAGAAGATTATTTGCAAAGTTAAGTGGAAGAGTTGGGAAGTAAATTTTCTGCGAAGAGCTCCTCATCAGATTCGAGTTCAGGTTACCGCATCGCTGCAGTGTGTTCCAATAAAAAAAAACACCTGATTGGCTGTTCACTTGCGTACCAACTGTCATTGAAGTAAATATCTACTTCGACAGCCGAGCGACAATCAGAGCTTTAGGTTCGGTAATGGTGCACTCGAAACTAGTCGGGGGAATGCAACTCAGCGACATTGCAGGCAACTGCTAGGTGGATGAGCTGTCCAGACAGGGAGCCTGTGAATTAGATTTCCGTGAAAGGAGAGGATTGGGATCCCCTTGACTATCTGCGGCCTGCTCTTAGCATGGTGAACTTCGCGTTAGCTGAACGAGTACTGGGTAAGCACACAAACTTGCAAGGTCGTGAAATTATTCAAATTCCCAGGTCGAGCATGTTGTGAGACTGGTCATTACGTCGAGTCTTTTTTGAGTTAGCTGTATGGAAGATGAGGTGGAATCTCCTCAGAAATTTTGCTCTGATTTATTTGCAAGATTTGCAGTTCTAGCAGGTCTTGATATTAACCACCCAATAATCGTCATTACCAGCCCCCAAAAATTTATTAGTTAGTAGTTCTTTGTCCAGATGGAACAGTTATAAAGAAGTTGCAATTCTAATGAACCTGGCTTTATGCAGTGTCTTGAAGTCATGCAATTCGTTAAGTACTAGCTAAGTATTATTAAGAATTCGCTAATTATTAGCTCTCTTTCTTGTTAATTGCTTTTTATTATTATTATTTGTTGCCAATATTAGTGGTGGACAGAAAAATGAGTTAAAACTAAGGTTTTAATTGATTTTATAAATTGGACTGATCCGAAAAATATTCCTAAAGCAAAGTTCATCAGCGCGTTGGCAGTCTGCTTCCCAGAAGGACTTAATTCGATAACAAATAAAATTTATTTCTCACTAGAAATTAGCAACCACAAGGAAAAACTGAGGAAAAATAGCCTGAAGTGTATCTACGATACACCTTTCCTCTACGTTATATCTTTTTGCTCTCTCGCGGAACGAAAATGCCCAAAACGTTGCATGGCCGTGAAATTTTACTCTCCATTTTCACTCGTCCATCGACGCCTAAGAAGTTTCACTTCAATAATAGAATACCTGTGCTGTTACCACAAAAACAACAACTAAGGATACAAATTTCTGTTGTCTTATTTGCACACTTCTCAAAGATGTGGAAAAGGTTGCTGGAGCTGTTGAGTAGCGTGATTTAATATACATTACGCTGGTAATAAGATATTTTTTGCGCCAGCCATTGAGGGATGTTTAGCATAAATTTCTTCCGAAGCTATTGCGGAACATCATTATAAATGGAATGTGCTCTGAGGTCATATATACAAATAACGAGCTGGATGTAGGTGTAACGTGGTGGTGTACCATGGCTGAATTACGGAGCTACAGAAACGAAATCCAGTGCATGTAAGCGTATTTGCACATCACACAATATTTCGGTGATTATTAACATTTACAAATGTGCATAGTGGAGTTGTATTATTTTTGCGCCATCTGCAAGGCATTCTTAAATTTTTACTATATTTAAGTGACAATATTCGTTTTATTCCCGCCCTTTGTATCTGCCCACTTACTAAAATTCCACTTTCTCCGCTAGTTAACGCGAACATTGTCGTTTTTTTCCACCACATTGACTACCGTTTAATTTCCCCACAAATTTCCCATCAATGTAATGAAGTGAATCATAATGAAATCTGATGTTTGTCTGTCACGCTTTGTTGCAATTCATTTGCACACTGCTGCATGACGTCACTACTTTATTATCTACTTTGCTAAGATGTTGCAATTCACTTTTTAAACAACTTTGTCGTTTCACTTTATACGCTATTTCATATACGTCGGAATATGTACATACTTATTACAGAAAATTTGCAGAAAATTTTCATTTCGGGATTTTGGAATTTTTTTAAACGAACATTAAAGTTACATAAGGGAACATAATTTTTTTAATATTTGTAAAAATTCATTAACAATCCACTAATGTTCAATAAATTTTTCGGTTCGATAAGTAAAGAAAAGCGTTACCCCTAGCCTAAATTTCGTTATATTGGAATACTCTACCTATGAAAGAATGTGAAGTTCTATTTCAATCTCTCAATTCATTATTTGTTTACAAGCTATTTAGTATCGACGTGTCACAGTATTTTCTATAATGGAAAAAATCAATTTTTTAACGAATGTTGAAAGTGTATAAGTACCTTTCGCCATCAATTAGTAGGTACAATAGAAAGATGGGTTGCTGAATTTAAACGTGGTCGCATAAGCGCTGAAGACAATCCACGTCAAGGACGTCCAAAAACAGCAACAACAGAAATCATAAAAAAAGTACAGGAATTGTACTGGAAAATCATGGATAACTAAAAGAGATTCAGCGGATATCTTATAGGGTTGTGTAAGTAATATTCTGACTGAAGTATTGCGTTGACAGAGCAAGGCAGTGGAGCAAAAACACATTCAAATGCCACTTTCTCAGTAACATTTAGAGCATTTTCGAAAGAATAAATTGGATTCTGTGCATCGTTTCATCACTATGGATGAGACTTGGGTCTATCATCGTGATCGCAAATCAAAGCAAGAGGCTAAACCTATTCTACGGCACCGAAACGAGTTCGAGTCCAGAAATCGGTCAGGAAGGTGTTAGGATCAGTTTTTTCGGATGCGAAAGGAATTTTGTTTGGGAATTACTTGCAATCGGTAAAACAATATATTCTGATTATCATTCTACTTTTAAGACCTGACGAACGAAAAAATGTGGACAAAGTTTGCAAAAAAAAAAAATATTCTTCATCAGTACAATGCACTGTGTCGCAAGAGCATTTTGACAATGGCTAAAATCATGGAATTAAAGCTCGAATTGTGGCAGCATCCATTGTATTCATCAGATTTGGCCCATAGCGCTCTCCATCTGTTTCCAGACCTAAAAAAGTTCATGCGTGGAAGGCGTTTTCCATTAAATGATGCGGTGTTAACAGCAGTGGAAGCGTATTTTGCACCCCTTCTATATTCTCACTTCAGGGATGGATTTTATAAATTGGAATCTCATATGCACAGGTGTATTGATGTTCAGGTAGACTATACTGAATAATAAAGTAGATTTAAAACCATAAATATGTGGTTTTCTTATCGTACCACAAAACTTACTTACTAGGTTGCCTAGTATAGCTTTTGAATACATCTGGAAACAAAACCATTTAGAGTTTAAGCAAAGCTGGTTTTAAAAATTTCATATTTATGATTTTCTGTTCGAAAAATGAAATGTGTTTATGAGCTTTTCTTTCCACTCATAACGGTTTTTTAGTAATCGGTTTCGTGGCTCTTCATCGATTTCGTGAAGAGTCAAACTTCATAGTTTATAGCAAGGCAACAAAAGTAAATTTTATATGCTAGCTATAAACAGCACATTTATGTGTTTTGAGCTAATTGTAAAAATAAATATTTATTTATGCGACATAAATGGTTACACTCACAGCTAATAACTAGTAAAACTTCTATAGTTTAATTTGTAAACATTTTCAAACAGCAAACACTTTTTCAGTGCGTTTGCATGAATTGAAATTTGTAAATATAATATTAATCAGGCACTTTTCAATGCATATCAATTAATACCCAAGCCAAATTAAAACAGGCTTTTGGGAAATTGAAATTTTTTTTTTGTTTAATCAAACTTAAAAAAAAAATTTTTTTTTAAATTTTCGTGATCCCGAAATATAATATTCGGGATCTGAGCAACACCGTGTTGCCGGGACTGCCAACCCTATTGTGTATATAGTTGCACATATATAAACTCATTTTTATTTATATAAATATCCGCTAAATAAATTTGCGGGAAATAGAAAAATTTGTATTGTTAATCAAATTATTTGAAAATTTTCGGGATCCCAAAATATTCGGGCCCTGAGCAACACCGTGTTGCCGGGATGGACAACCCCGTTATATATATAGTTACACATATATGAATTCATCCACACCTTCACAACCTCTGTTGCAGCCATCGCTTTCGCTTGCTCTACTAAAGTCATTAAATAGTAGAGATGTGTGTGCAATTTAAAGTCACTCATACGCCCTCGCGTTCAACACATTCGCTTAAAGTTATTCGACGCGATGAACATAAAATGCTCGCTTCAATTTAATAATATGCCTGTTGGTGCATTTTATTACGCATTAAGTATACATAATTCTTCCGCTCCGCATTTTACTTACTCGTATACGTATGCACATATGTACGAATATGTATGTTAACCGGTTGTGTATTGAAGCAGCTGCTTGCAGGTTTTAAGGTCTTGATTGTTATGAAAAGAAATCATCAAAGTGTTTCGTTCAACTTTTATATTATGTATTTATAGAGAAATTCTGCATACTTCCTGGCTTCATGTTGATGGCCGCTAGCTATATAACTTTACGTTTTAAATTTCATAACAGATATTTTTCCACAGTATATTGCAGATTTTACTCCTCTTAAATATGTGAGTTAAGTATTTAATTTAATTTATAAACTTTACCTATAAATAAACAAAGTTTCTCTTCGAACTGAGCTTGTTCGTGCGAATAGCAGTACCAAAACGTAGTAAAAGAGCAGTTAAGATTTTAGTTAATGGATAAGACCACCCTGAAATTTTCAAAAATAGTCTTTTTCGATGAATTTAAAGCTCGTATTCTTAGGAATAACTCAAGAAGGTTCCGATTTAAATATCTAAATAATTAGAGAAGTTGTGATTATTTGCAAGCAATGATGCAGTAGAGCGCGAGATTTTTTCTCGAAACCACATTTTCCACAAAAATTGTCACACATTAAGAGCATCATAACAGAGTGAATTTGATTTTTTTTTTTTGATTCATTAATTTAAAAAAAATATAGCAAACAGGAAAGAAGAAATTTTTGAAGCGCTTTTATTTGTGTGCATTATTTTTAACGGATACGTCAACTTATATAGCTTATTAAACTTAAATTTAAATGTTTGTGATGTTTTGTAACACAAATTAATATAAGTAATAAACTGGCCCTTTCTAGGTGTCAATTCCGCATCGATTCAACTATGGATTGCCCACTTCGTGAAGTCTCCCCATAGAGGATGTAGGTCTGGGTTGAACTCGTGCAGACTAGTCAAGTGCTTTGTGAAAGAACCAAACAGGAAAACAGCGACATTTCTCCTAAAACTAAGCAGAAGGGACCTGAGAGCAGTGGTGAGTGTAATCATAAGGCAGAGCGTCTGTAGTCAGCATATGGTAGCCACGAGGGTCGTCGGTAGCCCGACATGCCTATCCTATCTCTGCAGCTGCTCGGTGTCTTCGGACTTAATATTTTGCATTGCGATATACTGAGTATGGATAAAGTTCATACTCTGTGTCTTCAGGATTTCTTAAGACTCATCAATGAATTGAGCAGATTTCTGGAAGAGTGACTTCAAACTAATCTTTCCGTCTTACCACCCACATTTTATCTTTCCTATATCTCTGTTCTTTCTATTGAAATCTATACGGGTGTAGCTCAATGGTCTCCTAACTGAGTGCTTGGACTTGTTCAACTGTCCACAAAAATATAATAAAACCTAATCTAAAATTCAAAGTAGCGCAAAGTTAATTAGCCTATAGGAAAATTTATAATTTTTGTAAGTGATATGTGACATTTGCGAACTAGGCAGCAGGGGTATATCAACGGACAAGCAATGAAGTGCCTAAAGGTCAATGTCAAGATTTCTATCACTCAATATTCATTCTTTATTCGCCACTTTATAAAGTCAGACTTCTTTATAACGAACTTCAGAATACAGAGTCTGCTCTATTGCAAATCTGCTTTAAGGATGTTGTTTTATTATTTTGATTTTGGTGTATTTTGTTCCACTAAAAACGAATTTAATAATCATTTTTTGTAACTTTATTTCAAAATTTGAAGCGTTTTAAATTTCCGTATGAGAAATTTATTCAAACAATGTCTCTTCAAGTGTCTGCATGTAGTTTTTTCCCAAGAGAAATATGCTGTGTTTTGGGGTACCCCTAAGTTTTAAAATGAGAATTTTAATTTTGGCAGCATCAGATTCCATGTCAAGTGTTGCAAGTATTTTCAATACTATCATAGATTTTGTTTTAGATGGGTTGTGTATAAAAATAAGTAAACGGAAAAAATTTAGAAAAAATTTTATAATTTTGAGATTTAATCAATGTTGGAAATATAGATACAGACCTTTTAAATGGAAGTTTCGGTTTTGACGTGATAACGTCTTACAATTCGATTTAACAGGCTGCACGCACGAAAAAATGTGTCGTTACCTTGCTCATTAGTGTTACCTTGCTCTTTAGTGTTACCTTGCTCATTAGTGTTACCTTGCTCCTTAGTGTTACCTTGCTCATTAGTGTAACCTTGCTCATTAGTGTTACCTTGCTCATTTGTCGTTACCTTGCTCATTGCATTGCATGAACTGCAAGCGAAAGCGCATATGTACATATATAAATTCACGTATTTGTATTTGCATATGCCTTCTTATTGATTATTATTAATTTGATTCACTTGAAGAATTTAAAATAAAACCAAGTTTGTTAATAATACCTGTTGTTTTAATGTTATAATTATTAATTTTTTTATTATATATGAAGGAAAAAATGTATTTTAATATTTACCATATACCTTATAAGATATGTTGTATATACTAATATTATAAAGAGGAAAACTTTGTTTGTTTGTAATGAATAGGGTCAAAACTGCTGGACCGATTTTAAAAATTCTTTCACCATTCGAAAGCTACATCATCCACGAGTAACATGGATTATATTTTATTTTGGAAATAGGGCTCGAGATATAGGTCAAAACGTGGACCCTAGAATGTGTTTGTACAATATGGATATCAAATGAAAGCTGTTGATAAGTGCTTTAATACGGGGTAATTTTCATACCTATTGATGACTAGGGTCTCGAAATATATGCCAAAACGTGGACCCGCCGTGTCTTTGAACCGAATTAAACCAAACTTACACACATTGTTAAGTAGGTATTGAAGATGATTTCCGTATAGTTTGAATACCTATTGGTAGGTAGGGTCTCGAGATATAGGTCAAAACGTGGACCCGGGTAACCTTCGGACGTGTATGTACAATATGGGTATCAAATGAAAGCTGTTGGTGAAAGCTGTTGGTGAATGCTTTATGATATGTTATGTTATGTTATGTTATGTTATGTTATGTTATGTTATGTTATGTTATGTTATGTTATGTTATGTTATGTTATGTTATGTTATGTTATGTTATGTTATGTTATGTTATGTTATGTTATGTTATGTTATGTTATGTTATGTTATGTTATGTTATGTTATGTTATGTTATGTTATGTTATGTTATGTTATGTTATGTTATGTTATGTTATGTTATGTTATGTTATGTTATGTTGTGTTATGTTATGTTATGTTATGTTATGTTATGTTGTGTTGTGTTGTGTTGTGTTGTGTTGTGTTGTGTTGTGTTGTGTTGTGTTGTGTTGTGTTGTGTTGTGTTGTGTTGTGTTGTGTTGTGTTGTGTTGTGTTGTGTTGTGTTGTGTTGTGTTGTGTTGTGTTGTGTTGTGTTGTGTTGTGTTGTGTTGTGTTGTGTTGTGTTGTGTTGTGTTGTGTTGTGTTGTGTTGTGTTGTGTTGTGTTGTGTTGTGTTGTGTTGTGTTGTGTTGTGTTGTGTTGTGTTGTGTTGTGTTGTGTTGTGTTGTGTTGTGTTGTGTTGTGTTGTGTTGTGTTGTGTTGTGTTGTGTTGTGTTGTGTTGTGTTGTGTTGTGTTGTGTTGTGTTGTGTTGTGTTGTGTTGTGTTGTGTTGTGTTGTGTTGTGTTGTGTTGTGTTGTGTTGTGTTGTGTTGTGTTGTGTTGTGTTGTGTTGTGTTGTGTTGTGTTGTGTTGTGTTGTGTTGTGTTGTGTTGTGTTGTGTTGTGTTGTGTTGTGTTGTGTTGTGTTGTGTTGTGTTGTGTTGTGTTGTGTTGTGTTGTGTTGTGTTGTGTTGTGTTGTGTTGTGTTGTGTTGTGTTGTGTTGTGTTGTGTTGTGTTGTGTTGTGTTGTGTTGTGTTGTGTTGTGTTGTGTTGTGTTGTGTTGTGTTGTGTTGTGTTGTGTTGTGTTGTGTTGTGTTGTGTTGTGTTGTGTTGTGTTGTGTTGTGTTGTGTTGTGTTGTGTTGTGTTGTGTTGTGTTGTGTTGTGTTGTGTTGTGTTGTGTTGTGTTGTGTTATGTTATGTTATATTATGTTATGTTAATGTTAACTCATTCTCTATATCCATACAAAATATCTATCAAGCAAATAAAATTAAAACTTTCTTTTGAAAAATGCAACCATTCAATCAGTATTTTCTTATGACGTTATCACGTTAAACTATCGTCAGTAAACCGACTTTACAGACAACCTTTTTTTTTGTAGGATTACACATACTTAAAAAATAATTGTTTGGAGATAAATTTATTTGTGTTAAATTTTTTCATACCTATCGCAGAAAATGAAACGGACGATTCAAATACTTCATGAAGTGAAAGTGAAGTAGATGTCGTTTTAGATGGTAGCAATGCGACAAAAGAAGTCAATTTGCCAAATATTTTATCGAAAGATAAGAGCATAATATGGCATGATCAGCCACTTCCAATTTCAAGAGGCAACAAGGAGTATACAAATCGCACAATGAAAGTCTAATTCGTTTGTGGGATGAAAATAATGGCAGACCAATTTTTCGGGCCACAATGAGCTTGGCAAGATTTATGAACATATCACGATGTCTTCGTTTTGACTCCGCTGCAGACAGGGATGAGAGAAGACAGCGTGATAAATTAGCATAAGAAGGATCAATGGAATCGGCAGCTCAGGTCATATTATCACTTACATGAAAATGTAACAATAGATGAGCAGTTAGTACCTTTTCGTGGTCGTTGCAGCCCGGAAAATACGGCTTAAAAATATGGGCTCTATGTGATGCAAAAAGCAAGTATGCCTGGAACATGGAAGTTTATTTAGGACGGGCAAGAAATACACAACCGGAAAGGAACCAAGGTAATGCATTTATAAATTGGCTTTTTGTATGTCTCAAACCTATGTACAGTATAAATTAACCGTCTCTATACAAATATTTTTTGATGAACGTGTTGTTCTATCCCTATCAGAACCCCTTCCCAGAGGTCACACTATTACTTGCGATAACTTTTTTACGACGTACAATCTCGCCGTTCAGCTACTTCGCAGGAACATTACTTTAATCGGTACAGTGAGGAAAAATAAGCTTTTTTTATTAGTGGAGTTTTTATAAGTGGGTCAAATTTACCCAAAACACTATATGTGTATTTTTTTCCTAACATAGCAGAAGGGTTAATTGGCGCGATAACCGCTTACCCGATTTTGGCCGAGCTTAACAAAGCGCGCTAGTGGTTTCTGTCCCGGCGCCAATTGGACACACCAAGTGAAGTCAAGTCCTTCTCCACCTGATCTTTCCAACACAGAGAAGGCCTTCCTCTCCCTCTGCTACGACCAGCTGGTAACGTATCGAATACTTTCGAAGCTGGAGCGTTTGTATCCATTCGGACGACATGACCCAGCCAACGTAGCCTATGGATCTTTATTCGCTGCGCTATGTCTATGTCGTCGTAAAGCTGACATAGCTCATCGTTTCACTGCCTGCCATATTCGCCGTTGCCAACGTGCAAAGGTCAATTTTTTTTTATTTTTTTTATTTAATTTAATTTTACGCAGAATATTTCTCTCAAACACTCCAAGCGTCGCTTCATCGGATATTGTCATCGTTCAAGCTTCTGCGCCATACGTTAGGACGGGCATGATGAGAGTCTTGTAGAGTGTTAGTTTTGTTCGTCGAGAGAGGACTTTACTGCTCAGTTGCCTACTTAGTCCAAAGTAGCACTTGTTGGCAAGAGAGATTCTACGCTGCCTTGAACATTTTTTTAAATTTTACATACATAAAATTTCACATACTTAAAAAACTGTTTGGAGAAAAAACTATTTTTGTGAAAAATTTTATTTTTTTAAACCTCTTATTTTTTGTTAAAATTTTTTTGTTAAAAATTTGTTGTGTTTATATCTTACATACTTAAAAAAAAAAAAAACTGTTTGAAGAATAAAGTTTTTTACTAAAAATTGTTTTTTGTTAATTTTTTTTTATATACGTAAAAGAGGAATTGGTTGGAAAAACATTGTTTTTGTTAAACATATTTTTCTGTTAATTTTTTTGTTACCTTAAAATTTTATATACTCAAAAATTGTTTCAAGAAAAATTGTTTTTGTTACAAATTTTTGTAAGTTTAGATTTGTTTTGTTAAAATTTTACATACTTAAAAAAGCACTGTTAAGAGAACAAACTTTTTTGGTTAAAAATGGTTTTTTGTAAATTTTTTTTTTTTATTTTATATACGTGAAAAAGCAATGGAGAAAACACTATTTTTGTTAAATATTTTTCTGTTAATTTTTTTTTTGGTTTGTTTAGGTTTTACATCTTATAAATAATTTTAAGCTAACTTTTTTGTTAAAATTTTACATACTAAAAAAAAATTGTATCGAGAAAACGTTGTGTTTGTTAAACATTTTTGTTTGTTTAAATTTGTTTTATAAAAATTTTACATACTTAAAAAAACAATGGTTTGAAACAAAAAAAAACAAAGATTTTTTTGTTGAAGATATTTTTTGCTAAAAAACTTTTAACAAGTTAAAATGGTTTTTTTTTTTTTACTTACTGACAAAATTGTTTGGAGAAAAAACTGTTTTGACTTTTTTTAATTGTTTGGTCAAATTTGTCCTACTTAAAAAACTTATGTTTCCCCTTTTTTGTTTTAAATTTTGTATGTTAAACAGTTTTTTGTTAAAATTTTAGAGAAAAAATATTTGTTGTTGTACGGTTTTTTCGAAATTTTTTTGTTAAATGTTTTTTTTCTGTTAAAAACTGTTTTTTTTTTTTTTTTAAACTTTTATGTTAAAGGCTTTTTTGGTTAAAAGATTTTTTTTTTGGAAATATAACAAAAAGAAAAAACTATTGTATGGAGAACAAATTTTTTTGTTTAACATTTTTTTTAAGTTGTTTTGCTAAGCATTTTTGGAAAAAATTTTTTGTGAAGTTGTGAAAAATTTTTTTTATAACATAGTTTGCTCCAAAAAGTGATAAAACTTATAAAATCCCTTTACCTAAATTTTAAAATTTGTGCTTTAAAATCTTTCCCGTTTACTCCAGTTGAGTATAAAATTTAAGTTTACAAATAAGTTAATTTCCTAAAAATTATCGGGAATGTCCTTTTGGACTTATATCAGTTGACATGGAGTCGCTCACTTAACGTTAGGTGGTTTAAAATTCACGGAATTTATTTTTCGGACACAAAAAAAACCTTATTTAACTATAAGTCAAATTAAAATTGGCCTTTATCATAACATGCAGAACTTAAAGCAAGGTAAATATTATATTATTACCCATGCATTTTTACCGCATCAACGCTTTCATCACTTTTTCCTCATCCAACTGCGTCTTCTCTTTTAGAAAATTTCTTTGCAGAATTTCTATTCACAAATTTTTCTATACGTTTTTTTATGAATTGAACTTCAGTGGATTCTCGTCTTGATTTCCCTGACTTGTTCGCCTTTTTATCTTTCTCTTAGTGCTCAAGCAGACCTTGTTCACTGCTCTGATTTCTTTACTATCGCATTTCCACACCAATGGCAAAAAAAGAAAGGTGGAACGCATATTGAATTTTGTGCAATAATTTATTTTTACTGCCTCTCAATTTCAGCCCGCAAGGCAGTGCTTGCACTAAACTTTTCGGCGTATTTCACCACGCTTCGCTCTTAATTTCATTTAGCTTAGAGCTGCCTAGCCATGCATTTGAGTACTTCATTGCAACGTATAACAAACTTACCAGCAGAAAGACCCAACGGTATTATGCAAAACAGTTCGTGCGCATATTTCTGCTGGCTTGAAAACTTTTGGATTTATCCTAAATTTTCTAAGATTTTGGACGTCGTACCTGCTTGCGTTGCTGAAATTAAATTTATCGCCTTAAGCTAAAATTCTCCCTTGCCTTGTATGTACTTAATAAGTAATACAGACGTGGGTATGTACCTAGATACATGTATGTATGTATGCCATTGTAAAATTTTCTATTGTTTACCAAAGTGCATTGTTATTCACCGCGGAGTTGATTTTCACATTTGACTTGATTTCTGGGTCACCAAATCAGCTATTCGCTCAGACGCTTAGGACACAAAAGTATACTTACATACTTAAACACATAGTGGGGATGCCACTTTTTCAATTGTTTTGTTCACAATAGTTTCGGGATCTCGATTTTACAATCGCGAGATTGAGCCTGGCATTTATATATTTATTATTTTGCCATAACTCTACTCGAAAAAATTGCATTAATATTGTTTGAGAAGCCTCGTACCATAAGCGGGTTTTACATCTACTTTTTATTTAAAGTGAAAATTTGTTGATTATTAACAAAAGAAAGGAGAATAGTTAAATTTATACGCATTTAAATAATACTTTAGCGTGTAGATATCTGAGAAAGTGACATAAGATAAGTCAATAAAAGCTCGATGTGATAAAAGTTGAAAAAAACAAGAAATTAATTTTGTGGTTGAAAAAAGTCTTTATATTCTTCAGTCATGTAGAAGGTTTTAATATATATTCATTTATATTATTAAGATTACTTTTTATACTAAACGTTCAAGCATAACCATGACATATTTACAAAAAAAAAATGCCAATGCTGATTTTTGTGCTGCAAAAGAGAATTTTTCAGTCTTTTTTCATAGACTTTGATAAAATTGGACTTTTGAGACTTTTGGTAAATAGTCCCGACGTTTTCAAACTTAAAAATACCGAGATCCCAGCATCCCGAAATCTCGGAATTCCAGGACTAACATTCCTAGCATATACATATTTACATATGCACAGATGTTCCCCCACGTTCAACTGCTCATTCACTCGTTCAGCATCATTTCGATTTGCTTATGCTCTCTGCTACGTAAGTACTATTAGGTGTGAGTTTACATAAAAATATTTACTTTTGCTCCCTTCCTCATTCATTTAATCACTCAATCAAGTTATTCGGTTAATTACCCGTATTCGCTTGAAAAATCTGCGATTTCAGTTGATGCTTAAATCAGGTGCCAATGAAAATTGTTTAAGGTGCCTTAGTGTGATGAAAAATTGAACATCTGTTTGATACTTAGGAATTTCGTAGCAAATTTTGTTTTAGACATACAACAATTTCACAAGGATTTTCTGTCAAACTAGGTCAGATGGGTTGCTGTTAAAAACTATACACTCAGGGATCGCAGAGACACATCGAGCCCAGAAAAGATTTCGTCAGGCCTATTTCTACATGATGTCCTATCTATACCCCACACTTTAAAACACTGAATAATTAATTGAAAAATTCATGAATTTACATTTTCTCCCGTTTAGATTTGATTTTATATAATACAGTGACCGCAAACCACCCTTTTCTTCTGCCATTTTCAGAATATTGTGGAACATTGTCTGGGGTTGTGGCGGTGCTTTCTTCGAGGATACTGGCATTCGGTGAGCCTGGTTTTCGTAGTTTATTATTTTACACCTGCCTGGAATGCCTGGTCTCTTTCTCGATTGCATCAGAATTCTTCGACATAAAGATAATTTGGGTACCTGGTCACAGTAACATTGTAGGAAACTGAGAAGCCGACGAACTGGCCAGACAAGGGACCTGTGAAGTAATGTGTCCGCGAAAGTAGAGGATCGGGATCTCCTTGACAATCTGCGCTCTACTACTGGAAGGATGGGCCTTGCACCAACTCAGCGAGCGCTGGGCAAGTACACGAACGTGTAGGGTCGCGAAGTCCTTCTGGCCACGTTTGGATACGAGGCGTTCGAGGAATATTCTGGGGATGACAAAATCTCATCTCTCAAATTTCGTGGGCATCCTCACGGGGCACTGTCCGCGAGGTATACATGCCGTGGGATTTGGAATTACTTCGAGTCCTTTTTGCGTCAGCTATATGGAGGATGAGGTGGAATCATCTCAGCACCTGCTCCTTAGCTGCCCAGCTTTCGCGGGACTAAGATTTAACCATCTTGGTTTTTACTTCTTTTCTGTGCCTGCTGATATAGCAGGTGTTGATAACTAAAATCTGATGAGCTTCATTAGCAGCATAAAGAGGTTAAAACAACCGCAGACTCGTCACCGTTCGTAGTCCACAAACACGCAACCTTCCCCATCCCTTTCCCTTCCTCCCCTTTTTCTTTCCCCCCTTTTTACACTCTTGCAATGGTAACACAAAGGATGAACCAAACTTCTTTTGTCCAAGTGGGCCCTACTCTCTGGACAACCATCACTACCTAACCTAACCTAACCTATTTTACACCTCTCCGTTTAAGTAGCCCCACAGAAAAAAAATCGGCACTGTCAAACAGGGCGAGCGGGAGACCATTCGAAATTACCCTTTTTGGAGATGAGCCACCGAGGGAAAATTGTCTTGAGTAAATTCACGCAGTATGCAGCACAGTTTGATGTGTTGCGCCATTCTTGCTGGAACCAATAATCCTCCAACTGAGTTTCTCGATGAATGGCGACAAATAATCGGTGTTCATATGCCAATATCAGCCTTCGACATCCTTGAAAAGGAATGTCCCGATAATATTCGTACCGCACACACCATACCAAACAGTGAGTTTAACTTCTTGCAGTGGTTCTACGTTTACGGTACGAGTATTTTAGTGCCATTGAACTATTTTGCCCGGAGTGAAGTAAGCCTCTAACTGGTGACGAGTTAATTCAAATTCGAAGAAATTTGAAGAATTAAAAAAAGGCTATAAAAGACGTAAGTCGAGCCACCACTGTCAAAGTTATTCAAAATTATCATGTTGTAAGTATAGATCGAAAACGCTGCGCACACATCCTCTTAGTCTCTTCCCATTTTTCGACGAATTCAATCATCCTTTCCTTTATTTTCTTTACCCCTCACACATCTTTACATATTCTACAGAAACTATTCAGCAGGGCTTTAAATCTAGCTGCGATATTTCTAATAGTTCAGAGCGCTGCTAGTATTTCCATGATAAACCGTATGCCCGTTTTTGAGTTACGTTTCGTATTACTCATGTACCAAGTTTTGTTCAACTTTGCACACAATAATATGCAGCTGTCCAGATTAATTCGCTTTCAGCTAATAGCTGCTCTTTTTCCCCCTTTGTGAAAGCAGTCCAAGTCGATTAATCTGTGCCTTGTTCTAAACGCCTGAATCACTCTTCCGGTTCCGCTACCTGGAAGACAACTTTGTGTCGAGACTAGTACAGATTGATGCTGTGATGCAAAAGTTTACAAGGATCTGGGATATCCTTGAATCCTAAAGGCAGGCTCAAGATGCCGTTGCGGTTTGTAAACCGTTAATGGTGTATTGCGATGATTAATGGTTGTGGTTGTGATTTGTAAGCCGTTAATAATTGGAGATTTTAAGAATACTCAGAATACTATCAGATTCATAGCTATTTCTCTCAGGTAAGTCAACGACGTATTCAAGTAATAAGATAATTTTTTAGTAATCACAACTTTCGTGAAGACTTTTCAGTTAAACTAATATGTGAAAACAGGTGAACATGAGTCATAAAAAATAAATAAATAATTGGCGCGTACACTTCTGTTAGGTATTTGGCCGAGCTCCTCCTTCTATTTGTGGTGTGCGTCTTGATGTTGTTCCACAAATGGAGGGACCTACAGTTTCAACCCGACTCCGAACAGCAGATATTTTTATGAGGAGCTTTTTCATGGCAGAAATACACTTGGAGGTTTGCCATTGCCTGCCGAGGGACATGAGAACATGAGTCATACAACCGGTAAATATGTCCAATTGTGATCTATGATCTAAACCCCAGTGTTTGCTCTTCTTCCTCCGTTGGAAGTACAGCGCGTGAATCATTTTGCATTTTCGCTCTTGAAATTTTTTTTGCCAAGAAAGTAAGAAGTGAGGAATAATTCTCAGAAATTTCAACTCTCTTTACAGTTTAAGATTTGGGCAATACAATTAAGTGATGAAGTTACGAAACTGTCCATTATACGAGCATAACTTCTCCTGAACACAGTTAAATCGGTCTCTGAGTGATTAACTTTGAACCCGTTAATTTTTGCACGTCACTTTCATTCGCCCACATTTGTATTTTTTCTACGGTATTTATTTTCTGCATTTATTTTCTAACAAATTAGGTACTTAACTGAAAAGCATAAACTGCCTAATCACGAAGAGTTAAAATAATTGTCCATTTACACGCCGGCCAAATAATTTATAATCACAACAAAAGCAAATTTAAATTTAATGCTAATATCTTGTTTACTGTCAAATGTAGCTGCCATTTATGTATATTTAAATGCAGTTAAGGTAGGTGACGTGACTTGTTTGATAGACAGCAACATTCATTAGTGAGACAAAGAGTAGGAAATTTTTGAGGTTCACAATTAAAATGATATATACAAATATCATCATCAAACAAATATACCCATGGTTTGTTTGTAGATGTATGTATATGCACGCGTACAAGGTGGCAATTATTCACCCTATTGGAAATTTTATAAACTTGGCAAATGACGTCACTACGAACTTGATTGCTCCAGTATATAAACAGATAAGTAATGGCGCGTGTAAAGATCAAAATAAAGATTACCATATCCCAATTAAATTTATTTAGTAAAAATTTGATTCGAAAACAAAATTAGGTGGTTAAGTTCGCGTCACCTTATCCAACTTCACTTATTTACAATAATTGTGTTAACACACTATGGAGTAAAACGAATATAGAGAGGTGTATAGTACATATATCGTTGCACACTTAAATTTTCGTCCCGGTTCTATTTATTACGACATTTATGCATTTGTATTTAAAGACTATATTGAAAAAATTACAGGCAATTAATTTTAAGAAAAATAATAGAAACAGGCCGTCGAACTAAGCCAGACACATTTTTGGGAATATCCAGAACAGTGGATTTATTGACAGTTGGATGAGGTCTAGGTGATATTGCGACGAGAAGTCGAGAGGACCGCAGAAGTTGTACGATATTGAAATCGCCTTACGATTTCTATGCACCCATACTTCAAATCTAGTTACACAAAACTCGTATAAAAAAATGCCGTGCATTCGTTATATGCAGAAAATGCGCAATACCTTCAGAGAAAAAAATTATTGGAAATCAACAAAAATATTTACGGACTTCAAACTAGCACTTTCTTATATTAGAAATTGGCTATAAAACCAAGTAGCCAATTTTTGATGCTTTTCGTTTTAATGTTCAAGGACTTCAAACTGGCACTTTCTTATAAAGGGTGGTTAAATTTCAAGGGCCGATGTTGAATGTGAACCACACCTAAGTGACAAGTTTTTTCCTACATTTCATTTGACATTTTTCAATATCAGACTAACTCAATTTAAACCTTTGAAAGATGCACAATCGAGCAACGCGTTAAAATTATTCAGGCTTATTATTGTATGAAAACGGGCGTTCAAATCAAAATGCATATCGCGCACTTCGCCTTCAGTGATGAGGCACATTTTCACCTCAGTGGATTCGTCAATAAGCAGAATTGCCGCATTTGGGCGAATGATAATCCAAGAGTGATTGCCGAAAAACCAATGCACCCACAAAGAGTGACTGTTTGATGCGGTTTATGGGCCGGCGGCATCATTGGGCCGTATTTTTTCCAAAATGAGGCCGATCAGGCAGTTATTGTGAATAGTGTTCGCTATCGTGAGATGATAACGAACTTTTTATAGGCCAAATTGGAAGATATGGATGTGGACGATATGTGGTTTCAACAGGATGGTGTCACTTGTCACACATCTAATGAAACAATGGGTCTGGTGCGGAAAAAATTTGATGGCCGAATAATCTCACGTCGCGGCGATTTCAATTAGTCACCAAGATCATGTGATTTGACACCGTTGAACTTCTTTCTTTGGGGTTATTTGAAAGAAAAGGTGTACGTTGGTTACTGGCTTAACAATTCAAGAGATGAGATAATTCGGTACATTAACGACATAGAACCTCAATTATGCCTCAGCGTCATCGAAAATTGGGACCATCGGCCAATATTTTGTTCCATTTGGCCAATATATTGTTGCGCACATAATTGAGCCATATTAATATTATCATAAAAAAGAGACATGACAATAATTGCTTAAAACACTTCTATTTATTAATTCAAAATTAACACTGGCCTTTGAAACTTAACCACCCTTTATTTGAAGTTGGGTATAAAATCGCGTGGCCAATTTTTGTGTTTTTTATTCTTAAACAAAGTTTGAAAATCCAATTAGTTGGAAACGTCAACTAGAATCTGATTAACTTTATATGCGCACTAAAAAATTTCGAATTATTATGTTCTGCGTTATAGAGTGAATTTGTTACTTCTGTAACAAAAAATAATTTAAATTAAAAAATAAATAAGTAAATTGTCAAAAATTGTTAATGTGTTGTATTGTACAGAAATACAAGTAAAAACAATCTTCTTCTTATTATTTTTTGACAAGTAGTCACGTGTGTAATAGTGTGAGTTCTAGTTATTTTTGCTTGAGCGTATTAGCAGGATTGCTATGCCAAATTAGAACTTTTTTGATAACAGTAAAACAGTAGAATATCGACAATATAAATATAAAATAATGTCTTTGACTTGGAAAATTTAAAACAAAAAATATTTTAAATATATTTATTTGCTACAGTGCTTTTTTATTAAGAAATATCGAAATTTGTACGACTTTTTTGTACGATTTTCTATGAAATTTAATCAGTTTTTATGAAACAAAGGTTACATAGAAGAGCGTTTTGGCGTCAGGTGATCTCAGCTGTGGGCAAGTTTTGATGGCTAGCTAAAAATGCACAATGCACAATGATATGTTGCGCTTTTGCACTAATTCCGGGGACTTAAGCTTCGTATAGTTTTAAGCATTTCGTAGTTAATACTCATACTTTCGCTTTTAGCTGTTAATTTTGTCAGTATAGGACCCAGATACTCGCTGCTGAGTTGTGAGATGTTTCAAAAGGTATTTCTTTTCATATGGACTGCACTCTTTCTCTCAGGTCACTATCGATATTGCGAGGGTCAGTAAATCAGATGAACCCCTATTTCACTCTAGGCCACAAATTATATATAGGACTGAAATCAGGGCTTTGGAATGGCTCGAAATAGCAGATTTTTAACAATTTTGTTTAATATAAGTTTTGGTCTCACTCACTTTAACTATATTATATATTATTAAGCGATGTTTCATGGGAACTCGATTTGACGTACAAGCATATTTTTGTAAATCATTTCTTGAAAATTACTTAGCTTCTTGAACCATCAGCTTGTTTTACGTTTTCTTTTGCTGTATGACTTGACAACAACTTTCCTATACAACATATATAAACTTACTTTACTTATTTTGCAAAAACTTGCACATATAACCCGCCTTGACTCATCAATACTCCGATGCTGGATAGCCACGAAAATGAAAATCCAATCCTTTTGTTTCTGACTCTCTTTGGTTTTTGGGTAGGAAAAACTACAGTGGAATCTGGCTAAGTAAGAATAGCAAAACACATATTTCTTGGTTTTTCACTGCCGATTTCCTCCAGACTCTGATGTGATGGACAATTTTAGATACCAGCGTCATTTTAAGCTCACAAAAATATATCCGAAATCAATGTGAAAAATATTTTGGTTTATTGTTCCTCATCCTCCACTTTTTGTAAAATTCTTCCATCCAGTTTGGCGGCTTTATAGCCAAGATTTCGTATCAGAATGAAGTGAGTTTCTTTTGGTATACTTAATTATCTTTTAAGTAGACACTCTGAAGAGAAATTCTGGTATTTTCTAAATACTTTCAAAATAAATTGGAAAAGTAAGGCATTTTTTCGGGCGTACGCAATACTCGATTTACTCTTTAACAATCGGGACATAAGTTTGAGATTTTATTCAAATATGATATTTAGACGGCCAATATCCACACTTGTAGTGGTAAATCTTTTAAGCTTTTTACCATCTTTTTACAGTTTTGCTTCTAAAAAGCAACTCGTAAACTTTTGAAGCTTTTTGATTATTCAAAAAATTATTCTTTAGATTTTTCTTCAACAAGAAAAGAAAAAAATGCATGTCATGTGAACAATATCACAAGGGAAAAGTGCAGTAAGTGAACAAAGAATAAATAGAAAATCTGAACAAGCATTTTGAAGGTAGAAAAATAAATGTTTGTTCCCGATACCCGGGCAAAAGTCGATGATATTCCTGTGAAAAGTTTAAAGTTGTTGTTGTTTTCGTATTCTCAAAATTTTTCCGAACTCCAGCAATTTATAATAGACACTTTGCATAGGTGAATACTTTTTTATATATCATATCATATCAACACTTTTGAGTTCTCTTTTGCTCCACAGTGTATTCCATTGGACGGCCTGCTGGTAAACACGGCGTATAAGTAACATTTGATTTCGGCACATGCTTAATATTTGGAGAAGCAGGTTTACCTACTTATATATACATTATTTGTATAAAGTGCGAACGAAAATAATATATACATATATTTTCACACACACAAACACACATATATATACTTATACATATATGCTTATATTTTTGTTTCATATTTATGAGTGAGCTGGTGTTAACACATGCTTACTGCAGAGTCACACCCGGAAGCAGGTATCAAAGATTGCATTTGATAAATTTCCACTTACATACATAATTGTACAAGTACGAGCATTGCCAAACAGGAAAAGGCGATTGCTTGTGTTAGGCGGACAATGTGGCAGCTTGGCATGTTGGCAGTTGCCAAGCGTAAAGTGCCATAGCACGCACACAAAATGTTTTTGGCTTTTCACTAACCTATAATGAAATGTGACATAGGATGTGTGTGTGTATGTGTGTACAGGAAACATAAATATACCTAAATGCTTTGGAATTATTTGGCATCAGTTCAGAAGGAAATTGTATTTGTTGCTTTGTAAAAGGGGCCTTCTGCCTAAATTAGTTAGTTGTTAGTCATATTGTAAGGCAATTTATAATACAAACAGATGCGCAGTCATTGTGTATAGCTACTGTGCAATAGTATTTATGTAAATATACAAACAGTATATGCCAAGTCATTTCCTATTACTCACTGAGACAGACCATTTAACTCATTCGTTAATATTTTACGGATTTTGAATTGCATGGAATTTGGTTTTCGTTTTTGTGCTTGGGGGTTTATTTTATTTAATTTCTGCAAAATCAATTAAATTTACTCTTTCTTAGATTTTCTTTTTTCATTTACTTGTCTCTGAGGTAATCATTTTCGGACACCTGCAGCCTTATTCAAAGCTTCTGTGTAAATGTCGCATAATAAAACAATACTGTTGCTAATTTATGTGCGAGTCATGCGAAATCAATAGGCAGCACCTGCGGTGCACCTGGAGTTATATGTATCTATATACATATATGCATATTAGGGCGGATCAATTTGTATTGAGCTATTGTTCTCGACATCGTTCCTAGCTGAATTGGATTCTAAGTGAAAGTCGAAGAAAAAAAGTTTAGTAGAGCATAGCTCTAAAGTATACTAGTCATGGTAAAACAGTAGTAGTTTGTTTTAAAAATTCAACATATTTTTAAATTTGAAGAAGTTTAGAATAATTTGGAACCAGGCCGGAATAAAACAAAAGAAACATAAAAATATTAAAATTGTTCATTTTTATTCATTCATTCATTTTCAGAGCGCTTTACACATTTGTCTAAATTTTGGTTTGCTGAAATGCTGGTACAACTGTCCTTTATAGTGTCAAAGTCAAGGAAATGGTGCTCAACAACAATGATTTAAGTTTGAGGGAGGTAGTTCGTGACTTTAGCGTGTCTCACGAATCAATTCGCAACATTTTGCAGCATCAATTGGGGATGAGACGCATGGCTGCTCGACTCGTTCCAAAAGAGTGAAATTTCTTTCAAAAAAATCATGAGGAGAAGGTGACTGAAGACGTGCTTGAGCAAGTGAATTAGGAAGCAAACTAGTTAATAAGCAGCTGAGTGGCGCTATCCACATGAGCCGAAACCCAAAAAACCACGTGAAAGTCGGTTAAAAGAGAAAGTTGTCTCGTTTCTCTACTCGTTTTCTTTGATTATCATGGATTTGTGCACACGCAATTTATTCCAAATGATTCTACGGTAAATAAAGAATATTATTTGAAAGTTATGCGAGAGAACGGAGAGAATGTGCATAGGAAACGCCCCAATTTGGGGAAAGAAAACTCATGGATCTTGAACCACGATAACGCACCATCTCACAAGGCTCATATTGTGAACCCTTTTTGTACCAAAACTTGACAAACATTATTGAACAACCACCGTATTCACCGCCACTCCGCGGACGCCGCTTTGAGTCGATAGAGACCATTACGGAGAATTCAATGAAGGAGTTGAAGAAGATCTCTTCAAACGTTTTTAAAAGGTGATTTCATGACTAGAATAATCGTTGGCATATGTGTATTCCTTCGAATACAGCCTATTAAACAATTATTTTGCGTTTTACTGAACAATTTCCGGTATTTTTTTTTGACAGCGATTTTTTATATCAGTGATTTCTTGGTAAGTGCACCATAAAAGTAAGTATAGGTGGATATCTCACGTGTCGGTGGTTTTCATAAAGTGAGTGCAGAACAACGTTAGAATTTCTAGTGCGTAAATGTTGTAAAGTTTTCCAGAAAAAATTTTTTTAGTTTTAATTTTGTTATCCTCAAAATAAACAATTCCGACAGCAACGATGGCGCGATTTCGCCTACAAAGAAGAGAATACGTTTACAATAATTTTCATCATCAGCGATTCTAAAATATACAATTCGTCGACCTGCACATCAAGTTACCCAATTACTCGGGAATTATTTTTCGGATTACATACCCGGGGCTTCGAGTACAAGCAACGCCGGGCGGAGGTGTTCCCTATTTTTTTTCCTTGTTCATTCCTCTCGGGAGTATAGGGCCTCGACAAGACTTATGTTGGTTTCGTTAAGGGTTTCACGGTTTCAAAAAATCGATTTTTTTGCCCTATTAAATTTTACAATATCTCTAGAATATTTTTTTAAAATTTCAAACCGATCCGAGCAATAGTTTCGGAGATACCGCATTACGAATACGCATTTTGGTTTTTTCACTTCAGATGATCCGGTAAGAAGTTCTTCTGCCAACGCGGAGGCGTCTTTTTTTTGAGGAGTCACCGAAGCTCACATCCCAATGGCGGAGTTTTGAATATTTTTCCACAAAAATTTCAGGGATTGTTATTGAAACATGTATCTTTATAAGAATACTAAATTGTAATAAAAAAATGCATCATTTATGTGACAAAAAAATTGTTGATAAAAGGCCATTTTTTCCTCGAGGAAACCCATGTAACCCCTTAATCTATTTTGATTTCTGATAGGGTAGGCGATTAGCCTGCCGCTATGTGTCCTAAGTAAAGGGAATGCCCATCTGTCGTTGGTTAGGAACAATGCCTCCTTGCTGGTTGGATTGCTATCTGTCTTTCAAATTTTGCGGCCCGAAGGATCGTTGAGGACTTCGCTGAATTTTGGTGTGTCTGCGCTGCTACCGCGATTGCCCGCTTCCTCTTGCTGGCGCCACTGATGCTATGTGTAACTGTGTCCTTTTCTTTGTTTTTTGCTTGTTTTAGCAGCCACAATACAAATAATTCGCTGATTTTGGTGTGGGAGTAAGAATTGGAGGTTAAGGAATGTTTTTTATTTTGCTTTGGTTTTGTTTTAGAAACTTGGAAAGTAGGTAAGTTTGGAAAAGTGCGAGGACCGTGCTTTACATGGGATTCGAGCCCACAACCTCTGGGCTAGTGCACTTACGCTAGACTACCAACAACGCCCATTACAAATTGACCCATCCAAATATATTTAGGTGTATGCATTTCCATTCACATGGAAGTTCTTATTTTTAAAGTCAGTGTGGGTCATAACTCTGTGTACCCCAAATTTAATACACCAATCCGTTTGAATTTTCGCACTGTTATCCTTGCTTTTAGTTTTTGTTTTAATAATTGTTTATCTTAATTTAGTCGGTTTTGTAATCAAAACTTGTTTTTTTTTGTCTTCCAAATGCTTTAAAGTATAAAAAATAAAAAAAGTGCTTGTAGCGTAGTACACATAACAGAAGGGAAACTTTCAAGGAAGACAAAGAAAGAGGGAGAGACCCTAGAGAGAATGAGAGAGGGAGAGAGAGAAAGAATATATATCTAAATAAATTCATAAAATTTGCAGAGAATACAAATAGACAAAATTTACAAAAAACGGAGAAGGGTCGACCGGTGTAAGTAAACGCCGGACACAAACCATGGCAACAACGCGCACTACTCCGAACGTTTATCACCCGCACAAACGCAGCGATTCTAGAACCGAAGCAACGGAACAAATTACCGCAAGGCTATACCAATAAATCCGACGCCGGAATGGGTAGCACTTTATAGTACGTACAAGCACTAGTTAGGAAACGGAAATAAGCGCCAATAAAATTGGGAACAAAAAACGCCCGAAACCGTAGGCACCAAGAATATGTTTCCTACAAATTTGCACCAACAAACAAGCGTCAACAAGTAGACAGTGCTATTTCTCACTAGAAATCAGCAACCACCAAGGAAAAACTGATGAAAATAGCCTAAAGTGTTTCTTAGATATATACATACAGTAGGTTCTGTTTTTATGCGGCTTTTTTTTTATGCGGTTTTGAAATAGTGCGGTTTTTTTTTTAAATTACAAAATGCATGTGGACCTATCGGGAATTGTACATATAAACAAGATTCTAAACCAGCTAAGCAAAAACTCGTCACAGATTACATCAGAAATGCTAACCCTACAAGTATGGAACCACCTGCATAACTATCTAGATCAGACGTGTACATTTCCTCAAGTGACGAAAGTGATTTTACGCCAAATCCTAAACGAATGCGCAACATGTGGGTATTGTCTGATTCTATTTCTGACTTAAATTTATTTTTCGATTCTGACGTTTCTTAAATAAAGATATAATTTTCAAAAATACAATATTTTGATTATGCGATTTTATTTAATTATTTCAGATTCATGCGGTCTATGGAACGTATCTATAGTTATAATATGGGACTAGTACCCTTTTTTTATGCGATTTTATTACATTATTTCAGATTTATGCGGTTTTAGCACTTTTGAAACGTATCTATAGTTTTACTATAGAACTAGTAGCTTTTTTTATGCTGTTTTTTTATGCTGTTTCTTGCGGAACGTATCTACCGCATAAAAACAGAACCTACTGTACATACAAGGTATAGCTCTCTCTTCCTTTTCCTCTACGTTATATCATTTTTCACTCTCGCGGAACGAAAATGCCCAAAACGTTGCATGGCCTTGAAATTTTACTTTCTATTCTCGCGCGTCCATTTACACCTAAGAAGTTTCACTTAAAAAAATTATTATTTTGGAGAAATGAATTTTAATTTTATGTTTTCAGAAGATTCTTTAGCTAGTAATGAGGTACACGACGCAACCATCTTTTTTTCACTATGGCTTGCTCAAGTTTCAATATTTGGCAATACAAAAAAAATAAGAAAAATGGCGTCTTAATGATGCAACATTGTATGGAAATTTACTGAAAAATCGAACACTATCAACTTAAAAAGTTACTTTTTTCGTTTCCCTTAACATAGTTTTTTATCTGCTATACTCAGCGCATATTGTTACCGCTCAAAGTTTTTGTTGTCGAAAAGATCGAAACTGAACTTTTTTATAAAACGTTCTTTAAATTTTAAAATATAAAAATAGTAAACACTTATATAATATATGTGTTTTGTTACAATAAAAAAATAAATAAATAATTGATGCATACTTCTGATATGTATTGGGTTAAGCGCCTCCTCCTATTTTTGGCGTGCGTCTTGATGTTGCTCCACAAACGGAATGACTGAACTGAAGGATTTGGCCGTGTTCGGATAGAAAAATTATGTTGCGTTTCGGTTCGGCTTCGGCAAGGGAAGGCCCAAACTTTGGTTTGTAATATATGCGTACTTAAATTCATTTCTGTAACCATTTTAGCTAACCAATCTTTATATATATTTCTCCAGATTGCTGCTTTTTTCGTTTTGCCTTTTCCTATCTCTTTACATACAGTCAACGTCAAAGGAAAATATAATCCATATATTGTAAAGTTTCATCTATTTATTTAATTTTTTATTTGAATTATTATTTTACAAAACCACAGTTTATACTACAAAAAACTCCATATAAAGTAAAGTTTCAAACTTAGTACAAAATTTGTAAAGCTCTGCAAATTTTCAGCAAATGTTAAACCTTTTACTCATTATTTAAAGCAAAAAATCGTATACTATATTATATGTCTTGCCACTTTAACTTTCGAGAATTTTTTTTCGATCACGGTCTTGTGCTTTTTCTTTATTCAGCGCCTACTCTACTAAGTAGAGTCTACTTATGTATTTTTCTATATGAAGGAAAACACCCAACGAAAAAAGTTGTCAAAAAGCAACGCGATTTGGGAACCACATCAAAATTTAATGTACTATAAACTTGCATACTTGACATTTTTTTTTTTGAAATTCCGAGAAAAAAATTTGAATTTTTTATGAAAATTTTCTTAAAAATTTTGTACCATGCTCAAAGCTTTGCTTTATATGGTTTTTATAGCAGTATGAATTATATTATGTATTATATAAAAAATAATTTAAATTACAAAGTAAATAACTAGCTAAAACTTATTAATATGTAGTGTAGACTTTCTTTTGACGCTGTCGGCATATCCGACTATTATTTTTATCTATTTCCTTTCCTCTATTACTCCCAAGGCCATGCCTGCCCATTTTAATCTCCATACCAATTCTAGTTGTATTTCTATTTCCTCTGTCGTTTTTTCTTTCTACTTTTTCTTCCTTCTCACCAAAGTCTTTTTGTTCCTTACAAGCGGAGAAGTTACTGTGCGTTTCTTTTTCCACCCTTTGTATTTCACTTCATGGCACTGTTTTCATAAAACTTTACGCGCTACTGGTTATAAAACGAAATGCACTAAAAGCTGGCTTCATAAAGAAAAAGTGGGTAAAGACACTTTTAAGTTGGCAACTTCGTGACTACAAAGTCAATATAAGATGATAGAGCAACGCGTAAACAAATTGTAAAACTTATCGCAATAAACGTAGCAAACGCTGCTAACAACAAAATATTTAGTAGCAAAACAATTGATATACTCGTAATGCATCACGGTGGGCTTAAATATGAGATAGGTTTGACAAAAATGTCATACAAAACGGCCAACGGGGATTTGGTACTGGCTACCCGCGAATACAGCCAGGAAGTTAGTGAAACGCATTGCTTTCTCAAGCCTTTAACAATTGTGTTGATTGAAAGCCATTTCACTACTAATGCCATGAATAGGGACTTCTGTCTTCAAACTATTTTGTATCAAAGTGGGTTGAATATATTGACTGTGTCGAAGATGGGTAAAAATAGTATCGCCCTTTTCATTCATAACGGCTGTGACTTCTTTGTGGCTTTGGTCATCAGAACAGCATCAAACTTTCTTTTTACATCTTTGGTAAAAATAGTATCGCCCTTTTCATTCATAACGGCTGTGACTTCTTTGTGGCTTTGGTCATCAGAACAGCATCAAACTTTCTTTTTACATCTTTGGTGGTTGCCACTAATACACATTTTGGAGTGACAATGGCAAAACTGCATCAATTAGGAAATGAAGTATTCCCTTATCTTCAGAATATCCTCAGATTTAGTACCCGGCGTCTCTTTTATTTTTTGAAGTATAAGGAAATTACTCAGCAGTGATTGAAAATATCATCGATGAAATAATGACTTCGCGATAGAGTAAATATAATACGAAGAACATCAAAAAATGTTGAGAAACATCAGATAAATAGCCTAAATTTACTTTTGAAAAATCTAGAATTCGTTTTGTAATATTTTTACGGTAGAAACACTACGCCAATATAGCTAAAAACTCGTCATGCCATTATTTACACCTTTCGACCCCAAATTATGCCTGTGGAAGGTTTCAATAAATTTCAAATTGCAAACGAACGCACTTTTTGCATCCATTTATAAATGCTAACTCGACTAGTCATTTTTTCGCAGAAGACGATAATCAAGAAGACGGTTCAAGCGACAAAACTACGCGCTAGCTCTTCCCTGATAATCGGGAATGGCTATAATGCCAAAATTTTAGGACTTACCTTCAACACTTTGCTCTCCTTCTCTGCGCACACAACTGAAATTGCTACTAAAGTTCAAAACCGCAACAAGGCCCTCAAATCGCGAGGCGGTAGTACTTGAGTCAGGGGCGGCAAAGAAATGTTGCTGACGACATTTAAAGCAATTTGCCGGCCGATTCTAAAATACGCTGTGCCTGCCTCGTCGCCTGGAACTAGTAATACGCAGTGGACAAAGTTACAAACATGCCAAAACCCTGTGTTTAGACGGACACTTAACGACATTCATCGGGAGACACTTACCGCTTTCATAAGCCAACCACCGAATGCCGTAATCAGAGTCCAACCACCACCCACATTAGAGAGCAGGAGCTCTTCCAGCTTCCCCGAGAGTCCCTATTCATCAAAAATACACCCCGACATACTAAACATATGGCCGGCATGTGAAGGCACCCCGCGCACGACACTAACCACCTTTTCACACGCTCCGTCAAACTCAATCTTCTAACACCCCTCTTTCTCTGAACCCTACCTGTCAAAACAGCAAGTTTAGGCCCGGGAAACTTAGAAGAGCTAGACGAAGACGGCCGGTAATATACATTGCACTGACAGGGTTTAGTATGCTGCTACAACAACAATAACCATAATCTTTGACTGACGAGAAAAGTATGCCACTGGTGGAGGTAAAAATATTTCAAATATGTACGAAGACAAAAGTAAGGCTAGCTAGTAAATTGGGCTTGAATGCCTTGAGAGGATTGTACATATTGCAAAATAAGCTAAAATACGAGTATCCCAAGAAAGTTCCTCGATGTGTTACATGACTTTTGAATGTGAGGCAGAAAGAAGCTTGAACTAATTTTCAATATTTTCAAGGAATTCCAAACGGAGTGTCTATTTAGTAACTTCAATATGACCGCTAGAGGGGAATTTAAGTAACTATAACTTGGAAAGTAAACAGCGCACAAGAAGCAAACCTGCATGCTAAAACCAGGCAATATAAGTCAACAATGAAAGTCATGTTCTAACTTTGAAATAAGAAAATTGCAGCTGTTTTTCCAGTAGATACTTTTTCATACAGTAACTACCAATCGATGTACTGAAAACTGCTTACCAACAGTGCTCGACAATTTGTTGAGGAAATAGAAAAAAAGCAGTTTCGCTACTTGTTGCATTACCTACGGTATGCGGCGACTCCCACTGTTCAAGTGACCTGTTTTGATGCATAAACTAACGTAAATTTGAAGGCAATGGCCTTCGGTAGCAGTGTAGAGATAATGAATGCGGTTATTGTAGAACTTAAAAAGCTACAGCTATGCGACTATTTGGATGGTATTGAAATAGTAATTTTGAATTATGTGGAGAAAATAAAAAAATAATAAAATTGTAAATAATAAGCAAAAAATTTGGCAAATCTTTTCATTAAACTTACCGGACTTTGTTTAGTTCTCTCACATATTGAATTAGAATGAAAGAAATTGTCTTTTTTTCTCGAAAAGAGTACCCCTAATTCTGTTTTTACACGGTAGAATGGTTCCAGAAAAAACCGCGTAAAAAAACCGATTAAAAAAAGACATTGATTGTATGCAAAAATAGGTGATTGGTTTCTAATCTCTAAAACCTATTAAAATAATATTTTTGAGAACAAGTTTATTTAATTAAATCACATACACAATGTTTATTTTTACAAGCATAGTTATTGAAGATAAAAAAGATATGCACTCTAATCTTAAAAATATATATGAATGAAATGAAGTTCAGGAAAATAATTATCTTACACAGCTATGTTGTTAACGAAAAGAATAGGTTATTCAATTTTTAAGGTAAAAAAATTACAAAAGTGATTAAACATAAATACAGAAACATAAAGTTAATTGCTGTCATCATCAGTTACTCGCATTTGCTTGCTTCGAAAGCGTATACAATCACTATCATCGCTGGAATAATTTTGAGCTGGACTTTCTCTTGCTCGTTCAGCATCTACATTTTTAACAATGAACTCTTTTATGAGCCGTAGCTCGCCAATTCTTGCTACCTCTTTGTATAATTCATTGCAACGGGCCATACAAGAGTTCAGGTCACGTTGGAATTGTGCAGCTCTTTCGACATTGGGATCATTTGTGATGAAATGGCGTTCTAATTTATTTGCATGTTGAAGTCCTTCTTGAATTAAATTTGCTGTTAATTCTGTTAAGGTTCTTCACTATCACTGCTTTCTATAGAATCGGCATTTTGTGAGGCAAAACGCAATATTTCCTCTTCGCTGAGAACTTTATCAATCATCAATTTCATCGAATACCAAGTCATCAAAACCCTCCCCACCAACTGTCTGTGCCAAATCAATTATATTGGGATATTCTTTTGTATTTGGATGCACAGGATTTGTACCCTTTTACACATTCTGGCCAAATTACTCTCCAACAACCGTTTAAGCTTGAAGGTCGTAAATCTGATAATGCTAAAGCAGCATGTTTAACGCAATCTTTAATAGAAAACTTTTTCCAAGCATCAATTACTGTAAGAGTTTTATCCTTATCCAAAGTGTTCAAAATGTACTGGAATGTTCTTTTGATGTAGTAAGTTTTAAATGTTGCGATAATTCCTTGGCCCAGTGTTTGGATTAGGGATGTGGTATTCGGTGGCAGGAACAAAACTTGTACATTTTCGTGTTCCAACTGAGGATGCCCGGGTGCATTGTCTACCAACAGAATAACTTTAAATTCTAAGCCTTTTTCATTCATATATTTTCTAGTTTCTGGTACAAAATATTTAATGAACCATTCTGTGAAAACTGTGGTTGTCACTTTAGTGGATACTCTTTGGCGACTTTCTGATCTCCAGAAGCAATCTCGCCCTTGATTTTTATGTTATGAAGCGCATGCCTTTGGAGAAATCCCGTTAACCATCCTGTGCTGGCATAAAATACGTAGTTTTCTCCTGAATTGATTGTATGAATGTAGACGGTTGTTCGTCTTTTATCATTTTATAAAACCTTAATGCTTGCTTTTTGATATTGTTTCCGTCTACGGGAGTTTGTTTTTGTGCATTGTCCTCAAGCCATATTATGAGTGCTTTTTCCATTTTTTCTTTAGTAGCATCTCTAGTACATGATGAAGACTTAACAGATAGTTTCATTCTAGAAATCACCGATTGCCTAATTCAAATTTCTTTTTTTATAGTTCTCATTGTGCCTTCATTTAAACCGAACATTTCGCCAAGAAATGTTGAGCCCTCTCAATTTCGAAGGCGATCTAAAATTTCAATTTTGATTTCCAAAGAAATTGCTTTACGTTTTGTTTTTGACATAAAATTTCACAAAATTAAAAAAATATAAATAACTGAATAAATATAAAATATTTTTAGGCTTACCTTTTATCTTAATGCGTTAAATTTAATGTAACGTTGGGAAAACAAATTTGCCAATAGAAAATTTCTTTACCAAACACATTTGATTGCATTGATAATTCACAAAATATTAACACATTTCAATTGCTCTGGCCAGTAAATTTGCTTGTATGCACAAAAAGGGAATTCCCCAAAATTTGTGATATGAACACATATTCACAAAAATTTACAAAAAAAATGTAAGCACAAAAAATTGTAAATTGTGGTAAATGGAATAAAATCGTGTAAAAATATTAAAAATATTTTATTTTCCAACCGTGTTATCTCAAAACCGTGTAAAAAAAGACCGTGTAAAAAAAGACCGTGTAAAAAAAGACCGTGTAAAAACAGAATTCGGTGTATTAGATATGAAATTTTTTAGGGGCTTGGCCGTTCACCTTTAAGAAACATCATTTGAAAGTGCTTTAATACCTTTCTTTAATTTCATTTGCTACTCTACTTTGACTGCGAGAATTTTCAGAGTCAACAGCACAGCGAAAGTGAAATCAAAAAACAAAGCTGGGCTGTCGATTTGATGCCATGATCGCCATCAAAGCGACAGCTGCACAAAGGACAAGTCTAGTCGACTGTTGCTGTGCTGTGTAGATCTTTGCAGCACGAATGGGATGCAACAATAAGAGGAAAACTACGAACAGCGACTGTTGCTTTTGCTGTCGCTTTGTTTTGAACAACAACAAGATTTTTAATGTTGTTGCGCTATGCTGGCATTTTTTCAAATACTGCATAGAAAAAACGAAAATTTAAGGTGTAATTAAATGATGCATAAATACGACAATATTTTTTAAACTGTTTTGCTGTTGGGTACTTTTAAGTTACATCCAGCTCAAGTGAAACGTATGCAACATGCACTCGAATGGAAAAATGGGTGAACATAAAACCGTCAATCAATCATGCTTGCGGGCGCATAAATCGCTTGCGATGAAGTGCTATGCACATAAAGCCATAAAGCGAACATGCAATAAAACAGATTTAATGTTGAATGGATATTCGTCGATGGGTTGCTGTGGTTGCATTCCCATTTTTTTGTTTGTGTTTTGTATTACATAAGATGTGGTTGGTGGTTTGTCGATCTGCTTTCCTACTGTCTTGAAATCAACACATACAAAAAATTTAAGGAGCGATAGTTTGAGCGAAATGGTAACTGCTTCATCAGTACAAACGAATCAAAATGAAACACGCCAACCATGAAAGTAGAGGAATTCAGAAACAAAGAAGAGTACTAAGCGCGAAATCTCAAGGAATATGTAGACTTTTTGCACACAGCCATCGGGCAAGCACTTTGAACTCCGCTTTGACTTGTGAATTGTTGCATAGTTTTTGTATTTTACGTAACTTTTTTGGAGTTTTAAATGAACTTTATAATCAGCATTTGATGTCATTGTGCAAAGCATTGACTAAAAGAGTTAGCTAAACATTTTCCAAAATATTTATAAATTCTAAATTAAATTACACTTTTTAGTATCACAACATGCGCAGCCCAATCAAAGATATATATATATTCTCAAGGAATCCTACAGGCTCTCCCCGGAAACATTGTTAGTAGGAAACTCAATCTTCAAAACAGCTGAATTCAGCATTCTCGACAGTTCTATTTAAATTGAATTTTGTTAAAATTTAAGCTATTTAAAATAAAGTTGAAAAAATTGGAGAAAAGTAAATAAAATAATTTCGAATAGTAGCAGACGAATAAGTAGCAAAGTTGATGCGTCAATAGCACTTTTAGTTTGCGGTCTATGCATACTTTCCGGAAGACAACTTCTTAATGGCGTCGTGAAAATAAGTGACTCGAATAACAAAGAAACTTTTTGTGATGAACGCCATGCACTAGAGATAGCCTGAGCCGGTTAGTCACTGCCGGTAAGACCTATATATGATATTTTCTGAGTATAACCACGTGACACAAGTACAGACAGCATTTGGCGGAAATGGGTTGTGAGTGGACAATGAAAGCAAGGATGTCCAATTCAGAACTGATGAAAATGTTGATCGTTTCTTTCCAATATCGCGCCATTATTCATACTGAATATAAAATATGCCTGCCGCATAGACAGTGAGTGCACAATTCTATGTTAGTGACCTGAAGTGGCTGTGGGCAAGTCACGAATTGTCCGTGTGTAGTCTAAAGACGCATAGAATGGCTAATAACGGGTGATTTTTTAGCTATTATATTTTTAAACAGTTGGTTTCAACAGCTGACGCACGTTTCGTGTTTTGTTTCGCTGTCAAACATCTTCAGTGTGGTCTATAATTTAACCATGAATCGTCTTACAAACGAACAACGCTTGCAAATCATTGAATTTTATTATAAAAGTGCGTATTCTGTTAAGAAAATTTATCGCGTGCTTTTTCCATTTTATGGTCAGTTTAATCCACCCACTGAAGCGGCTATTCGAGCCATTGTGACTAAATTTAGAACCAAATTTACATTATTGGACATCAAACCACCAACACACTTACGTAGAGTGCGAACTGAAGAAAATATCGCTGTATTGGCCAGTGTTAATGATGACCATCAATTATCGATTCGTCGCCGTTCGCCGTTCGCAGAATTGGGCCTCTGTTACTCAACAACGTGGAAAATTTTGCGAAAGGATTTAGGTGTGAAGCCTTTCAAAATACAGCTGGTGCAAGAATTGAAGCCGAACGACCTACCGCAACGCAGGATTTTTGGTGAATGGACTCTTGGAAAGTTGGCCGAAGATCCACTTTTTTACCGAAAAATTGTATTCAGGGACGAAGCTCATTTTTGGATCAATGGAATTGTCGACTTTGGAGTGAAGATCAGCCAGAAGAATGGCAAGAGCTACCAATGTATCCAGAAAAGGTCACAGTTTGGTGCGGTTTATGGGCTGGAGATATCATTGGACCGCACTTCTTCAAAGATGCGGCGAATCGTAACGTAACTGTGGATGGTGAGCGCTATCGTGAAATGATATCCAACTTTTTTTTGCCCAAAACGCAAGAGCTTGACTTGCATGACATATGGTTTCAGCAGGACGGTGCCACATGCCACACAGCACGCGTAACAATGAACTTGTTGAGAGGCGAGTTCGGTGAACATTTAATTTCACGTTCGGGACCATTAAAACATTTATATGTGAGATACCGGCCCAAACATTGGAAAGAGTATGCCAAAATTGAACTAAGCGGATGGACCATTTGGAGCGCAGTCGCGGTCAACATTTGCATGAAATAATCTTCAAACATTAAATTATATGGACTGTGCTATCGATTAAATAAATAATAAGTTTCAGTTGAGGACAAACTGACTACGAACTCGGACTCAGCAACTCGAAAGAATGATATGATATGAATTTTTTTTAAAGTCCCGGTGCATATTTTGCGTTTGACCTTGAACTGACTTTCAATTCCCAAAACGTGAATATAATTGTTTTTTAATTTTGCGGTGAATATTCTCCTTGAAAAAAATTAGTTTTTAAGGTTTTAAGTAGATATGGGATGATTTCACCTCTTAAAGTGTTCTCAAAATTAGCGTACTTGCCGAGATGTATTGCCGTTGCTTAGAACTACAATAAAAAAATGCCAAACCGAATTTGAATACATAGAATTTTTATTTTTATAGATTTTCCCAATATTTCACAAAGATACCCCTATTCAAGGGTGTGTTTTGCTATAATCGAAAAAAATTGTAAATTCGGGTCTAAACAATCTCTTCCAAAATCATTTACGAGCATTTAAAAAAAAATTATCCAAATCGGTCAATGTTTGCCTTATCTAGAATTTATGAACAGAATTTGTCGAAAAATCTCCATTGTGCGAGAGCGTGCAAGCTTCGTACACAATTGTTTTGTTTTTTTAAAAAATATATATTACAGGGATATAAAATCCTTGCTGATTTTGCAATATATTGAAAGCAAATATATCGATGGACTTTATTTGAACTATTAATACACTTTCGAAATAGGTACATATATACGCGTGTATGTATGTACGTCCAATATGTACATAGATTCAGATATATAATTTTATGATGGATTGCATATGTGGCAAGTTTTGCAGCTGTTCTTTGAGCTCTGCGCTTTTTATGGCAGCGCAATTTGGCGTGAATCTCCGTTTTATCTATTTCAAAGCGACTCAATGAAAGCTGCCATGAGAGCGAATCTACACATTTGCACTTTCGTAGTATCTATTTTCCTTTGCTACACTTTGTGAGCGAAGCCAGGTCATAAATCAATCGCACATAGTTATGATTTCCATCGCTCCGTTCATGGCAGCAGATGCTCGGGTCACTTATAGTCAAAAGCGTACGACTCAGTATTTTGCATTAATATTTCTCGAATTTCATTCTTGTTAAAGATGCAAAGGCTGTAAAAAATCTCGCTCCATGTGGCCAAGGCGAATTGCGAAAGCATGAAAAGAAAGTAAGTGAATAAATAAAGGCGTAAACAAACTGCCATTGTCATTGTCATTATTTTTTATTGAAAAGTAAATATATTTGCTTATCTGCCTGTTTCTGTAAAACGCAGAAGTTCGACGTATCGCTGCCGCACGTCCTGTTTACATTGTGCTGATATTTTATTGCAACGCACTGATTGTGCACCATTACTGCCGCTCTGCGTCAGTGTGCAATTTCTCGACTTTTAAGATAAATTCATGCTCGTAAATAAGTAAGTATGTACATACATTAGGATGGGTCAATTTGTATGGCACGGTTTTTTTTCGACAACGTGCTTATGTAGCAGATGCGGATTCTACATGAAATTGTAAGCAAAAGGTCAACTAGATCATAGCTCTAAGGTTAGTTGCAACCCTCTCAAATTTTGAAAGAAGCCATCATTAAGTAATACACAAATCGAGAGGAAATGATGGTTATGATGGGAGAAAGTAAAAAGGGTCTCAAAATAAAATAATTGTAAATAATTTGATGTTAGTTACAAAAGCAAAAAAGAAAAAGGTAATGATTCATAAAAAGCACCAAAAATATTTTTTTATTTGTGCTTTCCCCAAGGCCGCTGTAGCCGAATGGGTTGGTGCGTGACTAGCATTTGGAATTCACAGAGAGAACGTAGGTTCGAATCTCGAAAATTAAGAAAAACATTTTTGTAATATCGGTCGCCCCTCGGGAGGCAATGGCCAACCTCCGAGTGTATTTCTGCCAGGAAAAAACTCCTCATAAAAAATATCTACCGTTCGTAGTCGGCTTGAAACTGTGGGTCTCTCCATTTGTGGAACAACATCAAGACGCACACCACAATTAGGAGGAGGAGCTCGGTCAAACACCCAAAAAGGGTGTACGCGCCAATTATATATATACAAATAATAATAACATAAACATAAAATGCAGACTAGATGTCCTTCTACAATATTAAAAATAATTGCATTTTTTTAATTATTTACATTGTAACTGGTTAATAAATTATAAACTAGCGAACAATTTGGATTTAATTTTTTGCAATACAACTAAATCTACTAATGCTCCTGCCCAAGGCTTGCAGAGAAGTGGGCTACTGTGTGAGTTGGTGCGGTTTTTTTCGTTTCAGCCTTTCTTTCCATTTGCAGGGATAAATTAGAGCTTAGGCTTCGCTATTTACATATGTAGTGGCGTAGTCTTTCCATATGAGACTTAGCGTTTATGTTGATCGAAATGGCAACTGATTCGATGCCAAGGTCGCGTTCGATGTCGGTATTGCGGGCGTATCAAGGTGCCTTAACAGCGCATCGTAGTACCTTATTTTGGAAGCTTTGTATAGATCTTGTATTGGTTGAGCTTGAGCAGCCCCATAGCTGGATCGAATAGGTCCAAATTGGCTTAAGCACCTGCTTATATAAAAGAATATTATGGTAAAGGCTGATTGATTGCCCATTAGCCAGTACATATTTCTAAATCTGATTTCTAACTCTTCTTTTTTCTTTTCAACGTAAGCATTCCATCTAAGCTTGGTATCTACCCCATACCTAAGCATTTGGCGTTGTTGTGTGACGGGATTTGCACGCCATTTATGTATAGTGGCAGATATTGGATTTTCTTCCGTGTGAAGTTTAAATGAACCGATTTTGTTTAATTTAGTTTTATGCGCCATTTAATGGTCTACTCTGGCATTTTATTTAAATAAATTAGAAGGTTTTTGATTGAGTCAATATGGGTTTCTCCTACCGACAAGATAGCTGTGTCGTCAGCAAAAGTTGCTGTGGAGCAATTTGTGTCATTAGGCAAATCACTTCTGAAAAGGATATAGAGAATGGGCCCCAGCACGCTGCCCTGAGGGACGCCAGCTTTAATTTCCTTAAGTTCGGAATATGTGTCTTCGTATTTTATTCGGAAGAAGCGATCCGATAGGTACGATTTTAGAATATTCAAACATCGTTTTGGTATATAGAAGCGCATTTATTTTGTTTAGGACGCCACCGTTCCGAAAGACAGCAGAGCACACATTTTTTTCCTCAAAGGCGTTTTCAATGATGCGAGTAATTTTGTGCTCTTGATCAATGGTAGAGTGTTTTGTGCGAAACCCAAATTGATGTACTGGTATTATATTTCTTTGCTTAATAATTTTGTTGAGACTTTTGGCTAAAAGCTTTTCCATCACTTTTGATATGATTGGTAGGAGCGAGATAGGCCGGTAAATTCATGCGTTGGCTTCCCTGGTTTATTAAACATAATTATTTCAGCAGTTTTCCAATATATAGAGATGTGGTGCAGTTTGAATGTGGCGTTTATTATTTCAGTAATCTTGGATATTGTGCATTGAGGAAGTTGTTTTAGAATTTCAGCAGTAATAAGGTCATACCCAGGCGCCTTTTTTGATTTTAGCTTATTTATTTCAACAAACAAATAAAATACATATAATTTTTTTTTAATGACATCTTGCGATTTTTTAAATAATGAATAAATATCAAAACTAAATTCTTTATAAAAAACTTCAGTAAATATTAAACGGCATGCCAACTCCGTATTAATTAAAGATAATTTCTTTTCAAATTTAGGGTGTTTAAAAATGAGCTAAGATCTATGCTATAGTGGACCATTTTTCCAAGAATGTTATGTGCCATCCGAATTTGCTAAGAACAACGACAAAAATGAATAGATCAGCTCTAATATACACACATACATATGCCAGTCGAATGATGTGCATGTACATACATACATGCTTACATGCTCGTAGTGCATACGACCTATACAACCAGTAATTGGGCTTGGGAGTGCTTGCATGCCGCCATAAGATATTTATTTGTTGTGGCTTATAATTATTATATGTGCTCTTTATAATAATTATAAAATTTAATTACGAAAAATGCGTGAAAACAGATATAATTGAAGTAGTGAAAAATGCATTGGCAAAGCCACTTTAATGAAAAATAAAGATGCGCAGGTGTGAGCCTTATATTAAAAACTTTCAGCGAGGTGATAAAGGCGAATTATTTCGTTTCAAGCTGATTTGTAGTACGGAAAATATGAAACAATTATTTCAAGAAATTACAGAAATTACAATTACGAAAATACAGTATTCGAGTCAGTAAAAAAAAGTAAAAAATTGAGATCTCGCAAAGAAGTAAGAGTAGAGTGGGTACTACAGTAGAGATTTTTTGTTTTTCACACTTCGCTATTATTCACTCTAGAACAGAAAAGGAGATGAAAAATATGAAATACCTCTTCTTTTGAAAATAATAGTTTGTGATTTATTAGTTCTGGTTCACAAATAGTGCGTTAGTTTATTTTATTTGCAAAGGTTACGCATTCAGATGGGTCCAAGTAAGTTCAGTTTTGGTAATAAATATTTTTGAAAATTTTTAATTTTCTAAAATATTCTATTTTGCTTTGCCATAAGCGAACCCCTGAATAGCACGGAGTTATCTTTTAAATTTAGTGCCAAATAATCGCAAATAAAATAACAATGAAAATGGCTTTATTGTTTCTCCCAATAGTCTCCTGTGAAATAATTAGCACTTTTGCCACTCAGAAGTGGATACCTCTAAAACAAGCTGCTCAAGGTTGTTGAAGCTTCTTTAGGTGTTGAAAAATGTTGACCTCGCATATTATTTTTGATGTTCCGGGACAAAAACAAATCATTAGGTAATAAATCAAGCCTGTTGGCAGAATAATCCATTCATTCGATTTCTTGAGTGCTCAAAAACTTTCTTATGTGAACCGATATGTGAGAGCTGAGAGAGAGAGAAGCTTGACGCTACGAAAAATTTTTGGAAACAAATAGTTTTATAGCACTCAGAATAGACTGTTTTAAGTCTTACTTGTGACACAGTTCGCGACGTGACTAGATTTCGTGAAAAAATAGCCGACCATTTACTTTGAGATGCTTCTTTCGCAAACGTCTTTGTTGGATTAAACACCTCTTGGAATACCCATACTGTCGATTACTGTTATATTTCCACCTCATATGCATGCACCCAAGATTGCTCACATGGAAACAACATATCACAGATGACCTTTAAACACTTCTTTATGCCAATTCACACAAGTTCTTTTTCGGGCAATGCGGTATCGCACGAGAATGAATCTTCTTGACACCCATATTAAACGACACAATATTGAATGTATGCAGGTCTCACAAATGCCCAAAAATGCCTCTATCTGAGGAATTCCAGAACCATGCTTCTCCGACATTAGAATTCAAATGCTCAAACTTTGAACGCATACAAGATGGAACTCTGAGCAGTACGGTAGATGGACAGCGATACTAATATCCGATTTAAAAAAGCCCGGTGAGGTTAACTATTACTTCACACAGTTTTTGTTCACATATGGGTCCTTCCGCAAGTGAGAAAGGTGAACCTACCAGATTGTATTTACGGAGATACTGAGTATGATGATGCGAAGCATACCTTCTTCAAATGCGAATGGTGCAACGCAGAGAGAACAGCTCGGCAATGAACTGGTATATCCCCATCTGAAAAAGTAATGGAGGAAATGATGATAGGGGAAGAAAAATGGAATGCCGTCGCAAATTTCTTTGAGGATATTATCCGAAAAAGAGGAGTTAAATGGCAACTTATACTAACGAGCATTAAGCATATGTTTTTCAAAACAGGCGACCCTGTACGAAGAGTTAGTAAGGACGCATTCTTGGTTCTCCAGAAAGCAGTCCCGGGGTTGAGGAAAACATCCAAGAGTAGAGGAGGGATGTTTTTAATAGAGTAAACACACACATAGGAACAACGGTTACTATATGGTACGAAGGCATTTTTAACCCAACCTCACCGCCAAAAAAAGAGGTAAAAAAAGCAAAAAAAATGTGAATAAGTCAAAAAACATTGCAGCGCTGAAATGCAACATTCTAATATACAGGTGGTGCAAAAGTAACCTTCCGATGTTTTTTGGCTGTAATTTAAAAAAAAAATATGAAAAACTTTGATTCTTCTTATGGATTATTTTTATTTGGTCTTTTCATTTTTTTACATCAAGTCGAGAATATGATGTCATGTAAATGGCCGCCGCCACAGTTGATTGCCATTTGAGCCCTTTTTATGGCATTTTCCATCACTTTGGTCAAAACTTCCGGCGATAGGTCCTCACATTCTTGACGGATATTGTCTTTAAGAGCTGCGAGAGTCTGAGCCTTGTTGACATAAGCCCGCGACTTCAAAAAGCCCCACAAAAAGAAGTCTGGAGCGGTCAAATCAGGCGATCTTGCTGGCCAGTGCAAATCGCCAAAACGGGAGATTAGGCGCCCGGGAAATGCATCCTTCAGCATATCGGTTCTGGCACGTGCAGTGTGTGCCGTTGCATCGTCCTATTGGAACCACATGTTTTCCAATCCCAATTCATCAAGTTGCGGCAAAAAGAACTCGTTGATCATTGCTCTGTAGCCCTCACCATTCACAGTAACCGTTTGGCTCCCGACGTCGTCGAAGAAACGAGGTCCGATGACTCCTCCAGCAAAAACAGCACACCATACAGTGACTTTGAGCGGGTGTAATGGCTCTTCGTGGGTTACACGCGGATTTTCAGTGCCCCAGAAGCTAAAATTTTGCTTATTTACGTACCCGCTAAGATGGAAATGGGCCTCATCACTCATGATTATTTTTGATGAAAAATCATCTTCCTCTTGGTGGTGATTAAGGATGGCTTGAGCGTATGTTAGACGCGATTGGCGGTCAGCAGCTAACAGCTGATGCACCGTCTGCACTTTGTACGGAAACATCTTCAAATCTTGTACCAAAATTCGCTGTAAAGACCGTCGACTGATACCCATTTGCGTGGCACGTCGTCTGGTCGATGTCGACGGCGCTTCCATGACATCCTCGGCTACAGCAGCAATATTCTCTGCAGAACGGCTACTCCGGGGTCTGCCACGCCTTGCAGCATCTCTTGTTGTGCCAGTCTCTTCGAGGCGAGCGGCAGTGTTTCACCAGTAGGCGTTGGACGGCGAGGAAATCTGCGACGAAATTCACGTTGTGCCAAAGTCACCGACCGATTATTGGTCAAATAAATAGTCAACAATATTCCGCGTTCTGAAGCAGTGTAGCGTAACATTGTTTATTACCGTGTATTTCGCATGTGTTTACTACACAAATGTCAAAACAGAACTGACATTAGGGGCCAATCGCAAAATTTATAGCATTTATAGCCAATGCGGTAATGTGTGAGCAAGTCCTTGACAATTTCAATTTTTGTATGACAGCGTGTAGCTCTGCTCATGGTAAGCATTTTAATGACGTAATTTTTCACGTATAATGATTAAGAGCCGTATTTTGAATGAAAATAGTGAACTTGAACCATGAAGAATCTAAATTAAAACAACATCTAGGCGCGCCTTTGGAAAGATACTTTAAATATCTCAGTTGCTTATCGCTGTAAAGAAAGCGATACTGGCTTCTCTCAATTGATGATAGGCGTTGGTATATCACTGCAGTTTTATTCAGCTGTTAAATTATTTTCAGTTGCTTAGAGTTTTAGGTTCCCAATCTAAACCAACATCTGATTTTTTATGCTCAGTGCTAGCACCCTTCGGTGGAGGAGCGCCGTTCTTAAGTTTATTATTTCTAAAACGCTAATTGCTCATCCGGTGGCAAGCAAAATATGAATGCTTGTACCAGCGATTTTGGCAAGTACCCAGCGATTTTGGCTGAATTCAAATCTAGGAATTTCTCATTTCAAAAGCATAGAATTATTAATGTGATTTTTATGCAATCCTTTCAGCCTTAACTACTACAGTCTCAGCTACGTGTTTCTCCTTACCCCTTACCAGGATTGGCGGACAGTTATCTTTATATCCTTCATTTTACCACAAAATAGTGGTTAGCCAGTGATGCATGAATAATTGAAATGAACGAATTGTTGAAGCACAGGCAATTTGGCTTGAATTAATAATAATGAATGGGTAAGTGGTAGATGGAATGTTTATTTATATTTAGCATTGGTTGAGCAGAATTATAGCAAACAAAAATAAGAAAGCGAAACTGTAACAAAAAAAAAAGCAAAAAAAAAATGAGAAAAGCAAGCAGCTACAACAACAAATAGTACTCTTGAGTGCAAGGGTATACTCACAATAGAGTATAATGAATGAGTTGAAAAAAAACTAGGCAGTACAAGTGGCCAATAAGTGGTGCTCAATTTTGTGTGAATCGAAAGTAGCATGAAAGAGCACCCCAGTGCATAAGCAATTGATGTCTGTGTTGGGAGAGACTGCAAAAACCTGACTGTGTGCCATATATACGTCCTATATACATATACATACATATATTTGTAAGTGGGTACGTGCAGTTGTGGGTGTGCTACGAACACGAACTAAAGTGTGCTTCGCTGCGTTTGAATACTATTATGAATTTTCCATTTATAATCACTATTCAGGAGCTCTTTGTTTACTAGTAGCTTTTCCTCTTTCTTTATGTACTTTCTCATTTATTCAACGACTACAGCAGGTGCTAATTATGGCATGCCATTAAGAGTTAAGTGAAAGGAATTATTCGCACTTTGAGTTGATTTTAAATAATTTTAATGTAATTAAAGCAGCATTTTTCATTGAGTTTTATATTGATTTTTTTTTTAACTATGTTTATGCATTATTATTTGCCGAAAGCCATTATGACTTTGATTTGGTACTAGACGATGCAGTGGGAGCCGATTGTGTATAAGAAGTTACACTGTGAGTACAGAGTAGAGTGATGTGCAACGTGACGTGATAATTTGGAGATTGTCGTGAATTTTTCTGAAAATTGATTTATGTGCAGGCCTCAGTATAGTTAGGTAGGTAGATGAAATGGCTAGTATGGCACTCCTCGAGTTTTGACACCGTTGTGGGATTTAGGTTGGAGCACTGCCCAGGCTGTTGAAGAAGGAGCGTCCAGTGACCTTAATCATCTTCTAGCTGCCAAACCCGGATATTTACAGAGAAAGTGCTCAACAGTTTCCTTCTCTGAAAGGTCCCCACAGCTTCTGCAATGGGGGTTAAATCTTAAACCTAGTTTTTCGCATGTGTGCCGATCGTCCAGTGACCGGTAAATACAGCTACGAGTTTAAAAATTGAATGGCGAGGAGTCCAAAGGACTTTCTGAGTCCTCCATATATTGTACTGGGACCAAAGAGTTCTCGAAATAGCACACCAAGAAATAGAACTCCGACTATTCTGCGCTTTTCTGCGAAAAAGTTGTGCAATTCACCTTTAACAACAGTCATCGAAATACCGATCGTCGGGTAGGAGATCTCTGAGACCAATTGAGTCTGCCGCTTCTTGGTAAGCTTATCAGCAATTTCATTTCCCTCTATATTCCTATGTTCGGAAATCCATATCAGGAAAATGTTACTTGCACACCCAAGTGACCACCTCCACCTTACAGGGGTTGACCAGTTTAGATCTGAACCTTTGTTATCAGTGCCCTGATCGCAGCTTGACCATCGGCAGAAATGTCAATATGTCCCTCCTTCCGGCGGTATCTACATAAAATAATTAGTATAATAAAATGTAGCCTGAAAAATTTTTGAAAAACGTGTAATAATAGTTGCCAGATGTATTTTGGAAATATTTCTTTTTAATTTGTTTTTTAATTTTTAAGATGAAATATTTTTTAAAATTTCGTATTTAAATTTTTGTAACAGGTTTTTTGTTTTTTTTTAACTTTTTAAAAATTTAAATTTTTTTTTTGTCATTTTTTAAAACCAGCCGACGTCACTTGAACTTTTTTTTAATTTTAATTAATAGTCTCTGCTCTTCAAAAATGACAAAATAAAATTGTTTTCCAAAAATTTGAAAAAGAATACATTTTTCAAATCAGTAAATTTTTTGCTAAAAAGCTAAAACAATAGGAAGCCGAATATAATTCACTTTGCAAATATTTAAGTCTCAGAATAATACATCTTTTATTTTCAATTTTTTCTAGTAAAAATATAATTAAAAAAAAATTAAAAATATAAGAAAAATTATTTTCTTTGAACAAAATTTTTTTTTTTTAAGTAGATTTTATGCTAAGAAACTAAAGTAAATTTTAAAAATTTTAAGAAAACCGAAAAAATTTCACTTCAAAAAACATTTAATAAATCTCAGAGTTATAACTTTTTCAATTCAAGTTTTTTTTCATCTACTTATATTCAAGCCTATATCTGAACCAGTTTTCAGAAAAATTGACGTCAACATCGAAAATATGATACCTGAATTACCTGACATGGAATCGTATATATATACATCATATGAAATAGAACGCAAAATGTTCTGCAGCTCCAAAATCAAGTAATATACATATACATGAATAATTTCATAAATAATTTCATGTATGCCAAAAGTCAAGCAGATGTCTGCGACACTAGTAAAAATAACTAAATATAATAATATTTATAATAGAAATGTAGCAGAGAGCAAAAAATGCGATGTATCTAGATTATCACTGCTGACGTTCATGTGACTGCAGGCCCAATAAAATACAATTTGTCGACTCGACTACCTTTACGGGCATTGCGGCACGTGTCCCAAAGGCTAGCGGACAAACAGGAAAGCTAAAGAAGGTTAAATAGGGCCGACAGTTATATCACACTCAAAAATTACCAATACCATGTGCCTTGAGTATTTGCTCAGTATTATTATGTAGGGTTCGGCTGAAATGTAATGGTCATAGAGGGCAACCAAAAGCCATAGAGCAAATATTGTACGAACGTACTCAAACACATGCGTATAAAATATTCATGTGCTAATGCTTGGGGCATACGTGTCGAGCACGACAGCGGGCGCACAGCGTATGTGACGAATATGAATGCTGACGTATTTGATATAATATGTTTGTATACATATTAGGGCGGGCCGGCCCTGAAAAAAAAAAACATTGGAAAAAATATACAGTAAATTTAAAGATTATGTGAAGCCTGCAATATAAATCGTTTGTCATGACTTTGGAATTTGTTGTCGAATTTTTATAAACGGTATGTTATTGTACGAGGATTGTACGAGGGTCTCTTGAAAAGTCCATGCAAATTCAGATAGGCGCCACTACCGGCGTATATCAAGATTATGTTTAGTTAGAAGCACCTTTACAGGGTCTCCAAAGCGCCCTGACCAAAACTGATTCTTAAAAAGAGCAAAATATCTGCTTGGATTCAATAGATCAACTACCAGCGTCCTCACAGGTGTTATAATGAGTCTCTGCACTGTTGGTGCCATAGCCAGTAGAATGGGTGTACCTCACAATGACTTCGACTTCACAGAGGCGAAATAAAGAAAGATTAAGAAAAAAATCGGAATGGTTTACCTGGAAATGTCAGTCAGCTAGAAAGATGTCATTAAAACGACTGAAAATTTATAACAAAAATAAAAAGAAATACCTATATTCAGGCAAATAGAAAATACAAGAATATGTGAAGACAGCAAGAAGAATTACTATGACAATCTTGAACTCAGAATAAATGAGGCTAATAACAGTAAGCATTGGTGGAGGATGGTCAACGTCCTTCGGTGTTCAGTTACAGAATCTTGTCTAGAGGTATCGCCAGCAATATTCATGCACTATTTTCAAACATTATTAAATCCAACTCGCTGTGCACCATATATACAATATGTGGCAAATTTTGTAAGGGATGATTGTCTAGACAGACCAATCTCAATAGATGAAGTCAGATTGATGTTACAAAAAAAGAAATGTGGAAAAGCTCCAGGCTCAGACAAGGTTCCATATGAGTTTTTTAAAAATGCCGATGACCGGTTTCTTGTTGAGTTGGCAAACGTTTTTAATAGGCTATATAATATGGGCGAAGTATCTGAATGTTTCGAAACAAGTCTGATATATCCGCTCTTTAAAAAAGGCGAAAGGAAATCTCCCTCCAATTATAGAGGTATCTCATTCATGAATTGTGTTGCAAAGATAATGATGGGCATTTTAAATGAGCGACTCACAAGCTGGGTAGAAAATAAAAATATTATAACAGAATTTCAAGCAGGTTTCAGAAAGCGACATTCAACTGTAGATAACATATATAACCTAGCAGCAATAGTCCATATTAAGTTTAGGGAGAAGAAAAAAGTGTACGCGTTTTTTGTGGACTTTAAAGCCGCTTTTGATACTGTCCCTAGACAACTATTGCTATACAAGCTTCATGAAATAGGAATCTCCACCAAAATGGCAAACTTTATTGAAAGTTATTACAGAAATACATGTTCGATATTAAAATTAGGAGATGAAATGAGTGAAAAATTCTAAATATCGTCAGGAGTAAAGCAAGGGTGCCTGGTTTCACCTTTGCTCTTTGCTCTTTACTTGAATGACCTGCACGACTGCTTGGAGGGGGACTCTTTATAGATGAGTTAAATATCCGTTTGCTACTATATGCTGACGATATCGTCATATTGGCTCTTCAAAAGTGCTCTTCAAAAAATGAAGCAACTTAGAAAAATACTGCGAAAAGTGGAACATGCAAGTAAACTTATTTAAGTCAGCTATAATGATTTTTCGGAGAGGCGGTAGAATAGCAAAAAAAGAAAAGTGGTTTTTTCACGGTAAGTTATACCAATAACGAAAGAATATAATTACTTGGGTGTAAAGCTAACATCAAAACTCAGTTTCAAGCAACATATAGAAAATAGAAATGTTCTAGCGAAAAACAGCATAAATGCAACTTGGTGCACATTTCTTAGTAAAAATAAAATTAAGTTGTCGGCAAAATGGAAACTGTTTTTAGCGGTGACTAGAGCAATCCAGAGTTATGCTGCTCAGGTATGGGGAAACTCGTTGTTTGAAGAAGTAGACAAAATTCCACTTTATTTTTTGAAAAGGGTACTTCATCTCCCGAGTGATACGCCATCTTATTGCATTCTCTTGGAGACAAATGTTCCAAGTTTTCATTTGTCTACACTGCAGCTTCACTTAAAGTATATATTCAAAACGATATTTGAATATGATGATAATAGATTGCCTCATATACTTTCAAAAAAGATTTTAGAAAAACAGATATTTTGGGTTGAAGAACTTAGTAATCTGGCACAAAAGCCAAATATAACATGTAACTGGGGCACTTCAAATAAAAGAGAGTGAAATAGAAATATAATTTCAATTATAGAAAAACTTCATGATTCGAATATTCGAACTTTATGGGAAAGGGCACACCAAAGCACCCGATTATATAAGGAATCAGACCATGACAATGCCAGAAGCTATTTAAACGATAATACTGGAATCTATAAAATTATGTGGATTATGAAAGCCAAATGTGATTTAAGATACTTGGGAAGCCAAAGGGATTTAAATTGAACTTTATGTAACTTAAATGAATTAGAAGACATCACACATTTCTTAGGAAAATGACCGATACTTAAAAGAATTCGTCAAAGATTTTTTGGAAAATATAGTTTAAACCGAGATGAAATCATAGACATTTTAAATGGTATTGGCCCTTCTGGATATATTAACTTATTTAAGTTCATCACTGGTGCTATAGAATATAGAAAATTAATTTTAAGCGAATTCAATACATAGTACCATAGTAACATATGTAAAATGTAAGATTTTGTCTTTTTTTTTTCTTTTTTCTTCCGACAAACTACCTAGTATCACTGTCGTACATTCTAATGTTAATGATTAAAAATGAAATGCAATGTTTATTTTAAAAAAGTCGAACAATAAATAATAAATAATAATAATAAAATAAAATATAAATAAATGGCTATTTGTCAAACTTGGACAAATTCTATTATTCGGAAGGAATAAGCAAACGGAATAAGCAAATAAAGTGTATACGAATGAAAAGTCGAAAAATAAAATCATGGTTTTAGCATTTTTAGTTCGTTTATGAGAGGAATAAATAAGACAAGTGTTTTGCGCGTTCGGCTATATTCTGATATCGGCTCTTGGGACGACTGGACTTTGGTTTGGTTGTCATAACCATATAGCCATGATATGTTACCAAATATGACTATTTTAAACAAATCTGGATCATCGTTGACGTCATTCAACAATTCCTGAGCGATGCTCACTTGACGTTGTTTTCGGTCAAAACTCAGGAATTTTGGAGCAAACTTCGCTACCATACGTTTCGTGCCCAAAATTTCCGAAAATATGGCATGACATGAGCCAACCGATATGCCGACATCGTCAGTAACTTCTCTAATTGTGATTCTTCACTTTTTCAACATTTGCATCGGTTGTTGATGTGATGGGCGCGTACAGAGCGAGCGCCGTCATTCACATCTTCTCGGGCTTCTGTGAAAAGCTTCACTTGTAAACATTTGCTTGACTCAAAGTACTTTCACCATACACCACAGTCAACATTTCAAGTGTTTTTAAGCCCTTAATTCCATTTTTTACACAATACTACCATACAATACGTATCGATCGCTGATTTGTCTATAAAAAGCGGGAAAGTTTAGCAAAGCGGGAGTGTTGCGAAGAATAATTCTAAATTTTAATAGTTGCGCTTTATTTGCGTAATGCTTTAAAAAGCTGCACATTATTTTATTTTCTTCCTTGCCTTTTTACCTTAGTTTCCTCTTTAATTTCTTATATTGTATTTAAAAGCGTAGGTCTAAACCGTGTGCACAGAAGAAATGAAATGAGCGAATAAAATGAAGTAAAGTTAAGTTACAACGATAAGTGAAATTCAGCGCAGAGTTGCCTCTTTTAATAAATTTTTAAGTATTGCTCAAATCGGCAACAGGGAGTTTAGTTCTGCGAAAGGAAGGAGACAAAACCTTAATAGAGGGCAGAGCGACACGAACAAATTTGTTAATCCTCTGATTAAGTAATAAATTTAGTAAATAAATATAATTCGGAATTGCAAAAAAATGTTGACTTTTAGCAATACGTTTATAAAGATTTGTGGCATAAAATGCCAAAGTTATGCCAAAAAATAATTTTTTGTGGTTTTAATTTTTTGAGATTTTTTTTGTTTACTTTGAGATAATCTCCACATAATCCATTTTATTTCGAGATACTCTTCATATAAGCTTTTCAGAATTTTTTTCGACCTTCGCTAATGTATATAAATGACTCTATTTGCTCGATATTAAGTCTTCACAGAAAATAAAATTTACTTAAGTTCAATAGATATTTTAAAATTCCGGGAAAGAAATTTTAAATTTAAGCTTTTTGCAGCGAGCAATACGAAAGGGAGACCTTTTCTTTATGGAGCTGCATCATACATACATATAGTGCCGGACAAAAGTATAGGCACAATAAGCTTTCCTCACTCATTTAAAGAATTACAACACTGAGTAATGCTCTCCGTTTTCTTTTCAATTACATGTTATTCATCCTTTAATTCAATTTTTGAAAGGTGATAGAATCTAAAATATAAAAAATGTGAGTTTTCAGGGGGACAAAAGTATTGGCACAATTTTTCATTATTTTCCCATTTCTAATATTTTGTGTATAGCTGGCAACTCTTGTTTACAAAATTTATGTTCTAATATACCGTTACTCAAACTTTACTAGTTTTGTGTGCAAGATCAGTGAAAATTAGTGCGTTGTGTCAGATTTTTTGTCTCAATGAGTCCAAAAGAAAACGAAACCACAGAATCACAGCGTAAAATAATTATGTATTTACGTAAAAAAGGAAAGTCGCTTGCGAAGATCACAGAAATTATGTATCGAAGGGCAAACAATTTCACAAGTTCCCAGCGAGGTGGTCGCCTGTGCAAATTAACAGACCGAGAGCGATTGCAAATTGTGCGAAAAGTTAAAAATTATTCGAAAATTACACCAACCCAGATCGCTGCTGAGCTGAAACAAGATTTCGGCAAAGAAGCCCATGCCAAAACAGTTAGACGATTACTGCATCAGGCTGGGTAAAAAAAATGTGTGGCTAGGCGCAAGGCCTTCATCTCTGCAACCAACCAAAAGAAAAGGGTGGCATATGCAAAACAAATTCAAAGCCAGCCTCTTAGCTACTGAGACAATGTATTGTTTTCATATGAAAGCAAATTTAATATTTTTGGTCAAACGGCCGCATAAATGTGTGGCGAAAACATAACACAGCTTACGCTGTAAAAAATTTAGCCCCAAATGTGAAGTACGGTGGTGGAGGATTAATGGTTTGGGATTGCATATCTGCTGCAGGTGTGGGGAGCTTGCATTTATTGAAGGTGTAATGGGCAAATCAGTTTGTTTCAAAATAATGAACGGAAATCTCAAAAAAAGTGCAGATCAGTTGAATCTACCAAACTCCTTCACATTTCAGCATGACTATGACGCTAAGCACACGGCGCATGATGTAAAGATGTGGCTTGCTTATTACGCGGCACATGCTCTGCCGCACCCCCACAGTCTCCAAGTCCAGTCTACACAATTCTATTAAGCACTTGTGGGAGGAATTGGAACGACGAGTCAGAAAATGTGCGATTTCCATGAATCCTGAATTGAAAGCAGCATTAAAAGAAGAATGGGTGAATATTGACGAAGAATTTACGAAAAAATTAGGGCACTCAATGCCGAATAGATTGAAAGCCGTACTAAAACAAAAAGGCCTTCCAACGAAGTACTAATTTTTAAGTGTTTCTTGAAATTTTAAACACATAAAAGAACTATGCCTATACTTTTGTCCAGCAAATAGTGCTGTACTTTTACTTTTCTTTTAATTTCTGGTTTAAGCACTGTGAACTTTCAAAAATTAAATTTTTTTGTATAACTAAAATGTATGAGTATGCGTAACTTATGTGGAATAAGCATTTTTTGTTATTGTTGATTTGAAAAACTTCATTTTTATTCCATTGTTGTTATTGTGCCTATACTTATGCCACTTTATAATAGGACTATGAATAAGTTCGTGCGGTTTTTTTTCGAAATTTTAAACTTTATTGACGTAAAATGGTTACAAATTTAATATTCAAAATATTGTCCATCGCTTACTACTACTTTTTCCCATCTTTCTGGCAATTCACGGATTCCCTTTGTGAAAAATTCGGTCGGTTTTGCCGCAATCCACGAATCGATCCATTTTTTGACTTCATCGTAATTACGGAAGTGCTGGTCAGCCAGGCCATGTTGCATCGATCGGAAGAGATAGTAATCGGATGGCGCAAGGTCTGGACTATACGGCGGGTGGGGTAGGACATCCCATTTGAGCGTTTCTAAGTATGTTTTGACCACTTGTGCAACATGTGGCCGAACATTGTCATGTTGCAAAATAACTTTGTCGTGTCTATCGGCGTATTGCGGCCGTTTTTCTCGCAGTGCTCGGCTCAAACGCATCAATTGTCGTCGGTAGACATCCCCCGTAATCGTTTCATTCGGTTTCAGTAGCTCATAATACACAACACCCAGCTGGTCCCACCAGATACACAGCATAACCTTCAGGCCATGAATATTCTGCGCCGACGTCGATGTTGAAGCATGGCCAGGGTATCCATACGTTGCCCAACGTTTTGGATTGTCGTAATGGACCCACTTTTCATCGCCAGTCACAATTCGATGCAAAAAACCCTTTCTTTTGTGCCGTTGAAGCAGTTGTTCGCATGCCATAAAACGGCGTTCAACGTCTCTTGGCTTCAATTCATACGGCACCCAATGGCCTACCTTTCGGATCATTCCCATGGCTTTTAAACGTTTGGAAATGGTTGATTGATCAACTCCCAAAGTTTTTGCAACCTCTTCTTGCGTTTGAGCCGGATCTTGATCGAGCAATTCCTCCAATTCGGTATCCATGAACTTTGGCGGCGCACCCTCGCGTTCTTCGTCTTCCAAGCCAAAATCACCACTTTTAAAGCGTGCAAACCACTTCTGGCACGTTCGCTCAGATAGAGCATGCTCACCATAAACTTCCACCAAGATACGATGACTTTCGGCTGCTTTTTTCTTCATATTAAAATAATGAAGAAGAATTCCCCGCAAAAACACATTATTTGGCACGAAATTCGACATTTTCAAGTGTGGTAAAAATATTGTTGTTTACGCTTCAAATAAAAAACTTATACTGACGTTTGTGCCTTACGACAGTAGCTCTCCAATGAATGTTTGGAAATGTGGATCGATGGAATAATAATCAAGTTACGCCATCTGTTGTAAAACCGCACGAACTTATAAATAGACCTATTATATATTTTATGGCAGGTTTAGTTCTACTTTTAGTAGCTGCACTCCCGTTACTGCGCACTCCCTTCTCAGCAAAAGAAGCAGATTATCAGTTTCAGAAGGCCAAGAAGTCCATGAATGATTACCAAATTGAAAACCGGCCAGGCAATTAAAGTAATAATGGTATAAAAAGTTCTACTATATCATATGTCCAAGCAGCGTACTGACAAAGGTAGTTTTCGACGATTTTTGTTTCCTCTTTGTTACAGCAATGAGCCATCTTCATAGCGATATGCCTGCATTGTGAGAAGTTTTCCCAATGAGCAGGGTAGTTATTTTTCGAGCAAATTCAGCTTCTATGCAATTACCTGGTCGATCGCTGTTCTCGAAGAGTTTTGTCTGCAGTCGAGGGATTGCCTACGGAAATAAATAAATATTTCGTATATGTTGAGGTTAAAATTAAATCAGCTATAGGGCAGCTGCTTTCATTGTTGTGAGCTCAGGGTCAGGCCTAGAAATCACAGTAGTACTCAGGCAGCCAAAACTAAGAACAAGTAAGATATCCTGTGAGTGCATACCATTTTCACCTTTTCCATATAATTTTGAGTGTATTTTTATTTATTTATATTATTTAAGTCAAACAAACAACCATAGGTTATTTTTACAATGATTGACCTTAAGAAAAGCTTACATATTTAAATACTATATAAAAAAAATTAACCATAAAATTAAAGCTTAAATTATAGATCGGAATAAAAAAGTTGAAGTTATAGAAGGCATTAAAGAAAATATAAGAATAATGTATTCGTGTGTGTGATTGAAAACTAATAAATATTCAAGTAATAATTAAAATTAAAATTATATAATAGGTCTATTTATAAGTTCGTGCGGTTTTACAACAGATGGCGTAACTTGATTATTATTCCATCGATCCACATTTCCAAACATTCATTGGAGAGCTACTGTCGTAAGGCACAAACGTCAGTATAAGTTTTTTATTTGAAGCGTAAACAACAATATTTTTACCACACTTGAAAATGTCGAATTTCGTGCCAAATAATGTGTTTTTGCGGGGAATTCTTCTTCATTATTTTAATAAGAAGAAAAAAGCAGCCGAAAGTCATCGTATCTTGGTGGAAGTTTATGGTGAGCATGCTCTATCTGAGCGAACGTGCCAGAAGTGGTTTGCACGCTTTAAAAGTGGTGATTTTGGCTTGGAAGACGAAGAACGCGAGGGTGCGCCGCCAAAGTTCATGGATACCGAATTGGAGGAATTGCTCGATCAAGATCCGGCTCAAACGCAAGAAGAGGTTGCAAAAACTTTGGGAGTTGATCAATCAACCATTTCCAAACGTTTAAAAGCCATGGGAATGATCCGAAAGGTAGGCCATTGGGTGCCGTATGAATTGAAGCCAAGAGACGTTGAACGCCGTTTTATGGCATGCGAACAACTGCTTCAACGGCACAAAAGAAAGGGTTTTTTGCATCGAATTGTGACTGGCGATGAAAAGTGGGTCCATTACGACAATCCAAAACGTCGGGCAACGTATGGATACCCTGGCCATGCTTCAACATCGACGTCGGCGCAGAATATTCATGGCCTGAAGGTTATGCTGTGTATCTGGTGGGACCAGCTGGGTGTTGTGTATTATGAGCTACTGAAACCGAATGAAACGATTACGGGGGATGTCTACCGACGACAATTGATGCGTTTGAGCCGAGCACTGCGAGAAAAACGGCCGCAATACGCCGATAGACACGACAAAGTTATTTTGCAACATGACAATGCTCGGCCACATGTTGCACAAGTGGTCAAAACATACTTAGAAACGCTCAAATGGGATGTCCTACCCCACCCGCCGTATAGTCCAGACCTTGCGCCATCCGATTACTATCTCTTCCGATCGATGCAACATGGCCTGGCTGACCAGCACTTCCGTAATTACGATGAAGTCAAAAAATGGATCGATTCGTGGATTGCGGCAAAACCGACCGAATTTTTCACAAAGGGAATCCGTGAATTGCCAGAAAGATGGGAAAAAGTAGTAGTAAGCGATGGACAATATTTTGAATATTAAATTTGTAACCATTTTACGTCAATAAAGTTTCAAATTTCGAAAAAAAACCGCACGAACTTATTCATAGTCCTATTACTTAAGATTCTTTCCATATAAAGTAATTTTTGAAGGTCATGTAAATGTATATCTGAAATTCGGAAATTTAAGTCGGTTGTATTTGAATGCGTAATTTTTTGAGTTAATCGGAATTCAGGGAATTAAAGCAAACTCTCCTTTGCAGCAACCAGTCGAAATAGTTCTTTCCTTTATATGATTTTCTAGCTTTTTAACACTCAAATATATGCCATTGCATAATCTCGAAGGCTTTAAATTTCATTTTTCTTTCAATTTCCGAAACCAACTGACTTCAAAACGGCGCAGACGACTTGATGAAATAAATTTTTAAAATTGACAGTGATTTTTGTTAATGCAGCTTGAAAAAAATCTTATAATATAGGGCAATTCCAATACTTTTGAATAGAAAACAAGTGACAGCACCATTCAAGAAATACTTCTATAATTAATACGATTTGTGTTCAAAAAGTATCGCGAATTTCGAATTTTCGCACGTTACGTATATTTGAATTTCGATTTTTTTGTGGCGATATGTTGGTACTCATGTCTATCACTCATGCCGACGAGTTCGGCCATTTTGAATGTTCAGTTAGTTGACGACAGCTGCTTTGCTTGTACGTGTTTCGGCTCGTCTTCGATTTTTACCTATTCAAAAAGATTGATCAAAGAACCTGTATCAAATTTTGTATGAAAAACGAAATTAAGTGCGCGGATGCATTCCGAATGTTGACTGTGATGGCATACGGAGAAGCTGCTTTGGTGATGGTACAAAATGTTTAGCGGTGGTACAAAATGTTCTCAGAAGGTTTTTTGAAGTGCTTCGAAGATTGGAAAAAACGTTGGCACAACTGCATAATATCTCATGGGGATTACTTTGAAGAGGACAAAATAGATATTAATGAATGAATAAATATTTTTTGAAAAAAAACACGAAATTCTCGATACTTTTTGAATACACCTCGTACGCTTGTATATTCATATATTTTCAATGACGAATTAAACGTTAAATTATCTCATCGAGAGCAAATTTTTCTATTTATTAATGGATCTCGAGTACACCCCACAAGGCAAATGTGCAACTTATGCTTAATGAATTCTCAATTGCTTTACTCAATTTGCTACAAAACATATACATATATGCATGACATACATAAATATTTATATTTAGCCGCATAAGCTTTGCGTAGGTTGCCGAAATCCTATCAAGTGCTATTTAACTATACGTATGCATGTTGATTTGTATGTATGTTTCATTGTATGTATGTTTATGTTTATGAAAATGAGAGTACTAAAGTGATTCACGTGCATGGTAAAGAATATTAATCCAATATGAATGCATAAACACATTTCTTGTCACATAACTCCACAGAGTGCAATACTCATTGCAGACGTGGGACCTACATGTCGTATGAGTGCTCTGCCACAGGTCGTTATCACAAATGCTGCAGTAATACTCAAGAGCCGCAAATGCAACACAGGTGCATTAATTATTGAGCACACGCAAGCAATGCTAAGAGAGTTATATGCGGCCAACAACAATTTACACAAACTGTTTAGCTACCTGGTATTTGTCTAGGGGCATTTAGTATTTACTCTACGCTGTTGGAAGTTGGAGCATATGCTCCCCATGTTGATACAGTAAATGATCCTACACAGCTTGCATTAACGCCGCTTTTGGGTGTTGTGCCAATACATGCACATTAAGGGGCATTACACTTTATACAAGAAAAAAGCTATATACGGTTTTTGTAAAGAAACTAATAAATTCATTGTGTTATATTTCAAGAAATGCGCCAAAATAGTTTCAAAAATTAACTTGTTTTATAAATGAAATTAGTTTATAGAAAACATTTTCCAAAACATCAACTCAAATGAAAGAAAATTTAAAAAGATTTGAAATTAATTTTGTCAATAAAATTAGATTAATGATGCTATTCTGGAGCTGTTTTGGAAATAAGTTTAAGGAAAATTTTAATGACTCAGTCAAATGTTGATTGAGACTTAAAAGGAATTTTTTCACATTTTAAATTTCCTGAAAAAATAACCTGTACATTTTTTTACAAATATTACCACACTTCCTTTGAGAAAATTCACAGAATATTTGCTGACATTCTACTATAAATTTCTGTCTTCTTTCATGCGAGGTAAAATGTATGCCATTGGATTTATTTTAACCCGTTATATTTTGGATAACATTTTTAGGTTCAATATATAGCTGAGTGATATAATTTTAAGCTCGGTATGCGCTAGTGCACTAGGCTGCCATCCCAGAGGTTGTGGGTTCGAGTCCCACGTAAAGCACGGCCCTCGTACTTCAAGAAAATTAATTTAGTTTCCCTGTTTCTAAAAAAACAAAAACCTTTCCTCAACCCCAAAAAATTATCCTTTCCATCCTTACTCCCGCACAATAGTATGCGCTTTATTTGCATTGTGGCTGCTAAAGCAAGCAAAAAACAAAGAAAAACACGCAGTTACACATTGCATCAGTGACGTCAGCAAGGGGAAGCGGGCGATCGCGGTAATAGCGCAGACACACGAAATTTAGCGAGGTCCTCAACCATCTGTGCGATCTTTCTGCCAGAAAACTGTGAGACACAGATGGCGCTCCAAGCAGTAAGAAGACGTTGTTCCTAAGCCACGAAAGGTGGGCTTTCCCACTACTTACCCTGTCAGAAATTACCTTGTCAGAAATTAAAATAGTTTAACGAAACCAACGCAAGACTGAGTCTTGTCGAGACCCTATGCTCCCGAGAGGACTGAACAGGGCGAAAAAAGTGCTCGAAAGTGTGCCGCGGCGCTGTGTTGAATTGCTCGCACCTAGGAATATTTTTTCTTGTGCCTTAGAAGTCAGCGTGGTTTTTTAGTTTTAGGCTATTATTTTCTTTTTGAAGTAAGCCTTCTTTTAAAACAAAGTTTTAAAAAAATGGCTTTAAATATCTATATTTAGAAAACATATTCTGCTATTAATCCAAAAATATAATACCAAAAATAATAAATAAATAAATAATAAATTATTTTGTACTAAATACCTTTACCACATTCTTTTTGCTGTTTCATAAAAGCGTAAAAAAATATTTGATATTTCCTGCTACGAAATAAAGTATACGCAATGGACACCTCTGTCTACGTACTCCCTTCGAAACTTTAAAGTCCTTTACAAAGTTAAATTGGTAGATAAATGAAAAACTAGGTATGCTTGCAGTTTCATATCCAAATGAAATGCTTCCTGGATAACAAAGTAAGTTGATTTTTGTCGCACGCAAAGCTCATATGAAGAGTAGTAAACTTCTAATTAACTAATTTTCTTTTTCATTTTCATTAGCCTGATGCTATTAAAATTATTTGCGTAGTGAAAATTTCCCCAAAATACTTACCAGAGGAAGCCATTATTTAATGGGCCTTATCATGTTGGAGCAATGTGTACTTTATGTGTAATATGTACCTATGTTAATACACTTGTATGTGGCTACGTAAGTTTTGTTGGAATGTGTCTTTGCGTGTATTAAGGCACTTATCTGTGGATTTACGTATTATGTATGCTGATTTTCAGTCCATTACATTTGAGACTTGCAGTCGAATGCTCTGCCACTGAGCTATATCCCCATATTGGCGGCCGCCGTAGCCGAATGGGGCGGTGCGTGATTACCATTCGGAATTCACAGAGAGACGTCGGTTCGAATCTCGGTGAAAGCAAAATTAATAAAAAAACATTTTTCTAATAGCGGTCGCCCCTCGGCAGGCAATGGCAAACCTCCGAGTGTATTTCTGCCATGAAAAAGCTGCTCATAAAAAATATTTGCCGTTCGGAGTCGGCTTGAAACTGTAGGTCCCTCCATTTGTAGAACAACATCAACACACACACCACAAATAGGAGGAGGAGCTCTGTCAAGCACCTAACAGAAGTGTACGGGCCAATTATTTATTTTTTATTTTGTTTTTACATTTGAGGCTTGATAATTTGCCTTTTGGTTCTTTTACGATTCATACTCGTACATTTGCATCTAGCGAAACTTTTAACTTTGGTATATACACTGGGGAGTATAACTGGATACCTTTTCATGGTGATTTTTTTTTAAATTTTGCAAAGCTTTTTGAGTTAAAACTTTACTACTATTTTTTAATGTTGTTCATGCTTTAGCTAAAATTATATAAATCTGACTGTCACAAAAAATTTAGAAAATTTTTTAAAATTTTCGATCTGAGTTTTTAGAAAAAATTAGAGTACTCAAGCTTTATGCGGCTAAACAAATTCTTTGCTTTTTAATTGAAATTTCTTTACTGATGGTTTTTCCGGGTTTTTTTCATATAGTAAATGTGATTTGTTACATTTCTGTTTTTGCAAATTGTAAATGGATATGGAGTGAATTGCATAAAAACATTAGAAAACAAATGTATATCCACGCGATTATTTAGTAGGTGGAAACTTATGCTTATTCTACAAAAAATTCACTTATAATATTACTACGTTTTCTGAAAGTTTCTATTAGTTTATAATATAGACGCAAACTTGTTGAATTTTGCGAAATTTTATATAAAAGTTAAAAGTAAGTTTTAGTTACCACAACTGTCAGATTAAGGTCTGAATTTATTTCAAGCTGATCCACAATTCTATAGCAAACTTAGCATCAGCAAGCGCAATTCTCTTTAAGTATCACATACGCACTCCAAGGTATGCGACTTATCCTCATTATTACTTATTACTATTAATATTATTATAGTTTGCTTAAGCTGGAATTATGTGGCGCATAGTGCCAAATTTAATGGTTTCCACTTATTTCTATAGTTTGAATTTTGCCTCAATCGAGTCCAGGTGAAATCATTGCGGGTTATTTCTCCATGCTGGCTGTGTCGCCAGGATATTATTATTAGTTATTATTTTGCTAATATGGTGACATTGTGTTTAAAATGCATTTGCTGCAGAGCCATTATACCTTACCGCTTTTCTGTGATCCAAGGTGCGGTCACTCGATATGAGTGATATCTGGCTGCTACGAATTAGGGCTGCTAGGCCTAAAAGTCATGGAACCTTGGCTAGTATTCTACCTCCATAAATGGCCTTTTCATTTGAACTCTATGTCGTTCTCTCCGACGTTTTGATTTTTTTTGCGGCTAAATCCAGTCAAGAGACTGGTCATTGTAGCTCAGAGACATTACAGAAACTTCAAGCCAACATTGCCCATACAATTTTCGCTACTCTACCAATCAATATATGTTGAACGGGAATCCACTGCTAGCTTTAGTGCATCAATCTACTATGGGTCAGATGTGGCGAAAATTTAGCGAAGTGGAGGTTTGGAATTGGCTAAATGAACCCGACTATCTTGATACGTATAAATAAAAGTGCACTACGCGCAAATTTCAAGTAAATTGATTAAATGCTTCATTTTTGTAGATACTAAAACCTTCCAATTTATTGAAAATCATCTTCCGCACTTTATTCGCAGATTACTGTGTTATTTTTTTTCCTTATTAGTTCATTTATTTATTATATTGTTGAATCTTCTCTATTATGAAGAGACAATAAATAAAAATTTTCAATTCTTAATCTAGTTATTTTTACTCAATATTTACTAAGTCAGTGCTTTCAATCATGTAACTTGTCTTAAGATTCTGCGGCTGGGTAAATCCTTCCTACAAGTTGGCGCAGATTTAGTCATCCAATTTTGGTTTTCAGTGACTTTACTATTTAAGTGCCTGACTATTTACTAAATAAAACCAAAACATTATTTTGAGTATTCGAAATCTTCATTTTAACCTTGAAAAGTTTTCTATTATTAAATAAATAGCCTTTAACCTTCATTAACCAAGATATTGAAATGACTTCTGGGTCATATTATTTCTTAGGGCATATGAAGAATATACACGTATATGCTTATATATATAATTGGCGCGTACACCCTGTTTGGGTGTTTGGCCGAGCTCCTCCTCCTATTTGTGGAGTGCGTCTTGAAGTTGTTCCACAAATGGAGGGACCTGCAGTTTCAAGCCGACTCCGAACGGCAGATATTTTTTATGAGGAGCTTTTTCATGGCAGAAATACACTCGGGGGATTGCCATTGCCTGCCGAGGGGCGACCGCTATTAGAAAAATGATTTTCTTAATTTTGGTGTTTTACCGAGATTCGAACCAACGTTCTCTCTGTGAATTCCGAATGGTAGTCCCGCATCAACCCATTCGGTTACGGCGGCCGCAAATGAGGAATATATAGGAAAGAAATTCACATCCAATATTTCTCTACTTTATCTGTGTCTATTATAGATCTGAAGCCAGTTTCCTTTGTGTGGTCATATCTGCAGTTCGCCTACATCAAATACGCATAGCTTGCGCGATCCAACCCGAATACTTTGCAGTACTATTGTCGACCCCTGACTTATTATATTTTTTCTTTTGTATTTATTTGAATGTTTTTTAATTCCTAAACAGGTTTTTAATTTTTACAAATTTCTTAAAGAGTTTTAGAGGTTTTTATTTGATTCCTGATTTTTATTTTTGTTTTTTTTTTTTAATTTTAAGGCAATTTTGTTTAATTTTTTAAATATTTTTTTATTCAATTCCGGATTTATTATAGAGGGTTTTTAAGTTTTCAGGGCCGGTGTTGATTTTGAACAAAGTACAATTTTTTTAAGAAATTATTGTCATTTCTCTTTATTATGATAATATTGGTATGGTTCAATTACGTGTAAAACAAAATATTGGCCAAACGACCGCCGTGGCCTCGGCGGCACACCTCCATCCGATGGTCGTAATTTTCGATGACGCTGAGGCATAATTGAGGTTCTATGCCGTTAATGTGCCGAACTATTTCATCCTTTAACTCTTGAATTGTTGCTGGACGAATATCTGTTTTTTTTTTCAAATAACCCCAAAGAAAGAAGTCCAACGGTGTCAAATCACATGATCTTCGCGGCCAATTGACATCGCCGCGACGTGAGATTATTCGGCCATCAAATTTTTCGCGCAAAAGAGCCATTGTTTCGTTAGCTGTGTGACAAGTGGCACCGTCCTGTTGAAACCACATATCATCCACATCCATATCTTCCAATTCGGGCCATAAAAAGTTCGGTATCATCTCACGATAACGAACACTATTCACAGTAACTGCCTGACCGGCCTCATTTTGGAAAAAATACGGCCCAATGATGCCGCCGGCCCATAAACCTCACCAAACAGTCACTCTTTGTGGGTGCATTGGTTTTTCGGCAATCACTCTTGGATTATTATTCGCCCAAATGCGGCAATTCTGCTTATTGACGAATCCACTGAGGTGAAAATGTGCCTCATCACTGAAGATGAAGTGCGTGATATGCATTTTGATTTGAACGTCCGTTTTCATAATAAGCCTGAATAACTTAAACGTGTTGCTCGATTGTGTATCTTTCCATGCTTCAAATAGAGTTAGTCTGAAATTGGAAAATATCAAATGAAATGCAGAAAAAAGCTTGACTTTCTTTTGTGTTTAATTTATTTATTTTTCTTTAAGTTTTATACAGTTTAATTTTTATAACTTTTTTATTTGTTTCCTGATTTGTTATTTGCTTTTGTATTTATTTTAATTTTTTTATAAATACAGTTGTTTAATTTTTCCACATTTAAAAAAAATTTATACTATTTTTTATATATTACATTATTTTAACTTTTTTTGTTTTTCTTTTTATAGTTTTTTTTTGTATTCTAAAAAAATTTTGTTAATGGGTTTTATTTTAATCTTTTATTCGTTTAGTTTTGTGAGTTTTTTCAGGTAGTTTACATTGAATCCTATGTCTCAGTAAGCTCAAAACCATTTAATAAATTTTCTGCCCCATTTTCAAGATAACTTTCCTCGGAATAAAAACCGATAAGTTCCAGGAACTAAAATTTCATGGAAAAAAGGTAATCCGATTCTCATCATAAGCTTTTTCGGTTGGGTTTGTGGCTGGATATTAATGGATTAATTCGATTTTTCTAGGCTTTTTTAAGTGTTTATAATCAATTTTTTTTTTTAAATAAAACGTATTTTTTTAAGTTATAAGTTTTTATTTATTTTTTTAACTTTTATATTTCAATTTTTAGTTTTGAATGTGCTTTTAATATTTTGATTTTAATTATATTTTGATACTTTTAAGGTAATTTATATTTCATCGCTTATACTCAAGCCTACTAAGCTCAAACCATTAAATTTATTTTCTGGTTGGTGTTAAAAATCGGAAGAAGAATTCTCCTAGGAATCAACATGTTTTAATGAATCTTAATAAGTTTTAAGACTCGAAATTTCTAGCAATAATAATTTTGCTGTAAACCATTTCAGATGCTTCTGTTCATATGTATACTTTTTTGTTAGCGTTTGTGCTTGATATATATTGGGTATTTATTTTTAAGAGATGGATACTGGATCCACCATTTAGGTTTTTAAAAAATTCACTTCGAATTCGTTTGAGTACCTTAAAAACTCCCCTATGGGAAATTTCCTTAAAAACGTTCATAGGCTTTATATTTTACTAAATTTGAGGGCTTCTGGCCCATAGGGCAATCGCTGCGAGTGTTTTTTTGTATAAATTAATCAAGTCGAGTTTTAATCGCAACAAATTTCTCAAGTTAGAAATTATATTGGATCTTTCTTTTAAATTTGATTACTTTAAGTGTTTGAGCCAACATAAGAAAAAGCGTATTGACATTCATAACACACCGTTAAAAATTAACTGTTATGGAACTAAATCAGGGTCTACTGGCATCTTCGTCGATAGCGCAAAACTTAACTGAAAGGTGGGCTGATGAGATACCAGAGATACTTTATCAGCAAAACCATCCATAGTAGATTTTAATTTTTTTACATGGTTATCAAGCAAAATGGATTTTCTTTTTCACACCAGCCAATGGAAGCGCCATCGAAGCCACAGCTGGAAAGAGCTTGTGTCATACCAATTGAATGACTGTAAATACTTCATACTGAACATTTCGAAATTTTTCAATCACATATCAATATATCTTCTTTAAAAACTGATTAAACGACATGCATGTAAGTCAAATATTCAAAAATATGCGATGGCTATCTTAAGAGAAATAAATTGAAAATTTCAAGCAAACTGAATTTACAGCCACAATAATCATGACACTCTGGTGCCAGCACTCTTAGGATAAATATACAAATAAGGCTACGGTAGAAATTGAGACAAAAACAGAAGACTGCAAGGAAAACCCATATGGAATATTAATGTAAACCAACAGAAAAACAGAAATACAAATTGAAGAGAAAGCTTTGAGTTGTTGACAAAATGGCCGAAATGCCAGCAAAAGCAGCACTTTATATATATGTGTACATATATACGGTTTTTTTTCGAAATTTGAAACTTTATTGACGTAAAATGGTTACAAATTTAATATTCAAAATATTGTCCATCGCTTACTACTACTTTTTCCCATCTTTCTGGCAATTCACGGATTCCCTTTGTGAAAAATTCGGTCGGTTTTGCCGCAATCCACGAATCGATCCATTTTTTGACTTCATCGTAATTACGGAAGTGCTGGTCAGCCAGGCCATGTTGCATCGATCGGAAGAGATAGTAATCGGATGGCGCAAGGTCTGGACTATACGGCGGGTGGGGTAGGACATCCCATTTGAGCGTTTCTAAGTATGTTTTGACCACTTGTGCAACATGTGGCCGAGCATTGTCATGTTGCAAAATAACTTTGTCGTGTCTATCGGCGTATTGCGGCCGTTTTTCTCGCAGTGCTCGGCTCAAACGCATCAATTGTCGTCGGTAGACATCCCCCGTAATCGTTTCATTCGGTTTCAGTAGCTCATAATACACAACACCCAGCTGGTCCCACCAGATACACAGCATAACCTTCAGGCCATGAATATTCTGCGCCGACGTCGATGTTGAAGCATGGCCAGGGTATCCATACGTTGCCCGACGTTTTGGATTGTCGTAATGGACCCACTTTTCATCGCCAGTCACAATTCGATGCAAAAAACCCTTTCTTTTGTGCCGTTGAAGCAGTTGTTCGCATGCCATAAAACGGCGTTCAACGTCTCTTGGCTTCAATTCATACGGCACCCAATGGCCTACCTTTCGGATCATTCCCATGGCTTTTAAACGTTTGGAAATGGTTGATTGATCAACTCCCAAAGTTTTTGCAACCTCTTCTTGCGTTTGAGCCGGATCTTGATCGAGCAATTCCTCCAATTCGGTATCCATGAACTTTGGCGGCGCACCCTCGCGTTCTTCGTCTTCCAAGCCAAAATCACCACTTTTAAAGCGTGCAAACCACTTCTGGCACGTTCGCTCAGATAGAGCATGCTCACCATAAACTTCCACCAAGATACGATGACTTTCGGCTGCTTTTTTCTTCATATTAAAATAATGAAGAAGAATTCCCCGCAAAAACACATTATTTGGCACGAAATTCGACATTTTCAAGTGTGGTAAAAATATTGTTGTTTACGCTTCAAATAAAAAACTTATACTGACGTTTGTGCCTTACGACAGTAGCTCTCCAATGAATGTTTGGAAATGTGGATCGATGGAATAATAATCAAGTTACGCCATCTGTTGTAAAACCGCACGAACTTATAAATAGACCTATTATATACTTATATATGCGCAAGAAAGTATTTGGAGTTGTGTCTGCGTGCATTAAACGCATACGAGTACACTTACATATATGAATATGGTCGCAAGAGGCAGCCGTACAAGCAAACAATCACCATCAAAAACAGAAATGAGCTCTCATTTATTTCAAAAAATTGCAGACTTGAAGCTACAAAACACTTTTGCAGCCTTTGCTATAAGTATTATATTAGGCGCTCGAACATGAACTGAGGTTTACGTTCTAAAAAGTGAAGTACTATATTTTTATTAGTTAATTAAAAGAAAAATAAGAAATTAGTAAGCTACAAAAACAGCACTAATATTTTGTATTTTCACTCTTTGATGTGATGAGAGTAGCAATGCTCTGGGCTATGCTGCATACAAGGTTGTACATTCGCTTGTAGGCACTTATGGCGTTTCATAGGTGAATGAAAGCATTTTTCGGGGCTGCAGCAAAAGTGCAAGAACACTTCTTACGTTGCTCGAGAGTCTCCGTATAATACAGCCACTAGTTAGGCCTTTTTTAAATTTTATTCCATTAAGGTGGGATCTTGTCTCGTCAAATCTTTTGATAGCAAATCGCAGTCAGAACCGTGAACATATGGTAATACAGGGTTAAAAAAAACCCAGTGACTTATTGTGATGTTTTGATAATTTATTTGATTTTTATTTAAATTTTTTTTATAGGAAAATATAGTTTATTTTACTGCAAATACCATATAAACCCTAATTTCAAACTTTTGCTAGTTAAAAAAATCAGTAATATTCCATCAAAATTTAAAATTTGAAAAATATAAATAATGTTCCATCAAAATTCAAAATTTCCAAAAAATATATTAAAAATTTTTAGATAATAACCTATTGAATTTTGGTGTAATAAAGGGAAAGTTTTAAGTGGCTGAAACTTCGCTATGATAATTTTTTTTTGTTTGCTGGTAGTCTTGTGCATTTTCTCCCCATAATGAAAGCTCGACATATTTTTTTATATGAAGGAAAAACCCAACACTATTACCAAAACAAAACAAAAAAAAAAAAAAAAAAAAAAAATTGTAAAAACAAACGCAAAGTTTGAGCCACTTCAAAGTGACACTTAATTTTTACAAAATTGGATAGGCTAGACAACTGCGTATCTGATATTTTTCCGGAAATTCTGATTAAAAAGTTTGGAATTTCGATTGATGTTTTGTTGAGTTTTTCAAGTCCTAGTAGCTGTAGTTATTCAAAAAATTGTATAAATGCAAAAATCTGATTATCATAACCTGAGATTTATTTGTACAGCATAAAATCTATTTACTTTCTCATCCTTCGTGCCACTTAAGATAACTTTACTAAGTCACATATAACTTAAAGACAAAGTTCGCTCACGAAGAAATAGAGGTCGAGTAACTTACGAAACAGTTGATGTATTAAAAATAGAGAAAGAGTTTTGTAACAAAAATGCAACACATTCTTTTATATCTTAAACACGTTTTTGCAGATAATTCGGTTTTTATATATATACGTTTCATAAATATATTTTTTTTCTAATACTCCTCACATCAATCCTTCCATTTTCAGTTATTTTTTTCGCTTAATGAGTGGCATTTTTTTCGAAAATATTTTGCTGGTATAAGCAACTTGTTTTATACCCTTCATAACCTATTTTAGCAGAGCCCAGCCAGTTAGCTCCAGCCAGTTTTATGGATTTGCGTATCTGAGTATAAAAACTATGCTATTCTCCTCGCACTACTAATTTGTTGTAATGGCCAAGTCAGAGAAAAAAAAAGTAGGTACTTGAAACAGCCTTAAGAATGGATATGTTACTGCTGTAACATATTAGGCTGACGCTTACACCCTTAATTGGGTATTTGGATGAGCTTCTCCTTCTATTTTTTTCCATTTGGGGTTTGCCTCTTGATAATTTTCCACTAATGAAGAGATTTGCCGCTTTCGAGCGGTATATAGTTTTTATGAGGAGTTTTTTCATGGCAGGAGAGTGCACTGATTGCATTACAAAAGTGTGGTGAAAAGCCAAGTGAGATTTACGAATTGCTGAAAAAATTTTGGTATTTCGTGAATGTTTGTTTACCGCACAATCAATCGTTTTTCCCAAACGTCTGAAGTGACAGACAGAAAAATAAGTGGTCGCCCTCGCGAGGTTCGAGCCAGTGCAGTCATAAAAGCCGTTCGAGAAAGAATTCGCAAAAATCCCCTTAGAAAGCAGAAAATTATGATTAGATCCATGTTAAGACTAATTAGAGATGATATCCACATGAAAGCCTGCTGCCACTCAACGGGTCATCTTTTGACAACGCATTTGAAGATACAGATGCAACCAGCTTTTTCGGTGGCACGCGCTCAACGGCCATGAAAATATTATTTTCTCAGCTGAGGAACTGTTGCAGAAGATTTTAATAAGAAAAATGTCAAAATTTTTGCTAGAACTTCTAAAGACGCAAAAAATGGTGTTCCAAGGGTTCAGTGTGGCCAACATCCCGCCTGCACATGGCTTAGTGGGGAGTGTCTTGTAAAGGTGTTAACGGAGTTATCTTGTAACAGAATTTGTATAATTGACTAGGTATAATGCAGGAGTCTTTTTAAAGACCTTTTCGGACTGCAAATTTCTGAAATTTGTATGCCCTAAGCCTCAATTTTTTAACTTTTCTAACAGTATCAGATCATTGTAGGAGTTTAGCTCCTCTCTTATTCATTATATCAGAACTTTCCCCAAAAGTCGCTATTCTTTTTCACTTGCGATTGATAGCCAAAAACTCAGCCTGTTTTAAGGACACTTCCGACTTTAATAAAAATATGTCTCCATAGCTGTTGAATATTTTTATTTGATAAAAAGGAAAACAGCAAACAAATAGTATTTAATTGTTTGTAAATTAAGTTTAGTCATTTCTAAACAAATATAATATTAAACAGTAGTTCACTTCCTATAATTCTTGTCAAAAATATTTTTTTTGGGATCAGTAGAGTTCGAGATAAAACCCATGAGAAAATTCGACTCAATTGTTTGATAAGCAGTAACTTGAAAAATAAAAATTGTAATTTTACAAAACCCATTTATACTTCAAATACACCCTAAATCCAACAAAATTACTTAGTGGCACGAAAATCTGAAATCCTCCGAATTTGCACTAGAATTACTTTTTTAACATTTCCTTGATTACCTCAGTATGTAATGATATTTTTAACTGTATATAATCTATGAGAATTATTATATGCTCCTTCGTTTCTCATCATGCCACAATTGCTGCTTGTAGCGTGTACTTTTTTTTTGCCAATCACTACAGCTTGAGCGCACACAAATGAATTACTCGTCGTTTGAGTACTTTTTTGTGGCTCGCCGAGAATTCGTTATGTCTTTTGTTGCACGTTTCTGCACACTTTGCACGAATGCAAATACAAACTTGAATGCATGTGTGCTCCCCTCACACATGGGTACTTAACTGCATACAGTGCAGTGGGAGTGTGCGTGGCATTTTGAGTGTGGACAAATTGAAATTGTAAGATTATTATACCCAGTGCGAAAATTTGCTTGAAAGTGTTACGCGTGCAGGAGTTTCTAATACTCAAAACATACAGAAGCCGTAGCCAGGTGGGGTGTGCGTGTCAATCATACTGTTGAGTTAGGTTTGAAATCCACTATAGGAATGGAACATAAAGTATTAGAAGAGGTGTTTTCCAACAGCAACTAGCACTCGGCAGGAAAATCCTCGAATGTACTTTTGACATTAATCATTTTCCTACGATTATGCAACGTCGCGGCAGGCTAATCAACTACCCTGCCAGAAATCAAAAACAGATAAACGAAACCAACGCAAGACTAAGTCTTGTCGAGGCCCTATGCTCCCGAGAGCAGTGAACAAGGAAGAATGAAAAATAAATGCAGCGATGATAGGTTAACCCTTCTGCATCGCTAAGAAACGCTCATAAATTATCTGTTAAGGCAATCGAGGCCTTGCCATCGCCTTGTTGCAGCTCTCTCCTGGTCAACTTTTTTAAGGAGGGGATCAAAGTTGTCGAAGATGCAGGAAAAATTTCTTTTGTCTGGGCTTCAGGGCATAGGAACATAGAGGTCAAGGAAATTTCCGATGAGTTTTACAGGAAAGGCTGTCCAGCTGGGTTCAGTTATCCTCATCTCAGACATCGGTGTACCCTTGACCGTGTTAAAGGGAAACTTCATCAGTTCTTTCTTAAAAACTCGCTAGACCGATCGAGTTCCATCTTATCGCGTGCTATCTCAAAAACACTTTGGCCCCAGTACGACAGAAACAGATCGCCTAAAGTACTGGGTATCCCCCGCCACCGGTAGCTGAGTGATCGGGGTTAATTCAGAAAAGCTTGGACTTCCATATGACCTCCATTGCAGAAGCTGTGGGGGTACTGCAGAGAAAGAGATTTTAAATGCCCGGGTGTGACGGCTAGACGCTTGCAGTTCCTTAATGTGCTCTTTAGGGATAAACTGAGCCTCCTTTCCAGCCTAAATGCATTTTCTCTTCTCCACTACATCAACAGCACTGGAGGGCTAAAGATAACACAGGCCGACAAAATTTAACCAACATTCAGACCCAGAAACCAGACTATATATTTCCGAAGGTTTATGATGCGCTGAATCCAAATCTGGCCTCAGAATTGCTCTATTAGTTTGAGTTTTCGAGATATCCTAACCTAAAAGTGCAAAAACCCCCATTTTTGCCCATATTTGAGGTTATGTAGCCTTGCAGATGTTTTTTTCACCAAAATTAAAGGATGACATCTTTAAATACAATCCTTCTTTTTTCAAATGGCGTTTTGTTTGCTCAAATATCATTTTTTTTCGCAGAGATATCGCATTTTGAAATTTTCATGTTTCGAAATTTTCCTACACCTGAAAATCGATTAAGATAACATAGACATGATATATTCGATTACTAATTTTCTTGAATTGAGTCTTATTTTTCTTAAAATTTTGTCTCACACCATAAGTGTGCTGACTCACCACATCCCTACACTATCTAACCTTTGGGTACCGAGTCACACACAGCCCTAACCCCTAGAAACCACCCCTATCATACCGCGAGCAGGCTAACCCTCATAACCGCAAGCAGGCTTTCCCACAAACTCCAAATTTACATACTATTAATCCATATATTTCAGGCCCTCAAACCCAAGAAAATTAGTAAGCGACTATATCATGTCTATGTTATCTTAATCGATTTTCAGGTGTAGGAAAATTTCGAAACATGAAAATTTCAAAATGCGATATCTCTGCGAAAAAAAATGATATTTGAGCAAACAAAACGCCATTTAAAAAAAGAAGGATTGTATTTAAAGATGCCATCCTTTAATTTTGGTGAAAGAAAACATCTGCAAGGCTATATAACCTCAAATATGGGCAAAAATGGGGTTTTTTGCACTTTTAGGTTAGGATATCTCGAAAACTCAAACTAATAAATTAATTTTAGTTATCAATCCGAATTTTGCATGGACAGAGAAGCAGATATTAGTTTAAATTATTTCGGATACTTTTCCTTGTAGACTAGTGTAATTGTTCTTCCTTTAAGTTTTGTAATTTTTCGTTTCAGCTTCATTTCGTTTTGTTTTTTTTCAGGTAGAGGTTGGTCTACATAATGGTATCAAAACGGCACTCTAGTACTACTTGTAGTGTACCTGTGGTACTCTTACCATCTAACTTATCTACCTACCATCTATTAAGATCACAAAATTATCTCTTAGATAAGCTTTTCGTCCATATATTTAAGGTTTACTTCACCACATATTATAAATGGACATCTATCTTTGAATAGGCCTAGAAGTTTACTTATAGTTACGTTTCCGCAAGGTGAAAATAAGTACCATGGGGTAGATTTGCAATCCATTTTCATACACAATCAGGCTAGGAACTACCTTGTCAGTGGATCTTAAAGACCTGCTACAATCTTTCAGCAAAAACTTGCACAGCAAATCTGCAAAACAGATGCACTGTTTATTTCAGTAAAATGAGATATAATGGCGAGTAATATTTATCTTCAATGCATTTCATCCCAAAGATGACATAAAATCGTTAGGAATAACAAGTCATTTCATATATGAGCTAGTATTAATATTTCCTGCCAAAATCAACACGCCTATATATAAGCAGATATTTGTCGAACTACATGTCAGCGATTGGTTTGAACTCCTCTGCGCTTCTTGTAGTACCTTCCATAATACTGAACTCATCGCCAATTTCACTCATCTGCTTATTAAAGCATAGGTCAATTAAATCATTGATAGAAGAGATGCGATGCGCATGTTATGGGATAATTGATGTTTTTCCTAAAAATTATATTTTCCTTTCTTGCCTTGAAATTTGTTGTTATAACAAGCAATAAGGGTCACAGGACATTTCGATTGATGCATACTCCCACTAAAACAAACCTCCTCTCTTTGGCTGCAGTACGGTGTTATCAGACGCAGCATAGAGCGTTATATTTTTTTGCTCAAGCTGCCGCTGCTAAAATAGCTCTATTGTTCACCTTTATTCGTCCTTGCTTGGTAAACTTGAATGTAGCATCCCACTGCCAGTTAAGCCAGGTTAGCTCGTCTCGAAATTCTTCGGTTGCTTCACCTGTTACCTTGCTTGTATTATATTTATTTAGCACTACAACCCACGGCTTACCGCCCATCGCGTGATGATCTTAATCACATAAAATGCCATTTTTCAAATAATTTCTATTTAAAGAGGTGAAAAAATATTTTTATTTAACTGTGAAATCATAGTTCTGAGGGCATTGTAAAAATATTTATATTTTAATAACGCTTGCCGTTTTGAAGATAATGACCATTCTACATTAAAAAGTTGTGGATGACGTGCACAACGGAAAAGGGTTAATATGTTCCACATGCTCTTTAAAATGGGTTGTTTTGGTATTTCAGGCCATGCCTTTCAAATCATATCGTTCTAAACTGATTCAAATTTCACTCATTCAAAATGTTTTTAGTCATACACAGATGATTACCAGGTTAGATTAGGTTGGTTTATGATAGATGTCGCCTGGCCTATTACACAGGCCAACAACCAAACAACTTTTTCGATAATTTTAACTAATTACTTTGTAATTTGGTGTCTTGATTACGAAAAAAATTATTAAAAAGTTATATCACCCATCAATGTTTCACATTTTACAGTTAAGTAAAAAAAAAGTTTATGTACCACAATGTATCGGATATATTTTTAACTTCTTAAATACTTTTTAGTTGGCAACATTATTAAAATGTAATCAGATTGGCAATGAAGGAAAATGTTTATAAGTTGGTACTTCTTATAAATTTAACAGTTGTGCGTTTTTTATTCAAAATTAAAATGGTTAAACGTGATTGTAAAAATGCTCCTAACGCTTTTTGCTACATATGTAGTAATTTTGTCATTAAAAAACATCAAAGGGAAATTGCTGACTTTGTAAAAAAAGTTTACTTTGCATATTTTGGTTTAGAAATCAGTAATCAAGACAAGTGTTGGGTTCCGCATAAAGTATGTTATGTTTGTGTCGAGGATCTAAGGAAATGGCTAAAAAAATCGAAGAAAGCTTTTAAATTTGCAGTACCCATGGTATGGAGAGAGCAAAAAAACTATTAAGACGATTGTTATTTTTGCTGTATATATGTTAGTGGATATAACTCCAAAAATAAAAAAGCTATTATCTATCCTAATCTTACATCAGTTGATCAGCCGGTAGAACATGGCCCGAGCTTTCCTGTCCCTGCGTCACCTGAGGATATTGATGATGTTTTACAGTCTAGTTTCGAATTTAGTCAAAGTCAATCGACTGATGATAATTTCCAATGTACTCCGGACAATTTAAAACCACGGTTATTTGCACAAACAGAGTTAAATGATTTAGTGAGAGATTTGGGTTTGACTAAGGAAAAAACAGAGTTGCTTGGTTTTAGACTAAAAGAAAAACATTTATTGGAATATATATTTGACATTATAGAAGAAGAGATGAACAATTCACTAAATTTTTTAGGCAGGACGAGGATCTGGTTTACTGCCATGATATTAACGGTCTAATGAATGAATTTGGCATTGAATGCAAAAAAGAAGATTGGAGATTTTTTATTGACTCATCAAAAACAAGCTTGAAAGGTGTGTTATTAAATAACGGAAATACTTATGCTTCAGTGCCTGTGGCACATTCAATTCATATGAAGGAAACTTACATAAATCTGAATATTGTTTTAAAGAAAATTAACTATACAGCTCATGATTGGATGCTATGTGAAGATTTAAAAGTTGTCTCTTTGCTCCTCGGTCAACAAAAAGGATTCACAAAATTTCCATGTTTTATATGTGAATGGGACAGCAGAGCAAGGGATCAACATTGGTCTAAAAAGCAATGACCCTTAAGGGAAACTTTGAGACCTGGCACAAAAAACATTATAGGTACATGAAACTTTAGTTGACCCCAAGAAGATTTTTCTACCACCACTGCACATAAAGTTGGGCCTTATGAAGCAATTTGTTAAAGCTTTGCGTAAAGATGGCAATTGTTTTAACTATTTGCGTGGGAAATTTCCCCATTTATCAGAAGCTAAATTAAAAGAAGGGATTTTCGTCGGACCTGATATCCGTAAATTGATGTTCGATTCAAACTTTGAAACAAGAACTGAAATCTCCTTCCACGAAGTGGAACTTGGGAAACAAAAAAAAGTCGCCATATCAGGTGAATGCCGTGCTTGCACGATGGTAAATTGGATTGGTGTTGGGTCAAATAATCCAGCACAATTTGGGCTCGGTGCGATGGCGCGTTATCATCATGAAATATCTAAGAATTGTTTTCCCGGCCGTTTGCGGCGACGTACAGCATCTCTCAAACGCTTCAAAACGGATAAATAATATTCTTTATTGGCTGACTGGCCCGATGGAAAGTACTTATGGTGCACTACGCCTTGGCAATCGATCGAAGAAAACAGTCAACATCACCTTCCCGGTACTTTTTGATCATAGGGTACTTATTAATATATATTATATAATTGGTGCTTACACCCTTTATTGGGTACTCGACCGAAAAGACGAAATGCAAATTTTTGGTTCTTACCGTGACACAAAATGGCACATAAGCATTTTGAAAAGTTTTGACTATTTTTTTGTTGTTGTTGTCGTTGTTTTAATGCGCATTATTTCTGCACAAAGTAGTGCTGATTTTCTTGTAAAATCTAATTTTTAGACTTTTCGTTTCGATTCCGCGGTTTTTAATTAGTATTTTTAGAAAAATTTTTGGTATGCAGTTTTATAGCTTTTTAAATTTTAGTACAATAAAGTGCAAGTTTGAGGTCAACAAAAAATTCTTAATTTTTTGTATTTGTTCCTTGACGATGTGGCGCATTTTCTTCATATATAATATTTTAGATAAATGAAGTTCTCAGCAGTCTAATGTAAAAAGTAATGAGCTACTTTTTTGTGGAAAATGTCAATCTTCTTATTCCTCAACAGTTGTATTGTTTGCCTCTTTGTTGCAGGAAAGTACAAAAAATACCCATAACAGAATTTTAATTATAATCAAACAAATGCTTGAAATTTTTCTTTCAAAACTATGCCATACCTTTCTATAATAGAATGTTGATCTGGAGCGCACTTTTCGTATTTTTACTATATTGTACAATTTCATCTGCTAATCATACATTTATACCAGCTCTCTGCTTAAATTATTAACTCGCAATTTCCATGCAAAATTCTCTTTTCACTACATACGTACATACATACATACATACATACATATTCATATAAATCTCAACCCTTTATAGGCCTCCATACAGTGCATACTTTGTATACCCACCCATTTTACTCACTTTTTGCATTCGCTACTCGTCCACTCACTTTGACTGCAAGTGTGCTTATGTAAAGCACTCGAGTCATACAAATAACACGACAAGTGCAACTAACACAAACACAAAAGCATGCATGCAAAACCTAAATAGATACCTATGTACTTATATAACAAACATACATACATCCGCATAAGTACTCACAAGTTCACGAACAAGTACACGAGGCATTCAAGTACAATTTGTGGGCAATTTTGAATGGGAAACTTGAATGATATGTGAAAACAAAAACTAAAATTTTAACTCGTATTAAAGTGGTAAAGATTTTTGTTAATAAATTTTACTCAAGGCTCGTATTAAAGAATGGATAAGAAATTGTAAAATGTACGCTAGTGGGATCTGATTGAAGGAACATATTTAAGAGATGAAGGATTTTCTAAAGTAGTTTTCTGTAAGGGCATTAGCTCTTTCGTCCCTGAGTGAGAATTTCGCGCTGTTAAGGACAACTATTTTCAAGTAACGCATAACTTGTCTGATGAAAGAATTCAGGTAATGAGTTTTCGAGAGTCTTGGTGGGAGGAAGAGTTACAACAGTAGGGTTTTTATTCGGTATATATAATATGTACAAGCATGGCTATGTATGTACCCGCAAGTACAAGTAGCTAAAGGTGATTAAAATGTTTCTTATTTGTATCAATGCCAATATTTTGGAAAGATTTTTTTATAACTTAAAATTATAACTACACAAATTCACATTCTACTTTTCGTAAATGGTTTCTGTTCTTATATGGATTTCGCTAACGCTCAACGAGTGCATCGTCTAGAGAAAGTTGTAATGCTGAACCAATAAACTTTCTTTTCCTCGAAAGAGGAAATAGCTGAGTTGTTAAATTTTCATTAGGTGTATATAAAGGGTTATTTAATAAGAGGCGTTATTTTGATATTCTAAGAAAAATGCTATTTTTTAATATAAATGATCGGATGTTTATCTCATTATAAAGAGGAAGGTATGATGATAATAATAGAAAATAGCATCAGACAAATTACCACCGCAGCCACGCCTACAGGACAATATCCTTTCCATGAAATTTTCCAAAACCGAACTGCAAACTGGCTGCCCTATGTCACGAATTCCATCTATGAGTTCTTGAATCGACCCTGGGCTGTTGGCGTAGACATTCTCTTTCACGTGGCTCCCAAGAAAAAAGTCACAAGGCGTTAAATCACAAGATCTCGGTGGTCAATCACCTCTCCGAGAGATAACACGGTGCGGAAACTTTTCCCCTAAAAGATCAATGGCTTCGTTACTTGCGTGGCACCGTAGCGCCGTCTTGTTGAAAATAGACGTTGTCCACATCAATACCAACCAATTCCGGACATAAAATCGTTAATCCTCTCTGACAAATAATAAAGTCAGTAAATATGATACAAAAGCCAAATATTTAGGCATAGTAATTGATACAGGCGGCCGCCGCGGCCGAATGGGTTGCTGCATGATTAGCATTTGGAATTCACAGAGAGAACGTTGGTTCGAATCTCGGTGAAACACCAAAATTAAGAAAATCATTTTTCTAATAGCGGTCGCCCCTCGGCAGGCAATGGCAAACCTCCGAGTGTATTTCTGCCATGAAAAAGCTCCTCATAAAAAATATTTGCCGTTCGGAGTCGGCTTGAAACTATAGGTCCCTCCATTTGTGGAACAACATCAAGACGCACCCCACAAATAGGAGGAGGAGCTCGGCCAAACACCCAAAAAGAGTGTATGCGCCAATTATATAACAGGTGGCGCTAAAGTAATCCTCCTATCAGAATATGCTATAAATTTTGTGATTGACCCCTAATGTCAGTTCTGTTTTGACATTTGTGTAGTAAACACATGCGAAATACACTTTAATAAACAATGTTATGCTACACTGCTCCAGAACGCGGAATATTGCTGACTATTTATTTGACCAATAGTCGTGAATTTCGTCGCAGATTTCCTCGCCGTCCAACGCCTACTGGTGAAACACTGCGACGTTTAGCCGCTCGACTCGAATAGACTGGCGCAACACGAGGTTCTGCAGAGAATATTGCTGCTGTAGCCGAGGATGTCATGGAAGCGCCGTCGACATCGACCAGACGACGTGCCACGCAAATGGGTATCATTCGACGGTCTTTACACCGAATTTTGGTACAAGATTTGAAGATGTTTCCGTACAAAGTTCAGACGGTGCATCAGCTGTTAGCTGCTGACCGCCAATCGCGTCTAACATACGCTCAAGCCATCCTTAATCACCACCAAGAGGAAGATGATTTTTCATCAAAAATAATCATTAGTGATGAGGCCCATTTCCATCTTAGCGGGTACGTAAATAAGCAAAATTTACACTTCTGGGGCACTGAAAATCCGCGTGTAACCCACGAAGAGCCATTATACCCGCTCAAAGTCACTGTATGGTGTGCTTTTTTCGCTGGAGAGTCATCGGACCTTTTTTCTTCGAAGACGTCGCGGGCCAAACGGTTACTGTGAATGGTGAGCGCTACAGAGCTAATGATCAACGAGTTCTTTTTGCCGCAACTTAATGAATTGGGATTGGAAAACATGAGGTTCCAATAGAACGATGCAACGGCACATACTGCACGTGCCAGAACCGATATGCTGAAGGATGCATTTCCCGGGCGCCTAATCTCCCGTTTTGGCGATTTGAACTGGCCAGCAAGATCGCCTGATTTGACCGCTCCGGACTTCTTTTTGTGGGGCTTTTTGAAGTCGCGGGCTTATGTCAACAAGGCTCAGACTCTCGCAGCTCTTAAAGACAATATCCGTCAAGAATGTGAGGACCTATCGCCGGAAATTTTGGCCAAAGTGATGGAAAATGCCATAAAAAGGGCTCAAATGGCAATCAACTGTGGCGGCGGCCATTTACATGACATTTTATTCTCGACTTGATGTAAAAAAAATTAAAAGACCAAATAAAAATTGCCCCTCGAGAAGAATCAAAGTTTTTAATTTTTTTTTAATCACAGCCAAAAAACATCGCAAGGTTACTTTTGCGCCAGACTACTCTACTGGCTACTACGAAACGGCTACGACTTTCACTTGGTAATAAATTGTTAATCCACAAAACTCTTATAACTACGATCTGGAAATATGGCAACGAACTATGGGGAACAGAAAGCAAATCAACCCTTAAAATAGTGCAACGACTACAATCAAAAATCCTAAGGACTATCACAAACGCAGGCTGGTACATAACCCATGATGATACACACAGGGACCTCAAATAAAATTTTTTCATTCGAAAATGCAGCACAAAGCATATTCACAGACTACTAACACATACAAACGAAGATATGCTGAAAATTCCACATTCAGAACTGCAAAAACGAAGACAGAAACGAATAAGCAGATACTTCATCACTAAAATAAATATCAACCTGTTCTACGTTTTATGTCATATAATTGTTATGTGTCCTATTTATACGTCCTATGTCACATAAATTTTATTTGCATTATCCCTCATGGCCTGGTATCTGATATGGTCAAATGTTACTTTGGTCCATCACTAAACAATATAATTTTTTTTGTCATCCAAAGTCTTCTTTATATGAAAAACCAACATTTTCTCAATGGCATAAATTCATATATGGCTAACCATATTCAAGCCGCCACTATGAATTTGAATTTGTGCTACTTTGCTATTAAAAATTCATAAAAAAGTGAAGATAAAACTCTAAACTCAGGGCCACGTCAAAACTCTGTTTGACAACTCCTTTTTAAAGAGTAGGGGGTAACTGGCAGACAAAGAATGCCACTTAAATATAACTTCGAACTACATATTTTAAAATAATAACCGGTACACCGCACATGGGAACATTCAGAAAGAAAAGCCAAAATACCTGATATTTGCTGCAAAGTGATTTAAAATTGATGCAGATTTTTGCATGCCTTCAGGAAAAACTATGCGCCAACAGGGCGACACTATGTAATATGGGTTTTGGTCTAGTGGAGTTATGGAATCGAACTTCTTCAAAACTGATGTTGTTAATAACGCTTTTATAGTGAACGCTGTAAATGAGGAACGTTATCGTTACATGAACACAATTTGTATACCCCGAATTAGATACATGGACTTGGACAATATGTGGTTTCAACAGAACGACGTCACTCGCCGCACAGCGCATGAAATAGTGGCCCTAATGCGCCAAAAAAAAAAAACACAAAGATTGACCTCGACACAGTGCAATAAAGTGAAGCCGCAAAGATAGAGACACAAGAAGACGAGCCTATAGCATGACTGCTGGCTACAAATATGGTGGACCCAGACGTGGGTGAATAGAATTGGTCTTTTATAGATGCCGTTCTGGGCCCTCCCGAAGTAATATAGAAAGCAGTTCAGGGAAGGATGTCTCCCCAGAAGAGGGATCGTTTTAGTGGCCACACCACACGACGCAGTACACGACGGTCGCTGTAAGTGCGAAGGCACCATAACAACAACAAAAAAAAAAATGGCTCTAATGCAAGCGGAGCTTTTAAAACGCATTATCTTACCAAAAAAAAAGTGAAACAGTCGCCGAAGCCTTGCGATTTAACACCATTGCACGTCTTTCCCTGGGTCTATGTGAAAGGTACGGTTCATGTCAATAAGCCTGAGATGATTTCAGTGCTAAACTATATACAGTTTATAATATGTCAACAAGTCATAGAAAATTTGTAGGAAAGTCGTGTCGAGCATTTAACGGATATTGGGTTTTAATTATAAATGCCATAGACAAAAAAAATTAAAACCAAATTAATATTTTTCACAATTTCTTTTGTTTTCTTTATAAAAGAAAATATGCGGTCTTATTTAATCACCCTGTATTAACTCTTAAACTACTTTCAATTCGTAGCATGGAAAATATTTGTAACACGCATTTCCCACTGTATGCCATTTGGGCACTTTTCACTGACACTAAATTGCACTAACACTAATTTTTTAGTGGTCATTTAAAATAAGGTTTTCATTATCACTAAGTCTTCAGTTTTTCAGTGTTTGAACTATCCGCTTATTGCATTAATTATTTAGTGCACTATGCCCAACCCTGATGTCTACCTTTAATATTTGTTTTAGTTACGATAATTTATTTAAATACATATCTGCAAGCTTCCAACTGTCGTTAGCACTTTTTCTTAGTGAGAAAATCGAATTATTTACGCCTTCTATGGAATTATTCCTCCATTAAAAAAATAAATTATTAATGACCTCTTCAGCTGCTTGCTCATATTGCATTGCACAGAAATGTCTCGCATACACAAACACCTAGCTGATGTGTATGTATTTGTATACATGTATAGGTGTACCTGCTTGTATACAGAATAATTATGACCTTATTTTACTCACCCTCATGCGCGGACACGGCCAAGCGAATACGGTTTTATTAAAGTCTCGTGACAGCTGTTCGGTCAAGTGACAGTATGCGACTAGTGGCGCATTACTTGATGTTGATGACTTTTTCATTTCGCCAGCCTCCGTGAAAGCCACTGTTGCATTATTAATCTGCGTTATTGCTACAGATTGTCGCTGCTGTTGATGTGATTGCCGTTGACTTTTCGCAGCTACCGTTGCTGCTGCTTCAGCTGGTGATGCTGCTGTTTCGCCGCTCGGTGGCATTTCGTCGTCAGCAAGATTAATCCCGGCATTTAAGATTTTCACCACAGTTGTATATTTCGGATGTTCGAGCAATTTAATGAAGCCACTTAGGTCTGCGGTTGTGTGTGTGTGCATAAAAGTTGAGAAAAAGCGAAGAAGAAGAGAGTGTTACAATAAATATATGAACTTAAGAATTGTGGAGGTAGAAGGAAATGGCTGAAAAGAAGTGGAGATTGTGAAAATGAAATATTTATTTTTATAAACTATACTTATTTCGCCCACAGAAACGATTTTGTAATGAAAGCTGATACACTGCGTAGGGATTAAATGACACATTTAGCCGATTTTATGACTGACTTAATTTCAAAAGCAGCCTGTAAAGTATACAAGTACTAAAAATATTTATGTGTTGCGTATATACTTTATACAAATATATATACATATACATATATGTTTGCTTGTATATTTAAGCTGGTGCGTCGTAAAAGTCTTAAGAGTTTCTAAAATTATGAAAGCGCGGACAGTAAAAAAACTCCGCTTGTAAAGGGTGTTTTTTTAGAGGTTAGGTTTTCAAGATGAAATAAAACGTATATAATTTAATGTTATGGTCAAGAATTTAGCTTTATTATAAAGATAAGGGTTTGCCATTATGTTTTCAAAATGATTTCGGGCAAGTGGCCGCTGCGGCTGGCTCGAATAAATTCCAGCCGAGAGGCCCAATTTTCGACCACTTTTTGAAGCAATTGGGGCCGTATGTCAGCAATAACGCGCCGAATATGCTCTTCCAAGACGTCAATCGTCTCGGACTTATCTGCGTAGACAAACGACTTCACATAGCCCCACAAGAAATAGTCCAGCGGTGTTATATCGCACGATCTTGGAGGCCACGCCACAGGTCCACGGCGCGAGATAATACGCTCACCAAAAGTTTCCTTCAATAAATCGATTGTTGCGTTGGCTGTATGGCATGTAGCGCCGTCTTGTTGGAACCAAAGGTCATCCACATCAACATCGTCCAATTCAGGCACGAAAAAGTCATTAATCATGGCTCTATAGCGCTCTCCATTGACTGTAACATTATGGCTGGCTTCATTTTGAAAGAAATATGGACCAATGATTCCCTCTGCCCATAGAGCACACCAAACAGTGACTTTTTGAGGATGTAACGGCGTCTCAGCAATGGCTTGTGGGTTATGTTCACTCCAAATGCGACAATTTTGCTTATTGACATACCCATTCAACCAAAAGTGAGCTTCATCGCTGAACAAAATTTTCTTGTGATGCGTCGCGCGAACAGAACCATTATTTTCGTAATAAATTTGCACGATTTGCAAATGTTGTTCAGGTGTAAGTCTATTCATTATGAAATGGCAAACCAAACTGAGCATAAATCAAGTGACAGCTGTCAGAAAGACCATCTACGAAAAAAGTAGTGCCAACTTGAAAACCTAACCTCTAAAAAAACACCCTTTATATGTAGATGCAGCGCGTTGTTCGTACTTCCTTTTGCCGCTTTGTGTTTTTTCATGGCCTCTAATCCTTCACTTCAGATTTGGTATTGCGCCATTTCACATTCTAAAGGAAACTGTTTTGCTGGCTTTTGCATATATTTTTTGTGATTTTGTGTTTTAAGTTATCACTGTTATGCTTTTTTTTTTCGTGTTAATATACTCTTCATTTATATACCTCTGCGTACAAGTACAGTACTGCGCACAAGATAAGCAACTGTTAAATGGATTTAAAAACCTAAAAGAATAATTATTTCTTTATTAGCTTATTAATTAGCCCAGTTGAGTGCCTAATTAAAGAAAGGTTAACTTTCTACGAGTAAGAGCTTTATTTATGCGCTTCAAGATTTCGTTAGTGGGCGATCGACTGTTTCTAACTTTAACTACTTATTCACTGAGTGTTGCATCACTGCCCTTCAGGATGGGTTTGCTAGTCGCAAACAATATTCGAAAGCGTTCGACAGAGTGTCGCATAAGATTTCAATCTCTTAATTAGCTCTCATTCTTCACTCATCTTATATCTCTATAGCAGAAAAAATCATATTTAATTGAACGTGCGTTTAAGAGACGCGTGTAAGTGAGCACGTTAAGGGGTTAGGGGTAGTCAGAATTTTCAAAAAATCGATTTTTTTTTTTGCATTTTCTTAAAGTATAATGTTTTAAAAATATTGTGTAAAAATTTGAAGTGAATCCGACAAATACTTTTCAAGTTATTCAACAATTAACAAAGGGCGCTCGGCCGCTCCGGAGCCGATAGCAAAACTTTAAATGCGTTTTTCTCAAAACTATGTTTTTCAAACTGGTGAACACTGTAACTTAAAAACCGCTACGTAGATTTCAATAAAATTTATACAGCTTTTGAAAAACATAAAAAACTTGTGCCTGATCGAAGGATTTTTTGTTTTTTCAAAAATTTCGATTTTTTTTTAACAATTAACTGTTGGTTTTTTCCCGAAAATCTGAAAAATATTTCCTGAGGCCGCCATTTTGTTCATTTTGAAAAAAAAAAAAGCTTCGATCCGGCTCGAGATTATATATCAATAAAAATAATTTTTCTCATCCGATTGGTTTTAGATGAATCTGCAAGGACTTGTGATGTTCACCGCAAGGGACTTCTGGAGAAACGGGCTTCACACAAACAGCGATAACTTTTGCAATTATTAATTTTTTTTTTTGAAATTTTGGTGAAGTCAAGTTAAAACATGAGGTTTTTATGCTATGTTTTTATTTTTGTTAAATTAATTAATTAAGTAGCAAAAAAAAATTCGTGAAAATCATCATTTTTTCGGGCCTCTGACTACCCCTAACCCCTTAACAAATTTACTCGGCCGTTTATTGTAGAAACTGGTGCTTCCCAGTGTAGTATATAAACTCCTTTGTCATTTGTTTTGTTTATTGACTTTACAAAACCTTTTTGCGTTCTTTTTCTGGTGACTGGTTGAAATTTTTTTTCTGCATAGTCTGGGTTGTATATAACACAATTTTTATCAGACTAACGAAAAGTGAATGTATCGTCCGTTCGATATCATTTTATGATCTTCTAATGTTTTTAAACCAAAGCGCCTACAAGCATTCGTGCTAGTAAAATCAAATGTGGGTTCAAATTCTTTGTACGTGAAAACGCTCAGAAACATCTTTTCGTGTAATCACAAGAATTCTAATTAGTATAAATACGCTTAAAATCATAAACTTAGGAACTCTGCGATATTACTTTTCCATACACAACCCAAAATTTCAGAAAAATTAGCTTTGATCCATTCCCCAGGAGACTGCCGAGTAGTGAAAATACACTAAATTTCAGTTTTATGTGAATAATTTGAAGATACTCATATTTTTTGTGGTAAAAAGTGCTAGATATTCAGTAGATCTTCAGACGGAATTAAAATTTTTATTTCATTTCATTCACTGAGTCTATGGTTAAAAATCTTAACAGTTGTCCCACTAGCAAAATGACTTCAAGATAAGACTTAAAAATACTTTACTTTGATTCCTAAATTAAACAACCACGGTCATCCGCTTTCATTGGAAGTAACCTATCTTACTCCAAACTCGATTGGAAGCTACACATGGAAAATATAATAAAAAAGGTCAGCACAGCATTCTACTGCTGCAAACCTTGTTCGCCAAAAAACGAAGACTCAAGCTACAGGTCATTCTGTGGATGTACAGCTTAGTGGTTTTCCCAATTTTAACATATAGACGCTCATCGGAAGGGCTATAATATCCGAAAACTAGGGAGGATGCAAAAAATTGCATGCCTTTGCATCACCAGAGGTTGTAGTGCTTGTCCCCAGCTCCGCTCTAAATGTCCTTTTGCACTTACTTCCCATCGATTTTTACATCATTTCCCTCGCTACTCAAAGTGATGTAAGGTTAAAAGAGGTTGGCCTCTGAAGGCAATCTCTCACAGGAAATGGGAGCATTTTTAGGGGAAGTTCAGATCGAATTTATCTGCATTTCGGACAGATCTCTCTATCCGCAAACTGGAGTTTGAGGGTCGTAGCAGGGCAATCTTTCCAAGTAGGTAGGATTGGAACGATAGAAAAATCTGCCCCGAAACTGGTATCTCTGCCCTCACTGATGGTTCCAAAATGGAATCTAAATCAACAAATGTATCTATTTTCTTAAAATTGCCGAATACTTCTTTGTTTTTCAGGCAGACATTTTTGCGGTTCTGCAAGCATGCAAGAAACGTGGGAGCGAGAGATATACTAACATTTTTTCCGATAGCCAAGCTACGATCAAGGCTCTGACAACGTCATGGTAAAGATCCAAATTAGTCTACTCCTGTAACGAGTAGATCAAATCTCTTAGGTATGCAGGTAACATTTCCCTTAACTGGGTTCTAGGATAATGAAATTGCTGATGAGCTTGCCAGGAAGGAGACCGAATTGGTCTCAGAGACCTTCTACCCAGTCATCGGTGTCCCCCTGACTGTTGTTAAAAGGGAGTTACGAAACTTATTTATCAGAAGAGCGCAGCACTATCGGATCTCCATTTCTTCGTGTGCTATTTCGGAAACCCTTTGGCTCCAGTACAATACACGCAAGACGCAGACAGTCCTGGGGAGTCCACGCTATTCAATTTCCAAACTCGGAACTGTGTTTGCTGGTCATTGAACGCTCGGCTCACACGCACAAAAGCTACGGGACCATTACAGAAGCTATAGGGACCTTTCAGAGAAGGAAACTGTTGAGAAGTTTCTATGTAAACGACCAGGTTTGGCAGTTAGACGATAAAGGTCATTAGGTGTTATTTTCTTCGACAGCCTAAGGCTGTGCGCCCATCTAAATTCCATTAATCTTCTTCATTACATCAAGAGCTCTGGCTGGTTGTAGATATCTGCTTGTTGAAGATCTCGCTTCAGTGATACTTGGGAAGGGCCAAATTGATACTTCAACCATTTCATTAGTTATCTACCTAATTTGCTTCCAGCTTAGATAAAAATAGAGATTTTGGAAGAGCGAAAATAAGATGAACTAGTGAAACCTCTATTAATTTCATTAAGGGGCTTATTATTTAATAGGTACATAATTATAATATTTTCATTTAAAAATTTAACATGCAACGAAAAGTTAAAGGGCACATCGAGGAATTTCGACTTTTGTCTTATGCTTCAAGTTGTAAACATATAAATTGGCATACTTTTCATAGTATAAGAATAGCCTCGGTGATTACATTTTTTATATTCTTAATAGTTACATGACTGCTCTTTATTTTTGAAATTGATAAGATTGTAATATATGTACCTGCAAAGAATTTTCAACCTGTTTAATATTTTTTGTTTGTGCATCTGTTTATTCCTGGAATGATTGACCCGATAACCACTTAAGCGATTTGACCGAGTTTAGAAAAGCGCGCCAGCCGTTTCTTTCATATGCTAACCGGTGCTGGTGCGACACATCAAATGAACCCAAGATCTTCTCCACTTGATCTTTCTGATCTTCTCTTCCCCTCTTACTACTCGTTGTTACCGCATCGTATACTTTCAGAGCCAGCTCGTTTTATCCATTCTGATAATATGAGCTAGCCAGCGGATCCACTGGATCCTTATTCGATATCTATGCCGCCGTAAAACTCCTATCGCCTGCGTTACTTCCCGTAGCCAAGGTGCAAATGTTCAAAAATCTTTCGCAAAATATTTCACTTATAAAATATTAGTAATTTTCGCCGAAAAAGGACACTCCTTCAATTGCCTACTAAGTCCATGACAACATTTGTTAGCAAGAGAGATTCTTCATTGAATTTCAAGTCTGACATTATTATCGGTTTCTAGATAAACGAAGTAACTTAAAACCTGAAAATTGTAGCTGTCAACAGTGACTTTGGTATCATTAAGCGAGTGCGACGAATACTTATTTGCTGACAAAAAATACTACATCTTATCTTCGTTCACTACCACATCTATTCGCTTCGCTTTGTTATCTAGAAAAGTCTTATGAGTGACAAATGTGCTTTGAATATTCGCAGACTCATTGGATCTTTGTTCTGTCGAAATGAGAGAGGAGACACTGCTACCGGCAATAGTCCTATACATCTCACAGTTGCAAATAAAACAACTGCATTTATCATATTTTCTTATCGTTCTTACCTGCTCACCTAACACTACTGACTTCTTAGCTTGAGGGAAGAAATTAAACCTCTAACTGAAATAATAGTTAATATGTTAATATATAAACAAATGACTGCTGCTGAAAGGCTGCTTAGATTTTGCGCCATACTGTAAGTGTATTTTATTTTGCGTTGCTCCTGGCTAACGAGTTTTTATGCTCCAGCGGCTGCGAAATCACTGTGTGGCACCGCAATTGTATGGCAATTTGTAATCTGAGGCGGTTACGGCATTTTAGTTTTCTGAATTATTATGATTGCCAGTCTGCTCATCGCAGTACAGGAGAGTTATGAAAAGAAGAAAAGTTACTTGAATTTAACAAAATTACTGTGTGAGAATACTGCCAAAAAAATTGGTGGAAGTAAGATAATCAGAGCTATCACGATAAAGGTATCGCTGAACTCAAAAGCTGTGAATTGAAATGCGAATTCAGAATTCATAGAGGAGGCACCATTGATTCGACTATACGTCAAATAACAGATCTTCATAAAATGTTCTACGAAATGGAAACTGCTAGTGTTTCAAAAGAGCTGGCAGAAAAAAGCTTCTAGCACTATTTGAAATAATAAAAATTGGCATAGGATATATGAAAGAGGGAAGGTATTTAACCATTTTTTTTGTTGTTGGTCTTGTGCCTTTTCTCCATTTAACAATTGCTCGATTTTTTTTTTCTTTTATATGAGGCAAAATATTCAATGCTGTCAGCAAAAAAATAGGAAAATTAACGCGATTTTTTGGCTATTTGAAACTTGTTCCTTATTGCATCAAAATACAATGAGCTATAAAACTGTATACCCGAGATTTTTCTAAAAATTCTAAATAAAGGGTTCACAATTTTGGTAAAATTTTTCTGAATTTTTTTCAAATTCTTATAAAGTTTGAAATTAGAATTTTTGTGTTTTTTTTGTAGGAGAATGGACAATACGCCCCCTTAGTATTAAAGTAGTCTGTAAATTGTTTGATGTTTTGAGAAAATGAATTTCAAACTTTTTGTCGAAAGTAGCCCTCACTCAAATCTCGTTATGTCTGTAAATATTTATTATTTTCGACGTTTTTCTTTTAAGACTGTATAAAAATAAGTCTATTTTATTAACTGACCAATTTTTATTATTATAATCATCCTTTTAGTGAACAAAAAAGAGGTGTAAACTACAAATACATCAGATAGGCTATTTTATTTTTTAATGTTTTCTATTAAGTTTCTGATACGTTATTTTATTTTGTATGGTATACACTATTTTATTCAAGAAATACACCAGCATAGTAAGTAAATTTAATATGAATTTTTATTACTATAAAATTATGTTTTAATTACAGTAAGATCGTAAATTATTAGCATGATCTTTATTTATTGTCGTCTTCGTCCTCTTCTTCGAATCTGTCTGGTTCATCTAGTTCCGGGAGGAATTACATTTTTTTTGCATCAATTTTTGAGATCCTTCAATTTTGTGTCAGAAATTGGTAGTTCTTTTTTATATTTGTGAGTTAATGTAAAATTTGTGAAGATTTTTCAATTTTTCGCTCGAGATTATCCTCCTCTTCATCCGTTTCTGGAATATAATAATCTGACGATTCTGCTGAAAACTCTTCTCCATCCTCTTCGTCATTTTCCGATATATTTGAATCCACTGCTTCCACAGATAATCCAACAGAGTTTGGAGCAAGTTTCACACATAGGGCTCCGGTTGATTCCGTCGCAAATTCTGTTGACAAATAGTATACCTAAATATTCTTACCTGCAATTTAAGATAGCAGATACTCACCAGAGCTTGACAAATCCATGATTAAATTAATGATTGGGAACGAATGAACTACTAAATGATTATGAATGAGCGAATTTCAACAACGAACTCAAATCCTAAATTGCACAAATAATTTCTATTGCATTTACATGCATGATAAAACAACGTAAGCATTGCATAGGATACTTTTGTTTTTTGTAATTTTAAAACACATGTTAATTGTTCTGAGAATATAACGGCCTATAAGATTTATACAAATGAACAAATTGAAAATATTTGTTGAACAACAACGTATATCATTATACGAGGTGTTTGTGTCATGGCAAAATTGATTTTTTTCCTAAAAGTTTAAATAGAATATGTGAGTGTACATTACTATTCTATTGAATAAACAGAAAATTTAGTTTATATAAAAATAGCGTATACGCGTTTACATGATTTTTTAGGAAAATAATTTAATACATATTTATACTATATTTTTTGACTGACGTTTTGACCCACTTTGTGGAACTAGAATTTGACAAAATTTTGACCACATATAAAATCGACGATGGAGAATCCAAAAATTCAATCAAAAAATAATAGCCTATGAGCACATAGGTTATTGTTATACTAAGGGGACGAATATTCCAAATTATTAAATTAAATAAAGAACAAGTGAATGAGAAACAAATAAATTGTCAAAACTTTTCAATAAGTTCCCGTACTTTAATTATGTCACTAAGGGTAAATATGAAAAAAGGCTTTGCAGGGTAAGTCCCGATTTTAATGCTACACCCCGGAAGTAAATACATTTTTGTCTAGGACACTTATTTTAAGAGCCTGAAATTAAAAACAAATTAGGTGATTTCCCCAAGCCAAATTTCGGTTATCTGCATCATCTCGTTTCGAGTCGCTTGAGTTTTTCAACATTTTGCTCCAAATTTTTATTTGCTAAGCTAAATAATAACATATTTGAGTCCGGTGATAATGCTTTATCGAATTCCATAATACTAATGTAGTCATATTCGCAGCGGCAGCTCATTTTCAAAGCATTTCTGTGATACGCTCAATTGAAGTGCGTTTGAAAAGTCCGTGCAAAAATAAAAAGTACTTATTTGTTTTTCAGGACAGTCTCCTTATACACAAACTTATACACCATAAGATTTATCCATGTCTGGAAAATAGCAATTAGTTTCGGTTATCACCTCCTCGTTTGATTGAAATATTTTTCTGCCAGCAATTTCTTCGAATAAGAGAACAAATAGTAATTCGAGGGATCCGAAGAAGCCTAGTCTGGAGGATAGAGCTGCTGTGAACTCTATTTGAGTTACAACCCTATTTCCGTTATTTCCGTGGCGCGAGCTGGTGCGTGCTCATGATGGAAAAAGAAGCTCACTCGACTTCCTCGATTCAAATGAATGTCAAACACAAAAAATATACCGATGTGGCAGAAACTTGGTGTGTGCTCTTCCAAGAGATGCTATAACTTAGCCTCGATAGGCGCCGGAAGTGACTTTGCACAGACTTTTCAAACGACTCTCATATAAAATATGTATTGAACTTTTTCAGCTAATGCTATCGAGTTTTGATTGCAGCTGAATTTTGTTAAGAAATAAAAGAGGGCTAACTTGCAGTTTATAAAAGTTTAAGGAGACAGCAACGGAACAAAATGCAATTCGAAAGTCGTTGTAGAAGAAGGTAAATAAAATTTTAATAAGTTTTTTCCAATCAATAAAATTTCCTTAATTATATAAGCCGGAACGTATTTTTTGGAGGTCAATTGTAATTGGGTTTTTCCGAAGCCCACGAAGCTTCTCCGCTCACTCATCGAGAACAGCGACTTCGCACACCTCACTCCAACTCAGTCTCTTACTTTGGGTTCTGGTTTTACAAAATAATGAGTATAATTTTCTAAAGAAAGTGATATTCATTGAAAATGCGTTGCTTTGTTTTTCCTCCATTTGATTTTAATACCACTTCGTTTTCCCATTTCGTTATCACGATGTTTCGCTTTCTCGTTGAGTTTGGCAATTAATAATTTGAATTTTTGTATTGCAAATTGGGTTACAATTAAGACTTGTGATGTTGAAAAGTTAATAATTGCCAATCTTTCATCATTTGTACCTGGCATATATCTTGGCAAAGGTAACATTTTTTGGATATTTACAATTTCTCAGTCCACCATGGCGGCCGCCGAAGCCGAATCGGTTGGTGCGTGACTACCATTCAGTGCGAAGGTTTTGAATCTCTGTGCATGAACATCAAATAATAGAAAACGTTTTTGCAAATAGCGATCGCCTATCGGTAGGCAATGGCAAACTTCCGAGTGTATTTCTGCAATGAAAAAGCCTTTCTTAAAAAATATCTGCTGTTCAGTTTTTGGCTTAAAGATTGGCTATTTCCCTCCCTTTGAGGAACAACATCAAGACGCACATCAGAAATGTGAGGAGGAGCTCGGCCAAACACCTAGCAGAAGTGTACGCGCCAATTATTTTTTTGTTTTCAAGTTCCTAAATACATCTACTTCGTTAAATTTCTGTCAACCTCTGCCCAAGTCAGTTATATATTCAATTAACTGCTCTCACAATTTATTGTCATGAATGCAAATTTCAGCCAAACTTTATTTTCTCACTCCATTTGAAATGCTTTAAATCATCACTCACATGCACTGGTGGGTGGAAATTTTCATTTAATTAACTGAAAACTTTGAAAATATTGCCGTCAAATGAAAAGTAGATAAGAAAGAAGAAAACAAAAAAAAGGCGAACAAAAACTTGACCATTTGACAATTTGTGATAAACCTGAATGCACCGTCAATAATTTGAAAAAAAAAATCAAGGAAAATAATATCAAAGCCAGCAGCATTTGTCAAATGTATGGCAAATATTATATTCAAAATAATTTTTGAGGTGCTTTATGCTGCCTCTAGTACACGTTTTGCTTATATAAGTACATATTATTCCAGATAATAGGGGTACTCACACCAATTTCTTTACCTTGGTGGTTAGTTAGTTCGAAGTTAGGCAAATGTGTTTTGTTGGGAACGAACTTTTTGATTTATTTCGGGTAGTTTGGGGATGTACACTAGCTGACTCATTTGCAAATTAGCTTCGTTTCATCCACTGGAAGGAAACATTAAACATTTTGACTTCTCTAATTTTTGACCCCATTCTTGATATTTCAAACTTGAACTTCGAGTTTGACCATCAAATGCCAGTTATCAATAGTTGGTTGTTATTTTACCATTTGATTGACTACAGCAGACCGAGCGAACATTACCTAGAATACCGATAAGTGAAAATGAAATATATTTGCTCTCTACAGCATAAAAAAATAAAAGCGACAGCACCGGATGAAGTAACAGCTAAAATCTTAAAACTAACTGATGATGACAACATTCAACTTCTAGTGTAACTCTTCAATCTTGTTTATAACACAGACCCGCAGAACACGCTTAAGTGAAATTATTATTATTCTTCCAGAAAAGAATCATGCGAAACGCTGCAATGAATAGAGCCTTAAAATTCGTATGAGTCATTCGCAAAAACTATTTCTGAAAGGGATGGTAGAATATGGTATATAAAAATTGTAAAGAAGTAATGGGACATTAACAAAGTTTGGCTTCAGTAATGGCATGGGTATAAGAGAGGCATTATTTTGTTCTTGTGCTAGCAGAAAATTGCATGGACGTGCAAAAACACGTTTTTCTCTATTTTACTGACTACGAAAGGCTTTTGATAATGTGCAGCATAAAACGCTCTTCAACATTCTGAGGTCATCAAATCTTGGAGATAAAGATATACAGGTGGTATAAAACTTATATTGGAATCAAGCCATACATATTTTTATTGACGGTAGGTAGGTAGGTAGAAGAAATGTTGAAGTGCCAGTACGGCACTTTTCAAGTATCACTAAAGCGCCATTTTAATAACATTATGAGACCTCCAAGCGGCGGATATCTACAGCCAGCCAGAACTGTTGATATAATGGAGAAGATTGATGGGATTTAGGTTGGTGCACTGCCCCAGCCTGTCGATGAAAGGAGCACCCAGTGACCTTAATCGTCTAGCTGCCAAGCCCCGACGCTTACAGACGAAGCGCTCAAAAGTCTCCTTCTCTGAAAGGTCCCCACAGCTTCTGCAATGGGGGTTAAATCGTAACGCTAACTTTTCCGCATGTGTGCCGATAGTTCAGTGACCGGTAAACACAGCTTCGAGTTTGGAAATTGAATGTCGAGGAGTCCAAAGGACGTTCTGAGTGCGCCGCATATTGTACTGGGGCCAAAGTGTTTTTTTCGCTTTCCTGAGAAATAAAAATGGTGACGGTGAAAAATCGAAAAAATTCATATCAGTCAGTCGTAGGAATGCCTACAATAATCTCACACTGACAAGTAATTACATGATGATTGAACGGGTTAGTAAATTTAAATACCGCGACCTCTTTATTAATAGTAGAAGAAGAATTGCCAAGTCGCGAAACTAGCCAGTAACAAGGCAACGAGCTCGGTATGAAGGCCCCTAATGTGAAAATCTGATTACGAGATAAAGAGATTTTGGTGACTTGTTGGGAATATGCCTGGGAGACTTAAAAAATGTTTATTAGATGAGTTTGAAAGGGGTCGAAATATCTATAAAAATTGTCTTTAATATATATTCAGTTCCGCATTAGAGGGTCTGCAAAAAGGTGTAGTAACCATCACAGTAAAAATCAAAATTCACACAGCCTGAACTGCTTATAGTGTCCAGAACTGTAAAAATATGAATGCTTAACTCGATGAAAACGTTCATTTGAAACCAACAGAAAGTGTAACACTTAGATAAAGTGCTTACGTCAATGGCTGCTGCTTTAATTAAATGCGAGACGGTGCAGAGCCGACCTTTGGCGTACAAGGCAGTAATGCAAAAGGTTCAAGTGCTCAGAGCGCAGTAGCCTACATGTCCACAGCTCAGGTAGTACGAGACAGGTAGTACTGGCGCTTTTTCCTCCGCTAGACATGAAAGATATGACATGAATACAGTAGCAGACGTGCTATCAGTTTCAACATTTTTGCGGGCCTTTATAGGACATGTCTGATGGAGGCAACATTCACGTTGCAATGGAAGCTGCATCGCTTGGTTCTGTTGCGTGTACCAAGCAACCAAAAATCAGCACCCAGACTGAGATGTTGAATGCGATAGGAAAAATGTTTGAACGTATCATATGTGATCGCCTTCAGGCGTACCTAGAGGGCCTCAGTCGACTATTTGATAAGCAGTACAGCTTCCGGCGAGCCAAGGCAGCAGTTCATGGAGTGACACACACAGGCCAGGAAGCTATCAGCGGGACACGTCCCATGAAATACTGTGCAGTCATTACCTTAAGGGGGGAAGCTGGTCTAGAGCGCAAAAAATGGGCATATTTTATGAATTTATTTTGACTCAACAAAGGAATCAATCGAAAATCTGTGAAATAGGTTTAATAATATAGCTTTCATGGTACAAATACAAAATTTTTCGTCTGAATTAATTTCAAAATGGCCGCTGTCCAGCAGTTCTCCTAAGGCGCCTTTTTTTCTAGTGGGTCCATTGCCGAAGACGTAAACTCCTTAATTTTTGTCCTGGATCAAAAAATAAAATTTTTTTAGTTTCTATATAACAACAGAAAGAGGCGTACGTAGGATTTTTTCGATATTTTGTTTTTTCGCGAAATGGTGCACGTTTGAACAAAAAGTTACAATTTTCACTATAAAGAACGACATAAAATTGTTGATTAAAAAAAAACTATCTAATATAAATAAAAAATCCTACGTACGTCTCCGGAGAAAGGTATTTCGAATGTATTGTCAAAATTTCGTAAGAATCGGTAAAGATTTGTTCGAGTTATGTCTTCGGCCAGTTTAAAAAAAGTGATTTCGAGAAAAACGCGTTTAAAGTTGTAAGTAGCGTTCGGGGCATACCTGCGAGGCACTGATGTCGAATGAAAAATTTGGGCATTTAGACATTTTTGCTGGCATCCCTCATTTGGTATATTATTTCTAAGACCCTAAAGCACCTTTTAAGACAAAAAAAAATTTTTCGATTTTTTCAAAATTCTAGACCAGCTTCCCCCCTTAAATGTAAAAATTCCTTCCACATGGTGAAATGGCCCAACATATTGTCGGCATTAGAAAACCAGAAGTTACCGTAGTACCTATTGCGATCATCAGAAGCTGTTTTAGTAATCGTATTTTAAATTCAAAATCATTTGAACTCTCTGGAGGAGTTCCGCAAAGATCAGGATATTGTGGTGGTAGTCCAACGACGCGATGATTTGGAAGCAAAATGTAGCAATGCAGCTTCGAGAGTTCAGCGGTGGCTTACAAATGCGAGACTGGAGTTAGCAGTACGGAAAACAAAAGCGGTTCTGATAAGTTGTGGGTGGTCACGAAATACTGTTCTAAGAGCCTATTAGGTATCTGGGAGTAATGATTGACACAAGAGTAAGTTTCAAACAGCACGTTGCAGTAGTCAATTGTTAATAGAGCACTGATTAGATTTTTTTCGAAAAATAGTTGACTAGATAATCAACTACGCTACGCCGATATGGTTCGTTTATAACCGAGTAGCAAAGAAGATAGAAAGCGTCTACCAAAAGGCTTTGGTTCATGTACAGATTTATTCCGAACCTGGGAAAGTGGGTGCATAGAAGACATAGAGACACTGGTTATTACCTAATTAGTCACAGGTCAAGGCTGTTTTCTGGAATACTACATCGCTTTCAGCTTACAGACAACCCCTACTGCCCCATCTGCTCTAATACGAGTACAATACAGAGCGCGAAGCATGCGGTATTTGACTGCATTCGCTTCAGCGGAGATCGGGCATTGCTAGCGAAGGTTTTAGAATACCCGACGACTGAAATCGGAATTATGCAGGAGATGTATTCTTCCAACATAAAATTTGACGCAGTAACAGCGTTTGCGGTCTCCATTAAAATTGATTGGAAAGGAAAGTTCTACCGCGACAACAGCCACATCATACCACCGGAGATGAACTGCTGTAGGCAAACAAATAATCAGACAGACGCTTTAGATACGCACTTACTAGAGTATTGGACAGATGACAAGACAATAGATTGTACTCCAAAAAAACAAAAAAAAAAAACGCAGGAAGAAATATATATGATATATATGGTAGGGTTATCTAATAAGAGGTGTTATTTTGATATTCAAAGCAAATTTATTTTTTAATATTATAAATGATGGGATGTTTATTTCATTATAAAGAGGAAGGTTAATAGTGAAAAATAACATCAGGCAAATTATCACCGCAGCCACGCCTACAGAACAATATCCTCTTCATGAAATTTTCCATAACGAATTGCAAAGTGGCTGCCCTATGTCCTCGATAGCCTCACGAATTCCATCTTTGAGGTCTTGAATCGACCCTGTGCTGTTGGTGTAGACCTTCTCTTTCACGTGGCTCCAAAGAAAGAAGTCCCAAGGTGTTAAATCACAAGATCTCGGTGGCCAATTGTGATCACCTCTTTGAGAGATAATACGATCCGGAAATTTTTCCCGTAAAATATCAATGATTTCGTTGTTTGTGTGGCACGTAGCGCCGTCTTGTTGAAAATAAACGTTGTCCAGATCAATACCATCCAATTTCGGCCATAAAAACTTATTAATCATCTCTCGATAGCGCAATCCATTCAGCTGTTGTTGGGAAACCCTTTATTTTGGAAGGCGTAGATTATCCATACGCTCACAGAAGAGGAACTTGGACGAAGCTGCACAAACACACCCCACATGCCACTGGTGGTGCGACGCCTTTGATGATGTTTCTGACATTTTAATTGAAGCTTACTTCTAAAAACAAAAAAAAAAAACAAAAAATAAAGGAAAGCAAAAAAATGTCTACGTCTATGTTTATGTCTATGTTTATGTTTATGATTATGTCTATGCCTATGTTTATGTATCTGTCTATTGTTATGTGTGTGTCTGCTGCTATGTCTATGTCTCGGTCTTTGTTTGAGTCCATGCCTATGTTTAAGTTTAGGTCCATTGCTATGTCTATGCTTATGTCCATGTCTATGTCCATCTCTATGCCTATGTCTGTGTTAATATCTATGTCTATTTCTATAAGTATGTATCCAAGTCTATGCAACTTTAACGTTATACATCTTTATGCTCATGGATTCCCGCAAAAATGTCGATTACAATAATTTGTATGCAGTTATGCATTGTAAGCTCTTATGTAAATGTGTATGCGTGCAAGAAATGCAATAATGCGTTTTTATATCTCCTTAACTTTTCGTCTCTATGTGCGTTTGATGAATGCGAAAGTGCTGTTAGGAAGTAAACGTTTGCCTTTCAGGCACGAGATGTGTAATAAAAAGAAAATTCAAAACGAAAGCTTTTCAAACTTCTGCATCTTAACTTTATTTCTGAGTTTACTTGAACTGCTTGTTTTATAGTCCTTTAGATTTTACTCGTTCGCCACTTTTTTGAAGCAATTTAAGCACTCATTGTTTGTGAAATTTTGTGTAGCGTTGAGTTTTTGCAAAGGAAAGAGCTATGCCGAGAGCTATTATATGGATAAATATGTGTGTACGTATGACAGCCTATATCGGCTGCGTTTTTTTGACTTTGCCAATGATAGTGAAAAACTCGTTGATCTTTTAAAAGTGCTAACAGTGAAAAAAAATCCGTATAATGAAATATAATATTAATAAATGTTATGTGGACGTAAAATACATATAAAAAAAGAAAACTAATATATTTGGAATCTAAACTATTTATCTCTCCTAACACCCAGTGTGCTGAAATCAAAAACAGAAAGTATGTTTCATGAGATGCAATAATATTATAAACAGACAAAATAACCAACAGTGAAAGATATATAGTATATGAGCTGATAGAGGATGAAAATATAATATATGAAATCAGGCCTAAAATGAGTTGCAAGTCGAAAACGGGCTTAGGGTCCGGTACTGGTATTAGCTAAAGTTTTTACCTCAACTTCGATTTTGACAATTTTGTTTAAATGAATGTCCTCGTGAGAGTAAAGGCTGACATTACTGCCATTTACGGCCGGCGGGCCAATTAAAAGGTCAAAAAAATCGATTTTTTTTTCCTGAAATCAATAGCTTAGACATTCAAGAACATGAGACACAAATTTTCAGAGTTAAATTCCAAGTATTTGCAGAGCTACAGAGCCGAGCGTAGTGCGGCGTCGAGCAACCGTGCGCTTATTGTTGACTTTGAAGCGCGTTTTCTCGGCTTTTCATTTTCACGATTTTACCTAATTTATGTACACGATTGCAAAAAAACTAAACGAGCTATCCATTTCATTCGAAATGCGTTATCTTCAGTATTGTTTTCTCTTCTATGTGAACTAAAAAAAACATCCAAAAACTTTTTTAAGCGACTTTTTTACCCAGTTGAAGAGTTTTTTTTTTTCCTTGAAAAACCACTTTTTTTTCTACCTTCCCCAAAAATTCGAATTTTACGTGTTTCTCCCAATTTTCTTAGTTCACATGGAAGATAATTACATCAAAATTAATAACCTTTTTTTTTTTTGTTTTCAGATGAAAATTGCAAGTTGTATCTTGTACAGAAGTTGGATACTTCAGTGGCAAGGCGCTCTAGGAATCTATTGATAACTCGGCTTACAATATATTGTTGGAGATTGTACACATTTTTTTTTTTAGTTCAAATATATATTAAACTATCCCCAAAACTTCATTTGGCTAATTGTTTTTTATCTCATCCTAAAACGCTTCGCGAAAACTACTGAATTTAGGACATCTAATTGGCCCGCCGGCCTTAAGAGATGCGATGGACGGGGCAAGGCAAGGAAAACATAGGACCTTGCGAAGTCTACTACAGCTGCCATGTAAAGGAGCGCAAATTCGGTGTCGAATTTCTTGTGGGAGAGATACGTCGTCGCCAAGTACTGTCGTTCACTCAGGTGGATGAGCGTATTGCAATAATCTGCATCAAAACGTGATTTTTTAACATCTCGCTCATTTTCGCCTACGCCCCGATGGAAGGGAAGGCCAATGCGACCAAAGATTCCTTCTACGAGCATCTGGAAAATCTCTATGAGCGCTGCCCCCGACATAAAAATCGTGCTTGGCGATGTCAACCCCAGGGTGGGGAAGGAGGGAATATTTGGTCCCAAAGTCGGAAAATTCAACCTACACAACGAAACATCCGGTAACGGATAAAAGCTGATCGACTTCGCCGGGACCCGAAATATGGTAGTCCACGGCACCGGATTCCACCATAAGAAAATACAGCAAGCAACGTGGCTGTCTTCTGATCTAAAAACGCAAAACCAAATCGATCATATTGTGAAAGATGGAACACTCGCTGCTAGTGTTTTAGATGTACGTACGATCCGAGGATCCAACATCCACTCGGATCATTACCTTATTACAGCCAAACTACGCACACGCCTCTGTGCAGCAAAAAACGTACATCTACCTACGCAAAGAATGTTCAACATCGAAAAGCGGCAATCACAACAGACAGATAGAAGATTCGCCACTCGATTTACAGTCCTGCTCTCAGAGAGTACTGCCCAACAAACCGGCATGCACGAACAATGGAGCAACATTTCTCGTTCTCTACGTACCGCCACCGAATTAGAAATTGGATTCCGGCAAGCCCGAAAAGCAGTTCATGCTACCACAGAAAGAAAAGATACTGCCTATAGAGCCACGCTGCGATCGGGCGCAACGCGAGCCTTGTAGGATCGCTACCGAGAGCTAAGAAAAGAATGGAGACGTATTATCCGAAAAAAGAAACGAGGGTTTACAGAAGGTTTTAAAACTGGGGCGTTTTCCTGTAAAAACAATGACAGTGATCTGGTGACTGAAATTCAGAGCATACTTTAATTAAGGAGGGAACATTTCTCAAACCTATTAAATAGTGTTACGCTGTGCTTGTCACAGAGAATGTGAAGATCACGATCTATTGTCTGCAGGGTAACATTTTGCTCAAACATTTTTCTATAATTATTATAATTAATGTTGAAAGTGATAATGAAGCGTTTTTCAGTAAGAGCGCTTCAAATTTTTTTTTTAATAAAGCACAAACGGTTTGACTTTTTTAACTAATTTTTTTTTTATTATCGAGTTTGAACATATACATTTAATTTTGAAATTCGATTTCTTTTGCATGACCACCGCGTGCACGTTTTACGAAGTCCAATCGTTGAACCCAATTTTCGACCACTCTTTTGCATAAATCGGTCGAAATTCTAGCAATTTCGCGTTCAATATTGGCTCTGAGCTCACAAATCGTCGCCGGCTTGTTACTGTAGACCAATGACTTAACATAACCCCAAAGAAAATAGTCTAGAGGCGTCAAATCACACGAGCGCGGCGGCCATTCGACCGGTCCATTTCTGGAAATAATGCGCTCATCGAACTTACTCTTCAACAAATCAATTGTAGCGTTTGTTGTGTGGCTTGTGGCCCCGTCCTGTTGAAACCACATGTCGTCTAAGTCCATACCATTCACTTGCGGAAAAAAATAATCGTTTATCATGTCGCGGTATCGATTTCCATTCACAGTAACGTGGCGATCGTTCTCGTCAACGAAAAAATATGGGCCAATCACGCCACCGGCATGTAAACCGCACCAAACAGTGATTTTTTCGGGATGCAACGGTGCCTCATGAATCACGTGCGGATTGCTTTCTGCCCAGTAACGCATATTTTGCTTGTTGACAAAGCCATTGAGCCAAAAGTGAGCTTCATCACTGAAGATGATTTTTTGGAAAATTTATAAATTTTCATAAAAAATTTGCACGATTTGCAATCGTTGCTGAAGTGTGTAGCGTTCCATGATGAAATGTATACTAATGAAGTTTACAAATGACAAGCGAAAAATAAAAAATATTGCGTCGTTCGCCCTCCCTATCGGAAAAAAGTTGAAGCGCACCTATTGAAAAATGCCTTATAATACATGAGAAATGTTGTTTATGGCTTACTTTAGATAATTTTGGTTTATAACAGATTTGCCTTTACGTAACACAATGTTTACTTAATTTTTAAAAACTTTGTCTGTCTGTTTGTTCATTTGAACACGCTAGTCTACGAAATGGAGGCACAAAATTTGAAGAAACTCTTAGAAATTGCTGCAGGAATTTTCTAAGCAGGAATTTTTTTAAGAATATTTTACATTTCTACTGTAAACATTACGCACTAGAGACTGATGATACCGAAGCATCATATTTCAAAACACTTTTTTCTTTTCGTTTTGGCTCATATTCTAAGCAAATAGTATCGATGCATGAGAAAGCAAATGTCTTCGCAAAGATGAATACTCTAGACTTCGAAAATCTTCATATCTTAATAAAAAAATTTACCTACTAGGAGTTTATCATGTCAATACATTAACAAAACAATTTGTATTTACGAGTCCTTTTTGTTTTGAATTTGAGCGTTTATAATTCGCTTGGTGTTGACCAGCACTAAGTGAAGAATATATTAGTGATAGTTTAGTGTCGCTTTTTAAAATTTGGTTACGTCTATAGGTGGAAGAACCCGAGTCCTTCCTTGCTATGGGGCAACACACCATCAAGGAGAAGCTTAAGAGTGAAGAGCTAGGGCTAAGGGAGGTTTGCTGGTACCAAATTATAGGGCTACGCCAGGCGAAATCCCTACTGGGAGGGCACAACCAAAAGAAGAAGAACTCATAACCTTCCCCAAGGTTAAACTGAGAATACTACTGCGCATAATTACAGGCCACTGCAGTCTGCGAAGTGATCTGCGCATGATCGGAGTTTGGTTTACGGACTCTTGTCGCTGAATACAAAACAACATAACCTTTTTCTCTAATTTTCATCATCTTCTCCATAAAATGCGCTTATACTTTTTTTTCTGTTAATTCTGCTTTTTTCTAATAAATATTTTTAACCTTCGCGTGTACATAACATTTTCCAATAAATTACTTCACATTTTCTTCTTCGTTCAGATTGCAGAAGCTGCATATTTTTGACAATGTTCGGAAGTTTACCGCTTTCGGCCAAGCGAAACTGGTCCTTCGCTTCCTTCTGTTCCTTCTGACTTGTTGCTGCTTTGGCGTGAGATCATGCGGCTTTTGGATGTTGTAAGGCTTGACTTGGAGATCATTTTTAAATATGCGGTGGATGCTACGGTCAGATATTTTGAATTCTTTCGCCATTTGATTGGCACTTCGTCGGAGATTTTGCTCAAGTCACTTCTTCACCATTTCTCGTGATGTTTCAGTCTTTATGATGACCACCTCCATGACGTTTCGCGACGCTACCAATATCATTGTAGCTAGTACTGGTGCGATGAACAATGGCTGGTTGTGATTTTTCAGCCAAATATAATGCAATCACTCTACTATGTTTGAAATCCATTACTGATTTTCTTTTTGTACGATTACTCTCGACAAAATGCTTCAGCACGCTTGTAAGAAATACTCTGGACTATCATTTAGTCAAATATAAGACATCTGATGTCCGTGCATCAGTTGCACGAGCCGTCTGAAGTTGGTTACACTTCGAATGCGGCGCGAAGAAAAACATTCGTATTCGTAACATTAATTAAAGACTTAATTGAACAATTCTAGAGGCGATATTAGAAACAATGTTTTCTAAAGAAGAGGGCAGTCAATTGAGCCAGTTCTAATGTTAGTGGCAAATAAGCGGGCTAAATTGAATCTTTCGTCCTCAAGTACATGAAGGTCAGTTAGTTGGCAATGCGAGTAGTAAGAAGGTAGTGGTGCAAACAAATTTACACATATTTTTTGAACTCGCTCAAAGCAGTTAGATAGAAGTTTAGTGCAAGGACTCCAAATAAATGCCGCATGCTCCAGTCTTGACTTAACCAATGCACAATACAGAGATGTAAGGGTGAAGGGATTCATAAATAAATATAATACAATTTTTATGAATATTATATAACAGGATGGAACCAAATACAACGCCACGGTATTTCATTTGGATCACAGACTCTAAGCCAGATATTGCAGCTTAATAGTAAATGGTTAGCTGAAGAGCCGTCGAGGTTGTTTTCTTAATGGCTCACAAACATGGCACAAGCATACAAGCAATGGATCACATGAATAGCAAAATAGAGATTTTCATCACTCAATACAATCTTTTTTTTTTCGTTTAGTAAAAAAGTTATTCTAAAACAAAACTTGATGATTTGCACCACCTTGCATATGAAGTGTTCATTTAGTCTCGGAAATGTTACATTCTCGCATGCAAAAGCAAATTTATTTGAATACTATAGTGGTTTTTACTATGAAATGAAATATTCTTACCACCAAGTTTGTTTTTTCAGTACTGGTCAAAGAGAAAATCAGCCAAGCCGCCAATTTAAGGCACCATCTGCTTGCTGCGTGTCTAAACTAACGAAGTGGTGATTAAAAAGTTACCAAAGACACTAGCAACGCTTTTCCTTGGCCGCTGCTTAGCGAAACTACTTTAAATTATGTGACAAGCCAACAGATGTTTTTACAATCTTCAACTGTTACAGGCTGCTGTTATTCATGCTTTGCATCGAACGACCGCTAATGAGATGGTTTAAAGAAAGTTTTTTTTCTCTCAGAAAAGTAAGCGTAATACGCAAGTGTATGTGGCATTTCTAAAAGCAATGTTGTTGCTGGATAAAGCTGATTGAGCTTCTTCAGAACTTCGTGAAAGTGGTGAATTATTGTCCGTAAAATAAGTGTTGGGCATAGAATTAGTGCCATTTTTAAGGAAATTATTTGCTTCTAATTTAATTTTAATAGTTTTTTATGATAATATAATTTTGACGTGATAACGTCTTACAATTCGATTTAGCCGGCTGCACGCACGAAAAAATGTGTCGTTACCTTGCTCATTAGTGTTACCTTGCACATTTGTCGTTACCTTGCTCATTTGTCGTTACCTTGAATGAACTGCAAGCGAAAGCGCGGAACGAACAAAGCTTGCTCTCTCCTACTTAAGTGAGCGTATATATGTATGTATATGCGCATATGTACATATATAAATTCACGTATTTGTATTTGCATATGCCTTCTTATTGATTATTATTAATTTGATTTACTTGAAGAATTTAAAATAAAACCAAGTTTGTTAATAATACCTGTTGTTTTAATGTTATTATTATTAATTCTTTTATTATATATGAAGGAAAAAATGTATGGTAATATTTACCATATACCTTATAAGATATGTTGTATACTAATATATGTATATAAACATGCATATACATATACAATTTCGCGCAATTTTCAAAAAGAACAAATCTATATGTAAAGATGCATACAAATCATATGGACACATCAAATATACGAATCTATTCCGTACGCAAGCAAATGTAAGCTAATGTGCTTGAACTGCAAGCGAGAGCGCGGAACGAACGACAAAGAGCACAATCGGTCCCCGCGTTCGGCAACGTTCGACATCTGGCTCTGTCCTACTTGAGTGAGCATATATATGTATGTATATGCTCATTTGTATATAAATTCACATACTTGTATTTGCATATGCCTTCTTCCTGTGTGCATGGTAATGAACCATTTCTCTGTTGAGAATAGGACGATGAAAAAGTAGGAAATGAAAGGGAGTGTTTCGAGTGTAAAGTGTCTTGAAAAAGGCAAATCGATGATGGTGCCCCTTAGTGTGGTTGACTTATTAACGTCTGATGCACAATCGAAATTGAACATATCTTTCATGAATTTGATAAATGTTTCGTCATTTTTCACGTTTGTGTAAATGTAACTTGTCCTATTCCATTGCAATTCCATTTACCTCCTCCTCTATATCCATACAAAATATCTATCAAACAAATAAAATTAAAATTTTGTTTTGAAAATTGCAACCATTCCATCAATATTTTCTTATGACGTTGTCACGTTAAACTATCGGCAGTAAACCGACTTTACAGACAACCTCTTTTTAAGGAAATTATTTGCTTCTAATTTAACTTTAATAATTTTTTATGATAATACAATTTATTTTCTTACAAAAACCATATACACCTAAACTTCAAACTTTGTGCAAATTAAGAAAAAAATCTATATAATTTCATCAAAATTGCTCGCTTTTTAATCAGCATTTTTAGAAAAATTCCTGGTATGCAGCTTTATTGCCCATTGAGTTCTGAAGTAAGAAAATATACATTTAAAGTCAATCAAAAATCGCTTTGGGGTTTGCTGGTTTGTTCATCACCGCAGCTAGAACTTCTTTGACCTCTTGTACGCCGTTAAGGTGAGCTTCCTTGAGAAGCGATTCCATCATGAGAAATAAGAAAGCGACTTAAGGAGTTATCGGAGCTATAGGGGGCTGCGACGAAGCTGGAATGCCCTATGTCGCCAAAAAGTCTTGCTTAGTAAACAAGGAATGGCTCGGTGCATTACCAAGCGGCAGATCTAAAATAGTTGTTTACCCTTTTTTAATGTTTTGGGGCGATTCGAAACTTATTGACTACAGTCTTCCTTATGCCATAAACAATATTTCTAAAAAACAAAAACTGAGCCAAAAGCATAACTATCTTGCAGTTTAAGTAATAAGACCCTTTCACAAGAAATACTTCGTAGAAGTGAAGAAGAAGTTTCACGGTACGACCTTTCATAGTACAAAGAATTTAGTATATTCTTTACTATTTATTAAAGGTGTAACACAAACTGAAAATTAACCTGGTCTTTTGTGCTTACTCTTAAACAAATTCACTGAAGCTTTAAGCTATCAAATAGTGCAAACTTTTGAAGTGTGGCCCGTTTTGGAGGCTCACTCTAGTCTTAAGTTATGTATTTATAAAATCAAGCACTTTAGAGGGAGCTATGTTCAATATTTTAAATGGAGATGATAGTTGCTCTTCGAGGTCTACATCTTTTCTTCAGTCAAGCCATAAAAAATAGAGTCATGGTCAACCCATAAAAAGGGCGTCCATTCCCGTGCAAATTTCATCATATCAAAATGATTTTTGAACCTGATATATCCTTTAAGACAATCAAAAGTAGCCAATGACCTCTTTGTTTGCCTTTTTCAATATCTTTTGCTCTTTTAATAGCTCTGAAATATAAATATGAACATTAAATGATTTGCCAGAAAGCTCGGGCAACTTCCATATATGATTGGGCCGTCATGTTATAAAATAACAACAGCCCTCTCTAATTGCTTTCACACTACAGGACTCAGTCCAAAAGTTATTTCAATATGGATTCCTATTTGGTTCAGAAAGAGTTAAGAAAGTTAATAAAGAAGTGGCAACGAAGCTCACAACCATGTCTAAAAACTTTATTAAGTAAAATTACTCGACATTCAAGAAAAGAAATGAATAAATTATAAAAATGCATCCTTCATAATTCTGCAGCGGTTAAGTCATTTCATTGAAAAAGTTGTCCTATTCCTACACACCAGCTTGAATTTTGAGCAAATCACTCAACAATTGAACAAGTCAATCGAGAAGCAATCGAAAAGAAGAAAGTGTGCTCTTCCATATTTCTCGATGTTGCTCAGGCCTTCGACAAAGTCTGGTATGACGGACTATTCCATAAGCCTAGCGAATGCCACAAGGCAGTATCCTTGGCCCTATACTTTATGTAATTTAACTGAGCAAAATCACTTCACGTAGATTTTACGAATAAGAAATTCAATATCGTTCTATACACATATCAGGCATCATAGTTTAGATACTGGGGGAACTGAATAATGGATTAACTAAACTTTTCCATGCAGTGTTGCTTGAAATGACTACTGCAAATAACTATGGCTGGTAGGTCAATCGTTTTGTTTGTCAGTGGAATTCGTACAAAATAAACTGCTTCTAAAATCATTTCTAATATTGTATAATATTTTGTGTTATAGATCTTAATAAGTTTAGCAAAGAAAATAAATGATTTCCGTATTAGCCGTATTGAGTGCTTCCCCTGTGACCTCAGTGGCGGATAGTCTTAATAGTCTCAGTAGCGATAACCCCCCCTAAACGTGTGAGCCTACTTAGCAATCGTCGTGATATTTAGAGGACTTTCTCTTATTTATCAACATCCATTAACAACCCGCCGGGCATATGAGTGACACACGTGTCTTCTAATTTTAATCAGAATTTGTTAGTTAACTCAAGCACACAGTCGATGTGCAAAACAATTTGTGAAAATTTGTTTTAAAATTCAATTTAATGCAAGAAAATGTGTTTGAATATGTGTGTGAGTTCGAATTGTTGAGATGCATGGAAGGACGACCGTAGTAAAACAAAAAAAAAACTTACCAGCATTGCACAGCTGGTAGTCAAATATGCCATATGTGTTGTTGCTCACACATACTCATATGCAGTTTGTCAATGTGTGTTTGTGCATGAATAACAGTTTCTTGACTGCGTTGTTATTCCACTGCAGCTCTTGCAGTGCCTTGCCTTGGCTTGTCAGCTGCTGAACATGCGCGTGCCTCACTATCTGTGTACATACGAGTATAAGTACGAATGTAGATAGTAAGGAGTAATGGAAATCGAATCTGTTGTGCGCAAATTGCATTTACACGCATCCCAATTTATTCGTAATTTGCATGAAAAATTGCAAAAGTGTTTTTTAAGTATAAGATTTATGTTGCTGTGGTCATAAAGCTGAAGTTTAATAAAATAACACAATTCTTACATTTATAACTATTTTTCTATTATAATACAAGGAGGTCCTGCATCTAGCGTTAGAAATTTAATTTAGTTTCAGTTATAAATAAAAAACATCTGAGAGCGGTTCCTTGACCAGTGTCCAAGTATTTTGGACATTGTTCTTAGTTCTTGCAAAAATTGGTTAATTTGTAGGCTTGGATAAAACAAGAAGTAAAGTGAAAATTGTTTCAAAAAAATTTCATAAATTTTAGATTTATTCAATGTCGAGAATTTTGGTTTAGAGTTAGTTTGGTTTAAATAACTTTTATTTTGTTATAATTTCGTATGGTGAAAAATATTTTAGAAAAATAGTGTTTGGGAAAAATCAGCATTTTTTTATTAAAATTGTTGGGGAAAATACTTTCTTTGGTAGTTTTTAAAAAACATATAAGCAAATATAACTACAAATGTGTATAACTAAAAAAATAAATTTTGGTATAAATTTAAGACCATGACCAAAATACAAAACGTCACCATTACTTAAACAAAAATCAATGAAGGATGAAAACAAAAGAAAAGCCGTCAAAACTGGCCAAAATGTTATAGTATAGTTTTTCGCGGGCTCTATGATACCTTTAGAGGTATTGGATTTTAAACTGAAATAATTTATAAAAAAAATTGTAAATAAATTAAGCAACGAAAATTCAAATTGATTGGGCAATCTTTATTATTTTTGCATAAAACTATTCATGAAATTTATTTTTTAAACATATTCCCTTTGAAATGATGGCCGCAACTGAGCCATAATTCGGCCATCCGTAAAAACCAATTTTGAATGACTCGCTGGAGGACTTCGCAAGTATCTCTTTAGTAATGTTGGCTTCCAATACTTCTATCGACTTAAACGAAGCTAGTTTATCCAGAAAGCTTTTAGAATTTACATGTCACCTCAAATAAGGGTCCAAAGTGTTATATCAGACGATGTTGGTGGCCAATCCACTGGTCCGAGACGAGAGATAAATTGCTCACCAAAACGACGACACAGTAAATCCGTCAACGCAAGTCGCTCCATTTTGTTTGAAACAAATGTTGTGGAGATCACGGGATTCAATTTTCGATGAAATGTGAATGAATGCGTGATCTGTCAAAAAACCCTAATGAAAAAGTATCTCCAATCTGATCACCCTTTACTATGGTCACTTGACTTCTAATCGCTCACATATAAAGGAATTAGGGTGGGTCAATTTCGTATGGAATGATTTTTTTCGTCATCGCTCCAAGACGACTTGAATTCTATTGTACATACTCCTAGAAAATGGTCATCATAGCTCTCAAGCCACTTGCGAGATGAAAATTTATCGTGTTCTTATAAATTTTGTGTGCTCTTTGAAACTGGGATTTATATGACGTTTGTTGTGCATTGTGAATGCACTATATTTTTACAAAAAACCAATGAAACATAAAAGCAAAAACCAAAAAAAAAGTTGTCAAAACGAGCCAAAATGTTGTAATACTACAGGTTTTCGTGGGCTGTATTTATTAGAAGAACCGGGAAATAATGTCGTTTTTATAGTAATCCGAATAAATAAATTTTTTTCAAGCTTATCTTTTTAGTTGATTATGTAATCACCCAAGTTGGAAGAAACCTTTTGCCACCCAGTGTGCAAAAGTTTTGCAGTGAACGGAATACATGGAAATTCGAGGACGCAATGTCGGGCGATTTTGGTGGATGAGGCAGTACCTCGCACCCTAATCCATTAATTTTTTCCAGCGTTTTTCTTGCGCTGTTCGGTCTTGCAAAAAAAAAAATGCCCCTTATATTAATAATCGCTGGACACTTTTCAATTAATGATTTATTAACTCAATGCAGTTGTTCACAATAAATATCTACATTATGAGGAAAAATCTTCGGGACTAAGCTTTTCAAAATAGACGATTCCACGAATACCTCACCAAACACACAAAAACGCCTTTTGCGTGTAATCCTGGTTTAGCAATCCTTCGTGGTGGTTCATTCGGAGAGAGCTACTGCCTTTTGCGTTCTGGATTATCGGGCTCTGTATGATTGTTCATCTGTCAACGGTTTCGTATTGTATCGTTGAAGCAATAAAACGCATGTCGTGTATCGGTTAGCTTTGTTTTCTTCAGACCGATTATCCGGGGTCCAAACACTTCCTCTTTTATTTACCAATTTGATACAAATGTTCTTGAATTGTCGAGCAAGGTTGGTTAAGTGTATTTGGCAGTTCCTCGATTATCTGACTCGGATTCGCTTCCACTTCTGCCCTTTATACGTTATTGTCTGAAGTTTTTGGTCTTCCTGATTAATGAGGGTCGGAAAGATTGAAATTACCGAAGCTAGACCTGAACTCAGAAAACAACCTTTGGCATTTACGAAGATCTAAGGCACATCGCAAGTATTTTCGGTAGGAATTAGTGCCTTACTACCATGTGTAACTCAAAAAGCATGTAATGGCCGATATGAATCTCCTCTGGAGTTGGGCTTGTCATTTCACTCAAAATGGCAAAGGAAAATTAATGGTTGAAGTTTTCACTATTAAACAAGTCACTTTAACTTCGAAATTACCCTGGTACGACTTTTAACTGCGCAATGAATAAAGAAAGACTGATATCCGCAGATACGACTTACTTTCTAGTTCCCATTAATATATATTTATTTAAAAAAAAGTCAGTGCCCTTTCATATCTAAATGACACGGTGGGGGTTAATCGGCTTCTATTTCTATTGTATATACATACATAATTGGCGCTTACACCCTTTTTGGGTATATGGCCGAGCTCCTCCTCCTGTTTGTGGAGTGCATCGTAGATGTTGTTCCAAAAATGGTGGAACCTACAATTTCAAGCCGACTCCGAATGGCAGATATTTTTTATGAGGAGCTTTTTTCATGGCAGAAATACACTCGGAGGTTTGCCATTGCCTGCCGAGGGGCGACCGCTATTAGAAAAATGATTTTGGGTTGATAGAAAGGAAAATAAAAAAGTAAGCTACTTACATATATAACTCTCAGCATTATTTTGAACCGATAGAAAGGTGTACCAGGAGAAATATATTTTGGATAAAACGAATGACGTAGTCGAATTTTCTTTTCAACCGAACCACTAGTAGAGTCAAGAACCAGGAAGAATAAAAAGTACTGCGGCCGAATCTGTACCTCGGCCGCAAATACAGTGGGTGAGATTCTTGAAAAATTAATGTTAAGAAATGTTCTATAAAACTTCTATAGATTATTAAAATTTCGCCGTTTTGGATCTTTCCTTTAAAAAAGGAAGATCAATAATATTCTGAAATGTTGAGCTACTTCCATCATACACCACCACTTGAACAGTAACGGAAGAAAAACATAAAGTTGTACCATACATCATCGAGGTTTTCAGGAACATTTTACGAAACTTAAAAACTCGAAATGATAATAATGGTTTACTTCTTAAAGTTAATTAATAAATATTCATGACTTATTGCCTTTCTACGCGAGCAGGAACAACGAGGCCTAATCGATTACTGAAGAGCCCAATCGCGCATGCGGCAATCGAAAATACTCATAGATCCAGAACAGATAAAGGCAGAAGTAATCCTTAAGGGGGTAGTATGGTTAATTCGGTGTAAAACAAGCATATTTTTCGAAATTTTTTTTGTCGACACAGTTGATTTATTCAAAATTTTAAAATTACTTCATTATAAAGTCATATTTAAAGAATATTGTGTGAAATTTTCATTAATTTTTATGAAGAAATGAGTTGGTGGCAGCGAATCTTCGCGGACGTCTCATAAAAAAGTTTTATTGCGGTGTCCCTCAGAACTCATTACTGGATCAACTAAAATCAAAAAACCAAATTGATTTCATCAGCTAATAAAGTTTCGCAGGTAACGACGTCGAGTTTTTTTTTTTTTTTTAATTTTGTCATATTTTAAAACAACAAAGTTTTCAAGTTTTTTTTATGAAAAATCGGTGTTTTGACTTCAAAGCGCTTTAAAAAATCCAGTAATGAGTTCTGAGGGACACCGCAATAAAACTTTTTTATGAGACGTCCGCGAAGATTCGCTGCCACCAACTCATTTCTTCATAAAAATTAATGAAAATTTCACACAATATTCTTTAAATATGACTTTATAATGAAGTAATTTTAAAATTTTGAATAAATCAACTGTGTCGACAAAAAAAATTTCGAAAAATATGCTTGTTTTACACCGAATTAACCATACTACCCCCTTAACCTAAGCAGAACTACTAACAGGACACTGTAAACTTAATTATCACATGAAAAAGATAGGTGTGATAGAAAACGATTCTTGTAGACTCTGCAAAGAGGCACAAGAAACAGCAGAACATGTTCTATGCCACTGCCCAGCAGTGGCACGATGCAGACAAAATTACCTGGGAAATAGGGTTATAAATCCAAATCTCGTGGTAGAAATTAGGCCTACAACAGTTTTAGGATTTATCAATAGCGTAAAACTGTTCAAGTAGGCTACATGGCGGCAAAATAGAACTATTAAGGTCGCGGTGCACAAACAGACAATCAATAATAATAATATTCCATTGAAAATAAAAATATTTTTTAATAAAACTCGTAGTTCTTTATTGATTTAAGTCATTAAGAGACCTTTTAGTTAATTTTGAATATAGTCTAAGTCAATTTCAACTTTAAAAACAACAAATTCGTATGAAATTAACACAAAATTCGAATAAAATTTCTTACCCCTAATAAATTTCTGTTAATATGAACTGATAAGATTCTAATTTTTTCTTTTTTTTTTTCGATCTATTTATTTTATACAACCTGGTTGTTTTCTAACATTCAGCAATTTCTTGGAAAGTTTTTTACTTATTAGCATAATAAGTTCATTGTTGACTTCCTCTTAAGTCTGTTCAAGGAGTTGGAATTGGGAGTTATTGCTATGATTAAAGGATTTGTGTATGATTAAAGTATTCTATTGTGAGATGGCCAAGTTTTTTATTTCTTCGGCTATTTTGAGAAATTTTAAATCACGATGTATTAGGGCGCGTTTGTGCGTTTGTAATTATTCTTAGGGGTTTCGATTGGAATCTTTGGAGTATTTCGATGTTAGAGTTAGTGCCCCAGCGGTCCAGTGTTTTATGGCATAGGTTTTAAGACAACTGAGTAGAGTGAGAGGCTCCTTTTGTGAGACACATGAGAATTTCGTTGAAGTAACCAGTATTGATTTCGGAGTTTGAGTGATTGAAAATGTGTTTTCCCTGTAAGCCTGCTGTGGAGGTGCATACGAAGATAGGTATTTCTTATCATTATTTTGGAATACAATAGTATAGGATTTGGCTCTTATACTGACCTGGGGTACACTAGCTAAACTTTAACAGAGTTCAGAGAGTTCCTCATTTTGTTTAACACAGAAATGTTGGTCTTTGAGGTAGGACTTTTTTTTTCATAGTAATCCGTCATGCCAAATGCGGTCAAAGGATTGGGATATGTCGAGAAAACCGGCTGTGCAATATTTTTTCTGCTCGAAAGCTTTGTGAATACTATTTACGAGTCTGTGTAACTGTTATTTTTTTACATTTTTTTTTATTCTTGTATAAGAATCTCTTCCTTTATATCTTTTTTTCATAAGAAAGTAGCAATATGCTTACAAATTTTATGTGCTAGAGTATTTTGTTTCCTTGCCAGTGCTACGTAATTATGTACATACATATATGTATGATTAAATCGGATGTGTATATGATGGAAGTGATTGAATGGAGAGAACCAGAAAGGACGTTTTTCCAGTCTCCGATTCTTCTCTGCTGGGAATCGAAAAGGCTTAGTTTCCTGTCTCCCTTAAAACTTTTGTTAACTCTCATGCTGATTATGCAAGTTATTTTTTTTTCGCGTGTGACTGATGTGGATGGATGAATCTGAAAAAGACGTTCTTCCAGTCTCCGATTTTTCGTAGCTGGGAGCCGGAGAGGCCTAGTTCCCAATCTTTCCGGAATTAGATGGAGAGAGCTGAAAGGCCCAATGCCCAGTCTCTCTTGAAACTGCTTTTAGCTCTCATGGTGATGAGGTTGTACTGAAAGCTGGAATGATGGACCCTCGTGCGTCTATGATATGCTATTTTGCATAGCAATCCGCTATGCCGTTATAAATAAAAAGGTCGCATAATGTGAACAAATTTTATAACTTATTCAAGTGCAATTAATGAAATCTATCGAAACAAAAAATATTATATTTGTCTTAGACGACTTTGATAATTATAAACACATATTTTTACATTCATGTCAGCTTTTGAGTTTCACCAGTACTTATGTCATGTTTGTGAGCATTTTTAAAAGTCCTTTGAATCAGCCTTTGGCGCCTATGTTTAAACTCACGATTTCGCTCTACTCAAGTAGGCGTTTAACAAATTAACTTTTGATATGTAAAACGAGTTCCCAAATACACAGTGTACTTACACTGGCAGATATACAAGGTGGCACAAAATTAATCATCCAAATTTGCTTTAGAATAATTTTTCTACTAAATACAAGAAAGTGGTTTAAGTGATGGAAATCTCTATTTTGATCTTCACGCACTCTATTGTTTGTCTGTTGCAACTGTTAAGTTCACAAGTGGGGAGTTATGCATCCAATAGGGTGATTAATTTTGCGCCACCTTGTATACACACATTACCTCGGTTTCATGTGCACGCCTCTGCCCGTTTGTCAACTTTCATTTAAACGCCTGAATGAATTTACGCTGCATTCAGTGGGCTCACAAGTTTTACTACGTAAATGTATGCGAATGTGTGTGTAATGGTGCACTCTGTGGGCCCTTAGTGTACTCAATACTCATATACGGGTGAAAGCAGTGAAAGCAATGCCCGGCATCTCTCAGCAGTACTTACCGTCGTCACGTATAAAATCGACGCTGACATTTTGTAGATTGACGTGAAAGAAATCCAGAAAATTGTGAAAGCCCTGTTGCACATGCAACACGTCCAGTATGCGAGATGGAATTAAAACGCCAACATGTTGTTTGCGATGGGTGGAATACGGCCGTTGCTGTGCCTGTGCCTGCTGCTGTTGTTGAATTTGTGGCACGTGCTGTGCATCCTGTTGCAGCTGTTCGTGCGACTGTACTTCTTTTTCTGTTTGTGGGTTTTGTTTCTGTTTCGACAGTCGCTTTTGATTGAATGGTTGTTGTTTTTCTCTTTGCTGCCACCTCTGTTGCTGCCGCTGTTGCAGTGACTTTTCAAGTCGAGTTTGTTTGCGCTGGTTTCGGTTATCAGGTTGTGCATCTTTATTTGCTGATTCTTGTTGGTGTTGCCTTTGCTGTTGTTGCTGCCGTTGCTGCTGCTGCTGCTGTGACCCTTTGCCAAACTTCTTTGTTTCGGTGGTTAAACGAGCGCCAGAATACTTTTTGGCAGGCATTGCCGTTGAATAAGATTCCAATGTTGGTGCTCTTATTATTGTTGTTGTTGTAATTGTTGGCAGCAGCATTGTGTCAAATTGCTGTGGCGGTCGTTGTAGTTGCTCTTGTGGCCGTTGTTGTTGCTTTTGAGGTTGCACTTGTTGCTGCTGACTTTTCCGCTCATTGTCTGGTAACTTCGGCATTTGTTGTTGCTGTTGTGCTTGTTTGTGGAGTACCTGCTGCTGCCCTTGTGGCTTGTATTCTGTACTCTTCTGCTTTTTTTGCCGTTTTGTTGTGTCAATTTCCGCAACATGCTGTCCAACTGACACCGCCTCTCCGCCCTCTTTTCCTTTTGCTGCTGCTGCTGCTGCCACCGTTGCTGTCACTGACTCGCCTATTTTTGCTGTTTTGTTCACTTCCTCTATTGTTGTTGTAATTACTTTGTGTTCTATTGTTGCTTTTGCTGTTTGCTCTTGTTTACCTGTTACCTCAACCAAAGGGCGCTCAAATGCAGTTGATGCCGCCGAGCTTGTTAATGTTGCACCAACCGAGTGACGAGTTGTTGACGCATGTCGCCACTGGTTTCGCTCTGTTGTGTTGGCTATTCCGTTGATTGTTGCGCTCTGCACAGCCTTGCTGGCTGCTTTGCCCACTTCTGCAATTCTCTGCTGTTGTATTTCTTGTAGCTGTCTTTGCTCAGCAGCGCCTGCCTCACAGCTGCTAGTACTATTATTATTATTACTATTATTATTGTTATTGTTATTGTTGTTTTCACTGCAATTACTATATCTCTTGTCAACTTGTACTGCCCTGACAGCTGTTATATTGTTGGTTGTAGTGGTTTGTGTTTTAGTTGTTGTACTCGTTGTTGTTGGCTCAGCAGCAGTAGCAGCATCCAATACATTTATTTTTGCGGCAACTTTTTGTTGGGTGGACACGCCCACCAGAGTGCAATGTATGCCCACCAACTGCAGGGTATCGAGGAGTAGGAAGAAGGCTGTCAGCAGCAGAAATAATTTACCAATTTGACAGATTGTTAACTTCATTTAGACGACAACACCGACGACTGGCGCTTCAGTGTATGTATGTATGTATGTATATATGATTATATAAGTTGTAGTTATTATTGTATATCTGTTTAGTAATTGTATCTTTGTACTCTTGTGGAAATATTTGAAAATATGTTAGCTACAGCAATGAGAGCTTCTTGCGACTCTTCATCGCCTTTAATTCGCGCCTAGGCGTATGCAGTGGCATCCTGCATTATTGCAGCTATTCCGCGTTTTGTAGAAAACGCAGAGTATAATAGGCGCGCCTGCTGTAAAGCCAACTGAATTCTTCCCCATCAGCAAACGTTCGTTGCTGCTGCAGCTCTTGGCTGATGAATTAAAAAATTTCGTATCCGACGTTTCTTGCTTGCTCGTTTCGTGTTTAATTACTGATATTCTTCTATCTGAAAAAGAAAATATAAAAAATAACAATAAATTGGAGATTTAAATAATTATGTGAAAAAAGTTTGTTGACAGTGAATTAATCCATTGTTTTGCATTCTATTGTTTTATATAAGTATTCTTTATTTCGGAATATTAACCCTCAACCAAATATGTAGATAGAAAAAAATTATTCTTTTACTCGAAACTGGTTGAAATATAAGATGCGTTCCGGCGGTAGTAAAATTTACAGGTTTTAGTCAGAAGTTACAACCAATGAACAGAATGCATGAGCTAGAAACTGAAAAACAAGCCATCATCTATTGGATTCCTGGACACAAGGGAGTTGAAGGAAACGAGAAAGTGCAAAGCAAGCGGAAGTCTTACTGTAGCTAGCACGGCAGGTATACAATCACCACTCTGCAACTAACGACTGGTTATAAATGCAACAATGATTCAAAACGTGAACTCAAGATGGGAAGGAACCCGCTTGTGCAGGATCGCGAAAATCATGATACGCAGCCAAAATGTCAGGTCTATGAACTACATTTTATCTTTTCCCAGGAAAGAGTGTAAATTTGTAGTGCGGCTATAGACGGGACACTGTCTCACTTCATCGTACGCGGCTAACTGAAGCTAGGGCCGAACGATATATACACAATACGTAACGAAGCCAACGCGAGCGGAGCTCTGAAGCACCTACTCTGCCGCTTTCGTGCACTTACCAAAACACGAATAAACTGCTTCGGTTCTACATCATTTGCAACCTTAGAGAGCGTGGCAGATCAAAAAATTACCAGCTTACTAAAATTATCTAAACTGTGTATGAAAGACATAATATAAAGTTCTTGAACTCCCCATACAAACACTTGGTGTCACTATGGATCAATTTCTGGACTACATGCGATCTAGAAGATCAGCCACATCCAACCTAACCTGTCTTACCAACAATGATTTGTTATAAGACTGTCACCTTCGTCGGAGTATTTCTGGCTGCGCCGTAATAAGTGAGAAACAAGAAAGAGAATTGTTGGTTCGGTGAGTTCTAGAGCCCCACTTATTGGAAGAGTTTGATGGAAGAGCGTCATGCCTGTTGTATGAAGGCAGTGTACGCTTTAAGTTTATCATTTCGTAATGCCTTCGAGAGGTACACCGATCTGCTCGGCAAATGAAATGATACGCAAAAATTCAAAGCTGATTCTACCAAACTGACTCACGGGGAGATAGCAGTTCGCGGATGTTGCCACCTTCTGCATTCTCTTCACCATGAGAGGTCGGCAGAGAATAGTTCCACCGGGCAAAAATATAGTAACTGAAAGCACTTTCGTGAGAGTAAATTAGATTAATTTCTTAAAAATCCCTGAGCGTGGGTTATTTGTCTGAGGATGGCTACACTTCTGCTTTCTGTACATCGTGGAAATGAGCAATATTGCATTGGGAAACAAAAAGCGAGTGCTGAAGCACAGAATTATAATAGGTTTAGCAAAATGAGGATCAAAAACAAAACATTTGAAGTTTTGGGAAATTGTTATTATTTTAAATAGGTTTTTTATTAATGCTTTCATAAATTTTCAACAAATTATCATAATTGCGAAACACATGAAATTTCAAGAATGGTGAGTTTAGATCATAAATTTTTCGATTTCGAGATAATTTACCAAGAATTAACAGCAAAAATATAATTAATAACAAAAAATGCAAATACTTGTCTTATTTATGCCTCTCACAAACAAACTAAATATTCTGTATTGCTAAAACCATGAACATGTTTTCGAGGCAAATGCAGCAAAATAAAAAAAAAATAGTAAAATAATAGTCGAATGTACGTAGTCCGCGTAATTTGAAAATTCTCCTTATTTTTTGCGCACACCTCGTATGTATGCTAATGACTATGCTCAGAATGCCACTGTTGTATTTCCACTGAGCTGATTGTGTTCCAAAGCTTTCATCTCGGGTTTTTATTCGACACAAATAACATTAAGGGTTTTTTTCTTGATATTTCGAAAGTATAGGCTTTTAAGAATATATTGACAAATTTTTGGAAAGATATTCCCAGTATTTTCGATCTACAGTCGTTTTAGCAGGTAGAGTAAGATTCGTCACTTGGCGGTAACAATTGTCGCATTATCCACTCTCAAAACTTTAGACACGGCTTTTTTCGACTTTATTGTCAAAACAAAAAAAAAAAAACTCTCTTCCACCGAATCATCTGACATTTTAATATGTTGCTCACAACATCAATGGCTATCGCCTATACTAGAATCTTATTATTATTTCAATTATTTCGTTTTTTTTTTATTAAAAAACTAAAAAGTCCCCGATTTTTAGAGTGTCAAATTCAAAACCACGCCATTTTGTAAATTTTTTTTCTCCCGGGATATAACTGAAGTCATACTGATTAATAATTTTTTTGGTTTTTGTGTTTCAGATAAATAGAAGAGCCCAGGTCCAATTTCTCGGGAGAGTCAATTTCAGCGGCATTTTTAAAATTATTAAAATAAAAAAAAAAAAATGTAAAAGAAGTTAACCCTATCGAACCTCCTGGTACACCATATGTACATACTAAATGTTTATAAAAGTCTAAATCCCATAAATCGATGCCAAACGCAATATAAAATGTACCAAAGCAGGCTTTTTATGTTATCTAACGGTACATGGAAACATTAATTCATTTTCTCTCTCGTAGCGTGCACAGTTTTGAGTGAAATAGCGAAGGTTTCTGACACGTGTTTGATTTTGTGCTAAAAATATGTAAGTAGAATTAATTAAAATAATATTCGTGAGGGGTTTTAAGACCATGGTACTTATACGTACCAGCAGTCATTTGTAGCGGTACCTATGTGTACCAGCAGTGCTTATTTGCATTAACTAAGGGGCCTGTTTTTTTTTTTTTTAAGTGATACCATGTCGAAAAAACTAAGGACAGATGAAATAACGGAAATGCTGCTGAATAAAATACTGCACTCAGATGCGGAAAATGATCGGGATCGGGATCGGTATCGGTTTTGCAGGTCGAGGAATGTAGTTCATTTTCATAGTCGAAAAGTGAATTGTCAGAAGTTGAAAGCACCGTTTCGATGGATGAATTAGAAGAACCCCAGTAACAACAAGAACGGTTATGATATTCTCCTGAAGAATATTTTGTTCCTAAGCATTTTGTAAGTGATTATCGTGAGTGTAATATAAATCCAGGAATCCCCCGTATTTCTTCGGCAATCGAAATTTTTCACAAGCTGTTTCCTCGTAGCCTATGCATGTATGTATATCGTACAATGCACAAATGAGCGCATTGATGAATTTCGAACAGCATAAACGGACTAATATTTTAAAAACTGATGTTGGAGAAATACAAATTCTCCTAGGCTGTATGTTTGTTATGTCTAACAAAGCTCCGGCATTGTAACATTACTGGTCAAACCATTCGTCCATGAGTAATTATTCTATTAAGCCTTCTATATCTCGTGACCTTTATAAATTTTTATCATCAAAATTATATTTCGAACCTCCTCAGAAGCCAATGGACTGTAGCAAAATATACTACATAGATGATGTTGTCGAGTGTCTGAAAAATACATTTCAGAAATACTGACAGGATAGTACTAGGCAGAGTATTGAAGAATCAATGACGAAATTTAAAGAAAGATCATCCTTAAAACAATATACGCCACTCAAGCCAGTAAAACGTGGTATAAAAATGTAGCTGCGATGCGACTCTGAGACCGGGTATAAATATGATTTTAATATATTATATATAATGGAAGGGAACAAAATCAGGGCGATGGTACTTTGGGAGATCGTGTGTGTGAGAAGCTTAGTAAGTACAATTAGAGAACGTGATGTGACGCTATGATTCGATAGATTTTTTACTTCTGTGAATCTACTTGAGACTCTAGAGCTCCCAGCTTTAGGAACATGCATGCGAAACAGAAAAAATCTACCAGTATTAGATGAGAAATGAAAAAGAAGCGAGTCTTCATTCAGGGTCAGCACATCTGGCCTTCTTTGCGTTAAGTGGCAAGATACAAAGGAAGTTGTGGTGCTAAGCAACTGTCATATGTCAACAATGGCAACAGTTCATAAAACGTTGAAAGATGGAAAAAAATATCAGTATCATGCCCTGAATCTATAAAGTTTTACCGAGAAGCAATGGGAGGAGTAGATCGCGCCGACCAAATGGAAGGAATTTACGAATACGATAGGAAGTCTACAAAATAGTGGAAAAAGGATTTCTGCCGTCTACTAATGTTTTCCGTAGTAAATTCCTGGATAATTTACTGCGACCTTAGAAGAGAAAAATTTCCTTCCATCGAATTTCTAACAACATTAGCTGAGTCATTAATAGCAGAAGGTAAGAAAATTGCAGCCGTCCGCAGATCCCAATCATCAGGTCGATTATCTAAACGTCAGAGACAGCTGGGAAACATATCTTTGAATTTGCCGGTGCGAATTCAAACTCGCAGACGTTGCTCCAAATGTGCGCTAGAAAAAAAGCAAACCAGAACAAAACAAATTTGTCAGCTATGTAATATACCATGAATTGCTTTGTCACTTATTTTACTGAAAATCAGTGGATTCCGTACATTTTTTATGAAGCTAAGATATTTTACGTTTATTTCGAATAAAAAAAAAACGATCATAGTGATAGACTCAAGTCTTTGTTGTTGTTGTTGTAGCAGTAACTTTGCCCTGTCAGTGTAGTGTAATCACCGGTAGTCTTCGTCTAACTCATCTAGCGGTAGACCTAGGAAACTAGCTGTTTCGACGGGTTGGGTTCAGAGGGAGAGGGGTTTTAGATGAGTGGGCTTGATGGGGCATGTGAAAAGGTGGTTAGTGTCGTGCGGGGTGCCTTCACATGCAGGACATATATGTAGTATGTCGGGGTCGATTCTGGATAAGTAGATTTTAACCTGCTACAGTATTCAGAACGTAATTGTGTCAAGGTTTCGCGGGACTCTCGGGGAACTTGGAGATCTTCGACTGCGATTAGTGGTGGCTGGACTCCGATAACGGCATTCGGGGGTCGACAGCTTAAGAAGGTGGTGAGAGTCTCCCGATGAATGTCGTTGATGGCCTGCCTGCACAGTGTCCGATCCAGTAGCTGTCTGCTGTTTTGTCTTGGTTCTCGTCCGCGTAGTTGAGGAAATGCCTTCTGACGTGGCTCAGGTTCAAGCAGGTGTCTGCATGAGTTAGGCCTGTAGTAACACCCTAGCAGAAACTGCTTGCTGAGCAGTTTGTTATGTTCCTTCACAGGCAGCATATGGACCTCATCGTGTAGGTGTTGTATTGGTGACATCAAAGACATGCTGTCGCGGTCCTTAGACTCAAGTCTCATCCATAGTGATGAATCGACGCACAAAATCCACTCTAACCTTTCGCAAATGTTCCAAGTGTTGAATGAGTATTTGTTCCATTGTTAGCGAAAGCGGCACCAATAATGCACAGAGATTTCTGAAATCCAATACTTCAGTCAAAATATTGCTTACCATACCCAATGAAATTTCTGGAGTTTCTAATAAATCTCTTTCAGACACTCAACGATTTTGCAATACGATATCCTGCATTTTTTCTACGATTTCTGGTGTTGTTGCTGTTTTTGGACGTCCTTGTCGAGGATCGTCTTCAACGCTTATACGAGGACGTTTAAATTCAGCAACTCATCTTTCTACTATACTAATTGATGGCGAAAAGTTCTCATACACTTTCAACATTGGTTCTTAAATTTCTTTTGCTTTTGAACCTTCTAAAAATAAAAATTCAATTTCTGAACTATACTTTATTTTTTCCATTTTAGGAAATACTGTGACACGTCGTTATTAAATGGCTTATAAATAAAGAATGAATTCCCAGATTGAAATAACATAACAAAATAAACTTTTGCTAGTACCAACGCCCTTTCTTATCGGATCGCTAAACTTATGGAACAACCTAGTAGTTAGTAGGTATTCTGCACCTTTGTACGCCAGTTATCAATTCTGGGTAAGTAGGAGGCCAATTTTTTTCAGGTCACACAAGTCTCATGAGTCCCCTAAATATTTTCGTCTGCAATTTATGATGATAGAATTTCAACAGTGGCACTTCATATGCATTCATCATGACTTGCTTCTCTATTTGATTTTCATAATTGTAATTTTCATAATCCATTTCCTCGCTCTTACTTTATTTTTGTACGAAATATTTTATTTATTTAAATATATTTTCTCGCGTTCAACTCGTTGATATTTATGAATTTTTATTTCTTCAACGCATCATTCGGTTTCTGAAAAATTATCTAAGTAACAGCGTAATCATAACGCTATTTGTCTGGCAGGCGAATGAGCCGCGGCCTTGAAAACTTTTCACGACGCCTGGTGGAAACTACTCAGCCTTTTATTTTTTTTATTTTAATTGCGTTTCTTTTTTGATATTGCCATTCTTGCTCATGCAAGAAATATTCGTAGAAATTGCAACAGCAACATTCAAGGAAATTTACTTCGTCTTACGTCCTGAATCGCTTGAGTTGCTCGAGTTCTGCACATTGATGCTCCTTTTGTTGCCGAGTGCTTGTTGTTATTTCTTTCGACCAACTTTAGTTGTTCATTTTCAAAGTTGTTTTTTTTTGTTTTTTGTTTTGTGCCACTTCTTTGCTTGTTGTTGTGTGTCTGTCGGTCTCTCTGTTTTTATTTCAGTGAGTACACGCCCCTTTGTACGTTGCGGTTGTTTTGATGTGAATTTCCATAATTGCGGTCGGCAGCCAGAACCAGCCAACCCTGTAAGCAGTGAAGAAAGTGAAAGGAGAAGGAACATAAAGTTGTGGAAATCAGCGCAAATAAAATTAAGAGTGAGTTTAAGCAAATTTGTGTGCTCGGAAATAGAGCATTGAAGAGTTGCAACTAATTTAAGGTACGAATTTTGCTCGTATTTGTGTATATTCCCGTGCAATCCGGCGCAAATAGCTCCCATTTTGTTTTTTTTTTTTCATTTAGTGGTTATTTGTAACAACGTAACGGAATATGCAAGCATACGAAAAGTTCGGAATAGTGTGGAGAAGGGAGCCAACATTGGCTGTCTATTCGTCCATTTGCCAGTGTAACTTACGGTTTCCTCCAGAACTGAGATATCTGAACGAAACGCTGAATCGAAAATCAGCAATTTGGATAATAATCTCGTACAAGATCACCTGCTATAGGATTACCGGGAATGGAACGATGCATTTTTATTCATGTCATTTTTGACTAATTTGGTTTTAGGACATGATGTTTAAAACTTAACAGTTTCCCAAGCATTCGTTTTTTTTAGCCGAAATATTTTTTTTTGCTTGTACATCCTCTTTTTTAAATCTTAGTTGAAAGTTCCAATTTTTTTTTTAGTGAAAGGCGATGACGCTTTGTCGGCCAAAGATGATGGCATTGTCTTATAAGACTATAATAGTGCCAACGATCCACTTACTCCTCTTTGAAGCGGTGGCAAAATTAAGACTCTGATTACACTTAAATATACGGAATCACCTATCTGAGTATAAAGAGAGCAATGCGAACTGGCCCCACAACGGCTTTAGGAATATTCACTGGGTTCATTCCACTCCAACTTGTAATCAAAGGGTCGACAGCCAGAACAGCCCTAAGAGTTCCTAAGCTATTTCGTCTTAAAGAAGGCAATCTTACAGGGCACGTAAGAGTTTCGGGTTCAATCCTGAACTCTCTGTGCCTGACAGTCTATGACAAGATGGAAAGATAACTAGAATTCTCCATGAATTTGAAGGTGGTCATCAGTGATCGCTTAGCGTGGAGAAATAATGAAATATCTTTAAAACCAGGCGCCGCAGAGGTGTGGTTTACTGATGGATTCATGTAAGACGGCAGTGCAGGGGCTGGAATTGTCAGGCCACATTTCAAGAAAGCAATTGCAACCGGGAAAATGACTTCCATTCTTCAGGCGAAGCTCCACGTCTTAGAGCTACCGTGCCAGAGAATGTCTTCGTAGAGAAACGCGTGGTGCCAATATCAACATTCTCTCTGACAGTCAAGGAGCTCTTAAATTGCTAAACAGCCTCTCATTCCTATCAATGTTTATCTGAAAATGTTTTAAAATTCTCGAAACTTTAGCAGCAAGAAACTTTGTTACTCTGATGTACGTACCGGGACCTGAAGGGCACGAAAGGAACAAAATTGCTAACACTTTGGCGAAAGAGGGTGCAAACACTCCTTTCATAGGTTCGAAACATTTCTCTGAGATAAATAACGGCTTCAAAAGTGTCTTTGAATATGAGCGAAAACAGCGAGCCTAAATCGGGTACTGGAGACCTCAAACGGGCATGCAACAATCAAAAAGACTCATTGACCCAGAACGTATAAACATAGAGGCAATCCTAAGCCGCAGCAAAAAGTATTCGAAGCGATACAAGCTGGTGATAGCAGAGGAAAGGGAAAGGCCGCCTCCGGAATGATCCAACCGAGATATAGGAGAGGTTAGGTTAGATTGCAGCGGTTGTCCACTATGGGACACAGTCAGGCTCATAGCTCATTGTGTTGCTGCGCAGTTTACTTTACCTGATCTCTCCTAAAACCAATGTGAACTAATCAACAACTTTAGGAAATTTCTGACTTCTACCAAGCTGAGATCTTCCAACTCTTTGAAAATTGTCTACCTAAAATAGTACATCTGCGTCTGGATATAGAGCAGGAAAATAGCTAGAAGATGCAAAATAGTCCCTTTCTCTTCCTCATTTAGGCAGAAGCCATATGTATCTGTGTGTGTATGCCTATTAGGCAGATCCTGTTGTATCGGAAATGAGTCAGCTAAGACTATGCTTATTTTGGCTTAGCAGAGATTCTATCCGTTTGGCATTGACTAACCGCCACAATTGTCAGGCGGTCCGGCTGCATTGAATCGAGGGCAGTTTCAAATTTTTCGAGTTTCTTGCGTTTAAAATGCTTTAAATATGCTTGGGAGTTTTTTTCACCTGCAAATATTTGTGTTAAACTAGAATTAAATCCACACTGGTGTCAAAGAATCTATTTCTGTATTTTTATATTTACATGGTTGAATTATCTCCCATCTCCCACATTTTATCCCTTTTGCCAAATTTCTGGCTTAAGACCTCGAGCTGGTACTTTTCTAGGTTAGGTTAGGTTAGGTTAGGTTGAAGCGGTTGTCCTGTGGGACACACTCAAACTCATAGGGGAGCTTGTCCCTATCTCTCCTAAAACCAGTGTGTGCTTTTCAAAAATTTTAAAATATCTCTGATTTCTGTAGAACTGAGGTCTCCCAACTTATCAAAAAAATGTTTACGCAGAATAGTAAACCTGCGTCTGGATATAGCAGGACAGTGGCACAGTAGGTCCGATATTGTCTCTTCCTCGTCCTCATCTAGACAACTTCTCCATCCTTTGGGCGTGTCTACCTATTAGGCAGTGCCCCGTTATGACTGAAATCAGTGTGCTAAGACTGCGTTTATTTTGGCTTAGCAGAGATTCTGTGCGTTTAGCATTTAGAGTCGGGCACAGTTGACGGGCGATTTTGCAGATGGCTTCATTGCGCCATCTTTCGTTTGTTTTCTTTACAATTTCTTCAAGGATGAGTAGCTTACATGTTTGTAAGAGTATCCATATGTCATTATCTATGAACTTATCAGTCAATATAGTGCCGAGTCCCGCTAGTTCATCGGCTCTACAGTTAACCTCAATGTCGCGATGTCCAGGAACCCATATTATCCTTAGGCGAAATGACTTAGCCATTTTGTTAAGAGATGTGCGGTATTTCAAGGCTACCTTGGAGGTTGTCAACTGTTTTGTGAGGGATTTTATCGCCGCCTGGCTGTCAGTGAAAATGTAGATGTCATTTCCAGATATCGCATCACACTGTACCAGTGCCGCGGCTTTCATTATTGCCATCAGTTCTGCCTGAAAGACACTACAGTAGTCGGGGAGCCGAAAACTGAAAGAGATCCCCAGATGCTCGGAATATACACCTCCGCTCACCCTGCCCTCGAGCTTTGAGCCATCTGTGTATACATGAATCGACTCGCCCTGTCTCACATCGTCCCGTTCCTCTTCTTTCCTTGAGGGTAGGAGGGTCGTAAACGATGTAATGACAAGTATCGGCGAGCCAGCCAGGTTTTACCGTGACTATAAGCCGTGTTTGACCACTTAAGCAGCGTGCATTATATATTGCCTGCAGATCTACCGGAAGGAAGTTTAATGTCACATATAATGCTTTTGATGGTGTGGTTGACATGGCGCTGGTTATCAGAACAGATGCCAGTCTTTGAACCTTGTCAAGTTTTTTGATGTTCACACCCTTCTGAAGGGCATCCCACCATATTACAATACCATAGTAGAGAATTGGTCTAACCAATGCTGTGGAGAGCCAATGTATCATTCTTGGTTCCAATCCCCATTTCTTCCGAATAAGCGTTCCGCAGGAGTACATTGCGGTCATAGCTTTGCGCGCTCTGTCTGTGACTGTGAGCCCCCAATTTAGCTTCCTATCTAATACAAGTCCTAGATATTTTGCCCTTTCTGTTACTCTAAGTGGTTTCCCTCCTAGGAATATTTGTTGAAGAGCAGGTGTTTTGTGTTTCCTACTAAACAGTATCAGATACGTTTTCTCCGGATTTACTTCTAGTTCTTCTAACGGGAAACGAAATATTGTCAGATTCATGTATCCCAAACCCCTTTATCCGTGTGTCCTGTTACTTTTTAAAGGACGAAGCAGTCCCCCACAAAACGAATATCCCAAAAAAAAAAAGTTTTAAACGTAAAATTAATTCTCATATTGTGCATGTTTTCAGTCGAACATTTTTTTTTTAATTTCAACTTAAATATTTTTTTTATTTCTGATAACTTGGAAGTGGTTTTATGGACCAAAATCAAGTTGATTTGCCTGCGTTTGCTGATAGGAAGTTTTTAACTAAAGCAGTATCTTAAAATTGCCAGGCCAAAACATAAAAGTGAATGTATATGTATTTGTGAATGATAGGCGCCAGTTACTCTAGAGCACAGCGCTAGTGTTGCTATTATGCACACATACTTACATACATACATACATGTACGTATTCACTTTAAAACGTAGATAACAGTGATTTGTATTCCTTAGTAAAAGGGGAAAGTGCTGAATAAGTTGAGTGTAATTTGCGATTTTACTTACAAAAACAGGCACAACACAGTGAGGTCACTTTCGCCATCTAAACAAATTTAGACGCACTCACACACACATATGGCCATGCGGGTGCTCACATAGAGACATTTTTCTAAGTTTCACTATAAATATACCTACCTATATACCCATACAAGCATACATGCGCGGTTGTCGAGACTTGCGTGGGAGTTGTTTATCTACGTACTGGTATGTGTAAATGTATAGGTGTATACCCGCTGTGCGTTGATTGCTTCACTTGCAGAAGTTACACGAGAATGTGAAAAGTTACACATACGCACATATATTTGTTTTTAAGCATGTTTTGCTCGCTGGAGCTCACTGCTTTAGTGGGCCACTATATTTAGATATGTTTATACGCATTTTTTGCGACATTTAATTTATTGGTTTGTGTGCTTGCTGGAAGGCACTATTGCCGGGCATGCTTGTGCGCGACACATCGGCTGTTAGTCCGAAAATGTACGGTGGAGCAACGTGTATTCTCGAACTATGAGAAATGAAATTTTTGCTTATATTGCAAAGGCGCTAGGTTAGCAATGTTAAGCCTCTAAGGCGGATCATTATTATGAGAGGATTTAGTATTGTAACCTGAAAGATCTGTTGTGTGCCCAAAGTATTTCTCTGAGCCCGTCTTTCTCAATACATTTTAGTGTTTGTCCCATTTTCCTCGCTACAGAAGTTGCATGCTCCATTTGTGTATATTCTCAGGTTAGTAAGATGATTAGCAATCTTCTATGCCTCTTAAAATTCTTGTGAGGTTACAAAAATTATCCTTATTTAAATCCATACCGTCTTTAAATCGGTGTGGGTTAAAGCTTAGATTGTCCCAGCATGAACTTCTTTGTGTTTTCTCCACTTCCTGAATAAGAGAGCAGAAGTCACCGTTTCTTAGACACAAAAGAGCTATGAGCCTATAAATGGAGAGGTTGTCTTATTTCTGGCTATTTTTTCTAACATTTGATTCCCAATAATTCCTGGGTGCTTACACACCTTACTTGGTGTTTGGCCGAGCTCCTCCTCCAATTGATGGTGTGCTTCTTGATGCTAATGAGTGAGGGTCCTACAGTTTTAAGCGGACTCCGCACGGCAGCTTTTTTCGTTATTTTTGATTTTGAGGAGCTTTTTTCATGGCAGAAATACACTCAGACGTTTGCCATTGCCTGTGAGCGGCGACCAAAATACAATAAGCGGATTGCCGTCATAAAAAAGTCTCTCACCATAAACAGATGTCTCTTCCCTAAGCAGGTGCTACCAAAAAGTAGTGGCAAAAAATCTGTATACTTAAACTGAAGTTTGTTAAAAAACGCGGCCCAAAACCTGTCACGGCTTAAGCAACACGCTGTTATTTTATTACATCAAATTAATTTGTTTGTGTGTATTTTGTTTTGTAAAAAGGGATTTTTTATTACACATTTTCTATATCCTTGAAACTTTTTAGTGCATATTTATAACTTTCATTTTTCTTTCAAACTAATTTGGCTATTCCTTAAGTAGTCCAAAGAACTTGAGAATTTACTCTCTCCAAAGTATAAAGAAAGAAAATAAAAAGCAAAGCAATTTAAATATTTTTGCTATTTTGACTAAATTTGACTCTATCTACTATTTTTACATGGGATTTGAAATTTAAAAAAAAATATGTATACCTTCTGCTCAAATATGAACGAGACGTTATCAATAAAACGGTCCGCGGATGACATATGGCAAAATAAAAATTTTTGTTTATTTGGTAGGACTGTTATAAGCTTACATGGCAAATTTCAGCGTGATATGTCACATAGTTTGTTTTCTGTGCTACTGTAAACAAGTCAAGCTCGAGTGTGACTTCAATTGTCTCAAAATGTTTTCCACGGAGCGGCAACTTGAGCTTGGGAAACAGGAAAAAGTCACATGGAGCCATATCAGGCGAATACGGTGCTTACGGAACGATATTAACATTATTTTTGTTCAAATAATCGCGAACAAGACATGATGTGTGAGCTGGTGCATTATCGTGATGTAAGAACCATGACTTGTTGTCCGACAATTCCTTCCTTTTAAGACGAATGTTCTCGCGCAAACGATTTGTACCACTGGAAAACACGTGCACGCGATAGAGCAGAGTCCCCATAGGTTGTCTGCAACATTTTTAAGGCGTCTGAAGCCGAAATTTTGTTGGAATAACAAAATTTCAAACAAATTCTTTGTTCAACTTGAATTTCCATCGTTAAATTCGAAGAACACATAATACTTTGCCTTGAGTATTCTACTAAAATGTTAAGTCAATTTTAAGGGACGTTTTGGAGATAGACTAAGAACTAAGCTCGAAGAAATCGCATTTAATACTGATTGAGAGGCTCTCCTTCCATATACTTATACAATATAATAAATAAATGGGGTTTAATTATGCAAAATTAATCGTCTAATTTTTGTTTTAAATATGTTTTTTTGTTTATTCGGGACAACTAGCAAGTACAGCACTCAGACATTAATTAAGTCGATTGTACTACACTCGGGTCCCCTTTTCAATTTTCTTTGAATCTACCCGACCTGCGAAGAAATCTGAGTAGATCTTGTGGTGCCAAGAAGCCAAGGTGGTCGATTTTTAACACATCTGTGCTAACGTGGTTCCAGCGAGGCCAGGCAGACGCACAGAAAGTGGTCCGCGGTCTCATCCTCCTCTCCACATGCTGGACAGAGTGCACTGTTTGGGATGTATACCTTTTCCATGTGCTTCGCCCACAGAAAGTGGCCGTCATCAGTCTATTCAGCTGACTGCAGTTCTGCTTAATCACAGAAGGGTTTGCGACAGTCGATCGGACATGACAGGTAACATCAGTTTTGTCCATCTGCAGCCTCTCTCAGCCTGCCAAGCTCGCTTGTGGGTGGTAGTTACCCATTTCCTAACCGTGGCTTTGATGGTTGCAGAAGGGAGTATCTAAGGAGTCAGAGGCCTCAGCCTGCCAAGCTCGCTTGTGGGTGGTAGTTACCCATTTCCTAACCGTGGCTTTGATGGCTGCAGAAGGGAGTATCTAAGGAGTCAGAGGCCTTGTTACCCACGATACTCACGTGTCCCGGAACCAATGTTAGCATCAGGCTATTATGTCTACCGACATAGCTCAGCCTGAATTTACAGAACTCATGAGCGCAGCTTTGCTGTCGCTGTAGATACGCACCTATCTGCCTCTTTAGCGATAGTTTAGTTTCACTGGAATTCACCCGTGAAAGTTCAAAAACAGTGCTTTCCGGGCTCATTTTCAGAGTTTGATCACAATTGAGCCTCTGGCAGCACCACATTTTATCTCTTTTCAAGTACGTCAACTGATGTAATGAAATCAAGGGAATTGGAGCGAATCGTTGGATCGAAGTTCGCGCCTCCTCTGTTGTCCAATGCCGGCCAATGGATGGCCTTCAAGATATCTCCTTAGATGAAAACTAGAAGTGGTGCTGGACTAACCAGAGCATCTAATGCCGGGCCTAAATAGTCGGAAAAGCTCCGGTGCAACAGATGGCCACAATGTGATGTGGTGATAATAGGTCTCATCATAGCAAGAACGCTGTCAGTGATTTCAATGTCTTTGATTTAACGAGTGACTTCCAAAGGAGTTTACTATCGAGGATTACTCCAAGATATGTGATTTCTTTGGATAGTTGGATTGTGACTTCTTTTGGTTTAGGTTGAACGAGTCCATCAAGCTTCTTCCTTCTAGTAAAGTGCACAGAGTTTGCTATAGGATATTACACCAAGATATTGGATTTTGACAGCCTACCAGTCTAGGTAGGGTTTTCCGAAAACCCATTAGCATAGCACCAAGTGCCAATCATATCCAGGTTTTCTGGCCTTTTCTGCAGGTGTTCATAAGCGAAGGGCCTGTTAACAAACAAGCCACGTCGTCCACATATCCTTGTGCGTAGCCTTCAGCATCATTTAAGGTGGTGAGTAGAGGATCAATCACCATACACAAGAGCCATGGAGGCAGAACACCACTTTGGGAGCAGCCTCTATTAATCTCGGATGACACCAGCGTCTTCTGCTCACACCGTGACGACGTAACTGTTTTACTAAATAAAGAAACAATTATTTTAAGTGACGCAATCTTTATTTTGACCTTACTTGTCTGTTTGTAACTGCAGCTGTCTGATTCACAAGGGTCAAATGTGAATGCCGTACAATGCCAATGGCAAAAATTATAAATTTTCCGACAAGGTGAATAATTATGCCACGCCAGGTTTCCGCTTTACTGCATTTTTTTAGTTTTCTTAATCTTGCACCAGTATTTTGGGACATATCCCGTCTAACTGCGAACAGAAATACTTTTTGGTTTAATTCAAGACAAATCGCTATTCTTACAACGCAAAAGGGCATTTTAATTTTAATTTTGAGAGATCATAAGGAATGTTATATCTTCAAAAAATATTTATCAAATATTTGTCTTTAATGTGTGGGATAGCTTAGAAGAGATAATTCAATTATTATAAGAAAACTTTTAAAAAAAAAAATAGTTCTTTAAGTTCAGTTTTTGTTAAATTTTTTGTCGCTTTAAAACAATTTACATAACATTCACATACATACATACGTGCTGTGAAATGTTTCTAAAAACCATGCATCGGTACCTAAAAATAGGCTGCAAACCAAAGTACAAAGTTGATTGCGTAAAAATAAAGAACGGTGTAGGTGTAGCACAGCTGGTAGCCATCGATGAGAAAGGAAAAAAATGGTTATATTCCATTAAGATCCCTCATCTCGCAATATTCTTTTTACGTAGCATGAATCAATTTATTATATGACCTAAAAAGATTGAACTGTTAAAGTTTTCATTTTACCTACTCCAAGGAGCATTTCAAATGGAATGTGCAAATAAAATACAAATATAAATATAACAACAACGATATCGAACTCTGTTGCCCTACTTTTCCTAAATATATATGCATTTTTGCTTTTCAGCACAAACTTTTATTTTGACATTTCCTGGGGCTGTTGTGTAGGTTGTGGCGTAGTTGGGGAATTGATTTACCAATAAAATGATTTTTTTTAACTGGTACGGTCTACATTGATTCTGACTTCTGATTTCAAGTGACAATAAAGAAAATATAATATAAAAAATAAAAAATATAATTCGGAAAGGCTTCCCTGATAAAGTTCCGCCTGGGTTGGTGACGAAATGATAAATTTGAACTAACATATAGCCCTTCTGCCTCAAAGACTATATCACCAAGCGCCAAGTGTTGTGTATATATTATATTTTCTGAAAGTATACTTGAATACGTTGCTTGTAAATGCGCTTACGCCAGCATGCGTCTACGTCCTTCAGCGGCGATGGAAGGTTGAAAAAGTGCTTCGAAAACTATTCAGCGTGACTTCAGCGTGAAGATTAGCATCACTTCACAGTAGAAAGGACTACATAAGTTATTTGTGCTTCGTAGTAATGTTTGGGCCACAATCGTAGACTAAATAAGATACCTGTCATCAAATCAAAACCCTTAGCGTTACATTTCGGAAATGAGTCAAATGAAGTTTAGACAATACTCAACAAAAATACTATACAGGGTGGCGCAAAATTAATCAACTTATCGTAAGAATTATAATTTTCGCAAATTCTGTCAATCACAACCAGCCATTGTGCGTGAGCTCAGTCACCTCAAAGTGAATAAAATGTTTGATACTGGTGGGATTGCAAAACGCTATGGAGGTGGACTAAAAAAACCGCAACAACGCCAGAAATGGTTCGGAAAGTGAACGCTCGACTTGAACGAAATCTACGTCGAAGTGGAAGAAAAATGGCCAAAGAACTGAAAATATCGCAAGAAAGCATTCGACGCATATTGAAAAATGTGCTCAAGGTCAAGGCTTACAAGTTCCAAAAGGCACATGAATTTTCAAAAGTTCGGTGCGAAAGAGCAAAGGAGTTGGTGCGCTTGCACGAACGTGGCGAATTTCCTAACATTGTGTTTTCTGATGAAAAAAATTTCCCAACTGAGCAGTTCATAAACACTCAAACCGATCGTGTTTACTTGACCGAACGCTCATACGAGAATTTGAGCCTACGTATGGCCACTCGAAGCAGTTTCCCATCGCAAGTAATGGTTTGGGCCGCAGTGACCGCTGATGGACGCTCTCCAATCGTTTTTATCGAGCCTGGTGTCAAGGTAAATGCGAAATATTATCGGGAAAATGTTTTAGAAGCTGCTTTAGAGCCGTGGACATGCAAACATCTCGGTCGTAGACCATGGACGTTCCAACAGGACTCGGCGCCGTCCCATAAAGCTCGTGTGAACCAAGAATGGTTAAAAAATCGTGTTCCACACTTCATTTCGTCCACACAATGGCTTTCGAATTCGGCAGACGCAAATTCGATGGACTATTCCATCTGGTCCATTTTGGAGAGCAAGGTGAGGACTAAAAAATATGCCAGTATGGATGCGCTGAAAAAAGCGATTATACGAGAATGGGCCAAAATACCTCAAGATCACATTCGTGCAGCATGCAACTCATTTTTTGACCGTTTGAAGGCCATAGTCAAGGCAAAAGGTGGTCATATCGAGCTAAAGTGAATATATGTTAAAATTGTAATCATTTTTGACCAATTTTGTCTTTGAAATCAATAAAAACTAATTTCACACAAAAAAGTTATGGCGTTTTGAATAGGCAACACTTCATATCGTTCACCCTGTAGGTTGTTGAGAATTTTTGACAAATTTATTTGTTCTCCTATAAAAATCGTAGAAATCTATGTTTCCGAAAATGAAAAAAAAAATTCAACGAATTAAGAACAAATCAGCAAATTTTCCTGAATATGACAAATTTTTAATCTGCAATTTTTCAAACATTTTCGAGTATACACTTTTGTAGCACATCACATTTTGGTATAATAAGTGTTAGTCTAGAAGAGCTCACAAGTTGCCCTGATTTAATTTTTTTTGTGGTGGGTGTTGGCTGTTAACTTCCATACAAAAAAATTATCGAGCATTCGTTGCAAGAAAAAAATCCGCCAGACAGCCGGCAAACAAAACAAAACAAAAAAACGTCTAAACTCAACGCGATTTTTAAGCCACGTCAAGCTCACCTCGAGTCATATCAAAATTCAATGGACTCCAACGCTGCATACTAGAAATCTTTCTAAAAAATTTGTTTAAAATTTTTTAAAATTTTCGGCAGAATTCTGAATTTCTTTAAAATTTGCACAAAGTTTGAAATTTGGGCTTGTATGGTGTTTGTGGAAAAATTTACTGCATTTTCATAAAGGAATTATTAAACTTAAATAAGAAATAAATAGATGACAACTTTGTAAGCATTTTTTTATAAATTTTTCTTTTGTTAGTTTTATTTGAAGAAACCATTTTTTTGTTTTCATATTTCAAAATAAAACTCATCAGTTCAATTAAAAAAAATTAGTTTGAAAAAAAATTTTTGTTTAAAACTTTTGGGAAATTTTTTTTTTGTTTTCGTGTTTGAAAATCAGCCCAATCAGCTTAAATATTTGTTTATATTAATTTTAAAAGACTTGGAAGCGAGTTTTATAAACTATCAGTAAAATTAGCTTAAAAAATCAGTTTAAAAAATTTCGAAAATTTTGGAATCGAGTTTCTAAAGTCAAATAAGGGTTTTCCAATAATAGGTGTTGTTTAGATATTCAAAGAAAAATGTTATTTTTTATAATAAATGATCGGTTGATTATTTTATTATAAAGAGTGTAAAATAACATCAGGCAAATAGTGAAAAATAACATCCGGTAAATGACCACCATGACCGCGCTTCCAGGACAATATCCTTTTCATCAAATTTTCCCTAACCGAATTATAAAAAGCTGCCCTATGTCCTCGATAACCTCACGAATTCCATCTTTGAGGTCTTGAATCAACCCTGGGCTGTTGGCGTTGACCTTCTCTTTCACGTGGCCACAAAGAAAAAATTCACAAGGTGTTAAATCACAAGATCTCGGTGGCCAATTGTGATCACCTCTTCGAGAGAGATAACACGGCCCGGAAACTTTTCCCGTAAAAGATTAATGGTTTCGTTGCTTATGTGGCACGTAGCGCCGTCTTGTTGAAAATAAGCGTTGTCCAGATCAATACCATCCAATTCCGCCCTAACAAAATCGTTAATCATCTCTCGAAAGCGCAGTCCATTCACTTGTAACACCTGTTATTGGAAAACCCTTTATCTTCGATTTTTTTTTTTAATATTTACGTATACTTCCCTGTTGGATTATTTAATATTAAATATAATTTCAAAAAAATATTTTAAAAATATTTTTGTTTAAAATTTTTGAAAAATTTGTTTTTTTCTTGTTTGAAAGCACCACAATCAGATAAAATTTTTTTTATATTAAAATATAAATATAAAAAAATTTTCTCAAAACTTGTCAATAAGCACTTATTGTGCTATAGCTATGAAACGCACTATATATGTACGCATGTACATATACATCTAGATATTTCCCAGTTATTGCGATTGCTGCTGCCAACACCAAATCGGATTACACGAGCATACTATACATACATTCATACATATGTACATCTGTTCACATATTTCATGCTGCTGTTTGCGCATAGCATTCCGTGAAGTATTAAGCGGTTTCCCAGTGCTCATAAATACACAAAAAATGTAAAATATGGGTAATATATGCATACATAAGTACGCAACACACAACTCACATATATACAATATACACAACAACAATTTCCTAAGCTCAAATATACAAAAAATATCAATAGAAAATTCCAGCGCAACATGAATATCTCACTTGTTCCCACTTCTCCCTAGTTTGATTTCTTCTCTGCTTCACCTTATTTACATACACATATTTAGATGGCATTCATCTTTTAGAATCATTCCCAAGCTCATAATTTTTTTTTTATTGATTCTTATATCGCCGCCCATTTTGTTCTATTTTAGTGCTTGATTGAAACCCTAACCCCTAACAACTGTTGGTCACTTGGTTTGCTGTTGGAATGCTTTGCCCATCTTTTTTGTTTTGTGTTTTGCTAACGAACATCGTTTTTTCTTTGCTTCTTTTTTGTGTTTTTATATTTGATTGTAAGCTTTACAGTTTCCCTTTTTGAATTTCTCTTTAACTTTCGTTCACTTTTATTTTCTCTTGTGTAAATACAATTTCTGAGAAAATACTACTTTTAGTTCGCAAAAAATATAATTTCATTTTTGCTGTTGGATTTTCAGCTGAGAAACACAATTTCATGCCACAAATCGAATAGTAGGCTTCATAAAGCTGTAAAGAGCTATTGAATAGGTTTAAAATGCTTTTTCGCAGCACTCAAAAGGTCTTCAAATTTGCATGAACAGAGGTCGGTATTAGTTATTTGGCAGTAAACAGCTCGATTTAATGAAATTTCGTAGGCTATGATAGTAACTATTGAGAAAGTATTGGGGAAGTATATCGCTGGTTAATGTTTCAAAGTAAGTTTTCATCGATGTTGAAGTATGTGTGCAGCAATTGCATTAGGCAGTTCTTAGCGCAGTGCTCAAATGAAAGTCCACATATGTATAAAGGTGGTACCCTTAATAGTTTCAATCGCTTTTTTTGCTCATTAAATATCCATAGGAAGTCTACACAGCATCTTCATTCCAATATTCAGCTTAGCTAAAAATATCATCAGCAACTTTACTAGTCTTACCCTAATCAGGCTTATTCTACTGGGTGTTCAATAATATACTGGATGTATGAAGCTAGCGACAATACTTCAGCAATAACTTCTTGTTTCTCGGGATAGCGGCCGTTCCTCAAACAAATATTCCTAGATCCAGGCTATCTATTTCTCGTTGTTGGAACAGCATATACATTTTTAAGAATTTATAATTTATAATAATTTATGTGAAGAAATGGCGAATCGAATGGTTCGACGTGGAAGACAATGAATTTTGTTGGTAAAGACTTGGTTTATTTGTTGGCCTATGGTAAGTATAATAAAAAGTAAACTGAAAAAATGTAATTTTGAGATTTATTCTTTGATGACAATTTTGGTATGGGGTTTTTTATAAATTTAAATTTTTTTAATTTTTTTAGGATAAAATATATTTTAAACACTTTTTTAAATAAAATTTCTGCTTAAAATTTAGGGGAAATTTTTTTTTTGTTTTCATGGTTCAGACTAAAAAATTTGTTTTTACAATAATTTGATACTTTGGTAATGGAATTTTTTTAAGTCAAATATCATCGGTTTTTTTTATCGAATTTCTATTGCTGTTTTTAAATTTTTTAAGTTTAAATATATTTTAAAAAAGTTTTATCTGAAAAAATATTTTTGTTCGAATTTTTTAGATTTTTTTTTTGCTTTTTTTGCAGTTAACAAAGTTTTTTCTTATAATTTATTCACTTTTAAAACTTTGGAATGGAACTTTTCAAAGTCAAGCATATTCGGTCCTTTTTGATATATTTATACAGGGTGGCCCAAATAAGATCTATTAAGGTTACGCGCAAGTAATTTTTTTATTTTATGACATATTTATTTTTCTCTTTTTGTAGGTTATAATTGAATTGTTGGAAATTTATTATGGAACCACCAACAACGACTATAATACGCTATTCGTTTTACACAATTAGCCACACAAATTGATTTTTTAAATAATCTTTTGATGTCAGATGAAGCGCATTTCCATTTAAATGGTTATGTCAACAAACAAAATTGTAGATTGTGGGGCTCTGAAAATCCAAGGGCAACACACCATCATCAGTTGCACCCATCTAAATGTACTGTTTGGTGCGGTTTAATGGCCACTAGAGTTATCGGTCCATATTACTTCGAAAATGAGGATGAAACGCCGGAATCGATTTCAGGAGCTTCTCACAGAACATTGATTGAAAACTTTTTGCGGCCAATGGCGAGGCAATATCCTAATATGTGGTTTCAACAAGATGGAGCAACTGCGCAGACTGCTAGGCAAACTATGGACCTACTGCTTGAAATTTTTGGTGAACGTCTGGTTTCCAAAAATTCAGATTTCCCTTGGCCACCTCGTTTGCCAGATTCGACTGCACCTGATTTCTTTTTATGGGGATATTTAAAAGACAAAGTGCATCTTAATAAACCCGAGACTATTAGACAGCTGAAGCAAAATATTCGAGACGAAATACTGAGCCTTCAACCAGAAACATTATGTGGTGTAATGGAAATGGTGGACATTTGTCTGATGTAATATTTCATACATAATTTTCATAAAATATATTCAATGTGTAAAAACAATTAACCAAAATAAATGATTCTTGCAAAAGTTATTTGTGTTTAACATTAGTAGGTCTTATTTTGCCCACCCTGTATGCATATTAATTTAATTTAATTTAATATATGGGAAAGAACAATAAATTATTATTTTACAATAAAAAAAAGGAGCACTAGCTGCCAGGGCTTACGGCTCAAATATGAAAATATCACTTGTAATTTACTTGCACACAAATTAATTTACATTTTTACATTCCGCCCCCATCCTCGTAATCCGCAGCATCAGTTGGCTGTATTTTTCGCGATTTTCGTGATGTCACCTCGTCTTCCTCCGAGCTGTACGCGCTCAATTCATCCGACATATCATTGTTCTGTATGCATATATTTTTTTTATTTATTATTATAAATATTTTAAAAAATATTGCCTGAAAGAATATTTTTGTTAAACATTTTTAAGCGGATTTTTTTTGGTTAAACATTTTTGAGAAACAAAATTTAGTTTTCTTTTTCTGATAAACACCCTCAATCAGACAAAAAAAATGTTGAAGAGTACATAAATTTAGAAAATTTTTAGATCGGAGTTTTTTTTAAGTCAAATACCTTCGGTTCTTTTTAGCGTAAAATATTTAAAATTTTTAGAACACCAAAAACAAAAATTGGATTAAGTTTGCTCAATTTTTTTTTTTAATTTTTTAGGTTTAAATATATTTTGAAAATGTTTTACCTGAAAAAAATATTTTTGTTTCAAATTTTCGAGACATTTTTTGTCGCTTTTCTGAAAAATCCCCATCAATCAGATAAAAAAAAAGTTAATGAGCATATTAATTTAGAAAACTTTTTAATTGCAGCTTTTTAAAGTCAAGTACCTTCGGATCTATTTAGCATAAAGTACTTAACATTTTTAGTTTTGTCGTATCCCCAAAAATGGATTTAGTTTGCTCAAGTTTCTTAAAAATGTTTTTTTTTTTGTTTTTTGAAGAATGAATTACAGCTCGTAGCATTGCAAAGGCGCAAAATACAAAAGGCAACCTTCGAAGTTTTCTTGACAGATCATAAAATTCAAAACACCACACCTGACCTAAACTCACCGCAATTCACCTCAATTCACGAAACCTCTACTCACCATAGCTGCACCACTGTTGACAAGTTTTGGAAACTTATTTGATTTTTATTTATTTAATTAATTCGTTTACGAAAATACAGTTCATTTTCCTACGAAAACCATATTAATCGAATTTTCAAACGTAATGTAAATGTAAAAGAAAAAATTCAGAACTTTAAGCTGTTATTTGGAATTGCTGAAAAAGTTCCAAGTATGCAATTTTATAGCGCTTTGAATTTTGATATTGAAAGTGCGAGTTTCAGTTGGCTCAAAAATTGCATTGACGTTTGATATGTATTGAAAAATTTTTAAATCGTAAAAAATTCATAAAAAGAATAAAAAAATAAAATATGCACATTCCAAGGCGCATTTATTAAAGGTGGGGACACTAGACCAACAACAATGTTTTGTACGTTTGATTGACACGGCAAAGTATTGGAAAACTAGAAAACAATAAATTAAATCGCCTTGTTTTATTCTGTGCTGACAGCCTAATGGACACAGCGAATAAAAAAAAAAAACAAATCAGCTGGTTTACTGACACCACCTTTAATAGATTCGCCTTGGCACATTCTATGCATGAATATTCGAAATTATTCTACCGTCATAAGTTTGGTAGCACACTATGTGGTACGTCTAAACATCTTTTGATGAATTCATTGAGCCTGTGTATCGGGAACTTCTGAATTTTTTTTACTGAACATTTTAAAATAATGACTATTTTCGCTACCTGGATTTGACTGCAGGGAAGGAGCACCACAGACATACATATATTCACACATATTGATTTTAAAGCTGTGCGCCATTGCATTGGAAGCGGCAAAGTAAAATTGTAGAAGCATTTCCTAAAAACAAAAAATTTATATATGTATGTATAAATGCAGTAAGAGAAGGAAGATAAAGTATTTAATTTCATATGCATAAAATTATTCTCATATGAGTGTGATATATGATCATATTCATACAAAATTCACTCAAAGCTTTTATATTGAAAAGCGAATTAATACGAGACTGTGAGTAAAATTCATGAAGGGAAAAAAGTAAAATAATAGACAAGAAATAAGGGTATTTGATTGAAGAACTGAAATACTTTAACATAACATACAGCCAGTAAAAACAAATATTACGGCACAATATTTTCATCTGTACTAAATGAGTATACGAAACTTTTTTTTGTATGGAGGAAATGCGCAGCAGCGCCAGGAAGAAAATTATCAAAAATCAACCAGTATTAAACCATTTTAAGCTTGCAGCTTATAGCCATAAAATTTAATGGGCTATAAACCTATAATTCAATAATAAAAAGTTTGCTGCGTAAGCAACTTTCTGGTTTCCTCTTGACAAATTGGCTCCCTTAGCAAGACAATGGGTTGCTAATACTAGAAATTGTGAGTAAAAGTGGAGGAAATTTAAAATTTGTAGCCAATTTATTTCATTTTCAAAAGAGTATTCTTATGAGCGAAATCTCGTTTAGAAGTTTGTATTGATATGTCCAGGACCAGTGACATGGAATGCATCTCGAGTTACAGCTTAAATAAAAACATTATAGAGCATTTTTATGGACTTTTTGGCAATCCGAGTCATTTTAAATATAGGTTGGGACAGTAAATACATACATACATACATAAGTTATCAAGAAGAGTACATTTAGCGATGTGTAATTTATCACAGCTCTCAACAAGGCAAGTTTTGTTGCATGCGCTAACGTGAAAACTAAAGAAACTGAGTGGCTTTGTCTCAGTTACACATTAATGAAGAATTTAAAAAGCTTTCTTTCTGATGATGAGGGGATTTTGCAGGAATTCACGTTTTTCTAGCCTTTAACGAAGAATTATAATATGGAGAAGAGTTGAATAGTCTCCAAAAGGGCCTTATGGAATACTTTGTGGGTTTCTTTATTAGAAAGCTGGGATAGACGGAACATGTTTCCAATGAGCCTACTTTCACATGTGTGGATAAAGTGTTCAGAGCACGTGAATACCAAAGCTGACGCCAAGAATTTAAATAAGTTCAACGAGTTTGTCAAGTAGTTAGTAATGTAAGAATAATCTGATTAAGTACTAAAGCCAGGTGTAAGAACAGGGTGCCCGGTGGTAGAATTTGGAATTAAAGACTAAACGAAGAAAGGATTACTTATAATAAAAGTTTATTTGAATAATTATTACAAAGTGCTGGTTTTATTTTTTTAAAACTATTTCCTCTAAATGCTGATCATTACGTCGGATACACTCTTGGAATCTGGCCTCCGTACTCCACACCACTCACATGTGATGTCGATATGGCCTTAATCCCACGAAGGATATTTTCTTTTAGTGCTGAAATGGTCGCTAAGTTTGTTTCATAGACTTTACTTTTGAGGTATCCCCACAGCTAAAAGTTCATAAGGGTAAAATCGAGCGATCTGGGTGGGCAAATATGCCACAGAACCGGTTTACCAGTTTGTTAGAGAATAAATCGCACAGTATCGCCGTGGTCTCTCTGGTCATGTACGGCGTGGCGCCATCTTGCTGAAACTTTGTGTGTGTGCTGATGGATGGATGTTTTATCATTTGGCAGAAAGTAGTCATTCGGTATTGCTGATAAGAGACAACGCCCACAGAAATCGCTTGCCCTCGACGATTCTCACAATCCAGTTGGTGTAATAATTCCACTGCTTGGCAGTGCACACCAAACCATCACTTTGGTACTGTGAAGTGGCTGTTGAAGTTTTTATAGTATTTTCTGTTCTTTATATGACTAATAATGAAAATTTTGCTTATTTTCAGTTAAACGAAAAGGCGTTTCATTACCTCAAAAGGAGTGAAATCGCTCCAACATTGTCTCGCAGATATTTTTATGCAAATTGTAATCGTGAGGCTTAAGCAGCTTGTTTGAACTTTTAATGCGTAAATAGTTTTAGGAAATCCCACAGACTAACGCAGATTATCGTGCGACGAGTGCAATGCTTTAATTTGTTCTCGATGTCCAGCTGGATTTCGGCCGTGGGCTGTTTGCTACTGTACTTGTTGCCTGGAACGAATCAAATATTCACTCAAGGCATCACACAAACATCGAATATTGTAACGTTAACAACAGCTACGATGACCAGTAGCACACGAATCAAATTTAAGTAACAATGATATTAAGATAAAATAAACTGCGAGTGACGCCCGTCAAATACGAACTTAGGTTAAAGAAATGTTAAAAGCGACCAAAATTCGGACTTTTTTTACAAACTACTTTCTTACAGAGAATTTTTTAATTTTCGATATTTACAGCTAAAGGTATACAAAGTTACCGGGAAAGCCATCCTAGGCACTTAGAGATATTATTCAATTCTATTCTCGGTAATTTCTGATTCATTGGTTATATGACATGATTGATAATATAGTTAAAAAAAATTATTAACACTTTCAAATAATTTGCAAAAAAATGTTCATAGAAAAAAATTTCATAGGAAAAAAATTCTGTAACACGCAGCTAACTAGTTTCATCAAACACAAAACTGTCAAGCAACGTTTTCTAAAGCGTTATATGACCTTTATCTCGCCTGTGAGGATGCCGTGGAGGATGCAGTGGATGCTTTCCATTTCAATTCAACCGGGCTATTCGGGTCATGTTCTTCGATTTCGATGTAACTCAAATATGTTGCTCTCTGGTCAAAATAATGAGACACGTATTTTTTTGTTCGCCCGAAAAAAATTTTTTTCAGAGTTATCGGCAATTTTGTTCGGCTAAAAATCGATTTTTCTTAATTATATATGAAACATTTTTTTTTAAATGCCCTTAACTTTGTCAAAAATGAACCGATTTTAATAATTCTGGGTTCAAAATGATCGTCATTACTTACACGAATGACTTCATGTAGAAACAATTGTAAAAAAGTAGTTAAAAATTTTTTATTTAGCAAACAAACAAAAAATTGAGATTTTTTCGAAATTCAATATTTCAGAAAGTGTATTTTTTTTTTAACTTTTTCCAAATTAAGAGGACACCTCAAACTTCAATTAAGCTGAATGTCCAGTAGCTAAAATGAGTTGTTTTTGAGTAATGAATTTTTGAGTAAACACCCTGTTTCGCACTGTTTGTTTTTTGCAAAATAAACAATTTTCAATTACTTTTTTGCAATTGTTTCTGCATGAAGTCGTTCGTGTATGTAATGACGATCATTTTGAACCCAGAATCATTAAAATCGGTTCATTTTTGACTAAGTTATAAGCATTTAAAAAAAAATTCTTATATAACGAAAAAAAAATCGAGTTTGAGCCGAAGAACAAAATTGCCGATAAATCTTAAAAATAAATTTTTCGGGCGAACAAAAAAATACGTGTCTCATTATTTTGACCAGAGAGCAACATATTTGAGTTACATCGAAATCGAAGAACATGACCCGAATAGCCCGGTTGAGTTGAAATGGAAAGCATCAGTGTATACTTCGTGAAATGATATCCACTATAGTCATGTAGCGGAAAAAATGTTTCAATTCACCTAATATTATAGTATATATATATTATAGTATATATATATATACATATATATTACACTTTTGATTCATTTTTATTTGCAAATAAAGTATTTAAAAATAATTCAAACTAATATATTTTAATCGACCAAATATTTGTTGAGCAATTACAAAACTTAACAATTTGATTGAGTGATTCATTTGCAAAAAAACGATAACAGAGTGAAACGTAAGGACTTTTTCAACTGCTTTCTATACTTTTTATATACTTGTTTTGTTTTGTACAAAAAGAACGCAAAACATAAAACCGTTTCATTATTTTGCTTTTACTATGTAATATTGATAATTTGGTTTTCCTTGTTCACTCCACTCAGCAGCATAGGGCCTCAACAAGACTCAGTCCTGCGTTAGTTTCGATAATCTATTTTGCTTTCTGACAGGGGAGGTGATTAGCCTGCCGCTACATATTGATAGTTAAATAAATCTATTTCCACTGTGAAACAATTCTTTTTTTCAAAGCTTTATTAATTCATGCCGATATTCACAGTACACCAAATCTTAGAAAATACCCATGAAAGGAGAATCGATACACACAGTTATAATTTCGAAGTTGTAAAAGACTTTGTTTATTTAGAAACCAGCATTAAGACCGCTAACAATGACAGCCTTGAAATCCAACGAAGAATCTCTATTGCAAACAAGTGCTACTTTGGACTAAGTAGGCAACTGAGTAGTAAAGTTCTCTCTCGACGAACGGGCTCTCATCATGCCCGTCCTAACGTATGGCGCTGAAGCGTCGACGCTGACAGCCTCCGATGCGGCATCGCTTGGAGTGTTTGAGAGAAAGATTATGCGGAAGACTTTTGGATCTTTGCACGTTGGTGAGGGCGAGTATCGCAGGCGATGGAACAATGGACTGTATGAGCTTTACGACGATGAAGACATAGCGCAGGGAATAAAGATCTAGCGGCTTTATTGGCTGCCTCATGTCCTTTGCATGGAAACAAGCCCTCCTACTCTGAAAGTATTTGAAGCGGTATCAGCTGGTGGTGGCAGAGGTAAAGGAAGGCCTCCTCTGCGTTGAGAAGATGCAAAATCTATCTTAATGCAAATAGTCTCCTATAAGACTACTTTAGACGAATGTAGCTGGCGTAAAATGTTCACTTTGTGCACACTATGGCATAGCATATAAGACTTTCCCTTTGCTAATACTACGACAAGGCAAATTATCACGTGCCCTCGATTTCACCAAAGCACTTTCATCCGTAACTATTCGAGTACTTTATAGGTGCATGTGGCATAAAACAAGCGCATAACCAGCCAATAAAACAAAAACATTCATGCGGCCTGCCGCCTTTTGCGCGTGGTAAAAAGCTCTCAGCACTTTATCAATATTTCATTGCCAACTTAAAACACTATTTTGGCAACTGCATTTCTGCACTTGGCATGCAAGTGTACATACATTATACAATGTTTACTGTTGTTTTTGTTATTGTGAATACTTAGGAGGCGCCATTACTTTGTAATTGGAAAATTATCGCTTTTTTTTGTTTTTGAATTGCTACCTTGGCACGGGTTCCAATAATTTCACTTCAGGTGCTTGGCTTAGTTAGCAATTCGGTTAATTACCTGTTCTACTTAAGGAAATCAATTTATTATCTCCCCACGCGACTAAGGTGAAAAATATTGCACATGAATAATGAAGAAACTTCGTACGTGTACGAAACTGCATTAAACAACTTTTGTATTTTCAAATGGCAATGGTGATTTTCACTCCAGCAACAAAAGTGTCCGAATGGCGTGAAAATATCAACGCTCTAAAGCTTTTTCACCACTATTATCTTTAAGGAATTTTTATATGCACTTTAAGGCAAGGACCATAAATCTCCAACAGTCGAAGTAAGCCATAAAAACAACATTGAGAAGTATGGTGCTTGATGCAAAATCCGTTAAGCAGGCTATCCAGCAGTAAAAACTAATTCGAGTACGACACAGACCTTTTATCAAGGTTAGCCCTTGTTTTCGAGATGTATGAGATTACATTCTATAAGCTTCATAACCTCAAGAGGGTATTGTTTTACAATTTTTTTGGAATTTAAAGGAATATAAATTGAACGAGTAAACATTGTTTCGACAAATTTACTTACCATACAAGAAAATTAAAGCGAATCAATTAAAGGTGGTATCGATAAATCAGCTGATTTCTTTTGTTTTAGTTCGCCGTGTCCATAAGGCTGTCAGTACAGTATGAAAGAAGGCGAATTCAATCTTTATTCTCTACTTGGCCAATACTTTGCCGTGCCAATAAAACGTACGAAACGTTGTTGTTGGCATAGTGCTGCCTTTTAGTGAATTCGCCTTGATGAAAATATTACTTGAAAACATATTGAATTGCTGAGACAATTTTTCGCAAAATTTTAATATTGTATTTCAAAAGTTTTTCTTAATTTTTCAATTTTTAATATAGTTTAATAATTAGTAATTTAAGGAATATTCTTTAAGAAAATGCTTTACGACAGAAAAAGCGAAAAAAAAATATTTAAGTCCAAGACTATGGACTATAAATTCGAATTCTATGGAATCGATTTTAATAAATACGCTTCCTCATTGTTGTAGAGGTGATCAAATTGAGGGTACTTTTTCCCATAGTGTTTTCTTGACGCGTGACTACTGCCAAACTAATAAATACCCAACTTTTTCAGGATCCATTAACAATTCATCACGGAAAGACTTACTCCTTAAAAACGTTTACAAATCTTACAACTGTATTACGAAAATCGACGCTCTGTAAGAAGTGTGTTTAGCGCGCTCAGGCCAACTTTGGTGCACATAACAGCCCTACCGAACGCACTATTCGGCAAACCATCGCCAAAATTGTCAGTTTTATACAATATTATTGGATGATACTCGACCGATTGGACTACGTACAGCCCGAAGTGAAGAGAATATTGCGGCTGTATATAAGATTTTTGCCGAAGAGTCGGAAGGATCGATACGGCGCCGATTTCAACAACTTGGCCTATTGTATGGCAACTACTTGGGATATTTTACTCAAAGCTCTTGGTTTCAAAGCGTATAAGATAGTCATAGTTTTAGTCATTCGGCTCTTGAAAAACGTGCCGAAGATCCACCTTTTGGGACCCGAATTTCAGCGCTAATGGCCTAATGGCTACGTCAAAGCAAAAATTTCCGTAATTGGGCCGAAGAGCAATCCGAAGCTATTGTAAACAACCGTTTGGTGCGGCCTATGAGCTGGAAGAATCATCGGCCAATATTTCTTCAAAGACGAAGCTGCCACCAATGTAACAGTGACTAGCGAACGCTATCGCGCACATTTGGTTCCAAAAATGCGGTGCTGCTTGCCATACAACCCGTGAAACAAACAATTTACTGCGTCGATGGCCGTCGTTTCGGTGAGAAATTTATCTCTTATCGCGAAATTTATCTCTATTGTATTGGCTACCAAAATCGTGTGATATCACACATTTGGACTTTTATTCGTGCAGGTACTTAAAATCTTAATGCTTTATGGATAAACTAGCTTCGATTGACGCATTGGAAGCCAACATTTATAAAGTTATTCCCGAGATACCGACCGAAATTCTCCAGCGAGTCATTCAAATTCTTGTTTACGGATGCCCGAATTACGACGCAGTTGCGGCCAACATTTGAAATAGATTATCTTTGGAAAATAGATGTAATGGCTGCTTTTATAAGAAAATAATAAAGATTGGCCAATCAATTTGAAGATTCGTTGTTTTCTTCTTCTTCTTCTTCTTAATTGGCGCGATAACCGCTTACGCGATTTTGGCCGAGATTAACATGGCGTGCCAGTCGTTTCTTTCTCGTGCTAACTGGCTCCAATTGGACACACCAAGTGAAGCCAAATCCTTCTCCACCTGATCTTTCCAACGCAGAGGAGACCTTCCCCTTCCTCTACTACCACCAGCTGGTACCGCATCGAACACTCTCAGAGCCGGAGCGTTTGTTTCCATTCGGACGACATGACCCAGCCAACGCAGCGCCTGGATCTTTATTCGCTGCTCTATGTCTATGTCGTCGTAAAGCTCATACAGCTCATCGTTCCATCGCCTGCGATATTCGCCGTCGCCAACGTGCAAAGGTCCAAAAATCTTGCACAGAATCTTTCTCTCAAACACTCAATGCAACGCTTCATCGACTATTGTAATCGTTCACGCTTTCTTCTTCCTCGAGAGAGGTCTTTACTAATTAGTTGCCTACTTAGTCCAAAGTAGCACTTGCTGGCAAGAGAGATTCTACGTTGAATTCCCAGGCAGGCATTGTTTGTTGTTTTACTTCAATTTAATATCCGATACCTCTAAATTGATCACCATTTAGTACGCAAATCTATTTTAGTTTAGAGTTTAGATTTTATGAGGTCATTATCGAGATACGTGCATTGGGGGGGGGGGGGGGTGGATCGGGTACTTTTTCCCCCGGGCCCGGAGTTTTCCGAGGGGCCCGGACTCGTGGGTAATTCCAAGAAATTTCCTGCTTCAAAAAATATAGTAAATAATACTTCTACCAGAGTTCCGTCACAGACTTTTTTTGGTGTCACCATATCGAATGTTATGATCACGATTACGAAGAATAAATATAATATGGTGATACAGAAGTATATATTATTGAGCTCTTATTAAAATGGAACATTTTATGCTATAATTAATAATTATAGTGATGATTAGATTAAATTTAGATAGTTGTATTTTAAATGAAGACAAATTTTGAAACTTAGTTATTCTTTAAAGCAATTTGTCCTTACGTTGATAAAGAATAAAATGTAGAGATAGCAATAATACTTTTTATAGACTAGAAATTTTTGATTATATAAATAATTATATAAATAATTTTTTAAATTCGTTTTCCCAGTCAATTTCACACTTTTATAGTATTTTTTTATGTTTCGGCAACTAATGCGTGGCCCCTTTCAAGAAAAGTTTGCTGTGTGAAATAACGTTACATTCTGGTAATCTTGTCAATTATTTTGAGTTTAAAACATAAACGTTCTGAACAAGTGAACACTTTTCGCATTTTAGATACTTCATAAAACAAGTTATTTTGAATATTTATGACAATACAGTGTATATGTGAAGTGATAGCTGCTTTGATATGTGAAACTTTCGAAAATTATGGGATTTCACTGGATGAATGCCGTGGACAAGGTTATGACAATGGGCGAAACATGAGCGGTGAGTACAAAGAAGCCCAAGGTCGCATTTTGCAAAAAAATCCATATGCACTTTACGCACCATGCGGAGCTCATACTCTCAATTTAGCAGGAGTCGATGCCGCTGAATGCTGCCCTAACGCAATTACTTTTTTTGGAGTCGTTCAAAAATGTTTCAACATATTCAGTAGTAGTACGATACGATGGGATATATCGAAAGAATGTGTACCAACTTCACTTCACCGCTTATCGGATACAAGATGGTCTGCTCGAATTGATGCTGTCAAAGCGTTTGCTCAAAATCTACCTGAATTGAGGAAAGCTCTTACAAAAGTGACAGGACTTAATCTCACCGTAGAAACAAAACGCGATGTCGATGGAATTGTTAAGTACATAAGTAAATTTGAATGTGTCTTAATGTCTTCCATATGGTTCAAGATTCTCACAGCAATAAACTACGTCAGTTTGATTTTACAAAGAAAAGAAGCAACGATTGACGTCGAGGTAAAGAATCTTGAATGGCTAGTAGCAGATCTACAATTGTTACGCAGCCAATGGGGATCGATTTTAAAAGAATGTCAAACTGTTGCAAAAGGTTTGCCAAACACTTCGTCAACATTGCCAGCAAGCCGAAAGAAGAAACGTAATGATGAAGAACCTGAGAACTCAGCCGAAAATATGACCGCCGAAGAAATTGATTTCAAGAGGAACACATTTCTCGTCATCATGGACTCAGTTATCACTGGTATTGAAAATCGGTTTACTGCAATTAAAAACATAAACAACATTTTCTCATTCCTGTGGATATTTCCTAAAATTGAAAAAGCAGAACTTCAGACAGCAGCTCTTAATTTTGCTAAAAAATACCCTTCTGATGTGTCGGAAGAAATATCAATTGAGATGTGTCACTTGAAGAGTGTTTACAAGACGAATTTTACTGGAAATTCGGAATGTTGTATGCCTCCGTTCGTCTTGTTGAATGCGATCACAGCTAAAAACTTGGACACTCTGTTCCCGAACATCTGCATTGCTTTGCGAATATTCTGCACCCTGCCAGTATCGCTTGCCGGCGCCGAAAGATCGCTCCGCGCTTTATCAAGGATCAAAGACTACCATCGTTCTTATTCAACTCAGGGTCGAGTAACAGGATTGGCAACTTTGTATTTGGAATCTGAGTTAGCAAGGAAACTCGACTTCGATGATATTATAAGAGCTTTTGCCTCAGCTAAAGCAAGAAAAGCAAAATTCTAAGCATCGTGGCAGTCATTTTCAAATATTTGTAAGGCTCACAAAATGAATAAAAAAATTTTACTTTTTTCAGCTGCGTTTTTTATTTCAGATCTGCTGAAGAGTTTTCTAAAATTCATTTCAATCAATATTTCATAATTAATTCTATCAAAAATTGTATCAATGAGTTTTTCAATGTTTAAATGTTATATCACTATAACATAATACGCATTTTGATAAATAAAAAAAATGTGAAGGGGCCCGCATCTCAAGTTTCCCCCGGGGCCCGAATACTCTCTCCACAGCCCTGGCCGTTGCAAATATGTGAAAATATTTTGATTTTTTCACGAGCTATCGTGCGCCCAGACGGAAAGCCATAACTAAATGGACTCCACTCACCATTCTGACTATATTGGTATATAAGTATATACTTACCCATATATCTACAGTTACATTCATGAATGCTATTGCATACACATTTGCGCGGTTATAATAAGATATCAAAATATTTCCATAATTTTTACCCTTAAATAGTGACTTTGTTTTTATAAAAAGCTAACTGATTTTACAAATATTCCCTAACTTCCATTTGAGTTTTCATTTATCTACTCTTCTATTTTTCGACTAGGGTATACTAAAAACTTGCATATTAAATTTGCACATTAAGCTTTGTTAGTTTCACTTAGGAAGCTTTTGGTAAGTCACAAGCAGACAAGCACATCCGTTTTCCGCATACCGGCTAATGTGTAAATTTGTGCTTCCTTAAAATCCCACTAAAACCCATCGCCCATAATTTTAAATATGCATGCGCATATACATATATGGCTAATAAACACTTTAGATGGCTACATTTTGCAGCTTTTCGCATACTCGTTCCCACCTTCAATTAGCACTTAACACTTAGCACTTAGCTTTTAACACTTATGTAGGTAAAGACACTGGGTGCTCTCCCTTGAGGTTGCACTCCAACCAATAAGGTTTTAGTTAGTTATCACTTTTGTTCAACAATTTGTGTGTTGAGTTTTAATCCTTTTTTTTTCGACACATGAATAATCTTCTTTAGTCCGCTGTTGAACGGAAGTTTATACATACCTAAGTATGTATGTAAGTATATTTGGGCACAGTTCCTTGCAGGCAGTTACTTATTTGTATGTACGCTTCATTCGTCATAGTTTTGGAAGTGTTAATATATAAATAACTGTACTTAAGTTACGGGACAGGTGCGCTTTTAGGAGGATTAAGTTAAAAGTAAGTGACGCGTATAGAAAGCAAATCACTAACACCTTAGGATGCTCTGAAAAAAATTGGCATATTAAAAACAAAAAAAATTATATTGTCTTCAGCTGAATTCGGTATATTTTTTAAGCCCTTACATCAAATTTTAATTGGTATGTCCCATGCAGTATGAGAGAGTAAGTACGAGCCAAGTCACTATGTTTCGTTAGCATAGTTTCGTGGATATTTTGTATTTGTTTAAGGGGTTATATACCTTGTGGTCCGGTGAAATTAGCGAAAGTTGGGTTTTTTTTTAAGATATGTAGCAATAATTTTATTGTATAAAAGTTTTAATTATTGGATATTACAATGTTTAAAGAAAAAAAAAAGGTTTTGCTTGTGTAAAAATATTTAAAAATGGCGGAGTTATGGCGTTTTCCCCCAAGACCCTTTTTTTGGAAGAGGCTTGCGGTGGACGCGATTCAAGTCCACCAAGTCAACTGAAATCAAAAAATCGAAAAGATTTCATTAGTATAGGGTTATATCTTCTTAGTGAACGATCAATATATTAAATATTTTGATTTTTGTGAAAATAGGAACATGTTTTTAAAAAACTCCACTTCTACAGTCCTAAAATTGGCATTAAAAAATTCATATCTGCAAAATAAAAATTTATACATAAAAAGTTGATCGTTCACTAAGAGGCGACATCAATTACGAACAATTTAAAAAAAAATTATAAAAATCGGTTGAATACTTTTTTTGCAATCGCGTCCACCGCAAAAGCATTTTTGGAAAAACACGTTTTTGAGATAATCGCGTTTAAAGTTTCAAGCGCCGCATGAGGCCGTACGCTCAGGACGTGACGACGCACAATTTAAAACGCTGTAACTTTCGATCTATTGCTCAGATCTCTATGAAATTTTTGGAAAATGTTCTCAAGGGATTGTACTTTACGATAAAGAAATAAACCCCTTAATCCTGTATTTTTTTTCAAGTGAAATCTATAAAATATTCCACCGGTAACTGATATGCTAAAATAAGTTTGAGACACAAAAACTAGGATATTAATGGAAGCGAATTGCAAATTTTTGTTTAAAGAATTAGATCTTTTGCACACCTAATATTGGCCAAATGGCCGCCGCGGCCTCGGCGGCACACCTCCAAAGACCGCCAAATGCAAATAGTTCCTTATCTAAAGGGTGGTTAAGTTTCAAGGGCTGGTGTTGATTTTGAATCAAATACAATTTCTTAAGGAAATGATTGCCATTTTTCTTTACTATGATAATATTGGTATGGCTCAAATACGCATGGAATAAAATATTGGCCAAGTAGCCGCCGCAGCCTTGGCGGCACACTTCCATCCGGTGGTCCAAATTTTCGATGACGCTGAGGCATAATTGAGGTTCTAAGCCGTTAATGTGCCGAATTATCTCATCCTTTAGCTCTTGAATTGTCACTGGCTTATCGACGTATACCTTTTCTTTCAAATAACCCCAAAGAAAGAAATACAACGGTGTCGCTGTCGTTTAGGTGTGGTTCACATTCAACATCGGCCCTTGAAATTTAACCACCCTTTATATATTTAAAATTGAATTTGTCACTATTTACAGACGTATGTAAAGATTTGGGTTTTCAAATTGCTATAATTTTTAAGTTTTGATTCCATCTAAAATCTGGTATTTGATCAGAACTTTCGTTTTCTTGAAAATAAGAAAATTATCAACATTTTAGCAATTTTTCCTGTTTTTTTTGGAAATTTTTCCATTTCTAGTAGTTAAATAAACGAATTTCCAAGTTAACTGCTCGACAATTATTTCCATGTAATTGAATAACTGATGTGAGTTGAATGAATACAAAATTTCTTGCCATGCAAACGCCCAGAGCATACTTAAGTTATGCAGGGAATACTTGTCGTACTTGCTGAACAGTGACAACTGACGGGTCTGTCGTGATAACGCAGCTAAAGAATAACAAAGCCGCGGGAGCCGACGTACTGTCGGCTGAGCTATTCAAATAAGGCGGCGATGGAGCTTCTAAGCTACATGCATCTGCCTCTATCGTCGTATGAAAGTATGCTTGATAAATTGGAGCTTAAGTGTGCTGTGCCCAAACAATTTAAAGAATTCTCCTGAAATCTGTGCCTATTATTGCGGATGTGCTCTTCAAAATATCCAGTACAAAATTCTAGCCAACGTATTGTGTGAAAAACTTACTTGAAAGTGGACTTTATCAGTGTACCTTTAGACCTGAAAAATCCACAATTGAAATTCATAATATACCAAAATTTGGAAAATACCTATATAAAGGGAATCTACACACACCACCTTTTCATCGATTTTAAAGCCGCTTTCGATAGCACGAAAAGCCTCAACGTCTGAATTTGGTGTGCTGCAATACTAATACGGATGTGCAAAGTGACGGTGATTACAAATTCAGAGATAACGTAGGTTCGAATCTCGGTGAAACACCAAATTAAGAAAAATATTTTTCTAATAGCGGTCCCTCCTCGGCAGGCAATGGCAAACCTCCGAGTGTATTTCTGCCATGAAAAAGCTCCTCATAAAAATATCTGCCGTTCGGAGTCGGCTTGAAGCCTCCTCCACAAATAGGAGGAGGAGCTCGGTCAAACACCCTAAAAGATTATATATATATATGGTATAGTACATAGAAAGAAAAATGCAAATCTTCCGTTTTATTGGCTTATTTTTAGTTTTTGTTTTTTGTAATAATATTTCATTTTTTTACTTTATTTCTGCTGTTTGTTCATAAGCAACAGCGTTGAAAGTAAGTTAATAGCTCCATTATTATCTACATAATTATTTTTAGAAGTTACATACTAGCTTACTACTTGGGTTTTGAAAAAAAAATATATATTTTCGGCTATAATTGGGCATTGCAAAATGGAAATTTTATTAAAAAAAAAAATGATATGGTGGAAAGTTCCATGGATTTGGAACCAACTCCAAACACAATTTTTTCGAAGAAAATATGTAGATATTTTTTTCTACAATGTAGGAAAATTATTTTTCAATAGTTTTTTTCTTCTTTGTCTTATTTTTAGAGCATCCTCTTCAATAGCTACTATCTAAAAATACTCCAAAGCTTTCTCTCATACAAGCTTGCCTTGCATCCATAGATAATTTTCTAATATATTAGTAACAATATTGACAACTTTGATGGCGTCCGTTATATTTGATGTTTCTTATTTAGTCACTAATAAAAAATAACCATGGTAAGTTGAACGATTGAGCAACACGTGGAAATGTTATGAGCGATTTGAGAGTATGGTTATTTTTTGTGGCCACCAAAGCTACAGTATCATGCCATTTTACTCTGCTGGACGTTATCCTTTCATCCTCATCATTGTTTCTTTGATTCCCTAGCAGAACATAGGGCACCAACAACACCTACGCGGTACTTCCTCCTATTACTGTATACGCTTTTACCTGCTTCCAGCTTATCCCGATTTGAGCCGTCTCGCGATCCGCAGCACTTTTCCAGGTTACCTTTGGCCTACCAGATGCTCTTCCTCTCGTTGTAGATGGATCTCATTCCATTGCCATCTTCGCTACGTTACGGTCTTCTTTGCGTAAGGTGATACCAATTCATTTCCATTTCTGTCTTCTATCCAAATGTCTAGCAGCTCAATGTTTTCTTTTTCTGTCAATTCCTTGTTTGGCATTAATTTTGGTAAAAAATTCGGAATATAATCCTTAGACAGTGGTTGACAAAAACTTGCAAGGGACTGGTTATAGCGGTGCTGATTTTCTAGGTAAAGCTACTTTACAGCAGTACTGACAGGGCATTCGACTTGAAGAGCCTAACCTTTAAACTCGAGCTCAGGTTGTTATTTCGCCATAAGGGGGCGTCCATAAATTACGTGAGGTGTTTTTTTCAATTTTCTGAACCTCCCTCCCCCCCTGGTGAGATGTCGTGAGATTTTATTCAACCCCCTCCCCCATCCCCCAATCTCACGTGAGATTTTTCAAAATGTGGGTTTCTTATGTAAACGCGTTGGATTGTTATTGTAAAAAGAAAAAAATTTGCTTCGTGCTTTTATTTACGACTAGTTAAGACTAGTAATCAATATTGCTGAGAGTTATAAGTGTAATAAAGATTTAACAATAGAAGACTTAAATCGTAACTACTGCGATTAAAAAAAGAATATCTACTCTAATTCAGTCCATGGAGAATCATGCGCGGTTTCAAGAGAGACTATTGGGACCAACATGTCCATATGATTTTCAGTAAAATCATGTGCTCCTTCAACTTCGTTCTAATCTAGCCACTCTAAGCCGTTGACGCTTGCGCACAGTAACTCATTAGCTCGTCTTGTGACAATCCGTGAGGGTCGCACTTTGCGGAACATACGCGCTTGCTTAGCTGGTGCAATGTGAGCTGCTCTCCTGTGCTCTTCAGCTCTGGTGATAGATGCGAAGTAAATACCACATGTACTGCAGCATATTTTCTCTAAATCATCACGTATACTTGGGCAATAGAGATCAATAGGCGTGCTGATAAAGGCATTCAGCGGTTGAATCGGTACGCGTATTAGAAATGGAGCAAATGATTTTCCGTCATGTTCTTTAAAGTCCGGAATTGTCAAACGTCAACCTGAGTGATAGGGCGTTCGGCTCATAGTGGCGCGAAAACAACCGACGGGCTACACTGTACCGCAAATTCAGATTAAATTGAGCTATTTGGTATAAAACAAATATGGTGGTTTGACAGTAGTAATGTATAACGTCGAAGTATGAATGAAATTATTTTCTTTCGAACGAATTAGTGAATGATCTTAATCATACTACGATTACGCTTGAGATTCAATCTTAAGCATGTACAATTTTTTTGTTTCAATCAGAAAAAAAATTGCGTGATATTTGCCGAGACCCCCCCTCTCTCCAACGTAAGATTAGATGAGATTTGACTCGACCCCCTCCCCCCCTTAAACATCTCACGTAATTTATGGACGCCCCCTAAGAGTACAATATCTTGGACCCCCTCTGGCCTTTTCAATTCGAGAGCGTATGTCAACATCCGTGCCACCCTCCGGGGCAACTTTGCTGTCGAGGTAAGTAAAATCGATAGGGTAACCAACAAACTCCACACACCCACTAATCTTATTTGTCAGACTCATCACCTTCGTTTGGGCAAAATTGATTTGAAGGCCGACAGACCTAGCCACGCTATGAAGCGTGGAACCCATTTCCTTAAGTTCAGTTAGACAATGTGCCAAGAAGCTATGTCCTTAGCATAATCGATGTGTTGTAGCGTGCCAGTCTTCGTCCATTTAAGACCACAGTTGCGAAGAACGCTTAAGGCTGCTTCAAGGATGTCTCCTATTACTAACAGAAACAACGCGGGCGATAGAATATATCCCTGGCGAATTCCGCTTCGAACTTCGAATGGCTCCGATAGCTTACTCTTGTGCATTACACGGCATCTAGCACAATCATAAGTTGTTTTAATTATTGAAATGATTTTTTCGGGAACACCCCTACGGCGCTAGGCAGCCCACATACAGCTTCTGTGCACGCTGCCAAAAGCTTTTTCAAAATCGATGAGCATATTATCATTTTATCTTCTAGTTTGTGCTAAAGTCGTAGGTCTACATCGATGAGCCACAATTGACGGGTACGCTCAAAGTCTATATAACATCGACCCTAACTCACATTAAGTCGGATTTAAGCAGAAGAGTCACTAAAAATGGAACTTCTCGGTTCCATGCTAACGTTCGAGGGGTCAGGCAGTTGAATGATGTTTCATTCCAGGCATAATGACATATGCGGTATATTCGAATAAATTTCAATAATTGTTTGTTGTTGTGCGGCGCATACCATTGTTTTATTCCATGTTGTTATCTTTGATGTTATTGGAATACTCTTCAAAAGTTGCATAACTTGAACCTTCCAAAATTAAACCTTTGACTGAAACTCGCTTTAGTACTAATATATCCCATTAAATTTTCGAGTTCAATGAAATTTATTTATGAAATTTATATACATATATAATATATATAATTGGCGCGCACACTCTTTTTGGAGTTTTTAGCCGAGCTCCTCCTCCTGTTTGTGGTGTGCGTCTTGATGTTGTTCCACAAATGGAGGGACCTACTGCTTCAAGCCGACTCCGAACGGCAGATATTTTTATGAGGAGCGTTTTCATGGCAGAAATACACTCGGAGGTTTGCCATTGCCTGCCGAGGAGCGATCGCTATTAGAAAAAACTTTCTTTTAATTTTCGAGATTCGAACCTACACTCTCTCTCTGAATTCCGAATGGTAGTCACGCACAAACCCATTGGGCTACGGCAGCCGCTACTAAATAGTATATATACTTATATATATTACACCATTACTGTGTATGGGTATACTCTAGAGCTTTGCGCTTGAATTATTTGCCTTTTCTTGCGCTTTGTATAGAAATCTCACTCAGCACAGCATCTTAACCTTGTAGTTTTTGTATGATTTAATTTGTGCATACTAAATTTATACGTCTTAGCTCAAACAGATTTTCAGGAAAATCAGTAGGAATTTCACGCACCTACATATTTAGTTTGTTTAATTTGCGAGTACTTGTAGAATATCTGGCTCAGTTTTATTTCTTTTGATTACTTGTGCACATTTTAATGATTGGCTTCTGGTTTATTCGCAGAACTTTGGCTATGTATAGGGTCATGTAATTTGTATATATATATATGTAGATAAAATTTATCGGTTTATGTTACTACCAAGACGCCTGTTAAGGCTTTTGTGTATTGGGTAGCTTAAAAGGTTCGATAACAAATTGTCTATTTAAGGCTGTCAACTCGAATAACGCGCGTTCGAAAGTTATTTTTTTCATTTGAGAAAATAAAACCAAAATAGCGCTTCATATTAAGTGATCCAAAAGTTTTCGACATTGCATCAATTCTTCTAAAGTTGTGTATATTTGTAGTCTTAAGTATAATAAGAAGTAATAATTTTGATATTTATTCAATTTTCAATATTTTGGTATAGAACTTCCATAATGGAAATATTTTTGTTGTTGATATTTTTAACGTTTTTATAATTTTTTAAAATAAAATATAGGTAAATATATTGTAGAAAAGTTTGTTTTGGAAAGAATTATAGTTTTTGTTGAGTTTTTTTTAGAATATGTTTTTTTTTTTCAAAGTTATAAGAAAATAAGGAAAAAATTGAATTACGGTGTTTTTCAAAAATGGCAAAAACAAATTTTTTCGGTACGAAAATTTTCAACAAAAAATTATAGAATTTCCAGAACATTTTAGATTTTAGAGAAATATTTTAAATTTTCTAACGTTTAATAAAAACATTTTTTTTTAATAATTAGCATTTTAGAAATAGCGACTACCCCTGTGCATGTTTATTTTCCCATTAAATCAATCGCAGCCTAACATTCGACTTTGTAATGTCGCACTCTATTGATCTGCTTTCATGCCGAGGTCAATTCTATTTACTCCTCGACTCTGGTGCTTGCCTTTCTCTTTCCATATTCAATTTTCCTTAAATTTTATTTGCTTCTTTGCTTGCCTTTCTACAGCAACGCTAATTGAGTTTCAAATTACTATAATGCCTTCCTCGAAGCTTACCTTTTTTCGCCCATTTACGTTGTGCCGTCACTCACTACTTTGCCTTTGAATGCTGGGTTAACCCTTTCTGGGGTCGACGGTTGGCAAAACATGTGCGCTCTGCTGGCTGATGCGATTTCTGAGGACATTTCACTAAAAGCCAATTTTCTCTGTGTCACACACTTCGAATGCCGTAGTAGTCAATACTAATAATTTCAAAATATTGTTCAAACAGCTAAACAGTACAAACTATATGAAATTAAGTGCGCACATACACACATACAAAGCACACACATAATTATATACTGATAAATATGCTCTACAAAATATCCTCCTAGTGCCGTTAACACATCCGACTTGCCTGCTGAGCACGGCCGCATCATTCGCAATTTGGCTTTCACGTGAATTTGACCTTCATTGTCGGGGAAATTTAATTGCTTCATTTGATTAGGGGGAATTACATTTTCTTAATTAAATTTTGTGAGCCAATTTTGCAATCTCGGTTGTGGTGACAAATGAACTAAGGGATATTGGGAATATGTGAAATATGATAATAAATGCGGTTTTGTGACAATAAATGAGGACTGATTTTGAGCTGTTTTTCAAATTTTATATATAAGTGTATAGGTACATATGTACCAACATATTTACGCATACATAAAAAAGCGACCAAATAGTCTGTGTGCGGCCGCTGAATGAATGAATCAATTCTCTTGGGAAAAACATGTATTTTGCTGAATACGGCACTATAACCGTACTTTTTGTACCTAAATATGTTTGTTATTATGACCTTAATTAAAATGTACTAATTTGGATTTTTATTTTAAGGTGCTTGCCTTAAAATTTTGCCCTTCATTAGTACAAATATTTTAATGAGAAAAATAATGAAGAAAGCAAAAAAACGTATTCTTTTTTTTTTAATTTTTTTTTTACTCAAAATGTTTATAAAACGAATAGGTCTATTTATAAGTTCGTGCGGTTTTACAACAGATGGCGTAACTTGATTATTATTCCATCGATCCACATTTCCAAACATTCATTGGAGAGCTACTGTCGTAAGGCACAAACGTCAGTATAAGTTTTTTATTTGAAGCGTAAACAACAATATTTTTACCACACTTGAAAATGTCGAATTTCGTGCCAAATAATGTGTTTTTGCGGGGAATTCTTCTTCATTATTTTAATATGAAGAAAAAAGCAGCCGAAAGTCATCGTATCTTGGTGGAAGTTTATGGTGAGCATGCTCTATCTGAGCGAACGTGCCAGAAGTGGTTTGCACGCTTTAAAAGTGGTGATTTTGGCTTGGAAGACGAAGAACGCGAGGGTGCGCCGCCAAAGTTCATGGATACCGAATTGGAGGAATTGCTCGATCAAGATCCGGCTCAAACGCAAGAAGAGGTTGCAAAAACTTTGGGAGTTGATCAATCAACCATTTCCAAACGTTTAAAAGCCATGGGAATGATCCGAAAGGTAGGCCATTGGGTGCCGTATGAATTGAAGCCAAGAGACGTTGAACGCCGTTTTATGGCATGCGAACAACTGCTTCAACGGCACAAAAGAAAGGGTTTTTTGCATCGAATTGTGACTGGCGATGAAAAGTGGGTCCATTACGACAATCCAAAACGTCGGGCAACGTATGGATACCCTGGCCATGCTTCAACATCGACGTCGGCGCAGAATATTCATGGCCTGAAGGTTATGCTGTGTATCTGGTGGGACCAGCTGGGTGTTGTGTATTATGAGCTACTGAAACCGAATGAAACGATTACGGGGGATGTCTACCGACGACAATTGATGCGTTTGAGCCGAGCACTGCGAGAAAAACGGCCGCAATACGCCGATAGACACGACAAAGTTATTTTGCAACATGACAATGCTCGGCCACATGCTGCACAAGTGGTCAAAACATACTTAGAAACGCTCAAATGGGATGTCCTACCCCACCCGCCGTATAGTCCAGACCTTGCGCCATCCGATTACTATCTCTTCCGATCGATGCAACATGGCCTGGCTGACCAGCACTTCCGTAATTACGATGAAGTCAAAAAATGGATCGATTCGTGGATTGCGGCAAAACCGACCGAATTTTTCACAAAGGGAATCCGTGAATTGCCAGAAAGATGGGAAAAAGTAGTAGTAAGCGATGGACAATATTTTGAATATTAAATTTGTAACCATTTTACGTCAATAAAGTTTCAAATTTCGAAAAAAAACCGCACGAACTTATTCATAGTCCTATTATAATCACGATTATACTATCGTGAGAATTTATCAGAGTAAATAATATTGAGTTCAGCTATTTAGAAGTCAGATTTTTTAGAAAAGAAAAATCAAACGCTTGGGTATTCGAAATCTTGATTTGTTCTCAAAGTGCAGGCGTTAGCGGAACAAACCTTGCAAAATTAGTACTCAAGTTCATTCTACAAAAAGAAAAATATGTATAAAAGATTATTGGTTAGAATTAGTGATTCTTCGTTGGCGCACTATAAATTTTTGTTTCTGAATACCTTTTTTTCTAAATAAACATAATAATTTTTGGTAATGGAGATCTTTATTTTGACCTTTACAAGCTCCATTGATTGTCCGATTTTATACTGCAGCTTTCTAGTTCAGAAATGTCAAATATAATTGACGTATCAGGCCTTTTGCAAAAATTACAAATCTTCTAAGAGGGTGATTAATTTTGCGCCACCCCGTATCACTCATCATAAATTTAATAATTCACACCGAATCAGACCACAGAAACTTAAATTTGCCATTATTTCTTCGTGCCTCCTCTTTTTGCAAATTCTGCGTTTCTTTGGCTTGGAAAAGTTGCGATTTTGCAATGAAGTGGGTTGCTTCTTGAATTGTGAATAAAAGAGTTGGAAAAAAAAACTTTACTCTCAGTCGAAAGCAGGAAATATAATTGGTAAAAAGTTAGTCAACAACCAAATTTGCTGATTAATTTTGTGCCACCACATCAAAAAATGAATTACCATTCAATAATAAAAATCAAGAAAAAATATCAAATACAGTGAGGTATGGGATCAGAAAAAAGTTTAAGCACTTATTTAAGTAAGACTGTTCAGCATTGGTTCGATTCTATCGATGGTAAATTTATGTTGAGGAGGTAGCAGGGGCCATAACAAACGCGGAGACTGATTTGGGTATCGCCGAGGGTCTTGTGAAATTTATCGATCAGTTGCAACTAGGCAGATTCGTAATTTCGATGTTGGGTCTCTCAGAGGTACGCAGATCCATCAGGAGGGGTACTAATTAGAGGAAAGTTCCCAGATACCCTCTGTAATATATTGAAAAATGCTTCAAACGATGTAAGCAGGTGGGCGGAGTCGAGTGGTCTCGGGGTAAATCTGAACAAAACATACCTGTTCTAAACCCATGGGGGACCAATAACCCAATACACTTTCTCTGCGGTTACATGGCTCTGGGTAAAAGAAGATTCAATATTCTAGGAAGAAATTTTTTTAATAATTTGGTAAAAGGAGCCAGTTTAAAACTAACAGAGATTGCTGTTATACGAGTATTAAAGGCACAGGTTGGTTCAATGAAGATAGTGTAGAGTAAAGATGGAGGTAGTCCTGGTGGTATCATGAGCCTAAAGCAGGTCTAGGTGTGCCAATTGGCAACCACTATACCTACCCTCCTACTTGCCTAGTATTTTTAGCAGTTTTTTCTTTTAGCTGACGATTTACTAGTGAAAAAAAGAAAAGCTAAACGCCCGCTATACGCAAAGCAATCATTGGAGCTTGATAGGATTTTATTATCTCAAAAAAACACATTTGGAACACTTTTAAGTCTTACTACACTTAAGTATAATCTTTAAGTAATTTTTCCAGTCTGCAAGGTTTTGTAACCATGGACTGAATAAATGATATGGAATAAACTGAAATGAAAATTCAGGATGTTAGTAAAAATAATTGGTTTCAATGCTCTACCTTTTTCATGTGTTTTTTTCTTCTTTCTTTTTTTGAGGCACATATTGCACAAAACGTTTTCAGGCAATAAAGGACGAAAAACCGATAACCATATTGACAGGATGATTGTTTGTCTGTCCAGGTAGTGCTCTATGAAGAGAGCTGAATGGAAATTGTTCAATAGCACATCTCATACATTCTAAGTCACCCCAGTACTTAGTAAAGCAAAAACGTGGGCTGATAATAGTTTGAGATTGCTTTTCATATAAAATGTAAATAATTTCAAGTTTAGTGTTTTCAGATGCTAAATAAAATGTACCACTAATATGGAAATTTCAACGGAACAATGACCCAAAGCGTACCCCTTGAATTGCAGAAAGGAAGCAAGGAGCTGAAAACAGGGCATCAACGGACAGTCAATACAAGCAGCCTCTATAGCTTTCGTCCTTGTGTAAGTGGACACGGTAATAGAGAAGCTGTGGTGTAAGCGACATCCATGGTAAATACACCCACAGAAGTTGTGGGAGACTCAGTTAATAAAGCAGGGGCCAATCAAACCGACGTCGACACTGGGAACCACATACCACATGTGTTGAAATGGATAATATATCACAAATCTGGCATCACCTATATTACCCAGACTCAATGTCAATTATGTCAGTTCATTGAATACACATTTTTTCACTTCCTGTTTGATCGAATAAAGAAGAGCACGTCCCAACAAGACTCTGCAATTCAAGACATATTTTTAATAACATGACGCACACTGGGGATTTAGCGGAAGAAAGTCAAATTTGCAACATACCACCTATGCAATGTTTAATGGTATTTCTAAATTCCAGAATAGAACCAACAATAAAATCAAAAAGAATTACTAAACTCCGATTTACAGTTTTTTTATAGGTATGTCAAAAGTATAATTTTTTTATAGTATTGAACTGACTAAGAAAAAACTTCAAAGCCCAAGGTGGTCTTTTTTCCTTTAGCTTGAGCCGATTCCAATTTTTTATTTTTCATTTAGGGTACGATATTTTTATATATTTTAGCCGGAAGAACAAAGGCTGTGAAGCATTGATTATCTATTTATAATTAATTTTACGAAAAAAAAAATTATATTCCTTCATATTCTTGGATCTGCAAGTTGAGCTACATTTACCTACGGTCAGAAACTAGTATCAACGTGTTGCTTAATAGCGTCTCTTTCAGTTTTAATCAATTGCAGGTGCCACCAGGTGCCACCAGGCGACACTGATTATTTTTTGGCAATGATAATAACTAAACGCTTTCTAGTGTGTGCATAATGATAACGAAACACTTTTAATTTTGTTTTGACATTTTGAGGGTAATTCAGAATTATGAACTTACATGTATCCTGTGCGTAAATATTTGCTGGCTTATATTAATAAAAAAAAAAAATTAAAATTTATGAATTTTAAAAAACATTGTTTTTTAAAATTTTTTTAAAAAATAGTTTTTAAACATGTTCTTTTCATACACAAATATATACAACTTCGTTAGTAGTAAAAATGTAAATATTTTTTGGGATGTATACTTTTTTCCGCATCTCTGTACAAAAATCCCCAGTGTGTGACGTAGCAACAGTTAGCTGAAGAAGTGCTCTAAAACGAGGTCACTGCCTTTCATTTTGCAGTCAATTTTTAAATCGTCGGTATAAGGCAGATAATTAATAACAGAAAAGTACAATCCTGTATCACTTATAAGTAAAATGAAAAATACTGCTAATTTGTGGCTTAGCAGATGTGAGTATTATATCCTTAGAGTAAATTCCAAGCAGAAAAACCGAACTTCTTCTACCACTTAGTTTAAATTTCTGGTATAATTTGGAGTACAATCAATTATCATTCCAAATATTCAGCTCTAAATTCATCTCAAAGAAAGTTTCGTTTGAAATCTTTGCCGACTTCTGCCTAGGGTTCTTTATTAAGATCGCTAAAATTTTGTTATTGAATAATAAGGGTCTTTCAAAAGTGACGTCTAGATGTCAGTAGTGAATAATTTTTGGATGGCACCTTTTTCATACCACTGCGAGGTTATGCTATCTCACGAAAGTGAGGGAATAGTTGACAGCGAGCTGGAGGCGTTAAGGCTGCTCAGAGTATAATACGGCCAAGTATGTGCTAGCATGGGATAGATAAGCTGAACAAACACCTGGGTAAACATATTTTACCAAAGGAGGAAATAAAACTCAATAAAATAAGACAAATACTAAAATTTATTCAGGAAATTGGTATGGGAGAAATACGCTGAATCCATCAAGGTCATAAGCCTGCATTGCCTCATAATGATTATAATAATAATAACGACATAATAATAATAGATAAAAAAAATGTTTCTCACATCTCGGTTCCCAGGCAAACAAATTTGGGAACATTTTGTTACAAACTAGTACACTCTTTGATTCTTATTGACTTTTATTGATTTTGATTGACTTATTGATTCAAAAAGCAGTCCTTTGTAGAGACAACTGACTTTCCACTTGTACTATAATTCTAGGCATAATGGGCTCCCTTCTTCTTTTCGAATGCTCTTCGTGCTTATCATGCAAATTTTGTACAAATTGCATACGAAAATGTCGTTTTTTCAAAATTAATTAAATGTTCCATAAATTACTTAATATATATTTTTGGTCTCCTTCTTTTCGCTGAAAGATCTAAAATGGCGAAATTAGAATCCTCTAAAAAAGTTTTGGAGAACATTTTATAAGGTTAATTTTTCAAGAAACGCATCCATTAAATTTTCAGCCAAGAGACAGATTCGCCCGCGGTATTTTGTACTCTTTTTGTTATTGATTCTTTTAGCGACTTCGTCGAAATGAAATCCGGCAGCGATATTCGTTTTACCAAAGATGGGTTTTTCCTTCTACACTTTTCTATCCATTCATAATATTGCTCAGAGTGGTAAAAGGTCGTTAAGTTTTAAGGGCCGGTGTTGATTTTGAATAAAATATAATTATTTTAAGAAATTATTGTCATTTCTCCTTATTATGATAATATTGGTATGGCTGTATTACGTATGGAACAAAATATCGGCCAAATGACCGCCGCGGCCTCGGCGGCACACCTCCATCCGATGATTCAAATTTTCGATGACGCTGAGGCATGATTGAAGTTCTATGCCGTTAACCCTCCGATGTTCGGTGCCTTATGATGCGGTAAGTGCATCATAAGGGTCTGCCCAGACCCATACAAATAATGTAAGAAAAACGGTTTTAAAAATAATTTTATTTATTTATTTGAACGGATTAGTATTAATTACGAAGAGCAATTGGGTTTACAACTATATAGTTGCATGGAATGTTCATTAAGACATATGGGACGACTACATTTGCTGCAGTTATAACGAGTTTTACGTCGCTTTTTCGAAGAAGAAGCAGCACAATGGTAGCACGATGACCGTGTTGAAGCAACTTGAGCATATGATTGTTGCTGTGCTGCATCTGATGTCGATGGACAAGATTCCGGTACCTAAAAGTAGCGAAATAATTTATTTTAAATTAGTAAATATGAATACATGCATACACATATCTTTATACGCGGAGATATACTCACCCTGATATTGAAAAGATTCATTGCTTGTCTTATATGAGCAAACCTCCATACTAATGGGTTAGTCACCCGTTTCGTCATATGTGGGATAACTAGCTGCCGTGCCAATTCAATGATAAATGAGCGCCTCTTATCACTCTGCTTTGCCGGATTCAGCTCGTCATAGATGATGAATGAGACCAAACCGGCAATATCAAGCATATTATAAAACATTGCCAGTGGCCCACGGTTTGTCGAGCGTTTGCACGAATAGCCAGTCAACATTTGATCCATTGTATCTACCCCCGCTTTAAATTTATTGTAGTCCAAAATTTGATCTGGCTTGAATCCTTTCAATGGATCGGTGCTTTGACGGTAATGGGCAGTGGATAACATAATTACTGGCTTTTTCGGCTTTGCCATATACGAGCACAGAGCGATATTATTATTGTGATAACAAAATAAAATGCTTTTAACATCACGCTTCGAATTAAGCAATTCATGCGGAATGAAGGTCTTATTTTTTCTTACGGTACCGACGAAAGCCACTCTACGATCCATCAACATTTCTGCCAAGTTGTATGTTGAAAAAAAATTGGCAGCATAAACAGTCCTACCGCTGTCCATATAATTTTCCATCAATTTCATGACGACCTTGATGCTATATTTTGCCGGCTTACTCGGAATATATTGGGTGAATCGAGTGCGGAAATAACTGACATGACAATCCGGAGTGTACATGACAATCCGGAGTGTATGCTTTCTCTAAATTGGCCATCAGCATGAGCCATACATCGTCCAGGGCAGCAGATTTGCTTTGCTTCAACCTCTCAGCACGAGTACCACTGTTATCGAAACGGATGAAAGTAGTTAAGCCCTTGAACCGATTCAATGACATAGTGGCCTTATAAATTGGCATATTGTAACTGGCCCACAATTATTTCCCTGGCTGAGAATTCGAGTGGAGTACACCAGCAATAAGTAGCATCCCAAAAACAGCATACATTTCGTCTTCGTTAGTCATTACCCAAGAACACTGTTTATTACTGGAATGCTTTTCATTCCATAGACGAAACGCTTCAACGGCTTTTCTGTTGGTTTCCCGCACAATGATACTTACGATTTCAGGAGACAGCAATAGCTTGAAAAGAGCTTTATGACTCGGTGACGCTCGTCGTAGTGGCCCTTTACGAGTAAAAGTTGTAACATTGCGACAACGAGGCCTTCCAGGTGGTGGAGGATTTGAATTCCACATCTTACCATCTTTCGACCTATATATAAGGCCCTGGGTAATAGATGTGCTGCATGATTCCATTGTGGTTGAAGCCTGAAGGGCGACAGCTTCTCTACACAAATCCTCAATATCATCATGGTTTTCATCCAGAACAGCCTCTAACTCGATTTCCTGTTCCATATCTGATGCTTCACTGAAGTCATCTTCTTCTGGAAAATATTCATCATCTTCTACGTCGCCACTTGTTTCAAATGGATCGGACTCCTGTCCCATAATTTCTTCAATTTGTGCCTGAAGTCGCTGACCTTCTTCCGGACTCACATTTGCTGCACTTAGCTTACGAAGCTAACGCGTCATCACATCAACTTCATCCATATTTACTTGATCCATTTTATTTAAAAAAAACACTTCCCACTAATTAAAAAACACGTGTTCACTTTAGTTTTCAAATGTGAACTAAAAAATTATCTCTGCCGCTGCCTCCGCTAACAATTTAGTTGTTTACACCTAACGGTTAACCAATTTACATGAGAAGCTTATATGGGTCTGCACAGACCCATGTGAGCTTAATTAACGAAATTAGTTTAAAATTATTTTTTTACAACAAATATAACAAAAATCTTAATTTTGCTACTTCATTGTGTTTAGCACACTACATTTTAGGAAGTCATGGACTAAGAAGCCTTAGATATTAAAAATAAAAGATCTACATACATTTAAAGATCGAATGGGTCTGGCCAGACCCATATGAACATCGGAGGGTTAATGTTCTGAACTATCTCAACCCTAAGCTCTTGAATTGTTGCTGGCTTATCGATGTACACCCTTTCTTTCAAGTCCAACGGTGTCAAATCACATGATCTTGGCGGCCAATTGACATCGCCGCGACGTGAGATTTTTCGGCCATCAAATTTTTCACGCAAAAGAGCCATTGTGTCGTTAGCTGTGTAATAAGTGGCATCGTCCTGTTGAAACCACATATCATCCACATCCATATCTTCCAATTCGGGCCATAAAAAGTTCGTTATCATCTCACGATAGCGAACACTATTCACAGTAACTGCCTGACGGGCCTCATTTTGGAAAAAATACGGCCCAATGATGCTGCCGGCCCATAAAGCGCATCAAACAGTCACTCTTTGTGGGTGCATTGGTTTTTCGTTCGTTCATTCGCCCAAATACGGCAATTCTGCTTGTTGACGAATCCACTGAGGTGAAAATGTGCCTCATTAACTATTGCCATTTCCTGCCACCATTCTGACCATTGACTTGAGTGTGTATCTTTCCGTGGTTCAAATTGAGTGGGCCTGAAATTTAAAAATGTAAAATGAAATGCAGAAGAAAGCTTGACGTGTAGGTGTGGTTCACATTCAACATTGGCCCTTAAAATGTAACCATCATTTATAAGCAAGTTACTTTTTTATTTTCATTTCTATCAAACCGAAATCACGGTCATTCGGTAGAAAGGAATGACCCGATACCAAAAATGTGTTATTTACCGTTTCAATATTAATATTATTTGGCTGAGCCATTCTCATCTATGTGAATGCTATTTTAATGTTACGCTTTTGTCCTGGACATGCATCGCTGTAAGCTATTACGTGTTTTTTCGAGTAGTTATAATATCCTCCATATGCGCTAAATTGCATAATGCTATTTTCTGTGCGCCTCTTGGTGCTGTAGTTTCATCCTATACATACGTATTGACATTGTCATTATGGAAATTATGGAAGCCCAAGTTATAAATTCACATATTTCGCTTATAATAGGCTAACGAAACAGGCAGTTTAGGGTACGGAAGTACTTTTTGTAAAGCAAGCGAGAATCCGTAGTATTCGCTGGAATTTGTTGGCTTTTTTTCTGGTCCTCTGGAAGACAGTTCCCAGCTCTTTCGGCGTTTTGTAAATGTACAGCATGACTTTCTCTAAGATGTAATTTCTCTTCCTCATTATTTCACGCTTGGTTTTTTCCATTCACAAAAGGTTAGGACTCAAATATTCTCGACCAGGAGTGTGACGAGCTCTGGTGCAGTGGCTCTCATATACTTAAAATATGCTCTCGTGCAGCTTTTATCTTGATTTAATTTGTTGGCGTTTCGTTATCATATACTTTACCAGGCTACCATGTGGTTCAGAAACACATTGAAGAGGGTCACTCGCTATTTTCAAGTTAAGTTTATATCTTCAAGTTTTTGACTTAGACCACTTTCATAATTAACAGTAAATAAATTCCGTATAACGTTGAAGTTACATCCCCCTTCTAAAGGTTCATTTTTGACGATATCGTGAAAATTACAATAAATGCATATAGCTTAAGATACTATGGATGTGAAATAAGTGATAAGCTCATTTTTCTGAAATTTTGACTGAGACCACTTTCATAATTATGGGCACATCATATTCGGCTGTGAATGTCATCAATTAGTCAACTTCAATTAGTCAGCAATCTACCACTAAAAGTTCCACCATTTAACCCACTACCAAATTTCTCTACGAATCTATCTTAACTTGACCTGAAAATAACATCAAAGTGCATGAGTTAGCAAGAAAACAGTTGCATGTTTGAATTTGAAGTCAACATGATATCGCACTTAGGCCATTATCTCTCATGTAATTGTGAAAATCAATGCTTGCGAATCGACTTTCGTCACTCAATGATGGATGTGCGCAACAATACGAGTAACAGCAAAAACCCTGAGCATACAGATAAATGCCGTGTACACAAGCCAATAGGCAACAATTAGAAATGGACGGCGGCATGTTGGAGGGACATGCAAATGCAAACTAAGATAGGCACATACAGAGGCATACCTGTATATGTATGCGACTATATACGAGGGTGTTTCAATAAGTACCTGTGTTTGGCGGCAGAGGGCGTTCCTGAGGGAAGTTGGTATTAGCATCGTGTGCTGCCATCTATGAAATGACGGCAAAACAAATTTCAGATCGATTGATGGGGTAGTTTGGATTTTCCAGCTATTCGCGTAAGACGTCTTTCGTGATTTTCGCTAAGATGAAAAAAGAAAAGACTCGTTCGATAATTCGTATTTTGTTTTTGGATGGGAAAAAATGTGAGAAGATAAAAGCAAAACTGGATGCTCTCTATGCGTACGCTTCGCCATCTATGACCACAGTTAGATACGAATTTAAACGTGGGCGAACATCCCTTTTTGATGAAGAGCGACCAGGACATGGATACCGAGGAAATCATTTACAAAGTTCACAACACGATTCTCGCTGATCGACGAACGGAAGTGCGCAAAGTAACAGAGACCATAGATGCGTCGAAAGGAACGGTAATTAATATTTTACATGATAAGTTGGCGATGAAAAAATGGTCGGCCCGCTGGGTGCCGCGATTGCTTACGGTGAACAACAAGCGAATGCGGCAGTTAATTTAAAGCAGTGTTTGGAGCAGTTTAAGCGAGATCCGAAGGGATTTTTATCACCGTTGATGAAACCTGAATTCATCACTACACATCAGAAATTAAATAACAATCAAAACAATGGATTTCTCCCGGTGAATCTGCTCCAAAGAAGGCGAAGTCAGTTCCATCGACCGGAAAGGTCCTGGCGACGATATTTTGGAATGCGAACGGCGTCATCCTCCTTAATTTTTCAGAAACAAGAAGAAAGATCACTGGACATTACTACAGTGAGTTATTGGACCACTTTCACAAAAATTGAAGGCGTTACGACCGCATTTGACGAAAAAGGCGGTGTTGTTTCACTGCGATAACGCACCAACACATTCATCCGGAGTTGCCATTGGCAAACTGCGTGAATTGCGTTATGAATTGCTGTCGCATCCCCGTATTCACCCGATCTGTCCCCCTACGACTTTTCCTTGTTCCCTAACATGAGAAAATGACTCGCGGGACAAAATTCAGTTCAAACGAGTAAGTCATCGCCGAGACAGAGGCGTATTTTGAAGAGTTCGACGTATCCTATTTTTTAGAGGGATTAAAAATTGGCCGGAGCGTTGAGAGAAGTGTATTTTCCTAAAAGGAGACCATTTTTTTTTTTTAAATGCTGTCTTTATTTCTAACACGGGTATTTATTGAACCCCCTCCTATGTATATGTTTGCATGTATGTGATTGTCCATGCGTTCTCATTTGTATTCTCACAACACATTAGAAATCCTAATTTCAATCTTCTGTTTGTCTTTTGACAACTCAGTTTTGTTTAATGGCCATTTCCAACCAGGCTGACTATGCTGAAATGTTCAGAAGAGCCACTCATACAGAAATTCCCATAATTTTTATCTAAATTGTCAGATAAGAAAAATTGGGATGGTAACTATAAAACGCTTTAAGTATTTTTTTTTGTTTCTGGTTGTAAATAATACATAGTTTATACCCATGTAACCGGAATTCGGGCTTAGCTGAAATCAGGGGCCAGATAACTATGATTTCTATAAAAAAAATTGCTATTTAAAAATTATTTTGAGATTTAAAATTTTTTGATCAATTGTCAGGAAATTACAGACTTTTAAGGGAATTTTTTGTCCATTCCATTTGCCGCTCGGAGGCAGCGTTAAGGGGGGAAACCGGTTTAGGAGGCCAAAATTTTGGTGTTTTCGAGAATTTTTTGAACAAAGAAGGAATAATCAGAAATGGTTTAAGTTTAGAGGATATTTTATTTATATTTTTAGGTGCATTTTTAAAATTTTTTGAAGCTATTTCCGCGGGAGATAGTGGCGTTAGAGCGTGCTGTCCATGGACGATCGCCATTCGAGTGCCTTGCTGGAGGGAATTCATGAAGTTGCAGTTTTTCTCTGAAATCAACAGGCATTTTTTTATTAACAACATATTTTCTAAGAATATGAATCTAATTGTGGTAAAAAAGTATTAAAAATTGCATGCTTTTGAGGCGCTTCAACACAAAGTAGTTTTTTATACCATATTTTTTCATCTATTTTGCTTAAAAAACCATATTTTAAATAATAATATAATCCCAGAATTAGGTTCATATAGATTAGAATTGATTAAAGAAAAAATCCCAAAAATTTTTAGAGCTAGAATTCCCACCAGTCGAAAAAAAGTTGTTTCGAGAAAAACGTCCTTCGAACTAACACGCGCTACGGTGCGGAACCGACGGGCAGTCACTTAAGTCCTCATAGAATCGGGAATAATGCGAATATCACATTAAAATTTTTACCACATATTCTTGAGTAAATATACTAACAACTTATGCAATAAAAAAAATCGATTTTTTGATCGATCTAAACCGGTTTCCCCCCTTAAACTGTGTAAAACATCAACTTTTGTAAATTGGGATTTATTAAAAAATAGTTTTAGAGGTTGCACCATAGACCAACAATTTTTAAGCAATGTTATAGAATTTCCATCGAAATCAGCTCGAGACGAACTGAAGTCAGTAGAAAATAATTTCATCTAGAAATTTCCGCGAATGGCTGACAAATCTTCTTCATGAAGATCCTTAACATTGGATAGTAAGTGAGTATTGTATGCAACTGCACAAATTTATATATATCATACTTGCTAAAATCCTTACTGTGAGGGTATAATCACAAAAAAATGTTACCTCTTATTAGGCCCTCAGCTCAAAGTACAATCAGGTTAAAGGAGGTTGGCCTCTGGAGGCAATCTTTCAAGGGACATGGTAGCATTTTCGGGCAGTTAACACCGCATTTCTCCGAACTTCGAATTTGCAAATTAGAATTTGAGGGTCGGGCTAGGGCAGACTGGTACTTCAACCGTTTCACCTACCTAGCCTTCCTAAGGACTACATAACTGAGAATGCCCACAGATATTCTTACCGAGCACTCTTAGCTGGGAATTCATCTGCACAGGCTTGGCGTATGGTCTAATGTATTTTTTCGATTCAACGTCTTGTTTTCAGGAATATCATCACATTTTCTACTCGAACGCAAAGCCATATCGAGAAGAGGTAAACATCTCGGTCGGAAGAGATGCTCATAAGCTCAGCCCAGCCCTGTATTATCTTAAGCTTATTGAAGAAACTTAGTCTGGATTAGGTAGTGAAAAGAACAGAGGGCAAAAGAGATCTTAAGTTCAAACCGCTTACCACTATTTCCAACTGAATTGTCAGCTGAAATATAATCGAATAAGCGCTCTGAAATTTAGAAAATTATTCGTGATATCCACTTCACTAATTTTCAATAGAAAAATTACTCAGATTTGCAAAAATGTATGCTTATCAAAACAAAAAGTTTAACACACGTTTTTGTTATTCAGTATTTGCGCTTATTTTACTTTATCCACAGAAACCTGGGCGAGAAAGTAATGCTAAAAGGTAATTATTTTGTGAGCCAAAATGGTCAACTTTTCATTAAGTTGTCAAAGGTAAAAGTTTTCACAGGCTCGCAAAGCCGCAGAGCCACATAGCCACTGAACTTAGTTGGCAACAAACCAAGAAATTCGCATTGGAAGCAAAATGTTGATGAGGCTAAGCGTGTGCTTCTTCTTAAGATTACCACAGTTTGGCTTTTTTTTTGTGGTCGTAGTAAAAGAAACAATTTTTCGTTATGTGTTTTATTATGCTATTTCTGCACTTTAGGCTAAGCTTTGGCAGGCATTCAAGTGGAAAATTTGCCAGTCGGCTGCATTTGGAATATTGGGCAGGAGTGAAAATGGACACTTTGTGATGTGTGTGCACATGCACGTATACATATAAACATTTGAGAGGACTAAGATGATGATTAATGATTGAACTAATATTTATTTAATTGGAATTATTTGCTGGAAATAAGGTTACTGTTGGAGTTTTCTTTAATACGTCGACGTGCATATTTAGTAAAATAAATATAAGGCGGCGCAAACTTAATCATACAATTTTGTTTCTCGTATAGGTAGATGGTTATTTTGCCATATTACATCGCGTAAGCATCCAGAAATTCGTGTCAGGTAACAGAATTCCATAAGCTGCTCGATACTCTTTCCATATACTGCTAGCTCGCACCTGAGCGTTTGTTTAGATATTGTCTTGCCCATCGCCTGGGCTAGCGATATCTGCATGTTAAATGCAGAAGCAGGTTTCTCGAATGCATACACCATCCAATTTCAGCAACTATTGTCCGGCCCGTGTAGATTTGACAGCGGATATTCATAATCAGATTGATAAGGATAGGGCTTAAGCTGTCTATTTTCACCCCTATTGGGGTTGATATTTCATTATTAGTCTTGAAGGAAGTGGTGTTTTCAGTGTTGAGATTTCTAATTACTGTCGATACATTATTGTGAATATTGCCAATTAATTTTAATTAAATTAATAATTTTAAATGGGTAGAGGTGTAATGGAAAATAAGTTTAAATATTAATTTAATTGTACGTTTTTTAACGTCTGGAGATATAATTGAAAATTATGTGAAATATCAACTTGAGAAGTAGAAAGAGTATAAAAAGCAGTCAGAACTGCGCAACGTGAATGCTGGCAAAATTATTGCACAGGAATTGAAGAAACTTCAGAAGCGGCCAGATTAAGAAAAATTCTTTCAAAGACACCATGTAACCTAGGCTATCTACATATAGTGTCTAGGGAATACATGGACTACGTCAACTGAGGAATCATTAGGTCTTCTACTAGACACACACTTCCCAGGAGGCAAGCCGGTGGAACAAAACGACTCCGCTAATCATGACAGGCAATCAACTTAGGAAGTCCATTAGTGACAAACGCACAGATTGAATGGGCTATCAACACTTTTGGTCCTTATAAATCACGGTCTAGACCCTATCTATTCTGCGGATTGCAGCAATCTCGGGATATTGTCTCACCGTTTATTAAAATTATCATTAGAAGTTGTCTTAACATGGGCCACATTGCGCTAGGCTGAAGAGAGACAAAAGTCTCTTTCATATACCTCACACATTAGCCCCAAAGACTTCAGACCAATTAGTCTTACGTCTTTTCTCCTCAAGATTCGAGAGTGGACGAGTATATACGGGGCGTTATACCAATAAATAAGTTCTCCTCGGCACAGCATGCCTACACTAAGGGCAAATTTACAGAAACCGCCTTACACTCGCTTGTCCGGTGGGTGGAAAAATGTTTGTCCGATAAAGAGTTTGCCATGGTTGCCTTCGTAGATATAGGTAGAAGGCGCCTTCAACAATATAAAGACGAGCGCTATAGTAGGTGCTTTAGAATACTTTGCCGTTGATCCACACGTTCGTCATAAGGAAGGTAACGGCTAATTTAGGCAGCACTACTCTAAGCAGACAGGTCTGCAGAGGCACACCGCAAGGCGGAGTCCTCTCCCCTCTTCTTTGGATTTGGCGGTAAACTCGCTCTTGCTGACCCTGGAGAGAGGGTCAATTGCTGTTAAAGGCAGATATCCTAACACCCTTGTGGACATTCTGCGCTCTAACATGGCCACGCTTAGGAGCTGGACTAAGAGTAGGGGACTCGCTATAAGTCCCGCAAAAAGTGAAATAATTCCCTTCACAAGAAAACATAGACTTCCTATAATCTCCCCGCCGGTGTTTAAGGGTGTGGAGATTCCTTTGAGAGAGAATGTCAAGTACTTAGGGCTCATATTAGATAGGAAACTCACATGGAAACCTAATATTGAAGAAAGAGTAAAAAACGTCAAAGTTGCTTTGTATACTTCAAAAAAAGCGGTCGGTATTAAACGGGAGTTAACAACTCGACATCATCGGCCTTAACAACCGCGCTGTTAGTTCTGCCTTCTCCAAACTGGATAAAGAGGCAAAGCGAATGGGTCTGGTGGTGAACGAGGACAAAACGAAGTACCTCCTGTCATCAAACAAACAGTCGGCGCACTCGCGTATCGGCACTCACGTCACTGTTGACAGTTATGATTTCGAGGTTGTAAAGGACTTCGCATACTTAGGAACCAGCATTAACACCGATATCAATGTCAGCCTTGAAATCCAACGTGGAATCTCTCTTGCCAGCAAGTGCTACTTTGGACTAAGTAGGCAAATGAGTAGTAAAGTCCTCTCTCGACGACAAAGCTAACAGTCTACAAGGATCTCATCATGGCCGTCCTAAAGTGTGGCGCAGAAGCTTGGACGATGACAACATCCGATGAAGCGACGCTTGAGTGTTTGAGAGAAAGATTCTACGTAATTTTTGGACCTTTGCACGTTGGCAACGGCGAATATTGCAGGCGATGGAACGATGAGCTGTGTGAGCTTTACGACGACATAGGCATAGCGCAGCGAATAAAGATCCAGCGACTACGTTGGCTGATTCATGTTGTCCGAATGGATACAAACGCTTCAGCTTTGAAAGTATTCGAAGCGGTATCAGCTGGTGGTAGCAGAGGAAGAGGAAGGCCTCTTCTGCGTTGGAGAGATCAGGTGGAGAAGGACTTGGCTTCACTTGGAGTGTCCAATTGGCGCCGGTTAGCACGAGAAAGAAACGAGGGGCTCGCTCTGTTGAACTCGGTCAAAATCGCGTAACCGGTTATCGCGCCCATTAAGAAGAAGAGAACACCTCGCGGTTCTCATTCGCTATATACTTCGGTAGTTACACCAATCTTAATATAATATATGGAATATTTGTATGGTGGCCATCTGCTCAAAAGACGAGTTACGCTAAAATCATGATTAAAGTCCAAAGAACAGATTTTTAGTGCATCTCTAGTGCTTTAAAAACTACCTCAAACAAAGCGCTGCACTATTTTGCCTGTCCTAAATTTGGTAGAGAAACACGTGGCCGCCGCCTCGGCACTTAGACTTAAAAGTATGTCGCTATGGAAAAACCGGTAGTTTGCCCACGCTTCTATTTTGTGCACTCTGAATAGTCACAAACAAGAAACAGACTACTCTGTTTCTACACTCTCCTTCGACAGGACAGACGAGTTTACCGCCAAGAAGATGGTACCAAGCTAGACAATAATGTTGGCTACGGAGTATTTTCGAAGGAACTAGGACTGGAACTATTGTTTATCAGGCAGAGGTTGCCTGGGATGCCGGCCAGCTCTAAAAGATATTAGCGTCGTATTCAAGGTCAGCCTTATTTGGATTTCGGGACACAGAGCTATTGGAGAAAACTGTAAAGCTGATGAGCTAGCCAGAAAAGGTACTGCTCTTCAACTGTTCCGTGATAAAAGTACCATTGGAATACCTTTGGCCACGAGTAAACTAATAAGAATAAACAACATTACCCAAGAGGAAAATAGGTTATGGGGAGATTCTTCATCGTACCTGCTAACAGCTAGGCTAGGTTACGCAAAGATGAAGATTCTTGCCTAATAGCTAATCTACTATGGTTGCAAGTAAACAAGAAAAGGACAAAGAAATTGCTTAGCCTCTCAAGAGATGATATCTCGAAGATCGTGGCTTGTATAACCGGTCAATGCCTATTTGCCAGGCATTCCTTGAGACTAGAAGTATTCTCCCATGAATGTTGTAGAAATTGTAGAGATAAGGAAGAGGAAGAAACAGTTGAACTATCTGGCGCGGGGATTAGACCAATCCTGCGCTTCATAAGAGCCTCAAAATGGTTTCATGAAAATAAATAAACAAGTTTTCCTTGCCGCACAGTTGTATAATAACGGACCTGTAAGGTCTAATTGAGTTGGTCATACGGACCGACTACCACCATAACCTAACCTAACATAACTAGAGAATTATAAGTTTCATAGAAGCTGAGAAACATTTTGTATAACTATAATGGATTTCTAGTATTTATTGTTGCTTTTAAGCAAAAATGTATAAACAATTTTCTATGAGTAAATGCGAAATTCTCTTTCCATCGAATAGTACCGCCTCTTCGGATTTTGTCATCGCTTGTACTTCCAAGTTATACAATCGGTTTTTGAGAGAAAACACTTTACTGCTTTACTGCCTACTCAGTCCAAAGCAACACTTGTTAGCGAAAGTATTCGTCGTAAGCTGACTTCTTTCAAAATTAGAAATTGTAACGGTTAAGAAGGGAGCGGAATTTTGGTTAACCAAACTTTCATAAGCCACTGCTAAATCTTATACGCACTCAGTATGCCTCTTAACATTTCTAGTGGGAAATAATTTTCGCCTAATTTATCAGACATCCTGATTGAAATATTTTATTTTTTTCATGCAAACCCATAAGGAGCGGCTCTTATTGCCTTTGGTTTTGCTGTTGTACGCACTAATTTCATCGCTACAAAAACGCCTTGTTGGCAACACAGCATGAAGGCAAGAGTCGTTAATTAGACGCATTTAATCACGTCTCTGGGCCATTCCCCGCCAACCAATGCTGCAGCAATACATCAGCAACACCTGCCAGGAGTATGAAACAAGGAAACAAATGATTAGTAGCAGCAGTGTAAGTGCTGCCATCTGCAATAATAGCAACAAAATTCCAACAAAAATGCTGTTAACTGTTTGATAAACGTACAAAAAGAAATGTGGCAATATTTAATTGCCTTCAGGCAATGAACAGCAAGCTACTAGGCTGCTCAGCACCAGCAGATAACAAAAAAATACAGAAACTTAGGAGGCTTTGGTGTGTCAAAGTGTGTGCTGCCAGAAGACATGCTGTCCCATCAAGTGGTTACTGTTCTCCTGCTGGTCCTCTTGTGAGTGGGTAGTCTTTGTAGGAAATCACTTGCCATGCTCCACTCACACATCCACATTTCTGACACTTTAGCTCCGTTTGCCATGCTTTGGTGGTATTGATAAATCACAATTAATTGCAATTCATGGGGCGCGATTACGCACACATTTCACGTGCTTTGCCTACAGTTAGAAGAACATAAAGTAAAGATGGAACATATGTAGGCCGGTGTACGTGGTTTGGAATGTGATTCGATGTAGGCATTCAGTGCTATTTCTGCACTTTACATGAATGGCATGATCGATGTGTATGGGCTGCTGGCTTGTGAATGCACGCTGTTCCAGCCATGATAAATAATGGACAATTGCCACTTAAATGCACAAGCATTAGTGCATATTTATGTATATGTAACTCTGAAAGCAGAAAAATTCTTTGCATGGAAATGGAAAATAAGACGGCCAAGATGGAAATTGCAGTCAAATTCGAAAGAGATTATATTTGTATAAGTAATGCATTTTGGTCGAAATGAAATTGAAATTTGAAAACTCGAGCCAAGGAGCACCTAGAGATTTCGTAACTCCTAAAACATTCAGGCTAAAAATCGCATTGTATTTAAAGCTCTGGAAAGTGAAAGGGTAAATAGTAGGCCGGGTCGATTTGTGGGGAGGCAAAAAAATCACCCATTGCTCTGTGAAAATCATATTCTAGGGATCAAAATAAGAAACTTTGCCGAAGGAACCATACCTCTAAAACGAATTCTGATGTCCTCCAATTTGGGTCGAACTTTTTAGTTTCTTTTCTCATATAAAGGCCAAAAATGGTGATATTTTGAAATGATTGTATGGGGAATCCCCCAGGGGAGTTCCAGGGGGTGTGCCACTGGCATGGGTGGATCGGCCGTCCAAAGTTAGTGGGAGTCGGTCATACATTTGGACTCGATTGGAGCACTCTAAATGGGTCAAAGTGGGATTTTTCGTTCGACCCAAATTGGGGGACATCAGAATTCGTTTTAGAGGTATGGTTCCATCGGCAAAGTTTCTTATTTTGATCCCTAGAATACGATTTTTACAGAGCAATGAGCGATTTTTAAATCGACCCGCCCTAGTAAATAGTCAAGGAGGAAAGCAGAGAAGTAACGAAAGCAAAAAGATAGGATAGAATAGCGAAATAGAGGTAGCTAAACCTGTGTGAATTTTCCAGATACTTTGGTAAATCCGAAAATATCCTCCTGTTTGAGAGAACGAATTTTATTCGTTCTCATGACATCGGAACAGAAAATTCGCAGGCTTGCTCCAGCAAATTCAGGATACTCACAGAGAAAATGCTCTGTGCTATCCGCTTCCTCTAAGCAAGACAGGCAAATCAGGTGCTCAATGATTCCAACGGTAATCATGTGTTGACCCTATGAATTGTGTCCTGTAATAATAGCGACCATCAACCGAACGACTTTTCTACCAAGTTTTAGAAGAAAGCTCTGCAGTTTTCTGTTCAGCCTTTGTCACAAAACACTGCAGTACTGCGCCGTTCTAGGCCAGACCATCGCTATTTATGCGGTTAGGGGTAGTCGGAGACCCTAAAAAATAATGATTTTTAATAACCTTTTTTGTTAGTCAATTGCTTTATTTTACAAAAAGAAAAGCAAAATTTCAAAAAAAAAAAAAGAATTAATAATTGTAAAAGTTATCGCTATTTTTGTGTTGCCCGTTTCTCCAGAAGTCCTAGGAAATAGATGTCAGTACTAACATCATCGAACGTCGACTGAAGGAGGTGAACATATCCGACCATCCCACATCATAAAAACCACTGCTCTTAGAAAATTACATTGAGAAAAAACAAAATAAGAGAATGGCGTACAGTACTGGACTGTCCTTCCCAGACGCGAACCCCATTGAAAATATGTGGGAACTATGAAAACGCAACTTGTCGGAAGGCCAGTCCATGATTTAAAGCAACTCGTGCGTCAAGATTGCAAAATCTAGTCCAGATTGTCGACGAGCTATGCAGAAAGCCTGGTTCAAAGCATGAAGAAGATGGCAGGCTATATTTGACAACGATGAAAACTACACGGTTTATTAAGTAATTGCGACTCGTAGTTTTGTACATACTTTCATGTCAAACATATTATAAATATACATCTTTTATACTGCATGAATAATCGCGGTTTGTTTTTGTCACAGACTGTATGTACAGAGCATAAGTACGTATGTAGGTATTCGTATGCATGCAAACTACTTCATTTCTCCAAGAAATTTCTCTGCTTTCTCAATTTTAACAACATAAATTTCTGTCTATTTTATGACCGCAAAATTTAAAAATTTTATGGAAATACATTAAAACTTTCTGCGCTATATTTTTGATTTCAACATTTTCCATCAAGTAAGTGCCTAAGTATTTTACATGCCCATTTTGTTAAAGACTACAATGACTTTCGAATACTCTACGTACTCTCTCAAAAAAAAAAAAAACACTAAACAACTTACCCACAATTGATGGCGAGTTTTTATGTACGAGGTGTGACTATTGAATAACCTGACTGACGATAGGAAATATTTTATATTGAATATATGTATATAAGTGTATAAGTTTATGTGTATATATAGGTATATATATATAAATATGTATATATAATTAGCACGCACATCCTTCGCTTGTTGTTTGGTAGAGCTCCTCCTCCCATTTGGGGTATGCGTCTTGATGCTTTTCCAGTACTGTAAGAAGTTTTGATTTTTTATGAGGTGATTTTTCATTGCAGAAATACAATCAGAGGCTTACCATTGCCGCTATTTTATTAAAAACTTTCACTGATGTTTCATGTCTATTGTGGGTTTATCCACTGAGACAAACGAATGGCTGTCACGCGCAAACTCATTCTTACAACTCACTCACTCAGGAAGTAGTAGGGGGTATTGTTGTTAACGATACCAATTCTAGAGATTTTATTGATTCCGAGATTTTTGGGATCTAATTTTGTAATACGGGATGCGGGGCTGTCCCGAAAATAAGAGAGGTATATCCTCTTTTGCATTTAAAAATTAAAGTTTAATTTTGCGTTTTAGCATTGAGACTTTTATCCTCTAAAGGTAACCTAAATTTATTACATACAAAGTCAATAGATGAGGCACAAAAGTTTGCAACACTGTTTGCTGGTAGAAAAATATAAACTGTAGTAAAAATATCAACTGCCTTAATCAAAACTACTGGCGATATTCTATATTCGATATTCTATAAATTCTGAAGTTTGCGATCTGGTACTGAACTAACTGCTACGTGCGCCGGTTTTATTTTTCGCAGTTTAAAAATATAGTTTTCCGCCGAATATAAATCAGTTCATCTAATATGTATGTGTTGTTAGTGCCTTATGTCGAACCAATGGTGCAATTGAAGCTTTTCTTTGCTCATTGAAGTGGATTTTTGTAAGGAATGCTGAAAAAATATGCACAACAATCACACTATTTTAATCGATTCACTATGGAGGATGGTTCCGTCCTGATTACCATTCACTTGGGAGTGGATAGAACATTTATTTACATTTGGTCTAAGCAGCTCACAACTTCCGGGCTTCGCTCAAGTTCCCCCTGGGTAGCTCCCGAACATCCGTTTGAGAGCAAGCTAATGTGAGAAAGATAGGACATCCCAGCTTATCTGGTTGCGCGCTGGGTTTGGAACCCGGCACGTAAAAATCTCCCTCAATGAAAAACTACGCAAACCCTGAAATGGGAACTGCTCTGATGACGACACCTGCAAAGGAGCTAAGGATTATGATTTGAAGGCATGCATCTGGAATGTCCAGTCCCTTAATCGAGAAGATGCCTTTGCCCGCTTGGTTGATATTCCCGCGAGGGCAAAGGCTGACATCACATCCAAGAGATACGGTGGACGGGGCAAGAAGAGCATTGGATCTTGCGACATATACTACAGCTGATATGTAAAGAAGCGCACATTCAGTGTTGGATTTATGGTGGGAAAAGGACTACGTCGGGGTGGGAGATTTTTCAACATCACACTCATTTTTGGTCCCACAGTCAGAAAATTCAGCCTTCACAACGGAATAACCGGTAACGAGTAGAGGCTGATCGACTTCCCTGGGACTCGAAACATGGTAGTCTGCAGCACCATATCACAGCATATAAAATACATGAAGCTGCGTTGCCATCTCCTGATCGAAAAACGCAAAACAAGATCGACCATGCTGCGATAGATGGTCCACGCAAAGAATATACGACATCGGAGTACTGCAAAAACAAAAGACAGCCAGAAGATTCGCCACTCGGCAACACTCTTGTTCTCTCAGAGAGCTGCCCACCAGTCCGGCATGCAGGAACAATGTACCAACAATTATCGTTCTTTACGATAGGAATGAGATGCTGGCGTAGAAAGAAATAATGCTGTCTATAGGACCACACTGCAATCTGGCGCAACGCGATCCCAACGATGAGGGATCACTGCGAGAGCTGAAATAGGAAGGAAGACGTATTATCCGAAAGAAGAAACGAGAGCCCGAATTACGTGAGTGTGAGGATCTTGAGGTGCTGCCCAATATGATATATTACCAAAATTCTACCAGAAAGTTCGGCGGCTTACAGAAGGTTTTGAGATGGAGGCGTTTTCCTGTAAGAACGAAGACGGCGATCTGGTGACTGACATCCAAAGCATGCTTGAATTATGGTGAAAAAAGTTCTCAAGCCTGCTAAATAGTGACAACTGCGCATGTCACAGAGAATGTGAAGATCCCGATACCCCAATTCTTGACGACGGAACTGTCATTCCGCTACCCGACCATAACGAGTAGAGAATAGCAATTACGCCGTTAAAGAACAACAAAGCCCTTGAGCGCCAATGGACTGCCAGTTGAGCTAATCAAACATGGCGGCGAGATGCATGCATCAACTTCTATGCAAAATATGGTCGGATGAAAGCATGCCTGCCGATTGGAATTTAAGTGTGCTCTGCCCAATCCATAAGAAGTGAGATCCTGCAATCTGTGCCATTTAGCGCGGGGTTAGTCTTCTAAATATCGACTAAAGGCTCTAGCGAGCGTATTGTGTGAAAGGCTGAAGTTGACCATCAATCAACTGATTGGACCTTATCAGTGTGGCTTTAGAGCTGGAAAATCGACCATCTGCCAGATATTCATAATACGGAAAGTCTTATGGAAAAATACCCATGAACACTTGCCAACTGTGGAAATTTACTTAATCACTTTGATGTATTCCAAAATCAATTTGGTGACAACTTTCTTTACAGAAATGGTACTATTCACTGGTCCCCTCGTTCGTGCCATGTAACGCTTCTGGATTGCTTTTTATGGAGCTAAGTTAAGTAATTGATTTATGCCGACAAACAGAAAACTCTTGAAGCATTGGAAGCCAATACCTACGCCACCATTGACGTTATACGGTCAGATTTATTGGAAAAAGTAGTCAGGTTTTGGACTGATCGTATAGACTATGTAACTCGTTGCCGTGGCGAACATATACCGGTTATCTTATTAAAAAAAGTCCAAATTAAAAAAAAAAAAAATTATTGGCAAACATTTTTTTTTTAAATTTCATTTTAAGTTCTCAAGCTGTTGAAAAAATACTCGATACTACTTGTCTTTCAGCATGACCTCGCTATTTGGGATTCAAGAAGGCAGAACGTCGTTCTGCCAAATCGAGGATTGAGCACCATGAGATTGGCATCCGTGAAGATCAACTTGCCAAAGAAAGAGTAATTTTTCCAACCGAATGCCGGACATAATCGTTTGCAATAGATGCACATTTCACATAGAGGCGAGTCTCTTGGCTCTCTCACTTAATGAAATAAACCAAGTTATTCAAGAGTACGCAAATATTTTTTTCTCAGCAGAAGTTTAGTTCTGTTCTTCTGTTGGTCTTCAAGGAGCAAAAAGTCTTGGTTTTTCAATGGCAAAAGTCGGCTGATTGCAATCTTTTGCGGGGCTGCACTACCTTTCACAGCCGTGTTTGGTCCATTAATTTCTCCTTCGAACCATCTCTAATAGATGAGTCAGCTTTTGCCTTGCCCTGGCACGCTTTAATTTGAAGTCTTGTAACACTTCTACCACGAAAAAAAAAATAGACTGCGAAAGAGGGATTTGGCGAAATTAATGTATACACAGCAGCGAATGCAGTACGTAAGAGAAGGCCTGACTGGCGCACACACACTTCATCTATAGCACCGCCAACTGCGTTATTTAATAGCCCCACCTAGTACATAAGTAGTCGTAAAAAATATTCAATTTGAATTGCGCGATTTGTAGTGACGAGCTGCCAACGCGCTTGACAATGATGGATGTGCGTCTGACATTTTGACTGAATTTCAAGAGAAAATGTCAACATTCTAGTGCAGTGGTTTTGTGCGTCCCTATGATTTTGGTATGTTTATGTATGGGTGAACGAAAAGCCCAATGCAAAATGAAATGTCAACAAATAAGATTGAAGGGTAGCAAAAACATGAATATTAAATCAGGCAATGAAAGCAAGTAATCAAATTGACAATGAAAATCAACGAGTTTTTATGCGTCTTCTATTGACTGAAGATATGCAAAGCGATTGGTTGTGTAACTGGAGGCAAAATTGCATTTGAAATTAATTTTCCAAATTTTTATGCACAATTAATATTTCAGTTAAGAGGTATTTACAGTTAATGTGGAATTTGAATTTCTTAATATTCAACGAATATTAAACTCTGGCAGCAATAAAAATGGGCATGCAAATTGAAAGTCTTTCTATAAATTTTGTATACTAATAATAAAATATATACATAAATACATTTCAATGCGATGAAGGGAAATACTCTACATAAAAAAACAGTGTACAGGTATACACTTATGAAATGAGACTTTAAGCTATTAGTCCATAGATGTCGCTAGGAGTATTTTTAAAGCTTCCCAAATGTCTTGCTTTTTTCGTCTGTCATCTGTCAACAATATTCAGTTCATTGTTTGTTACGTTTCATACAACAATGGATTTTTGTCGCTCTTAAAAATGTCGAATTTCGTTCAAACTACAATTTGCGGATATCGAAAAACCACTTGTGAAATGCTGCTCTATCGGTTCAAAAGGAAGTATTTTTGCATAGAATCGTTACGGGTGATGAAAAATGGGTACATTTCTCCAATCCCAAGCGTAAACGATCGTATGATCCGCCCGGCCACAAGCCAAAAACAACGGCCAAGCCAAATCGCTTCGGCCGCAAGGCAATGCTGTGTGTTTCCTGGGATCAGCGTGGTATGATTTGGTACGAGCTATTAAAACCAGGTGAAACAGTTGACGGTGCACGCTGCCAACGACAATTGGCCGATTTGAATAGCGCTCTACACTGAAAACGCCCAGAGTATGCCGATCGGCGTCGCAAAGTAAATTTTCTTGATGACAATGACCGCCACATGCACCGCCACATCGAACAGGATCGACCCGGGAGTTGGTGGAGACGTACGATTGGGAACCGTTGGTGCATGCGGCTTACTCACCAGACTTGGCGCCTTCCGATTATCATTTGTTTGCATCGATGGGCCACGCACTTTCCGAGCAGCGCTTCAATTCTCACGAAGAAGCCAAAAAATGGCTCGATGATTGGTTTGCGGCCAAAGACGGCCAATTTTTTTGGCGCGCCATCCACAAATTGCCTGAGAGATGGGAAAAATGTGTCGCTAGCAATGGCTATTATTTTAAAGACTAAATTTGTAACCCTTTTTTGTAAATAAATTTCATAGGTATGTTCCTGGTATTGGCAAGCTTTAGCCATTTATTTGAAAGCCATATAATTTTAATAACCATTTTATGAAAATATAGCTCATCAAAATCACATTAACCTATGTTTCAAACTTTGCGCAAGTTTAAAAAAAATCTGAAAATTTCCATTAAAATTTCACACTCTACTCAGAATTTTTAGAAAAAATTGTCTACGCAGTTTTATAACACATTGATTTTTGGTATACAAAATTTTACTTAAAAATGTTCCGATTTTTTTGTGTTGGCTGTGTTGGTTTTTTTATATAAAAATATGTCGAGCGTTCGTTATATGCAGAAAATTCATACGACCGCCAGAAAAAAATTCTCAAAAATCAATGCATTTTTTTACCCACTTGGAACTTCCACTTTATTTCACTTACATCATATAAATAAATCAATTCAATCGTCTATAAAACTGAGGATGCTGTAATCGAATGGTGCGTGACTACCATTCCGAGTACGTAGGTTCGAATCTCCATGCATGAAACAACAAAATGATGAAAAAGTGTTTTCTAATAACGGCCACCCTTCGACAGACAATTGGCAAACCTCCGAGTGTATTTCTGCCATGAAAAAGCTCCTCATAAAGAACCATAGCTGTTCGGAATCGGCTTTAGGTCCCTCAATTTGAGGAACAACATCAAGATGCTTACACAAACAAGAGAAGGAGTTCGGCCAAACATCGAACAGAAATGTACGTGCCAATTATTTATTTTTTTTTTGTATAAAACTGCATGACTTAAATAAAACAAGAAACATTTGGAGAATGAATTATATATCCATAGAAAAATGGTTAAAACTAAATAAGAAACAAATAAATTGTCAAAACTTGTCAATACGTCCTAGCGCTATAGATATTTAATGCAGTGTACATTCAACATTTGTCAAATTATTTCCTGAGGCATATTTCGAAATGTCTACACACAAAACAGGCAAGGCTTTTTCTCCAATGATGCTGTAATACAATTACATACATTAGATTTGCGGCCAGAAATAATACCAATGCCAGCAATTTGCCAAAGCATGCCTAACAACTTCTAACCAAATATGTATCTATGTATGCATTCACGCACGTACATACTAATATAATCGCATGTGGATGTAGGCATCCAGCGAAGTCGCATATGCAGTTTCAGGCATTACGGCTGACAGCTATAAAACCACAGGTCGACATGGTAATATCAACTAAAATGACAGCTCGTTACAATACGGTTATTTGCGATTGCTGCAATTGTTGCTGTTGCTGTTGCTGTAGCTACAGTATGCTGCTGGAGCTAGCATATGCAGCGCACTATCCTTGTCATTATTCGTAATCGTTCGTTAGGTTGAATGTAACGACCACTGCAATGAATGCTGACTCTTTCGTACGTAACATACATTTACTCCCATCTGCTGCTGTAGTCCGGCTGCACTCATTCATTTCCCCAATGTTATTTTAAAGACACCATTTTATTGCAAACATTGTCCGTGAGAGTAGATATTAAAGCTAAATGTGTGCGTTTTAAAATTGCATGTTCTCTGAACATATAGTGGTTGGCCGCTCAATTATACTCATGTATTTAGTAATAAAATTTAATAATAAAAATCCGAAAAAGTTGAATGTAAATTTTTGGTGAGTTGGTGAGTCTCTTCTACGGTTTCATACAGTGTAATTTTGAATATTTTTTTTCAATCTTGAGCATTTTTATATCTCGAAATTCTGTAAAGCGAAGATTTATACCCGAAAACTCGAAATAAATTTCCAAAACCATTGATTGGTACAAAAACTAACCCAGAGTTATTATTTCCAGCTTTGTAGTCATTGATGATGTTTTCTTCTGGTTCAGTGATTAGTTGCGTGAGAAAAATTATTACACTCGCAGTGACACCACAGGAGAGACACAGACTACCAATGCATAGCACAATAGGCTTTAGGAGCGAAGTGGGAACCTACTTAAATATTGGGCAAAATATTGGGTAGTCGAAAAAGTCTTTTCGTATTTTGTAAATAGATGTCGTTGGAGTCATCTATCTCCAGGGCTACCAATCACATTGTGTCATATCATATGGTGTTAGAAAGGTGACATTTTAAGCTTCATTTAATAAAAAAAAAATTAAATTCGGAGAAGTTGAAAAAAAGTTATAGCTGTTCAAAAATGAGTGAAAATAATGAAGAAATTCGCTATATTTTGAAATTTTTGTATAAAAAAGGGAAGAATATCATGCAAGCCACCAATGAAATTTGTGAAGTTTACGGAGACGATGCTGTATGAGTTCGTGTAGCACAAAAATGGTTCGCTCGCTTCCGTTCTGGAAATTTCGATGTGAAAGATGCACCTCGCTTCGGTCGACCTATCGTTGAAAAAGTCGATGAAATTATGGAAAAGATTGACCAGGACCGTCACATAAGCTGCCATGACATCGCCAAGGCACTAAACATTCATCATCAAACGGTTTTGAACCATTTAAAAAAGGTTGGTTACGAAAAGCAGCTCGATGTTTGGGTACCACATGAATTGTCTGTGAAAAATTTAATGGACCGAATTAACATCTGCCACTCTTTGCTGAAACGAAATGAAATCGAACAATTTCTGAAGCGAATGGTAACAGGAGACGAAAAGTGGATCAAATACGACAATAATGTGCGAAAAAGATCATGGTGCAAGGGTGGGGAAGCTCAACAAATGGTCGCAAAGCCAGGATTGACGCCTCGAAAGGTTATACTGTGTGTTTGGTGGGATTGGAAAGGAATCTTCCACTATGAGCTACTCCAGCCTGCTCGAACGATTGATTCTACACTTTACTGTCAACAACTGATGAGATTGAAGCAAGCAATTGAAAAAAACGGCCAAAACTGATTAGCAGAAAGGGCGTCGTCTTCCATCAGTACAACGCTAGGCCACACACATCTTTGATGACTCTGCAAAAACTGGGAGAGCTTGGCTGGGAAGTTTTGTTGAATCCACCATATAGCCCTGACCTTGCACCATCGGATTACCATTTGTTTCGGTCAATGCAGAACTCCCTTAATGAAGTAAAGTTGGCTTCAAGAAAAGCCTGTGAAAATTACTTGTCGCAGTTTTTCGCCGAGAAACCACAAAAGTTTTACGCTGATGGAATAATGTCTCTTGAAGAAAAATGGCAAAAGGTGGTCGACCAAAATGGTACATATGTGGTTTAATAAAGTTCATTATAAATATAAAAAAATTAGTTGAAGTTGGATTAGAAATACGAAAAGACTTTTTCGACTACCCAATATATCTATCGTTTAAACTAAGTAGTAGTAGTATATTTATTTATTTAGTACATTAAATATATTTAACAATATTGGAAATTCGTATAAAAATAGAGTAGACATTTAACATTTCCTGTTGTATGTCAGCAAATCACTTCAATTTTAAGCCAAGTAATTTCATTCAGAATTAGTTTTCTATACTATAAACACTTATAAATGTATTTATACCGAACCAAATAATTATTTCCTCTTAAGATACCATATTTAACAGCTGCGGTAGATCTGAAACTTTCTCACCAAAACACTTTACACGATTGTTAGAATAAATAGGACACACACCGCTAAAATGGAACGTATCTTCAACAACATTTACATTGCTAACAGTACAAGTTGGCGATGTGGCAGTGGCAAAGGCTCTCGCTTTAAGCTTTAGTAAGCCGCCTCTAGATCTAGAATAAAGATCAGGTGTTGATGTCTTTTGAACATATTCAGCAAAAGCTAGCCCTTCCTTCTGAACCAATTTATCTGTTAACAAGGGCAAACTAATCTAAATAGACGGAGGTCAAAAACTCAGGGAAACCTCTTATCTACACCATTTTATATTTTAGTCCACTTCTTAACCCAATGCGATCCCTGCCTTACTGCGTCCTTAGCTAAGATGCGAGGGAGTCTGTTTGCCGATAGACTAGGTAGGTAGGTATAGTGGTTGTCGTTTGACACACCTAGGTCTGCTGAAGACCCATTATGTTACCACCGGGGCTGTCCCTCTCCTCACTCTACATCGTCCTCATTGAACCAACCTGTGGCTTTGATACATCTAACAAGACTTGTTATTTTTATATTGGCTACTTCTGCCAAGTTATTCAGGAAACTTTTTCCTAAAATATTGAACCTTCTTCTATCCAGAGCCATGCACCCGCATAGAAAGTGTTCTATAGTCTCTTCTTCTTCAATGTCGTTACAGCTTCTGCAGTAGTCGTTATGGGGCGCTCCCAGTCTATTGGCATGCCTGCCAATCAGACAATGCCCTGTTAGGACTCCGAGGAGATGTCTCATGTTTTTCCTATTTAGTTTCAACAGTCGGTTTGTGTGGCCCATGTTCCATTCCGGCCGCGTCATTCTACTAGTTGCACAGGTCAGGGACTGAGGCCATAGCCTGTTGGCAGTACTGATAGTGTGTTTATCTATAAGCATCTTGCAAGTTGCTAAAGGTATAGGTATGTTCGCTTTATCTGGTTGGATGTGGTACCCAATCTCGCCAGCTCATCTGCTTTGCAGTTGCCTTCTATGTCTCTATGACCGGCACCTAGAGCAGGTTTATTACAAAATACTGTGATAGTGATAGTTCTGTCAAAACCTCGATACATTCTTTCACTGTCTTCGAGATAATATTAGGCGATTTTAAAGCTTTCAGGGCTGATGGACTACCTGAATATATGTTTATATCTCTTGTTGTGAGGACACTTTTATTTAGGGCTAGCAGGCCTTCTCTGATAGCCAATATGTTAGCTTGAAATACGCTGCAGTGATCCGTTAACCGAAATGAGATGTTGGCATTCATTCCTTCAGAATGAAGGCCTCCGCCTACTGGATCATTTAGCTTGGAGCCATCAGTATAGATGCTGATTCCGCTTTTATTGTCCATTAACCCATTGTCCCAATTTTCTCTCATTGGGAAAATTGTGGTAAAGGATGTGTTTCAATGCACCTCTAATGAGCTACAAAAGTCTGTCGTTTGATGTAGGAAGGGGTATTCGTCTAGTATTCTTGCGTGACCTCTTCTGTTAGTGGCTAAGTTGGATGATTCTCTTAACCTAAGCGCGATTTCGCCGCCAGCTGTTTGCTGTATGCCTCAATCGGTAATAGGTGCAGCATGACATTCATCGCTGCCGTGGGCGTAGTCTTTAGTGCCCCGCTTATGCAGAGACTAGCACCCCTTTGAATACTTTGTAGGCATTTTACTGCTGTTCTTTTTTCGAGTGTTAGCCACAATGTTAAGACACCGTATGTTATGATAGGTCTTACCACTGCTGTATATAGCCAGTGAACTATTTTTGGGGTTAGGCCCAATTTTGCCCCCACAATTCTTTTGCATGTATAGAGTGCTGTGGCTGCTTTTTTTACTCTATCATTAATCGTATGTTTCCGCGAAAGCTTCCCATCTAATACTAGTCCTAGGTAGCTTGCCTCTTCTCTAATTGACAGTGTGATTCCCTCAAGGGTAGGGGGGCTTAGGCAGGTATCCTGTATTTTCTGGTGAACATAATTAGTTCTGGTTTGTTGGGATTTATCCCAAGACCACTCAATGCAGCCCACCGGCTTAAATCTTTCAAAGCATTTTGCATTATGTTGCAGAGGGTATCTGGGAATTTCCGTCTTATTAATATTGCAACATCGTCTGTGTAGGCCACTGCGTGTATCCTCCTTTCCTCTAGATTCTTCAACAATTGATTCATTGCTAGAATCCACAGCAGAGGAGAAAGTACACCGCCCTGAGGAGTGCCTCTCTTGACGGATCTGCGTATCGTCTAGGGGCCCAACGTCGAAATTACGAACCTGCCTAGTAGCAACTGTTCTGTAAGTTTCACAAGGTCCTCGGCGACACCCAAATCAGTCATTGCGCTTTTTATGGCCTCCGGTAGAATGTTGTTGAAAGCGCCCTCTATGTTTAGGAAGGCTACCAGAGAATACTCTTTATTCTCTATTAATTTCTCTATCTCTGAAACTAGTGAATTTAATGCTGTCTCTGTGGATCTACCTTTATAGTATGCATGTTGTGAATTCGCGAGTAGCGACGGTGTCTAGTTTTCTCTTATAAAGGCGTCTATTAATCGCTCTAGCGTCTTTAATAGAAATGAGGAAAGGCTAAGGCACCGTGCAATACAAATCATATGGGTATGGGTATCTACGGTATCCTGCTTCTAGGTGGACCATATAGTTTGGCGGTTTGGAGGTAGAAAAATTAACTTTTCTAGAAAGAATCGCAGAAGTTGCTCTACTGCCTCATATACATATATCAACATCCCATATCTGAGCACCGTAAAACATTCTCGACCTGGACGCAACGCCAATTTTTTGGCAATGTTTGTCCTCGGATCTTTGATCTATTTCAGCCATGTAACATTTATTGCAAGTTTTGGCTCAGAAAGGTTTTTATTCAAATGTTTTACGTAATAAAGTTTATAGTTTATCATAAGACAAAGTATGTACGAAAGGGTTGCGAGCAGCACAATAACAAACCAGTAGATATCAAAATCGAAGTCAGAGATGAAAATGTTTTCTTCTTTGCTCTACCTACTTATTCCTGCTTATCTCACTTTGAGCTTAGCACACAGCGAATATATAGAGATGCAGCAATTTCTCGAAAAAAATCTCTTTTTGTTTTCAAAATTTTATTAATAATATGAAACAAGATAATAAATAAATTTTATTATGGCAGAGTGAACAGAACAAATATATATTTCAGAGTTTTATAGCGAAAAAACAGAACTTCAATCAGCTGAGTAGTTCTCAATATACCGAAGTTAGAAAATGAAATGTATGATTTCTAACGCACTTGGCTTATAGACATGCCTATTTCGTAAATTAATGCGATTTATGTGGATAGCTTTTAATGAAAGATTTGCTTAAAAATACAAAAGCCCCTGTGTCAATCGCAACATGCTATGCATAGTTATTAGTGCACATCTATATACTATATATTAAAGAAAGTCATGTTAGTTACACTATTTATACCTAACTCGAGAACGGCTGAACCGATTTGGCTGAAAATTGGTGCAGAGGTAGCTTAGAACCAGGAGAAGGACATAGGATACTTTTTATCAACATAACAAAAACGCATCTGATATGGAATAACAAAACGCAAATGACAGCTAAACGTAATTTTGCCTATGGTTAAGTAGAAAATTTGATAATATAAATTTTGTGAGAAATATTGTATATAATCACACTAATTTGTATTCTCTTTGAATCATCATTATCAATGCCGCGAGCAAGGCGATTGAATCTTTCCCGACAAAGCCGCAATGCAAGGATACAAAACATTGCGAATGAAATGACTGAAGAAGCACAAGGAATTGCCAATGAAGAGCGCCGCGTTAGTATGGCTCGAATTCGTGCTTCTCAACCACAAGAGCAAAGCGAGGCAGCCCGTGAAACGGCTCGGTTGGCAATGCGAAATCGTCGAGCGAATAACAGAGATCAACAAGTAGATAATTTTCGACGCACAAGAAGAGAATTATCAAGTGCTGATTTGAATCGAGCAGCGTTTCGATATGATTGCAACACTGATTACTGCTTGCATCCTAGCGTTTGCATTGGGCCAATGAACGTTGTATGCGAGTATTCTGGCGCATTGAAGTTTTCCGGAGAAATTCCCGGATTGTGCTGCCTTAGTGGAAGAGTGAAATTGCCATTATTGACTTTTTTGGGGGCGCAATGATTTTACTGTCTGGCGACTTTCGCCAAACACTGCCAGTAATTCCAAGATCAACGGCTGCTGACGAAATAAATGCTTGCCTGAAATCATCGAATCTATGGCGCTATGTGAAGAAACTTCAGCTGACAACAAACATGAGAGTTGCATTACTTAATGATACATCTACTGAAGATTTCTCTGAGCAATTGCTGACTATCGGTAATGGTCGAGTACCTGTAGACGAATCGAGCGGATTGATCTCATTTCCTCAGAATTTCTTTAACTTTGTCTTATCGAAAGACGAACTTATCAGAATTCCCAAACATAATTAATAACTACAAAAATAATGATTGGTTGAGTGAGCGAGCAATTTTAGCGGCTAAGAATTAAGATGTAGATGACCTAAACTACATACTTCAAAATGATATCATTGGAACAATGCTTTCATTCAAATCCATTGACTGTGTAACAAATGAAGATGAAGCCACCAACTATCCAATTGAATTTTTAAACTCCTTGGATGTGCCTGGCTTACCACCGCACAATTTACGCCTAAAAGTTGGCTCCGTAGTAATCATGCTTCGAAACATAAGCCCACCAAAATTTTGCAACGGTACGCGTTGGAGGTAAATAAATTGATGAACAATGTGATTTACGCGACGATACTCAAAGAAAAATTCGAAGGAGAAGAAGTTCTCATTCCGAGGATCCCGATGATCCCAACCGGTCTTCCGTTTGAGTTTAAAAGACTTCAAATTTTCGATCCGTCTTGCATTCGCCATAACCATTAACAAATCACAAGGCCAATCCTTGAAACTTTGTGGTCTGAAACTAGAAAATCAATGTTTCTCACATGGTCAATTATATGTGGCATGTTCACGGGTCGGAAAACCATCTGCGTTATTTGTTTTTGCACCTGATAATAAAACAAAAAATTACGTGTATCACAAGGTGCTTAACTGAAGACTGCAATCTATTAAAGCTTCATTGAAATACTTGATTAATAAAAAAATTAACTTAATAAAATCAAAAATCTGCTTTTTTATTGCCTCTTGGGCGGAACAAAGTTCACCGGGTGAGCTAGTAAATATATATTTTTAGTCTTTATTTCATAAAAAGGAGCATAAAGACAAAGACCATAAAATGAAAACATAAGTTTATCGGGATGATATAAAAAATTTGTCTAAATTATGCACAATAATCTATATTTCGATAAACACGGTAAAATCAAACTGTGGACTGGATTCGAATAAATAAAGTGGCTTTCAAAAGTGACCCTTAAATGTCAGTAATGAATTATTCTTAGACGGCAACTTTTTTGCAGCTTTGATATTTATTAAAGTGCTAGATGTATAATGCTACATCATAGAACAACGCGTTTAAATTATTGAAACTTAAATGAAAATGCTCGATCTTTAAGAACAACATATCCCAAAATTCGTGATTTTTTTTTTTATTAGAAATAATCGTCTGAAGGAGGCGATAATTTAAAGGTTGCTGAAAAAATTAACAGCACAAACTCAGTGTAAATGATGAGGGAATGAGTGATTCTTAACCAAATTTGGTAGTGATTAGTTGTTAAGTTATTTTTCAGATTACAAGCATCCTCGAAGGCTTAGAGGTAAAGCAAACCTCAAAAGCGTTACAGTCCTTGCCCAAGTCTGTACTTCAATCGAAGTTCTTGTCTGTGGAGCTAGCCACGCCTGATTCTTACACTCTTTATTCAGTAATTGTGGTGTGTTTCTTGATATTTTTCTACAAATGGGGGGACCTATAATATTGTGCTGCTACCGAATAGCAGATGCTTTTTATGAGGAGCTTTTTCATGGCAGAAATACACTCGGAGGCTTGCCATTTTCTGCTGACTGGTATTAAAACAACTTTTTCTATCAATTGGTGATTCGTCACCGGGATATCGAACCCGTGCACTACGGAATGATAGTCACACACCAATTCACGCAGCTACGGTGGTTCCCCGCCTTGTTAATCGGTTAAGTATTAATTTTTACCACCTTCTTCATAAGGTATTTTTTGTTTCATATCTCTTTTAGGCGTTTAATTTGTTGTTGGTGGGTTTTTAGTTTTACTTCCTCTTTCATTAAAGGTATTCGCTTTTGAAAGCAGAGTTTCTTACATGGCGCGTTTTAAAATTCACGTTGCTATTCCATAAAGGCTATACTCATACATGCATACATATGCATATGAATATATACTTATATACAAGTATAAACTTCAACGATCAGACGTATGTATGTATGCCTAAGTGTATGCACATAATTTGACAATTGTACACAAACAAATATTAGCATACTTCGGTCTTCCTTTCATGGCTCAACACTACTGGCTACACATGCTTACACATACATATCTACGCAAGTATGAACAAAGCATAGCATAAGGACATAAGTATGTCTACATTAGTGTTTATGTCAATATTTACTTGTTTTGCTACTAAAAATTTGTGTTTGTAAGCGTAATTTTGCTTATTTATATCAATTTTTAATAGAAAGGGTCTATAGCACTAAGGTAGTAGTGGTGTTGGTATATTTTTACTAACACATACGTACCATAGATATACAGGCCACTATGACGTCAATTTTAGATGTGTCGTAAAAATTTTGTGACTTGCTACAATTCGTGTAGACCAAAATTGGCCACCCACAGTGGACGTGAAGAAGCAAATGATAGAACAAATTACTTCTAATAGCAGTCTACGGTATTCGACAGGCCATGGCAAACCACTGAGTCCATTATGCCATGAGTACATTTGTACAATGAAAACGCTTCTATCTGGTAATAAGTAAAATTAAAACAAACAAAAAAACTACCTTTTGTCGCATAAATTTATAAGCCACTACACGGCAAATTAGAGAAAAAACTCGGCTAAATACCTAACAAAGAATGCACCCATGAATTATATGTCAGAAAATATTATGTGCCAGAAAAAAAAAACAAAAAAGTGCGAGAAACTTTCAAGCTGACAAATAAAGTGGGAGAGACCCGAGAGAAAATGAGAGAGAGAGAGAAATAATATATATCTAAATAAATTCAAAACATTTGCAGAGAATACAAATAGACAAAATTTACAAAAAACGGAGAAGGGTCGACCGGTGTAGGTAAACGCCGGACACAAACCGTGGCAACAACGCGCACTACTCCGAGCGTTTATCACCCGCACAAACGCAGCGATTCCAGGCAAGGCATTACCAATAAGTCCGACGCCGGAATGTATAGCACTTTATAGTATATGTATAAGCGCCAAAAAGTAGGCGCCAAAAAAAACGCCAAAAAAATTGGGATCAAAAAACGCCCCAAACAGTAGGCACCAAAGAAATATAACGCCAAAAAGTAGGCACGAAAAATATATTTCCTACAAGTTTGCACCAACAAACAAGCGCCAAAAAGTAGGCAGTGTTATTTCTCACTAGAAATTAGCAACTACAAGGAAAAACTCAGGAAAAATAGCCTAAAGAGTATCTAAGATATATATAAGGTATAGCTCTCTCTCTCCTTTTCCTCTACGTTACATCTTTTTTCTCTCTCGCGGAACGAAAATGCCCAAAACGTTGCATGGCCTTGAAATTTTACTCTCCATTCTCGCTCGTCCATCGACGCCTAAGAAGTTTCACTTCAAAAAAAAATAAATGAATTAAAAACTAATGCGCCACTGAAACTAAACTAAACTAATTGAGCCACTTAAACTTACACTTCCAAAATTCCCTTCACAATTTTGTTCATGATGATTCAATAGAATGCCCGTTCTGCGGTAGTTGCAGTGAAAATGCGGAACATATCTTCTCTTCTTGCCCGAGATATGTGTCCGAAAGGTTGACTATGGAAACGATAGTTAAAGAAACAGTTACGCCGAGCGATATGGTAAAGCATATCGATTGCAATCGAAGTTGGTGTGGGGCTAAATAAAAGACTGGTCCGCGCTACAAGAGCAGCAGAAGAAAAAATGACAGCGCAGCACATACAGAAGACAAGCAAGCGATGGCGAGGAGATCACTGTTTATATGCAGAGACATAAATGGGCTGCGAAGCAATGCCTAACGGTGGTAACGCAGGACAAAATTAAAGCTACAGAGGTCGGATGGAAGGGTTTAGTATGTATGCCTACCATTTCGTAAGCCCAGTTTAGTACGATAATATGCGTGTGTGGTCCCAAATGAGAGGTGTACCTTTAGCGAGCAGTACGCATCGTACATGTCGTCTATGTTGACGGTATCTAGGTAAAATTCCCCCTTCGCGATAGAAAATAAAACACTTCCAAAATTCAAAGCTCTATAAAACTGCATACTCGAAAGTTTTCTAAAAATACTGATTAAAAAGTGTTAAATTGTTGATGAGAATTTATTGATTTTTTTTTAATTTCCACAAAACTTGGAGCTTTGTGTATTAGAATGAACTATGGTAGGTTGGTTAAAGTGGTAACTCATCCAATATCCAACTAGCGCTTTCGCACCATTTTGTTGCCACATCCTCGCTACCTACTTGTTGAACAGTTATTTACAGCATGCCTTTATCCAGTCTGTGTGGTTCAGGAACCTTATTAGGTAGTTGACATCTAAGTCAGGCATATGTTCGAGACTCTCGAACAGCGGTTTGCCGAGGGTTAATATTCTGTCCTTTCATAGGCAGAGTCTTCACAGAGAAAATGGAAGATTGTTTCCGTTTTCTACGGTTGTTTATAACTGTGACAGTATGTGTTGTGACGGATGCCCATTTTGGCGGCTTATTCTCCGATAGACCAAAAGAAAGTTATGACTGCCGTTAGTCTACAGGCGTTCTGTCGTTTCATGTTTATCTATGTTGACGATTGCTTAAGGTTGTAGGTGGGCCATAACGTTCTGTTAATTTTGCATTTCATCTGGTCTTTCCATCTACAATCCGCAATTCGGAGGTATTTTAGGGAAATTGCATTCTTGACTGCACCTAATGCTGCCGATTCTGCAAGATCATTTTTCATGGCAGATCCTCACCTTGTCAGTTCATCTGCTTTGTCGTTACCTTCAATATTCCGATGTCCCGGGATGCCGATTAGGGTAACTTAATGGTTTTCACTCAAGGCGGCAGGGCTTGTCTCACCACCATAGAGATTGTTGTAGCCGAATCCAGTAACTGAATTGCAGTTGCTATTCTGGAGGAATAGTGACATTACTCCTAGAATAGAAATCTGCAATTAGTAACCTAAAAGCTTCTCCAATTGCCAGTACTAAAGTCTGAAAGACACTGCAGGCATTAGGAAGACGTGCAGGTTTTTCAATTTTAAGTCTATGAGAATATATACCTGCTCCAATACCACAATCCATTTTGAACCATCTTATAGACTGTAGTGTCGAACTTGTTAAGTAAGAATCTTTTACTCTATTCCTCCTGAAGTGGCAAGGTTTCTATTGAATGTTGCCGTCACAGGTACATAGTTGTCCACATTATGATATCAAAATGGCACGTATGTAAGTGCTACTTGAAGTGTACCTGTGGCACTCTTGCCATCAAACCTACCGTCGCACAGTGCGGCCGATTTCCGAAAAGCTGGCCAAAACTCAAAAAATTAAGTAATTGATTCAAAATTTCTTACTCGGGGGTTGTCGGGGTTGCTGTTTACGAATTTGATCTTAAAATTTTGAAAATCCACCCCCTTCTACCCCTATTGACCACCCCCTCACGTGAAATAGCGTATATTCTAGAACATAATCAAGATGCATGTAAATTTATATGTTTTCGGGGTCGCAAGGTAGCAAGGGGTAGCAACTGAATCTTATTTTGTTCAGTAACCATTACTTTTTTGAGTAACCTTTAATAGGTTTCAAAGCAGCATATGACGGCGTTGTATTACTATACAGTTTGAAAACTCAAATTTTATAAAAAAATTGCAAAAAATGTATCTACGTATTGCTGCAGTTAAAAATTTTGTGTCGAGGTATTGATATGTACTAAAGATTTCTCGTATTTTACTAACCTTCCGAAGATGATTCCATTTGGTTTTGTTCAATTTACTCCATTACAAAATCTTTCAAATGTGTACAACTTTCACTATTCATCGACAGTAATACGATGCTCAAACGAAGGCCACGTTGCGACTGAAAATACAGAGGATACTTAGGGTACAGGACGTTGCTATGAACGGTTTTCACTACTCAAGGCATTACTGTAGCCAACCCAAAGACAAAAAAGCTCTATCTAGAAACTTTTTTTTTCGACTTTTGGCCAGCTTTTTGGGAATCGGCCGCACTGTGCGTCGGGATGATAGAATCAGTCCTCTCCGAGGTATACTGAGTTTGCCGCAGTAATAGTCATAAGAATGAACTATACTTTTATAGAAAAAAATTAAATAAAATGCAAATAAATTGTCGAAATAAATTGTTGTTCCTCTGCTATAGTTATTTAAAGCAGCTCGTGTACTGCGTTTAGCACATGAAAGTGTAGTACCTACATATATTAAATCGATTTTGTTTTTAAAACTTCTTCTAGCTAAAATCACCCACAGCACACTTATTCGTTAGTGTTTTTTGTTTTTTTCGCATAACTGTCATATTTTTCGCATAAGTATTTAATGCGTGATACCCATTGAGGCGACTGACTACAGCACCAGCCAGCCAGCCACCTTAATGTCTTAGCAAGCGGCGACAAATTGAAATATTGAGTTCGAAATTTTCCACTCACCAAATATTCGATTATATGTATGTATGTATGTGTGTATGCATATATGTAAGTATGCATATGTGAGTGTATGCCAACAGCTAAGCACTGAAGTGTCTTCACAAGCTTACGCACTTGTTTATATGCGTGTATGTATGTATATATACGCATGTGCGCTTGCTTGGTTGTCTGCTTGTATTGTTTGCTTCTTCCGCACTTATTGTCAAGTGGCTATCCTTGTTGTGTACTTTCTGTAGATTTAGGTTATTTGATGGGTTAAACTCTTCTTTGCGTCCTACATACATACTGTATGTGAATCCACTAAATTTGGGATATGACCACTTTTCTGCTGGTTTAATGTTTCTTTGTTTTTGTTACACTTTTGTTTTTTTGAATTTATTGATGGAATCTCCTTTCATATAATTATAAGCAGAAATAGGTCATAAACATTCAGAATGTGCCATTTCTTTGGAATTAGTTTCGCTACAGAAGGTTTACGGCACTTCTATGTGTTTCGCATGCCTTTTAGGCCTCTTACTCTTCCGGCTTGCGGTTGCCGCTGGGTCTTTCCTTCATATATCGAAAAAGGTTCGTTCAATGAGCCCTCACTTTAAAGTAATTCAAGTAGCTTGGACATGTCGTCAGTTCTTATAAGAATTTGTTTATTTGTAGGCTAAGGCTGCTATTGCCACTTGCGAAGCAAACGGTTTGGCGAAGCGAACGGTTTTACGAACAAACGTAAAATTCGCATTGTGAGTGGCGAATGAACTTATTCGCCGATATTATGTCGTTGCCATTTAAGGAAAGTAAATTAGTTCATCCTCTTTTGAAATTTGTGTCATTTAGGCTTAAAAATCTGTGTACTTTGTAGATTCAAAATGAACTTTCGGTCAAGCAAGGACGCATTTATATTACTGCTGTACAAAATTAAAGATACATTTCATTGCAGCCAGTCATCATCCAAAGGTATTTGACCTATGGCAGTTACCAACAAACTGGGAGCAATGAATTTTAATTCCCAGTTTCGCTTATTTTAAAGGAGATACAACCCAAAGTGTGAAAGTGAAGTTTGCAGTGCCCCGATAAGCACAGAAATTACCCAACAAGAGAACCGAAAAGCAAGGAACAAATATTTCTCTAGATCAGGTATATCAAGTGAGATTGCCTGCGTTGAAGGAACACATATCACGATTTATGCTCCTACTACACCTAGAAGACAAACAGCTGATGCTATGGTGTAGGATGAATTATTGATTAAAATTAAAATCATTTACCTTGTTTCATTGTGTTTGTTTATTTCATTTAAAACTTTTGAGTTCTACTTCTTATACAGATAAAATTAAAAAATTATTATAGATTCATAAAAAATAATTACATCTCACACATTAAATTCATTCCTTTCATAAAATATTATACTTAATGTTACTTCACATCCCCTTCAGCCACTTTTGATTTAATTTTCATTAGCTGTGGTTCTTAATACTAAATCTGTGTTTTGTATTTAGAGGTTCATCTTATTTTACTTCATTTATCTTTTCTTTGTGTCATTTTCTTTTTCTCTAATTTTTCTTGCTTTTTCATTTTCGACACTCGTTCGCTATTTGGTGAATTTGCTGGCGATTCGCATCTCACAGTTCGAGACTGTTAAGTTCGCCTATATTTTCATTCGCATCGGAAGTGACTACATTAGCCTATATTAAAAAAAAAATAAGTGAACTAAAAAGTTTTTGAAGAAAAATTTATAATTTTGAGATTTATTCAATGCTGGAATTTTTTATTATAGATTTCTGTAAGTGAAATATCTTTAATTTTATTATAATACAATATCAATTTAGCAACAATACAATAAAAGTTTAACTATTTTTACAGGGTCCGGCACTCGAAGTGTAGTGATGAACAGGCATCAGCTGTCTGTCACTTGGCTAAATGCCAGTTCAGAGTATTGTTTACAGGCGCGCGGAAGTATTTTGCGGAGAGTAAACGCGAAAAAAGAAAATCAGTAATGGATTTCAAACATAATAGTGTGATTGCATTATATTTGGCAGGAAAATCACAACCAGCGATTGTTCTGGAACTCGAGCACCTTAAAGTAAGTAAAGTTTTTCTTTATCGCCCCTTTACTCGTTACAATGACACTGGTAGCATCGCGAAACGTCATGGAAGTGGTCATCAAAAGACTGCAACGTCACGTGAAATGGTTCAGAAAGTGAAGGAGCGACTTGAGCGAAATCCCCGATGAAGTCCTAGTCAAATAGCGAAAGAACTTAAAATATCTGACCATAAGATCCGCCGCATATTGAAAAATTATCTTAAAATCAAGCCTTACAAGATCCAAAAGGCGCATGATCTCACACCAAAGCAGCAACAAGTCACACTTGAGAGAGTGAAGGAGTTGTTTCTCTTGGCCGAACATTGTGTTTTCTGACGAGACAATTCTTTTAAAGTTGAGAAATTCGTAAACTCCCAAAACGATAGGGTTTATTTGACCGATCGTTCATACGAGAATTTGAGTCATCGATTGGCCACCAGGAGGCATCACCACAGGCGCCACAGATAATTGGTTGGGCCGCTGTAACCGCAAATGGGCGCGCTCCAATCGTTTTCATCGAGCTTTGTGTCAAAGTAAATGCGAAATATTATAGGGAAAATATTCTGGAGGTTTTCTTGAAGCCATGGGCAGATAAACATTTCAGTTGCAGACCATGAACGTTTCAACAGGACTTGGCACCGTTTCACAAAGCTCGAGTGAACCAAGACTGGCTAAAAGGTAACGTTCCGAACTTCATAACGTCTACACAATGGCTTTCAAATTCACCAGACGCGAATCCGGTGGATTATTCAATTTGAGCCATTTTGGAGAGCAAGGTCCGTACTAAAGGATTCACCAGTCTCGAGACGCTGAAAAAAGGATATGTACCTACATGCGATGTCACAAGTCTTATGTGTTATGGGTGTATCCGAGAAGTAAGCATCAGGGCTCGGCCCTCAGCCCCTTTATTTTAAACCTGGTTATGGATACTCCAGCATACAAGCTACAAAACGCGTTGCCTTGGACACTGGTGTGCCTCAATGATGTCGAGCTACTACATATCTGAGAATGCTGATGCTTTACGAAATAAATTGTCACAGTGGGCTGAAGTTTTGCTTTGGTTGGTCCTGCATTGGAGTATGTCCCAGAGTGCTGACCGCTGTATGCTAACAGGAACAAAGAATCCATGGAGCGGAGATGAGAATACTGCGATGGGCATTGGGTGTCACAAAACTAGATGATATAAGCAATAAACACATCAGAGGTAGCTGGCATGTGGCTCCAATAACAGAGGAATTGAGAGAAATCGCTTGCGCTGGTATGGGCATATTATGAGAAGACCGCAACAGCTTGCAACAAAGAAATGGGTCACACAGCCACAACCATCTACATATATAGGGTTGGCCATGTAAAATTTGCTTTTTGCTAATCAAATTTTTTTTAAACATTTTTTTTTTATTTTGAAGATTGAACATTGTCATTTATGAATAAAAAAATAATATCCTTCAAATGACTTCCACGACTGGCTTTACAGTAGGCCATTCGATCAACCCAATTTTTAAGCACATTTTCGATTGTTTGGGCTCCAATTTCATGAATGGCAACTTCGATTTCGTGTTTTAAAGCATCAATCGTCTCTGGATGGTTCGCACAGCATTTGTCCTTAACGGCTCTCCACAAAAAATAGTCCAACGGGCTTAAATCACAGTTCCGAGGCGGCCAATAGATATCGGAATTTCGGCTGATTATTCGGTTTTAAAAAACGGGACACAAAAGTTCGAGTGTAACTTTGGCAGTGTGACAAATTGCACCGTCCTGTTGAAACTAAATGTCCTCCATGTCATTCTCTTAAAGCTTTTTAAACAACTCGTTGAGCACGAGGCTCCTCGCTCAATTTCGAAAAGAAATGGTTCTGAACAGGACCGCACCAAACAGTGACTCGTTGTGGATGCATTTGCTTCTTTACAGTAACGTGTGGATTTTCTGAGCCCCAAATCCAACAATTTTGCTTATTGACGTAGCCACCGATGTGAAAATCAGAAAAGAAGAAGAAGACTCGCCACTTTGGAAATAGGTTTTCAATATTTCCCAATTTTGTTCAAGCGGATAGCGTCCCATTTCGTAAATGTCAAGCCTTTAAGTAAATTATGAACACATTTGACATGCCGTTTGTGTTACCATTCTCAAAAAAATAGGTGGTTCAAAAAGCAAACGCTATATGGCCCACCCTTTAAGAGTATTTTTAGCCAATCTCCACACCTGTAGTCCATGATACCAAATTGGTTTAATCACTGTTTTGTAGCTAATACTAGCTTGTTCTGTATATCAAGTTCAGACTTTGAGTAGCCTAACTAATGAAGTTGTCAAAGTTTTTCCTTTATTTGTTAAACTTTTTTCTTCCATTTAATTCCAATTCGAGTTCAAGTATACAATTAAAAAATCATTTTTTTTTTTGGAAGAATTTTTTACTTGTGCCATACTTTTTTTTTACTTGTGTCATACTTTTCCGCAATGTGATAGTGCTAAATATCTAGGCATTCATTTGGATAAACGGCTTACCTGGAAAACGCATATTTTTGCAAAAAGAAAAGCTCTAGGTTTAATATTTCGTCATATGTACTGGCTGCTAAACCGCAAATCCACCCTCTCAATGGACAACAAACTTATCCTCTACAAATCTGTGATAAAACCAGTCTGGACTTACGGAATCCAACTGTGGAGTACTGCGTCAAATTCAAACTTGGAAATCCTACAGCGTTTCCAGTCCAAGACTATACGCACCCTAGTCAACGCTCCGTGGTACGTGACAAATGCCCAAATTCATCGGGACTTAGACATCCCTTCAATAAAAGACGAAATACAAAATGTAACCAGTAAATACCAAAATCGACTTCAATCGCACCCAAATGAACTGGCCTCTACCCTCATGTCACCATCATGTGTCTTTTTAAGGTTGAAAAGAAAAACACCAATTCAGCTCGTCCAAGAGCCATCTATAAAATATTGAATTTATTTATTAGAAAAAAATGTAAATAGTGCCAAGATGCAGGTTAGGAACTGAGATTAAACTAAAACTTTGACATTGTATTTTGTTCCTAAAAGTATAGTTGACTATCACACGTAACGATTTGCTTCGCAGCAAAAAGCAATCAAAGCGACACTAAAAAAGCTGATATATGTTCTTGCATAGAACAAAAATGTTAGAGGAGGAGAAAATTTATTTGTATTAGCATTATAAGATTTTTATGTATTGAAAAGGTGGACTTACGTATAGAAAGAGCCGTTATTGAGCGTGACACTGCCAATGGGGAAATATTTCCAGGCAAAAGGCAAAAAGCGCGCTAAATTGTGAGATATAATGAAAATCATCAACATCAGCTTTCGCTTTACTCGGGATGATGACACAGGAATTTATTTGAACGTTACGGTTCCGTATAAACGCATCAAGAAAAGGCATCGTATGTTCGACTAAGTATCCACTAAACGAATTAGCTATATGCAACATTGAAAATTTGTTTTTTGTAATAATCGGAGCTTACACCTTTTTAACTTTCAGCTTAAGAATAAAACATGGCAAAGGATTTATTTAAGCCCTTTATTTAAAAAAAAGAGGTTGTCTGTAAAGTCGGTTTACTGACGATAGTTTAACGTGACAACGTCATAAGAAAATATTGATGGAATGGTGGCATTTTTCAAAAGAAATTTTTAATTTTATTTGTTTGATAGATATTTTGTATGGATATAGAGGAGGAGGTGAATGGAATCGCTATGGAACTGATCAAGTCCCATTTACACAAACGTGAAAAATGCCGAATCATTTATCAAATTCATGAAAGATTTGTTCAATTTCGATTGTGCATCAGACGTTAATAAGTCAACAACACTAAGACGCAACATCATCGATTTGCCTTTTTCGAAACACATTGCACTCGAAACACTCAGTATCATTTCCTACTTTTCCTATCATCGTCCTATTCTCAGCATAGAAATGGTTAATTATCATGCACACAGGAAGAAGACATATGCAAATACAAATATGTGAATTTATATAATATACATATGCGCATATACATACATATACATACATATATATGCTCACTCAAGTAGGAGAGAGCAAGATGTCGAACGTTGCCGAACGCGGGGCCGATTGTGCCTCTTTGCCGTTCATTCCGCGCTATCGCTTGCAGTTCAATCATTTTTTGGTGCGTGCAGCTAGCTACATCGAATTATAAGACGTTATTACGTCAAAAATTTATTTCAAGTGCGCAAAGAGAGATGTATGGAACAAAACTATATTAATATTAAATTAAATCTTAAGAAAGCAATATAAAATAATATTTAATAGCTTGTATGTCCTATGTTATTTATGGTAACTCATACTAGCATCGTAGCATCGAATTTACGAGTGACTGAAAGAATATTCCTTCAATACTTTTGACAGCCAACAGGTCCATCTAGATTACATTTTTATTCATCAATTAAAATTATGGGTTGTCACTCATCTTTCCAGCACTCATTTCTATTGGCGAACTCAAGAATTGGTGTATACGATGGTTTAGCCAATAAATTTTAATATAATATTTTAAAATCGAATCTTCCTTTATTCTTCTTTTCGTAACAGTGAGAGAAAGTTCACATCTAATTTGGTTAGGGCTGATGGTTTTATTGAAAGCCAACCATCTGGTCTTTATCTTACATCTGCCCTCAATCTTAAAGTTTGGACCAGTTATTTTATTTTCTCCATATCCTTCAGGATTTTTCAAAAAGTTGTGAATTTCTACTTTGAGATTCCCGATTCATGATAAGTTAAAATACTAGCACGTTGCTCGGTAGACAGATACGTTCCCCTTGGTATAGTGTCTTAAAAAGTTATTTTCCCCGCATGAAGATTACTCATTTGCTAAAGGAAGCTTCTCAACTTACCCTGGTGAATATTTTAAATTGTGATATATGTACAGAAATATCTCTTAATTGCCACAACGAGAAATAAAATCATAACGAAAACACTTGGCCCTTATAACTATTTCCTATGACTTGAAGTAAAAGACAAAATAATTTAAATCGACCGCTAGTTCCTGCACACATTTATATGTATTTAATTACACTGTGGGCAAAAAGTAAGGTGAATTTATTTGTCAAACTTCGCGGGACTAAAATTTCGCTCTAGTTATTTTTTTCATGAGTTGGCAGCACTGTTAATAACATCTGGGCCAACTTCCATGTGAATGTCATTATCTGTAATATATTTACGCTTGTGTTTATCAAACGACCAAGAGTGCATTTTTCGATTTTTACAATGTCTGATTTGATTGAGCAGAGAAGTGCCATCAAATTTTGTTTGCGGAATGAAATTTCGGCTGCGGAAACATTTAGCATGTTCCAGAAGGCACTTGATGATGCGACCATGTCGTAGAAAAATGTTTATAAGTGATACAAAGACTTCAAAGAGGGTCGAGAACGTGCTGATGACTTGGAGCGCTCCGGACGACCATCGACGTCAACAGATGACCAACACGTCAATAAAGTGAAGAAGTTAGTGCTCAAAAATCGTCGGTTGACTGTTGAAGACCTTACTGATATGATCGGAATATCAAAAGGATCTGTGAAAACCATTTTGAAAGACCATTTGGGCCTACGAAAAGTCAAATCTCGTTTGGTACCGAAAACTCTCAATTTCTTGGAAAAAAGTCGTCGCGTTGATGTGTGTGAAACAATGCTTTCATACTATCAGGACAAGCTCAAATGCATCATTACGAGAGATGAGACTTGGATTTATGCTTACGACCCTGAAACAACCGACCAATCAAGCGAATATTGTGCTAAAGGCGAGGCCAGACCGAAAAGAGCACGTCAAAGTCGTTCAAAAATAAAGGTCATGATGACAGTTTTTTTCGATTTTCATGGTGTGGTGCACTATGAATTCCTTCCACCTGGCCAAACTGTTAATAAGGAAGATTATTTGAGCGTTATGCGTTGTTTACGTGAAGCAATTCGTCTAAAAAGACCAAAATTATGGGCCACAACTATTGGTTTTTGCATCACGATAATGCACCGTCTGACACTGCACTCGTTCTTCGTGACCATTTCGCCAAAAATTCCACGCATATCGTTCCGCAACCACCGTATTCGCCTGATTTGGCTCCGTGTGACTTCTGGCTATTCCCAAAGCTCAAGAGACCACTCCGGGGAACGCGTTTCGAGTCGATTGAGGAGATAAAAGCTGAATCGAAGAAGGTGCCGACGGCTATACTGGAAATGGACTATTTGGCATGTTTCGGGGATTGAAAAAATCGTTGACATAAGTGTATTTCATCGAGAGGGGACTATTTGGAAGGGGATGAAATTGATTTACAAGAATAAATAAAGATTTTTCATTTTACAACCAAATTCACCTTAATTTTTGCCCACATTATGCAGCTATGTTAGAAGGAAAATTATGAAGTTGGTTTGTCCCATATAGCCATTTCGCTTAGTTTATAGCTTCCTCTCCGATATAACAGTGAGGCAGTGTCGCCTTAACTTGTCAATAAGAACTCTAGTTGAAGGCTTAAGAGGTGAAAATGTAAGTGGAAGGTCTTAGTAACTGTGAAGAAGCGGCTTCAACCCCCGCACGAAAACAAGGAATGGAAGACGTTTTGGAGTAATTAAACAAATCGGATGAAACCAATAATGAAACAAAGTTATAATGATGGAAGAATTTTAAAATGCGAGAAAGAAACGATGCTCTTTGAAAGAAGGAAATTGGAAGAAACTATGAGCAGCCCTGCCGTCTGTTAATAAATTAAACTACAAATTTGGATATAGCACGGCCGCCATAACAGAAAGGGTTAGTGTGTGACTGTCATTCGGAATACGTAGGTTAGAATCTTCGTGCATAATCATCAAAATGAAGAACAAGTTTTTTTCTAATAGCGGTCGTCCCTCGACAAGAAATGGGGAACCTCCAAGTGTAATGTTAGTGGGGGTTACCAAAGACACAAACGCCATAAATACAAGTGCTTACACGTATCTGACAAAAACACTCCCATAACCATAAATAATGCCCTATTGAGTGTACATTGAAATAAAGTTTCAGTAACAATTGACGTTGGAATTGTTTGTTTATCAAAATATAGCACTAAAATAAATATGAGCATACATACATGCACGTAATATATCTCTTTTGTTCATCACTAATGGTCCACTTAACCACCCGCTTTTCTACTTTAAGGGCTAATGTTCCAACAGCATTATTTGCAGAAATGTTCATTCATACATCACCACAAATATACTTGGGGTGATAGGATTGAATAATTTAATTTTAATATCATTCTTATATTAGGTTAGATGGTTGCTTCAAGAATAGGAAAGTTCACTCTGCCGTCAATTCTGAATTTATAAAATGTTGTTGCACCTAAATTTAGGATTGCAATATAATTAGCACTCCTAATCACATCTCTATATCACTAATCAGGCGGGTAACCGAAATAAAAGGCTGGGGTCTAATCCATAACTCTAATTACAGTTTCGTTATGCAGGGAGCGTACTGTATTTGAGGACATGCATATACGTGGCTATAACTTCCCGAAATCAGTATTATTCTCTTTGCTCTTTTTCAGATGAGACATGGAGAACTGCAACTTAACTCAAGAAATGAAGAGACCTGCAGTTATCGTCGCTATATATGGAAATCATACAGATTTAGAAATCTCTAATTTTCTTAAGTGTGCCGATCATTAGTTCATAATATTCACCGTGCATTGGCAGCATCAGGCTGCTATGCAGAATCTGTTGCAAAATGCCAAAATACGAGAAATATTCTGATACTATACTGTGCGATCGGCAGAAGTTATTCAAAAAAGGGCAAACGATCATTGATTAGGACCCCTCGAAATCAATGAGGGATGTTGCGAGGAAGCTTAATGTTTCTAAGGGTCTTACCTGTCGAGTTGGCCATGAAGATCTCCGGTATAAATCCTACATTATGCGCAGAAGACAGTTTATGTTGGAGCAAACACGAGAACAGCGAGTTATACGATCAAAACGCCTTCTAAACAAAATGAAACCGCCAGAAGATTGTTTGATATTGTATTGCTTTTTTCTCATGAAAATAGTTTTGATCAAAACCAAAAGACCAATTTCAGAAATGACAAAGGGCTATGCTCTAATCCTACAGAGATTCCTGCTGTCATGCACACGAAGTTGCCACTGTGTGGTTATAGTTTTAGGTGTTGTCAGCAGTTGAAGTTCTAGAGACAGTAGAGAAACCCTGGATTGACGGTGTACGCGGTGACAGCCCACATATCTTTTAGTAAGATTCTGCTCCTTGACAAAAAGCGCTAACTGCGCAAGTTTGGATGGCTAAAAAATTTCCATGACCACATAACTCCGAAGTTATAACCTCCGAATACCCCAGACCCTGATTCCCTGGATTAATCCCTATTGAGCATATTTGAGTGTGAAACCAATAAGCATCTTGTTAATACCATTTTTTCTCTGTAGGTTGAAACTAATACCGTTATAGACGATATGAATAAGAAGCTATTAATCCGGGCATGCAATTCTTTCCAAGACCAGATCGAGGAGGTTATTACAGGTCGGATTTTTCAAAATTCGATTTATTCTCGGAGATACAGCGGATTTTGTGATGTGGCGTCTTAGCCGACCGAGTGGAGCGGATCACAGAATGAACGGCAGATGTTACCGGACGACTTGAGGACTCGTTCTTTCCAGAAAATCTTTTTTATTCCACACAACCTTTATTTATTCTATACATATATTTATACTTTATACTTCTATAATATATATATTACCTGGAAATATATCGCCGATTAATCCAGAGTGAGTAGTACATATCGCACCCTAAATACAAAAGGGGCACAACTCAAAATTTTCCACACTCGAGCTTGACTTGTTTACAGTAGCACAGAAAACTAACTATGTGACATATCACGCTGAAATTTGCCATGTAAGCTTATAACAGTCCTACCAAAAAACAAAAAATTTATTTTTACCATATGTCATCCGCGGACCGTTTTTTTGATAACGTCTCGCTCATATTTGAGCAGAAGGTACATTTTGAGTTGTGACCCTTTTGTATTTAGGGTGCGATATGTATTATGATCTAAGTTATTCTATTGGAATTGTTGCTCCAACTTCAAAGGCGATTTTCTCAAAACTACTCTTTTGAGATGGTCTGCATGATATCTCAAGTTCTACCGATCACTTTGAAGTTTGATAAGAATTTTTTATTATAAATCTGTCTATCGCGCCTGCCCCGGATTTTGAAAAATTGAAGTTCGAAGTATTTTTAAAAAATTTGAAAAGATAAAAAAAGAGGGAACACAATTTTTTTTTTAAGTTGATGCCATTTTGTGAATTTTTTTTCTTTGATTTGGCGTAATCTGATAGCGACATCCTAACTAATGAAGAACTTTTTTAATTTGCTTGTTTTAGATCACTACAAGAGTTGGAATCATGTCAACCATGGAGCACCGTTATTTATGTAGCCCCCACTCTGCCGGTCTGTAATTCCACGTATTTTTTTTCTTATTAATTTTTTTTTATACTTTTCCAATATTAATAAAAAAATGGATAGTAAAAATGTTTTTAATTTTTTTATCTTAGTTTTAAAAACACCTAAATTAAGGCGACTAGACCAGAATACCCCCTTAAAAGCTCTGCAGAGTAGAATGATAATTCTATCTTTGCCTTTTATCTTCGATATACTACTACTAAGTAAGTAATTGCATGGTAAATTCCTCTCTCGACGAACAAAATTAACACTCTACAAGGCTCTCATCATATCCATCATAACGTTTTTGGACCTTTGCACGTTGGCGACAGCGAATATCGCAGGCGATGGAACGATGAGCTGTATGAGCTTTACGACGGCATAGACATAGCGCGGCGAATAAAGATCCAGCGGCTACGTTGGCTGGGCCATGTCGTTTGAATGCATACAAGCGCCCCGGCTCTGAAAGTAGTCGATGCGGTACCAGGTGGTGGTAGCAGAAGAAGAGGAAGGTCTCCTCTACGTTGGAAAGATTAGGTGGAGAAAGATCTGGCTTCACTTGGTGTGCCCAAATGTCGCCGGCTAGCACTCGCAGTAGGCTCATTAGCAGAGCCCTAATTGAGTTCCGTAGGATCTTGAAAATGCCGAGATTTATTTTTCAGTTTCGAAAAATCGCTTCATGTATTCCTTAAATATCTATTATTACTAGCTTAGTTTAAGTTTTCTCCTATTCCTACTTACTTCTGAAATATGGGTCAAAAAGGATTGCAGGTCGAAGTGCTAACTTCCAATTATTCTATTCTACACCTGAAATGTATACATCCCAGGCTATAAAGGGTTCTTATATTGTTTTCAAAGGCTAAGTAAATAAGTAGATAAACGAATAGCAGTTGTAGTTATTTTCCCGAAGGTATAAATGTAATTTAAAATAATTAAGCCAAATTATAAATAAATAAAAGTAAATAGATAAAATAACTATGAACATCCATCACCCCATCCAAATATATTCTAATACTTATCATCGAAGCACCACCATCAAGTGAAATTTTCCGTATAAATACTCGCAATAAATTGTCTTTCTAATTACCGAAAAATAGAAATAAACTAAACTTGTAAGGCCTGATTTTCTCTACTCCACACTTACTCAAGTTGATATATTTAATCGTATACTCGCACGTTGCTGATGCCATCAACAACTGCACGCTCAACTGAGGCGTAAAAGTCCTAAGCCAGCACCAAAGTGCTACTCATTTTCATTTGCTGATCCCCACGATTATCCTTCTTCTTTCTTTCTGAGCCCTTCTTTGGTTGCTTGCTAACTTTCCAACTTGAACACAGCGGTGGGCTTCAAAGTGGAAACAGGGACTAACTACACAGCAAGCTATTTATTTAGCAAGAAAAGTTATCACAGTGTGGGCGTAACAACAGTTAGGAGTTGAGGTTGCGAAATTTGTGACAGCCTGCCGCTAACCGCAAATTTGCCTCAATTACGAAACGCAAAGGCATTTGTTGTGCAGCAGACACACACGCGCGCATATGTTTATGAAAATATGTATGTGTACAGATACAACATACAAACAGACATGCACGCATAGATGTGTGCGTGTGTATAGGTAAATAGTCTTGCAGAAAAGTTGAATACTTTTGCATGGCGCCTCGAAAAGACACAAGCGAAACAAGCTTGGTACGCTGGTGTGAATTGAGGCGGATATAAATATGGCACTTGACAGCGTTACCGCCTGCTGCTTTGACACTAAACACTGTCAAGTGGCAGCCACAATGGTATTGCCACAACGAAAAAGACAATTTTAGTCCCAACAGAGTTGTGTGAAAACAATCTTACTGCTATCTACTCGTATCGGTTCCGTGTTCTCTTTTCATTTGCCTGAGTGTGTGTGTGGGTATCTTCCGCTCCACATTTATTCTAACTGCAGTTTTTGTTTTTACTTCGACTTTCACTTTCACTGTTATTTTTATTTTGTGGTTTTATATTTCCATTCTCACAATCTTCTTCTTTTGCAAAAAAAGCAAAAACCAAGGAAAGAATATTTCCAAGCAACCCCCATTAACACACATACATACAAGCGAATAGAGTTCTCGTATGCACGTCGTAGTTACCTGTTCAAAGTTAGCCTCAAATTGTGGGCGCTTGTTTTCAACTTTTCCCCAAAGTTCCATTTTTGTTTTCAAATTGGTTATGTTGCCGGCATTTTAATGAAGTTTTGCGATGCACGCACTGACGCATTTATGCAGCTGTAAACGAATAGGTATATATATACTTCTCTTCGCGGTTCACTTACTTCACAAGTTGTCTTTCCAAATTACTCCGCAACCATTCTTGTGCATGAACTGCCATTTGATGAAAAAGGTCAGACTAGTTTCTGAGCAACTAGTTCCAGAGTAACTAGCTCCAGAGTAACTAGTTCCAGAGAAACTAGTATTGCACTAGTTGCAAAATTACCCAATAGAAATGTATGCAAAAACAACATTATTATATGAAATAAGAATGTTTCTAATATCAACGCAATGAGGGTTAGACGAATATAAATGTTGATGGAGTCAGTCAGTTCCCTCTACAGTGAATCTTGAAAATCGTTACTTCAAGGATGTTCCATCGAATTTACAGAATAAACTATTGGGCTGGCAACTAAGTAATAGCGGATTTCACTCATAGATAGCTTCAGTTGAATTTTTGCGGTTGCAGGCGTACTACTAATATAAACCACGTTTTGTTATTTGATAGTTGGCAATTCAGCTATCAATCAGTAAAAAAAGTTTTTGATCGGTTGCATAGTCTTCGTTTGGCGTTCGTTGAAAAATGGAAAAAAAAGGATCCTTTTCGTCATATTTTGCTTTTTTATTTCCGCAAAGGGAAAACCGCCGCGCAAGCTCATAAAAAGTTATGTGCTATTTATGGTGACGAAGCCTTAAAAGAACGGCAGGGTCAAAATTGGTTTGCCAAATTTCGTTCTGGTGATTTTTCACTCAAAGGTGAAAAACGCTCTGGTCGTCCAGTTGAAGTTGATGACGCCTTAATCAAAAGAATAATCGATTCAGATCGTCACAGTACCACAGTAGAACACGTGAGATTTCAGAGAGGTTTCATGTATCACATGCAAGCATTGAAAATCACTTAAAATCACTTGGCTATGTTCAAAAACTCAATATTTGGGCTCCTCACAAACCGAAAGAAACGCATTTAACGCAACGCATTAACAGTTGCGATTTGCTAAAGAAACGTAATGAAAATGTTCCATTATTAAAACGACTGATAACTGGCGATGAAAAATTGATTGTTTACAACAATATCAAGCGGAGAAGATCGTGGAGCAGGCCAGGTGAACCAACTCAAAACACATCAAAAGAAGGTTTTGTTATCAGTTTGGTGGGATTACAAAGGAATTGTCTACTTTGAACTCTTACCACCCAACCGAACGATCAATTCTGATGTCTACATAGAACAACTAACGAAATTAAAAAATGCACTTGAAGAAAAGCGGCCCGAATTGACAAATCGAAAATGTATTGTATAGCATGATGCCAATGCAAGGCCACACACATCGTTGGCCACTCGGCAAAAATTATTGGAGCTTCGTTGGGATGTTTTGCCACATCCACCATATAGTCCTGACCTTGCACCATCTGATTACTTTTTTTCGATCTTTACAAAACTCCTTGAATGGTAAAAATTACAATAATGATGCTGTTGTCAAATCGAACCTGATTCAGTTTTTCGCTAATAAAAACCAGAAGTTTTATGAAAGTGGGACTATGATGCTGCCCGAAATATGGCAAAAGGTCATTGATCAAAATTGGCAATACACTACAGAATAAAGTTATTTAGTTTAATGAATAAATTGTCTTTGATTTTCTAAAAAAATCCGCATTTACTTAGTTGCCAACCCAATAATAGAAAAAAGAGTATTTTAAAAGAGTGGCAAAATATAATTGAAAGCTTTGAGCTTAAATTTAAATTTCATCAGATGGTGATATTCAAAAATAAGGTCTTAATAGGTCAAACAACAAATTTAATTATAAGAATAAAGTCATACGCGGCCGCCGTAGCCGCATGGGTTGGTGCATGATTCACAGAGAGAACGTAGGTTCGAATCTTGGTGAAATACCAAAATTAAGAAAAAAAATTTCAAATAGCGGTCGCCGCTCGGCAGGCAATGGCAACCCTTCGATTGTATTTCTGCCATGAAAAAGTTCCTCATAAAATCATTTGCCGTTCGGAATCGGATTGAAACTGTAGGTCCCTCCATTTGTGGAACAACATCAAGACGCACGCCACAAATAGGAGGCTCGGCCAAACACCCAAAAAGGGTGTACGTGCCAATTATATTATATATATTGTATATATTTAAGTCATAACACAATGTGACAGTAAAAGTTTATCCAGAAAGAACCGCCAACCTATGTTAAACCATTGATTTTATATGGTAATGCTGCCTGCGTACTGAGTTTTTCATTTTCTCATCAATTTAATTTTTTTTTTAGGAGTTAAAAGTTTCAAAGGACTACGTTTTCAATAAATTGTTTTCACCCGAAATCACTCGCTATATCATACTTATTTGGATATAAAACGAAACTCGATACATCCAGCTATTAAAATATGTATTTATAATATTTTCTATTCAATTTCGCTCTTCTTATTGTTCTATGAAAATGTAAAAAATTAGCAGAACTTCCCACCTATAAAATAAACTATAAACATTATCGATACCATAAAAACTATATCTGTTCTGGAGAAAAGTAAAAAGGTTTTTTTTTAGTAACTGCTTATATTCTCTTTCTTACTGCACAAAATTTATAATTTCGCGTGCATCTTAAATATTTCCTAGTTACCAAAAAAAGTTAGTTCTTGTCGCACGGTGTACAATTTATTTCATAATTATTTTTATTATTTGTAACTTTCTTTATTAAATTTTTTTTTAAGTTTTCAACTCACCCTAAACTGGTGATTTTCATCCCAAATAGGACTAGACATTTTGGTGTCTAAAGTGGAGTAGTTCATAATCAGGTGTAATGTTGATTCAGATGCTGAGTAGTTCATTAACTGGTACATTGCTTGTGTAGTGGGTGCCGGATATACAGTGGCGGCAGAGTTTTCTGGTGGCATCTTGAAGCGAGTATGGGCAAGCATTTTTTGAATGCGCTTCGAACACGTCGAGAACGGCTGCATTTGGCACCACGGCACCACACCGTCTCATTACTTATTCATCATGACTGTCTTTGGCGAAAGATATTCAATCGTTTTAAAAATACCTGTTACTGGCATTAATCCTTCATCGGGCACATGAATCCAGTCAGAGCCTTTCCATTTTCAAATGTAAGAAAATGGTACATGAAACTGAGCTACTTCCTTGAACTTCCCGCAATATTTTGTTTTGCGCATCACTTTCGTAACGCAATAGAACTGACTGGCCTCTCACAAATTTCTATTAAATTTGTACCCCAAGTTAAGGAATTTAATCAATGTGCTTAGCATTTTTTGAATTTTTTGAATTACTGTAGTGGGAAATTACTTGAATCTTTGTTTATATAGTTTTTGTCTCACATTTCGTTATGTCATGCCCTGTAATTCTGCTTCGGCGGTCATTTGATTAGTGAAGAATTTCGTGGAAATATAATTCATACATCACGCGTGTCTGTGATATTTCGATCAAAAAAATAATGAACTTAAATGTAATGAATGAAATAATCAACTGATTATCTAGATTCCTACAATTACGATACCTATGGTTTGGAATGTATTCCTGAGGTTGGTGTATCAGACAGAGAGAACTAAATGAATTGTCTGATGATGACGAAGTTGGAGGAGGAACGCATTGTGAAGTCCATGGACAAAGCGATATCAAAGAATATTTTTATTGTAGAGATAGCACAAAGTAGAGCGAAAATGAACCAAACGCAGTTCGTTTCGAGGATTTTGTGCAGAATCAAAAGAACAAAATTCCACTGCTATCGAATTGTTCAAAAATGGTTTGCCCAAAACATTTCCTATCTTCTACTTCTTGATTGACACGGTAACCGCATAAACGATTTTTTTGCCGAGTGTAACAAAGCGCGCCAGTCATTTCACACTCTCACTGAATCCATGTCCTTCCCCACTTGCTCCTTCCAACGCAAGAGAGATTTTCTCTTTTCTATGCTACCACCGCAGCTGGTACCGCATCGAATACTTTCAGATCCGGGGCGTTTAGTCCATTCAAATGAAATGCCTAGCCAGCGGAGCTTTGGTATCTTTATTGGCAGCACTATGTTTATGTTGCCGTAAAGCTCATACAGCTCATCGTTCCATCGCCTACGACTTTAACCATAGCTACCTCTCAAATATCCAAAAATCTGCCTCATAATCTTTCTCTCAAACACTCCAAGGGACGTCTCGTTGGATGCACAAGCTTGTGCGTCAAGCAATAGACGGGCATCATGGGAGCCTTATAAAGTTTTATTTTTATTCGCCGAGGGAGGAGTTTAGTACTCAATCGCCTACTTAGTCGAAAGTAGCATTTGTTGGGCTGAGAGATTTTCCTTTGGATTTCTTTTATTATCATAACATAAAGAAATCGATACACCAAAGAAACAATTGAGAAATCAGCGACCCAAAAAACCCCCGAGTAATATTATACATTTTAAGTGGATTTGAGTAGTTTTAAAAAATTAGCCACCATGTTGTGGCCGCCATCTTGGATTTTAAAATTTTTCATTTTGTATTTTAAAGTAAACTTTATTAGCTAAATTTTGAGACCTCGTACAACTCTTTCCGTTGAAATGATTTTTTTGGTATAGGTTATTAGAATGAATTTAATGAATTTTGATTACATTTTTAGCCATATTAAATGAGCCATCTTGAATTTCGTTTTTGGCCACTCTGTATTGAAAAGTAGATAAAAAGAGCTAAATTTTAAGCCCTATTAGAACTCTCTAGGTCAAAAACATTTTTGGACAGATAGGGGTCTCCCGTTGAGAAAGAATGCCCCATATGTATAAAACATTTGCAACGAAAGCAAGAAGCAGACCAAGATCAAGATGGATTGACGAACTTGAAGACGTCGACGATATGCAAACTCAAAGTCAACAACTTGAAGGAATCAAGCAAGAATCGGGACAAATGGAGACATTTTGTGCAGCAGGCCAAAGTTCACACAGAAGTTTAGCGTCAATTGATTACGTAAATGACTGCAACGTCACGTGAAATGGTTCAAAAAATTATTATTATTATTATTATTATTATTAAATTTGTATAATAACAAGTTATACAAATATAAGAAGGCAGCAGCACTAGCAGCATGGGCATCGGCTGTCAGATAACAAAAAATGTAAATGTACTTTAAATAAGGTCTAACGTTAAGTAATTATCATATTTACAAGCTTATAACTAAATAAAATAAACAAAGGTACATGTTAGATCCGTCTTAACAAGTCGTTGGCTTTTAGAAATTTGTAGACAGTCAGTATATTGCTTGCAGATGGCTCTTTAAGAAAATCCAGTGCAGGAGAGGATCCAAAGAATTGTTGTCTGGAGGTGTGTAGATTTCGACAAGATTGTAGAATATGATCTAAGGTAGCGGTTTCGTCACAAAAGGGGCAATCGGCTGGCAGCGTACGTTGGAGGAGGTGTGCATGTGTGAGAATAGTGTGGCCCAGGCGTAGGCGCGAGTACGGTTTGAGAACTTTTAATGGCAGATCGGAAGGAAGTGATATCTTTGATCTAGATGGATTTAAGAAAGCGTAGTGGTGTTGGTAGTTTTTCCAGTTATCTAACAGATAAATGCGCCGTTGTTTTGTAATCTCTAGGAGGATGTCACTTTTAGAGTAGTATTTATGAAGCATTGACGGTAGATTAGAAACTCTTCTAGCTGCGGCATCAGCGTTTTCATTGCCGGTAATCCCCGAATGTCCTGGAACCCACATTAGCTTAATTTTGTTTGGATAGCTTATAAGAATATTTCTAATTGTATTTATATGAGTTTGATCGTGTGTTGGACAACCGATGGCATTGATGCATGATTGGCTGTATATAATTATTTTGCCTTTAATTTGTTTGGCATAAATGGAGGCTTCTAACAATGCCGCTGTTTCTGCTGTAAAAGCAGAGCATATTGGGTGCAAAAAACCATGTTTGATCGTGTCCCCGTTTTCCTTTGTGACGGCAAAAGATGTTGAGGTTTGAGTTTTTGATCCATCTGTGAATATAAAATTCCATCCCTGTTTGGAGTACTTTTCTTTTTCGGATGTAAACAGTGCTTTGTAAATTTCCTTCGCTGTATGTTCTTTTGGTCGCTGCAGCGTGTTAATAGCAAATGGAATATTGCGTATCGTCCATGGAGGTTGCGTTTCAGCTGTGCGGTAGCGAAGGGTACCCGGCAGTTCAAGTCTTCTTTGCAAGCTCAAACATTTGGCTACAACCGCCGTAATTTTAGGACTCCTCTTTCTTAAAGATGCGTTTCTGAAATCTTTAATAAGATTGACATTGTAGGTGAAAAGTAGTTTTGGTAAAAGTTTATGAGTACTGTCTTCGATCCGATCTGGAATCCTTGGCAAACCTGTTTCCGCAAACAAGTTTCGAAGTGGTGTAGTTGGGAACGCTCTAATGCTCCTGCGTATCGCAGAGTGATAAGGCGATGATATTTGGCTAATTGAACGTTTATCTGCGTTTCCGTATATAGGAAGGCCGTAATCGATTTTTGATAGGATGAGTGCTCTGCATGCATGAACAAGTGAAGACGGATGTACAAAAGATTTCTTAGAAGAAAGGTATTTAATTATATTTAACCGTGTCATAATACAATCTTTTATGTATTTACAATGTTTTTTAAACTTATACTTAGAGTCTATAATTACACCTAGAATTTTTATTTCTTTTACTGGCATTATGGAATGGCCAAAAAATTGTGTTGGCAACCCAGAGAAACTAGATTTTTTGCAAATGTGCAAAGTTTTAGATTTTTCGAAAGAAATTGATGTGCCTGAGGTTGAGGACCATGTCATTATGTCTCGGAGAATGCTTTCGAAAATACGCGAAACTGAAAGAAGATTAGCATTTTTCGTGAAAAAGAAAACATCGTCGGCGTAGAGCTGACATTCTATACTGGGATAGTTCGCTGACAGCTTGGCAATTTCATCGAACGCTATTATAAAAAGAAGCGCGGAGAGTGGAGACCCTTGTGGCGTTCCATTCTCTAGATTTACAATAATTGAGGCAAAACCATTTATTCTCACTCTGCATTTTCTGTTAGTGAGAAAGCTTTTAACAAAGTTTATAATTTTGGAACCAACCTTCAACTTAGTTAATTGTTTCAAAATGATATGCACTCCAATTCGGTCGAAAGCCTTCTCCAAATCGATTGCTAGAAGTGAAACATGGTTTCTTGACGAGAGTGCGTTTGTGACGACATAGTCAAGGTGCAAAAGAGCATCAATTGTGCCACTGCCTTTTTTATATGCTACCTGGTTAGAACTAATAACTTTGTTGTTCTTAATATACCACATCAACCTATTTGCAACCAGTTTTTCCATTAGTTTACCCAGGCATGATAACAGAGAGATGGGCCTATAGCTTTCAACAGAAGTGGGAGGTTTATTGGGTTTCAAAATTGGTACGATATAGGAAGTTTTCCACGCTTGAGGGTAAAAGCCGTAATTTAATATAGGATTTGGTTATACAAATTAGTTAGTCTGTATTTCATGCAACTGGGTAAATTTTGAATCATAGGATAAGAAATTCGATCAAGCCCAGGAGTTTTACCTTTCACGGTAGAGAGCGCGAACTCCAATTCATTAATAGTGATTTTCGATTCGATTGTCCTGGCAGCAGGTGATAAATTGTTTATAATGTTTGCTTGGTCGTTTAGACAGTTGTATTTTGCCGAGCAAAAGTTGCTTGAAAAGCTGGCGTCGTTTGAGTTAGAAGCGTAGAAGGAGGCAAAATAATTGGCTATTTCGAGTGGAGAGTTGATAACGCCATTTGTGGAGTTAATGTGGGCGAAAGTAGTTTGCTTACCTGAACCAGTGAGCATTTTAATATCATGCCATATTTTTCGGGGCTTAGTGTTAGGATTTATGCTAGCCGTTAACTCTTCGAACTTCTTACGCTTGGCATTTTTGGCGGCGCGCTTAAAAAGAGCATTTGCCTTTTTGTAGCTTACCAAGTTTGAAATAGTGCGAAAGCGTTTGTATTCGTGCCATTTATTCTGTTTGTTTTCACGAAGTTGGGATAATTGAGAGTTCCACCAAGGAATCCTTTTCTTACTGCTTTTTGGTGAAGTTTGTGGTATAGTGTGATGTGCTGCTGTTCGAATAATTTTTGAAATATTGGCTGCCTCATGGTTGACGTTGCTAGAAGCACGTAAAGTTTCACACAAATTAATACATTTAGTGCTAAATTTCGCCCAATCGGCTGATTCTAGAATGAACTTAGCGTTTGACTTAAATGTGGATTGGGTTTGGGCATTTAGTTGGATGGTGATCGGATAATGATCGCTACCGTGAAGAGAGTTAGAGACTTGCCATGAGCATAGTGGTGCAATCGAAGCAGAACACAAAGTTAGATCGACAGTAGTGGAGGAATTCCGGGTGGAGAAGTGTGTTGCAGATCCGTCATTTAGACATATAAGGTTTGAGGACATTAAAACATCTTCGATACATTCGCCTCTTGAGTTGGTATACGCGGAACCCCAAATTGTACTCCAAGCATTGAAATCCCCGCCCATAATTAAATCAGAAGGAAGTTGTTTTATGATTCCTAAGATATCACTCGAAACAATGCGTTGTGTAGGGTGGATATATAGGCCGACAATACCAATTTTTTTAGGCAAGTCAACTTCTAGCGCTATGGAAGATACATTTGATACGATTGATATTTGTTTGTGTGGAATATTGCGCCTAATTAGTATCGCAGTGCCTTGTTTATTTGTATTAATACTGGGCAAATTGTGAAAGTAACCAATATATTTCCTTGGTGTATGTGGTGCGTAATTGTGAGGAAGGTGAGTTTCGCTTAAGAGAATAATTGCAGGTGAGTAAGAATTGATGAGGATTTCAAGGTGAATATAGTTGTTGAAATAGCCATTGATATTCCATTGTATAATTGAGAACATAAGGATAGAAAGAAAGGAAAGTGATCTAAGTAAAGAGAAAGATTAAGCAAGACTTGACTACGTATCAAAGTTCTGCGAGGCAGAGCTGAGCGAGTCGTCTGAGAAGGTTAATCTGAGCTGACGTGTGGTGAAATGTCATTTGTCTTAGTGAGAACTGAGACAGTAGACATTTCGTCATCACAATCTGAGGTGAGCTGTGTCTGAGAAACGGAATCATAGTTGTTAGTATAAATTGGTTTAGTACTCGTATTAAGAATGTTGAAAACTGTTGAATTTATATTGTTCGAATTTGGAAATGAATACAAAGGGGGATTATCGTTCTTTGTACTTGTTTTTGCGATAGAGTCAGCTGAGAAGCTGGTTTTTAGAGGAGGGTGTGTTAAGGGAATGAAAGAGGTAGTAGAAGCTATAGAAGTAGAAGAATGGGATGATATTGAATTTTGTGTTGCTATCGATTCTTTAGGTGTTTGTATAATTGAATTTTTGGTTGAGGGAGCTGTGTTTGCGGTTATTTGAGAATATGTGGGATAGGAGGAATTAGTGGAGACGGTGGCAAGAGGAGACTGGGTTGTTGTCGAATTATTGGTAGTTGTCAATTCTTTGCTTTGCATGATTGTGCTTTTTGCAGAAGAAGTGCTTGCGATGATTTGAGAAAATGTTGAGGCGGAGGGTTTAGTGGTGGTGGAGGCATTATATTTTTTTGCTGCTTCGCGCATACTGCATTTATTTATTGTTTTAATTTTTAGTATTTCTTTAGCTTGTACGAACTTTGGGCAGTTGCTTGCAAATGATGGGTGGTCGCCAGCGCAGTTTGCGCACATTGTTCTAGAACATTCGGACCCTACATGTGGTGGTAGGCAGCATATGGCGCAGGTGGAAGGATTTTTGCAGTATTTTAAAGTATGACCAAGTAATTGGCATGACTTACATCGCATTGGGTTTGGATAATATGGACGAACAGAAACTTTCCTCCAGGCGACGTCTATTTTTTCTGGCAGAGAGTAGCTGTCGAATGATAGAAGTATTGCGCCAGTTGGAATTAGAGTGTCTTGTGACTTCTTTTGGAATTTGTATGCAGCGATCACGCCATGCGTTTTTAAGCCATCAACGATTTCTGAATCGGTTAGGTTGTTTAAGAAAGGGGCAAATATGGTGCCTTTCACACAGTTTAAATTTGTTTGATAAGTTACATTAATTAAACATATACCGGGAAGAAGTTTTGAAGACATGAATTTCTCAGCGATTTTTTTATTCTTAGTAAGCACTAAGAGGCTTCCATCACGCAACTCAGAAATGGAAATTATGTCCTTGCTGATAGCTAATATAGCTTTGTGCACTGCAAAGCAGGAATAATTGGATATTGGTTTTTTTTCTTCACTTGATTTTATCACAATAAATTTAGGATCGTCTGTTTTCGCAAAACCAATTGGAGGTAGTTCGGGGTATGATTCTCGCGTTTTGTTGGGTTTTTTACGCTTGCTATGAACACCAGGGGAAAGTAGGGCGAACCTATTTTCCCTAGGTGGGGATGCCCCAAGGGGCATTGTTTCACACCTATATAATAACACTAAACCCTCGGATATCACTCGCGTAAGCAACTGTACACGGGCAATTTAAGTTAATTTATTAATGTGTTTACGTAGGTAAACGAATATGAATGAAAAGAGAGTACAACTACTACACAGCGGAAGAGATAGTGACCGTACGCAACGAATGTTAGTCGGTGACTGGGTTCAAAAAATAAATAAGCAACTTGAACAAAATCCCAGGCAAAGTGCCAATCAAATGGCGGAAGAACTGAAAATATCTGGCTGCTGCATCCCCCGCTTACTGAAAAATTATCTCATGCACGTGTTCCGAACATTGTGTTTTCTGACGAGAAAATTTTTCAAATTGAGCAATTCGTAAACTCCCAAAACGATAGAGTTTATTTGACCTACGGTTCATACGGGAATTTGAGTCATTGACTGACCACCTGGAGGCAGCACCCGCCACAGGTAATGGTTTGGGCTGCTGTAACCGCAGATGGGCGACCTCCATTCATTTACATCGATCCTGGCGTCAAGGTAAATGCGAAATATTTTCGGGAAAGTATTTTGGAAGTTGCTTTGAAGCATTTCGATGGCAGACCACGGACGTTTCAACAGGACTCGGCACCATCTCACAAAGCTCGAATGAACTAATAATGGCTAAAAAACAACGTTCCGAACTTTATAATGTCCACACAATGGCTCTTGAATTCATCCGATGTATTATTCCCTTTGACTTGGGTCAAAATGCCTGCCAGCCACATTCGGTCATCTTGCAATTCGTTTCTGGACAAAGGAATATTCCAAACTTAACTTATGGCCTTTTTAATTCATTACATTTCGAGTCACCATATAATTATAAATAGTACTTTTTGTCGCATTTACTTTGTCCTACAATCCAAAATCGTAAAATAAAGTAAATATTATAATAACTCACAATAAATAAGTTTAAATGTAGAAATGCAGCAAAATAGCCCCTGTATTTACATGTAAAAGCACACAATTTGCTTGTGGGTTCAACAAGGTCTCATGCGACTATCGAAATATATGTATGACGGAGAGATAAAAAAAAAAAAAAACAAAAAAAAAGGAGAGCTACTTCAACTGCGAACTGATACTTAGCAAGTAGCTCAGAGCAAGTAGATTGACGCTAGACTAGTTTCGTGTGTAAATGCATATTGCTGCACATCTACAGTTGTTAATACATACATCTGCTTGCATTGCTGTGTGCTGAAAATGATAGATTATAAAAATGTGCCAGTGAAGATTCAAAAAATATTCGTTCTGTGCATCAACATCATAATATCAATAATCTCAAAGTTGTATTGGGGAGCTGTCAAAATCGCATGCAATGTATTAGGAGAAATAAAAGCATTCAATTCAATTTGTAAAACTAAAATAGAAAAAGCGAAAATGAATATAAAGAATGCACAATTTTATGCGATAGACACGACAGACAACGCGTTAAAAATATTGCTGCTTCTTATGAAAAGAAAGCCATAAGAACAACATATCGCAAAATTCAATTTCTATTTTGGTAGAAGTAATAGTCGGAATGAGTCGAGAATTCAAAGGTAGAGGAAAAAAATTGCAAAAACTGGAACTGGTGATAATACATAGAAAAAGGACTGGTGGACAAAAAACTGAACATTCTATTAGAGAATTTTGCTGCCGTAGTGTAAAATGTTCGCAACAATTAGGCATTCATGAATCGACTGTTGGTCCAATTTTACCTGTAGACGATTCCATGGTGGACATTTGAATGATGTCATTTTTCACATATAATTGTTAAGAGCCGTATTTTGAATAAATACGGGGAAACTTGAGAGAATCTTAATTTTTACATGCTTCATTTTAAAACAACATCGAGGAGTTCTTTTATTACAGGGCGTTAAGAAAACTCAGATTCCTTAACTTGTAATGTAGTAGGAAAAATGAAGAGCAATGCGTGCGCTTATTTGGTAAACACTGTTATCATTTATCTAACTTGGCGCAATGAATGTATTTGGTTCTTAGAAAAAGGTAAAAGGGTAAGGTTAACCCATCCAATGCGTATTTTCATGAAGGTAACAAAATTGGTAGGCATCTCTATTTCTCAGTGTATGAGTATATCCTCACGAGCTAAAAACTCAAACTGGTACAATTGGGATGACTAAAGAATAAAGCTTAAGTATGTGTATATTATAAAAAAAAGCAATTCCTACGAGGGGTGTCTTTTATGTTTCGGGATTTGGCAACCCTGGTGTTGCAATCTGGCAACTGACAGCTGTATCGCAAAGTTTGCTATTTTTTGGCTTTTACGTACTCAGAACGTTTTGAAATACCAGCGCTATTTGTGTTGTTTACAGTAACTTAAAAGATTCATCTCGGTCCAAAAATGGAATTAAATCGTGAACATTTTCGTGCGATTATTTTTTACAACTTTCGGCGTGGATTAACTCAGCAACATTGCATGGATGAACTTAATTCATTTTTTGGCGATGAAGCTCCATCAAGAACCAGTGTTTATCGATGGTATGGTGAATTCAATCGTGGTCGTAGTTCACTCCAAGACGAATTTCGTGAAGGTCGTCCAAAATCAGTTGTTGTTGCGAAAACCATTGATGCTGTGCGCGAACTGATATTGCAAGATCGTCATGTGACCTATCGTGAGATTGAGACAATCTTAAGCATTAGTGGGACCAGCATACATTCAATATTGCATAAACATTCATGTTCACGTTGGATCTCACACAATTTGTCAATCGCTCAAAAAAAGGCTCGTGTCGATTGGTCGAAGGAAATGCACAAAAAATACGATCCCGAGGCTTCGAAAGACGTCTATGACATCGTGACAGGTGATGAATCATGGATTTACGCGTATGAGCCCGAAAGTAAACAGCAGTCGACTGTATGGGTGTTTCAAGATGAGCCAAATCCAACAAAAGTTGTTCGCGCACGAAGCACTTCCAAGCACATGGTCGTCTGTTTTTTCGGAAAAACTGGACATATCGCAACCGTACTACTAGAACAACGCAGAACAGTAAATTCTGAGTGGTACACAACAATTTGTTTGCCAGTTGTCTTCCAAGAAATTAGGAAAACCAATCGCCAAAGACGGATCAAACGGATGCGAGCTCTCACACATCGGCTCAAGCAACTGCATTTGTGAGCACCCAAAACATCGAATTAACGGGTCATCCGCCGTATAGTCCTGACTTGGCACCGAATGACTTCCGTACGTAAAAAACAAACTGAGAGGTCAACGTTTTTCGACACCTGAAGAAGCGATTGCGGCATTCAGAATGCATGTTCTGGAGGTAACTCATTCAGAGTGGCAAAAGTGCTTCGACAATTGGTTCAAACGCATGCAAAAGTGTATAGATCTTCATGGAGAATATTTTGAAAAACAATAAAGTGATTTTCGATGATTAAAATTTGTTTTTGTTCTCTAATCCCGACATATAAAAGGCACCCCTCGTATTGTATCTAATATGCCTGTGAAGTTTTTCTGTGTTTCACTTGGCCTTTCGGCTATTGATATTCACTTTTTGTTCTGTGTATTTAACTTACTAGGATGGCTATTTGGAGGATGGCTCCATGTATAGAAGTCTACGCAAGAGGGGAAAGTACCTGATTGCCATATACTTGCCAGAGGCCAGAACGATTTTTCTAAATATGGCCCAAGCAGCTCACGACTTTCGGGCTTAGCCCCAGTAGCCTCTAGGTAGCTTTCGAACATCCGTTTGAGGGCGAGCTAATGTGAGAAGACGAAGCATCCCAGGATATCTGGTTGGGCGCTGGGTTTGCGACCCGCCACGTAAAAATCAGTCCCCAAGAAAAAAAAGAACAAAGCCTCGGATGAAAACTGCTTACTCAGATGACGACCTCTAAAAACGAAATAAGGACTATGATTTAAGGGCATGCACCTGGAATATCCGGTCTCTTAATGGAGAAGGTGCCTCTGTCTGGCTGGTTGATGTCCTCGCGAGAAGAAGGGTTGACACCACTACCATACAAGAGATGCGATGTGTGGGGCAAGGCAAGAAGAGCATTCCACCTTGCGACGTCTACTATAGCTGCCACGTAAAGGAGGGCATATTCAGAGTTGGATTCATTGTGGGAAAACGACTTCGTCGCCCAGAATTGTCGTTCACTCCGGAGGACGAGCATATCACAATATTCCGCATCAAAGACCGATTTTTTAACATCTCGTTAATTTGCGCCCACGCTCCAATGGAAGAGATGGATGATACGATCAAAAATTTCTTATAGGAGGGTCTGGAACGTTCCTATGAGCGCTTCTCTCGCCATGACATAAAAATCGTGCTTGGCGACTTTAATGCCAGGGTGGACAAAGAGGGGATTTTTGGATCCACAGTCGGAAAATTCACACTGCATTAATGCATTTTGGGTACCGCGAATATTCAGACCAACCGCCACCCAGCAACGGTTGGAGGACTGTAAAGATTTTTTTAAGTTGTGATAGAGTAATTGGGATGAAATTCCCTGACTGAACTGGGATTCACCAGTATTTTTCGGACTCCAAGCAAGAGTCAATGTAGTGATGAATATGGGGAAAACCTAACAAAGAAGAGTCAAGTGAAAAAGTTGGCGGCAACACTTTTTATTATAACAAAGGAGTCTCAATATTTAATTACGTACTAAGTTACTAAGTCAGGCACCTGAAACAGTCGTACAGTAAAGACGGAGCGCGTGTTCCCATTCACACCAGTCGGATGTGCGAGGGATGCCTTAAAAGCTAAGGGATTCTCAAAAATTGACATCCCAACCTGCAGATTGGGTCTCGGTTAAAAGAAACTTTTCACATCCTTTTGTGTTTTTCGAGGTTAAAAAAGAGTTACCAATGGCTTAAGGTAATGTATTCACGATTTAATGTTTCTACTTCGTTGCTTTTAGGTGCCATAAAATTTATCATTCAGCAGCCATATTAGTCATGGTGTTAGAAAATCATTTTAAATTATTGACTTTGTAAGGCGAGAACGCGCAAAATATTTTCATCCGTATACAATGATTCATAGGTACAAATTTGAAGTATGGTAGCATTATTTAGAGACCATATCATAGTAATTTTTTTAATAGAATTGAACTTGAATAGAATTTGTTTGGAGATCTTCAAATCTTTCTGAACAAATGTCTTCTTCTAATTATCATCTACTGCCTACGAACTGCCGGTTTTCTCGCATACGAAACAGCCAACTAAAGAGATAATCTTTTCGTGGGCAACTCATTCCAAATTATGTTAGCTGTTAACCTTGAATTTGATAGTTCATGACATGCGATTAAAAGCATCTCTTAGTATAATAGTATAACTTTTGCCACAAACGGTTTACACAACCCATTATGAAAATAATAATGAGATGGCGCCTATCTTGGTATCGTTATTTTGCGCTCAGCGAATTTGACAATGAGTTACGTGGCTTAGCATCATATGGCCAGACTACCATTTTCGTAACTTAATTTAGCATATTTTTTTCTGTTATTCAGTCTCGGAGTTTTAGTGCATTCTTCATGATAGCCTGTCCTAATTAAAAGTAATGTTTATAATTTTGTAAAATATACATTTTTTAAAAATTAGTTTTATTTAGCTTTACTTTTTTTATAACATCTGGTAGCATTGCCCGCGATTGCAGTTGTTGTTGGTGTTTTTCTGCTTTCAGCAGTCAAATCTCTCTCTCGCTACTGCAGTGTTGCCTAGCTTTGTATATAAAACCGCACTAAAATGCCCATTTAAAGAAAATAAAATATCAAATTTTTATTGAATTACTTAAATAACTTTGTGTGCGTGACCAATTGTCTTTAAAATGCGAGTACTTTATGTACAACTTAATTTATAAGTTTTTTTTGGTTCAGCAAGACTCTTTTGTTAAGGAAACGACTTTTTTGCTTTATTTGAGGTTATGTAATATAACTAGATAAGGTGCTCTTTTTATAAAAATGTCATTATGGTTTCTTTAGTATTTTCTGGTATTTTTTTGCTTATTTTTACTATGAAATACTACAAATTCGCTAAGAGCTAAGTAGCGGTAGCACGAACGGCGTTACTTTATTTTTCTCTCCATCGTACGCATTTACCAATACTTTGATTTCTTATTTTTGTCTCTCACTCGAGTTTGTACCTTAACTTAAATGTAGTGAAATTGAAAAAATTGAAATTTGAATAAGTCGAGCCAAGGAGCACCAAGAGATTTGGTGGCTTCTAAAACACTCAGGCCCATAAAAAGCCCATTGTAATATTTAGAGCTCTGGAAAGAGGGTAGATAGATATAAAAAGGAATACAGACAGAGACAAACATAGCTAGTCCTGTGAGAATTATCTAGATTCTTTGGCAAATCTATAAATATCCTCCAGTTTTTGAGAACGAATATTACTCATTCTTACGACATCGGAACCCACCACTCGTAGCCTTGCTCTAGCAAAGGCAGGGCACTCACAAAAAACGTGCTCAGTGCTATCCGCCTCCTCCAAGTAAGACAGGCACATTGGGTCCTCACTGATTCCAATGGTGCTCATATGCTTACCCTATGGGTTGTGTCCTGTAATGATACCGGCTATCAACCGAACGTCCTTCCTTCCAAGTTTTAGTAGAAAGTTTGACAGTTTTCTGTTCGGACTTATCACGAAACACTTTACAGTTCTGCAGCGTTCTAGACCGGACCATCACTCTTTATGTTGATTGCCTACATAATCACTGATCCAGTTCATGATTCATGCAGACCTGATTCCGATTATTGGTTCTGGCCTTGTGGGCGAACCGCTGATCCACAATTGGCCAATTTATCAGCGATTTCTTTTCCTTGAACCCCGGAGTGTCTTGGAGCCCATATAAGTACAAGACTGTTCTTTCTTGCGACAGAATTAAGCTTCTTTTTACATTCTGGAACAATCTTTGAGGTTTGCTTCGCCTTCTCCAGCGCCCTCAGTGCAGTCTGACTGTCACTGAAAACTCCAATCTGTTTCCCGCTCCATCTCCTCTCGATTATCCATTCGTCTACTTTTAGGAGAGCAAAAATTTCCGTTTGAAGAACAGTTGCCATTTCTCCCATAGCAGTAATACTTATTACTATCGTTTAAGTCCAGACCCTATTTTATTCTTGGACCCATCGGTAAAGAAAATATCCGTCAAACCTCCCTGAATGCATTCTGGATTGCTCTATAATGGTATTCCGACAACAAATTTCCTTCCAAATGAAACTAAACTGGATACTGCTCAGATGGCTTCTGAAAGATTTCTCTATGTTCTGAAGTTCCGTCTTCGTACCAGAAACCATATTTATGGAGTCTACCCATTGCTTTTATTGCTTTCTGTTGTATCTTAAGATCCAAGTAAGCATAAATATGCACTTCTTTGCAGCCTGTATAGTTCCCAGAGTGTGGACTTAACCATGATCCGTCGCCACCGACCCCACAGCCGTAAGTGATGATTGGTCTGATAAGTGCTGTGTATATCCATAGGACCACAGCAGATTTCAGACCCCAGGTTTTACCTAAGGCTTTGCGGCATTGCTGAAAAATCCTTAATGCCCGATTTACCTTCAGTGTGTCTCCCAAGTCAGACAAGATTACTCCTAAATATTTAACTTCATCGGGAAGTCTAAGTGTCACACCTTTAAGTGTTGCACCAGTCATCGATTAAATCTAGTACTTAGAAATAATTTTTAACATGTCAGACTATTTACAGAAGAGAAAGAAACTTATATAAGAAACTTCTCCAAGGGGCGCAAAATTATTCACCTTATTTCGTTGTTGAGTAACTTATAATAATAATAAAATAATAAAAAACAAAATTATTTTGAGTAATGGGAATCTTTACGCGCTCCAATATTTGTCTGTTTGAGCACTGCTGCCTTCTAGTTCCCAAGTTCAAATATTATTTGGAAAAATTATAAGTTTTCCGATAGGATGACCAATTTTGAGCCACAGTGCTTTCCGTGGACTAAAATAAAAATAATAATGAATAAAAAGGTAAAAAATACTTCAAAGCCATATATATATAACTTTTTTTCTGCTTTGTACCCTTATAATTCTATCGTCTTTGAAAGTGATAATTAGCTTCTTCCTTATTTATGAGCTGCTTAATTCTATTCATAAAACTGCCCCCACCAACACTTTATTTTGTGTATAAATATTTATTCGTTTTATTTTTGTCATGATTTCCACATCTCGCCGAAATCTACTCGCTGAAAGTTGCATTTTCTTGAAAGTCAAGTAAAACTCAAGCAAAATCCCATCTTTCAACTTAAGCTTAACGCCAAAAACAAAAAAAATATATAAATTAGTATTTAGTAAACCGGAGAGCGCAAACACACAAAAAAGTACCGCCAGTCCAATGCCAACATCCAACAAAAATTGTGTTTTATTTATTTTCTAACTCCAGCATCTTATCGCCGTGACAATCTTTGTGCTGCTTAACGTAGGTGTTTATCTGGAAATATCATCATGACAGCAAAAGGAAAGTTTTACATTTTCTCAATTCATTTACCGACTTATTTGCTGAATTGTCCTGTAGTCACATGTCGACTGCGAAGAGTGCAGGTGCGAACAAGGAATATGAAGAGAGAGAGTAAGAACCAGTTGACAGCTTAGGCATTTACCTACGAATAAACATATTTACGAACAATAATTTGTAAGTTTGTTTATGGATGCGTTTGGGGAAATAATCACGAAAGCTAAGTGTGCTAACACTCAAGGGTTTTGCTTTTGGTGCTTTTGCAAAATAAATATTCACATACGAGCACACGTGGCTGTTGCATAAGCAAATCTGGAAGACACACACAATAAATGTCTCGTACAGGTTTTTTTCCAAAGAAGTTTGGCATGCTTAAAAATATACTTTATATTATTACAAATATAGTAGAGCAAACCAGAAGTAAGGGCAAATGATCTGGCATCACGGAAATCTATGGAATTTGAAAAATGTGAAGGGAAATAGTTGAAACTATAGACTTTTTGGTTTGCTGATGCCACGCTGATAGGCCTTAGTACACAAAAAATAAAAAAATAAAATAAAAATTAAAAATATAAAAAGAAATTTTATTTAAATTTTAAACTTTTTGAAAAGAGTTTTTTAATTTTCTCGTATATGCGGTATTTAGCTCACTTTGGAAGAGGCTTCCGTAAAAAAAAAATAGAATGGAAGTGACATCGTACGAAGGAATGCAAACACCACAGCCTTGAAAGTATTCGCTAAGTTACTAACTTAATGTTGTATGTATAAGAAGGAGAAGCAGCGCCTACGAAAGGGCAGTGTTGCATTTTCTTTGTAACTTATATCAAAAGTTTTTCCCCCTTTAAATGTCCTGGTTTTGAGGATAATTTGGCTGTGATGCTTCAGAAAATAAGTACCTTGATGGTTCTTGCCCTGTAAGAAATCTACTTGAGGTGTATCGCTCTTAATCACGCCCCCGCCAACTGGAAGAAACGCTGTTGTTTTCATACCCAAGGCAGGGAGGAGGGGTCACGACTCGGCCAAGGACTTTAGGCATATAAGCTTATCTCATTTATCCTAAAGGTGTTTGAAAGATTGTTTGATTACCATATCCGAGAGCACATCGAATACAAATTGTCTCCAGCGCAACTTGCTTACCTGAAAGGGAAATCCACGGAATCAGCCATACAGGAGGTCGTGGGACTGTGGAAAAATCTCTGGAAGGCGAACAATTCACTTTGGCAGCCTTCATTGATACAGAGAGTGCTTTTAATAACATTAGAGTGGAGTCAATTGTCACTGCGTTAGATAAACTAGAGGTGGAAAGACCTATCTATCTCTGGATCTCGTCCCTGTGTGGCTGGAGGAAAGTTAATGCCGTGGCAAGAGGGGCTAAAGTCACTAGATTCGTGCACAGGGGGACGCCGCAGGATGGTGTCCTTTCGCCCCTACTTTGGCTAGTTGCTATTGGCGAAGTTCTGAAAATGTTAAATAAGGGTGGGGTTAAGATAGTAGCATATGTATGTCTATGACTTGGTCCTGATGGTATCGGGACCGTTTCCCTAAGTCATGGTTGAGATTTTGGCTGTACTTAGTCGCTGGGCTGCTACTTGCTGCCTCCATACTTTAGACTTCCCAAATTAAACAGCCACGTTCTCCCCCTTTCAACGGAAGTTACGTTTATTGTAGTGATATTTGACTCCAAACTCCATTGGAAGCTACACATTGAAAATCAGTCAACGAAGGAAAGTATAGCATCCAAATCTATGTTTCGTAAAAAATGGGGATTCAAGCCACAGGTCATGTTGTGGATAAACAACGTAGTGGTTCTGCCAATTGAAACCTATGGATGTCTGGTTTGGTGCGAAGCTCTTCGAAAGAGCTACATTACCACTAAACTGGGAAGGATGCATGGGACTGCATCACCGGAGCATGTAAAACTTGTCCTAGTACTGCCCTGAATGTCGCTTTGTACTTACTTCCCATTGATTGTTAGGTTATTTCCATGGCTGCCCAAAGTGCAATTAGGTTAAAGGAGGTTGGTATCTGGAGCGAATTTCTCAAGGGATTTGGTAGCAGGCTTGGGGCAGTTAACATCGTATTTCTCTGCACTTTGGACAAATCTCTGCCAACTACAGTTTGATAGTCGTACCAGGGCAATCTTTCCAAGTTGGCAGGATTAGAACGAGGGAAAATCTGCGATGAAGCTTGTACCTCTGTCTTCACTAACGACTCCAAGATGGAATCGGGAGTCAGAGCAGGGGTTTTCTCTAAATGAGCCAATTATTCTATCTCCTTCAAACTGCCAAATTCTGCTAGAGTTTTTCAGGCAAAAGGCTTTGCGATCCTGCAGGCATGCAAAATCCTTTAGGAACATGGGAGCCAGGAAGATATTAACATTTTCTCTGATAGTCAAGCCGCCATCATGGCTCTGACGACGCCATGGTGCAGAACGAAACTAGTAAATTTCTGTAAGGAGCAGATCAAATATCTTGGGTGTGCAGATAACATTTCTCTGATCTGGGTTCCAGGACATAGGAACATAGAGAGAAATGAAATTGATGATGAGCTTGCCAGGAAGGACATTTCTAATTGGTATCGATAGAAGGCAATCGAAAACTTGCGAGTGTATTTCTGCCATGAAAAGCTTCTGATAAAAAACCAGTTGCCGTTCGGAATTGGCTTGAAAATGTAGATCCCTCCATTTGTGGAACAAAATGAAGACCCACACCACAATTAGGAGGAGTAGGAGCCAAGCACCCAAAAAAGGTGTAAGTGTCAATTATATATATAAGTATATACAAATACTAAGTATATACAAATAAAGAAATTGGTCTTCGCACTCTCTTGAACTTGGCTAAATTCATGTAGGCGATTACTGCGCCAATTAAGGTGATATTAAGAAAAAATGGCATAAAACAACTATACTTATATAAAGGGGTTTGCAATAACAGGTGGTATGAATGAATGAATTGCGCTATCGAGAGATGATTAACAATATTTTATGGCCGGAATTGGAGGGTATTAATCTGGAAAACGTTTATTTTCAAAAAGATGGCGCTACCTGCCACAAAAGCAATGAAACCATTGATCTTTTACGGGAAAAGTTTCCAGACCGTGTTATCTCTCGAAGAAGTGATCACAATTGGCAACCGAGATCTTGTGATTTAACACCTTGTGACTTTTTTCTTTGGGGTCGCGTGAAATAGAAGGACTACGCCAACAGCCCAGGGTCGATTCAAGACCTCAAAGATGGAATTCGTGAGGCTGTCGAGGATATAGGGCAGCCACTTTGCATAACCGGAAAATTTCACGTAAAGGATATTGTCCTGTAAGCGTGGTCGTGGTGGTCATTTGCCTGATGTTATTTTTCACTATTAAGGACATACCTTCCTCTTTATAATGAAATAAACATCCGATCATTATATTAAAAAATAGCATAGTCCCATTTTTATAAATACAAGAATGCCATTGATTATTTCTTAAGCTGGCTTAAAGCAAGAAAACATAAAAAAACGCACATAAGAAGAAATATCAACCTCGAATGTAAATCTATTTGAAGCATTCAGCAGCAACGACAATCAGGACGCAATTTTCTGACAAGACTCGACAAGTGTTAATCGAATCAAGATACAACCCACATATATGTATAAGTGCATACATACACATATGTACATACAACATTTCGCAATAATCCAGCTAAAAAGCAGACGACACTTACACTGGTGTACGAGTATGTGCATTCGTATGCAACAGTGCGTACATTCATACACCCTTGGGAAGAGTTGAGCTGTTTTATGGGATTTTCTCTGAGGTTTTATTTTTTTCTTATTTTATTTTGTTTTCGCTTTTTTCGTTAGCTCGCTAGCTATTGTGTCATGATATCGCGTTCCTGCAATTAAATTAAGTGAATTCGGAAGTGGAAGAACGTCGAACATATACCAAGTGTGTGAATGTACTCGTACTTATATATTTGTATGGTATATGCCACACATATACTTATAGACTTACACCCCATAGGAAAATCTGAAGCAATGATACGAATTTCTTACTCAGCACTCAAGAATGATAAAAGTAAGATTGCGCTCATCAGAGAGTGTATGATGTCACATTGGTGTAGTTGCATGAGATATGAAAATGTGAACAAGAATGCAAGAAGAATAAGAAGTTACACAAACAACACGCGAATACGACGTCACACCCAGCAATTCTGTCAAATTCGCTAAGAGCAAAGTAGCGGTAGTATAAATAATAAAATAAAAGTAAAACATAGTTCAATTCATCTGCTAAGACTAAAACCTTATGAGTTGACTACTAAACTCTTGCACGAACTCATTCGTTTCTCTTTGCACATTGTGTGCTTCAGTGCGATTGACGATGTTAGCATTGATTCGGTTTAGCAGACGATCCGCATTCACCAGACTACAACAGTTAGCAAGAGTTGAGAGGCAATGAAGTTTACTCTTGTATTTTAAGGTAGTAGTAAGGTCAAATACTAATTTTTTATAGATATTTTTTAGGAATGTTTTTTTTTAAGAAAATAAAATGCGATCGTTGACAAGCCACCTATCTTTCTTTAAGACGCTTCCTTTGGTGCCACCCTACTACAAAAAAATATGTCAAAAAAAAAAAAATATTTGGGAAAACTTTAGTATAATGTATATCGCTTTGAAAAAAAACGGTTAAAAGGGGGTGAAAGAGGGGTGTATACCCATCTTAAAACTGAAAACAGAACCTGCCGGAGGCTTATAGTTTTTAAGTAATTTAATGTTAAAGTTCTCTGATTTAGCGAAAAGTTGGTGTTGCCATACACCTGAAATGAAAACGAAGTTCGCACGCAGGGATGTTCAATGGAAGGTTCATTGTAAAACTGCAGTATTTTTTGCTGTAATTTAAAGTTGAGAAATATTTTTGAAAATAAAAATATACAACTCATTTAAACTTAAAAACAATGATATTAAGCGTATCACAAAAAATAATAAAGTAATTTAAAATAAATTAAATTAATTAACACAGTATTTTTGCGTAGAACTCCTTATCTAAACGTATCTCGAGAATGCCAGCTCCATCAGCTGGCTCCCTTTTCAGTTTACCGGTCACAAACTCAAGCGGATAAACTGCTAACTTATACTTTTATATTTTTTTACTTATACTTTCACTATCTTTACCGACCCCTTTTGTCACTCGACCGAGACCCAGATGACGAGATGCTGCCACCCTTTACTGAGGAAGAGCTTTAAATCGCGATAAGAAACCTCAAAAGGAATAAAGCTTCAGGCCCAGATGGCCACTCAGCTGAAGCTCTTAAACTTGTAGCCGAAAGCCGACCAGACGTGATGTTTGAGGTTTTGAAGGCATGCATTGCTCAAAGCATCTTGCCCAAGCTGTGGAAAATACAGAAACTGACTCTGATCAGTAAGGTAAAGGCGACCTAGCGCAATCTTTAGCCTGGCGTCCACTTCGCAACCCGGGACAACGCTGCTAGAGAAACTTACGCACCGCTGACTTGCAGAGTCTGTTGAGAGTGCAGGAGGATTGTCAACAAGGTATTATGGTTTTCGTCGCAGAAAATTGACCCTTGGCGCAATAGAAGATGAGGTAAACAGCGCAGACGCCACTACCCAAACCGCATCACCATCCTAACAACGCTTGATGTCCGAAACGTCTTTAACAACTTACGATGGATAGACATTATAAAGGCACTACGAGAAAAGTTTCGAATACTTGGATACCTGCTTATGATCCTCCAGGGCTACCTGAGTGAGCGTGAACTTCTATGCGACACACCAGATTTAAGGATCTATTCTCTTCCTCGAGCTCTGGAATCTGAGCTACGACGAGATATTGAGCATAGGAATGCCAGAAAATGCAAATCTAGTGGGATACGCGAACGATATAGCGGCGAGGCGATTCCAGCCCGAGACACTGAGAACGCTAGGAGGAAGCTTAAACAAGTTATGATAAGGACAAGAAAATGTCTTGAGGAATACGACCTGGAACTCGCCAAACATAAGACCGAAGCCATCCTAATGACATGAGGTCACATTGCACTCGACCAATTATCGCGCCACTTATTTATTTTTATTTTTTAGTTCTATTCAATAACTTTACTTCCCAATTTGTATCTATGTTATTTCTTGTAATGCTGACTACATCACTTTTATAAAATAAATTACACTAAAAAAGATGTACTTAAATTTATGCTGGTACTGTACAATTTTGAAAGAAAACAATATCTGCGAAATCCTCTTTTCTTTAGCTGCTCTTGGAAACTATAAATTCATAATAGCCGTTTACAAAAATGTCTACTCGACCGCACAAACAGTAAAAAAGCACATTCAAAAATAAATCACTTTATCAGAGAGTACTGAGTATTTTAAGCGTTTGAAAACAGTGGCAAAATCCTTCACTTATTTTTTATGTGAATCGTGGTAGCACTTTGGTTTCTTTGAAAACGGTTATTAATAAAGTGAATGAAAGTAGTAAAAACATTCCTCCGCAGTTTTATATTGTGCTTCAAAATTTGGCGAAGAATGGGTAAAAATGGCCAACAATGAAGACTTGCATAAAAAGGTAAGTCGTTTGCAAGGAATTGGAGAAAAATCAAAGGGCCATAAAAAATTTATGGAGAAATATTTGAAGCAATACGCTTCCCAGAATTCACTGCTGCCTGGACAATCAAAGCAGCTTAATGACAAGGAAGTGCAGGCAGTAGTACAAGCAGTGCAGGGAAAACCAATTTCAAGTGCAGTTGAAACATCGAAGAATATAACAGAGACATCAGACATACCAGTGAGAGTCAGCACAATTTGAGAGGAACCACTGAAGGCCTACGTGGCAGACATGGCTACATGAAAATCTTGAATTATAAATCTGGGGAATTATAAAACTCCCATTGTTGAAACAGTAAGACTGCCAGGAAACTAGATTTTTCAGCAGTATAATGAACGTTACGGTAATTCTGAGGCTGCCCATAAAAGGACCAGCCAAAATCGTTAATTTCGATATCATTGCAAGTGAAAAGAGGAAACAGGAAAAGGGGAAGCTAGGAACATATAAAATAATTGTTTCGTACTGCTGCTGGCATTGAGTAGTCACTTAATATCCAGACCAGCTGATGCCGCAGGCGTAGCAAAACAATGAGAGCCAAGACGCTTAAAACTTAGTTCCGCGAAAGCAGAACAAGTGAGAAAAAGGTAACTCAAAGCTCAAAAAGCATCCATAAAGAGCACGTAAAGTAATGACAAGTCTCACCAAATAGACAATTTCCGGATAGGATACTTACAATAAGCGAGTCCCTCTAATACAGGGTGGCGCACGAATCGTGCTACAAAAACAAAACGTAATAACTTTTTTTCTGTGTGAGTAATCGGCTTTTTTTTTTTTTTATTTCGCAGATTAGTATTTAGATTTACAAAAAATGGAGGCTTGGGATACCGAGAAGAGGATTTGGATAGTGCAGCGGTACCATGCTTTGCAGTCCATCATTTCCGTCCAAAGGGAATTTAGGCGGGAGTTTGGCGGCACTCCCCCGAGCAGATGGACCATTATGAGGCTGGTGAACATGTTTGCTGAATCTGGAAGCATCGCACGCAGACCGTACCATCGAGATCCCCATGTTCGGGTCGAAGCCACAATCGCGGCTGTAGCATCGTCAATTCAGGCAAATCCAAGAGTTTCGACTTGTAACTTGTCGGCGCAAATTGGAGTTAGCAGACGGTCATTGCAGCGGATAGTTCATGATGACTTAAACTTGTTTCCGTACAAAGTTCAAATCACAAGCAAATTAAACCCTCTGGATTTGCCTATTCGCCTGGAATTTTGCCAAAAAATTATTGAAATGGCCGAAGAAGACAACAACTTCATAAATTGCTTGTTTATGTCTGATGAGGCCCATTTTGATCTAAACGGCAATGTAAACAAGCAAAATTGCCGTATATGGAGTCAATCAAATCCGCAAATACTCCATGAGATGGAGCTGCACCCAGAACGAGTCACAGTGTGGTGCGCAGTTTCATCAAGGTGCATTGTCGGGCCATACTTCTTCGAAGAAAACGGTGTAACAGCGACTGTAAATGGGGACCGTTATTTAAACATGTTGAAGGAGTTTTTTTATCCAGAACTGCGGCGAAGACGTATCCCTTTTAACAGCATTTGGTTCCAGCAAGATGGAGCAACTGCACATATTGCCAGACCGGTTATGGAGGAGCTCCAACGAAAATTTAGAAATAAATTGATATCCAGAAATTCCACTTTCCGCTGGCCCCCAAGGTCACCTGACCTCACTGCACCAGATTTTTTTTTATGGGGTTATCTCAAACAAGAGGTGTGTAAAACAAAACCAAGTAATTTGACTGAATTAAAGCAGTCCATCACAACAATAATTGAGGCGATCCCGACTTCAACCCTTCAGTGCGCAATGAACAATTTTCTCATCAGGTGTCGCATATGCGTGAATGAGCATGGAGGTCATTTACGTTCTATTATTTTCAAAACTAATTAGTTACATAAAATAAAATTGAATTATCTATACAATAAAAAAACAAAAAGTTAAATACATTGATTAGAAAAAAAGTTATTACGTTTTGTTTTTGTAGCACGATTCGTGCGCCACCCTGTACATGGCTGCTCAGAAAGATCTCGCGACTTCGCAAGTTGTTGTACTCATTCAGCCCAAGCTGAGTCGATGCCAAGTCTACATACCTATGTGAAGACTATCACAGGTAGTCAAGAGAACCCCAATCCTCTTATTTTGTGGAAAAATACTTCACGCGCCTCCTAGCTATCTCGCTCATCAGCAAAACAATGCAATGTTCTTAAGGTCAAGTACATACGTGCGGTTAATTTCAAAGTATTCGAATGTGGTTGAAAGAAATATCAAGAAGTCGCTGAATAATATTGAATGTACCGTCAGCGAGTCCAGCGCTGTAACTGCTGCTTGTCGGTCGAAAGGGATGTTTGACAGTTGTTATACAAGTGAGTATTGAATCAGCGCCCGCCATAGCCAAATGGGTTGATGAGTGACTATCATTCGAAATTCAGACAGAACGTAGGTTCAAATGTCGGTGAAACACCAAAATTAAGAAATTTTTTTTTCTATTGTAATAGCGGTCGCCTCTCTTCAGGCAATGGCAAGAATCCGAGTGTACTTCTGCCATGAAAAAGCACCTCATAAAAAGATATCTACCAATGAGGTAGTAATTAATAGATACTAACTATGGCCAATCGAAATGCAATGTCAAACGTCTGAATGTATTTTCTGTATAAAAAAGCACCTCATAAAAACCAGCCACCTTTCGGAGGTGACATAAAATTGTAGGTCTCACTCTTTGTGGAGCCACGTGAAGACGTACATTATGGTTTGGCCCATGAATTTGGTACAACACCCAATAAATCATTTTCTAGGGAATTTTATGTGCATTAATAATATTTCCTCTCAATTTCAAGTCATCGCTGAATGGTAGGACCAAATACTGCTCTCCCACCTATTGCTCCTTTGAGAATATGTGGGTGAAGAAGGTCCAACTTGGACCCGGCATGCGTGTACACTGATCCGCCATCACGAGCGTAACCTAATAGTTTCTCGAATCCGCTAGTGTTCGTAGATCAGGGCAAGCTTGTAGCCTGTACCTTTCGAGTCGATTGCGGCACGCGCACCACCAACTTCGCCTGCTGACTCCAATGAAAATTGGAACTCACTCAAACTTTTTAATCAAAACGATCTCTAGCATGTCGAATGCCTAACACTTTTGATCATCCACTATGTTGCTAAGGTCTTGATGCCTAACACTTTTTATCATCCACTGTAGCCTTGCAGAAAACAGAGTTAATCCTTCTAACCAACAGACGTATCCATTAGAAGTAGATATGCAAGTACTCGGTACCACTTTATCCACAGAAAGAGAGGTGAAATACTTAGCAATGCAATTAGACACAAGACTAACTTACTGGGTGCACATAAATCATACTACCACAAGAGCTGCTGAAGTAAGCGGCATGTTAAGAAAGCTCATGGCAAACTTTGGAGGTCCAACTCAGAGCAAGCGAAGACTTGTAATGGACACGACGAACCCTATTTTTCTACCATATATGACAGTTTTGCTGAAGGTGAAATGCCGGTGATAAACTCTGCCGTCGGTGCAACGCACCGGCAAAACTATATCAGAAGCAGCGGATTTAGTTATCAGCGTAACCATTCCTATAGTTTTTTTCTCACCGAAGCGCAAACGGAGATGGCAAGCAAAAATCTCAAGAATTCCAGGGCCATGCTTTTCCGACATTAGAATTCAAACTCTCAGACTTTGGCAGGGAAGATAGATCTCTAAGCAGTACGGTGGATAGACTGCGAGATTAATACGCGATTTAAAAAAGTGGGTAGAAAGAAAGCACGGTGAGGTTAACTATTACCTCACACAGTGTTTGTTCAGACAAAGGTACTTTTGCAAGTATTTGTGGCGAATGGGAAAGGTGAATCTACCAAATTGCATTTATGGAGATGGTTGGTTGGTTAGAGTGGAGATTCATCCTGAATCCAACTAGCGCTTCCGCACCATTTTGTTGCCACATCCTCTTTACCAACTTGTTATTTACGGCATGACTATACCCAGTCTGTGCGGTTCAGGAACCTTATTAGGTTGTTGACATCTAAGCCAGACAGTTGTTCGAGCTCCTCGAACAGCGGTTTGCCCAGGGTTAACATTCTGTCCTTCCATAGGGCAGGGCATTCACAGAGGAAATGGAAGATTGTTTCCTTTTTCTCCGGTTGTTTGCAACTGTGACAGTATGTGTTGTGAGGGATGCCCATTTTGGCTGCCTGTTCTCCGACAGACCAAAAGCCAGTTATGACTGCCGTTAGTCTCCAGGCATCCCGTCGTTTCATGTTTAACAATATTGATGATTGTTTAAGGTTGTAGGTGGGCCATAACGTTCTGCTGATTTTGCATTTCGTCTGGCCCCTCCATCTACACTCCGCCATTCGGAGGTATTTTAGGGAAATTGTACTCTTGACTGCGCCTAATGGTGTGAATACCGGTTCTGCAAGAGCGTTATTCATGGCAGATCCCCCTCTTGCCAGTTCATCTGCTTTTTCGTTACCTTCAATATTCCGATGTCCTGGGACCCAGATTAAGGTAACATTATGTTTTTCGCTCAAGGTGGAAAGGCTATTCCTACTTTGTTCCACCACCATTGAGGTTGTAGTCGCTGAATCCAGTGCCTGGATTGCAGCTTGGCTATCCGAGAGAATAGCGATATTGCTCTTAAAAGAGAAGTCTGTGATTAGTAGCCTACAAGCTTCCCCAATTGCCAGTACTTCCGCCTGGAAGACACTGCAGGTATTGGGGAGGCGCACAGATTTTTCAATTTTAAGTCTATGAGAATATATACCAGCTCCAACACCACAATCCATTTTAGAACCATCTGTATAGACTGTAGTGTCGAAGTTGTTTAATGAGAATCCCTTATTCCACTCTTCCTTAGATGGAAAGAGAGTGGCAAAATTCCTATTGAATGTTACCGTCGGGACGATGTAGTCAGTCCTCACCGAGGTTAACTGAGTTTGCCGCAATAGTAGACTGGCATGACCATAAGTGTTTTCTTTCCAGCGGCCCGCTTCGTTTAACCTAAACGCACTCATGGAGACACTTTATGGAGATACTGAGTATGATGATGCGCGGCATACATTCTTCCAATATGAGAGGTGTGCAATAAGCTATTGGTGTATTTACACCTAAAGAAATAATTGAGAAAACAATGATATGCGATGAAAAATGGAATGCCGTCGCGAATTTCGTGGTGGAAATTCGAGGCGTGAAATGGAAACTTATGCGGAAGAGTATTAAGCATATGTTTTTCAAGACAGGCGACCTTCTTCCTTCTTAACCCTGCAGTAGCCGCGCGGTCTACATATGTAATCCACCATTATTAAATTTTAAATTTCTTGAAAATCATGCATCGATTTCTTTGGAGATTTTTGCTACTTGTAACTAACAAATAGAGAGTCACCCTCAGTGTTCCGCTGTTAATTGTCGCATGCAGTAGTGTCGCTAGAGGTTCGTGAAATTCATGGTCTACGTATGTATGCCGCGCGACCCATTACGTAAGTATTTTAAATTAGGTTTAATGCTAATAGCTAGTTATACTTTGTAAATAAAAGTGGACTTTTGGCATACTTTTTCATTTTACTATTTTGTGGAACTTTTCTGATAATATTTACATATGTATGCCACTCTGCTGAAATGACTTTGGACGAACAACTCTTGGCCTTCAGAGGGCGTTGTTCTTTTCGGCAGTATATTCCAAATAAACCTGCTAAGTATGGACTGAAAGTTTTTGCACTTGTAGATGTTTATTACCCATACACCTATAACTTAGAAATTTACGCCGGCCAACAACCCGAAGGTCCCTTTCGGTTAAGCAACGAGAGATTTGATATTGTGATGAGAATGGTGCAACCAATTTTGAATAGACATATCAATATTACTATGGACAATTGGTTTTCCTCTCTGAAAATAGCAAAGCAATGATTTGATAATGGAATTACAATGGTTGCTACCGTTCGAATTTAGAATAGCTAGAAGCAATCCAATATGCTCCTTAAAATTTGAATTTCACTGTCCTATATACTCTGGTTTCTTATGTACCAAAAGCCAACAAAGTGGTAATAGCCATGTCTACGATGCAGCGATTGATTCTGACACCGGAGATCAACGAAAGCCGGAAATAATAACATACTATAATCGCACTAAAAATGGCGTTGATCTGGTTGACAAGATGTGTTCTCTTTATGACGTATCTAGGAATTCGAGAAGGTGGCCGCTGACTAAGTTCAATAATCTTGTAAACCTCAGTGCTCTCAACGCATTATGCATTTACACTGCAAACAGTAACTATGAATCTGTCAAAAGGCGTGATTTTCTCATAGACTTAGCCTTGTCTTGGATGAAACCACTGGCTCACCAAAGATTAACACTTACCACGCTACCTAGAACACTGACATTTAAAATAAAAGACTTCTTGGATCTTCCACAAGTTGTAACTCATCAAGGTCCAACGCACAATAACTACTTCGGTCGTTGCTACGATTGTGGAAGGGCCCGTAATAAAAGCACCCGTAAAGTGTGTAACGCTTGCAATAAATTCATTTGTTCTGATCATTCCAAGACTGTATGTTCGTCATGTTTCGAAAACAATTAAAACATCTCAATTATCTTCTGGTTATTTTATATATATTTTATAGTTTTGTGAAGTATCTTAATTTTTTGTTAAAAAATGAAGTTTTGGTTTTTATTTATTTTATGTAAGAACAGAAAGTTTATTTGTGTTATTTTTGATTAATATTAATAAATTAAACAATAACAAGAATACTTAAATCAAAAGCAATGGAAGAATTAAATATTTATCTTTTGTATTTTTAATTTTAAAATGGATTACATATGTAGACCGCGCGACCAATTACGTCAGTTTCAGGGGCGCGACTACTGTAGGGTTAAGGCGCCGTCTTGAACCACTACCTTAAAGCAATGCGGAAGCAGTTCCGGGGTTGAGTAAAAAATCGAAGAGAAGAGGAAGGATCTTTCCGTGGACACACATGTACTAACGACCGTTACTATGTGGTGCGAGGACATTTTTAACCCAACCTCACCGCCGAAAAAATACAAACTGCAGTCTTCAAATCTTTATCTTGACGAGCATCTGTGGTAGCAGCTTGGTAGAAAAATCAGGCAGAAGACCATTTTTAAGAAGAAAAAGGAATTAGTATGAATAATATAGAATAGTATAGAATAATGAGACAAAATCTCTCCACACATAGCGATAAATCATATGGAATTACGGTCAAGAAAATTTGGTTAAACGTTAAAGTCGAAAGGAAAACAAACGAAATATTAAAAGTTAATATATTACTAATTTAGGTTTTGTGTTTAACTTTTGAATCTAATGAGTTCCGATTATTTTTTATCTTTTTTTGTTGGTTTATTGATACTCACAGTATTTCATTTCAAATTAGGTCACTTGACATATAACTAGAAGATCACGCTTGCAAATATCTGCCTTTGTACAGGGTGACAAAAAATAAGTGTATACAACAGTTTGTAATGAAAAAAATGTATCATTGATAGTAGCTCAAAATAAATTGTGAAATTTTAATAGACAATGTTTGAGTAACATTATATTCAGCCAGTTTCGAAGTGGCCACCTTTAGCACGAATACACAAGCTCAAACGTTTAAAAAAAGTTTGGGCTATGAGCCGTAGTTGATCAACCGTTATGCGATCCCACTCTCGACGCAACGCTTGCTTCAGGGACTCCAAAGTTTTGTGGCGTTTTGCACAGGCCCTTGCTTCCAAAATCGACCATACGCTCTTATCTAGCGGATTAAGATCCGGTGAGTAGGGTGGCCATTCTTGGGAAGTAATGAAAGAGGGGAAATTGGCTTTGCACCACTCTTGGGCTGTTTTTGCACTGTGGGCTGGATTTTGACGATGTTCAACAAGGACGAAGGTCCAGGGACTTCTGTGGACCAATTTCTATCGTTTTGGTGATTGTGAGCGTGTTCAACGGTAAACAGCTTCTCATCCGTAAAAGCGATTTTTTCCCTGCCCGTACCTGCGCCCGACGTTGGAGCGAGCGACATATTTCGAGTCTTACTTCCTTGTTTTCATCCGTGAGTTGCTGGCATTTTTCTAGTTTGTAAGACTTAAGTCCAAGTTCTTTTTTTCCTTTGCTCTTTGATGCCTGTCGCACAAGCAATTTTCCTCATCGAGACCATAGAATTTCGTTGAACTCTTTTTTGATGATTTTTCGGTTGCTGTAAGTGTTAACAGTTCGTTTTTTTCCTCTTCCAGGACGGTCATTTTCATTACCAAGCTCCTTAAATAGTTTGATTGAACGTGTGAATTCCAAGCTTCCGTGCTATCTCGCAGTTGCGCGCTCCTAGCTGATACAGGGCTATAATAACTGAGCGACTACTTGACATCGTTACACAAAGTATTTAAAAAGAGCTGGAACAGAAGCGAATACTTTTTTTTGTTCTTCAGAACACCCACAACAATCACAAAATAAGAGCATTCGCTAAACAAAATTTACATTCATCTAATTGCTCAGAGAAGTTTGTATACAGTTATTTTTTGTCACCCTGTATGTTCAAATGTAATTCAATTTAATACACAGATTCATATGTGCATATGTATGCTTTAGCCCTCGTCCATATATTATACTTATGTATGTATCTTCATTTTCCATAATCCTTGAACAAACAAAAGAACACAACAAATATTTAGGTTAGCTCATTGACAGTTGACACAAAAAATGAACCGTTACAAAGGCAAAGTGTTAAGTTTCTACAGTCAGCAGTCATCAATCGTCACTCGCCACTCACTTGTCTACTACCACAGCGCGCCACGAGTTGTCGCACAGCAGACGGCACTAATATTTGTTGGCAAACCAAACTACAACTAACTTAATACACAAATTATCCCATACAGCTTATATTCACACATACACACATACCTACACCTATGTAGGTTTGTGTCCCTAAACTTTTTGTAGCAGCGCGACCATTCATAAACAAACGTCCAGCAACCGACAAGCAATCTCGCCTGGAACTCCAACATGTTGCCTCAAGCATTTCCCTTTACATCATTTTATATATTACTTTGCTGCTGTCTGTTGTCGCCAAGCTTGTCATGCTGCCCATCAGCAAATATGTACAAGAATTCATTTGATTTTATTGTTACTTTGTGTAAGTGAACAATTATTTTCTTTGAATGTCTGTCAGCGTTTATTTCTACTCTTATTTCCCTTAGCGCTTTTAACTTCATTCTTTCCATTTATTTATTTATTTTATTTTCCATTGCTTGTTTTTGCAAGAATATTTTCTTTTATATTATCTTGGTTTATTTTATTACTTACAATGTTTTACTTTGTCAAGGATTTTTATCAGTGCTGGCATTCGTTCAGTGCCTAAGAAAAATATCCGCTAGTAATATTGGGGTGTCTGTAATTAGTGGATTTTTCGCAAAATATTCGGAATAATAGTGGTGCGGTTACTCACAACCATAAACTCTTAGGCCCCTATTATGAGTTGGATTCGATCATCGATATTCGCTGGTTGTCGAAGATCGAAAATCGAATATCAGTTTAGTATTATGAGCGATACAACCCTGCCGAAATTTTCGTTGTATACAGAATTTAGAGTCGAATGCAATTTTGCTTTCGATTGTGTAGCATATTGTGGGAAAATTTGTTAAAATGTAAGTTATTTGCGATTATTTATTGTTTTATAGTAAGCAAATAATAAACATATACTAATTTTGTTAATTTTATGCAGGTCGAAAGTCGTAAGTACCAAACTGCAATTAGAAAGGCTGGTTGCATTAATGGAAGAGAATCCACAATTCGCAAAAGGGATTTGTACCTAAGTTTAAGTAGCAAAAAAATGGGAGGAGTTTGAATCACCAGTTAGAATGGCAGCAAAATGTATTAAGGTTAATAACGGTTTTTTTTTTGAGATATTTGTAGAAATACATTCTTATTTTCCCTTGGAAGGTATGGGCTGACATGAAGTCAAAAGCAAGAAAAAAATGTCGCAAAACAAAGCTGAACTCCGAGCAACAGGTGGGGGGCCAAACAAATATAAATTCCCAGGACATCTATATGAAGGGTTTTTCAATAAGGGCGAGTAGATGTTGAAATGGAATGTCGTGGCGTTTGCTGTGTGGCACGTAGCGCCATCCTGCTGGAACCACATGTCGTCTAGGTCCATATGATTCAATATGGGCCATAAGAAATTGGAAGGGCCACCACGTCTACCGAAAAATGGGCGCAATGCGCCCAACGTTTGCGTTAATGAACGGTCATTTTGATAATAAAGTTTTATCATTTGAACGTGCTGTTCAATCGTGAAACTTGCCATGATGATTTGGCGTAAATAGCTGAATAATAAACAAAAGATTTGACAGATGTCACAAAACAAAATGGCTGCCACAGGGCTCCAAAATCGACCCGCGCCAATTGAAAAACCCTATATTTTTTCCCATAGCACAACAGACACTGTGGGTTGAGCAAGTCCTAGCATACAGGTACCTTCATTACCAATTCTCAATTGGTACTGTGTATCTAAATTTTAGCTCAATCCGTTAGATAGAAAATTTGTTTTCACGACGGCTATCCGGAAAAACGTTGTTTTGAGACAAACGCGTTTAAAGTTTTAGCGACTTAGCGCGCGCAAGTACGAGCCGCTCTCATGTATATGCTATAATTTCGTCAATATTTCGAATTTCGGTCTAAAATTTGTACAGTATTTTACCAATATATCGCACTTTCAAAATATGTAAAAAACCGAAATTCAAAATTTTCAAAATAAGTTACCAGACTATTACCTTAAAATATTTGGAATGGATTTGGCTCGGGTGCTTTGCTGCAACTGGTTTTCTGGACTGGACAGTAGGTTCATAAACACCTCTTTAGATAATCAAAAGTTCTTTAAAAATCTGTAAGGAAATTTCTGTAATACTAAGTATGTCAACACATTTTGAAAATTCTAAACTTACTCAGTGGAAAACATTTCTAGGGGGTTGAATGCGTCCCTCAACCGTTTTCTACTTCTAGCTAGTTCCGCTAATCTTTCATTGTCCGATGAATTGTCGAACCGAAACTTCGTTGTACTCATTTTCACAAAAAATTATTTTTTTTAACTTTTAAAAAAGGTTGTTAACAAAGAATTTCAATCAATCGCTTTTTCTTTTATTTTGATTTGCTGTATCAGCTGAGAAAAAATTATCTATTGTAAATGCGTCGAGTAATCGAAATTCACAATATTCCAATTCTTCAGCGAATGAGCACCATAATACCAAAGGAAAATTCGTTCGATCAGCACTTTCGACTAAAGTCGAAGATCGAATGGTGCTCATAATAAGGGCCTTAGTCTGTGTCAGCTTATACGATATATTTTATGAGAGCGCTACGTAAAAAAAAAACTGACAAACACAGGTCGCACCCATAAATGTAGCCCACAACAACCGAAATCTGCGGAAGGTTTAATTTTTTTTTTTTTGTTTTTTTTGAAAAACCGTGTCAGCTTATGAGCAACCTACAGAAAATACGCAACAAGAAGACCGTGTATTTGTAGGTTGTGCGTTTGAGAAAAAAGTGTGTGATGTCACAATTTTCAAAATTGTCATTTCCTTAACATTCAAATGTTTGCTGGTGAGCTCTTAGCGAAATTTAGAGGGGCTTTGACAAGAAAATATAAATATTGTGAAGATATTTGGTAATTGGATGTAAAAATCATGAGAATACCGTTAAATCTGAAAAATTTTTCCGTCACGTGAGAGACTGTGAATGAACTGTTATGGCCAAAATTCTGTTTGTTTTCTTTTTCACTTTTTTATATTTCAGATATCCTTTTTTCCACCTATTTCAATTTGTATTTGTTGCTAAAAATTTTTTGTTCGTTTAGTTAACTTTTTGCTAAAACTTAGAAATATGGACGCAAATTATTACATCGCTATCCGAAATTGCCTTCTTTCTCTTTGCAGTACTTGATTTTTATTAGAATACTGTTGTTCTTGTTGTTGTAACAGCAAAAATATTTCCCATACATGTGCTACTGGAGTGACAGTCTTTGGCCTTTCGGTTGGTCGCTGCTGTCACGAAGAACCGACTCTCGGGGGAACGTAAAATGCCAGCTTATTGTTCTGTACCAGAAAAAGTTGACAGCTAGCAATTATTGGAAATAAACGAAATAAATTTAGAAAATTTAACAATTTTTATCTATAAATTCTGTATGCACCAGGAATTCACCACAAAATGAAAAAGTAAAGTTAGTAGTTGAAAACGAGTAGCATAGAAAATAGGCAACTGAACAATTCTGATCTTATATATTGCGTGAAATACCAAGAGTACAGACCCTTATTGACAAGTTTTGACAATTTCTTTGTTACATACTTGATACTAATATTTTTGCATATAAAAACATAGTTAATTTTCCTACAAAAACCATAAAAATCCTATTTTTTCCAATTTCTTATTTCAGTTTGCACAAAAGCTTCTTAAAAAAAAATTTGCAGTTATGAAAACTGCCGGCAGAAGTAAAAACTAAAGCAGCCAAATGGCAGTGTATTATTGAAATAATTTTCGTTAAAAATATTTAAATTTGATTATAAAAAAGTTGCAAAGGTAAATGTCAACCAAAGGTAGGCAGAACGGGACCTGAATCAGCTAAGCACTTTAGGCCAAGTAGCCTTTCGTCCTTCCTTTGAAAAACTGTGAAAAGCACATTCGAATTTCGCTGGAGAGCTCTTCTATATATCAACTACACAACACGCTTACCTCAAAGGTAAATCTACAGAGACAGCGCTTCACGAGGTAATCTGAACAGTAGAAGGCGCATTTAATAACGTTAGGACTGATACTATTCAACGGGCGTTAATGGGCTTAGGGGTGAACAATTGTATCAGCAATTGGATTATCTCGGGGCAGATAGTATCTCCATTTCTTTTGTTATGTGTGCTTAGCAAAACCTTTTTGTTTTGTTTTTTGGCGGGACAACTAGCAAGTGCACCACTCAGACATTAATTAAGTCAATTGTACTACACTTGGATTCCTTTTAATTTTCTTTAAATCTACCAGATCTCCGAAGAAATCGGAGTAGATCTTGTGGTACCAAGGAGCCAAGATGGTCGCTTCTTAGCACATCAGTGCCAAAGACCTCAAACCTGATTCGATCGAAGGCGGGGCAGACGCACAGGAAGTGGTCCGCCGTCTCATCCTCCTCTTCACAAGCTGGGCAGAGTACACTGTCTAAGATGCCCAACCTTTCCATGTGCTTCTCCCACAGAAAGTGGCCCGCCATCAGTCCAACCAGCCGTCTGCACTCCCTTCTGCTTACTGACAGAAGGGGTTGCGACAGTCGATCGGACATGACAGGTAATATCAGTTTAGTTCATCTGCAGCCTCTCTCAGCCTGCCAAGCTCGCTTGTGTGTTGTAGTTACCCATTTGCTAACCGTGGCTTTGATGTCGGCAGAAGGGCGTCGCAAATACAATACAAGAAGTTAGCTAAGGATTCAGAGATCTCGTTACCCTAACCTACTTTAATAAGGCTTAATAAAATGGGGTAAAGGTGATGGCGTAGGCTGATGATGTGGCAACAGGCTGTGGCCTAAACCTAAAAGTGCGTTAAACAGAACTTATGCCATTGACCACCAGATATAAGGTACCAATTTTTACCCTACTAAATATTGATGGACAAACTCTCTCATTTTCACCCAATGCAAAGGACTTAGGGGTAATTCTGGACTTCACACTTAGCTGGAAATTAAGTACTGAAGAGCAGGTAAGGAGAGCAGAAATTGCTTTGTATGCCTGTAAACGTATGCTAGAAAGAATACGAGGTCTTCAACTTAAGTATACTTTATGTTTGTATAAAGCGGTTATACGATCAGTTTTTCGTATGGATCGGTAGTTTGTTTGAAAGCTCTAGGGAGAGATTACGACGTAAAATTTCTTGGCAGAAAAAGATCAGCTTATGCAATAACGGTCGGTGCAATCAGATCATGTCATTGGGAGGCTTTTAGTGCATTCACACGCATTATTCCGACAGATCTATATCTCAAGAAAATGGCAACCATGAGTGCATTTAGGTTGAATGAAGCGGGTCGCTGGAGAGAAAACATTTATGCTAGTTTATTATTCCGACAAACTCAGTATATTTCTGAGAGGACTTATTACATCGTTCTGACGGTAACATTTAACGGGAATTTTGCCATTCTCTTTCCATCTCAGAAGAAATGGAGTGAGGGATTCTCACTAAACAACTTCGACGCTGTAAAATGGATTATGGTGTTGGAGCAGGTAGATTTTCCCATAGACTTAGAATTGAAAAATCTGTACGTTTTTCTAATGTCTAATGTCTCCAGTGTCTTCCAGGTGGAAGTACTGGCAATTGGGGGAGCTTAAAGGCTACTAATTGCAGATTTCTCTTCTAAGGGCAATATTGCTATTCTTTCGGATATTCAGGCACTGCATTCGGCTGTAACAACCTCTATGGTGGTGGAACAACACAGGAGTAGCCTTACCACCGTAAGTGAAAACCATAAAGTTACGTTAATCTGGGTCCTGAGTCATAGGAATATTGAAGGTAACGAAAAAGCAGATGAACTGGCAAGGGGATCTGCCATGATTAGCGCTCTTGTTGATTCGGTATTCACACCACTGGATGCAGTTAATAGACATTTAAAATTTGCAGATTGTTGTGGCCCACCTACAACTTCAAACAAACGTCAACATTGATAGGCATAAAGCGACGGAGAACAAGGGAGAAATGTGGGCATTCTTCACAACATTCCCTTTCACAGTTGTAAACACCTGGAGAGAAATGAAACACTAGTTGGATTCTGGTTGAATCACCTCTTCAACCAACCAACCAACAAATGCCAAATCCCACAGAAAAAATTAATTCCCAATCAGTCTGCTTACTCATCTTTCTGCAAAAAAAAAACGTATTCTATTCATAAGCGCACTCACCTCCCTAGTCAACCAACCTGCAAATACGATTTTTATAAGCTCTCTGCCTACACTAGGCTTCTCGGTTCTGTTCGTTCTATTCGTGTTTGCCGAACAGAGATACTACTGCTTTAGCTACTGTTATTATTACATTATCTGCTAATAAAACTGGCAGGCTGTTAACGAACATTAGTACATATATCCGTTGCTACAATACATACAAAAAATGTTGGTCTTCTTGCACTAAAAAGCACTAGTCTTGAATAGGTTTGCTTCTAGTGAATTTAGTTTCTGAATACCCTGAATGAGAACCCGGGCTCATACGCAAGCACTTGGTATATTCGACTCAACAGTGGTAATCTGAAATTTTCGAAATAATAAAAAATTGACAAACTCATATCCCCGTTTTAAATTTTTCAATTTCAGAGTTTGTATGTCTGTGAATTCGCAACTAATATGCCGTTTTATCATGTGGGTGGCTCGAAATAAAATTAAACAAATGGCTTTGCATAGACCGGGTTGAGCAATGGGGCATCAACCGATTGTGTTTTATTGCAGTATAGCACATCGAATTCAAAAAATCCCACAAGAAAACGTTTGTCGTGCTTAAATCGCGACATTTTGGCAGCCTATACACGTCGCCTCTGTGAAAGATAATCACAACTTTAAATCATTGATAACAGAGTTATATCATATGAGCGATTCCATGTGAAGTGATTAAAGTAATTTCGTAGTGGTCTTGAATTTTTCTGAAAATTAGTTAGCTTGTAGGCGTTAATATAAAGGATGGATCAATTTTAAGGGCCGATTTTGAATGTAAACCAAACCTAAACGTCAAGTTTTTTTCTGCATTCCATTTGACATTTTTCGATCGCAGACTAATTCAATTTGAATAATGGAAAGATACACAACCGAGCAACGTGTTAAAGTTATTCAGGCTTGTTATGAAAACACCAGTGCATGCTCGTACAGCTCGTACTGCAGAAAATATTGCTGCTGTTCGCGGTAGTGTGGTTGAAGAGCCGTCCACCTCAACTCGTCGTCGTGCCCAACAATTGCACCTCTCACGCTCGTCATTGATGAACATTATGTATAAAGACTTGCATTTACACGCTTACAAGGTGCAACTGACTCAAGAACTAAAGCCTCTTCACCATTTCAAGCGTCGTCAATGGTCAGAATGGTGGTAGGCAAATGGCAACAGTGAATGACCAATTTTCGAAGAAAATCATCTTCAGTGATGAGGCACATTTTTACCTCAGTGGATTCGTCAATAAGCAGAATTGCAGCATTTGAGCGAATGATAATCCAAAAGTGATTGGCGAAGCACCAATGCACCCATAAAGAGTGACCATCGGACCATCGGATAGAGGTGTGCCGCCGAGGCCGCTGAAAAAATTGTGACAAAAAAGTTTTATAATTTCACGATCTATTCATTGACGGAAAGTTTTGGTATCGATTTTTTTAAGTCACATATCTTCAGTTCCTTTTAACATTTCCCCATCTTTTTTATTTTATAGTATATATAAATTTATATTTAAGTATATATTAAAGTTTTAAATTTTTTTTTGGAAAAATTTATGTTTTTCGTTCAAAATTTTTCGAAGAAAAAAGTTTTTTTTTTTCTTAGTGAAGAAAGCGGATTTTTCTGTTTCGGAATAAAACTAGGAAAGTCATGTTAATCTCATTATACAAATATCATATTTTACTAAGCATAGGTTTTTATCAGGTCAGTCCATAAGCTCGTGCGTATTTTACCCACTTTTGTACGAACTTCACTTTTGTAGGAAGCTGAGCCAAATTTGATAGCCGATATGATAGCTCAGAGGTTAAATTTATCGCATGGAACAGTTCACAGGTACTTGGTTCAGTTGGGAAAGGTTTCAAAGCTGGGAAAATGGGTTCCCCATAGATTTGCCGTCGCCAATCTTCAGCAGAGAGTGAATGTGTGTTCTCAGCTGCTGCAACGGCTTGCAAATGAAAGTTTTTTGAAACGTATCGTTACTGGTGATGAAAAATGGGTCCTTTACAATAATCCTGTTCGCAAAAGCCAATGTTTGGATAAAGATGAAACACTCGAACCGACCCCTAGAGATGGCCTTCACCCCAAGAAGATTCTCCTGTCTATTTGGTGGGATATGGCCGGTATTGTTTATTATGAACTTCTGGAACCAAACCAGACAATAACTGCTGATTATTATTCCCATCAGCTATCAAACATGAATGAGGGACTTAACAAAAATCGACCGTCTTTAGTGAAAAAACGCAAAGTTTTGTTTCACCACGACAACGCAAGACCTCATACCGCAAGGCAAACATTAGGCAAGCTGAACGAGCTCGGATGGGAGCTAATGCCGCATCCACCATACTCTCCGGATATTGCACCTTGTGATTATCACCTTTTCCGTGGACTTCAATCCCATATGAGTAACAAGAACCACTCCTCAAAAAATGTTATAAAAAGGGATATCGGAGCGTATTTTGGCCCCAAGGACAACAAATTTTTGAGCAGGGAATTAAAAGTTTGCCTAAACGTTGAGAAGACATTGTAAATAATTAAGGAAAATATATTGCTGATTAATAAGTACTTTAAACATCTTTTTTATTCATTTTAAAACCACCTTCAAATACGCACGAACTTATGGACTGACCTGATATATCCCATTGTTTTAGTGCTTCCAAAAGGAATCTGGCAAAATGACCATTTAACTTTTTTAATGTTTTAATCTTATTAGAAAAGTTGTGATTTATTTAAAACAACTAACACATACCATATTTTTACAGCAGATTAAATTAAATCCACATGTTATTTCCCTTAGAAATTCGTATAGCAAAACTTCTGCCACATCACGTCACGGCAACACATTCGTAAATATTATTTTATATACGGGCATCATATCCATACATATGCATGTGTGCATATGCAAATTCTCTCAAGCGCCATAATATTTTTACGAGCTCACGATTAATCTGGAATTCATATCTGAATATTATTTTGCATTAGAGAAAATATGATATGCTTTATTATATCAAAAATACCAGAAAAGGATAAAATACTCGCTACAAAACTCTTTTTATAGTTTTTTATACGAACTGTGGAATTTCCATTTTATGCGGCAAATGTGCGGCTAAGTCCTGAATAGCATAAAAAATATTATCACAAGAAGAATTCGTAGCGGTTAGGTATCAAAAATAGAGAGGCTGGTATTGCTGATATATTCTATATATTTAAATGTCAGTTAGTTTAAATCAAAAATTGATTTTACTTTTCATTTGTAAGTAACTAAATAATAGAAATAGAAATTTTATCATCCTATTGGCATTGCAGTCCGGGGTGGACAGCCCACTTTCGTTCTATGCTGTGAGATTCTTATCTTTTGTATGCCGTTTTCTACGTCTTGAAACCATCGTCGCCTTGGCCAGCCTTTCCTTCTTGGCCCTTCAGGATTTGCTTCAAACATTTGTTTGGCTGCTCTTGCACTGCTCATTCATTGGACGTGCCCATACCGCCGCAACCTTTGCGACATTATAAATTGCGCTACATTTCGTTCCACAATTGAAACACTGAGCTTGTGATTATACCGTATACGGTATGTACCGTCTTCTAGTCGCATCATTAAATTCTCGTTATTAATTTTAAGGACCCATGTTTCAGAGTCGTAGGTGAGAACCGGTTTAAATATAGTTTTGTACATCTGGAGCTTTTGTTCCTTTGATATCAATGAGGACTTCATACGTTTGAAATAGCCAATGTTTGCTCTGTTAGCAGCCTGAATACGGTCTTGCATCAATAGGGGTGGATCCTTACTTATGTGAAGTACTACGCTTAAGTATATATTAATAGAAATATGCTTGAGTAATATTCAGAGCAGGCAATTTTTACTTTAATTTACGTAGGGGTGTTACAAAGTTATTTACTATGCTTATATTGTTGCTGACTGAGTCTGTACTTTAAAGTATTCGGTAAATACAGAGAGAGACTCAGATAAATTTTAGCAAAAATTGGTGCGCATTGGTGATATTTTTTTAGGGTTGTTTGGTATGAAAAATGGATGAAATCGGTCAGTAGCCATATAATAGTAATTTTAATAAAATCAAAAACCTTCAACTTCTGTGATAAATAAAGGCACATTTTTCAAATTTCTTATATTTGATGAACTCCAAGAAACAAATACCAACAAATAACTCGATATTTTATACACCAAATTCCCTCTACTTCATTTAGCTTGGACTTAAATATTATTGAGTTGGCACAAAAACCACGCCCACTTTATTTCTGTCTACACTTAACTTCCTTCCACCCATTTGCTGCTAAAAGCTGTAACTCTCATCTGTAGAAGAGGGTGTATTTCCTTCATTGCGTGAAGAGTCTTCTTGCCCCTGTATAACTATTTGCGATAGAAAAATTTCTCTGAGTGTTATACCAGCTAGCCGCAGCAAATTTAGCTTTTCGGAGTTAGTTGTCCCTTAGTGATTTGAAGAAAATACATGGATATTAGAAAACACAGAATTCGTTTAAACTAATTTATTTTGTTTAAGAGGACAGATACCTGTAAAATTTCAATTTCTTTCTTCATAAAATGTAAATACAATCCTTTAAGAATGTGTCAACTCTACGGGACGACTCTATTCTTTGCGTTCGAGTGCTGGGAGAGGTAAAGTTACGTTGTATTCAAACTTTAGACGCGTTTTTCTATAAACAATATTTTTCGAATTGGTGTACACGATAACTCGAAAAGTTATGGACCGATCTCCCTGAAATTTTGCACACGTCTGTTTTATGATATTACTTTCTATGTGTTTTAAGTTAAAAAAATATTTTTTTCGAAGCAAAAATAGTAGGAAAATTCGCCCTAAAATAAATTGTTTTTAGAGCATTTTATTCCGCGATTTTTTGTTTTTAAATTTTTTATATTATTTTAATGTATATGTACAATTTTGTATGCCAATTTTGAAAAAACTATATTGACTTCTTCACTTTAAATAATTTTAATCAAAATCAGGGAATATATGGCTGTTTACAGGTATCTGCCCCCTTAGTAGTATAACTTTCTACAGATCCCAACTCTACTGATCCTGGACAAGTGGTCTTTCCTTTTAATGGCATCTTACCGTCAGATTGGCGGCACAGACTTTCATGGCAATTTGTTAATAACACCGCCGTGGCAGCATCAACCGCAAAGGAAATAGCAAAAGATGGAATTTTAGTTTTAACTTTAAATATATTTTTAATTTTAGTTTTTTCTACAAATTCAATTTTAATTTTTTATTTGTTTTACGATTTTAAGTTTAGTTTTAATTAAAATTTTTATTTTCATTTTAATTTTTAGTTTTATTTTTATTTTTTTCCAATTTTAATTACAATTTTATTTTTAATTTCAGTGATTATTTAATTTAAAATCTAAATTTTTATTTTTTTTACAATTTCATTTTTATATTTAATTAAAATTTTTCAATATTAATTTATTTTTTTGTACAACTTCAGTTTTAATTTCCATTTTTTTCCAATTTTAATTTTAGTTTTAGTTTTAATGAATATTTTATTTAAAATTTTGTTGTAATTTGAATTTTTTTACAATTCGAATTTTACTTATCAGTTTATTTTTTTAATTTAAATTTTAGTTTTTTCTGAATTTTAATTCTCGTTTTTAATTTCAATTTAAATTTAAATTTTTATTTTAATTTTACTTTTTTCTACAATTTTAATTTTCATTTTTTTCCAATATTAATTTAAATTTAAATTGTTGTTAAATTTAAATTTAAATATAAATTCAATTTTTAATTTAATTTTAATTTTCATTTTCATTTTCCGTTTAATTTTCATTTTCATTTTAGTTTTAATTTTAATTTTAGTTTTAATTTTAATTTTAATTTTAATTTTAATTTTAATTTTAATTTTAATTTTAATTTTAATTTTAATTTTAATTTTAATTTTAATTTAATTTTAATTTTAATTTTAATTTTAATTTAGTTCTAATTTTAGTTTTAATTTCAATTTTATTTTCAATTTTAATTAATTTAATTTCAATTTAAATTCCCATTAAATATTTATCTAAATTTTTCTTATAATTTTAATTTTCATTTTGTTTGAATTTCAGCTTTAATTGCAACTTTAAATCTGGTTTGAATTTTTAATTTTATTAAGAATCTCTTTCAAGGAGAGGAGGGATTGTTTTATTGGTCACTACTCAATGCAGTAGACGACGGATGGTCACCCACCAAAAGAAAATTTAATAAATAAATTATAATTTTATGGAATTACATTTTTAATTGTAATGATCACTTTATTTAATAATTGTATATACATATACATTTTTTTATATTAATTTTAATATTAAATTAATTTCCATTTTGATACAAATTTCATTTAAAATTTCACTTCTATTATTTTAAACTCAATTTTTAATTCTAACCTTATTTACAAGTTGATTAATTTTAATTTTAACGGTAATTTTAAGTAAAATATTTGTTAACATTTCTTTTTTTTTATATTTTTAATTTTAATTGTGATATTATTTTTAGTTTTATTTTATTTTAGGGTTAATTTTCTGGTATGAATAAAATCAAAAACGTTTACATGCGCGCATATTTTTACGCGCAAATATTTACTATATAAATTAATCTAAATAAAAAAGGTTATTCACTTATACTTATAAGCAAATTCATATATTCATCATTTTACCGTCATATTTTGCTATGCCTTCCATCATCACATCCTTATAATAGAAAATTTGTTGCAGACATAATTTTCAAATCCTCTAATATACTGCTACTTTTAGCTTCCCCGTTCGCATACCTTTTTTCTAAAAATTTTTCTTCAAAGCATACATTTTCTTTGCCTCCTTCCAAAATCCTCCTAAACCACTTGGTCTACAAAATCTATAGTACACCATAACCGTAGCTATTCAGGGCAAGAATTATCCTCACCGAGCTTGTAGCCATTTAGTCTTAATTAGTGATAGTTGAATGTGTGCGCCTAAATGCACGCTTTAATAATTCCAATGTTTGCCATTCGACATTTGCATGAATTTGTAATTTGGTCGTATTTCTGTCATGAGCACTTGACTCACTCTCTATATGGCCTCTGTAGTGGCATAATTTCTTCTTCCCATTTTCCAATTGTTGCCTGTCTGTCCATTCGTTGGCATGGCTGCATGACTGTCCACTGTTATTACACAGCATTAATGGTTGACTTTTGTAATTGATTTACTTACAGTAACCGAGTTGAGAAACCGCAATAGCATCACCGTATTTGAATATTTGGAGTGGCATTGGCGGCAGTGACAGTGTATGAGTGTGATATTTAATTTGAGTGTTTAGAAGGAGTAGACGAAGTGAGTTAATGCATGACTATAATTTGATTGGTCTCCAGTTCGATGCCCATAGTGCGCATGAAATATAAAATGAAAAAATTGGTCCTAATAGCAGTCACTCCTCCACAGGCTACGCCAAGTCTCCAAATATATTTCTGATAATGAAAAGGCTTATTTCTGAATTGAAGATGGCATTATGCTAAATATGTCAAAATTAAATGGGCTGCAAAATTGCAAACTCAGCATTTTTTTTAAACTTTTGATCAAAAAATTTTTGTCGAAAATTTGTGGAATTATTTAAATTTCTGAAACTCTAAATTATATGATTTTTGTTGTAGTATGAGCGGTATTTTTACAAAAAGGTACGAAGGTAAGTAGATTAGAGGGCAAGAGTACCACAGGTACACTTCAAATAGCACTTAGGTGCCGTTTTGATACCACAATGAGGCCCACTAAAAAATTTAGGGAAGAGAAAACCGTTTACAGCCATCCAGTGCTGTTGATGTAGTCGAGGAGAGAAAGGGGATCTAGGCTGAAGAGTTTTCTCAGGCCATCCCCAAAGGGCACGCTAGGGAATTTCAATTGCTTAGCCGCCAGAGACAGACATTTGCGAAAAAAGTGCTCGACAGTCTCTTTCTCTGCAGGATCCGCACAGCTTCTGCTATAGGGGTTATACGGAAGTCCAAGCATCGCCGCATGAGTTCCGATCAACCAAAAATAAAGAAATACAATAAAACAAAAAAATAATATAAATATAAATAAACAATAATAACTGTACAATGTGTCGCGGTCCTATTATTTTGAACACAGCTGTGAATACATATGTTTAGAAAGAAGTGTGTGACCTAGAGGCGACAAGATTTCCTATATTGTTGTTGTTGCTTCAAATTGACTCACTGTCGCTTTTACTGAAATCTGTATTTGTTCATTTTCAGTTCACCATCCATTGCGAGACCGCGAAAGATCAAATGTATATATAATTATGTGCATATTAAAGAAATTAACTAGGGATTGAGAAAAATTTTGAAAAAGAGATGAGTGGATAATTGCATGACGTTCAAGAAAATGTTTTTGTAGTCAAAGGGGCATTCTATATTTTAATATTTGCTACCAGATGAATTATTTAAATTTAGTTTTAGTTTTTGTTTTATTTTATTTTAATAAATTTCATTCAACCAACGAATGAACGAAGCTGCTGCCTAGCACCAAACGATAACTTTGGATCCAACTGGATAATATTGAAGGCATTACTCGCTAAATGGGATGAGTAATAATTGCTTGCCACGATTTGAACTCGAATGTCATCTAGTGGGAGCATCAACGACGAATTCAGGGTGCAAAAGAGTTTTACAGGGTTCCCCATATTCGACGGACCTATCTGGCATCCCTGTATCTTTTGACAGAGACGTCAGATCGCTTAATGACATACCGCGTTAGAAGCGTCAGTCCAAGCAGAGTTTTACCATGGAACGCTACGCCACGCGAGTGCTCCCAAATTGTTGAAATTAACATTCAACAAAAAGGTCAAGAAGAAGAAGAAGAACATCGCGATATGATAACCACTTTTGTGATGCCAATTATTCGTCGAAAGCGTATGAGGCAGTTCTGGTTTCAACAAGACGGCGCTCCACCACACACAGCTCGTACCACAATCGATTTTTTGAAGAACTTGTTTCCACGTCGTTTGATGTCGAAAAATGGCGATTTTGACTGACCACCGCGTTCGCCCGATTTAACTTCCCTGACTTCTTCTTGTGGAGATATTTAAAATCAAAGGTTTATATTAATAAGCCAAATACCATTGAAGATCTGAAGAACAACATCCGTGAGAAAATAGCCTCTATTCCTGCCGAAATGTTAGCTAAAACTATGGAGAATGCTGCAAAACGGGCACAATACGCCGAACAGGCTCAAGGCGGTCATTTGAGAGATATCATATTCAAAAAGTGATGTCAACAAATCTACTTGAACCAAATAAAATGATTATTATCGTCAACATCAAAAAAATTGTGTTTTTCTTTGATTTAAAAAAAAAACACATGGGTCCGTCGAATATGGGCAACCCAGTATACATGATGGCAAGGCTCGGACTGACGATCTTGGATATATGAGGGAACAGAAACCATACTTAGAAGACCTAGGTGTGAGAAAACCAGACCAGTTATCAGCATAGCATCTAATTGACTTGTTAGAAGATATGAAAAGTTTTCGAAGACTTCGCAGACAGTAACCGCCAATAAATATCGTGCAAATGAGTTGACAAATGAACACCTGGCGTGAGCACAAGAGAAAGAGGTATCCCCAAGAAACGCCACAGAATAGGTAAGAAATTCAATGCTTTGCATTAAACGAGTCTGCAATAAAGCAGGACCAACCATGGCTAAGAAAAATCGCAAAAACTATGATTATTAAATAGTCAGAAGAAATGCCTAAGCGAAAATATTGTTATCTTCTCTCTCCAGATGAATTTACACAGAGCATGGGGAACGAGCCAAGCCTAAGTAGGTGCAAAAACGCATAAAAAAGTAAAAAGGCTATGAAAAGAAGCAAGAAACATAAATCGGCAGAACTTCAAGCAGGCCTATAGAGTGACCTCTGTGGACTCGCATAGAAAATTGTGATGAAGAAACTTGAAACCAAGTTACCTACTCCAGAACTTAATTCGGACTATATCGTAAAATATATTTTCCTAAGTAACCGAAACCAGAGCAGAGAATAAATGGTTAAACAAATGTAGTTAGCTCCAAACAAAATTGCGAGCAAAAGGTACTAGAATCGGATAGAGTATCTGCGGAAGGCTTTAAGAATATATCCTTCTTCAGCTGGAGGCTTATCAACTGACTTTGGTAAATACTTATGAAATGAGACTTTTTTCCAATTTCAAATGTTTATTAACAAAATATGTTTACAAATTTATTCTTCAAAATAATAGTCATCGCTAGCGACACATTTTTCGACCTCTCAGGCAATTTGTGGATGCCGCGCTAAAAAAATTAGCCGTCTTTGGCCGCAAACCAAACCTCGAGCCATTTTTTTGCTTTTTCGTGAGAATTGAAGCGCTGCTCGAAAATTGCGTTTCCCATCGATGCAAACAAATGACAAGGAAAGCGCCAAGTCTGGTGAGTAAGCCGCATGCACGAACGGTTTTCAATCGTACGTCTCCACCAACTCCCGGGTCGCTCTTGTTCGATGTGGCGGTGCATTGTCATCAAGAAAAATTACTTTGTGACGCCGATCAGCATATTCTGGGCGTTTTCGGTGTATAGCGCTGTTCAAATTGGCCTATTGTCGTTGGTAGCGTGCATTGTCAACTGTTTGACCTGGTTTTAATAGCTCGTACCAAATCATACCACGCTGATCCGAGAAAACACACAGCATTGCCTTGCGGCCAATGCGATTTGGCTTGGCCCATGTTTTGGCTTGTGGCCGGGCGGACCATATGCTCGTTTACGCTTGAGATTGGAGAAATACACCCATTTTTCATCACCCGTAACGATTCGATGCAAATAGACTTTCTTTTGAACCGAGAGAGCAGCATTTCACAAGTGGTTTTTCGGTTCTCTTGCTGCCTTTCAGTCAGTTCATGCGGCACCCATCTTCCGACCTTTAAAATCATGTCCATGTCTTTCAAACGTTTGGAAATGGTTTTTTGCCATCATTTCTTGCATTCTTCATCCAACAGTGCTTGCAATTCAGCATCCTCAAACTTTTTCGGTGGCCGGCCATGGTCCTCGTTCTCCCCGCTAAAATCCCCACTTCGGAATTTTTAAAACCGCTTGAAGCACTGTGCTCTACTTAGAGCATGTCCACAATAAGTTTCTGTAAGCATTTGATGAGCTTGAGAAGCGTTTTTCTTCAATAGTGCTCTAAGTCTACAACAAAGGTACGAGTAATAGAAACCGTTATACCATAACTAGTGTAGAAACAGAGCAACAGGGCGACATTCAACTCAAGCACATAACCCTTCTACCGACTTTTTTTCTTTGTTGACTTCCGTTGGTAATATCCTGTAACTCACAATTGAATGGAACAAACAAAGGACAGTAAAACATTTTTTAGTGTGCAATGTGACTATGACGGGTTGGGTACGTAATGCTGTATGATACAATATTCTGTTTACAAAATGCTGTATACAAAATTCTGTATTTCAGAATTCTGTATTATAGAATTCTGTATACGAAATTCTGTATTTCAAAATTCTGTAAAAAATATTCTGTATTGCCGAAATGCTCTATTGACGAAATTCTGTATTGACGAAATTTTGTATTGACAAAATTCTGTATTGACGAAATGCTGTAAGTAAATGATAAGAAATTCAACAAATTTTATAAAAAACAGTGCGCTCTTTTTTTCTTCAGTTTCGATTGAATCCACCGTATTTTTGCGTAGAGCTCCATTTCGCGTGGGCGGCTTTCGGCCGCGCTTCAAAAAAATAACCCTCATCAGTCCGACTCCGGCTACGCTACCACTGTATTTTTGCGTAGAACTCCTTTTTTCGTTGACTTTTGACAACACAAAATTTTTTCAATACAGAATTTTGTTAATACAGAATTTCGTCAGTACAGAATTTCGTCAGTACAGAATTTCGTCAATAGACAATTTTGTCAATACAGAATTTTTTTAAGACAGTACAGAATTTTGTTTTTACAGAATTTTGTCACTGCAGAATTTTGTTACGTTAATTTACAGTATTTCGTACGAAAAGAATTTTGATATACAGCATTTTGTAGGGATCCCGACTATGACAACGATCATAAATTTCAAATTATTTGATTGATACTTTAGAGGTATCAATCACTACGATCATTCACCGAATGGGTTTATTTTTCCCCAAAACTAATATATTTAAGTATAATTGGCGATTGCATCCTTTTTTAAGGGGGCCTACAGTTTTAAGCCGAATCCGAAAGGCAAATGGTTTTTTTGGGAGGAGCTTTGTCAGGCTGAAGTACACTCGGTGGTTTGCCATTAGCTGCCGGGGGGAACTGCTATTTGAAAATAAATTGTTCTATCAACTCGAGTTTCGTACACGGAGATTTGAGCCCGTGCACTTTCGAATGGTAGTCACGCACCCACCCTATGGCAGCCGAATATTAAAGATTGAAATATAAAATAGAAAATATTAATATTATATAAAAGAGCCGACATCAGCAAATAATTAAGCACTAAAAGCCTGGCTCTCACAGTTTGCTCCTCAGCCTAAAACTACTTTCAGATTTTACTCTACCAAAAAGACTACACTACACAGACGCTATCTAAAATCAACGAAGACACTGGACGCATAAAAATCGTTCTCGCACATACATACATTTTCATAACTTTCACCACGTTATGTTTATTTTATTTTTTTTTAGTTCGTTTTTTTAATTAATTTTCAACTAAAAATCCCAATAAGTTTTGTGAGTGCAAAATTAATTTTTGGAAATTTATGTTCTTCCAGGATTTTTTAGATAACAGCGGAGCACAAAACAAACTTTTTTTTTTAGCATACATGAAGAATTAACTAAACGGGCATATTGTAATACAGTAAAATATTAAAAAAAAAAGTTTTTAGTTCATGCCAAAAAAGACCATTAAGAGCAGTATTAAAAAGTAGTCGAATAGTCGAATCTAGAAATGGCATATCAACTCTGCTAGTGAATAAGTGGATAGGACCGGCGCGTATTCAGTCAGTGGCACTCAATCATTCAATTTCACACAGCGGTTCGACTTTAACGGCGCTGAATTATAAACGAAGCCACAAAAACCTTCTTATTTTTAGATACATTGGTTTAGTTAATCTTTCAATTAGACTTATTGTATGTTTCTTTCATTTGTTTTAGTTAAATTTATATTTCACTGGCTTTATATGTGCATCATCAAATTTTCTATATTTAATTACCTTTTTTTTCCATGTATCAAGCGAAGATTTTGTTCTGAATAAATTTCAAATTAGGCTGAGTCACCACATTTACTAAGCCACACCCTCTTACGCTCTTTGTTTCTTAGAAACCAATTCAATTATCAACCATCCAACTTCCACTTTGGTTACTTTTGTTTATTATTAGACTTCTTATCCCTTTCGAGCGCAAAACAACTTTCTTTTTCCTCTTTACAAACAAAAATCGAGAATCATACACAACAACGCGGCTGTTCCAGCACTACACTTGCAGACTATGTATGTACTTAGTATGTTAGTTGTTGTTGCCGCTACAGCTGCTGCTACTACGACTACTACTGCTGCTGTTTCTAATGTTGCGTATACGCCCCGTCACACGCAGTTCACTAGTAAACTAACACTTGTCGAAGCCGCGCTTGCTGCGTTGCCTTCGCTGCCGATAAGCACAAGAATGAGAAAAAGAGATTTGTAAAGCATTACACTTCTTTGAGCGGCACAAGCTACCCGCATTACATATTCACTGTTTTTTGTACCCCACCACAACAGCAATAATAAGTATATCACCATCAAGCAGCCCTACACGCACACTTTTCGAACTGGTATGTTATGTTTTGTTATGTTGTTTTATGTTAACTTACAGGGTGTAAGCGAGATGTCGGCGAATAACACAGCTTGAAAACAAAAACAAAAGCACAGAATTTTTGCAAATTTCTTGCCTGCTTGCTTGAAGCAAATTTTTGTTACGCGCGTTGTTACCTCCGCGTAGGCAACCAAACGCTTTGAAACTTACTCGGGAACTAAATTGAAATGGACCAAATTATCCACTTCATTCATGTGGAGCATTGTAGGTTCCACAAATGTATTGAAAGAAAGTTTAGCACCTCCTAAGCTTTTTCACAGACACACGCACATACATACGTGGAGAGAAATTCGAAAAGCTTTGTTTACTTTCACTGAAACATAGCGCAAAAGTGAGAGCGTTTGTATGAATGTGCGCATGCAAGTATATCAAGTACAGGCCTCTAAAGAGCGTGTTTTTATACGGCTAAATGTCCTTTATGAGTATTTGTGTTTAGATGGATAATTTTGTTATTGTTCGTCAGCGGTATGAACACACAAACATACAGTGAATTTTTTTTCTCCATCATAAACAGCTGATCTTTGTTTTTATCTTTGCGCTGCTAGTCTTCTAGGTACTTCCGTTGAGGCAGACCTTCGTTAGATATCTTGGTAGCTTGCATAGTTCAAGCAAAATAAGTGGGAGTGGAAATGAAAAAGTTAATGGAGATGTGTGTTGAGTACAAACAACAATAAGAAGAGAAAATCAAATTGTAGATATGTAGGTATGTAAGGAAGCAAGTTGCGTGAATTGCTGCCTGCGTCTGTGCCTGTGTTACCGGCTTGTTTTGTTATTTGTGTTGCTGATTGTAGCTTTGATTTGCACTCAAATTACGACTGCCATTGTTGTTTGCTTGGATTTACTTACTTTCGCTCGTCATAAGAGTTTTGATTGTATAGATATTGTTGATGTTTTTTTGTTGTTTTGTGCTTAATTTTCGCAGCTGTTGTTCACTGTTGAGTAATTGCGCGCGCAAAGTAAGCTATTTTTTGATAATATTTATTGCAAATAGTTAAAAAATAGGACATATTTGTGTAGGCTAAATTGCACTATAAGGAAATATTAATTCCCACATACGAGCAGCGGCTAATAAGTACGCGTAATAAGGCGCTTAATAAGTGGAAAGTATTATTTAATTTTCTTTTTTTTTCAATGTAATCTGCTTCAAGTGAAACATATAGGGTTATTCAATAGGTGCGCTTCAACTTTTTTCCGATAGGGAGGGCGAACGACGCAATATTTTTTTATTTTTCGCTTGTCATTTGTAAACTTCATTAGTATACATTTCATCATGGAACGCACACTTGAGCAGCGATTGCAAATAGTGGAATTTTTTTATGAAAATAATCGTTCTGTTGCTGCTACTTTAAGAGCATTGCGGCCATTTTACGGTCCATTTAACAAGCCGTCCCGTTTTGGGGTTATGTGAAGTCATTGGTCTACAGTAACAGTAACAAGCCGGCGACGATTTGTGAGCTCAGAGCCAATATTGAACGCGAAATTGCTGGAATTTCGGCCGATTTATGCAAAAGAGTGGTCGAAAATTGGGTTCAACGATTGGACTTCGTAAAACGTGCACGCGGTGGTCATGCAAAAGAAATCGAATTTCATACTTAAATGTATATGTTCAAACTCGATAATAAAAAAAAAATTAGTTAAAAATGTTAAACCGTTTGTGTTTTATTCAAAAAAGTTCAAAAGTTGAAGCGCTCTTACTGAAAACCCCTATACTTCCAATGCCTTGAAAAAGAGTTAAATAGTTTTCAATATTCGCTTTCCCCTCACTGTCGTGCAAAAATCTATGTCCTCATAAGGAAAAAGCCACTAGGAGCCAGATTTTTTCCGTAAGGTAGGTGTAAATTTCTGTGAATGCCACAGTTTTTAAGGCATCACCAGCAACCTGAATGGAAAAATAACACTGCACAAGTCAACTTGCTTCTTTTCTATTGTACGACTGCTTCACGTGATGATCCAATAATCTCTTTTACTATCCTAGAAATCTGCTGATCTTTTGCAGTCTGTAAAAATTTAATTCATTGATCGGCCACAGCTTATGAAGTGAAGTTCAAAACAAACAAGACTGGCGTCATAAAAATATTTTTGATGGGGTCATCTTTTTAATAAGTTAGTACGATGGAAGTTACACGTAAAACATTTACTGTAACATCTGAATTGGTGAACGAAATTTATGGCGATGATTGTCTATCTCGTGCCAGAGTTCATAAGTAGTTTACACGTGTCAGAGATGGTGGTGGAGACATAAATGACTATGAACATACGGGCTGCCGAAAATCGGTTATCACCGAAAACTCCATCGAAATCGTTCGTAAATTTATCACAAATTAAGCAAAATAGTAGAATAGGAACTTCATAGAATTGAAGTTAAATATCTTCAACACATCGATTTATTTAACTGATCGTTTGGGCTTATGAAAGGTTTGTGTACGTTTCAGTCCATACAAGTTAACTGAGGACCAAAAGTTGCTCAGAATTCAACATTCAAAAGACCTCATTAAAGAGGCGAGAAAGGGCAAGAACTTCCTTCACAGCATAGTCGCTGGTGATGAAACATGGTGTTTCCAACAAGAACTGGAAACTAAGCGTGAAAGTGGCGAATGGAAGGCCCCAGACGAGCCACCACCCAAAAAATCGCATTTGGAGAAGTCAAAAATCAAGTCGCTGCTCGTTTGTTTTTACGAGGATTTGTCCACAAGGAGTTCATGCCAATGGCCCAAACCGTCAATGTTATTTTCTAGTTTGTGGTTTTGAAGCGTTTATTGCATCGCATTCGTCGCTGGCGCTTATTGCATGATAATGCACCATCTCATCGATCCACTCTTGTGACTGATTTTTTTACGTATTTGCCTGATATGGCTCCCTGTGACTTCTACTTATTCAGAAAATTGCATTTGGCCATGAAAGAAAAATTTTTTGCACTCGTAGAGACCCTCCAAAAAGCTTGTGCCGACACCTTGAAGGACATCCCGGTCAGTGAAACACACTGAAACACTCTTTCGCAAAGATTTTAGATCGCGCAATCGAGACTAGGAGGGACTATTTTGAATAAATAAACTCGAAGTTATCAGAACGAAACTCCTCTCATTTCTATTGTAGCTCAGTCTTGTTTATTTTGGACATAACCGTGTATATGTCGTTTTTCTGGACCTTATTTTCGGTTAAAAAATTTATTTCGGCGTATTTATTTCTCATCATCAATGCATATTACATTAAACCCTAGTAAAATCAGTCGTCTCATAGCATTTAATTTCAACTGGTGATCTATGATTGTCTAATATAAAGATCTCCTTCTTCGATTAAACAAAATAAGCCATTTGTTTCTCTTAACGTTGTCAGTTAAAATAATATATTGAATCTAAGTGTTTTCGCACTCGATGCTTTGAATGGGTGCTTCCATGTCTAGTGATCCTAGTACTTGGAAAGAGTCGTAAACTTTGCTGAAAATGGATTTATTTGTAGACTTGAGCATGAGAAAATTAAAAAAAAAATAGATAAATTTGATATCTACGGGTTGCCAATATTCGGCGGACCCATTTGGCAACCCTGTATATTTTGACCGAGACGTCAGATCGCTTAATGACATATCGCGTTGGAAGCGTCAGTCCAAGCAGATTTTTACCATGGAACAATACACGCCACGCGAGCGCTCTCAAATTGTTGAAATTTGCATCCAACAAAAGAAGTCAATTGGGAAAACTCAACTTGCGTATAAAAAATTAAATAATGTGAAAAGTGCGCCTTCTTAGAACACCATTAAACATGTGTACGAAAGGTTTTCGACTGGTGATGCTCTTTCTAATCCAAAGAGGCCAAATCGCTCTTGTACGGGCCAGTGTTGAGACGTCGCCAAGGACATCCCAAAATCGCCGTTCTCAGCAGTTGGGCATTGCTCGGACCACTTTACAACGAATTATCCACATTGATTTGGATTTATTCCCGTATAAAATTCAATTGACGCAAAGAGTGGTGCCTGCGAACAAGCCTCGTCGATTGGAATGGGCCCAAAAAACCCATGGGTCCGTCTAATATGGGCAACCTTGTATTCAATGTTATAAACTAAAGCATACGGGTTTTTAAGGAGAAATATTTTGTGCTTGTTTTACAACTTTTACAAATATTTATTTTAATTTTTTTAGATAAAATATTATTTAAAAAAAATTTACTTCTGTCAAAATTTCTGGGAAACAAATTTGTATTTGTAATTTTTGAAAAATATGTTCTGAAAATGTTTCCTAATTTCACATTTGTTGAAAGATACTGCCCTTATGAAGCGCTAGCATACGTAAAACACGGGAATATTTTTTGGTGCGAAAAACTCCTTTGTACGCTCACGGCTTTGGATTGGAGCATTGTCCCGTTAATACGTCCAAAGTTGACCATCAAAATTCTTTGGCAAATTTAAATAAAACATTATCCAAGATTTCTGCGTAATTTTCTACATTCATCTTATGCGCAATAAAATAATTTGGAATCCTGCCACTTTAGCTAAAAGTCTTAAGAGGGCCACGATGGAAATTTCGGAAGTGAGGCGTTTGTCGTAGTTCATGAATATCTCTTCTATACCTCTTACAACCATGAGGCCTATCAGAATGACTTTGTATTGTCATTTATTATCCCATAATCTTCCCAGTATACAAAAAAGGAGGCAAGAGAGTAGGTGTAAATTATCGTGGTATTTCACTGCTTAACTCTGCTTTTAAGGTTTTTACTAATGTCCTCTATCATCGTATCAATCAATATGCAGATACCATTATTGAAGACTATCATTGTGGACTCCTCAGTCAAACACAACGAATATGAAAAAGATATTCACTGCCTTTTTATAGATTTCAAACAAGCGTTTGATAGCGTCAGGAGAGATACCATTTTTTACGTACTGCTTAGCCTAGGAATTCCAGCAAAACTTATAAGGCTAATCACCGTTACGCTCACGGATACAAAAGCAAAAGTAATCATCCAAGGGAAGCTCACAGAGTTATTCGCAATTGAATCTGGTGTCAAACAAAATGACACCATACACACTCTATCCTCTGCCATATTCAATTTGATGCTGTATTTTGTTATAAAAGAAGTCAACAAAGGTGGTACATTACTAATTAAAACAACGCAAATATGTGCCTATGCAGACGATATCGCCATTCTTTCGAGGAACACGAACGACTTAAATGAAATCTTTTTAGAAATTGACAAAATTGCCAACGATATTGGCCTCGGTTGCGAGGTGTGGACTATGAAATTTAATGGCAGTGCGCTTATTACTAACTTCGAAGGGAAAATTTTAAGGAAAGTGTGTGGAACCATTAAAAATGAAAATGGCAGCTACAGAATTACAACTCGGAATTGAACGAACTTATCCAAGATGAGACAGCTGTGCATTTTGTAAAGGCGCAGCGTATGCGGTGGCTAGGTCACGTGCTCCGTATGCCTGCTGGATCCGCTGTAAGGAAAGCCATGACTGGAAAGATAATTGGTGCGAAGGCGAAGGGAAGACCGAGAAACCGATGGATAGACGCAGTAAGAAGCGATATCACAGCAATGGAAATTCGCAACTACGAATGAAAAGCAAGCGATAGAACACTTTGGAGGAGTTTTGTGAAGGAAGCTTTGACGCACTTCACGTTGTAATGGTGTGAATGATGATGATCCCAGAACTTATGATTATCGGCTTTGTGGTGTAGTGTAAACTCCGATTTAGTCAGCCTTTTTTGATATTTTAAATTGGAATATTCACTCATAATTGATTCGAAGAAAGTTTAAACCTAATTTGGTTGGGGCTGATGGTTTTATTGACAGGCCGACATCTTCTTTTTCTTGGGTACCTGCCCTCAATCTAAGGTTTCGGACCTGTTATTTTAATTTTGGCTTATATATTAGCATTTTTCAAAAAGTAGTGGATGGTAGTTGACCGAGAGATTATAAGTGAGACTCCCGATTTACCATAAGCTAGAACTCTAGCGCGCTCCTTGGGGGATAGCTGCGTTCCTCTTGGCATGGTATTCTAAAAAAGTTCATATAATAATACAAAAAATAAATAAAAAAACACGGTAACATACATTTTTGCAATTGTACCCAGAGGGATTTTGTCAACACCCTTTTGTAGCCTCCACTAAACGAATGAAATTTTCCGGTTGCGCGCGCAAGAACTCACCAGAAAGATGGAGTCCACCAAGCAAGAAATTCGCCATATTTCACGTTTATATTACCTTAGAGGTAAAAACGCAACGAAGGCGGCGGCAAAAATTTGGGAAGTTTATGGGCCTGATACTGTAACGATTCGCACAGCACAGCGTTGGTTCGATCGATTTCGTTCTGGTGTAGAAGATGTCGAAGATGCACGCCGTACTGGTAGGCCAATCGTCGTAGAGACTGATAAAATCGTTGAAATTATCCAAAGAGACCGGCATCTGAGCATTCGCTCGATTAGTCAGGAACTAGGTGTAGACCACAAAATCATTTGGAACCATTTGCAGAAGATGGAATTCCAAAAAAAGCTGGATGTTTTGATGCCACACGTGTTGACGCAAAAGAATCTCTTGGACCGAATCAACGCTTGCGATTCTCTGCTAAAACGGAACGAACTTGACTCATTTTTGAAGCGGATGGTGACTGGCGATGAAAAGTGGATCACGTACAACAACGCCAGCCGAAAAGATCGTGGTCTAGAAGCGGTGAGCCGGCCCAAACCATCGCCAAGCCCGGATTGACCACCAGGAAGGTTTTGCTGTGTGTTTGGTGGGATTGGAAGGGAATTATCCACTATGAGCTGCTCAACTATGGCCAGACCCTTAATTCGGTCTTCTACTGTGAGCAACTTGACCGTTTGAAGCAGGCGATTGACCAGAAGCGGCCAGAATTGGTCAATAGGAATGGTGTTGTGTTCCACCAGGACAACGCTCGTCCTCACACATCTTTGATGACCCGCCAGAAGCTACGGGAGCTCGGGATAACTCTAAGTACGTTAAATAAAGCGTCAAATTTCGATCACAAATACGACATTTCTTTTTCCCCAACCCAATATTTACAGAAACGTTCATATGCTATATAAGAAGAAAACAATTGTACAAATTAAAATAAAAATATTTTAACAAATTGTATTAATGTATGCAGCTTAATATAGCTTCAGAAAGTCAACAAAAAATACACACTCCCTATTCAGTATAATCTCTGATGGGTAAACCTTTGCCATAATCTAGTGTAAGCAAACAGTATTAGCAAGCAACTTCATTAGTGTCGTACCGGCGTGATATCTGCATACACGTGCGTATGTATATGTAGAGTACCAAACCTAGGCATAATGCCACCCACTATCACAACTTAGCTGTGAGATTGACTATTCACAAATTCACAATCATCTGAAAGTCCAAGGTTTGCATCATTTTTGATCACCTTTGGCTATTTTTGCTCCTCTTTGGCTTTGCGTGCTCCTCTTTAGCTTTGTGCAGTACTTTGCACTTTAATATGCATACGAGCGAGAATTGCCAGCATACGACTATGCAGATATGTCACAAATTTATGGAGATTGGTCCATATATGTACCATATATGCATGTGTGTGCTCCTCTAAAAGCGAGTTTGACTGATGCTGTGTTCTTCGCTTTCCCTAGTAAACGTAACACTATTAAATGCTGAGATGTGGCCTCGAAATGGATACATGCATATAAGTATGCACCTCCATTAGGTATTTTTAACGCAACATACAAGTACATATGTCTAACATACATACAAACGTCTATAGAAGTGTGCGTCCGTTTAATAATTTTTATGTAATTGTGACACTTGTGATGGTTTTAATTATGTTTATGCAGCTATAAGCATTAAAAAATCTTTTTTATCTATTATTTCCAGAGGCGCATATACCTGGGCGTATACGTAACACTGAGTTGTAATACACTGCATGAGTAAGTTATGTTTTTTGTTGTTTACGTAAGTATGATGACTCGCAAAACGTCTTAACTTAGTACACGGTCATTGGCTTTGAAAAAATTAGCTTAAAAAATTTTAGGATTTTTGTAGCTGGATGAAATTTGCTGAATTTGTGAGAGCGAAAATTTGCAAATTTGTATGATATGGATTTTATCACAAACAAATTTATTTATAACACAATAATGGTGAGTTTTAATTTTATCAAATATGCATTCATTGACGTTAACTTCATTTTAATCAAAATAATCAAAATATCTTGAAAGTGTAGTCAATTTGCTTTGCTTCGTGGGTATGATGTTGTAAGCCTATTTTGTTTTTGTTTGTTTTTGAAATCTAAATTAAAAGCTCTTATAAAACTATAGAAATATGTAAATGATTTTATAATCAAATTTATAATTCACATAGTATTATCTAGAAGCTCTACAGCAAATTTCTTTTCTTTGTTCACTCCACTCGGGAGCATAGGGCCTCGGCAAAACTCAGTCTTGCGTTGGTTTCGTTAATCTATTTTTGTTTTCCGGCATGGTAGGTGATTAGCCTGCCACTACCAGCTATACAGGAAAAATTGAGGTTGTGAGCTATTTGAACCATTCAATAAAGTTCTCGTTTCTGGCCATGCCCAAGTGCGTGGTAATCTGAAAATTTTTCGCAGTATGCACCTCTGTGAATGGCCCCATCCACAAAATGATACCAACGCAGCGAAAATTTTCTAAGTTTTGGCTATTTATTGATTTTTTATTTTTATTTATAAGAATACAGAAACCATCTATTGGGCGGTTGAATTAGTTTTAAAGGTTTTTTTCGAAGATTTGGGGCTTTATTGTGAAAAAACGGTACAAAATATTTTATTTGAAGTATTGGCCATCGCTAGCTACAACTTTCGCCCATCTTTCGGGTAATTTCTGGATGCCGTTTCTCCAAAATTCTGGCCGCTGCTTGGCTATCCATGACTTAACCCATATTTTGGTAGCCTCGTACGAGGAGAACCGCTGGTCCGCCAAATCGAGACTCATATGCCGGAACAAATGATAATCGGAGGGAGCTATGTCTGGACTATACGGCGGGTGGGGTAACACTTCCCAGCCAAGCGTTCCAAGGTATTTTTTGACAGGTTGAGCAACATGCGGCCGAGCGTTGTCATGTTGCAAAATAACCTTGTCGTACCTTTTTACCGTTTCCGGCCGTTTTTCTTTCAATGCCCGGCTTAAACGCATCAATTGCAGTCGGTAACAATCCCCCGTGATTGTTTCGCCCGGTTGGAGCAGCTCAAAATATACGACGCCGACCTGATCCCACCAAATGCAGAGCATGATTTTCTAGCCGTGAATATTCTGCTTGGCCGTCGACGTTGATGCGTGGCCGGGCAAACCCCATGATTTTTTGCGTTTTGGATTATCGTAGTGGATCCATTTTTCGTCGCCAGTCACAACCCGATGCAAAAAACCCTTCCGATTTTGTCGCTCGATCAGCAATTCGCACGTAAAAAATCGCCGTTCGACGTCGCGCAGCTTCAACTCGTACGGGACCCAATGTCCTTGCTTTTGGATCATTCCCATCGCTTTTAGACGCTTGCAAACGGTTGATTTATCAACGCCCAATGATTCAGCAAGCTCTTCTTGGGTTTGGCACGAGTCCTCGTTTACCAATTCCCCCAATTCCGCGTCCTCGAACTTTTTGGGCTGGCCAAGACGCTCCTTGTCTTCGGTGTGAAAATCACCACTTTTGAATCGTCGAAACCAGTACTCACATTTTGAAATCGACGGAGTATGGTCTGGGTAGGCCTCCTGCAGCAATTCACGGGCTTGGGCTGTATTTTTTTTTCAAATTGAAGCAGAAAAGCAAAGCTTCCCGCAAATTGCGTTTCGACGGCACGAAAGTTGACATACTCGGAGCACGAAAACACTGCGTTGTTTATACTTCAGCGAAATGACAGATTCTGATAAACAAAGCCTAGGGATGAGGCTTTGTCATGAATATATATTCAGTATTGCCAACGCGATAAAGTGATAAATAGCGCCATCTGTGTGTCACCTTTAAAACTAATTCAACCTCCCAATAATTTAAAATTTCGTACTTTGTACAATACATAAAAAATTGAATTGAGCGAATTATTAAAAAAAAATGCTTATATAATCCAATTTGTAATATTGTACAAGTTTAAGTTTGATAGAAATTCGAATTGGCTTTAATAATTTGTTTGTTGACGGTGTTACAAATTTTCTTCCATATAAAGAAAATGTCTACATTCTTCCATATAAAGAAAATGTCTACATTCTTTATATGGAGAAAATGCACAAGACTAAATTGTCTAAAATCATTGCTATTTTTAAGCCACTTCGAACTAGTACTTTATGGAAAATTTCAAAAACGAATCAACGAAACTGCAAATGCAAAAGAATGGTGGAGTTTGGCGAAGGATATAAGAGGAAAGTCATTAAAAGGTTGGTACTAATATTGCTGCGAACAATTTTATACACCATTTTCAAAGCCAACCAACCGCAATTAATAAAAGACATTTATTATACAGCTGCGCTATGTAAAGATGAATATCTCGACAAAGATATAACTTTTATGGAAGTACAAAAAACCATTGAAAATGCTAAAATAAATAAAGCGCCGGGAGAAGATAGAATACCTTTTGAACTGCTAAAGTTTCCTTCTGCAGAATTTCTGTTGGAGCCAACAAAGGTATAGACATAATTTTTGAGACCGGAAGAATTGATGAGCCTTTTGAAAAAACCACAATTTTTAACCCTAGTTCTTATACCCAACTTTTACTACGACTTCTTATACCCGGGTACAGGTGTGGCCAGTTTTACCCGTTTTTTCTGATTTTTTCTGAGAAACGAGTTATTTTTTTTAATGCAATGTTGTAGCTGACTGTCTTACGAACATTTTAAGTAGTTGTAAAGATATATTTGTAGTCTGCTTCTGAGAATTGAGCGCATTCTAAGTTATGTCTAAGAAGTCAATAATTTCTATTGTTGTTAGAATTTTTAGAATGCAACCTTTTTCGCGCACTCTTAATTATTTAGAAGAAGACATTATATTGGACCCTTGCTAGAATTTGCTGGCAAACAACATTTGATATAATATATAATCACTCCAAAGTAGCTACTGGCCACACCTGTACTTGGGTATAAGTCCTAGGGTTAAAGATGTAAATGCACCCAGTAACTATCGGGAAATCTCTTTTCTGAAATCTATCGCAAAGGTGTTAAAAGGATTGATTAACGCAAGACTTGAAAATTGGGTAGAAAGAAGAAATACGTGTTCACAGAAATCCAAGCCGATATTCGAAAAAACTATTCAACTGTAGATAACATTTATAATCTGGAATCTATAGTATCTACATCTAAATTTTCATGAAAATCACAAAGTTTACGCATATTTTGTTGATTTCAAGGCGGCGTTCGACAGGGAGCAGAGGAGACCGTTTAAGAAATTAAATTGGTGGCCGAGTTTAAATATCTTGGTGTAATTTTCCCACCCAAAATGGCATTCGGCAAGCACTTAGAAGCCAGAAATACTTCAGCAAAAGCTAGTATTAATTGCACATGGAATAATTTTTTAGCGAAGCTATTGATTTCATTAAAATCAAAGTGAAAGCTGTTCCAAGCGATATGCAGAGTGATATAAACTTACGTTGCACAAGTTTCATCTTATTCGATGAAGTAAATAAACTGGCGGCCGCCGTAGCCGAATGGATTGGTGCGTGATTACCATTCGGAATTCACAGAGAGGTTGTTGATTCGAATCTCGGTGAAAGCAAAATTAATCAAAAACATTTTTCTAATAGCGGTCGCCCCTCGGCAGGCAATGGCAAACCTCTGAGCGTATTTCGGAGGAGGAGGACCTCGGCCACACACCTAACAGAAGTGTACGCGCCAATTATTTATTTTTTTTTTTAAATAAACTTCAGCGTTATTTCATTAAAGTAATCCTCAAACTACCCGTCTTCACTCCCACATAAACTTACACAAGGTATCTTAAATAAAAATGTGTGTTTGGCTTAAGCATCAGAACGACATGAGAATTGGATTCAGTCTGAAGTTTCAAGAAAACATAACCACCATAGACTGGCAAAATCGCTTTGCGAAACTTCTTACCAAAATGAAAATATAAGATCTCAACATGGCAAGGCAAAAACCACAGTCAGGCGCGACGCGAATTTCTAAACATTTAGACTACTCAAAAGGGGAATCATATATTAAAAAAGACATATTTGTGGAACAATAACAAGACGCTTGCCACAAATAGGAGAAGGAGCTCGGTAAAACAACTAACAGAAGTGTACGCGCGAATAATTTATTTTTTACTTTTTAAGGGCAGAAAAATATATTAGAGAGTGTAGAATATCTTTTATTATTTATACGTTTTATTTAAAAGTTATACTCCATATTCAAGCTTTCAAAGCAGAAGTGGTGAACGTACATACATGAAAGCTCACTCTGCACTCGTTTAGGCCATATTAAATGCTTTTCACCACACTCACTACAGTTCATATGCACCTAATTGCTGTAGATAATACAACTTTTTTACTGCAGAGCTTAAAGCCCTCTTTTTATTTTTATTATTTAAGTTGAACACCTTATACAGCTTTTTTACACCAAAGGCTCTAGGGCATATATCTGAAAGTTTCTAGAAGTGAAAGAAGTATAATTTCAAAATACAAGAGACTTATTTTTAGTACTGAGAACAGTTTGCGGTAATGAAAGGCACAGGTAGTAACAATTGAGCCTACTGTAGTTTCGAAGAATAAGTTCCGATTGTTGTTAGTTTCTAATATTGTTCAGGACGATATTTTTAAGAGAATCAGAAATTTGATGTAATTAATGTACTTACTTTACTTTACTACTGGAAGTTCATTGTCTTCCAATAATCATTAAATATGATTTCGAGCTAGCATATGATTGCTTCTGGTTCTCCTGAGAACTTCAATCTATTAGCCCAATTTTTAACGACATTTTCGAGTATATTTGATATTACAATCTAGATCTTACAGTGCCGGACACGAAGTGTAACTATTTAAAAATGCCATACATTTAGTTGGAAAATTACTTTTATTCGATTCAAAGTAAAAAATTTGCGAAAATAATACAAAATTAAGAATCAGTTTACTTTTGCTCGATACGACCCCCTTTTGCCTTGACTATGGCCTTGAGAATATCCAGAAACGAATCGCAAGCTGCCCGATGTGACTTGCTGGTATTTTGGCCCACTCGCGGAAAATGGCTTTCTTCAGCATCTCGAGACTGGTGAAACCTTTAGTTCGAACCTTGTTCTGCTAAATGGCTCAAAGAGAATAATCCATCGGATTCGCGACTAGTGAATTTCAGAGTCATTGAGTGGACGTTATGAAGTTCGGAACGTTGGTTTTTAGCCATTCTTGGTTCACTCGAGATTTGTGAGACGGTACCGAGTCTTGTTGAAACGCCCATGGCCTGTCACGGAAATGTTTGTCTACCCACGGCTTCAAAGCAACCTCCAAAATACTTTCCCGATAATATCACGCACTCACCTTGACGCCAGGCTCGATGAAAACGATTGCAGAGCGCCCATCTGCGGTTACAGTTGCCCAAACCATTACCTGGGGCGAGTGCTACCTCCTTGTGACCAATCGATGACTCAAATTCTCGTATGAACGGTTGGTCTAATGATCTCTATCTTTCGGGAGTTTACGAATTGCTCTATTTGAAACATTTTATCGTCAGAAAACACAGTGTCCGGAAGACGGAAAGTGACCGCTTTCGGCCAAGCGAAGCAACTCCTTTCCACTCTCAAGTCTGACTTGTTGCCGCTTTGGTGTGCGGTCATTCGACTTTTGGATCTTGTAAGGCACTCTTCAGTAAACGGCGGACTCTACGGTAAGATATTTTCAGTTCCTACGCCATTTGACTTGCACTTCGTCGTGGAATTCGCTCAAGTCGCTTCTTCACTTTTTCAACCATTTCACGTGACGTTGCAATCGTTTAATGACCACCTCCATGACGTTTCGCGATGATACCAGTATCATTGTATCGCTGGTTGTGATTTTCCAGCCAAATATAACACAATCATACGATTACGTTTGAAATCCATTACTGATGCTCTTTTTTTATTTTGCTAATATAATTAACAGACAGCTGCGTGAGCGGTCTGAAGTTGGTTACACTTCGAGTGCCGAACCCTGTATATATTTGACAACTCTACTGATATTGACTGCCAGGTCATCAATTCTTGCCGTTTTCTTAGCACACACTAATGAGTTAAGATATCCCCACAGAACATAATCCATTGGTGTTAAATTTAGTAATACGCTAGCTTTAAATCTCCTTTTTCAGAAATTAAAGGTTTGACAAGCTGGATGGATTGCAGCTCCATCTATTTCAAATCATACTTTGTCTGCATCCATATTATAGCATTTTGATCATGGTATGATAACTTATTCTATTGACCACAGCATTAACTCATGCATAATTTTTGGGGAAATAAGATCCAACATACTGCCTCTTGTTCGGGATCTGCCTTACTCCAAAGCAGCAATTTTATCTATGTATTATTGGGTATGCGAATAAGATACTATTTTTGTGTTTGCTTCAGTAATATAATGGCAATTTGAAAGTGTATATGTGAGGTCCCGATCGTAGTAGCTGACATTCGTTTGAAATGTAAAGATCCTTTTTTATGCGTCGTCAAAAATGCCTACGTTCGTGCCGAAAAAACAGCATTTGCGGGAAGTCATGCTTCCCTTTACCTCTCAAAGAAAAGTGCAACTGAAAAGGGTCGTATACTAATCAATATTTACGGTAATCAGGCCCCATCAAACACAACTTGTAAAAAGTGTTTTCGACGCTTTCAAAGTGGCATTTCCGACGTAAATGATAAAGATCGCCAAGGGACAGTGAAAAAATTTGAAGATACTCAACGACAACAATTATTGGATGAAGACGCATGTCGAACTCTTGATGATATGTCTAAAGAGTTGGATGTTGAATGGTTCAGAAAGCAGGTAACTGGGTGAAGGAGAACGATATCGAGAGGCCTTTGGTGATGTGTGAGATGCTTCTTGAACGGCAGAAAAGAAAAGGTTTTCTGCATCGCTTCGTGGCCTTTGGTGACGTGTGAGATGCTTCTTGAACGGCAGAAAACAAAAGGTTTTCTCCTTCGCATAGTTACTGGCGATGAAAAATGGATCTATTATGATAACTCTAAGCGTCGAAGATGTTGGAGGCAGTCAGGTGAACCAAGTCCATCGAAAGCGAAAAAAAATATGCATCCTTCAAAGGTTATTTTGCTCATCTGGTGGGATCAGAAGGGTGTCATCTATGATGAACTCCATCTGGAACCATCACTGGCGCCCAACGATCGTTATCTACTGCAGCTAATGCGTTAAATTCGAGCTCTCAAAGAAACGTGGAAGGAATGGGACGGTAGACATGACAAACTGATTTTGCTGTATAATAACGCCAGGCAACACGATGCTAAATAGGTAAAGAAATATTTAGAGGGACTGAATTGGGAAATCTCAGACATTGCACCTTCGGATTACCATCTGTTCCAATCAATGCAATTGACCCTTATTGGAGAGTGGTTCACTTCCTAGGAGAGCATCGCAAACTGGCTCAATAAAAGGATGAAGTCAAAATACCTCGTATTTTTCGTCTGAGGAATCTGTATGCTGCCTGAAAGATGGAGTAAAGTTGTAGCTTCCAATGGCACATACTTCACGTAATATCATATATTATTTAATTGTTTAAATAATTCGTAACCATGCCCAATAAATAAACCATTTAGCCAAAAATTAGCTTCATCATTCAAACAGACCTTTGAAAATAAAAATCTATAGTTACTTATAACATTTCCAGATTAAAATTATTAAATGTACGACAAATTAAATGATCTTGAGGCTTTCTTTCCTCCACCAGCTCGATCTGATAGGGATGTAGGACACGATATTTGTAAACATTTTTTCTATTTTGTGGATAGACATAATTCAAGTTATTGCGAATGACGTCATTGCCCGCCGCGAAGCGCCCGCTATTAGAAAGAACTCTTTCTTCTTTTTGGTGTTTTATGGAGACTCTAACCTATGTATTCTCAGTGATAGTCATGCGCTTCCACACCAAATTTTTTGGCAAACAACGTCCAGTGAAAAATCTTAAATTAATAGTTTTACCAAGTAACCATTTTAAACTGTCACGACATAACTAAAGTTCTTGTGATGATTTTACGCAAATGACGTAAAACGCAAACTTTTTTATTAAATGCCGTAAAATACAAAATTTTTCGAAATTGAAAAATCCGGCTCGACTGACTACAACAACAACTTTAACATAAAGCTTTATTTTACAAGAATTTGCTTACTTTTTACAGATCTATCAACATTCTAAGGAGAAATGATGCAGACCCTGAAGCAACTTTTTTTCCATTGTACTTTAGGTCACGTGATTTTTTATATACTATATTTATGTTTTTAATTTTTTTTAATGAAAATAACAAAAATCTAGCTCGACATACTATAGAGAAAATACTTTTAAATATTTAAAAAAAACCGCATCAAAAAATATTAAAAACTGTATGAGCTACCATGCAGACCGTGCCGGAAAAAGTAGTTTCGTGAAAAACGAGTTTAACGTTTGAGGTAAAAGAGCGCGCGGACCGCTCTCTGCCTAGTTAAGGGGCTGTAGAAGTTATAATATTGAACATTTCGCAGTATATTCTTAAAATATTATACTTTCGAAATATCTAAAACATTGATTTTTTTTTTTATTCTGGACGTATGTAACCCCTTAAGAGGAGTATGTCCCTGCATTTAATCCTAACTGTACACCACTAACTTATCTTTATTTATCACAACTTATCTTGGTTGGTGCATTCTATGGACGTGCGGTTCTTACGAACTTTTTTCAATATAGAGAAACTCCGTCCCGACATTTTATTCAATATTGTTTAAGAAACTAAATTTTTCGTTAGCATGAGAACAGAAGCATATTGCGACCCAAGAGACCTTAGCATCCTTGTTTAGGCTCTCTAATGAAGGCGTAGCAAATATTAAGAGAATTACCTATACATTTCCTAAGGCAAATAAATCTCCCCCTACGAGGAAGTTTATGAAAGTTGTAAGATATGCTGAATCCATGGGGGTAGGTCTAATTGTGGGATGTGACGCAAGTCACAGAACACACTCTGGGGTAGCACAAAATGTAACTTCAGAGGGCATAACTCATGGACTTCATTCCGTCATCTCGCTGTATTATACAGAACTTTGGCACCAGCCCGAAGTTTGTGACCAGCAGAAGACAGGAAGTGATTGGTATAACATTATCTAACGATAAAGTATCAGATCATATCACTGGTAGGATAGTACTCGATAAAGATTCCCTGTCGGACCATCGTTATATAGAGTTCAGGCTTGCGGCCGAGACAATCTCGACCCAGCAGTCCGGAATCCTTGAAAAGCGGATTGGACACGATATGAGGATCTCACTAAAGAGGAAATCCTTGATGTTCCCGGAACGTAGGAGAAGAGAGGGTGAGACAGCCCCTTGGTGGTACACCGAACTCTCGAAACTCTGGAGAACTTCCAGGAAACTTCTTAACAGAGCTCTTGAAACTCAGTTGGAAGAAGAGGAAGGAATATAAAAAGAAAATTAGATCATCTATAGAACTTTCTGCAGTGAACTGGAGGAACAGAAGAGTTCAGCGAGGTGATGCAAAGCCCTCTAAAGAGACCCGATGGCTAGGAAGTGTACGAGGTTCTCTTTTCAACACAGGCTCCAGGAATGTTGTTGGTCAAAGCTCTATCGATCAATCTGATCATGTCAATAGAATTACCAGCAGACCTGATTGGTTTATTGCATCCACGATAGTTAACAAGGAAACGATAAGGTTCGCCTTCTCGTCATTCGAAACCTTTAAGTCCGCAGGACCCGATGCCATTTACTCAATCATGCTCAAGCGGGGCGGAGGTCAACTAATAAAGGCTTTGAAAAGGAACTTTACGGCATGTCTTGCGCACGCTAATGTTCCACAGTTGTGGTGTTTGGTGAAAGTTGTATTTGTCTCAAAGCCAGGCAAGAATAGCTACGCTTTACCTAACAGTTTCAGACCAATAAGCCTGACATCGTTTATGCTTAAGAGTCTGCAACGTATGGTGGAGAAACACATTAGGACGAGGGTTCTAAGTCTGAGTTGAACTCGTGCAGAGTATCCAAGTGCTTTGTGAAAGAACCAAACAGTGTTGGGTGTAATCACAGGGCACAACGTCTGTGGTCAGCATATAGTATGGCTACCATGGGGGTCGTGGACAGCCCGATATGCCTATCCTGTCTTGAGAATGACGATACTGCAGAGCATTTCTCTGTAGCTGTCCTGCATTTTCCAGAATCAAACATAGGATATTGGGTTGCGATATACTGAGTATGGATAAAGTTCATACTCTTCCTCTTCCGGACCTCTTAAAATTCATCAATAAATCCAACAGATTTGTGGAACAGTGACCTCAAACTAATTTATCCGTTTTACCATCCACTTTTTGTCTTTCCTATCTCTATTCTTTCTACTGAAATCTATCCGGGTGTAGTACAATGGTCTACTGACTGAGTGCTGCAGTTTGGTCGTCAATATGTCTCAGAAGACAAACCTCTGCATATGCCTACTTACTGACTATCGATTATGACCGATAAAGTAGGCTGTAAGCAAATTTAAGTGGGTCATAATACAATAAAAAACTCATACCACGTGTTGATGAGTGGTTAATGGGAAAACATGGAGACACCGACTATCACGTTTCACAGTTGCTCAGCGGACATGGCTATTTTCCGGAATACCTGCACCGTTTTAAGCTGGCAGACAGCCCTTTCTGTCCAAACTGCCCGAATACAGACGAAAACGCAGAACACGTCATGTTTTATTGCGACCGCTTTAGAGAGGAACGAGCTATACTGGAGCAAGCCCTGGGTCATCAACCGCCCTCCAGCACCCTCATTCGAGATATGTGCGCAACCAGCGGTAAGTGGGAGGCAACGCAAATGTTTGCAGGTAAGATTATGATGCGACTTCGCCATATTGATTGGGAACGCAAAGCGTTTCAGCAACAGAGAAGGCGGACAGTCTCTGACGAACCGACAACAAGCACAGACGTTTGAATGAAACACTCAATACAGTATCATACAGAAGACAAGACGGTAGTGAATTAAGATAACACTACTGCAAGCTTTCCGATGCCTCCTTTATTTTGGACCACCTATAAACATAGTGGGAGTAATTAAGACTATCGACGGTGTATAGCTTCATACGCCTACAGGAGAGGAACCTGGACGCGGGTACCTGTTGTGTCTTCGGACATAAACGCGGCTCTACCCAGAAGTTATACTTTTGTGGTCCCAGGATAGAACTAGCTGAGGTGGAGGATTACTATAGTATTATATTAAAGTAATAGTAAAAAAAGTGGGTCATATTCTTCTACTGTAGTGTTATACAAGAAATCATTTCACTTACTCCACTTACAACTCATTGTCATCATTTACTTTATGTTGTGTCAACTACCTCCTTCTCCTCCTCTCTAGCCATGATTCCCACTCACCTTAAGCTAACCAATATATCACTGTATACAGTCTACATACTTACCTTATTATTAGAAAATAAAAAAGTAACTCAAATAACCAAAAACAGAACCTAACCTCACTTTTTCATATTCTACATTTAAACATTTTTAAAATCATGCCTTCCAAAAAAACAGATATTGTGGCACGCAAAAGCCTTGAAAGGCACGATTATTATGTTACTTGAATAAAGGCAACAAAGGCAAACATACCCACACACACACACATGAAGAACAATAACACAACGTCGTTAATGGTGACAGGTGATGCCTGTGATAGTGTTTAAGCTGAATAGTGACGTTGCTGGGAGTGATATTCGCATTACTGTTTTTGTTGTAGTCACTGGTGGTTTCACTGTATCAGGCGTTACATGCACGTATAATAAAACCAGCCAGTGGCACATCACACACCGAAGCTCAACAAGAATAGTGGTGTAAAAAACAATGCAAAGAAAGCAAGAAAATAGGCCGCAACCGACAGGCAAGCACTAAAGGATTTTCTGCTTACTGCCAGCTGACAACTTTTCGAGTATTTGCCTTCCCACTAGAACACAAATATGTGGGTATTAGGGATGCCTATTTAATTTTTTCAAGTCTCGAAAATCTCGGAAAATCTGTTGGTAAATAGTCTCGATTTTTCGGGATTTGCAACTAGTTGCAAATCATATAAAATGTAAACAGAAACATTCGCTTTTATAGCAAAAAAGCAATAGTGGAATACATTTTTCGATTTTAAAAATCAGTAATTGTGGTTTTGCTCCGCACAAACCTAAGTAAGAAGACGGTGGAGAAGTATTTAAAGTTTGCTTCACATCCAGATCTTTTCGGCATACCTTATGTTGGTTTATTACGTTAAAGTGTTAATAAATGCGTTTAAATTTAACTATTGACTTTTTTGTGACTAATTACAATAATTAATTTTCTCTTTCAACAAAAAATAATATTTAAAAGTCATTTATTTATTATTTATTATATGGAAGCATGGCTCCTCAAACACATGCAAATAGGCGCCACGGCCTTAGTGGTCCAAAAAGTAGTTAAATACTTAGGTATTCAACTTGACGGCTTACTTTCTGGGTTCATATGCGGCATGGCGCTACCAAAGCAGCAAAGTTCACGGGTATTCTAAGTAGATTAATAGCAAACTTCGGTGGGCCAACACAGAACAAAAGAAAGCTAATTATGGCGGCCACAAGCTCAATTCTCCTGCACGGCAGCAAACCATGGGGAATTGTGCTAAACTGCAAAGTCAAGTGCAAAGTCAAGTGCAAAGCACTGGGGGCTGTGCAATGAACAGCGGCACTCAGTGTTGCCTCAGCCTACCGCACTATCTCAGGAGCAGCAATTTTCGTGATCAGCGGTCAGATACCCTTCTGGGAACTAATGGATGCTTGGAACTCCAAGAAGAAACACGTCATCACTAGCTTCTCAGAACGGAGATGCCAAATCATGCTGCGCTGGCAAAGCCGATGAGACACTGAGTGGCAGATGGACGGCGAATCTTATTCCATCAAATGACAAATAGGTCCAAAGGAACTTCGGGGAAGTGAGCTACTTCTTAACTCAATTCCTCTCGGGCCACGAAAACTGCTGGAGATACCTATACCGCATGAACAAGGTTACCGCTTCCAAGTGCATATACCACGAAGCGCCGAGCGAAGACACTGAACAAACATTTTTAGTTGTAACCGAAAGAAATGTTCTGAGGGAGCAGATTGGCGACATTGCACCGAGCAACATTATCAGCAAAATGCTCCAACGCGAGAACAGCTGGAACGAGCTAAAGAAATACATCAAGAACGTACTACGGAAAAAAAGATGGACCTCGACACAGTGCAACAAAGCGTAGCCGTACAGATAGAGACACAAGAAGAGAAGCCTATAGCACGAAAGCTGGCTACAAATATGGTGCACCCAGACGTGGGCGAGTAGAACTGGTATTTAATGGATGACGTTCAGGGCCCTCCCGAAGTAATATAGAAAGCAGTTCCGGAAATCTGTCTCCTAGAAGAATCGTTTTAGTGGCCACACCACACGATACAGTAGAAGACGTTCGCTGTAAGTGCGAAGGCATATTGATATGAATTTTTCTAGTCAAATTGTTCCAAAATAATGAGTATCTAAATCCCGGGACTAATCCCGGTGTCCCGAAAATTTCGCGATAAAAAAATTAAACAACTTGACATCCGTAACGTGTGTACGTATTGTGTATAAGGACAAAAAGGCAAAAGGACGCGCTTATTGTTTAACAGAAAATAAAAAAACAACTTTCGTTTATCCTTTTTTATGCCTTTGCGCGCTCGAATTTCATCAAATATAAAGTGCTTAGCATCAAATTAATTGTTGTAAATTTATTCAATATGGGTTTTGTTTTTAACTAAATTCCGCTTTGTTACTTTTTTTTTTTTTTTTTGAACATTCTTCCAGCAGGCGTTAATGCTTTCCCACAAAGTTATTTAATTGCTTTTGGCATAAATGAGTTGAAAACTTTTGAGGCCCACCAGCGAAGTGTTAAATGAGATACGTATATTTATTATTTGTATTATACTTCTCTGCTGTTTTGTTTTTCTTCTTTTGATTTATTTATTTGATAAAGTTGGAGAAAAAGCACACCAAATAAGCGGTTACTTAATGGGTAAGGAAGTTTTTGTGAGGCGTGATTTTGACCATTACTTCATAATTCATTCAACGGTTGTAAAGGGGTTCGATAAGCTGGGCATTTGCAGTGCTCTAACCTACTTACTTGCCTTGAATTTGCCCATACTGGTGATAACAAATTCGGAATTTTTACGGATGGCTCCAGGACCGAGCATGGCTCCGGCTCTGGGGTGTACGTGGAATCCAGCGGGACAAAACTGCACTTTGCTCTTGGAATGCATGCATCTGTGTTTCAAGCGGAGGTGTATGCAGTTCAAGAAGCGATGAACTTTGTTGTGGACTTTGTTTGGCCCAGAGCCCGCTTTGCCACTCCCCTCTGCGGCCATCACGGCCACGGTTAGCAAATGGGTAACTACTACCCACAAGCGAGCTTGGCAGGCTGAGAGAGGCTGCAGATGGACAAAACTGATGTTACCTGTCATGTCCGATCGACTGTCGCAAACCCTTCTGTCATTAAGCAGAGGGGAGTGCAGACGGCTGGTTGGACTGATGACGGGCCACTTTCTGTGGGCGAAGCACATGGAAAGGTTGGGCATCTCAGACAGTGTACTCTGCCCAGCTTGTGAAGAGGAGGATGAGACGGCGGACCACTTCCTGTGTGTCTGCCCCGCCTTCGCCCGAATCAGGTTTGAGGTCTTTGGCACTGATGTGTTAAGAAGCGACCATCTTGGCTCCTTGGCACCACAAGATCTTCTCAGATTTCTTCGGAGATCGGGTAGATTTAAAGAAAATTAAAAGGGAATCCAAGTGTAGTACAATGGACTCAATTAATGTCTGAGTGCTGCACTTGCTAGTTGTCCCGACAAAAAAAAAAAAAAAAAAAAAAAAAAAAAGATAACAAATTCAAAGCTAAACAATTTCAAAAAGATACAGACTTCAAAGAAAAATGAAAGCTTCTGTTCTGTGGACTAACGCAATGGACAATTTTCTCAAATAAAGTGACAGCAGGACCATTCTTGGGGTGTATAATCAATAGAGATTCAGCCAACTCATAACCCCCCCACAGGACAAGCTGAGAATACTCATGGGCATTCTACAATAATAGATCGTGTAGTCATCTGTATATAGTTGGGATAGGGCCCACTGACTCCTGTCGCTTCTGCGATCTGTCTTCGGAGACTTCAGCACACCTTCTTTTGAATGTGACGCCATGAAAAAGTTTGTCATATCTCGGCCAAATGCGGACGGCAGAAAGGCACTTACACTAAGCGCCATCCAGCTCTGTTTTAGGTTTACTAAGGGAAATAGGTTTGCATGAGGTACTGTGATGACTAGAGAGCACAACAGACCATGAGGTTGAAGGGCAAACTTCATTCTTATTCCTTCACTCATTCAGATTGGGTTAGGTTGTATTATAATGGTTGCCCAGAAAGTAAGCCCACTTGGACGCAGAATTCAAGTTCATCCTTTGTGTTACCATTGCAACGGAAATAGGTGAAGGAACCCGTTAGGACGCTAGGAGAGAGAGGAATGTGTGGGGGAAGAAAGGGGTTGAATAGTCATGCGTTCAATACCATTCTGTTCATGGAAAGGCATCTATTGATTACGACTAATATATTGCAAGAATGACTAAATAAGTTCTGACTTTTCAGCAGCTACCAAGCCAAGCATAGCGTCTGAAATGACTCGTTTCAATAGGAATCAACCTTGTGTCCCCATAAGTTATATTATACTCGTAAGTACTTTAAATAGCGTAACGTTAAAGGGGCAAAACGAAGGTCAAATATTTACCAATGGCTAATCTTCAGTTTGAAAGTAAGTGTCACAGCCGTAACGGTTATATACTCTTGCAGCAAGGCAACTGGCAATAATTGGGGCCTGGCAAAATATTTTCTAAATCTTAGTAGGCAAAGCATGCACTTAATAGCCGCCTTACTTACTGGCCATTGCTTGATAACCCGACCTGAAATTTACTGTTTCCATTAAAACTATGAAACAGAATTTCTATCAAGAACAACGCAATCATTCTAGCCCTGCTCTAACATTTCAATAGTCTACGATGTCAGCTAACTCATGCAACTTCACTTTTCGATCATTCAAAACGATTTTGTGGATTTTTTGATGTTTTCTGGTGTTGCCGTCTCATTGGACGTCCACTGCGTTGTGCATCATCGGTGTCTCTACGACCACGTTTGAAGTCAACAAACCATATTTTTATTTTTGTTTCTAATGGAGCGAAGTCACCATAACACTTTTCAAGCCATGACTTTGCTTGAACGGTATTTTTCCCCATCAAAAATCAGTGTAAGATTAGAACTCGAAAATCTTTTTGATTCATTGTTTTGAAAATAAAAGAGGTTGTCTGTAAAGTCGGTTTACTGACGATAGTTTAACGTGATAACGTCATAAGAAAATACTGATTGAATGGTTGCATTTTTCAAAAGAAAATTTAAATTTTATTTGTTTGATAGATATTTTGTATGGATATAGAGAATGAGGTATCATTAACATAACATAACATAACATAACATAACATTCCGTGTGGAGTTGTCTGTCTGTCTCCCATCGGACGCGTCCCCAGGTGGCGGATCGAGGAAGGCTCGGCATCATGCAGGGTAAGTGGGAAATAAAATACCACTCGCGGACCAAAACAGACAATCACCGCCTTGGAGGTGCGGATAGTTCTACTATCACCAAGCTAGGGTATAAGGGCTAGCAACCTACTTACCCAAAAGCTAAAACCCAGAAGCGTCTGCCTCAGATTGAGCGGCTCCCTGGTCAGCGTCTGTTCTCCATGTAAGGAGCGGCTGTACTAATCGCGTAATGCGAAATAGCTGGGGCTATGAGCCTCTGTTACCTGAGTATGCGGAGTGGAATCTTGCAAAAATGGCTTTCAGAAGGGTTCATGACCTCTTCCGCCTCGTTAAAACCTGGCAGGTCTCACAAAGCGCTCAAAGCGCGTAGTCTTAAATGACCACGTAGGTTGGGTTGAGATTACTCCCCATTAATTCCGGCTTGAAGTCTGGCACTGAACACTGGACCCCATAAGGGCCAGTGTCAACCCTCGCATGGCCTCCCTGTTTACAAAGATAACCATGGGACTTACGGTAACTACGTACACGCGCTGAGATAGCGGCTGTGAGTTGGGGCCCATACAGCATGGACAACAAAAACATAAATAAAAACAAAAACAACGATGAAAACAGCACTGCCAAGATGGCAACAGGAGAAGCTATGGAGGCTTTCAGGAGGAGTTCCGTTATTGCAAGGACCCCTCCACAAGCAGCAGCAACAACAGACAACACAACGGAGAGCAGCCTGCCAACAACGGTTACCCAGCGGCGGACAGATGTATCAACACTGAAGATGAAAGGTCGAGAAGGCACGCCCGGGACGCCGACAACCCATATCATCAAAAAAGTCACTGACGCTCCCAAGCCGCAGCAAAACCCTACTTCCTGCAGCACTGATGCAAAACAAAGCAGGCAATGTGAATTGATCGACATCCTTGGAAAAGAAATTGATGCACTTATTCAATACGTGGAATCACGCCGTAATGTCCACGGTGACATAAGAAGAATGTGCAGTATTATCAAAAGAGCTTACACAGACGTTCTCATCGAAACGGATTCAATGGAACGTTGCATAAGAAAATTGTCTACCTCTAAACAGGTGCAAATTGTTTCGACAGCAGGGAAAAACACTCCTCAGACGGCTAAGAGAACTAGAGCCAAAGAAAGCCCAAGAGCTGCAACCCAGATTGCAACAAAGTCTCCAGTTGCTAAAAAGAGGAAAAGCGACTCTGATTCTTCCCGGCCACAAACTGTAAATCAACCCATGCAGAGGGAAGAGTGGAAAAAGGTAGAGAAGAAAAAGAAATCGCTGAAAAACAGAAAAGGCACCATCAGGCCAATGTCGGACGCCATTATTATCGAGAAAAAGGCGGGCGGTACATCATATGCGGATATGCTGCGAGCAGTAAAGCACAGCGAAGAACTGAAGGACCTTAGCGAAAAAGTTAAGACGATGCGACCTACAAAAAAAGGTGGCCTTCTTTTAGAATTTAAAAGGAGCAAGGATGTTGAGGCCAGTAGTTACCAAATGGCTATTGAAAAAGCGCTGGACGGTGTAGCGTCGGTGAACCTGAAGACGCATACAGTCACAATCCAATGTAAAGGTCTTATCACTGACCTGAACACGGAGGAGGAGCTACTTGAAGCGATTACTCAGCAGGCGCAGGTGAAAAATCTAAAGATGTCGGCGATACGAAGCACACGCACCATTCCAGGAGGTACACAGTCAATGTATTTATCGTTGCGTGCAGATGATGCCAAAAAGGTGCTGGAGCTAGGACATCTCAAAGTAGGATGGGTAAGATGTCGAGTAACAGAAGTTACATCACCGAGACGGTGCTACAGATGCTGGGCATACGATCACGTAGCAACCGCGTGTAAAGAACCCGATCGCACCAAATTGTGCAGACGATGTGGAAAAGAAGGCCACCAAGCAGCAAGCTGCAAAAACGATGAAAAATGTGCGCTGTGTACCGGAGCACATGCAGCTGGCAGCGCAAAGTGCCCGCGCTACCAAGAGGCGGTGCGTCTTAGAAAAACATGAAAGTTCTTCAGCTTAACGCAAACCATTGCCAAGCAGCTCAGGACCTGCTATGGCAGACTGTAGCAGAACAAAGCATTGACATAGTTCTACTTTCTGAACCATTTGAAAACATTGACACTCACAATTGGCTTGCTGATAGTAACATGGGAGCGGCGGTTTGGCTGGTGGGCAATAAAACTCCCCAGTGTAAAATGTCGACAGTCCGCAACGGATTTACATGGATAAAAACGGACGATGTGTTCTATGTCAGTTGCTATGCACCACCACGATGGTCTATACAGGAGTTCGAGCAAATGATGCTAGAGCTGGAACTTGAATTAAGGGGAAAGAGGCCGATCCTGCTTGCAGGAGACTTCAACGCTTGGTCAAGAACTTGGGGCAGTACACATACCAATCAGAGGGGTCGGCTGGTTGAGAACACCGTCGCAGCGCTCGACCTTGTTCTTCTGAACACTCCTGGCGTATATACGTACGACTGCAAAAAGGGAAACTCCATCATTGATCTTGCCTTTGCGGACCGGCTAACTGCGAATACAACCATCTGGACGGTAGATAAGGCCATCCATTCGCATAGCGACCATCTGGCTATTATGATACAAACGTACAGCATAGTACGTAGATACAAAACGAGTGTCCGCAAATGGAAAAAATCAGCTTTCAACACTGAAACTTTTAAAAATGCTTGGGAAAGTGTTCATATTGACGGAGTTAATGCAGAAATTCTGGCGGAACAAATTGCCTCTCAAATGGAAGCTTCCTGTGACGCAACCATGCCCAGGTGCGGAGTCGGTAGGCACAAACAAGCAGTCTACTGGTGGACCGATGAAATTGCATCAATCCGGAGGAAATGCCTAATGGCAAGAAGAAAGGCACAAAGAGCACGGCGCCGATCATCGTATGAAGATCTTTATGCATCCTATAAGGCTCGTAAACGCGATCTGAAGTTAGCAATCCAGCAAAGCAAAATCAGAAATGGTAGACGCGGCAAATGTAGATCCATGGGGCTTAGCGTATAAAACTGTCATGCGGAAAGTGAAGGGACCGCAATCATCTCAACCAACGTGCCCACGGCTATTACAACAAGTGGTTGTAACGCTCTTTCCGCCGCAGAAAGACAGTGATAACTCAGCGGACAACTACGAGTTAGAGCCGAATATACCTTCAGTAACAACAGATTAAGTGCTAGGTACACTGAACCGCATTAAAGACAGAAAGGCCCCAGGACCAGATGGTATACCTAATGCTGCCTTTAAGACAGCTGTACAGACGAAACCACACCTTTTTGCGAGCTTGTACGAAAATTGTCTTAGAGAGGGAACTTTCCCAAATAGATGGAAGATTCAACGACTTGTGCTGCTCCTCAAACCAGGAAAGCAACCTGATGAACCATCAGCGTACAGACCGCTGTGCATGCTCGATACGGTAGGAAAAGTATTCGAACGTATCATATGCGACCGACTACAAGCCTATCTCGAATGCCCATCTGGTCTATCGGACAATCAGTATGGTTTTCGAAGGGCGAGGTCAACGGTAGATGCAATCAGGACGGTGACAGACATTGCGCACGAAGCAATCAGCGGTGGGCACTTCCATATGAAGTACTGCGCTATCATCACATTGGACATCAAAAACGCGTTCAACTCTGCAAAGTGGAGCAATATTTTAATGTCTCTCAAAGAACTAAGAGTACCGGGTTATCTACTGTACATAATCCGTAGCTACTTCACCAACAGAATTCTGCAATACGATACAGACGGTGGCCAAAAAACATATCAAATCACTGGCGGGGTCCCCCAAGGATCTGTCCTTGGTCCAACACTATGGAATGTCATGTACGACGGGGTCCTCAAACTAAAACTACCAGACGGTGCTACTATCGTAGGCTATGCAGATGATATTGCGCTTGTAGTTGATAGAAATATAGACCACCTGGAAGCAAAAAGCAATGACGCAGCAGCAAGGGTAAGGCTATGGTTGGCAAAATCCGGATTGGAATTGGCAGCCCAAAAAACCGAGGCGGTACTCATCAGTGGGCGGAGAAAAAAGGAGGAAATAAAAGTACGTATCGGCACCCATGAAATATCCTCTAAGGCGTCGATAAAGTATCTTGGCGTGATAATAGACAGGCGACTTAGCTACAAGCAGCACCTATCTGCAGTAAGCGCAAGAGCTGATGCCATCAATGGAGCGCTAACACGAATGTTGCCTAATATTGGTGGCCCGCAAGGCAGCAGAAGGCGTGTCTTATCGACAGTGGTAGACTCCGTACTCTTTTACGCTGCCCCGATATGGGCAGGAGCTAAATCGTCCAGCATACATTATGCAGCACAGGTACTTCGCCGAAGTGCAATAAGGGTAGCTTGTGGCTACAGAATGGTCTCGAGAGACGCGATAGGCGTAATCGCGAGCAAACTACCAGCTGACATTCAGGCAAAGGAATTGAGCCGTCTCTATGGCAGGCGACGGGCTAAGCTGTCATTAGAAGAAAAAGCTGAAGAGAGACTTCATTCGATAGAAGAATGGCAAATCAGATGGGATTCGTCAACTAACGGACGTTGGACTCATAGGCTTATCTCAAATATTAGCCAATGGGTGACCAGGAAACACGGAGACGTTGACTATTATCTCACTCAAATACTGAGTGGCCACGGTTGTTTTTTGGAGTACCTCCATCGGTTTAATCTGGAGGACACCCCATTCTGCCCAAACTGCAACAACGCGATAGAAAATGCGGAACACGTATTCTTCTACTGCGATCGTTTCAGAGAGGAGCGCCTAACGCTTGAAGCATTTCTGGGTGGACAGCTGTGCCCGGAAAATCTGATCACCAAGATGCTCGCATCAAATGCTTGGTGGAATGCAGTGACAAATTTTGCAACAATGATAGGGCTATATCTTCAACGCGCAGAGTGGCAACGCAACATGCAGCGAAGAATTCACCAGCAGCTTTTGACCGGAGGTAGACTGCCTACGAACTGACGACAAATCACAGACGCCTGAGCTTAGTGCTCAAGACGGTATCAGACTACGACATGTCGGTAATACTTACGACACCTTTTCCGATGTTCCATTTGCTGCAGCACCACTTGTGATGTGAAAGCAATGGATATTATCGATAGCGTATAACCTCCATACGCCCATGAAAGAGGAACCTGGACGCAGGTACCTGTTGTGTCAATAGACATACACGCGGCTCCACCTTGACGTAATGTTACCACGGTCCCAGGGTGGAACTCAGCCGATAAGGAGGGTTGTTATAGTGTTAGTGGGAGCATGCCCCACATACCACTGGTGCGACGGCACCTGTGATGATGTTTCTGACATTTTGATTTTAACCTCCCTAAAAAAAAAAAAAAAAAAAAATAACATAACATAATATAACATAACATAACATAATATAACATAACATAACATAACATAATATAACATAACATAACATAACATAACATAACATAACATAACATAACATAACATAACATAACATAACATAACATAACATAACATAACATAACATAACATAACATAACATAACATAACATAACATAACATAACATAACATAACATAACATAACATAACATAACATAACATAACATAACATAACATAACATAACATAACATAACATAACATAACATAACATAACATAACATAACATAACATAACATAACATAACATAACATAACATAACATAACATAACATAACATAACATAACATAACATAACATAACACAACATAACATAACATAACATAACATAACATAACATAACATAACATAACATAACATAACATAACATAACATAACATAACATAACATAACATAACATAACATAACATAACATAACATAACATAACATAACATAGGCTACATAGAATTATTAGACGTTATCACGTCAAAAAATAATAATAGCATTAAAACAACAGGTATTATTAACAAACTTGGTTATATTTTAAATTCTTCAAGTAAATCAAATTAATAATAATCAATAAGAAGGCATATGCAAATACAAATACGTGAATTTATATATGTACATATGCGCATATACATACATATATACGCTCACTTAAGTAGGAGAGAGCAAGATGTCGAACGTTCCCGTTCGTTTGATTTGTCGTTCGTTCCGCGCTTTCGCTTGCAGTTCATTCAAGGTAACGGCAATGAGCAAGGTAACGACACATTTTTTCGTGCGTGCAGCCTGTTAAATCGAATTATAAGACGTTATCACGTCCTTATTATGATAATATTGGTATGGTTCAATTAAGCGTTTTATTCTACGCCAAATAGCCGCCGCGGGCTCGGCGACACACCTCCATCCGATGGTCCAAATTTTCGATGACGCTGAGGCATAATTGAGGTTCTATACCATTAATGTGCCGAATTATCTCATCCTTTAGCTCTTGAATTGTTGCTGGCTTATTGACGTACACCTTTTTTTTCCACATAACTCCAAAGAAAGAAGTCCAACAGTGTCAAATCACATGATCTTGGCGGCCAATTGACATCGCTGCGACGTGAGATTATTCGGCCATCAAATTTTTCGCGCAAAAGAGCCATTGTTTCGTTAGCTGTGTGACAAGTGGCACCATCCTGTTTAAACCACATATCGTCCACATCCATATCTTCCAATGCGGGCCTTAAAAAGATCGTTATCATCTCTCGATAGCAATCACTCTTGAATTCTGCTTATTGACGAATCCACTGAGGTGAAAATGTGCCTCATCACTGAAGATGAATTTCCTCGAAAATTGTTCATTCACTGTTGCCATTTCCTGCCACCATTCTGACTATTGACGACGCTTGAAATGGTCAAGAGGCTTTAGTTCTTGAGTCAGTTGCACCTTGTAAGCGTGTACATGCAAGTCTTTATGCTTAATGTTCATCAACGACGAGCGTGAGGGGTGCTATTGTTGGCCACGACGACGAGTTGAGGTGAACGACTCTTCAACCACACTTTTTCCGATTGTACGCACATTTCGACAATTAAGTTGACCAAAAAATCACGAAGTGCGCGATAGGCATTTTGATTTGAACGCCCGTTTTCATAATAAGCCTGAATAACTTTAACGCATTGCTCGATTGTGCATCTTTCCAGGAATCAAATTGAATTAGTCTGAAATTGAAAAGTGTCAAATGAAATGCAGAGAAACACTTGATGTTTGGATCTGGTTCACATTCAACATCGGCTCTTGAAATTTAACCACCCTTTATAATAATATCAAGAACTTTTAACAGCTGTATTTTGAAGGTTAGTACTAACTAAAAAAGAGGTGAATGTAATAAAACTGCGATCTATATGTTAGGCTCCGGAGATTTTCACCCAATGTGCTATTTATTCGACGATTCTGAGAATAAGTTATCCATGAAAATTTGTATGCCGACGAAATTCATACTGAATTTGAATTCATAATAAGAGAGTAATTGCACTTTGAAAACATTTCCTGGTATCACAAAATTTATAGCCTTAGAGAATCCCCTTGCAGTTGGATACCTGATCTCAGCTAATATAATCCCTGTATATTTTTTGTACACCTTCCTGAGAATAATATTATGATGATAAAAAAATCGCATTGGTATTATTATTGAATCAACTGTATTGTTTCCCCTGAAAAAGCTAAATAAAGATCTTTAAAAAAATTTACATTTTAGAATAATGATGAGTCTGGCAACCTTATTTGTTTTAGTATGCAATAGCTTTTATTAAGTGAAAGTATGTGTTTCTTAGTCGATTGTGCGATGCCATAGTTGAGAGAACGAAAATTTCGAGTCTTGTGGATTTTGTTGACAGAAAAAGTAATAGTAAGTACTCTTATTGATTTGAACAATAAAATTGTGGAATACATAATTTTAATTATCCCTACCAGATGAATTATTATAATAATGATGGAGATACAGATACAGGTGTTTAAACGAAAAACGCAAAATAATGCTAATTTTGTCGTTTTCTGATGAGAGGAGGGATGAAAAAGCAGGTATCAGTAATGAAAGAGCAGAAAGCAGAAGCATCAAGTGGAAGATGGCAGAGTTTCAAGATAGAGATGATGAAGATGGAAAGTACTATGATGAGAAAAAGAAAATAAAAATAATTCAGCTTCAACATGGATGGCTGTTTATGTTTTTATCTAATGCTGGGAGGCACTTCGATATTACCTCATCTTACCAAAGCAATCCTTTATTTTATATAAAAAAATCAGAAGAGAATTGGTGCCCAATATACAATGTAGCATTATGTGCTGCACTATCTTTGCACTTATTTTAAACTTTTAGTTTCATAATTTAGATTTCTTGAAATTCATTTCACCCTTTATAGCTTCTGTTGTCATTTCTACACTGCTTTCATTTTACCTTTATGTGATATATTTTTTAATGAGATACATTTTGGTTGGTAACCACGAAATATATTTTCTAAATAAACAACACGCGACTTTAGACTTTCATCATTATTGCCCACTTTCACTGGCAGAAATATTTTACTTTTTTTATGTCGAGTATACTCGTCTTCGCTGAAAAATAATGCAGAAGGCAAAAACAGTTTTTCGAAACAAAATTAAACAGTTAAAGGGTTGATTATTTAGAGATTTATTAAATGTTAAGCATTTTTGTATAGAGCTTTCAAGCTTTAAATTAAACATTTTTTTTCTTTAATTTTTATGGATGCAATTTGTACTTAAAACTCTATTTGGTTAACAATGAAATTTTTGGTTTTGTATTAAAATGATTTGAAAAACAATTTTTTTTGTCATTTTCGAAGAACAGATCTTTTTTATAATTTTTTTTTATTTATAGTTTTTTTATTAAGGGACCTGACAAATTTTGAAAAAAAAATTTTTTTTCATAAAATGTTAATATAATCCTTTAAGAATATGTGAAAAAATTTTAGAACGTAAATTTAAGTATTTCTTATATTATAGATCGTCAACCGTGACGACTCTATTCTTTGCGTTCGAGCGATGGGAGAGGTTGAATTTTTATGCATTCAAACTTTAGATGCGTTTTTCTCAAAACTATATTTTTCGAAGTGGCGTACACGATAACTCGAAAAGTTATTGACCGATCTCCCTGAGATTTTGCACACATCTTTCTATGTGTTTCAAGTTTTCGAAAATTTTTCGGAAAAATAATTTTTCCAAGCAAAAATAGTGGGAAAATTCGCTCCAAAATTCATGTTTTTTTTGTGAAGCATTTTATTCCGCGAATTTTTTTCCCATTTTTTTTTTTAATTCATATAGAAATTATGACATTAATAAACAAAAAAATTTGGGTTTGGGTTTGGGTTTTTGTATTCAGGTCACTGACGCCGATGCTACAATGCCCGCCGATTGGGAAGCCCCGCTTCGACCTTCCTGAAAGAATTAAAATAAATGATTATTGATAAATGATATTTTAAATGATTAAAATAAAAAAGAAAAAAATTACATTATTTTATTGTATAAATAAACTGTATGCCAATTTAGAAAAAAATATATTGACTTCTGCATTTTAAGTTTTATAGTGGGATTCTCATAACTTTTGGAGTTATGTTTGTTCCTCACGACAAAAAAAACTATAATTTGTTCTAAAACAGAAACAAAAGGTTACGAGGGGTGCCTTTTATATGTCGGGATTAGAGAACAAAACCAAATTTTAATCATCGAAATTCACTTTATTGTTTTTCAAAATATTCTCCATGAAGATATATACACTTTTGCATGCGTTTGAACCAATTGTCGAAGCACTTTTGCCACTCTGAATGAGGTACCTCCAAAACATGCATTCTGAATGCCGCAACCGCTTCTTCAGGTGTCGAAAAACGTTGACGTCTCAGTTTGTTTTTTACGTACGGGAATAAAAAGAAGTCATTCGGTGCCAAGTCAGGACTATATGGCGGATGACCCATTAATTCGATGTTTTGGGTGCTCAAAAATGCAGTTGTTTGAGCCGATGTGTGAGAGCTCGCATTGTCCTGGTGATGAGTGATCCGTCTTTGGCGATTGGTTTTCCTAATTTCTTGGAAGACAACTGGCAAACAAATGGTTGTGTACCACTCAAAATTTACTGCTCTGCGTTGTTCTAGTGGTACGGTTGCGACATGTCCAGTTTTCCCGAAAAAACAGGGGACCATTTGCTTGGAAGTGCTTCGTGCGCAAAAAACTTTTGTTGGATTTGGCTCAATACACGTAAATCCATGATTCATCACCTGTCACGATGTCATAGACGTGTTTCGAAGCCCCGCGATCGTATTTTTTGAGCATTTCCTTCGACCAATCGACACGAGCCTCTTTTGAGCGATTGACAAATTGTGTGGGATCCAACGCGAACAAGTTTTTTGACAGTCAAATGTTTATGCAATATTGAATGTATGCTGGTCCCACTAATGCCTAAGATTGTCTCAATCTCAGGATAGGTCAGATGACAATCTTGCAATATCAGTTCGCGCACAGCATCAATGATTTTCGGAACAACAACTGATTTTGGACGACCTTCACGAAATTCGTCTTGAAGTGAACTACGACCACGATTGAATTCACCATACTCGTATTATATATTTAATGGGTTGTATAGCTGTGTTACCAAAAATTTTGTAGAAACTCCGTATAAAAAGCATGAAATTTTGATGGAGCTTGAATGAATGTTTTTAACCCAAGAAACTTGCATTTATGTAGTTTTTGTTATAAAATGGAGTATATTTTTATAAAAAATTCTTAAAATTACAATAACTTTAAAAAAATAGTCAAATATTTTCAACATTTCACTCACTTTATTTATTCATTTTTTTTGCTGTAGAAAATATCGTAAAGTTCATATTCAGTACAATTTCAGATTTGAAAATTCATAAATTTTCGCAGAAACAATTTCCAAAAACAATACAATAAAAAATGGTCCTCACGCGGGATGACCTCCTTAAGATATCCACTGAGTAGATTTTATTATTTTTATTTTATCAGTAATACATTTATTAATCTTCATCTGCTTCTACTGCTTGTTCGTGGAATTGTGCATTTAAAAATTAAATTTATATTGAGTTCAGTGAACTATAAAACAATTACCTGAGCTACACATAGACTTGTCATTGACCTGGCGCACGAGCAGCTAAACCAATTATTATTAGTTTAATACCGAAATATGATTAGCTCTGAAAATAAGGTAAAACTTGCCTATGTGAGGAGAAGAAAAATAAAATAAAATATGAAAAATATCGGAAATTTGCTTGACTTAATCAAGTATATCATGAATTGTTCTCAACGTGTACGAGTCCAAAGTTCAAGGTCAGTTTACACTAAAGGCAAGCAATGCTTTAACCCCTTTATTGCCTGTCTGCTAGAAACCTATTTAAACACTCTTATTAGCCATATGACACAATGAAATCATTTGAACTTTTAGATGGCTCAATTGTTTCATTACGTTGTGTTTGATGAACTGCGCGATGCGAAATTCTATATAATGCGCCACGCACCATGCAACAAAGGCGGAATACTTGTAGCTAATTAATAGTGATTGGTCGCTAATGGCCGTTTAGTCGTTCTTCTATTTTTCCGTTTGATTACACTCACAATGCGGCGTAACAAATATCGTTGGTAATTGGAAAAGTTTTAAAAATGTTGGAGTGAATTTTGTCGCACATTAATGCCTGGTTCACTGAATCATTGGCGACTGATTGGTTTCTAGGTATTTTGTATTCTTGTCTCTAGGCATTTTGTTGTCAAATTTAGTTACAATTGGGAATTGCTGTAGTAAACAAAGTTGCTGGTTATACTGGATATATTTATAAGTAATGAGTTCCTATTTAAATCTTCACTTGTAACAAAACAAAGAGATTTTCGAAGGAGTTTTTGTGACAGTGCAAATGAAATTAAATCATTGGTTTAAATAAAATACGAAAACAGTTCATAAAACTATTGGACTGTGCGGAAAAAATACACTGTCTAATATAAATGTATATACTTATAATTTATTAACTATTTCAGTAACTCTTCCCATAACAAATTGCGAGAATGAAAGAAAAAGTGTATGAGAATAAAAAACAATTTGAAGATAAAATCGCATTATTTCACGAGATTAAAAAATGTTGGTCCAAGATTACTTTAAATTACTTTAAGCCCTTTTATGAGTATGCCAAAGAGAATTTTTGAAGTAATTGAAAGTAATGATAATCATTTAGTTTATTATAAAGTGGCGCAAAATGAATCACCCTATCGGAAGATTTCTAATTTTTACAAATGGCGTCTACATTCATTGTCATTTATTCAGTAAAAAGCTATTCATTGGACAAAAAGTCGAAAGAATCCCTGAGGCTAACTTGTAGAAATACGCATAAATTTGAGAAATTTTTTCCATGCAATATTTTTTCACGGAATTAAATCGCTGATATAAATAAAATATGAAAACAGTTGTCAAAACCATTGGGTTGTGAAGAAAAAACAACACTGTCGAATACAAATCTACATACTTGTGGTAATGGTATAATACCTAATCACACTTCCGTACTTTGGTAGGCAACATCAGCTATCAGAGGCAAGTCTAATTTCTGGCGCAAGCAGAGGAGAATCGCGATCTCGATTCCGGCGAAGACGATCGTGTTACAAGTCAACGAGTGTATATTAGGGCGGGTCGATTTAAAAATCGCTCATTGCTCTGTGAAAATCGTATTCTAGGGATTGAAATAAGAAACTTCGCCGAAGGAACCATACCTCTAGAACGAATTCTGATGTCCCCAATTTGGGTCGAACGAAAAATCCCACTTTGACCCATTTAGAGTGCTCCAATCGAGTCCAAATGTATGACCGACCCCCACTAACTTTGGACGGCCGATCCACCCATGCCAGTGGCACACCCCCTGGAACTCCCCTGGGGGGTTCCCCATACAATCATTTCAAAATATCACCATTTTTGGTCTTTACATGAGAAAAGAAACTAAAAAGTTCGACCCAAATTGGGGAACATCAGAATTCGTTTTAGAGGTATGGTTCCTTCGGCAAAGTTTCTTATTTTGATCCCTAGAATATGATTTTCACAGAGCAATGGGCGATTTTTTTGCCTCCCCACAAATCGACCCGCCCTAGTGTACATTAATATTTTCATATATTATTTTTTAAAACTTAAATTGTTATTCTAAATACTATCATTTATATAAATATAAAATACATAACCCTGTGAAAAAAATGTACACAGCTATATTTTGAGGGAAATAAAAAAATAAAGGTGCAGCCGGTAATGTTGAACTTACAAGCATTTGATCGCGTGCGAACGAGTTCAAAGTGCAGTAAAAAAAACATCGTTGCTTTGCCTAAATTTGTGAGACCATTCAAATGTTACAAGAATTCAGTGGGTACGATTTGGCGAGAATGACGCGAAATTTGAAAGCAAATCGCCTACATTGCAGAAAATGTATCGGTAACATTCCTAATCTCAATATGATCAGGTGCAAAGTTTCAAACATACATCTACACATATTTTTGAGTTTACAAAGGGATTCGAGGACGAGGCTGCCAACGGCTACAATGACCGCAACAATGAAGGAGATGTAGCAACGAAACAATGCACATTGCGGAATAGGGGAAACGACTATTGTTTTTTTCTCTATAGACGGCGACGAACCTTGAAAAGAAACTCGAAATACTGCTGAACGACGGGGTAGAGAGCGTATCGATGACGAACGAGATGCGACAGTATGTGCAGGTGTAGCTAATGAAAATGAAATGTCAATACAAATGCTGAGGATTCCGATAAAATTTCGTGAAAGACTCAGTAAGGCCATTTGATGATATTGACAAATTGCTAATAGATATGGTTTTTCTTTTTATTTCTTCATTATTCCATTATTATTATTGGATCTTGCTCGGTGATCTGCCACAAGTCCATATTTCGGAAAGTGTTTAGCCAAAAAACTTTACATATTATCCGAAGGCATTTACTTGTGAAGCTTTGTAGTTTCTGCATATTGCTTCTCGCCACCAGCCACGTTTCACTGCAATATAATAGTGTAGATTTTACGCATAAGTTGAATGCTCTTGTTTTAGTTGCCTGTGTGTAGTTGTCCATTTTTCCAATGTGGCTGTAACCGTCCAAAGGCTGACCTAGCTTTACGGAGCCGGTTTTCTGCGTCTTCTTCAACTCCAATATTAGTTGAAATTATGTTTCCGAAATAACAGAAACTTTCTACATACTGCACCGCTTCTCCCTCGATTACAATATTACTGGGATTTGTATTGTTGATTTGCAGACCAATGTTTCGTGCAGCGGTAACTAGAAAATCTATTTTAGACCTGCATGTCCGAATGCCTGTGTGAAAGCAGGCAAATATCGTCAGCATAGTCGAGGTCATGTAGATGGCGGGATAGCGTCCAAGTGATGCTTTGGCAACTCCGGTCCGGACGGAGGCCTGCTTGTTAATCGCGTAATGACGTTTCAACCGGTTGAAGTCTGTCCAAAATAATAGTTACGACTATTTTATAAATAGTGTTGAGCAACGTGGCAATTGCCACATTCCCGAAGGTCGCCTTTATTGGCAGTTTTATCACAGTGCCTTTCGTCCAAGACGCTGGGAAATTTTCGCTCTCCGAGGCTGCAGCGATGTGCAAATGTAGAATCGACACGCTAACGTCTGTATCGGTGAGGAAATCCTGTCATCACTGCCGATATCCTGTCACCACCTGTCACTTTGCTGCGTTTGAGTTTATTAATTGCATCTTTAATTTCATTTACACTGGGGGTGAGCCTGGATATTGCCGAGTTAGGCCTACTGTTGTTTGTATGCTCTTCTTCTCTGGGTCGAAGATATGCTCGAAACGTTCTCTCCCCCGTTGAAGTTGGTGGTCGTCGTTGATTACAAGCTCACCGCTTTTGCTTCTGATCGGCTGTTTGGAATTGGATTTGTGTTGGGTGAAATTGTGGATAATACGGTGAAGTTGTCTCATGTTGTTCGCGCCTGCGGAATCTTCAGCGACTGTGACCAGGCTTCTATAATAAGTTATTTTGTCAAGCCTAGCTAGTTTCTTCACTTTGCTTGCTGCTTCTTTATATTCGGAGGTTATCGCGTTGTTATTAACCAGGTGAATCTTTAATGCGTTTCTGTCCTTGATGGCAAACCATGTATTATTTGATATCCGGGTCTATTTTTTATTGCTAACTTGGTATCCAAGATTGTTTGACGCGACTTGCTTAACCGATTGGTTATCTGCTCCCATGAAACATCACTACTATTAGCAATGGATAGGTGGGTAAGATGAAAAGGCAGAGAGGTAGCTAAAATGACAAGGAATCTTGCCTATGAATAATGCAATTGAATATTTGGTATTAAGCTTGGCAACCGTACTTTAAGAAGTTTGCTTTTTGTACTATTACGGTCAGCTGACTAGTGCCAGCCTAGTTTTAACGCAGATCGAACATGCTATTAGCCCTACTAGTCTTTGATATCTTCGAACCTAACCTGACAACCCTACCGTTGAAGCTAAAATTTGTACCCGCCAGGGAAAATAACTTGTCTCCAATAAATTCCAGTGTAATTTTGATGTTGTTCCATGCAATGAAATTATTTAGAGCTCCTTTGTGTTGCCAAAAGTTTCTTTTTGACAAGCCAGCAAGTGAGTGAATCTTGATGTCTTCCTCAAACACTTTTCGAATAAATTTTAGTGTCACCATCTTTTATGAGAGACTTTGTAATTATAAGTTAAACCTATATTGCAAACTGATATATCTCATAGAGCTATCCTGCATCGAATTAGTATTCCTATTGTATGTATAATATATTCAGATCAATACTCTGTAGCTTAAATTGATACTTGCGAGCTAGTTAATTTCATAGCTAAGAGGCTTTTGACAAATTGTGTATGATGTACGAGTATCAATGTGGGCATTACGGATACCTTCGAATTACTCATCTGCTAAAATGAAGGCAAACGCAAATGGATACATTTAGTTGTATAGCACTGCCAGATATATGTACTCCTGGCTTACGTTGAAATACAGGTAAACTGTTAATATATATATACATCTCTACTTATATATATGTTTATGTAAAATCACCTACCCAGAAGGGAAAACCTGGAATAGTGAAAGAAATTTACGGTTTCGAAAAAGCACGATTTCCGACTTCCTGGCCATTATGCCACTCAGATCCCCAGTTGTGATATCTCTTTTAAGAGTGTGACAGTCTCGAGGTCGAAAAGTAAGCGCAAATATCACTCACAACAAATTTGGGCACTAGATGGCGCTATCCAATTCCTGTGTCAAATCGCTCGCTAATTCCGAAAATGGAATACTTTTTTTATCAGTTAATTAAAGGCAATGAAACTGCACATAAATGGCACATACGCGACTTTTTAATGTACTCAATAGTTTCTGAAAAATATATTCATCATTTCACATTGTATTTTTTACTTTATGAAAACAATTTAAAAATATTCAAACTTTGAATGGAAGGAAATTAAAAATAATGATCCATAATTTTGTTCTCGAACATATTTACTCAAATATACATGACATCACTGGACGCCTTTACTTCTTCTTCGTTTTTGTCTTTTATTATAGGCTACTTGCCTGTTTTTCTTCAGGCAGTATAAATTAGTTAGGTAATCAGAATTTTCAAAAAATTGGATTTGCTTTTGCATTTTCTTAAAGTAAACTATCTTAGAAATATTGTGTGAAAATTTGAAGTGAATCCGAAAAATACTTTTCGAGTTGTTCAGCAATTAACAAAGGGCGCTCGGGCGCTCCGGAGCGTTCGAGAGAAAGTAGCTAGCAGCAGCTGCAAGGAACCGACGTATGACTGCGACAGATAAGCGCGCTAACGCTAACACTCGAGAAGGTTCAATGCTGTGTAGGCAATAGCAAACCGATATTCTGGAGGCTGCTATGACGGCTGAAGAACTATTATATGGCCCAGGAATACATGACACAGCGTAAGTAATTAAATAATTCGCACAACTCTACATAAATCGACAGCAAAACTTTAAATGCGTTTTTCTGAAAACTATGTTTTTTGAACTGGTAATCACTGTAACTTAAAAACGTTTGGTAGATTTCAATACATTTTATACTGCTTTCCAAAACATAAAAAAATCGTGCCTGATCAAAGGATTTTTTTTTGTCAAAAATTTAGATTATTTTTGAACGAACGGGCTCCACACAAACAGCGATAACTTTTACCATTACAATTGTTTTTTTTTTTTTGAGATTTTGCTAGAGTCAAGTCGAAACATGATGTATATATTAATGCTATGTTTTCATTTTTGCAAAATAAAATAAATAAAAAAATAAATAATTGGCGCGTACACTTCTGTTAGGTGTTTGGCCGAGCCCCTCCTCCTATTTGTGGTGTGCGTCTTGGTGTTGTTCCACAAATGGAGGGACCTACAGTTTCAAGCCGATTCCGAACGGCAGATATTTTTATGAGGACCTTTTTCATGGCAGAAATACACTCGGAGGTTTGCCATTGCCTGCCGAGGGGCGACCGCTATTAGAAAAATGTTTTTATTAATTTTGCTTTCACCGAGATTCGAACCAACACCTCTCTGTGAATTCCGAATGGTAATCACGCACCAACCCATTCGGCTACGGCGGCCGCAAAATAAAATAGCAAACAAAATAATTGAAAATCATCATTTTTATGGGCCTCTGACTACCCCTTACACGAGCACACATAAAATTTAATAAACCAGAGTTTCTATATAATAAAAATACAATAAAGTAAATAAAAATAAATTTTATGTATCTTCAATTGACATATATATCTAGCTCTCTCTCCAATATTTTGGATGTTTTCCCGGTGCACGTCCTCCGTTTGGTTTAGAATCTCTAGCAATCTTAATTATGCATTCACTGGGTGCCCTTGTTATATAATCATTCCAAAGTCATCTTTTAGTCCTTTCAAGCTTAGCAATGCCAGTAACTTTCGTTTCCTCAGTAACTTTCATTTCTCATATAATCTGGACGAGTTTTTCCTGCGATGGATCGATTGTTTTGTTTTTGCATATTCAGATCGCGCCTCTGCACGATGGATCTTAACACATATTTGTATATGCAGGTTTTACTTTCCATGCTTAGTTCTTATTCCTCCGTATTATGTACCTCGTTCCTTGAATACATCTTTCTCGCACTTCCTGCGGTCACTGGAGCTCTCCACCCCGCGGTATTTAAACTTCATCACTTGTTCAAGAACAGTTCGATCTATTTCCAATTTGCACCTTTTTAAGCTCTTTGTCTTTTCAGTCGGTACCTCCATATTAAATATTCTTGTAGTGACTACAAATGTGAGCAATGCACGTTGTAGGTCATCCTCTGAGTTGGCTATTGAATCAGTGTCTCTATATTACATATTATCGGGGTTCCTGAGTGTTACATTCGGTAACCTACTAATTACTTAACCTCCGTTATTATCGGGTTCATCAGATCATTGAAAACGACGGAGCTAAGTGAATCGCTTTGGCGAATTGCAGACTTGCATCTGCTCTAAATTTTGCATTGCATCGGTCATGACTTTGCTGTCTGTATTTCCAAAACGTGTTGATATAAAACGTGAACGTATACAGTTAGTCCGGCCATAAATTCGGTGGCAAATTTTACAAGGCATATGAGGAGAAAAAAATTCGCAGAAAAAGGTTGCGTTATTTTTGTTTTTGTTCGGATGTATTGTCTACTCATAAATTATACTCAGTTTCGTGGCAAATCTCGCTTGTTATCAATAGAGTGGAGAGCTAAGCAAAATCGCATTGATTGCATTACAAAAATGTGGTAAAAGTGCAAGGGAAATTTACGAATTGCTGAAAAAACTTAATACTTCGAGAGTGTTTGTTTACCGCACTATCAATGTTTTTTCCAAGCGTCTGAAGTAACAGACAGACAATGCGCTTGAAGAAAATTAGACTCGACAGATATAAGCAGCTTCTTCGGTAACGAAAACGAACAAATCTATGCTAAAACTTCTAAAGACACAAAAGATTTTGTTCCAAGGGTTCAGCGTGGCCCCCATCCAGCCTTCGTGATGGTTTGATGGCATTACCATCCCTTCATTTCTGCGAAAAAGGGGCTAAGACCAGGGTAAAAGTGTACCAAGAGGATGCCTTAGAAGGCATGGTGAAGCAGTTGAGCAGTTCTCTTTTCAATGGAGAGCGTTGGATCATCCAGCAAGATTCCGATCCAGCACATAAGTCGAAAACCACCGAGCAGTGGCTAAAAAAACAATAGTCCAGACCTGTACTACAATTTGTGGTCAGAATTGGAGAACAAGAAAAAATTTTCAAAAAAGTCATTATTTTTTAAGTTTTTCCGGCTAGAGTTGTTTTTTCTCATTTTTTTTACATAAAACAAAATAAAATTTGATTTTATTAATAAATTTCTCTGCAACTATTAGGCCTACTAAAAAGTAGATTATAGAAGGTTTCTGACTCTTATGTTTCTGTATTTTTCATTTACTAGAACTTGTATACAGATTTTCCGGTTCGTAAGATAAACGGGAATAAGTGGAACCATTTCTGGATGATATTGCAGATACCTCGAAAATTTTACCATCAAAAAAATTTAACTCAATATTCGAAATCAACAGGCGATTTCAAATACAATAGAAATTGAATAGTACCATTTGGTTCGTAAAAAAATCAATTTTTGTGAAACAGAGTATTCGTTCCTTTCCCAGATTAATAGTAGAAAGTAGTGTCGTACGGTGACAATAGCGAGCTAGTAGTTTTTTCAAACTCAATAAACTTTAGTTGTTGGATCTAATTTTAATTTAAGCAATATGTAAATAATCAAATTGAAGATTAGGTAGAATTATTTAATGGAAAAACTGAAAATTTGCTTAAGTCAAGAATCAAACTTAAGACCTCCTAAGTGACCCACTAATGCTGTACACTATTGTACTATTTTTTTATTGCGCTAAACCACATAAACATCTAAAAATCATTGAATTGAATCGAATCGAACGCAGAGTCTACTAGTTCTCATTTGCTAGTACTTACAGGTTCCAACATATCGAAACAGGTATGCAGCGGCAAGCAATTGACATTGCCTTGTGCATCGCTGCTCAAATTCATTGCTCGAAATTCTTAGGAGCACACCAGTTCGACGATAAGTAGTGCATTCCCTGCAGAAAAGGAGAAATTGATATATACGTACATACAAACATATATGATTATACTTACTTGTGTGAGCAAGCTCAATACGTATTCGAAAACAAATTTCAATCAACTGCTTACAAGTAGAGCCAACGGGAAATTATGCAAATGCCAAATGTTTCAACGTAATTAGATTTTGACCTATTACATGGTAACATTTCAACAACTTATAAGTGTATAATTATTGTGATACAAAGTATAGATCCACAAAATGGAAATAATTTCAATATTCGATAAGTACGAAGAGGCAGAGAACGAGATATTTGGCATGTATACTGTTACTAACTAACGGCTGCCGTACATCACATACATAAAAAAAGATCCAGAAGTCGATGTCTGCTGGGGACAAAAAATGTCAATTGATATAAAAATGATTCTAAATGGATTAGCTTCTAAGTTGGATTAGGCCCTATGGTGGAAAACATGTTTATAAATGATATCTGCCATTCGAAGGTGATATACAGCTGTAAGTAGCCCCTTTGGAAGAAGGTAAAACTTGTTGAAATCCCTAACAAAGATTATAACTTTAAAAAATGTCCAAGGGAATTTCCAAGAAGATTTTTTTAATGTCATGTGCACAAAATTGAAAACCAAAAATGCCGGATCCAATATAGCTGACGTATGAGGTGTGTTCCAAAAATAAGATGAATTTTAATTTTTCTCAAAATTTTTTTATTTATTCATCAATTGCTATCTTACCTCCTTCAAAGTAGTCTCCCTCAGATATAATACACATGTGACAGCGTTTTTTGTTTTCAAACTTCGAAGCAGTTCTGATATTCACTTTTTGTTATGTCCTTCAGCTCTCTAAGCGATTCGCTTTTTATCTCCTCAATTGTCGCAAAACGCCATCCTTTCATGGATCTCTTCAATCCAAGGAACAGAAGAAAGTCGCAGGGAGCCAAATCTGGTGAAAACGGTGACTAAGGAATTATAACGGTGTTTTTTTTGGCCAAATAAAAATGAATTTTTGTTCCACAATTCCGGACGTTTTCTTCCCCCTATTGCTTCCCCCAAACGACGCATAACTTCAAAGGAATACTCCTTATTTACCGAGCGACCTTGTGGTAAGAACTACTGATGCACTACGCCACGATAAGCGAAGAAAGCACTAAGCAAAACCTTGACATTTAATAGAACTTGGCTTTTTTAGTATTGGCTCTCCTGGACGTGAAGATTGCTCTTAGGTTTCGATGTCATAACCATATAACCATGATTCATCATCAGTTATGGCCCTTTTAAGCAAATCTGAATCATCGTTCACGTTATTCAACAATTCCTGAGCCATGCTCATGCGACGTTATACCTACATCTTCAGCAACTTCTCTAATTGTGATTCGACGATTCTCTATAACAATTTTCTTCATTTTCCCAACATTTGCATCGGTTGTTGATGTGCTGCGGCATCCAGAGCGAGCGTTGTCATTCACATCTTCTCGACCTTCTGTGATAAGCTTCACTTATAAACAGTTGTTTGACTCAAAGTACTCTCACCATATGCCACAGGCAACATTTCAAGTGTTTTTGAGCCCTTAATTCCATTTTGTACACAAAATTTGATGCAACTTCTTTGATTCAGAAGTCGCCGAACACGCAAAACACTTGTGTTATTTATGCCTCTGACAAATAAACTAAATGTGCTATATTGCTGAAACCGTGAAAATATCTTCGAGACGAGTGTACCAACATAAAAAAAATAATAATCGACAGCCGAATGCCGGCGAAATTTGAAAATTACTTTATTTTTTGAACACACCTCGTATTTTTTTCAATTCATCGGATCTGAATCTTAGCTACTTCCGTAGGCGTTTCTGCGGTCACTACATACGTATTTGAATTCGATTTTTTAAAACTAAAAATGACGGATTCGATATCTCGATCATGTTTTTTTTGAACTCATCGGTTTTATTTGAAACCTATTACTCGGGGATTTTGGTGATCGCTAAATACAAATGTGAAGTAAGAATTCTAGGTTAATAATAATTAATTAATAATGTAATTAGGAATCTAACAAGCAGGAAATTACTTTAAGAAAAAAATTCGAACACTGATGGTCGCTTGGAGCTCATTGATGTAATTCAACGCAAATTGCTGCCGAAATTGAAAGCCATTTCGAAAATTGAGCTCAACAACTTTATCAAGAATTTAAAAGGAAATTAGGTAAGAACATTTTGTCGGATGTGGGTTATTGTTAAAGTGGCAAAATGGATTTGGAAGAATAAATAAACCTGAAAAAGTTATATACAAAAACACCATTTTATTTTTTATTATGGTACGATCTTATATATTATCTATTATAGTAGACTGATGGCAAACATAGGTGGTCCAACCCAAAGGCAACGGGAAATACTGATGGTTGGCATGCTCTCCGTTCTCTTATACGGAGTTGAACTGTTGGAAAATGCGCTAAAGGTAAATCACCGATGCAAGCTCTTAGCGTCGGTACAACGAACGACAGTCCTGAGAGTTGTGCCCGCCTACCGCACAGTATCAGGGCCAACTGTGCAAGTAATAAGCTGTTCAATACCCATAGACTTACTAACTTGAGAGGAAAAAGTTATGGGCATTAATGAAAGAGTTAGCAAATGCTAAGGAAAGGCTGCTAGATTACCAAAACACACGGCAGATGGACGGCTAGGCTAATAAAAGACGTTGCTACATGGTACAACAGGAACTTTGGCGAAGTATTTTTTTATACAATCCAAATGCTTTCGGCGCACGGGTATTTCCAGAAATACTTGTTCAAAATAAGGAAAAGCGCAGACCCCACATGCATATACGGGGATGCCGTCGAAGATGACACTGAACACACATTCTTCCAATGCATGCGTTTGGAACAAGAACGTCGAACGCTGCAAAACGCAGTCGGTCACATAGCCACTGAAAATGTAATCGACGAGATGCTAAGCAGCAAGGAAACATGGGAGATCATCAGTGATTTCGCGGAAAGAAGTATCCGTATAAAAAGCGGGAACTGGACGCAGGCACATAGGCATAGAGATTTGTAATGAGGATGATGGAATGTATTACTCTGAAGTAATGCGAATGAGGTTCTAGGGTGGGCGAAGGTTCCAAACGAGCGGGAGTTCTTTAGTCTCCGGATATAACATTGCTGCGACGGCAGCTTTGATGATGCATTACGCATTTTAAACCCCTTCATCCGCAAAACAAAAATTATCTATTATCTAGCAAGTATCCATTGCTCTGGCTTTAAGCTAAAGTACATACGAGAAAGTAGTGAGCAACACAATGGACATTCGGGTATAAAAATCAGAAAGCGTACATTATTCATCTTTGCTTCGCCGGCTTATTATCGCAATAATAGCGAACATGCACACTAAAAATTGAAATATGAAATAGTTTTAAATATATAAAAATTTTGATGATTTTGATTTGATGAAATATGAATAGGAAATTGGAAAAAATTTTCCTTTCGTTTTTCAAAAATTTAGCAGTAATACGAAATCTTTATATATAAAAATGAATGTTTGTCTGTATGTCATCGATGAACTCAAAAACTACTGGACCGATTATTGCAAAAATTGGTACATATATGTAATTTTCCACGGAGAAGGTTTTTAGAATATACTTGTTGATGCCACTCGCCCTCAGGTGGCGCTGCAGAATAGCAACTTCTGCCCCGTTCAACCGATTGTCATAAAAATTAGTATGACCATGTATTTTTACATAGAGGAAACGAATATGATATGTTATTGTTGGCGTAGCAACGCGCGCCGGGTACAGCTAGTAATTTATAAATTTTGTTAATGAACTGTGTAAACATTTCAAAGTTATATATCAGGAAATGAGAACTTCAGGCCGGCGGGCCAATTAAAAGGTCAAAAAAATCGATTTTTTTTGTTCCTGAAATCAATAGCTTAGATATTCAAGAACATGAGACACAAATTTTCAGAGTTAAATTCCAAGTATTTGCAGAGCTACAGAGCCGAGCGTAGTGCGGCGCCGAGCAACCGTGCGCTTATTGTTGTAGTGTATCGTTTCTGTGTACGTCTCTGTAAGTGTTTGTTTCTCGGCTTTTCATTTTCACGATTTTACCTAATTTATGTACACGATTGCAAAAAAACTAAACGAGCTATCCGTTTCATTCAAAATGCGTTATCTTCAGTATTGTTTTCTCTTCAATGTGAACTAAAAAAAACATCTAAAAACTTTTTTTAAGCGACTTTTTTACCCAGTTGAAGAGTTTTTTTTTTCCTTGAAAAACCACTTGTTTTTTCTACCTTCCCCAAAAATTCGAATTTTACGTGTTTCTCCCAATTTTCTTAGTTCACATCGAAGATAATTACATCAAAATTAATAATCTTTTTTTTTTTTTTTGTTTTCAGATGAAAATTGCAAGTTGTATCTTGTACAGAAGTTGGATACTTCAGTGGCAAGGCGCTCTGGGAATCTATTGATAACTCGGCTTACAATATATTGTTGGAGATTGTACAAATTTTTTTTTTTAGTTCAAATATATATTAAACTATCCCCAAAACTTCATTTGGCTAATTGTTTTTTTTCTCATCCTACAACGCTTCGCGAAAACTACTGAATTTAGGACATCTAATTGGCCCGCCGGCCTTCAATCAGTTGAGTAATTTTTAGTTTGTCACAGTTTGAAAATAAATTTTATGATTGCAATAAACCGTAATGCTCATAGACACATCTCTCTTGAAAGTTTATGAATTTTAATATATGTCAAGGCGAATCTTTCAGAAGTGACTTGTTCCAAAACAGAAAAGACGCCATGCAAATTGGAGCATTCTGTAAACATTTATTAGCATACGTACGTACATATAGTGGGACTTTATTTTGTAGATTTGACGATTATCTATGGCAACACATTCTTTGTTACATTCCATAATCACTGCATAGTATTAATCAACTGCTTTTAAATACACTTATATGTTATTTACACAAGTTGGCTAAAATATTAAACAATTTATTAACTTTACTTTAGTATCTCACTTTGTGTCACATCCTGTTGTCATTCTGCCAATTAAGTAATGAATTGAGATATGAAAGCAAAAGTTACATTCTGTCAAAAAAAATATCGAAATTTGTTCATTTAAAAAGCGCGCGTTACACATATGTCTAAATTTTTTGCTGGAATGTTGGCACAACTGTTGTCTATATTGTCACAGAATTTGAGCATGATCTGTCAACTGGCTTCTTCTTGGCATTTAATTATATCAGTCAACCGCACGTGTGCTCTGCGATTTTCACTATGGATAAAAATCCGAACAAAGAATTTGACTTCAATTTAGTACTTTGAACTTGATTTCGTGTGCCGAGTCGTGGAAAATGTTGCAGAAAGCCTATGGCGAGTGTGATTTATCAAAAACACTGGTCTACGAGTGGTATAAGGCTTTTGCAGGGAGCCGAGTAGTCATGGAAGATTTGATCCCATCTGGTCGCCAATCAATGCCTTAACGGATGAAAGCGCCGACGAAGTCAAGGAAATGGTGCAGAAAAACCATCATTTCAATTTGAGGGAGGTAGCTCGTTACCTTAGGGGGGTGCAGCATATTACACCATCAATTGGGCATGAGACGCGTGGCTGCTCGACTCATTCCAATAGAGTTGAATTTCTTTCAAAAAATTCATCGGAAGAAGGTGACTGAAGACATGCTTGAGCAAGTGAATTCGAACCCAGCGCATCAGATCAGATGATATGCGACGTGGTTATCTGAATTTGATATGCAAACCAGTCAACAGGCGGCTGAATGGCGCTATCCACATGAGCCGAAATCCAAAAAACCCCAAAAAGCCACGTCAAAGTCGGTGAAAAGTGAAAGTCATGCTACTCGTTTTCTTTGATTATCATAGTGTTGTGCGCTCGGAATTCATTGCAAATGGTTTTATGGTAAATAAAGAATATTATTTGGAATTTATGCGACGTTTGAGAGAGAATGTGCGTAGGAAACGGCCCAATTTATGGAAAGAAAACTCATGGATCTTGCACCACGATAACGTAACGTCTCACGAGGCTCATTTGTGAACATTTTTTTGGCCAATAACTCGAAAAATATCATCGAAGAACCCTCATATTCACCAAGGTTAGCCCCCTGCGATTTTTTCCTTTTCGCAAAACTTAAATTGACTTTACGAGTAAAAGGTGCTTTGATGTCTGGACTAATCGTTGGAATATGTATGTGTATTGCTTCGAATGGAGCCTATTCTGAAGGCGACAAAATAAATTTGGATGATTAAACACTCATATTCCGTTTAACTGAACATTTCCCGGTACTTTTTGACAGAATGTATGTACATACAACCACATACATACATACATCGACTATATCGGCAACCCTATGTGCTAAATACTGTACACACATAAATACAAATAAGAGTAGATATGTGTGCGTGTTAAAGCTCCACAGCTCCAACAATAAAATTAATGATTGCGGTTTAGAGTCGATTTATTTAATTTTGCTTTCTACCTGATTGATTTTGTTGCTGTCACTTTCCAGTTCATGCATTGTTGCGAAGCAGTTCGAGAAGCCCGCATGTATCTCCACTTCTCAAGTCACAAAGGCAGCAACTGCAAACCATAATCTCTGGTATAAGTGGGGACAATGATTTGATTAATTGAAAAAACAAAAAAATCATGAAAAAGCTTAATAATGACAAAGTAAAAATGAGTCAGTATTTAGGATGAATAACTTTTGCTTTGTACCAGGTGGCGTCCATCTGCTTGCCTGCAAGTTTTGTACTTGTAAATAAAATCGGGATGTAAACAAAAAGGTCTAAGAATTTTCGTGTGAATAGATATATTTTTGTTGTATACTTATATTCTCAGGTTAAATGAACCTTTATTGGTTTTTACTGAAATTTCTATTTACTTTAAGCGAAGTTTGCTTCACAAAATTTGTAAATAACATCTGCATGTATCCTATGCTCGCACAGCTATGTATACTCGTGCACTCGTTTGCCTATGTATGTATGTGCTTTGTATTACTCAAATATTAATAATGGCCCCTATTATGAGTTGCATTCGATCTTCGATATTCGTTCGTTGTCGAAGATCGAAAATCGAATGTCAATTTGGTATTATGAGCGGTGCATGCCTGTCGAAATTTTCGTTGTATACCGAATTTAGAGTCGAATGCAATTTTGCTTTCGATTGTGGAGCGTATTGTGGGAAAACTTGTTAAAATGTAAGTTGTTTGCGATTATTTATTGTTTTATAGTAACCAAATAATAAATATATACTAATTTTGTTAATATTATGCAGGAATATGTTAATATATGTTAATATTTTGGGAGGAGTTTACAACGGAGCTGAATTGCTTGGGACCACCAGTTAGAACGGCAGCAAAATGGATTAAGGTTAATAATGTTTTTTTTGTGATGTTTATAGAAATACATTTTTATTTTCCCTTGGCAAGTATGGGCTGAAATACGTAGAGGAACTGAAATACATATTTTTTTCAAATGACGAACAATTGAATAAAGAAAATTTATAACAAAAATAAAACAGAAACTGAGGCGTAAAGGTTTCTATTTAATACTTTTTAGATTTTTCTATAATATTCTAAGAATTTCATTTCTTATGTTTTCTGCTTCTCCGTTATTTGGCTCCACTTCAATATCTTCAGCATCATCGTTGAGGGTCTCATCGGATAACTCTTCATCCGGAAGTTGAACATTATAAAACAAGCAAATGTTGTGCAAAGCTGCACACACATTTATAATTTGTGTTGCTTTTTTTGGAGAATAGTGAAGAGCTCTTGGCTCGGGTGCACTGCTGCAACTGGTTTTTTGTACTGGACCGTAGGTTCATAAACGGCTCTTTAGATAATCTAAAGTTCTTTAAAAAACTGTAAGGAAATTTCTGTAATATTATGTACGTCAACACATTTTGAAAATACTAAACTTGCTCAGTGGAAGCCATTTCAAGGGGGTTGGATGCGCCCCTCAGCTGTTTTCTACATCTAGCTAGTTCCACTAATCTTTCATCGAGCGTTGAATCGTCGAACCACAACTCCGTTGTACTCATTTCACAAAAAAATACTTTTTTTAACTTTTAAAATTGTTGTTAACAAAGAATTTCAACACAATCGGTTTTTCTTTTATTTTGATTTGCTGTATCAGCTGAGAAAAATTATCTATTGTAAATGCGTCGAGCGATCGAAATTCACAATAGTCCTATTCTTCAACGAATGAGCACCATAATACCAAATGAAAATTCGTTCGATCAGCACTTTCGACTACAGTCGAAGATCGAATGGTGCTCATAATAGGGGCCATATACTAATTTTGTTAATATTATGCAGGAATATGTTAATATTTGTTAATATTTTGGGAGGAATTTACAACGGAGCTGAATTGCTTGGGACCACCAGTTAGAACGGCAGCAAAATGGATTAAGGTTAATAATGTTTTTTTTTTTGTGATGTTTATAGAAATACATTTTTATTTTCCCTTGGCAGGTATGGGCTGAAATACGTAGAGGAACTGAAATACATATTTTTTTCAAATGACGAATAATTGAATAAAGAAAATTTATAACAAAAATAAAACAAAAACTGTGGCGTAAAGGTTTCTATTTAATACTTTTTAGATTTTTCTATAATATTATAAGAATTTCATTTCTTATGTTTTCTGCTTCTCCGTTATTTGGCTCCACTTTAATATCTTCAGCATCATCGTTGAGGGTCTCATCGGATAACTCTTCATCCGGAAGTTGAACATTATAAAACAAGCAAATGTTGTGCAAAGCTGCACACACATTTATAATTTGTGTTGCTTTTTTTGGAGAATAGTGAAGAGCTCTTGTTTCGGGTGCACTGCTGCAACTGGTTTTTTGTACTGGACAGTAGGTTCATAAACGGCTCTTTAGATAATCTAAAGTTCTTTAAAAAACTGTAAGGAAATTTCTGTAATATTATGTACGTCAACACATTTTGAAAATACTAAACTTGCTCAGTGGAAGCCATTTCAAGGGGGTTGGATGCGCCCCTCAGCTGTTTTCTACATCTAGCTAGTTCCACTAATCTTTCATCGAGCGTTGAATCGTCGAACCACAACTCCGTTGTACTCATTTCACAAAAAATACTTTTTTTAACTTTTAAAATTGTTGTTAGCAAAGAATTTCAACACAATCGGTTTTTCTTTTATTTTGATTTGCTGTATCAGCTGAGAAAAATTATCTATTGTAAATGCGTCGAGCGATCGAAATTCACAATAGTCCTATTCTTCAACGAATGAGCACCATAATACCAAATGAAAATTCGTTCGATCAGCACTTTCGACTACAGTCGAAGATCGAATGTTGCTCATAATAGGGGCCAATGTCTTCTCCACTTCTATCTCTTCCAGCTTCATTCTTTTTAATCACACAAAGTTCACCAAATAAAGTAAATTAGCTGAGAGTAAATAAAAGCGACAATTTTCACTTTCATTGTGCGAATGTGTGAGTGATGTATGCTTCGTATATACGTAAGTGTCTGCACGTGAAAATCAGCACATGTCAGCATTGACACGCATCTTATTTAATAAATATTGACATTTGTACGTGCTAATCTTTTGGATTGCTACTCGTGTGCTCCTACTTCTTATCTACACAAATTTGCGCACGTGTAGGTATGTGTGTTATTTTGTTATTTGCACCTGCAAATTACGGTTGACACTGATAGACAATAGACAATACTAACGTCAGCATAATTACAATTATCAGCTACTTTAGATGGCATTCTGTCGAGTAGACAAAATTAACTTGAAACTCAGTTGTGCGGATTTAAAGGTAAGTATTCTTGATGGTTAATAAGGATGGCGTAAGGTGAATGTACCGACCAAAATGACACTTTTTAAGTAGATCCCTGAATGAAGACCATGAACATATTTTTTGTGCTTAATCATTCCTTCATACAAATGTTAAAGACAGCACTTATTCGATAAAAGTAAGACTGCCAGTTCTTTGAGGTGACTAGCTTTATATTGAAATTTTTGTTTTAAAGGAGACTATCGGTAAGTGGTTGTTAGTGCTTCTGAAGCTAAACGAAACTCTGGTAAGAAAAATTGTTTTTCTTTTATAGCTAATGGAGGGTGAATACACGGGATACTATCCTTCTGTTAAGAATATGGTTATCTAATCCAAGACTCTATATGAGGTTTACACCTCGAACTCGAGCTACCTCCCTCTACTCCAGAACCAATTCCCTTATTAAACTGAGAATAGAGCTGGATTGGATTGAGCGTTTGTGCCTTTCTACTGGCTGCAATTAGCGAAGATGTCTCAACCTTCTCCGCGTTATAGCGCAGAATTCCTGGAGAAGGTGCATTGGAGGCTCCTAAGATTAGTCGCAGAAATGGCAAGAGACCATAAACCAAATCCCGATCATGTGCAGATGACTTCCCAGTCTACAGTGGCCTATGAGAATGTCCGCGAGCATTCTCAGTTTAACCTTGAGGAGGGTTATGAATTTTTTAAACCCCTTTTGATTGTACCCTCGCAGTAAAGATTCCACCTGACGTAGCTCCGTAGTGTGATGCCAGCAAAGCTTCCCTTGCTTTAGCTCTTCACTCTTGAGATTCTTCTAGATGGTGTGTTGTTCCATAGCAAGGAAGGGCTCGCGTCCTATTAAAGGGCAGACCGCAGCCTCTTTCGCCAATGCGTCCGCTATTTCATTCCCAGTTATACCCCTGTGCCCTGAGGTCCAAATTAACCGGATGCAATTGAGCGTTCCTAGTCGATTAAGTTTCCCAATACACTCAAGGACCAGTAAGAATTTGATCTCACAGGGCTGTAGGGCTGTGAGTGCCGCGTGACTGTCACTCAGAATGGAAATTCGCTCTTTTCTCTGATTTACTTGAAGTTTTCACAAAAAATTACTGAAGCATACATCTTTTTAAATGTGCGAAAACCACAAAAATAAGTTTTAAAAAAAGTCGCTGAAATTAGCCTAAACCACCACTAGTAAAATTTTGCTGAATTCTTTCAAAGTCCTAAAACAAACTTATTACAACTTGAAAACATTTTCCGAATTTTCTTAGTTTTTGTTTGGTCTGCCTAGTTAATTCATAAAATATAAATTTGTCAGATTATTTAATTTGACAGAAGGCCATTGATTTCAAACGCTTATTTTTAATTTTTCGATATAATTATGGAAAGCTTCTTAAATGAGATGAAAGATATTAAAAATACTTTCCCTTCTTTAATTTTTTATTTGCTTGATTTTTGTTTTATTATTGAATATTTATATAATTAGAGGAAGCAAAATTGTGCATTTTAGTAGTCCGCCGATCCAGCTACAGAAGCAAAATCGGCATTGATTCGACTAGGATGTCCAAAACTTCGGACTTTTTAGATTTTTTTTTTAACACTGCCTTACTACTAAATACTCAAACTTCAAGCTCAGAGATTTTGTTTACAAAATTATACAAGATTTATATTCGGATTTTCAAGTACAAATGTTAGGAATATGACAAATAATTTATTTCAGTGTTAATTTACAGATTTGGCATGGTATGATGACGTCCTAAAATATTATTTTTTTGATTTCCCACTGCATTCATTGACGATAAGTAAAACTTTTACCTTTACGAGTTGAATATAATTTTTTTCCTCTATTATTCGATTAATAAAAATCAAAGGATCTCAAATGAGTTATGAAAAGCATTCCTAAATAATCTGGCTATGAAGATGCTTTATTGTGCTTATCACACGTGACGTTTTTGCTGAATGTCTGTTTACAAGATCAGCTTCCCGGAGCTGTCTGTGTATCGTTTTGGCACTAGTTGTGACTTCATCATGTTGTTCCCGATCTCTTCTGGTACCTCTCCAATGTATTTTTCAATCGATTTTTGAGGTTCATACTACTGTGGGCAAAAAGTAAGGTGAATTTATTTGTTAAACTTCGCGGGACTAAAATTTCACTCTAGTTATTTTTTCATAAGTTGGCAGCACTGTTAGTAACATCTGGGCCAACTTTCATGTGAATGTCATTATCAGTAATATATTTACGCTTGTGTTTACCAAACGACCAAGAGTGCATTTTTCGATTTTTACAATGTCTGATTTGATTGAGCAGAGAAGTGCCATCAAATTTTCTTCGCGGAATGAAATTTCGGCTGCGGAAACGTTTAGCATGTTGCAGAAGGCATTTGGAGATTCGACCGTGTCGCAGAAAAATGTTTATAAGTGGTACAAAGATTTCAAAGAGGGTCGAGAACGTGCTGATGACTTGGAGCGCTCCGGGCGACCATCGACGTCAACAGATGGCCAACACGTCAATAAAGTGAAGGAGTTAGTGCTCAAAAATCGTCGGTTGTCTGATATGATCGGAATATCAGAAGGATCTGTGAAAACCATTTTGAAAGACCATTTGGACCTACGAAAAGTCAAATCTCGTTTGGTACCGAAAACTCTCAATTTCTTGGAAAAAAGTCGTCGCGTTGATGTGTGTGAAACAATGCTTTCATACTATCAGGACAAGCTCAAATGCATCATTACGAGAGATGAGACTTGGATTTATGCTTACGACCCTGAAACAACCCACCAATCAAGCGAATATCGTGCTAAAGGCGAGGTCAGACCGAAAGAGTACGTCAAAGTCGTTCAAAAATAAAGGTCATGATGACAGTTTTTTTCGATTTTCGTGGTGTGGTGCACTATGAATTCCTTCCACCTGGCCAAACTGTTAATAAGGAATATTATTTGAGCGTTATGCGTCGTTTATGTGAAGCAATTCGTCTAAAAAGACCAAAATTATGGGCCACAACTATTGGTTTTTGCATCACGATAATGCACCCTCTCACACTGCACTCGTTCTTCGTGACCATTTCGCCAAAAATTCCACGCATATCGTTCCGCAACCACCGTATTCGCCTGATTTGGCTCCGTGTGACTTCTGGCTATTCCCAAAACTCAAGAGACCACTCCGGGGAACGCGTTTCGAGTCGATTGAGGAGATAAAAGCTGAATCGAAGAAGGTGCTGATGGGTATACCGGAAATCGACTATTTGGCATGTTTCGGGGATTGAAAAAATCATTGGCATAAGTGTATTTCATCGAGAGGGGATTATTTTGAAGGGGATGAAATTGATTTACAAGAATAAATAAATATTTTTCAGTTTACACCCAAATTCACCTTACTTTTTGCCCACGGTAGTACGGCGGGTAATATATACTAATATATCATATCGAGTATGGTATTTCTTCTAGTTCTCTTCTTGCTTGGAGCTTCCAAACGAGCATCTTGGTTTCTTTTTTTTTGTTGGAAAACTTGCTACTGCATTCAGCAGTACATCCAATTCTTCTTCCCTACTTCATCCAAAGTAAAAATACTCACTTTTTCATCGCGCGTTAAGCGTTTGTACTCAGAACATATTTTAGTATCACAACGAAAAACTGAAGTGGTCCTATTTTTTATTTATTCACTCATGTGAGCTTTGCGACTATGAAAAAAGTTGATTTTTTTTTACAGTTTATTTGAAAATTATCGCAAGGTCAAAAAACCATTTCCAACAAGGACGAAACAAATGGTCGGAAAAATGTTTATCTCAATTTACTTTATCTATGCAAATTTGCTCCACATCCAAGCACACTGTGTATGTGTATGCATAATAAATATTTGTATATCTTTACCCATGTTTAGACATAAGTTTGCATATTCGGCATACTTTTTGCTTATATTTTACTATTTTACTTTTTTTAAGTAATCAAAATCTGTTTATAAGATCAAATCAAAGACCGCAGTGCGTAGCCTTTACATGCACTTAAAGCAAATCTGATAAATGCTATAAAATTCAAGAATTTATGTTGCTTATAATTTGTGCATGCAAAGAAATAAATTGTAGGTTAACAAGCCATTTGGTGTTAGCCGCATGTACAAGGTGGCCAGATAATAAAGGCATTAACTTGCAAATACTCTAGCAAATATGTTTGAGTGAATGTGTGAATATGTATATATGTGTATTTAGCTTTGTACAAACTCATTCAAACTCAATGTTATCATATCAACAAAAGTTTCAGTTCTCGACCTTGCAACACGTTTGGAGATACTTAAGGGGTCCCGGTAGTCTAGAGCTCGAAAATTTAGGGTATTTTCAAGAATTTATTTTACAATAAAAAATAAAAAACGATGTTTAAATTTTTGTGGGCTTTTTATTTAACTTATTTTACATACAAAAATTAAAATTTTTTTATTTTAATAATTTTAAAACGGCGCTGTAGTTGACCCTCCCGAAAAATTGGACCTGATCGGTGTTGTCCATTTTGGCTCTTCTATTCATCTGAAGCTAAAAAACCAAAAAATGTATCAATCAGTATGACTGTAGCTATGCCCCGTACTAGGAAAAAAAAATCTAGAATGACACTCTAAAAATCGGATTTCTTTTCGGTTTTTTAATCAGAAATAATTGTAAAAATAATACAATTCTAGTACCATTGATGTTGTGAACAACATATTAAAGTTTCATACGATTCAGTTAGATAGTTTTTTTTTTCGAGCCGAAAAAAGTGCTTTTGAGATAATTGAGTTTACAGTTTTGACCATTTCAATGCGAACATCGATGCCGCCGCGTGACTAATCTGACTCTACCAGTTAAAACGCCTGTAGAATCAAAAATACTGGAAATATTCTTAAAATCCTATACTTTTGAAATATCAAAAAAAAATCGATTTTATGAAAATTCTAGACCACCGGGATAAATTAAAGTCTTTATTATTTAGACGAATTTAGTGATAATCACGCGGCCACCATCGCCGAATGGGTTGGTGCGTGACTACCATTCCGAATTCAAAGAGGCAATGGTAAGCCTCCGAGTGTATTTCTGCCATGAAAAAGCTCCTCAATTTGATTTAACACCTTGTGACCTTTTTCTTTGGGGCCACGTTAAAGAGAAGATGGAATTCGTGAGGCTATCGAGGACATAGGGCAGCTACTTTGTAATTCGGTTATGGAAAATTTCATGAAAAGGATATTGTCCTGTAAGCGTGGTCGTGGTGGTTATTTGCATGATGTTATTTTCCACTATGAACTCTTTATAATGAATCATTTTTCTATGAATATCAAAATAATACCTCTTATTGGGGAACCCTTTATATACGTATTTTATAAATTGTTTCCTTCTTATGAAATTTTAAATTCGATTGATCTCTCAATCCGCAAGTCTACGTATTACATCTTCAATTTAAGTATAAGGATTACTAAGAAGTCTTACTAGTTTCTGGAACAATTTCTATAATACTCTCCATACAATAAAACCAATTTTTTTATGATGTGAAGGAGGAAGTACTACGTGAATGCAAAACTTATGAGGTAACATTTTTCAACTGTCAATTCTTCTTTGAAATTTCACCGATCATTTTTATCAACTGACCTTTTAAAAAAAGTGGACGTAAATATAAAGGTTTTTGCTTTAATAATTTTTAAAGTCAAAAATCTCGAAAACGGCAAAGTTTTCGAAAACAAACAATAATAAAATTAATCCTACATAAAGATTTAACTAAGTACCTAAAACGAAAGAAAAAAGAAAACGTTGCTCCTGAAAGCGGTGAAGTCAACAGCAAAGCTCGGAGAGCATTTAATTCTTAAGTATACACGCAACATGCAAGTATATTCATATAGTAGGGAAAATTTAACTTTCTAACATAGTTTCCGAAACGAAAAATTGTTTTTCAAATATACGAAATTTGATTTCATATGCGAGCTGCACTAAGACACAAACTGAAAAGCTACAAGGAAGTAGAAGGTCAGCTAATCTTAATAGCTGAAAAAACTCGACCTTTCAATAAATAATTCAATCAATAATTGTGGCACTAAACGCTTAGTTTCTGAGACAGCTGGCGAGTCCAAGTTCTTTAATTGGGCTCCGCAAACTTTTCTATAGCGTCCATGTTATCGTCCCAGGACGAAAATACCTTTTAGTGATGCCCATTAGCGAGAGAGCAATTGCTTTCATTCAACTGGGATATGAAATTAGTTAAAGTGAAGATTTTGAGCGGGAAAGAACTGTTAATATAGGGTTGTTCAATAGGTGCGCTTCAACTTTTTTCCGATAGGGAGGGCGAACGACGCAATATTTTTTATTTTTCGCTTGCCATTTGTAAACTTCATTAGTATACATTTCATCATGGAACGCTACACACTTGAGCAACGATTGCAAATCGTGCAAATTTTTTATGAAAATAATCGTTCTGTTGCTGCTACTTTAAGAGTATTACGGCCATTTTACGGTCCATTTAACAAGCCGTCCCGTTTTGGGGTTATGTGAAGTCATTGGTCTACAGTAACAAGCCGGCGACGATTTGTGAGCTCAGAGCCAATATTGAACGCGAAATTGCTGGAATTTCGGCCGATTTATACAAAAGAGTGTTCGAAAATTGGGTTCAACGATTGGACTTCGTAAAACGTGCACGCGGTGGTCATGCAAAAGAAATCGAATTTCTTACTTAAATGTATATGTTCAAACTCGATAATAAAAAAAAAAATTAGTTAAAAAAGTCAAACCGTTTGTGTTTTATTCAAAAAAGTTCAAAAGTTGAAGCGCTCTTACTGAAAAACTCTATAGAAGCCATGTTTTAGACGACCCTATGCAGTGAGACTGTATAAAAAAAAGTAAAAGCAAATTTTTTTTTGAAGTGAAAACTTCTTTAGAATCGTTGGGACTCGATGAAATGAAAAAGCGACACCAAAAAGAAGAAGAAAAAAGAAATACGTACATATATATGTATGTATAGAAAATGCTTCATTACCAGGCACACAGAAGGATGGCATAAGCAAATTTAAATTTGTGAATTTATATATGTATGTATATATGCGGATATATGTATATATGTTGTGTGTATGTACATATGTGCCTCGCCACAGCAAAACATACGGTAAAATTTCTCAAGAAATCCAGCGCGCATTCATAGGCACAGCGCACATTCATAGGCACAGCATTGCATGTACAGTAGGGCGGGTCGATTTAAAAATCGCTCATTGCTCTATGAAAATCGTATTCTAGGGATCAAAATAAGAAACTTTGCCGAAGGAACCATACCTCTAAAACGAATTCTGATGTCCCCCAATTTCAAAATATCACCATTTTTGGCCTTTACATGAAAAAATCAGCTAAATGGCTATGTTTTTTCTTTATTTTTATTTAGTTATACAATAATATTATCTATTTTTTCTCTTAAGAAATGTATTTAGTCAGAACATATGTAAATGAATGAATGTGAGTTATAGAAAAGAAACTAAAAAGTTCGACCCATATTGGGGGACATCAGAAATCGTTTTAGAGGTATGGTTCCTTCGGCAAAATTTCTTATTCTGATCCCTAGAATATGATTTTCACAGAGCAATGGGCGATTTTTTTGCCTTCCCACAAATCGACTCGGCCTAGTAAATATGCTTGGATTCATACAATGAATATGAGTAGTCCGCATGTAATGCCAATCAATAAGTGAGATAGGTTGCTGATTAAAGGTCGCCTCCAACATGAGGTCAGAGGCCCACCGAGTTGCAATTCCGCTACCAAAAAGAGACTAAGATTTTCTACTTTGAAATGCGCTTAGTTGCTGCGCTCTCCCTCGACCTTATCAACTCGGGTGGCCCTATCGATATCTATACTACCGCTGGCATCGCTCTCGATTTCTTGGCACATACTGAGCCCCTTTACCATGTCGAGGTGGCAACCCCCATAGAGGAAAGGGATATTTCACACATTTCATCTACTAGAGAAGCCTTTTAGATATTTAGATAAATTAATTGCTTAGAGGCTATTTTGAGTATTTAGGCCAAATCCCCCTTTAGATAGGTTAGGTTAGGCAGGGAGAGGGCGGGGAGAGGTGGTGATGGAATGGTTAGGAGCGTGCGGATTATGAACGATGACTATGTTTGCGTCAACCGCTTTGTGCTGCTGATGAAACTCATCAGATTTTTAATGTCAGCGCCAGCTATATCATCAGGCGTGGTAAAGAAGTAAGAGCCAAGATGCCTGAATCTTAGCCCCGCCAGAGCAGAGCAGCTAAGGAGAAGGAGCTGAGATGATTCCACCTCATCCTCCATACATTCAGCACAAAAAGGACTCGAGGTGATTCCATGTCTCACAGCATGCATTCCTCGCGCATTGTGTCCTGTGAGAGAACCCACTAGATTGGAGAGCTGATATTTTGTCAGCCTCAGAAGCTCACCCGAGCGCCTTAGGGCCACACGTGGCCAGAAGGATTTCGCGACTTTGCACATTTGTGTATTTGCCCAGCGCTCGCTGAGTTTGCGCGATGCTCATCTTTCCAGGAGCAGACCGCAGGTAGTCAGGGGGATTCCAATTTTCTTCCTCCGCGGGGAAATCACCTCACATGTCCCTTGTCTGGCCAGCTCATCCGCCTCACAGTTTCCCGCAATGTCGCTGTGACAGGGAACCCAGATGAGGCTGATGTCAAAGAACTCGGACGCAGTCGAAAGTGAGGTCAAGCATTCCTTGACCAATTCCGAATGCACCGTCATAGACCCGAGGGCCCTTATTGCCGCTTGGCTGTCGGAGTAAATATTTACCTTCTTGACTGTTAGTACACCTCCTTGATTGCGGCTACCTCTGCCTGGAACACACTGCAGTGGTCCGGTAACCTGAATTTTAGTCTGATGGGGAGCCCTTCGCAAAAGACTCCTCAGCCAACCTTTCTTTCCAACTTCGATCCATCCGTGAACAAGTTCACCAGGCCCTGCCCCCAAGTGTAGCCCTCCGTCCACTCTTCCCTTGACGGGATGTGAGTGGAGAATGTTCCGGTTGGACTAAACGAGGGTATACACTGGTCTGTTGACAGAGGGATGAACTCAAAGTTTCTAAGGATGCTTGAGTGCCCATAAGGGAGGTTGAGCTTATAGCTCCAGCCCCTCAGTCTGATTGCGGTACGTGTAGTGGCAATTCTGTCTGCGATATCTACGGGTACCACATTTAACATTGCGTTGAGCGCTAGAGTAGGAGTCGTTCGAAGCGCCCCACTGATTCCAATGAGTGCCGACCTCTGAACTCTCTCCAGCTTTTTCACTAATATCGTCTTCTCTAGTGAGTTCCACCAGACTATGACTCCATACAACAAGATAGGCTTTACAATAGTATTATACAGCCAGAAAACAACTCGAGGCGAGAGGCCCCATCTTTTGCCAATTGCGCCCTTGCACCCATACAAGGCGATTGTTATCTTCCTCACCCTTTCCTCAATATTGGGCTTCCATGTAAGCTTGCTATCAAGGATAATACCTAGGTTCTTCACCTTGTCAGAAAGCATCAGAGGAGCGCCCCCTAGTGAGGGAAGTTGAGCTCTGGGTATTTTATATTTCCTCGTAAATACGACGAGCTCCGTCTTAAGAGGATTCACCGACAGGCCACAATCCGTTGCCCATCTAACAACTGCATTCTATCCAAAAATTTTCCTCTAACAATTAGTGCCACGTCATCCGCGTGGGCAATTACTCTGCAGCCCCCCTTCACCAGCTCCTCCAACAGATCATTTAGAACAACAACCCAGAGGAATGGTGAGAGAACCCTACCTTGCGGAGTGCCTCTACTCAGCAAATTTCTATAATATGCATCCCAGTCCGTCCTCCTCAGGTTCCTGTAGGGGGATCTTATTGGACGAGTTTGAGTGAGCGAGAACTGAATATACCTATGGTCCGAGAAAGAATGAGTGTTTAGCACCCTCCAATCGAAGATTCGGTTTATCAGTGAAGAAGAAGCCAGAGTAAGGTCAAGCACCTCTTCTCTGGCTGCGGTAATAAAAGTGGGGTCCTTACCCCTGTTACATATAAACAAGTCCTCGTTTAAAATATAATCAAAAAGTGACTCACCTCGTGCATTGATGTTAGAACTTCCCCAGCAGGTGTGATGGGAGTTCGCGTCAGTGCCTATGATAACGCCGATTTTCCTGCGTTTTGCTTCAGCCAGGGTTTTCCCTTAGCAGCCCCGGAGGTGGTTCCACCTCGTCATCATGTGCAATGTAGACGAACATCAGCTATAGCTTTCCAGCCGGGCCCTCCAGGCTCACCGTCACAATGTCTTCATTGCTGAAATTAGGCAAAATAAATGCGTTAAGTTCCCTCCTGATGAGTATACAGGACCTTCGTTTACCTGTCCTGCTATACGCCACCAGTTTGTAGATATACGTCTTGAGCCCAGAAATGCCGTTGCTGCTCAGCCACGGCTCCTGGATCAGGACTATATCAGCTCCAAGTTGCTCAAGGTGGATAAGGAATATGGCGGGCGCCGCCTTAGAGTGCTGAAGATTTATCTGAAGAATATTCATCCTCCAGTATCCTCTCCATCACCCCAAGGACAGCGTCCTCGCTCTCCGAGGACAGAAGCCTCTCCTCCTCCGCCCTGTCGAAGAACGACCCGATGCTTATGACGGACCCCGGTAAAGAGCAGACGTCATCAGCATTGTCACCCTCCGACGTGACGGATTCTACTTCTATGTCCACAGGAGCTTCCTCTACTGTGGGCCTTGCTTCTCCCAGCACTTCCGGATGTGCGGGGGCATCTCCTCTGGCATCGGTTTGGTAGACCTTAAGGACTACCTTCTCGAAGCCATAGTTGATGACCCCCTTTGCTTTAGCGAGAGGACTGAGAGGCTCTGCATTCAGTAGAATCAGCGCTTGCCGGTAGGATCCCTCAGTCTTCTCCACCTTAACCACCCTCCAGTTGTGCGTGGGAAGTTTGAGGTTACAGTAGCGGAGGATTTCCTCCATCTCCTTCGAAGCAGAGGGTTCGGAGAGGAGCCAGATACGTGCTCGCGGACGCACAGGTAGATCCCTGTGTCTTGTCGAGACACCATGCTTCTGAGCGGAATGAACAAGGAAAAAAATTCTTAAATAAAGTTCTGCAAAGCTACTCTAAATAAATCAAATATAAGTTTTGCATTCCTTTTGGTTATTGCTCCACTTATATGTATGTATGTTTACTTAAAATTGCACAAAGCACAAAAATGTATTCAGTTTTGCTCCCATTGCAGAGTCGAAATAAACAACTAGTAACAAGTGGCGGCCGCCGTAGCCGAATGGGTTGGTGCGTGATTACCATTCGGAATTCACCGAGAGGTCGTTGGTTCGAATCTCGGTGAAAGCAAAATTAATAAAAACATTTTTCTAATAGCGGTCGCCCCTCGGCAGGCAATGGCAAACCTCCGAGTGTATTTCTGCCATGAAAAAGCTCCTCATAAAAATATCTGCCGTTCGGAGTCGGCTTGAAACTGTAGGTCCCTCCATTTTGTGGAACAACATCAAGACGCACACCACAAATAGGAGGAGGAGCTCGGCCAAACACCTAACAGAAGTGTACGCGCCAATTATTTATTTTTTTATTTTTAACAACTCGGTCCAGATCATATTGAACATTTGCCAAAACCGGCCGAGTTGTATCATCTTTTGAAAAGAAAATATTTCGTATTAATGTGAGAAAAAAAATAAAAAATGTATCCGATACAAGCATGATCACATATTATTGTTTACTTCACCAGCTGTCACTCAAAACAAAAAAAAATAAAATAAAAATAAAAAAATACGTATCCACTTCCGTTTTATGCCAATGTGGTATAATTGCTTTCAACAAAACACTGCTTTCATTTCGAAATATTTCGAGTGAAACGAAAAGTTGGCGCCAGCAGATATCGGTGATATTCGAATTAGATATTCCAGCATTCATGGTTTATATTTTAGAGCAACAAAAAATTTAGATATTTATTTGTGTATGTATGTATATGAGGGCGGATTAATTTACATGGAACTATTTGTTTCGACATCATTACTAACAGTTGCGGATTCTACATAAAATTATAAGAAAAAGCTTCATTAGGGCATAGCTCTAAAATCACTCCCTCACTCTAAATTTTGACGAAAGCTAAACTTGTGCTCACATAATTAGATCACTTCAGAGTTTAACAATATTTGCAATATTTTTCATGCTATTTTTTCCAAAATTTTTGATAGAAATTTCTGTATTGCAACACAAACCTTATGAATTAAAGTTTCAAACTTTTAAAGTTCACAAAAATTTTGCAATTTTCAATAAATTACCATCCAAATTGAAAATTTTTTATCCGAGTCCTTTTGTTTAGTTTTTTAGCATACGATTTTTCGACGGCCAACCTTTTAGATTACAATCCAGTGCTTCACGACAATTTCATTTGCGTTTTTGCGAAGCGTATGCCCGATCCACCTACACTTTCTCAGTTTTACCATGTTAACTACCAGCTGAATTTTGCACCACTCGTATAGATCATCGTTATTTGTGATGTTGGGCCACCAGATCTGCAATATCCAGTGTAAACATCTGCTCACACAGCTTTTAATTTTGCTTTCAATCCAACAATAACAATTAAAAATAGCAAAGGAGACAATAGGCAAGTGGGATAATTTCTGTACAATAGTTTTACAGAGCATTAGGTCACTTTATTTGGCAAGACGACTAATACACCTTGTAACCAGTCATCGGGGAGCTCTGCTTCATCCCAGCTTGCAGTGAAAATAGGCTCGTGCTCGGAAGTATTTTATAGGTATGGAAGCGAATTAACAAATGCAAAACAAAACAAAAAATAGTTTTGTTATCTATTCCTAAGTTAAAGAATAGCAGGACGGCGATATAAAGCAAAAAATGCAAAATACTGCATCCGTAGCCGTAGCAAAAAGAGCCGAGTATGAAATACCAAATGACAAAAACAAAATTCTAATAGCGATCACCTTTCGGCAGGTAATGCCAAACTTTCGAATACTTTTTGTCCATGAAAAAGCTCCTCTGCCAAAAAGTGCCTCCATTAAAGCTTTCTTTCCCTAAGAAAATAGCATTCATCGTACTTAAGTAAATATTCATCAACACATTAAACATACTTTTTTAAAGATAAGTTTTAGTTATTCTTGGGGACCCGAAAATCACTTTAGAGCAGTGCTGGCACTTAAGCTTTGATAAACTCATGGAGTGTGAGGAAACCATCTGTCACGCGTTAGATTCAGGTGGCGCAAAATTAATCACCCTATCGGTCAAAATAAAGATTTCCATTATTAAAATCCGTTATTTATTTATTAAAAAAGCTTAAGCTTAATTTGAAAGTAATAAATTATATTGTAGTTTTTGTGTTATACAAGGTGGCGCAAAATTAATCACTCTATGGGAAGATTTATACTTTTTTGAAAATGCCGTATACTGGCACAAAGTGTGCCTTTTGGACATTTCTGAACTAGACAGCTGCAGTGTATAAACAGTGGTCGTGCGGCCGAGACTATCTCGGCTGTGGTTGCCGATGTTGCTGAGAACGAAGAAACATCAACCAGACTACCAGGCGCGCAACTGGACATCATCAGACGGACCTTGCAACGAATTTTAGTGAAAGACTTAGGCCTGTTTCCGTACAAGATGCAAATAGCGCATCAGTTAATGCCGCTAACGGTCAGAAGACGAATTTTCGCCGAAAGTCATCATAATCAAGGAGGTCTCTTCCCACTTAAAAGGTTTTGATGAGTGGAGTGCACATGTAAATACCCACTATCCATATTTGAGATTTTTTTTTTTTTTCATTTTTGATGATGGAAAACAGAACAAAGAACAGAGCAACCCCACTATACTGGTTTTGTAATTTTGTTACCGAGTGATAAAAGCCCATTCCAACCCGGCTATATTCGGAGCGAATTCTTGAAATTCCCTATTATTTACTCAGGTTTGCTTATAAAGTCCTAAAAAAATTCACAAATGTTTAATGAAATACAATAAAAAATAAATGAATTTCGTATAGTGCCACAACAATGAAATTCATGAATGAATTTTTCGGCAGCAGCTGGAACGCTTGCCAACGCAATGTGAGACAACAACTTCCGCTACCTGAATAAACATGTGTCGAAATAAAAAAAATAAAAGTAAAATAAACATTGTGCTACAAAAAAAAAGAAAAAAAAAATGCAATAAGGCAAATTTAGTAAATTGGTTTATCGCGCTAAATGTTTTAAATTTATTTCAACAAATTGTTTATAAAATTTTAAAGCAAGTGTTTTTAAAGAAAATAAAATATAAAATAAAACAGTTTGGTTTATTGTACTCGATATTTATTGATTTGCGTACTTTTAAAGTATTTTAGCGTATCGTAAAGTGTTGGTAAATTAATTCTGGGCTTAATAAATTTAATGAGAAGTGAGTGCCCATAAAGAAATTGCGGAAATAATTTAAGAACTTGAAAAGAATTATATCCACATAGAGCTGTTTGTACCTAAGTACTTCTAGTTTGGGGAATATTTAGACATCAGTATACACATACACATACCTCGAGTTTATTTATATCAAAATTCGCTAGTGCCAGCAGTATCGCGTGCGCCAAAATGATGCAGCAATTAGTGGTGGAAATATTTATTTATTGATTAATTTAGATATGCGGGTAGGTATATACTAGGTTGTTCAATAAGTTCTGCGGTTCGAAAATAAAAACACAATTTTATGGTTTGAAATACTTTTTCGGCCGCCGTAGCCGAATGCGTTGGTGCATGATTACCATTCGGAATTCACAGAGAGGTCGTTGGTTCGAATCTCGGTGAAAGCAAAATTAATACAAACATTTTTCTAATAGCGGTCGCCCCTCGGCAGGCAATGGCAAACCTCCGAGTGTATTTCTGCCATGAAAAAGCTCGTCATAAAAATATCTGCCGTTCGACGTCGGCTTGAAACTGTATGTCCTTCCATTTGTGGAACAACATCAAGACGCACACCACAAACAGGAGGAGGAGCTCGGCCAAACACCTAACGGAAGTGTACGCGCCAATTATTTTTTTTTTTTTTATACATTTTATTATGCAGTGTAGTCTCACCGAACATCAATACATTTGTCCCAACGAGATTTCAATTTGGAAATTCCATTCCGGAAGAGTGAGAGCTACGCTTCCACAACTGTTGTGACCTCATCATTTGATCGAAAACGTTTTTCACGCATGATTTTTTTTAGGTCTGGAAACAGATGGAAGTCGCTAGGTCAAAATATGGTGAATACGGTGGATGCTCCAACAATTCGACCTTTAATTCATCGATTTTAGTCATTGCTCTTGTGACACGGTGTATTGTTCTCATGAACAATAACTTTTCTCTTTTGCAAAGTTCCTTTTTTTCACGAATTTTTTCTTTTAGCTGGTCTAAAAATTAAAACAATTCTCAGAATTTATTGTTTTACCAGTTTGCAAGTAATCACAAACAAAATTACTTTCGCATCCCAAAAAATTGATGCTAACACCTTCTTGGCCGACTTCTGGACACGAACTCACTTTGTACCCGATTAACCAGGTTAGCACAACTACTTAGCCTCTTGTTTTGATTTAGAGTTATGGTGATAGACCCAAGTCTTATCGATAGTGATTAATCAATGCACAAAATCCATTCTCACCTTTCGAAATTGTTCTAAGTGTTGCTGAGAAAGTCACACTCGAATGTGTTTTTGTTCCATTGTTAGCGAATGCGACACCCATTGCGCCTGCAGCTCTCTGAAAGCCAGTCAAAATATTGCGTACACTGCCGACTTATTGGTTACCCAATGGGATGCCTACGGCTCTCTTTCAGTCACTCGACGATTTTCCAATACGATTTTCCGTATTTTTTCTACGAGCTCTGATGTTGTTCCAGTTTTTGGTGATCCTTGGAGTGGATCGTTTTCAATTCTTGTGCGACCACGTTTAAATTCAGCAACCTACCTTTCTACGACGAAAGGTCTTTATACACTTTGAAAATTCGTTCATAAATTGCATTTGCTTTTAAAGATTCTAAAAATAAGAAACAATAATTGTCCGATACTTGATTTTTTTCCATTGTAGAAAATACTGTGATACGTCGATACTAAATGGCTTGTAAAATAAAAATGATTTGACAGATTAAAAGGAAACTTTACAAACGTTCATATGAAGAGTTTATCAAAACAACAAAAAAAGGCTTTTCGGCTTCTATTACACATCAACAGGAGGTAAATTACTAAATTGTATAAATTAATACTATTAAAAATGGCAAACATTTCTGTTTAGCAAAGTTAGGCAAATCATCATGTATCGTTTAACTTGTGGAAGTTTATTTTGAAAAACAAAAATTATAAATGTCATGAAATAATTTACTAAATTATAATAAAAATAAATCATTCAAACACTAGTTCTGTTTTGTATTATCATTTTATATTCTCTTATAACTCTTAAGAAACCCCCAATATAAAGCCAGTAAGCCAAAATATATCTTATTATGATTACATCGAAGACTTGAAGGCAAGTGTTGAGCCGAGTGAGACTCTTAAAGATAAGTACAAAAAAAGTGAAAAATGAAAAAAATTAGATTGAGAAAAAACGGCATTTAAATCGCATTTATATTAAATCTACAAAATTAAAATGGTTGTGCACACCTTTCTATAGTTATACCTATTCATAGCTGCCTTAAGAGATTCTGGAGCGGAACTCCAGTGCCTTGAAACTTTAATGAAGAAAGGTTTTGACAAGGACAAGTACAAATATTTAGAAATAGTCAGACTTAGATGCCTACTAGACATTGGAAATATTAATTTCTCGTATAAATACTTTGGAGTTTTACATTCTGTATGTTTTTATATAACAACGATGTTTTGAGATACTTTGTATGAATGTACTTTATTCATCAGTATATATATATATATATATGAAAGGCATTTCAGGTAGTGAAATAGTCGGCAGCTCATGTTATGAACTATCCTCCGAGCACTTTCCCGTAATCATCGTTCTAAATAACGAATCAGTTGACTCATTTTCCCACTGCTGTCTCCATAATAACTTAACACTATTGCCTTCAACAATTAACCTTAAGCACCCACTCAAGTGCAATGAAGGTATTATAAATGCTGTCGACCACTTCAACAATTACCTTCAACAGGCGGCTTGGAACTCAACACCCTCCCTCAGGAAGCGACAACACATAAAAAAAACTCTGAAGGAAGATAGAAGGCAAGAAACACATGGCAAAGAAGTAGACACTCTGAAGACAAAAAAACATTAAACTTGCTCACCCAAGAGCTCAAAGATATTCTCAAAAAAGAATACAACACACAACTACAGAACTACCTTAGTAACCTCTATGTAACGCCTGCCACTGTCTACTCAAAAAATTTAAAAAGGCCAGCTTTAAGACAATCAGGCAATTAAATGAGAAATAATAAATGGACTTAATCAGGTATCGGAAAGGCTCACACATTTGCTCGGCACTTATCCCGAGTTTTTGCATCATATGAAAATGAACCCTCACTAAGAATTGCTCAAAAAGTCAAAGACATCCTAGAATTCATTTACCAAATGGACCCGCCCCTAAAAAATTTTTCGAAGAACGAAGTAAAAGCGGCAATAAAAAAGGTTAAAACAAAGAAAGCCTCGGATATGATCTCATCACAGGAGAAGTACCTAAACAACTGCCAGATGAAGGAATCTCTTTTCTCACGCATGCATAAAATGATATCATATTTACTAGCCTTGCTCCCCCAATGCATAAATAAAAATGTTCCCTAAACCCGGAAAAAGTGTCGAGAAGGTGGAATCTTATTACCCTATCAGCTTTTCACCCTACGGTTATGGAATTTCTTTTTCTGAAAAGAATGATGTCCATAATTCAAGACCGAAAATAATTCCCAAATCACCGATTCGGCTACCACCGAACAGTTACACAGACTCGTAAACAGTGTTCACAAAGTTTTCGAGCAGAAAAAGTATCGCACAGCCATCGACATATCCCAATCCTTTGACCGCATTTGGCATGACGGATTGCTATGAAAAATAAAAGACACTCTACCCATAAATTATTACACTTCAAAGACCGACATTTCTTCGTTAAGGAAAACGCAGAACACTCTGAAATCTGTGAAAGTTTAGTTGTTGTACCAGGGCAGTATAATAGGTCCAATCAAATACTTGCTCTACTTCCACGATTTACCAGTCACTGAGGAAACTATAGCCGGAAGTTTTGCAGATGACACCGCTATTCCCGCACTAGACTCTAACCCCCAAAAGGCTTCACTTAAACGCCAAAAAAAGACTTGTTATTTCCTCAATGTTTAAAAGATTGGAGAATAAAACCCCATGAAACAAAGTCAGTTCAATTATTTTTTATACTCAATCGAAGCATTTCTCCTCCCGTGAAACTCAATGTAATCTTACCCAAAATAATGTTTCCAAATGTCTTGACATGCTGTTTGATAGCAAGTTTACATGAAAAACACATAATTTTACTAAACATACGGCACTTGGAATCAAACTCCGAGATCTATACTGGTTATTTAATCGAAATTCTCATGAAAGGCAAACTCTTACTCTACTCAGCCACCTTAAAACCAATATGGGCTTATGGCATACAACTCTGGGGCACTGCAGCGAACTCTAACAGTAAAATACTCCAAAGATTACAGTCAAAAACAATAACAATGATTACAAACGCACCATATTACATCACAATTGCCCAAATAAAACGTGAATTAAAATTTCTCACAACAGCTGAAGAAATAAAAAAGCTTGCCACATCTCACAATAAAAGACTTCAATCATACACAAATCCTTTAATCATAGAAATAACTCTTAATTCCAACTCCTTGAACAGACTCAAGAGGAAGTCAACAATGGACTTATTAAAAGCAAAAATCTAGAAATGGTGGCTCCACTATGGGCTTTCCAAAAATTTGCTAAATGTTAGAAAACAGATTGCAATAAATAAATGTATTCAGAAACAAAACAAAAAGTATCCAAATGCAAACTCTCACTTAAAAGTTATGAACAACTTAACATTAACTTTCTTAGCAAAGAAACGAGAGCCCTGAGATTTAAAGTTGACACAAACAGGACTTGATCCAAGTTACCTTTAGGCGAAATTACTCAGCCCTCTTCCGTCATTTCATGGCTACCTTGGAGGTTGACAACTGCTTTGGGTTTTATCGCCGCCTGGCCAGGAGTGAAAGTGTAGATATCTTCTCTAGGTATCACATCACACTGTACAAGTATCGTGTCCGATCAGTTTGGAATAAAATATACTCCACAATAGTGGGAAGCCGAAAGCTGAAGGAGATATCCAGATGTCCCATCACGCACTCGAGCTTTGAGCCATCTGTGTATACGTGGATGGAATTGCCTTGTAAAAAGTTGAAATTTAAATTATTTGATAATAATAAATTTTAAAATAGAACTTCTTTGAACCTTTAGTCTTTTATAACTCGACAAGCAGGTTTATGCGGTGCTTCTTCTGAGAGCATTTTTAAGTAGTTAAATGGATTTTTTGCATAACTCGCCTCTACCGAATAACCAATGTAAAAGTGATAATGCAAAATAGCATGCGGAGTAATATTCTACTGGGAAGAGCAACAAGACCGGTTAAAATTTCACACCCACTTAAATGTTGAGTAAGCGCACATATTTGCTTTTCATCTCAATCATACAAAATACTACTCTGTATCGCGTGCGGTTACTAAATGACAATATTGCTACTCTCACAACAATAATAAACGCCATGGCATAAGAAGCCCACAAGCAGCCGATCCCACAAACGCAATCTCGTAATCAATTACCCCACCGCCTTTATAAGCTACTTTCTGATTCTTTTTGGACCAATAGCAGAGCTACAATAACTTGCGGTGATTGTGGCTTCACACATTCCACCAAACAATCTTTCACAGCACATTGACTCGACACGGCGTATGTGCGATTTATTGCATGCCATCAAATCTTTTGCAAACTTAACCAAATCTGTCTTTTAACGCTCTGATTAAAGACTTAATTAAACGCCACCACACAATTTTGCTTGATGGATGCGAAAATATTAAATTTAGTAATTGATACAGCGTCAATAGGAAAAGCCCAAAGACTGTAAGATGTGCCGGGAAAATTAAATTAAGCCTTGTACTTGCGTGTAGCCTTTTCTATGAGTGTGTATGTGTGTGTATGCTTTGTGTGTGTACATGTGCGTGTCTAGACACAAAGATGTCGGAATTGAGTAACTACTGTTGGGATTTCGGTATTGAACAGAATGCATGCACACCTATACAAGTAAAGTGTACATTTCTTCTTACCTTTGTTGGAATTGTTATTTAGTTTGTTCACTTTACAAGGCTTTTATCTGCGAAATTTCATTTATGTTATTTAAATTAAATTGAAATCCAAAATTGTATGCCTGTTCCATAAGAACATACATTTCTTCTCATAACCATATTCGTATACGGGCACGCACTCTTAGCTATATATCAATATAGAGAATGAGGGTCGGCAGGAAATATCCATGTAAAATATTTCTTTGCGCCATAAATTTAATACAATACATTCATATAAAAACTCATGCTTATCTTATATTAAATATATATAAGTACATTTTTGTATTGTGTACGTTTTCTGAATTCTTACAGGTTTTTTAACGATTAGAGTTAAAATAAAGTAATAAAAATAATTTAATATAAAAAGATTGTGTTTAGGAAATGCATATAAGCTGGTCTAAGTAAAGAAAGTCTATTATCATATTATGGGATATTGCATTGAATTCTTTCTTTGCTCTGGGTGGGAAAGCATCGATTCCAAGCTTGGTTTGAAGTTTATCGAAAAGAAGGATGAAAGATGCAGAGACTGCACTTCTGAATAGTAAAAAAATATACAAAAAAAGAAATATTAAAACTAATCTGAGAAATAAGGCAGGCAGCTATTCCTTGAATACTATTCTAGAGAAAATTTATGATAATGTGGACCTAAAACTCTCAAGAGTACTTAGATTTATTAGCATGAGCCGAAATGTAAACAAGGGTAGGCCCGGTATAATTGACGTGTACATCCTTTTTGGGTATTTGGTCGAGCTCCTCCTCAGTTTGTGGCGTGCGTCTTGATGTTGTCCCGCAAATGGAGGGGCCTACAGTTTCAAGCCGACTCCGAACGGTAGACATTTTTATGAGGACCTTTTTCATGGCAGAGGTTTGCCATTGCCTGCCGCGGGGCGACCGCTATCAGAAAAATGTTTTTCTTAATTTAATAGGACTATGAATAAGTTCGTGCGGTTTTTTTTCGAAATTTGAAACTTTATTGACGTAAAATGGTTACAAATTTAATATTCAAAATATTGTCCATCGCTTACTACTACTTTTTCCCATCTTTCTGGCAATTCACGGATTCCCTTTGTGAAAAATTCGGTCGGTTTTGCCGCAATCCACGAATCGATCCATTTTTTGACTTCATCGTAATTACGGAAGTGCTGGTCAGCCAGGCCATGTTGCATCGATCGGAAGAGATAGTAATCGGATGGCGCAAGGTCTGGACTATACGGCGGGTGGGGTAGGACATCCCATTTGAGCGTTTCTAAGTATGTTTTGACCACTTGTGCAACATGTGGCCGAGCATTGTCATGTTGCAAAATAACTTTGTCGTGTCTATCGGCGTATTGCGGCCGTTTTTCTCGCAGTGCTCGGCTCAAACGCATCAATTGTCGTCGGTAGACATCCCCCGTAATCGTTTCATTCGGTTTCAGTAGCTCATAATACACAACACCCAGCTGGTCCCACCAGATACACAGCATAACCTTCAGGCCATGAATATTCTGCGCCGACGTCGATGTTGAAGCATGGCCAGGGTATCCATACGTTGCCCGACGTTTTGGATTGTCGTAATGGACCCACTTTTCATCGCCAGTCACAATTCGATGCAAAAAACCCTTTCTTTTGTGCCGTTGAAGCAGTTGTTCGCATGCCATAAAACGGCGTTCAACGTCTCTTGGCTTCAATTCATACGGCACCCAATGGCCTACCTTTCGGATCATTCCCATGGCTTTTAAACGTTTGGAAATGGTTGATTGATCAACTCCCAAAGTTTTTGCAACCTCTTCTTGCGTTTGAGCCGGATCTTGATCGAGCAATTCCTCCAATTCGGTATCCATGAACTTTGGCGGCGCACCCTCGCGTTCTTCGTCTTCCAAGCCAAAATCACCACTTTTAAAGCGTGCAAACCACTTCTGGCACGTTCGCTCAGATAGAGCATGCTCACCATAAACTTCCACCAAGATACGATGACTTTCGGCTGCTTTTTTCTTCATATTAAAATAATGAAGAAGAATTCCCCGCAAAAACACATTATTTGGCACGAAATTCGACATTTTCAAGTGTGGTAAAAATATTGTTGTTTACGCTTCAAATAAAAAACTTATACTGACGTTTGTGCCTTACGACAGTAGCTCTCCAATGAATGTTTGGAAATGTGGATCGATGGAATAATAATCAAGTTACGCCATCTGTTGTAAAACCGCACGAACTTATTCATAGTCCTATTAGGTGTTTCACCGAGATTCGAACTTACGTTCTCTCTGTGAATTCCGAATGTTTAAAAGAAGTTTAAAAATTCAGGAACCGAAAAAACGTTCGAGAAATATTATTTCATTCATTCTATTCTTGCTAACGAGATTTGATTGTGAGGCTTCCAAACAAAGACTGTATATTCTTCAGTGTAAGAATCTGCAAACTCTTTAATTTAACGGCGCACAAAATCAAAAAGTTGAAGTATTCGATGAAGAAAACTTGCAGGAACTCTTTGATGCCTTTGTTGAAGATGACAATGAGGATGTGGGAATTGTTGAGAGCGAAGAACTATGGTTTAGCAGAGCCCATAATTCACGGAAAGTTTATGATAGCATTGATGAAGTTTCTCTAGCTGATTTAAGAAGAAACCGTGACTGCTTGAGCCACCCAAGTGGAGTAAGCAAAATTATATGGAACCATTAGTAGTATTTGCTAGCGAGATGCAGGGGCTTACTGATGTTATCGAAAGCATGCCAACACACGAAAATTTTTCAATTTTCAGTTCAATTGTAACTCCAGCTGTGGTTGAACATATAGTACTCCAAACTAATTTGTATGCCCAGCAATCTGGTAAGTCATACATTCCAACAAGTGTGTTAGAAATATATGCATTTATTGGAATCAATTTTTTGGTGGAAATAAAGCTTCAGGTCATGAAAAAGCTTCTCATAAAAATATCTGCCGTTCGGAGTCGGCTTGAAACTGTAAATCCCTCCATTTGTAGAACAACATCAAGACGCACACCACAAATAGGAGAAGGAGCTCGGCCAAACTCCCAAAAAAGGGTGTACGCGCCCAGAACTGAACGATAGCTGTATATCCAAAATATTTCCCGTGAAAAGATTTGCCTAGATTTTAAACAATTTACATTTGAACGACTCTTCTATAATGCCAAAAAGAGGATCACCATCATTCAACAAACTCTACAAAGTTCAACCACATTTGGATATGCTGAAAGAACGCTTCAAATTGTGCTTCAATCCTGGCGAGTAGACGAATCAATGATAAGATGCAAAGGTAATGTTTAAGATACGTTGATATTTGTATTCTACAGAAACTGTTTTAATAGGCCGATCAACTTTGATCCAGTATATACCGAAGAAGCCAATAAAAAGAGGTTCAAACCTTGGATGTTGTGTGCGCGATGGTATAAAAATAGTACCACATCCTTGTACAAAATCCTGCAAGGATAAACATTTTCTTCATCAGATGTCTCGAATAAATGAAATAAAAAAAAAGTCGTCGTAAAGCTCATACATATCATCGTTCCATCGCCTGCTACTCACAATAATTAAAGAACATTAATATCACGTCGAGGTTTATTAATATCGGACTGATCTTTCATCATTTCAAACAATTTGAGGGTATCTGAATACAGTAAAACTTTGCATAAGGAAAACCGTAACTCATGCCATTAATGAAAGGGATAAATAGCAGTGAACCTGAAACGCTCCCTTGGGAGAGCGCTGAATAAGTGATAAGGAGCTCAGAAGATGCATTATCGGCGGTGATTACACAACATCTGTCAGAGAGATAGGATCTAATCCACTCCTGAAACATGAATGAAATCCCATACAGCAAAGTTTACTAATAAGAATTTTATAGGTCATAGCGTCAAACACTTTACAAAAGGCTGCACAAATGCAGTGATCACTGAAAATAGACGGTTTTGAAACTGAAGACCTATTGGAAACAAATCTATGTTGATTAAGATTGCTTGCTATATGATTGAACACGCGTCCAATATCGATGACCGGCTGAGACAGCGCTTAGACAATTTTAATATCAAAGTTCCATTAATTTTAACTTTTTCATACAAATAAATTTCGTTGTACATTGTGTAAAATAAGTACCCGGAATTTAAAAAAAAACACATTTTTTCATATTATTCATCATTATTTGTTGGATCGCCTTCAAAATAGGCTCCTTTTGAGCCGATACAAATATTCCAACGAACAACCCAGTCATCCATGGCCCGCTGGTAGGCCGGCGCCGGGATGGCCTTCAGCTCCTTTAGCGAATTTTTTTTAATGTCTTCAATCGACTCAAAACGCCTTCCCCGAAGTGGCAATTTTAGTTTTGGGAAGAGAAAAAAGTCACAGGGTGTGAGATCTGGCGAATACGGTGGCTGTTCGATAGTATTTATTAAGTTTTTGGTTTGGTTTCGCGTACAATCAAGGCTCGGTGCGATGGCGCGTTGTCGTCGTGCAGAATCCACGAATTGTCCTTCCAAAATTCGGGCCGTTTACGGCGAATGGCTTCACGTAAACGCCTTAAAACGGATAAATAATATTGCTTATTAACCGTTTGGCCCTCTGGAAGGAACTCATGTGTACCAACATGAAAAAACCAAATTTGAAGTGTCAGGTATTCCCGGGAGAGTTTAAATTATAAATTCCGGGTACTTATTTTACACAATGTATAACAAAACGCCACATATTTCCCAACTTTGCACTAAATTCGTAAAAACTTTACAATTTTTTAAATTTTTTTATTAGAAACCTTTAGAAATCTTCTGGGTATGCAATTTTATGAAATGTTCTATTTTAGTTTATCTTATAATCTCCAAACTTGCGCTGATTTTCGATGATTTTTTAGAAGAGGATGTTGAGCATATTCACAGAGCATATGCCACAGAGATTGTCAAAAATCGACCCGACTTTTGAGCAAATTCAAGCTGATCCTTCATTATACTGAAGCCGAATTAGTTACAATATTGCTTAACCCAAAAGATTTCAGAGATTCTGATAAAAAAATTAAATATCTTAATGATAAAATTATGATTTTTTTGTTTAATTTTTTAATTTAAATTGTAGATTTTGTTCAAATTTTTCAACTTTGATTTATGATTTATAAAAAATTAACGAAAAAGCCATTGCATGAAAAATATTTCGTGAATTCATCACGGTTTTCCAGCGGCGGGAAAAATCATTTTTACGCGGAAGGCATTGTGTGTTCACAATGTAAGGCTTATCCTCTAAACCTTCATTCACTGCTCTGGAGAGCCCCAAGCAAGTCTTCTAGGTCCCCTGCTTTTTGTTTTATTTGTTAACTACATTAGCAATTGTTTTTCATTCGCTAATTTTCTGTTATATGCGGACTTAAAAATATTTTCAGTTAACGCATTCAGGACTCAAGCAAATGTAGACAAATTTGTTATGTGAGGTCAAAAATCACGACTTTCTTTAAACATTCTTGTACTTCTCATAGCATATCTCATATTGTACTTTAATTTGTGAAAGTATCCAAAGATTTAGGTACAATTAATGACACTCGTTTGCCATTTAATAGTCGTTCATTTCATCTTATCAAAACCGTATTCTGTCTTAGGCCTTATATGACAGAATATCTCAAATTTTACAGACCCTTATAACCTGAATTTACTGTTTACGGTTTACGAAAATATACAAAGGTGTATCTGAAATTTGTACTAAGGTCAGCAAAGTTTTCAGCTCTAATCCTCATTTGCTTTTGATTAACTTGGAAGTCTTTAGAAAGCAGAATATCCATTCTTGCTCCATCGTTTGTTTTCACAGCTATTAAGGCTGACATTGCTTGCTTATTTCTGCCTCAAAGTATTAATTTTCTTATCTGGCGAAGTACAATAAAAATTGCTCTCGTAATGCTCTTACCGAATGAACAATTTATGATTTAATTGAGCTCTCCAATTCTAAATTCCTAGATTTCTAAATTTAAAGGAAAGAGCTTTCAGTACTACTGAACTCTATCTTTTAAATTAGTTCGACGTAAGCTCGTAATTTAATTAAGGATATCATTTCATTATTCTTAAGCAATATTCGTCGATTTAAAATTATGCTTTATTAACTTTTGAAAAAAAAAATCAAATGATATAAATAAGTAAATAAAATGTATACAGGTAGAAATGAGACTTTATGACCTACGAAATGAGACTTTCGGTTATTAGTCCATAGATGTCGCTAGGAGTATTTTTAAACCTTCCCAAATGTCTTGTTTTTTATTTTTATTTATATTTTATATTTTGAATTTCGTGCCTTCAAACCACGATTTGCGGACATCATTGATTTTCTGTTATCAATTGAAGAAAAACGCTTCTCAAGCTCATCAAATGCTTACAGAAGCTTAATGTGGGCATGCTCTAAATATAAAACATGCTCCGAAGTGGTGATTTTAGCGTGGAGAACGAGGACCGTAGCCGGCCCCCGAAAAAGTTTGAGGACGCCGAATTGCAAGCATTGTTGGATGAAGATGATGACCAAACGCAAGAAACAATGGCAGAGCAGTTGGGGGTGACCAAAAAAAAAATCATTTCCAAACGTTTGAAAGACATGGGCATGATTTTAAAGGTCGGAAGTTGGGTGCCGCATGAACTGACAATGTGAAAATGCACCACCGCATCGAACAAGAGCGACCCGGGAATTGGTGGAGACGTACGATTGGGAGCCGCTAGTGCATGCGGCTTACTCACCAGACTTCGCGCCTTCCGATTATCATTTGTTTGCATCGATGGGCCACGCACTTTCCGAGCAGCGCTTCAATTCTCAAGAAGAAGCCAAAACATGGCTCGATGATTGGTTTGCGGCCAAAGACGGCGAACTTTTTTGGCGCGGCATCCACAAATTGCCTGAGAGATGGGAAAAATGTGTCGCTAGCGATGGCTATTATTTTGAAGATTAAATTCGTAACCATTTTTGTTAATAAACGTTTGAAACTGAAAAAAAGTTTCATTTCATACCAATATAAATATAAAGATACTTACATAAATGAGCACAAGTGTATATCGCTTGTGCAGTATGAAAGTAATAAGGACTCTGTGTCATTTTAAGAAATATTCTTTTTCAAAGTTTGCGGTCAATGACACAAAAAGAGAGTATTTCCGAGTACTACAAATTATAAAGGTTTGCGTTTGAGTACACGAGAGGAATCAGGAAAAGCGCAAGTGTGCCTTGTTGCATTTGTTTTATGGAGCTTCTAAATTATTATAAATCAGTTTCGACTTCAAAAAAGTAACTAAGGTTAATGAAATGCCTGGTTTTCATTATGCCATTCTTTTGACGATATAACTTGACAAAAAACGCCAGTATGCTGTCATTTTAATATTTTGTGTTACGGCTTCTAATTGAAATAGCCCAAAAGGAAAGGTATTTAACTTTGAGGGGCACTCTTTGTCTTAAAAAAATGTGATAACAAAAACACTTCATGACACCGTATAATATCTTTTGTCTTCAGCTAGACTAAGAAGTTAAATGGAATTGTAAAAATAAAAATTAAAACTCTTTATAAAAATAGATATTTGTTTTGCTGCATGAAAAACGTAGTTGCATATCTTTTATTCAATGCTGTACATGGGTTTCTCGATGCATATACAAATATTCATGCCATTCATTTGTAATAATAATAAAATGTTCTTCATTTCTTTACAACGTAAATCAGCTTACATTTGCAAGTATACGTTTTTTCCATTGTGATGCACTGAGGTGAATTATGGGATTTTGTTATGGTAACATCTTCACATTTCCTTTGCAGAGCAGGTGAGCGTGCGAGTGATGCGAATGGCTTAGGCTGTTCGCTCTGGTTCAACGCCTACATCTGACAGGCACGACTGAGAAAATCTTTTCATGCAAATACTTACTCCTCATAGAGACTCACGCCCATACACACACACATATGTATGCATGTTCATTGTAGCAATAATGCATGTTATTATTTTATCTTTACGTACACCTACATGCATGAATATATTACGTTTGTGTGTGTATGCATAGTAAATTGCATTAAAACATGATATTTATTATGATTTTAGATTATTTTTTTTTTATGTACGAGAGCAGATATAATTAAATTATTTGTAGGTGGCAGGTGTAATCTTTCTAAAGTCTGATTATTTTTTAAATTATATTAAAAGCTGATGACAATAAATTTAATTTTGTTTTGAATGGAATTTCAAATTATATTAAAAGACATTATGAAAGGCGATTCTCATATGTGGTGTATTCCATTGTTGGAGTTTCCCATTCCAAGTGCCACCGAGTGCTAAATGAAATGATAAATTTAAATTTAGATGTTCAGCATACTTCTGCGTAATGATCTATATGCAGTCTTTTAGATTATTAACGTCATTTGAAATATTATTTCATTTTTCAAATTAAATCCGGGAAATTAGAAAATTCCTTACTTCGAAAAAAAAGTTTCCAGGCAACATTTCCAGATTTTCACGAAAATTAAGGCTTACTTTTCCTATACAAGAGTTTCTAATGGCGACCGCCATAGCCGAATGGGTTGGTGTGTGGGTACTATTCGGAAGTGGGACGTTGGGCGATGACTGGCGAGGAGGCACTGAAGTTACTTCTCGACGCCCATTTTCCGACGAGCCCAGCACCTAGCACCACCGGCTTGGAAAGTATTTCATCCTACATTCTGGACCGGGGCTGGTTACTGGATAAGCACCACCTGGCTTGGGCCATAGACTCCTTTAGATCCTTCAAGTCGCCTGGTCTCAACGGCATCGTTCCTGCCCAACTGCAAAAATCTTTGGAGGTATCATGCCGTTGGTTGAGTCTTATCGAGCTGCGTAGCCAGGAGCTATATACCGAGATCATGGAGGTCCGTAAGGGTTGTCTTTATACCCAAGGCAGACAAGAGCTCGCTTGTCTCCCCTAAGGACTTCAGGCCAATCAGTCTCTCATCTTTTTTGCTGAAAACCTTTGAGAGACTGATTGACCTGCAGATATGAAGCGAAATTCCTCGGGGCCGGTTGTTGCATACCCTACATGCTTATTGCAAGGGCAGATCGGTGGAATCTGCCCCGCACGCAATTGTGAAAGGGATTGAGGAGTCTCTTTTCCAGAAGAAGCTTGCGGTGGGCGCCTTCCTCGACATTGAGGGGGCTTTTAACAACGTCCTCCTAGAGGCAAATAACAGGTCTCTAGGTAAACTGGGGGTCGAAATTGACCTTACTAGATGTATCTATAAAATGCTTAGCGACAGAATTGTCTCAGCAGAATGGGGCGGCATCTCCATCTACAACTTGATGCAGGGATATCTGAACGTAGTTGTTAGATGGGCAAGAGGGAGCTCGTCCTATTTACGAGGAAATATAAAATACCCAGAGCTCAGCTTTCCCCACTAGGGGATGCTCCTCTGATGCTTTCTGACAAGGTGAGGTACCTAGGTATTATCATTGACAGCAAGCTTACATGGAAGCCCAATATTGAGGAAACAGTGAGGAAGGCAACAATTACCTTGTATGGGTGCAAGGGCGCAATTGTCAAAAGATGGGCCATTTCGCCTACAGTTGTTTTTTGGCTATATAATACGATAATAAAGCCAATTTTGTTATATGGAGTCATAGAAACTTCAAGTTCATCCCCCTGTCAATGGATCAATGTATACCCTCGCTTAGTCCAACCGGAACCTTCTTCACTCATATTCCATCAAGGGAGTAGTGGACGGGGGACTACACTTGGGGACAGGGCCTGGTAAACTTGTTCACGGATGGATTGAAGTTGGAAGGAAAGGTTCGCTGAGGAGTTTTCTGCTAGGAGCTCCCCATCAGACTCAAATTCAGGTTACCGGCCCACTGCAGTGTGTGGCGGAGGTAGCTGCAATCAAGGAGGCAGCTGATTGGATGCTCACATACGTAGGTACCTATAGTGAAGAAAGTAAATATTTACTCCGACAGCCAAGCGGCAATAAGGGCCCTCGGGTCAGTGACGGTACTTTCGAAACTGGTCAGGGATTACTTGACCGCACTTTTGACTGCGTCCGAATTCTTTGGCATAAGCCTCATCTCGGTTCCTGGTCACAGTGACATTGGGGGAAACTGTGAGGTGGATGAGCTGGCCAGACAAGGGACATATGAGGTAATTTCCCCGCGAAGGGAGAGAATTGAGATCGCGCTGACTCCCTGAGGTCTACTCCTGGAGAGATGCGAGCGTTGGGCAAGTGCACAAACTTGTAAGGTCGCGAAATCCTTCTGACCACGTGTGGACCGGGGGCGCTCGGACAAGTTTCTATGCGCGAGAAATGCATGCTGTAAGACTTGGAATCACCTCAAGTCCTTTTTGCGATGGATATATGGGGGATAAGGAGGAATCATCTCAGCACCTCTCCTTAGCTGCTCTCCTCTGGCGAGGCGAAGATCCAGGCATCTTGGCTCTTACTTCTTTGCTATGCCTGCTAGTGTAGCTGGCGCTGACATTAAAAATCTGATGAATTTCATCAACAGCACAAAGCGGTTGACGCAAATGCAGCATAGTCATCGTTCGTAATCTACACACTCTAAACCCATTCTCCTAACCATTCCAGCACCACCTCTCCCCGCCCTCTCCCTGTCTTTCTCTTTCACCTCACCTCCTACATAATGGGCAACCATACGAACCTAACCTAAGCTAACCATTCAGACTTCGGAGTACGTTGGTTCGAATCTTCAAACAACAAAATAACCACAAAAATAAAGAAAAGGTAAAAAAAGTACCTTTTGTGGAATAACATCAAGACGCACACCACAAATAGCAGGAGTAGCTTGGCCAAACACCCAAAAAGGGAGTAAGTAAATATATATAATTATTACTGTCACTCACAAATTTAATTTGTAAAAGTTTTTTTTAAATTCTCTTTTCAACAAAATGGTTAAAAAAAAATCAAAAATTTACCGATACAATTTTTTCTTTAAAGTGGTTGTAAGTGGAAAACATGCATTATTAAGGAAATGCTTTGTATTAAATTAAGGAAAATCTATGTATTCCCACAAAGTTTGTATTAAAATTTTAGTCAAGAACATTCAAAGGATAAAAAACACATAACACTTCATGTCTTCTGTTATTTATGTTTTATTTTCAAAATACTGACAGATGTTTTTTCTACGATTATACGGTGTTAAGCTCTTCCTTGCAGAGATAGCCCCTAATTTCCTGCGTTTCGTTTTTGTGTAGCCTCATAAGCTCTTCGATTGGGGATCGTATCGCAATTAGCGCGATCCTTTCGGGCACAACTTCTGTTCAAACATCTGAAAGCCACTATTCAATTTTTATTTATTTTTAATTTTTTAGTTCATTTGGTGGTAAAGGAAGTTCAGGGTGCATATGGTTATTCAGGATATCCGCATGTGCATAAATGTGACTAAAACTTCCTGAAACCACGCTTTTTATTTTTGCTCTTTTACAAATAAGACATTCTACAATAAGACTCTTTTACAACTAATATCAATAAAAGATGAAGCATGCAATTATCGTCGCTATATATTCAAATTACATCGATTTAGAAATCTCTAATTGTCTTGAGTGGATCCGTTCATTCGTTCATATGATTCACCGTAATTTGAAAGCATCAAGCGGCAATGCGGAATCTGTTGCAAAACAGAAAATACACGAGGAAGATTCTAGCACTGCCCGATTTGCAGAATTTTTCAACAAGTGCAAGCGATCATTGACGAGGATCCTTCAAAATAAATGAGGGCACTTACAAGCGAGCTTAACGATTCTGAGAATTTTATCCGTTGAGTTGTTCATGAAAACTTGCGCAGAAATAGCAGATGGTTATGGTCCAATTCTATAGAGGTTCCTGTTGTCGTACAAATAAAACTTTCAGGTATGGGTTTAGGTATTGTGAGAAACAAAGCACATGGCATGCCACCACATTTCTTTACTTAAGGAATTCGAGTGAATTTTGCTGCATATGTCGAGGCTTTAGAGACAGTAGGAAAACTCAGGATTGATAGTGCACGCGGTGCAGCCTATAAATCCTTTACTAAAACTCTGTTCCTTCAAGCGAAGTGATTGCCATCCAAGACTGGATGGCTGAAAATTCCCAGACCACATAACACTGAACTTAGGGACGCCTAACTCCCCAGAGTTGAATTCCTGGATTGCAACGTATGGGACGCAGTTGAGCGCGAAAGTAGTAAGCATCTTCTTTGCCAACTTCCTTCTGTGCGCGGATGATTTAAAAAATATATTTTATTATATCAAACTACCTAACCTAAAGTTAGTGACGCTAAATCAAATAAAATTTTCGTCGGAATTCAGATCAAGATATTATTCAAAGCGAAGATTTTTCAAAAAAATGTTGAGAAAAATCTGCTTAAATAAGTTTCAAAAATATTGCTAAAATTTACTTTCTTAATTCGAGGTTAGTAACTACAAAAAACTCTTAGAAGGATTACTTTCGACATGTCACTCACAATTACATATTACTCAGAATTTGTATGCCCCCACTTCCCCACGAAGCTAGGAGACGTTAGTGACGAACTTAGAGAAAGGTTTTATAAGAATATTTTCAGAGGTTTTCCAATTTTTTATGAGGTATAAAGTTTCTCTCAGAAAATGGTATTGGTGCCAAATTTTTCCACACCTGCTTCCACCTTAGAGATTTTAAATAAAGCAAAACTAACCAAACATTGCAACTGACGAATTAAAATTCATTTTTATCGATCGGTGTTATTATATAGTTCAGTATCTATTGACCAAAGCGCCATCTATCGAGTTTAGTTTCTCAAAAAAAAAACAAAAAAAGCAGTATATAATTTTAAGAAGTTAATCCAAATTCCGAGTATGAATCAAATCGTTCAATAAATAAGATTTAGTATCTCGGTGCCGTCTAAAGAGTAATTTGGCGGTTTTTTTTTTGAAGTGTTTATTTTTAAGTAGAAAATACCTATTTCGAATATGAGCTACCGATCAGAACCAAACTAACGAGTAAACCTTCCCTTCGCCTAAATGTCGTGAAGTTCTTTAGTCTATAAAATGCAAACAAAAGTTGAAATTTGTATGTAGATATTAAAAATATTTAATATTATGGCATACAACATCTAGCAAATATCTTCCGGTTATTAAGAGAATTATCAGAGGAACCGACTATTCGTCTGAAGCGTCGAAAGCAGAGCATCATCTCTTACAGCATCTTCATGCTCTGCTCCAATTACGATAGAGGTTCAACTTGAACCTGCTAATGCTATCATTATTTTTATACAGGTATGTGGTATATCACACTTTTCCATTTGTAAAAACTTCTTATTAATAATCCAACAGACAAATAAATTCCAAGATAATCCTTCTGATAACCAGACACACAAAAATATTCACAAACGTATGTATATATTGGTGATTTGGCATGCAAACGAGCGTTGTACTCAGAAAAGCAGCAGCGCTTATTCTACACATAAATTGGTAAACGTATACGCAAGTTTGTTGCTACATTTCATTGTGACAATCAAACATACATAACGGAACAAGTTTACAGAATTTGTATCACTCACAAGCAGCTGCTAAAATTGCCTTTGGAAAAAATATAATAATTTGCTAGTTTGGCACTCGACATGGCTATGAAATGTTACAAAATTTCAGAAGAATGAAAGCGCCATTGCGTATACGCAACATTTAATTTCGTAATCTTAATAATAACCAAAAAATTTCATCAGATTTTGAACTGCTTTATTCATTCTTTCTCCCAAACCAATTCGCTACAGAAGGTGAGTAGACGTATCTAAGTATATAAAAAGTATGTGCCTGTGCTTGTATATACTAATGAGATAAGGCCAAGAGTACTGTGGCATATCCAGTAGTTATAGCAGCATCCTCAACATTGTTCGCAGTTGAAAGTTTCGAGCTTAGTAAATCATCATAAAAAATTACGTGGTGCGCATAAAGGAAGCTTAAGAAGTTATGTATGTGTATGCGTGTGTGTGTATGTTTGTTTACAATTTGCTCGCGGAGCCAAAGCTGTACTGATATTTTTCGTTTTATTTTTATTTGCCGGCAAGCTGTTCGTGCTTCACTGCAGCAGATGCTGCACGCCGCTAATTTTGTTTATCTGAAGTTAATGAAAGATCCACCAAAAGGTGTAAAACACACAACTTTTGCAACAAAGCTTAATCGCACTTCGGCTTTTAAAAACTGCCAGATGCTGTAGCCGTGTGTGAGTTACCACGCGACGGGCAATCGGTTGGATAAATACTCGATACTCTGGTTGGGCATGAAGCATGAAACTGTTGAAACAGTTTTACCAAAAAGTAATCGGCAGCCTATGGCCAAAGGAAACCCATTTTCTGCTTGTTGTGAAATGATTGCCTGTGTCTTCACTATTATATTAACTTTAATCTGAATCTTTATCCAATTTCCCTATCTCTCGATAAAAAAGTGGATATTTGGAGTAGGGAAAAAAATGAACATTGGAAAATGAATTTGATTTTTTTTATTTCTTTTTAAATGAAATGTTTGACCTCGGATTTGTAATCAGCGACACTAAATACCTTAGGAACACTGCACTTTTCATTATATCTTATCTTGGGTGTAGATAAGTTCCTATGTTCATTTTTTTCTCTACCCCCGTAGACATAAGTACACCCCCTACTCTAAGGGTGCATGCGAACAATTTGGGTTTGGGCTTATTTCAAAGAGCAAAGTTCAACCTTCAATTACTGACAATAACGAAGATCGTAGCACGTTAGGCTTCTGCTCCACAATTTTTGAAAAATGGCCAAATACGCTATTTTTAGGGGTTTCAACCCCCTTTTTCTCGAAAACCTGACGTGATGGAAAATTTTTGAACTCGGATTCGTGCTTAGCGCGAAAATTCCCTTCGGGATCACTAGGTCCCATCTTATTCGCAAAACCGATGCAGGACAGTGTTATTTATGGCCGAAAGAAATAGGACACGTATTTTAAAATTTTATTAATTAAAATTTAAGCGTGCTTTTGATAATAAGCGTTGGTTTTCAATGAGACAAATGCACTTTTGCATAAATTTGGTAAAAATGATAATTGCCTAACACAAATATCCAAAAACAATATTTAAAAAAATAATTTTAAAATATGTCTAACTTAGTTTTTATAGACAACGTACATTTAAAAAAGTGTTAAAAAAAAAAAAAAAATAAAAATAAAATATTTTTCTTAGCATTTTGATTTTTTTTTTGCCATCCCACATTCGGGCAAATGACCGTTTTTGCTGTGAAAAAGTATATTAATAAGAATGAAAGTGCTGTTTTAGTTTGTTGTTGTTTTCTAAATAGAAATACTTTACACAAAGGTGCGTGGATTTTACTTTCACTTAATAAAAAACACCGTTACACAGGTACGCGTCAAAGACAATCGACTTAATTTTTCATATAAATTTGCTTGCGAGTCCGGCAGTGCTTTGTAAATTTTGAGTCCGCGTTTCTCGAATTGTGTTGAAAATAATTCATTAGTGTAAAATGGAAAATAAAGAGAGATATAAGCATATATATGTATATAATTAAAACGCTTCATATTTATTTTGAAATATTTGTAAATAACTTATTATCCTACATAACCTTGAAGTGATACAAGTTATCTTCTACATTGACTTTCAGGAAGCCCTATAAAATTTTGACCCCATTTGACCTCTTTCAAATTAGAAAAAATAGATGGACCGTTATTTAATGAGTTATTGACAATTTATTTCAAATTGCGACTTTTTGCGTTTTAAGAGTACTTCCACTTTTCTTTAGGCATCCTCGGTATCAAAAAACGATATGTTTGAAAAATGGTGAAAACAACGTTCACAAAAAGAAAAATTTTATACCATTTTTAATCATGTTCTTCGAAAAATTAAGAGCATTAATATTTCTGATAAAATGAATGCAAAAAATGCATTTTCTTCTGTAAAACTAACGCAAAAGTGGAAAAAATGCCACAGAAAGATAAACGCCTTTAAGAAAAAAATCATGTGTGGCTAAATTCGGAGTTAAAGTTGGTGGTAAATAGCATTCCCAAAAAGCAACTAGTACCATTGTTGGTCGTCCGCGTGTGCAATTCAGCGAAAAATCAGAATTTGGCAAAGGAAAAGAAGCCGCAGACCTTTCAACTAAGAAGCAGAAGAACATCGGCTCGTAAGCAAGGAGATACCGATTTGGGTGCAATCCTGAATGAAAGTATGGAAAGCCTAAGAAGGCCATTAAAAATGTGGAAGACGTGTATTGAACTTTCTGCAGATGAGGCTATAGCTTTCCTTCTTGAAAATAAGTTTTCAAAAGAGCAGTACAACCCGATTCGCTACGAAAATAAGTTAAGAAACTGTGACATTTATTCACACTATTCTAAAATTACAGCCGCTAAATTCAAATGCCGACGTCAGAATATAGATGCAAATAATATCCTTGTAAAAGTTTCGTTGTAATCTATTTTAGAGCATACGGCTGGAAGAATTGTTGAGATGTAAAAAGAAATTGGAAGAAAAGGGCTCGGTCTGTTAGACGTATTTAATAGGGTTGTCGATATTTCAAATCCATTAATTTCCATACTATTCTTAAATAGAAGCTTACAAAAGCGCAAAACTTCCACACTTCCTTCAGAAGGAATTGAACTAACCAATACGATAAAATTAATGAAAGTGAGGAATTTATATTGAACCCTCAACTACATTCGCTGTACCTACTTACGTTACTACAATACATTCGTGGGGTAGTTTTCTACCCCAATAAATTTTGTATCATATTTTTCAAGGCAATGAATTAAAAAAAAAGTTTTAGTATAAAATAAAACAACGGATAGCTCTTAATTAAAATCACATTTCTTTTTATTTAAATATGTTGCAATAAAAACAAAAACTTGCGTATCTTCATACACCTTCAAAAATTTACTCTTAAAAATATAATTCATTACTTTTGTCAAAAAAAACTTTTCAAAAGTGATTCTAAAAATTTGTTTCTTGGTAAATCGTATTAATGAAATATAAATAAAAATAACAGTAAAACAATAAATCTTTTACAAAATAACATAAAAATTCTGACATGCGGTCTTTTAGCATATTCAGTCTTCAGTGAAATCTTACAAATACTACATAAAAAAGGAACCGATTTCATTTGTCACATTGTGTACATATTTTTGTTTCTTTAGAATGACTTTTGCAAATAAAATTATTACACTTTGAACAGAGTTTAGTTGTTTTCATGTCTTTTAAGCCGGACATATAAAGCAACGAGCACTTTTTGGTCTCTTTGACTGACTTGGTCCAGCTTCGGTGTCATAGTCAGCCCCGAGAAGTTGGGAAATAATATTTTTCAAATCTCTGGAAAAAGTTTGCGATTTCTTACTACGCTCTTTGAGGTGAGGTTTGATTAAAGACATTCCCAGGTACTTTATAAAATCACGTCGAGACAATTTGCTTTGAATATTTGATGATTTCCAAATAACAAAACTGTTAGCAGACGCTATATTCAAAATAGCACCAAATATGGTTGTTGGCCAACGCCGCGATCTTCGCAATACTGAATATATAACACACTTTTGGTCAAGTGCATCGACTCCACCTTTGGTAAAGTTACAAAATTCGATAATTTAAGGTTTCAGGCTATGCGGATCAATATCAGCTGAATGGTGCATCGATGATACCAAGATGACAGATTTATTTCTCTTTGGAACATATGAAACTAAAGTTTTATCTCGAACAAATCCAAACAAGGATGACTGAACTGGTTTCGATTTATCTGGTAGAAGCTCTTTAGGGATTTCTCTTTTATTTCTACGCATGGTTCCAACGTAAGTCAAACCATTTACTTTTAAAGCATCAACCAGTTGTATTGAAGAAAACCAATTATCACCAGTTACGTTTTTATTCGTTCCGAATAGAGGCTCTGCCCACTTTAAGACCGTCTTGGAAGGTGATGAATAAGTGTTACGACTTGTCTGTTCTTTTCCTTGATATATAAAAGCAGAGTATACCATAAATAATGACACATAATTTCAATGCCATATCTTGCTGGTTTTGATTTCATATATACTCGAAACAGGCAACGACCTCTACAGGGCACTAACATCTCATCTACTGTCAAATATTCTGAGCATATATACTTTGTTTTACAGTTCTGCATAAATTTGTCAAAAATATAAGAAATTAGAGCCAGTCGATCAGTTTCTCTTCTGTCTGTGCGAGTGTGTATGTCATCAAATCTAAAAACATTTAGCAAAAATAAGAACCTCTTCATACTCATCACAGCTCTAAAAACATTTCGACATGTTCCATCGGTAGCCCATAACGTACTTACATCCTCGTGATTAAATTTATATTATATATACCAGTCAGCACCAAAAGTCCTACTAAAGCTTTAATCTCGATTTCATTAGTAAGGCTAACGAACGCCGGTAGGTTATCGCTAGTTCTTTTCTCCATCATCTCTATTATTTTTTTCATTAGTGTGTGATGTTATGTAAGATATAACCTCATCGGTTATAAGTACAGACCATGATTCAAGAGGTGTCAACCTCGGTTTTTCTGCAACTGGACCTTTGATGCCCGGGAAAAGATGTATAATGTTGTATGCCCTTGTTTTTGATGCTGCAGTTGCAGTTTTTGCCCTCTTGAATCAATTAGTCCCTTAAAAATAGCCAGACTCTCTTCTTGTGAAATTCACCTCATTTTCTTCATCTTCACTGCCGCTATAACTGCTGCTCTCACTTTCTGTATTCTGTTTGCTACATTCAATTTCTCAGCCGCTGATATCACTATCTTTTACAAAACTATTGATTTCGTCATCTTCGGATAACTCTTCTACTTGACAAATTTGTGCTATTTCTTCTTCCGTCAAAAAACGTTTCATTTTGACTAAATAATTAAAAAAAACAACGACTACCAAAGTTAAAAGAATTACGTAACTACATTCGTGGGGTAATTTTCTATCCCAGCGTCTACCTACAACAGCTATTATTCCACTTAACGAAATGTACATCCGCACACCGCGAGAGCATAACAAGAACTGAGAATAAACGGAATTTCAACACATAAGCAACAAGCCAAGCTCAGTCGCAAGAAAAAAACTGGAGCGTGGGGTAGAAATTAACCCGAAGAATGTAGTTAATGGTTAAATGAAATCTACAAAACGGATTAGACTTAAGTAAATAATAATGTTTTCTATAATTAAAAAAAATAAATGAATTGTCACTTTTACATTAATTGTTGCAAAAGGGTTAATTTTAATTTGTGGTCGTTAATGGGTTAAATTCCATTTTTTTTTTTAGATTTATCCTTAGTAGTAAATTGCTGACTAGTTTTAGTTTGAATATCATGATTTTCTAATTTTAATTATTGTAATTTTTGCACAGAAAAAGTAGTCATTTGACTTATAGTGCATCTTAATGTTCAGGTGCACCTAGTGATCATTCGATGCTACCTTGGTGCAGCTACTTTTTGTTGTTTCTGGTATTGAAAATAAAGTACTAAAAAAATATCAGGTAAACGAGTATTTAAGTAACGAGTAAAAAAAAATTATTATAAAAATCAGACCTTTTTTTGAAGTTTTTTTTTAAGCCCAGAAATTCATTTTTCATGCTGCGTTTGAATTTTAAACAGGAACTTTCACAAAACTTAATTTTTTACATTTATTTCTATTAATCTACAGTTTACATTATAAAATTAAGAACTTTACTCATCTACAAAACATTTTCAGCCCTCTCTATCACGAACGATGTATCGTAATTCGCTAAACGATTTTGATGTTTTATTATTAACTGTACGCCTCCAGGTAGTGTTTTGACGCCCTCTGCTCCTTGTACTCGTATTTCTTGCCCTTAATTATCTACGCCTTTTTGTTTCACGATTTTATTTGAAATCGTTTGTGGCGAGATAACTCTCATTATTCTCCATAAACGGCGATTGACAAAACTTTTTGTCTTGTTGTAATGATGTTTGTTGTGTGCCACGCCTCGCTACCGTAAATAAGCACTGATTTTGCACAAGCATTAAAAAATTTCAATTTTAACGTTCGATTCCCCAATTGGGGGATTTCCAGCAGAGAAGCGTAAGCCGTCTTAGGCTTGCTTAGGCTATTATTATTTACATTATTTACATCCGTCGAGCTACTCCCTTCAGTCGTAAGAATGCTGCCTAGGTACTCAAATTCCTCCACATGATCAAGTCTATCCTTATCGATATAGAAAGGCTGCACATTTTGAGTGTTAGAGCGCATAGTTTTCGATTTGTGTGTATTTCTTTTTAGGCCAACTTTGTGGGAAATAGTGGAAACGATGTTTAACATGATTTGCATTTCGGGTAGCAGGTGTCCAACAAAACTACGTCATCTGTGTAAGCTAAGCTTCCAAGCTTCTCAGTTTGCTACTACGTTTAGCAAAATCACAACATTCGAAGATCATGTCGAGACTGGCTATAAATAAAAGCTGAGATAGAGCGCAGCCCTGCTTAACACCGGAAACTGTCTGAAGGGTTGGTTCAGCTGTCCGGCGTGGAGTACCATGCTGGTGGCTCCGTTGTATGAGCTCTTTACTATGCTGGTTAGTTTTAGTGGAATATCACGAGCTTGCAGTGCGACCCATATCGCATCTCTCCTAAGCGTATCAAAGGCTTTAACATAGGTATAGCGCAGTACTGAGCTCGGTAAACTGTTCAATGATAATGCGCATTGTGCTGATGGGATTGATATACGAACGATTACGATTCCTACCTTTTTTAGAGATCTTTACGATTACTGATTCTTTCCACTCTGTTGGCAGGTTTTCCTCTCACCAAATTCGATTTTTATATTTAGCGTAAGATATTAAGCTAAATAATAGCCCTCAATAATATACTTAGATATATCTTTTAACTTCTATCGGGGTTTAGGATATCATCTACTCCTCTTCGCCAACGTACACGGGTTTAAACTATTTATAGCAGGTCTAAGCGAGCTCATTTCAGCTTCGCTTGAGCGTCTCCAAATTGTGCGTGGCCTACCCATTCCTCGCCCAGCTTGTTGGAAGGTCTGCTTAGAAGCATTGCCATCACTTTTTCTAGGCAAAAATTCTTTTCACTGACACTTACTTTTTCGAATTTCAGACTGGTTACCTTTTTCCAACAGGTCCGATTTGGACATTGTATGGAGCCGAAAAGTGCGGAAAGTACGGCGCAGGCAGTCGTTGACACACGTTTGCAGGCATCTACCTCAGAGCCACCAATTGAAATATGCTTAATCTACCTTAACATGCGGAAATGAATTTTTGAAGGAAAACAGTTATATATTTTCAGTATAGCAAACAAAAAAAGTATCGATCTCAAGTACCAGTCCCGAAAAAAACATCTATTAAAAAATCACTGGTAAACTTTTATCAAGCATTTACTTTTAAGTACAAGTATCGAAAGATTAATAAATGCACCCAACAGGATTCGTACGGTTACGATAAGCCAGCGGGAAATCGAGTTAATCGAAAATCATTTTTTGTATCTGCTCACATTTAGCAAATTTTCTCCAAAAGAAAATTTCTTGTAATATTAGTAAAACTAAAATCCAACACACTCTCTAAAAATTGCGAAATTCATGAAATTTTTTTAGGAGCTATTGACAATTACGGTTTGACACCAAATGCTCACAACTTTTAATTTCACCTAATATAAAAGATATTCTACTCACTGCGGAACAAATCTTGCTAGATACAGCAGAACTTGCGCTAGGTTGAGCAATAGAACATTTAATATTGGTTTAGATATGGACTCCACGTTATGAAGGTCTAACTGAATTTACATAAAATTCGCATGATAGATTTACGGGTAGCCAGCAAATCCACGCTGTGGGTAAATTTGTGAATATTATTTATTCAAGTTTAGTCTTAAACACAAACAAAAACCACACACTAAGAGGTATTACGTTTACAATTTATCTGCATTTACTCGTAAGTATATTTTCTGTGTGTAATATTTAAATTTTCCGCAAAGGTAACTAGAAAACCTAATTTTGATTTTTTCCCTCTACTATTCGTTCACCTTTCATGCTTCATTGCATATTCTGCTTGCAAGCAATTTTATTTAAAATTCCTTTTGACTTTTGGCTGCAATTTATTATTTTTTTATAGATTAAAATTTATAGCGGTGCGCCAGCTGACAAGAAAAATATTTACCTGCCCCATAGAAAATGCAAATTATGTTTTTCAGAGAATTTTTAGCTGTGATTTTGGTGAAGCGTGGTCGGACGAGGTTAGAATTTTTTTTTTTTTTGCAGCAGCAGCCACAACCGACAATCAAAACAAGACAAGGTATTTGCGTCTCAGACTGAAGCTGCTCCAAAGGAGGCAATACAATCAAATCTACATAGACGCATACAAATCTGACTCACGATTTTTAATTCGCCTGCGTTTCTATTTCTATTTCTTTGTTTACATTGTCTACAGTAATGTCTGCTCTTTCCACTGATTTGCACTTAATTGTTGCAGCTGTAAGGCAACTGCTGCTGTAGTTTATGCAGCAAATGTCAGCTAGAGAAAAACAAAAATAAATTTAGCTGTGAAAAACATTGTAGCAGACAACTTTCCACAAAAAAAATGCGTTTAGTTTGGCAATGAAAATTCAATTTACTCGAATCTCTAATACCCAGGTCCGCCTTCTGGCAGGGTTAACAAAAATTTCTCTAAAAACTAAAAATTAAAAAAGGAGATTCCCAAAACTGCTCGCTTGTGCTCGTTTAAAGCACATCGGCTGGGCTCATTTCGATTCGTAGAAAATTTATTTATTTAAAAGTCAAATTTGGTAGTGTTCGGATATGGAAAAATTAATTTATTGATGCAGTGATTTTTATAAAAAGAAAAAATATAGTTAATTTCATAATAGATACAGAGCTAAAAAAAATATTGGTGTGTAGAAAATTTGAAATATTTATTAGGAGATAAAAAAAGTGCATGAAAATCGTTCCGAAAGTGGAACCGCCTAAAGGTGGAGCTGGGCATAGCGCACAAACTTTGTGGTCGTTGCGTGGTTTTAAGTTTTCGTCTTTTTTTACGTTTTGTTGCTTCTTTAGTGAAGATGAAGAGGCAAATGTCTCAACTCGACAAATGCATTATTTAATACAATAAATTTGAGTATACTGGATAACTTTGAAGCACATGCAACTTCAACTATCACTCTTTCATCAGAGGAAAAACCTGCAGCCACTTCCGATCCAATTGGTCCAACTTCGTCCGACGCTTCTGTTGCTCTTCGGTCACAATCAAGCAAACGTCAACGTGAACCTAACCCTGAGCTTGGATTTGACAATGGCTGACCTGCTGACCTAAATTGGAATACTCATTGGTATTGATTGAATTTAGGTCATTCAGCGTGGATCTTCGCCAGGTGTTTTCCGGCCAACCACGGCTTCTGCTCCGTTGCGGATTCCTCTTCAAGACCATTCTCGTAATCCTGCGGTTGAGTTGACGTAATATGAGCTTCTCGTTGGTTTGCCTTCGACGTTCCTCATTTCTTATTTTATTGGGCCAGAATACTCTGTTAATGCATGCATCTTCCTCAGCATCAGCGCCAGCTGTTAAAATGCAGCCCATCGTTACACGCTTAGTGCTGGTCTTGTTGACTCTCATTGCCTCAATTTTTGCGACGTTTACTTCCAAACCGACTATGTCTGCCAGCGCGACAAGTTCGTTTACCTGCATGTAGGTTACCTTATGAAACCGTAAACAAATATCGTAAGCAAAGCAAAATCCTCCACACGCCTTAACTAGCACCAATCGGGACCAACACTTACAAATGATATCTTTGACTAAGGTATTACCGATTGGGAGGATGAGGCTGAAAAAATCGTTAATCTGATTATTTAAAGACCACCAGTTGTACAAACATGGTAAAACTGTTGAACTAATTTATGGTACATTTATTATTCCCGACACTTCAAAAAATTTGTTTCATTCTACTCTGCCTCATATGATATTTATTATCTAGTTTGCATACCACCCAAGTCAATGACTTGCAGAATCTCATATCCAAGCATTTTATAAGTACCACTAGTTGAATCGCCCTAGCATCTAAATCTAAACTGATGTAAGCATAAATTCCTCAAGTTAATGAATTAATAGCTGCAATTCCCGGCTGATTGCTTTGGTCAATTATTTAGGCGAAATTGCGAAACCGGCCGAGGCACAGTAGCAATGGATTGTATGCTGCCTTTGCAAGGGTGACGGGTAAGGCTTGAAATTTATTTGCCACAAGTTTATTTTAGTTTGAAATACCAAAGTGTATATTTATATGTGCCTATGAACAAACATACTCGTATGTAAATCTAAATTAAATTTGAATGGTTTTTGTTTATGTAGTACATCACAATATTTCTTATGCGTGCATATGTTGACTTGTGTATTTATATTTAAGCGCCCAGCAATGAGTTGGTAAACAATTTTCCGAAGTAAGTGCTCCCGGAGTACACTCTGCGTAGAGGCTTTAGAAAACATCTTAAAGTGTTTATTTCGCTACTAGTCCATGAAGAACAAAAATTTTGTAATTCCATTCATTGCGCTATTTGTCAGGAGCCAATTAAAAGTAGCGAAATTTAGTTCTAAAATTGGTGAAATGGATTAATCTAATACAATAGATATAATATATATGTAGATATATAATAGATACAATACACAAAGCTATATTACACCCACGTTCAATTGATAAAATGTTTTTTTGCTGGAAGCTTATTAAATTCATTGGAAATCACCACCCGGTGTTTTTTTCTTTTGCAATTATAAATTATGATATATCAAAATCGGGAGGAAGGTAGGCCTGGTGGGTGCCAATATGATACGCTTAGACCTGCGGTAGGTCCGTTGTGATACCACTGAAACTTCTTCCGTACACTATGAGATCCCTTATAATCAATTCTGCGGGTTTAAGAGACGACCTTAACTTCGTTAGTTTAAGATGCGCTACATCTAAAAATCCGCTACCGAGATTTTAAAGTCATTCATCTCTCACAAAGGAGGTGTCTTATAATTTCCTCCTCTCAGTGGCGTAATAACAGGGTGGCATGGGTGGCAAAATGCCACGGGCCCCTGACACAAGAGGGCCCCGGGCCAACGGGTCGCGAGCTCAAGAATTTTTTTTATTTTGTACATGAGTAATTTATTTTATGTGAAAAGTATATTTTTATAAATTCTGCTTAAAACCCAATCAATAAATCGTTCATCAATAAATCATTCCATTTCAACCGGACTTAACATAAAGATGTTTATTCATTTTTAGAGAAGCACGCGTGACGAGTAATTTGCTCACTTATGACCTTCAAAAACCCGTCAGACAAAATACCGATAATTGCAGGTTCTTATTAATTTTCAAATGCATCCATTGGTTTCTACATATTTTGGAGCGGAACGTTGGCAGCGCGGGTGAGGCATTAGTAATCGGGGAATTCCCAATTTAGTTTTTTTTTTTCGTCTCGCTACCCAGATTTGATATTTTTTATGAGGGCTTCACTGCTAGTATTTTAACGATTGGTGATTTGTTGTTTGATTTTGTTATTTTATTGAATATGAAAATAATGGCAAAGTTTATTGTAAAAGTAAAATCTTAAAATGTCTAGTTCCAGAAAATATTTAAGTGGGAGCGAAAAACGAAAGAGAAAGAAGGAAACTGAAGAAAAAGCTACCTAAAATAAGTAAGTACTGGAAAAATGATGACTTAAATAATAAAAAATCGATTGAGCAGTGCTCCAGAAGTGAGGAATCGGAGCACACTAAAAGTACACCAGTGTTATCAGATGCAGCACCCAACTTCAGTGAATATCCAGATCCAGAACAACCACCACAAGGTACCTGCAAAAATCAAAGAGAATTATACTCTAGCATAAAAAATATTGTATCTTCGCCATCAGTAAGGGAGATAAAGAGGTAACTAATCAAGGGAAAAGGTTTGTGATTGAAAACTGACATTGAAAACCTAATGGCCCTTTCTTAAAAGATAGTAACTATAGATCTTTTATAGAAAAACATTACTATATTGTTTCTAAGTCTGTCGTCAAGCTTGAACGTGTATGGATTTCCTATTCTTTAATACTTCAGAGTGCGTATTGCTTACCGTGTTGGTTATTCGCAAATCGGGCATCTAAGAATATACAAAATGTGTGGATTGAGGGCTACGACGACTGGAAACATATTGTAGATGGCATACAAAGACACGAAACATCAAAAATTCATCTGGATTCCTGTCTTACGTATCAACAGTGGCGACTACATGGAACAATCGATGAAGTGCAAGAGTATTTGATCAAAAAAGAAAAATCCTTTTGGCGACAAGTACTTTCTAGGCTCCTTGATGTTACTCTGATACTTTGAACATGTAATATAGCCTTTTGTGGCCACAGAGAAAACGCAGATAGCAGTGATCCAAGCTCCAAAGGAAACTTTTTGAGTACTGTTGAGTTATTAGGAAAATACGATCCGATTCTGCAAGAGTTGTTAAATAAACCAAAGGGCCAAATAAAATACTTAAGTCCGAAAATACGAAATGAGCTAGTTTCTGTCCTGGTTTTAAAAGTAGAAAATGCACTTATAAATGAAATAAATGAAGCACCATTCTACTCTATCATATTCGTTACAGGGCAAGATATTTCAAAAATTGATCAAATGTGTGAACTTTACCGTTATTGTATGATCGAAAAAGATTGTAATGGGATCCCTAAGTCACTTGCCATTAAAGAAAAATTTTTGGGATTTCATGAGGTTAAATTATTAAATCCATAAATGACAAAAACATTCCTCTAAATAAGTGTCGAGGACAAGGATATGATGGTGCTAACACAATGAAAGGTACTTATGGTGGAGTTCCAAAACTCATAAAAGATGTTGAGCCAAATGCCGGATATGTTCACTGTGCTTCTCATAATTTAAATCTAGTACTCAATGATGCAGTGAGAGAGGTTACGAGTATTGATATGCAAAATTTTTTTGAAACAATTCAACAAATTTATAATTCTTTTGGGCATAGTATCAAAAGAAGGAATATTTTATCAAGTTTGATATCTAATGAAGAAAGTGAGTCTTCAAATTCAATAACGTTGAAAACATTAAACCCTACTAGATGGGTAGGGCGTTATGAAGCCGTTTTTGCTTTAAAAGTTCGGTTTGTTGAAGTGCAAAAAGCGCTAACGAAAAGAATCCTGTTAAATTGCAAATGAAAGAAATGAAGCTGTTTCACTCATAAAGAAGATCGAAAGAAAACTACAATTTTGTTATGTTACTGGTTTTCCATTGTAAGATCCTACTTACTATCGATGCAGCCTCTAAAGCACTTCAGTCTAAAACCACCGATCTTTCAAATGTCGTAAAACGTTTGAAAATTTGCCTAGAAGTATTGGAAAGGTATCGACATGAATTTGAAAATTTGAAGATGGAAGCAAATAGTGTAGCTGAAAAATGGTCCATCACCCCTGAATTTTCTAATACTCGTCAGAGGAAGGTAAAACGCCATTTTGACGAGTTCTGGGAAGATGAGCGCCTCCAAGATCCGGAAAGTTTGTTCAGAGTGAATATATTTTATCGAGTATTGGACATCATTATAAACCAACTGAAATCGCGTTTCATTCCAATGAATGAAATTGTTTCAATTTCAATGTTTTACAGCCTTCCACGTTAAAAGTTTTAAATGACACTGATCTATTAAAAAGTGGTCTAGAAGTTGTTGAGATTTATAAAAAAGACATATCTGAATCATTTGGTAGAGAAATTCTTAGTTTTCGATCCACCTTCAGAGACGAAATAGAAAAATTGTCGTGGATTAGAGACCTCGCTGATTTATTAATAATAAAAAAATATTGTATGTCTTGCAGCTTTCCTCAAGTATGCATTGCATTAATGTTATTTCTCACAATTCCTGTGACTACAGCTAGTGCTGAACGATCATTTTCAAAACTAAAATTGATAAAGACTTATTTAAGAAACTTTATGAGACAAGACAGGTTATGTAACTTGGCTATTCTGTCTATTGAAAATTCTATGGCCCGATTTCTAAACTTCAACAGAAATCTCGAAGAAAAGGTTTTTCTTAATAAATAAATAACTTATTGAATTTAAATTTTTGTTTTGTTTATTAAAATCATCTGTTGAAATAAAATTTGTTTCTTTTAATCAAAAAGAGTACAACGTGACGATTTTTATTGATAGGGCCCCATCATAAGAATTTGCGACGGGCCCCAGATATTGTAGTTACGCCACTGCCTCCTCTTTTATAATATAGCAGCTTCTACAAAAATCGTAGTACGAAATTTACTATTTCAAAAGTTTCTCTGTCTACCAGTAATTTTACGTGATTGAATATTTTGTGCTGTACCTTTTCTGGAATTTCTTCCTATGTCTACTATAAAGTTTCCTGCTATATTTCTATGACCTGACACCCAAATTAGGTTTACATCGAAATACTGAGGTAAGTCGTTTAGGAATTCATCACAGTCTATGACTGTTTTCGACGAGTGGGCTTTGGACTCTAGCGCTGTTAGTGCTGCACGGCTGTCTGAATAAATGACGACTTTATTGGTGGATAACACTCTCGTTTTTATCGCTGTAAATCCTTTATTACTAGCAGAGACTTCTGCTTCAAATTCACTATAGAGATCGGGACTTATACACTTATCTCCAGTTTTCCGGAATAAACCCCACCATCCACTTTATTACCTAATTTTGAGCCATCTGTATAGGCCGTTATAAAGGATTTATTTAAATTCTTGTGCTTGATGTTACAAAAGTTAGTTTTACACGGAATACCTGTATAGGCAAATTTCACTAATACGGTCATTCGTGGGTCAATCTGAATGAGTTTGTTTCCCTTAGTCTAAGATGTGGCTGCTACTTGCTTACCGAATAGTTTGATTGGTAGTAAGTTTAGCATTTTGTTTAATGCATCTGTAGGTGTAGTTCTAAGGGCTCTACAAATACAAAGGCTGACGTCAAGTTGATCCGATTAAACTTTTACAGGAGTTAAGTCGTATAGAATCACTAGGTTCGTTCACAGAGGTACACCACACGGTGGCGTCCTCTTGCCTCTCCTTTGCCTAGTAGCCATGGATGAAGCCTTAATTCTCTTAAACAGTGGAGGAAGAAAGGTAGCATAAGCCGATTACTTGGTCCTAATGGCCTCAGGACCCTTCCCATCAGTAATGGCTGAATCTTTGGAAGGTGCACTTGCTACACTCAGTAGTTGAGCTGCCAGTTGCGGTCTCAGCGTCAACTCTGACAAAACGGAGTTGATGCTATTCACCAGGAAATACAAGCCTCCGCCTTTTAAGCTCCCAAGACTAAACAACCAGTGTCTTATACTCGCTTCTGAAGTCAGATATCTAGGTGTAATACTTGGCCCCAAACTCCACTGGAAGCTGCACATAGAAAATCGAGTTAAGAAGGCCAGTATAGCCTTTTACGCCTGTAAATCTATGTTCGGCAAAAAATGGGGTCTCAAGCCACGTGCCGTACTTTGGATGTACAACTTAGTCGTTCTGCCAATTTTCACATATGGTTGCCTAGATTGGTGGGTAGCTCTTCAGAAGGGCTACAACACCACTAAACTGGAGAGAATGCAACTAACTGCATGCGTGGGTGCTTTTAGAACATTTCCCTCTGCTGCGCCCAACATTATTCTGCACTTACTTCCTGTTGATTTGCAAGTTAAATCCATTGCTGCTCAGAGCGCTATTAGGCTAAAGGAGCTTGGCCTCTGGAGACAATTTCCTGTAGGACATAGTAACATCTTGAAGCAGATCTCCCCTTCCTTCTCTGTTCTTTGCACATCTCTTCATCCGCAAACTGGGATTTGAGGGTTGTGCTAGGGCTATCTTTCCGAGCAGGCAAGACTGGAAGGAAGGGATAGTCGGTACAGATATAGGTACCTTCGTTTTCACTGACGGATCCAAGATGGAATCTGGAGTGAGAGCGGGGTTTTTCTCTAAATCAGCCAGCATTTCGGTCTCCTTTAAACTGCCGGAAACGAGCAACGTTTTTCAAGCAGAGGTCCTAGCGATCCTGCAGGCATGCAAAATGCTTCGGGATAGCTGGTGGGAGGGAGACATTAATATTTTTTCCGATAGCCACGCTACGATCAAGGCCCTGTCATCGCCGTTTGGCAGCTCTCTTCTGGTGAACTCCTGTAAGGAGGAACTTAAACATCTCAATCGAGCAGGAAACATCTTCCTTATCTGGGTTCCTGGGCACAAAAATATAGAGTGAAATGAAATTCCCGACGAGCTTGCCAGGAAGGAGTCGACAGACCCGGTGTCAGATGTCCCATTCTCAGACATCGATGTCCCTTTATCCGTTGTTACAGGGAAACTACACAATTTCTTTCTAAAAAAAAGAGGTTGTCTGTAAAGTCGGTTTACTGACGATAGTTTAACGTGATAACGTCATAAGAAAATACTGATTGAATGGTTGCATTTTTCAAAAGAAAATTTAAATTTTATTTGTTTGATAGATATTTTGTATGGATATAGAGAATGAGTTAACATTAACATAACATAATATACTTTAACATAACATAACATAACATAACATAACATAACATAACATAACATAACATAACATAACATAACATAACATAACATAACATAACATAACATAACATAACATAACATAACATAACATAACATAACATAACATAACATAACATAACATAACATAACATAACATAACATAACATAACATAACATAACATAACATAACATAACATAACATAACATAACATAACATAACATAACATAACATAACATAACATAACATAACATAACATAACATAACATAACATAACATAACACAACATAACATAACATAACATAACATAACATAACATAACATAACATAACATAACAAATTACCCCGTACTAAAGCACTTATCAACAGCTTTCATTTGATACCCATATTGTACATACACAACCAAAGGTTACCCGGGTCCACGTTTTGACCTATATCTCGAGACCCCAGTCACGGAGCGGCATGAAAAATACTCTGTACTAAAGCATTCACCAACAGCTTTCATTTGATACCCATATTGTACATACACGTCCGAAGGTTACCCGGGTCCACGTTTTGACCTATATCTTGAGACCCTATCTACCAATAGGTATTCACACTATACGGAAATCATCTTCAATACCTACTTAACAATGTGTGTAAGTTTGGTTTAATTCGGTTCAAAGACACGGCGGGTCCACGTTTTGGCATATATTTCGAGACCCTAGTCATCAATAGGTATGAAAATTACCCCGTATTAAAGCACTTATCAACAGCTTTCATTTGATATCCATATTGTACAAACACATTCTAGGGTCCACGTTTTGGTCTCTATCTCGAGACCCTAGTCACGGAGCGGATGGAAATACTCTGAACTAAAGCATTCACCAACAGCTTCCATTTGATACCCATATTGTACATACACATCCGAAGGTTACCCGGGTCCACGTTTTGACCTATATATCGAGACCCTGTCTACCAATAGGTATCCAAACTATACGGAAACCATCTTCAATACCTCCTTAACAATGTGTGTAAGTTTGGTTTAATTCGGTTCAAAGACACGGCGGGTCCACGTTTTGGCATATATTTCGAGACCCTAGTCATCAATAGGTATGAAAATTACCCCGTATTAAAGCACTTATCAACAGCTTTCATTTGATATCCATATTGCACAAACACATTCTAGGGTCCACGTTTTGGTCTCTATCTCGAGACCCTAGTCACGGAGCGGATGGAAATACTCTGAACTAAAGCATTCACCAACAGCTTCCATTTGATACCCATATTGTACATACACATCCGAAGGTTACCCGGGTCCACGTTTTGACCTATATATCGAGACCCTGTCTACCAATAGGTATCCAAACTATACGGAAACCATCTTCAATACCTCCTTAACAATGTGTGTAAGTTTGGTTTAATTCGGTTCAAAGACACGGCGGGTCCACGTTTTGGCATATATTTCGAGACCCTAGTCATCAATAGGTATGAAAATTACCCCGTATTAAAGCACTTATCAACAGCTTTCATTTGATATCCATATTGTACAAACACATTCTAGGGTCCACGTTTTGGTCTCTATCTCGAGACCCTAGTCACGGAGCGGATGGAAATACTCTGAACTACAGCATTCACCAACAGCTTCCATTTGATACCCATATTGTACATACACATCCGAAGGTTACCCGGGTCCACGTTTTGACCTATATATCGAGACCCTGTCTACCAATAGGTATCCAAACTATACGGAAACCATCTTCAATACCTCCTTAACAATGTGTGTAAGTTTGGTTTAATTCGGTGCAAAGACACGGCGGGTCCACGTTTTGGCATATATTTCCAGACCCTAGTCATCAATAGGTATGAAAATTACCCCGTATTAAAGCACTTATCAACAGCTTTCATTTGATACTGATATTGTACATACACAACCAAAGGTTACCCGGGTCCAGTCACGGAGCGGCATGAAAAATACTCTGTATTCACCAACAGCTTCAATTTGATATCCATATTGTACAAACACATTATAGGGTCCACGTTTTGGTCTCTATCTCGAGACCCTAGTCACGGAGCGGCATGAAAAATACTCTGGACTAAAGCATTCACCAACAGCTTCCATTTGATACCCATATTGTACATACACATCCGAAGGTTACCCGGGTCCACGTTTTGACCTATATCTCGAGCCCTATTTCCAAAATAAAATATAATCCATGTTACTCGTGGAGGATGTAGCTTTCGAATGGTGAAAGAATTTTTAAAATCGGTCCAGTGGTTTTTGAGCCTCTTCATTACAAACAAACAAAGTTTTCCTCTTTATAATATTAGTATAGACAACATATCTTATAAGGTATATGGTAAATATTATATTACCATACATTTTTTCCTTCATATATAATAAAAAAATTAATAATAATAACATTAAAACAACAGGTATTATTAACAAACTTGGTTTTATTTTAAATTCTTCAAGTGAATCAAATTAATAATAATCAATAAGAAGGCATATGCAAATACAAATACGTGAATTTATATATGTACATATGCGCATATACATACATAATATATACGCTCACTTAAGTAGGAGAGAGCAAGATGTCGAACGTTGCCGTTCGTTTGCTTTGTCGTTCGTTCCGCGCTTTCGCTTGCAGTTCATTCAATGCAATGAGCAAGGTAACGACAAATGAACAAGGTAACGGCAATGAGCAAGGTAACTACATATGAGCAAGGTAACACTAATTAGCAAGGTAACACTAATGAGCAAGGTAACACTAATGAGCAAGGTAACGACACATTTTTTCGTACGTGCAGCCTGTTAAATCGAATTATAAGACGTTATCACGTCAAAAAAACGCAAGATAGATGGACATGTTGACGCTCTACTTGACTTGCTTAGGATATGTATTAGAAATGGGGCGGCCACAAAATTATGCTACTCACAGAATTAACATTATCTAAGCAACCTTCATGAGCACGGCCTGCAACGCGACCAAATGAATGATCGATGCACAGCCAGTGGCTCAGTTCGCTTAGTTCGCTCTCTTTGCCTCACAACCACATAAACTTAACTCATTTATAACCAAACCTTAGGAGGATTTTTTTAAAAGAGCAGCACGCAAAGTAATACCATACAAAAGTGCCGACTAGCGTTGATGCCGCCTGACTCGCGTTGGTTCAGTCAAAACAAATTGGACGAAAATCTATAGCCATTCATTCACTGCTGGCTTAAGGGGGAAGTCTACTGTGACAAGGGAAAAAACAGGCTTATTTTCCGGATTTTATTTCTAACAAAATATTGCTCGTACATAAAATCTATTTAAACTCTTATCTTTATTAATATATATATTTAAGTTTTTGAAAGAAAAATTTTAAGTCAAAATATTCAAAATGGCCGCTGTGGCACTTCTGCAAGCGCAGGTCCGCTTTTCTTAGGTGCCTAAACGGTGTACATGAAATCTTACGTTTCGGTGATCTAAAACAAAAAAACAAAATATTGTTATCATATACATAGTATTGACTCTCGTCTGACGTAGGATTATGTCGATAAAAAATTTTGGCGTTGAAAAAAAAATTCTTGAAATTTTTTTCTTTTTTTTTGCCTAAAATTGATGTTACTATTGTTTATAACAATTTAACAAATAACGATATCAAAAAAATCCTATGTCAGACGAGAGACACTATTACAGAGAATATATAATTAAATTTTTAAGCTGATTCATTTATCAGAACTCGAGATATCGTGTACACCGTATACAAAAACTTAGTTTCGAGAAAAATGCGTTTAAAGTTTCAGTATAGCAGGTACGCGCTTTGGAGCGCTTCGGGAAAAGGTCGAAATTTCAACGAAGAAAAATTTAGCCAGCTGTAACACATATTGTACCTTATTTAAGAGGGTTCAAAGTAATTTTTAAGCTAATAAAAAAAAAATCGATTTTTTGAAAAATTCACAGTAGACTTCCCCCTTAAAATTATTCGGCTCAAAATGGTCGCAGAAAACTGTTAAGTGCCTTTGACAGTCGGTGCTCGGCCTTCCATTATTTCTAAAACTTAAATTTTTATATTAAATTATTATTACTACACGTTATTTTTACTTCTAATTTTGTATTTAATTCATTTATTTCTTTTCTAATGGTGTTCACTGATTTAAGATTTTGCGCTACCTAAAATGAAATGAATATCATTATATTCATATGTATATATTTAGTATACATTTTTAGTAATATTGAGCCTTTTTTTATAAGTGCATTCGCTTTTTTTGAAGAGGATGGAAATCTTTAAAACTCAAGTGATTTTAGTATTGTACTGATTCCTATGCTGGCATGAATTTAAGTGAATCTTAGAATTCTTAAATTATTCGCACTTGACCTTCTGTTTATTTCCATTAAACACGGTTTTGAAAGGACATTCGACCATTTTGTTCCTTGGAGTATACACTGTAAGAAATATGTGCTACTTTTTCCAACTAATTATTATTATAAAAAAATTTTCTTTAGTTGGTGTCTACTTTGTCGGTGCTTTTTAAAAATCTGAAGACAATTCTTTTTATTTTTTAAGGCCTGCAGTTCGTCTACAACGAATGTCGTTTCGAGGGTCGAACAAAAGAAGGTGCATTACTATTTTTAGACACCTTTTTAATTATTATTATATTCATATTTTATTTGTTGTTAATTTTTGTAATCAAGCTATATTTTTATTTCTTTCATTTTTATAGGTTTTTTTAATTGAACAAACTTTTTTTATATTTTATTTTATTTAATTGTTTTCCGTATTTTCGTAGGTATTCTCTGTTCATCGTCTATCCGTAATTATTATTACGGTTTTTTTAACTTGTTCTTATTTTCAATTTCTTATATTACTATAAATTATTACTTTTTTAATTTAAACACTTTTTAAATTTATCGATTTCTATTTTTTTACTTATTATTGAAGTTTTTAATTTTATTTCATTTTTTTATTTTTTGTTGATAATTTCGTAGGTATTTTATGTTGCGTCCTCGTTTTAACTAATATTACTGGTTTTTTTTGCTTGTTCTTATATTCTATTAGTTTCAAGATTTTTTTTTAAATTATTGATTTACATTTCTTTTATTTATTGTAGTATTTGTTTTTTTTTGTTTTTTGGTAGTTTCGTAGGTATTTTATATTTCGCCCGCGTTTTAAGATTTTTATTGATTTTGTTTGGTTGTTGTTATTTTAAATTTTTTAAATTGTTATAAACTATTTTTTTTTTTAATTTCAAGATTTTTGGTGATATATTTATTTATTATTTTTTTTTGTTATTCTAGTTTTTACTTTATATATATTAAATATTTTTTTATATTTTCTTAGGTGATTTATTGTTCCTCCTCTTTAATGTTTGGTATATTGTTTTTTTTTGTTGTTTTTTGCTTATTATAAAAATTAAATTTTTTAAATTATTATGAACTATTTTTTATTAAATTTTTTTAAATGTATTAATTTTTTATTTATTTTTATAATAGGTCTATTTATAAGTTCGTGCGGTTTTACAACAGATGGCGTAACTTGATTATTATTCCATCGATCCACATTTCCAAACATTCATTGGAGAGCTACTGTCGTAAGGCACAAACGTCAGTATAAGTTTTTTATTTGAAGCGTAAACAACAATATTTTTACCACACTTGAAAATGTCGAATTTCGTGCCAAATAATGTGTTTTTGCGGGGAATTCTTCTTCATTATTTTAATATGAAGAAAAAAGCAGCCGAAAGTCATCGTATCTTGGTGGAAGTTTATGGTGAGCATGCTCTATCTGAGCGAACGTGCCAGAAGTGGTTTGCACGCTTTAAAAGTGGTGATTTTGGCTTGGAAGACGAAGAACGCGAGGGTGCGCCGCCAAAGTTCATGGATACCGAATTGGAGGAATTGCTCGATCAAGATCCGGCTCAAACGCAAGAAGAGGTTGCAAAAACTTTGGGAGTTGATCAATCAACCATTTCCAAACGTTTAAAAGCCATGGGAATGATCCGAAAGGTAGGCCATTGGGTGCCGTATGAATTGAAGCCAAGAGACGTTGAACGCCGTTTTATGGCATGCGAACAACTGCTTCAACGGCACAAAAGAAAGGGTTTTTTGCATCGAATTGTGACTGGCGATGAAAAGTGGGTCCATTACGACAATCCAAAACGTCGGGCAACGTATGGATACCCTGGCCATGCTTCAACATCGACGTCGGCGCAGAATATTCATGGCCTGAAGGTTATGCTGTGTATCTGGTGGGACCAGCTGGGTGTTGTGTATTATGAGCTACTGAAACCGAATGAAACGATTACGGGGGATGTCTACCGACGACAATTGATGCGTTTGAGCCGAGCACTGCGAGAAAAACGGCCGCAATACGCCGATAGACACGACAAAGTTATTTTGCAACATGACAATGCTCGGCCACATGTTGCACAAGTGGTCAAAACATACTTAGAAACGCTCAAATGGGATGTCCTACCCCACCCGCCGTATAGTCCAGACCTTGCGCCATCCGATTACTATCTCTTCCGATCGATGCAACATGGCCTGGCTGACCAGCACTTCCGTAATTACGATGAAGTCAAAAAATGGATCGATTCGTGGATTGCGGCAAAACCGACCGAATTTTTCACAAAGGGAATCTGTGAATTGCCAGAAAGATGGGAAAAAGTAGTAGTAAGCGATGGACAATATTTTGAATATTAAATTTGTAACCATTTTACGTCAATAAAGTTTCAAATTTCGAAAAAAACCGCACGAACTTATTCATAGTCCTATTAGATATTTTATTTTAATTTTTTTTTATAGTTTCGTGGGCATTTTAGATATCTATTTAATTAATTTTACTGTTTTTTTAACTATCTCGTTTTTTATGTTTTTATTATCTCATTTTTCAACTTAGCATAGGTTTGTTTAGAATTTTCTGTACTTTTTCTTTTTATTATTATTTTTAATTATTTTTTATTTATTTCAATATTTTTTTAAATATATTTATTAATCTTTTTCTTTTTTTTCTTTTTTTCTCTCTCTTTTTTTACATTTTTGTAGGCATTAATTATTCTGTCCTTTATGCCGCTAAGCCTAAAGTCATTTAACTAATTTCCTGATAGGCCTTCAGAATCGGTAGCATTATTTTAAAGCAGATTTATTTTCGAATGGATTTTTTTTATTTACTAGCATGAATAAATATTTGAAATAAAGCATCCCAACTGCGTTTAACTTTATGTGGTTAGTGCTCATTCGATACTATCGATAATTTTACAATGGAGCAAAGTATAGAGTGGTGAGTAAATATCAGTAAAAAGTGTTGCGTATAGTGTTGCCAATAGAATGATTGTAATATTTACTATATCAAGCATCCCACGCTTTTAACTCTAATTTGAATTATTCTATTTGTATCTTAATTTTTGTTATAATTCTGTTCTGAGGTAGTTGACTATGACTGATCGTTCGATTTGCTATTACTTCATTGTAGGTCTCTTTGTCATTAAAATTTATTTTCTACTTTTTAGATCGATTGGCAATAAAAGCGTGTTTTTTAGTTTTTTTAAACTATTTTTTTTCTTCTTATCATTATTATTATTTTTTCTTTTGCGTGTTTTGTTGTTTTTGTTTAATTAACTCATCTTTCATACTTCGTTTGATTTTCAAAAGGGAAATGCAAAACAGACTACATAATCGTCCCCACTAATGGGCATACAAAAATATCATCTTTCTAAATATTTAACATTTAATATATTTCTTGTTTCGAGAAAAATCTTTCTCAAGGAGCAGAATACGTCACCCATTTATTACATGAAGTCAAATTTTTCGAAGTTTGTCCAAGCGGAAGATATTGGAAATAGAAACTTGATTGACTTACTTTATTGCGATGGAAAATGAATGTATGTTAAATGATAGTTAGAGTGCAGCTATATATCGCATACTACAAAAAGAATCGATCCCAGGTACCCAACTCGTGAGAAACATCGAGTAAAAGCTTCTTGATTCGGAAAAAATGTACCGATTATTTACTTACAAGTACAAGTATCGAGGAATCACTACAAGTGCTGATTTCACCAGTCAAACTAATACCTCCATCTAGCCATAGACACGGCCTGTACGAAGCTTAGAATAAAATTAGTTTCCCATACTCCCTCCGGCACTTCGAGTTTTGAAAAACTAACCTCTGATTTATAAACTGTGGCGGCAAAAACTCCCAAGCCGAAGTTTAAATAAAATCGGATGATCAGTTTTAAAAGTCATGCGCCATTTTGAGTTAGTGGCAAAATACTTTCAGCTTCATATCAGCGACACCAAAACCGCTCTAAGCGAAGTTTCATTAAAATCAACCAATGGCTTAATATTATCACACCTTTTGGGGTGCCCATATTACACTGCTTCGATTTGCACCTAAAACTACTTTGATTTCCGATAAGTTCAAATTGTATTATATTTTACTCTTTTAATAGCACATAGAGCAATACGCCTCCAACAGAGGCCGGGCCTTCCAGTTCCTTAATCAGCACTCAGAAACTCGTATTTCGCTCACATATTTTTCTACTGGGTGGGTGTATGAATGCGCGTGCACAAAAGACTAATGAAGTTAATTGAGGTAAACAAGCAAAGAAATTATGCTGAGTTTAAAATAAAACTTTTGTGCACAAATATTTGCTTATGGATATACATAAGCAAGTTCAACTGTTAAGGAATTTGCGTACCATATGTAAGTATTTATGTTTTCAAATTCTTTTAAATGCTTAGTAGTACAACTGAGCATACATAAATACGCCTCCATAGCACCACTTAATTTAAAACATCAATAGGAAGTGGAACACATATGTAACTAATGTAACTTCTCATGCCGCCTTTAAGTGGCAGATGTTCTTTATAACATCAGGTAAACGCACTTGAAGTGTAAAAACTTTGCGATGTTTCATAACTGAACTAATGTGGAAGTAATCTAGGAGATTTTCTAAGAATTCACAAATTCTACAAACCTAACAAATATGAAGGGAAACATATATAGCACCAATTCGATATCCGGGATGTAGTTATAGCTATTTTTTCATTCAAACAATAAATAAAGCGTTATTAACCAAGCCGATAAACTATTTTTTACTTTAAACTGATTACTAAAAATTTGATTTCCCTAACCGCCAGACAGAGGTAAAGAATAAAGGGCAATTAACATCGTGGCGATAGGCCCACATAAACTGCGTTGATTTATTTTCGGTAACTGCAGTCAACATACCTAAAATTAGAATTTTTCCAGTTTCAGCTCGGCAAATCTATGAGAATTTATTTTTTTTAATTTTAAATACTATCTATATCTTACGCAGGGATTCGCCGATGTAACTGAAATTTTGTTATAGATTATACATTACTAAAACATATTCGAGAAAAAATTAAAAACACGAAAAAATCCACAACCCCAAAAAATTTTGTGTTTTTTTTTAATTTTTTATTAATCTTTTCCATTTTTTATCATTTTATAATCGTGGCACAATCACCCACATTTTTGTATAATTCTGTCACTCTATTCTACGTAACATTTTACCATATAACTAAAAAAAAGTTTATTGGTGCGTCATACTTAAAAAAAATATCCTTCAAAAGGTTTATTTTTCATTGAATTGTTCATCGCATTATAGGAAAAAAAAGTTTATGTTCCGGGGCATGCATGGGGTGGATGTGTATTTTGGCGTGCTCACAATTTATGTTCGCTCAGCACGATGCGATTTTCAGATCAAAATTCGGTCCATGAGATTTTTATTTGTGCTAACTCATCTACATACGTTGAGCTCTTTCATTTAAATGGATTCGAAAAAAAAAAAATTTAAATGGATTCGAATAGGCGTAGAAAATCTAAGCTTTCTGCAAAGGACGAAAATTTGGCATAAACGTGAAAAATTAAGAAACATTGAGAATAAATTTGTACTATGTGGGAAAATTCAAATATATAAAGGGCCGGCCAGCTATCGTTACGGATTTAAACTAGGTATTATTTGAAGAATGGTAACACTTAGCTGTCATCTGATTTGACAGAAAATTAGTTTTATTCTTCGCTGAATGAAAATGGTTGTGTATACGCTCAAAGAACGCTGGGAAATATTGCGACATTACTTTGAAAATCATGGTAATGTTGCAGAATGTGTAATGTGTTCAAAATTACGTACGGCAATGGGAAGAAGAAAAGCACCGAATGAAGCGTATGTGCGTTACTTTGCAAAAAAAGTAAGATAAACAGGGTTGCTTATTGACAAACCAACGTGTGATCGACCAAAAACCGTGCGTGCACCCGAAAATATTGCTGCTGTGGCCGAGAGTGTTCGTGAATCTCCAGGAACATCAGTTCACCGTCGTTCTCAACAATTGGACATTTCGGAGACATCATTGAGACGAATTTTGCGTAAAGACCATGGTATGACGCCATACAAAGTCCAATTGGTTCGGCAGCTGAAGCAAACCGACCACCCAATGCGTTTTCGCTTCGCTTCATGGGCTTGGGATCGACTTGAAGAAGATGAAGACTTTTACCGAAAAATCCTCTTTTCGGATGAAGCTCATTTCCATTTCGGCGGGTCTGTTAACAAGCAAAATTGCCGCATTTGGGGCTCAGAAAACCCACACGCACTCGAAGAAAAGCCGATGCATTCACAACGAGTCACTGCTTGGTGTGGATTTTGGTCGAGAGGCATCATTGGTCCATTTTTCTTCGAAAATGAGCGAGGAGTGGCCGTAACCGTCAATGGAGAGCGTTACCGGACCATGTTGAACGAATTTTTGTTCCGAGAAATTGAAGAGGAGGTTATTGGTGGCATTTGGTTCCAACGAGATTGCGCTACTTGCCACACAGCGAATGCTACGATCCATCTTTTGCGCACTGCAACAATTGATGCACTGAAGACCAACATACGCGATGTCATAGCTGAAATACAGCCGCATACAATCGAAAATGTGTTGAAAAATTGGACCGATCGTATGGGATGGTGCATGGCTGGCCGAGGCAGCCATATGAATGAAGTTGTATTCTGTCATTAACCGGAAGGATTGTACTTCAAAATAAAAAAAAACAGTTTGGAAAAATATTGAGTAGTTTCTTTTTATAGCATTTTTAATTCCGTAAAGTTATATGGCGGACCCTGTACTAATGCGGTATTGTGGTTGTGTTCGCAGAGATACAAGGTGACGCAAAATTAATCACTCTATCAGAAGATTTATAATTTGTTTAATGATGTCATCTTGAGATTTGTGAACAAGAAAACTGTAGACATTAAAACCAGACAAGCAATGGAGCGTGCAAAGCTCAAAATAAATATTTCCATCAGTAAAAATCATGCTTTCTTGACGTGATAACTTCTTAAAATTCGATGTAGCCGGCTGCACGCAGTAAAAAATGCGTCGTTATCTTGCTCATGCGTCGTTACCTTGCTTGAACTGCAAGCGAGAGCGCGGAACGAACGACAAAGAGGCGCAATCGGCCCCCGCGTTCGGCAACGTTCGACATCTGGCTCTCTCCTACTTGAATGAGCATATATACGAGTATGTATGCATATGCGCATTTGTATATAAATTCACATATTTCTATTTCCATATGCCTCCTTCCTGTGTGCATGGTAATGAACCATTTCTCTGTTGAGAATAGGACGATGATAGGAAAATTAGGAAATGAAAGGCAGTGATTCAAGTGTAATGTGTCTTGAAATAGTCAAATCGATGATGGTGCCTCTTAGTGTTATTGACTTATTAACGTCTGATGCACAATCGAAATTGAAGATATCTTTCAAGAATTTGATAAATGTTTCAGTCATTTTTCACGCTTGTGTAAATGTAACTTGATCAATTCCATTGCGATTCCGTTTACCTCCTTCTCTATATCCATACAAAAGATCTATCAAACAAATAAAATTAAAATTTTCTTTTGAAAAATGCAACCATTTCATCAGTATTTTCTTATGATGTTGTTACGTTAAACTATCGTCAGTACACCGACTTTACAGACAACCTCTTTTTTATTTAATAAAAAATTCGTAAAACCCAAAATTGGATGATTAATTTTGCGCCATTTTGTACTTTTGATCTATCACCATAAATTAGTAGACTAGCGTTACCACTTCAGCTAACTAAATAATAAAAAATGGCGTATGTAAAATGGTACGTAATAATAAATTTACTTAAAAAATTTTGCATTAACACTTTTCTGTGCAGTTTCACAAAATTTTCTTTCACCAGTTATTGAATTATTATATTTCTGGTGTTTTAAAAATTTCTCTTGTATGGAATATGGTCGTGGTTATCAATCGTTTTACCATCTCATTTTAAATAGTATCTAAGTTAAGTAAACTTTAACGCGAACCGTTCCCTCTAAAGGCCGCACAAGTTTCTGTTATACCGGAGATGGGCTTGCTTTTGCACGATTTCAATAATTTTCTAAATCCCGCTTAGTGAGATCAAATTCAAGGCATGAAATCATTCATCATATTAAATTTACTCAATTTTACTTTAGTAACTAATGAATGAAACACAAATCTGTTTGCTATTTTTTATACTAACTGTTTGTTCTTTTTGATTTTACTAATTTTTAATACTAATCAACTTTGGACTAAGCGCGTAATCAGCTTCTTTGTGATATCTGAATTCGAACTCAAATTATCGTAGGCGGGCGTTTGGGCGGATGGAGAAACGAGCGAGGGATTCGATACCACTCAAAATTCTGATTATTCATACCATTTAAACATTTATGTCTACCTCCATTGCGTAAAGCTGTTATAAGCATCCGTTATGTGAACAAAGCAAACAGTTTACGCATTTCATAAAATAATATCAGTGTCAATTATTATTTAACTAATCGGATTTGAGCTGCACTTACATAAATATGTGGCGTGGTTATTTATAGTTGTTAATTATAACAGCAGTTATCAGACAATTATTTCAGTAGCAGAGGCCAAAATACGCAACTTGCAGGTATCCAATAATTTCCCGCCTTTACTGCCATTCATAATTGTCGACATACACATGCCACCCACGGAGAAGTAGCCAACAATTATTGGTATAGCAAAGAGCGATATAAATGGTAAACAAGTCGCCACGCACAAACAAGACAAACAACAGCAGCAAACATAGTTGGCAGCAAGAGCGAAAAGAGAGAAAGAAGACTTCAACAGCAACAAAATTCACAGCAATGCACGCATCACCTCTCAAAGCAATAACAAGTGTACTCGTACACTACAACCTACTTTTAGAGCAAATAAAATTGAGCTGCCATTGGCTTTGAGCTCCTTCGCGCCTATGTATGTATGCGCATCCGAGCACGTGTTCTGCTACGGCGGAGTACTCATCTATCCGCTACCGTTGTCCCATAGACGCAAAGATTTCAATGAATAAAAAATTACCCAAAACAAACTGCAGCGCAGAGTAAACGAAAAATCCCAGTATTTTTGCAACGGTTGAGCATACGTGAGAATGGAAGTGGCCGGTAACAAAAGAGTGAGCTTTTCTAAAGCTTCCCTAGTTGCGAGCATTGCCATGGCAAAGGTGCAATAGGCTTTGCATATCATGCAAATAAACCCTGTAGGGAAATCTATTCGTACTGTAGTGAATCACTGCTAGGTATTTTAGAACCAGTACTAGACGTAGATCGCATTTCTTCTCTTTTCCATATAAGTAATTGATGAATTTGACAGAAATAGTTTTAGTTGCAGCCTGAAGCAATACCAGCTTTGATAATTTCGAGCTAATGCTAAACCCCACAAATTGGGTATAGCGCACTCGGTATTACTTTTTGAATAAATAACAATCAGTGTTAAATTATAAAAAATTATAATGTGTTCGCGTTACTGTCGCTATTATCATAACCGGTATAGCTCAAACTGGCATACTCTTCGGAAGGCATTACCTTTAGTTCTTAGGGTGCGAGCAGAGTGAGCGCTGATGCCGAGCGGAGCCGAGCCGAGCTTATTGACGCTTATTTTCATGCGAGAAGAAAATTTGTATTTAACACAGTGAATGCGAGAATCAGCGCTGAAATTCTGTTTATTCCATGTGTTTTGCTCTTATGTCATTTAATTTTGTTGTTCATTTGTGTTTATAAAATTGCTGTACACGGTAATGGATTCATCTGATGACGAGTATTTTGCTTCTCCTAGTGTGATTAATGCAATTATTAACACAAAAGAGTTTGGAAAACATCCAATTACACTAAAAAGGAATGAATTTGGTGAATTTCATCATTTATATAATGATTTAAGAAAATATCCAGCTAAATTTCAACAATATACCCGAATGAAAATTGAAACATTTGATTACATTCTGGACAAGATAGGTGTGAAACTAAACAAAAACTGGACAAATTTTATTAAGGTGCCAGTAACTTCTTGCGAAAGATTGATAGTGACTCTGAGATAATGTTTTTTTGGTCCCACAAAGCAGGCCGGGAAAAAATTTCACTTATTATTTGATCGATATCCATTTTTGTTTATTTTTAAACCATTAAAAAACACAACTGCACTCTAAAAAGTAAACATCAATAATGCAAAAAAGCGCGCAAAACGCTTTGAAACTGTTTTCTCGCACTCATCGGCTTTGCTCTCTGCTCTTGTCGGCGTTCACTGTGTTATACACAAGCTTATTTGTATTGACTTGTATGTAATCAGTTTTATCGCACTGACAATCTTTATCGCACTGACAATCTCGGCTCGGCTTTCAGCGCTCACTCTGGTCGCACCCTTAGGAGGAGGAAAACACTTGGTTTAGTTTTTAAGTTATTGTTTGATTGATTTATAATGTATAAATTAACGTTTTATGTGTGCAAAAATAAAACAAGAAAGTCCCTATTATTTTATGATATTTTGCAAATCCGCATTATCTATCAACCCGATTCACGCCAACAACTAAAGGTCACCCGCAAAATATCCGAGTTTAAATATTATTTAATCATAGAGTGCAGCAGCCCAGGTCTAATATCTTAGTTTAGTATCTTTTTACCCAGAAAAAGCGTTACAGAACTTGAATTTGACGCTAATTAACTGACACGAATATCGTATGAACATTACTGATTTAGATTTTCTTTGTTTCTTTTTATTTTTATGAACTCTGAAAGCAGCAACATTTTTATTTATACTTGTATGTGGAATATATTATGCATTATTTACTAAGCCTGGGTAAGCTTTGCGATTGGACAGACATCTTACTTAATAAAAAAACACACTTTTCTTTGCAATTCCAACCCGTTTATGAAGCGTCTTTGTTTTCTGTACGATGAAGTGATCTATACGTTCCGTCATTGGTGCGTCAAAGAAACCAGATAAAGATCAGATGAAATATTCAATAACTTATTTGTCATCGTTCGACAGCTAAATTTTATTAATAATATCCATTGTGTAATTTAAAAAAAAACTGCACACATCAAAGATTTTTAATCAATCACTTTTATTTGCATTTCTCCATTGTCACAGGATGAAATTAAAAATTAATGGGATAAATATTTAACGTTATTACCCGAAGCCAATTTCTTACTTTTCGTTGAGCAGATCAATTAAGCGATTTAGTCGCTCATTAACAGTTAACTTCGTGCTAAAAGATAACCTGCAGATTACTGTGTTAGGAGTCGCATTGCATGAACTTGTAGCACTGCACTCTGAAGATACATACATGCCTTTAATAGCGACTTAATTCAAAAAGCGATTAGTAAATTTAAAAATCGCACTAGTTCACAACCAGGAATTTCAGATTTTCCCTACCGGGATTACAACACGCACTTCTGCGTGTGTATGGGAATGCATTTTTTTCGGATGCCTTCGGAAGATGCTCTCACAGGCAGTAGATGTCGTTGCTATTGCCAACAATCTAGAGCGCGCGACCTACATACACACAAGCAACATAGCTAAAGCATCTTTGGCGTTGTCGTTATCGTTCTGCTGTCGGCTGCTGCTACTGCTGCTGCTGCTGCTTGTGCTGGTGCTACTTTGCTGGCTTACTGCTGGACCAGTTGGGAAAATCGCAACTCAGTTTGTTTTGAAATTTGCCGCGAAGCGTTTGGTTGGCGCGGATTAAAACAAATAACGGAGCAGAATCAAAAATTTGAATATCGAATTGCCAAATAATTATATACATATAAGTGATTGATCGTCGTCGCGTTGTTGACAACATCGCATACGCTCAAAATACATTTAAATTGTTTTTTTTTTAATAAGCAAACAAAAAAATGTTTAAAACAAAAAAAGGCAAATAAAATTATGAGCTCGTGTGATTGTCAGGTGCGCCAGCAAAAGCAAATGAATCACGAAAACAGGTTTCAATTGGCAACACAATTACCGAAAAAGTGTTGAAGTTATTGAAATTGCCGAAATCGACAGAAAAGAATTAAAATTTAAAGTGGACAATCAACAACTAAAAGTGAAGTGAGTAGCAGCGTATCAAGTACTTAAATAGATTTGAATTTTTGTCTGACAAGACAAAAAAGAAAAAAGCAAAAAACAAAAAAAAAATAAAATAAAAAATATACCATTGCATGCCCTCGAACACCACGTCATATTTTTTTAATTAAAATGAAAAACTTTATTTTTAGCGCACTCGAATAAAAATTCATCTTTAAAAATTCGGAACTAAACCAAAACTCATTAGAGTTATTAAAAAAATGTACGAATACGAAAATCTTGAAATCAGCAGCGAATTCTGCGCAAACTTTTTTGGACAAAACTACTATCCCACAGGTGCATTAACTTCCATTGCATAAATGCGAAACTTTAGTGAGACTGAATTGCGTATGAGAAATTCTAAGCTTTTGTTTTTGTAATACATCGACCAAGACCTATGAGATCAAGAACTCAATACCCACTTCCGGTATAATAATCGAAAATTCGATATACAAGTTCAGTGTCTTCTCAATAATTGCCACTAGCAAAAATCAAAGCAAGTCGCGAAAATGGAATTGTAGCTACGTGGTTATTTGTGATTTTATGTTTTTTTAATTTTGTGAGTTCAAAGTTCCCACACGAAAATTAAAACTTTTTATTAACACATTTATATACAACAATATTAACTAGTGTAGACTGGGGCAGATCGCTGTATTTCAAGCATTTGTCAACGGACTAATTTTTTTTTTTTTGTGTTTTTATAAAATATTTTTAAGTGAAAAGTTTTCAGTGCTACGGAAATATGCAAATTTTATGTAATAATTTACTAAAGATTGAACTCGATTCTTATTTTTGATCTGCAGTAATAAAAAAAAACATTTTGTGCCAAATCGGAATTGTACGGCGCACAATGGACGGAGAGGCAATGCTTTACGCGAAATTATTAGGACTTCGCAGATATTAAAAAAACCAATGAGTCATATTTTGTATTTTCTTCATGCTAAATCTGAAGGTGCTGCAAAATGTATACGAGGGGTGCCTTTTATATGTCGGGATTAGAGAACAAAAACAAATTTTAATCATCGAAAATCACTTTATTGTTTTTCAAAATATTCTCCATGAAGATCTATACACTTTTGCATGCGTTTGAACCAATTGTCGAAGCACTTTTGCCACTCTGAATGAGGTACCTCCAAAACATGCATTCTGAATGCCGCAACCGCTTCTTCAGGTGTCGAAAAACGTTGACCTCTCAGTTTGTCTTTTACGTACGGGAATATATTAAAAAGAAGTCATTCGGTGCCAAGTCAGAACTATACGGCGGATGACCCATGAATTCGATGTTTTGGGTGCTCAAAAATGCAGTTGTTTGAGCCGAAGTGTGAGAACTTGCATTGTCCTGGTGAAGAGTGATCCGTCTTTGACAATTGGTTTTCCTAATTTCTTGGAAGACAACTGGCAAACAAATGGTTGTGTACCACTCAGAATTTACTGTTCTGCGTTGTTCTAGTGGTACGGTTGCGACATGTCCAGCTTTTCCGAAAAAACAGGCGAGCATTTGCTTGGAAGTGATTCGTGCGCGAACAACTTTTGTTGGATTTGGCTCATCTTAAAACACCCATACAGTCGACTGCTGTTTACTTTCGGGCTCATACGCGTTAATCCATGATTCATCACCTGTCACGATGTCATAGACGTTTTTTTTTTGAGCGATTGACAAATTGTGTAGGATCCAACGCGAACATGAATGTTTATGCAATATTGCAATGTATGCTGGTCCCACTAATGCCTAAGATTGTCTCAATCTCACGATAGGTCACATGACGATCTTGGAATATCAGGTCGCGCACAGCATCAATGGTTTTCGGAACAACAACTGATTTTGGACGACCTTCACGAAATTCGACTTGGAGTGAACTACGACCACGATTGAATTCACCATATCATCGATAAATACTGGTCCTTGATGGGGCTTCATCGCCAAAAAATTAATTAAGTTCATCCATTCAATGTTGCTGAGTTAACCCACGTCGAAAGTTGTAAAAAGTAATCGCATGAAAATGTTCACGATTTAATTCCATTTTTGGACCGAGATGAATCTTTTAAGTTACTGTAATCAATACAAATAGCGAAGGTATTTCAAAACGTTCTGAGTACGTGAAAGCCAAAAAATGTCAAACTTTGCGATACAGCTGTCAGTTGCCAGATTGCAACACCAGGGTTGCCAAATCCCGAAATATAAAAGGCACCCCTCGTAATATTACATTTAACAGCTGTCGCATTAATTGTAACTCAGAAAATCTTTGAGAAAAGTCCTTCGTTGAGGTTTTAGACTGTCTATTTAAATATTGTCTGCCAAATTCAAATTTCGGCGCCAATAAATTGAACTGTAAATTGTTCCAAAAGTGAAAAAGAAATCATTTTTAAAAGCTTTTTTTAAGGCTTTGGGACACGCTCGTTACGAATTGTATGTTATTGTTTATTTTCAGAAATTTTAATGAAACAATAAAAACATAAAAAATAATAATAAAATTTGTAAGCTCTTTATTAAATTTCTTTTACATACAAAAATTTAACTTTTTTTTGTAATTTTAATACTTTTAAAAATGGCGCTCAAGTTGGCCCTCCCGAAAAATTAGACCTGGAAATTAAAACTTCGTCACCAATTAATTCAACTGCAAAATTTTTCTAAAAGTAAAAAAATTCATTTTTAAAAGCCACTTTTTTGGCTTTGGCCCACTCGTTATAAATTATATGTTGAGGGTCCCGGTGGTCTAGAGCTCGAAAATTCAGGGTGTTTTCAGGATTTTTTTTTTAGAATAAAAAAATTAAAAACGATATTTAAATCTTTTAAGCATCTTACTTAACTTATTTTACATACAAAAATGAAAAAAAAAAAATAGCTTAATTATAATAATCTTAAAAATGGTGCCGGAACTGACCCTCCCTGAAAATTGCACCTGGACGGTGTTGTCCATTTGGGCTCTTCTATTCATCGGAAACACAAAAAGCAAAAAAAATTATTAATCAGTGTGACTATAGCCAAGTCCCGTACTAGAATAAAAAATAAGAAAACTGACAAAATGGTGCAGATTTGAATTTGACACTTCAAAAATCGATTTTTTTTTAAATACGAAATAATTGAATTAGTAATATATTCTAGTTAGCCATTGATGATGTGAACAACATATAAAAATCTGACGATTCAGTTGAATGGTTTGTTTTTGACAAAACCAGGCCGAAAAAGTCGTTTGAAGATAAATGAGTTTAAATCCTGAGGTACAAGAGCAGGCGGACCACTCTCTATCTAGTTAATGGGCTGTAGAAGCTATAATATTGGGAATTTCTGCATGAAAATTTCACAGTAGTAGTAATAGTAGTAGTATTTATTGCAAATGAAGTAAAATATACAAAATTTGAAATTTACTTATTGTAATATTAAGAAAAAATAAATATTTACAATAATTTAACGACAGTGGCATGTGCCATCTGTCGTTATTTTCGTACAAAACAATTATTCGGTTTACCGGTTTTTTTTAAAACCAGTTAAACTCTTTTATTAAGTAATCTCTGTATCTAGAGGAATTTTAATGAAACGCAAAAGTCTATCCCAATGACAATTTTCTCCATTGAGAATCTAAATCAGCTGTGAATCATTTAAGGTAAATTTTCCGAGAAATACTTTTCTATATTCTCTTAATATTGGGCAGCGCGCCAGGAAATGTGCTATGTTTTCAAGATCGTCTAAATTAAACATTGAGCAAGTTTTATTTTCTGTGTCAAATCTGTTGTTATTTAAAATTAGCACGTCACGTCGAGCACTCATTATCCACATGCTTGATTCTATGTCATATTTTTTTAAATAAACCAGACCTTTTGACCAATCTAACTCCTTATATATCCTGCTAGTACTTAAGGCTTTTTGTATGTACTTATTCATCCTAGCCTGGTTTTGGTTTGTTAAAAGCAATTTTGCATCTTCTATCCAGCTTTCTGATTGTATGTTATCTGTTCGCCAAATGACATCGTTTTTACTAAACAAGTTCTTTAGATCTCTAATCAAGAAGACTAACCTAACCTAACCTTTATAACAATTTTGGACAGATAATGTGGCAGCCGGTTTTCTGAGTACATAAACAAAATTCTGTGCAGTTCTAAGGTAAACAAATGATTTTCTTGCATGCTGGCTTCCAAAAAAAGTATGTGATGGTAGCTTCAGAATTCGCTTTACAAAATACTTTTGCAATATATCAACTTCTTCAAACCACCTGAAACCCCACACCTGTGCTGCGTATGATTGTATTGAACGACAAACTGCAAGAAAAAGTTTCCATTCAGTTCAGTTGAAATTTCTCTCTTTTTTAAAAGACAAGCCCACAAAGCATTAATACCATTATTTGCTGCAGCTGTTCTGTTTTCAACATGTTTTTTAAAATTCATCTGAGGTGTTATTTCCACTCCTAAGTAAGTATATGGAGACACAGTCTATTTTTCTTCCTTACTATTATACCATTTCTCCTCTTTACTAAGTTCCCCACCTTTTCTGAACACCATTATTTGAGACTTTGAGCGGTTTACTTCAAGATTCCACAGGTTGCAGTAGCTTTCAAGGTTATTAATAATCACTTGTAGATTGCCTGGGTGATCCGCTACCAAATTGATATCATCCGCATACATTAGAAGTCTAATATTTTTCCCTTCTATGTTTAATCCTCCTTCTAAGCTTTCATGTAAGTCGTTTATGTAAAGAGCAAATAGTATTGGCGACAATAAGCATCCCTGTTTGACGCCTGAGTTTGTTTTGAATGTATCTGAAATTTCTGAGCCATTCCATACAACTGTCTTTGTATCGCTGTATATACTCTCTATGAATTTCACTAGTTTCGTTGCAAGACCAATATGGTACAGCTTATACTCGTATATCAAGGCGTTTCTTGATACTCTATCAAACTTCACAGTATATTCTTAAGGTTCTATACTTTCTAAATATCGAAAAAACAAAAAATCGAGTTTTTGAAATTCCCAGAGCAACAGGTCCCCTTAAATTAAAACCTTCAACAAATTACAGCTGTAAAAGAATTAATACTTATTAGTTTGATTATACAAGTTGGCGCAAAATTAATTGGCATTTTTGATTAACTTTTTACTAAATAAAAAAATGGGTGACCCTTTGACCTTTACGCGTCCATTACTTATCAGTTCGAATACTGCAGCTTTTAGTTCAGAAGTGCGAAATATGATTGACGCAAGATGTCATTGACAAAAATTATAAATCTGCGGATAGGATGATTAATTTTGTGCCACCGTTTTTGCAAAATACTTTTAATTATCAAATTTCATGAAAATTCAACAATTTCTTTGATTCTCCGACGCAATATTCGATTTGTCAATTTGATTTTTCAAGAACTACTTTCGAATTTTTTTGGAGTTTTTTATTTGAAGTAATTTTGTTAGATTCGCCATTTTTGAACTTTGAAAAATTTTCTTCAGATTTGTTATGAAATGGTTAAGAATTTTGATTTGAGTTGGTTGCTACAGTTAGTCAAGTGAAAAAAAGAAACATCACTGTTTTTGGCAGATTTCCTTTGACTTTTTTGAAAAAAGTACTCCTTAAAAACTAAGTGATGTGAAATTATCCCTTTGCCAAGTGCATGAGTAACGCCAACTGTCAAATATGGATGCAATCACAGGTTTCTAAGAGACATGTTGAAAAAAGCTATTACCTCGTAAAGCTAAAACATATAAGGTGGCTCCAAATTAATCAGGTTATCGATAAATTAGATTACAGATTTGTAATTTTTGCTAATAGCTTCGTTCATCAATCGTATTTCACTCTTTTTATGTGGCGTTCTGGTCAAATACTCATTTTTAATAGATATTTTTCAGGATTTTTTTTTTAAGAAAATAAAATGCTATCATTTAGATTTTATACGAGTAGTATGTTATTATTGAAACCAAATAGTATACAAAAACAAGTTTCTTTTTTTTTTTTTACATATTTTTTCTAGTAGGGTGGTACCAAAGTAAGTGTCTTAAAAAAACGATAGGTGGCTTGTCAACAAGATTTTGGCTCTTCAGGACAACGAACTCAAAAACAATTAAACTGATTATTATTCTGTAGGCCTGCCATACTGGCAGGTGCTACAATAGGAAAATTTTTTTTTGAAAAAACAAAATGGCGAACTTTTGAAAAAAAGGTATGATTTTCACAATGATTATTACAAATCAGACTGTAATATGGAAAGTTAGGGCTGAAACGAAACAAAAGTAGCACCTGCCAGAACTACTGATGTGTGCAATAACTGATGAAAATTTCAGATCGATCAGTTAAATAGAATTTGCTGTAGATCGTTGACAGACCAGAAAAACGTTGTTTTGAGAAAAATACGTTTAAAGTTTTCGAAAAGATTTTCTTGACAAAATTCGTACTTACATTACTCGTCTATGTCTGGTGCGTATAATAATCCTTTGGTTTTTACGGAGGCTCATTTTCAGCAAATTTTGCTGCTCTACGACTTGACCTGACCGCTTTAGAAGCCTTAGCTGCGTCTTTATCCGCCTTTGATACTCGAACGGCATTGTATTTTGTAGCGTAGCTAGCAGCGTGCGGCTCCCATAGTGTCCAAAACTTTCAGAATAAGAGAAATCCTTCATTGAAAGTGCATGCAGTTGTCAACGTAGCAACTTCAAGTGTCTTTTGCTCAACAAAAATATGTTTTGGAGCCAAATACCATAGCAGCATTTCAAAAGATCCTCCGACAACAATTCTTCATAAGTCGACTTCAAAAGCAATATGGTATCCTCGTTAAAAGCATGTGGATGATCAAAAGTATGTTTCTCAGTAGATATTATTGAAAATACTAATTAGTGGTGGAGATTTTTGAAAGAGAAGGGCTTAATTTAGCATAATTCAAAAATTCACTTTTTCGTGTAACTAATTTTTATCTTTCATTTTAATTTTATGAATTTCACGGTGATCTGTTTTGTTTACGTTCGGATTGAAATTCGTGGAACTCGTGAAGTTCATGGGAGTCATGGAGAGTATTAAGTATATCACCAATTTGCAAACATGGAATGCACATACATTTTGTTTACGTTCTACCGGTTTGTTCTATTTTCTTGAAAATTTGGGTAATTTTAAATATTCCTCTTTTTAATATTATTATTATTATTATTAATTTTTTAAGTGAAGCTTCTTAGGCGTCGATGGGCGAGTGAGAATGGAGAATAAAATTTCAAGGTCATGCAACGTTTTGGGCATTTTCGTTCTGCGAGAGAGAAAAAAGATATAACGTAGAGGAAAAGGACAGAGAGAGCAATACCTTATATAAATCTTAGATACACTATAGACTATTTCCCTGAGTTTTCCTTGAGGTTGCTAATTTCTAGTGAGAAATAACACTGCCTACTTTTTGGCGCTTTTTTGTTGGTGCAAACTTGTAGGAAATATAATTTTGGTGCCTACTTTTTGACGTTTATTTCCGTTTCCTGGCTAGTGCTTGTGCGTACTATAAAGTGTTATCCATTCCGGCGTCGAATTTATTGGTATTGCCTTGCGGTAATTTGTGCCGTTGCTGCGGTCCTGGAATCGCTGCGTGTGTGCGGGTGATAAACGCTCAGACTAGTGCGCATTGTTGCCGCGGCTTTTGTCCGGCGTTTACCTACACCGGTCGACCCTTTTCCATTTTTTGTAAATTTTATCTATTTGTATTCTCTGCAAATGTTGTGAATTCATTTAGATATATATTCTTTCTCTCTCTCTCTCTCTCATTCTCTCTCGGGTCTCTCCCTCTTTCTTTGTCTGCCTTGAAAGTTTTACTTCTGTTATGTGTACTACGCTACACGCACTTTTTTTTTTCATTTTGAAATATTTCCATATTTTAATTTTTTTGAAATGAAATTTTGCGAAGCTTTTTTTAAAACGATACTTAACTTACATGAAGATAAAAAATTTCAAAACTGAATTTTCATCCTGAGCTTGGGGCGGCAGCTAAAAATGTTGCGTAAGCTACGCTATTTTGTCTGAAATTGCAAAATTGGGTATTAATTACTCCATCCGAAAGATGATCAAATGCGATCATAGAGTCAAAATAGAGTAATCACTTCAGAGCTTGGGTTAAGCCGCATGAAATCTCGAAAAAGTAGGCTGCAAGGTTGTAGCCTATGCAGATGATAGTGCTCTCTGCAGGTCTGGCCGTTCGAGCACTCAGCTCCTCTTATACCCACTCAGATCTCTTATCTCTTAACGAAATAAGTGTTCAGAATTCTGTCCAAGTTATCTGAATACCGGGTCACAGTGGATTCGAAGGTAACTACAAAGCTGATGAGCTTGCAAGAGCTGGAGCTGCGCAATCAAATTTTAGTAACTTACCCACAATCCACATTCCGCTCTCAACATGTAAAATTTCACAGCATTGCTGATTGGAGGTGGCGAGTTGAAACTACTTGCGTTGCGACCAGACAAATTTGGCCATCCTACAATCTGAAGCAGACAAAAGCCCTTATAAGTCTTTCGAAACACGAGCTAAGGCATATAATACCTCTTATCACTGGCCACTGCCTTTTGCGCACTCATGCACGTCGGCTCGGGGCTCCTCAAAACGACCTGTGCAGATACTGCGAGGACGAAGATGAGGAAGTATCGAGCAGGCATTTACTGTGCAGTTGTCCCGGCCTAGCCAGAAGTCGACTCGCTCTTCTAGGCTATCCAACAATTGCCAATATTTCAGTACTCTCGGACCTGAAAATGAATCTCTCATTAAATTCTCGAAACGTATTAATAACTTTGACCAAAATCTAGAATAAAAATTTGGGTTAGGAGGGGAAATCATATAATATAATGAGCTCTACGGCAACACAACGGACCCAACTTGCGGTCTATGTGGTACTCCGATGTGGGGTCACCCTTAAACCAACCAACCAACCAAGCCACATTATTGCCTCAAAACCAAAGCTTCTTCTTCTCCATCAGATGTGCGTTAATATATCGCGCCTTCACGAAATAGCGGGCAATTCGTTTATAACACAGTTTTATCATTTGCAAGTGCGGCTCAATACTGTTACATCGGCAACAGCGCCTGATCACGTATTAAACAAAGCATTTGACAGATATAACTAAGGTACCATGACCGACAGAGCTTGTGCACATCCACCCATTTCTATTAAATAAATTACATAAATCTACAGCTCTAAATATGCACCCTAAAATCTTTAGCTCAGAAATGCCAAATATTGATACTTTCAACATTTATAACAGCAACTCAATTTAAAAATATTTCAAATATCAATTTTTTTTTTTTTTAATTTTGTGTGTGAATAAAAGTTTCTAAGAAGATAACTGTTTCAATACATAATTGTACTTTAGTTGATGTGAGTCTTTGCTTAGTAGGACCCCATGTTTTGTTTAGCGGCCACTTGACTAAGAAAATTAAAAAAATCTGCTGACAAAATATTTAAATAAAATTCATAAATTGACGGTTCTGCCTATATTCCACCTGAATATACTTTTAAACCGTGCAGTAATACTCTACGTTTTAATTTATTGTTTAAATATATAAAACCAGCTATAACGCAGAGTAAATGTAAACAGCTTTCACGCGATAAACATTTTAAACTGCATTAAGAAATCAATGAACTTGAAAGAAAGAAAACAAAAGTGTCGTTGTTGTTGCACTTTTCTAAAGTTACATTTCATGTTCAGGAAAAAGGTTTCTGAAATCAAATAAATGTTCAGTGCTTCAAATGTGAGATGCTAACGGCATATACTCACAATACTCGCGTCATTCCCTTATTACCCACGATAAATCACTGCTGCTTAGAGGACTGCTTCTTTTGAGGTTTCTTTCGCTAATTTGGGCTTTTTGTTCTACACAACAGCATGCAAATGCAACATACCTACATACACTTGGGCTCATGTAATTAAGTCAGGTTATGTTTTAATAATATTCGCAAAATTTGATATGCTAAATTGTTAAGCTAACTTAGATATATATATAATTGGCGTGGGTGTTTGGGCTCTCCTCCAAATTGTGCCTCTTGTTGTTGCTCCATGTAGGTACCAGTTTTAAGCCAATTCCGAACGGCAGATATTTTTTATGAGGAGCTTTTACATGGCAGAAACACACTCGGAGGTTTGCCTTTATCTCCCGAGGGGTGGCCTCTATTAGAAAAAACATTTCCTTCGTTTTAGTGTTTCATGCACGGGGATTTGAACCTACTTACTCCGACTACCATAGTCGCACACTAATACATCCGGCTAAGGCGACCACCACCTTATGAAAGTATAATTCGTTATAAAACAAGGCCTTATAAATCTAAGCTCCAAAATTTGTGCAAATTCAACTTTTTAATCAGAATCTTTTGAAAACTTCTGGGTCTGCAGTTTCATAGCTAATTTTTTCCTTATAATTTTTTCCATATAACAAAAGCTCGAAATTTTTTTTATATGGCGAAAAAATTATGAAAAGTGAAGTGGTTCGGAGTTGTCAGAGGCCCGAAAAAATGATGATTTCCAATAACTTTTTTTTCTAGTCAGTTGGTTTATTTTACAAAAATAAAAACATAGCATTAATAAATCATGTTTCGACTTCACTTTAGCAAAATTTCAAAAAAATAATAATAATAATCATTGTAAAAGTTATCGCAGTTTGTGAGGAGTCCGTTTCCACAGAAATCCCTTGCGGTGATCATTACAAGTCCTTGGAGCTTCATCTAATCTTGTGCCTGATCAAAACTTTTTTTCTTCAAAATTTACAAGGAAATATTTTTCCGATTATCGAGAAAAAACCGACAATTAATTAATAAAAAAATGGAAATTTTTGAAAAAAAAATCCTGCGATCAGGCACGATCTTTTTATGTTTTTCAAAAGCAGTATAAATTTTATTGAAATCTACCAAGCGGTATTTAAGTTACAGTGATCACCAATTCAGAAAACCTAGTTTTGAGAAAAACGCATTTAAATTTTGCTACTTACTCTCGAACGTTCCGAAGCACCCGAACGCCCTTTGTTAATAGTAGATTAACTCGAAAAGTGTTTGTCGGATTCATTTCAAATTTGCACACAATATTTCTCAGATATTATACTTTAAGAAAGTGCAAAAAAACCCTGGTTTTTGAGAATTCTGACTACCCCTAACCCCTTAAGAAAATGTTTAAAAACTTCTCACTTTCACCTTATTATACTAAAGTTTAATAGACTGCTAAACGTTCCTGAAAAAATCTTTGCAAAAGGGGATACAAATTTAGATTACATGTTCATGGAACTTTTCAAATTTTCATTTCAGGTTTTAATTTGAAACCTAGATTTTCATTAGACATTCAGCCATACTTTTATACAAAAATAATCATCACTCACAAAAAAAAACAAATATTCAAAAATTATCAAAAGATTGATGTGCTATCATTTTATCGGGGGTGTATATGGAAGAAAATTGTCAACATCGGACGCAAAGAAATTGTCAAATATCAAAACAAACTTTGACTGACCTCAAACAGACATTTTGTTATACTAAAGGGTGGTTAAGTTTCAAGGGCTGGTATTGATTTTAAATAAAATAGAATTTTTTTAGAAAATTATTGTCATTTCTCTCTATTATGATAATATTGGTATAGCTCAATTATGTATGAAACTAAATATTAGCCAAATCACCGCCGTGGTCTCGGCGGCACACCTCCATCCGATAGTCCAAATTTTCGATGACGCTGAGGCATAATTGAGGTTCTATGCCATTAATGTGCCGAATTATCTCATCCTTTAGCTCTTGAATTGTTGCTGGCTTATCAACGTACACCTTTTCTTTCAAATAACCCCAAAGAAAGAAGTCCAACGGTGTCAAGTCACATGATCTTGGCGGCGAATTGACATCGCCGCGACATCAGATTATTTGGCCATCAAATTTTTCGCGCAAAAGAGCCATTGTGTTTTTAGCTGTGTGACTAGTGGCACCGCCTTGTTGAAACCACATATGGTCCATATCCATATCTTCCAATTCGGGCCATAAAAAGTTCGTTATCATCTCACGATAGCGAACACTATTCACAATAACTGCCTGACCGGTCTCATTTTGGAAAAAATACGGCCCAATAATGCCACCGGCCCATAAACTGCACCAAACAGTCACTCTTTGTGGGTGCATTGTTTTTTCGGCAATCACTCTTGGATTATCATTCGCCCAAATGCGGCAATTCTGCTTATTGAGGAATCCACTGAGGTGGAAATGTGCCTCATCACTGAAGATGAAGTGCGTGATATGCATTTTGATTTGAACGCCCGCTTTCATAATAAGCTTGAATAACTTTAACGCGTTGCTCGATTGTGTATCTTTCAATGGTTCAAATTGAATTAGTCTGATATTGAAAAATGGCAAATGAAATGCAGAAAAAGTCTTGACGTTTAACCACCCTTTAGAATTGAATGGACTGTAAAATGGCATAATCAGAAATTTTCTAGAAACCCCATTTTACCATTTGTATGACAATTTTTTGTGATTCTGTAAAAATTTTGGGAATTTAATTTATAAAGTTTTTGTTGTACAGCTGAAAACTTAGCATGAAAAATATTTTAAAAATATGACGTAACTTAATTATATATATCGTTGCGTGTTTTTGTCTAGAAAAAGAAGCTAAAATTATACAATGAACTATATTTTTATAAAAAAATTTTTATGAAAAATATTCTAAAAATATTGCAAACAATAAAACTCGACTTAATTATGTAAGCACAAGTGCAAATAAAAATATACCCTCCACTGAATAAATTTTGACAATTAATTTGTTTTCTACTTATACTTACAGAATTACATCGGGGTGGGCGAAGGAGCCAAGCAGACAAAGAAAATAAAAGTGAACTAAGAAAAACAAATTAAAGTTGGAACAACTTTGAGGCTTGACGAATTGGCTAAATAACAACATTAATGAGACAAATTGAATGCGGTGAATTAAAAAATAAATTTACTTAAATCTAAGAGATTCTATTAAAGTGAAAAATTGAGCAAAAACAGCAGTGCAGCGTTTTGAAAAGTGAATGTGTCAAAAAGGGTGTTTAAAACAATCGCAACTCGACAAGCCATCAATTGGACTCAAAAACAAACAAACACAACATTTGACTTAAAAGAATTAAATAAAGGCCGCACGCGACAAAAATTGTGCAGAGAAAAATTAATAAAAATAGGAAAAAGTGAAAAGAGGGAAAAGAAATTAAGAAGTTTACAGCGTAAATGAGGTGAAGAAATAAAATGCGATAAGAAAGTGTTTAAAGAAGTATATAAAATAAGTACAAAATTCTAGAGTAAAATTCAGGCTCGTGTAAAAAATTAGTGCAGAATGAAATGAGAAAAGATGAAGCAGCAATTCAGTACAGCAAAGTGTTTAAATAAGTGCAACAACAAAGGAAACAATAAAACAAAAACAAAAGTGTAACATAAACTGAACCATGCACAACAACAAGGCAAAACAACACTCCGCGCAAAAATAAAGACTACGCACAACTACATACAAACATACGTACATTTGTATATATCCATATGAGCGTGCATGGCACATTGGCTGCATCATTACAAGCATACCGACGTCTCTGCTAAGAGTCATATAGAAAAGCAAAGCTGCAAACATTGAAAAAAAAGCATGTACATATATACATTAGGCAAACAAACACACACGCAGCTCCAAGCCAATAGCCCAAAACGCATTGGCCCCTGAGCAAACAAATTCACACGTAGCTAAACTCAAATTGGCGCGGCTACACCAGCTGAATCGCGCGTCGGTTGTCGAACTTTGGCGCCGCGTATGCGTATAAAAATCGAGCGGGCGAACGAAAGGTGGAACGGAAGGCGGAACGGGAAATTCTACACGGCAAATAAAGAAAAACACCATTAAAATCAAGCTGATTGCAATAGTGAGAAGAACAAGAGCAGAGCAAGTAAAGTAGCAGCATAACAGTTGGTCAAATTGCAATCTGCTCAACATTTTTTCGAAGTGTAAATTTTTGCGAAATCTAAAATACACAAATTATTTGTATTGTAAGTGCGAGGCGCGTGTATGGAGCAAACAAATCGAGTTCGAAAAAATTTCCAATGTGTGCGAACATAAAAACGCCACAATCTAGTAAAATCAAGTACACTAAAATTTGGCAATCTGATAAGTAGTTGTTGTTGTGTGAAAAATTTGCGCGCCAATTCAAAACGTAGTATATGGATTTTTGCGACTTATTGTAGAAGTGCAGGAGAACCCAAACCGAGAAGAACTAATACAAAATATGTGAGTAATAATTCCTTTCCTACGATCAATATAATAACAATAATCATCAAATTTTTATGCGAAAAAGGCCTAAATATTGTTTAATAAACAAAATGAAATAATTACTCAACAGAAAATAATATTATAAAGAGCTTTCCTATAAGAGGTGTTCGCCGTTGCTTTTGTGGCACGTAGCACCGTCTTGTTGAAGATAAACGTTGTCCAGATCAATACCATCCAATTCCGGCCATAACAAAGCGTTAATCATATCTCGATAGCGCAATCCATTCACCGTAACTGTTGCTTTAGCTTCATTTTCGAAAAAGTAAGGTCCAATGACTCCGCCGGACCATAAACCGCACCAAACAGTCAGACGTTGAGGATAGAGAGGCTTTTCAACAGTAACTCTTGGATTTTCTGAGCTCCATATTCGACAATTTTGCTTGTTGACGAAGCCACCGAGGTGGAAATGGGCCTCATCACTCAAGATGATTTTTCGATGGAATTGCGGATCATTTTCATGCATTTCAACGACCCAATCAGCAAAGACACGATATTGTTGATGATCGGCCGGCTTGAGTCCTTGTGTTAACTGGACTTTATAAGCCTTAAGACCCAAATCTTTATGCAAAATACGGTGTAATGACGTTTGTGGAATGTCTAATTCCAAAGAACGACGAGGAATGGACAAACTTGGGTTTTCTTCGACACTTTCGGCTACAGCAGCAATATTTTCGGCTATTCTCGAGCGACGTGCACGGGTTTTATTCTTCACATCACTAATTTGTCCCAAGAGCTCGAGTTTTTTCACCAATATCTGTATTGCGACCGGACAAGTTGCTTCACAATGACTCAAAAATGTTCGAGTTTTACGAACTGTATCTGCCAAATTTTCACCATTTTTATAGCGAGTTTTATTACTTTCAATGCGTTTTTTCGTTCCATTTTTATTAATGGCGTATTTTCCACTTGACAAATATCAAAAAATGACACCTTCAAAAGTGGCATCTACCGAAATAGTGGGCTATTCAAAATAACCCCTGTTATTGGAAAACCCTTAATTTAAACAATTTGATTAAAACAAAACTTTTTTAAACTGTTTTTTTAATTTATAAACATGGGTACAGTATGAAATACATAACAGTGTTTGGTTGCACTGCAACTAGTTACATACACATACAGATGAGCTAACGAGCTGTACAATTTTAGGATTTTCACAGTGCCCTCCTTAAATTAACTGCTATCATGCCAGATCATATGGTTTGATTCGCTGGAGTCGTCGGGTTAGGCCTGAGCTATCAAGGAGTTTGCTAGCTTTCTCATTCATCTCCTTTGAAGGCTGAGGAAGTGGCTTCTGCTTGTCTTTGTTTTCTAATTTCTTCAGCGACCGTAGGGATCTTGAGTTCGCGATGAATATCGTTATTGTGAACGAACCAAAGTGAGTTGAGAATATCTCGAAGGATTTTATTCTGGAGTCGTTGGAGTATAGGTATTTATATTACTTTGACTGGCGCAACCTCATATTTGGGCGTCATAGGATCACACAGTCTTTATAATTTGTTTATGCACAGTTATTTTGTTATACATGGATAGCTTTGATCTTCGCCCAGTTAGCCATTTCATTGTTATTATCTTCAGGCGGATTTCATGCGGTTTAGGTTTTTTGTACTCCTTTCACCGAAGCTTAACATCGAGCGTTATGCCAAGGTATTTTCAATGTTTGCTTATAGTATTGCGACACCTAGCAGTATTATGGGATACTGATTCACTTTTTTGTTGGTGAAGTTCATATGAACTGACTTGGCATTGTTCAATTTTATGCGCCAAGTCGTTGCTCCTTTTTCAATAGCGTTTGCTGCAATTTTAAGTTTGGCTGTAGCTTCTTCAGCGCCCTTTCCAATTGCTAGGATGGCAGTGTGGCGATCAAGCTATTCGGGGATATCGGCAAGTCTCTGGTATATGAAGATATAAGAGCGGCCCTTGTTTAACGCGAAAGTAGCGTTTGCTCAGATACGACTTAAGAAGAGCACAAAAATCATTTGGTAGGCAGGTATTTAGTTTGTTATTTAAACCGTCATGCCAAACCTTGTCAAATACTGCTGAACACACGAGTGTTCAGAGTTTTCTATCATATTTCAGCTGTGATTCTGTGCAACTCAATCGATTGAAGCTGAGCTTTTCAAATAGCTTACCAATTTGAGGCAGCAACGAGTTTGGTCGGTATGAGGATTCATTATAGTTTCCGCAACTTTCAACGAGGTCGGAGCATAGTGAAGAAAAATTGAGTGATTAAATAACTTTACTAATTTAGCAAAATTTGTATAAGGTAACTTTTTAACCCTTCAGCTGTAATTAAATCGAATCCGGGCGCTTTTCTAACTTTTAGTTCTTTTATTTCTCTTTTGAGTCATTTTAATAATAAATAAAAATAATAAACGAAATAGGGTGTTTTCGTTCACCGTAGGAGTATAGAAATTTTCACATCGATTTTCGTTGGATTGGAAATTTTTTATTAAGTGTTTTGCAAAAGCTATTGCCTTGTCCTTGTCACTTTATCCCTGTATTATTATCTTTTTTGATTGGAGGAACATGACCGTTTGGCCTTTTCAAATATTCAGTAAACTTCTAAGGTGAGTAGTCACCTTTTTTATCAGGTCTTAAGCTTGAAATGTATTGATTTATTTATTCATTTTTAATAAAATTTATTTCACTATTCAATTCTTGTGAAGCTTTGTTAAGTTTGATTTTGTCACTGGGAGAACGAGTTCATTGCCATTTTCAGCGTAATTTTCTTTTGTTTGTGATGAGCTGCTTAATTTCTTTGATTAAAATTTTACAAGTTTTAATTAAATTTTTAATTTTCAATAAAATAAAAAAAAAAATCGAATTAATAAAATTTTTAAGTATTTATTAAAATATAATTTTTTGCGAAGTAATTATAATGTCTTTGCTAGAAAATATATTATTGAAGATGCGTTTTAAAAATTATTTTCTTTATTTAGTTAACTCCTAATTTATTATAATTATTTTTTTTTTGTTTACCAGTTTCAAGTAAAATTTTGTATTCAATAAAATAAAAAAATTGAGTTACTAAATAAAATTAATTTAAAAAAAATTATATAAAATAAAAAAATTATATTATATTATATAAAAAAAATAATATCTTATTAAAATATATTCCTTTACGAAATAATTTAATTTATTTACTCAAAAATATTTCATTGAGGACGCGTTTAAAAAGCATTTTTTTTTTAATTTTATTAAACCCAGACCTTGCCATTAAATCTCGAATAATATTTATGTTAAAGAAAAATTTTTTAAAAAACTTTAAGTAAGAATGAAATTAGAATGAAACAAAGAAAAATTCAAAACAAAATAAAACCATATTTAACAAATAATTAAAAAAAAATTATTTACAAGTTTTAATTTTCAATAAAATAAAAAATTAATTAATAAAAAAATTTAGTATTTATTAAAAAATATTTTTTTACAAAATTATAGAAAGTATTTTAATGAGGACGCGCTTTAAAAATTCGTTTCTTTATATTATAAAATTAATTAAAATTTAAAATTAAAATTAAGTATATTAATAATATTAAATTAAAATTAATTATATTAAAATATATTTTTTTAATTTTAAGTAAGAATGAAATTGGAAGGAAACAAAAAACGACTCAGAAGAAAATAATATTATATTTAAAGAATTATTAGAACTGTTTTTTTTTTAGATTCCTTAATTAAATTTTTGATTTTCAACAAAATAAAAAAAAGAATTAATAAAAAATTTGAGTACGTATTAAAATTTTTTTTTTGCGAAATAATTTAATTTCTTTGCTAGAAAATATTTTATTGAGGATGCTATTTCGTTAACTCCTGTCTAGCGATTAAATCTCGAAAAATATTTATGTAAAAGTAAAATTGTTTTTCTATTCAGCGAGCGACGCCAGTCAAAGTCGAATTTAGCACAGAAAATCTTCTGCCACTCAACAAAAAAAAAAAGGGTTGCACTCTGTTTACATTTCTGGTATGCCATATTGCATTTGTGAAACAATAACTATACAAATAACACTTGGGCTGAAAAGTACCTAGCCTTCTTATTTTTGGTCAACAGTGAGCAAACCACTTTGAACAGAGGTTTTTCATATCTTTTGATATCTTTATGATGGCAACTAACTCAGGCAACTTCACTTTTCGATCATTCAACACGGTTTTGTGGATTTTTTTGATGTTTTCTGGTGTTGCCGCCTCATTTTGACGTCCACTGCGTTGTGCATACTCCGTGTTTCTACTACCACGTTTGAACTCATTATTTGTTGTTTCTGAAGTAGCGGAGTCCTTTAACACTTTTCAAGCTATTGTTTCGTCTGAACGGTATTTTCCCCATCAAGAAGCTGTGTAAAATTAAAACACGAAAACCTTTTTGATCCATTGTTTTGAAAAGTACGAAAGTAGCGTCACTCCTAGCGCAATAACTCACAAACTAATGGATAGGATATTATGAAATTTTAGCAGCTGTTTTTTTAAGGTTAGTACTAGCTGAAAAAGAGGTGAATGCAATAAAAATTGTGCCGTTTATGTTTTACGCCCGGGATTTTGCAGCACATATATTAAGTGATCTTGAAGGCATTCCAAAAATGAATTTACGCTAGAAAAGTTGAAGCTTCGAACATGAGCCTGTAAAAAATTATATGATGAGTTGGAACGAAATTTCTTTGGGGCTTAACTCACTTGTAAGACTTACAGCCTCATTTCTCTTATTCTAAAGAAAGGTGAGACGAACGAATCGTTGGATTTTGTTTACCATTGGCATTCTCTATGTTGTAGCAAAATGTAAGACGAAAGCTTTTGTCATATGCATAGTTACCATATGCAATTTATTTAAGTACTAAGAAAAACAGTATTTTTTACTTTGAGCTTTTGCCTTTTTCAAGCTAAGTTTTGCACATCCGGCAACGCTCGTCTACATTGTTTACATACTTATTTCCTTAAACATATAATCGTTTGTTTACGTACGCATTTGGTTGTTTTCATTATTGGTGTTGTATGCCTATGGAAGTTATTGTTGATATTGTAGATATTGGTGGCGATGGTGTAAATCATGATGTTGTTGGTGGTGCTGTTATAGATGGTGTTGTAGGTGTACCTATTCCACGTAGCGCAAGCCTTAAGTACCATGAACCACAAGACAAATATTTTTTGATGTTTTTGTTACATTACCGTTTTTTGAAGAGTTCCCCATCTCAAATATAACACAGCCAGAATAAAATTGTTTTCTTTTGAATTTGGCATAACTCCTCGTTGTTTTGCCTACTATTCGTCATAGGGAATTTTATTTTCTTGCGTTAGTAGTGGTGAGTAATAGTCAACTGTTTTCGAATCAACGAACGTTCGCTTCGCATTAGAGAATGCATGGAATGATGGCGTTAGTGTGGTTGAGAACGAATACATTTTAGTACCTAATGCTTTAAAAAAGAGCTTAATTCAAAGTTAAGCTGTTAACTGAAATCCTATGCCAAATTAATTTTACTGTTTGGCACGAAAAAGGCACAAATGCCGTTGACATTTGCTGTTGAGGAATTTAAGGATTTTCGTAGATGTCTACACGCCAAATTTAATCCGCTCTGTCTAGTTACACAGATATGCATGTATACATTTTTATATGTGAAATAAATATGTATGTGTATTTGTGTTCAAAATAATAAAAGCGTGACATATTGTAAAGTTTTCACAACATTTTTTTAAGTAAATTTTTTTTTATATTACGTATTTTATGCCACAACAAAAACTATATAACTAAAATAACTTTGTACGAAACTAAATATATATACATACATATATATAATTGGCGCGTACACCTTTTTGGGTATTTGGCTGAGCTCCTCCTCCTATTTTTAGTGAGCGTCTTGTTGTTGTTCCACAAATGGAGGGACCTACAGTTTCAAGCCGACTCCGAACGGCAGATATTTTTATGAGGAGCTTTTTTCATGGCAGAAATACACTCGGAGGCTTGCCATTGCCTGCCGAGGGGCAACCGCTATTAGAAAAATGTTTTTCTTCATTTTGGTGTTTCAGCGAGATTCGAACCTATGTTTTCTCTGTGAATTCCGAATGGTAGTCACGCACCAACCCATTCGGCTACAGTGGCCGCCAAATTTCATAAAATTTTCCTTAAATCTGAAAGAATTTAATCTAATATAAGTCGAAAACAAAAAATTCTGAGCATGCAGTTTTGTAGATATTTCAATTCTGTCATAATATTTTGTCAGTATAAAATGGGTCCAGGCTCGCGTTTATTTTTGACGATTTCTTTCCCTAAGACTGTTGCGTATTTTTACCATGTAACGAATATGAGAAAAATGGCCAAAAATCAACCACTTTAAATGTACTAAAATTTAGAGGTCTTGCAAATTGCGTACTAAATTTTTCGGTTTTTTAATTCTGAATAAAAATTTAAACATTTTTGCGAAAATTTGTAGAATTTTGATGAAATTTTGTTGAATATTTCTAAATTTTTTTGGATGAACATCTAACAAAGTTCTTCGACAAAATCAACCTAAGGCTGAAAAAAATGGAAAATAAAGTCCAATGAAACAAAATCAGTACAAGTCACATTCACGCTTAAGCGAGACACTTGCCCACCTGTCAAACTCAACGATATGGAAATTCCACAAAGCAATGAAACCAAATACCTAGGAATGCATCTAGAGAGAAAATTAACGTGGAAAACACATATATTCTCAAAAAGAAAAGCACTTGGTATTAAAATCAGAGACTTTCACTGGCTTTTAAATCGTCATTCCCAAGTTTCTGTCGAAAGCAAATTGCTCTTATACTCAGCAGTTCTAAAACCCGTGTGGACATATGGTATTCAATTTTGGGGCACTGCGGCAAACTCCAATATCGAAATTTTACAACGATTTCAGTCAAAAGCATTAAGAATGATCACCAACTCACCCTACTATATTACAAACTCGCAAATACACCGTGCCCTCCAAATATGCACTGTTATGCAAGAAATAGAGAAATATGCAAGATCCCACAATGTCAGGCTCTTAGCTCACTCTAACTCTTTAATAACCGAAATGATAGCAAATTCCATTGCTGTCACCCGACTCAAAAGAAAATCCACCACAGATCTCCTCTTTTAGTGGGAAAAAATGAAATGGGTTGTACCACTGAGTGCATCCCATAAACGACTGAAATTCTCTAGCTGCTAGTTTAAGTTACTCTACAAATATATTATTACTTAATGTATTTATGTATACAGCTTGCAATAAAAGTGTTCTTAAAAACAAAAAAAAAAATAAAAAAACAAAGTTTATTGTATGAAATTTCGTAAAGCAATATTTTATATTGTGATCAGCTACTTTTTTCGAAGTGAATTTTTTTTTACATTTACAGAAATAAATATGAGTACGTTAAATTACTACTGTTTATACATACGAACAACAAAATAGACTGTATGTACAGTTTGTAAATTTGAAAAAAAAAATTAATAACAAATATTTAAAAATTCAAAACGTTGCAATAGGTCGCCTTTCTATTATTGCGAACACAGGTGTTTATATTTATATTTTGTATTCTATTTATACTTACAGTACCTACTACTATTTCCTGCACCTAGTCTCTTTCGTAGCTGGCTAAAATCAGCTCCACATAGCTTTAGCCGAAACGCAAAATATTCTGCTGCCTTTGTACCGGGCGGATTTTGTATGATAATGACAGGATTTTGTCAGCAAGAATAGGATTTTGGCATCGTTTATGCCGTTGAAAGCTCCAATTGGATGACTAAGTGGACATACACGCGAAGCGGTCCTTTTTAGGCGCCTAAGCTGAGATGAGGTCAATTGGTAATCCGACTATGCGCGTCAGTTATTATTTGGTCATAAATTCTTGATGTCCTCGAGCTTAGTTGCATTTCAATGGCATACAATTTAAATATCTGCAATGTTTTTTTATTATAGAGTTTTTAATGAACTCAATGCATAAATATAAAATTTTATATTGTATTTATTAGTGACTTAAATTCACGCACAACCATTCGCTGACAAACAAACTTATTAAAATGAAAATAATGGCATGAATAGAAATACAGCAACAAAAAATTAAGTGAGGAGATGCAACCGATCGGAAATATGTAAAACTATTGTATTATAAACTGAAAATAAAACAACTCCGCATATCACATTTACAAATCGACTAAATTTGTGATTTATTATACTGGATTTCTGTCGAGCGCAAACAGCAGAGAACCTTTAATTGACAATATTCGAAATAAATTGTCCCAGCAAATGGCAAAAATAAAAGTTATGTGGATCCCTGGACACAGCGGAATTCTTGGCAACGAAAACGCTGATAAAGCAGCGAAAAATGTCAGCAATATACCTACATTCTGTTTCGAAACCTTCGTTAAATCCGACATTCTCAGAATAATCGATAGTATCTATCACTCAACCGTAAGGGAGAAATGGTTTACATACCAACACAGCTACAAATCCATAAATCCAAAACGACTAAAAGCAATTATTGCAACAGGAGCGACACTGCAGCAGACAAAAATCTTTACCCGACTCCGGCTAGGACACACAAATACTACTCACCAACACCTTCTAAAAGGAATGCCTGCCCCGATTTGCTCAGCATGTAACTGTCCACTGTCCATTATTCATATAATAGATTACTGCACCAAGTATAACAATGGCAGAAACAAAATCTTTAACGGCAGGAAACCTTCCGATTTACTGAAAGATATTTCTCTAGAAAATATGTCGAATATTTATAATTTATATATCAAATTGGACTAGTTTATCTTTTATAATTTTGTTTATTAATTACCTACACATTATAATTTTTATTCTAATATTTTTTTTAATAAATAAGTAAAAAAATCTATTAGTATTATTTCAGGCCGATAGGTCCAGCTACTAGTGCCTTTCGCAAAGTAATATAGTTATTTATAATTATATTTCTAATAAATAAATAAATAAATAAAAAAAAGTTTGAGCAAAAATTAGTAGAAAATTTGCAATTCTGATCGATGGTTTCTTGCTAAGCGCATATTACTAAAATTTTCTATTTCTATTTTTACGGACACAATGGTTCAGCTGCCGTACCCGAATGGGTTGGTGCGTGACCACCATTCGGGAGTGCGTAGACTCGAATCTCCGTGCATAAATTTCTAATAAATAAATAAATTTCTAATAGCGGTCGCCTCCCGGCAAACATCCGAGTGTATTTCATCTATGAAAAGGCTCTTCATAACAAACATTTGCCGTTCGGAGTCGACTCAAAACTGTAGGCCACTCCATTTGGAAAACAACATCCAGACGCACACCACAAATAGGAGTAAGCACGAGCTCAGCCAAACACGTAACAGAAGCGTACACGCCAATTATTTATTTATTTACAATATATTTTTTCCAAAATGGGCAACCAGAAGTTCTACACTATTCACACATGAGAAACCCGAGAAGTGTGTCAATCCGTGTTTAGTTTTCTTTCACACCAGACATTTTTTAAAGGACATCGAAGTTTTAGTTAAAACAAATTATCTTAATACTGTAGGAGCAATGATATCCAACTAAAAACAGAAGTAAGGCAGGGATACGTGTTATCCCCGCATACATGCAACCAAGTGCTCAACCTAATAATACAGCAAGCTTCAGGGTTGAATGACAACCTGGAAGACTTAAACTGCGCTAATGGCATCTGTCTACTTCCATACAAATTCACACATTTAGCCAAAGATGAAGGCTGTAAGCTATTGCGGAGCTAAAGCAAGACTAAGGATTAACATTTCAAAGAAAAAGGAGGTGTTAACATCGAAGAAGTGGACGAATTCCACTATCTCGGAACAGAACTGGCGGCTCAGCAGCTGACATACGCAATCGAATAGTAAAAGGTCGCGCTGTATTTGGAGGTTAGACAATGTTTGGAGATCTTCGTATATATCCAGGCGTATGAAATTAAGGATATTCGAATCAAACATGAAGTTTGTCGATCTGTATGGGTGCGGAACATGGAATACGCCAATGTGCAATTTACAATCTATGAAAGCATTCATCAGTCGTTGCCTCCGAAGGATTGAGCGCGTTTTCTGGCCAAACACCATCTCCAACACTGATCTGGAGTTTGATGAAGCAGGCTCCTGTTTATCTAGATATTCGGCGACGAAAATGGAAATGGATTGGGCATACAATTCGGAAGCCTCATGGAGATATTGCAAAAGCAGCCTTTGACTGGTGCCCAGTCGCAGGCGCGGAAGGCCATCCAATACGTGGAGATGATTAGTTGAAACAGAAGCCCTTCAAACAGGCTGTGCATGGCGACAAATCAAATGTATTGCATTGAATAAACCTAATTTTAACTTTTTCGTTGAGACCTTATATTCCTCCTAGGAACCACTGTAAAATACATATAATACGTTGACAGGCATGGGGCTCATCGGCGACCGGCACTCAAATTAGCTACAATGCCGTCGGGGCTACTGATGACCGGTAACGCAACAAATAATAAAAATAAATATGGTTACTGACAAATTGTTCAATAATGCCATTGCTTCCTTAAAAGCTTGAAGAAATTAATATAATATAGAACATACAAAAGCAATTCTAATATATTATACATATATATATATACTCAAGGCAAAGAAAAGGTGAATCAACTAAGTGCACAAACGAAGTGCCGCCCGTTGAATTTCGAAAGCACAAAATTAATATAAAGCCTCAAAATGTAGTTCCTTGGCGTTTTTATGCGGATAGCGGCATTTCAAGAAAGTGTGTGTATGTGTATGATTTCCTGTACTTGGTAGTTTCTTTTGCTTTCACCTACTCTTCCTTTGCACGAGCAAGTAATTTCCCTTCCTTTTATTTGTATATTTTCGGGCCATGACATCGCAGCAAATTCGGAAGGCGCAATCTTGTATTCTATTGTTTTTGCAATTCTTTGGAAAAAAGACAATCAGTAACCAGCACCACGAAAAATACTTCAAATATGATTTTATAATTAATTTTATTTGCTACAAATAATATTTCAAAATGACATACATCGGATAATCAAAAGTTCACTCCGGCGCTTTGGGCAAACCACAAAAAGTCAACGTGTTAAAAAATCCAAGCATGGCAATGAAAAACTAAAAACACAGATTCACTATTATTGGGTAATAATATCGCTCACATATCGATTTGCTCAAGTGTGAGAAGTACGCAAAACACGAAAAAGTTCTATTTAAAATTCACATTATCTGAATAGTCTCAGGAAAATATAAAAAATAAATGCTTGCCAGGAAGGGCACTCAATTGACCTCAGAGACCTTCTGTCCGGTCATCGGCATCCCTGACTTTTGTTAAATGGGAAACACACAAAAGATGGAGCTTTATTTCTTCATGTGCTGTTTCGAGAACTCTTTGACCCCAGTATAATAGACGGAAGACTCAGAAAGCTCTGGGGACTCCATGGCTTTCGATTTTCAAACTCGTAGCTGCATTTACGGGTCAGCGAACGATCGGCACATACGCGAAAAAACTAGGTTTACTATTTAACCCCCAATGCAGAAGCTGTGTTGACCTTTCAGAGAAGGAGACTGTTGAGCACTTTCTCTGTAAATGTTCCGGCTTGGAAGCTAGATAATTAAGGTCATTGGGTACTCTTTTCTTCGACAGCATGGGGCAGTGCGCCAACCTAAATACCAGCAACCTTCTTCATTCCATCAATTCCTCTGGCTAGCTGTAGATATCTGCCTGTTAGAGGTGTCATAATGGTATCAAAACGGCACTTTGGTGCCACTTGGGTACTGCCTACCTATCTACCTAACTCGTAGCCTCGGCGAGTATATTCCGAACACCATATTCAAAAAAATAAGGAGCAGATTATAATAAAAAAAAAATAAGACTCCTTCCTACAGTCTTTTGTTTTGTATTACCATTTACGTTCTTTCGCTCTACAAAAAAAAAAAACACCCGATACATATAATTTTTTATTAGTCACTACTCTATTTATGAAACTAAAATTTTGATTTACTACTCGGTGCGTAATTTTACAATTTCCGCTAACATTAAAATCGCGCATTTAAAAGTGCAATAAAATAAAATTAACAATAAAACCATTCGAACTACAAAGAAGCCACATATGGTGGACTGCTTAGCAGAGAGGAACAACAAATAGATGATGGTAATTGAAATTATTTATGCCCTTACATTTTCCTCTGCTCATACTAAACTGAATCAGCTTAAATTTCTTTCAGCACATAAAATTAGGAAGTGAAAAAGGGCAATATAGTTTTCCCTCAGGCAAACCAACTATGATGCATACATACAGACGTGTTTTGAACACTAATGCATGGAATTCTTGTAGCAACACGTGTGTACTAAAAGGTAAAATGCGTGAACTTATACTCCCACACCTTTCACTAGGACCACATAAGCTCTACTCTGTAACTTTATAATACTAAATTTCGTTACCGAATGCATTGTTCCCTACTGGCTTATTGTACGAGTACATATTTGCTCATTTTATGGTTGCGTATTTACTATGCGACTACACATGTACATTGTACAAGGTGTGGCAATTAAGTTGCGTGAATTTATTTAATTATAACTCGAATATCGGCAGCACTGCTTAGTCACAAATATGTGGAAAGTGGGAATCTTCCTCTAGCTCCAGCCGAAGTTAAATTTTTCGTAGCACGTTTGGTTTAAGTGTCGTACGTATTTTTCGAAATTAACTTTCTTAGTGACAAAGTGACTCCCATTGCAAGTAACTGTTGGGGTTAAAATATTTAGTGAATTTTCTTGAAAAATACCGACGCCTGGCTGTTTGAGTTATGACCACGAAATGCATAATAAATTTAATAGTGGGTGAAGAACATACAAGGAAATCTAGGATGTCCAAGATTGAAGGCAACATTGATAGTTTTTTTGATCGTCGATACCCAGGCAAAAGCTAGCAAAGCATATGTGGTGCTTCCATGAAAAAGCTTCTCATACAAAAATCATCTGCCCCTCACAGGTGACCTACAACTGTAGGTACCTCTATTTTGTGGAGAAACATGAAGATGTGTAGCACAAATATAGTAGGAGGAGGAGCTCGGCCAAACAGCCAACAGTATGGGGTAAGCGCCAATTGAGCCGCTCCATGCACACATCGATTAACTCCACTTTTTGAAAAATCTTAAATTTAAGCGTCAAAGCCCTTGGTATAGTCATAAGTTTTTATATTTATAAGAACTTTCCTGAGTAATAAATATTCTTCTTCTTCTTAATTGGCGCGATAACCGCTTACGCGATTTTGGCCGAGCTGAACAAAGCGCGCCAATCGTTTCTCTCTCGTGCTAACCGGCGAGAATTGGACACACCAAGTGAAGCCAAGTTCTTCTCCACCTGATCTTTCCAATGCAGAGGAGGCCTTCTTCTTCCTCTGCTACCACCAGCTGGTACCGCATCGAATACTTTCAAAGCCGGAGCGTTTGTATCCATTCGGACGACATGACCCAGCCAACGAAGCCGCTGGATCTTTATTCGCTGCGCTATGTCTATGCCATCGTAAAGCTCATACAGCTCATCGTTTCATCGTCTGCGATATTCGCCGTTGCCAACGTGCAAAGGTCCAAAAATCTTACGAAGAATCTCTCTCTCGAACACTCCAAGCGTCGCTTCATCCGATGTTGTCATCGTCCAAGCTCCTGCGCCATACTTTAGGACGGGCTTGATGAGAGTCTTGTAGAGTGTTAGTTTTGTTCGTCGAGAGAGGATTTTACTGCTCAGTTGCCTACTTAGTCCAAAGTAGCACTTGTTGGCAAGAGAGATTCTACGTTGGATTTCAAGGCTGACATTGTTATCGGTGTTAATGCTGGTTCCTAAATAAACGAAGTCGTTTCAGTACATAATAAAGACTTAGGATGTAAGCTCCGAAAAAATAATAACATATTCGGATTCGTGTACCGGTCAAAACAGAAATATTAAAACCGTCTTAAGTTTATTGAAACTTGTTTAATGCACGGAAATCAAAGCTGGACGAATTGACATGAAACTTTTGGTAAGTGGAGACAGCTATTTGCCCAATCACTCAGATTTTGCCATTATTGAGTCATGTGTGAAAAAAAATCAAAACATTGTTTCACCAGATGATTGGTACCATATATTCAAAACATGTAAAAAGAAAGCGCCGTTTTATCTAATCCAAACGATTCACCAAGATCTTTTGTCAGCAAAACCTTTAGAACAGTATATCATTGACAGAAAAGTAACCATCACAGGGCTTCCAATAAACTGGCTTAAAATACGCTGGATAAAGTTAGAAAGGTCCAAATCCTATCTTATACAATTCAAATATGACTATAATGAAGATACAGAATTTCAAGCCATTAATATAGGAAAATCTTTAGTGGGTAGGCCGCCAAGTTTGAAAAATATAGATCAGCCTTTATTATATCCTAAAGGAAGAACTGTGACAAAGGAAAAATGGAAAGACACGACGAACCTGCTAAAATTCATTCAACAAATCGAAATGACGAATTCTCGCATACAGCTGATGAAGAAGACATTATCTATACTATTGCTGAATCATCCCAATGAATAATGTCGCTAACATAAATCTGATATAAATTAATTACGAAAATTATTTTATAAGCGAACTTCCAGCACTCATTTTTATGGAAAAACTGTGATAAAAATCTGTAATAACTAACTTCTTCTGTAATAAAAACTTAAAAATGAAAAGACTAAATTTAACTTTATTACTTTTTAAGATGTCAAATCGATTAACTCCATCAGTCACATAAAAACTGTAACATTACTGATGATTGTTTGTGGCTATTCTTTCTTATTAATTTTATATACCGTTAAACCAAATCTATACCTGCAATTATGCATTCCACAATATATATTTGAATTCATATTATCTGAGGAATTTGTAAAGACAATATACCTACATTACATCATTCCGTTTCTCAACTTTTCGTTTTATGGCGTTAATCGATGTGTGCAGTGCACGCTCAATTATAGACATATAAAGCGTTTTTCAGTAAGAGCGCTTCAACTTTTGAACTTTTTTGAATAAAACACAAACGGTTTGACTTTTTTAACTAATTTTTTTTTTATTATCGAGTTTGAACATATACATTTAAGTATGAAATTCGATTTCTTTTGCATGACCACCGCGTGCACGTTTTACGAAGTCCAATCGTTGAACCCAATTTTCGACCACTCTTTTGCATAAATCGGCCGAAATTCTAGCAATTTCGCGTTCAATATTGGCTCTGAGCTCACAAATCGTCGCCGGCTTGTTACTGTAGACCAATGACTTCACATAACCCCAAAGAAAATAGTCTAGAGGCTTCAAATCACACGAGCGCGGCGGCCATTCGACCGGTCCATTTCTGGAAATAATGCGCTCATCGAACTTACTCTTCAACAAATCAATTGTAGCGTGTGCTGTGTGGCTTGTGGCCCCGTCCTGTTGAAACCACATATCGTCTAAGTCCATACCATTCAATTGCGGCCAAAAATAATCGTTTATGATGTCGCGGTATCGATTTCCATTCACAGTAACGTGGCGATCGTTCTCGTCAACGAAAAAATATGGGCCAATTACGCCGCCGGCATGTAAACCGCACCAAACAGTGATTTTTTCGGGATGCAACGGTGCCTCATGAATCACGTGTGGATTGCTTTCTGCCCAGTAACGCATATTTTGCTTGTTGACAAAGCCATTGAGCCAAAAGTGAGCTTCATCACTGAATGGCCGTAATGCTCTTAAAGTAGCAGCAACAGAACAATTATTTTCATAAAAAATTTGCACGATTTGCAATCGTTGCTCAAGTGTGTAGCGTTCCATGATGAAATGTATACTAATGAAGTTCACAAATGACAAGCGAAAAATAAAAAAATATTGCGTCGTTCGCCCTCCCTATCTGAAAAAAGTTGAAGCGCACCTATTGAAAAACGCCTTATTAAAATTTTAAATACAAATTTATTTTGAGCTATTATTTCGTATTCTTAATGTACTGTAAAGAAAATAATTTTGTTTTATGTATCATATTTATTTTCAATTAAATTTTGTATTGTTTTTCTTACAAAAAACTCAAAAAATTGTTTTCACTTCTTAAACGGAGCATTTTTTTGGCATCGATCCTAGCAGCTTTGGATTCTACATAGAATTCTAAGAAAAGAATATCCATATAAGCAAAGCTCTAAAGTCATTTTCAAGCTCCTAAAGTATTATTATTATAAAATGGCTTTGTGCATTGCGACTTAGAAAGTTATATTGTGCGGTCATGTATTCTACGGTTTTAGGCTATTAACCCATTCGAAGCGGAGGTCGTATTTCGATTGTAGCTTAAGGGCGGGAGCCATATTAGTACGATTTGCAACCACATTGTGTAATCCATGCGCCACTTTACATCTGTATTTAGTTTGATTTACGATTTGAAGCTGTTCGTTTGTTCAAATTCTACTTACGGTAACTTTTTAAATCCTTCAATGAGATTTCCCGCGAAAATAAAGGTACATATATATGCAGACAATTTGCCTGACGTTGATTGCTCTAGGACGCAAAACGAGGCGGGACAGTCGCCGCGTTAACAAGCATACTTTCGTCAAGATCACCCGCCTTTAATGTGTTAAAAATCTTAAAATTACTGTGGGCTTAATTTCCATCAAGAGATTTGGATCTATAACCCCACTTTCTAGGTAATTTATTCTGCGTCGTGCCACTGCTGGGCAGCTTAGCTTAGCTTTTCTGCTAAGGTTAAGGCTCGCCTCTACCTTTATACGCTCTGGATGAATAAGTCTTTTCGACTGCCATATGTCCCGATACCCACATCATAGTAACAAAGTTTCTTGATGATGTAGCTTCGAGAACTTTAAAATATGCCCACAACAACCTGCGGCCAGTTTCAAAGCTATTTTATTATTTCTCCACGCTGAACGATCACTGATGACCACCTTGAAGTCATTGGAAGATTCGTGTCCATCGTGTCACATACCATCAGACACGAAGAGTTGCGGATTGAACGCAGAATTCTTACATGCCTTCTTTCAGATGGAATAGATTAGGAAGCCTTAGGACTGCACTAACTGCCGAGCGTTTGGCTACAAAGAGAAGTGGAATGAGTGCAGTGACCAAACTTAAAGCTGTTGTGAGGCAAGTTCGCATTGCTAAAAGAGAATAACCTTAATTAACACTTTGCCGGTTTCGTAGAAATGTATACGCATGGCAGCGTTAATTCGGATTACTTGGCTTGTCGCCGGCCGTTCTTGACATCATCGGGAAATTATAAATTGTAAAGTCTTATTAAACTCATCACTAGTTCTCATGAGTTCTCAACCCTGTTCCCTTACTTTCATGAAATTTCGAAGATATATACGTAAATAAATACAAAATTTGTTTGTTTTATATATTTCCATACTTTTGTTTATTTGCATTCTCTTTGGTATTCAGTACTTTTCTTTTGAATGGTATGAAGCAAAACAGTCTCCACTATGCAATGAAACTTCATAAGACTTGCACATTAATTATGTTTTTAGAACATACGATACTGTGGTGTCGCCGGCCGTTGGCCGCTATTTTGTGCACGACACCACGCGGTGTCACCGGACGGCATAGTGTTAATACGAAGGTTAATATTGACCAAAGTATTATGAACGTTACGTTCTTCTAACACAAACTTGTACTTGGGAATGTTTTGATACGAAAAATTTAGTTTTGATATCTAGTTTTTATTTATAGAACCACAAGATGGCGCTACAAAACCAAAAATTTAATGCACTTTTTAATAAGAAACACAACACAAAACAAATTTAATTTGTACATTTCCTTTCATTTTACCTACAGTTTTAAGAATTTGTAACAGAATAGAATTTTACTATATAGAAATTTAAGAGCAAGAATTTCGCAAACAGCATATTTATATAAAGTGGCGCTAACTCCCTTTTTCGGTATTTGGTTGAATTACTCCTCTTATTTTTGGTGTGCCTCTCTATGTTGTTCCTCAAATGGAATAGGTTATAAAAAAGTCAAAAAAGTCTAGCGGTATTTTTATTGAATTTTCAATTGTTCATAAAATTGGTTATAATAATGCGATTTAAGTCAAATATGCGCCGTTTTGTTCGATGACGAGTTCCCAACGAGATGCCAACTTCATAATGCCCTCTTATAGAAGCTCGCTTCCCTATTGTCAAAAAACTCGGAGAGCCAATTTTCACAGGACTCTCTTGTGGACAACTTCCGACTACCAAGCTCGTTCGCCATGGACAGAAATAGGTGGTAATCACTTGGTGCGAGATCCGGACTATACGGTGGAGGCAAAAGAACCTCCCATCCGAGCTCCCGGAGCTTCTGGCGCGTCACCAAAGATGTGTGTGGCCTGGCGTTGTCCTGATGGAAGACAATTCGGCCTCTGTTGATCAAAGATAGCCTCTTCTGCATGAGTGCTGCATTCAAGCGGTCCAGTTGTTGGCAGTACAGGTCCGAATTGAGCGTTTGGCCATAGGGGAGCAGCTCATAGTGGATGATTCCCTGCCAATCCCACCAAACACACAGAAGAACCTTCCTGGCCGTCAATCCAGGCTTGGCCACCGTCTGGGCAGCTTCACCGCTTTTCGACCACCACCGTTTGCGCTTCACGTTGTCGTAAGTGATCCACTTTTCATCGCCAGTCACCATCCGCTTCAAAAACGGGTCGATTTTTTTGCGATTCAGAAGCGATTCGCATGCATCCATACGGGCAAAAATGTTTGTTTGCGTCAAGTCGTGTGGCACCCATACATCGAGCTTCTTTTTGAGTCCAAGCTTCTTCAAATGGTTTATAACGGTTTGATGACTCATGCCCAGCTCTTGGCCGATGCTACGGCTGCTACTATGCCGGTCTCTTTCGATCAATTCAGCGATTTTATCGCAATTTTTGACGACAGGCCTTCCGGACCGTGGCGCATCTGCGATCACCTCTGCACCAGAACGAAAACTTTGAAACCATCGTTGTGCGGTGGAAATGGAAACTGTATCGGGTCCATAAACTGCACAAATTTTATTGGCAGCACGAGATGCATTTTTGCCTTTATCGTAGTAGTACTGTAAAATATGCAGTATTTTTTCTTTATTTTGCTCCATGTTTGCGACGCTATAACTCACGAACGACTAAAAGCAAACAACAATTAATCAAACACGTGTTTGCACGTGAAAAGAGCTTTCCAAAAAGCTCTAGCGTGAACCGATGCGACGAATACAACTAGAACTACGCGCTTGCAAAGACAAGCTTGCGGAAATGCCGCAAGACTTTTTTGACAACCTATATTTTTATGGCAGAAATACACTCGGAAGTTTTTTCATTGCCTACGGAAGGGCAACCGCTATTAGAAAACACTTTTTCTTCATTTTGGTCTTTCAGAAAGATTGGAACCAACGTACTCCGAATTCCGAATGGTAGTCCCGCAACAACCATTCGGCTACGGTGGCTGCCAGAATATGTGCTATCAAATTGTATACCCAACCCATCGTGATTATGTTCCTATCGGATATTTAGTGGAAAGTTCGATGCTCGCGCCACTGAATAGCTGCGAACACATGCCTTCCGAACTCGCCTTAAGAACCTGGATCTGGCACAGCGTCAATCGGCTGGCTTGTTTCTTATTTATTATCCCAGATTTGTTGCCAAAAAAGACCTATGACTCTGGTGTTACCTTCTATGACCTTTTCTCATTCACCAAGATGAAATCGTACCTGAAAGAAACTCGTCATGGTGGCAGTTGGTACAGAAGATAGACAAAGCTCCAACCGTAGTACTAAACGGGCGAAGTTGAAAGAATTACTAATTATACTTCCAACCGTGAAATCGTAGAAATCATTGTGTAACTAGAGTTAGAGTGCTTGTTTTTCATTAACAAATTCCCGAAACTTAATTGGCACACCTCGTACTTGTACCATGTTCATATGTATGTGATGGTGGCAGTGTAAGGTATTGATCAGCCGCATGTTGTCGCTTGTGTTGCTCCTAACAGTACTATATTACACATTTTAAATTAAGTGGTTGCCAAACGCCATTTTGCCGCAAAGCATTGAATCCAATGAAATTTCTGCACTTCATTGCACATTTTCATTAATTTATCTATTTCAGTTTTAAAAAAGGATGGCAGTACATTTTCGAGCCTACTATATAATAATAGTTTTGCCTAAAGAGTAGTTACGCAATGAAATAGAAACACAGGGAACTTTTTCGAACGATTCGTTGTGTATTTACGCTGTTTGGCTCTTATTTACAGCCAGCGACAAATGCACGACATTCTTGTAATTAAGGAAAATTTTCTAGCAACTTTAGACTTGCACTTTATTGAACTTAAACTAAATAAGCTTTAGAATTGCATACCAAAAAACTTTTTGGAAATGCTGTCTAAAAATTGTAGAATTGGGATGGAAAATTTAAGAATTTTTCTGATTTTGTAGAAATATGTAAATTTATTCATCTGGATTTGTTGAGAAATGATGAATATTCTAATAAAGAAAGATTTTCAAAATTGGTCAAAATGTTGATGTGCTATATTTTTTTAATTTTCCTTATTTGTATTTTATTGTGCGCGTTTTGTTTTGGCAGAGGAGTTGTGGTGCGAATTTAAGAGACATTGCGTTCCATACATACTTGTCGTACACTAAAAAATATGATAAAATAAAAAAAATATATATTTCGACACATTTTGTTGTGCTATTTATAAAAGAAAATCTGCAATCTTATTGAATCATCCTTTAGTTGAGATGTTGCCCAAAGTCGTTTTATGAAGTTTTTCCCTACTAGTATGGGAGGAAAGTAGACTTATATATAAGTAGTATTTGGATTTTCAAGTAAAAATGCATTTTTGAGCTGCTCTTAAAGTTAAAAATAATACTCTTTTTCAAAGACAAAAACATCTGCAATAAATCCTAAAGTTGTATGGCTGCATCATTTTTTACCCTTTCTTGTTGACCTCCGACATCAGTAGTAGGTAGGTAATTCTTTATTTAATTTATAAAAAATTATGGTTAACACTTGATTTGATTCTTTACCGCCTTTCCATAAGCTATTGCATTCAGTTTTAACGCACCACATCTTGCTTTAAATATTGTTGTTATGTCAGGTAACCGCATATCTCCTCTAAGGTATGATTCTCTTTTTGAGTGATCTAAGTGTTTATAATATATATTCGTGTGGTGCTTGATAGTGCTTTTTGTTTTGCGATGTTTAAATTTTGTAGTTTAATATTTGATAAAAGCTGGGTACAGCGATCTTTTCAGTCCAGGGCAGTTATGTTTCCTTCAAACTTTAGGCCAAACTCTATACCTCCGACATCATTTCGAACCTAGTTCAGCAAGTTTTTGTTACACTCGCAGAGTGTTTTAAGATAGACATCATTCTCGCCTATCATCTTCTAAATTTATTTGAATAATCATCCGAGGTTTTCAATAATTTTCACATATTAGATGACAGATTTTTCTACCAGTTCGAGATATTACTAAGACTTTTCGCCTACATTTTTCTTTTCTACTTAGCCTAAAGTTGCCTTCGAGCTTCCAGTTTCGATCAATATTTGATTATTGATATTTTGTACACTGGACTATGAAATCTTCAACAAAGTCACTATTTCACATTTTTAATATTTGGAGTGATTTAACATTCAGCAAAGTCACTACTTCAAATGGTTAATTTTTGGAATGATTTAACATTGTTGAGATATCCGCCTTTTTTGATTCTACTCGGCCCAGTGTCCTATTATATATTCTATGTGCCAAATTTTTTAAGCTTAATAGAGTCGAACGCCTAAATTATAGGGCAAAGCCAGGAGCGTTGGCGGTATTTTTATTGTGTTATTTTTTAGTATTACTATCTTACTTTTTATTATTTTTATGTTACTTCTTTATTTATTTAATTTTTTAATTTTATTACATGAGCACGATTTCAGCTCAACAAGAAGAAGAAAGGGCAAGTTACCGTAATGGCTGACCACAATCGCTCGGCTGACCACTTATGCTGGAAACAGTCCCCGACGTAAACGCAGTCCCCTGTCAGCTGTTACGATCAAACTAATGAGAGCAACATGTAAATGAAAAATTACTTCCCTTCCTTATCGAAGTATCGTTGATTTTGTCGCAGGATTTTTGAAAATTCCTCTCAGGATTGCTCTCTTACCACACAGCGTTGCCAAACAGTATATTTCGAAACCATTTACAAAATAAACTTGGAAAAATTATAATTTTTGCTAAAATAACTTAAAACCAATGTTGAATAATGTTAATTATAGATAAATTAACTATTTGCATTTGTTGGTTTTTGGCTTTGGTTTATTAAAGAATGAAAAATTTTAACTGATAACGCGGATGTGTGAAAAATTGTGTAAGCAAAAATATCACTGGCAACATGGTGTAGATACAACCAAACACATACGCGCACAAACCGATGTATTGTGTAAATATGTAACTAAAAGAAAGCAGTTGTTTTCTACGGGATGAGTTTTGCTAAATTGTGTGCTCTCTACGGGATCCGGTAAGGGACTACGTACGTCGGTGGCTGTTTCCAGCATCATGGTTGCCTACATGAGGACGATATGCTCATTAAGAATATTTCAGACTATTAAAACATGCATAAATTTGAAAAAGTAAAACTATCAAAGCTTAAACAAGTAAGGAAGTACTAAATTCGGTCCGGACTGTTCTTTATACAGGGTTACCACAAAAGTCATCCTAAATAATTAAGCTTAGGTAATTTCTCACTAATTTCGTTACATGACGTGATATCCAAAACTTAACCATTTTCAAAATATTTCATTTTGAAAAACTCTTTATAAATATACATATATACTTCCATTGTAGTTAAATGCTACTACTTAAATGTTACTTCACAGCATTGATCAAAAATTTCGTATGGCAACTATTCAACAAATTATTTAAAAAACGAGAATGTACGAGTATTTGAAGCTATCCAAAAAGGTGTTGACAATGTTCTATAAATAATGCAATCCATCATAAGTCCACTACCTGCTTAGTATCTGACATAATTTAAACAATAGAAAAAGTCCGGATGAACTTCTTATTTGCTGTCGGTAGGCTCTCTTTGTGTGCATGACTCACCATTCTTTATTTCTTTATTCTGCCTAGCGATTCGTGTGTGAGAAATGTGCTAAATAATTCAATTTGAAATATCTGTAAAAAGTGACTTGGCTTGGATTTTTGGACTGTTTCTTCTTCTCACTGTGTAACTTGGCTCGTGCACTGAGTTTCGATCTTTGGTTGTGGGCGTGGCAACGTATACCAAAGCGGAATACGCTGACATTCTAATGTGGTATGATATTTTAACCTCCACTAATTGAGCCTACGGATTACTGCTTCAATTTAAATACTACGACTTTTTGGGTAGATATGAAGACATACAAATATTTTTTTTTAATGATGCGAATGTAGAAACACTTAGTGAAAAATTGTAAATTCAAAATTTTAACAAGCACTCAATTTTAGCTGTCAGAGTTTTATTGAAATTTTTCGATAATATTTGGCTAAAACCGGAAAAAGAAAAATCCGAACCTTGAACTTTTATCTAAAAAACTCGAAAATGTGCCTAAAAGTGGCCGTACCAGCAAAGAAAAATAGTTTTTTTTTTTAATAATCTTTAGAATCGAATAACCCGAAAACGGTGTGGTTTTGTACATCGTGCTAAATAACGAAATTTTTCAGAATGTACTTAAATAATAATGTCCTTAAATAGCTCGTCCGATTTTCCTACTAGTCGTATATAGTATAAGGCTATTTAGCAATATTTTATGGCTGGTATACGTCGCTTCGTCAATCATCCTGCCAGCTGATTACAAAATCTAATAATATTTATGTAGACCCTCCTGCATGTATGTATGTATGTATGAGTGTATTCTTGTGCACAGTTAACCAGATTTTCGCTAATTTAGCCTTGCAGGGAAAAGCCAAACCAGTATAGAAACATTCTAGTTCAGATGCTGATACTTAATAGGAGAAATCAGACTAGTTCGTGAATGGTTAGAATCATACCAGTATTAAAAAGAGAAATTTTCTGCAAATCAGTTAATTTTTTATTATTTGATTTTCTTATGCGGGTAAGTAATTTTATGGAGATACCTCTCGCAACTTGTAAGCTTCTCATTAAGGACGCACTAATCAATTCTGCAAATCAGAGATGGATGAGTGTCAATACCTGTGAAATTGCTAGGCAAACATGGCCAAGGCTAAATTTACGTCTGTCCAAGAGTATTATAAAACTGAGTAGACTTCAAATCAGGACCTTAGTAGGGGCCCTCACAGGACATTGTCTCATAGGAAATCATGCAAGGAGATTAGGCGTATACACGCATGATTTCTGTCGTAGCTGCAGAAATGAGGAGGAATTGGAAACAATTCAACACCTGTTTTGCACATACCAGCTCTAGCCAGAAGCAGGGACCGATTTTTAAAATTCTACTTCTTAACGAATGTAGATAATCTATACACTTTAGGTATCAACAACCTTTTACGCTTTGTCAAAAGCTCAGGATGGTTCAATATGGAAAGGGAAATGTAGCCCAGCCCCCGCGGCTCACAACGGACCCATCCCGTGGTCTAAGTGGCATCGATGTATTTATGTGCGATGCGGCTGCCAAACCTACCTACCTTCTTATGCGGGTCATCAGTACCCATGCATTTACTTAAAATACTTGTACACATAATCACTTAGCCAAATCATAATTATTAAAAAGATGAAGTTTGCTTCCAAGTTGTAAAAAATTGTAAGTTAAAAATTTAGCAAAAATGAGTAGCAGGAGGTAGGTATATAGGAAGATTTATAAAAAAGCAAAGAGAGATATATTCTAATAGCTTAACCAATCCAGTTCCGCACTGAGAAGCTGCAATATTTAATTCAAGTAGCAAAAAATGGCGTGTATTTAAGTGTCGTCACAGGAACTTCGTAATTTTCTTTATAGTATGATTATGCCAAACGTTCCAATCTTAATATAGAGAGTCCTTAGTCTCCTGAAGGAATTAAAGATTTATTTGGGCATATCGCTCGTTTGAAAAGAAAGCCTTAGATCTTCACCAACAGCATTAGAAGACATACCTTATATTTGGCAAGCACAAAATTCGGATGTCCCGACATGTCTGTAAACTTTTTGCTCAAAAAAAGCAAAGAGTTATATAACCGGGGGATTAAATCTAGTTTTCTACTGAAAATTCTAACCTAACTCAAGAAATGAAGTGACATGCAGTGGCTATATGACCGATTTAGAAATCGCTAATTCTCTTAAATACGCCCGTTCATTCGCTTACAAGGTTATCCGTGAATTGAAAGCATTAGGCGGGGATGCAGAATTTGTTGCAAAACGCAAAAAACACAAAGAATGTTCTCACACTGTCCGATCTGCAAAACTTATTCATCAAATGCAAGCAATCATTGACGTGGACCCTTCAAATCAATGAGGGTGCGTGCGAAGGAGTTTAATGTTTCTGAGGCCTTTACCCGTCAAACTGTACATTAAGACCTCCGGTACAAATCCTACTTTATACGCAAAAGACAATTTATGTCGGAGCAAGCACGAGAATAGTGGCTTTTATGATCAAAACGCCTTCTAAACAAAATGAAACAATCCGAACTGAAATGAGATGACTTTTTTCTCACAAAAACAGTTTTGATCAACACCAGAAGACTAACCGCAGAAATGACAAATGGATATATTGAAATCCTTGTCATGAGCATGAAGATTCCCGCCACTGTTATGCTGTTAGGTGTTGTGAGCAAGAGAGGACACGTCATGCCAACCAACTTCTTGACTCAAGGATTTCGAGTGGATTCTGCTGCATATATCGATGTTTTAGAGATAGTAGTGAAATCTTGAATTGATAGTGGACGCAGGAACAGCCCACACATCTTGCAGCAAGACTCTGCTCCTTCATACAAAGCGATGGCGACAAGATGGGATGGCGGAAAATTTCCAAGACCACATAGCACTAAACTCCCCAGATCTTTATCGCCTGGATTACAACCTATGTTTATTAGTGATTTTAAAGGATTTTTTCAATATTTTTAGGATTTGCTTGCAGTATAAGTTTAAGTAAATTTTCGGATACTTAATAAAATACTGTACCTGAAAGAAATTAAATTTAGTTTGAAGAAAAAGCATACAGATGCGCCTCTTAATATGAAATAGAATATTTATTTTGAAACGTTGAAATGGAATACGTTGTGGAATACTTTTTTTGGATATTTCTTTTTTATTTACTTTAACTAGTCTAAAACTAATTATTTTAGAAGCATATTGGGCTAGAGTTTCCTTTGGTTAGAACGAACTGGTATTCAGTTGATGCATGACCGGATAATTGATATTCGTAGAACAAAGCCGTCTTAAAAATACCACTAGCCAAATTGGAAAAAAGATGGAACACGAACTGGTTGATGTGTAATTGAACTGGTAGTATTTCAGTTCACAACCAGTATTTTTCCCTACAAGGAGTTTCAATCGTCTTCTTGGTATGCACGCAAAGTATTTTACACTTCCGCTTGGCTGCTTATCAGCGAATCTTTTGACTTACGTACAAGCAAACATATGTTAGCGTATGTTCGTCTTTTGAATTTACAAGTACATCACTTTTTCTTGGAGCTTTTTATGGGCAGCATTTTGAATGCTTTCATGAGTATACATATAGTGGCACTTTGTTTAGTCAATTTGCCGTTTGTACCCAGGTTCAGGTGAGACTTTTTGGAGTAAGAAGGTGTAGCATGAGTTTATTAAAGAATCTTTTGTGTTGAGATGACACGCTGAAAAGCGTGACAATAAATTCAATTTCACGAGTTCCTGTCTATTTAAAGGTATGTGTGTATGCGAATGTACGCAAGTAACAAATTGATGACAAAAATTTGGGGTCATGTTCACATATGTTGAAAGCCAATTTTGGTGAGTTTGTGCATATGTCATACTTGAAACACATTTAGGCCGCCAAAAGCTCACATACATATGCAAAATTGTATATTCAAAGTTAATAGAATTTCTTCAAGTAGATTGATTTTTATCTTATTATCTTTGTTGGAAGTGTTCTGTAATATAAAATGTTATTTTGAGAACCAATTTCAGATTTCCAAGAAACATCAAAAGGGGAAATTACATAAATTATTGAATTCAGTCGAATGCACATGAAAACCTTGAAATACTTATTAAGTTCATTATGTTTTCACAGCTTTTGGAAGACTTCTAAGATAACATTTTGGAAGCACTCAGAGTACTTCATTCGATACCACCAACTCACATTTCATGGAAGTCATTTAATTTTTATATATTCCCCCTGACACGAAATTACTTTCTTAAATAGGAGTTATTGTGAAAAATAAACAGGAAAATTCTCGCATTTCCCGCTAAATGAGCTGTCGAAATCAAAATAAAATTCTTTAACGTGAAATATGCATGAAAGTTCACAAAATCCCCGTTACAAAGTTGTACCCTGTTTAGGCTGTGAAAAGCTCGCAACATGTTGCCAACATCAGGCCTGCAACATGCTGCCAGCATAAGACCTGCAACATGATGTCAACATAAGGCCCTCAACATGTTGCCAACTTAAGGCCAGCAACATTTTTTCACCAAAAAAACTTTGAAGTGCTCACTGAACAAGCAGTTTTTTCTAAGATACTACAGAAACTGCAAAAATTATTCAAATGAAGAAATAATCTCTAATTTTCTCTGTATCTACCTATCCTAAAATGTGCTGAAATAGGTTTGTGCTTTGAGAGACACCATTTTCAGTCACTGTAAATCAGGTGCAAGATATTGACTTGAGGAGGTTCATAAGGCACGCTGAGTGTTTTAACGGATAATACAAGCAGTTAGTCCAAATGTAGTATCTCTCTATCTCTGGCGTAAAAGTGTCGTTGGCTCTAGCGACTGACACTTAAATCTAGCTTGTATTTTTTAAGTTTCGAATGAGAAAAAACGTTTAAAAATCTCAACAACACAAAGTAATTTATTGACTCACTAATCTGCATAGCTGAATTTTATAATATATAAGTAATGGGAGGAAATATAAAAATAAAATAGCAAATACATATGTAATTATTACTAAGGGCACAGTTGAATAAAAGACAGCGCAGTTCCATTTGCAGTGCTTTCTTTGAAAATTCATTGACTTGACGATAGAAAAATTTCCAAATCTGACAAAATTCTACCCGCAAATATTTATTTTTCATATCCACAAACAAAAAATTCCCTTCTCACCCCCGTTTAGCTGGCATTTGTTTTGATTTTAAATATTTTTTTCATTTACAGTATTTTTCTTCAATTCGATTCGTTCGCTGAAAATTGACAAGTGTGAAAATTCCTATAAATATTTCGATTATATCATTTCACTTGGAAAATTAAGTAGTACATGTGAAACAACAAAAACAAGTCAGAAATATAAACACAGAAATGAAACTAGCAAATCTAATAAAAATGAAGTAATGAAAAGTGCCGTTACAGTTGAGTAGCGTAACAATGCGCCGATAGCCGGCACTGACAGCAAATTTCTACTTTTGCATGAGAAATGGCGCTGCAGAAAAATGCTTTGAAGAGCAAATTTTTTTGTTCGCGTTTCATTTCTGCCTTTTGTTGTTTTGTGTCAAATATTGGTCGCTCGCGTGTTGTTTATTGTGTTCTCACAGATGATGTTGTTTACTTAGATGAAGATTTCTTTCATTGCTTTGACAGTGGCACACTTTTTTTGGGTTCCTTGAACTTGAACTATAGAGGAGAGAATGTCGCTGGCTGATCCGCACAAAGTATTTTTGAAATTGTTTTTGTTTTCCTACTGAAAATGATTTAGGGGTATTTCTGTAAGTAAGAAATAGTTTTCTTTTGAATTATACAAATCATTTGCAGTTCTTTGAATGGCCCGGCACGTGCACACCGTGACTACTGGCATTTCACATCGAATTTTGAATTGTGAGTGTTTTTGTCGTAAAAATCCATTCAAATTCCATTACTCTTTCAAAGACATATCATACATTTAGCGACCCATTTTTTGGCCAAATATCGAACTCCCTAACTATTACTGGTGATCCAGCTTTGCACAGGAATGCCGGGCAGCCCCGAATGATATTAGTTTCGTATTTAAGGTCAGCCTTGATCAGAGATATTGAAGGAAATTGTAAAGCTGGTGAGCTTGCTAGGAAAGGTACTACTCTTCAACTGCATAGTGATAGAAACACCATTGGGATACTTTCGGCCACGAGCAAAATAATAATCAAAGCCAACAATATCCAAGAGGCCAAGTAAACATGGAGAGGTTAAGACACATGCGTAACAACTAGGTTACTGTGGTCGGAAATACATAAGAAAACAATAAAGGGACTGCTTAGCCTTTCCAAAGAGGACATCTCGAAGGTCGTGACTTGTATAACCGGTCATTGGCTATTTGGCAGGCATTCCTTGAGACTAGGAGTTTTCTTCCATGAATATTGTAAAAGTCGTGGAGATGAGGAACAGGAAGAAACAGTTGAGCACTTCCTTTGCAAAAGTCCAGCCTTAGCGAAAATCAGAGCAGGTTGTCTAGGTAAATACTTTTTCAATTCTCTTACACAGCTGCCTGGTGTTGGGATGGAACAAAGAGCCACCAAATGGTTTCACGAAGGAAAGTAAATGAGGTTCCCGTGTAGCACAGTGATATCACAACAAACCTGTAAGGTCTAAGTGAGTTGATCATAAAGACCGACTACTACCAAAACCAAACCTAGCCTTACTCTTACTGGTGGGTCTTTTCGACTCTCTTTTTTTAAAAATTATATGAAAATTAATCAAAAAGTTCAATTAGAAGTTCAGACTTTTTACAGAAATTCTAGTCGTACATTTTACGAGTACTCACCGAAATTACATCATCTACAATTAATTAGATATTATTATATAATATAAAAACTCAATGGGGTTTAAAACAAAAGACTTAACATATTTTTACAGTTTGAAATTTTAAGGAAAATTTTTAAATTTTTTTTTTAATTTGCATAAAATTTGAAACTTGTATTGTATGGCTTTGTAGGAGAATGAACTATATATAATATATAATATAATAAAATAAGAATGCTTTATGCATTCCACGAGCACTAAGAACGACTCCAACGGCGGCTTTCGTATACATTATTGACTTACCACCGATAGATCTTTTTGCAGAAAACCTTTGCACCGAAATCTGCAGGAAGACTAAACGCCTAAAACGAACTCTCATACAGGGCCTATGGATTCAAGATCACTATCGCATAAGACGGATGGCGGAAGGACTTTAGCTTGAAACGCAATACACTTAATCTTTATACGAACGATTCCAAAATTAACAGCGGATTAGGCGCTGGGAGTTCCAGAGTTAGACTGAAGAAAGTCATATAAGCTTCAAGATCCTTGCACTGTATTCAAAGCTGAGGTTTTCGCAGTTGAAAAGGTAGCGGACCTAGCTTATGTTACTACTAGGGCCAAGTTCAAGATTAACTTTAATATACATAGATAGTCCGGCAGTGATTAAAACAATTACATCCCAATGGTACTTTTATCACTGAGAAGTACCTTTCCTATCTAACTATCTCATCGGCTTTACAATTTCCCTCAATATATCTGTGTCCCGGAACCTAAATAAAGGTGATCTTGAAAACGACGCTTATATCTTTTAGGGCTGCCCGGCATTTCTGCGCAACCTTCGATCTTAGTATACCCCATTCATTGATTTAATGGCCGCCTGTATATCTGAGACTATATTTATAGTCGCATTTGTTACGGCATGCGCATTTAGATGTGTAACCACTTCTTTTATAGCTGGAACCTCTGCCTGATAGACGCTGCAGTAGTCTGGTAGTCGAACAGATATTTCCCGTCCTAATTCCTTCGAAAATACTCCATAACCAGCCTTATCGTCTAGCTTGGAATCATCCGTATAAAAATTTAGTTCGCCCCTTCTCCATTGCCTTGGTGTCTGCTACTCCCTTCTTGACGGTATACTCGTCTTGAAGAGCCTGTCGAAGGTGGTCTAGGAATAGAGTCATCTATTTCTTGTTTGTGACTATTCAGAGTATACTAAATAGAAGCGTGACCAAGCCACCGATTTTTCCATAGCATACTTAGACATACTTTTGACTCCAAGCGCCGAGACGGCGGCCACGTGTTTCCCTACAAAATTTAGTGAAGGCAAAATAGTGCAGCGCTTTGTTTGAGGTAGTCCTTAAAGCACTAGAGATGCATAAAAAGCTGTTCTTTGAACTTTACTCATGATTTTGGCGTAACTTGTCTTTTGAGGAAATGGCCACTATATGTACAAGTATTCCATATATTGTATTAAGATTGGCCTAACTACAGAAGTACAGAGCCAATGTGTAACACGAGGTGTTAACCCCCATTCAATACCGACCGCTTTTTTGTAAGTATGATATATAATGCAACATTGATTTTCCTTACTCTTTCTTCAATATTAGGTTTCCACGTGAATTTCTATCTGAGTCCTAAGTATTTGACATTCTCTCTCAAAGAAATCTCCACACCCTTAGAAATTAACGGGGAGATTATAGGGAGCCTATGTTTCTTTGTAATGAGAATTATTTCAGTTTTGGCGGGGCTTATACCGAGTCCTCTGCTCTCAGTCCAGCTTCTAAGAGTGGCCATGCTAGAGCGCAGAATATCCATAGAGGTGTTAGGATATTTGCCTTTAACGGCAATTGCTAGGTCATTGACATGGAACTCGAGCCATTGCGGACATACCTGTATGCCGGTTATCATATGCAAAAAAATAAATAACATAAAATTATCTACCACATTATAAAAAAAAATCATTCCAAGGATATTTTTGTTTTGTATTATTATTATTTTAACTTCTCACTCTCTTAAAAAACACCCCATACTTTAGTTATTTAGAGCAGCGAATGTTTTTAATTTTGCTAAGAAGTTAATTTTACCCTTTCTGCAATAAAAAATCAAAATATTTTATTGAAAGTGTGCAAATATTAATCACATCACTGCCTTCATATTCGTTTGTATAGGGTGGGATATGTAAAATTTGCTTTTGGAATCGGCTGTAAAAAAAAAAACTAATCAATATTTTTTCAAACTTTTTTTTTATTTTGAAGATATAAAATAATATCGTTCAAATGACTGCCACGACTGGCTTTACAGTAGGCCATTCGATCAACCCAATTTTTAAGCACATTTTGGATTGGTTAGGCTCCAATTTCATAGCATTTGTCCTTAACGGCTCCCCACAAAAAATAGTCCAACGGGCTTAAATCACAGCTCCGAGGCGGCCAATTGATGTCGGGATTTCGGCTGATTATTCGGTTTTCAAAAAACGGTAGCCAAAAGTTCGAGTGTAACTTTGGCAGTGTGACAAGTTGCACCGTCCTGTTGAAACCAAATGTCGTCCATGTCATCCTCTTCAATTTTTGGAAACAACTCGTTGAGCATGTCACGGTAACGCTCGCCATTTACTGTAACCGCGGCTCCTCGCTCATTTACGAAAAAAAATGGCCCGATGATGCCGCCAGACCAAAAACCGCACCAAACAGTGACTCTTTGTGGATGCATTTGCTTCTCTACAGTAACGTGTGGATTTTCTTAGCCCCAAATCCGACAATTTTGCTTATTGACGTAGCCACCGATGTGAAAATCAGAAAAGAAGAAGAAGACTCACCACTTTGGAAATAGGTTTTCAATATTTCCCAATTTTGTTCAAGCGTATAGCGTCCCATTTCGTAAATGTCAAACCTTTAAGTAAATTATGAACACATTTGACATGTGATTTGTGTTACCATTCTCAAAAAAATAGGTGGTTCAAAAAGCAAACGCTATATGGCCCACCCTGTATGTTCAGCGTGCATATCTGCTAGTGCACATTATATTTATATGCGTACGTACGTGCAATTCAAGTTCGTAGAAAATATGTTACCTCTGCTCCACTCAAGTTGATGGTCAATGTAAATTAATAAACAACAGCAAAAGCAACAGATTACACTCGAGACACACGAAGTGGATTGAAGTGCATTAATTGCCTGCATCCGTTTAATCATTTACTAATACAAACTACATACAAACATATGCATATCCATGTTCAAATACAGTAGCGCCCATATTTATTTATGCATATTTTAAGCTAAGTTGAAAATTTGCAAATTAACCTTCTCACACACAAGCGCACTTGCATTGGCATATGGAATTAAAAATTATTGCAAACGAGTATGCAAACAAACAAAAAATATCTTCAAATACTCGAAAACTCATTCAACCGCCAATCGGTGACATGTTGTTGACAACTCATCACTGCCAATTATTTGTTGTTAATTCAGCCACAGCAAGTCAGCAGCAGCAGCTCAGATGAGAAGCAGCGCAAATTTGTGCGTTTTTGCGCATTTCCTGGATTACGTGTTTTTCCACGACAATTCACATTGACATTGCCGCTAGTTGGTGGTCATTGGTCATTCCGCAGTTGCCATTGTGGGTATCGTTTGACATATTTTTTTTTCGATTATATTTTTATTTCTTTTTTATTAGGTGAAACAAAAAGGTTTGCAACTTTTTTCGTTTTATTGCGTCAATCAAATTAATAGAGTTTTTGTTTTTTCGCGAAGACGCCTGGGAAGAGGAAACTTTCATGAGTACTGATATACCGACATAGCAACATTCCACTTGCTACCACTTTCCCTGTGGAACTGCTAAAAAGGTATTACGGCATGGTTACTGGTTAGCTCGGAGGCTGCTAGTTACTGTTGATATCTACTAAGCTCCGCGCGCATTACAAATATGTATGTTTTACAGGCGCGCAGATTCTCTTCCATTCATCAGCATGAAATCTAGTACAATATTTTCTCCATTTAAGATTTTAAAGGTTTCGAGAGCATAGCGTAGACATTGCAACGTGACGTGATCACCATTTTCTCTCCTCGCCCTGCAGATTAGGCAAATTAGGTAATTTATAATCATTGTTGGCTGGACAACCCTCGTCGGGTCTTCGCCTGCTGTTGCATATGCATCCAACTGTTTTGGTTTGTGAATGTGTCCTCCATGCCCAAAATCCCAATAAGCCTGTGCGTTCTTTTACACTGTCAATCCATCTAAGCGATGGACGGTCCCTTCTTCTCTGTCTGTGGCATTTACAGAAGCGCATTTCTTGAGGTGGGTAATCCATGTTAGCCCGCAATATGTGATCTGCCCATCTCAATCTGTTGATCATGATTGTGGTTACACAGAGGTGTGCGCATATAGTTTTTCGAGTTCATGGTTGTAGCGTTTTCGCCACTCGCCTTTATGGCATATCGCGCCAAAATTTTTTTCGCAAAACTCTTCTCTCGAAAGACAGCAGTTTCTGTTTATCTGCATCTCTGAGTGTTGACGTTTCACTACCGCAAGATGGAAATTATAATTGAGCGATACAGTGAAATATTTGTATTTCCGTCTAGGAGGCGACTCTTTAGGTGTTGACACAGCAAAAAATAGCAGCGGTTGGCCATAAGGATTCTGTGGCCGATTGCTGCGGAAATGTTGTTGCAATGATTATTGATTCCTCCTAGGTATTTAAATTTCTTCACTACTTCGAAACCATAGTCACAGAGTTTTAGTATTAGACCCACATTGTGTCCGAATTCGATGTAGTTGAAACTAGCACTTTAGCTTTGGCTTTGTTTTTTTCTAAACCAATACATTTTGCTGCTCTTTCAACACCTGCGAAGGCTTCTTTCAAACTCGGCAGCGAGGATTCGATTATGTCTATGTCGCCCGCGTAAGCCAGCAATTGAACCGATTTTAACAAAATAGTTCCCTCTGTGTTTACGGCAGAGTCCCTGATAACCTTTTCAAGGGCAATATTATAGAGAAGACATGAGAGCCCATCTCCTTGCCGAAGTCCGTTCAAGGTGGCGAATTCTCGCGACGGATTGTTCTGAACTCTTACAACGTTCCTTACATTCTGCGGGGTCGAGCGTGGTAAACGTATTAACTTATCGAGAATATCGAATTCTGACATCGCTAAGAAGAGCTGGTTCGTAATTACGCTGTCGTAAGCTGCTTTGAAGTCTATGAAAAGATGATAGGTCGTCATGTCGTATTCGCGAGACTTTTCTAAAATCTGTCTTAGTACGAAAATTCTGTCAATTGTTGATCTTCCCTCTTAAAATCCATCCTGGTAGCTACCAATGATGCGTTTAGCATGCGGTTTAAGTCTAGCGCTTAGATTTGATTAGATTCGAAATACCTCGCGGCCTCAAAGAAATTGAGTTAGGTGGTAGTTTGTTCCCTCATGGTTCCTTTCTAACCACGTCGTAAGGATGGGTATTAATTCATGCGTTCATCTATTCTTGCGGCCTTAACAGTGGGAAATTGCATGATACCTCTGTTCTGCTGTTATATCTTTACATCTCACTCTACTCTCGAGTTTGGCTAGCCCTTTATATACGGACAATATTTCTTTTGCCAAAATATCTACCGGGATTAGTCATGAAGGTAGCGTCATCGGAAATTAAAGGGAAGCCGCAAATACTCCACAAAGCACTGAGAAGTAAAGTCCTCTCTCGTCTAACAATACTAACACTCTGCAAAACTCTCATCATGCCTGTCCTAACGTAAGGCGCAGAAGCAGGCGATGAACTGTATGAGGTTTGCGACGCCATATAGTATATCCAGCGCTGCGACTAAAGATCCAGCGGCTACGTTGGCTGGGTCATGTCGTTCGAATGAATACAAATACTTCGGCTCTGAAAGTATTTGATGCTGTACCAGCTGGGGGTAGCAGAGGAAGAGGAAGTCCTCCTCTGCGTTGGAAAGATCAGGTGGAGAAGGACTTGGCTTCATTTGGTGTGTCCAACTGGCTCCGGTTACCACGAGAAAGAAACAACTGACGCGCTTTGTTAAACTCGGCCAAAATCGCGTAAGCGGTTATCGCACGAATTGGGAATAAGAAGAAGATGAAAGCGCAGGTTTTTGGGATTTCGCGCATGGAGGACGGTGGCACAAAACTGAGAGAATTGGAGGCATACGCTTCAGCAGGCGAAGACACAGCCAGGGTTGCCCAGCCAACATTCATGATGATTAATTCCTTAATATGTTGTCCACTAATTGCATAACTATCGAACAACGCGCCGAAATAGTGATGATGTTGGTTAAAAATATTTGTACAGTCGTGTTAGGTAAACATGCTTAGAGCCGAAACTATCCTGGGTATCAAGCAGAGTCTGAGAACCCTATAGATTGTTTGATGTTGAACTTTTTTGTGTGGAATTTTTTGAAAAGCAAAGTACATATAGGTACGTCAGTAATTCTTAGGCAACATTCGTACCACAATAATTGCTATACCCCAAGAGATGCTTGAAAAAGTGGCGGAAAACTCGGGAATAGAAGTAAATTTCGCTTTGGCTAAAAACAGCGGTCACTTGATCGATTCTATAATAGAAAGTTGTTAAAATTATTTTGTGAAGAATCAGATCAAATAAAATTAATTAATAAAATAAATAAATAAATGTAGAACCCATTTTTATTTTTTATTTATTTATAACCAGGAAAAACAATAAATTATTTTTACACAAAATAAGGAGGACTGGCTGCCAACGCTTTCGGCTCCCTGATGCGGATATAAAAAAGGGATAAATTTAATGAAGACTTATACATAAAAGAGAGGGAATGATGAAATTTGATGTAATTTCCATATCAAATTAAAGGTTTTAATCCTGTTCGTAATAAGTGTTCTTATATTTTTAATATGTTTTCTGAAGAAGTAGTATTTAATAGCGAAGAAGGGGTTGGCTATCGAAGATATTTTTCCTTATTGCTGCGAAATGTGGACATTCGTCGAGTAGATGGTTGACGGTTAAGGCAGTACCAGCAAGGGGGTGGGCTGGAACGCTGTAGTAGATACGAATGTGTAGCGATTGTACGCCCACATTTCGCGTAAGCGGACGAATGCTTTGACATCGTTGAGAAATAATTTTTATATTTATTAATACAGGGTGGCTGATGAAAGCCGCTACCAAAAAAAAATTGAATAACTTTTTTTCTTTTTAAGTTATCTGTTCCATTTTTGTTTTAATTTGCAGATTGATCTTTAAAATTTATTAAAATGGATAACTGGGACACGCCAACAAGAATTTGGATAGTCCGCCGCTATCACGCACTGGAGTCCGTAGTTTTGGTACAGAGAGAGTACAGGCGGATGTTTGGCGGCGATCCCCCGAGCAGATGGACCATAATGAGACTGGTGAATAATTTTGCTGAGCAAGGAACAGTCGCAAGAAGGCCTTATCATCGAAACCCACCAGTTCGGACGGAGGAAACGATCGCTGCTGTAGCTGCAGCTATACAAAGCAATCCAAGGGTTTCAACAAGAAGCTTATCTGCTCAACTTGGTGTCAGCCGACAGTCTTTGCAAACAATAATGCACAAAGATTTATACTTATTTCCCTACAAAATTCAAATGGTTAACAAACTGAATGCAGCAGACTTGCCGATTCGCTTGGAATTTTGCCAGAAGATCCTGCAAATGGTGGAAGAAGACCAAAACATGTTAAACTGCCTTTTCATGTCTGATGAGGCCCATTTCGATTTAAACGGCAATGTGAACAAACAAAATTGTCGAATATGGAGTACTTCTAACCCACAGATACTCCACGAGACGGAATTGCATCCTCTTCGCGTGACAGTGTGGTGTGCGGTTTCTTCACGCTGTATTGTCGGGCCTTATTTTTTTGAAGAAAATGGTCACACCGTTACAGTTACTGGAGACCGTTGTTTGAAAATGCTGAAAGAATTTTTCTATCCAGAACTACGCCGAAAGAGAATTCCTTTCAACTCTGTGTGGTTTCAACAAGATGGGGCAACGTCTCACATAGCCCAGACTGTTATGACAGAGTTGCGACGAAAATTTCCCAATAAACTGATTTCAAGAAACTCCGAATTTCGTTGGCCCCCCAGGTCGCCTGACCTTACTGCACCTGACTTTTTCTTGTGGGGTTTATGTAAACAAGAAGTTTATAAAACAAAGCCAACAAATTTGGATGAACTAAAACAATCCATTCGGGCAACAATTGCGGCTATTCCTGTCGCAACTCTCAAAGCAGCAATGAACAACTTTTTACTAAGATGCCGCACTTGTGTCAACGAGCGTGGGGGCATTTAAATTCAATTATTTTTAAAACTAGTTAAGCTACAATACATTTAATAAAATTTAATGACCTTCAACTTGAAAAAAAAATAAATGAATTCCATACTCTAAAAAAAAAGTTATTTGAGTTTCTTAATGTAGCAAAATTCATCAGCCACCCTGTATTTGCAACACCGACACAAAAGTTGAAGCGGCCCAGTCTATGTTCTTAATATGACCCAAGTCAGACCGTAGCCACGATTTAGCTATATATCTCGATCCCTGCACCATCTTGCATCACCATTTCTAACCTAACCATACCTTTGACTTACAAAATACTTTCTGAAATTTTAGGCTCCTACCACCTACTCGATGGTGGTTCATATGTTTTAACACCATCTACTCTGAATTTTTAAATTTTCAGTTATTAAAATTTGTCATCAAGATATGTATGTATAAGTAAATTTACGCCATGCCGAAGAGAGGTAATGAACTCTCTCGTGCTTTCCATTTCTTACCATCTTACCAGGGACTAAGGAAATGGCATGCACAAGCTTTCAAGCTAACTTCAAAATTAGGCAGCTGATCGCATGTGGAGGATAAGGAAGTGTGGCGTTTCTCATTCAAAATCATTTTCGCATTCATACTTGCATTCATGTCACGTATATCCTGCAATATTTAGCTCAATTCTTAAAATAACACTCAGCAAGGCAAAAACTTAATAATTTCCAGAAATTCAGCAAAAATCCGTATCTTAATGAGAGAAGTTGATTTAATTTTAAATCTAAAAATATGCAATGAATTCAAACTTTGCCCTCAATGCTGAGGTCGCACAAAAAGCGTGGGATTTAAGTTTGTTTTAATATACGAAGAATAGAATTAATTGAGCTAATAAATTGTGAACCAGAAACAAAGTTTAGTAGTGGAATGGTGTAGTGATGGAGGGCAACAAAATAATCAAGTGGGCGATGTTGCAATTTCTCTTTGTTGTTGGTTTTCGTTTTTAACACAACTGCTGCCTATGTCGCCAATAGACTGGCGCTTAGACTCGCTTACAAGTATTAGGTGTTTGGCCGAGTTTTTCAGAAATTTGTGATTTTATAAAAAAGAAATAGGCGTTCGAATGCTGCTTCCGAATGGTAGATGGGTTTTATGATAATTTTTTTCATAACGGGAATACGTTCGGGAATTTGCTATTGTTTCCCTGATATTATGTAGGACTGGATTTTAAACCCAGCACTTACAGCCTGCGTGCTACGCGCAACCACATTCGACTATGGCAACTGCTGTAGTTGATTCTGCGTTAATAACAGCTTGGCAGCTAAATCTAGCACGATTACCACAAATCACACAAAAAATCGTTTAACGCATTATTTTCAAATTATTTACTAACACACATTTATTCTGGTCACATCGAGCTATAAAATTATGCAGCTGTTTACAAGTGCTTGCTGGCGAATCACGATTGTATGTAGTACTCGTAAAGGAGACAATTAATTGGAATTAATTTTTTATTTATTTCTTCTTGTGAATGATTTGTTGGATCAGGCACTGAATTGAAGTTACCAGTTTCTGTTTGAAATTTTAAACTCCTTTCTTGTACGATTCAATGTGTAAATTGCCGCAGAAGAAAGATAGTTGCTAGGCAGAAATTAGGTATATCCGATCGATCGTTTTTAAGTACCAAATATACCGGGGTTTTCGAAATTTTTATTTTTTTGTTTATATGAAATATAATTATAAATAATTACATTCGAATAGCAAGGCAACGAGCATCAGGGGCTATCGATCAAAATTCGGAATTTTTAATTTATTACGAATTATATAAAATAAAGGCAGAAAAATCTCCTTTCATAGCAAAAAAGGAACACTGAAAAGCATTTTGTGGTAACAATACCTTTGTGGTAGAATCCAGCTGGCTTTTTGTATTCAACGTTCACGAGCGACACTAAACGCTGATGAGGAAAAATTGCACATGCACGTGAAACTATAGATTTTATATGATAATGCTGTATGTTTAGTTTTTCATTTACTCATGAACTAAATTTTTAATTGGCGTTAAAGTTTCGAAAGAATTGTATAAATACTTACAAACAATCTTTGATATTAATATGAATAAGAAAATACCTCCAGCTATTATACAATAAATCTTATTCACTATTCGACAGGAAAAATATAGTACAAAACGTTTCGAGAAATGTCTCCTTGAATATCCTTAAAACTTTCTAATGAAATATTTCGATCAAAATATATGTTAAAGGTTTTATGTTATGTTAACTAGTTAGGCATCCAATTTGGTTTTTAAATAACTGTTGTACTAACTGAAAAAAAAAAGATTTTGAATGATAAAAATCTTTATTTTGGCCTTTACAAGTAATCGTGTGTTGGTTGTGTTGACAAGTAACGGTGTACTACTTGTCTGATTATACTCGTATACGACGACGCAGTAAATCCATTTTTTCACTGGGTGTATGGCAAGTAGCACCGTCTTGCTGGAACCAAATATTGTAGAGATCACGGGTTTCAATTTCCGACATCAAAAAGTTGTTTTGCATGGTAGGGTAGCATTCGCCATTCACTGTTACATTGGCGCCAACCTCGCCTTTGAAGAAATATGAACCGATGATTCCTGCAGCCGCCTCCTCCTCAGGCCGCACCAAACTGTTATTTTCAATGGCTTCGGGTTGCTCTCCAGCCCAATTACGGCAATTTTTGCTTTGACGTAACCAACCAGCCATCATCGCTTAACAAAATTCGGGTCCAAAATGTGGACCTTCGGCGAGTTTTTCAAGAGCCCAATGACTAAAACTATGGCTATCTTATACTCTATGAAACCAAGATCTTTGCGTAAAATCGCCCAAGTAGTGTCATAAGATAGGCCAAGTTTTTGAGATCGGTATAGATTCTTACAGGTCTTCAAAAATCTCACTTACAGCCGCAATATTCTCTTCACTTCGGACTGCACGTAGTATAATCGATCGAGTATCATCCAATAATGCAAAATTATACACAATTTTGGCGATGGTTTGCCGAATAGTGCGTTCGGTAGGACTGTTATGTGCACCATAAGTTGAGCTGAGCGTGCGATGAACACAGACGAACATTTCACAGAGCGAGGATTTTCGTAATACAATTGTACGATTTGTAAACGTTGTTGAGGCGTAAGTCTTTTTATGATAAAATGTCAATGAATTAGAAAAAAATTCTGTATTTAGTTTGATAGTAGTCACTCGTGATCTGTCAAAAAACCCCTTGGAAACCTTGTTGGAAAAAGTAATATACCTCCAATCTGATCACCCTTAATAATGTAGTTCTGTTCTTCCAAAATATAATAAAAATTGCCGAACATTGCTCTTATGCAAGTATAGACAATGACAATACGCAATGAATAAAATAAAAAATCTCTTATTTGTCCTAGCGAAAAGTATACGAAAAAATTTGTTTAATAGCCTAGACATAGCCTCTTTCCTGTGATAATCAAATTAACATTATTAATTAAGTACATATAAGCATTTATATTTTGTTTAAATATAGTCCTTTTTATATGTATAGACCTTCAAATAAATTTAATTGATGATCATATGCAGCTCTGGTTTTTTTGGCACAGTGAAGCCGATTGTGTGGTATAGGGTGTTTTTTTAGAGGTTAGGTTTTCAAGATGAAATAAAACGTATATAATTTAATGTTATGGCCAAGAATTTAGCTTTATTATAAAGATAAGGGTTTGCCATTATGTTTTAAAAATGATTTCGGTCAAGTCGTCGCCGCCGCGGCTGGCTCGAATAAATTCCAGCCGAGAGGCCCAATTTTCGACCACTTTTTGCAGCAATTGGGGCCGTATGTCAGCAATAACGCGCCGAATATTCTCTTCCAAGACGTCAATCGTCTCGGGCTTATCTGCGTAGACAAGCGACTTCACATAGCCCCACAAGAAATAGTCCAGCGGTGTTATATCGCACGATCTTGGAGGCCACGCCACAGGTCCACGGCGCGAGATAATGCGCTCACCAAAAGTTTCCTTCAATAAATCGATTGTTGCGTTGGCTGTATGGCATGTAGCGCCGTCTTGTTGGAACCAAAGGTCGTCCACATCAACATCGTCCAATTCAGGCACGAAAAAGTCATTAATCATGGCTCTATAGCGCTCTGCATTGACTGTAATATTATGGTCAGCTTCATTTTTAAAGAAATATGGACCAATGATTCCCTCTGCCCATAGAGCACACCAACCAGTGACTTTTTGAGGATGTAACGGCGTCTCAGCAATGGCTTGTGGATTATGTTCACACCAAATGCGACAATTTTGCTTATTGACATACCCATTCAACCAAAAGTGAGCTTCATCGCTGAACAAAATTTTCTTGTGAAAATCGGGATCGGTGGCCATCTCGTTTTGGGCCCATTCACCGAACGTGCGGCGCGCGTGATGGTCGTTCGGCTTCAATTCTTGCACGAGTTGGATTTTGTAAGCCCGCAAACCAAGATCCTTCCGCAAAATCTTCCATAAAGTGGATGGGCACATCTCCAATTGCTGCGCGCGATGGCGGATGGACTCATTCGGGTCTTCTTCGATACTCTGCTCCACAGCAGCAATAGCGTCTTCGGTGCGCACTGTACGACGTCTCTGAGGATGCGTATTATCCACTAGAGCAAACGTGGTGCGAAACCGATCCATGGTTAATCGAATTAGTGACTCTGATGGACGATTATGTCGACCGAATATTGGACGCAGCGCGCGATGCGTCGCGCGAACCGAACCATTATTTTCATAATAAATTTGCACGATTTGCAAACGTTGTTCAGGTGTAAGTCTATTCATTATGAAATGGCAAACCAAACTGAGCATAAATCAAGTGACAGCTGTCAAAAAGACCATCTACGAAAAAAGTAGTGCCAACTTGAAAACCTAACCTCTAAAAAAAACCCCCGTTATAATCAGCCAACATCCGTACGCCAATGCTTGAGATTGCCGGATTGGTTGAGAAGAACGGCGCTATATTATATATTATAATTGTGAAAGTGAACTCGAAGTAGTCGATTCCTTTACGTGCACCAGATCTCCGCTGTCTGCCGGAACTTAGACTTAGAATTTTGTGTAGTGAATCGGACCATCCAACTGAACAGGAAGCTTCCAGTTGATGACTATAGCCTACGTAGTTTTGACTGGCCTGCGAAGCGTTTGGAAATAATTTCTGTCCTGGCCACATTTTTTAATAAATGGATCTTTTAACAAGCAATATTGCCATAAATGGAACGACCAAAAATTATTATACCGGTATTTTGGGGACTTAGATTCGTAGCCCAGTTAGTCCGTACGTTTTCGTAAGCGACGTAGGGGAAACCACTGCTAACAACGGCGAGCACTACACATCAGTGCTAAATATTTTTTAGGGTTTTTTACATAACTTCGAATATAGCACTTTACACGTGTAAGAGAATGTTGGGGAAAAAATGGGGTCGCCAACCAAAATTACCCAACTGGTCCTACACAGCCATTGTAAGGCCAATACTAACATATGCGGCACTAGTTTGGTGGCCTGCAACAGAAAGGAAATATAACAAAACTAAGCTGAACAAGATACAAAGAACAGCGCGTATCTTAACTACAGGAGCGCTTAGCACCAGTCCTACTGAAGCGCTCAATGTACTAACTAATCTATTACCATAAGACTTACATATCAAACAATCGCTACTTGTAGCGCGGTGAGACTCAGGGACATAGGAAGCTGGACAACAAGGTCGTACGGTCACAGTAAGATCTTCCTACAGGGACCCCCGCTGCTCAAAAACGGATCAGACTACACAGTCCCCGACCTCAACTTCAAGAAAGGCTTTACGGTACGTTTTCCACCGAGAGCCGAATGGAGCAAAGGAGAGGTGATTGGAAGACACGATATCGAAATTTATACCGATGGTTCTAAGATGAACTGTGGTGTGGGAGCTGGCTTCCATTCGGAGCCACTCAACCTATCTCAATCAATTCGTCTTCCTGATTATGCCACCGTATTCCAGGCAGAACTTTTAGCATGCGAATCCCTAGAACTACAAGTTGGTGCAAGAGTAGCTATCTTCTCAGACAGTCAAGCAGCTATTAAGGCCTTAGACTCCAACTACATTTCATCCAAACTGGTCCTACAGTGTAGAGAGGAGCTGAAACTGCTCAGTCATTGGCTTGAAATTACCCTGATATGGGTTCCCGGTCATAGGAACATACGGGGCAATGAGATAGCGGATGAGCTAGCAAGAAAGGGCTCGACACTAGACATAGCAGAGGCGGTGGCAGTATGCACCCCGCTGAACACACTAAAAGCATCCATTGCTTCACACTATCATGCTTTAGCCGAAAGAAGATGGAAGCAAATACCTACATGTATTACAACAAAAAACACATGGCCGTCATACAAAATCCAAAGGACGAATGACCTGCTAGGATGTTCTCGGCCAAACATTTCACGCATCACTGCAACCCTTACAGGACATTGGAAAGTAGGGGATCATGCAGCTAGACTCAATCTACCCTTCAATCCTATCTGTAGAAGCAGTCAAGCGGAAGGGGCGAAGGAAAGTCTGTTCCACTATTTATGTGAATGTCCGGGACTAGCCAGAGCACGACTCCGATCCTTCGGTAAGCCTTTCCTACAGCAAATGAAGGAGATCTCAGACATCGAGATAAAGGATTTGCTGCTATACTTGGACCTCACTAAATGGATCTGACTGTGAAACAAAAAAAAAAAAAAAACAAAAAAAAATAACATCGTCCTCACACGAGATAGTGGCAGTCAAACGGTGCTGGTCACTAATTAGGAGCATTTCAGCTCAGAAATGTTCAACCACCTCAACAACAACAACAACGTAACTTCAAATGTATGCACGTATCCGGTAAGTGGAAGTAACAGGATGGCGCTACATGCCATATAGCGAAAGCGACGATATAACATAAATTCGTATTTTCTAGACCTCTGACTGTTGTTAAAGCAGAGTTACATAACTTATTTCCCAGATGTAGTATGATATTTCGAAAATCCTTTGGTCCCTGTACAATAGTTGCAAGACGTAGATAGTTCTGAGCACTCTACGCTATTCAATTTCCAAACTTTTAGCTGTGATTACCGGTTATTTGACGATCGGTATACACACAGAAAAGCTAGGTTTACTATTTAATTTCCATTGCAGAAGCTGTGTTGAACTTTTAGAGAAGAATACTGTTGAACACTCTCTCTGTAAATGTCCGGGTTTGGTAGCCAAACGATTAAGGTCACTCACTGACCAGAATCATAGGGAATAGAATCACTCGGGTACATACCACCGTGTGAAGCGTTGATAAGTATTTTAATTATATCATATTCCATGTAGCGCAAGATCAATTCGCTTTTATTGGAAAACTTTTTATAGATTTTTTTATTTTTATTTTTTAATTTTTTTTGGTAATCCATTTCTTTATTCCGATCTGTTTTTGAAACATTAAGCAATATTTTTACTTAAAGCTATTTAATCGAGTTAAGAAAAATAAACTTTGGAAATGGAAATGGAATACAATGCAACCACTTAACAGTTTTATATTAAATAATAATTTAGACTAATTTATTAACATATGAGGTCTTTTTCAGATTTTCTCTTGAGTCTGGGATTTGCAATTATTTCTGTGACAAGAGCGTTTGAGTGCGATTGTAGTCGTGTGTTGTATGATGTGGGTGGCATAATTCCTTATTTCTTCATATATTGGGGGTACTTTGAGATTACTATGAATTTGTGCATTTGTGTTATAATAAGGGACGTTTGAGATTATTCTGAGGGTTTTCGACTGGAATATTTGATATCTCAATGTTGGAGTTAGTAGCCTTTTATATAAGAAAACATTTTGTTGAAATTATTTGTTATTGTCCATAAAAGCTAAACATAGCACAGCCGCAAGATCAGCTAACAAAGTACTTTTGGGAATTTTGAACTGCTTTTCAGTTAAAAAAAAAAAAAGTAAGTAAAATATTTAGAATTGCTACAGTGGTCATTATACATCACATACATTCAGGAAGTAACAAAACAAAAACACGAAATATGAACATTTTTTTCGAATTCTCCATTATACTACTACCAGCTTCTTCAATATCAGCTTAGAAGTCAACATTCAACTTATTTCCGTAAACCACCCACAATCCACTTAAGTGTTGATCCTCATCAAATACAATTAGCGCGCGGGCGTTAAGTGCTTAACCATGCGCTTGTGTGTATGTAAATATGTATGACATGAATGCACGAGCGTGTATTGGTTGCTGAATTTTCGCTCTCCTGCAGTGCTTTTACTGTCTGTTTATTATTATTTATGGCTGTGTTTTGCTCTCATTAACATGTTAAGAAGATTAGGCAACAAATATGGCAAAAAGCCATTTATCATAAAATCACTTTTGTTGTTGGCGCTACTCTTGCTTCTGCAGTTGGTATTTAACTCTTTAAGCTAAGTCTTTGAGCGCGATGACTTCAAGTAGTTGGCCATTCATGCAGATTGCATTTATTTTTAATTGCTTATACAATTAATAAATAATTTTGAGCAGTACCATGAATAGTTGATATTTTATTTTATTTATAGCAAATTGCATATTAAAGTGAAACAAGTTGAATTAAACAAATCGAAAGCATTTTTTTACGTTATATTTTTATTTGATGGAAAATTCTAAAAATAAGAGATCACTGATTGAAACCGTTTACGTTCCCTCAACCGACATTCAACATTTCACATCAACATTTTTGCTTTCAACATAAAATTGAAAGAGTTATCAAAATATTGAAGCCCTAAATATACTTTATGCTGCATTACTAAATTTCATCAAAATCGAAGAAATGAATATTTGTGGAATGTCACTTGAAAACCTAAAAATTTTATTTGGTTGGAAAGGTGCAGAGGTAGCTCAGAACGGTAGATATTTTTATGAGGAGCTTTTTCATGGCAGAAATACACTCGGAGGTTTGCCATTGCCTGCGGAGGTCCGACTGCTATTAGAAAAAAACTTTTTCTTCATTTTGGTGTTTCACAGAGCTTCGAACCTACGTTCTCTCTGAACTCCGAAAGGTAGCCACTCACCACCCCATTTGGCTACGGCGGCCGCACCTTTTACCTTCCCATAAAAAAAATTAAAAACAAAAAAAAAATTATTAGGTGCGCAACTAAGTTCTCGCTGGTTTTTTTCATGAAAATACAATTTTATTTGAAAAAATGGTTACAAGTGAATCATTGAATGTACTTCCCATTGATGGCTACTACTTTTTCGCATCTCTCTGATAGATCTCGTATACCGCCGCGGTAAAACTGTTCATCTTTTGAGGTTATCCACCGATCAAGCCATTTTTTGATGTCTTCTTATGAATGGAACTGCTGTCAGATCAAGCTAGAACATGTGCCATCGATCGGAAAAGGTGATAATCGGACGGTTGGGTAGGATTTCCCATTTCAGTGTTTCCAGGTAGGCTTTGACGGGCTTGGCAACGTGAGGCCGAGCGTTGTCATGCTGTAGAATCACTTGTTCATGGCACTCCTCGTATTGCGGCCGCTTCTCGCGCAGTGCTTGGCTCAATCGTATCAACTGAAGTCGATTCCGATCCCCAGTGATGGTTGCGCTTGGTTTTTAACAGTTCATAATAAATAACACCAACTTGGTCCCACCAAATACATAGTATAACTTTCGCAGCGTGAATATTCGGCCGAGGCGACGGCGTAGAAGCATGAGCGGACAGTCTCCATGACTTTCTTTTCTTTGGATTGCTGTAGTGAATCCGTTTTTCATCACCCGTCACGATGCGATGAAGAAAACCCTTCCTTTTTTGCCGCTGGAGCAGTGGCAGTTGTTCACAGGCGAAAAAACGACGTTCAACATCCCTTGGTTTTAACCCGTATGGAACCCAAGTCACTTGTTTCTGAATCATTCCCACAGCATGCAATCGCTTGGAAATGGATTGACGGATAGCTCCTAATACTGAAGCAAGCTCTTCTTGCCTTTGACACAGATCCTCATTGAGCAATGCCTTCAATTAAGCTTCTTCGAAGGTTTTTGGCCTTCCTTCACGCGGACAGTCGTCAACATTAAAATCACCGTCTTTAAAGCGACGGAACCAATCTCGGCACGTTGTTTCACTTAAAGCAGCATCTCAATACACTTTTTGCAGCTCTCGATGCGCTTTATCCGCCGTTTTTTTTCGAATGAAAGAGGAAAATCGACACTTCCCGCAAATGACGATTATTTGGCACAAAATCAAACATTTTCACAAAACCAAAAGTATATGATACCAAAACAAAATCACGAATGTGTCGAAGCAGTTTGTTTACCATATGTCTGAGTTTGGTTTATGACGCTTAGGTTATATTAGAATCGACTAGCACACTCTGCACAAACAGCGCGAACTTAGTTGTGCACCTAATAAGTATCACCATTTTTCAAACATATTTTAATAAACTTGAATTTATTCCCAAATGGGGCTTATTCTAGTACATTTTGCTATTCGATTTATGTAATAACGTGAAGACGCACACCAGAAATAAGAAGAGCAGCTCGGCAAAATGCCATAGAAACCGACTCCCTAGAACTCTTGTTAACAGAATTTTTTTCTTAGGATGAAACAAAAGTCCCTCGAAAAGGGATAACTCAATTGTTTGATCAGGAATAATTTGCAAACAAATTTTAATTAGCAGGTAGCGACTTAATCTGAAACCTACGAGTTGACATACGTTTATTGAAACATATGGAGTTTATTCGAAGGAGCATCCCTTAAAACCTACTACCCCGATTATAAAACATTTTACACCACTGGAAACCTCGTATGACTCGTAGTTGATTGGTGTGTAACCGTTAACTTTGCTGGTTGTTGTCACCTGTTTCTAATATGTATTAAAAAGAAAATGTGATTTATTAAGAATAAAACGTAAGTATTACGGCATGAACACCAAAGCAAATATTTCTAGGAAATATATATTCCAAAAACATGTTGTCTTAAGGGGGGGGTAGGGTCACAAAATCGAAATTTTTTTTCTTCACTCATCTTATAGTAAATCATTTCAAGAATGTTGTGTCAAAATTTTAAGTGGATCGGAGCAGAACTCTCAAAGTTATAGCCTTTGTAGGCACTCTACCTCGAATGCGGAGCATCGATAATTTCTCAGAGTCATTTTTTCAAACGCGTTTTTCCCGAAACGACTTCTTAAAAGTCGGTGCCAATCACAACTCCGAAACTATTCAACCGATTCTTCTCAAATTTGGCACACGTTTTCTAAATCAAAAATACCTCCCCCCTACACTGTTTTTTTTTTATTTTTTTTTTTTTTTAAGGTTGTTTTTCACTTACAAATATGGCGAAATTTTTCGCCAAAAATGCTCGTTTTACGTTTTTTTGCCACCAAAACTACAAAAATGAAAAAAAAGAATTTTATTAATGTAGGGGGGAGCATTACGTCATACTTTAACTGAAAAATTCGACTTTTTTAGTTTCAGATGATTCTACGACGAATGCCGATTGGCACCGCAGAGCACCTCTCGAAAAACATATCTCCAAAAAAACTCTGTCATGGGCTTATTTGTCAATATTTTATTATTCATATTTTTTAAAAACTTATTGAAAAGATGTACAATAACATGCAACTGATTTTATTAAAGTATCTTAAGCCATATTTCTGTAAAAAATTCAAAAAAAAGTGTTTTTTTTTTAGCGCTAAACCCTACCCCCCCCCTTAAAGGGTTGCCATCTGAATTTAATTTCAAGAAAGCAATTAATCACATATATCAATTGAACATTAAAACATGGGCATAAAATGAAGCGTTATACTCGTATAAGCTTAATAAAAAAATATTTTTAGCTGGTGTGGCCATCTAATTTTTAGAAGTTAAGAAATTGATTTCAGAAATATACTAATTGTAAAAAACTATGTACACACATGCATCAATGTAAAGGTAAACATAGATTTACTTTTAAAATTGTATTTTAAAAGGCGTTGCCATTTAATTTTAGAGAAATATTTGAATTATATTAATAACTAAATTTTATCAGAGGTATTTAAGCCGAATATGAAAGATATTAATAAATACAAATGAAGTTATTATTAATATGTAGACATAGACATGCAAATTACGATTGAGAACATTTTAATTAGAAAGTGATTTCTAGGGGTGTTGCCACCTATTTTATTTTTTTTCAACTAATCTATTCAAAAATAAACATAATTATTATTGTTATTACGGCAAATATTTTTATGATAAATCTATTTCAAAAATAAATTTTGGGATTGCGTTGCCAGATGAATATTTTGCACAAGACCAATTAATCACACATTTCAGTTAAATATTAATATGTAAGTATAAAACGAAGTACGTTAAATAAGTCTTAATACAAAAAGATATTTTGCTGGGGTGGCCACCTAATTTTTAGAAATTAAGAAATTCATTACAAAAATGTAATAACAAAGGCAAACATAGATAGTTAATATAAAGGTAGAAATAGATTTAAATTAATAATGCGTTTTAAAAAGCGTTGCCATCTAATTAAAAAAAATGTTTTAAAAACAAAAGTTTCTTAGAGGTAAAGGGGTTTTCAATAAGAGGAGTTATTTTGATATTCAAATAAATATGCAATTTTTTTTTTTTACAATATATAAACGATCGGATATTTATTTCATTATAAAGAGGAAGGTATGCCGTTAATAGTGGAAAATAACATCGGACATCAGGACAATATCCCTTCCATGAAATTTTCCATAACTGAATTGCAAAGTAGCTGCCCTATGTCCTTGATAGCCTCACGAATTCCATCTTTGAGGTCTTGAATCGACCCTGGGCTGTTGGCGTAGACCTTCTCTTTCACGTGGCCGCAAAGAAAAAAGTAACAAGGTGTTCAATCACAAGATGTTAAGTCAGAAGATCTCGGTGGCCAATTGTGATCACCTCTTCGACAGATAACACGGTCCGGAAACTTTTCCCGTAAAAGATCAATGGTATCGTTGTTTGTGTGGCACGTAGCGCCGTCTTGTTGAAAATAAACGTTGTCCAGATCAATACCATCCAATTTCGGCCATAAAGAATCGTTAATCATATCTCGATAGCGCAATCAAATTTAAAATAACCCCTGTCATTGGAAAACCCTTTATTACTGATTTTTTAAATGTGATTGAGGCAAATTATGATCGAAGATCCTTGGGTTAAAAAGCGTTTTTGGAATAGTGTTGCCACTTATATTTTAACCCAAAAAATATTGGAATGGGCTATCAAAAAAAGCGTGCGCTAAAAACAGAAATAGTTAAATTTTCACTTTGGAAAATTTAATTTTTTTAAGTATTTTCTAAGTACCCATCACATTTAACACTTAATTTCGCGTGGAAGTGGTCAGAAGGTCAAACTGAACTGAATGGAAATGAGAAAAATGAAAATGATAAAAGGCATTTAATTTGAATTATTTTTTATAAAAAAAAATTTATTCGACAATAAAAATCATATACATCTACGTTCAAAACTTTGTAGAAGATGTATTAAAATTCGATGAATTTTCAACAAAATTCAAACTTTTTTATCAAAATTTGCACAAAAATGTTTGGCATGCAGTTTTATAGATTATTCAATTTTAGGATAAAAAAGTACAAGATTCATGTTGTTTAAAAATCCCATTGACTTTTGATAAGTTTTTTCCCCTACGATGATTCGCATTTTCTCCATGTAACGATTGCGCGACATTTTTTTTTTTTTTTGTGGAGAAAACGCGGAACGATAAGGTTATTAAATAGGTGCATAAAAATAAAATCAAATTTTGTTCGACGGTAGTAAAGAGTCAAGCTACAAATGTGTAAACACTTTTATAAATTCAGAAGCTATACACGGGTACACGTGCATACATACATATTATGTATATATTCGACCATTGACATACATATATGTGGGTGTGCACATGCGAGTATGTTAGTGGATGCATATCTGGCGCAAATTGGATTTTACGATTTTTAAATTGTTTCGCTAGTTTGCTACTCCCGCAGATCTGTTTTTGTAACCATCAAAGTTTTAATTAAAATATGTTTTGCTTTTAACTAACTGTACAATGGCAAAATAATCAACGGCACATGGTGCGGTAAGTGTGTTTCGTAAGCAATATTTTACTACTTTGTGAAAATGTGCAAACAGAGTGAATTTCTCTGCAACAAAGAAAATAGTAATTGTTTTAAAGTTAAGCAGCTGTGTTAAATTTCAAGGTAAACAGGTACTACCACACACGTACATACACATACATTTATATATATGAATACTTTTGCTGAAACAAAGCGGCTGTCTCGCCCAGGCCAGCTATGTAAACATTTGCTACTAAAACATAGTTATAGGTATCTGTGTATGCACAACTACTACGACTGATTCATTACGAGAATATGCACCGATTGCCAATCAACCGAGTGCAAACAACGGAAATTTGCATAAAATGTAGCATTCAGCTTTGTGGATACACTGCGTACGGCATAGCACAGGGACTTATTGACAAGTTTTGACAAACCATTTATTTCTTATTAAATTTTAATAACGTTTTTGTGAAAAACAATGTAATTTATTTACCTAAAACAAAAAAATATAAATAAATCCTACTTGGAAAAAATTTTTTATGAATAAAATGTAATTTATTCACTTAAAAAACCAAAACATCCAACTTTCAAACTTAGTGACTCGTCAGTAATGCCTCGTCAGTAGGCTGCAGTTATTTACCGCACTGTATGTTTGTATTTAGCTAACAACTTTGCAAGCATATCGTAACTGCTGTTTACATGGTTTCCATTTCTTTACCTATTATTGCATTGTTAGTTCATTATCTCCATTTTGAGGTAAATATTATCTTTATATCTATTTTGAATCGAGTAATTTGGCTTAGCAAATAAACAGCTTGATGTACAAAGTATGCCCTACGCTTTATACAGAATTCAACTCGCTCCGATCTGCATCTGAAGGCAGCGTGCTACACAATAAGGCTCATATAGTTAGAATTATGGAGTGTGAGGATCTTCAGGCATGATTAGTAATAGTTTACAGATATCAATTAGAACAATGGGGTAAAGAATGTGTCAGGTGTTAATGGAAATATTGGCATTAGTATTTGAATTTTTTGATTTTTTTTAATAAATAAAACCTTGAAATAGGACTAATTCCTTCTGCTTCTTCTTACTTCATCAACGATCTTCCCCTAGTTCACTCCCTCTCTCTCTCTTGCGCCATTTTTCCAATTGCATATGTTCATCACTTTCAAATCCACTTCGACGCCTTCAAGCCATCTCTTTCTTGGTCGGCCAATTTTTCTTCCTCCAATTGGGTGTTAAGTAAACACTTTTTTGAACTCTTTTATTTGGTATTCTTATATACAAGGTGAAGTCCAAAATAAATAAGACTGAGCTAAAATAGAAACGACAGAAATTTTGTTCTGATAACTTCGAGTTTATTTATTCAAAATAGTCCCCTCTGGCCTCGATACACTGTTTTGCGCGATCTAAAAGCTTTTCGAAAGAGTGCTTCAAGTCATTGACCGGAATGTTCTTCAGGATTTCGGTACAAGCCTGGTGAATGGCTTCTGCAGACCTAAACGACCAGACGTTCTCCTTTCATGGCCAAATGCAATTTTCTGAATAAGTAGAAGTCACAGGGAGCCATATCAGGCGAATACGGTGAGTGGTTGATGGTTAAAATGTGATATAAATGTGAGAAGGTGTATTATCATGCAATGACAGCTTCCTCCTTCGCGGTATTCTGGGCGAATTCGACGAATGCGAAGCAACAAAAGCTTCAAACGCTTTGACTTCTCCAAACCCAATTTTTTGGGCGGCGGCTCGTCTGGGGTCTTCCATTCGGCACTTTGACGCTTAGTTTAACCCATTTTCTACCGCCGTTGCGTTTTCGCAACAGCAACTTTGAACCTTTGTGGCTACAGTAAAAAAAAAGATATCTCTAAAATGTTATATTTTATATTGTAATTTGGACTTTTGACTTTATAATTATGCTCTAAGATTTTTTGTGTGCGGATTCGTTGCAAATCAGGACAAGTGTAGAAAAAAGTGTGCAAAATAATAACTTTTCCATAAAACTGTTTGACAACTAAAAATAGTTTTTTTTTACGTTTTCTACTAGTTTCTTAAAAATAAGATATGAAATAATAACATTATCATACAAGCTGCTAGTGCAGCTGAAGTTTTCTTGCAAAAATAAACTCTTAAAAACAGGTGTTGCGAAAACGCAACGCTGGTTGAAACGACTCATATGACTTCAATGTTTTGATGACATTATTTTTGGCGGGAAAATTGATGTTTATGTCATTTTCATATGGCAATTTGTACCATAAGTGCTATTATTTTTATTTGTGCAAGTAAAAATACACTTAGAAGTATTTCGTTGAAAGCTTTTATCGTTTTGGTAAGACTAATGTGCTCTTGATATTTTTTGTCAAAATTTTGTACCCTTACTTAATTCTTTATTGAAGAGTAGTGGATCGTCGACGTTTTTTAACCATTGGGGAAATAGAATCCTACATAAATACTTCGAGCAGTGAGGATGAAGGCGAAGTAGTTTCAGCTAAACGAATGAAAATTATTAAGCCTATTTCGAAAAAAATAACTTCTGTGTAAACTACTAATGAACTCTCCCACGCGGTAGACAATCAATAACTTTTTTCATCAGTTCAAATGTTTCGGTAAACGTTTTACCGATTTTAAAACAAAATTTGATATTAGCTCTTTGTTCGAAACTCATTTCACTAACTCATTAAAAAGGTGGCGCCATGAAAAATGTTTCCAATTTCGTTGTTGTAACGGATACGATAAACGCCGTCTTCAAGCCGAATAGAACCGTAGAGTTTTCTCATAATATTTCTTTTTTTCGAATTGTAATAGCTGGTTTATATCATCAACTTTCAATTTCCCGATTTCAGCGCCATTAGGAAGAACCGAACATATCAAAGTTTCATACATTTCTATTTTCTGCGTTCGTAATAAAACCATTGATCTGAATGATTTAATTGAGAATTATTGAACAGTCAGCCGCGTGAACTGCTCGACCGATTTTCATCTTATCGTACGAAATGCATAAAATAAATTTTTTTTACATGTGTATTGTATTCTGTGCACTTCTGCTGAAACTTAAGAGCGCCTAGGCTGATTTTGACAAAACTTGCAAAAGTGCCTTAACTTAAAAATCCGTAACAAAGTATGACTCCCCGCGAATATTTTGACCTCTTAGCATTGTTGTGCAGGTTTTGATATTTACTTTTTTATATTGTAATTTTTATTTCACCTTTTAGGATAATTTGAAAAAACAACTTAATTTTTTAATTCAAAATTTGTATGAAAACAATTTTTTTGTTTTTCAGATTTTTTCTAATATTTTTATTAATAACTGTGACTATACCAAGTAATTATGGAAAGATTCATAGTGCGATTCCCATAACTTTTCTAATGACGCTCAAATTCCTTAAGCATACCAATGAAGAGTTTGTGCGAAATACTGTTCTAGAGAAGCGCTAGCATATGTTTTTCCAAATGGCAAAAAAAGTGTTTTTCCTAATATTTTTAAGAAAAAAATTTTAAAATTGGAAATATTGGTATAAAAGAATTGACTTTCTTACATGTATTGTAATAATTTATTTAACTTATTTAATTGTATTTTTTTATATCTGGCAACCCTATCCAAAGCAATGCAAAACTGGGTTATATATATATATATAAATTATACAAAATGGCCCTTACACCCTGCTTGGGTGTATGAACGAGCTCCGCCTCCTATTTTGTGGCGCGTGTCTTGAGGATATTGTGGCAGATATTTTCTTATGAAGAGCTTTTTCATGACAGAAATCTACTCGGAGGTTTGCCGTTGCCTATCGAGGGAAGACCGTTCTTTGAAAAAACTTGTTCAATCATTTGTTATTCCATACACGGAAACTTGAAGTTATGCACTTCCGAATGGTAGACATGCACCAACCCATTCGACTACGGCAGCCGCCACTGGGCTATAGCTTTCTGAATTAAATCTTTCTCAAACATCTTTTGATCCATTCCAATAACGTAATGTCTTCACTCGAACTTATCCGAAAGTGGATCGTTTGAGTTTGCTATAAGCATACTTTGTCCTGCCATTTTTTCATACAAGTAGTATTGTAATGCTCTCATATAAGCAATAAAAACTCTAGCAATAAAAATCAACAACATCTCATTGCCATAGTCAGCATGAAATTAAAATATGTGGCTTATTAGAATAGATAAATAATTTTTTTAACTTGCAGCTATTCTGAAATTACTCATCCGAACACGGTTTGTTACGAACTTAGCAATTCCGAGTTCTCACAGCATACATGTAAATCAATGTGTGCAGGTGTATGCACAAATTCAGCACCAAATACTCGTCGACATTCCAGTCATCTCACTTTCACATATTTACCTAAACATTTTCAAACACACGCACACTCACTCATACATGGTCACGTCTCTGGTGACTAATTACAATTCAACGCAGTCTCATGTGGCATAGTAATGTTTACACCCGGGCGTATGAGTGACATTCAAGTACGATATATTTATTATGCGCTCTTGGCAGTGGAGGTGTGATATTCAATCAAATCCTAACATTTGTTCAAGTACGAGCTCAGGTGCATCTTGGAGTATACCGCATCGATTTTCTTAACCCTGTAATAGGCAATGCTGGCTACAGGCTGGTAAAACTCTATGAACTGAGTTTGCATAAAAAAAAAGTCTGTGTTTTGAAATTGTCAGGTGTTTGTGAGGCGGCTAGAAGTTGTGGAAAATGCGTTTGTATATACTCCATCTGCAGATGTGTCGAAAAGTTGTAATAGAAAATGTTGCCACATTATAATAACCTTTTCAGTGATTTAATGTATTGAACAACATTTTGTGCTTTACACATTTACATTTCCATGAGTTGTACAATATTTACCCCTTGATTTGCGATATTTATAATTCATTTTGTGCATATATAATCCATTTGTGTACTATATTCTATAAATAACCGTTGGAGAAAACCACTCACCCCTTTCGATTATAAATTTTGGCATATAAAAAAGTATTTTAAAGCCATCAACAACAAAAATTGTTAAAAATCAACGCAATTTTTGAGGCACTTCAAACATTCTCTTTATTGTATCAAAATTAGCTGGACTATAAAACTGCATTTTTTCTAAATATTCAGATTAAAAACTTAGCGATTTAGATTAAAATTTTATTAATTTTTCTGAATTTTCCACAAGGTTTGGAATCTTCAATCGTATGGCGTTTTTTAAAGAATTAACTATTTTTTAATAAAAATTAGGTGGAAAAAACCAAAAAAGTGTGAAAATGTATTATCTCGGCATTGGTTTTTTTAAATGGGTGTATATCATTTTTTTTTTTTTTAAGTATGATTTGGGTTGTTATGAAATTGAAGAGACTAAATTTTCATCCACTTTTTGGCTAATTCATTTCCAGTCATCAACCGAAAATTACTAGAATTGAAAAATATTGGCGGATCCCTGAGCAACAGCGACATTTGAGTAAATACTTTCAAGTAATTTTTCATAAAACTTTGATCCGGCTAGTGGAGACTCGTTTTAACTTCGTAGCAGCATTGAGTAGAAAATGCCTTCTTGCAAAGATATTTTCTCCTCTATAAACGGCAATAAGAAATCATGGAGTTCTTCGAGGTAGTTTTCCTTATTAATCATGCCGTTAGAAACTCATCTGTTGAGTATTCATACCAAGACTTAGCTCTCTAAACACTTGGGTGATTCACTAAGTGTTCTTCCTCTTTATTTGCCAATTTGATTTCAAATATAGGCGATCGCGTATATACTATCTTTGATATTTACTAATTTTCATATATAAATTGTACATAAAACATATTATATAATATATTTATAATACAAAAATCAAAAGAAAACAAATTTGTATAAATTTTTGACTACTTCTGCGGCCCTTGCTCTGCACTCTGTCCCTTGCCATATCAATGTGATTGCTAACTTTTGTAGTCTGGTATACTGTCTAATGTTACTTAGCCATGAAAATTGCTCCGGCAACTATCTCGTCTTCCTTTGATTTTTCACTGGAGCAACTCGTATTTGGATATTCGCATGATATGGCCCAAATATCATGTGTTCCTTCTCTTTATGGTTGCTAATAGCTTTAGATCAAAAGTCATTCTCTGTGGAATCTCATTATTCCCACAGCCTAAAGTGTTATGGATGTATAATTTTTTAAATACCAAAAAGACATAGGCTGCCGAGTCTTATATTCATATTAAATCTTAACAAATATCGTGAAGTTATATCATTTTGTGATAAAAACGAACTTTAGAATTACCTAAATAACTCTATATCTTCCTCTTGAACTTATTGTTGTATGCAACTTTCATGGAGTCGCTCATTGTGCACACAACACTCGCTTTTTCATGCATAAGATACAACCTGGACCGGACTTTCAACCAACCAGAAAAAAATTTATATTGATTATTGCATGAAACAGCCCACTTCTTGCCCTGAAAATTTTAGATATTTTTTTGGTTTTTTTTCGCGAAATAAATAGCTCTTTAGCACCAGGATGGCTTTAAAATCTATATCACCGGTTCTTTCTAACGTATCCAACGGAAGCTACTTCATGCTTATCTTAAAGCAAACTAATCTTTCTTCGGAATACGCCAGACCTGGCGCTTTTCTTACCAAATATGACCAC